>NC_090937.1:818697714-823497714 GCF_040938575.1 Ambystoma mexicanum
GAGTTCCACTTCTTTATAAATGATCAGACATTCTACAGGAATTGTTACTTGTGCAGCCCAATATCGCATCATATTCAGGGTCCGATTATCTGAGCCTGCTCAATTAAGCAACCAAGGTACCCATTGCATAGTTCGTGTGCTCGTTTTAGCTGGTTCGCTCCCTATTCTGACAGCACTGGAAGGTGAACAGCAACTTTAGTTTCGCTCAATCAGTATGCTTTTGTAAACCCTTTTTTTGTTTCTTTTGCTTTATTTCCCAATGAGTTCTCTCGGCGTGCACTTTGGTACGCCGACCACAGCCGTCACTATCTTACTGGACTGCTTTATTTTTCCTTGTGGACTTTTCAGTTTTCCCACCTGGAAATTGAGTTTCATCTTTTGTTTGACATTTTTGCTTTGCCCTAGGGGAAAATCTGCCTTCGGTTACTATTTTTATTTTGCTTCTTTTTTAGTGGAAACATGGTTTTGTGGTCCTTTGATCCTGCCCTGTAAACCCCCGAAGTCCCCTGCCTCTTCCTCTTCCTTTAGGAACATTTTCTCACGAGTTATTTCCTCTAGATACTGGTAACTTGCCAACATCTATTTCAGTCAAATCAAATGTTGTGTTTGCGCGTATCCCCAGCTGCACAGCATTGTTCTACACACTAGCCCCTGGGTCTCATATTCCGTCTTCATGTATATTCTCTTTTATGTTGTAAAGTATCATTCTGCTGGTAGCGCTATGTACATTTGCCCGGGCTACAATCTCTGGCTATGACAAGTGACCTTTTGGTCATTGTGGATTCTCGGTTCAGTTGAGATCCACCAGCTCCTCCTAGTTTGGTTGAAACGCCCACTGGTTGATCCACATCCTCTGTGACGCAGGCACCCGCCGACATATGTGTAAAACTAACAAATGTTACATTGCAAATAGCACGTTCCACAGCTTTCCTATTTCCTGACCTGGAGGATGGGCTAGAACATTGCGTCTCTTGACACACATGCCTGTGAGAACAAACCAAGTCCTCTCTTTAAAAACACAAGAAAGAATCAAGCCATCACTGACAGCAGTGATAAAGGCAATTCAGAAGCACCAATGTACCCTGTCCATCTTCCACTAGCATATGAGCTCTCATTTGTATATCCGCTCCTAAGCAAACACCTAGAAGGCAACCATGGGGCACACCTGGCTGCCCTTCAACACACCTATAAATATTGTAAGAAGCAATAAACCTTTGATTGAACTTCAATATACAAGCAAACTTCCCAGGAGTATCCCTCACTCTAAGAATACCCAGATGTTGTGTGCACCTCGCTCCTCTTGTCCCCAGGTGAGCACTTACCCTGCTTCAGTGCATCAAACAGCACTTGAAATAAATGAACGAGAACACCTAAGCACTGTGACAAACTATGCCCTCTGACTCCATGACAAGGCCCTGAGTGTTCTCTGCAGCCCAGGAAAGCTGGTCTACCAGGACCACCTAGCTGGAGCTAAAAGCAACTTGGAAGCGGTACTTGGAATTAGCTGCAGAGAACCCTTCCATCGTTTGTGCCGTGCCCCATCGTGAATGATTTGACATTTGGCTATAAGGAGGAAACAAGGCCCATCTTGTTTGGCCGATCCCCTTCGGTACCGCTTACATGCAGGTTCAGGATAGTGCCCCACCCTAACAAGATTGGCTTTGGCAAAGCTGACCTTACTAACACTCATAGGATCCATCCACAGCTAGACCCAATAAATGTAAATTCTAGAATTAGCTGCACCAGAAAGTAGTGTTCCCTTCAACAGGCAAGCCTGCAGGGCCACATAGAAGAGACGCCATCCCTGTGGCAAAAAAAGAAGGTTGAGCTTTCTACAAGTAAACTACAAGGCGGTCTTACTGATGCAGCATGAAATATATTGTCGCGCCTGCTCTGTGAAAGCGGATTGGCTTTGGGAGCCTGGTTCAGACCTTGCACTGAAGTTGCATGAAGGCAGTGCAGCAACTAGACTTGTACCTAAAAATGACTGGTGTTCCTTTTAACACTTTCTCAGCTAATGGACATGCTAGGGCGGATAGTTAAAATCGAAAGACAGTTTAACCAAGCTGATGCCCCTAATGAGTGGCAGTGAAAGTGGCCTATTAAAGGCTCAGAATAGCGAGTAACAAGTGTGGAGGTTACAGGCGAGTGGCAAAAGTAGGAAGTGGCGAGCTGGAGCCCAGACTGAGCGAGGAACACACGTTTCGGTGGAGAGCACCTGGGAGGGGCCAGAGGGAGCCAAGCAGGAGCTATTGGGAAGAGCTGATGGACTCGGGTTGCCAGCGAGCTGGAAATCTTGCATAGCGACCCAGTAACTATCTTTGGCTGCAGAGACCTCAGGCATTGAGGAACCAACTGTACAGCATCAAGGGTAGGACCCTGTCAATAGGAGCCACGGAGCCTTTTCAACCTGGGGTAGACATCTGCCAGGACCTTGCTAGAGTCAGACCTATCCAAGTGGTGGTGTGGGGGAGTTGGGGGGGGGGGGGAAGACCTCTGCCCCCTCCTCCATGGTATACCTAGAACTGTGGATGCACATTGGTGCCTTTTTCTCCGACTGGATACCTCTGTTTAATCTTTCTGATACTTCACCGGAGGCTTAGTGACCAGAAAAGCCTAGTATTTTCGTCAAAATGACTATTACTACCAGCAGGCACTAGCCTTCTCAAACCAATGGGAAGGACCATTGATATGTGGAAACAGCACGGCACAGAAGTAATAATAGAAAAACTGCAAGCACCACAAGAGAGGGTCAAGGGGGAGAGGCAGGAGAGTGGAAGAAAGCAGAGGCAGGAGTGCTGTTGGAAGGACTGATATCTAGAGGAGGACAGATGTGATTAGGAGGAAGCTAGAGGGTAGAGACAGGAGAAGGGGGAGAGAGACGGGGATTTGATCAGGATATGGAGTGCAGAGAGTAGAGTGCCAAGCGAGAGAGAGAGTGCAAGATGGACAGAAAGGAGGGTAGCAAAGAGTGGAGACTGGAGTGGGGAAAGGAGAGTGAGGAGAGGTTGGAAGATGGGCACCCGGCGGAAGGCACGCCAGGGCAATTCTAATACCCTGCTTAGGTCACTTTGGAAGTCCCTGACTGAGTTAGAGTAGGGTGTGACCTTTAGACCATCTCTATGTAGGGACAGACTAGAGAGTAGGGGTACCCTGGCTTTAGTGAATCTGAATTGTGACGAGACCTTTTTCGGAGTAGGGAGACTCGGCTATGGAGGTGAGTGAAAGCGTACAGGGACCACCCCTAGACTGCAAGCCTCAATTGTCTAGTTTTGTTTTACAATGTTTGTTAGAAAAACTGAAAGTGTATTTATTTGTCACAGGATTATTGAAAACATTGTCACATCAATTTATTTGGGACACAAGCAAATCATAGACACTCAAGGCATTTCCAGATTTGCTCCTGTTCAGAACTTTGTGAATACTTTAGTAAACAATTGCTGGTATAACCCTGAGATTATCAGGCCATCTTCCAGTTTGCTCCAGGGCAGATCTTTGTAAATGTGGCCTATTGTATCACTTTCATAAACGAAAATTGTGTAAGGTCGCTACACCCAGTTTCATCTGAGGAGCACTAATAGAGACTATTTTAAATGCAAATAAAATGTCCCAAAGTGGGTTGAATCATGCATCCGTGCACACTTGTGCACTTGGCCATGCCCCCATCTGCTACCCTCATCCTGTCGGTCATTTACTTTGCACTGGCATGGCTGGCGCCTCAGGCATGAGGAATGACGTTTTGGCAACTTTTTTCCTATTAGTTTCAAAATTGTTTATTAGTTTTGGCTATTAGGTGGCGCTGAAAGTGCTACCTATAAGCTGAAACTATTGTCCTTAAGATAAGAGCTTTAACATAAGAGCTTTTTTTTTTCCTGTAGCCCCTCAAAGCATCAGCGTATCCCTCTGCTTATGCTGAAAAGGGTTGGCTGGGAGTGACCCGCACTCTTTGCTTGAGTGATTGGAATGCTGCTGGTACCGCATCTGGTGCTGAAATGTGTATGGCAATCACTCTCTTGTGACCTTTTCTCTCTGCCTCTTGCACAGCACTTCAGTGACTTGGTCGACCAGAAGATGAAGTGTCTTGTAAGTGAGCACCTTCCAAGGAATCACCAGTACCACACAGGACATGCGTGGTTGTGCATGCTCTCCTCTGTGCCTTGCTTTTTGGGGAGGGTGCAGCTGTGAGCCAGATGTTAGGAGGTGTATTTGTATTTCTTTATTTGTATAGCGCACCTGGCCCAAAGGCATCTGGGTGCTTATTTTAAGGTTACAGTTACACATATAACAGATTACAATACAATACAAGTCAGATAATATAGAACATATGTACAGAACGAAATATACAATGAGCAGGTGAAGCATAAATATACAGTAGTAGTAAAAGAAGATACAGATTATATGTACAACGCTGCAGGGTGTAGGCTGAGAAATGGCATCAGGGCGGTACAGAGTCAGACAATGGTGGGCGTGTCTGAGGCAAGGAGCCACAGTTTGGTTTTACTTTTGAAGGAGTGGAAGGAGGGTTACGATCTAAGAGGGTTGGGCAAAGTATTCCACAGCTTGGTGGCTAGGACCGGGAAACTAGTCGCGCCTGCTTTCTGAAGTTTAAACCCGGGGAGAGCGAGTCAATGGGTTTGTGCGGATCTCTGAGGTCAGGTAGAGGTAGAGGGTGTAAATCTGCTAGCCAGATAGGTGGGAGCCTGGTTAGCCAGACATTTGTGGTTGAGCGCGAGTGTTTTCAGGAAAATTCTTCGATTGACTGAGAGCCAGCGTAAATTGCGTCTGGTGTCAGAAATGTGCTGATTCCTAGGAATGTTTAGAGCTGCCCTAATGGCATTATTCTGTGTGACCTGAAGTTTATTTAGGTTTCGTTGGCTCGTCCCTAGATATAGAGCATTACAATAGTCAATCTTAGACATAATGAGTGTTCTAGCTAGGATAGTGCAATTAGCAGTAGTGAGGATGGGACGGCAAGTGGTGTCAAGTTTGCACATGTAGGCGGAAGCTGAGCTGACAGCATTGGTTTGTCTGGAGAGTGATAGGGTAGAGTCGAGGTAGATGGCTAACGTTTTGGTGTTATTCGAGACCATGATGGTAATGCCATCGATGATGAATGATTTGAATGCGGGATCAAGTTTATTAAGATGATTATGGGAGCCTAAGATGAGGAGCTCGGTCTTATCATTGTTGAGGCCATCCACGCTTGAATCACCAGATAGACATTGTTCAAGGATTTAGTGTCCACTGTATGGTCTCCGGTGATAGGGATGAGTATCTGGGTGTAATTGGCGTAGTTAGTGTAGGTGACACGCAGATAGTCAAGAATATCTAAAAGTGGTTTAGTAAACACATTATACAGTGTTGGCGAGATGCATGATCCTTGAGGGATGCCACGGAAAATGAGTGAGGATTCAGCAGAGGCTTAGGGGGAGAAGACACCCATCAATCTGTTGTCAAGGAAGGATCTGATCGAGGATGTGGCTGAATCCGAAAAGTGGGCAGCAGATTTGAGATGCTGGCAAAGAATTTGGTGGTTGACCAAATTGAAAGCTGCTGATAAATGTAGTAATAGTAAAAGGACTAGTTGCCCCTTGTCGTTCCGGTCCTCAATTCGGGTTTTCAAGTCAATGAGGGCAGGTTCATTGCCGTGCCTGGGGCAGAAGCCAGATTTCCTAAGGCCGAGAGGTTTGTTAGATTCCAGGTACTCCTGAATCTGTAAATAGGCAGCACGGTCCAGTATTTTAAGCAGGAATGGTACCTTTGGCATGGGCCTGTAGTTGGTGGGTATGCTTGGGTCAAGGGTGGATTTTTTGAGAAGGGGGTGACCCAGGCGTCCTTGAGGTTATTCGGGACGATACCTGTATTGAATGATGAGTTTATGAGAGCAGTGATAAAAGGGACTAGTTCATGTGAGACCTCCTCAATAATTGGGACTGGGCATGTCTCGCCTTGGCAGTTAGAGGGTTTGAGTTTGTTGATAATGTTTTCAATTTCTGTGATGGTTAGTGGTGAGAAAGTGAAGGGTTTGTGAGTATGAGAGGTGGAGGTGGTTGTGCGTGCTGAGCAAGTGGTCCGTCTGAAGGCTGTTTTGTTTAGCGTTAATTTTGGCTTGGAGTGTGGTGATTTTGCCCAAGAACGCTCTTTTGGATGTTTGAGCACCATGTGTTGTCTTTGCTGCATGTGTCGGGGGGAGTTACTGGGGATTCAAGTTCTTTCAGTATTTATAAGAGTTTTCTGGTATTGGACTCAGAATACGTTTGTTATCTCTTTTCACTTGGAAGATAGCCTCTTTATAGTTGAGGGACGCTATAGTGAGGCTGTCCTTGTTGATGTCAGAAGGATAACTTTTCCAGCAGGCTTCGGCGGTTTGCTTTTCTTTGTGCAGCATGCTCAACTATGGTGTGAATCACGAGTTGAGGTGAGCACGCGGTTTGGGTTACCTTAAGTTGATTGGGGCACTGGTGTTCATGGCTTGGAGCATAGCATGGTTGAAGGTATCAACTAGTGGAGTAAGGGTCCATGCATGAAGATGACACGTTGTTCAAAATAGGTAGGATAAGTGGGAGTAGCCTTTCACATGTTATGTCCCTTTTGTTTCTAGTTTGAATCGAGGGAGCAATGTCTTGTTTGAGGCATTGTTTGTTGGCTTTGAAGTTGAAGGTGATCAGATGGTGGTCTGACCAAGCGCAAGGTGAGTTAGACTGTAAATAATGTTGCAGTTTAAGTCGACTAGCCAATCAAGGGTTCTCCCCTTGATATGGGTAGGTTCCTGTATGCAGTGGGAGAAGCCCAGGTCAGATAGAGCATTGGCAATGTCCAATGCTGAGGTGTCGTTAGTGTTAGGGTACCTGCATGCAAGGCCTGGTGCCACATCTTAGAAACTTTCAAACTGGCCGTGCTTGAGTTTGGATGTTTAACCTTCAGTATTTAATTCTCTAATCTGCTTGTTCATAGTTTTGTTTTGGGCCGATATTCAACTGCTCTGGCCTGTCAGGCCAGACAGAATGCTTTTACCAATGTTTCACCTTGAGCCCTACTCCAGCACCTCAGCCACATAGGAGGGCATTACAGCAGGTCTACTTCCTCTACTTTGGGAAATGATGAGAAGGCATTGGACAGTATTTTCAAAGACGATCTATCGTAATGTTGCTCCTGCTGGCTTGCAACCAGAAATTCTGGGAGGAATACTCATATTTTGAGAAATGTACCACTCTTATAAGCAGGGATATTTCATGCTTTACAGGTGGGCCAGGGCCTAATACAGTTGGTAGTCAACCATATCATTTATAAGGGAGGATACAAGACAATGAAGACTGTCTGAATTGGAAGTGAGAGGCATCAAAATAATTCCTTGCTTCATTCACAAATTGTGCTTTCACCCAACAAATGGCACATATTTTATCACACAACATGAGCTTTCCTTTGAATTGCATAGCCAATAATGTAGTCAAGTCCAAAAGCAATGGTGATCAACTTTAAACTCAAAGCAAGTAATGCTGACTGCCCTTTGGGGTAAAAGGAAACTTTCTGCTGTAGAGAAATATATGCAAAGGAAAGGAAAGGGATGCAAAGCAAAAACATTACAAAATCAACATGTGAACTACAACCTGTGAAAAGCATCTGAAAAAGACACATACAAGGAAGTGTTGTGAAGTCAGGTGCCCATCTATAATAAGTGTATTTGTCCAAAGTAATTGACAAGGACCAAAATCAGTCTTTCTAGTTACCAGAAAGTATCCAACAAACATTTGTTAAATGGCAAAAAAACAGACAATCTGGAATGTAAAAGAACAGCATGGTACAGAAAGGTAAAAATGTAATTGGGCCTGAATTCTTTCCTTCCTTAAAGGCTCAAAATCAGTATTAGAAAAATCTACAAAGTAAATATTTCACAGCAGATTGATTGCAAAGAAAATATTATGCAGCACTACTTGAAGTGTCAATTACAGTGGGGGAAATGCATGAAATTAAAATGACTTTCAAAGGCTGTATTTGTGAATGAAACCAGCCTAGGCCTTGTAAGGGTATGGAAGGGCCTTGTAAGGGTGCAAAGGGGGATACTGTCACACAGGTGGCGGGATTGTTGCTAAAGCCTTTTATTCATGAGACAATAAAGGAAAATGCCCATCTGACCTATTACTAAGAGGGGTTTGCCTGCTTCAACTCAATACTAAGGATGTGTCCGAATGTCCGAAACCAGAGGTCAACCGTCCTGTATCAAAAATGTCCTTCCCTTACATTTCTAACTAAACTAAAAGGTTGGTGAGTCTTCTTAATGCAGAAGAAAGGTTCCCTTTTTATGTAGAGCGGACTAGCAGCATGCCAGTAGGCTGGAGGGACTAGTTCCTTAGAGAAGGACTCCCCAATCTGTTCCAAAGGCACCACACAAATTCCAGATTAAAAAATCTCAGTTCACAAATAAAGCAATGTTCTAACTTTGAAACATTGATGCCAAGAGAATGTCTTCCTTCCCTTTGTCTTTTCCAGGATTCTCACAATGTTCACAATTCCAGGGGAATGACTTCCTTACCCTGGCCTTCCTTAGGCTTCTCAAAATGCCACGAGAGTGACTTCCTTCCCTTTGCCTTTCTCACAATGTCACAAACACCTTTGCCCTGACTTGTACCAACTTGGTTCACTAGCCTGCCAAGTATGGTCTTGTTTTCAGTGTTCAGAATACCAGTGGGGTTTGACTCTCTTTCCCTCGCCTTTCTCAGGCTCTCACCAACTTGGTTCACTAACCTGCCAAGTATGGTTAGCCCTTAAGGGCCTGTTTTGTTCTTGGCAGGTATTTACCCCATAATTCTTGTAACCAGTTTCCATGCTCAACTGGCACCTGTAAGATGTCTCTGGTCTTCCCCCTTGTGTTCTCCAGCTTATGTTGTGATATGATATGGCATTTATAACGCGCCTATACAACAAGTGTTTCAAGGTGCGACAAGGCAAGGGAGGGGAAAACAGTGGAAGACAGACAACGATCCTACTAGGCCAGGTGTCATACAGATCACGCAAGTGCATGGGAAGGGGGAAGAGGAAAGTGCGGGGGGAAAAGGGGAAGGGACAGTGCAGTACATGGGATAATAGAATAATAAACAGTAGTAAAAAGTGCAGCCAGCTCATGGCAAGTGCAAGGGTAAGTGCAGACATCAGGGGTCCAGTGCTGGTAATGGGGCTGTAGGGATAGAGAGAACAGTCCCCAAGTTAGACGGTTGCTAGGAAGGCAGTGCAGGTGTGCGACTGGCAGGGGAGGGCCCGAGATCAGAGGGTGGCCAGGAACCAGGGCAGTTTCAGCCAGGAAATTCAGCAGGGGAGAGGAGGAGAGAAAGCAGAAGCAAAGAGAAAGGTTTTGAGGTGGTTCCGGAACCAGAGATGGTTCTCCTCAAGTTTCAGGGAGGCTGTTCCAGAGGGAGACCCCAGCCGAAGAGAGAGAGGGTATCGCACTGTTCAGTTCACTGGGGAGCTCTTTTCCTGGCTCCTTACTTTGGGTTTCTCGCCTCTGGCGCTCTCCCATGTATGACACAGTCTTGCAGGGTTCCCTTCAGGCTTCCTGGTGGCCAACGTACCTTCTGACTTGTCTCACCCAGCTGTTGCTTTCTGCTGCAGGCTTTGCTCTGCATCTGTGGTCTTCTCCTTCTCTGCTGCGACTCTGCCGTACCTGGTTCTTCGCAGTTGTTAGGTCCACTCTTGACTGTGAGGCCTGTCTCTCTGGTGGGACCGGACTCCTGCTTCTCCAGCCCTCGGGTAGGTCCCTTTGACTCAGACCTGCTTGAGATGCCATTTCCAGTTCACCAGCTTCCTGATCAGCAACTTCTCCTTCTCCAGTTGCAGAATTGCAGCTTCGCTCGCGGAGCCCCCAGGGAGGGACTGGCACTCAATTCAGTCCTTCCCTTTTTGTGTTCCACTGTCTTACAGATTGTCCCTCTTGACTAGAATGCTGATCTTGGTTCTGCAGGGTATTCTTTTTCATTCTGTGCCTCTTCTTCATCTCAGTATTGATGATCTCATCCTCCACTCGGTTACTTGTACACTTCTTCGTCCCAGTTTTCACATATGACTCACGTAGGTAGTATATGGATGGGCCCTAATCACCTTCACCCAAGCATGCCCACCACTTAACGAACGAGTGCATGTTTGTACGTAAAGCAGGTTTATTGTACAATCGTCTGGGGAGGAGCTAGATGACGCTGTAGGGCAAAACAAACCCAAGTCTCAGTGAACCACATAAGTTGACACATTATATTATCAAAATTCAATATTGATCCAAATTCACTACCGGACTTCCAGGAGATGTCGAGTGAAGCCATTGAATACTGGATCTGCAACTTTGCTAAACAACATGCAGTCTGTCGAATGAGGCCCATGATTCTCTGTGGTAGGGAAATGCCACCCTTTGACATAGCTATGAGAAACTTGAAAAGAGAGCGTAGAGCTGAACTCCGGTTGGCCAAGAGACAAGCTCACCCCCAGACGTCTACTTTCAGAGGGTAAGGAGTATTAAAAATAAATTTAGAGCCATGATCAAGGCCAAACGGAAACTAGATAAAATCAAGGCCTGGCAAAGACTAGTTAATACGATCTGTACAGGCAAAACACGGAACATCTGGACTCTGCTGGGTGATGCGCGAGGCACTACACAAGGTACATTAGCTAACCCTATTAATGCTGAAACATGGATAGCCTTCCTTGAGAATAGGAATTCCAAAGCAGACTCAGGGGAACCTCATATATTGATTTATAGGCCACCTAACCCCCCTTTTAATGTAACATATCAAATGGTGCTGAATATAATCTCCGAACTAAAGTCCTCCCGCGCCCCGGGCCCGAATGGTCTAGCAAATATTGTGATGAAGGCGCATCCTGAATTCTGGGCATCCCTGTTAGCTATAATGTTCAAAAAGATCTTAAAAGAAGGGAGAATTCCCCGATCCTGGCAAACAGCGGTGCTCATACCAGTCTTCAAGAAGGGTAATCGAGCGGATCCTAGCAACTATAGACTACTCTCAATGCTGGATGTCACGGGCAAAATATTTGCCTCTCTCCTACTAAAGGAGCTGCAGCTCTGGGTAGAGCAATCAGACATACTCTGCAAATTTCAGAGCGGCTTTAGGCAAGGATACTCGACGGCACACAACATCATGGTGCTGGACCTTCTGAGAACACGTGCCAGATCAAGGGGGCAACCACCACTATATGCCCTCTATATAGATTTCTCGGCGGCATTTGACTCTATCCCAAGAGAGGCCCTCTGGAGGAAGCTAAAAGTAATGGGTTGCCCGGACGGCCTGACCTATTATCTTAGATTACTCCACCAGAATACATCTGCTAAAGTAAAGTTAGATCAGGAAGGACACACCACTAGAAGTGTGCTCCAAAACAGGGGGGTTAAACAAGGATGTGTCACGGCCCCACTGATCTATAATATGTATGTACATGACATCCCGGGGGCCATTACGGCAGCGACAAATTGCCCTCCGAAAATAGGAGATTCCATCTGCCCTGTCCTGGCCTATGCGGACGACCTGGTTATTTTAGATCACACAATTGGTGGGCTTCGAAGGTCGGCCATTGCCCTATGGGAATACGCTGAGAGAAATGGCCTCAAAATTAATCTGGATAAAACTAAGGCAATGAGATTTACCATCAAGAACACCACACGCATACAGCTTAGAGTAGGTATAGATACCATTGCCTATTCTCCTCATTACCGCTATCTAGGGATAGAATTTGAGACTAGCGGCGACTATGTTCTCTGCAAGCAGTCGCGCAATGTAAAGGCAACCCAACTGACAGCACTGTTCCATAGATTCACATTGAAACAGGGGGGATTTACTATCTGGGGAACGAGACAACTGTACATGCAGGTATTATCACCTATGATCACCTATGGTCTAGAAGCCCTCCTCAACTCTGACCTGAAATGGTTGCAGGTGATTGAGGGGAAATTTTGGCGCTCTATCCTGGGCCTTCCACCGGGAATCCCGATGGCAATACTAAGACTAGAATTGGGGCTGACCTCATTGAAAGCGATTGTATTAAAAAAGCGAGCCCTACTATATCTAAGAATGAGGGAGGAGACTAAGAATGGGCTACTCAAGGCGGTCTACTTAGAGATCTTGAAAGACCAACCTGCGTGCCCCTTGAAGGAGCAAATGTCTAAATTTCTGCAGTCCATTGGATGGCAAACTAGGGAAGGCAGTGTTACCATAGAAACGCAAAGGGCCCTGGTTAAACGCATAGAGCTTTGGGATTGGCTGGAGAATTATGCCCATCTCCAGAAGTTGAAAAGCTATCAGTTCGTCCAGTATAGACTGTATAACTACAAAAATATGCAGAGATATCTCAATCTATGCCCAAATAGGAGACTTAGACATTTTATATTACTTCTAAGGCTAGAACAACTGCCCACCTTAATGACAACAGGTAGAAGAGATAGGATCCCCCTAGAATTACGGCTTTGCAGGTTATGTAAAGAAGTGAATCGGCTAGAAACGGCCAGACACGTACTGACCGAATGCTGTAAAATGTCATGTACCATAAGCCTTGGTTTGGGGCCGTTTGTGCATAACCAAGGTTATATCTGTGAGGAACTATTTTGGCATCACTGTATTAATTCAAACAGTATAAGGCTCCTGATGGCACTGTACAATATCTGGCTGGAAGTGGAAATAAGACTTAAGATAACCATATAGGTGGACATAAGGAAGAGTCGATGCATAATTAAAGATGAAAACCATGAAGGATTGCTAGCCAACATTGGCATTTATTTGTATAGGATTCGTAACATTACGGTATTAGACTGATATTCTATCTGAAACACTTAATAGAGATTATATGGCATTTTGTGGTAAGACATGGTTTCAGAATTATTGTAAATGTAAATGCGAACCTAAAATTGAAGTTGTTTTATATGGTTTTAGGAAATGTATATTTAAAGAATATAATGTATTGCCTTTCTTGGCATCTTTTATGTAATGTTTTGTTTTGTTGATTATTGATAAGTTTCCTCACTATAATTCTGTTCTTATTTAAGATATATTTTATGTGTAAAGTTTCATAGTAAACTAAGTCACAATAAAATTATTATTATTGACACATTATATACATTTTTGCAACAATTAAAACGCTCCCATATATGTTATTAAAAATCCATCCACACATGTAATTATACAAAACCTATACAAAGAAATCCCATCTTTCTCCAGTTCTTCTCTTGAGACTTCTAAGCACTACAATTCAAACAAAATAGAGCATCTGAGACAGAGTTTCAAGATTGCAAGGCGAAGGTTTAATACATACATATACTACACTTGAGCGGACTTCAGGTTCATCCACGACCAGTATTTCATGGAGAGTGGAGAAGTGAAGAACCTGAATGGTTCACCACATCGCTTTTTATACAAAACTGAGCCTGAATCAACATAGGTAATTTGTTATTCATTTGCAAAAGATAATAATGCAAATATGTTTAAACTACACACAATAATTCACCTCATCCCAAGACAGTGGAACAATATTCGACAGATGTTCTTGCTATGTCAAGAGTCTTTACTTTGCTTATGGCTCAATCGCATACTTTATCCACCAGTTCACGGTCGGTGACTTATGTTTGAGGTCCTTAAACACAGAACCCACCTGCCCTTCGTTTCAACAATGGTTACCCTATTGGCACAACCTTTAAAAGATACCTTTCATGCTTTTAACAAGAATGGAAGGGCTGAACATATGACTCGGTGTGTAACTAGCCTTTGCTTAGTGCGGTCAGCCTTTACATAGAATTTAGCTAAGAAAATGATACCATAGTGAAAAGCTTTTCTCACTTCGCTGAATGGGAGGTCCTGCTTTTAATACTATTCCATCTGAGTTTATCAGTGAAGTACAGTCGGCTAAAACATGCCCTTTACATGGATCCAGTCTTCTGTTATAACACGTTCTTATAATGGCTGACAGAAATAGCCACAAACACATTTCCAATTTGATTTACTAAGTGAAACTGACAAATGTGACCCCTTTTTGAACTTTGCTAAAAGAAGAGGGTTTGATCACAAAAAGTGATTACCTTAGGGCTAAGAAAAATGCATATTATTATTATTATTATTATAATATTCTAACACATTGGCCACTTGTTATCTTAACTACCATCTTCAGATCAAATTTGTAGCACACCCCTTCTTGTGATTCGTCCGTGGTAGGTTGTGACATCATCACACAGTTAAGCATTTGTTGTACAAACTTAACTCATTAATAGTAACAACTGGCTTGAGCCCTTTAACCTTATTTGTAATTGCAAATGGTTCACATAAATACTTCAGCAACATGAGGAAAGTAGAAAAAACAAGTTCCCTTTGAACTGGTGATCACCACCTCAAACACCTCAACTTTTACTGGCGTCATGGACATCCTAATCTAAATGACTACCATTTCAACACGCTCAGCACATATGAGAATACAATTGAAGCTCCTGGGTATCGCACATTTTAGCCTCGGGAGTTACTTCCTCCTATATTTAATGCTGGTCAAAACAAATGGCCGGGCCCCTCTGCAAAATTTGAATGCACTTAAAGAGATTACATCTGCCTCCTGCAGACCTACCAAGCCATAAACGTTGTGGCCTGTTCAACGGCTGGCCATCTGCTTGGTTAATCATTGTTCCTTCCCCAGCCCTCATTCCTGCAGAACTAGATTTTCCAACCACCTGAAATTCACAGCACAAACTGCTGCCTGCAAAGTCTAAATGAATTCATAAAAGCTCACTACATACAGATTTATAAATAACATTTGTGTATGTTCCTCAGTGTGCATGCATGTTTAATAAATATTATCCTTCCTTTACAGTGGGTTCTTCAGGACAGGCTCCTCTTCCTTGCATTCACATTATGAATCTCTGTCGCGTCACACACACCATGTCCAAATTGTTTTTAGATTTATTTTGGCGGTTTTAGCATTTTATCTTTTTATGTGCATACAAATCTAATATGTATCAATTTAAACAAAAGTAACACTAAAGTAACATATCCCATTCACAATTAACTACAACAGACACATTTGAAATTGCAACATTGCACCCAGTTCCCTGTACCCCCGTCACAAATATGGCACGCGCAACATGAATCCCCCTTCATCATGGGGACCTTTCCTGACCACCCCAGCAGTAGTCCCTACTCTTCCTTGTCTCAGTACTTTTTAGGGAGGCAAAATCATCTACCCTATACATGTACATGGATGTGTGTGATATTATGCAACCCTGTATAAAGTAGGAGGATGAGGGAGGTGGGAATATGTTTTGGGCATGCCACATTCTTCCTGACAGTCATCCCTAGTCCCATAGGGGGGGATCCTCCCCATGAGATCCACCTGCTGAGTAACACCCCCGGGAGACTATCAGGTAATGGCCTCACCTCTCTGGCCTCATGGAAAGTGACTCCCGCTAGGGTAGAAGGGACAACATCCAATTATTCATCACAGCCTTGAAAGCAAAGTTGTGTTTTCCTCACCTTCTCCAACAGCTATTGAGGGGGTGGCTTGCTTCAAGGAAATGAAACCCACAGGGTGCACTATAGAAATTTCATATTGCTTGGATCTTTGTTCTCAGAGACCTGTTTAGGTAATAAAACCAAAGGCTGCCCATTGCACAGATCCCATCTGACACATAATTAAATCTTCCCACCAGCCATGTCTTTCCATGGGGATGCAATCAACACCTTTGAAGACTTGGAGACAGAAAGGGCTGCAATCATTCAAGGGGGCAGAGCTGTATGAACATGTGGCTATTAGAAACTAAACCTCCAAGAACTTGTGCCATGACAACTAGCCTTCTCAGCAGTCATAAATGTCCACCTCTGTGCTCTAAAGGAACTGACACCATATGGCTGTTACCAGCCAGGAACTGGAGATGCCATTTAATATTCTAATTTAACCTATGATGTGTATAGAAAATAAATACAATTTATTTTTAGAAGGTCGTAGATGGTTTATTTTTTTTCAATTGTTCAGGGGGGAAAGGTCTATCAACTGAATGTAAAACAATATTTCGTTCATATGTGTTTAATAAGGCAAATTAGATGAATATGGATATTTTTGCACAGAACCAGAACACCTTATTGATGCATGTATCCTAGAGTCCAGGCCTGGTAGGTCGTTATTCTGAGATGGAAGAATATTTTTTAGTAAAAGTATCAGAAAACAAAAAAGAAACATCTGTAACACAAACATCACAGATTGTGCCGAGATGATAATCACATTTTTAGACTCTCATGAATGAGAGCAATCTGATGAACTGATTAGTAACGCAATCACATATGAAGAACAAGATGTTTCAGAAAATGGCAATTGTTTAATGCAGAATTATCTAAGATGACATCACATCAAATGGGAGGGAATCAGAGTTTGAAGTCATCCCATTAGAATACCACCCCACCCCCACTTCATTAATATGCCCAATGATTTTGAAGGGAATGATTTAATGGGATGTCACTTCTGGAACACTGTAAATGGTACACACCTCTAAAAGGAGTTGTTTCTGGTCTATAAATGTCTATACCCATAGATTCTGGGAACACTAATTTTCTCACTCACTGGCTGATGGATGGGAGAAAGGTGAATTGACAACAGAAAGGATAATGGAATAGATTGCTTTTCTTTTGGACCAATTTTGGTTTATTAGCAGAGCATTGTGAGGCATGCCTGGAATTTATAACCCAGACCACCTTCAGTGAAAGAGACAACAGGCAGGCTCAATACAGACATATCATCTCCTCATCATTCCTCCCTTTCTGTCCTTACCTTATACAGGCTAGAACCCCCACACTAGCCAAGGAAATTCCAAATGCTTCTGGAAATTAGGCCTGTGGAGGATGACCATTGCCCCATAATGTGGTTCTGGGTTCTTTTCAAAGTTCTCCACATTTCCAAAGCGAATCAGGTAGGGCTTCACAGCATCCTAGATCGTTCCCTGTTCGACCTCTCCTTACACTTGAGTTGTTCAACATGATCACTGCATCACCAATCATTCCAACCTTATCTCAGGGAGACTTGCTATGTGCAGTGGATAAGCAGGATAACTATTTACACATTCTCATTTGGGGCCCCCTTGCTTTTTCTTGACTTGAACGGGGGTCCTCGGGGTCTGTACAAATATGATTGCTGGGGTGGTGGCTCATCTGCACTTGCAGCTCATTCACATGCATTCTTTCTTGGACAATATTCTGGCTAGTGTCCAGCTCTTCGAGCATCTTGTTGCTTCATTGCCTCTTATGTCTTGAACTGTTAGTGAATCCAATGAAGTATACGTTGATGGCTTCAGAGATCCTGATCTTTATAGGATCTGGGTTGGACACAGCAGTGCCTCTTTTCCCCACATCAGAAAGGATCCAAGATGTTGGCCTACTGCGTGCTGTCATTCTGCCCACTCACCCCAAGATGCACCAAGACCAACTTCATTTGAAAAGCCTGTGGAATCCGGCTTCCCACCCTCAAAATGTGCTGATTCAAATTACACAGGAACTGATTGAGACATTCTGTGGTCGAGCCATACTGCTAGCCTTTTGGCAATGGGTCACCTATTCCCAAGACCCCTTGTCGAAAAAAGATCACCACATACTCCCTCCTGCTGGAGTGGTGGGCCAACTTGGGAGCTCTTAAGATTAAAGATATTCGTTTCCCCTCTCCACACTAAGCTCCTGCATCTCTCAGCAGGATAGATATATCATTATTGTGTAGCTGTTTGTGATCTACAGTGTTAGACGAGCTGTTCTGCCGAATGTAGCTTGTCAGTCTGCAGATTTCAACAGGCAATGTGACTGTTTTCCATCCTGAGCAGGCTGGAACCAAGTCCCTTCAGCTTGAGAGGTGGGCAGTGGACAGGTGGGAGGGGGGCTCTCTCACATGGAATTTCTCTCGACACTGCACCTTCTGGGGGAATCTAATGCAGATTCGGATTTCCTTAGCATGTTGGTATTGGTCAAAAAGAGTTCATACTTCACCTGCTCATCATTCAGTAGCTTTTTAGGATGTGGGTGGTCCACTTCATTTGGTATGTTCGTCTCTCACAACAACAGGAGGTAAGTTTGATCACGTGGGCAATTCCGGATATCCAGTGGGAAGGTTTCTTCATCTTCACCTTCCATCATTTTTCCCTGATTTTTCAGGGCCATTCAGAAATTGCAGACCTCGTTACTTTGTAGGAGGATCATGTTTCTTCTCTGCTGGCTGGCCAGGTTCTATTTCTTTAAACTGACGCTGGCTCCTTAAATCCACCTTTGGTGAACATAAATCCCCTCCGAGGGAGGTTGGGTTTGTCATACATCCCCACAGTCACCGAGTTGTCTGCTTGGTTACTGTGTGCTTTAGTTAAGGTCACCTTGGTTGATATTCTGACAGCATGCATGTCATCATGGCAGCCAGAAAGAAACGGCTCTGGTACTTGTAGCATTTCAGTAGCATTTGCACAGGTATTCAGTAGCATTTGCAAAAAGTCGAAGGTGAAAACCACTTAACTGTCTTGGCAATCACCTCCCGCTGGACGTTCTTCATAAAGCCACTGCTGTGCATTTGCATGTACTGCATGTGTCTGAAAACTCTTTGGGATGCTCTTATTCTGTCTAGAACAGACCTCTGGTGTGCATGCTATGATCCAGAATGCGCAGGTCACTTTTGACCTTGTGAGACAAATGTATTCCACCATAAGTGATCAACAAGTTGTCTGACCTCTTCAAAAAGCTAGCTCTGTTGAAATAGAATTGTAGCGCTCTTCTAATGTCGAGACAGTGCCAGGCATGCTCTGTCTGTGGCTACTGCAAGTTTGGCAAGAATACCGGAAGCACAATCTCCTGGTCAATGTGGAAAGCTGATGCCCCTTTCGGTAAGAATTTAGGATGGGCGCCCATACCCACCTTATCTTTATGGAACATGCTGTATGGTTCCAAACCAGCAGACAGAGCTTGTGAATGAGCTTGTGTCTCACTGATGCATCTGGTTGATGCCACCGCCACAAGCAATTCTATTTCCCACAAAACTAATTTTCTGTTTGGCTTAGCCGTAGGCTCGAACGGTTTGTGTGAGATCAACAATAGGACCAATTTCAAATTCCACACAGTTTGGGATCTTAAGCGGTGGATACATCCTCAACAGAACCTCAAGGTTTTGCTGCATAATGGATTGGACATGGAAGAGTGCTCCCTCGTACTCCTCTCCAGTTATTGTATCTTGAGAACCAGGTCCAACGTGTTCTGAGGATCATAGATGCTCGGCGAGTCCGTCATCACGTGGTAATGATCTTTGGGATGAGTTCAACTGAGGGAAAGTTGTAAAGGCGTATCTTGCACCATGGGTTTGGAAAGGCAGCTCCTCCCAAGAGGCATCTTGATGCTAACCACTTGAATTTCGCGTTGCTCTTGGGTGCAATTAAATCCAGGCGAGGGTGTCCCCCTCTCTCTGGAAAACCATGTGAGTTATGGAAGAATAAAGCTCCCAGTCGTGGATGTCATGGGATAGCCTGCTCAACAGATCTGCTTCCACATTCTGGGAGGCTTGCAGGTGAATGGCTCTCAAGAAGATGGAATTCTTCAGCACCCATTAACAAATCTGTAAGGCCTGCCTGCAGAGAGCGGGAGACTTTGTGCTTCCCTGTGTGTTTATTTAATACATGCAGATTGTGTTGCAAGTTTGATTTAGAATGGTCTTCCTCTTACAGACGCCATCAATGCCAACTGAATAGCTCTGAGTTCCAGGACATTGCAACTGGGTAGAACCAGGGTTATGGATGGAGAAGTGGCATAAAGTCACTCCACCCCATCGGGGGATTAGTCTGTGGTTATGACAACCTTCTGCAAACAGGCTGCCTGCTAGCAGATTTGCTTCCTGTGGCAACCAGTATAGATCTGAATGTAAAATGTTTGGGCCCGGAATGAGCGCCGGCTGGGTGTCTGACGCCTGATTCCAGTGATCTGCCAAGAGTAATTGTATCCTCATCTGAAGCTGAGCATGCAGAACTGGGATGGCTGACGACGCCATGAGCATAAGGAGGCACTGGAAGCACCCCGCTGAAATCCTCTCCCGACTGAGGAATCAGGTGATGGCCTGTTGTATGTCCATGATCATTCCTTTGTTGGAAAATATCGCTGTTGTAGGGAATTCCAATTTAAGCCAAGGAAGAGAATGTTCTGCGTCGGCTGAACATTATATATCTTCCTATTTACAGAAAACGCCAGCTTGAAAATTGGCCAGGAGAGTCAAAAGATCTGCCACTAGCTTCTGCTCTGAAGCGGCTCTGGTCACCCAATCATCCAGGGTACTGGTAGATATGAATACCTGGCCGACGAAGATGCACATTGTTGCAGCCATCAACTCTGTAAATCCTTTGAGTGCTGCATTCAGTCCAAATAGTAAAACCTTGTATTCGAAGTGCGCATCACCCAAGGACGGGCGCAGGAGCCACCTTTGCAGAGGCCAAATCAGAATGTGAAGGTATGAGTCCTTTCGGTCCACTGCACATAACCAGTCTCCTTGGTGGAGGTCGGCACACATGTGAGCCAGTGTTGTCATTTTGAATTCTTCTATGGGTACAAATCGATTCAGGCATGACCGGGCTGTCCTAATTAGAAGGGAAAGGAGGCACCACCAGGGCAGCTCTCCAGCAATAACTAATGTGCTGTAGAAACAGTGCAGCATAGGTGAGAGGTTCAGTAGATAAACTGGCTTTGGTGGAGACCACTGTAATTCAAGGAGAGATGTCTGCTGCAATAGGAGCAGAAGGATGATAGTTTTCTTTTGGGTTGCCATGGAAGTTTTTAAAGCCATCCCTCAAGCACAGCATAGTTCGTACATAGGGTTTGTTTGACTCGTCACCAAAGAAGCGATGTGGGTGACCAAGGACGCAGATGACACTGGTAGACGAGTAGCTTCATACTTTAGTGATTACAATGACAGCAGGGTGATCTCTTAATAAGGGGACAAACACAACTAGCACATCCTCGCTCACAGCCAGCCTTTCACCAACCCTCGTTCTAAGAGCATTCAGTCACGGTACACACTCGACAATCCATTTATAGAAGAGGCCCTGCATCTCAATGCCAAACCAAGCACTCGGGCAGGTAAGGATCCAATCACAACAAAGTGCTATATAAAAAAAACAGAAATATAGAGTCGTTCTCCTTGCATTGTTGAGCTATGCTCAAATTTGTTCATATTTTTGCAGTTTTTTCCATGTTTTAGTAAATGTTGCTAGAGATCGACAAATTCAGTCTTAGATTTATTTTGTATAACCTGCACCAACTGGAGGCCAAGACAGCTAAATCATGAGTTGCCATGTTTCCTTAAAGGGGTATGCTGGCTGGCTAGTGTGTGTTTAGATTTTTCTTTTGTGCGGGTCCGACAAAAATGCATTCACTGCATCTCTTGGAAAGGCCTGCCCTGTGTGGTGGTAAAATTGCTCAATTGTCAAGTTAATAACCTAGTCCCATAAAACATGGCTTGGAAGTTTAATGTGTTGTCTTGGTTAACATATATGCCGACTTGTTTTAGGTATGCGGTTACTGGCCTGGGCCTTCACCTCATGCTATTTTCTTTTCTTCTCTTGCAGATTGATGTGTGAAACTGTGCGATATGAACGGCACGAAGCTAATGAAGTGCTGTACTAGTAAGTGTGCATTGCTGTCTTTGGTTATTTTACGGTACCGTGATCCTTATGTGCCTTCCTTCGCCTCCGCGTTGGGGGGCGGGGAGGGGGCGGTGCGGCCAGTGCGAGGTTACTCCAGTGATTTTGAGTTCCTACTGTAGCGCTTCTGCATTTGAAGCGCTGACGGTCGGTGGCGAAGCGACGTTCCCAACCCGTGCCTGAGCTGACAGGTCCACGCAGCAGAGCGTCCGCGCCTCCGCAGCCACGTAAAGCGCGCGTAAATTAGTCCGCTCGAGATGTCATCTCCCTCTCAGAGTGAACCGTCATTTGACCCAAAGTAGGAGCGACCAGCCCTCCCTGCTGAAGCTGCCAACCCGTGCTTAGGGTAATTAGAGGGCTTGCGAACTTGTGTCATTTTGAATGATGTGGCGAAGTTTGAAATACATTGGCAAGTCTGTCCAGTCAGCCAACCATCTCAACACTTGTTTGTAATGACCAATGTTTCACTGCAACCCGTGCTGCTGACGCCACATTGCCGTAGAAACAGGGGCTGTGTGTTCACGTTTTTATTCTGATTAAAGCAATACAGTATTGCACTCCCCAATTAGCCATTCTGGGAGGAATATCCTGAATTGAGTAGCCCTTTATTTTCCCAATAACAATGCAAACTAAATGTGACATGGCGGTGTGTTTTATCAAAGTTGCTTATTATGCTGCGCTGTTTGCCGCGAGGTGCATTTATATTTCATATAGAGCCGTCAGGGCTCTTAATCCCTTGAATTGAGGAGGTTCTGGCAGCCGGCAAAGAGTGAGGCCCCGGGGGATCTCTCTTGATCTACTGTTTAATTGCTCTGAAGAATATGATGAACGAAATCAAGGAGCATGAGCACATCCCTTGACAAAAGTACTTTGTGAATTGTTCTTCAGATCCCATCCTAGAGCAGCACATTTAAAGCGTGATTGAAAGGCAGGAAAATGGCATTAAAATGCCTGCACCCCCAGAGGGGAACGTCCAAGGTTGGCAGTAAAATGTGCCCACTGTAACTGTCTTGTCTCTTTAGATTTCTTTGTCGCTAAAGCTTTTTCCTTTCAGTGTCCGCTTAGGTCTGTTCATTTTATTGAACGTTTTTATTTTTTACTTCCTCTAATTCTCAGCCTTCCTCGGCCATCCCCGATATCTGCAGAATTCTTCTTTATAGGTTAAGGAGAATAATGTCCTATGCAAATAATGTCGATTTGTATATATTTTAAATACCTCTCCCCTAATACTCTTTAAAATGTTGTGTTGTAATAAGTGCCTTTAAAGAGAGCAATAACAAATAATACATGCCAGACGAAAACAACATGGTAGTGATATTGCTACTCAACTGCAATAGGAAAACTACATCACCAGTGTAGCTGTAATAACTTATTAGCACATGGAAGTTTTTATCGATCTCCTGAGAAAATGCAAATTCTCTGAAAAGTCAATAAGTCATGACCATAAAGAGGAAAACAAAAAAGGAACACATTAGTGAAGATAGAAGGAACTTACATTGGTTAGCCGTTGAAGATAAAATCCTTTTTAAGGCATTGACTCTGACACACACATGCATTCATGGGAAGGCCCCAGCCTACCTTAAAAATAAACTGTCACTTATGTGCCAAGACACGCGCTTAGATCAGACTCAAAAGGCCAAATAGATATAGCCAGGTTCAAGAAAGCAAACAGATTGAGCAAGACCTTCCACATCAAAGCTGCCATTATGTGGAACAATCTCCCACTACAACTTAGGCTAGAACAGAAAAACACAAGCTTTCGAAAAAAACGTAAGACCCACCTCTTCAAATGATACCGCAGATATCAGTGATACTATCCCATGCACCTTATATCTGAGTAATATTGTCCCGAGACTTCAGTTTGTTATTGTCCAGTTGTCTACATGTTGGCGCCCCGATGCTTGCAAGCTCACGGCGCGATACAAATAAATAAATAAAATAAATAACAGTGGTTATTGACTGTATTAGATCATTCTGAGACCTGGAAAGAGCAGCAAATATATCTTCGCATTCAAGCAGGAGCAGTGTTTCCCCGTAAGATTTCTTTCAACAAGACACACTGCCTCGTTTTTCACTGCACCATCATCGTTGCAGGCACTTGATGCATCAAAGTGAAAAACCAAAATATAAATGTTTTACATCACACCCAATGCATATTCATGTTAACATCGTTCTATTTCAGCCTCGTAGCAACTGTCTCCAGATGGAGCACACAATCCGTATGGAACCCTCAGCTCCTTCTTGTTTTATTCCATGTGGCCAAGCCTATCAGAGGGAACTCTGTTGTTGTACATGACGGAACATTACAATAACAAAATATAACACATTATCTCCCCCAACGCGCAAAACTAAAATAAACATAAGGTGGTTCTTCTTCCTTGCAACAATTTTCCCTTTGTTCCACAACTAGCCTTCTTCAGTGACCGGGAAGTGACATCTGTCTTTTGTGTCCCCAAAGCCTTGAGGCCTCCTTCACAAAACCTGGTTTCCTTACTCATACCAACCCCTTTCCGGAAACACCTCGTCCCTATAACATTTCAGACGAGTATACCTCTCCTTCGTTTTCTTTTTTTCCCCACAAAACTTTTATTTAACATACTTCAGGAAGAAGTCCAAAACTCAGTCCCTCCAGTGGCCTCCTTGGGCGAAACCTATCGGGGGCAGCATACTCCGCTAAACCCCTTAGACCAAAACAAAGTGTCTCACCTGTGGTAGTCTACCCACATTCGCTGTGCAGTTTTCTGCTTAGTCAATGAAAGGTCTCCATATAGACAGGTATTTATTGTGCAACCCCTCACGAATTGCAGTCATTTTATCTGCCACTATAATGTCCCATAGTTTGACCCACCACATCAGGACCAGCGGGTACTCCTTGTTTTTCCAGTTTTGCACAATAGTCAGTTTGGCTGCCAAGAGAAGGTGCCCAATCAGTGTGGCCATTGTACCCGTTAAGGGAAATGGCACTTCAAACGTATCCACTAGCAATATTACCCGGGGGTTCATAGGGCGAGTGAGCCCCGTAATCTCCCAACACCTCCTTCCAGAAGAGCTCAACTTTTGCACAAGTCCACACCATATGGAAAAGAGAACCCACTTCGTCACAGTCCTGCCAACAGCTACGTGGGTGTTCTGCAGAGATTTGGTGAATCCTTTCTGGTGTAAAATGCCACAAAAGGCAGAACTTGTATGCACGTTCCTTGTCCGTAACAACATCAAGACGATTTGTGCATTCTCGCCCAGATCTGTAGCCATGCCTTGTCCTCTATTGGGTCTCCCAGATGCTCCTGCCACCGACTTATGTTTGGTAGTCATGTTATTGGGTCCCTTATGTCCAAGAGTCTGTAAATCTGTGAGACCCTTCCCCGGAAAGACCCTCCCTGGATCGTCAATTCAAGGGCGTTTGACAGTCTAACCGCCCCTAATTTTCATGTGGGGGAAGCAAAGCCCAGTGTCTCAGCTGTGTGTATCGGAAGCGTTCAGTCTCCGGCAGGATAAATGCCACCTGACATTCTTGAAAAGTATGCGGATGCCCTTCCACATACAACTGCTCTGGTGTTACTAACCCACCTGCTACCCACGGTCCGAAATTCCTAGAGTTCCACCCAGGGCAAAACTCTTGATTATTCCAGACTGGTCTGAGTGGACCAGGACCCTGTGTCACGTCCCACCTACGAAGAGCCCGACCCATATAGTACAGTGTGTTTCTGGTGGCAGATAGGAGCGAGAAGCTATGTGTCGTGTTCAGGGATCCCTAAATTACATATGCGAGGTGAGCAAGGCCCACAGCTGATTGAGCCTGCTCTATGACTTTCCAAGTTGGCTGCATAGCGGGGTCCCCCCAGGTGACAGCGTGAGAGATCTGTGCTGCTAGATTATATCAATATATGCAATATAGCCAAAATTACATTTTCCTTCCTGGATATATGTACACTTTTAAATTAATTTTCCTGCAAGGATGTGACCTACCTCATTGTTCTCATTGATACGCCTTTAACTCTTGGACATAAAAACACCCACCAGTAGTGGTTGGTCAGTTTTAATAACAAACTTTCTGCCCCAGAAGTAGAATTTGGGCCAGTGCCCAGACACAGCTCAATACCGCCTACTCTATTATGGGGTTCCTGCATTCTCCCTCCTTTAGAGAGAACGATTGTTCTTTCCAAACCTCTTTGATTTTATTTTTTGTCCATCATGCCTAGGCAGTCTTATTCAATGTCAAATCTTGCCAAGGCTGGCACATTATCTATGGCCCTTTTAATAGCTCAAACCCCTTGTTAAATTCCTCATTCCAAAAAAATGCTCTGTTTTTTTTATTGCATGGTTTTTAATGATTATACTATGGTCAGCAAATCACTCTACAAATTTGGAATAGTAGTCCAAAAGGCCTTGGGAAGCAATCACCGTCTGCCCGACTTGTGGTCTGGTCCTTCCTGATAGCTTTGACCAATATATCTTTTTGTTCTGCCCCCTCATTGCTGAGTTTGTGTTGCAACCATTCAATGGATTTGAGCCAACATTTACATTTCTTTTTCCATTGGGAAAGGCCTGCATCCCCGGTAGTCCTAAAAACGTAGCCAGCCTCCTACTTGTTCCTGTAACATTTTGCCATATAAAAGGAATCCTCTTGAAAGCATGAGGCGACTTCTGCTGTCCCAAACATGGAATGCATAATTCTCAAATCTTCTGACACAAAGCACACTAACAAAAATGTCACGTGTTTCAATCTCAATGCACAGCCAGGCGAAATGTATGTGTAACGACGGGTGTAGCTTTAGTCGGTTGTATGCTGAAGCCATGTCTAAAGTAGTAGAAACACCAAGCTTACTAGCTCTCCAATTTTTAGGGGGTGGAACTATATCGACCACAATACATTTGTTTACAGCCTTTAGTCAAAACACAATACATCTTCCCCATGGGCTTCCAAGCTGCCACAGTGGGGGAAGCCCACTCTGAGGAGTCCACCAGTTCTATCGCAATTTGGGGCTTCCGTTTCCTCTACTTCTCGAAGTTCTTCCTCTAGGCATGCGTCCCTCTTTATGCGTTGTGTTGAAATCCCTTTAGACCTCCTCCATTTTGGTGAACACTTCCTCAAGCCCTTCTCCTCATCCTGGGGTAACTGGTTCCCCAACAGGATTACTTGTCTGCTGTATTGGGATTAAAGAAAAACGCAAGAAGTCCAGTACAATAAAAACCTTAAACAGGAAATGAAAGGAAAAAGGGGAAAGGCAGAAGCCAGTGTTGAGGAAAGAAAATACCCATTGAGAGCATCAAATGAGGAGAAAAGAAAAAATTATAATGGGAGGCTAAAAGACCAGGTGAATACTCTTGACACTTAATAGTTCTGGAGAAAGTAGCACATACATTGATTATCAAATATGTATGTATACTTCATAAATAGCGATATAAATTCCTATGTTTTGCAGACAACAATTTTTTGAAACGTAATCATTTTGACAATGATTGTTGCAAGTGGAAAACATAACATCGAAGCAATAAAGAATCATATATATTTCATCAATTTTACTGATGTGGTGATAATTATTCCCAACTTATATTCATTTCTATCCCTTCAAATTCTGAAGGGGTTTCTCTGAACCAGAGAACCATTGGGTCTGCCTACGTGACATAAAGGGAAACTTAATTCGGTCTTGGGTGGGATTGTCTTGAACGTAGTTGGGAGAGGCCCCCGCTTGGGTCACATTTTGGCAGCGTTCAGCTGGGCCTGGCTGCCTTCTTCAGGGGGTGGCTTAAAAGACCCTGTGGATACATATACAAGTCTATTAGGGCTAGGCACAGGTTGGTGTGATACTATGAATCAATCAATCAAGAGGGGATGGGTTTTCGGCTGGAAAAAGGTACCAAACGGGCACTGTCAATGGTTCGTGGTAGGGACATCCACATGAGGTGAGCGTTGCCCAGCGCCTAGTGTGCGAGAGGGTGCATCTGGGCAGTGTGTCAGAGAGCCTCCTATCTTCAAATTGAGGAAGGTCACAGTGGTCAGGCTCTAGAAAGGAAGGAAGGGAACTATCCCGTGCGTGACAAGCTGAAATAGCGATGTATTGGTCAGCTGCTTCTCATCAGACAAGACGGAAAGAGGGACATACTGCTGTTGAAACAGGGATACATGAGGTTTACCGTTATATGGCCAGCAGGATGCATAAAAAATGGTCAATGGACCATCGTGTCTATAAGGTGATCTATGCCAGCGTCACTGTGCTGGAGGGGCTGCATCAGCAACCGTGGCGTCCTGGAGCCGCAGCAGTACACACGGAGGGGCTCATTACGACCCAGGCATTAACCATGGTGCTATTAGCGCCATGGTTGACGCCGGTATTTTACCGATTGCGCCATGGCGGAATTACCGCCCCATTCCAAGGTTGACGGGGCGCTAATTCCCCATTCACCATTGGCCCTTCTCCATTCCCATTTTTGCCCCATAGGGCTCAATGGGAATGGGAATGGGGAAGGCGGTAATTACGGTACCGCAAATTGCGGTACCGTAATTACCTCGAAAGTCCCTTTGCGGGTTCCTTCCTTAACGGCTGGTAAAACTAGCCGTTGGTGGGGACCCGCAAAGGGACCTCGTAATTAGGCGTTAAGGGGTTAACTGCGCTGCCACATTTTACGGCGCCGTTAACCCCTTACCGCCTGGGTCGTAATGAGGCCCAGAGAGTCTGCCGTGTGAGTCTGAAGGTTGAGAGCATGCCATTGCGTCTGCTCGTAATATGAGTAGTGGTGTGGTGGCATGGGAAACCCATACGCAGTGCTTTGTTGAACTCCTTGTTGCTAGGCAACCAGTGATGTAGTACGTGTCGGGCAGACGGTGAGCCTCTTGAAAGGGGGAGTGGACTGTCCTCAAGTGAATCCAGTAGTGTAGATTGAAGCCAAATGGGCATCAAAAGTGGGCTCATGCAAGTATGCCGCATTCGGCCAGGACCAAGGTCTAAATGTAAAAGAAATATGAATCGACGGTAAGAGGGGCGCTCCCTGTGGAGGGTGTCTTGATATTGGGAAAATCTTCCTCGGGACCAGCCCTTAGACCAAAAATTACCCAATTCAGCCCAAAATACAGGTTCTATTGTGCCGAGCAGTGAACTCATGCTAGTGACAAATGACACCTTCAAAACGTTTTAGTATTTATTCTAAGCAGTGAATTTCAGCAACATTTTGGGATTCAAGTTAGAGAAGATTACAAAGCACAAAACTTGGAGAAATGCAAAATATAGAGAAACATAGAACTTAGAGAAACATAGAGAAACACAGTCTTACGCCCCTTCAATCAGCACTGGGAGACCCTGGCCCTCATAAGCTAGCTGTAACAAGCCCCGCTCAGAGGACAGCGCTACAGGGTGCCGACAGAGCCACAGATTCCGGACACTTGATCTTGCTCGAACCAAGTCCACAGATTGATCTCCCACCTGAGTCATGTGGGCATGCATTTTTATAATCTCGTGCTGTCAGTCCATGACGCACAGTTCCAGAACTTTCCCTGTGCAAAATATAGGCTTGCTCATGGAAAAACCCAAATCTGTGAATTTCCACTGTGCTCCTTTTCTGTGCCCCTCCCTACTTGGAGCCCATCTGCGCGAAAACTCAGGAATGTCTTATCAGTGCCTTCCCAGAGAAAGAAGATTAGTTTACGAAGCCATGCAGGGCTACCTTTAGAAAGGCAGAATATTCTAAGAGAAGCTGAGATGAATTAACCCCATGTGAGCAAGCTCTAAAAGGCATGCACTCATAGCTTAGTGTTCACAGCGCTTAAGATTGGCTATCTAAGCGCTATATAGGTGCCATAATGTTCCAAACACTCCAATAATGTCTATTAGCTACAGAGCTGGGGCCTTCGCCCTGCCTGTCTATCTACAATGCATAATGTGACCTACCACCCCTACTAGGCCTGCATATTCCTTGTAGCTCACTACTGCGTAATGGAAGTGCTACAACAGACTACTGTCAGCATTTTTGGCACATACTTTGAATAAACTATTGGCTTTCAGCGGCTAATGCTGTCATCTAAAGCCCTGATTGGCAAATTTGCAATTTTGTGTATCACTACAGAGGGGTAGAGGAACTGTTTAACGCTTATCATTTGTGCGCATGGAACCGAAAATGGTCATTACACTGGCAGTATAATTACTGGGGAGTGCCCACTCGCGGGTCGTCATGATGGCATTAGAAACAATGTTGGCCCCCAGATTAATGGAAGGGAGTCTGGGGGCCACCCGAGGGGGGGAGGCAAGCAAATGCGTCTCCATGGACATGGCCTGATGGGGCACAGTGCATGGGGACCATGTGGTATGCCGCGCTCGGTTTCTATATGTACCTATGGGTGGCTGCAAACTGAGTGTGTAGATATATGTGCCAGTTATATGACCAGGGGTAGGAATTGTTCATTAAGTACATGGCTGAACGTATCCAATCTATGGACCCAACGGCATTCCAAGTCCAGTAGATGTCTGGGTACATTAGGGCCCCCTCTTATTTTTTCTAGGACCCACCAGAGCAAATCATCAGGTGTGTGTCTGGCTTCTACGTAGTGTTCCACCAGGGGGACGGTTACGTTTTTACACAGAATTCTGGATCGATGTTCAGAGCTGCAGGTGTTCACAGTTTTCATAGTTTGACCCACATAGCGCAAACCGCTTGGGCATTGTATCCAATACACCACCTGGTTTGACTTGTAGTTGGTTCTGTCCTGTAGGGTCCTTGTCTTACTCCCAAATTGGAAAGATTGTATTTTTGTGGTGAATTTACAAGCCACACAGTTTCCACATGGGTAATGGCCCTTGATGGTACGCAGATTCCAGAGGCCAGTTCTCTCGGCCACCTTTATGTAATGCGAATGGACCAGGTGCTCGGGTATGTTACGGGACTGTTTTAACGCAAACCATGGAGGTGGTTCCTCCGGTAGATTGAGGAGTGCCAGAGGCCAGTATTTGTGGATGATCTTCTTGATCTTGAATGTCTGCGGGTCATGTATTATGACACATGCAAGTCATCCATACTTAACTTCTGGTATTGGGTCCTGTGGTTTGAGTAGTGCTTCTCTGTCCGTGAATCTGGCTCTTTTGATGGAGTTAGCAAGTAATCTCTTAGGGTAACCCCGATGTCAGTGTCTCTTGTCGAGAGTGGCCCCATGCTTGTAGAAATCATCAAGGGATGTATAATTCCTGCGCAGACTCAGGAATTGTCCATATGTTAGGTTCTCTTTGTATGTGGGAAGGGTGGTTGCTAGAAAAATGAAGAAGAGTATTTCTGTCAGTTGGTTTTCGATATAGGCTGCATTCTGGTGTTTAATGATTAGATCCAGAAAGTGTATGGTCTGGTTGTTGTAGTCCATTATGAACTGTATATTATTGTTGCAAGTGTTTGTCCATGTATACACTAATTTTAACTCCTCTTCACTGCCTTCCCAGATGCAGATTATTTCATTGATATATCTCTGCCAGAACTTTAAGTGAGGCTGCCAGGGGTGCTGTCCTGTAAGGATGTAATTCTGCTCATATGTCGCCATGTATATAATGGCTAAACTGGGTGCAAACTCTGCCCCCATGGCTGTTCCTTTTGTCTGGAGCTAGAACTGATTAGCACATAATGAACAGCACATAATCCTGGAGGTCTTCCTTCCACATTGTCCATCTGATTATCGGATTTTCTGGACCCAGAAAGAGTTGGGGTGGTCTTGCAACATTGGCCATTTTCTTTGTAAGCTACACTGGTTCATGACACTGCACCAGAGTACCCCTGTCAGTGGCTGAGAGAAAGGAAAATAACCGGCTATCATAAAAGAAAGAAAAACTAGCTGAAGCAATGGACTAAATAAATGGTTAACGTGGATGAGGGATGTTAAGTAATGGGAATGTGTATAAACTGTTTACTTTGTTTTCATGATGATTCTCTGATAGGATTTATTACACAGAAAGATGCGAGAGGTGCATCACCTCCATGGCCTGGTAAGTTATTATTACCCCTTGATAGTCAGTTTGCTGCTGGTACTATTTGTTCACCGTATTGCAGGTCTCCCGCCTCTTTCATGCGTGAGGTCTGTTGGAGCATTGTGATCCTTATGCGGAGCCCGCGTATGTAGGCCTTCCCTGTGGGTACAGCAGGGCCCTCTCTGCTTTGCGCGCTCAGTACAGTTAACATCACTGAGGTGCTTGTAGACAAAGTGGTTGACCAATTCTATATAATAGCCAATAATAGGCCATTTGTCCACACCCTCATCAAACTTTCCATGGACTAACATGTACCAATAGTATGTAATGTAAATGATGCAAGCCTTGGAGTAAGTCTCCAAAGTGTGACTTTATTGTAGACACAGATGTACATTAGAAAAAGTGTTGACCAGGCTCCCAGGAGCATAACAGGACAGCTTCTCCCTTCAGTCTTGCATCAACCCCTCTCACCTCTTTCTGATTCCATTCCCTGTGGCAAAACCCTTTGTTTGTGATCTATGTGCCATATACATGAGGGACACTACAATAACATGATACAAAAGCTAAATGTAGTGGGGTCGTATGGATGACCATCGCCAGATCAGGTACTTTCAGAAGTGTAGTTTTATTGCTAGATCAGTTAGTCAGCACACACAGGCCCGATACTCAGATAAGACCAGACATATAGAAGAAATGTAACGGGGCAAGCTCAACACCCATTCAACCAGCAGATCTCTCTGTTTGTTTAACACCAACTCCCGGACTAAGCATCCACCTAGAACCCCCAAACACTCCGACCTCAACAGCATTCCAACTGTGATGTCACCAACCCTGACATTAGCAGTACTGCCAGGGTCACAGCACAAAGGAAAGATCAGGACAGATCACTATATCTCTCCCTCTGTTACAACTCAGAGAAACTGGAACGAAAACACCAGAAGTGACCGGCACTTCAAAACCTTTCGTCCTCACTCACTCACTCACTCACTCACTCACTCACTCACTCACTCACTCACTCACTCACTCACTCACTCACTCACTCACTCACTCACTCACTCACTCACTCACTCACTCACTCACTCACTCTCCTAGAAAGTGGCCACCAAAATAGGAGAATGCCAGGAATACCATAGGCGACGAAAACTAAGAACCAACCAAACCAGATGAGGGCAAAAGGTGAAACGCAACCACCCCAGCCCCCACAAAAACAACACCTTCCACACAAGGGAGTCAGACACTCACTGGAATAAAATGACCGAACCGTAAGCTGCCCAGACACAAAACGCCCAACAAACAACCCATACTATAACTATCATTATGCCTCCCAACAAAAATATTAGTGAAGATAAACAGATGTAGTGAATTACATAGGATGCAATTCAGTATAATGTAATATACTTTTATTTAAGTATATATCTTTGGAGGAGCCCCCGAGTGGGCCCTTTCAACACAGCCACATCTTCGTGTATGATTCCGTCAACATTCTAGAATGATACACGAAGATGTAACCCTAGCAACATTCAACATTCTCACATCTTCCCACCTTAACAATAACATGCAATTTGTATATTCAAACACAAAAAATATTTTTTTAAATTTAACTAAAAACACTTAATCTATGAAATGACATGACACCGTATTTTTCAACCAATAAAGGATACATCTTTCTCCATGTGTCTTGCATCTACAGCCAGTCTTGGAACGTATAACTGTGTTGAACTCTTCAATAATACACATAGTCTTGCTTGTAATTCCATACTCTTTTCCTACATTTTGATCCTGACTGAATACTGTCATTTCTTCCTTCCATTGAACTTCCCTGTACATTCCTTCCTTGTGATCCTTCATTGACCAGTTCTCTGAGTTCATCACCTCCATTCTTGAAATTTTCAACTTCCTTCAATCCATCTTCTCCATATTTCATCACTTCTTTCTCCTTTGCCAACACAACATCATCACATGACCATTTTTTTCCATCTTCAAGTACCACCGACTTCCTTGAACAATCTATTACTCTCTGAGGAGAGCGAAACTTAGATTCACCTTTCATCACACGTTTTGGTTCTTTTACTCTCACCATATCACCTACATTTATTTTACTTTCTTGAACATTCTTCTGTTGGTCATAATAACTTTTATACTTCTCTTGTTTCCGTTTTACTCTGACCACAATGTCATCCATATTGATTTTTTTACTCTCATTACTCATCATCCAAGCAGGTCTCAATCTATTGTTACAAAGTCTTCCTCTCATCAACGTAAATGGTACTTCTTCAGTTATGGAATGTGGCGTCACTTTATAAGTAGTGAGAGCTTCTTTAAGTGTTTCCTTCCATGGTAACCCATTAACACAAGCTAACTGTATAATCCCCTTAATGAAACGATTCATTCTTTCTACAAGCCCGTTACCCATTGGATGGTACAATGCAGTAGTGCTGTGTTTAATAGATCTATCCTTTAAAAATCCTTGAATCTCTGATGACATGAACTGGGCTCCATTATCTGACACAATTTCTTGCGGGTCTCCCTCTCTACTAAATATTTCATCCAGGAACTTCACAACCTTGACAGCCGACACTGATTCTTCTACTATACCACATTCCACCCATTTAGATGTATAATCAACCAAAACCATCAGATAAATCTTCTGAGACTCCAAAGATTCGTATGGGCCAGCTATATCAATAGCCAATTTAGTCCAAACAGTACTAGGAATGTCCACCGGTTGTAATGGAGTTGTTCGTATGGATTTGCTCTTGTCACTCACTGCACATGCTGTACAATCCCTTACTAAAGTCTCCATATCACTCCACATGTTGGGCCACCAGTAACTTTCTCTTACTCTTCTTTTAGTTAACATTCTGCCCACATGGCCTTCATGTGCAATATCCATGATCCTCTTTCTTAAAACTGTTGGTGGTATTATCCGATCTCCTCTGTATACACATATTTCATCACTAGACAATTCATCCTTAAATCTTTCCCAGTGTCTTAACTTGTCATCGGAATCTCTCCAACCAGTTTCAATAGCCTTCCTCAACATCTTTTGTTCGATGTCACTGTCCTTCGCTTCTATCCATTCTTCTTGTGAGAAACTGGGATGCACTTGAGCTATAATGCAATCCATGTGCTGTTCCTCTCTGAACATTTGTTCATCACCACAGTCATTTGCAACCTCTTCACAGGGCAATCTGGAGAAACAATCCGCAACCACATTGTTTCTTCCCGGAGTGTACTTTATGGTAACATTAAATTGCATAATAATCAGAATCCATCTACTTATGCGTGGAGACATCATGTGCGAATTTTTCGCATTCAAAACATGAACAAGAGGCTTATGGTCCGTCCTGACATCTACAGGAATACCCCAGATGAGACTCTTGAAATGTTCTAAAATCCACTTCACTCCCAAAGCTTCTTTTTCTATGGTCGAATAACTTCGCTCAGCTCCTCTTAATGTCCTTGATGCAAACGCTATGGTAACAACTTCACCATTTTGCACTTGTTCTAACACACCTCCTAAGCCCACATTGCTAGCATCAACTGCTATCCTTGTTTTGGACTTTGAATCAAACATTTTCAAAGCAGGTGCTCTGTTAATCATAATCTTTATCCGCTCAAATTCCTTTTTGCATTCTTTTGACCAATCATATCTCATTCCTTTACACATCAAATTCCTCATATTTTCGGTATTATCCGAGTAATGATCTATAAATTTGGAATAGTATTCTGTTAGACCCAAAAAACTTCTCAACTGGTCTTTGTTATTTGGTTCTGGGATTTTAAGAATGGTGTCAACCAAAGACTCCTTAGGCATGATGCCTTTGTCATTTATTCGATGTCCTAAATATGTGACTTCATTTTTCTTTATCTTACATTTTTCCATTTTGAGTGTCATTCCTTTCTGCTGTAACACTTGTAGGACAGCTAGCAATTTTGCATCATGTTCTTCTTGAAACATTCCTGACACCAAAATATCGTCTTGGAAGTAATACACTCCTTGTAGACCATCAAACAGATGCTGCATTAATCTCTGGAACACTGCCGCAGCCGAAGCTAATCCAAACGGCATTCTCTTGTACCTAAAAGCTCCCAACGGCGTCACAAATGATGTCAAATGTCTCGATCCTTCCTCAAGAATCACTTGGTGGTAGGCTGACGACAAATCTAAAGTCGTGAAATATTTCGCCGGGCACATGGTGGACAACATTTCTCCAATGTTCGGTAACGGATGTCTATCTATCCATATGTTGGCATTTAAATCTCTTAAATCAACACACATCCTAATAGATCCATCAGTTTTTTTAACCAATACAATAGGCGATAACCACTCCGAACTCTCAATTGGTTCAATCACATCTTGCTTACAAAGTTTTTTTAATTCAGCTTCCAATGCATCCTTGGTGCCCATGGGTATATTTCTCACTTTATGCACAACTGGTGTTACACCTCTTTTGAGAATGATGCGATGCTCAAATCCTTTAAGCAAACCAATCTTGTCATTGAAGACATTTGGAAAAGATTTTGCTAAACTTTCTGCATTGTCACATACATTTTCAGCAATGCAGAGAATGGGTACACTCTCTCCAGGATGAATCTTGATCTTCAATGCAGCTTGTTCCCACCATCCTACTATTGAAAACCCATTCTCCGCCACATACAATCTGCAGTAAGTCTTGCGTCCTTCAAATTTAAGTTTCACCCACACACACCCTATGATATTAATGGGCGTTTTTCCATATCCTGTTGCTCTGGTGTTGGTCACCTGTAGATCTTCCATCTTCTTCTTTAAAACCTTAATATATGTCTGCACATCAACCATAGTATATGGGGAACCTGTATCCACCATCACTTGTAAGGTTATACCATCAATATCCATGGGAACCCAAGATCCTACTCCATCATTTCTTGGTGTGACAGTAAGTATCTGAACTCTATCTTTTTCCATATCTGTTATCGCCACCAAATTACTTGGACCAGCAATCTCCTCCACAGCTCTCACACCCATAGTAGTGGCACCTCTGGTTCTATAAAATCGTCCAGCATTCCTACCAAACCTGCCATTATACCTTCCTCTTCCTCTGTTGCTGCGACACATCTTTCCAAAATGTCCTATATGTCCACACCTAAAACACTCGGCCAAGAATGCAGGACACTCTTTTTCCATGCTTTCATGTTTATTCCATCCACAACATGTGCATTTAATACTCTGCTTGAACGCACCTCCTCCATCTTGTCTGTAAATACCAGACGCATCTGACTTGACCATTCTCTTGACCAAGGCAATTATTTTCTCCTCTTGGTCGTTTTTCTGATCACCACTTATCTCTTGAACTGACTTAATTCCAGAGTACTCCGGTTTACTTTGAATCTCTCTCATACATTTTTCACCCAATTCAATTGACCTGGCTATCTCCACAGTCTTTTCCAACGTAGGGTTCTTTGCCTGCCATAATCGTTGCTGAATACGCGGTTCAGCCACATGCAATACTATCTGATCACGCAGATATTCATCTGTAACTCCTGTAAATGCACATGTAGCCATTAATCCTCTCAAAGCAGCCAAATAAGAATCAATACTTTCCTCTTTGCCCTGTTTCCTTGTGAAAAACCTATATCTTTCCAATACAATGTTGGATTTATTACCAAAATGTTTGTTCAATTTAGCTACTGCTATATCATATTTCCTTGACCCACTTGAAGCCTCTCCCCATGTTTCTTCATCCTGCTCCAAATCGGGCAATGACCTGAAAATTCTCAATGCTTCTGTACCAATACAGTGCAACAAAGTTGCTTCTTTCTGATCGTCATTAAATTTTGCCCCTCCAATCGCTCTCAAATATACTTGAAAATTATCTTGCCACTGCTCCCAAGGACATGTCGGATTCCCAGGAGCCGGTAAAAATTTTATTGGGGCAGTCGTGTTCTGCATGGCCAAAGATTGATGATGATTTGTATGTAATGCTCTGCTCATATGGGGTATGTCCCAGTGGGATTACTGCACTCTTCTGGTATAATAATTATTTGCACTCCTCAAAAAAAAATAAAAAAAAAATATTTTTATTTTTATTTTTTTTTATTTTATTTTTTTTTATTGTTTAAATGTCTCTCAGCTTTATGAATCCGGTAAATCACCCTAAAATTTCACCATCAGTTCCCCCATGTAGCTCTTGTGCTTCTTAGTTAATCCTTTTCATGTGCTTCATTGCCGTACAAAACATCTGATCATCATACGAACTAAGCTTGTACTTTTCCCAAAGATGGCGGCACGTTTCTCACGTAGAAAGGTCCTTTCCTCTAACACAAAACGACAGTTGAAACACAATAATGTCCTCGCGCGCAGCCCACTGCAACTGTTGTCGGGTATTACATATATCTCTTCTTTTCCTTATTTGTTTGTTTTTTTTTTTTTTGCAACCATGCTCACACTGCAATGCCGCTCACCATACTCTTCCGTGCACCAGCGACTCTTCGCCGACAAAATCCGACCTCGCACGACACCACCATCCTCATTAGTAGCGTCCGGGGGCTCCCTCCACCTAATCCCCGTCCTCGTCGCCAATTGTAGTGAATTACATAGGATGCAATTCAGTATAATGTAATATACTTTTATTTAAGTATATATCTTTGGAGGAGCCCCCGAGTGGGCCCTTTCAACACAGCCACATCTTCGTGTATGATTCCGTCAACATTCTAGAATGATACACGAAGATGTAACCCTAGCAACATTCAACATTCTCACAACAGAGCCCACCGAAATGACAAAAGGGGGCCGAAACCACCACTAACACCAAACAGGAACACTGTAGAAAGCCTAACCGCCTGCGCCTGGCACTGCCACTCCCACGGCCACAGTGCTGCCACACAGGACCGATACTTGAATGACACCAACACATATCGTAGAAATGCAACAGGGAACAGTAGCACTGGTGACCTCCACAGCACTTCAACTAGCATATCTCTCTGTTTAATACCAACTCCCAGACAGACCATTCACCTAGAACCCCCAACACTCCGATCTCAACAGCATTCCAACTGTGATGTCACTAACATCAACAATACTGCAATGGCCACACCGCTCCGAACAGCTCAGGACAGATCACTACACTTAACTGATCAAGACAACCATGTTATATGAATACTACAAAATAAAGCCACATTTTATTTACAAGAATGTTATGTCCTTTCTACTTTCCTCACTGTTATAGTAACATTTTCAACATCACCACCGCAACTCCAAAACTAATAACCTTATAGAACAAGAAAGTGGTCGTTATTTCTTGGGATAATGACTCTTCCCGAAAGTGTAGCCATCTGCTTCGACTCTGGCCATAAGTTGGCGGTGGGGTCATTATCCCGCAATAATGAGGCTATATTACAGTTGATTTGTGATGTCACAATGCCTGCTGATTGAACCAGCACAAAGCCGAATTCCAGCTGGCACTGGAGCACTCAATTAGAGCCGTGAATAGCTTTTCAGATGCCTTTCTTCTAAAATAGCTTTCTGTGACACTTTTCAACCATCAATTGCTAGGGAAATGTTTGAGAGCATGATTATTTTGTGCGCTACTGACGTTTAACATCGAAGAACAACAATCTAGCTGCATGTTGTCACATTTTAATAAATGACACATCTTTTAAATGCATTTTCATGAACTGCTTACAATATTTTTTGCAGCGTATTAGCAATTGCCTATGGGTGTTTTTCTCTTAGCAGATTATACAATTAAAAAATGTATCAACACTGGAAGATATCTTCCATTAGAGTAAGCAAGAGCACATTGAGGATTCTGGAGCCATGTATTCTAAGGAATAAAACACCTCCTGACTTAAAGCTACTGCAAGTCTCCTTGGCGTTCTGTGGCCTTATAAATGTACTCTGCCTTCGGCCTCATTCCTCTGTTTGGTCAATAATCTCATTGGTGACTTTCAGTATCCTTATACTTTTTATACCATACACTAAAACAGTGCTCAAGTTGGACACATTTGGTATCGACCTCTAAAAGCGCAATCCGTCATTTTAGTCCTACTCCTCTTTTCCGCCGCTGCATGTACAATCCGCTATTCCTTCATTTTGTTGGCACACCACTCTCCCTCCATTTTATTGCGGCTCTCTTCTATTTTACATTTTGAACCTCTGTTGGGGTAAAATGATTTAGTTCTTAGTTTCATCATAGGCTTCAACATTGCACAAAGAGAATACAAATGGCAGCCAAGTGCAGTATAAAGCTAGTTTCTGCCTATTTTAGGACTGTGTTGTCTTTATTTTCACAGTTTCCTCCTTGCAGCAATGGTGCTGTGAAAGCAAGCACAGCATCCAAGTGATTACTACATGTGATTACTATCATGTGGTCACGCTGCTCTTTTCAGGAAGTAGCATTGACCAAATTGGTTAACTTTTACATTTGGAAAAATCACACCAAACTTGGGACTATGTTGTTGGTAGTCTTGCAAAATGTACGGAAATATCAGGCATTTTTACCCTACATGTCAAGACTTAAGTCTGCATCAATAATATTTTCTTGATAGCAAATTCAATCATGCAGACTAGATCTGACTTTTTAAAATGAGTAAATGAGTCTTGTGTATGGAAATGGCAAGCACAATGACTAATGCAGATCATCCATGGGATGCAGGTTTGACTAAAACCCTCTTGAAGTGTAGCACTCCTGCCCCCCCACCCGACTCCCAGCCCTCTAGCCCTCCTGAGTATGTTGACGTCTCCAATCAGGGTCTTCCTGTTATACCTTTGGGGTTCTGCTCTACATATTGGGTCCCGGGCACCAATGAGGTATCACCCCCTGGTTCTGGCCAGTCCGTCTTATTTTGAAAATATTTGGAGTGTAGCTTTTGCTAGTGGTTGTGGGAAAATGATTACTGCTCTGCAGGAGTACCACCTGCTCAGCCCCAGCAGTGATCCCAATCATAAAGGTGAAACAGGCACAGCCTAAAAGATATTTCTCCTTTTCCGTGTAGTAGCGGAAGCCGAGGGCAGGCTCTATCTTCCGGAGAGGTTTGAGGTGGTAGCAGTAGCAACTAAAACCACAATAGTACAAAATAAGAGAATATCTAAGCAAGGTTCTATAAAAATACAGACTTCTAATTAAATTTGAAACCTTAAATATGCAAATAACTAAAACACAAGCAAAAGCCCACCGCTGTAAAGAAACACAGAAAATGCAAGCTGTAGTGTGGCACGTCTAGGTAGATAAACCGTGGTGTTCAGGCACCCAGTCGGCACAATGTTGGTGTTCAAGAAAATGTCTTGTGAGAAAAAGGCTGAGAAGGGGACTTAACAAGTCATCATGATCTCAAAAAGGTACCAGTTAGACATGCTCTTTCACTGTACCTTATTCTTGTCTTTGGGGATCAACAGCATTGAGCTGAGCTTTTCGGCATTCAACCTGGAGTCTGGACACTTTCAGGGCTGAGCCAGGGTGGAGTCATGGGTTAGTGGTAGTAGGCCCCAACGACGTGGTGCTTTGCAACAATAGCGCCAGCTTGCAGGTCGAATATGCTGGGAATGGCAGGTGGTGATGTGTCAGCGATGCTGGAGGACTTTGGGTGCAGAAGCAGAGATTTACCTTCGGTGGTGACCGGGCTTAGCTGGTTTAGCTGCATCGGCACTGCAGCAGCATTGGCGTCAAGCTTGAAGAAGCTGATGACCAGGCGTCTTTGTTGAGTTGAGAATTCCAGAAGCCTTTGTGGGTCTCTGATGGGGAGCTTTTGTATTGAGCGACCTCTGAGTTGGGGAGCAGGTTGAGCATCAAGTTCAGGAATGACTCTGGGAGTTCCTGTGCAGCAGCTTGAACAATGTGTTGAAGGTGCCTAAACCAGTGCAGAGGCAGTTTGAAGTGAGAGCCAGGGTTCACTTCCTTGGTTTTGTGGTTGGTGGGGGAATGCCAATCCATAAGCTCTAGGAGAAGGCAATTCCTTTTCCACTACAGCTCAGGGAGATTGGCTGGCACCTACAGGGTTTCCTTTACTGCCAGTGACAAAAGTGTATTCTTCTTCCTGGTGCCTCAAGATTAATCCAAGTTTGACTGGGAGGAGGGGGATCTCTCCTTTTTATAGGCAAAATTCCACAGGCTAGTGGTCAAAAACAAGCCTACTGAAAGGGGTCCAATCCCTGTTGTAACGATTGCTCTTTGCGCTGTGACATCACACACAGTGTGCCTTTCTTGCTCCTGCCTATTGGGCTGGGCCTAAAAGGGAAGAGAGCCCTAACAGAAAGGAAGATGGTAGGACCCTACTCTAGACTTATCTTCTCTCTCTGGATACTCTAACCCCATTTCCTTCTCATGCCTTCTGGCTTCAAAAGCATTTCAGTGATCAGTACCCTGGCGTGAAGCTGGCTTTATGTCTGTGCTGCCGCAAAAGCACTGTTCCTAGGGGACCTCCTGTGGGAAGTTGTTCTGTTCTGTGGGAAGCTGTGCCCCTCCCTACTTGGTAATCAAAGGGAGCTGCATCCTGGCTATTCCACAAAGCAGCTGTGGAAACATTCAGCCTAGACCCAATTCACATCAATGTTGTCCCTTCTCACAGAGTTGACACTGGTATGATATCAAATGAATGTGGCTTCCATAATTGTGTCCACTTATAATTATTATAATTGTTGTTTTATAATGCGCTTTATACCGAAGAGATTTCGAAGCAATGACCTGGGATTTGAACCTGTGATACTATGCGTCGTTTTGCTTCGAAGATAAGCATGTTGCCACTGAGCTAGACTACCCGTGCCTGACTTATGTTACGAAACTCTTGTGTAGAGTCGTGTTAAAAATATCATATCATATCCTGCCACAACCCTGCATGACTTATATTTAGAGATTTACCTGACACATACAATTGTTATAATTTAGATCAGAAGTGCAGAAGTTACAATGCAGGTACTTTGTATTTCAGCAGCTGTTGGGGATGCACAGATGGCTTATTACCTTCTCTGAGCCACAGCAGAGCTTGGGCTGCCATGTCAGGAGGCTGACTACAGCGAGGCATCTGTGTACTATAATTTGGCCATTCTAGAATTTTATTTGGGGGGAAAGGGGGAGAGTTTATTAGCAGATCTCCCTTTCAGAAACAGAATTGCCTGCATGATTTTATTTATTAATTAAAATTTAAAAACCCAGGGGTTTGACACCCTCGCAGATGGTAATTCATCAGTCTAGTTACCGGCTGTTTTCACCTTACCAGCAAGTTACGGCTCAGTCTGCTAATAACAGTTGTGGTTAAGAATAATTGCCCAACAGTCCCCTCTTGTGCAAGTATGATTCCCCCATAGAATTTTACGGTTATCCACTACTGAGTTTGTAACCTTACAAACCACATTTTCCTGCGATTGCTTTTCGGACAGTTGACCCCACATCTGCTGTGTTGGTCTGTGGCCATATTTATACTTTCTAAGCTCAAGAATTGCCCCATCATTCAAACTCTTATGCCCGATATTTGCTCAAGATGGTAAGGTGTGCAGAAAGCAAACCTTCCCCAGTCTTCTGCTCTGATAATTTCTTCATCCCATTCAAACTCTGTTTTCCTTGCTAGCTCTACACCACAGTTAAATTCCTGACCATAAAAACGTGCCAGTGGAAATCTCTAACGGCGCAAAACATGATCACCTGCCTCATGGAACCACCCCATCCCCTCCATAAAACCTTTTCCTCTATTGAATTCCTGTACAACTGACTGACTATTACCATTGATGAGCTGGTCCCACTCCTACCCGTGAGGAGATGCCACAAATCCCACTTTGTACAGTGGTTTAACCGTGACCTCTAAAATCTCAAAAGAAAAGGTAGTGCTCTCAAAGGTGTGACATCAATATCTCTTTAAACTGCATATCCAAACCAAGTCAAATATTACAGACTTAGTGTGCCAAGCCAAAAATGTATCATACAGGAATCTTTAAAACCAATAACCCCCATATGGAACTCTTTTGGGTCTTTTTAGAATACTAAAAGGTTTCCAGCCTGTCTTTGACACACCCTATGTGTCTACCCAAAAACTGTGATATTGCACTTTTTTCAAACAAAATGGTCAATGATTTAGATAAAATTTCAAGTAACCCATTTGCCACATAACCGCCAGTTGTTCATCCCATCTGCATGGCATATAGTTCCACCACTCAGCTACCAAGCTTGTACAGCTTTGGCTGCCTCTCCTCCAGTCAGTTCTATGATCTAGTTATTTATTTGTAAAGCACATCTTTCACCAATGTGGGGACATCATGGGGTAAGCTGGAGAGAACTGAAGCAGCAACGAGAAAAGGATACAACTGCTAGAATAGATAGAATAGCAGTGTCTTCAAAGAGCAGTGAAACTGAAAATAATCCTGTGTTGCGCAAAGATCCAATGGAAGAGCATTCCGTTATCTGCCAGCTGCTACCAAAAAGGCACGGTCACCAGATCTGGAATGGAGAAAATGGGGATTCTGAATCAGCAGTAAGGGAATGAGGGAATGAGTGGGGACATAAGGTGAAAACCTTACCTGCAGGAACTCTGAGCTTGTACCGTAGAAAGCCCAGTGCACAATGCACAGCGCCTTAAATTCCACCCGTTTAGCTGCGGGGAGCCAGTGTAATGAGGCTAGAATTGGGGAGCTGACACCTGAAAGTGAACCCTCATAGCGAGTCTAGCCCCAGTGTTTTGGAAGACCTGCAGCCGATCGAATAAATAAGAATGCTGGGCCAAGTACACGGCATTGCAATAGTCCAGAGAGCCTGCCATAATAGAAGATACCCCTATTGCATGAAGAAGCACCGGAAGAAAAGGAAGCATTTTGCGTAAAACGTGGGGTTTGAAATAAACAGACTGGCAAACCGCGCCGCCAACCTAGGGTTCAGAGGACAGAGAAGAACATTTAATGCTGAGGTCCTTTACTACTTGAACTAGTTTAGGCAGCGGGCCTAGAGAAGGCCAAAAATCAGTGGTCCACAGAACGGAACTCTAGGGTGGACCCACTACCAGTCTTATTTCCATTCAGAAGGAGCCGGTTGTCACTCATCCAGATGTTAATAGCGAGAAGACATGCCTGGCAACGTGCCACTGGTTGAAGCTATAGCAAGTTCAGGCGCACCAGAATTTGAGTGTCATCCGCATATGAGTAGCACCTCAAACCAAAAGAGTGAATAAGCTCAACCAAGGGTTTAATATACATTTTGAAAAGAAGAGGGGAAAGAGCAGAACCCTGTGCAACCCCACAGGAGATTGGAGAGAGGGCTGAAGAAAAGGGAGAAAGCAGAAAATATTGTGAGCGCCTGACAAAAGAGCAATACCAGGTGAGTACCATGCCCGTGAAGCCCGCCAAGGCGAGCCGGTCCACCAAGATGGAATGGTCGATGGTGTCGAAGGCAGCCGACTGTGGGATGTTTTTACCCATACATCCGAGCCCTACCTCAAAACTGTGCAGTACTGACATGGAAAACATCATGATGGCCAGAGCTTCCCAGAAAATGCACAGGGAAATGCATGAAGAATAGGCTGCCACTCATTTTTGCCGATGTTATGGGCACAGAAGGGCACTGCCTAAAACCACCATTGGACTACCCACACAGTAGTCTGAAACCATTGGGAATGGCAATGCTGATTGCCAAAAGCAACCTAGAATTGTGGGGAATTCATTTTCTTAAATCCCAAAAATGGGTGCATTACCAGTACTCATCACTATCAGAAAGCCGGCGTTTTAAAACAGCACCAGACTTTTTTTTTTTTTTTTGTAAAACTGAATAAATGAACCCAAAGCATGCCAAAGAAAGACTTACTGAGAGGTGGATACAATCTAAAGTTATATTCTGAAGTGACTTGAAGGTTTATAACAAGACTGGCTGAGCTGTGGATTTCAGCAGTTTAAGTAAAATTGGACTGAAAGACACTAAAAATCTAAATGTTTAAAAGAAATGAGTGACCTACTTTTGAGTGTCACATAGGTTGCAATTGTTTAAATGTCATAGTTTTAAACTTAGAATCAGCATTCTAGCTGCATATGTAAAATTGGTAGTTTTATTCGAATGCAGAAAACTGGGTAACTAAAAGTGACATTAGCTGGGGCCTGGCTTAAGGAACTGAATTCTGCCCACCAGCTACCCCCGACAGGAGTTGAGACTTGCACAACTGCTGTGTTCCCAGGCCTAGCTGCCCTTTTGCTGCTCCCACCAAAAGGGATATGACACTTCTCTGATTGAATTACCTGGGCTCTGCAGGAAATTGAACAAAGCCCTGTCCTGACTCAGGCAAATGTTTTATTATGGGGGCCGTAAAAATGGCTTCCACTTGAACAATGGGCCTTCCAGGGCCCAGGCAGATGGTTTATTGCAGGGGTAATAAAAATGGCTTCCTCTTGGCAGAAACTGGGAGGGGGAGAAACTGGAGACAGAGGCTGAGCTTGAAGAAAGTGGAAAAACTGGTTTCTGTACCATGTGACCTGAAACCACACCCCTCTGTAGCCAGAATATGGTTTTAGAAAAAGATGAATAACTCAGTACGGACTTGTCATAATTATTTAAATGATACCATAATTCTTGTGATTTTTCTGCCCACATTTTAAGAGGTTTTTAGAACCGGTGGTATGATCTGGGGGCAAACTAGCAGTTAAGAGGGTATTACTTAAAATGTCTGCATGTGAAAAGTCTGATACTTCATCAATTAATGCCTGCATGCCTTGCACACATTTGGGTACATTTGAGTAAGAATCTGATATTGGTAACCTGACCAAAAAGTGAAATATGTTGCCATTTCTGAATGCAAGCTCCCAGGAAGAGCAGATTTGGACAGGGTATACCTCCTGTGATATGTGATTGGTGCAATTCATTTTAAACAAATGTGTACCTGTGCAAATATGTCTTTTGGGTCAAAATATAGATTGTGTGTAATTTGACAGGGGTGGGTTCTCTGTACCATAAACAGACCTCATCATGATGACACTTCATTTCATTCCCCCAATCAAGGGGAAGAGGATGAAGTGGCCAATGACAAGTGGAGAGGGGTGAGGGCCTAGGAAGCTAGCCTCTCCACCCATTTTCAAAACACATAAAAGCAGACAGTCAGGACAGATAGGGACATTCAATTCCATTTGCTGCAACGCGCTCTGCCGGACCTTACCACATCCAGAGATCCAGACTTCAAATCCATCAATCTCCAGAGAAAGCTGTGCAGAAAGATCCAGAAGCAGTGCTGACCCAGGCCACTGTTAGCAGAACCAGAGAGCTGACCCAGATCACTGTGAAGTGCAGAGACCAGACCAGAGTCCAGTCTAAAACCTGACCAGATCCGTGGCAAGGCCCATTTATTTCAAAAATATATTGTGAGTACCTAGCAGACTGTGCAGAACCAATCTCTTAGTTAAAATAATATAATTCAATCTATTTTAATCTAAGTAGAACTGCCTCCTAACTGTCACCTGTCATTTTGCAAAGCTGTCACTTGTCATTTCTAGTTGCTAGCTGTCACTTGTCTTTTTGAACTTTAAAATTTCAAATCTGAAAAACGACCTTTACCATATCGCTCATACCTCCGTGACCGTTTGTCTTAGAGACTTGCAGTAACTTTCCTCTGAAAGCTTAGAACCTAGAATCGCATTCCTACCTCCGATACTTTTGCCGCCATCGCGAAAAACGCACTCGCGAATTTGCCGCGATTTGCAAATTTCTCCACGTGTGAAAACAGCAGTTTCCTTGCTAAAAATTTGTTTGCCTCTTAAGAACCATCCCTGAATCATTGCTAGAGTGAGCCTGGACTAATATTAACTAGATACCACTCACCCTGAACCTCTAGAGGGAATTCAAAGCATTTTAGCATATTTTTCACTTCATTGCCAGCACATATAAAAGCATTTTGGGCCTGTCTTCCCAACTTCTGTAGTCTAAGCTTGCTGGGGTGAAATGAATTACACTTGATTGCATTTCTGAGAACTGTGTGCTTTCCTTCCATTTCCTTGCATTGCATAAAGGGGGGAGGGGATTGCCAGAGAAAAGTGATTACATTGTTTTGTTGAAATCATATTGAGTATTTTCTGTATTGCATTTTCATTCAACATTACATCCATCTGAACTTATATAAAGCATTCTCTACCACATTATTCTTCTGTTCCTATTCACAAGTGTGCTAGTGCCAGACTATCCATTATTGATTAATGCTCAGATTCAGTGTGATATTCAATTATTAATTTATTATAAAGTGTGATCTATATATATCTATTGTTTAAATTATCAAATAAACCTTTTAAACTTGCAAAACAGAACTACTTCTTGGCTCAGTGGGGTCAGGGGGATTCCAAGAGAGGGGTGTTATATAGGGGTAGTCATCCAGAACGCATGAACTGGACATAAAGATATATCAATAAGGGTTTCCATTCAGTATCCCAGACTAGGCATTGACTTAGCTGTAGTGTTGAATTGAATCCTCTTACACGACAGATCTAACTAAATCAGTGCCCTTACACCACCAGCTTCCACACCAGCATCCACCAGGCAGGCCAGATCATCCACAACGGATACCAGCATCAACTCTGTCCCTCACCCAGGCTGAAAACCAGATCGAAAAGGGTCTAGGAAGCCAGAATCTTCCAGGAAGGAGGGAAGCAGAGACATCACCAATGACTCGAGCAACTTCAGGAAGATGAGAAGAAGAGAAATGGCCTGAAAATTAGAGAGAACAGTGGCGTCTAGAAAAGGTTTTCTTTACGAGGGGAATCGCCGTAGCGTGCTTGAGACTGGAGAGGATACAATTGTCACCAAAAGAACTATTCACAGCGGATTACACCCAAGGACTGGTCAAAGAAATAGTCAGTTTAAGGAGGGACAGCTGGATCATATCTGACAGAGAAGCAGATTTGAGGGCATTAGTAGCCTTCACAATATCCTCATCACTGTAAACTGGAAAATGCCCAAGAATGAGAAAGGGCAGTAGAATTGCTGAGAAGCGACCAGGATCCTGCGTCCACAATATTCTGACGGATAGTGACTATTTATTTGTTGGACATTTGTATGGCGCCCATGTGTTTCCAGGCTCCACAAGACAAAAAAGGGGGGAAACAGGTGGAGAAAGATAACAGTAACAGTCCTTCTAGGCCTTGTGACATTCGGATCGTGCCAGTTCCATATCAAGAAGTGCAGGGAGAGTGGAGGAGGGAGACGTGCAGGAGAGAAGGCGGTCCAGGGGAAGGGAAGGGCAAGTGCAAGGGAGGCCCAGGAGGGCTAGTACTCGGGGGAGGAGGGAGAGGGGGGGAGAAATTTAAAGGGGCAAGATAAAGCAAGGGAGGGTGAACCAAATTAAGTCAGTCGGTTAGGAAAGGGTGCCCAAGGGAAAATGCTACTGTGGGGGAAGAGCGGAAGACTGGTCGAAGGAGGGCCTGGACCTAGAAAGGCTCACTAGGGAGGCAGGCAATCAGACATAGAGGCAGGTGGAACTAGCAGGGGAGGGGAAAGGGAGAAGGATAAGGAGATGTGGAATGTCTTGAGAACCTTCCGGAATTCAAGGGGATCCGGCTCCAGACAGAGGTGCAGGAAGGCCATTCTAGAGGAAGGCTCCTATCAAAGAGAGATTTCTACCCCCCACTCTTTTTGGAGAAGCATTTGACTTGAAGAGAGTTGGAGCTCGAGGACCAAAGGACTCTAGCAGTGAGGTATTTAGGGAGAGAGAGTTGGATGTAGTGAGTGACTACCTTGTCAGAATATTTTTTTGAGAGGGAGTCGCAAAGAACTTTTGAATGGACAATCCGATAGCCTGAAACAGAGGATGACAGAGACTGGACCAGCCTAAAGAGCTCTCTAGGCATATTTGCCACAGACACCACATGCAAAGAAAAAATGAACATTTTGCCTTGAAGACAGCTGATTGAAACACAGCAGTGGCTCTGTGCAATGCCAGGTGACTAGCCAGGCTATAGGAGGAGCTCCACAGGCGTTCCGCCTGCCTTTGTACTATATGGAAGGCATCCTGCCCAGTTTTATCCCTGCCCCCACAGAGCATCTTCACATTTCTCCAGCCTCCATATTCTCACTAACTCCTGAACGATGTGAGCCACTCCCGCATCTCTGGTACTGTTCTACCTCTCATGAAAAAGCTTGTTATTCCCTTTCTTGGAAAAAGCACTCTTGGATCATTTGGATTTTGCCAACTAAAGACCTACATTATCTCCCTATCCTTGCCAAACTACTTGAATAGACTGCCTAGCCACTTTATTTATCTTGAGGACCACTATCTTCCACCAGATAGGCTTCTGAGATGGAAGCTTCTCTGGAGAACCACCCCACGACCGCGAACATCGATGGTGTCAATTGTGATGAATCCTACGGATCCCTCACTAAAACCTTGCCTAAAGTCTCCTGCTAGGTGGCCAGGAAAAGGCAGCCACTTCCTGATCCTGATCTTGGGGGTGGTATACAGCGGGAGGATCACCTTGCAGGTGACAAGGCCCAGGGTGGTGAGGAGATCCTGTGGGATGAGGCACTGTATTTGTCTTTACAAGGGAAGAACCTTTTACAGGTACCAGGACATGTAATGGCTTACTGTCTATGATATACCTAAAATATACACTGAACCCTTTGATGTGGGTACAAGTATAAATAGCTTAAGAAAGGAAATGCCTAAGATTTTCGAAGATTAAAAACCCTCCTAACTCCCGGATGTACAGTGAAAGGCAATTTATAAATAATATCTTAAATGAGTTGCTGTCTCCTTTTCAAAAGAACTCTTGTGGTCTTTTCCTAAATACATTTAGTACATTTAGAAAAAGTAAGCAGGCAGCTAAAAATAGAAAATTGACTAAAAAACCTAATTCTGGTGTTGGGGACTAAAGGTCCTTAAATACAGGGATGAGGAAGCGGGCAATGGTGCAGGAGTGGACAGCTTGTTAAGCATAATGACCCACCCCCTGGGGTCAGCAGAGAGGCTTAACAGGCCCCCTCAGGTGCAGGCCATTGCAAGCAGGTGGAGCTGGAGTATCGACAGCAGTAGCAGTAGCAGTAGCAAAAGGGAAGCACATTGCTGGCAGTCCAAGAAGAAGTTGGTGGAAAGAGAGGGTGCCGGGACCACTGTGAAGCAGATTTCAACTGCTGGTCCTGAGAGGGTCATTCCCCCCACCCCCACAAATCTGAAGTGCAGAGGTTGCTCAGCAGAGAGCGTGAAGGAAGACTGTTTTTCCCCCATGTGAACCCGATTGCCGAGATTGCACAGCAGAAGACCATGGCTGGAAGTTTGTATGCAGCTCATAGTCCCAGGAGCGTGGTAAGTTCCATAACTGCGTGGCGGGAACAAAGACACCTTCATTGCGGAAGGGTGTGTGTCCAAAAGAAGCCAGAAGTAGTCTAAGTCCTGTGGAATGCAAAGGGAACAAAGCCAGAAGCCAGTGAGCATTACCAAGCATTCTGATCCCTTGCGCGTACAAAGGCAGGTAACTGTAGCCACGGAAAATTAATGGCGTGTGAGTGAAATCCTTGTAAACCGACTGGCAATTGTCAGACAATGAAATGCAACAAAAGTAGCAGTTGCGTATGGGTAAAGCGAGGCAAATTCAATTGTTGATTGCTGAGAAATGTAGATTAAAGAAGGAGACCTCACGTAGAAGTGAAAATGGCGAAAATAGGTTTAATTGGTTACTAAACCATTGAATGAGGCTGAAATACTTATCAAGTGTGGTTAAAAAGTGATCCTGAAAGTGAAGGTTACCCTGAAGGATCATTTATAAAGCAGAAAAACATTGCATCACGATACTAACATGGCTGAACTTTAAAATTGTGAGTTGCAGGGAACAAACATTACCAAAGCCAAGAGTGATGTGAATATTCCCTTAACCCAAGAGTGTGTTGCAAGCATTACTCCGAGCCAAGAGAGATACAAACATTATCCCCAGCCAAGAGTGGTATAAACCTTGTTCCAAGCCAACGCGTGTGCAATTGTCAAATCCAAATGAACTATACAAATATTCTTCTTAGCCAAAAGAGACTAACAAGGCATACAACTAAGCTACTCTGGTTGGCAAGAAGAGAAGGGATGAATGCAAGACTATAAATGGGAGGTGCTTGTTGATTTTGATTGTTGCCTCAAAGCTGGTATAGAAACTCAAATCGCTAAAGCCAAAAGAGGAAAGGTGGGCAAACATTCTTAAAGCATTTTGGTTATTGATGTGGTAGAAATGCTGACAAAGAGGCTGCCCTTCTGGAAGATGCATGTTCAGAAGAAGAGTGCCTCGCTTACTCGGAAGTATTGAAGGGCGCTAAAGTGAATGTTGTCATTTCTGAGAAGTGGTTGGAAGTTACAAAGTTACAAACTGCTGGAGTTGTGGCTAATATTGATGTGGCAGAAAGATAATAAGTGGCAAAGAGTCTGCCCTTCTTTAAGGTGAATGTTCAGAAGAAGAGTGCCTTTCTTACATGAAGGTGTTCAGGCATGCTGAATGTAAAAATTGTCTTTCTTTCAAAGACACACATTTCAAACTGCTGAATATGTGGTAAAACGTTTGGTTGTCAGTAGAGCTAAGACTTCAGAAAAACTGTTGAATGTGGCACACTATCGGGCAGGCGAGTACTTTTTGTAGAAGTGAACCTGGAGTGAGAGCTAACCAGGTGGAAGTAGAAGTGTCAAGAAGTCCTCCTGACAAAAGTTGTGAACTAGGATTTATGGTACAATAAAAAAATAGCTTAGAGAAGCTGTGTTTCTTTACTCCTTGACAAGAAGCTGTGTTTCTATATTCTTTGAAATTCATTAAGTATGGCAAAGCATCTCGGCCAAGAACATCCTTGATACTATTGATGAAGTGGAGATTATCATTTAATGAAAAGGTATTGTTCTTTTGGTTGAACATTGATTTAACAGAACTTTGTTTTTACAAAGTGAGGAAGCCAAGAACTGTGTTTGTACTTTGTTGCAAACCCAGATTTCCTTGTTTCTTTTTGTTCAACACTGGAACTGAGTCCAACCTAAAACCTGGGGAGGGGAGTTCAGCCAGGGTATAACAAAATACTCTGAATACATTATAAATGCAGTTGCTAATGTTGTTGTGAATTGCCATATATTTTCTTATGTGTTTTTGTATAAGTGTGAGGACCAGATATCCTTTAGTTAGTGCTTCCTTTAGTTTATGGTAGGCAGGGAAATCTTCATCATGGTAGAGATAGTGAGGCGTTTATTGAAATGTATACTTTAATAAAATGGCACATTTTGAGAAATCATCCAAAGGTTGTCTGCCTCAAATTTCTGACCCATCACACAATGCATTGGTCTGGTTGGATCAATCAGTTTGTAACAAATTCCATGGTATTACCCATTATTCTCCTTGTTCCTAAAAAAAAAAATAAAAGATCCCATAAAATCATGCCTTCCCTTTTGCTGTCACTTCTGGTGTCCCACAAACATCTGCTTTGTCCCAACTCATCTTGAAGCATGATTTCGGACCATTGGTGTACCATATTCACTTCTTTGGACTAAACAATGATGACTTCCAGATCCTTCTTCCGCTGGACAGGAAAATACCATCTAAGAGATACTGTTCCTGTCTCCTGCCATTGAACTCATGGATGTGTGCTAACTGGCTGAACCTGCACCCATGGTCCTCAAAAAAGACACACACACACACATTTGGAGTAACTATCTCTGCCCCCATCCCTATTAACTTGTACTGCACCAGCCAAGTCAATTAAAGTTCAAACTCGTTATCAACCACAATCTCTCACAAAGTCAGAAAAGCATAGTCATCAGCTCCTGCTTTTTTCAACTAGTGGGTCTTCACAGTATATTCCACTTCTCCCCCAACAGAAAAACAACCTATAATCTTTTAATCCCTCCCTACCGCTTTGACCTGGCAACAGAATCCAATGCTGAAGAAAAAAAAAGAACTCGCCCTAACTCTAAGAGTGTTTTCCCTACCTCAACGGAAATAACTGTCAGAATTTCCAAAGTGTAAATCCCACTGTCAAGTCAAAATCCTAACTCTGTTCCTTACACAATAAACTAACTAAATCAGAGGTGATGTCTTCTTGATCCAGAAGTGTGACTCCCTTCCTCTGGACAAAATGCAGTTTATGTCTTGATCTTAGCTGTCAGAGAAATGTCTGTCTTTCTCCAGCCTTCCTCAGGCTTACAACTAAGTTCTTTCTTGGATCCCAGACCCTAGATGGCAGCTTTAGCTTAACCTCGCCAGCGATTGCGCTGAAGAGGAACAGCCTGGATACTCTTTCCAAGCTGTCACGGTCCTCAACCCTTGGGTGGAGACCTGGTTCCTCTCACCAAGTGCTGCACTGCAAAAACCTTGCCAGGATACATTCTGCAAGCTGTAGGGGGTCCCTGACCCTTGGTGCAAAGCTGGTTTCCTCTCACCAAGCGTTGCACTGACGAAGCATTGCCTAGATGCTCTCTCCAATTTGTAGACTTGGTTCACTCTCCTTCCAGGCCTTAGTGCAGTTCCATGTACGATTTGGATGCGAGTCCCAGACTCGCCTTTCTGACGTTATTCTCCCTTTCTGTAAACTTGGTTCACTCTCCTGATAAGCCTTACTACAAGTCCATGTGCGGTATGAGTCCCTGACTTGCTTTTGCAACAACCTCCTTGAGGTTTCTGAGCCCTTGTGGCTTCCCGCGTACCTTGTATTATGGCTTACGCGAGTGCTCGCTCACTAGCGGCAGCTGGGCTCACTCGCAGTACTTTAGTAACTTCCCAGAGCTCCCTTTCCCCTGCAGCGGCTCCGGAGGTTTCTTCTGCTCAGAGATGTTGTGCTGGTGTGCTTTCGGGGTCCCCCAGTCTCTGGGTCACCTGGAGTCTCGGTCTGCTTCTGGGCCTCACGTCCACGACCAGCCTTGGAATCGCTCTCCTTCTGCACGGTGTCCCGGTCAGCACCTGTCTACTCGGCGGACTTATCTCTCCTCTCGTGGTTCCTCCTGAGAGGGCTTGACACGCTGTCTAGTCCTTGGTTGGTTTTTATCTTTTTTCTGCCAATTAATGTTCGTCAACCACTAGACTGGTGAAAGCGGTTCCAATGCGTACTCTGTATTGCTCCACATTCCCTCATTGTCTCAATACTAGGTAAGTATTGAGATGGTAACTCATTAGTGCTGTTCCTCATCTCAGTACTAAGTGAGTATTAAGATGGTAAATCACTAGTACTCCGCCTTCTCTCAGTACTCTTTTTGAGTTGCATTAGCAAAGTAAGGGCTCGATTCTCATCATGGCGCAGTGAACGTGCTAAGTAGCACGATTCACTGCGCCATTACTTGACGCCCAGGCACCACTGCTATTCTGAAGTGGGCCTGGGCGTCATCGCAAAGCACGATAGTGCTTTCGCTGTAATCCGCCTGTTTCTAATGGAAACAGGCGGATTGCAGAATCTCGGCAGATGTTTCGTTAAATAACCAGGGAATCATTATTTAACGAAAATGCTGCCGATACACCAAAGTGAGCAGCTTCAACATTGCAGGATATTGAAGCTACTGACTTTGGTGCTGTCATGATTCCTGCCCCTCATGTCCCTAGCCCTCCAAGATGTCAGGCTGGAGCCAGGCCACGATCACCTACATGGCTCTCAAGGGCCTCTCCATCTCTCCAAAGACCCACTTGGAGTCAGATTTGGCACTTGTGGCACCAGACTCGCTCACTCCCATAGGATAACATTGGGGATTGGACTTGTAGTGCATTGATGGGGACAAGATCGATGCCCCCACATATTTCGGTTCCCAGAACTGCATGTGCAGTCTAGTCTTTTGGGTGTGGTTCAGCCCAGGGACACCTGGGATACCCAGAGACTATTTAAGCCACGACCTGGCTGAGAAACATGCTTTGTGTTTTCTGCACCTGCAGCGTGACACTCACTGTGTTCGGATCGGTCTCCAGTAGGCCTGCATCTTTCTTCTGCGCTCAGCTCCTGCAAGAACAAGAACACTGTTAGGAACAGCCTTACCTTGCGGCGCTTCTGCCCATCATTCATCGCTTCTTCTGTTCTGCGGGCATCTTCGGCGGCGTCATTCCCATCCCGGCACGCCGCTTCCTAAGGAAAAGGGAAAAGAACAGAAAAAAGGCATTAGTAAGCATTCAGCAAATCTTCGCTTATTTTTAAGGACTGTACAAGCTTCAAACGCTTACCTGAATCCCAGCCGCTCTGGGGGAACTCTGTCTCCGGAACTTCTCATCCATCTGCAAGAGGGAAAAGACACTCCAGTTTAGCGTGGAAACATCTAGAGCGCCGCATACCGCGCTTACTCACTGCATTTCGTCTTCATAACCGGCATCCACGCTGAAAACGTGGCACCTAAAAGACACAGAAAAAGAACTCAGTTCAATACAAATACGAAAGGGTCGCATCGCGCTCTCACTCACCTTCAGCGCTACTCATCTCAGCAGCACGTCGCCATCCCCGGACGCCGGCCATCATCTAAGGAAGGAAAGGAACGAAGTTAGAGAACTGTTCAAAAGACTCATTATACTTACCTGTCGGACTCTTGCCAGTGAAGTAACTAGGCAGCAACGAGCCTGCATCAATCAACGCGCCCCTGCGCTGAAAGCAGGACGGAGAGCACACTTTCCAAGAAAACAGTGAGCTGTGGATCAAAGGGAAGGGTTGGACCCCGGGGAAGAAGGGGTTCAAGCACACAGAGACAATAGGGAGTTAAACTCTACCAATCCTGTGTTTCAGGCCCAGTCTCCAGTCGAGTAGACTCCAGGGAAGGGTTTGAGTTTGTAAGAGGCCAGAACAGGCTGAGTGACATCCCCATGGATACCAGGTGAGCGTTACAGGTGTATAGGAAAGTGTTCATATACACCCATGTGGTGTATATGAACACTTTCATTTACACCAAAGCCAGCAGCTTCAACGTTGCAGAATGTAACGTTGAAGCTGCTCGCATTGGTTTAAATAAGTGCTCCTATACACCCATGCGGCAAGGCATAAATTAGTTTTCAAAAATTGATTGGCAGAGTTTGCTAATTAAATTTTTCTTGATTAGCAAACAAACCCATTTGATTAGCAATGTTGTACTAATGTTTTTAATGCCATCAAAGGATACTTGTACCCAAGATACAAAATGAGCAACAATACAGCAGTTGTGTATACCGCTTAAGTAAGACATTATTGAGATAAGTCAGGCCTTGCAAATTCTTTCTGTAAAATGATGCATGTCACCACAAACCTACTTTAGTTTGGTACACTGCTGGGTGGCAGCCATGCTCAGTGAAACTTTTATTTGACATTTACTGCAAACTGTAAAGTTTAAATGAAAGTTTCCAACATGCCCTGCAAATGGTACTGGCCCTTCCTAAAATCTACTAGACTATGCGAGTGGGTGAAAATGTTTGCGAGTCCTGGATGAGTTTCTGGAAAAAGGTTAGCTGCATGAATGGACACGAATAAATAGATATAATAAAAAGGCTCTCAAAACAGTTTGGCCAGCTCTCTCTACTGCAGGTGCAAATATATAATACAATCATAATCATAGAGCAAAGTGAGCTCTGGAGGCCAACTACAGGGTACAGTTTTGCAGTAGGTCTGTCGATGTGCAGACTGGATGAAACTATTGATTGCTACTTTAAGTAAATATCAAGTTAGCTTTGTGTATTCATTATGTAAAAGACTAAGCAAAGTGGATGGCATAGCAGGCAGAGAACTGGGAAAACTAGGCAGAATATTGTAGTTTATGGCCATCTCACTTTCAGGATAGCGGATATAAACCAACATGATAAAATCAAATGTCAAGGAGAATGGGATCAGCTTATCAGTTAAGCACCAGTTGCAAGCTGCATGTAACCAGCAGGCCACAGGACTATGTTTGCCATCAAAGCATTTGGCCGCGTGGTCATCTACATTTTCCAGTGTTCACTCATCATATGATGCATCTTCCCCAACATAATGAAATCTAGTTGACACTGAGATTGAGATACACTCCACTGTAACGCAAACGCAGGGAAAAAATGCAGTGTTTTACAGTAGCAATACTGTAAATATGCATTATGTAACATTACATTTTTAGAAACAGAATTGAAAGCCTTTTTTTTTTTAAAAAAAAACACACACACATACTAGTCTTTGGCAGACGGGATACAGTTAGCTTAGTAACAGTTATCCTGATTATTTCTGGTTTGCAATTATTTGAAAAATAAAATGTGTGTAGCACTCCCACACAGGCCTTTTTGGCACATGAGTGAAGGGGTTGATTACTGCTACACGCTCTCTCCATTAGCTCCTTTGAACTTGCAGTGAACGGAGAAAAGAGGATGCAGAGAACTCTGAAGGCAAGGCTGTGCTTTCATTGAACAGGGTAACTTAAATAGCTAACTTTGCTACACAAGTGCCAATTTAATTAGCAAACCTACAGAATTGCATCGCAAATTGCTCCGCGACACTGCTTCTTTTATGCCTTGGTGCGGTGTATAGGAACACTTTCATTTAAAGCGAGAAGCTTCAACGTTGCATCCTGCAACGTTGAAACTGCTGGCTTTGGTGTAAATGAAGTGTTCATATACACCCATGCAGTGTATATGAACACTTTCATGTACACCAAAGCAAGCAGCTTAAACGTTGCAGCAACGTTGAAGCTGCTTGCTTTGGTGTACATGAAAGTGTCCATATACAACACGGGTGTACATGGACCCTTCCATTTACACCAAACAAGGCTTCTTGTGGCACTCCTCCAGTTTAACGGCACCAAAACGGTACCCTATATGTGCGCTAGTTTAGCGCACATATTAAACTGGAGGAGTGCCACAAGAATAGGCTTCCAAAAAGCCAGTTTACAAATGTGGCGGTTGCTAAGTTGGTTTCCAACCCATCCTAGTAACCGCCACATGTATTCCGAAAGTGGCACATTCCTTCCGACTTCGGAAGAATGCGCCACCTTCAGAATAGGTCTTAAGTACCGAAAAGGTTGGTAACCCTTTTAACGTCCTTTTTGGTACTTAAAACCTTGATGAGAATCGGGCCCAGTAAGTAGGGTGTGAGGGTAAGCGTGAAGAGTAATGAGGAGTGGAAGGAAAGGTGGGGTAACTCTGAAAAGGAGTACCAGGGTCATGTGCTGGGTGGGAATACTGCGTCTCCTGGTGTGGTTGTCACTAGTTCCAAAGGGGGTTTCCCCTCCTATGAGATCCACCTACTGAGTACCACCCCCAGGGGGACGGTCGGCTAGTGTCCTCACCACCCTGGCCTCAAGGGAACGGGCTCCCCCTTCGGAAGCAGTGACGACATCACGGGATTCGTAACAGTGACTATAAAAGGCATAGGGTAAACCCAAAATACTCAGAAGGGTGGGAGGATGCCAACAAACCTACCTACTTTCTCTGTATGATTGGGAAACCTACTACTTGGGATGAGGAAGTACATGTTTTAGCCACAGTACAGAAAATACTCTGGAAAAGCATATGCCAGAGACCTTAACCACAAGAGGGTTTTCGTAATGGAAGAATGGACATAGAGGGAGGTCCCAGTACTAAGCAGTGAAATCAGAAGCAAGTCTGAGAGTGAGACTCCTGGCAGTAGGATGCAGAACATTGTCTGTCCCTAAAGGACCATGAATGAAGGGGGAGAAATATCCATTGTTGTGGGAAGTGAATGATATGATATGGCATTTATAACGCGCCTATACACAAGTGTTTCTAGGCGCGGCAAGACAGACAGCGGTCCTACTAGTACAAGACTCATTCTGATCGCAAGTGCAGGGGAAGGGGGAAGGGGAAAAGTGCGGAATGGGAGGGGGGTGGGACAGTGCAGTACATGGAATAAGAATAAATAACATTTTTTTTTAAAACAATGAGAAGTATGGCCAGCTGGTGGCAAGTGCAAGGGTAGGTGCAGACATAAGGTGTCAAGTGCTGGTGGGGGACTGTAGGGGTACAGAAACAGCCCCCAAGTGCAGGGGATGCCAGCGAGGCAGTGCAGGTGTGTAACTAGCGGGGGAGGGAACCTGGGCCTGAGATCAGAGGCGGCTAGGTAACCAGTACAGTTTCAGCTAGGAATTCAACAGGGGAGAAGAGGAGAGAAAGCAGAAGCAAAGAGGAAGGTTTTGAGGTGCTTCCGGAACTGCAGGTGCTTCTCCTCAAGCTTCAGGGAGGCAGGGTGGCTGTTCCAGAGGGAGGCTGTAACCAAAGAAAGAGATCTACCACTAACTCGTTGCTTGGAGAAGCGACTGAATCTGGGGGAGTTGGAGGCAGATGAGCGAAGAGCTTGGGAAGGAAGATACTTATTTCTATAAACATCCTTTAAAATTGAAAATATTGGTCTGCCTCATTCTTCTGATGTACTACACAACCAAAAGTTCCCCAGTGAAGAAGGGATTATGGGCAGCCTGACTACTCCTGAGGGGAAAGAGGCAAAAATGGGTGAGCCCAGTTCAAAGGAGTCATGTAGGTGACTCATCCCCTTACTCTGAGTGAAGCTAACCTAAGAGTGAAGATGCCCTAAGAGGGGGGCAAGAGTGAAGATACCCCTAGAGAAGGGGATGAGAGTGAAAAGGAGAGAGTGAAGATACACCAAGATAGGGCAACAAGAATCAAGAGACCAGAGAAGAGGGGGAGAGAGTGAAGACACCCTGGAACGGGGATGAAAGCGAGAAACAAGATAGGAATACCCCGAGTGGAGTGAAAGAGTGTGTGAAACGCTGGAGGGGGAACAGAAACACTCTGGAGTGGGGTAAGCAAGTGAAAAGAGACTGAAGTTCCTCAAGTAAGATTTTATTTGGGACTATATTAGGAACATTTAACCATTACAGTGGCACTGGAAGAACTTTATATCCAGGGTAGAAAACGTGGAACAGAAGAAGCAGTCGAGCATCTTTTTTGTCGTTAAACCCTTTAGATTTATGCGTGTTCATTTTTTTTATTAATGTCGTTGGTTAGTAAAGGATTTGGGCTAGGGACTTTATATTTTGGATTCATCTTGACAAGAATACCCTTTGATTAAACATTAGAGTTTTAGAATAGGGAACTTAGTGCTTTAAGTAAATTTTCATTATTTCAGTTTATTTTCTTTGAGGCTGGCCAGCAGGTCAGACTAATTGTAAGTGAAGATAATAAAAAAACATGAACATGATGTCCCAGAATCCGAGTCCTGTTTCTGGTTTGTTTTACCATGCTTTGGAGAAGGCTGTGTAAGAATCGGATTGGTTGGTTCACACATAAAAGCCAATAAAGCTGTGCGATCGGAATGTTGGCCTCTGTCCAAACACACGTCCTCCAGTCTACTTATTCCAGCAAAGCACTTCGATTTTTCTGTGACATCTTTACTGCTTTGTTAGGTTGTTCTGGTAGTTTTCAGCCTCAGGTTCTGTGTCCATAGCTTTCCAGCATATGGATGAGTGCATCCATATTTTCTTATAATAATCTCTCATTATTTCTGGTTTCAACATTACTTGCGAATGTGACACCTCCACAAGGCCACTTATTTAATGCGTTCCTTTGGACCTTTTTTGCAAGAGTACAATTTGTGTCTCCATAGTACAGGGGTTCTTTTCTCTTGGCAGCACAAATCAAATAGTTCCACCAATTTTTCAAATGCATTTATGTCACAGGCATCTTGCAGTTCAGAGAGCTACTTTCTTCGCAAGTCATCCACTTAATTATGACATATACCTTTACAATGTAATGTTTTCCTCATCTAATGCGTCCTTATTTGCTTCAAACATTTCCTTCGAACACTCACGCTTCAGTGTTGGTGCTCAAGTAGTTGGAAGAAATAAAAGGGGTGGTGGTATGCTTGGCAGGTTTCTTGGAAAATTAAAAGATGGCTTGAAAGGCTGTATTCTCAACAAAGATAGACTGGAAGAGCTGCAGCACATCAAATATGTAAATGAGGATTGGACCTATACTGATGGCTGAGCCATGATACACAGGACCATCATTAGTTGGGGGTTTAGGCAAGAGGTTTTATTGGCACGATTTTAAATGTAGGGCTTGGACCAAATGCCTACAGACACTATAGAGGTTCTACTACTGAAATGGGACAACTGTTATAACCAGTGCCAGGAAAGTCAATTATTCTTCCAGTGCCCACCACATGCTGTGGCCAAGTTCAAATCAGAGTTTTACCTAATCTAATAGGTCCTTTTCCATGCTGGCGCTCCCTAATCCACAAAACAGGATCAGAAAGATTTGACAAACTCACAGACTGACAAGGATGTGGGTAACACACAAAGTCAACAGAATGTGGCCAATCGAACATTCAAACCCTACACCAGTCTTTAGCCTTCTGGCCACTCTAAAACAATGTGTTCCACATGTTTGCCAACAAAAGAATGAACACATCCTATTCTTTAATATAAGGTCATAGTCTAACAAGACAACAAAACGTTATCCTGGGAAAGCTCTTCCAGGGTTAATCAGTGTGGATACGTCTTCGGTCTTCTTGCTTTCACAATGCATATCATATCATCTTAAGACCTCTCCCGAGTTTTAGGATTCTAGGTTTTCTCCTCTCGGGCTTCACTTCAGCCTCTGGTGCTCCTAGTCTGTACTTTGTTTTCCAGAAGTGCCCCATTCACTCCCAAACCCCCAACCCCTGATATTTCAGATTATCGCATAGATATTTCTCAGGCCATCAGTTCAGGCTCTCAGCATTCACTGAGCCAGGCCATTAGAAACATCTAGTTTCACAGCATTCACTTGTGGGTCTCTCACAGACTATGGGTTTCTCAGAATTCACTTTGGGTCTCACCAAACTGGAGTTTCTCACACCATTCTGGCCAGCCTCTCTTGGCACTCTTCCTGCTCCCATCTGCGAGGCTAAAAACCTTGGGGTCATCTTTGACTCCACACTCTCCTTCTCTCCTCACATCTCGGACGTCTCTAAGAAATCACACTACCTGCTGCACCCCCTCAGAGGTATTCTTCCCTTCCTCTCCTTCCCCCAGAAGCTCACTGTCTCCAGAGCTCTGGTTCTCTCTAGGCTGGACTATTGCAACAGCCTCTTTCTAAATCTGCTTGCCTCTACTCTCCGCCCTCTGCAACTCATCCAGAACAGGACTGCAAGACTTGGCTTGGCCTCAAGCCCAGGGATCGTATCTCTCCAGGACTGAAATCTCTGCACTGGCTCCCAGTGGCCGCAAGGATTAAATTCCAAACCCTCTGCATTGTCCATAAGGCCTTCTGGGGCCTGGGGCCTTAATACCTTCAATTCTCTCTTCCTAAGTATCTTCCTTCCCAGGAGACTAAAGACCAGGAGAATGACTCCCTTCTCCTGGGGGTGTTTTGCCAGTAAGTACTTCTCAGTATAGAATTTTGAAATAGCTTCTAGCTGTTTCCTGCACCAGTTCATTATGTTCGTTCATTGCATGCTCTTTGGATGTATGTGATTTCTTTGAAAATATTTAACCTAATGGAGATTTCACTGAATCCGTTTCACCGGAAAACAAAAGGAACTTTTTTACTTTTCCTGCCCCCCTGTACACCCTTCCGCTATTGGAAACTGTTCTTTTTCTGACACCAGTTCCTCCAATTCCTAAGCTCCTTGATTATTATTTATCGTTTGTGGTATCCCTGTCTTCACACTGGGGACCTGTGTAATTTAACCAGTGACCTGTTTCATTCCCTTTGTAGGCTTTCCATTCTCTGGGACCAATTGGCAGAGTTACTGAACAAGTTTCACTTTTATTATTCATACAATCACTAGGATGAGTGTACTGCTCCCCTGTGTGATTCTTACTCTTCTTAATGTATTCACATTCACTGGGATGAGTAGACTGAGACCGTTTGTGATTCTCACTCTTCTTGACTGACTCAATTCCTTATATTCGCTCCCGTTATTATGAATAGGGATATTTTCGTGCCTCTTATCTGTGCCTTGTCCCCTAGGTCTCCTGCTCTCCCCATTACCTGTAGTGTAATAGGGCTGCATCACTGGGCCGGCACTCGCCTTTGGCGTTCCTTTGCAGTTAGTCAGGATGTCCGTTGTCCTCGCTTCGATTCCTCGTTCTGACACGCTTCAGTGCCTTTCTCCCCGTGTGGTCCTGGCATTGAAAGGTGTTGCCGTTCCTTTTCCTTCCCAGCCACCACCAGGTAGGTATTCTGTCTGGGCCTCCAGTTGTGGCTCGGGCACTTCGCAGCCACGGCTTCTCCCCTCAGTGCTGGTTTCGGCAATGTCCCTCCAGGTACCGTTACTTGTTTGGCAAGCACCCTCGGACCTGCCTCTCGCATGGTTACCTGCCTCCCTCCAGCTGGTTCGAAACTCCCGGGTCTCTCTCTCTTGGTCTCTGGCTTGTCTCCCTTTCATGATGCTGTTCTGAGGCTTTCCCAGTTTCCAGTAGCAGTCCTTTCTTTGCGTGGGAATTGAGCTCATAACTCCTTTGGGTGTCTTCGTCCCAGTGTCTGGAAATTCTGTATTCTTCCTCACAGTTAGGTTTTTACTTGTCTGTGTCAGATGAATATTTATCTTCTGCAGAGGTGTTGCAATAACAGATGTAGGGGGAGTCTGGTTTTCTGGTGACTGATATAGCCTTGGGTTGTTTCTGAGAGTTATAGAAAGGGAGTCCTGCATCAGAACAGGAGTCCTTGTCCCCAGGAGGGGAGTCTGTCCCTGTGAGGTCCCGCTTGCCATGTTGCGTAGCGGGTTCACCTCCCTCGCTTCACAAGGAAAGGATCCCTCCTGGGGAGAAGTGACTGAATCCCTCTATTTGTCACAGTTGCCTAGCCCCTTCCACGGGCTAGCATGGCCTATCTTTCTTCAAGCTCCTCTGGGGTCCTGGAACATAGAGGTGTGAGCATTGTGACGAGTCGGAGGATCTTGTACATTTAAGAGAGGAAATCCCACCCCCATACCTAAACCTAGGCGTTAATTAAAAAGTCTCACAATATTACCTAAATCCATGTACTATTGCATCATGACACCAGTAAGTTGGACCAATAGTACCGGGATGAGAAAGAGGAAGAAAAATCCCTTTGAGAATAACGAATACATCACTGAGACGAGGAGGCCCCGTGAGGCGGGAGGAATGCGGCATGGGAATCAATAACAACGTTGTAGTTGTTGTCTGAAATATGACAGCAAATTAACAATAAGACAGTAAGGAGGGAATTGGGGAAAACTTTTGAGGATGGAGATTTGGGGAAAGTAGCGAGGTACCATAAGAATGTTTCCAGGAATGCTAGACTACAACTCATACAATTGTACATTATGGAAAGAGCATGCCTTACACCTGCTGTCATTGCAATGTTTAAGTATGCAAACAGACAGGAATGTCCCAAATGCAGGGAGGCGGACACTGGCCTGATACACATGTTTTGGGGATGCCCGAAGGTACATAGGTTTTGGTAGGAAGTGGCACATAAAGCTGCCCGGGGTGGGATAGAACTAGATATGCAGACACCAGAGGTTTGCATGGTAGGCCGATACTATATGTATGTGAAAGACAAACTGTTGATTAAAATTAAGGATTTGATGTACATACTGGCTAAACATAGCATAGCCATGAGGTGGAACGACACCAAGAAGCCGAGCATAGCCAGGTGGTGGAGGGAGTTGGAAAAATGGGTTGGGGTGGAGACTGGGGAATGGGAGAGGGCATCAAGGGAACTAAATGCTGAGGTGGGGATAGACATTCAACAGTGGATAACGCTACCTTTGACATTGTTTACTGATAGAAATGGTGAGAAGGCTGGAGAGGCTACACCAAGAGAGGCGGATGCACTGTGAATTTGAATGCATACAGTGATAGGTCACACAGGCTGGGCCGGGATAGGGGATTTGTAATGGGGGAGGGGGTTGAAATGCCAATTTGACAATATTATGTTTGCTGATATTACTCAGTTTTGTGTTTGCGTTCTGTTATAAAATGCGAATAAAAAAATTAAAACAAATAAGAGAGTAAGGAGGGCAAGAGCCAGGTGGCAGTAGTAGCTGACCTGGCAGAAGTTGAGGAGTCAGAGTAGCGAGATGGAGAGCAGAGAAAAGAGGGAATGTTGGCGAATGAGTGGAGAGGTGTACAACTCGCCTGTGGTCTCTGAAAAAGGCAGAGAGCTGGTGGAAGGACAGCACCGTCAGTGAATGGTGTTGCTACTGCCAGGCGAGACACCAGAAATTAGTAAACGCTGTCATCCTACGAAACTACGACAACCAGTGAAACAGCTCAACAGAAGCAAAGAAAGGAGCGAAGCCCAAAGGTGGGTCAGTGGTCATTGAGGGCCAGTGGGAGGCATGGAGGGTGTTTCCAAGAAGGATCCGGCCACCTGGGGACGCCGCCAACTGAATTCAAGAAGGCAGCGCCTCCGAAGCCCGGGAAGCCATGTAGCGGAGTAACAAACCAAAGGTATTTACCTGACGGGAAGGGCTCTGGGTGCCAGGGGAAAGCAGTCTTCAAGCAAGACCCCAGGATAAAAATCTGGGACACCCAAAGCGGACTTGAGAGTAAGAGAAGTGGTGGGTAGTGCTGGGCAGGAGAGTAAACCCATCCTACAAAACACCCCTCTTCCCCCCTCGAGTATCTGAGTGAAAATTAAGAACACCAGTGGACAAACTGAAAGGACAAATTGTATATGAAAAGGGAATTTAGGCAAATAAATTCAAGTTATAAGATAACCACGACTCATCTTCCTCGTCGCAGTACTAGGCAAGAGGGAGAGCCAAAGAGAAGCAGGCTATTCTCTTGGTGTGGATAATTTTGGAATTGGAGCTTTGTTTTGAAAAGAGCCACAACATTCAAGGGGTTCACACAGACCTTGGCAGGAGAGTAAACCAAGGCTGTGAATTGATATAAAGTTGGATAAAGAAAAGGAAGGACAGTCTTTAAATGAGAGACTGTCAAAGGGAAGAGAAACAACTCCTTTGAACTGCACAGAACTTTAATTTTGGAGCACACTGTTTGTTGCTGGAACTATTTGTTTTGGGAACCACAGGCTAATGCTACAGGAGAGCAGCCAAGATACATGTCCCCTTTTGGACATTTTGATGAGTTAATGGGCCAGATTAGGTTTTGGACATAGGACATAGAACTTTGTTTTGGACATTCTGGTACCGACATTACTTCATTTTGTTGAGGCTGGGAACCCCCTTTTAGTATTAGGGAAAGTTAGGATTTTCTCCATTTCCCCACCTTTCTTTTACTTTGAGTCAGTTAGGAGTTCCAATTAACTCTCCTATACAAGAGGTCTGCTCCAGTTTTTGGTTTACTTCTCCTGAGTAGATGGTAGCTATGACTCTCTGTGTTCCCATTGCTTTGTGAAAGAAGGTTTTATTTAATTTTCCCATGCCTTTTTGGTGTTTTAAAGGTTGAATTAATTTAGATTGTTTGCCCACAGTCCTTAATGGGGAATTGAACCGAGGTCTTATGCATGGGAGGTACCAGTTCTACCATTGTGCTATTTCAGCTGTGCTGCTATTCAGTTGTGAGGGAAGCTGAATCATTTTCCTTGCAGCTGATGATTGATTTTCCTCTCTCCATGCTGAAAGCGTATCTCGCCACATGTTGCCAGCTTGACTAGCCACTCCTCTCCCTTTGCCGCCACAGGGATTCAGCAATATGTTATTTATGCGAGTCCTTGACTCGCCACAATAGCTGCAGTCACAGAGAAATCTGCAGTTAAAATAAATGCAGACACTGTTGTCTTTATTAAAAAAAGAAAAATTAAAAAAAGGATATTACCCATCTCTCCCAATGCTATGAGGCGTCCCTACCTAACAAAACTAGCTATGCTGCTCGTCAGTCATCAGTGAATATCTTGAAAATAAACTGTCCACCATCCAGACTAACCCTTTCTGACCCTATCATTAACCAAATAACTAAAGACAGGAGGTCCCCCTTCTCTTGGGGTCTTGGTTTCCCACCAATTTATATTCAATAGTTGATCTTTAAATAGTTGGACATGTATCCTATTCTTGCCTTATTCTCAGGCTTCTCGTTTATCATTTGGCGTTCTTCTTTTATTATATTTTCTTTGCCTTGACTGATAAGAGTTTGGCCACTCCAGTAACAATTCTCATTCACTCTCATGGTAACAATGGTACGTCTTTCTCTTTACTGAGATGAGTATGAACACTCCAATAATAATTCTCATTCACTCTTCTTGGTGACAATGTTAAAATATCTTTCTCTTGAGTGGGACGAGTATGAAAACTCCTGTAATGATTTTCATTTACTCTGTTCTGGTACAGTGTTATAGTATCTTTCTGTTGGCTGAGACAGTTGTGATTGGTCCATAGCTATTCTGAAATACTTCTCTGGGTTTTAGTAGTACAGTCTCTTTATCTCGACTGGGACAAGTATGATCACTCCAGTAAAGATTCTCTGTCTCCCTCCAGGGTCTCCCGTTTTCCATAGTACCTGATGCTCTTGGGAATAACGTCACTGTGTTTCTAGTCGTTCGGGTCGGTTCTCTTTTTTCCAGTTTGGCTTGTTGTGTCCCTGCAATGGCTGTTCTTCCGTCTTTCCTTCTGGGATGGCCATTCAGTAACTCAGATACCAGCTTACTCCATGCTTGCCATTGCAAAGTAGCTTCAGCATTGTATTGGGGACCCTTGGTCCACCAAGGGTCTTCTGTGTTCATGCCACCAGTCTCCATCTCTCTCTCTCAGATCTAGGATGCCAAGCGTCTGCCTTTGTCTCTCTCCATCTCCTCGCTGCAGGTTGGAGCGCGTCGGTCTCCCCTCTTGCACTCATAACTCCAGGCCACTGCTCGTTTAGCCTCTCTCCTGAATCGGCGCTTGAGCCTTTTTGTAATTGCCAGGCTCTTCCCTTGTGTTTCCAGGTTTCTCCCCTTTCAGAAATTACGTAGAGGTGGGGCTTTCCCCAGCACAACTACTTGTTCCTTTCTTTGTCTCCCGTGGCTTCTCTTCTTCTCAACATGCCATTTTCTTTGTCTCAGTTGCATGGGAATTTGTTTTTAAAGAAAGATTTACCATTTCCTGTCGACAATAACACATACTGGTTTTGTATTCATTTAGGCTTTCACAGGAATGGTTTGAAGAGGTTATTTTAGAATGTTCTCTAGGGAGTTCCTCACCGGAATGGGAGTCCTTGCCCCTAAAGCGGGGGTGACTCTTCCCTGGTGAGGTCCCACTTGCCTCTACCCCAAGCTCTGGTATTGCAGAGCGGGATCACCTCGCTAGCCTCACAAGGGGGGAAACGGCCTCCCTCTTGGGCAGAACATTATTTTTACCTGCAGACCCCCTCTTATACCCTCACCAAGATGGAGGCAGGGGTTGTGGAGAGGAGGACATTTGCTACATTGAAAAAATGCTGGAACCTGCCCTAGCCTCCCACTTAACTCTTAACTGCAGCACTTGACATAGCCTCAGATATGGAGACACGCCTAAGCAGCCCGATCAGGGCGCAGATAGCGGATTTGTTGTCCTAGGGGCCTTGTCCCTTGGAGAATACAAGCTGTCCCTCAGAGGACCAAACCCCATGGCGAGTGTTCACCAGTGCACGTCCCTGGAGGCAGTAAGGGCTGTAGGGGGAACACCCAAGTGAAGTTGGTGGGGGTGCTGACCCCCTAGAGGGTAATGACATGTTGCTATCAGTGGTGCGCATGGTGAGGAGGGGGAGTCCTTCCTCCCAGGTCCCCTCCGCCCCCTTCTAATTATTCTTTGTGAACACGTTAACCCTCAGTCTGAGGGAATTAATTTGAACAATCCAGTGGGGGCAAAAGACTAAGATGTAGAGCGCCCGTCGCTAGTGGGAAACCCAAGTTGCATTTAACAAAACTGATATAAACTCGGATGTTCATCGGTTTTGACTAGCGAAACCAGCTAGCTGATGTTACTGATGCAGAATTAATTGAGGGGGCAGAAGGGTTAGTAGAGATGGAGGGGCTGCCCGCAGCTATCGCCTCCTTTTCAATCACAAGTAAGAGCTCCCCTTTTAAAATGATGTTCCCAACCCACAGCCATGGGGGAGAACACAGCCGCGAATGAAGATCTTATGCGGTTTGCCCAGAAAGATCTTTTGTGCTGGGAGGCTGAGGAAGAGAACTGGCAGACTTCTACCAGCACTCCGAGCAATGATGGCTCAGTGAGGGATTAAAACACCATCTGATAACTGGAGACATCTTTGAAAGAAGACATCGCCAAAATTGAGAAAATGATTAAGCTGATGGAACCAGGTGACCCTAGACGACCTTTACTTCTACCATGTACTAAAGCAGGCCAAAGACAAAAAGCAAACTCCCAAACTGCCTTGCATCAGAATCCTAAAGCTCCAAGAGTGGAGGTGCGGGTAGGAGGGGAATATGGTGTGGGTAGAGTCTCCTCATTGGAGTCAACTCCTCAGAAGCTCGCTCTGGTTTCTACCGATCATTCACAAATAAGGAGAGGGGGAACAGCTGCCAGGAAACACACTCAGAAACGTACCCAGAATTGAGAAGGGCACTCGATGGTGGACTCACAAAATCTGATGTCTGTTCACTATCGCCCTAGCACCCTTCCTGAAACTCTATGAATCGATTAATGACATGATGAATGACAAAGCCACCCAAATAGCAATGCTGCATTTAAAAGTGCTGTTTATTGAGGGCTTTATAACAGCGGCAAAGAAAGTTGATCATTGGGTGTCGAAACAAAAGAAAACAAACTAGGTAGTTCCTAGTGTCTTAGGCCCCTCCAAACTGCCTCCGCAATAGGATTTGTCCTATCCCCGGACAACAGAGCATGCCCTCCGAGACCATCATATAGAGAGGGTTCACCTTGACAGTGGCGATGGCATCATTATCATAGAGGGCTGTGGGCCTATAGAAGAGGCTATACTGCCTAGAAGCTTCCAGCATAAACTTACTGTCTTCTATGCTTCCTTTAGAAAATGAGCAACCAGAACCAGTTTGTAAAATAGGTGAGCAGCTCTGCGTGGCTGAGATGGGGATCAGTCACTTGCAGGGGTTCAGACCCCCTCAGGCCATACCCAATTTTCGCTCAGAAAAGGAGGAAAAGAGGGGGAAGAGCCACACAACAGCCAAAACCCAAGAACCAAAAACTGCATTCACTTGTGAGATCAAATGACTCATGAGAATATCTCAGGAACCATTCTTCTTGGGCTGAATAATGGCTGTTATAATGATACAAAATGGCAAGGAAACCAAGAAGTAAAAAAAAGGGTAACAAAGTTGCCCGACGGATGAATTGACCACCTACCGGAGTGAGTTAGTGGTGTCCCATGGGAGAATGGAGGCACTAACTTCTCTGCTTGACATGTCGGAATATCGCATTGACGAGAAGGAGTTTGACACAGAATTCATGTTAGCAGGGCCCATTACTCACTCAGTGGCCTTGCTTGAGCAGGTGGCAGCCTTGGACGAGAATGTAGTAGGTGTGGAAGAAGAATTTCAGATGCTGCCAGAAAAGAGCGGACGCAGACAAGAGATTTAAACTCAGTCTAGTATACAGAATACCACAGAAACCATTGCAGATTCCATGCCAGTTGGTCTTAACCTACAACCGGCTGGTCAATCTATTCAAGCAGTCGAACGGGTTAAAAATGTGGTTGTGGTGGCAAGCATCTTCCAGACCCTGGCAGAAAAAAGAGCAGAAGCTGACAAGAGATTTACTCTGAACCAGATTCAGTCAAACACAAAAGTCTGAAGAACTTTTATGGGACACTCATCATGTCCGGGAAGATAACCAGCTCAGGGGAAAACATTAGAAATGCAAGAAATAGTCAATGGTGCCTATGGTCAACAAAAAGGAAGGGGGGAGAGGGATCCCCAAAGTGTTAAAAAAAATATGCACTAGTAGCCTGAAACTGGAAAGACTGGTCGATAGAGAAGAGCCACTAATATTAAACAGAAGTAGTATCCTGGCTTATTACGTTGCATTCCCATTTTAAGACCAATACGATCAGATGACCTGGCAATAATTGAATTTGTCGACTAGTTTTGGATGGATGCCGTGTTTCTTCATATTCACTCCCCCTTACTGAAATATGCACTAATGGACGCAAGCACAGAGTTAAAGCTCTTGGGCTTTGATTTAACACCTGTAGAAGCCCATCAACCTGAGGAAAAGGAAACTATTGTTAATGCGGGTCAAAGGATGGCCAACGATCTTGAAAATGTCGACCGCATCACCCAAAACAGTCTTAGGACATCCACTAAAGTCCTTGTTAGCACCAACCCTCAAATGGGCCCATTGTGTGGAATTAAACACACACAAGCCGGAGACAGTGCCATCCCTCACAAGCACTCATTATGTATAACCATAGGCTCTAAAGATGTCATTACCTCATAATATGAAGGTGGAGTTTTCAGAGGCAAGCAAACCAGATATGGGAGCTTGGCTACTGTCTACCCTGTCGAGTAACAACATAAATTAACCGGGGAACTGGAGGAGGGGGGGGGGATTGCTTTTCCTGGCCTCCTGGAATGCACTGGGTTACAATCACTTATTCGCAAAAGGGTAAATGAATCTTAGAGCCCATGATGTGATTTGCCTCCAAGAAATATGGTTATGCCTTAAGTCAAGCACGGACGGCTGTTCGGTCTTGTTAAACACAGCAATTAGTGGAAGACCAAACTCAGGCTTACTTGTGGCTGTCCGTAATGGCTTAGGTTTGGAAATTGATTCCACAAACAACCTTACCCCTTATATACAAATGGTCGAGTTGCAACGGTCCTTGCCAAAATCACTAAAATCATAAAGAGAAGTTGAACATTTGGTGATCCTAAACCTCTACTGGAATCCAACTGCTCAACACAACGAGGCCCTCATCGAAAACGTTTTAGAGTTTGTTGAAGTGATAAGTGGTGAGGGCAAGAGATTTGTTATAATCTGTGAAGACCTCAATTTTACATGTTTAAAAGAGTCTGGGCAAGTGTTCAGGGAGAGGACTTCGACCCTTACCACGTCTGAAAAAAGTTTTGGACTGGACTGGTACCTTGCCATGGACTCAAGAGACCTTCACCTCCTGAATGGCCACACAGCTAGCGATATGCCATCGTTTTATACATGGTCACGGGGTAAACAACTAGTTACACTAGACTGTTTTTGTTTCTCAGAACCTTTTGACGCTCATTAAATCTTTGGAGGTGTTAGAGTCTGACTTAAGTGACCACAGAGCTATAAGCCTATCTTGGCGGGGGAAAGAAGTGAGGAATGTGGCAAGGCAGGCAGTAGAGGTTGCAGTCTCTAATGGGGGGGACCAGGCTTAAAATATTAAGAGAAAATATGGGGTCCTTTGTTTCCCAATATGTAGAGAAATTGAAATCACGCACTATAGGACTCCCTAGTGACCACGTTGATAATACACCATTCTTGAGGAACTTTGTTTGGGAAATCTTCCTTTAGGTAACCCAGGCCTGACCATCAGTACATCTTTGACAGAGAAGTGGTTGATAAACAAAGAGGGTTGAGGAGAGCTCTGAGAGGAGCAGCCAAAAAGAATGGGGGGGAAAGTAGATCTGGATCTGGTTGTCGTTAAAATAAAAAAGGACTATAGGGCCTGGATTCGTTGGCACAAATCTATGATGCTCTATAATAATGTAGAAATGATTTTAAAAGCGGTCTGCAAAAAAGATCCACGAGAAGTATGGAGCCTCCTTAAAAATGAAAACTCCTTTCAGTCACCACTACAGTCGAACAGCATTTCTGAGGCATACTGGGTAGCTCACTTCACAGATTTGAATCGGGCTAGTGGAGTCGAGTAGTGGTGTCAAGGTATTGGTTTTATGGTGGTATGATAACCTTCTTGCCAAATGACGGTATATCATAGTTATCGCGGTATAGAAGGTGGAGTTAACTAATCTTAAAAAATCTTTTCTTAAAGATCATAAATTGTCAGCATTTTGAAACTTCTCTCTGCACAGTTTTAGCTGATCCTCCAGGAATCTGAGGTGGCTGCATATATGGTATTTCATGGCGCTCACTCATTGATCGCCTTGAATGAAAGAGTGGCTTGTGTGTTAAAATGCACATTTTGAGCAATGAGCTTGCTGCTCAGTCACAGGTCATCGCTTTGAAAATCGGCCTCAACCTGCATTATTTTGGAACCACATGACATGGGCATCATGACCCCTCGCTGCATTCAGTCATAAAAGTTTGTTTTGATAACGCTTTATCCCATTAAAGGTAGAAAAGTCACTCATGTGAGGTCTGAAAGCCCATGTCGTTGTGTTTCTTTTGTCAAAATGTCATAGCCAACACAACTCACCGAAAGGTTGCATATTGATCAAATCACTATAGCTTTCTTACCATCTGCCTGGTGTATTATAAAGGTCTGATGTTGGAGTCACCACTGACCATGTAATCCTAACAGGACAGTGTTCAGTGGGCGCTGTTGATTTTGTTCTTGATTTGTGCAATACATGTTCATTTACCTTCTTAAAGATAGTGGCTCAAAAACGTTTTGAAAATGACAGTTAAAATGCATATCGGCACAAATATGGCCTAGACCACCACTTCACCACAGCCCCATCATTGCCAGGTCTGAGCGCATTAGGACCCTTGTCATGTGAGTTGAGACGGAGGAATACGGATGAATGCTTTCATGGGTGGTGTCACAAATAGAGGATAGACCGGAGAAATATCTCGGCCCCATTGCTCTGGATACAACAAATTGAATGTAGAATCTGTCCTGCCTGCTTGAGTCCAGTACCATATGCAGAAGATAGGTGAAGGATCAACGAAGCAACAACTCTAGTGCCAATGTGTAAATCTACACGGAGGACAGTTGGGGGTGGGGAGGGTAGTTTATATACTAGCACAAATCACTGATAAACCCAGTGTTCATACAGTCTACAGAGATAATGTTTTTTTGTGGGCATCCAGTTCATTCCCCCCTTTGAATTCCCCATCATTCAAATTTTTGGGAAAACTACAAATCGGCTGATCTTTAACCCGACTAGTGATCACAGAGAAAGAGCGGTCACAGCATCAAATCTGCATTTACTAATGTGGCCTAACTTTTCTCTATGCTCTTGTCTGCCAAACACCACATCCCACATTGCAAGATCCAGAAGGCGCAGCACTTGCTTACTGCAGCCTTTCCAAATCAGAATGAAAAGCTTGCTTAATAGCTGCAGGCGCTAAAACGGTATACCTGTATAAACAACGTGATGGTTATTCTAGTTCATTTAAGCTGTTCACGCTATCTATAACAGTATACCGTTATACCCCTAGAGTCCAGGGAGCGAGCAAGAACCTGACGCCCTCAGGAAAGTGGCTAGTCACTTATGAGGCTGAAGACATCAGGTCTAAAATGCTTAGGGCTAGCACATCAAGAACCCCTGGGCCGGATGGCCTTACTAACGCCATCCTTAAACAGGACCAGGCGTCCTGAGCATTCTGTTTCAATAGATGGAGAAGTTCAGAGCTATTCCGATTCCTGGATGAAAGCCACAGGGATCCCGATCTTGAAGAGGGGCAATAGGAATGATCCAAAAAAACGTATCGCCCTATTGCCCTTTTTGATTTTATTAGCAAGATCTTCGAGTGTCTGTTGCTGACTCGGCTGAACATGTGGTCAATCTTAGTGGACCATAGTGACAGATTTCAAACAGGATTTTTTCGGGATCTTGGTACAGGCCCCAATATTGCTATGCTCTCCATCTTAAAGGGATGCGCACTGGAAGTCGAGGCGAAATTCTATCTAATTTGTCGACCTTGTATCAGCATTAGATAGCGTGAGCAGGTCTAGATTATGGAACCATTTTACAAATAGTAATTGTCCCGTTGATCTTTGGGACCAGTTATAGGCCCTCCACTCCGGGACCTCATTGAGGGTTAGGCTAAATAGAGAAGTCCATCTCTCAGAGGAAATTCCAACAGCCAGAGGGCTGAAGCAAGGTTGCCCCCTAGCACCCACTTTGTTTAACTTCTTTGTGTCAGACATCTGCAATAGATTAGCGAAGGCGAAAAACTTTCCTTCAAGAATAGGCAACAGTAAAATCAGCTACCTGCTTTACAAAGACGATCTTGTTCTGACAGATCTGACAGCGATTCGTCTGCAAAGATCGTTAAAGCAACTAGAGGAGTATGTGGAGGCAAATGAGTTGCACATAAACAGAGGTTAGACAGAAATGTTGGTCTTGGAAAAACCGCAGTGTAGGAAGAGAGCCGGGGCAACGTGTTGGTTGGGCTCATCTCGCACCGAGCAGGTGCCAGAGATCAAATACTTGGGTGTCTTGATTAATCCCAGCCATATAGAAGCCATCCTAGAAAGGGTACTAAAGGCGAAAGCAAAGATGTTGGAAAATCAAGCGAGGCTTAGGAAATACTACTGCTTCTCGATGATTCAGATTGTCGTAAGGTCACGGCTATACTACTTTATGGGGCAGAGGCCTTACTTCACATTCCTGACTCACTGTGGGCCATCTTGGAAGGCCTATTTTGGAAGAGATTCTTGAATCTTCCTAGGGCAAACTCCATTCAAACTATTAGGAGAGAACTAGGACTGATATCCCTTAAGGCGCGGGTCAAGTGGTCCTCTCTGGGTTTATGTAGAGGCATCCCCGATCTTTTGCATTTTGAAAAAAGAAATACAGAGGCCAGGGTATAAATGTTCAACAATGGGTAAAAAATGCATGGCCCTGCTAGATAGTTTGCTCCTCGGAAGAGGAACTTATAACAAACCCAGATATGGTAAAAATGAACTTATGGTGATCTTATTGGATCCTTACTTACGAGGAAGCAAACTAAATTACATTTTTCTACCACTTGAGAAATGAATCCAGGGCTTTCGGGACCCTTCCAAAATACTTGAGTACATTTCCCAACAGTTATTTTAGAGCTCAGTTCATGAGAATTCACTTAAACCTAATGCCTACGACAGACGCCGAGACCAATAAAAGCGGAATGTGATTATTATAAAGAGCAAGGAGTGGCTGTAACTTTAAAACACACACTGCTCTTCTGCACAGCCTGGGCCGTTTTGAGGTCTAGGCATTTTAAATCATTTTTGGACGTGACAAGCACTCTTATCTCCAGAGGAAGGGTGGCTGGTCCTACTAGTGGTGAAAATACCCCTTAGTGTTGGTCATGGTACGGTTCTTGGATGTTATCTTTAAGTAAAAATGATTATGTATCTGAGGGATGAATTTGGGGTCGGAGAGATGTATGAGCCCTGGACATTTTTCATGTGTTACGATGTGATTATGTTTTAATATGTTGATTTGAAGTGTGATGGATTGGTTTTTCTTTTAACTGCAAAAAAGTTTCGTCATAAATCAAATGTTGCAATAAATTAAAAATATATATATTTCTGAGGCTTGTGGAATCTGCTTAGATCACATGCTGTGCATAGGCCGACATCTAGTGGAAGCTGCGGAATATTACAGTTTGTTTTTCGAAACTCGAAAATGGGCGTCGACACAGGCGTGCCAGTAATACTATCCCTAGTGTGACGTCCACTGTACCCAAGATCCCTCACGCGTCTAGGATCCTCAGATTGTTTTTTTCCGCCATACTGGTCGGAAGCATCTTGCGGAGTCCCCTGGCCTTAGCCATACTTTTGATAATAATTGAAATTTATTATTCTTTATTGACATCCTTCCCCACACCAACGTCGACCCTCGACGACGGCTGGAGAAGACATCGACCGTCGGCTGCTGCACGACGGATCTGGGCCTCGGAAGGCCGCTGGCCTCGGCCCTGCAAGTAGGGAGAGTGGGGGGTGGTACATACTCTTCACTCTTGGTATATACATACACTTATATATTTCCTACACTTATCAGCCCGCTGCCTCAAGGTGCGTATGGAGGGTGCCCCTTTCCAATTCTGCCCCAAGTGCAACCGCAAATACCCTTGGGTCGAGAGGCACGCCACGTGCAACCTCTGCTTGCCGAGGGACCACCCCGAAGCGAACTGCAGAGCGTGTAGTAGGTTTAAACCTAAGACACTTAAGGACCGTTCGACAAAGCGTTGGGCCCACCACGCCAGGCAGGCGGCCATGGCAGCGGGGGGCGCCTTCAGCGACGGCAGCGACGCCGTACTTTCGGACGGCGAGGGCATTACGGCGTCGAAAGACAGCCGAGCGCAGGTCCCCGACCTCGGAAGGTCGTCCGGCAGGGCGGCTATGGGGAAGACCCCCGGCGACGCAAGCGCTACACACCCTACACACACTAAGCACACTAAGTCCAACCGAACCTCGACGACGTCGACTTCTCGGAAAGAGGCACAGATAGAACGGTCCGACTCGGTGTCCTCTGGGCGCTCTCGATCGAGATCGCCTCATGACGCAAGGCAATCATCCACTCTTGCCAAGAGTGCCTCGCTACCTAGACTAATGGAAGTTCGATCGTCGGAGGACGAAGACGACTTCCACCCCCAGGCCGCGCTCCAAGAGACGGAGCCCGCAGTTAACACCAGCGAGGCCCCACGCTCGAAAGACACAGATACCTCTCCCGATCCTCGACGCCAGGCGTCGAAAGTCCCCGGGGCCTCCAAGGGACAGGGAAAACATTTTTCCACGCACGGGGAGGGGGGGAAACAGCGGAAAGCACATTCTTCCACTCCTGTAAGACCATCCTTCCCCCCTAAGCAGACAAACAAATACAAGTCTACTGAGAGATCAACTTCCAGCAAGGGTACCCTTGATAAGTCCCCTAAATTGCCTACTAAAGTCATCCCCTGCTCCAAAGAATGGTCCAGCGAAGACATAGACAGGGTCATGTCAAGGATGTCTTCCTTGGCTGATTTTTACGACAAGAATCCAGAGCATTTCCTCTCGTATGACCCTCAGGGGGCCACACCCTCAGGTTCCACTGATCCCATCCCCCTAAGTAAAAGGGCCCGGTTCGAAGGACCTGAACCCTTCGAGGTACAGCCTTACTCTACTCCATACTCTACTCCACACCCCAGGTACCAAGGAGAGCCCTTCCCTGAGGGGGACCAGGAGTTTGGAATTATGGAGGAACAAACCGGGACGGAATACTATGCGGATGATGAGGACCAGGGGGAGGGAGAAGATGAGCAGGAAATTTACAGAGTAGATTCCCCGGTAGAGAACGAAGCCCCAGTTACCGACTCGCCAGTCGATAACCAGCCCCTCCTTAATGAGGTTCTCGCTCGCGCGGCAGAACATTTTCACATCGACACCCACGGTGTACAGGAGGAAAGGGACTTCGCAGAAGAGTTGGTGGGAGAGAGGAGGCCGGTCGCTCAGACCATCCCTATCCTTAAATCTATCCAACGAAGAATAGATCCGTCCCTGGTGAACCCAAACCTCACCAGAGCAGTCAACCCCAGGGTCGAAAAACTTTTCCGGGCAGCCCAGTCTGACCCTCTCTATATAAGAGGACATCTTAAACCAGACTCCCTAGTTGTTACCAACACTCGGAAGAGGGCTGGAACACCCTTATCTTCGTCAGAAGCTCCTCCCGACAAGGAGAGCAAGAAACTTTACGGGTTTGGCAGGAAGGTAGCCTCAACGTCCGCCTACCAAGCAAGGATTGCTAACTCCACCACCCTGTTGGCCAGCTACAACTGCCATCAATGGGAAGAGGTCGCGGCACTCATAGCCTCTGCTCCTGAACCGTTAAAGGGCCAATTGGCACGGATCTCGGCAGAAGGGAGAGCCGTGTCTGGTTGCATATTGAAAGCAACTTTCGACGCCGCGGACAACACAGGGAGATTGATAGCAGAAGGTACTGTTATCAAGAGACATGCGTGGTTACGGCAGTCGGGGTTCAAAACAGAAACTCAGGCTTCATTAATAGACAAGCCGGTGGAACCCGATCTATTGTTTGGGAAAGCGGTCGAAGACGCACTGAAAAACGCCAAGGACGAATACGAAACACTTAAATCCCTTGGCCAACTAACCAACAAACCCCCTAACCAGAGGGGGAACAGTAATTTTCGTCGCCCACGCGGCCAAAATTCACAAAGAGGCAACTATGCCCAGGGACAGGGTACACAGTGGAACAACAGCCAGCAGTCTACCCAAAGTTACGGCAGGGGTAACAAAAGAGGTCGTGGGAGAGGCAGAGGCAGCCCCAACAAGGGAGGTGGCACGCCTCCACCAAAGCAGTGACGCTCAGTTCAGGGTCCCTTCTCACGCAACCCCAGTAGGGGGACGCATTTCCAACTTCACCCAGGCTTGGGAAGGGATCACCTCAGACAGATGGGTGCTGTCAACAGTGTCCACAGGATATTGTATAGAATTACTGCAGCGTCCCCGGAACCATCCTCCACGACAAAAAGTACACTCCCTAGAACATCAGAAAATCCTTCTCGAGGAGATCGCCATTCTACTAGAAAAGGACGCGATAGAACTCGTCCCAGGACACCAGGTAAACAAGGGTATCTATTCAACTTACTTCCTTGTGCCAAAGAAAGCTTTGACAATGCGCCCAGTATTGGACCTACGGCCTGCCAACAAGTATGTCAAGCCCCAAAAATTCCGTATGACCACGTTACAAGAGGTAATCCCCCTCCTAAAAAAGGGGGATTACATGGCAACCTTGGATATGAAAGATGCTTATTTTCATATTTCCATGCTCCCGGCGCACAGAAAGTACTTGCGCTTCAAGGTGGACAGTCGCCACTACCAATTCAAGGTACTGCCCTTCGGGATAGCTTCAGTACCAAGGGTATTTACCAAGGTACTGGCGGTGGCAGCGGCACACCTACGCAGGGAGGCAATCCCAGTGTACCCTTATCTGGACGACTGGCTCATAACGGGGGAAACCCCAGGAATTTGCAGGACAAACATTCAAAGGACTATCTACCTCCTCCACGAATTAGGCTTCTCAATCAACGAGAAGAAGTCAAACCTGGTGCCAAGCACCTCAAAACAGTTCCTAGGAGCAATCCTAGATACTCAGGAAGGGTTGACCTTCCCTTCGGAAGAGAGAATTCGGAATATACTACTGCAAATTCCACATTATCAGTCCGGTCAACAAATAACGGTACGCAAAGCAATGCGGTTACTGGGCATGATGGCATCATGCATTTACCTGGTCCCCCACGCGCGACTGCGCATGCGTCCCATGCAGGAATGGTTGGCGAAACAGTGGTCTCAGGCAAGTGGTCAGTGGGACGATCTAGTGGTCGTTTCGCCAACACTTGTACAGAGCCTACACTGGTGGACAAGAGAGAATCTCGCAAGGGGAAAACCCTTTTACGATCCCGAAATACAGGCAGTGGTGACTACAGATGCATGCCTGACTGGGTGGGGAGCTCACCATCTCCACCACACAGCTCAGGGTCTCTGGTCTCACTCAGTAGCCAAGAACCACATCAACCTCCTAGAGCTTCTGGCAGTATTCCGAGCGCTTCGGGCGTTCGAGCCCCATCTACTAAACCTGTCGGTGCAGATCCGGACGGACAGCACGACAGCCATGTTCTATCTGAACAAGCAAGGAGGGACTTGTTCGCCAAATCTGTCCAAGCTTGCCCAGAAAATCTGGATATGGGCACTCAGACGGAACATCTTCCTGTCATCGCAACATGTTCCAGGGGAGCTCAATTCCCTAGCGGATGCTCTAAGCAGAGACTCCCTCCCAGAAGAACACGAATGGGTACTTCACAGAGAGATCGTAGAAGATCTCTTCTCTCGGTGGGGTTTCCCCACTATAGACTTATTCGCCACAAGCGAAAACAAACAATGCCCAGGATTTGCATCCAGGTTCCCCCAGCCAGACTCCCAAGGGAACGCCCTGTGGATGAACTGGTCAGGGATGTTTGCGTACGCTTTTCCACCAACTCCTCTCATCAGGAAGGTGGTGTACAAGATGAACAAGGAATCGATGACGCTCATCCTAGTTGCTCCCATGTGGGCGAGACAACCATGGTTTCCACACCTACGCAGGATGGCGGTGTGCGAGCCCATCAAACTTCCAGCCTGGTACAACCTACTGTCCCAGCAACAAGGTCAAACAGTGCACCAGCAACCCAACTCAATGAACCTGGCAGCATGGCTCCTGAGGTCATAGAGTTTGGACATCTCAATTTACCACAGAGGTGTATGGACATCCTAAAAGAATCCAGGAAACCAAACACAAGGCACTGTTACTTTGACAAGTGGAAGAGATTCGTTATTTGGTGCCAGAATAAACAAATCAACCCTGTTGATTGCACTCCTTCCAACGTCGTGACATACATGCTCCACCTGCTCGATGCAGGATTGGTTTTTAACTCTCTGAAAGTACACCTGGCAGCCCTCTCGGCTTACACCACATCCCATAACAAGGTGTCGTGGTGGAAAGTACCAGTAGTTAAAGCCTTCATGGAAGGAGTAAAGAGACTTCACCCTCCTATTTCAAGCCCACCGCCAGGATGGGACCTTAATGTGGTGCTAGCTAAACTCATGGGCCCCCCTTTCGAACCCATGCATAAAAGTAGTCTCAAACACCTGACTTATAAAACGGCCTTCTTAGTAGCCATTACCTCTATAAGAAGGGTCAGTGAAATTCAGGCTCTGTCAGTGCAGGATCCGTTCTTTACTATCCACAAAGGCAAACTGGTTTTACGCACACACCCTAGGTTCTCACCTAAATTTATATCAAAGTTCCATGTAAACCAGTCCATCGAGCTTCCGGCTTTCTTCCAGAACCCGCAAAGCTCGGCTGAGGTGAAACTACACACCCTAGATGTGCGTAGGGCGGTCCTCTACTATATAAATAAAACCAGACCGCTAAGGAAAACAGATCAACTGTTTGTCTCCGTAGCTACAGGCAGAGAGGGAGATCGCGTCTCTAAAGGCGCTATCTCGAAGTGGATTATCAACTGTATACAGCTGTGTTACTCTCTTTCTGAAAGAACTCTGCCTTTTACGCCAAGGGCCCACTCTACTAGAGGCATTGGGGCCACTCTGGCTTTCATTGCAAATGTTCCCCTCAACACCATTTGCAAAGCAGCTACTTGGAGCTCTATTCACACTTTTACTCAGCATTACTGCATTGACACTCATTCCAAGACAGATACACAAGTGGGACAAGCGGTTCTAAGACACCTGTTTGCTCATGATCCTTCTCACATCCCACCTCCTTCTTCTGGTACTGCTCGCTAATCTATGCACAGCATGTGATCTAAGCAGATTCCACAAGCCTCAGAAGGGATACATTACTCACCGTAATCGTATTTCTGATGCTTGTATCTGCTTAGATTCACATGCGACCCACCCTTCCTCCCCTCCGAGAGAAGGCGCATGATTGCTTGTAGTCTTACCTTTCTGTCTATCTGCTTGGATTATCTGTGCTCACGCTACTCCTCATGCTTCCTCATGTCAGTAAAAATACAATCTGAGGATCCTAGACGCGTGAGGGATCTTGGGTACAGTGGACGTCACACTAGGGATAGTATTACTGGCACGCCTGTGTCGACGCCCATTTTCGAGTTTCGAAAAACAAACTGTAATACTCCGCAGCTTCCACTAGATGTCGGCCTATGCACAGCATGTGAATCTAAGCAGATACAAGCATCAGAAATACGATTACGGTGAGTAATGTATCCCATATATATATATATATTTATATATATATATAGTGTGTGTGCTGTCCTGGTTGTTGGTGCAGAGAAGCCCCTCAACGCTCAAACTAGAAAAAAATACAACCCACTAGGGAAAAAGGCCCAACACACGTCTTGCAAGGAAAACATTTCATTTCCAAAAAAGACAAACGCGCCAGCAAAGGACTCTGCTGCCACCAAGACTTTGACGAAATCAACATGGACGATAGTTTATAAAGGTGGAAAGCGTCACAGCTGACGTACATTATATAGGTTACACATTCACGTAGCTGGTTGGTGCAACCCTGTACATAGGCGGCCTGCTCCATATGAGATGTCAGATCATTGATCCCAGTGCCTCCTGTCCATCTTCGTGCACGCAGGGTTCTTTCTTGCACGCCACCGGGCCTGCAGTCCCTAATTGCCAATTAATAAGCACAAATCACACTATCTTACAAACCCCAACTCGATTTCCAGAACGCCTCTGCGCCATTCCAACTCTTCCCACTCCAGGCTTACACTTGTTAATTCTCTCCCTGGTACGTCGCAGCACAAATCACACACACCCAGGATTTTCTGATATGATCTTTCTGAGAAAATTGGTATTTTAACAGGTTTATGGTTGGTGGTCTTAGGTTGGCTGGTACTCCTGGAATTCTAGGGTCTTGGGAGAGGGGCATCTGGACACTATACATTAGGATTTTTGTCGGGGTAGGTCAGAAGCTTGTGCCCTTCATCTAGTGGCAAAGCTGTGCCCAGGGAGCTCTTGGCCCACTCATGGCTTTGGAAGGTGCATTCTTTCTGGGTGACACGTGCTAATATTGAGACAATGAGAGGTTTATGAATCCCTGCAGATTTGGCCTTCCCCACTGTGCCCCAGGCTACAATCTGCTCCTACATTCACACACGTATCCCTATGTTCCGTGCCTGGGACTACTGTACTGGGTGCAGCACATCGCCAGGCCTCTATTTCAAGATGGCTGCTGTTCTCTAAGATATTATTTCAAATTCTAGTGCAATCTACACCAAGTCACATAATAATATACCCATAATGCAGTTTCTATCAGCACCCTGTTCCCCCTAAAACCTCCCTGAGTATCAAACGGCACGCACTTGGACCTCTGCTGGCATTCAGAACCTCTTGGGGGCCTGAGAAGATCGCCTACGCTTCCCAACATTAGTATAAATAGTTATATTGAATGTGGGCAAGAATCTTCTTTTCTTTTGCTTTCCTTGACATTTGTTTACAAGATATCTGCCCCATGAATAGTTGTTCTGAATCTGAGGGTCAAGAGATGTCATTCACAGTTGCATGAGGATGCACTCGCTTGGGAGAGGGTGTGTGACCAGCTCTAGATTGGCATGCGCAACCACTCCCCAACTTCCTTTCAAAGTTGAATTAGGATTGGGAAGCCTTGGCCACTCTCTGCTCCCACCTTGTCTCAACACTTGTTCCAGAGAAAGAAGTCAATCTCGTGAGCTTGGTGCTTGCTTCCAAGCTAGTCTAAAGTGGAGGTGCTATCCCCTTGTTGTTTTGAGAGGCTTCCTTTGTTTCTGTGGAAACACTACTTTGAGATTGTCGATCAATGTCTCTTCGACAAAACCTTTGCAGATAGGTAGGTTTGCTAGGGAGCAGTTTCTAAAGGCAGTAGGGATTAGAGCTTTGGCAAGGAATGTGTACTGCATTATAAGTCAAATAGATTTTGGATGCAATGTGCTTCAAATATGCCCCTCTGAAACCCAAGCGGAAAAAAGGTTACTAAACCGTGGTTTTCTCAGATTTGATCCTCCCCTTTGCAAACAAGGCTGTCTAAAGAACTGGAGGAAAAAGAGAGATCCTCAGAGAATGCCCTGATGGCTAAACTTCCATAATTAAATCTGTACTGCTGGTAATCACTGGAGAGAATTATCCTAATGATTTCTAGGTTTTGTCAACCTAGCTGTATTGTGTCCTCATTTGAGCCCTCAGTAGTACAGGCCAATACTTTCAATACTTTTTTTATGACAAAATGACAACTGAATCAGGTGAGTATTGCGGCTCTACCCCAGAAATAACTACTATGTTGTCCCCCTATTACTGATGACACAGAATCAAGTCATGTAATAGTTGCACTGGAAACAGAGTTCAGAGAGGATTGTACCCTATTTGACTTTCAGATGGTCACTGAGGACCAAGTGCAATCTCTTACAGCAAGCCTTAAACCCACCAATGAGTCTGTTTATTCTATTTGATTGCACTGCTAAACGTTTAGCTCAAGATGTTGTCCCTTTCATGACCACTTTTATTAATAAATCTTTAGCTCGGGTGCCTGCCCCTAGTGAATTGAAAAATTCCATTGTTACGCCATCACTAAAAAAATCCAACCCGAACTAACAACTGTTTGCAGGCCTTGCATAGCCTGCAAAAATATTGGAGAAGGTGGTCACTTCCCAGCTGCAAATATTTGTAGAAAAAGAATTACTGCTGGATAGTCTTCAATCAGGATTTCGGCCCAGGTTTGGTACAGAAACGTCATTGTTATCGGTATACAACTAGCTGTTGGAGGTCGCAGATGAAGGGGGGCTCTCACTGTTAGTGGTGCTAGACCTGTCTAGGGCCTTTGACACGGTTGACCGTAACGTTTTGCTTGATTGTTTGAGAATGGTGTGACATGTCTCTGAACATGCTATCAAATGGTTCGGATCATTTGTGACCAATAAGCAGCAACAAGTCAAAATTGTGGGTCACATCTCGGATCCCATTGTAATGGGATGCATTGTTCCGCAGGCATTGTCATCATCCCCTTTGCTTTTTAACCTGTATATGCAACCTCTGATGAATATCGCAAAGAGTCATTGATTGAACTACCTCTCATATGCTGACGGCACTCAGATATACTTCGAAATTGATAAAATCGAGGATGCCTTCCAGAAGCTCAATCAATGTCTAGATGATATAAATTAATGGATGGCCAATAACCAGCTCCAGTTGAATGCCTCAAAGACGGAGCTCATTGTGTTTGGACCCAAACAGTCGGTCCTGACTGCTAAAGAATCTCTGGTCCCAGATATTCTCAGTGGAAAGTTGCAATTTGCCTCCAAGGTTATGATTGTTGGCTGTCTTTGGCGTGAGAATCTTTTAAGTGAGGAGCAGGTTACTGCAAAGGTCCAGGCAGTCTTTTACTTTCAATGCACATTCAGTCAGGTTTTACCGTTTATCCCCAACGAGGATTGTGCATTGGTGATGGGGGGCTTTAATAAATACTCACTTGGACTTCTGGAACAGTCCCTTGATGGGCGCATCCTGGGAAACGCAACTGTATAGGCTCCAAAAAAATCCCTAAAATGAAGCTGTCCGACTAATAGGTCGCCTGGGCAAATCAGCCCACATCTCTCCTTTTCGCAGAAGATTGCACTGGTTGTCAGTGGAAGATTGCATTAAATTCAAGGTGGCATGCATTCATTTTTAAATGTCTTAATGATCTGGCCTCTGCTTAGCTGACTGTTCAAATCTGTCGCCATCAACCATCAAGGACACTCAGATCCAGGGACCAGCTTCTGCTGAGTTTTCCCCGATCGTTATGTGTCTCCAGTGGAGATAGATGATTCGCAGTTTCAGGTACGAAACTTTGGAACAATATCCCTTTGGAGATCAGGGCTTGCGACACGCTTATTCACTGTCTCAAGGCCCTTAAGACCTTCCTATTTTGCAGAAAGGGGTTTAGTCTGGGATTTTCCAGTGCTGCTTGTTATAACAATTCCGGATGCCCTTCTTTCTGGGTATTTTAGTCGATATCCCTTCCAATATCAACTGCGCCTTTATATTGTTGACTCCGTCCTGTGCACGTTATAAATAATCAAATCAAATAGTTTTAAAGGAAAGACTACAGCTTCTTCAGCAGGATGAGTGTGAAATAAGATCTTGGAAATGAAATATGTTATGTTATTATGATGTATACCGCACACCACTGCCATCTTGATGGTCTCCCGGCGCCCTGGCGGACCTGAAACAGAAAGGAGGGTTAGGAGGGCTTAGTGGGATTGAGAGGGAAAGCTTTGATGGTAGCTTCAGTTCATAAAAACAGGTCACTCTGTACTGGTTTGTCTTTAGTTGGTAGATGTTATGTGGTCTTTGGTGTCTGAGTATGTATTGTGAAGGCATCATAAAGTAAGACACAGACAACAGATTCAACTATCTGATTAAAAGCTTTATTTTTTAAAATGTCAGGCTGGGGTAAGGCCTAACCTGCCCTATGCTAATGTGGGATTTCCCTACCTAATGAGAACTAAGGATAGTCTACATCAGTAAATTCAAATCAAAAGTATGTCTGTGTCCACAACCTATACTTGCCCTCACAACTAACTGTATACAATGTGTAAGGATGTCAGCAGCAAAAGAAATAGTGTTAAAAAATAAGTTCTGAGCTTTTTCCAACTCTTGGCTTAAACTCAGATTCTCCTTCCCCCAAGTTCAGAATAGTTCCATAAACCACAATTCACAAAGTCTTGGGTTTCTCTTCTCTTGGAGTTCACTACAGTTCACAATATCTCTGGGTTCCCGTCCCCAAGAGCCCAAGAGTACAAATCTTTCACCTTGGAAAAAAAAAAGGAAGAAGAATAAATTAAACCAATACCAATTCAAAACTTAGTCATCCAGGCTTTTCTCTGGTTAAATTTACGGCGTTCCCTTCCAAAAGTTCGACTCTTCCAGCTTTCAAACCCAATGTCATTTCAAATCTTCCAGCTTTCAAAATTAATGTCGGTTCAAATCTTACAAATTTCAAAACAATACCAGTTCATCCAAGTTTTCCAATAGTTCACATGGAGGGCTCTGTTTCTTCATTTACAACTCACTTCACCAACTGCTGCAAAGAACAAACTTCTTTACAATCTCTTTCCTCGAGTCTTTCCATGTGGGATCATTCGGTCTAGGTGCAGTTATTGGGCCACATTGTCCACCCATTACAGATAACGCAACCGATACCCCAGTGCATTTGATTGTTGCAAAACATAAACTTCTTTACCTTTGCTTTCCTTGGCCTTTTCCAAGTAGGGGTCCTTTGGTCTAGGCGCAGTTGTCGGATCACATGGTCTACCCATTACAGGCCACTCAACCAATGCCCCTGTGCACTTCAGTATGTTATCAGCATTCCTCTGGCTTTTACCAACACATGTTCTCTCTCTCTTAACCTGTAGTTTATTGGATACTTTTATATTCAGCCAGTGCCCAATTTCACATCTCATGTTTTTCGTAGCAATCTTTTAACTTGGCCACCACTTGTAGCTTCCACTTTAATTTCATGTCCTTCATGAAAGCTTTCTGGCTTTGCCACCACTTGTCTCACACCTCTTATTCTGTGGTAATTCTCATTAGTACCACATTGCTTTATACAGTATCCAAATATACTCTTTACTGTCTTTCAGTCACTTTGTTATTCAGTGGTATGTATTTCAACTTTCAAAAACATTTGTAATAGCTTGCAGCTTGTTCAGTATTCAACTATAATGGCTTTGGCCTTCCACAATACTTGTAACAGTACTTTGCTTGTTCAGCATTCATACATGCGCGGTTCAAGTCACCGGAGCTCCCCCGTATGAGTGTTCCCTTCTTGTCATTCACCGGTGTTGTGCAGTGGTGCCATCAGGTTTCTCTGCTTCGCTTCCCAGCTTCGATTCACTCCGCCTTCCATTCCCGGGAGCTACAACTAGCAGCGCTCGCCATCATGGACTGCTGTGACCCATCGCAAGCTACTGAGAGCACCACTGACTCTCTTGGAGACTTGCAACAATCGGGTGGCTTCGGTGCTCCTGTCAGGTGTATCGACCCACGTTCAAGTTATTATGCTGCAACATTTGGTGCTGTGGGCTTAGAAAATCCAAGATGGCTGAAAAGCCCACATTTGTGCCGGAATCCAGGAAAACCGTGCAGTTTTTGCGCACACCAAAATGGTCACCTGACCCACCACTCACCAGTACGAGCGTGATGGGCCTGAAGCGCCATGAGTGAAACGTGGTGCCAAAGGAAAAACAGCAGTGCCAGTTAGCTCAAAAAGCGCTTTGAAATCACCTTTGTTTCTCTGAATGCAAGCTCAAAATGCCTATTTCAAACATTGCAAGATATTCAAAAATCTTACTGAATAACAAAACTGGCTGAGCTGTGGATGTCAGCTGCTTAAGTGAAATGGGATTTAAAGCCACTAAAATCGAAATGTTTAAAATAAATAGTGACCTACTTTTGAGTGTCACATAGGTTGCAACTGCTTAAATGTCATGGTTTTGAACTTAGAATCAGCGTTCTAGCTGCATGTGTCAAAATTGTAAGTTTGATTTGAATGAAGAAAAATGGGAACAAAAGTGACCTTTGGCTGAAGCCTGGCTTAGAATTCTGCCCGGCAACTACTCCCGACAGGAGTTGAAACTTGCCCAGCAACTGCTTTCACATGCCTGGCCTGCCGTCTGCTGCCCCACCAAAAGGAGATTACACCTCTCTGATTGAATCAGGGGACGGGTACCTGGGACTGCAGGAAAACAGAACAATGAACTTCCCTTTGCTCCAAGCAATTGCTAAATCAGGGGGTCGTAAATGGCTTCCTCTTGGAAGGAAATGGAAGGGGCACTGCCTCTGTGAGCCAGCTGAGCTTGGAGGCGGGGACAAACCAGAAATTCCCCCATGTGCTTTGGGACCTAAACACGCCCATCTGGACCAGAGCATAATTTTAGAAAGATGGATAAGTCATAGTACAAAATTGTCAAAATAATATCAATAATATCATTATTCCTGTGATTTTTCTGTGCACATTTTAAGAGGTGTTAGGACTCTGTGGGATGTACTGGGGGTAGTAGCGGAAAATAGGGTATTACTCCAAATGTATATATGTTAAAAATCTGACACTTCATCATGTGATGCCCATATTCCTTGCGCACATTTGTTTAAATTCTGGAAAAGTTTAGAGATTGTGTTCTGGATGAAAAGGGCAGATTTCTGTCAGAAGTGAACACAACATCTTACAAAGACAGGGATCGGATGGTTTGGCGCTACAGAAAATATGTTAACTGGACATATACAGGCCGATTCATGGAATTAATGTGCACTCAAATTTTCGGCGCAAGCGTGCGAAAGCGTGCGAATCGCAGTGCAAGTGCGAAAATCGTAGCGAAACCCATTCACAGCGATTCATGGAAGTCCGTGTTCGTGTAAATCCCTGGATGTGCGCTAAAATTCTGTGTGGCGTACGCTGGCGCACACGTCTCCAAACAGCATGCGCTAAGCGCACAGCAAAAGCGCACATAGCGCAGCGCACACAACAAAAGTAGGCGGAACAGGGGGCGTAATATGCGGAATGGAGAACAACGCGTGAAAATGTGAGCGTCACGGGCGAAGTACAGGAGGCAAATGCGTGGAACGCCCACACGCGTGTCTTCAACACGTATTCATGGAATCGAACGGGACTAGTGCGTGCGCCAAAAAAGACGCGCTAATCCGGAAACACGTACGCTAGCAGGAAGCAGGTGTACGTGGACCTGCGCAGCATAAAAAAGCACGCAAACAACAAACCAGCTCAGACGCCAAGATGAATATACCATTCCTAGCAGCAGTGGTCGTGGGATACCGTAGGAGGAGGAGGAGGAGGAGGAGGAGGATAGTCAGGCCCAGAATTTTTACACCCAGAACCAGCCTTTTTGGGATGCCTGATGACCAGGTGTATGGGAGGTACAGGTTTCCACCTCACAATACTCGACCTGGTGAGTGAGTGGCAGGATGACCTCACATCACCCACCCTGTGCTCCCAAGCACTCAGCCCCCTCGAGAAGGTCCTCAATGTACTGCACTTCTTGGCCACTGGATCATTTCAGCGGACAAGTGCTATAGTGGGGGGGGTGTCACAGGCCATGCAGTCATGCTGCCTACACCAGGTGTTGGGCATCATGACTGTACGCCCATCAGTCCGCAGGCACATATACCTGCCCAGAACACCTGCAGAAAGGCAGGCTGCCGTACAGGATTGGCACAATTCCCCAAAGTGCTAGGTGCCATTGATTGCACCCATGTGGCTCCACGTCCCCCCAGGGCATCTGATCACATCTATAGAAACCGCAAGCACTGGCATTCCATCAACGTGCAGGTAGTATGTGATGCCAAGGGAATCATCACCTCAGTATATGCCAACTATCCAGGGTCCACCCACGACAGTTTCATTTACAGAATGTCAACCCTAAACCGGGACCTAGAAGCTAGACGGCATGGCGATACATGGCTGCTTGGTGAGTATAAATGCCACTGCACATGCATGCATGTCAGATACTGAGTAATGTCACAACCCCACTAATGATACCCATCACCACCTCCCCAGGGGACAGTGCCTACCCTCTGAGCACCCACATGATGATGCCAATTCGGAACCCCACCACACCACCCGAGGTAAGATACAACACAGCCCATATTGCGACCCTAGGGAAAAAGTGGAGCGCACATTCGGAGTGCTCCCTTGACCACTCTGGTGGGCAGCTGTTATATGCTCCCCCAGTAGTGTGCAGGATCATAGTGGCAGCATGTGTACGGTTACCAGACATTTGGTCGAAAAAAATTGGTCGACCAGACAAATGGTCGAACCAATTTGGTCGAAAACCAAATGGTCGAATTTTTTATTTTTTTTATTTTAACCCTTTTTTTTTATTTTTTTGGGGGGGTCCCCCCAACCCCCTTTTTTTCTCTAAAAACCCCTTTTTTTACAAAACGAAAACCCGAAAAATAAATATATAAATAAAAAAAAATTCGACCATTTGGTTTTCGACCAAATTGCGTCGACCAAATTGCAGTCGACCAGTTTTTTTTCGACCAATTGACTGGACACCCATGTGTACTTCACAATGTTGCAACACGCCAGGGCCTGCTGGTGGACATGGTGGTGCCCCCACATCCCCAACCACATGCATGCCTGCTGCGCATGGGAGGGGAAAGGGCACGTGGTGAGGCAGCCCGTACGCAGCTGGTGGCTAATTACTTCACCTAAAATCCCACCCCTGTGGAGTGCACACAGCCCTGGCACATACCAGCTGACAATGATGATGACATAAGGGACACTCAACTGTCACAACCATACCATCCTGAGATTGGTCACCTGGAAGTGTTACATTGTGTGCATCCATACTTACCCAAACACCACCAATGCTGTGTCATCAAAAGACATACATCTATGCTGCGATATTCATTACCCCCTTGCTAAATACAACATGAGAACAGCGCCATGTCACCGAACCCCTCCCCAGCTCCACCACCAAACACACCATGGCATGTCATGCAATGTGAAAGCAAACAAAGCAATGCACAAGAACCTGACACAAGTGTCACAAAGTACACTGTCCCAAATGGAAACTGCCCACACACAATATGCTCCCAGTAATGTATAACTAACAGCACACATTACCAAATACTTACCACCAAAACAATGCTGCAACACACCATGGAAAAATGCAAAAACATGACAGTCCTAAGTTCAAGTAGTGGTAGTCTTACAACCTGAATACGCCAGCATATCGACCCCTTACAACTGTAGAGTGTTGCTGCCACGCAAATGTCTCAGTGTACTGCATACAACATGAACTGCATCTGCAAAGTAGACGGCCTTGTGAAGACATGAGGAAGGAATCTGCAGATTAGGAGGAAGACATGGATGCACAAGCACATATCAATACACCATGCAGTGTACAATACAACAACAATATCCACTAGGGATGTCTACACAGTATTGACTACAGACTGGCCACACAGCTCATGGGAGCCCAACGTCACTGTGGAATTCACTGTCACTTGGTCACACCCTTTGCAAGCCCATGGAAATGAGAAGCAGGAGGGGTGTGTGTCTCACGAACCCAAGCATAAAACCCAAACTCAGGACAAGCCTGCATGTGCCCAGCTGGAATACAGTGGATGCCCACGGGAGCCACACAAGGCAACACACTGTAAAAAAAAAAAATCAAAAATGGCCATGTAGGGGCAAGGGGGGTTGGGGGAGGCCACCCAGGAGGTTCGAGGACAGGGTGCACACCAACACCCACCTGCGTGGATGTTGCGAGAAAAAGAAATACCTCCTTGGGCTCATGGCCTGCACGGCTATGCCATTGTGGGAGAACTGCTGTCGCTCTGCTCATCCTCTGCTGCTGCATCAGGAGGCGGTGGCACTATGGGAGGCAGCCCACGCAAAGCCCTGGTATGGTCCTCCATGGCAGCAAGCATGCGGGTCTGGAAGGTCTGATTCTGGAGGAATAAAGTGCGGAGATCCCCATGCAGCACATCACGGGTTGCCTGCATTTCTGCACGCATGGCCTCGCGTGATGCCTGGATCTCCTCACGTATTGCATGCAGCTGAGCTGAGCGCGAACGTGTGAGCTGCTCCAGCTGTTGTTCTGCCCTAACATTTCCTGAAGCCTCAAGTGCAAGCAGACTCTGCCTGAGGTTATGGAGTTCTACCCTCAGGGCTTCACTGTGGCCCTGGGACTCTATTGATATGGATTCGCGCAGAGTCTCCAGTGCCGCCCGTCTGTCCCTGTTGGACGCCAACATGTCTTCCCTGTGTGATCGGCAAATGGAGTCTATTGCCTGCTGTTGTTGCTCCATCTGCCTTTCAGGGGGGATAATGGAAGTGACCACCCTCTCCATTGCCTGAGCCATCATTTCTACTGATGCTGCCTGTTGGGTTGCCATACCGTACATGGAGTTTTCCCATACAGTATTGCCTGGTGGCGCATGGCCACCGCGTCGACAGGCACCACACCTGTTTGGGGCAAGGCGATCTGTACCTTGCTGTGCTGGCACTGCCTGAGGCTGCAGGACTGCATTCCCCCTCTGATCTGCTGGCCCAGGAGCAGGATCAGATGCTGTGGAGTGTGACCCTGCATCCGTAACCGCCAAAGGCGGACTTAACAACACTGACATCCCCATAGAGGGTTCTACCCCTGGTGCAGGTGGGTTGGACAGAACAGAATCCCTGCCAGAAACACCTGCGACGGCACATAAGTCTCATCATCCGACTCAGCACCTGAATAGAGGTCTGGGGAGGTGCACCCAGAGGCACCCCTGGACAGTATGGTCTGTAGTAACATTGGGTTTTCACCCACCACCACACCACATCCCCCACTGGTGCCCGGTTGTGCCTGAGATTCCTCCTGGGTCTGCACCATCTCCTCAACAGCACCAAGCGTGTCATCACCTGCAAAAACATGAAAGACAACAAACGGAAACAGGCATGAGCACCATAGCACACACATAGGCCGTGACAAGCCAGAGATCCAGTACATGATTTACACATGTCCCACATGACTATAACCCTGCCATGCATGCACTGTCAAAGAGTTGGAAGTGGAGTCAAAAAGGCAGACACTGGGGAGAGCAAGATGGAAATGCAACACATTTGCAGCATGTTGGGTAGCAGTGGCATGTCCAATACACATACATTACACATGCCACCACACAGATGTCATGTAGCATAGCCACGGTAAATTACTAAACTACAGCAATATGTCAGTGAATGAATACTGTCACACATCCATGTCACATCGACATGATGCGAAGATTGAAGCTGAATAGTGTTGCAAAATATGAATGTGCCACACACTGAAACACATCCAGTGTCCAATAACACAGTCATTGTGGGCTGATCAATGGTTGGTCACTAACATTGCAGGAAACATCTGTCATCTTCCACATGCAAACAGGCCCTAATAAAAAATGTCTGCAGCCCAATACTCCATCGGCCTGAATGGTGTAATCATTAACATAACCAGGTAAAATTAGTGGCCCAGTGTGGGCTGTAAACAATGACATATGTTGCAATAGGGCAGAATAATGCGTACTAAAAATGGGAGAGTGGAAACAATCAGTCTGAATGAACACTTACAAAATCTGACCAGTGTAGTTGCAAGATGACAGTTCAAGGTAAAGTGCACTAATCTGGGCCTAATTGGCAACTGTGGGCAGAAGGGATACAGTCATTCAAGGCATGTGAATGTATGGGAGGAAGCAAATGGGTGACCCATAACACTCAGAGTACACACCCTCACCTGGCACTCAATCAGAACCTGTCACCCAAACAACATACACATGGATTACACACACACACGCATGGGGACTCACCGGACAATGCGTCGTAATCAGGTAGTTCTCCCACACCTTGGATCTGTTCCTCTGTGACGAAGGTCCCAGCAACAGACTCATGTTCAGTGAGTTCGTTGTCCTCTTGTGGAGACCCATCGCCAGTGACCAGAGTAGCGGCATGATTTGAGGCCAGCTTGTTCTTTGCTCTGCGTTTCAGGTCATTCCACCGCTTGTAGCAATCATCAGCTGTGCGCCTCACAAATCCAAGGGCACTTATGTGGTCCGCGATGGTCTGCCAGTGTGCCCTACGTTGACCAGGTGTGGTCTTGCACCCTGCAGTCACCAACATTTCGTGGCTATGTGCCGACACATAGCTCACAAGTGCATCAAGTTCTGGGTCATTAAAGCTAGGCTTCCTTGAGGTGCCGGAGTGTGTAGCCGTGTCTGGGGTCTCAGCTTGTTGTGCCAGAGCACCCTTCTTCCTCTTTTTCAAAGGTGGAGCGTAGCCTGAGTGGCTTACGCCGCTCTAGTCAGTAGGGGCAGAAGCACCGGTGGACTGGGTAGGAGTGTGCGAATGCACAATGACCATAGGCCCTGGTGCAGGCATTGGCAGAAGTGTGATGTTGGCAGGGGGAACGTCACTTTGATGGACCTAGACCGACACTGTCCTGGCTGGGAGACTCAGAGCTGGGGTGGCTGGAGCTGCAGCTGGCCCTGCAGTCTCCCCACCCTGCCTACTTGGGGCAGCAGATGACATAGCTGCCCCAGATCCACGTGGCTTGGTGACACCAACTTGCACCGCCACACGTGGCCTAGACTTGCTGACCTGGAAGTCAGCCTGGGAGTCATCCTGTACCAGGTCAGGTGCCACAATGGGCTGGTCCAACAAGGGCTGAGCTGGGATGGTGTCAGCCACGTTTCCCTCAACCATGGGGGGGCATGGGTGTCCCTGATTGGTCCCCCACACATGGGGTTCTAGGGAAACCCTGCAAATCCTGGCCACGCCCCCTACCGCACCCACCACGCCCACCTTTTGAAGGTGGGCCACCATTGCCTCCCTTACTGCTTGGTCGCCTCCCAACTTTGGCACTGATGTTGTGCGTATGGGAGTAGCAGCAAACTATTGTCCTGGTCAATTGGGGGTGAAAGGGATAGGGTACTAGATGGAATTCGTACCCTAGTGCTCTAACAAGGCTGTCTGTGACCCCTGGGGGAAGATGACGGGTCACGCAACGCACAGGCAGCCCAAAATCAAAAAATAACATGCACGCAACCCCTCGTAGACCACGTGCGTGAAAAAATGAGCCCGCACTACGCTGTGGCACCCAGAAACACAAAAATAAGCGTATGTGTAATACACGCAGCCTACGATGACCTATGAAGGGGTACGCGACACACGGGGCAAGCACAGTTGGTAAATACGTGCGCGACTCACCGTCTGTCTGGAAAAAGAATGTGAAACAGACACGCATGTGCACGTTGGCAACACCCCCGCCAAAAGAAGAATTGTACGCTGTCTAAGGAGACAGGACAAAAGAAGAAGTGAACGCTGTTTGAGGAAACAGGCCCAAAAAGAATAAAGAACGCTGTCAGAGGTAACGGGGAGTACGAACTTGAAACGCTGTGAAGTAATCGCGTGTGAACCGACAAGAAGTACATAATTCACCCACTCGCTCTCCAAGAAAAGCACGTACAAAGGAATGGGGTCCTACACGTACCTTTTTAAAGCAGCCCACACGTACAGCGTCACTTACGCGTGTGCACGCTAAGGCCCTTTCCTCCAATAACACGAGTTGACACTCGGACGTGCAGTTTTTGGACGTGTACGATGAACATGCACCTGTGTTGATGGAAACGCACGCGTGCATCACGTCACTTACGTGCGTAGGCCCTTTCCTCGGATTACACGCATCCACACGTGGCCGTGCAGTTTTTCCACGTGCGCTGCCACGCCACGAGGGAAACGCGGCCGCGCACGAAGGCCGAATTACTGCCACCCAGAGCCCTGTGCACGCTCCCACCTTCCATCTGCTGCTGCCTTACTGCATGCTGCCCACGTACCCTGCTATTTGCTGCCTGCACGTCAGCCAGGGGTGCAGTTGCTGTGACCACCCCTGCTGGAACCGAAGACTCCCGACTGGGATACCATCGCTCCACAGTCCAGCCCCAGGACCCAGTTGCCCACCCACTCCTGCCTCTGGGGTTGCCATGCCGGGCACAACAACATCTGGCACCACTGGCAACCCCCAGCCAGAGAGGCAGAGGGCCACCAGCTTCAGTGCCAGGGAAGTTGGTGTCCTGGTGGAGCAAGTCCTGGTGCAGTATGATGCCCTCTTTGGAAGTTTGCGCGCCGACAATGAAGGACGGACCAGGATCTGGATGACTGCCATCGTGACTGCCATCAACGCGGAGGGGGGGAAGTCCGCTACTTACACCATGTCAAGAAGCGCTGGGAGGACTTCAGGTCCAAGACCCTCAACAAGGCCCGGCGCCTCTTGAAGGCAGCGGATGCCAAGGGGCACCGGGGACTCTTGTCCGACCACCAGATGAGGGTCCTGGAACACATCCCCAGCGCTCCAGGTCCTTGAGAGGCAGACCCGTCTGGAGTTGAACGGTAAGTGTACATGCATACTGATTGGACGCTGTGCGTGTGGTGGTGTGCCAGTAGTGTGCAGGTTGCACATGTGTTTTCGTAGGGCCATGTAGGGATGTGTATGAACAGGGGCGTGAGGCTGCCACATGTGAATCTTCTTAGGTGTGAGACACATCGATGGTGTATGTGTTGGTAAGCATGCTGTGCAAATGCAGGTGTGGTAGCACACATGTTTGAATTTCTGTGTATGTACGTTGGCATGGTTGTGGTGTCACACATGGATGGTGGTTCCTGCTGCATGAATTGGCACTGTGTACATGTGCATGTGTGTGTAATTGACAGTGTGCAACTGTGATGCAACATGGATGCACGTGACACTGATATGTAGAAGGCTGAATGCCAGATGTGACATGTATGGCGATCGCATCACTGCGACAGTTGGAGGAGATGTAGACATGCATGTAAGTGTGGTGGCGTGTGTGCGTGTCTAGTGCACTCCCTGTGTTTCATGTGATGTCATGCTCACCTTCGGCTGCTCGTGCTGTTGTATGTGTATGGATGGTGCTGCCGGTCGATATTGCTGTGGAATTGATCATGTGTGTGAGTTGAAATGACATGTGTGTCGTGGAGTGTGATGCCATGTCTGAAGTTTGACACTGCCACTCATGTGCAACTGTCGTGTGTATCAGTCCATTGTACAGTGCCCTGATGTCTGTGTTTTATCTCTCCCTGTCTGCAGCGTCAACTGATGAAGAGGGCGGCAGGGATCGCACCACCAGCCGGAGATGCAAGGCCCGGCTCCCCTTCCAGATTGTCATCTCGTCGGGGAGTGAGGAGTCTGCTGCCGCGTCCCAGGCCGCTGCTGCCGAGGGTAGGTCCAAGAGGCAAAGGTCGGAGGTGGACTCCTCGGCAGCAGAAGGGGCAGCTGAGACCCCACAGGGTCCAACGGAGGAAGATGGCACAGAGTCATCCAGGTTGGTGGAGGAGGTGGCCACGGAAGGGACACACACGGGGTCTGGAGGTGGGGATTCCACTGATGCTAGTGGTGCAGTGCAGGGGCAGGGACAAGAGGCAGCACAGGCCGCCGCGGAGGTGCCTGTGTGTAATACTGTCCCTGATCCTGTCACTGCATCATCTTCTGGCACCAGCAGAGATGCCTACGTCCAGACCTGTTTTCAGGGAGGGGATGAGCGCACAACAACTGGCCTTCCTCTCCCTGGAGACGTGGCTATCCGGGACCGTGTTGAGCCTGTCCTGAGTGAGATAGCGTTGCGTCAACGGGGCATGCGAGGTAACCTGCAGTCTTTTCGTGGGGAGACTGCACGTCGTCTCGCATGCCTCTTTGACCACGTTGATCTACTGGGACGGGTCACTGGTGCTGGATTCCTCCGTGTGCTGGACCTTCTTGCGACCCCCCTCCTCACCTGAACCCCCTACACGCCAGTCGTCCTCCATGCCATCTTCCCACCCATGTGTCACCTGGGTACCCTGTGTAGCTGCCCCTGACCCAGCGGCCAGGCTGGTGGAGGACACATCCCTGCCACAGTCGGGAGTCGGACGTCCAGCAGGGGTGGCCACCACGACAACTGCACCCCAGCCGGAGGAGGACGTGCAGGCAGCAAGAGCCAGGGCACAGGCACAGGCACAGCAGCAGCAACATGGTGGGAGCAATGATGGCTCGGGGTCTTCAACATCGGAGGGGCAGGCATCGGCCATAGGGCAGGAGGACCCCGGATTTCAAGTGTCTTCCGTGTGGCAGCGGTTGGGCCACACCACAGATGCGGAGCGGCAGCGGGCGGAAGAGGCACGGCTCACAATGGTCAGCGCGGAGAAATCCACGCGGAGCGCCGTGAGGCGGGCCCAGAGCCTCGAGGCAATTTGCAGGGAGTTGGAGGTGAACATGTCGTCGTCCCTGCGAACCCTCAGGGCCATGCAAGAGGACCGCCTCCAGGACACTAAGCGGGAGTTCGATGATGCCCTGGCCCGGGACATCAATAAGTGAGCCGTCGGACTAGCCCGCTGCCATTGTAAATAGTTAGTGTTAGGTTTCCTTTGTTTATTTTGGGGCAATTGGACAATGCACCGCGTTTTTGTATATAGTTCTTTATTAGATAGTCTTGGACCCTGGATTGGTGATTTGTATATAGTTGAACAGTGGATTTTATTATTTTTTTTTCATTTCACCATGGAGCAATGGATTTCACTTATTTTTTTCCTTTGGATTTGCTTTGTTGGACTGAGACTTTGGACACATTTTCATTTGGATTTCTTTGGATTCTGATTTCATATTTTTGATTATTTTCTGGACATGCTGCGTTTTATTTCTTCTTCACATTGTGTGTTTTCTTTTCATTATTCATTTTGGATTCAATACATTTTTGTTTCATACTTCGGTGTGTGGTATTCTCTCGTTGATTTCATGCATGTCATGATGTGGGTTTTCACATTCACTTGCACCCATTGTGTGTGTGTGTGACGGATATGTGTTCATTTACCTACTTACCATTCGGGTTGTATCATGGGCATTTCTATGTGGGTGGATGCAATACTTTGTTGGGTCTTTGGGCTGGGGTGGCATGGGGTGTGATGTGGCTGGCCATTAGGCCCATGATTGAGGATCGTCATGACGTGGGGGCAGGGAGACATGAGTGGGGTCTGCTGGCAGGTGCTCCTGACTGATGGTGGGTGGGGCTGCTGGGGGACATGTGTGGGGGCCTGCTGGCAGGTGCCCCTGACTGCTGGGGGTGCTGGGGGACGTGTGGGACATGAGTGGGGGCCTGCTGGCAGGTGCCCCTGACTGCTGGGGGGTGGGGGTGCTGGGGGACATGGGTGGGGGCCTGCTGGCAGGTGCCCCTGACTGCTGGAGGGTGGGGGTGCTGGGGGACATGTGTGGGACATGAGTGGGGCCCTGCTGGCAGGTGCCCCTGACTGCTGGGGGGTGGGGTGCTGGGGGGACATGAGTGGGGGCCTGCTGGCAGGTGCCCCTGACTTCTGAGGGTGCTGGGGGACATGTGTGGGGGCCTGCTGGCAGGTGCCCCTGACTGCTGGGGGGTGGGGGTGCTCGGGGACATGAGTGGGGGCCTGCTGGGAGGTGCCCCTGACTGCTGAGGGTGCTGGGGGACATGTGTGGGGGCCTGCTGGCAGGTGCCCCTGACTGCTGGGGGACATGAGTGGGACATGAGTGGGGGCCTTCTGGCAGGTGCCCCTGATGGCTGGGGGTGCTGGGGGACATGTGTGGGACATGAGTGGGGGCCTGCTGGCAGGTGACCCTGACTGCTGGGGGGTGGGGGTGCTGGGGGACATGAATGGGACATGAGTGGGGGCCTGCTGGCAGGTGCCCCTGACTGCTGGGGGGTGGGGGTGCTGGGGGACATGAGTGGGACATGAGTGTGGGCCTGCTGGCAGGTGCTCCTGACTGGTGGGGGTGCTGGGGGACATGAGTTGGTGATCAGTAGTGCAAGGTGACACGTGGCTTGGCTGGGGGGCATGCCCATGGTGGATGGGCTGCCTGTGGGACATGACCAGGGGTGCAGGGTAGTCCCCTGTGGTGTGGGCTGCCTGCAGGGGCCGTGGAGGGTGTAGAGGGAACACCTGGGAGGACCCACACTGCCAATTCACGGGTAGGACTCCCCGCGCACCCACGAAATTCATGTACCCTGCTCTGACAGCAAAATCGCGTGTGAAACTTCCCGCGCACCCCCGAATTACACGTACCCCACTCGAACAGGGCCAATCGCGTGTGAAACTTCCCGCGCACCCCCGAATTACACATACCCCATTCGAACAGGGCCAATCGCGTGTGAAATTTCCCGCGCACCCTCGATTTACACATACCCCGCTCCGATCGCGTGTGAAACCTCCCGCGAACCACAGGAATAAACGCACCCCACTCGCACAGGGCCTATCGCGTGTGAAACTTCCCGCGCACCCCAGGAATACACGTACCCCACTCGCACAGGGCCAATCGTGTGTGAAACTTCCCGCGCACCCCAGGAATACACGTACCCCACTCGCACAGGGCCAATCGCGTGTGAAACTTCCCATGTACCCACGAATTACCCGTACCCTGCTCCGATCACGTGTGAAACCTCCCGCACACCCCAGGAATACACGCATCCCACTCGCACAGGGCCTATCACGTGTGACACTTCCCGCGCACCCCCGAATTACACGTAGCCCGCTCCGATCGCATGTGAAACTTCCCACCCACACCCAAAATACACATACCACGCTCCGATCGCGTGTGAAACTTCCCGCGAACCCCAGTAATACACGTTCCCCACTTGCCGTGTGCTGTGTGGCGGCCCTGTATACTGGTACAGGATTAGCGCAGCCCTTTGCGCTGGATTGGGGATTTTGATGGCGTTTCCTTGCGTGAGGGGCGTTCTTGGGGGCGTAACTGGCGCTGCTGCAGGGTCGCTGCGCCACTGTGCGCCACAGCTGGTTTTGGTAGCTAAAATCCATGAATATGCTGTGCGCGGAAATGGATTTTAGCGGACGCGGCTGGCGCAGAGATTCGCATGCGCACACTGTGCGCCAGCCGCGTGCGCCACTTATACGCTGAATTCTATGAATTACCCCCTTAATATTAGAAAAATTTTACATAGATAAATATGCATTTAAGTCAAAAATAGATTTGTGTGCAAAGTGACAAGGGGAGGGTTCTTTTTTTTTATGCCATAAAAATAATGCCTGATAACACAGGATGACTCACAATTCAGTTCCCCAGTCAGGCGACAGAGAATCCTCTAGCCTATCAGGATCCTCAGAGGGTTGGGCATAGAAAGTCAGACTTCCCACCCATTTTCAAAAGATATAAAAAGAGCCACTGAGATCCAGGTAGAGACATTCACTTTCCACTTCAAACTGATTTCTTGCGAAGTGCTTTGCCAGAAGACTCCAGAACCAGAACTTAGAATCCAGACTTCAGAACTTGTAGCAGAGAGGCCTAGTCCACAAGCTGAATCCTTCAGAGGCCTCAGAATCCAGCCACAACCAAACTATTCAACAGCCGGGCTGTGCTGTTCGCTTCTGGCTAGAACTTTTGCCGGAACCAGAGGACCCAGACCAGACCGCGGTGCCAGTGCCAGTACCAGACCCAGAAAGCAGAGTTGTATCCAAACCGCAGACCAGACCCAGACCAGACCGCTGTGCAGTGCCAAGAACTTTTGCCAGAACCAGAGATCCAGACCAGCAGAGCAGAGCTGACGCAGCTAGCTGTGACTTCAGAACCACCCGCCAGAAGTCCTGTCTAAACCTGTTGACCAGATCTGTGACGAGGCACATTCCTTCCAAAATTAGGAGTGAGTATCCAGCCAGAGCTGTGCAAAACCAATCTCTTAGTTTCAAATAATCTAATTCAAACCATTTCCACCTATTTAGAACTGCATTGAAATTGTGTGTCCATTCTGTGATTTCAAACCTGTGAAAGTGTCATTTGTCATTTGAATCTTACTTTATTTCTGAGAATCTACCTCCACTAAATTGTCTGTATCTTTTGAACCGCACGTCCTAGGAGTGCAATTTAACTTTCATTTTAAAGCTAAGAACCTAAGCTTCCCAACAAGCCCCAAACCGACTTACAGTTGTTCCGTAATCGCGCTAAACGCACTCGGAAAAAGTGCTGCGAATTGCAATTTGACTCAACTTCTTCACCTGTCAAAAATAGCTGCCTTTTGCTTCCATTGCTGAAATTCGTTTTCAACCTGATAATCCCTCATGAATCATTGCTAGTGTTGACCTGAACTAATTCAAAGTAGCTGTCACCCACCCTGACTCTCCTATAAGGAATTAAAATAATTTTTAGCATATTTTCACTTCATTGCAAATCACATTAAAAGTATTTCTGCATGTTTTAAAAGCATACCGGTTGCTCTAAGCTTGCTAGGGGGGGAACTAGAATTTGTATTGCATTTGATTATATTCCTGAAAATTGTGTGCTCTCCTTTTATTGCATATGGGGGGAGTGAATTGCCGCAAGGGGAAAAGTGATTATATTATCTCTTGTTGAAACCGTATCAGTTTATCCCTGTGCTGCATTCTTTTCCATCATTGCATTTCCTTGAAACCATAAAGGATTCTCAGCTACCTTATCCTTTCTATACCAACTCCTAAGTGATTTAAAAAAAGTGTGCTAGTGTAATATTATCCATTGTTGATCACTGTCATATTCATAAGTGTGCTATCAAATATTAATTTATTTATAAAAGTGTGATATATATTGTTTAATTTTTCAAATAAATCTTTTAATTTGCAAAACAAAACTACTTCTTGGCTCAATGAGGTCAGGGGGATTCAAAGAGAGGGGCGTTATACAAGGGTTTATCATCCAGATCTATGAACTTGTCATAAAAATATATAAATAAGGGCTTCCCTTGGGCATCCCAGACGAGGCATTGACTTAGTTGGAGTGCTAAATTGAAGTCACTTAACACTCCACAGCTCCTGCTGTGAGCACCGGGCAGGGAGGACCACAGGGTCTCAGACCCTCTCACAGCCAGCCTTGGCCCCAGTGTCTTTTCCACGCTCCTGCTTTGCACGGCTTCTCTCAAGCTGGTTCCTCTCAAGCCCGATCTGCTTCACCAGTCCGCGTCCTTCTTTGCAGACCGTCTCTCCCCTTGTGCTCAGCGGTTACCCTTTTTTTACACCTGGGACTTGGCACATGATTTCAGGTGTGAGTCTTTAACTTTGATTGCCTGACCATGATGAAAACTATTAGCTGGACATGCCTGGCTATTACAACTGACCTCCTCCAAAGGCCCTCTTCCTCGTATCAGTACCAAAGTGATGTTTAGTGACGTTTGAATAAATGGAAGTGTGCATAACTCCTAGTTGTTTTGCTTGTTTTGGTATTAATATTTTTAACAAGAGAAGGCTGATTTGTGTTGATCCTGCCCAAATGAGGATGTGTCCTCCTAGTTGGTCTTTTACTCATCCCAGTATAAAAATGGCATTTCGGAGGGCCATTTGTAAAGGACAAAAAGGGAAGTGGTTGACATTAACCTACAACAGTTATTTGGACAGAAGCTTCAACATGAAGAGGAAATGGGGGGGAGATAACCATGTCTCACCCAAGGACGTTCCCTCCCCTTTCCCCAAGTTCCCACCACCCACTTGAGCCACCCTCGCATATCCACCCCCTGGGTCGGGATCCAAAAGCAATGTCCTTTTCCTGGCCACCTGAACAGAGGATACCGGGGAAAAAGAAGTGAGGATGCCCTCATGTTCCTCCACAGTATGAGGTGATTTTTTCATAAGTGTTCGTTTCCTGTTGGGTGTTAGAGTGTGTGCATTTGTGGTGGTTTTAGGTTTTTGCTGCGTTAAAGGTATGAGTGGATTTTGTTCAGTGTTTGAGGTCGGGTATGAAGGATATTGGAGAGGTTTTAGTAGGGTTAGCAGAGAGTTGCTTGTTCTTTTGTGCCATGGTTAAGTTGTTCAGTTGAGTTCATGCTATTCTATGGGGATTTGCAGTGGAATGCTTATTTTCGTTGGGTATTCATTCATCAGATTTCAGTTGTTTTTGGTGTTTCTGTTGTGGTGTGTTGGCAGTTTCCCTTTGATAATGTTTCCTGTTTATCTCTTGATTTAAAGAGCCATGTTTTTAGCAATTTTCAGAACGTTAGGTAATCGTCTGTTTGTATTTCCTTTGGGAGCGAATTCCAAAGTTTTGCCGTGCTGCAGGAGAACGCTGTTTCACCAAATCTCCACCTTGAGTATTGTTCAGGTTCGAAGTGAATGCTGTTGCTGAACCTTCGTGTTTGGTTTGGCTTGTAGATGGATATTTTGACATGTATGAATCCTGTTTCTTGGCCATGGATTGCTCTGTGTGTTATGCAGAGTGTTTTGGAGACAATTTGTTTTTTGAATGGTAACAAATGCAGGGCTCTCAGTGCTGCTGTCATGTGTTCTCTCTTAGTGAGTCTGAGAAGTAGTCTTGATTCTGTGTTCTGTAGTCATTCTAGTTTTTTGGTAAGGTAGTCTGGCATCCTGAGATAGATGCTTTTGGTGCATTCAATTGTTGACATGACAAGAAAAATGACCGTGAGTGTTCTATGTGTGAAGGTGAAAAAGGGTAGTATCCGCTTGATTGTGTATACGTTGAAGCACTTCTTTAATACTGCGTTGACTTACGGTTCAAGTGTTAAGTCATTGTCCTTTAATGTTCTGAGATTTTTTTACAATTTTGGATGATTCAGGTCTATTTCCCATTTCAGTGGGCCATGCATTGTGGTGGTAGTTATAATAACCATATATAAATAAGAATGTTTTTGTTGTGAATTCAAAGTGAACTTTTTTTCTTATTACGTTTACCAGTGGCTTCTAAACTGGAGACTAATTAGGCGTGAAGAATCTAAAATAGTTGCTGCAAGAATATTTATAGCTAATTTACATTAGGGACAAAGTAAGTAGGTTCTTGTATTTGGGAGGGAGTTTAGATAGGTTGTTGTGTTAGGCAGGGAGTTCATTACTTTATTAGGTAGTGTGATGAATCAAGGGAATTTGTGCCTTCCCCCCAAGGGGGAGCACCCCCCTTTGAGTCTAGGGAGGTGAGCCCGCTTCGCAATACCTTCCCTAGGAGTCCAGGTAAGTGGGACCTCAATGGGAGAGAATTTCTCTTATGGGACAAGGCTCCACTATACCAAACGCTTCTGTATATCAAGACTGGGCTGAAGAAACTCCTCAGAGATATTATCTTATTGGAAATAAACATTTCCCTTTAAATGTAAATATGCAAAACTTTGAGACGAGCACATTAAATAACATATCCTGGAGAGAGACAGAGAGAGGAACGCATACGTGGCCTAGAGAGGGCCCTGTGGTGCGTAAGACTGGAAGGAGGCAGAGCACACATGAGGGAGGAGCACTGAGAGTTTGCAACTGACGCCAGACGGGAAGCTGGAACGCCAAAGTCACGGCACAACATTGGCATCAAAAAGCAACCGGACAGGAGCCCGGTAGGAGGGGCTGACATGCCAAAGTCACAGCGCAGAACCGAGAGGAGAGACCTTCAGGGCAGGAGCCCGACACGAGAGGCTGCAATGCCAGAGCACTGCCGCAGCCCCAATACAAGAATACTAGAGGGCAGCAGCTTGAGACGAGAAACTGGGACAACATGACAGACACAAAACCCCAATAATACCAAAGAAGGTAAAGCAAACCTGTTCCACTGCTCGAGAAGAGGTCAACAAAAAGAACAAGGCTCCCAAAGACGTCCCCCCTTGTAAGAGAAGGTAACGTGGAGAACTGGGATAGCGGGAGACCAAAGAGAGTTCAATATATCATGCAGATCTCTCGTCCAGGTGGAAATAATGATGGACACGTATCCTTGAACAGCGTGAACTTCCAACAATGTAAGAGAGAGAAAGAGACTAAACAAACTGAAGTCCCTGAACTTAAATTATCAGGAAAACAGAAATGGAGACCTTTACAATCTAAATGTTAAAGTGTTAAAAAAAAAAAATAACATTACTCTGGGAGAAGAGGAAGCTCATAATATATTTCATATTGGAAGAAGAGGATGTCAAAAGGAATGGACATTGTCAATCAGAAAATATACCAGAGAGTCAATCAGAAAATATGCCAGAGAGACAAAGAAACAAGTGAGACAAAGCAAGTTGAGTTATATTTCACCCAGAGAAAAAGTACACCTGAATAATAGTACCCTTCTACGATAAGCCGGAAGTAGTAACAATGAATACATATCTTGGAAAAGAAGCCCAAAAGGGGACACCAAGGAGAAAGGAAATGATCAGAACATAGCGGAAGAGACTAATAAAAGAAGTCACAGGAGACTGTCTGAGAATTTCATATCAGTAATCAAGTCTACAGATTGGTATTATAAAATAACTGCAAGGAGAAGGAAGTGCATCCTCATTTGAACTAGGTGCTAGTCCTGAACAATCTGGGACCCCCCTGTCTCTCCTCTAACCCGCACCCACTAGTGTGCTTGCCAGCTGAGCCTCCTCCGAAGGATAACTGAATAGTTGACAAATGGAAAAGAAACCTCAAACATCCATCACTCACATAATGTCCAATTGTACAAAAAGCAACCCTACCTGAACAGTAGTAAATGATCAGGCATAGATGCACCCGACCCAATTAAAAAGCAAGCTACGACTAGCATTCATCCTAAATCACTAGACCTTTTTCGTGGCTTCCCTTCTTTGTTCTCTTAAGCGGATCACGACCGCGCACCTTATAATGTTGAAGAAATGCTGCGCCACTATGACTAAGTAAGATTGAGTTATTTGATGAACTCGCTTCCAGTTAAATTAGTTGGGTGGGGCACTGTAATTTGAGCTGAATGACTGAATGACTTTATATGCGTGACTGGTAATTAAACAATACACAAGTGTCACGATTCTTCAATCTTTCCTAAAACAGTGAAATACTTGACATCGTGCATATATTGTCGTGTAAAAGAGCGGGGGTGCAAGACAGGAGTTGGTTAATATTCGTTCCCTCTCTATGGAAATGAGATGTCGGCTGATGCGGGAAGCTGTTAAGAATCCTGCAGCCCATGAGTTGTCTTCTCAACGAACATGGGACTTGGATTATTAGAAGTGGCAGTTCACCCCCTGTTCAACTTTGCCAATTTCCTGTGCGAATTTCATTTGATGTCCTGTTAATAATAAAGCGGATATGATCCTTTTGGGAAAAGGTGCCAGCTTGTTTTTTGCTTCCTTCCTCAACTACCCCCAACACCTTGACTTGGCAAAACAATGTGTTGATCATTACACCCAGGCGACCTTCTCCTGCGCTGCTTCTGTCTAACAGGATGCTGCGGTTTGCTCGGTTTGATTGAGAAAATAACTTTTTTAGTTTTTTGCATTAACAATAAGCTTAGACACCTTTGTGGACACTGCAGTAATGTAGGGGTGTTCTTTAGACAGAGAGGCTAGCCCATGGTGACTTTGACCTCTTTGAACCCAGGCCTGTCGTACCCACTGAGGGTATGTTTTTGAGTGGCGATCTAGCTACTTGGACATTACGTGGACATTATGATCTGTCAATGAAAATACAGATTTCTTTATTTTTTACATTCATAGCACCACACAAAGCCCACAGGCATGTAGGCGCTTGTTACAGTTAACGTTGGGTAATGGATTATTTGGTTGCAAAACAGAAACAAAGCTGATGTTATAAGTTAAATGGTAGCATGACAGTTATACGGTAAATGTAGTGAGTTATACAGTTACACGACAAATACAGGGTAGGGTGTGGAAATGCAGTTCCAATGTGGAACAAACAATGGGAAATAGGTTTGCACAACGTGAAGCTAAAGAACAAGCCCCATTGCAGGGTCCTTGTTAAAGCACGGCGGGCGTGCAAGAACACAGCAAGCATATACTTTGGGAATAGTCAGATTGCAAGTACCACAGGCTGGCAAAGCTGCAGGCTGACGAGGAGGGCAACATCAGCAGTACAGGCAGTTACAGTAATGCAAAGTGGGGACGATACATTGAGACATAAATCATTTGGGCCGGGAGGATAGCTCAGGGGCACAGCGTTTGTCTTGGAACCAAGACCGTGCATAGCAACGCAGCTTTGAATCCCGGTCTCGCGCTTAGAAACTAGTCTCTGGTATTACGTGCGTTATAAAAGAACAATTATAATTAGAAAATAATTAGAAAATTCAACGAGACACACCCCCTTAGCTGGTACCAGAATAAAGCAAGTTAGGGTGCAGGAACGCAGCAAGGTGTACAGGGGGAACAGTATACTAGTAGGCGCAGGGTACGGTTACAGTAATGTATAATGAGTACAGTACTTTGATACATAAATCATACGATAATTCAGCGAGACATACCCCCCTAGTTGGGTCCAAATAAAGGAAGATGGACATGCTGAAGGACAGGAATTAGAGCGATTTGCATCCGTATCGATGGTGTGGATGTCCTTGGGTTCATGGCGAGCATCATTTTGGTCTGTAGGTTGTCCATCGGTGCACCTACATCGACCAAGCTCTTTGCTAGCGCACGGGCACAGCGAGTGAACTAGGTGAGGTGAGGGGCAGAGCGCTGCAGTGGAGATGCGAGAGTGAGATCAGTTTGTCTTAGGGAGTGTGGTGGCCCAATGAACACAGGACACCAGGATGAGGATAAGGTGTTTTATTTCAACTTGCAACATGCAGAGAAATGGCTGTGCTCACGGTTAAGTCCTTGATAGGCCAGTGCAGTTGGCTTCAATGCACTGATGTAACAGTCTCTGTCTTATTGTCTTAACCTATTTACAAGAGCTCCCACGAGGCTCCAACTGGTAGCTATGGAATTACGCTTTTTTCAGTGATCAACAGCACTAGGGTGTATGTGTGCTTGTTGGAGGCATCAGGCCTCGCCTCAGGAGGAGTGCTGGGGCACAGCCATAGCCCTTGCTGTCAGCTCCGCATCTCCCTCTCTGTTCCCCTGTTGTGCGCTTTGCACGTGTTTTCTCACGAAGTCTCAGTAGCCTGAGATCTCGCAGGACGAGTCCTCACAGGGAGGCTTCCCAAAGAGACTCTGGAATAAGCGGGCTGGTAGGGGGTGAGAATTTTGCTTTCAAAATGAAAACAGAGTATGGATAGTTATGGCAAGGGGTACCGGAAGCAAGGCTTTTCTTACCTTGTGAAGAGCAAGATGGTGTTAGAAGGCAGGGCCTTTGATCCATATTACTTCTGGCCGGTGCATTGAGCTTGACTGGTTCCTGGCTTGTTTCGTGGCTGGTGACACGTTTTGGCACTCCTATAGAGCTGTATGCGGCCAGACAAGCCCAGACAGGGGTTTGCAGCTTTTCTCGACTGGCTTCATCAGATGCCGGCTGCGCTGTCTGGCTGGATGCAGTTTCCTTATATGATTCCCCCACCGGCCAAACAGGTCAGAGGGTGTTAGGAAGCCTCAGGAGGTGAAGTGTTTCCAAGGTAGTGGTCGGTGGGGGCATAGTGGCAGACATCTTCCTGTGGAGGTTCGGCTCACACACAGCAGTGGAATCAAATGCGGTCATTGCGGCCATGTGGTATGGTGTGGGCCTGCACTGCTTGTGCAGGTGTTGTGGTGAATCTAAGGCCCAGACACGGTTCTGCAGTCTTTCTCGACTGCCTTCCTCGGATGCCGGCTGCGCCATAATTGGAAAACACGTTGCTTTGATCGGTAAACATAGTCCCGTAGTACTCCGTGGGTGGCATATGTCCATCTCGGTGACGTGCAGCAGTGGGCCTGTTCTGTATTCTGAGCTGTCCTGGGTTGCTGTTTATAGTCCATCCAGCCTACATGTATACTATACTACACTACATGTGTACTAGATTGACATAGATAGTAGATTGTACTCGGGTAGATGACAATGAGAGACTGAGGTGGTGACAGTCCAAATGGAGATGAGGGAGAGCCCTGAGGTGTGTGTCCGAAACCGAGGTGGGAGGACAAGCAAAGTAGGCTCCTCTTGTGGATGTCTAGCCAACAGTTGATGCCCCACTAACTGTTCTTTAATGGACTACTTGTGCACGATTCTCACCTTCTCCTATCTCTAACCCTGCATGGTCCCCCGGATCGCTCTTGCAATTATGAGGTGGCAGCAGTATTTGTTTTGATAGTCATTACGTAATTTTCTGTTGCACCCACGCTTTCAGGTCAGGGTTGTGGATTGCAGGGGCGAGTGTCTCTTCAAGACGAAACTTCTGCAATGTAGTGATTTCAATGCAGTTATTTAGCACCTTTTGTAGTTGGCATCATTTTGTTGTCATTGAGGGTATTTAGAATTTGAAGCTGGATTTATCTAATTGATTAAAGTGCTAGGCTGATGTACTGGAACACTGGGCTGCTGACATACTGGCACACTGGAAGGCAGTGATCTGCTGTAGGTCCTCTTTTGTACAGAGTTATTGACTGCATTGATGCACTGATTCAGCCTAGTTCAGACTGGTGCAATGGGGAACCTGGAGGAAATGACAGCATGGAGCAATAGATGGTATGTTATGGGTCCTTATACTGTGCACTGCTGCCACCTGCATGATTTCTTGGTGCTCTGGAGGGTCTGTGAGACAAAAAGGCGAGTGTAAGTAGGACTGAGCGGGAGAAAAAAGCAAGAGAGCTGTGATGTGCTGTTGGTAACTTTAGTTCGTTGACACCGTTCACTGAGCGTAGGTGTGTTTTTCGGTTGGTAGCCACCATGTGCTGTTGGTCGAGGCTATGTGGGGTTTGTTTTGGTGTTGTGGTGTAGTGAAATGTGTGCGGTTTGTTGTGCTGTAGAGGTATGGCTGTGTTCAGTTCTGAGTTTGAAAGGTGTATGCAGAAGGATGAGTTTTTAGTAGGGTTGGTTAGTGGCAGTGCCCTTTCCTACCCTCGCTGTTCTTACTATCCTTGGCCCATATCTCTTCCCCTGTCATACATTCTGGTGTGTTGCAATTACCACCCATATGGTGAATGCAGCAGTGTGTGTGTGTTTTTAATAGGGTATTTTAGTGGTAGTATCTATTCTTTCCCCGATGTTTTCCAACTAAGTGCCACCCATATCCCTTCCCCTTTAGTACACTATGGTGTGCAGCAATTACCATTGTTATGGGTTCCTGCTGGGAGTGGATGGGATGTGTTCCCTGTGCCCTGTGGTTCCTCCGTTCCGACACCTCTCTCTCTCTCTCCTGTTTCTATCTTATGCCCTCTATCAGTTGCCCAATTTAGTCAGACCCTTTTACATCCCCTGCTTCCCCTTTGGCCCTCTATAGGAAAGGGTACACCCTAGGTCTCCAGAACCACCTCCCCCATTCACAAGCCTCTAGTGAGGACTTAAAGAGTAAAACAGAAACGCCCTGCAATACGTATCTCCCTCCACCCAGTTATTCATGCACATCAAGACACACCTACCTCCCCAGATCAGGCAGTAATAGTAATAGTGGTTATACCTGTGGCACTATGCGCACCACCAATGCAAACGCATCCATTGAGCAGTTCTGGTAAAAGCAGGATGAGAGACCTGCGTCTGTTTCCTCCCCCTGCTGGGAGCACCCCCACTCACCACTTCTATTCCTTGGCAGCACCCGCCTATTTCTGGGAGCAAAAGCAGCTTACCCCCCCTCCCCCCCCCACTCCCTATTTGTAGGGCTGCCTGGAATAAAACCACCTTTCAGCTCACTCCTCTAAATGTTGGTGTTCCACAAAACTCTGTCTTGGGTCCTCTCCTCTTTACACTCTACTTCTTTTCTCTTGAGGAACTAGTCCCCTCCTTTGGGTCCTTGTCCCAACTCTTTGAAGCCATTTCAAACTGTTTGCCATTACATATTGGATGGCTTCGTACTCTCGGATGTTAAATTCCTCCAAAACACAGGTGCTCTTATTCCTTGCCAAATAATCTCTCTCATCTCCCTCCATGCCTATCCATCTCCCACCTGACACACTCCCATACTGCTCTTCAGCTAGAAACTTCAACGTCATATATGACTCTCTCGCTCAACCTCCTAAATATTACAAAAATCAGGAAGCTCCTTCCTTTCAACACACCAAGCATCTCTTAGACGCTCATCTTCTTGAAGCTAGACTACTGTGCCAGCATCCTCTTTGGTATCCCAAACTACAATTTCTGTCCTCTCGACAAGATCATTAACTTCGCTACCAAGGCTCTGGTGGAATTCGCTCACTTCATATCTACTTCCTCTTACAGTCATCATGCTGGATGGCCGACGATGCAAAACAGATTTAAATTCCCTGGTTCTCAAACCGATCCACTGTAAGGCACCACCGTAGCTATCCTCCTCTATCCAACTGTACAAACATTCTTGTAATCTTCGCCCTGCCTTCTCAACTACCCCTATGGCAACTCACCCTCCCTGTGCTTCTTCTTTCTTCTGCTTCTTCTCTTTTTTTGCATGGAATTCTCTTCACGCGGCCATCCAAAAAACAGTCCACACTGATTTGTTCAAAGCCTAGTTAAAATCTACCTTCTTGCCTCGGGGTTATCCTCCTAACCAACCTCATCTGCTTTCGAACTAAAATGTTTCCCTCGCCTCTAACCTTCCCCTGTCCCTCACTTTCCTTTCTTCCACCCTAAAACATCTTCCCTTATGATCACATCCCTAATATAGCTGGCGTGGCGTCACCACCCACGTGCATTTAAAAATGTCTAATGTTGATTGTACTTATTCTATGTAAGTCCACCATATTTTGTCCCCAGCGACTTTTGCATTTTCTCCCCACCTCAACCTGGTGAGAATGTCACTCACTCACCCCATTTTAAGTAGCTCACTGCTGCTCATCAAATCTGATATCTATGGTACGTTGTTTTGCGATCAAAAGACCATTGTTCTTCCCTGCACATAAATAAAAACAATATTTATTTACATTTGATTTTCAAGGTGCCAGCGGTGCACAATCAACATTGCAATACCCATGGCTTTAGTTGAGCCGCTCCTAACCGGCAGTCAGGGCTGGAACTTAACATTTTTCTCATCATTGAGTCACAGGACTTCTACAAAGTGAAGGAGGGTACTGGTACTCAAATATACGGTGCAGACAAAATTAAAGCATTTAGTTAACTGTAGCACAACTGCTCCTTCAGCCGTTGCTGTGGGAAACTATGCTCACTCCCCCTACTCTCGCCCCATCCCATTTTGACAGCTTCCTGCCCCAGCCCACAGACAGTTGAAGCCCCATGCCGTTGTCTTAACATCATCATTCGGAAAAACAAGCATTGGCAATGCCATCAGTTTGGGCTTTTGCGTAGACATGGGAAAGCCATTTGCTAGGCACTACTGTAATAGTACTAACTGCTCATGAATTACAAAATGAAATGCTGTAAAAGGACTCGGAGGTTCCTGACACCTTGCACCTACCCCGCCATCCAGCCCTTGCTCACTGGGTCTTTGCACTGTGAGAACCTCTCCTTATTAGGTATTCGGTTTTTCCTATTCTTTGGCTGTTTCTATGACCAAACCTTTTTACAGGGTTCCTGAGCTGAAGTTCTCCCTGCCTGATCAATAGATGATTTGGACCGAAATCTGCTTTCCTCAGCCTTCGTTATTAAATGGCAGTCTCCTGACATACACATCTTGCTACATTCTGAGCCCCTGGGTCTTGAAGTTCCCTAGCTCCCGTGGAGGGGGTGATGTAGCACACAGGAGAAATGAGTCTGGGAACTATGGGGCGTGCTGTGGCAAGTCCCACCATCGCTGTCACTTCTGTCTGCCATCACACACTTTTCCAGAGCTTCCACCACCTCAACTGCATGCGTGTCCCTTCAGGAAGGCCTCGGTTGACAATTTGTTATTGTGCATATAAATTCTTATGTGTTTCGTTTTACGGTTTGGAAAAGTAGATTTTACTATTGCATTTTCACATAATTGAAAAGTCTCGGAAGTCTCACTTTCTGAATTGCATTTGGTCCCCTACCCAGTTATCAGTGGGATCAGAAGATTGAGACTCTGCGTTTATGTTTCACTGTCCTTTCCTACAACATGCGGATGTAGCAGGGCTCAACGCTATTGTGACATTGTATGTCAGCAGCAACCTGGACCTTCATCCGGCTTTCAAGACAGATAATTGTACGGTTGTTGAAGAAGGAATCTGACACAAAGCGGTGCAGACTGTACGGCAATCTAGAGATGGCTAGTTGTTTCTTGGAAGATAAGTCATTACCAAGCATAAGGGTGGTGGAATTGTTTTACTGACGCCTTGATTTCATGAATTAAGGGGTGTTTAAAATGAATTTTGAAAACAAGGAAAGTGGGCGTTTTAAAAAATGTGGATGAGCACGGGTATAACTTTAGACTGAGAGTGCCACCACCTGGCTCTGGCATCCCGTATTTCCGTTTTTCTTGCTTTTTCTTGACGTTCTATGAAAGTCATCCAACAGGATATTAATAATGCATGGAGTTTCTGCAGCAGGCCTGCTCTTTGGGTATTTCACACTCCCCAAAGGTGTACTACACCGCCTAATAGCCAGACAGTTGGCAAAGTTGCCCTGGCCGGTTGCCACTTTTGCACTGCAGTAAATCCAAACGACTTGTTTGGAAATTTCAGAGTGGAGATATTTTCCATGGAAAGCTGCTTGGTGACTGACTGGTACTAAGAAAAATAAAGTAAAATGCTTGGCGTAGGCGATGCTCAGATGAACAGGTTTTCAAATAAGGACCTGGACATCTGGGTGGTTCATTTTGCTGCTAGTTTATTTGCATTTCTCTCTAAATTGCGGGGTATGGGTGGTTTATAAACGTCTGGGCGCTGGATTGTGACAGTCTATAAGGAACATCGCTGCCCTTTTTTCATAGGATGCCAGAATGGGCAGGAAGAATGGCGGGGGCGGTGGTTTGGTGCAGTTTGAGGACCAACACGTACAGCTCTCTAGACATGACTGCCTTTTACAGAAGAGCCTGCTCAGTCGATGAATGCATCGTATCCTGCCACCTGTGTGAAAAGTACAGATGGAATTTTCGAAAGCCAGCCGTTAGCCCCGCCTTTTAGATCTGATAAGATGAAGAAACTGAGTGACATTGAGATGGGAGTTTGTAACACGCTAAAGCGTGACAGTGCAGCTAAGTCTCCATAATAAACGATCATCAAACCCAAAGGGGTGGAAACCTCCTAATTCACTGGCACCTAGAGGTAGAACAATACCATAGAACAGAAGTGGTACCAGGAAAGCAAGATAGGCAAGTGAGAGCAAGACGGATGATAAATATTAAATCATTATTTTTATTTTATTCTGATTTACGTATAAAAGATTAAATTGGCTGAACTTTTTTAATATTTAAATCCATAAAAAGCATCCTAATATCATGCATTCATACACTCATTCATACAATTAAACTCTCTATTCTATTCTAATGAGTGATCCGCATATTCATTCTGTAAAGTAATGAATATACAAAATGTTTTTTATAGATTTACTGTGTTTTCGTTTATGATTAATTTATTCCATCTTGTCCTTATCTAATTTTTATAATGCCCACCGCTTTGATATTTCGCGGGGTGATTATATTAGACTGAGCGATTGACTGACCCATTATTCGTTTGCTTAACACTCGAAAATCCCACTAAGGAGTGTTGCCGTCGCAGTCCCTCTAGTCGGAGTCTGTTTTTTAGTTCTATTGGTTTTTTCGAGGCACGGAACAATATGCTGTCTCAGTCTCTTTAGTCTGAGTCCCTCCTTTAGTTTTAGCTGCTTTGCCTAGGCACGGAACTGTGTGCCATATTTGGTCTAGTTATCTTACTTGGCTGCAGCAATTTCCATACTACGGCGCCTTTTCCTATACTTAATTATCCGGAAGTTTGAAATAAAAGACAGACGCAGAGCTCTGCGTTTGTTTTCCGTTTTCTTCCCGGACGCGAACGCCTCTTGACTGATTTCTGAGCCCTTAGCCATGATTGCACGAGATTTCCGTGGAAGGTAAGCCGTTATCACATAATACTAATGATGCCCCTCCTCCTTGTTAAAATATAAACTTTAGCTAACATTTGCGTACTTTCACATTCTTTATGCGCTGATTTAGGTTTTAAAAGGGAAAGAGCCACAATTATGTTTTTGAAAGAGAATACGTTTACCGTATACGTTTAGCTCCAGCGAATAGGAGGCGTACCTACCAAAAACCACCGAATAGGAGATTAAGTTAGGTGAGATATCCCTATTTCTGCTTCCTTATGACTCTTATTAGACTTTAGATCAGAGTCTGATTTACAACTTGTCACTACTTTTCTCCATCTAGAGAATTGTTGCCAATACGATTTTAAAATATAATCACCACACAACTGATTTTGAACCAGTAGCCATCTTATTGAAGGTACAGTTTTCTAGCTTATTACTAACGATACCCAAGGTTGACATTTCATCTTTTTTACTTGGGTCTGTGCTTTTTTCACATTAGCCTTTGCCTTGTGGAATGCCATAATAGAGGAACATCAGAGAATTTTGGATCTGAAGTCATACGGCAGACTAATTTGAGTTTGCAGGTAGGACTTCCTATTTGGCTCAATTATGACATGGTGGCAGTGGGAACAAAAGGGGAATTACTGGTAAAAATGTAGGTTTTAAAAGAATAGGGAGGTATTGTATTTAAAAAAGTGTTCTTTTCTTTTACATACTTCCTTTCAACTTGACCACTGACCACAAATTATGAAGGGGCCAGGAGGGACTATGAAAACAATGTATAGATATATGCCATTGCTTTCTTTGCACTTACAAATGCACTTGCAAACACTGGGACCTATAAAGGGTCCTCATAGATGGCTAAACTGTTTGGGTAAGAGAGTTAGACTAAATAGGTCTCTCCTCTAGTTTTGACTTAAATAATTGCCAGATGGACTTAGTGAGAAAAGACAGAAGTTTTTAATGGTACGTTTATTTGTTTGTTTTTAGAATTGTTAATGTTCACCTATCCTGAAGAAGACACATAATCTGTCGAGTCGAAACTATATTTGTCAACACAGAAGCCCTTTTTGTAACGAAGATCTATAAGTTGGGGCACCGATAGTCGATATTTTGTCAGAGTGAACAACTGTTATAAATACAACAGAAATTAATTGGAATTTGTCCAAGGTCCTAAAATTTAAGATTTAAATATTAAAAATGTTCAGCTATTTCAATTTTTTATAGGTAAATCAGAATAAAATAAAAATGATTTAATATTTATCTTCTGTCTTGCTCTCACTTGCCTATCTTGCTTTCCTGCTACCACTTCTGGTCCATAATAAACGAGACAACATTGTTTTCCTGATGCCGATCGCTGCTTTTCTACTGGGGACTGACGGTTTCTGATGCAAGTAGCTACCGATAGCTCTCGCGTGAGAGAGATTTAAGATACAAAGTTATTAAACTCTATTCTGGGGAGATGCAGAGCTCTTCTTAGACACAGGGTGCAATGACTTCAAGTATTGTGGACAATGCTGATCGTGCCCCCAACTCAGTGTGAGTGATCACACTGCATTACACTGGAAGTGGGCCTTAAATAGAAAGTAAGTGGAAAAAAGTAAATTACAAATGGACTGGCATTCCCAATGTTCTGGGGGGTGTACCCCAGCTTGCATTCCTCGGTTGCCATTTTCATAGCACTATTTTTTATAATGACACTTTGTGCCTTACAACTCACTTTTACGCACTGTAATGGTAGGTGACGTTATTGCTCAATTGGCTTATGTTCCGTGTTCAACCTCAGAAGGATGAATGGTCATGCCGGCATTGCTGGGATTCAAACCGTTGGCTGCATTCTGCACACACATGACTAATGAGAGGGCGTAGTGCAGTCCTCTTAAAGCCTGGTCTGTTAAAAAAAAAAAAACGTTTTCGTTACTAGTGACGGCATGCATCCATTCTTGTGAGTTCTTTGCAACCTCACAAGTCCTCCATGTAATTCCACCCAATAAATAATTGTGTGTTACAAGCTCGTCCTTCTCCCCACGATACCAGTGCTCCCCCACACCTCGGGCACTGCAGGCCCTTGGACACAAATAATACACAGGAGACCAGAATTAGAGGGAAATGGGCTGCAATGCAAACACACACCAGTGCATGGGAGGGCTGCATTCTGCTCTGCGCCTCCCAGGCCGGGCTCATCCTTCTATACAAATGTGTGGCTAAATCCATTCTCCACCCATGAAACAGTACGTATATAGCAAAAAGTTCAATTTCGGAGAGGTGCCAAATGCACAGTCATTGTCAATTCTGCAAGGCAGCCTCTGGCAGCCTTGGGATTTGCGCCAGCAGTGTTGTCACTACATTCTCAGCGGGGGCCTGAACTGGCCTCGCAGCCTGAGGCATCACGCATTCCACAGCTCAGCTCTGTGACTTGGCATGGGTGTGTCAGCTGTTAGGTAGGCCAGTCTCTTAGGCAAGACTGTAGGCCATCTCCATTGCATCCAATGTACCTTAAAGGAACCAAAAGAAAGTGCAGTATCAGAGATGGTAACAATGCTGTTGCTTGCAAGCAGGAGAGATAGAGCTGTTGAGGAAAGACAGCTGTGTAGCACACTCAGCTTGGAGGGGCTTGTGGTCTCGAGGTTGTTAGGCCAAATGCAAGCTATAGCGAAGTGGTTTGTTTTTTATCTAGACCAAGATAAATTGCATAATCATAACTCGCCCTTCTGGTGAGCTTGGTCACACTGTAGCTTCACACCCCACAGGTAGAGGGGGACGTAGCATTTAGAGGGGGCACAGCTTAAATAAGCCACCTTGATAGGACCCAACAAAGAAGCAGTTTTGAAAATGAATCCCCCTCTTCCCAATGTTTATACTTCTACTTTGATGGCTGAAATATTGCTGGTTGGTAGTCTCTATCAACTGGAAGTTAGTTTTCTTGATGACCCAGTCAATGTTTTTTTTACAAAAATTGTTTGGCATCCAGTGACCCCCTTTCAGTTGGTATATCCAAAACGTGACAAACATTTTGTGTTCTTTGTGTTACCTATGATTAGTCCTAAATACTAGATCAAACCGCTGTATTGTCCATTAGCCAATGTCCCCTTCCTCAACAATATGTGTTCGATGTTTGGGTGAAGGTTCTCTCTTCATCAAGGCCACTCTTGAAGTGAAAGTGTCAACCCGTCAGGTAACCACAAGAAGGAAAACGAGCCCCTATTAGCACAGCTGAGGGAAGATGCCAAAGAGTGAAAATCACTGTTAAAGAAGCAGGACATTTTACCAAACCATTCATATAAGGATGGAAATTGTTTTAATTTTTGCTATGAGGTGGCCCTTGAAGGCCTCCTACAGGCAAAAACTATTCATTTGGACTACAGATGTAGATGGGATGTGGGGAGGGGGAACACTGCTTTTGGGCAGTGTTTGGTTATGTGCTTACCCACCAATTGCACAAAGCCATGCTAATCAATGTGGCCATTCCCAGCCACTGTCTATCACTCCTACCAATAGCTAATTCCCTGGAATATCTAGTTCTATCAAGCAGTAACATTAATCTTTTTTTGATTGTTTATTTTATTTGTATGGCACACTGAACCCGAAGGTAATTGGGCGCAGGAGATACAAGATTACTTTAGGCTTAAGTTACAGAGTACAGAATACAATAGTGAAGATATACATACAACAGTGGTGAGTACACAAATACAATCGGAGAAATTATCATCAAGGAAAGTTATATAACATAATACTATGTACAAGTGGAATGCAGCAGAGTTAAGTATCATTAGTTCTCAACCAAATCACAGTATTGCATCTGAAGCTCAAGTAGGATATATCCACTCTAAGTGCAAGTGTGAGTGTGCTCCAAGTCTGTGCAGCCTTGACTGGGAAGCTGCTACCTGCAGATTTTATTAGATTAAATCTAGGTATGTTAAGGTAGAAGGAGTTAACAGTTCTGCAAGGGTGGGTGGAATATGTGGAGTGTTACTCACCGCTCCGTAGGTAGGTCACTGTATCTGGATAAAGGACCTTGCAGACGGATGTTATGCAAGGACTTGTGATTCAGCCTCAATTCCAGCTCCCCTGGAAAATGCCTAAGGGGTTCAGCGGAGGTGCATAGGCTCTGGAGCAGGGTGTAGTAGTGTAGAAAAATGCCTAAGGTGTTCAGCGGAGGTTGGAGAAAATACCCAACTGAAGCAACTAGAATTGGATTACCTTACAACCTCGTACCGGACATTGAACAGCTGAGCGTGTCCTGAACGAGGTAAGGCGGGGAGCTACAAGGAGGCAGCGGGCGCAGACAGGAGCAACCCCAAAGCTTCCCGTGTCAGCCGGAGATGCAGGAAACTCACAGGAAGTAGTGCAGGCAGTCCATGGACAGTCCGAGTCGGAAACGTAACAGGCTCAAAACACACCAAAGGGAGTAAGCAAAGGCAGTCCAGGAAGGCGTTCCGGGGTCGGTAACCAGGAAATCAAAGAGCATTTTGAAACAGGAATTCACAAGAGGTACGGGACGAAACCGTAAGAGCGTAGTACCGCAATTGGCAGCAATGAGCCGGCAGGAGAAGGGCACTTTTAAGCTGTTGGAGCGCGTGGTTTCAATTCGCGTTCCTTATGCACGGAACATGTCAGCTGACATGGGTTCCTCCGACGCGTGCCCAGGCGCCATGGCAACCTGTACCTGCTCCACAAGGGAGCTTGCGTGTACTTTTTCCTCAGCAGGGAAGCCGTGGGGTAGGGAAACACGGCTTTCCTTGGCCTGTGTGTAACATTGAGGCATTTAAATGTAAGTGAGGCTGTTTTACGCAACATTCTGTCGTTGATTGTCAGCCAGTGATTTTTGTCTCCTTAGCTCTGATATATGCTCTCAGTTTGGAATATTTAGTGCGGTTCTAAGAGCATTATTCTCTAGGATTTGAATTTGTTCAGGATGTACTTGCTTGCACCTATGTAGAGGGTATAGCAGTAATCCAATTTCGAGAGTATAAGGGCGTTGGCTAGGGGGATGCAGCTTGTTTTGAAAAGGAATGGCCTGCAGGCCCTAATTAATTTACAAGTATAGGCTATTACCGATGCCATAGTGTTCACTTGTTTGCCCAAGGTTACTTCCTTTACGACCTTGATAGTGTTTCCATCAATGTTAAAGGCAGAATAGTTGGTTTAAGTTTCTTCGGGTTAGCAGCAGTTCCAAGAATCAAGAGCTCGGTTTTGTTGTCATTCATGCAGAGGCAGAGGCCGTGGGTTGCCATCCATGCCAGAATGAAAATGTAGATTTTATTCACAATAGCCGTGTCCTTATGGTAATCGCCTGAAAAGGGGTATGAGGATCTGGGTGTCATCTGCATAATTAGTGTAGGTGACACCCAGACTGTCCAATTTGTCGAACAGCAGCTTTGGGAATATATTGTACATTGTTGGTGAGATGCAGGAACCTTGTGGTACACCACAGGTTGTCTGGATAGGATCTGCTGAAGGGGAGAAGACTCTCATAGTCCTGTTATTTAAGAAGAATTGGACCCATGTTATTGCGTCCTTAGAGAAGTGAGCCGCTGATGCAAGGTGTTTGCACAGGACTTTATGGTCCACCAAGTCAAAGGCGGCTGACAAGTCAAGGAGGAGCAGCAAGGCAGTTTTCCCTTTGTCTCTAAGCTCATCAATTTGTGTTTTTAAGTCAATTAGTGCTGTTTCAGTGTCATGTTGTGGCCTGAAGCCTGATTGACGGACACATAGAAGATGGTTGGCTTCTAGGTACTTCTGTATTTGAAGATACGCTACTTTGTCAAGTATTTTAAGTAGGAAAGGCACCATTGTAATTGGCCTGTAGTTAGTCGGAATGGAGGGGTCCAGTGTTTGCTTTTTAAGCAGAGGTAATACCAAGACTCAAATTACTTGGGACAATATTTGTTGAAAATGAGGCGTTGATTAGTTTAGAAATGAAAGGTGCAAGGTCTCTTGCTGCATCTTTGATTATCTGTGCAGGGCAGTTGTCGCCCTGGCACCTTGACGGTTTCAAGGAGGAGATAATTTTCTCAACTTAAAGAGTGGAAACGTTGGAAAAATTGAATTGATCTGGAGTATTGGTCGATTTATCAGGAATTGTGACTTGCGCGTCCTATCAGCAATCTTGTTTTGAAGGAGTACTATTTTATTTGCTAAGGCATTCTGTATGTGTACACCAGAGTTTGCAATGTTGTCTGTAGGAGGAATGGGAGCTTCCATTTCTCGTAGAATTGCAAATAATTCCTTGGTGTTGGAACTTGCTTTAGTAATCCTGTCATTGTAGAAGTCTTTTTTTCTTATTTTTTTTTATTTTTTTTATAGTTGTCTGCGAAGTTAATCAAGTTAGTCTTGTTTTCTTCAGATGGAGTGTGTCGCCATGTGGATTCCAATTTTCTTTTTTTCTAATCTAAGGGCTTTTAGTTGCGGTGTGAAGCAGACATTCAGGTGAGCCCTTTGTCTGCTTTTACGCATTTTGATAGGCGCAATGATTTATTTATTTTATTTATTTAATATTTATATTGCGCCGGTAGCTCGCGAGCCTCGGGGCGCAGAAACAAGGACACGAGAACGGACGGAACAGATAGTGATTAGACAGAGCAGACGGGACAGTCACATAGAATTAAGCTAACTGATATCTAATCTAATGATATCTAGAGCAGTAGACATAGTACTATTGTAAGCTTCAACTAGAAAGTTGGGGTCAGAGGCGCTCAGGAGTGAGTTCAAGGAGGGCATATGAGGTAGTAATTTATCCGCCGTGATATTTCTTTTGTTCCTTGTAGGGAGAGGTGGAGCTATATCTTTGTCTATGGACACTCGGCTATTGATTGCTAAAGTAAAAGCAATCAGGAGGTGGTCTGTCCAAGGTTGTGGCGTTACAGACGTGATGGTGGTTTCACAATTTATGTCGGTCACTAAGTCCAGCCTCCGGCCTTTGACATGGGTCAGATGAGTCACTCTTTGGGTATGTCCCTGTTCTGAAAGAATGTTCGATATTGCCTGAGCATTTTTGTCTGCAGGATCATTGAATCCAAGGTTAAAGTCTCCCAGCAGTAATTCATGTGATGGGTCTTTGATATTGTTTGAGAAAATGCTAGAGATGTCTTCCTCAAAGGTGGCAATAGGTCCTGGAGGTCTATATACCGAGTAGATAGTGAAGGTGCGGGAGTTAGAGATGGGTACTTTGGCTGTAAGAATTTCGCAAGATTTAATGAAGGGTGAAGGAGCTAATCTAATAGCTAGATTAGATTCAGCGATGAGGGTGATACCACCTCCTCTGGCATATATTCTGTCTGCTCTAAGGATTTGGTAGTTTTCAGGGACAGCTAAAGCGACGGCTGGACCAGCTGCTGCATGTACCCAAGACTCTGTGACTGCTAAGATGTCAAGGTCGTCCATAGAGATCAAGTCTGCTATTTCCGTGACATGTGCTGTTAGAGATCTGGCAGTTATAAGCGCTGAAATGATTTTAGTGAAGTTTTTGGGATCCTGGGGGTTCATAGGTTTAGATTGACTTGTTTTGGTTTTTGAGTGATCATTGGATGTAGGTTTCTGGGTGTTGGAAGTGGCTGCATAGTTTAGTTTGTAGAGCAATTCGTCCTTGGAGAGGATTTTATTAGAGTGGAGGCAAAGTTTAGATAGGTTGCTGATTCGTGGCTCATAAAGGCAAGGTAGTCTAGCCCGGAGTCTTATATCTCTAGCGGAGAGAGGGCAAGGTACGAACGTTGAGTCATTGTCAGATGTTGCTGGCTTGAGATATGAGTCCCTGAGGCTATAGTAAACGATAGTAGAGTCAACTGACAATTTTGGGAGTCCTATTTCAACTCACGGATGAGAGTCGTGGTCTGAGGTGGGACCTTTGGGGGGGCGGTTGTGCAGCTGTGGCCAATCCTTAGTGGTTGGATAATAGTATATGCACAATCACTGTTAGGCAGCAGTTCGATAACAGTAAATGCAGCAGTCACATCAGGCATCAGTTGGATAGCAGCATGTGCACAGTCACTATTGGGTGGCAGTTGGGTAACAATTTATGCTATTGGGCAGTAGTAAGTTAGCCACATATATGGTAGTCACTATTGGGCAGCAGTAGATCGCCGTATATGCAGCAGTTAATGCATCAATCACTTGGCATATGGGAGTAGCAATAAGGCAGCAAATGAGCCGTAGAATAAGGCTGGAAGGCATGTGATCAAAATAACGTTTGTGCAATGGTCAGGCCAACAATTTGTCCAGAGGACACTATAGGAAGACAAGCGTAATCATTGTGTGACAACGAGTCATTAAATGAGGGACGTGTGGTAGAAAGGCGGCTCGGCATGAGAGGCACATGCCAGCAGGGTATGCAGCACACTTGGTGACAATGAGTGAGCAGGTTAGAACGTTTCATGTCATAGATTGGCAAATTAAGTCCTGGGAGTTGCCGTGCGTCCATTAGGTTTGGGATGAATTTCAAAGAGCTCAGGTGTGTGAGCGAGGCAGTGTAGTAAGGTAAGTGGCCTACCTTAGAGATCGTAGATCAAACGGGTGAGCCGTGCCGCGCATCAGTGCGCAAACAGGCGCAAAACAGGGCCTGTACCATCAGGCCTTTATCGGAAGGGCCTGATCCGGCTTCCGCCTGCTGGCATAACAGGGTCGTCTCAAGTGTGCACGCGTTTCTAGTCAGCCTCGTTACGACGCCGAGTAGCCGTTTCAGAATCAGGCGGTAACTTCAGATGTAACGCAACAAACCCTTCATAAGAGTTTTTGTTGCAAATGTGGCCGGGCAGATTAAATGCAGATGTCGGCAAGTAGGAGTCTTCTGGCAGGCATCAAGGGTGCTCACCTCATAAAGGAGTAGACCTCCGTGAGGGGATATGCCAGTCTCGTTGATCGATGCTGCAATCAGCTGCTCCTGCAGTGCTGATATGGCAGAGGTGTTGGTGGGAGAAGGGCTGCTGCCCTCTCCGTTTTCTGGGTGTTCTGTATATGGTCTGTCAGTGTCCTTTCTAAGCCATCTTCTGAGAGTTAATGACTTAATTGCAGTTGTAAATGTGCTACTACTCCAATGTCTTCACCAAGTGGACCTTCAGCCTCTTCATTTCTAAGCATTGTATGTGCCCTTTTAATCTGTACCTTTTCCTGAAGTCCTTTTAAATCTAGCATTGGCAATGCCAACTGTTTTATCTTGAGTATAGGTATCATTTGTGTATTTGCCAGGCACTGCTTTCAAATTCCCAGGTATTTCCCAATGTGTGCAGTCTTATGGCCAGGCTATTATAGCAGTGCTTAGCAAATGCCATCCTATACCTGCAGACATGCTAAAGCAGCTGGCTTTGTCAATGCTGGTTTAAATAATGCTCTCCCTTCATCCCACTTGTTTTCCATTTTATTTTAATTTGTTCCTACAAATATTGTTTGTATTACCATCTCTTTTTGCAGGTGACCTTGTTTGTTAGTGATACAGCATTGTTTCTAGAGCTTGTGTATCTGCTTAAATTAACTTGCTATTCATAGTCCGCCATCTAGTGTTTGGCTCTCAGTATTACATCTGATTTTTCAATACCAAAAAAACGCGCATCGACAGGGGTGTGTGTCCTACGTGCTTCGACATTCCCGGATTTGTTATTTTCCGCTGTTTTAGACACAAGGCCCAAAAAATCAGAGTGCAAATGAGAATGACAGGCTCGAGAGAGAGCAACAGCTACAGCGTCGAGGCGTACAGTAGGGGGGACCGTTTTTTACATATATATATATATATATATATGTGCTTTAAGCACATATTTTAGGCATTTCACATTAGAGAATGCATATTATCCTCGTAGTTCCCGACATTAAGGCTTCATCGAAACCTCCATTCCATTATGGAGAAAACACCATTTAAGTTTTGCCCGCAGTGCAATTAGATATTACCCTGATGGGATACACACAAGGTGTGTAACAATTGTTTACCCCTAGACCATGCAGAAGACTGCTTGCAGGCGGGCCAGCAGTACAAGCCCAAAAGTCGTAGGAAGTGTTGAAACAAACATTGGGCGACATATGCAATGCAGGCGGAGTGAGCACAGGGTGAGACCGCAACAGATCGTTCGGTACGCAAGGTTTCTCATGCCGGGGTCCAGACCGACCCCCAACAACAGTACAAAGAGGCACTGCCAGGCAAAGCCTTGCAGCCAATCGCCAGCTCTGACGGCTCATTGAAACTAGTTAGGGAGTAGTCCCCTGGCAATCGAGAGGCTACAAAATACAAGCAGAAACGAACACGACAGTGGTCAATAAAAGAGCACGGAGAGCTCCTCTACTACACCGAAAACAAGCAACATTACCCACGCGTTGAGTACTACTGCACACAACATTGAAAAGAGCATGCATGGCCGGGGAGACCTACTAAACATCAGCACCCACCACATTAAAGGAGACCTACTAAGAGAGGTCGGGTCTCATTTCGGGAATCAATGAAAAACAAAAAGTGGGCATCTTAGACTAAGAGGAGGACTGGGCTGACTAGGAAGGGGGTAGGCCTGAAGTCGAAATATTAGACACTGAGAGTCAGGCTACAGGTACTCAGGACCAAGGGTGGAAAACAGTGGTCCATGAAGAAATTTAGGGAAACTATTCCAAGAATGGTTTCCTTTATGAAAAGCCTTACATGCCCTAAAAAGACCTCATTACCCACACAAGAAGAGATTCCTTGGGAAAAAGGCACGGATGCAGTACCATACATACCCACAGGAGGGAACCCTATTCGCCTGTTGAGTCACAGGACCTCTCGGATGACCCGACTCACATTTAGACCCTTAAGAGAACATAGATCCTGACGATTACACTGTGCCCTCATCAGATGATCAACCACCGGTGTCACCCCCTACGGAAGACACTTTACTGTACTAAGGCTTGGTCACAAAGGCAGCTCTAAAATGTGGAAATATGGCATAGGAACCTACTGAAGTAGTAGACCTTATAGATGATGTATTAGAGGAGAAAAAAACAGGTATCCCACTGCATACCACTATGAGATGCCATGAAGAAAAGGATTAGCCCCTCACTATTATAGCCAGCTTCCACCAGGCCAGTTTACCCTAGGGTGGAAAAAATATACAAGCCTGTGCTTGCAGACTGCTTATGCATAAGGGGCCAGCTTACCCCTGATTCATTAGTAACTACGGCACGGAAGAAGGCAACACTACCAATGGCAGTCATGGAATATCCGCCAGATGAAGAAAGCCGTTGCATATACACTCTGGGGGGAAAAGAGCTGCCATGCCTGCAGCATACAGCACTAGTATGGCTAATGCTACAGCGCTTGTGGTCAGGTACAACAGATCCCAATGGGATGAAATGGAGGGCCTAGCCAGACACATGACTGAGGAAATACAGGGAACATCAAAAAAGATGAAGGCTGTTTGGTTGTCAGATTGTGCTGGACTGCACCACTAAACCAGCATTTATCTAAAACAATTTGTCATTTGAGAGCTGCTCTACTAAGAGATGGCTCACAACCAAAAGGCCTTCAAATTAAATAATCTTAAAATGTATCCCTTAGTGTAAGCGCATCTCATGTTCAACAAAATGTATGAAACTGATAAGTGTCCAGCAGTTTGTATTAACATTGGTAATACAATACACATTCAATCGATCGCTTTCCTCAGCTGGATCCCTTCTTAGGAACAGCCTCCTCCCCTCCCTTCGTCTTGAATTCTGCAAGCCCCTCAAGACTTTCCTCTTTCCCTCTTCCTTCCCCCCTTCTCTCCTCTCACAGTTTCCTGTTTGGTGGCCAGGGCCCTTATGTATCCACAAACAAATAACTTATGGTCCCAAACAAACTAATTCTTGTGAAGTGATATATGAGAGTGACTATACGTTGTCTATTACCAGGTTGTGAAACATGAGAATGAACGCATAATAGAAACCTATGGATTTCGAGTTAAAGGAGGGGCGGGTAACTTATGACTGCACACCTCCATGAGGTATTGATGAATCTTTTTTGCTTTTTTATCTTTAATTTAAACACTCTACTCTGATGGATGTAACAACAATATAGATTCCCCAGTTCAAGCAATTTGACTTGACATAAACATTACCAACCAAACCATATACAGCATTGATCCAATCACATAATAAAATAAGGATAACCCTTTAAGATTTACTACATTTTGTTTTGATGATTTGTTTTATATTATATTTCCATATAATTTTTTATTTCTTTTTTTTTTTATTGAAAAAACTTCAGTTTGAATTCAAGAGACAAACTTTTGTTTCAACAGAAAGAGATCATTTCATAGACAAGAAATAGATTCCACCAGTCTTCTAGGACAGACTCTCGCTGGTAATTCTAGTTAAGAGAGTCTGTTTTCAGAATCGAGTCAAAGTAGTTCACGGTCGCACATACAAGTCTTATGTTGCTTCCTGAAATGATCCGCCCCCACCACCGCTCCATATCTTCATCCAGTGGTGCAAAATTTCCCAGATGTAGTAAGCGTTGTCTGACAGTTTGAGTGCATTCGATTAGCAGATGTTTGACTGTTTCAATTGACTGTTTGCAGAAACCGCAGAGATTATCAGCAATAGATTTATCCTTTCTTTGCCAAAGAATTCCTTTCGTTTTTAAAGCATTGACTCGAAACCTTAAAATTGGGTTCGGTGATGACGAGATGGACATTGCAATAAATATCGCGCTGGTTCGTTTAATTTCCTGTGAACGCCTCTCATTTCTTCTGTTGATTTTAATTTTGACATTGCTTCATTAGTAACGATCCATACCCAGTTTTCAAATTTCTTTTTTGCAAGCTGTGGGCAATTCAGCAGTTCTTGATTGCTTATTTGTGCGGCTGTAAGAAAAGCCGACAGTTTGTGAAACCATAGATTGAGAAGGTCGCTTTTTTTTGAGCTGCCATTATTGGCAAAGATTTTGTAAGCCGGTGCCGGTGAATCGAGGGCCATTTTTCGCATTGTTAAGATTGAGTTCCAGACCACTCTCATATGAAGGGAGTTAATTGCTAGTTCTTGCCGCAGACTAGATAGCGGTGTTGCCTGTGGCAGCTGCAGGACTTTCCGCCAAAAGCGTCCTTCCAAAGCATGCCAAGTTTGCACGCTTATATTCCAACCCGCCTCAGCCCCAAAGATTATTATTGGGGTTACTTTTTGTAAGTAAAATTTGAGTACGGGTTCCAATGAAAATTTTCCAAAATTTTTATTGATTTTTACAGCTTGTATTGCTAGCTTCGACATTTTGGATGTTAGTTCTGCAGCCCATTGTTGTTCGCAAACGGAATTGTTAAATTGTATCCCCAAGTATTTTATTGAATCGACAGATGTTAAGTTAATTTCTTCGATTTTCCACCTGAAACCTTTATCTTTTTTGCTTCTAATATTTCCAATGGACATGATCTTAGTATTTTGTGAGTTTATTTCCAATTGGTTTATGCCCATATAGGATTTCAAGCCTAGTAAGAGACGTTGTAAACCAATTTGGGTTCTGTCTATCAGAACCAGGTCATCCGCGTAGACTATACAATTAATTGATATTTGATTTATTTTTGGTGAGAAGCATATAACTTTGTTCAGGTAGATTGGCAGATCTGCTAGAAATAGTTTGAATAATTCGGCAGCTAGGGGACATCCTTGCTTAACACCCTTGTGGGTAGCTATAGCATTGGATAACAATCCGCTGTTGTTTAGCCGGACTTTGATTGAAGTGTTTTCATGTAGAGCTATGATAGGCTCTAAAATGGATGCCGGACATAGCCATTTTGACAATTTTTCCCATAATAAGCTTCGATTCACACCATCGAAAGCTTGTGTTTCATATCGATGAAAGCTAGGTGAATCTTGCCATTTTTATTTAAGGTTTCCAGCTTTAGAATCGTGAGAATGAGCATATTTACGTCGACTCCGGTCCCTTTCGTAAATCCAGTTTGCCGTATGTCATTGATCTGTGACATCTCGGCCCATTTTGCGAGTTTGAGGGGTAAATTCGACCCAAAGATCTTTCCAATGGTGTCGAGCAAGGCAATTGGGCGATAGTTGTTTGGATCGTCCCAACTGCCTCGCTTGTGAATTGGCACCACGATCGCGGATGTCTAGGATTCAGGCAATTTTTTGGACCGACTGATTTTTATGAATAGCTTACCAATAAAGTCAGCCCATTCGTTTGGATGTTAAATTAAAAATCGATATTTGAAATCAAGTCGGGTCCAGCAGCACGTGAGATCTTTAGAGCGTTGATAGCACGGACGATTTCCTCATGGTCCATCTGCACATCCCATTGAGTATCAACAGAGCGCTTTGGTGTTGGGATCTCAGATTCCGGTTTTTTGAACACCAGAGAGAAGTGCCTGTTCCAAACGTCGCCTGTTATGGTGTTTATTGGGATTGAGTTGCAATTAGTGAGATCCATATTCAGGATTTTCCATATGTCACATGTGTTTTTAGTCATAATTAATTGTAGCATGTGCTCTGCACGATCTTGCTCTATTATGGCTGCATGTGACTTTGCCCAATTTCGGTACAGCATGCATCGTGTCTTTAGTTCTTTTTGGGCGTCCAACTTGGAATTTCGCTTCTTTATCAGTCTCAAATCTTTCCGCATGGCCTTTTTTGCTTCATGTAATACCTTGCAATATATGTGGCGATGAGTCTGCCCAAGATTTGATGAGTTTTTTCCAGGAATGATAAAATCTGTCAACGATGGAATGTAATCAGGTCTTTGATTACCTGGCTCGATCATTAATTTCTCCCCGATTCGTTGAATTTGATTGCTTTTTAGTCGTAGGCGATTTCCGCGACAGTTAGTTTCTAGTAGAGCTTTGAATGAATTTGTTTGCAAGTTCGTGTCCATCATGATGCTTTATTTGCAGATCCACTAGCTTAGGCACCTGGTTCCTCGAGAGCCAAATATAGTTAAGAATGCTATGTGAGGCATCTCGATACCACGTTGGTTTGGCAGGCACATCTCCTTTGATAATTTTTTATTTCTTTTTAATGCCTGTTGACGTTTTTCAGTTCCTTTATGATTTTATTTAAATGTTACATTTGTCATTAATTTAACTTTTAGTTTGACAAATTATTTCTATTTTCTTATTTTTTCTCCCAATTTGTTTCTCCTGATTATTTTCTTTTTTGTTGAAATGTGTAATGGAAATATGTTTTCTCTTTTTTGATTTACATGGATCTCATTTGTTTAATGTTCAATTTGCAATCAGTAGCTTTCTGATTTACTTTAAACCAATTTGATCTGATTTGTTTGCATTGAGAAAGACCGGAGGGCGAAACATATGGCCATACAGTTGGCAAACTCTTTGTAAACCAAGTCTTTGTCTACTAACACACTAAGAGTAACTATGACTAAATGTATATTGTATTACCAATATTAATACAAACTGTTAGACACTAACCATTGATCAGTTTCATATATTCTGTTGAACATCCAGAAGGATATTAGCAGAGGGAAAACATTCAGTAAGTGCTATTACCAAAAACAGCCTACACGCGGCAGGAACAGCTGGCCGATAAATAGCAGTAATCATCAAGAGACAGGGGTGGCTGACGAATACAGGTTAAAAGCCAGAAACTCCAGCTACTCTCATAGACAAACCTATGGAAGTGTCATACCTTTTTGGCATATGGCTGACAAAGCACTGGAACAGGCTAAAAAAGATCAAGATGCACTCGGCAAACTGGGTCAGATTTCAGGCAGGTCGGTTTATAACAGAGGTTTCTCATCAGCCCTTTCCCACGACACCATACACACAGCCAGGTACAACCCAGACAAATTCGTATTGGCTCACAGGGTCACAGTCACAACAGCTCACCCTCATGAAATTTGCAAAGAGGGAAGACCAGGGGTAGACGACAACCCACTAGAGGATCCTCCTCCACCCACACACTGACTCAAACATTCAGGTCCCCTCCCATGCATCACCAGAATGGGGACATATAAAATCATTCACCCACGCATGGGAAGGCATAACGACAGATCAGTGGGTGTTAGGAACAATGTCCCACGTGTACTGCATCGACCTTCTGATGCCTCATTGTATTATACGACTGCATGAAAGGAAAATGGCAGCGGAACTCAAAGAACTTGTACAGAAGGCGGTCGCGGCAATACTACAAAAGGACGTAATCGGATAAGGGCCTTTATTCTCTTTATTTTGTAGTCCACAAAAAGGACAAAACAAAGAAACCAGTACTATACTTACGCCGAGCATACAAGTATGTAAAAACACAAAGGTTCAGGAGGACCACCCTGCAGGAGGTCATACCATTACTAAAGAAGGAAATATTCATGACCACACTAGACATGAAAGATGCATACTTTTATATTTTCATCTTCCTTGGTCACAGACAATTCCTAAGATTCAAGGTAGGGGAAAAACCGTTTCAGTTCAAGGTACTACCTTTTGGAATAGCATCAGCAGAACGTGTGTTCACACATGTTCTCACAGTAGTGCAGCACCATTGGGATTCAAAACCTTGTCTAGAAGATTGGATCATAATAGGTAGACTTGTCAGTCATGCCTAGAAAACAAACAGAAAATGGCAAGCCTATTCTGCACTCTAGGTTTCTTCATCAAAGAAACAAAATCCAGCCTAGTGCCATCACAAAATGAATGGTTACTGTGTGCCATAATGGACTCTGACCGAGCCCAGGCCTAACCGTTGGAAGAAAGAGTGAAGGCAATACTAGCACAGATCACCAAATACCACATAGCAGAAAAGATAACGTGCGGAAAGCTATTAAACTATTAGGTATGGTGGTCTCACAGGCACAACGAAACATGCATGTACACTGCAGCAGTGGCTCTCGAGCCAGTGTTCTCAGACGGAAGGTGTTTGGGCCGAACTAGTGGTTGTATCAAAGGAAGTTAAAAACTCTCTGCAATAGTGATGGACAAGGGAAAACCTGTGAAAAGGAATACCATTCAGACAACCGCCAATCCAGATAACCCTGATCACAGATGCCTCACTGCTGGGAGGGCAGGGACACGCTGTCAAGTACTGACAACCCCAACGAGCATGTCACAAAGGGAAAAGGAGTACAACATAAACATGCTGGAAAGCCTAGCCATAAGAATGGCTCTACTATCTTTTAAAAGAAAGTTAATGAACAACGGTGTGTTGGTCAACAAGGACAACACCACAAGCTATGCCATACATAAACAACCAGGGGGGAACACACTTCATAGCTCTGTTCAGATTCACACAGGACATATAGAATTGGTGCATCAAAAGAAGCAACATGTTTCCAGTAAGAATAACTGTCTAGCATACAGCCTAAGCAGGGTCTTGAAACAAAAGCAAGACTGGGAGTTAAAAACAGGCACACTCAAACAAATTTTCAGACAGCGGGGACACCCCAAAGACAAACAGCACAGAACACAAAATGTCCCACCTTTGCATCCGGGTACCCAGAGGAAGGGTCACTACGGAATGCACTATGAATGAGCTGGTCTGGGACATTCACATACAACCCCTGTTACGCCAATGAATCATATAGTTTGGACACTTACAACTCCCAAGCAGATGCAAGGAGATTCTAAAAGGCAAGAAACCCCATCAAAAGACTTGCTACTCCAATAAATGGAAGCGTTTTGTCATTTGGTGTAAAACAAAGCAAATAAACCCTTTCAATTGCACACCATCAGATATAGTAATGTATCCATTACATTTGCTAGATTCTGGGTAAGTGTACAAATCCCTCAAGGTACTCCTCGCAGCACTAGTAGCATATTGAACTTCACAACACAAGATATCCTGGTGGAAGGTACCAGTGGTTAAAACATTCATGGAAGGGGTTAAACACATACACCAACCGGTGGCTCCCCTGACGCCATGGTGGGACCTAAATACGGTACTTCAGACTCATGGGAACACCTGAACCCATGCACAAGGTCTCACTAAGAGATCTAACTTAAAGTGGCATTCCTAATAGCAATACCATCTATTGGAACAGTAAGTGAACTCCAAGCACTGTCGGTTACAGAACCTTTTCATAACCATACACAAACACAAGGTTGTTCTAAGAACTCTTCCATGATTCTCACCAAAATATATATCCAAATTCCATGTAAATCAATTCATTAAACCTCTTGTTTTCCGTAACCCTCCGGGTAGAGGAGAAAAAGCATTACACACTCTAGATGTTTGCAGGGCAGCAATGTTCTATCTGGACAAAACAAAGCAAACAAGCACGGCATGCTATTTCTTTGTCACTTTTGAAACAGGCCGAAAGGGGGATCCCTTTACTAAGGCCACCATCTCCAGATGGATTGTAAAATGCGTCCAGCTTTGCTACACAGTGGCGCATAAAACGCTCCCAGAACACCCAGAACTCACTTCATGTGCAGCACAGGAGCAACCATGGTGTTCATTGCTAACATACCTGAAATGTGTAAAGCAGCTACATGGAGCTGAACACATGTTTACACAGCACTATTGTGTAAACACACAAGCTAGAGCGGATTCACAAGTGGGACAAGCAATTTTAAAACATGTATTTTCTGCTGTTCCTACTTCACACCCTCCGCCTACTTCAGGTACTGCTTCCTAAGTGAATCTAAGCAGATTTGCAAGCTCCAGAAGACCAATATTACTTAACCAGTAAATGTTTTTTTGTAATGTGTATCTGCTATAGTCACATGCGCCCACCCTACCTCCCTGCACGAAAGAAGCAGAGCAGTGGGTGCACAAATATATTAATAAGTTGCAGTACAAATAGCATACTCTGGTGAAAAACAAGCTGAGGACATTGACACGTGAAGGATTGTGGGTCCCTTACACATATGGTGGGGATAGTGTTATACGAACACTTCTGTTGATGCCCAGTTTTTTTATTTAGAAAAAAGATGTAGTACTCTGAGCCAACCACTAGATGGCGGACTATGCATAGAATGCGAATCCAACCCGATACAAGCTACAGAAAGATTGTTACTGGTTAAGTAAGATTTCTCTTACTTGAATACCAATGTGACAGTGCAGACTTAAGTATGGACCAAATTCCTTTTTTCCCTTCTGTGCATGGTGTTTTCAGGCATAATCCAAACAATAGCCCTAGATGGGGGCAGCTCTCTTTCCCGAACAAAGATGTATTCAAAACTGAACACAAAACAAGTAGTGGGCAGTTGTCTCACCTTGCCTAAAGAGATGCTGTCATTCAGGGCACAAAGTCCTTAACAAAATAAACATTGGCAATGCCAGCAGTTTGGGCTTTTGTAAAGACATGTGAAAGGCACTTTCCAGGCACAGCTGTGTTGGTATTAAGTGGCCATTGATGATTGATGGTAGCAGGTGCAAAATGGTGAGAGTACCTGGGCATCTAATAACAGTGCATGGCAAATGTGTAATACTTGTATACAAGCCAAAACTCTTGGCTTTCCCAATGCTTGTTTCTAACAGGACTTCAGTGAAGGACGTGCAGAGTGCTTATAAATCGAGTTTCTGAAGGCTGACCTGTTAAGACATTTTTATTACACCAGTCGTGGGTTTACAACTCCAATTAACTCAGAAGATTGCTTTGAAAAAATGCTAGCAGGCACTGCTTGCTCAAAGTTTGATGGTGAGGCTGAAAGAGGGAGAAGGGGGCTCAATAAGTTACATATTTTTAAATTCCAGTGAAGTAGTCTTTCCTCTCAGGATATAAATCATGAACACCCGAAAAATAATCATGTTGGTTGCAAAGTATAACGGGTGCACACCTTTAAGGCTTAAAAAGATGTACTTAAAAATCCCTTGCAGAGTAAAATCCAAATGAGACGTGACACTCATCACAAACTGACCTTCTGGTCTTGAGGGCAAGGTGCTCCTCTCTAATCCTGATGATTTTGGGTTGAATCCTGGCTTTGCCACCTTTTGTAGCACAGGAACACCTAAGCCAATCGAAGGGAATAACAGGATTTTCAATTCCTCAAACACGGAAAGGGGATGGCGTTTGGCCTCCGAAAAAAGCAGACGCACCGTCCGCTGGACTTCGGTCCTACTGACATTTATAGAGCCTGGCAACCAAAGCCACGGGAAACACACTACAAAGCATTCGCTGTATACTATTATATTAACGTTCTATCAACCTTGAATTTTTAATTAAATATTGACAGTGAATCTGAGTACATATTTTCTTTTTAGATTTCTGTCAACCGTTATGTGAGCTACATACAAAAACAATAATTGTAAAAAGTCTACAGATTGTTTTGTGCAATTAATTATTTTTATGGTTGCCCATTATTTCAGTCGAATGCCCAGATGCAGGATGGCATCGAGGCCTTTCAACTTTTTCAGTTGAAATGGACCCCGAGACTTTGTTCACCCCTCCCTCCCCCCACGAGCAGCTGCCTCATGGCAGTCTTATGACACAAACGTATTCCTTAAATTCGGGACATTGAATGTTTGCAGCGTGGCAAGTTTCAGGCTGCCTTTACTGGCGCTCTTGGGCCGTCCCCTCCCTCTTGCAGTATCCTGCAACGTTCTGGTTGCCTTGTATCTTGTTGCCTATTTCGCTCCTGTTTCCCGGATATTGGCACCCTGCTGTCCGATTGATGAATAGCTATTTAACTGGCATTTATTTTTTCAATTCCCTGCAGTTGGGCCTGTCCCTTGATAACCTGCAGCTAATAACCACCTCTCTGCATTCTTTTGACTTCCTTGTTATTTAAGCACTGCATTGGTGCCTCAGACTGTTTTCCAGAGCTGTACGGCAAGGTGACTCCCCGCCCCCAAATACACATGTTGAAATGGAAACCCACCAGCCCTGAAACAACTTCAGCCAGCCCTTCCCAGCTGCATATTACATGTCTAATATTGCAATCAAATGGAAATTACGTCTAGGTATTCCCTCTAAATGCCACTCACATCACATGCCAGGCGTTGCTATCAAAAGGTGAGGCACTTACATTGCATGTAGTTCTATCAAATGGCAAATACTCGGGTCATATGCCTTGTGTTGCCTGCAAGTCCAGTATTTACACATCATATGACATACATTCCCATCAGATGCGCAGATACTTAATTTGTACACCCGATATTGATATTTTATTATAGATGCCCGGTATACCCATCAAATGCCCTATTACTTGCGATACACCAGGTAGTCCCATCACATTTCAGACACTCCAATCATATTGCAAGTAGTCAAGTTCAATGCACTCCAGTTAGAGGGCAGGCATTGACGTGATAACTTATGTTCACGCATAAAATGTCCAGACTCTTACATGAAATGGAAAGCACTCACTTTGCTTACCTCTGTTCCCACCAAAGGCCCAAGTATCTATCATATGCTACCTATTTCCATCAAAAACCAGGTTCTTGCATCCAATGGCAGACAGTGCCGTAAAATGGCCAGATACTGGTCTGATAGGTCAGGCACTCCCTCAATTGGCAGTCCCTGTATCATATGCCTACTACTGTCCTCAAATGCCATTCGCTCATAACATATGCCAGGCATTGCCATCGAATACGCGCCACACACATCGTATCATACCCCAGAACCTGGCGATTTGTCAGGGTGTGGGAAATTTGTTTTTTGGCTTTGTTTTTGGTGTTGAAAGCCAGTTGAAGTCTATGGCACGGTACAGGGCTTGCTATGAGGGTAAACTGAGTGCAGGTTGGCTAACGCACGAAAAATGCGGTGAGTTTGAAGAGATGTCATATGTTTTGTATTTTGAATGAAAGAGTGCATGATTTATCTGCGTAGGCATCACTGGAAAGTCTGCACTGGGCGTAATGTGGGGAAGGGTGAATATTCATACTGCAGTCAGAGGCATAGTGTCCAGCATGCACTATAGATCATAGACAGCCCAGCCAACCTTACAGGGGTATTAGTACTGTCCCAGCCCTTCTAGCCTTTGAGAGGTCCCCGTAGTTTGGGAAAACCAACAATTTTTCAATGGGACCTTTAAGCCTCTACTTTTTGAGGACCTAGTGACTAAGTTGTTGTTTGTGGTCCCGGGGTGACCTGACACAATCCTGACACCTCCACTTGACCATATTGGACAAACTTGGGCAAACCACTTTATCGCCATGTTCCAGGGTTTGACTATCTTGCAAAATTGTCACATTTCTAAAAGGGCATATGAAAATAAACTACAATTAATACAATCTGAGACTTTATTCACTGCTTTTTAGGCCAGCATGTGGCATATTATGATACATTCTTCACAGTGCGTTTACTTTAAACAGAATATAAAACAAGTGGTTTTTCCATGGGTAACCTCGGAAGCAAATGGCTGTGATGTGCAATATAAAAAGAGTCACTGTTATTACTCTTACGTCCCGTCCCCTTTCCTCCATACTGTATGGGCGTCCCTCCTAGAGACGGGAGACGGCGCCTTTTTCACCAGAAAAAATCTTCTATCCCTTTTAATTTAGAGGCGCGCAGGGGTGCAGCACTGGGAGCATGCACTCCCCTAACTCCGCCCACTGGGCCACTCCTCAGTCCTCTTTTCCACGTCGACTGGAACGGACCTCTTTCACCAGCGCTTCTGGGTTTGGCATCAGCCTTGTAATTCCATGCGCTCTTCCCCGGATACTGTCATTTTTTGTCTTCTAATCTTTAACCAGGTACTTGGTCCTCTGGCACCACACTCCTCGCCGGTGCTTGTCAACGTACTTATGCTTCAGCAGATGTCCCTACGTTCGACCCCCACGCTCTGTGCTTCCGCTGCCTTGGCCCCGACCACAGGTGTGAGGGCTGTACTGCGTGTGACGTGCTCACATCTCGAGCTCTGAAGAACAGGTTAGCAAGGTGGAAGGAGCTCTTCAAGAAGTCGCTTCCAGAGGACTTGAAGAACTTCGCCAAGCACAGATCAAGGTCCAAGGCCATTGCACCCTGCAAGGGCGATTCCTTCCCTAGGAAGCATCTGAGTGGGAGGGACCGTTCTGGACCTCACACCAGCGCAGGTACCGAGGCTCATCCAGCTACCGGCCATCAAACTGAGGGATCGCAAGATCCTTCCGTAGACAGTGCGGAGGGACTGCAAGGTTCTTTTACTGGGTGTCCACCCGCAGGGCTACGCCCTAGTACTGGACAAATGTCCGAAGGGGTGCCTTTACGCAGCATGACTGGCGATTCAGCCGAGGGCTCTTTGCCTGCCAGGTCTGGTCCTGAGGTGCAGGGTAGGACTCATGCTCTACTGTCAAGCGTCCTGGAGGAGGCCGGTCTCAGCGAGCCAGGCGCCCCGATGCAGGCACGTGGCATATAGCTCGACAAGATGGCTGCCGTGCCAGACAAGATGGGCGCTTGTCAAACACCGACCCCTTTTGGGGAGCAGGTAGGAGATAGTGTCCAGGTGGGACTGGGGTCAGCCAGGTAAGTGACCTACAGCTTATCCTTCATCGTAGGGCAGATATCACCTGCAACCAGCAAGGCAGAGTGCGCCCAGGCCCCAGCTGCCAGCCGCTACTCTGTCAATACCCCACCAGCCTGCGAGGACCGGTTTTTCGAGACAGTCCTCACGCTGATGAGGTCACCTCAGATGAGCTGCAGTCCTTCCTCCTATGGCTCCAGTGTCTCAGGCCTCTGCGCAGCCCCAGCTGCCTCCGCCGGGTCTTTCGATTCCGGCTCCCCTGCCTCCCACTGCTCAGGCCGTTCCACAACTGCCTCCAACAACCTCCGGTCCCCACTCCTCAGCCTACGGCTCCTAGCACTCCTCCGCCGGCTCCAGACCAGTCAGACACCCTAGTGGACACCGATGAGGAGGAGGACCCCGACATGCCATCGTCAGCCAAGGCCTTCCATGATCGACTTGCAGGTTTGGTGGAATACTTGGGGCTTCCACAACCAGAGGTTGAACAACCGGAGGTGCGGGTACTGGCCGGAGTCCTCACTCTAAGCCCCGTGGCTAGAACGGGGATTCCGATGTACACGGATGTCGTCGCCCTGGCCAAGAAGGGATGGCTGAAACCACACTTGGCGCAGCCCACCAACAGGCGCATCAGCACCAAATGCAGGCAGTTGGAGCGGGATACACTCTTGTTGTCGGCACACCCTCTACCAAACTCTTTTGTGATTGCCGTGGCTTCCATATACTCGAAGTCTCAGTTATCATCGCCATCTTGTCCTCAGCTCTGCTAGGCAAGGAGGAGATGATCTTGGAGGCAGATGGGAGGAAGGTCTACTCTAAAGCCTCTCTGCACATTCTTCAAGCTAATGCAGATGCCATGCTCGCAGCTGTTAACCAGAGGCTTTGGCGGGAAATAGCTGACTTCCTTCGGGAACTTCCATGCACAGTCAGTCACGTTTTAAGGCGGGGCTGGCAGAAGCGAAGATCGTGGCTCAAGATATCATGGAGTCCACAGTGGCGCATATTAACACCTCAGGCCGGGCCATCTGCATCGCCACGGACATGAGAAGGGCGGCCTGGCTCCGGGCCACAAAGTTCGACCGGGACGTCCAGGAAAACATATTGGACCTTCCTTTTGAGGGTAGCAACCTCTTCCATTCCACCACCGATGAGGAATTGGATAAGAAGAACAGTTCCCAGACTGCAAAGTCTTTATCCATCCTCACAAAGTCCACGCCCAAGACCTACAGTGAAACGCACTAGCGTTCCGACAAGGGTTGGGCTTTCGGCGGGTTCCGGGGCTTCCAAAAATGATGGTCCAGGCAGCCTGACCGATCTGCGAGCCAACACCGCCACAAGCAGAAGACTGGGTGTAAGGGCTTCTTTCGGTCCCCCTCCTAAGCCTCAGAGGAAAAGAAGGCATGACGCTCCCCTCTGGGTCCACATGTCTCCAGTGGGGGGTGGCAGGCTTGCCGTCCGTGCACACAATTGGTGCGTGAGGTTTGTGGACCCCTGGATCCTATCAGTAGTGTTCACGGGGTACCACCTACCGGTAATTCTCTCTTCTCTCTCCTCCCCTCCACTGCCACAGATTTGGACAGCAACTCTGTTGGCGGAAATCCGAACGCTTGTAGAGAGCCAGGCAGTGGAAGAAGTCCCAGCCTCTCAGCGGGGTGTGGGCTTCTATTCCAGGATTTTCGCCATACACAAGAAGAATCAGGCGAGCCTGAGAGTTTTGTTGGACCTTTCCACCCTGAGCCTTTTCCCTCCCAATTCAAATGTTCAAGATGGTTACCGCAGTGCTTATTGCAGAGACACTGTGCTGAGGAGACTGGACGTGCTCCCTGGATACGCTTATTTACACGTCGCGATTTGGCAGCCCCATCGGTCCCTCCTCCGGTTCAATTTCCAATACACGGTGCTACCCTCTGGCAACAATTCAGCCCTGAGGGTCTTTACTATGTTTATGAATGCAGTATCAGCCCTTCTCAGGGCCCAAGTCATCATGTCTACCCATACCTAGACGACTGGCTTGTCAGGGCGAGTTCTCCAGAGGCGGTCCATCAACCGCCCTCATGAACATGTTACACGACTTGGGATTCTACATCATTGTCAAAAAGTCTCAACTGGAGCCGACGCAGAGTCTAACGTCCCTCAGCCTCATATGGGATACAAGAGAGTTTTTCCATGGAGGACAGGATTGCAGCCATCAAGAGGGCCACAGGTCACTTCCTCAGCAGAGAGGTGACTTCAGCATGGTGGTACCAGCATCTCGTGGGTATCATGGAGGCTTGTCTCTTGGCGGTACCTTACACAAGACTGAAGGTACTGCTGCACTTCGCAGCCTCATGGAATCAGGAGCGGGGGGGGGGGGTCACAGGCGGAACTAGGCCGCATTCCTCCCTTCCTACACAAGGACCTAGTCTGGTGGAGCACAGACTGCAATCTGAGGATAGGCAGGCCCGTCCACCAACCAGCACAGCAGGTTACCATCACCACGGATTCATCCCTCGAGGGCTGGAGAGCTGCCCTGGACAACCACAGTGTCCAGGGAGTCGGGTCACGACAGGAACAGGAAGCACATATCAATTGGCTAGAGATGAAGGCCATCTGGCTGGCTCTCAAGTCCTTCCTACTTTTCATCAGCGGCAAAGTGATCCTCATTCAGATAGACAACTCCACCAGCATGTATTACCTCAACAAGCAGGGCGGCACCAGGTCCCCTCCCCTAGGCACCTCGCGGTCAGCATTTGGGAATGGGCCCTGGAGAACGCTATTCACCTGACGGCGATGCACCTTCCGGGGGAGTCGAACCTGGAGGCGTACAGGCTCAGCAGGCTGGGGGCAGACAATTACAAATGGCAGTTGAACGACTAGGTCCTTCTGCAGATTTTCGAAAGATAGGGTCATCCTCAGGTGGACTTCTTTGCCACCTGGTTCAACAGGAAGTGCCCTCAATTTGCATCCTGGCAGGGACAGGGTCTAGGCTCACTGGGCAATGCGTTACAGATTCAGTGGAACAGTATGAAGGCCTATGCCTTACCTTCCACTCCACTGGTACACATGGTGATATACAAGATAAGAGAGTCCTGGCCCTTCCGCATCATTCTGATAGTTCCGTGGTAGCCGGTGAGGCCATGGTTCTCGGAGCTACTCAGCCTGTCGGACCAACCTCTGCTGCACCTTCCCCTGGGCTCAGCGCATCTACTGTCAGTACTGGTGGGGGGGTGCAGTGATGCACCGCCCCCACAGAAGTTAGCCCTTGCAGCGTGGTGCCTGACCAGGTCACTCTGAAACATCTGCACCTCTCGCAGACTAATCTAAACATCATTCAGGTTGCTAGGAACGATGCCACTAGAACGAGTACAAAAGCAAGTGGACTAGGTTTTGCCACTGGGATGAGTCCAAGGAAGTAGATATTCTCATTTGCTCACTGGACGATGTTTTATCTTTCTATGCACACCTAGCACATTCTGGAGTGCAGATAGACACATGCTGCACCTATCTGGCGGCTATTGGAGCCTCCCGGAATTCGGAGTAGGTGGTTTTCTCATCCGCCAATCCGGTGGTTAAGACATTTGATGGGACTCACTAGGCTCTAACCGCCCATCAAGAAGCCACACCCTGTGTGGGACCTCATTATAGTGTTGGGTGCCTTGGCGCATAAACCTTTTGAGCCTATGGCATCCGCAGACATCATGAAGACAGCCCTTTTGGTGGGTCTTACGTCTGCACGTTGTGTCAGCGAGACACAAGCGCTAGTGGTATCTGAGCCATACACTACCTTTCACAGGGACAAGGTGGTCCTCAGAACGCATCCCGCATTCCTTCCTAAGGTAGTCTTGGCATTCCACCTAAATTAGGAGATTGTACTCCCTACTTTCTTTGCAGACCCCAAGGACGAGGCTCAGAGGGTTCTGCACTGTTTAGATGTAAGGAGAGCGATAAAGGTCTATCTGAACAGGACCAAGAGCTTCTGTAAATCTGAGGCTCTATCACCTTCGGCGGGTCAAGGCCCGGATATCAGGCTTCCAAGGCCTCCATTGCAAGATGGATGGTGGCAGCCATTAAGGAGGCATATGAGCTGCAGCACAAGCTGCTTCCGGCAAGCATGCATGCTCATGCTGTCAGAGCCGAGGCCACAGCAGTCTCATTCCAGCGACACATTCCGTGGCAGGTCATTAGCAAGGTGGCCATGTGGGCCACTCTCTCTGCCTTTTGTAAGCACTACTGTTTGGATGCCGGCTCCAGGTCAGACGCGGCATTCAGGAAGGCAGTATTAAGGAACTTGTTTTCTTAAGGAGGGTCACCTCCCTACCCTGGGGCTACATTCAGTTGTAATCGCCCATGCAGTATGGAGGAAAGGGGACGCGGCGTAAGAGTAATTATAAGTTACTCACCGTAGTGACTAATGTACTCTTGGTCCATAGTCTCCTTTCCTCCATACGTCCCACCATCCTTCCCCCTAATAAAACTGGTGTCATTAGGCAATGTTAATATTGTCGATGTGTCTATGTGGACTGAGAAGTGGCGCAGGTGGGCGGAGTCAGGGGAGCGGATGCTCCCAGGGCCGCACACCTGTGCGCCTCTAAATTTAAAGGGGAAGAAGATGTTTTTTGGTGAAAAAAGTTCAGTCTCCCATCCCTAGAAGGGACGCCCATACAGTATGGAGGAAAGGGGACTATGGTCTAAGAGTATGTTAGTCACTACAGGGAGTAACTTATAATTTATGGAGAAACACATAGTGAGGCTTCCAACAGAGTGCCTGGTGAACTAAATTGCTTCTAGATGCAGGCAATTTGGGAAGGAATGGCACAACGAGATTAAATGAATTGCAAAGCATTAAGTGATAAGTGGTGTAGTGGCAATTAAGGTACTTCACCACATAATTTCCAAGGTCTGGTTTTATAGCAATGTGCAATTATTTATGAATGTTTTGTTTTCAAGAACTCAACTAGTACTTTGTTTTATATCCGACCCACTGGTGTTCTCCCCCTACCGGTTTCTGTGCTCTTCACATTGTCAGGGAGGCAGTCTTAGCTTGTGGCTCACAGCAAGTGCAGGTGTTAACAATCAATGATGATTCTGCTGCAAGGACTTCTGGTAGCTGTAGTCATCAGGTTTGCAAGGAACAAGCTTGCACCCAAACCCACAGTGGGGAGAGGCGGGGAGTAGCCCACACTGAGGCACTCCAAAGCAGGCCATGTCACCCCGGTGTAGCCCCTTTTAGATTTTGAAGATTCCACCCTTCAAAAATCCAGGAAATATGAAAAAGAGGACTCCAGTTCCCTGCACAGTTAACCTACTCAGCCACTGGTGTTCTCCTCCTACCGGTTTCTGTGCTCTTCACATCGTCAGGCGGGGCAGTCTTAGCTTGCAGCTCACAGCAAGTGCAGGTGTTAACAATCAATGATGATTCTGCTGCAAGGACTTCTGGATATATATATTTATTGAAAAAACATTAGTTAACGTGCAGTTACGTTGCGCAGATTTAACGCAACAAAAGCCTTGAAATTCAGCCGATGTGGGAAGTCATGCGGCGGGCTCTCATTGATGTCCACCATAATGCCATGTCCCCCATAATGCCATTTTGTATGTCATTGTCAATCCCTTCTTTTATAATATGTATGCGCTTATGGCCTTTGCAATGGGAATGTGCCACAAGGAATTTAGAGACTGATCAAGTGGTGCTGTGAGTATATTCAAAAAGGAAAATAAACCTTTTCTGTCCTTAACTCGAATTGATTTTTCTACCTAAATTAAAGAAACTCTGGTGCTCATCAGGAAGTCTGTGTAAGTCCAAAACAAATGGCACAGTCCCAGTAAAAAAGGCTCCTACGCTATCCCTGTCACTACAACAAACAATAATACAGTTCTGCTCGTGACCCAGGAGAATGACTTCCTTCTCCTCGATGTAAAGTGTCCCAAAGGACTCCTAGCTTTTCTCAAAATAAAAGTTCCATAAAGTTCTGGCTTTTTGTGACAAACAAAACAAATCAGTTATGCAGGATCCTTGTGGGGCTAGGAGAATGACTACTATCTGGTTCCCCAATGTTCCTTACAGTTTTCAGTTAAATGGGTAATTCCCTTACAGAGAGGTTTTCACACGTTTGCATTTCTTTAGATTTTTTTTTATGCCCCCTCTGAGATACTCTGAGTGCCTCTCGGCTGTCCAGTGCCACATCTTTGGGAATCGCGCCAGGAAATTGTGCTTCAAAGTGATTCACTACTTTCTTGGTTTATTCACATTTTCAATCTCAAGTATTCCCGATTCCCCAGATTTTGCCAGGTTACTTTCTGAAGGGAAGGGCCTGGTTCTCAGCTTTTCAGAAGAGAAGACGATGACAAAGACTGTGGTTTCCTTCTTATTTCAAAAGATTGTTGACTGCGGGGATTGAAAGCACTGGACTCTTGACAGGATCTGGTGTCGACCAATCATAAGCTTGAAATAGCCTTTTAATAAAGGGTGATTGGTTTTTGCTCGGTTAACCAGCCCTAGATGATTCTGGGGTGTGCGCAGGAAGGCATCCATTCACCATACGTTTTAGTATGTTACTTTTTTGTCAACAATTGTCCTCGAAAGTCCTCTGATGACTCCCCAGGAAAAGTTTTCCCCTACATGGCCAGGGAAGGGCAGAGGCTACCTAACTCCAACTCTGGGGGTGGCTATCTGTCGGAGGAACACATGGGGGGGGCAACCTTCCGATAGTAGAGGCAGTTCGCATTGGAAAACACCTAATAACCCACCTTTGAAAGACCTAAGAATAATTTATTATATCCATCTCAAACCTACATGGCATACTGGGTTTCCGAAGATATTCAAACACACAAGCAAATATACAGTGATACCTGTGAATCCAATGGGATGAAGAAGAGAGCAAGAGTATGCAGAGTAACATCAGCAAGAAGCACACAATGCGGTCAAGTCTTTTGGATCATTTGACCCGTGCAGGCAACTTTACAACTCAGATGCAACAAGGAAATGGAGAAACTTCTTTCCCGATGTGATTCGGTAAACAGAAAGGATGTAGCATGCATCCGGGAGGACGCTGGCAAGAGAAGCTCAAGACCGGGAGGGCTATGGTCACAAGATACGGTGCAGAGGAGGCTTGGCCGTGAAGACCAGAGACATGAGGGAACCAGAGGGTACAGGAGATGCCCAGCCGAAGAGAAGGAAGACTGCTGCCCTGGACTCCACCAAGGGAAGATGCTGAAGTAGCCAGACATTACCGGTGACCCCAAGCAAGCGACTGGGCACACCATGGCGCTAAGCTGCATGCACCGGTAGGCGAATTAAGCAAGTGAACTCTGTGCAGAGAACAGGTGCAAAGGAGCCGGAGCGTGTTGGCCAGCATTGAGAGTATAGAATGGGAGAGACTATGGAAAGTAGGAAACCCTTAACAGAGAAAACAGTGAACCCAAACAAACCTTGGCCACAGCCAGCAGGGGGAGGGCAAGAACCCAACGTTGGCAGAAGGGAAAATTGTATGAAGTTTGGCAAAGTCCTGGAAGGAGAGTATACCAGGCACATTGAAGGTGAGTCGGGGACTTTCACCCTAACACAGAAAGCTTTGAATGTGAGAGGTCCTGGAAGGAGAGTATACCAGGCACTTGAAGAAGAATATATGTTGATACATAAGCCAAGTGAATGTGAATATAACCTGGCAGGAGAGTATACCAGGTGTATTGTTTAGAAGAATGATGCACTGAGGTATTTGAATATAACCTGGTAGATGATACCAGGTGCATTGCTTGGAGAACTATGAACTGAGAAGCTTGAATAAAGCCTGGCAGGAGACCACACCAGGTGTGGTGTTTTGGAGAATTGTAAACTGAGATGCTTAAGTAAAACCTGGCAGGACAGTACACATGTAGACTGTTTTGAAAGACATTAAAACTTTACATATTTGAGTTGTTCCATCAAGAGAGGAGAAACAATCTCTTGATCTTGTGAAATCTGCAAACAAGAGAGAGGAAGTTCTGTTCTTTGAAAGAGAAGAAACAATCTATTGGTGTTGTAAGCCACATAAACTGTTGTATTTAAACATGTGATTGTCAAGAAAGGGGAAGCTATATCTTGACTCTGCAAGCCTCGTAAATAAGAGAAAAAGATATTTCTTTATTTTGTGGAAATATTGGAAAACCACAAGAAGCAAGTGATTATCTGGTGATATCGTGAGACTGTATTATAAAGGAATTGTGAAATACTAGAGGAAAGGAACCCCTTTTATACACCTGTGGAACATTGGTTGTTTCGTTTTTGCACTATTTTGGAACATAGCTGCAGGGCACAGCCAAAAGAACATTTACCCTTTCACTTTATGATTAGTTTAGAATGTGAGGGTTAGCTTAGGTTTTGGACACGGGGCAGAGGACTTTTACTTTTGGACATCCTGACTTGGACACTAGTTATTTTGGTTGAGGCAGGGAAACCCCTCATAGCTCCAGGGAAAGGTAGGTTTTCCTCCAACCCCTATTTCTTAAATGTTTATATCAATCAAAGTATACCTCTGTGTCTGACACTTACTTATGACCCATCACAGTCCCCTCAAGAAGGACCCTGGAAAGGTTTCAGTTCCTTTGGCAGAGTTCGAAAAGATAACCCCTAGAATAATGTTTCGGGGAGTTGGGGTTGGAGTTAAAGACCGACTCAATTGAAAACCGCTGAAGTGAGTGTTCTCTCTCTGTTAGTTGACTGTTCTTTATATTTGCTTGTTTAGTAAACAGTTCTTCATACAAGCTTGTTGTTGCCTGTTTTCCATGGCTCTCTTAGCTTTGACTCTTCTCCTTCCTGGACTTTTAATGACTATCGTTACCTGGTTTTCAGGATGCGTCATCATTTCTGCCTGGGGTTGTGTGATAATATACGGTTTTCCTCTCGTTTAGCGCTTGTTTCCTGGCCCTGTACTCATGGTTGTTCTGATGTTGTAATGGACTCGACCGTCCCTTCCGTATGGGTTATTCATCCACCACCACTATGGATGCTTCGCAAGCCACTTATCCAACTTTGCAAAATGCTGTGGTTAGCGTTCTCAGTGCAGTTGTCGGACCACATGCTCCACCTACTCCAGCTCACGCCGCCACAACCCAATCTCTGCCCTTCCGTTTAGCGGATACCCATCAGACTGCTACGATGCTTTCCAGACATCTCACAGTTAACATATGTTTGTTTCACCGGGGCGTTGTGGTGATTCTCTTCTTTCTCGACCTTGGTCTCGTCCATCGGCCGGTAGGTTTCACTTATGTACATTTTGTGTTCTGCCTTGGTGTAGGACGCCTTCTCCACTTTCTGCTTTTGCTTCCACTACTGCCAACAGCTAGTCGGACTGTGAGATGTTCTCATGCTTTCTTTTGAACCACATCCTCCACGTCTCTGCCTCGAGTCTTCCTTCTGCTTCTACCTCTGCCTTGAAATTGATCTCACTTTCCAACTCTATCGTCTCTCTCTGTGTCTCCATCTCTCTTCCCCCGTGGTTTGTTTCTGGTGTCTTGATATAGCAGGGTTCGCCCTGTCGTAATGTCAATTCCATTGACAACAGCTGGTCGAGTGGTTTTCCCGCTTCATTGTAGCATTCTGAAGTTCTTCTCGTCCATGTACTTATCATGTTAAGATTGTGTGACCCAGCACAATAATACATGGTTTCTGATAGAATTCTAGAAACATGAGGTGTGGGCAATGTCACTATCTTATGGGGTTGGAAGTTAAAGGGGCTGTGTTCCCGATTTGCGTCCTTGTCTTGTCCCCAGGAAGGGAATTCCTTTCCATGAGGTTGTCCTCCATATTACCAGCCCTAATGGGACTATTGGTTAGCGGCAGCACCACCCTGGCCAAATGGAAAGCCCCCCCCGGGGAAAAGTGACGCTATCTGAAGGATCACCACACTTCCCACAGCTGCTGAATTTCTAGAGTTTTGTTATAGTACAAAATTAGAAGATGATGATGCCAGTCTCTAAGCCTAGATTATTGCAGACTTCACATGTGACATTTTTGTGAAGCTTAATATTACTCCACGCTTCAGTGACATTATTGTTAATTATAAGTATTCCAGTCTTCACTTGAGTTCTGGCTGCTTTAAATAGATTTTCTGGTCGCCCATGGTGGGTAATATTTGTGAGATTTTTACCAGAACGAAAACTCAATTTTCCAAAGAAAACATAGACCCTTTGCCCAGGTTGCTGACCCCAGGGCTGAAAAACATTACGTTCCCCAAAGACATGTTTTCAAAGTTAGGCTGTGGCTGAAGCAATCTCTGACACAATCCCATTTAAGGGATCTAGAAGCCAATCAATGGAAGCAATAAAGCAGGTTGTGACTGAATGACTCCTGCTCTGCATTAGTACGGGGATAAGTAATGCTTGGGCCGGGAGGATATCTCAGGGAAAATACACTGTTCTTGGAAACAAGAGCATCCAAGCAGCACATTATCTATACCAGGTCCTGCGCTTAGATGCTGGAATCAGGTCTAATGCCTGATACCAAAACCCAATTCAAATAATGTACATTTTTTAAAACCCCCTTATCATCCTCACCCTACCACTAAATCAGTATTGCTCTCAATCATAAAGGTGAACCAGGCACAGCCTGACCGGTATACCTCTGTTGCCTCTTTTGGTAGCGCTGGCAGAGGGCAGTCTTTATATCGTCAGTAGGGGTGTAACTTGATAGTTACAACACAAACAATAGTTACAAAAAGATCATGTCCAACCAAGGTTTTAGAAAAGTAGAAACTTTCATAAAAACATGCAATGCTTACACCTATTAAATACACTAAAGACCCACCCCTGTAAAAGAAACACAGATAATGCCGACTTTGAGAATAAAGGGCACTCTAGGTTGATTGGGAGGGGGGGTACTCTAGGCTACCAAGTTTTGCAGCATTGTCAATACTCAACGATATGTCTTTGAAATGCAAGAAAAGGGGCTTAGAATTCACTATTGTCTTTTAGCATGGCCCAGGGCAAGAGGGCCTCTTCAAATACTTCAATTCCTTTGCCTTGAATGCTCAGCACCATCGAGCTAGGCTTCTGTGCATTGTCTTGTGTAATGGTGCAGAAGGAGATGGATAAGACACAGGTAGCATATTTGTTTGGGCTAAAGACTTTTATTCAAACAGCAATTAAAGGGAAAAGGGTTGGGGAAGGCCTGACTGTTACTAGCCAATGAAAGTGTTTGCCTTACCTTAAAACTAAAAATAAGGATGGTCAAAAGTCCAACATAAAAATCAACGGTCTCACTCGCCTAACCTAACTTTTGTCCCTTACGCTTAAAAGAAGCAAAAGAAGGTGCTTGCGGTTTGTTCTTCTTTAGCCGACAGTTCCAACGTTAAACAGCAACTTCCAAACAGTGTTCCAATGAAAGTTAAAAAATGGCAAATTCTTCCTGGGTCTTCCTCACAGGAAAAAAAGGCTTCAGGATCTAAACGAATAAAAGTTCCCACAATATGTTATAGTTCCACTGGCTTGTATATTCCCAGGGGGGGGGGGTCTTCCCTTCCCATAGAATGTTTACAGATAGTTCAAAAGAATGTTTTGCACAGTTCTACAAATGTGTAGGTGTCTAGGGTTTTCCCTTCCCCTGGAATATTAAATGGCAGTTAGAAAGAAACTTGGCAAAAACACAGAATGTTTCCTTGTGGATACCCAGGTTGATCCCTTCCCCTTGGTGTATTCCAGCAACAGCTCCACAAGGGTTTGTATTCCTACATGTGTGTGTACACACACATGCACACCCACACACCCCACACACACACACCTCCCTACCCCTAATGTGTTACTCTGCATCAGTCTCACACTTTCTATCTCACAGGTCACTCTCTACTGGGTTGATGGTCTCTGGCCCTGGGCTTCTCTTTTTCAGTTTGTTCAAATCTGGTTGCCCAGGCCTTCCTGGGATAGTTGTGGGTCTCAGACCCTTGATTTCATCTGTCTGTCTTCCCCCAGGTAGATGGCGGCCATCAGCCCTAATTTCCTTGGTTCCAGCCTTCCCCTGGCTAATGGTGGGTCCCAGACCCCTGGTGGTGGTGCTCCACCTGGCTCCTCTTCTTGTTGCAGTGGCCTCTGGCTTTGGCAGACGGAGCCTTCCGTCTCTGTGGTGGGAAGCAGCAATCTTCCACGCGACCCAGTCGGTCTCTGCCTTGTGCCGACTTCAGGATACTAAGGGACCGCACCACTGCTTGTCGCGGGCGTCCCTAGTCAGCAGCTTTATTGCAGTACTTTCTCCTCAAAATGCTATCAGGCTTCCCGAGTCTTTGCTCTTTCTCCCCAGAGACTGGAGAGAGCACCACTCGCTCTCCTGGTGTTCTGTGGCCACAGGAGTGCCTTGGCACCCCACTGTTGGAGGGCTGGCAGGTCTTCCAGACCCTTCCGTGACAGGCCTCTGCCACGGCGTCCCTCTCTCCTGCCCGACACCGCTCTCAGCTCCCGTGTCTCCCGCTCCTCTTGCTCTCCAGCCAGCATCTCTCCAGCTCGTGTTTGCTTTTGAGTTCCTTTCCGTGCTCTCCTTCCTGCTGGAAGCCAGGCTTCTTATTGGAATTGTTAAAGGTCCACAGGTGTGGGCCATTTAGTTCAATTGTCTGACCTTCATGAAACTTATTAGCTGGACATGCCTGGCTATTCGAATGGCACACTTCCATAGCCCCTTTCTTTGTCTCAGTACAAAAGTGGTGTTTGTGGAGGTTTGAATTAAAGGAAGTGCACATTACTCGGTTCTTTCTCCTACTCGTCTTGGTACTTGACTGATGTGTGTCTGCGTTACCAACATAAGGTGAATAAATGTTTATCTCGAAGTGTCCTCATAGTTGGTCTATTCCTCGTCCCAGTGTTGAGGTGATCATTTTGGGAGACATTTCAGAGGGAAGAAAAGGGAAAGGGCTGACAGTCTACAAAGGCTTAAGGGATAGAAGTTTTGTTTTGGAAAGGGAACAGGGGGATACCATGTCTCACCTAAGGACATCCTCTCCCCACTCCCCAAGTTCCCTCCACCCAGGTGATCCTCCCTCATGATCGGGATCCAAAAGCATTGGTCTTTCCCTAGCAACCTGAGAGGAGGATCCCGAGGGGAAAGAAGTGAAGACTCCCTCAGTTTCCTCACAGTAGGCAGTTGTGCACTATGACCTTGTAGTTTTGAGTTAGCCAGGTTTTCGGTGAGGAATAGGATTTCTATGCCTCCGTCGCATAGCAGATCGTACATTTCATTTGAGTGCTATGACTTTGATCTGGTGTCGACTAGGTTGCAGTTTAGCTTTTTGTTGCTTGTGGTCTGTTTGGTCTTTGGCTGTGTCTTTTGGTGGTCATGTTGGTGGTGTTCATTATTACCACCAAAGTGCGTGTCTCGGTCTGTGGATTCTGTTTTTTCATTGAGTAGTTCAGTTAGGTTGCGAATTGGGTTGATGTCTTCTTCATGGTCTCCTCTTTGTCGTGGTTGATGGCGCCTTTGGTTGTGCCGATTTTTGGATGATTAGCGTGAGGATATCGTTTCCTTCTGTTTTGTTTCTGTGGTTTTCAATTCTTTCCCGTTGTCCAGTTATCCTGCTGATGTGCTTAATGTTCTTGAGTTTTGGTGGCTGTCCGAGTGGGTGGTAGGTTGACAAGTAGGAGAGTTAGGTAGAGCGTTGATTGTCTTGTTTTCGCGAATAGACTTATTTCAGTTGACCGTGCATGTGTGTTGTACCTTGGTGTGGTATTCTGATATTATTCCATTTCATTTGCTCTGTTTTTGTTGTTCCCTGTGCGTCGGTCGGTCTTTCCTGGTCCGTGGCATATTGTGAAGGGTGCTGTTCTAAAGGTGGCTTTATTCTAGGGGGGGACTTGTCATGGGTCAGGCTTTCAGGGCACCGGGATATCCCTTAGGTAGGGTGGTCTAGGGTATGGGCTGGCCTTGGTATCAGTTTAGTTACTTGGCCGTAAGGGGAGATCTTTCGCTGCCTCAGACTTACTTTGTCTATCTGGGATTAGCCTAGGTGGTAAGTGACTAACTTTGGTGGTCGGAATAGGTTTGGCAGTTGGTTACCCTAGCTGTAGGGGGGGATCTCACACTAACTGAGCTTTTTTGGGTTTTGCCTAGGCAGTAGGTGACTAGGTTCCCTGGGTTGGATCTTCCCTTGTGGGAACCTGTGGTTTTGTAGTTGTGTCAAGAAGCCTCCCTTCAGTGATAAGTGGTTTGAATTGTCTCTTGTGGGTCCTGTATTGAGTTCAACTGTTGTGGGTGCCTCCTTTGGTCACCTCTGGTGGTTAGTTCTTCTCTTGGGGTGTCCTGTCTGCTTGTCTTTCCTCATGGGGTCTCTTGGTTGGGTCTTGTTGTATCCGGTTGACAGAGGCGTTAGCCTCCCTGTGGTGACCTGCGGATTGGTTTTCCTTGTGCGGTCCTGTGTGGTTGTCTCTCTTTGCAGGCTTTTGTTATTGTATTGGTTCCTTTGGTGACCTGAGGTGGTACTTCTTTCCTTGTGGGATCCTGTGCGACTGTCTCTCCTTGTGGGTCCCTGGGTTGTGTCCTGTTGTATTCGATTCACAGAGGCGGTAGCCTCCCTGTGGTGGCTAGGTTCTTTTTAGTTACCGGATGGTGTCAGTCTGACATCCGCTTTATGCTATAGGTGGAGTGGGAGAGGTGCTGTGGGTGGAAATGCAGTTTGATGCAGTGCAGTGTAGCCTACTGCTACCAGTGTCAGTTCAGCAGCTTTTGAATTGCGAGATTTCAGGTTTGAAAGGGCTGTATTGCAGAATTGTTTGAGTTTGGCAGTAGTGTAAATTCACCCGGATTCAGCAGTGGCTGTATAGCAAACTTCACATGAGTTCAACAGAGTTGTAATGGTTACTTCTGAGAACAACAATGAGCAAAGTACCACACAATGATAACATACAATGGTTAGTTCGTGACTCGGCAATGTGCCACACAATGGCTACTTCCGAGCAGGCAAATCCAAATATAACACGCGTTCAGCAGTGTTTATATTGTGAGAATTCACCCAGATTCAACGATGGCTGTATTGCGGAAATCACATGAGTTTAGCAATGTTTATATAGTGAGAGTTCAATGGCAGACTAGATGGCGCAGAAAGGTTCAACGCAATGGCAAACCAATGAACACAGCAGAATTCAACAAAATGGCAGACCTAAGAACACAGTGGAGTTCAACACAATGGCAGGCTAGAGAGCGCAGCAAAGTTTAGCACAGTGGCTAACTAGAGAGCGTGGTGGAATACAACGCAATGTTAGGAGCAGGTGCTACTAATGAAGCAGTGGCAGGGTTTTACCAGAATTTTTAATGTCTCTGCTCCCCACCCGTACCACCTTACCTGGTTGGTTCTATGTGATAATCCCACGGACGAAAATGCCGCCATTTTAAATAATTCTTCCATGGATTTATATGTGACGGGATACCCTCTGCAGCCCCTCCCATCTATCTATCTGTCTGTCTGTCTGTCTATCTATCTATCTATCTATCTATCTATCTATCTATCTATCTATCTATCTATCTATCTATCTATCTATCTATCTATCTATCTATCTCATTTCTGAGGCTTGTTGAATCTGCTTAGATCACATGCTGTGCATAGGCAGACATCTAGTGGAAGCTGCAGAGTATTAGTTTGTTTTTCGAACTCGAAAAATGGCATCGACCTAGGGCGTGCCAGTAATACTATCCCTAGTGTGACGTCCACTGTACCCATGATCCCTAACGCATGTAGGACCCTCAGATTGTTTTTTTCCGCCATACTTGTCGTAAGCATTGTTGCAGAGTTCCCTGGCTTTCAGCCATTTATTCATAATTTATCTAAAAATCCCCGTTCTTACAAACCCACGTTGAGAGATCGAAGATCGACGTCGGTCCGAAGAACGAACAACCGTCGAGACTGCACAACGGACTTTGGGCCTCGGAAGGCCTCTGGCCTCGGCCCGGGCCTCGGAAGGCCTCTGGCCTCGGCCCTGCAAGTAGGGAGAGGGGAGGTGGACACAATCACTCACTTTATTTCCTACATACACTCGCCCGCTGCCATTAGGTGACATATGGAGAGTAGTCCATTTAAATTTTGCCCCAAGTGCAACCACAAGTTCCCTTGGGTTGACAAACACACCACCTGTAATCTCTGTTTGCCAAGGGACCACCCTGAGGCTAACTGCAGAGCGTGTAAGCGCTTTAAGGCTAAAACACTAAAGGACCGCTCCACTAAATGTTGGGCCCATCACGCCAGGCAGCTCGAGACCATGGAAGCGGTGGGATCCTTCAGTGATAGCAGCAACGCGTCCGTTTCGGACGGCGAGGGCACAGGGGCGTCGAAAGACACCCAAGTGCTAGTCCCCGACCTCGGAGGATTGTCCGGCAGGGCAGTTATGGGGAACACACCCGGAGACACGAGCGCTACCCATACTACTAAACCTAAACACAATAACCCCAGCCGAGATTCGACATGCGTGTCGAGTGCTCGGAAGAAGGAGGCACATAGAGAGCGGTCCACAGAGTCAGTGTCCTCTGGGAGTTTCAGATCGAGATCCCCTCACGACACACAGAAACCGTCCACAGTTGCCAACAGTGTCTCGCTCCCCAAATTCACGGAGGTATGGTCGTCGGAAGACGAATCCGACCTCCACCCCCAAGCAGCACGCTTAGGGTTGACTCCGGCAGCTCGTTCCACCTCTGCCTCCGAGTCTCGAGCTAGCCTACACACCCCCGAATCTCGGCACCAGGCGTCGAAAGATTCAGAGAAGGGCAGACCATGAGGGAAACACTCCTCTACTCAACGTAAAGGGGACAAACAACAGAAGAAGTCGTCACATACAACTTCTGCACCCCAGGTCCACAAGGACAAACATGGGTCTTCAGATAAAGTTAAATCTAGGACCCCTGACCCTGTCACCAAGTCTAAAGTTATCCCTCCCACTCTACAGCAGATGGGAATAGGAGAGGAACCTCAGTAGGAGGTAGTCATCCCCAGTTCCAGGGAATGGAACTCTTATGACATCGACAGGGTGATGAGAAGAACGTCCTCTTTAGCTAATTTCTATGAAAAGAATGCTAATTATTTTCTGAGCTATCAGAGTACCCCTGACAACTCTACTCCTTCAGGATCCAAAGACCCTCAGCCTTATAGTAAGAGACCTCGTAATGAAACTCCAGCTCAGGGCCTCGTTCCAGACCCATTCTCTATTCAACCTTACCACCAGTATGCTGAAGACCCAGACATACAAATGCTGGATGACCAAGCGGGGGTGAATTATTACAGAGACGAGGACCAGGATGAGGAGGAGGAAGACGAGGCAGAGGTCTATAATCTAGACTCACCTGTTAACAAAGAACCACCGGTCACTGACTCACCTGTGGATAATCAGCCTCTACTCAATGAGGTCTTAGCTAGAGCTGCAGAGCACTTTCACATAGACACTCAAGGGGCTCAGGAAGAGAGGGACTTTGCAGAGGAGATCATGGGGTATAAGAAACCCATTGCCCAAGCCATACCAATTCTGAAGTCCATCCAACGCAGAATTGACCCTTTCCTCCTCACCCCTAATCTCACTAGGGCTGTGAACCCCAGAATTGAATAATTGTTCAGGGCCGCCCAGTCAGACCCACTTTATATAAGGGGCCAACTTAAGCCTGACTCGTTGGTAGTCACTACCACCAGGAAAAGAGCAGGGACACCTCTATCATCATCTGAAGCTCCCCCAGACAAGGAGAGCAAAAGGATTTATGGGCTAGGAAGGAAAGTGGCCTCCACTTCTGCTTACCGGGCAAGAATCGCCAATACCACCACTCTGCTGGCAAGCTATAATTGCCACCAGTGGGAGCAGGTAGCTGCCCTCATCGCCTCCGCACCTGAACCACTAAAGGGCCAGTTAGCCCATATTGCGTCGGAGGGGAGATCAGTGTCCGGGTGCATTCTAAAGGCTACCTTTGACGCCACAGATAATGCAGGCTGGCTCATCGCAGAGAGCACTATCACCAAGAGACACGCTTGGCTCAGACAATCAGGTTTTAAACCTGAGACCAGGATACTCTTATCGACATGCCGGTGGAACCGAATGTCTTGTTTGGCAAAGCAGTAGAGGAGGCACTCAAAACTGCCAAGGATGAATACGATACCCTAAAGTCCCTGGGACAATTGACTAACAAACCCACAAACCAAAGAGGGAATAATAATAATTTTCGTCGCTCACGCGGACAAAATTCCCAGAGGGGTTCCAATTTCTCACAGGAGCAGGGTACATCGTCGGGTAACAACCAACAAGGTACCCAAAGTTACGGCAGAGGTAACAAAAGAGGCCGCAGTAAAGGGAGAGGCAGCCCAGGCAGAGGCAGTACGCCTCCCACCAAACAGTGACGCTCCGCTCAAGGTCCCTTCCCATGCATCCCCAGTAGGGCGGCGCATTTCCAACTTCACCCAAGCATGGGAAGGGATCACCTCGGACAGATGGGTGCTGTCCACAGTGTCCGCAGGATACTGCATCGAACTACTGGAGCGCCCCCGCAACCACTCTCCGCGACAAAAAATACACTCCCTGAGACCCTCCTCGAGGAAATCGTCAATCTTCTCGCAAAGGACGCGATAGAACTTGTCCCGGGCAACCATCTAAACAAGGGTATTTATTCAACTTACTTCCTTGTGCCAAAAAAAGATTTGACAATGCGCCCAGTATTAGACTTACGCCCTGCAAACAAGTATGTCAAGCCCCAGAAATTTTGCATGACTACGCTCCAAGAGGTAATCCCCCTCCTTAAAGAGGGAGATTACATGGCAACATTGGACATTAAAGATGCCTATTTTCATATTTCCATGTTCCCAGCGCACAGAAGATTCTTGTGCTTCAAGGTGGACAGTCAGCACTACCAGTTCAAGGTGCTGCCCTTCGGTATAGCCTCGGCTCCAGGGGTATTCACCAAGGTACTGGCGGCGGTGGCGGCACACCTATGCAGGGAGGCTATCCCAGTCTACCCTTACCTGGACGACTGGCTCATCACGGGGGAGACCCCAGTAATTTGCAGATCCAACATCCAAAGAACGATCAACCTCCTCTTGGAATTGGGTTTCTCAGTCAACGAGAAAAATTCAAGCCTTGTGCCAAGCACCTCCAAACAGTTCCTAGGAGCTATCTTAAAGACCCAAGAGAGGTTGGCCTTTCCATCAGAGGAAAGAATTCGGAACATACTACTGCAAATTCCTCAATATCAGTCCGGTCGCCAGATAAGGGTGCACAAAGCGATGTGTTTGCTAGGCATGATGGCGTCATGTATTTACCTGGTTCCCAACGCGCACCTGCGCATGCGACCCATGCAGGAATGGTTGGCGAACCAGTGGTCTCAGGCAAGTGGTCAGTGGGACGATCTAATGCACGTTTCGCCAACACTAGTACAAAGTCTTCACTGGTGGACAAGAGAGAACCTGACCAAGGGGAAACCCTTTTACGATCCAGAGATACAGGCGGTGGTCACTACAGACGTGTCCCTGTCAGGGTGGGGAGCACACCTCCTTCACCACACAGCTCAGGGTCTCTGGTCTCACACAATGGCCAAGAATCACATCAAACTGCTAGAGCTTCTGGCAGTCTTCAGAGCGCTTCGGGCGTTCAAACCCCACCTGGCGAACTTGTCATTGCAGATCCTAACAGATGGCACGACAGCAATGTTTTACATAAACAAACAGGGAGGGACTCGTTCGCCAAATATGTCCAAGCTTGCCCAGAAAATTTGAAATGGGCACTCAGACGGAACATTTACCTGTCATCTCAACATGTTCCAGGGGATCCCAATTCACTAGCAGACACTTTGAGCAGAGACCCCCTCCTGAAAGAGCACGAATGGTGTCGACATGAAGAAGTCGTAAAAGACCTCTTCTCAAAGTGGGGTTTCCCCACTATAGACCTATTCGCCACAAGCGAAAACAGACAATGCCCGGGATTCGCATCCAGGTTCCCCCAGCCAGACTCCATGGGGAACGCTCCATGGATGAACTGGGCGGGGATGGTTGCCTACGCTTTTCCACCAACCCCTCTGTTGAGGAAGGTGGTCAACAAGATGCACAGGGAATCGATGACGCTCATCCTAGTTGCTCCCATGTGGGCGAGACAACCATGGTTGCCGCACCTGTGCAAACTGGCAGTGTGCAAACCCATCAGACTCCCCTGCTGGCACAACCTACTATCCCAGCACGAAGGACAAACCGTGTATCCTCAACCCAGCTCGATGAACTTGGCAGCATGGCTCCTGAAGTCATAGAGTTTGGCCATCTCAATCTACCACAGAGATGTATGGATATCCTAAAAGAATTAAGGAAACCAAACACAAGACACTGTTACTTTGATCAATGGAAGAGATTAGTTATTTGGTGCCAGAATAAACAAATCAACCCGGTTGATTGCACTCCGTCCAATATTGTCACCTACATGCTCCACCTGCTGGACGCAGGGTTGGTATTTAATTCACTCAAGGTACACCTGGCGGCGCTGTCAGCCTGCACCACCTCCCATAACAAGGTGTCGTGGTCGAAAGTACCAGTAGTTAAAGCCTTTATGGAAGGGGTAGAGAGACTCCACCCTCCAATTTCAAACCCACCACCAGGATGGGACCTTAATGTGGTGCTTGCTAAACACCCCCCCCCGAACCCATGCATAAAGCTAGTCTCAAACACCTGACCTATAAAACTGCTTTCTTAGTAGCGATTACATCCATAAGAAGGGTCAGTGAAATTCAGGCTCTGTCAGTGCAGGATCCTTTATTTACTGATCATAAGGATAAACTGGTTCTACGAATTCACCCTAGGTTCTCACCCAAGTTAATTTCATAATTCCATGTTAACCACTCCATTGAGCTACCGGCCTTCTTCCAAGAACCCAAAAGCTCTGCTGAGGTGAAACTACACACACTAGATGTGCGAAGAGCGGTCCTCTACTACGTAGACAAAACCAGACCGCTAAGGAAAACAGATCAACTGTTCGTCTCCGCAGCTACAGGCAGAGAAAGAGATTGCGTCTCTAAGGGTGCCATCTCCAAATGGATAGTCAAATGTATCCAGCTGTGTTACTCCCTTTCAGATAAAACTCTACCTTTTACTCCAAGGGCCCACCCTACAAGAGGCACTGGGGCCACTCTGGCTTTCACTGCAAATGTATCCCTGGACACCATTTGCAAAGCAGCTACATGGAGCTCTATTCACACCTTTACTCAGCACTACTGCATTGGCACTCATTCCAAGACAGATACTCAAGTGGGACAAGCGGTTCTAAGACATTTATTTGCTCATGACCCTTCTCACATCCCACCTTCTTCTTGTAACACTGCTCACTAATCTATGCACAGCATGTGATCTAAGCAGATTCAACAAGCCCCAGAAGGGATACATTACTCACCGTAATCGTATTTCTGATGCTTGTATCTGCTTAGATTCACATGCGCCCGCCCTTCCTCCCCTTTGAGAGAAGGCGCATGGATGCTGGCAGTCTTATCTATCTTATCTGCTTGGATACTCTGTACTCGCGCTACTCCTCATGCTACTTCATGTCAGAAAAAATACAATCTGAGGGTCCTACACGTGTGAGGGATCATGGGTATGGTGGACGTCACACTAGGGATAGTATTACTTGTACACCCTAGTTCGATGCCCATTGTGGAGTTCGAAAAACAAACTATAATAATCCGCAGCTTCCACTAGATGTCAGCCTATACACATATATATATCCATAACTCACCCTCATATATAAATCCATCGGAAAATGCATTTTTAAAAATCAGCTTTTTCTGCTGCTGCTTTTCTGCAGCGAGATTATCACTGGATACAACCTGGTTGTAACTGTAGGATGTCACGTCAGGTGTGCAGTGTCAACAGGGCAAACAAGGGATGGGAGCCGTCCTAGGGAGCTGCCCTTTGCCTTCTGGCCCTTGGCATGGCTGCCCTGCGGAAGTCTAGTAGTGGGCTTTTGGTCACTTGATGATAACATAAGGAAGACTGAATAGATTGATCGAAGCCTTGAATAAAGTCGCGTGCATGGTAAAAGTGAAAGCAATTCTTCACTGATTTATTCTGGTATTTTTTTGTCTCCCAGTTTAGCTTAAAGTCCATAGGAAGGTGTGGGAGTGGAAATATTTCATGCTGGTACTTGCGATGTTATAGCCAAAATTGTTAAGCTTGTAAAACCCTGTCCTCATAATCTGGCAGCTTCTGCCTATGCAAATCTGTCTAATGTATATTCCCGTCACTGCCACTCTTCCCTGTACTGTGACTTTAATCCTTCTGACAGGTGACTGAGTGCTGAGGCTCCTAATAACTATGCTGTCACCAGTTTTGTTAGGGGAAAATGTGTGGGCTGCGGTTGGCTGAAAACTGAAGCAGCTCAAAGAAGTGCTGCTAGTATTTGCCATATTTTGTTAAAGTAATGCTGCTCTATTTTTCTGAAGAGCGTAAGTACATAGGGTTGCTTTTTGGGTGTATTTCTCAACGTGTCCTAAATTTCCCATTCGAGAAGAGGTTGCAGTGAGCCCACCTCCCGTAGCATAGTTAAGGCCTGCCAACTCTCAGGGGAAATTAGCACAGAACGGGCATGCATAAAGGGTTATCTTCCTTCACTATGGATGATCCGATTTAGTAAAAGCAGTTAAAGTTGGGTAGCATTTTAATTTACTCCATACATGGAACTCAAAAAGTGTGTGATTGACTTGCACTACTTATTTATGCAAAGGGGTACTTTGCCAGTTGTTTTTACTCACGCTTTTCTGATCATTTGACTGACAAACGTATGCATCTGTCATTGTCCTGAAGATTCTTCCATTGAAGGGACGTTTGACCGGGATTCAACCAGAGTTTGTTCCGGGATTGTACTATTTTCTCACAAGATCTTTGGCAACACTTATGTAACTGTTAGATTAATGTTTCAGCTACCTGCATTCACTGGAAATACTTTTGTGGGACATAGGTCCCTTGAAATTGAAAAGTGGTCAAGCATGGTATATTCTGTTCATGGTTGTGCCCTTCCCATTTGTCTCAGGACTGGTGAAGGTAATTTTACTACCTCGGGCAAAGGCCCGAGTTTGAGCTTACAATGGGGTCAGTTTGCTGGTTCAAAGGCCAGTCTTGCTCTCCCTAATGGGTGTCCTGTCGGGGGGTGCTATTGGCAACTGTCTTATTGTAGAACTGTCCTTTTCCAAAACTCCAGCTTTCGGCTCTGAGTTTTAAGGTGGCATTAAGGCAATAGGTGACGAGGCCAAGGCTACTTACTAGACAAGGAGTCACGATCCTGGTCTGTCATTCTTTCCTTCTTCCCGTCCCCTCATTTTCCTTGGGTTCATCTGAAACTGCTTTCAACACGTGAGAAGTTGTGTTACTGTACACCCACCTATTGCCATGGCTGACCCGCTATTGAGGTCCAACTAGAAAAATATGTACATTTTCACCTCAAATATGAGACTCGGAAGAAGGCACCAGTGACAAATGTTCAGCTGCTTATTTTGCCCAAAAGTCATCCGTAGGTTTACGGATAGTCAACTGGCTTTCTATGTCTGTGGCTGACACTCTGTTGTCACATAAGAGCGTGGTAACTGGAAGAGGAGTAAATCGAGCGGCGGGGGCTAAGGGCGCTCATCGGCTGATCTCTCTACCAATGGAAAAAAACATGGAAAGCTATGGATGGTGTCTATACCAGCAGCATTCTAATTTTTTTTTTTTATCAACTTTATTTAATAATTATACAAAACATAATACAACTGAGTAACAATAGAATGGGAACAAGCAAAAGATTACTCCATATACATCAGTGCAACAAAATGCAAATTACTACTAAAGTAACAGCTATTCAAAACGAAATCCGAAAACATCCCCACCCTCCTATCTCATGGCAAGATGTGATAACACAAAAAAAAAAAAAAAAAGGACAAAACATAAACCCCTACCAATCCCCAACCTCAATATCCACAAAATAAACCAAAGCCTACACCTCATCCAAATAAATCCATGAATGGCCCCTATCTCTCCTCGTACTCAGTTTCCTGATGTTGTCGAACTGCTTGAGTCTTCTCATACCAAGAGAGCGTCCGCATATCCGACACCCAGTTCTCGCAATGTGGCTTCTTCCTGGATTTCCACACCTTCATTATTTGTTTTATGGCCATCAACAATGCTCTATCAATCCATTCCGAACAATCCCACATCTCCACACTTCGACTATCAGTTGAAAGGAAAATCACTGACAGAAAAGTATGAGGCAGTGTCATACTAGTTACCATATCAATGCAATCCAAAACTTCTCTCCAAATGTCCAGCACTCTACTACACTCCCAGAGCATATGTAGATAGGTCCCTCTCGAGCCCCCACACCCCCAGTACAGATCTACATCAGCCAAGCCTCTCTCCTTCATTTTCACTGGTGTCCAATAAATACGGCCTAAAAGACGTTGGTGAATATACCTCAGATTTAAATCAACCTTGGCCCTCACCGAAGCCCTCCAGCTATTATCCCACAAGCCATCAGAAAGATCAGTTTCCAATTCAGACACCCACTTCATTCGCAACTGACCCCAGGAACTCCTCATACAGTCCTGCAAAGGCATCAACCTAACATATGTAGAAACTGTCCTAGGAGACGTAGCAAAAATCTCACAAATCTGAGGTCTACCACTCAAAGGTCCTCTCAACATTTCCAATCTTTCCATCAGCAACCGCTCCAAAAGCCCATATCTACCCACCTCTCTATTATGCAGACTATAACGATTAGCTAATTCTTCAAACGGAACCATCCTCCCCCCTCTCCATACATCCCCTATTTTCAGAATGCCCCTGTTAGCCCAGCCCCTCCAATTAAGTATTTTATTATTAATTTCTAAACCCGGATTCAGCCAAATAGAAGCCGAATCATACAAATACAAGGATTGCCCACACCCCAGAATCCAATTAACCAACACTGACTTAGAAATCACTAGAGTCTCCAATTTTGTACCAGAATTTGCCAACCTAACATACGAATATAAACAGTCCAGGGAAAAGGGATGCAGCATTTCCTTTTCCATTAAAAGCCAATATGGGTCTGATCCCCGCCCTTCCTCAAAGTAATAAGAAACCTTCTTCAATAAAAATCCCCTTCAATAATTCTCCAATACCGGATAACCAAAGCCCCCATCTTTAACTCTACGCACCAAAATAAATCGTGGAATTTTTGGCCTATTACCTTTTCCCCATAGGAAGTCCATAAAAATCCTATCAATGCTCCGGAGCACTCTTTTAGTAAATTTAAGGGGAAGTGATTGAATAAAATACAGGACCTTTGGCAACAGCATCATCTTGATAGCATTGATTCTTGCCCAGATGCTTAGAGTCAATCTTTCCCATCTTTGTACATCCTTCACCAGAATTTCTCTCAATTTGTCTACATTGTATTCTACCGTTCTCTTAATATCGCGCACCAAGTAGACTCCTAAATATTTCACCGAAACATCAGACCATTGGCAATCCCAATCTAACAACCTCCCATTCACCGGGTTCATCTGAAGCGGGAAAACTACTGTTTTACCCCAGTTCACTTTATAGCCAGACAATTCTCCCACCTCTTGCAACATATTCCTCAATAAGGGTCCACCCACCTCCGGATTCCTCAAGACCACCGTCAGATCATCAGCATATGCTAGGACTTTCACCTCATCATTTCTCAACTTCCAACCACAGATATTCTGCTCCTGCCTAAGATAAGCCAACAACGGCTCCAGGACCAAATTAAACAAAAGGGGCGAAAGAGGACACCCCTGTCTCGTACCTCTATACAACCGAAAAGCCTGAGACAAAACATTATTAACCCATATTTTAGCCGAGATATTGTGTTGCAATGCACCTATAGCATTCAGAAATTGTGGGCCAAAGCCCATCCGAAGCAGTGTGAAATTTAGAAACGACCAATTCACACAATCAAAGGCTTTTTCAGCGTCAAAAAAAATCAAACATATATCCTCCACCTTAGCACGAGACAACCCTATTATATTCAGTAATGTCCTAATGTTATCATAGCCATATCTATCAACTATAAACCCCACTTGGGAACGGCCCACCAATTCACCCATATATTTTTGCAACCTAGTGGCCATGACCTTCGCAAAAATGTTAACGTCCACATTAAGTAGAGAAATAGGACGATAATTAGCACACTTTGACAAATCTTTTCCCAGTTTTGGGATGAGGGTAATAATCGCCTCTCACATCGTTGGACACAATACTCCATCTGAAAGAAAAGTATTAAACAAAACACACAATTTGGGCACCAAAACCGAACTAAACGCTCTATAAAACTCTACAGGTAGCCCATCTGAACCAGGGGATTTACCCATATTAAGTTGATTAATAGCATCCACAACCTCTGATTCCATAATCCGAGCATCAAGCGCCTCTCTTCCCTCCTCAGATAAAAAAGGAATGTCTATTTTGTTGAAGAAATCCATTAGTTTGCCATCCTCAACTTGCGACACATCCGAATAAAGAGAAGAAAAAAAGGACCTAAAGCATTCACAAATTTCAACACTTCGAACCCTCACCCCTCCAACTGCATCCTCTATTTTCTGTATAAACGATCCATCCGACAAACTTTTCAGTTTCCTAGCGAGCAATCGTCCTCCCTTATCCCCTTCCTCCCAATATTTCTGCCTCATGAAATACAACCCTTTCTCAGCTTGCTCCTCCATCATTTTTCTTAATTTGCTCCTCGCACCCTCCATCTTCAACCTGTCCTCACCTTTACCAAACATAGCATATTCCCGTTGTAGAGCCTTAAGCTCCAACTCCAACCCCCTAATACTCATCTCCCCCTCCCTCCTGACTCTAGCTGTCCAATTAATCAATTCACCTCGCACATGCGCCTTAAATGCATCCCACACTATCAGACTGTCTGCCGAACCCACATTATCCTCAAAAAAATGAACGATCGAGATATTAATGGCCTCACAAACTTTCTCCTCCTGCAAAATGAATGTCTTGAGTCTCCATTTAACCCAGGTAGGTCGATGTATACTTCGATCCATATTCAACTTTACCAGTGAATGATCTGAGAGACACCGCTCCCCAATTTCCACAGTCCTCACAACATCAATCATTTTATCCGAAATCAGCAAATAATCCAGTCTAGAGTAGGAGTTGTGAGCCGAAGAGTAAAAGGAAAAACCCTTCTCCGTAGGGTGAAGCAACCTCCAGCTATCCACCAAGGCGAAAGTATCAATAAAACCACGAAAGGCACTACTCAGCCCATGTCCCGTGAACCTACATGTTGATAACCTATCCAAGGTGGCATCCAAAACACAATTAAAATCCCCTCCAAGAACGATATAATCACCATTCATCTTTTTCAGCAGCATTCTAAAGGTGACATAATTACCTAGATTCTTTAACCTCTTTACTGGATCATAGGTGGCAGGGAGTGATGAATTCATGAACTATATTTTAGGGTTCCAAGCCTATGCAAGTGTTGAAGGTGTCTGTGCTAGCATTACATATCAGAGAACATGGTTTTTGACCAGAGACACAATATTAGGAGATACAATGGAATAGTGAGTGACAGACCAGTAGATGTTGAGGAATACAGGATTCTTTGGCCAGGCACAGGACAAGACACACAACATGTAGTAGTTTGAAAGGGCTCGCTATCCACAAGTTCCAAACTTCAGTGGACCTAGAGACAAGGTGTTCATGGCGGAGGGTTGATGAGTCAGTGAGTTAAGTGTTTTTATAGGGTTAGAAGTGCTGTTTCAGTACAGATTTAAAGTGTATAGTAATGGTGTTTGTAACGTGGGTGTGGGTATACTATTCCAGTAGTGTAGAGCAAGAAGGGAGAAGGAATGAAAGTCAAAGGATGTGCAGGCTGGATGGGTAACAGATTTAAGATGGTGTTAGGGTGGAGGCTAGAGAAGAGTGATAGTCGACCAGGTAAGGTGAATCAAACCCATGGGTGGGTTTAAAGATAATTAGATGATATTAGAAAAGGGACTGGTTTAGCGAGCCACAAGAGCGGCAGTGATGGGAAGTGGGAGAACAGGATTGGAGGATGGCCGGGAGTATTTTGTTGAGTGGTAGTAGAAGTGGAGGCCAAGAGGAGGCTAGTGCAGTAGTCAAGGTGATGGGGCAGGGGAGTACCAGAGTTAGTATGAGGGTTTTGGCAGAGTTTTAGGCGAAGAGAGGGCGGCGTTTTCGGATGTAAATCTTAGAAGCAGCAGAGCTACCAGTAATAAACGGCTGGAGATTAAGATTAATGCAAATAAGGACATCAGGGTGGGGGGTGCCTTAGGGGATGGGTTAAACAGGTTAGGGGCAAATGAGCAGGGTGAGGAAGGGAACGAGGAGGCACTGGAGGCTGGGATGTAGATGACATTAGTTTTTGGGGAGTTAAGCATCAGACAATTAAGTGCATCCATTGGGTATTGCTGCTAGGACTCCGAAATTCATGCAGACACATCTGGAATGAGATTAGAGAAGAAGATTTGAGTGGCATCCGCAAAGAAATGATGTGAAAACCAGAAGGAGACCAGTTGACTGAGGTAGGAAGTATAAACTGTGAAGAATATAGCCTAACAAGTATCCTTCAGGGGCACTGACAGGGAGTCTGATCCATGGTCTAAAGGTTCAATGGGTGAGTCAGGAGATATCCTAGTCAAGAATGGTATCTTGGGCAGCAAGGGTCTGATGGCTTGGAGAGTGATCCACCATATCAAAGGTATGAGAGAGGTCCAGGAGGAATAGGATGGAGTAAAGTTAATGATGATGAGCACCTGTCAGAAAATGAAGGATAAGGTTGTGGGTTGTTTTCGGTGGAAAGACTGGGGTGACTGGAGAGGTTCTCCAAGGTCATTGGTGTCAAGGTAGGTGAAGGTGCTTTTAAAGATGATTGTTTTTAGGATTTTAGAGTACTGAGGAAGTAGTTGGTTTCAGTCAAACACTTTTATTTAGAAACAGTAGGACTGTAGCTAAATTGGAGCAAGAAGAAAAATGTTCCCAAGAGAAAGGGAGAAGTTAAAATGTGAGATATGACCAGTGAGAGGTGTGTGACCAGTTCACAAAGACAATTTGTCAATGGGGGCACAAGAGGGATTGGCTCTCTTCAGGATGGGCACTAGTTCAGTGGAAGAAGTGGGTGAAGGTCGGAAGTGGTGGGGATGAGTGTGTGGGGGGGGAGCAGGCATGGGAGAGCGGTGATTGCATCCATAATATTAGATGTCTTGGAAGTACTGGGCAAAGTCATTAGCTGGATGTGAAGGAGACACTAGCATAGTTTGGAGTGTGAAGGAGAATTTGTACGGGTGAAAGTGAGGAGTAGTTATGTGGTTAGTGAAATAGAATGATTTGGCAGAGTTAGGAGCCATTGCAGAAGTGGGAATAGTTGTAGCCGAGGAGAAGAGTGAGGCCTCAGACTTCAGCTACTTGCACTGGTGGCATTACAATTCTATCTTAAAGAGGTGGGTGTGAGGGAGGGACCCAGGGTTTGGAGTGGTCCTAGAGGAATGATGTTCCGAGGAGAGTGTAGAGAAAGGTTAAAGTCCGAGTGTTTGCTCAATGAGGGAGACGGAGAGGAACAAGAGAAAAAACAGAGGATCTGACGGACAGATTTAAATTTACATTTTGATATAGAGGATATGGGGTGGGAGAGAGCATGGGTGTACCAGTAATTCTGAAGTGGAGGCTAGAGTGCTCAGACGGGGAGAGATTTATAGTGTGTTTAGGTGAGGAGGAGAAAAAGGAAGAGGAGTCAAGGGAGTTCTCCTAGGAGTGAGTGTAAGTTTTGAAGGGAGGTAAGAGAGTGGTCAGAGAGGAAGGAGTTGAGTTCTGTAGAAGTATTTTTGATTTTATACATTTAAATTATAGGTTTACATTAGGGCGGCATGATTAATTTCATGCCCCCATGGAATAGTCCCACCCAATGATTTGGAGTATTGGAAGGACCTTCCATGATGGAGATATGAATTTTCAAATGATTCAATTTTTTATTTGAAATGCGCACAAATAAAGTTTTCTTCAGTTCAACAAGAATTATAAGTGAAATGCCAATTTCGGCCTGCAGATATCACTGGTGGTAAAATACTATTTTTTATTTTACTGGCATAGCTGAAAGGGGCCGCTAGGGGTCCCTTACGTCTATGGAAACAAGGCGAGTCTCCACACACGATAGATACGCCAGACACGAGGTTGTATTCCCAAAGCTAGGGTTTATTGCAAAGCAAAGGTCTCAGTTGGCCAACTCGGTCTCATGCCCCGCGACGTGTATCTCTAGACCTCGAGGGACGCAAGAGAGTGAATTACGTACATCAGTTACATATATACAAAATGCATATCAAACAATCAGCTATGACATGTTTAACACCCCCCCTTTATTGGGTTTCTTTGAACTTGTGGTGTGATGATGGACACTTTCGACAACTATGACACCTTCAAATATCTATTCTAGTAACAATTTGCAATTTGTGAGTGCGGAGGCATCTTTTAGTTGTTGAACAGAACACAGCGCTTCTGTTCTTGGAAGCGAGCTACATACGGGGGAAGAGTTGCATTCCAGACCTTGCTATCTATGAGGTGCTATTCATGTCCTGGGAGCCGACACGCTCTAACAGGGCTCAGCAAAGGGGGGCCATAAGAAGAGCATAATTCAAGCCTTTAGCTGCTTTATTCTAACATTTTCTACCATATAACGAGACTGGCTGGCAGCTGCGAAATGATTAAATGCCCTGCAGCTCTGCTTCAAGGCTACATTCGGGAGGGAGCCGGGCATTCTTCCTGGCGCTGCCTACGTTGTGTTTCAACAAACTCTTGTTATCCTCGCGGCCCTGCGGCCTTGTCCTTTCATGTGCAGACAACAATGTTTTACAGTTGAGCAGTGTAAGCAGAAAATGTACTGCGAAGCAATAAGAACAGAAAGCAATGAGCAATGGTTAGAAAACAAAATGGCGATTCTTGTTACATCAAAATGGCCGTTCATTGGCAAACTCGGAAACCTATATTCTGTCATATCGTGCATGAGACGGTTGGCTCACGGTCATCAAAATACGTTTGCGGTCTCATATGAGAGCTATCCATTTTTCTAGACTGACATAGCAAGCTCAAAAATGACTTTGATTTGAAGTAAATATGGTCTTGTGACTAGGGCCTGGAAAAAACAGTTTGAACAACCTTGTACTTGAAGTAAATAGTCTTAACTTGTGATCTGGGGTGCTATGACAAAAATTCCTAACGTTGGGACTGCTGATCCACACCAAATCCAGTTACTTGTTTAGGCTTGTTCCATTTCAAGTTAAATAAAATTACAGTGTTATTCAAAATCAGTGGCAGGATAGATGCGTAGGGCAGGAAAGGATGAATATCTGATTGCTTATCCTTATAATGGGATCACCAGGTTGTATAGCCGTCTAAACTTTCATTTGGCTAGCACGCTAGCAGTTATTGGAGGGCAGACTGAACTATCTCTGTCAGCATGTTGCTGCAGACTTTATGGGATTATGGTTTTGGAATGCTCCAAGCATCTGATTGTTGAATGCGAAGCCTTGGCGTATTCGACATAGTTCCCTTCTGAGGTATGGTGTTAACCCCAATCTCATCAATTTGAATGAAATTTGGTATAATTATCTTGACTGGGATGATGTAAACTAAATATATTATATGACAAAATGGTGGGGTAAGATTGAAGAAATATGTGAACTTTTAAGTTAAACAGTGGAATATGTTAATATGATAGGATGCGCCCCTGCGTGCTATACTAAATTTAAAGAGGAAGCTCACTTTTTTCACTGTCAAAAGATCCAGTACCATCCCCATGCCTGGGGACGCCCACAAGAATGGAGGAAAGGGGATTTAGGAATATGAGTACTGTAGTTGCTACAGTAAGTAGCATTTATTTTTCACCCATTTTATTCGTCTTCATCCAGCCTCTGGCACCTTGCTCCCCAGCTTATGTCGGCTCCATGCGGGTTTTCTATGTGCGCATTCTTAAGTTCCAGCTTAAGTTACCCATTTGCTCTGCTTTGAGTGGTTGGCAGCTGATTACTGGTGGGATTCTTGCATGGCGTTTGACGCATTTAATCCAAGGTCACTCAAGAACCATCTGTCAAGGTGGGGAAGATCATCTAGCGTTTGGCACCGGAGCATCTGAAAGACTTCACTCGACAAAAGCCAAGACAGAAACAGGTGAGTAACATTTTCTCTACTGCACCCCAGTGGGTAGATTCCTTTCCAAGGAGTTCTTCCGCTGGGAGGGGTCCTCGTGACTCTGTAACCAGCGCTCGACCTGAGTCCTCTATGGCTACTTGTGCACGCACCAAGGAGTAGGCAGACTTTATCAGGTCAGGCGCCAAGGGACCAACTGGTCCTTCTACCACATTTCGGTCCAAGGGGCTGCAGAGCTCCAATACCAGACTTACGTCTCATGGGGGGCTGGGAGGGGGCCTTTGCCCAGCAAGACTACCAGGTAAGTGCCTGGGAGTAATCTGCCTCCCGGAGCTACATCCGAGGTCTCTTGTTATATCGGGAAAACTCCAGAGGGCAACAAACCGCCTATGATCTGGGCTCTGCACCGAGCGAATAGCCTCACGTTATCCCACATAGACCTTGCACATTTATCGTGGCCCAAACAAGAAGACACACCTGGGCGTATGTCATAGGATGAATCACAATATACAGTGGGTTCATCCCCCTCAGAGTGGGCTACGCAACCAGGCAGGCGCTCATCACAGATGCTGTCATCAGGCCATGGAGATTCTTGAGCAAGAAGTGAACGCCATCAAGTTCAGCTGCTGCGGTGCACTTCATATCCCTTATCCTCTGAAAATGTGACTGAGCCTAGGTGCTTCCATGTCAGATATGCCCCAAAGACCTTCATCCACTTATACACCAACGTTTGCAGCGGCCACAATCTGCACCCCAAGCAGCATGTGAAAGGTTTTTTGATCGTTTTATGTAGCTTATGAGGTCACTAAAAAAATGACTGGCATCCTTAACTATGGTAGTCCCTCCTCATGCTCAACCGCAGAGGCCTCCACCAGAGCCTCAGTTTGCAGCACAGATGCCCCCAGCCCCCCCTCCTCCTCCTACACCACCTCTATCCACCCCCCCACCTCCTGTACAGCTAAATGTCCCATCAATCATCACAGATGGATTCTTTTTTGGTACAGGCTCCACCTGCACCAACCCAGTCACTTGAGCCCACTATCCAGAATGTGGCTCCAGCATCAGGTATCCAAGAGGCAAAGTCTCCACCAGCGACACTGATTAGGAGGAAGAGGAGAATACGCCAATCTTCTGCTAAGGTGCTTCACGTTTGCATGGAAGGACTGGCTGAATTCCTGGGAGTACCAGCACCACACCAGGAACAGCTGGAAGCAGGAGTATTGTCTGAGATTGTATCTCTGAGACCGACTAACCACTCAGGCATACCATTACAAAATGATGTGCTGGCGGTTGCCAAAAAAGCAGTGGCTTTAGCAACACTTCACTCCTTTGAATAAACACGTTGATGCCAGGTTCAGACAATTGGAAGGTGAATCTGTGCTGTTGGCTTCTCATGCGCAACCACATTCTTTGGTGGCAATTTCTTTTATTGTGTCATGGTTTAAACAAAAGCAAACCTTTAACAAACATTTTCATAAAACAATATATTAACAGAAAATAAAGCATATTCAATTCAACCTAAATTAATTCAAAACGCCAATAAAATAGAAACATCATTAAGAAATCTACATGAAGATAAGAATGAATGAAACACTTTCTCCTTGCATCGAACAAATCCAGAAAGTTTCACCCTATTGAAACGGATAGGCCAACAAGAAAGCGCTAAAATGAAGAGTTCGCAAATCCCTGATTGCCGGACAAAAAACTGTCAAGTGCTCGAGAGTCTCAGGCTCATTCTCCTGTTTCCACCAGTATTGCTAATCTGAACAAGACTTCCAAGCACCCACGCTTTCTAGGGTGGGAAATTGGTTCAGGCGAAAACGAAGTTAAGTATTGCGAACATTATTACAGGGAAAAAGAGTATATGTATTTTGGGAGAATTCCCCTACTTCTAAAGTGTTTGGCGTATTTGTGTATGTTTTTAAACATACCCAATGATTCCACAGTCACACACCAATCATAATTCAATAGTTTACTCTTCGTTGTACCAGGGTTTGATGAGAGTTCTTCTTCATTTGATTGCATAGTATCTATTACCTCTTGCATGTTTTATTTGAAACCATTAATAGAAGCTAAATACTTAGATCTCATAATAGCACGCAGGTCGGTATATAAAGAATTTTCATTAGGGTGAATATTTTTGGCATAAGTAGACCACTTCTTCCAAGTAGCCAGGTATCTAAAGGCAAACCGAGTTAATGACATATGATTACGTTAGGTATTGCCATTGATAAATGTAGAGTTTCCTTCCACATGACCCCCGAAGGATGTCCAAGTATGGGCCAACAACCAGCAGAATCATATCCAGGCCATAGCGGAGAACCAGTACCACTGAAGGTGTGGCCAGAGGGAGTAATTACAGTTTGTTATAAATTCTTTTCTGGGTATCTAGTGGCCTAGTTTTGGCTTTCAAGTTGCCCCTCACAGCAGATTTGGACATCAAATATGTCAAATTATAACCCATGTATCAGATCAATGGGCTAAGCCCAATCGCTGATCACCCACTGACCATGTCATTGTCTTTGGTTTGGTTTTGGTGGAGAAAATGATAACATTTGATTTAGTGCCGTTTACCACTACATTATTCTTGATGGCATAGTTAATAAACATGGTTCGCTTCCTTTGCAGCCCAATGGGAGTTTTGTAAAATGAAATAATAATTGTCCGCAAAGGCAAGCCAATTGAGTTTAAGATGGCCCGCTTAATGAGATAGGGCATCTCGGTAGCCCAAAAATACTCAATATCCAAAATATATGCATTGAAAAGGCACGAGGACAAGACGCACCCCTGCTTAAGCCCAACAAAAGTCCCACTACGGTGATACAAGGAGCCTTCTTTAGAGAATCTCACTTTAATGGTGGTGTTGGTGTGGAGTAAGGCTATCATTTTTATGAAAAGAGACGTATATTCCTGGCCAATAGCTTTTCCCAGAAGATCTTCCGCTCAAATCTCTCAATGGTGCTGCTCAAATCCAATGAGGCCATATAGACTGTGCCCATGGAACCTTTTTTTTTTAACCGCTGCTAAAATATGTACCATGTTGGTACTGTTGAGCGGAGTGCCCATTGAAGCCCTAAAACCTACTTGGAAATTAGAAAATACACCCAAACGTGTGGGCCAGCTGTTAAAATCTCTCGGGATTAATGATGCGAAGATTTTACTTGAAGCGTCTAAGAAACAAATTGTCTTATAGTTTGTTGGTATGGAAGGATCTCCCTTTTAAAAGATGGGGATGATGATAGATTGCACCCATGTGGAAGAGACTCGATGAGTGGCCAAAATTCCTTTAAAGAAAGACCCAGAAATGGGGGCCCACATTAGGGGCTCATTCTTAATGGTAATGGGGGAGAGGCTATCTGTGCCAGGTGCCCTGGATGGCTTAGCTTTGGATATTGCCCAAAGTATGGCACCTTGGGTCCACTCGCGATTTGCAGTAAAATCAGAGTTCCCAACCCCCTCTACTCTTTCTACCCGTTTCGTCCATACTGTAGGGGCGTCCCTTCCAAGGGACGGGAGACGGAACCTTTTTCACTGGAAAAACCTTCTTCCCCTTTAAATTTAGAGGCACTCGGGGGCGCGGTCCAGGCAGCATGCGCTGCCCTGACTCCGCCCTCCGGTGCCACACCTCTGTCCCCTTTTCCGGCATCGACGGGAACGGGCCGAATTCACCAGAGCTCCTGGGTTTGGTGTCGGCCATTTAATTCCATGCTCGGATACTTCTTCGTCTTTTTTGTCATTTAGGTACTTGGTCCTCAGCCCCCTTAAGCTCCCCTAGCAACGCCCCTGCTTTACTCCAAGCCTCAGTCGTCCTCAGCCTCCTCCTCTATGGCGCTGCTAGGCAAGGAGGAGAAGATCTTGGAGGCTTACGGCAAGAAGATCTACTCCAACGCCTCCCTGCACCTGCGTCAGGCCAACGCAGATGCCATGCTGGCTGCTGCCAACCAACAGTTATGGCGGCAAATTGCAGACTTCCTCCTGGAACTCCCCTCCCAATGCCAATCACGCTTCAAGGCGGGGCTAGCGGAGGCCAAGCTCATGGCGCACAACCTCATGGAATCCACTGTGGCGCATATCGATACCTCAGGCCGAGCCATCTGCATTGCCACTGACATGAGGCGCACAGCCTGGCTCCGGGCGACGAAATTGAACCGGACGTCCAGGAGAGCATTCTAGATCTGCCATTCGAGGGGTGGGGGGACCTCTTCCACTCCCCTACGGATGAAGAGCTGGACAAGAACAACAGCTCACAAACGGCAAAATATTTGTCCATTCTTACATAGACCACGCCCAAATCTTACACCCAATCTCAGCAGCGCTCAGAGAAGGGTCGTACATATGGAGGGTTATGCGGCTTCCAGGAATGTAGATCCAGGCAGCCGGACCACTCGCCATCTTAGAGCCGGCGCAAACAACAAAAAGGGGAGCGAGTAAGGGCTTTTTTTCAGTCCCCCTCCTCAGCCTTTTCCTCTGAGGGAAAGAAGACATGACACGCTCCTTCGGGTCCACGTGTCTCCGGTGGGGGGCAGGCTTGCAGGCTTGCTCTCAATGCAAATTTCTGGCACCAGAATTTCGCGGACCCCTGGACCCTCGCCGTAGTATCCACAGGGTACCGCCTACCCATCCCAGCCTCTCCTCCCTCCTCCCCTCCACTCCCACAGGTTGGGACAGCAACTCTTTTGGCGGAGATCCGGTTGCTCGTAGAGAGCCAGGCAGTGGAGGAAGTTCCAGCCTCACAGTGAGGTTTTGGCTTCTACTCCAGGATTTTCGCCATTCAGAAGAAGAACCAGACAGGCCTGAGAGTTGTGCTGGACCTTTCATCCTCAACCTCTCCTTACCCCTGCAAAAGTTCAAGATGGTTATGCCAGCTTTTATAGCAGAGACATTGGAAAAGGGAGACTGGATGTGCTCCCTAGACCTGAAGAACATGTACCTACGCATCCCGATTTGGCAGCCCCATCGGTCTTTCCTACGGTTCATGATCATGGGCTACCATTTCCAATACAAGGTCCTCCCGTTTAGCCTCAACTCGGCCCCCAGGGTCTTTACCAGACTCATGAACGCAGTAGCAGCCCTCCTCAGAGAGCAGGGCCTCCACATCCATCCATACCTCGACTGGCTCGTCAGGGCTACATCTCTGGAGGCGATCCACCACTCCTCCCATGCCCTTATGAACACACTGCATGACCTGGGCTTCTCGCTCAACTTCAAGAAGTCACACCTGCTCCCTATGCAGACTCTGATGTTCCTAGGACTCATTTGGGACACGTGCTCCGAGAAGGTCTTCCTGACAGAAGACAAGATCTCGGCCATCAAGAGGGCCACCTTCCACTTCCTCAGCAGAGAAGGGACATCAGCTTGGTGGCATCAACATCTCCTGGGTCTACTAGTGGCGGTGCTCCTAGCCGTCCCGCACACAAGACTAAGGATGAGAAGGATTCAGCTGCACTTCTCAGAAGTGCTTCCGATACACCTCCCGACGGGCCCAGCACACCTTCTGGCACAGCAGGGGGGCAGGATCATACACCCTGTGCCAGGGAAACTAGCCCTCACAGCATGGTACCTGAGCAGGTAACGCTTCGGCACCTTAGCCTCTCACAGGCAAATCTGTAAATCTTACAGGGTGCCAGGAGCAAAGCCACCAGGGCACGGTACAGGAGCAGATGGGCCAGATTCTGCCACTGGGCAGACTCCAAGGGAATTGACCCCTTGGCCTGAAATTTGGACGACGTGCTCTCCTTTTCGGCACACCTCGCTCACTCAGGCTTACAGGTCGACACCTGCCGTACATACCTCACAGTCATTGGGGCTTACAGGAACTCAGAGGAAGGCATCTTTTCGTCCTCCAACTCCTTCGTCAAGAAACACCTGACTGGTCTCGCCAGGCTCTACCCACCCGTCAAGAGACCACACCCGGTGAGGGACCTTAATATAGTATTGGGTGCCCTAGCGCACAAGCCATTCGAGACAATGGCGTCCGTGGACATTAGGCTGGCCACCATCAAGACGGCCTTACTAGTTGGTCTTACCTCGGCTCGCAGAGTCAGCGAGATTCAGGCACTGGTCCTCTCTGAACCATATACCACCTTTCACAGGGACAAGGTAGTCATGTGGACGCACCCGGCATTTCTGCCCAGGTTTCCATCTGCATTTCACTTGAACGTAGGAAGGACTATCTCCTCGTTCTTTCCCGATCCCAAGGACGAAGCACAGAGAGTTCTGCACTGCCTGAATGTCAGGCGTGCCCTAAAATTCTACAGGGACAGGACCAAGGGCTTCCGCAAGTCGGATGCCCTGTTTGTCACTTTCGGCAGCTCTAGGCAAGGCTATCAGGCCTCTAAGGCTTCCATATCCCGCTGGATGGTCTCTGCCATCAAAGAAGCGTATGAGGGCTAGCGCAAGCTGCTCCCGGCCAACATGCATGCCCACGCAGTCAGGGCCAAGGCAGCGGCCATCGCATTCCAACGCCATGTCCTTTGGCAAGTCAAAGCAGGGCGGCCACCTGGACCTCTCACTCAGCTTTCTGCAAGCATTACTGTTTGGATGCCTGGATCTGATGCGGCTTTCAGACAGGCGGTTCTCAGGAACCAATTTGCTTAAGGAGGGTCTCCTCTCCACCCTGGGGCTACAATCAGTTGTAATTGCCCATGCAGTATGGAGGAATGGGGACGAGACGTAAGAGTAATTATAAGTTACTCACCGTAGTGACTAACATACTCTTAGTCCATAGTACCCTTTCCTCCATACATCCCACCAACCTCCCCCCTAACAATACTGGTGTCATTAGGCAATGGTAAATCTATTGTCGATGCGCCAATGGGGACTGAGGTGTGGTGCCGGAGGGCAGAGTCAGGGCCGCGCATGCTCCCTGGGCCGCGCCCCTGCGCCTCTAAATTTAAAGGGGAAGAATATTTTTTTCTTTTGAAAAAGGTTCTGTCTCCTGTCCCTTGGAAGGGACGCCCATACAGTATGGAAGAAAGGGAACTATGGACTAAGTGTACGTTAGTGACTACGGTGAGTTACTTATAATTTCCATAGTAGAGGAAATAATAGATGTTGCATAAATTAGACTTAAAATGTTCAATCTCAATGGACCCTGGTATCGAACAGGCCATGTTAGGCTCCAATCTACCGGTTAAATAATTAGCCAGAGCCCAAAATTTAGATGAGCTAGCATTTTTTTGTCTCCCATGCGTACTGATTATTTTTGTTGTGCAGATATATTTTCAAAGATTTAATATAGTTTGTATAGCCTTGTAATATTTTGTATTCTTAAGCGTGTAAACCCCAGTGGAGGGAGCTTGAGCCAGTGTTCAAGTTGTTGCCTTTTATGCTTCTTGGCCAAGTTGATACTTTCATCATAGATGTGGTTGAATATTTTGAGCCCCCTTGGATGCCCTCAGATAGAACCTTCAAGCATTGTAAGCTTATTGGATTGTAGCTGTCAATGGATAGAAAGTTGTCAGTAGAACTCTAGCTACAAAGAAAGCATTTAAAAAGTGTGTAAATTTGTGGCATGCAGACATGTTCAATTTTTCCGAGAGGCTGCCTCTGTTGAGAGTAATCATAGCTAAATTGGGGTCCAAATCATGAACACGCACCCCAAAACAAAAACTGAGAATAAGCATGAAATGATCACTCAACCCATTATCAGACTTTCTTTGACCTGATGAGATATATACATGGTCTATCCAAGATGTACTAGATCCTCTTGTCCAGCTATAATTTTGAGTTTTGATCAGCCCAAATGAATGAGATAGATGGTTAAATCCCAATTCTGCATAAAGGAGTCCCAAACCCCAGGCCCTTCTTTGCGATAGGCAATTAAACATATTGATTTTTCCAAATGCGTATTTAGTCTTGTGCCCTCCGCACAGTCCGCATTGAAGTCCCCTCCAATTAAAATATTATGGGGTGGCCTTGTTCCAGCCAATTGGAAACTAGGACTTCCAACACAGAATGGAATGAGTCGCAAGACAACTTGCAGGGATTCCAGTACAAGTTGATTATCAGTAAATCAGTTGCTAGATCTTCCAAATACAATCCCACAGCTAGAGGTTCATCAATGGGAGAACAGATTTCATAAGATCTGACATGAAATTTTCGGTAAAAAGCAGTTGCCATCCCGTCAGAGGGGTGACCTGAAGGTCCCCTAATGGCGGGTTTAGAGTGCAGTTTAAACCCTTATAAATCGAAGTGACCCAGTGCCATAGTTTCTTGAAATAGCAGAACTTGATAGTCCGACAACAATTTCTCATTGAGGCTCTATAAATGTCCATGAAAACGCACACATTACAAACTACAATTTTAAAATTTTAAATGGCTAAAGGTTAGTAGGGCATTCTCTAGATTTGGAAAACATTTTGAAGGCCGCCACCAGCCACAACCGATCTTGAGCTGGTGTTTCTTTTAGTCCGTTGGACATCAAGGTAGGGGCATAATCAGTTGCCTTCTGAAATGAAGAGTTCCATTGAGTCTACTACTAACTCTGGTGTTGGTGTAGATGAAAAGGATGTAACCTCGCCTAGATTCAAAAACTCATGCAACTCAAAACCCAGTGTCTTTAAAGAAACTCACTTGTCCCCGACCAACCTGGCAACAATATTTGCGTATAAATAAATAGCCAGACGACTTGATCCATGTTGGGGAAACGCGACATAGTATATGTCTCCTGAATGCAGAGTTGGTAGCGCCCGAACCCTGGAGAGAACGTCCAGTATTTTAGTCCTATTCATTACCAGTTGCCATTTGTCCAAGCGATAGGTGCCTAATCCACAATAGTTATGCCATAGTCACCAATGACCTCCACGGCTGTTGGACCTGAGCAAAGTCGAGTCTGGGAGGACTTAGTCCCTGACATTATATCACTTACCATAGTTGATGTCGCTTGATTAGAACCCACAAGAAGACGCTGCACACTCGTAGTGTTGGACAATGTAAAGGCAGGTATTGTTAGCAGATTAGAATTATTACTAATAAGATTGAGGTCCATGGTTGAGACCACGAACGGTTCTTTTACTGGTAGAAGTAAAGAGGTCATTTTGTTGTGATTCGATTGTCTCTTTGTTAGTTGCTAGGGGGTCTAGTATGTTGCCAACACACACCGAAAGAGCTGTCAAGATTTCAAAGAGGAGTTCTGCTTGTTGGCGTTAGGCAGGTTTATTTTGGCTTCTTTTTTGCTAATGTTTTTTTCTGTTTGCTTTTTTATTGGACTTTGGTAGAGGTTGCACTCAGGAGGGATGGTGCCCCGGTAAGTCAAAGATTGTCCCTCAACCCCAAAGCTTGATCTCTAAAAGAATGAAATAAGGTAGGTGAGCTACTGAGTCTAGTCTGACAGTCCAGCAGGGGTGTGGGACCGTTAACAAAAGACTCCACATCAATAATTACCTCTACTATTACTGAAGGTTGCAGAACCAAGTTGTGCTCACCCGTACCTGAAGCAACGGAAAAACTTGACTGTATGATCAAATATTGACTTGAACTTTACGTTCTACTTCCCTCATCTTACTACCATTGTCTTGTACAATGTCCTTGATGTTATTGTATCGTCGTTAAATGAATTCGAGGACTACGTGGTGGGTCGAGATGGACGCCGGCCCCAATGAGTCAGCATTAGGCAGTGAGTTGGTTTCCTGTGACAGCTGAACATTTCTAGGAGTAAAATAGTCCTTGTTGCAAAATGTTTTAAGGGGTGCTTTCTGAGTAGAAAAGGGCAGTGCTGACGAAGATTGGGGTGGAGCCAGCCCGATGCCTTCAGTCTCTGTACTCCTGTTAGCAAACTGGGTATGTTAGGATACATCCAAGGCGATAGAATCTATTTGGTGGACAGCAACCCCTATTGCAGAAATATCCATCGCTTTTGCATAATCATCAGGCAAGGTACCAGATGGTGGTAGTTCTATATGTGATGCGTTAGTGGGATCTTTAGACACAGTCTCTGTGGGGACGATAGATTGCTTTATAGGCATAGTCTCCACAATTTGAAGTGGACATTTTAGCCTGTTTTTTTCCTAAGAGGAGCTACACCCTGTGCAGTCGTTTCCACGTTCGCAAGAGCAGCCAGTCCAGAATTCTGGCATGTGTTGTCTACAAAGTCAGTGACCATAGTTCCAGTGTCACCGTTACTTCGTAGGTTCTAATTGGAAACACCAGAAGCAGCCATGAACTGATCAGTACAGTAAGCGAGACCCACGAGGCACAAGCCCCACGCTCCAGTAATAATGGCAGCAGTTGTATTGACTGAAGTGGCAGCGAGTAGCCGTTCAGTGATGCAGCAGTGCAACAATAAAAAAAAAAAAAGACATGAAGCACAAGGGAGCAGATTTTGCAGAGTTTGCTGTTAAAAATATGCAGCTTTATCCAGTTACTCGCAACAAGCTAAACACGAGGCTTCAGTACGTTTGCACTTTCGAGGGGTCCAGCTAATTGAGTGGCTAGGTTGTTGTAGCAAAATGTCTACACCACTCGCTCCTGGTGCACGCCAAGCCACCAGCCTACTGTTAAACAGGAACACTGTGGCAAGGGACCCCTGACCCAACGGGTTGCGCAAATTTATCACCACCTCCTTCACCTTCAAATCATCGGAATACACAAATGGGAAGAGAGCAGGAGGGGTGAAAGAGGGAGAAAGGGGGTAAAGAAATATCAGCGAAACCTTACCAATACGCCAACCCTGGCCTTTCCTCAGGAGCATAATATTTCCGTGCTCCGGCCCCGAACTGCCTCAAATCATGGTACATTGGACACCAAAAAGTTAGACCGAGTCGAGGGCGAACAGAGCTATCCAACACTGGACCAGGTATTCAATCAAACGCAACAGAGCTCAGCAGGTCTGCAGACTAGTGGAAAGGACCACAGGGCTGCAAGCTGCACCACTCGGAATGCATCAAACGAGCAGCCGCTTCTGAAGCACACAAACCGCATCCTTATATTTAAAGCCCTCTCAAGGGTCGTTTTTTTTATCAGCAGTGTCATCATCTTCCTGCTTATCCAGAGAGGACAAACTCCTGGAATCTTTTTGAAAAAGGGTGTACTTTAATGCGGGCTTACACCTCAAACAAGCTAATGCAGATGCATTACTGGTGGTGGCTAATCAAAAGCTTTGGAGGGAGATTGGGTATTTTCTTCCAGATCTTCCTATCGAATGATGGGCTTATTTAAAGCATGCTTGGCAGAGGCTAGAGTTCTTGCTCAAGACATGCTGGAGGCTTCAGTGTCTCAGATTGATCCATCCTGCAGGGCCATGTGTGTGGGCACAAACATGAGATGATCTGCATGGATGCCTGCTACCTGGTTTGCAGCGGACGTCCAGGACAGAATATTGGACCTTCCTTTTGAAGGAGCCAGACCTCTCACTCCTCTACAGATAAATAATTAATGAAGAAAAAGACCAACACCCAAACAGCTAAATCTCAGGAGATCTTGTTTAAACCTACGCCAAAGCAGTTCTCAGTTAGGCCACCTACATCTGACCAGAGACCTACATAATTTGGCTTTCAGGACAGGAGGGTCGGGCAACCTGATGGCTCACCCAGTACGCATCGCAGGAAGCAACAGTGTACAACAACCAAGGGATTTTTGTCATCCCCATCCTCCTCACAGGCCTCCAATCCTAAAAAGCAATGAGGACGATGTCTGAGTCCGGTTGGCGGCAGATTAGCCTGAAATGTGTCTATTTGGCGTCGCATCTTTCCGGACCCGTGGCTCCTAAGGGTCACTTTCAGCTCCCACTTCCAATCGCCCCCCCCATCCCCAGTTATCTCCTCCACTTATGCAAATAGGTTTGCCAGCTCTTCTCGGGGAGATAATAAAGCTGGCTCAAGATCAGGCAGTGGAAAACATCCCGCATGCAGGAGGTCTAGGCTTCTACTCCCGAATCTTAGTAAAACACAAGAAGAAACAGGCAGGCCAGCGAGTAGTCCTGGATCCATCATACCTCAACCTTTCCTCCCCCATAGAAAAGTTCAAGATGGTGAGACTAGCCACACAGCCAGGGTTCTCTACATGGGAGCGTGGATGTGCTCCCTGGACCTGAAGGACGCCTACATGCTTCTGGCAACCGCACAGGCAAATGCTACGCTTTACAGTGAAGGGTCAACACTTTCAATACAAAGTGCTTCCATTTCTCTTGAGCTTGGTGCCACAGGATTACATGAAACCTATGAACGCCATAGCAGCATTTCTCTGGATGGAGAGACACCACATATAAGCGTTCTTAGACAACTGGCTGATTCGAGCCAGTTTTCCAGAGAATACGATGGTTTCCTGTCCGACTCATGCAAGTACTTTTCGACCTTGGTTTTTCCATCAACCTCAAGAAGTCGGAGTTGGTACCATCTGTGATGAATCAGAGATGATTCACGCAGGAAACCTGACCTGAGACCCTTCTCATGTGGCAGACACTTTCTGATCCTGACCCTGGGGGTGGTGTTCTGCAGGAAGGTCACATGGGTGGGGGGGGGATTCCAGGTCAGGAAGAATGTGAAACCACGTTGTATAACCTTCCCCCAGATCCCAACCTTCTAATAGTTTATTGTAAAGTAGAAACTGTTAGAAAACCACATTTTGATATTGTGGACTTCAAGTCTCATTTCAAGTCCCATAAATACCAAAGTACTAGGAGGAAGAAGAGAACTGTAAAGGCACCAGTCTGCGGTGTTCCAGTCAATTAGGAATACTGACCCACAAAGGCGGATTGGGGGCATAAAAAGCCCCCTCATGTGCTGGCCATGAGAAGGAGCAGTAGTAGAAGCTGGAGTAGTTTTCTTACTGCCATGTGGCCGCAGAAGCAGAGGTCGTGAGTGAGCAGAGACACTGGGACCACAGTGGCGTGTAAAGTATAATGCCGGTTCCGAGAGGGTCTTTTATGATCAAGACCGTAATTACAGAGATGGCGCAGTGGGAAGCGTGGGGAGTGATGACTCTCCCTCTGAGGAACGCAGACGCAGAGGTTGCGCAACAGAAAGTGCACCTTTTGCAAAATGTCCCCCTTGTCTAACAAGCACCGGTGGCAGGTGAACACTGATGTGTTGTGGAAGCGAGCAGAGCCCTGCTGGTGACAGACATGAGTCGCAGAAGACCGTGGTGCAGACACTCCCGGACTGTGTGGGGAAACTGAAGCAGAGGACCTGGAGGCAGGGTGGCGAACAGGTGCCCATGCCAGACCCGATGTGTTCACGGTTAGTGAACTCGGAGCACTCTGTAACTGCCCACTGGCCAAGTTCAGGGGCCTTAACCATAGAAACGTGGTAAACAAAGTAAAACAAGTGAAAAAGAAACTTTTTGAATACCGACCTCCGAGGGAAGAGGGCAGGAGCCCCACTCCCCACCTACATCCATGGACATCAGGCAGCAATCTCGATGCAAGCGCAGACCGGCACTCTGCATACGACACTGCCTGCCTGACCGTGTCTCATTCTTTGCCTGACTTGCCCATGCCGGGTGCGACGCGGCCCCACAGCAAGGCTGAGCCTCGATTTGGGCCATAATTAGCACTACACATCCGCCGGCAGGCGGATGCGCCGGCGGCCTGTACGAAGGCCGTACAAAGGCCCTGTTTGCGGCCAGGACCCCCTTTCCTAGAGCGACCTCCGAGGGAAGAGGGCAGGAGCCCCACTCCCCACCTACAGCCACGGACATCAGGCAGCAATCTCGATGCAAGTGCAGACCGGCACTCTGCATACGACACGGCCTGCCTGACCGTGTCTCATTCTTTGCCTGACCTGACCATGCCGGGCGCGATGCGGCCCCACAGCGAGGCTGAGCCTCGATTTGGGCCATAATTAGCACTACACATCTGCCGGGAGGCGGATGCGCCGGAGGCCTGTACGAAGGCCGTACAAAGGCCCTGTTTGCGCCTGTTGGCGTCAGAGGGCGGAAAGGGGCGCTCTAAGCCACGCTTTATAACTAAGGCAGCCATTGGATCAGGAGGTCCTCTCGCCCACTCGTGCCGCCTCTGCGGTCCTGTCTACTAGACCTTCTGGCACCACGTTCCGCCACCAACAAGGTAACCTATGTCTTAACGCCATTCTGACACCCTGCTACCGCTACTGACTCCTTACAAAATTCATATGAACACTATGACTCTGCCTATGTGCGCACACCTGCTCTCCTTACTACCGATTTGTGCACCAAGACAACTCTTTTGTGCAATTGTAACACATTGTATGTGAACCTCCATATACTAATTAACTTAGCCTATCACACATGTCTCATTTGCACCCTCTAGACTAGGCCTGCCCACTTGACCGCTAATCCTGAATTTAGAGGTGTTCCATGTATCCTAACCCTTCTGCCACATTTGAACCAGTTGGTGTCCTATGCATTGTAGCCTCATTGCCTTATGTCGAATCTAGATTCATGTTAGTCTCTTTGCCTCATTTCGAATTTAGATGCTTTTAGACTCATTTGATTTTAGATGCTTTTTAGACTCACTGCCTTATTTCGAATCTAGATGCATGTTAGTCTCTTTGCCTCATTTCCAATTCAGATGCTTTTTAGACTCATTGCCTTTTTTTCGAATCTAGATGCATGTTAGTCTCTTTGCCTCATTTCAAATTCAGATGCTTTTTAGACTCATTGCCTCATTTTTAATCTAGATGCATGATTAGCCTCTTTGCCACATTTCGAATTTAGTTGGTATCCTTAGTGCAACCTCAGAGCATTTCATTCAAATTGTGGAACGTCTATCCCAGGTCCTCACTATAACGGCACTCTGGTCCAACTGGTGCTAACTAAGCCAATCCCTAACCCACCAACACTCTCACCTCTATGCAGAATGTGCCCATCCATTACTAGTTTTCTTGCCTGCGTCCTAATCATCCTAAACTTTGCAATTCAGTTTAAGATGGCTCCACATATATCCAACATGCCTTCTCCAACCATGTCCATTGACCAGGTACCTTTCTCTGACTCAATCTACCCTCAGATACTACCCACCAGTCTCCCTCGTACTACCACTGACAGGAACCTAGGACTTAGAGCTAGACTAGCCAAAATTTATGAGCCTCTCGCTCGCGCTCTGCCCACCTCACAGAAGTCCATTGGGCAGCCTCCTCGATCTAGTTCTTACATTAAAACTTCTAATCTACCACACAATTTCATCCCCAGATCCCCACATAACTTCCCCAATCAGGGCACTCTCGAATCGAATCGACACAGGACAAACGTCATATAACTACCACCAAAAACACAGATAACCCTAAAATCAAGGGAGCACTGATCAATGCCAGATCATTAGTAGCTCACGCCACAGAAATTGCAGATTTGATCCTCAAAGACGATCTTGATTTCCTCGCTATTACCGAGACCTGGCTACACCCTGCAGCAGGCCCAATGCTTATGCTAGCAGTCCGAGATAACTACTCCATCCTGAGGCAAGATCGCCCCAACTCCAGAGGAGGGGGTGTCGCCATTATACACAAATGTAGTCTGCCTTTGAGACTAGTAACTCCTACCAATGTCCTCTCTTGTGAAACACTATCAGTCAAAGTCCCAATCACTAACACCCAAACCCTCAATATCCATTTGATCTACCGCCCGCCAGGCCCCATCGGCACCTTTGAGGACGACCTCAATGCCATTCTATCCAGCAACTTTAAAAGCTCATCTCAAGTTCTCACATTAGGGGACTTTAACATGGGCTACAATGACCCGACAGACCAAACAGCCAGCACTATAGTCACCACTCTTGCCGAACTAGGCTTTACTCAAAGAAGTATGGCACCTACCCATTCGAAAGGTAGAATACTTGATTGGGTGGCCGACCACAACTGCCTAGCAAACATCACAAATATCTCACCACTAGTCTGGACTGACCACCACTTGATATCGTTCTTGCTATCTACTGACAGACCCCTACCTCCGCCCATCACTACGCCCCCCCCACTCTCACCAGAAATAAGAAGAACATTACATTAGAAAGACTCATCCCGAATTTACTCCCCACACTTCACACTCCCCGACAACTTGGATCCAGAGATCCTAGTTGAAGAATACAACAAGGTCATGGATACCTCGTTGGACCTCATCGCCTCACTTAAGCTCAGACTTAGCAAACCGAAAATGCACCTTAACAAATGGTACACACCATACCTCAAAAACCTAAGGCAGTAAAGAGGAACTGCGAGGCTACCTGGAAGAAATTCCCTACAGCCGTAAACAAACTTAAACTTTCTAAACTAGCCTTACTTTACAAAAAAGAAATCTACCTGGCCAAACGAACCTCCTTTGACTCTCGCATATCCCAAGCTAAATCTAATATGAAAGAACTCTTCTCTATACTTAAAGAAGTAGAAACCCCTATAATACCCCCTGACACCAGCACAAAAGATAAAAATTGGTGCTCAGAAATTCAAAATGCCTTGGCAAATAAGATCGTGACCCTTCAAAGCAAAATCTCCAGCAAAAAAGCTGCCCTAAAAGACACGCTCCCATCCAAAAGTCCGGATAAGTGCACGACCACAGACCCTACCCGCTTCAAGTTTTCTAAAGTCAATACTCTCGACGTAGAAAAAATCATCTTGTCCTTGAAACCCTCCAATTGCCAGGGAGACCTATGCCCAGCACAGCTCATCAAAGATGCCGCACGTGACCTTTCACCCTTCATCACTAAACTGATTAATGCCTCCTTCACTACTGGCTCCATCCCCACTAATCTAAAACAATCCTGGGTACTTCCTTTACTAAAGAAAACCTACTCTTGACCCAGCCATACCTATCAATTACCGACCCATAACGACTGTTCCCTTCCTACTAAAAATCCTAGACAAGTTCGCCTACGTACAAATACAGAAGCACCTGGAAGAACACCACCTTTTAGGATCCAAACAATCAGGGTAGTGAGGTGTTTATCCAACCTTTTGACTTGATAAAGTGGCATCTTTCGAAAAACATTCACAACGTTGTCCGCCTCACGTTTCTTACCCCTCACACATCCCAGAACCTAGTGTTTCTGGGCATAAAGTGGAACCGATTATCAGAGAGGTTGTTCCCTACCCAAGAGCGATTTAGAGATATTATCTCAGCAGTTGATCACTTTCTTATGAGGGACTCAACATCAGTGTGGTGGTACCATCCTATACTAGGGCTCCTATCATCTTGTGCCCCTACAGTAGCGCTGGCCAGACTCAAGATGAGAGCGATTCAGACACACACATCTAGTTCTTAGGATCAGGAAACAGAGAATCAATCAGACAGGATTTCTATCCATTCCTCTCTGGAACAAGTCCGTAATATGGTGGAAACAAGAGTCCTGTGTTATGATAGGGGCTCATTTTTGTCAAGCCCCCACCTACAGTGATGATTACTACTGATTCCTCCATGGAAGATGATCTACATATGACACGGAGAAGCCCCATGCAGTTGCAGACAAAGCACCTTAACCTCTTAACCCAACAGGGAGGATCAGTGTTTCACTCAGCTCCAGACAAGTTAGCCCTTAGAGCCTGGTTCCTGAACAGTTAACCCTGAGTCACTTTGGACTGTAGCAGCAGATGAATGTACAGATAATTCAAAACACCGAGTATATAAGTAAATGGTCACAGTTTTGCTTCTAGGCTAAGGACAACAATGTTAACGCATTAGGGTGTCATCTCTTTCTCGACACATCTCATCCAGTCAAGGGTACAGGCGGAACTTGTCAAACCTATTTAGCGGCCATTAGGGCATATAGAAATTTGGACAAACTATTTCTATCATCAGCTAACCATTTACAAGGACTAACAAGGATGTATCAACCTATTTCTCGTCCTCATCCAGTGTGGGACTTAATACAATTGTTGCAGCACTGGCCCATAAACCTTTGAAATCATGCCATCCACTGACATTAAACTAATCATGTGAAAAACTACAATTTTGGTAGCGTTGACGTCTGCTCGGAAAGCGAGTGAAATTCATGTGTTGGCGGCAAAGAAATCTTACACAGTGTTCCATAAGGACAAGTAGGTTCTGAGAACCCACCAGAGGTTTTTTGTGTAAGTTTGTCTAACCCTTTCACTTCAACCGGGAGATAGTACTTCCCACTTTCTTTCCAAATCCCACATCTTGGGCTAACATGGTCTTGCATTGTCTAGATGTGCGCAGGCAATTAGAATTTTATTTGGACAGGACTAAAGACTTCAGGATTTCAGAAGCCTTGTTCGTCACTTTTGGAGGCTCCTCTCCAGGGTCACAAGCTTCCAAATGGGATGGATGGTAGAGGCTATTTCTGAATCTTACAAATTACAGGGTAAACAACCACCTACAGGAATGCATGCACTTTCCAAAGACAAGTGCCATCGGACATCATAAGAAAGTCTGCCACTTAAGCGTCACATTCAGCCTTCTGTAAATGCTATTGTCTCAACACAAGTGTGAGGTTGGATGCGGCATTCGGACAGGCAGTCCTGAAAACCTGTTCTCCAATAATTCATAATAAATTGATCCTCCTCTCTGAGAAATGGTGCTTTGTATGCAGGAAAGGGGATGGGATGTAGGAGTAATAAAAAGTTACTCAGTCAACACCTTTCCCCATCCTACCACTTAGGATATTCCGAAACACTGTCCCCCGCCCCCTTTTCCGACACGAACACTTTCGCACTACATGAAAGAAAACGGACAAACACCTGAGCCATTTACCTGACATGTCCCAATACAAGGGCCAGGCAAAGTCAGGCAATTGACCAAAATCACACACACACCTGATGGTCCTTTCCCTTCCCCACAGGCATAAAAGGTGGAGAATGAGAGCACAGGTTGAGCAAGGCAGACAGCATGACATGTGGGCTAACTCATCAGGCAGTTCAAGAGGAGGCAAAAGACGGTGAATACCGAGAGGGTGACAAGGGGAGAAGTGACCTTGCCCTTCCCTATCAAGGCCTTTGAAAACTACACAGACGGAAACATAAGATTGCGTACAAAGGCCAGCGTGTGTTGCAATAGATGTCGATGGTACACGAGACCCTCCTTCGTTGATAACCAAGCCGGGGAGAGACGCTGGTCTCTGTGGTACCAACCTTGACTCGAAGGAGAAGAAAGCAAAGCGGTTCATTACAGCCGGTGAGTCGAGGGGAGAGTCGATAAAAGACTGGCTGTGTTGGATGAAAAGTAGCAAACAGCTAATTTGAACTTTGAATGCATAAAGGAACTATTGGGAAAGTGGGGGAAAGCCTTCAACAGTGGCATCCGGCACCACGTGGGTGCTCACGCAGAGAACTCTGGGCGATTACCCAAAGGTAGACACTACCTTAACCAGAAGGCCTTGGGAAGTGACGAAGATGGGTCAAAGTGGTCATACAGGGGTCTTGTAAAATCCTCTGTACCGTCAAATGTCTTTGACCGATAGATGATTGTGAATAAGGGACATTAATCTGCATGGTGAAATCAGTAAGGAACTGTGTTTTGTAAAGTTGGCAAGTGTGAACCCTGTGGAGGGATGCTAACGAGAAGGGGCGAAGTCTACAGTCCCATAATGAACTGTTTGGTAATGGTTGGTGGAACACGGCAGAGGCATGCCGACAACCAAGGGCAAAGCCTGATGAATTGTTTAAAAAAACATTGAAACCAGTGAATGCAAGAAAAGCCACAGTCAACCCAAAGAAGGGAGGCGAATGTCAAAAAGGGGTCCGAGCCCGAAGGAGGGAGATCTGGAGTAGAAAGTTGTCACCCAAAGTATATGTGGACAGAACTTTGTGTTTGTTTGCTTGTCTGCATCAGGCCCTCACAGGCAAGAGACTTTTATTGAAAGGAGACTTAACCATTAAAGAACTTGATGGCGGATACAGAACTGTTGGCTTGTGCTGAGAAGGCTTGAGTGTGTGCTGTGCTCCAAAGTCATACCTTGTCCCGTGCTTAAAAAACATGCGGAAAGGAGACCTCAAGCCAATCACATCTTGACTTATGATTTGAAAACTGTTTCCTTCGTTTTGATACCCTATCCCACACTCTGTGATTAATTGTAAGGATTTGGAAATAGGTTTTTCTTAGTATGGACCATTTTATTTTGACAAAACACCACTGTTACTGCGTTATTTTTCATTTGATGGTCTACGTTTGATCCCATCTTAGATTTAAGCTTAGTTAGGTGTTTTTCCACTCTGCATTTATTGTTCAATAAACACCCTCGAACTGTGCTCACTTGTCTGTCTTTACGGTTGCCACCATCAGTGAGAATGGAGTCCAAGAGAAGGTCAACATCCGAGAAGGAGGCAGTAAGAGGGGGGGCTTGGCTCTATAGATCAGGAGGTTAGTGAGTGGGAAGAGATTTTGGGTTGCCTTTATTTATCATTGGCCCGACCCCGTCGCCTCTTTTGAGATGAGCATGAGGCGTGCACAGAGGTGGCAGTTGATGTGGTGGGGGGCAACAGGATTAGCAGTGACATGAGGGTTGATCCTTTTTTCAGTAACTTCCATGACCATGATTGGGTGTTGCGATTGACGAAGTGATCCGTTGGAATGGGCTTTTGTTTCAGATAGATTCGGGATTCCAGAAGCAGGGTGTAAACGTGGTGGTGGAAGGCCGGGGAACCTGCAGGAATAGTGTGTCATGAAACAGCCATTATGAACATGTTTTAACTCTAATCAAGTTATACAACTCAGTTTGATCATCAACAGAAAGGGACAAGTAGTGGCAAACACAAAGGGAATCTAATTAATTTCGGTTTCATTTATTAATCAATACAAACATGTTTATACATGTCATAAAAACATACACACTTACTGCAATATGTTAAAACAAGGGAATTCAATTTACCCTGGTAGGGTATACCTCTTATCTGTGCAAAATACAACCATAAATACCATTCAACCTGTGTACACTTAAAGCAAAATGGGTACAACCCAATGGAACAAATGGAAAATGGTAATCGGACCTCATAATTTATTTGCTTTTTCCATTTGTTCCATCGTGTTTTATTTTGCACAGATATGATGTTTACACTACCAGGGTAAATTGAATTCCTTGTTTTAACATGGCGCTGTAAGTATGTATGCTTTTATGACGTGTATAATTTTTAGGGGCCATGCATGGCTATTAAATAGAAGAAATATAGCACTCACCCTGCAGGTTGTAAGAACTTGGTGGTTTTGGGGGCAGGGAACAGGCGGAGAGTATTGGTGTGTAGTTTTGCGAGGGGATTGCTATGCAGTAGATGGGGTAAAGCCCTTAGGACCATACAGGCTAGAACAGGGTCAAACGTACCTTGTCCATTGCTTAACCTTTACAGCGATGACAGGTTGTGGCCCTCCTGGGGTCAGGATTACGTATTTGGCATGCGACTGCCTTGGCCTATGAGGAGCTTGCCTGTCCAACAATGAGCCATTTTTGGGACAGGATCAGGGGCTGAGGATGGAGGCAGGGGGCTCTTACCTGGATGCCAGCTTCGCCAAGCGGTGTAGTGGAGTAATGTCTTTCGGTGTTGGGCCTGGGGTGGTTTCGCCAGCCCTATTAAAGTTATGGTTGGGTTAGCACTGTCGGTGGGTGACACTGTCTGCAACAGGTGAGGGAGAGGCCGGAACACCTTTCCAACCTGATTGGGTCAAAAGTGGTGAAAGTGTATCCCCTCACGATAGTGCGCTCAGTGCCATGTCTTAATTTTGCACATAAATGATACGTACCATATACGAGTTAGTGTATTACCAAGTTGGGTTGAATTCAGATTTCCAGGAATATTATCTGATATTCCTTCGTTACAGACATTTCAGTATGCGACTTGAGTGACCCATTCAACAAGTTTACATAAACTGGGTGTGCAGGAGCCAACAGTAACCTTGGTGCACGTGCCTCTTTGTTTAACCAATTCTTTGCCTTTTCTAGGCTAATCTCAGTGATGGATATTACAGCAGTGTAGGATCACCCTACACGGCTTTAATATGAATAATTCAGATTAGCCTAGAAACAGCACGTGCGCCAAAGGTCACTTGGCTCATGCACACCCACTGTATGTAAACTTGTTCAATATGTCACTCAAGTTACATACTGAAATGTCTGCAACCAAGGAATATGTGGTGATATTCTTGGAAATCTGAATTAAACCCAACATTGTTAAAACACTAACTCGTGTATGGTTCGTATCGTATCATTTATGTGCAAAATTAAGATGGGGCACTGAGCACACTATCGTGAGGAGATGCACTTTGGGCACTTTTCGCCAAGGAGTGAGCTGCGGCCACTGCTGGGCCATTGCTTTGTTTCTTTACCATGAGTGAAGGTTATTCTACTCTGTTGCACCTTTGTGCGCTAGTGGATGAACATTATTCAGGTGTCTAAGCTGCGAATATTGGCGGCCACATCGTTCAGTTTACTGGGTGTCCTATAAATGCCTCCTGCATCCTTTATCTTACTGATTACTGCAGAATTGCAGTTCCCTTCTGCAAGTTACTTTGTAGTTTTCCAGGATCCAATTCAGGAGCAGCTCTAATATTCGAGTGCGTTATCGCAGGACTCTTACTTTGACAATGATGCCATTCTCCATGGAAATTCATCTGGATTTAGAGCTGTCAGAGACAAGGAAACCACTTTGGTCGATATCAGAGATCGTCTTCGAAGGTCTACTAACAGCGCCTATCTCTGATCAGCCTGTATTCCTGGACAAATGCCACCCTCAGTTCGGATGATGCTAGTCCAATCCTGTTTTTTCTTTCCTTTATGGGAACTGAAGTCCTGAATCCTCCCATTTTAAATCCAGAACTATAAATGTCAAAATACAGGACTGGCCTCGCATTTACACAATGGAATGGGGCGTGTTAGCATGCATAGTTTTTATCTTGCTTGACCTTTAAGTGGATTATGATGCAATTGAGTATACAAAAGGGAGGGCATTTCACGTCCAGCCTTTTTGGATTTGTTCCTTCCCCTCCTACAACATCAAACAAGTCCGAATAAGATCAGCTACCTCCACTCTGCGACAACCAGTGCAGGAAATAGTCCGGAACACGACAGAGCGGATCTGCGGCAAAGCATGTATTACCCTGTCCCCATAGCCACACTCACACCTGCGCAGGCGGCTTTCAGAAACACTTCAGCACGAGCAGAAGTGCGGGTTGCTTGTGTGGGGGGTGACAACTCGGCTTCAGAACAGGATGCTCCAGTTATCGCATGCATGAGCAACCCATGTTTCAACAAACATAAACTTTCAATAGGCATGGGAAACTGAATACAGAAACAGTCAAAGCCTCACATACTTGTTGTAGCTGTCCAGACTGGTATATATGCCCTGCAATGCAGACACATTTTTTTCTTAGGGTGAGTAGTGTGACCAGTTTAAACTGCAAAGCCCAGCTTCCATTATTCGCTCCAAAGGGTTTCTTACTGAATCACAATAAGACATGTTTCAAATGTAAAATAAATTCAGGACATACTTATGTTCCCATAATGCTCTTTGCTTTTGTGAACATCGCCAGGATTGGGTTCTATGAAGAGATACTGTATTGCGTGCCCTGGGCTGGTACCACGCCCCTCGGATCGCCCACTCCTTCCCATCCTGCCTCATCCCTTCAAGGATGAGAGGGTTCCATCAGTAAATGTTTCCCATTTCCAGCAGAGTTCCCAAGGATTTCCCACTCTTGTCATTGTAATTAAACAAGTACTTGTAGTCACTGGCTAAAGTGAACTCTCAATGTCAGCCAGAGTTCCAAATGTACTCTGACGTGCACATTCCTTGAAACGGAACCTCTTGTGTCTGAATGGCACGAGATCATGATGAGTCACAACAGCATGGTTAAGCCTCCCTTTGGCCTCTGAGTCCTGGAATGGCATTGGCACCTTCGGCGAAAGTAAAGAATCTAGGCCTCCTCTCTACTGCTAATGTTCAACTCTTTTATGCTGAGAAATCCCACACCGCCAGCAAAGCACGTTCGCATCCTTTCTACTGCAATAACGTGGGAGCTCCAAGAAAAGAAAGTGGGGGGAAAAGCTTGGCAGCCATATTCTGCCGGAACTTCCGCAGCTTTTAAAATTCTGGGCTGGCTCCCAGTGCCCCCAAGTACATCAGCAATAACCCCTCTGCACACTGAGTGCTGGTTGGCTTTACTGGGTGCCCAGCCAAACTGACCTTTGTGTTCCAGGTTTTCAAGCCTTTGCTATGCTTTCACCAGCGAAATTGTATTCATGAACTTTTCCCTTCTAGAGTTTTTTCCAATCCTTCATAGTTGAAACTGTGGGAAGGCCCCATTTTCTATCCTGCAATTCCTTATTTCTAGTTTAAGTCCTAAACTGTGAAGGGGGAAACATATTCCATAAAAGGCAGAACCAAAATGTGTTAAGGGGAACGCCAAAGTTTCCCTACTTTACCCCAACATGTGTTAAGGTTGACTTTTGTGCTCTTTGAGAATGCCTCAGCCTCTACCCTTTGTGCCTCTTTGAGGCAAGGCTAGATTCCAGGACTGAAGCACATTCATTCTTTTAGGCTGGCAGTGTCGCGTGTAGTTACGTGTAGTTATAGCTTGCCTCTTCTGGGCCAGCTCGACATGGCATGTTTTCCCTTGAATCTAATGTTATCTTATGTTATATATCCTAATTAAGTGATGGCTGGGTTAGAAGCGCTGCGCCTGCGTTTATGCGGGTATACTGTTCATTTTGCGAAGAAGTGCACTTTTCAGTGTCATCTAGGTGCCTGCTTGCTTTGTACAGTAAGGAATACAGGGTGTTTCTTGGTCCACAATGATGCTGGCCCTTGCATTTTAGAGGAACCCCCCCCCCCCCCAACCATCTACTCGGGTGATCTGTCACTAGATGTGCTCCCACCTTTCATGCTACTATCGCTCCCCAGCCCAAGAATGTCCGCTAAACTTCGTATCTGAAGCAAACGATTCACCTGGGGAAGGCATTACTTATTCCATATATGTCGACTGCCTCCTCATCATTCTGTCTATTCGTGTGTGGAGACTTGGCAGTACAATTTGAAATATTCCATTACTTAGATGTCATGTAGCTTTTATGTTCGTCTGTGGTGCTATAGTAAACCGAGTGTGCACAGAACTACAATCGCCATCAGGCACCATTGCATCCATGTTCACGTGGTGCGCTTGGCATGAGTTGTTCTGAACTCAGTGCTACCTTAACCGCTAATGTGTGTCTCGACTATGAGGGACCGGGACACTGCGTGGCAGCTTCCACGTATGGGTCTGGGCTAAGAGTTCATTCTGCTGCGTACTGTTCCTGTCCTCTCTGTGTTGGGATGCTCGTGTTACCTGAAAAGTGATTCACGTGACTAGTACTATTTAACACATCAAAATGCCAATCTTCACCTATGGCGTGAAATATTTAAATTAATTAGTCTAGTTTTTTTTTAAGTATGTAAATGTGCACCTTGTCAGCATATAGTGACCAGTGTATATTTTCATTGTCAAATGTGTTTTGTGTAATTCACAGCTGTCATTGGTACGACGTTGCAGTTGGCACTTTATCAAATACCTAACTCGCCTATTGCAATGCTTAGAAGCGGGACAAGTCTAGCATTAAGCGGCACATAAAAGCGTCCTATTGCTTTATTATGTTTTTATTAATTCTCTGCAAGGTGGTCTAGGGCCTCAGCTGGCAGGGAAGTTGAATCGATGGGGGACCGAGCAGTAAACCGGTTCCTCCACTCTCCTTTTTCACTTTATTAAAGGCGTCCACTGGCTTGCTGCCAGATCCACTCATCCCCAGCCAGCCTGTAAGCCCAAAAGTCTGGTGTGGCTTCAGCGGCACTTCCCTTTAGGATTTCTTTTATAGAACAGGTCCATCGCTGGGGCTATATTGCATCTCACGCTGGGATTCGTGCTAGAGTAGTGGGCCGTTGTCCATAGCAGATACGCCGTCTGTTGCCTTTTTTTCGAGTGACCCATCTCCGGTCCGTTGCAGAGTTCCTCAAGGGTCGTGCGTATCTCCTACAATGTTTTCACCAAACCATTGTTCGATGTGCTTGACTATCTGGGTGTCACCTACAACTATGCAGATGACACCCAGATACACATCCCCATCACTGGTGACTACACCGCAGACGCCAAAGTGTTGAACGACGTATACCAAGTCGTCCAAGCATGTATGGCACATCACAAGCTCTGTCTCAATGAAGACAAGACAGAGCTCCTCATCCTTGGCACCCAACAAAAACTCAGCAAGCTTGACCCGTCCTTCAGCACCTTCAACATTGATGGTTACTCCATCAAAGTGGCTAAAGAGACAAAAAGTTTAGGTATCTACCTTGATTCCACACTGTCCCTCAACCGACAAACAAATGCAGTCGCCGCTGCCTCGGCCCACACTTGTAAGCTGATTACAGCCTGCCACCCATTCCTCTCTACCCAGAACTGCATTACTCTCGCCAGGACGTTGGTTTCCAAACTTGATTACTGCAACGCACTTTATCAAGGCACTAACCAACGCAACCTCAACAAACTTCAGATCGCCCAAAACAATGCTATCAGAGCAGCCCTCTCTATTCTAGGTCGGAGCACATCTCTGACACCAGGAAGAGCTTACATCGTCTCTCTGTGGCCCAAAGAATTTTGCTCAAATCACTGACTCTTGCTTGCAAATGTGTCAACAACCAGACCCCTACCTACTTAACTTCCCGCTTCTCTCAATACATTCTCTCACAGACTCTAAGATCTGCCCAAGCACAATCGCTTACCATACCGAAATATAACCTGCAGACTGCCGGAGGTGTCAGCTTCCCAGTCCTCGCGTCCAAACTCTGGAACTCCTTGCCACTGTCCATTAGAACCCTCCCTTCCGCCACGCTTTTGAAACACAAAGCCAAGCTTTGGCTATCCTCTACACCCCACTTACTACCAGCCTAAGCCACCTGCTCCACTGCTCCCGTACTACTGGCACTTTTTGCTTGAGAATTTAAAATGTTTTGCCTATACCTGTACCGTTGCCACTTTTGTACCATTGTGCCTAAGATATGCACATGTGTATTTAATCTTTTGCCTGTAACTGTATCAATGCCATTTTTTGTACCCTGTTCCTTAAGATATGCGCCTGGTTGCCCTTGGGCCTAGTGCGCTAAACAAATAAATAAAATACAAAATACAAATGGCTCACCCAAATTCCCCTTTTTGCCTGTTCGATGGGCCGGGGCCAGGGTAATCTGGTGAACCCTCTGGGGATTCCTTGCAAGAGGTGATTCCTGCTTTACTGCTTCTTCCTCTCATCCACATTGCCTCCTAAAATTATGAGCAGCAGAGTGTGCTCAGTTATTCTGATTGTGTGTTACTGGCTAGCTAGGTTATAGTCCGCAGACCTCAAGGAAATTGTCTCTTTTGCCCCAATCCATTTCCATTTTAGGTCCAAACATCAGTCTCAGAAAGGTGGGCAGATCTTCACTCCCTGCCCTATCTGTGGTTGACTGCTTGTTTCCTAAATAGCTCACCCTGAACAACATCGGGATTTCAGTGGCTATTCTGGAGATCATAAGAGTGGGCTGAAAGAAATCTACTAGGACACAATATACGAGCAAATGGACCAGGTTTTGTCACTGGTGCCTGCAGAGACACATTAACTTGCTGACGTGCAATCTTTACAACACCCTTTCCTGTATCTCAGGTTTGGCATTCAGATTGATTAATATTGAACCCTTCACTCAGCCCTGTGGCCTACAAAAAATCAGAGAGGATGTCTCCAGTCCAAGTGTGTGTGGAAGGTTGTCCCATCTTTGCAGTCACTCTGGGTTCCTGAACCTGAGTGGGAGTTGAGCATTCTCCTCACAAGCCCTTCAAACCCATGGCTGAGGTCAGATTGGTATTGTGGAAAACATCCTGTATATAGTGGTGTTCGCGTCAATCTGCAGAGAGTGATTTTCAGCCTCTGAGCCTTTTACAGTGTTTCACAAAGACAAGGTGGTCTCCTTGTTTATTCTCAATTTTGTCTTCGATTTTCAACTATGTCAAGAAATTGCACTTCCAATCTTCTTCCCCAGCCAATCATTGGAAGCAAATGTACTGCTCTGTAATCTGGATCTCTAGGTTTTCAGGACCCTGGTCTTAAATTCTAGTCTAAAGGCTGTTTGTAATTGTAACCTGTGGATACCCCTCTCAATGAAGGAAGGCTTCCAAATGGATCATGGCCTGCTGGGTTATATCCTGCATAGTGGAAAGCCACTGTTTACAAATGTTTCCTACGCCTAAAAGCCTCCATGCATACGCAATAAGAGCAAATGCTAATTGTGTGGCTTTTCCGAGACATTTCTTAACGAACATACCTTTTTAGGTCATTACCTGGGCCTCTCCTTGGCTATTGTATTGATGCCAGTTTTTGGGGCAATGCCCAGCTTGGTCAAGCTTTATTGAGAAATAATTTTGACTTGGCTTAGGTTAAACCACCTGGGCTCTTCTGTTTAGGGGTCCCCCCACAGTATGTAGGAAATGGATAGGGCTTAAAAGTAAGTACAATTTACTCACCGTAGTGACTACTGTACCCCTAGTCCAAAGTCCCCTTTCCTCCATAGTCACTCCCACCTGCCCCCCAAAAACAGAGGTCAGCCGCATATGTCCTAAGTGTAACGAAAAGGACTGGCAGCCAATACCTACGCCGGGAGCGGCATGGGTGTAACTGAGGCTGCATGCTAAGTTGTATGGAAAATGCATTTGTACAAGACAAAAAGGCCCTTGTCCCGTTCCCATGGAATGGAAATCCCACAAGTATGGAGGAAAGTGGTTTCACAGGCCAGGGACTCAACTGAAGACTAGACCAAATAGGTGAGGTAGAACTCTTTTATTTATACAAAAACACAGAGGCTGGAATTAGGCATGTAGGATATAATAAGGAATTTATTGAACACAATGGGGATATGCATCAGTGTAACAGTGCGGTGGTTCAAGGGAAACACAATAAAATGAGAGAGAGATACTCAAACCCTAGTTTAACAATGGACGGTGGACATGAGTCCAGATTCCCTAGGATGTAACAATTCATACACTGGGTTGTATCATTCTGGAAGGTCCACACAAAGTCATGATAATATCCTGGAATTTCACAGGGTTTGTTGCCCTTCTTTCTTAGACTGTGCATGGGTTGGCCCTCCTGGGCTTCAATCACAGCATCAGGTGCTGGGAACCACAACAATGGTGCCTTGTGCTTCAGCTGTTGACAATGTTTCTTTCCAGTCTGTCCTCGTTGGATTGTCCGGCTGGAGTCATGATTCTCAAGCCCCCTCCAAGTCAAAAAAGATATGACAGTCCACGCGGTTGCTCTCTCTTATCTCTCTGACTTTAGGTATCTAGACCCCAGCATGGCTTCCTCCTTCCTCTCTTCTCTCTTCCAACTCTGGAATGGACCAGGACCTGGGACCAGGCCCCCATTAAACATGGACTAGGATCCTTTCTTTCCAGCACCAAGACTGAGTGGCCTCCCTCTGCCTTTTCCCCTCTCTATGTCCGTCTCTTCTGTCTGTCTCCACCTTCTTACTTTATGAACTGCTCTTGCCTCCTCTCTTCACATTCTACAATGCCAACCTCTTCCTTAAACCTAGTTCTCTCTCTTTCAGTACCTTCTTCACACCTTTCTTCTCCGCCACCTTCTCTCTCCCTCTGTCTTCTCATTCTACATCCCTTTGCACCATGAACAGCTGTTCTTATTCTCTCAACGTTGGCTTCCATGGACTTATTTTTATCTGTGGGTCGAAGTGAAAGGGTTTTTAATGTAGTAAATTGGATCACCTGTTCCTGTATTAGGTTGGGCATGTATGATTGGTTCACTACCTGACCTCTCCATCTTAACCATGCGTCTTATTCTGTGCTTATTGGTTATGATAATGAGTGGCTCCGATTTTGCAGCTTTCAAAAGGCATGTTCACCAGAACTACTGCTCTGTGTGCCAGACCACAACACGACTCTGCCCTGTATCCACAAATCGATATCTAGACAGCTAAACAGGTTGGGTGTGCGGCTCGGGAGTTGGCTTCACAACATGTGTGTTTCTCAACTATTATTTGGGATTGATCGATCCCATTGTCACACTGCTGCTTTCCTTTTTGTGTTCAACTCTCGCTCCTGACCTGCTGGTCGCCTGGGGGCCATTGAAACACCCCCACTTTCTCTACATGCTCCTGAGATCGCAGGGGGAAACTCTGGGATAGGGGAACTACCCATTTTCTATCTCTGGGTCGTTGCATCGCTTAGCGGGTGGCTTGCCTCACTACTTAATGTGGCTTTTCCAAAGGAGACTTTGGACTATTAGTGGTGAGTAACTTGTACTATAATCGGAACCAATTAAATTCAATATAGTGTCCTGTTCGCTCTAAACAGGACAATTATGTTAATTTCTCAGATGTATTTTTTATTCTTATTCTGCATGAGTAAAAATGGTTGTTACAGTTTAAAAACATATGTTGCAATAATTGTACACATTTTGAGATTACCAGGAAGCAGCCAGTTGTACATCCCCTTAGAGTTCCATTTGGACCTTCTGATTAATATTGACAGTCCCATTAAGCTTGACATTCTCAGTTTGACATTCCCGCTCAATTCTATGTTCTCAATAAACTTGACCATTCCCATTAATCTAGCAGTTTGACATTCTTAGTAAACGTTACATTGGCAGTAAGCTCTTTTTCACTTTCTAGTAAGTTCTCAGTAAATTTGACGTTTCCAGTAAGCTCCCGGATTGACATGCCCAGTAAGCTTAACAGTTTTATTGGGCTCCCAGCTTGACACGCCTAATAAGCTTGATATTCCTAATACGCTTCTACTTTGCTGTTCTCTGTACACTCCTAGTTTGACATTCTTAGTAAGCTATCGGTTTGACAGTCACAATAGACTTGCAGGTTGGCATTCTCAAACGTTTCTTGATAAGCTTGACATTTTCAATAAGCTCTATGATGAAGCTGAGCCGCCATGTTTGACTATTGACCCAGCGGGGCACCTGCAGCCCAGGGTCCCCATCTGCAAGGGAGATTTTTGGAAGTGTTATGTGGGGGATGTAGCTGAGACCCCCTGTATCACATGGGCTGTTTCCTGATCAAAGTAGGTCATGCCCATCCCCGAAGAGCCTGCAACCCCTTTACTGACAGTACTTTACGTCAATGCCTCTGTATATGCGTGCAAGATGGAGCAAAGCCTAAATCCAGACCAGTAGTGTGTGGCCAGAGGAACTATCATCCTATCATAGGGGACATGCAGCTATAGCTGAAGCCCATGAAGTCTTAACACTCAGATGTTAGAAGCTCCTTTTGGATATTGCCGCAATGTGAGGGGAGGTGCATGGGAAGGTGGCTGTGCTCAGCAGACCTTCAGCAGAGCCCCTTGCGGAGCTCCACCTGGCCTACTCCATAGCCAGGGAGTAGAAAGAAGCGCAACAACAAGCAAGCAACCCACACAGAAGCTTACCTGTGAATAGAACAGGAAATCGAGTAGCAGCAGAAAGTGGAATGAGCCTGGACAGCATCAAGGGAGCCCATGGGTCAATGAGAACCTCGGCCAATGACGGAACCCAACATGGAGCCATGATGTGATTGGGATTACCCCCGGAACTCAAAATGGCTGCTTGACATTTTATTAACTTTGGGGCCCGCAGATATGCATGGAGAGGGGCAAAGCTGTCTATTGGGATAAAGGGCAAATCCAAAGACCCCTTACAAAAATGGTTAGACGAGAACCAATCCAAGAGCTAAAGAGAAAGGGAAAAAGAGATGGAACCTACAAAAGGTTGACCCAGGTAGGGGCAGAGGAAGGAGCAAGAGAGATAGAAAAGTCTTGCAGTACCAAGCAAGGAAGCCAGAATCCAGTGAGCCTTCAAACTGAACCAGAGTACAATATTCCTCCTGAGTGAGAAGGCCACTGTAATCCTTGTTGTGAAGAGGACCAAGGCGACATGGTAGGGATAAGGGCACCATATTCCTTAGGAGAGAAAAAAGCAACCTACCAGCTGTGAATGGCATCATATTCCTTATTAAAGAGGTAAAGGGTCAAGACAGTCCTTGTAATCGCAATGGCCTTATATCCTGAAACATGATTGAAAGAAAGGGAGAAGGGGAAAGGAACACGAGAGGTCTCGTTAGTAAAGTGGTGCCCCATGGCTATCCTAGTGACCCTGGGTTTTATATGTCCGAAAAAGGAAGCAGTGTGCCAGGCACACTATCCTTTTGGTGTTGATTACCAATAAAAGAGCACTAACCCTGGAAAGGACAATGGGTAAAGAAGTGGTTTGGTGCTATATCCCTGAGACTGTTACCTTTCGTGAAGCTGGGTGAGTCCTGTATCCCAACATATATACTTGTAATACTGTTATTAAGACCAATCCCATAGAAGGTGTCCCTATGGTGTTTAGTGATAAATCACTAGGGTTTGGAAACCATAGGCTTTCCAGATGTTTTGGACTCCGGCTCCCATCAGTCCTAGCTAGCACAGTCAATTGAAAAGGATTAAACTCCATGTATAGTCAGTTGAGGGGGGGTTATAGTCCAAAACATCTGGAGAGACACAGGTTTCAAACCTCTAGATGTTTATCACAACCTTTTCCTATTTTATTTTAGACTGAAGCCAAGAAGTTTATTGGGCGCTATAGCCCAGATACCATGCAACAGATTAGTGAACCTGAGGGAGAGAGTAGCTCTTTTCTGATACGCTAGTGGTAACCCCACATTCGCACCTTTTTGCTTGGTTTGTTCTGACAGAAGAAGATGCCTTTTGTTGTGGTTAAGCCTTTAGTCTGCATAGGTGTTTAACCCAACCCCATCTTGGTAGTTTGACATTCCTACTGAGCTTCCAAACGGATGTTCCCCGCAAGCTCCCACTTTGCATAATTCCTGCATACTGCACTCCAAAAACCTAAATCTTTCCTAAATATCATGTAGAGCAAATCGCTGTTCTAGAAAAGCTCAGGCTGACGGGAGCCAACACTTCTCTACGCCCTTTCTGATCATAATGGCAGGCAGTGTCATGAGGCTTGGGACCCATCACACTGGGGACTTGCCACAGGTTTTCGAAATATTTTATTGTCTTTATAAATGATGTACAAAATGACAAGAATACACAGTACAATAAATTATGTGAATGCAAAATGGCATTTAACAGGTCTTTAATGATCGAAAGAAGTAAGAAGATAAGCTTTAGGAGTGACTTGAATAAGGCAGGAAATTACAAAACTTTGAGGAAAGGAGAGACGGGATGGAAATAGAATTGAGCAGAAGGTCCTTGTGTAACAGTAAAAAAGAAAATGGTGAAGAACAAAGGCCATGAGGCGGTATAGGTGGAAATCAGACGAAAAAAAGACAAGGAGCAAAGCCATGAATGCAGTTAAAGACAATACAGACAAAACCGACCTGAAGCTGAGCAGGACTAGAAAGCCATGCAAGAGAAGTAAGGCCAAGACCAGGAGCAGTAGGGGAGCGGGCAAGCAGTAGCTGGAGTGAGAAGCAGATTCCAATAGCGTTCAATGGGAAAGAGCAGAGGCCAGGATGCCAAGAAGAAGTGAAGGGCAGAAGTGGAGCCGGGCTAAAGAATAGTGAGAATAAAGTTCCTGTAGCAGAAAAATAAGGGACAAATGTTGCAGATGTGGTCCGGTTAAAAATGGCTGGAAAAATCAAGAGCAGAGATATGAGGAGAACGGGAAAGAGAAGGGTCCAAAATGACATTAGATCTGCGCGCTGAAGAAGATAGTGAGACAGCCAGGAGAAAAATGAATGGAAGAAGTAGACACGCAGACATAAGGGGATGAAGCAGAAAAGAAGAGCCTCTGGGTCATGGATGTTTTTGGATCATGTGATGGAGTAAGCATCCAAGAGTTGGTAGAGGAAAGACAGGCGGAAATGGTAAAGTGGAGCTGCTCAGAGAAGAAAGAAACGTTTGAGTTTCAACGTAGAAGTGGGACTTTAGACCGAATGAGTAAAGAGTAACAACACCCATACGCTTATAAGGGTTTTGGTGGTGTGGCCTAAAGTCGCGTTCCACTCAGTTAAGCATTTCAATCCTTTACTGAACTCCTCCCCCTCTGGATAGTGTTTCGTCCTTGTGATTGGTTGTCTTGCATATGTAGCCTGCTTGTTGCATTGAGTTTTTCATCCATTTACCCACTTTCTGTTTCAGCCCTGACGATATCGGCACCTGTTGGTATATTCTTCTGTCTGGCTCAGTTTTCATCAAAGAATCGATGTTTCTTCCGAGGAGCAGGTACGTGCTTCCAACTTTGTCACCTCTTTATAAATTCTTTAAATGTATGAAGAGCGATTTCTTTAGTTGTGGAATATGCATGTTGTATGGGGGAACAAGTCATTCATATGAATACTTTCTTGAGTATTGGCAAGTGTTCACAAGTGAAGCCATGGTTCTGACCTGGTCTGGTAGGACCATAGTTTACATTGCTTAGCTTGCCTGTATTGCATATGCAGGCATAGTTTACATTGCTTAGCTTTCCTGCATTGCAGCTTGGCTTTCCTGTATTGCATATGTAGGCATAGTTTACATTGCTTGGCTTTCCGGTATTGCATATGCAGGCATAGTTTACATTGCTTAGCATTCCTGTATTGCATATGCAGGCATAGTTTACATTGCTTAGCTTTCCTGTATTGCATATGTAGGCATAGTTTACATTGCTTGGCTTTCCTGTATTGCATATGCAGGCATAGTTTACATTGCATAGCTTTCCTGTATTGCATATGTAGGCATAGTTTACGTTGCTTGGCTTTCCTGTATTGCATATGCAGGCATAGTTTACATTGCTTAGCTTTCCTGTATTGCATATGCAGGCATAGTTTACGTTGCTTGGCTTTCCTGTATTGCATATGCAGGGATAGTTTACATTGCTTAGCGTTCCTGTATTGCATATGCAGGCATAGTTTACGTTGCTTAGCTTTCCTGTATTGCATATGCAGGCATAGTTAACATTGCTTGGCTTTCCTGTATTGCATATGCAGGCATAGTTTACGTTGCTTAGCTTTCCTGTATTGCATATGCAGGCATAGTTTACATTGCTTGGCTTTCCTGTATTGCATATGCAGGCATAGTTTTCATTGCTTAGCTTTCCTGTATTGCATATGCAGGCATAGTGTACGTTGCTTAGCTTTCCTGTATTGCATATGTGGGCAGAGTTATCTGGACCCTGCTTCGGATTGTTGTCCACAGAACAGCAGCAAACGCAAAATAAACTGCAGGGTATTGAAAAGTGATGTGCAAAGAATACTGAAAGGAGGGAGGAGTGCGTGTGGAACAGAGCGCACAGATGTTCCCGTGCTAATCCTTTAGAGGGACTGCCACACATTGAACGAGCAGGAATCTGATCGTATTAGAGTGATGGATTTGGCCCATGTGGTTTGCCCAAGACCTTTGACATTGCTGGGAAGGAGAATTGGAAAGCGGCTTGTTCCCCACTGATGGATTAAATTCAGGATACTTAGGAGTGATGGCCACCCACAAGCGCTGCTAAATGCATCACTCGAGGGCCAGCAGGGGGACATCGGGATCAGTCCTGTGGTCCCCACTTTTTAGGATTCCCCCAACCCGCACTAGCAAGTCTATAGACAGAAGGGACAGTGACAGGCTCCAGCACAGAGGGAGCAGACTGCTCCATCAGGTGAATTCTCGGGGGAGGTAGCCTGGTACCCACATCAGTAAGTGGTAGTAGTTCCAAACAGATTTATGCAACAATGGGGAGGGCTGGGCAAATGCAGAATGCCGAATAATTCTAGCCAGTCGCAGATGCCGCTTCAGCCGGATCGTTGCTTTGTTCTGGAAGCTCCCTTGCCGGAGCAGGTCCCGAACAGTAGGGCACGTGACGGCTTTAAATAACAAAGCAAATGATCATAGTACATCTGTTTCTCTATAGGTCTCGGCGTTTATCCATTGATTAGACATGCGAAGCTCGGCAGCAGGCCCCTACATTGCTTTGCTGTTAGCACTCTGGTGCGTTTTGTGTAAGAGCTTTCCGACAAGCCTTTGTGAGCTCGGCAAGTGTGAGGAATGCCTTTGAAAGAAGGCAGGACTGTTCTACAAATATGCAGCTCCTTTCTCCACTCCAGTGTTGCTATCACAAGAATTGCACTAATGCAGATAACCGTCTGACGAAGGGTACCCAAGATGGCGCATCTTGCACGCCCGCTTTACTTTGGCATGAAATAATTGACTGCAGTACCATGGCTACTTCTGCTCTGGAGCTGCTTTTAAGCTGGACCTGTGACTTGGCTAGCGTCTCAAACGTTTAGTGGAGTATGCAAACATTATTTAAATATCTAGCTGATCAGCCACCATCTATTGCCTGCCTGTGGAGATGGCTGCCACGGGATTCGAGCACACTTAGCCAGGGTCTGACATTTGCTGGCAGCACATTTTCATCGTGAAGACCAACTGAAGAAACCCTGAACAGGCGTCACAATATTAAAATCTACAGCCCAGGGCACGGGAGTAGATGGACTCCCCTGTTATTAAGTAAAAGAGAGGACAGGGCAGTTTCCCGTTTCAGTGCAAGCCTGTGGAACGGAGCACCTCGGCAGGTTCACACGTTGGGCCGCCATTTCGTGACATCCTGTTCCACTTTGTTTTGCTCCACTTTTGCTAGCTGCACATGTACAGTTTGAAGTCCAAACCCCGCATACTGTCTAAAATGGGCGGTTGAATATTGACCTACACAAAAAAAACGAAAACTAAAGAACATAATCTGTTCAAGGCGGTCTATTGATGCCCTTTTAAGATACATTGTCACGTTGAACGGCAGATGTAATCACATCGTGCATAACAGCAAGCAGCATGCCTCTGTCAAAGAATGGCTCAAAGCAGGAGCTATGACACAGACTCCTCTGGAGTATGTCTTTTAGACTTTAAAGCGGTAGCAGAATTCACAAAGATTTTACGTTGCGACTTATCTGGTGTAAACTGTTGATGCAGGCTGTATTCTGGTACGTTCAGAGCTGCATTCATAAAGGGAAAAGAGCACTACAAGTATATCACAGGAATTGAAAATATGACGACTTATAGACACTGCATATATTCTATATATTTCAGTTCTGGAGGGCCCAGGCAGAAAATTAGCAATGTCAAATGTCATGCTGATCCGCCCTACAGCTCAAACCTTCATAGCCATACCATTTTCACATCTCTTATGGATGATAGGTTTCACCTTAACTATAGGGTGACTATCGTCAGTGTATATGTATATATATAATCGCCGCCCTATAGTTAAGGTAGTTGCATAGGAAATCCAAAAAATAAATTGCTAATAACTTTTCATTTGTGCGACTGATTTGGCTGAAATTATGCAAAAAGGTTTTGTCACGCACCGTATACCACCATCCCCAACTACCCCACCAGACTGGAGTACTGGAGTTTCAGAAAGATTCTATGAAAAATGAAAAAAAGTCATTGAGAAAACAAAAAACCCTGTTTTGGCCTACTCCCCATTCATTTTCCCATAGATAAAAAAAGGTCAATTTTTGCCGGGCCACACAGCCCAAACCGCTGGACGGATTTGGAACACGTCCAGAACAACTTTCGCACACATTGTCGACCTGCGATCCTTTTGTGTTGTGGGGTTATTCCGTCCAGTACTTTTAAAAATATTTGTCAGAGAAGGGGGGCCCCGTTCTCCAAAATAAATAGCTCTGTATCAGGTAAATTGAGAAGAATCTGGGTGTTTATAAATGAAACTACTGCCATTTCTAAAATGTGAAAGATAGCCACTGCTATACCCCAGGTTATAGCAGCGGGTTTCGGAAAATGAAACAGAGAAAAAAGAAGTTTGTACGTCAAAAAACATGCAAATGCTATCACCCCAGTGGGTGGGACGACGAAAGAGGACACCAAGTGACATTTGAGAGTTGTAGGCGGGCTAGAGACAAGGTTTGCAACATGAGGCTCAATTTTCTCAAAGCAAATTGCGTCACAGAAACACAATGTTGTGGGGGGATGGGAGAGGGCAGCAGAGGTGAGAAGGCCTTCAAGGGAGTGGGGGGAGCCGGCACAGATGAGGGGGTAGTCCATACTAAAATTGGCCTCTGGGACGCCCATCCATGCAATAACCAGGACCGACCCTGCTTAGCTTCAAAGCAAGGAAGGGGCTGGCCCCCTCAGGCCATGTTGCCTAATAAGTAACTAGGCCACTTTTTAGAGGGCTGTTTTTAGTTTTCTTAGTTTTAAATCTCATAAAGCACTAAGAAATCACATGCATCCAATTTTTTTTTGTATACACCATGCTACCATCTGTCCTTGAAAGTATTGCACGCTCAAAGTCAAACTGCCATGAGGCCCACATGAAAAGAGCAGCTACCTATGGGTAAGGATCTGCTAATACATGGAGAATAGCAAATCCAGCTTACACCTGCAAGGCAAACTAGAATAACATGTTGTTTTATAAATATATATATATTATGCCCCAATATGGCTTAAAGATTTTCTATGTACCCAGTGCTCTTTGAGAGAATCTTTTTTTTTTTTTTCCTTTTGCTGAATTTCATTCTTGTATTTGAAGTCTCCCAGTCAAGATGGGTTGGGGGGGATAGTGCCTGACATAGTTCTATAAGGATTTATATATTTGAGTGACACTATGGTATGTGCACTTTTCAAATTAACTTTATATAGTAAAGTATTGTTAAAGGCCAGACATGGGGGTGAGGTGAAATGACGAGGTGCAAGTAAGTCATGAGTATTTGCCCAGGATGTGGCAAGAGAGGTTGCAATCCTGGACACTGGTGCAGTTATTTTCCCCTGATTGTGGCTACTTTTCAGGGCACAAGTAAAGGACAGATGTGGGTGGATAGCGTGACTTTTTTTCAGAGGGCGGATGCAACCCCTTGGGTTTTTTGGAGGTTGGCAAGGGTGCTCAAGTTTTTGCCTACCAGGATTTTACTCAGGTTCTCATGTTTCCAGTGCAGACGCTTACTCACACGCCTAGTTGAGCCAGTCCTGGGTCCCAGCTGCAGTAAGCTCAAACAGTCCAGAGATGTTCTCCTCCTAGCGTGCTTTCATGCCTCAGCAATCTTCAGGGAGGCTGATTGGATGCAGGTGTGCAGGGTTAAATCCCTCTGGTATGTACCAGGCAGTGGCAGCAGGGAATTCTGGTAACTGTAGGTTAGAGCCAGCCAGGATCCAACTCTCCCCCATTTTCAATATTAGCCCTCAGTGGGGAGGGAGCTACCATCAGTATGTGTGTGTGATATATATATCTATCTATCTGAGGCTTGTGGAATCTGCTTAGATCACATGCTGTGCATAGGCCGACATCTAGTGGAAGCTGCAGAGTATTACAGTTTGTTTTTCGAAACTCGAAAATGGGCGTCGACACAGGGCGTGCCAGTAGTACTATCCCTAGTGTGATGTCCACAGTACCCATGATCCCTCACGCGTGTAGGACCCTCAGATTGTTTTTTTCCGCCATACTGGTCGGAAGCATTTCACGGAGTTCCCTGGCCTTAGCCATACTTTTGCTAAATATTGTTATATTTACCCATTTCTCCACCCCAACGTCGAGTCACCGAACTTCCACGTTGGCCCGGAGAAGAATTCGACCGTCGACAGCTGCATGACGGTTTTGGGCCTCGGAAGGCCTCAGGCCTCGTCCCGGGCCTTGGAAGGCCTCTGGCCTCGGCCCTGCAAGTAGGGAGAGTGGGGGGTGGACATACTCTACACTCGTTTGGTATATAGGTACATTCTTATATATTTCTACACTTACTAGCCCGCTGCCACAAGGTGCGTATGGAGGGTACCCCTTTCCAATTCTGCCCCAAGTGCAACTGCAAGTACCCTTGGGTCGACAGGCACGCCACATGCAATCTCTGCTTGCTGAGGGACCACCCCGAGGCGAACTGCAGAGCGTGTAGTAGGTTTAAACCGAAAACACTTAAGGACCGTTCGATCGAGCGTTGGGCCCACCACGCCAGGCGTCAGGAGGCCATGGCAGCGGAGGGCGCCTTCAGCGATGCCGTGCTTTCAGACGGCGAGGGCAACGTGGCGTCAGGAGACAGCCGAGCACAAGTCCCCGACCTCGGAAGGTTGTCCGGCAGGGCGGCTATGGGGAAGACCCCCGGCGACACAAGCGCTACCCACAGCACTTCCACAAAGCACATGAAGTAAGCACATGAAGTCCAACTGAGACTCGACGCGCACGTCGAGTTCTCGGAAAGAGGCATATAGAGAACGGTCCGAATCGGTGTCCTCTGGGCGTTCTCGATCTAGATCGCCGCATGACTCCAGGCAATCATCCACTGTTGCCAAGAGTACCTCGCTCCCCAAGGTAACGGAAGTTCGATCGTCTGAAGACGAAGCCGACTTCTATCCCCAGACCGCACTCCAGGAGTCGGCGCCCACAGACCGCGTAACGGCGGCTCCCGAGTCCCTACCTCCACGTTCTAAAGATAGGGACACTACCCCCGAACCTCGACGCCAGGCGTCGTAAGGCTCCAGAGGGCTGAAAAAACACTCTTCCGCCCACGGGGAGTGGGGAAAACAACAGAGGAAGCAGTCTCAGCCTCCTCACACACCTCATAAACTTTCCACTCCTCATAAACAGACAGACAAGTCCCAGCCCTCTGTTATCCCAAGGACACCTGCTAAAACCAGTAAGTGTAGTCAGGATAAGGCGGAGAAAGCCCCAGAAAGGATCATTCCCAGTTCTAGAGAATGGTCTAGTGATGACATAGACAGGGTTATGTTAAGGATGTCTTCATTGGCAGATTTTTACACAAAAAACCCTGAACACTTTCTCTCCTATACTCCCGACGGGTCAGCACCCTCAGGCTCTAAGGAGCCAATACCTCCAAGTAAGAAGTCCCGGTTTGAAGCCGCAACACGGTCTTTGGACCCTTCTATATACAGCTCTACTCCCAATATCAAGGGGATACATCCTTTTGTGAGGATCCAGATTTGGGCATGTTGGAAGAGCAAACTGGTACGGGCTACTATGGGGATGATGAGGACCAAGAAGAGGAAGAGGAAGACCCTGAGACCTACAGAGTAGATTCCCCGGTAGAGAAAGAACCCCCGATTACCGACTCCACTGTCGACAATCAGCCTCTCCTGAATGAAGTTCTGTCCCGAGCGGCAGAACATTTCCACATTGACACCCAGGGTGCTCAAGAGGAGAGGGACTTCGCAGAAGAGTTAGTGGGAGAAAGGAGGCCTGTTGCTCAGGCCATCCCTATCCTTAAGTCTATTCAGAGAAGAATAGATCCTTCACTGTTAAATCCTAACCTCACCAGGGCAGTGAACCCCAGGATTGAGAAACTTTTCAGGGCAGCCCAATCAGACCCACTGTATATAAGGGGGCATCTGAAACCGGACTCCCTGGTTGTTACTAACGCCCGTAAGAGGGCTGGAACAACTTTGTCATCGTCCGAAGCTCCTCCCGACAAGGAGAGCAAGAAACTGTATGGTTTGGGCAGGAAAGTAGCCTCCACTTCCACCTACCAGGCAAGGATTGCCAACTCCACCACCCTGTTGGCCAGCTACAACTGCCATCAGTGGGAAGAAGTCGCGGCACTCATATACTCCGCCCCAGAACCCTTAAAGAGCCAGTTGGCACGAGTTGCGGCGGAGGGAAGAGCCGTGTCCGGTTGCATTTTAAAAGCAACCTTTGATGCCGCGGATAACGTCGGAAGATTGATAGCAGAAGGAACTGTTATCAAGAGACACGCTTGGTTACGGCAGTCTGGATTCAAAGCTGAAACCCAAGCATCTTTGTTAGATAAACCGGTGGAGCCGGATCTGTTGTTTGGTAAGGCGGTCGAGGACGTGCTGAAAAATGCCAAGGACGAATATGAGACACTCAAATCCCTAGGCCAACTAACCAACAAACCCCCTAATCAGAGAGGGAATGGCAATTTTCGTCGCCCACGTGGCCAAAATTCCCAGAGAGGATCTAACTATTCCCAGGGGCAGGGTACACCGTGGAGCAAAAACCAACAGTCTACCCAGGGGTAATAAAAGAGGACGTGGTAAGGGTAAAGGCAGTCCCAGTAAAGGACACGGCACGCCTCCACCAAAACAGTGACGCTCAGTTCAGGGTCCCTTCCCACGCAACCCCAGTAGGGGGACGCATTTCCAACTTCACCCAAGTTTGGGAAGGGATCACATCAGACAGATGGGTGCTGTCCACAGTATCCACTGGGTACTGCATAGAACTGTTAGAGCGTCCCCGGAACCATCCTCCACGACAAATAATACATTCTTTGGAACACCAGAAGATCCTCCTTGAGGAGATCGTCCATCTGCTAGCAAAGGACGCGATAGAACTTGTCCCAGGACACCAGGTAAAGAAGGGTATTTATTCAACTTACTTCCTTGTGCCAAAAAAAGATTTGACAATGCACCCAGTATTGGACTTACGGCCTGCAAACAAGTCTGTCAAGCCCTAAAAACTTCGCATGACTACTCTCCAAGAGGTAATCCCCCTCCTAAAAAAGGGGGATTACATGGCAACATTGGACATGAAAGATGCCTATTTTCATATTTCCATGTTCCCAGCGCACAGAAAATACTTGCGCTTCAAGGTGGACAGTCGACACTACCAGTTCAAGGTACTGCCCTTCGGGATAGCTTCGGCTCCAAGGGTATTCACCAAGGTACTGGCGGTGGCAGGAGCACACCTACCCAGGAAAGCAATCCCGGTGTACCCTTACCTGGACGACTGGCTCATCACGGGGGAGACCCCAGTAATTTGCAGAACAAACATTCAAAAGACAATCGACCTCCTCTTCGAATTGGGCTTCTGAATAAACGTGAAAAAGTCAAGTCTGGTGCCAAGCACCTCCAAACAGTTCCTAGGAGCTATCCTAGACACTCAAGAGGGGTTGAACTTTCCTGCCGAGGAAAGAATTCGGAATATACTGCTGCAAATTCCGCAATATCAGTCCGGTCGACAGATAACGGTACGCAAAGCAATGCGGTTGCTGGGCATGATGGCGTCATGTATTTTACCTGGTCCCCCACGCGCGCCTGCGCATGCGTCCCATGCAGGAATGGTTGGCGAAACAGTGGTCTCAGGCAAGTGGTCAGTGGGACGATCTAGTGGTCGTTTCGCCAACACTTGTACAAAGCCTAAACTGGTGGACAAGAGAAAATCTGTCCAAGGGGAAACCCTTTTACGATCCTGAGATACAGGCGGTAGTCAAAATTGATGCATGCCTGACAGGGTGGGGAGCTCACCATCTCCACCACACAGCTCAGAGTCTCTGGTCTCACTCAGTGGCCAATAATCACATCAACCTGCTAGAGCTTCTGGCAGTATTCAGAGCACTTCAAGCGTTCGAGCCCTACCTGCTAAATCTGTCAGTGCAAATCCGGACGGACAGCACTACAGCCATGTTTTACCTGAACAAGCAAGGAGGGACTTGTTCGCCAAATCTGTCCAAGCTTGCCCAGAAAATTTGGAAATGGGCACTCAGACGGAGCATCTTCCTGTCATCGGGGATCTCAATTCTCTAGCGGATGCTCTAAGCAGAGACCCCCTCCCAGAAGAACACAAATGGTGTCTACACAGAGAAGTCGTAGAAGATATCTTCTCTCAATGGGGTTTCCCCACTTTAGACCTATTCGCCACAAGCGAAAACAGACAATGCCCAGGATTTGCATCCAGGTTCCCCCAACCAGACTCCCAGGGGAACGCCCTGTGGATGAACTGGTCAGGAATGTTTGCATACGCTTTTCCACCAACTCCTCTCATTAGGAAGGTGGTCACCAAGATGAACAGAGAGTCGATGACGCTCATCCTGGTTGCTCCCATGTCGGCGAGACAACCGTGGTTCCCACACTTACGCAGATTAGCCGTGTGCGAACCGATCAAACTTCCGGCCTGGTACAACCTACTGTCCCAGCACCAAGGTCAAACAGTGCATCCTCAACCCAACTCAATGAACCTGGCAGCATGGCTCCTGAGGTCATAGAGTTCGGACATCTCAATTTACCACAGAGGTGTATGGACATCCCAAAAGAATCTAGGAAACCAAACACAAGGCACTGCTACTTTGACAAACGGAAGAGATTCGTTATCTGGTGCCAGAATAAACAAATCAACCCAGTTGATTGCACTCCTTCCACTATTGTTACATACATGCTCCACCTGCTGGATGCAGGACCGGTTTTTAACTCACTGAAAGTACACGTGGCAGCTCTGTTGGCATACACCACTTCCCATAACAAGGTGTCGTGGTGGAAAGTACCAGTAGTTAAAGCCTTCATGGAAGGAGTAAAGAGACTTCACCCTCCTATTTCAAACCCACCACCAGGATGGGACCTTAACGTGGTGCTATCTAAGCTCATCGGCCCCCCATTCGAGCCCATGCACAAAAGCAGTCTCAAACACCTGACTTACAAAACGGCCTTCTTAGTAGCAATTACATCTATAAGAAGAGTCAGTGAAATTCAGGCTCTGTCAGTGCTAGATCCCTTCTTTACTGTCCATAAAGATAAACTGGTTTTACGCACACACCCTAGGTTCTCACCTAAATTTATTTCAAAATTCCACGTGAACCAGTCCATCGAGCTTCCGGCTTTCTTCCAAGACCCACAAAGCTCGGCTGAGGTGAAACTACACACACTAGATGTGCGTAGGGCGGTCCTCTACTATGTAAACAAGACCAGACCGCTAAGGAAAACAGATCAGCTGTTTGTCTCTGTAGCTACAGGCAGAGAGGGGGATCGCGTCTCTAAAGGTGTCATCTCTAAGTGGATTATTAACTGTATCCAGCTGTGTTACTCACTTTCTGAAAAAACTCTGCCTTTCACGCCTAGGGCCCACTCTACAATAGGCTTTGGGGCCACTCTGGCTTTCATTGTAAATGTACCCCTTGACACCATTTGCAAAGCAGCTACTTGGAGCTCTATTCACACTTTTACTCAGCACTACTGCATTGACACTCATTCCAAGACAGATACACAAGTGGGACAAGCGGTTCTAAGACATTTATTTGCTCATGACCCTTCTCACATCCCACCTCCTTCTTCAGGTACTGCTCGCCAATCTATGCACAGCATGTGATCTAAGCAGATTCCACTAGCCTCAGAAGGGATACATTACTCACCATAATCGTATTTCTGATGCTTGTATCTGCTTAGATTCACATGCGACCCACCCTTCCTCCCCTCTGAGAGAAGGTGCATGGATGCTTGTAGTCTTACCTTTCTTTATATCTGCTTGGATCATCTGTACTCGCGCTTCTCCTCATGTCAGAAAAAATACAATCTGAGGGTCCTACACGCGTGAGGGATCATGGGTACAGTGGACGTCACACTAGGGATAGTATTACTGGCACACCCTGTGTCGACGCCCATTTTCGAGTTTCGAAAAACAAACTGTAATACTCTGCAGCTTCCACTAGATGTCGGCCTATGCACAGCATTTGAATCTAAGCAGGTACACGCATCAGAAATACGATTACGGTGAGTAATGTATTATATATATATATATATATATATATATATATATATATATATATATATATATATATATATATATATATATATTTTACGTGGCCACGGTAGTGAGCGTGTAGTTATGGTTAAGTTGCTAATCCCATAGGAAGAGCACTTTTTGGGCAGCTTATAACTTCGCTCTCCTTGGAGGAATCCTCACCAAACCTTGCAAAAAAAGTATATGGCCCACCCTGGATTGTTTTGCAAAGTTTGGTGAGGTTTGGTCCAGGGGGAGGGCAAAGTTATAGGGGGTCCCAAAATTATTTTTATTCCCATAGACTGAATGGGGAAAAAACTTTGCTCACGCCTACAGCCCAAACTGCTGGACGGATTTTCACCAAATTTGCGGCAGGAGCAGCGGCTTGGTCCCGATAGCGTGCTTTTGTATATTTGGTGAAAATCCGTCCAGTAGTTTAAAAAAAATAACCAAAAAGTAGGTCACAAAGAACTTGTGATATCTATGTCCGGTCCACGGACACACTTCCCTGTTCGATCTGCGGACAGTGTCCTGATTGGCTAATCGGCTTGCGTCATGTCCGCGGACATGCAACGTGTTCGCTGATTGGATGGTGAGGAGCGTGAAGTGCATCAGATTTTTGGAAACGCTCGCCATCTTGGATTTGTGGACAGCAGCCAATGTCCGCGGACATCGCGGTAAAAACATATTAAAAAACACAGCATTCCACTTGTCAAACTTATCAAATAATCTCTGGGGAGGTGAGGGGTGATGAGGATGGGATAGGATGGGATATGGCTGCAAGAAGCAAAAAAACAGGTGTTTTTTGCCGCGAAAGTCCGCGAATAGTCCTGATGTTCGCGAACAGTCCTGTGAAAGTTCGCAAACACCTTAGCATTACAGGGTTGGTGAAATGTAGTTCTTGGATGGCCTATAACTTTGGCGTCACTTAATGGAAATGTTGCATGTATATTCCTGGGCATATCCTGAGTGTGTATGCAAAGTTTGGTGGGATTCTGTTATGAGGGGGCAAAATTAGAGGGGGGTCCCACTTAATTTGGGAAACTGACAATACATTTAGATATGAATGTTTTTCCGAGGTTTGGTAGGATTTTGTGAAGAGGGGACAAAATTAGAGGGGGGGTCCCAAAATAATGTAAAGGCTTATAAATGAGATGCCATTTGACAAATCTACACTTCATTTGGAAAACTGACAATATATCAAGATATACATGTTTTTGCAAAGTTTGGTGGGATTCTGTCGAGAGGGAGCAACATTAGAGTGGGGGTCCCAAAATATTGTAAAGGCTTATAAATGTGGTGCCATTTGACAAATCTACACAAGGGTTTGCAAAAAGATTATAGATCTAGATTTAGATGTTTTCGTAAAGTCTGAATGGATTTTTTCAAGTGGGGCTAGGTTATATGACGATTGTATGTGCATACATTTGACACGTTTAAAAAAAAAATGGGTGGATTTCCAGCAAACTTGCCTAAGGAGCATTGGCAAGGACCTACAAGCATGGTTTTGCGAATGTGCAGGTGTTTTATTATTTGACAAGTGTCATAATGTAGCTAAAAAAAATAGCGGTATACCTTTAGTGACTGATGGGTAGCCTGTGGCCATGGGCAGTGGCCAGATTGTCCGGGTCATGGAATAAGGTCATGATCCGGACAATCTGGCTACTGGCCATGACCACAAGGGACAAAACATAGGATTCATGTGGCCATGTCCACCTAGGACTGGCTTTGTGGTAAAGTTATTTGAAATTAGGATAGATTTGAAAGGGAAGAAAAATGTGCTTGTGGTAATATGGTCATAGGCTTCTCTTTTTGCCTTCTGCAGGCTGCTATGGAAAGCGAAGAGGGGCCCTGTATGGAACCCTCACCTTCCCTTTCCATGGTGGCCATCCTGGAAAAAGGATTTTCCTTCCTACACCGGGATGCCACAGGCGTACCGGTGTTGGAAGAAATCCCATTTTTTAGCATCCTGGGTTCCCGCTTTGGGAACCTAGGGTGCTAATGGCCTACATCCCCCATTTCAGGGGTTGGAATGGCGGGGGGGGGGATAATGGTCCAGAGACCTCGTTATCCACCCTTGCTTCGCTTGGGCTGATCACTTGGGCTTCTGGGCCGGTATCCGCTGTTCCAGTCCCTGGAACAGAGGATGAATGCCACAATATTCCCATTAGCATAACACAAAATGCAAATGGAAATGTTGGAAAATCTTATTTAGTCTATGTACTTTATTGAGAAATATAATGTAGATGGAGTTCTATTTTTTAACTGAAAGGTGGTTCCTAAAGGAACATGTCGTTTGTTGTTTTTGGATGTATTTTTTTTGGCAGAAGAGCTGAGAACGAAAGGTGGGGAGGGACATGAGGGAAGAGCAACCAAACACTAATATGGAGGGGTGGGTGGACAAGGGAAAATATTGCGCGTGTGTTATTTCTAAGGTAGGGGGCACTGTTTTTCATGCTCCTTGATTACAGCAGTGGTGGTGGTTCTTGGGGAAGAGGGATGGCATTAGCTGATTCCATTTTAAGATAAATAGCAGTTTTGCTAAAGGTATGTACTGTGTACTAGAATGTTCATGGGTAGTGAGTAGGAATAGGTGTTGGAGCTGTGCAAGGGACATTTTGAAGTTGGAAGTTCCTAGATCAGTAGAAAATGCAGTTCCGAACTGTCTGCCAAGCACAGATCTTATCGTGAAGTGCGGACAGGTTCTCAGACACGTGATCATGCCGCGCGCCAGCGTATGGTCATGTGGCACTGTCCGGAAGGTCCGCTATGAAGTCAGATGTTCGTAGACGTCTATGAATGCAAAATTAGTTGAAATAGTTGCAAGAAGTGTATAGAAGTGTTAAAAATTATTCCAGATGGTGGGAAATGGCAGAGTTTTAAGATGAAACTTTGGAAATTGGACACAAATATTGCTATATTGGGTAAGTATGATAAGTTGTAGGAAAATAGCATGCACTGGTAAAAACCTATGAAATTCAATGAAAAACCTTTGTTAAAGGGACGTTATGGTTAAGTTGCGCTACTAAAAACCTATGAAATTCAGTGAAAAAACTTTGTTAAAGGGACGCTATGGTTCCAAGTAAAACCGAAAAACCCCTGAAATTCGGCAGTTATGGTATGCCAAGCAACCATAACTTGCGCCCCCACCGTGCACTGCTAAAACTAACACCCAGGACATCAAGGATGACCTTACAAATGTCATTGATGACATCACTGATGACATCACATGTGCATTTACCTTTCATGAAAAGTCTGTACAAGGGATTCGTATTGTAATGTTAATAAAAAAAGTGTCAAGGATCATTGGAATATATATCATGAGGTACGTAGTGCATTAAGTAATGCATTGATCCAAGTAGTAACATAGGCATAGTGTGCAGCAGACACGATGGAGATGCAATATTAATAACCTTGGCATGTTAAATACATAACATCCCTTTAACAAAGTTTTTTTCACTGAATTTCATAGGTTTTTAGTAGCGCAACTTAACCATAGCGTCCCTTTAACAAAGTTTTTTCATTTAAAATATATATATATATATATATATATATATATATATATATATATATATATATATATATATATATATATATATATATATATAATGTAGCTATATATGTTATTTATTATAGGGCGACGATAGACACCCTATACTTAAGGTGAAACCTAACATCCATAGGAAATGTGAAAATTGTATGGATAATAACATTTGAGCTGTAGGGCGGATCAGCATGACATTTGACATTCCTAATTTGGGGCCCGGGCTCCCCAGAACTGGTATATTTTTGTGCAAATCCACATTACGGTTCAAAAGAAGGGTATATTTTTCACTTTTCCTTCATTTTCTCATAGGGAAAATATCAAATCTTTGATCAGGCGAACAGCCCAAACTGCTAGACGGATTTGAGCTAAATAAGAAACAAGTCGGGCACAAAGCACTCACAGAAAACCCTTTGTTGGTTTGTCATAAATCCGTTCAGTAGGTAAAAAAAAATCTATATTTTATATATATATATATATATATATGCCTTAGAGCGGGGTGCCCCAGCACCGAAAAAGTTAGTAATTTATTTAGTTTAATATACTTACAGCAATAATGCTTTATATATACAACATAAAAACATCATAGAATAACACAATGATAAAAAGTGAGATAAAATACATAAAAGGATAAAACGTATCATATAATTTATTCATATAAACACATGACATTAACAGTATCCCACCATCCGACCTTACTAAAATAATCACACTGGCGGCATAAGAGCTTAATCGCATCAATTCATAAAATCGCAAGTATCTGTTTACAGTTCCAATAAAATTTGACTATAAGATAAATAAAATGTATGTTATTCCCCTCCATGAATTGTGACCATAGCGCAGCCAGCATAGTACAATCCATCTCATTATTATACATCTGCAGATATTTCTCTCTTAAACTGATCAAACTATCACAGCAGAACATATGTTCAAGACTTTCGACTGCATTATCCCCACATAATCTGCATAGTCACTCAGCATGAGGCATCCATGTATACCCCCCCCACCCCCTTGATTTCCAGGACATCACTTATATTACGTTTTAGGAGCAAATATTGCCTGATCACATTGCAGTTAGGAAATGCCAGAATATATGCTGGCCTAGATCCCCGCTCTTGGAGATAAGTAATAAAAGAGCCACTTTTTGTCTTGGTTGCTAATTGTACAAGGTGATTCTCGTAGCTATATCTGTATAGTTTATCTTTCAACCTAGCTTTAATAGTTAAAACAGAGATGCCAGTTACAGAGCTGTTCAATCCAGACTGCCATTTGTTATATAATGTAGCAATTTTGCTGATCGTGCCTAAGGACTTATAGGGCCTGATTCACATAAGTGTTTTTTAATGGGACAATCCCATTGAAAATCACTCTGAATCAGGCCCATAATTCTCCAAACGTTGATAAACCTCGATGTATTTTACAATCATCGTGTTAGTCAAGCACTTGCAGTTTCAGCCAACACATAAAAGATCTCTGGATGAACAGCGAAACAATTCCAGGTTGTTCCAATCAAATCCAAAAAGTTAGTTATATCTCCCAAGATACATTGCTAGTGCAAGTACCCCACTCACCCAACCTCACTATTCTTCGACACAGTACACCACAGCACCCTACTATCACAACATCACTCTTCCTTGATAGTCCCCCAATACCACCATATACCCCTTCTGTGCCTGTTAAGATGGATTTCTGAATTCTGACCTGGAGGGCAGAGGTTGAGAAGGCCAGCCTAGTTTCTTGGAACAGGGTAACCTTCTGGACAAGCCAGACCAATCAAGGAAGCATTGGCAGCGGTCAAGACAAGGTCTCAGGAGGGGTTAGGGTGATCTAAAGTCCACAATGAGCACACACAGTAAATTACACCACAAATTACTCTCTAAGGTGTATATATCAAAAATACATATACATTTATTAAAGGCCTTTTAACTCAAACATAAGGTGAAACCACAGCAATATCAACAATACTAACACAACACTATACTAGAAAACATATGTACAGAAACTATTAGTCTAAAGTAATATTCAACACGTAGAGATCCACAACCTGACACAGAAGGGGGTCATGCAGTGCAAATATACTTTAGGCAGTCCTTCAACAACTCAAACCCTAACTAATAGGCAGTCCAATCCCTACGAAGTGTGGAGCCTTGTGCTCAAATGTACGTTTAGCGCGAGCACTCGATTGTGCGGCTAAGTACAAAACGGGTCTCTTCAAGGGGCTGTAGTGGCTCAGTAAGCTGGGTGAGGTGATGAAGAATAAAGTTCCACTATTCAAGGAGGGTCTCCACAAGAGCCCCGAGCGATTTCCAGGAATCGGGAATAGGATGGTAGCACAGGGCTACCCTAACAAAGGAGAGTGGCCCGTGTGTAAAAGTCTATGGGTGCACCCGGGGCCACCGGTAAGTGTTGCAAATACTCACCGACCCTCGACGCACTCCGGACCAAACTTTGCCAGTCAAATCCAGTTTGCTTGCAGGTTCAAATCCAGCAGTTGCACGTCCTTCCGGTTTTCAGGGGTGCGTTCAGAACTTTAATGTCATTTTAAGTAAGGATTTATGGCTGACGCCTACCATTTGCTGTTGTAATACATTTTTGGGTGTACTTGCTTTTTTTACCTTGATAGGCCTTGTAGAGTCGTGGGCTAAGGTGCTATCGTGTAAGTGGCTGCTAATTATGGAAACAGTCAATCAAGTTACTGTTTATAGATGAAACCTTTGAAAGCAAAACCTTAAAATAAAACGCAATTTCATATGTTTGGGTGTATGTATTATGCATTTCAAATTCACTTCCCAGGGAAACATGAGGAGTGGTTATTATGTAAACTATGGCACTAGTTATCTAATTCGACTCTGAAGGTAAAAGCTATATTGGAGAAGAAGTAACGTCGCAAGCGTTTTATCCGAAAAACCTTGTCTTACCAAAGGCTAATATTTTCTTTGTTTTAATTCTTTCCACAATTGTTTCTCTGTTTGCTCAAATAGTTTATGCCATCGTTTGTGAAGGGGTACATTTCCTAGAAGGCAATTACGTGCTGTCCACACCCTCTTGTCAATTTTTGTCTGGTGGAGTAGTACAAGCCCTCCTACGGGAGGCTAGGAATGCAGGCTTGCATTGATGTCTGTGTTCCTTTCCAGCCTCCGGCACCACCAATGCATGCCACCATTTCTTTTCTTGCTCGCTGCCTCTCCTGCTTCCACACCTATCCCATCTCCAAAACCTCTCCCCCATCCACACCTTGATAACAAAAACATCAGTGCCCCGGATGGAGCCTCCCGGTGCTAATGTTACGCTGGGAGCGGGGGCTTCGGGGATCTGGCTTGACCAGTAATGGTCGTAAGCCCTCACTGCTGCCAGTGTTACGCTGGGGCCCTCCATGACTCAGCCTTGCAGCCATTTACAGGCCAAGCCCATGAGTTATCCTACATGTAACATACAGTGGTCAGCGGGGGCTGGGATGTAATCCGTAGTATCACTTAAAATCTTCTTTAACACCTCTGTCATATCTTATCTTCAGAACCACCCAATAGCTTGTAGCCAGGGGTGGACTGGGAACCAAAAGAGGCCCTGGAAATAATTTTCTAAGTGGCCCCATATTACACATTTTCAGCATGTCCAACCCTTTTCGTATGGTAAATTTTGGAAAGATCACACAAAAGAGGCCGGGGTGCAGAGGCAATCTCCAGAGTTCCCTAGAGGCCTGTCCACCTCTGCTTGTAGCCTGCACATTTCCATTTCTATTTAGCAACTGTTCCCCCCCCCCTATAGACTCAATGAGTTGTGAAATGTGTTGCCTACCATTTATCACATCTAGGAGAACTGTTAGCGACATCTCACATCTAGGTGGGCTGTACTCTAACTATGCTAGCAAGTCCAGACAGAAATGTGATCATTGGCTTGCGTCACATCTAGACAGAATTGTGATCATTGGCTTGCATCACATCTAGACAGACTAGTGATTAATGGCTTGCGTCACATCTAGATAGAATTGTGTTTATTAGCTTGGGTCACATCTAGACAGATTTGTGAATATTAGCTGGCATCGCATCTAGACAGGAATGTGAATATTCGCTTGCGTCACATCTAGACAGAAATATCCGTACCCAACCCTACTACTAAAAAAAAAAAACTCATCCCTCTGCATACACCTCTCAAGCTCTGAACTAAACACAACCATACCTCCAAAGCCCAACAAACCGTACGTACTTCACTACACTGTAACAAACCACACATAACCTCGCACAACAGCACATGAAGGCTACTGGCCGAAAAATACACCTGAGCTCAGTGAACAGTGTAAACCGAACTCTGGTTGCAAACAGTGCTTTTTCTCCCGCTCTGTCCAACTAACTTGCCCTACCGTCTTGCCTTTCAGAGCAGCCAGAGAACCCCTCCGGTGGTTACAGTGCACGGCATAAATATCCTTTAACATTAACATGCACGTTTTCTTTTAATGTTCAAGTAAAAATTACTGAGCGACTCAGTTTCGAAGGAACTGCAGACTTGTCTCACAGATCACACCTGCATTGAATTCACCATCCCTACAGACCCTAGCTCCAAAGCTCTCACACACGCTCCACCAAAACTTAACTCAGACAGCCTCCGACCATACCTTGACAATCCATGTCTAGCTCCTCCATTCTCTCAGGATCCTAACGTACTAGCAGACATTTTTAAAGACACACTCACCAATGCTATAAATTCAATAGCCCCCCTCGAAAGCAAGAAAGAAAAAAAATCCTTTCACTGCAACTCTTGGTTCTCGGATGAGCTCCAAACCCTTCGTGCAGAAAAGCGTCAGGCCCCAAAAAACTGGCAAGCCAACTCTAATGACTCAAACAAGAACAAGTTCAAACAAATAGCTCTCCAATACAAATATGCTATTATCACAGCAAAAGCTAACTCCTTGAACGACAGGATCGCAAATGCCAACTCTCAAACTGAAGAGATATTCACAATCTTCAACGAGATGGTCACAACCCCTACCAACACAGATGAGATTATTAAAGACAAAACTCAGTGCGCAAGCATTCAGTCTGCAAAGCTCAACAAAATAGATCTCCTCCAAAAAAAGAATCCAAGATCACTACAAAGCCCTCCCTAACCAAAAGATAAACTCTTGCACACAAACTAAGCATAACGATGCCCACCAATCCCAATTCTTCGTTAGAAACATCACTGAATCGGAGTTCATTGATCTCATTAAACATCTCAAACCTTCTCTCTGCAAAGGAGACATATGCCCTCCCAAAATCATTAATGAGTGTGCCACAGACCTCGCCCCCCTCATAACTGCCTTAATTAATGCCTCATTCAGAACAGATATTGTTCCTGACAGTCTCAAAGAAGCATAGGTACGCCCCCTTCAAAAAACAAAACATACTAGACCTGGCCCAGCCTAACCACTACAGGCCTATAACAATGGTCCTGTTCCTCCTCAAAATCTTGGACAAGGCAGCCCATAGCCAGATCCAACTATACATGGAATCCGACTCCATATTGGGCAAAAGACAATCTGGGTTCCGTAAAGGTCATGGAACGGAAACTGCCCTACTTGACCTAAAAAAACAAATCACCCAGATCATGGACAAAGGTAAGCCTGCCCTACTCCTCCTTCTCAATCTATCAGCAGCCTTTGATCTGGTAGATCACAAGACTCTTACTACCCATCTTACCCAGGCAGCCCATTTCTCCATACAAGCAGCCTCCTGGATTACCTCCTTTCTGGAAGGCATAGCTATGAAAGTATTCTCCAACATAGCAAATGCCGACCCCACTCCCATACATTGTGGGGTAGCCCAAGGGTCCTGTACAGCCCGTACCCTGTACAACCTCTTCACAAAACCTCTCTATGACCTACTCGACTCCCTGGGTATAGCATATACAAATTATGCTGACGATACCCAGGTACTCCTACCACTATCTGGATCCTATCACCAAGACGCCACACCACTACACAAAATCTACGATACAATCCAAACGTGGATGGCTGCCAATGGTCTATGCCTCAACGGGGACAAGACCGAAATTCTTATCCTTGGTCAGAAAGCCACACTAGCCAAGCTAAAACCACAATACTCTAACTTTAACTTAGATAACTCTGTTATCAAGGTCTCTTCTTCTGTTAAGACATGAGGTGTGTATATTGACGCCAACCTATCAATGAACAAACAAGTTAGCGCCATTGCCTCCGCATCAGCATACAACACCAAAACTCATCAATGCCATATAACCCTACCTCTTTAAACCCAACTGCATTGCAATAGCCAGAGCAACCATAGGCGCCAAACTTGACTACTGCAATGCTGTCCTAGCAGGCACCTCATCCCAAAACATGACTTCACAGACTTCAAATTACACCAAACAATGCCCTCAAAATCCTCACTATCACGCACAGATGCCTCAATCACACTGCACCCACATACCTAACTGAAGCGATATCCAGAACCACTTCTGCACGCCCCACCAGAACACAGTACACCAACCAACTACATATACCTCGCATCCGCAGAGTCAAAGCAGGAGGGGTTGGGGTTCTCTTACATAGCACCTAAACTGTGGAACTTGCTCCCCGCCACCCTCAGAGCTGAAACATCCATCCATGCCTTCCGTAAGAATCTCAAAATCACCTACCTAAACTAGCTGTCCTCTAATCCTACCAATCTCCTACTACTCGATCACTTTTTATTTTGTAATGTAATTAGGTTTAAGAACTCTAATTGTTTATTATTACTTAAATGTCATTAATTGTAAATAACTGCATAACTCTGTAACTAAGTATGTCCTATCTAAGTCCCACGATGCCTCAGGGCTACTGCGCGCTATACAAATACGAATTAATACAGATGATACTTTCATTGTTAACTCTTGCTTACTGATAGCGGCGGTGAAAATGAACCTGGGAAGAGCTTGAGTTTCGATCTTGAAGAGTTCTGCGGACACACCAGGGAGGTCTGGAGTTCAGTCTGTAGAGATGTTATAACAGAGTTGACATTGTCATGTTCATTGCCTGCTCTGTGGATCCAGTGCTGGCATAAATGTGGAGCCAGGGGTATTCTGTCCACTGGGGAGCTCTTCGCTTCTTAATAACCGTGTCTGGTAATGTAACTTCAATTTAATTGGCTGAGCCAATGGTTCATTTACTGCACGTCACGGAAATAAAATGGCCTGCTTGTCTTGCCTTCAGAATTAAATTGTGGACTATGCATTTGGTTACCCGATCACGCAACAGGCAAAGAAATCTTCACTATCCATGTTCCCTGCTCATAGAAGGACAGTGCTTACTTATGCTTTGTAAACTGAAAATGCTTGGATTCGTTTTTGGACTACTTTCTGGATATGGTATCACAAGTGAATTCGTTTTTTATTTTAATAAAAAAAGGGCATTTCGAGGGGATTGGGTCCTCCGATGTATTCCATATCTATGACAGGTAATCACCACAGCTGTGCTGCTTCGGAACATTTTCGGCACCTGCGTCGATGATGTCGATACGCTGTCCTCGAGGGCCTCCGTTGAGCCGACATCACCGGATGTTAGAAGTAGGACGCACGACGCCCATAACCTCAGTTCAGTTTTTTCTGCTAAGGTGTTCGCTTTGGAGATCTCGGCGCGCCTCGGTTCTTCTGAGTTGTGTTCTTTCAGTTCTTTGAACCTGTTCATTGTGAAGATTTCCTTGATGTCTTAGTCTTCTTCCACCCCGCGGCCGGGTTTTAAGAAGTGTCGGGACTGCGGGTCCAAGATGTTGACGGAGTCACACGACGCCTGCCTCTGGTGCCTCAGTGAGGACCACGACACGGATGACCGTGTAGACTGCCAGTCGCTTACATCAAAGGCCTTGCGGGAGCGTAAGAAGAAGCTTTCTGTGGGTAAGGTGGCCAAGCCCCGGAACTCAAGATCCACTGGGCTTTCGACTGACGATTCGAGGGGCGACTCTGCATCGTCGGCGTAAGTCTGGGGGGTCTTGGTTCAGGAGTAGGTCCCGCCATTCCTTTGCCTCTTCGAGGCACTCACGGAACCGCCGGCATCGGTCGCCATCCCCGTCCTCGTCTGGGATTCATTTCGGCAGGAGATGATGGCGATTTTTCAGTTGCAGGGCTCCGGTCCGTCCGTGCCGTCAAGACGCCGGCCATGACCATGCTAGAGACGCCGCTCGCACGCCTTCGGGCTCAAGCGGTCATCGCGATCACCGGGCACCTTCGAGGTCCCGGTCGGACAAGGATGGTCGCTCTAGACATGCCGTTCCAGGTCCCGGTCCTCGACGCCCTCGAGACCGTCGGAGCATGTGAGGTGTTCGAAGAAGACATCGACGCCTCCGAGGAAGCCGTCAATGCCATCGGCGCTCAGGCTGTCGAAGGACACGCTCGGGGCTCTGCCCTTAAGGACTGTGTCGAACCCGTTGGCACCATGCTCAACGTCGATGCCGATTCCCTCGACGCCTTTCGAGGCTGCTTTGTCAGAGGTACCCCGTGGCACGGTGGAACCCCCTAGAAAGGCTCTGGCCAAGGCTAAGAATGTCTTTGTCCCTTTTTCTTTGCCCTCATTTCAGCCTCTGGATTATATATCTGAGGTGGAGAAGGGTCTGAGGAAGGTATGGTTCCTGAAGAGGTAGCTGACGAGAATTTGTCTGGTCATAGCCAGATTGAAGACCTGCGTCAGTCGTTGCACGACGCCAGTGCTCTGGAGTTGGAGTTCTGTAGGCCTGAGCCTGGCACCCATGCCGAGTCCTCGTCCCGGCGCCTTATGTCGACGGTCACGGAATACTTGGGGTGGTCGGCGCCACCAGTGGAATTTCTGCAGGATGACCTGATGGATATCCTCGACCAAGGTCCACCAACTGACCCGGTACTGCCATTCCATATGGCCTTGCAGAGAAGGGTGGCAGCAGCTTGGACGGCTCTGGAGAGTCTCCCGGCAGTGAGCAAGTCTTTGTCGCGAAAATACCGCCCAGCCAGTAGCGACCCCTGCTACTTGACCACGCACCCCACTCCAGAGAGTTTGGTGGTGCAGGCGGCTACGGCCCCATCGAAGCAGGCGTCGTACCCTACCATCCCTCCTGATAAGGACGACAAATGTTTTGATGGCTGGGTGAAGAAAGTGTTTTCTTCAGGGGGTATGGCTTTGCAGGCAGCCAACTCTGTGTGTGCCTCGTCACGTTTCACGCACACTCTGTGGAACTGTATTTCGTTAGCGGCTCAACATATTCCCGAAGGGGAGGAACGGGATGGTTTTCCTGCTATTGTGCAGGATGGCAAGGATGCCATGTGTGAGTCCGTTCAGTCGGGTCTTGACATGGCAGGTTGTGTCAGCCGGTCCATGGTGGTGAGCACCATAATACGCAGATTTGCATGGTTGCAGAAGTAGGGGTTTGCTCCGGATGTGCAAGCCCGGCTCCTCGACATGCCCTTTGATGAACATCTTTTTGGCAGCAAGGCTGCTGACGAGAGCCTTGAGAGGTTGCAGACCTCCAAAGCTGCAACGAAGTCGTTGAGCGCTGCAGTTCGCCAACCTCCGCCTTTTCATCCTAGGGACAGCAATGGAGGGGAGGTTCCTTTCGATATTACTCATCCTTTGGTAAATCGAGAGGAGCTGCAAGTCAAAGGGGCCACCGTAGGAGTAAAAGAGGTGGAAAACAGGGTACTCGAGGTGCCAAAGCCGCTCGGGCAGTTTCCTCTTTGCCCTCAGACACTGCTGCAGCCACTTCAGCTCAGTCATGAGGCCATGTCCCATGGTTCGCCGGTTGGGGGAAGGCTGGCGCAGCATCTTGTAGAGTGGCGTGCCATTACTTCAGATGTGTGGGTCCTGGAGATCATAGCCCACGGCTACTGTCTTCCTTTCTGGCAGAGGCCTTACGACAATCCACCAGGGAATCTCTCTTTGAAGAGTCGGGATCTGCTCCTTGCGCAGGAAATACAATTCACTGCTGGAGAAAGGTGCCATAGAACTGGTGCCTGTAGCGGAGAGGAACAAGGGATGGTATTCCCCTTATTTTTTGATTTCGAAGAAAGACGGGGATTGAGACCCATCATGGACTTGCGCGGTTTGAACAAGCTCCTCAGGAAGGACAAGTTCAAGATGGTTACTCTTTCTCAGGTCCTCCAGGCCCTTCAACTTCAGGACTGGTTGGTGTCTCTCGACCTCAAGGACGCTTACTTTCATGTGCCGATCCATCCCAAGCACAAGAAGTACCTGAGGTTTGCGGTTGGCGACTCGCACTTTCAGTTTCAGGTCCTGCCGTTCGGATTGACCTCCGCCCGGAGGGTCTTCCCCAAGCTCATGGTGGTGGTGGCAGCGTATCTCAGGAAAGGGGGGATTCATGTCTACCCCTACCTGGACGATTGGTTGATCAGGGCGCGCTCTCCCGAGCAAGTCCTGGATCATCTGTCAGTCACCTGCCACTCCCTTCACAAGCTGGGCTTTTACCTCAACTTAAAGAAGTCCCACTTGACGCCAACTCAGCGGCTCCAGTACATGGGAGCAGTGCTCGACATGTCCCTGGGGCAGTGTTTTCCTCCCCAGGTGAGGGCTCATCACATTCAGCAGATGGTGCACAAGTTTCAGCATGCCCAGAGTCTCCCGGCGTTCGAGTTCTTGAGGTTGCTCGGCCTCATGGCATCCTGCATTCTTCTGGTGCCAGAGGCCAGGTTGCGGATGAAATCTCTGCAGTGGGCTCTCAAGATACAGTGGTCACAGGCCTCCTGCAGGATGTCGGACCCCGTTCAGTTGCCGCCCTCGGTTGCCCAGGACCTTCTGTGGTGGGCCGTCGATGGCAATCTGATGCGGAGGGCTCCATTTTGGCTACCCTGGCCGGAGGTGACGAACGTGACGGACGCATCCCTCACGGGATGGGGAGCTCATGCCAACGAGTTAACAGTCAGTGGTCGTTGGTCTCCGTCAGAGTCCAGACTCAATATCAATCTGTTGGAGCTGAGGGCCCTCGGGCTTGCTCTGAAGGCTTTTCTGCCGACTCTGCGAGGAAAGAATGTCCTGATTCTGACAGACAAAACAGTGGCCATGCACTACCTCAACAAAAAGGGGGGGACAGGGTCACTTCCTCTGTGCAGGGAGGCGATGCAGCTCTGGTTCTGGGCCACCCAGCAGGAAATTTTAATCTCAGCGGTTCATCTGGCTGGAGACGAAAACGAGACGGCGAACGCTCTGAGCAGGCAGAGCACGATCTCTCACGAGTGGGAGCTGGCTCAGGAGATTCTCCTGGAGATCTTCACCCTTTGGGGAACCCCTCAAGTGGATCTCTTTGCCTCCAGTGTCAACCGGAAGTGTGAAAGGTTCTGTTCGCGGGAATTTCCTCCAAGAGGAGCCTTAGGAGACACGTTTGTGGTGGAGTCGTCCTTCCCACTGCTGTACGTGTTTCCTCCAGTCCCCGTCATCCCGCAGGTGCTGCGGAGGTTACAAAAGTTCGGTTCCCGGAAAGATCCTCAATGCTCCGGCATGGGCCCGGAGAACGTGGTACCCGGACCTTCTCGACTTATCCACCTGCCCTCCATGTCGTCTTCCCTACCGAGACGAGCTGCTCTCACGGGAGGTGGGGGTCAGGTTCTACATCCAGAGGTCAAATCCCTCAACCTTCACGCTTGGCTTCTGAAAGGTTGAGGTATAAGGATTGGGACCGCCCTGAAGACGTGATGGAGGTGTTGCTTTCGGCCAGACGGCCTGCAACCAAGTCCCTGTACCGTTGCCGTTGGGGAAAGTTCTGCAACTGGTGCAGGGTTAAGAATGTGGATCCTTTTTCATGTGACATTCCTGTGGTTGTCTTTTTTGCTTTCGTTAGCCCACAAGGGCCTGCAAGTGGGTACCATTAAAGGTTACCTGGCGGTGCTGTCCATATTTAAGCACTCGTCGGAGGAGTGTTCTTATTTCAAAATTCCTTTAATGTCTCAGTTTCTCAAAGGGCTCACTAATGTGTTTCCACCATCACCTTTCCAGGTGCCTGGTTGGGATTTGAACCTTGTTCTAAAATTCCTAATGGGTGCTCCATTTGAGCCTTTACATTCTTGTCCTCTGAGACTGTTAACCCTTAAAACTGTATTTTTAGTTGCGGTCACAGTTAAGCCACCCTTCACTGTGTTTCATAAGGACAGGGACGGAATTTCATTTAAGTAAGAAGGTCATTCTTCCGGCATTTTATCCTTCTCCGCATCCTGGTAAGGAAGAGGAGAGGCTCCATAGGTTGGATCCTAGGAGAGCTTTAAGTTTCTACATTTCACGCATGTCCCTGGTCAGAGTGGACGATCAGATCTTTATAGGTTACGCTGGAAGGCGTTTGGGACAAGCTGTTACTAAGCAGACTTTGTCTAGATGGATTATCTTTCTGAATGTTACCGCTTGGCGGGTAAGGACCCTCCGGTTGGCTTACGGGCCCATTATACCAGGGGTATGGCTGCCTCTACTGCCCTGCAGAGGGGTGTTCCTATTTGAAACATCTGTGAAGCAGCCACTTGGGCTTCGGTCCATACTTTTGTACGACACTACTCCCTAGATTCCATCCATGGGCAGGATCTGGCCTTTGGCAAGGCGGTCCTTTACTCTGCAATTTGATTGGACATTCAAATTTTCTACATTCTAAATTCTTTTTCCCTCCTCCATACGTTGTTACTGCTTTGGGAATCTGTCATAGATATGGAATATGTCGGAGGACCCAATCCCCTTGAAGAACAAGTTACTCTCTTACCTGGTAATGTTCTTTCGATGGGATGGTCCGACGACGTATTCCAGATCGCTCCCTCCCTACCTGCCCCGCTACAGAATTTCTTATGCGATTGCAGCTTACGTTACTGCAAGGCTTTCTGTGGTAATACTGGCAGAAGATTGGTGCCACACATTCTGGGGACAAAACTACAACTGAGGCTACAGGCGTCGTGCGTCCTACTTATAACACCCGGTGACGTCGGCTCGACGGAGGCCCTCGAGGACAGCGTATCGACGTCATCGACGCAGGACACAGACGCCGAAAACGTTCCGAAGCAGCACAGCTGTGGTGATTACCTGTCATAGATATGGAATACGTCGTCGGACTATCCCATCGAAAGAACGTTACCAGGTAAGAGAGTAACTTGTTCTTCTTAATGAATTACATGTGGGCATTATAGCTAGGGGCTATAGTTGGTGCTAAACTTGTAATGCCATTCATATGGGTTCTTTGAAGAACCTCATTCAAAGGTTGCAAGCCCTACAAAATAATGTTGCTAGGACTATTACCAACGCGCTTCTTAGATTTCAGCCCTCTCCAATCTTCCACCATTTATGTAATACCTCTTCTAGACATAATACAATTAAAAGTTTATGCTCTTCACAAAAACGCATTCATGGGATTGCTCCACTCCAGACGAAAACACTCCGAACCAACCAGTTTTCTTTGACTAAGTCTTCTTAAATTGCCCTTCACAGGTTTCAGGGTGTGTGGGGGGAGGGGGTGGGCAATATGTCTCTCTATTTTGTTTGCACTGACTTGGAACAAGATCCTAAGTCCTGTAGTGCTGAACCTAACATGTTTCCACCGCAAAAAAACTATTAAAAACTTGTTTTTTTTGTCAATTTCTAGAAACTTAATATGTCATTTGCTCACTGATGTTTATGATTCTATAACAGCCTATAACATAAGAAGATGTGAGACGGTCTTGTTTATCGTATGTTGTCTTGCAAGTTGTGCAGTTGTTGACTTCACTGCTCTTCCAGTTAGAAGATCTGTGGGGCGCATCCAGTCGATGGGTGTGGCATGATACAATAATTCCAACGAAATTGAATTTTTCAAATTCTAAGTGTTGTCTTTGATGAGTGATTCTGGTCTCTTTCTTTAGAGTCCTCATAAACCTCACAGCATGCTCGTTCACTTGGGGCCAGGATGGGCTGGCTGACTGTGTAGATTTTGGGACGCCGTGGCTTACTATTTTGTTCTCGACTTTTGAAATCATTTCCTGGATGCTTGTGGATATGATTGTTTCAAATTCTGACTATTTCTGGTGTCGTTGATTAGTACAGGAAGATATGATTCTCGGGGGAGTGAGCAGAAATCGGTGCTTAGTCTGTCACACTAGCATTTTCCTCTTATGTGCACATTTGATCAATTGTTTCTGTGGTGTTAGAGAATTGGCACAGTATGCAGGTTTACATAACTTCCTCTGGTAACTGATCAAATTCCTGTGAACCATAATTCTACATAATTCTACATAAAGGCGAGCATTTGTTTTAACAATCCCCTGATGTTCCTCGTGGGTGAGGAGCACTGTTCTTTTCGTGAGTGCCACCAGAATCTCAGTTCAGGTGGTTGTAAGAAGCAGTCCTTCTGAGTGGGACAGCTCATCAATGATTGCTGATATAGCTGCGATTGTCACCTTTGCTTTAGTGGTGTGGTGCATGTTGATGATCACATGTCTTTCCACTTGCACTGTTGTAGTACAGTGATCACTGCTTCTGGCTGGGTTGTTTCTGTGAGTAAAGGAACACCCCTCTGTATTTGCAGATTTTATTGTATTTCACGAGAGATGGTTGTATGTCTTGCCTTTCTGAGGAGACTATGTGAGACCTGCTCGAATGCCACATAGACAAGCATCCATCCATCACAATTTCAGTGCTCTTCTATATGTCAAAATATGACAGTCCAATGTCGGCAGCGAACGCTTCGTTGATAGCTTGGAAGGCTGTTGTATGCGCATTGTTCCAGTCTCCTATAAAGGTCGTCTTCGTCGGGTTTCTCAGTGGATCTATCGGCATGAAGGTTGGAGTATGAAGCGGCCACATTAGCTTACCATTACTGGAAAGCTTAGGACTTGTGCGTTTGTGGCGTAGGTGTGACTTTAATGATTAAGACATTCTGTGGGTCGGCCATGCCATCAATGCGGAACACTTAATCTAAAAATGTCAATGCGTCCCTGAGGAATTCCCATTTCTCCCGTTAATCGTCCAGGCATGGCAAAACTGCCTGACCTTGTAGAATGTACTTGTCTTCAGCGCATGAGCAAACTAGACTGTAATTGCTCAAATGTGACACCCTGCAGACCAAGGATGAAATTTCAAATGGTGTCTTGGAATACTTCCACAGTGGATGGGATGACACACCAAAACTCATTCTTCTATCCATGGGTGGCGACATCCCCTGGCTAGCCCTCTCACTCTGAGGCAGAAGAACGTGCTCTTCTGTGACACCAGCGCTCTGATAACAAAGGGTGCAACGTCAAGAGCCTGTACATTTCTCACGGGAAGAGCTGTGCAATTACATTTAAACAAGCATTAACATGATAGGACAAAAGCTTATACACCCCTATGTTGAACACAAAGGGCCTCATCACGAGTTGGGCAGTATCCCAGCGGTAATACCACCAAACCCCCCCCCCCCGGCGCTATTTGCGCCGGATCACGGGTTTGGCGGAACAGTAAATCCCCATTCCCTATTGTGCCCATTTGGGAATTCCCCATTGGGCTCATGGGGGAATTTTCGGCGCTACTACTGCCAGCGGTATTAGCGCGCAGTAATAGCACTGAAAATTAGCACGTGTGGCGGATTTACCCCAGCTCAGAGCTGGCGGAAACCCTGCCAAACACAGGATTTTGTGGACCCTTAAATGCGGCAGTAATAGCATTGCCGCTGAATTTAAGGGTTACCGCCAAACTCGTGATGAGGCAGAAAGTCTTAACTGCTGGGCTCAGCTTTAAGATGGTACACGCCTCCAATGATTAGCATCTCTTCGTGTAACTAATTAGTCTCTGAATTGTGAATTGGAGTGAAAAATGCATTGAAGGGGCCAAAAGAATAGCACCTATTGGGGTCAATAGCGCAATTGTTTAATTGGCCGACTAATGACTAGCTTTCAAAACGGTCATACAGTCCCCCAAAATGTTGACGCTGACTTTGCCCCTGCCGATATCTGAAGAGACCCAAGTGTGCTGAGAAAGTTATTTGTCTGGACTCTTAGCTTATCTTGAGTTGGTGGAGGCCTCCTGCACATAGCTCAAGCCTGCAGACCCCATAGCTGCAGGGAGATTCACAGTGAGGTTGGGCTGGCACACTCTGCAGAGTGCCTTGTTCTTGAGGGGCATGACGACCCATGCGTACCTGATCCGGTTGATTAGCCTTCTTTGCAATGACTATTAGGACACCCCATGGTGTTGGTTTTGTCACATTTGCAAGTATTCCTACCTTTTCAAGATCTGGCAATTCCTGCTATACTTTGGGATGCATGCCAAATGGCACACATCGATGATGGAAGGCTACAAGCTGCATAGGCTTTTGAAAGTGAAAGGCTTGGATATCTTCCAGGTGATATTTGAGGGCTTTGGCAGTGACGTTTAATGTAAACCCGATGAGGCCCATCTTTTCCACAGCCCTTCAGCTCCACAGCATATTTCATACTGTTTCAGCTACTTGCGCTCTTTGGCATGTGGAGTTATTTGTATGTGCTGCTCAGGGAAATTGTGATTGCAGAAAGTGAAAATATTCTCTTTTGGGGAGAGAGGCATAATTGTGTTGGTAGCTTGTTACATGCCCCATCGTGGAAGATACAGGATGGCAACACTCAGTCAATGGTAATCGGACATCTGGGGCAGATTAGAGTCTTAATGACCAGTACTTTGATGTCGTGACCTTAATAAACATCCTTGCCGCTGGTTGATACAGACGTGCTAGACTGAAGTGTTGTTTCAAAAGCCTCCTTAGGGGAATTAGTGTACATCGATCTATAGGGTTCCAAAATCCAAACCTTTCCCTATAAAGTCTATAATTGTAGCTGGAATAGTAAATTATACTCACCTAGAATGTTTATGGGAAAAGGAGTAGCATATCTCCAACGTTTTTAGTTTACTCTTCTTTGTTCAACCGTCCGCGATATACCTCTGGGGCACCAAGTTCCCTGGGGGTGCCACTTAGTGTCGCCTCAGTGCAGCAGCAAATGTTTTGGGGACCTTGGCAGTCACTGGTGTTGATTTCGTTGTAAGTTTTGCTTTGCATACATTGGAGAAATGATTGATTTTGCCACACGTCTTGTGGAGAATCTGGTGGGTTTCCACAGTCAATGCATGTGGAACCAGTGCCGTTGCAAATCGCGGCCAATGTCTACCCCTGGTCACTCATCGGTGTGAAAGGTTGCACCTTTTTCGTGATGAAATGGTCTTCTCATGAGGCAACTGCCTAATTGCTTGCACGCATCACGGCAGCGGTCAGTTGAGCAACTTCACAAATTCTCGCCAGATTTTCTGGGGTGTAACCTGGGGTTCCTTCAGGAAGCGTTTGCATGCAGCCTTGTATGATTGGAGCACACATCTCATCTTCCACATCAGGCTTTTTGCTGGATTTAGCTCGTTTAATTACTATGGCATGAAAGTTGTCCATCAACTCACCAGTACCTTGGACAGCCTAACACAGATGGAACTGTTCATAGTCCAGATTAATGCAATGGTAAATTTACAAGGGAGGTGTGGTGATGGCCACCTTGTACTTAGGTTGGTGCATATGATCCCCAGCCTGGTGTACTAGCATGGATCACTCAAACACCGGGTCTTCTTCACTCGTGGCATGTCGTTTTGTAGCCGTCAAAGCAACATACATCACCTGGGGCCTATTGATATAATGAACCCTCTCTGAAGTCAAAGGCATGAGCGGAAGGGGCCATAGTGGTAGAAAAAAATGCAGGCGCTTGATCAATATTGGAATGGGCTTGTGTACACCTCTATCCTTATTGCACTACACACAACACACATTATCACTACACTACATTAGGGAAATGCATGTAGTGGGCAGCTGAAAAGAGGACATTCGGAGGGTGGGGGGTTTGCTGGAAGCCCACCTTATCGCCAGCTAAGTCTGCACTCCCACGTGTGAGGTGTAGGAGGACAAGAGGCCCTTTTACCCCAGCCAGATTCCCCCCGCTCGGCGTTGCTACTTCATTTCACCAGGCTCTGGCAAGACGTCCTTTCAGTGCATGAATGCGTGTATGATTTTGTAACAGCATAGTTCTCATTGGGCGTCGAGATGTGCTCAGTGTTACACTTAACAGAAATGAGCACGCACTCAACTGGGGTCCTGTGGGCTGTATAAAGGTGTCGGTTGTTCCCGTTTGACAGGGTGGAAGGTTATGGACCCTGATTGGGAAACGCATTTTACCAAAGAGGAACAGTGATGGGCTGCCGGGTTTGTTAAAACCTATGGTGTCAAAATGAAGTTTCATCACCCATGATGGAATGACTGCTGGCATAGAGGTGTCCAGCTTTCGTGAGGGATCGGGATTATGCTGCCACTTTTCCACAGAACATGACTTAGTTACACTTATTCTCGCTGTCAACGCCCCTCCCCAATGGTCTGTCAACCATCATCTGCTCAGTTGTGACTCGTAAACGTGACCCTGCTCCCTTTCCCTTTGCCAAAGGACGCTGGATAGTAGGTATATCCTGTAAAAAAAGGAGAGAGACAAACACCCGTTGAGTCTTAGATTGCTACGAGATTGAAAACATTTTTCGTCGTGATGTCATAAACGTCTTGTGACTGGCATGTAGATATTTCAGAGATATTGGGATTTCCTGTTGACCTTTATTAACCCAAAAAAAACAAAAAGAATCTATTTCATGCGGGTGATTGTCTACATAAAAGAATTGTTAAAATACCAAGTTCCCAATCTAATAACGTTTCACAGATTGGGAACTGGAAACTACAGTGAAAGTAAGATGTCTATTTCGAAAAAGCTCAGTGAGAAGAACGAAAAGATGACTTTCCTGTGATGACTTTGTGGTGATCCTAGAACACTTATAAACGGCTCACAAATTGTTTTTACGATAGAGCCTGCCGTGGCGTGCACAAACTGCCCTACACCCGAGGGTGGTTTTTGATTAGTCCACCATCTAAACTACTTTTTGTCCTGAAGAAGATGGTTCACAACATCTTTTAACCATCGAAACCGGTCGACCTGACAGTTGTGGCTTCTCCACAACTTCACAAGATAACTCCTGAACAAAGAGGAGGGATCCTTATACGAAAGATCACAACCCAGTTACTTATGGGTTTTTTAGCACCTCAAGTGCATAAGGAGCATTGCATAGCTTCCAAAAAATCACTATCGAAGTGATGATTCTCATCACTTGGTATTTTAACAATTCTTTTATGTAGACAATCACCCGCATGAAATAGATTCTTTTTGTTTTTTTTGGGTTAATAAAGGTCAACAGGAAATCCCAATATCTCTGAAACATCTACATGCCAGTCACAAGACGTTTATGACATCACGACGAAAAAATGTTTCAATCTCGTAGCAATCTAAGACTCAACGGGTGTTTGTCTCTCTCCTTTTTTTACAGGATATACCTACTATCCAGCGTCCTTTGGTTAGGACTTTTGCAATCAAATGAAGGGAAAAAAATAAATAAATAAATAAAAAGGGTAATCAAACCCAATGTAGAATTGTTCCCCGGAGTAACCGTCTTTTGTGAACTACTATAACCCTACGGTTAGGGATGGTACGAATGCTTTACGGTCGGAAGAGACCGCAATTTGCCCTGATGTATTTTTGCCCTTTCCCTTTGCTCCACTCCCCATGTTCCTAGGGCGACCAGATTTAAAAAGTAAAAAAACAGGGAAGGGCAACTAACATAAAAGTAGGACCAACTCTTGAAAGTGGCTGCCAATGCACTTCAGTAGAGGTTGGAGGAGAAGGAGTTTTACGTGTTACTGTTCAAATAAACACATATTATAATGAATGTATCACAAACTAACATTATCTTAAGTTGTAAAATGCTGAATTTCTTCTGTGGCAGATTGCGCATTAATGCCTGTCAGTTATAAAGACTGGCTACCAAAAACTGGGACCTCGTCAGTTTCCAATGGAAATATAATCTTGATAAAGGGGAACCGAGCACCAAAACCTGGGACAGTCCCGGCAAAACCGGTATGTCTGGTCAACCTACATGTTCCGTGTCCACACTCTCGTGCCGAGCTAGTGGCCGTAATGAGAGCCGCGGAGAGGTGGTCAGCGAAATTAAAAGCCACGAAATGATGACCGTGTCCCGTCATGTGAGATTAGTCAGTACTGTCTTTTTGGCATGCGTTTGCAGGTCCACACGTATGGGAAATAGAAAAGGACAACTGCAGAAATGCAAGTGCAGATGGCTTAAACTTCTAGACTGCACGAAGGCATCACACGTGAGGGACGTGCGATGGCTTGACAGCAGTGCCTTCCTTCTGGGGGGAGGGGAGAAACCCTCCAGTGTTTCTTTTTTCAGATTGGAAACGTACAGCAAAGCAAGGAACTCCTCTTACAAATGTTAATAGACGTGCGCTTATTTAGCACTCAGAGCAACTCCTTTCCTGCAGGAGATGAATGGGCGTTTCTTGCATTTGTGTAGTGAGGAATGTTTGATGCTTTGCGTGTTGTATTGTGCTTTTTACTTATTTACCCCGAGGGCCCTGTGGCAGCAAAGAAAGACAGGGCTGAAGTTCTGGAAGCCCTGGGGCGGAGGGGAGGTCATCCTTCTACCCAACGTTGAGGAAATGCCCGATTGGTTTCACGGTTCGGCCCCATTTTAACATCATTGTTCTTCACTCCCAAGGAGGGTCAGCGGGAGTTCAATTGAACTGAAGCTTGAACCATTTAGTTTCGTTGAAAGGGACACTTTCTTCGCTTTTAACAAATATTTTCATGCAATTTAACTGCGAACTAACTAAGCACGTGAGGCTCAGACGGGGCAAACCTTCACATTGCAAGTTTAAATCGCATGGCAAGGCCCTTCTTCCTTCTAATGTCGAAAAATCGAGCCCCATTACATTGGGCGACAACCTATCCTACAGCGCTTAGAACAGGGTGGATCAGCTGCATGAAGTGCTATGTAAAATGGTGCTATTTTTCGAAACCATAGTCCCCAGAAGACCCTTTTATATAGAAGGTTTCCAAGTGGCCCCAGGTCCAGAGTGACTCCTTCAGCCAGTCGTGCTTTTTAGACAATACTACTGTGGCCGCAGGAGTTGGGCAGGCGATATTGGTGCAATGGCCAGGTGGAGTCGTCTGGCAAATGCGGCACATGAGAGCAAGCTCACCGAAGAGTCTTTTCACTTCAATACGCACATTGAAATGAACCAGGCTTAAAAGTAACAACACTGAGAGGACCTTTCGTTCTGTGCTCACTCTATCCCTTCCTGCGGTACGCCGTACTTTGCCACAGACTTTCAGCGTTTGGACGTAGCACTTTGGGCGCAGGCCCCCTTCCGGCGTGCCCTGCTGGCCACAGCCAGCACAGTGCACTGATGGGAGACCTAACACCAGCGCCGTATCATGTGAAACACCAATAAGTGCAGTGTTTTGGATACCAATATATTCAAGCAATGCACGGCCCGCCCAGCAAGTGAGGCTGACCGCACAGCCTCACTTCCGAGAAGATAAAATGCAGGTTGCGGACTCGCAACCTTCAATCGCCCATTTCGGGGACTGCCCCAAGTAAAAAACAAAGGGTGTATTTTTTAGGATGCACTTGATGGAGAGGAAAAAGAATATGAAGGAAGAGGACCAGTGACCAGAAATTCTCCTACACGAGGAGGACATTGGGAACCTGTACAAATTGTCCCATGTATCATCCACAAGATTTGGAATACATAACCACTGCTTCCCCAATGAAGTACTATTTTGAGTACACGCTCTTCCCAAAAGGGAAGTGGGCAGCGTTGGGATTAAGGCATAGGAATCGGAAGCAGATCTGGAATTTATTTAGAATATACTGGATGAACCTGTGTCCATTTGCATTCCCTTAATGCAATCTGTAATGATGATGATCAGCATCCTTTCCATTAAGGCCAGCTGCTACTTATGCTGTCAATACCCAAACAGAGAAGAAGTATAAACCTAGTCTTTTTGACTCACTATATATCCAGGGTGACCCACATCAGATTCACTGGTTATCACAACCACTAGTAAGAGAAGTAGCATGCCACTCTCAACCTCAGAACAGCCGCAGAGGCAATTAAGAAAATGTATGCCTTTGGCAGAAATACAGCTACATCAGCGGCCGATAGCATTCGGATTGCAAACGCAACTGCCCTTATGACACGTTAAAATGGAGCCCAGTCGGAAAGACTTGGTGCCTGAGTCTTTACAGGCAATCTTCAAAAAAATTGTGCAGGAAGGGCAAGAGACAGCAAACGCTGCTATTTTTGTTTTGTTATTAAAAAGACAGACTCTGCAGAGGCCGCTGGACGACAAATTGTGGGAGCAGCTTTCGTTAAGTGGCACAGGGTTTTAGCTGGAAACCCAAACACAATTTAGATGAGCCACTCGAAAGTGGCCTGCTCTTTAGCAAGGCAGTGGATGAAGCCCTGGAAAATAACTGAATAAGAGCATGACACCATGTAGACACTGACAGATCCCAAGTAGACCGTACCAACAAAAGGTGCTTGTCATCGAATAGATGTCGTTTTCAAAGTCTGTGTTTTGGACACTCAATTCAGCAGTACTTGCAACCATCGTTTGGGGGATGGAACGCAGGCTCATGTGGTCACTCGCCTTCATACTCATCACAAAAAACAGTGGCGTGGACGTGGTAGACACTGCCACAAGGGGGTTGTGGGGTCTGTCTTCTCGAGCAGTGACAAATTAATTCTCACCCTCTACCATATTGCTTCAGTAGGGCGATGATTAACATTATTCGCGCACACATGGGAGGAAATCTCCATGGGCAAGTGGGTATAAAGCATGGTAAAGGAACGTTGTGTGACGGGGCGTCTCGCTGCAAAGAACCACGAGGACTCCCAGACAAGTTTCAAGGGTGTTTATTTAAATAACTTTACAGGCAGGATGGCTGCATCTTCTGGGCAGAGTTGACCAGAAATTGGTTTTTAATAGGCCATTTTCTGCTTTCATGCCTTTCACAGTTTGAACACGGTGAAAAAGGGTTTCTTGCAAACTATCAATAAACCACAAGTCACTGAAGACATTTTATGTCCTGATGAAGGCCCCATCTCTTAAGCTCAGATGAGAATGTCCTAGACCAACATATCTCATGTTAGGGGCTGAACTATAATGTGTCGACCTGAAGTCTAAAAATATATACGAGCCAGTTGTCCTATCTGTTTGATTAGGTCATTCTCATAATGTATCACCTCTCTTTACGAAGATATAGAATGGAATAACATCCGAAGCGAGTTGAATTACCTAGAAATTGCAATCTGAACAATCTCGTTGTAGTACATGAAAGGTGTAACATGTCTTGTTTTCTTTAGTTTGTGAACTAACTAGAATTGTTTTGTGTTGTGGTATAAAACAAGGATACATTTGTCACTTTTGATACTAACCTCAGTGTTAAAACACTTTTTAAATATGTACTGGGGCGTCCATGAAAATAGGTACAGGGGCGGCACCCATTATTGTTGACTGATGAATATGTTTTAGAAAAATCAATGAATTATTAAACTTTTTTGAAGAGATTTCTAGTTAAGGTACAGTGGATTTGTTTAGCCATAGCACTGAAGATAACTCAAGGTAATTGAAAGCGTGGAAAAGGGAGAGGTAGCCAGTTTCCTTTTTTGTCTTAGATTATATTGTCTCTTCCCTTCACGAGACAGGCCCCCGTTATCAAACAAGGTGGGAAGTACCCATAGTATATGCAATGCATCTTCTGGGCCAACATTTTTAATGCCAAGCGGGGCTTGGGATTTTGAAGCTAGGGTCGTCCCTCTCTCTGGGTCCCGCCGGTTTCCCCCTCCCTAGCCCAGGCGTTCATACCGGGAAGGTTAGTTTCCCGCCAACGATGACCCCAATCTGTCTGATGTTTCTGACTAAGGCTGATGGTGTTTTCCCTAACACATAGTTGAACTAACTCCCTAAGGACTTTTTAATCTTTCCCTGACCAAGACTGCTTAGTGCTCTAGGAAGTTAGGGATGGTGCCTTTGCCCAGTGTCACTCGCACTCCTTCCACACACCGTACCCTACCCTATGGGCCAAAGAAGTTCTCCTCCCACCATGTCGTTATCCTTCCAATCTCACCACGACTTTCCACCCCCACCCTTTGATCTCACCTCTTCTTACTCCTGCTCTTACTATCACTCTGACCTCCAACTACCACTCCCAGAGACCTCTGCTGTTCTACTTTTGTCCCTCCTGGCTTCCCCCACCACTACTACTGCCTCTCCTTTGCTACCGCTAGTCTTGTTCTCCCACTTCCTGTTGCTATTACCACTGCTTTGCTACCACTACTATCTCTCACTTCCTCAACTCCCTCTCTATTCTGACTGCCACACACTAAGATTTACTACCGTCCCCTACTACCACCTCCTACTCCTACAACCACTCTACTCTCACAACGAATGCCACCTCTGCTACCACTAACACTCTGCTACTCCTACTCTACCTCTACTTCTCACACTCTCCACTCACTAACAAATAGTCCATAGACCCCCTCTCTCCAATAGCTTCCGTACTCCTGTTGCTCTCGCCTCCTCTGGTCTCACTGTTGTCCTCCACCAACTCCTGTCCTCACCCAACTAACCCATGCTACACGCTCACTAGGCTTCCCTTTAACTACCCCACCCCCTCCCAGAGGGCTTGTAACTCCTGGCCCCTTCTCCATGCTTTCTTGCTGCATTTCTAGCGTGGGCCACATACTTCCCTATAGGGAACTGTTGTTCCCTTTCTTCACTAAGGTTGTCCTGCTGGGCTTTATTTCCAAATACACCCTGGTGGGCTAGCGAGTTAGTGGGGATTTTAACAATGCCCCTTTTACAGGGGCTTTCCATCCTTAAACACAACCCTGTTCATTTAGTGGATACGTCTTCTGTGCGCTGGCTCCTGCGGCGACTGATGTTGTCCCGGTCGCCACATCCTCTGGTGTTGGGCTGCCTGGCCACGTCCCTTTGCGGCCGGTGTCACTGCGTTCTCTGCATCCTAAGGTGCAATCAGCTGCAGAGTTCGCTGGGTCCCGTGTCACTGCCCTGTTCTTCCCGGCTCCATTACCCGCAGCGTCCCTGGTGTGGGTCTTGCCGCTCCCTGCTGCTGGCCTGCAGCTCCTCCTTCTGGTGCAGCGCTGATGCTGCTGTCATCCTGCAACGAGGTAAGGAGGGATAGATGGGGCATCCCTCATTCAGGCACCCGCATAGGGTAGGGGTCGGCTCAAACCTCCAACCTCTGACAGAGCAGCGAAAGCCGCTCTATCACAGTTGTTCTATAGAGATCATTACACAACCTCCTACGACCCAATAGGAAAATGCCAAAAGGACATCTTCACATTCTACAAAACAGAAGTTCAAATCCTTCTACAGAAGGGGGTGATTGGTACCAGTTCCAAAAGGTAAGGAAAATAGTTTTCTATTCCCTGTTCGCTAGTGCCAAAAATACAAAGCTATGAGACCATTGTTAGATCAGCGCTTTGCAAACAAATTTGTAAAGCTACACACATTCGGAAGGAACACATTCAAAGAGCTAATCCTCTTAGAAAAGGGGGAATACATATTAACACTGTACATTAGATGCATACACTACTTAATATTTCAATGCTCCCAAACCATCTCAAGCACCGGAGATCGGAAGTGGGGATACACAATTTTCAGTTTAAGGTACTTCCAGCTGGGAATCCATCGGAACCTTGTGTGTTAGTAATAGTGGCAGTGCTTCTATGCTTTCATCAAATATCCTTACCAGAACGACAAGAAAGACAGGGCGGAAGTTCTGGAAGCCCTGGGGTGGAAGGGAGGGCATCCTTCTACCCAATGTTATTGATCAAATGCCAGATTGGATTCTCTGGGCCGGAAACTGTGTTCAACTCAATACCACATGATCTGTGCTAGCAGCTCGCTAGCTTTATCTTGCACGTATGATTGCTCCCCGTTTGATTAAATTGAGAGAAGGTCACATTTTTTCCCAGGCGACAAACGGGACTTGATAAAGATTGTATAAGAGGTAGGCGTAGTCTCTAGGCATATTATCACTGCCTCCCGGGATGCTTCACACTTCTCCACCTATGGATACAGTTGTGGCTTTACTATGACAAGCTCGTTCTGGGCGACATTTAGGGTATGAAAGTGGACTCCTTGGAGATGATTATTGGTCTCCCCTTCTCAGGAGAATCTTTTTGAGATCTGTAAGGATGCAGTAAAAATAAAGTAAAAAAACCATCTCTCCCTAAAACTAAGAGGGGTTTCCCTGCCTCAAATCAAATGCTAAGGACTTGGTCAGAATGGCAGTCAAAATCAAAATAGTCCACTGTCCTGTGTCAAAACAGGGGTAAAGGGATTTCCTGGTAATGAGGAATGACTCACTTCCTCGGGACAATGTCCAACATTATATGGGAATCTCGCCTGCGAGAATAGCTCCCTTCTCCAGGTTTCAGTTCTCTAAAAGGCCAAAATAATGGTCCAGGTTCAATCAAAGTAAAAGTTCAAAGTTCCAACACAAAGATCTCTAGGCAACACCAGTGGGAATGACTCCTTTGCCCAGATCACAGTATTTATAATGCCAAGAGGTTTTTCCTCTCCTCGCTCTCCAAAAGGTTTACAGTGCCTAGAGCACACCTCTCCTTTCTTGGCACTCAGGGCTCTCACAAACGGCACCAGGCGGAATGATTCTCTTCCCCTGGTTACAATGTTAACAGTGCCAAGAGGACACTTCTCCTCTCTTGGCTTCTCAGGTTTCTCACGAACAGCACCAGGCAGAATGACTCTCTCCCTGGTTACAACGTTCACAGTACATAGTTTACCAGCTTCCTATCATCCCCAGCCTACCTCGTGTACTTTTTCCTGCTAGGCGCTGGGTCATTCTTTCTTCCTCCAACTTGGTCATGGGTTATATTTTCCTGTTATTTGCTCATCCTGGCACAGCCAACCTGGTTCGCCCTTCACCCATGTACTGTGCCTTGGAAGACCGCTGAATTATGGATTCTTTGTATAGGTGCGGAAACCCAGATCTGCTTCTCTCCTGTGGGGTTTTCTTTTCCCTAGTCTTAGTTTACGCTCCTGCCAAGGACTAGGTTTTGGCTGCTTCCTTCTTTAGTGTCTCTTTTCAGTAAAACAAGTAGGGCAGTAACTCCCTTGCCCTGGTTTCACTTAACTTGGTACGCTGTCTCAAGTTTCCGAGCCTCTCCAGTCTGGTCTCACCAAGTATTGGGACTATGAAGATTATGGTGGAGGCAGTTTTAAATGCACACATTTATAAGGTTCTCCTTGCCCTCAAGGAAAACAACTGGTCCACTAACCCTGCCAGATTTCTTAAAGTTCTATTCTCCTATTTATTAAATATGGGTCCCCAACCTAGCTTTCACTGTGCAGTGCTTTCTGATGCTTTTCTGTCACTGACCCGGTTTCCCAACCCTCTTCCATGGGCTTAACGGTTCTATTTGTTGACATCCGGCCCTCCTGAGCTTGTTCGGGTGTTTCTTTTGCTCTCGTAGAGTCCAGCCTGCATGGCCATCTCTTGCCCTTGGACAACGTGCTGCGGCTCAGCGGTCAGGAATCCCTCACAGACATAACTGCTTTGGTTCCCATTCTCCTGTTCGCCTCCGGATGCCTTCTTCTCGTGGAGCGGTCTTTGTTTCACTCCTGCAGACCAAGTAGAGATGCCCCTGCCGCCCTGACAGCATCCCAGTCACTTCCAGCATCTGGTCTCCAGCCGACAGCTTCCTCCTGTTCCTCCAGGGAAAGTCTAACCCTTGGTTCCTCCAGTGAGGAAGTCTCCAGCTTCCCCCAGTTTCTTGCACACTGCTGGTGCTCCCAAAGGGTCCCCCCTCTCTGGGAGGTCCACTGGTCCAGTGGTCCACAGCCCCCTTTTGCTTCAGTACAACATTCCTCCTCCTTCAGAAGCTTGACAACCCTTCCTTGTTTCCCCTCCTCTATTTCTACTACTGTTCGACCAATAGGAAGTCTGTAACAACTAGACTGTTTAATGTGGTTGCCATAGGTAATTCTTATGCTTCTGCACTTAACCTCGGGAGGATAGCACAGGAGCAATGTACTCGCCTTGGAAGCAAGACGACACGGAGCACCACAGGTTCGATCCCCAGGTCCGCACATAGAAACCTCTGGGTATTAAGCACGTTAAGTAACCTATCATATCTTATCATCCCTCATCACAATACTAATCTTATGGCTACCCTGTGAGTCACTCGTGCTCTTCATTACAGTACTGGTAAAGGATCTTCACTTGGGTAATTCCTATTCTTCCTCATCCCAGTACTTTCTAGGGCAATGGTAGGGTGACAATAACCCATGAGCCTATTAGTGAAGGGGCTGTGTTAAGGTCTCTAGAAGGGGGTCTAGGGCCAGATGACTGATGGGATACCACGTTCTCCCACAATACTAGTCACTGTTCCCATAGGAGGTTTCCCTCCCCATAAGATCTTTCCACTGAGTACCACCCCAGGGGGACTATGGGTTAGCAGCCTCACCCCCTGGCCTCATGGAAAGGGGCTCCCCCCCATGGAAGCAGTGACGATACCCTGGGATTCGTCATTGATCCCATGTGGATGTTGAGGTGACGAGCATGAAGAATTTGACACTTTATATTTTGTAGGCTTGGAGTCCAAGAAGAAAGACCAGAAGTCGATAGTCCTCTAAAAATGCTTTCATCAGAGGGGTCAATATCAGCAACCCCCCCAATAGTACAAAGACCAGACATCTCACTACCAGTGTTTTAATCAAAAAGAGGGGAGGGGTCAGCATGCACCAGAGTGGTAGAAACCCCTTTGCCTCACAGAAATAGTAAGTCATGGAGATACCTTTCCGTCACTTCTCCCCAGGGGGGGGGAAGTCCTTTCCTATGAGGCTTGGGAGGTGAGGCCGCTAACCAATAGTCCCACTGGGGCTGGTAATATGCTGAGAACCTCATAGGAAGGGATTGCACTCCTGGGGTTAAGGATATTCTCCTGGGGAAACACCTCCCTAAAACAATGTCACAAAATACCCCACCTCAATTCTTGCAACCCTTTCCCACTATTGATAGTGAGACCATGTGCTAATGTGAGACACGGACTGTTCCAACTATACTGGTATGAGGAAGAACTCAAGAAGCACATGGAATGGATATGTGAAAAAGCAACTAGCTACTGTTACAAGGGGGCCCACAGGAGGCACAAAGAATGAAAAAGGAACTCTTTAAGAAGGTGTTGATGATGCACAGGGGCGGAGTCAACAAAATAAAACAAGCAAGAAAGGACTCGGAGATCCATTGCAGAAGACGCGAGTCCATGACTGAAACCCTGGAATTTCAAACTGGGCATTTGTAAGCAGAAGCTGAGCAAGTCCTCGAGAGGGAAGAGGCGAATCGGGGGATGCAAGTAACGTGTCCAACTGGTTGGAAAGGAGCCGACGTGCTGAGGTCGGAGAGGTCCATGGTGGTGGCATGACCCATAGAGGAATCAAGCTGGGACTGCCAGCAGCAGGAGAACAGAGAGGAGAAGTGAACAGAAAGAAGCAAGACCTGCAGCCCGCAAAGAACCAGTGAAGTATTCCCACAAAGCAGGTAACGAGAAGCACCAAAAGTCAAGGTGGGGTCCAGGTGAAGGAAAAGTTATTCACGAGTGCATCAGGAATTATCTCCTTCGACGCAGTGGTCAGTCTCACACCACTTCTGAAGCAAATATTAAGTAAGAGATATGAAGAGTCAGGACTGGAACTCGGACACAAGTCCGCCATGATTGTGGTTAAAGACTTTTATTGAAAGTAAAAGGGGTTGGGAAAATAACTCTCGGACCCCGTCCTAAGAGGAATTTCCCTACCTAAACCAAAACTATGGATTTGTCTTTGTCAGAATGTCCAAACAAAACTGTCCCATGTCCGAAGTTATATTCTGACCCTCACACTATAAACTAACTCTAAGGTGAAAATGGAAAATGTCTTTAACCTTGGGTGGTTTAGAAAAGTGTTAATAAAGAAAGAATAAATGGCTTCAACAAAACGTTCTTCAACGATAAAGGTCTTTGCTCCAGAGGGTAATTTCCTTCCACTGGATTCTTCATTGCTTCTTGAAGTTTTATACAGAACAGTTCTTTGGCCCTCTCAAGGATAAAGCCCCTGTTTCCAGAGAGTGCTTCTCTTCCCTTGGATTCTTCCTTACTCCTAGAGGTTTTATCCACAACAGTTCTTTGGGCCTCTCTTGGTCAATTACAACAATTGCACAAAAACTGCCTAGCTTTGTAATCTTGGTTTCTCTCAGGACACATGGTATCTTTCTACCAGGTTATGGTGCTCCTTATATTGTTTAACACAAATTGCCTGATATACTCTCCTTCCAGGACTTCTGATTCATACACTTGAAATTTCCTGGCATTATCTCCTGCCAGGCTGTCTAGTATTCACACACTACTACAGCATTGGATCGTTCATGGATTCACATGCTTTGAATATTCCCGGCCGACAGCCTGGAAATGTTTAATACATTTTTAGTATAGCTTATAATAGAAAGTTTAAGCTCACTTTAGTAGCCTATCCATGTCCTTTTAGGTGCATTTTGCCTCAGCCAATGGAACGTTTAGTGACTAGCCCCACCCAGGAGGCCATCTTCAGATTCCAACCGCACATTGTTCTGAGGAGTCCTCAAGGCTTTCTTTCCTGAAGAAAAAAGGCCAGAATCCAGAAATTCTTTCCAATACCCTTGGAGCTTTATACCAGAACTCACACACTATACATCTGTACAGATAAGTGGCATGCAGGTCATGTTGAATCAAACATGTGTATGAGGGAGACTAGCATTCTGAATGCTTATATAGTCTCTATCCAAATCACATTGAGGAAGATAGTGAGATTTGTGCCACCTTTTGCACAAATAACTTCAAAGACCGGAAAAGAAGGGTTGCCCTTTGGCTTAATAAGGAAAGATGCCCTCCCCTTCAGAGACTGATTCTTGCAGAAGCATGGTGGAGGTCAGAACAGACAGGCCCAAACACATGAGTGCCAGACCAGAAGAGTGAATGTTGTCTTCTTTTAAAAAGCGTTGATGACTTCGATGACGTCAGATCCTCTGAAGGCGAAATCTGTGTCGTCAAGTGCTCCGTCGATGAGCGCAATGGCCCCCGTTGTAGCCTGAAAGTCATTGTAGACCACACCGCCAGCGTCACAGTTGTTGACAACACCATCAATGTCATCCTCGATGACCATTAAACCATTGTCGTAGACGGAAAAACAACTAAAATCTTTGTCAATGACAACTACGCACCCGGCGATGGCACCCACCTTATCGTCGGCGATGGCAACGATGCTCCCGTCAACAATGACAATACCGTCCACGGAAAGCCAGACTACATCGACGACGACACTGATGGTACATGAAAAGTCACAGACACCATTTGTTCCAGTGCCGTCGACAGGGGGCAGTGAGATCAAGAAAGGAGATTATAGAGTCCTTGTCCAAGGGCACGCAAACCTAAAAAATAAGGCAGACGTGAAGAAAAACTGGGAAAATCAAACATAAATCTAGGGACAAATACATGCAAGTTGAAAACGAACAAGAGCCAACAGATGACTCTACACCAGTACATGGTCCAATAGTTATTAAGCTGCCTCTCAGGCCGTAAGGCCATGGAAGACCAGGCCTTAATATCAGAAAGTGGAAAGCCATCAACACCTCACTCACCTAACGGAATTTCTGACCAACCCACAGCACCCAAGGGCCCGGCCCTATCCTCAATCGCCTCAATAATCCCAGATCATATACTGGAACACCATATCAGTTCTGTTTTTGAGCAGGGATATTCAACCCAGTGCTTGGAGGAAGACCAATACTCACCACAAGAAGGACCCATGAGACCAAGGGTGCAATAGTTAGCTACATTGCTGATACCGGTTGCCCCCCCCCCCAAACCAATAGAGCCCTTGCTCAACCCACAGTCTCTCTTGTCATTACAACTCTTGTCTACTCTCCAATCTCTGCTTCAAAAACAGTATACTAGGCTACCAGTGGTCCCAGTTCAGCCACAGGTAACCGATGAGGCACTGGGCCCCTCGGGGGAGCCCTGCAGGCCTAGCAGAATATCTCCACGAAAATAAGCGGGTGATCCTAACAGAAATAGGCCTACAGTCTCACCACAAACATAACCTCCTATCAAGCCTATAAGGCACACCAGACTACACAGAACCAGCAGCCCTGCCAGAGCACAAGGCACTTCCCCAAGGCCTCGACACTCCTCATACAGACAGGAAAAGGGAGAACTCCAATCCTTTACCACTGACGATGAGGGGGATAACGGAGACACTGATATCTCTACCTCTAAATCACAGCAGCCAGATAACTGGGAGGACACAGATATGGGTTTAAACCAAGATTCAGAAGAACCGTTGCATCAGTCACCACCTGACGGCATAACTACATTCCACAGTGCGCTCCAAAAGGCATGTGAGGAATTTGGCTTAATACACTCTGAGCCGTAAAAGGATTGTTTCCTTTTTGACTTGATGCACAACCTCAGAAACGCAGTAATGTCCACTCGCATTCTAGACCACGTATCGGAAGGACTGCTACTCATGAGAAAACCTTTCTCACAGCCAGCATTAAAAGGCTGCTTGAAAAAGAAATTTAAGCTACCCGAGGTGTCCCCAAAATGCCCTGCGTCTTAACCAACCCCCGACTCGGGAGTGTCAGTGGCGGCATGCAGAAAATCATACGCTTAAGGTCAGAAATGTGCAGTGCCATCTGACAATGACGGCAGGAAACAAGATATGACAGAGAGATGTGGAACCGGATGACCCCACTGTTAGAGTACATGCCAGAACATCAACGTAAACGGGCCCTGGACATCGTGTGAGAAGGAGAAGATGCTTCTATTCATGTGGTCAACTCTTTGGCCCCAAGATTGACAATGCCCTTAAAGAGGTAAAAACAGACACAGACACAGTGAGATCGCTTTCTATCCTGACTGGGAGACACAGCAGGTGGGAGGCAACTTGCAGTACCTTCTCCAGCATTGGCAACAGTTAACAACAGATGGGTGCTGGGCATTATACAAAAAGTATACATGATAGAATTCCAGGGAAAACCCTCTGACCCCCTCCAATATTTCAACACCAACCACATTTGAACATCTTGATGAGTGAAGTGGAGAAACTGCTTATAAAACATGCAATCAAGTCCCAGAACATCAAAGAAACAAGGGCACCTACTCCAGGTTCTTTGTGGTCCGAAAACCGGAAGAGTCATGGCAACCAATTCTAGACGTAAGAGGTCTAAGCAGGCACGTCAAGAAACCAAAGTTCAAGATGTTCACCTTATCAGAGGCCATAAAATCAATACGGGAAGACAACTTCCTAGCGTCTCTGGATCTCAAAGATGCATGTTTTCACATTCCCATTCGAAAGGGCCACAGAAAGTTACCAAGGTTTGTGGTGGGTATAAATCAGTAACATTTTAAAGTCCTCCCATTTGGTCTTCGTACAGCACCGAGAACATTCACCAAATGCCTAGCTCCGGCATCCACGTCATTCATGAAAAGAGGATACCATGTGTATTCATATCTCGATGATTGGTTAGTGCAGGCACCATAACTCCTGGTAGCGAAAATGGCAATCCAAGGGGTGTCCAACACAACCTATCATGCCTCGGCTTCGCAAATAAAATAAAAGCAAATCCCGATTCAAGCCATTGAACATGTTAGTGTTCTAGGGGCACAGTTCTACACCACGAGGGCCGGGTACGTCCCTCAGTAGAGAGAGCAGCGTCAATACCCTGTCTAATCATGAAATTCTACACGGGTGCCAGAATCTCAGTCCGAACTTTCATGCACCTACTGGGCACCAAGGCATTGTGCATCCAACTGATACAACATTGCAGATTACAAATGAGACTGCTGCAATAATTCCTAGAGGATAGATTGTCCCAGCTAAAAGGGTCATGCCACGACAAATTGACTGTAACAAAGACGCTCGCAGACAACTTGCAGTGGTGGCTCACACCATCTCACATCACAAAGGGAGTCCCGTTCAGAGACCCACCATTTCAGGAAACTCTGATCACGGATGCCTCACTGACAGGAATGGGCGCTCATGCAAACCAGCTATCAATAAAAGGCTGTTGGTCCCCAGCCGAAACAAAACTCAACATCAATACCTCAGAACTGAAGGCAGTAGCTTGTGCCCTTCGCTCGTTCCAGCCAGTGCTCCAGAACAAAGTCGTAAGAGTGCTCACAGACAACACGACCACAATGTATTATGTACGAAAGCAAAGAGGCACAAGATCAAGGGTACTGTCAAGGGAAGCCCAGCAGTTATGGCACAAATGGCAGTTGCACGAATGGCAACTGGCGGACAGGAAAATGAAACAAAATGTTCAACAAATGGGGAACTCTGACCATTCTACCTATTCGGCACGTGGGAGAACAAGACATTTCCCTTGTTCGTGAGCAGATATCCTCATCACCAGTCTCTGGGCGACGTGTTTGCAATTTCAGGGGAAGGAATATTCGCCTATGCGTTTCCCCCAACGCTAGTGATATGCAAGGTCCTACAAATGATTGACACACAAGTGCACAGTCATTCTAATCGTGCCAACATGGGCCAGGCAACTGTGGTTCTCAGAGCTTGTTCACCTATACCGGGACCGTCCAATCCCTCTGGGGCAGGACCCCGACCTGCTATCCTTGTGCAACCAGCAGGGTCTCCATCACAGGGGTCCTCAACTTAAAGGCCTGGCTCCTGACTTCAACCAATTCAGACAAATCTCACTCACACAGGAATGCAGAAACATTATAAATGTAGCCATAAGAAGACTCCACAAACAGATCCTATGCTTAAAGTGAAATCGCTTTTGCAGTTGGTGCGCCCAACAACAATTGAATCCATAAAATATAGAACCTCACCAAGTCCTCCCATACCTATTGAAATTAGCAAAAGATGGTTTGTCACATTTAGCGGCTGTTTCTAGATACACAAGGAAGCAAGACAAAGTTCCTTTATTTGGAGCCCACATAGAAAACACTTTGAGATGCCTGTTCCACACCTACCCACCTCCTCAAAAGAAATTGCCACCTCAGTGGAGCTTAAATACAGTGTTATCAGCCCTGATGAAACACCCATTTGAATCTATGGTTACTACAGATATAACGTTTGTGTCCTGGAAAACAGCTTTTCTGGTAGTGATCACATCTTTTAGATGATTGTCAGAAATACACGCACTATGCGTTAGACCTCCATATCTATAGTTTGAAAAGAACAAATTCTTCTTAAAAACGGAGCCTGCGTTCATTCCCAAGGTGGTGTCCAATTTCCATCTGCAAGCCCAAGAAACCCTGATGCTTTTCTTTGCAAATCTGTCTACACCAGCTGAACAATCTTTACATTTACTAGACCTTCGAAGAGTCCTGAAGTTCTACATAGACAGAACCAAAATTTTTCGACAAACATCTCAACTGTTCGTGGTTTTCGGTGCAACTTGATTCCCCCTTTTCCAATATGTCCCTTCCTTTCCTTTCTCTCCGTTAAGTTATTCACAAATGTTAGCACTCTATGTACTTGCCGATACGCTCCGGTGTCTCTGCTGCTTCTGGGAGGACTCACTGGCTTGTTTTGGCATTCCTGGACAATTTCTCATGGTCAGCCGATGAAGGGTTCCCATCTCCTTCCTTCTCGCGGTCACCTTTGCTTCGTTCTCCTGTTCCCCGCGGCTTAGACTTGACACATATGCTTTCCACTTGGCTCTGGTAAGTGAAGCGCTGCTCGCTTTCACCTGCAAATGCCCAGGAGATCCTCACTGGCTACTGGCGTTCCAGCAGCATGTCCTGGTGCAGCAGCTTCTTTCGCCTCCATCGGTGAGCCGCCTGGCTCCACCACTGGTCCCAGCCTTTCTGTTCTCCGTTCCTCGCAGAGAGGTGCGACTCTCTCTCGCCATTCACCACAGCAGTGGTTTCTGATTCTCTGCTCTGGCTGTTGACATTTCCTGGGGACAGTTGCGTGCAGAAAATAATAGAGCTCTCAGTGAGCTTGTTGTCTCTTTTACTCGACATTGCTCGATCCGTCTTTCTTGTCCCCATATTTTGAGAATTCTGGGAAAAGTCTATTCTGTTCACTTGACTCTCGGAATTTGGATAAGCATTTTTACACGGTTTTAATGGCAAGTCGGTTCTTGTTGATTTACAAGACAGACCAAAGTTGCAAGGGTGGTGTATAGGACTTGGGGAAAGGTTTTCCATATTCTTCATAGGAGGATGAGTAGAAGTGTTACAATAGGCCATGAGAGTATTAAGTATGCGAGAGCTCTCTTCAAGAGAAAATGGGGGCTACCATGTCTAACACGATGAAGTCATGACATCCCCCTGGAGGTTGTCTCCCCCCATGTGATCCTCCCTCATATAGCCGCCCCAAGAGTCAGGACCAGGTAGCAGCTGCCGTCCCCTGGCCACAGGGAAGAGGTCACCACTGGGAAATCAGTGATGGCTCCATCAGATTCATCACAGAGAGCATCAGGAGTTATCTCCTTCAATGCAGTGGTCAGTCCCACACCACTGCTGAAGCAAATATTAAGAAAGAGAGCATCAGGAATAATTTCCTGCAGCACAGTGGTCAGTGTCATACCACTGCTGAAACAGAAAGAGGACATCAGGAGTGATCTTCATCAGGGCAGTGGTCAACCCCATGCCACTGCCGAAGCAAAGATTAAGGAAGATTGCATCAGGAGTCATCTCCCTTGGTGCAGTGGCCAGTATCCTACCACTGCTGAAGCAGAGAGAAAAGCCTTCCTGGACACAATATTGTGGTTGAAAAGAACCTCAGGAGAGGCACAGTGAACTCTAAGAGAGATCCCTTGCTGGAATAGCAAGTGGGACTTGGACAATGGTTGGAGTTTCTGTACTTCTTGGAATAAGCCAAGAAGATTAAAACAAGCGTTGGTATAGAACTTTCAAGGGTAGACCAGCTGAAGGGAGCATTTCAAGCCATTTTCCAGCTTTACAAAGCATAACAAATGTCAATCGAGTGTTCAAAATTGTAAAAGAAAAAACTGTTATAGATTGAGGTTTTTGAAAGTTCCACCCTCCTTACGTCCAGTGTGAGATTCAACTGCACCTGCTTTGGTTGAAGTAGGAATCAAGACATTTTACTAATGACAGAAGTGATAGAAAAAGTTCCCAGAGCACACCTAGGAAAATGAATTCGTTTTTGACACTTTCCGATGGAGCAAAACGATCTTGACCAGATGTGACCCAGCTTTGATATCAGATTGGCAAACATCTTTTATAAAACAAGAAAAATGCTTGATGATGTCTCGCCCCCAAATCTTGCTGCATCTTTCAAATAGAGACTGGTTGTGCGCCATAGATCTGCAGGATGCATTTTCTCCTTGCAGTTGCTCAAAAGCACTGGATGTTCATCAGAATACTGATGGAAAACTCCTACTACTAGTACAAAGTCCTCCCATTTTGACTAAAATCGGCCCTAACACTGTTCTCCAAACTCATAGATGCGGTAACTACTCATTTACAGAAAATGCAGAAAATCATCTTCTACCCCAGCCTGGATGACTATATAAAAGCAAACTGCTGAAATAGCAGCGCAAGTCTATGGAATCACACACCTTGCTCACTAAGGTCTTCATGGCAACATCAAATAATCAGTAGCTATTCCAGTTCATTGGATTCACTTCCAGGGTGCCACCTTGGACTCTGCTGTCGGAAACGTGTTTCTCTCAGAGGAGCTATTATCTTCAATGAACAGGAAATGCTGGTTGATATTCCCTTTGAAGCCAGCAAAGTCTTTTAGCTTATGAAATCAATTCCATCTTTCATTGCGATTGTTCCCACATGGGTTGCGTCACAGCTCACATGGTCTGGACTGAGAAGGAGAAGCTTTCGGACATAAATGTGGCAGAGCACAGAATGGTCCATCTGATGCTGAAAGTTTTTCTCTTGTCCTTAGAAAATTGTTACTAGTCCTGATCCAGACTGACAATACCACAAGGTTGTACTACGTCAACAAACAAGGAGGTACAACTACCAGAGTGCTGTCCAAGGAAACTCTGAATATTTGGCATTGGCCTCTTTTAAAGAGCCAAGCGACTACAGATGTTTACCTTTTTGGGTTTCAAAAAGTTCAAACAATGCCTTACGCAAGTCTTTTCAAGAATACCACAAGTTGGTGTTACACAATGATGTTGCTAAACTTGTCTTTGAAAAGCGGTATGTTCAGTTGGACCTATTTGCAATGGCGGAAATGCAAAATGCAGAAACTTTGCCTCCAGATTCCCAGAGCTAGTGTCCAAAGGGAATTATTGCCCTTTTGATAAGGTGGTCAGATATTTTTCTCTGTGTTCCTGTGAGAAACCTGAAGCTGTCTCCCTGGCTGGTCACCAGGGATCTGTCATCCAGGTGGCCACGACACAGCCATCGCTATTGGATCCAGTTCCTGGGGGTGGACCAGTAAGGGAGGGTCACCTGGATGGGAGGGTCCTTGGGGAGTAGGAGTGGGGCACTGACGGGTGAGATGCGGTATCCCCCTTCTTCCAACAATTTTCCCCATCCTACCACATAGGATATTCCAAAACACTGCCCCCCCCCCTTTTCCGACACGAACACTTTCGCACAACACGAAAGACGACGGACTGAAACCAGAGCAGTTTACCTGACATGTCCCAATACAAGGGTGAGGCGAAGTCAGGCAATTGACCGGAAACCACACACACACACACCTACCTGATGGCCCTTTCCCTTCCCCACAGGGATAAAAGGTGGAGCACGAGTGCACAGGATGAGCAAGGCAGACCGCACGACGTGAGAGCTAACTCAGCACAGCAGTTTATAAGGAGGTGAAAGACGGCGTGTACAGATGGGGTGACAAGGAGAGGAGTGACCCTGCTCTTTCCGACGAAGGCCCGTGAAACCTCTGCAAATGGAAACCCAAGACTGAGAACAATAGCCAGCGTGTATTGCAACAGATGTCTACAGTACACAAGACCCTCTTCTTCTGAAAACCAAGCTGGGGAGCGACGCTGGTCTCCGTGGTACCAACCTTGACTCGAAAGAGAAGAAAGCCAAGCAGTTTATCACAGGTGGTGAGTCGAGGGGAGAGTCGAAATTTGAAAGACTGAAAGGAACTATTGAGAAAAAGGGGGAAACCTGCAACAGAGGTGTCCGGCACCATGTGGGTGCTCACGCAGGGAACTCTGGGCGATTACCCGATGATAATAGACTTGCATAACCAGAAGATCTTGGGAAGAGGTGAAGATAGGTCAAAGTGGTCATACAGGGGTCTTGTAAAATCCTCTGTACCGTCGTAAGTCTTTGACCGACAGATGATTGCGAAAGATAGGGGAATTAATCCTGCTTGATGAATTGAACGCTTGAACAGAGTGTTGCAAAAGTTGGCAAGAGTGAACACGGCAAAAGGATGCTAACGAGAATGGGTGAAGTCTAAAGTCCCAAAGTGAACTGTCTGTAGAAGTTGGCGAGAGTGAACCCAGCAGAGGGAAGCAGACAATCGGGGGGGCAAAGCTTGAAGAACTGTATAAAAAGACATTAAGAACCGTGAAAGTAAGAAGCATTAGAAGACCAGGGGAAATTAATGGTTCCCCCTTGTCAAGTGGGTCTGAGCCTGGTCGAGGGAGATCCAGGGGTTAAAATTCCTCACCCAAAGTCCATTGAGAAAGGAACTTTGTTGTTGAATACACTAGGCCCTCGAAGGCAAGAGACGTTTATTTGAAAAGAGACTTAACCATCGAAGAACCCGATAGCTGGAACGGAACTGTTGGCTCGTGCTGAGAAAGCTCGAGTGTGTGCTGTGCTCCAAGCTCCCACCTTGTCCCGTGATGAAAACGTGATGAAAACGTGGGGAAGGGAGACCCCTGGCAATCACATCCTGACTTATTATTTGTGAACACTTCTTTCAAATCGATTGTGTACTCCAAAGTATTCCTCATCTTTGACATTTAATGTCCACAGTTCGGCTGCTTCAGAGATTTTTCGGCAGAGGACGACCTGCGTCGATGGCGTCGGGTCAATGTCTCTCGAAGGCCTCCGTCGAGGGTGATGTCATCGGATATTATAAGTAGCATGCACAGCAACTGTAACCTCAGTTCAGTTTTTTCCGCAAGTGTGTTTGCTTTCGTTGAACTCGGCGTGCCTTGTGCTTCCTGTGAAGTTCGATTATGTCTTCATCTTCTACCCCGACCACCCCAAAGTCTGGATTTAAGTGTCAGCACTGCGGCTCCAAGATGTCGATCACAGATCCACATCGCATTTGTCTGTGGTGTCTGGGCAAGAGCCGATATGGATGACTGCTCGAACTGTCAGTCAGTCCTCGACTGCTAAGGCCTTGCAGGAATGTAAGGGGAAATTGAAGGTAGGAAAGGTATCCAAGCCCTGTAAATCCCAGCCTACTGGACTTTCGACCGACGAGTCGAGAGGTGACTCTCCTCATCAGAAGTCCAAGCCATCACGCTCTAGGAGTGGTTCCCGCCAATTGTCCTCGTCGAAGCATTACAGGAAACGGCACCATCGGTTGCCTTCCTCGTCGTCTTCGTCGGACGCCTCCCCAAGAAGGATGGTACGCCCGTCCAAGTCATTGACCCCAGCGTAGTGGGATGCTTTCCGGGTTACGATGATGAAAATGTTTGATAAACCTGCCACTGTTCCGCCCGTGCCTTCTGTCGAAGCCGACAAGGAACGTTCTCGGCCGGATACTCGCATGCACCTTCGAACCCGGGTACACTGTGTGATGAGAACTGGGAGCCTTTGCGGGCCCGTTAGGACAAGGCATCGAAAGATCTCTCAAGACGTGCCAAGTCAAGGTCTTCGTTTCCGGAAAAACTGGCAAAACCTTTGACATCCTCAAAACCCTTGAAGACATCGACGCCATCTGCGCCATGCCCGTCGGGTGTGCCTGTCATGTCGTCAACCCCGGTCGGGCCCTCGATGCCGTTGACACCGTCAGACCCATCAACGCCGTTGGTGCCAAATTTGCCAGTGCATGTCCATGTGCAAGTGGACCCTCCGAGGAAGGCACCTGCTAAGTCTTTGAGGCCTGTAGCTGATAGGAGGTTCACTCCTCTCCCGAGGAAGGATTTTTTTTTTAGATCCCTCACTAACATTTAGGAGGAGGTGCAACAATCCGATGAGAATGTTGTCCCTTTTGGTCTCCAGTATGGGACCCCTAATACTCCTAATTGCCTCATTTCAGAGGAGAGTCGATCGAGGATCTTTGTCAAACCTTGCACAATGCAAGTGGTATTGACACTTCCCCTGATCTGGATTTCGGCAAGCCGGACCCAGGGGAGCATGCTGACTCCTCATATCGAAGGCTCATGTTCAGAGTTGTGGAGTATCTGGGCTGGTCCCGGCTTTCTGTGAACTTTGAGCAAGATGATCTTAAGGATATTTGGGTTTAGGGTCTGTCTACCGACCACGTGCAGCAGCTGCTTCAAAACCGCTCTGATGCCTTGAGTCACTGTTCACTTTTAGGGGGCAGGCTGTCTCAGGATCTAGAAGAGTGGCGAGCCATTACTTCAGATGCGTGGGTTCTGTAAACAATAACCCACGGCTACTGCCTTCCTTTTCTATAACCGCCCCACGACAATCCACCGGAGAAGCACTCTTTGAAGATTCCGGATCCGCTCCTTGTGCAGGAAATATTACCCTGCTGGAGAAAAGTGCTATAAGACCGGCGCCTGTGGCAGAGAGGAACAAGGGTTGGTATTCCCCATATTTTTTTATTCCCAAGAAGGACTGAGACCCATCTTGGACTTACGATGCTTGAACAAGTTTCTCAGGAAGGACTAGTTCAAGATGGTCACTCTTTCTCAGATGCTTCAGGCCCTCCAGCTTCAGGATTGGTTGGTGTCATTGGACCTGCATGATGCTCATTTCATGTGCCGATCCATCTCAAGCACACGAAATTCCTGAGGTTCACAGTTGGCGGCCTGCACGATCAGTTGTGGGTCCTGCCGTTCAGGTTGACCTCCGCCGGAGGGTCTTCACCAAGCTCATTGTGGTGGTGGCAGCGCATCTCAGGAGGGGGGGGGGCTTCACGTCTACCCCTACATGGACGAATGGCTGATCAGGGTGCGTTCTCCCGGACAGGCCTTGGATCATCTCAGCGTCACCTGCCACTCTCTTCATAAACTGGACTTCTCCCTCATCTTCAAGAAGTCGCATATGACACCTACCCAACGGCTCCAGTACATCGGGGCTGTGTTGGACACATCCTTGGGGAAGCGCTTGCCGCCCCAGGTGAGGGCTGAACACATTCTACAGATGGTCACCAAGTTTCAGCATGCCCAGTCTTCCGGCTTTCAAATTCTTAAGGTTGCTCGGCCTCATAGCGTCCTGCATTTTTCTGGTGCCAGAGGCACGACTGAGAATGAGATCCCTTCAATGGGCTCTTGGGATGCAATGGTCTCAGTTCTCAGGCAGGATGTCAGATCTCCTCCGGATTCGGTTCCATGTCTCACAGGATCTTCTGTGGTGGGCCTGCGAAGGAAATCTCATGAAAGGAGAATCTTTTGGCAACCGTGGTGGGAGGTAACCGTAGTGACGGATGCTTCCCTCACGGGGTGGGGGGCTCACGCCAACGATCTGACATCAGCGGTCGTTGATCTCCATCGGCGTCCAAACTACACATCAATTTGGAGCTGAGAGCAATCGGGCTAGCTCTGAAGGCTTTCCTTCCATCTGTCCGGGGAAGACTGTCTGATAATGACAGACAACTCGGTGGCCATGCATTACCTCAACAAACGAGGAGGTGTAGGGTCACTGCCCCTATGCATAGAGGCGATGCAGCTCTGGTTCTAGGCTATTCAAGAGGGAATCTCCCTAACTACTGTGCATTTAGCCGGAGAGGAGAACATGGCAGCGGACGCTCTGAGCAGGCAAAGCGTGGTCTCCCACGAGTGGGAGATAGCTCAGTAAGTCTTTCAGGAGATCTGTGCCCTTTGGGGAACCGCACTAGTGGACCTGTTCGCGGCCAGTGCCAACCGGAAGTGCGAGAGGTACTGCTCAAGGGAATTTCCTCCGAGAGGAGCTCTAGGAGATGCGTTTGTCATGGATTGGTCATTCCCGCTTCTGTACACATTTCCTCCGATCCCTGTCACTCCAAGTTCTAAGGAGGTTGTGGAGGTTCAGCTCCCACATGATCCTCATTGCTCCGGATTGGGCCAGGAGAGCGTGGTACCCGGACTTTCTAGACATGTCCATCTGTCCTCCAATGCTTCTTCCCCAAAGAGTGGATCTTCTCTCGCGAGAGCAAAGTCGGGTTCTCCATCCAGAGGTCAAGACTCTCAACCTTCCTGCATGGTTTCTGAAAGGTTGAGATATAAGGATTGGGACCCTCAGGATGATTTAATGGTGGTGTTGCTTTCGGCCAGGCGTCCAGCAATAAAGTCCTTGTACCGTTGCCGTTGGTGTCATTTTTGCGACTGGTGCAGAGGACAGAATCTTGATCCTTTTCAGTGTTCAATTACGGAGGTTCTCTCCTTCTCGCTTTCTTTAGCACACAGGGGTCTTCAGGTGGGAACCGTTAAGGCTTACCTAGCAGCGCTATCCATATTTAAGTGCTCATCCAAAGAATGCTTTTATTTTAAGATTCTACTGATAGCTCAGTTTCTTAAAGGACTCTCGAATGTGTTCCCGCCATCGTCTTTTCAGGTGCCGGTCTGGGACCTTAACCTGGTCTTAAAGATTTTGATGGGTGCTCAGTTTGAACCTTTGCGCCCCTGTCCATTGAGGTGGTTAACCTTTAAGACTGTTTTCTTGGTTGCGATAACATCTGCTAGAAGAGTGAGTGAGTTGCAGGCACTTTCTTCTAAGCCTACCTTTACTTTGTTTCACAAGGACAGAGTTGTATTGAGAGTACTCCCTTCCTTCCTCCCGAAGGTAGTCTCTGACTTCCACTTAAGTCAGAAGGTTGTGCTACCCGCCTTCTATCCTCCGCCACATCCTAGTAAGAAAGAGGAACGGCTACATAGGTTGGACCCGAGGAGAGCACTAAGCTTCTATCTTTCCAGGCTGTCCAAGGTCACAGTGGACAACCAGCTCTTTGTGGGGTACACTGGACACAGATTGGGTCAGGCTGTTTCTAAGCAGATCTGGTCTTGATGGATCTGAATGCTATAGGCTAGCTGGCAAAGACCCACCTGAGGGCTTGCAATCTCTCCACCAGGGGCATAGCTACATCGACAGCCCTACCGAGGTCTTCCATACACACGTTTGTTAAGCATTATTCCTTGGGCACTTCACATGTTCAGGATGTGGCCTTTGGGAAGGTTGTACTTTACTCTATCTAAATTGTATACATCTAAATTCTTCTCCCTCCACCAATCTTGGTTACTGCTTTGGGAGTCTGTCAAAGATGAGGAATACGTTGGAGGACACAATCCATTGCAATTACAAGTTACTTACCAACTGGTAACGTTCTTTCGACAGGATGTACCTACAACGTATTCCTCATCGCCCTCCCACCCTGCCCCTCTGAAGAATTTCCTGTGCTGTTGCAGCTTTCGTTCCAACAAGGCCGAAGGCAGTTAACGCTTGTTGTAGGCACTTGGCCTAAATGCTGAGAGGAGGGAAAAAACATTAACTGAGGCTACGGTGCCGTGCGTGCTACTTATAACATATGATGATGTCACCCTCGACGGAGGCCTTAGAGGGACATCGACCCAACGCCATTGACGCAGGGTGCCATTTGCCAAAAAATGTCCAAAGCAGCCAAGCTGTGGCCATTACATGTCAAAGATGAGGAATACGTTGGAGGAACATCCAGGCAAAAGACTGTTACCAGTTGGTAAGTACCTTGTTCTTCTTTATTGAACCCTTATTCCACACTCTTTGTAATTAATTGTAAGGAATTGGCAATACGTTTTTCTTAGTGTAGGCCCTTTCATTTTGACACAACCCTACAATGACTGCCTTATTTTTCATTTGATGGTCAACTCTTGCTCCCATCTTAGGTTTAGGATAGGCGTTTTTCCACCCTCCATTTACCTTTAAATAAACACCCTTGAACTGTGATCCCTTGTGTCTGTCTTTACTGTTGCCGCTACGAGTTCCTTACAGTTCCCATTGATACTTACAGTGATAGTCAACCATAAGCAAACAGGACTGAAAATGATCCTAATAGCACTGTCCTTGCCTCAACATGGTGCTATGCTGACCTGATCCCAGCTGTCTGTTGCCCAGTTGGGTTTCCTCTTCGTTCGGTGGGTTGGCGCTTCTCTAGCACCTTGCCTCCGAGAAGGAAGCAGCGCTCCACAGGCTCTCTGGCTCCTCTGCTTTTCATGATGTGTACATGGTCCTGTTTTCTGGCTCTGCTTCACAGGGGGACGTTCAATCCTACGTACTACTCCACAGGCTTGCGTCTCTCCTCTGTCTGTCTTGCCGGGCCTTTGTTTCTCGCTATGACGGGATGGGGCAATCCATTGGTCCTGCGCTTCATGCAAGGGTGGCAACAGTAAAGGGTCAGAAATCACACCCGCCACTTCTCTACGGATATTCACGATTGTCTCTTGTAATCCCCATATAGCCAACAAAGATATTCACTCCCTGAGACAAGGAAGGATAACACACATCGCTGTTTAGGGATTGCCTGCTCTGTAAGGGGGTCAGCCCCAGTGGTATCACACTTACCCTGTCCCCTAGGAGGTGTTAATCTTAGTGGGCTCACCTCCCTAGTCCTAAAGTGTGTGGCTCCCCCTAGGGCAGAGGGTACGATATCCCTCAATTTGTCTCACTGTCCATACGCTTTACAGTCACTACTGTCTGACACTGATTCCTGAACAGATGTGCTAGTTGGACAATTCTCATTATGTAAACTGTTCTGCTGATTGACTGGCTCCGGGAGGGGTTTCCTCTAGTCTTTCCTTTAAGCCCCATCAAGAGCTCCTTTGGTACCTAAGAGTCATTTTCTCTTTTTTCGTTTTGGAGATCTTCTCTTGATTGCCACCACTCCTCGAGGTTTTTAGCTTGGTACTCCATTCAGTCTTTGAGCATCAATGAAGACCCCAAGAGGAACAACTGATTGGATTTATGAACAGCCCCCTGCCTTTCCTCACCAATCAGGGGTGTTGAATAGTTCAACAAAGAAAATAATGTATGTTCCTGGATTAATTACTCTTATAGCAATTCTTACAAAGAACCGACTTCGACTACCACATTAGTGCATGATCTGAACTGGTACTGTCACTGACCTTAAAGGGGCTGTGTTCATTGCTTACATGCTTCTACTAAAGCTGTCCATCTGCTCTCCTTTTTTTGTATGGAAAGTTGTTTAGGAAATCAGTTTAAACACCTTTCTTTCCTTCATGGAGTAAAAATTCCTACATAAGAGTTTGACAGATAGTCTTGAATGATTGTTGTTGTTGTTGTTATTATTGTCCTGTGATCTTATGTAATGATTTTACATTCAGAGAAAGTTATCTTTCCAATGAGCAGTGTTCTGGCATCCTGCATGTGGCTGAATATATTAAGGGTTTATGGATTCCATGATATACCCCAAATGAAGAATTGTATTGAAAAGTAATTAACTATATCTTCAATTTCTTTTTCAAGAGAGAGTATGGGAGTCCCAAATGTTTTGAAGCTCTTTCTATGTTAATCCTTTGCCAAATGTATGCAGAACCCACCGATCTGCAGGGACTCGTCCAGGGTGGTATATTTATGTTCAACCAAACCATCTCGCCAGTCCTCCACACTTTATATGGGTACACCATTATGCAATGTACCTTCTTTATTACTAACTAGTTGACTTTATCTTGCTACAATATTACTTGCTGAGGCTCTGCCACCTTTCCCAAGCAATTCTGTAGCTCTGACCAATCCTACAGCTAAAGGACGTATCAGCCGTTATTACTACCTAAAAATAGGCAAATACTCGCAACAAAGAAAAATAGGAAATAAAATACTCCCAACAAAAACAGGAAACGGACGCATAGGAGCCTGTCTCCCCCCAACCCCCACACTTTCCCACACAGCTCGAAGGGCATGTTTGGATCAGTAGCCCACGTAGTGACGCAGAAAAAAGGCTCTAGTGGGATTGCTGCCTTATCTCAAGAGATGAGAATCCATCTTTCAATGGACATGAATAACAAGTATTTATTTTCAGTTACGAAATACTACGATTATGAATTGAATGTCATTTTTTGTTTTTTTTACTCTCTGAAAATCATTTCACTGCCAAATTTAAAAAATACAGTGTAAAATGCACCCACTTCAAAATCTTATTTGGAGCACTGGCTCTGTTCCTCCATCACAAACTGTCAGTCACTTTTTAAGATGGCCAAATCTTGGGTCCTCCCAGAGATCCCTGTCCAGCTTGAATTGACAAAGTGTTAGATATGTAATCAGTGATAGGCTGAGACATCTTTGTAAACCGTGTAGTAAATATCTGGATTTGTTCCAACCAAGTTGTAGCGTGCATTAGTGCTCCCAAATCCTCTGTGGGCTTTTGTCCTTGCTCTCGTTTTCCATTCTTAATAAAAATATTGGAACAGTAGCCATATATTTGTGTCTGTGATGTGGAAAATAACACATTTCTTCCCAGATAGATTTTGTCCCAGTACGAAACCAGAGATTGTGATCACTGCTAAGATGGACGACATCACGTGGATGGTATATGGCAGAGGTTTCGGTGCGCTAAAACTTCTAGATCAGTGTAATGCATTAGGCTGTTTTGATCAGTCCATCTTCAGTTGACTCTGATTTTTTTTCCATCCCTGAACTAACTCTTTGCTAAATTAGTTGGTATATGACAGACCAAACCCAGGCTTTGGTGCTTAAGCCATCAGAATCTGGTACCTTTACTGTCAACTGTGGATTACCACAGGAGTTAGCATGATCAGCACTTTTGTTAAGCCTTTCCCCCCTCAACCACTGGCTAACCTCTTGTGTACCTCCAAACTGCCGTCTTTCACTTTTCTGTGGGAAGGACTTTCGTTAGTACTTGATATAAACCGAAACGTCCAAGATGGACCATCTGAAGAGGTGGTGCTCTGAAAGCAGTGTTTGGTAAGCACCTCTTGGTGGTAACCTTCAGAAGGAATGGTTGTGTGATCAGTTTGACCACCTGCATCGATGCCTGACTGCTGTGTAGAGGTTTGCATAGACAGAATGTGGGAGAAGGCCCCCTTTCCATGATACAGGCTGAACACTTTCAGTTCCTGAGGGTTCTTGGTAGGTTTCATTTTTGGTACATCATTGTGACCTATAAAGGCAGAGGTCAGTTAAGGTTGCATGCAGTTTCTTTCCGTGTGATGAAAGTGTATTGTTGGGTTTTGTCTTGCAACACGCATAAAGATGTCTCTGCTAGTACTTTAAACTGAAGTATTAGCTTAGTTTTTCTGAACATGCCAAATGGTTCAGGTTTGATGTCTCAAAAACTGAGGTAATACTGTGTTTCACACCAAATAACGCCTGGAACTCTTTTGTCTGGCAATCAGCCCATCGAACATCCCCTGTACCAATTATTTGAGAGTATTGTTTGCTAGAAATCTCACTGTTTTGCTCAGAAAACCAAAATATTTAAAGTTTGCTTTTCTCATCTGAAATACCTGTGACAACTGCTCCTTTACTACTTCTTTTCACATGGGGTAACTGATATCCATGCCTACATCTCTGTTAAAATGGATTACTGTAACTCAGTTTATCTTTGGCTTCCAAAGTATTGTATTAAAAAAACATTGAGTTAAAAACTCTGCACCGATGCTCTTGCTGAAATTGCCATGAAGAACACATGTGTTGCGAGCCCCTAAACAACTACACTGCTTCCTTTGGCAGTGTGAATCAGATGCATGTCCTTATGTGTTTCATTTAGATGGTCTGTGTTTCATAGTAGAAAAATGCTCAACATATATCCCTGGTCGGCCCTTTGGGGGTGTTTGACCAAATGGGGCAGGCATTCTCTCTCTAACCAAGTGGCTGTTCTATGGAACCTCCTGTCACAATTTGTTAGTAACACAGAACATATTCTCTGCTTGAGAAGGGCCCCTAAAATATTTCAGATATAGGCATTTCCACTGTACTGGATTCATCTCATCAGCATTAGTGTTATTGTTTCCCTTTTGGGCATACGCTTGACTTTATAAGTTACAAATAACACCCATCCAAAGTTAAATCTTTTGCATGAAGGCCTGTTCTGCACAAGGCCTTGAATTTGTTTTAATGCAATTTAAGCATGCATGTGCTGTAACGGTTAATTGAGTGGTCACGCTCAACACAGGGATTTCCTTTCCTCCCCAGTCAAGTTGTTGCACAACAAACTGTTTAATGGATCTTTGTTCAGCCTTAGTCCAGATTCATATCATGCCCCTTGGATTCCTCCCCCTGTGCCACCAATGAGCCATGATCCACGCCGGTGTACAGAAAGTATATTTATTTTAATTACAGGTAATTACAGTTACTGGAGATCACACTAAAACTACACATGCCACCATCTCTGTGGCTCACAAATCGCAATACTTTACTTTATATAGATTTCAATTGAAAGAATAATCAACACTGGTCCATGAACAAAATCAATTTACATATGCAGTGCTGTGCAATTTCGATTTTCCTGCGGGCCTAAAAAGGCTAGCAGTTTGATTTACAGTGTTGATACAGGAGGTCTCACTTTTGCAAGCATGTCACCAACCAGCCCCAAAACCATCAATTACATGCAGCACCCTTCTAGTCAAAGGCCAGGTCTAGGGAGTGGGTACAGTTTTAGAAATTTGTTTTTCAGACCCCCCTCACCTAAAGGCCTGTTTTCAGGAAATTGGACAGTAACAATTGGGATCATTTAGGAATTTTGGATTTTCAGACTCCCCTCCACTTAAAGGCCTGTGTTTGGGAAGTTGGCAGGGATTGTTCTAGTTTAGCGACAAGGACACCCCTCTTACACCCCTCTTCCATAAAGAAGTCGGGGTCAACAGGAAAAATAAAATTACCCAATTAAATTACAGACTATAGTTTTCAGCGTACACCCAGCATACACAAGAGCATTCTGCTAAATGGAAATTAATTAAATTATATTTAGCCAAATAGTCCAAGGATCTACTCAGTTTGCCCCCCCCCCACTCACTAATGCCAAATAACCCACTAATGAAAGGGAATGGGATAATTAAAGAAATCCCCCACTGATGTTTTGTTGGACAATGTACTTACTTTTGGAAATCTCTGGGGTTGGCTCTCAGGGACCGAGCTGCTTCGCTTGTAGGGGAAAAAACAGGATTCTAACTAGCACTTGAGTCAATGGGACCCCACAGCACTTGTCTTTCTCTGGCTCCAGTGAAGAATCACATCCTATGCTTGCTAGTCCCCCCCCCCCCAACAATAGAAATCTTCTGCTCTTTCAATGTTTCCCCCAGATTACATTTTTGGTAGATCTCCTTTGGTGATTTTTGGCAGCTGTCTCCTGGTAATCTTTGTGCAGTTATCCCTGTTAGTAATTTTAGCAGCGTTCACCTGTTATAGTGCATCCACTTTATATACCAGTGATGACACCATCACTATTTCAATATGAGATTTGCCCTGCAAGAACTCTTGCACCTTTGATTGGTCCTTCCCATTTCTCTCCAACCCCATCTCCTGCCTAAGGATTGCTTCATGAGTTTAGAACAGAATTATGGTAACTCACATTTGAAATTACCCCTTTTTTTCTTATGTCAACTTTAGCCAGAAATAGCTATGTGGCAAAACTTTGTAATTTACTAGTAACTGCCATAATGTATATATTTTCCGCTTCGGCTAATCATGGGGAAATAAATTAAACGACAGCCGTGTCCACACCATGTTGCACTGGTATGTGGCCTTTTTTAATGTTTATAAAAGCATAATAGTTGTGAACATGCTATTTACTCTCCAAATACCGACTTTTAACCTCCACTAGCACGTTAAAGAAATGAGCTTTCAGACATAACAGGTCTGGCCATGGGAGAAGTTTGTTTTCAACACCCTTAAGGACAGGCCACACTTTGTTGCAGTTGGAAATAGGTGGGATGTAATAGCTTCAAAAGAATTCCCTCTTCAGATCCAGAGGCCAACAGGCTTGCAGTGGGGAAGCCATTTGCGAATGCCGCCCAGAGACCCACAGATTGTCCTTGGCTGAATGAACTCACATATTGCATTTCCTAACATCAGCCTTTATTCTTTAAATACTGTGTATTTCACTGATCAGTGTTCACTTTGCTTTTGCATCAGTGGATTTCTTCTTTCTTTTCACACAGCACTGTTTTTTAAATAGGACAGCTGAAAGTACATGGCGGTTTATTTCAGTCCTTCATCAAATACATTTTAAATGATCTGCGGTTTGTTTTTATGCTGAAAAGAGGGTCTGAGTTGTCATAGTGCACCACATTTTGATGGGCGTCCGTTTCCGTGACAATGCTGCATTTATCTCTCAGCCAGCAATGCGATGTGCTTTTCCACTCTGCACGCTGATTAAAAAAAAATCTTCAGCTTTCTCTGGATTTCAGCTACAGAAAGACACCCACATAGTCTGCCTAAATAGGCCCGTTTTCAGCGTGAACGTTTTTGAAGGCTGGCAGGTCAATTTTCTGTGGGCCCTTCAGTTCTGTTTTTTGGGGCCTTTGATTAAACCCCACATGTCCAGGTGCAGTAATGGCATATACCATTGTGCCCAGCACTGGACCCCCAATGTGCAGTTTGCTACTCATTACACACTCATTAACAAAGATTTCTATTTGGTTCAAAAGGCTGAAGGCTGGGACTTCTCTTTATCGATTGCAGTCAGGGTGTTTTCAAGTCACATCTGCGTGATTGTTGTGTGTTCTCTCTGTACCACAATATATAATGTTACAGCTGCACCAGGGTTGTTTTTTCCTACATACATGGGTTTCTGCCATGTCCTCCACCTCCCTGTAAAGGTAAAGCATTACATTTTGTCTAGAGGCTCTGATGGCCTCTGCTCACCATGTACACAAACAACTATAAGAGCCACAGATGTCTCGACTTCAGTCCACCGTGCCATGGTTTTCCTTGTTTTGATCCATTTATTTGGTTAATATGTGGATTTCTTGGATGTGGTCGAATACTTGAATGCACACTGTTGTACAGTACTGGTGTACACAGTTCTGCACATGTGTAGGAGACCAGATGCTTTAAAAAGCAGGTTTAGCAAAGACAATAGTTTTCAGTTGTTTCTTGCATTTTACATTTATAGTCAAGAATGCAGTAAATACTTGAGCCCTATTTACCCAGTAATTCCAAACATTTTAACGTTAAAAACATCTACTAAAGACAGTAGTTGCACAATGTAATTTCCATAATAAGGCATGATAGTCCTTTGAAGTTAAGCTATCTTAAAGGTTCTTATACCACGCACTGTTGCGTGGTCTCTTGGCTCTCTGGCAGATCTGTAATGCAAGGAGGGTGGCGGTTATGTTAGTAGGATTGAAAGATCAAGAGAGCTTTGTTGTGGCATCTTCAGTTTGAATACACCGGTCACTGAGCGTAGGTGTGTTTTTCGGTTGGTTGCTGCCATGTGTTGTTTAGCGAGATTGTCTGATTTGTTTAGTCACTGTAGTGTTGTGAAATATGTTGTGTTTGTGGTGCTGTAAAGGTATAGTTGTGCAGAGTTTGAGAGGTGTATGCAGAGGGGGGAGTTTTTAGTACAGTTTGTTAGTGGTAGTACATTTAATAACCCCCCCCCCCCCCCCTCCCTATATGTGAGATATGGCTGACTAGCACAATTGGCCTAAATGTGAGATATGGCTGACTAGCACAATTGGCCCAAATGCGAGATATGGCTGACACGCACAATTGGCCTAAATGTGAGATATGGCTGACTGACATTAGTGGTCTATGTTCTGGCCATTGGAGTCTGATGTTGAAGTTCTGCTTTCATTCTCATCTACGTTCTTACTTCTCCAAACTCTCAATGATGGATCAAATTAGCACACCCACTCTATTTTGTTTTCATTTTAATTGTTCTCATTGGTGTCCACACATAAAGGCAATCAGCCATAAGCATTTCATATATTGGTACAGATGGCACAGCAAACACTCCAAGACTCAGAGGTGGTTCAAGGGTTATCATTGATTTTTCAGTGGGTCCTATGGCTGTCCCCCTCTCATGTCTTGAAAAAGCCCCTCCTCCCTAGCCCAGGTATCTTGGCCCAGGGTTAGTATATGGAGAATGTTAACCCCTACTGTCTAATCTCTGTCTTATGATGGATTTAAAGTTTCTCCCTACTCTATCCAGTGTTTAGTGCTATACAGGGGAATACCCTACTTAATTCACTCTAGAGTCTAACATGTTCCTGCTCTCCTCTCCCTTTTCTTCTCTATCTCTTATTACCCTCCTCCTCCAAATCCACCCACCTGTATTCTCTCCTCCCTCCATTCTACTGTCCCTCTGATGTCTCACTCCTTTCTAGCCCTTGCCCACCACCCTTTGATTTTACTCTTCCCTCCTCCGCTCCACTCCCTCTTACTACTATTCCTCCCTCCTACTACCACTGCTCCCTTTTACCACTAATCCTCCCTCCCGCTACTACTAGTCGCACACTTTACTTTCACTCTAACACTTCACAATCATCCCTTACACTATTTACTTTAACCACACTTGCCACACTAACACGTACACTCACACTGCAGAACCACTTGCACTCACTATCCAATACCTCACTTTCCACAAAATTCGCCTCCACAATCTGCTGCTCCTTCCTTCCTCCTGCTGATCTCTTGGTCCACCACCTTATCTGACTTCACACGAACTTCACACACTTTCTACTTCCGGTGGTTTCTTTTTATTTTCCTCCTTTCTGGTTAGCACTATGTCCCTGGACAACCTGACCCTGTCTTCCCAGCCCAGGAGAGATGGTGTGCTTGCATAGGGCTAAGCCCCTCTCACTTTCTCTATGTAGGTCCGCTGTTGAACAATGGCAGCCCTAATGGGGAAGCATTCAAGTTTGTGTTTGGGGGCCCATGTTTTTCCGTCCTGATGGTAAATTCTGTGTGCATCCCTGATTTTAGTCTGTGGTGTTCTAAAGGAACGGGCACTGCTGTCGCAGTGTCTCGCTCTGTGTTGGTGCGCATTGAGCGGCTCAGCCGATTGTCATGTTTGGCTGGCTCTGTGGTACTCTCTCTCTCTCTGCCGGCTCAAGCCAATGGGGTTGTGTATGTCTGGAAGGTTATTTCTTCTATGGGAAGTCTCCGTCCTCTGCATTTTGGGAAGTGCAGGTGTCGCTGGAATAGCTCTTGCTCTTCACAGTTGTGACTCTCCATGCACAGCAAAGTTTCTGTGCCTGGAATGAACTGAAAAATATTGGCAGGCATGTGTTGGAGGCATGGAATGAGAAAATAAATTGTTGACTGCATAGAGACAGGCTTGTACAGGGAGGGGCAGGAATTGGGTCCCTCAATTGCCACCGACCACCTCAAGGGTAGCACCTGCTTGAGTTTTCTCCCTGGTAGGCCTCCCACCCCCACTAGGGTACTCGCTTTGTCACAATATGCTGCTTAGGGAAGACAATCTGTATTGTGCATGGCTGTGCTGATGGCATTATTGAGGGTAAGGACCTTGTGAAGTCAGGTGATCCGGGTTGGAGTGACTTTGTTGAGGTACACCATTTAGAGGTGAACATATGTAAAGCCTTTGTCCTCAGCTAGTTCTGGTGGAACAGGAATTGTAGAGGAAGGGGGCTGTAAAAGAAGATATTCCTTATTGGAGGGTAGTGATGGAGCGTTGTGCTTGTGAAGTGGGATACAGGTGATAGAAGGGTCAAGCTGTACTGGCAGCGTGTGAAGGAGATGTAGGTGCTCTCTTAATCAGTAAACGAGTGCATTTGGCGTGACCCTGGTGTGCTGCACCATGGCAGCCTATTCCCTAGTTCAAAAGTCCAATCTATTTTCCCAGTCTTTTGCAGTGTGCACTTTTTTGTATTTAAAATTACTACCCGCGTGTGATAACTTTGTATCCATGTTAGCAGCACATCTCTCAATCATAGGAGCTGCACAGATAAGGTACCACGAGTAAACAGGAGGGAAGGCCCTATGTCTTGGGAAGGTCAGGTAAAGGGCATCGAAAATGCTATTATACGAACAAGGAACTGACCTCATCCCGACAAAAATATTTTTACACACACTATTACTTCCCGTGTGGTTCTTTACAAACAGAAGGCTTAAGGCTAATTTGCCTGTATAACAATGAATGTAGAACCCAAATACTCTGGATATCTGATTAGTTTGATATCTCAGGCTACCCCGAAGCATCCAGTGTTACTGCCTTGGAGCAAAAAACAATACATAAAGAAAACTGCTGTAATAGCTTGGTGGCTTTTTATTAATTTTGCAGTTATTGTCTCCAAAAAGGAGTATTTACAGAAATTACACTTTCAAAAGAATCAGTGACCATTAGTGTGCATAATAAATTACATCAGATAGTGTAAGACATACACTCAAGTGTTGGCAAGGAATGAACATTTTCAAACAAAAACCATCCACAAAATATATAGATGAATAAACAGTCTATCTAATAAAAAACGGGACAAAGGAAGAAAAAAGAAAAACAAAACCCCAACACGTCCTGATTGTATGTGGTAGGGAAAAGCAACCAAATGCGTCCCCCACCAGAGTCTGGTGTATTTGTGGCCACGGCTAGTGAACCAGGTGTCAAGTCCTATGGTTCAGGGACCAAGGTGTTTGTGATTCCAAACCAGTGCCAAAGGTAAGGTCATCCTGGTAGCTTGGAGGATCAACTGGTGGGAGTTGTATAGAGATCAATCTAGCTACCAGGAGGACCTTACCTTTGGCACTGGTTTGGAATCTTCTTGGAACATTGCGCAATGTGTGGGGGGTGGTGCGGGGGGAATTTGATTGTATTAAAAGAGCCATACTTCCCAAGTTAAGAAACTGCACTCATTTAAATTTTATACAAATTGTCTTTGAGTACACTTATTCAAGTGAAATGCGTGTTTGCTTTATAAGTCTTTGACTTATGTTTCCTGTTGACGCTTATCCCAGTGGAAATACACATGTACGCTTTTTTTGTCTTTTAAAGCTATGGAACCGATTTGCCCAAGTCCTCTTGCATGTGGCAATTCGGTTTGGAGGTACATGTTGGTGAACGTGTCTGTGTATGCTATGAGTGTTGAATTGAATTGATTGTGTATAGCACCATTACACAATGTGTTTCAAAGCGATTCAAAGAGTGAGGGAACATGGGAGAAATAGTTACATTCTTACAGGTCCTTTAAACACTTCAGAATGTGAAAAATAACTATCTTAATCAACCTGGCGACATTTAAGATAGTGCAAGTAACAAATAAGGGAGGAGGGGGGAAGTGAGACAAAAACAATCAATTACATTACTATGCCTGACAGCAATTGACATAGTGCCGGGGAAGTGTCAAATGGTGGGGAAGGGGGAGGGGGGTATGGACAAAGGAGAAGGAGAAGAATAAAACAAGCAATTACAATGCTAGGTCTGTCGACGATACAGAATAGTGCTGGAGGGGGGGTTGGGAGGAGAGGCAAGGAGGGAAGGGGGGAGAGACAAACAACTACTATCACAGATCACACGACAGATGATAAAGTGCTAATGAACAGTAGTAGGGAGGGGAAGGTGAAAGGTAGAGGAGAAGACGGGCAGCTGCAATTACTATGCCTGATGGCAATTGAAGTAGTGCCGGAATTTAACAAGAGGAGGGGTGGGGAGAAGGAGAGGGAAGGAGGATGTAAAGACAGGCGGCTACGATTACTATGCCTGATGGCAATTGAGGTAGTGCTGGAATTTAACAAGAGGGGTGGGGAGGAGGAAAGTGAAGGGGGATGAAAAGACAGGAGGCTACGATTACTATGCCTGATGGCAATTGAGGTAGTGCCGGAATTTAACAAGCGTAGGGTAGGGGAGGGGAAGAGAGGGGAGGGGAGGGGAGAAGAGAAGGAAGAAGGGGGGACAGAGAGAGGAAGCTATCGTACAGATCAGAAGGTAAGTATGGAAACAAGATGCTAGCGTATGGAGAGGGGGAGAATGGGGGTACAACACAATCAAGGGAGACCAAAAGAAGGGGGGGTGTAGGGTTAGGCACAACCATTGGGAGGGGCCACAATCAATCAGGGGCGCATACAACCATTCAAGGGGAGCAGGAGGGGAACATACACATCAATAACAAGGGCCAGGGGGGTAGCTGGAGGGGGGAAGCACATAACGATCACAGGGTGCAGGGGAGGACTCCAACTAACCGAAAGTGTGGCGGGGCAGGGGGTGCACAAAACCATCAGGGAGGCAGGGGGCACACACAGAAAATAATGGGGACAGAGAGGGCACACAGAGCATAACGGGGGCAGAGAGGGCACACAGAGCATAACGGGAGGCAGCTTGGCAGCGTACCGTGGTGGACAGAGGTAGACGGGGCCTTTGTCGTGGGCCTCGTTTGGATGGGCCGGCTCCCGCATCCCGGTTGCAGGGATTGTCTTATCAACTGTTAGTTATTAAATCCATATTATCTCAAACATGTGCCACTCATAGATGGGTATCTAGTCTTGGGTGATCAGATCGCCCAGCCTTTTTAATAGAAAGCAGCCATGCTTCTACAAGAGGTTCCTGGCATTAGTTCTTGGGTCAGCGACCACAAGGCGGCCACCGCCTGTTATTCAGTTCACTGGCAGACCAAAACTGCACTCCTACAGATTGATATTATATGCGCTCAAGAGAAGTGGCATCTCCTGTGCCTTTTTGGTTAACTGACTGGACCTTCCATTACATGGGTATAACTTTCACACTGCTACTGTCTGTCTCTGTTGGACCCACTAAGACCCCCCTCAAAATACAATTGCTGATAAGAGAACTCGGAGCTAGAGGCTTATTTTAGTAGATTATGTGGGGACACGGAGCAAAAATACACCACCTTTAGTACCATTGCTTTTAGCAAACATTGTAAGCGTGGCATCGGTCAGCGGTCGTCTGCATCTGCCTGATTTCCTTTCCCTATTCCCGATTGTAAGTGTTCCTAGTGACTTAATGTACTTTGGCCCTATCACCCACCTCCAGGTAAAGATGTTCGTGTATGCTGGCATGTCACATTTTGGAACATTCAAGATAGGCTAGCTTGTCATGGAAGAGTGATAGCAGCACTGCTGCAATATCCCCTTTCCATGCAGAGAGGGCTATTTAGAAGGGACAAAGTAAAAACAAGCATTGGCAATGGTTTGGGCTTCTGTGTAGGCATGGTATAAGGCATTTGCCAAACACTGACGTAATGATACTTACTGCCCATTAATGGTAGCAGCTGAACAATCATGTGAGTTCCCCTTTGCATATAATAGCGGTGCCTGGCCAATGCCTACTACTTACAGACAAGCAGAAGCTGCTTTGCCAATGCTTGTTTTGAACATTAATTCAGTGGTGAAAGGCATGCATAAGGTTGATAAATGAAGTGGCTGATGGCACAAAGGGTTAAGACATTGCTATTACACCAATGGCCCATTTACAGCTCCAACTAAGCCACAAAGTCTCGGAAGACTGCTTTGAAATAACACTGGCAGGCACTTTCAGCCCCAAGTACGATGTTATTGCTTTAGAAAGTTAGCTCAAAGAGATCCCAAGAGGATGTGTTTTGGACAGAGAGGGGTGGGTACTGGTTGGGAATTGCCATATGGATTAGCATGGCAAAGTGCAGTCTAAGTGGGTTAATAACCAGCAACACCTAAAAGCTTTGTCCCTCCTCAAACCCCATCTCCCGCCTGGCTGTTAGTCCAATGCAATAGTTTCGGATTATACTACCTAAAACCAAAAAAGGGACACTGTAAAACAAGTCCAGTAGCAGCGCTTTTTTCCTAAAAGCAGCATTGGTATATGTCGAGAGAGGTTGATAAATGCGCCACTACATAGCTGCTCGGATGTGCCGGTTTCCTAGTTTGCGTGTATTCACATCCATGGTCAGTGGCCGCCGTCCAGTCATCACACGATGGCCGTTTGCCCCGGTTGTCATCGGTTGTTCGGGGGGATTGCAAGGGGGGTGGAGGGACGGGAACGGTTGGCAAGGCTGGACCATGGGAAACTCGGGATCTGATACGGTAAATTGCCCCATTGGACTTACGTGTGGGAGAATTGTTGATGAATGAAGGGCATGGATGAAGAGCAGCTGTTGGAAGCATCCACGGTATGCGGAAGCGGCACCCATAGCCCATGTGCAGCGCTGGGCTGCAGCCAGCGGAGGTGGGCCTCTCCCTAGCGGCAGGAAGTGAGACTTCTCGGGGAACGAGCACTCCACTCCTCCCTGCCCTTCCCGCACCACACGGAAGGCGAGCGACGGCAGCGTGGGACTGTGGAGAGCCCCGGCGTTGCGCGGCACCGACAGGCGCACGTTGGCGAGGAGCCCTGGCCCCGGGAAGAGCATGCTGAGGCGGCGGGCTGCGGACCCTGAAACACTGGCCCGTCCGGGAGCCCCGAGCATGGCTGCTCCTGCCTCTGCGGGATCGGTAAGGGTGGCGCCCGATTGATTCCTCACGGCATGCTTTGTTTTGCCGAACAGACGAGCCCGGCAGATTCGCGCAGTATTGCTTCAGTGGTGGAAATGAATGGTCGGACTTTCATTGCAAAGTGATGAGCAAGTGTCATGCGGACCCTCACGAAGAGAGTAACTCCTTCTGCTGGGAATGCCGGAGCCATTGAAATCGTGCTATGGGAAACGAGCTCGTAGTGTTTGTAATCAGGTCCTCGCTCTTTGATGTTGGGGGTCACATGTTTAGAAGTGTCACTCGGGCACAAATTTAACACCCATGTTAAAAAAATCATTTTTGAACAGCATTCATGCAACTTTGTGGCCATGGTGGATGGGGGTGTTTCAGAAATTTCAGGAAATAGCTGGACTTGTCGGGCGTGTTTGCCAAAGCCCCCGTGTCTTAGTCCCACCTTTTGCATGCCCACCAGGCCTGCAAGCACATTGAACACCGTGACTTGTAGACCCATACTTCTGAGAGAAATTAAACTACAAGTCCCAGCATCCAAAATGTTGCTATTGAGCCTATGTTGACTGATAACATACGTTTAATTGTGAGACATGTTTGCATAATATTAATTTGAACCACAAACAGTGAGAACAGTGCTCCAACACCTGGGCTGGCTTAGTCTACCCCCAACAAACCGTTAAGGCCAATTGAACTATACATACGACTGAGTCAAAATACTCTGTTTGCCCCAGTTCAGCTGTTTGCAATATGTGATTTGCCCAATGCAGTTGAGGTGTAAATGAACCAGGCCGGTTGCTAAATAAGTGAGTTTTGCACACATTCTCCGGTTAATGCGAGCTATCAAATTGGAATTGTTTAATTGCCAGACCCGGAGGAGAATGGCAAGGGGCGAGGAGAATAGTTGAGCCACTGCTAAGCCGATCTTTTCCACCCCATTGGAGCATGGGATATGTATGGTGTGTTCATGTGTGGCCCGTTCCTGTACGTTCAAAGCGGAGGGTGCGGGGAGCTCACGTTACAGTCACTGCTATGACTATGCAGACAGCAAGAGGAAGACCATGGTATCTGCACATAGCAACTTTGACCCCTGTTCAGGACACCACAAAATGCTTTGCACAGCACAATCTGAATATAGTACAGGCAAAAGTAATGGCTGCTTACACCCACCAGCAACCAAAAGACGTGACTTAATTCATACTCCCATCGATGTACAATAGTCTTATCTGGCAATAGGAAAGTTTGAAAATGTATGAACTACAGTTATACACTCAAGTTATTGACTCATGAGCAGTAAAGTATTAGCCATTCCCAGAGAGGACATTTTAAATGAACATTTGGCCTCCTACATTACTAAAATGAGTCCAGTCCTGCCCCTAAATGCCCAATGACATACCCACACATCAGCATGAAATCCCCAAGAAATTAACCTGGCAATCACCTTGAGATGTCCTTAAAACTGTCAATGAATATTCAGCATTGAACTGTCTCCCAATGCATTATAACCCGAATTTATGCGGTGTACATTGCACTGCATAAAAAAGGTCTTCGGCGCTTTTGATATTCACATTGAGAGCCACACGTATTTGTCAGTCGGTGCATCATATGCCAATGCTCCTAAATGCCCATGATCCTGCTCCAGGCCACTGGTTGTTGGCTGTCAGCGCAAATATGTTTCTATGCCACATGATGGTGCCATCTATGGTACAGAATATTGGGAAAGCATGCAGTGTTGCAGTTAGTGCCTCTGGGTATTTTCTTCCAGATCTTATGTGAGTGACAAGCTTATGCTTTGCTAAGGTAACATGAAGCACATAATGAAAGGCTGTCTGGAACTCTGGGCTTAAATAAATGGCAACACAAAGGTCTGTGTTGGATACATTTTCAGATGTACGTTTCTCCTCTGATGAAAATGTAAAAACTGCCTAGTTGGCTGCCGGGAGGAGGTTATACCGGCTGGGTAAATTGCCACATAAATAACGTTTGTACTGTGCCCCTACAAAGTATTGCAAGTTTGCCACAACCTTCTTTGTTGCTCAACATGTCAAACCAAAGAGGTAGTAAGCAAAATGCTGCTTCAAAGAGAAAGGAGGAATGCTCATGGTCATTTCTTTTCCAAAATGTATTAATTGTACATCTGAATACCACATTGAAAGATCAGGAAAAAGAAAAGGAAAGCATTTAAAATACTTTTTTGTTATCTTAGTTCATTTTGCGATAGCCAAGTGAATACAGTGCATTCTGTAAAAACACTGTAAACTAAACGACCTTAACACAACATATATTTCAATTAATCGAAATAACATACTCTCAATTCATTTGTGCTATATTCATTCTTCAAAGTCATGTATATTGTTTAAACTTTGTTTAATTGCTCAAACGTATGAATTGCTTTTTCTGTTTCTCAGATCATAAAGCCAAGACATACATTAGTTTTCAAAAATTGATTAGCAGAGTTAGCTAATTAAACATTTCTTGATTAGCAAACACACATATATGATTAGCATTTCTGTACTAATAGTTTTAATGTCACTATAAGTCATTTGCACCCAAGACACAAAATGGGCAACAATACAGCATTGTTGTTACTGCTGAAGTGAGACATTAGTGAGATGAAGGTCTGTAAAATATAAAGGTTAGCTGCATGATTGGACACAAATAAATACATATGATGAAAAGGCTCTGAATCAGGTGTTCAGTTCAAGGCTCTGTGCAGCTGTTCCAGTCGATGTTGCTCAGGGCAGTGTCCGTATATTTTATGATCCACATGAGTGACCTATCATTTGCTCTGTAAAAGAGAAGTTCAAATGTTTCATAAAACAAAAAATTCACAATGTTAAAGGAAAAGCATAGCCTGAGACTGAGTATGTAGTGTGGTGTTGTGGCAAGCAGGGTTATTGTCAACTTCAGGTGGACAAGATGGCCCTTGCTTTTCCGATATGATTTTCACGATAGCATTAAATACCACTCTCGGTGTAGGGCAGGGCCACTAATAACCCCATCTCCAAGCCAGGTAGGACCAAGCGCATCATTTCTGCAGCCAGGTAGGCCCAGGCACATCATTTCTGCGCTGTACCTCATCACCATTAGTACTCGGAGCCACCATCTGTGGTACTGATACTTTTCTTATGGCCTTTGGTACTTTTAAGAGTGGGGAAGATTATTTATTTATTTGGATTTATAAAGCGCCCAGCGGCCCTGAGGCATTGTGGCGCTGTTAACAGAACATTCAACTTAGTACAGGTTAGCAGCCCATAGTTCCATGGTTACAAGGGAACAGTTGGGCGGAGAGGCAAGCAGGCAGTAGAGAGGTAGTTGAACAACCTTGTTTTCAGCGATTTCATGAAAGTGGAGAGAGATTATTCGCTTCTCAGATTGGGCGGTAGCGAGTTCCAAGCTTTTGGGGCTAGAAATTCAATGCTGGATCCACCAGCTTTCACTCTGTTAAATGCTGGGATTGAGAGTTGGTGTGAGTATTTGTTGCGTTTTGGCCTGTTGGTTGGTGCTTGGTGTATTCTTTCCACTAGGTATGCTGGTGCGGTTTGGGTGATGCATCTATGTGTGATTGTGAGAGCTTTAAATGTTATGCGTTCTTTGACTGGGAGCCAGTGTGGATCCCTTCTTGCTTGGGTGATGTGCTCTCTCTTGGCAATGCTGAGAGCAGCTCTGAGGGTGTTGTTTTGTGCTACTTGCAGGCGATTGATTTTATGTGTAGAGGTGCCGAGGAGCAGGATGTTGCAATAGTCTAATTTTGAACATATTGTGGCTCTGGCAATATTGAGTCGGTTCATTTGTGATAGATATGGTTTTACTACATTTATGATTTTCAAGGTGAGAGCTGGTGCTGATGAGATGGCACCGACTTGTCTGTCCATGGAAAGTGTGGAGTCTAAGTACACCCCTAAAGTTTTCACAGAGGCTGCAGTTGTAATGATTGTGTCCTCGATGATGAAAGAGATATATGTGTTGTGAAGTCTTTTTAGGGCTTATTTGGGGCCTGCTAGTAGTATTTCGTTTTTTCCCCATTTAGACATAGTCCATTTACTGCCATCCAAGCCTGGATGTGGGCATATATGTCTTGCAGTGTTTTTTGGTCTTGGTCATAGTTGCCTGTTAGGGGAATGAGAACTTGTGTGTTGTCAGCATAGTTGGTGAAGGCTATGCCGAAGTCTTCGAGGTCGCTGAATAATGGGAGGGTAAAGAGGTTGTAGAGCGTGGGGGAGGTGCATTAGCCTTGTGGGACACCACATACGATGGGTGACGGTAGGGCAGATTCTTGGTCAGCGAAAACTCTCATGGCTCGACCATCCAGGAAGGAGGTGATCCATGCGGTGGCTTCATTAGAGAAGTGGGCTGTGTCGGTGAGATGCTTACATAGGATCTTGTGGTCAACCAGGTTGAAGACTGCTGAGAGGTCTAGGAGTAGGAGGAGTGAGGTTTTGCCTTTGTCCATGTTTTTGAGTAGTTGGTTCTTGAGGTCAAGTAATGCAGATTCTGTGCCGTGGTGGGGGCGGAAACCTGATTCTTTTTCTGAGGATGTTGTGCGCTTCCAGGTAAGCTTAAATCTGTAGATAAGCAGCTTTATCTAGAATTTTCAGTAGAAATGGCACTGTGGTGATGGGGTGGTAATTGTTGGGAGAGTCTAGGTTGAGGGAGTTTTTTTTTAGTAGGGGCCGTACCCAAGCTTCCTTGAGGGTGGTTGGGACGGTGTTGGCAGCAAAGGATGCGTTGATGAAGGAAGTGATGAAAAGGGCAAGTGTTGTAGCACAGTCTTTGATTAAGTTAGCTGGGCATATGTCACCTTTACATATTGATGGTTTGATGTGCTCCATGATGTGGAGCACTTCGGGGGTGCTTACTTCTCTGAAGGTGAAGGAGTTGGGGGGAGGGGGGGTTACTGTTGTATCCATCATTGTACTATAGCATTATAGCTACTAGTCTACTCTCTATCACCATGACCCAGCCCAGGAATACCATATTGCGCCTTCCTCCTCGGCGTCAGACCCTATCTCACATACGCTGCCTAACCTAGTGATGAATAATTCTACCACCTCTCAATCTAAAAGCACTAGGCCATAGGTGAAATCATCACCTCCCTCCCACGCACCTTACTAGATAGAAATCTTGAACTTCGCGCAAGACTCACAAAACTATATGAACCTCTGAGAAGAACCATACCGCCAACCAACCTGAAAACAAATTACCTACAAAAGTCAAATCAGATTGAAATAACAAATGCCACCAAAATTAAGAGACAAAAGCATAAGTCTACAGACACCAACTTAACTATTCCCAGCCAAGTCAACACGTCAAAAGAGGCATCACCACTTAGAGGAGCACTTCTCAACGTGAGATCCCTTATCGCCCATGCACTTGACATAGCCGATCTAATTACAGAAAATAATCTGGATTTCCTGGCGGTAACCGAGACTTGGTTACACAATGCAGCTGGCCCATCGTTAATGTTAGCCATCCCAGAAGGTTACTCTATAACAAGACAAGACCGAGATGGCCCACGGCGGAATCGCTATTATCTCAAAATTGAGCCTCTTTCTCAGAACAGCCCTTTTCAAACACTACAATCCTGTGAAAACATCTGTTAAATTCCAGATAAACAATACACAAACTCTCACTATCCACCTAATATATAGACCCCCCCAGGTCCTCTCGGTACCTTTGAGGAGGACTTGTATAGTCTAATTACCAACAAACTTAAACCAACCTCTCAGCTTCTCTTATTAGGAGATTTCAATCTAGGCTTTAATGATACTATGCACAGACAAGCCTCAGATATAGCCAATATCATCAACGCCTCAGGCCTGTCTCAGAAAGTCAATAAACCCACTCATTCAAAAGGGAGACTACTGGACTGGATAGCGGACTACAACTGCACAGTCTCTATCTCCTCCATCTCTCCTCAGTCATGGACAGATCACTCAATTGTGGCCTTTAACCTATCAACAGCCAGACCCTCTCCTACGGTCTCACTGCTAGCGCCACCTTGTCTAACTAGAAATAAAAAAAGTATTACAGTGGACAAAGTTATCCCTGCCATCCTACCCACTCTAAACACTTTGCCTGACAACCTAGACCCCAGTACTCTAGTCCAGGAATACAATAATATCATGCTCAACACACTGGCCAAAATTGCCCCGCTCAAACTTAGAAAAAGTAAACCCAAAGCGTACCTTAACAAATGGTTCACGCCCCAATTAAGAGACCTACGACGTCTAAAAAGAAAAAGTGAAACTCCTGGAGACAATGCCCCTCAGACGAAAACAAAGCCAAACTAACCTCTATTTCCTCACACTTCAAAAATGAAGTGTACCTTGCCAAAAAGAACTCCTATGATGAACGCATCACCAACTCAAACTCCAGCATGAGAGAACTTTTCTCCATAATGAAAGAATTAGTCACCAATAGCTATACCAGACTTAGTTACCAAGGATAAGACTTGGTGCACAGATATCTAAAATGTGCTAGCAAACAAAATCAGTACACTCCAAACCAAAATACAGCAAAAAAAAGATCTGCTCAATCTACAGCATATCCCCAATACCTCACCACCCAGTGACTCACTCGAGGCACAACAACAAATTTCATTTTTCCAAAACCTCTCCACTAGAAGTTGAAAAAATCATTCTCTCGCTCAAACCGTCCAACTGTAAAGGCGTTATCTGCCCAGCACAGTTAATAAAAGATGCCGCTAGAGACCTCTCACCATTCATTTCAAAATTAATTAATGCTTCCTTCACATCAGGTGCTATCCCAGCTAATTTAAAACAATCCTGGGTGCTCCCACTCGTCAAAAAACAGTCCTTAGATCCGCTCATCCCGACCAACTATCGCCCCATTACCACAGTGCCATTCCCCCTCAAAATACTGGACAAGCTGCCTATATCCAGATACAAAAACACCTTGATCTGCACAAGCTCCTAGGAGCTAGACAATCTGGCTTCCGCCCATTACACGGAACGGAAACTGCCCTAATCGACTTAAAGACCCAAATTGATGAGCTGAGAGATGGAGGGAGAACAGCACTCCTGCTCTTACTCGATCTCTCAGCTGCATTTGATTTGGTCGACCATAAGGTCCTTTGCAGACACCTGGACTCTGCTGCCCACTTCTCTCCTGAGGCCATCAAATGGTTAGAATCATTCCTCAGTGAGAGAACAATGAGAGTATTTTCCCCATCGGGTGCAGCTGACCCTACCCCTATCTTATGTGGCATTCCCCAAGGCTCTTGTGTCTTGCCAACCATATACAACATATTCACCAAACCCCTGTTCGACGATCTGGACCTTCTGGGTATCGCCTACAGTAACTATGCAGATGATACACAGATTCTCCTCCCACTTTCTGTGGATCATAGTAAGGACTCAGAGTTGGTGAACAGAGTATTTCAAAGGGATTGTGTCCTCCGACGTATTCCTCATCTTAGATATCTCCTTCCAGCTCTGCTGGCCTCGGAAAATTTTTCTCTCTAGAGGGCGCTGCGCGTCGACGTCCTTCGAGTCGATGTCCCTCGACAGCCGCCGTATCGACGCCGACGTCATCCTGGCTATAAAGGCCGCGCGCAGCGCCCGTTGCTCAGTTCCGTTTTTCCGCGCGTACTCAGTGCCTCGGAATACCGTTGCTCAGTTTTGTCAGGTTAAACCTATTTACCTCGAGTTATTCGATCCGTACTCGATGGCTTCTTCGTCGGAACCGACAACTCCTCGATCCGGCTTCAAAAAATGCCGAGATTGTGGGAAAAAGATGTCGCTGACTGACCCTCACAGAGTTTGTCTGTGGTGTTTGGGAGCTGAACACCATTGTTCGGAGTGCGAGGACTGTATGTCCATGACAGCTAAGGCCCTGAAGGAGCGTAGGGGGAAGCTGGAGAAAGGCAAGACTTTTAAAGCTTCTTCGTCGACGAAGTCGAGACATTCGTCTCCTCGTCACCATTCGCGCTCCAGATCTCGGAGTGGGTCTCATCACTCCTCGAGATCGAAGCACTCGAAGAGGAGACGTCGAAGATCCCCTTCTCCGTCTTCCTCTGTTTCGCCAAAGAGAATCCCGTGCCCCACGAAACATAGTTCCCGGGCTGAATGGGAGGAATTCCGCAAAAATATGATGAGTGTCTTCGAGAAAGTGGCCTCGACCCCCTCGAAGACTGCCGAGAGCGATGCTCTGGTCGAAAGACCCGAAGGTCAAAAACGCTGCGAGTCGCAGTACCCGGCGAAGGAAACCTCTCGAGTGCGTCACGAACCCTCGAGCAGGACTATGACCTCCAAACCTTCCTCGAAGGTTCCGTCGACGCCGTCGACGAAAGTTCCGTCGAGGTCGATGTCTTCGACGCCGTTGTCGAAGGGACCTTCGACACACGAGTCTGTCGACTCGACGCCAGCTTCGACACCGGTGTCGACGCCAAGAAAAGTCACGGTTACGACACACCCAGTGTCTATCCCCAGACCCTCGACGTCGATGGCTTCGAGATTGTCGAGTAGAATCCCAATTCTGTCGAGGTCTTCGAGGCCTCCGCCTTTGTTTTCGACGCCACGCTCGAAGCCTTCGACGTCGGCGTCAACGACATCGACGTTTTCGAGGCCGATTATGACAAGTTCGGCACCCTCGGCCTTGGAAATGGGGTTTACACCCTTTATGAGTTCAGAACAATTGAGGACTATGTCCTCAATATTGGAAGAGGGTGAATTGTCTGAACAGGAAGACACATTTGAGTTGCAGGGACCTGTAACCCCAATTAGAGAGGAATTTTCCTCTGAAGAACGCAGGTTAAAGGATCTTCATGATTCCTTACATGAGGCAAGTGGGTTAGACACCTCCCCTGAGGTGGAGTTTGCTAGGCCAGACCCGGGGGAACATGCTGAAACCCCCTATAGAGCCTTAATGGCCACAGAGGATCACAGAGTTTATGGGGTGGTCTGCACCTTCACAATCTTTCCAACAAGATGACCTCACGGATATTCTTGACAAAGGCCCACAGGAGGATCCTGTGGTGCCTTTTCATAAAGCTCTTCAGAGGAAGATCATGACAAACTGGGAAACCCCAGATGTCGTACCAGCAGTAAATAAAAAACTGTCTACAAAGTACAGGGTATCCTCTACAGACCCGGAGTTTTTGTCTAAACACCCATCCCCAGAAAGTCTGGTGGTACAGGCAGCATCCTCGTCCGATGTCAAGACGGCTTATCCTACCGTCCCACAGGACAGGGAATATAAAAAATATGATGCTATGGCAAAGAAAGTCTTCTCAGCATGTAGCATGGCGTTAAAATCTGTTAATGCTACTTGCACCCTGGCTAGATTCAGCCATACACTTTGGGAGTGTGCTTCTACAGCGGGTGACTGCATCCCGGAGGGAGAAGAAAGGGATGCATTCCTGAATATTATACAGGACGGTAAAGACGCTATGTGCGAATCCCTCCAGACGGGCATTGATTCGGCTGACAGTATCAGCAGAGCAATGGCGGCAAGTACAACAACCAGGAGATTCGCTTGGTTGAGAAAGTCTGGTTTTGCCCCAGATGTGCAAGCCAGGCTCTTGAACATGCCATTCGATGGCTCTTCTTTGTTCGGGAAAAAGGCGGATGACAGTTTAGAGAAACTTCAAAAGCAGCAGCAAAATCCCTAGGAGCTGCAATCCGTCAGACGCCTTTTCGTCCCACAGGAACCTCTGCGAGGGGAAAGTCCTTTCGCTTCTACTCCGCATTCGGAAGAGGTAGAGGACGACCGGCTCAAAGGGGACAAAGAAGAACTATCGAGGTGGACGAGGTAGATATTCAAAAGCCGCAGCAACTGCAGGTGCCTCTTTACCATCGGCATCTGCATCAGCCGCCCCAAAACCACTCTGAGGACTTCCCTCACAGGACACCTGTAGGAGGCAGGTTGACTCAACATCTGGCGGTATGGCAGGCTATCACGTCAGATGCTTGGGCATTGGAAACAGTTGCCCAAGGTTACTGCCTACCTTTCCTACGTATACCTCAGAGTCATCCACCCGGGATCAGCTCTCAGAAAGCTCCAGATCCGCTCCTCTTGCAGGAAATTTTAGACCTGCTAGAGAAAGGTGCCATAGAACCGGTACCTGTAGCGGAGAGGAACAAGGGCTGGTACTCCCCTTACTTTCTCATTCCGAAGAAAGACGGAGGACTGAGACCCATCTTGGACTTGCGAGAATTGAACAAATTCCTCAGGAAAGACAAATTCAAGATGGTCACTCTTTCTCAGATCCTCCAGGCCCTTCAGTTCCAGGACTGGTTGGTATCTCTGGACCTTCAGGACGCTTATTTCCATGTGCCTATCCATCTCAAACACAGGAAATACCTGAGGTTCGCAATTGGCAACTCTCACTATCAATTTCGAGTGCTGCCATTTGGGCTGACCTCCGCCCCGAGGGTCTTCACCAAGTTAATGTCGGTAGTGGCGGCAAGTCTAAGGAGGGAAGGGATTCACGTCTACCCCTACCTGGACGATTGGTTGATCAGGGCTGTTTCTTCGGAACAAGCTCAGATCCAGCTAAATCACGTGTGCCACTCCCTTCACAGACTGGGCTTCTCCCTCAATTTAAAGAAGTCACAAATGATACCATCGCAGAGACTCCAGTTCATAGGAGCGATCCTGGACACTTCCGTGGGAAAAGCCTCGTCACCAGAGGTGAGGGCTCAAGATATTCTACAGATGGTTACCAAGTTCCAACATGCCCAACGTCTCCCAGCCTTCGACTTTTTGAAGTTGCTAGGCCTCATGGCATCCTGCATTTTCCTAGTGCCAGAGGCTCGCCTGAGAATGAGATCCCTCCAGTGGGCACTGAGGACTCAGTGGTCACAATTCTCAGGGAGAATGACAGATCTTCTTCAGGTTCCCGACAGAGTAGCTTGAGACCTTCAGTGGTGGGCCTGTCAGGAGAACATTGTGAAAGGAGAACAGTTTTGGCAACCCTGGCCGGAGATAACAGTAGTCACGGATGCCTCACTCACGGGGTGGTGAGCCCACGCCAACGACTTGACCATCAGCGGTCGTTGGTCTCCATCGGAGTCCAGACTACATATCAACCTGTTAGAGCTGAGAGCCATCAGACTTGCGCTGAAGGCGTACCTGCCAGCTGTACAAGGGAAGAACGTCCTGATAATGACGGACAACACGGTGGCCATGCATTACCTCAACAAAAGAGGAGGCGTAGGATCACTACCCCTGTGCAGAGAGGCGATGCAGCTCTGGTTTTGGGCAATCCAAGAAGGAATCTCTCTATCGGCAGTTCACCTAGCCGGAGAGAAGAACTTGACAGCGGACGCTCTGAGCAGGCAGAGCACAGTCTCCCACGAGTGGGAGCTAGCTCAGGAAGTCCTTCAAGAGATCTTCGCCCTTTGGGGAACCCCTCAGGTAGATCTGTTCGCCACCAGCCTCAACAGGAAATGCGACCTGTTCTGCTCAAGGGAATTTCCCCCAACAGGAGCTCTGGGAGACGCGTTCATAGTGGACTGGGAGTTTCCGCTTCTGTACGCGTTCCCACCGGTCCCTGTCATTCCTCAAATGATCAGGAGGTTGAGAAGATTCCGGAGAACCATGATCCTAATTGCCCCGGATTGGGCCAGGAGAACATGGTACCCGGACCTTCTAGACTTGTCCATCTGCCCTCCAATTCGACTTCCACTCAGAGAGAACCTACTCTCACAGAAGGGAGGTCAGGTTCTCCATCCAGACATCAAAACCCTCAACCTTCACGCTTGGCTTCTGAAAGGCTGAGGTACAAGGATTGGGACCTCCCTGATGATGTTATGGAGGTGTTGCTTTCGGCAAGGAGGCCAGCAACAAAGTCTTTATACCGCTGACGTTGGAACAGATTTTGCCGCTGGTGTAGAGAACACAATATCGACCCTTTTTCATGTGGTACACCAATGGTTTTGTCCTTCCTACTATATTTGGCAAATTCAGGCCTTCAAGTTGGCACCATTAAGGGCTATCTCGCAGCGCTATCCATCTTTAAGCGCACTGCGGAAGAACCATCCTATTTCAAGTTACCCTTGGTAATACAATTTCTTAAGGGGTTAACCAATGTTTATCCCCCAAGACCATTCCAAGTTCCCCTATGGGATTTAAACTTAGTCCTAACTTTCCTGATGGGCACACCGTTCGAACCACTCCATTCTTGCTCGTTAAGATTCCTTACCCTTAAAACTGTTTTATTAATAGCAATTACATCTGCTAGAAGGGTGAGCGAATTACAAGCTCTTTCTTGTAAACCCCCTCACACTATCTTTCACAAAGACAAAGTTGTCCTGCAAGTGAAGCCTAATTTCCTCCCAAAGGTGGTTTCTGAATTCCATATCACTCAGAAGATTACCCTACCATCTTTCTATCCTCCTCACCCGGGGAAAGAGGAAGAGAGGTTACACAGGCTAGACCCTAGAAGGGCTTTAAGTTTTTGCATCAGTAGACTAGCCAGGATAAGACAGGCAGACCAGCTGTTTGTAGGTTACACAGGTCACAAGCTGGGGTTACCAATAACTAAGCAGACCATTTCCAGATGGATCATCCTAGCCATTCTGGAATGTTATGAATTGGCAGGAAAAAAGCCCCCTCAAAACCTTAGGGCTCATTCGACCAGAGGTATTGCAGCTTCATCGGCCCTCAAAAGAGGTGTGCCGGTTAAAGACATCTGTGCGGTCGCTACATGGTCGTCTGTCCATACCTTTACACGATTTTACAATTTGGATTCCTCCTCTAGTCAAGAGACTAGGTTTGGAAGGGCTGTACTGCATTCTATTCATCAATAGAAGACAGCATGAAGTCAGTACTCCCTCCTCCAATAATAGAATACTGCTATGGGAGCATATCTAAGATGAGGAATACGTCGGAGGACACAATCGCTTCGAAGAACAAGTTACTTCTTACCTTGTAACGTTCTTTCGACGGGATGTTCCTCCGACGTATTCCTCATCGACCCTCCCATCCATCCCCGCAGTTCTACTTCCCATGTTGTTGCAGCTTACGCTCCTTCAGGGTGATTAGTTTAGTCCAGAAAGCATATTTGTGGGCTACAAAACGGAACTGAGCAACGGGCGCTGCGCGCGGCCTTTATAGCCAGGATGACGTTGGCGTCGATACGGCGGCTGTCGAGGGACATCGACTCGAAGGACGTCGACGCGCAGCGCCCTCTAGAGAGAAACATTTTCCGAGGCCAGCAGAGCTGGAAGGAGATATCTAAGATGAGGAATACATCGGAGGAACATCCCGTCGAAAGAACGTTACAAGGTAAGAAGTAACTTGTTCATCTCATCGTTCAAGCATGGATGGCCACTCATGGCTTTTGTGTGAACGACAACAAGACAGAGCTGATAATCTTGGGTTCACACATAAACATCCAAAAACTAGGCCAGGAATTTTCCTCCTTCAACATTGACGGAAATTTTATTAGGGTCTCCAAGGAAGTAAAAACCCTTGGCTTCTACCTGGATTCCACTATCATTTGATAAACAGTTAAAATCCCTGGCCTCCACCACCGCCTATACTTGCAAACTGATAAGAGCCAGCAAATCTTTCCTTTCTAACAACAGTTGCATGATCCTGACCAGAGCACTAATTCTCTCCAGGATTGATTACTGCAATGCCCTCTACAGCGGTGCTAATAAATCGACCATCCAGAAACTACAAACACTACAAAATAAAGCCTTGCGAGCAGCGCTTGGCATAAATAAAAGAGCACACACATCTGCCATCAGACGGCAACATAAATGGCTATCCACAGACAACAAAGTACAATTAAAAATGATCTCTTTGAAACACAAAGCTCTTAACAATGCCGCCCCTAGCTACCTCGTGAACAAAATACAGAAAAAAAACGCTATTAGACAAACCAGAGTTATCAACACGAACTGCCTAGTAGTTCCTAGATTTAAACTCACCACGATTGGTGGTAATAGTTTCCTTGTCAAGGCTGCTAAAACCTAGAACCTACTACCAAACAACCTGAGAGCAGATCAACCCTACCTACTATTTAGAAGGAACGCCATCCAACATTTCATCTCTAATGACCACTAGTCACCCATCTGTTCCTGCCCACCCTACTTCCAGGTCTGACACCTGATACTGGTCCCATTTTCCTTGCTGAATTATGATATATTATCTGTACCATTTTTTTAATGCAATTCGCTGTACTTTTTTATGACTCCTGTATATTACTGTATCTTGTATAATTTGTAACTAAGTTTTGCATCATTTTACTTGCTGCGCCCTGCTAACCACGGGTCTGGAGCGCATTAGAAATTAATAAAACAAACAAACAAACTACAGTTGTGTCCGTCTAGCTTGCCTGTGACTGATTTAGGTATAGGGATGTATTTGGGAAGTTTGTCAAATTGGGTTTTGTTTTTGAGTGTACTAACTTTGTTTAGCATGGCTTGTTGGATGTTATTGCACCATGTGGCGTTTTTCTTGGTGGGTTGAGCAGGGGTGGTGGGGATGGTAAGCTCCTTATAGATAGAGAATAGCTCTCTAGACTGTGAATTGGCTTTCTCAATTCTGGTATTTTATGTAGCTGCTTTGGCTGTGGATATGGCCTTCTTGTATTGTTTAGCAATAGTGAGGTAGGTGTCTCTTGCGGTGGTGGAGGGGTTATTTTGCCAAGCGGTTAGTGCTGTTCTTTTGGCAGTGCATGCATTCTTGAGTGAACCAAGAGTTAACGTGGAGTATTTTTTTTGCTTTTTTCTTTTCTAGCTGCGCTACCCTTTCTATTATGTCTTTTAGAGTGTTGTTATAGATCTCAACTAATACAGTAGGGTCTTTGGAGGTGGGGTGAGCGACTGCTGAGGTTTCCAGGAGTGGGATAATTCTATCCGCGGTGAGCAGTTTTTTTGATCTTGCCATGGTAGCTGGTGCGGGTGGGTGGCGGTTCCCTACTGCTTTTACTGGTATGAAGAAGTATAGTAGGTGATGATCGGTCCATGGTCTGGGGGTGTTAGAGCTGATGTTGGCTACACAGTTGTGATCAGCAATCCAATCAAGGATACAGCCTTTGGTGTGGGTTGGGTCCATTACTTGTTGGGTGAAGCCTAGGTCTGATAGGGCTGTGGCGAAGGCTTTGCTTTTTTTATCTTTTGAGTCTTTAAAGCCCAGGTTGAGGTCACCTAAAAGGATGACTTTAGAGTTTGCTTTCAGGTTGTCACCTAGGATGTGGGTGATGTTAGATTGGAAGCCGAGTGTTGGGCCTGGCGAGTGATATACGATGTGTATTGTTAAAGTGTTTGGCGAGGGAGACAGTTTGACTGATAGTCGAAGTTCTCAGTTTAATTAATCTTTGACTGTCTGGCATTGAGGGCTTCTTTGATGATTAGGGCGACCCCCTCCTCCTTTACTGCATGTTCTGTCTTGACGCAGGATGATGTACCCTGGTGGCAGAGTTTGGCAGATAGCTGGCCCACAGGCTTCGTGTAGCCAGGTCTCGGTTATGGCTAGTATGTCTAGGTCAAGGTCCGTAATGAGGTTGTGGATCTCTGTTGTATGCGCAGGTAGGGATCGTACGTTGATGAGTGCGCATTGGAGTTGTGTTTCCTGGTTGAACTTGGGAGGGGATGGGGCAGTGGTGACATGAGGGGTATCAGTGGTGCTAGGCGTGTTTGGAATGGGTGCCGTGGTTAGTGGTGGTGTAAGATGGGGTGTATATTGAGGGTGGCTTAGTGTTGGTTGTAGGTTGATTAGAAGCCTAGCCATAGGTTTCTTGTGTGGAGGGGAATAGGTCTGGTGTGATTGTTGCTAGGTATTTTTAGAGGGTAGCTATTTGGTTACACTTGCTAGGGCATGTGGCTTGACTAGGGACTGTACTCCTGGTCGTTAGGGCTGGTAGGAATGGTGTGGGTGGTGTGGTGTGGTGTGGGAGCATGGGCGTGGGAGTGCCATGCTTTGAGAGCAACAAGGCAGTGGGGTGCACATCAAATACAGTATTGCTCTAGTACCAATGGGCAGCAAGGCAGTGGAGTGCCTATCAAATGCAGTATGGGTCTAGTACCAGTGGGCAGCAAGGCATTAGAGGGCACAACAAATACAGTGTTGATCTAGTACCAATGGGCAGTAAGGCAGTGGAGGGCCTATCAAATGCAGTATGGGTCTAGTACCAATGGGCAGTTAAGGCAGTGGAGGGCACATCAAATACATTGTTGGTCTAGTACCAATGGGCAACAAGGCAGTAGAGGGCACATCAAATACATTGTTGGTCTAGTACCAATGGGCAGCAAGGCAGTAGAGGGCACAACAAATAGTGTTGGTCTAGTACCAATGGGCAACAAGGCAGTGGAGGGCACATCAAATACATTGTTGGTCTAGTACCAATGGGCAACAAGGCAGTATAGGGCACATCAAATACAGTATTGCTCTAGTTCCAATGGGCAGCAAGGCAGTAGAGGGCACAACAAATAGTGTTGGTCTAGTACCAATGGTCAGTAAGGCAGAACAGGGCACATCAAATACAGTATGGGTCTAGTACCAATGGGCAGTAAGGTAGTGGAGGGCACATCAAATACAGTATCGGTCTAGTAACAATGGGCAGCAGGCAGTGGAGTGCACATCAAATACAGTAAGTGTCTAGTACCAGTGGGCAGCAAGGCAGCAGAGGGCACATCAAATACAGTGTTGGTCTAGTACCAATGGGCAACAAGGCAGTGGAGTGCAGTGTAAGCAAGTAGTAGTCATTGCAGAATAGTACATATTGGAGAATGAGAGGCCAGTATGGCTGTGCAGCGAAGTTGGGTCAATTGGCTGTTTCGGGATTATATGGGCAGTTTCTGGAGGCCGGAAATAATGGTATCACATGGGTGTTTGTAGTACTTACAGATCCAGACGGATGGCCCGTGTGATGTTTTAGTACGCTGACCGGCGCTAGACAGGCGTAAGACAGGCCTGGCCCTTGCTCCGCGGCCCTTCCTCTGCCGGCTCACACCTTCCGGTGGGGCTGGGGGAAGGAAGTGGGTTGCTGGGCCAATAGGACTGCTGCAGGTGCAGTTGGTTGCCTAGTAACCGCCCAGCGTTGTGGCGGCGACCATTTTGGGGATGATGTGAGTGTGGTCCGGGCCCACTTGCAGATTTCACCGCTAAACAACGTAAGGGGCTGCAGAACTTGCAGTCGGAGCGTGGCTACGGGGACACAGTGGCAGGAAACAAGTAATCCTGTTAGAATGGGGTCGCGGGAGGCATCACATCACCTTCAGAGTGTAGAGCTGGAGGGCTGGGCAACTTGTGCCTCAGCGGCGATCATGCTGGGATGAGAAGGGCTCCTGCCCTACCTCTGCTGGAGCTGGATGGGAATGAGGACAGGCGTAAGATAGGCCTGGTCCTTTTTCTGCGGCCCTTCCCTCCTTACGGTTGTATTCTCTCCATTAGCCCCTTTGAACTTGCAGTGAACAAGGAAAAGCGGGCCGAGAGACCCCTAAAGGCAAGAGAGGAATGCAGGGCGAGCTGTGCTTTTATTGAACATGGTAATTTAAATAGCAAGCTGTGCAACACTGCTTATTTTATGCCTTGTATCGGATATGTCTAGATTTTGTCCTCCTTTGCATAATATTCCCAACAATTGATAGATCTAAATGTTTCGACCTGTATATTGCATCAATTTCTTTCTGTAGCAATTAGGTCTCCCTCTGTACCATACAATACAGCAATACAATTTTATACTGTTCATAATGCGTTCATTAATCAAGTCACATATGTCAATTAATTTACATGTGCTGATTTTTTTGTTCATATGATTAATTATGCATTTGAACTTTGCAAATAATCCTTATATGCATATTGTTGAATTTATACCAACTGTTCCTCTGATTAATGTACAAGTCCTACACAAAATTCATAAAAATTGTTTTTAATTAAGATTAATTCGTTATGATAAATGTTGAAAACATGTTTTCACCCATTGATATACTTACAACGTCAAATGCGTCTTTACTGCTTCACTTGAAGAATAATTTATTTTCATATTTGTATTGGTGACCATTAATATTTATCCATTGTGTTGACCTTCCACTTCCTATGGTTAGAACAACATTGTTTCATTTTTAATGTTAACAATTTGAATTGATCCCTACATTTTTTCAAAAACCTCTTTTTTAAATGGCAAGAATCATTTCTCAACCTCTAATTTGTATTGACGTTTCAAGTTTCGTGCTCTTAACCTGTGTATAAACAGAATTTAACAGTATACTGTGTTTTAAACTGCTTGATTCTTTAACTAATGGAGATTTAAAATAAATGCTCAATAGTGTGTTGAGAACACAACCGATTTGAGTGCAGTTCCCCTTACCTTTTGTGGTGATTCTCTTGGATTCTCTTCTCTGTTGGATAGCGTCCTCGTGTGTGCCATATTTTTTATTGAAGAATGCACGTGACATCACATTGTATCTATGGACATCTTTGTTTTTCAAAATCCTAAACCCAAACAAACTTTCAAAATGATCTTATATATTTTCCAATAATAGTAGATTAATAAAACCTTGAGTCCTGGAATGTATGTTTTTACAGGAATGTTTTCTTAATGTTAATTATGTTGCTTGTAAAAGAGTATGAATGTGTTTGTCTGGTGTGCATATCAAATTGCAGCTTATTTGCTAACCTAAAGGAATTTGCTATTCATCATATCCGTGGATTCATATTAGTTATACAATTTGTGTGACATTTAGTTTTGAAGTTCATGTGCGACTGCACACACACGCATGACATTGTGTTCACATGTACATGTATGTGCAATGTACGACTAGCGTATCGATTTAAAGTAATTCTATTACCATCACCGGAATTTACAAATGTAGTATGGGCCATTCAGTCATTTCATTTAAGCTTGTTAATTTCAGAATCCAGTTTTTCTTTTTTGTTAAGAATAGTGATAACATCCTGATGTGATTTTGGTTTAACAACCTTCAGGATACTCCATTCCAAGTCATCTGCACTATGAAGGTCTTTATAGTGAATCACTCTAGGAGCATTTTCTGATTTTATGTGAATCCGAGATCTATGTTCTGAAATCCTTTTGTGCGTAGATCTGTTACGTTTTCTGATGTATATTTTCTGACATGGACATTTTATCACACAGATGACATTGGTTGTTTTAGAGTTTGTAAGCTTAAATTAAGTGTTTTTGTATACTTGATTTGCACACTGTACAATTCCCACATGGGAAATGTCCCTTTTAGTTTAAGTAAGACCCAAATGTCAACAAGAGGGCTAGCATTCAGGGATTCATTTTTCTGGAAGCATGTGTATCCTTTCGATATTTTGCTCTTCTGAATGCAAATCTTGTTTTTTCTTTGAAACAAGAACAATTTTGCAACATTCCCCAATTATTAAGAACAGTTGGCCTGATTGTTCAGCTAAATGTATTAAACCTCGTTACACATGGTATTTTACTTTGCGTTTTGATTGATCCATTTTTTGGTGTTAAGAATAGTTTCCTATCACTGAACCCTGCTCTTTAAAAAAGATCTGGTCACCAATTTTTGGGGGTAACACCTTTCAATTAATTTTCTTTTTGGATGTAAGCTTCTGAGAAATATGCTTTTTTTTTCAATTCATTTTCATTATCAAAAATTGTCTGCCGGGAACATTTTCACTCCTTGCTTTTGGGTGTTGACTTTAAATTGCAATAGACTATTTCTATCTGTTGCCTTTCGAAAGAGTGGTGTATTTAATGTGTTGTCTTCTGACCATATCATGATGTCAAGGAAAGGCCGCATTTTGTTACTTTCTAAAAGGGAACATTTTAAACGTGGATTTCTCTGATTTAAACATTCATAGAACTGTTGCAGTTGGTTGCTGTAGCCATGCAAAATGCTGACAACACTTGCATAGCTTACACATGCAAAATGAAAACCTACACACCACATGGCTGCCAGTATCTCTTTATAAAGATCTTCCACCCTAATTGAAGATGCAATATGCAAATTCTCACTGTTGCAACATGCATCTTCTAAAAGTGGAATGCCTTCAATGAGATTTGTCAGACAAAAACTCGCACCTTAAAGATGTTTAACAATAAGAGACACATTTTGACCTGTTAACAGCTTCTCTGTGTGATGCATTTTATATGTTTTTAAAGTTATATATTTAATTTGGCATATTCTGCAAAACTAGCCTCGGGGAGCAGTAGGTTGCTGTACTTTGGGTTACAGACATACATTTCATGTTATAGAGGAGCATAGTCTTGACATAGCTCTAGTATAGCAGGGAATTTTGACAATTACAGTTAATGGGGGAAAACGTAACCGCTCTGAAATGGGGATGGGACGTAACATGAGGTTGCCTTCGGAGTAGAGGTCTGCAACCTTTGGCTCGCCAAATGTTTAGGACTACAACTTCCATCAGCCCTAGCCAGCAAAGTCAATGGTGAAGGATCATGTGAGCCACAGGTTGCAGAATGCTGCTTTAGAGGGTGGTAGTTGGGAGGGATGCAGGTGCTGGGCTACATGATTTCAGCGGGGTTCTTGCCAGGTGCGAAGAAGGTGCTCCTCCTTAAAGAGGAGTGGCTTGATTTCATTTTTGAATTCTAGAAGGGTGAGGGTGATTCTGATGTTGATGGATATGAGGCTAAACATACGAGGCATAGTGCGAGACGGCTTGTTGCCTGGTTGTTTCTTTTTTGGACTTCTGTTGCTCTAGTCTGGCTGGCCAGGTGCTGACTCCTACTATGTGCTGAAGGCCAGAGATCGTGAATAGTCTGTCAGGTAAGAGGGGACGTACATGGCAACACCCTTCTGTATCATATGGCTGGCTTTGAAAGGGGTAGATGCTTTATATGAAGTTGCACGTGGCCCTGTTAAGAAAGTGGGGACAGATTGTTGGCGGGAAAGACAGGAGATTTGTTGTGCTGATGGGTACACATGGAAACTACCGGAATCCTGAGTGTTACTCTTGTTCTATGGGTATGGCAATGACTTTGGGGAATGTTTATCTGGAGGGGAGAACCCTAAGATCCGGAAAAGGGTACAGTGCTCTTGGTCTGGGTTAGTGACTGATGTGAGGTGATGTAGTAGGGATAGAGAGGCGGACATTATCATAGCTTAGTTAATGTTGCTGTGGTAACCGATCGGCTGGTGGTTACTATACGTGGGACAGGGAGGGAAGTTGGGGAATTGTGTGTGTGTAGTTTAAGGTGGGAAGGGATTTTAGAGGGCATCTGTTAGTTGGGATAAGACGGGAGTCGACATATGAGGAATACATGTGGGGAGGAGAAGAAATGCATAGGGCACCACACAGGATTGAGTAATTGGGGACCATCCTTGAAGATGAGGGCAGTCTTTTGAATGTTCGTGGTAGTGTTTGTTCCATTTGATTTAGGTTGCAGGCAGTTAGACTGCACCACAAAAGTCTCAAATAATCATTTGTTGGTAAATGATGTATGGGTGCTGGAAATGTTGATATAATATACTTAGGGGGAGGCTTTTCCTGGGCTGAGGTTGCTGTGACTAGCTGTATGTTGGATGTGTTTTCTGTGCTGAGCTCATGCTGGTGTTAGTTGAACAGCCAGATCTGAATCGGAGTTGTGAAAGTCAGGTGGTCTTCGGTGCAAAGGTGTTTGGAGTTGAGTTCAGAGAAGAGCACCCTGTGCCAGTTGTAGCTTGGCACCCTTATTAAGGCATTGCTGCTGGATCAAAGCACTCTTGATGGAAGGCTGTGGTGGATTGGCCTTGTGATGAATTCCGGGCCCTCTCCATGGAGTGCATGTTGGGGTGATGCATATTGTCTTGAAGTGAATGCTCCGTTTGATTTGGAACAAATGCAACAGCCAGTGGGCTGGGTCGATGTGTTTATCTTTCCAGTCTCTGGCTCATCGAGGCACTTGCATTTAGGACTGTTTGTAGTCTGAATCACTGAATAGTACAGGCTGTTGGTTTAGTTTAGTCTTCAGGGTACAAGTGCAATAACTGCCATGGTCCTGTGGGTGATGTTCAGGATGGGGCATGATGCGTCCTATTGTAGAGAGCTGGAGGAAGCAGCTCAAGTAATGAAGACTTTAACAAGCTTTTCCAGTTTAGTTTGTCGTTGGCTATTAAGAGATTTCTAAATGCTGGTGCGCAAGGATGAGGGTTCCCATTTCTTCCAGCCAAGGGAGTAGTGTTGGTTTTTGGGAGCGGTATGCCATAGATAACCTCTGTTTTGGTTGGGTTGAATGTGTATGTTGGAGGTCATCCTCCTGTCTGGTGAGCTTCTTGTAATCCTGTAGGTGATGTGCATGTCACCCATTTAGTTGAAGCATGGTCATGTCGTTGTTGGAGAGTAGCGGTGAGAAATGGGATCCATGGGATACTCGAGGGAGCGTGAAATGTAAGGGGCCATGTGCAAAGTTTTGGTCCTTGTTTCGGAATGAAACTATGCACCAGAGAACAATTTTTCACTTGATTGTCCACCGGTCTGGTGACTGACCGTTTCAAAGGACGTAGGAATGTCCAGCACGAGTCACTGGATGGGTTGGTGTCCGTGTTATCGTTGTACTTCCATATTGAGCATTTTGCAGGTTAATTTTCTCTAATTGACCGGAATCTGTGTTGACTTGAGGACAGGACTGTTTGTTGAAGATTGGTCGGATGTTTGCTGGGTAGTTTCGGTCATTTTTTCATCAGCAGTTTGGTAATGACTGATTTGAAAGCACTAGGGATGATCCTTTCTTCGTGGAGGCTTTGAAAAGGCTAGGAAGTTGCTAGTCGGGGTTGCGTAGTCATTTGTTTGTTGACATTGAGGTGGGTTTATAGGTCTTCAGGTGAACCTGTCGTGGGTGAAGAAAGGGCAAAAGGCTGGCAGGGCGCAATTTGGTGCATTTCCATGTACCAGGGGTGTTGCTAGGTCTGGAAAAGACCCGGGGCTAAGCGGATGTCAGAACTGTTGGGACTGGGGGCTAGCTAGCCTTTTGGCTGCAGCTCCTGAGATTCTATCCGGGGCTACAACCAAAAGATCAGGGGCTATAGCCCCCTTAGCCCCCCCCTAGCAACGCCCCTGCCATGTACCATGCCTGTCATTGAGAAGAGTGTGTTGGATCAAGTTTCCGTTGTTGAAATGTGCAACCCTGGAAGGCACAGGTTCTAGCCCCGGTGATTGATTTATTTGTAATTCTCCGAGATCAGATAAACGAGTACCATGTTATGTAGGTCATAATATTAGAATGCGAAACCGATCACAGGGCACGTTGAATAAACAACCTGCATGGGGCCACGGTTTCATATTCCGACCCTTTGTCTGCACTTGCTTTAGTGTCACGTTAACAGTGGCAAATGGTTCCTACTGGATCCATTTAATTTTCATATTTCCAGAGACAAAACTCAAAGGACGTTGTTACTCAAACAAAAAGACAACAGACACCAATAACATTGACATTTGGAAACCTCCTCAAATGTTCAGAAACTCATGTGCCAGAAGGATCCAATTGTAGGCGGTCGGCTGGAACTCCCAATAGCTTGGTTAGTTGGTTTCATGCAGGGCATTGCTCTGTGTGGAAGCAATGGTAGCGTCGACGAAGGGTGTTAAGTTTTCTGTCATCGGCGCAAGTCTCCCCTCTTTTGCAGCCCTCAATAATATAGGTAACAGTCAATACTGTTGGAAGACTTTTGGAGCCATTGTTGAATTTAAAGCAAACAACCCTTGGTATGTGAGTATTTTAGGCCATGCTTTGGATTCATGACGTCTTGCTGGGAGGCGGGGTTGAGTTGCAGATTCACCCTGAAACCTTACACGAGTGAAGTACGGCGGGGGTGGGGGGTAAGGAGGGGGCTCTTGTTATTATAATGGGCTCAATGTTTCCTGGCCGTGGGTTTGGCTCTGGCTCTGCTGTCGCTGAAGCCATGCACATTCCAGCTCTGACGTGACATTCCGGCGGGGAGGGGAGGAATGTGCCGGTGGGGCGGTGGTAGGGGGAGGGGAGCCCGGGCTTCTGTGTGCCACTGCCGCTCGCCTCCAGTCTGCTCTGTGCCAGGATGTCGCCCCATCTCCCCGCAGGCTCAGGCCGTGGCTGGCTGCCCACTGCGTGTTAGACCTAGAGCGCGCTGCATCTTTTCCCGGGTAGTCTTGACTGTCAACGCTCGCTTGGGTAGCGGTGCGACGTCTGCTTACCCGAGGACAAGTTGCCCTCCACTCTACAGGGGGCGGGGGCAGGGTTGCTGCCTCCTCCCCCCTTTTCCGTATCACGTAATTCCCATTAGTTGTGGGGCAGAGTGGGTTCCATGCAGGATGATATCGCAACATTTGCATAATTGCACGACGGCACTTGTATTACGTGCTGGAAGCGTTTCAGCTTCTCTTTTGACAAGTGTTGCCTCGATTGTGCCAAACTTTTTTTTACTTGGAGAGGAAAATGCGTGTCTCTGTATACGCACGTGCGCCTTCGCACAAACGTTTCACTTGGTGGGTAAACATGCGAAGTATTCAATAAAGGGTTCATTGTGCAACTGGAGACACGTTCTAATGTAAACTTTCGCACTTGTGCAAAATTGTTTGATGGTGTGCAGATGTGCGCAACCCACGTGCTCTCTCTAGTACTGCCATCACCCAGAAGCGGTTAGGTTCGCGCTGTGGCTGTAAACGAACGTATTCCAGCATCCGCTTATTGTCATTGCATTTCTGCTTCATAATGTTACATTTCTGCCACTTTATGGCCACGCCCACTGCTCCGCATCAATGGGTGAATGCCTAAGTGGAAAGATTTGCTGGGCAGCAAGCAGCACTGTCCACCGAGTGGTGTTGCAGATTTGGAAAAGGAAAGCACACCTTGCTGCAGAGAGAAGCTTATATATGCGACAGGTCAGTGTAGTGCTAGTGTTCGCCCAGTTGATTTGGAGCAGCCTTGTGAATCCTAATTGTTGCCTGCATTTATTTATAAAGCATGCAAAACCACAGGCATCAAGGCGCTGTAAACGGCCCAATGCCCATGCATTATCTGGGAGTACATCGGCGCCTGCAACACCCGTAATGAAGCCTCTTTTTTTAATTACAGGATGGTTTTCGCATCACTACAGACCAGTAATAAGAAAGCGACATCATTATAGCACATCCAATCCGTTATTAACCATCAGTTGTGACGTCTCAATTCCTACTGCTTGAGTTTGGACAGAGTAGACTTTCAGCTGTCACCACGGCACTTAATTAAAGCCAAGATGCTGTTCAAATTAATTTCTTGTTAGATGGGTTTGTAGCGCTAATTGATGAGGAACTGTTCATTGTACAGTGCTTATTTGCTCTGCTACTGGAGTTTAACACATGGGAGCAACAATCCATCTGCACGTTTTTTTAAAGCACATCTTTTTTATTTTGTATTAAAATGCTTTCTGCAGCACTTTAGAAGCTGCATATTAGTATTTTTAATCCAAACGGACTGCACACTGTTTATATTTATCAACTACTGGAAGATCTCTTATATTCGATTAAGGAAGCGGAACAGTTTTGAAGGGGATGACGGTGTGGCCATGTATTATAAGGAATAAAATACCCCCTACTGTACACAAAAAGAATATTGCAGGAGACCTCAGAGTTCCGTGATCTAATAAAAGTACTCGGCCTTATTCCCCTTTTTGGTCAAAGAATTCCTCAGAGACTTGCAATATCCTTGTAATGTATGCTAATTGGTACTTTAGCCCATATACAATGACAGATGCTTGCCATCACGCCAATCGGGTTGCCAACTTCAGCACGTCCATGTGTGTTCGCACACTGTCCCGTGCCACTACCATGGCATTTTTTTGATTTCACAGATTCTTAGGTGGAAATAAATTGCATGTGAGGGCACACTGACCATATGACCTTGGCCGCATGTCTTCTCGCGATGAACGATTGCTCTGGACTTTTATCTTCCGGGATATTGAGATACAGGCAGCTTGAGTCCCGGTATAGCACTCTGGCACATAGCATTGACCCTTTAGCCTCGCAGTAGGGTATGCATGGCAAACGTCGGACTTCCCCCTACAACAGCAGAAAGGCTGGCTGAAGAGGTCACAGCTCGTGGGGGCCCATTTCAACTTAATGGTTGCCCCTCCCCCTTGCTTAAAGTGGGGAACTAGAATGTGATGCAACCGTGGGGTGCAAACATTATATTGGAGACAAATAAATACATAAAGTATAACCTGGGTACTTCCCACTCTTTGATAACGGGGGTACCTGTCTCGAGGGGAAGAAACAATCCAAAAAATATACAGTGGGGACAGGCTTCCCCCAGTCTCCCACCCTTCCTCAAATGAGTTGGTGGCCTCAGGCTATGGAAATCGCCACACAAGGTCAGAGAAGTAAAAAAAGCATTTTAGTACAATATTTTCCAATATAAAGACATATATACATTAAGTAAGCAGGACTGAATGAGTTGAGACGCAGAAGGTGGTCTTCCGGTGTCGGATACTCAAGTTAGTGGCGTATGGGAAAACACAAACAGGGTATGAAAACGGAGAACAAGTGGAATCCTCACCGGGTGTGTAGGGCCTGGATTGGAGTTGTTCTTGCTACTACTGGAAATTGCCAATGGAAAGGAATGACTGAACACACGAGAGAGATTGTTGCTGTGTTAAGAAGTGATTGGCCCAAGACACGTTTAAGAAATAAAATGCATAACAGGAGGAGTGTTTCAAGAGTGTGGAATCATACCGGCATCGATATTAAGTTTGGTGTCCTGATGAAGGCTTTTTGATATCGATCAATTTGGGTGCTGATGATAGGCACAGCCCCCCCATTAGCCAGAAACAGTGTGTCGACCTGCGGTCTGAACTATTTGTTGACCAGTCAGCTCTTCTTGATTTAAGCGAAAGTTCTGCCCCATGTATGAGAACTTGGAGAAGGGATGTTATAGATGCATGTGAATACAGCCTGCTAATGAGCATAAAAATAAGCATCAACGCACCTATAGTAGCTACAGCACAGATAAACCAAGGTTGTGTCTTCTCCCGTGTTTCTCTTGAGACCATTGAAGGCTGACGAGACAGTGATGGTGGAATTTCTGTCACATTTTTACTAACTTCGCTTTATCATATGAATTATGTGTAGTAATTGGTATGTTCATGATATATGTTTAGCTTTTATCACATCTCTGTCTAGTGGCTGTCCATGTATAGATATTGGTTGATTTTGAGGTTTTGTGTGATGAATAATATATATATGTCTTTATGTTGTAAAATATTGTATTAAAATGCTTTTTTACTTCTCTGAACTTGTGTGCTTTTAAGTGGTATTTGAGTAATTTGCATAGCCTGGGCCTGCCAACTCACATGGGGATATATAAATACACGTAAACAGTCTCAATGTGACGCCACTGTTACTGTACGAACATTCCATATTACAAATTTCAAAATTGCAACTTGCGGTTCATCTCTCTCTATGACAGAGAACCCATGGTATTCATACATATATTCATGGTGGGCCCGAAGAGGTTTGCTCCTGTATGTAACTTCCGTACATGATGTCGCAATTTTCACAAAATTTGCCGTCACCCATTTGATGCAGCTCCTCTGAACAAGACCCTTCTCCACTTCGTTTCGAGGAAGAATGTATGGAATTTAAAGAAATGTACCAGAGTTGAGATCATACAACACCCGCGTGCTGAGCCTTATGACGCAAGCCGTGTTCTGGTCTTTTTGAAGCAAAGTCGCCCGAGTTTCAAAATATTTCGAATGGGTTATTGACTTCAGCCCCTCGATGTTACCGCTCTTTGACCAGGGCCTGCGGCAGGGTCTCTCTTTCATGGAACCGGTGTCCACTTCCCTGCCAAAACAGAGCTGCCCCACACAAACCACCCCTCAGACGGCCGTTTGTAGGAGATCAGCTTGCCAGCAGAGCTTTATCCTGGCACCAGAGAGGTCACAGTGCTATCACAGTGCTATGTATCCTGTGCTTCTTTCTAGTAGTAGTTTGTGTGTTGGACTTTCTCTCACCGTGCAAAAACATGTTCTATGAAAGGAAAAAATAAAGGCACGATTTCTCAGAAAAAGAAAGGAATGTTGTACACCTTAGCTCCCGTTCATTTTCACCAAACCTGTTGGTCCTCTCTACAGGGTTAAAGATAACATTAGAGTCCAACATTTAGACTGGACTTCCCCTGTGATCTCATCCATTTGCCCCAACGGTGGGGAAACACAAATACCACAAATGACACAGACTGCTACACTCAAAGTTGTGCTGTTAAACTCATTTCTGACTATGAACAAAACCCATAAACACGCAGGAAGACGCTTGCAATTATTGTTTTTGTTCGTGGAGGGATTCCTCCGGCTCAGTTGCGAGAGCAGGCATCTTGGCATTATGGAAACACAATGATACACCACAGCTGTGCTTGAAAGGGTTTTAACAGCATTGCGAACTGCTGATGGAGATTCCTGCATGACCTTTAGCTATTGGATATATTGAAACTGATTTTCCTTGATCTCGTGTATGCTTGCTCTTGACACCACTGTGATCATGGGCACGTTGTTTTCTTTCACTGCCCCTGTTAATTCGGATGTGTTAACGCACTGCTTTTGAAAGAAATGTCAAAATGAAGAATCTGCTGGCCTCTCCCAGCCACGCTGTCCCAGGTCTCGCCTCCTACACCAGCTGTAATTAATATCCCAGATGCAGAAAGGCTGCAAGTTCACCGGCTTTCTATGGAAATGGAAATTACAAATGGAAAGGGACGTTTCCTGTAAAAGGTCAGCCATTGTGGTATAAGATCTCTCCCGGGAAGGACACAGCCACCAAGTTCATCTTGATAAAGCAACTTTGGGTTTGCTGTTATTTTTTTATTTTTTGCTTTGGTGCTGCAACCAGTCTGACTCCATCATGTTAGAATATTTTTCTCCAACCACGAGGCAGTTGGAGAAATGGGCCATTTTTCACCTTACTCTCGGCTTGTCCTACTTTAATCCTTGCTAATACTTTACACAGAATGCGTTGCCCACCCATCAAATAATAGAGCCTCTTTTGAACTCGATTTTGCTAGGACTTCTTACTGTTATTTTGAATAGCAGCAACTAGACATTCTAAAACAAATACGAATTAGGGACCCATCATGCACTTGTACATGTTATGCGTCTCTGCCCCTTTAAGGGAGAGATATGTCTCTAGGCGGGAAGCAGCAGGAAGAGGAGGAGCTGAAAGGGAAAGTTCAGTATTAGTTTGCATTAAAATAAAAGAAGATTTATCCTTTGCAATCTCCGGCGTGTCGTCCTTTATTTGTGTATGTGTACACGTCCAGAGGCCTTTAACAACTGGCGATGAGGCTGTTCTCCAGCGAACCGGAGTCCCACATACTGGTCGGCTATCCCGCCGTCAAGAATCCAGGTCCAAATAGCTTGGAGCCAAGTTCCAGTTGGTCTAAATGTCAAGTGCAAAATGACGTTCCAAATATTAAACTGCCATTTTACCTTGTGCATACTGAATGAACGAAATTACAAATGTTGATCTAGGAAAAATAGGCACATCTAGGGCTTGCAAAAATTACTAACCCACTAGCATTGGTTAGTAGATTTTATGAAGGGCGAATACTATTTGCATGATACTAGACCTTGCTGGTGAGTATGGGGATGTTAGAAACATTTTTCATTTACTGCAAACATACTTTGCAGTAAATGGCAAATGGAAGTTTCACTGTGCGTGCTGGACAGCATTGTACCAAATGTGAAGTGTGCTTGTGGCGACATACACCATTTTACAAAAAGCACAGGTAAATATTTTGTCACCAGTCACCTTGGGGCAAGTGCATTTCTCTTAGGTCGAGTATGCAAACTAAAGAACTGTGCCGTATATTATGCAAGATGAAATGCATGAAAGATGGCATTGTGCATGTTTGCAATGAACAACTTTAAGGATAGCATTGTAAATGTACATGAAACCTGGGCTTCTTTTTTTTTCTGTACATCGAAAATGTGTAAAGCTCACAGTGCAAGAGACATCACTTCTTGGCTGCAAGCCTTTGATGGATAAAAGAAATTGTCAAAACTGCAAAGAATAATTATCTGGGTCCAAACAAAGAAACACAGGTGTTGAACTGCCAGTATAGTGATTAGATGAAAGGTACTATTTCAAAGGTGCCCGCAACTACTGAAAGTTTTGGTGCATTTATAAAACAATTGGGAACTAGTTCCACAGGAGGGCTGCCAGAAACCAAACAACCTTCCATCTCCTACCACTTAGAAAAACACATTCTGGAGAAACATATCTGCTTTACCTGTCCTAAACTCTCACATCCACTCCCTCTTAGAAACACAAGACAAAGTAAGTAGGCAAGTTTTCAGCGCTCATCTTTCAAGTCCGAATCTCTCTTCTCGACTGTGCCAAAACGCATTACGCACAACATTTACATACCATAAGTGGCATATTTTTAGCAATGTTAAGTGTAATGTTAATTATTTCTTATAAGGTGCATCTCGCCCATAGGCCTCAGCGTGCAGCAAGTTAGAGAGCTCAAAACATCAGGAGCAGTGGAGAGAAAAACATGGGGACACAAGGAGATAATGTACTGTAGTCGTTGGAGTTAAAAATACATATTTGAAGAGATTTCTTAAGAGGAAAATTCTGTGCAGGTACGCAAAGGAACAGGGAGAGAGTTCCAAATGATTGGAGCAACAGAGTTGAAGCTAGTGCCACCAAAGTGAGAAAGTTTGTATCTAGCTTAGTTAAGATTATTTGAATTATTGGATCGAAGAGAACAAGAGATGGCCTTGAAGGCGTTATCCTTTGTTTCAAATAGGTAGGGGCTTTATCAGTGAGGCACTTATGGTTGGGGGAAAGAACTTTGTAGGCAAAGTGATGGCTGACGGGAAGCCAATGTAGAGAGCTACGGGCTTCAGTGATGTGGTTCCTTCTAGAGATACCACATACAGCTTACTCAGCATTGTTCTGAACCACCTGTTAGGAAGCCAGGTTAGATCTAGACGTGCCCGCCAAAAGACAGTTGCTATAGTTGTATAGGCACAGGAGGCCTTCAGCTGGCAAGCATGTTAGTTCATATTTAGATTGGCATCTAAATAGACGCCAAGGGTCTTAACCCAAAGACTGGTCTGGATTGTAGCTCTGGAGATGTTAAAGGTGGAGTATCGAGAATCCAGTTTGGCAAGACGTTGAGGAGTACCAACTAACATGATCTCGGTTCTATTGCCATTGAGGGAAAGGGAGTTTCTGGTAGCTGGTCTCCTAATTTGAACTGCCCTTGAAACAAGCTATGGGTTGTCTAATTATGGCCTAAAACAATTACTAATTTCTGTTCTTTCAATTGATAGAATTGTAACTGTTGCGATTCTGGAACAACTCTGGTGTTCAAGATGTTAATCTCTTTGAGACAAGTAATCCGCTCTACAGCTGTTTATTTGGGATCTAGAATTCTTTCATTGTGCGAACGTGCCCATGCTCTGCAAGATGATTTATAAACCATGCAGTGATTCACTGCCAAGTTCATAGATTGTCCCGCAACTCCCTAAAATGGCCATGGGCCCCTGAAATCCACCAGGCTCGTAACCCATTAACTGATGATTGCCCACAAGATCTTCCAACAAAAATTACAATTAAGGGAACAACAAACCTATCCAACACAACTTGAAAGTTATCCTGTGACTTTCAAAACACAGTGATTTAGAGCAACAACATCCTCTTGGAAAGCATTAAACAAATCCTTGCGATTCATGTTAACGTGTTTTGTAAATCCGTGTCTTTGGAGAAAACTTAACTCAATAGCTTTTGGATCTGTCGCTCAACTTCTTCATCCTCTTTTAACTGCTTCTCTTTCCAAGATCCAGACATTCCAATCATTTACAACATCAATTTCCAGAATGGTTCAATTTTCATCGAACTTGGTAGAAGCCATCTTTCAATCTATATTGCGATTCGTCTTGGTTTCGATCATACCCTACATGCCAAAGCCCAACCCCTACCCAAAAAGCAGTCTTCATGCCCACGGTGCTGTAACAAGTTTTGTGTGCGGGAATAGTTCTGTACCTGCTGCAAGGCTCTGGGGAAAGTTGGACCTCTGCAGCTGATTCAAGTGAAACCACTAACCCATAGCACCTGACGGGTTTACTATTGGATGGCAGGATGGTCATGGGTACACATCTAGAGTATATGTACAACCCAAATCCTATTACGCTTGTGTGTATGGTAAACAATTAACTATTAACAACACTTCCCTGCCTAGTTGTATCACTAAACCAACAAGTATTTTCACTTGAAATATTGTCTTTTATACTTGTAAGTAAAAACACGTTGAGTGTTCTCACTCTCTTGTTTAGCATTTATAAATATGTAATCTCTTGCAGAGACAATGAGCATTAATAGTAATATAGACATACGATTTACAGTTCACAATATTGGCAATACTGTGGTTGAGTCCCAGCGTCATTTGCATCCAAAATGTTATAGCAACCTACAACTAATCACTATCCTGTGTGCAGGCATTGTGGCATAGTACAAATTAAATTGTAAAGTAGTCGTACTATAAAGTAGTGGTGAGGTTATATATAGCAACCAGTGGCAGCACTAGAAATCAGTATTGTGGGGTGGGGAAGGAGAAAACCAATGGGCACAGATACAAGAGGAGCAGGGTGGTGGTACTTTAAATAAGGGTTAACAGTGCAAACTGGTTTAAATACCTATATTTTACCAAGCTGGTTAAAAAAAAGACATTAAGCATGTTACGAGTAGGTTTAAGACAATCCAAATTTTGCATCAAGTTAATACATCCAAAAAGTTAAATCATGTTCAACAAATGAAAAAATGCATTATGCACTCAGCAAGTGACACCATTCTTTTAACTCCCAGCAGACAACACTCCCAACACAGTTTCAAATAATGTGTAGTTAGAGGTGGTATTAAGTATACGAGGCATCACTTCCAACGCAACTTTAAATAATGGTTTTGAGGCGAAAGTCACCAAGGTCGGGAGGGAAAGCATAATTTCGGGGTCAGCTGAATTCCTTAGAAACCCGTCGGAGGAACTATCCCAGATAATTTTCTCGGTCTTTAACCTTGCCAATATCCCTCTGACCAGGACTCATTTGAGTGTCCTCTCTAAGGGCCCAAACGTTGCCCTCACCCAGTCAGTGTCTTTAAAGACCAAACTGAATTGGAACCCGGAAGATTATTTAGGTCTATATGGCTAAAGGCTTTTTTCCTTCGCCAAGAGAGCATGGAAATCAATGCAATTACGAACTTCAGACCCAAGTCTGGTTTCATTCCAAATGATGCAGATATTCCATCAGAAATAATTTCTTTTGAGGGAATTACTGATGCTATTTGGAGAACACATGTCTAGTGATGAACAGCAAGCTTTAAAAAGTTTGGTGGCTAACAGAGATTTTTGGTATTGATATTTTATTTCTATCGCGCTCGTACGCAAGTGTTTCAGAGCGTGACAAGGCAAGGGAGTGGAACAGGGAAGAACAAAACAATGATCTTACTAGGCCCAGTGACATTGAGAACGCGCAAGTGCATGGGAGAGGGGAAAAGTGCATGGAAGGGGGAGAAGTGGAAATTGCGAAGCAAAGGAGAAACGGATTAATAATAAATAAATAATAAAGGCAACAAACAGTGGTAGTGCAGCCAGCAATTGGCAAGTGCTAGGTTTAAGGCAGCAGACAGGGTAGGTCTGATAAGTGCAGGAAGAAAAAGGGGGGGGCTGTATGGGTACAGATACAGACCCCAGTGCAAGGGGTGGCCTGGAGGCAGTGCGGGAGGGTAGCAGTGTGAGCAGGTACCTGGGCCCGGAGGACAGAGGGTAGCCAGGTGCACGGTGCCAAGAGAGAACAGATCAGCAGGGGAGAGGGGGAGCGAAGGTAGAAGAAAAGAGGAAGGTCTTGAGGTGCTTCCGGAACCGGAGATGATTCTCCTCAGGTTTTAGAGTGGCAGGGAAGCTGTTCCAGAGGGAGGCACCAGCTGAAGGCAGAGATCTTTGAAAAACGACTGACCCTGAGGGAGTTAGCGGTAGAGGAGCGAAGATCTCGAGAGGGGAGGTATTTGCGGAGGGATAGTTGAAGGTATTTTGGATGCAGGCCCCAGAACGCCTTGTGGACAATGCAGAGGGTTTTGAATTTGGTCCTTGCGTCCACTGGGAGCCAATGGAGGGATTTCCGAGCTGGAGAGATACGATCCCAGGGCTTGAGGCCAAGGACAAGTCTCGCAGTCCTGTTCTGGATTAGTTGCAGAGGGCGGAGAGTAGAGGCAGGTAGATTTAGAAAGAGGCTGTTAAAATAGTCCAACCTAGAGAGAACCAGTGCTTGGGAGACCATGAGCTTCTGGGGGAAGATGGGAAAGTCAGAGTAACTCTGAGGAGGTGCAGTAGGAAGTTTGATTTTTTAGAGACATCAGAGATGTGGGCGGAGAAGGAAAGCGTGGAGTCAAAGATGACCCTGAGGTTCTTAGCCTTGCAGGTGGAGTTAGGAGGGGGGCCAGGGGAGGCCGGCCAGAGAGTGAGGGGAAAGGATGGTGAAGGTGTGCCGATGAGGAGGATCTCCGTCTTGCTGGCATTCAGACAAAGATCATTGGCGGCACACCAATCTTGAATGGCAGTTAGGCAAGCAGAGATGAGAGAGGGAGAGGAGGTGGCCAAGGGCAACCTAAAAATGAGTGGTCGTCAGCGTAGCACTGGAAACTTGAGCAGAAAAATGGCAATGCAGTGGGCGAGAGTTGCCAGGTATTGGTTAAAAAGCCAGGGCAAGAGGTTAGACGCATGTGGAACACCACAGGTAGAGAGGAGGGTTGATCAGAGAGGAAAGAGGTCAGCCAGGCCAGAGCCTGATCAGTGATACCCAGGTTATCACGGAGACGGTTGAGCAGGATTGTATGGTTGACCGTGTCTAAGGCAGTAGAGAGATCGAGGAGGATGAGGATTTGGTGATAAAGCCCGATGACAAGGGTAGAGGAATTGTCCTGATGGCTTCAACCATGCATTCCAACATGGTTAGAACCTTGGTGGATGATGATGTTCACTAGTCTAAAAGCAGAACAATCAGAAAAGACTCCATGGAACGTTTTGGGTATGAAATGCAGGAGCTCTGCAGCAAGGGCTGGAAGAGGGTTTCCTTACTAAAAAAGAAGCAGAATTTTTGACCGCTACTAAGTGCAGACTACCAACTATATATGCACTTCCTAAGATGCATAAATCTGCCAATAACCCCCCTGGTTTACCAATTGTCACTTTGTGGGTCCATCTTAGAAACAATTGTTGAATGTATTTCTGCAACGACTGGCTGTTAAGACCAAGTCATATCTTACAGACACCACATTAGTTATCAATTTCTTTTAAGGGGGCTACCTTTTGACCCTAGTAATAATATTCTGGTGACCTTCGATATTTCCGACCTGTACACCAACATTCCACAAGACGAGGCGCTTAGGGTTCTACGCACAAGGCTAGGTTCCAGACCTTTGCCCCCTAGTGATTCCGACAATGGTCATAGTGGCTTTATTGGATATTTTTCTCTGTAATAACTTTTTTGCCTTTCACTCAGTGATGTACTCACAAAAGAAACGTACTGCCATGGGTGCATCTTTTACCCCGAGTTTGGCAAAAATGTTATGTCAGAATTAGAGGAACTCTTTATATATAACAACCCATATGTAGCCTCAGTGACCCTTTGGTATCGCTATATAAGACGATATTATTTTCATTTGGACGGGGCAGGAGGTAGGTTTAACAGAGTTCGTAGGTTGGTTGAATCACTTCCATCCATATCTCTCGTTCACCAGCAGCATGGACAGGCATCAACTGCCCTTCCTGGACCTGGTGAGTGGACACAGGGATGGTGTCATTTTTACCCATCTCTTTCAGAAACCCACAGACCGAAATGCTTTACTGTTATGACAGTCAGCATTCCAGGGCCCTGCATGTTAGCTTGTCGTATAGGCCATGTTTTAGGGTAAGGCACAGTTGTATTAGCCGATTACGAGGACCAGGCACACATTTTGGTAGAAAGATTAAGTCAGCGCGGTTACACGCATAAAATTGTGAAACATGCTGCCAAAAGGGCTCGTTTTTCGAACCAAGAAGCCCTTCTTGCTTCAAAGGAGCCGCAAGGACCCACAGACCAATGGAGTTTGACAATTGCTAAAAAAATCATGCTGGTTTATGACCTCCTATGGGTTGCACGTCCCAAATGCCATTTTATTTACTCAAGCGGCACATCATTATTGGGGATAAACTTGTACATTCTAGATTTCTATCTAGAGATGGATTTGTTCAAACCTCCCTTACTGCCGATGGACAAATGTCACGCACTGGGATGACAGGACACCATCCGTGTGGCAATTGTGGAGTGTGTACCTTTACCAATAAAATGAACAATAACGTCAGTTGGACCGTCGCTATGGAACTTCACAAACTGCAATTCCAAAAACGTGGCCTATATTATCTCGTGCCCCTGTGAACTGTTATACGTGGGCATGACCACTAGAAACATTTCTGTGCGGATTGGAGAGCATTGCAGCAGGATTAGAAACAACACAGTGAATGGCCCATTGGTACACAATTTTAAAGAAAAAAAACATGGATCGGACGACATTAAGTGGTTCATTATAAGATCAGCTGAAGTCAGACCTCTTTGATTTTTCAGCTACCTCAAGACTTCTCAAATTGGAGCAAGTATGGATTCATCAATTGAAGACCAACATTACCCGGTCTCAACAATGAACTTCATTGGGCTTCTCTGATCAATGAAATATTCTGGAGTTACTCAAAATCTTTTGGCATGCATCCTTTGTTTGACCAATGACCTGCAGACATTTCTCTGTGCAGGCCATCGAAACCCCAGCCCTTTTTTTGAGCTGCATGCTGGCACCAATTTGTCTACCTTAAGTACACAGATACACTCCCTTCCAAGATGGCAGACCTATTGTGCGGATATCATTTGTTGATTCAAGATGGCCACCGGTGCAAGCACTTCAAGTACTGTTTGCTGGAAGCACTCGCTGTATTGCTCACTACTGAGACCTGCATTGGATTCGGTTCCACAACGGCCCGGAGGACGTCTTTGAGAGTTACACTCTCTAGTTGCCTGCCTTAGAAAAGAAGAAAGGTGATTGTGGCGGCAGAGCTTTGTACTTTATTATTGCTAACTGGAGGGACTACTTGCACGTTTGTGCTTGTGAACTTACGCACACTTTGTGCTGTTGAACCTACGCATTGTGCGCACTAGCACACTAGCACGTTTTGTGCACAGTGTCCTTGCATTGAATCTCGTAACATATCTAAAAAAAAAAAAAAAGTGTTTTTTTTTTTTTTTTTTACCTTTTGAGTTTTTCGTGTTTATACCTTTTTTTTTCTTTTACTTACTAGGACTACACTACACTGACCAACTCCTCCCCTTTTTTGTGACCACGCCTTTCCATTTCCTTCATCTGCCTCTGAGCCTGCGCACCCGCGCTGCGCACCGGTGCAAGTACTTCAAGTACTGTTTGCTGTTCGCGGTGCGCGCAGCGCGGTGCTGGGCCAGTTATTATTCTTTTCTGATTCTATTAGTAAGTGAATTGGGTTATTATTGTTTGTGGTTTCAACAGTATCAAATGCGAAGGTAGTCATTGAAAATTGTCTATTGCTCAGTGCTGATTGCACTTTCACTTTTGCTCTCGCGTTGAGCGGTGTGACATATTCAAGTATAGCTGTTGCTCAGTGGGGCCCTTGCTCACCTTAGCTCACCTTAAGTGTATCTTTCTTCACCATGCTTCCATACACAGCATACAAGCTTACCACAAACATGCCAACTATTGCTCCACTGGTGTTGATGTCACAGACCCAATCTTCATCACCAAAGACAGCGGATTCTATAGTGGCACCCCAAAATATTTTTACTGCTATGTCTGTCACCCCTGCAAACCTGCCTAAACAAACCCGTTTTCCATTTGAAGAGATACATGGTGGTATAAGTATCACACCTTTAGAGTCTTCTGTCGTTGTCCCTTCAAGTATGACTTCTACTCCTTCTCCTCTCACAGTTGGCAAAATCAGTTCCTCGCAGCGTACACCATTGAGGTGCTCCAATCCTTGCCCAATTTCTGATCGAACTATGATTGAATCTATCAAGTCCTGTCATAAAGTATACGATGCGAACATGTCTATTTCTCCCATTGCTTTCCCACTCTTATTGTCTGATCCTCAAGTCATATCCATTCATGAAAGTTCATCTGAGTTTATTCACACGAACAGCGAGGCGCAACGTATCAGCAGTGTCCCTGATGACTCTACTGTTCCGCCCTCAGACATTGCTCTTTCTATTCTCAACTTGTTTGCTCTACCAACACCGCGCCCTCTCAAACCACAGCTGCTCAACAATGCTGCTCAAACCATATCAATGATTCAACCCACATTAATAGCCATTAACACAGCAGTGTATAGTCTGTGTAAACTCTTCGAATCCCTGGATACCAAAGTGGCTCGCCAATCAACCCAATTCGAAGATCTGATGCAGTAGCTCTCGATGCAACAGCTCACCAAAACTGAGGTCCACAAAGACAAGTTAGACCAGTCAGTGGTTATGTTGCCCAGCCCGTCGATTCTTCGTGATGTTACTTCACTCATTTTACCAACCTCCACTGATCCAGTGAAAGAAGCACCTTCACGCCCACTGATACCCTGTCCCTTGCCCTTAATTCAAGGCATTATTGGCCGAGACCCGGTGCCTGAGAATCATGATTCCATTCCAATCCTGATTCCAAACATGAAAACTGGGGCTTTAGAGGGTATAATTGTACCATCCAGCGGTGTTTCGATGGACATACAAGGACTGAGCGATTTAACACGTCCTACAGTTGAGAAACCAAAAAAGAAAAATAATAAAAAACAAACCTTTATTCCAATAAAAAAAACGAAAAACATGATTGGAATTAAGCATCCAAAGAACACCTTGTCTGCCTTTTTTAAAGCCCTTAGCAAAAAGAAAACAACTATAGCTAACTGTGAGTTGGGTGATATGGAAACTGTTGCTCCTATACATCCTGCAGGGCCTGATGCGGCAGGTACTCCTCTAGTTTCTCCCAATTTTGGCTTGACCCAGGATCCCCCGTCTGTGCCCCGGTCCCCTTTAACACAACTGGTACAAGCTTTAAGTGAGTTTCAGAAAACACCTACACCATTTCTAATTTCAGACAAAAGTACCACTGTTCAAAATCTTCTCCCCCCACGTTCAGTGCAAACACAGATATCACTCAAATCATCAATTAAAAGTAGTGCTGGTTCGCTCCCTGTGAAGTTATGTCCTCAGCAACTTCCCGCCCCTGCTCAAGTTCCCTGTGATATTGTAAGTCACCCCAAGATGGTCACGTTTGCGCCTATGCCCAGTGACACACATACTATCAATGCCAATAGCATTCAATCTTTGACAGATGAACTTAAAAAGAAAGTTGATGAATATCTTTCCGCCAAGGTGGCATCGGTGTTTACGCAAGCCCAGGGCGATTCTATAAGATCACTAGCATACCCAGTTAATGTGAATCAAACCCCTATTAATGCACCTCCCGAGGTGGCAAGAAATCTCAGACCAAGTTGGCCCTCCAATATAAAAGGGTCCCCGCGTAACAACAAGCGTTGGTCCTCAGGGCAACCCAATTCGGGACGAGCTCAATGCCACACTTTAATTTTCAAATGTCGAGAGGGTGGCAATCAAATGTATGATCTTAATCGGCAAAGTGTCCTGAATATTTTTGGTGACATTGATGAATTACGTAATATCACCTCACGCGATATCGATCAGGTCGAATTTATCTCCGAGGACACCTTGTCCATAGTTAGACTCTGGATTCCATCAAGCATAGTGCTTCAATCAATATGGCGCAATAAAATGGTCTTATTTAATATGGGGTTTTTGCTGGCAGAGGAACCAGAATTCGCTCGCTTGCCTTTGAACACTCCAGTCATGATCCCCAAGATATATCGGGGCTCCCGTGGTGAATCCAGAGAAACGTGGACATCTGAGAATTCTTGGCATTAACCACCAAAAGGAGAGATCAGAAACACATTGTTATTTGTCAGCTGGAACACAAGAGGGCACAAACATCTTCATTCCTCTTATAAAGAAATGCCTTTGTTATACCACCTCATCGCTTTACAAGAGGTATGGCTCACCAAAGCTCCGATATGGGACAGCTATGAAATAGCCTTGATTCCTGCAGTATTGACTGCAGGCAGACCGGCATCAGGCTTACTGGTGGCTGTGAACATTAAATTAGGGTTTACAGTCACTGTCTGGGCATCTGTAGGTGCGCACATACAGCTTGTAAAAATCCTTAATAAAGTCCTAGTCTTTGCTGTAGTAAATATTTACCGTAATCTGCTCAGCATGCCTGATGAAACCTTTTTTGCAGGACTACATGACATGCTTGATCTAATCTCACTTGACAAATCAATTATGTATACCATCGTACTTGGTGATTTGAACCTCAACTGTTGGAAGTTGGGTGCCAAAACTCAAGGTGCTCGAAAATGGGAGTTGATTATGTCCGAACGCAACTATCATATGGTCAATGGCTCAGTACATAATGATGTCCCCCCCGCATTACACTTGGCATAGAGGGCAATCAAATAGTATCATAGATTATATTTATGTCGACACCAGGCTTTTCCAACAAATAGACCACTTTGAGATTATTGACCATCTTAAAAGTGATCATTGCCTCCTGTCCTTACAGTGCACGTTCCAATATACAATGCCAACTAGAGATTCTTATTATTGTGGCAACGTGGGAGTAAACAACTCACGCTGTCTCAAATGGACTGCAAACTCCCTGAACCAGTTTGAACATCTCATAACGAATAGGGCCCTCCATTGTAATAGCATCGAATACATAGATTTGCTACGCTCATTTGCTCAGACCATAAATATACCGCAATCCGACTCGATCAAACATTCACATACCTTTGATCAGGTAGTTGCCAAAAGAAGGACAGAATTTAGGATGCTAAAAGAAAAATTTTACTCTCAATTAGTGCGGACAAGTGGCAGGCATTAAAATCTGCAAAATGCCAATATAAGAACTGGCTCAGTGGGCGCAAGTCCTTGTTATTCCAACGAGATAGTGAAGCCATGAGTAGGGCTATGAGTAATAAAAATTCGGCTGGCATGTGGTCGCTGCTGAATAGTCACTCATACCATCACCAAGCAGATGCCCAACTGAATGGGGTCTCTGAACATATGTGGATCAAGCATTTTTCAACACTATATGCTGACCCTTGTTATAACCACACTAAATATTTGCCAGTGTCAACATCCAGTTGGAATTTAAAAGTCTCGGTTGAGCAAATTTTTGATCTAATCAAAAAATTGAGTTCTTCAAGAGCAGAAGGACCAGACGGGTTGTCAAACCATATGTTTAAAAATCATCCAGACATTTGGTCTAAGATCTTATTTACAATCTTTAGTGACATATTAAGCACCCGTTTGATTCCTACATCATGGAAGTCCTCAATCATAATTCCAATCTTTAAAAAAGGCGACCGGTCACAACCTGCAAACTATCGACCGATTGCGTTACTAGATGCCCCAGGGAAAATCTTTACCAAATTGGTACTAGCCGATTTCAATACTTGGACAGGAAATAATAAATTCAGGGATTCCAACCAAACTGGCTTCATGGCAGGAATGGGAACCAACATCAATCTCATGACCTTGAATGCAATCAAAGCTCAGTGCCATGAGACAAAACAACAGTTGTTCTTGGCTTTTATTGATCTAAATGCAGCCTTTGACTCTGTGAGTCGTCCTTTATTATTAAAAAAGCTCTTGAGAGACGATTGCCCAGCGTCCCTGTACGATATTATACACTCGTTGCACCATGACACGTCTATACGAATACGCATTACACTAGATGGTCTTCTAACAGACAACATATCGACCTATCGTGGTCTAAAACAGGGCTGCTCCTTAGCCTCAGCGGTGTTCAATTATTACATCCACGATGTTAAATTTGCCCTTTCAACGGTCATCTCCGATTCTCCCAGACTGTTGACCCAGGAAGTTCAATCGCTTATGTACGCAGACGATCTAGTGCTTATCTCTAGAACGCAGGTGGGGTTACAACGGCTTTTAGATACGTTCTATCAGTACGTACAATCTAATGAACTAGTTGTCAACACGTCTAAAACTCAGATCATTCAATATTCGCCCAGGCGCTCAGGCCCAGTCTCATTTGTGTGGTCTATAGGCTGCACCCCACTCGGCGTAATTCCAAGCTATTGCTACCTAGGCATGATATTTGAGGGTCAGTTGAAACCCCATGGGCAGCTAGAGAGGATTGAGTCCAAGCTACTTTCATCCATTTCACAAGCCCGTGTCATCATGTATAAATATGGTAAATTTTCCATCCTCCCAGCATGGCATTATTGGACCAAGAAAGTCATTCCCATGCTATTATATGGCTTGGAGACTCTTCCCGCAGATTCTGCATTTAAGTTCGAGCAGTGGGAAGCAAAATATTGGCGCACAATTCTTCATTTACCGCAATGCGTCCCTACCTCATGGATGAGATATGAGCTTGGCCTAACCTCTCTAGAAGCACATTACAACTGGCGTTTATGTTCATTTTTTGGGAAATGCCTGCGGTCGACTACCGCAAATGTATTGCTTAAAACACTTTCTTGTTACATTTTCTCAGCAAAGAAATCTAGTTACATCAAAGATTGGCTAAATCGTGTGTATTTGATAATGGCTAAAGCAGAAGTTACAATTGATCTGTTGTTGTTGAATCCTGATAAAGCCAAATCTAAAATTTATCAAACAGATTGGATCAACACATGCAAATTATGTATAATGTATCGAGACAACGACATTGCACGTTTCCCACCAAAAAAACTCAGAACATTACCATTGTATCTGATACGTTCACCAGCCCTAAAATATAGATCAGGAATAGTGCGTTTTCATTTCAATCTATGGGAAACTTTGGAAGTAAGGGCAAAACGCAGATTGGTAAGCCCAGAACAAAATGTTTGCAGATTCTGTCAAGAATCGCCTAGAGGTGAGACATTGGTTCATCTATTTACAGAATGTGCTCCACTTACCTCCAAAAGACAAATAGCCTTTGCAAGACATTGTCAATACCTCGGAAACATTACACAGGTCGAATGCTGGTCGGTCCTGTTGGGGTCAAATAACTTAGCAATCCAGATAGCAGCTGTTAATTTTCTCACCAGTCTTAAATTAGATACTTAACAGAAAGGAGCATTTAATTAATTGTTGTATGTGAATTATTCTTCTATTTCTTCCTTTGTTTTATTCATGTCATAATTAATGTAAATAATGTAAATAAGTGTTTTTTTATTTTTTTTTATTTATTGTGACATGTTTGATGTATGCTAAATCATGTTAAATGCTGTATTTCTATTTTGTCTTTTTGAAAGGTTGATTAAATTCAACCAAATCAATAAAAAAAAAATAAAAAAAAAGATGGCCACCGCATGTTGAATGTTGGTCAGGTGAGCACCCTTCTCTCTTTCTAATCTGGTCTCTTAGTGTGACGGAGAAGTGGGTTCCATAACTCGATTCACTTTGGGCCAGATAGGAGTAGTTGCTTCGCATTCAAGCGTGACCTGTCGTGATAGATGGTTTGAACGCTAGGTTGGCGTTACAACCTTCTCCGACATCTCCAGCGTCTTATGCGCCTCTAGTAGTACGGCATACCATCGCCATCTACACCTGAAGTTCGTGACAAGGCGAGATGATACAGGTACACCATTACTAACAGTCTTTCCCTGCATGGTTTACGTGAAGATGTTTAGAAGTGCTCTTGATTAATCCATAGCTACCTATGTCTATATCTTGACTGTTCAGGCTGAGGACACATGCTGACCTCTCGTGGGAGACAGTGATACCCCATACTTCAGTTTCACCAGGATTGGCATTCGGCAGAGCCTGGATGCCAGAATTCTGGGCGAAACACACCTCCCTGGTTGGTTCATTAGCAGGTCATTATGTATGAACCATGTCACACTCTTGCCTGGTGGACCGTGTACTTTTGTTTCTCTAATTCCTGCCCAATGAAAGGGATGGTCTCTTTACTATAGACTCATGCCTAGGTTAACAGTTTCAGTCATAAAGTTTGTGTCCTGCTGGAGGGCCACCCCAGGGCTCCGCTCACCTTTTGGGTTTCTTACCACTCTAATAGGTTTCTCAGTCTTTCTCACCTCAGGGAGTCTTTAGCCTTTCTGGCTTCCCCTACTCAGGGTTCTTTCAGTCTCTTCTCCACACTGGGGCTCTGCTCCTTATCACTCCCCACTCCCGGGTTTCTCCCTTCTTTCCCCACTCTGGGCATGTCTTTTTCTCACGCCCCACTGAGGGGCTTCTCGGTTCTTTTTCCCACTCTCTGGGGCTGGTTTCTTTCTCGGTTCGTACTCCTGGGGGGGAAGGTCCTTAGATATCTCCCAACTCCAGTGCTTGTCTGACTCTGGGGCTTTTCTTCCTCTTCCTTGCTGCGCCACCCACCTCCTGGGTCACTGAAGCCACTGTGTACCTGCTTCTGATGAGCGCTGCCCCTCGGGAGGGTTGTGGAGTCTGCCCGGGCATTTTTCACGCTGTGGAGCCTCTTACATGACTCAGCTGGGCCCTGCGTTCGCAGCTGGAAATTTCACTACCCCATTCGCTCTGTATGGGAACTCATTGGCAGACTCTCCTCTGGTCTTTGCCTCAGCGCTGTGAGGTACTTCGTTCTTGTCTGCGCGGCCTATCAGGACGTTTCCAGTTACCGGTTCTCTGTGCCTTGCTTCATTCCTGTAGCACAGACCGCCGGCGGTGCAGAGTCTGGTGTCCTCTCTTCCCCTACCGGCCACACCTCCTCTGAGCGATACAGAAAGTTGATCTCTGCAGGCTACGCAGTGTGGCTCTTCTGATTGGTTCTTTCAATGACACTCTCAAAGGGGCTGGTCTGTTCGCCTCTCTGCTGTCCTCTTAAGGACTGAGAATAGTGCAGGCCAGAACCTGAGTCAGCCATTGCAAAAGGCATTTTGTGGTCATCATACATCTTTGCTCCCAAATCTCTGAGGTTTTCCTGTCCTATAGTGGGGGGCACCTTGAGAGGGTTCCAGTTTACCCTATCCCTTAGTAGGTGTCATGCATAGAAGGCTTACCTTCCTAGTCCCAAAGGGGGTGCCTCCCCTTTGGGGAGAGCTGACGATCTCTTTGAAATCGTCACATAGAATAAAAACACAGCCATGATAGTGTAAGGGTGCAGAATTAGTGGACTGACCCAAAGGTGATTATGATATGGCATTTATAACACACCTATACACAAGTGTGGCAGGCTTTTGTCTATAGACATTTATTATCATGAAAAGAAAATTAAAAACCTATCTATCACTATTGCTAAGAGGGGTTTCCCTACCTCAACTAATAAACTAAGGCTTGTCAGAATGTCCAGCAAATCATAAAGGTCCACCATCATGTCAAACCTTCTTTTGTCCCCAACACTTATGTTCAACTAAGGATAATGTCTCTACGAGGTCCAGAAGGAGGCTTCACTCCTTCTGGACAGGAGATCTTGCCAGTTCTTAACACAGTTTGCTAGAGAAAGGGTTCCTGGTTCCGTGGCAGCCTTTCACTGTTTGCATCCAGTATAGGGAATGACTGCTTTCCCCCTGGTTTCTTCTTCCTTCGGTACACACGTCTTTACATGTTCACAACTACCAGCGGAAATGGCTCCCTTCCCCTGATTTATTCTTTTCTTCCACAACGAGGCTGTGAAGAGGTACTTGTTTTCTCTTGCTTCTTCATTTTCTTTGCTCATGGGTTATCTGGGTAGCCTCACTGCCAGTTATTGAAATAAAGAACTACTTCTCGGTTTGTTCCACTTGGTACACTCTCCTGCAAGGTGCTGTGGCGATTATGAGCACTCTTGATGCTTTGGTATGGTTATCGGTGCAAGTCCCAGACTCCCATATTTTTCTGTTTCAAGTGGTCTACCTGGTGTACTCTCCTGCCAGGTACTGTGACTAAGATGAGCCCAGACCCTATATGTGGAGCATGTCTGTGTTTGCCCACTTTTATCCCACTGGCTTGGTCCCTCTGCATCTCACCTGCTGCCTGTGCACCTTTTTTCTCTGGCCTGCGGCGTTGTCGGGGCTCTTCGTTTGGCGGCTGCCAGCTGTGTGGTTTTCTTATTGTGGTTCTCCTGTCTTCTGTCTGCGATGACTACGCAGGGGCAACGTTTCCCCTGGCTGCTGTACTTCTGCTTCCCACTCTCTATCACCTCCCTGGTTCGTTGGGAGTTTCTTCCTCGGCCTCTCCTTTGTGTCCATTTGACACTAGACCGCCTTTGGACTTGCTTTCCCTTCTCTTGACGTCCCTATCCATTCTCCTTCTCCAGCTACCTTGAACTTTTCAGTTCCTGCAGGGAGGGCGGTTCGACAAAGCTAGTCCATAGTTTTCTTTTAGAGAACCCACTGCGATTAATTGTCCATATTGACTAGACTGCGCGTGTTGGTTCTTTGGAGTATTCCTCATTACTCTGTGAATCTTCCTTGTTGCAGTACCTCAGTTTCCATGATTTTCTGAGGTACAGATTTTCTTCCTCGTCTCAGTTTTTCTACAGGCTTCACATGGGTAGTCCCTACTCTTTCTCATCCGAGTACTTGTTTAGGAGGTGGAAGTGTCTACCATACGCAAGTACATGGAAGTGTGGGGGGGGGCTACATGATCTTTTATGGGGTAAGAAGGTGAGGAAGGTTGTGAACAGGTGTGTAAATACTGTGTTCTCCCTAGTGTGTCGTCCCTCGTCCCATAAGGGTTTTCCATCCCCATGTGATCCTCAGACGGTACACCACCCCCAGGGGGATTATTGGACTGTGGCTGCATTGCCCAGGCCCCATGGGAAGGGGTAACCCAAGTGAGAAGAGTCCACATCAATGAATTTGTCACAATAAACAGTATTTGTGACAAACCTTTTTCATGAGACTATATATTAGGCACTTGACATTACATGCCTGGATTTAAAAAAATCTATTTTTTGGACTGGATGCTGCTTAGAGAAGGTGGCAACAGTGTTGCATCATGTTCTGTTAACGTCCTGCTCTGGTGTTGACTGGAATGTGTTGTGGCGGGTCAGAAGGACGCAGACACTGTTCTGCCATTTCAGCTGGTTTTAAAAAACGATAATCAAAAGGTCAATTTTTCCCTATTGCTATGGGGTATTCCCATCCTATATAAATAACTAAGAGGCTTATCGGTCACCAGGATGTTACCAAAAAAAGAATAAGTCTGCTGTCCAAAAACGAATACTAACTGACCCTACCACTATTCTAATAAATAAATAAGACCAGCAGAATGTCTCCCTTCTCCTGGTTGTCTCTTTCTTAGAGTTCTCCTTTGCTTCCAGGATATTGCTAGTAGGCTATTTTTAAATAGTCTGTCACCTTCTTGCAACTCTTTCATAAGGTCTTTAAGTTTTCCTTCTTCCCTCGGGATTGATTTTTAAGAATCACTGTTTTATCCTTTGTCCTAAACTGATCTGCCTTTTGGATTTCTTTAACAGACACTTTATGGGATACTAGCAATAGTACCCCTACTCTACACGGTTTCTGTAGAGAGGCATGCTAACACTCATCAATTGTTAAAAATTAATTATACTGAAGGTCGCTGTTCCAAGTCGCTTATTGGTTGATGTGCTTTGCACTGTGAAGTATACTGCACTGAGAATGGGTGCGTGACACCGGCTAGCATACCCCAGAGCGGTCATGGAGGGGAGGCAAGAGGTGGCGTGCTGCAGCATACTGGGACCTTCTGTGCCCTCTTCCTACCTGTCTTCTCGCCCTTGTGTGGTGCAGTGCATTCCTGTGCAAATATCTCAGTAACGGTGCATCCTAGGACCTTGAAATGTGGTTCACCAGGTCCCATTGGGACCTTTGAGTCTTGTTCCTTGCGTCAAGATGCTTAAAATGAGCTTTGTCCGGTCCTTCTATGACCACATTGATGTTTCACAGATTTTAGGCAACCTTCCCATGTGTGAATAAGCATTATTTATTAGACGTTAGTTGGGGCATATTGGCTACAAAACAAACAGTTGTTCCATTGATGTGTGTCCAGAAATCTTTTTGTGTTGTCATTATAACCAGACAATGAGACGGACAAAAAATGAAAATGACTTTTCTGGCATCTGCATCCTACAAAAAAACGATTTGAGTACTTCTTTGTAAACTACATTAGTGGTTCTCCCTTCAGTTGCTAGGATTACCAGATGGTTAGCTGAGCTCACTCTGGAACAGGCCACGTAAAACTGCCCATTCGAGAAGGAGTTGTCCTTTATGTCAATCCACAATACATTTAAAGTTTGTTTTCCCCTGCGATTTGTTGATGGTCATGGCGAAACAAACCTTTAAGGGGAACTGAATCTTTTGAATTCAAACAGATATTCTGAAGTTATAAGAGGTATTTGTGGTATGAACATGGACTACACCTGGCTAGAACCGGTTATCACCGTAGCCTCAATCATTTCTGTGGAGAGCTTTCACTCGCAATTTGGTGCTATTGCAGAGGTAGGTGGGTTGAGGTTCCTCAACAAAATCACGGGTGCTCCCACTTTGAGAAGTAGTTTGTGTTCGGGAAAACCAGGAAGATTTAAAGTGTTCAAGAACTCAACAGGGTAGTGGACTGTGTCATCACTTTGAACCACCAAGTTTACAGATTTGTACTCCATTTGGACTCCTTCGAAAGAATTAATAAATATCTTCTTGATCATGCTGTTCTTTGGCGTTAAAATGACACGCTCACATAACCATTCTGTAGAATTCTCCATTAGATTTTTTATGCCGGGGTATATTTTGGATGCGAGGTCTGCTACGGAACTGACGACACTGCTTAGGTCGGGAGGGATGACAATTTTGCTCTGAAATACGGGATACTCTCCGTTACCAATTTTAAGAAGCAGTTCGGAGAACTTACCTGCAGACACATCATTTTGAAAACTCCACCTCCTTTAACTAGATTTTTGGAAAATGGTAAAACACGTGTTTCTTTATTTTTGAAGAAGAATCTAAATACCAATGTCCACGTCTGTAACATGTTTGGTTTGTGAGATGAAGGGTATCCTCGTAAAAAATGCACCTCCCCCCCCCTTTTCACTCTCTTATGGGCAGAATTTCCTCAAATCCGTTCTTAGTGGGTGCCCACGTCATGAAACAATGTACCTTGCTATATATATATATATATATATATATATATATATATATATATATATATATTGCAAGCGAGAGAGAGAGAGATGATTTAGTTTGTCTTTTTTCTTATAGGATTCACTTCTCTTTACTTCATAGAATTCTCTTTTTCTCTTATTGGAGTATTTTCTCGCTCTGATTCACATTGCTCTTTAAAGTACCAGGTATTTTCTCCACTTCCACAAGTACTTTTGCCTCAGTTTCAATATTCTCACTTTCAAGCTTAAAGAAGATGCTCTTTCTCTTTAAGGTTTAATCATATTTCACTTTGTCATTTGGAGTACTCTCCCTTTCTCTTGATTGTTTCTTGTTTCTCTGTTCACTTCTTAACATATAAGCTGTTTTCCCCTCTTCCCTGGAGGCTTGTGCTGTAGTCGGAATGATCTCTCTCTTAGAATATTACAGTTCCACTTCATTAACTTTACATTCCAGTTCTCGTCAATTTCACTGGGATGAGTTTCTCCTGGTTTGTAACAATTCCCCGGCAGCCTCCCGGTTCTCCCGTTCCTGTGTTATCTGTTGGGGAACATCTCCACGGCTGGTGCCTGCTCGGGTCTTCTCTATTTGTTCCTGTTTTCCGGCTTCTTGCTTCTGCCAGTGCCTTGCTCTCTGTTGGCTCCCTCTCGCCGGTCACGTATCACTGCGTGTAACCGGCTGTTTTGCTGATTTCTCAGGCTAGTGGTTTTGGCGTTGTTACATGAGCGCACTGCCCACCATAAAGCTGTCATGGTCACGCCAACACCAGGACTTGTGTTATTGGCAATGTGGCTTCTCCGTCAGCTTAGACACCGACCCTCTAGCGTCTCATTCTCACATCCGGAGCACTTTTGAAAGTCGCATGCTCTGCGGCTCCCCTCGACTTCGCCTCTCTCAGGTGTTATGCTGTTCTGGGGCTTCCCCTGAATGCGAACGCCTCTCCCAGGTTCTCCACGGCTGGGGCTGTCCTCCCCTTCTAGTTTGTCCATCCTAGTTAAATGGAGATCTCTCTTTAAAGAGACTGTTGCTCTTTCTTGTCCGCACCAATATGTGTGATCCTTAGTCAAGTCTCTGAGTTTTATACAGTTCTTCATATTGGGTGATCCCATATATAACATTACGGAGAATGGCTTAGGGAGTTACTCATAGGAATGGGAGTCCTTGTCCCCAAAAGGCGGTCTCTCCCGGTGAGGTCCCACTTGCCTCAACCCTGAGGGAGGATGTTGCGGAACGGGTTCACCTTCCAGGCCTCACAATGGGGGTCCCCCTTGGGGACAAGAGAAGGTATGAATTCCCTGGATTTGTTACATAGTGTGTTTGGCCCATCACAATCCTTTTTTACATCAGCATTTCCTCATTGTGATTCTTGTACCACCTCTTAATTGACAACACACAGATTTGTCTCCTTCCCACTCTTTGCCCTGCTACTCCAGCAGCATGCAGTAATCTGCCTCACAGCACTCCCCCACTTAATGACAATGTGCCGCCTAATCTAAATCCCACCTTAAAGCTTAGTGAGCAACAACCCCCTCTTCTACCACCCCAAAACTGCTCCGTCTCTTTCCTCCTCCTCCTATCTCATCTCTGTCTCCAAACTGGAGTTCTTTGAGACCGCAACATGCAGTTCTCCACTTTGATTACCTCTCCTCCTAACCCTATTATCCCCTCCCCCATTCATTTGTCCAAAACCTTAATTGTCAGCTTGGTATCCTGCAAACTGGACTATTGAGATAGCCTTCTACTACAGTTCCTCGAATGGCTTGTACTTTGCCAACATCTGCACCTTGTCAAACCTAGTAAGCGGCACCCCCACATCCTTTAAAAGGCACCAGGCTCTTTCCCAGTGCCACAATTTGCACCCTTGTGAATGCCTATTCCTGGAAGAAAAACAATGTAGGCGTTGTCTAGCCCCGTTCTACCCCTCACAACCTGTCTGCCCTGTACTCCAGGCCGCAGACTATGCTTCAGTATTCATGCCAAACCTTCCTATGGTTTATTCCAATGCTGACCTTTGCTACTCTGTCTGTAGCTTGGATCGCTCACCTCTGAATAGCTTCAAAATGGAACCTGAAGAGTCGCCCTTTTGACTTGAGGGTTCCTTCTGACAATTGGTCCGCAAGCACTGACTGCCTTGGGTCACCCTGCCCTTACCATAGCTGTGAATATTATAATGCACCTTTTGGATGCTCTTCGTGTGTTAATGTCCCCACTCTGTTTATCAGCTATGCACCACTGATTGCAGAGCTTTTCTTACCCACTTGCTGACCAGTAAAATGTTCGATATAACAACCTACACAAAAGCCAAAGGAGCAGCGTTTAATATTCAGACAGCAAGTAGTTCGTTAACACAGAAAAAAACATTTTTGTAGCTAGCTTGTACCTGGTGTAGCTGTGATCCATTAGAATGTTTTGTTATTTAACAATTAAAGCGGAAGACACCTCTGTTTCTACATCAAGTTGAAAAACTTCGATCCTAATGGGCACTCGAAACACTGAACTCAAGTACAAGGGACATGAATAGAACGTGTTAGTTTATCCATACTTTTGTTTTATAGACTCTTTTTCTCCAATGTTTTTTTAGAAATCTAAAAATGATTAGTAAGTAGTGGGCGAAACAGTGCGCTGTTCTCTGTTGAGATGGAATCTGGGCTGCAAATTCTTTTCCGGCATGCGACCTACTGTGAACTAGGGCTTATGTGGGTGAAAAAAATCAACAGTGGAATTAGTTTGTTTTGCGTTACACCGCAAAAACTTGCACACAATTGAAAAAAATATTGTAACTCATGAACAGAAAAAGAACTGATTCAGAACACTGCTCTTTTTTCACATAGATCTTATGTTGTGGTAGTGGAGTGGTAACAAGGAGATTGAACGCGTGCGCATGGTGCTTTGTAAATTGGCATAAGAGTGTGAAGTGGATCCTTTTGTGATGGTGCAACAAAGTTTCAGTGGGCACTGCAGCGCCCTTTTGTTATTAAATGTTCTCTGCTCCGAGAGCGGGCACATTTAATTTCAATAGGTCCCCTGTCGCGCCTTCTCCCACCATGCCAGCTCGTATGAGACCTTGAAACACTTTTGACCTTGAAAGACTCCCCTGAGCTGGCATGGCGGAGGGTTCATGGCGCCCCAGACAGCCCTGCCCTAAGGCCGGCCATGCCCTTAGGGGGTCAGTCTGGGCTGAAAATAGGTATCTATTTTATATGTGGGGTCTAGGTACATAGAACAAATTACAATCCGGAGCCAGGTTGATGACGGCAGGAAATCTGTAAACTGTGCTATGCAAGACTGTTCTTTCTTTTGCAAGCTGCATGTATGCGGGCCCCAATCAGATACCGAGTTCAGCTTTGCACGGGTCTGAGCAGCCAGTTTTTCAAGGTATAATTTTATGCTGTCTGGTGCACACAATGGACCTAGTGTTCAGTCGGAAGGAGCCTGCTTACACAGTTGCAGCGAAGCTACTAACCATAGGCAAGATTGGTTTTGTTATAGAATTCCAAGTTTTGCACGAAGTTGGTGATTTTGTTTTTTCTAAAGCTGGGATTGTCTTCGTTATTTGGGCTCTGCCGCCTTACGTGGATAATATACGCCTAGGTCCAGGCAAAGACAATCACAGAGCTGAAACAGAACACCCTGGCCCTAAAAATGGAAAGTGGGCTCATGTATACGGTTTTGTTTTGGGTTGGTTTCTTTCAGAAAAAAAACACGCTTTCGTATGGATTCAAGTAAAGAAAAGCAACGTGTCTGATGACGCTGCCCAGTGCTAATTGCAGTAATCTACAGGGAAATGGGCTGTACTGGATGGCTGCGGGTCTTTACCGCCCAATACTCCCGGGTTTATAAATGCCAGGAGCTGGGAGCGCCTGCTTGTTGCCTGGAACAACCTGGTTAAGCAGCTTAGCTTGACACCAGCAACTACCAGGTGCTGTTTTTCACTCCCCAGACCAACTGTTACCATAGGAACAGGCCACGTCTACAAGACATTTAAACCTGTGTGGGCTCTATATAGTGAACAAAGGGTTATAGTTTGCCTCTCGTGTCAAATTTAGATGTGCAACTCGCTATGTACTAGTGCTTTGTTCCTCAGTGGTTGCTCCCGATTACTAGATGAAGCCAAATACCCAGGAGCTGATTTTTCCTTCGGCCCAACAAGTCCTTATTTTGGTCCCTGGGACTGCATACTGTCATGTGGATTATTGCTTGAAAATACTGCCAAAACAAAAGCATCTCGGCTTGTTGGTAGCTTGAATAACACACACATTGTATTTGTTTTGAGATATTGTATGATTTTATTCAAGTTTGGGTACTTTTGTTTTTTCAATTTTAGCTTCACTATTTTCGATAGAAGGCGTCCCTCCTTTATGTTAAGTATTGTTAGTTTTTGCAGCGTTTCTTTGACTGTGAACCCAGATCAGGATACATGCATAGCACAGAGGCGCTGCTTTGGCGCCAAGAGCTATTAAAATGTTTACTTTTTAATGCCATTTAGCATATACGTGTAAACCTGTCTTGTTTTTTAGTTCTATTTTAAAAAAATATTATTTTCTTACTATTGAACAGTGAGGCAAGTAATTAGCAGCAACATATATTGTTCTAACAGATGAGTGTAATCAAGCTCATCTCTTTGTACATGTTTTACACACTTGCTATTGCAAGCTTCTGTGACTGTTATTGCCGTTTTCAGCAGGCTGTGAACCACTGAGTTTAAGGAAAAGGAATGAAGGGAGGGGTGATTGCCTTCTGCATCTTTTACCAGTTTATGGTGGTGTTCATCCTACATGCCCAGTGTGAGTAATCGATGTGCACGTTATGGGTGTTGTAGTTTGGACTCTATCATGATTGACATCTGATCTTGTTGGTTTTACGCCAGTTAAAATACTTCTCATTAGGTACACACCCGCCATTGCATTTTATGAATTCCTCCAGATTCTGAGTGGTCGCTGCATTGTAGAAAAGAATCAAGAGCGACATTTGGCTGGTCGAGTGCTGTAATCGGGACACTGTAACCCTATATTGATCACACTGGGACAGATAGAAGCTAAGAACAAAAGTCACTTTAACCCTTTAAAATATGTTTTTGGGCCCACAGTGTCCGCTTCATCTGAAAATAATGGGTGGGTTATACTTGCTGCACTTTCAAAGAAAATCTGTTACGAAGATACTAATTACTCTTCATGCTTTTTCAAATATTTTTAACAAGTTATCCCCTAGCCCCTTTTCTAAAACTAAATTATCTTGCTATAAATGTTTTTGTCTCTTAATACATTTTTATACCTCACATTTCACGCACATAATGCAATGACCAACAGTTGCTGTACTTTGGGGGAAAAAAATGTATTTAACAGTTTTAGGAAATGTACGTAATTAACAATTCATTAAAAATGAATCCTTATACCATCTTTTTGTACCTTGTGGCCCAAATCATCTCCAAGGCAGAATCGGCTACAATGCCGTTATTACACATTCGTTTGTGAATATTGTTCTTGAGCAAATGGCTTGAAATCCTATGAGTGTGGGGTTCTGTCCATTTCTTGAAGTTCAAATTTTACTCACGTGATTTGACTTAAAGGCATGGTCTAGTAAACATTTTTATTGTCCCAACGGGTCGGCCATGTTTTTTTAAGCCTAGGTGGCTCGATTTTAGAAAACTTTCCTATGGACCTTACCCGAGTTTTCGTCCATTAAACGCACGCGAAAACAAGCACCAGGGAGCCGCCATTTTCTGATAATCCTATCTTTTCCCCGATCGCCCTGGCGGACCTGCTTTTGCGGCACTAAATCAATTCCCCCGCCCCTGAGCCTGACATTATCAAAACATTCATATTCCCCGCCTCTCCCCGTGACGTTACTGTGCTGCGTAGGCAAACGCGCCCAGTCGTCTTCTGCGCGACCCCTCACAGAACCCGGAAACCAACACAGATCAACTCACAAAACACCATACCACAATTCGGAATATGAAACTGTACTTTACAATGAAACAGCAACACGGTACATTTGGTAAAGTACATTTATTTGACATTAAATGTTTAGAGAATATTCAGCAATTGCCATATGAACTCCGGAAGCCATTTATTTTCTTTTATCTGTATCCGCAATAACTGTTCCGTTTCATCTTGAGTCACGCGGTGTTCCTTTATGGTACACAGGGTATTCATTTTCGTAAAAAGAATCGCTTTGGAAGCGCGGTGAACCGCAAGGCTGTTCCATCAACTAGGCACTAGTCCAGCCTAAAGGTTGTTATGTTGCTTCTAGCCACTAGTACAGCGTAAGGGCATGTGGGCCCTTGGCGATCGTCCCATAATATGGTGATCGTGCTCCAGTTGTTGACACGAAGCTGCAGGTGTCTGCTGAAGAATCCATCCGCCGGTGTCTCAAACAGATGGCAGTGGCAGTAAGGGATCAAATACCTGTTATGAAAACAAAACAAATGATAATTAGTCTCGCTAGCCGAACTTCATTAATATTACTCATTTTATTTATTACGGCCGATCAGAAACTATTTGCTTGCAAGGGTAGTTCAATGGAGTATGTTCGTCTCTAAAATCAATGCGAAAAGTAACGAGATAAATCGAGGCCAACACACAATGATAAACGACAGTCTACATGCGTGAGGAATGATATGATATATGATATGGCATTTGTAACGCGCCTATACTCAAGTGTTACTAGGCGTGACGAGGCAGGTGGGGAACAAGGGCAGACAGACAACGATCCTACTAGGCCAGGTGTCTTTCTGATCGCGCATGGGGATGGGCTGTACAAGGTTAGTTGAATACAAATTAAATAATAGGGCCAGCTGGTGGCAAGTGCAAGGTAAATGCCGGGAGAAGGGGCTGAAGGATACAGAGACAGTCCCGTAGTGCAGGGAAAAGTGGCTGGGCCATGGAGCGAGATCGGTGAGACCAGTGGACCTGCATGCCCATGTGCCCACTACGAACAGTTTTACTTGCTTTTCCTAGCTCTTCATTCATTCATTTATCCATGCATCCATTCATTAAATCTTCATTCCGGTATAAAAGCGTGTAAAGATTTATTTACTTACATTATATTTGAAATTTCCATTGTGTCTCTTCGTAATGCAGTCTATAAAACGGACCGTGCTCTTAACAATGATTTTTCGTATACTGACCTAAAACTGAAACTTGGTCTAGTTTCTGAATTTTCTGCCTTATCGTCTCTTAGGTTATTGCGCACTCCCTTCAAATGTAGTTCTTTCGGCATGGTCCCTGTCTCAAGGTCAAAAAACAATAGACCCTTATACTTCCAGTGCGACTTGTGGGCCTCATCTGGGCGCTGTCCTTCGCATTCTTTATTTGCAACATCACGTAGTATAGGCATCTATGAGAACTTGAAGTTTAGAATCCGTCTATGTAGTGCGCCTCAATGTGCAAATGGGAACTGGCTTCTCTCCCAAATGCCACGGCCCGCTTGGCTGGCGCGTTCTAAGTGCCCCAATTTTGTCACCGTTGTCTGCGAGCTTTGCAGCCCAAATTGAGACATTTAATTTTTGGCGGAAGGTCAGGGAAAGTATAAAGTACCACAGGAGTTGAGTTAAAAGTGAGATTTATTGTTTGTTTGTTTGTTTTATTATTTGCAATACGCAAGCCTCCCCTCCGTTAACAGTGCACAGCATTTACATTTACATGAGATGAGACATGAGAAAAATATATACATACACATATGTGAGGTGAATAGAGAGAATTCAAAGATGACACCCAGCTTGTTCGCCACCCATGATGGTGAAGTTAGGGGTTAGGTTTACAGGTACACTGTACAATAACATTTATTTACAAAAAGACAATCGTATTGCAATTATTTAAACCGGGATTTGTACTTCACAATCAGCTGTGCATCGGGTGGGCATGGCACAGTCGCAATGTTCGGTGGCAATGGATCACTGCTCTGTACAGAAACGTCCAAAATTCCATATCTGTGCTTCTCTAACACAGCAACAATAAGGCCTTTCACAAAGTCGAACTGCATTTCATCATAGACTGGTTTGATCACCCATTGCTTACTTCGTTTTGAAAACACCTTAGTGTAGCGAGGCATCCTTACTTTACCCCTAGTCCTAGATTGTTCACGTCCGACATTTCTGTTATGGGCCAAGACCGCTAGTAGAGTGCGATGTTTCATGCCCCGAAAGCTAAAATGCAAGCGCTTTGGCCTGAACTTTAGGCACATATTGTGGAACACCTCCAAATCTCCTGTGTGACAGAATTCTGTCAGTCCTCTCAAATCTCTTGATAGAGTTTTGTCGAAAACAATCTTCTCAATGGCTTTGTGTGTCGGTGAAGATGGAATCAACCACTTCTTCTTCCGTGCCTCCTCTGGGGACAAAGGGCCATGTTCACATTGGTGGAAATGTTCATTTGCTGTCCAGCGGTGAACGTTGGTACAGTGGTGCATCAGTGACCGCCATTTTTCAAGTAGTATTTCCACTGACCCCTCACAAGTTTTTGAGCTCCACCAAAGATGGTTGGTGATAGAATGTGACCACTGCAAAATACTTTCAAAACCTTTTTTTTTCCTGCAGCCGAGATTTTCTTATTGATTGATTTAGCAAGATGCCATACGTCAAATTGATGTTTAATATGTGGGAACTGCTCTCTCATTGTCTTGGCAATTGAAACGTGTCTATCCGTGGCTATGAGGTCGATGTGCATCCCCCTCGATTGTAGATGTTCCACTGATTTTATAAATCCTAGTTTCTCCATGGCCACTGACGATGTACATTGTGTTACCTGCACGACCACCGAACTCACAATTTCCTTACTATCCATGTCCAGAAAGTGGTAGGTGCAGTACTTGGCAGAAAATCCAGGGCTATCGCACTGTCCATCGCCGGCTAGCCTGAATCGTTTGCTTTCGAATGTACTTGCTAGAGACAATTGTTCAATTTTCCAAGCATCACTAATGGCCGGAAACAGATAATCACGTTGGTATGTGTAGTACAGCGCTTTAGAAATGAAATGGAGTCCCACAAACTGAAAGAAAGCCTCTAACTTTCTAAAACTGGAGCCACTAAAAAGTGATGCAGCTGCACACAGTAGATTGCCTGCTGGCATTTTCCCCAGCATTGGTTGTGCAGACCATGAGAACCTATGATTTAATCTACAGGCGGCATTTATTTTGACGTTACTGCCTTTTATTTGACGAGTCACATTAATCAAAGGCTTCCCACATACATTCCCTCTAATGGAACGCACACATTTCAGCATACTTATAATTTTCATCAAACAACTGTCGAATACAATGTATTTGCTCTCTTTCATTAGACTGTCATCCTGCGTCAACGTTGTTTCGGCCTTTGACGTTGTGGAGATTTCAACACTTTGGAAAGTAATATCGCTGATGTCAAGTTCTGATGCGTCTATGGATGCTGCGGCTGGTTCATTCACTGTCATTTCAACATCTATTACTTCAACATTGATGGGAGAACACAATGTCGACAGGTTTTTTGGTGGCAAATTTTTGGCGGGTGTAAATTGATCTGCAACTACTTCAGAGCTATCTTCAATACATTCAATAACATCTTCTTGTGGTGGTCCGGTCGCACTGTAGCTATGGTCCAATGCAACTTTGCTGTAGTCTCCAAATACAGTTAATTCATGTTCTGGCCATTGGACATGAGCATCTCGAGCCTGAACACGCCTCGCCTCAATTAATAGTTACTCCATAGTGTACACGGTCTGGAAAGCCACATCTCTCATTCGCTTCACTGTCTGTGTGTGTATAGTTCTGACACACACGGGTAACTGGAGGAGATATTGGAAAAGGGATGTTCAGTTTAAACACAAGATGGAGTGTAGTAGAATTGACTGGAAAAAAACATTAAAAAAATGTTTGTGGTGGGGACTATTTTAAGTTATGAACTGTTTGTAACTAACCTTTTTTTGTTTTTTTTCTTTGCAACTTTTTTGACTCGACCTTCAACATCTGCACGCTGTAGCTCCGATTCGTTTCCGCATGTCCTCCCTTCCTCTTGCGCTGCAAGGACTATATTTTCTGTATCCGCATAGACAGCACGGAATGAGGCTCCATCGTCTCCCTGAAACATAGTACTTTCATTACTATGTATCAAAATATTGTTAGCATAAAACACACGTGAGGACGAACACACAGGTACATCTCAATAGCCAAATACGATTTAAACATTGTGTGCAACAATCAAAGGACAAGTATTCGACCAGCGATGATCTATTTCGATGGAACTGTCAGTATCCATACCTCTGGCTCTGCATGGACTGCCATGAATGGTTGTATTAGAGAGGAGGCATCCGCATCTCCCTGAAACACAGTACTTGCATTAGTATGCTTTTCAATATTGGAAACACAACACACACTTGGGGTCGAACGCACAGGTACATATAAAGAGATAACCGCAAATGATGCATTGTCCAAAAGAATCAAGGAAAATCCAAATACGATCACATTTCATCGACTTATTTCAACGATTCCTTTACATCTGCATCATCTAAATGAGATATTGTGATTGTGGTGGAAGCTCCGTCGTCTCCCTGAAACACAGCACTTGGATTAGTATGGTTTTCAATATTGGAAACATAACACACACTTGGGGTCGAACGCACAGGTACATATAAAGAGATAACCGCAAATGATGCATTGTCCAAAAGAATCAAGGAAAATACAAATATGATCACATTTCATCGACTTATTTCAACGATTCCTTTACATCTGCATCATCTAAATGAGATGTTGTGATTGTGGTGGAAGCTCCGTCGTCTCCCTGAAACACAGCACTTGCGTTAATAGGGAATAAAGTATAGCAAATGGAATCACGTTATATGATCACGCATGATGGAGCTGTCATTATCCATACCTCGTGCTGCTGAAGAATATCTATGGATGTTGCAAATGTAGTGCGCACTTCCGAAAGCTGTTGCGCCGATTCGTATACTTGAATGTCAGGCTCTGCATCAAGTGCAGGGGTTGACGCTCCATCAACTGCCTGAAACATAGTACTTGCATTAGTGAGGATTACAATTGCGAAAACATAAAATACACCTGGGGCCGACAGCACAGGTACATATCAACGGCTAACCACGAATGAAACATTGTGTAGAACAATCAAACGACAAGAATTCCAGCTCTGATGATGACGCTCGATGGAGCTGTCAGTATCCATACCTCCTGCTGGTGAGGAACATCTAGAAACGTTGTAGATGTGGCGGAAGCTTCAGCATCTCCCTGAAAGACAGTACTTGCATTAGTATGGATAACACTAATTATAACTGAAAACAAACACCAGTGGACGATAACTAAGGTGTATATTAATTGGAAAGCAGTAACCAAACATTCTGTAAAATAATTACACGATAGAATAAAACTATTACTTGACATGCATAAAACAAGTCTGTAGCGGATTAGCCTAGTAAGATTACCTAATACGCGCTAGTAGTGGTTGATAACTGCGACCACGTCAAGGATGTAGAATGTTCTTGCTTCAGATTCAAGGGATAGTCAAGAAGTTGTAAAGGTCAATTAATGATTGATAATGAAATGCCAATATTAAAAATAGCCATGTAAGCCGACAGAATACTTGAAAAATGCTCAATACAGCACAGTTCCCTGTCCCCATATATATATACATTGCGTTTGTGGGTTATGAAATCGAAAAAGAATATATTGATAAATGTCATTATTCAAAAAAGTATACACTCATATCAATATCGAAATTATTACAAGGGATAGAACACCTACAATATCTATTAATCCATTCGGCTACACACTACCGCAAGGCCTAAAGCTAAATCCGGACACTTGACTCACCGGTGGCGGAATGTGGACGAATAGAGTGGGAATAGCGTTTTCGCGCAATTTCCGTGTCGTTCGCCGTTTATTCTTCTTTGTTACCCAAGAAGTTGTGTACATGTCCAAGGAAAAGTGCCGGCTGCAGATGCGGTATCGATCACCCCTCTTGTCCTCTAAGACTTGTTGGACTCTACTTTCCAGCTCATACAGTGGATATCCGCAATGTCTGACCCATTCTCTTATTCGATCAACAGTTTTCGGGAATACATGCATTGTAGTTCCTTCAGATTTCGCATGGGTCTTCGAAGGGCAACCGCTAATCGAACAGGCAGGCATTTTGATGAATCTGAAAAGTAAATATCGACATTAATATACAATCTTCAAGAGTAAAGATTTGATACAAAAGTAAATGAATCATACAATGGTCAATACAAGGTTTGTTTTGGTCGCAGGAACTATACCAGTTCATTATGTGCTGCTTAGTATTTGCATAAGTTGCAGAAATGTATAATTGATGTGACTGAAATCTGAACATGTGACTCGTCCCTTGGATGTTCTGTCTTGCACGAGAAGCAAACATGCTAACATTATTGACTGGACCCCCGAAGGATGCAATTCAATCACAATAGTCACAGATGAAAATAAATAGATCTATTGATAGCATAGCAATGGAAACTCAAGTCAATACCAATGAGACCAATGAACATAGCACTATTTTGTACTCTACTGGAAAATAGATAGAAATTTAAAAATCTGCGAAATATAACCAGGATACATGGCCTTACCTTGACCAACAAACAGTTGGGTTCAGCAAGCAGAGCAGTATGTTGCGGGAGAATAGGTGGATGGCCACAAGTAGCGCACTGATGGGTATGCTCGAAGCGGTCGGTCACAGAGTTCACGGATAGCACGACGACAAGCAGATTAGCATAGATCTCAGTGGTTCCCAGGTAGCACGTTCAAGAGTTGACTTGCAAAGCACAAAGATGTTCTCATGAGACAAATCGAGTGGTTTTTAAAGTATTAGAAACTGGGGTGTGTTTGTGAATGAATGACGTATGTATGTCGTGGTATTAGGGGGCGGCCTGCCTCAGGGGAGGCCTGCCTGGAGACACGGGGTCTGAGGAGGGCATGTGACCGATGGCCCCTTGGCGTGGGACACCTTTTGAAGTGTACATGTAGTTTGGCACCTTGGCCTTTCGCGCCCCGGACAGGCCCCCATGCCAGCGCTCATCCCCGGGTGTGAACCGCCTTTGATAGAGGGGGGTGGGATGGATGGCCCTGGGGCGTGCAGATAAGGCACAGGAAGACTGCTGAATGGAGACACACTTATGTGGATTGCAGGGGGGCGGCTTGCCTCAGGGGAGGCCTGCCTGGAGACACGGGGTCTGAGGAGGCCATGTGACCGATGGCCCCTTGGCATGGGACACCTTTTGAAGTGTACATGTAGTTTGGCACCTTGGCCGTTTGCGCCCGTCACAGCCCCCCATGCCAGCGCGCATCCACCGGCGCGAACCGCCTTTATATCAATATACAGTATATCGCCTTTAAATCAATGATAGTATATCGTTGCTTATCAATAACAAATGCCACATACCGGAGATTCTTGTGAGCACAGACCCACACTTCTACCGGTGTATTATAGTGGCCAAGACCCTAGGGCCTGTATAATCCAATGGTAAATGTTAGTATAGATATATGTGTGACTTTTATAGAGACATAACCTACTGAAAGACTTTGAACAAGTGTTATTTAGTGCATGCATTATCGAGAATATGTTATGTTAGCTTAGATAGATAGTGACCACCCTGCACAGGTGTCTGACGTCCATCCTTGAATGGAGACACACTTGATTCATTTAAAAAATCGAGACAAACGTTGTTAAAATATATGTGGTGTTTTATTTTGTATCTTATTTTCATGACACAAAAATACAAGACTTTAAAGATTATACAGGTCAGGTTGCAGCACAGCGAGAGAAAATCCCCTGTACTGACTGCTGTCACTCGGGAACGTTTCTCTAATGGCACGAACGGCACAGGCGGGTATCACTCTTCGAACGCGGTTTCCAAGCCTCCCGTGAAGGCACCATGTAAAGGAACGATAGGCCATCAGCCTGTACCACCTGTGAAAAGGAATGAAACAAACTGTTTTTAAATGACCCAGATAAGTTTAATAAACGTTTGTTGTTAATGACAATTCTTGTAACTAATGGCATTTTACACGGACAAATGCTATCTAGACAATGCACACTATTGAATGACTTACATGCGTTACAATGATATGTAGATGTAATTTTGGATATAGTAGAAGAACATGAAATAGGAGTGGCATGACAAGCAGAGTATACTTACTCGTTACTCGGATTACGAGGACGAACAGTTGCTCGAAGTTCGTTCATAAGCACCATCATTATTCTCAACACGGCCCGTGTGAGGCAGGCTGCCCTGAAGTCTGGCAGCTCGGTGATGCATTGAGGTCGTGGCTCGCCTTCCGAAATGTAGGCCAGGCATCTCGAGTTTTCTCGGCAGCAGCAGTTCTCGTCCTCAGTTGGCATTAGCTCGCACCGATTGCATGTGCACCAGGTGGAGACGCAGTCCATTCGACTAGGCCCAGGCTCTTCATCTGTTGATTCGTCCTGCCAACTGCCGTCCGAATCCCCATCGTTTTCGCGTGCTTCCCTTTCCAGTAGTTCCTCCTCGGTATACTCGGGCTCGTACATGTAGAGCATTATTGTAGCCATTGTGTGTTAAACAAACTAAAATAATTTATAGCGGTGGTACTGATATCTGTTCACACGGGCTACAAGCGGCGAAGGTAGCTGACCAGAGCACTAAAACGAGTCACAGAATACTCAAAGTAACACAGAGAGAGGAATGGAATCGAAAATCTGCTGCTGTGTGTTGTGAAACGGTCTGTTTATACTTATTGAGGAGAGAGGCGTCCTGCCATTTCCATGGCGACACGTCATTAGCTGAAGCGCAGCGAATGTTGACACAAGACGTGCTTTGGCGTTGAGAAATGGGCGGTACGAGTCTGCTGATGACAGGCTCAGGGGCGGGGGAATTGATTTAGTGCCGCAAAAGCAGGTCCGCCAGGGCGATCGGGGAAAAGATAGGATTATCAGAAAATGGCGGATCCCTGGTGCTTGTTTTCGCGTGCGTTTAATGGACGAAAACTCGGGTAAGGTCCATAGGAAAGTTTTCTAAAATCGAGCCACCTAGGCTTAAAAAAACATGGCCGACCCGTTGGGACAATAAACATTTTTACTATACCATGCCTTTAATCCAGCTCGTTCTAATCCAGCTCGTACACTCGTACAGTTGGTGTACAGTCCTAATCGCCCCCCACTCAGCATTTCCATCCCTCTTCTGTATCCTCGGAGTACTCCTATGTCCCGCCCCCTTTCCTACATACTGCATGGGCGTCCCTTGCTAGAGACGGGAAACAGAACCTTTTTCACCAGAAAAATCATGTTCCACTTTAAATTTACATGCGCGTCCCTGGGAGCATGCGCTCCCTTGACTCTGCCCACCGGCGCCACTCACCAGTCCTCTTTTCCGTGTCGACTGGAACAGACCGCTTTCACCAGTGCTCCTGGGTTAGGCCTCCGGCCTTGTAATTCCACGCACTCTTCCCCGGAAGACGTATTCATTTTCTTTTTCTCTTCCAATTGTTAGGTACTGCTCTAACCTCTGGTGCCATGCTCCACCCCGGTGCATGTCGACGACGGCGGGCTTCAGCAGGTGTCCAGCCTGCGAGGGTCCTTTAGCTACGTCCGACCCTCACGCACTCTGCCTCCGGTGCCTTGGCCCAGACCACGGCTGGGACGGCTGAACCACATGTGACGCCTTCACTCCGCACGTGCTGAAGAATCGGCTTGCCAGGTAGAGGGAGCTCTTTGAAAGGTTGTCTCCAGAGGACCTTAAAGCATACGCAAGAAGGAAGACCAGGCCCAAGCTAGCGGCCCTGTTCACCTCTGCACCCTGCAAGGGTGACTCCTTCCCAGCAGGAGGGACCTTTCAGGTTCTAGACCCAGCAGGAATACAGAGGCTGCGGCACCTACCAGCTCACGGGCCAAGGGGCCGCAAGATCCTACTGGTGCTACGGCTGAGGGGCTTCAAGGCTCTATTACCAGGTCCCAACCTGTGGGGCTATGCCCTAGTACCGGACCCATGTCCGAGGGGGACGCCTGTACGAAGCACTACCGGCACCATGGCCGAGGGCACTCTGCCTACCAGGTCTCAACCTGAGGTGCAGGGAAGGTTGCAACCACTGCTGTTCATCGTGCAGGTGTAGGCCAGACCCAGCTCAGCAAGCACCACGACTCGGGCACGTGGCGCGGAGCAAGACAAAATGGCTACCGGGCCAGACAAAATGGCGGCTCACCCAGCGCCCTTCTCACTCAGAGATAGGAGAGCACATTTCCAAATGGGATTGGACAACGTCCGTCACCTGGTCCACATCCTATCCCACTGCAGGGAAGTTATGCATCCCCAACTTGGGGGATGCCCAGGACACCGCAGCCTCAGGGCCCGACCCCTATGCCCACAGGTGCTTCTATCTCTTTAGGCTTCCCTCCTGCGTGTGGGACAGGTTCTTAGAGAAGTTCTTCGCCCTCATAAGATCACCACAGATGGGTACCATCCTCAGGGACGTAATTGGGGACATGCTACCTCTAGTACAGCCGCAAGCACCCACTGCAGTACCGCCCCTGGGTCCAGCTCAGTCCCTGGCTCCCACGCCTGTCCCAATCACGGCAGCTCCGGCTCAGCCCCCTTAGCAGCCCCCAGCACTGATAGTCAGCACCCACAGCTGCCTGTGCCCAGCACCCCTCCTGCTCCCCCAGATCCGCAGGACACAACAGTGGACACAGATGAGGAGGAAGACCGGGACACTCCATTGTCCGCCAAAGCATTCTATAAGAGACTGGCGGGTCTGACTGAGTAACTAGGTATCCCACAGCCACAGGTGGAACAAACCGAGGCAGGGATCCTGGCTACGGTACTTGCGCTACTTCCTTCTACTAGAACTGGAATTCACTTCCAAAAAGTCGAAGCCTTAGCCAAAAAAGGGTGGGTCAAGCCACACTCCACCCATTTTAGCAACAAGTGTTTCAACGCGAAGTACAGGCGAATGGAAGGGGATTTCCTCCTATTGGCGGTGCACCCCCAAACGCACTCCTCAATGATAGCAGCTGCATCACTATACACCAAACCACAGTCTTCCGCAGCGGCTTTGGCGTCTTCACTCCCGGACAAGGAGGAAAAGCTCTTGAAGCATTTGGAAAGAAAATGTACTCAAATTCCACTTTCCACCTGCATCAGGCCAAAACTGATGCCATGTTGGCAGCTGTCAATCAGAAGCTGTAGGGGGCGATCAGACTTCCTTCCAGAGCTGTCCGCCCACCGCTAGGCATGGTTCAAGGCCGGGTTGGCAGAGGCCAAAATCGTGGCCCAGGATATAACGGAGTCCACTGTGGCCCACATTGACTCCTCGGGCCGAGCCATATGTATTGCACAGATATGAGAAAGACGGCCTGGCTCAAGGTGACAAAATTCAACCCTGACGTGCAGGAGCGCATACCTAACCTGCCTTTCGAGTGGGGTGACTTGTTCCATTCGACAACGGATGAGGAACTTTATAAAGAAAAAGAATAGCTCGCAGACAGCAAAATATATCTAAGTCCACACCCAAGACCTACAGCCGAATGCACCAGCGCTTGGATAAAGGTTAGGCCTTCAGAGGCTTTATGGGCTTCCAGGAGAGACGGCTCAGACAACCGGATAGATCCCCCCACCAGGAAAGACGCAAGCAGCACAAGGTGGCTAACAATGGCTTATTCCAGTCCCCCTCCTCAGCACCAGCCTCAGGGGGAAAACATTTGTGACAGGTCCATTGATCTACGAGTCTCCGGTGGTGGGCAGGCTTGCCCTTCACGTACATCCCTGGTGGAGAAAGTTCACTGACCCGCGGATCCTCTCAGTGGTATCTACTGGCTTCCGGCTTCCAATTTCTCAGTCTCCTCCTTCCTCCCCTCTGCTCCCGCAGATTGGTACAGCAATTCTGTTGGCGGAAATCTACTCTCTTGCAGGCAGTGGAGGAGGTCCCAGCCATACCGCGGGGCGAGGGATTCTATTCAAGAATTTTCACCATACACAAAAAGAACCAGGCTGGCCTGAGAGTTGTGTTGGACATTTCTTCCTTGAACATTTCAATTCCCCTCCAAAAGTTCAAGATGGTTACCCCAGCCATCATTGCTGAGACCTTGTGTGTGGGAGACTGGATGTGCTGCCTGGATCTGAAAGATGCCTACCTATACGTCCCGATCTGGGAACCAATCGGTCCTTGCTGAGGTTCAGGATCATGGGTTTTCACTTTCAATACAGGGTTCTACCCTTTGGACTCAATTCGGCACCCAGCGTCTTTACAAGACTAATTAACGCGGTGGCAGTTCTACTCAGGGCACAGCGCCACCACATTTATCCATACCTAGATGACTGGCTAGTTAGGGCGAGGTCTCGGAAGGCAGTACAGCACACAGCCTCCGCCCTCATGGACACACTATGCGATCTGGGATTTTCTATCAATCTCAAAAAGTCTGTTACTGCCCATGCAGAGTCTGACCTTCCTTGGTCTTATATGGGACATGAGGACCGAGACCACCATCCCCTCAGTGGACAAGATAACAGCTATCAAGAGGGCCACTGGGCATTTTCTCAGCAGAGCAATGACCTCGGCGTGGTGGTACCAGCACCTGTTGGGAGTCATGGTGGCATGTTTCCTCGCAGTGCCACACACAGCTCAGAATGAGGAGGCTGCAGCTGCACTTCTCAGCCTCCTGGAATCAGGAAAAGGGATCCGAGGCGGAGCAAGTCAGCATACCACAACATCTCCACCAGGATCTAGTCTGGTGGGGGTACAGACAACAACCTGCGGATAGGCAGGACCTTGTGACAGCCTGCACCTTAGGTCATCATTACCACAGACCCGTCCCTGGAGGCATGGGGGGCTACCCTGGACAGCCACAGTGTCCATGCAGTATGGTCTCGTCAAGAGCAGCTGGAGCACATCAACTGGCTCAAGATGATGGCTGTCTGGCTTGCGCTCAAAGCTCCCCATGATCATCAGCAAATCTATCCGCATTCAGACAAACGGCTCCACCTGCATGTATTACACAACAAGCAGGGTGGCGCCAGGTCTCCTCCCCTCTGCAGACTGTCGATCAACATTTGGGAGTGGGCTCTGACAAACATGCACTTGTTGGTAATCTACCTCCCGAGGTAGTCCAACCTAGAGGCGAACAGGCTCAGCAGGCTGGGATCGGACAACTACGAATTGCAGTTGAACAAGGAGGTCCTTCAGGGGTATCTTCACCTGGTGGGGTCCTCTGAAGGTGGACCTCTTCACCACCAGTACCAACAGGAAATTCCCCAATTTGCCTCATGGCTGGGGTAAGGCAGGGGTTTGTTTAGCGACACAATGCAGATCCTGTGGAACAAAGTGAACGTGTACGCTTTTCCCCTCCCCTCCCCTGGTTCTTCAGGCTCACGGAGTCACAGAGCCTTCAGCTCATCCTGATAGCGCCATGGTGGCCAGCGAGGCCCTGGCTCTTGGAACTTCTCAGCCTGTTGGATCAGCCACCGGTACACCTCCCGGTGAGCCCAGCCCACTTACTCTCCCAGCAAGGGGGCACAGCGGTTCACTGCGCTCCGCAGAAGTTAGCCCTCACAGCTTGGTTCCTGAACAGGTTCCCCTTTAGCATCTCCACCTGTCCCAGACTAATCTGGCTATCATACAAGGCGCTAGCAGTGACGCTACCAGGAGCCAGTACAAAAGCAAGTGGACCAGGTTCTGTCACTGGGCAGATTCAAAGCAAATTGTTACATTGAATTACTCGTTGGACGACATTCTATCCTTCTCAGCTCACCTCGCCCATTCGTCCATTGGGGGCTACTAGAACTTTTGCGAGGAGGTCTTTTCATCCTCAAATCCGGTGGTTAAGAGGCACTTAGCGTGTCTGACTATCAAAAAAACCACACCTGGTCTCGGACCTTAATGTGATGCTCGGCGCCCTGGTGCATAAACCATTTGAACCCATGGCATTCGCAGACATCAGGCTAGTTACCAATCAAGACGCCCCTGCTAGCGGGCCTTACCTCAGCACGCCGAAACGGTGAAATCCAGGCCCTGGTTCCATCAGAGCCATATACTACATTTCACAGGGACAAGGTGGTGCTTAGAACACAGCCCGCATTTCTTCCTAATGACATCTCCTCTTTTCTCCTGCATGAGGAAGATAGTATTACTGACATTATTTGCAGACCCTAAAAATGAGACTCGGAAGGTAATGCACTGTCTGGATGTCAGGTGTGCGCTAAGATTTTATTTGGACAGAACCAAGAGCTTCCTTAAATTGGATGCCCTCTTTTATCAACTTTGGGAGATCAAAACCAGGCTGTCATGCCTCCATAGCAAGGTGGATGGTTATGGCCATCGAGGAGGCATATGAGGGGCATCACAAGCCTTTGCCAGCAAACATGCACACCCACACCATCAGAGCCAAGGCCACAGTGGTAGCTTTCCAAAAACACGTCCCGTGGCAGACTATCAGCAAAGCGGCTACTTGGGCTACTCACTCAGCCTTCTGCAAGCACTATTGTTTGGATACCAGCGGCAGGTTGGACACAGCATTTGGCCAAGCAGTGTTGAAGAACTTGTTTTCTTAAGAGGGTTAACTCTCCACCCTGAGGCTACATTCAGTTGTAATCGCCCATACAGTATTTAGGAAAGGGGACGGGACGTACGAGTAATTATAAATTACTCCCTGTGGTGACTAACATACTCCTAGTCCATAGTCTCCTTTCCGCCAAACGTCCCACCGTCCTGCCCCCCCCCTCCCAATAGAACTGGTGTCATTAGGCAGTGTTAATATTGTCGATGTGTGAAAGGAGACAGTGGAGCCGGTGGACGTAGTCAGGGGAGCACATGCTCCCAGGGCCGCACCCCCGCGCACATCTAAATTTAAGGGGAAGATGATTTTTTCTGGTGAAAAAGATTGTCTCCTGTCCCTAGTGAGGGACGCCCATACAGTATGGAGGAAAGGAGACTTATGTACTAGAAGTAAGTTAGTCACTACGGTGAGTAATTACTGATTCATTGGATTCATTAAAAATATGAATCTTCTGGTACTAAAGTTGTCTCATGCAACCTGACAAGGATAATTAACAGGCATATTTTCGTTAATTTTCCAGCTGTTATAGAGCACAATAACTGCACAATAGATAGAACTCTTTTCGTTTCAACCTCTTACTATGGCAAATTTTCATTGGGCAAATGCCTCTCAAAGAAATTCCCTGGTTGCTTTTAAATAAAATCCTACTGGTACTTTGCAGAATTCGCAAACCCTTCTCTACACTTACATTTTGGTTTCTGGAGTCTGTGTACGACTATCCTAATGGCTCATAGAAATGTAACTAAAACCTTGTTTAGTGTCTTAAATCTCCTGTACATGTAGTTTATTCTGCAATACTCTCCATGACTTGTGTTATAAATAAGCCTGCATGTATAAGATCCCAGGAAAGTATTCTCATGCTGCCATAGATATTCAGATTTGTCGTCTTTGGTTCTCGTCACCATTGTACAGGAGTAGTGTTACATGTTACCATGTGTAGTCGCAGTATGGTGTCTGTGGTAGATTGCATCCCTCCTTTTCGGTGCTAGTGAGGCTTAGGCAGCAGCTGCAACTCTTTACCTGAGCCATCCTTGGAATCCTTTGCAGACCCATCTGAAGAGGGCCCAGAGGACAGAACACAATCGGAAGGTCATCACACCAATATTTAAACATCTGGTGAAGAAATTGTTCAATGTATAGGAACTTGCTGCATTTTTGGTAAGATCTGCTAGAAATTGTGAATTTGATCAGGAATTCTCTGAAACACTGCCACCCTGCTTGTTGCGCTCTGAAACACTTGTGTACGAAAGCGATAGAAATAAAATATCAATATCAATGTCAGTTGTCTCTTCCCCTGATATAATCCTGTAGAAATTCTCTCTAAGGGGATTAGTTATCCTCAATTGGGGGCATTTACTCGTTTGAGATAAATTAAAAGAATGCACGACAACCATTCATTCTTTGGCACCTAAACACAACATCGGGCATTTAGTAATTTCTCTAGCACCATCTTTCAAGAAAGTCCTAAAACCTTCTGAACACAAACCTTGCCCTGCTGACATTTCGAATGGATTGTGTCCTCCCACGTATTCCTCATCTTAGATATATGCTTACCTTCAGCTTTGCTGCTTTGGAATTTTCTTCTCTCTCCACCAGTGGGTGCTCCACTCGAGGCGATGGCGTCCCTCTGCGGTATCCGTCGAACACTGACGTCATCTGTTGTATAAATACCTCGAGCGCGCCCATTGACTTCAGTTCCGTTTTTCCGTTAGCTTCGCTTCGGATCGAGATAAAATGGCACTTCAGTTATAACGAATTATGTCGTCTTCTTCGAACCCGTCCACCCCGAAAACTGGTTTTAAGAAATGCCAAAGGTGTGGGAGAAAAATGTCGCGTTGACCGACCCTCATAGAAATTGCCTCTGGTGCCTTGGTTCCGACCATCGAATTGATGACTGCGGTTCCTGTCAGTCAATGACCCATCAAGCCTTAAGAGAAAGAAGAGGTAAACTGGCGGTGGGTGAGAAATCCTCGAAGTTTTCTTCGAGAGGGAAAAAAGACTTGTTTGAGTCTTCGACAAAACACCATAAAAAATCCAGGTCGAGGAGTAGATCGAGAAAGTCTTCTTCTTCTTCGTCCAAAAAAGCGAAGAATAGACGACACCGGTCTCCCTCTTCCTCTTCCTCAACTACATCTGAGGAAGTTATTACATGTCCAACAAAGCATGACTCCCCAAAAAAGTGGGAAGCGTTTAAAGCATCGATGATGAACATTTTTGAGAATGCAGCCCAGACCCCCTCAAAAATGTCTGATGAAGACCATGCCCCTACGCACAAAAAAAGTGACCGGGGAAAGTCTAAGAAGAGGAAATCCGACAAGAAATTGTTGAGGGTGTCTTCCAGGGAATCTTCCCAAACACCTAAAAAGAAAAGCCTTCCAGTGCATAAACAGGCGGCAGACCTTAAGAAAAGGACATTAGATTTCGATACATCATCGAAGTCCTCGATGAAAACATTTCCGGAGCCTCCATCGAAGGCTGTCGAGCATAAGGGGTCGATGATCCAACCGTAAAAAGTTACGTTGAGTACACTATCGACGGCTTCGAAGACTCCTTTGACGGCGTCGATGGTCTCGACAACTCCTTTGACGACATTCATAGCTCCTTCGAAGTTATCGAAGAATACCTCGACAACATCGAGGGTAATAGCCACAACATCAATGCCATTGACGCTTTTGTCGACGTCGACACCAGTTACAGTGGTGAAATCAACACCAATATTAAAACCTATACCTGAAAAGGTATTTCACCCAGAAAGTAGACATGATCTTTTGCAAACCATGCCATCTATATATGGGGGAATGTCTTCAGGAAATGAGGAGGAAGATGAAGAAGAAGATGAACAAGAGGTTTCATCTGCAGGAGTAAAATATGGTACAAGACAAGTCCCTGAGGAATTAATTAATCCTCAATCTAAAATGCAAGACCTTTGAGTGTTTACAATCTGCAAGTGGACTAGATACGTCCCCAGAATACGAGTTTGAAAAACCTGACCCAGCAGAGCATTCTGATTTAGGTTACAGAAAACTAATGAATAGAGTTACAGAGTTTATGGGATGGGGTAGAAACTTGCCTGTATACCTTGATGATGATATGACGGATATCCTATCAGGAGGACCTCAACCAGACCCCATACTTCCTTTTCATATTGCCTTACAAAGGAGAGTTAATACTGCTTGGGAAAGACCTGAGACCATCCTTGCAGTAAATAAGAAATATGTTGCAAAACACAAACCCTGTAATTCTGACGCAGAATATTTAAGTAAGCACCCATCTCCAGAAAGTCTGGTAGTTCAAGCAGCCACATCAACTAGAAATGCTGCATAACCTACAATTCCCCCTGATAGGGATGATAAAAAGATTGATGCATGGTCTAACAAGATATTTACACCAGGGAGCATGGCTCTAAAATCCATGAATGTATATTGCACAGTGGCGAGATTTACATATAACCTGTGGGACTGCATGTCAGCAGCCGCTCAACACATCCTAGAACGAGCGGAACGTGATGGGTTCCTATCCATAGTAAAGGATGGCAAGTAAGCTTCGGGGGATTGCCTTCATGCAGGTTTGGACACAGCTGACCGTATTAGTAGGTCCATGGCATCTAGCGCATTGCTACGCAGATTTGCATGGCTAAGAAAGTCAGGTTTTGCACCAGATGTACAATCTAGACTTCTTAATATGCCATTTGATGGTTCGAGGTTGTTTGGCAGCAAAGCAGATGAAAGTTTAGAAAAGCTGCAGACCTCCAAGGCAGTGGCAAAATCACTTAGTGCCGCTATAAGGCAACCTCAACAACGCCCCTACACAGGCTCATCTTCCTGGAGAGGTCGTCCCTTTTGTTTTTACTCCTCATTTGGGAGAGGAAGGGGACATGCCAGTCAGAGGACAAAAGAGATTTCCTCGGGGGCGAGGAAGAGGTACTAGATCTTCCCCAGCAGCAGCATCCTGTCCCTTCAGCCGCTGCTGCAGCTGCCGCAAAACCACTCTGGGGTTTTGATCCACAAGACCCCAGTGGGAGGCAGACTCTCACAGCATCTGCAGGAATGGCGGGGCATTACCTCAGATGCTTGGGCTCCGGAAACAGTATCCCAAGGTTACTGCCTTCCTTTTCAAAGGAAACCTCAGAATCACCCACCGGGATACAACTCTACCAAAGATCCAGACCCGCTCCTGTTGCAGGAAGTTTTAACCCTGCTACAGAAAGGTGCAATAGAACATGTACCTGTAGCGGAGAGGAACAAGGGTTGGTATTCCCCATATTTCCTCATACCAAAGAAAGACGGAGGATTGAGACCCATCTTAGACTTGAGAGACTTGAACAAGTTCCTCAGGAAGGACAAGTTCAAGATGGTTACTCTTTCTCAGATCCTTCAGGCTCTCTAACTTCAGGACTTGTTGGTATCATTGGACCTTCAGGATGCTTACTTTCATGTGCCAATCCATCTCAAGCACAGAAAGTAACTGAGGTTTGCGATTGGCAATTCTCACTATCAGTTTCGAGTTCTGCCATTCGGGTTGACCTCCAAGAGTTTTCACCAAGTTGATGGCGGTAGTGGCAGCGAGTCTCAGAAGAGGGGGGATTCACGTCTACCCCTATTTGGACGATTGGATGATCAGGGCACGTTCTCCAGAACAAGCCCAGGATCATCTATCCAAGACTTGCCACTTCCTTCACAAACTAGGGTTTTCTCTGATTTAAAAAAAGTCAAACATGATACCATCACAGAAGCTCCAGTTTATCGGAGCATTCTTGGATACTTGTTCAGGCAAAGCCTCGCCTCCCGAAGAGAGAGCTCACCACATTCTGCAGATGGTAATAAAATTCCAGAATGCCCAGTGTCTACCGGCCTTCGATTTTCTCAGGTTGCTTGGCCTCATGGCATCCTTCATTTTTCTGGTGCCAGAAGCCAGGTTGAGAATGAGATCCCTTCAGTGGGCCCTCAGAACTCAGTGGTCCCAATTTTCAGGGGAAATGACAGACCTTTTACAAGTTCCAACCAGGGTAGTACAGGATCTACAATGGTGGGCTTGCAAGGAACATATCCTCAAGGGAGAATCTTTTTGGCAACCATGGCCAGAGATAACAGTAGTAACGGATGCCTCACTCACGGGGTTGGGAGCTCACACCAATGAGTTGATAATCAGCGGTCGTTGGTCTCCATCGGAGTACATATTACACATCAACCTATTAGAACTGAGGGCGATCAGACTAGCATTGAAGGCCTTCCTGCCCTCTGTATGGGGAAAGAATGTCCTGATAATGATGGACAACACAGTGGCCATGTACTACCTCAACAAGAGAGGAGAAGTAGGGTCACTACCACTGTGCAGAGAGGCAATGCAGCTCTGGTTCTGGGCAATACAAGACGGGATCTCTCTGTCTGCCATTCACCTAGCAGGAGAGCAAAACACAGCGGCAGACGCTCTGAGCAGGCAGAGCACAGTCTCCCACGAGTGGGAACTAGCTCAGGAAGTCCTTCAACAGATCTTCACCCTTTGGGGAACCCCTAAAGTGGATCTGTTCGCAACCATTGTTAACATGAAGTGCGAACTGTGCTGCTCAAGGGAAGTTCCCCCGAGAGGAGCTCTAGGAGACGTATTCGTAGTGGAGTGGGAGTTTCCTCTTCTTTATGCGTTCCCTCCAGTCCCTGTGACCCCTCAGGTAATCAGGAGGCTGAGAAAGTTCAGGAAAACCATGATCCTAATTGCCCCGGATTGGGCCAGGAGAACGTGGTACCCGGACCTTCTCGACATGTCCATCTGCCCTCCAATACGTCTTCCAAAAAGAGAGGATCTTCTCCCGCAAGAAGGAGGTCACGTTCTCCATCCAGAGGTCAACATACTCAACCTTCACGCATGGCTTCTGAGAGGTTGAGATACAAGGTTTGGGATCTTCCGGATGACGTTATGGAGATTTTTCTTTCGACCAGTTCAATAACTGGTGCAGGGATAAGAATGTGGACCATTTTCAATGTAATATTCCAACAGCATTATCTTTTCTGTTACATTTGGCTAATCTGGGGCTCCAGGTTAGTACGATAAAAGCATATTTAGCAGCGCTATCTATCTTCAAGCGCTCATCAGAAGAGGAATCTTACTTTAAGATAACTTTAATAACCCAATTTTTAAAAGGTTTAAAGAATGGATTTCCACCAATACCATTTCAAGTTCCTGTGTGGGATTTAAACTTGGTACTAAAGTTTCTTACATGTGCACCTTTTGAGCCTTTACATTCCTGTCCATTAAGGCTTCTTACTCTGAAAACCATACTCTAATTGCATTGACATCAGCCGGCAGGGTAAGTGAGTTGCAGGTACTTTCTAGTGGACCTCCTCACACCACCTCTTATAAAGATAAAGTAGTCCTTAGGGTCAAACCTTCTTTCTTGCCAAAGATCGTCTCAGACTTTCACCTGTCACAGAAAATAATACTACCTACTTTCTACCCTCCTCCTCCTCACACAAGTAAGGAAGAGGAACGACTACATAGATTAGATCCTAGAAGGGCTCTTAGCTTATATATTTCAAGATTGACAAACATATGTCAGTGTGATGAACTGTTTATAGGGTACACTGACCGTAAATTAGGTCTAGCTGTAACCAAACAAACATTATCAAGATGGATAATCTTAGCCATAACTGAGTGTTATAGACTAGCTGGAAAAGATCCCCCTGAGGGATTGAGAGCTCATTCAACTAGGGGCATGGCAACTTCAACAGAACTTCAAAGGGGTGTCCCTGTATGAGATATTTGTGCAGCAGCCACATGGTCATCCATGCATATTTTCATAAAACATTATGCTTTGGACTCAACTACCTATCAAGGAGGTTTATTTGCTAAATCAGTACTCCATTCGGTACATGACTAAAACAATGTCTGTACTCCCACCTCCAATACAAAACTTCTTTGGGAGTCTTTCTAAGATGAGGAATACGTGGGAGGACACAATCCATTCGAAGAACAAGTTACTTACCAACTGTAACGTTCTTTCGATTGGATGTTCCTCCCACGTATTCCTCATCGACCCTCCCATCCTTCCCTACAGTACAGTTTATGTGCTTTACACTCTAATTTCTTTTAAGGCTTAGGTCAAAAGAGGCACATCTTTAACTATAATCCATGGGCTCTGATACACGAAAAAACAGAACTGAAGCCAATGGGCACACTTGAGGCATTTATACAACGGATGACGTTGGTGTTCGACGGATACCGCCGAGGGACATGGACGCCGTCGCCTCGAGTGGAGCGCCCTCTGGTGGAGAGAGAAAAAATTTCCGAAGCAGCAAAGCTGAAGGTAAGGATATATCTAAGATAAGGAATACGTGGGTGGAATATCCAATCGAAAGAAAGTTACAGTTGGTAAGTAACTTTTTCCTCTGTGGGGGTGCTTGTTTACTCTCAGGCATTTTCTCAATTCAACAATGTGTTTTTGATTGGCATTTCTGTTTAACTCCAAAGTGATGGTACAAGTCATTCAGTTTGTCAGAATGACTTTTCAGTGGGTTGTGGTGCCGCTCTCACTTAGAAATTACAATACAGTTTAAATCCTGGAACAGATTTGACCTTTGATCAGGCAAACTGAAAATTAGAATGAACAAAAACCTACTTGCATGACTGGAGTTCTTTTTACAGTTTGTTTAAATTTTGACGAATCGAGGGATTCAGTCACTTACTCCAAAGGGGGAGTCCTTAGCTGTGTCGCTAGGGGGGTGAGCCCACTACGCAACATTCCCCCTAGGGTTTGAGATAAGCAGGACCTCATAGGGAAAGACTCTCCTCTTAGGGATAAGGACTCCCTTTCCCATAAGAAACTACCTTCTTATCCCCCAAAACCCAGCACAACTGCATTATCTGAAAGACAACTAAACTCCTCTTACATGTATTACTGTAATATAATACCAGAAGAGCAATGTCAACCTGGTACTGTGAAGAGTAAGAACATGAGAGTAATGGAGAGTGCTGTAAAGGATTTCAATCAGGCGTCCCACACCGGACCAGGACCTTCGCCCTTAGCCTAAGATGTAGTGCGCAATTAGAATGCTTTTTCTTTATTTTCTACAAATTCGAATTGAGTCGATGCCCAACCAGTCTCACACCCCCTTTTACAAATACCCTGGGTCACAATGGACCATGAACCAGGCTGGTGGGTGGTAACAATATTTATTTACTTTAAATTCAAAGAAAATCGCACCATTTTTATATTGGGCAGCAATCACCAATGCAGTGATAATTACAAGGAAACCACTGAAATACACTGGGGTACAAGAACATAGCCAAAGCACAAATGAATAGGAGCACTTTTTCAATTACTGAGTTAAGGTTTCCCCCTGCAATGTTCCCTCAAACCCCAATTAATCGAAATTCTGATTGGATAGGAAGAAGTGTCAGGGATATGAGACGGCAAACACAATCAAAATCCAGATTTTTACAAATAATTATATGTGTTTAAATAATGATATACATATGTTTTATCACAGTATCAGGAATGTAATATCACTAGCAACTATAAGGTAAGGTATCACAAAAGGCATACAGGTCAAAATAGCCACTTGAAATGAGGACACAGTGCAGCCCCATTCACACGTTGAAAAAAGTTGCAATTTTCTCATTTTCCGTTTTAAATGTCAAAAACGTTTTTTAAGAAAAATGGGTGAAATACACAGAATCGGAATGAGGTTTTTAGGCTGGGTAATAGATGCACATCACAAGGACACTATGGAAGTGAAAGAGTGACAATAGCTGAAGAATTGGATGAGATTTACAAGGTGGAATGAGGTTCAGTTTAGGTCAAATAAAGCAGTGAAGAAGAGAAAATTGGTTTTAAAAAGAAAAGGCAAGTTTTACTTAAACAAAATTATCTAGACTATATGGTTAAAGAAAGACACGGTACGTTCCAAGATTTATTCGCAACGTCAACCTTTTCAGCCCACGTTCAACTTTATGTGGGAATTGATTTGATTATTCCAAATGTGACTAACGTCTTATGATCTATGCATGACAGAGATGAATAGGAAAGTGGCGCTAACGCTTGGAGATCAATGACAAGATGCACAGAGAATTCTAACAGTTTTAAAAAGAAATCTGGGTATGGATAGGATTACTTAAAAAGTGGAACAAATAAAAAGTATCAAGATGGGGTAGGCTATGATATGATATGATAGTTTATTTATATAGCGCCTATACACAATGTGTTTCAAAGCGCTTCAAGGCAAGGAAGGGAACAAGGGAAAATACAAGGACATTCTTACAGGCCATGAACAGTAAGGATGTGAACTTAACTATCATACTCGGCCTGACGACATTTCAGATAGTGCAAGTGCTAAGACATAGATAAGGAAGGGAGGGGGAGAGTGGGAAGGAAATGGAAACAGGCAGGCGACTCCTGTACTAGGCCTGACAACATTTCTGGTAGAGCTGGAAGAAAACAAAAGGTGATGGAGTGGGGTGCAGAAAGGGAGGGGAGGAACAAAACAAGTGATTATCGTACTAGGCCTGACGTTTCATATAGTGCTGGAGGGAGGGGGGGCAACAGTAAGGGGATAGAGGAGCGACAGAAGAGGTTGCTATCATAGTAGGTCCAGGGACAATTCTGATAGAGTAAGTGCATAGAAGAAAGTAAGGGGAGGAGGGGAGGCGATAGGAAAAGGGGGAGGGGAGGAGAGAACAGAGAGTAAGCAGTCAAAAAGAGTGGAGAAGCAAGAGAGGAGAGCGACTAGAATTGCAGAAGTCAGTAGTAACACATAATGTTGCAAGCCAGGATACAAGATGACGATGGAAGAGCATGATTCAGGGCCACCATGAGTACAAGATGCAAAGGAAGTCCAGCATGAGAGTTGAGAAAGGGTGACGCACCGTGAATCAATGAAGTCCATAAAAGTAAAATCCAGCATTGGTCACAAGACGGTGATGGTGAAACCAGAATTTATCAGGACAGACTCCTGTGTGCATGAAGGGGGGGGGTGCACAAGGGAACAACACGGGGGGGACCAGAGAGGGTGGGGATGGCCTGTTGGGACAGAGGGTGTAAACACATGTTGGTGCATGCTTACCTGCTGTTTTAGCAGGGGGTCGGACCGTGGATCCTCCTGGTCTGAACAGGTCCAAACAGCAATAGCCCTTTTCTTTGACTGCCCTTCATTTTGGACGCCCTTCATCTAAGAGTTAAGAGCAGGAAGGAAGAGGCAGGGCTAAGAAGGTGGGCGGGGCTTAGGCCAGGTGACTTAGATCCACTTACACCTGCTCCCCAGCTGCAAAGGAAAAGAGGCTGGAGGGCTCCTTAAGTAGGGAAAAGAGCGGCAAGCAGGAAGGCACCAGGGGGGGGCGGGGCTTGCTAAGAGGTGAAAAGGAGCGGCAACCAGGCTATGTGTGGCTATGGGATGGGGAAATACTCACAATCAGCTCTTGAGTTTGGGGATTTGGACAGTCAACCGGATCTGGACTCAAAAGCTCTAGTCACCGGGTAGCGGCGGACACTCCTCACAGCATGCAGCTGGGCAAGTCTGGTCACTGGATGGCAAGGGTACAGCAGGCATGCAGGTTGTGAGCAAGAAGCCAGTCTGGTCACAGGATGCTCCCCAAAAGGGTACCACAGCTTTCCCCTTTGCTATTTGGGATTTTTGTGGGGTTTTCTGGATAATTGGCGCTGCTTGGATAAGGTCAGTTATGCTTTTGCCTAGCAGTAGAGTCTGGAATCTTGCAAAGGTGGATCTGGAATGTCTGTATACGCAGGCACTGGAAATTCTGTGAGTGTCCTGTCCCTGTGAGCTCCCACCCTTTATATAAAAGTGGGTGACATCAATGGGTTTGTTTAGCATAACTGACCTAGACCCACCCCTAAGAACCGGATAGGTCAGCCAATGTTGGTTGCCTCCTCTAGGAGGGGACTCAGTTTATGGGGTTGTGTTTTTATGAGGTGCAAAGCCTTCCCACAGTCCTTTTTGCTAAAAATCAATCTTAACATAAATTACACATTTGTACAGTTGTGGCACTTTAACAAATTACATAGGCAGATTACATATTTCACGCAGAGCATGGCAGTCTAATTCTCACGTTTGTAGGACTTTGTTTCGTCTGTCTAATAATTTTTCATCCTTTTCAGTGAGAAATGTTATACCTAAAATTCTATAACTTTATTCATGTGTACATATTATCATAAGGCATGTTAATCTTGACTTTCAAAGTGACACCATATACACTTTCCTCAGAATATCCAATTCTCTGCCATTTCTGTCCACAATATGCTAGTGATGGCTACCACGTCTTGTTTAAAAGCCACACAAATTACATTAAAGCTGTTAACTTTTTACATCCCTGCAACGTCCTGTTGCAGAGATAAGTCTTAAAAGTTTATTAATAAAATAGTCTTTTCAGCCAAATGGGGCTGTCCTTTGTTCTTCAACTAGGCACATTTTTTCCAGGCTACCACCAAATGTCAGTTCAGCCCAGGGTGGCCATGGAGGTTTCCCAGTATGATTGAAGGTTTATTGTCACTTCCCCAATTAACGTATACGTGTCCCATAATCTTTTGTTTCAAGCTGAAGCCCAGACAAAAGTCTGACAAGTGTGTGGTATTTCGAGGGGATTGGGTCCTCCGACGTATTCCATATCTATGACAGGTAATGTCCACATTTGTGCTGCTTTGGAAAATTTTCAGCGTCTGCGTCGATGCGCCGTCCCCGAGGACCTCCTCCGACGGCCGACGTCACCCGATGTGATAAGTAGGACGCACGACGCCCGTAGCCTCGGTTCCGTTTTTTCTGCGAACGTGTTCGCTTTGTGAATCTCGGTACGCCTCGACTCTTTGGAGTTTGTTGTATTCTTGTCGGTTCCTTTGAACCTGTTCGGTTTTTGTGAAAACCTGTTCGTGATACGATATCTACCTCGTCTTCCACCCCGCGTCCGGGCTTCAAGAAATGCGGGGACTGTGGGTCCAAGATGTCGGTCACGGACTTGCACGACGCCTGCCTCTGGAGCCTCGGGGAGGCCCACGATACGGACGACTGTGTCGACTGCCAGTCGCTCATGGCCAAGGCCTTGCGGGAGCGCAAGAAGAAGTTGTCGTTAGGTCGGGTGTCTAAGCCCCAGAAGTCGGGGTCTACGGGGCTTTCGACAGATGACTCGAGAGGCGACTCTCCGCGTCCTCATCGGAAGTCCAGTGGGTCTCCTTCCAGGAGTCGGTCTCGCCACTCGTCTGCCTCTTCGAGGCATTCCCGGAAGCGCGGGCATCGGTCGCCTTCCCTGTCTTCTTCCGAGGACTCCGCCCGTCGGCGGGTCGCTTATCCCACCATGCAAGCGACACCGGAGGAATGGGCTTCCTTCGGGAAGAAAATGTTGGCGATTCTCGGGCACCGGTCCGTCCGCGCCTCAGAGTGGGGTCGGTCGGCACCGGTCTAGAGACACCGCCCGTATGCCTTCGGGCTCGGGTGGTCGGCACGGCTCACGGGAGAGGTCACGCTCAGACAAGGGTAGCCGTTCTTGCCATGCCCGTTCCAGGTCCCGGTCCTCGACGTGCTCGAGACCACGTGATCCTGTGCCGTCTTCGAGGAAGACGTCGACGCCTGTGGCGTCGAGGTCGTCGACGATCTCTGTCGAGGCTCTGCCTCCGAGGGGGTCGTCGATGCTGTCGGCGCCTAGGTCATCGAGAGACACGCTCGGAGCTCCGGCTTTGAGGCATGTGTCGACACCGTCGATGCTGGCAGCGCTGCAGCTGACGTCGACGCCGATTCACTCGACGCCGGCGCCGTGGTACGGGGTTAGCCCCTAGAAAGGCTCTGGCTAAGGTCAGGCATAGCTTTGGTCCCCAGGTGTCTTCCTCTCACCGCCTGGAGTACATTTCAGAGGGTGATGAAGGCTCTGATGAAGGCTTGGTTCCGGTTACGGTGCCAGATGAGCTTTTCTCGGGCTATAGCCAGTTTGATGACCTGAGGCAGTCACTGCATGATGCCAGTGGACTGGACACCTCTCCGGAGGTGGAGTTTTGTAGGCCGGAGCCTGGCACTCATGCCGATTCTTCATGCCGGCGCCTTATGTCTCGGGTCACCGAGTACTTGGGATGGTCAGCTCCCCCAGGGGAGTTTGTTCAGGATGATCTCACGGACATCCTTGATCTTGGTCCCCCCACTGACCTGGTACTGCTGTTTCATATGGCTCTGCAGAGAAGGGTGGCGGCGGATCGGACTGCTCCGGCAGTGGGCAAGTCTTTGTTGCGAAAATACCGTCCAGCCAGTAGCGACCCCTGCTACTTGTCCAGGCACCCCACTCTGGAGAGTTTGGTGGTGCAGGCGGCTACGGCCCCGAAAAGCAGGCGTCGTATCCTACCATCCCTCCGGATAGGGACGACAAAAATTTTGACGGCTGGGCGAAGAAAGTGTTTTCTTCAGGGGGTATGGCGCTTCAGGCGGCCAACTCCGTATGTGCCTTGTCTCGTTTCACACACACTCTGTGGGACTTTGTTGCATTAGCGGCTGAACATATTCCCGAAGGGGAAGAACGGGATGGTTTCCTTGCTATGGTTCAGGATGGCAAGGATGCCATGTGTGAAGCGGTTCAGTCGGGTTTGGACATGGCAGATTGTGTCAGCCGGTCCATGGCGGCGAGCACCGTAATACGCAGATTTGCGTGGTTGCTGAAGTCTGGGTTCGCTCCTGATGTGCAGTCCCGGCTCCTCAACATGCCCTTTGATGGTGAACATCTTTTTGGCAGCAAGGCTGACGAGAGCCTTGAGAGGTTGCAGACCTCCAAAGCTGCAGCGAAGTCGTTGGGCACTGCAGTTCGACAACCTCCGACTTTTCGTCTTAGGGGACAACAATGGAGGGGAGGTTCCTTTCGCTATTACTCGTCCTTCAGTAAAGCGAGAGGAGCTGTCAGTCAAAGAGGCCACCGTAAGAGTGCCAGAGGTGGAAAACAGGGTACTCGAGGTGCCAAGGCCGCTCGGGCAGTTGCCTCTTTGCCCTCAAGCAACGCCGCAGCCGCTACCACTCAGTCATGAGGCCAGGTCCCATGGTTCGCCGATAGGGGAAAGGCTGGCGCAGCATCTTGTAGAGTGGCGTGCCATTACTTCAGATGTGTTAGTTATGGAGATCATAACCCACGGCTACTGTCTTCCCTTTCGGCAGAGGCCTCACGACAATCCACCTGGGAACCTCTCTTTGAAGAGTCCGGATCCGCTCTTTGCGCAGGAAATTCATGCCCTGCTGGAGAAAGGCGCCATAGAACTGGTGCCTATAGCGGAGAGGAACAAGGGATGGTATTCCCCTTATTTTTTGGATTCGAAGAAAGAAGGGGGATTGAGACGCATCATGGACTTGCGCGGTTTGAACAAACTCCTCAGGAAGGACACGTTCAAGATGGTTACTCTCTCTCAAGTCCTCCAGGCCCTTCAACTTCAGGACTGGTTGGTGTCTCTCGACCGCAAGGACGCTTACTTCCATGTGCCGATCCATCCCAAGCACAAGCAGTACCTGAGGTTCGCGGTTGGCGACTCGCACTTTCAGTTTCGTGTCCTGCCGTTTGGATTGACCTCCAACCTCCATTTTCACCAAGCTCATGGTGGTGGTGGCAGCGCATCTCAGGAAAGGGGGGATTCAGGTCTACCCCTACCTGGACGATTGGTTGATCAGGGGGAGCTCTCCCGAGCAAGTCCTGGATAATCTGTCCGTCACCTGCCACTCCCTTCACAAGCTGGGCTTCTCCCTCAATTTAAAGAAGTCCCATTTGACGCCAACACAGCAGCTCCAGTACATCGGAGCAGTGCTCGACACATCCCTGGGGCAGTGCTTTCCTCCCCAGGTGAGGGCTCTTCACATTCAGCAGATGGTGCACAAGTTGCCCAGACTCTCCCAGCGTCCGAGTTCTTGAGACTGCTCGGCCTCATGGCATCCTGCATTCTTCTGGTGCCAGAGGCTCGTCTGCGGATGAGATCATTGCAGTGGGCGCTCAAGCTCCAGTGGTCTCAGTCCTCCGGCAGGATGTCGGACCCTGTTCAGGTGCTGCCCTCGGTCGCCCAGGACCTTCTGTGGTGGGCTGTTGAAGTCAATCTGATGAAGGGGGCCCCATTTTGGCTGCCCTGGCCGGAGGTGACGATCGTGACCGACGCATCCCTCACGGGATGGGGCGCTCATGCCAACAAGTTGACAGTCAGCGGTCGTTGGTCTCCGTCGGAGTCCAGACTCCATATTAATCTGTTGTAGCTGAGGGCCGTCAGGCCTGACCTGAAGGCTTTTCTGCCGACTGTGCGAGGAAAGAGTGTCCTGATTCTAACGGACAACACAGTGGCCACTCACTACCTCAACAAAAAGAGGGGGGGGCAGGGTCACTTCCTCTGTGCAGGGAGGCGATGCAGCTCGAGTTCTGGGCCATCCAGCAGGAAATTTCGATCTCGGCTGTTCATCTGGCCGGAGACAACAACGAGACGGCGGACGCTCTGAGCAGGCAGAGCACGATCTCTCACGAGTGGGAGCTGGCTCAGGAGATTCTCCTGGAGATCTTCGCCCTTTGGGGGACCCCTCAAGTGGATCTCTTCGCCTTCAGTGTCAACCGGAAGTGCGAGAGGTTCTGCTCATTGGATTTTCCTCCAAAAGGAGCCTTAGACGCTTTCGTGGTGGAGTGGTCATTCCCACTGCTGTATGCGTTTCCTCCAGTCCCCGTCATCCCTCAAGTACTGCGGAGGTTACGGAAGTTCGGTTCTCGGATGATCCTCATTGCTCCGGCGTGGGCCCGGAGGACGTGGTACCCAGACCTTCTCGACTTGTCCATCTGCCCTCCACGTCGTCTTACCGAGACAATCTGCTCTCAGGGGAGGGGGGTCAGGTTCTCCATCCAGAGGTCAGATCCCTCAACCTTCACGCTTTCCTTCTGAAAGGTTGAGGTATAAGGATTGGGACCTCCCTGAAGACGTGATGGAGGTGTTGCTGTGGGCCAGGCGGCCGGCAACAAAGTCTCTGTACCGTTGCCGTTGGAGAAAGTTCTGCGACTGGTGCAGAGTTAAGAATGTGGATCCTTTTGAGTGTGACATTCCCATGGTTCTGTCTTTTTTGCTTTCCTTGGCCCACAGGGGCTTGCAAGTGGGGACCATTAAAGGTTACCTGGCGGCGCTGTCCATATTTAAGTGCTCGTCTGAAGAATGTTCCTATTTTAAGATTCCTTTAATTTCTCAGTTTTTGAAAGGGCTCACTAATGTGTTCCCTCCGTCACCTTTTCTGGTGCCCGGTTGGGATTTCAATCTTGTTCTTAAGTTTCTTATGGGTGCTCCATTTGAGCCTTTTCATTCTTGCCCTTTGAGACTGTTAACTCTGAAAACTGTGTTTTTGGTTGCGCTTACTTCCGCTCGCAGAGTGAGTGAGTTACAGGCACGTTCAGTTAAGCCACCCTTCACTGTGTTTCATAAGGACACGGTTGTCTTTAGAGTTCGTCCTTCCTTTCTTCTGAAGGTGGTTTCGGAATTTCATTTGAGCCAGAAGGAGGTTCTTCCTGCGTTCTATCCTCTTCCACATCCTGGTAAGGAAGAGGAGAGGCTCAATAGGCTTGATCCTAGGAGAGCATTGAGCTTTTATATTTAGCGCATGTCCCGGGTCAGAGTGGACGATCAACTTTTCATTGGTTATGTTGGAAAGCGTTTGGGACAAGCTGTTACGAAACAGACTTTGTCTCGGATTATTTTAGCTATCTCCGAGTGTTACCGCTTGGCGGGTAAGGACCCTCCGGCTGGCTTGCGGGCCCATTCTACCAGGGGAGTGGCTGCGTCTACTGCCCTGCAGATGGGTGTTCCTATTCGTCACATCTGTGATGCAGCCACCTGGGAGCGGTACATACTTTTGTACGTCACTACTCCCTCGATTCCATCCGAGGGCAGGATCTGGCCTTTGGCAAGGCAGTCCTTTATTCCGCAATTTGATTGGGCATGCTAAATTTGTGTTCTAAATTCTTTTCCCACCTCCTTGCTTGATACTGCTTTGGGAGTCTGTCATAGATATGGAATACGTCAGAGGACCCAATCCCCTCGAAGAGCAAGTTATTCTCTTACCTGGTAACGTGCTTTCGATGGGATGGTCCGACGACGTATTCCATATCGCTCCCTCCCTCCCTACCTTCCCCGCTGCAGAATTTCTTATGCGATTGCAACTTGCGTTCCGCAAGGCCTTGTGTGTCTGACTGGCAGAAAACTGGTGTCACACGTTCTGGGGGAAAAAACTACAACTGAGGCTACGGGCGTCGTGCGTCCTACTTATCACATCGGGTGACGTCGGCCGTTGGAGGAGGTCCTCGGGGACGGCGCATCGACGCAGGACGCAGACGCCAAAAATTTTCCGAAGCAGCACAGCTGTGGACATTACCTGTCATAGATATGGAATACGTCGTCGGACCATCCCATCGAAAGAACGTTACCAGGTAAGAGAGTAACTTGTATTTCTTTCTCTTGGTCCCTTCAAAGTTTTCAAGGGTGGCAATTAAGACATGTGTTCCAGACCTCCCTTGTGGCTTCTCTTGGGGGTAGGGCACTGCTGTTATCAGCACCCAAATGTCCCTTGGCCATAGCAGAAACCTGTTTGGACGGATTTCCCAGTACAGCCAAAAACATTTATTTCTTTATTTTATTTTGTTTTGAATCAGCAGCAAGCATGTTGAAATAAAACCTCCCATATGTTTCCCAGCAAAACCCCCTTTACATTGCTAGGCCAAGACAGGGCCTTCTTTCAACATTACACTTTTTTCCTCATTTGCAAAAGCGCATTTTAACACATGGTGAAGTCTGCTGGGCTGACCATTTCAAAAGGGTTTCTCTTCCTTCCGACTTCCCAACATTGTTTTGCAGCCCTAGTCAGTGTCACTTATACAGAAATCTGTTTAAGACACAGATCCACTGAAATTGACGTATGCCCTTAGAGCTGGGGTTTCTTTTTGAAGCAGTGATTTTTTGGACATTTTGTAGCCCAAAAGTCAAGCGTTTTCCTGTGCGGTTTAAAGTAAAGCTTCTGTTGGTTTCCCAGACTTGGTCTGACGCAGCCTGCCATTCAGGAATAAGGCTCTCTTCTGCTGGAGCACAATCTGAATATGGATGGGCATGGCAGGGCCTCACTGATAAAAGCAGATTAATGTAGAACAGATGAAAAATATTTCCCTTTTTCAATGGGAACTTTAGGCTAGCAGCAAAGCAGCGCTGCTTTTTCACTCCACTTCCATAGTACACACCAGAACACAACCTGGCAGCCTTTCTTGGTGTGCTCCCGGTTCTAACTTGCCCAATGGCGCTTGGCAAAACAGTGCAGTCATCCTTTTGTAGCTGCAAAACACAGTTTTGAAGCAAGGCAGTGGTGCTAAAAGGAGCCAGCACAGCCATTTTGCTGTTATCTGCTGAAGTGCAGCTTAGTTATGGATGGTAATTCTGCTGAGTGGGTCAATGTATCCCACAGTGCTTGTCTGTCAAAAACGGACACAAAGAAGCCAACAGGAGGCGTAGTGAATATGAACCCAACACAAAGGAAGGCTGTTCCTTGGTACCTCGGGAAGCCCCAGCATTGCGTCATAAAAAGAGGTGAGTCATGAGAACAAGGAAGTGAGATCTGGGACTTACAAACTGGCCAGATCAAGGAGGCTTCAAAACCAAGGGAAGCCCTGCTGTGCCTGTCCAAAAGCAAATACAGAGAAGGGACAGCAGCACACTGTCCAATTAGCAGAGCAGATTAATCCATTCTGGCCCCAGCAGGGACACTCAAGAAGGGCCAGTGAAGAGCCCCATTGTTTGCATGCTGAGTAGGTGATATACCAATAGCAGACACAAGGCGGTTGTAGAGAACCAACAAACCAAAGGAAGGTGGTGATGGGGTGCAACCGAATTAAAGGAAAAACCCTTTGTTCCCCAAAACAGCCCCAGAAAAGCAAAGCATCTCAGAAGAGCGACACAGGAGGAACCAGAGAATCTCCCTGACTGACCACAAAGGAGAGAGAGAGAGAGCATGCTGATCCAGTGATGCAGAACTCCTTCAGTGCAGGTACGAGGGAGAGCGGGAGACCCGGGGAGCGAGGCGTGAAGAGTGAAGATCACCCAGGGACCCTGCATCCTCATCCCACTGAATGGCAAAAGTATAAGAAGAGTGAATGTTATCCATGAGACTGACCTATTCATCCCAGCGGTTTGCAAAAGTATAAGAAATACTTAGGAGTACATGATACATGCTCCTGTGAGTCACAATATTGTGAGAGGAATAAGAGTAAGATGGAGACTTTGTCTGCATGTCTCAAAAATTGCCTGGGAAGACCCATTGATCGAACTGAAGGAGCGATTACTTGGAATAGCAAGAGACTATTTGAAGAGATCATTTTGAAGAGACTCTGTTTACTCCACCTCACGGTACACATGCGGGCGCTCACCTACCTCCAAGTAATTACCGCCACCACTATATGATAATACTGTACCTAGCCTAGTCTCTGAATGTCAAACCTAGGTAGTCATTGATGTCATATTATCATTTGCTTGCATACTGTTTTTTAGCCCAATCTGTGACGCTCAAATCTAGGCAGACCCTGTTGCCACATTGGCTCTCATTTGCTTGCATACTATTCTTTTTTAGCCCAATCTGTGAGACTCAAATCTAGGCAGACCCTGTTGCCACTTTTGCTTTCATTTGCTTGCATACTGTTATTTTTTTAGCCCAATCTGTGAGACTCAAATCTAGGCACCACCCTGTTTCCACTTTTGCTTTCATTTGCTTGCATAGTGCCCAATCTGTGACTCTCAAATCTAGGCAGACCCTGTTGCCACATTGGCTTTCATTTGCCTGCACAGTGCCTTTAGACCATCTCGGTGATGGCCGATCCTAGACAGTTTTAGCTGCCACATTACCTGTAACCAGTGATTTCACTCCTTACCAACTACTCTGGCTGAATAACTACCCTGGCCACCCAAGATGCATCTAGCAGTTACTTGCCTCATCATCTGACTCCCACCTTGACCTACAGAATGTACCTACCAGGTATCTTCTCAGCACTGCTCAGAGCAATTCTCCACCTCATCCTCCTGTCCAGCCACCCTAGCCTGACCTCTAGCTCTGCCTCCACAGGCACCACCTCCCGTCTTACGATGCACCTCTCAATACCATGAAGCCTCACCGCCAGAAACTCCAAATTACGTGCCAGACTACCCAAAATATATGAACCCCGATCCAGAGACTCTAACCAGTCTAAATTATCCAACCGAACCCTACCCATGCTTTCAATCCCCTCTAGCAACCACCCCTTGGACACACCAAAGCACAGCCACACTAACACTCAGCACAAGGTCCATAACTTAACCACTACAACCACCCACACCAAACCCACCACCCCTCTCATACGAGGTGCCTTAATTAACGCACAATCACTAGTAACCCATGCCACAGACATAGCATTCTAGCAGAAGAACTAGTCTTCCTAGCTATTACCGAGTCGTGGCTCCACGCAGCCGCTGGACCTGCCCTTTCACTTGCCGTCCCCGACGACTACACCACCCTCTGAGCGGATGAAACAGAATTTAGAGGTGGAGGCCTCGCTATAATTGCCAAAACACACCTCAACATCAGACTCGACACCACCAATCACTTCCCATCATGCAAATCCCTCACAGCCAAACTCCCTACCGCCAACTCCCAAACTATAACCATCCACTTACTCTACAAACCCCCCTGGCCCACTTGGTTCCTTCGAGGAAGACCTCACCACCACTATCACTAATAACCTAAAAAACACCTCCCAGAGCCTCCTCCTAGGAGACTTCAACTTGGGCCTCAAAGATCCTAAAGACCCACAAGCAAACCTCATCAACAATACCCTGCTAGAACTAGGCTTCACCCAAAGAGTGTCCTCCCCCACTCACAACAACGGAAGAACCCTGGACTGGGTAGCTGACCACAACTGCGTGGCCACCATCACAGCTAACACCCCCAACCATGGTCCGAACACCACTCCTCGCCTTCAACCTGAAAGCTGCGAGCCCCATTACTAATAACCTACTAGCCACTGCTTATCCATACGAGAAGCAAGAAAAACATGACAGCTGAAAAACTCATCCCTCTTATCCTCCCAACCTTGAACCAACTCCCAGCTACCTCCAACCCCCACCACCTCGTAGAAAGCTACAACAATAGCATGTGCTCAGCATTAGACACTATCGCACCCCTAAAACTGAGAAAATGCAAGCCGAAAAAACACTTGAACACATGGTTCTCTACTCAACTAAAAGCCCTCAGAGCTGAGTAATGCTTAAAAGAACAAGCTTGGAGACATTCTCCAACAGACATCAACAAGCAGACCCTCAACAAAATAGTCTCCACTTACAAAAAGGAAATCATCACCGCCAAACAGGAATCATTCAATCAGAGAATTTCACAAGCCAAATCCAACACTAAATAACTCTTCACCATATCAAAGAACTGGAAACAGCCATCCTAGTCCCAGACACCTGTGTGAAAGATAAACAATGGTCCACTAGTGTCCAAAATGCCCTGTCCAACAAAGTAGCAGGCCTTCAAATTAAAATCTCTAACAAGAAAACCTCCCTAACTAAGTCTACCAATTCCACCAACACCCCCACACACCCTACTCTCCTCCCTACGCCCCAGAACACTACACCTAACCCACCTCCCCACTTCAGCTTCTCCCAAGTCTCCACGTTAGAAGTGGACAAAAATCATTCTCAGCCTCAAACCATCAAACTGTCAAGGCGACCTTTGCCCCGCCAAATCATCAAATACGCAGCTAGAGACCTCTCACAGTTCATCACCGAACTCATTAACGCCGCCTCCTCCTCAGATACCGTCCCCAATAACCTCAAAGAATCCTGGGTCCTCCCCCTACTCAAAAAACCCGCCGTTGACCCGTCGATTCCCACTAATTACAGACCCATTACCACCGTCCCCTTCCTGCTCAAAATATTAGACAAGACAGCCTATCAACAAATACAAAAATACCTAGAGCAAAACCACCTCCTAGGAACCCGGCAATCGGGCTTCAGACCCCAACATGGGTCAGAGACAGCTCTCATTAACCTTAAGGCCCAAATTGACACTCTGAGAGACCAGGGGAAAACGGCTTTACTGCTTCTTCTAGACCTCTTTGCAGCATTCGACCTAGTTGATCACAAAAATTCTTTGTGACCACCTAAACTCGGCGGCCCATTTCTCCCAAGAAGCCATCGGCTGGATTGAGTCATTCTTCAGTAACAGATCCATGCGTGTCTTCTCCACCTCAGCCTCCGCTGACCCCATACCCATCACTTGCGGGGTCCCCCAGGGATCTTGTGTCTCCCCCACTCTGTACAACGTGTTCACGAAGCCCCTGTTTGATCATCTCGATGGTCTGGGTGTCATCTACACTAATTACGCTGAGGATACCCAGATCCTCATCCCGCTGACGGGAGACTACAACACGGATTTGGCCTTGGTGAACAGGGTGTACAGTCTATGCCTGAATGATGACAAGACTGAACTTATCATCCTCGGATCCACTCCTGATCTAAACAAACTTGACCATAACTACTCGAGCTTCACTATAGACAGTAACCCCATCAAGGTAGCTAAAGTAGTGAAAACCCTAGGAATCTACCTAGACTCCATTCTTTCCTTCCACAAACAGGTTAGCTCTTTGGCCTCTTCCACTGCCTACACTTGTAAGCTTATAAGAGCACCCAAACCTTTTCTATCCACACAGAACTGTATTACCCTGGCCAGAGCCCTTGTTTTATCCAAACTAGACTACTGTAACACACTTTATGCTGGAGCCAACAAACAGATTACTAACAAAATCCAGACCTTGCAAAATAATGCCCTTAGATCAGCCCTTAGCATTCCCAAGAGAGCTCACATCTCCAACATCAGGAGATCTCTTAACTGGCTTACCACCACCGACAAAGTCTTGCTCAAAGTAGCCTCCTTAACACATAAATGCCTCAATAATGCAGCCCCCCGCTACTTAGCTGACAGAATAATAAGATACTTCCCTAATGGGTGTACCAGAACATCCAATGCTAACTTGCTTACAGTTCCTAGGTTCAACAGATCCAAAATGGCCGGAAACAGCTTCCAGGTGAAAACAGCCCAACACTGGAACTCCCGCCCACTCGCTCTAAGGACCCCCCCAATCCTACCCCGCTTTAGACGCAACTACATTCAGTGGCTTGAGAACAACAACCAATACCTGACCTGCCTCTATGTTTTATGCTTCTATGTAAATATGTATATTTTGTAAACTGCATATCACTGTATCTATTGCAACTGTATTCACCTATGCACATATTGTAAATCCTCTGTACATCATGGTAACCAACCTGAGAATAACCTCACTGCTCCTGCGCCCTCATACCTTCGGGTCTGGTGCGCAATACAAATGAATAAACTAAACTAAACTTTACTGAGAAGCATCCCACAGGAGAAGGGAGTCATTCTCCTGGTCTGGTCTTTTGGTAAGTATTAATAGAGGTAGAGTCAGCATAGGCTAGTTTTGACAGAGGATGGACTGCTAAGTTGGAACTTCACATCTGACAACAAGCACCTTACATTAGTTTTGTTAGGTAGGGCATCACTTAGGCTAGGGTTAGTGAGGCATTTTCTTTAGTATTTAAATAAAAGCAACTTGAACAGGACACCTTTATAGTCCGTCTCCTCCTTCTGACCTACCACAAAACTCAATAGTATTCAATATGAATCTTGCATTCGGTTATGAAGATGTGAAGAGTTGTATTTTGTAAAATGTAAAATAAAGCATGCCTAATGCATTGTTATGACTGATTGAAGCTTTAAATATACCAATAGCCAATGCAAGGATTACATTCAAAACCCTCTGCATTGTCCACAAGGCTTTCTAGGACCTGGGTCCAAAATACCTGCAGCTGTCTCTCCACAAATACGTCTCCGCTCGAGCTCTTAGCTCCTCTACCTCTAACTCCCACAAGGTCAGTCGTTTTTCAGAGAAACGAGCTGGGGGGTAGAGCTCTGTCATCGGCTGGGGCCTCCCTCTGGAACATCCTCCCTACCACTCTAAAATTTGAGGAGAACCATATCTAGCTCTAGAAGCACCTCAAGACCATCCTCTTTGCTTCTACCTTCGCTCCCCCTCTCCCCTGCTGATCTGTTCCATCTTGGCACCGTGCACCTGGCCACCCTCTGTCCTCTGGGCCCAGCTACCTGCTCACCCTGCCACCCTCCCGCACTGCCTCCGGACCACACCATGCACTGGTGTCTGTATCTGTACGCATACCACCCCCCCTTCTTTTTCTTCCTGCACTTATCAGACCTTCCCTGTCTGCTGCCGTAAACCCAGCACTTGCCACTTGCTGGCTGCACTGCCACTGTTTGTTGCCTTCATCATTTATTTATTTATCTGTTTCTCCTTTGCTCCACACTTTCCACCCCCCCTTCAATGCACTTTTCCCCTCCCCCTCTCCCATGCACTTGCGCGTTCTCAATGTCACTGGGCCTAGTAAGATCGTTGTTTTGTTCTCCCCTGTTCCCCTCCCTTCCCTTGTCGCGCTCTGAAACACTTGTGTACGAGCAGGATAGAAATAAAATTTCAATTAAATGTGCAACTTGCCTATCTCGCATATCTGTGCCCAAGAGGATGCTAGTCTGTCTAGACGTCTCTCCCACATACCATCAAGCAATATGTCATGTTTTCTACTTTGGCACTCATACCGCCCAAGAACATCTAATCAAAAAAACCTGTCGATCTCTCGATCCCTTATTAAGCTTTTCTTTGTTAGTAGTGTTGATATTTGTGTAAAGAAAATCTACTAAACCGGGTTGTAAACTTTGTGGAACACCTGACCAGAAACCAAAAGAAAATGTATATTATGTTTTAAATGATTATTCTAATATATCCAAGGATAGGAATTGTATTGTAGGAACGAATAGTTCAAATGGCTTGAAGTGGTTCAAGGCCAGGATGGCTGCAGATTATGTTGCTTCTGCACAAGCCCTCTCTGCTCACTGGTGTTGTGCTATCTAGTCCTTATATTGGCATCAAAGCAACAGTCTAGTAAGAATTTGAGAGATCCTGAACTCGGAAACCCTTTTTGAATAAAATGTACCTCTTCGGAGCAGGTCTGCAGTTCGGGCCAGGGATTGGGGGTGGTGTTTGGTATGGCAAAATGACATATAACAGAAACAATGTTGGTGGGTCATGGCCTGAGATCAGTGATTCGCCCTGTTTGTGTCAGACTGTGCAGTCTTCGCACTCTTAGCTGACTGCAGGCACAATATCGGGACTGGGTGGCAGGTGCTGCTGGAGCAGAAACTTGAACTCTTGGCCAATACATCAAGGTCTTATGCCGTATGGGAAGAGAGGCCTGATTGCCAGAGGAGGTGGGGTTGAGGAGGTGGTGTTGAGAAGGTGGTGGTGGTGTTGTTGGAGCCTCTTAACTGTGGCACTGGAACTGCAGCCTTTGGAGGCAAGTGGCAGACACGTCTGCAAACAATGCGTTGAAAAGGCACAATGTTGGCAGAGGAGAGGGAGTTATTGGTGACCCTAGATGCTAATGGGTGCATAGTCCAGGGCAGGTCCAGTAACCTTTCTGTGCACAACACAGGAACACAAGGCGAAAAGACCCATTCACAGAGAAATGAAAAAGACTTATTTTTCCTGTGCTTAGTCCAACCAAACCCAGCAGTGTACCATTGACATGTTACTTTGCCATCCCATGGCACCAGAGGGGTTACTGGAAGCAATAACTAAAAAATGACCTACATGGCATAAGCAACCTAAACGGAAAACGGCAATATCCGACAGTCGGCTTTTATGAACCACAAACCAATGTTTCATTTGAAAAACCGCATATAAATTAAAGTGGTCTGAATAACAGCACCTCGGACATTTCGGAGAGCTATTCACACTAGTGATCCTCCTGAAAGGAGAGGTGCAGGGTGTTGGATTTTGGTTGCTGCAGAGAGAGAGGCCAGTTGCCAAGTCTTGGGTGTTGACGAGCGCAGGTCGCAGAGGGCACCGGGGTCCTCTTTATCCGGAAGAGTCTCTGGCTTTGTTTGCTACTGAGTAGGTCCGACCTGAGAGCAAGAAGGAGGTGCAGGGTAACTGGGGACTTTGGTGTGGCAAACTGGCGTGACGGGTATAGAGTTTGGATGGGCTTAGTGGTCCAACATAACTAAATATTAGCAAGTGTTGAATCACAGTGTGCGAGTGGCTAGCTGATGGGTATAGTGGAAACGGAATGGTGCGCAGGCTAGTGTGGGGAGTTTGCAATCCAGAAGCAGCATATGTGAAGGGCAAACCAATGAGCTCTGTAAATGAATCCTGAAGTGAGCGTTAATAATGTAAATGCCTCAGCAATAGTGGAGCAGCATGCAACAGCCATTTGAACAGGGGACAGTAAATGTAAGCCAGCAATCATTAAACAACATGCAGGGTACCCCCAGTATGCTGGGTGCAATAGTCTGCCCTTAGTGCGTTCGTTGCAGCAGTCAAGGAAGCAACATGTAAGATGAGACACTCAGAGAATTGTGTAGGGGGTCGCAGTCGCTCTATTGAGTACAGTGAGATGCAGCAGCAGCAGGAATAATGTGATGTTGCGCAATCATCTCATCTTCGCTATGTGATGTGCAGCAATCACTCCATGGATGCAGTGAATAGGAGCAATGTTTGAGAGACCACAATCGGCAGCTTTGCATAGGATACTCTTTCCCCCCCAAGAAATGGAATCAGGGGCAGTGATAGAGAAGTCATTAAGGCGTATCTCCTTGTCCTTAGCCCATTCTGTGGGTAGGTGTCCCAAGTCTGCTTGTGGATGGCAGTGGCTGAAGAAACCGCCCCAATTTGGGCCCCAGTCATAGCGTATCTGTGCCGTTTACTTGATTGTGGCCTGGTGAACATTTAAGTTTTTAGGAATATCCTGACATTCATGTGATTGTACAAAATGCGGAGTTGGTTGGGTGCGGCCTTCGACAGGTGGTTTGCAAGGTTTGGTATAAGGAAAAGGCCCTGCAGATGTAAGGGGATTGTTAAGGATTTGTGAGACCTGCCTCCAGTGCCCATGCTTTGCTGTACATGGTTGATGCTGTGCCTCTTTTCGGGCAGTCAGTGGCTTGGACTAGTCAGAGGCAACCCTGCCTTTACATCTGCAAATGGGCGTGCCAAAGTGGATGCCTCCAAATGCTCGTACTCAGTTATCCATCACCTATTAAGTCCTAACCGCACCCAGGCATTTTCTATCGTGCCTGGCGGAGGACCTGTATTGCTTTGAAGAGTTCCTGTTAACCATTCCTTATCTATGTTGCATAGGAAGGTCGGTCAATGATACATGAACAACAAGAGACTCTATTCTTCCATCCTTCTTCCTGTCCGGGACCTTTATTGAAAAGCTGCTGTTCTGTGTTCCTCATCGTCGGGGAAGCCAACATTGCTTAACGTGCTGGTTGGATCACCAAGAATGTTTCTGTATCTCGGTTTAGCTGGAAAAGACTAAGTTGTTACAATTGTTTTCCCAATGCTTCCGTTGTCAAGCTGCCCCCTCTCCGTAACGTCCCTATTACAAAAACCAAGAATTCAGTCTAGTAGTCTACTGTATGAAGCTCACAACCTTGCTTGAGGGCCCAGTGAAAGTAGAACACAGTTGGCTTGAATGCGATCTAGGTAGCCCATCATATCTTGAGAAGAGGATACAGTTCTCTGGCAATAGAAATCCAGCATCACCAAGGTTATCTTGATGGAAAACAATGACCCTGGAGCACGCTCCAGGATAGTGCATGCCTTAATTTGTGCAGGCTCTGTCAATCCTAAATTGTCTGAGAACATTGGTAGTGAATGTTGTAACTTAATTGCAGTTAACATTGAATGCATTGGAACGCAATCTGTGATTTTGATGTGCCTCAAATGAAAGGTGTAAAGACTGGTAGGGGGTGTCTGTACTTCTGCTCTCTATATGGTAGAGGAGAGGCACAGAAGACCCCAGCCAAGATTCTCTATTACGGTAGCAATGGACGAGCAATCAAGGCCTAGCTTCTCAGGAGGTGATGCAGGCTGGTTCTTAAGTACAGTGTAGTCCCCAAGCCCCCACAAAGGAATGTCCCCACACTGTATTGGTTAGAACACAGTCTTTATATAATCAATATTCAAGGTTATGTACACTTATCATAATAACTCACTTTGTACTTAGGAAAATCAACAATGGCAAATATATACAGTTCTAAAGTGGTACCACCCTTTGTATTAGATCTCATGAAAAGTGCATCAACAATACTGTAATCATGTCACACAGATCAATAGAGTGAAACCAGCAATAGAGAGAAGAGAGAAAATAAGGTGGTTGAACAACAGGCAGAATACTGGCCCCTACCACTAGACACAGTTCTGTGTGGAGATCCCCCCACCTGGGCAACCTGTAAAATAAAGATATTGCACAAGCCCAGTCCATATATTGTTCTGCAAGTCTTATTCCCTCCTATAATGTTTTTACCCCCCCAATGTACCTGGTGGAGTCGAGTCCTTCGAAGAGGCGTCGACAGATCCTTCTTGAGCGACCCCCTTTCAAGCGGGAGTCACGGATCGTCGAGAGGCGTCGAGAAACGTCGAGGAACTCTGGGTTCGGCGACGGGGAATCGACGGCCCTTCTTGAATGCCTTCCCTTTCAAGCGGGAGACACGGGGCGTCGAACGTCCGTCGACAAACAGGGTAGAACGCGTCGATGAGGCGGCAGCTTCGTCCGAGCGTGCTCGTCGGCGTCGGAGCGTCGGCGTCCTGCAAGGCAGAGGCGTGCGGGGCACCTCGGTGACAATAGTTCTGGACCGCAAAGATTGTGGAGATGGAGGCCCAGCAAGGGCGTCGAGTCGTTCGAGTCTTTGTGGTCTTCAGGTGGCGGGAAACCCACCGGCAGGTTTCTCCTCGGCGCGTTGGTCGTCCTCGACTTTCTCCGGCAGGATAAAGCGGTCGACGGTGCGGACGAGGGAGTCCTTCGATTCAAATGTTCTTAGGCAAGGAGCGGACGGCTCCGGTCGTCGGCGGCACGGCGTCAAGTGGTTCCCACGGCTGGGCAACACAACTTCGACGGGCCTCCAGCGGTTACACAAACCTGCGAACCCTGGTCGACGGCAATGGACTTCGACGGCGTCGATGTCCGGGTGCTTCACTTCGATCTCCTCGGCGGTCCCGTCTCGGGTCGGCAGCCTTTCGAGGATCTGTCTTCCAGGGCACTTCGGCGAAGATGGAGCGGTGCTCGATGGTCCCTCGGAGCACGGGAAGAGGGCGCCTTACCAGGTCCTCTCTCGGGTCAGTCCTCGACGAATTCGGCAACCTTCAGATCTGTCGAAGCAAATGCAACAGCAAGTCTTCCTCTTCCAGCTGGACGTCGAGGATCAGCAATTCCAGTTACTCTTAAGTGGAGACTCAGCTTCTGAACGCTTCTGAACGTTCCTGAATGTTCCTGAACCTCCTGAACAGTGGTGAGAGGTCCCCAGATATACTATTCTGTCTCTCATCCACACTGCTGGCATACACTCAGCAGCCAATCATACAGAGGGGCATTCATGCAGTCAGTCAGCCAATCAGGCACACAGTGCATTCAGGCCACACTCCTCCCTTTCAGACACTCACAACAAGGAATGTGGATTGGGACAAGTACCCAGCCATTCAACACTACACACTGCATTCAGGCCAGTTTCGGGCAGGGCTGTCTCAGTCTTTGTCTCTCATGCCAGAAACCAGACAACCACAACAAGGAGTGTATATTGGTCACACACTCCATTCACCCAGGTCCCACCCACAGGAGTTACCCACAACATACAGTCACTGGGAAGGCTCCAGTCAGTCTAGCTGGGCCTTCACAACAACACCATATATGGAACTTCCACCCAACAGCCAGTCAGGGGGCAGGGACAGAGTCAGGGCTTCCCAGGACTTTGGGAAAACAATGTAACAGGCAATAGAAAGCAAGAGGCCACAGGGGCCATCTTGTTTCCTATCAGGAATCAACTGATTCCAATGGCAGGGCCTGGGTATCCCAAAATGGAGGACACCCAGAGCACCTGTCAAATTCAGCATGGAGCTGCCACCAGCCCATACCCTGCTCTGTGGGCCACCCACAGGTGCCCAAAAACATACACTAGGGGCACAGGGTTGTACCCCTACCCAGGGGTGCCATAAGGGTATCCCATGGGTCTGTTCACCAAACCAAAAGAGAGAGCTGCACTGCCAGGAGTCCCACATGGACTCCTGGGCAGAAAACATGACAGAACACACGATAAAAAGCAGTAAGGGACAAGGATTCAGAGGCTCTGTCCCTCTGATGCATTTCCAGCATCACAAAAGGCAATTCTTATTTTGTATGGAAACAGCCCTCTCCTGCCCCTTCCAATGTGTTTAGTGCTTTAATGAACTGGGCCGCATTTGACTGCTACTGAATAACAGTTTTAGAAATACATTGCCATGGTCACTGGCGATCATTAACAGATCCATCCACAAATTGACGGTCCTGAAAAAAAGGCACTTGTTTGCCTGTTCCTGAAGAAAGCAGATCTACGTGTTGTGCTTTCCAGAACGTTGGATGCGGTACTTCATTGGTTGCTGTTGTATGGCCTGTAGAACCTGGTAGATATCAGTGTTTTTGTAGTGGATTGCCTCATTCCTGCAGAGCAGCACCCAAGAGGAAGCCTTGGAGTCCACTGTTTCGACTTGGCTTATTTATTCTTTATTTGTGCGGATCGCCATTTTCCAATTTACTATCCACAGACCCCACCTACAATGCCTGCAGTAAAAGTCTGACACCAAGACTTGGCTCATTCCAAGGCATCTCAGAGGCCACCTTTTGGTTTCAGGATGCCCTACCTGAGATGTGCATTCCAAACATGATCGGACTGATGTTTGTGAGCGCTGGGAGTAGACTGAGATTGGCTCAAGTGGAGAGAAGGGTTGGTGATTAGAAGAAAACTATTCATTACTGAGTAGCACAACCCCAGTCTCCCCTTTTCCCGCACTCTGAGCTTGCGGCACATGCCGCTGTGGCAGTTAAGGCAAGGCTTTCTTTGCAAACACTTTCCCCTTGTATGGAAAAACCTCTTGACTGATGAGGAAGACTGAACTAGTACAGAATGCAGTCCCTTTGGCTAGTTTCTCGCTTTGAACATGTAAATGATATTCTTGGGACCTCCAGTGGTTAGTTGTCTAGAAGGACCATTAATGCTCTGTGGGACGATTCATTAGATGCTGTCACTTCTCCCACAAGGTGAGCCCCTTTCTATGAGGCCAGGGAGGGGAGGCCGCTACCCGATAGTCCCCCTGGGGTGATACAATGCGGAAGGATCTCATGGGGCAGGGGCTACACCTGTCTGCCCCTTCCCGAGGAGGATGATGAATATCTGGTTACAATTATGCACAACAGCCCCATCCTAACCTTTCCAAACCTCTTACTACCTTTTAACCAACCTCGACTTGCGAGCACTTCCATTTTCTACTGTGGCATTATACCATTGTCTGAATCCAGTACTGAGACAAAGGAGAATACCTTGGAAGTAATACTGATACGAAGAGGATGCACAGATGCAGGAAGCATAAGTCTGTGAACTCGGAGGAGCGTTATAGCTTTCCAGGAACAAACATACCTGTACAGACTTTAAAAACAGAAGAGGGACTTGAACCATGTGAAACCGTTCACGGAGCAACAGCGTTTGTTGAAGATGTTTGGCGCGGAGATGCAAAGCGCTGGTGATCGGTATGACCTCCTAGGAGGAAACTCATCTCTACCGGGTCCGACCCAAGACCCTTCAAGTAGCGGGCGAGGCAGTTGCATGGCCTCCAGGAGGAGGTGGACCGCACAGTCTGTAAAAGGTGCTGCCACAGCAAACCAGTAGCCTTCGGAAGCCACTGAAGACCATGGCAAGTGCAGACCCCAGGAGAGACCGGAACTCGGTGGAAAGATCCCAGAAAGTACAGGAGAGAGCAGTCTGACCGGTAGGGGGGCACGAGAGGGTCCTGGCAACCGATTAACGACACACAGGAAAACTGGGGCAGGCACAAGTCCCCTAACTTGAAAGAAAGTACCAGTAAACTTTGCATTAGATAACACAGTTCCGGGGTTTTGTTTTGTACCAACTAGAGACATTCCCATGCGCCTGGCTGTTGTTGCAATTTGTACTTGTGTCGCAGTTTATGTGGGGCAGGTAAAGGGGCTTTGACCCCGACCCCTTGAAAACAGTCGAAAGTATTGCTCCACACTTTAGGAACTGCGCCACACTGAATACTGGTGAAAAGGTTTGTATTTATTGTATTGCCCTTTACGGATAACACGTGTTTCGACACACCAGTGTCTTTTTCAAATCAGGGCTAATAGAAAAACTATGTTATATATTTAAAGATGTGCATAAAGTGAAATTCACAAAGCAAATGTATGTTATAAATCAAAATGCATGATCACATCAATATGAAAACAAACCATAAAAAATATATTAATGTTGTAAAATCACAGAAAGTTAGGGAGGGGTGGAAGGAGAGGAGGTTTAATGTAAATGGACATGAGAAAACAAAATAGAAGAATGCAAAGAAGATAAAGAATTATTAGATATTTCAATTCTAATGTACAAGTCATATGAATGTAGTATTACAAATCATTTTGATAAATAATGTATAGTTGCACCCATGGGAGCCTTACCTATGTTCCAAATCTAGAGTTCCAATTTGATGAAACAAAGTATCACGGGATGAATCCCCCTATCAGAAATCAGGTAAAAAATCACAGGTTAAAAAGTCGTCGTAAACACTTGGCTTTCATTTATTAAGACAGAGCCCTATGGCGTCTATTGCGCCATATAGTGTAAGCCTAAACAGAGATACACATTTGTACCACTACTTGAAGTAGAATAGTACAGCATATGGCATTATTAAAGGTCTATCAAATTCGAAAAGCTACTGGTCATATTTATATTGGACTGAGCGCGAGCTGTTACTCGACCGGGGTAGAGTGCCTGATTAATATGCAGCCGTGCGCTAGTAACGCTACGGGTGCAGTCGCCAAAAATACCACAGAGAAAATATATATAAAATCTTATTTATATCACCTCTAAACGAGCGTTAGTACTGGGGTATTAATCTATGGCTGGGGAGACTGCTTAGTCGGGCGTAAACTGTTACTAAGGCTTACCTTCAAGTCACACGAAATCTCCTGCCGTCTGGTACGAGGACTAGCTGCACTTCCTGAGTTTACACGGGTTGTCGTGGCAACCCTAGTCCTACTTCAATTCCGATTAGCGTCCCGTTCTGTTTGTCAGGAAAAAACTAGCGCCATGTTTTGGGCTTGTTTCTCATATTTTAGATAGCAAACAGTAAGGGAACATCCAGCAAGTTCCCATGGGCTTGCAAGCTGCGATTTTATTTATAAAAATCGTATCGTTATAGTTAAATGGAATAAATCTCAATTCTGCCAAACAAATAATTTACATTATGTGGTAAATTACACTGCATGGTTTCTCTTCAAAATGATTGGAGGGGCATAGGTATATTGAGTGTAATACATGGCCAAATAACAGGAATAGGCCATGGATAATGTAGATAAAACTGACTGAGGGTACATGTTAGCTGGTGGGGCAAGCTAGACACATACCTTGTACGCTATTAAGGCACAACTGGTCAAAAAAGTTTATCACACATATATTAGCCTACAGGTGACTCTTCAATGATACATGTTGGGCATGGTCCAAATTTGATGTAATAAGATAAAAACATTAAATCAACATAGTAGTACATGTACTGGTCAGGCAAGGAGTGGCATGTCGGGTACTAGTGCGTATTACACGTAAATTATTCCTAATCATTAAAGATACTGATTAGAGAAAATACGCCATCTCATGGTCTTGATTCAGGCCAAACTCCGTTGCCCTGAATTTGCAAATAGTACGGGCTTCCATCTGGTGAAGGAGGGCTTCTCTATTTCCACCTCTCTCGCCCAGAGAAGCCTGTTTGAGCCCGATGAACCTCAAATTCATTTTATCATCCAATTGGTGCTTGGTTTGCCAATGTTGTGCAAGTGGCAATGTTGAATCAGATTTACTCATAGCATAAACATGTTCCTGTATTCTAAACCGAAGTTCCCTTATAGTGCTTCCAATATATATGCGTTCGCAGGTAGATATGATGGCATAAACAATATATTTACTTCGACAATTAATAGTGTCCATAATCGTGACAATTGTTCCTCTTGAATCTGAAAAAATCTCCGTGTAGGAGTGTGCTAATTTGCACATGGTCCACACTTCCTGAATCCTGTTGGTACACTTGGTAACCATAGTTCTGGTCTTGGTGTTGGTAGTTTTGGGAGTAGGGAGGGGGTTTTCAAGGTTCTGGCCTTTTTGAAGATTAGTTTCCGTTTTCATTAATAAGGTCTTTAAGGTGTTCATCTAGTTTGAGCAGGTGCCAGTTTTTATTCAATATTTTTCTGATTTCAAAATTGTTGTGAGAAAAGGTTGTAATGAGACTCACTTTATTGTGCTCCTCCATTCGTTTAGAGTTTTTAGGTGTTAGTTACATCCCTGTTCATTGTATGGACTTTTGCATATGCCAAATCTATACATTTCTTATTGTAGCCTCTTTGGTGAAATCTGTATTTCAGTAGGTCACATTCCTGTAGAAATTCAATAGTATTGGTTCAATTTCTCCGGGCTCTTACAAATTCACCCTTTGGTATGTTACTTATCACTGTTTTCTGATGACAACTCGTTGCAAATAGGGTTGAATTTGCCTCTGTCGGTTTGCGGAAAGTTTTGGTCAACAATTTGCCGTCCATCACATATATTGTGAGATCTAAGAAGTCTAAGCTGATATCACTCGATGGACCTGACAGGAAAATCCCTTCTTCATTATTGTTTAAACAATCTTTAAATTTGATTAATTCTTGGTCATTGCCCTTCCAGATTAGTAAAATGTCATCAATAAATCTGGTCCACATCACAATTTTGTCTTGTGCATTTGGGTCCGTGTAAACGTGTTGGTCTTCGAACTTGCTCATAAAGAGATTTGCAAGAGCAGGTGCGTATTTAACGCCCATAGCTACTCTCTGTTTCTGCTTGAAGTATCTTTTGTCGAACAAAAAGATATTATTTTCCAAAGTCGTTGTCAACATTTCTTTTAACATGGTCACGTAATGGTAGTGTGAAGCAGTTTCTCCACAAAATATATACTCTATGGTTTCAATCGCTGCCCCATGCTCAATCGATGTATACAGAGCTCGGACATCCCAGGTGACAAGTGTGTATGTATCCTTCCAATGAATGGTTTGAAGTTTCTTAATAACATCAGTGGAATCTTTACAGAAAGCTCTGATTTCAGGTACACGTGGGCTTAATATATTATCAATGAATTCACTGATTTTCTCTGTGACCCAACCTATACCTCTGACAATTGGTCTCCCTTCCGGAATTTTATTGAATGTTTTATGCACTTTTGGTAAAAAGTAAATAGTCGAGATCACAGGGTGCGAGACAGATATATAGGCTCTTTCATCTTCGGTAATTAGGCCTTTCCTTTCCCAAGTTTGAATCTGCTCCATTATCCGATTTTTGATTTCCATGGTAGGATTAGTCCGAAGTTCTTCATAACAAAGGGGGGTTGTTAAGTGATTCTCGGCCACCTGGATGTAATCCGCACGGTCCGTGATGATTATTTTTCCCCCTTTATCGGCTTCCTTAATAACTATGGACTGGTCCATTTGTAGATTTTTCAGAGCTTTGATCTCCTCTAAGGTTAAATTGTTGTTTTTGGTCTTGAGTCTGTTACTTGTTCTTACGCTCGAAAAGATTATTGATATCCATTTGGACCACTTTATGAAAGGCATCAATCATGTTATCTTGAGAAAATTGCGGTGTAAATTTAGATCTTATTTTCAATTGTATAGGGATACTGATGGGTTGTATTCTTAAATCATGTAATGTTTCATGCAGCTCCAAGTCTTCTGCTTCAAGGGTTCGTAATAAATTAATATTCTCAATCTCTTGTATAGACAATGTACTCGGTACTAGTTTCTCTTGTTTTAGTCGATATTGCTGAACTTGGGTGGCAAAGAACTTTTTTAGTTCAATTTCCTTGTAAATTTAAATAGATCAATCTGTGTTTGAATATGATAGTATCTATACGTGGGGGCAAAAGAAAGGCCTTTGTTGAGTAATTTAATTTCATCTGTTGTCAAATCTTTGGATGAAATATTCATCACAAGGTCATTGCTTGTTTTGTTCCTGTAGCTAGCCGGGCCCTGGCTCTTGTCAAACGTCTGTAATCTTCCAGAGCATCTGGATTTCCGCTGTCTTGTAACCCCCCTCCTTCCTCTCTTCCTGGTAAAACTCGTTGAGGGTTTGTTGATGGAGTTGTCTGAAAATGGACTTGCTTGATATTAGTTAATCTACTTCTACCTAACCTGATCCTTCAGTATTCCGTTCTACTTCCCTGGATGTTCCCTTACTGTTTGCTATTTAAAATACAAGAAACGAGCCCAAAACATGGCGCTCATTTTTTCCTGACAAACAGAACGGGACGCTAATCGGAATTGAAGTAGGACTAGGGTTGCCACGACAACCCGTGTAAACTCAGGAAGTGCAGCTAGTCCTCGTACCAGACGGCAGGAGATTTCGTGTGACTTGAAGGTAAGCCTTAGTAACAGTTTATGCCCGACTAAGCAGTCTCCCCAGCCATAGATTAATACCCCAGTACTAACGCTTGTTTAGAGGTGATATAAATAAGATTATATATATATATATTTTCTCTGTGGTATTTTTGGCGACTGCACCCATAGCGTTACTAGCGCACGGCTGCATATTAATCAGGCACTCTACCCAGGTCGAGTAACAGCTCGCGCTCAGTCCAATATAAATATGACCAGTAGCTTTTCGAATTTGATAGACCTTTAATAATGCCATATGTTATACTATTCTACTTCAAGTAGTGGTACAAATGTGTATCTCTGTTTAGGCTTACACTATATGGCGCAATAGACGCCATAGGGCTCTGTCTTAATAAATGAAAGCCAAGTGTTTACGAGGACTTTTTAACCCGTGATTTTCGACCTGATTTCTGATAGCGGATTCATCCCGTGATACTTTCAAATTGGAACTCTAGATTTGGAACATAGGTAAGGCTCCCATGGGTGCAACTATATATACATTATTTATCAAAAGGATTTGTAATACTACATTCATATGACTTGTACATTTGAATTGAAATATCTAATAATTCTTTGTCTTCTTTGCATTCTTCTCCCTATTTTGTTTTCTCGTGTCCATTTACCTTAAACCTCCTCCCCTTCCACCCCTCCCTAACTTTCTGTGATTTTACAACATTAATATATTTTTTTATGGTTTGTTTTCATATTGATGTAATCATGCATTTTAATTCATAACATACATTTGCTTTGTGAATGTCACTTTATGCACATCTTTAAATATCTAACATAGTTTTGCTATTAGCCTGATTTGAAAAAGACACTGGTGTGTCAAAACACGTGTTATCCGTAAAGGGCAATACAATAAATACAAACCTTTTCACCAGTATTCAGTGTGGCGCAGTTCCTAAAGTGTGGAGCAATACTTTCAACTTTGCATTAGAGGAAATCTTCCTTGTGTCAGTGATGGTACCAAAACCTCTGACCACCAGAGAAGGGTCAAAGACCCCAATGTGAGAGAGTGCAACATTTGCATACAAGGATGTCTTCCTGGTGTTGGTGGAAGCCCCAAGGCCACTAACCATCAGAAAAGGGTTGAGAACCCCAACGGTAGACAGCGAGATAAAAATGTGTCATCTTCCATGTGACATTACTTGGCATGGTAGTGAACCAAGTGGGCCAATTAAAAGAAGAGGTGAAAGAGAAATGAGTCTGGGACCCTATACCAGAAAGAGATGCAAGCCATCTTCCTTGTGGCAGTACTTTTCTTAATTGGGTATATCTATCTGTTTGAATGTTAATTTTAAGGTTTCACCATATCTGCATTTCATGCACTCGTATGTCATTCGGATTGGTGTTTGTACTCTGCCCTCTTGACTAGCAAGCTAGCAAGCGATCTTCGCATTTCTGTGTCTGCAGTTCTACAATATTCAAACTGAGTTTGGCGCGGTCAACGAAATGCCCCGGGGTCCCCACTTTGCTTGGGTTGACTCACCGGCTCTGGTAGCATCTTCAGTCCTGTTTGCGCTTACGCGGTGTAGCTTTGCTGCTTGCTTACCACTCTAGGTTGGTCTCCACCTTATCTCTCGGCTCCGCTCCTGCACGCATGGGTGTTTCTAGATCTGGAAGAGATCCAGGGCTATGCTAATGTCAGGGCTGTCGGGACTAGGGGCTAGCAAGCCTTTTGGCTGTAGCCCCTGAGCTTCTATCCGGGGCTACAACCAAAAGACCAGGGGCTATAGCCCCCCCCCCCCAGGCACCCTAGCAACGCCTCTGCCTGCACGTCTGCTTTCCTTCAGGTCCCGGTAAGTCTAATGCTGCTTCTCCCAGCTGCCGAATGCCCATTAATCCTCTCGTGGTTCCTGGCATCTCCACAACATTTCATGCTTGCACAATGTTATTTCCCTTCTCTGCTGGCGAGCGCCTTTGCTCCGCCGCACCGGCACATGCCTCCAGCTGCCACACGCCTTCGAGGAAGATGCAACATCTTCTGAACAACTGCTCATGTTTGATTTCCATCTTTAATTGTGCCGTGCAATGGGGTTTTGGGAAAACAACTAGCACGCTCATTGAGCTAGAGCCTCCTGTGCATCATTGCCTTAATCCTCCTCGTCCCAGTACTTTGGTGGTTGTGAGAATTGGAGTCAATTGATGTCAACTGATGCATAGTATTTGGAAAATCTCTCTCGACATTTCCAAATGACAAATCAGTTCTATATGAAGGGGAATTAGGACTGAAAAGGTATTCTTGGAGTTTTCACTTTTTATACCAAGAATGGGAGGTTTGTCTGAAGAGATTTGTGGAAAGGTTTCTCTACTTTCCCAAAAGTGGGGGAGAATGGATGCATGGCAATAGGCCATTAGGGTATTGGGTATCGGGGAGTCTTTTTCATGGACAAATCGGGAATACCATATCTCGTTCAATGAAGTCATGACATCTCTCCGGTAGTTGTCTCCTCCCATGTGATCCTCATATCTCTGCCCCCAGTGTCAGGATCAGGTAGTGGCTGCTGTCCCCTGGCCACATGGGAGGAGGTTACCACCAGGGAATCTGTGATGACTCCATTGGAATCATCACAAAATCTTGTAACCTCAATTTGTTTACCATTGGCATCAGGGAGTGATGAGCAATTGCCAGCAGGTTGTATATTAATGGTAGTATAATACATGCATTCCTAAAAACGTTTGTGGTGGGAGGAATGTATAGGGATGACTTGGCTCTATGTAGATACCAACCCAAAAGCTTAAGTGAGTGCGTTTTTTTATGAATGGAGCATCAGAAGTAGTTAATTTCAAGTGAGGCGACAAAGTTCCTTTGGATAGAGGGTGGACTACAAATCGACTGTCCCTGCTCTAGGAATTGCATGATGCAGTGCAGTACGTAGCTGGAGGGTGGGGGGGGGGGCATTAGGATCTGGGTTGGTAAGTACCTTTTGATGGGATGTTGTAGGTAGATTTGACCGAGGTCATGCACAGGCTGTGAATAAGGCATGTTTTATTTGTAACGATAATCACACTCAGGAACATACAGTTTCTTTGTTTGGGTGGGTTAGGATAGGCACATGTCTTTGTCTTGGCTTACAGGTTCATGTGGGTGCACTCTGGCGTACTAAAAACACATGTTAAGCCACTCAGGGCTGTGCAAGTGTCTGCTGCTTTTCGGATGAAAATATTCTTGAAACTTTAATGGGTTTTCTCCGTCTGGCAGGTGCAGGTATATTTTTTAAAATACTGGAGAGTGAACACTATATTCTCCGGTGGGTTCCTCTTTTTCAAATTTGAATTATACAAGTTGAAGAATCTTATTGGACCCTTAGTGTTCATTAATAAAGGATCCTAGTTTGGAAAAACCTTGCCTGTGCTTTTTTCATATGCACTAGGTCAGGTCTCCCAATAGCCGACCGGTTTCTGTGGTACAAAGTGGTTACACCACATTCCTCAGGGCTTTAGGGAGGCATCAGTGTAGGTGTCTCCTATGTTACAATGGCAGCGTGGTCTGCATTATTCAATAGCCTCTCCCTGTAGGGATGACAGGAGGGGTGGGGGGAGAAAAGAGAGAGGGGCATATTAATTAATAAAATGATTCCCACCTTTTTAGTCTTACATGTGGTTATTATTTAAAACACTGCACATAAATAGTACAAAGTAAATGGAAGGGGAGGCTTACCCTTTCCATGTAGCTAGTGGTTCTGTGCACGGGAGGGTGAGGCAGCCTGTGACCTAGGGGCCAAATATAGTTGTCAATACCGAGTTAAGGTGCGTGCACTTGCATTTGTAAGCATAAACGAGATGCATTCAAGCATATTATCATCTTTTTAAAGAATAATTCATGAACCATGATTGCAAGTTGTTTGCTGTGAGGGTGGCCGCGCGCTGGCGTGCCATCTCCTTCAGCAAATATACCAAAACAGACGGGATCCGATCGCTCGGTCCCGTCTGTGTCTTCATTCATGCCGAGCGCATGTAAGTTTCCCCCTGGTCGTGGGAAAGGCTGCGCGTATCAGCAAGTACTATGTACAAACAGGGGCTTACCTCCTGCTTTCGTCCAAAGTGGTGTGGCGGGCCGCGCGCAAGGAGTTCTCTACGCTGCGGATTGCCAGACCTCTTTGTTTATGGTTTCCATGACGCCGCTGCGTGTGGCACGCGCAGTGTGAAAAAAATGGCCGTCCGGGGGTGTCCTTACGGTGTCCATTTTGAAGTCAGGCTCTGTGTCTAAGTCAAGAGCCCCTCTGTCTCTTGGTTATTTTCCGCTATATCTGCAAGAATGGTGGCGGGGTTCCTGCCTGATCGATGCTCAGAATTAAATATAAAGCGGATAGTACAAATTGTGTGCAATTGTTCCATGGGGATATCCAGGTGGTGTACCCGCATTCCATTGCACACAACCAGCATCCCGACATACGATAGCGGTGTGTCCGTGTTGGCACACTAGAGCTGTGGGTAATCCGATTCAAGATCGGTACAGCGCCGTGGCACAATGCAAGATGATGATGTGCATGATTACAAGATTGCAAAAGGCTACAAATGTGTACATTTGTGCAAATCTCTAAACCTTAGCATATAGCATTCAAGGGTATACAGATGGCGAAGACAATGATGTCTCGCAGTACACATTTTAATTATCTACAGTCAATGGTTATACTGTGATCAAAGTTGTACTCAATGGCAAAAAATGGATATCTCGTGTAGGATGGTTTCCAGGTAGCTCCACCCCACACTATTCGAAATCTCACAGCTGGCATACCATGGTGTGACCATCTGATTCTACTGTTGTTCACATTGTAGCTAGTGTTTGTCAACTGGTTGGTTCATTGAGTCCAGTCTTATCAGTTTTCAAATGGAAGATCCAAAGATGTTCTCTTCTGTAGAGGAGGTCATGAATCTTTCCGCCCCTTGTGGGTACTGCCATCTTTTCGATAATGGACCATGTAAAGTCCGCTGGGTTGTGTTGGTGTTCAAGAAAGTGTTCCACCATTGGTGCAGTTGTCTTTTTTGTGCGTATGCATGACCTGTGCTCGGCAAGACGTGTTCTGATGGGTCGCATCGTCATCCCCACATAGCGCTTGGTACATGGGCATGTTATAATATAAATTACATTACAGCTATTGCAATTGGTCAGGTTTTTTTATGTCCAAGGAAAATGCCAGCCGATCTCAATGCTGGTTGAACTTTTGGTGCTGGAGCATGCGCTGCATGATCCACAAGGTGTCTGGCCAGTTGCTTGAGTTGTACCCCATAGGGTGTTGGGTCTGGGTGCTGTGTCCTTTATATGAATGTACAAGGGAATCCCTCAGGTTTTTCTGTCTTTTGATGGAAAATCTAGGAGTGTCCAGGACCTGGGTGCCGAAATTCAGAATGAGCCAGAGTTTAAGGACCTCCTTCTTGATTTTATTCGTCAAGGGTGAGAAGCTTAACACGGCTGTGATTTGTTCAGCGGATTCATTCTGCTTTGTGTGGTGTTCCAGAGTTGCTTCTCTAGGGATGTTTCTGGCCCTCTTTCTTGCTTGTTTCACTAGGTGTTTGGGATAGCCCCTATTTCTCAATTTTGTAGCCGGGTCGAAGATTGGTGGTTGTAGTCTGTCACTTGTGTACAGTTCCGGCGGTATCGAAGAAACTGGCCAAAAGTGAGGTTCTTTTTCAGGCTTGACGGATGGTAACTCTTGTAGGTAAGTAATGAGTTCCTATCTGTAGACTTGTTGTAAACAGTACTTGTAATAGTTTCATTGCTTATCTTTAGTGTTAAATCTAGGAAATGTACTGAACTTCTACTGTGCGTTTCAGAAAATCTGAGGAAGGGATTTTGCATGTTAAGCCATTCCATAAAGGAGACAAGGTCTGTTTCGTTGCCTGTGAAAATCAGCAGCACATCGTCAATGTACCTCGACCAGAGTTCTATTTTATTCAGCCAAGCGTTGTTAGAATGATAGATCCTTTCTTCCTCAAAGGGCAAAGGCAACTGGCAACCAGCAGTCCACTGGCAGAACCGGTCACCAATTGTAACCCACAGCAGAGGTCGAGGACAAGGACAACCACAACCAGGATCATCAGTCTAACGAATCGAATGGCCACAGATATGAGTAACCCCCATATATATGCAGAATCTGAAATACAAAATCTACACTGAGAAAGCATAGTGATGAATCTATCTAAACACAACCTGACTGCAGACGAGCTAGACCTCCTTGAAAAGGGTCTCTCGTTTGTTCCATCGGCAGACCATGACCTGTTCCAGACTCGCATAGAGATGGCACAACTAGTCAGGAAAATGCGTCTGAAACAGTACTTTGGTTCAATCACCGCCACCACAAGTGAAAAAAGTGCGACCAACCTGAGGGGCAAGTCCACCTTTTATCCCCCACCTAATGGTATCTCACCCGAGTCAATTACATTCAAAAAGGCGCTGCTTAAACAGCTTGAAAAACTAGAAGCAGAGCTAGTCCCTAGCTACAAAAACTTCTCAAATAAAAACGAGCTAGCGCTCCAATCCGTAGCATCTAATGAATTTATCACCATAAAACCGGCAGACAAAGGCGGAGCAACGGATGGATACCGTGGCCTATGACCAAATGGTTAAGATCCTCTTACAGGACACCTCAAGCTATAGACAACTAAGGGTTGACCCAACAGAGTCAATCAGACAACTAATACCAATCTTGGAAGAAGCCAGCGCCGAAGAAGTGATCAGCAACAAAGAATATGACTTTCTTAACCCTAGAACTCAGAGAAAACTGGCATTCTATGCACTTCCCAAAGTGCACAAGGGAATCACTCCACCACCAGGAAGACCTATAGTCTCCGGGATTGGCTCCATTTTGGAACCATTGTCACAATGTGTGGATTTCTTCTTAAAACCTGAAGTAACCAAGATGAGGTCATACCTGAAAGATACAACGGCAGTCATCGAACTGATACAAGATCGACCTTTCAATTCAGCCCAAAACCTATTGGTAACACTGGACATCGAATCATTATATACCAGAATCCCACAGATGGCAACTTTAAGGGTCATAGAGAAGATCCTACAAGAAAAAGAACCACCGCTCTCAATCCCGGTAACCTTCGTGATGCAATTAGCAGAGATTGCATTGACAAAACATTTTTTCATCTACAATAACACCTACTATGAACAAGTATCAGGGACGGCGATGGGAGCCACCTTTGCCCCGAGCCTTGCCAATCTCTATGTTGCTAATTTCGAGGAAGAAAGGATCTATCATTCTAACAACCTTTGGCTGAATAAAATAGAACTCTGGTCGAGGTACATTGACGACGTGCTGCTGATTTTCACAGGCAACGAAACAGACCTTGTCTCCTTTATGGAATAGCTTAACATGCAAAATCCCTTCCTCAGATTTTCTGAAACCCACAGTAGAAGTTCAGTACATTTCCTCGACTTAACACGAAAGATAAGCAATGAAACCATTACAAGTACTATTTACAACAAGTCTACAGATAGGAACTCATTACTTACCTACAAGAGTTACCATCCGTCAAGCCTGAAAAAGAACCTACCTTCTGGCCATTTTCTTCGATACCGCCGGAACTGTACACAAGAGACAGACTACAACCACCAATCTTCGGCCCTGGCTACAAAATTGTGAAATAGGGACTATCCCAAACACCTAGTGAAACAAGCAAGAAAGAGGGCCAGAAACATCCCTAGAGAAGCAACTCTGGAACACCACACAAAGCGGAATGAATCCGCCGAACAAATCACAGCCGTGTTAAGCTTCTCACCCTTGACGAATAAAATCAAGAAGGAGGTCCTTAAACTCTGGCCCATTTTGAATGTCGGCACCCAGGTCCTGGACACTCCTAGATTTGCCATCAAAAGACGGAAAAACCTGAGGGATTCCCTTGTACATTCATATAAGGACACAGCACCCAGACGCAGCACCCTATGGGGTACAACTCAAGCAACTGGCCACACACGTTGTGGATCATGCAGTGCATGCTCCAGCACCAAAAGATCAACCAGCATTGGGATCGGCTGGCATTTTCCTTGGACACAAAAAAACCTGACCAATTTCAATAGCTGGTCATGCATAAGCACGAAAAAGACAACTGCACCAATGGTGGAACACTTTCTTGAACACCAACACAACCCAGCGGACTTTACATGGTCCATTATCGAAAAGATGGCAGTACCCACAAAGGACGGAAACATTCATGACCTCCTCTACAGAAGAGAACAACTTTGGATCTTCCGTTTGAAAACTGATAAGTCTGGACTCAATGAACCAACCAGTTGGCAAACACTAGCTACAATGTAAACAACAGTAGAATCAGATGGTCACATCATGGTATGCCAGCTGTGAGATTTCGAATAGTGTGGGGTGGAGCTACCTGGAAACCATCCTACACGAGATATCCATTTTTTGCCATTGAGTACAACTTTGATCACAGTATAACCATTAACTGTAGATAATGAATGTGTACTGCGAGACATCATTGTCTTCGCCATCTGTATACCCTTTAATGCTATATGCTAAGGTTTAGAGATTTGCACAAATGTACACATTTGTAGCCTTTTGCAATCTTGTAATCATGCACATCATCATCTTGCATTTTGCCACGGCGCTGTACCGATCTTGAATCGGGTTATCCACAGCTCTAGTGTGCCAACACGGACACACCGCTATCGTATGTCGGGATGCTGGTTGTGTGCAATGGAATGCGGGTACACCACCTGGATACCCCCATGGAACAATTGGACACAATTTGTACTATCTGCTTTATATTTAATTCTGATCATCGATCAGGCAGGAACCCCGCCACCATTATTGCAGATATAGCGGAAAATAATCAGCAGACAGAGGGGCTCTTGGCTTAGACACGGAGCCTGACTTCAAAATGGACACCGTAAGGACCCCCCCGGACGGCCATTTTGCACACTGCGCGTGCCACAAGCAGCGGCATCATGGAAACCATAAACAGAGGTCTGGCGAGCTGCAGCGTAGAGAACTACTCGCGCGCAGCCCGCCAGACGACTTTGGACGAAAGCAGGAGGTAAGCCCCTGTTTGTACATAGTACTTGCTTATACGCGCAGCCTTTCCCCCAACCAGGGGGAAACTTGCATGCGCTCGGCATGAATGAAGACACATATGGGACCGAGCGATCGGATCCCGTCTGTTTTGGTATATTTGCTGAAGGAGATGGCACGCCGGCGCGCGGCCACCCCCACAGCCAACAACTTGCAACATGGTTCATGAATTATTCTTTAAAAAGATAATATGCTTGAATGCATCTCGTTTATGCTTACAAATGCAAGTGCACGCACCTTAACTCAGTATTGACAACTATATTTGGCCCCTAGGTCACAGGTTGCCTCACTCTCCCGTGCACAGAACCACTAGCTACATGGAAAGGGTAAGCCTCCCCTTCCATTTACTTTGTACTATTTATGTGCAGTGTGTTAAATAATAACCACATGTAAGACTAAAAAGGTGGGAATCATTTTATTAATTAAAATGCCCCCCTTGTTTTCTCCCCCCACCCCTCCCGTCATCCCTACAGGGAGAGGCTATTGAATAATGCAGACCACACTGCCATTGTAACATTGGAGGTACCTACACTGATGCCTCCCTAAAGCCCTGAGGAATGTGGTGTAACCACTTGTACCACAGAAACCGGTCGGCTTTTGGGGGACCTGACCTAGTGCATATGAAAAAAGCACAGGCAAGGTTTTTCCGAACTAGGATCCTTTATTAATGAACACTAAGGGTCCAATAGGATTCTTCAACTTGTACAATTCAAATTTGAAAAAGAGGAAACCACTGGAGAATATAGTGTTCACTCTCCAGTATTTTTTAAAAATATACCTGCACCTGCCAGACGGAGAAAACCTATTAAAGTTTCAAGAATTTTTTCATCCGAAAAGCAGCAGACACTTGCACAGCCCTGAGTGGCTTAACATGTGTTTTTAGCACGCCAGAGTGCACCCACATGCACCTGTAAGCTAAGACAAAGACACGTGCCTATCCTAACCCACCCAAATAAAGAAACGGTGTGTTCCTGAGTGTGATTGTAGTATTGGGCAACCCACAGCAAGAATACCCACAACAGTCCCTCATGTTTTTTTTTTATTTGTAACGATGCCATGCATGTTAAGATCAGATAGCTGCTTTAAGTAATTGAGTTTGGTTGCGTTTTATTGTATTGGATAGTTTGGTGCTTGGTGATGGGGAGGATTGAGAATGGCCAATGTTGGCAGGTCTACTCTCGAGAGCCTGATGGCTCAGATAGGGAAAGCTTAGTTGGAAATTGAGATATTGAAGTAATGTTACAGGCCAGCTTGAGGGTAAAGTTGCAGGACTTTACACATTGGTTGATCTGACGTTCCAGGAGGAGGTCATCTTTAAAGAGAATACAGATTCCTGGCAGAATTAATAGCTGTCAGAGGGGTGCAAGTTTAGAATTTCATAGAGTGAAGGAGGAGGAATGCAGTGAACACAGTATATTATATGTATAGGAGTGACCCTTAGGTTTCATATCTTTTGGCTCTGAGTATCGAAGTCCTCTCAATTTGGGACTTGGTTTTCATTTAGTGAGGATGATGAGCGCTTGTCTGCTGTTTTTCAGAGAACCATATTTCTAAAGAAGCGATATTGTGGCAATGTACTAATTTAAGGGTATGCAACATTTGCTGAACATTTATTGGCTAATATTGAAAGGCCATGCTTAAAGACGAAATAAATTAATCTGCATCTCTTTAACGCACAGAATGTCCCAGACCAAGCTTTAAATGGTTTCTGTGGTTTTGTGTAAATTGTGGTCCCATGCTTGTGAATCAGTGTCAGTCAATGACTCTTTAAAGCAATGATTCCAGTCCATGTATTGGGAGTATCTGCCGACACCAGGTTCTCAATCTGGAGTTCAAATTGGCACTGTTAATGCGACAGTATCCATCATGGAGAAGTATTTGTCAACATAGCTGCAGAACTAGATTGGAGATACAAATACTCAAACTGTGTTTTAATGCTTACATTAATCTGTGATCACACATATGCTCTAAAACCAACTTGCATATAATACAACGCAAATAGCCTTGCATGCAAATCAACCTTCAGGTGCCTTCCTAACTGCCTCTTCCCTCCCGGCAAGGACCACATCCCTTACCATCACCGGAGACCTAGAACACATCAGGCCCACTACGTGCCAAGACTACACCACCTCTTTGGAGTTCTTGTAAAAGACTCCACAGGCACTTGTACGCCACATCCACAGACCAGGAGTGAGGATGTGTAGAGTTCCTTTGGATAGGTCCCCAGACTTGCTTCTATATTTCATGAAAGACCTGAAGACCCTCCTCTTCAAGGAATGGCTCCTCCCTAACAACTGGGTCGACACAACCTTTACTCCCCATCTAATCTAAGACTGGGTGATCTTGTCCCCCCCGTTTCCTCCCCTGGTTGTTTCTAAATCCCTTGCTGCCAAATTGCCCGTCCTTCCCCTTCCCTTTCCCCTCCCCATTGTAACCTTCTTACTCCCTTTTATCTCTGCTTCACTCCCCTTGTCCTTCCCTTTATGATTTTTGGGTCGCTCTGTTGCGCCCTGAAGCTCAGTCTGCGCTCAATAAATGCCCTTATAATAACGGCACATGGGCAGTGCATACAGCGCCCCCAACCACTGAGATGATTGCAAAGCTCACATTATAAACACTGAGGTTGTGACAGGACAATTCAGTCCATGTAACTCAGAGCAATGAACAAGAATTGTACACACTCCTTCACCTTCATGCATCACAGACCGATAGATGGGGCTTACTACCATCTGAGTCCTTAGCCCCATGATCTTCGACCATAACATCCTTTTCACAGACCATAGTGTCTTTGTACTCTTTACTGACAGCCAAGATCAGGAAACAAGCAGGCAATCATACATCATTTAAAGACATGCAGGTGGGATATTGTGAGGGCATGTAAGTTAGAGACCTCTACGCCGGGGCTTCCCATTGCCTTCCACACAGACAACCTCTACAAAGACATCCGTACCCCAGTACAAGGCATCAGTGATCACTTGAAAGGGTCATCAGGAATGCATGATAGGTGATGTATTTTATAAATCCCCCATAGTACATGCATTTACCTTTAACTAATTAGAACGCAGTATGCCACAGAACACGATCTAATGACCGACATATTTGTAATAGAAAACTGGAGTTCTAAGTATTGGGATATTGACATGTCTGGGAGCTGTAAGATCAGATGATTGGTCTCTTTTTAATTGATTGCCTTCAACCAGAAAAAGACCACAGAAAGACTATACAGTATTGTGATATCTTACAATAGCTTTAATGTGATCCAGATGTAAGGTGAAAATCAATTTAACAAATATCCTTTTAAAACTTCCAAAAATGTCTGCTGCCTGCATACCCACCCATAGGTCCTCAACCCAGTTTTTATTCTACCAATCTATCTGTGAGCGCTTGTAGCCATTGAATACAGCGAGACTCCACCCCACAAATGAATCCAAGGGCTGCAATTGGGAAACGTATCAGTAAGATCTGCTTCCTCTGTGCCCCATTGTGCCCTACTGTGGGTATGCATAGTGGCTATTTTGGCTAATGGTTGGTCTTTTTATTTCTGCAGAACACTTTTGTTGTGGACCGCTGAAGGGGATACACTTCTTTCTTTGGCAAGACTGTACTATACATTTTTCCTTAACACCGTAGGCCTATTGGGCAAGCCTTATATATTCCTCTCTAACGCCTAATGGAAACATGCGGAAACACAATCGCTCAATACCTATTCATTTTCCTTTCAGGTTTCTTGTGTTTTCTTTACCATGTGATGTTCCTGGGGAGTGTCTTTCGCTGTCCAAGTAATGTTATTTTGTTAATTCCTAAGTTTACATTTTTGTTTTGAAGTGTTTTATCTTATCGTTCGGAATGCAGGCTTTCCTTTTGCTGTGGCAAATCATTGGTGCAAAGTAAATTATGGTTTTAGCTAGCCTTCCACACTTGAGTATTGTTGGTTGAGTCTCCGGCCCCTGTAGGTGGTGTTGAGGGCACACATTCAAGAAAACTCAAGTGACTGGAGCTGCAAGTGCTGCTAGTTATCAAGCACTGCTCCAATAAATCATCAGAGCACTTGTCTTGAAAAAGAAAGCATCTACGCCAAAAATGTCTTCGCTTCTACTCACAGTGATAAAGATAAAACCATTGAAGTTCAGGGACCCGCAGTTTGTTCTGTCAGTAGCACCATCCTCAGACTTGCTGGCAGGTGTGGCCAACCAGAAGAAGGAATCTGACTCGACAATGACAAATTGAATGGGGTTTATTAATATTTTAAAAAACGCCCATCTGTTCCTACTGTTAAGAGGGATTTCCCTACCTATTAAGCTAGACTAAGGGTGCTCATCCATCTAAATCAAAAGTACTCCTCAGTCAAAAAACCTATTCACTATCTGGCCATACCACTGGAGAAAAACAACTCAAAATAGGCCAGATCACTAGCCTCTCAACTCAGGCTTGTCCGTCCAATGTTCGATGGGCCTCTCTTTAGGACATCAGTTTGTGGTGCAAAAGCAGTTCACAAATTAAATGGTTTCAGCTTTCCTTTTAAGCTCTTTATAAGATTGTACAAGTCGTTCTGTAAATTAAATTGTTTACTTGCATTGTTTCCCTTTTTCCCTGTCCACCACATTAGCTACTTTCCCTTCCTTGGTTTGCTATCTTCAGTAAGTTTGTCGAACCCTCCAGGTTCCTCCCCTCTCCCCTATATGTTTTCCCAGATGTCTCTTATTTCTCTAGGCCTTTCTAGTTTCTTTAAGCTTTGTACTGGTTTCAGTGGTTCATGCCAGTCTTCAATGCTCTGGTGTCTAGCGCTCCCATAGACCCCTGTGTCAGTTTCTTTCTCTTTCTTCAACGCCTCTCTCCTCCCTCGGCTCTGGCTAACACTGGTACCTTCTCTGCCTTTAAGTGTGCTCCAGTGGGTTGGCGTTCCAGCAGGGGTGTTGCCCCTCACACCTCTCTTCTGTGTCGCCAGCTCATAAGCGTCTGCTCTGGTTCAACTCTACACTCTCCATGGTTCTCTCATTCCAAGAGGAAGATTAGTTTGTCTGCTCAGTCCGAGTAGTTTCTCGGGTCCCCGACCCAATGCGGCTGCAGCATGGTCGTGTCACCAGGTAAGACTGTGCTTCCACCCCTCTCTTCCTCGGCTGTATCACCTCTCCCTGCGCCTGCCTTCCAGCATCTCTGTTTCTTCAGAGTCTCTCTCCAAGCTACTGCTGGCTCTGTGGAGTAGCACGTCTCAGCCCTTCTAGGATGTCTGCACTCCAGAGGCTCGCCTCTGCGTAGGATTCTATCTCTTCCTGTCGAGGTTCCTTGTCTGTCTATTTCCACTGAAGTCTTCCAATGGGGCATGTCGTTCCTCTTTGGCTGCTGAGTGGAAGTAGAGTCCAGCATTACCGGATGCCAAAGAGATCTAAGAATTGTCAGTATTCGTTTGATGCAGAACAGAACTTGCATCAGTTGTTTCTATTCCCATATAAGCAGATATTAGCGACTTAGCGATATAGTATATTCTTCTTAGCGACTTAGCGATATAGGAATGGGAGTTTTTGTCCTCTAGAGGGGATTCACTCCCAGTGAGGTCCCACTTTCCCAGACCCCTAGGGAGGGAGTTTCTTGCTTAGCGGGCTCACCTCACTTGCCTCAAAGGGCGTGGCTCCCCCCTGGGAAGAAGGGACAAATTGTCCGGATTCGTCACACATAATAAATGCTATGTATCCAAAGTCAATATCTGTTAGTGTCATCTGGTGAATGCACAGTGCAGTCGGCAGCCTCCAATTTAACAGTTCCGGAAGCGCCTGGATAAAGTGTTATTGAGACTAGAAAGGTATCTGCAAATTGAAGGAGTTTGGCTCATGTTTCAGCCTTCTAGTTGCTTGATCATCCCCTAAACCTAGAAAAACGTTTGCAAGCATCCTCGCTGGTAGCTGCCACTTGAATGTGAGCAGTGTCTGGTAAGCCTGTTCCATTGTTTGGTAACAGAAACAGCCCTGAAGGTGGTGTACAGCCCTCCAAGAAAGGTGCATGAGAAGAAGGTATCTCTTATATTGAATCGTAGCGTGCACGTTTATGGCAAGTGTCTATGATGAGAACATCTAAAACCTCAAATTATTACATTCAAACTGCTTTTTGCGTCTGTCTAAAAAGATCAATTTCTGAGAGCTAAAACAAACCGAAAGAAAATAAAGTAATGTTCTGAGAGATCAGCGATTTCCCAGTTTTAGAGAGAAAACTGTTGCATAGATCCTCAGTGTACACTCCTTCCAGCAGAATTTTACATGAAGCATAGTTCATCTCTGATGCCCATGATGTGTGCAGTATCCATTGAGGTTCTGGAGGAGGGAGTGAAGTCAGCGTGGATGGAACAAGCTTTCATCATAGTAATTCCTGAAGAAGGTAAAAATGGACTACTATGTAGGAACTATTGTCCAATTTCTCTACTGAACTGTGATCTTAATATCTTGACCAAAATAATGGCGTAGAGAGCCACCCTCCTGATGCCTAAACTAGTCCATCACTCTGAGGCAGGTTTATTAAGTGGAGAGGTGGCTGTTTGACTATCTGAGCCTTTGCCAATCCTGCTTGATCTCCACCGGTCTTTACAGTATGCAGCTAGTACTCTCTATGGGTGTCTTCTAACATAGCACAGTTTGTCTCCAACTCTGAACACAGGGGTACTGCTGACTCTTTCTTTGTGGTTATAACTCATTAGCCTGGGATTACTAGACATCTGACTCCTACCACAGTGTCACCCTCAGTAAAGATGCTTCAGCCAAGTACACCTGGCAGCCCTTTAGGTTCTTGAAAACTAGTAGCCTCTCTGAGGTTCCAAAGCATTTAAAAAACGATCAGTATCCCACACCATGGTGTGCTTGTTTCCAGATTCCTTTAGCATGTTTTAAAAAAATATATATAACCACTTTTCTTTTTGCATACACGATGCTCGCATCTCTTTAAAAAAAAAAATATCACTCATTTGGCAATGGCTCTGAATGCATGGATACAGTCAGGCGTGCAACAGGCTACCTGCCCTTTGTCAGGATAATGACGCTAAATAGCTTTTATGCGATTTTTCCTTTTAATTACAAAACAACAAATGCATTTCCTCCAACCTCCCCCTGTGAGTCCTTTGTAATATGTAAATAATAATCTCTTTAAGGATGCAGCAATCACTGTGAGTGGAAAGGTGCATTTTAATAAGGAATGTTTTTGGGTGAAATGCTTTTGACATGGAAGGTGATTCAATGATAATTGTTTTCGGATTGAAAACCAGCATTTGCCTCATGCCTTGCGTGCTGACTGAGCATGGTAATTCTTACATCCCTCTCCCTACTGAATAATTATTAAAACTGGGGAACACTGTACTGTGGAGAGAAGGCAGTCTAGATTCTGTCAGAATGAGGTCAAGTATGCAAGCTCATCTTGCCACAGTGGAGAAAGTCTTGGACAGATTTAAATATCTGGAAATCTTTAAAAGCAAAGCCTGGCACTCTTCTGGACGCTTTCTTATTGCCGCCATTGAATGGAATTATCTCCGCTCTGACTAAGCAACTCTGCGGATATGTTTTAATAAAGCAGTGCATCTGTTTTTAGGTAATTGTGAAATGTTTCTTTAAAATAATTGGATTTTTTGAAAGCCAGGTTCTCGGGTAATACTTGGTATTGGGAATAGTGTTCCATTGCATGGTATTTTATTCACATTCTCAATTTGCTAAAATCTCCATCTTGCTAGGACATGTCAACTTTCACTGAAAGTGCAGAAGCACGACCAGGGAGATTTCAGCAGAGAACTCCATGTGTGCTCCTTTAATACTGGGGCTGTGCCGGGTTAATTTGTCATTGAATGACTTTGCTGCCAAGTGCCGTTAGATAGTTCCAGTACCACGATAAAAGGGAATCATGTGCATTTTATCATATCTGAGACGAAGTAGGTTGTCAGTACTATGTGGGTTTGGGGTTCTATGACAAATCAGCATCACAGTGACTGACAGATGGTATGCCACTGTGGCAATGTGCTTTGATATGGCTTTGTGTTCTGGTTCTAAGTTTAATTGAGAAATAGTCGCTCGGAGGAGATGCATCTGAACATACATTGTACACGGCAATGCTGTCTTGAACTCTCAGACCAGTTATAATGAACTGACAAATATCAGGATTACAGTTATCTCTCAAGTCCAAATCTGACCACTTTCTCTCTTTTCAAGTAGTTTTAAGCATGGGTTTTTCTTTTGATTTGAGCTGTTTGCAATCCAAGAGCTAGAACTTTGTTGATCAATTAAGTTGTTCAAAACAGTAAAACAAAATATTGATTTAATAATCATAACTTTTTGTGTAACTGTACAGCTTTATTGAACGACGAAAGCTAAGGCTCTTTGAGTGCAACCAGTTCAGTGGATAGTCTCTCGGTTTCCCTTCTCCGTTTTGTCTTACTTCATCATGTTCTCTGGACATGGAGCTGCTCCTTTTAACATAATGCCACTCCCATATATATATATTGTACAAGTGGTTGTAGTGTATAGTGGTGCCCAATATATTTTCTTTTGATTGGAATAAGCAGTTAGCACAGGCATTGTAGCTTTTGTTGGCCTTCTGTCTGCTGGGCTTGGGTTTCTTAATGGCATGGAAAGCCCACTGGCAGCAATGTAGACTCAGAAAAAGATTTCCAGCAGGTCAACTGGAGATTCATTTTTAAGGCCATGGAGGCACATGCACTGTGTAGAAAGGTGTTCATTGCGTGGATGCCTCTGTTATATGGATGTCGTGAAGCCTGTGTATTTGTTAATGGACTTTGCGCTGAATGCTACAGAAAGGAATGAGGCAGGGGTATCAACTGTCTTCACTTCTATTCGTCTTTGCTCTGCCACTGGTAGAGATGAAAGTGAAACAAAAGGAATCTTGATTGTAGGTCCAAAGTAAAACGATAATGCTGATGTTTTAAATGGAGTAAACAAATCCTGCCCTACTGGTAAGCTTTTAAGATCCTGGCCAGCTAGTAGGATACAAAGTGAACCAAATTGTCTGAGGTGGTCGACGTCCTTCGAGCTGGTGTCCCTCGACAGCCTCCGTCTCTGCGCCGACGTCATCGTGCGTATAAATAGACTCGCACAGTGGCCGTTGCTCGGTTCCATTTTTCCACGCTTCGTGTGCCTCGGAATCATGTTGCTCAGTTATTTCTTCAAGAAGATTCAACTTATTCTTCGAAGATATCATCTTTATTCGATGGCTTCCTCATCCGAACCATCGACCCCACGGTCCGTGTTGTGATTGTGGGAAGAAAATCTCGTTGACGGATCCTCCCAGGATCTGTTTGTGGTGCCTGGGATCGGAGCATCACTGTTTGGAATGCAAGGACTGTATGTCCATGACGGTGAAAGCCTTGAAGGAGCGTAAGGGGAAGCTTGAAAGAGGTAAGACTCTTAAAACTTCTACTCCCTCGAAAGTTTCTTCAGCAGAGTCGAGAAATTCGTCTCTTCGCTGTCACAGGAAACATTCCCGTTCAAGGTCTCGAAGCGGTTTCCATCAGTCTTCGAGATCGAAACACTCTAAGAAGAGGCGTCGTAGATCTCCCTCTTCTTTGTTTTCTTCTGTCTCCCCGGAAAGAGTCACCTGCCCCACGAAACGCAGCTCTCCAGCTAATTGGGAGGAATTCCGTAAGAAAATGCTTAGCGTTTTCGAGAAAGCTGCCTCGACCCCCTCGTAGACGGCTAAAGGTGATACCCTGGGTGAAAGACCCGAAAAATCAAAACGCTGCGAGTCGTTGGACCCGGCGAAAGAAACTACCCGAGAGCGTCATGAACGCTCGAGTAAAGGCAGTAAATCCGTGTCATCGACGCTGTCGTCGAAGGTTTCTTCGACTCATAAATCTGCGTCAACGACGCCTTTGTCAAAGGGTCCGTCGACGCATAAATTGGTTGCATCGACACCGTGTTAGACGCCTATGTTGACGCCGATAAAATACAGACCTACAGCTATCACTACATCTCAGAGAGTAGAGGTGTTGAGGACCTCGACCACTACCTCGAGGATCCCGTCGACAACCTCGACGACTCCGAGTAGGATTCCGATCCTCTGGAGTACTTCGAGGCCTCTTCTAACTTTTTCAATGCCCTTTTCAAGTTTGTCAAAGCCTTTGACTTCCACGTCGACAATTTCGACGTTTTCTCAACCGCTGACAACTGATTTGGCCCCCTCTGCTCTAGAAATGGGTTTTAAACCATACCCTAGGTCTGATTACTTTAGAGTTTTGTCCTCTATATAGGAGGAAGGGGATGATTCCGACCATGAGAGACCTTTTGGTTTACAAAGGACCACAACACCTATACCAGAGGAATTTATCTCTGAAGAGAACAGGTTAAAAGATCTTCAAGACTCTTTACATGAAGCAAGTGGTTTAGATAGTTCTCCAGAAGTGGAGTTTGCTAACCCAGACCCTGGGGAGCATGCTGAGACCCCTTATAGGGTTCTCATGGCTAGAATAATAGAATTCATGGGGTGGTCTACACCTACACCTTCTTTTCAGCAGGATGACCTTACTGACATTTTAGTTAAAGGTCCACAGGAAGATCCTGTTCCTTTTCATACTGCTCTGAAAAGAAAGATTTCTGCTAATTGAGAAACCCCTGAAGTTATCCCTGCAGTTAACAAGAAACTATCTGCCAAATACAGGGTATCTGCTACAGATCCTGAATACTTGAGCAAACATCCAACTCCAGAGAGTTTGGTTGTTCAAGCAGCAACTTCATCAAATAGTAGATCTGCATACCCTACTATTCCACAGGACAGGGACGATAAAAGGTTTGATGCTATGTCAAAAAAAGTATTTTCGGCATGTAGCATGGCGCTTAAATCTATTAACGCCACTTGCACGCTTACAACATTCAGCCATACACTTTGGGAGTGTGCTTCATCTGCGGCTCACTGTCTCCCGGAAGGAGAGGAAAGGGAAGCATTTTTAAACATCATCAAAGATGGGAAAGATGCAATGTGTGAGTCACTTCAAACTGGCATTGATTCTGCTGACAGTATCAGCAGGGCCATGGCGGCAAGTACCACAATCCGCAGATTTGCGTGGATGCGGAAGTCTGGTTTTGCTCCAGATGTACAAGCCAGACTTTTGAACATGCCCTTTGACGGCACTTCTTTATTTGGTGAGAAGGCTGATGACAGCCTGGAGAAGTTACAAACATCCAAGGCAGCAGCGAAATCTCTTGGGGCTGCAATCCGACACTCTAAATCGCCTCTCAGGAACCTCCTGGAGGGGTAGGTCTTTTCGCTTTTATTCTGCATTCGGAAAAGGCAGAGGACAGCCAGCTCAAAGGGGCCAGAAACGATTCACCCGTGGTGGACGGGGAAAAGGTACAAAAACCGCAGCAGCAGGTGCCGCTTTACCCTCGGCATCTGTGTCAGCTGCTTCTAAATCCCTCTCAGGTCTCCCTTCACAAGACAACAGTAGGGGGCAGGTTAACTCAACATCTGGCAGAATGGCAGGCTATTACGTCAGACGCTTGGGCATTGGAGACAGTTGCCCAAGGTTACTGCCTGCCCTTCCTACACACCCCTCAGAGTCATCCACCGGGGAACAACTCTTTGAAGTTTCCAGACCCTCTCCTTATGCAGGAGATTGTAGACCTGCTAGAGAAAGGTGCCATAGAACCGGTACCTGTAGCGAAGAGGAACAAGGGTTGGTATTCTCCCTACTTCCTAGTACCAAAGAAGGACGGAGGACTTGAAGGAATTGAACAAATTCCTCAGGAAAGACAAGTTCAAGATGTTATCCTTTCCTAGATCCTCCAGGCCCTCCAGCTTCAGGACTGGTTAGTATCTCTGGATCTTCAGGATGCTTATTTCCATGTGCCAGCTCAAAGGGGCCAGAAACGATTCACCCGTGGTGGACGGGGAAAAGGTACAAAAACCGCAGCAGCAGGTGCCGCTTTACCCTCGGCATCTGTGTCAGCTTCTTCTAAACCCCTCTGAGGTCTCCCTTCACAAGACAACAGTAGGGGGCAGGGTAACTCAACTTCAGGACTGGTTAGTATCTCTGGATCTTCAGGATGCTTATTTCCATGTGCCAGCTCAAAGGGGCCAGAAACGATTCACCCGTGGTGGACGGGGAAAAGGTACAAAAACCGCAGCCGCCGCTTTACCCTCGGCATCTGTGTCAGCTGCTTCTAAACCGGTACCTGTAGCGAAGAGGAACAAGGGTTGGTATTCTCCTAACTTCCTAGTACCAAAGAAGGACGGAGGACTTGAAGGAATTGAACAAATTCCTCAGGAAAGACAAGTTCAAGATGGTAACCCTTTACTAGATCCTCCAGGCCCTCCAGCTTCAGGACTGGTTAGTATCTCTGGATCTTCAGGATGCTTATTTCCATGTGCCAATCCATCTCAAACACAGGAAATACCTGAGGTTCACAATTGGCAACTCTCAATATCAATTTCGAGTTCTGCCATTTGGGCTGACCTCCCTCCTGTCGGTCTTCACCAAGCTAATGTCAGTAGTGGCTGCAAGTCTAAGCAGGGAAGAGATCCACGTCTACCCCTACCTAGACGATTGGTTGATCAGAGCAGTATCTTTTGAACAAGCTCAGATCCAGCTAGATTATGTCTGCCACTTCCTTCACAAGCTGGGCTTCTCCCTCAACTTAAAGAGGTCTCAGATGATAACCATCACAGAGACTCCAGTGCATTGGAGCAGTCCTGGACACTTCCCTGGGGAAAGCCTCGCCACCAGAGGTGAGGACTCAAGATATTCTACAGATGGTCACCAAGTTTCAAAATGCCCAACGTCTACCAGCCTTAGACGTTTTGAGGTTGCTAGTCCTCATGGCATCCTGCATCTTCCTTGTGCCAGAGGCTCGCCTGAGAATGAGATCCCTCCAGTGGGCATTAAGAACCCAATGGTCGCAATTCTCAGGAAGAATGTCAGATCTCCTTCAAGTCCCAGACAGAGTGGCTCGAGACTTTCAGTGGTGGGACTGTCAGGAGAACATCTTGAAAGGAGAACACTTTTGGCAACCAGGGCCGGAGATAACAGTAGTCACGGATGCCTCACTAACAGGGTGGGGAGCCCATGCCAACGACTTGACCATCAGCGGTCGTTGGTCTCCATCAGATTCCAGACTACACATCAACCTGTTGGAGCTGAGAGCAATCAGACTAGCGCTGAAGGCTTTTCTGCCATCTGTACAGGGGAAGAATGTCCTAATAATGACTGACAACACAGTGGCCATGCACTACCTCAACAAAAGAGGAGGAGTAGGATCACTGCCACTGTGCAGAGAGGCGATGCAGCTCTGGTTTTGATCAATTCAAAAAGGAATCTCTATCGGCAGTTCACTTAGCCGGAGAGAAGAACTTGACAGCGGACGCTCTGTGCAGGCAGAGCACAGTCTCCCACAAGTGGGAGCTAGCTCAGGAAGTCCTTCAAGAGATCTTTGCCCTTTGGGGAACCCCTCAAGTGGATCTGTTCGCCACCAGTATCAACAGGAAGACCGATCAGTTTTGTTCAAGGGAATTTCCCCCCCCCCCCTGAGAGGAGCTCTAGGGGACGCGTTCGTAGTAGACTGGCAGTTTCCACTTCTATACGCGTTTCCTCCAGTCCCTGTCATTCCTCAGATGATAAGGAGGTTGAGAAGATTCCGGAAGTCTATGATCCTAATTGCCCCGGATTGGGCCAGGAGAACGTGGTACCCGGACCTTCTGGACATGTCCATCTGCCCTACGATTCGTCTTCCGCAAAGAGATTATCTTCTCTCGCAGAAGGGAGGCCAGGTTCTCCATCCAGACATCAGAACCCTCAACCTTCACGCTTGGTTTCTGAAAGGTTGAGATACAAGGATTGGGACCTCCCGGATGACGTCATGGAGGTGTTGCTTTCAGCTAGAAGGCCAGCAACAAAGACTTTTTATGCCGCTGCCATTGGAACAGATTTTGCAGCTAGTGTAGAGAAAAGAATATTGAACCCTTTTCATGCAGTACACCAATGGTGTTCTCTTATTTGCTGTATTTGGCGAATTCAGGTCTTCAAGTTGGTATGGTCAAGGGCTACCTCGCAGCGCTGTCAATCTTGAAGCGCCCTGCGGAGGAGCCATCATATTTCAAATTACCCCTAGTAATCCAATTTCTGAAAGGGTTAACTAATGTCTATCCCCCAAAGCCGTTCCAAGTTCCCTTGTGGGACTTAAATCTAGTCTTACATTTTCTGATGGATACTCCTTTTGAACCACTCCATTCTTGTTCATTAAGATTTCTCACCCTTAAAACAGTCTTCCTAGTGGCTCTAACATCTGCCAGAAGAGTGAGTGAATTACAAGCTCTATCTTGCAAACCTCCTCATACAATTTTTCACAAAGACAAAGTTGTTTTACAAGTGAAGTCCAATTTCCTCCCAAAGGTGGTCTCTGAGTTCCACTTCACTCAGAAAATAACCTTACCTTCATTCTAAGCTGCTTCCCATCCAGGGAAAGAGGCACAGAGGCTACATAGGCTGGATCCAAGGCGTGTCTTGAGTTTTTATATCAACAGACTTGCTAGAATAAGGCAAGCAGACCAACTGTTTGTAGGTTATGTAGGACACAAATTAGGATTGCCAATCACAAAACAGACCATTTCAAGATGGATTATTTTAGCCATTCTAGAATGCTACAAATTGGCTGGGAAAGAGCCCCCTCAACACCTTAGGGCTCATTCAACCAGGGGTATCGCAGCCTCTTCGGCTCTCCAAAGAGGGGTACCGATTCGGGACATATGTGCGGCTGCTACATGGTCGTCTGCACATACAAAATTCTGTAGTCTTGATTCCTCCTCTAGCCAGGAGACAAGATTTGGCAAAGCTGTGTTACATTCTGTTCATTCTTAAAGGGGAATATTCCAATTTTACTCCCACCTCCTCTTTCACACCACTTCTATGGGAGTCTATCAATATAAGGAATACGTCAGAGGACACAATCCCTTCGAAGAACAAGTTACTTCTTACCTTGAAACGTTCTTTCGATGGGATGTTTCTCCGATGTATTCCTTATCGCCCCTCCCATCCATCCCTGCAGTAAAACTTCGCTTGTAGTTGCAGTTTACGCTCCTTCAAGGTCAATAACCAATTCATGCACAGCTAATTTCAAGCTTCAAAACGGAACTGAGCAACGGCCGCTGCGCAAGTCTATTTATACGCACAATGATGTCGGCGCCGGGACGGAGGCTGTCCCAGCTCGAGGGACGTCGACGCGCAGCGCTCTCTACTGAAAACATTTCCGAGGCCAGCGTGCTGGAATGTAATCTATCAAGATAAGGAATACGTCGGAGGAACATCCCATCGAAAGAACGTTACAAGGTAAGAAGTAACTTGTTCTTCTAATGTAGTTGGGGCCAGTTGTGATAGACTACTAACGAATATAGAAACAGGCACGACGCAGTGGGGCAAATTTCAATTCCCAAAGGAGGAAAGTGAATTAGTTGAAAAAGGCAGTGTTTTAGCAGCTCCTTTACAAACGGAGAGCATTACCGATCTTTGCTCCAGGGTATTAATGGATGAGACTGGAGAAACTGCAAACAAATTTCATTTTGGGACGGGTAAGCGTCCCCTGTTGTCTTAGTAAGTGATTCAGTGGCCTGTGGAGCAAGGAGGTTTTAAAACTTAGACTCTTAGTTATATCATCGTTCTGAAACCCTCCAACATGCGGCATGCTCTGAAAAAGATGATCATGAAATACCAGTGTGGGCTACCATGGAGCAATCTACTATGAAAGGAGTAGGTAACGGGACATGCCATAACTTGAAACCGACTGCTGCGAGAGCTACACTAGTGGAGATGGTTCAAACTACACGTAGGGAATGGTTGAACACATTAATTTGCATACAAATCAGATAATTTGATTATTCTGATCAGAAATGCTTTGTATATTCAAGAGTTTAATTTGATAGTAATATAAGATACAATATCATTTTGTCTTCTGTAATACTGGATTTAAAGATTGTTGTCATCTCTTCATAGCACATACTAGATAAGCAAATACACTATCTGTATATCCAGTTTAATATTGAGCAATTAATCTGTACTTACTAAGTAGGTGTTCAGATTAGTGTCGCAGAATGATTGAATTGAAAGACTTTCAGTTCAAAACAGAGTAGGTGCCGGTACTGTGTGACTTAGCTATCAAGTTACAAGACTTATGTTGTCCATATTTGAAATTTGTGCTCAATTCGCGTAGAAATATATTATGTGTTTATCTAGATTGATATTGTGCAACTAATCTGTATTTAGCCTGTAGGTAATCATATTAATTCAGCAGAGTTATTGACAATGTTCTTTCACTTAGCCTCATACCATTTGAAGATGATGTTTGGACACTGAAACAGCTACTAATAGGAGTTAGAAAAGGAGCATCTAGACTTCGCACCATGACCGTGATGAAATTAACAGTTGTTGAAATACGTTCTACTTCACTACCAGCCAATGTGTGTCAATGATCATTGTAAAATGGCTGCCATTGCATTAAAAGATGCTTTCCCAGTGCCACGTGACTTGGCTATCTATTCCCTAGACTTTTGCTGTCCATATTTGAAATTTGCGGTCTCTTCACGCAGAGACTCCTCTGTCACTATTTGGATGTTGCTTCACGTGGGAGCAGGATACACGTTTGTCTCAGTCGAATAGGTTTTCCTGAAAACTATCCAGTATGATAAGAAAGAGCAGAATTATACAGACACTTTCAGTCTTCTAATACTAAGCTACTCGTAATGCGTTCTATAACAGATCTCCTCTAGTGAGTCCTTACAAATTAAAGCCTTGGTGTTTTTTTAGATACATTTTTTGACCAACTAAAACAGCAAGGAAACCCATGACTCATTATCAGCAAGAATGATGTAGATGGAAGTTCATTAAACCGTTAAAGAGCTTAAATACACATTTGTTTATACAAAAAAATGTATACATTTAAAATTGTAAACATTACATTTATAGGTTTCACTGGTGAGATACCACACCTGTAAAACTCGAGGTGCAGCTTTAAAGACGGTATTTGTTAATATGCAGTATTTGAGATAATCTGCAGTATTGTATTTGAATGAAAAGCGTGACTTGGTTAGTTCAGTTTTTCTATAAACTCGTAGTTTTGTGCAGCTTCATTTGGGATTATTAATTTTTGGAAAGGATAAACTATAGACAAAAGAGGTCTTTCCTGATCAGTTGATAAGACTAGGTACTATTTAACCTTGAGGTGAGTTTGTATTAATCGCCAAACCTATGATGATTTTGTAAATAAATGAGTTATTAATTAGAATGTTATTCTTTTAATGGCTCACACACCCAGGTTGATGGGAGTGCCTATTATTGCTTTTCCATATTCATTTTGAGGATGTTTTATCCTGCTATGCAAATTATGTCTACAATAGATGTAACCTCACTAATTATTTACCCTGATGAATGTCTAAGAAATTATTGAGGACAGAAACCTGTTGGAAACATAGGCTACACTTGTCAACATTGGACAAGTACGCAGTAATCCATTAATCTGGTGTACATAATTGTGGATGTAATGTCTTTTTTCAGTATATTGTTTATAATGTTTTGATTTGATACCATTTTCTAGTGTTGTATGTTCATAGTTGTTACATTGAAAAATATGCTATAGGGAGTAAGACGGAAAGTGGTTTTAGCTTTGTGTAACCACATGGTGAAGGATGGGGCGGATGGATTTTGATTGTTTGACATATGTTTTTCTAAATTTTATAATGAAAATAATAAAATATATCTTGTGATAATTTTCTCTTTTGAGAGGTTCGATGAGATTATCTTTTCGAAGTAATATGAAGCAGAATAAATCATGTTTATTAAAAGCTCTGTACCTTTGCTGGGGAATCCATGCTCAAGGCCAATTGGGTGCAAAGAGCAATTGCTGAACGAAAGGATGGCATAAGAGTAGTCACTTGGTGGAGGACGGAATACTAATGAGTTTTGATGCAATTCAAGTTGAGGTTGAACTGAAAACGAACGGTTAGTGACTATTTGGACATTTCGGAATCTGTATTCCATGTCCTTCCCCTATTGGTGGATGGAGAAAGTACATTGAGAAAAGGGTGGGTGAAGAGGACCTAAAGGTAGGCTCGGCATATATTCAGGTTAGCCGGTCACAGGAATCGCGTCTGGATGGGGTCAATGTGAAGTAGCATAGACATAAAGAATTACTATATAGTGAATGGGAAATATCTTAAGATGTATACTAATGTGTGGGCACGGGATCTCAGGACTTGCTCGATGCAGCAGAGTTGGCTTCTCCAGTTGTTCCGGATGCAGTTGAAGCAGAGGATGGGTCTTAATGACACACGCTGAAGTTGTGGAGCAGCCCCGCCAATCCCACACACATGTTGTGGTCTTGCTGGAAGGTTCAGTCTTCCTGGTCCAATGCTAGTGAAAAAATGTCTGTTATCCTAGGAATAGTCTTCATCCTTAAATATTTGACAGTGCTGCTTGGATCCACCTTTGTTTAAAATGAGAAAAATGTGGCCTCAGTGGGAGTCGTGTGTGCAAAGGGGGGGATGCCCTATGTAAATGGAAGGACCATAAGGTACCAAAGTTTAGCACCTGTCTGAGAGACTTGATGGACTCGGCAACAATGTAACAAATGTGTTTCCAGGCTGAATGTATGATGCACCAGTATGAGGAAATGTGGCTGAGGTTTGTTAAGTATTGTAAGCAGATACCATTTATATTTAGTTGATTATGAATCTAAAGATGCACTGGGCCCTCTTTTTCTTAGCATGCTTTCTTTCATGCTTTTTATTAAGTGACTCCTTTGGAGGTTTGTTGTAGGAATGGTTTCTGAGAGATATATTAGCATGTTGGGTATTTTAACTGTTAGGACTATTGGTATTTTACTTATGGGATGTGATGCATTTCCAGATTTTAATATTTTGTGAACCCAAATGCATTGACACTTTCCTTAACAGTTTACAGTGGCGTTTATTTATTTTCAGTTAGAGTAATCGAAACATAATGGTGGCCATGTGCTGCGAAGAAGTGCACTCTGGTACTGATTGATTGGCGCGGATAGATTCCAAGGTCATTAGGAAGAGAAGGGTTGTGCACTGTCTGTGGAAACTCCTTTGTCAATAGTTAGTTGCAGGTGTGGTAGGTAATAAGCCCTCTTTTGATAGGAGTGGAAAGATGTATAGAAAAGTGATTCAACAGCCTATGTTTGTATCTGGCGTGGGGCACATTTATTGTTGTGCTGCTCAGTGTTTGTGTGTATTTACAACTGAATACTTTCTTGTTACTGCGTAAATAAATGAGAATACTTTTTTTCAAGATGATGATTATTCCAAGCATAAATCACATTAATCTAGCAGTAAATGATTAAATCAAACAGTCTACATGTGTTTGGTTCCTACAGGTGGCACTTCATCAGTACTGTGAAAGATATTCCATTTTGATGATTGAATTATAAGTGCACACTAGGGACGTCATGTCTAATCTCATGTCCCCTCTCTCTGTACATTCTCAGCCCACAATTTTGGGCATTAAATAGACAGCGATTTCTCAAAACTCTAACTTTATTTAAAGAACCAAGTCAACTTCAAACTAAGGTTGCCTCCAGCTTTATACCAAGGAAATCACCACAATGTTATGTAATCATAAACAATTAGTCAGAAAAACACTTTTTCCTGCATAAGAATCTTGCTACTTCAAAGTATTAATTTCCATATTCAATTCTAGGTATATATTATATAAAGGTACTTGAACAAATGGCATTTGTAAACATGTATTCCTTTTACTTGACTCCCCTATATAAATCTGGGGTTTTGAATGTATTGGCTATGTGCCGGCCATTTAAGTGTAGGCAAGAACAAATAACAACGGACTCCTACAAGTATGGATTAGGAAAATACACTCTTCTATGAACACGTTTGGTCTTTTCAAAATGTTCATCTTTCTGTGAACATGTGTATGTAGCTTTCAATCTATATAGATGCATAGTTTTCAATCTTTTTCTATTTCTTTGCCTTCCGCTCTGAGTTTTTGGGCCGGAAGTGTAATATTCTCCAGTAACGGTGCATTTTTCAAGATAAGCGACTTCAGGGGTTTAACGCTTTGCATGATTTTCCATGAATAGGATGAATTTTCTGTACTCATTTCTGTTGTGTGAACATATAATTTATGACTAGACTTACATCAGCCGCAAATATGCCTGATATCACATTAGGCAATAGTATTTCATGAGAACGCTATGGCCTGTGTGATTCTATTTTGGCATGAGCCAGGGATTCTATTGAATGGTGCTTAATTTGGCAAAAACACTCCTGCATTTAAGTCGCACCAAAGGCTGTCCATTTTAAATTGCACTTCTCAATACAAAAATGCATTGCATTTTAAGGAATTGACATCTCTCTGTGGTACTAAATTCAAATTGGGGGCTACAGGGCACCATATTTAACACGCTTCCTGTGTCTTTGTCACATTGCCATTCTCCCCTTTGATTCCCAGCCCCTTTGTTTTAGCATATATAATACTATCAGCAATTTGGAGTCATATTGGGTTTTCTGTACTTTCATTTCAAATGCAGATTCTTATTTTTGGAGAAACTGCTTGGACCTTCAATCTGGAGCTGATGCATCAGCAAAGTCCTTTTCAGCTTGATGCCTGGAAACCAATTTCCAATAGCCTGCTCCCAGGTTCCTGAAAGAGCTCTTCTCTACGGCATGCCTGGAAACCAGTTGCCAATGAGTCTCGCCTCTCTTCCCCAGACGCCTCTTTTCAGTTGTATTCAGAAGTATTCTTCAGTTTTTATCTCCCAATATTAATAATCCCTCCATTCTGTGTGCAAGCTATTTTATATCTTCAGCTCCTGCCCACATCTTCTAACTAAGGTGCAGCTTTCACCAGTTCCATGACTGCAAAGGTGGATGGGAATTTCACTTCTCCTGTTATAAAGAGGCCTGTCCTTTATTTTAATGTAACTTTGGATGTGACTGTGCGAGTTTAATAAAATATAGATAAATATAATTTGTAAATTAGAAGGAACAATTCAAGACGTTAAACGTTCTAGTATTTTCAGAGATACTCATTTATTTTAATTTTGTCCCATTTCGACCCAGGCGATTTTTATGTAGGTTATAAGAAATAATTTTTAGCTATGATCTGCAATTTGTTTTAAGATGGTAGGACCTTTGTTTCTAAAGAGATGATTTTTCAAGTGGTTGCATTTTTTTACTTCAAATGCACACCCATATTTTCTTCCATTTTACAAGAATTTGAAGTCAAATGAATGCCAATTTCGTACTGCAGGTGCCACTGGTGACCCCTGGAAAGTGGGCTCTCTTCCATTTCATTGACATCATAAGCTCAACATGACTTTTTTTTCCAGACTCTAGTCGTAAAACCATGTTTACTTTAAATCGGTTTGAAGAAGCCCTGCTCTGCATGCAAGTCTTACTTGAACTAAAGTCTTAAGTCATGATCTGTGGTTCTATGACAAATATTCCTAAGGTTGTGGCTGCTGGAGTGAGGAGAATCCTGTTGACTTGTTGAGGCATGTTCCATTTCAAGTTAAATAAAATTCAATGTTATTCAAAATCAAATTAAATGCCTATAAATCAAGAGGCAATGATTGAAAATGAATAAAAGGTAATTTTCTATTAGAATTCACAAGTGCACCTCTTGCTCTATAATTACGTTTTCACAAGAGTTCACCATTGAAAGTAAAGGAACACATTTTAAAATGTCTCTACCCAGGACATCTGCATCATAGGTATATGCTGAGAAATCAAGTTCTTTTTAAGCTTCAGGGATGTGAAAATAAGTGTTCTAGGATCCAGGCTGCATTTATTTCTTATATCCAAACTCCAGATGCTTTGGCCTCAGTATTTTTCTACATATGGCAACAGTTCCAACTTCCATATGCATTTCTCTGCATGGCCGTACATACTGATCAGGCAATAATATTAGAATCAATACATGATTAGCATTTGTCTCTTTAAAGCGTGAAATCAAGCCTTTACCATGTAGAACGTTTCTGTTTAAATGTATGCAGTTCTCTAGTGTATTCGGCATTGACAAGCCGGTCTCTGCAATTACTTTTTAAGGCCTCTGAAATGGTTGCAGTTCATCTCTCAGGTGTGCATGCAGTTACTTCCACCTCCATTTTACAGGAGCACACTACTCATCCTGGCAATGAGCAACATGCGCAACTCGACAGGAGGCATAGTTTTGTAAACGGTGCCTCTCTCGCTCTATAGGGCACTTAATGTTGTCCGTTTACTACAGGGGTTGGTCTTTCTCGTCAAAGTTCCCCACAGTACTGAACATTTAAGAAGGATGCTGGAAAAAAATGGAAGAAGAAAGTGTATCTGTAAATTTGATACTTGCAGAAAAAGAAGAAAAAAAGTCCGGGAGTGCAATCTAAACATCAGAGGTGGTTATCATCATGTCCGCCCCTCTCGGTTGAAAGTGCTTCAAGACAATGAAAAAGAGAAAACATCAATGTTTGGAGACTGCATGTAAAAATAAGAATATTTTATCATATGGGCCAAAAAGGTAAAAAAGCAAGCACAAAAGGGGTAGTTTTAAGTGGATCATGTTGGAGTCAATTTTGCTAACGGATTTCAAACTTTTCATTTTAAATGATGCATGCTGGTAGAGTGTGTATACTAAGCCGGGTGGTGGGAAATAAATTACAAGAAATGCGTGACATTCAAAAAATAGGTAGCTAACCAATGATATTTGAAAGGAAATTATTTGTAAAGCATGATTAATGTATCCTTTATATAAGAATAGATTCCCCTGATGCACCTACAGTGTCTGAATGACCATACGCTCATCTGTTTCCTGCAACCCTGCGGAATCCTTCTCCCCCTGGAGTGTCCATCTTTACATCTACCCGACCATGGACACTTGTGTGTCTTCTGAGTATTCCAATATTATGCACAATGCTCATTCCAGGTTTCACCATACAGAACATCTGAAATTATCTTTTGCCTTTAGAAATCAACCATGTGATGTTAGTATGATTCCATCCATTTGCGTACACTGTCATACACAATTAACTTTGTTACCTGTGTGATAAACGTAGCATTCTTTACAAGTAATGATCTTTTGGGCATTATAAGATAAGGCTCACAGTTTTGATATACTTTTTTTAACGTTTCTGTTGCTATTTTACTTTATTTTGTGGTAATTTTATCAGTGTTTATACATTTTATTGTGTACTAACATTGTTATGATATATTTTATTCAGATAGCGCCTATACACAATGTGTTTCAAAGCGCTTGAAGGCCAGGGAGGGAACAAGGGGAAATACAATGACATTCTTACAGGCCATGAACAATAAGGATGTGAAATTAACTCTCGTACTCGGCCTGAGTAGTGCTAAGGCATAGATAAGGAAGGGAGGGGGAGAGTGGGAAGGAAATGGAAACAGACAGACGACTACCGTACTAGGCCTCACGACATTTCTGTTAGACCGTGAGAAAAACAAAAGGTGAGGGAGAGGTGTGCAGAAAGGGAGGGGAGGAACAAAACAAGCGACTATAGCACTAGGCCCGACACCATTTCAGATAGTGCTGGAGGTGGGGTGGGAAAAGGGAGAAAGGGAGAGGAGGAGAGAACAGAGAGTAAACAGTCAAAAGAGTGGAGAAGCAAGAGGGGAGAGCGAATACAATTGCAGAAGTCAGTAGTAACAGATAATGTTGAAAGCCAGGATACAAGATGAAGAAGGGAACAGCACGTTTCAGGGCCACCGTGAGCATAGGATGCAAAGGAAGTCCGGCATGAAAGTTGAGAAAGGGTGACACACTGTGAATCAATGAACCCCATAAAAGTTGAATCCAGCATTGGCCACAAGACGGTGATGGTGAAACCAGAATGTATCAGGACAGACTCCTGCAGAAGTATGCTGGAGGGGGAGCAGGGTAGAAGAATCAAACAAAATGTGCCACACTTGTGTACGACAAGGAAGGGGGGCACAAGGGAACATCACAGGGGTACCAGAGGGGGATCCCAGAGAGTGGTGCGTAGTTGTGTCTGGATCCTAGTTATGGAACAGCAGAGACTGGTGCAACAGATCCGTGTGGAGGTGCCTTGGCAGAGCAGTATGTTGTTGTGGGCACTACAACAAAGCCCACAGGTGTGCTTTGGTCTGTTCCTTGGGTGCATGCAGGGCACAGGTCGAGGGAACTCGCGGGAGGACGTCGCCCACCCACTTTTTTAGAAAAGACAGACATCCTCACCCATGTATATTTAAGGAATTTAAATACACAATACTTTGCTGCCTGCAGCCGGTATTTGTGAAAGGAGCGCAGAGAGGAGCTGGGTCTCGAACGTAGGTTGGCGGGCTGAAAGACGAGACACTTGGAGCTCAGAGCCATAGACTAGTGAACCGGGTACCCTGAAATGGCTCATATTGGCAGGCCTTTCAATGGGCTGGGGCCGAGCCCCAGCAAGCTCCAAAATCTTGTTTTGAGGCGGGGCCCTGCTGGGGCCCACTAGTCTCCCCTGGCAGCCCCGGCCACTACATAACAAGGATTTTTTTATAAAGCCCGAGAGCTTCAGGCTTCAGAAAAAATACCTGTGATCCATAATGGTGGCACCGCACCTGCGAGGCATCCCTTCAGTGAAGATATGCCCGTGGGTCAGCGCCACCATTATGGAGAGAAACGTGAGGATGATGAAGCAGAGGCCCTGTTTTCTAAATACTGAAGCTCCTGCACATTCACAGGAGTTTGTCTTCAGGCCTCACCATTTCAGCCTCACTGGTGACGCTCCCATTCCCCCCCAGCTGGTGAGCGGCAGCGTCACCACTAAGGCTGAATAGGCAAGGCGCTGTCCCCTGCCAGGGAAGCCGATAGAAAATAAATGCAGAGATCTGCACCCTCTCCCCCATGCGGAGAGGGTGCTGATCTCTAGAAAAGGCTGCCTGGCAGGGGCGCCAGTAGCCCATTGAGCCGGGCTTGTCAGTGGGGTGTGGCGGCCTGCTGCCCCATCAAGCCACGCCCCTCTGACAAGCTCCGGCTCATTTAGCAGTGCCACTTAAGGCACTGGCATCCCCCTACGCATTGCAGCAAGTATTTACACACAAATGAAATGTTTACACTAGCCCAGGGGTCTGCAACCTGTAGCTCTCAATATTTTTTGGAATGAGACTGCCCTGATCCGTCACCATGGACTATGCCTGGCTAAGGATGATGCGAGTTGTAGTCCAAAACATCTGTTGAGCCAGAGTTTACAGAAACCTGCAGTAAACCATTAGAGTGGTCTCATTTTAAAATGAATACCCATCAGGACTTTTACTTTTTTATTAAAACATGTTTTTACATAGTGCTTTAAGACATGTATGTTTGTTTGTTTATTTATAGGGCGCCAGATAACCCTTGAGTAGCTGGGCGCAAAGAATAACAGGTTGCAAATTACGGTTGTTGATATATATTATATACAGTAACTACATTATGTACATTCTTTACATGTGAGGATAGAAGGGTGACATATTATAAACAGTAAATACATTATGTACATTTTTACATGTAAGAGTGGAGGGGTATGTAAGCCATCAGATCACAATACACAGGGTCTCAGGTTTCAGAGGTCATTACGTCGAAGCCAAGTGCGGGTATGGTGCCTGCTTAGTTCAACAAGCTACATCCTGCTTGTCCAGGACAAGCAAGGATGTAGCTTTACCCAGTGCTTTAAGTGGGCCGGTGAGGAGAGGGGAGAGGCACACTTAGTATGTCAGGAGGGGACGGAAGAGGAACAGGGAATACTCCCAAACAAAGAATTAGTGAATCAAGATGTGAAAATGAGTTAAGGGAAAAATAATTCCTTTGTATTGGAACATGCTTTTGAGATTCTGTCGTTATAGACTTCTTTTTTAGCTTGGATGATTGCTTTCTTGTAGTTAGTAGCGCAGTTTGAGTTTAAGTTTATTTTCAACTAAAAGGGGTGTGATGCCATAGTTTCAAGCTTCCTTTTTTCCAATCTCAGTTCTTTTAGGTGGGGGGTGAACCAAGTATTGAGGTGGGATTGTTGTTTGCTTTTACATTTCTTCAGTGGGGCAACGGTGTCCATGGCTATGGCCATGGTGTCCTTGTATATTTTGATCATAGTGTCAAGATATTGTCAGGTGTGATGTTTTTACTCGATCTAGTGGGAACAGATTGGTGCCATTATTTTTTCAGTTCTGGGCATCTTGTTAAATGTTAAGTAGAAGTTAATGAGGAAGTGGTCAGTCCAAGGCTGGGGTGTGATTTTGGTGATGGTAGTAGGGCAGTTGGAAGTGGCTACCCAGTTTAATAATCTCCCTTTGTCGTGGGTGGGGGGGTGAGAACTTTTTGGGTGAGGCCATGTCCCTCAAGCATGGTAGAAATAGCTTGTGCTTGTTTGTCATCTGGGTCGTTAAGACCTAGGTTTAGATCACCAAGGATCATTGTCTGGGATGCCTTTTTTGTGTTACTCGCTAAAAGGCTAGATAATTACTCTTCGAATAGGCCTAAGGGCCCTTGTGGCCTGTAAATGAGATAGATAGGGTTTGGCATGGGGATATCTGTAATTTAGCGGTCAGAGGTTCGCAGGATTTTAGGGTGGGCATTGGTGTTAACCTTACATTCAGGTTGGATTTGGCGATGATGGCTAAGCCACCACCTCTGGCGTTAGGGCGGTCTAGTCTTAGTAGTTGGTACTCTTTGGGTATTGCTAGGGAGAGGGCTAGACCTGCTGCGTCGTGTAACCAGGTTTCTGTGACTGCTAGGAGGTCGAGGTTATCTAATGTGAGGAGGTCAGCTATTTCAGTGGCGTGGGCCACGACTGATCTTGCACTAATCAGTGCTCCTGTTATGAAAGTTGTTTTGGGTGGACAGTTGGTGTTAGTGGTTACCAGGGTGGGTTTTTTCGTTAAGGTGTTAACAGGTAATTGTGGGTTAGGTTGCGTTATGCTCCTAGTCTGGTTTATGGGGATGGTGCGACGGTTCAAATAGGCGTTGCTAGGTAACTGCGGTTCGTAGAGGGCAGAGAGTCTAGCATGAAGCCTAGAGTTTCTGTGGAGCGTAGGGCAGGGTAGTCCATAGTTGCCAGTATTAATTGTAATAACAGCAGTGGGACATATGTCGATAGAGTCGTGCTAAAATGCATTCTGCTGGAGCAGAGGATGTTGTACCATATACTGTGAAGTGTAGATAGGTAGGCTGAGAACATAGGAACCCAAGCTGGCACAGTAGGCGGTCACTTGATTAGGGCACAGTGGACTAGGATAAGGGTAAAATCACTATTCAGAGGTTCTAAGTTCGCTAGTGAGGATAGGCAATAGTCGGATTCATGTGCTGTAGTCACAGATCGTAGTGGGCAATACAATGTGATAGACGCATGTGTTCACAATGTTAAGTAAGCATGGTGAAGAGCAAGGTAAAATGTAGGCATTGCAGTACATGATTTTAAGATGTCAGATGCTCTTGCTTCTTAACAATGGATAATGGGTAGTATTGTTATTACCGGATAAAATGGAAACTACCGGTGTACCTCATTGAAACACACAGGGATCATATAAGGGGCACACAGAGCTGCTGCATCCCTTTTTTTGAAAACTCATTAAGATGAAGTGAACAAAGAGCACATTTTGGCGCAAATTGGATCTTCTGAGCTGCACTCCCTAGCACTTGAGATTTTATCTCTCCTCCCACTGACGTGTCCCACCCAATCATTCGTGAGACCTAGCGCCAAGAGGCTGCCAAAACGGTAGCAGTTGGGCTAAACAAGACCACTTTTCTTTACGTTACACACAAGGAGCTCGGCTGCCAAAGCAAATCTTCAGCATTTCATTTTTTTTTAAAACTTTCGGAGGAAAGGTTATGCTGGCCTTGTTGGACGTCAAAAACATATATAATTCTCATACATGCCATCATTATCCATTCCATGCGGAAGATGGTAGTGAAGTGCTAGTTTTAACTTTTCGTTCTAGGACTTGTATTCATTCTTTGATTTGTAGTCCTGGGTTTACAAAGTTAGTCAAAACTGGACTGGTGTCTCCCAAATGGAATGGATGATTTATTTATCTCTGGAGTCTCAGAAGATTCTCGTCTTACTTTTAATTTCCTCAGAGTTCAGATAGTCAATGCTTTTATTTCCAGTCATTTAATTATTGCAATTCAATAGATTTATGACTTCCAAAAACACGTTTGCACAGGCTTCAGTTAATTTAAAATATGGCTGCAAGGTTATGCTTCAGAGATCATATCTCATTGGGACTCATTGGGTATAGCATATAGAAGTCCTCTTGCGTTGCATTGTACATGAAGCTTATTACAATCCTGGCCCTGCTTTTCTTAGAAACCAATCTGTCTTGTAGAAACCCACCTAACGCTAAGGTCATCCTCACCTGGCATACCTACCATCGCCGGTTCAAATATCAAATTTGGGCCTGCCAATCTTTCTCTGTGCAAGCTGCAAAACTGTGGAACGCTTTGTCCTTCTGCATCCCTTAGCTGGGAAAGCGTTTGCCGTTCAAACAGAATTTAAAGACCTTTCTGTTCCCTGGATTGCCTCAATGCCTTGATACCTCTGCTAAGCTAATTGCGCTATACAAGTCCCATTACCATACCACAATGCCATTTAGTTTTTTCCCAATCCATGTTAATCGTTTCCCTCTCAATCCCCTCTAGTATTGACACATGTAGAGAACGTGTAGGGGGGTTTGGGGGAGGCAAAGAAAGCGTTGGTAGTCAAGTGTGGCTAGGTTACTGTAAACGGCAAAGTGGTTTGCTTTTATTGCTCGTTCTTTTTCACTTGTCACTCGGAGCTCCTCATTGTTGAGGTATACCTCTAAAGATCTATTTATGTTCTGTTTGAAGACAGCGACTTGAATGTGCTTATGCTTTCCAAAGTCAAAACGTGAATGAAACATTCTTTCCTCATTGGGTTTGACAAAGCTGACAGCTCAGTTTAATGTTATTGGTTCCATAACGGTATATGCTCATCGAGGGCTTAACCCACAGCATTGCCATAAAGACAGTGTGTCAAATCTAGCGATGCTTGCAAACAATTGCCCATGACCAAGGTCTTTATTTCTTAGGCACGCCAGAGTTTTTCAAATGAGAACTTAATTGAGAATTGGATCCTTGGGTCGAACTTCATTATTGTTGCAGCGTCAGTAGCTTCTCGAGGATCAAGAATGCATTAGCAATTGCAAACTTTGCTGCGGTAATCTCTGATCTGGAGGGAAACCAAATCCTTCTCACGATACTCCGGTTCCTGCAGGATATGTGCTCTTTTTCGTATGCTTCTAATGGTCTTGGGGGGCGCTTGATCGCTCGTTTGGGATTACTTGCAGCTCTGATTTTGCTGAGATTGACTGTGGACTGTTTGTTTTATGTTTCCGCAGTTTTGGCAAGCGGTCTGCAGGAAGCTTCAGGCGTGGCTGTGAATGCATTGTTTTAGAGCCTTCTGAGATGATTGTGGTAAGTAATTTATCAGTGTTCCCATCACAGGATTTCCAACATTTTCTTTGCTTATGTAGAACAAACTTCCTTTACAGGTAGCTTCTTCAGACATGCACTTTGGACAAAATATTAAATAAGAATATCAGACATTGAAGACACAGTTCACCGCATCTAGCTAAAAGTTAGGCGAAAATAGGCCTTATAATTGTTCTTTTATAACGCTGGAGACCAGTTTCTAAGTGTGAGACCGGGATTCGAACCTGTGTTGTGTTATCTTGCTTCCAAGACAAACGAGTTGACCCTGAGCTAACCATCCAACCTAATGATGAAAGTAATGCAAAATGTCCAGTATAATGTAAAATACCTTACGTTTGACAAAACATTTTTAATGTATTCCTAAGCCTCATGTGTAACTTTTGTTGTATTTTGGGCATGTGTGTAACCACAGCTGTCAACAACTTGTGGTTCTGTGCGCTGTTCATTAGTGTCCTTGGTTGTGTGCCACAATTGATCCCCTATGAGACCAAAACAAAGCTTATCGCCGACCTTCACTGATATTTTGCATCAATTTGGTGCTCATCTGACGTTTATGCTTTTTAACTTTCCAGCCTTAAATATATTCTTTAGATTATTGACGCTATTCACCCACTCGACCTCGTTTTGGTAATTTACATTACGGTTTAGCACGGTGTAAGTTAGTGTGCTGGGCCCTGCCATGCTAAGTGTCCAAGAGAACCTGCATTAGCCTGCCACCCATTAGCTATTGGTCAATTAGCTCATCTGTCTGAGCCAAGAGTAGGAAGCTCCAGATTATCACCCCCTTTCACATTGCATTTGATGTGGCGACTTTGAATGTACGTGAACACTAGAACTCATACTGTACACATAACATTATATGATCAAGCCTGATTTTTAATTGTTCCATCAATAATGATGTTTACGTCCTCCAAAGAGGCCACAATGCATAGTATTTGTTTTAAATTGTATGTGCTGTGGTGGGTCAGAAGGATGACACGTACTCCGACTTTCCATGTTAGTGATATTTTATTAACTGACTAGAGTGCAAACTCCTAACTTTCCCTAAGCTACAGGTCTTTCCTACCCAACAAAACGAATTGGATGCTCGACAGTCGTCAATGAAAGTCCAAAGCAATTTGAGTCCTCTGTCAAAAACTAACTTACTTTGACCCCACCACTATTTAGAATAACTTAAGAACAGGAGATTGACTCCCTTCTCCTGTTACATGGTTCTTCCACCAGCGTCAGTTGAGCAAGGTATGTTCCAACAGTTCTTGGCAGAAATGTTCCGGTAATTATATCCACTCTCCTCTAGTAGACTGAATATTTAATCCATGTCTGGGACTATTATGAGCGTTCCAGTAATGGTTCTTTCTCTTCCTTTATTTATTTGACATGTTTGTAACACCCAGACCCTGGCGTATCACAGGCGTTTGGTAAAGAGTTAACAGATACATTTGAAATGGGCATTAGTCGTATTAATCAAACAGCCACGTTTTTACCAGCGTTTTTAAAGTAGCCTAGGAATGTTTGTTTCTGATGGAGTATTCTTAAGACTTTGGGGCTCATTGCGAGTTTGGTGGTTTCTCGGCAGTAAATCCGCAGCAATGGAACTGAACTTTAATACCGTTACTGCCACTTGCTCTGGCAGTATTAACGCCGGAATACAAGTGGTGGTCTTGGTGGTGTTAGTCCCCATTTAATTGGGGGATTTTGGTGGAATTACCGGAGTGGTGATTCTGTTGAAATTTGGCAGAAAGGTGGCAGATTTACCTTCAGCTCATAGTTGGAGGTGAATCCTCCAACTTACCGCCAAACTTAAGTTGGGCAGTGCGGTAATGCGGCAGTATACGGTATTACCGCTGCATTTTACCACACTTCCCAACTTCTAATGAGGCCCTTTGCCTTGACTCGGATGAATGAGCGTTCCAATTAGGACTCTGTTTCTTCTAGTTTTCTCACTCTTTTATCAGGACTGGGACGAGTATAAGCATTCCAGTAATTGTTACGATTCATCAGATGTCGTCACTTCTCCCTGAGGGGGAGTGCCTTTCCATGAGGCCAGGGAGGCGATACTGCTAACTGATAGTCCCCCTGTAGGTGGTACAATGCAGGAGGATCTCATGGGTAGGGACCCCCCCGTCCCCTTCCCTCAGAGGAGGACGACAAACACCTTTGTAGACTTAAGCACAATATCCCCAACCTAATGTTCCCATACCCTTTAACATCTTCTAACCAGCCTCCACTTAGTAACACTTCCATTTGCTAATGTAGCATTGTACCATTTACTGACTCTAGTACTGAGATGATGATGCAGAAGAATACCTGGGAGGCAGGTACTGACACAAAGAGGATACACGGATGGAAGAGCAGCAATTCCGTGAACTCGGAGGAGTGTTCTAGCCTTCCAGGAAGAAACATACCTGACTTTAAAAACTGTAGAGGGACTTGGCATGATTTCAAGCTGTCCCTGGAGCAACCATGTTTGTGGAAACTTTTCGGCGCAGGATATTTAAAGGTCTGGAGACCGGTATGCCATAAGAGGAGATGCGTCTCTAGCAGGTCTGACTCAAGACCCTGCAAGAAGCTAGCGAGGCAGTAGCATGACCTCCAGGAGGAGGTGGACTGTGAAGTCCGTAACGGGTGCAGAAACTGCAAGGAGCCGCTGCAGCGACCCAGGCACCATCGAAAGACGCCGGAAGATCGAAACAAGGACAGTACAGACTCCAGCAGAGACCAGAGCCTGGCAAGGGATGACCGGTGGTGGCATGAGGGTGCTGGAAACCGAATAACTGCACATAGGTAAACATTTCATGCAGCAGTCCCCTAATTTAAAAGCAAGTACAAGTGAACTGTGCATAAGAGGGAATCTTCCTCATGCAGTGCCAAAACCACTGATCACAAGAGAAGGGTCAAGGACCCCAATGTGAGAGAGTGGGACCTTTGAATCTGAGGATGTCTTCCTTGTGTTGGTGGTAGCCCCAAGGACACTAACCATCAGAAAAGGGTTGAGGATCCCAAGAATAAAGAACAAGCAACAGATTTGAGTCATATTCCTTGTGGCAGTACTTGGTAGGCTAGTGAGCCAAGTGGGCCAACTCAAAGAAGAGGCAAAAGAGAAACTAAGGTCTGAGACCCAATATCAGAGATACCAGTCATCTTCCTTGTGGCCGTACTTGGCAGAAGGTGAACCAAGTGGGCCAAGACAAAGTAGAGGTAAACCAGAATTGGGTGAAAAGGTATGAAGCCTGATGGAAAGAAGGCCAGGGGTAGAGAGTCAGTTGCCCTGGTTCTGATGAACTGCGAGCTAGATACTAGAAGAAGGGAGTCATTCTCCTGGAAGCCGAAAAACGGTTGAAAGTCCAAGAAGACCTGGGGAAGGGAGACATTTCCACCAGGCTGTTTGAAGGTGCAGATAACTCAGACCGGCAGTAAGGTCAGAAAGGGGTCTTGGAAGGAGTACCAGAATGTACTATCAGGGAAAGGGAGTCAGTCATTCCCCTAATACCACGTCAGAAGTATTGTCTGGAATATTACTAGCAGGGGATGGGATCTATTCCCCTGACAGCGTGTGAGACACGTAATTGTTTTGAACTGAATACAACTGTTGCAACAAACAAGGAACTTGAACCCAGGAGAAGGAAGTAATTCCCCTGGGATCGGCAAGAACGATACTACTTTAGTTATAGTTTTTAGTGTGAGGGTCAGAAGCAAGGTTTTCATGACCCAGGCCGGTGGGCATTCTGAGTGAACAGATATCCTGACAGTCAACTTAAATCTTTTAGTTGAAGCAGGGAAGCCTCCTGCCCAGAAATAAGGATAGGTATGTTTTCATTTCTCTCTTTCATTGAATAAAAGTCTTTGCCCACAAATATGACACATTTGTGTCAACCTCCTCCTTTTGCACCCTTGCATTATTCGCTCTTTCTTCAAGTATTCTCATTCCTTTATCTGGCCTGCGATGAGTATAGTTATAATTATACTCATCTCATGACAGAGCATTCCAGCAATGATTCTCTCTTTCTTCAAGTATTCTCGATCCTTTATTTGAACTGGGAAGAGTATAAGCATTCCAGTAATTATTTTCTTTTTTTCTTCAGGTATTCTCACTTCTTTATTGGAAGTGGACGCATATGAGCATTCCAGTAATAATTCTTGCTTTCCTTAAGTATTCTCACTCGTTCATCAGAACTGGGACAAGTATGAGGGTTCCAATTATTACTCTGTCCCCCTGCCGGGTCTCCCGTTTTCCCTGTTAGCTCTATTCCCCAGGGATAATGTCATCAGGCTTGCATGCAACTGGGACCTCTTCCGGTCAGGCTGACCCTGTTCCTTCCTCGTTTCTTCGGACGGTCTCTCCATTCCTTCCTTAGTTCCAAGCTGCTCCAGGGAAAATGGTATCGACATTGTGAACTCCTTTCTGGCTTTGGATACTGAATGCTCCTCTTGGTCTCTCGCGCCACTTGCTTTCCACTGTGCCAAGCGTTGTACTCAACACCCACACACTGCTCCAGCTTCAGACGCTGCCTGTCCTGTCTTTCCTCATGAGCTCTCGCCCAGCTGATTTGAACTTTCCTGCTTTTCACTGCAAAATCCCAGCCAGTTGGTTTCATGACGTTGCCATATGGCTTCCCCAGCAGACTGTCAAAAGTCCTTTTCCTCTGTTGTTCTCAGACTCTGTTGCGCCCTGTGTTTTCTTCATTCCAGTATTACATGAGATTTCCTTTGAAGGTATCACTAATGGACTTGAATGACAATGGTAGACTCTGAGGAATTCTCCTTCCATTTCTTCTGAAGTTGTCTGTAAGGGGGGATTAATGTGCGATTTAGGGAGGTCTTTATTAGAACAGGAGTCCTTGTCCCCAGAGGGCTAGTATCTCCCGGTTAGGTCCCGCTTGCCTCTACCCCTAGGGAGGGCATTGCATAGTGGGCTCACCTCCCTAGCCTCACAGGGAAAGGCTCCCTCCTGGGGAGAAGTGACGGAATCCCACGATTCTTCAAAGTGCCCTGTCTCCACCCACTATGGTGCCTCTCTTACATTTCTTTACTACCTGTCCCAAAAGCATTCAGAATCACAATGCTGTAAATGTCCTAGGGTTGTCTATTGCGCAAACCTAGAAAATCAGCAATAGAGCACCCCACACAGTAGGTAGTGGGGGAGGTGTGATGACCACGTCTGGGTAAGGCAATAGGCCTAGATCCTGTGATCTGTATTTTGGAATATCTTTTTTGAAGAGTAGAGTCTTGGGTTGTTCTCTCAGCACTGGCTTTCTTTGTTTTGTGTGCATTTCCTGTTTTTCATTCTGCTGATGTTGCCTTGTTTTGGTCTCCAGCAAAGGATAACTTTTCTGCACTGCCTTGTGAGTGATGCAGGGTACCTTGAAGTGGATGTGGGCCCAGAGTGGCAACAAGAGCAGCTTCTTGAAGGTCTGCACTATGCAGACAAATGTTGTTGCATAATGGAGGAGACTGGCCTAGAGCTTGGTGAAAGGTCCTTAATAGTGCCATGGTACCAGAGAGAATGGTGTTGCCCCCATCAAGGACACGGACCTCTTTGATGTTTCTAAGGTCTGTTGTTCAGATAAATGTTTGGATATTATGCTGCATAGTAAGCTAATATATGCTATCGGAGATGTTTTGATATGCATATCCATTTGTATTAAAGGAGAGGCCACCGTTAAACGTGAATCCAAGTCACTTTGTACTGGGAGTGAGCTGTGGGGTGAATCCATTGAGCTTCATGTCATTAAACTAGTTCTGGGTTTGGGTGTGCTTGGTTGAATTCTATTTTGCGTTAGAGAATTGCGGGTTCTCAGCCTATTGGTGCATCTTGAATTTGTGATTTGCCAAATGCTCTCCAAGTGATTCCATGCATAGGATTAAGATGACCGACCAGAAGATGGATTCCTGGGTGCTAGGGGAACCAGTTACTAGCCATCTAAGAATGCTGGTTTCTGTTGGTGATGTAGATGGTGAACCCAGGCAGGATTGATCAAGGCCTGTACATCTCAGAGTGCTTTGTTGTCAACCATATTAATGGTAACAGAGAGGTGAAGGGGCACCAGAAGTCACGTTTTTCCCTTGTTAATGATGTGTAGAGAATTTCTGATGGCCAGGATGATGGTTGTGCTAAATCCACCTTTTGATGTAATGTCTCGAAGGACTGTGTACCTTCCATCACCCTTGCCTTTAGTTCACTCAACAATGCATCAAGGCACAGTAGCTGAGTCTTTCCACTTGTGTTGCACCCCATCATAGAATCAACATTTTGGTACACTACGTACCAGCTACGTAGCATACGACAAAATAATCCAACAATGTTTTTTGTGGGACAGCTTCGGCGTCTGCATTAATGGACACTTTAGTGTTCTGCTCATTCACCAAGTTTGTAGCACAAAATCCACTCTGCTGCAGAGTTCACATTTGACGGTGCAAGTATATTTAGGAAAACAGTTAAAACGGTACCAGTACTTGAGAGATTTGTCATTTTCAGAGACTCTTACTATTTTTGGAGTACTGTTTGAATAGTTGGAATGACCGTTTCACACTAACTGGATATTGCCATAAATGATTGGGCAAAAAGTTAAGAGAAGTTACTGCCATGAGCTGTGAGAGGCTTGCATATGAATTATGATTGCACCTGGACTGCGTGACTCCCTGCACTGTAGAGGTAAACTTTGTTTCATCTGGCAATGGGAACTTCAGCCTGCAGGATAGCTGTGTGAGATGGGCAGTTACTGCAGAAACATACATGTAATCTAAGCATTACCAGTTTTATTCCTGGCAAGACAGCAGAGGTGGGTCTCAGTGCTTTTAATACTAAATGTTTGCATAGCTCAAGTCAAAAGGGCTCCGGGTAAAGAGACTAATTATTGCAAAGAAACTGTTTTAGTGACCGTAACAGTTTGACTGCCCTCAGGGCGTGTATCTGTACAGCGTGTATCAGTATTCCTGAAAAGACATTTTGTTGTTCCCTTGATAGATAGATCTATATTTATGTAGGTCTTTTCAATCTGCTTTAGATGAACATGCTGTGCATAGTTCGCCATTGTTTGTCCGAAATATTACAAGTTGTTCACTGAAAGGTAAACGATAGGCCTTGACTTGTGTCAAACTGTCCCTACAGTGTATCCCCACAATGTTCTATCCCAGGTCCCCCCAATGTGTGTTAAAGTTGATGGCACCTCATATTACATTTTCCAGTCATCGGTTTGGTCATGGAGTGGAGGCACCTAGAAGAACAGCAACAAAGGGTGAATGAGGCTCCGTTGCTTGGCTCTGAAGTTTGCGTAAGGACCGGTTTCATGACAAAGGCATATATTACATTTTTCATTTGTGATCTCATGACCCAGTACTGCCAGCACAGATAGAAAAGGCACCATTTCAATTGTGCCCTAACAGCATCACCAGATACTCATGGACTAACCCCCAAAAGGTGTGCATCCCATTGTTTTTCATGCTATCTCATTGAGGAGGCCTGCAAGGATTTTAAGTAGTTCAAACCAAAAACTCCAAAGAGCCTCACAGTAATGCTGGGCAGAATATGCCATGGAGGCTGAAAAAGCAGGTACCTTTGAAACCCTAGATGGAGAACTGGATATTTTACAGGTTGAATCACAGAAGGAAGAGGAATTAGTAGGCCCCGAGGACAGTCTGAATGTACTCCAAAATTAGAGAAGGTCCTGAAAGGGCCATACTCTATGAAACACACCAGTGCTGCACACAGTAACACCAAGGCTCATTCTCAGTCAAACCCCAACTTTGCAGGAATTCCCAAAGGTCAACCTGGAGAAATAACATAGCAGGGTAACGACTGTGGTAGAAGCCACCCCATATCCAAACACCCACACGCCAAAGAGCCAGAAGCATGTCGGGCTGCAGCCCACCCGTAAGTCCATCACTGATGCCTGTGGGTCTAAGTGCACAACTAAGACAACACCCAAGGATCAGTTTCAGAAAGCTCACACTTGCACACCACCCAGAAACAGGGTACAGAGAAACAGGCAGCTGAAAAAAACTTGACGAAAGGTGTGGCGCAGAAGCATTCGGCAGTGAAGTTCAGGGTGTTGAAAAACACAGATTTAAAAAACAGGACACTAACACACAGCAAGAATAGTTATTGACACCAAATGCTCAGAAAAGAGTGGCTGCACTCACTGCCAAATCGCAATACAGTGAGGAGTTGCCAGAGGAATTTACACAAGTAGAGGACTCCCTCCATTTCTCTCTCCACAATCAAACATCGACATTCACACATGCCAAAAGGAACTCTTGTTTCCCATAGGAGACACAAGAATAGTAGGATATTCCTGATATTAGACATCCTTTCACTACAGCACCTTCAAAATGGCAAGGTTCACAAAAAATGCCTTTGCAGATTCAATGGCCAATCTAGATCATGTGACAAAGGAAAGAGAAATGAAGGGACAATTAAGAGCCTGCATTTAATTGATACTGGTTTAAGAACAACCCAGTACCTCACACGGCTTAAATACACACAGGAAATGCCCCTGAAGCGATGACTGAGCAGGAAACATCTGTTTGGATAGAATTCCATTTTGGGTGGGTTCTGCTGTTTTTGCAGTCAGTGGGAATTATACTTAATGCCCCTTGACACTGTAACCCTTTATGCTGTCCTCTGGCAGCACCCCATTTTGGCCATAGGATTATTGTATCACTCTACACTTGCAGAGGAAACAGAAGAGATATACAGTGGGGGCTGGGATACAGAGGGAAGCGTCTAGCGAGTCGGGTGGCACAAGGGGTGATGTGCTGGCCTAGGTTTTGAGGCAGAGAGATTCCTTGAAGAGGTGGGAATTGAGTTATTTTCTGAATTGTAGGAGCTTGGGGGCAAGTATGATGCTGATTTGGAGCAGGTTCCGTAGTCTTTGGGTTGTGATGTGTAATCTTAGAAACCTGGGTATTCACCGCATTATAAATAACCAATTATAACTTTGGTTTACCTGAGTGATCTTCATTGTCGCAGTCCTCTTCTTCATCTCCGTACACGGTTTCAGATGTAACAAGTCAATGTCAATACTAGATAGATCTTTAATCTGTAGGAATGAATTAGGTGTATTGGTTTCACAATAAAACATATCAGTTCTATCAGAACAAATGTTTATTGTACTGGGCCCGCACCGCCCTGTCCTCCTGGGAAAGGTCACCCCTTAAGGAAGAGGGGAGGACATCCTCCTATTCGTCACAAAAGACAAAACATTGTGGCCTGTCCTAGACCAAACACTGGAAAACACATTTGTGAAATGTAAAGGTTCAGGGTGGCAACTTTACAAGAAGTGATAGCATTGCTGAACCAATGAGAGACTTAAAGATGCATACTTTCATTTTTTTGTGGTATGTTATTTACACTACCATTTCATCGGCCTAGCCATTGTTAGAAAATTGACATTTATAAAATTAGAATGTTTCTTTGTTTGAAATCTATTGCGATAACAGTAACTGAAAAGCACACATGTATTGGCATTACATGTATTCACAAAGATACTCCCTATGTTCATAGCAGAGCTGCACAGACAAATGATCCATGTGTACAACTATTTGGGCAACCGGCTGACGGGGATCCATGCCAAGCAGTTAAGAGACACCCAACTAACATTCCTACTGTGACAATGCATAAGGCTCACAGCAGTGTACACACATTAAACCTAAATCCATCCAAAATAAAGTGTCTAGGAGCAGAAATAGGCTCCAATCTGGCTTTGGCCATTCTGTCCAAGGAAAGCATGTAGACATTCCTGGCAATGTTTCCCCCTTCATCATCTGCCAAGCAAAGTGGCAGTGCAGAAAGTTGTGAAAATGTTAGGAATGATGGCATCATGCATTCACGTGGTCTTGCATGCCAGGCTACACATGAGTCCATTGCAGGAATAGCTTGCAAGTGGTGTTAGGAGGATCTGGCGGTAGTAACATAAAAGGCCATCCATGCACTCAAATGGTGGATCAACATAATATAACCAAAAGGACGATCCTTCACAAATCCTGTTCATGCAGGTAACCATTAGAACCAGTGCTTCCATATTGCCAATCCTTACTTCAAAATACAAATAGTGTGGTGAATAATATTATGAAAAAGAAAGAAGTGTACAAAATGATGTGTTTGGATTTTCAGGCCGTTTCGCTCCCTTTCCCACGTTTTTAGCACTGGACAAGGCAGTTCACTCTAGCGTAGCAGTCTCTGGCTTCTTTAGCACGAGGATACAGTTCAATCATTAGCATCAGCACCTTCTGTATGCAAGTCTCTTTACTTCTCAAAGTCTCTTCATTTAGAGGGGCTGATGCAACCAAACAAAAAAATGACAATTGTTTTCCTCTTTGGAATTTCACAAATATTCACTTTTAGGTGATTCACTATTCATCCGGATCCCCCCCTCAGTCGGGGTCAGAACTTTTTTATGTAATGTTCGTTCTCTTTGGATCCCCCTCATCCGGGCTTAGATCCCTTTCTTTCACAATGTCCGTAAGATATTCTTTCGGGTGACTCACGGTCCACCCTGGATCTCCTTCAGTCAGGCTCAGATCCCTTGGTAACACAATTAGTCACCCTTAGCCGGGCTTGGACCAATTTCCATCAAATATCGAAGACTTTCAAATGTACACAGGGTTTGGTTTGACCCATTGCAGGAACACTTCGATTTTACAATACAATTAATTTCCTTTACGTTTGTCCCCCTTGGGTTGGATACCTAGCTGGGATTTTCGAATAAGCACCCACATGGTGCCTGACCACGCTGTTTACGATATCTGTCTTAGCTTCAAAGTTCAGTCACTCATTTAGTGCATTAATTATATTCGCATCACTTGCCACATACGCTTCATGCAGTGTTCTCTTCAATTTCCTTTATACAATGTTGCCACTTGCAACCTTGGTTTCCAGAAAGACTGGGCTGGTGTCTCCTCAACTCACCGGCTACCTTGACTGTCAACGCGGGAGAGCCTCGGGTACCTCCGACACACAATGCAGGACTCTTCAGCTTTGATTCCAGGTCTTTAGTTTCCTATTCTCGAAGGCTCATGAAATGTACCTTCTTTCGGTGGTAAGGTCAAGGGCACTTCCCTCCTTGAAATCCTCTTCGGTCTCGACGTCTTTCGCATTGTATTAAACTGTCATCTTGGAACTGTTGCTTCCTCGTGAACTTTGCCTCACTCAGAGTGTGCTTTTGTGCTCCACCTTTTATCTGTGTGGGCAAGTGTGATGGAAATCAGGTGTGTGTGTAATGATCGGTCATTGCCTGACCATTGTATTGGGACATGTCGGGTATACGGCTCAGTGTTAGTCTGTTTTCTCTCACAGTGAATTGTCTGTGATAAATTATTTATGTTCGAAAAGGGCGGGGGGGTTGTTGAGTCACTAAGTAACCTACCTGGTAGGATGGGGTAAAGGTGTTACAGGGAAGGGGATACCACTTGTCGCCATCCGGTGTCCCACTTCCACTCCCCAAAGACACCCCATTCGGTTGATCCTACCGCACTGGTCCACCCCCAGGAACTGGATCTAAAAGCTATGGCTGTGTCCTGCCCACCTGAATGACAGATCCCCGGGGACTAGCAGGTGAGACACTTTCAGGTTTCTCACATTCAATAGTTGGAAACAATATGCGATTTGGTGTAAAAGGCAAACAATCAACTTAATACTATGCAATGAGCCTTATGTTGTTAAATAAATGCTATACCTGTTAGACAGTAGCCTAGTACACAACTCCCTCATTTTCCAATTGGCTGCCTTAGCTGCATATACCACATCTCAATATAAGTTGACCCGGTTGAAGGTTCCCGGGATAAGAGTTTAGGGAAGTATTGCAGAGAATATATCCATAGTGGCCATACCAGCAACTTCTTGTGATCTCAGTAGCGCATTACACTGGCTTTTGCTGCCACCGTTTTGAATCTCTTCACACATGCTCGCACAAGCACCTCCAATACAAAGGTAGCTTAGTTAATTGTCTTTACTCAATCCTAAGAGCAAGTGAGCTACAATCACTCAACTAGATTTATTTTTCATGGCTCTACACAGACACTCTTCCACTATTCTCACACAAAGTATTTCAAAATTCCAGCTAAACCAGTCTAATAGTTGCATTTTCCAGAAACAACCGAGGTTTACATACACTGGGTTATTCAAACGGCAGAACTTGTTTTACAAACACACGCACATTTTTTATGGACTTTGGAGTGGGACCGCAGGGATGCCGCATCTGGAAAGCGAGCAATGTAAGATGACGTGGTTTTGACATTTGCTGAACTGATCAAAGATATGATTCCTGAAATCAGCCATGGGGCAGCAATGTATGGGTTTTCTGTGATCCTAATATTTTGTACCCCAAAAGGAACACGTAATAAAGAAGGCTCACATAATAAGATCGATTTTAGTAGACCAATCTGGTCCTTGAATAATTTGTTCTTGTTAACTTTTACACGCTTAAGGTTCTGTATAGTGTTAAAGTTCTGAATTAGTCTCCCTTTTCTCTTGACTGAGGACCTCTCTGTTTTGGTTTAGATTCTTCTCCCCTGCAGGTGCCTCCCTCTGGAATGGCCTCTCTGGCCCTCAAAATTGAGCCGGACCGCCTGAGGTTCCAGAAGCAGCTCAAGACCTTCATTTTCACTTCATTCTCTCTCGCTCCCCCTTGATGACCTACCTGTCTGCTGCGCTGACTAGTTGCATGGCTAAACTTCATAATCTCAATAGCCACCATGCTCCTCCAGGACCTGTAGCCCCTGCTGTGCCTATGGGACACTGCGCACTTGGGGCTTTATCTGAACCCCTACAGCCCCCCCCCCTCGTTGCACTTACCCAGAGCTGTCCTTGCTGCACTTAATTATAGCAATGCTGCCCTGTTTGCACTCCCCCTGGCACTTCTCCTCTTCCCTCCCCCCTCACTTGCACTATCTGAATGACACAAGGCCTAGTAAGATCGTTTGTTTTGTCCTCCCTCTGTCTACCCTACCTTGTCTTGTCGCGCCTAGAAACACTTGTGTACAGGCGCGTTATAAATAACTCATATTCTTCAACGTTTGTTTTTCAGTAGCTTTATTTGTTGAAATTTAGTACTGTATCCTTACAGAATCCAGGACTACTTTAGAAATAAATATATTCCATAGATGGATGTCGGTACACAATGCACTTGTTTACCAGTGTTTCTGTACTGATCTAAGAGAGACAACCCATTCTTAAAGGGATGTTATGGTTGCTATGCAAGACCACAAACCCCACACAATTAGCTAGTTTTGATTTCTAAAGCAACAAACATTTCTATTGTGAAAAGACCATAGCTCACCCACCTCCATGCACTGCTCATGATGTTATGTCATGGTGCTATTGAAATGTGTTGATGGTATATACTCGGCTACCTTAGCAGCTTTCGACTAGGAGGTACATTGAAGAAGTAGGTTTTGAGCAGTTTACGAAACCAGAGAAGGTTAGAAATGTTGAGATGTGGAGCTGACGGGCAGTTACAGAGTCTGGAGGCCTGGACCAAGAAGGTGCAACCAACCCGTCTCTCCTTCCTGTCCTTCGGGATGATACGTTCCTTATCCAGAGTAGATCTGAGATGGTGACGCAGTCTGTATAAGACGAATTTGAATGCCAACGTAGTGACTGTGGGGTGCTGAAGGTCGTATTTCCTGGTCTTCATTAAGAGTCTTATGGCTGAATTTGTGTACTCCTTGCAGCCACAATATTGCGTGTTTCGGCAACCCCACATAGCCATTTCCATAGTCCAGTCGCAAGGAAATGATGGAATTAACGATGAATTAACCTGATAGGAAACAAAGAGAAACTGGAGAGAATGTCTAATTTTTCTTAGTAACATAAAAACGGTTTTTGTTACTGAAGAGATTTGTTTCTTTAAGGTTAGCTCTTGGTCTGGGGGTGAATACCTAGGTTTTTTACTACAGATTTGGGGTCTGGACATGTGCCAAAAGAGGGTGGCCAGCAGAGGTTTGACCAAATATTGGGTTTCTCATTTACTAGCAAAGTTTCTGTTTTGCTGGGATGGATTTTTAAACAATAGGAGTCCATCCAGTCTTTGATGGAGACCAGACAATGTCCTATTTCTTCAGGTGTGTCTGACTCACTAAAATGTTTGTATCATCAGCATAGCTGAAAAAGTAGACTTTGGGTTGATGTAGAAGATCTATTAAGGGTCGTAATTAAATATTAAAGAGAATCGGGGAAAGGGCTGAGCCCTGGGGCATATCACAGTTCAGTCATTGGGGCTTGGGATGAAAAGGGCCCCATGCTGACTTGTTGTGAACGATTGAGGAGGGAAGGACCTGATCCATCCGATAACCATCTCTGTGAGGACAAAAGTGGGAAATCTATTAATTAATATTTGATGATCAATAGTATTAAATGCAGCAGAGAAGTCTAAGAGAGTTAGGGCACTTGTTATGTCAGTGTCCATTGACTCTTTTAGATGGTCTAAGCTTGAAATGGAGATTAATTCAGTACTTTTCCGAGGTCTGAAGCCCATTTCTGCATGGTTCAGGATATCTGAGTTTTCTACAAATTCTTGTATCTGGGTGACTACTATCCTTTCAATTTGTTTAGCCAGGAACGGGAGCTGGGAGATGGGTTGAAAATTAAGGTCAGAAGGATCCAATGATATAAGGGTTTTATGATGGAGCGTTTCCAACTATCTAGGAAAATGCCTGCGGAGAGGGAAGAGTCAAATAACTGGAGTACTTGGTGTGAGAATAAAGGTTCCTTCAACAATTTAGGGCGTGCACGATCTAATGGTGAACCTGAAAATTTGGCTGAACTGATCAGTGAACTCATTTGTCTGCTGTCAATGATCTTAAACGTATCCATGGTCTTAATAGGGAAAGTTGTAGTATTAGCAATTTTAGAGTTCTCCTTTTGTATAGAGGTCTGAGCAGCCGAAAAGCCAGCCCTGATTGATTCAATTTTGTTGTAGAAGTGGGTTTAGTGCATTTGCCTATTTTGTTCCCGTAAAAGCGTTTCTTTGCTTTCATTATCTCATTTTTGTATGCCCTTTGATATTGTTTACGTACCCTCATTAGTTATGTCATTGGTACAGTGCCATTTCCTTTCCTGGTTTTCTTAGCTTTCGTCAAAGTCGGTTCAGATCTGGGGTGAACCATTTCTTGGTTATTGTTTTATCTGTCGTTATCTGACGTCACATCTGCCAAAACAAACCATATGCTTGTAGGCACACATCATACATCACACAAGCAAAGTAAAATGTTAAACAAGGATCCGAAACTAGTTAGAGCAGGGGGCAAAAATTCAAGGTACAAGCTACTAGCCAGCCATATAAAGTAACTTGCCACCTCCATTCTATGCATACACACAGCACACCATTTCGAGGGGATTGTGTCCTCCGACATATTCCTCATCCTTGACAGTGATTACCAGAGCTGTGCTGCTTTGGACATTTTTTTTGGCGTAGGTGTCCTGCGTCGATGACCTCGATATGCTCCCTCGAGGACCTCCTCCGACGGTCGACATCACTGGATGTTATATGTAGGACGCACGACGCCCGCAGCCTCAGTTCCATTTTTTCTGCGAATGTGGTCGCTTTGGAATCTCGGCGTGCCTCGGTTCTCCTGTTGAATCGGTTCTTCTATCGTTGTTTGAGAATATGTCTTTGTCTTCTGCTACTCCGAAGTTAGGTTTCAAGAAGTGTTGGGGCTGCGGTTCCAAGATGTCCCTTGCGGGCACGCACGACGTCTGCCTCTGGTGCCTCGGCGAGAGCCACACCACCGATTACTGCGATGAATGCCAGTCTTTGACGTCGAAGGCCTTGCGGAAGTCGAAATCCGCTGGACTTTCGACTGACGATTCGAGAGGCGACTCTCCGCGTCGGCGTAAGTCCAGGGGGTCTCGTTCTAGGAGTGGGTCCCGCCATTCCTCTGCCTCTTTGAGGCATTTGCGGAAGCACCGTCACCGGTCTCCTTCCCCGTCCTCGTCAGAGGAATCCGCCAGACGGCGGGTGGCTTGTCCCACGAAACACTTGTCGCCGGCCGAATGGGATGAATTCCTCCGGCAGATGATGGCGATTTTTTTTTTAATTGCAGGGCACCGTTCCATCTGCGCCTTAGAGAGAAGCCGGCAAGGAACGCGCTAGAGCCACCGTTTGCACGCCTTCGGGCTCGGGCGGTTGGTCGCGATCATCGGGAACCGTCGTGTTGCCCGCTCCCCGGTCCTCGACGCCGTCAAGACCGTTGGAGCCTGTGAGGCCTTAGAAGACGGCATCGATGTCATCGGCGCCATGTCCGTCGAGGGACTTACTCGAGGCTCTGGCTCTGAGAAAGTAGTCAGCGCCGAGGCCGTCGAAGGACACGCTCGGGGCTCCGGCCTCGAAGCCGTTGTCAAAGTCGTAGACGTCAATGCCTCTTTTATCGGAGCCCTCGACGCCTTTTGAGGAAAATTTGCCAGAGGTACCCCGGAGAGCTGTGGAAGCTCTGAGAAAGGCGCTCAGCAAGTCTGTATGGCCTATGTTTGACCCATATTCTGTTCCTCCTCCCAGGGTGGACTTGTTCCAACCATTGAGGTACATTTCAGAGGTGGAGGAAGCATCTGATGAAGAGGGGGTTGTGCCTCCTGAGGTTCCTGATGACCTGTTGTCTGGTCATAGCCAACTGGAAGACCTTCGCCAATCTTTACATGACGCCAGTGGTCTTGATACCTCCCCGGAGGTTGAATTTGGCAGGCCTGAGCCTGGTACACATGCTGACTCCTCATACAGGCGCCTCATGTTGAGGGTGACTGAGTATCTGGTGTGGTCTGCTCCACCCATGGATTTTCTGCAGGATGACCTGACAGATATATTGGACTAAGGTCCACCCAATGACCCGGTGTTGCCATTTCATATGGCCTTACAAAGAAGGGTGGCAGCGGCTTGGACTGCTCCGGAGAGTCTCCCGGCAGTGAGTAAGTCGTTGCCGAAAAAATACCGCCCAGCCAGTGGTGACCCCTGCTACTTGTCTACACACCCTACTCCGGAGAGTTTGGTGGTGCAGGCGCTACGGCCCCAGCAAAGCAGGCTGCATACCCTACAATCCCTCCTGATGGGGACGACAAGCGATGGTTGGCGGAAGAAGGTATTTTCTTCTGGGGGTATGGCTTTAAAGGCAGCCAACTCTGTTTGTGCCCTTGCAAGATTCACGCACACTCTGTGGAATTGTGTGTCGTTGGCGGCTGAACATATTCCCGAAGGGGAGGAACGGGATGGTTTTCTTGCCCTCGTTCAGGATGGCAAGGATTCCATGTGTGAAACCGTTCAGTCAGGTCTGGACGTGGCAGACTGTGTCAGCCGGTCCATGGCAGCGAGCACAGTGATGCGCAACCACGCAAACCTGCGCAAGTCGGGGTTTGCTCCTGATGTACAGTCCCGGCTTCTCAACATGCCCTTTGATGGTGTCCATCTTTTTGGCAGCAAGGCTGATGAGAGCCTTGAGAGATTACAGACCTCCAAAGCTGCAGCAAAGTCCTTGAGCGCTGCAGTACGTCAACCTCCGCCTTTTCGTCCTAGGGGACAGCAATGGAGGGGAGGTTCCTTTCGATACTACGCTTCCTTTGGTGGATCGAGGGGAGCTGCCAGTCAAAGGTGCCACCGTAGGAGTACCAAAGGTGGAAAGCAAGGTACTCAAGGTGCCAAAGCCACTCGGGCAGTTGCCTCCTTGCCCTCGGGCACTGCTGCAGCCGCTTCCGCTCAGTCATGAGGCCATGTCCCATGGTTCACCAGTTGGGGGAAGACTGGCGCAGCGTCTTGTAGAATGGCATGCCATTACTTCAGATGTGTGGGTTCTGAAGATCATATCCCACGGCTACTGTCTTCCTTTCCGGCAGAGGCCTCACGACAATCCACCGGGGAAGCTCTTTGAAGCGTCCGGATGCGCTCCTTGCGCTGGAAATCCTATCCCTGCTAGAGAAAGGTGCCATAGAACTGGTACCTGTAGCGGAGAGGAACAAGGGATGGTATTCCCCATATTTTTTGATCCCGATAAAAAACGGAGGATTGAGACCCATCATGGACTTGCGTGGTTTGAACAAGCTCCTCAGGAAGGACAAGTTCAAGATGGTTACTCTTTCTCAAGTCCTCCAGGCCCTTCAACTTCAGGATTGGTTGGTGTCGCTCGACCTCAAGGATGCTTACTTTCATGTGCCGATTCATCCCAAGCACAGGAAGTACCTGAGGTTCGCGGCTGGCGACTCGCATTTTCAGTTTCGTGTCCTGCCGTTCGGATTGAACTCCGCCCTGAGAGTCTTCACCAAGCTGATGGTGGTGGTGGCAGCACATCTCAGGAAAGGGGGGGGATTCACGTCTACCCCTTCCTGGCGATTGATTGATCAGGGCGCTCTCTGTACGTCACCTGCCACTCCCTTCACAACCTGGGCTTCTCCCTCAATTTAAAGAAGTCTCATGTGACACCTACCCAGCGGCTCCAGTACATCGGAGCAGTGCTAGACACATCCCTGGGGCAGTGTTTGCCTCCCCAGGTGAAGGCTCATCACATTCTGCAGATGGTGGACAAATTTCAACTTGCCCAGAGTCTCCCGGTGTTCGAGTTCTTGAGATTGCTCGGACTCATGGCATCCTGCATTTTACTGGTGCCAGAGGCCAGGCTGCGGATGAGATCTCTGCAGTGGGTGCTCAAGATGCAGTGGTCACAGTTCTCCGGCAGGATGTCAGATTCCGCCCTCCGTCGCCCAGGACCTTCTGTGGTGGGCCGTCGAAGGATATCTGTTAAAAGGGGCTCCATTTTGGCAACCGTGGCCGGAGGTGACGATCGTGACGGACGCATCCCTCATGGTTTGGGGAGCTCATGCCAACGAGCTGACAGCCAGCGGTCATTGGTCTCCGTCGGAGTCCAGACTCCACATCAATCTGTTAGAGCTGCAGGCTGTCAGGCTAGCCCTGAAGGGTTTTCTTCTGTGTGCGGGCAAGAATGTCCTGATTATGACGGACAATACAGGGGCCATGCACTACCTCAACAAAAAGCGGGGCAGGGTCACTCCCACTGTGCAGGGAGGTGATGCAGCTCTGGTTCTGGGACATCCAGCAAGAAATTTCGATCTCGACAGTTCATCTGGCTGGAGAGGAAAATGCGGCGGTGGCTGCTCTGATCAGGCAGAGCACGGTCTCTCACGAGTGGGAGCTGGCTCAGGAAGTTCTTTTGGAGACCTTTGCCCTTTGGGGAACCCCCACAAGTGGATCTCTTCGCCACCAGTGTCAACCGGAAGTGCGAGAGATTCTGCTTGCGGGAATTTCCTCCAAGAGGAGCCTTAGGGGACTTGTTCGTAGTGGAGTGGTCCTTACCACTGCAGTACGCGTTCCCTCCAGTCCCCGTCGTTCCGCAGGTGTTGCGGAGATTCGGTTCCCGGATGATCCTCATTGCTCCGGCATGGGCCAGGAGAGCATGGTACCCGGATATTCTAGACATGTCCATCTGCCCTCCACGTTGTCTTCCCTACCGAGATGATCTGCTCTCACGGGAGGGGGGTCGAGTTCTCCATCCAGAGGTCAAGTCACTCAGCCTTCATGCTTGGTATCTGAAAGGCTGAGATATGAGGATTGGGACCTCCCTGAAGACTTGATGGATGTGTTGCTTTCGGCCAGAAGGCCCGCAACGAAATCCCTGTACCGTTGCCGTTGGAGGAGGTTCTGCGACTGGTGCAGGGTACAGAATGTGGGTCCTTTCCAATGTTCCATTCCTTTGGTTTTGTCTTTTTTGCTTTCTTTAGCCCACAAGGGGCTGCATGTGGGTACCATTAATGGTTACCTGGCGGCGCTGTCCATATTTAAGCACTTGTCTGAGGAATGTTCTCATTTTTAAATCCCTTTGATATCTCAGTTTCTAAAAGGGCTAACTCATGTGTTTTCACCGTTGCCTTTCCAGGTGCCGGGATGGGATTTGAATTTGGTTTTAAAGTTCCTAATGGGAGCTCCATTTGAGCCCTAACATTCTTGTCCATTGAGACTGTTGTCCTTTAAAACTGTATTTTTAGTTGTGGTTACTTCCGCACGCATAGTGAGTGAGTTGCAGGCACTTTCTGCCAAACCACCCTTCACTGTGTTCCATAAGGACAGGGTTGTCCTTAGTGTACGGCCTTCCTTTCTTCCGAAGGTTGTGTCGGAATTCCATCTGAGCCAGAAGGTAATATTTCCGGCATTCTATCCTCCTCCACATCTTGGTAAGGAAGAGGAGAGGCTCCATAGGTTGGACCCTAGGAGAGCTTTGAGTTTCTATCTCTCACGGATGTCCCGGGTTAGAGTGGACGATCAGCTCTTTATTGGTTATGCTGGAAGGCGTTTAGCTCAGGCTGTTTCCAAGCAGACCTTGTCTAGATGGATCATTTTGACAATCTCTGAGTGTTATCGCTTGGCGGGAAAGGACCCTCCAGTAGGCTTACGGGCTCCTAGGGGTATGGCTGCTTCCACTGCACTACAGAGGGGTGTTCCGATTCGCAATATTTGCGAAGCAGCCACATGGGCCTCTGTCCATACTTTTGTGAAACATTATTCCCTGGACTCTATCCATGGGCAAGATTTGGCCTTTGGTAAGGCAGTCCTCTATTCTGCAATTTGATTGGGCATTCTAAAAATGTCTAAATTCTTTTCCCACCTCCTTACGTTGGTACTGCTTTGGAAGTCTGTCAAAGATGTGGAATACGTTGGAGGACACAATCCCCTCGAAGAACAAGTTACTTTCTTACCTGGTAACGTTCTTTCGATGGGATGTTCCTCCGATGTATTCCACATCGTACCCTCCCTACCTGCCCCTTTACAGAATTTCTTATGTGATTGCAGGTTCCGTTTCCGCAAGGCTTTCTGTAGTAATACTGGCAGGAGATTGGTGCCACATTTTCTGGGGGAACAAACTACAACTGAGGCTACGGGCGTCGTGCATCCTACATATAACATCCAGTGACGTTGACCGTCGGAGGAGGTCCTCGAGGGAGCGTATCGACGTCATCGACGCAGGATGCCTACGCCGAAAAAGTTTTCCAAAGCAGCACAGCTATGGTAATCCCTATCAAAGATGTGGAATACGTCGGAGGAACATCCCATCGAAAGAATGTTACCAGGTAAGAAAGTAACTTAGATGAGTGATAATAAACCAATCTGTAAAAATGTATCGTACGACCGAATTTCCCAAGGAAGCGAGCATGATGAAAGACATGGATATTTCATGCCAGTGGTGCAGCTAAGGATCCTTTAGAAACCGTAATTGGCGATTTTTTGGTGGGTTTTTTTTGGGACTTGCGTCCAAAACTTTTCCACTGAATTGGAATGTTTCTTTTAATCGTAAAATGCATAAGCGTCCTAGTAGCGACACTCTAGTTAAAGTTACCTGACACTTTACGTTGGTGGCATGAAAAAATATTTTCCTCTACACATTTGACCATTGTCATGTAATTAATTAGGCAAATAGCTGGTCTGGCCACACCAAAATATACAAGTCAAAACAGATGAACTTCCAAAATCGTTCTCCTGTCAAAAACAGAGTTTTAAAAAAAACATATTTTAAATGTATGCCTGGTCTAATCTTCACATTTATCGACTCTGCACTATACACGTACTTATGTGTTGTTGTGTGTTTGTGTCAGGTTTTGCGTGGACCATGAAATCCCCACTGCTGCCTGCTGCAAAAGGCAGTGGAGTAACTTTGCTGAAGAAGTTGGGGGACATGACATCTAAAGGCAAAAGGGTCCCAGCCAAATGAGGGGGACAAACACCTTTGTCCCCCACGCCCTAAAATTACACCCATGGCAAAAGGGTCAGAAATCGGGTAAGAGAGATTGAGTTTTTTAAAACTCCAAAAGTAAAGTAGGTCCAGACTATAAAGAATGTTAGTCTCCATATTGCACATGTGCAGACTCAATCACACACCAGCACCAACATGCTCATGTTATGCGTATGCTCATAAAATACAGGCGGAAGACACAGAAACCCGAAATGAACATGCATTACTCTCTGAAATTATGCATGTACCTCTCACAAGCACATACCTCAAGCGTAATAACTATTTGCTAAACTTTCAAAGCTGATGCTTTTACTCACCGAAAAAGGGTTGGTATGTTACGAGGCAGTCACATTTGGGTAGGAAACTTGAAGTGAACAGGCACATTGGTCTATCACAAAGATAAACCACTCATGATCGCATCTGTTAATTTTAGGTGGACTATATGGATGAAAATGAGGAATATTTTCAGCGGCAAGCATCCCACCGGCAGTCCCGCCGGAGATTTAGGAAGATTAACCAGAAGGGCGAAAGACAAACCATCATTGATACCGTGGATCCATATCCTGTCTGCAAACCACCTTTACCAAGAGGTTATCATACGGTAAATTGCTTTTACAGATTTGCTGTTTTCATTTTTTCAAAACAAGAAGTAACGTGTTTAAATATATCTTCACATGTATATTTTTCTTGCGATGTTATCTGAAAGAAGTGGGTGGAAATAAATTGGTGGAACTTTTCTCCAAGCTTTTGTTTGTACATATTAAGCATGTGTCGATGTACAAAAGAAAGCCCTCCAAAATGAGCAGTCGCGTAGCATTGACTACTAGCCATAAAAAGAAAACCTCCAGCCCCTTGGCTGGTTTGTAAAATAAGGAATGTTTTCCTGCTGAATGATTTGGAAACTGTCTAGTCAAATAGTTTTCCATTAGCAAGCAGCTGATTTTTTTATATACATTTTTTAAACCAGCTGGCATGCTTTTTCCATTAAAGGTGGCGATAAGTACAGATATTTCTTTTTTTGTTTGTTTTGGGTTATAGCAGAAATGTGTGCTACACGTTGTTTCTTAGTGGTTTTGACCGTGAGAGAACAATTTTAAGGTGTGCTCCTTAAAATATCAGTATTGATGAAAAATGGCAACAGACTTTAAAAGCTATGGACTGTTCACCATGTTTGTGTCAGTATAATAATTTAGCCGATATTCACTTATATATGTGTGTAACTTCTGTTAGCAGGTTATTCTTGGTTTCATGTTATACAATGTGTTGCAGTGTGTTGTGATTCAAACCTGTTAAGAAATGCTGTGTTGTTTGGGGCAGGGGTTGCTATGACATTTTTTGTGTTTTATCCCAGACTTTTTAAAGCATATAAGGTTTTTCACATGGTCATGTTGTAGCATGTTTTGCTGACAAGGATCCTGATCCTGCCTCTGTAGCTATGTAAGGAGCATAAGGGGGTTTGGATGTGCCTGTGCCAACGGTTGGGAGATCAGTTTCCGCAGGTCACCTAGCCTCATCGTGGAGCCGGCTCCATGGCAACACGGTTGCGTTTGCACTGGCTTCCCTATTCAAGTTGTCAAGCTTCTATTCCGTAGAATTGTAGCCCCCAACCACGAACCTGCACTAATCGTTTTGATAAAGTTGTTTGGCTTACATGACTTAACTGTGCAAAATATTGTCCGGATCCATGCAGGGGTGCAAAAGGTAACCATTAAAAAAATAAATCGCCTTTCCAATTTATTTTTCAATACAGAACACGTTTTTCAGCTGTATAGATCATTTGCTTTTGATTGGTCTGCGGCTCGATAAGTGTCCTTTGGAGATTTGTGCAGCAAGTGTTCTTATTTACGTCTGATGGAACATTGCATTTAACACGTTAAACATCACCTGGCATTAATGACACCATTAATGAAGAGCTCTTTATTTTTCACATTTACAATATCAGTGATGCCTGCAATCATGTGCTGCCCAGTGTGGTCCCAGGAATTAAGTTTGTGTAGCTCTACCTGGTGGATTTCTGGGGTTTTGTAACATTGACCCCTAATCATTGCGTCACTTCAACTGATTTTTTTCTTTGGCTAATGGATATCGATGGAAATTTCTCATGGGATGTTGGTAAATGTTTTTTTCACAGATCTTTCAGTCCAGTAGCACAAGCAAGCGACATCTAGAGAAGAACTAGCTCTGGATCCTGGCCTATAACACCAGTCTGCTAGTGGTCTCCAAGCTCATGACACCATGCTTGATGCTCTAGTATTTTCAAATCTATTTTTTAAAATCCTTCATACTTTCTGTGGACGAGCAATTTCATTTGCGTTTTTCCCGAATTTAGAGATGGACAGCTGGAGAAATATGGGCCGCCGGTGTGAGCAATACACACAGTGCTCTATAGGTGCCACACTGGGTCTGGTGACTGTCATTTCCTGTATGGTGGTAGGGTTTTAGTTTTGGCTCCTGGGTGGTTCAATGCACAGTCCACACTGCAATCTGCTCTCTGTGGTGTGTGGCACAATATGCTTTCCCTGGCTGCGCGCGTCGGAGATGTTTTATGAGAGTGCACCCTGTGCCTTCATTCCAGTGGGCCTCCTGAAATGGGAGGCCTAACACTGACAGAAAAGTAGAGGAGGCAGGTATGGGAAAATGTATGCATATATACTGCACTTCTCTCCACCAGCAGGTTTCCTTTGGTTGTGCAGACTGTCTCCTCCTAACCGAGAGCCAGCCTGTAGGTCAAAGCAGTGCTCCAGATAAGATTTTGAAGTGGGAGTATTTTACTGCCTATTTTTGAAAGATTTTTGTAAAATGATTTTTTAGGGAGTCCTCTTCCCAATTGGGTAAAAACATATGTTCAACTGTAAAACAGAAATGTTTTTATGAGAAATATTTCTTTGCACCAAGTTAATCATGCATATTTAAAGATATATTTGACGTCTTCCATAATTACAGTAGTTTCTTCCTTTGGAATTATATGAACTACTGGTCCAAACAAATCCATGGAACTGTTTTGGTGAAAGCAGGGGCACAAGTGCCAATGTTCCATTGCCCCATTTTTATTTGGAGTATTTTTACTCCTCATTTTTAGTTTTTGGGAGTATTTGCCTATTTTTATGGAGTTAAAGTGGCCAATACGCACCTTATCTGTAGGGCTGGGTAAAAGGAATAGAATGTACTACATACCAAGGTCAAAACTATTGGTTTTGCCAGTGCTTTTGTCTGATTGTGCATTTAATTAGATATATTTCTTCTCCCTAAATTGTGTATCAGTAATTCTGATTTGTTTTGAAATGTGTAACATGCCAACATTTGCAATGAAGCCTCAAAGCACCTGACAAAGCATCGGGCAAAGCAAGGGACATCTGAGAAGGCTTGGGTGAAAAGCTATTGAAACTGGTACATGTTAGGTATGTCTTGTAGATGTTGGGAGTGCGAGTTCCAGAGAAGGGACCCTGTATGGCAAATCTTCTACCTTATATTTTAGATATGTTGAAGGTAGGAGATTAAAGACATTTCTTGTTGAATGAGTGCAACAGTCGGATTGGTTTATAAGAAGGTGGAAAGTTGGATAGGTAATTGGGAGTAGATAACTGAATAGATTTGTGAGTCAGAACCAAAGCATAGAATTAACATCTTTCTCAGACCGAAGCCATAGATGAAATTGAAGCATGGGCTGAATAGGTTTGTGAGCCTGGCTGACACATTTTGGAGGATTTAGGGATGAGTTGGCCCCTTTTAGGACGGTGTTACAATATTCCAGTTTTAGAGATTTGAGAGCTTGTGTTAAGTCTGAAGATGAGGAGGGTATAGGAAAGATTTTATATTGTAAGGAAGACTCCGCTAAAGTGGTAGATATTGCAGAGCAGTCCGACTTCTCTCAAGGGAAAAGGTATGCTGGCCGGCAGGTACAGTTAATCCCAATAGTTAACACCACAGAATACACCAAGGAGGGTTTACTGAAACATATACACCTAATTATAAACGCACAGAATACCTTTAAGGTGAAATAAGTACTCCTCAGATAAATGTATGAGGTATGCACAGTACATGTGAGGCTACAGGGTGGGGTAGAAAGAGGGCACACTAGTCAACAGTAAAAATCAATTCACACAGGCATGCCAGGCCCCAAAACAACAACACATTATTTACTGGAATCCCCACAACATCTAGCACATAGTAAATTATTACACATTATATTGGAATTAGAATTATAAATACAGGGAGGAAAAAGGATGGGGGTTAGCACTTTACCAACAAGGCCCAGCGGACCACCAAGTGTAAATGTAGGCTCACAATACCAGACCTGAATGAGGTTGCTACACTCCATTATAGCAAGTGATACCAAATGACTAGCAGTTATACACTGTCCCTTACCACATGCCCTTAAATAACAATGTTAATAAGTGGTATATGCTAAGGTCCTAGTTTAAGAACACAAGAGAAATGTCACTGTTCAGGTAATACCTTCCAATGTCACTTTAGTGGCATATTCAGAGTGGGTAAAAGGGACCCATAGGGAATAGCGGGACACATCCATTAGGCATTGGTTTTGGGCAGAAGGCACGAGATACTTCTTTGTTCTACCCCACAGGTGAGGAAAAAGGTGCATCCAAACCTAGACCACTTCAAAGGAGTCCCCCCCACCCCCACAAAGCATTCTTGTTCCAGGTCTGAGACTTGGAAGACCCAGGCAGAAAGGAAGTAAAAAAGAATACCGGCGAAGGTATGTCAAAGACAAACCATAGAAGAGGGGGACCTTCAAAACCCCTCTACCACTGACCTCTTGCGGGAAATCCGAAGAATAACTAAGCATCACAATACCCATAGGTAAGAACTCACAGCTCCAATTACAGGGAACTTGTCTCAGGAATGACAAATCAGCCCAGTGAGTATAAGGCTTATTTTGCAGAGCGAGTTTCAGCATCCTTTACGAAGGGGCTTGCACCCCGGATAAGCAACGACCCAGAGAACCCAAAAGTAGAAAAATTGGCCATCCGAGGAAGGTGTCCCACCAGCCATGAGCAGAAGCATCACAGGAGAAGGTACCAGGATGGCTGGGAAGCAGAACACGCCGATCCATGTGGCTTGAAGGACAAAACGGAACAGCCAGCAGAAATCAGTCCCATGATGGTGGCAAAGGTTAAGGTGACCCCATCTCTTACTAACTGGAAGACTGCCGGATATAATACATCTAGGGTCACCCTGCCTATTACTAACACTCATATACAAGTCCCAATGTGTCGCACTATACAGGGAATAATGTTATACATAAAATATTAATCTTTATTTAATTTCCAATTCAATTTTCAGGTGGGCTTAGAGTTGCTTATTGGCAACTGATTCCCAGAGTTTAGTTAAGAAGGTTAGGGCATCAAGAGATCTGTACTTGCTGAATCTTAATGATTGAGCGCAAGTTTCTTGGGTCTTGGATTGCTCAAAGATAGTATTGGAGGGGGACGTGGCTTGGCGCTGCTTGAATATGGCGCCTGAGTACTTCTCTCCCGCCCGCCTGTCCTCATAATACGACCCTGCGACACCCGTAACCTATTTCCTTTTGGTATAGGAACCAGCGCTTACCTTACCCGTTCAGCAGTGCCCTTGGTGCATCTCCTCTGGACTGCTGAGACGCTTCCAGGTTGCTTCCTGGGCGATGCGTCCCTTCGCTGCAGGCTGCTTCGCATGAGGATAGGAGCGGCATCGACTTCCATACAACATCGGTCGTGGAACATTTCTTTTTCTCCATACTTCATTTACATCTTTCAATTGGGCCACGCAAACTTTGCCACGCAACTTATTTATTGCTGAAAGTGGCATTTTCAATCACCAATTCAATAATGTGTTGATATATCCTATTCTTCATTTTGCTTTGGATGAATTAATCGTAATGTGCCCAGTTATCTGATTATCGGTGTGTGTAATTATGGCTTCGTCGAGGGGCAGCCCAAAGGCACCTGTTGTAAAGGATGGACACACTGCAGTGTCTTCCTACACTTGTAAGAGGCCTAAAAGTGTGTCCCTTCCCCACATGTTGCTCCTGATCCCAGCATGGATATTTCCAAGTACAATAGTTGACTCTAAAATTGCAAATATTATCATTTCAGATCACACTCCTGTCATCACCTTGTTTGATTTGGTAGATATTAATAGGCATATCAATAGATGGAGATTCAACAATTCCCTGTTGCAAGATGAGATGTTTGAATGATCCGGCCCCCCGGCCAAATCACCTCTTTTCTCTCTGAGTGGGCCGACCTCTCCTCCTCCCTCCTGGCCTCAACCACTGAACTCATCCTCCTTGCCTCAACATTCACCTCGATTCTCACTGTCCCTCATCGCTGCTCTTTCGCAACCTCTGCGATACCCTCTCCCTCTCTATCCTCCCCTCTGGCCCGACGCACTCTGCAGGACACACACTTGATGTCTTGATCTCCCCTGGCCTCCCCCTCTCTATTCCTCTGACCACTCCTCTCTCCTGGAGTGACCACTGCCTCCTCCCCTCCCATCTCTCACTCTCTTCTCCCCAAACCAACCACACCCCAACACTTCCACTTACCTTCTCGGACATCCGACCTATGAAGCGTGTGTCAGCTGAGGCTTTTGCTGCCACCTTCTCTCCCCCTCCTCCTCCCCTGGCTGACTCACACCCCGACACAACCCTGTCCCTTCTCTATTCTTCCATCTATGATACTCTTGATGCTCTTGCCCCTGTCATGAGGATCCGCTTGAAGTCTAAAGCCAAGTGCAATTCCTGGTATGATTCCGACCTAGCTACACTTAAATGTAAGTGTAGGGTGGCTGAGAGGAAATGGAGGTCTTCTTGCTCATCCTCTGACAAACTGGCCTGTCGCCTGCTCCAAAGGCAATACCGACTCTCTGTCCGCACTAAGAAGAGAGCCCACATTCAAGCCCGTGTCTCTGCGGCATCCAACAACTCGGCCGAACTCTTTAAAATCTGCAAGGAGCTTGCCAACCCTGCAGCAGTCTCCTCCCCTCCTCTTGCCTCCCAGGCTCTCTGCAATGCCCTTGCCTCGCACTCTATCTCTAAAACCCAGGACATCCTGTCCGCCCTCGCCTCCCCTCCCCCTCCCCCTCCTATTCCCTCTCAGTCTGTGCTTGGAGACCCCCCTTTAAGGAACCCCCCACCATCCTTCTCTTCCTTTCCTATTTTCTCCCCTGATGAGGTCGCTAGACAAGTCCGATCTATGAAAGCCTCGTCAAAACAGGTTCATCCCTGTTCCTCCAAAACCATCAAGGACCACATTGACACCCTCGCTCCTGCCCTTGCTGATTTTTGCAACCACTCGTTTGCCTCAGGATCCTTCCCCTCCCCTCTGAAGCACTCCCTTGTGCATCCTCTTCTCAAGAAACCCACAGCTGATCCTTCCTGTCCGGCAAACTATCGCACAATTTCCATTACCCCCTTTCTGGGCAAACTCCTGGAAAAGCTGGCCATCTCTCAGCTTAACCTTCATTCAGATTCTGTTGGTTGTCTCCATGACCACCACTCTGGCTTCAGAGCGGCCAGAAGCACAGAAACTGCTCTCCTCAATATCCGTGAAAATCTGCTCTCCAACCTTGATTCTTACATTCCCTCTGTCCTCATCCTTCTTGATCTCTCTTCTGCCTTCGACACGGTCAACCACACCATCCTGCTCAACCGTCTCCGTGATAATATGGGTATCACTGATCAGGCTCTGGCCTGGCTGACCTCTTACCTCTCTGATCGAACCTCCCAGGTCCAACCGGGGTCTTTCCTATCATATAGCTTCCTCTCCACCTGTGGGGTTCCCCAGGGGTCAACCTCTCACCCTGGCTTTTCAACCAATACCTGGCAACTGTCGCTCACTGCATTGCCATTTTCTGCTCAAATTTCCAGTGCTACGCTGATGACACTCAACTCATTTTCCGGCTGCCCTCGCCCACCCCCTCCCCCCCTCTCATCTCTGACTGCCTAACTGCCATTCAAAATTGGTGTGCCGCCAATGATCTTTGTCTGAATGCCAGCAAGACGGAGATCCTCCTCATCGGCACACCATCTCTATCCTTTTCCCTCACTCTCTGGCCGGCCTCCCTTGGCCCTCCTCCTACCCCTACCTGCGAGGTTAAGAACCTTGGCGTCATCTTTGACTCCACACTTTCCTTCTCAGACCATATCTCTGATGTCTCTAAAAAGTCAAACATCCGACTGCACCTCTTCAGAGATATTCTGCCTTTCCTCTCCTTCCCCAGAAGCTCATGGTATCCCAAGCTCTGGTTCTCTCTAGCTTGGACTATTGTAACAGCCTCTTTATAAATCTACCTGCCTCTACACTCCGCCCTCTACAACTTATCCAGAACAGGACTGCGAGACTTGTCCTTGGCCTCAACCCCTGGGATCGTATCTCTCCAGCTTTGAAATCTCTCCATTGGCTCCCAGTGGATGCAAGGATTAAATTCAAAACTCTCTGCATTGTCCACAAGGCTTTCTGGGGCCTGGGTCCAGAATACCCTCAGCTATCCCTCCGCAAATACCTCCCCTCTCGAGCTCTTCGCTCCTCTACCTCTAACTCCTTCAGGGTCAGTCATTTTTCAAAGAAACAAGCTGGGGGTAGATCTCTATCTTCGGCTGGGGCCTCCCTCTGGAACAGCCTCCCTGCCACTCTAAAACTTGAGGAGAACCATCTCCGGTTCCGGAAGCACCTCAAAACCTTCCTCTTTGCTTCTGCCTTCGCGCCCCTTCTCCCCTGCTGATCTGCTCTCTTGGCACTGTGCACCTGGCCACACTCTGTCCCCTGGGCCCAGGTACCTGCTCACCCTGCCACCTTCCTGCACTGCCTACTGGCCACCCCTTGCACTGGGGACTGTATCTGTACCCATACAGCCCCCCCACCCCCCCATTTCTCTTCTTTTTCTGCACTTATTCAGACTTACCCAGTCTGCTGCCTTAAACACAGCACTTGCCACTTGCTGGCTGCACTACCACAGTTTGCCTCAATTTTCTATTTATTTTATTTATCTGCGCTCCTCGGCTTCCCTTTTCCCTTTCCCATGCACTTGCATGTTCTCAATGTCACTGGGCCTAGTAAGATTGTTTTTATTTTGTGCTGTGTTCTCCCTTGTTCCCCTCCCTTGCCTAGTCGCGCTCTGAAACACTTGTGTACGAGCGCGATACAAATAAAATATCATATCATATCGTAGCACACTAATTTTGTGAAACAATGTTATCAATCTCCTACCAAGGCCACTCTCCATAAGGTTTTACCCTCACGCTTCCAAATTAATAAAAAGTTAACTGAGCAAGCCTCTGATGACATCCTGAAAAATGTGTCAAACCTCAAACAAAGCTTATCGAGCACTTCCATCCTATCGTATAGTCAAAAAGGATAGAGCTTTTAATTCTTGCAATAAAAGTGATTTTGGCACTACTGTTACCGATACAGGTATGATAATTAAAGTCTTCAACAAAAATGTATAGTAATCTTTATTCTCTTGAATCTGTATGCCCCTCATTCAAGCTTAAATCCTTCTTTGATAATATCAGCAGAATCTCGTATCCAAGCCTGGGTCTTCAGGTAATGGATAATAGGATCACTGCAGGTGAGATGGCCCAAGCCATTAAAGATTTACAGAAAATGAAGGCTCCTGGACCAGATGGCCTATTCATTGATTTTTTTTTTGTTCATTTCTCCAAAATCTTTATCCCTAGACATGACTCACTCTTTACTTATTTTTCTAACTGAGGTTCTTGTTCTGGGTTCTTTTTCAGAGACATTATTAATCCTCCTTCCAAAATCCCAGACGCTGATTTCCCAAAGAATTATAGACTCCTCTCCCTCATTAATGTAGAATGTAAGATTTTCGCTAAAGTCCTCTCAATAGAATTTAACCTTTCCTTCCCAAGTTAGTCAAATCAGATCAAGTTGGGTTTATTAAAGGGAGAAATATCTCATCCAATGCTAGATTATCTGATTAAGAACGATAAAAAAAAGATAGAGATGGTTATGCTGCAATTGCATTGGATGCTGATAAGGTCTTTGACAGGGTTGAGTGGAACTACCTTTTCCATGTGCTACAGAGGCACGGCTATGGCGAAGGCTTTATCTCCCTAGTCAAACTCCTTTATTCGTATCCTACAACCTCCTGTTATCAATGGCCATCGATTTTCTCTTTAAAAAGGGGAACTAGACAAGGATGCCCCTTGTCCCCTATTTTATATATCCTATCTCTTGAACCCCTATTGGAAATTATTAGAAATTATATACTTATCCCTGCAATCAAGAGTGGCAAGCAGGAGACCGAAATTGTGGCGTATGCCTATGACCGACTCGTACTTCTAAAAGAAACCCCTAAAATCCATCTTTCTAACTTACTGAATACATTTGAGCTTTTTTCTCCAGTATCTGGGTATAAGCTTAATAGGGATAAATCTGAGGTCTTCCCTTTAATTAATTCTGTCTTAAACACAAAATAGACCCTTTTTGGTCTTAAATGGTATGACAATTCCTTTAAAGATTTAGGATTACATGTTCCTCGTCAGTTAGCAGTACAATCAAACTAAACCCTGAAATGTTACTTAGTAGGCTCAGAGACCGGACGTCTGTCTGCCCCACCCACCCCCCTTATACCAGTCCTGGTGGGGAACGGTTCAAAAATATTAAAATGATGCTATCTCCTATCATTCTTTATTAATTACAGATGCTTCCAGCGCCTCTTCCCTCCTCCTTTTTCAGATCAATTAACTCTATCCTGGTCAATTTCTTATGTGGTACAAAGAAAAACAAGAGAATTGCTATTCGTTAGATTAGGCTCCATATGAAAAAAGGGGGGGGGGCTCGTTTGCCGGACTTCAAATCCTGTCATAGTGCATTTTTTTTATTGAAACAAGTACATATCTGGTTCACCCATGCTTCTGATATGGATATCCCTATTTGGTTTAATCTTGAAAAACACATTTCCCCAGTTAGCCTAAGGGATGTGTTTTATATCCTTGGTCATTTTTCCTCTAGACTCCCTGGTCCCAATAAGGCCTCCTGCAGTGCCCTCAGGGGTTTTCTCTTTCATATTACTAGATCTCCCTATCAGTGCTCCGGCACAATAAGTCTATTACTAGTAATGGTAGAACTTTGTATCCAAAGCTATGATTTATAAAATGTTTTCTGGATTCAATGTGCACACCTTTCATGATATTAGAGATGAGCTCTCTCTCTCCTTAACACTGACTTTTATTTATACAATAAACTGATACCGCTTACTGTGGTAATGTCGAGTTTTATGTTAATGCCTGATCCCACGAGATTGCAATTATTGGCGATGGCTTCTGATGTGATGGCTGCTAAGCTTTATAAATTGGTATTAGAAAGTAGACCATTTAATATGAAGTGGGCATCTAAAATTCAATGGGGAATGGACTGTTGTGTTTAATGAAGACATTTGGTTATGGATTTGGTTTAAGGTGAAACTTGCGTCCACCTCGGCCAGCATTACCCAAATTATCTTTTTCTTTTTACAAAGAGCATTTATTACCCCAAAGAAAATATATAAGGGAAATCTGTGATTTGATGGGATTAGGTGGTCATGTAAGAACACTGCTGGTTCCTTTAAACATATGTTTTATAAATGCCCCTTTATTTGTAGGTTTTGGTAGAATGTCTCGGTACAGTTAAGAAATCATGTTTAAATCAACATCCCAGTGTCCTTCACAAACATCTTGTTCGGCTCCATTGCATTCAATACTGTTGTCGGTGATGGCCCCTGCATCCTCTATGATCTTTTTGTTGTTATTGCCTTTACATTGATAACTGCAAGTTGTAAACAATTTAAAAATGTATTTGCTAAAAGTTGGCGGAATAACATCCACAGACTTGAACAAAGTATGGGCAAAAGCCTTAATCTATTAGCGAAACATGAATTCAAGTGGATCTACTTTACCAACTATCTGGATTTGTATAACTTATCTACACGTGGTGCATGATTTTTATGTGACAACTGAATTACAACTTGTTTGATATTTGAGCTTTGAACATTTGATATTCTCTAGATATGGTCTGTTGCATCTGTATACTCTGTATATTGATTTCTGCCCCATCCTGTCGTGTCATTGCCTTCTGCTGGTTCAATTATAAATTATTTAGTCTCTATTGCAGTAGTCCTTGCTCTTAATAGGTATGTAAATGTACTTATATGGATTTTGCATTAGCTTTATATATTTCCTTCTCTCCCATGTTATGCATATTAATGGTTTATTGGATTAATATTACCCTAACTTCATAACCTCGTTTATCTTGATATTGCATGAATTTTATGCTACTGCTTCTTGTATCATGTTTATTGTATTACACAAAAGAAAACAAAAAGGGGCAAAAATGCAAGTTGCAAGCTATTGCCATCTCAATTCTATACATAGACAATGCGCACCATTTCCTACTAGCCCAGAGTGAACTATTGCTAGCTAGTTTCTAGTGGCAAGTGCATATGTTGTGCCCTGATTCCAGGGTGTCTTGGAACAAGCCTGTAGACAACCTGAAATTGGTAAAGTTATGAATGAAAAGAGCTAAGGTTTAGCTTGACCTGTTTGTATAAGTGGTAGGGACCAGCAGCATGAAAGGGGACCTGAGGAATTAGTGTTTCTGAATGTGTATAGAATGCATTGGATGGATGTAGGTGAGATGGAAAATGGGGGAATGAGGGTGTGTTGGCAGCTGGTTTGAATGTATAATAGATGTGGTGATGTCTTTTATTGTGCTGATCTTGGAAGTAAGAAAGTCTTGCATTATGAATCATTCTAATGAAGTGGGCACTGTTAAAGTCTGGCATGTTGGCTTTTTTCAAGTTGGACATTATTTTCAAGGGCTCTTAAGGTGTATTTGGTTCCTTGTCAGTGAATGAGCAAGTTGGGCCTTTTGAAGGGGTATGTGTTCTTCTATCATTTGGGACGTTGGATTGCTTCCATTTAATTTTCTTTTGTTTATAGTCTGTCAATTTTGAAGACTTGGATTCAGGGTGTGCAATATGGTCCAAGCAAGAGGCTTGGGATCTTGACAGAAATTGTGGAATAGAAGCGAGAGATCTGTAAACTTTTGCAAGGTATGGCGTAAGCGCTTAAGTATTATTGAAGAGGTGGGTGTCCAGGTCATTTGGATCTCAATCATTTGAATGGGGTTACATTTGGTTTTGGGGGGTAATGAAAGTGTGGGGAGGGCCCAGAGCTGCTTGTAGGAGAAATGGTAGGTGGTGGGAGGCTTTGGTCCCAGATGATGAATTCGTAGGGTGTGGCATGCTGAGTGAGTTGGGATGTTCACCAGTTAGTGGAGACCCATGGCTTGGAAGTCGTTGAAAAAAGAAGATGTGAAAGATTTGGATGGGTTGTTCCAGATTTTTGAAGTCTAAAGTGATGAGGTGGCATGTGGATTTTAGTTGTAGCTATTTTCAGAGGTTCCACAAGTCGTGAGTGAAATTGGGTGTTTTACTTGGTGGCAGTATGGGAATAACAGGAGGGCAGTTGCGGCACAGAATGCTGATGAGAGGTTTGAAGGAGTTTTGAGATTTAGAGTCCATATTGAATGGTTCATTGGAGGCATGGTAGATGACCTCTATACGTTCTGTGACAAATCAAGGGAATTTGCCCCTGCTCCCCAAAGGAGTGCTCTTCCCCCCCCCCCTTGAGGCTAGGGAGGGGATCCCATTCTGCAACACCCTTCCTAGGGGTCGAGGCAAGTGGGACCTCACCTGGAGACCCCTCCCCCCCCCCTTTGGGGACAAGGGCTGCCGTTTCTGTGAGGAACTCCTTTCACCAGTAAGCCTATTGGCATACTTGCGATTATCAAATCTTGTCAAACAGACTGCACTGAAGAAGATGCTAAAGGATATTCTTCATGAGAAAAAGAAAATGTGCCTCATTATAAGTTTGGTGGTATCTCTGCAGTAAATCTGCCTAGATACCACCAAACAGAATTACCGTTACCGCCACTTGGTCCTGCGGTATTGCAAGTGGCAGTGTTAGTTTTCATTTATTTGGAGTCCCACACCCTTGTTTAATTCATTTATTTGGAGTCCATGGGGCATTTTGGCAGAATTACAGCAACAGTCATCTGCCAAAATCAGGCCGAAGGTTGGCATATTTACCTCCAGCTCGTAGCTGGAGTGGAGTCCTCCAACTTTCCACCCAGCTCATATTTCGGCAGTGCAGTAATCCGGCAGTATAAGGTAATACCGCTGCATTTAACTTTCACTGACCAACTCGTAACGAGGCCCAATATCTCTTAATTGACAACTGACCAATCTACTGAGACGAGTGGACTGAGAGGAAAACACTAGTCATGTAAGGAAGGGGAACAGGTTCGGAGAGAGCGCAAGCTGTAAATCTCCACGCAGGGGAAGTACCCTGCTGATGTAAGCCTTGAAAGAGGTGGAGCCATCGCGGGACGCGGAACCTGTAAAATCTTGACTTGCCGTCAAGCAAGGGAACAAACACTGATCTGCCAGCATACGCAAAAGCTAGAGAAATGAAGAAAAGAGCATAGCTAAAGACAAAGGCATACCCATATCCTACACAAACAAACAAGTCAGATCAAGTAAAGACTTGCCAGAACTGCAATATAAACTGTATACAGTGGGAAAAGAACTGTTACAACTGATAAAAAGAACATATATCAAGAGAAGCAGTGCTGGAAGCACGAAGCAGAAGAGGAGTCATCCTTCTGCCTTTATTTCAATATTGATAGGGTCAGATAGTAATAGTTTTGGACAGTAGACATTCTTTTTTGGACATTTAGAAACCGATGAAAGACAAAGCACCTTAGTTATTCTTTAGGTGGGGAACGCCCCCATAGCCATAGGGATAACAAGACCTTTCTGACAATTATTTAATACAACTTCCCTAAAATGTCCTTAAAGAGTTCACGTCCTTCTTCTGACCTGTCACAGTTCCTTGTTTTGTGATGGATTTGATGCCCTTCAGCTTATAACCTTCAACATCAGACCAGTGGCGTCATTGAGCTATATTTCGGAAATTAAGAGCATGGTGTACAATTAGGTCCTGTATTAAAGAGGCATGTTTCTTGTTTGAACTTGTGTTGAGGTGTGCCATCATCATTGGCCTGTGGTGTAGGTGGGCTAGAGTTGTTGTTGGAGAGCAAAGAGTCAGGAGGTTGTAAAAGTTTGATGGTGTGCTGAAAAATGGCTCCTGAGTAGTTATTGAGTGAGGGAAATGTAGTCTGACCTATAGTTCACTTTTATTGATATGATTCCGAGTAGGCAGAGTTGTTGAGGTTCTATCACTGATATTTGCAATGATTGTGTGCAAAAGGCAGGAGTAAGAGATCAGGCAACCAGGGTTGACTGAAACAGATGCTCAGTGGGAAATTTAGACCAAGATCCAGAGACCACCGACTTTGTGTCGGATTCCTGAGAGGTTACTATATGTCGCCAGAGGTTATATGCAAAGGATACCTAGACTGGGCTGCCCGGGAGACAAGAATACATAACCTGTGGAAAAGAAGAAATTAAATATATATGTAGTTGCGAATGTGTACATTCAGGGAGAGCTATTTGTTGTTTTTTTGTCTGTAGCTGGGCAGTCTCTTTCTTGATCAACAGCTGATGGTCCTAATGCTGCACAGTAACCGGGTAGAGCACAGGACCATGAGAGAAGGTCTGAGAGAAGGTCTGTCCACTGCTGAAAAGCCTTAATGGGGAGGATTCAGCGCTGTTGTTCAGAGTGAAACTGGCCCCAATAGATTAGCATTTTCTGAACTTAGTTATAGGAGCGACAGTGGCATTGGATCTAGTTACTAGTCAATAGTTTGCACGTCCCCTTTAGCTCCACACATTCTGGGTGTTAAGGATTTCAATCAGGCAATACAACCGGGTCTCGCCAAGCATGTAATGCACAAATGAAATGCTTATTTATTGTGTCTATGCCAGTCTATGAGTGATATGCCACTCATATCACACCCTTCTCAAAATACCCCCAGGCACACTGGACCAGGAATCGGGCTGGTTGGTAAAGGTAAATATTTATTTATTTATTACAATTCAAATCAAACACAAGTTTAATATATGGGGCAGCAGTCACCAATGTGGTGACAGTACAAATCAGAAAAGTAGGTAAGGCAGTTGAAATCACAAAATCCACAAAAGATAAAACACAGAGAAAAGAACACTTTTGGCTTGTTGAAAAGATAGCACTTAAGTTAAGATTTCCCCCTGCAAAGTTCTCAATTCACACGTGAGCAATTCTACAGAGATGTAAGTAAGCAGCAAATATTCCGGAATGTAGAACAGTGTACAGGGTTTAAATGCAATCTTCCCTCCCCAAACAAGAGAGAAAAACGTTTTGGAACTTTTACACTTTTAAAATGACAGTTGAAAATGGCTGAGAAAAACAATGAAAAGTGTGCAAAAATCCTTAAATTGATATAAATTCCTATGGGAGCAACACTGAAAAGGTACTAACAAACATAAGCTACAATATGAGCAACAGTAAACACTTTAAATCAGAATGGGAGTTTGGAAATACTTTGAATGGGAAAACACATGTGTAAAGCCTTTGCAAAAATGTGAATTCCCGCCTAAATTTCACTATGTGATTTTTAATAAAAACGGGTCAAAGAAATGAAGTGTCTAGCTATAAAATTGAGGAAGTTATACAAGTTTGAATGAGAGGTGTTTTTGAGAAAAATAGAACAGAGAAAAGCAGAAAATTGGTTTTAAAATGACAGATTGGTTTTATTTATACTATATTAATGCTAAGAAAAAGAAGAATGCCACCCGTGAATCTCCACGGTTACGCACGGCCGATTGTAACCCTTCACGTGGCGGATACTCCGTTTTTCTTTTATGGGAATTACTTTATTTAAACCAAATCACTAATTGCTTATGGTCTAGCAAACAAATGAGAAAATCAGCGCTAACACTAGGGATTACAAACAGGGTTGCAAGAATGGGTCAGACAATATTAGAGGTTCTTTAGTTAAAGATGGGATAGGTTGAGAGATGGGGATAGGACAAGGTAAGACAAGATATGCTATGGTTTACTACGATTCCTATTTATACTTGCAGTCCACTGTAAATTAAGATTGGATTGTCAGGTTCTGGTCATCACAGATCGGGTCTACAGACAGCAGGGCACCTCTGGTGGGATTGGATCAGCTGGGCGGTTCTGGTCAATTGGGCTGGACACTGTAGATCAGTGGAATGGCGGGTTTCAGCAGGCAAGCCTTAATGGTAGCAAGCCAGACTGGATCAGAATGAATTCTCTTAAGTTTGGGATGGTTCAGGATTTGGGCCTAGCTGAAAAGAGTTCAGCAAATGCTGAGGCATTGGCTTTTCAAAGAAGTCTGGAATCAGCCACAAGATGAAGAATTCTGGACCAGGGCGCCACGCGGGAAATCAGGATGGAGTCAGCAATCAGTGTGTGTCTTGTGTGTTGTGAGGTTCCCTTATTTATCATGCCAAGTGACATCACTAAGTTTATGGTAGGGGCAGACTTACAATCCACACCCATAAGGCTCTGATAGGTCAAAGGCACTTGCCTTTTTCTGGTTGGAAGCCAGAAAGAGCTGTCATATTTTATGATGTGACCTGGGAGCTCCCACAGTTATTTGGACCAACATCTAACTTTCCCACAAATACACATTCCTATAATTATGCACTCTAATAAACTCAGACACATACATATTTTGTGGGTTACATTTAAATCCAACTCCTACGACAGTGAGACCTGGCTTTGTCTTTCTGTGGAATTTTGTCAATTTTAATCATAAAGGTTTGGCCTAACAATTCCTAATTCGGTACATATCTGTGCAATAAACCCTAGAACATGGGTATGCAATATTAGATATGCAGCATCAATAGTGTTTTTGTATAACATTTGCTCCTTATGCAGTACAGGGTTAAATCACATCTCCAAAGAAAGAGCATGAAATACGAGCATGTACAACTACCAACTTTTAGATGTATCCTCCTTCCTGTGGCAAAATTCAAAGTCTTTAAGGCTTAATTATAAATAGGCATTTAACCACCAAAAGTCCTTAGCTGTTTTTTTTAACTTTTCTTTCAACTGGCAGCAGCTGTCAAATTCCTTTGATCAGGGTGGGGGGGGTCCTCTTCCTTGAGAAGGAAGTTTCCTGCCCCTCCCCTGTGGGGACGAGTGTTCAAGCCTGCCATTGTCTTTGGCTGGGGCTCGGACAAAAGTCTGATGAGTTCTTGATCATGAGTATGCGTAAACCGCCCAGCAGCAATTAGTCCTTTCCTGCCAGCAGTGACGTGTCACCCATTTCCAGGCTGAGGCTGTCGGATCAGAATTAAATAGTTAATTAACTCAAGACTGGGTTTTAACTTTAAGCTACTGTCATGATGCCCGCTCCCGGGGAGCCGGTTCAAGCCCTGCGTCCCCGAAAGCGGACATCCAGTCCCCAAGGAAGGACCCAGCAACCCCATATAGGGGCCCTTTGGACAGTGTCCTGGCGCCTATGGCACCAGGCTCATAAAAGACATCAGTCCTGGCGCCATAGGCGCCAGTCTCATTATGGGAGTGCTTGTGTGCACTTACCTGATGCAGACCATGCTGCAGGATCCCGGCCTCCTTGAGGCCTGAAAGGAACTACTTTACCTGTGGGACTAATTTACCATCCGGGCGTGGTCGGGGAAGGATACATACCTGATTGGAGGAAGGATACATACCTGGAACTTCTTCCAAGGCTATTTAAACCCCACCCGAACAGCCACACGTGCTTCGCATTGTTCTGCATCTAGTAGCTGGACGCTCACCGTGTCTGCTCCTGCATCCTGACTTCTGCCACGCCTGCCAGCATCCTGGATCACCTGCAAAGGAAGAGAAGAAGAGAACAGAAGAAGGAAAAGTCCTTACCTGCTAAATCCGCATCCCGGAGACATCTCGCCGACAATCCTGAAAAGGAAGACTTTTATTTAAAAGCTCATCGCGTCGATCGCTGCAGCGCCGCATTCCACTCACCTTTACAGGGCGCCTCCATGTTCAGCAGCGATCATCCGGATTCGCAGTCACGCCCCAGTGCCTAGGGAGAAAAAGACCAGAACAAAAGGTGAGAGAGAGAAGGGAATAAGGAAAGCTAAATCTCCATGTTAAGACTTACCTGTTGATTCATTCCCTCTTCATTTCGGGTCCGCGCCGCATCCTGGCATTTCCGGACCCCGGCCCCTAAGGGGAAAAAGAGACATCAGCGTTAATGAGCGAATGAAAAGACATTACCAAAAAAACGCTTGTTAAAGACTTACCTGATTTCTACAAGGATTTCACCTCTCATCTCGGGTCGGTGCATGTTCCCCGGCATTCCGTACCCCGGCCCTGGGGAAAAAGACACTAGCATTAGTACATTAATGCATGGACACAAGGGGAACCTCTTATCAAAAAACGTACCTGGAAACAAAGCAAGTTTGGTTCTCACCAATCCGAAAATCCAGTGAAGTAACTGGATACCAACGCGCCCCTGCATCAGAAGCAGGATGGAGAGCTCGTCCTTCCAGACCCTAAGGTGAGACGCTACGAGGAATCACAGAAGGGTTTCGAGGAGGGTGAGAGGGGAAAGTGGGAGGCTGATTGCATTACCCCGCAGACAGTTAATCCCCTATTTTCGCCTACAGAAGGATACATCTGCGAGCCAGACAAGCCAGATTTGGGGGCCCGGTCCAGTCCGTCTTCCGAACCCTGCGCATCACCTTAGAAGAAGTCACAGCAGCGCGAACCAGGCCAGCGCCTCCGTGGGAGTCAGGTGAGCGTTACAGCTACCTACATCTTTCATTAAAACATATAATGAACACAGTTTATAGGTGGATTTCGACATTTAGCAATCTTTTGACATTTCTTACAGAATTAGGCATTTCAACAAAAACATGCTTCAAAAACAGGCGATTTTGCACTTTCTTCCTGGAAAAACACATTACTGAGTTCTTTTAAATCCGCTTTTCCAGTGCAGCACATACATTTTATTCAGCACCAGTTCTTCCCTTGAGTGCTGGGATTTCTTTGCAGTCTTTGTAGTACCCTTTTAATATCAGTGATTCAATGGAAATAAATGGATCTAGCGCCAAAACAGCACTTTTGAAGGTTGCAAAGCTAGCATTTTAAAAGCAATTTCAGTTTTCAGCACACTTCTGCTGTTTTGCTCCATGTTGAATGTGGCAAAGCCCACTGGCATGCTCCTGCAGTGATAACTCTGCTTTCACCCCCACTTTGACTGTGCATGGCAGGGGTGCAGCCTTTCCTTGGTTGTGACCCAAACGCGGTTTTGCAGATTTTGGCACGCACAGGAGTCGGAGCATCCAGTTTGGACTGTTTCTTTCACCCTTTGTAAAGTGATGCAGTGGGGCACATTGGGATGCGTCAAAATATCCCACATGGGTACCGAGAACAAAAGGTGGGCCTAAGCTCACAGGGGCCGAAGTGCCTGAACCATGACTTCCCAGTGGCAAGGCATCCTCAGTGTGATCTGATGGACAGGTGGTAAGGAGCAAGCTGAGGAAGAGTGGTGGCAACTCCAATCCTGTGTAATAATTTGCTGTGCCCACTGATGCCCAGGATCCAGAAGATGTCTGGCAAAAAATCAGTGTTGGCACATGATGGGGAGGCAAGCCAGCAGCTTGTGGAGCGGGAACAGCTTGTGGAGCTGGGGTTAATAGCAGTTAATATTATAGATTGGTTCATTTGTTTGGCATCCTTAAATTCCCCTGCCCATTATCTCCAAAATAGGTGGCTGTTTTTGAATGTTAATGTTAAAGGTCATTTGTACCGTGCACTATCACCACCGGAGTGGTCCCCTGGTGCTCTGGCGGCTCTGAAAGAGGGAGTGGGAGGGGTGGGTTAGTGGGTGGAGGCTGGAAAAGTGCTAGAGAGCAGTGATGTGCTGTTGGCAGCCTCAGCCCGGTGGTTCCGTCGGCTGGGCCTGGGGTGTATGCGGCCGGTAGTCGTCGTGTGTTGATGTGCGAGTCTGTGTGTGTTTTGTTTTGTTGTTGCAGTGTAGTGAAGTTCTTGCGGTTTGCTGCGCTAGAGGTTTGTGGTTGTGTTTGATTTGGAGTTTGAGAGGTGTATGCAGAGAAGGAAATTGTTAGTGGTATAGGTTAGTTGGTATCTCTATCCTGGATTGAGCCAGTTGGGCTCGTGTAATCTTACACGACGGAATGCTTGTACGCCCTGTGCCTCAGGAGGTATGTGCCCATTTTTGCATTCGAGGCCGTTTGAGGGTTTAGCTGTCCCCTCCGCCTGCTCCCTTAATAACTTTGCATGCTCCTCACCCCCCCACATGATTAGCGCAGCTGCTAGTGTCCATACTTCCAATTGTGGGGTGATTGGTGGTATCTCGTCCGTTCCACAGCCCTGTGGTACCTAGTTGTGGCTGTACGGGCAGTGGGGGATGGTAAGGGTTGGCTGGAGTTGTTGCCTCCGTCTCCCTGGGTCTCGCGGGTGGACCTTTGTGTCCAGCGTCAGCCCTACTGGTGCTTGGAGTACTTCTGTCATTCTATGGGTTTGTCAGTGTCCTTTTTTGAGTCGTTTGTTTTATTGTTGTTTCGGTTTTAGTCTCTGGTGTTGAAGAGGTAGGTTTTTAGTAGTTTTCTGAATTTAAGGTGATCTTTGCTGTTCCTTATTACTTTTGGGGGGGTGTTCCAGATTTTCGCGGCTAAGTGGTAGAAAGCGGTGCCTCCGAGTTTCTTCTTGATGTAAGGTTTTTGTTCCAGTCGGATTTCGTTGGTTGATCTGAGCGGTCTCGTTGGCTTTTAGATTATTTTTTTGTGTAGGAATTCTGCTCCTTGTCCGCTGATTGCCCTGTGCGTTATGCACATTGTTTTGAAGATGATACGCTGTTTTACTGGGAGCCAGTGTAGTGTTTTTAGGGCCAGGGTGATGTGGTCTCTTCTGGATAGTTTGAGGAGTAGTCTGGCTGCTGTGTTTTGGATCCGTTGTAATTTCTTCAGTAGGTATTCCGGTATACCTAGGTAGAGGCTGTTTGCATAGTCGATACTTGACATGATGAGGCCGACGGTGGTGAGTGTTTTGTGTGTGAAGGAGCGGAAAGGTAGTATTTTTCTTGCCGTGTGGAGGAGGAAGAAGCATTTCTTGACTGTTGCGTTTATTTGCGGTTCTAAGGTTAGGGTGTTGTCCATCAGGACTCCCAGATTTTTTACTACCTTAGATGGTGATGGTGCAGATCCCATTTCCGTTGGCCACGGGATGGCGGTTTCCTTCTCTTGGTCTTTGGATATGATCATGATTTTGGTTTTTCCTGGGTTGATTTTCAGGTTGTTGGCATTCATCCAGTTGAAGACTTCTTTTAGACAGTCGGTTAAGTTTGAATGATCGGCTTGGGTGTCTTCGATCTTGTAGATGATTTGAGTGTCGTCTGCGTAGTTGTAGCATTTGATGTTGTGTTTCTTGAAGATTCTGATTACTGGGGTTTGGTAGATGTTGAAGTACAGTGGTGATAGTGAGGATCCTTGTGGTACTCCACAGTCGTTGACTCGTGGGGTGGATTTGAAGGGTTTGATCCAGACGGTTTCAGTTCTGTCTGCTAGGAATGATTTAGTCCAGCGTAGCGCTGTGTCTGTTATGCCTATGTCTTCTAGTCTTTTGGTTAGGGTGTCATGGCTAACTGTGTCGAAGGCTGCGGAGAGGTCGAGCAGGATAAGGGCAGATGTTATGTTGGAGTCTGCGTTTGTTTTTAGGTCATCCCAGATGGATAGTAAAGCTGTTTCTGTACCTCTTGTGGGTCTGAAGCCGACTTGAGCTTGGTCTAGCAGGTGGTGTTCTCAACATTCAAATACACTCAAACTTGTAATATCCTCATTCTTTTCTTTGAGATAAAAGATCTCTCCAACTACACTGCTGCATTTGAGTAGCTTGGAGGCCATTGCCCTTAAAGTTGTTTTTTTCCTGGTTATTTGATGGAGCAGCTTATATAACTTTGGAAAATGTGCGTGTTTTTCAGAAAACTGAAATTGCACTTGCAGATCGCCGATATAGTTGCCTCGTTTATTACTATGGATTAAAATGGTTTTCAGGTGTTTAACCTTGTGTCACGGTGCTTGCCCCCCGACATCAGGAGCAGACCATCCTGCCAAGGGTATTGGCACCCATGGGGACCTTTAAGGCCCCAAAGGATTGCCGAAGGGCTTCCTGGACTCAGTCCTGGCGCCGTTGGCATTGGCGCCATGTTCATACTGCCTTCTCAGGCAAGGCAGGTTACCAAGTAACAGAACCGCATGCAGCCCAGTCTGAGGCTGGTTGAAGGGACTACTTTACCTGGGGACTATTTGATAGGGTGTGGTTGAAGGGACTATTTTACATGGGAAATACTTCTGGGAAGCTATTTAAACCACGCCCGCAGAACAGAACACGCTTTGCGTTTTTCTGCACTCCTGCAGCGTAACGCTCACCGTGTCTGCAAGCTCCAGTCCTGTCTTCAGCCTCGCCCGTCCTGGTCATCGCGATCGTGCCTGTAAAAGAAGGAGAGAGTAAAGATTAGAACAAGACCCTTACCTGATCCTCCATCTTGATCGTCCGGGAGTCTCTGCATCTGCAGAAAAGGAACACCAGGTTCACCGCGCAGAGTAAGAACCACTTTAAAGACATTGAGCATGGCGCAGCATGATACTCACCTGAATGCTGTTCGTTCTTGCGATCCAACGAGGCCCACGCACGCGATCACCGTTCCCGAGCTGCCGCACCTGCTGAAAGGAAAAGAAAACATCAGGTGAGCTGCGCCTCTCTAAAGACATTCAATCTCACGCAGCATAGATACTCACCTGAAGCTGCATTCGCTTGCGGTTCCACGAGTCACCATCACGCGATCTTCGCTCCAGAGGCACCACACCTGCAGAATAGAAAAGGGACAGCAGATTAGTTGCACAGACAAACAATATTGCATGTTTAGATATTATTGCATTGTGCAAGTAGAGACACTTACCTTGGCATTCTACTCACCATTTCCGGAGGGGAGTCGCTTTTCATCTGGTGCAACCCAAAGGGGAATCTGCAAAGAAAAGGCACTAGAGTGAACTTTGGGCAACCTGAACTCTAAAGCAATTCATGCTATCTAGTATTGGCATAAAGACTTACTCCGAGTCATCATTGTCTGGATCTCTGCCATAAAGCTACAGGATCAGTGAAGTTAACTGGATCCCTGAATCTCGACGCACCCCTTCATACAGTCGCAGGATGGAGAGCCCGCCCTTCATAACATTAAGGTGAGACATAGTAGAAGGGGGCACAAGGAGGTCGGGCAGCGGAAGTCGGTCCTCCTCCTTACGGCTAGTTAGCATATCATTTCAACATTTTAGGTGAATCTTCCTTCGTGCCAGAAAGACGAAACTAAGTGGGCACGTGCAGTCATTCATCACTTCGCTATGTGTCATGCTGGTGGAGACCGCTGCAGTCCAGCTTCGTTCGGTGCCCCTGTGGAGACCAGGTGAGTGTAACACCTTGAAGATGAGCCATTGAGCATCTGGTGTATAACTCCAGTACTGCGTTTTGAGCTGGACATCCATTTTCTCATTCTAAAGTGTTTGGCAACTTTCGGTAGCTTATAGGTTTGATGTCTATATTTCAAAATTCTGCAAAAAAAGGAAAGGGCTTCCAGTTTTTTTTCTTAGAATTATCTAATATAAGTAGTGCAATAACCACCTGTCAGTCGGGCCAAATCATGGGATTCATGGAATGTTAACTTTTTCTTATTCTGAAAGACAAGTGCTGAAAGTCCCTTGGTGGAATTGTAGCATATTGTCATTGCTAGTATGGCGTCCAAGCATGGTCAGAGGTTCTTCTCTGCACAGTCTGTTGTCTAGGCACTTGCTTTCTCATTTCTTGTAATATTTAGTTTGTTTTTAGGCTATAAATATAAAACTGCTATATGTTCCCGGTGATATACCGGCTGATGTACACCCACTCACACTAGCTGATGTACACCCACACTAGCAAAACAGAGACTAGACCAGGAAAGTAACAAAAGAGCTGGGCAGCGGATGTAACGTGTGTACTAAAGTTGTAAACGAGCGTGTACATCAATTTGATATGCACATGGATTGTACCTCCTGTCGCAATCCTTACCGGGCTGCAAGGTCACACTGCTGCAACCGAAGATTGTCCATATGATAGCTGTGCCAACCAGAAACACATTGGTGGTGTTGTATTGCTTGCTTATTTGATAGTATTTTTTCTAATAATGCTATCCAGTCCTTTTGCAGCTTTCCTTTACCAACCTTTCTTTTCCACCATTTGATTTCATGTATCCAGGGGGCGAAATCGTAACTTTGGTTTAACATTATAGGTGCCCAAAATAGGGTTGGCTTTTTTCCCTGGGGACAGATATGTGTGGCACCCTTCGTTTTCTGTCTAGCTGATTGTTTCCTGTTGTGGAAACGGCCTGGGGCTTTGTCAAGTGGGGACACGTTGCTCTATGTGCTATCCCTTTCATGACCCTTGACCTCAAAAAGAAAATGGCTGTTGTGTAGATTTTCACAAAATGAAACCGAGGCAAACCAATGCAAATGGAATCTTTTTGTAGTGTTGGAAACTTCAGATTTCTTTTGTGTTGCCTTCGTTGGAATAGCTATTTACTGCTGATTATAATCCGTGCCAGACTGCCCGGTCTCACCGTAGCTGCTCAGAATTTGTAATTGGGAGCTAATTTAATATTGCAAGAGAGGTATCCACAAGGTTGGCATACAAATGCTCCATCTTCATGATCGAGCCTGCACCTGTTTACTTCAGGTTTTTAATAAGCAATGCCTTTAATCCTTCAGGTGCTTGTGAGCGACGTATCACAGTTTATCGTTGTGTGAGGCTCTCTGGAAGGTTTGTGGTGCACTTAACATTACCTTAACATCTGCAAGTGCTAGAAAGTGTCTCCCATTCATTGGTGCAAGAAACGCCTACCGTGAACTTTCCATCTCTTAGGATTTTTAGAAACCTGCTGTCCTTTGAGAGCTGTAAAGGGTTGTATAGGCAACTGCCTTGATGTTTGTGGTATTGTTTAAGTCTGGAGGACCCCTCGCTGGCTAGAGCAGGGTTGTAGTAGTTTTGCTTTGTCTGTAAAGATTCTGCCTTGGTGCAAATGTTGAAAGTTTAAACAGCAGAGCGTGTTAGGTCAACACCTTTCATCATAACATGCCATTGGTCCCTGTGCAGAAGACAACGGTAGCTGGTAGCTGTGGAAAGCTGTGTCCTAGCTGTGGAAAGGACACAATTGGACGTGCCCACCACGGACGTCTGCCCTTCAAACAGCCCAGTTCTATTTGATGAGAAATGCCTGAGGGCACCTTGTGCATTTTGAAATCATTGCCAGTCTCTATAACTGTCTCCCTAACCCATAGAAGATATTTTGCCCTTGTGTGTGTTGCCTGCAAAACTTGGTTGTGTTTTCGTCTTGGCTGAATTTGACTATTCATGCTCACCATATTTTTGAATAATTTAAGTAAATCATCTGAAGGGATTCGTTCAGATTCTGTTAGTGTCTGCACCTGCTGGTCAGCTCCTATTCAATTCTAGAATGGAAACTTGTGAAAAGAATGATTTTAAAACGTCTTTCACGAAAACACTGCCTGAATTTGGCCATTTGCAAAGCTATATTGAGAAGTGGAGAAAGGGAAGCATAAATGGTAAAAGGTGGAAGGCCATTGTGCAAGGCAGGAGACGCCCCTAATTGAGAGAGGGGTTCAGCAAAACGAACATGAAAAAGAATGGATATATTTTGAGTATATCTTTGACAAAGACATTTGTTATACCCAATACTGTAACCTTTGTGGAATATTTTTGAACTCAGCGATCAAATAAAAAACCATGCAATATTCTGACAACCCCCGTGTTGTGGTGATGGAGATAAACACCAGCATGTTGATGTTCTCCAAGATTGACCTGTTTTGGCTGGACGCTATCAGTCTTGAAAATATCACACTTTCAAAATCATGTACTACAGCAAAAGCTTTGTGAAGGTGGCCGATGGGAAGGACGAAAGTGCAGTCTTCTAGCAGTCTTTTGTTGTCAGTCTTCCTATATTGTGCATTCCCAAAATGTTTACACACAATGTAGGATTCTTCAGTCTGGTTTCCCGTTTACATTTTCTGCCTTTAAGGTTTCTTGAAAGTAACAGCTTCCTGCCAACAAGGTCAAGGGTGTTGCCCCTCTCACGAACCTGGTTCAGCTGCCAACTCAAAAATGCTGTTCCTTTGTGTGTTTTGCCTCGCTCAGTGTGCTCTCGTGCTCCTCCTTTTATCCATGTGAGGAAGTGTAATGGAAGTCAGGTGTGAATGATTGTCAATAATTGCCTGACCCCATAGTATTGTGACATGTCAGGTTCACGGCTCGGGTGTGAGTCTGTTTTCTCCCAGAGCGGGCTGTCCGTGTATAAGTGTTCGTGCTGGAAAAGGGGTGGGGTTTGAGTTTCTAAATATCTCATCGGATAGAATGGGGTAAAGGAGTTACAGGGAAGAGAGGGATACTGCGTCTCACCATCTGGTATCCCACTACCTGAGGGCCTCTCACCAAGGTGATCCTCCTGCACTGGTCCACCCCCAGGGTCTGGATCCAAAGGCGATGTCCATGCCCTGGCCACCTGAGAGAGAGACCCGCAGGGACTAGCGGGTGAGACACCTTCTGGTTTCTCAGTGTTCAGCCTTCCTAGGGCATCTTGTTGCTGAAGTAATTCTCCAAGTAACATCTTCCATCATAAATGAAGCAGAAAGACCAGACAAGTCCTTATCAAAAAAGGAGACTATTAATTCAAGAGTCCTTATCAAAAAAGGAGACTATTAATTCAAGAGAAATACATATTTTAACAGTCTTCCTGAAACAGATGATTGGAATTCTTAAGAAATTGTGGTGCAGATGCGTTCCACAACTGTGCGGCCGTTATCCAGATTAATGTCTCTTTGTAATGCATCTGATGATTGGAGTATAATCTCTTTATGCAGGTATTAGATTCGTGCAGCCTTGGTTGGAAGTAACCCTGGAATGTAATTGAGATGGTTTAAGGTTTATGAACATTACAAAGAGATTTACATTTTGCTCTCAATCACTGCCCCCTGTGACGAAACTGCACATGTAGGTGTCACATGATCTTATTGTGAACCTCAAAACTAACCTGCCTGCAGTATTTGTTATGCATCTGCTTGGGTTTTGCTGGGTTGATGGGAAACCCCAGGTAAATGCTTTTTTTCGAAACTCTAGTCTGGATGGTGCAAATAACTACGGTGATGTTAGTTGGAAGAGAGAGAGTGCAAGTAAATCAGCCAGCCTGTTACCGAGCCGAGCTTATATGTGGTGTATTAGAGAAACTCTATTTAGAGTTAACAAGTGTCTTGGCACCCACCACATTGCAATCCTCCCTCCTGACCTTTGTGTGTGTGTGTGTATAGGCCAGGAGACCTGAAATAAAGAAAATGTAGGTGCTTACTCCAGGACAGGCGTACAGATGCTGATTTATAAACCAAAGGATCATTCAAAATGGTAGAGCCACAGAAAGTGCCTTCTCCTCTTAATGGCGTGGTTGGGGATTAACGAAGGCAGTGTTTCCCAGTGTCAAAACTGTGGAGGATTGACAATTAAATTGACCAGGTGTCTTCGATTGTACTATTGTGGCCTGATTGAATGCTTCATTTTATTTTTAAGAAACTGCTCTATCAAACCTGCATCGAGTTTACAAACTAGAATTTCTCCACTAATGAGTAACACAGAAAACGTATTCAAATTGTCCAGGGAATTTCACTCAGAAAAAACTCCACATAGCCATTGTATCTTGATGGATTGCCTGGCACGAATATTTCAGACTCTCATTTGGATACACCGCCTTATTTTGCCCCCTCAGTAGGCTTTTGCAGTAGATTTTCCTGCTTTGTGTATATCAAATTCTTTGTGGTCAGACTATCTCCCTGTGCAAAGTTTAAATTGGAACTAATTCCTGCTCAGCATAATTATAATGCTTTCTCAATAAAGGTCAAATTGCCTACATTAATCTATAGAAATAACACCTTTAAAAGCCACATTTTCCTCATTTATGTATGAAATTTTTATCTGTCCTTGAATTATTTCTCGTTTGCTGGACTGTACCGAGAACGCTATTTGTGTCAGCTATGTCTCTAGTCTGTTCCAACCTTGCTGTATTGGTTCCGAAAATGTTCGTGGTGTGGAAAAAGTTCATTTGTGTCCAACATGTTTTTTTGTTCTCAAAACATTAATTTACTGTTGTAAGTTCGTTTGTGTCCAAAGTGAATATTTCGTGCCCTTTGTTTCCTTCGCTTGAAGGTGCTGTGTGTACTTTTTCTGTTATCTCTCTGCATGAGTGCTCCAGACATTAATCTTCCTGATATACCACTCGCCCCGCCACCCCCAACTACCCACAAAATAGTAAGTAAATGTACATGGGTAGTTGACAGAGTATCTTTTCAAAGTCTTTACTTGTACTGGCCTATGACTGGCAAACCTTGCGGCCAGTGGACAGCACTGGGGTGCACAGTATCGGGTAATGCCTCAGTGCTGTGTGTGATCCAGTCAGCGTGGTACACAATAATGCCATTTCTCCAAGGACTTTCTTCCCCTGTTGTTCTAGAAGATGATGCGGCTAAGATTAGTTTGAATCTTTGAGTAGTTTTGACGATGAGCTAAGCACTAGAGTATGTCCGAAGGCATGAGCATTCGTCTACTGAGAATGACCAATGCTAAATTGCCTCTTCTATGGAATAGAAACAACACAGGAGGACCCGCTTCGCGTTTCAACTCTGTCGTAGTACAGAATAACCATTTGCTTATTAGTCTGATCCCTTCGATAAGGGCAGTCAGCCCAAAATGCTATGCAAATCCCCACCGAATGAGAGAACTAACCGCAATCGCAGCCACGTGTTTCTTTGTCATCGGACTTCTTCAGTGAGGTGTGGATGACCTGCAACTGCCTCCCTAGGCACTGAAAGTTAAAGTCCATACCCCCTTCTGGTGAGAACCCAAGTGAATCAACAGTAGCCATCAATGTAAGAGACCCTGAACTGAGAACAGACAGGAGCTAAAGTAGCTTGTTTTAGGGTGGGAATTACACACAGGGATCCGTCTCACTCTGTGGTTATAAGCATTTTTCCATGGCATCTCTAACATTCTGAAACATACAGGTTTCTGCTGTAGGCGACCGTAATTTGAAAATAAAGAAAGGAACATAAACTGATGGTGTAACAACAAGTCATGTTTCAAGAAATCGATTAAACAAAATTAACTGTGTTAAATATTACATTCTTAGTGTATGATTGTAAAAGGAGGTGTGGTGCCATGTTTAACACAGAAATGTGTGGTTTTTCGCAGTTTGTATCTAGGTTGATTTGCTTTTAGGTTTAACGATGGTATTTATTGAATGTGGAATGTGCGAGAGTGACCACTGCTTCAGTGCTACAGGGAAGACCATGTGCACTGGTTTCATTTCACTCACTCCAATGATTGTTAGAAGCTGAAATGGCTCTGAACATTGGAGATTTGTTTCAAATTTTGCAATAAGCTGGAATAGATGCTTTCTTTCTTGCCCAGTCCTCCCTCCTCATTAATATTTGTCTGCTTGCACATTGTTGTTCATTTTTCACTCACACAAAGATTTGATTAAATCTGGTTGCGGTTTATTCTTTTCATCCCAGCACAAATCTGGTCTGTTATTGGCTGCATCTCAAAACATCTGTTTTTCGTTGCCGCAAAACTGTTTCAACTACAGCGGATGCATCCAAGGATGCATTAGTGGGTTTTAGTTTGTCTGTTCTATTTGGAGTATTCCTTGCTAGCACCTTTTTTGTGTAAAGTGGTTTATCTTCTTGGATTCCAGTTATTTTTTTAATTATCTGTTTAGACCCTTAAACGTAAATGCGGGAGTGGGTGGTGCCTACAATGACTCCTTAGGTGAATTCAGAACGACCATAGGCTCCCTTGGCACTTAAGGGTTTACATTATTAGTGCAATTTTCAGCAGTGGGAGGGTGGGGCCCTGAGTTGATGGTGTGTAAAAATGGACGCGACTAATTCATATGTAGGTGGAGCCTTTATAAATAATCTTTTTGTTTTTGAACAGTCTCTTGATCCCTGATAAATTATGAATCAGTCATTGTACACCGCTACTCCTCTTCTTCATCCTCTGATTCATTTGACTGACTAGAGAGTATACAAATTGCTTTATTGTCCTAATTTGGGAGTGCAGCAATGTTTTGAGGCCTTTCTTCAGCACATTATTTCCTTTGCGCAATACATTTTAATTTCAGTGTGCATTAAATACTTTTCGCCTGTTATATTGTTGTGGTCCGATAAATGCCGTGTTTACCCACTTTGAATTAGTGCATGCTTTTTTACCAAGGAATTCCACTATCTGCAACATTGTGTCTGGTTATATACTGCAGCATGTGTGTAGGAATTTGCCGGACATGCCCCTGTATGTGAACTGAGGCAGTTGCAGCTTTAAGGAGGGTTTCAACAAGAACCTCTGTACTTGTCCACCATCAGAGTTGGCGGGGCACGTTCACAAGGCATAGAGCCAACCCAATTGTGGGCAACAGTCTCCACTAATTTGGTGGTCCTGGCAACAATACATCCGAGAGTCCCAAGGACAGAAATGCAGAGTTCAAAGATTGTTTGGTCTTCCACCTGGGCATTGTTTCGAGGTCTCTCGCACTGTGAAGGTATACAGCGTTTGTGTGGCACACTGCCAATATGTGACTTGTCAGGCATTCAGAGACATTCCATCCGGTTTATATAATCCCTTAACCATTGCTAGGTTGAGAATCAAATCATGTTCCCAATAATGGATCTTCGTGTTTAAATAACAATTTAGCTCGAGGTGGATTTGCATCTTGCTAACCGCACCCACCAGGGTCTCGGTGTCCATTGTTTTAGTCATGTTAATAGTTGACACAACTTTGACAACCATTTTGTGTGTCTTTTCCTTTCTTCCTGTATGTATCAGATGTTTGTCAGACTTTCACAAAAAGCTGCAAAAAGCCTTAAAAATTAGAAAGTGGAGGGGTGAGAAGGGTATACACATAAAGGTGGGATGAGACCTAAACATATATATTTTGGACTGTGTGCGGTACTGCACCTGGGGCGTACCCTATTCAATGTTTTCACACGTTAAAGGTCTCGGGTAATGCAATCAAAAGAAATTAACAACAAGTAGTGTTAGAATTCTGACTATCTTGCCCTTTTTAGAGTATTTACTAACTCTCATGTCTACCTGCCCCCTTCGGTGCGTTGATGTCTTTCCTTCCCAGGGTTGGCGGGCTGAGGAAAAAGCGTGCCCTAACACTAAACTTGTTACAATAAGTGCATCATAACTTAAAAACACGTTGTGCATCATACAGCATGTGTGTGTTGTTTGACAAATGGAATGATGACAACTTTATTTTTTCCTATGTCAAGCAGTACCAAGGTATCTAAAAAGGTGTTGACGGACTTCCCTGCACCTATTAGGGGGTGCCGTCAGCAAGTGACTGAGCTATCTCGGATTTAGAAACCCCTTTACAATACAATAGGGTTCAGAGTTGTTTTTGTTCTCAGTGTAGTTACGTGGAGTGTCAATTAGAAAAGTAAAAGAGTATGTGTACCCTTCTGATTGTCGTCAGGGGATGGGACCTATGCCACAACAATTTTTTGCACCTCAGTCTCCATCCCTGTTTCCGAGCTCTCCCTCAGCTTAGACACACCTGCAGAAACTGCATGCGTGCAGCTCGGCTTCCATATTACTGGGACTTGGAACTTAAGGGAGATGAATCAAAAGAAATGTTTTCCAGTTTGATCATAAATTGATGTTGGACACTGAATTCAGTTTTTGATCCCTCTGCCATGGAATGATCGGATACTGAGTCAGGTCCGAGTCCCAGGTTTTGTCTCTAGCTCCCGCATGAATGTTTTCTCTAAATAAAGGTACTCATTAAGCCATGGCCAGGAATACTAACTCATTAAAGCATATCCAGTACTGTTCTGTTCACACTGGGGAAGAACACTCAGCCAATCAGGTGGCTAGGAACACTGGCAAAAACTGCTAGTGTCAGCTAGGGTTAACATCCCCGGGTGGTCTCATTTTTTTAATGGCATCCCCTTTCCCTCAAACCCCTCCCTCATCGACCATCCAGACTGTTCTGCTCTCTGGGTGCCCTCTTCCCCTTGGCTGCGCTATCCACACAAGGGAAATAGAAAAGGGATTAAGTCCCTTTTCGGTAATGGCCAGCCATCTTATATTTTTAATGAGAGAATTCAGACGCACAAGATGCGCACAGCTTGTCTCCCAGGAAGAAACCAACACTTTTGGACTAGTTGTACCCCAGAGAGAACCTCTGGGCACAAATAGCGATCACCCCCACATTTGTGTGCGTATAGGGCTGGTGATGGTACTGAGCCTTCACCAAGGCCCATCCTTTGCTTGTGCCTACTTGGGCTTGGGCTGCCAGGCTGTTACTGGTCCTGTACACCCCTGAACACTGGGGGTGGGGTTACTATACTTATGCCTCTAGTCTCAGGTGTCTCCTAATAAATAAGGTATTGTTACTGTTGCATAAATTGCAATATTCATCCATAGTGGACAGTTGCTGTTTTCAGGGCATCTACAAAACAACTGACTCCAAATTCATATCACTCATGTCAAATTCAATGATTTCCATTGGGGCACTAATAAACAACCTCTGCCTCGCTGTCCTTCGTATAGCAAAGGCTTCTTAGGCACTAAAGTTACCTCAAGTGTTTTTGGTTACTATATATGGATTTGTATTTGAAATTGTGGGTTTTTTTGATGATATTTCTGTGTGTCGCATAGGTGTGTGCATCTACGGAGACTTTAGAGCTCCTCTACTCCGTTGGTCATTTAACAGTTTATTTGGTTGTGCTTACACCCCTTGCGCCAACCCTTTCATTCCTCTTGACATAACGCATTCATGTTGTCAAGAAAATAGAGGTTCTGTTTCAATTTATGAAGGTAATATTTTATTTTTTGTTTTGGTTTTAGCCCTTGTTGGATGACACATGTTTCGGCATTAGAACTCTGCCTTTCTCAAATCCGGGCTATTCACAACAGAGAAAAAAAATCATACAACCAAAACATGTGACTTACAAGATAACTCAATCCATTATTTGTGCATCTGTTCAAAAACATATAAGAAAAAGCAATATATTCTGTGTGCATCCTTTGTTATTATCAAATAAAATCAAATAAGAAGAAAAAAAAGGAGGAAACACCTGACCTGATATGATTACTTATGGAGTGTCTATGACGTACAGTAATAGCGGGGAGGTGTGGGCATGGGTTTAGACCATTTTTGTTCGGTTTGTGTTCAATTAACTGGTTTTACAAAGACTTAGTTATTGCCTGAATTTAAAACTTAACAAGTATTGTTGTAGTTCAAGGGGAGTGCCTTCATTGTGCTGTACTTGTATTCATGGGCTCAATCCCTCCTATTCAAAAGATAAACATAATGTACGGTGTATTTACATTCAACCTCTTTTCGGTGAGAACCATTCTTCTATCATTTCCTGCTTGATTTATAAGAGCCAATAATATGAGTGTTATTTATATGTCACACTTGTTTGTTCTGAAAGCATTTTCTTGCCATATTGTTATTGTTACTACCATGTTATTCCTTGTCAAAAACTAAACAAATCCCTTGGTTTAATTTTTGCTATGCAGTATAAACCGCACGCATTACTGCGTGGTCCTGTTTGGGCAGGATAATTCGTTAAAGACCACTGACTTGGGTGGGTTTCCAGCGGACTAAGGGCTTACCTCAAAAGTGTGATTCCTGCTTCACACGTCGGCTGTGTGGATCGTCTCCCTGGCGTTTCGTTTACACTATTAATCGTACAGCAGCTTGAAATTAAGTCCTTCCTTACTTACCATTGTGGGTATAGTGGCGGCCATGTTTTGGGTTCAGTATGGTCGTATCGTTAATGTTCGTGATCGGTTCGGTCCCATTCTACTCTCATGGGTGTGACTGATATTAAGTTTTAAGTGTCTATGTATCAAACGCAAAACAATAGAGGCTTAATCATTACGTTTATATTTTAAATTTGTGTTTCTAATTTCACACGTGCATGTGGAGCGCTGGTACGCTCCATGTTGGGTGCACTGTTCTTTCCTTGTAACAAGACCATGTTTGGCTAAGCGTACGTTGCAATGTGTTGTGGTTTTAGTAGTTCGGGCGCAGAATTGTTTCCCGTATTCATATGCTTGGCTTGGTAATAGGGTTGGGTTAAAATTAATGAGTGGGATGTTGTTTGCTTATTGATTTTCAAATAATTGTTTTGAGGTGTTTAAATTATTTTTTGGGTTTTCAAATTGTCGGTGGGGTCAGGAAATAGTACGGCTCAATTCACAAATTGTGCTTCCAATATACATTAGGTTACAGGTGCATATGAGGGCGTATATGTTGAACTTGGAACGACAATTAATTTGTTCTCTGATTGGTGTTTTTACTCCATTTTTATCTTTGAATACATTTGTATTTGGCATTGCATGTTGACACATTGAACAGAAACCACATTTTCTGTATCCTGAAGATGGTTGATGTAGCCATGTGGTTCTCGTTGCTTCCTCAAAGGACTTGGGCTACTTCTTAGCGTTTTCGCTCTTTTATATAATATAGTAGGTCGGTCCTTGATGTATTCTCCGATATGAGGATCTAGTTTTAAAAGATACCAGTTTCTTTTAAGTACTTTCTTTATGTCCTTATTGTTAGCGCAATACGTGGTGATGAATTGAACTGTTTCATTCTGTTTCAGTTCTTTGATTTTTTGAGTCATAGTTTGTCGTCTGTCCATTGTCTGGGCCTTTTTCCGGACTGTTGTGATTGCTTTTTGAGGGTACCCTCTAGCAGTGAATCTTTTGGTCAAAAGTTTGCTTCCTGCATTGAATGCTGTTGTTTCCATACAGATTCGTTTTGCTCGTATGAAATCGCCCTTTGGGATGTTTCTAATAACTGGTTGATGGTGACAGCTTGTGGCAAAGAGTGTGGAATTCACTTCTTTCTATAGGTTTTTGTTTTTAGCTGGTTCCCTGATACAAAAATTGTAGTTCTAACCTATTTTGGTTATCATTGACCTGATGTAAAAATTCTTCTAATTCCTGTGAGGTTCTGTTCCAAATCATAAGAACATATCTATAATTCGAAGGGATTGGTTGCTCCGACGTATTCCACATCTATGACAGTAATCACCACAGCTGTGCTGTTTCGGAAAATGTTCTGCGTCCTGCGTCGATGACATTGATATGCCCCTTCGAGGACCTCCTCTGACGGCACCAGATGTTAAAAGTAGGACGCCCGTAGCCTTTGTTCCATTTTTTCTGCGAATGTGTTTGCTTTGGAGATCTCGGCGCGCCTCGGTTCTTCTGTTACTTCTATCGGTTCTTCGAACTTGGTGTTTTGTGCAATAGATATCATGTCTTCATCTTCTTCCACCCCGCGGTTCCAAGATGTCACTTATGGACCCTCACGACGTCTGCATCTGGTGCCTCGGCGAGGAACATGCCACCGATGACTGTGACGATTGCCAGTCGTTAACGTTGAAGGCCTTGCGGGAGTAGAAGAACAAGGTGACTGTAGGTAGGGTTTCCAAACCCTGTATGTCGAAATCCGCTGGGCTTTCGACCAATGATTCGAGGGGCGACTCTCCGAGACGTTGGCATAAGTCCAGGGGGTCTCGGTCCCAGAGTGGGTCCTGCCATTCCTCTGCCTCTCCGAGGCACTTGCGGAAGCGCCGTCACCGGTCGCCTTCCTCGTCTGAGGAATCCGCCAGACGGCGGGTTGCTTGTCCCAACAAGCATTCCTCTCCTGCGGAAAGGGATGCATTTCGTACAGAGGTGATGCCGATTTTCCAATTGCAGGGCTCTGTTCCGTCCGCGCCTTGTAAAGAAGCCGGCAGGGAACGTGCTAGGGCCAATGCTCGCACGCCTTCGGTCTCCGGTGGTCGGCGCAATCATCTGGAGCGTTCGAGGTCCCGATTGGACAAGGTGGATCGCTCTAGCCATGCCCGCTCCAGGGCCCGGTCCTCGACACCCTCGAGACAGGCGGAACCTGTCCATCGAAGGACTCTCTCGAGGCTCTGCCTCCGAGGAAGTCGTTGGTGCCGAGGCCGTCAAAGGACACACTCGGGGCACCACCCTCGAGGCCTGTGTCAAAGCCATCAGCCCCACTCTCGACACTGATTCCGTTGAAGCCATCAACGTCTTTTGTGAAGGCTTTACCGGAGGTACCCCGTGCATCGGTGGAAACTCTGAGGAAGGCCCTGAAGAAGGCAGTGAGGCCTGTATTTGAACCTTTTTCTGTGCCTTCATCCAGGGATTTATTCCAGCCTCTGGATTACATCTTTGAGGTGGATGAAGGGTCTGATGAAGGTTTGGTTCTTGATGATCTTCCTGACGAACTCTTGTCTGGTCATAGCCAGTTGGAAGACCTGCGTCAGTCTTTGCACAATGCCAGCGGTCTGGACACCTCTCCGGAGGTTGAGTTCGGTAGGCCTGAGCCTGGCACGCACGCCGAGTCTTCGTACCGCTGTCTCATGTCGAGGGTGACGGAGTACTTGGGGTGGTCTGGGCCACCAGTGGATTTTCTGCAGGATGACCTGACGGATATCCTTGACCAAGGTCCACCCACTGACCTGGTGCTGCCATTTCATATGGCTTTACAGAGAAGGGTGGCGGCGGCTTGGACTGCTCTGGAGAGTCTCCCGGCAGTGAGCAAGTCGTTGCTGAAAAAATACCGTCCAGCCAGTAGCGACCCCTGCTACTTGACGACGCACTCCACTCCGGAGAGTTTGGTGGTGCAGGCGGCTACGGCCCCAGCAAAGCAGGCGTCGTACCCTACCATCCCTCCTGATAGGGACGACAAACGTTTTGATGGCTGGGCGAAGAAAGTGTTTTCACTTGGTATCTGGCTAAGCACCACCTGATGCACGTCACTTCATATAAATATCTGGGAGTAAACGTTAACTCCCATTTGTCTGAGAAACCCTATAAAGAGGAATTGTATCTCAGAATGAGAATGGTGGCCATTCAAGCGAAAACTATACAGAGGAAATATGGTGAATTCTCCTTGTTACCTGCTCGAATCTATTACCTACAAAAAGCTATCTCTATTATCACTTATGGTGCCCAGACCAAATTAGTAGACAAAGAAATTCAGTGGGATGTGTTGGAGGGAATTTACTGGAAAATGATTTTACCTGTTCCGATAAGTACGCCAATTGCTCTTATCCGTTATGAAATGGGACTGATATCCTTAAAGGTTGCTGTGCAGTGGGCTATGCTATCCCTGTATAGGAAAATTCAGCTATCCTCGGACCTTTCTAAAAATCTGTTCCCTGTTCTAAAAAACGTATTAAAATCCACTATGAATAATCCCTTGTCAAATTGGGAAACATACTGTGACGCCCTCCTAATAGCAGCTGATATTAAACTCGAGTTTTTAATTCAATTTCCAGATAAAGCAAAACTAAAACTTCATAGGACTGATTGGACCACTACTGGAAATAGATGCTTAGACTATAAGGCATACAAGGCTGGTTCTTTCTTATGTAAAGCTCTGAATGTGATCCCTGTATATATCCAACAATTTCCAGACAGACCCTATGCAGATACATTCCTACGTTTCCGTTTTAATTTGTCATCCACTAATTCCCAAAAGGCACTCTATGCTAAGAACTCGACCTTGTTGATAATATGCAGATTCTGTAAATTAGATAACTGTCCTGAGACTATGGGTCATTTAATATTGGAATGTATTGGTTTAGTGGATCTGAGAAAGAATTATTTTTTAAAGTTTTTAAAGAAAGACCTTTGTTAACACAAGAACAACTGTGCCACGGGATTTTTAATGCTTCCTCGGTCTCTCTAGTAATTGCAATTGCGAATTTTATTATTAAATTAAATTTATGATTAATTAATGTCTTTGTTACTAAAATCTAGGAGTTTTAACCCATTGTTATGTCGGATGTTTCTATGTTATAGATGGTGATCCATATTGATAAATCTGTGTTTAGTTATTTTAAGATGTTACCGAGGATGTGATTTGATATTTGAAATTGTTGGGTTAATGTATTATAACACTTCATGTCAATCTAAGAGTATATTGAAATATTGAAAAAGTTGATGTATCAACTAACACAATGTTCAATAAAAAAAAAAAAAGTGTTTTCTTCAGGGGTATGGCTTTACAGGCAGCCAACTCCGTGTGTGCCTTAGCACGTTTCACTCACACTCTGTGGTTTTCTTGCCCTCATTCAGGATGGCAAGAATGCGATGTGTGAATCCGTTCAGTCGGGTCTGGACATGGCAGCCTGTGTCAGCCGGTCCATGGCGGCGAGCACTGTGATGCGCAGATTTGAGTGGTTGCGGAAGTCGGGGTTTGCTCCTGACGTACAAGCCTGGCTTCTCAACATGCCCTTGGTGTACATCTTTTTGGCAGCAAGGCTGACGAGAGCCTTGACAGTTTGCAGACCTCAAAGGCTGCAGCGAAGTCGTTGAGCGCTGCATTCCGCCAACCTCCGCCTTTTCGTCCTAGCGGACAGCAATGGAGGGGAGGTTCCTTTTGATACTACTCGTCTTTTGGTAGATCGAGGGGAGCGACCAGTCAAAGGTGCCAATGTAGGAGTACCAGAGGTGGAAAACGGGGTACTTGAGGTGTCAAGGCCGCTCGAGCAGTTGCTTCTTTGTCGTCAGGCACTGCCACAGCCGCTTCAGCACAGTCATGAGGCCATGTCCCATGGTTCGCCGGTTGGGGGAAGGTTGGCGCAGAATCTTGTAGAATGGCGTGCCATTACTTCAGATGTGTGGGTTCTGAAGATCATAACCCTCGACTACTGTCTTCCTTTCCGGCAGAGGCCTCACGACAATCCACCAGGGAATCTCTCTTTGAAGAGTCCGGATCCGCTCCTTGAGCAGGAAATCAAATCCCTGCTGGAGAAAGGCACCATAGAACTGGTGCCTGTAGCGGAGAGGAACAAGGGATGGTATTCCCCATATTTTTTTATCCCGAAAAAAGACGGGGGTTTGAGACCTATCATGGACTTGCGTGGTTTGAACAAGCTCCTCAGGAAGGACAAGTTCAAGATGGTTACTCTCTCTCAAATCTTCCAGGCCCTTCAACTTCAGGACTGGTTGGTGTCTCTCAACCTCAACGATGCTTACTTTCATGTGCCGATTCATCCCAAGCACAAGAGGTACCTGAGGTTCGCGGTTGGCGACTTGCACTTTCAATTTTGGGCCCTGCCGTTTGGATTGACCTCTGCCCGAGGGTCTTCCCCAAGCTCATGGTAGTGGTGGCAGTATATCTCAGGACAGGGTGGGATTCACATCTACCCCTACCTGGACGATTGGTTGATCAGGGCGTGCTCTCCCGAGCAAGTCCTGGATCATCTGCCAGTCACCTGCCACTCCCTTCACAAGCTGGGCTTCTCCCTCAACTTAAAGAAGTCCCACTTGACACCTACCCAGCCCCTCCAGTACATCGGAGCAGTGCTCGATACATCCCCGGGGCTGTGTTTTTCTCCCCAGGTGAGGGCTCATCACATTCTGCAAATGGTGAACAAGTTTTAACATGCCCAGAGTCTCCCAGCATTCGAGTTCTTGCGGTTGCTCGGCCTCATGGCATCCTGCATTCTCCTGGTGCCAGAGGCCAGGTTGCGGATGATCTCAGCAGTGGGCTCTCAAGATACAGTGGTCACAGTCCTCCGGCAGGATGTCGGATCCCATTCAGGTGCCGCCCTCGGTCATCCAGGATCTTCTGTGGTGGGCCGTCGAAGGCAATCTGATGAAGGGGGCTCCATTTTGGCTACCCTGACCGGAGGTGACGATCGTGACGGACGCTTCCCTCATGGCATGGGGAGCTCATGCCAACGAGTTGACAGTCATCGGTCGTTTGTCTCCGTTGGAGTCCAGACTCCATATCAACCTGTTGGAGCTGAGGGCTGTCAGGCTACCCCTGAAGGCTTTTCTGCCATCTGTGCGGGGGAAGAATGCCCTGATTCTGACAGACAATACAGTGGCCATGCACTACTTCAACAAAGAGGGGGGGCAGGGTCTCTCCCTCTGTACAGAGAGGCGATGCAGCTCTGGTTCTGGGCCATCCAGCAGGAAATTTTGATCTCGGCAGTTCCTCTGGCTGGAAACAAAAACGCGGCGGCGGACGCTCTGAGCAGGAAGAGCACGGTCTCTCACGAGTGGGAGCTGGCTCAGGAGATTCTCCTGGAGATCTTCAACCTTTGAGGGACCCCACAAGTGATCTCTTCATCACCAGTGTCAACCGGAAGTGCGAGAGATTCTGCTCGCGGGAACTTCCTCCAAGAGGAGCCTTAGGGGACGCGTTCGTAGTGGAGTGGTCCTTCCCACTGCTGTACATGTTTCCTCCAGTCCCTGTCATTCCGCAAGTGCTGCGTAGGTTACAGAGGTCTGTTCCCAAATGATCCTCATTGCTCCGGCATGGGCCAGGGGAACATGGTACCCGGACCTTTTTGACATGTCCATCTGCCCTCCACTCCGTCTTCCCTACCGAGACAATCTGCTCTCACGGGAGGGGGGGAGTCAGGTTCTCCATCCAGAGGTCAAGTCCCTCAACCTTCATGCTTGGCTTCTGAAAGGTTGAGGTACCTTCCTGAAGACGTGATGGAGGTGTTGTTTTCAGACAGAAGGCCTGCAACGAAGTCCCTGTACCTTTGCCATTGGAGAACGTTTTGCGACAGGTGCAGGGTTAAGAATGTGGATCCTTTTTCACGTGCCATTCCTGTGGTTCTGTCTTTTTTGCTTTCGTTAGCCCACAAGGGCCTGCAAGTGGGTACCATTAAAGGTTACCTGGCGGCGCTGTCCATATTTAAGCGCGCGTCTGAGGAGTGTTCGTATTTTAAAATTCCTTTGATTTCTCAGTTTCTGAAAGGGCTCACTAATGTGATCCCACCGTCACTTTTCCAGGTGCCCGGTTGGGATTTGAACCTGGTTCTAAAAAACCTAATGGGAGCTCCTTTTGAGCCTTTACATTCTTGTCCTTTGAGACTGTTGACCTTGAAAACTGTATTTCGAAGGGATTGTGTCCTCCGACGTATTCCTTATCTTGATAGATTACTTCCAGCTTGCTGGCCTCGGAAACAAATTTCAGTAGAGGGCGCTGCGCGTTGACGTCCCTCGACATACGTCGTCGTGCGTATAAATAGACTCGCGCAGCGTCCGTTGCTCAGTTTTTCCGCGCTTTGTGGGCCTCGGAATCATGTTGCTTAGTTCCTTATTCAATTATTTCTTATTATTCCTTGAAGATATCTTCTTCATTCGATGGCTTCCTCTTCCGAACCGTCGACCCCACAGTCCGGCTTCAAAAAATGTCGAGATTGTGGGAAGAAAATGTTGTTGACGGATCCTCACAGGATTTGTTTGTGGTGCCTGGGATCGGAGCATCGCTGTTTGGAATGCGAGGACTGTATGTCCATGACGGCGAAATCCTCGAAGGAGCGTAAGGGGAAGCTAGAAAGAGGTAAGACTCTTAAAACTTCAACTTCTTCGAAAGTTTCCTTGCCGTCACAGGAAACATTCCCGTTCAAGGTCTCAAAGCGGTTCCCATCAGTTTCGAGATCTGAACACTTGAAAAAGATGCGTCGTAGATCTCCCTCTTCTTCGTCTTCTTCCACTTCCCCGGAAAGGTTCACCTTCCCCACGAAACACAGCTATCCGGCTAAAGGTGATACCCTGGGTGAAAGACCGGAAAAATTGAAACAGCGCGAGTCGTTGCACCCGGCGAAAGAAACTGCCCGAGAGCGTTGTGAACCCTCGAGCAAAGGCAGTAAGACCGCATCATCGACGCCATCGTCGAAGGTTCCTTCGACTCATAAATCTGTGTCATCTACGCCTTTATCGAAGGGCCCTTTGACACACAAATCGGTTGAATCGACACCGTCCTCGCCGCCGCTGTCGACACCGATAAAGGATAGACCTACTGCTGTTACTACATCTCAGTCAGTAGACGTACCGATGACCTCGAGGATGTTGTCGATAACCTTGACGACTCAGAGTAGGATTCCGATCCTCTCGAGTTCTTCAAGGCCTCTTCATACTTTTTTTGATGCCTTTTTTGGTCTCATCGAAGCCTTTGACTTCTGCGTCGACAACTTTGACGTGTTCTGAACCGGTGACTACAAGCTTGGCCCCTTCTGCTCTAGAAATGGGTTTTAAACCATACCCAAGGTCAGATTATTTCAGAGCTTTGTCCTCTATATATGAGGAAGGGGAGGATTCTGACCATGAAATACCCTTTGGGTTACAGAAGACCACTACAACTATACCAGAGGAATTTATCTCTGAAGAGAACAGATTGAAAGACCTTCAAGACTCTTTGCATGAGGCAAGTGGTTTAGATACTTCTCGAGAAGTAGAATTCGCTAAACCAGACCCAGGGGAACATGCTGAGACCCCTTATAGGGTCTTAATGGCCAGAATAATAGAGTTCATGGGGTGATCTACACCTTCACCTTCTTTTCAACAGGATGATTTTACGGACATTTTACTTAAAGGCCCACAGGAAGATCCCGTGGTTCCCTTTCATGCTGCATTGCAGAGAAAAATATCTGTCAACTGGGAAACCCCTGAGGTTATCCCGGCAGTTAACAAAAAACTATCTGCCAAATATAGGGTATCTGCTTCTGACCCAGAATATCTGAGCAAACATCCAACTCCAGAGAGTTTGGTTGTACAAGCAGCAACTTCATCGAACAGTAGATCTGCATACCTTACTATTCCACAAGACAGGGATGATAAAAGGTTTGACGCTATGTCAAAAAAGGTCTTCTCGGCATGTAGCATGGCGCTTAAATCCATTAATGCTACTTGCACGCTCGCAAGATTCAGCCATACACTTTGGGATTGTGTTTCATCTACGGCTGACTGTCTCCTGGAAGGAGAGGAAAGGGAAGCATTTCTGAACATCATTAAAGATGGTAAAGACGCAATGTGTGAGTCCCTTCAAACTGGCATTGATTCTGCTGACAGTATTAGCAGGGCCATGGCGGCAAGTACTACAATCCACAGATTTGCGTGGTTGCGAAAGTCTGGTTTTGCCTCAGATGTACAGGCCAGACTTTTGAATATGCCCTTTGACGGCACTTCTTTGTTTGGTAAGAATGCTAATGACAGCCTAGAGAAGTTACAAACATCCAAGGCAGCAGCGAAATCTCTTGGAGCTGCAGTCCGTCAAACTCTGTATCGCCCCTCAGGAACCTCTTGGAGGGGTATGTCCTTTCGCTTTTATTCCGCATTCAGAAAAGGCAGAGGACAGCTGGCTCAAAGGGGCCAAAAACGATTCACCCGCGGTGGATGGGTTAAAAGTACAAAAGCCGCAGCAGCAGCAGGTGCCTCCTTGCCCTCGGCATCTGCGTCTGCCGCCTCCAAACCACTCTGAGGTCTCTCCTCACAAGACACCAGTAGGGGGCAGGTTAACTCAACATCTAACGGAATGGCAGGCTATTGGAGACAGTTGCCCAAGGTTACTGTCTGCCCTTTCTACGCACCTTTCAGAGTCCTCCACCGGGGTACAACTCTTGAAGTTTCCAGACCCGCTCCTTTCGCAGGAGTTTCTAGACCTGCTAGAGAAAGGTGCCATAGAACCAGTACCTGTAGCAGAGAGGAACGGAGCGAAGAGGAACAAGGGTTGGTATTCCCCCTACTTTCTAGTACCGAAGGACGGAGGACTGAGACCCATCTTGGATTTGAGGGAATTGAACAAATTCCTCAGGAAGGACAAGTTCCAGATGGTAACTCTCTCTCAGATCCTTCAAGCCCTCCAGCTTCAGGACTGGCTGGTATCTCTAGACCTTCAGGATGCTTATTTCCATGTGCCAATCCATGTCAGATACAAAATACCTGAGGTTCGAAATTGGCAACTCTCACTATCAATTTCAATTTCGAGTTCTGCCATTTGGGCTGACCTCCTCCCCGAGGGTCTTCACCAAGCTAATGTCGGTAGTGGCTGCAAGTCTAAGGAGGGAAGGGATCCCCGTCTACCCCTACCTAGACGATTGGTTGATCAGAGCAGTATCTTCGGAACAAGCTCGGATCCAACTAGATTATGTCTGCCACTTCCTTCACAAACTGGGCTTCTCCCTCAATTTAAAGAAGTCACAGAAGATACCATCACAGAGACTCCAGTTCATCGGAGCAGTCTTGGACACTTCCCTGGGGAAAGTCTCGCCACCAGAGGTGAAGGCTCAAGATATGCTGCAGATGGTCATCAAGTTTCAAAATGCCTGACGCCTCCCAGCCTTTGGCTTTTTGAGGTTACTAGGCCTCATGGCATCTTGCATCTTCCTTGTGCCAGAGGCTCGCCTGAGAATGAGATCCCTCCAGTGGGCACTAAGAACCCAGTGGTCACAATTCTCAGGAAGAATGACAGATCTCCTTCAGGTCCCGGACAAAGTGGCTCGAGACCTTCAGTGGTGGGCCTGTCGGGAGAACATTTTGAAAGGAGAACTGTTTTGGCAACCATGGGCGGAGATAACAGTAGTCACAGATGCCTCACTCTCGGGGTAGGGAGCCCATGCCAACGACTTGACCATCAGCGGTCCTGTTGGAGCTGAGAGCTATCAGATTAGCGCTGAAGACTTTTCTGCCATCTGTACAAGGGAAAAATGTCCCAATAATGACGGACAACACAGTGGCCATGCACTACCTCAACATAAGAGGCGTAGGATCACTGCCACTGTGCAGAGAGGCGATGCAGCTCTGGTTTTGGGCAATTCAAGAAGGAATCTCTCTATCGGCAGTTCACTTAGCCGGAGAGAAGAACTTAACAGCGGACGCTCCGAGCAGGCAGAGCACAGTCTCCCACGAGTGGGAGATAGCTCAGGAAGTCCTTCAAGAGAAAATTTCACCCTTTGGGGAACCCCTCAAGTGGATCTGTTCGCCACCAGTATCAAAAGGAAGTGCGATCAGTTTTGTTCAAGGGAATTTCCCCCGAGAGGAGCTCTAGGGGACGCGTTTGTAGTGGACTGGGAGTTTCCACTTCTGTACGCGTTTCCTCCGGTCCCTGTCATTCCTCAGATGATCAGGAGGTTGAGAAGATTCCGGAAGACTATGATCCTAATTGCCCCAGACTGAGCCAGGAGAACGTGGATGTCCATCTGCCCTCCAATTAGTCTTCCGCACAGGGAGGATCTTCTCTCGCAGAAGGGAAGTCAGGTTCTCCATCCAGACATCAGAACCCTCAATCTTGACGCTTGGTTTCTGAAAGGTTGTGATACAAGGATTGGGACCTCCCAGATGACGTCATGGAGGTGTTGCTTTCGGCTAGAAGGCCAGCAACAAAGACTTTATACCGCTGCCATTGAACCAAGTTTTGCAGCTGTTGTAGAGCAAAGAATATCGAACCCTTTTCATGCGGTACACCAATGGTGTTATCTTTTTTGCTCTATTTGGTGAATTCAGGTCTTCAAGTTGGTACGATCAAGGGCTACCTCGCAGTGCTGTCGATCTTAAAGCGCATTGCGGAGGAGCCATCTTATTTTAAATTACCCCTAGTAATTCAATTTCTGAAGGGATTAACTAATGTCTATCCCCCAAAGCCGTTTCAAGATCCCTTGTGGGATTTAAATCTAGTCTTAAATTTCCTGATGGGTACTCCCTTTGAACCACTCCATTCTTGTTCATTAAGATTTCTCACCCTTAAAACAGTCTTACTAGTGGCTTTGACATCTGCCAGAAGAGTGAGCAAATTACAAGCTCTATCTTGCAAACCTCCTGATACAATTTTTCACAAAGACAAAGTAGTCCTACAAGTGAAGCCTGATTTCCTCCCAAAGGTAGTCTCTGAATTCCACATCACTCAGAAGATAACCTTAACTTCATTCTATCCTCCTCCCCATCCAGGGAAAGAGGAAGAGAGGCTACATAGGCTGGATCCAAGGCGAGCCTTGAGTTTTTCCAGACTTGCCAGGATAAGGCAAGCAGACCAACTGTTTATAGGTTATACAGGACACAAATTAGGATTGCCAATCACAAAACAGACCATTTCAAGATGGATCATTTTAGCCATTCTAGAATGCTACAAATTGGCAGGGAAAGAGCCCCCTCAACACCTTAGGGCTCATTCAACTAGGGGTATCGCAGCCTCTTCGGCCCTCCAAAGAGGGGTACCGATTTGAGACATATGTGCGGTTGCCACATGGCCGTCCGCACATACCTTTACAAAATTCTACAATCTGGATTCCTCCTCTAGCCAGGAGACAAGATTTGGCAAAGCTGTGTTACTCTGTTCATTCTTAAAGTAAAATATTACAATTTTACTCCCACCCCGTTTACACACCACTGCAATCGGAGTCTATCAAGATAAGGAATACGTTGGAGGACACAATGCCTTCGAGGAAACAAGTTACTTCTTACCTTGTAACGTTCTTTCGAGGGGATGTTCCTCCGATGTATTCCTCATCGCCCCTCCCATCCATCCCCTCAGTAAATCTTCCCTTGTGGTTGCAGCTTACGCTCCTTCAAGGTCAAAAACCAATTATGCACAGCTACTCTTAAGCTTCAAAACGGAAATGAGCAACGGACGCTGCGCAAGTCTATTTATACACACAATGACGTTGGCACCGATACGGAGGCTGTCGAGGGAGACCAACTCGAGGGACGTCGACGTGCAGCGCCCTCTACTGAAAAACATTTCCGAGGCCAGCAAGCTGGTAGTAATCTATCAAGATAAGGAATACGTCGGAGGAACATCCCCTCGAAAGAACGTTACAAGGTAAGAAGTAACTTGTTCTTTTAGTTGCGGTTACTTTCCGTTAAGCCACCCTTCACAGTGTTCCATAAGGACAGGGTTGTCCTTAGGGTTTGTCCTCCTTTTTTTCCAAAAGTTGTGTCGGAATTTCATTTAAGCCAGAAGATCATTCTTCCGGCGTTCTATCCTCCTCTGCATCCTAGTAAGGAAGAGGAGAGGCTCCATAGGTTGGATCCTAGGAGAGCTTTAAGTTTCTACATCTCACGCATGTCCCTGGTCACAGTGGACGATCAGCTCTTTGTAGGATACGCTGGAAGGCGTTTGGGACAAGCTGTTAATCCATCTAGACAAAGTCTGTTTAGTATCTTGTCAATTTCTGAATGTTACCGCTTGGCGGGTAAGTACCCTCCGCTAGGCTTATGGGCCAATTCTATTAGGGGTGTGGCTGCCTCTACTGCCCTGCGGAGGGGTGTTCCCATTCGTAACATTTGTGAAGCAGCCACATCGGCCTCTGTCCATACTTTTGTCAAACACTACTCCTTGGATTCTATCCATGGGCAAGATTTAGCCTTTGGCAAGGCGGTCCTCTATTCTACAATTTAATTGGGCTTTCTAAAATTCTAAATTCTTTTCCCACCTCCTTACGTTGGTACTGCTTTGGGAGTCTGTCGCAGATGTGGAATACGTCGGAGGAACCAATCCCTTCGAAGAACAAGTTACTTTCTTACCTGGTAACGTTCTTTCGATGGGATGTTCCGACGACATATTCCACATCGAACCCTCCCAACCTGCCCCTCTACAGAATTTCTTATGCGATTGCAGCTTCCGTTTCCGCAAGGCTTTCGGTAGTCATATTGGCAGAAGATTGGTGCCAACGTTCTGGGAAAAAACGACATCTTATAACATCCGGTGACGTCGGCCGTCAGAGGAGGTCCTCGAAGGGGCGTATCGACGTCATCGACGCAGGACGCAGATGCTGAAAATTTTCCGAAGCAGCACAGTTGTGGTGATTACTGTCATAGATGTGGAATACATCGTCGGAACATCCCATCGAAAGAACGTTACCAGGTAAGAAAGTAACTTGTTCATCTCATCCATTTTACTGTTTTGTTTTTGTATGCATCCAATTGATAAATAAAAAGATCCTCAACCATTCCCATCACTCAGTTTGCAAGGGCTGGTGCGTATTTCACGCCCATTGCCACTCCTTTTATTTGCTTGAAGTATTGATTGTCAAAGGTAAAGATATTATTTTCCAATGTTGTCATTAGCATTTCCTTGAGCATACATACATAATTGAAGTGTGAGTCTGACTTATCTTTAAAAATGTAGTCCATTGTTTCGAGTGCTAGGTTGTGCCCAATCGAGGTATAAAGTGCCTTAACATCCCAAGTTGCCAAAAAGTAGTTGTCTTGCCAATGTATTTGTTCAAGCATGTTTATGGCTGCTGTGGTGTCTTTGAGATAGGCTTGTACTTGGCATACCTTGGCTCTTAGTATATTGTCGATATATTCAGCAAGTGGTTCGGTTGCCCAACCGATACCACTTTCAATGGTCCTGCCTTCTGGGATATCTTCAAAATGCTTATGTACTTTTGGGAGAAAGCAAATTGTTGGTGTTACTGGTTTTGAAACAGAAATGTCGTTTTTCATCATCCGTAATTAGCCCTTTTTGATGCCATCCTTCAATTTGATGTTTGAAGTCCTGCGTTATCCGTTTAGTGGGATTTGTGGTAAGTTTCTCATAACAATTTGGGATTTCTAGATGGTCATTTTCCATTTCAATATAGTCGGCCCTGTCCATTATGATATTTCCTCCTTTATCAGCTTCCTTTATAACAAGATCTTTGTTAATATGTAGATTTAGTATTGCTATTCTCTCCTGAGGGGTTAGGTTGCTATGAGTGTTTTTGGTAATTGTTTTAGTTCTTCTTTTCAGTTGATTCAAATCATTCATCACTGCTTTGTAGAAGGCATCCACCATGTTATCCGGAGATAATTGTGGTAAGAATCTAGATTTTGATTTGAGTTCTTTCTGGGTTAGGCTTGCTGGATGTATCTCGAGTTCTTGTATAGTTTGGTGTATTGGGTAATCCTCCGATTCTTGTATTGATCTTAATAGATGTATATTGCCTAATTCTTCGATGGTTATGTCACTAATGTTGACTGATTTTGATGCAATCTTCCGTTTGTCCACTTGTGTTGTGAAGAAGTTCTTCAGTTTGAGTTTCCTAACAAACTTGAATAGATCTATATGTATTCCAGTTGGTTCAAAAAATGTAGTTGGAGTGAATGATAGGACTCTATTGAGAAGACTAGTTTCTTCTACGGTCAGACTCTGGTTTGATAAGTTCATCACTATTAATTCACATTTGTTAAGCGCATATCAGCCCGAGAGCATCGTGGCACTTGTTACTGTGGTTACTCATAGCTTAGTTACATCTAGAATACAGACGGCACAGTGGAAGTAATGCGCTCATTACATTGATGGATACCCATTGTAAACAAGAGACATACAATAGTTTATCTCATACTGGTAAAGTAATAGAAGACGTGGGCCGTGATTGCTTGTGGGGGTACGTGGCACCTATAGTGTGTGTTGTCAGCTATAGTGCATATGTGGTCGTGTATATTCATTGAATAGGGCAATTTTATGGTTTTTACGGAAGGCGTGGAGAGATGTTTCGGCTCTGAGGGCGGTGGGGAGTGCGTTCCAAAGCTTGGGGGCAAGATGAGGGAATCCGATTCCTCCTGCTTTGGCCCTGATAATTCAGGGCACTGAGAGTTGGTTAGTGTATCCTAGTCTGATGGGCCTTGTTGATACAGTTCTAGATAATGTGTCAGAAAGGTATGAAGGTGCAGAGTGAATGATGCATTTGTGTGTGGTAGACAGTAATTTGAATGTGATACGGTCTTTAACTGGGAGCCAGTGAGCCGATTTTCTTGCTTGTGTAATGTGTTCTCTTTTAGGTATACTGAGAGCGGCTCTAAGAGCATTGTTCTGGGTGGTGGAGTCTGGCCAGGTTTTTTCTGGATGTGCCGGCAAGGTGTGCATTGCAGTAATCCAATTTTGCTCCTATGGTGGCTCTGGCTATAGAGAGGCAGTTGTTCTTGGATAGAAACGGCTTAATAGCATTGATGAGTTTAGCACTCAGTGCGGAGGCCGAGACAAATGCGCTCACTTGTTTGTCCATGGATAGTGTAGCATCAATGTGGACTCCGAGCAGTTTGACAGAGGAGAGCACTGGGATGTCACAGTTGTCGATCTGGAAGTTGAGATAGGTAGAGTCTAACTTGGCTAATGTAGCCTTCTCACCAAGAATGAGGATTTCCGTTTCGTCCCCGTTGAGGCAAAGCCCATTCATGGCCATCCAAGCTTGGATTGTGGAGTAGATTTGCTGGAGGGTTGTGGTGTCTTGGTGATAGATCCCTGTAAGGGGAAGGAGCACTTGGGTATCATCAGCGTAGTTGGTGTACATGATCCCAAGTGCATGCAGTTTATCAAAGAGGGGCTTTGTAAATCGATTGTATAAGGTGGAGCTGTACAGGAGCCCTGGGAGACCCCACAGTGTATGATATTGGGTTCTGCATAGGCTATGTTGGAGGACACTTTCATAGCTCTGCCTTCTAGGAAAGAAGTGACCCAGGTTGCGGCGTGATTGGAGAAGTGTGCAGCATGTGTTAGCTGCTTGGTGAGAGTGTTATGGTCAACCAAGTCAAACGCTGCTGAGAGGTTGAGGAGGAGGAGGAGGGCCGGTTTACCTTTGTCTAGAATATTAATAATTTGTGTTTTTAAGTCTAGCAGGGAGGTTTCAGTTCCTTGTCCTTTACGGAACCCAGACTGTCTCTTTCCTAGGATAGAGTTGGTTTCGAGGTATAATTGAATTTGTCTGTGAGCGGCCTTGTCAAATATTTTCAGAAGAAACAGGACTGTTGTTATGGGACGATAGTTGTTTGGTTGAGCAGGGTCTAACATTGTTTTTTTTAGGAGCGGGTGTACCCAGGCCTCTTTGAGGCTGTCTGGGACTATGCCTGTTTTGAATGATGCGTTGATGAAACCGGTAAGGAGGGGCTCGAGTTGCTCAGCGCATTCTTTGATGATTTTGGGTGGAATGTGAGGGTTTGAGGATGTCTATGATATCTGTTTGAGAGACTTCAGAAAATGAGAAATTGGGACAATTTGTGGTAGGTTTGGACTGGTTCCGTTTCTGATGACTCAGTTTAGGTAGGGATATGTAGTGGTCAGCTATTTTGAGTTGGAGAAGATCTATTTTTTTTTAGCATGGCAGATTGAATGCCAGAGCACCACGCTTGATCTTTAACAATCTCGTCAGTGCAAATGGGAGGTACTGTTAGTTCTTTAAAGATAGTAAAGAGTTCCTTAGACTGGGAATTAGCGGAAGCGATCCTATTGTTGTAGGCTTCCGATTTTAGCCTTGAATATGGCTTCTTTGTATTTTTTGGTAATGGATTGGAAATGAGCTCTGGTGATGTTGTAGGGGTCGGCCTGCCAAGTTTTTAGCACCTGGCGTTTGGAGATGCACATGTTTTGTAGCTCCTCTGTGAACCAGGAATTTGAGTGGAAGGATTTTTTTCTCTTTTTTGTTTTCTAATGGGGCAACGGAGTTGATAGCACTAGTGAGTGTATTTTTGAATAACTCAGCTAATACGTTGGGGTCTGAGGAGAAAGGTGGTGCTAGGCAAGGAAGGTTAAGACAGGTACTAATGTTCTCATCCGTGAGTTTTTTTGCGCTTCTCGCTAAGGTAGCGGGTGCGGATATAGTAGTTTTGACGCATGGTGTGGATTGGAGGGTGAATTGTACACAATTGAGGTCTGTCCATGGGAGGCAGGTGTTAGAAATTATTGCTGAGTCACAATTATGGTCTAAGACCCAATCTAAGATTCAGCCTTTTACGTGAGTGGGAGAGGAGACTCTCTGAGAGAAGCCAAGGTCGACTAGGTCCTTGGTGAGGGACGTGGCTGCTTTATCATTAGTCGTTGAAACCTAAGTTGAGGTCGCCTAGTACTAATGTTTTAGTAGATTTTTTTATATTATTCTCTAAGAGGTAGGTGACTTGATGCTGGAAGTCCATAGTGGCTCCAGGTGGACGGTAGATGAGATGGATATTTATGGTGTTTTTTGGTGAGAGGGCTAGTTTAGCTGATAGGATGTCTACATTCCCTTCTCTTTGGTGGGGTATAGGCCTAATGGCGATGTCCTCCTTAAAGATTAATGCTACACCCCCTACTGACCCCCTCCTCCCTCTGTTCCGACTGTAGGTTGGGATGTGTCCGGTAGCTTGTTCACTTGAAAACGGACCTGTTTGGTCAGTATGTTTCTGTTGCCTTTTTTGAAGCGTCTAATTTGGTTTAGGAAATCATTGCCCATTTTCTTGTTTTTGTCTTGTGCTCAGTTTGTATTTACGTCCCATTCCTCTTCTGCTTCTGAGCTGGCTGACGACTTATTGGGAGTACGTTCTCTTGATACTGGTTTGGTAAATTTATTGTATTTTTTCGGAAATGTATTTACCTTGTCGTCTTGGTAGTCTCTGTCATCACAATAAAATTCTCTTAATTTGCACAATTTGATATCATCCCGATATTTTTAGAATTTCATACATTTTTAGAAAGTTTTCCTCTTTGGTGACATCGAGTGCTTTTGCTTCCATAATTTCTTTTTTAATTAGTTCAGTTTGTTCTATGGTCCTTTTGTGTTCATGTTCCGCGTGTTCTATCGGCCTTTCTAGCATTTGTTTTGAGCATTGATTTAGGTTTGATTCCCAGTTATCTGCCAAATCTTTATCCTCATCTTTGTTGAAGTCCGGAAAGATTATAATACGGAGTCCTCTGGGGATTTTTTCTTTAGATAGTTTTTCAAGGAGATGATCTCGCAATACTTGTCAATCTCCTTCATATCGGAGAATACATCAAGGACCGACCTACTATAGTATATAAAAGAGCGAAAACGCTCAGAAGTAACCAAAGTCCATCACTATTACCTGAGAAAGAGGAAACTACGAGAACCACATAGCTACATAATCATCTTCAGGATTCAGAAAGTGTGGTTTCTGCTCAATGTGTCAACATGCAATGCCAGATATGAATGTATTCAAAGATAAAAACGGAGGTAAAACACCAATCAGAGAACAAATTAATTGTCGCTCCAAGTTCGTCATATACGCCATCATATGCACCTGTAACCTAATTTCTGAGGCTTGTGGAATCTGCTTAGATCACATGCTGTGCATAGGCCGACATCTAGTGGAAGCTGCAGAGTATTACAGTTTGTTTTTCGAAAGTCGAAAATGGGCGTCGACACAGGCGTGCCAGTAATACTATCCCTAGTGTGACGTCCACTGTACCCAAGATCCCTCACGCGTGTAGGATCCTCAGATTGTTTTTTTCCGCCATACTGGTCGGAAGCATCTTGCGGAGTTCCCTGGCCTTAGCCATACTTTTGCTGTTATTATAATTATAATTCTTATTCATTCCCTTCCCCACCCCAACGTCGACCCGACCTCGACGACGGCTGGAGAAGTCATCGACCGTCGACTGCTGCAACGACGGATCTGGGCCTCGGAAGGCCGCTGGCCTCGGCCCGGGCCTAGTAGGCCGCTGGCCTCGGCCCTTACAAGTAGGGAGAGTGGGGGGTGGTACATACTCTTCACTCTTGATATATAGTTACATTTTATATATTCCTACACTTAGCAGCCCGCTGCCTTAAGGTGCGTATGGAGGGTACCCCTTTTCAATTCTGCCCCAAGTGCAATCGCAAATACCCTTGGGTCGACAGGCACGCCACGTGCAATCTCTGCTTGCCGAGGGATCACCCCGAAGCGAACTGCAGAGCGTGTAGTAGGTTTAAACCTAAGACACTTAAGGACCGTTCGACAAAGCGTTGGGCCCACCACGCCAGGCAGGAGGCCATGGCAGCAGAGGGCGCCTTCAGCGATGGCAGCGACGCCGTACTTTCGGACGGCGAGGGCATTATGGCGTCGAAAGACAGCCGGCGAGCGCAGGTCCCCGACCTCGGAAGGTCGTCCGGCAGGGCGGCTATGGGGAAGACCCCCGGCGACGCAAGCGCTACACACCTAACACACACTAAACACACTAAGACCAACCGGACCTCGACGACGTCGACTTCCCGGAAAGAGGCACAAAAAGAACGGTCCGACTCGGTGTCCTCTGGGCGCTCTCGATCGAGATCACCTCACGACGCAAGGCAATCATCCACTCTTGCCAAGAGTGCCTCGCTACACACATTAACGGAAGTTCGATCGTCGGGAGACGAAGACGACTTCCACCCCCAGGCCGCGCTCCAAGATACCGAGACCGCGGTTAACACCAGTGAGGCACCACGCCCGAAGCACACAGATACCTCTCCAGACCCTCGGCGCCAGGCGTCGAAAGTCTCTGGGGCCTCCAAGGGACAGGGAAAACATTTTTCCACGCACGGGGAGGGGGGGAAACAGCGGAAAGCACAGCCTTCCACTCCTGTAAAGCCATCCTCTCACCCTAGGCAGACAAGTAAACACAAGTCTACCCTTGAAAAGTCCCATAAATCAGCACCTACTAAAGTAATACCCTGTTCCAGGGAATGGTCCAGTGAAGACATAGACAGGGTTATGTCTAGGATGTCTTCCTTGGCTGATTTTTATGATAAGAACCCAGAACATTTTCTTTCATATAACCCTCAAGGGGCCACACCCTCAGGCTCCTCCGATCCTATCCCGCTAAGTAAAAAGCCCCGGTTCGAAAGACCTGAACCCTTCGAGGTTCAGCCTTACTCCACTCCATATTCTACTCCACTCCCCAGTTACCAGGGACAAGTTTTCCCTGTAGAGGACCAGGAGTTTGAAATTATGGAAGAACAGACCGGGACAGATTACTATGCAGAGGATGAGGACCTGGAGGAGGGAGAAGATGAGCAGGAAATTTACAGAATAGATTCCCCAGTACAAAGCGAAGCCCCAGTTACCGACTCTCCAGTTGATAACCAGCCCCTCCTTAACGAGGTTCTCGCTCGAGCAGCGGAACATTTCCACATCGACACCCACGGTGTACAGGAGGAAAGGGACTTCGCGGAGGAGTTTGTAGGAGAGAGGAGACCGGTCGCTCAGACCATCCCTATCCTCAAATCCATCCAACGAAGAATAGATCCTTCCCTGGTGAATCCTAACCTCACCAGAGCTGTCAACCCCAGAATTGAAAAGATTTTCCGGGCAGCCCAGTCTGACCCTTTGTATATAAGGGGACATCTTAAACCAGATTCCCTAGTGGTTACCAACACTAGAAAAAGGGCTGGCACGCCCTTATCTTCATCAGAAGCTCCTCCCGACAAGGAGAGCAAAAAACTTTACGGGTTTGGCAGGAAGGTAGCCTCAACGTCCGCCTACCAAGCAAGGATTGCGAATTCCACCACCCTGTTGGCTAGTTACAATTGCCATCAATGGGAAGAAGTCGCGGCGCTCATTGCCTCTGCTCCAGAACCGTTAAAGGGCCAGCTGGCTCGGATCTCGGCAGAGGGGAGAGCCGTGTCTGGTTGCATTTTAAAAGCAACTTTCGACGCCGCTGACAACGCAGGGAGATTGATAGCAGAAGGTACTGTTATCAAGAGACATGCGTGGTTACGGCAGTCGGGATTCAAGACAGAAACCCAGGCTTCTTTAATAGACAAGCCAGTGGAACCCGACCTATTGTTTGGGAAAGCGGTCGAAGACGCACTTAAAAATGCCAAAGATGAATATGAGACTCTCAAATCCCTTGGCCAGCTTACCAACAAACCCCCTAACCAGAGGGGGAACAGTAATTTTCGTCGCCCACGCGGCCAAAATTCACAAAGAGGCAACTATGCCCAGGGACAGGGTACACAATGGAATAACAACCAGCAGTCTACCCAGAGTTACGGCAGGGGTAACAAGAGAGGTCGTGGAAGAGGCAGAGGCAGCCCCAACAAGGGAGGTGGCACGCCTCCACCAAAACAGTGACGCTCAGTTCAGGGTCCCTTGTCACGCAACCCCAGTAGGGGGACGCATTTCCACCTTCACCCAGGCTTGGGAAGGGATCACCTCAGACAGATGGGTGCTGTCAACAGTATCCGCAGGATATTGTATAGAACTACTGCAGCGTCCCCGGAACCATCCTCCACGACAAAGAGTGCACTCCCTAGAGCATCAAAGGATCCTTCTCGAGGAGATCGCCATTCTGCTAGAAAAGGACGCGATAGAACTCGTCCCAGGACACCAGGTAAACAAGGGTATCTATTCAACTTACTTCCTTGTGCCAAAGAAAGATTTGACAATGCGCCCAGTATTGGACTTACGGCCTGCCAACAAGTATGTCAAGCCCCAAAAATTCCGTATGACCACGCTACAAGAGGTAATCCCCCTCCTAAAAAAGGGGGATTACATGGCAACCTTGGATATGAAAGATGCTTATTTTCATATTTCCATGCTCCCAGCGCACAGAAAGTACTTGCGCTTCAAGGTCGACAGTCGCCACTACCAATTCAAGGTACTGCCCTTCGGGATAGCTTCAGCACCAAGGGTATTCACCAAGGTACTGGCGGTGGCGGCTGCACACCTACGCAGGGAGGCAATCCCGGTGTACCCTTATCTGGACGACTGGCTCATAACGGGGGAAACCCCAGGAATTTGCAGGTCAAACATTCAGAGGACTATCGACCTCCTCCACGAATTAGGCTTCTCTATCAACGAGAAAAAGTCAAGTCTGGTGCCAAGCACCTCAAAACAGTTTCTAGGAGCTATCCTAGATACTCAGAAAGGATTGACCTTCCCTTCGGAAGAGAGAATTCGGAATATACTTCTGCAAATTCCGCATTATCAGTCAGGTCAACAGATAACAGTACGCAAAGCTATGCGGTTACTGGGCATGATGGCGTCATGCATTTACCTGGTCCCCCACGCGCGTCTGCGCATGCGTCCCATGCAGGAATGGTTGGCGAAACAGTGGTCTCAGGCAAGTGGTCTTTGGGACGATCTAGTGGTCGTTTTGCCAACACTCGTACAGAGCCTACACTGGTGGACAAGAGAGAATCTCGCAAAGGGGAAACCCTTTTACGATCCCGAAGTACAAGCCGTGGTGACTACAGATGCATGCCTGACTGGGTGGGGAGCTCACCATCTCCACCACACAGCTCAGGGTCTCTGGTCTCACTCAGTAGCCAAGAACCACATCAATCTGCTAGAGCTTCTGGCAGTATTCCGAGCGCTAAAGACGTTCGAGCCCCATCTACTGAACTTGTCGGTGCAGATCAGGACAGACAGCACGACAGCCATGTTCTATCTGAACAAGCAAGGGGGGACTCGTTCGCCAAATCTGTCCAAGCTTGCCCAGAAAATATGGATATGGGCACTCAGACGGAACATCTTCCTGTCATCACAACATGTTCCAGGGGAGCTCAATTCCCTAGCGGATGCTCTAAGCAGAGACTCCCTCCCAGAAGAACACGAATGGGTCCTTCACAGAGACGTAGTAGAAGATCTCTTCTCTCAGTGGGGTTTCCCCACTATAGACCTATTCGCCACAAGCAAAAACAAACAATGCCCAGGATTTGCATCCAGGTTCCCCCAGCCGGACTCCCAAGGGAATGCCCTGTGGATGAACTGGTCAGGGATGTTTGCGTACGCTTTTCCACCAACTCCTCTCATCAGGAAGGTGGTGTACAAGATGAACAAGGAATCGATGACGCTCATCCTAGTTGCTCCCATGTGGGCGAGACAACCATGGTTTCCACACCTACGCAGGATGGCGGTGTGCGAGCCCATCAGACTCCCAGCCTGGTACAACCTACTGTCCCAGCAACAGGGTCAAACAGTGCATCAGGAACCCAACTCTATGAACCTAGCAGCATGGCTCCTGAAGTCATAGAGTTTGGACATCTCAAATTACCACAGAGGTGTATGGACATTCTAAAGGAGTCCAGGAAACCAAATACAAGGCACTGTTACTTTGATAAGTGGAAAAGATTCGTTATCTGGTGCCAGAATAAACAAATCAACCCGGTTGATTGCACTCCTTCCAACATTGTGACATACATGCTCCACCTGCTGGATGCAGGGTTGGTTTTTAACTCACTGAAAGTACACCTGGCAGCCCTCTCGGCTTACACCACATCCCATAACAAGGTCTCGTGGTGGAAAGTACCAGTGGTTAAAGCCTTCATGGAAGGAGTAAAGAGACTTCACCCTCCTATTTCGAACCCACCGCCAGGATGGGACCTCAACGTGGTGCTAGCTAAGCTCATGGGACCCCCATTCGAACCCATGCATAAAAGTAGTCTCAAACACCTGACTTATAAAACGGCCTTCTTAGTAGCCATTACCTCCATAAGAAGGGTCAGTGAAATTCAGGCTCTGTCAGTGCAAGATCCTTTCTTTACTATCCACAAGGACAAACTGGTTTTACGCACACACCCTAGGTTCTCACCTAAATTCATATCCAAGTTCCACGTGAACCAGTCCATCGAGCTTCCGGCTTTCTTCCAAAACCCGCAAAGCTCGGCTGAGGTGAAACTACACACCCTAGATGTGCGTAGGGCGGTCCTATACTATGTAAATAAAACCAGACCGCTAAGGAAAACAGATCAACTGTTTGTCTCCGTAGCTACAGGCAGAGAGGGGGATCGCGTCTCTAAGGGCGCTATCTCGAAGTGGATTATCAACTGTATACAGCTGTGTTACTCTCTTTCTGAAAAGACTCTGCCTTTTACGCCAAGGGCCCACTCTACTAGAGGCATTGGTGCCACTCTGGCTTTCATTGCAAATGTTCCCCTCGACACCATTTGCAAAGCAGCTACTTGGAGCTCTATTCACACTTTTACTCAGCATTACTGCATTGACACTCATTCCAAGACAGATACACAAGTGGGACAAGCGGTTCTAAGACACCTGTTTGCTCATGACCCTTCTCACATCCCACCTCCTTCTTCTGGTACTGCTCGCTAATCTATGCACAGCATGTGATCTAAGCAGATTCCACAAGCCTCAGAAGGGATACATTACTCACCGTAATCGTATTTCTGATGCTTGTATCTGCTTAGATTCACATGCGACCCACCCTTCCTCCCCTCCGAGAGAAGGCGCATGATTACTTGTAGTCTTACCTTTCTGTCTATCTGCTTGGATTATCTGTACTCACGCTACTCCTCATGCTTCCTCATGTCAGAAAAAATACAATCTGAGGATCCTACACGCGTGAGGGATCTTGGGTACAGTGGACGTCACACTAGGGATAGTATTACTGGCACGCCTGTGTCGACGCCCATTTTCGACTTTCGAAAAACAAACTGTAATACTCCGCAGCTTCCACTAGATGTCGGCCTATGCACAGCATGTGAATCTAAGCAGATACAAGCATCAGAAATACGATTACGGTGAGTAATGTATCCCATATATTGGGAGCACAATTCATGAATTGAGGGTACGAATTAGAGAACACATGTCTGCAATTGGAAGTCAAGATAAAAACCTACCACTATCGAACCATTGGCAAAAGTACCACCAATTACAAGACAACAGAGAAATCAAGTTTGTTGGACTGAAGAAGATCCAAATGGGGAGACGAGGAGGGAACCAGGAGTTACGACTACGACAGCAAGAAGCCAAACGTATCTGTTATTTTAAAACTGTAGAACTTGGTCTGAATTCTGACAATAAAATGGTACACTTTCTGTGAACATGTGCAAAAACCAGATTCATTTGTCACAAGAATAGCCTCATAATAAATATAATATGCCTTTTTTGATATGACAGGTGTGAGAAAACCAGTCACAACAACCATGAGATATTGCAAGGAGAATATGTAATTAGAAACTTGAATGGTAGGTTGTGTTTGAAATGTGTAAAAAGAGTATGCTAGCAATGGAAACAGCAAGAATACCTAGAAAATGCGAGATAGGTGTTGTATTAATAACCTCCCTCGGTTAGTAGGGCAATACATCAGGAATTTAGCAGCCGTACTATTTCCTGCCCCCACCGACCATTTGAAAACCCAAAAAAAAATGTAAACACCTCAAAACAATTATTTGAAAATCAATAAGCAAACAACATCCCACTCATTAATTTTACCCCAACCCAATTACCAAGCCAAGCCTATGAATACAGGAAACCATTCTGAGCCCGAACTACTAAAACCACAACACATTGCAATGTATGCTTAGCCAAACACGGTCTTGATATACTGAAAGAACAGTGCACCTAACATGGAGCGTACCAGCGCTCCACATACACGTGTGAAATTAGAAACACAAATTTAAAATATAAATTTCATGATTAAGCCTCTATGGTTTTGCGTTTGATACATAGACACTTAAAACTTAATATCAGTCACACCCATGAGAGTAGAATGGGACCGAACCGATCATAAACATTAACAATATGACCATACTGAGCCCAAAACATGGCTGCCACCACACCCACAATGGTAAGTAAGGAAAGACTTAATTTCAAGCTGCCGTATGATTAATAGTGTAAACGAAACGCCAGGGTGACGATCCACACAGCCGACGCGTGAAGCAGGAATCGCACACTTTTGAGGTAAGCCCTTAGTCTGCTGGAAACCCACCCAAGTCAATGGTCTTTAACGAATTATCCCGCCCAAACAGGACCACACAGTAATGCGTGCAGTTCATACCGCGTAGCAAAAATTAAACCCCAAGGGACTTGTTTATATAGTTTTTGACAAGGAATAGCATGGTAGTAACAATTACAATATGGCGAGAAAATGCTTTCAAAACAAACAAGCGTGACATATAAATAACACACATTATTGGCTCTTATAAATTAAGCAGGAAATGATAGAAGAATAGTTCTCACCCAAAAGAGGATGAATGTAAATACACCGTACGTTATGTTTATCTTTTGAATAGGAGGGATTGAGCCCATGAATACAAGTATAGCACAATGAAGCCACTCACCTTGAACTACGACAATACTTGGTAAGTTTTAAATTCAGGCAATAACTAAGTCTTTTCAGTTAATTTAACACAAACCAGACAGAAAAGGTCTAAACCCATGCCCACACCTCCCCCCTAACAACGACCCCCCCCACCCCCCCGCTCTTACTGTATGTCATAGACACCCCATGAGTAATCATATCAGGTCAGGTTTTTTTCCTCCTTTTTTTTCTTATTTGATTTTATTTTGTTTGATAATAACAAAGGATGCACACAGAATATATTGCTTTTTCTTTTGTTTTTGAACAGATGCACACAGAATGGATTGCGTTATCTTGTATGTTTTTGAATAGTAAGGACAGTAACCTAAGACACATGTTTTGTTTGTATGATTTTTTTTCTCTGTTGTGAATAGCCCGGATTTGAGAAAGGCAAGAGTTCTAATGCCGAAACACGTGTCATCCAACAAGGGCTAAAACCAAAACAAAAAATAAAATATTACCTTCATAAATTGAAACAGAACCTCTATTTTTTTGACAACATGAAGGCGTTATGACAAGAGGAATGAAAGGATTGGCTCAAGGGGTGTAAGCACAACCAAAGAAACTGGTATATATGGATTTGGTTTGTCACAGAGAGAAATGGCTTAATTAAGCAGACCATTTCACCTGCCCATGCCCACACACCAGTTACATCTTTGTGGTTGGTGAGGGCCCTTAGAATGATGGTCTTTGGTATTTATATTAATCTGCACATCATTTAGAAATGATATATGATATGATAAGGCATTTATAACGTGCCTGTACACAGTGTTTCAAGGCGCGATGAGGCAAAGGAGGCTGGAACAGAGGGAAGACGAACAACAATCCTACTAGGCCAGGTGTCATTCAGATCGCAGGGTAGCACAACTTTTCTTCATTAAGATATTCAGAAAGAAAATGTATTTCTAAATGTTACAACTGCATACAAAGCGTCAGTCAGCTGTTTTTGACTTTGACCTTATCAAAGGGTTCCTTTTCCAAGTCATCGATCCTGTAGCGTCGGAATTATTTGACTGCAAGGTGTTTGCATAGAAGGTAAGGCTAAGCAGAGTTTAAGAATTACATTTTTGTGGATTTGACGTCTTTTCTTTTACTTGTCCAGTGCAATATTTTTCTCCTGTATAGTGGTTTTTAAAGGCTTTCATAAATATGTCATAGGAGTTGTCTAATAGAGCAGTTCAAGTCTGTTTGATGCCCGGATTCACATTCTCCAAAGCTATAGAATCCTGTCCATAGTAGGATGCAATCCTGTTTTTTTTGCTAGTAAAGAGTACATCTATCCTACATCTCTGTGAACTTCGAGACTTGTTGTGACTCAACAGCTCTGCATGGTTTCATAGAGACAACCTGTTAGAAATTACTCATCATTCCTTAGTCCAAAGGGTCATTTCCACATCTCCAAATTACAATAGTCACCACTTGCCTGGGCTTCCCTTCTTCTAGTTGGGCCATAGCATCTTTTCAGTGTGGATGCAAACTGACCTGAGATTCACAATAGTTTGACTCGCTAATGCAGTCGGTGTCGTAGACTCTTCCCAAATGTTGGTGGGGCCCTTGCAGCGGATGACCTTGTCCGGATGTTTTCTTGCAATTCCACATGCTATGACATCCACAATATTTCAAAGGGACCGGGGCCATTTAACTCAAGCTTGGACTGTACCTTTGTCTGCCTAAAGAGACCTCTCTTGCTAATCAGTATGTAGCATAAGCCACTAGATTCCAGATGCAGAGCACATGTTATGTAGGACTAAGAAATTAATTGCAAAATGTTGCCTTGTAGTAGCCTGCCATTTCCCTGTCTCACTCTTTAATGCTTGACAATCTGTTGCTCGATGTTAAAAATGTAAAGAAGCAGGAGTATGACTTGTTAGTCACTGCAGTATATAACTCCTGGACGTTTAGCCTGGATGTATTCTTCATATTAACAGCAATCTCGCAGTTTGCTCTTCTTGGATTAGGCTGCAAGTTCTTTTAAGGGGCAACTGCATAGTCATAACCCGAGGGTGAACCAGCACGGCGTGCTCACTGCTGGGCCTTATGAGTGCCACTGGTCCGCATACATGCAAATCCAATAGTTGCAGAACGTTTGCAGTCCGATAGCCGTCTCGGTCAGTGGAATGGTGACAGTGAGCGAGGGCTAGCACTCTAATGTAGGGCATTGTCTAAACTGGAAATGGTGTGTTATTCATAGAGGGACAACTACACTGGATGCTTATGCAATTATTCTCAATGCAAGTAAACCCAAACAAAGAGGTTTTTTTCCCCTAGGATTTAAAAAGTGAGCCTTGTATTTTTAAAATGGAGGTAAGTACATCGAAAAACAATTCCAGATAAGAAATGGGTGCTGACCATTACAGCAAACATAGGTTTTCCTTGCAAAGAAAGTATGTTTTGTTATATTGAAAGAAATGTATGTTCATAACCAGAAGAAATGTTATGTACAAGCTGTACGGTAGTCTTAGTTCATTACTAATCTAACAAATGCAAGCAAAGGTTTTTCAAACCAGCCACTAAGGGAGCGGCCCACACGGGAGATGCGGGGTGGTGGGGGGTGGGGCGGTTGGATAGTCTGCATCCACTGATGTTTTGACTAGATCTTCATGTTGACATGTTGATTTCTCACTTGATTGGCATGTCTGATGATGTTCATTTTTTTCCTTTCCTCCTCTATGGCATTCATTTCATTTTGGCTCACAGGAATGCACTAAACCTCAGGTACTGTAACTGTTCTGTGTCCGGACCTCTAAACATGCTTTGTCTCCATTTTCAGCTTAACTAATTATGCCGCACTAGTGACATTGTTGTATTAGAACGTGTTTCTAGCTCTTTATGTTGCTGAAGTTGTGCGGCATTGTACTGCTGTACTAAAAGGCAATACATTGCGTGAACAGTGCAGAAATATTAAGTGCCCCGGTGGAAATTGTAGCTGACCAGTTTAAAGATGGTTTCTACCCAGTGCACCCCCAACAGATGGATTTTGAGCATTGGGCTAGAGGTGTCCTGGAGAGAAAATAAGAGCAATTGTACTGGTCAAATAAAATGACTAACTAAAATCAATAGATACAATTAGTCCAGAATCACCATTTAAGAAAAAAAAAAACTAAAATCAATTGGAATTTTCTGTTAAGCAGATCAGTAGATGTCAAAATACACTTGTGCAATCAACTGGTTCCAGGACAAGTTGCATGTAACCGGTCAGCTGTAATGTTCACCAGGCTACGCACTGGTTACAGTACCTTCAAGCTGTTTAACTTGTGAGCCCATTTAATACAAAATAACATTTAGCAAGAGTTATTGTATTGCAAAAACGTGTCATCTGCTTGCGTTCTTTTCTTTTCACATGAAACGCTTTTCTGGCCCTTAACCCAGCCTTGCTATACCCTTTGGCCCAAGGGTCACAGACTCAAGAGAATAAAGAAATAGGGCTGTGAAAAGATGGAGCAAGTGACCCATAATCTACAGACTAGATTTAGTTTTGAAAAGGGCCCGCTCTGGCCTATCTGCAGATACAGTGCTATCAATAGTACACATTTCCCTGGGATCCCCCTAACAGCCCATGTTTGCCAGCTACCTGAGTGTAGAGCAGGGTTGCTTGTGAGGGGAGGCCATCCACAGTGGACCACCTCATGCATCAAGGTCTCTGCTGGGATACTAGAGAGTGGATTCGCTTCCTGCCTCTTTCCAAACATCATATTTTACCCTGGAAGTAGACTGGCAAGTAATGATTTGCCCTTTATGGCTGCTCTCCTCTGTTGAGACCAGATCATTGGAAAGCAATGTGGTGTACGAAATTAAATGTACGGCAATGCAACAAAAAATCATAGCACATCCCATAACCTGTCAGTAAGGTATCCCTGAAGTTATATAATTTTAATGTTAGTTCATTTTTCTAAAAATGCAAACCTTTGCTTGGAATGATATTTACTGGAGAATGTGCATTGTCTGTTTTCCCTGTATTCATTGGTGTCCATTCTTGGTTGACCGAATCAGGTTTCCGAAGAACGTATCGAGAGCAGATTATGGAAAATATTGGTTCGAGTACTGGTAACAGAAAACTTTTTCTGGTACACTGCAGTAACCCGTCAATATTACCCGGTTGTCTTCTACTGTTATAAAGTTGTATTTTTGCAGCTCTGCATACTAGGTTGAGCGCGGCTGCTGAGAAGCCATTCATGCACTCGGCATGTGATGCTGCCCATGATATTAAAAATGGTTCTCATGGATCTCGCATTCTGGTCACTTCGTTGCTCCATCAAACTCCCCCGGCCAGCTCTCCTCCCTCGTTGTAGCGCCAAAAATTAAAGGAACACTCCTAAGGATGGCTGTTTCTAATGCATTGGCTTCTTTTTGGCTATTCCATGGCAAGCGTGGTCTTGTTCGGAATATTGGGGGAACTACAGATAATAACTGCACAGCGTAGATCCCAAAGTCGGTTGGGTGTGCGCTAAGTTTTAAACTTGCACACTTTTTGACTCCTAATACTTCCAAAAATCACTGGTGCATACATTTAGCAAAATTTCACCTTTGGAAAATCTCCCTCTCCAGAAAATCACGCACACAGAATGACCCATTATTTGGCAGTTGTTTCGTTACAGTGAATTCATAAATTATTTTGCCAGAAGACCCTATGAGCGTGGCAGAACACGTTTGCATCCTTTACACTGGTGCTTTTATCATGCTCTTTTTTTAGGACCCATCTCCACTCACCCCAAGGCTCTTGTTGTTGTTGTTCCACTGCATGGCAGAGTGGTGACAGACCATTAAGCATCTGTGCACTTTACTTTCCCTCCCACATTTAGATGTGTATAGATGTTTTCTATAAAAGTGTGGCTAAAATTGCAAAAGAGGTGCACAAAATTGTGAAATGTCAGTACTTCTCTACCCAGTTTTGGGGCGAGACTTCCCAAGTCATGGTGTGAAAGGGCAGCGTTTTCATAATCCGGTTTAACTGTGCCTTTATCTTGGACACCCCCGTCATTGAAGATGGATCCTCTGACCGATCAGCATGCCTTTCCTTCAGTAAGATGGCCATTAAGGATAGGGCTCTCTCACTTAGTTATAAGGGATGTTGCATCCTGATTGACAGGAGGGTGTGGCGTTCTCTATTAAAGAGTGGTCTTCTCTGCTAAAGGGATACCGGCTGAGCTCCCTGTCCCACAGAACGGGAACAGCTGTGTTTCCAAGATGGATGGGCATTCTCTTGGGACTTTGTTTTTCGCAAATTTCAAACATTCGGTTACATTGACCTACACATTGAAATCAAAGAAATATTTTCTGTGGTATTGAGTGATGTTCTATTGTTTTCTATACCGAGAACCTCTTAGGGAAAAAGAGTTTGGAGTTGAGGGTATGGGATTTGAGCTAGCCTACTGGCTTTTTTAAATGAGGTTTACCAATTCTCTAATAAAGGTCATTTGCATCCTTCCGCTAGTCTCTGCTGTAAACATTGACTTGCAGTATGTGCAACCTTTTTCTCATTGCAGGTGTGGGGCTCACACATGTATCTTGCTATGTGCAATCCACTTCATGCACTTGACTTGTGCTTTTCCTTTTGAAGCGTGCAAGTCCTGACAGAGTAGACGTCTCGCGCTGGAGGATTCCCACAATTTCTTGGACTGTAAAAAGCATTTGTTCCCCCTATGACGATCTGTAAATTTGATTTGCACAAATATTCTGCGTTCGCATTAGTGCACTTTTCTTAATTGCAGTCTTTGAGCAATTTACTTTTTGAAATGTCTTAAATTCAGTCGACATATACAGTCTTACGCATTTCCTGAAAGTTGTTTTAACATGTCACATTTGCCTTTACATTTATATGCGATATACCAATCCGTGTTACATTTATTTGAGGTCTAACGATCCGTTATGAAAGTGTTTTTTTGTGATCTATGCCTAGACAGACTGTGGGATTTTGTAGTATGAATATGACAGTGTGCGACTATAATAAAATGCATAATACGGAGAATATGATGCATCTTTGTGCCCGACACCTTGTGGTTGGAGCACTAATTAATATAAAATGGATTCAACCAAGGTAGCAGGCGCTCCTCTCTCTGAACAACAAGGCATGATAACCTGTTCAGTGGTTGTTCACCACATTGAGAGTTCGCAGTCATCTGCTTTTTGCTCACTGTACCTTTCACAGATGGGAAATATCCGTTTGCATATTCCCAGATTAATTCTTGATGTACTGCCTACATAGCAGCCATAACATGCTTGACACAAAAGCACGTGCCCACTAGTGTGTGCCAAGGGCACCTTCATTGGCCGAGATTAAGCCTGTCTTTCCATCGCTCTGCACTATAAACCAGGCTTAGCCATCATATGTCCAGATCCTTACATGTCCTAACCGGCATCATATGCCTAGGTTCAACTTCCCAACTGCAACCTTGCATGCAAGTGTACTACTTATGCATAGCTATAACCTCTTGTCCATGACTACAACCCCTTACTCGCATGCAGAGACTTGCATGCTGGGTATGGATTAATATACCCAAACTCGCCCCCACATACCTGCTTACTACATTGCCTAGTTAAGCATGCATTCAATGTACAGTTTCTACATTGGCCCCAGAATACTGCCTTGCCATGTTTGACATAGCAGAGGCTGCAGAAGCGCAAGCTTCCCTCACACTCAGTCAATGGGTACAGTACAGGCAGCATTTATAGGCGCATCTCACCAAAAGAATAGGTCCAGCACAAGAAACAGCAGGGCCAGGATTCCTTCCATAGAACCGGTAAAGCACTGGCAATGGCGATGCAGTGTGCACTCCCAAAGACAGATATGTCACAGGGAGCAGTTTTCTTAGTCTTCTTGCCACATAACATCTGTAACGCACATCACAGCAGTGTATGCTTCCCTTGCACAAGTGGTTCAGCGTAGGCAACTGCAGGGACGGGTTCCCTCGCACAGAACAAGGGCACGGCAAGATCGGCAGCAGTGCAAGCTGCATTTCCATAGCACAATCCGCATCAGAGCAAGGTTCCCTCCTATAAAATGTGTAGTGCATGTAGAATTAGTGCAAGCTTCTTCCTGAAGGCACTGGTGCAGTACAGCCAGTAGCATTATACTTGTTCGTCATAAAACTGGTACAGTGCAGGAGTATTTCCACAGAACAGGGACATCAACTGCAGCAGTGAAGGCTTCACACCCAGGTAACAAGTACAGCACAGCACAGGTAGTATGCTTCCCTTCCCCTGAATGACCATAGTCAGTCCGTGGCAGTGCAAGCTTCATCCTCGCAGAATAGTAACAATAGCACCGGTGGAGGCAGTGCAAACCTCCCTGCCACAGCATGTGCAGCTGCAGTGCAAGACCTGGGAGCTTAGGAGCACTGTCCTTGCCCTCTACACGTTTGACCCTAGCACGTCAGTTACATTTCAATATGATGAGTCTATTTTTGCCCAATCGCACTGAATTGGGTTGAGTGTTACGCCTGCTTCCTTGCCACTGCATATTACCCCATTACTGCGCATCACGAAATGTCGAATTTATTTAAGCCCCATTTCACCGCATACATATTTGGGGCCATGGGTTAAGTTAATCATAAATGTGGGCGACGTTGGGGAGCTGCAGGGTGTCTTCTGCCCCCCCCCCCCCGCATATATATGCAGTGAAATGGGGTAAAACAACAAACAATAAATCAACATATTGGGATGCGCAATAATAAGTGCACAGTGATCACACAGATCCCTTGAACTGCACAGGGAATTCGGAAGAGGGGCAGTGTAAGAAAGTATTACAAAAACAGTGTCGGGACCATCATACCATTTTTAAGAACCTGGATCACAAAATTTTGATACCAATCTCTGCCACGCTGGCCCATCATTTTTGACACCTCTAGCACATCCCATTCCACCCATCACGCGAAGTTCTTGCACAATACCCTCCATCTCATACTCTGTTAGCTTCAAAGACAAAAATAATTCAATGGTTGCATAATGTTGTGCACTTTCGGAGGAATAATATATTCCTAGAGCAGCAATCGGCACCCAGTAGTTAGGATAAAAATCTATTTGCATTGTCTTTCCTGAACATTCAATTGCTAATGGTTGCCTTCCTGGTTGCCGCTCTTTTACCTTACTTAAAGAGCCCTCCAGCCTCTTTTCCTTTGCAGATGGGGAGCAGGTGCAAGTGGATCTTAGTCCCCTGGCCTAAGCACCACCCACCTTCTTAGCCATGCCTCTTCCTTCCTGCTCTTAGATCAAGAGCGTCTCTCGCCTGGGAGTCGGAAGCGTCCGAAGCGAAGGGCAGTCAAAGAAAAGGGTAATTTCTGTTTGGACCAGGAGGATCCACTGCCTGAACCCCTGCTCAGGCAGCAGTTAAGCATGCACCAACATGTGTTTACTCCCTCTGTCCCCACAGGCCATCCCCACCCGTCGGTCCCCCGTGATGTTCCCTTGTGCCCCCCTTCTGTATTGCTCTCCCCAAAGTGCACGGAACAAACATAAATCACCAATGCAATTACAGAGCAAATACTTTGGAACGTAGACAGACGCAATAACTCACAGCCACGCATTCTTATAAGATAATGAGTTCTTATACAGCTATTTATTCAAAGTTTAGATGTACATAGAAATAACTCATAAAAATAATATGAACATAAATCACAGAAGAAGTAAAGAATTCAAAAGGAAATACATCACCGTGAGCGTAACAAGATTCCTCATCTCGCCCAGAAGCGGCTGGAAGACCCCAGGAACAGCCAGGCCGAGAGCACCACAGCTCACAGGAGGGCCGGACGTAAGCGTCCTTCTCCGGCTGAAGTCTCAGCTGACCACCTCCGGGCTTCCGCATATATACACGCTCCACAAAGGGGAGTCAATTCTCGAACCTTCTGGAAATTGCACTTGCGCAGTTGAGGAACAGCCGTCGGTTGCCAGCGGGGTCAATCGAGAGCTCCCACAAAGAAGCGTAGTGCCTCCCTTCTCTAAAAACACGCTCCACGGAGAACAGTAGCAAACCATAACAAAGTTAGCTTTCCCAGCAGAAATGTCCTTGACCGCATACCAGGTTTGGAAAGCATGTTTTTCTCAGCACCGTGAATCTAACACTCAGCAAAATGTGTGCAGCTTTTCACTGCAGCATGAAGTAAATATCCATCATGGCTCCGAACGCTCCCAGAATGCATTGCGCACCAGCGCCATTTTATTTCAAGCATAACAATTCCACCCTTGGATATTTACCTTCCAGAGCCCGATGGCACAGGAACCGGTCTCTGAAACCTACGAAATGTTAAAACTAAATTGGGAATACATTGAATGCAACAACAACAAGCAATTATGATAGACAATATAATAAAAATGCAAGCAAAAGCGTAACGTAGTGTACCCCCAATATCAGGTATCCATGAAAATAACCAATCCAACCAATTTCCAGTACGATCTTGAGACACTTGAGAAATGAGATCCCTCAAACCTCGAATATGACTTTCAATAGATCGTGAATGGTCACTTAAATTGAAACAACACATACCTTCAAATGCGTTACACCCTAAATTATGTTTTAGCAATAGATAATCAACAGCAGCTCTGTTCTGCAAAGTTGCTTTTCTAGTAACTTGACTATCAAGGAGTAATTCTTCTAATGCCTGCGAAGTATGATTAATGCTTTTGACTACTAAACATGCTAATTTCATCAAAGATTTGTAACCTCCAGCAGCTAAACCCCAAACTCCCACTAATGAAAGGGTTAATGCTAGAACCTCAGCTTCTGATAACAAATGTACATGTGAATCACAGTCAGAAGATGGACCTACAGATTCGAAAGTTGACCTTTTACCTCGAGTTATCGCTGGGTGTAAAGGAAACATCATTAGTCCTAATCAAGTTAAAGCACATGGACCTCCAGAAATGTTAGCTGGAATATAGGTGTATGTAATATTACCACATGAAAAGAGCCATCCTGTTGGAAGTTTCACATGATTCAAATGACTGGCAGTTATCACTGTATGATTACAAGACAGTGTTATTTACACTGGTGCATTTGCGTGGCACTCGCGAACATAGTCTTCTCTCGAACATTGTATGATTGTGCTGATTGGTCAACTCTATTTGTCGGCATTTGCCAATTTCTTGTGCATTGCATGTCATAACGTAACATACATCACCTTGGGGTATATTATAAGTAATAACACGTGTCAAATTTCTCCATTTACGGTCAGTCTCTTGGCAGAATCTACAGTATTCATAAACTGAAAAAGTTTGCCTAATATCTGAGTCTTGAACTAAAGAATCATTGTGTGTGACGCCGAAGATATGCTTTAAAACCAGAACAGGCGTGTCGGCTTCGCTACTAAACACGTAGACAATAAAGCTTCAGCATTGGGCACATCAGTAAGACAAAAGTGTGATATGTTCAGTACTTGCTTTGCCAGATATATCCACATATTCTCCGCTTGAGTGATCATAGGAGAATGTTTTCGCCTTCCTGCATACGCATCTTGCACGACTGGCATCAGGGTTGTTTTCACTTGCTCCTGATGTGTTTGTCGCATTTCACAAATCCATGTCTTCGGTCTAGCTGGCTTTTCGGCACTGGCATAAGGCTGCTTGGGGACAACATTATTCATCACTATCAGTATCCACTTGATCACTGGAACAGATGTGACATTTTTCGTTGGTATCAGCAGACTGTTTAACTCTCCCAAATGGAGTCCATTTAGTGCCACAATTACACCAACCAGACACAGGATCTACAAAGCAAACCCAGAAAAGAGATATCAGTGTTGCACATCACTCTCTCAGGTAACATTTGTCTGCGGGTACATATTGCCATTTCTTTCTACCAGGCTCCATAACTAAAACTACTTGATCTCTGCCTGATGCACTGACATCTGCGGGCAGCGGTGGGCCACTTGGCTTTTCCACCCACACCTTTGCACCCGGTACCATACTGTCTGAAGAGCCAAAACCGCGGTCCCCACGGGTAGTTAACACTGTAGGAGGCTCCCCTTCTTAATCATGGACAACTTAATGGGAATGACTATTAATTGGGCCACTCGATCACCCTTGTGGATTGATAACAATTGATCCCCACTATTCATTAGGATGACTTTAATCTCGCCCTGGTAATCAGCATCAATTACCCCTCCCAACACTTGAACTCCCTTCATTGCTAGGCCAGATCTAGGGGCAATCCATCCCATATGCTCTGTGGGAACCTGTATTCCAATCCCTGTTTCAATTACAGCTATTCCTCTTGGATCTAATCTGATTTCTTCGTGGGAATGCAAGTCTACCCCTGCTGACTTGGGAGTTGCTCGATAGGGAGCTAAAGAACCTGGAGTAATTTCCCAGTACAATAGTGTTTCTCTGACTGAATTGGGTAGAACCTGTAAAGTAGGAGTCATTAATCGCATCAAAGGAGTTTCATGTTCATACACAGGCCTATTGTTTAATACTTGCAGCGCATCAAACACACGATCACGCCAGCCTGCCAAACTGCCGTCTCCAGATTTGCGCAACTGTTCTTTCAATAACCATTCATTCGTTCAATTAACCCTGAAGCAGCTGGGTAGTATGGGACGTGGTACAACCACTCAATGCTCTTTTCCTGACAAAACTCCTGGATTAATTTGCCTTTGAAATGTGACCCATTGTCACTTTGAATTTGCAAAGGCACTCCATAATGTAGTATGATCTGATCTAACAACCTGATGGTGTTCAGTTGGGTTGAACGTTTGCACGGCAAAACCATCAAATATCCTGAGTATGTATCCACAATAGTGCATGCATACTGACAACCTCTACTGATTGGCGTGGGACTGATATAATCAATCTGCCAAATTTGACCTGGTAATTTTCCTCTTCTCAATGTGCCTCGAACAATTTGAGGGATAGGTCTATGCAATTGGTGTTGGCACACGGGACATTGCAAAATGATCGTTTCACTACTTCTAAAGGAAGACTGATTCCTCGAGCTTGTGCCCACCTGAAAGTAGCCTTTTCTCCAAGGTGCCCACATTTCTGATGGGCCCATTTGGCCAAACCCTCCAAATCGTCTTTCTGAGCCTCTGCATTCACAGATGAAATCTTGGTGTGTTCGTCTGCAACAGAATTAAACCAACGTTCTAATGAGTCTGTGGCACAATGCACGTCCACATGATATACAGTGACTTCACTTTGTAATAACATTTCTGCAATATCTTGCCACAGTTCTTTTCCCCACAACTCTTTTGAATGAATCTTCCACCCATTCTTTTGCCAAGTTGGCAACCACACTGCCAATGCATTCGCCACTGACCATGAATCTGTGTACACATAACATTGACCAGGGGTCTCTTGTTTCAATGCTTGGTAAACTGCGTAAAGTTCTGCAAACTGACTGCTCTTCCCTTTCCCTGTCGTCAACATCTTTTTTTTTTTGGGATTGTACGACACTGCTTTCCAGTACCGCTCAGTTCCCACATATCGCGCTGAGCCATCCGTGAACCAAGCATGCTCTGTTTGCTCATGGTCAAATCGCTGTAAGGTACTCCCAATTTCACGGGAGACTCACGTTTTTCAGGCACTTCCGGTGGTTTGTAATCTGAGGGAGGTATGTTGGCTACTTGCTCATGTAATTTTGCCACTCCACCCTTTCCTGATTTGGCTCTGTCTTGAATATACCATTTCCATTTAATTATTCTGGCTTCTTGAGCATTCCTATTCTATGCATTTTAGGAGAGCTCAGTACCCATTGCATGATTGGTATTTCTGGTCTCATGAATACATCATGGCCCACCGTCATCTGCTCGGTATCAACAAGAGCCCAATAACACGCCAGCAATTGCTACTCAAACGGAGTGTATGAGTTACCAGCGTCAGGCAACTTACGACTCCACAACCCTATTGGCACACGTTTCCTGTCTTGTTTCTGCCACACACTCCAGTTAGCATAATTGTCTTGTACAGACACATTTAATTCCACTTCTCCTTCCTTCAAGTGCCATAAATCAAGCACCTGCTGCACGGTGTCTTTCGCCATCTCAAAGGCTTTCTGCTGCTCTTCCCCCCACTGAAATTCATATTTCTTTCGTGTCACCTTATAGAGGGTGGCCAATATCTGCCCTAAATGAGGAATGTGCTGTCTCCAAAACCCAAACAGTCCTATAAACTGCTGAGCTTGCTTTTTGTTCATTGGAGTGGTGAATTCAAGTATTTTTTGTCGGGCTTTTGGCACCATTTCTCGATGCCCATGATGCCACTGAATCCCTAGGAATATCACTGTTTCAGCTGGACCTTGAATTTTACCCGGATTAATCTCCCACACTTCCTTTTTCAATCCTTCGCTAAGGACATCTAACTGGCTTTGCACACTGTGCTCATCCTTGCCTTGGATCAAAATATCATCAATGTAATGAGAGATTTGTATGTCAGGTTTACACGGTATCTTGTCTAAGTGCTCTGCCACCAGCCGGTGACAGATAGTCGGGCCGTGTATGTACCCCATAGGTAGCCTTGTGAAAGTGTACTGACGTCCACTCCACGAAAATGCAAACTGTTCTTGACACTCGTCAGCAATTGGCACGGAGAAAAATGCATTTGCTAAATCGATCACTGCATACCAAGTCCCCTCAAACTTTTGGACATTTTCAATCAAGGTAATAGCATCTGGGACTGCGGGCACTAAGGGAGGAGTGTGTTTATTCAACTCCCTGTAATCCACCGTCATCCTCCACGACCCATCTCCCTTTTTAATAGGCCAGAGAGGATTGTTCCATGAGGTGGTAATAGGGCATAATACACCCGCCTCCACGTACTCTTTAATGGTGTCTGAAATTTCCTTGTGCCACCCAGGAATGCGGTATTGTTTCATTGCTACCCGCTTGGTTGCCACGGGCACTTGCACTGGGGGCATCTTCAATTTGCCTACAGTAATGGGTGTACAGATTAATGCACTCACCCCAAACTGGTACGTTTTACCGCCAAGTCCCGAGGTTAACCATTCCAAAATGTCAAAGCCAATTATATATTCAGGTATCAGGACAACCAACACTTGGTATTTCTGCCTATTCAAATTGCCTATTTTCATCTCCACTTTCGTTTGTACTGCGGGGGTCTCCTTTCCCCCTAGACCTGTAATAGTAAACTGTTTGCCTTTAAATCGTGTTGGATTACCATGAATCAAAGAGGCCTCCGCCCCAGTGTCTATCAATGCTCGCACCCCTTGTGTATTTCCTGGCCCCCAAAAAATCTTAACATCAACATGAGGCCGCCTATCCACTTTTATGCGGGCAGACGCTGCCGGAGCTTGGCCGAAGCCCTAATCATACTTCCAATGAGTGTGACTCGACTCCGCCTCTAGCATCGCACTCACCACCTTTCTCAAATCAGGGTATGTTGGCTGGTACGGGGAAGGTGTCCCCATAGATCCTTCGTCTTGTTCTTCCGCAGGGGGAGCAGAAGGCGAGGTGTCCCCCTGTGGCATGGTGACTACTTGTTTCTTAACCTGTTTATAGCACTCTTTGGCTGCAAGTCTTAGTTTTTTGTATAATTCATACATTACTCTGGTTTCAATGGCATCAATTTCTTCGTGTGGCACACCATCTTATAACAAAGCCAAAAACATGTCTTTTCAGGACACTCGGGAGTCTCTGCTATCGTGCCGCCTGCCTTCGGTTCTTCTCTCACTATGCCCCTCTCTCTCCCGTGGCTTGTTATCGCTCTTATCCCACTCCCCCAAATCTGCAAGTTGCCGAATGGCATCTGCTACCTCATCAGTAGCCTTGCCCGTCATACCTACGAGCAAAGTCATAATGACACTTTTGTATGCGGGTGGCGCAGTTCTAATCACCATGTTTCGAGTTGAAACTGAGAGCGGCCGGCTCCCATGTGATCAGGAGCATCTATGTGAATAGCCTCTTTCATAGCATGCTCTCTGAATTGCTTCTCTCAACGTATACCACTTTGTTTCTTCACTGGGCCAATCTGTGGTAATAGGGTATTTACGGTTACATGCTTGGGCTACCAGGTGCAACAAAGACACCTGCGTATCTTGACCATTTGCATCAGGGGCGGTCCTGCTCTTAGGACCTCCTGTCAATTGGTGTCAATTGACAGAGGTAAAAAACACGGTGAATCCGTAGAATCTACCAACAACCCTGCAGCACCCCCATCTAGTAATCTCACCATCCATGTCAGCTTCCCCTGATTTTTGCCTCAAACGGGTAATAATTTCCCCAACCTCCTGTTGCGTGTAATCTTCCAGCGTGGTTAAATCCACCATTCCGCCAGCAGGATTCTGCGGGTGGGGTCCGGCTCGCCGTCTTCTAACGGGCTTAGCCGCCACTGTTTTCTGTTTCACTTCCATTTTGGGGTCAGACTCGTCTGCGGAACTACTTTCTAGACTGGTTGAATCAAAAATATCACCATCCTACTTATCCGGATCCCAGTCTACGCCAGCGGTAGCGATTACAGTTGCCACCTTTCTTTTGTTGACCCCTCCCCGTCTTTTCCTATACTTATACTGGGCTACTCTGACTGCTGCCCTCTCGGCCACCGCCTGATGTGTGACGGCCTCATCTTTAAACAGTTTCATTTGAATCTGCTGCATTAACGCAGTCTGCCGTTCTGCAGCTAGCTCTCTTTCTAATCGCAAGACCTCATTTTTAATTTCCACCTTCATTTGATGTATTTTCCTATAAGCATGCAAAAGAACCCAACCTCGTCTACCTAATGCTGCACATTCTTTACCACGTTCTACTGGAACTTATTGCAAGCATGCCATTACATCAGCCGGATCGGCATCTCCCAATCCTTAATCCCATGTTTCACTTAGACCTGCACCACATGCCCACGCCTGAGCCAACTTATCATATGGACTCTTAGTCCAGCCTGGAATAACAACATCAGAACAGTCACCGCCAGCGGTAATGCTCTTCTTCCTTAACAAACTACTCATTATCGCAAACAAAACAAAACCTCGTTGAATCTATATATTTTTTCTCTCCACGCTGCAATCACTCCCACAGGCACTCACACACTGACAAAAGGAGAAAAAAACTTCACTATTCAAGAACTTCATTTACAAGATAACCAAATCCTATCTACGTTTCGACGGATTCCTGAATACTCGGCACAACTCATCACAAGTATCCTGTTCTTGACGCCAAAAATGTATTGCTCTCCCCAAAGTGCACGGAACAAACATAAATCACCAATGCAATTACAGAGCAAATACTTTGAACGTAGACAGACGTAATAACTCACAGCCACGCATTCTTAGAAGATAATCAGCTCTTATACGGCTATTTATTCAAAGTTTAGAAGTACATAGAAATAACTCACAAAAATAATATGGACATAAATCACAGAAGAAGTAAAGAATGAATTCAAAAGGAAATACATCACTGTGAGCGTAACAAGATTCCTCATCTCGCCCAGAAGCGGCTGGAAGACCCCAGGAACAGCCAGGCCGAGAGCACCACAGCTCACAGGAGGGCCGGACGTAAGCGTCCTTCTCCGGCTGAAGTCTCACCTGACCACCTCCGGGCTTCCGCATATATACACGCTCCACAAAGGGGAGTCAATTCTCGAACCTTCTGGAAATTGCACTTGCGCAGTTGAGGAACAGCCGTCGGTTGCCAGCTGGGTCAATCGAGAGCTTCCCCCACGAAGCGTAGGGCCTCCCTTCTCTAAAAACATGCTCCACGGAGAACAGTAGCAAACCATAACAAAGTTAGCTTTCCGAGCAGAAATGTCCTTGACCGCATACCAGGTTTGGAAAGCATGTTTTTCTCAGCACCGTGAATCTAACACTCAGCAAAATGTGTGCAGCTTTTCACTGCGGCATGAAGTAAATATCCATCATGGCTCAGAGTGCTCCCAGAATACATTGCGCACCAGCGCCATTTTAGTTCAAGCATAACACCACCTTGCACACAGGTGTTGCCTGTTCTTCTACCCTGCTCCCCCCTTCTCCCTCCAGCCTACTTCTGCAGGAGTCTGTCCTGATACATTCTGGTTTCACCATCACCGTCTTGTGACCAATGCTGGGATTTGATTTTCATTGACTTCATTGGTTCACGGTGCGTCACCCTTTCTCATGGTGGACCTGAATCATGCTGTTCCCAGCTTCATCTTGTATCCAGGCTTGCAACATTATGTGTTACTACTGACTTCTGCAATTGTATTCAATCTCCCCTCTTGCTTCTCCACTCTTTTTGACTGCTTACTCGCTGTTCTCTCCTCCTCTCCCTTTCTCCCTTTTCCTATCTCCCCCCCTCCCCTTTCTTTTTTCTATGCACTTACTCTATCAGAATTGTCCCTGGACCTAGTATGATACCAACCTCGTCTGTCGCCTCCCCCGACCCCTTAATTTGTTTTCCTCCCCCCTCCAGCACTATCTGAAATGCCATCAGGCCTAGTACGATAGTCGCTGGTTTTGTTCCTCCCCTCCCTTTCTGCACCCCTCCCCCTCACCTTTTGTTTTTCTCCGGCTCTACCAGAAATGTTGCTGGGCCTATGGTAGTCGCCTGTCTGTTTCCATTTCCTTCTCACTCTCCCTATGTCTTAGCTCTTGCACTATCTGAAATGTCGCCAGGCCAAGTACAATAGTTAATTTCACATCCTTACTGTTCATGGCCTGTAAGAATGTCATTGTATTTTCCCTTGTTCCCTCCCTTGCCTTGAAGCTCTTTGAAACGCATTGTGTATAGGCTCTAAATAAATAAACTATCATATTATATCATGTAACGTGTTTTCGTTGACCACTTTTTGCACCTCTGCATTTTAAACGTACACTTTTTGCAGCGGTTGTTTTCACTGATTTTCTTTTTTATGTTTTAAATTGGTGGGAATCCCGCCCACTGTATCTAACCCACTACCTCAACCTGCCATCCCCAACCCCCTACCCCAAATGCATAACTTATATTGTTTTTAAAGAAAGCGGTGAAAACAACAGCAGCGAAAAGTGCATGTTTAAAAAGCAAACTTGTAAAAAGCCGGGGACGAAAACATAGAAAGCAATTGCTGATAACTAATGACTCGCTGGATGGATTTGTCTGAAATGTTCCAAAAAGAAATCTCTGGCACGGGATCGTCAATACTGGAAATTTAGGGAAACTTTGTTAAATGGTACAAAAGTTTAACAAATTAAAATAAAACCTATTTGAGGTCTGCTCCCATTCGTTATCCCATAGAGAAAAGATGCTACCATTGAGCACGAGCTGCGTGAAAACCACTATACGGATTTGCGCCAAATTAGAAAATGGCTGGGCAAAAAGCATTGCAGATATTCATTTTTATTGGTTTGGTGTAAATGCGTCCAGTAGTATTTTAAAAAAATTGATTTCTCTGATCCCAAACATTTTTTACGTCTCCCATGGTGCATTGCAGCACTTAGGCTTTTTAGAAATTAAAAGCCCCTCTTTTTTTTTCCCTCCATTTCTCAAGCCTTCCTGTGACAAATCTAAATGCATAGAGGAACTATTATTTATTTGTTTCCTATGTAAATGATAGTTTTGGAGAAATCCAAGTATACTTGCATTTAGCCACAGAAGATGACTGCATGGATGCGCTGCTGTCTTTTGAAGCTGCTCTCCTTGAGCATGGCTTTATTGTTGTTGGAGATGGGGCTGATCTTTTTCCCTCCAGGTTTTTTCCTCAAGTCTCACCCCCCCCTACACTTTTTGCCACTGGGACGCTACTTTGGGTGGCAAAGTCACTTGCGTTGTCATACTTTCCTCTCAACTTATCACTGGATCGTTTCAGAAATCTTAAAAGATGATTGTCCTCTGTTGTCCCTGCAAATGAGACCGCGATCGTCACTGCTCCTCATAAGAATTTGAAAGGCAAATATTTTATTCCCTGTTTTTTGAGTTTGGGATTTAAATGATTTTTTTCAGGAGAGAAAAAAAGGCAAGTACCTTGCCAATGATTTTTTTTTAACTCGAGCCACAAGATATGTTTTAAAGCAAAGGCTGCTCTCTTTTTGGGACCTACTAGTTCATGAAAACTTAAAATAGGCATTTTTGCTTTGAAGTTATTCAGGGAGTAATCTTGAAGCTCCTTCCTGCGGCACTCCTCTTCTGGTGCCTCTGAACATAATGCATGGGCTGTTTGGGTGAACAAGCTTTGCCAGTATTTTTCTGGATTTAGGATTTAAAGTGGCTGACAGCCTGCTTTTCTCCAGGGACGGTGATGATTCTAATGAGCCTCTGCTGCAGCTCTTTTTGATGCTCTTCTCGGCTTCGCTCTCGATGGTGGATTCCATTCTGTGGGTGTGTGACTATGCAGGTGCAGAGCTCGTCATGGTTAAAGGACTGTGTCCCAGCCTGCTTCGTATTGCCATGTGAACTATGTATTTGTATTTGTATTTGTTTTATTTTTAACGCGCAAACCATCAGGCCCAGAGGCATCAGGGCGCAATTTGTACATAGTTACAGAAATGCATATATACAGACATAAAGATTACATTATATTAACAGACATATTAACAGGGTTTCTATTTACATATATTACAGTGGTTTCAGTGCCGCTAAGGCTTAACAGTGGATATACCCATAGGGTGTACAGTAAAAATAGTAGCAGAGGTCATCAGGTCAGGGTGTGTAAAACAAGGGCGCTATGCATGTCTTAAAGCTGGTCGAAAAGCCAGGATTTGGTTTTGGCATTGAATGAGTGTTCAGCTCTGATTGTTACGGGGAGGGAGTTCCATAGCTTAGAGCCTAAGACAGGGAAGCTCGAGCCCCCCGCTTTTTGCAGTTTAAATCTAGAGATCGATGGACAGTGGGACTGGGCAGTTCTGAGTGGTCGGGAGGTCGAGTGGCACGACAGCCGACTGCAAAGGTAGATGGGGGGCCTTGTTAGCCAACCATTTGTGTGTAAGGGCGAGTGTTTTTAGTGAAATTCTCTGCTTGACAGATAACCATTTTAGGTTGGTTCTGGGTTCTGAAATGTGGTGTTTGCAAGGAATGTTTAGGGCAGCATGAATGGCATTGTTCTGGGTTGTTTGGAGTTTATTCAAGTTCTTTTGGCTGGTGCCTAAGTAAAACGCACTACAATAATCAATTTTAGCCATGATGAGGGTTCTAGCTACTGTGACACTGTTAGGGGTGGTAAGAAACGGTCTGCAAGCTGCAAAGAGTTTGCATGTGTATGCAGAAGCAGATCTGACAGCATTTATTTGTCGGGATAAGGATAGGGTGGCGTCAAGGTAAAAACCTAATGTTTTAGTATCTTTTGAGACTCGTATGGTGTTACCGTCTATGGTAAATGACTGATAGGACGGCTCTAGTTTGCTCAGGAGTTGAGCGGTGCCCAGGATCAGGAGCCCCGTCTTGTCGTCATTTAGGCATAACTGGTGTTGGGCCATCCAAGCTTGGATGACCAGGTAGACGTCGTTGAGGGCCTTGGTGTCAACTAGATAATCACCTGTGATGGGAATGAGTATCTGGGTGTCGTCCGCATAGTTATTGTAGGAGACACCCAGATAGTCAAGCACATCAAAGAGTGGTTTCGTGAAAATATAATAGAGTGTAGGTGACACGCAAGATCCCTGAGGTATGCCGCAGTGAATTGGGGAAGGGTCCGCGGCTGCGGATGGGGCAAAGACCCTCATGGCTCTATTGCTTGAAAAGGATTTGATGCAAGCCGCAGCAGAGGACGAGAAGTTGGCAGCAGAGTTGAGGTGCCTGCATAGGATCTGGTGGTAGACCAAATCAAATGCGGCTGAAAGGTCGAGAAGTAGTAGCATAGCTAGTTTACCCTGATCCTTCAAAACCTCAATGTGGGTTTTTAAGTCTATTAACGCAGTTTCCGTCCCGTGTCTGGGGCGGAATCCGGATTGTCGTAGACCTAGCAAGTTGTTAGATTCCAAGTAATCTTGGATCTGAAGGTATGCTGCGCGGTCTAAAATCTTAAGCAAAAACGGAACCGTGGTGATGGTCGGAAGTTAGTAGGTATGCTTGGGTCTAGGGATGGTTTTTTGAGCAGTGGGATCACCCAAGCATCCTTAAGGTTGTCCGGGACAATACCTGTTTTAAAGGAGGAGTTGATGAAGGCCATAATGAATGGGGCCAGATCATGTGCAGAATCTTTAATGATGGGAACTGGGCAAGGGTCACCTTGGCAGTTGGAAGGTTTAATTCTCAGGATGATATTTTCTACCTCGGTAACGGTGAGCGGTGAGAAGGCGAATGGTTTGGTGTTAGCAGTGTCTAGAGGGAGGGCACTAGCAGGAGAATGTGAGCGGTTGTCGAGCTTCAGGCTGTCCTGCTTGTCTTTAATTTTAGATTGTAGCGTAGAGATTTTATTTAGTAGGGCTGCTTGAATTTTAGTACACCATTTACTATCTTTCGTGCAAGTGTCTGGGGAGGAGACTGGGGTTTCTAGCTCTTTTAGGATTCTGAAGAGTTCCTTTGTATTCGAATCCGCTTGCAGAATGCGGTTGTTGAGAGATTCTTTTTTTGCACTGATGATAGCATCTTTGTAAGTGAGAGAGGCAAGAAGGAAACCATCTTTGTGCTCATCAGTGGGGTGGCTTTTCCAGCGATTTTCAGCACAGCGTTTAGCCTTGCGCAGCATTCTTAACTGTGGGGTGAACCATGAATTAAGATGTGCTTGTGGTTTGGCCTTCCTGAGTTTGATAGGTGCTATAGAATCTATGGCCGTAAGCATAGTTTGGTTATAGGTGTCTGCTAGGGAGGTGGGATCAGAGCAGGTGTTGGTGGCCGCATTAAGGGAAGGGAGTAACAGTGGGAGGAGTTTTTCCTTAGTTAAGTCCTTTTTGCTTCTAGTCGGGAGTGCTGGGGCTATCGGTGTCGGAGTTCGCGGGGTTGCTTCAATATTAAAAGTTATGATGTGATGGTCAGACCATAAGCAAGGGGTGTTGTCGAGAACCTTGATATTGCAATTAGAACCGGCTAGCCAGTCAAGGGTTCTGCCTTTGATATGGGTAGGTTCTTGAATGTACAGGGTGAGGCTGAGGTCAGTTAGAACATTCTCCAGATCTATTGCCACAGGATCTTTTTGGTCACCAAGACCTAAGTTAAGGTCGCCTAGTATGATTGATTGTGAATTATTTTTAGTTTTGTCAAGGAGGAGAGTGGAAATTTCACCGACAAAGGTCGGTGCCGGACCTGGGGGCCTATAGATAAGGTGGAGGGTGACGGTTTGGTTGGGCGTTAGTGATAGTTTGACTGACAGCGACTCGGCTGATTCGAGTTTGGAGTCGGGTGCCACTCTTAGGTCAAGAACGTTTTTATGGATGAAGGCCACACCACCGCCTCTGGAATGGGCAGTAGTACGGTCACATCGCGTGATGCCGTAGTCAGGCGGTAGAGCCAAGGATAGTGAGGGGCCAGATGCAGCATGTAGCCATGTTTCGGGTATAGCGATTAAGTCAAGGTCAGAAGTGGTGATAAGGTCAGCGATGTCTAATGCGTGTGCTGTGAGAGATCTAGCGTTGATAAGGGCGCCCTTGAACACGGGCAGTTTAACCCCTGTGGTAGTGGAGTTGCATGTGGCGGTGGGTGAGGGTGAACCATGTTGTGTGTGTGAGGTTTGCTTGGTGGCGTTGTTGCGGGAGTGTCGTAGGCGGAATCTGGTGCCTAGTCTCTTGTTTCTAAGAAAGAGGGGGCATGGTTGGTTAGGTGTGGGTTTCCTGGCGAAGTGTTCCAACCACAGCGCTGGGCCATTAAGGTATTGGTTAATATAGTTGCTAGAGTAGTGTGGGCCTGCTGTGGTTGCTGCAGGGTTCATTCTAGGAGTCACAATCAGCTGTGCCTGGTGGTGTAGGTTCGGGCAGGCCAGACTATTGAGTAGCTGATCGGGTTTAACCCAAAAGGGGAGGGTTGTTGCAGTGGGTAGCTGAGTGAGTTGGGAAAGCCGTAGAGCTAGAGTGTAATATAGTAGAATGAGCACACCGACGTGCATGATGGTAGTACTAGTTACCTGAGTAGGGTATTCATTCTTTGGCCCTTCAATCTCCTATCATCCCTAGCCAACGTAGTAGTGTGGTGAATGTTCATGGAAGTTGTAGTGCAAAACATCTGGAGTTTTCAGATAGTTTCCAGATATTAGCAATAGGTGTCATATGTTTTTGCTTAACAGAGTACATGGTTCTTTGGGTGCTTAGGCACTGTACTTGTTTAACAGCCCCTCATCATTCCTGTATACTTTATCAACAGTTTTTCACAAAAAATAGAACTTGGTATGCTTGAGGTCCTGACCACCTGCTAACCTATGATGAGCCCCAATTTATTAAGGAATACTAATAGGGTGCAACCAGCCTGGGAAAGCTTCCATGATGTAGCAAAGTGAGATCCCTGCAAGTGGACAGTTGCAGGAGCAGAGGCAGACTTCTGTCTGAGGCTGCAATGCAGCAGCAGATTCGATGTGTAAAAGGGATGGGGTGAACCATGGGGAACCACGGGAAAAGGGAACCATCTCAAATGAAATGATCAGTCTTCAGGAACCAGCCGCCAGTTTCTGTTCTGCCCGAGAAGATCCCTTGTGTGTTTTTGCATTGTCGACACTGTTACCGTCAAAAATTACAACAACAAAAAAATAGAAATGAAACTGTGCGGATCGGAAAGAACCGAAGCAGGATGTTAATTAACAAAGGCACATCGAAAAGACTACCCGAAAGGTCAGAATAATAATTAGTTGTCTTCTCATAAGAACTAAGTGTGCAGTGAAGATTGCCTCTGTGGCCATGGACTATCTCGCTAATGCAGTTAGCGTGCCATTTAGTTCGAATACCATCTGTTTCCATTTCAGCTCTCCAGTGCTTTCTTTTTGCACTGCAGGTTTACTGAGCAGTTAGAGCCACCCTTGTAGAACCGCCTGAGATTAGCTTCTGTGGGCTTTTCTAATATGAGCGCAGGACTACATGACGTCAGAACCCAGTTCTAGAGGTCATATTTCCTCCTTTACTGTTCTACTGTCGCTCCTTTGGGACACTGCTTGCATAATACCCAGAGAGAGATGCAGTTATACTGGTCTTCTCAGACGAAACTATAAACATCAAAGAAAGTGCTCACTTTATATTCCAATTTCCATTTTTTAGACTGCATATTTTATAAAAAATGAGCTCCAACCGTTATTTTGTTTTTCCAACAACATGCTCCAAACAATTATTAATGTTTACTTTTTCATAGCATTTAACACATTGGCTAAGGAAATGAGTTCTGTATTTCAAGTTAAATTTGTTGTTCAGGAAGAATTAACCAGGTTAATTCTGCATTATTACTGTTGTGTGTGGTGTGTGTGTGTGTGTGTGTGCTGTGTGCCACACACTCCATAGTAAAGACTCTGTTTTACAAGTCTGCCTTAATCCACTGGTTTCCTAGTCGCAAGGGCATGAGCCTGCAATCCAAAACCAAGTGGATATATTTCGAAAACGTTAAAGTATTTTTTGACAGATCATTTTCTTCCGTTAAGAGATTTTATTAAGTTTCAGGAGTTTGAAGATTTCGTTTTGGCTGCAGTGATTTTCACACTTGTCCGAATGTTGAAATCCACTTGTCTTCTTTTTTTTGGGGGTATGTTCTGGGAATTACCAGTGCATTTCTAAGAAGAGGAACAAAGTATAACATGCGTGGTCTTTTCAGCAACCCAGCTACAGAGATGAGGGCCCTTTCGAATATAGACATTTGTGAAATAGTGCATACATTGAACTGTTTCTAAATGTTAATTCTGCGCTTTTGTGGTTCTGCGCTTTTGTGGTTGCCGGTTTGCAAACCCAGAGGGCCAGTAGTTGGCAAGTGTGGCTATATAGTAGATTAGGAAAATCCTGTTGAAAATTTCCAAGACAAATTGTAGTTTATAACTGTTGATAATGGGTTTCAATATAGTCTTATCGCTTTCTTCAACAATTACAAAGGAAAAGCTATAATGCCTTCATAGGTGCAGACCAAAGTTTGTGGGCAGGTGGATGACCAGTCAACTTTTAGTTGACCATGTTAGGCACTTTTTATGGCCAGGTGGCAGGTTGTAAGTTGGTAGGTAGTCTTTATTTGTGACAGATGACAATCAGTGCTTGTATGGGCTAGGATAGCATTTGGTAAGGCTATCGGATAATGGTATTTCCAGAGTGACTTAACTTTTATAAGATTACGTGAGCTTGATATATATGCATCACCCCATAATGGCCGAGTCCTAATAATTCATGGTCAACGAGGGACAGTCCGCATTCATTTTCTAAAGTTGAAGTGATCTCCTTTGGAAGCTTAGATTAATGCCCACTGTAGCTGCGTGTGTCAAGGGGTATTTATCTTAATTATTCAGGTTTCAAGTGGAGCCATTGCTCACTCCTTTGAGTGACCAGGGCAGAAAGTTTTCTTCCAACCACATTGGACTGGGTGCTATATACCGTGCCCCAAATACTTTGAAAATCTGCAAGCGGGACATGAATTTTTGTTAACCTTTTAGGCCTTAACTCTAAATGAGTGTTCCCAGAAAAGGAATCCACATATTAATATGCTTGTGTTCAGCGGTCCTGTTGCTGTAGTAACTAAACAGACTTCTGCATGTTTGCCATACATTGATGGGCTGAACTTTGGGGGGATTTATTTTTATATGACTTTATACATCGATAGAAAAAAGCTGTTCAGGAGATGCCAGCTTTTTTTCAAACAGGTACAGGCCAACACAATATCAATCTAATGAATAATCATGACGTTATAGGTATTGGCTCCTCATGTAATATTTGTGCAAATGTATCAATGGAACGTACACCTGTTCAAGGATGAAATGTATGGCATTTGTTTCTAAGCACATTTCTATCAACCATATCTATCAGTCATTCTTTACCTGCAAAGTTTGAAAAGCACACTTCGTTCCTTTCAGTTCCCTTATTAAAGATATTATTTCCTTCCATTAGCACTCTTGCTCATTCTTTCATTAATGGTCAGGTTCCAAGCTTTACCTACTTCTAATGCTCAAAATGTCATCGTCTACAGGCGTGCTGTATGTCATCGTTGTTGGCCAATTTCCTTCCCTGCACCACTCACTTACCTTGTTTTCTGGTCCCGAGGCTCCTTTCCTCTATCTTGCACCACAGTTCGCCCATCCTGAAGTTCCCATCCTCTTTTCAGTGCCCTGTTATTCGCCTGCCCTGCCTGACATGGGCAGCACTTCTAGTCCTTCTCTGTCTTTTGCTCAAGCTCCTCTTCGCCAGTGGTCATCTCCCATCTTCTGCATCTCACAAGTAGTACCCCGGGACCTTCCACTCTATGCCGATTGTCCCAGAGTACCCATTTCTCTGAAACCTTCAGCAGGGAGCTTTACTGGTAACGATAGAGTACGCCATTAAGGCACTCGCTGGGCTCATGCATGTAACGTGGTCCTTTGGCCCACTGCAAGGTGGTGTGACAAATCTTGGGATTTTGGCACTTCTTCCCAGGGAGAGCCTTTCCTTGTGAGGATAGGGAGGTGAGCCCACTATGCAGCACCCTCCCTAGGGGTAGAGGCAAGTGGGACCTCACTGGGAGAGACTCTCCCTCTGGGGACAAGGACTCTCGTTCTAACGAAGAAGTCCCAAACCAACATATCATCAACCCATTTTCTGAAACATCTAATTGTACATATGAAGAACAGACTACAATCTGTTATTGCTGGCCATGCTCGTTAGTTATACCTATAGATTAACATCTACCTGGTACTGAGACAAAGAAGATTATTGGAGGAGTATAGAGTCCAACTCAAACACAAAAGAAGGAGACTAAAAATAATTGCTGGAGGGCTCATATTAGTTCCGATCAAGATACCTTACTGAGAGTGAAAGACAAAAGAATCAATGCTTGAGTCCTCAGACTTAGGCCAATCAAGGAAAGACGTGGACATTGAATAGAGAGAGGATATTTTGTTTAAATGACAAGAAAGTAAAATATATCTTGAGGAAAGAGTTGAAAACTTGAAGAACCAAATATCTGTACTGTATGATTTAATAGCTACAGTCACCAAGAAGTAAGGCTATGCTATTGAACAGAATTTATTGAGAAAGCTGTCACACAGGAGAAGGGGGCCCTTCTCCTGTGCCTTAGTTCTTAAATTAGTTGTAGGGTCAGCATGGCTTAGTTTAACACAGCAGACTATAATTTTGGATTTGGACTATCACCCACCGAAGACTGACGATCACCCTAGTTGGTTTTGTTACATAGAGAATACCATAGCTTAGGAAAAATCAGTCCTCAGCATGACTCCGCTAAATGTCGATAACACATTTTGGAATGGGTTGGATAGGCTTATCCAAGGCTTCTTGTGGGATGGGAAACCCCCTAGATTGAAGTTGTGGAAGTTGCAATTACCTTTGGATAAAGGTGGAATGGGGGTGCCGAACTTTAAGGCATATCATCTTGCCTACATGTGTGACTATTTGTTTAAATTCCTAACGCCGTCACCTGAGTGGGTTGTGGCGGAGACGAGCTATAATGGTCCTCTAACACCAAGGGCGATCTTGACTACAGAGACTAGAACGAAATGTGTGAAAGATCCATTGACTGTTTGTCTGAGAAACTCATGGGACAAATTGAATAGAATACTGAATGTGAATGCATTTAAAGATCCTGGGGCATCGATATGGATGAATCCTTCCATTAAATTGGAGAACAAAACATTATTTTGGCCGGAATGGTTTTTGGGGGGAGTTAATTGGATTGAAGAGCTCTTTAAGGAGGGAAAGTGGTTGAATATAAGAGAAATACAACAACAAAAATTTCAGAGCCTCAGAATACACAAAATTAAAAAATGCCATTGGAGAGATTGATGTGAAGGCTAGATTTAATGTGACTATACTCACAAGAGAGCAAAAGGATGGGGAAGGTGGTCTAGCAAGCCGAGTGTACAAAGTAATTGTGAACGAATATAAGGGAAATGACTTTTTGAGAGATGAATGGAGTCGCAGAATTGGATCTGAAATTACTGCGGAATCTTGGATGAGAATGAGTGAAAATGTTAAACTATGTTCCTTGGGATTGACTGAGAGGTCGAGACAAATTAAGATCCTTAATCGGGTCTATTGGACCCCCGAAAGGTTATGGAAGAGAGGTCCGAATGATGATCCAGGTTGTTGGAATTGTGTTCATGAGAGTGGTACATTGGAACATATGTTGTGGGACTGCAGGAAGGAGCGAGAATTTTGGACGGAATTAGGGGAGATCTTCGAGAAGGTTTTGAATGAGAGGATTGAGCTTGATTTTCAAACACTGATCTTGGGTTGTGATGATAACTTGTTATATAAAACACAATGCCAGAAGAAATGGTTATATAGAGGTGCCATCTTAAGGAATTGGAAAACTGCTACTACCTTACACAAAGATGTTTGGTTTCATGAAATGCATAGTCTGGCTGATGTGGAAAAGTTTTTATACAAAAGACAAGACAAGAAAGTGCTATTTAATAAGATATGGGGGAGATTTCTTTCAATATACTGAAAATGACAATTGAATATGTTCGGATGTGAATTCTACGATTGGGGGGTGGGGTGGAATTTGTGTTCAGGGATTTGTAATCTTGTATATAGTTTATTTTTGTATTACCTTGATGTTTTTAATGTATTGTTGTATTGTTAAAATTGAAAATATTTGTTTTTTTTTTTTAAAAAGCTTAGGAAAAATTAGGAGTTCCCACCTTCATTTAATAAATAACGTGAGATGGAAAACGAGAGTCTGTGTTCTACTTCTGACCCACCACAGTGGTAAAACCCCTGTGCCTTGGGAATTATTGCAAAAAAAGTTTCAACCTTACACATTTCCATTAAATGAGGGTCCTCATACCACAATCTTGCAGCACTGATCTCATTACTGAGGCTACATGTGCATATGTGTTAGTTGAACCATAGTGTGAAACCAGCTTTACCTTGGTGCCTATGCATTTCTTTACTTTTCACACTTTCCAAGCTAGTGCATTTCTTTCACTAAAGCTATTCATTGATATTACCCATCCCCTTTCCGTCACTGCTGAAAAGAAGAGGGTACAGTATAACATATTACACAAACCAGATAGTAACCCCTTTTCAGTTGTTGGTAGGTTTAAGGAGGATTTCAAATAAAACGTGCCTTATTTGTGGTTGGCTGGGCTCGCAAACTCTACTATCCCACTCGTGAGCAGATTTTATGAAGGACGAGTACCATTTGCATGGTACTCGACTTTGTTGGCGAGTATGAGATGTTTGAAACCTTTCTTTGACATTTACTGCAAACAGGCTTTGTTTACAGTAAATGGCAAATAAAAGATTCACTGTGCATGGCTGTCCTTTGGTTGTCGAAATTGCACCAAATATAAAGTGTGCTTATGTTGAAATGCTCCATTTTACAGAAAGCACTGGTCAATATTTTGTCACCCATCACCACGGGGCAAGTGTATTTCTCGTAGGTCGAGTATGTTAAGCAAGGAACTCGCCCTGCAGGTCTAGTGGGATTTTTAAGAATTTGCAAGGCCTGAATTTGGGCAGTTTAAAACCTTTTCATTCTTTGAACGACCTAGCAATTGCCTTTGATTTAGGCTTTAATGTTTACATACTTAATGTAGTAAAGCAAAGTCCATACTTGGTTAGGTTGCTTATAAGTAAGTTTACTTCCAGTTCTTCATTTACATGTCACAGGACATAAAGACATAAGATAGATACTAAGATGGATCACCGGCACCCATCACCCAGGCAGGGAGGGACCAACTGACCCATAAACGGAACACTCAGCACAGCCTTCTCTCACTCATACATCAACATTCCACTTGGTACTTGCATGACATCACAGTACCAAGTGGCTAGCTCAGCTGGCTCAGGCAGTGCCTGAAGAGTGTGAGATAACACTTAATATTTCATACATAGGTATATAGAAGGGGGGTGGGGTAGGTAAAGGGTGGTGAATGCCCCCCTCTTATTTTGCGATAAAAAAATCGGTATAAAAGGTGTTTTTAGCCACGATAAAAAAGAAATGTATATTCCATCATAGAACCAAGTTTACTACTTCTGCCATATAATGTTGTAGCTAGTCATTTTTATGCTACTGTTACATTGTTGTAGTTATTCCAGTTAATTTCCAAATGTATTCAGTGCTAGGGAGTGGGGTGCTTATCCAGCAGCCTGTTTCCGACAGAAGCTTTAAACGCTTGGGGGTTGCAAGGCTGTCCAGAGCAGGTAGTAGCATGTTCCTTTTCATGTGCATGCAGTCCTCTTTCTGGGGGTATGCAGTGTTTATAACGAAAAACAAATAACGACACACTTTTTAAACGGCACCTAAATAACGACGAAAAGTCACATTTTTTTAATTAAAGTATATATGGGGGTAGGGGTAAGGGATTAAAAGAGGTGCGGGTAGTTGAGGAGGGTAAAAAGGCAGTAGATCTGGGGGGTTAGGGGAGCACCCCCAAATAAAATAAAACAGGTAATCGTTATAAAAGTATGTCATTATTTAGTGTGTCGTTTTAAAGACATGGAACCCTTTCTGGGTACAAGTGAAAACTGTCGCTGTCACTGGGTCCTATAGAGGCACAGAAAACTTTTTGTCCATGTTCTCCCATTGTTTGGTGGGGCTTTCATGTGGATGGAAGATGAGGATTGTGAAGTGATTGTCCCAGAATAGCTGGAGTTAGTGTCACGGTTCGGAGATCCTTCCAGCAGGAAATTCAATGTAATTTGTCTGGCTTGCCGAGTCTGTTGTTCCTTTGACTGGTGGCTTGAGGCGCAGTGCTCCAGGTTTGAAGAGAGGGACCTGGTTGCTGGTTTGGTCTTTGTTCAAAAGCGATGCTGAAGTTCACAAGTGAGGTTTTTGTAGTAGGTTGCAAAATGTCCACTTACTAAATGTTTACCGCTGCTTGCAGTATATTACTGAGTTTGTAAATGCACCTGTGAATCATTCCATGAATAATCGGTTGTATGACGGTTGGTATACCAGTTAAAAAGACAATGCAAACAATTGGGTGATGTTGCAGAAGACCAGGAGAGGCTCACAATCCATACTTTTTGACAACGTTTCTTTAGCGCAGATGAGAAAGATACTTTTTCCTTTCTTCACTTCACTTTGCAGTTCACTACGGCAAACCTGAAGTTAGGAGGAATGGCTCCGTCTAATACGACCACCTGTTATCTGAGAGACTGGTCTATTATGAAGAATAAATCGATGTATCCTGTAAGAAACATGGATGGTAGTTTTGAGACCGAGCGTGTGGTGATGAAACGGAAGCGGCTCCTTTGCTCTACGTTTTCTCAGTGTGCTGTCTTACTGCAGAGTTCTCAGGGGGTTCCCGTGTGGCTTGGCTGATCAAGCCTACATCAGAACTGACATTGTCTCATACCTCCTCCATGTATCTTACTTCCTGGTGATGCCGGAGCCCCCTTTTATCTAGTTGAATAGGGTTATTTCCCTCTCTGGCCATTGTCTCACCCTCTTCATGATGGTTCACCTCCTCCACTCCCCAACATTTCTCCTCCTCCTGATGACACTATTTCCCAGCTCTTCACCGTTCTCTCATTCTCCAACCACCCTGCAACCTCCAGATCTCTCCTCCTGTGTTCCTCGCAGCTCTCCTCTCTCTCACCACTCTACACCAACTCCTTCCTCCAACTCCTATTCAAGCTCCTGAGCCGGCTACATTATATAGCGTGGTTTGTCCATTAGTACAAAGGGGCTGTGTTGGCTTATCATTGACTATTACGTTGTGTCATTTGTTGTGCATAGAGACCTTTTCCTTATTTCTTAAGATTTTTCTCTACTCATAGGGCAGTTATCAGTACCCCAGGGTGCTAACAGCAATATTGACCAGCGATATTGGCCACTGGGGTGCAGGGTGTGCTGGCATGTTGCCAAACTGGTGCCACGTGTAATAGTTCTTGCTGCGCTCGAGCAATGATCTTAAGGTGGCAGGCCATTACGAACCTGTACTGCTCACGTCCTTATCTCCTAATTAAATGTAGATGGGAGAGTACAAAAAATAAACTCTGGAAGACCTAGCGGAGACGAGCAATAGTCGAGACTTAAGAAAATGAGTGTAAGGATGTGTTTTAGTAGCAGGGTATGGTGGTAAAGGGGGACATTTGCATATATCGTGGAGACCACACATACATGCCATCAATAAAAATGTGGTAACTATGCTTTTTGCAGGGCTTACATTTACAGTCGCCACTAGCCATTGATCAGTGGTAATTGATCCTTGGCAAGTAATAAATGGTGTGCTGCGTTTGTGTATAGTTGAGGTGGCTAGTAGGTTGGTTGTAACTCGAAATGGCTACCCCTGCTGTATTAGCTTGACTAGTTCAAAACAATCTGGAGCAAATCGGCTTGCCTTTTCTTCTTGTATTTTCTCTTGGCCATGCAAAGCATATGTCTGTGTCCTGTATCCTCTGACAGGCGGCAACCTATTTTCAACTACCTCAGTTTCAGTATTTCCCTGAGGCAGAATTTTGCCTCCTCAATTTTCCTTGTGAAGTAATTGCAGTATTCAAATTGGGTTGTGCTCAATGCCTTCTCCGGTCAATGCTTGTGCGGTCATGGCTTCCGCATGCAACAGATTTTATCTTTCAACCACTTGGCATCAGAGTTGGGGCTTGGAATGCCTCCTGGAGTATTGCGAGATCGTTGTATAGACCTTGCCCGAAAAGGATTGAACAGAGACTGCACCGCTGTGGAACCCCATGTTGATGTTTAAAAGCCCCGGTAATAGATTGAAGCATATGATGTGGCAGGATTATAATACTACGCTGTGTTATGCAGTGCTTTGGCATGCTACATTAAGCTCTCCCATATAGTTGGCCTCAGACCCTCCATGTCACCGCCCTCTGCCCCCCTGTGCACGCAGCACCCCTGACATACCCAAAATTCCTCCTGTGGCAGATGACACGTCAGACCTTCTCTTCCACGTATTCTTTACAAGTATAGTATTAGCACCATATATGGGAGATAACAGTAGGGGTTCTTGAATGCCGCATAACCATAATACAACATGATGTCCCCGCAAGGCTGCATCACAAGGTCACAAGTGAGATGTCGACAGTTCTTGCCAAATGTCTGCAATATCGTGCCAAGTAACGCCCCCCGTTGTGAAAGTGCTACAATATATTCGTGTTTATCTATGATAAGCTATATAACCTGCACTCTGGGGGTGGGCCCTAGAGAGCTCCTTGCGACGACTGACTGGACACTTGTCATGCTGTGTGTCCTGCTGATCAATTTGTATGCTGTGTATTTGCGATCTAATGCAAAGAAGTTTAGTTTACCACCTGTCTGTCTGATCTCCTTATTTGCTGCAAACTGATACTGATGCCGAGGGGAGCCCTTGGGAAAGGGCCGGTCTTGGCCACCACACATTACGTGGACTTTATTATTACCCTGGTCCTTCTACTACCATTTCTATCCTGCGGAAAGGTGACATTTAACACTGGGTACTAGATGCAAGCAGAGGGAGATGGGCGAGGGGCTGGTGGGGGGTGAATATGGAGATAGATCCACTACATTTGGAAACATCCATGAAGGGTGTAACATCACCTCAGACTTTAGTCTAGACACTTTATTCCCTTAAAGCATGGGTGCACAACATACGGCCCGCGGGCCAGTTGCGGCCCGCCATGCTGTTTTTTCCGGCCTGCGAGGCACAAAGACTTTCCTAATGGAGGGCGGCCCGCAAGCAGCATCGACCGCCCTCCATTAGGAAAGTCTTTGTTGTCTTCCGGGCCGGACAAACACTGGCCGTCATTGGTTCAGGACACACGCACCAAATCACTCCTACGAGCCACGTAGTGTGTGTGTGCTGCACCAATGGAGTGCCAGCACTACGGCTGGCGTGGCCAGTAAGGCTTGATGCCGGAAGGCATTTCAGCCCTGCTTGCCACGCCAGCCGTAGTACGATTCCACTTACCTCGCCAGCGTTCCAGCTTACCTGCCTTCCAGCACGTCTCCGGTAAGTGGTCTGTGTGTTTGTGTTTGTGTGTCGGGTCTGTTCTGCTGTATGTTTGTGTTGTGTATGTTGAGATGAGGGGGTGGGGGATTGTGTCGGATGTGTATGAATGTTTGTTTTTGAGTGTTTGTGTTGTGTATGTTGAGATGGAGGGTTGGGGGGCGTGTCGGATGTTTATGAATGTTTGTTTTTGAGTGTTTGTTTTGTGTATGTTGAGATGGGGGGTGGAGGGGTGTCGGATGTGCATGAATGTTTGTTTTTGAATGTTCGTGTTGTGTATGTTGAGATGCATGTATGGGTGCATGCATGAGGGTGTGTGCTGAGTTGGGGGGTGGAGGGTTCGGGTCTGTATGGGTGCATGCATGAGAGTGTGTGCTGAGTTGGGGGGTGGGGGGTTCGGGTCTGTATGGGTTCATGGTGTATGCTTGAGAGTGTGTGTTGAGTTGGGGGGGTGGGGGGTTCGGGTCTGTATGGGTGCATGCATGAGAGTGTGTGTGCTGAGTTGGGGGGGTGGGGGTTCGGGTCTGTATGGGTGCATGTTTGAAAGTGTGTGTGCTGAGTTGGGGGGTGGGGGGTTCGGGTCTGTATGTGTGCATGTTTGAGAGTGTGCTGATTTGGGGGTGGGGGTTCGGGTCTGTATGGGTGCATGTTTGAGAGTGTGTGTGCTGAGTTGGGGAGTGGGGGGTTCGGGTCTGTATGGGTGCATGGTGTATGCTTGAGAGTTTGTGTGCTGAGGTGGGGGTTTCGGGTGTGCATGAATGTTTGTTTTTGTATGTTTGTGTTGTGTATGTTGAGATGCATGTATGGGTGCATGCTTCAGAGTTCTTGTGCTGAGTTGGGGGTTTTGGTCTGTATGGGTGCATGCTTGAGTGTGTTTGGGGCATAGTGTTTGGTTGGGGGTGAGGGGGCCATGGGGCATAGTGTTTGGTTAGGGGTGAGGGGGGCATAAGGCATAGTATTTGGTTGGGGTGGGAGCCATGGGGCATAGTGTTTGGTTGGGGGTGAGGGGGCCATGGGGCATAGTGTTTGGTTGGGGGGTGAGGGACAGGGGGCATAGTGTTTGGTTGGGGGAGGGAGCCATGGGGCATAGTGTTTGGTTGGGGGTGAAGGGGCCATGGGGCATAGTGTTTGGTTGGGGGTGAGGGGGCCATGGGGCATAGTGTTTGGTTGGGGGTGAGGGACAGGGGGCATAGTGTTTGGTTGGGGGTGAGGAGGCCATGGGGCATAGTGTGTGGTTGGGGGTGAGGGACAGGGCGCATAGTGTTTGCTTGGGGGGTGAGGGGGCCATGGGGCATAGTGTTTGGTTGGGGGTGAGGGACAGGGGGCATAGTGTTTGGTTGGGGGTGAGGGACAGGGGGCATAGTGTTTGGTTGGGGGTGGTAGCCATGGGGCATAGTGTTTGGTTGGGGGTGAGGGGGCCATGGTGCATAGCGTTTGGTTGGGGGTGAGGGACAGGGGGCATAGTGTTTGCTTGAGGTGTGGGTGCCATGGGGCATAGTGTTTGGTTGAGGGTGAGGGGGCCATGGGGCATAGTGTTTGGTTGGGGGTGTGAGGGACAGGGGGCATAGTGTTTGGTTGGGGGTGAGGGGGCCATGGGGCATAGCGTTGCACTCCAAGAGTGAACTCAATAATAAAGCTAAAACAGGCACAGTTAGGAGATGTACATCCTTTACTTTTTTGAGGAAACCTGACTCAACGAAGGCCATACTCCTCTTGGGCAACCCAAACAGCAAACTATAGCAGTCCAAAATAACGGAATGTTCAATCAAGGGTCAATAAAATATATATAATTTCATTAAACAGACGATATACAATAACTAAATCGAAATAAATGATAACAATGGAAAATGTGTAGTACAAAATGTAAGTTTGAAATGAAATAAAAATCGTTACCCCTCAAAAACATATTCTTTTTCCATGTGTTTAATACAAATTGGGGGTTGAAAAAGCCTCCTGACATGGCCCGCCTACCGCCCCGCCCACTTTTACTTTTCGGCCCACTATAGCCCTCATGTAAGGTACTTTCGGCCCTCTGTCAAAATCAGTTGTGCACCCCTGCCTTAAAGGTTTGGCTGTAATTGAACTGCTATAGCCAAAGCTTTACGTGGTTAGTTAGGCATTTGCTGCAATTGCCCTTCCATCTTGGTCATACCCCTGGCCCATCCAGTCCTAGTGTGCAGGAAACAAGCGGCCTGCCTTTGGAAAGTTCACTGCTGAGTAAGCATAGGGTCTCTGTGGTCGGTCACCTTGCCCTCCTAAAGTCTCACTCGCATATAACCGCATCTAGGCAGACCGACCGACTTGTTACATTGAGCAAGTAGTGTGCAAATTAGGCCAACAACTGGCGAAGGCGAGAGACGTTCTTTACTATCGGCGTGCAATTGCAAATGAATGCAAAGCTGTTGGAAATGGTATGCGGTGCCCTGTTTACCCAGTATTCGGCTGCTGTCAGAAGATGTCTATTTTTGTCGATTACATCATCGCTTGCTGCAGAACACTGGAGCCTGTTGGGATTCGCTGTTCTTTCATTCCCCTTTCGAAAGAAGGCTGCTATTGATGTCATAATTGGACCCGTCTGATGGCGCCACTTGGAAATTGAAAGTAATAAGGATGCTATGCAATCCTGCAGTATTCAGGCCGTTTTAGGTGTCGAAAATCACACTTTCTTTAATGTGTGAACGTTGGCAGCAGTCTGTGCTTGCCAACGTTCGAGATCTGTGTCGCAAAATGCTACAACAGGGAACGGTTTACTCCATACATTTTGCCACATAAAATGAGGATGAACTTTTTTGCAGTAAAATGGCATTTTGTGCAACTGACAGTAGGTTCATAGTACAGCAGCGGACGTCAGTCTGGCGGCTGATCTAGCGGTGTGAAATGAACCCCCGGCCAGCCAAATGCCATTTTGCTCCAGCACATGTTTGCTTTTCTTCGCCATCACTTTGTGATGACTGATGGTTGTCATTCATCGCAGAAATTGTATAATGAAGTTTATTTTGAATTCAAGATTGCTTGTGTGCACTGCTTTTGAAGTGCAAAACAAAGAGACATTTCAGAAACAATGCACACTGTGTGAAATTACAGCCCAGAAGAACCACGCGAGGAACCGTAGCTACCTTAAACGGCCACTGCCGAGTCACTCATCAGATATTGGTTGAAACACAGGTGGTCTGGAGCCTCGCAGTCACCTTGGGGGGGGGGGGGGGGGGGGGTTACAAGAGCTTTCCAAACGAGTCCAGTGAAGTCTCGCCTCCCCCTTACTCCTGAAGAACGTTGCCCTATGTTTGGCCCAGCCTGCCATATTTAAGGTAGGGATGTGCCTCTCACGGGGGAAGCACAGTTATCTTTTTCACGAGAATAGGGGATGTAGCGCGACTCTTTGCCCTCTGCTGTCTGGCTTGCAGGGTAAATCCAATTAGTTGTGTGTACAAAGGATTACTCTGCCCCCATCTCTTAGTGACTTCTTCCTCCATCTAGCAATGCCATGTTGTACCGCACTTCCTCAATTACATATGTAGATAACCATGTTTTCTCACGGAAACATAATTTTCAGAATGGAAAAACCTTGCCTTTTCCTCCTACCATCTCTATTCGATATACTCAGGATGTTTCAGCCTTTTCTGTTGAAGTGGGTCCCCAATTCGGGGGAGGAGGCCGTGACTGGGACAGACCATGTTTAATAGCTTGTCCTAAGTGGTTATTTGGGGTTTCAGCTCACCTGCTGGTTGTCTTTCTTTGTTCTGCTTTACATTGGATAAGAAACACTCCCATGATGATCAGACATCACCCTACTTTCAGCTCGTTGGTGTGGGGCACTGAATATGCTTTGATAAGAATGTTTTACGGTGTGGCTCTACGGTGTGGCTCATATTATGCAATCTTAATGATCAAACCAGGCAAAGATCAATGGCACTTTCTATGACAAAACGTATATTCTCCATTTGAATCTGTGTGCCACTGAGCTACGACACGACACACCGAAGTCCTTTACTAATGAATATTTCACCTAATTCAAGGCCCAAGCAGACTGATGCTGCCGTTTGTCTTTTATTTCTTGAATTTTGGTATTTGTATTATGACACTAGACAAAAAAATGACAACTAAGAGAGCCGGACTGCTTAGAAGAAGCACTGAAGGGGTGGGATTATCTCACCAGACATGGCATAACTTCATCTCTGCATGGATGTGATCTAGGTTAGCACGTGTAATAGCACAAGTAATAGTGATGTTTTGCTGGAAGGATGAAAGGCAAAAGCCCAGACTGGTTTTCTAACCTAGAGTCGCTGCCACCTGCAACATAACTTTTTTTTTTTTTACAGCTCATGTGAAACAAGTTAAATTCCCAAGAATTCTTCCCATTCCTTTTATACGATTGATATATTGATTGTGTGATCAGATATGTGCTTTGAGGATACTACGCATGCCCTAAAAATGCTTTGATTTGTTTTACACTGCCCTTTTGAAGTTAGAAACCTTAAATGACAACGCATCAATTCCTTTGTTGTTGCTGTTGACACATGCAGGTAGGCTTTCCCAGTTACAGATGAGCTAAGCCAGTTGGACGTCATTTGGAAATGGGCCCCTGCCCCCTCCACATCTCCAGGAGTCCTGCTTATGCTCCTTTTATGTTGCCGAGTACCTGGAGCCATGTGTAGTCATTTGATAGGAGTTACTAAGTGAGTCTTTCAAGGTGCTGTGCTTTTTGTCCGAATAAATTAATTCCTGGTGACCTGCATATTTCACTGAGTTTGTATAATCTGACAAAAACAGTACACAGACATGTATGTTTGGGATTTATTTAGTGTAATTTAAAAAAAGGCATGTGTGTGACGGTGGTAGTTTGTGGTGTCGCCTGAGTGGGTTTCTTCCGTATTTGGAGTATTTGGCTGGGTTTTAGTGTGTCTGGAAGGGCTTTAGGTGGGCCAGGGTGAGCCTGACAGTCTCCTGAAATGTTGATCGAGCTTGGGCGAGGCTACGGGGCACCCCCACCCCAACAGCGAGGAAAGCCACTTTAAAAAAAAAACGGTATAGTCCTGTACTGGAGTTCGAACCGAGCCCTGTCTGTGACAAGCCAGTGTCACGGCACACTGTGCTATTCCAAACATGCTGGATTTCTTTTGTTTCCTCAGTAGACTGCTTGACACACAAAGCCGGTTACGGGTTTTAAGTGCCAAGCAGCGCATTGAATATCGCAAAAGGAATCCAGCATCTCGGGAATAGCACAGTGTGCTGTGACACTGGCTGTCAAAGCTATTTTGTTTATTTTCCCATGCGGCGGATTCGAACCCGAGCCCTGCCGGTTACAAGCCATTGTCGCATCACACTATTTCCGAGATGCTGGATTTCTTTTGCTTCATTCAATGGAATGCTTGACACATAAAGCCTCTTACAGTTTTGTGTGTCAAGCAGTCTGTTGAATGAAACAAAAGAAATTGAGCACCTATGAAATAGCACAGTGCAATGCGACACTGGATTGTCACCAGCAGGGCTAAGGTTTGAATCCCCAGCAGAGCCACACCCCCTTGATACAGCCCTCCTCGATTTCTCACTGCACTTACAGCACTTGTGTCTCGTGCAGAGGAGTTGTGTGAAAGGGATGTAAATAACGGCACGAATTGTGCAGCTGCTTTCCCGTCAGTGTTTTTTTTTAATGTTGGGTGAGGGCAGTAAGGATGCTGGGCAAGTGGTCTAATGGTACGGTCCCCAACATGCCTCCCATAAAATGAGGAAAATGATGATTTCAGAGAGCATTTTTCACCTTCACTCTGGCTTTCACATTGGAGAAGCTGGTGTTTATACCACTCTTATGTGTCCTGCAGCAAACTCTTCCGTACCAGCATTTTCTAAGAGTAAATATCAAGGGGTACCAAACCACTGAATAGCTACGCAGCAGGGCCAACGTTTCTACTGCAATCTGCTCTAGTGGAGTCCACCTTGCATTAGTGTGTAGCTTTGCGATCCAATATTCTAGGGTGTTCTAAATATTATTTCCACCTGTTTGGTTGCCTCCTGGAAGGGGCTGAATGTCTGCTTGGAACCTTTCGGGATTACTGCGTCCGTGCAGTGAAGTTTATTCACAAAAACCGCTTGTGCAGAGAGGAGATGCAAATGACTATATCCATGCTCTCACAAGATCCAGTAAAATAACGTAACATTACCCCTGCACCATTCCATATTCTCTCGGAGCCAGGATACTGCAATCCTTATGCTTGATCTCATTAGTGCACAAAGTTTATAAACTGGACTTTATTGATCAATTTTTATATTAGTGGCATGCCAAGTTCTATTGTCCATCTTTGTTTTCCACATCTAAAACCAATTGGTACAAAGCATGACCATCCACCCTAAAAGCCTCTAGCTTAGCCAATGTGTATATATTTGTACCCAGTCAGCTCCTACCCACTCAATTGGCTCTGCATTACACACGCTTACATTTAACCATTTCACATCATGTAAGGGGCAGGGGTTGAGAATGGAACTACTGCAGGAGTGAAGATCTGCTAAAGTGGTCACATGTTCTCGTTGTGCTCAATAACTGATCCTCTGTCACCTGAAAAGATAATTTTCCCACTGAAGGATTCTTTCTACATTAGGCTTCTCATGCATGTGTATGCCCCTACCTAAGCATCTATGCAATAGCCTGCTCCTTGCTACGACCATGAAAATGGGCAATGTATTCCCCCGCCCCATGCCTGTGGCCATCAACATGTCCTAAACGGCCCAGGTGTGACGCACACCCCTCTACTTCCATATAAGGTATATCTTAATGGTCAGAAAACAAGGTACCGAACTTGCACCACCAGATAGTATATTTCAGTATTTGGATTTTTCTAATACCACTAGTTCTCATATTTTTGGTCCAAATATTCAGTTGTGTCCTTGCCAGTCTGCCAACCCAAAGATATTTAAACATTTCACTATCATGCTTGGAGGAAAAACTGTTCCGTTATTTGTAGCGGAAAATACTGAAGAATGAGATCAGCTTTGGCATCCCAATTGTTTTGATCCGCATTGCTGTCCTCGCTGTAGAGAATGGTAAACCTAATAATCTTGAGTAATTGGGGAATGGGCACAGCTAGTACATAACTGGTAATTAATAGTGCTCACACATAAGAAATGGTGAGTGGGGTGCAAACCCTCTGAAAGTGTTACTGACATCTTTCTAGAACAATAAAAGGACATGTCCATGCACAATGAGTGGATGTATAAATCGCGGAGTTAACGTGCCACCAAATTAGAATTGCTCGAACACTTAAGTCAGTGGTGCTGGCCATCTTAACGCCACAAAGTAAATTAAGTTCCATGGTCTCATACAGCCATTTATTGTGTATTGGCCTCTTCCACAGCCTACACGGCCAAACGTAACTGCCTGACTCTTGCTCGAGCAAGCATGTGTAGCAAACTGGACTATTGCAATGTGTGATTCACCGGCACCTCTACCACAAACTTATCAAAGCTACATCTTTTACAAAACAATGCCTTAGGAGCTGCTTTGTGTCTAAAACACTCGGACCACATTTCTGCCACTCGCTACTAATTAAAGTGCAGATTGAGTTCAAAACTCTAGTGATCGCGCACCGCTGTGTCCACAACTGTGATGCTGGAAATGCATCGGAGGGACAGGGCCTCCGTATCCTTTACTGCTTTTTATCGTGTGTTCTGACGTGTTTTCCGTGCAGGAGTTCAGGTGGGACTCCTGGCGGTGCAGCTCTTTCTTTTGGTTTGGTGAACGGACCCGTGGGATACCCTTATGGCACCCATGGGTGGGGGTACAACCCTGTGCCCCTAGTGTATGTTTTTTTGGGCACCTGTGGGTGGCCCGCAGAGCAGGGTATGGGCTGGTGGCAGCTCCATGCTGAATTTGACAGGTGCGCGGAGTATCCTCCATTTTGGGATACCCCGGCCCTGCCATTGGGATCAGTTGATTCCTGATGGAAAACAAGATGGCCCCGGTGGCCTCTTGCTTTCTATTGCCCATTACCTTGTTTTCCCAAAGTCCTGGGAAGCCTGACTCTGTCCCTTCCCCCCTGACTGGCTGTTGGGTGGAAATGCCATATATGGTGTTGTTGTGAAGGCCCAGCCAGACCAGCTGGAGCCTTCCCGGTGATGTTTGTTGTGGGTACCTCCTGTGGGTGGGACCCGGGTGAATAGAGTGTGTGACGAATATGCATTCTGTGTTGTGGATGTCTAGTATCTGGTGGTTGACACAATGACTGAGACAGCCCTGCCCGAAACCGGTATGAATGCAGCTTGGAGTGTTGAATTGCTCGGTGCTTGTCCCAATACACATAACTTGTTGTGAGTGTCTGGAGAGAAGTGAATGGCCTGAATACCTTGTGTGCCTGATTGGCTGCCTGCCTGCATGAATGCCCGTAGTCTTGATTGGATGCTCGAGTGTGACCCAGCGGAATGAATGGGAGATCAACAGTATATCTGGGGACCTCCCACTGCTAGGAATTGTGTTCAGAAGCTGAAGTCCACTACGAGTAACTGACGCTTGACCTTGAAGCCCTGCTGGACGAGAAGAATTGCTGTTGCTCTCCTTCACAATCTGAAAGCTGCAGAGCCTCCAAGGACTGACCCAGAGAGGACATGCTAAGGCGCCCTCTTCCCGAGCTACGAGGGACCATCGTGCACAGCTGATCTTTGCCAACGCTCCCTGGTAGACAGACCTTCGACAGGCTGCCGACCCGATACGGGGACTGCTGCGGAACTCCAAGGAGAAGCACTTGGACTGTTGTCCGCCACTGTCGATGACCGCCGGAGCCGCCGTGCTCCCGTTTGCCTAAGAACTTCAATTGATCATCGGACGCTCTTGCCTGCATCGTCACCCGCTTGTCTTCCTCTGGAGAAGGCCCGACCGTCGGCACGTCGAGGAGCACCCACCGGTGGGTTTCCCGCCACCTAAAGACCACAGAGACGCTGACGACTCAACGCCCTTGTTGGGCCACAGTTCATCATCTCTTTGCGGTCCAGAACTATCGTCACCGAGGTGCCCCGCACGCCTCTTCCTTGCAGGACGCCAACGCTCTGTCGTCGACGAGCACCGCTAGGAACGAAGCTGCCACTTCACGGCCGTAGTTCAACCTGTTCACCGTCGGACGTTCGACGACCTGTGACTCCCTCCTTAAAGGGAGGGCACTCAAGAAGGGCTGTCGATTCCCCGACACCGAACGCCAAGTTCCTCGACACCTCTCGACGATCCGTGGCTCCTGCCTTAAAGGGAGTCACTCAAGAAGGATCGGTAAACGCATCGTCGGAGAACTCTACTCCACCAGGTACATTGTGGGGGTAAAACCTTAATTGGAGGAAGTAAGACTATTGAACATATGGACTGGGCTTGTGCTATATATCTTTATTTACAGGTTGCCCAGGTGGGGGGGGGGGGGGATCTCCACACAGAACTGTGCCTAGCGGTAGGGGTCAGTATTCTGCCTATTGTTCCAACCATCTTACGTTCCTGCCTATCTCTATTGCTGGTTTCCTCGTTATTAATCTGTGTGACCTTTTAACCGTACAGTTGATGCACTTTAATGAGATTCGATAACATTAGTGGTACCACTTTAGAATTGTATATATTTATCATTATTGACTTCCGAGTACCAAGTGCGTTATTGTGATCGTGTACATACCCTTGAATATTAATTATATAAAGACTGTGTTTTCAGTAATACAGTGTGTGGACATTCCTTTTTGGGGGTTCGGGGACTACACTGTACTTAATAACCAGCCTGCATCACCTCCTGAGAAGCTAGGCCTTGATTGCTCGACACGTACCAGTAATAGAGAATCTTGGCTGGGGTCCTCTGTGCCTCTCCTCTACCATATAGAGAGCGGAAGTACAGACACCCCCTACCAGTCTTTACAACAACGAAGCCCCATATTACCTCAATTCCCACATGTCCGCTAAGTCTTCGGTGCACCCCTTTTGATCCTCTTCCAGCCTCGCTCTGAAAACTTCTAGATTCAAACGTAAATGAGCAGGCAGTTCCAGCTTTTGCATCACAGCTCCAGCCTTGTGGAACTCAATCCCCGACCACATCAAAAATGATACCTTACCTTTAGAAAACTCCTCAAATCCTTGCTGTTGTACAAATATGACTAATCTTGATTTTGTTTTTTAACTTTTATTTTATTCCGGCAGACATGAAATAAACGTACAAGCTATGGGAATTAATCTTACAGTTACATAGGCATGATAAGAATGATCTCTACAGCACATCTCCAATTGACCACATTAGTTTTCGTGTTTTCATGGGGAGTCCGCTGAGTTACTTTCTTCTTCCCTGAGATAAGATCGCAAGAGAGCCCAAATGTCTTTCACGTCTGTTAGTAGGCGTGACACTGACATATTGTTCCTCAGATTCCTGGACATATATCAGATCCTGCTACCATGCTCCATGAGTGGGGGCTTTTTTTTAGATTTCCAAGACTGTAGTATGTTTCTTTTGGCCACTGCACCTGCAATAGCCACCAATCTATGGATTTTAACTGATGCCTTCCCTATGTCCCCCAAGAGGTATTTACATGGGATAGCTGGGATATGTAGTCCCGTAATGTCACTTATGCTCCTAGCCACTTCCCCCCAAAAGGCTTTAATAGGGGGACAGTCCCAGTACATGTGCATTGAGTTTACATTATGGACATTGCATTTGGGGCATGTTACTGGATTGGTGAGGTTAAACTTGGAGATCTTTTTCGGGGTCATGTGTAGATGGTTTAGGATTTTGAACTGGATTACTCTGAAATTAGAGTTCATCGAGATAGATTTGGTGTGTTGACAATATCTGGTCCATTGGGCGTCCTCTATGGTGCTGTCCAGATCCCGTTCCCATTTCAGTTTCATGGTATTCACGGATGGGGTATGTTTCTGGGCTGCTTCATACAGTGTTGATATCGTTCCCGTGAATCCCTCTTGTGTCATGACCTCAGACATCAATTGGTGTATTGGGGGAGCCTCAGGGAACGATGGCCACTGTTTCTTGCAAGCCGCTTTCATACGGTAGTACTGTAGCGTAGTGATAAGGCCCGGCCCCACTTTATCTTGCACTATTTTAAGTGATGCAAATTTACCATCTGGGTATAAATCTCCTATTCTCATTTCTTTGTCCGGATCCCATTTTCGCTGGACGGCCGTGTCAAATGTGGGTTCTAAATTGGGATAGTGCCACAAGGGGGTATACGGCCAGTATGGGTTTGTACAGCCCACCCTTGCAAAGAGTGCGGCCCAGGCACGTACTGTTGAGTTTACAGGGTCTACCTCTCCAATATTCACTTTACTTTTAACAAATGGCATCGCTTTGATATTAGCCGTGGCTACCGCAAATTTCTCAGCCCGCACGTGTGCGTGTTTTTCGGCGATGTCCCCCCAGTATTTTGCAAAATGTGCTTGCGATGCGTGATAGTATAGCAGAAAGTCTGGGGCTGCCATTCTGCCTGTTTCGTATCTTTCGCATATCTTGGGCCAATTAAATCGCACCCGTTTCCCAATCCATACAAAGTTTACTGCTAGCTTTTGTAATCTCTGAAAGAAGTCCCTGCCAGGCCATATGGGAATACCACAAAACATATATAACACCTGGGTACCACCACCATTTTAAGGAGGGCCACGCGCCCATACATGGATATTGGAAGTTTTCCCCACACGGATAGGGTTCATAATTATTTGTGTATAGTGTCTGCCTATCAGTGGCCATTAGTATTCCCAGATATCGGGCAGTCATAGGGGACCATCTGAAATCAGCGGTAGCCCGTGACTGTACTGTGGCTGGCGTCAGTGGAATTATTTCCGATTCGGATTGGTTCATTTTATATCCAGAGTATGTGGAAAAAGTATTTATTTCCTGCATTATTTGGGGTAAGTGAGTCTCCGGGCATCTTACATACAACATTGTGTCGTCTGCATATAATGAAAGGAGCTGGGGAGACTACCTAATGCGAATACCCCTCCATATGTGCTCGTGTCTAACCTTAGCAGCCATACCCTCTATCGTGAGTGCGAATATGAGTGGAGACGGAGGGCAACCTTGTCGGGTGCCTCTTCCTAGCTTGAATGGTGATGATAGAGTGTTATTGGTCCTTAACATTGCTACCGGATTCATATATAGCAGGCGGATGTGCCCCAGAAACATTGGTCCAAAAACCCAGTTTACGCAGCGTTGAAAACATATAGTTCCAGGAAACAGATTCAAACGCTTTTTCTGCATCTAGTGATATTGCCGCCACTTTGGCGTTTGGGTCCATTTGTGAAGTGATTGCAAAAAACCTCCTCAAATTCAGTGCCGTTGATCTGGCCGGGATAAATCCTGTTTGGTCCGTATAGATTAGATAATTCATGTGCGGGATCAGTCGATTTGCCATTGCTTTGGTGAAGATTTTGGCGTCTTAGTTGGTCAGAGACATTGGGCGGTAAGATGCGGGGTCTTGGTGAACAAGTTTGTGGGGCTTTAGCAGGACTGTTATTATCGCCTCTCTCATGGTGCTTGGAATCTCTCCTCTTTCAAGCGCCTCGTCCCATACCTCCAGCAGTTTCGGGGACATCCCAACTTTGAATATTTTGTAGAAATCAAGCGGAACACCGTCTGACCCAGGGGTTTTACTCGCATGTAGGTCTGAGATCGCTTGCTCAATTTCCTCGGTTGTCAATGGGAGTTCCAGCAGGGTTCTTTCGGTTTCCCCCAGCTTAGGCACTGGAAATGTGTCCGTCATTTTGTAACTCTCCTGGGGTCACTGTGTCTACATTGGTGTAGAGTTTGGTATATAACTGTTTAAACACCTCATTGATTGCCCTTGGGGTCGTTTGCACTGCTCCGTTGGGATCATTGATACTAGTAATATGTCTCAATCCCTGTTTTGCCCTGATTAGAATTGCCATTGCCTTGCTCGCTTTGTTGCCCTCTCCATATTTCCTCGCTTTCATGGGTTGGATTATGTAGTATAGTTCTTTTTCTGCTAGGGCTCAAAATGTTTCCAGTTGTATTTGTATCTTTTGTAAATTTGCCTTCTCTGTGGACACGGGCTGCTGGGTCTCAAGGTCCCTAAGTTCTCGTTCAGTCTGACGTAAGTCCCTTCTGACATCTCGCAGGGCTCCGTATGCTGTCCCCATCAGTTGGCCTCTCAGCCACACTTTGAAGGTTCCCAAATTGACCTCTGAGTCGGCATTGTTCTGAATTTCGTTAAAAAAAGTCCACTATTTCCGTTCGTAATGGTTCAAGCACCAACTCATCTTTGCGCCATGCACGCGTAGTGCGCCATGTACGCGTAGTGCGTTCCATATCTTTTAGGACCAGCTTCAGGACGACTGGGGAGTGATCTGACAGTGTACGCGGAAGAATTAAGCATTGTTCTGTTTCTGCAATCAATCCGGGAGAACATAGCTAGTAGTCTATGCGGGAGCTGGACCCATTTACCCCAGAGTAGAATGTGTATTCCATTTTGTGAGTACAGTTCTCTCCAGACATCTGTCAGGCGTAGGGTAGCCATTGCTTGCTTCAGCACTAGTGCTGCTCTCGTACATTGTCTGCGGCCTCCTGTTGATCTGTCCAGTTCTGGGTCTAGTATTATATTGAGGTTGCCTCCCCATATTACCACTGCCTTTCTGAGAGGTGATATTAGTTCCACTATGCGCAGATAGAATTCCGGACTGTCTATGTTGGGGCCATACGTGTTTACCAGAATGACTTCTCTGTTATACAGCTGCCCCCAGATGATTACGTAACGCCATCTTCGTCTGCCAGTGATTTAGAGATTTGAACATTCACCCGCTTGTGTACCACTGTGATCACCCCCCTGGCCATCGAGGAGTAGTTTGTGGCTACTTTTATGGAGCCCCAGTTATGTGCAAATACCTCTTACTTTCTTTCTGGCATGAGTCTCTTGTAATAGAAGTACGTGTATCTTGTGGTGATTTGCATACGCAATTACCTTTCTAGCTTTGAACGGGTGTGCCAGACCCCGTATGTTCCAAGTGAGCAGCTTAATGTCTTGCGTATTTGGCAGTTTCAGTGATGTTGTCGAAGGTGTGCTGCGTCCCTGTGTTTATCACCTTTTCATGTGCACCATGTCCATCAGTGTTTTGTTGTATGTTCTCTTCCCTCTCCCGTATAGATTCAGATTCCATTTCAGTCTGTCTGCTTTGGAGCCTCTTTTCATTCATTAACTCTACCCTTTCAACTGGTGGGCAACTGGCCCAACTCCCCCCCCCTCCCTCACCATCCCCCCAACTGGACAGTGTAGATCCCCTAAGAATTCTCCACCTTTGAACGTTTAGGCGGCACTGCACGGTTATTCTGTCCTGTTTTGTGTGCCAACCAGACCGCCTGCTGGGCCGCTGCATCCGTTAACTTGTGTATCCATGAGTTCCGGATGGTTTGTGTCGTCATGCTCACAGCCTGCCTTCATGTGCTTGCTCCGGGTAGTGGGTTTTTGTCTTTTGTCGGTTGCGGGATATTACCTTCGATGTACCCCATAGCCTCCTCAGGGGTTTAAAAAAAAATGTGTCTTCCCAGCGTATTGCAGGTGTAATTTAGCGGGAAACAGCATTGCGTAGGGGATGGACCTTGCCCGGAGTGCTCTTTTGGCTTGGTCAGAGTTGCAGCGGGCAGCTTGTACTCCATTTGAAAAGTCCGGGTATATATATGTATCCTGGTGGAGTCATATATCAGGGTACCCTACTCTCGTGACATGCGTAGGATCAGGTCCTTGTCGCGGTAATTAAGGATACGGGCGATGACTGTGCGTGGTGGAACCCCAGGTTTAGGTGGGGGCCGCTAGTGCTCAGTGGGCTCTCTCAATTAAAAACTGTTGTGATAGTTGTGCTTCAGGGAGGACTGCACGTATTACTTCTTCTATATACACCTCCATTGGTGTGTTGATTTGTTTTTCTGCTAGCCCGACCACCCTGATGTTATTGCGGCGGGATCTAGATTCCAAATCTTCGCATTTCATTTGGACTAGTTTCAGGTTTTTCTTTATGGTCTCCATGTCTTTGCCCTGACTTGTGAGAGTGTCTTCCACCGTACTTATCCTGTTTTCTGTTTCCAGCACTCGGGCATTCACTTTTTGGAGGTCTGTTTTAATGTCTGATATGGTGCTCACTATGTCGTCTAGTCTGGTGTTTACTGCAGCAAATCCTGCCTGTAATGCCACCATGTAAGGATCTGATTGTAAGTCTGTGGTATTCCTTGGGTCTGGTGGTCCTGGTCTCGATGCACCTGCATTTGTGTCTTCCATGGTGATGTTTGTAAATGCGTCCATGGGCCCCTTTTTATTTGATTTGTTACCTCTGGGCATACTGGATATGGGCAATCTGTTGTCGTGGAGAATCACCCTGTGTTTGGGCTATGTTGGCCGTTTTCTGTGTACTATGTGGAGTGTCCCCGCTGTTATCCCAATATCGCAATCTCAGGGGCTCCTGGGGACCACTATGCTTGCACTCACCACCCCAATGGGTGTGTTGACTCGTAGGGCGTGAAGTCTTGCATATAGTCTGGGTGCTTTGTGTCACCCCTGCCACTGCTATTATTTGTCCTGTGCCCACGCACTGCGGGATATGCCCTTTGCAGGATGTAACTTGGTAGCAGGGGGATTTGGGGAGGATCCAAGTGTTACAGCCTTTCAGTGTTTCCCCGTGTTCCCCCTTCCCGCCCAGCACCTTCTCGGATCCGTGTCCGAAATTGAGGGAGTTGCAATAGCTGGGGCGTGATAAGATTAAAGAATGTGTGCGTTTCACACACTGCTGGCACCCCTGCAGTTCTCCTGGGTTCTCCCGCTGAGTGGAGGGGGTCTCTCCCTCAACCCGGTCGGCCTGCCGCTCGCCCACAGCGCACACGGCGGCCTCTGGGGAGGGCGCGCCCACACCTCCTACTTACTGGCGGCCTTCGTTCTTGCGTTGTGCAGTGCCTGTTTGTTCCGGCGCTGAGGGGCTTGCGTCTCGTCTCCGCCGTCCCTCTGTCAAGGTAAGTCGTGCGCAGCCGCTTCCTGCGTATGCTGGCGGGCCATTTGAACACTGTAGGTGGGGAAGGGGAAGCAGGCCACACCAACGCTTCTCTCCGCGGGGCTCAGCCGGGTCTGTAGTTGGATTTTCTCGCCATCCACTGGTCACTGAATCGTCCCGAGGGTGTTTTCAGGTGCACAATTGCTTCCGATTTCACGCCCTTTACAGCACTTACGTTTTTTCTCTCTGGATCAGCAGGATTTTTATCAGGATTTCTCGCACGCGGCGCAGCTACACAGCTAGGCTGCCATTTTCATTGGCGTCCGACAGCGCCCCCCACAAATATGACTAATCTGCACCGTTGATGTGATCTGCAACTCTGTGTTCTGTTACTTTTCCGGTACATTGCCTTTGCTCATCTACCTAATATGTACAAGTGCTGTGATAACTTCGGTTTTGGGCGCTATACAAGCGCAATAAATAAATAAATGCAGGTGTGTTTCCTTGAGCCACATTTCACTCTGTGCATCAACAGGTCTTTTCATTGGTTTACATAGATATGAGCAACGCAGAGTATTGTTAAGGACCATGATCACATACACCCATCCATTGTGCATGCTAATGTTTTCTTACAATCTCATACATCCACACATTGTGCATGGACGTGCCCTTTTATTGATTTAGAACGATATCAGAAACATGGGAGGGTCATTAGAAGTGAGGCGTTAAGGGGTTAACGGCTCCGGTAAAGGTGCTGGAGCCATCAACCCCTTACCGCCTCATTACGAGTGTGCTTGCGGGAACCCGCTAAGGACGCCTGGTTTTACCAGGCGCCCTTAGTGGGTCCTGCGAGCAGACCAGGCTGCTAACAACGTTGTTAGCACCCTCCCCATTCCCATTGAGCTCTATGGGGGCTCGAATGGGGAAGGGTAACTCGAATGAGGAATTACCGGGCCCTCCAAGGTTGGAATGGCCCAGTAATTCCTCATTCGAGGAACCCGGACCCGGTACCCAGTAAAGGGGTAGCCATGGAGTCTTATTTTCTTTGGGGTTTTTTTGTTTGTGTTTTGTGTCTGTATGTCTGATGTTTGTTTTCCGTTTGTGGCCTGGTATCACTTCTTATTTCATTTGATTTTTGTGGATTTATGAACATCATTTATCTACACTACTTTAATATTTCAATGAATGATTTGCTTTGGGATATTCTTTTTGATTCTGTGACTTTTTATTGGCTATGAATGTTGGAATAATGTTACTAACGCATCTGACATGTGATATTGCATCAAACTCTTGTATATTCTTTCATAAATTTTCTTTTTGGTTTAAATTGAGGTTTTTCCCCTGATGAAGGACCTCAAGGTCTGAAATGCATTGGCCAGGCCTAAAAGCATCTGCTAATTATTTGGAGTTATTAGCATAGGAAATCTCACTGTGTGAATACCTAAACAAATAAAGTAATAAAAGTCACTTCCTTGATATGCCATCAAGTAGAATACTGTCAAAGCTAGGTCTTCCAGACCAAAGGGAGAGGGTGGTTATTTGCTACCCATTCTCTCGCTGTTTAAAGTTTTCCATTGAAAGTGAGAACGGTATGCTTTTACACGATGGTTAAATAGAAACATCACAGAAGGGAATTTAGCCTACACACATGCTGAACATATTTTCCTTTCTACAAGCCACCTACATACATGAAGGTCTAGTAGTCTGTTGCAATTGGGTCTAAATGGTGTTGAAATTCTGAGATGTCTATTAAGTTAAGGGGTGGTATCGATTTTGAGTGAAGGGGAATTAGCAAGAATTAGATTGGTAAGGGGGGCTTTGACTGTTTTGTTGTTTTTCACAAATGAAAGATACCTCCTGTACTCTCACACATTCAATCCATGGTGCATGTGTGCTCAGGGTGAATTAAATGCATAGATAGCTATGATGATGGATGTGTTACAAAAGTTTCTATCTCTGTAACTGTAGCATTGGAAACTGAATTGACTAGCGTGTTGATTTCATCATTGCAATTGGATTTAATAGAGGTTTAACACATTTTTCTTGACATTGATTCAATTACTTCCATTTTGTTAATAAATATACTAACTGTGCAACCCTGTGTGTTTCTTGTCCAGAAAGGGGAGATAAGATGTAAGGAATCCATGAAATTGGGGGTTGCAGATTCATAAAAAGAACTTGATTAATTAGAGGGAAGTTGTACGTGTCTGATTGGGGTGGGTGGAAAGTTCCCCTGAATTAGATGAAACCTGATTAAAACCTCATACAATACCCCTCACACTTTCCGGAGAATAACCTTGACTGCTCTCCCTTTTTAGCTTGATTTTTGGCTAACCTCTCAGAGTTCCCCCTTCACTATAACTAGCGGGGGACTCCTGAAATCAGTCCACCATGCCAAATTTGATGAATTCCTCTTAACATGGAACCCGGCAGAACTTTTGTTTGTATATTGAACTTTCACAAGAAATACTTTCTCCAGGTACATTTTCCAACAGCACTACCCCACCAAGGAAAAGATCCATCATGAAAACTGAGTTTTTATTGGTATGTTATTTTCTTTATGCAACACTTGCGCCTAAGCGCTGTACAAAGAAGTAATAACAGTACAAAAAATGACATGTCAGTTTATAATACAATGGTTGCGATCTAGGCAGGAGAAGAAGGAAGATAGGATTCAAGATGTGAGTTGGATAGAGAAAGGTAAGCGGAGGAATGAATAGAAAGGGGGGAACATACCAAGGTTCTGCAGCAAGAAGAGAAAAAGAGCAGAAACTATCAAGCATAGGGCGGTTTGGCGCAGGAAACAAGAAGAGGCATTGAGATCGAAGAGGACGAGACTGAGTAGAAAGAAATGCAAGCCGCAAGATAGGGGGGAGCAAGGCCATAAAGGGATTTGAACACCTAGCAATGAAATTGGGAAAGGATCAAAGGAAAGCCCAGGACAAGGAGAGAAGGGAGTAGGAAATGGTACACTGTGGAGGAAAACGGACAGTAGAACTAACTCCCAAGAATGATAAATGGAATGAAGAGGAGCAAATTGATAGGAAGGAGGAGCAAGCGAAGAGTCTGGGGAATAAAATGTCATGAAGTAGAACTTTTGGTGGAAGAAAGGGATGGCAAAGGGCGAATTTTACAAACGGTGAAGAATTGGAACTGACAAATCTGAGAAGAAGAAAAGATATGGGAAGAGAAAGATAGGAACGAGTATAAAAGGAAAGTGCCGGGCTTGGAAAAATTGAGTCTCAGGTAGCATGCGGTGATCTGGGAGCAACAAGAGCCTCCAGAGACAACTGCATTGCTTTTTTAGCTATCTCTAGCAGTGCCCCTGGACAATAACATTTTTAGGGTGATGGTGCAAAATGGAAAGCGGAAGCTGCTGTATAAATGAACAATCACAACAGCATTCAGATGGAGCCACAAGTATCTCTGCGTTAACAAGCCATCTGCATAGTTGTTGAGGTCTAGGGCCAGGAGAAGCTGGGGAAATGTAATCTACTCCTTTTCACTAGCCTATTGAATGCATGGAGTAAAGTAAATCGGTCCAATGCGGTGTGAGCTGCGAAATGTGTTAAAAAATGAATTGGTACCGGCACAAGTATTGAAAACAAAAGAACGTTTAGAGCGAGGACATGTGCTCTTGTGACTAATTTTTAACTTGTCCCTTTTGTGATTCTGTGCAGATCACGTTCTGTGTTTGCCAACTGTATAATGTGCTGGTTGTTGTCCTATTTGCGTGCTCCCATCTCCTTTCCGCTTGCATCTAAGCTTTCGAATTCTTATGGAATCCGGCTGAAAAAGATCACCATGCCAAACTGCTACAGGCACGGCACCTCCTCTCCTGGAAGCTCCTGCTACAGTAGATGTTGCCCGTAAGGTGCTCCGTGTGGATCTAGATCTTTTGTCAAATACTGCAAACCAAACTAAATGATGGGAGAACCACATGGTGTGGGGGAGGGTGAAGGAAGTGCTCTAGAGTTAAAGTGGAGCACCCAACATGCTGCGCAAAGCTTGAACTGGAAATCCTAAAACACTGAACCCTAGTAGAAATGGCTCCTTAACGGGTTACGCAAATAGGGACATGGTACAGGGGCATCAACCGACGGTCATGGACATTGCAAAACCTTAGAACTAGGTTATGCTTTGCTTCCATTTGCTGGGTTACAACTCCTTATTTCCAGAAGTAGCCACAGTCTAACGGAGTGACCCATTTTTAGCAAGACAATCCTGTTAACCTAAGCAGCCTTCAGAAAATGCTGTTTATTGCAAAGCAAGGAAATCCAAGAATTCTCAGAAAACAATGATAGCTGAAGCTTCAACTCCCGAGGGACATGACACGAAGTAACCAGTTGACTCCACCCGGGGGTAGAATCTGTGCATTGCTTGCCGGAATCTAAATATAACAAATGGCAGGCGGTGCTATACAAATACAACATAAATGTAAATTTGTAGCGAATCTGTAGGTATCCTAAAGGCACTCTGATGCTCGCCCCTTTCGCCACATTGAGCATGTTGGCTGTCCACTCAGCACTGTACAAATCGTAGACTTCACGTGGCTGCCGGATGAGTTTCATCAGCTTGCTGAACACCATTTATTGACCATGCAACCCCTCTTAGTAATGCCAAGGGACTGGTATCAAACCCTGTGGCCCTCGACCTCGTTTATATTCTGAACTTCTGAGATCCACTGGAAATATCTTTGGTTAAGACTCTTAATGGCCAAATTGTGCAGTTCTGTGTGGCTGACGCCCCCTGTGATGAAAAGCACCCACTCTGCTTTGCGCTGGTATGATGGCCAGCCAATGGCAGCTCAGGATAAGTTACTTTTAATGTTAGAAGCCCACTTTCTTCCTTGTACAGTTGCAGGTTATTATGTGAACATTCGGGGCAGATTCGTAATAGTGTTATTTAGCCTTTTTTTATTTTTTTTTATTTTTTATTTTAAATAAGCTTGCTGAAATGCACCAAAGGCTGAAATGACAACACTATTTAGCAGATGTGTTGCCCACAATGAAGCAGCAATAGCTGCCAAAGTGCAGGTCTATATTAAGGTGAAAATTCAGTGTAAAAGGAATTTTTAACCTGAAGCTCCACTTCACATACTCTTTAAAGCTACTCCGCCTTTTGCAGACAAATGCACGGCTCGTTACACTTAGAAAAGGTGTAATGCAGAAACAAAATCTCATTGCTAAATCTTTTTTTGAGGGGAAATTCCCTCTGGCCAAGGGCCTTGCCGCCTTTAAAGAATTATATCCTTCTAAAGTTACGGCCACTTTATGATTAACAAGGAAAAATTGTAAGCAGACCACATTCATTAGCAAACAAAATTGTGTGCGTATGCCAACAAATTTGGACCTTTGAACTGTGCAAGAATGCTGTGCTCCTCCAAATGTGCCAACCCATTCAGAATCGCACCCTGCATTACTAGGATTTGTACCACACACTGGTTTTATTTGCATGGTCTCCTGGCACTGTGGTGCATCTGGAAGCGTGGGTGGGTTTAGTTAGTTGGGAGGAGCTGCAAAGGGAAGATTGTAGGGATTGTGCATTGAAGTTGTAGATTGGAAGTACCCTGAGCTCTGTGTGCTTGTAAACATTCTAGGTGTGACGTATGGGTGGGGGGCAGCGCCGAAGGCTTTGTACCCAGAACGGTGGCCTAGTGCCTGGAGTGTGTGCATGCGTTGGCTGGATCACAGGGGCTGAAAATGTCAGTTGTAGTTGGAGTTGTATGTTTGTGATGTTTGCAGTATGGGGTGAAACACAAGCCGTGTGCAAGTGGCTGGTTTGCATTTGGTGTGGTGAATAAGGTGGAGACAAATGGAGTTTGTGAAAAGGTGGGGGGTTCTTTCAGTTTACGCAGGTCTTTCAAATTATTGGTCTTGCTGTTGGTTGCGTTAAAGTGAGAGGTGTTTGGCTTCAATGGTTGATGCATGAAGATATCTTGTGTTGAGGTTTCGGGGGTCTGAGAGATGGGGAACGCGTTCTCTTGGGGGTTTTATCGTGCGTTGATGGGATGTCTTGCAATAGTTTGTTTTCTGAGCACCATGCAATGTGTTTTAGGCAGAATGTTGGGGGCGGGTGTGCAAGGATGCTGTTCCCTTAGGTTGTGTCTGCTTGTTGAGAAGTGTTGTTCTTGCTGCTTAGTGGGTGTAGTTTAGACTTTCGTTGAAGCATTGAGAGTAGGGTTTTTAGACTTTTCCAGAATTTCAGGTGGTCCTTTAGAGTGCAGATATCCCTGCGTGCCATGTCCTCCACTTTAAAGTTAAAGGTTGAGTCCCTGGTTTTGATGTTCTTTGTCTCACGCTGTGATTTTTATCAATTTTAGTCACTTGCAGAAGTGCTTTTAAAAACAGTGCAACACAATGAAATATGCTTTGCGCCTGTACTTTCACGGGCCACTTACCGTACAACCATTTTTATTGTCCTGTCCTGCGTGCAAGGTGGGGGAGGGGAGGCTCGCGTACTTGATGCGCACTCAGGATTCAAACTTTTTTGGGGATGTTGACCATGCATCACAGGGAGAGATCTAACTTTGTTGACTTGCCTTCCACATGTTGAACACAAGAGGCAAACCTATATTACAATATGCCTCCAGTGTCAGTCTGCAACTTGCTGGCAATTTTTAATCCCAGCTGAAGGTACAACATTTGTTTTATTATTTTCATTATAGCCAAGAGCGGCTGGGTGGAGCTGTAACTAGCGCTCTAGCAAAATAATGCCACCATGCGCCGTTAATCCTACCCACCTCACTGCTCACCAGGGAGCAACATCTAGTGAAGCCCAGGAGCACAGGTGGTGTGCAGCTTCAGTTCCCGCCCTCTCTGTACAAAAGGGCCCAGTCAGAATTGGGCCCTCGGACCTCTTTTGCCACATTGAGGACCTGCGAGGGGTGCAAGAGTGGTGTGTGTTGGGTATGGAGGAAACGCTGTGCTCAGAAATGCCCGGTCACCCTCCCCAGTGTGCCCCCTGGCTTCAGCTTCACCTGCTTGCTCAGAGGATTGCACGCTCCATGGGATGGATGTGAGGAGCGCTGTTTATCTGCCCCAGGCGGACTATTAGGACACGCGTGCAGCTCCCATTTCTTTGACGCTTCGGCCATTCTTCTGTCTTATCAGAAAGGCTGTCAAAGGGCCGATCGATGAAGGGACAAATGTGCAAGGTGCTCCATGGCGATGCTTCTAATCGCGCTTTACAGCGGGAGGGCAAATGGCTTGCATTGGTCGGAGTTTGTTTGGGGAGTCCGGGTACCATGTGTTAGAAATGCATTTTCTAATGGTGCAGAGGGGGCCGGGTCTTTAAGGGCCTGCCATCTAATGACCATTGTGTTCTGGGTTTGTGCACATGGAAATAAATACACACTGAAGACTACTGTTTGTGGTGTATGAGGCGAATGTCTTGCTCCAAAAATAGTGGCCGCCGTCTGCTAAACAGCTGTGTAAATAACATCATGAATTTTGAATGAGACTGCATTGTTGCTGGTGAAAAGCGAATCCACTCCATCGTTGTGGGTTCCATTGATTTGTCGCTTGCTGTTCAGTCCCCACCCCTCTTCGCCCCCGCCCCCCTATGACAGTTGTATCTTGGATTTCGTGTTGCCTCGAGTCTGGATTTCAGTTTATGCAAATAAAATTATGAAGGCATTTGACTTGATAGCGTTGTGTTTTCGGAAGTCGATGGTGTATGCCCTCTTTTAGTTTTGGCTATTTGAGGGCGCTTAAGTGCCATCTCTAAGCCAAAACGAATGCATTGGAGTGCAGCCAGGAGGGAGATGACATGTGAGGAGGGACGCACAGCTTGTGCGAGTTTGACTATTTACACACCCACTAGCTGCTTATGGCCATGCTGAACCTTATTTTCACCCACTACCTGCCCCCACCCCTACACATCCTCTTGGGATCTCTTTGAGCTACCTCTCAAACAGTGACATTAAACTTCAGCCAGCTAGTGTTGTTTGTGGGTAATCTGCAAAGAGTTAATGGCAGCTGTAAAAGCACTATTGATGTGTTAGAAAATGTCTCAACCAAGTTTTCTTTCAGCCTCTTGAGATATATATTCCTTACACTGAAGAAATCCTATTAAAACATGCATTGACAATGCCAACAGTTTTTTAGCTTGTTTATAGGTATTCGATAGAGATTTGCCAGACATTGATTTCTTGTGCCCAATGTAAGGAGCCAGGAATGAGACACAGACATAGATAAGTCATATTTGTGGTTACAGAGTTTATTAAAGAAGGGGTTGGAAAATGCCTCATTGGCCAAAACTAAGGGTCTGTCCAATGTCAAGATGTCCAAAGCATAACTGTCCTGTGTCCAAAATCCTATCATTGACCTTACATTCCAAAATAACTCTAATGTGCAAAGGGGTAATGTCTCTAGTCTTGAAAAGTGCACAAATGCTCAGGTTCAAAAGAAATATAAATGCACGCCAGCACAAAAGTTCCCAATGGATAAGGTTCACACTTCCAGGGAATGGCTCCCTTCCCCAGGCTGCTGTTCAAGATTTCTAACGACTCCCAACAGGCACAAAACCTCCTTGGAGGTTTCTTGGATAATAACAAAACACTTTGTATTCCAAAACAGTTTTAGATATAAGTTCCAAGTATAAAGGATACCTAGTGTACTCCACGGCCAGGTTGTTTTTCACTTCAATTTCACTTTATTCACTATCTTGGGTTTACCTGGTGTATTACTGTGCCAGGACTTCTTAGGGTGGTCCATTTTCTACAATTGCAGACTTGGCAGGCAGTTGCCTGGTATACTCTCCTGCCAGAGATTTTAACGTGCTTCACTTTATATACACTTGCAGAATTGTGCTAGCCTAGTTTACTCTTCTGACAGGGCTTTCAGCGTGGTACACTTTACACACACCTTTGATGTCGCAAAAGTTAGTTCACAAGGTGAATGGCTGTCTTCCTCTCTCCTTAACCTCTCTCAGGTTTTGTGTATGGGCCCCAGACTCGAAACTTTTATGGTTTTGCAAAAGTTCATGAGGTGAGGGGGTTTCTTCTCTGGCTTTGCCTCCCCTGGGTGTGGGTCCTAGACTTGCAACTAATATGGTTCTGCAAAGGTTCACAAGGTGAGGGGTTTTCGTCTCCTTCCTTGACATCTCTCAGGCTTTGCCTCCCGAAATGATATTCTTTCATTCCACTCACAATTATTTAACACTTTTTGGTATCTTTGCGGAAGCGCCCTGGTGTTTCTCTCCAGGACTCACTGGCTTTCTGCAGTGCTTTTCTGTTCCCTCAGGGTAAATGGAGAGTTGCAATTCGGTCCTCCGTCCCTTTGCGGGTCCACCGTCCTCACTCGCCAGCTCCATGTCTTTATAGGTTCTGACCTGGTGGATGAACCTCTCTGTGTTCCTGTGGCTGAGGCGCTGTTCTCCAGTTCCTGTGACCACCGACCAGACTTGCCTTCTATCTTTGGTCCAGTCCCAGCATGGTACATTGGTTGCTGCAGCCTTCCGCCTTCTACCTTGAGACGGCTGGCTCCACTGACTCCTCCACAGAGGCTCAGCAGTCCCTCAATCGACCTCGAGTAGACACTGCTTCCCCAGGTAGCTCTCCATGTGTTAATTCAGGTTCTGCCTTTTAAATCTTCCAGCACCTGTCGATCACACGTAACTACTAGAGCGCATTCTGTGGTTCTCGGCATCGTGGATCTGCTTTGCTCCATTGAGCCTCCTAGTCTCACTATTCGTGTGTATATATATATATATATTTCTGAGGCTTGTGGAATCTGCTTAGATCACATGCTGTGCATAGGCCGACATCTAGTGGAAGCTGCGGAGTATTACAGTTTGTTTTTCGAAACTCGAAAATGGGCGTCGACACAGGGCGTGCCAGTAATACTATCCCTAGTGTGACGTCCACTGTACCCAAGATCCCTCACGCGTCTAGGATCCTCAGATTGTTTTTTTCCGCCATACTGGTCGGAAGCATTTTGCGGAGTCCCCTGGCCTTAGCCATACTTTTGCTAAAGTTTAAAATAATAATCTATTGACATCCTTCCCCACCCCAATGTCGAACTTCGACACTCGACGCCGGCTGGAGAAGAAATCGACCGTCGGCTGCTGCACGACGGATTTGGGCCTCGGAAGGCCGCTGGCCTCGTCCTGGGCCTGGTAGGCCGCTGGCCTCGGCCCTGCAAGTAGGGAGAGTGGGGGGTGGTACATACTCTACACTCTTGGTATATAGGTACACCTTATACATTTCCTACACTTAACAGCCCGCTGCCTCAAGGTGCGTATGGAGGGTACCCCTTTTCAATTCTGCCCCAAGTGCAACCGCAAATACCCTTGGGTCGACAGGCACGCCACGTGCAATCTCTGCTTGCCGAGGGACCACCCCGAAGCGAACTGCAGAGCGTTTAGTAGGTTTAAACCTAAGACACTTAAGGACCGTTCGACGAAGCGTTGGGCCCACCACGCCAGGCAGGCGGCCATGGCAGCGGAGGGCGCCTTCAGCGATGGCAGCGACGCCGTACTTTCGGACGGCGAGGGCAGTACGGCGTCGAAAGACAGCAGAGCGCAGGTCCCAGACCTCGGAAGGTCGTCTGGCAGGGCGGCTATGGGGAAGACCCCCGGCGACACAAGCGCTTCACATACTACACACACTAAACATACTAAGTCCAACCGAGACTCGACGACGTCGAGTTCTCGGAAAGAGGCACAGACAGAACGGTCCGATTCGGTGTCCTCTGGGCGCTCTCGATCAAGATCGCCGCATGACTCCAGGCAATCATCCACTCTTGCCAAGAGTGCCTCGCTCCCTAGGCTAACAGAAGTTCGATCGTCGGAAGACGAAGACGACTTCCACCCACAGGCCGCGCTCCAGGAGGCGGAGCCCGCAATTAAAGCCAGCGAGGCCCCACGCTCGAAGGACAGGGACACGTCTCCCGATCCTCGACGCCAGGCGTCGAAAAACTCTGGAGCCACTAAGGGACAGGGAAAACATTTTTCTACGCACGGGGAGGGGGGAAAACAGCAGAAGAAACTACCTGTACATTCTTCCACACCTGTGAAACACTCCACCCCCCCTAAACAGACAGACAAGCCCAGGTCTGCTGATAGGTCCACAACCAGCAAAGCTACTCAAGATAAATCCCATAGACTTGCTGAGAGAGTCATTCCAAGTTCCAAAAAATGGTCCAGTGAAGACATAGATAGGGTCATGTCAAACATTTCCTCTCGTATGATCCACAAGGGGCCACACCCTCAGGCTCTACTGATCCTATGCCCCCGAGTAAGAAGGCCCGGTTTGAAACCCCAATGAATTCTGAACCCTTCGAGGTACAACCTTACGCAACACCATACTCACGGTATCAAGGAGAGGCTTCCTTTTGTGGAGACCAAGAATTTGGTATGATAGAAGAGCAAACCGGGACGGGCTACTATGGGGATGATGAGGACCAGGAAGAAGAAGAGGATGACCCGGAAACATACAGAGTAGATTCCCCGGTAGAAAACGAAGCCCCGGTTACCGACTCCCCGGTCGATAACCAACCCCTCCTAAATGAGGTTCTCGCTCGCGCAGCAGAACATTTCCACATTGACACCCACGGTGTACAGGAAGAAAGGGACTTCGCAGAAGAGTTAGTGGGAGAAAGGAGGCCTGTTGCCCAGACCATCCCTATCCTTAAATCCATTCAGCGGAGAATAGATCCGTCCCTGGTGAACCCAAACCTCACCAGAGCAGTCAATCCCAGGGTTGAAAAACTAAACTTTTCAGGGCAGCCCAGTCTGACCCTCTATATATAGAGGACATCTGAAACCAGACTCCCTAGTTGTCACCAACACTCGTAAGAGGGCTGGAACACCCTTGTCTTCGTCAGAAGCTCCTCACGACAAAGAGAGCAAAAAACTATACGGTTTCGGCAGGAAGGTAGCCTCAACGTCCGCCTATCAAGCAAGGATTGCTAACTCCACCACCCGGTTGGCCAGCTACAACTGCCATCAGTGGGAAGAAGTCGCGGCTTTCATAGCCTTTGCTCCTGAACCGTTAAAGGGCCAATTAGCTCGGATTTCCGCAGAGGGTAGAGCCGTGTCTGGTTGCATTTTGAAAGCAACCTTCGACGCCGCGGACAACGCAGGCAGATTGATAGCAGAAGGTACTGTTATCAAGAGACATGCGTGGTTACGGCAGTCTGGTTTTAAGGCAGAAACTCAGGCATCATTGTTAGACAAACCGGTGGAAGCTGATCTGTTTGGTAAGGCGGTCGAAGACGCTTTGAAAAATGCCAAGGACGAATACCAGACACTCAAATCCCTTGGCCAGTTAACCAATAAACCCCCTAACCAGAGAGGGAATAGTAATTTTCGTCGCCCACGCGGCCAAAATTCCCAGAGAGGATCTAACTATTCCCAGGGGCAGGGTACACAGTGGAACAACAACCAACAGTCTACCTAGGGTTACGGCAGAGGTAATAGGAGAGGTCGTGGTAAAGGCAGAGGCAGCCCCAGCAAGGGAGGCGGCACGCCTCCACCAAAGCAGTGACGCTCAGTTCAGGGTCCCTTCTCACGCAACCCCAGTAGGGGGACGCATTTCAAACTTCACCCAGGCTTGGGAAGGGATCACATCAGACAGATGGGTGCTGTCAACAGTATCCACGGGATATTGTATAGAGCTACTGCAGCGTCCCCGGAACCATCCTCCACGACAAAGAGTACACTCCTTAGAACATCAGAAGATTCTCCTCGAGGAGATCGCCATTCTTCTACAAAAGGACGCGATAGAACTCGTCCGGGGACACCAGGTAAACAAGGGTATTTATTCAACTTACTTCCTTGTGCCAAAGAAAGACTTGACAATGCGCCCAGTATTGGACTTACGGCCTGCCAACAAGTATGTCAAGCCCCAAAATTTCGTATGACCACGCTACAAGAGGTAATCCCCCTCCTAAAAAAGGGGGATTACATGGCAACCTTGGATATGAAAGATGCTTATTTTCATATTTCCATGTTCCCAGCGCACAGAAAGTACTTGCGCTTCAAGGTGGACAGTCGGCACTACCAATTCAAGGTACTGCCCTTCGGGATAGCTTCAGCACCAAGGGTATTCACCAAGGTACTGGCGGTGGCGGCTGCACACCTACGCAGGGAGGCAATCCCAGTGTACCCTTATCTGGACGACTGGCTCATAACGGGGGAAACCCCAGGAATTTGCAGGACAAACATTCAAAGGACTATTGACCTCCTCCACGAGTTAGGCTTCTCAATCAACGAGAAGAAGTCAAGCCTGGTGCCAAGCACCTCAAAACAATTCCTAGGAGCAATCCTGGAGGGGTTGACCTTTTCTTCAGAAGAAAGAATTCGGAATATACTACTGCAAATTTCACATTATCAGTCCGGTCACCAAATAACGGTACGCAAAGCAATGCGTTTACTGGGCATGATGGCGTCCTGCATTTACCTGGTCCCCCACGCGCGCCTGCGCATGCGTCCCATGCAGGAATGGTTGGCGAAACAGTGGTCTCAGGCAAGTGGTCAGTGGGACGATCTAGTGGTCGTTTCGCCAACACTGGTACAAAGCCTTCACTGGTGGACAAGAGAAAATCTTGCACAGGGGAAACCCTTTTACGATCCCGAAGTACAGGCAGTAGTCACTACAGATGCATGTCTGACTGGGTGGGGAGCTCACCATCTCCACCACACAGCTCAGGGTCTCTGGTCTCACTCAGTGGCCAAGAACCACATCAACCTGCTAGAGCTTCTGGCAGTATTCCGAGCGCTTCAGGCGTTTGAGCCCCACCTACTAAACCTGTCTGTGCAAATCCGGACGGACAGCACTACAGCCATGTTCTACCTGAACAAGCAAGGAGGGACTCGCTCGCCAAATCTGTCCAAGCTTGCCCAGAAAATCTGGATATGGGCACTCGGACGGAACATCTTCCTGTCATCACAACATGTTCCAGGGGAGCTCAATTCCCTAGCGGATGCTCTGAGCAGAGACTCCCTCCCAGAGGAACACAAATGGGTTCTTCACAGAGAGGTCGTAGAAGATCTCTTCTCTCAGTGGGGTTTCCCCACTACAGACTTATTCGCCACAAGCGAAAACAGACAATGCCCAGGATTTGCATCCAGGTTCCACCAACCAGACTCCCAGGGGAACGCCCTGTGGATGAACTGGTCAGGGATGTTTGCGTACGCTTTTCCACCAACTCCTCTTATCAGGAAAGTGGTGAACAAGATGAACAGGGAATCGATGACGCTCGTCCTAGTTGCTCCCATGTGGGCAAGACAACCCTGGTTCCCACACCTACGCAGGATGGCGGTGTGCGAGCCCATCATACTTCCAGCCTGGTACAACCTACTGTCCCAGCACCAAGGTCAAACAGTGCACCAGCAACCCAACTCAATGAACCTGGCAGCATGGCTCCTGAGGTCATAGAGTTTGGACACCTCAATTTGCCACAGAGGTGTATGGACATCCTAAAGGAATCTAGGAAACCAAACACAAGGCACTGTTACTTTGACAAGTGGAAGAGGTTCGTTATCTGGTGCCAGAGTAGACGAATCAACCCAGTTTATTGCACTCCTTCCACTATTGTTACATACATGCTCCACCTGCTAGATGCAGGATTGGTTTTTAACTCACTGAAAGTACACCAGGGAGCCCTCTCGGCTTACACCACTTCCCATAGCAAGGTGTCGTGGTGGAAAGTACCAGTAGTTAAAGCCTTCATGGAAGGAGTAAAGAGACTCCACCCTCCTATTTCAAACCCACCACCAGGGTGGGACCTTAATGTGGTGCTAGCCAAGCTCATGGGCCCCCCTTTCGAACCCATGCATAAAAGCAGTCTCAAACACCTGACTTATAAAACGGCCTTCTTAGTAGCTATTACTTCTATAAGAAGGGTCAGTGAAATTCAGGCTCTGTCAGTGCAGGATCCCTTCTTTACTATCCATAAAGACAAACTGGTTTTACGCACACACCCTAGGTTCTCACCTAAATTTATATCAAAATTCCATGTAAACCAGTCCATCGAGCTTCCGGCTTTCTTCCAGAACCCGCAAAGCTCGGCTGAGGTGAAACTACATACCCTAGATGTGCGTAGGGCGGTCCTCTACTATGTAAATAAAACAAGACCGCTAAGGAAAACAGATCAACTGTTTGTCTCCATAGCTACAGGCAGAGAGGGGGATCGCGTCTCTAAAGGTGCCATCTCGAAGTGGATTATTAACTGTATCCAGCTGTGTTACTCTCTGAAAAGACTCTGCCTTTTACGCCAAGGGCCCACTCTACTAGAGGCATTGGGGCCACTCTGGCTTTCATTGCAAATGTACCCCTTGACACCATTTGCAAAGCAGCTACTTGGAGCTCTATTCACACTTTTACTCAGCATTACTGCATTGACGCCCATTCCAAGGCAGATACACAAGTGGGACAAGCGGTTCTAAGACACTTATTTGCTCATGACCCTTCTCACATCCCACCTCCTTCTTCTGGTACTGCTCGCTAATCTATGCACAGCATGTGATCTAAGCAGATTCCACAAGCCTCAGAAGGGATACATTACTCACCATAATCGTATTTCTGATGCTTGTATCTGCTTAGATTCACATGCGACCCACCCTTCCTCCCCTCCGAGAGAAGGCGCATGATTGCTTGTAGTCTTACCTTTCTGTCTATCTGCTTGGATTATCTATACTCACGCTACTCCTCATGCTACCTCATGTCAGAAAAAATACAATCTGAGGATCCTAGATGCGTGAGGGATCTTGGGTACAGTGGACGTCACACTAGGGATAGTATTACTGACACGCCCTGTGTCGACGCCCATTTTCGAGTTTCGAAAAACAAACTGTAATACTCCGCAGCTTCCACTAGATGTCGGCCTATGCACAGCATGTGAATCTAAGCAGATACAAGCATCAGAAATACGATTACGGTGAGTAATGTATCCCATATGGAAATGTTGAGTTTTCCTAGGTTTTCTTTCTACATGATACTGCAAGAGATCTTTAGCAGGTTTTGTGGGAAGTAGAAGGGAACTTTTACAATAAGCCACAGAAGCTTGGGATACAGAGGCAACATCTCTAAAAGGGAAAGGGGGCACATGCCTTCCTCCGATGATGTCATGTTATCCCCCTGAGGGCCAGCTCCCCAATGTGGTCCTCCCCCATATAGCTGCCCCCAGGATCAGGTAGCGGCTGTGGTCCCCTGGCCACATGGGGAGAGGCTATACCTGGGAAAGGAGTGATGACATCATCAGATTCATTACACCAGATAATCACACCATTTCCCCACTGTTGTCATCGTATCGTAAGGTAGTACCAATATGATGGTGCTTGACAAATTACTATTCCAAGTCTACATGAAAGTGCAAACTGTTGGCTTTGCAAATGCTTGTTTTTCTTTTCCTTCTGTGTAAAACACTTCAAAACTCTTTGCATAACACACAATCCATGGCCAAGGTGCGGAATTCATACAGGGAAAGATGTCCATCTACAAACCAAACCGAACACTAAGGTCCAGCAACAACATTTAACTCAAACCGAAACAATACTCAGTGTAAATTTGGTGGCACAACGTTCTCCTGCATCACAGCAAACCCTTGGAACTCGCTCCCAAAGGAAATCCGAACAACAGAAGATCACCTAAAGTTGAACAGTTCAATCCAGTTTCAGAACCAAACTGAGCCATTCTGATTGGGTGTTATAGCCCCGAAGAAGCACCTTTCGATGAGTCCATTTGTATCTAAAATTAATGGCGACCTAATTTCTATGTGAGCAGATCTTTTTCCATTGGCAATTATTGAATTGTCTTCCCATATTTACTTGCCATTTGGCTCTGGCTTTCTGATGTCCAAGATCTGATGCCTCCTGAGCCATATTATACACTGTTGAGGCAATCTTCCTGCAGCCACCCGAGGTGACCATATATAGCAGCATGGGGGTTTGAGATAGGTCATTGGGAAAACAACACTCAGATTTAAAGGCTTACTGCAGCCCATAATACTGTAATAAGGGGAAAAGGTTTCCTACCTTAGAACTAAACTGTGCTTCTGAGACAAAGTGTGGATCTTGATGCATGTTTCCCAAGCGGGTAAATTCTACAGGTTCCCAGGTATTTTTGATCCAGGTGTCATAGGAGGGTCCAAAGCCAGAATGCCCCACAGCTCAATCCAGGGTTCGTATGGAGAAGTCATCTTTGTGTGTGTGTAATGCTATTCCAATGTGCAGTGTACTGGGTCAAACCTATGCTTTTCAGCAATTGTCCAAGAAAGGAGGAAGAAAGGGATTGATGCAAGTTGAACAGATTCCCGCTTTACAGCCACATGGGGAAGCACCCCTCTGAGAAGCACCAAAAAATTGAAAACTACCTGTGCCACTAAAAAAAATAAAGCTCTGTCATTGGCAATCATCCCTCCCTGCACATAGGGTCTAGTTCGGGCATGGCATCTGATTTGGGGTGACTTTGGGTGCCTGGCAAGCTACATAAGAACAGTGAAATGACATTTAACATAAAAGGACGTCAGACCATATTGGGATGCCCTAAAGGATTCCCGCTTTGGAATCTCTAGCATTTGAGCAAGTGAAATCTTGCCAAATAAATGATAATGGACGACTCGCATATTTTTGATTTTATATTCTAGACATACCAGATGATTAGCCGCAAGTAACATAGAAGCATCTCTGCTGACTTTGACTCCCAAGTATGTTATTACAACTTGTTCGCATCTATACTCTGATGTTGGGCAGGTTGTAGTGGAAGTCAGAGGAAAAGGGTGGATTTCATGAATCTAGCAGGCTTCTCACGGCTTGTTTACAACACGCTCTCTGCCATATTCATTCTTGACCTTTTTGTGCCCCTTGACACTGTCGATCATTTCCCCATCCTCAATTTCCTCTCCTATCTTTGTTTTTCTGGCTGTGTTCTTAGTTGTACGTTCATATTCCGTGTCCGGGGCTGGCAGTCTCTCTTCCCATCGCCCGGTATCCCTCAGGGTTCTGTTCTTTGACCTCTACTATTTTCTCTTTACACTGTTCCCCTCTCCTCCTTAATCCAGTTATTCAACCTTTCCGGTTATTTCTATGTGATTTTCTTCTCCATCTCTGATTCTGTGTTCTACCATCTACTCTTGTCTGCTAACCATCCAATCTTGAATGACCACTAACTTTCTTCACTTAAACCTCACAAAAAACATGAACTGTATTTTTTGCCCATGCCCCCCACGTGCTCCCCCACTAATCTATTTCCCCCTTCACACTTCCTGTTTTCACTCTGTGCCTGTAGTATCTCTCTCTCATTTTTGACCCTAATCTTTCTTTCTCAATGCATATCACTAATACTGCTCGAAACTGCCGCTTTCACCTCTACAATCTTTTACGCTCGTCCTTTTCTGTCATTTCACACCATCAAGCTTCTGATTTCTTTACTGATCTTCCCCCACCATAACTATCGTCTGGCCCTTTTTGTTGGTCTCTGTGCTTTACACCTCCCCTCCCTCCACTCTCCCTACAACACTGCTAGCTGCCCATTTCCTTCTACCCCCTTGTTCTATTTTCTCCTCCCTTCGAATCTGCATCTCTCTTACCATTTGATTCTCACTTACACTTTGACTTTCTTTGCACAGTCTTTAAATGTGCCCACAGCCTTGCCCCATCTTATCTGTCCTCTCTTGTCACTTTCTGTTCTCCTTCACTCTCAAACACAGGAACTTCTCTCTGTCCCCAAATGTATACTGCACAATTGTCTGTGGTAATTTAGTTCAACAAAAATCACTTTTATTGGGGAAATGCATATATATGTTTTTTAAGGGTCGTGACTAATCTGGAGATTTTGTCCCTTTTTCCTTAGGGGGAGACAGCCCGCTCAGCAAAACTCTCCCTAGGGACTTGGCAAAGCGGGACCTCAGTGGGAGTGGCTCCCCTCAAGGGAACAATGACTCCCATTCCTATGGGGAACTCCCTATAACTAAGGCATTGTTTGCATACATGGAAATCGGAGAAACTGATGTTACATTCAGCTGCGGGACTCAAGATCACATTGAAAGTGTCTTTGGATATTTTGCTCAAGACAATGCTGGTCTCTCCACGAGCTTCACAGCTGAACATAAACAACACACCCCGTTTGTGTCATCGAGCGAGAATAAAGGCACAATCACTCTTGAATGGGAGGGAAGAAGCAGCGCTACGCATAGGTGAGCCTCCACTGTGAGAACGTCATCAAGGGGAGGAATTATGCTGCACACTGGAGCCGGCTGTGGTGCGCGCAGAGACAGACGCTGCCGACCTGACATGGGAGAGTGTAGAGTCGGACGGAGTGGCAAAGGCAGCTCAAGTCGAGCCTAAACTGTAGGCGTGACCAAGTGGAAGACGTGGTAGCCAAGGTGCCCGCAAACCGCTGCCGAAACCAGGGATGGAGGGACGATTAATTCTTCTGCTCTCAAGGAGAGAGCCCAAGTGTAAAGAGACGCCAAAATGAGTGGAATACAAAACCTGTTTGTATACAGAGTGGAAAACCTGCAAGATGTGGGCAACGCCACAGCTATCGAAGGGACGCCACCTCACTGGAAGAAACGCAACGGAACAGAAGGCATCTGGGTTGTCCAGGTCAGAGGGAGGCAGAGAGAGAATAGAATGACAGGGGGGGGGAGGAGTGTCCTAAGCCCCAAAGAGGGTCAGAAAGACCCGGGAGAGTGAGAAGGAACAAGAGAATTAGAAGGCTATGGAGCCCAAAAAACAGAGGATTGTAATCCACCAAAGAGCTCAGAGAAACTCCCAAGAGCTAAGAGAGCCACATATCACGGGGGCGGAGGGTACTAATCCTCCAGAGATATGAGAGACATTGGGCTTGAGAAATCCAGTGGGGCTAGAGAGGTTCAATAGACAGTGAAGAACAAATATCAGGGGAACAGAGTCTCCGAAGACATGAAGCAAGTGAGCAAAGGACACTACAGTTGTGAAGAGGGATCCGTGAAATATCCCTCCACTTAAAGAAACTGAGACACTTGTTTTTTTCAGGGACTTGAGGCTTTCTTTTTGGAACTTCTTGGAAACTTTGGAACAACTGTCAAGCTATGTTAAAAGTAGGGAGAATTGTATTTTCTACAGACATTTATTGAATCCAGAACCAGGAGAGGCTCCTGGGATGCCAGGGAAAGATCAGGGTTAAACCACTCTGAGTGCAGGGCATTCTGCCTAGTTTTTCTTAATTGATAGAGCCAGTTTAGGAGGCAGGTTTGGATCGAAGACTATTTTTGTTTTGACTATTGACGTGCACTATAGCTATAGTTTTGCTAGGAAGGGACTTCCCTTTAGCAATAGGGCTCGAGTGGCGTTTTCCTTTCAAGTTAAATAAAGCTTCTTGAAAACATGTCCCTGAGTCTCAGTCCTTTTTCTGGCTAACTACAGGGATAGGTGGTATAGGGGGGGGGGTTGAGTGGTGGGAGTCGGAGTCGTAGGGGGCAGGAGACAGTTATAATTCAAAATGATTTTCGTGAAAGTCGACTGCAGAGTAATTTAATTCAGAAAAACATGGAACCATCCCGAAGCCCCCCATGTTCTGCATTTCACTTCCACTCCATTGCTGTTCTAGCTCCTAAACACTGTAATGCTTTACCTGTTACTATTCACACTTCCTTTTCTTCTGTATCTTTCATACCAGTCCTAAAAAACACTTTTTTTCACTACTTTCCGACCCCTAATCTTCTGCCTCTGTGATTATTTGCCTGCCAATAAATACCAAATGGTACCATTTCTCTTTCAATTTGTGACAATGATCAGATCAGGTAGAGGTGCTCAGTTTATCTTTTAGAGCCATCAAGAATAGTGTTGACTTCTCACGTCAATATTTTGGGCGTCTCAAATTTCTGAGGAACAATGGAGGGATCAAAACTATTAATTTTTCTAAATATGAATGAATCTTCCTGGCCTTAATGACGTTGACACTGTAATGAAGGTTCCAGCTGATGAGCTTAAGGCGTTCATCTATTTTCTTCCTTCCAATATTTGCTATAGTCTGCATCTGTGGTTATGTGTTTCAAGGTAATGTACTCCAATGGTTTATGGTCTTCACATCGAATGAAATGCATCGATGAAAATCCATCAAATGGAATGCATCGAAATGCTATCTTTTACATGTAAAAGTACATATCCATCGAAACTTCTCTATTGAATATAGGGGTGGACAAGTTTCAATGGATATGTGCTTTTAAATGTAAAAGATAGCATTTCAATACTTTTATTTTCCACGGTAAAATGTTAAATGGAGCTGTCCAGTGCTGAAAACTCGGCACTGGCCAGCTCCTTGTAACGAACCCTAAACCTAACTCTAACTTCCATCGAATTTTATTAAATGAATAAAATTCATTTCGAAGGAAAGTATTTTCAATGAATAGAATTCGATGGAAATAAATTTGATTAATTCATTTTCGATGGAAAGTCCAGATACCTACTCCAATCTGTAAGGATATGCTTGTGTTTGTGCTGTGAATAAATTATAAATTGAGCCAGAGCTGAATTGACACAACACCCAAGTCCCACGCCCACACCACAACTTGTAGTGAACAAATCACCAACCACAACACAATTAGAATCCTATCCCGTAATATAATTGAATGCTTTATTGGTCACCAGTGGGAGCCAATGGAAAGTACACTGCCCATAAGACACGGCTGCTAAGGCCCTACTAATTGTCATTGAACTAAAAAGTAGGTACTGCTTCATACGTCTGAAAAGAACATTTTTGCCAGTTCTCGCGGGTCACCCCAGACCTTTGCGTAGTAAAGCAAGCATGTATTGCTCTCTAGATTCCGGTGCAGGAGACCACTGTTAAAGTGATATATTGTGTCAAAGGTTTGTTTTAACGACCAGTGAAGAACTAGGATAGGAGGGGAGACACATCTCAGCCCTTTGCACCTCCTGCCCCTCTGCATAAAACAGCTACATACTAAAAACCCTTTCATGTCCTTGGGACTCCAGAGGGAAGTCGAGAGACTGGCAGCAGGTGTTCAATATACTTGTGAGCTTCCTTAGATCTGAAAATAATTGGGTCTTTATAGATTATGCATAGTTTTGCCAGGAAGAGCATACCAAATGTTAGGTCTCTATCTTGTAGTTTTTTGACTTCAGTGAGTATTTGACAAGCATTTTGCAGAGTAGAAGTGTAGTCCAGATAAATGGAAATCGTGGTTTGCTGGTACCGAAGATCACTCAGGTTCACACCGCTGTCTTAGTATCATGTTGCAGTCTGTAGTTTATCAAGCCTGGCCATTATAGTACAAGGAGGCTGCCCGGGCTTTGGAACTGGAGCAAGATGGACCAGTGCACTCTTTCAACAAGGAATTGGGGAGAAACGGGAGGATCATGCAAAGTTTCTTGTAGAAAGGACTCCACAAAGGTTTCCATTTTCTTGATCCGAGTTGAATCGGACAGGCCCAGAACACTCATTATTTTGTTTCAACCTGACCTCTGTCTTCGTTCTTGGACTGCCCTCCTTTCATCTTGTGGATTAGCTTCTCCAGTATCGACTGTCTGGTGCCCTCCTAGTCTTCTAGCGCACTTAATCTTCCCTCCGCGATTGACCCCCCTTCTTTATCTGGGCGTGTCTGCAGTGTCTGAACTTTCATAGTCTAAATCCAGCTTCATTTGTGATGGTATGATTGTCATGCCCAAGGAGGATTATTGAGTAGGTTTCCAGAAGCAGATCCTCCATAGGTTCACAGGTGCAACCCACATCACAGCACTGTTTTCAGAGGTCCTCTGCAGCGCACATATCGTTGTTTTTTGTGTGATAAGTTCTAGTCCCTTTACGACCATGTTCTTTACTAATGAGAGACCTCTTCTGCTGGTACCCGCTGTGCACATGCCTGATGTTGAATGACCGGGACATTGCTTTATCCAGGGACACCAGCACTACTCAATTTGGAAAGAAACTACTCATTATGGAAGGAGTGCCATGCATTGGTTAACAGACGATGAAACGCTTACATATGTCATTTGCTGCCTGCGCTCAGGCTAGGACTGACCCATTTGGAAATAGGGTACGATATAACGGGCCAGTGGGGACCCCTTTTATGTGCCAACTGTGGATGTGCACTGTGCTGCTGGTAGTTTAAAAATGTCACGCACCCAATGTGGTTTGAAGTGCACTATTTGCTGCATTTGTCCCAAAATTGAATCCCATGATACTATTGAAACAGTTTGTTGCAAAAAGTAGTAAACTGGTTTGTGAGAATGGGACACTTTGTCTTTTGGTGCCATGTCCTTTTTTTCGACCCATTCCGACCGTGGCTACACCTCAAAATAGTAAAAAGAAAATCACGACACACAGCATTAAAGTTTACTGAGTGAAATAAAGGAAAGTAGTGCACGTTCACTCAGAAAAGGGGACAATCCATAAAGTGTACATACAAACATGACAATGTGTCCTAATTCCCTGTGTCTCTGAGCGCACTTTGAATCATAAAGCCGCCTAGGACTTTACGTACAGCAAAGCAACTGAATGACATTGTCCCTTATGTCTGTTCTGCTGTCCAGTGCATGCCTGGTTCTGATCCTCCGTTTCTTTACCTAGAAGAGGGCAAGGTGGTTCCAAGCAGAAAGCCACCATTGTTGCTCTTCTGTTAGGGCCTAATTCATTTCTGTGCGGAGTCCCTGGACCCTTTCCAGACCCATACCTGATCCCCATTACAGCACGGATCCCTTGGTGATGAAGTGCAGGGACGATGTTGAAGCATGTGTTGCTGGTTGAAGTCGGCATATTCACTTGTTAGCCACGCTAATCGTGAGTATTTGGATTAACACTCTTGTGTCCATTTTTTTTAAACCTCATTGGAAAAAGAGTGATTACATGCAATTCCCAAACTGACATTCTGGTGATGTTTTAGTTGGCAGTTAAGTGTGTTGGACAGGCAGAAAGCGTCTTGCCTAGATTCCAAAACTATTCTCTTTCCCTTCCACAGAGGTCCAGAAATCGCCCTACGAGTGTGTCCAGTGTTTAGCGAGCAAGCGATGGACACTAGTTATGCCTGGGGAGAGACTTTGCTTCTGTGTGTGTAGCAAAAACGTATATACATAAGACCAACCATATGCCGCCATTTCTTGCACACTTTTCTTGTTATGCTTTACCTCTTCTACCAAATTTCTTTTATTAATCCCTTTAACCCTTTCCCTAATATATATATATTTCAGGCCGATCTTAATCGGATACATCTTCTGTAGGGTGTTTTTTTAGAACCCTTTTATCAGACATGACTTTGCTTTGGAGATCCAGTTGTGTCCCATGCACAGCGTGGTGGCAGCAGCATGTGAAACCCTGCACGTTTTGTTGGAAATTAGCTCTTGCTGAACCCTTTCCCACACAGTTTAAAAACGCTGTTCGGTGCCAGCACAATTTGTTTTGATCCATACTGGGCGCTGTCTAAATGGCCGACTGACTCTGTCTAGCTTTCAGGAGTCCCCAATCTGTCAACGTCATTTTCCTGGGCTAGATGTCTTCATTGTGAAAGAACTTGAGGGTAAATTGGGGACACTGAATGTTGGAGGTTCCGTTTTGTATATCCAGTGGATTCCTAATCGTGTCGTCGTCTCTGATTATGGTATCGCTGTCTGAAAGGGCCGTCGAGTGAAATCATGAGTGAAATGGGCGCGAGTGAACCGAGCTCATTACCATCAGCGTGAGCGGTGGGGAGGGGAGCCCTCATTAGGAGCCAAAGAGATGGGGAGATTGAATTCATTATCCTGAGCAGCGTGAACTCCGCGTGGGTCGCTCCCTTTGGGGGGACACGAGGGAAGGGCTCTAAGAAACAGGATTAGGAAAACCCAGCGCTACGCCTTGCATGGCCTCTCTTTTGCCTTGCTCCAATTAATGGTGTAAGGATTCCCCTCCATCAGTCCGCAATGCACGACTGCGTTCTCAGAGGCAGGAAATCCTGACTCAACGTTGCCACTTAATGCTCGTGTTTGTAATGAGTGGAGACTTTGCAGCTCCTGGTGAAGCGGTGATAGTGCCTGCCTTACCGTGTCTGCATTTAAGAGTTTATAGGGGACCAGGCACTGATTTTTGGCAAGCTTAACTCCACACCAAGAGTGAGGAGAGTTTTCTCAGGTGGGTCTGTGTGTGATTGTAGGGGAAGGAGATCCCTGGAGTTTGCAAGGTGATAGATTGAGACCTCGTTAGTGCCTTGATTTTTGTTTTGAGGCGAGTAGCCTGGATGGGAAAGGAGAGCGTGTTCCCAGTCGTGACAGTCTCCTTGGCAGCCAGGAGAGCACGTGTGTGAAGAAGAAGAAAGCATGCCGGAAGATGGTGTGGGCAGAATTGGCAGACAAAGCACATCCAGTGGAGGCACCAGCCTCGGCTTGGACCTGAATTGTGCATTCTTCATGGGGGCGGCTGGACAGAAGGGCGTTTGTTGGAGCAGCCGGCAGCATCAGGAAATGGGTTATCAAAACAGCGTACGTTATATATCGAGAGAGGACTTGCATTGCCTGCGTATTAATGGATGACTGCACGCTTCATCAGCGTTACCACTGCCGTTGATAGAGTCTGCCCATTAACAAGATGCTGTGGTGATATTTCCATTGATTAATTCCTTGTTTCCCACTTACGCTCTAAAGTATGACGAGGAAAATGCAAAATGGCGCTCGTTTAGTCTGGTGTTTAATTTGCATCTGTTGAGCTGTGGAGGTTGTTTATGGCAGTACTCCTTTCTTTTGCGTTATTACGGATAGGCCTCAGTCACCATGCTGCGCCCCTAGTGCACAGCCAATCCCCTGGGTCACGCTTCCTAGTGCGCCAAGCAAGCTTTGCTTATCTCGTGACCGAAGCCTACGTTTTTTTTTTTTTTTAAATGGTAGTATCAAATGCATTGACATTGCAGCTGTTTATTTTTAAGCAATTTGGAGCGATTTGGATTCCATTAGAGAGCGACATACACCGCCATTCAATAAGCCAGGAGCGTACTCCTGCACACTCACCCACTGAAGCGCACACCCTCGCATTCCTGCGTGTATGCCATGTGCAGTGAGGCCGGGCAGCATGATTACAGAATGTTAATACAAAATGGTAACCACTGCAATGCGAGCTGCCCGTAGACGTTAGAACGATGAATGATTGTGAAAAGAAATGGTGACACTGCGATATGCCCTATTTTCAGTTTTTTCCTTAAAGAGATTCACTTGGGCATCTTTGAAAAAATGAAATGAGGCAAGTGTTGAAGAATCTAGGCCTGGTGCCCAGGTCGCATGTCGGAAGGCGGAAGCATGAGTCGGTCCTTGGAAGCTCCTGTTTGATGTATGGCGGCATTCATCAGTGGCAGGGAGTGCGCTACCATTGGTGCTCACTGACATTCCATAGGGCGGGGACCATGAGGTCATTTCCCGGCAGTGTGAAGTGAAGTTATGTTGTCCCTCCATGAATTTGTCACCTCCATTTAACCGGCCCACTCCCCACAGGCTGTCACCCTGGGATCTGATGAAAAGGTGGCACCCAGCCATGCTGCCTGAAACTCAATCTATGTAAACAGAAAGTGGAATCAAACGTCAACACGAGCGAGCTGCACCTAAATATAGAGACATCCTTTGAGCATTCAAGTAAAGGGTTTGATTAGGTCATGCCCACTGTTATGGAAATGCCGCCAGCAAAGTTCCTCTCTATGTGCTTGGGGCCTTTAGTTCCTGCTAGTGCAGGTTCTAATCCTGACTGGGGGAGTCCTATTTACAGACACACAGGGAAGAAATTGGGCGGGAATAAAATTGAGCTGTGCACTGGCAAAAATTGTCTTGCCAGGAGCGCCATTGCATGTAGACCGGATGCCCAAACCCCACCAAGTTGAGGAAGCTCAGCCCCAGACTGCCACAAATCTCCTGAGTGCGTTTGGAGTCTCAATGTGAGTCGCGATATGCAATGACTTATCAAACAGCATCTGAAAGTCGTCCTTTGCTCGTCAGTACAGCCAAAACTCAAACCGTGAAAGTCAATCAATCTAGAAAGATGTTTGCCGTTAGTCACGCTTGCCAGCCGCGCACCGCTGCTAAAGCTCCCACTTCCCAGTCTTTCTACCATACTGAAAGAGGAACCTGCTTCTCCTCTAACCCCGTTTTCAGGTAAAACAAGTCAGATATTCCCGACTTCCACCCCGCCGATGCTACTCATCCTGGCTATTAGCAGTTCCTTCTGAAGTGTGAATTTTTTGCATCCCATCATATACTGATCCATCGTCTCTGGGTTTCCACACGCCTCACAATTCGTAGAAGTGACTCTACCTACCTTCAACTTCATTCTTTCAAACTTGCATGGCCCACTCTTTGCCGATTCAAGATAGTTTCCTTTCTGCATGCCAACTCTGCACTCCTCTGACATGTCTTACACTGAAACCTATCTTTGTACCGTGTACAAGTGTCTCCCCTTTCTGCTTCTATCCCATCTGCTTGGCCATTACTGTGCCTGTCGCAATTCTCAATGCCTTTGCCTTGACTCTCTCCAGCAAACTAAGCAGAGTTTTACTGTAGCTAGGCTGCAGTTAAACCCCATACTCCAACTCCCTCCTAACCCGTTCCTATATACAGCCGTCTCTTTTGACATTCCCCCCACTCCTACCCTGACACGGCCCTCAGCAGATTTTAGATGCCTTTTACACTTCGCTACCATCCTGTCCACCTGTGTTACAATGCAAACGCTCATCCAGAAATACTCCCAGGTACCTACATTGGTCACTTGGGCCAACACAATCCCACACAGTTTAAGGTCCATGCTTTCTCTTGTTCTACGTCTATGAAACGGCATATAAACTGATTTGGAGCTAGATATCGTAAAACCCCATTTCGTGCACCATCCTTTCATGACATCAAATGTCATTTGCAACTTCTCCTGAATACTACCACCTCGCTTGTTTCTCACCCATAGTACCCTGTCATCCGCATAGAACCTAACCTTGCATCCACACGCCTGGATCTTTCATATGAGACCATTCACTGCTATATGAAAGAGGACCGGACTAATAACACTACCCTGAGGAGTCCCATTCTCAATCATATATTCCTGGGATAACGCATCCCTCACTTTCACACAAAACACTCTATTTTCCCAACATTTCCAAAAAAAACTCAAGATAGATGTATTGAAAGGGAATTCAGCTGCTTACATATTAAAGGATAGTTCCGGGACTTTTTTTTTATTGTCCCTACGGTTCGGCCATGTGTTTTTAAGCATAACTCGGTAGATCGTAGAAAACTTTCCTATGGACCTTACCCGACTTTTCGTCCATTATCGCACTCGAAATCAGCCGCCATTTTCTGATAATCCTATCATTTCCCCCCATCGCCCTGGCTCACCTGCTTTTGCGGCACTAAATCAAATCCCCCGCCCCTGAAACAGACTTTATCAAAACATTCATATTCCCCGCCTCTATCCGTGACGTGACTGTGCTGCGTAGGCAAACGCGCCCAGGCGTCTTCTACGCGACTCCACACAGAACCCGGAAATCAACACAGATTAGCTCACAACACAGCGCGCCACAATTCGGAATATGAAACTGTACTTTTAAATCAAACCGCAAGATTGTAAATTTGGTAAAGTACATTTATTTGACATCAAATGTTTTGAGAATATTCCGCGATTTTCATTTTTATTTGCTCACGTTCCAAAAAGTTCGTTTTGAGGCACGCGATGTTCCTTTGCTGTACACAGGGTCTTAGATCATCTCACAATACAGCGCCACAATTCGGAATATGAAACTGTGGTTTAAAAGCAAACGGCAAGATTGTACATTTGGCAAAGTACATTTATTGGACATCAAATGTTTAGAGAATATTCAGCGATTTGCATTTTTCTTTGCTCTCGATCCAAAATAGTTCGTCTTGAGGCAAGCGATGTTCGTGTGCAGTACACAGGGTGTTGGTTTACGATAAAATAAGCTCTTCGGTCGCACTGATAATCGCATGGCTGTTCCAACAACGAGGCACTAGGCCACCACAACGGTCTGTATGTTGCATCTAGCCGTTAGTACCGCGTAAGTGCCTACTTGTACTTGGCGATCGTCCCATAAAATGGTCAGGGTGGTAACGTTGTTCACGCGGAGAAGCAACTGGCGGTTAAAAAAGCCATCCGCCGGTGTCTGGTACTCGTGACACATACAATAATGAATGATGTACCTGTTTGAAAAACATAAAAAATGAAATTAGTCTCACCATCAGATCTTTATTAAAATTATTCATTTTATATATTAGGTCGGGAAATTATTTCATAGCTAGGACAGTGCAACTGGGTAATATACGTCAAGGGGGGGCTGTAGGATACTGAGACAGTCCCCCAGTGCAGGGGTTGACAGGGAGGCAGTGCAGGTGGAGAGTGGAAGGGCCCAGGACCGAGGTCGCAGACAGTGGACCAGTTGTAGCAGGGGAGAGGGAGAGAGAAAGCAGAAGCAAAGAGGAAGGTTTTGAGGTGCTTCCGTAAAAGGAGATGGTTCTCCTCAAGATAGTGCGCGGTACAAAACAATATGCCACATAGAACGAACAAGTACAACTTAACCCGTCTTTAAAGCTACTGTATAGTAATTAAATTGCGGTATTAACTCATCTAAAGAGTTACTTACATTATATTTGCATTTTCCATTGTGTCTGTGCATAGGGCAGCCCCGAAATACCACTCCTACTATGGCGACGTTATTTCTTCTAATGAACGAACATTAAATGGCTAGCGTTTCTGAAATTTTATTCATTATCGTTTCTTACGTTATTGCACCACACCCCCAAAAAGAAGTCTTTCGGGATGGTCCCGGCCTGTCAAGGTCAAATAACAATAGAACCTTATACTGAGTCGTGGGCCATTCCGGCACCCGAGCAAAAAATCAAAGCAGCTGACCTTCACTTTGAACGAGCACACATTCCTAGTTAGCTACATTCAGTGTAAGGCCATCTCACAGGACTTGAAATTTACACTCCATCTTTGCATTTTGTCTGCGTGCTTTGCAGCCCCATAGAACCATAAATACGGATACATTCTATATTTTTTGAAAAATGATTTATATTACTGTTTGGTTTAATTTAATGCGCAAATGAACAAGGTTGGATAGACACATTGCATGTACACTGAGCAATCACTTTTATTTACACAATACATAGCTACACATATTCAATGGGCCTGCGACATGAGGAGACTCGAGAGCAAAGTCACAGGTGACACCCGGGTGGTTCGCACTACTGCACGGTGAAGAGGGGCAAGGGTGGAGAGACACATTGCATGTACACTGAGCAATCACTTTTATATACACAATACATAGCTACACATATTCAATGGGCCTGCGACATGAGGAGACTTGAGAGCAAAGTCACAGGTGACACCCGGGTGGTTCGCACTACTGCACGGTGAAGGGAGGGGCAAGGGTGGAGAGACACATTGCATGTACACTGAGCAATCACTTTTATTTACACATTACATAGATACACATATTCAATGGGCCTGCGACATGAGGAGACTCGAGAACAGACAATCAAATGACAATCATTTAAACCGTGATGTGTATTTCTCAATGAGCTCTGCTTTAGGTGGACATGGAACAGAGGCAATGTTGGGTGGCAATGCAGTTGTCCCCTGCACAGGTTCGTTCACAACTCCATGTATGTGCCTATCTAGGACATCAACAATAAGTCTCTCAATAAACTCATATTGCATATCCTCAAACACTGGTTTGATCACCCATTGTTTACTTCTTTTAGTGAAGGCCTTATTGTAGCGAAGCGTCCCTAAAGTTCCGGTCGTCCTACTTTGTTGACGGCCAACATTATGGTTATGTGCCAAGACCGCTAGAAGAGTCCGATTTATCATGCCCTCCATGCCAAAATGCAATCGTTTTGGCCTGTACTTTAGGCACATATTGTGGAACACCTCCAAATCTCCTGTGTGGCAGAATTCCGTGAGTCCCCTCAAATCTCTTGTTATAGTTTTATCAAATACAATCTTTTCAATGGCTTTGTGAGTGGGTGATGAAGGAATCAACCACTTCTTCTTCCGTGCCTCCTCTGTGGACAAATGGCCATGTTCACAATTGTGGAAATGTTGGTTTGTGGTCCAGTGGTGAACGTTGATACAGTGTAGCATTACTGACCGCCATTTTTCCAGTAGAATTTCCAACGACCCTCCACATGTTTTTGAGCTCCACCAAAGATGGTTGCTGATTGACTTGGACCACTGTGAAATACCTTGCATATCTTTTTTTTTACCTGCAGCCGACATTTTTTTATTGATTGTTTTTGCAAGATGCCAAACGTCAAATTGGTGATTTATATTTTTGTACTCTTCTCTCATTGTCTTGGCAATTGAAACGTGTCTGTCTGTGGCTATCAGGTCGATCACCATTCCCCGCGATTGTAGTTCTTGCAATGATGCTACAAAGCCAACTTTCTCCATGGCCACTGAGGATGTACTTTGTGACACCTGCACGACCACCGAACTCACAATATTCTTATTTTCTATGTCCTGAAAGTGGTAGGTGCAGTACTTGGCTGAAAATCCTGGGCTGTCGCACTGTCCATCACCGGCTAGCCTGAACCGTTTGCCCGCGAATGTACTATCAATAGACATTTTTTCCATTCTCCAAGCTTCGCTAATGGCTGGAAATAGATAATCGGTTTGGTATTTGTAGAACTGAGTTTTCGCAATGAAATGGATTCCCACAAACTGAAAGAAAGACTCTAACTTTTTAAAACTTGAACCACTAAAAAGTGCAGCCGCTGCACAAAGTAGATTGCCTGCTGGCAGTTGCCCCAGCATGGGTTGTGCAGACCATGAGAAAGGATGATATTTTGTACAGGTGGCATGTATTTTAAGGTTAGTGCCTCGAATTGCACGAGTCACATTAATCAATGGCTCCCCACATACTTCCCCACCAACCGAATGCCCACATTTCATCCGAATAATAATATCAATCAAACAACTATCGAATACAATGAATTTGGCCTCTTTCCTTATACTGTCACTCTGCATCCCAGCTGGTTCGGCCTGTAACGTTGAGGACATGTCACTCACATGAAAGGTAGAATCTCTGATATCGTCTTCCGCTATGTTCAGTGATATTGATGGTGTTTCATTGTCGTCCACTTCATTCTCTTCCATTGCAACATCTGTTCCTTCTCCGGCGATGGGTGAATAAAACAATTTCTTCAACTTTCTCGCGGTCTTAGTTTTTGCGGGTGTGGATTCTGTGAATTGATCTCCGACTGCATCCGAACTACCAGGAGGACATTCACTATCGATGGCTGGATGTGGTATAGCTCCGTTGTCAATCACTTCATATTCTTCCCATTGGCACGATGCATCTCCAGTCTCAAGTCCCTGCCAAAAGGTTTGACAAGCAACATCTCTCGTTCGCTTCACTGTCTGTGTAGATCTAGTTCGTACACCCACTCGCAACTAGAGGACAGATTGGAAAAGGGATGTTCAGTTTAAACACAACTTACAGTATTGAACTATTAACAGTGAAAAACAACATAATATAGTGACCAGGACACTAACCTTCTTTTGCTTTCTTTTCTTTGAAACTTTCTTGCCTCGAACTTCAACATCGGGACGCTGTTGCTCCGACTCGTGTGTGCATGTCTCCACTTCCTCTTGCGCTGCAACGACTATATTTTCATGATAAGCACATCCATCACGCACTGACGCTCCATCGACTCCCTGAAACATAGAACTTTCATTAGTATGTATAATAATATTGAAAACACAAAATGTACTTGGGGACCAATACCCACGTACATCTCAATAGCAAAACACGAATGAACGCTTTGTGTAGAACATTCAAACGACAATTATTCACGCATTGTTGATCTAGTTAGATGGAACTGTCAAGATCCATACCTCGGGCTCCTCATAGACTTCCATTGATGATATTATTGAAGATGATGCTTCAGTAACTCCCTGAAACACAGTAATTGCATTAGTATGGTTTTCTATTTTGTTAAAAAGAACATACACTTTGTGCAGGCGTCAACGGCTCATCTAAATAGACCTGCACAAATGATCAGTTGTCTAAAATAAATAATGGATATCTAAATATGATTCGATTTGCTCGATTGTTGGAAGTGTCACCACCCAGAAATCTGCATCAACTACTAGGGGTGATGTTCTTGTAGAAGAAGCTCCGTCATCTCCCTGAAACATAGTACTTGCGTTAATAAAGAAGGAAGTATAGCGGATTTAATCACGTCATATGATTTCGCTTGATCGAACTGTCAGTATCCATACCTCGAAATGCATAAGAACATCAAGGGACGATGTAACTGCGGTGCACACTTCTGCAAGCTGTTGCGCCGATCCGTAACTGCATGCTCCCCCTTCTTCTTGGACTAATGCTCCATCGACTCCCTGAAACATAGGACTTTCATTAGTAATGAACACAATATTGAAAAAAGAAGACACATAGGAGGGCGACGACAGAAGGACATATCAATGGCTAAAAACGAAAGAAACATTGTGTGTAACAATCACGCTACAAGAATGCAAGATCTGATGATCTCCATCGATGGAACTGTCCGGAAACATACCTCGAGCATCTGAGTGACATCAACGGTTGTCATCAATGCGTTGGACTCCTCAGCATCTCCCTGAAAGACAGTACTTGCATTATTTTGGATAACAATAATTATAACTGAAAACAAAGACTAGAGGACGAGTACAAGGGTGTACCATTAGGTAAAATAATTACACGATAAATTAAAACTATTGATTTACATGCCTAAAACAAGTCAGTGGCAGAATAGCCAAGTGAGATTACCCGATAGGCGCTTGAAGTGGCTGATGACTGCAATAACGACACGGATGGAGAATCTTCCGCCTTCATATTGAGTGGATACATAAATGGGGAAATTATTGTTAGCTAATGCTACACACTACCGCAAGGCCGAGAGATAAATACGTAAACTTGACTCACCAGTGGAGGGATGTGGACGAATAGAGTGGGAATAGCGGTTGAGAGTAATTTTCGCCTCGCTCGCGGTGTGTTCTTCTTTATTAGCAATGATGTGGAGTACATGTCTGAGCTAAAGTGCCTGCTGCAGATGCGGTATCGATCACCCCTCTTGTCCGCAAAGACTTCTAGGACTCTACTTTCAAGCTCAGACGGTGGATATCCGCAATATCGGACCCATTCTCTTATCTGATCTATTGTCTTAGGGAAAACATGCATTATAGTACCTTCAGATTTATTATGGGTCTTCGAAGGGCAACCGCCAATGGAACAGGCAGGCATTGTGGAAAGTTCTGAAAAGTAAAGATCAACAATTCTCTATGAATACCAATGTGTTAAAAAATTAAATGACACATAAAAGGTTCAATGCAAGGTTCGTTTTGGTTCCTGGAACTATACACGTTATTCACATGCGGATAAGTATTTGAATAACTTTAAAAAAATAGAAAAATAATTTGACTAAACTCAGAACATGTGACTAGTTCCTTGCATGTACTGTCTTGAACGAAAAGAAATTAGACGCAAAATGATTATGGTACATGGCCTTACCTTGACGAACAAACAGTTAGATTCCGGGATCAGAGTAGTTTATTGTCGTAGAACAGGGAGCAGTTCACAGGTTGCAAACTGACGAGTTTCCTCGAAGTGGTCACGGAAGTTCACAGAGACGAAGAGCAGATAACCAGCACCTTCACGGGTTGACTAGCAAAGCGCAAAGAAGTTCTCATTAGAAATATGAAATGGGTTATAAAGAATTCGAAACAGGGGTGTGTTTGTGAATGAATGACGTGTATATGTCGTGGCATTATGCGGTTTGCAGGGGGGCGTCCAGCGTGAGGGGGATGCTTGGCAGGAGACACGGGGTCTGGAGGTAGACATGGGAACAACAACCCATGCTCTATAGACCACTTTGAAGTGTACATGGTCTTTGGCACCTCTTGGCCTTTATCGCTCCCTGACAGCTCCACTTGCCAGCACAAGTACCCCGGTGCGAACTGCCTTTGATAGGGCGGGGGGTGGATCGGGGGCGGTGGTCGTGCAGACAAGACACAGGAAGACTCGTGAATGGAGACACACTTATGTGGATTGCAGGGGGGCGTCCAGCGTGAGGGGGATGCTTGGCAGGAGACACGGGGTCAGGAGGTAGACATGGGAACAACAACCCATGCTCTATAGACCACTTTGAAGTGTACATGGTCTTTGGCACCTCTTGGCCTTTATCGCTCCCTGACAGCTCCACTTGCCAGCACATGTGGTCGTGACAAGACAAGGCACAGGAAGACTATTCAATGGAGACATACTAGATTCATTTAAAAAATCAAAACAACCATTGTTAAAATATATGTTGGGTTTTATTTTAGATCTTAATTTCAATTGAACATAAATAATAAACATTACACATTGTAAAGTTCCGGTTGCAGCACATCCAGGGAAAATCCGCGGTATTGTCCACTGTCGCTGGGGAAATGTTGTCTAATGGCAAGTACCGCACAGGCAGGTATTATTCTCCGAACGCAGTGTCCGAGCCTCCCGTGAAGCCACCAAGTGAAGCAACGATAGGCCACCAGCCTGTACCACCTGTGAAAATGAAAGATGCAAACTGTATTAAAATGACAAAACTTTCTTATCACTGTCGATTCAGGTAAAAAATGTCATTCTGCTTTGAAAAAAATTCTATCTAGAAAATGCACAATATGGAACCAATTTACATGCCTTCGAGTGATATGTAGATGTAATTTTATATGTGGGAGACGACCATAAAATAGTAGTGGCATCACTGACATCACAACCAGAGTATACTTACTCGTTACTCGGATTACGCGGACGAACAGTGCCGCGAAGTTCGTGCATAAGCACCATCATCATCCTCAACACGGTCCGTGAGAGGCAGGCTTCCCTGAACTCTGGCAGCTCAGTGATGCATTGCGGACTTGGCTCGCCTTCCGAAATGTAGGCCAAGCACCCGGAATTTTCACGGCAGCAGCAGTTCTCCTCCTCAGTTGGTATTAGCTCGCACCGATTGCACGTGCACCAGGTGGAGACGCCGTCCATGCGACATGGTCCAGGCTCTTCATCCGTTGACTGGTCCTCCCGACTGCCGTCCGAATCCCCATCGTTTTCGCGTGCTTGCCTTTCCAGTAGTTCTTCCTCGGTGTACTCGGGCTCGTACATATACGGCATTATTGTAGCCATTGTGTGGTAAAGAAAGTAAAATAATTTACAGAGATGGTACAGGTGTTCACAAGGCCTAGAAGCGGCGAAGGTAGCTGACCAGAGCACAGAAACGAGTCACAGAATACTCAAAGTAAAACAGAGAGAGTAATGGAATCGAAAATCTGCTGCTGTGTGTTGTGAAACGGTGTGTTTATACTTATTGAGGAAAGAGGCGTCCTGCCATTTCCATGGTGACACTTCATTAGCTGAGGCGCAGCGATTGTTGACACGAAACGTGCTTTGGCGTTGGGAAATGGGCGGTACGCGTCTGCTGATGTCAGGCTCAGGGGCGGGGGATTTGATTTAGTGCCGCAAAAGCAGGTGAGCCAGGGCGATGAGGGGAAATGATAGGATTATCAGAAAATGGCGGCTGATTTCGAGTGCGATAATGGACGAAAAGTCGGGTAAGGTCCATAGGAAAGTTTTCTACGATCTACTGAGTTATGCTTAAAAACACATGGCCGAACCGTAGGGACAATAAAAAAAAAGTCCCGGAACTATCCTTTAAGACAAACATACTTAGCAAACCCAACTTTATAACGTAGAAGGTATTATTAGGCGCGCTATAAATAAAACAATAAATACATTAAATAACTTACAGGGTGAAGGCACTATGCCAATTGATGTCTTATGTGAGAAACCTGAACGTATTTTCCTACTCTTGGATCATCTATGCCGGTGGCCAGGGAAAGGCCATTGCTTTGGATCCTGACCCTGGATGTGGACAAGCAAGGGAGGATCAACTGGGTGGAGGGTCCTTGGGGATTAAGAGTGGGGTGCCTTTAAGCGAGACATGGTATACCTCTTATCCTAATACCTACCAACCTAACCCTCCCCCCACCTTTATGGGTTATTGTAGGTCAGCTCCCCTTTTCTCTCTTGGGACCCCTGACAGTACTGCAACGAGGAAGAGACATCTGAGGGTAATGAACACCACACACTCTCAGCATTCTAGTACTGAGACGAAGAAGAATCAACTAAGAATAATGAACACCAACCATTCACTCTCACCACTTAGGTACTGTGATGAAGAAGATGCCTGCAAGGTATGAAGGTCAGGCATGTCCAGTTAGTCAGGCAGAATTGAATGATAGAATACACCTGCAGCCTGTTGAAGGACCACAGGTGCATAAAAGGAGAAGCCGTTCAGGAGAGAGAGAGAGACCTGGGAAACTTGGGCAGAGATAAATGGAAAACCACAGGAATCTGGAGGCAGCTGTCGTGGGACCCGAGAAGAAGACAGGGCGCCGGCCGACATCTCCAAGCGAAGGGAAACCTCCTCTGTGCAGACGGAAGCCTCCCGTGTGAAGTGGGAGCAAAAGGAGCTGCAGCGAGGCAGGAGCACAGAGGATGCCGTGTCCGGCTTCGCAGAGGTGTTGAAGCTGCCTGGGCCAGCCAAGCTCCTGTACACATGCGAGCGGGGCTCGTCGAACCCGAAGGAAGGAGAAAGACAGAAAGGACTACCAGAGGAAGACGCCAACAACCGGTGAGTGCTGAGGAAGTTAGCGAGAAACCGGGGTGCTCCGGGCAGGCTACAATAGTAATAAACTGCATCGAGGAAATTAATGCTTCAGTTGCAGATGGAGCTGTGAAGTTAACTGAATGCATACCTGCCTATTTGAAATAATGAAAGGAATGAAAGCGGCAAAAATGCTAATATTGAATAACAAACTGAATGTAAACTGCAACCTTTCTAATACTGAATCTATTATTATTGACTACCGAACTGAGTGAAAGCAGTAAATCTGCCATATTGAATAACGAAATTAATGAAAACAGCAAACCTGCTAATATTGAATAACAAACTGAATGAAAACAGCAAACTTGCTAATACTGAAGGTATTACCCAAATTGTTCGAACACAATTGTTCGAATGACCTAATTGACCACAAGTCAAGGGTCCGAATTGACCTTTGCACAATTGACTATATATATATATATTTCTGAGGCTTGTGGAATCTGCTTAGATCACATGCTGTGCATAGGCCGACATCTAGTGGAAGCTGCGGAGTATTACAGTTTGTTTTTCGAAAATCGAAAAAGGGCGTCGACACAGGGCGTGCCAGTAATACTATCCCTAGTGTGACGTCCACTGTACCCATGATCCCTCACGCGTCTAGGATCCCCAGATTGTTTTTTTCCGCCATTCTGGTCGGAAGCACTTCATCGGAGTTCCCTGGCTTTGCCATATTTACACTTAAAAATAATTCTAATTTGCCCCATTTTCTCACCCCTACGTCGACCAGCATCTCGACGCCGAACCGGGGAGGAGATCAACGTCGAAACCCGACGGATTGGGCCTTGAGGCTTCCGCCTCGGCTCGGGCCTGGGCCGCTGGCCTCGGCCCTACAGTAGGGAGAGTGGGGGGTGGTACACTTCCACACTCGGTTAGAAACGCCTTCTTACCTACACACACTTGCCCGCTGCCCACAGGCGCGTATGGAGGGTACGCCCTTTCAGTTTTGCCCCAAGTGTAATAAAAAATACCCTTGGGTAGATAAGCACGCTACGTGCAACCTTTGCCTGCTTAGAGACCACCCCGAGGCGGGTTGCAGGGCCTGTAGCAGGTTTAAGACAAAAACTCTTAAGGACCGCTCCACCAAGCGTTGGGCCCACCACGCCAAGCTAGCAGCTATGGAGGCGGAGGGTACCTTCAGCGACGGCAGCGACGCCGGACTTTCGGACGGCGAGGGCACCAAGGCGTCGAAAGACAGCCTAACGCACGTCCCCGGCCTCGGAAGGTCGTCCGTCCCGGCGACTATGGGGAAGTCCCCCGGCAACAAGAGCGTTACACATACACACGCTAAACACAAAAAACCCACCCGAGATTCGACGTCGTCGAAACCTCGGAAAGAGGCACAAAAGGAGCGGTCCGAAAGGACGTCCTCTGGGCGGTCCCGGTCGAGGTCGCCGCACGACGTCAGGCAAGCCTCCACACTTGCACATAGTGCCTCGCCCATTAACATCACGGAAGATCACTCGTCCGGAGACGAACACGGCTTCCATCCCCAGCCTGCACCCCAGGGAAAGGGTACATCACTTGGGAGTGAGGAGGGCCCAGTTTCGAAGCCTAGTTCGAAACACAGGGGTTCCACCTCCGATCCTCGACGCCAGGCGTCGAAAGATAAGGGAAAGGGTAAACACACTTCCACCCACGGGGAAGGGGGTAAGCAACAAAGGAAACAACCCTTGCAATCCCCCACAACAATAGAACTGACTTCCCCGTCCAAGTCTTCTCAGGGACAGTCCATAGAGAGTTCCAACAGGGTCACCCCAAGCTCAAAACTCTGGTCATGCGAGGACATTGACAGAGTAATGTCAAGGATGTCCTCCTTAGCAAATTTCTTCGAAAGACACCCTGACCAACTACTAGCTTTAAACCCTCAGGAATCTTCTCCCTCAGGTTCAAGGGACCCTATCCCTTCAAATAAAAGGCCCCGGGTCGAGACACCAGTAAAGGCTTCAGAACCCTTCGAGGTCCAACCCTATTCTTGCCTTTTCCCTACAGGCCAAGGAGACTCTTCCCTTATAGAGGGCCAGGATTTTGAGACACCAGAAGATCTCGCAGTGTCAGATTATTACGGGGAGGACGAAGACGAGGATGAGCCAGAAAATAGCCCAGATATTTTCAGAATGGACTCACCAGTCGAAAGGGAAGCCCCAGTGTCTGATTCCCCAATAGATAATCAGCCCCTCCTGAATGAACTGCTCTCTCGGGCAGCTAACCACTTCCACATAGACACACAAGGTGTCCAAGAAGAGAGGGACTTCGCGGAGGAACTAATAGGGGAAAGGAAGACAGTAGCCCAGACCATTCCCATCCTGAAATCTATTCAACGCAGAATAGCACCATCCCTTGTCAACCCAAACTTGACAAGACCTGTAAACCCGAGAGTAGAGAAGCTGTTTAAAGCAGCCCAGTCGGACCCTCTATATATTAGAGGCCAACTTAAGCCAGACTCTCTAGTCGTAACTAACACCCGCAAGAGAGCTGGAACCCCATTATCTTCCTCGGAGGCTCCCCCCGACAAAGAAAGTAAGAAACTCTATGGTTTTGGTAGAAAAGTAGCTTCCACGGCAGCCTACCAAACCAGAATCGCGAATTCCACCACACTGTTGGCCAGCTACAACTGCCATCAGTGGGAAGAAGTGGCAGCACTAATAGATTCCGCTCCCGAACCCCTTGAGAGCCAGCTATCTTGCATTTGTGCAGAGGGAAGAAACGTCTCAGGTTGCATTTTAAAAGCAACTTTAGACGCCGCAGACAATGCGGGTAGAATTATAGCAGAGGGGACTGTCATCAAAAGACATGCTTGGTTGAGGCAGTCGGGATTCAGAGCAGAAACACAAGCTGCACTCCTAGACAAACCAGTGGAAAGTGATCTCCTGTTTGGAAAGGCAGTCGAGGACGCACTAAAAAACGCTAAGGAGGAATTCGACACCCTCAAATCCCTTGGCCAGTTAACTACAAAACCACCTAACCAAAGAGGGAACGGCAATTTTCGTCGCCCCCGCGGCCAAAATTCCAATAGAGGAAATAGCTATTCCCACACCCAGGGTACACAGTGGAACACCAACTCACAACAGTCTACCCAGGGGTATGGTAGGGCTAGTAGAAGAGGACGTGGTAGAGGCAGAGGCAGCCCCAGTAAAGGAGGCGGCACGCCTCCACCAAAGCAGTGACGCTCATTTCAGGGTCCCTTCCCATGCAACCCCAGTAGGGGGACGAATATCCAGCTTCACCCAGGCATGGGAAGGGATAACACCCGACAGATGGGTGCTGTCGACAGTATCCAAGGGGTACTGTATAGAACTACTGCAACGTCCCCGAAACCACCCTCCAAGACAAAAAGTCCACTCTTTAGAACATCAAAAGATCCTCCTCGAGGAAGTCTACAATCTGCTCCTAAAGGACGCGATAGAACTCGTCCCAGGACACCAGGTAAACAAGGGTATCTATTCAACTTACTTCCTTGTGCCAAAGAAAGATTTAACAATGCGCCCAGTATTGGACTTACGGCCTGCCAACAAGTATGTCAAGCCCCAAAAATTCCGTATGACCACGCTACAAGAGGTAATCCCACTCCTAAAAAAGGGGGATTACATGGCAACCTTGGATATGAAAGATGCCTATTTTCATATTTCTATGCTCCCGGCGCACAGAAAATACTTGCGCTTCAAGGTGGACAGTCGCCACTACCAATTCAAGGTACTGCCCTTCGGGATAGCTTCAGCACCAAGGGTATTCACCAAGGTACTGGCGGTGGCAGCTGCACACCTACGCAGGGAGGCAATCCCAGTGTACCCTTATCTAGACGACTGGCTCATAACGGGGGAAACCCCAGGAATCTGCAGATCAAACATTCAGAGGACTATCGACCTCCTCCACGAATTAGGCTTCTCTATCAACGAGAAGAAGTCAAGTCTGGTGCCAAGCACCTCAAAACAGTTTCTAGGAGCTATCCTAGATACTCAGAGAGAATTGACCTTCCCTTCGGAAGAAAGAATTCGGAATATACTTCTGCAAATTCCGCATTATCAGTCAGGTCAACAGATAACAGTACGCAAAGCTATGCGGTTACTGGGCATGATGGCGTCATGCATTTACCTGGTCCCCCACGCGCGTCTGCGCATGCGTCCCATGCAGGAATGGTTGGCGAAACAGTGGTCTCAGGCAAGTGGTCAGTGGGACGATCTAGTGGTCGTTTCGCCAACACTCGTACAGAGCCTACACTGGTGGACAAGAGAGAATATCGCAAAGGGGAAACCCTTTTACGATCCCGAAGTACAGGCAGTGGTTACTACAGATGCATGCCTGACTGGGTGTGGAGCTCACCATCTCCACCACACAGCTCAGGGTCTCTGGTCTCACTCAGTAGCCAAGAACCACATCAATCTGCTAGAGCTTCTGGCAGTATTCCGTGCGCTGCAGGCGTTCGAGCCCCATCTACTGAACTTGTCGGTGCAGATCAGGACGGACAGCACGACAGCCATGTTCTATGTGAACAAGCAAGGAGGGACTCGTTCGCCAAATCTGTCCAAGCTTGCCCAGAAAATATGGATATGGGCACTCAGACGGAACATCTTCCTGTCATCGCAACATGTTCCAGGGGAGCTCAATTCCCTAGCGGATGCTCTAAGCAGAGACACCCTCCCAGAAGAACACGAATGGGTCCTTCACAGAGACGTAGTAGAAGATCTCTTCTCTCAGTGGGGTTTCCCCACTATAGACCTATTCGCCACAAGCGAAAACAAACAATGCCCAGGATTTGCATCCAGGTTCCCCCAAACGGACTCCCAGGGGAATGCCCTGTGGATGAACTGGTCAGGGATGTTTGCGTACGCTTTTCCACCAACTCCTCTCATCAGGAAGGTGGTGTACAAGATGAACAAGGAATCAATGACGCTCATCCTAGTTGCTCCCATGTGGGCGAGACAACCATGGTTTCCACACCTACGCAGGATGGCGGTGTGCGAGCCCATCAGACTCCCAGCCTGGTACAACCTTCTGTCCCAGCAACAAGGTCAAACACTGCATCAGGAACCCAACTCTATGAACCTAGCAGCATGGCTCCTGAAGTCATAGAGTTTGGACATCTCAAATTACCACAGAGGTGTATGGACATTCTAAAAGAGTCCAGGAAACCAAATACAAGACACTGTTACTTTGACAAGTGGAAAAGATTCGTTATCTGGTGCCAGAATAAACAAATCAACCCGGTTGATTGCACTCCTTCCAACGTTGTAACATACATGCTCCACCTGCTGGATGCAGGGTTGGTTTTTAACTCTCTGAAAGTACACCTGGCAGCCCTCTCGGCTTACACCACATCCCATAACAGGGTCTCGTGGTGGAAAGTACCAGTGGTTAAAGCCTTCAGGGAAGGAGTAAAGAGACTTCACCCTCCTATTTCGAACCCACCGCCAGGATGGGACCTCAACGTGGTGCTAGCTAAGCTCATGGGGCCCCCCTTCGAACCCATGCATAAAAGTAGTCTCAAACACCTGACTTATAAAACGGCCTTCTTAGTAGCCATTACCTCCATAAGAAGGGTTAGTGAAATTCAGGCTCTGTCAGTGCAAGATCCTTTCTTTACTATCCACAAGGACAAACTGGTTTTACGCACACACCCTAGGTTCTCACCAAAATTCATATCCAAGTTCCATGTAAACCAGTCCATCGAGCTTCCGGCTTTCTTCCAAAACCCACAAAGCTCGGCTGAGGTGAAACTACACACCCTAGATGTGCGTAGGGCGGTCTTATACTATGTAAATAAAACCAGACCGCTAAGGAAAACAGATCAACTGTTTGTCTCCGTAGCTACAGGCAGAGAGGGGGATCGCGTCTCTAAGGGCGCTATCTCTAAGTGGATTATCAACTGTATACAGCTGTGTTACTCTCTTTCTAAAAATACTCTGCCGTTTACACCAAGGGCCCACTCTACTAGAGGCATTGGGGCCACTCTGGCTTTCATTGCAAATGTTCCCCTCGACACCATTTGCAAAGCAGCTACTTGGAGCTCTATTCACACTTTTACTCAGCATTACTGCATTGACACTCATTCCAAGACAGATACACAAGTGGGACAAGCGGTTCTAAGACACCTGTTTGCTCATGACCCTTCTCACATCCCACCTCCTGCTTCTGGTACTGCTCGCTAATTTATGCACAGCATGTGATCTAAGCAGATTCCACAAGCCTCAGAAGGGATACATTACTCACCGTAATCGTATTTCTGATGCTTGTATCTGCTTAGATTCACATGCGACCCACCCTTCCTCCCCTCCGAGAGAAGGCGCATGGTTGCTTGTAGTCCTTACCTTTCTGTCTATCTGCTTGGACTATCTGTACTCACGCTACTCCTCATGCTACCTCATGTCAGGAAAAACACAATCTGGGGATCCTAGACGCGTGAGGGATCATGGGTACAGTGGACATCACACTAGGGATAGTATTACTGGCACGCCCTGTGTCGACGCCCTTTTTCGATTTTCGAAAAACAAACTGTAATACTCCGCAGCTTCCACTAGATGTCGGCCTATGCACAGCATGTGAATCTAAGCAGATACAAGCATCAGAAATACGATTACGGTGAGTAATGTATCCCATATATATTTCTGAGGCTTGTGGAATCTGCTTAGATCACATGCTGTGCATAGGCCGACATCTAGTGGAAGCTGCGGAGTATTACAGTTTGTTTTTCGAAACTCGAAAATGGGTGTCGACACAGGGCGTGCCAGTAATACTATCCCTAGTGTGACGTCCACTGTACCCAAGATCCCTCACACGTCTAGGATCCTCAGATTGTTTTTTTCCGCCATCCTGGTCGGAAGCATTTTGCGGAGTCCCCTGGCCTTAGCCATACTTTTGCTAAAAATTTAAAGATTAATCTATTCACATCCTTCCCCACCCCAACGTCGAACTTCGACACTCGACGCCGGCCGGAGAAGAAATCGACCGTCGCCTGCTGCACGACGGATCTGGGCCTCGGAAGGCCGCTGGCCTCGGCCCTGCAAGTAGGGAGAGTGGGGGTGGTACATACTCTACACTCTTGGTATATAGGTGCACCTTATACATTTCCTACACTTAACTGCCCGCTGCCTCAAGGTGCGTATGGAGGGTACCCCTTTTCAATTCTGCCCCAAGTGCAATCGCAAATACCCTTGGGTCGACAGGCACGCCACGTGCAATCTCTGCTTGCCGAGGGACCACCCCGAAGCGAACTGCAGAGCGTGTAGTAGGTTTAAACCTAAGACACTTAAGGACCGTTCGACGAAGCGTTGGGCCCACCACGCCAGGCAGGCGGCCATGGCAGCGGAGGGCGCCTTCAGCGATGGCAGCGACGCCGTACTTTCGGACGGCGAGGGCATCACGGCGTCGAAAGACAGCCGAGCGCAGGTCCCCGACCTCGGAAGGTCGTCCGGCAGGGCGGCTATGGGGAAGACCCCCGGCGACACAAGCGCTTCACATACTACACACACTAAGTCCAACCGAGACTCGACGACGTCGAGTTCTCGGAAAGAGCCACAAACAGAACGGTCCGATTCGGTGTCCTCTGGGCGCTCTCGATCAAGATCGCCGCATGACTCCAGGCAATCATCCACTCTTGCCAAGAGTGCCTCGCTCCCTAGGCTAACAGAAGTTCGATCGTCGGAAGACGAAGACGACTTCCACCCCCAGGCCGCGCTCCAGGAGTCGGAGCCCACAGTTAAAGCCAGCAAGGCCCCATGCTCGAAGGACAGGGACACTTCTCCCGATCCTCGACGCCAGGCGTCGAAAAACTCCAGAGCCACTAAGGGACAGGGGAAACATTTTTCGACGCACGGGGAGGGGGGAAAACAGCAGAAGAAACTACCTGTGCATTCTTCCACACCTGTGAAACACTCCACTCCCCCTAAACAGACAGACAAAACCAGGTCTGCAGATAGGTCTACAACCAGCAAAGCTACTCAAGATAAATCCCATAGACTTGCTGAGAGAGTCATTCCCAGTTCCAAAAAATGGTCCAGTGAAGACACAGATAGGGTCATGTCAAGAATGTCTTCTTTGGCTGATTTTCATGATAAAAATCCAGAACATTTCCTCTCGTATGATCCACAAGGGGCCACACCCTCAGGCTCTACTGATCCTATCCCCCCGAGTAAAAAGGCCCGGTTTGAAACTCCGATGAGGTCAGAACCCTTCGAGGTACAACCTTACGCAAGACCATACTCACGGTATCAAGGAGAGGCTTCCTTTTGTGAGGACCAAGAATTTGGGATGATAGAAGAGCAAACTGGGACGGGCTACTATGGGGATGATGAGGACCAGGAAGAAGAGGATCACCCAGAAACATACAGAGTAGATTCCCCGGTAGAGAACGAAGCCCCGGTTACCGACTCCCCGGTCGATAACCAACCCCTCCTAAATTAGGTTCTCGCTCACGCAGCAGAACATTTCCACATTGACACCCACGGTGTCCAGGAGGAAAGGGACTTCGCAGAAGAGTTAGTGGGAGAAAGGCGGCCGGGTGCCCAGACCATCCCTATCCTTAAATCCATTCAGCGGAGAATAGATCCGTCCCTGGTGAACCCGAACCTCACCAGAGCAGTCGATCCCAGGGTTGAAAAACTTTTCAGGGCGGCCCAGTCTGACCCTCTCTATATAAGAGGACATCTGAAACCAGACTCCCTAGTTGTCACCAACACTCGTAAGAGGGCTGGGACACCCTTGTCATCGTCAGAAGCTCCTCCCGACAAGAAGAGCAAAAAACTATACGGTTTCGGCAGAAAGGTAGCCTCAACGTCCGCCTATCAAGCAAGGATTGCTAACTCCACCACCCTGTTGGCCAGCTACAACTGCCATCAGTGGGAAGAAGTCGCGGCACTCATAGCCTCTGCTCCTGAACCTTTAAAGGGCCAGTTAGCTCGGATTTCCGCAGAGGGTAGAGCCGTGTCTGGTTGCATTTTGAAAGCAACCTTCGACGCCGCGGACAACGCAGGCATATTGAAAGCGGAGGGCACTCTTATCAAAAGACATGCGTGGTTACGGCAGTCTGGTTTTAAGGCAGAAACCCAGGCATCATTGTTGGACAAACCGGTGGAAACCGATCTGTTGTTTGGTAAGGCAGTCGAAGACGCACTGAAAAATGCCACGGACGAATACGAGACACTCAAGTCCCTTGGCCAGTTAACCAATAAACCCCCTAACCAGAGAGGGAATAGTAATTTTCGTCGCCCACGCGGCCAAAATTCCCAGAGAGGATCTAACTATTCCCAGGGGCAGGGTACACAGTGGAACAACAACCAACAGTCTACCCAGGGTTACGGCAGCGGTAATAGGAGAGGTCGTGGTAAAGGCAGAGGCAGCCCCAGCAAGGGAGGCGGCATGCCTCCACCAAAGCAGTGACGCTCAGTTCAGGGACCCTTCTCACGCAACCCCAGTAGGGGGACGCATTTCAAACTTCACCCAGGCTTGGGAAGGGATCACATCAGACAGGTGGGTGCTGTCAACAGAATCCACAGGATATTGTATAGAGCTACTGCAGCGTCCCCGGAACCATCCTCCACGACAAAGAGTATACTCCTTAGAACATCAGAAGATTCTCCTCGAGGAGATCGCCATTCTTCTACAAAAGGACGCGATAGAACTCGTCCCGGGACACCAGGTAAACAAGGGTATTTATTCAACTTACTTCCTTGTGCCAAAGAAAGACTTGACAATGCGCCCAGTATTGGATTTACGGCCTGCCAACAAGTATGTCAAGCCCCAAAAATTTCGTATGACCACGCTACAAGAGGTAATCCCCCTCCTAAAAAAGGGGGATTACATGGCAACCTTGGATATGAAAGATGCTTATTTTCATATTTCCATGTTCCCAGCGCACAGAGTACTTGAGCTTCAAGGTGGACAGTCGACACTACCAATTCAAGGTACTGCCCTTCGGGATAGCTTCAACACCAAGGGTATTCACCAAGGTACTGGCGGTGGCGGCTGCACACCTACGCAGGGAGGCAATCCCGGTGTACCCTTATCTGGACGACTGGCTCATAACGGGGGAAACCCCAGGAATTTGCAGGACAAACATTCAAAGGACTATCGACCTCCTCCACGAGTTAGGCTTCTCAATCAACGAGAAGAAGTCAAGCCTGGTGCCAAGCACCTCAAAACAATTCCTAGGAGCAATCCTGGATACCCAAGAGGGGTTGACCTTTCCTTCAAAAGAAAGAATTCGGAATATACTACTGCAAATTCCGCATTATCAGTCCGGTCAACAAATAACGGTACGCAAAGCAATGCCTTTACTGGGCATGATGGCATCATGTATTTACCTGGTCCCCCACGCGCGCCTGCGCATGCGTCCCATGCAGGAATGGTTGACGAAACAGTGGTCTCAGGCAAGTGGTCAATGGGACGATCTAGTGGTCGTTTCGCCAACACTGGTACAAAGCCTTCACTGGTGGACAAGAGAGAATCTCGCACAGGGGAAACCCTTTTACGATCCCGAAGTACAGGCAGTAGTCACTACAGATGCATGTCTGACGGGGTGGGGAGCTCACCATCTCCACCACACAGCTCAGGGTCTCTGGTCTCACTCAGTGGCCAAGAACCACATCAACCTGCTAGAGCTTCTGGCAGTATTCACAGCGCTTCAGGCATTCGAGCCCCACCTACTAAACCTGTCAGTGCAAATCCGGACGGACAGCACAACAGCCATGTTCTACCTGAACAAGCAAGGAGGGACTCGCTCGCCAAATCTTTCCAAGCTTGCCCAGAAAATCTGGATATGGGCACTCAGACGGAACATTTTCCTGTCATCACAACATGTTCCAGGGGAGCTCAATTCCCTATCGGATGCTCTGAGCAGAGACTCCCTCCCAGAGGAACACGAATGGGTTCTACACAGAGAGGTCGTAGAAGATATCTTCTCTCAGTGGGGTTTCCCCACTATAGACTTATTCGCCACAAGCGAAAACAGACAATGCCCAGGATTTGAATCCAGGTTCCCCCAACCAGACTCCCAGGGGAACGCCCTGTGGATGAACTGGTCAGGGATGTTTGCGTACGCTTTTCCACCAACTCCTCTCATCAGGAAAGTGGTGAACAAGATGAACAGGGAATCGATAACGCTCGTCCTAGTTGCTCCCATGTGGGCAAGACAACCGTGGTTCCCACACCTACGCAGGTTGGCGGTGTGCGAGCCCATCAAACTTCCAGCCTGGTACAACCTACTGTCCCAGCACCAAGGTCAAACAGTGCACCAGCAACCCAACTCAATGAACCTGGCAGCATGGCTCCTGAGGTCATAGAATTTGGACATCTCAATTTGCCACAGAGGTGTGTGGACATCCTAAAGGAATCTAGGAAACCAAACACAAGGCACTGTTACTTTGACAAGTGGAAGAGGTTTGTTATCTGGTGCCAGAGTAGACAAATCAACCCGGTTGATTGCACTCCTTCCACTATTGTTACATACATGCTCCACCTGCTGGATGCAGGATTGGTTTTTAACTCACTGAAAGTACACCTGGCAGCCCTGTCGGCTTACACCACTTCGCATAGCAAGGTTTTGTGGTGGAAAGTACCAGTAGTTAAAGCCTTCATGGAAGGAGTAAAGAGACTTCACCCTTCTATTTCTAACCCACCACCAGGGTGGGACCTTAATGTGGTGCTAGCCAAGCTCATGGGCCCCCCTTTCGAACCCATGCATAAAAGCAGTCTCAAACACCTGACTTATAAAACGGCCTTCTTAGTAGCTATTACTTCTATAAGAAGGGTCAGTGAAATTCAGGCTCTGTCAGTGCAGGATCCCTTCTTTACTGTCCATAAAGACAAACTGGTTCTACGCACACACCCTAGGTTCTCACCTAAATTTATATCAAAATTCCATGTAAACCAGTCCATCGAGCTTCCGGCTTTCTTCCAGGACCCGCAAAGCTCGGCTGAGGTGAAACTACACACCCTAGATGTGCATAGGCGGTCCTCAACTATGTAAATAAAACCAGACCACTAAGAAAAACAGATCAACTGTTTGTCTCCGTAGCTACAGGCAGAGAGGGGGATCGCGTCTCTAAAGGTGCCATCTCGAAGTGGATTATTAACTGTATCCAGCTGTGTTACTCACTCTCTGAAAAAACTCTGCCTTTCACGCCAAGGGCCCACTCTGGCTTTCATTGCAAATGTACCCCTTGACACCATTTGCAAAGCAGCTACTTGGAGCTCTATTCACACATTTACTCAGCATTACTGCATTGACACCCATTCCAAGGCAGATACATAAGTGGGACAAGCGGTTCTAAGACACTTATTTGCTCATGACCCTTCTCACATCCCACCTCCTTCTTCAGGTACTGCTCGCTAATCTATGCACAGCATGTGATCTAAGCAGATTCCACAAGCCTCAGAAGGGATACATTACTCACCGTAATCGTATTTCTGATGCTTGTATCTGCTTAGATTCACATGCGACCCACCCTTCCTCCCCTCTGAGAGAAGGCACATGATTGCTTGTAGTCTTACCTTTCTGTCTATCTGCTTGGATTATCTGTACTCGCGCTACTCCTCATGCTACCTCATGTCAGAAAAAATACAATCTGAGGATCCTAGACGCGTGAGGGATCTTGGGTACAGTGGACGTCACACTAGGGATAATATTACTGGCACGCCCTGTGTCGACGCCCATTTTCGAGTTTCGAAAAACAAACTGTAATACTCCGCAGCTTCCACTAGATGTCGGCCTATGCACAGCATGTGAATCTAAGCAGATACAAGCATCAGAAATACGATTACGGTGAGTAATGTATCCCATATTGGGGGTTGCAGGGGTTTCCACCTGCATATATGTAACAATTGTGCAAAGGTCAATTGTAATTCGAACAATTGTAGTTCAAACAATTTGTATACAACCATACTGAATAACAAACTTAATGCCAATAGTGAGCCTGCGAATATTGAAAACGCATCGAGATACATCTGGAAAACTGTTAGTTGCAAATTGAAACACACAGGCCAGACACTGAGAAGATGTGGTTACAAGGAAATCTACTTTTGTGTCAAAAGGTAATTGGAGCATATTAAGCTTGGGGAAGGGAATCCTAAGCTGTGAAGTATTGATTGAACTTATCTTAAAGACTGAACCTCAAGATACTTCTTTTTTTGTGATAAATCTTAAATTGAACTTTGGGAAGGGAACCCTGAGACTTGCTGCCATAAAACTGTATTGAACTTGGGGAAGGAACCCTGACTGTTAAATAGGTGTGGAACTGTATTACCTTGAATCCAGAAGAAGGCAACCTGAACTTTGTGGTGAACTTGTTGGTATTTGGGAAGGAGGAGCTGAAGAATAAGCCTGTGATGGAAAAAGTTGTGAACTTTACTTTTGGGGCACTGTTTAGTTTATGGTTGACATCCCCACACATTGTTTTGGTGTTAGTTGTGAGGGCAAGCATAGGTTTTGAACACAGACAGACTTTTAAGTTGAATTTGCTGGCATAGACTATCCTTTGTTTCTTTAGGTAGGGAAATCCCACCTTAGCATAGGGCAAGTTGGGCCTTACACCATCCTGACACAAAAGTTAATACAAGTATTTCTGTTACATTGAATCTGTTGTCTGTGTTTCATTCCATGATGCCAACCTCTCACTGCCCACTTTTTTGTTTGCTTGCAGTCACACATAGGCTAAAACTTTGGGCTGACTTTCTTTGGCATCGATATGTTGGGTTGACCCAATGAAAGGGACTTCCCAGGAACACAGTCTAAATAATGTTGAAGTAACTTTAGCAGTATTCCCAGTTTGGTTTGTGTTCGCATTTTAAAATCTACATCTATTCTTCTTCCTTTTTTTAAATCTGGAAAACCTTTTTGCTTGCTGATCCATGTACGATAGTTTTTTCGTTTTTATTTTGAAAAAACCTCTTATGGAGGATTTGATATAACTATTAGTCCTGGTTCTTCTTCATTCAATGTGATTGTTGCCGTTTGTTAGAAGTGGTTTGGGTAAGTTGACTTTAAATGCAGCCCATGTTTCTACAATACACATGCAAGATGCTGTATTTAGTAGTAGTTTAATCCCAATTTAATCCGACAAATAAAAGGGAAGCACGAGTAGAAATAAGTCCGTAATGGTAATTCATTTCTTTTATCAGCAGAGGTCTTCTTCAGGCTGATAATAAATAACTCCTTTCACTAAAGAAGCATTTGTAATGTTTTACATTGCTAGCCGACTCCTCTACCAACCACACTGTACCCATCCCATAAGGCGGTGCTCTTGGAAGTTTGTTCACATTTAATTTCAGTGACAATATATATTCTCTCGCAATAGTCTGCTACTAACCCCCACTCAACAATGCGCCTTGGAGTCCTATTTAGGGGGCGAAATTATATTAAATGCTCATGTATTATATGCAAGCATTTATGTAGTGGTGTTATCAATTTGTGAAAGTATATATAGTGATTTTTTAATTTCACATTATAAAGATCATACGAAATGCATAATGTATTTACCAGACGTATGAGTGTTGATTTAATTCTGTATTGTAGAATGCCGTCGTTAAAATGGAGGTGAGAATTATTTTGGGCCACGCGCTCTCCACAGCACTGTCCGTTTTTATATGGTTGCTACATACTACACCCAGACGGAATGTTTTGCATCTTGGTCTTTTGATGCTCCTCCATCTCCCATTGGAGGTTGGAATATCTAGCGACACAGCACAGCTGATAGTACAGGCCAGGCCGTCTATGCATGTTCCTTTACGAGAATAGTGACCTTTTGGGTGATTAAATCAACACTACTGTTACTGGTGCATTCATCTAAAGAAAAATGCCTTGTTAAAATGGTACCGAAAATACAGCAAGTGCGAGAACAAGTGCTGTAATTATTAATCTTCTCCCCCAGAAGAGGGGTGCTCACTTTTTGTCTAATTGGCGCAGAACACAAGCCTGGAACCCCACGGTGATCATGCCACTTCAAATGTAGCTGCATCACTGAAAGACTGGCATCTCCCAGAGAGTTCACTGCTCACACGTGCGTGCCCTGTGCCTTGGGACCTTTAATCTATACTTTAGAGAACATTCGTCCATTGTACTGAATGGGGCTCCAGGGGCGGCAATATCAAAACGTGAATGTTTTATTTTTCAGTTGTTAGATGATCGTTACCTCATTTTTAGAGGATTTCTTTCCTTTAGTTTTTTGTGCCCTCACATTGATGAAGATTGGTATTGGTAGGTTTCAATTAATGGACACTGCCCACGTAAAAGAAGTCCAAATTGAAAATGATATGCGGTTATGGTATCTCTTTTTACATTCATGTTGTTTGGTATTACTTGCAGTTTTGATTAACTTGAATCCTGATTTCAGGCCTCTTAATTTGCTAGTGTATTGACTGGGTGAATATCATTGCCCTTTAGTTGTGGCGTTGTCATTTGTATTCCACTCATTCAAGCGTGCATTGATAAATCCAAGGTACTGGTAGGTGTCCATGCCATTCGTATACTCACCGTTAATTCCACAAACGTCTTCAAGCATCCAGCCCTTCTGCGGTTATTGCTGGACTGGGCGTACAATGATCTCGGTAACACTCGAGAAAGTCTTTCATTGGAGAACATCCTTCAGGTATGGATTTTTTTGACTGAACATGCTGTATTTGTAGTGGTGCTGGCATATGCTAAGACGTCTGCTTTGAGTTAGTTAAGCAGAATGGCGTTGGATCCCAAGTTCAAAGTTCCTTGCCCATGTCTTCTACTAGTGCCTTGGATCTGTGGAGAATACTCTGGCTCGAGGGCCCCATTAGGATTCTGGGGAGTTTGGGGGATGTTTGGCGTGTCATGAGCAGGATACAGAGCAGTTTGAGTGTGATTTCATGGACCTCAATAAGATCTAGCCATGCGTTCCTTGTAATATTTGGAATCTTCAGTAGAGCAACAAAATGGTTGTACACAAATGCTATTCAGCCGCCATTACAAGTCTCGGATTCCCTCAATCATCCATTAACGCATAGTGTTTGCAGTGCTCCTGTACCCGCGTTCACCTCCAATCAGTGTCAGAACAGCAAGTCATCCCTGTGCAGCACCCGGGACTAATTCTTGCTGCTTCAGTGGCTTTGGTGGAGGAGGCTGTGGCCGAATACTCCCGACTTCCATTCGTCTTGCATGCACGTGTGTGTAATGTGGCCTTTGGCTTCATGGACTGCTGATGCCATTTGTGGCGGAGCGGTAGATAACAGGGGGCAGGGGCACTTCATTCCTTGCGAAAGGGCACACTAAGTTCGCCTTTGAAAATGTATCCCTAAAGTAATGGGAATGGTTTACTCTGTCATCTTGAATTTTGGTGCTAGCTTCTGTAGTAAAAGGTGTATTGTTTAAACAGTTGAAGCCTGCATTGGATGCACTAATCTTCCACTAAAACTGAATGCAGCTGCTTCACAACCAATGTAGTTATGGTACATTTTGTCATGATCACCACAGGAAGGTGTGTTATTCAAGTCTCCTGAAGCGCTCTGGATGTTGGCATTCACCTATGTTACTCTGATGATACATTTGCAATCGTGGTAGTCTCTCTGGATCTTGACAAACACCCGATTAGTGCAGTGTAGAATACACTGTATTCGTTACTTTGCCACACGATGACTATTCCATCTTATGGTGATGGTTTCCTTACCTTAAATAGCATGCGATGGTGCTCAATTTTACCCAGCTTTCTTTTACACATGGAATTGTTCCTGATTTTACTTAGCAAAATGCTATTGCCTCCCCTAACCGTGCCTCTCCAAAAGCTATTGTTTGCTCCATTTAATCTTCTATGCATACTTCCCCATGAGTCTGCCGTCGTTGAGTCCTTGGTCTTTCTTTGCCACATTGGTCTATTTAAAGTATCAGTCCTCTTCCTGTAGACACACCACTCAGAATATCCCTATCAAAATTCATCTGCGCTTCCACAAATGCTGCCATTCACTCTTCGCTTCTGAGCACAAATAAGGTATAAAATGTGTGATGTTAGCTATAAGAATGTGTATACTGTATTACCTGAGGTTCTCTGCAAGGTTTACCCCAGTTTTCATTACTCCTTTCTCAGAATATGGCAATGAAACTAGAATAGAGTTGTGTTAAGTTCTTTTTAATGCTCTGCCAATTAAAACAAAAATTAGGGAATCTTCAGCTGCAGCTGGAACGTCCGCTTGTTCTACCACAGAAGACGTAGTGACAACCATCACGTGGGATTAGACTACTCTTCTCCATCCCCTCGGCCTCTGGAAAACCTGCATCATGCATGAACCATTTAAACCAAGTGTGTGTAACCTGTATCTCTCCAGATGTGTTGGACCCATCTCCCTGATTTTATTCACTCTTCAGTCTGCTGGTGGCTTTTGACACAGTGACCAGGGGGCAACAATGCAAGGTGCAAGCTATTAGCCACCCATAAAAGACACTCACAACCTCAGTTCTGTACATGCAAACTGCACACCAATTCTTACTTGACGAGAGTCCAATATCACTCACTAGTGTCTAGTGTAAATGTTGCACCCTGCCTGACCATAAAGTCCTTTTTTTCTTTTTATTCCATTTACAACACAAGTACTACTAGCAGCATTCACACCTTGTTCACTTTCTGCGCTCTGACCATCTAAAGGGCCATGCAGCACCCTCTGTCAACCGTACTGAACAGAAAAATGTTAAGGCTTCACATTAACTCCTGATAATCACATTCAAGTAGTGGCAAGGTCCATAAAACATGGAAGCCGACTCATTCCACTACAGAAGATGCAGAATTTTTCACCAGGTACGAACTCTCTCCACTCATACTACTAGGGAAAAAGAGGGCCAAGGGCTCCTTAAGGCAATGACACAGAACAATGTTATTGGCCATTTGCTGCGATAGTCCGAAGTTGTCTTGGATAATGAATGCCGTGATAAGTGCATTCATTATCCTTTTAAATGCTCACTTAGCTGATCAAAAGTGTCAAAGTTGCCTTTAAGAGGCACTTGCACATCCTCTGCTTACAGAGGCACTCCATTCATTGACACATGAGAAGTTCAAAAGGGATTTAAGGAACTACCCGATTGATATTATCATCCCTTTTGGAGTCACTGGGTTAGAATTCTAGAGAAAATAACCAGGGAGTGCCTACAGATTTGATGGCATTGGTCATTTCCTGTGGCTGCCAGAATACCTGCCGTCGGGATGCATAAAGTGGGGTGTGGGCTAGCACTGCTCACGTGGATCTATGGCTAATGGGGCTCCTTGAACAAAATTCATGGCCTCACACCTTTACCTGCCAGTACATGCATTTAAAAATAATTATGATGATGCTGATTATCACTGGGAATCATGGCCCATATCCCAATCGCCTGAGAAACGCCAACCAATTTCCAGACGAGCAAAAGTCCCAGCATGGCACAGTGAGTGCAGCACCTTAGCTGGATAGTGAGGTTTGAGACTGCACTCAGCCTGACCACCAAAAAACCAACACAGGAAGGTGAAGTGAGGGCCGTATCTCAGGCAACCCGAGGCCTACGGTTTTTACTTACCATAACCCTTCACACTCTGCTTATGGTAATGAGACAGATTCCCAAACTGCCCCCTCCACTACCAATTCCCAGATCATCGCTGTACCACAGCACACAATATGTCTGCGAGACTTACTGACGGGGGCAAAGTGAGCAAGCAAAATGGCTGCTACCTGCAGAGGCCAGTGGTGAGAGTGGGGCGAGCAGACCAGGCTCCTTTGCCACTTTAGGCCTTTGCATATGTCTGCTCATGCGCTTATCATGCCTTGCTAAGCCACGTTATGCTTTGCTTTGTGTGGCTTGATTGTTTGCACCCCCTGCTAACCTGCTCAACATTGTACTTTCTAATACCTATTTCTCTGCTTCTAGTTCCCACTGTGGTTCGGTTTGCTGGGGTTTGCTCCCACGTGCCCCACTCTGATTTTGCTCCAATTTGTCCCACTACAATTGTTCCCCCACTGAAGTTTTTCTCCCTGGTGTCCCGCTGTTTTTTGGCCCCATGTTCCCCAGTGTAATTAGGGCCCCTACTGTGTTTTGCTATATGATGCCCAATGTAATTCATGTGACTGACTCCTCAATAGTGCACCTTGACCTCTTAGCATGCCGAGTTGTTATGTTGTTAGCTTTTGTACCACACATTGCTGCCATTTAACTGGTCCGCTGCTGCTTTGGTGAATCTGGAAGAGAGTCGGTGGGCTTGGTTAGTTGGGAGGAGAAGGAAAAGCAGATGCAGATCCGAAGTACCCTGAGCTCTGCATGCTTGTGCGCCTTCAAGGTATGAAGTGTTGGTGGTATTGAAATGTTGACCTCATGCCTGTAATGTAGGCGTCTCTTGGCCAGGGGATGAATGTCAGTTGCAGTTTGAGGTGTAAGTTTGTGATGTTTGAAGTCTGTGGAGAGAGTCTTTTCCCTAGAATCTGTTTGCAAGTGGCTGATTTGTTCTTACGGTTACGCACCGCAATGCTGCCCTCTCAGGAATATCCACTCTGAAGTTCGCTACCCCTATATCCTAACTGCAAACCTCAGGGTGTTCAATGATCGATTGGTTCCCAGCTAGTTTTTTGCAATATAAATCTCATACATGCATCTACACCTACACATAAGCTGTTCCTTTTTATAGGAGTGGAGTAGAAAAGTAAACTTTAGAACAGTGTCCTAGCTCTGCTTAGTACTATCCATGGTGCTGAGCTTGCCTCTACCAGCTACTTCTTTGCACACACTTCGAACAACAGTTTTAACAAAAAAAGCCTTCATTTTGGGAGGGCCCTGACTTGCTAAACTCCCTTTCAAGTAACTGGCTGGCAAATAGCTCAGTTGGGTTTCAGTGCTGTGAAGACCCCCGAATGTGCATTATCCCTTTTGAGCGTGTGTGGCATACCATTCATACGTGTTTTTCTCAACTGAGCTTAGCATTACCTTCCAATTGTTTTTGTATCAGCAGCATTCTTTATGGAATCCTGTTTGGTAGAATGGGAATATTGGTATCAAGTTCTCCTGGTTCCACTGGAGCACCAGATGGGACTCACGCTCTCAAATCATTTTCCGGCAGGAGGCAACATGTGAGAATGGAAGCATTCTCTGTAGTGAGAGTCGAGGTAATATGTGATGAGCCACAAACATTATTTCCCTTTCCACTGCTTCAAGACATACTACATGTAACTGAAGCAATGTTTTCAAAGAGGTTCGCTTTTCAAGGGCTGCTATACAGGGCCAATGACATACAACCTCTTCTCAGTCTGCAGGGCATTGCTGGAAAGAGCCTCACGACAGCAAACTGTTTGCAACCAGTCCAGTCAGAGCATTTGGACATTTTGCTCTGCCCTTTGGCCAGCAAAACTCCCTGCTTCTGGCCACTGGACTTGTCACTCCTCTTCCTCTTTCCTCAGGTCCACTTCCATTTTCGATTAGCTTTGAAATGTAGGTCTCTTTGTCATTAGCAAACCACAAATCGAAGCATTGTGAAAAACTACATCACAACTTACATCACAACTTGTCTCTACTTAATGAACCTGTCTCTTCAACAAGCTTACTTCTGTCTTCTGACATGTCAGGTGCAGGGTGGCATTTGAGAGTAGGACAGGCTGGAGCTTTTCCAGATAAGTACCTTCTATATGCTATGCTGGATGACATCGAGGCCTGTGATGGTAAGTAGCACTCACCCAGTCAGGATAGACTGTACCCGACGTGTTCCGCCAAGGCCCTGTGCCCATTGGGTAGGTACCTCCTCTGCAGGAGCATGAAAATTGGAACTGCAGCGGAGACAAGCAACCAAATAACAAGTTATACAGAGTCCCTGGATTATGGTGGGCAAGAAACAAAACTTGGATGATGCAATGTGTCTGACAAAGGTCCCATTGTGGAACAACGCACTGGTCCAGTCCAGTTCAGTTTACAGGGCACTGGTGAAAGGCCATGAGCGAGTTATATAGGACCCTGGCTAGGAATTCACCACCCCCTTGAACAAGAGCCAATGGAAGGTAAAAAGATGCATAGGGTAAAGGTGATGGCAGGAAAACAGCGAATTACAATGAGTTTAAGTGGTAATTCACATGGGCAGGTGTTCTGTGTACTCTGAGGGAGCAAGTCTGCCGTATTTGTGGGTGCTGCGCTCCGGTGTGTCTGTAGGACATTGGCCACGAAGAGTAGGCAGTATACAGTGCGTTGCGAAGCCCTGACCGGAATCATGTAACTGGTAACCTCTATGCACAGCATCGGAATGAGTTCCCTCATTAGCCGAATCAGACTGTGCCAAATAGGAACCGAGCAGGCAGCCTCACTGTGCTACATTTTGCCTCAGGAACTCAGTATGAGTGGCTGAGAATGAGACTGTTTCTTTGCATTAGTTCTTGTCTAGGTGCAAAGTGGAGGCTCGCACCATAACCCGGATGCAGACTGTAACAGCCACAAAGCATAAAATCCCTTCACTCAAGCAATTGTAATCTTGTGCATCACCTGTGCAATGTGGCATACGTTGACCTTGCAGAAAACGCCTAAATCAACCGCCTGCTCATCCAGAATTGTTTGTTTTAACACAGACTGCCCATGTAACACAAGCAAGGAATTCCTTTTGTTTGTTACCCATCTGTAAAATGATACTTGTCAAAATTCTATCCAGCTGACCAAAGGCTGAAGATCCATGCAAAAGAAATTAAATGTACCCTTGGAACGACTGTTCCTGGCAATCGTCTGGAAGATATCCACCTCCTTCCTCTTGTGGGTGGGGCGGGGGGATAGTTTAGATGGGGCATGAGAGACTGTGGTTGAAGCCAGTTAGTGCCACGTATATGTGTGATGGGAGACCCCCTGCTTGGCATTCTTGATTTGCTTCATTGTGTGGCGTTAGCCATTAGGTGAAGGCTTGCTTGAACAGTTCGGCTTTCTGAAGTCTTCTGGAGAGCAATATGTTTCGTGGTTCCATTTCCCATGCAATCAGTGTTGTGGAGCCTGGAGAGTTGCCCCAAACGTTTTGCCTTTGGGTGGCATTGTTTACATGTTGGCTATTGACAGCTAAGTGGGGTGGAGTATGAGATGCGGGCTAGTGCCTCGGATATCAGGGGCCCTTCCTCCAGACAGAAAATCATGTGCCTGGAGCAGAGGACATTTTAGGTAGCCCTCAGGGAGCAATTCGAATGGTCTTACTGAGTGCTACTATGTTTTATTTTGTCTTGTTCTGTCTCTTATCTGCTCACCTGGTTTTCACTTGTGGAACCATTTTGTTTATATTTTTGGGAAGGCCAACGTATATTATCCCGCTCCAATAGTCTGTACTTGCAGTGACCAAGACTCTGGTCACTTCGTGGTTAAAATGTAAAAGTCATAGGATGATTTGAAACATGGATGGTTGGGTTGTTGGCTTTGACATTGAGAAGTTTAAATCTGAATCAGATTGCACCCAAGCTCTTCATTTTCCATGTTGGAGCTGAGTGTGGGCCACGCAAATGCGATCACTTCCTCTTTGAAACCTCCAAGTACTAGAATTTCGATGCTGCTGTCATTGGTGCAGATGAATTTCTTTGTCCCGTAGTCTGAGGTAGCAGTTGGTAATTTTGATCTAGTTCTTTTTATGTGGGAGCTTTGCCCCAGAGCTAACCCCTAGCAAGGCCACTTCTAGGGAGAAACTTCATAATTGACGCCACACCTGTGTGAAGGAAAACGTGTCAAATTTATTACAGAGACACATTATTGTAAATCCCAGTAAATGCCTGGTCCCAAGTGAGCCAAAATAATTACTTCTTGGGTGCCTTTCACTATTTGCATCTATGGATGGGTATTACTTCTGATCTTAGTAACTTCTGAGTGACTTTTCCATCACTCCAGGCAAAAGTCCTTCTTGTTAAAACCTACCTCCGGTAATCATTCCTACTGGGAACTGTCTGTTGACTCCCACACTCTGTATGGGGTGTAACCCAGGCTACTCTGCAAGTTGTTGAGGGGTCCAACTGTCCTTATGTAGGACAGTGCTGTCACACCCACCTCGCTGGCTGGCATGTAATACTTGTGGCTGCTAGCGGCGTCATCATTGCTCCTCAGTTAGAATGGCCCTGTGGCTGTGCACTCTGTGATAGAAGAAAACAAAAGTAGTATGTGATATCCTACACTTTCTACCTTACCACTTACCTCCAACTTACCTTTGTCCCCTCTGCCGCCATCCCCATGTCTTAGCCATAAAAAGAGGGTTTGCTTGTGGCTTGAGGGAATTGTAATGACCTCCCGGTCATTAAACCACCTCTGAGAATGCCCTGCACCTAAGCTCTAACTCCTGATTGCCTCCACTCCTGGAGGAGCAGAGCCGACGTGTGGGCAGCCGGGCAACCCACCATGGCTCCGAGGCAGAACGATGCACAACCTTGAATCTTGAACAGGGCCTTCTTAGTGCAACATGCAAGCCACCTCATATATGAACAACACGCTTATAGAAGAGATGGGGACTATTGTAACCAAAAACCTCAGGGCGCACCCCATCTTTGCAGCATCTTGAATATCCGGTAGCCCCCCTACAGCTGCTCAACTTGGTCTACCTTCAGCAACTCCACATGCCCTATGGAATGGCTTATTCCTGATCAGCTGTCCAGTCTGTGTCTGGGAGCAGACCTCCTCCACCGATTGAGGCTTTGGACAACTGAGAAACATTTTCAGGAAATATTATCCATGTTCAGAAGCAGGCATCATTTAAATGTCTGGGCTCTACAGTTGTGAATTATTTACATGCTAGGCAAGAACTTGCAATCAAGTTTTTATCATTTTAATAAAAAAAATAATATTGAAACATTTTTCAAATGCATGGACTTTAAGTAGAATAGATTTCTTTAAGGTGACTTTTGTTGCAAAATTGTACATTTTGACCATTCAGCGAGATGCAATGTCTTATTACAATTTATGAATTGTAGCCGATCTTTATATAAATCCAATTTTCTCAATGTGTTTATTTGTTAATATACATTTTGGACCATGGTTTGCGCAAATTAGCATTTAGTAAATATATGAAAAAAGATTAAACGGTATTATTCCAGTGTTAACCAACGCAGATGAACTCAAATGCATTTGGATAAAATAACTGAGCAAAGATTTATCGCAGTTGGGTTGAGTTCTTGCATTGGTGCTAATGTCTGGTTCTGTCTCTGAATTGTGGAATGTCTGTCCCTGTGTTGCCTTTGGTCGCCGACTCTGCTTTCATCAGTTGGCTCTCGGTCTCCAGATAGGTGGAGTTTCTGACTCTTGCCTCTGGATTGGAATGAGTCTTTGACTTTGTCTGCAAATTTGTGGGGGTCTCTGTCTTTGTCAGGTAGTATCTGTAGTTTTGGATTGGTGGGCTTGAGATTTTTGTATTAATGTGGATATCCGATTCAGTCTTCAGGTACTCTCTGCCACTTCTTTCCTGGATGGTGGTGCGATCTCTGAGTCAACATAGAAGAATGATGTCTGGAGGGTTCTGAATTAATCAAAAACCACAAAGCGCCCTCTTAGCAACTCTCCAGACCATATTTGTTTAGCAGGCCAGGCAATTTCAGCAGGGGAAACCCATATGCACAACAAGCCCGGTCACACCTCAAATGAAGGCGTCCAGGCCGCACTGCTAGGTCCCATCCCTTCTGCCCAAACCACGAGCAACACCAAACATGGTTCGCCCTCATTGGACTTTGCAAGTGAGGTGTAGCTTAAGTATCTGGGCATTTTAAGCTCTAAGCCCACGTCTAGGCATACCTGCCTCACTCTTGGCCAGAAATCCAACACAGAAGAGTCGAGTGATGGCTAGAGGGTTCTGATTTGATAAAAACCACTGCCAAAACTCTGAGCAAATCTTCAGCCAATTTCTGAACCAGCCTCTTGATTTGTAAGGGCCTCTCAACTAAAATCCGAAATCCTGTTGTACAATGGCCCATTTATCAGATCAGCAGAAAACTGTTAGTTTTCACAAATTTCCTTCGTGTGTGAGGGGAATATCGGTAATTTCAGAGTTGAATAGTGTGTGACATTTATATTGTGTATGGCTGGTTTGTCATGTGTTTATCATTACCAATGTGTGGTCCCCATGTACATGCTATATCTGTTTAAGGGCCGTGTATGGTTTGGTCTCAGACAGTTAGGGCAAATTGTTGGTATCAAAATCAAACTTGGCTTCAGAATGCAAATGATTGGCTTTAAGGCCATTATATGCTCTAGTATGCAACACTGGGCAGTTTAAAGACTGCGAAATTTGGTAAAATATCAACATTTTACAAACACCTGTATTAAGATTTTGTTAACTGAATTCATTAAGTCAGCAATAAAAATCAAAGGCATACATAGGTTCCAGACCTGCTCCTCTGAAGAATTCTCGGAATCTATAAAAATTGCTGCAGGTCACTTTTGCCGAGATGTGCTATCCTGCATCCGGTTTTGGCGCTTCAGTCAATTTTCGTGTTCCCCTCCACGCCCCCAGCACTCCCCTGACACAAGTTTTGTGTGTGGGAATCCTCCTCCCGACCCACACCAACTCCCTCCTGTTATTCGGGGGACACCTCTGCAACCTCCAATTTCCTGCTAGGCCCCTATTCGCCCCTCCATCCTGACCCTGTGCCCTCCTCATTAGAAACCCTACCTCCCTCCTCCCCATCCCGCTCCTTGCCTCATAGACCTGGTCTCTCCCCCAGATATCGGTGGGAAATTGCTGTCGGCAAAAGTATACACTCCCTTCTGAGGTACATTAAGTTCGGACTCCATGAGAGCCGTTACTCTGTAATATTGGGGGTGGGGTGAGTGAGAGATTTCCCAGCAAGCAATGGGACATGGCCACCTGGAAGGGATAGATAGCACAACTAGACCAGAGCAGCCACATTTCTATATTCTTTTACATGTAATAATAACTGTAGCCTTCTACGATTGCTGTGCCTTTATCTCTTCCAGTATATTGCTCTATGTTTGCAGGATATAACTCTGTCATAATTATTCCTGCTTGAACCAGTTTGAGGAAAGGTTTCGGGTGGTTTAGCTTTCCTGGGACTTTCAGTGTCATCCATGTATGGCCAAAAAGCGTCAAGGTTACATAGCAGACAAGGGCCTTGAAGAGGAGGGTGGGCTCACCTCCTACCCCCTGCAGCTCCTTTTTTTATTCGATTTCTCGAGATATCTAATGGTCCGGGGGACTTCTGAAGGTGGTTTTGAATATCCCATCCTTGAGAATTACTTCAATGGTTTTCTTTTAAAGAAATACTCCGTTTACTTCTCTGTGAATAGTCCTGTGGTTCGGCTTTGGGCTCGAATTGAAGAAAATATATTGAGTCCTTTCCATATTGAAAGTTTATACTCTTTTGGTAGGTTGCCTAGGCAAGTGGCTAAATTGCAATCTGTGATGGTCACTAAAGATGCTATTATTTCTTTGGTTACTGGTGGTGGACAAGGATTATATTTATATGAGGAGGCTTCCATCTGGCAGATAATCGGATGTTGTGTTGGAGAAGCTGGATTAATTGGGGCATTTTATTGTTAGGGGATAATAAGGTTATGTTTGGTTTGCATCAAAAGGAACTGCGAAGATATAATTTGTTGGCTGCTTAAATAATGGAGAGGAATCAGATAGTTGATCTGCCTCTATTGCAGAGACCTGAGAGGTGTGATTTTCTCTCTACTGTTCCTCATAGGGTGTCTAGTTTTTTAAAACTCTTTCCGACTGAAAATCGTTCCCTAATACTATTGGATAAATTGGTCTGAGGAACTTGGAGAGGTTATACCTTTGAATGATTGGGAAAGTATGTGCAAGGTTCCTATTAGGGCGAAGGCTGATTTGAATTTGCACTTTATTCACCAGAGGACTTTAGGGCGTCTTTTTTGGACTCCTGATAGGATGTTTAAATTGGGACTTGGTGATACTGATAGGTGCTGGGGTTGTTTGAGAGAGAAGGGTACTATGTTACACATGTTGTGGGATTGTGGAATGGTAGTGGGGTTTTGGAAAGAAGTTTTGGATAGGGTTGATTTGGTGTGTGAGATTGCTTTTCCTAGAAACCCATTAGCGGTGATATTGAAATCTTTGAGTTGTGTGGGACATCTTGAATATCTGATGTTGTGTTGGATCCATAAAGTCTTTTTAGTTGCTGTCAGACTGATATTACGAGTCTGGAAGGCTTGGAAAAAGCCATGTGTAGAAGATTGGTTAGTTCAATTGCCAATTCTTTCTCGATTCGAGAAATTGAAATTGAATAAATTACACAAAGAGGAAATTTACAATGAACAATGGAGTAAATTCAATGAGTTTTATGTCTGATGCTCTGTCAGAATGTGTTATATTTTTGGGCTGTGGGTGGTGAGAGGGGAGGGTTGACGTTTGTGGCGTCTTTGATGTTGTATTTTTGTTAGTTAAGTGTAAAAGTGCTGTTTAGGATAATTGGTTGGTGGTGAATTGGCAATTAAAGCATGTAGGTTTTTTTATTCTTTCTTTTCTTTCCCTCACTGTATTTGTTTTAGTATAGTTATTGCATTTGATTTTTTGTTATGCTCTATTTGTTCCATTGTTGATTCTGTTCTGACTTGTATTTATTTTTGAATAATCTAAATAAAGAGTTTAAAATTTTTTTTTAAAAAACAGGCCCTCTTGCACTGGAAAAAGAATCGAGCTATTTTCTTTTTCCAGAGCAAATATCCCCTCTTGCTAAAATTAATAGCACAAGTGGGTTGATGGCGCTGGAAATGTACCCTTTTTGTTTCCTTTTCCCCTACACCCGGCCCTGCGTCTTGCTCTAGCTCAGAAGTTTCTCTGTTTCTAGCAAGGATGCCCACTGGCGCTAGAATTCACATTTTTCTACTTCGCCCAGCAATCTGTATTGGCACCACTCTGTAGGGTAAAAAAGTAAGGCTGGAGAAAGGTAGGGTGGTAAGATTGGAATTTGGGGGTGGTTTGCTTCCTCTGCGAGTGACCAACAAACATTGGTGTGATACCGGATTTTTTATGGGGTGAACTGTGAATATTTACGGGCCGCTTGTGGGTGGTTTTAACTCCCATGGCCATAATTGCAGCCTTTAATGTCCCTCCACAGAAGTTGGAGTTCAACTCTTCAAGCCTCTCCTGCTCAACGAACAGTGTACTATCATTTCATTCAGTTATCTGTATGGAGACAGAGCCGTGCGTAGTGACCTTCCATGAGTGAGCTTAGTGCCAATTCAGCCTGTTGTATGCACTATATACATAGACAATATACTAATTTATGACGTAACACTGTGATCTGTTGAACTATGCATGAGTGAGTCTATAATGCACATTTAACAAAGTATCACCACCACACCAAAAACGTCCTCCATGAAAGTTCTGCTAGCTGATATGAGAGGTTCTCGTCCCTTCTTTTAATACAACATCCCTATGCTCAAAACTCTAAAAACTATGCATTTATCGCAGTGATCACTATCACTCATCCTGCTATTTTCATTTACATACCTGTTGTGAGTTATGTATGTAGTCTTTTGGCTCCCTAACTTTTCCCGTTCTCCTTGCCCCCTTTCCTTTTCATCCGACAGACCATGATCTGGCTGCCACCCTGGGTGGGGGGTCACAATTCGCTTGGACACAGTATAAAAGACAGATAACGGAACACTTATGGGGTTCTATCCAGGGCATAGATATGTTTGGGTGGTATGGAAAGGAGAGGTTGGGAAAATAGTGGAAAATAAAGGAAAAAACGGATGATGGAAAGAACGACGGGGAAAGGGTTAGGGGCAAAGAAAAAACGGGAAAATGTTGCCAAAATAGAATTACAAAACGTTGGGGTTTTTTCAGGGAGTTGCAAAAAATTGTAATTTGCATATTCGACATACAATCAGTCCTGCCTGTTGCAAACCCACCTATTATTATTAAAGGGGATTCCTGGGCACTGAAGACTATTCAGTTCTGTGCAAAAACTGTTTATTGTGTTTTACCCGCAAACAGTTTAACCATAGCTATTTTTGGCAAATTCATTTTTTCTTTAATGTGGGGAGGCCATCTAATCCACCACCTTACTCCGTCACCCACCACCCCCAATCCCCTACCACAAATACCCAACATATATATGCATTTAAATTGAAATTCACCAAAAACAGCTGCAGTGAAAGCACCCCAGTTAAAATAGCTGCTGTGAAACACCGTTAATGGTGCAAAAACACATTATCCAGTAACGGGATCAATTTTCCATTGCACCCTACAGGCACCTGTTAACCTAGCTAGGCAACTTCAGCTCAGGAAGTGGTAGGAAAGGCTTATGTAGTATGCAGTCTGTGACATAAAGCACTATCGGTACAGCCATGTAACACATGAAGCCCCCAGCAGAGAATCCCTGAGCTGTACTCGGCAGCCCTCTGACAATATATTATCAGACCATCTCACTATTCCCCCCTCTTGGAGTTTAAAGCCTAAAATGTGTCCACAGATCCATAGCAGTCGCACTACCTTTTTGTTGTCCAACAACATTCATCTTTCATTCAGTTTTTCCTAGACCAGGGTTGTCCAACTCTGGGTGTGGAGGGCTAGAATCCTGACAGGTTTTCGTGATATCCCTCATTAATATTCATGAGGCAAAATATGCATCCATTTAGAATCATTGCATGCAAATTTATCTCATGAATATTGAGAGATATCCTGAAAACCCGGCATAGATCTGGCCCTCGATGCCTGGTGTGGGATAACCCTGTTCTAGACCATGCTATGTCTCATACGTCCCATGCCTCGGTTTGGCAGCCCCAATTAATATTCTGGTATTTGCCCCATGGAAAAATTGAAGTTAATCCCCTGTCAAATGCCGCCATTGTTTAGCTAGACGAACACCACTTGTTAATAACTACCCTATTGCTCCACAAAACGGCGTCGCATGAAAAATCAGTTTGATGCCAAACATGCTTAGAGCATACCATCCTTTCAACATTACCAATCTTTGGTCCACCTTAATGTAACCACATGTACCAAAGTTATTGTGTAAAAGATTCCTTTTCACCCTTCTACATCACCTCATCCTGATGTCTGGGGCATGTCATGTGCTTTCCTGTCGTCTTATATTCTCCCTGTTGCTTTTACTCCTCAGACTAGGTCTGGATACCCTGTGCAGGCATACAATATGTCAAACTCCAGACACACCAACTTCTCTGAGACAACTACAGTGGTGATTTGATGCAGTATCAAAGCTTAGTAACATAGGTTAACATATAATGGACAATACCCTGAAGCTGGAACCCCAAGTCAACACAATTATCAAAAAGTGTTTATACCATCTACGCTCAATCAGATGGATAATGCCCTATGCCTCACAGAACATTGGCCGTCATAGTGCTAGTTCCCTCAAGAATTATGCCAAGAGCATTAATCTAGGTATGCTTGACTACCTCACAAAAAAATGCAACAGATTCAAAGCAAAGCAGCTAAACTATTAACAAGTTTCAACAGTAAGCAACCACATAACTACAGTGAACTTGGGGACCTTGACGGGTAGCGTGTCATGCAGTAAATGGGATGTAGAGTAACTCTTTACACCAAATAATCAAACCAATTCAGGAAGATGGCAAAGTCTATTATGGTATAATTTATTATCAATTTTCTAAAACGGGGAGTTACAACAGACATCAATGAACGTCTCACAGCATGCTCTCAAAGCATTTCATAAATAATCATAGATTTATAGTAAAAATGTGCCATATGTGATGTCATACTATGTGGCAAATAAGCGAAAACCTACGGGGTTGTAGTTGGCTCAAGGGGAACATCCAAGAATACTTTTTATAAGGGGTCTGATTGTGATTGGGTCACACAGTACATCAATGGCTCTCAAACTATAAGGCCCTTCGTTATATGGCCCTCTACAATTGGTTGGCACGCTCGTGCCCTTCTGGAACATTCGCTCATACTCCAGGTGTAAAAAGGTGTGATGGACTGTGCCTCCCCACCCAATTACCTCATCTCTTATAACCCATGCCTTCTGCCATGAAGATTCTTTGAACTTGGCGATGCAAAGTATCCTTGCCTCTAAGAATATCAGGAGTACGGGCACGCGTTCTGGAACTGCATGCCCAATTTCTATTTCCATCTTTGGCTCACGTGACAGGAGACCGCAATTGGGCCCCTTTTGCAGCATTTCATTGTCTCAAATTAATAAAACTTGACACACATGGTGTTCTTTCTTTGTGCCTTAACAAGGGATTATTCAGCATTTCACGTTCACTGTTCTTCTAGAATAGATAACCAGTTCTTTGGCGGCTCCAGCCTTGACACCAGGCCAGACAGCCCTTCTTGATTCTTCCATGCTCCCAGCTAATTCTCTGCAGCCACACAGCTCTCGGCCCTTCTCTTCATGGGTTGAACTTCCTAAAATTGTGATACCGATGTCCAGCTTCTATATAATGGCGGCTCCGCCTGCAGTCTATTCACTACGTATAGCTAGCTTCTATGATCACTTAGTATACTTGTGTTGCTGCATCTGTACAGTTATTGAACAATTTGCATTTTCTGCAGTGCTCTTCACACGTGCAATCTATGTCTCGCATATGAAAGTTTACTTGGTCATCAGTTTGTATAAGGTCCATACATTCTCTTATTTAGCCAGTCCTCTCAGTGCCTCACAAACGTTTCTTGTGACGTCATCAACTTCTTTCTCCCTTTTTCATATTCCTGTTACGCTCACCTGGTATCAACGGGGGCACCACACGATACTGGATGGAGGTCTAAGCGCTATCCCGGACCCCTCTCTGCTTGGTTATGTGCCAGACGTTAGGTAGCGCCTATAACAGGAGAATGGAGGGTTAAGATACTTGTTCTGTGATGGGTGGACTCCCATCTCCCTCCGGTCCAAATCCCCTCCCTTGGGGTTATTGCTCACCTTTGGTTTTTGTGCGTTGAACTCTCCGTCCTCCGTCTCTGTGCAGGGGTGCGTGGTTGGTGCGGGCATTCCGTGGACCTAGTTGCTTCACTGGTCCGTATGCCCTTATGTCGGGTCCAGAGCGGCTGTGACTCCGACTCTGCTTGCTGTCTTTCAGGTGAGTTATAATGTCTTTATTCTGTCTCTTTCTTTCCCTCTTTTTTCTCTGTCTTCTTGGCGTCTTGCTCCACTACGCTGTTCCCTAACAGTGTCTCTCTTGTTTTCACCGGGATGGTTGCGATCTCTGATTTGCCGTGCTGATGGCAAAGACCACGGTGAGTTATTGATGCGCGGAGCGCTGCGCTGTTTATTGGTGTTAATTGCTAACCTGTGTTCTCTTCTCTTCTTTGTACAGGTTGCGATGATGTTCCGGAGTGATGAGTGATCGAAGCGCTGCTTGCCCAGGTAAGCTGACCTTGTTCCTTCTTCCTTGCAGGTTGCGGTGAAACCCGGAGATGGGCGAGATAGGAGAAGCGCAGGGTGCTGCCAGGACTCGCTGCTTGCCCAGGTAAGAATTATTATTAATGCTGTCCTTGTTTCTTTAACTTTGCAGGTTGCAGCGTACTCCCGAGATGGGCGAGGTAAGCGAAGCACAGGATGGAGAAAGGCTAGTTACTTCACAGGTAAGTGTTCTTGCTCGCTAATGCTGTTCTTGTTTTTCCAGGTTATTAATGGAATCCAGATCTAGGGCTTCAGGATCGGGCCGCAGGAGCTGGACACAGTGAGCGTTATGCTGCAGGAGTGCAGAATAACACGAAGCGTGTTCTGCTGTTTGGATGTGGTTTAAATAGCCCAGGTAAAGTAGTTCCAGGCCAAGTAGTTCCAGGCCCAGCCACACCCAAAACACTAGACGGCATGGCTTGGTTCTAAAGAACTGAGCTGTGTAATAGGCTTCCATGTTGGGTTAAGGTCCAAAACTGGTATTAATTTATTCCTGATAATGAGCCTGGCGCCAAAGGCGCCAGGACTGACTCCATGTATGTTTCTGATGGAGTTTTAAGGCCCTTGGGGCCAGTGTGAAGGTCTTTAGCCCCACTGCTGCCAGGGGGCTGTTATACCTGATGGGGTCAGGGGCATGGATCGTAACATTCTTTCGGGTTTCTCCTCCAAGAGATTGTTATATCTTCAGGAATACATCTGATAGTTTTCTTAATGGATACCATTTTCGCGAAGATTCGACACGGAATAGTCACAATTGCTGGTGTCAAGCATGGCACGGTTTCTGGTTTCCAGCATATAGGTGGGAGGGGGGCGGGACTTCCTGCCGGGGCACTTTGCTGCTCCTCTACACTAGCTTTTAGAGCATTGCACCAGCTACAGGTAGAGCCGTCTGAGGTCAAGGAGCAGAATGTATCTGAAGCAGAATCTCTTATTAGCATTCAGCCAATCTAAGATTCAGAAATGACAAGCTCAGAGAAACAAAATGATTCTGCATAGAGAGACACTGTCCCGTGCTTTTATTGTCTTTGGGGGACAAACTTTGGAACATGCTACCAACAGAAATTGCACATAACAGGACCACGCAAAATTCTGGAAAAATATGAAAACCCGTCTAGTCAAATCAAGATTAAGGGAAATTAGCCAACACTCAATAGCACCTCTTAACCAACTAAATTCCACACACATATACAGCCCAAGGGGACGCCATATCTGAGCCTTGCCATCCAGCTCCAAAACCACTCATTTCATTCTGAGAAAGTTACCAATGACGAGGATATGGTAACACCTTTGGGCACCAGTAAAACCCTAATAGAATGCCTTGCTTTTTCTCTAATATCAAGCTTTTTTAACAGGATGTCAGACCATTGCAACCACTAAGCTCAGCACTAAGCTCAACATCTTTCAACACAACGCAACCAACAGTGGGGCCATGACCCCCTATCAACTAACTCATGGTACATGCCAACTGACGCACCCATCACTGGTTAACGCACGTTAACGCACGTATACACTACAAGCACGAGGTTCCCCATCTGGAAACAGTCCTCATTGCTTCTAACGCATCACACCTAAAATTGTAACCCACATAGAGGTCAGGATAATTTTCATCTGCACCATCAATAGAAAGCATCACAATCTTGCGGCCCCCAAATTCCGAAGTGGGGGTGCCTGTGCGCTCAAACCCATGAGTGACTCTGGCGGTCAAGGCGGTGGGACCCCTGCAGCCGCACTGCTTCCCCAGGACGGTGGTCAGGGGGCAGCTCAACAGCACGTCCTTCAGGCTCCGGTGCTTCCAGTGCAACACACAGTGGCGGCTCCACAGCTACCCCCTCAAGTCCAAGTAGGTGGTCAAGCTCCTGTGCCTCAGGGGCCACCGGTGGTACAGCCAGTTGCTCAGCAAGGACTTCCCACCATGGCCCAAGCACATGCCCATGCAGCCCTGCAGCCCATCCCCGAATTTGACGCATCGGGCCCACCATCCAGCATGGGGCCCAGGTGGAGGAGGTGGGTTGGGCGCCTCGATATGTACTTCAGGGCCGCCCAGGTGACGGATGATGACAGCAGGGTGGCAACTATGCTGTACTCCGCGGGGCCTTCGGTCCAGGTGATTTTTGAATCGCTTCCTGCAGGGGATGGCTCTTACGACGCGGCCAAGGCGGCACTCCTGGCCCATTGTCTGCCCCTTGCCAACGTGGACTATGAAAGATTTGTCATGATATCGGCCAAGCAAAAGGACGATGAAACACTGGACACCTTCTATGGTCGCCTACGTCGCCTCTCCCTGGGCTGTGCATGGGGAGACGCGGAGGACAGGATGCGCACAATGCTAATTCAGGCGTGCTCCTTGGGCAAACTCAGGAGGCAGGTCCTGAGAGAGCCGGGTATCACTCTGCCCCGCATCCTGGAACTAGGCCGGTGCCATGAGGTGGCGGAGGCTCGGGCGTTCAAGATGGAGGCGGGGTCCCGCTCAATAAACTCGGAGGAGGTGTGTGCCATGTGGTGTGGTGGCAGAGGAGTGAGAAGGCCTGGTGTGGGACCCCGTGACTAAGCGGGGAGAGCGGGGGAATCGTGGCAGAAGTGCGGGTATGACCTCCCCCACCCGACGGAGTGTCCGGCGGCTGGAAGGACATGTGGTAGGTGCAGCCTGCCTGACCATTTTTCAAGAGTGTGCAAGGCAGCCCTGCCTGTGATGGTGACGAGAGGCCCGGCTCAGACGTGGGTCCCGTGCCAAAACCGCCCACCAAATGTGGCCCAGGTGGACCAGGGCGGGGAGGATGCCCAGGTGGACGAGGCCGAGGAAGAAAACATTTTCTTTGTTTCCAGCGTGGAGATCCTGAAGGGGAAGACCAGGAGGCAACCGAGGTGTGTGGTGGAGGTCAATCACTCGCCGGTCCCGGTGCTGGTGGACACGGGTGCCTCGGTCAATGTGATGGCCCGGGGACACTATGATGCTCTCGACTCACCCCCAAAGCTACTCACGCCGAGAGCCCGCATATTTGCGTTTGGAGGACTGGAACCAATACCGCTGGACGGTGCCTTCGTGGCGAAGGTGGAGCATGAGGGCTCGCAGATCAAAGCCCGGTTCTATGTGATGCCCGTAAGCAACAACACACTGCTGAGCTGTGCCGCCACCGAGGCTCTTGGAATTGTCACTTTTGCATACTCAGTATACCTCGAGGACATCAATGATCTGCTCGACAAGTATGCCGCCCTCTTCAATGGCATTGGAAGGATGGCCGGTGACCCGGTAAGGTTGCACATCGATGACTCTGTGCAGCCCATCGCCCTGAAACACCGCAGGGTACCGTTTCATCTGAGAGAGTAGGTTGATAAGGAGCTGGACAACCTGGTGAATCTCGACATCATCGAGAAGGTGGAGGGCCCGACCCCCTGGGTGTCCCCGATTGTTGTGGCTAGGAAGCCCAAACAACCTGACTCTGTCCGGATCTGTGTAGATATGAGACTGCCCAACAAGGCCATCAAGAGGGAGCGGCATCTCACCCCCACTATCGATGACATTATTGGGGAAGTACAAGGGGCTCGGTTCTGTTCCAAACTAGACCTCCGAGCGGGCTATCATCAGGTCGTCCTCCATCCCGAGTCCCGCTATATCACCACATTCAGCACTCACTGAGGACTATACCGGTATAAGAGACTGAACTTCGGGGTGTCATCGGCTGCAGAGGTTTTTCAGAACATTATTCGGGGCGCCCTTGCAGATCTGGAGGGTGTCCTAAACATCAGCGATGACATTTTGGTGTTCGCAAGGACTGAGGTGGACCATCTGAGGAAGCTGGGGAAGACCTTTGAGAGACTGCAATCGCTAGGCCTCACCCTTCACAGGGACAAATGTGAGTTCCTGCGCCCTTCCCTCGAGTTCTTCGGTTTTGTCTTCAAAGAGGGGGGGTGTCGCCAGACCCGAGGAAAGTCCAGGATATCAAGAAGGCACAGCCCCCTGAGTCGTTGTCTGACGTGCGGAGCTTCCTCGGCATTGTAACCTACTGTGGGCGTTTCATCCAAAATCTCGCCTCTAGGTCTGAACCACTCAGGGCTCTGACGAAGAAGGAGTCAGCCTGGCACTGGGGCCCGCTCGAGCAAGCGGCCTTTGAGGACATCAAGAGCGCCCTGACAGCTGAGGACACCATGGCGTTCTTCGACCGGGCGCTGACATCAGAGATCATTGTGGACGCCAGTCCATTTGGCCTGGGTGCCCTGCTAACCCAGGTGGATCGGGACGGGAGTATCCGGCCAGTGGCATACGCCAGCAAAGCGCTCTCCGAAACTGAACAAAGATACTCACAGATTGAGCGTGAGGCGCTGGCGGTCCTCTGGGGCTGCAGACATTTTCGGCTATATGTCTTGGGGCGTCCAGTGACGGTGGTGACGGACCACAAGCCCCTGCTTCCCATTCTGGCTGGGTCATCCTCGAAACCACTGGCCAGAATCGAGAGGTGGATGCTGGCTCTCCTCGAGTACGGGGTCACCCTGGTGTATCGGCCGGGGGCCAATAATGCGGCGGACTATCTCTCCAGACATCCGGGAGTGCGTGGGGGAGATGAGTATGACACCTGTGCGGAGGAGGCCGATGATCACGTCCGAATGGTGATGGAGGCGGCCACGCCGAACACAATGCCCCTGTCAGAACTGGAGGCGGCAGCTGCCGAGGACGAGTGCTTCCGGATCCTAAAGCACTCCATGCAACAGGGCTCCTGGAAGTCTGTCCTGGAAGCGTTGGCGGGGCGGACCCAGGAGGCCAAGACAGGACTTGAGCAACTATGGAAGGTCACGGAGGAATTGTCCTTCTCAGCGTCGGGCCTGCTGCTCCGAGGTGACCGGATAGTGGTCCCCCAGTCCAAGGTGAAGGACGTGATCACCTTGGCCTACCATGTACACCAGGGCGCCGCAAAGGCCAAGGCCAGGCTGCGGCTGAAGGTCTGGTTCCCCGAGCTGGAGCGGAGAGTGGATGACTTTGTGGCGGCCTGTGTATGGTGCCAGACGGCGTCTCCTGTGCAGCGAGAGCTGGCCATCGAAGCAATGCCCCGAGGCACGCGACCCTGGGAGGTCGTCCATGCAGACTTTGGGTCAACGTCCATAGGTACCCATTTCCATTGTGATCGGCGACAAATATTCACAGTATCCGGAGGTGGAGTTTGTTGAGTCAATGGCCTTCGAGCATGTGGTTGTGGCCGTGGAGAAAGTGTTTGCGGCCCATGGGTTCCCCCACACCCTGTGCTCGGACAACGGATCACCATTTCAGAGTGAGCGGTTCTCCGAACTCATGGAGAGCTGCGGGGTCCAGCATAGGAAGGTGTCTCCGTTGTGGCCCAGGGCAAATGGAGATTCTGAAAGACTGATGCGGACGCTGAACAAGACATTCAGGATCGCCCAGGGACAAGGACAGCCACTCCAACGAGCCCTATACCAGTTCCTGCGGGTGTACCGCACCACCCCACATGCATCCACGGGGCTGGCTCCAACTGAGGCCCTGTTCAAGCGCTGCCCCAGGGCTCTACTACCCGAGGTCGGGGAGAAGGAGCCCGGGGTGATTGGCAATCAACAGGTCGAGGTAGACCGGCGGGTGAGGATTGAACAGGAGAACCTGCGCAGGGGTCTCCACCACCAGCGGCTCGAGCCGGGGGACGAAGTCCTCATCCGTAATCGACATCCCCATGGAAAGCTCTCGCTCCCCTATGAGCCGGAGCCATTGGATGTTGTGGCTGTAAAGGGGTCCATGGTGACGGCCTCTGTGCCGTCACCCGGAATGTCAGCTTCTTCAAGAAACTGGGTGATCCAAGAACTGAACCGCCACGGGAGCTGGACTTAGTGGAAATACCGGAAGATGGAGGAATTTCCTCCAGCACACCTGGGTCCCCTGTCTGGGGGACGTCTGCCGAAGGACTTCCCGTGCCGGAGGTAAGCTGGAGGTACCCCCAGAGGACTGGGCGAGGGAAACCCGCTTACCTCAGTGATTATGTGCTGGGACAGTTGGTTGGTCAACCTGAGTGAAGGGATCCAGGTGGCTGACATTAAAGGGGTGTTAGGCAAGTGTGGCGTGAAATGTATTAGTTAATTCGTTAGTGGTTTGCAGTGTATATTAAAAGCATTTGTGTGTCCTCCCGAAAAAGGAGGAGTGTGGCGCTGCCCCGTGACGGGACGCGCACGCGGCAGCGTGATGTTGCACGCCGCCGCATGCTGTATAAATAAACGGGGCGTTCCCGGCCACGGAACAGCGACGGGGAAGCCCGAACTGTAAGGACGTGTGTCGTGTGTGGTCCTTACAGGGTGGGGGCTTACGGGACCGCATGGAGGCCAGGACACACCCCCAACACTAACTAACCACACATGCGCTCACCTTCTCTCGCATGTGCTCACCTTCTCTCGCACGCGTGTACCTTCTCTCGCACACATTCTCACGCAGGCGCTCGCATGCTTGCCCTCGTGTGCACCTTCCTTCGTGCATGGACATGTTCGCTTGTGCGTAGGTTCACTCGCATGCGAGCACCTCCACTCGCACGTTCTCGCACACACGTTCTCGCGCACGTTCACGGACACACGTTCTTGTGCGCACTTTCTCGCATGCAAGGGCTTCCTCACGCATGTGCTTTTTCGCAAGCGCGCTCGATATCGCACGCATATTTTAGATGTGCACGTTATCAAGCACATGTTCACACTTTCAGACACACATGCACGTTCTCAGACACACGCCCCTGTTCTTAGCCATACATTATTTCACACACACACACTCTTTAAAACATGCTCTCGCCACACGCGCGCATGCTCTCGCCAGACAGGCGCATGCTTTCGCATGCTCTCGCCGCACACGCGCATGCTCTCGCCACACACGCGCATGCTCGTGCCACACGCGCGCCTGCTCTCACATGCACACAAAAAGTCTCACACAAACTCTCTTACACACTATCTCTCATACACACACACACACACACACACACACACACACACACACACACACACACACACACTCTCTCTCTCTCTCTCTCTGTCTCTCTCTCTCTCTCTCTCTCTCTCTCTCTCTCTCTCTCTCTCACTCACTCACTCTCCAAGTGAGTAACTAAGGTGGTTGAAGAGGCAGTGCACCCACCGAAGACGTGGCCCACATCTGGCTGTTCCTAGAAATGTGAGTTAGCACTATGGTCTGCAAGACTGCCCTGTGCACGTCCATGTATGATGGATAGAAACTGCAGGTTTTATTTTGGTATGGTAAAACAGGGGATTGGGTTTTCGGTCCTTGCCTGGCTAGCAGAGTTAGTCTTGTGATTTTTAAGGGTTGTGGGTGTCTGCGATAAAAAAAAGACATTATGGAGAGCGTTTTCACCGAATATAACGCATCTGTGTGTTGCGAACCAACAACATTTGGGTATACCGTCTACTAATGTTCGTTGCAAGTATTTGCTGCTTGGCTTCAACAAGGGGTTTCCATGTGGCACAGGTAGGGTTCTCCGATCCCTTCCTCCCCACCCCCCTCGCATCACCTCGCCGAACTATCGCTTGCTGCTGTGAGCTGTCACATCACAGTCCCCCACTCGGTTTCTACAGCTGTGTTACTTGGAGCCGGCCCTCTGCGGATTGTGTCCCCTCGAGACCCGGTCACCTGTGGAAGCCTACAGACGGTTAGTTCCGTATATAGCGTGTTATATAAGTCAGCACGCCAGCCATCCGTCCATAACCTAGGCAGGACCCTGCTTTATCAGAATTGTCCGTTTCTACCTTAACGAGTGAAAGAGTTAAGTGCGTGAGGGGGCGAGCCTCTCGGAGCCGGCTCCGTGGGCTGAATATTTCAGTGTACCGGGAGGGTAGGGGCTGGGAAAGGAGGCACCGGTGAGCATTCGCTGGGGCTGCATCGGGCTTTTCGAGCGGTACCGACGCCCTGCAAAGGAAGCAGCAATGCTGTTCGCCGCTGTTGAGGACCACATCTTTATATTTTATTTTACTATGTGGAACGGAAAGCTTGCGCGCTAGCCAGGAAATGGCCTTCCTTGTGCGTTGCTATGCCAACTGCCTGCAGCCAAGGTCTTCCAAAGTAAGCACGATAATGTCATTATTTTAGGGTTTTCGTTCTGCAGTTATATTTGAGGGAGGGCGTGTGTATGTCTGTGTGTGTGCGTGCGCTCGTCCCAGCAGTAGCTGCCTGCATCCATGCTGGTCTGGGGTGCGAGAGGGGTGCTGGTATCATTAAACGGCTATCAGCGTCTAGCGGCTGAGATTAATTGTGCAGACTCTGTAGTCGAGTGGAGCCGAGATCACTGGTCACCTCTTTGCCAGCATCGTTGTCAGCCGGGAGGAGGGAGGACCATGTTTGGTGTTCTGCCCGGGGCTGGGGGTGCCGCTGCTCATTGTGACTGACAGAGGGAGGACGGGGGAGAATGCAGCTGCACGTGAAGCTGGAGTATTAACAATGCTCGGCTGGAGGCTGCTGCCGCTGCTGCTGCCTGTGCCCTGACTAATCTGCCAGCACTGAGAGGAAAGCAGTGTGCGGTCAGCCATTTTAGCTGAGCCTCTCTCTCTCTCTCTCTCTCTCTGCCGCCGCCGCCGCCTCCTTCTCCTCCCCACCCGTCGGCGATGCTGTCGTCCTCCTGGAGGAATGCTGGCTGCACGGGGCTCCATCGCTCCTTCCTGCACCCGGAGATGCCCAGGCTCCCACCCTGCTGACCATGGAGAAGGACGCCCTTGTTTGGATTGCGCTTTTCCTTTGCCAGTGTGAGCTTTTCCCCGAGCGTGCCCAGCAGCCGGAAGGCTCCAGGCTGCCGACGGCTCCATTCTTCCTTTCTTTCTTTTATTTGCCACCATGCGATGGACTCGACGTTCGTAAAGGAGCGGTTTGACATGTGTAATTTCAGCCCAGTGCATGTTCCTTCAGCATGAAACCCCTTGCGTTTCCTACAAACCATGGACCGCTGGGCCAGCAGGAGAAGCACTCCGTGAGTATTACAATGTTAACGCTGTATATGCCTCCTGGCAAAGAAGCACCGCCGCCTGCTGCTTTCCGGCGAATCTGTTCAGATGGGTGCATAGCACGGTGTAGGATGCTATTTCTCAATGGGAATGGCGAATCGCTGTCTAGTCTAACCCATAGGGATGTCAGTGCTCACCGCTCTGCCGGGGGAGTTCATGTTGGCTTTCATGTTGTTGGAAGGAGACCGCCGCTATTATTTAAGTAATCTTTTCTAATTATTATATTTGCGAATGATTTGCAGGGATTGGCTTGGCCAGCATGCTTTTATAACTGTAGTAGAGAGCGCTGTCGTTGATGGCCTGTTTTTGTTAGTGAGAGTAGCTCTCTGTGTTAGAGGGGATGGTTTGATAGTTTATTTGGGGAGTGCGTCTGTGCAGAATACTTTGTGTATTCTATGGGCGGTTTACATAGTCCTGTGGGTCTGAAATGCCACTGTTTACGTCCGTGTGTGGGTGTTGGTGGGAGGCCTCCTTGTGGTAGTCAGTGTGTTTGGAAAAAGAAACTTGGCACAATCTCGTGTGTGTTAATGTTTGGGCACTCTGTATAATTCTGCTTGTCAGAGGGTTTCTTAGGGGGGCACTCTTTGCACGACCCCGCTTTTTTGACATTTCTGCTCGTCTTGTGTTTAGGGTCAGGGTGGAAGTGCGAGAGCCTGTCAATTATGCCGTGTGACACACGCCTTTGGGCTACTGCCTGTACTCCCACGCCTTTGGGCTACTGCCTGTACTCCACGTGGGGGTCTCAGGTCATCTTTACTTGAGCTGCTTCAAATGCAACCTCACTATGTCAGATTGCAATTATTTAGGGGAAACAAACGCCATGATTACGGCTGCCTTGTAATCAGTCCGACGAGTCAGCAACACCTTTGTCACACCATAATCCGCTGGCAGCCTCGGATTGTTGATCGTGGCAAATGTGTGTTGTAAGCAGAGCGGCTAAACCCTTTCACACTAGGCGTAATCCAGAAATTGTGTGTATGTCGTGGTATTTTAAAATGTGTACTAGTGAGAGCTGGCATGTAGTCAGTCTTTCCGTTCTCTGGAGTCAGTGTGACCACATCCTGTCTGCTGAGGCGGCATGCTGTTGCGATGGTCAGGCCAGACGCCTAGCAGTGAGTGCCCGGCTCCCACCCAAAAGAGCCCTGCCTGTGATTCATTCTGAGGTCGGCATTGCTCTTCATGTTAGGCTTTATTGAGTGGTGGGCAAAGCTGGACCTTGTGGTGTTGCACGTGCAATATTCGTTGGCTCATCAACATGTTACCCACCTTTGTGCAGTCATGTCAGTAAACAGTCATGCTCATCTGAAGTTAGATGATTACTTTTTTAAATCGGTCTCAGTATGTGGAAGGTTCATTTCTGGTGTGCCATGCTGTAAGGAACCGGTGTCAAATCTGTAGAAATACGCTGGTTGGAGTTCTTTCCCTTTAATGAAATGTAGTGTGGTTTTTGGCTCACAGTAGTTTCATGCCTCAGTCTGACAACTGTGGAATGCGCACATTTAGAAGCAACTCCATGGTGCAATGTTGGCCCATATTAAAATGCATTTTGATGGGGCAGTGTTTCCTTAGTACCTTGCTTCACCCACGCAAGTGTGTGTGTGTGTGTGTGTGTGTGTGTGGGCGTGCACACACACCACGATTGCTGTTAGGACCATTTCTGAATCTGATGCTTGAGTCGGTTGTTTGGCCATTGCACATATACAAAATAGATCCTTGCATCTTGGAGAGTAACTTAACCATGACAGTATGGACGATAAAGAGCATTCATGGGGTACGATGTTTTTGTTTGTTTAAACAATGCCATCTTCTCCTCTGAAAGGGCGGCCCTTCACCAAAATGCCTAGAAGGGGGAAGATGCACAGTACTTTGTGTAAAGGCGCCCTATCTCCATGATCAGCCTGTGCTTCTAGCCATACACATGCCCAGGTTGAAAAGACTTCCAGCCCACTTTTCTGATGCCATTCGCAGAATGTACCCCTGGCCAGCCTTTCGCCTACATATGAACAGACTGAAACGCTATGTGCTTGCTCAAAGGCATTTCTTATCAACATGTTGTGCAATGTTATGTATCACTCAATTCTGAAGGGAGCAAACCTATTTCACCTGCCCTTTCCGGCATTTACCACTCATTCAGCTTAGAGCAATTAGTTGGCTGTGCAGCCAATGGGCACGTGCTCTGATACACAAGTGACCCCTGTGCCCCCTCATTCATGGTGGAATTATTTGGGTCTATTCCGCTCAGTGTGAATCGAAGAGGATACAGAGTTCACTGAGATGCCAGGGGTCTGCCAGCCAAGCAGTGCCATCTTGTGGCATGCCATCTTGTCCCGTCCCTTCATATGCTTTGAACATCTAGGAAGTGTGTTTGCTCACCTAGGTAGGGGCAAGTGTGTCATTCAGATGTATAATCCATCTTTTTTCATCTATAAATCCACTGTTTAAATGGGTTGTGCTATAGTTTGAAAAGCACATGCTTTGTAAGGAAAGGACACTTTTTTGGAAACCTTTTCGTTATATCAAGTTCAGTGGCCTGCCATATGTTTTGTAGCATACGAACACCTTGCTATTTTGCGCGTTAATGGTTGCTTATTGACTTTGGATATCATCTGTATTTGATTTGGGGGGTAATGGGGTTGCAGGGTTAACATTGTAGATTTTTGTCCAACTAGATGAGCTAAATACTTTCAGGACCAGTTGCCCTCAAAATCGAGATTCTCCCACGGTATTAGAAACAAACGCATTAGAGCTGAACAGATGCCATGGCTGGTTTTGTAAACCCAAATGTATTTTTCTTCTTTTGTTTCTTAGATGTTTAAGCCTGGCTTTCCAGAGGCCATGCCATAACTTTTGATTACTAGTAAACAGATTGTTTACTTTGGCTCATAACATTGAATAAACCCTGCTGCGGTCATATTCTTAAAATAGTTGCCCGTTCCCCTGTGGGATTGGGCTGTAATTTAGACCGGTCTCAGTAATTTTGGAAGGGTGACTGTGCGACATTGTGCACTGTTGCAAGAGATAGAAATGCAATGTCATCCATGCCACCTCATTTTTGTAAAACATTCACCTGATTGGAACGCACCCTTCATGCTTCTGTGCTATTCGGAGGATAACTTGGGCAGCACATAACTAACTCATCGTGGGCCCCTAATGTGGCTAGGTGGATTTTGCGAAGTTAATTTGGCAGTGCTTTGTTGGGTTCCTGAGAAAATAAATGGTGCAACGAAAAACCACTTGGACAAACTAGGGCACAGCATGAGGCAAACAAACTTTGCTTCTAATTTTACTTAGTTCAAGAACTACTTCTTCAAAGTTAATCATTCAATTTATGTGAATATTATTCATAATAAAAAACTTTTAAACAAAAACATTTATTCTCAATTACCGTGATTTTATGATTTGTTCAAAAGCATATAGCAAAATTAAAACTTTCTTAATAGCACTTATGTTGTACTTTTTGCACATTTGTAATTTCACAATACAGATCTTGTTCACATATTATCATATGTTTCAAACTGTATCATTAGATGAAATCCAATAATCTTGATAGGTTTTCCAGTGTGATCTCCTATCTTTAAACTACGCGTTTCGGGCTTAATATGCCCATCTTCAGGTTTTAGAAAATTGGATTGGCTTGATATTATCTGTAAAACATAAATATTTTGTCTTAATTATTTAACTTAAACTTCTGGTTAATAAAGAATATTACTAACGTGGCTCAATTCAAATGAACTAACCTGAGAGTCAGTTTCCCATTTAAAGAAAGGCTTGCTGCCAATATGGGTGAAATTCAATAAAAATGCTGTGGAATAAGGACAAAACAAAGTCTATTGTCACTAATCAATAACCTTTTGCAAAGGTGAGCGGTGATGTAATTAGTTAGTAATATTCTTTATTAGTACCCGGCGAGAGTCAAGCAGAATGCAACGCACATTCTGATTGGCTCTCGCCGGGTCTTACCCGGCCGAGAATCCTTCGATTCTCGGCAGTGATTCCAGCGGCCTTGTCCTCGGCGGGGGGTGTGGCAGCCCCTCAGCCAATAAGGAGGCTCGAAGCGGGCCATCCCCGCTCCGAGCCTCCCCACGGCTGAGAGGCTGCCTTCTCCCCCAGCTGGGGACTCGGGTAAGTTTATTTTATTTTTTCCCTTCCCTCCCCCCTTCCCCTCCCTCCCCCCTTCCCCTCCCTCCCGCCTTCCCAACCCCACTTACCTTCTGCTTGGGAGCGGCCGAGCTGGGAACACTTGTGTTCCCAGCGCATCCGCTCCCGAATGCCACCATGGAAAGAGAAAACGGACTCCCGTTTTCCCTTTCCCGGCAGCCATTTTCTTGGTCGTTTTTTTTTTTCTGTCCCGAAACGCCACAGCTTTTCGGGACAGAAAAAAATGCTTTTAGTGCCCCGGTCACGCATATATTGCGGGCCGGGGTACTAATAGCAATATGACTCTCGCGGCGCTCGGGCCAATAACTATGTGCCCCGGGGCATTACCTGAGTCGGTAATGCCCCCGCCGCTCGGGTCATATTGCTTAATTAACCAGAAGTTTAAGTTAAATAATTGAGACAAAATATTTATGTTTTACAGATAATATCAAGCCAATCCAATTTTCTAAAACCTGAAGAAAGGCTCATTAAGCCCGAAACACGTAGTTTGAAGATAGGAGATCACACTGGAAAACCTATCAAGATTATTGGATTTAATCTAATGATACAGTTTGAAACATATGATAATAATATGTGAATAACATCTATATTGTGAAATTACAAATGTGCAAAAGTACAACATAAGTGCTATTAAGAAAGTTTTGATTTTGCTATATTCTTTTGAACAAATCATAAAATCACGGTAATTGTGAAAAAGTGTTTTTGTAAAAAAGTTATTTATTATGAATAATATTCGCATAAATTGAATGATTAACTTTGAAGAAGTCTTTCTTGAGCTTAGTAAAATTAGAATCAAAGTTTGTTTGCCCCATGCTGTGCCCTAGTTTGTCCAACGTGGTTTTTCGTTGCACCATTTATTTTCTTATTTGTTCAGTAGAGGTAGCACTCTACTAACTGGGAGCACCTTGAACTTACACCTGACAATTACTGAAGCAATATATTACTATAGTGAACTGGTTAATATTGAGTGCGCCTCTACATATCCAGGCTCTTTGTTGGGTTCCTCTCTAATGTCCAGAACACATATTGTGAACCTTATTTTCAATTGTGGGACTTTAGTATCCATCAGCAGACCTTTGTTTTGGTCAACGTCTTGTCCCCCAGCGAGTTGAAATGCCTAGCTTGTTCTGCTATCCGTGATGACTGATGAAGGCTGTTTGAGAAATCCAGAATCCAGTTCTCTCTCTCTAGCTGATTAAAATCATCCCAGAGATGGGTCTCTGATGGACAAACCGGGTAGTCTGAGAAGTGTAGTTGTGATGTTCTCGAACACAATGCCCTGCACTCTAACGAATCATGCTGGGCAAGCATCATCTTTTAATCATCCTCCCCCTGTCTTAAACTGTTCTATCTTGCCAGTGGCCCACATTAGCATACACTTGGACTCCAGGGTCCTGAGTTAGCGGGAGACCCCACACACAGTCCCTTTCTTTCTGAAGGAGTGTTTGTTAATCCAGTACCCATCTTTTGAAGCAACGTCACACTGTCCTGATCACCTATGCCAAGCTAGTGGGTTTCAAATGTATTGAAATTATTTTTGTATTGAGCTTTAACGTAGCACATACCACTAAGCAAAAATATTAGTATACCCGCTCCACCATAGATCAATGTAAATGCATTTAGAGCCCTGCTCACATAGTCTTATTATTGCATGGGGCTCTGTTTCTAGATGTTTTGTCTCATGCACAGATGTGTTTTTTCCACAGAAGAGTGTTGTGTGCCCACGGTGCTAGGATACATAAGTCAGGGGTGGTATGTGCGTTGGCTGTTGTTTCATGTGCGACGGGAAGGATCGTTGGCATGCCGTGTGCAGGCAACATCGCTGGTATGTGTCTAGTGAGGGAGTGTAGTGGATTCCAGGTCTTAGTGGGAAGTTAGTGAAGATCCCAGTAGCTGGTTTGGAGCAGTATCCGGCGCGTCTATGGCAGATTGCATGGCTGGTCCTCAGGCTAGCTTGGAGTGTTACAAACATTACATGTTCTTACTCAAATGCAACAGTTACATTCATACAATTAAAATCAAAGCAAAAACTATGTACAATCCATCCAATAATTATTTTAAAAAAAAATGAAAACTGATAATTTATTATTTCCTAGCCTCATACTTTAAGATCAAACTGTTGACTACTTAAAAGTTTTAATTAATAGGATGCATATTTTACAGGCCACTATTAAATCATTTAGTGCCCAGGTAAGTTTATATAGGCCAACCTGGATATCAAAATGTTGTCTCCCTATAACATAGGGTTCAATCATTTTCTTCTAATGTCACAGTATTATGGACCGAAGCTGGTCAAATGGATAAGTTTCTTCTTCCGATGGATAAAAGGACAGTGTCGCTCAAAGAAGTGCAAATGGCGCCACTTTCCAGTAACATCATTCATATGCAGAAATATAAACCTAAATCTGTTCATGAGAAAGTGATTAGAGATTGATAAAATACCATAGTAGGCAAGGCATAAAATAAGCAGTTTCGCATAGCAATTTGCTACGCAATTCTGTATGTTTGCTAATGAAATTGACACTTGTGTAGCACAGTTAGCTATTTAATTCACCATGTACCACGAAAGCACAGCTCACCCTGTATTCCTTTCAGGGCTCTATCCACCCTCTTTTTTCTGGAAACCAAACAAGATAACGGTCTGGGATCTGAAGCAAAACCAAGCGAGCATAAGAGGGAGTTGCCCTCAAGACAGTGGCAGAGATAATTCCACTGATTGCAGTGGGGGAGAAGCACCCACTGGCCACCAGGGAAGGGTTTGGGACACTGTCCATCGCAATCAGCGGGGAAGCGGAAACAACTGGTGATGAAAGAAGGGTCTGAGACTCCAGCAAAGAGACATTAAAGAAAGTTACCACAGCAATATATATATTTATCAAACTGAAAGCTCTGACTACAAGGGACACCAGGAGAAGGGAGTCATTCTCCTAGTAATAAAACGGAAGCAAAGAGACGCCAGGGGAAGGGAATTCCCCCTGCCTTTGGTGTATCCAGAGCAGACAAAGAGAAGGAAGGCATTTGCTTGGTCCTGAGATCAAAGTCAAACTGGTGACTCCAGGGGAAGGGAGGCTTTCCCCCTGGTCTTTTCTTTGGGACAGTATATCACGATATACCAGGGGAAGGGAGTCATACCTATTGGTTATTTTAGGACTTGCACAGAATCACACCAGAAGGGAGTCATTCTCCTGGAGAGAAAATTTATTTATTTATTTATTCAGATTTATAGAGCGCACGTCAGCCCGGAGGCATCGTGGCGCTTGTTACAGACAATATCTTAGTTACATAGGATACAGTAATTACATAAAATACAGAATTTACAGTGGATATGTATACATTAGCAATGCAGTATATTTACATGGATTCCTGAGAGTTTCACGGATATTTCGCAAGGAATGAGGTTTTCAGTTTCCTGCGAAAAGTGGGGAGTGCGTTTTCCGCTCTAATGTCAGCAGGGAGAGCGTTCCAGGTCTTGGCTGCAATGTAGGGGAAACTTAGACCTCCGGCTTTGGCTCTTTTGATGCGTGGGATGCAGATTAGGTTGGAGTATTGCGTCCTGGTGGGACGGGAGGAGGAGGGTTTGAGGATGGTTTCTGATAGATAGGACGGGGCGGAGAGAGAGAGGCATTTGTGAGTGAGGGTGAGGATTTTGAGAGTGATCCGTTCTTTGACCGGGAGCCATTGGGCTGAGTGCCTGGCCTGGGTGATATGCTCTCTTCTTGGGATACTAAGAGCGGCCCGGAGAGCATTGTTCTGGGTGATTTGTAGTCTGTTTATGTTTTTGGCTGATGTGCCTGCTAGGAGTGCATTGCAGTAGTCCAGTTTGGCTCCAATGGTTGCCCTTGCTATAGTGAGGCAATTTGGTTTAGAGAGGTAGGGCTTGATGGCGTTTATGAGTTTGGTGGTGTGTGCGGATGCGGATGTGATTGCGCTGACTTGTCTAGTCATGGATAGTGAGGAGTCAAGGTATACTCCCAGAGTCTTTACGGCTGTGGAAACAGGGATGATGGAGTTGTCAATGGAGAAGTTGGCGTACAGTTTGTCAAGTTTGTCTAGGGTGTTCTGTTGACCTAATATCATGATTTCCGTTTTGTCACCATTGAGGCAGAGGCCATTGACAGCCATCCAGGCCTTGATGACGGAGTAGATTGTGTGGAGTGCCTTGGCGTCTTTGTTGTATGATCCTGAAAGGGGTAGAAGTACTTGTGTGTCGTCCGCGTAGTTTGTGTATGTGATGCCGTAAGAGTCAAGTTTGTCAAAGAGGGGCTTGGTGAACAAGTTGTAGAGTGTGGTTGCAGTGCAAGATCCTTGAGGGACCCCGCAGTGGATTGTCGTGGGAGTGGCGTTGGCGATGTCTGAGAAGACTTTCATGGCTCTCCCCTCGAGGAAGGAAGTGATCCAAAGGGCTGCTTCTTTGGAGAAGTTGGCTGAGTGTGTGAGGTGTGAAGTGAGAGTCTTGTGATCAACCAGATCAAACGCGGCTGAGAGATCTAAAAGGAGCAAAAGAGCAGGCTTGCCTTTGTCCATGATTTGGGTGATCTGATTCTTCAGATCTACCAGGGCTGTTTCCGTGCCATGTCCTTTCCGGAAGCCTGATTGCCTAGTCCCGAGGATGGAATGGGTTTCCAGAAAGTGTTGGATTTGGCAGTGTGCAGCTTTGTCCAGTAGTTTCAGCAGAAATGGCACCGTGGTTATGGGTCTGTAGTTGTTTGGTTGTAAGGGGTCGAGAGTGGGTTTTTTTAAGAGGCCAGACCCAGGCCTCTTTGAGGTTGGCTGGGATGATGCCTGTTTTAAAAGACGTGTTGATGAATGCCGTGAAGAGCGGCGCAAAGCAGTCTGCGCAGTCTTTGACGAGTTTTGGTGGGCAAATGTCTCCTTTACAGGGGGAGGGTTTGAGATTTTTTAGTAGGTTAATAACTTCTGATTCAGTGACGTCTCTGAAGGAGAAGACGGGTATGGTGGGCTTGGGCGAGGTGGGTGTGGTGCTGGTGGGTTTAGTTTCAGTCTGTTGGGGAAGTGCTTTGCAGTGGTCTTTGATTTTTTTTTGGAGAAGGTCAATTTTGTGTAGCATGGCAGTTTGAATGCTGGTACACCAAGCTTCGTCTTTGATTATTTCGTCCGGTGTATTAGGGGGGGAGATAAGCTCATTAAAGATGGCGAAGATCTCTTTGGAGTGTGATTTGCCATTGGAGATAGGCGTGTTGAAAGCGTTGGCTTTGGCATTGGTGATAGCTATCTTGTATTGGTGGGAGATTGAATTGAATTTGTTCTTAGTATTGGTGCAGGGGTGCGATTGCCAGTTTTTTAGTGCTGCTCTTTTGTGGGATCGCATTGAGTGCAGTTCTTCAGTAAACCATGAGTTGGTGTGTAGGGATTTCTTCTCTTTTTTCCATACAAGTGGTGCTATTTCATTGATAGCTTTGGTGATGACATCTTTGTAGATGTCTGCTAGGATATTGGGGTCATTAGCGAATGGGGGAGCTAACTCAGGGGTATTGAGGTATGGGCGCAGGTTCTCCTCTGAGTTTTTTAGAGCTTCTGATTTGTGCAGCGCTGGCTGGGGTCAGAATTTTGTGGTTTTTGGTGATGGGAATAGAGAACTCGATGCAGTTGTGGTCAGTCCAGGGCAGTGAGGAGTTAGAGGTGACAGTGGTGAGGCAGTTGTGGTCTGCAATCCAGTCAAGAATGCGGCCTTTGATGTGAGTAGGACTTTCAACTTTTTGGGTGAAGCCCAAGTCATTGAGTTCCTTGGTGAGAGTGGCTGCAGGTTTGTCCTTTGGATCGTTGAATCCAAGATTGATGTCTCCTAATAGTAGGGTTTTGGTGGAGCTTTTAATATTATTGCTGAGGAGGTGAATGATGTGAAGTCTGCAAATTAGGGGAAGGGAATCATTCCCCCTGGTGTTTGTTTAAAGGAACATTTTGGTAAAGTAATAATCCAGAAATGGGAGAGAGGAGCAACTCTCCCAAAAGAAGGAACTTTGTATTAGTTTACTCTTTAGGTTTATAGTGTGAGGTATGGAAGTAGGTTGTGAGACAGGACGGTGGTTTATTCTTTGACGGACATCCTGACAGACCCTTTAAGTATTAGCTTTGAGGCAGGGAAATCACTCTTAGAAGTTAGGCATAGCGAGGACTTATTTTGTAAAATCTATAACAGTCTATAACCAAAAACATGCCACTTTTCTATCAATCTTCTCCTTACACACCCTTCTGTTATGTTTGTTACTGTTCCTTGATAGGCGAAGCACAATGTGTTTCTTGTGCAGTGTCTTATGCCACAATAAAGCCGCCTTACTGGACTGAGGGGAGGGAGGAAATCTTTCAGTTTGCAAGCCAACAACGGGAACACCAGTGTGGCCAAAGATCAGGACTGATGGGCCCCTTAGCCAGTCAGCCTGCCAGACAACTAGCCAAAGTGGATACTATGGGCTTGAAACTGAAGTTAATGTGTTCTAAAAACAGACACACAGACAAGACACGTGGAGATCTTAAAAGCTTTTCATACAAGAATTCAGAAGCGGTTCTATGTCAGAAAGGGTGAATTTGCCAATTTTCCAACACCCTAAAAAATGAGCAACATTCTCCATTTGGTTACTGTCTAGGTTGCAATTTTTGGACAGAAGTCTGCTTTCAACATATACTAGATGACGCAGAGTGATGGCTAATTCTGAGATTTAAAGTATGAGACGTTTCTTTGGTTATTCTCTGATTTGCGATGGTATCTAGTATTAAATCGATCCAAAAATATGATACATTTTTATGTGCATTTTTCTTCATTTGTTGATTCACAAAAAAATGAGACTCTGAGGCTTCAGATGATTGGCAGGCTGACATAGGTTTCGCATCACACGCAATTCTCAAGGCCATAGATGTCAATCACAAATTGGTATGTAAAATAGTAGATTACACGTATTTATAGCATTCTGATCTGAACATTTACACGTTGATGAATGAATTCAGTTTTATCAGAAGCACAAGTGATTTTCCAAATGTCATAAACCAAGAGTTTGCCATCTTAGTAACATAACATACAAATGAACATTTTTGTGTGCATCAAACAATATATGATAATGCACATCATAAAAAGAATCCATGTAAATTTTAGCTGTGTTGGGTTCACGCACTAGCTGACAATCAATTGTCACAGCTCCACCCAATGGTCTTGTTCGGTGGTATTATCCACACAATGGGGAAAGGGTACGGGGTACGGACGTACAAGTAATTAAAGTTACTCGCTGTAGTGCTAGAGTACTGATAGTCCTTAGTCCCCTTTCCTCCATACGCGCCACCGACCCACCTTGTCTGGGGCCGCGCCCCTGCACGCTATGCTAAATTTAAAGGGGCAGCTAATTTGTTGCTGTCAAAAGTTCGAGTACCATCCCCATGTTGGGGGTCTACCAGAAGGATAGAGGAAAGGGGACCAAGGACTATGAGTACTCTAGTTGTTGCAGTGAGAGTAACTTTAATTTGTTGACCATAATAATATACCAATACTTTATTACCACATTTCATTTTTTAACGCTTTACTCAATTGTACAGAGTAGAATAACATGTCTTGGTCATAAATACTTAGCAGTAATCATTGCGCCTCAGAGACAACAACAATGCAGAATATTCTCCAAGCAATGAGTCCTCTCCCTCTGACGACTCCACAAGACACTCGCAAGGGCATGGACAAGACCAACAAGTACAATACTAATATTGCGGGGCAAAAGGGGAGAGGAACGTGTGGAGGAGAGAATCAAAACACACCTGTTGGTCAGTGAGAAGGGACCCCGTCGTAGGATCATTCTCCTTTGACACACATTCCATAATAGTTTTATTTACTCATTTCACCACTGCCTCATGAAGTCTGCAGATTTTTCAAACGTCCTTTTTTCTTAATTTGTTCTCCTTTTTTCACTTCCTTTCAGTGGCACTGATGGATGCAACTGATCTGTCCATGAGGATTCCGCAGCGCCTTATCCCTGTCATTGTCAACCTGCATTGCGCATACCTCACTAGTGCGTGATGAGTGATGCACCTGCCACGCCCTGTACCTGCCTCCCCCTGCGTGGTGAGTGCTGGAGTGACTGGCATTCACCAACCCTTCTAGGGTCGTTCTGCCATGGGCTCCCCCGCGAGACACGTGCAGTTAGTCTTGCCGGGCGTGCACAGGTCAGCGTGTGTTCTAGGTGAATAAATAACAGTCACTGCATAAGTGTGAACTGCTGCACCATGTTGTGCTCAATTGAGGGGGAACAAAATCTTCACCCTAGCACGTAGCCAAATGAGAAAAAGTACATCCAGACAATGGGGTAAAACAGAACTTTGCAGCACCATCCTCACCACGAGATTAATGAATTTAGCGTTTACAGAGTAAAATATCAGCCCACAGTTATTATTCTTTACTATGTTTTAGTTCAATTTGAACTTTTCCCAACTGTCTTTTAACAATACATGTATATTACAGATATTAAAAACGAATACAAGTACAATCATGATAAAATATCACACATACACATATACTAGTGTACTAAAACTATTGCAAACCATTTCATCACATAATATAAGGTTTCACTCAACAGTTCAGGTTTACACTGCCAACGCCCTACTATGTGAACCAATCAAATCCTGTCTCCAACTAGAGTTTGCCTCTTCTCTACTACACGCCGTAGACGATATAAGGCCATATGGACCGAAGTGAGTCTTGAATTTAGGCAATAGTGGCAAAAGTCAAGTTATGCACCAGGTGCCCCAACGTACACATGTAAACTGAGTGAAGCTCCACGCACTCAGCAAAAACTTTTTTCGCAGTCTCTTGGACATGACTCGGTCTGCATATATGACACAATCGTTCATTGCGTGCCAGTTTAAGTTGAGCTCCTCTCACAGCCAGCAAAGGTAATTGATTAGTTCGTAGTAGTAACACCAATCGTCTGACTGAATGAACGGGACATAAGCGTAGAAAAGTTGAGCACCCTTGATTTGGTGCGTCACAAACGTTACTGCCACATGGTTTAAGACCTGAAAGATGAACTTAATTATTGTTCCAGACCCAATTTTCAAGTTTCTTGTCAAAAAACAATTTGTTAGCAATAAAAACACCCTTCTAGTGCTAAATTGTGAGTCCACACAGCCCACCGTACGAGGGAAGCATAGAGCAGGTGTGTCCTCCTGCACCATCTCCTCATAAGTCTTGATAACTTCCATTGATTTATTGGGCCCATTGAAGCTATTCACCACTATTTTGATTTTAAAAATGAGTGGTAAAGTCGCGCAGTATTATTGTCTTATAGCTTTCTTGCATGCAATTACCATTTTTCTCTTTTCAACCACATCTGCTCAGGGCGCTGAAAACATGTTCTCATTATTCCATTTTCATATGACTTCTCCTTTCTCTCGTGCAGCTTACAGTATCATTTCTTTTTCCGGGGAATATAGGAAATTCACAGTGGACAGCTCACGACCTCTGCCAATTAGATGGTTTTGGTGCCAAAGACATGTGTGAGCTATCTCTAGAGCCAGAGTGGCTCCATGAATGAGGTACAATTACCCTGGTAGCACTGTATTTAGGAACTCCATGGGTTCCAGCTTTGCAATCTTCTGGGAATCCCAGAATATGGATGTTGTTTCTCCGATTAGATCTCTAGTCTGGAATTTGCCCCGTCCAAATCTAGGGACAATGCTCCATTTTCAACTCCAATTTAGATTGTTGTTCTTCACTCTTAACGTGTCACCCTTCCAGTTCAGTAATTCCGGAGTTTACACCAAATTATACCTTTTCAAGTCTAGTGATGTCATCTTTAAGTATCGCCATATCCTCTGTGAACTGGGGAACCATCTCTTGCGGCCTCACTGGGTATGCTGCCTGATTTTGGGCCGCCCCCATTCTTGCTTATCGTTTCTGGGAAGATGTTTTTGGGGGTGTTGTGTGTGCTGGAGTTGGGCATGGTGGAAAGAGTGGTCAAATGACCTTTCTGCAGCAGTGACAGATAGCTCGAGAGGGAGTGAGTCAGGAACTCAGCCAATCTGCCACTCAGACCAACCCCTGACTACGGAATCACTATACACTCATTTGTGAATGCCCATGGTTTTATTAATTCACCATTCTGCATAAGTAACTTAATCTTACAATATGTAAAATTTCTACCAAGCTATTTATTCAGGCTAGTGCACCAACCCACGTACAGATGAAAACTGATGGATTAATTTCTTGATGCAACGGCCTAAGTTTTGTTTGACACACAAAGATTTGCATTTGTATATTATGTCACTAATATGGGAAACGTAGTTCTTGACACTATCACAAAATTGCCACTGCTTCTGATAATATCAAATTCACGTTTTAACTTATGAATTTTCAAATGCAGATTTGAAAAATATCTATCAACTATATTTACGGATGGATTTGTGATTATATTTAGCCTTAAGAAAGCACCTGCAGCACGTAACACGTCACCCTAACGATCATGTCCAGTAACCTATAACGGTAACAATGTGCTATTTATATAGCGCTGGTTCACCCAGTCGCTTCTGTGAAGCAGCAAATGACGAAAAATGCGCAGTACAAAATATAACAGAATGCACAATGTCATACATTCTAATGCTGTTGAATTTTCTCCTCCGTCAAGCTGGGAATCTTAACGTTTTATTTAGGTAGTTTGCTTGTATATCAACAAAAATCTACACTCGCTTTAGTTCTCTATTGGCTTCATTTCTGGCTTTGGCCCTTGTCTAATGGGCAGCAGTCCCTCTAGAGTGATGGTAGATGCCATGGCTGTTGTGGAATACACACTGGGCCCCCTGGGAAGATATGGGCAGCTTTTTTATGTTATGTTAAATCTCCTTTTATAGTGTACCCAATCACTACCTTAGCGGTCCCAGAGACCCACCCCCCACATGTCTGGAAGTTGGTGTAGGGTGCCTAGCCTATCTGTGCACCATGGATTCTAGTGTAGCGACAGGCTGCAAAAGAACCAATGTTGATGTCTTCCCCTGTTGCTACCAACCACCATAGTGGCTTGGCCCAGCCAGATTCTGCCTCACAGGACAATGAATCATGATCTTTTACGCTGTTCTATTGAATCTTGCACAGCACAGCTTCTGCCATTTTCCTGTTTTTTTCTGGTTCTTCCCGGTCTTCAACAGCAGGTGCAGGGGATTTACATAGGATCAGAGGGGAGAGGCTCAAGGTTGCTTTGTTTCAGTGTTGTGTGCAGATGAGAAAAGATGGGGCTCTGTGGTGTTTGTTTTAGACATTGTGTGAGTTGTCTGGAGCAGGGAGTATTGTGCCCTCCCCCCAATTTAATTATGTACATAGTTTGAGTGGTTGTCTGTTGTGTTAAGGATAATGTAGATCATGTTGTTGACATATCTGTGGTGGGTTGGTGTAGTGTTTAGGGAAATGTGTGGACAGATGGCACGTCAGATGGTGTTTGTTCTATGGTGTTAAACTGTGCCTTTTCGGTGCTGGAGTGCTGTCAATATTCTCAGGGTGGGAGGTAGCATGATTTTAAGGTGCTTTCTGTTACTACACCTTGCTCAGCAGAGCTTCCACCAATAACTGGGAACAACCTTTCTCGTATTGGAAACATCAGATTTGGTCACATGTATTTGTTTATATCCTTGGAAAACGTTATTTCACCAGGCTTTCTAGCTTGTTCTGCTATGTTATGTGATGCCGTTCTAAGTCTTGTTACTTTATGAAATTGGCACATCTTCATGGCCCATAATTTGTAGTTGGTCACCCAGGGCCTTCCTTCTGACACCTCAAAGGCATAGCGACACTGCGGTTTAAATGGGATTATGAATGATGCAGTGCATCTGGACAGGCACCATGAACTAGCAGCTGGTAAAGCCCCAACAACCACAGCGTTAACATGCTGGCAAGTACCAATGAAGGTTTACATTTGTCCTTCAATCCTATCATGTTTTCAGGCAGTGCTAGTGGCCTTATGTGCTTTAAATGCCAGCAAACACTTGAACCCTGGTCGTCTGCTAGATATAAGATATGATCGTCATTCCTTTCAGTACATGATTTTTTAATGTATCCAATAATTCAGACATTACAAAAACATAACAGTATGTTAAACTGTATCAAAACAGCAGTAACAACAATTTAACCATACAGGAAAATGTAATCGTAAAATCTAAGCTCAATCCTAAAAACAATGCTAAAAGTGCATTGTGCTACAATCCAGTTATGTTATTCAATTCTCATACCTCTATCAAACAATTGGCATGAATAGTCCTTTACACAGGTATACCAAACTAATCCCAATAGTGTTTAGTGTGTCTATCTAAACCACAACTTTGCCCAGCATGTTTCGTTCTCTTAACATTGGCACATGTCCATAGAACTTCCTCAGGAGCTACTGTTTCTAACCCACCCTCACATGCACTCTGTTTTTCAAACCACACTTGCTGTGGTATTGACTATGCTGCTAGGAGCCTTACAATCTTGTGTGGTTTTCTTTCTACAACACTTCTAAATAAAAGGTTAGAATCACCCTCCATATTCCTTTAGCCCAGGAAGACAGTAGTCCTCAATAAGATGGTATAAACGGTGCTCTCTGGATCAGTCCAACAACTGATGCCTCGCACTGCGTTTCACGTATCCCTTATTTCACTGCAGGCGTAGTCAATAAACAGTCACACACCCGTAGTGCGTGTAGACTACTGTTCCGGATCTGTGCTGTGCGTTCGGTGCCTAAACCTGTCTCTGTTGGTGGTACTTCCTGTAATTTTAGTAGATCACTGCAAAACCGGGGCAAAACAATCGCACATACTTACTATCTCCTACGAATCACCTCAGTCAAATTCAACAATCGCAGCGGTACGAGTTACCCATAGTTAGTTACTACACCTATAAGACAAGACCTTCATTCTTGCTCATCCTCTCAGTGCTCGGGCTGTACCTCGCGGCTGCATACAATGGTGAAAATAGCCGCTGCCATTGTCCTTTAGTTGTTCTCGTCTCTTAGCAACATGTTGCATTCCCTCATCGCTTTCTACGTAGCTATGTGGCTACAAAGGACACCATCTTGACCTATTGTTTGTCATAGTGTAATTTTAATCACTGACCCCACTCAATTGTTTTTTAAATCATTTTTGACACCAGAATCGAAGACTTTCGACTATACGCAGGATATTGCTTGACCCATCGCAGGAACACTTCCATTTACAATTGTTAACAACTCTTTAACTTTCACTTCTGCTACTTCTCAGCTGGATACCTTACAGAAACCTTTGATTGAGCGCATCCACAGTGCCGCATTACTCTGTCAAAGGTATCCTATCTTTTGGACTACAAGTCCCAGAATGCACATTCAAGGTTTGTTTCCTACTTCGCCAGCTACAGGCACTTTTGGGATTCACATAAAAGGTTATGCCGCCTTAGCTTCCCTCGATTCACAGAGCCTCCATTTTTTACCCTCAGTGACAAGGTGTTAGCAGGTCCTCAATGGGGAGTCACTTGAGGGCTGGGTCCCAGCACCTGCCCCTCAACTACCTGTGTTTATGGAACTCACCCAGGGAGCAAACAATAGTTTAAACACTACCAGAAAAGTGTAGCTGATGTTTTTTGGTCCCTGGGACACGGCTTCCCTGCCACACTGTAGCCCTCTTTTGTACTCACAGGCTACAGTGTCTTGGCAGTCCGTCCTGCTTATGGCTTCCCAAGGTTCTCCTAGCTGCTGACTTCTCCTTCTGGTCTTCATGGTTCCATTCAGCATCCCCTGCTCACTCACAGTGTGCCGGGTGTCTGATCTTTAATACTCTTTGAAAGAGTTGATTGAAGTCATGTGTGAGTAGTTGTCCCTCCCTCCCTGCCTGACTCTGCATCACCTCATTATTGGGACAACATGGAGACTACTCATAGGAATCCATTGTCCATTGATTCCTATTGGCAATCCTCATGACTCCCATCTGCCTCTTCTTCGTCCCAGTTGTTGGACTTCTAGAATGGAAGTAGGGATTGGGGGAGTTGTAGGTTTTCCTGAAGATCATGGAAAAACCATGTAGGTTTTCGTCAGAATGAAGGGGGTAAATATATTGTGATGGGTCAATGGATTTTCTATTGAGTTTCAATTTCCCTGATCGTTTTCTCCTTTTTCTTTAAAGAAAGGTACTGGGGTATGATGGGACTCTGCTGACAATATCCCATGACAACTGAGGGGATGTTGGGTACTGGTGCATCGAAACGGGAGGAATACCATGTCTCGCCCGAGGGTGTGTCTCCCAAAGTCCCCAAGGACCCCTGCCCCAGGTAATCCTTCCACATCCGTCTGCCCCCAGGGTTGGGATCCAAGAGCGATGGTGCTCCCCTGGCCACCTGAACAAAGGATCCCCAGGAATAGCCTGGCAGAAACGCCTCCGGTTTCTCACAATATGCACCCCACACAAGTGAACTGTAAGAGCGCACATCCTATATGTATATGTGGGATGTCTGTTTCTATTTTAAACAAGTGCACAATGTGTACGTCTGTGATATCCCTGTGGCCTTTTATGGTTTTTCCTTTCGTTGACAACCTTACAAATGGTATATGGGTGAATTGCACGATACTAAAAACAATATAGATAGCTAGATAGATATACATAATTACATGCCCTTTGTTTGGTCCCATTGGTAAGGCACATAACAGATGTGGTTTAAACCACTTCAATGTACCACTGACCTTACTTTGTACGCAGGCTGGCAGTCTTAATACATCTATTTTGGTAAATGCTGTTGGTTAGACAATTTTAGAGCTTTAGAGCACCAATTCCACAAATTAAGTTGACCGTGTATGAATTCAAGTAGGTGAAAAACAATTTATATTGGCACACTATGTCCCCTTGGAGATTTCACCGGGAAGATGCAGTAATTTGACGAGATTGTGTAAATGTATCGAGTTAGTGCTGGAAATTGAATTTCTTTACTGTGGAATCCCTCCAGCGCAGTTGGGAGGAAGTGCGCGAGGGAGGGAGTGTTCTCACCTGCTGCCCCACATTAACATTTGAGTCTCAGAAGGTTAATCATGAACACCTCGAAAGTAAGAAAAGGGAGGAGCGTTTCCTATGATGTTGTAAGCAAAGTATAAAATGTGCAAACTTTACTTAAATATTTTCTGATTTCCTGCAGAGTACCATCTTAACAAGCGAGTTTGCAGAGCTCCTCATCAGCTGTTGAAGTGTAAGTGTCTCATCCCTCACGGTCTCGAATCGAATCCCAGCGTCTGTAACGCGGCAACTTTAGCCGTTTCACCGCATTAAAATAAATGAAGGGTGCAAATGGATTTTCATTATCTGAGATCCAGGGAGCATTTTTAGTCTGCAGTAGATTGATAAAACAGTACAGGGCATATTATGCCGTGGCCACTAATCGCAAGCATCGCTATCATATGATCCTTTTTTGCCAGAAACATGACTTTAAAAATATGCCAATGAGCCTTGATGCTGGTTTGGTTTCGTGCATTGTTTCTTATGCTTCGGGTAATAGATTAAAGGTTGCTTGCCTGTCTACTCCATAGCTCTGCCAGTCTGCGTGTCAAGGCCTTGCGTTCTTGCTCCAGAATCACAAATGAGCGCAGAAATGCAACGTCGTAAATAAGAGGGGATGTAACCAGGCCGAAGAGTATATCATAGCGTGCCAGCAACAACATAAAGAATGCCACAATAGATTATTAACAATGAATTACAAGGTTGTAATTCCATCAAAAAGTCCTTTTGACAGCCCTGAGATGGAATCACGGCCCTGCTCGGCCGTCACATTTCTCTCTGGCATGTAATAACATTGCATCATCTTTTAATAATCGCCATCCGAGCCTCTGACTTATTCCTTCGCTTCTGCCTTCCTCCTGGGACCCGGAAATGTGATCCTGTCACAACAGTGCCTCGCTTCCTCTTTAAGCTCCCTTTGTCTGATCACATAATAGTCAGTCTTGTCCTCGTTTCGCCAAACTGCATATGCTGAACAGTCACTATAGCGAAAGGGTGCAATTTTCTCTGCCCGTTTCTTTTCTCATTCATGGTACGGCCACTCCCTGCATTGCTCTATTTTTGCCTTAATCTCCTGATGGTTAGTGGTAAAAGCCATGTCTTCCCGATAGAACCAACTTCATAGAAGAGGGTGTCCATTCCCTAAGGATTGTCCTGGCACCAACCATCCGTTTCTTGTTAAATGTATGAGCTGGACTTCTAATTTAATTTTGCACCAGTTGCAGGTTTCACTTGGTAGTTCTCCTTTTAATTATTAGCACATACAAGCTGTGGATCGGAACCCACTGATCCAATCCACTTTCCACCGACTGAAAACCCACATTTTTGCCAGTTGCAGATGACCATGAGAGGGTGAACCGGCTTCACTGCTGGTTGCTAAGCATGGCAGAAGTATCGTTTTGCTTATGTGAATGCAAAGAGTTTAGAGACTGGAGGAGAAAGCTCAAGAAACAGTGGTGGGCGAGTGGAGTTGGGCATTGGTGATTGCCCTTGTATCAGTTTTCTTGGTCTCCCCCCCACCATGCACACTACAGATGGAACTAGAAGCTCAGTCATGTGATGGTGGCATGGCCACAGCACCTATTCCAAATGCGTGCACACTAAAAGGGCAGTTGTCTGGAAGCTGTGATGCATGTGTCCACAGATGTTCACACAATCCCACTTTTCAGGGTGTTGAAGCATTCTGTTCCACTGCCAGTGCCACCAGTCCCTTGTCAATGAGAAGACATTGATTTTCCCAACCTCCAGTTTGATTCCTCTGAGTGTCCTGGTAGGAATGGATCTGCTTGCCTTGTAGATGCCTTGTAGATGCTTTGAAGAATGGGGTCTGCTTGCTAGAAGTGTTGTATGTTCTGATGTATACATTTCCCACGAGCAGCACCCTCCATCCCAGCCAGGCTGAGCAAGTTTACAAAAACTTCAGCCAGAAAGAAGGCAGGGGTAGAAGCTGTGTGTAGCTCTGTTCAGTCTTCAAATTACGAATTCGCTTCAGGGGTTTTGGTCCGTCTAGGTGGGGTCACTTTAAACTTGACTTGCTCCTTGAAATACAGTGATTTCTGGCACGATCTTCAAAAATTACAGACACCTCTTGGCCCCTGGGCTGATAGATGTGATGAAGCTGACCTGTGTTGGGAACAGTGTGGCAAGTAGAGGGCAAATGCCATCTTAATGACCTGGTGAGACAAGAAAATGTGGAAGAATCGATCCTTTTGCTGGTGATCCTTGAAGCTAGAGAGGGCAGGCAAGCCCACCATCCTTTTGTCTTGAGTCTAGGATCAAATTCCACTGTAAAGGATTATGGGAGAGGGGAATTTACATGCATATCTGTACTTTCTACTTCTTATTACAACACTTAACAGGAGTTGCATGTTTAATTTCTTTCTAATAATGCTAACATTTTTGCTGTCACTTTTCTGTTCCCTATCATCCATCTATAAGGTTTTTGCATGCTGAGTGAGTTGGCGTAGCATAGATTTGACTAGCCAAAGAGCAATGTTCCATTCATCGATATTCTGGTTCATATTAAATCTGTGATCCACTGCACGACGGGACCCCTTTAAGTGTGCTGCGGGACTCCATTGTGGTCCTTTCAGAGCTGGTCTTTGTGTGCACTCAGCCATAGTCTGCCTATAATTTGAAGGCTTTCTTTAGTGAGAGGCATCTGCTGGTGTTCATCAAAGACGTACACTGATCAAGTAAATCACTCTCAAATGCTTGCTTTAGTTCCTCTGGCATGTAATGAAAATTGCATCTGTGTGACGTAAGAGGTGAAAAAAGTGCCACTAGGAGGGCAGAAAAATGTGCCTCCTTGACTGACCTAGATTATCCTCCTAATCATGATCTTGTTTGAGGGTTTGCTCTCTTCTCAATGCCCAGTGGTCATTGGAAATTCTTCAAGCCCCTTGGATGGTAGAGAGACCGTTGAGGGATGCTTTTTGTGTATGTGATTTTTGTAGAGGGAATTAAAAAAAAAATGCAATGCCGTGGAACACCCTGGACAATTAGAGACCGCAAGCCTCAGATCAAAGTGTCAAAATAAGGATCTGTTGAGTGAGAGCTAAAAGCAACACTCGAGCATAGGGCATCCCTGTAACCAGGAACTACCTGTGGGCAACTAGGAGCTAGTACACAGGAAGAGGCAAATCCAACTTCTGCATGTGACAAACTACATACTCTGTCCGTTATGTATGGCCCATTATGCTTTAAAGACTTATACTGTTCTTTTAGACACATTACCAAATGTGTTAATGTCACATAGTTTGGTTTCTGTGGCACTAGTTGGTTTGGGATTCAAAAGTAGCTGCTGCTAGCTGTTGGTGCCACGCTACCCTGAGATTTCGAATCCTACACACTAGCCAGTGCAATGTATCAGTAGACTATTCTTCCTGCGGCCAAAATGTTAAAATCCATGGCGGTTGTATCGCAGGCAGCCTTGGTGTAGTGCCTGCCCTGCTGCATAAATGAAATGTGCTGTACTATGTTTCTGTTATTCGTTTGCAGTGGATTACTGCTGTGCTTGCAAAAAACAATCTGTGAGGGTGAATGATTTTTTTTTTCTCTTAGTGTTGCACTTTTGTTCTTTTTATCTCCTTTTTTGTTTTACAAAAGGCTTTACTATTTCCTAATTCTTTACTTGTTTAGAGAGATCCTCTGCTTGGTTTTTATGCAGCATAGGTAGAAACATTTAGGGAACGCTGATTTGTTTGTATACGGTATGACGTGATTCTGTTATTTTATGGCCCATACATTGTGTAACAATGGCAGCCATTGTTACAGCGCTCCGAGATGGGAGTAACCCAGCATGAATCATTTAATATTTATTTTTATAATATGATAGCTTCATTCATGTGCGTTGCTCTTTCCTTGTCCATAGACAGCCTTTTCCTTGATTTTCTGAACACTTTGATTAGCCTAAAGAAGTGAAAATTGTCTGTTCTTATACTTCTAAACTGTGTTTAAAATAAGAAATAATAAATACGTGTAGAATGGCTCCAATTTCTGAATGGCTATGCTGAACTAGGCTAGTTTATGGGGTGTTTTTTGTTGTTGTTGCATTCACTGTAAACATAACCTACCTAAATCATGAAGTCATACACCGCCATAATATTTTCACTCAAGTGGCGCAATAGTGCACTAGAACTACCAGCCCTCTTTGCCAATAATTGCAATGTTCGAACTAGTGTCATTCTAAAGAGTAGATATTATTTGAACGTGTTTTGTGACCTTAAATGCTTACATTAAGGGTATCGATTTTCAACAGTATTTTAAGCACCGAATGTTTACTGTTGAGAGCTCCGTGATGTATCCAGAACAAATCTAGGTTGGGCTATGCAGCAAAACCCAAAACTAACAAGAAAGTGCTTTGCCAGCAGACAACAAAAGCCTTGATCCAACCTATCATTTGGCATTTGTTTTTGAAGTTGCTTGTTTTTGTTCAATGAAGCCCTTTCATTCATCTGAGAGTAAATCAGATTAGGTGTGGGTTTACAGCAGCAACAACTGGTAACAAAGCTATTGCGTAGTAAAGTGCCCTGATTCAAATGGGGCTCTGGGTGGCTTTTGAAGAGCAGTAGGCGAAAGGTAAAGGACACTGAAGTGGGTACCCTCAGACTGTGGATGCAAAACCCTTAAGCACTTTTGGGGCCCCGGGCATGGACATCTTTGGGGCCCCCCTCCACCAAACCAAATGAATTAAGGGATCAAGAATAATGATCGGACCCCCAACCCGTTGCGCTCAGAACCTATAGGTTGATATGCTGTCTCGCAGCATAAAAAACACGTTTACTCCCTTTAAGTCCCCTTGCCTTCTTCATTCTTGCTCTAATCAGAACGATCAGCAAGTAGCATTTGAAGACCAACATTAGCAGTCTACGAATAGGTTACTGCTCTAGTGCATACAGGATAATTGTTATCAATAACATCCAGGAAGGTGTTCAGCTTGTAGTATTAATGCAAGTATTAATGCAGGACCGTATGTAAAAGTCACATGTCACCCATAATAGACAGAGAACTCACATTAGCTGCCTCACAGAATGCAAAAGTGCTCATGCATGGACCGAGGAGACCAATCGGAAGGAAGGAGAATGCTACACATACCGTAGCATGGATTGTGGATGCAGATTAGAAGATACCAGAAAGGTGTCTTTATCCAGACAGATTGAGATTAGAAGTGGGATATGGTTTTCAAATAGTGTTGCCATTAGATATCAAAGGAACAAATGCCTGTGGTGTGCGATATAAATATGCTCAATATTAAAGTAGAAACAACCCTATAGCCAGTGAAACCATGAATAAGTCTTTTATGAAGATCATACCATGAGAAGGAAATCACTCTGAAAGGCTGATCATTTTGAAAGGTTTAGGGACTGTATATAAGATTAAATGAGATGCTCAGGGTCACACATTGGTTAAGGGCTGAAGGGCTGAAGCTGGGATTTGTGCCAACACTGCAATTTCTGCATTTGAACACTTTCTTTTCCAGTTCTTAATATTAACTAAAACAATCTCATTTTATAAAACGGACTTGAAATGTATACAAATCACATTACCAAACATGACCAATTTTAACAAAATATTATAGAAGGGTTCTATGCAAAATGGGAATGGTTCTAGCTTCATCCTCTCCATCATCAAGGGAAGTATATAAGTACCAGCATACCAATCAATGTGATTTAACAAATGTAATCTGGATTTGTCTTTTGTATTTTAAAGCTTTAAATACTTCCAAAACAATGGCTTGTGATATTTTAATTTATAAACGTGCATAAAAACCTATGACTTTTACCAAATGTCAAACAAGCAGACCTTGAAATATGCTTGCCTAAGGCCTGCAACATCTGGTCCGCTCTCTTCTGTCTACCACCCCTTCCACTCAAATGGTCTAAATAAGAAGAAAGATCAATTATTGGGCTAAACAACGCCAGGAGCATGCAAGAAGGCAAACCTCACAGAAGACAACAAAGTAATGTAAGATATATTAGATGATTTGACCAGGATCACTGTATCATCTGCTGGCAAAGCCAGGATACAAGCATGAACGCTTTTGTTCCACAAGTCTTGAATTTGGATACTTATTCACCTCTTGGACTAACAGTTTATGCCATCATTGGAGGTGATTGTCTAGGTTTTACAACACCTCATCTGAACAAACCAATTTGTAGACCTTCACCATACGGATGACATGTTAGTTTTTATAGCATTCCCTATTTGGTACAGGTACATTGCTGATACCAGCAGATGTTGTTCTGCAAAACCAAGTACATATGCAGGCAGTTTTATAAACTTCAGACATAGGAAAAGCTCAGCCAGCCTTGCTAGAATATGGTATTCTAATTTTGCATATGAACACATATCTCTGCAATGGGTGCTTCACACACTGAGCTAACCTCTGAACCATTGTCACACTCAATTTATCAATATGCATTTCACTGTTGCCTATTGCACATGATCAACATAATTCCCACAATAAGGAAAGAATGCCACAGAGTTGTTCTGTTAGGAACACACAAACTACGTATACCACAGTGAACACAGAAAGCAATACATGATGAATTGATCAAGGCAGAATGTACTTGTCAAAACAGAAAGGCAATGGGTTTAAGGACTCAGCAGCAGCCCATAAAATATCCTGATGTGTGCTATTTAAGACTGGTTAACAATGTAATATTACTTCTTCAGATCAGGCAGCCTTTTTGGGGGCACCCTCCAAGGTGGGGGCCCTGGGCAAGTGCCCCTTTTGCCCTCCCATAAAGACGTGTCTGGATGCAAACTCTACCAACTCTATGCACTGCTCCGAAGGAGAACCTCAGTTTCCTTCCTTCGGGACTCAGGGCTAGCTAGCCTTTTGTTTGTAGCCTCTGGGCGTCTATCTGGAGCTACAACCAAAATACCCTTTAGCCCCGCTCTCCTCCTCCCCACTCCTAGCAATGCCCCTGAAGAAATTTGCAACACTTGATCTGATCTTTCTGCTCTGTAATTGCAAAATGTTCACAGGCGGTTGAAGATGTAGAAGAGCTAATCAATTGCAGGAAAGCACAAGAACTGTATATGGAAGCCCCTAAAATACAATGCACTGACATCACACAGCTCCCTCATTTTCCACAGCTCTTAATGGAGAGGCTAGGCACACCTGGATCTTGTGGGTTGGTTTTCACTTCTTCTTCACCACTTTGGTTCCCTGCATTCACTTTTTACAGTATGTCACTTTGTCACTTCTGACCATTGTCTTGACAGTCCTAGATTACACCCCTGGGGTTCTTCAGGGGTTCGTAAAAAGGCTACTTGGCAATTGTGGTACCCCCTCTTTTTGAGCACTTTCCTGGGCCATTACACAAGCATGCTTCCACTAATCCAAGATATTGGAAACTGCCATCACTGGAAGGTGCTGGTTACCACGAGATGTCTTGTTTTCCCGCTTTCCAGATCAACGTTCAGTTTCATCTTCTGTTACATGCACACCTATACGTACAATCACATTCCCTCTACCTCATCCTCTTATGTTCTCTGTTAGTTCTGTGTGCCCCTTTCCTATTGCCGCTTTCCCTCCCCCTTATTTCTGCCCTTTCTTCTTTTTCCTCCTCCACAACTACGGTCTGGTTACCCCAGGCAGAAGCACAATATGCATTTCTTCAGACAAGGGATTGGTGCTGTAAGACCACTACGGTGATGATTGTTGCAGGATAATAGATTTATAACGTAAGACAAATCTGCTAGGCATGGGAGAAACTGACTGATTTTTCTGCCTACTCCTTACTGCCTATTTATTAATAGCATAAATATTAAATTAGCTTGCCATATACACACTAGGTTTTTTACCTTAGGGGAGAAAAAGGGGGGGGGGGTTGGATAAGGGAGGAGGAGATAGAAGACTTATTTAAGATTAACACAGTTTTGGGGCTAAAACTGGTAAGCTCTTTTTGAGGGGTAGAGTTGTAGTTTGTTGTGGGTCATCTATTGTCTGACTTCGAATACACAATTCACGACTACGCTGAAGAGGTTCACTAGGGTCGTTGACACGCATACAGATTTCACCTGCATATACTCCGCAATGTTTATTCATTTATATGATGTGCACTGGACCCAGGGGGGTATCAGGGCGCAAGCAGTACAGACAATGCAAGACTTACTTAACAACTTACATAGTTATACACAGAGAAAATAATTACAAAGTAGTGCATAGAAATGGTATAGCTGGGTACATAGGTGTGTTCTACAAAGATGGGTAGACATGGTGAATATACAGATAAAAATATACACAGGTATGTTCTTAATTAGTTATCATTTGCCTTGAGCCAGTTGATATAACTAAGTCTAAACCTGGGGTAGGATTGATCCACCCTGAGATGGTGTGGTAGGGAGTTCCAAAGTTGGGCCGCTTTGACCTGGAAGCTGTCCCCCCCCCCCCCTCCCAATCTTGGTTAGTCTAAATCTAGGAATATTAATGCAGTTGACATTGGTAAGTCTTGTGGGTCTCGTGGAGGTTCTTCTTTGGACTCTGTTTACAAGGTAACTTGGGGCAGCATTTTTCAGTGCCTTATGTGTCAGGGAGGCTGTTTTTAAGTTGATTTTGTTGAGAGTGGAAAGCCAATTGTTCTGACGCCTTATGGCAGAGATGTGAGACCTTTTGGACACAACTACTGGCACTCTAAGGGCGTTGTTTTGAAGAATCTGGATTTTTTGGGTAATAGCTTTGTTGGCGCCAATATATAGTGCATTACAGTAGTCGAGCCTAGATAAGATCAAGGCTCTGGCTAGGGTAATGCAACTATCATCTGATAGGAAGGGTTTGCCCGTTCTGACCAGCTTGCATGTGTATGCTGTGGCTGAGGCCAGGGTATTAACTTGTTTAGTAAAGGATAAGGTGGAGTCAAGGTAGAACCCAAGTGTTTTCACCTCTTTGGCCACCCTAATAGCATTACCATCGATGATGAATGATGTGTAATTCTGTCCTAGTTTTTTTTATAGTAGCATGTGTGCCCAGTATGAGTTCCGTTTTTTCATCATTCAGGCATAGACCATGAATAGCCATCCATGCCTGGATGATGAGAAACACCCTGTTCACCAAGGCCAAATCCTTTTTGTTATCCCCGGAAAGTGGGAGGAGAATCTGAGTATCATCTGCATAGTTAGTGTAGGTGATACCAAGAGAATCCACATCATCAAAGAGGGGCTTAGTGTAAATGTTGTACAGGGTCGGGGAGACGCAAGATCCTTGGGGAACACCGCATGTGATGGGGATAGGGTCTGCTGCCGCTGAGGGCGAGAAGACCCTCATAGTTCTGTCACTCAAGAAGGACTCAATCCAGATGATTGCCTCTTTAGAAAGGTTGGCAACCGTGTCTAGGTGTCGGCAGAGGACTTTGTGGTCTACCAGGTCCAATGCAGCTGAGAGGTTTAATAGTAAGAGGATGGCTGTTTTCCCTTTGTCTCTCAGCTCATCTACCTGTGCTTTCAGGTCAATGAGGGCCGTCTCAGTTCCGTGTTGGGGTCGGCAACCTGATTGACGAGCTCCCAGGAGTTTGTTCTTCCAGAAATTTTTGGATCTGGAGATAAGCCACTTTGTCGAGGATCTTAAGCAGAAAGGCTACGGTAGTGATGGGGGCGATAATTAGTTGGAATTGCCGGGTCTAGAGTTTGTTTTGTTAGTAGTGGGAGCACCCATGATTGTTTAAGGTTAGTTGGGACAGTTCCTGGGGAGAATGAGGCATTAATCAGTTTGGTAATGAACGGCGCAAGATCTCTTGCCACATCTTTGATGTACTGAGCCGGACAAAGGTTACCCTGGCAGTTGGAGGGCTTGAGTGATAGAATTACTTACTCAGCCTCAAGGGTAGAAATTTTAGTGAAATAGAAATTTGGGGTTAAGTTAGTTAGTGTCTTTAGGAGGGGCATGTCATGATCACTGCTTCCAAGGAGCCAGGACCAGCCCAACGTCCTTGGAAGCAGGCCCCTAACCCTAATCCTAGGCACCAGCCGGTCCCCACTGGGACCTTTTGGACCTTGTCTTGGTGCCGGTGGCACCAGGCTCATCAAAACCATTGGTCCCGGCACTGGAAGCGCCGGGCTCATAATTGGTGTAAGGATGCTTGGATGGACTTACCTGCAGCAGACCATGCTGCTTACTTACCAGTCACTTAGAAGCTATCTAAGAACAGGGACTACTTTCTTACCTGGGTGGGGCAGCTCCACTCCCTGGATACAGCACTGGAACTCTTCTGGAAACTGGAACTCTTTTCTTACCTAGGCGGGGCCGTGGAAGACGCCTCATCACCCCAAGGCTATTTAAACCACACCCGATGGATGAAGCGTGCTTCGCGTTATTCTGCATCTGCAGCAGAACGCTCACCGAGTCTGCTCCGGCTTTTCTTCTTCTGATCCTGGACCTGCAAGAATCTACTTACCATTTCAGTATCCAGACATCATCAGCACCTGCAAAGAACAGAAATAACAGGTTAGCAAGGCGAACTTTACACGCAGCACTTACTCACCTGATCCATCGGCTGCGGCCGCTTCGTCACGCCGCATCTCCACCTGCAAAGGCAAAAGTATTGCCATACTTACCGGCACGCTGTGGATTCCGGATTTCTTCGTTCTGCTTCGCCGCCTGTAAAGACAAAGCATCGTTAACAACTTACTGGCATTCCGCGGACTCCGGCGCTGCAAACCAACATCTGAAAGGCAAAAGAAAAGACATTAAGCAGGTATTTACTTACTTCCATCCCGCTCGTCGCAATAAAACGCCTGCAAATACTCCGGCGTCTCTTTAACACGAACTAAGCTGCAAGGAAAGAGACAATTAGAGCGCTTGCCATACTTACAAACTTCCAGGCGCTTTACTTCATCTTCCATCTCAAGAGCCCTGCAATACATAAGGGAAAAGCATTATATAGAGTCTGCATATAAACGTGCCACGCATTTAAAGACTATACAGACAAAAGGTGTCCAGAAACTCACTGCTCGTGCAGACAACGACGGTAACCATCCTCTGAATTCAAGAGGCCTATGTTTCACCAGTGAAGGAACTGGCAATGGCACCCTGGACCAGACGCAGATGGAGAGCCCAGCATTCACCTATATAAGGTGAGCACGTTGACCTGGGGGCTCTACGAAAAAGCTGGGAAGAGAGAGGGAGAGAGGGAAATCAACTACCCAGACCATTAACCCCCATATTCTTTCACCTGCAGAAACCTCACTCTTCGAGTCCGACACACAGTGCGAAGAGGTTCGACCCCAGAAGCCAATCGAGTCCTGCACATCACTTTTCGAGTCACAGACAGCTTCCTGCCAAGACCCGCGCCTCCGTGGGAATCAGGTGAGCGTTACAGAACGCGAAGCCACCACAAAACTCCTGCCCAGGCGCAATGGAAACCTCAGACACTGATCGACTAGCCCAGTTGCTCGGGGAATTAAGAGCAGAAGTACATGCAGCTCGTCAGGAAATGAACTCTCTAAGAAGAGAACTGATAATTTCCAAGGAGAGAACAGAGGACCTTGCTAGGCAGTTGTTACAAATGCAGGCAGGACAGACACCTTTGCCCGTTCGAGGAGGGAGTTATCCTTCTGCATCAGCTTCAAATCCAGTGCAAATCAATCTGCCCGGTAATGTGCCCTTGGCTCCGCCCGAACGCTTTTCTGGTGATCCAAAGAAATTCGCAGTGTTCATCAACCAGTGCCGCCTACACTTCTTATGTCGACCAGCTGCATTCCCAACAGACCAGACCAAGGTGGCTTTCGTGCTTTCTTATCTCAGTGGCAGCGCTGCAAATTGGTCGATCCCGTTAGTCACCAAGGATGATCCGGTTTTATATGATTTTCAGGCCTTCCAGTCCAGCATGGAGAAACTGTTCGCAAGACATGCACAAGGGCAGGCCTTGGACAATGAACTTCTCTCATTACGACAGGGTAATCAAGACCTCTTGACTTATATAGCCTCCTTCAATAGACTCATAGTGGAAACACAATGGCCCGAGGACAAGAGAATAAAGCTTTTCTACAGAGGCCTGCGTGGAGAGCTCAAGGATGTGCTAGCGCAAGTTGTGAATCCTCCACAAGAATGTTCTGATTATATTGACTTAGTTGTCCAATTAGATCATAGACTACAGAACAGGAAGGCAGATCATTCCAGATTTGATACCCGAGTGTTTTCTAAACCACAGACCTCGAATAAGGGAGCTGACACCGTGGAGCCCATGCAAATAGGGGGCATGAAAGGACCTTTAACCCAGAAAGAGCGGGAAAGAAGAAGGCAGCTGCAATTATGCCTCTATTGCGGAAACTCAGGACACTTTCTTCGGGACTGTCCAGTGAAACCAGCTAAGAAGACTGTAGGAGCCGCGGATACCTGTACCACAAAGTCAGAGCAGGGAAACGACATCGCCCGACAAGAGTAGAGGTCCTCTTGCCGAGCGTTAAGATCTGTCCCGTGACCTCGCATTTCGTGATACCCATGGTCCTCATTAGTCCTGAACGTCCGGATCGTTTGCATGCAATTGAAGCTTACATTGACAGCGGAGCAATCGGTAACTATGTGGACCGTGAAATGGTATCAAGGATGAATCTACCCCTTGTCCCTAAGGCAGTAAAAGACGTCATCACTACTGTGGATGGCACGGAGATAGCCTCCGGACCAGTAACGCGTGCCACCCAAGAAGTGACGCTAGTGAGTCAAGATGGACACCGGGAGAGAATCGTGTTCGATGTAATCAAGGCCCCTCAGTTCCAGATCATTCTGGGAATCCCTTGGTTGGAGAAGCACAATCCTCAGATCGATTGGCGAGCAAAGACGGTTCAGTTTCCAGAGTGTTTTACCACTTGTTATCCTCGATCTGATGTTTCACTGGTGGCAATCTCTTCTGAGGAGGTTCCCAAATTACCTCCCGAATACCAGGAATTCCAAGACGTCTTCCGGAAGGATCAAGCTAACACCCTGCCTCCTCATAGGTCTTACGACTGTCAAAAAGATCTGATACCTGGAACAACTCCTCCTTGCAGCAGGATTTATGCCCTCACCGAGCCAGAGAACCTTCACCTCAGGCAGTACCTGGACCAATACCTAGCTAACGGGTTTATCCGTCCTTCAAAATCTCCAGCTTCATCGGCTTTGTTCTTCGTTCCGAAAAAGGAAGGAGACCTTAGGACTTGCATAGATTACCGCGCCCTGAATCAGATCACCGTTAAAAACAGATACCCGTTACCTTTGATCCCTGAACTCCTGGACCAAGTCAAAGATGCATGTATATACACAAAGCTGGATCTCAGAGGAGCCTACCACTTGGTACGGATAAAAGAGGGCGATGAATGGAAAACGGCCTTCCGCACCAAGTACGGGCTATTCGAATATCAAGTGATGCCCTTTGGACTGTGTAATGCTCCTGCTGCTTTCCAATATTTTATGAACGATGTCCTTAGAGAACTCATAGACGTGTGTGTTGTTGTCTACATTGACGACATCCTCGTCTATTCATCATCTGAAGAAGAACATCAAAGACACGTTAAAAAGGTTCTCGAGAGATTGCGTCAACATAATCTTTTTGCTAAGCTTGAGAAATGCGTTTTCAACATAACGGAAGTCGAGTTCCTGGGATTCATATTGTCGCCTAACGGAGTCCATATGGATTCAAAGAAAGTTGATGCAATTATCAAGTGGCCATCACCAACCTCTGTAAAAGGAGTTCAAAGCATGTTAGGATTCGCTAACTTTTACCGCAGATTCATTCCTGAATTTTCTCGGATAGTCCAGCACATCACCGCTCTGTTGAAAAAGAACAAACGTTTTGAGTGGTCTTCTGAAGCAGAACAAGCTTTTCAAGACTTAAAATATAAATTCATTTCTGCACCTGTTTTAAAACATCCTCGCCCAGAACTTCCTTACATCGTGGAAACGGATGCTTCTAGTCTTGCTATGGGGGCAGTGTTATCACAAAGAGATCCGGTCACACACCAACTACATCCTGTTGCCTTTTGGTCCCGCAAGTTTTCGCCTCCCGAGATCAACTATTCAATTACAGACAAGGAACTTTTGTCCATCAGATCGGCCTTTAAAGCCTGGCGGCATTATCTTCTAGGAGCCAGACACACAGTCACCGTAATGACTGACCACCGCAATTTACAATATCTAAAGACAGCCAAAGCTCAATCTTCCAGACAGCTTCGCTGGGCTCTGTTTCTAGCCAAATTTGACTTTATAATTACTTATCGACCAGGCAGTGAGAACAGAAAAGCAGATGCCCTCTCCCGGATGGGGGTAGATGAACATTTGACCAATCCAGAACCAATACCCATAATTCCAGAACAAAGAATTTTGGGTTTGGTCAGCGCTCAATCTTTTGAAGACATCAAGACCATGGTTAAATCACTCCTAACTCCGGGCGATTTACAAGATTGGCAATTAAAGGGGAAAGAATTTTCAGTGGATCAAGACCTACCATATTTCCGAGGACGATTGCATTTACCCTGTGAGAAAATACAAAAACAAGTAATCTCCTGTTATCACGACTCTCTAATGGAGGGTCACCCTGGCATTACCAAAACCATGGAAAAGATTAAAAGACATTTTCTGTGGCCGTCATGGAAAAAGGATATTAGAGACTTTGTAATCTCCTGCGGTGTGTGTGCCCAGAATAAAAGTCAGAAGGAAAAACCAGCCGGCCTACTACAGCCACTAGACATCCCTCCCTGTCCATGGCATACCCTGTCCATGGATTTCATCACGGACTTACCTCCATGTTCGGGGTATACTACCATTTTAGTAGTCGTGGATCTATTCTCCAAGATGGCTCACTTCATTCCCCTAAAGGGTCTACCATCAGCCTCAGTATTGGCCCGAGAATTCTTAGAAAACATCATTCGACTACACGGTTTTCCCTCGGTTTTAGTCTCCGATAGGGGAAGTCAATTCATCTCTCACTTCTGGCGCAGTTGCTGTCGTCTAGCCCAAATTGATGTAAGACTTTCAACTAGTCACCATCCCCAAACTGACGGACAAACCGAAAGGACAAATCAAACTCTAGAGCAATATCTACGTTGCATGCTCCAACAAACTGAAAACCCCTGGAAGGATATCCTTTGGATCGCTGAATACGCTTACAATAATTCGATTCATTCTGGAACAGGGAAGACTCCCTTCTTCTTACTATACGGACACCATCCTAGAACCTCTAACCTGGATCCTCCCCAAGAATTCGAAGCACCTGCTGTGGATCACTTGCACTCGGAGATCACCCGTGCTTTTAAGGAAGCCTCGGCCCATCTGCAAAGAGCTAAAGCTCAATTCAAAAGAGGAGCAGATCGACACCGTAAAGAGGCTCCTCATTACGCTGTAGGAGATCAAGTCTGGCTATCCACTAAGCACCTGCCTCTAAAGGGATCCCGCACCTTCATCCCGAGATACCTTGGACCCTATCTCATATCGGCCATAATTAATCGGGTGGCTGTCAAATTGGAGTTACCTACGCATATGAAAATACACCCAGTATTCCATGTTTCCTTATTAAAACCTGTGCAACCAGAAACCCGATTGACTAAACTCCCAGAACCAGTTTTAGTAGATGGAGAACATCCTAGACTCCAAAATCTCCAAATCTAAGTTATATTATCTGGTTGATTGGAAAGGTTACGGCCCCCAGGAAAGGTCTTGGGAACCTTCAGAATACGTCCACGCACCTCGTCTGGTCAAAAAATTCCATCTGAATCACCCCGACAAGCCGAAACCCCCGGAGAAGACACGCTTAAGAGGGGCCTTGAGGGGGGGTACTGTCATGATCACTGCTTCCAAGGAGCCAGGACCAGCCCAACGTCCTTGGAAGCAGGCCCCTAACCCTAATCCTAGGCACCAGCCGGTCCCCACTGGGACCTTTTGGACCTTGTCCTGGCGCCGGTGGCACCAGACTCATCAAAACCATTGGTCCCGGCACTGGAAGCGCCGGGCTCATAATTGGTGTAAGGATGCTTGGGTGGACTTACCTGCAGAAGACCATGCTGCTTACTTACCAGTCACTTAGAAGCTATCTAAGAACAGGGACTACTTTCTTACCTGGGTGGGGCAGCTCCACTCCCTGGATACAGCACTGGAACTCTTCTGGAAACTGGAACTCTTTTCTTACCTAGGCGGGGCCGTGGAAGAAGACGCCTCATCACCCCAAGGCTATTTAAACCACACCCGATGGATGAAGCGTGCTTCGCGTTATTCTGCATCTGCAGCAGAACGCTCACCGAGTCTGCTCCGGCTTTTCTTCTTCTGATCCTGGACCTGCAAGAATCTACTTACCATTTCAGTATCCAGACATCATCAGCACCTGCAAAGAACAGAAATAACAGGTTAGCAAGGCGAACTTTACACGCAGCACTTACTCACCTGATCCATCGGCTGCGGCCGCTTCGTCACGCCGCATCTCCACCTGCAAAGGCAAAAGTATTGCCACACTTACCGGCACGCTGTGGATTCCGGATTTCTTCGTTCTGCTTCGCCGCCTGTAAAGACAAAGCATCGTTAACAACTTACTGGCATTCCGCGGACTCCGGCGCTGCAAAGCAACATCTGAAAGGCAAAAGAAAAGACATTAAGCAGGTATTTACTTACTTCCATCCCGCTCGTCGCAATAAAACGCCTGCAAATACTCCGGCGTCTCTTTAACACAAACTAAGCTGCAAGGAAAGAGACAAGAGCCCTGCAATACATAAGGGAAAAGCATTATATAGAGTCTGCATATAAACGTGCCACGCATTTAAAGACTATACAGACAAAAGGTGTCCAGAAACTCACCGCTCGTGCAGACAACGACGGTAACCATCCTCTGAATTCAAGAGGCCTATGTTTCACCAGTGAAGGAACTGGCAACGGCACCCTGGACCAGACGCAGATGGAGAGCCCAGCATTCACCTAAATAAGGTGAGCACGTTGACCTGGGGGCTCTACGAAAAAGCTGGGAAGAGAGAGGGAGAGAGGGACATTCAACTACCCAGACCATTAACCCCCATATTCTTTCACCTGCAGAAACCTCACTCTTCGAGTCCGACACACAGTGCGAAGAGGTTCGACCCCAGAAGCCAATCGAGTCCTGCACATCACTTTTCGAGTCACAGACAGCTTCCTGCCAAGACCCGCGCCTCCGTGGGAATCAGGTGAGCGTTACAGGCATTGACGGCAGTGTGGTTAGGTAGGTGGTTGATTGTTTTCTTTGGAGAGATTTTGTTTTGAAGGGTGGTTATTTTATTCATTAGGGCCTGTTGTATATCGGAGCATCACGTTTTGTCCTTGGTGCAAATTTCTGGTGTGGTAATGGGAGATTCAAGTTCTTTGAGGATGGAAAATAGTTCTTTGGTGCTGGAGTTAGCCCTAGAGATGTGTTTGTTGTAGGAGTTAGGTTTTGTGTGGAAGATCTCTTTTTTGTAAAGTGATGAAATCTCTGAGTTTTATTTGGTTTGCGGTGGTTGGGAGGAGTCTCCATGTAGTTTCACAGCGCCTTTTTAGAAGTCTGAGGTCCTTGAGTTGGGGAGTGAACCATTTATTGAGATGTGCTTTAGGTTTGCTAGGTCTGAGTTTCAGGGGTGCAATGCTTTCCAGTGTGGTTAGCATTATTTTGTCGTATTCCTTCACAAGTAAGCTTGGGTCATGGTTATCATCTATCCGATTTAGGGTGGGTAGAATAGCTGGTATTACAGTATCTCTATCTAGTTATGTTTTTTTATTATTTCTGGTACGAGGGGGGGGTGGTAGGTATAGTGAGCAGGAGTGGTCTAGTGGTGAGGAGAGAGAAGGACGGGAGAAAGTGGTCAGTCCAGGGATAGGGCGTAATAGCAGTAATATTGGCTGTACAATTTGTATTCTGCCACCCAGTCCAGGGTTCTTCCTTTAGTGTGAGTGGGCTCATTAACCTTTTGGGATAATCCTAGTTCAGATAGTGATTCGGCTATAATAGTGGCCTGTTTATCAAGGGGGTCATTGAAGCCTAGGTTGAAGTCGCCTAGGACTAGTCGTTGTGACGTGGTTTTAAGATTGTCCGAGAGGAGGGTAAGGATGTCCTCCTCAAAGGTTCCAATGGTCCCAGGTGGTCTGTAAATGAGATGGATTGTTAGTGTTTGAGAGTCAGTTAAAGGTAGTTTGGCTGTGAGGGTTTCACAAGAGAGTAAATTGTGGGTTTGGGCAAGTCTCGTAGCGAGAGTAGATTTTGCAATAATAGCAATTCCTCGACCTCGTACATTTACTCTATCTTGTCTAATTATAGTGTAACCATCCGGGATAGCTACGGCAAGTAGGGGTCCTGCATCCTCATGCAACCAGGATTCCGTGATGGCTAGGAAGTCGAGATTGTTATTTATTATTAGGTCGGCAATGTCTGTAGCATGTGCTGTTAAAGACCTTGCGTTTATAAGTGCTGCTTTAATGTGGGGGGCAGGTTGAGCAGGTTTGGTGGTGGTGGGAGGTGATGGCCGTTGGTGGGGGCTTTTGGAATTATTAGCAATGTCTAATTTAGTGGCGATGTGGTCTAGATGAGTGATCTTCGTATTTGTTTTATTAGGCGTTTTGTACGTAGAGTAGGGGCTAGTTCTGATGTTGACAGGAGGTAATGATCTAGCAAGTGGGTCGTGTAGTCTGCTGGGGCGTGAGCGGAGTCTAGCGTTTCTCGTTGCTAGGGTGCAGGGGGTGCTCACGTAAACGTTAGTTTCGAAGTTCCCTAGATTAGTGGTTGTTGAGGGCTTATTACTTATTGGGTGGGACATGGTTACTGAGATTTGTAAACTAGCTAGCAGGAGAGAGAGAAGGCGTAGGATGGTGAAGTTCGTCATATGAGTGGGCATTGTAGGGGCTTGCTAGGTTTGATTATGTTGAGTTAGGTCTCTCTAGGCAGTCGCCAAGATAAATGAGCTAACGTTGTGTAACGCTGTGACACAGTGGGGCGCAGTCAGTGGCAGGACTGCCGGATTTCAATAAAGGCAAGGCTCGTTGTGGTTTACCAAATGCAAATGCAGGCGTCGGCTATATGCGCCTTCTTACAAATATTGCAACATTGGCTAAGTACAGAATTCAAAATGCAAATACGGGCATAGGCTAGCAGCAATATTTGTAAAAGGGCGCAACATTGGCGGAGTACAGAATTCAAAATGCAAATACGGGAATAGTCTAGATGCAGTATTTGTAAAGGGCGCAACATTGGCTGGGTACAGAGTTCAAAATGCAAATACGGGCATAGGCCAGCAGCAATATTTGTAAATGGGTGCAACATTGGCTGAGTACAAAATTCAAAATGCAAATACGGGAATAGTATAGATGCAGTATTTGTAAAGGGCGCAACATTGGCTGAGTACAGTGTCCAAAATGCAAATACGGCATAGGCTAGCAGCAGTGTTTGTAAAAGGGCACAACACTAGCTGAGTACATAATTCAAAATGCAAATACGGGAATTGTCTAGATGCAATATATGTAAAGGGCGCAACATTGGCTAAGTACAAAAATCAAAAATGCAAACACAAGCATAGATGCATTCTTTGTAGAAGGGCTGGAAGCAAGTTTCTAAAATGGGATAAGGCAGAGGCTAGGCACATTTACCAGAGTGTATTTTGGCATAGGATTGGCAGAGCAAGGAATGGCAAGCATAGGTACATATACAATAGGTGGGTAGCTGGTAGTATGACTAAGGCACTGTAGGTGGCACATGTAGAAATGGCATGCACAACTGGGATTAGTGTAGGGGTTAAATACAGTAGATATTACAGTATAGTAGCCACTGGCACCAATGAGCAGTGAGGCTGACTGAAGCAAGATGGCTGCCTGTAGTTAGGAGCGCCATTTACGAGTGGGACGCCATGCATATCCTTACAGCTATGAAGTAGTAGAGCAGGTGCAGGCGAGCTTCAATGTTAACATAAATGTATCCCAGATATAGCCCGCAGGCTTACCTTAAGGGCAGAGGTGTCTCCGTGCTGCTCCTGCAGCATGGACTGCAGTGGGGGAGCTCCTGCTCTGACCCCGGTGCGCACCGTAACGTTCCGGAGTAGCGAAGATGATCATTAGGTGTGGGAGTATTGAACCTGGGGGAGTGTGGACAGTGTAGGCTCAAATGGTTGCGGTAGTTGTTTGTGGGTGACCGCAGGTCCGCAGCATCCAGGGGCGAACAGGGGTGCAACAGGGCCTTTATCCTGGCCTTTTTCCGCCGCCGGCTTCCGCCTGCCGGTTGATGCGGATTGGATAAAGAAGCGTGTGGTTGCTTAGCAACCTAGTGGAGCCTCGCTTTCAGGCCGTGGGTCAGGCAGCATGGTGCAGGCATACACGGACGTTGGAAGGGGCTGCTTCTAGCTCGAAAATCCGATTAAATGATTACCATTATTACCACGATTACCATTACCATCCGATTACCATATGAATTGGTAGTGTAGATTACATTTTAAGTAGACATGTGGGCCGAATGTATATAGTAATATGTAATGGGGATCGAGAGCAACCCTGAGCTACCCTACAGGTAACAGGAATGGGATCAGAATACTCATTTCCATGCTTGACCCTCTGTGTACGGTCAGTCAAAAAGGATATGAACCACCTCTGAGTTCTGGGATACACAGGCAACTTCAGTGAGCCGAGGTAGCAGGAGATCAATGTTTATTGTATCGAATGCCACTGAAAGGTCCAGCACCATCAGCAGGGTGTGAACTCCCTCGTCTGAGTATTTTTATTTTTTATATATATAGTACCATCATATGTTCTGAACCTGAACTGGAAAGCATCAAGGATCAAGATGATCTGGGACGTATTTTTGCAATTGGAAGATTACTAACTTTTCAATAATTGTCTGCTGCTGCAGTCCAGAAATGGACTGGTAATTCTTAGGTTAGGGTTTTTTCAAAAGAGAAGTTGAAGTGGAAATTGTTAAGACCTTTGGGACAATCCCCTGTGCAATATATAGGTTGATAAAATTAGATAAAGGTATGTAAAGGGTGGGGCTGGCGTCGCGCAAGAGTAGCAGGAAAGAAATCACAATTGCGATTTGTGGGTTTTAAGTGTAGAAAGAATGCTCCGAAAATCTTTTGGGTAAGTCGGGGAAAGCTCGGTAAATGGCTTGAGAGGAGCTTTTCACAGAGGATGAGCAATGCAGTGGAATTGGAGGTTCCTCTGAATTGATGCAATACTTTTTCTACAAAAAGAATTCTTGAAATAATTTTGAGCATCAATGTATTTGGCAAGTTGGAGGAAGCACAGCAGGGGTGGCGCAATTTCTTAATATTGAAATTTTCTGTATGTTTATTCATGACACGATCAAGTTGGTTCTGAAGAAAAGGGGATTTTGTTGTAAAATCGCTTTTCTGTAACCCTTCAGGAAGTCCTGACTAAATGAAGAGTTTCAGGATCCCTTTAATTCGGCATAGCAGATTCTTTTCACCGTTATTCCTGTTTTATTGATCAATTTCGGTGCTAATGGATGGATTTTTGCCCTTACGGATTTAACAGGAGCCATCGGGTTGCAAGTAGTCTGTAGCCTGTCCATGTTAGCCAGAAGATATTCTTCACCGCTCGTATCTGGACCAGGGGACACCCTCGCTAAAGACAAATATGCAAATCTTATTTCAGATTCATTCGCTCGAATTCAGGCAAACCATCTGCTTCCCAAATTCACCTGCTGCCACAAAAGTCCAGGCTGGACTGTGCGTCTCGAACGGTGCAGGTTCCATCCTTGCTGGGCTGTGCGGGGGCGATGGAGCCCAATTAGTATTCATGTCTGCCCCTGCAGCAACATCAGTAGCCCTTATACAAGGCACTCAGCCTGGGAAGATCCCCTGGCTATTTGATAGTTCTCCAAGCTGCCCAGTGCATTAGGTACAAAGCTGAGACCTCGGGAGCGCGGTGTGGTGGGTCGCCCCTCCAGGGAGCATGGCATCTCCGAGGGCTCTAAGGTCACATGGTGGTAACGATGTGATTTAAATAGGCAACGAGGGAGGTTGGGGCCTATGTGCTGCTAATGAAGAAATGGCCCTCTTGGACGCAGCATCCTTAGGCCAGGACACACAGGCGGGTCCCTCCACATTGGACTCGTACGTTTTCTTTAGCTTCTGTGAAAAACGTGTCCAGTCATCACATTGGGATGCAGAGAGAGCATCTCTGCAGTGATGACTTGTGTTTTTCTGCACTTACTCCATTATGAAGAAATGTGCATTTCTAAATCGCTCCAACGCCAAATATTCAAATTCTGCGGAAACCAGGCAGGGCCGTGTTTATCCTTCCCATTTTTTGTGAGGCCATGAAAGGTGAAGGATAGGTAATTCTTGGCGTCCATGGTGTTGCGCTCAATTGCGAGACAGTCGCCTCTCGTGATCTACCTGTGTCAGCTCACTACATTCAATCGGATTAACATTGTCTACGGCGCCCAGCGAGAGCAGCCTGGCAGTAGATCCGCCTGCAGGAAGCTGCAGCAGCTTGCAATCTTTGTATCCCCGGTTCCCTGCTCTGTGCGAATAATGTTTGCTGAAAAATGCAGTGTGAACTGTGGGTGCGAATGAACCCTCCCTGCTAACGGCGCTGTCGTGCCACTAGACGTCTCTCTGCAGAGCAGAAGTGTTACTGGAAAAAATGTTGTTAACGATTTCCCTGCGTTTGCTCGCTGTTCCTATTCGCCCCATTCCTTAATAGTGGAAAGTACCTATTATGGGGAGCGAGCGGAACTGTGGAGTAGCAGAGATGATCGGAGCAGTTTTTTTTTTTTCGGTGGAGCAGTGCCACGGGGACTTTTCATTTTCTTGTGCATCTCGCAGTAAATTCCTGATCTCTCTTACCCCTCTGGCCCCCTTTCTGCCATAACCTGTGTCTATGTATATCCAGATCTCATTCAATCGAAGTATTTTTCTCTCTGTAACCAGCAATGTAATGTCTATCACTGTAACAGCGCCACGATGCCTTACGGCTGTTGTGCGCTTTCTAAATGTAAATAAATAAATACATAAATAAATAATGATGGTCCTCGGCTGGGTAGGGTTACCAGATTTAAAAAGTAAAAAAATAGGACAGGGCAACTAACATAAGTAGGACTAACTCTTGGAAGTAGCTGTCAAGGCACTACACTTCAGTAGCATTTGGAGGCGAAGGGGGTTGAACTGTTACTGTTCAAAGAAACACATATTATAATTAATTCATCACAAACTAACACTTATCTTAAATTGTAAAATAATTCCTGCCTGCCAGCTATAAAGACCTACTACAAAAAACCGGGCCCACTGCAGTTTCAATGGGAACATAATCTTGAGAAAGGGGGACAGAGCACCAAATACTGGGTCACTTCTGGGAAAGCTGGGACGTCTGGTCACCCTAAAGCTGGGACATCTCTGCGATCTGTCTCAAAACGCTGCTTGCGGGGCTTCGTGTTTTCAAAGGACATGTTTGTTCAAAAACGCGTCATCCAATGAGAAGACTAAGCACGATCCTGGAATCTGAGGAATCACGTGGATCAGATCAGTGCCATGGTGTGTGCCCTCGCCCTCAATTCCCAAGACATTATCTCCCCTTTCTTCTGAGTAAGAGATACTGTTAATTCCATTCTCTTTTTATTTTGATCAAAGATGGACTCCAGTCCCACTACGTATTTTGTTCACATCGAGCACTTCTTGCACAGAAGACTCTGGCAGTAGGAAGTGGGCTGCCCACGTTGTTGCGTAGTAATACGCCACTGTGCGCATGCGCGAGCGGGAACGAGGCTCATGCATGCGCTATAGAAAATAAATACGGCCCGCCGGCAGTTGGTGCCGGGAACCTGACTGGCAACACGTCTCCGGCGTGTCTCCTTGTGTGAGTGCGGCGTGCATGACAGCGTGGGGCCTACAAACGCCCCCACGCCTCCCAACACTGGCGACGAGGACGGCGCGAGAGCAGTCCTCTGCTCCGACAGCGTTCGAAGAGGCGAACGTTGCTCCGTGTCGACACAGACCTACGCGTGTGGCCGGCAGCCATTTTAGGTCACACGTGAAGTGCAGTGGTAGCAGCCCGTGAGGGTGCTCGTGCGCCACCTGCAAAGCCGGACATCAATTTGTGGACCCCACAGCCCGTGCAGCCGCAGTACTGTGACACAAAAGAAAATAAAAGAGAAAGGGTGCAGGGAGAAAGCACCACGTCACAAGTGGACCCGGCTGACCAGATCACCCGCTGCAGAAGGTGTCAAGCAGTCTCCTGTGAGTACCATACGACAGGATGGGGGAGGAGGATGAACTAGAAGGCGCCATTGCCCCTATCCCACGCAGGATGAACAGTACACTAGCTCCCATGCCCGAATTTGATACCACGGGCCCTCCATCTAAGTTGGGACCAAAATGGCTCCTGTGGGTGAAAAGGCTAGAAATGTTCTTCATGGCCTCAGGAGTCACGGATGATGCAGAGAAGATCGCCATCATGGTGTACTCGGCAGGGGTGGAGGTCCACAAGATCTATGACTCTCTGAACATCCAAATTGCCACATATGACGCAGTGAAACAAGCGCTCAAGGACTATTTTCTTCCCATGGCAAACGTAGACTTTGACAGGTTTGTCATGTGCGCGGAGAAGCAACGTGAAGATGAGTCACTGGACAAGTTTTGTGCGCGACTGCGACATCTAGCAAGCTCCTGTAGATGGAGAAACGAAGAGGAGATGGTTCAGAACCAGTTGTTGCAAGGGTGCAGCTCCGGGAAACTACGGAGACAAGTCCTGAGAGAACCTGGACTGACCGTGCAACAAATATTGGACACGGGAAGAGCGTACGAACTGGCTGATGCCAGAGGGGCGAAAATGGACGCGGCTACGCATGTGAAAAAGGAGGACGAGGGTTTCGCAGTCGGACGCTCCGCGACAGTACTGCTGGTATGACCTGCCTCACGTGGGTGAGTGTCCCGCCAAATCAAGAGTCTGTGGCCGGTGTGGCACACCGGGACATTATGCCAGGGTGTGCAGAGCAAGGACACCAATTACGGCATCGAGAGGACCGCAGAGGGTTGGCAGAGGCAACACTCGGAGAATAAGGGGAGTGTCATCCGCCGAACAAGGCATGCAAGATTTGAACATTGCAGAGGAAGAGGAAGACAACATTTTCTTTATCTCCAGCATCGCCAAGGGCCCAGGGAAAAGACGACAGCCCACGTGCACAGTCAACATTGGGGAAACACACACGCCAGTCCTAATAGACACTGGGGCATCCGTCTGCGTGCTAGTGACTGAACACTACAATGCACTGCCCGGTCCTCCAGGATTGGCAGAGTCCACAGCACACATATACGCCTTTGGAGGACACACACCTCTCCCCATCCAAGGTGTGTTCGTAGCCCCAGTGACTCATGGACAGAGTAAAATTAAAGCAAGATTCTTTGTCACTAGCATGAGTCCGCATTCCCTTCTAAGTTGTGCTGCGGCGGAAGTGCTAAGCCTCGTGCACTTCTCATTTGCGGTCTACTGCGCTGACCTGGAGAGTCTACTACAACGGTTCGAGACCATCTTTAGAGGCATTGGAAAACTGAAAGGGGATCCGATACGTCTTCACATAGACGGGTCAGTGAGACCCACAGCGCTCAAACAGCGCTGCATCCCGTTCCACTTGAGAGCACAGGTGGAGAAAGAGTTGCAGTCCTTGATTGACCGAGACATCATTGAAAGGGTGGAGGGCCCCACCCCGTGGGTTTCCCCAATTGTTGTGGCCCCAAAGCCTAAACAACCAGGTGCTGTATGTATCTGCGTGGACATAAGGCTACCCAATGTGGCAATCAAGAGGGAACGCCACATCACGCCCACCTTGGATGATATTGTTGGGGAACTCCAGGGAGCGAAAGTGTTCTCGAAACTGGACCTAAGGTCGGGATATCACCAGTTAGAGCTCCACCCCAAGTCAAGATACATTACGACCTTTACGACCCACGAGGGGTTGTATCAATACAAAAGGCTCAGTTTTGGGGTCTCATCCGCGGCAGAGGTCTTCCAAAATGCCATCAGAGGGGCCCTGTCAGGACTCAAGGGGGTGATCAACATGTCGGACGACATCCTGGTCTTTGCCAGATCGGAGGCGGAACATCTAAAGCGCCTAGAGAACACCCTTGAAAGGCTGCGCGATCTCGGTCTAACACTACACAAAGAAATGTGTGAGTTCCTGAAGGACAGACTGGAATTTTTTGGTTTTGTTTTCCATGCTGGGGGTATCTCCCCCGATCCAGAGAAAGTGAAAGACATCCGAGAAGCCGCCCCACCGACGTCTCCAGCGGAAATTAGAAGTTTCCTGGGGATGGTAAATTATTGTGGTCGTTTCATCCGCGACCTAGCTTCGGTGTCGGAACCCTTAAGAGCGCTCACCAGGAACGATGTTGCGTGGAACTGGAGCGGCAAAGAACAGAGGGCGTTCGACATCAAGAACGCCCTATCAGGACAGAAGACTATGGCGTATTTCAGCCCTGACCGTGAGTCTGAAATTGTGGTCGATGCCAGCCCAGTGGGCCTGGGAGCGGTCCTCATGCAGGCGGACAATCAAGGGACCATGAGACCCATTGCCTATGCAAGTAAAGCCCTCACCGAGACAGAGAGGCGATACTCCCAGATTGAGCGGGAAGCCTTGGCCATTCAATGGGGGTGCAAGCACTTCCGGATTTACATTCTGGGGAAACCAGTCATCGTAGTGACGGACCACAAACCACTCATCCCGATTCTATCAGGGACCTCGTCCAAACCACCACCTCGCATAGAGCGATGGATGCTCTCACTAATGGAGTACGGGGTCAAACTACTGTATCGGCCAGGAACACTTAACCCAGCGGACTATCTGTCCCGCCACCCGGGTGCCGGGAGGCCCAGAGACTCCTCAGAAGTAGCAGACTGCGTAGAGGCCGTACACCTGGCAGTCGAATCAGCGCTGCCCGTCGCCCTGGCCCGCCAGGAAATAGCGGAGGAATCCAACAGGGATGAGACGTTCATTAAGATCCGACAGGCGATAGCCAGCGGGGAGTGGCGTGAGGTCCTCCAAGACAACTCCCGGAGGAACATGGGGGCTCAAAAAGACCTGCAGGCTCTCTGGAAAGCGCGTCATGAGTTGACTGTAGCTGAAGATGGCCTCCTGCTGAGGGGTCACCAGATCGTGGTACCGAGAACATTGGTTGACAAGGTCTTACATCTCATCCACAACGGCCACCAGGGGATGGCCAAAATGAAAGCACGTCTGAGGTTGAAAGTCTGGTTCCCAGAGTTGGAAAGCATAGTGGAAGAGTTTGTAAGAAAATGTGTTCCCTGCCAAGCCGCAAGTCCGGTCGAGAGAGGACCACCGATCCAGACCATGGTAAGAAGTGACCAGCCATGGGGGACGGTACATGCCGACTTCGGGTCCACAGGCCGTGGAATATACTTTCTGGTGGTGACAGACCAGTGGTCACGCTATCCTGAAGTGGAGCTAGTGGAGTCCAATGCCAGTGACCACACCATCATGGCCTTGGAGAAGATGTTCGCTACTCATGGGTTTCCCCCGGAGATATGCTCAGACAACGGTGCCCCGTTCCAAGGACAACAATTTGCGCGCTATTGTGGAGAAAGAGGGATAAAGCATCGTAAAGTCACCCCCCTCTGGCCGCGAGCAAATGGCGAAGTAGAGCGTTTTATGCGAACGCTCAACAAAATATTCCGCATCTCAATGAGTGGGGGTGAAGATCTCCGACGCAACCTATTTGACTTTCTGCGAGAATATCGCTCGACCCCGCATCGGTCAACCAGGGTCGCTCCGGCGGAGGCGCTCTTCAAACGGGTGCCGAGGGGGTTGCTACCAGAGATTGAAGGTCAACATCCAGGAGAAATCGATGACGAACAGGTACGAGGAGAGAGAGCCACTCAGAATGAGAGAGCGCGCGCCCGGAGGGGACTCCCAGAGAAGGAGATTGCCGTGAGAGACAACGTGCTGATGAGAAACAGGAGACCGGAAGGAAAGCTGTCGCTACCATACGAAACGCAGCCACTGGGAGTGACACATGTCAAAGGATCCATGGTCACGGCTGCCAATGCACGAGGAACAGTCACGAGGAACGTCTCCTTCTTCAAGCGCATCGGAGCTGCTAGCTCGGAAGAGAGCGTCTCTCAAGGCCCAGAGCAGGACGCAGGACCACCACTGAGACACGATGAACCGCCAGAGACTCAAGGGACCCACGAGGTGACGCAGGCCGAAGCATGCAGGTACCTGAGCCGGGCGGGGCGCAAGCCGCCGCAGAGGTTCCAAGACTTTATTATGGACTCTGCCTCGTAATCAGTGGCACATTGACAGTTAAAGTTGTAATAGAGCACTGTTAGTTCTAATGTTTGTTCATGTTCACTGTTTGGGGAAAAAGGAGGGATGTTGCGTAGTAATACGCCACTGTGCGCATACGTGAGCGGGAACGAGGCTCATGCATGCGCTGTAGAAAATAAATATGGACCGCCGGCAGTTGGCGCCGGGGACCTGACTGGCAACATGTCTCCGGCGTGTCTCCTTGTGTGAGTGCGGCGTGCATGAGTGCATGACAGCGTGGGGCCTACCAACGCCCCCACGCCTCCCAACACACGTGATTCTCTTATCCCGGCCAAGGGGAAACGTGTGCCATTTCTTTGGGCGATGAAAGTTTAGTTCTCTCTTAATTTATTTTAAAGAACATCCAAGACTACTGGTCCTAAAATGCAATAAGCAACCCCGGCGAAGGTGCACAGCCAGTGCGGTCTGCATTCACCCGTGCAAGCCCGCGTTCCGAGCACCCAGAATGTCTCACTTCCCTGCCCGTCGCTGCCATTCCTCTTCTCGGCAACACTGCAGCCACACGTTTCGCCCGAGCACTCGCCCACGCGTGGCACGAGTGCTGTCTGATATTTTAAATTACGAAAGTGAAATGCATAATTTACGGGACGTTGCTCCTACCATCCCCCGAAATGCATTTTCTGTGTTTAGTCAACAACACAGAAAATGGACTACAGGGAATCATTGCAGCAACTTTTGGCAAGCTTTCTTTTCAATGTTCCTAAGCACTCACAACTTAAGTGGCGAGTGCTGATTGGCATTATTACCTGGCGGGCCAGGCTGACCCAATTGGGTAACTGCAACGCTGGCCGTGTTAAGGGACTCTCTTTGCTTGGCCTCTTATCTTGGGCAGTGTGCCATTTCTGATGGGGGCATCCTGCCCTATCGGTCAGGTTATATTTCATTTTAAATCCAGGACTACATATCGCACAATGCAATGAAAAAAACAGGACTTGACAAGCAACTGCTGAATGGAATGGGGCAGGTACAAAGGTTTGACGCGATGCACTGCAGTTGCTTTCTGTTCTGTAACGCCCCTGGCTTCTCGGTGCTGGGTGATGGCTTTCCCTTGTTTTGGTAATACAGTCGATTCCTGTGCTTCACTTCGAGGTTTGCTGGTCTTTTGATTCCTGAAGTCAAGAAATTGTGCCCGCTTGTTCTCTGTTCTGGGCAATGTACACCGGAATGAACTACCTGCATCCTAGAATGGGAGAGGGCAGCTGAATGAAATCGTGATGTATGGCACTTCCAAAAGGCTTAGACGGTACATTTGGGTGCAGCGGACAGTGGGTATTTTACTCGTGTTTTTTTTGTACCATATTTCCCAAATTCACATATGTGGCATGTTGCTTCTGCACCTAGTGAGTGCATGCATAAATGCATTGAAGCTGAACCCTCAGCAGCGGAACATGCGTGTTGTCTTTCTGACTGCTCTCATTGGGTGAGCAACAGCGAGTTTATTGCTTCCATGATGACGGTGGTAATAATAGTCCTGTTGTTTCACCAGAAGGCATGTAAAGGTTGCCAACTGCTGCGCATGATGCAGTTTCTATTTTTGAAGCACAGAACTTCTTGTTTACAAGTGACCAAACCTCGCCCTGTTCATATGCGCCGTGTGCGCGTGCCTTTTTTGTGGTGTAATATATCTAAAAGGTGGCATTTATTTAAATGTTGGTTGCGCTTTCTGGTTCATGCTAAGTATAGTTTATGAAACTATGGCCACAGGCAATGTCCTAGTTTTTTCCACTCACTGACTTACCACCAACACTGCGACCCCTATTGGGTGATTTGCAAACATATATCCGTGTAATGAAGGGTTTGTTGCTGGGTTTGGCCCTCCTCCTATTTGCTATCCTTACCCATATGGAGTGTTATTTTGGTCTGTTTACATAATTTCAGAATCCTTCCACAACAGCAGTTGGCCAATCCGAGGTTTTGAGAAGTGTTGAGGCTTCGAATGGCTGGCTGGGAGCAAATCAGTTCCTGGACATGACCTAGAAGGCCTGCTTGGCTTGACACCAACAGCTTCCAGGAGCTACTTTTGGCTCCCCTGGCCAAATGGTCCAACACAAATATACATGTCTCAAACTCTGTGTCTGGGAATGTACATAAAGTACACTAGTGAACCTTTAGAAGGCATGTAAAGAATTGATGGTCCTGCGTACTGGACACAAAGTTATAGTTTTTCATTTGGAATTTAGATGTGTTGTATGCTATGCATTAGTGCCTCAATCTGCAGCAGTGAGACACAATGAGCAAGTTCACGCCACAAAAAAAGACGGAGCAGCAGGGTTAAAAGTGTAGCAGTAAAGAGATGGTAACAAATGTAGTGGCAGAGATCGGTAAAGAGTAAAGGGGAGGTAGCAACAAGATTGACAAACTTCTAAAAATGTAAAACAATAATAAAAGGCAAAGCAAATTTAAGACAATGTCAAAAGTGAAAACCTGTAAAGCAACATGGCTAGAGACCAAGGATTCAGCAGGAACAGTGAGCGATAGAGCGCAAGACACAGCAACATAGCAATCAAAAAAGGAGTTCACAACATGCATTTTTTAGTGAAGGCGACTGTTCAGCAATTTTTCAGGCAATCCATTCATGAGAATAGAATTTAATTGCTCCTGGATCATGATGAGTAGCTCCTGGTCAGAGGAAAATCCTGACACCCCAGGGCTGCTTCCATCTCCTGCTCTAGGAATTCCAATTTCGACCCATAAGTGTTTGTCAGAAATACTGTTTTACGGGTAGGCAAAATTGATGCAAGCTGCTTAGTCATAAAATGTCAAGTGTGTGGTTTGTTATTTAAGTGGTGGGAAGGTCTTCAATTTAAGCGTTTCATATTTTAGGACTATGTTGGGTGTGAGGGGTATAAAATCTCTAGGACTTTAGAAAACCTCAGCTGTCGATTTTACTGTTCTTTTTATTCAAACCCATTGGCAGTTGCTAGCTTGGCTTTGTGTGGATGCCACCCATTCGAGTTAGATGCACGCATGCGTGAATAGAGTTCTGGCTGGCTGTCCACTCACCACCAAGATATTTTACATTCAGGTCATAGTTACGGGTGTGACGTAGACAATGGGAGTGAAGCTCTAGTCCTCGTGGACACACGTGTCACACAGAGGCAGAAAACACAATACTGTGGTGGTTAATAATTGACAGTTTGATGTTGTGTCCATAGCCTTTCTTCCTCCCTTCCTGAACTATCGACCCAGAGGGTCAAGTAGGGATGTCAAGGTTCTCTGCTGTCCATCTTACCACTAAAACCAGTCACTTTTATCTGCCCCCTCATCCCTCGGTTTTACCCTACCTGTGCCGTCATTCAAGAGAAATTACTTGTGGTCTGCTACCTCCCTTTCACTACCAAACTCGAACGCTTCATCGCGACTTGCTCCCAAACTCTCCGAGTAGAATTAGTAATTTGTTGGCTGTCTGCCCAACCTTACCCATCACCTGTGTAGTGATCACCCTCCCCTCCAAAATGGCGAAAGCTGCATGAGAATAGACTGCCACGACTGAACAAGCTGGAGCCACTGACGCATATATACCCGCTACACATAACACAGGGCCCGCACAGAATCTTGATTTACTTGCTGCTGGTGTCTCTTGACCTGTTTCTGTGCATTCTGTTACTTTCCACACTCTTCTCCAGTTCTCCTAAATACTACCCGAGATTATCCACACATCTGCTCTGTCCAAACAAATGAATGTTAATTGTAATGGACCATTTTTGACAAGTATGAACTATAATTAAACTTGATAGCCACACACGTGATTTTCTGTGATCAGATTTCTTTAATCATGCTCAAGTAGTTTTAAACCTTTTTTGTCAAAACATTGGGCATTGATAAGTTTTCAAAGTTGACAATATACTGTTATGTTCTGCAAGGAACCCCTGCAGTTCATTTATAGGTGTGTTTATAGATCTTATCTCGCTCTCTCACAGACACACAAGCACATAGGCATCACAGCCACTGTTATCACTGTCCATGATGAGGCAAATGCGAACCCTGGTTCACATCATATGTGACTTCTAGATTATTCATAAGAATTCAGTGTTCTACAATATTTATTTTCCTGCAGATTACGTTGTGCTTTTTTTCAGTGTGTGCTTTTACGTTCGAGTGACACATGTTGTAAGTGGCCCCTTTTGCATGAGTAATTGTTTGTGTCCCTCCTGTGCCATTTATGTCTGTACAACAAACTGCTAGTTTCGCCTTCCTTTTGCCTGGGGGATTTGAATCTAAAGTCTGTTAGAGAAAGCAGTGTTTTTTATTTCTCATCAGAGAAGTTGGGGTGTAGAAAGACGGAACGGTGTGCCTTTTGTTTTGAAATTGTGTTCATGCTAATTAGCTCTAGGGAAGTGATGCAGCCAGGCATCCAAGCCAACAAGGGAGCTCCGAATGTGGGCTTTGCCTACTGGTATTCGCCTGCAGTTCCTGGGCACCCTGATGAGCCTGCTTCTGCCATCTTCCCTTCCCTGTGCCTGCATGGTTGCAATAGAAAGGGAGGAGGGACTTGCATATCCCTTCTCTCGATGGCTCTTTTCTGGCGTATTTTTTTAATTTGTGAAACGGATGCCTGGGGTTGTCATTTAGGGTTAACATCTGCCCTCTAAACTGCTGGTTGTGCAAGGGATAGAAGGCAGACAGGGCTCCTATACATTGCTTGCTATGAAGCCCGGTGCTTTTTAAGCAGGCAGTCCTTGTGCCCAGTTCTCCAAATGCTAAAAAGTTGAAGCATTGAAGGCCTTGCACACTTCAGAAGTCAAAGTAATCACACAGTTCGTGTCTGGACTTCATGTGTCTTCTCAGTGCTGACCAGCCCTCATCAGACCTGACCCCGCTGCAGAGTTCTTACAATCCTACTGCTGCCCCGCTGCTGATGCTTCTGTGTAAGTGAGGAACATTAAGAGGGAGACATCAGTTAAAGAGTATGGTTGAGCTACTCCATTGTCTTGGTAATAACATTAACCACCATCGGGCTGCAGCAAACATTATGCCTGAGATGCAGTATAAACCGACGGATATGCATTCTCTGACGGTCTGTTTGCCAGCAGAACACAGAATGTACTATTTGCTAACATATTGATGTGGAATATTTGTGACGGTGCTTGGCATATGATGTCAGCAACTTGGATATTAATGGTTGCACCTTATATCTTGTGACTGTACAATTCATATTCTCAGGGTAGATGGCTGGACTATGTAAGTGCTTACCCTCTAGCATAGGACTAGCTTGCACTTCACAAAGCAGGGCCAACTCAGCACTGAATCCTTCCAGAGTTAATACATTCATTATCAATAAGTTGAGTAAAAACCGGTGGTATTACTGTGCTTAAACTGGCGAGAAACTGGCATGTACACTACCTATATGATCCTGATATTATTATGAGACATTATCTGGCATTGTAGGGGCAGCTGAGGCTGCATTTGGCATATGATTCTACCATCTGGGCATGTGAACTGTACAGATCATTCCTATACCAGGCATTGCCCCATGTTAGATTTCATTGTTGCTGCATTTAACAATGTGCTTGACGTATGATGGAAGCTCCTGCACCTGTGAATGTGAACCTTACATACAGTGTTTGCCAGTTAGATGCAATATCTACTCCCATTAGGTGGCATTGCTGGGGCATTTGAGCCTGCATTTGGTACAGTTCAGCACCTAGGCCTCCAAGACTGTACCTTGAATATGGGGACTATACCGTGCATAGGAGGCCTTAACTCTCATTACACTCCACATTTCTGTAGCTTTTAGGGATGAACACGGCGTGTCATAGTACATTCGAATGTGAGACTGGACGTTCCATATGGTGATCATACTAGGGACATGAAACATTAAGTGGCATTATATGGCATTTCTAAATAAGTGACACCTACACTCGAAATATGATGACAGTACCCTGATATGTCAGACTGTGCCTTACGTATTCACATACCTGGCATGTGAGGCATTAACTGGTATAATGTGGCAGAATCTGCCTATAGTGGGTTACATTTGGCTTGCAATACATTAATCCACCAATTACTACAGCTGTTGTGTAAGGCTAGAACTACAATAAGCTGGCAGTAACTGGTTGTTTGTGGCTGTATTGGCATATGAAGGCAGTGTGCCTTGCCTGTGTTGTGTGTTATGTATCTGATTATATCATTACAGTCAGCATGTTTCTATTAAATAATGCCAGGAGACAACCTTCATGTCTCAACTCCTTTTTATTCCATTTCTTAACTGACTGCTCTTCAATCCTTTTCCTGGCATACGCATTCTAGTTCTATTCTCTCTTCATTCCACATTCTACAAGCCACAACATCCCCCCCTTGATTATCATATAGGTTAATTCCCCATCTGTCCAGCAAGATCACCTCTACATCTGCTCAATCGGACGTGCAGGCTTACAAGTATTTCTTTGGGGGCGAATATTGACTGTCCCCTGACTTCCCTCACCAGCTACACATGGTGGAGAATCTCCACAGTCTTTAAGTGACATGACATCAACAGGTTCTTCATTTCCCCGTTCCGCATGCACCTCTTCATTTCTTCTCTCCTCATATGCTCCTTCCCCACCTGAATCATCTTGAAACAATGCATGAAAGAACGGATCCCCAGACACTTCATCTCTCCTTGCAATGATCACGGGCCCTTTACACTCGGTCACAAAGAGAGGCTCTGACTCATCATTAAAGTCTATCTTCTTGACCATCTTCCTTCACTGCCTTTGACCCCATCACATGCTCTCATCCCCATCCATCAAATGTTCCTCATGTTCCTCAACTTTCCTCTTACCAGTTGTCCAAACTCTGTCCCACTTTACTACTTCCCTTTCAATGTCACCATCCTCTTCTCCATTTACACAATTATAATTTTCACACCCTGGGAAGCAGTCTTTTCCTTGGTAGCTGACCATTCTATCACTGAGAGCATATCCTGTCGCTTTATGGGAACTCCTCCGGTGACTTCTTAGGGTCTCTTCCTGAGATAGCCACTTTCTTCCAACCATTAGTCCTCGATCTGGGGTGGCCACATCATTCTCGGAACGCTCCATCATTAGGCATTGTTTCCCATTCAATATTGGCTGGGCATCAGTTCCACAGGTCGACAATAGAGATGTTCTCCCTTTACACACGACCAAAAAGTGATTTCTCTGACCACATCCCACACATCTTCGACCAATGGCCGGGCATCGACCTTTGTGTGGAAACCTAAATCCACATCTAGAACACAGCTTTCCTTGACCACTTCCGTTGATACCATTCCATGTGCTTTGAGATAATATCCTGCTCGAGTATTGGGACTGTTTTTGCACATTGCATCTGAAGCCAGCCAGTGTCTCCAACTTCCCGTCGCTTTCCATATCTTCTGCTTGTTTCTCAAGTCTTTCATACATTCTCGCCAATTCCAGAATATCTTTCAATGAGAGGGGCGCTCTCAGAAGATGTCTCCGCAACTCTGACGATGTGCAGCTTTCAATTATTCTTAACCTAATAGCTTCTTCATCATCAAACTTTGCAAACTCCACAGACCATCTGTGTCTTGATCGTTTATTTTTTCCTGTTTTACAGCATGAGTCAGTCACTACCTCGTCGCCAAATGTTATGTATCTGATTATATCATTACAGTCACCATGTTTCTATTAAATAATGCCAGGAGACAACCTTCATGTCTCAACTCCTTTTATTCCATTTCTTAACTGATTGCTCTTCAATCCTTTTCCTGGCATACCCATTCTAGTTCTATTCTCTCTTCATTCCACATTCTACAAGCCACAACATTGTGTCGGCTAGTTGTACCCGTCATATATAAAACATTACTCATGGCACACCAAGGCTGTAGCTTATTTCAATTATGAAAGATACATAAGTATTTTGCCTGCTTTAGTAACTGTTTATTATTTTATTAATCTTGTTTTATGTTTTTATAAGCACATTGTTGCTCCTGGGTGTACAACCAAAGTTTGCGACTCCACTTCTTGAGATGTCTGTGTAAAAGGTGATGTTATTAAGTGGGTGATGTCCCTTCCACTTCCCCTGGAAGTCTGGAGAATTGGCGTCTCTGCGGCTGTTGTGCCATTTTACAACTTTGTACCTGGTGGGGGTTTTACTCCCTGGCAATGGCGCTGGCGACCGAGTCGAGGTCCTCTCAGAGCTTAGTCTCGGGGCCATTACCGAGCAGTACAGCCATCCGTCACGGTTAGTGCTAATAGAAAATACATGTTTCTCTTTCATCTTTACGGTGGCTTTCTAACGATGGATGACTTTGCCAGCGGGACGGCAGCTGTACACTTTTCACTTCGGAATTGCAAAGCATCGTGCTGTTGGATGACGTGCCCCTGAGCCGCATCGTAGGCGCATGCGTGTGAGCGAACACGTTCTACCTGCGAGCCCGGGGTCCTTGCAGATTGTGTAGCTGCCGCGCGCGCTGACAAGGTGATCGGCGCCGCGCTGGGAAGTAGCCCTGCAGCCCCCCAGTATGTGCCATGGCGTGATTGTGGAGGTGATGAAAAGGGGGCAGGAAGCAGATTAGCGCGCACGCCATTCAGCCCCAGCAGAAGGTGTAGGAAGAAGATATTTTGTTGCATTTTTTGATCGTCAGTATGTCGTTTCTTGATTCAAAAGAAATGTGGGAAAGAGCAGAATTGAAGCTGTTTTTTTTCTTGTTAATGCTAAATAAAGCACCTATAGACAGCCGCCTCCGCATTCCAGGGCGCCAGTATTTCACATGAAATAATGAATGACTCTATGCTATCCCACCTCGGTTACGCCCCGACTCCCCAACACAGCGGCTCATTTGTGCAGCATACATGCACCGGGGAACATCTGAGCACACAGTATCTGGCTGTTTTTCCCGAGTCGGCCCTTGCGCCCTGGACCTTCAGCCGCAGGATATAGGTAGACGGCGCCTGTGGGAGCTTAGAGATGAACCCAGCACAGGTGGACCGCGGGGGTGCACCCACAGCTGGCCCACCCACAAATGATTAATGCCTTCAGTGAGAGTCGATGGTCCGTTTCACATCTGACTTTGTTTTCAAGTGCAGCCGCCAGGATTCAGAGATTGGCCATCGATGCCATGTGCTGCGCTGGTGACCGTGGCCACGCGTCACGCGTTTGGCTCCAGTGCTTGACGGTGCCCAGTTACCTGCTTCTCCGTCTTTTGAGCTGAGCCGGCCGGGACATCATACGACAATGAAGCTAACGGTAAGCTCTGCTGTACCTCCTCCACAGAACCCGCAGATCAACCACCCGAGTTGATGACAAGCTCCCATCATGATGCCAGTCTAGTCATAGGCCTTCGGGGGCACGCGCAGGGCGCAGCGGCCTCTGGGTTGCGGGCCAGGCCAAGGAGACCAGCGTCCTTGTTAGTCCTTGGCAGGTGCCAAATGGCATGCTGCTCATGGAGCGGCTGAACATTATAGAATCCCCATTTGACTTCCGTCAGGTTATTTAGCCTGGGGGTTCATAGCCTGCTTCTAGGAGCTGTATCGCACGCTCAGAATGACGCCCATGCTTCTTCAAAGGCGACCCCTTTATGAACCTTGCAGAACTGGAAAGGTCCCAGTTTTCCTTCTCGGTCGTCTGTGTTGTCCAGGTGAAAGTCAGCAATGCACAGCGCCGCAGCGAGGTGCTGGTTTGCTTTGCGACTCATTGAGCCGATTAGAAAAAGTCGCGTGTTCCCAGCCAGCTGCTTGCTGCCTCTGTTGATCTTGCTCTATTGTGGTTACGGGTGTGCTAAGCCCTTGGCAACGATCGCCTCCTGAGCGCATTGGCTGGCAGAGTTCACAGGTTGCCCTCCATTCCTGCGCCTAGCTCATGCAGGGATTGCCCCCCCCCCAGTCTGCGGCGGATCTTCCTCTATCTATCTATCTGGAAAGGAGTATGCTTATTGCAGCGTCTTGCTGGCATTCACTCCTATCTTGTCACCTAAGTGACCTGAACTTTCTCCTGGGACAGTACATACACCTATGATGATATGATTGATTATTTATAATGCGCTTAATACCCAGAGGGTTCTAAGCGCGGACCCAGGGATCGAACCTGTGTTGCTCCATGTCGTCTTGCTTCCAAGGCGAGCACGTTGCCCCTCAGCTATCCCCCCGAGACTAAACCTCTATATGGGTGTGTCCGATTTAAAACGAGCAATGCCCTTTGCAACTGTGCAAAACGGTGTCAGCGCTGTCACCGATGAGGACACATTCAGGGCTGCAAAGGACGTACGTTTACATTCCTGGCCTTTCGGTTTCCAAGTTTTTAACTTTCTTATTCTATTGAAGGTATGGACCCAACAGGAAAAGAGTTGCAATGTTGCGCCCATTCGTGTGCCTGTTCTTAGTCTACCCGCGAGTGGCATGCGTTGTGTTCTCGCCAGCAAAGATGGACGCGCATATGGCACTCAATGTTGCCATTGTGCCGGAGGCTGTGCCACACCTGGCCTCTGCAGAGTGAGCAGCTGGCGCGTGTCCCGAGGTCAGAGGCTACCGTATAGTATTTCCCCGGAGCAGCCTCTGGCGAGAGGCGCTCTGCCTCGCCCAGAAAGCTGCCCCTGGGCGTCTTCATGCAATCTTCCGACAACCCTACGACTGGGCTAGTTACGTGGCCACAATGACCCACCCTTCTCTGTGTTTCCATATGTTATTTGAATGCCGGTATTGGTGGCTGTTGAACAGTGACATCATTTGGGAACATAAAAGGTCACAGACTAAGCTGCAGGGCATCGTTTTCATCTAATGTTCTCTACTCCAGTATCTTGAGTGTTCGGTCTGCTGGCAGAGATCGACCTATGTCGCCCAGCACTGTAACCGCTCACCCCCAGCACTCCAGATGTGCTACTCTGGTCCAGTTGGAGGGCTGCTAGCTCTGGTCTGCGGAGATTTCCCTCATCCAACCCAAAGATGCAGCTTGATTTCTGTTCCAGCCCAGACACCCTCCTGATACACACACCCAGTATGGCTACCGTGGCAACCGAGGCATGCCTCTTTTGGCAGTAGCTTGTGAGGGGTACTGCCCGCACGATCTCCCGTTTTCCGATAGCACTGCAGCCACAGGCGGGTTTCACTAGCGCCGCCTATAGACGGAATGGAGAAGGACTTCACTGTGTGCAGCAATGGAAATGCTTATGAAAGGCAATCCATAAAGTGTTAATGCACAGAAACCGTTCTAAGTCCGCCCACTGGCACTGTGAACAAGGGCCATTCATCCAGACTCTTCCAGGGAAGGACACAGCATTTATGTTCTTTAAATTACCGTTTATTAATAGCAACTTAAAACTGTCAACGTCTTGCGTTTTCTGCACAGCTTTTATTTGCAGCGTTTAATTTAAGGTGTTGGTAACATTCCCATGTAATCTCGCAAAGTATAAAATGATCAGAATACACCAGGGAACGTTCAGTTCTCGAATTCACAGAAAGGGCTTAAAGTGACACGGAACCGAATTAAGCCCCCACCCCTCAAACACATCTGTACTGAGAATTCATAGGGGACACACACAGCTTTAATATGTGCAGAACTTTAATGGCACCAATGAAGCCTATTTCCAGGCTAACAATATTCTCCATCCCTTTCAATCCGGCTTCCAACATGGGATTGGCACAGAATCAGTAATGATCGCATGCCATGATATTGCCCTGGCACAGGACCATGGAGAGAGGAGTATCCTTATTTTACTCTATCTCTCCGCGCCCTTTGATACTATCACTAGAGACTTTTACAGTGCCTCTTGGATGCCAGAGTCTCGGAGTGCCACTGAAATGGTTCTCATCTTTTTTTATATGACCGCACTGTCGGTTTCTCAGCCCCCCTTCATCTCCCCTCTGATGGTGTTTGACTATGAAGTTCCCCAGGAGTCAGCGCTTTCCCCTCTGCTTTTGAACTTATACATGGTTGCGCTTGCCAGGCTCATTGTTAGCTTTGGTGTTCACTTCTTTATGTATGCGGACGACACTCCAATCTTCTTTCATCTCAATGCCTCCCGAAGAAAGCCCCTCTGAACTCCTGAGAGAATGCCTCTCAGCTGTATGTCAGTGGATGACCAAAAACTGGCTCAAGTTAAACGGGGAAAAGACCGAGGTGTTGGTGATTGGCCAGGCCCCCACTAGTTGGACTCCTGACTATTGGCCTGACTGCCTGGGACCCTGCCCAAAACCTTCTGCTGTAGTAAAGAGCCTCAGAATCAAGGTCATGACTTCAGGCTCTAGAATAGAGTGGTTTTGCCATCCTGAGGGTTTTGAAGAAAGTGCTTCCATTACTTCCTAATGAGGCCAGGAGTAAAATCGTTACTGACTCTATCATGGGTGCAATTGACTATTGCAATGGTATCTATCTTGGTCAGCCAGAAGTACTACTTCAGTGCCTTCAGATCTGCCAGAATGCGGCTTTGAGGCTTTCCCTCAGCGCTCGTTGACTATCCCATTCCCAGGACCTTCTCCAGCACCTCATTGGCTGGCTGTAAGAACTCGTGTGAAATTTAAGATCTTATGGACGGTTCATCGTGCTGTCCACTCTGTGGGTGCTGAGTTTCTGCAGGCGAACCTCTCTCCTTACCAGCCTAAGAGACCCCTCCGCTCCTCCAACCAGCTTTGTTGGCTATCCCTCACTTCCGCCGATCTCGTATTTTTCTGTACTGGTCCCAGCTTTGTGGAATGCTCTCCCTTTTCACATCAGGAGTACTCGCGCCCTATCTATCTTCTACAAGCAACTAAAATGTTTCTGTTTTAATTGGGTGGCTCTCCTCTCTGGTTATTTTTTTCTCCTCATCGCCTTGATGCGTTCAGGTCTGTGCTACGCTTTATAAATCTCGATACAATACAAAGAACAGAAGAACTAGCTGATTCAGGTGTATGTGATTTCTTCGAAAATATTTCACCTAATTTCACTGAAAAAATCTACTTTTGACTTTTGCGACTTTTCTTTTTTAATGTGGGGGGGTGACCCCCCGCAGGTCCGCTCTCCCCTCCCTACCCTAACTTAAACCCTTACCCCACACCCCACCTATTATGCATTGCACATATACCATTTCCTCTACCATTTTCGGTGAAATACATTTGGTGAAATCTCAGGTAACTATGATTATTGGCTGTACTCCATAATCCAGGAAATTGGCAACTTCACTCTCAGACTTCTATAAGTGTTAATTGCTCTCTGTGACCTGAATGTTAAAATCCCTGTGCTTCACAGGTAATCTCTGTTTTGCCCTTAAGTCAGGACATAGTTCAGGACATAGTCTCTAGGTATTGCTCTTTTCCCTCTGGTTGTGTACCGTTACTGTTCTCATAACTTTCAATTTGTTGTTTTCAGGTTTTGTCTTTTTCTTGTGGCTGGAACCAATTACTACTCATCGTTCAGTGGTGGTTTCCAGTGCAGGACATGATTCCTGGCTGAGTTTGTGACAACCACTTGCATAGAAAGACTATTTATTATCCCATTCCACTGTTTACATTTTTCAATCATGCTTCGTCTGTAGGAGCTTTAGGCGGAAGTGACACTTCTCCATTGCAGCTGGACACTTGCATCCATGTAACAGTCTGTCGAAACAGGTGACTCCAGTAGCAAGGTTTCAGTGCTGGCTCCTATTATGGCCCTTCTTCAGGTGCTACAGGAAAATATTAGACTACTTCAGGCTCCGACTCACTTATCCCACACCCCCCGCGATGGTGGTTCAACAGATTGCTCCTGAATTGAAAAGAAACGGAATATTTCACAAATGTACGTGTGCTAATACTACTTTTCTCCGCAAATGCTCTGATTGTTCTACATTCTTGCTGTTTATTTGATGCAGCAGTGTTACTTTAATGTGCTCTGATGAGGACTGGAAACCAAAAGCAATACACAACTTGTAGGTACAGGTGCAATTGATTCTATTGGTGACCGCTAACTAGTTTTGTCATATGACACTGAGCCTATCCCCAGCCAGCCCCCTTGCCCAGCAGCCTAGACGGGAAAATCCCTGCATCTCCTATGACCAGTCCACCACAGCCTCAAAAAGGGCCATTTATTTTTTGGGAAACATTTTCTAACCTGTAATCTGCTCATGTCACCATTGTGTATCAGGGCAAACAGTTACTGCCATTGAACTGTTGACATCTGAATGTTTACTGAAATATCACTACATTTGATAAAACGTGCTCGTGAGCAGTTCACTGGAGATCACCCAGTGTAGGCCATTTTTCACAAAGATGAACGTGAATGCCAGTTATAGCTGCCATCTATCCATCCATATTTGCAAATACTTTGTGTCGCAGAATACTTCAGGATATTACTCTTCTAGGCTCATCATCTTAGTATCATCAGACATGCACAGAGTATTTTTCCATGGTGCCATTTGATTTTCAGGCCCCTTGATCATCCCCATCCCACTTCAGAGGATCCCTCCTCTGTTGCATACGCCTTCTGCAGAATGGCTGATCTTTCTCTAAATTGGATAGTACACCATTTACCCAATCACCTTGATGGGACTTTTTTCAAATGTGTTTGGTTAATGCCAGGTTTGATTAATGGGAAAATCGTTTTTCAACACACCTACAAATGAGATGTAATGCATTGTAATTCTGACTTTGGAATCACTGGCAAAAAATGGAAAATGTATTTTCCAAGGAAATGCAGGGTTTGGATACAATGGAATCAAGGGGACATTCATTTTACCCCCTACCCATTCACTTGAAAGGGAGCATTTTAGGGTTACTTATTTTGGGATTATAGACACCCCCAGCCCCCTTCGGTACAGAAGACAGGGTTTCAGAAAGGTAGCCACCCAAGTACTTTATTGTCTATACCGGCTCTAACACACTGGGCATGAACTTCGTTAGTTTCAAATTCTAACAACACTCATGCCATGATTTTCTATATGAGAATTAATTGATTTAACTTCAATTCAATGCACTAAGGATCTACATAGCCTCTGCCTTCCCCACAATGTAATGGGAAGAATAACGGCGGGCTGTTCCCAACACAATTCAATTTAAATGAATAGGGTGATTTGCTATAGTGGAAGTAATTTGAATTGGATTTAATAAAATGTGCCAAGAGGCTTCCCAGAGCCACCCCCTACCCATGATGCAGCATGGAGATTAAGGCTGGCAGTTACCCCCTACCCCACACACTTTTGATAGCGTTGGCATATTTCTATTTACATGGGAGGCCTTGATTATGGGGTATCTAGGGAAACAGCAGGGCTCCTCTGAGGACAGCACAGATCTGGCCAAGGGCTTCTGTGAAGGATTTGCTCCTGCACCCAGACTTCCTCTAATCCTATATGGGGTCCCAGCTAGCTTCTAGATTTCCCTGTTAGTGTCTCCAATGTAAAAATGGAGGACTCTCTGCTAGTTGTTCCTTGCAATAGGCCGGCAGCAGGCTACCTCCAGGAATAAAGTGAAAAAGCCCTGTTCTGATGCTAAATTGTCCTCCTATAGAGCCGATGACACGCCGATATTCTCAAAATTCCCACGGTAAGGATTGGCTAGCACTCTCCCTTTACCTTCTACCAAGACGCCCACTGGCTGCTGATAGGACCAGGAGTTGGGTGTGTATGCTGTAGACTGAGGGAGGAGAAAGATTCGTCATCCCAAAATGACATGTGTTTTTTACCTTCTTGGGTTCTGAAAATTTAACAACATGGCAACTATGCTAACTTTTCAGATAACTAAATAAATCTATATATTTTCTAATTCTACATTTTATGGCTAGTCGGAAAATACAAATTCTATTTTGGCATGCCCTTCCTGGGTGGAGCCACTGTTTTTTGTGCTTGGTGGCTGTGCCGTAATAGTCACAACTCTGACACTACATACTTCCAACATTAATTCCACCGTCTACCACTTCACCAATTTTCCAGTCCCTTATACCTATGAAAATGCCAGAATCATCATTTTGATCATAACCAAGTTATGTACATCACAACAATTTTGTTTTTACATGGTCCCGACTGGCTTTTTATCACCTTTAAAAGGAACCTGGGATGAGCTTGGTGGGCCATATGATGCACTTGTTATTCAAGACAATGTATTCAATGTTAATCGATGGCAATGCATCACAGGGATCCCTCAGTTTCAGATGGCCCCCACCCACTCATGGTTTCAATTATCTTTAAACATGTGACTGTCCATCTGCTGGCCCATGTTTTTTCAACCTCTTCCCCTGAGCTTCAAAGGGTCTTTGCTCAGAGCTAATGCACACTTTATAGGGGACTTGACCATAAAGGTAATTTCTGTTGGTCATGTTATCTGTATCACTGTAGTTCCAATCTCTCTTGCAACTTTTAACTGAAGCTCCAAGCCTGATTCCTTAATAAACCTAACCCCAAAGGTCTTGGGGTCGAAGTTTCAGCTCGGAGAGAAAAACAAGTTCCAGTTCACAATTCTGAAAGGCTAGCATATTGCATTTACCCACCATGTACATGTAACTTTCAATACCGCACCAGGGCCTGTTGCTCACAATATAATCTTTCTTTATATACTGTATAAAGAGAAATAAGTTCACTCTTGGTATTCTTCACATAAACAAGCCATAGTAAGAAACCAGTGTTCATTTATGCACAAACGAAATAGGTATTTCCCTATAGCCCTTTTATGTGCTGAAATGAAGTCTCTTCATTCCTGAAGAATGCAATCTGTCATTTGACTTTATTTCTTAAATATAAGGCATAATTTCTGTTTTTTAGCTTCCAAATGGCCAGTGTTTAAAATGTAGCTTTTCTTACCATGCGCGCTTTTGCAGTTTTGAATCTGTCAAAGTGGCATTTACACAAAGTTAGCACCTGGAATGCCACATGTTTTTTTGGAATCTATTTGACAATGGTAGTAATAGTGCAGCTCTGAGTCACACTTTTCTTCAGCTGAGTGCCTGTACATTCTAATAAAATGGAGGGAGGCCCATTCTCGCTCATTTACTAGTCCTCACGTTAAAATCCCTATTTTCTACTTGCTTTAATATTTCAGTGGAACTCCACATTTAGCCAGCTCCACTCCCACGATGGGGCCCAACATGACCTCTCCATCTATGTCACTCTGGGGCTCTCTTTTTAAACCACAAACTGCACCACCTCGTTCTTGGCAACTCAAGCACTTTCTGCGAGCACTGCAAGGATTCACCCACCTTGGAAAGACTGGAGGGGGGTCTGTACTTCTGCTCTCTATATGGCAGAGGAGAGGCACAGAGGACCCCAGCCAAGATTCTCTATTATTGGTATCGTGGTCAAGCAATCAAGGCCTAGCTTCTCAGGAGGTGATGCAGGCTGGTTCTTAAGTACAGTGTAGTCCCCAAGCCCCCCACAAAGGAATGTCCACACACTTTATTAGTTAAAACACAGTCTTTATATAGTTAATATTCAAGGTTATGTACACTGTCACAATAACTCACTTTGTGCTCAGTGAGTCCACAATGGCAAATATATACAGTTCTAAAGTGGTACCACAATTATTATCAGATCTCGGTAAAGTGCATCAACTCAAATCTGGTTAAATGTCACACAGATCACTTAATAAAAGCAACCAACAATTAGACATAGGAGAGAAAGCAGTTGGTTAGAACAATTGGCAGAATACTGTCCCATACTACTAGACACAGTTCTGTGTGGAGATCTCCCCCACCTGGGCAACCTGTAAAATAAAGATGTAGCACAAGCCCAGTCCATATAGTGTTCTATAAGTCGGAGGGGCGTGGCCTGGAGCTGATGGCGTGCAGCGGCTGATCCGCTGAGCTCCGGCCGAGACCCCGTTTCCTGATCCTTTTTCTCCGGCATACGAGAAGCAACAACCCGCTGAAAAGAACGCAGTTGTGGGGGAAGCGGTTCCCTCCAAGAATCTCTCGAAGGGTTGATTATCGGACTCCCTGGACAGCAGTGGTGGGCCCGGAATACGCTCCCTCCCCCGCCGGGCCCGGCTCCAAGATGGCGGCCTGAACAGCTTGGCGGCGTCCCCGTGTGGAGCACACACACTTCCACGCTCCCGGGCCTGTGCACCAGTCGGGATCGGAGAGGAGGCGTCAACTGGCGACACCCGACCGAGGCAGGCGCCGGAACCCCGAGCTCTCGCCCTGCTCCCCCTCCACCGCAGAGATCGGCTCCGGCTGGCATTAAGCGCAGACGAGGGAACACGCGAGGGTCCCCGAGCTTGCGGACCCCCGCACCACGACCAGACAGCGAGCGCTCAGACGGAGGAGCACACAGAAGTTCGCGCCGACGCTGCCAGCCTCTGGACCCCAGGAGCCATCCCAGATCCTGGTCGAGACTGCGGAGTGAACACGAGACGCAGGAGCCTGGCGAACAAGGTGCGTGCGACCGTAAGACACCCGCTAGCGGGACCCCCGGTTCCGCCCTCCCTTGTCGCCGCCTGTGCCCACCTCCTAGGCTGGAGCATCTCCACTGCTGCGCCCCAACGACTATACGCCTGTGACCGGAGTGCAAACGCAGTGGGGGTAGCGATAGCGAGAGCCTGGATAAGCTTGTGGAGGCCCGGAGTACTCACGTCACTGGCGGCCAGCGCCCCAGATTTCTCCCAATTACACTCATCGAACACTCTGGGTACGCTCTACTCGAGAACCTCCCTTCTGGACACATAAGTGGCCCCAAACTTTATTACTCCGGCGGTTGCACAGATCCCGAACTTTAGCCCACCGGCTCCTGCTCCCCCAAAATGGCCGCCAAAAACAAAACTAAAGCTGCCACCATGGATTCCTTTGTTTCAACTAGGGCTAAAACCCCCACCCAAGCCAAGACCAGCCCCACCGAAAACACTCGACCGACTGAGGCGGAGGCCAGTGACAACCACTCCCAAATCCTCGACGCTATTGCTTCACTGAAAACCCATATCGACTCCAAGATCGATGAGTTTAAGATAGATATACAACTCATCAGACAGGATGCTCGCAACTTGGCGGAGAGGGTGACGACCTTAGAGAACACGGCAGAGGAAACGTCCGGGACCTCCGCAGCCCTACAGTCCGAAGTCTCGAACCTGAGAAGGAAGGTCGCAATCCTTGAGGAAAGGGCTGAGGAGGCCGAAGGTCGGGCCAGGCGGGGAAATATCAGGATCCTGGGAATCCCAGAGGGGAACAAAGGCTCGAATACCACATCCTACGTCGAAACCCTGCTGATACAGGAGATTGGAGCCGGCAAGCTGTCACAGGGGTTCGCGGTCGAAAGGGCCCACAGGTCCCTCCAGAAACGGCCGCCCCCCGGCTCACACCCACGACCAATAATAGCCAAGATATTACATTTTCAAGACAGGGAAATCATATTGAGACACTCCAGGGAAACAGGTCCTATCGAACGAGGAGACTCCAAGATTTCCATATACCCAGACTACACTCAGAAGGTGCAAAGGGATAGGAATTCATTCGTCCCGATCAAGGCTAGGCTTCGCCAACTGAACTTCAAATACAGGCTGCTCTACCCGTCCCGCCTAAGAGTCATCCACAACGGCCGAGTGGTATTCCTCGACAACCCGGAGGCAGCCAACATGTGGCTAGAAAATAATAACCTTGCTGAAGGCAAGGACGCTCCACGGAAGGAAGACTAAACCCCATAGACCTTTTCACGGCGCCCGCACGCGGCCATAAAGCGTGCATGAAACGCACATTGCCGGACCCCAGAAGGTAATCCAGTCAACAGTTTGCCATAGGAAACGGCCCTCGCTCGGCCCTGCCGCCTCGCACCGGCCCCACCCCCAGCGAAAACAACATCGGGCCAGTTCTTCACGCGACCCGACTCGCGCCCGATCCCCGGATGGGTTCAGACGGCTCGAGTGCACCTGAGCACCGCGACAGTGTTGTAGTCGCTGGGTGCACCAGTTTGAGTTATGTTACCAGTTTCGTTAGTTTTACAGTCTTCGTTTCACTAATGCCAGTAAGACACAAGATGGACACAGGTGATAAACCAAGTGATTGCGAACCAGATGCCGCCACCATGCAGCCCGCTATCCGCGGCCTTACACTACATCAGGCCACAGGGATTGTATCTCATCCCAAATCCAGAACACTGAACCAATGGCGTCACATTTTACCGTGATGACGTGGCACGTGAGGGGAATGGGCTCGTACCTCAGAAGGAATCGCATTCAATCCTACCTCAGAAGAAAGAAAGTCTCGATTGCGATGTTACAAGAGACCCATCTCACGGAGGACGCAGACTAGCAGACCGATGGGAAGGGACTTTGTGTGGGTCCCCATACTCCAAATATGCGAGAGGCGTACCAATATGGGTGAACCCGAACGTGCCCTTCCAGCTACAGGGGTGTGAATCCGACAAGGCAGGAAGATTTGTGATAATGTGGGGCACCATAGAACAGACGCCTATTTGCCTGGCCAACACATACTTCCCACAGCACGGAATCCCGTCATACCTCAGCGTATTATATGCCAAGTTGGCACACCATCGTGGCCGTACCTTCATATGGGGTGGAGACTTCAATTGCGTCATGAACACAGCCATGGACAGATCCCTTCCTCCCCCCCAATCAAGCAACCCCGCAACTCGCACCCTGACAGAAACAATCAACCAACTTAACCTGGTGGACATCTGGAGGGCACAACACCCAGCTGACAGGATCTACTCACACTACTCAGCCCCCCATGGAGTCCACACAAGAATCGATTACTTGTTCATAGACAGGGAACAGGTCCCGTTGGCAATAGCTTCCGAGTACTTGGGGAGATCTATCTCTGACCACTCCCCGCTGAGCATGCAATGGCAGCTAAGGGGACCCAGACCCCCGATTCCCTTGTGGAGGATGCCCACCGCGACACTAGATGACCCTGAGTTCAGAGAAGATCTTGCTGACAGATTGGAGGATTATGTCAAAATCAACAAAGGATCGGTGTCCACCTGGAGCACACTCTGGGAAGCCATGAAGGTGGATACCAGGGGAGAAATCATATCCAGAGCTGGCGGCATCCGCAGACAGTTAAAGGCGACCCTGGAGACACATGAAGCAGAGATCACCCGCATGGAAGCCACCTCAGACATTTCTCCAGAGGTCGAAGTGAAACTGAAAGTAGCCCATGAAAGTTGTCAGAAATCCTGGGGAAATTTGACTTTGCAACATACACCACTAGATCCCACAAAGAGTCAGACAAACCGGGCAGACTGCTGGCCTGGCTGTGTAGGCGTGAACACCCCAAACACCTGCCCACGGAGATAAGGGATGATGAAGGAGTATCTCACAAGACGCAAATGGGGATCAACGAGGCATTCGCTAAATTCTACTCAAAACTGTATGCCCATGAAGCCCAGATACCCACCGAGTCATTAATAGAAACTCTGGAAGAGATAGGCCTACCCCGAATATCCAGCGAGCAGAGAGACGAACTGGAGCTGGAGATCTCTCCCGAAGATGTTAGGGAGGCTATCAGGTCGCTCGCCACCAACAAGGCCCCCGGCAGTGATGGCCTCCCGCCGGAATTTTACAAAACATATGAATCTATTCTCACTCCCATCCTACACAAAGTTTACCAGGAGGCCTATGCGAACGGGATCTTGCCCAATACTATGAAAGAGACTATAATCATCCCCATGCTTAAGCCGCACAAACCACCCACTGATTGTGACTCCTATCGACCTCTGGCCATGCTGAACTATGACAGCAAGATCCTCACCTCGATATTGGCCAGCAGACTTGCTAGAGTGATGGGGTCCATAATCCACGAAGACCAGAATGGATTCGTTCCCGGACGTAACACCACAGCTAATCTGAGGAGGCTACAGCACATCATGGCCACAACCTACGAGTCCGATGAAGACCTAGCGATACTGTCACTCGACGCCATCAAGGCCTTCGAATCCATCTATTGGGAGTGGCTTGTGGAGGTCTTGAGGAACTTTGGTTTTGGTAAAGGATTCATTAGATGGATCCAGGTACTCTACAACTCCCCGACGGCCAGGGTCAAGACAGGCAGAACACTATCGGAATCCTGGGAAATACAGAGGGGCACGAGGCAGGGATGCCCACTCTCGCCCATGCTATACATACTGGGTCTAGAACCGCTCGCCATATACTTCCGACAACAATTCTTTGATGCTGGCATTAAGGTGGGCAACGTCTACAACATAATATCGCTATATGCAGATGACGTCCTTCTCTACCTAAGGAATCCCGAGGTCAATGCACCGACTGCACTGGAGGTACTTGATAACTTTGCGAAATACTCTGGAATACAGTTCAGCAGACACAAATCCTCTGCATTCCCCCTAGCCAGATTGCGAGACACCCCAGCAAATGACCTCCCGCCCATAGGGATAAAGTGGCAACTAGACAAGTTCCGGTACCTAGGAATTAATGTGGGCCACACTCCGCAGCTCACACATGAGCACAACACTGAAGTCGCAGTCACCAATCTCCGAAGATCTATAAAATTCTGGTCCAAGCTCCCACTAGCGATGGTGGGAAGATCGGCGATCACCAAAATGATAATTCTCCCCAGATTCCTATACTTCTTCGTGAACATTTCCCACTATGTTCCGCCGCACTTCTTCAGGAAACTAGAGGCAATCATCGGGGACTTTTTGTGGGGCCCCCATAGGCACAGACTGTCACTGGCCACGTTAACTCTGCCACATAAAGAGGGAGGAATAAAACTCCCAGACCTACAGCTCTACTACCTGGCTGCTCAGCTCAGCCACATCACGAAATGGTTATCGGATGAACCAACGGCCGAATTAGGGCTACTGAAACAACACCACACCAACCTAATCCCTAAAGAAACTCTGTGGTACCCTCTCCCGCAACCCTTGGACATCCCCTTAACCGTTGAGCTCGGCAGGAAGATATGGGCCAGGACCTGTTACACAAGGAAGGTGAAGCACCCGTACTCCCCTGACAACCCTATAGTGGTGGATGTGTGCAAAACGAGGGCAGACCTCTCTGTGGCTAGGAGATGGGAAGAAGCTGGCATATACACGTGGGGGGACTTGTTCGGAGAAGAGGGATTCAGGGACTTCGAGTCGCTACAGGACATTGAAGGACTCTCCAGGGGCCAATTTCTCTGGTACCACAGACTCAAACAGACCGCCAAGAAGCAGTGGAACAGCTGGCCAGAGGAACCCACCCCAGACCCGCTGCTGCAGGAACTGCATGACCTCTCGGATGGTTGGAGACCAATCTCCAGGCTTTACAACAAGCTCATCGATAGACCTAATCCCAAAGGATTGACACTGAAGGCGAGATGGGAAGCAGACCTTGAAACACCACTCACCGATAAGGAATGGGAGAGGGCACTAATACACCCCAAGAAGGTGTCTAGAAACTCCAGATTTGGCCAAATACAGCTGAACGTCCTTCACCGAACTTACATGACTCCCCAAAGGGTTGCTTCATTCAACAAGAGGGTCTCACCGGCATGCCCATGGTGCGGGAACGACAAGGCGGATATGATCCACATGTTCTGGACTTGTACGAGGGCGATGTCACTCTGGTCCAAAGCCAAACAGTTTTGCAAGGACGCTGGAATGGAAAGATATGACTGGACACCCGGAGAATGTCTACTTGGGACCTACCCCAGACCAAGTAAGCTCAAACATATTGTGAAGTTGATGGACCTTTCTTGCATATTAGTAAAAAGAACCATAGCAATGGCCTGGAAGACGCCTGCCGGTCCCAGGTACGAACGGTGGCTACATGAGCTGGAAAGATGGGCAGCTGCCGAAACCAGAGCCTGGCAAGAAGGAACCATAACCAGTGGGGACGCCACATGCGGCACCGTGGACTCCTGGAAGGCCCCCCTGAGAGACATGCGCTTCAACGCAGACCATAAGCCTCCCTGAGAACCCATAACGCTTTGTAGTATTGTCCTTTTGCACCACCACAGAGTCGATGCCACCTGAAACTGTTTCCCCTCACTTCCCGAATAATCAGTATTTTGCTAATCACAAGCCATCTCAGACTCTAAATATACCATCACACGAAGACGGTTGTTTTTGTTGTTCTTCTTTTTATTTTTTGTTATAGTTCGTAAAGTTTGTATTCATTAATTACTGTTTCAAAACCAATAAAATACTTTAAAAAAAAATAGTGTTCTATAAGTCTTATTTCCTTCTATAATGTTTCTACCACCCCAATGTACCTGGAATAGCAGAGTTCGACGTCGGGTCCTCGACAGATCCTGCTTGAGCGGCTCCTTTTAAAGCAGGATCCACGGATCGTCGAGATCCCACGAAGAAAGTGAACTTGGCATCGAGGCGGCAGCTTCGGTCCCAGCAGTGCTCGTCGTCGACGAATCAAAGGCGTCGTGCAAGGAAAAGGCGTGCAGGTCACCTCGATGATGATAGTAAAGGACCGCAAAGAGTTTATGAAGAACTGTGGCCCAGCAAGGGCATCGAGTCGTCCGGCATCTGTACGGTCGTTTGGGTGGCGGTAACCCCACCGGCGGATGCTTCTCGGCACGTCAACGGCCTGGCCTTCTCCAGCTGGATAAGGAGGGCAGTGGTGCGAACGAGCTCGTCCGTGAATCAAAACGTCTTAGGCAATGGAGCGTTCAGCGGCGGCACAACGTCAAGCAGTCCCCTCTTCTGGGCAACACAGCTTCGACAGGCCTCCACCGGTTACAGCAAACTTTCAAACCTTGGTCGACGACTGTGGACGGAATGTCCGGTGCTGATCTTCGTTCTCCTCAGCGGTCCCAGTCTCCGGTCGGCAGCCTTTCGAGGGTCTGACTTCCAGGGCGCTTCGGCAAAGGTTAGCAGTGCTCGATGGTCCCTCAGAGCACGGGAAGAGGGCGCCTAACCAGGTCCTCTCTTGGATCAGTCTCAACGGCTTTCAGATTTCGGCGAAGGGAGACAGCAGTCAACCTTCTTCTTCAGGCTCAGCTTCGAGGTTAAGCATCAGTCTCAACTTCAGCTTCTGAACAATTTCCAGTGGTCAGAGGTCCCCAGATATACTCTTCTGTCTCTCATCCACATCCTGGGTCAGACTCAACAGCCAATCATACAGAAGAGTATTCATGCAGTCAGTCAGCCAATCAGGCATACAGTGCATTCAGGCCATTCTCCTCCCTCTCAGACACTCACAACAAGGAATGTGTATTGGGACAAGTACCCAGCCATTCAACACTACACACTGCATTCATACCATTTACGGGCAGGGCTGTCTCAGTCATTGTGTCAAACACCAGAAACCAGACATCCACAACAAGAAGTGCATATTGGTCACACACTCCATTCACCCAGGTCCCACCCACAGGGTGTACCCACAACATACAGTCACTGGGAAGGCTCCAGCCAGTCTGACCTGGACTTCACAACAACACTATATATGGAACTTCCACCCAACATCCAATCAGGGGGAAGGAACAGAGTCGGGGCTTCCCAGGACTTTGTGAAAACAAGATAACAGGCAATAGAAAGCAAGAGGCCACAGTGGCCATCTTGTTTCCTATCAGGAATCAACTGATTCCAATGGCAAGGCCTTGATATACCAAAATGGAGGATACTCAAAACACCTGTCAAATTCAGCATGGAGCTGCCACCAGCCCATACCCTGCTCTGTGGGCCACACACAGGGGCCCAAAAACATACATTAGGGGCACAGGGTTGCACCCCCACCCATGGGTGCCATAAGGGTATCCCATGGGTCTGTAAACCAAACCAAACCAAAAACAGGAAGAGCTGCACTACCAGGAGTCCCATATGGACTCCTGGGCAGAAAACAATACAGAACACAACTGAAAAAGGACTACAGGACAAGGACAGGAAGGCCCTGTCCCTCCAATGCATTTCCAGCATAACACACCTCTACGTTGTCAAACTCCTACGTCCCATCCCCATTCCTCCATCCTTATGGGCGTCCCCCAACATGGGGATGGTACTGTAACCTTTGGCCGCGAAAAATGAACTTCCCCTACAAACTTAGCATAGGGCTTGGCCTCTGTCCTGGGAACACCCTGCGAGGCCCCACCCTGCGGTGCCTCAGCTCCTTACGGATGGTGTTAGACCTGGCAGCCGGTGCAGAGACATTTTGTAGCTTTCTGCTTGCTCCACGTTTGTTTTTTCAACTCTTATTTCACTTCCATTCAGTGCCTCACCTCCCCTGGTGCATGTCGGCCGTAGGAGGATTCGTGAGATATGCTTCAAGTGACCGCTCATTCCTGTCCTCGGACCCCCCATGCACTCTGTCTTGAGTGTTTGGGGCCCGACCACCGCTGGGACGCATGTTCGGCCTGCAGCGCTCTTGGTCACAGAGCCTTGACGAATAGTTTGTCACGGTGGAGGGAGATTTTCCACACTTCTCCAGCATGGGATCTGGCATGGATTCACATGCTCATGAATATTCCCCGTCGTCAGGCTGGGAATCCTCGGTAAAGAAAAAATCAGTATCAGTTTCGTTTCTGATCTGTCTTTCGTAGTAGTAACCAATCACTGATCTCTGCGTCATACTGACCACAGCCAATGACTGCCCTCTACCTAAGCCCCGCCTCTGGCAGCCATCTTCAGATTTTTACCGCACGTTCAAGTGTTGGGATCCTCGTGCTATTGCTCTCGAGCGTTAGTGCTTTTTTTCACGTTTTTTCTTAGAAAAATTTCTCTTTTTTCGGTCAAAAGAGCCTCAAGCTCCACCGTTTCTTTATCCGATCAACGGGGACCCGTGTCGGATTCTTCTACGCCCCTCAAGGGTGAAGATTTCGTCGAGCCCGCTTTTGGAGGATTCCAGAATTTTCTCAGGCCCTCCTCGAGCATGGCCCAGGAGAAGGGAAGCTCGACGCCCGGAAAGCTGTTCAGGGTCTGCCCTGGATGCCAGCTTCAGAATGTCTTTGAGGACGAACACTCCCTTTGCCTCTACTGCCTACATGAGGACAAAACGCACGTGGAGAAGGACTGTGCGTTTTGCGGCAATATGTCGGAGCGGACCATGAAGGACCGCCATCAACGTCTCGCCAACTGGCTGGAAGGAAAGAGCCCGTCAGGCGAGAAGAAGAAGAAGTCCGAGCGGTCTTCTAAGACCTTTGAGGGCGCCCCGGCGACGGGGGTCCAACAGAATGCCAAGCACCGCGAGTCCGCTGGCACCGGGAGCGCCGAACGGTCGGGCTCTACGGGCGCCAGGCAGGGCGCATCCTCCCCGGTGCCATCAACCACGAGCCAACGCTCTGGCTCGGGTAAGAGGAAGGCCGAGCACCCGGCGAAACTCCTGGAGAGACCCCAGTCGTGCCCTAAGGCCCCATCGGAGGGGGAGCGAGGTGGTGACCCTCCCCCCAAGGAGAAGGCGGTGAGCGCACCTAGGGTGGTGAAAGCCTTGATCCATCCGGCCAAGGCCTCTATCGAGACAGTCGCGGCGGCCCTAGCTCAGCCTGTGGAGGCTACACCAGTGGTGGCGACCTCGGGGCCCAGAATCTCCCTGCCACCGCGGAGGGAGTCCTCTTTCATGCCCATCGACAGGACCCCCGTGAAACCTCCGACGGAGAAGAAAAAGGGGGGGCAGGAGGTCGTCGTGGACTCGGCCTCAACCTCTGAGGAGGAGCTGATCGAAGTCTTAGGCCACGGCTCTGGCGTGGAAGAAGGCCATCCTGTCGGGAGGGACCCCGACGTGGAAGACGACGAGGGCGTCGAGGGTGCCGACGGGGCTCCTGATCGCCCGTCGGAACTCCCTCAACCAGTGCCGCAAGACAACTCGGCGGCCATTTTGTTGGCTATACAGTCCTTATGCTCGGAGATAAGGACGATACTGCCGTTACCACCAACGGAGGAACCGCTCCCGACGGGGGACCCGGAGCCAGGCCCTTCTGGGAGCCCTCCTCCTAAGAGAAGAAGGATTCATCCTCCCACCTCCTTTTCAGCCATCGCGCCCTGCTCAGCCCTCCTCCCCGTCCACAACACATGGGGATGATACGGGGACTGACACGGCCGCGATGGGTACAGACGACGAGGATCTCCCGTCGTCACCTCCCACCCGGGCTTCCCCGCCCGACGAGATTGGATCGTTTCACTCCATGATCTCCAGGGCATCCGAGCTTTTCCAGCTCTGCCCGGAAGAGAAGAAGGAAAGTTTCCTTTATCAACGGCGTGAGACCAAGAGGAAGACGGTCCTCGCTGTACCTCTACTAGACGATATTTGGGATGAGGGCCTCGCCCTCCTCAGGAACCCATCCACGACGCCGGCTAGAAGGAATCGGTACGATAAGAAGTATCGGGTCCCGGACGCGGCCCCCTTGTGCCTTCGGGCACAGCCGACCCCGGACTCGGTCTTCTCCGCGGCGGCCAGAAAGAAAGCGGGGGGGGCGCGGCCTCTACGTCAACCTCCCCGCCGGACGGCGAGGGAAAGAAATTAGACACGATGGGACGCAGAGTCATCTCATCGGCAGCGACGACGATTAAGGCGGCCAACGCCTTGGCTATCATAGCCCGCTACGACAGGGAGTTGTGGTACAAACTGGCCCCCCTGCTGGACTTCCTACCAGACGACAAGAGGGCGGAAGCCCTAGAGATCTTGCAGGAGGGAGAGGTGGCGTCGGACCACGCCATTACGATTGCGACGGACATCGCTGACACTGGATTTCGCCAGTTGGGCAATGGCGTGTGCCTTAGGCGCCGTGGATGGCTCAAGGCTACTGACTTCCGTCAGGACGTGCAGACCAGAGTCTTGGACATGCCGTTCGACGGGAACAACCTGTTTGGGAAAACAGAGGACGATTCCCTTAAGGCCATCAAGGCGGAGACGGCCCAGGCTCTTGGGGTTCTCCAGCAACAGCGGCCGCCCTTTCGGAGTGGCGGAGGCAAACAGGGTGCCTCCAAAGGTTCCAGCGGCGGATTTTCCACCTACCGTCAAGCGGCCCGTTCGTCGTCACAGGAAGCTTACAGGGGACGAGGCAAGTCAGGCGGACCCCGCCGTCGTCGCCAAGGAGGACAAGGCGGCAAAGCCTCGTCGAAGCAGGACTGAACCGGCCGTGGGGTCAGGCCCCCACCGAAGCACCCCGGTGGGAGGCCGGCTGGCGAGCTTCGTCAGCGCGTGGGAGTCCATCTCCACCGACCGTTGGGTGCTGGACGCCCTGGCTCAGGGTCACGCGCTCGAGTTTCTAAAGAGGTGCCCGCGCGTCCCCCCTGTGGCCAGGAAGGAACATCACGTCCCTCAACTTCTCTTGGAGGTAAGGGCGATGCTCAGGAAGGGCGCCATCGAGCTCGTCCCAAAGAGGCTTCGGGGCTCCGGAGTTTACTCAAGATACTTCCTCGTGAAGAAGAAGACGGGAGGATGGCGTCCCATCCTGGACCTACGACGACTGAACAAATTCATCAAGGCACAGAAGTTCAGGATGGTCACCCTCCAACACGTCCTGGGTCAACTGGAAGAGGGCGATTTCCTGTCATCGTTGGATTTGGAGGATGCCTACTTCCATATCCCCATCCTAAAGGAACACCGAAAGTTTCTCAGATTCGTGGTCCAAGGGCATCACTACCAGTTCAGAGCCCTTCCCTTCGGATTGAGGTCGGCACCCAGGGTGTTCACCAAGTGCCTCGCACCTGTGGCGGCACGGCTGCGCCTAGAGGGGATCCACGTCTACCCCTACCTGGACGACTGGCTCATCCGGGCGAAGACGAAGGAGCTCGCCGTGGAGCACACGGCAAGGACCGTCCAACTACTCACGGACCTGGGATTCTCCATAAACTACGCCAAGTCCCACCTGGTGCGCGCGCAAGACGCGCTGTTTCTGGGAGCGAAGCTCGACACAGTGTCGCTTCTGGCCTCTCCGTCGGAGGAAAGGACGAGGGCCATCTTGGGCAAGGTGCAGCGGATGCTGGTTGCGGACGCGGCCAGGGTGAGGTCCATCAAGTCCCTCCTCGGAATGATGTCTTCTTGCATTTATCTCATCTGCCTGTGCAGGCTCCGGATGCGCCCGTTGCAGGAGTTCCTGGACGCACGCTGGATCCAGACGACGGCAGCTTCGAGGAGAGGATCACACTTGACAAGAGTTTCCGACGAGCGATCCGGTGGTGGGGCACCCGCGCGCATCTGACAGCGGGCATGGACTTCCAGACCCCCGGCCACCAGGAGACAGTGACCACGGATGCCTCCCTGGAAGGGTGGGGAGCGCACACCGAAAATCTGCACGCGAGAGGCCTTTGGCTTCCGACGGAGAAGTCCCTCCATATCAACGTCCTGGAGCTCTGTGCAGTGTTTTGGGCCCTCAGGTCTTTTCTTCCGTCCCTCAAGGGCAAGGTGGTGAGGATCTTCACCGACAACAACACCACCATGTTCTACATCAGGAAGCAGGGCGGTACCAGATCCCCAGCCCTGTCCAAGGAGGCGCAGGATCTGTGGCATTGGGCCATAGCCAAGGGATGTTTCTGGTGCCGTTTCACCTGGCAGGAATAAAAAACACCATCGCCGACTCGCTCAGCAGAGAGCTGCGCTCGTGCCACGAGTGGGAACTACGGCAGGATCTAGTGGACCGCCTCTTCCGACGTTGGGGCACACCCCAGATCGATCTGTTCGCGACGGCGACGAACTCCAAGTGCCGGAGGTTCGCCAGCAGGTTTCCCCAGCCGAGGAGCATGGGCGATGCTTTCTTGTTCCCCTGGGAGGGCCTGTTTCTATACGCATTCCCTCCATTGCCGCTGCTGATCAGGCTCATCAACCAGCTCAAGAGGTCACGGTGCAGGATGATCCTCGTCGCACCTGCGTGGCCGAGGCAGATATGGTTCCCGGACCTTCTGGACTTGTCAGCGTCCCCGTCAATCAAGCTGCCAGTGGACGCGGATCTTCTCTCCAGGGAAGGAGGCGCCATCCTCCATCACGACCCGAAGTCGCTGAACTTGCAGGCCTGGCTCCTGCAGCGTTAGAGTTTGGAGGATACGACATACCGGCCGACTGCAGAGAGGTTCTTGCAAAGGCCAGGGCGTCCTCAACTCTTAAATGCTACGGACACAAATGGAAGAGGTTCTCTGTCTGGTGCCACGCACAGAAGATTAACCCTCTACGGATTACGGCTCCCCAGGTACTGCCGTACCTACTGACGCTGGCCAAGGCTGGACTGGTGCACGCGTCCATCAAGATTCATCTTGCTGCGGTCTCCCGATACACCAGAACCACAGAGCGGACGTCTTTGTGGTCTCATCGTCTGGTGAAAGAGTTCATGAAGGGACTGTTCAGATCTTTCCCACCGGTCAAGGCTCCGGCCCCGGCGTGGGAGCTCAACGTGGTGCTGACCAAGCTCATGGGACCTCAGTTCGAGCCTCTGCACTCGGCTCTGTTGAAGTTCTTGTCGTGGAAAACAGCGTTTCTTGTGGCCATCACCTCCGCACGACGGCTGGGAGAGATCCAGGCCCTTTCCTGCAAGGCCCCGTACTTGACTTTTCACGACACGAGGGTAGTGCTCAGGACGCACCCCTCCTTCATGCCCAAGGTGCCGTCGGACTTCCACCTCAACGAACCCTTGGTGTTGCCTGTTTTCTTCCGGTCGCCTTCGTCGCCGGCTGAAAGGACTTTGCACTCGCTGGATGTGGCTAGAGCGCTGAAGTTCTACGTGGACCGCACGAAGTGTTTTCCGAAGACGTCACAACTCTTTGTGAACTTTGGACCTGTCAATCAGGGGAAGGCTCTCTCGAAGGCTTCCATTTCCAGATGGCTCTCCGGCTGTATCATGTACTGTCATCGGTTGGCAAACCGACCGCTGCCTGGCCGTCCGAGAGCCCATTCCACCAGAGCGATCGCAGCTACCATGGCGTTCCTATCCGGTGTGCCCTTGCTGGACATCTGCAGGGCTGCTACGTGGAGGTCGACGCACACCTTCACGAAATTCTACTGCGTCGATCGGGATTCCAGGGAGGAGTCCAGGGTCGGCCAAGCAGTGCTGCGCAACCTGTTCGCCTAAGGTGAGCCTGGTGAGGAGGTAAGAATTGCTTAATGTTGAGTTTGATGTAATGCTTAATGTTGAGCCTTTGCCACCTCCCGTGGTTGTGCATGTGTGTACTGCTATGTATTCTTTTATTCATGAGCATGTGAATCCATGCCAGACCCCATGCTGGAGAAGGAACAAGTTACTTACCTGTAACTGTTGTTCTCCAGCATGGGTCTGGCATGGATTCACATGCGAACCCTCCCGCCTACCCCTCTGCAGCTCTTCACTTGGTCATACTGCCACTTCACGTGCTACCAAATCTGAAGATGGCTGCCAGAGGCGGGGCTTAGGTAGAGGACAGTCATTGGCTGTGGTCAGTATGACGCAGAGATCATTGATTGGTTACTACTACGAAAGACAGATCAGAAACGAAACTGATACTGATTTTTTCTTTACCGAGGATTCCCAGTCTGACGACGGGGAATATTCATGAGCATGTGAATCCATGCCAGACCCATGCTGGAGAACAACAGTTACAGGTAAGTAACTTGTTCCTTCTCCTCACCACCTTAAGGATTTTGTCTCCAGGACCTCTCGCCAAGACAAGGTAGTCCCTCTGTTCAGCACTGCTCCATAGCGTGACAACTCCTTCCCCGGGGTTTCCATGGATTGGGGTGCATCAGATTCAGGTTCTGGCAGGCCGAAGGCCTCCAAGGCTACCGGCTGCCAAGCTGAGGGGCCGGGGGCTCTACCAGGCCGTCCAGTGACAAACCTTAGGCCTTCCAGAAACTCAAGGGCCCTACCAGGCCGTCCTCGGAAGGAAAAACAAATGGCGCATGGTCCAGGACAGAAGCCTTTCCGCATATCAATCTGCTTGGGGCCTGGCCCTCAAGGCGTTTTTGCCCCCATCAGGAACAGGTCTGTTCTGGTCAGGACTGACAATTCTACCACGATATTTTACCTGAAAGAGCAGGGTGGCACCCGCTCCCCCCTCTTCAGCAGGGAAGCGGTTTCTATCTGGTAATGGGCCCTGACGGAGGGGATTTGGATTTTGGCCGTCCACCTCTCGGGGACAGCAATGCAGAAACAGACCAGTTGAGTCGCTTGGGGTTCAACACTTATGAGTGGGAGTTAAACAATGACTCTTTGTTGTCCCTGTTCCAGCGTTGGGGGGAGGAAGGGGTGGTTGCGGACGTGGATTTGTTTGCATCCCCTCTGAATGCGAAGTGACCCCAGCTTGCTTCATGGGCACGTCAATGTTGGTGGTCTCTGGGAGACGCCTTCCAGATCTGTTGGCACGGCCACAGTTGTTATGCGTTCCCGCCCACTCCTCTGCTCCAACAGACTCTCCGCAAGTTCCAGACCTCAATGAGTTGCAGCCTCATCCTGGTTGCCCCCCACTGGCCTTTGAGACCCTGATTTTCAGATCTGCTACAGTTGTGCTCTGAGGGCCCTGCCCATCATCTGATCTGCAGCAGGGGCTTCCTGATGCAGCAGGGCGGGGCAGTGGAGGATCCTGACCTGGTCAAACTGGCCCTGGCAGCCTGGTTCCTGATCAGCAGGGGCTTCAGCCCGCTCTATTTTCAGATGACTACTGGGACATCATTCAGCAGGCCAGGAGGCCCTTGACTCGGTCCCAGTATAAGAACAAATGGACTAGGTTCTGTCATTGGGCTCGCAACAAGGTGCTGGACCCTGTCTCCAGATCCTCTAGATGACGTACTGTCCTTTTTGGCGCACCTGGCTCATTCTGGAGTCCAGGTGGATACTTGTTGCATGTATTTGGCGGCCATGAGGGCTTACAAGAATTCCCCTGAGCAGGTGTTTTCGGCAGCCAATCCGGTGGTTAAGGGGCTGTCTAGGATTTATCCTCCATTGCATAGACCTCATCCGGTCTGGGACCTGAATGTGGTTCTAGCGGCTTTGCAAGGCAAGCCTCTCGATGGCTTTGGTGAACATCTGCTTGGTGATGCTAAAGACTGTTTTATTGGTGGCTTTCACCTCTGTGCGCAGGGTTAGTGAGCTACAGGGATTGTCTTCGTGTGAGCCATTCACCACGTTTCACCATGACAAGGTCATCTGGCGCACTCACCCACATTTCTTGCCCAAGGTGGTCTCTCCATTTCATTTGAATCGAGAGATCTGCCTGCCAGTGTTCTTCACGAACCCGCAGTCAGGGGCAGCGAGAGGCCTGCGTTCCTTGGACCTCAAGAGGTTCCTCAAGTTTTATCTCTGACTAAATCCTACCGGAAGTCTGAGGCATTGTTTATGACTTTGGGGGCTCCTCCCCCAGCTCTTGGGCTTCTAAGGCTTTCATCGTCCGTTGGATGGTTCAGGCCATTTCAGAGGCTTATACGGCCATGGGCAAACCTGTTCCTGCGGGGATTCATGCTCCTGCGGTCAGGGACAAGACCACGCGTGTCAGGGTGTCATCAGCAGGACGCCTACGTGGGTCACTCCGTCGGCATTCTATAAGCACTTCTCACTGGACTCTAGCTCCAGGCACGATGCAGAGTTTGGTCATGCGGTTCTGAAGAACCCTTTTACTTCGGCCTAGATATCAGGCAGGTTATCACAGCTACACCCTGGTTCGATGTCTTGATCGAGAAATGTTTCATGTAAACATTTTCCATCTAATATTTTCTAACCAAAAAATGGTCATCCAATGTTTTTTTTTTTTTTGGCCCCCCAACTCCCTGTTTAAGACCCTTAAAAGTCCACCCAACATGTTTGCAAACACAACCCTTTACTCCACACAAGAATGCATTCAATGAACATTTTTCTGTTTGAAAATATTCAATGGAAAATATTTCATTAAACATTTTTCGATGAAAAGACTGGATACCCTCCACCCTATGTTTCTTGTTTGGTGGAATCACCCGCAAGGATGGAGGAAAGGGGATGGGACGTATGAGTAATTAAAGTTACTCACAGCATTGACTAGAGTACTCGTAGTCCACAACTCCCCTTCCTCCATATGTCCCAACTTCCCCCACTAGTATGCCAAGGACTAATATGTCTAAATGTAGCCAGGCATCTAAGCGTCCAATGTGTTCAAGGGGACTGAGATGAGGCGCCGGAGGGCTGGCCTTCAGTGGGATGTTCTCGCGCCCGAGTTCACGCCCTGCTCGCTATACTAAATTTAAAGGGGAAGCTACATTTTTCGATGCCAAAGGTTCTGGTACTGTCCCTTTTGTTGGGTGACGCCCACAAGGATGGAGGAAAGGTGACTATGGACTATGAGTACTCTAGTCACTACGGTGAGTAACTTTAATGTAAGATCATGCATTCACTGCTAGTTTGCTGGTTCCTATGTAGTTGCATTGAAGCCTCATATAAGCCCCCACCTCAACAGTTTACTACCCTTATGCTAGTATGGAGGACCCCACCATGCTCGAGCACTGCTGTCCTTGTAGATGGCTCACTTCCAAAACCATTGCAGCAACACTTGCTAGGAAGTTTTAAAGTTAATCCAGCAAATTTGACCATAATCTGCTTTGCATGCACTCACCAGACCATCACAGGACAGGTTCCAAGTCCCTCACTTCACACAAGGCCTCTATGTGAATCTGTCCCGGGTACTAAGGCACACCTGTGTGGTAGACGGTGCACTATGTATCTGTTCTTCATTGTTGGACATTAGGAGTGGTCAGTTTTTCTAAATACGGCATTGTGGAGCTAGAATGTAAAGCACCAGTCAGGTCTTTGATAATCCAACTTGTTGTCACGTTAGACAGGCAGGAAAAAAGGAGGGATTTTGAAAGTTCTGACTGCACCCTGCACACGAGCACCCCTGGCCACTTTGGAATCGTGTTTCGAAGACCAACACGTCCAGCCCCCACAAACCCCACCACTTCAAGGCAGAGCAGATGGTGTTAGTCCTAACTGGCAGTGACAGGAGTTTTAAGTAGTGGAGGCGCACATTATCTACAGTGATGGAATGAGTTCATTTGAACTTCATCAGGCCCCTTTGAGATCCTCTAGTATCTAAAACAAATCTGCCGAGTGTTGGCTAGATATGATGGCGTTGCATCTTTTTTAATAATGAAGTGTGTGAACTGTTTCTATGCTAGCCTGCCGAAGCTGATCGTGCTCGATTTCCTGATTCACTGACTTGGTGCTTATACTTCCATATTTTAAGTTCCTTGTTAGTTTGCTTTTCTGTTTCCTTTTCAGCTGCTACGATGAGTCACCAAATCGCAACTGATGATTGTTGCAGATTTTGAGCTTCTGTCGCTCCAGTGCATCAGCGCGGATATGTTGTGAACTGTGTATATAACCTGTTATTTCCTTTGGTGCTTGTACTTGATTGATTGTGTTTCTGCGTCTCATTGACTATGTTCACAATAAGTCCACACTCGTGTCTGTATTGCACTCTTGAATCGCTGGGCTCTTCAGTGACGTCAAGGGTTGCGTGCCGCGATCCAGGATACATACATGATGCAAGCATTGTTTATTTAATTTCTATGCTTTTCACTTAATATAACCGCCAGATTTAGTGGCTGCATTGACGTGTCCATTGCAAATTGCAGTCTTGTGTGATGTAAACCACTAGTACTTTAACTATTGCACACAGTCTGTTGCCATTTCCAAAATGCACTATGCTTCTTTCTTGCTGGGTATCTCCATTTTGCATTTCTGCGTTATAGCGCCTACTTAAAGCTATGCACAATCAGTATATCGAGCTAACGGGCAGCACTGCATTTCAGGGTCTAACTGTACTGTGGGAGTCATACAGTATATACTCCTCTTTACTGTTCAGTGCAGTTGGGCTTGCAGTTCAGAAGATCCATGCAATTTATTTCATTCCATATGATTGTATGATCTCCTTACCATCTCCTATGATACTCCTTGAAATGACCAGATTAGACTCTTTGCATTGTGATGTTGGTCCTCCTGTCATTTTAAAATCTTTGGGAAATCTGCACATGTTTTTTGGAAGTGCTGCTTTAGTACATTTGAAATAGTATGAAAGCGAGGAAGTCCTTTTGGGCCGGTTGTTGTAGAAAGATGCATGGTTTCCTGCTTACATGTAGTACACCAGCCCAGTGGTCCATGCAAAGCTGGAGGAGCTTCCCATTGGGCAGGCTGCCTGGGATACTGCAGGCAACATTTTGTTAAGAGTGCTCCTGCACATCGCCACTGTTTTAGGCCTCACGGGAGAGGGCGGGGGTCGACCTGACTGCCTCTGGCATACAGATGAAGTAGGATTTTATGAATGGTGATGTTTAATAGCTCAATGCGTTTCCTTCCTGGAGCTGTCTTTAGGACGATCCAGGGGCAGCATACAGTTTTGAGGCAGGCTTACAGAGCAGGTAAATAAAATAACATTGTGTGCAAAAGTGCACTCACATGCGTGGGAGTAGTTGTCAGTGCGCCAAGCCGTTTTGTCTTGTGTGCTAGGGTGGTTGAGCGGTGTGAAGGCGTAGGGCGGGCTCAAGCAGTTCCAGCGTACATTGTGACCTCCAGCATCTTAAGTGTTTTACTTTGGCAGTAATAGCGCACTGCGAGCACAAGCACCACCAAAGTGTTTTACAGTGTCAATGCTGACATATTGTGGGCACCGTTATCAGGAGCATCTGCTTTAAAGTGGCACTGTTGGCATATATTTTTGGAAGAGGCCTCATGTACATTTATTTTTACGTGTTCCTGTGCACTGTTTACAACCAGGCAGCTATCTGATTTTTTTTCTTCATGTTGATGTAAAGAATCTATTGCAAATTGAATGTGCTGTCAAAATGCATAATTTAAAACCATTATTTCAAAGCTGTTCTCGGGGTGTGAACCCCCACAGAGTGCTGTTTGTGTAATTTCAGAGGAAATATTTACACCCCTTCAGTAGAATTATTCTCAGATGCCACCACACCTTGTTGCGAATTTCTTATTACCCTAGTGTACATAAACTTATTTAGGGTATTTGAACTTCCTCTTCCCTGCTCTGCTGGGCAACCTGATTAAAAGATCCAATGCAGGAGAAGTTGCCATAGATTTACATGCTTGAATATTCCCCGTCATCAGACCGTGAATCCTCAGTAAATTAAATAACACAACATAATATATCAAAAACTTGGTCTTGGCAAAGAAAGCTAAACCCATAGGGCCCTATAGGGCTTGTGTAGCCTTTCACTTGTGGAGTCCCGCCACATCCTTTTGGTCCTTTTAGGCTCCAACCAATGAGGTGGCATGGCTTAGGCACCACCCCAGTCAGCCATCTTCAGATTTTGTACTGTGTTTTACAGTACAGGGGAATCCCCTTCAGCTCTCTGAGCTTTTTCGAATTTCTTCATAGTTTATCTCAGATTTGTCCAACCAAATTAAGCTTTTCAGCTTCCTTTTTAATAGGGCTTCTTAGCTTTACTCTCAGAAGTCTGTATTTCCAGTTACCATGCACGTTCTTTGCATTTTGAGTAAGGATGTTTGACATGGTACAGAAGGCTTACTGAAGTATAGGTGTGTCACTTTTATTCCTTTTACTCTGTTACTTTTCCATTGCTTTCTACTTTTCATTCCTTTCTGTCAAACGTGAAAGTTCAAGCAGGGAGAACTACCATTTGAAAGTACTATACATGCAAGACTGAGAGTAGTAACAACATCGCCTGCAAGGAAGGACTGGGGTTGTTGTCCGACTCAAATGGGAGATCCGGTGCACAGCACTCTTCAATGTATATACCTCACTTTCCGCTTTTCACTTTCTCTCATAGAATTTAAGATCCACTTATCCAACTATTACAAGCAGTCCTAAATCCCACTCTGGAATGCGATACAGCAAATCTCAATCCCAGATAGTAGGACGAAAGTCGGCATACAATTAAGGAATGGAAACAGAAATCAGCACAAAGTAAAATCCTACAAATATTGCCTTTCGAATCCTGAGAAAAACATGAGATTAGGAATGATTGGAATAAAGGAGCACTAGCGAATAGACTTTAAAACCCATGGCAGGTCCCCTAGCGACGTTGGAACACGAGCTTAAACGGCAATAAAACCGATCAGGTTTTGAAAAATTATATAGTGAATAGGCGCTAAACGCATCTCCTGTCGATTTAAGCACGAGCTATATTTGGGGAACAAGGAGTTATTGTGTCCAGCAAATCTACTTTACACATCAGATGTAAACTGTAGCCTTTTGTCCATTATGCAGGACTTGTGCCTTAAATATCTTCTAGATGCATCCTAACGCCTATTTATACACATTCGAAAATATAGAGTCAATGGCACATAGGTATGTTTGTAGGGAGCCGTTGGGGGATGGGGAGTTAAAAGTAGCTCTTGGTCGCTGTCAAGCTAAGAGGGCCCTAATAGGCTGCAACCGTTAGCTGAGTAGCTTGCATTGCTTAGTGAATAACCTACGGACGATGCCAGTGTGAAATAATCGTGTGATGACACTCAACACACTACTTAACTCTGTGTGCCCTGACATGCCACTGTCCCCTTGATACTGGGACGTAACAGATGTACCAGCTGGCAACCAGACACCAAGCCACAATTGCAGGCATTATTAATTGATACCATTGCTTCCCTAGCTTAAATTTGCAGAATTAAATCCAACCAGTCCTCCAGATAAGACTGAGGTGTGAGTATTTTACTTCCTATTTTTTAAAATTAGGATTAAAATGATTTTATAGCAAAAGCCCCATTCCCAACGGGAACATTTCATATGCTAATAATGTTTTAACTGTAAAACAAAAGTATTTTTTGCAATACATATTTCTTTGCATCTAGTTATTGATGCATATTAAAAGATGCATATTTACGTCTTCAGAGTGGGCAGTAATTCTGGACGTTTTTTTCCGGTGGCACTACGTGTACTACTGGTCCAAACATATTCATGGAGCTGTGTGGGTGAAAGCAGGGGGTTGGAGGACAGGCTCTCCTATGTGTCAGTTTCTGTTTTTTCAGGGAGTATTTTTACTCCCTACAGTATATGCCTATTTTTAGGGAGTAACAGTGTCAGATACACCCTTATCTGTAAGGCTGGATATAGACAGTTTAGTGTGCATTCAAATCCCATGCTAGGAACCCATAACCCCACATTCACACATAGGATGGTGGGCAAACGGATGTTAATATGTGTACATAAATTACACTGTTCTATGTAACCTTTCTATTGTACCAAATGTTTGTTTTTGATACTGGACAAAATACATTGTTCTACATTTTCTGATTGATTAAGGGATGTCTAGGTATTTGACTTCACTGGCCGTTAAGCAGCCAAAGGAATGAGATTCTGCATACAGGTGACCTTATGTTATTTAGGCTCAGAAGTGTTGGAACTATATTTATGATATATTTATTTCGCAATATGGTAACTGAATGTGTGTGCCACATCCTTGCGAGATTGTCACAGGCAAGCCAATATCAATTGTGTATTGTGGCGACGTCCCCTGCATAAAATAAGGGGGATCACCTTTGAGTTCTATTATTGAAATAAATTAGAGTTTTGATCATACAGCTTCTGTGTTGTCCCAGAATAGCGGCCTGCATATATACCAGGTAATGTTAGATTAGTGGTTGCCACTTAGTGAAAGGAGCGACATACCAAATAATATCTCTACAGTGTTGCAATTAAATAATGGACAGTCCACACATTTAGATACGTCCTTTGCCAGATAGGCAGAGCATTTCGAGAGATACAATAACAGTAGTAATAGACCCTTCTATTGCATACTGTGTGTTGCCACAATCTTGTAGCTTTATTCCTATTTTAAATAATAGGCACTCGTATTACCATACGTAATGGCTCTACTTTTCCTTGCCACTGAAAGGTGCATGGTTAAGTCAACTTCTATTCACTTCTTTCATTGAGTAAATGGTTGTGCATGGGGGCTTGGTAGATTTGGACTCCTAGTTCATCATCACCCTCTGTTGGAGACCTAGAGAGGACTATTGGTTTGCAGCATTTCGGGTGATGTAGTTCAGGCTATGTGGCGTTGTTGGTTTTATTCGTTTTGATAATTGTGGTGCTTCACATGCGAACAGCACCCACATTTTGGGAATGCAGAGACAGTGTTGCCTAACTCTTGTAAGGCTCTGCATATCCTTGCACGAGGGAGCCACTCGTACTGCCACTGTTTTCCTAATAACTAATTTTAAATGCGGATTTGATTGCATGCCTTTAATCACAGTATTGCTGCTATATGCTACACCTCTTACTAGTCCAGACCTGCGGTTGCTAAGACTGCTCTTGTTGAGTTTATCCATTCTTGGTCTGTGGTGAATGTCTATTGGATGTTTGTCTTCCTTGTGCAGCTGGTTCAAGTTAGAACCAAATAAGTATAATGTGGTTCTCTTTCGTACCCATTGTAATTTTGTTGTGTGTTGTTGAGCTCGTTTTTTGTTGTTTTTGTTTTGTTTTTAATGTTCAGAATCTGGGTTGATTGAGCTATGAGATACTATTATAGCAAGAACTGTGATGCTGCAGTGGTGCTAATGTGTTTACATGCAGGTAATCATCATGGAAACCACTTGCTTTACTCTCACATTGTGGTGTTGTATTTGGTTAATGTGATTCTGTATCTTCAGATTGCAAAGTACATTTTGCTTGGGTGTTAGTTGCATATAATGTTCACAGATCAAAGCAAGGAGGTAAAATGTGGTTAAATTAAGTGTGATTATGGTTACTGGTTTCCTGTATATAGTGTTAACTATTGTAATGACTGTAACAAATAAGAGTAGGATTGGGTGCAGTAAAGATTGCTGATAAATTATGCGTGATGGCTTGGTAGTGAGATTAGTGATGGAAGTGGGCTGGATTTTCCTGGATTTGAAAACTGCCAAAAAGGGTCTCCTCAGACCGGTAATCCAGAAAATGAGCTGCTGAGCACAGCAACTGTAGTGATACGGTTGCATGTGATAATGTCACTGTGAAAAAGTCTCTAGGTATGCAACTTTATTTGCCTGACCCCTAAAATCCTTTTCCCAAATATTCTAGGAGGGGGTATAATTATACATTAATACCTCCAATCCTAGAATATTTGGGAAATTTGTTTGACTGTCTGGAGGGCGCATTTTTAGGGACACGTTACCACCTGATGGCCATTTTCACAGCAACATTATAACTGCATGCTAGTGATCCGCTCTTCCGTCTGAGCTCAAGAGAGCTCTGCACATGTTTGTTTTGAATTTAAGCATTTTGAAGGACTATGAACCTTAGATAGCTGTAGAAACTGCAGTGAGGGGGTGATTGGAAGCAGCAATTTTTCCTTAAGAGGTGCAAAGGATGGGTGCATGAAGCTGAGTGCTGGGTGAAATAACCACATGCAGGGAATGAGGTCATGCATTCTCTGTCAGTGTTGCTTTCAGTCTTAATAGTACAGTTCAAAACCCAGATTAGACTTTTTTTAGGCTTGCATTTTAGGTAACCGTATATTCCCAATCCTGAATTGACGCTTTGTTACCATTTTGCAATTCTACTCTTTTTAGTCACCATGTTTTCATATCTTTTTATTTGGTGTTGGGGTGTGTTCATTGTGAAATGTGTGCATTTGTGAAGTCCTCAGTGTTTTTATTTTAGGCCTGTTTCTTTTTTACACTTCTTGTATAACTCACCTGCCAGGACTCCATCATAGTTAGCCCTGCCACAATTGCTACATGCCCCCTCATCCACACAAAGGGTGGGAATGCCACAGACCGGGTGTAAACAAACATTTCTAGTCGGTATCCCATATGTTGCAAGGTGCATTGTTTTTGTTTTTAGTGCTAGGATGTTTCCGCGCCCTGCTGCCATTTTCGTGGCCTCCAGGCACTCTTGCAGATCTGAAAAAGTGGATGGATTTGGTTAGCCACGGGGTGGTGGAGAAGGGACAATGCAAGCTAATTTTGCCCTTGTATTGATGCTTGCACACCAGAGGTGTAGTGTGTGGTAAATGTCGAGGGCTCTCTGGTTTCTGGATAGTATTTTAATCTGTTCTACATGATTTCACAAAGTAGTAAGGTTCTTTGTGGCAGAGTTTGTTGTAGGTTTTTCTGGGGGTTTTCTTTTAATGGGGTTCTCCTATACACCATTCCCTCCCAAACAATTTCCCACCCTCCACATCTCCTATCCCATGATGAAATCTACCACAAAGTAACTTGCACTTCGTAATTTTCAGTGGTGAAACCCCAGTAAATAATTTTAGTCAATGAGTCATTGAAAAGCCGGATCTGTACCATTTTCTTGAAATGGAGGTGATCCGGTCTTGTGCGGTTTTCCTTTGGCAGAGAGTGCTTGAGTTTGACCACTATGCTGGATAAAAGAGATTCTCCATGCTCGTCTCTGGTGTAGCTTGTGGTCTCTAGTAGAATATGATCTCTGGAACTTGGTGTCCGTCATGGTTGGTGTTGGACGATCTTTATCTTGGTAAATGAGATTCCACTTTCATGAAGAGCTCTCTGGGCTATGCATAGTACTTTGAACTGTATTCATTTGTTTGAATGACAGGTTTTATATGTTCTGTTCTGTCTAGTAGTCTTTTTATTCTTATGTGCTTTGAAGTTTCTTAGTGAGGTGGTAGTGCTTGCCGAGACACAGGCGGGCAACATAGTCAATTCTTGATAAATGCCAGTGATTTGACAGTGATAGTCGTGTGCGTGGGGAGGCGAGGAATGCCGTTATCCATCTAACTGAGCAGGATGCTTAGAAGCATTTCTTTGCTGGAATGTTCCAAGGTAAGTCTATTCTCATAAGGATTCTGAGAGTCTTGATCACTTTTGAAATGTTTGGACGGGGGCCATGGGAATGATATTCCTTGTGCGTTATTGAGTGAAATCATCCCGATTTCTGTTTCATACGAGTTGAGTCTTAAGTTATTGTGCGATGCAGCTGGTGAGGGCAGGGTTAGTGCCATCATTGCTGGTTATTTTGACTGTGATTTGTGTTCGTGAAGCTGTATCAGCTTAGTCTGTCATTTTGAATGTGCCTCATAACTGGGGCAATGTATATAGTCAGATTAATTTTATATATCAATTGTGTGATATCCCATCCAAGGAATATTAAAAACCCACTGGAACAATATTACCTTTTCAGTTTCTATTTTTCTTGCCTCATTTTAATAATTGAGCATGATGTTAACCAACCCCTCCACCCCCCCCCCCCCGGTCACCCCTGAGGATGTGTGTGTGTGTCCCCCTGGTCACCCATGAGGATTTGTGGGCTCTCCCGGTCAACCATGAGGATGTGGGCACCCCCCTCCCCCAGTTGTTCGTGAGGATGTGCGCGCCCCCCCGGTTGCCCATGAGGATGTGTGCCCCCCCCCCCCAGTTGCCCTTGAGGAGGTGTGCCCCCACCGTGAGGATGTGTGTGCGCCCCCCCGGTCGCTCGTGAGGGGCTTTGGCTCTTGCATTGTGTGTGCAGCCGCCCTGCAACATGGGGTATGGCTCCTCTAATTTTGCCCACTGAATTGACTCTTGTGCATTGTGTCTGCAGTCACCCTGCAACATGGGTTTAGCTTCTCTAATGTGACCTTCCATGTTATAACCACATGTCATGATGTAGCTGCCTTTACAAGATGAGGGCAGGCTCTCCCATTTCATGTTTTAAGCCACTAAGCACTTTTCGCTGTATCTATTGTAACTAAAAGTATTCTTGTAACAGCGCCATGATGCCCAAGGGCTTTAAGTTTATTTTTATTTTTTACATTTATAAAGCGCACAATCTGACCCTCACACTTTGAGACAAAAAACAAGCTGATTTGCAACAACACAATTCCTGCATTTCGTCCAAACTGGAAAGTACCCTTTGAAAGGGATTTCCCCATCAGCTACTTCCAGGAGTAAGCTAAATGTATCTACTACTGTCGGATGGCCTCTTGCTTTTCTGTTTTTCCAAAACTCTCCTTTATTCCATGTTTAAATTTAAATACCTAGCAAATTCTATGCATAAGCAATAGATGAGTTAAACTGCTTCCTATTAGTCATTATAGTCAATTTTCTTTAGAGCCATGGGAAATGGCACATCTCACACCCACATCTGTCCTTTTGGCTTTTTTTACATAAAGCTGGGTACAGGATCTGTCTAAAATTAGTTCTATTTTCCCACAATACCCTCTAATCTGGCATCACTGAAATATAGGTTCTGCATTATCTCACAGCTTATAAATTCACGTTTTCATGAGTATCTCACTGTGTACAATGCATATCAATTTTTCGCACCTCTAGAATGCACAATTGTGATTTTCCTATTTTAGTTGTAAAATCTCACTTACTTCCATCTTGCTTAATTCCAATAAATGTAATATGTAATGATGAAGCAAAATGTCGGGATGATGTCCATAACCTCTATTTTCCTATATAACATTTTGAGGCCGAGCTAAGGCATGTGATGTGGTTTTGCGTTTTAAGCAGTTTAAGGTTCATTTTAAATATTTACTGTTAGCAGAACAAACTGAAATTCAGTTTAATTTCTTCTGAAACCTAGCCAGGGATCACAATAAAGATTTGATTACCAGGAGCTAAAAACAGCCTACAAGCATCAACCAGTAAGCGGGAGGTAACTCTTGGGAGCTAGAATCGTGCTACAAATGAAACTCCCGTATGAAATGCAAACTGTGTTTGAGTGGCATAGGTGGCCCATTATGCTTTAAATGTCTTCTAGCTATGTCTTATTGCTCATTCCCAAACAGACAGCTAATGCCACATAGGTATGTTTGAACAGGACCAGTTGGCCCGAAAGTCAAATGTAGCTCCTGCTCACCGAAGCTATAACCGAGAGCTAAATGGCTCCCAGAAATTTTGAACACTGTTAGAGATTGCTTTGAAAGGCCATATGCACTTAAACTTATCGACCTGGGGGGGGTCAAACAGGCGCAGCAAGATTGTATTGCCATACCTTCCATTAATGGTCACTCATTTCTTTATGGTTCAACAGTCAAATGAGGAGATCATAATCTAAAAACTGTTCATTTATTTTTAAGCATGTAACCTCAGCTCAATGTATTGCTGTTTTTACTTGGATAATGGGCTGTCATGTGCGTGCCTTTACAGCAATATAACTTAATACTTCACTGTTTGATTTTAATATAATATATTTATAAATGTATTGATATATTTGTGTTACCTTAACGTTATTTCCAAGTTTGTAGAGTTTGTCTTTGTTAGCTTAACCTTAACAGTTTTGTAAAATAAAAGATAAACTTTCCATGTATAGAAGTCAAATATTGATATGGTTATCTTCCAACAGGCCTCATATTCCTCAGATGTGTTCATCTTTCATAGAGAAACATGACCAGACAATTCAAAGAATTTTGTTTTGTCTAACATTAATTCAGTTTTTGTTATGTAGTTTAAATCTGAAAATGTATAATTTAATAGAAAGCATTACATTCAATCCGATAATATCGCATAGTGATGTAGCCCCCTGCACCATAGGGTGAGAATTTCCATTACTGCATTTTACCTACTTGTACCTGCATACATGGGTAGCCCCTACACCTGTGGTGTGGCTTTTCCATTGTTGCATTTTACATACTTGTACCTGCATACTTAATGTAGCCTTACACCATGTGGTGAGGCATTCCCAAATTATGTTCCCACTCTAATTCTGCTCTTCATTCCAGCCTTGTGCTGTGTTGGACCTGTTCACTTGCACTTAATGTACCCGTCTCCTCCCTCCTTCCCTGCCCTTCTCTTCCTCTCCTCCCCTTCCTTTTTCTAATGTACCCTTCTCTTCCCTCCCTCCCGAGCATTGCTCCTACCTCCCTGCCCTTCACTTCCCCTACCCTCCTCTCCATTTCTTGTACTACACTTGCATGATCCAAATTGTCTGAAGACCTAGTAAGAGCGTTTTGTCTTCTTCCCTGTTCCCCCAACCTACACCCCTCCCTCCGTTTCTTGTACTGCACTTGCACGATCAGAATTGTCTCATGTCCTAGCAGGAACGTTCTTGTTTTGTCTTCTTCCCTGTTCCTCCCCAACCTACACGTTCCCCCTTCCATTTCTTGTACTGCACTTGCACGATCCGAATTGTTTTGACCTAGTAGGGACGTTCTTGTTTGTCGTCTTCTTCCCTGCTCCTTGCCGACCTACACTGCCCCCCCCTCCTTCTCCATTTATTGTACTGCACTTGCACGATCCGAATGTTTCAAGATCTAGTAGGAATGTTATTGTATCGGTTTTTCTTTTTTCCTGTTCCTCCCCCTCCTTTGCCTTGATGGGCGCTGAAACACCATTTTGCTCTATAGGCACATTTTACATACCCAATTAATAAATAAATACATTGAAAAGGGAGGGGTGATGGTCACGGAACCCAGACGTTATTCTGCGTGAGGTGTTCCTGAGGGGGGGAAGCCAGGGGATTTATATTCCATATAGGAGGAAAGATCTCTTCCACTGCACCATGTGTTGCGTGGGCCTACCTCCTCCAATCATGTTATTAATGATCCATAGATGACGGTGTCGAAGTCTGCTGACACATCCAAGAGTATGAAGGCTGTGGTGATGTTATTCTACAATGATTTTAACATCATCCCAAATGGATAAGAGTGCCAATTATTTTCCCTCATTGGTCTAAATCATACCTCACGTGATCTAGGATGATGTTGTACACAACGTGTTCTAGCGTTTACATATATATTTCTTTTCATGATTTAAGCCGGGTATGGGATATTAAAGGTTGGTCAGTAGTTAGCGGTATTGTCTGTGTTTCTGGGAGCATATTTGAGGAGTGGTTTAATGCAGGCAGCCTTGAAAGATCTCTGTACAGTTCCTGTTTCCAATGAAGCATTCAACAGTTGGTGGACATAGAGCACTGACGTTCCTTTGGCGAGGATGTCTTTGTATATGTACCAGAGTTAGGGCTCTGCTGGGGAGCCTGCTTTGTTACACCTGCACCCGTCTACTTTTGTGATTGGTTTGCATTTTTGTAGTGATTGTGTTGTTACTTGGGTTATCGTTGCTAAGAATGCCATCATTTTCATCAATCTGTGCTGTGTCTATGATTTGCTAGATTTTTTCACTTTTTTTGTAAGTGGTTGACAATATTAATTTCTTGGAGGCCGTCAATGTTTTGCTGCAGGGGATAAGGTTCCTCATTTTCTTGAGGGTTTTGAACATTTCTTTCTCTGGGTGAGTTGCCATAATAATGTGTTCTAAGTCGTATACCCTTTTGCCCTTTCATATATCTGCTTTGCAGTGATTAATCGGTCACTGACATGCTGCCTTGTTTTTCTGGTTCTAATGTTTGCCCCAGTTTCCAGATTTTCCCAAGGGATCGTAGCTGGGAGGTATATCCTGCTACTGTGTATATTACTGAACAGGTGATGAGTTTCAAAGAAGTGAGCATGTCCAGAGCTTTTGATATCTCTCTGTATTTTCCCGCAGGAGCAAGATAGCCGATTCTCCTGTAATAGGTTTGGTGTCCTCCATAAATGATCCAAGGTCCTCTAGTTTGAGTGCTTTCCCGCTACTCCTTAGGCCAGTGTCTTGTCGTTGGTATGTTGACAGCAAAAGGTAACATAAGAGACCGCTTCATAGAACATGGTTCAGGGGGGTGCTGTAGTCACAAGACTATTTGAGAAATGTGGATTGAGTATATGCCAAGCAGAGTGTCTTGCTCACTCAAGTTTCTTATTCTTCCTCTAGTCAGCTGTTGAAATCTCCAAGAAAGATTAGGTTCTGGTCTTCCACCACTACTTTGAGAGGTTTTCGATTCCGGATAAGGTGGATGAGCAATGTGTCGCAGTCCAGGATGTGTGTAAATGTGCCATTGAGATTCTGATGTGCTTTTGTGACAACGGCAAATCCTTCTCCTTTTTTATCTGTGCTGTTGGCTTAGAGGAGTTAACATTTGTCAGGAATAGTTTTATTGTGCTATCACTTGCAGTTTGCGAATGCCCTTCTTTTCTCCCCATGTGCATACATGTCAAGTGAAAGCTCAATGTGCCCAGAGTATTTTCTAGTCTAATATTTCTTTAGAAAAGAGATGTTTCAAGACCTGCAGTTAAAAAACACACACATAATGTATAAACTCGTGCAGCCTGACAGCTGGGTAAGGCCCGAGCTCAGCTGAGCAGCATTTAATTCAACCCCTAATTGTAGCTTGTCTGTGAAATGAAAGTGCTGCTAATTGTTCCTCCAGATTTAGAGCTCCGGCGCTTGAATGGCCGTGAGATGCTAAAGTTATTTTTGGAGCGGGTTGCACCCTCGGGCAACAAGGTCTTCGTTGTCCTTTCCCATACATTTCGTGCTCTTTGCTTTCCACCACACGTCATTGGACCTTTTTGGAAATGGAAGGGGCTGGCTTGGAGGCTATTTTAAGGATGCATGTTTTCCATTTTGGGGCTACCTGTTTTCCATTATTCAGATGTTTGTTGCCCCCAAAATGCACCCAAAATGTTCTAATAAACTAGAAAAATATTTGTTGTGAACTCCAACTCCTGCCCCACTCTAAAAGATTATAATAACAAGCTTTATGCTTAAGGCTCCCTGATTTATGGTGTTTATTTTTTCAAAATGTGTCTATATTCATCTTTTTGTTTTCTTGGAAACTATTTTATCTGTATTTATTCACATTTATATTTGCTCTGTAAAATAAAATAAGTTGCAACTTGTGCTTTTTACATATTTATTTAAATTAAATATTAATGGGCTTTGTAACGGGAAGCTCTGAGCGCTGCGTTCTTGCACTTCAATTCAAGTTCCATTTTCACCTTAAAAACCAACAGCTGCTCCTTTTGTTGACGTGTTGATCCTCAGTGTTAACACTTTAAACAACTTACAAGAGAAATAGATTATATCTTTTTTAGCCTCTCCGTTGTTTTCTCTTGCAAAGCCATTGGATTGCAAGGCATTATTGACATCCTGAATCAAGACACTTGAATTTTCTGCTTTTTTATGCTTCTTTAAAAATAAATGCTGAAAGGAAACCATGGATTTCTGTCTGTATTTATGTGTAAAAATCATTTAAAAACTGAAATCCCAAAGCCCTATTTCTGAGGCTTGTGGAATCTGCTTAGATCACATGCTGTGCATAGGCCGACATCTAGTGGAAGCTGCGGAGTATTAGTTTGTTTTTCGAAACTCGAAAATGGGCGTCGACACAGGGCGTGCCAGTAATACTATCCCTAGTGTGACGTCCACTGTACCCAAGATCCCTCACGCGTCTAGGATCCTCAGATTGTTTTTTTCCGCCATACTGGTCGGAAGCATTTTGCGGAGTCCCCTGGCCTTAGCCATACTTTTGCTAAAATATTAAATTATTTACATCCTTCCCCATCCCAACGTCGAACTTCGACACTCGACGCGGGCTGGAGAAGAAATCGACCGTCGGCTGCTGCACGACGGATTTGGGCCTCGGAAGGCCTCTGGCCTCGGCCCGGGCCTTGGAAGGCCTCTGGCCTCGGCCCTGCAAGTAGGGAGAGTGGGGGTTGGACATACTCTACACTCTTGGTATATAGGTACACCTTATACATTTCCTACACTTAACAGCCCGCTGCCTCAAGGTGCGTATGGAGGGTACCCCTTTTCAATTCTGCCCCAAGTGCAATCGCAAATACCTTTGGGCCGACAGGCACGCCACGTGCAATCTCTGCTTGCCGAGGGACCACCCCGAAGCGAACTGCAGAGCGTGTAGTAGGTTTAAACCTAAGACACTTAAGGACCATTCGACGAAGCGTTGGGCCCACCACGCCAGGCAGGCGGCCATGGCAGCGGAGGGTGCCTTCAGCGAGGGCAGCGACGCCGTACTTTCGGACGGCGAGGGCATTGCGGCGTCAAAAGACAGCCGAGCGCAGGTCCCCGACCTCGGAAGGTCGTCCGCTAGGGCGGCTATGGGGAAGACCCCCGGCGACACAAGCGCTTCACACACCACACACACTAAACACACGAAGTCCAACCGAGACTCGACGACGTCGAGTTCTCTGAAAGAGGCACAAACAGAATGGTCCGATTCGGTGTCCTCTGGGCGTTCTCGATCGAGATCGCCGCATGACTCCAGGCAATCATCCACTCTTGCCAAAAGTGCCTCGCTCCCTAGGCTAACAGAAGTTCGATCGTCGGAGGACAAAGACGACTTCCACCCCCAGGCCGCGCTCCAGGAGTCGGAGCCCACAGACAAGATCAGCGCGGCCCCACGCTCGAAGGACAGGGACTCTACCCCCGATCCTCGATGCCAGGTGTCGAAAACCTCCGGAGCCACAAAAGGACAGGGAAAACACTTTTCCACTCACGGGGAGGGGGGAAAACAGCAGAAGAAGCAGCCTTTGCACTCTTCCACACCTGTAAAACACGCCACTCCCCCTAAACAGACAGACAAGACCAGGTCTGCTGATATGTCTAAAACCAGCAAATCTACTCAAGATAAATCTCCGAGACTTGCTGAGAGAGTCATTCCCAGTTCCAAAACGTGGTCGAGTGAAGACATTGATAGGGTCATGTCAAGGATGTCTTCTTTGGCTGACTTTTACGATAAAAATCCAGACCATTTCCTTTCGTATGATCCACAAGGGGCGACACCCTCAGGCTCTAACGATCCTATCCCACTGAGTAAAAAGCCCCGGTTTGAGACACCGATGAGGTCTACAGACCCCTTCGAGGTACAACTATACTCAAGACCATACTCACTGCATCAAGGAGAGGCTTCCTTTGGTGAGGACCAAGAATTTGGCATGGTAGAAGAGCAAACCGGGACGGGCTACTATGGGGATGATGAAGACCAAGAAGAGGAAGAGGAAGACCCTGAAACCTACAGAGTAGATTCCCTGGTAGAAAACGAAGCCCCGGTTACCGACTCCCGTGTCGATAACCAACCCCTCCTAAATGAGGTTCTCGCACGTGCAGCAGAACATTTCCATATTGACACCCACGGTGTCCAGGAGGAGAGGGACTTCGCCGAGGAGTTAGTGGGAGAAAGGAGGCCTGTTGCACAGACCATCCCTATCCTTAAGTCCATTCAGTGAAGAATAGACCCGTCCCTGGTGAACCCGAACCTCACCAGAGCAGTCAATACCAGGGTTGAAAAACTTTTCAGGGCAGCCCAGTCTGACCCTCTCTATATAAGAGGACATCTGAAGCCAGACTCCCTAGTTGTCACTAACACTCGTAAGAGGGCTGGAACACCCTTGTCATCGTCCATAGCTCCTCCAGACAAGGAGAGCAAAAAACGATATGGTTTCGGCAGGAAAGTAGCCTCAACGTCCGCCTATCAGGCAAGGATTGCAAACTCCACCACCCTGTTGGCCAGCTACAACTGCCATCAGTGGGAAGAAGTCGCGGCACTCATAGCCTCTGCTCCGGAACCTTTAAAGGGCCAGTTAGCTCGGATTTCCGCAGAGGGTAGAGCCGTGTCTGGTTGAATTTTGAAAGCAACCTTTGACGCCGCGGACAACACAGGCAGATTGAGGCAGAAGGCACTGTTATCAAGAGACATGCGTGGTTACGGCAGTCTGGTTTTAAGGCAGAAACCCAGGCATCGTTGTTGGACAAACCGGTGGAAGCCGATCTGTTTGGTAAGGCGGTCGAGGACGCACTGAAGAATGCCAAGGGCGAATACGAGACACTCAAGTCCCTTGGCCAGTTAACCAATAAACCAGAGAGGGAATAGTAATTTTCGTCGCCCACGCGGCCAAAATTCCCAGAGAGGATCTAACTATTCCCAGGGGCAGGGTACACAGTGGAACAACAGCCAACAGTCTACCCAGGGTTACGGCAGGGGTAATAGGAGTGGTTGTGGTAAAGGCAGAGGCAGCCCCAGCAAAGGAGGCGGCACGCCTCCACCAAAGCAGTGACGCTCAGTTCAGGGTCCCTTCTCACGCAACCCCAGTAGGGGGACGCATTTCCACCTTCACCCAGGCTTGGGAAGGGATCACATCAGACAGATGGGTGCTGTCAACAGTATCCACAGGGTACTGTATAGAACTACTGCAGCGTCCCCGGAACCATCCTCCACGACAGAGAGTACACTCTTTAGAACATCAGAAGATTCTCCTCGAGGAGATCGCCATTCTGCTAGAAAAGGACGCGATAGAACTCGTCCCGGGACACCAGGTAAACAAGGGTATTTATTCAACTTACTTCCTTGTGCCAAAGAAAGATTTGACAATGCGCCCAGTATTGGACTTACGGCCTGCCAACAAGTATGTCAAGCCCCAAAAGTTTCGTATGACTACGCTACAAGAGGTAATCCCCCTCCTAAAAAAGGGGGATTACATGGCAACCTTGGATATGAAAGATGCGAAGGGCTCAATGGCAATCGCGAAAACCAAGGGAGAAAATGGACACCCCTGCCTCGTCCCCCTGGCGATCCCAAAGAGAGGGGAGCAGTGATCGTCAGTGCGGACCCTAGCCACGGGAGATGAATAGAGTAGCTTGACCCAAGAGAGAAAGGAGGGACCAAATTTACAGCTCTCGAGAACCCGCCAAAGAAACTGCCATGAGACCGAGTCAAAGGCCTTTTGCATGTCAAGCGTGGCCGCCACAGCCTGAGTCTCTGGGCTAATCCTATCGATTATATTAAATATATGTCTTAAGTTAAGGGAGGTGGAGCGCCCCGGGACAAAGCCGGCTTGATCGGGATGAATGATGGATGGTAGGAGGGGGGCTAACCTGAGCGCCAGGGCCTTTGCATATATTTTTGTCATGATCTCTGCTTCCAAAAGTTCAGGACTTGCCCGACTCCCTTGGAAGCAGACCCATAACCCCGGTTCCGAGTGCCAGCCAGTCCCAATTGGGACCTTTTGGACCCTGTCCTGGCGCCAGTGGCACCAGGCTCATAAAGATGCCCAGTCCCAGCGCTGGAAGCGCCGGGCTCATAATGCTTGGGTGGACTTACCTGCAGCAGACCATGCTGCTTACTTACCTGCCAGTTGAACCCCTGATCCTCTTCTGTTTGGGACTACTTTTCCTGTTGGGTGGGGCAGGAGCCACTCCCTAGGTTCAGAATACTGGAACTCTTCTGGAAAGCAGGAACTCTTTTCTTACCTAGGCGTGGCTGTGGAAGGAGACATCTAAGCACTACAGGAGGCTATTTAAACCACACCCGATGGATGAATCTTGCTTTATGTTATTCTGCATTCTCTGCAGCAGAACGCTCATCGTGTCTTCTGCTTCTGATCCTGGGCCTAAGGGAACAAAGGCTTACCATCCTGGAATCCAGTCTTCAGCAGCACCTGTAAAGACAAAGAAAGAACAGGTTAGCACTACGGTCTTCAGTGGCAGCGCATCTCTTACCTGGTCCATCGGCTGTCACCAACGCCTCGCGCTGCATTCCGGCATCTGAAAGACAAAGGCTTACCTACTCTTCGCATGCTCCGGAGGTCTTCGCACTGCATTCCGGCATCTGAAAGACAAAAGCTTACCAGCTCTTCGCACGCTCCGGAGGCCTTCGGCGCTGCATCCCGCATCTGAAAGGCAAAAGAAGGTGCGTTTAAAGACATTGGGCAACTTTATTACTCACGTGCCATTACTCCTTCCCACGCCGAATCCAGTGGGTATTCCAGCACCCTTCAGCTTCTCTAAAGCTCCGAACTTGTACCTGCAAGATAAAAGGGACAGTTAGTGCGCATCGTGAAGCAGGCTACAAGCGCTTACTTACGTGCTTCCAGGCGCTTCTATTCCTCACGCGGGTTCGATCCTCAACTCTCATCAGCCCGCCATCCGCCATCGCCGGAACCCTGCAAAACAAGAGATATCATTACAAAAGACTTTTAAGACATTTGAAGTGCCCAGAACTTACCGTTCGTGCAGTTAACGACGGACAGCAGTCCTCTGAGGTCAAGAGGCCTGCACCCTTATCCAGTGAAGAAACTGGTTACGGCACCCTGCCCCGAGGCAGATGGAGAGCTCGGCGTTCACTTACCTAAGGTGAGGGCGTTAACCTTTGGGGTTCTACAGGAGAAGAGAAAGGGAAGAGGAGAGAGGCACCCAATAACCCCAGTTCATTAATCCCATATTTTCTATCTGCAGACATCTTACTCTTCGAGTCAGACATACAGTGCACAGAGGTCCAGCCCAAAGAGCCAACCATGTGTTACACATCACCTTTGAAGATACGGCATTCACCCAGTCAAGACCGGCGCCTCTGCGGGAATCAGGTGAGCGTTACAATTTTGGCGTCACAATTCATAAGTGAAAACGGACGATACGAGCCACAATGCGAGGGGGGTTTGCCAGCCTTTAGTAATACTGTAATCGTGGCCTCACGAAGTGAAGGAGGGAACACCCCCGCCTCCACCGACTCCTCCCAAACAGCCAACAAGTGGGGAAGCAGGAGTGACTAATAGGACTTGTAAAATTCGACTGGGATACCATCCGAGCCGGGGGCCTTCCCCGAGGATAAGGAGTCGATAGCGTCAGAGAGCTCCTCCAGTGTGAGTGGGGAATCAAGAGAGCCTGCGGCCTCAGGGGGTAAAGTCGACAAGGGGAGGGAATCGAGAAAGGAGTCAATCTCTACTACCGACACTTCGTCTGAGTTAGAGTATAGGGACTCGTAAAAATTAAAGAATTCCGTGTTGACGTCCCGAGAGGAGACAGCCAAGGAGCCGTCAGGTCTCTCGATCCCGAGTATGTGTGGGGAACCCGTCTCATGTCGTATCAACCTCGCAAGGAGACGACCAGGGCGCTCGCCCTCCCCGTATTTCCTCGCAGTGCCTGGGTTGTCCAGAAACCTCTGTTCGCGCTCAGCAAGGGAGCGGAACGTATCTAATTCCGCCCCAATGGCCGCTAGGTTACCCGGGGAAGAGTGAAGTGAGCTCGCAGCCTCTAGGGTCGATAACTTGGACTCACTCTCGGCTAGGTCTCTCCGGATCGACTTAAGGACCCCATTTTCTTTGGAAAGTGCAATCCCTCTAATATAAGCCTTAAAAGACTCCCATAGTGTGGCCAGTGATGGTACCGACCCCGCGTTCATCTCAAAGAACTCCTCAATAGAGTCCTCGAGCTCGGTGCGGAACTCTGGGTCGAGCAGAGCGAGGAGTTTCAATCTCCAACAGCGGGTCCGGCCGGGATCAGGACTCCAACTCACGGTGATAGTCACTGGAGAGTGGTCGGACAAGGTTCTGGGCAGAATCATTAACTGTATCACGTGCTTAACCAAAGTATTGGAGATCACCCAACGGTCAATTCGGGAGTATGAGTCATGGACTGAGGAGTAGAACGAATAAACGCGGGAGTCGGGGTAAAAGAACCTCCATGCGTCCACCATGGCCAAGCGAGGTAAGGATGATAATGCAGCATAGGCTGCCCTGGAGAGATGACGGGGCTTGGACCCAGATCTATCAAGGGCTACGTCGAAGATAGTATTAAAATCACCCCCCCAGAGAATTGGAACAAGGGGGAAGCCATCCAGAAGAGACGTGACCTGTCTGTAAAACTCAGGGTCATCCAGGTTGGGGCCATAAATGTTCAGCAGAACCACTTCCTTCCCCTGAAGCGTGGCATGTAACAGAACATACCTGCCCAGGGGGTCAATTTGTGAGGAAATGAGGGTGAACCGGAGACTTTTGTGAATGAGGGTCATGACCCCACGACTTTGAGTAGAGAAATCGGTAAAGAATCTATGGGGGCCCCAGGTTTTGGCGAAACGCACGCATTGTTCCGTGCGAGCATGTGTCTCCTGCAAAAAAAGAATCTTGGATCCGTGGCGCTCAGCCCGCAGCTGGAGCTGCCTCATCTTTTTATAGTTACCCAGCCCCCGTATGTTCCAACTCATAAAGGTCAAGTCCCCTTCAACCATAGATACGATGGTGTTACAGTCAAAAAAAGTGACCAAGACCAATGGTTGAATGCTGCATCACGGTCCGCCTTCGCTGCCAGCGCCAATTTTCTGATAATAATACCCCAAACATGTCCCACCCCCACCCACATCCCCCTCCCAAACAGAGGAATGACAGTCCCAACCCCCCTCAACCAAAACCAAACTAGAGGCATCAGCGCCTGGGGGCCTGTAGGCTGGGCTGGCTGCAGCGCTCCGGGCTGCAGCAGAACCAGTAGAGCTTAAGGTGCAACTACAAACATTGTACATGAGTTAGGCAAAGTGTCTTGCACATAGCGACATGGCACTTATTTGTACTAAACGAACTTGAACAAGCCGAATCCGAGGAAGAGGATCAATGCGGCTCCAGCGCCGGGGAACGGCCGGACCTGGCCTCCCCCCGCAGGGCCCAAAGGGGTAGCTGCAGAGCCGTGGACAGGAGAAGGGAGTCAACCTGGGAAGTGTTCGTCCAAAAACTTAGAGGCCTCCTCTGGGATCGTGAAGAACAACACCTGGTTAGCATGTTCTATGCGCCATTTTGGCAGGGTAGAGCATAGCATATTTAATGGAGTGATCTCGCAGCCTCCGCTTCACCGCTTGGAAAGTCTTACGCTCCCGTTGGACGGCAGTCGAAAAATCGGGGTAAAGATGAATCCTTGCACCACCCAAGAACCGCTCGCCCCTGATCCTCGCGGCCCTAAGCAGGGTATCACGATCTCGGTAGTTCAGGACCCGGGCAATGATGGGCCGAGGCGGAGCCCCGGGTTTGGGTTTAGCCGTAAGGGCACGGTGCGCCCGCTCAATAGCGAAGTGAGGGGAGAGCTTGGGTGAATCCAGAAGTGACATTAGTGTGTGCTCAACGAAGTCCTCCATTGGCTCGTGGACTTCGTTCTCAGGAACCCCGATAATGCGAAGGTTATTACGCCTTGAGCGGGATTCCAAGTCCTCGTTCTTCTTCTCCACCTCGGCCAGAGAGAGCGACAACCTCGGAGCGCAGGGCACCCAGTGCATCCTCTGCAGAACCGACCCGTGTCTCGACCTCAGACACACGACTATCGGTCCTCTCAATGTGGGCTTTGATCGAAGATATTGTGCCGTTCATATCATCCAGTTTTGAGTGCAGAGCAGTGAAGCCCTCCCTGATAAAGTCCATCATGGTTTGGGATTCCGGTGCCTCGACGGATGATGATGCAACAGGGGCCTGCTCAGTGGGCTCCTCCGGCGATCTCACAGCAGCCCTCGCAAACATGTTAATGGAGCTCTGTTTCCTCGCGCCCCCCTTGGTCATCTTGACGAAGATGGTGGTTGAGTGGGATGAAGGGGGAAGCGCTGGCTGCCCCAATAAGGGGACGGGGGGGACCGGGCCACGCGAGCCAATAACCCAGGTAGGGTGTGTAACAAGAGAGGGAAGCAGGGAAAGCCGTGGCCGCGAGACCGTACCGGTGAAGTGTTATGGCTGTCAGTGTAGACCGCGGGGGACCAGCCCACTCAGGGGGGCGTAGGAATCAGCACCAGAGGGCTTTGAAGGTGGGAGACCCCAGATATGGGAGAGTGGGGACCAGCGGCACCGCCAGCACCCCCCAGCAGAGTATCCCTCCGGGTGGAGAGGCAGCAGCCCCGAGAGTAATGAAGCGGGGAGAAACAGGCCACCGATGAGCAGTAGGGCCACCCAGAGCCTAGGATTCCAGTCAGGGTGGAGAAAATGCGTGGGCAGCGAAGGCAGAGTGGCCCCCAGTGGGGGGGATAGTCAAGAGCGGGGCCTCCAAGTAGGAGGGCCAGGAAGAGTTCGAGCTCACCAGGCGGGGTCAGTTGTTGTTGTTTGTGGGCCTCCGATGCCCCCACCGCAGGAGAGACGGCCCCCCAGATAGGGGTGACACCAGGGCCCCGAGGCCGGGAGCTGCCAGTGAAAGAACCACGGGCACCCCTCAACAGAGGGAAGAAGGCAGCAACTCCGGCACGGGAAGTCAGTGAAGCCCCCCCACAGCACGTATCTGGAGGCCGCGCTGCTCCAGCAGCGCAGCGCGCGCTGACGGGGGGGGGAGGACCCAGCAACCCCCTCACGGGCGATGAAGACTTCACGAGAGGAGGCGAGGAGTCCCCGCGGCGGTTCCAGCAACTGGGGAGAAAGAGCGGGGCAGCCTCGCCGCAGGCCGGACGTCTCCCCAGGAACGCCGGGGCAGCGCGCCTCGGGCCACCCGGCACAGCAGAAACAGTAGCTCGGCCGGCGGGTCACGGTCCCAGGTCTCTGCGACCCTGCCGCCGAGAAGGGAGAGGCTGGCCAGCCCCCACTTATGCAAGCAGATGCGGGAAGAGGTGCGGCAAGACCCCGGGCGGGTTCGTCCACTCTCCTCTGGGGCTGGGTGTAGGCGCGCAGGAGCGTCGCAGGCGGGGGGGTGGGCACATCAAGGTCCGGGGAAAGCTCCTCCCGGACCCACCACTCACTCCGGGGCTGGGACCACAGGATCACAATGGAGTCCCCCACAGCACGCACCCGGAAGCCGCGCCGCTCCAGCAGCGCAGCGTGTGCTGATGGGGGGGGGGAGACTTCCAAGGAGAGGGCGAGGAGATCTTGCGGCGGCTCCCGCAGCTGGGGAGGAAGAGCGGGGCGGCCTCGCCGCAGGCCGGCCTCGCCGCAGGCCGGACGCTCCTCCTCCAGGAGCGCCGGGGCAGGGCGCCTCAGGCCACCCGGCACCAGCAGAAACAGTAGCTCGGCCGGCGGGTCCCAGGTCTCCGTCGACCCCGTCGCCGAGAAGGGTAAGGCAGGCTGGCCCCCACCTATGCAAGCAGATGCAGGAAGAATGCGGCAAGACACCGGGCGGGATCGTCCACTCCCCGCCGGGGCCGGGTTTAGACACGCAGGAGCGCCGCAGGCTGGAGGATGGGCACCGCGAAGTCCGGGGAAAGCTCCTCCCGGCCCCGATTCACGTCGGGACTGGGTCGACAGGATCCCTGAGGTGCCCCGTGAGCGGCTGCAAAGGGGCAAATGTGCCAAAAACAGGATCATGAAGTCTGCCCGCCACGGAGCTCACGCTTTAGGCGGCCATCTTGCTCGGCGCACAACAGCGCCCCCCTTGTCAGTTTGATTTGAATGTAGAAAACTGGGAACAAAAAGTGACATTTAGCTGAAACCTGGCTTAATGAAACTGAATTCTGCCTGACAACTACCCCCGACAGGAGTTGAAACTGGATCAACAGCTGTGTCCCCAGGCCTGGCTGCATCCTGAGGTCACATGGCCCTGTTGATTGAAAGGGGAGTGGCAGCTGGGGACTACAGGGAGTTGAACAAAGGCCTGTCCTGGACTCAGGCAAGTGTTATATTGGGGGCGTCGTAAAAGTGGCTTCCTCTTAGGGGAAACTGGGAGGGGCAGTGCCTCTGCTAGCAAGCTGAGCTTGGGGGAAGTGGATAAACCAGTTATTACACCCTGTGATGTGGGAAGCCACACCCCTTTTTGACCAGGGCATAATTTTAAAAAGATAGATAACTCATAGTGCGGACTTGTCAGAATTATATAAGTAATATCATTATTTTTGTGATTTTTCTGTGAACATTTTGAGAGGCGTTAGGACCCTGTGGTGTATTCTGGGGGGTTGCTAGCGGAAAATAGGGTCTCACTCCAAATGTCTGCACGTTAAAAATCTGACACTTCATCAATTAATGTCCATACTCCTTGCGCACATGTGTGTAATTTTGGGTAAATGTCCGATATTGCAAAACCAGTTAAAAAGCGCAAAATGTTGTCATTTTTGAATGCAAGCCCCCAGGAAGATCAGAGGCGGACAAGCATGGACCATAAGGAATATAGAATGTGCACATGTAATTTCAAAAAATTGTATATCTGGGAAGGATGTATTTGAATCAAATATAGATTTGTGGGCAAACTGACCAGGGGAGGATCCTCTGACCCATAAACAGACTTCATCATGCTGACAATCCTGGGAGAGGGGAGAATTGGGCCAATGACAAGTAGAGAGGGGCAGGCTTAGCTAGGCCCAGGCACACACCCATTTTCAAAACACATAAAAAGAGACTGCTGGGACAGGTAGAGAGATTCAATTCCATTTGCTGCGGAGCATGCTGACCGACGACTTAACATCCAGAGATCCAGACTTCAAATCCATCAATCTCCAAAGACCAGAACTTTACTTCAGAACTTAAAGCAAGGGCCTAAACCCACAAACTGAGAACTCTTCTCAGCAGGCCTTAGCAACCTTAAAATCATTTCCGAACTATTCCACAGCCGGGCGAGCTGTTTGAATTCTTTTGCCAAGAACAATTGCCAGAGACCAGACCAGAGATCCAGAGTGACCCAGACCGCTGTGAGCAGAACCAGAGAGCTGACCCAGATCACTGTGAAGTGCCAAGACCAGAACCGGAGTCCAGTCCAAAACCTGACCAGATCCGTGGCGAGGCCTATTTCAAATTTATATTGTGAGTACCTAGCAGAACTGTGCAGAACCAATCTCTTAGTTAAAATAATCTAATCCAAACTATTTTAACCTAAGTAGAACAGCCTCCTAGAAATTGTGTCATATGTCATTTGTAAAGCTGCACAACTGTCACCTGTCAATTCTTCAGCTGCAAGCTGTCACCTGTCATTTTGAGTTTACTTTAAATCCGAAAAACTACCTTTATTTAATCGTCCGTATCTCTGGAACCGTTTGGGCTAGGAACGAAATTTAACTTTCCTCTGAAAGCTTAGAATCTCTGCTTTCCAACGAACCTAGAACCGACCTTATACTTTTGCCGTAATCACGATTCACGCACTCGCGAATGTTGCCGCAATTTGCGATTTGGCCTGATTTCTTTACCTGTGAAAAGATAGCAGCTTTTTGCTTTCCTCTGCTAAAAATTTGTTTGCCTCTTAATAACCATGCCTGAATAATTGCTAAAGTGAGCCTGAGCTCATCCCAAGTATCTCTCACTCACCCTGAACCTCCTAAAGGGAATTAAAAGCATTTTTCAGCATATTTCTCACTTCATTGCCACCACATTCAAAGCGCTTGGGCCTGTGTTTTAAAACTCATACCGGTTTTCTCTAAGCTTGCTGGGGTGGGAATTGAATTTCGTATTGTATTTGATTGCATTCCTGAGAACTGTGTGTGTTACTTCCATCTCCTTCCATTTCTTACATTGCATAGGGGAGGGGGGTGAATTGCCATAGAAAAAGTGATTATCTTATCTTTTGCTAAAATCATATCAAGTATTTCTGTACTGCATTTTATTCCTCATTGCTTTTCCCTTGAAATCATAAAAAGTATTTTTGCTACTTTATCCATCCTATACTAACTCCTCATTGATTATAAAGAAGTGTGCTAGTGTCAGATTACCCATTGTTGATTAACATTATATTTATAAGGGCGATATCGATTATTAATTTATTATAAAAGCGTGGTATCTATATTTTGTTTTATTTCTCAAATAAACCTTTTAAACTTGCAAAACAGAACTACTTCTTGGCTCAGTGGGGCCAGGGGATTCTAAGAGAGGGGTATTATATAGGGGTAGTCATCCAGAACTCATGAACTGGACATAAAGATATATCAATAAGGGTTTCCATTCAGTATCCCAGACTAGGCATTGACTTAGCTGTAGTGTTGAATTGAATCCTCTTACACAATCAACGAGAAAAAGTCAAGCCTGGTGCCAAGCACCTCCAAACAGTTCCTAGGAGCAATCCTAGATACTCATGAGGGGTTGACATTTCCTTCAGAGGAAAGAATTCGGAATATACTACTGCAAATTCCGCAATATCAGCCCGGTCACCAAATAACGGTACGCAAAGCAATGCATTTACTGGGCATGATGGCGTCATGTATTTACCTGGTCCCCCACGCGTGCCTGCGCATGCGTCCCATGCAGGAATGGTTGGCGAAACAGTGGTCTCAGGCAAGTGGGATGATCTAGTGGTCGTTTCGCCAACACTAGTACAAAGCCTTCACTGGTGGACAAGAGAGAATCTTGCACAGGGAAAACCCTTTTACGATCCCAAAGTACAGGCAGTAGTCACTACCGATGCATGTCTGACGGGGTGGGGAGCTCACCATCTCCACCACACAGCTCAGGGTCTCTGGTCTCCCTCAGTGGCCAAGAACCACATCAACCTGCTAGAGCTTCTGGCAGTATTCAGAGTGCTTCAAGCGTTCGAGCCCCACCTACTAAACCTGTCAGTGCAGATCCGGACGGACAGCACAACAGCCATGTTCTACCTGAACAAGCAAGGAGGGACTCGTTCGCTAAATCTGTCCAAGCTTGCCCAGAAAATCTGGATATGGGCACTCAGACGGAACATCTTCCTGTCATCACAACATGTTCCAGGGGAGCTCAATTCCCTAGCGGATTCTCTGAGCAGAGACTCCCTCCCAGAGGAACACGAATGGGTTCTACACAGAGAGGTCGTAGAAAATATCTTCTCTCAGTGGGGTTTCCCCACTATAGACTTATTCGCCACTAGCGAAAACAGACAATGCCCAGGATTTGCATCCAGGTTCCCCCAACCAGACTCCCAAGGGAACGCCCTGTGGATGAACTGGTCAGGGATGTTTGCGTACGCTTTTCCACCAACTCCTCATCAGGAAGGTGGTGAACAAGAGGAACAGAGAGTCGATGACGCTCGTCCTAGTTGCTCCCGTGTGGGCAAGACAACCGTGGTTCCCACACCTACGCAGGATGGCGGTGTGCGAGCCCATCAAACTTCCAGCCTGGTACAACCTACTGTCCCAGCACCAAGGTCAAACAGTGCATCAGCAACCCAACTCAATGAACCTGGCAGCATGGCTGCTGAGGTCATAGAGTTTGGACATCTCAATTTACCACAGAGGTGTATGGACATCCTAAAGGAATCTAGGAAACCAAACACAAGGCACTGTTACTTTGACAAGTGGAAGAGATTCGTTATCTGGTGCCAGAGTAGACAAATCAACCCAGTTGATTGCACCCCTTCCACTATTGTTACATACATGCTCCACCTGCTAGACACAGGATTGGTTTTTAACTCACTGAAAGTACACCTGGCAGCCCTGTCGGCATATTTCCAATAACAAGGTCTCGTGGTGGAAAGTACCAGTAGTTAAAGCCTTCATGGAAGGAGTAAAGAGACTTCACCCTCCTATTTCAAACCCACCACCAGGGTGGGACCTTAATGTGGTGCTATCTAAGCTCATGGGACCCCCTTTCGAGCCCATGCATAAAAGCAGTCTCAAACACCTGACTTATAAAACGGCCTTCTTAGTAGCTATTACTTCTATAAGAAGGGTCAGTGAAATTCAGGCTCTGTCAGTGCAGGATCCCTTCTTTACTGTCCATAAAGACAAACTGGTTTTACGCACACACCCTAGGTTCTCACCTAAGTTTATATCTAAATTCCACGTAAACCAGTCCATCGAGCTTCCGGCTTTCTTCCAGGACCCTCAAAGCTCGGCTGAAGTGAAACTACACACCCCAGATGTGCGTAGGGCGGTCCTCTACTATGTAAATAAGACCAGACCGCTAAGAAAAACAGATCAACTGTTTGTCTCCGTAGCTACAGGCAGAGAGGGGGATAGCGTCTCTAAAGGTGCCATCTCGAAGTGGATTAACTGTATCCAGCTGTGTTACTCACTCTCTGAAAGAACTCTGCCTTTCACGCCAAGAGCCCACTCTACTAGAGGCATTGGGGCCACTCTGGCTTTCATTGCAAATGTACCCCTTGACACCATTTGCAAAGCAGCTACTTGGAGCTCTATTCACACTTTTACTCAGCATTACTGCATTGACACCCATTCCAAGGCAGATACACAAGTGGGACAAGCGGTTCTAAGACACTTATTTGCTCATGACCCTTCTCACATCCCACCTCCTTCTTCAGGTACTGCTCGCTAATCTATGCACAGCATGTGATCTAAGCAGATTCCACAAGCCTCAGAAGGGATACATTACTCACCGTAATCGTATTTCTGATGCTTGTATCTGCTTAGATTCACATGCGACCCACCCTTCCTCCCCTCTGAGAGAAGGCGCATGGTTGCTTGTAGTCTTACCTTTCTATCTATCTGCTTGGATTTTCTGTACTCGCGCTACTCCTCATGCTACCTCATGTCAGAAACAATACAATCTGAGGATCCTAGACGCTTGAGGGATCTTGGGTACAGTGGACGTCACACTAGGGATAGTATTACTGGCACGCCCTGTGTCGACGCCCATTTTCGAGTTTCGAAAAACAAACTGTAATACTCCGCAGCTTCCACTAGATGTCGGCCTATGCACAGCATGTGAATCTAAGCAGATACAAGCATCAGAAATACGATTACGGTGAGTAATGTATCCCTTATGCTCCGTGCTCCTGGTTTTAAAGGATTTGAGGCAGAGAAAAACTGGGACATAGTAGATGTATGCATTAGCGCATTAGCTGGCACATCTACAGCCCCATGGTACGGAGAAGGACCCTAGACTATTCACGGCTGCCCACATGGATCCCAAGATTGTGTATTCATCTGAATTGAGGGTATAGTATTACTGGCCTCTCGCAATACCCCCCGCCCCCCCATCTCATTGTGTACTTGCGCAATATACCCTAGGTGGCGTGCCCACCCTGTGGATAATGTTATGTTATTTGGCATTTATATAGCGCCTTATGTATCATTGGTATGATCTCAAAGCGCTGGTAGGTTGAACGCCCTTGGGAACCACAGTTCAAGTCAGTAGAGGGAGAGAGAGTGTCATAGGGTGCGTGGGTGCACCCGATATGTGTGCAGCCGGTGTGGCAGTTGCATGATAGCTGCTTCTTAGTGGTAGGTGTGGTGGTGGGGTGGTCAGTTGTATGTGTTCAATTCTGGTGGGTGGACACCCAGATTGATTTCTGTCTGCGTTAGGCCTGTGGAGACGCATAAGCTAGCGGTGTGTGCTGAATTGAGGAGTATGTGGCTGGTGTTAGTATGAGAACAGCTATACCGAATGTGTCATAGTATCGCTCTGTTCTAGTTGAGTGGTGGTGTATAGGAGAGAGTAAGCGTGGTAGTGTGATATGGTGGTTATCATTAAAGCGCTTGAGATGGAGTACTCCATCTGTGCCATATATTCTATCCGTTTAATTTACTCTGTCTGTTCATTCCACTTCCTCTGTTCATCCATTTCATCTGTAACATCTATTTAATCTAATAGTCCATTCTATCCCTTCCATCCACTCGACCCATCATCCATATGGCCTATTTCATCCATTCCATAGACCCATTTCGTCCTTCTCATCCGTTTAGTGTGTTCTATCCGTTCTATCCTTCCTATTCATTCAATCCACTCTGCCACCGCATGCCACCCAAGTTAAGGGACCGAGCGAAGCGACGGTCCCTTAGCGCGGTCGGTGGGCCATTACCCACAGGGGGGCCCTGCCACTGAGGGGGCATATCGCCTCAGTAAAAAATGAGATGGGGGAGCAAGAAAAATGTTGTGATAGCCTTCGCTCAGGCCCTTAGCTTGGGCGGCAGGCCAATATCTACCGGTGGGCCCAGCCACTGAGGGGGCACATCGCCATTAGCACCCTTGTACATCACTGCACGGGTACTAATGGTTGTCTTTTATTTTGAAATAATGAAAGAAACACATACCTTTTCCTTGCGGTCGACCTTGCGCTGCCTTCAAACCAGGAAGTCCGTCTTCCATGTCGATGACTGACATCATAAACATTGGAGAGGGGGCTGCCTGGTTGAAGGCAGCAGGGTAGCGAGGAACATGTACGTTTTTCGTTCATTATTTCAAAAGAAAAGAAAACTATTAGCACACATGCAGTGGCCTACACGGGTGCTAAGGGGGAGCAGGGAATGGAAACACCTGACACTAATGAAAGTGCTCGGAACGCAGTCTTACCCTTGTGAATATAGCACGTGTTCTGGGAATTTTCATTGGCTACAGGCGCCTCGCAGGGTGCTAATGGTAGAAAGACCTGTTTGCAAAGTATGTTTAGGTGAATGTTTCTCCAAACATGCACCCCGTCTGCGTCTTTGCATATGAGCAGTATGCTGTTAGCCCTGGCTCTGATCATACGGAAAGCCAATAGAAAAAAGCTATTGACAACTCTTCATGCGTACCCGCTTGAGTTCAGGTTTCATTTTGATTTTTCCTCCAAATCTTCCAAACTGTTGCTAACACCACTGTATGGAAATAATGTGTGAAGCCTTCTTTTTTTTAATTCCAGTAGCAACAACTTCAACCGTGCTCGCATCACAAGGGCGTGTTATTCACCCTTTTAATGATGCATGCAGTAGTTGTGTGTGTATTCCAGTGAGGCACTGACCCTTTGTGGGATGACCACAGCAGCCTGCTTTTTCAATGCATCTGTTGAAGGAAATCCATTGTGGTACCGTTTATTGCTGTAAGAAGAATGCTGTTTACGGGTTTTGCATGTACTTGCTTCCATGTTTACTTCTACTACACACACAAAATGGGTGGCTGCCTCTTCAGCAGTATCACTTGTTAAAACTAAGTAAAGTACAGAAAGTAATGTTGAATCCGGTTTAAAAAAGTGTTTCTCCGCAAAAACACATTTGTAGGTAGGCCTACCCGAAACGGGCCCACAGCAGCTTGTAGGATTATAATTCTCGCTAGCCCCACAGGCAAGGATTCTTTTGGGCATCGGTTCATGGACGCAACAGTACATCAGACTGATGCGCGTGTGATGCATTGAGGCAGCAGCAAAGGATGGACGCTCCGTAGCTTCGGCCCATGGCGAGAGAACGACTTGCCCCAGACACCTAGTGTAGGTTATTGATGAAAGCAGGATAGTGCTCCCTCGGGTCACCTATCGGCAGTGGTCATCGAGCGGTCAAGGCCAAGCTCTTCTGGGGGAGCCAGACCGAGGAGAAGGGAAGGTAAAATGCAAATACTGTAAAGAACATGTCTCAAATACTTTCACTGTTAAATGAAAGTCACATCTTTGTGACCTAATGCACAAAGTGAAAGTCGTAGATAGAATTCCGAGTCTGAGAGTGGAAGTGTATATGGGCACTGAAATGGTACTGTTTGGGGGCAGGGGGGCTCAACCACGTGGTCACGATCAGCATTGGTCACAATCAATGGGGCTTGGCTCAGTCACTTTTCAATAAAGCGTGACTGGGGATAGGGGGCATGGGGCAAATCCCTGCTGAGCGGCAGTGCGATCCCTTTGTAGAAAGCGGTAGGAAAGGTCGATTGAATGTTATTTTTTGCTGATGCTGCCCTTGTACTACGGGGAATAAGACCTTAGGATCAGGCCTGTTGGGTACTTCTCAGAATAACTGCCAAACATTCAAGTCCTCAATCAGGTGTTAGCAACCAGCGTTTCCCGGCTCTTTTGCCCAGAGACTGCTGGGAAGAAGTTTGAAGTGGGTTTGATAGAAAGCTGCAGCCCGATCTTGCAGGCAAAGGAGTAGTCTTGAATGACAGGAGTGTGGAGTGGCTTAAGCTGCAGCATTGATGTTGATATATGTGCAACACATGAACCCGGCAGTGTAAACTGCATCTGGGTGAAGAATGCTAAAATGATGTGTGACCAAACAAGAAATAAGGTAAAGTGGCAGGTCGTTGGAGCGTTCCGAAAGGCAAATCAGGAGCCAAAGCCAGAAAGGTGTTGGGGGGGAAAGTTTTTCATAAATACAGCCTTAGCACTAAGAAGTGCTGGTCCCCTCTGAACTTACATCTGGTATGAAGAAAAAACTGAAGAATGCGGTTTTGTGAGCCAGGGGTCTGTTGGCCTGTTGCAGGTGGATCCTACCAGATAAATACGGTGGGACAAGACCATAAGTGCATTTGAAAATGAGGCATAGCAGTTTTAAGCTCATTCTCTGATGGATGGGTAAAGAAAGAAGGAATTGCCTGAAAATGGAAAAGGGAGAATATTTGGCAACTCTATAAATCAAACTAACTGCTACTTTTTGTACAGCTGGCTGTGAGAAACTTGAAGGTGTCTCACCCACTAGTCCCCAGAGATCTGTCATCCAGGTGGCCAGGACACGACCATCGCTATTGGATCCAGTTCCTGGGGGTGGATCAGTGGGGGAGGATCACCTGGATGGGGGGCCTTCTGGGAGTCTAAGTGGGACACTGAAGGTTGAGATGCGGTACCCCCTTCCTTGTAACACCTTTTCCCCATACTACCCTGTATGATATTTAGAAGCTGAACCCCCACTTTTCTGACACAAATATTTTCTTACACTGTAACAGTCAACGGACTAACACCAGAGCTGTTTACCTGACATGTCTCAACACAAGGGTCAGGCAATTCACAATTATCACACACATCTGATGTCCCTTTATCTTCCCCACAGGAATAAAAGGCGGAGCATGAGAGCACACTACGAGCAAAGCCAAACGCATGAGGAAACAGCTTCACAGAACTGTCAGTTCAGATGGAGGGGAAAGGCGGCGAGACCTGGAGGGACGGTGATGGGGAAACCGCCCTTGCCCTTTTCAACTCAGACCTGCAAAGCCTCCAAAGGGGAAATCATAAGACCGGGAGTTACAGCTGGTGTGTGGAGGAACAGATGTTGTTAAGTGACTTCAAGTCAGCACTCCAACTAAGTCAATGCCTAGTCTGGGATGCCCAAGGGAAGCCCTTATTTATATATTTTTATGACAAGTTCATAGATCTGGATGATAAACCCTTGTATAACGCCCCTCTCATTGAATCCCCCGGATCCTCACTGAGCCAAGACGTAGGTTTGTTTTGCAAATTAAAAGATTTATTTGAATAATTAAACAAAATATATATATATCACACTTTTATGAATAAATTAATATTTGATAGCACACTTATGAATATAATGTTGATCAACAATGGGTAATGTCACAATTGCACACTCTTTTCAATCAGTGAGGAGTTAGTATAGAAAGGATAAGGTAGCAGAGAATACTTTTATGGTTTCAAGGAAAAGCAATGATGGAAAGAATGCAGCACAGAAATAAACTGATATGGTTTCAACAAGAGATAATATGATCACTTTTCCTTGTGACAATTCACTCCCCCTCCTATGCAATATAAAGAGATGGAAGGAGAGCACACAGTTTTCAGGAATACAATCCAATGCAATAAAAATTCCAGTTCCCCCCCTAGCAAGCTTAGAGCAACCGGTATGCTTTAAAACAGGCAGAAATACTTTTAAATGTGATTTGCGATGAAGTGAAAAATATGCTAAAATGATTTTAATTCCCTATAGGAGATTCAGGGTAGGTGACAGCTACTTTGAATTAGTTCAGGTCAACACTAGCAATTAATCAGGAATGATTATCAGATTGAAAACGAATTTCAGCAGTTGCAAGCAAAAGGACAGCTATTTTTGACAGGTGGAGAAATTGAGTCAAATTGCAATTCGCAGCACTTGTCCGAGTGCGTCGATCGCAATTACGGAAAAACTATAAGGAGTAGAAAGTCGGTTTTGGGCGGTTCAAAAGATACAGACGATTTAGTGGAGGTAGATTCTCAGAAATAAAGTAAGATTCAAATGACAAATGACACTTTCACAGGCTTGAAATCACAGAATGGACACACGATTTCTATGCAGTTCTAAATAGGTTGAAATGGATGGGATGAGATTATTTTAGACTAAGAGATTGGTTCTGCACAGTTCTGGCTGGATACTCACACTATAAATTTGAAATAGGCTGTCAAGATCTGGTCAACAGGTTTAGACTGGACTCCTAGCGGGTGGTTCTGAAGTCACAGCTATCTGGGTCAGCTCTGCTCTGCTGGTCTACGTCTCTGGTTCTGACAAAAGTTCTTGGCACTGCACAGCGGTCTGGTCTGCGGTTCTGGATACAGCTCTGCTTTCTGGGTCTGGTTCTAGCAAAAGTTCTTGGCTAGAATCAAACAGCACAGCCCGGCTGTTTTATTCTGATGTGCCCCTTGGAAGTCTGGGGTAAATCAGTTTGCAAAATTGTAAGGGCAGCTGAGAATACTTTTAGCTTGCAGTAGGCCTTCTGCTTCAAAGTTCTGGAATCTGGAGTCTGGTTTTCCAAGTTCTGGTCTCTGGATGTTGCCTGAATTTGAAGTCGTCCGTCAAAGTGCTTTGCAAGAAAGTGGAAAGAGCAGTCCCCACCTAGGTCTCAGTGGCTCTTTTTATGTCTTTTGAAAAATGGGTGGGAAGGCTAACTTTCTATGCCCAACCCACTAACGATCCCGATAGGCTAGAGGATGTTCTGTCCTGTAACTGGATAACTGAGTTGTGAGTCAGAGGGATGCTACCCTTTTACAATCTATTGAAGAAACGCCCCTTTGCTTTTACTTAGAAAATGAATTTTCATAACAAACAGGTTTCCCAGATACACACGTGGTTCATAATACATGTACACATCACAGATGAATTAAGACATGTCTCTGTTCAAGCCTGGTCTTTCTAAGAGCTTAGGTTAAGAAACGACAACATTTTGCGCTTTTTAGTGGGTTTCGCCATATTGGTTTTTCATCAAATCTTCCACGGAGGTACACCCCCTCCCTGAGCATATTACTATAAGTTTTCAGTTTTCTGAGATAACCACAGTGTCTGTAATATTAATAATCGCAGGGTTCGGTCTCAGAACATCACACAGAGTTGAGCTTAGTCTCAAATTGTGGGTACATTTCTCATATTAAGAATCCCCAAATTGTACATTTCTGTCAGCTTAATACAATATTTTATAAGCAATTTAATAAAACATACGTTTGCTCTCAATTCAGTACACCCATTTGTTTGCCCCTGCCCCCAGGAACTTGGTTTGACTCAGAGATCATGTGTCTTGCCTTCCCCAGAGCAACTGTTGACAATTACACCTCAAATCAGCATATCCCATTCAGCTGAAGGCATCCTTTGTCTGGTTTTTCCTGCTAGCAGGGCATCAGTCCAGAGTGCCACTCTCCATTTGATTAACAGAAACTTGTGATTTCCTGCCTTCTGGTGTGGAGTTCTGAGGTGTGACAGCTTCCCATGGACAGAGGCCTCTTGAACTTTTAATTAAATCAGACTGCCTTCTAGTATAGGGCCCGGGAACAGTATGTGTTAAGAATTCTCATTAACCAGCAAGGCTTTGAAGTCCCAGCTGGCTTAGATTCCTTTCAGCTCCTGAAATACCGGTCTCCTGTCGGAGTTTAGATCGCTAGCGCCGGTTAGTGTCAAGCGCCGGTACTGCACCCATTTTTTTGGCAGCTGTCTTGAATTAATGCATTTCAAAAAGGGGATTTTACTTGATGGCATATGATCCTTGCTAACATTGTATTGATGTGGATTTTGCAGCAGAATAATTTTGTGCCCATGATTTTAGCAATTTCTGACATTAATTAAAACGGATTTTGAACAGCACCATATCCCTTTGCACTGATTTTGCTCTGTGTGCAGCCACAGGATAGGGCCTGGCAATGGTCTCTTGTATTAACATTGACAGAGGCAAAAATGGATGGCAACCTATTTTTCATGTTTTCCCTGTGCATTTTCCGGTGATTTCTGGCCATCATGATGTTTTCAATGCCCGTAATGCACAGTTCTGTGGTAGGGCTTGGATGCGTGGGTAAAAACATCCCACAATGTCCACGGTGCATGGTGGCCTCCCGCATTGATAACAGGCAGGGAGGCACACTGGCAACCGTGGTACCGTCCTTGACTCAAGAAGCAAGCCAGCGGAATCAGCACAATCAGTGAGTCGAAGGAAGCCAATGGCAAACCAAATTGTATTGAGCCCGAGATTGCAAGTGGCAACATTAGATGAGCTCACTAATTTGACAGAGATGGGCCAGCTGCAGAGTGTCAGGTATTGCAGGAGTGCTCATTCGAAGGAATCCCGCTGGCCCTTTTTGTGTTGAAACTGCAAGTACCAGAAGGCCCTAGGAAAGGGCAGCGTGAGGTGTCGGAGTGGTCCTACAAGGGTCATGTAAAGTCCCTTGTACACTCAAGTCGCTGACCCATTTCCAAGATGAAGCTAAAGGAAATTAATCCTGTCTCGTGAGAAGTAAAGTGACCTGTATATTTGGCAAGCGTGAACCCGGTTGAGGGGTACCTGCGAGTTGGGGTGAAAAGTAATATACCTGTGAACTTTGTGTAGACCAGAGTGAATCGGGTTGAGGGTTGTCCACGAAGGGAAGTTGATTAAAGAGACATTAGGGCTCTTGAGTATTACAAGCCGCATTTGAAAGGCCGTTGTGATCCCAATGGAGGGAGGTCCAAGATGCAGGAAGGACCCGAGCCTGGCAGTGGGAGATCCATCGCCCAAGGCACAAGATTACAGAGGGAATTTTTGTTTGTATGTGTGTTGTTTTGATCCATCAGGCCTCCTAAGGGAAGAGACTTTGCAAAGAAGAGCCTTGGCCCCTGAATGCTCTGATATAGTTGAACTGGAATTGTGAGCCTCATGCTGGAGAGGCCCAGGGGTGTGCTTTGCTCAGAAGTCCCACCTTGTCCCGTGTTAAAAACGTGGGGAAGGGAGACCCAGCCATACCATACTGACTTATCATTTTTGTGAACACTTCTTTCTTGTCTGGTGAACCTTATCCCACACATTTCTTTTAATAACTTAGTGCTAAGGATTGGCAACAGTTTTTTTTGTTCTTTTTTAGTATAGGCACTTTTGATTTGACAAGACGCTACTAAGACTGCCTTATTATTATTTGATGGTCGTAGCTTGCTCCCATCTTAGCTTTAGGTTTAGTTTAGGCGTTTTTCTCACCCATTATAAAGTTCAATAAACACCCTTGAACTGTGATCCCTTGTGTCTGTCTTTACTGTTGCCACCATGAGTACCTTACATGGCAAAGGATACTTAGCTTTTCTGGGATGCCAGCAGAGAGTGCATTAGTTTAATCGAGTCTAGAATTGATTAGGGTGCCAACAAACACCTGCCCTGGCCTCAGGTTACCCTCTGCAGAGAGCCACGGCATCAACACAGGGAGTCCCTGCAGGCAAAGCCATTTTGCCTGAGGATGGGCCTCGCCTACCATAACCTAAATCATTGGCAGGACTCGGGCACTGAGGGACTGTGCAAGCAAGCAGGTGATCTGAGGATCCCAGGCAGTAGACGGAGCACTAGCCTTGGGGCCTCGAGGTGCTGAACGCTACACTGTCTATGCTTTCACCAGAAAGAAGGGTGATTCTGTGAACCAGGAACAGGGACGTCATCTATGGAATAGCAACATTGAAGGTATACTCAGGGGGGGGGCAGCGGTGGGGTGGGGCCTGCCAGTCAGTAACCACAGCCTGTTCCAAAATGCATGGTTGCTACCACCACCATGGCATTCCAGCGCATTCCGAAGTTGACCCCAGTGTGTGTCAGGTGCAGTTAACTTTCTGAAGAAAGGAGCTCCCCAGCTGGGAAATGTGCTACTTAGTGTGGCGGTGCACCAGAGCCTGGATCATATTGCACAGTTGGACCAAGGGCCCACTCTGCTCCTTTTGACCACAGAACTGGGAGAGAAGGGTGTACAAATAGCACCCAGGGAGCGGGAATGGTGCCACGCTGGGTTATGGCCCCAAGTGCGTGTTAGGCAGAATCCCGTGCAGTGCCCGTAGGGACCACTACACACAATAAAGACTACAGGTGGCGATACTTGGTACAAGCCTGTACTACTATGTCATAGTGGTAGCAGTGGTGGAGCAGCCAGGCTTATCTCAAGAGTATATGAGCAGTAGCAGAGATTACACAAAGGGACCACAGTTACTGTGACTCAAGCAAACACTGACTCAAGGTTTCAGGTAGAAAAATAGAAGTACATTTATTTTTAAACCATTCGTTAGGAACACAACACTTCTATTAAACTTAAACAAAAACCACACGTTAAATATACTACAACTAACCAATTCACTTTGTACAGTATGTCTCAAGGTAAGTACCTTGTGTTTGAATGAACCGGTGTTATGCACAAAACACGTTACCGTGAATATGATTGCGATCAATTTTTGACAGTTCGGTCTACTAACTAAACGCGTATCGGTGACATGAAATGCTACCATGGCAAAAACACACTTAGCACCCGAGATACTCAGAGGGAGTTGAAGGCAAAAATCACAGGCAATATTTTGGTTAGGCAGACAGAATCGAGAAACACTCATAGACAAGAGTTTAAAAGTCAAAGGGCCGGAGCCAGGGTCAAGTGACACCAGGGCCTGTTGCCGAAGATGACACAGTCAGATAGTTCATGATTCAACGTAGCCAAGAGTACTTTGATATTGTCAGTGTTCAGAAGCAAAAGTTATAAGAAGGAGGGAAGACAAGGGCAAGCCTTGGAAACTAAGAAAAGGGGTTCACCCAGTTTCCTCAAGCAGAACATAGTACCTTATTCCAATGGTGCAGCTGGTGCCCTGGCAGTTGTTCCTGTTGGTTTCCCGCAGACCCACGATTCCTGGAGCTTCGTTGTGAAGGAGGACGTCTGAAGGGGGTCTGCACCACACAGGGATGAAGCCAGCAGCAGCGACAACGAATAAAAGGTGCGTGCCTTAAAAACACAGGAGAGGCTCTTCAAATGGCTATCCGGACCACTACAGCGGTGTGCAGCGATTTCGACCAAGGAAGAGGATCCTCTGGCTGTGGAAGACGAGCTGGTTATCCCCACCAGGCTCAAGGGAAGAAGACTCCGGACTGGATCTCGTCTTAGTCGTTGAAGGGCAGATAGCTCAGGACTGCAGCAGGGCTTCACCAGGACGGGGTAGTTGCAGCAGCCGTCGTTCTCTCTGCTTCTCTTTGGTTCCTTGTAGTTCCAGTGGCGACTCTCTGACTTCTAGCCCAAGAGACCTGCCTTTTATGCGAAAAACCCCCATTCACACAGCCTGGCTGTCAATCACCCAGCAGGGGGGTTGTCCAGCCCGGACAACTACCCTGGCCAATCATGACAAAGTGCGACTTGGATTTCCTAGGATACCCTGTGCAGGGGGTGACTACACCCCTCCCTCACATTCAGCCCACCTAGACACCCAGGCGCCTTGAGGAGGGCTTCTGAGCAGAAGCCAGCCAAAAGACGGTGAACAAAGAAGGCGAACCTAGTTTGCCACGCAAAGTAAAACACAAGAAGGACTTTAACAAAAAGAAATGGTGAATAAACCCAACCAGAGCCAAAAGAAAGACGATTTGGTCAAGCGGGTTTTATGTTCGAGGCTAATATAATAGCCAAGAACAATACCACGTTTATCTAATATAATCGCGGTAGAAAAGTTAGGGTAGATACCACTGCCACCAGCCAACTCTAAATGTTAAAAGAGTGAAAGAATGCTCTAGGAGGTACAGATAAAAAGGGATACGAATTAACCCTTTCCAGTACCCCATGGAAGATGGGGTGTACTGGATCTGTGGTAGATTGACTAAGTAAAGTTAATGGTAACTTTACCCTTTTCTGGGGGACTGTAGTCAGCCTCAGAAATGGAGTCGGGGGGAGTCTCAAAGACAACCCTGTGCCACTGCACAGAAGGTGCTGAGTGACACACACAAAGAAGGGGGCTACTGAAGTGGTGTACTCCAGAGCCCACAATCCCAAAAACAGGTAAAAACACATAGCAAAATACAAGTAATAGTGGTGAAAAGCTCACACTCTTACCAAGTGGAAAAGAAACCACTCCAGAGATCCAGCAAAGCTGTTGAGGGATTCACTAGGTAAGGGAAATTAGCCATGAAATGAGAATTCTCCCTAACAGTGCTAATCCCTGGGTTGCATTCATTCAAACCCATTGATGTCCATCACATTCAAATTTCTGATGGCTTCTTTGCATGCTTATCTCCAGATGTGTACTCCACCTTCAGTCTAGACCTTTCAGTGAAAATGGCCGTATCGGGACCTGGCAGCTGCTGCCTGGGAACATCGTCTCATCTGTATCGCATTCATTCTCATAGGAGCAATGCCCGACTGTATTGGCACCAGGATTGCTGGCGGATTCATCCCCAGAGTACATTGAAGCTGACCTCTTTAACATGTATAAAAGGCGGCCACTAGCATAAGGAGTCCTGTCTGCCTGCTATGCAAGGTTACCTGCATAGCGAAAATATGGTCAAAGGTGTACCCTGACGCTCAGTGGGTGCAAACAAGTTTCTGTGTGAATTCTTAGATTAAGACTCATCAGGGAAGAAAGGGTGCACCAGAGTGATAAAAAGGAATGCCACATTAAAGAAACTTTTGAACTGTTGCTCATATAGTCTGGAAAAAGGCATAGATTTTTTTTTATATATTCCATTACTGGTGATGTGAAAAAGAAACCCTGAAATGTCGACCATCTGAATTCATTAATTTGAACCAGGTCTCAACAGGCACTCGTTTTCCCTATTATCGAAAAGCAAACACCCCCCCCGCCTCCCCGCCCCCGAAGAGAGTATTTTCCAGAGAGTATTTTCCAGAAAAATCTTAACATTTTCAAATCTGCATGCTGCTTGTGTGGCGTTTGTGTAAAGTTTCACCAGTATCCTGATTTAAAAATGTTTTTTTAAAGAAATTGCAGAAGATTGATACGAGGTAAGATTTTGATTTTCTGTATTTTTGATCAATGTGGAACAAACATTTATGTTTCATAAAAAGGAAAAGAAGCCTGTTCCCTCAACGGGCGACATCTGTAATGGCCATTCACGGGTCGTTTGGCCGCCTGCATTTTACCATCGAAATATTAAATCTTACATGCGTTTCAAGTGGCCCCATTAGTTCTCCGAGTAGCCCGAGGTGCCGTCAAACCTGCGCAGTTAATGCTGCTGTAAATGGGGCGCATGGGTGATCATGTTCTCTTGTGGTTTTCCGTCTCGTAATTCCTGTTCAATTCCATTTTATAGGGCACTTGTCCTGTCCGTACGCCAAGCCCCTCAGCACGGTCAATACATATTAGTTATTTTTTTTGTAATTACACCTATTGACTGTTGCTTTTAACTCACTGCATTGTTGAGTCACTATTTCTTAAATGAACCTCTTTGTAAGTCAGTTAATTACTAAATCGAACCCCCTCAACCCCAGCCCCTACAGATGACTTGCTGTTCATCTTTAAATTTGATTAGCTCCTTTCTACTTTAAGTATTTTTTAATCATCTCACAGTTCATTACCCCATTTTATATTGATCATCTTTAAACATAAATAATGTTTGTAACATGTCATTTCTCATTCCTCTGTTTGTAAGGGTTTTTTAGTGCCCAACTGGCATCAGTGGCTTGAGATCTCTATCTGGCAACCATACATCTCATAGCGGAACCTACCATGACCCCAGATGTTTCTGTAGCCATGTACATAATGCCACAGAAGCATGGGGTCAGAAGAGCACTGGGGTTGGTCTGACCAATGAAATGATAGAATTTACGTAAGTTCTAACATTGCTCTCAAACTCAGAATGGTTGACAGTTTGAAATCCTGTGTAGCAGGTGTGTGCTCTGCTTTCAGTATGTCATGTTGTCCGTATTTTTTGTAGCATCCATCTTCTGCTCGTTTGGCATTTTAACATTGTCATCTACCTGAGTGTGCCGTGTTGCACTGGCAGTTGGAGCTTGTGGGAACTGTGGATCTTTGTGCTATTGTTTTGATTTTTCTGGTGCTTGTGTGGACTTTATCCCTTAGTAGCCTGCTGCCTGTATGTGGATCTAGAAGGACACAGCTCCTGCTGTCCAGTGTTTTTGGTAACTGAGATCCAAAAGTCATACTTTGGCGCTGACCAGGTGATACTTGATATTTAATATTAATTTCCACACTTGGTAAGTGTTTGCAATAAATATTGGTTTATTGTTTGTAAAGTGCTTCAAACAATGGTTGTCACTCTTGTGACATACATTTTAGTTGGTCAGGGCTTCCATAGTATACCAAGAAAGCAAATGCTTTGGTTTCACTAGTGCCAAGTGTATTACATAGGGAGCCATTGTAAAAACATACTTGTTCATTGTTGGAGTCATTTAAAAGTTTCTGCTAGATTTAACATATTTTTCCACTATACTGTGCAGATGTCTAAAATTCCCTAGAGGGGACCCAGTTCTATAGAAATGCGAACTGTGGACTCTTCCATGTAATTAAGCCTCTTTTAAATTTGCAGTTAAATGCTGTTTACCAAGTCCTGCTGCATTTGTGGCTTTTCACACTGTTGGTTTATTGGGAGCGTCCAGTTTGTGCCTTTTAGTGTGTTCTTTCCTTTGATCTGTGCTGGGTTGACGTGTATTTCCATTGATGCATCTTTTGTTTATATGTGTTTGAGTGTTAGAAGGGTTTATAAGCGTTTATTTGTTGGAGTGCAAAATGACAAGTGCGGTCCATTTTGCTGAGTTGGTTGCTTACAGCCAGTCTTACTAATTGTGGACTGGCTTGGGTTTGCTGTACTGGGTTTTGAGGTGTCATCGGTGGGGGTGATTGAGTGCTACAGCGTTTGTTGTTGGGTCTGCTTCCTGGTGTTATTCCAATAACGAAGGACAATGCAACCTACTTGTTAGTGGTTTTAGGTCAGCTTTTTAATTGCAAGGAGGCTTTGTTCTGAAAAAGTGATGTCAAAAACGGGATGAAGAGACCTGCCCTTCAATAGAGCTACTTTCCCTGACACTTGGACGGTTAGGACCTGAAGCCTACTCTCTGCTGACTGGTTGCGCAGATCACATGACCAGGTGTCATCTGAGATAGTGATCTGCCCTCTTGGATCTGTAGCAAAGGGTAGAAGGGGACATGTGCTACTCCTGTTTAGTCCAGGAGCGTTTAAGGTCAGATACCCGTCTGCTCAAAGTACAGGAAAGCTTAGGTAAGATGCTGAGAGCCATACCCCATAAAGCTGCCAGAAACTCCCACACAAGCACATTCTGACACACGCAACCCCCTTCACATCTTGCGCCACATCAAAAGCACACATGCAGCCTCTAACAAATACACTACACAGTCCTCCACAAGACATCATGACATGCATCCTCCAGTGACCATTTTGATTCATCTCCATGCAGCGCCTCATCTGTAATTACCTTTGCTTGTGTGTGCGGACTCTCTTGCTATATCTGTCACACACTCCACCCACCCCCTCACTCTCTCTCTTATACACCACAGGCAAATACAATCTACATTGATAAAATCACATACCTAATCGTCGCAAAGACCATCATAAGCCAATAGTGCAACGTTTGTTTGAGATTTCAACCTCCCAGGCACACAAGAAATCCAGAAAAGCACTAGCTACTAGACACCACAAATATAAAACTGCTTAATGCTGAGCCTACCCACAACAAAAGCAACACCCATGGCCTAGTGCCCTTAGATGGAAAGACCATGTCGTCTTCGCTATCCAGATTCATCACACAACCGCCGCCAAACAAAACCAGCTAAGGGGCCACATTGTTCATGTATACCTTCAGTCTCGAAGACAGGCAGCCTCCACTCTCTGGTATCCACCCTTCATCAAATCTAAACAACAGGCTTGGTGCGCACACCATCCCCCTAACAGACCGGAGCTGACCAACAACAAATGCTCCCTCAACCAGCAAGGAAAGGTCTGGCAGAAATCGCAACAGGATGACGATTTCACTCTCCTGAAATTGCTCTGCTCAGTATGCGGGAAACATCTCTCTGCAACAGAGGATAGTTTCTACTCCTCTACCATTGTACATACGGCCAATATAGTTAAAGGCCTGTTAAGGCATCAAACACCATGTTAAAACTCTACCCAAAATAACAATCCCTCATACCATCAAAAGTGCAAACACCATCAAGGAATATTTAAAGGATAACATAGACAAGGTTGGGTGGCACATCAATAGCTCCATCCGCTACAGATCCTTACCCTACCCATCCCTTCATGTAAAACACTGAGACGGGCCAAAAGAAAGAACCATTACAGTGGAAGACCCACCCAACACTCTAACAGGCCTCCTCAAAACAATCTTCTATGAAGACTACATCTACATCATCCCCGCATCTATGATAAAAGCAATTCCAGGGTACACATTATCTCTTCTCCTAAATGACAACACCACCTCTCAAGTGTAAGGTTTTCTTTTCTTGATGCTTTAAAGACTAGCCAGATGTTTCCTTTGCTGAAGAAGCTCACACCAGACCCAGAGGATTTGGCTGTGTATGATCCCATCACACACATTTCATTTGTCAACAAAATCCCTAGCCTTGCAGTTAAACAAAAGCGTCTCAGAACTTCCTTCTAAAAAGTACTAATCCATTGTCTGTCTTGGATACAGCACTGAGACCATAACCATACAAGCCATTGATATTCACTTCAATTCCTTGACAAAGAGTGTATGTCTGCCTTCTGGTTCTACTCAAACTTTCTGCTACTTTCAACATGGTCAACGGCAACATACTGCTCTTATCAACATTCTGGTCTTGCGCATTAGCTTTACCAAAGCTGCCCTTCCATGGTTCATGTCCTACTTGGAAAACAGATACCAGGTCTTCCAAATGGTAACCAAAAGAAAGATCCTTCTGATGGCCCATAACCTGTGAATCTGAGGGATTCATCCCACCAATCTTCTTTGATACCTAAATGTAGTCATTGAAGTAATGCCTGGCCAACATCATCAAACTTCTCCAATATGTGGATATGAGAGAGCGCTTGCTGAAAGTGAGCTGTGTCAATGGCATCCACCATATAAAAATTCTGCCTTTCTGTCATACAGACCAGGATGTCTATTGCACACCGAATGCTGAAAAATGTGAGAACTGAATTTATCCTTGGGAGCTCTTCCATGCGCAAGTTAAAAAAAACTGACTGAAAGAAATTAAGCTTCATGGATTCAACCTTCTGCCTGCTCTCCGTGCCAGGTCACTCTGATTCACCATCAATATCAACCTCTTCGAATGGATTGTGTCCTCCAACGCATTCCACACCTTTGAAATGTAATATCCACAGCTGTGCACTAAGGAAACTTTTTCGGCAGAGGGCGTCCTGCGTCGATGGCGTTGGCTCTATGTCCCTCGAGGGCCTCTGTCGAGGGCAACGTCACAGGATGTTATAAATAGGACGCACGGCACCCGTAGCCTCAGTTCCGTTTTTTCCACGAACGTGTTAACTTCGTGAGACTCGGCGCGCCTTGTGTGTTTTCTTCATTGAAGATGTCTTTCTCATCGACCCCTCAGACTCCGCGGTCCGGCTTCAAGACCTGACGGGACTGCAAGTCTAAGATGTCGCTCACTGACCCCCACCGCATTTGTTTGTGGTGCCTGGGCCTGTCGCACGACACAGAAGACTGCTCGAAATGCCAGTCGCTGACTGCCAAGGCCTTGCGGAAGGGGAAGCTCCAGGTAGGTAGACTCTAAACCAGCTAAGTCCAGGACTTCCAAGTCCAAGGGGGCACCTGTATTGACGTTGATGCTGTAGCCTTCGGCGATCATGACGTCAAGGTTGTCGACGCTCTCAACGTCGAAGCCTTGGACGCTATCGGCACCTTTGGGGATTTTTTCTCAAAATTTGCTGTTGGAGTACCCAGACATCGTGGATCCTCCAAGGAAGGCTACATCGAAGTCGGTGAGGCCGGTTTTGGCCTCCATGCCCTCTTCTGTCCCCAAACCTGACTTTCAACCCCTTCTGGATGATATTTTTGAAGAGGAGGAAAGGTCTGAGGTTGAGGAACCTGGTGACCTTGATAATGCTCCAATTTTGTCTGGTGACAGTCAGTTGGAGGAGTTGAGGCAGACCCTCCATGATGCAAGTGGACTTGACATTTCCCTGGAAGTGGAGTTTGGTAGACCTGAGCCTGCGGCTCATGCAAAGTCTTATTTTAGGAGACTCACGGCGCGAGTCTCGGAGTATCTGGGCTGGTCTAGTCCTCCGGAAGACTTTGTGCAGGATGATCTGACGGACATCTTGGATCAAGGTCCGACCTCTGACCCTGTTTTGCCATTTCATTCTACATTGCAGAAAAGGGTGGCAGCTGCTTGGCAGTCCCCGGAATATCTTCCGTCTGTGAATAAAAATCTAACTAAGAAATACTGCCCTTCTGTTAGCGACCCTAGCTATTTGTCTACTCACCCCACTCCTGAGAGTTTGGTGGTTCAGGTGGTTACGGCCACCTCGCGGCAGGCGGCGTACTCTACGATCCCTTCGGATAGGGACGACAATCGCTTCGACGGTTGGGCCCGGAAGGTATTTTCTGCTGGGAGAATGGCCTTGAAATCGGCCAACTTCACGTGTTCCTTGGCAAGGTTTTCACACACTCTGTGGAATTGTGTTTCGTTGGCGGCTGAGCATATTCCCAAGGGAGAGGGATGGTTTCCTTGCTCTCGTGCAAGACGGCATGGATGCCATGTGCGAATCCCTTCAGTCGGGTTTGGATACGGCCGACAGTGTTAGCCGATCCATGGCTGCAAGCACCGTGATCAATACATGATGCAGCTTTTGGAAGTTGTTTCTACCCAAAAATCGGAGCTGGCCACCTGCCACGCTGGTTTCCGATGCCCCTGGGCACTCAGGCGGGACCCCTGAACCAAGAAGGCACAGCAATATGTCAAAGAGCAGGTTCCATACAAAAGCAAACGCGTTAAGCAGGATGCAAATTGGCTAGTGGTAAGCTATTAAACCACCACAAAACCTACCCGTCCTGATTTGTGAATGCCATTCTGCCAGATATACCCCATTTTTACTTGCGAAGTGTGCATTTTCTAGCGGTAATGCTGAGTGCAATCTTGTGGCCTGGGTTATGTGTTATACATGAAAATTAAACACTGAGTTGCTTCTGAGAACTTTGCTAAAGGTGCACTCCTTTTGTAAATCTAAGGATTGTATCAATAGTTTAATTTTAAGCCATGAGTCGGGCGAGGTCATCTGACTTTGTGGTTAGGTTATTCAAGTGGGAATAACTGGGTGCAAATGTGATAACAGTAATTTCATGAAAATGTAATGTCCATGCTAACAACATGCAGGGTTCTCTCCCATCAGTGAAAATGTATCTTCTCTGAACCATGTGAGGTACATTGCCACGTGGCCTCCACACCACATTCAATAAGAGTGTCATGGTCTTTAACCATTGTTGTTTTATACCATGAATCTTGCATCTCGTCAATCTCAAAGGGTGTTACCAACATCTCGCTACATGGCAATTGCCCGAATCCCTGGTTTCATATCCTCTTTCTGATATTTGGGCAGTGCTCTCGCAGTGCTCCTAGCTCAATTGGTACTCAGCTTTTAGAACAAAAGGGTGGCCCAGTAGTGAAAGGACTAAGGGCGAGAAAATATTACAAGACGTGTCCTACCTCTTACAGGTTCTACATGCGTTAGTCCTTCATGTTTCTGAGTCTGGTGTGCTGAGGTGTTTTAATCCCTCCTATCCTTTGTGTACCAAACAGGCTGGTTATGCTAAAGAAATACAGGCTAGTTATATTTCTTTTTCTTCTTGGCCGTTTTGAATTGGCCTTGTTTATTTATTTTACAACATTTTTATAGCATTGTCCTATTCGTTTCTTAGGGTGCTATGTATTCAAATGTAAAACAAGTGATTGAACATAAATACATGTACATGGTGAACAATGTTAACAAAACACATGTGCATACAATTTAGAGAGTGAAGAGACATTCTAGATGTTTTCAGTCAAAGTACCTTGTTCATATACATAACATGTATCAAGCACTGTTAGTCAAAATGTTTTTCATAACGATTTTTTGTGCCTGGGCCTATGTGCAATTTCAGCTCCTACTTCTGTTGTTTGTTGACCGATTAAACAACAGCTGAAATGTGCAGAACTAGATCACCATGTTCGTATTAATTAAACAGATACAGTAAAATACTCGGAGGGTAGGGGACTGTTCCATCCTTGATAGCATTTCATTCATTGTGCTACTACGTGTTCTACATCAAGTATATCGTGGTCTGATCCAAGCATAAGTAGAAAAGATCACTGGGCAGAAAAAGGGGGCTATTCTGTTCTCTAACATTTAATTGATTATGCTTCATTATATTCTGCATAAAGCATATATCATGACCAATGTTTCAAAAAGGTAGCAGACGCCCCTCTCCCTGGGTCGACATTTCTAGTATTACCATCAATTCTGGCTGGGTGCTACAGAAGTTGTAGTTTATCCTAATCCATTGACGTTTCGGCAAATGTTGTCGATTTAACTGGGCCTTGGATTGGGTGGTGGAAAAGAGAATAGATTGGTGTATGTGAACTAAACGTGGTCTTTATAGAAAGCCTGTTTATGTTAAAGCAAGCCGTGAGTTCAAAAAACAGAATAGCTGGCTTATTGAAGGTTAATAATTGGGGGCTTTTGAAGATGTCCCCTTTGTATGACCTTGGTAGCCTTCCTTTCCTTGGAGTATGTCTGGGTTCAGAAGTGGGGGTCTTAATGTTTGGGCTGCTGTGGTCCACTTATTGGCCGTAGAGCTCTGTGAAACTTAATAAAAAATCTGTATAGTGTTAGGCTACCTTTATTTGGTTCGTAGGGCTGACTATTTTCTTTGTGGTGTTTAGAGCGTAGTCCTTGTTGGGGTTATGGATCGATCGGCTTGTTCATGGCATCATTCTTTCTGTGTGGAAGGGACGCATGGTGTGAGTAATGTCTCTGTGTATAAGTCGGGTTGAGTGCTCCATAGTTAGACCGCAGGTCTCGAGTGATTAAATTGACTTACCAGCCTGTTGGGTCGTGTAGCCTAGTATGCGAGCGGTCCTCCCTCCCTTTGATGCACAGTGGTTACCGAGCAACTAAGGCCCGTCTCCACTTCGCGCATGCGTGGTAGCTACCTTTAAGTTAGATTGCTAGCACGCATGTATCTCGGGGCTTGTATTCTTGTTTCCTTTTTCTCGTTCAGCATCCTTGTTTACATGGGTACAAACGTGTACCTGGATCTCGCACTTGAGTGCTACGTGGAATATTAGTTATTAAACGTGCTCATTCCCTGGACTGATGGTACGTGAAGGGTGTGTAGTTATATCCAGGAGGTCGGAAGTCAAGACAAAGGTGTACTTTGTTCAATGCCGGAGTTTAGTGTCAGTCAGCTCTGTAATTGGCACTCTGCAGCTGTGCAAATTAAACTACGCTGGCTCTAATGGCGGGGGGAGAGGGGTTAACTTAAATTTACAGATAACAGATCCACTCCATATGCAAGTTCATTCCATCCTTGACCTCTAAAATAACACTGCCAACATTTAAGACAATCGGGGCCAACAGTGGGGAAACTTATAAAGTGCACTATTGCCCACTGCCCGCTAATCTATTGCCAAACCACTGGTTTCATGCCTCCAGAACAACCCGTAAAAGGCTATTCATTTTGGCCATTGGAGTCAGTGTATTGAATAGACAATCATTTGTAGATTGTTTGAAGAAACAGCACCGTGTGCAACTGTGCATCATCTTAAAGACTGTTGAATTGGCAGGGCAATTTGTCATTTTTGTGTTAAGAAATCATTATGCCTCTACATTTAAAAGTGGACATTCCAAGAAATCGGAACATGGATTTTTCGGCGCTTCAGCTACCCATGCGGCGCGAGTATTTCTTCAAAGTCGCAAAGTGCTGGGCGCTCTGGGAGGTATTCAGCGTGTAAGCGAGGGGGCTGTCGGAGGGCTATTCACAGTTGCCAGGGCTGCTATTTGAAATGATCAGGAAATCGGTCCTCGCCGGAGTCCGGCTCCTCTCCAGAGGATAGCTGGAAACCTGTGCATTCTTGAGCCCGTTTACCTGAATCTAGACGCCACTCACGTATACGGCTAATAAGAAAGCCGGTTATAAGCAACATTTATCTAAGCCTGCCTCCACTATTGGTTCTTCCTACATCGATTGGGGGCTAATAGCATCCTGTATTACATCGCACACTGGTGTATATCTCTCAGTTCAGTCCTCGCTTAAATTATTTGCTTGTGCGCATGGGTACAGTTTTCACTAGAAAGCTGCACGCCCGTGCACGCGATCCTCTTCGGTTGCATGCAGGTTACATGCCCTGTTTTTATATAGTCTTGTCGTTCTGTAGTTCCATAAATATATGCTTCACCCTCTGTTACCACAGTTTGATTTACCATCTGAGAATTGCTCATAGTTTGACAAAAGCTGGTTGTCTTTTCTAGCCAAAGAGCAAGAATTCAGGCTACAGCTGGTCCAGTTGGAAAATGTGAGGAACCAGTGTTAGATTTCCAATTTAAGTTTGAAACTACAGTGATAGCATGCTGTGTGAGCGAAGAGTCAAACTAAAGTGAATACCAGAAATAAGGACAAGTTCGGAATCCTTTGCACAGTAAAGACATCCTGGACGGTGTAGGTGGATGTGAACTTTTCAATGATAGGCAGGCAGAGGGTGCCAGTGACAGAATTGGGGGCTTTTTCTAGCGTTGTAAGGTTTCATGAGGAACTACAAGGAGGGGAGTTGCTGTTTTGTTGTAGTTGTTAAGCTTTGATATTTATGGCAGTAATGGAGGACTTCCCTTAGTGGAGATGACATCAAATGCATTTTGCAAAAGCAGAGTATGAAGTAGCATTCAGATGTGTTGCAGTCAACCTAGTGACGGTTATCTCATTTTGCTATCAATGTGGATCTTTAGCTATTTGGCCCTGAGGAATAAAAGTGCAGACAGGGTGAAGCAGGTGGTTGATACAATTGTTTTTACAATTGTGGACAAGGGAGAGGTGCTCTCATTCTTGGAGGCGTCCCTTATTGAGCAGTGGGTGGGGACCTCCTATGACTGGAGGAAGGTAGCACTCTGCTTGTCAAAGATTTCGTTGTTCCCAGTGATTGTTAAACAAACACAAAGCCCATTTCAGTGAGGTAGAACTCCTGGGCAATGCAGGTAGACCACTGGGGCTGGGGGCGGGGGGTTTAGGGGCTAGGGGCAGTGCCCTGTTTTGCCATGACATATGATGCTGGGGCAGAGAGATATGGAAGTATAAGGATGGGTGACAGATGGTTTAGGATGGCAACAGCTATGAGGTTTCAGGCGTGAAAGTGGACCAGCTCTGTGGATCCACTCTGCAGAAGCTCATTTTTAGGTGGTTTAATAGTTTTAGTTGTGAGGTAATGGAGGACTCTCATATCGCGCTCATACACAAGTGTTTCAGAGCGCGAAATTGGTGGAAATTATGTTTACTGTGTTGGAAGATTGATACGTGGTGTGGCCGGATCATCAAATTGGGGACATTTGCGCGCTTTTGAGTGTGGTGGGAGGAGACCAGCATCTCGAAGTAGTTCAGTAAGCTGCTAGTTTGAGATGCAAAGATGTATATGGCCGATAGGACACCAGGTTTTTCTCCGTTTGTGGGCATGAAGTTAAGTGGGCTTATTTAGGGTGTCCTGCATAGTTGAAGGATTCATTGACTATGCTCTTACGCATACTCGGTACGATGCGTGTAAAAGCATGCTCTCTTGCACATACTGGCACGGTATGTGTAAAAGCATGCTCTTAGACATACTCGGCACACTGTGTGTGGTGCCCCATTATGGTTGCTTTATTAATACTGCTACTTTTAAATTGTCCACAGAAAGTTATCAGATCCTTTATATTGGCCGCTCATGAGTATTTGAATCCTGCAATCTATTTGTAAACCTATACAGATTTGTGTTGAGTCACAGTAGCATTATGAGTTTTTGTTTGATCTTTAATTTTACCATGATTCCTTGATTGCTCTGAAATGAGAAATGGCTCCATAAAAAAAGTCAGTGTGTTAATAAATAGCTTGCGACTGTGGAGTTGCCTTCGAGATATTTGCCGGAATTCCAGTATATGTGGTGTTTTTTTTGTCCTGGTCCTGCTATTGGTATGGTTTTGGATATTGTGTAAGCAGGCAATATCCGCCATCGTGCTATTGCCTGTGAATGCAATCTGCCACCAGTTGTCCGGTGGTTCTGCTTACATGGTTTAGCTGCTGGACGTCTCGAGTGTATTTCCAGCCCCAGTTTTTAGCTTTGTCTAGTCTTATCCTCACCTCGCACCATGGAAGTGACAACACACAGGGCCCGTCAGTAGTCTTCTCCTGTTACTTTAGCATCCCCTGATTTTCTTCGGATGGTCTGTGTGCATATTTTTACTCCAACCCCTGAGATTCCTCCATGGAAAATAACTGCATCCTTGTGACGTCAGTGTGAGCCATGCAAATCCCAAGGCTTTAGGACATTGTGTTCCAATGGAGGCCCACAGTCTTCCATGTGAACATCCTGTTTTCTGGGAACCGTACTGCAGACAGGTAGCTGTGGGCATTATGGAATATAACTTCAGGTAGGTATCCGCGTGCTCTGCTGAATGGCCAATAGAATGCAACAGATGTGATTTGGGGATGTTGTCAGGACGTTTGAAGGGCAGTCAAAGGGTCGAAGCATGAAGGAACGCTCCCCTAAACAGTAAAAGCGCCCCACTGCACAGATGGAAGGGACTGCGTTTGTCTATGAGCCATGGCCCTGGCATGCAGACTTGTTGTGCAAATTCTACTTTTTTTTTAACGATACGTGCCTCCGAAAATCAATATTATTCCTGGCGAGCGTTCATGTTTGTGGAGTTTCACACAGGTCCTGTTTGCTCAAGTTCCTTCAAGAGATTAATGCTTTAGGCAATGGAAATAAACCAAAGGGAGATTAGATAAATACATGCTGGTCAAAAAAGGAGCAGGGAATGAGTTGACAGTCGCGCGGCAGGTGACCTAGTTGGGAAATGCGAACACCTGACGTGAGAAATGGCGCCAACAGAACCATTCCTCTCCGGGATGGACGATTGTGTCAATGCTGCCGCTCAGTCACTTCATAGGAAATAGGTTGTCAACTCTTTAATAAGTCTGTCATCTTTAAAGAAGTGAAACTACAGCCTGCGAGCCAAACGTACTTTGTCCAGTACATGTTGGGGATTTGTGTCTCTGGCTGTGAGATGTACGGTTATTTTGCTTGCCCAGGCTGCCATTAAATTAATGAGCAGGGCCTCCATTTTTCAAAAGAAAAGAGCCGTTGCAGACCACATAGTCGCTGCTTTCAGTTTCTGTGGAATAACTTGTCGTCTGGGTTTTTCAACACTTTAAGGGTTTCCCTTGTGCTTTGACTGAAGTGCTAGAAGGGAGCAGTGAAATCTGGAATTCTGCCTGAAACTTGTAGTGTGTACATGGCAAAGTAAAGTTTGTGTTCGCTCTTGCATGGCTTCACAACATGGTTTCTTATGCAGAAAATACATCAAAAGCTGCTTCAGCCCCTAATGATGACAGCAGGACCCCAAGGAAGATGGGAGGAACTGGCCGGTGGAGCTAAAAAAGAAAGGGCCACCGACTGAGTACCCACAGGAAACTTGCGAGAATATTATTTAAAATTGCGGACCTCTGATGAGCTGCTCCAGTTACTGGCCCCCAGGGCGCCAGAGAAGATTGTGAAGTCTGAGTATCTGCATATTTTGGTCCCAATTAATATATTTTTTTTATTGGAAGGAAAATGTTTTCTAAAGTTAAAACAAAGTAATTTCTATTTCTAATGGGGGAATTTTTAACAAAAGCAAAACATATGCAAATTAAATATTAGAACGCCTTGTCAAGCCACCGCTTTAATCGTTCCACTTATCCAAGTGTATCTGTGATTTAAAGCACATCCTTCCCATCTGTTTACTATTTTTTGTTGGGAATATTTATACGCCCCATTTTTTATGTATGGAGTATTTGCCCGTTTTTAAGCAGCAAAAGTGCCTGGCAGAGCGCTTACCTGTCGGGCTACCGGCACCTCTTGATCTGGTGAACTCCTTTTCATGGACGGAACTCTCTGACCTGGTTGTTGGTCTACCTGATCCGGTTGAAAGATCCCCCCTGGTAGCAAGATCAAAACCAATACCAGAGATCAGCCAAAGGTTGCTAAAATGTTCAAAGATGGCTGTACATTGGCTACACCCGAGAGTATGGGTCCTCACTGCCACCTTGGGCAGGTGTTGCAGATTCCCCTTTATTTTTTCTTTTGCCAGCAGCCCCCCAAACCCCTTTTCTGCTGTGTACGTTGAGTATTGGGATTTCCACTAAACACTCACTGGCCAAACGAGGATTGGCACATGCGTGCGTGTTTAAACATCAGGCTGAATTGACAGCTAAGTGCGCTGGTCGCGTTTTATACCTCGGAACGCAGCTGTGATGGTTCGGGTGCTAACTGCTCAGAGGATTGCAGGTGGAGCCAGCCGATACCGAACAAACCTGTTGGGTTCCCCAAAGTATGTGCATATAAGGACATCGGCCGAGCATTAGCGGGTCTTGCTCCCCAACAGACTCTGCTGGATGCCACCTCCTCTTAGAATATTGAGACATGGCATGATGTGCCATCGCCAGCCTCCGGCTAAAGGCTCAATGTGCTACTTTCAAGGTGCAGACTGTCTGATGGTGGGCTCTACCCTAAATCACAGGTTTAATTGGACATAGCTTAGCTAGGAGCCAGCAGCTTGTGACAACAGTTAGTGTCTTGTATCAACTGTGAAGCTGTGGCCTACAGGAGAAACCTCCCCAAAATAGTGTAGCTGCCCAGTCTGCGCGATCCTGGTATTTTGTTTCTCAGCACCAAATGGCGCCCGGTTGGTTTGCTCACCATCTATTCTTAGTGAGTAGCAATTGGCTGTGCCCAGGATGGGTACAGTGCTTGCTCCTGAGCACATTTTTATGAACGGATTTTGAAATGCTGCCCCCAAGGACTTCTTTTCTTGACACTTCCATGATCCCATCTGCTGGTGCAGTGGTCTGCAATCTCTGGCTCTCCAGAGCCCAACTTTTCTGTTACAGGAAATGATCATATTCTATCTGCCTCCCTTTTACTATTGGGATTTAAGATCTGCCATTTGCAAAAATCTTTGCTTTTCGTGGTCCGTTTCAGACAAGGCCCAAACTCACTAATTTACCACAGTGGAAATATTAATTTAGTCCATTTGTTTCAATAGTGATCCCGAGTGGCTGTGCAAAGATGAATGAATTTGAATTATGAATAATCTCACAGAATTGTTTGCCGCAGTGACCGGAGAATGCAGGCTGCGTTAATTGTGCAATATCGCGCCTTGCTATCTGTGGGCTGCTTCAGTGGGTTCCATGTGTTAAAATAGTGGCAAAAATGGCTGTGAACACAAAATATCGCCGCAAAAAAAGTGGTTTTGACGCTGCAATCCATGTAAAGGATCCAGGGGACACCCCCGCAACTCCTGGACCCATTATACCATTTAAGGGGAGCAGGGGACACCCCTGCTCCCCTTAAATGGTGTAATGGGGTACACCTTTAACGGGTCAAACCACAGCATTTTTGCCGCTATTTTTTTACAGGCAATATTTTGGCTGCAATTTTATCACTGCATACCCTTCAGTGGGAGTTCGTATTGGCTGAATGCCAAGTTTACAAATTGGCACTGGGTTCAAATTAATGTTAAGAGTCTAGACCAGGGTATAGTCTTCAAGAGGCTTTCACACCTTAGAAATCAAAAAACGAGCTCTAAACTGAGGGAGAAACGTAATGATTTCCGTTGTGTGAGGCCCAGTAAATGCTGGAATCTCCTCTAAGTGAGTTCATGAGGGAAGGTACAGCTGTGTACAATCTGAGCCTTTTCGATAAACACTGCTGGGATAGCTGAACGGTTTGAGCACTAGCTGCTGCAATCTGTTCGTGATCTGCAGGTCGCAGGTTCGAAACCCCTGGCAAGGCCAACTCGGCCTTTCATCAGTCTGTGGTCGATAACGGAGTACCAACTTTGGTTGGGTGATAATTGTATGTAAACATTTTCTATGTACAGCGCTTTGGCGAAAGCGCTATATAACTAAGAAACTCTTATTATCATTGGTCTGGTACTGGTGTGAGCCCATGTGTGATCTTAAATGAAAATGAAAGGGCAGGGGACAACCTCTGGAAAACTCTGTTGTTGGGGCTTTCCATTGTAAACCATAGTAAAAAGGGCAGTCGTGGCATGCACGTACCTTGCCTCCATGGCGTGCTTCTCTCTATTAGTGTTCCTCTTGTCACTAGTGCCATGCGTGAGTTAAGGATGTGGTTGAGCGGAGCCAAGGGACCGCAGTGTTTGGCCATCATAAGCCACACCTGCCTTTGAAGCTTTTATTTGTTGCGTTCATCTGTGTGGATCGCGTCTTGAAAGACAACCAAAAGGTCCTTCATACGACATGAACATGTGCGATAAAGGCAGATAAAAGCAGGCTTTTGTTGATTTTGTAAACGGGGCATCCATTGCCTGTACTCTCGAATGCAATGCTGTGTACGTGATAGAAATGTTCAGCTCCGTTAAAGAAAGTTGCGAATTTGCTCTTCCATGTGGATGGCAACCTGGAGTGTGCAAAGAAATGCAACCAACTGCTTGTGGAGTCATGCTTTCTACACTGCTTGATAGTTCGTTGATGCCTGGTGCCTTTCTGTTGTCTGATACTTCTGCATGTGTACAACCCTCTGAAAAAAGTTGTCCAGTACAGAGGCTGAGTGGGACCTTTTGTATAGGACACACTCTGGAACTGAATCCCCTTTTGGTGCTGGTTATCCCTGCAGAGTTTAGCTAATAGACTGAAGACCCATGGACCTAGTCCGAGAAAATGAACCTCTTAAAGGGGTAGTCCAGCTAAAACTTTTATTGAAAAAATAGATAGGCAACATAAAAAAAAAATGTGCACTTTTTTTTTAAAACTTCCTATGTAAAATTTTGAGCTATTCAAGCTCAAAATTCGCAAAAGCAAGCACACGGGCGCATTCATTTTGTGAAATGGATGCCCGCCTGTGCTGACTTTTGCTTTTGCGGCACTAATGAAGGAAAAGCCAGCCAGCTATAGTAAACAAAAGCTACCGCTGGGTGGCTTTTCCTTCATTGTTGCTGTATGCGGAGGACGGGGACCGGAGACCAGAGCAGGAAAGCTGCAGCTGGAGGAGCCCGGAAAACTTAGAAATAAAACCGCAGCTTTAAAAATGTTGTATTTATGTTTGCGGTCGCTTTTGAAGCGACCGCACACATAAATACAACGTTATTGTGTTTGAAGACGCTGCGGTTTTTCTTTCCAGGTTTCGCAGACTCCTCCGGCTCGGAGGAGCCTGAGAAACTCGGAAAGAAAAACCGCAGCGTTTTCAAACACAACCGCGTTGTGTTTCTGCCTGCTGTGGCTATCACTTTGGGTCCCCGGTGCTCCCCCACAGGGGGAGCACCGTAGACCCAAAGTGAAAGCCAAGGCAGGCAGAAACACAACGCGGTTGTGTTTACATGCCACAGTGTTTCTGCCTACAGCTGATTTCCCATTTGGGGCTCTCGGGCTCTCCACGGGGGGCCCGAGAGCCCCAAATGGGAAATGCTAAATGCTGCAGTGTTTCTGCCTAAATCTGCTTTCCCATTTGGGGCTCTCGGGCTCCCGGAGCCCGAGAGCCCCAAATGGGAAAGCAGATTTAGGCAGAAACACAACCGCGTTGTTTCTGCCTGCCTTGGCTTTCACTTTGGGTCTCCGGTGCTCCCCCCATGGGGGAGCACCGGGGACCCAAAGTGATAGCCACAGCAGGCAGAAACACAACGCGGTTGTGTTTGAAAACGCTGCGGTTTTTCTTTCCGAGTTTCTCAGGCTCCTCCGAGCCGGAGGAGCCTGCGAAACTTGGAAAGAAAAACCGCAGCGTCTTCAAACACAATAACGTTGTATTTATGTGTGCGGTCGCTTCAAAAGCGACCGCAAACATAAATACAACGTTTTTAAAGCTGTGGTTTTATTTCTAAGTTTACCGGGCTGCTCCAGCCCGGAAAACGTAGAAAAAAAAAACACAGCTAGTGCTTATTTTAAAAAATAAATAAATAGCACTTACAGAGATTCAGCTGCAGCTTTCCTGCTCTGGTCTCCGGTCCCCGTCCTCCGCGTACAGCACCAATGAAGGAAAAGCCACCCAGCGGTAGCTTTGGTTTACTACAGCTGGCTGGCTTTTCCTTCATTAGTGCCGCAAAAGCCAGCACAGGTGGGCATCCATTTCACAAAATGGATGCGCCCATGTGCTTGCTTTTGCGAATTTTGAGCTTGAATAGCTCAAAATTTTACATAGGAAGTTAAAAAAAAAAAGTGCTAGTATTTTTTTATGTTGCCTATCTATTTTTTAAATAACATTTTTAGTTGGACTACCCCTTTAAGTTTTCAAAACTGTTGTTGCGCTCCACTATTTAGGGCCCCAGGCCGAAAAGCAGCGGTCTCCATAGGAAACACGGCAGTCTACGGGGGACACTGAGGAGTGGTCGATCTTAGAGCATTTGGGGGTTTATAGAGAGGGATAAGAAATTGAAGACGAGCTTGACCCCAAAGACACTCATGGATAAAACACACATTCTCTAAAATATAATGCAACATCCTCCCGGCTGAGGTGTGATCAGATTTTTTAAGCACAAGTCTTGCCGCTGCATTCGGAATGATAGACTGGGAACCCTGCAACTAGTCGTTCTAGTAATTGAGGCGGGAGTTAATCATAGCTCCCACCACCAGAATATGTTTGAGGACTTTGATCTGGAAGACGCAGGTTAATTTTCAATTTGAATGGTATGAGGAAGAAGGGAAGAAGGGAAGGACATCCTATTTTCCCAGCGAGACCCCCAGATTCATAACTGGAGCAGTAGCTCTATTAATCCCCGTCAGAATATTCAGTAGCTTAATCTCTGGGACGAGATGTTAAGTGATCCTGGGAGGGACAGATGCGTTGCTACGGGCAGGGGTGGGTCTGAGGGGGATATAGCCCTGGGTCTTTTGGTTGTAGACCCGGATCGAAGCCCAGGAGCTTGAACCAAAAGGCTAGCTAGCCCCCGTTAGGCAGAATCACATGCAATACCCTTTGGGAACACTACATGTAATTAAGACTACAAGTGTCAGTACAATTTCACCTTTGGTACAAGCTTGTACTACACAGTTATGTGGGAGCCGTGGCTGAGCAGCCAGACTTCTCTCAAGAGTTGAGTGAGCAGTAGAACAAGCTACACAAATAACAACAAATACATCGATTCAAATATACACTTACTCAAGGTTTCTTGGTAAAAGAATATACATTTATTTACACAGTCGGAATGAAACATTATACTAGCATAAGCAGCTCAATATCAACCAATAATTTACTACAAATACACAAACAATAAGTTACTGAACAAGTTCAGCTTCCCTGAAGTGGGAGCAAAATGGCACTTCAGATACTTTTAAAAGTGGTAAAAAGACAAGGTGATCAGAATCAACAGCACAACTACTTGCGTAGACGGGGCAAACAAAGGGTTTCAGTAAACTACAACCAGGAATTCAGTTCATAAGCCTGGGCCAAAGTCAATGGTTCAGAGTCTTTGTATAGGATAGCACAGTTCTGGTAGTAAACGGTTACGTCTTTGCCACAGCGTTTAGAAGAATTTGGCTAGGCGAAAAGTTAGACAAATGTTCAGGGAAGGACAAGCCTTCGAGGTTGGGGAAGTTTCACAAACTTTCTCAGTGGCCAAAAAGATTTCCGGACCGCGTTTGCACAGTACCTTGAAAGTGAAGAAGAGCTGTAGCTGAGGCAGTTGTTCCTGGCAGTTCGAGTAGATCTCGCTGTTCCTGAGCTTCAGTCGTGGGGACAAGAAGGATGACGTCGGGGAAATTCCTGCACTGCCCAGGGATGAGGCCACAAGCTTAGCAAAACGCCAGTTTAAGGTGCGAGTGCCTTAAAGACCAAAAAACTGGTATCCTTCCCACTGGCTATCCAGTTTTCCACAGCACTCTGCAGAAAATTCGACCAGGAGGGGACGGTGTCCAGGCAGCTTACGAGTTGGTTGTTCCCACTAAACTCAAGGGCAGAAGTTAACCTTGAAGGGCTTCTCTGTGGATGGAGTTTCAGGCAATTCGGACCTGCAGCAGGGCTTCACCGATCGTCCAGGAGTTGCAGCAGTCCTCTTCCTTCAGCTCTTCTTCGGTTCTTTTGTTCCTGTGGTCGACTCTGCTTTCCAAGTGCCAGAGACCTGCTTTTAAACAGTTTTCCCCCATTCATTCCAGCCTGGCTGTCACTCACACAGCAGGGTGGCTGTTCTTGCCAGACAGCCAGCCGGCCAATCACGCCAGAGTGCATTCAGGTGTCCTAGGAGACTAAGCACAGGGAGTTTCGGGCACTCCCTCACATCCTGTCCACACCATACACCCGGGCGCCAGAGGAGGGCTTCAGCACTGAAGCCCGCCAAAGGCCAACAAACAAAGGGACCAAACCTGGTTTGGTTCGCAGAGACAAACACAAGAAGGACCTTTTCTAAAAGAAATGGTGAAAAAAGTTGACCACAGTCTGTTTTTACAGATAGGTCCTGGGCGCCATATTGAAAAACATGGCGGACTCGATTTGTAGCTACCATTGTTCGCAGTCAGGAAAAATCTTGGTAGTTTGATCTAAACTACTGCCACCAGCCATTTAACGTAGGGTAACATCTGACTGTTATATGAGTGTTTTGACTCGGAGGAATCTAGGCAACCCCTCCAGCATTCTATAGGAAGATAGTGTGTGCTGGGTCTGTAAATTTAAAGAGACCAGTTAAGTCAATTTAACTTTACATGCTCTGGGAGACCGTAGTCAGTCTCAGAGCATGTATTTAAACCTTGGGAAGTCTGAAAAGACATTCCTGTGTCACTGCACTGAAGGTGCTGTGTGACCCAGAGAAAAAGATCATGCCAATGGAGTTGTTTTAAAACTCCATAACCAAAGAACACAAAAGTAAAACACACATCAAAATACATGAAAGAGTGGGGAAAAAAAGGCTCACACACTTCCAAGGTAAAAAAATAAAATCCTAGAAATGCAGCAAAGTTGCCGGGGGTCTCAAAAGGTAAGGGAAATTAGCACATTCTTCAGAATTCTCCCTAACAGCCCGAGTCCCGATAGTCTCAACATTAGCGTAGCCCCGGAGCTATTCCAGACCTAGCAACTCCCTAGGGGACAAGAATACAAATTTTGAGTTTTATTCTTCATCCAACGTTACCCATTTTTTGTACATCCACTCCTGGATGACAGAGAGGCCAGAATTGTGGTGGTCAAGCTTACATGATGCATGTCCGCCTGTGACTGATATACTGTTTTGCATGCATGAATGATGTTAAAAAGGGAACAGATGTACAGGGTGAAATGAATTAGTTTTGCTGTACTCGCAATTGGACATCAGAAATTGCTGAATGGCAGGAACCAAAGACAACCCCATGGGTAATTTCAGACAGAACGGAAGATAGTCAATTAACGGCCTCCTGGGTGAACCACAGGGATCATCTCTTAAGCTTCCGTTGATCACCATATTGAAGGCTGCCAAGAGGTTGAGCAAACGAACCATGGAACAGTGTCTCGGATTGACAGCTTCAAGAGCTGAGTGTCAGATGGATAGGAGAGGGAGTCCTGTGTCACAGACAAAATTCAGATTGGTGGTCTTCTAGAAGTTTATTGGGCGGTAATAGGACTATAATTAGCTGGATTGACATGGTCCATATCTGATTTTCTTTTTAATGAATTGACAAATGAAAGCGTGTTTAAAGGAGTTGGGAAGACCTGCTGCTGAAAGGAGGAATTGAGAACATTAGTCAAAATAGGAAAACTGTTTCTGAAATGTCTCACATAGCTGAAGTTGGTACTGGATCTGCTTGAGAATTTGAAGATTTGACAGCTAGTAGTTTAGTGTTAACTTGGGTGTAAGCAATGTGGTGGAAGGAAATTCCTGATGTGCGATGATCAACCTGTTTATCGTTTGCAGGAAGGAGGACCCTTACTTTACTGATCTTATTGCGAAAGAAACGTTGAATGTTATTACAGATTCCAATAGATGGAATCTCGCATGATGGAGAACAAAGAGCCTGGTGGCAGACCCGATGGAGGGGATGCGCCTCCTTTGACTCCATGTTGGAGAATGTAGGGCACAGCTTCCTTGCAATCGTGCGCTTTTTCTGTGCAGCTGCGGGCATGCTTTTGCACCTCATCTGCCAGGGTGTGAATCAGGTGGGGGAAGCTGTAAAGAACGGAGCTGATGGGGTAATTCAGCGCATTGAATGCTGTGTGATTATGTGTTGTCAGATTTCACGGCACTCTAGTCCTCGGTCCCCTCGCTCGTTCTTGTACTGATTAAGGGCGCTTTAGCTCTGACGCATGATTAAAGCGTTTGTACAGTGGCAATTCACTTCATAGCAGCACTGGTCCTGTCAGTAGAGGGCTCATTTCAAGCTGGGCTTTGAAAAGGCATCTACAGCCTCGTGGTTCGTCTTCATGAAAGGCGGTGAACATACTATCATTGCTTAAGAATACTCGCCACTGCTGATCCACGCTGTGCGACGGGTGGCATTAAAAGTCTTTGTGCAGTTTGACATTTCTTTCATGGCAAACCTATATTCATGTGAAAATCGAGTTGACACAAGAAGAGCTATCTATTGCATCTGCAGGAACAGGTAAAGCCATTTGCGGGGATCTTTGTGGGTTTTAGTATGAAGGCTCCTATTCATCCACAACAGATTGATTGAAAGATCCAGGTGGGTTTACCAAAAGTAGCTTGTTGTAAAGTGGAGGCCATTTGTCTTTTATAACCTGCAAGTACTACTTGCACAGCTATTTTTCCCCTCATTTGTGTTTGCTGTGAGGTCTGACTACAGCATTGAACTATATCATTGCAGTGCGATTCAGCCACTCGCCTTGGCATGACTTTTTATCTTTGCGAATGATAGTCCCAAAATTGGTATGTTGCACCTTATAGATCAAAGTTGGACACTATTGCTCTCCAAAAATGCTTTATTCGGTTGATCTACTTTTTTTAGTGCCAGATGGCCCCTAACATCGAATTGATTGGCCTTATAGAATACATCTATACAAGAAGGGAACAAGAACAATGTGGTGTATCTAGGTTATCGAACTAATTGCAATGTTGCACAATTGATTGGTGATAATGCAAATATCATCTTGTCTACAAATGAAACCTTGGCCGTGTTGTACTGTTCATTTATCTCGCTCGCCTTTTGTCAGATAGCCCTCACTGTTAGACATATGGTGTTGCCATGATTTAAACTTCTCTTCTCGGTTCTATAGTTACTTATTTTGTTGCAGAAAGTCCTACAGTACTTATTTTTGTGTTTGCTCTTAAACAAAAGTGTACATGATTAAAGAGAACAAACAAATGGGGCAGTGCATGTTTTCTGGCAGTGGCAGTAATGGCTGCAAAGTTCAGCCTTAAGGCATGAGCATCTTTGGGCGCTGTAGCCATTATGTCATGAGCAGTGGGCATCCTGGTGCAGCCGCAGATGGAGCAAGTCTGCATAGTTCAGTCTTTGACTTTTCGTGTGTCACCTTTTAAGAACATATTAGTATGAAACCTTCTTGTAAATATCATAAATCCAAAGCAGACATAACTTTGAAAGCAATACAATGTACACCTTGTTTGTGCCATTTCCCCCTTCATTATTTCAGACGCTGCTGTCTTTGACGGCTTCAAATTGTTGGCGGTCTCCAAAAATAGTGCCATCGGAAAAGAACATTGGTACATTTCGGCAGATCATTGTTTTATGGACAGCCAGCTGTGGCGGCAGTACTTCCAATGATGTTAATGGTTTGTCATTGTTCAGATATTGAAGTGTAATGAATGATAGCTCTATGAATGGAATGATAGAAATGGTGCATAAAATAAAAACAGTGGATGGAAAGCTTGACTTGACTTGATCATAACCACTGGCCATTTTTTTGAGTTGCTTAGTTCCATTGTATACCATGCAGGTGCCCTTTCAGAAGAGGACCAACCAGATACAAATAAACTTTTCTCGGCCCTCTAAAGGGTCCAGTCTGACCTGCTAGGCACGTCCCTTCCACATGACTACAGAAGCAACCCAAGACATATTAGTCTAGTTGGGCTTGATGACTGAGGTGGCCATTGATTGCCTGGGCACATTGAGCAAGCCACCAACATCTGGGCAGACCCCCTTCAGTCATGGAGGCTTACAAACTCAACTGTATAGACCATCAAGCCCCTACAACAGAAAACAATTGCAGTGTGTTTCACCAGAGCTTGGGTACACTAGTGGGTGTGCGCCTCTGGTTCTCTGGTGGGCTCACTCATTCCTAGCCCACATGTCCCTAAAACCCACTGTTTTAACTATTGCTGGGTAACCCATACTTTCTAAAATCTGGCTAAGGTGATGGCCTAAAGGGCCAAGCCTTTTCCACCATACTCCATTCACGGTTCTTTTAAAGGGTGCACTATCCTATTATGTCTTTGATCAGATGGTAACAGATTATTTTCTCAATAGCATGCCTCTGCAGACACCCGGCTACTTTCTCTCTTTTCACTTGCTCTTTCTCCTTTCTCGGATGTTCCTACTCTCCACTCTACTCTTATTCTTCTCTCCCTTTACTCCTTGTTCTTTGGTCTTGATCCACTCCTCTCTTTAGTCCTCTGATGTCCATTTTTTAAAAAACTTTCTTGCCTTATTTGACATTGGTATTGCATAGCCCTTATTATATAATGAACATTAACTTTCATTGTGGAAAATCTTTTGGATCGGTGCTGAAAAACAAAAGGAGTCACCCCTATTCAAATGCGAGTGTAGGTCTGTGGTAACAGCCTTACTTATCTGGAAATGTTTGCACCTCTTGAAAACGTAACGTTCCTTTTCTTAATGTCTGATAGGTGTGCTAACTAACCCTTCACACCTCACAAATACACTTTACATGAATAGCCCCTTCGAGTATCTTTCACCATTTTGGCCAGAAATTGAGGATATTTTTAGAGCCGTCCCAAAACCAAGTAGCGCTAACAAAATGAACCAATCTGCTACTGGTTATTCACCATAATTGATGCACTATTAGTGTCCATCTTTGGAGCGAGAAATATGTGCTGTTCAACTATCCCATCTTTCCCCATACCCTCACTGCTCCCTGTATATAATCTGCATTAGATGCTGCCCTTAAGATCGCTTGACCCACCAGTCTCAGAGATTCTACCCTCAAACTCTCCTGGTAACACCCCAGGACCCCAAGCACTCGGGTCTGAGTCATTGCTCTTTCTTTCAAATTGTGAACACCCTGGGAACATTAACATATGACGTGCATTCTAGCAGGCTTATTTCCGCAGAGTGCTGTGTATCTGAGGTTCACTAATTTCCAATTGGGCAATATGTTAAACCCCATAATTAGCATGATTAAAATCCAATATGTATGGGCTGCAATGGGTTATGAGCTGTAATCTGCACATTATTGTTCTAAATATGTTGGGTTATTCTAGTTTAGTGCAACCCTAATGGGAAGGGATGCTTGTGATCATAACAGATTTACAAGAGGAAAGAGCGAGTTTAGTAATTAACACTAACAATTACAATATTGTAATAAGACACGCTATACATTTGGAAACCTGTTGGTGAGTTTTGGAAGTGCGTGGAGAAATCTCAGTAATTTGATTAATGTGATCGTGATGTGCAGATTAAAACCTTTATGTATTATTTGTTATAAATTCTCCCATGAATTGTTTAATCAGGAAAATGTGTGTCTTGGGTTAGACTGGCTTTTTTGTGGACAGGAGTTCGTCCCGCCGGCGTCGGAAGGAAATTCTCATGTTGGCTGATGAGTGGCAAACAATGTCTATTTTTACGAGAGAGATTTCCTTTTGTCGCATCAAGCTGTGCCTGCATATCCTGTGCTAATGTTTGTTCCTGTGGTTGAATTTTCATTCACATGTGCGAGCTGCATTTTGTAGAACTAACATGCAGGGTGGTGCCATGCATTTGAAAATACACAATACCTGCACAGGGTACAACATTCCCCCTTGCTATGCTGTGAGGTGCCATCTTTTTGGAAGATCGTGTTTTTGGATGAGAGAGGCTCCTTGTGTTAGTTCACTGGAAGGATTTCTCAAGCCCTCCAGTGAACAACACAAGGAGCCTTCTTTAGAGAAAGAATTGGCTATTATATGGCACAGTCTAGCCATTAAAACATGTTATGGTTCCATTGTCACTTTGTTGAATTGCTTAAGTAACCATATGTAGAGTTCTCTCAAATGCCAAAGACTGACACTCGTCTTCCTAGCCCCTTTCATTTGGAGACATCATTTAATACTTTTATCTCCTTGCACATTAACCAGACCAACAACTGTCTGTCGCTTATTCTGGGCAGCCAAGCTTTTGTGTACTTGCAAGCTTCGTAGAAGTGATCTCTCCTGATCGGGAGCCTAATTTCCCTTTATCAGACCAGAGTCCATCTATCGTATTTACAAAAGATAGGGCTGCCCCTGTGGGCGAGCGTGGAATGGGGCAATATACAATATTCAACAAAAAGAGAAATGCCACGCTACTAACAACAGGAATGTGTTGTAAACATTTATGCTTATTCTTAACAAATGTTGTGTGCACAGAGGTCACGAAGAGTATCCCAGAGTACAAAGATTATTTTAATATATAAACAGGTAAATAATACATATAGTTCAAAGCATACAACCTAAAACCAATGTTCTAGGAAAAAACATATAGTCAAATAGTGACTCAAATTATCAGAAAAACAAAACACAATTCAAAATTGAAATCCACACCATACTGGAAGTTAAACTGAATAAAACCCTGGTGGTTGTGAACTGCTGTAAGGTAAACTGAATACTACCCAAGTCTATCTATCTGCATTCAGAATGCTAGCTTCTTGTCGCCATCTCTCGGCTCTCACAGCATTTTCTGTTTGCAGCACATCAGCCCCAGCCTTACAGCTGGGCAGAGCCACCCCAACTCCATCCCCCCGTAGACTGGAGATGGGAAGCATCTTGTTTTTGGGCTGGCAGTGGCTGCTCATTGGCAGCAGCCAACTTCCTTCTATATGTGCACTCACTCAGACTGAGATAAACCCAGCATACCACCAGGTGAGAGGAGATCTTCCGGGCTGCTCTCGTGTACCTTTTTGTTTAATGTCGATATTGTCCCTTATGGCGGGCTCGCTTCCTAGTTCAACACTCTCCCAGAGCCCCTAGTGGTTCTCAAGCATGGGTATTGATAATCATACCTCTGTGGTCCCCGACTAGAACTGAGCCATCAGTGCAACCATGCTTGTTGCACTGCCAGTGAAGGGCAGTGGCTAAGGTTGCCACCTGTTCACTAACTCACCCAATCCCCTCTAATGCTCGCCATACCTCCTCCCCTTAGCACCCACTTGTGTGCCAGGTAAGAGACGGTGCCCTATCAGAACATGCCGGAAGTTAGGAGATCCTTTGTGGTACTCACAGTGTGATATGTGCTCCTAGGTGGGATCAAGTGTTTGCACTTCCTGGTTGAGTTATATGTGATATTTACTTCCAGGGGAGGCTACATGTGATAATTTCTCCTATGTGTGGTCAGACCTGGTATTTCCAATGTGACATTGGCCTGGGTTGGGTGAAATGTAATTAGTGTGCAGTGATATTTGTTCCTGGGTGGGGTTATCTGTGGTGTCTGCTCCTCGGTCCGACTTCAAGATTTACACTATATCTCATCATTCCTGAGCTGTGGTATTTGCTGTGGCGGCATCTCCACTGTCTCTAACCCTGGCTAACCCATTTAACTTTCTGCTTTCGCCATATATGTACACTGACCAAGTCACTCCCAGGCGAAATTGACCACCAGCTAGAACTCTACTCCACACGCACACCTGTCCCTATCGGGACGCTGCTACTCAGAAACCTGGCCAGTCCACTCACCCTCGCTTCAACGGCTGTGAAGCACCCTTCTGGTTACACGTACCTTAAGTGCCCATATCACAACTCACTTCAAAACATACAAGCAGAGTCGAGTTGCTTCCAATTGACATGCATTAACACAACAGCAAATAAATGTAGCCCTTTTTCCTCTGTCCCTACAAACCAAACCAAACCAACTTTCTTGCAGACCCCAGAATGCCAAGATACCGTGCAAATGGCAGCAGTGAGCGATATAACTTGCTGGAACATAACATAACCCTTTCTCGGGCTTATACACACATACAGTCTAGGATCATCTGCTGTTCACCTCTGTAGGTCTAGCAGGGCTTGCACCTAATTTGTTTTCAAAGAGTTAATCAAATAGACGAACCCTTAAACATAGTTGGTAAATGCCGTTGGCTAAGTTACTGTTGTGTATAAATTGGATGTTGCCTAAATGTTTGCCCTGGCTCTATCGGAATGATCGAATGAAGGCGACCGGGGGGGGGGGGGGCTCCAGGACCACCACCCTTTCTTGCGTTTGATTTACTGAGCTAGTTAAACAAACAAGATGTTGCCCAATAATGCAGTCACATTGCCTTGTCATTCCGCTTCTTAAGTTTGGCAAGAAGAGTGGAGGACAATATGATTTAAAGATACATATATCCTCATAATTAAACACTTGTGTTTGAGAGCGATATAAATAAGAAATCATTTTATATTGATAATCGCATATTCTAGGAGATGTAGACTTCTTTAGCCTTACTTAGTCAAAAACACCTGACAGACAATTTCCATACATATGTACATGTGTGTAGATTTTGACGCTACACAAGCACAGTGTGGGTTCATTTATTTTGGTGGGAAGACCCCTTTGTTTATTTCTTTTCTTTTTCTGAAATAATTTTGATTCAAATCAGTGTCATATTTGGAGGGAATATTCAGAGATCTTTCCAGCTCGGCTGCAAAGGTGGGTGGATTCACAAAGGTTTTGAAAAGTACAGCCTCCACAGAGTACGTCAGAATTTCATCCTACTCAGTGAGCTGTTTTCATAATTTCCTTTATAAACATTCTTGAAAACCAATACCATTCTTTTGTTTTTAAGATCACTTTCTGTGAAGGAAAAACGTGCGATTCCGGCCCATCCGGGTGTATCAGCACTTTTACTCTCTAAAAATAGGCAAATACTCCCCAAAAATAAAAAATCTGGAGTAAAAATGCCCCCAACAAAAAGTAGGGAACAGACACATATGACCTTGTAGCCTGGCTTTCCCCTAAAGAGCTTCATGGATATATTTGGACCAGTAGTGCATGCATTACCAGAGAAAGAAACTACTGTTATTACTGCCTGATCGGAAGAAGTAAACAATATCTTTTAATGTACATAAATAACTAAGTGCAAAGAAATAATTATTGCAAAAACATTTATTTTACTGTTAAAACATATAGTTTTACTCTTATAAAACACTCCAATTGGGAAAGGGACTCACATTTGTACTCCCAAAAATATCATTTTACTTAAAATAGGGAGTAAAATACACACACTTCAAAATCTTATCTGAAGCACTGAGCCCATCTGTAATGGCAGTTTAGGAAACGGTTGATATTCTACAGAAAATCCTGCGCATTTGTTTATATATTATGAAGTCATGTACTGAGCTTTTGCATGGAATGTATGCATGGAGTTGTGGTCGTTTGTTAGTGCGAATTTGCATGCTCACAGTTTCCACACATCCCATGATTGTCTGGGTAGCTGCCTCGTTAAAGGGCAAAATGGAAAATGTGTGGGTTGCTTCAGTTGTGTTACTGCAGGCTTCCTCTGTGCGTTGTAGTTGTTTGTGCATTCTGACATTCTAGCGACTTGCCACATGACTTAAGTCTCCCTTCTCTTTCTTGCAGCTTCCTGCAGATTTCACAAAGCTGCACCTTACAGACAGTCTCCATCCACAGGTGACCCACGTTTCCTCAAGCCATTCAGGATGTAGCATTACAAGCGATTCCGGAAGCAGCAGCTTGTCTGACATCTACCAGGTAAGAGCTGGCAGCCTCCTGCTTACATTGGGCAGCTAATGATTCACTTTGATGTCAGCTTCCTGTTTTATCCCAATTAATGTTACAACCGGGAAGTAGAACCATCTTTTTGAGTTTGTGCTTTTTCTCATTCACTGAAAGGTGTACAATCTGGAATCCATGGTCTTTGACTAAAATGATCGGCATAGTGTTAAGGTTAGCCACAGTAAGCAGCACAAAGGAAGGCGTTATTCTTGTTGTGAGTACAGGGTGGGTCACAACAGGTATGCAGTGGCAAGGGAACATCCACCAGCAATCCTGTCTCCAAGCAAGCATCTCGCCCAACTGTTACACATAAGAAATTCAGCATACCACTCAGTCAACATTTTCCCCAATGCATCCATAAACGCATGCAAAGGAGCTAGGAGAGGTCTAAAGCACATACCAATGGTTGACATTTAGAGGCCTGTGGCAGAGGTCATCTCACATAGCCACTAGCTAGCTCTGAACACTTTCCAACTACATTTTATGGTAACCATCCAATGAATATGTTTTCAGAAAAAACTCAAAGGGCGTTTTATGTGATGAGTTTGACTTACTGTTCGAGCTATTGTATGTCTGACGCCCATGAGTTTAAGGAAACCAGTGTCAAGACAAGCTCATTTATAGCCTCTGAACACTTAGCATTGGCAGTTAATCTTAATGAAGGAGGAAATTGATTCTAAAAGTTGGAAATCACAGATAGTCCGGCCCCTTCCATAGATCGAACTATTTGACCTGAAGAGTTTTACAAATGTCTTTCTTAAAGGGTGACCCCTGATTCCATGTTTGTTTCTTGCTCCCACAAGCTGATTTTATTAAGTGAAGATGTGAAAGGGGCTTCATGGCTCTGCTGGTGGTTTTAGCATGGCATTCTCTCATTGGTGAAAACACATAGCGCATTCGATAGGATGTATGTTATAATATTGTATCCCAAAAGACCGAATTACAAAATCATGGAGCTCATTAGCCCACATATTTTGTAATTCGTTTTTTTGGCCGTTTGTCTCCCGCACTTCCTATAATGTATGTGGGGAACACCCCCGCAACCTGCCCACCCCTGTTTGATATTATGGGTTCAGATCTTATTTACTATGCCAAAGGCGCTGTAAACGGGCATTCAGCATTTTAGATGCAGTCTTTTTGTGCAATCCCCGTTCGATATGCTCCATTTATTGAAGAATGTACTACATCCAGCGCTTTAGATCAAGGAACATGTCCATGACCTTTTCGGTGACCTGTATTTTAAGCCAAGAGTCTTTCAAAATACCTGAAAAATGGACGGTGAAATAAAAGCAAGCAGAGTAGAGGCATGAGCATGTTTAAAGAGGGCCCATATGAGATTAGCCACACATTTCCATTTAACATAGCACCACAAGATCTCCTCGGTTTGTCAATCCTCCTTAACTGTCCCGTTGTAAATAAGCATGCTGCTAGAGTGCTAAGTGTTTATCTTGATATCATTCTTCGGCTCCCCTCCAATAGTGGAGGACCACTACCACCCTTCCCGCGTCAGTCCACAGTATTAAGTCATACACAACTATTTGACAGCATTGTAAAAACTGGATAAGGGTGCCTTCTTTGGAAAGAGGTAACGAAAGCTAGGAGGTGAAAGCCCCTTTTTGAGGGAGATGGTAATGGTAATAAAGATTGTGTGTGAGGCGAGAGCACTGCAAAGAGGCTGACAAGACAGATATAGACAGATATAGAGGCTAAGCAAGACAAGAGGGACATTAGTGAGAGAAGGGGACGGTTTGAGATATAGAGGGAAAGATGACGCAAATACATGTTTCCTGCCAGATGGCCATTAGCGTTTATGAAGAACAGTTGTAAAGCATATATACTCACCAGAGGTGATCTTGTGGTGATGGTAAGAGCCATGTTTTGACATATTTGCAGAAGGCAAGGTGTTTGCGAATGCTCTGAATAGATTGTGTGAGAGAACACGAGATGTGTAGCTTTAATGGAGAATCACAGGCACAGGGTTTCATTTTGTTCTGAGAGAATTTGAAGATTTTGGAGGTGGAGCAAAGACGTCAGACGCATGTGTTTTTCCAATTTACAAATAAGTACAAGGTCACATTGGGAGTTCTATGAAAACCTCAAAAACCAGTTAACTTGACACTTAGCAAACGAGAGCCAATGGAAGGAGTTGAGGGCTGGTGAATTCTTTTCAAAGTTTAGGAGCACCTCATGAGTGCTCTTTCAGAGATCACATCAGAGATCACAACTGATGGGGGCAGGGATCTCAAAGAGAAGGAGATGTGAAAGGGGAGAAAGATAGAAAAAGGTTTTGAAAAATTATTGGCCTTAGACTCAGAAGTCAAGCAGTTTGATACTCGCCTTATCTGTAACACACTATAACTGCATCCTACCAAAATAACAAAACCTCAGGGTAAGTTTAGAAAGAAGGATAGCTGAACAAGTGGATCTCTAGCAATCTACTCGTCCCCCAAGACCTCAGGATAGTAATGCACTACAAATGGCTGGTTCTGCGATGATTGTTACTCTAGGCCACTGGAGTTGGTAACCTGAAACCACTACAAGTGCAGACAAGAACACCTTGTAGCATACTACAGTATCAAGAGTATAGCGATAGGAGAATTTGAACGATCACTTCCCTCATACAGGAGTCAAAGCTTACCCACCTTTATCCTCAGTCCCACTAATCTCATTTGTCCTGCTTTACCATGATTAGGGATGATCCACTTTAAAGTAATTGCCTAATGTTGCTCCATCAAAGTTATCTCAAATTGAGCAGCCTCCTTCTGAAAAACAGAAGTTCTCAAACTGTGTTGATGGTTTCCCAATGCCTTCTTTGTGCGCGGCTAAGTTAGGTCTGCAAAGTGGCAAAATCAAGAGGAAAATTAGCCTTGTAGGATAAATGTCCAAGATATGGATGGGAAAGTCAGTGGTGATCAGATTGGATGTTCCCAGTCGGGCTACGTGGTTGGAAATGGAGCTTCGTCATTTCTCATGGGCAGCAGATAGTTTTGGACTTTGAACAGTTCAGCTTGTCTTTTGCTTTTCAGATTAACGTATTTGAAATCTTCAGAGAAAGCCAGGGTCGGACTGGCATATGAAATCTGCCCCGGCATCAATAAAAAAAAAAAGTGGCCCACAATCGCAAAGAGCAATTCATTACCTTTTGTTTAATACCGTTTCATTGCTGCCCGAGGGGGGCCTTTTAGTAAAGGCTGAGAGTACTGCATTTTAAACCATATTTGATCGATAACATTGGTCAAAACTACCAGATACACATTGCAGTACCTGGCCTACTTTCCCCCCCCAATAACTGGCCTACGCAAGCAAGTTGGCCGGACCCTTTGGTTATTTCTCTGTAGGCCAGTCTGAGCCTGGGGAAAGCATAATCAATCTGCCAACCCATTCATTCCCTGCAATCTTTCGTTCAAGTTCTATATGAGTGAAACCACTAGTTTGTTTTATTGATCAACATGTAATATTTCTTTAGTGTTGCAGTGGCTTAGGGTGCTTGTTTGTTCTGGCTATCCTAGAGAGAAAAGGACATGAGCATTCAGATTACCTCTTTGGTTAATGTGATGATTCAGCGCTTGAGTGTGATTTGCAGTTCATGGGGTATTCTTCTTTGCTGTTCTTCAATTTTCATCTCATTTACTTCAGAATCTTCTTTAAAAACCAACATGTCTTGGATGTGCACTTTGACAGGGGTGTTGCTGTCGCATGTTAAAGAATGTCGAGGCACCTCTTCCAGGATGCTTAGAACTGGAGTTTCGTTTGTAAGGGCTCGTACAGCAACCACCACAATCCTATTAATCGATGTATTGCATTAGAGAAATGGTATATGAGTGGCAGCTTGTTGGTATTTAGTTATTTACCTACCCATTGAATGCCCACGGCCATGATGATCCCCATTTCCATACCCACCCACTTCCTGCCCATCCCTGTCCCTCCCCGTCCAGAGCACATCAGCCTCGGATCTCTTTGACCTAGCTTTATTAAGCTTTACCAGCAAACCTTGTGCTCGAGTGCCTGCCACTGTTTTTTCAACAGTCTCCTGAGAGTTAATTACTTAAGTTGTAAATGCGCTACTGGTGTGATAAAAATGTCAATCAGGTCTGCCTTCAGGCACTCTTATTTGCAAGCACAACGCATGTCCTCCACTGAAGTCCTAAATCCTGTTAAATACAAGCACTGGCAAAACCAACAGTTTTGGCTTGTGTATAAACATTAGCCATTTGCCGGGCACTGCTATTACATGTCCAGCTACTCGCACCATTTTGCAACTGCTTCCATCGATGGCCAGTTAATACCTCTATGGCAGTGCCTGCAAATGCCTTTCCCATGTCTGCACAAAAGTCAAAATTGTTGGCATTGCCAATGCTTAAGCCAGATCAGAGAAGGATGGTTTTAAGAATGTTGTGTGCAACTTCCCTTGTTATTGCTGGGATTCAGGCTTATAAGGCCTGGTGAATAAGTTCACGAGGATGATGCACACAGTTTTGTTGCAACAGTGGGGTGAAAATGATTTGTGCATCTACATGATCTAAACTTAACACTTTGGTGCGTCAGTTAATCATTTTTCTTCTTCCCATAATTACAAATGTGTTTTTGTGCACTCTAATGAAATTTTTCAGAAAAAAACAAAATTGTGTGTTGACCACACCTCAAATGGAAAATAATTTTCTGTGTTCATTAACCCTATATACGCTTAGCCCCTTCCCAAAAAGACTGAAGTATTATTCTTTCCCTCTAACACGCTTCCCCTCCTTTTATTCTCTTTCCCCCTACTAATCTCCCTGTCTCTGCCTTTGCTCGCAATCTAGGCCTCCACTTCGACTCCACCCTCTCCTTTACCCACCACATTGCTCTTACTGCACGTGCCTGTCGCTACCACCTCTTTAATGTTCAAAAAATCTGTTCCTCCCTCACATTCCATGCTCCCAACTCTTAATCTCTTCCCTCATCTTCTCCCGCCTTTTCTACTGCTCTAATCTCCTTTTTGGACTCCCTGCCTCTCATCTTGCCCCCCTCAAATCCCTCTACCACTCTGCCATCCCTACCCTTTGCCTTCTCTCTCGTCATGACTCTTTCATTCAAAACTTACATTTAACTTCCTCTGTCTTGTTTTTAAACCTCTTTATGATCTCGCTTCCCCATACCTTTCCTCTCTCCTTTCACTCTACGCTCCCTCTCGCTCCCTTCGATCTGCTGATCTCTTCCTGCTCTCTGTTCCTCCATATTTTTGTGCCTCTTCTCGTTTCCGATCGTTTCAGCTCCTTGCCCCCCTACACTGGAACTCTCTACCTCTCTATTCGCTCCATTTCCTCTTACTCCTCCTTCCGTACCTCTTTGAAATCTCATCTTCTCCATCCCGCGTCCTGACACCTCATTACTTCCCTCTTTTCCCTCTCACTCACACCTCCTTATCCTCTCCATTTCCTCTTATGCTTCCTTCCCTCCCCCTTGAAATGTCTTCTTCATCCCTGTCCTAACTCCGCTATTACTTCCCTCTTCCTCTCTCTCTGTTCTATTTCTCGTTTATTGTCTTAGGTAAATTTTTCTACATACTGGTTTTGATGGTTTATCTCATGTTTTGCAATTAAGCTTCTATTTTATTATATTCTGTTGTTATGTAAAGCTCTTTGGCGTAAAGCGCTATATCAATTTTGATAAATACAAAGGAATACAAATACAAAATGTCAACCAGACATATAGCATGATTTTTTTATGATGCGCCTCGCCCACCATTTTTGACTTCTTCCCTTACCTGCCATATCACACCCGCATTTAGGATATATAAATATTTCTTAAGGCCAATGAAGGGTTAATAAATAAACGTAATGTTTTTATAGATTATGATCTAAACTCTCTTCTGTTCTGTGGCAATGTGGTTCCAGTAACACACTTCTCGTAGACGTTGAAAATGGCTTAGTGCTCCCTCATTATTGGTTCTGTGCCTGTTTCTACTTAAGATCTGACCTAAAGATCATGGACATATAACAAGGCTGTTACAAATACCTTTTTATGAGGTCGACTGTCTCATTTTGAGGTCTAGTGGAAAATAGCCTTCTCTAAAATGCGTAATATCTAGATCGTTTAACTCGTGGTCATTGTTCTCTTTCTGATCTCAGCTCCTTGTGTAAACGACATTCATTTTGCATGCTTTATGCTAATCCCTAGCATAGATGAACAGTGTGGCAGCAACAGTGTTACCTGAGCAGGTATGCCCCAACACATTGGAGCCGGAGTAGCACTTTCTGCTCAGATTGCCTGCTAGCAACAGTATTGCCTTTGCCAACTGTATAAAGAGTGTGGTGAGGCAGCCGGGATGCTCGATGCGGCATGTCCACGTTTAGTAACAGCCAGCAGAAACCACCATCTGCAATCAGGTGGGAAGACTCCCATCCTCACATGCCAAGGTCGTCATCCGTTTACACTTTTGCTATCGTATCATTAGTTTAACCTCTTAATTGTCAATTTTTCTATTTTATGTTGTAGAGGCTCTTACAGACTCGTGCTTTTCCTTGACATCCTTTATTTTTAACTGCATTTTAAAATTGTGTGTCCACTTCTCTTGTTCATCTTCTTTTTTTTTTGACTGCACAGTGCACTCTGAAAATGTTTCTCAGTTTCGGGATAAAAGATAATCTTATCAAAATTGTGCCATCAGATCGGTTTGGTGCACATAAATATCTGATTTTGGAGAATATCAGCTAGCACCTTTGAAAAGCTAGGCCTGTTACATGTGAAAATGTCCACTAATGTTAAAAGTTCTTGGTTTAATTGACCCCTCCGCTCTGGTTTGCCAATACTCTGAATTATTTGAAGTTTCTCCTCATATCCCTAGAAATTCTCATAGGTTTACTAGGGGATGTTAACTGTTGGCTTGAAGTGTGGCCAGCCAAAAGGGACCGGATTAATTGACTCTTAACTATCCAAACCATGTTTTGGCCAATACACGTGGCCCAGTGTTTGCCAGAAAATCACTGATTACAACTAAATTCCCTTACACTTTTAATTGGATAGATCACTTTGGCGTTTCATTTCACATTTGTTTAATGTCTATCCCAGTCCCTAACCCTGTTATATTTTTAAACTACGTTTTTGGGAGTGGTCCCAGGTGATACCTGCTCATTTGCCCTTTATTTCTTTAGACTTCACTCCTGGATGAAGCCCGGGAATGCCCTTGGGCATATCCCACCATAATTAAATCATCATCACCAAAGCACTCAATCAAATAGCCCTGCTCAAAGAACAGAACGTTCATGATCCACCACCATGGGCCATGGTTCAACAACTCCCTCCTCACCATAAAAACTATATAGAACGGCCTTTTCATACATTTAATCACCCGTCAATAATTCCTGGTATGTACTGTGCATTCTAGAGCATCTGTATGGGAGAGCAGGATTTTCATCACTTGCATTCCAATATTCTTCCTTCTCTCTTCATGCGTTCCAGGACTTTATTAAACCATTGCTTTTTTCCATGGTTTTCTGTTTCTTTAGCCTCGGATGCGCAAAGGGTATCCATAAATTTAGTTGTTTCACTGTTCAAAGACGCAGAGTGCGTTATTAGGATCCTCGTCTCTTCGAGAGGTGGATGTGGGTTCCTGAGTGATGTTTGGAAGTATTCAACGGTTTTACTTTTTATTGATCTTCAAGGTGCAGTATTCAGTTGAATGGGTTTGGGATGTTTGTTTTCTGGTACGGTGGTGTATTGCTCGCCAATAGTGCACGGACAGTAATTTATCACCAGTACAGCCGCAGAGCCAATACTTTGAACGCAGGTAGACAACGCAAGACTTACAACCACACGCACACTTAGAGAGTAAGTAGCACTTATACGGCTATTTATTCATAGTTAGGCATATTATACAATACAAGCATAGATCAGATAAATCATAGGAAAGACAGTAAATTAGCAAGAATACATCACCATTGGCGTAACTTGACGAAACCTCATCTCGCCAGAAGCGGCTGAAAGACCCTGATAACAGCCAGGCCGAGAGCACAACAGCCCACAGGTATATCGGACTAGGGCGTCCCCCCTCCGACTGAGGTCTTTGTGCTTATCCCGTCTGACCGTTGAGGGTTTCCGCATATATGCCCTCCTCAACAAGGGGTGGCAACTTCTCGAACCTTCTGGCAATGCGCTTCCGCATTGATGGGTGACCGTTGGTTGCCAGCTGGGTCAACCGACAGTAACCTCAAGGAGCAAAGCGCTTCCCTCTCCTAAACGCCCCGGAAAACAATTCCATAACTCATCTCAAAACCTTGGCGCAAGCATAGCAGATGGCCGGAAGGAAAGTAGTGGCCAGACATGTGGGATTTAATTTTTCTACTTGTGTGACTGTGAAAAGTTCTTGGATGGACCAACATAGATTAAAAGTAAACACCAGAAAAACCAAGGTTATGATATGTCAAGGCCACCCAACCTCATCTCTTAATTGTTGTCCACCATGCTTGCCTTACACTGAACATTTATAATGTAGCATACCTATTGATGATCATTTTACATGAACACCTCAAATTAATAAAATCACTAAAAATTGTTTTTCCCACATCAAACTATTGAAAAGGTTACTCTCATATTTATCTTTTTTCCACTCCAAGTGGTCATATGAATGCCTTGGTTAACTCAAGATTAGATTATTGTAATTCAGCTTTTCTTGCTTTAGCACAACACTCATCGAAAAAAGGAAGCACAGTCTAACAGGCAGAGATCTCTTAAAGCCTCTACATAGAAACTATATTACATTAGTCCTTAACAGCTTCACTGCCTCCGAGTGGAAGAAAGAATTGCTTTTAAAGTAGTGATTCATGCTCAAAGCTTTCTTTGCTATAGGTCCTTGTATCTGAAGATCTATCTTTCCTAAAAACCTTCTAGGAATCTCTTCTCTGCTGCCTCTGTCCTTATTTTGTACCCCTTCAATTCGTGGAGCCAATCAAATACTTTATTTCAAAGCAAACACTTGAAAGCAACATAATAAGTCCATGATGTTATAAAAGTATAATTGTAAGTACAAAACCTTATTTAAAAATATAAATACATTTTTCATATTACAACCACAATGAATTTAATTAAAATGCAGAGATTAAAACTTTACAACGCTATTTCCTCTGCCAAACTTATTTACAGCAAATGGGTGTGTTTACTAAATCCTTGCTGGGAACCTGGTTTTATGCGATTGAAAGGTGCATACTACAACAGTCTAGCCGTGATGCTTCCTAATACACCACTCGCAGCTCGAAGGATGTAACAGTAAACTGTACAGCAACGTCTGAGTCCCAACTGCTTCAATTCTAGCCTTAGGAATCTTCTTATCGCTATGGCAATGTGCTTCCAGAACAACAATATATGGATAGGGGTATTAATTGAGATGCTGTCCCAATCACAAATTGTGGAGATCTCTGGCTTTGCTAACGGTGAACCAGTAGGAAACGATACCAAACATAGCCTAGTTACCCACCTCATTGCCTCGATTGAGTTAACTGGGGAGGCATGGTCCCATGCTGCAGCACCCTTTGAAAGTGAGTTAGGCCTCAATCAAAGGTGGTAGTCTAAACTTTTACTTTAGGGGTTTTGTCAGACTGGGAACCCTTGGTATTTTTATAAAGACGTTTTCCATAGGAAACATTTCAACACTTCTGTGTCCTATCTACGTCGTTTTGGTCCGCTTACGCCTGCCCCAATAGGACGCAGCGGTATAAATAGCCCCGCCCCCGCGGCTCCCTTCAGATTTCAAACGTCTACCAAAGTAGTGGGATCACCTCGTGTTATCTGCTATTTTACAAGGTTGATTTTGTTTCTTCCCAATGTCTGGGAAGGTGTTGTTTCGTCCGTGTGCTACATGCGGATTGAAAAAGGTTTACGAGGGAGATAGGCATATGGATTGCCTGTATTGTCTTCATCCTCATCATTCTGCAGACAGTTGTGAGATTTGTAAAGGCTTCTCACAGAAGACCCTGAGAGACCGAAATAGACGTCTGGTGACGTGGCTGAATGACGGCGCTACGCATAGTTTATCCTCAAGATAAAAATCTCTGGTAGTTCCCTGCCGCTCTGTATCTGCAGAAACGCCGGCGAAGAAGCCACGTTCGACGGAGAAGCCTTCCTCTGAGAAACATTCTACGAGGGAATCGTCATCAAAAGGAAAAGCTTCTTCTTCTTCTTCTTCTTCTTCTTCTTCTTCTTCTTCTTCTTCTTCTTCTTCTTCTTCTTCTTCTTCTTCTTCTTCTTCTTCTTCTTCTTCTTCTTCTTCTTCTTCTTCTTCTTCTTCTTCTTCTTCTTCTTCTTCTTCTTCTTCTTCTTCTTCTTCTTCTTCTTCTTCTTCTTCTTCTTCTTCTTCTTCTTCTTCTTCTTTTTCTTTTTCTTTTTCTTTTTCTTTTTCTTTTTCTTTTTCTTTTTCTTTTTCTTTTTCTTTTTCTTTTTCTTTTTCTTTTTCTTTTTCTTTTTCTTTTTCTTTTTCTTTTTCTTTTTCTTTTTCTTTTTCTTTTTCTTTTTCTTTTTCTTCTTCTCTTTCTTCTTTCTTCTTTCTTCTTTCTTCTTTCTTCTTTCTTCTTCCTCCCTCCTCAGGAGACCGTCACAGGTCATCCTCAAGTCGAGATTCGTCGACGCATAAATCAAGCTCAAAAAAGGTGGGAACGCCTCAGGAACCTGCGCCACAACCACCGCTGTCGTCGACGCCTTCATTACAATCAGCGCAGATTATTCCTACAATCGCTTCGTCGATTCAGACGACGACGATTGAAAAGGTGGCATCGTCGAAGGTGGCCCCTCCGGAGGGCTAGCAACCGGAGGTGTACGATCCAATCTTACCAGAGGCCCTGTTACAACAGGAAGCGGCCCTTTCAGTATCATCTATGGAAGACGACCGTGAACCGGTAGTAGGCCCAACGGATCTGGGATTACAGAGTGTCAATACGTTGACGGTCTCGAGTGGGCGAAGTATCCAAGTTACATCGTCGTTACTGAATCCCCAGACGGTGTTGTCCTTGGAAGTGTTATCCACATTGCAGACTCTATTGGGCCGGTTGGACGCGAAGTTGCCTCACATTGGTGCACCTGCAGTGGTACCTACTATGCCGGCCGACGACGAACCAAATCCGGCCCCGCGGTCAACGGCCAGGGTACCAACAACCCGTCCGGTTAGCGAGGATCCTCTACGCTCACACCCGGAGGAAGGAGAGTTACCGGATTCCGATTCAGAACGTGGAGAGTCTTTTTCAAACATATCATTGTCCCCTTCAAGAGATCCGACATGGGAATCGGAGGCTGAGGTGGAAGCTCCAAGAAGTCCGGCGCAAACATCACTGTCGGATGACATCGGTTCCTTCTATGCAATGATGGGTAAAGCATGCATTGAGTCCGGAGGAGGAAAAGAAAGACTGCTTTTTGTTTGATCATATGGGAAAGAGGAGGAAGTCGGTATTCTCGGTCCCCATTCTAGACCACGTCTGGCAAGAAGGGTTACGAACCATGCGCCATCCGTTTTCGGAGCCTGCGGTTAAAGGCAGACTGGAAAAGAAGTTTAAAGCTCCGGAGTCTACTCCAAAATGTTTGTTTTCGCAGCCCTCCCCAGAATCGGTGGTATCGGCAGCTGCTGCAAGAAAGGCGAGGTCACAGCATAAATGCACAACCCCCCCGGACAACGAGGCAAGGAGGCAGGATGCCTTTGGCAAGAAATTGTTATCGGTAGGAGCGACGACGGTGAAGGCAGCTAACTCGCTGGCTATAATGGCGAGATACGACAGAGAAATGTGGCACCGTTTAGCCCCCATCCTGGAACATCTGCCAGATGAGCACAGAAAATCTGCTATGTTGCTGGTGCGTGAGGGGGAAGAGGCATCAAACCACTCAATTAACATCGCCGTAGACCTGGCGGACGCAGGTTTCAAACAAATAAACAACGGAGTGGTTTTGAGAAGGCAAGCCTGGTTTAAGTGTATGAACTTTAGGCCAGAGGTACAGTACAAAGTGCACAAAGTACATGTCACTGCTAGGGGCCATGGCGTTGTGTATCCCATTAGTAAACAATTGTCGTCTATTCATGAGACCAATACAAGAATTTCTGGCAGACCGATGGTCCCAAAGTCGAGGATTGTGGTCAGACAAATTGACTATCGACAATAAGCTTCTGCAAGCGTTTCGGTGGTGGCAGCTCTTAGACAATCTAACGAGAGGGATGTCCTTGTAGGAACCAGAGTTTCAGATGACGGTGGTGACGGATGCATCTATGACTGGAAGGGGGTCCCATCTGGAGTCCCTGCAAGTGCAAGGTCAGTGGTCACCGGAAAAGTCGACCCTTCATATCAACGTACTGGAGTTGAGGGCGGTACGTTGGGCCCTAAAATCATTCTTGCCACGCATAAAGGGATCAGTCGTAAGAATATTGACGGACAATACAACGACAATGTTCTACCTGAGGAAACGGGGAGGTACTCGTTCCAGAACACACTCGACCGAGGCTCAGGAAATATGACATTGGGCTCTCGAAGAGAAGATAAGCATATTGGCTTACCATCTGCCAGGAGTAAAAAATGTACAGGCGGATTCTCTCAGCAGGGAGATGAATCGACTGCACGAATGGGAGTTGAACGACCAGTAATTGACGGAAAGTTTTCAGAAAATGGGGCCATCCTTCCCTAGATCTCTTTGCGACGAGAGAGAACAAGAAGTGCACACAGTATGCAAGCAGATGGCCACAACCCGACTCACTGGGAGAAGCATTCTTCTTCCAATGGACGGGCAAGTTTGTGTATGCGTTTTCTTCCGTTTCCACTCATCCGAAGGACTCTACAATGGATTCACAAATACCCATGTCGCGTGATCCTAGTGACCCCTTACTGTGTGAGGCAGTCGTGGTTCTCCGACCTACTCCAGCTGTCGATAACGCAACCAGTGAGGTTCCAGAAGATTCCGAACCTTCTATCTCAGGACAAGGGAGCAGTTTGGCATCACGACCCGGACAGCCTCAGCCTGGCTCCTGACTTCTCTGAATTTGGGGCTCTGACCATTTCATCAGACTGTCGTCGAATTTTACAAGCAGCGCGGGCTCCGTCCACGAATACTTCGTATGATTGTAAGTGGAGGAGATTCTGCATGTGGTGCAAGGATCAACCAGGATTAGAACCCCTGAATATCGCGGCAGAGCAGATTCTTCCATACTTGCTGCACTTAGCAGAAAGTTTATCTTTTTCTTCGATAAAGGTTCACCTGGCGGCCATTTCGAGATTCACTCGTAAAAGACATTCAACACCACTGTTTAGTGATCGATTAGTTAAACATTTCCTAAAAGGCTTATTTCGAACATTTCCTCCAACCAAAAAGTTTCCTCCGAACTGGGAATATTCTAAGCATGTGAATCCATGAAAGATACCAATGCTGGAGAAATGGAGTTACAGGTAAGAAACTATTCCCTTTGTAAGCTTTGTAGTATTGAGAGCAGTCAAGTGCAATAACCTGGTCATAGGAGACGAGAAGAACACTTACAATATCTCCTACTACTTCATTAAGCAAGCTGTTGCTCATCGGCTGAAACTATGCTCGCATCGTGTCCCTAGTCATAGCAAATTGCCCCACACTTTGTCCCAAAAATTACATTTTTCATACATGAGTCATAGAGCTTTGCCCACAACTGAATGTAAGATTGCAACATCTATACGTTGTTGTGTTAGCAATGTGGCATAGGTGGACCAAATCCCATGCTATAGCTGCAGAGTGGCAATTACCAAAGACGTGTTTACATACGCAATGCACAATTCTAAATGAGACACTTAATTTGTGTTATTTTGAAATTTGAAAATGTTTAAGATCATACAGAGCGTGTCCGCTCATTTGGTCGAAAAAAAAAGATCGAATGACCATTTGGTCGAAAAAAAAAAATGGAATTTTTTTTAAATTTATTTATATATTTGTTTTCGTTTTGTTTGGTTAAAAAAACGTAATATATAAAAAGGGGGTAGGGGGGAACCCCCCCCCCCCCCCAAAAAAAAAGTTAACATTTTTTTTAAAAAAATTAGACCATTTGGATTTCGACCATTTGGTGTCGACCAAATGGTCATTCGACCATTTGACTGGTAACCCATACAGAGACGTAATTGGTGAATTTTGACTTGCCTGCCTATGGATTTCAGTGGTGTTTCATTGCAGTTGAATTTCTATCAAGATCTCCAAAATCAGCATCATAAGCAGCATGGGTCCACAAAGAGGCTGAATACAACTTTGGAGGTTAAATTTCATTTTATGAAATGCCCAACATTATCCTCTTGGGTCAAGCTCAAAGTAACACAATTCAAGGGCTAGGATAGTCTATTCAACAAAGGTTTTGACAGGGTCTGAGTGACTTTAAAAGTAAACATGGTTGGAGTCTTCCCTGTCACATAGTCTCAATATTTTCTTACTGTGCAGCTCCTTGATCGGTCAGTGGGATGCTTCCACTTTTGAAGCATCCTATAATCCTTCTGTATGCTTCTGGATCTTTTCTACGAGTTGTATGCAGTAGAATTCCTCTGCCTGTCTGAGACAGAGCCCACCGATATGGCCTTCCCCAGATTCCACAAATGGGCTCAAGAGCATCTTGCACCTCTCTCCTTGCGTCCTGGCCTCCCTATTGTCCACTTCTCCACTCCTTTTGTGATTGTGCTCCTTTTTGAGCCCACACCACATGTGCGTTCGTCCTCCCATCATGGGGTTGGCCCCTTCAGGTTGTGGTTTTCGGCCAAGTACACCCTCTTATTCCTTCCTCATAGTGTTATCCAGTGCCTCACTGGCCATCCAGTGTTCTCCTCTAACTTCCTCTCAATCGCTCCAAACAACCTCCTGCTTCCGGACATCAACCTGCACTTGACAGGTTACCAACCTCCTCCAAGTGTCCCTACATCAGAGTTCTCCTTCACACACTCTCCAAACTCCTGCCACCAGCTCCTATACCCAACACCAACACTGCTTGGCAAATAAACCTGCGTTTACATAGCCTCTGACCCCCCTTCCCTTGGGTTTAGGCTTCCTGTAAGGATCTGCCCTATGGAGGCGAATAAGTGTGGGCCTTTGGTTTTATGAATTTAAATGGTTCACCAGAGTTTGGTTTGGGATTCTGATGCTGGGCCAAGCCTTTCAAAAATGTATTTGCTATAAAATATTGGAGCATGTGGATGGCCCCTACAGGCATTTTACTTAATGTCAAGCACAGTGAATGTGAGCTTGGAAGTGTTGCAGGAGCTCCTTGGGCTCATGCTCTGGCAAACTAATGCTGTGCTTATTTTCCAGCGGGACATGCTGTGTGAGTAGTTGACTGGAGAGTGGTGAGCCTTTGGCATATGCCTGGGCTCGTCAAAATTACTATGCATCTTAAGTCTGCATGCACTTGCCGGGCAGGCGCTAATGAAAATTGTAATGTGTATCTGATGCCTGGATGGGAATTTGCTATCCACAAAGATGGAATTTGTTCCCTTCGCTGTGTCTTCCATAGCTCGCATTGTTCAACTGTCTCAAAGGAGCTGCACCCATGATTTTCCCAATGACAAGGATACAAGGAGGGCTTTTTCTAGTCCTGTTAAGGGGCTTCTAAGGCTTCAAGGGAACCACTTCTTTAACTGTCTACATGTGACTGTCACCTTCCCTGAGACCAGGACTAAATGGGGATGACAAGCGGATTGTCACAATTTAAATCATACACAGCATGCCAAAGACTAAACTCCATGTCCATCTCACAGGCACTCTAAATGCCCACCTGGTGCTGTGGAAGGTTTTGTGGTAGAGAAAAGGGCTCTACCAGAAGCAGCATGCCTTTTGAGAAAGTTGGGACTTTGTGTTTTAGTGAAAGAGAAACTACTACCCTATAGGAATTGACTGGCTTTCTATTGGATAGCAATATTGTCATGGGTCTGCCTCACATCTATGTACCAACACTTGGTACTTTCGTGTGTATGATGAGCATTAGATGCCATCACAGTTTTCCCTACAAAGTTCTATCACTAAACCAGCAAATGATACCAATTGCAATGTGGTATCTTTTTTACTCCTAATTAGAAACACATTAAGAATACCCTCCCTCTCGTGTTAAGCATGTATGTGTATTTATTCTCTTGCAGAGATAATAGAGGAGCATTACAAATAAGTCAAACAATATACAGTTCCTAATATTAGCAATAAAGTAGTTGAGTAACCCACATCCTCCTTCAATTTGCTTCGAAAATATTAAAACTATCAACAACCTATCACCTGTGTGTGGCTATTGTAGCACAGTAAAACTTAAAATCATTCAATTGTGATGCTGTGGATTGGCAAGCTAGGAGATAGACTAGTGTATACAGACCAACCTCTGAATAACTCCGTAGATGGAAACGGTTGCTAAAAACTGTCAAGTGTCAATGGCTTCTGTGGGCAGTTAACTAAGAACCAAAAAGCAAACTACTAGTCATGGCCGAAAAGATTAGTTACTGCATTTTCAATCCTCCTGCACAGATTCCTTTTGCCCTCCCTCTGTGCTTTGATAGATTTGCTTAAACTGGCCAAGAAGTATGAGCGGCAAAACATGTTCTATTCAAACACTTTGCCGAAACTCTGTACCACAATAAACTCAGTGGTTCCCAAGCACAGGGAAAGTTGAAAGGCTACCTATCAAAAAGGTGTCTCTTAATGGTATAGCCATGGAAAGAAAAATAAATGTTGCGAACGTCGCCAGAAAATGGCTTAGTTCAACCCTCAAAATATTGAAACCGTCAAAACATTCGAATTTGGACAAAATGGCAAGGTGCCATATTTTAGAACCATGAGCAGTCTACTGTCTCAGGTTGAAGGTAATTGAAGGTTTTGCCTCCACATTATTGAAACCAGCATTACAAATCTGAATTTTGAAAGTTGTCCAAGTGGCAATTTCTAGGCCCAACGACTACAGTCTCGGCTTAATCATTGAATGTTCTGCTCGCTCTTCTACCCAGGCAGGTAACGTCTTGTAGAATTAGTGATCCTCCAGAATCTGCAGTGATGTAGCCCCCAGCAGTCTTTTGGGAAGTGAGTGCAGCTGTCTGAAAAACAGCTGGTTTACAAAGGATTAGTCCATTTCCTTTGGCTTAGTTTGTTCAAACCCTGTTTACCTTCTAGTCAATACAATCCTATGAGATGATTGTTATCCAGTAATTAGTAGCAACTGACAGTCGACAGTCAAAGGTGTTTACTTTTTAATGAAGCCACTCTTAATCTGTCAGCTGCGCACGTATAAGCTGACATGTGTGTCTTTTTCTATTTGAGCAAGGAAATGCAAGACCAGTGTTTTTCATTAGCAACTGTTCTCGTTAGAGAGACGAGAACAGCCTTTTGCGTAACAAAAATGTTCATCTGTCAGCGTACCTTAATACAGCGTTCACACTGGTTTATTTTTGTTTTACATTAACATGGACATCCCTCTTATTTTTACATAACCATCTTATGTTGCAGATGTATACAGACTTGTTATAATTGTAATCAATTAGTGTTTTTCTTCACATAACTGCTAGTGCATAAGTAAGCATTTTCTCATTGCATGATGTCACATTCCAATATAGTGGATTTCCTAGTTTTTGAGTTTTATGGACTTGTGGGAAATAAGAATCAACGAAACAGACTGTTTTTCAAGTATACCAAACCGTGCTAAGCGTGAGATGTAAGTTGCATTTCTATTAGAAGCCTTTTCAACATGCACTTCTCGTGTTTAACAATCATACTTTTTGTTTGTAATTATGGAAAGTATTTTCATAGTAAAGCAAGAGAATTACTGATAAAAAGGGCTATGCATGCCCATTGTGGCCGAGCATTTGCTTTAAACAATGATTTGTAAACAGGACCAGTTAAGAAATGAGGCCCGCCATAGTTATTCTATCGCTGAACTTTCTGCACGGAAGTACAAATAAAAGGAAATATATGGCATGTGATGAAGCAGCCAGAGGGCTGTGAAAGGCATTGTAACGTGGCTTATATGTGTCTAGAAATGGATTCTAGTTTTTTGGTACTTTCAATTTATCTGTGCATACGATTATTTGGCAGCAGGTCCATGGGCTCAGTAGCAGCATTTCCGGAGTGCAGTCCTAGGTCCCATCCTGCACTTTAGTTCTTAAAATATATATATATTCATATATATCTGCCTGAAAGAGGCGGTGGCACTCGCTCCATTTCAAATGAAGTACACCAACTCCCACGGGCTTCATTTCAATCCTTTAATCTGATAAGTGTGGACATCCAAGTCAGCAAACAACAACGCGTTTCACCCTTGCAGGCTTCGTCAGATTGTGCATGCCTTGTTTGATCAAGCATCACTTTTGCGGCTTTCACTGACAACAGGTTATCCCTGTCATTTAATCTGAAACGTTCAAATAATGTTTTGCTTGTGAATTGTGCTTCAAAATAGAATGTATCAAAGCCAGTAAGATGTGAATGCAAATGTGCGAAATGTATCCCTGTTGAATTCAATAGGAATGTTCTATGCATATTGTGACTTCCTTGCATTGAGAGTTGTTCAAATTATACGTAAATTATGCAATTTGTGATATGTGATATGATCCTCCCGTACCAACACTAGGCCCATCCCATTCAGTAGGCTGGGGATACACCTGTCTCCCCTCCTCCCCCACTATTGTCCCCAGAGGCAGGGGACTTCGTCACAAAAGTGAGATGTTGGTGTTTAAAAAAAAGTATATCTTAAAGTTCACAAACCTCACACTTGTGCGTTTTCTTTTGACCAAACGGGTACAAGTAGCTCACTCTGTGGGCGTGCACTTCAGTATGCTTTCCGCCAGAAGCCCTTTAACATATGCACTACCAGCTCTTCCCATTCTGATACATAAAATAAAGGTATCGTCAGGGCCAATCGAAATCTTAAGCAATGCCAGACCTGTTGGCATGTGCCTGTAGAATGCTTTTCCTTAATGTTGCTTTGTTTACGCTTAAATGTCAAACCTGCGTTAGTTTTTATGATTTGGATTTAAACTTTAATCAAATATTGGAAAAGAAGAAATTGGGCATTAAAGAAAATCATTTAATAAGTCACATTTTAGCTAATAGTTTGGTAAGCAAACCATACACAAAATAACCAGCGCATATCTTTTAGAAAAGAGCATTGTATTAATGGGCACATTTTGTCTCCCTATTTAAAGGTAAGTTAGGCTTGGACACAGTGGTGGCATATTTGTGTGTGCAGACCTTTAATAGTTAAAAGTGAGTTGGAAAAAATGCCTCTCTATACCTAAGCTAAGAGGGGCTTCCCTACCTCAAAGGAAACTAGTGAAATTGTCAGGAAGTGCAAAACTAAAAAGTCTGTAATTGTCGTGTCTCAAACCCTACCTCTGTCCCTAAGACTAACACTCTAACGTAAATGTGCAAAGATGATCTCTCTTGAAAGTAAAACGTGTTTCTTGTGTTTTCAAGCAACAGAAAAGTTCCCAGTCTCTCTGGTGATAAAAAGTGATGGAAAATGATGTTCAAAATACAAGAATGCAATGCTATGGTTGTGCTCGTTTCCCCTAGACTTCTTGTCTTAACCCCACTCCTTTAGGGCTCCTGAGCAAAAGTTCTAAGGTTCTGGACCCTCTTATTCTTAACCTCTCATGTGGGTGCGGGTCCCAGACTCGTAATGTTTTACAGGGTTTGGTTCACTCTCTGCCAAACAAGCATTTGCCCATGGAGTGTATCTTGTTCTCTCACAGGGTCTCAGACCCTCTTGATCTTCGTCACTTTAAACTTTGGTTTCTCACAGGGGTGCAGCCCCAGACTCGCACTGTTGCTTTGTATCCGCTTGGTGCACTCTCCTGCCAAGCATACAACTCTGTCTTGTTTGCTTCGGTTATCATTAGGGTCCCAGACCCTCTTATTCTCGACCTCTTTTTGGGTATGGGTCCCAGACTCGCACTGTATCATTGTATCTGCTTCACCCTCCTGCCAAGTATACAACTCTCCTTTCTTTACTTCATTTGCGATCAGGGTCTCAGGCCCTCTTATTCTCAACTTCTTATTTGGGTACGGGTCCAAGACTCACATTGTAGCATTGTATCTGCTTGGTTCACTCTCCGGGCATATATACAACTTTTGCTGCTTTGTTTGTCTTCTCCAAGCTTCTCGGTTCTCCCTGTTGCTTTCCCAAACTTCTAGCACCTCCCGGTTTACCTGTTTGCTTCCTTATCTTAGGTAACATCGATTTCCGGGCAGCTGCGTCCCTTCTCAAGGCTCCAGTAACATTCAGGTATCCAGCAGGGTCTGCAGCAGCTCTGCAGTCCTCTGATGCTTCCCGGCTGTGTGTTCTCCTTCTCTCGTGCTTCGCCTGGGCCTGGATCGCTCATAGGATTTACTCCGCTGCAACCCAATTAGTCCTCTAGTAGTGGACTAAGTTTAATTCTCCAGTTCCTCCGTTTACTGCTTCCCTTATGGCTCATGTCAGCTTCTCCGGTGCATAGCTTATGCTGTTCCTCCTCAAAGAATTGTCCTCCCTCTTCCGCATCCCAGCTGAGCTTTCACATCCCAGCTGAGCTTTCAAACTGCCACGTGGGTCTGCTGTACTGCTTTCGGCCAATCGCTTGCATGGAGAAGCTAGACTGCGCACTCAGCTTCTCTAAAGTGATCCTCAGACTTCCGGTCATTTTCTTCATCCCTGTCCAAGTTTTAAAACTATGTGCATAATACTTTGTACTTTCTGGTCTTTCAGTCTTGTCATGTATGTTTGGTTGACTGACTTGACAAAGAAACACATTGGCTCTATTTAGAGAGGTTGACAGAGGATTTGGGGTTGGAGGAGGAGTTGAATGTATTGAAGCAGGGTCATAGCTCGTTCTGTTGTTTTTGATGAAGAGCAGGATGACCTTTATTGGAATTACAATAGCGCAGGAACCTGGAGGTAAGCTGATATGTTGTGGGATGGAATGGGGGCACTGAGGAGAGCATCATTTTGTAATTCTTTATTAAGTATTTTCTGTGATTGCTGTCGATTGAAATAGCCACCTGAAACTGTTGTAAGAACCAGCACATGATTCTATTTTAACTAGTTCAATAGATTAGTTCTTGAAATTATTACAAGGGCCTTTGAGCAATGATTCGGTTGGCAAAATGAAATTTAGATTAAACTATATGATCAGAATTAAGAATCAATTGCAATGCATGTATGCAATATGATCCACCCGCTCGCTGCACTTGTGAGTTGACTGCACTTCCCCCTTTCCCTCCCCCCTGGCCTTTCCCCCTTTCACTCTTCTCCGCACTTGCACGATCTGAATGAGGCCGATCTGAATGACACAAGGCATAGTAAGATCGTTATTTTGTCCTCCCTTTGTTTCCCCCTCCTTGTCTTGTCACGCCTAGAAACACTTGTGTACAGGCGGGTTGTAAATGCCACCTCATATCATATACATATATCATTTACAGGTCTCCATAACGTTTTATCTGCATTGTAGACAGCATAAAGAAGATATTGGGCCAATCACAAGCCTTAGTGAATCTTTGGCATTTAATGTCGTTTTGGTCTATCTATTGATTTTTTCAGTGATTTAGGATATTCAGCTTTCATTCGTCACACAACACCAGTGTATACAACTCTCCTCTTGTGTTCATTGAGATGATCATCACATCCTCTTGACTGGCAAAAGCAAACATTTCTAGGGGAATCCAGATTTCGACCTTGCCATTGAGAAAAATGAATCCTGTCAAAAGAAATATACCTATAGGTTAGCATCGGTCAAAAACAGTGAAGGAAAAGGGGAAGCCCGGTTTAAAAGGGGGAGACACGACAGACATTTTTTATTTAAACAGATGGTGTGCACATACTGCCTAGCACTGTCTCCAATGGTGCCACATATATGGTATTGGTGCAGTAGCAGGAACATAAGGCTGCAAGCTCAGCATGTACCAGGTGTGGCCAATTGTGCGGCGGACAGTCTAGGAAGTCACCCAACAAGAACAGGATTGGTAGCTCAGCACATGGGAACTCCAACCGATTTTTGCCATGTGGGACACTCCTGGTGTAGATTTATTTGTAAGATGTACACATGCAAAATGCTGCAGCTTCGCCTCTAGGTACCCAGGAAATGATCCCAAATTAACACTAGATCGATAACATGGTCAGGGATGTTTGCTTATCCCGTCCCTCGAATTCACTAATCCTAGTGTGGTACCACACAAGGTGTGCCGAATTTGAAGCCATTAGCATTAGTCATGCTTGCTTGTTATAATTTCTGCAGTACTGTGGGGATTAGTGGGGTCATGGGAAAGCGTAAGAACATTTTCTTGATCATGTTATCCACAGTGCCTTCTGTCCTCTGTTCTAGGTACTGTGACAAATAAAGGGTATTCGCTTCTTCTCCCCATGGGTGAGCCTCCCCTTTGAGACTAAGGAGGTGAGCCCGCTCCGCAAGACCCTCCCTAAGGGTCTGGGGAAGTGGGACATCACTGGGAGTGACTCCTCCTTAGGGGACAAGGACTCTCATTCCCACAAGGAACTCCCTAGGCCAACCACCTTAGCTGCATATATGGGACTGTCTTCTATAATGAATACTGTGCCCTCTGTGATGAATCCAATGGAGTCATCAATGATCTCCTGGCAGTGACCTTCTCCCATGTGGCCAGGGGACGGCATCCACTACCTGATCCTGACCCTAGGGGTGGCTATGAGGGAGGATCACATGGGAGGAGACAGCTTCCGGGAAGATGTCATGGCTTCATTGGATAAGGCATGGTTCCCCGATTTACCCTTAACGATAATCCTTTAATACCAAACACCCTCATGCCCTATTGCCATACATGTGCACCTCCCCCCAGAGAAAATAGAGAAAACCTTTCCCCAAAGTGTATAAACCAAACATCAACCCTGTTGTAAAATGTGAAAACTACAAGACCACCTTTTTCAGTTCAAATTGTTCATCATACAGAACTGATTTACCATTCAGAACTATTGAAAGAAGTTTTCCAAGCAGTTTAGATCAGCCATCAACAGTGGACTCCTTTCCTTTTCCCAGAATCACCCAAATCAAATACTGGGATGAGGAAGAGGGAAAGAGCAGTGCAGAGCGGAAGACGCCACAAGCCCCGTGAGCACTCTAGTTGTTTTCTGAAAACGCCTGTGCCCAGGAGATTTAAAGACCAGAGACAAAGTGTTAGGGCCTACTGCTGTTGTCAAGTGAATGGTTCACCTCTGTGCAAGGCTCGAGATTCGGAGAAGCACAGACCAGTGTGGTGGGGCCACGCGGCTCACCATCGAGGAAGAAGGGAGATGCTGCAAGGTCGGGACATGCTGCAGAGACGCCAGGAGCCAGTAGAAAACTCCTGGGCGTTCACCGACCACTGGAAACAGCATCTTACTTACTGGAGCCTGAAGCGAAACAGGCCTGCTGAAGTGAAGCCGTGAGAGAAACTGGAACAAAGAGAAAGCAGTCAAGAGAGGAAAGCAGGCGAGTGCACTTTTGCCGGTTGACCGCAAACAAGCTTGAAATCGCCAGCAAGAGCTGGTGAGTCAACCCAAGGATAGTGGGGACCCTGGGGCGTATCGGCGAGCACGCCAAACAAGCATAATAATAAACAGAACGGAAGAAAGAGAGAAAGCAAAGAGAATAATTTTGAAGCAAGAAAGTGAATTGCAGACAAGACCTCTATCAGTATATGAATGTATCCAATGCAAATACATGGGGAACCCAAATCGAATGACGCATCAAGAAGATATTTTATCCAACAAAAGGGATGCACAACTGGGGGATTGGAGAGAAACTTTGTGTGAATATAAGAAACCCTGGCATGAGAGTACACCAGGTAACCGCAAGTGTGTAAATGCAAGACGTCCTGGCAGGAGAATAAACCAGGCAATTACAAGTGTGTGCGTGTGTGTGCATGTCAATACAAGAAGTCCTGGCAGGAGAGTATACCAGGCAACTATGAGTACGTGAATATAAGAAGCCCTGACAGGTGAGTATACCAAGCAATTGCAACTACACTAATTTACAAAGCCCTGGCAGGAGATTATACCAGGCAATTGCAATTGTATGGATACAAGAAATGATAAGAAGGAATTTTAGAGCTGCGTTGATCAGACAAGAAGGAACAAAGTCCTGGCAGAAAGGAAAAACAGGAATTCTGAAAGAAACACAATTGCAAGGCAAAGCAGCTTTAGTTATGACTGTGCTATTGTCAGCCACGAAAGACACAGGAAACTGTTGCATAACAAAATAATTTTTAATGAAGATGAATGCAGGGGAAGGGAACCAACCTCTGGAACAAAGACTCTGTCCTTGGAGAACTTTTGCATTGGAACTATTTATTTTTCCATTTTCTAGCACCTAAGTTTATAGACATTTCCTGTTCTCACCTTATAGTTTAGTTTATAGAGGGTCAAAATAGAACTTTTGGACACACTGACAGTTTTGATTTTGACATCCTGACACAGGCGGATCCTTAGTTTTGGTTTTAGGAAGGGAAATTCCTTTTAGAGCAGGGTCAGAGAGGCCTTTTCCCATCCCTTTTATTTTCAATAAAAGTCTTTAACCAAAAGCATGGCTAACTTTGAGTTTCATTCTTAACTCTTCACACCGCCTCCTATTTGGCTTCAGCCAATGTTGAATCAAACACACCATCTGCAGTAAAAGTGAATATCTCTTTAAGGAGTGATTCTTATGTAAGTGGGACGAGGGGATTACAGAGGAGGAGAGATCACATTGTGCAGGGGATGCCCCCTGATGTAATTGCACCTTGGAGAGGTGGAACTGAGAGAAGTCGCAGAGACTGCAGCAGTGCAAAGGTTGGAGAACGCCAGTCTGAGATGCCGGAAGCCCGGCAAGACAGACTACAGAGAAACCATTGGGAGGATGGGATGAGAAGAACTGTCTGACATGGTGGCATGTCAACGACAGTACTGCAGTGGGCCAGGCACCCGTCTTAACAGGGCCAAGACCAGTGCAGCAGGGAGTGCTGAAAGCTTCCACCTGACACCATCCACCGACTGCAGCATCCTGCAAGGATGCCGAGAGTGAAACAAATGCAAAGGCAGAGATCTGGAAGCAAGAAAGCAAAACAACTTATCCGAGTGAGTGTTGAGCCCCACCATGTCACCCTTGACGAACAAAGGTACTGGGGTGAACAGGGAGTAAGGGATCCCTCTGTGACACTTTCTGAATAACCAAAAAAAGGGTCTCAACCCCAGTAAGGGTTTTGAAGGCATCTGACTCCTCTGAATTAGATTCTGATGGAGGAGAAGATCTGGGTTAGTTGATCTCTACACCCGCTGGGCCAAGAAATGAACTTTCTCTGGTACCAAAAGAAAAAGGTTCAGGGAAAGGCAGATTCAGGGTGCTAGGTCTAATGGAGATGTGCGCAGGTCTTCTTTTTAAGGCTATTTGATCTCATTGTTGGATGTTACAGTGGGAGAGAGGAAAGGTATCTAAGAATACCTGGCTTTTGAAAAACAAAAATCTTGTTGGCCAATTGTGATTTGAAGCTGGCAGAACAAGGCCTCTTTTATGGTGTATATTCTATCGGACTCAAGGAGTTCAATAATCCTATTTTCTCTGATGATTATAAGCATAGGTTTTCAGTTTTGGTCAGTTGAACCAGATCCCACCTCTGACACCACATGTAAGAAGACATGGTATCAAACAGTGAAGACAGACACAAGTGATCACAGTTCAAAGGTGTTTATTGAACTTTAAATGGGTTGGTTAAACGCCTATTTAAATCTAAGGATGGGAGCAAGCTACGGCCATCAAATAATGCAGTCCTATTCAAGTCTGTCAAAATAAAAGGGCCTATACAAATAAACCTATTGCCAATCCTTACTTCTAAATACAAAATGATGTGAGACAATGGTGTATACAAAACGAAAAGTGTTCAAGAAATAATATGTCTGGACGGTTGAGCAGATGGCTCCCCTTCCCCATGTTTTTAACACGGGGCAAGTAGGCACGTTCGAGCATCGCACACACTCTGGCTTCTCGGCCACAAGGATACAGTTCAAAGCACAGATATCGGGGCCTTCTGCCAAATCCTCTTTTCCAATACCAGCCTCCTACTGTAAGAGGGTCTGTCGTTACAAAGTCTCAAAGTTCCATTCTTATTAGGATTTTCACATGCACAAGTTCTCACTTTCAATGTTCATCATGGGTCTCCCACTTCAGGCGGAGACCCCTTTTTATCGACCCCTTTTTATCAAAATGTTCACACTTTGTCTCCCTTGTTCGGGCTCGGACCATGGATCTCCCTCGTTCAGGCTCGGATCCTCTTTCTACCAAAATCGAAGACTTTGGAATGTGCAATCGGTTTTGCCTAAGCCGTTGCAGGACCACTTTGATTCACTTCACACAATTGTTTTCCTCAATCTTATACTTTATTTTCTCTTAGTGGGATACCTTACAGAGACCTTCGATTGAGCATATTCACGGTGCTGGGCCACTCTGTCAACGGTATCATATTTTGACTTTTCAAGTTCAAACATTCATCAGCAATTTAGCTTTACTTTTGTCTCATCACACTCTTTTAACAATGCTCATTGCAACGCTTGTTATACAATGTTGCTGCTTGCAACCTTGACTTCAACACAGACCAGTCTTGCATCAGTCTCCCCAACTCAATGGCTGTGTTGATCTCTTTTGCGTTTCTATGTTCTTTGAGCCAAGGACGATACCATGGCGCTTGCTGCTGCTCCTCCCCACCTTGGTCAGTTACGTGGGAGGGCCCTCGGTATCTTCCACACACAATGCAGGATTCTTTAGCCTGGTTTGCTGGCCTTATGCTTTCTGGCTTGAATGTTTCTTGAAAGTAATGGCGTCTTGCAGAACAGGTCAAGGGTATAAACCTTCGTACGAGACCTTCTGACTTTGCCATCTTTATCACCTCGTTCAGCTGCTGACTCAAAACTGCTGATCCTTTGTGTGCTTTGCCTCGCTCAGAGTGCGCTCTCGTGCTCCGCCTTTTATCCGCATGGGGAAGTTTAATGGAAGTTAGGTGTGAGTGATTGTCATTAATTGCCTGACCTCGCCTGATCACTGTAGCGGGACATGTCAAGTACACTGCTCGGGTGTGAGTCTGTTTTCTCCCAGAGTGGGCTGTCTGTGTGAAAGTGCTGGAGAAGGGAAAGGGGGTGGGGTAAGGTTCACACATATCCTACATGGTAAGAGGGGGTAAAGTTGTTGCAGGGGGAGGGATACTGTGTCTCGCCATCTGGTGTCCCTCTCCCACTCCACAAAGACCCCTCGCCCATGTGATCCTCATGCACTGGTCCACCCTCATGATCTGGATCCAAAAGCGATGGCCTTGTCCTGACCACCTGGATGACAGATCCCCAGGTACTAGCGGGTGAGACATCTTCTGGTTTCTCACATTAGTCTATGCATTGACTCTGAGTCTAATCAGATTCACAAGAAGACGGAAGATACTTGCCCAGAAATAGTGTTTCTTGTGCTAGTATCTGTTTGAGTCACATACACTCATCCTACCTGCCCATAGTACACCATACACGCCTACCACAAAGCACACTACTCCTCTACAAGCACACCCTGCTCTCAGTCCGACACAAGTACATAAAATAATCTGAGGGTGTTGGCACTGAGTGGCATGGTGTGTACATGCATATGTTGTATAGCTATAGTATAGCAGCAGTTCCCTTGTTGATGATGCCTACCTTTTCTTGAAAAGTAAACAGCTTGTAATATTCTGAACCAATTTAGATCACGTTTATATTTGCATATATTGTGAACTTGGATAATCAAATGATCATTAGAAACAATATCCTGAAGTGAGAAGTTATTTATATATCAGAAAGGGGGTGAGGGGTGCACTCTGATTCCCAGCTAGGTGTACCTTTCCACAGTCCAGTAGATCTTCTCCTCCTAGTGCTTTCTTGCCTCTTGCAATCATCAGGGAGGCAGTCTGTTCAGGTGTTAATGGTTAATACCAATGATGGCCTCAGGTAATTCTGGTTGCTGTAGTCAATTCAAATGGCCAGGAACCAACTCACCCTCCAATTACACAGTGTAAATCCCCAATTGGGGGTAGGGGGAGAAACCAACAGTGTGGCTCTCCTTAGTAGGGGCATGTGTCACCCCGGTGCCGCCACCTCTGGAGCCCGGGACTCCAAAAAACATTTGACAGAAAGGGGGTGAGGGGCGCACTCTGGTTCTCAGCTAGGTGTACCTTTCCACAGTCCAGTAGATCTTCTCCTCCTAGCTCTTCTCCCCCCTGCCCCCAATTGGGGATTTACACTGTGTAATTCGAGGGTGAGTTGGTTCCTGGCTACTTGAATTGACTACAGCAACCAGAATTCCCAGAGGCCATCATTGGTATTAACCATTAACACCTGAACAGACTGCCTCCCTGATGATTGCAAGAGGCAAGAAAGCGCTAGGAGAAGATCTACTGGACTGTGAAAAGGCACACCTATCTGGGAACCAGAGTGCGCCCCTCACCCCCTTTCTGATATATATATATATTTCTTTTTCTCATAAAATTGTCATGTTATTATGTTCTGCTGTTTTAAATTATCATAGCTATTTATTATGTTCTTTCTAAAAATCTTATTGCCTTCAATATTAGGTTTTTTATATTTTTATATAGCATTGTGTTAAATGCACTGTTATTTCCCATGCAGTCACACCCAGGCAGACAGTTTCCTCCATCTGGTGTTTTGAAGAAGCGTGTAGAGGGCGGGGACAGGGTATAGACATCCTGGAAGTGCTTGTCATATATTTAATTGACTTTCTACTTCCTTTGTGAGTACCTGCCCCACAGACTGCCAGCGGATGGGCAAAGTTTGGCTATGATTAAAATTGATGGGTCGATGTTAGTTACTTATGTTCGCCTCCCAAATCCAACGTGCCAGTTAAATATTTCTTACCATTTTATTTTCTTGCCGTTTTTACATTACAAGTTTGTCTTTGTCATGCTCTCACTGTGACTGAATTATTCTACATCTCATTTGTGTATATTCTCCTTAAAGCCCCATACCCACAGCTTCCGAGAATGAAAGTATTGTCATTTTTTATTTATCTCCTTGGAGTTTATATTCCTTGAACATGCTATACGAATGCTTTTCTCTCTGCCGCTGCAGCCGGTATGTTTTAAAGGAAATCATAATTAATATTTCCTTGTTACTCAAGAAGATTTTCATTTGGCCTTAGTAAATGACCCTGTGGGAAGCTGGGCTAAGGCATGGAGACTATACCCTAATCCTTGATGTTTTCCAAAGCTTATCTCAAACTTTTGTTTTCAATTCCCATTAGTCTTACGTCCTTAAGAACAAGCACCTTTTTTTTATTTTTCAGGTGAGGCTGTGTTGGATAGTGTTGTCTGTATGCCCCACACTCACTCTTGAGAATGTCTACTTATTCATGCACTGTATGATGCACACTCGTTGGGTATCAGCGGTTTTGACCCCCTTTGTAAGTAAGCCTAAGGTGGTGTTGTCTACAGAGGTCTAAGGCTGGTTTTCGTGTCAATCCGCCAGCCCAAGACTGTGTATGCCAAGTTAAGTGAGATGATTGGCGAGCGGTCAGGTCTGTTACCCACCAAAGTCCGGCCCAGACTGAGGTCCTAAAGGCTATTATCACCTTGCACCCTCTTTGGGGTCTTATAAGTGCATCATTTGTGTGGTTTTTGTGTTTCTTTTAATGGCAAACTTGCTTCGTGTATTTCCCATTTTATTTTTAAAATACAACATAATTGGCCACTGGGTAAACGCAAAAAGGATTTGGGTACTCTTAATTAGTTCGATGTAAACATGGCAGTAATTCCATGAAGGCAGAATTACAATTAAGAAAATACACCCACTGATGTCGGAGGATTTACCGCCATATTACAACCTCATGGTCATATGGAAAAAGCACTGGCAGTAAAGGTTATTCCATCTCATGGAATTACTGCCAGCAATTTCAGCACACTGGCCGACGACATGGTGGCCAATGCTTAGGAGGGGTTTGGTGGCCAGCACTGTAAACATTCATGCAATTGAAGACTACTAGCTAAAATTATATCTGGGGCTAGGTAGTGGCAGTGGACACTGTGCAGTGGGACGTTAAATATTGTAGGAAGCACTGAAATGTTCTGAAGGCTGTGTATGGCGTCTTCCCGGCAACCACTGCCAGGAGGCCGCAGTCACAGGAGTCTTGAATCGTGAACCAATTAATTCTTGCACCATGAGAGGGGAACGTCTCCAGCATACTACACACAGCTGGCACTGAGGGAATATGAGCAGGAAGCCATGCTGACCCTGGTGAGTACAAATGAGAAGTCTGGTTATTTGGAGAAAATAATGCATAGCATGTGACCATGTCCTTAGCTGACGGGCAACCATCAGGCAGATGCTGTTAGAGATGGGGCTCATGTAGAATTACTTCCAACTATACCATGTGAACAGTAAGATTATTTAGTCCAGATGGCAAACAGGCCTCATCAAGATGTCCATGTTCTATGCAGTTTCTCATCGCCCACAATGTACACATGACCCATGTAATCTTGAGAGCTGGTGCGCCTCCTAGCGCATGCCCTTCCAGCCTAATTTACTCTGTGTCCTGTAATAAGACCCAGAAATTCTTTATAAGCAAATTGCCTTTAATTTTACCAAGATTTATACAGACATGTAGATACACCTACTCCCTCAATTTGAGATCCAGAGTCATGCTTGTGGACCCGCATGCATCCATGAGATCACAATCGTCTTCCTTGCTATATCAATCTTGCCTTATGGCATTTCCCACTGTTATCCACTTAACCCACACCCTTACCTTTACCCCACTCTTCCCCTCTCTGCAGACTAAGGTCTGGTTATCTCAGGTGGGTGACACAATACGCCATCTTCCTGGACAAGCCAGGTGATTCAGTGCAGTATAAAAGCCTCATGCAATAGTATGTGGCAAACGCTGCAGGGTATAGGGCCCAAAAACATGTGGCAGCACGGTTAAGATGCACATTTGATCAGCCATATCATGACTGCTGAACTAATTGTCCACATGTGGTGATACGAGTATCGCCACCTGTGATTACACTGTGCGTCGTAGGCCGTCTGACCAACACATCAAAGCTCATTGTTCCCGTTTCTTAATCCTAAATGGCTTTGGCGTTGATGGGGGTGCGTGAGCACCAAATACCAGCAAAGTGAATGGAACACACACACTTCTAACAACCCTTGTTCCTCCTACAAGATGTGTCTGGCACAATGCACATGTACGCCATCATGTCAAATCCTTTCCCGATTAATGACACCTGCCAAGTCATATAGACATACGAAGTGCCCTCCAGATTGCATGGCTGTAGTGCAAATAAATGTGTCTACAAGGCAACTGAATATTAAAATTATTATTATATATTTTTATAGCGTGAACCTAGCACGTGAGCTGCGGAATGCTGTACCGGTCTAAGAGCAAAACATTGATAGCGACAATTTAATGAGCAAACGAGCAATCAAGTGAAAATTAGAAATAAGTTTTGCAGTACAATATACTGGTGGTGGGTATTGTGACAAGGTCTGTTCTCTGACCTTGTCAAGAGGGAAGGGAGCCCCTTTGAGCCTGTTATGGGATGCCTACTGAACAGGTATCCAGGGTCAGTCATACCCCAGAGGGTGACAGTGGCGGTTGAGAGGGCCCCAGTTCCTGTCCTCTCTCCATTTGCCAGTTTTTTTGTATGTGCAGTACCAAATTGCATTATTCCATGCTTCAGAACTGAAGTCCTGGTCAAGTGTTTCCCTTTTTTCCAGAAACGCAGCAGGCATGGAAGATGATCAACCTCAAGAGAGGAAATCATCAGTGCCCCACGCTAAAGAATTTCCAAATGCCTCTGTAGATGGAGAGCCAGTAGGAAGAGAACCAGAGGCCCTGTGCACCGACTCAGTCCTGAGCGAGAGGCATACAGACACCCCTGGAGCTCCTACGATGCTGGTGCCACACAGCACACGCCAACCTTTAGCCCACCGTTTAATAAGACCGGCGCAGCTTCCCTAGCCCACCAGGAACAAAAGACAAACTCCCATCAGAAGGAGAATGGACTTACCTTAGAGGCGGCCAGCCAGACCCCATAACATGTACTTGAACAATGTACAAGAATCTCATTGTTGTTTCGCGGCAGGCCAAAGAAAGGGGGCAGGACTTAGTACACTATATAAAAATCTTTGTTGTATGAAACGCCTCCCAGGAGGGGAAGGAAGCCAGAGCCAGATTCACCAGGGAAAGCAGATTAACCAGAGGATAGGGAGGGAGTTAAGAGACCCCAGTAAGTTGTGATTTTCAGGTAAGCTCAGAGGAGGAGTAGGCGGCAGACCAAGAGTCCAGCATGAGGCAGGATGGTGAAGGGGAGTGTGGAGGTGATATTTGGAGCAGATAAGGCATGTTTAGTACGTGCAAGGGATACTGTGTTGTCAATGTGCATGAAATGGTGTCAAGTGTGAACCGGTGGGGGGTGAATGGTAAGTGCTCGTGTGAGTGGAAAGAGGGTGTTTGAGTAGAAGGGGTTGTGGGGTAATAGTGTGGTGGTGGGAGTAGTAGAGTGGTGGAGGGAATAGTAACATCAAAGGGTGGAGGCAACGGAGGGATAGAGGGGAAGACTCGGGAGTAGTGGAGGAGAACAGTGGAGCAGAGGAGAGCATTAAGATGGGAACATCAGGAAGCAAAAGGGAGAAGAGTATGTGGCTGTGTTGGGAACAAGACAGAATATGGTACTGTCTGAAAGGCACAGTCCAACTCCCCCCTCACCCCTTCCCCCCATTTAAATAACTTACCAGTGCATAGTGTAGGGTCAGTCTAGGAAGTCCAGAGAGATGATAGACAGATAAGGCATTTCGCCTTTAGGTCGTCACAGCTAGTATAAGCCAGAATCTAGACAACCTGGGGAGTAGGACAGCCTGTGCTAGGGAGGATTGGTGCTTTCTAAGAAAGATGGTGAGAGAGTGAGAGAGAGAGAGCGAGCGAGAGAGAGACCCCCACCCCAGATCACTGAAAGATCAAATAAAAAACATTGGATTGTCTCTGAGACTAGAGTATTTCTTGAGCCATCTCTGACAGTATGTCACAAGATAGCTGGAATCTGTTACATCTTAATATATGTCCTTGCTCCAACAAAAGGTGTCTGAAGGAGCCACTGAGATGCAGCCATGGCTTCACAACCAGAGACAACCATCTCTGCTGAGCAAACCACTGCCACAAGCACACCAGTCTACACCCCGCACCACAGCAAGAGTGCTACCACCCATCTGAAAATAAGTTTGTAATCAAACATTTCCAAGAAATGTTTGATTACACTAACTCCAGTTACTGTCCCTATCTCAGGCATCATTCCCACCTCCATAGCTGCATAAGAACCAGCCACCACCACTGGATGCACCCTCAACTTCTGAGGAGCCTGGCACCAAAACTGCCCGGCCACACCCTCAACTTCCAAAGAGCCTGCTACCACCACCGCAGTCAACAAGCATGCACCAGACCACCAGCATCCTAGCTATCACACTGGTGGGTGTGTCATCATTGGTCGCCTTGCTTGCACCTTCCCCCTCTTCCAAGCCATATTCCCCCTGTATCCTCTCCTCCCCCTCCTCAGTTGCTTGCGCTCTGCAATGGTACCCGCATCAGAACACTGATTATGGCACTGTCGATGGTGACACTACAGATGGGGGATGAGCTTCCTCCTCCCCTGTTCATCCATCAGTGTGGACCTGACAGCCATTTTTTAAAGGCTCACCCACCAGGAAGGAGCAGTACCCAAAAAAGAAAGGAGCATCTAAAGGGCCTTCAACTACAGCACTCGCAAGCAATATGCAGAGTGATGAGGGTACTTGGTCGTTTCTACAGGCAGCTACAAATACTGTGATGGGGCAGAGGGATTGAGAGCCAGCTGAGGATGTATGTGCATATCGTAGTAACATGCATCACATACTTCTACTGACACTGCAGGACAACCCTGTGGTGGATTCCATCAGCTCTACATTGTATACCCCAGCAGAGGGATCCCTTGCCGGCAGTCACCAATGTAGAGCTCAGCATATTGCCAGGTATACACTGAAATCAGCATCAGGATAGAGAAAGTGCATCAAGAAATAGCCTGCCCTTTTGTTAAATTGGGCTGTGAGGGTGTTGTGAGAGAATTGATACATTTAATAAAGACACTGTAGCATCTTGACAAAGGACTCCAGTAGTCATTTTGGTTGTGTCAGAGTTTATTGGTTATGTTAAGTTGTCTTATACTTCACACCATTACCATTGGCATAGTCTCCAGGTGCTCACGTGGTTCTGCAAGAGGTAGGTTGGTGAGGGCAGAGGGAGTAGGGTAGAGTTTGTGCTTTTCTGTTGATGCTTGTAGAACCAGGAGGAACTGGCGCCTCGACGGGTCTGGTTTCTAGGTGTGTTTAGATGTGCGCACTGAGACTAGTGTGTCCGGATGGGTAGCATCCAGTGATTGGGTGCCTGTGTGCAGCAGTTTGTTTCATGGTGGATGTGTAGATTGTGTTTGAGGGTGAATTAGACTGATCCAAGGATTATATGATGTAAGTTTGGGTATGCTGGAGAGGAGATGGAAATGGGGGTTAGTAGTTGGTGGCTTTTCTTTCGTCCCAATTGGTATTGCTGGCAGTGTCCATTTTGTGCTGGTCATTGGGAGATGAATAACCATGTTTTCAGTAGTTTTCTGAAGGTGAGGTGGTCTTCTGTCCTAATTTCCTTCACTATTGTCTTCCATAGATTAGTAATTAGACGAGAGAATGCGCTTTCTCAGAATGTCCTTTTTGTCGTATTGTTTAGTTTTGATTTGGGGGTCCTTGTTTGATTTTAGGTCTCTTCCTGGTTAGGAGCAGTTGAAATTGGTCTGGAGGAATTCGGCTCCTTGCCAGTCTAATTAGTTGTGGGCAATGCAGAGGGCTTTGAATTTAATGTGTTTTTTTACTGGGAGCCTACGTAAGCTTCTCATAGCTGGTGTAATATGGTCTCTTCTATTTAGTTTTAGGAGCATCCTTGAGGCAGTGTTTTGGATGTGCTGATGTTTTTTGGTGAGCCGTTCTGTCATTCCAAGCTAGAGGCTGTTTGCATAGTCGATTCTTGATGATAATAGGGTGATGGCTGTGAGGGTTCTATGTGGGAAGGAGAGGCAGGGGAAGCATCCTTCCAAGTAGTCTCAGGAGGTACAAGCATTTCTGTATAATAGCGTTGACTTGTGGTTCCAGTGAAAGTCTGTTGTCCATGAGTATTCCAAGTTTTTTTTTACCAAGTTCAATTTCTCCGGTTGGGTTCCCATGCCAAGATGCCAGTCTAGTTGTGAGTTGATTGCGCTGTCCTCTGGGAGATAGATCATTATTTCAGTTTTGGCTGTGTTTAATTTGAGATTTTGTTTTAATCCAGCTCTGTATGTCAGTGAGGCAATTGTTGAGGGTGTTGCTTGGGTCTTGGGTCGTGACTATCTTGACGTTGACTTGTGCGTTATCTGGTAGTTGCAGGCGGTCAGTCTGTTGTTCGAATGCTTTTAATCAGGGGACATGTACATGTTGAAGAGGGAGAGGGGAGAGGTTGGAGCCTTGTGGCACCCCATAGACGGTGTTTTTGGTGTTTGAGGTAAAAAGCAGTAGGTAGGTTTTTTCAGTTCGATTTGTGAGGAACGATTTTAGCCATTTCAAGGCAGAGTCTTTTATACTGCATTTCTCCAGTCTTTCGATTTGTTGTGTGATTGTGTCGCACGCAGCGAATATGAACAGTAGTAGGAGGGCAGATTGGGTGCTGTTTCCTGCATTTATTTTTAAGTCATGCCTTATGTATAGGAGTGCCGATTCCGTTCCTCTCATGTGGCTGAAGCCGACTTGTGCATGGCTGAGTTTTCTGTTCGATTCTACATAGCCAAGTAGAATTTTGTATGCATGGTTCTCCAGTATTTTTTCACCGGGCAGGGCAGTTTGGATATAGGTCTGTAATTACTAAGGGTCCTCCTCGCTTTGTTTAATTTTTTTATCAGTGGCTTGATGTAAGCCAGTTTGAATGATTTTGGCACTATTCCCGTGTTTAGGGATAGGTACATCAGAAGCCTTCAGTGTAATGGTGGGCTGCTGTGGTTGAGGACTCTTTTGTAGATGCTTGGGGGCAAGGGTCGCTTGGAGATGTGGCAAGGTTGGTGTCCTTTATTAGTGTGGAGAAAACTTGTTTGTCTTTTGGTTCAAATCGGACAAGTCTTTCTGTGTTTGGTGGATCGCCCGGTGTCAATGGTTCTGTGGTTGTGTTTATATTGCACGGCTTGCGTCAATGGGCTGTTGGATTGTTTAAATTTTTGTTCTAAGGTAGTTGGTGATGTTGTATACTGATTGTGATGGCGTCTTTGTTGCAGGATGTAGGGTTTTTGATCTCTTTGATGATTATGAAGAGTCCTTTTTACAGCTTTGTTGCCGATTGGATTCTTGTGGCGTAGTATGTTTTCTTTGCTTTGGGGGCTGCCGATTTGTATATTCTGAGTTGTCTTTGGTATTTTATTTTGTCCAGTTGATTGTAATGGTTTCTCAATATTTTTTTGCAGTTTGTTTTTTGAGTTCTCTCAGCTCTTCAGTGAACCAACTGGCTGACCTCTTTTTTTTGCTATGGCTTTGAATGATTTTGCTGGTGCTAGTTGGTCTAAGGCCTTGGTGATCCAGGTGTTGAGTATTTTATTGCTAAGTCTGTCTGAGTCTTTCAATGAGGAGTGGTTGAACAGTTAAGTTTGTGCATATGTTTTTTGAGAAGAAATTCTTCGTTTTTCCCCCACAACCATGCTGTCTCATGCATCACCCTCAGAGCCCATTGTGGCGTTGCCTTCTCTAAGCACTGTAATTCTAGTTTGTATTATTACCCCGTTCAATGTTACGTAGTGTATTGGCCACAGAAAGATGAAAGGGTGCGTCAGTTCTGCCACATTTCATACCTGTAACTCCATGTTATGTGTATTAGCTATGAGGCAAGAAGTTAATTTGCTGTGCTTGTCTACATACTATAAAGAAATGCTTATTTATATAAGACTGTTTATCTACTGTACCTAGTCTAATCAGACGGCTTGGTGCAAGGTGATCAGATGCAACGCTTGTATTGCAAGTTGCACTGGATACAATCTGGAAAACCAACACAAGATCCAGGATCCTGCATTCCTCTTCCACGTTCTTGATGTATGCGATTATTTCTTGTGAATCTGTTACTTACAGTATGTGTTGAGGGGAGAGAACAATGCCAGGAGAGAGAATCCACCCACTTAATTTAAAACACCCCCACAGGACAATTTTTGGGCTAAACGTGTATCCAATAATGATTAAATGTCTCCTCTCTAATCTGGAGACTTTTTAGAAGACGTCGTCTTAACGGGTGCTCTGTGATGCCAAAAGGCTTCTCTGATATGCTTTACAAGACTTATTTTTTGTTAGGGTAAATAATATCAGATGCCGATAAGATTAGTTCTTTTTACTTTTTGTTTTACTCAATTACTTTATAGCACATGGGAGACTTTGTTTTTTTAAAGGCCATGGGTTCCCTATTATACATATGTGAGCCTATGTGCTACAGTGAATTTACATATACTTACAATTTGCATTATTAGGGATGTAGCTCTTTTGGGTGTCTCGGTCAGCACTGTTGGGCACACTGGTAGCATTGCTTTCATTATGTTAATGACATTCCAGCCCTGGGGAGAGGGCTGTGACAGGTTTTAGTGACCCAAATCCGAGTTTGGGCCTGACGCGAAGGTATCGCTCCCTCCCCATGGCTGTAATGCCATTGTAATGTGGCTAAATCACAAAACGGGTTCAAAACACAGGTTAAGAAAAAAAAACAGTTGCAGGAAGTGCTCATAGTCTTGCAGGGCACATTGCCCCCCTGGAATGTTTGCTATAGGAGACACTGAGCCTTGAGGGGGGATGTAGAGAAGAGAGAATGTAGAGCGAAACCTCACACTTTGTAATGGTGTTAAGGTCCCTTGCAGACCCACCGTTTACAATGACCCACCAAAATTTGAATGTTACCATATAGCAATGATAACCCTTTCATGGGCTTAGTTTGGGCCTATGACTTGGATGCTGGGCTGTTTACTATTGGTGAGGCCCATGGAATTAGTTATTGCTATTGGCATCCAGAGGCAAACCAATAGGGTGTTTGGAGCAATGGAAGACAGAAATAAAAGGCTGCTGTTAGTGCGTAACCTGGGAATGCTGACACACATTCTCACCAAACATGGCTGCCTTGGAAATGGTGGCTGTGGCTCTATGCATTGTGAGTTGAGTAGCATTGTGGTGGTGCCCCAACAGGGTGAGGTAAGTGTTGGACCATGGAGGGTGATGGCTGGCGGAAGGCAGGGATGCGGAGACACGGTGGGGTGGTAGGCAAGATGACTAGTGGATGCGTGCAGCTCACAGCCTTCTCTGAACCCTGGCCTGGATCCTGGGATTCAGCCCTGGTGTGGAGCAATCGGGCAGGCTGGTGCACCTGCCGAGGATGCTAATGACAGAACATGTATGCTCTTGGTGCCTCGATACTGGGCTGGTTGTGCACTAAACCATTTCAAGTGCCATGTCTCATGGTTGTTGTGATCTTGGACTGAATAGTAGAAAATGGATGACCACTGTACATGCACAGTGGTGATTTAGGGAGAGCAGCGTTATTGTAGGCTATACTGAGGTGGGGTCGTTTAACTCATTTTTTGGATACTGTTGTTCACTAACTGTATGTTTTTCCTTTAAAGAAGTTCTGGTTAGACCACTAGGCAGCACTAAGGCAGGTGGCACATCTGCAAACAAAAGTGTCTCTTCAACTGATTAAATGTTTAGTCTTAAAGCCAAGTTCTGGAGTTGGGGCTGATAAGGAATGTTCTCTCCGTATTACTGAATCCAGGGAAGCCAAAAGCCCATGAGTGAGCACTGTATAGAACACTGCCCCCCGCCCCGCAGTGATCAGCTGTCTACAGCACACAGAAACGTAACTTCTGAGCTCAAAGGTGTCTTTGTTTTTACATTTTTACAGTAGTGAGGGAGTAACAGGGTGTGGCAATGATCTGTAGCATGTCCCTCAAGGAATGTGAAATGGTAGGTGTTTAGAAAGGGGAGGGACTGGGGAAACGGTGGCTGTAAGCAAGCAGGGTGACAGCATGTTATGCTACTATGCTTTTGTTCTGCACATTCTCACCACAGTAGCATAGTAATGATTTCACTGTTTCTTTAAGTCTTGACAGTGACTCTTGACGAGTAAGAAATGGTGTGCTTGAATGTATGTGATGGAGAGCTGAAGGGGCAAGTGACTTTTTATGCTTGGCTAGTAGCTTTCAACCTGAAATGTGTACCCCTGGTAACACTCTTTGAACATATAACTATAACAATGTATATGATGTCAGGTTGGTTTATTATGTGTGTGTGCACGTTTAAAAGTTATTTTAGACCCATGTTTTTTCCAGCCTATTACTTTCACTTAACTACATTGACTGCACCACTGTCCCTGTCCACACCGGTCCTTGGCTCACCGAGTTGAATCCTTTTTTCCCCTCCATTTATAGCACCTCTGTACCCTGTTTACCTCGTGACATCTTGCCATGTCATGATTCTTGTTCCTCGCCATCCAATGCAGGGGTTCTTTGTGGATCTAACTAACATAGTCGTGTAGTAGGTTTTGTAGTATCAGTAACGTTTGATCATTCTGTTTCATAAACCTCGATACTGTATCTTTAAAAAACCAATACGAATAACTTTAACCTCTGTTGCTCAACTTTTTTGATGTGGCATTTTGATTTTTATTATGTTACATGTTATTCGGTGGTTGCTGAGAGGCAACCTGTACTACATAAATATGCCCTGTGTCCTAATGGTCTACTGCACATATTGCCATCTAGTGTTCATGTATCTATATCTGCTTAATGGCATTGCAGAAAAATGCGGCTTGAGATATCTGACATTTTTTTTACCATCATAAACCACACAGTTATCGTTACACGTGTGGGATCTGTGGTTTCCTTTTGAAGGCCCCACTTTTAATAAAAAGAAAAGTTCAGCACTTTGTTACCCTATGTGTTCAATTCAGTGTACACACTTTGTGTCAACAATGTATTAGTTGCCAAGCATGGCATTGAAATGTTTTATGAGTAATGTGTGTGTTTTTCTCCAGGCCACTGAAAGTGAGGCCGGTGATATGGACCTAAGCGGGCTGCCGGAGACCGCTGTGGACTCCGAGGATGACGATGACGAAGAGGACATTGAGCGTGCGTCAGATCCCCTGATGAGCAGAGACATTGTCCGAGATTGCCTGGAGAAGGACCCTATCGACCGTACGGATGATGACATCGGTAAGTGCGCCTCGGACAGGGGTCGGCAACGTGTCTCTCCAGATGTTTTGGACTAAAACTCCCATGATCCTTTGGCAGTTTTAGTCCAAAACCACTAGAGAGCCAAAGGTTGCAGACCCCTGGCCTAGGATGATGTGATTGTGATGCTGTGGTGCAAAGGCTCTGCCACTGAATGTCCTCTATCCCCTCTGCTATTTGTTATTGCGATCGAACCCCTGGCTGCTGTACTTAGAGATCACCCGAATATAAAAGGATTATCATGCTGGGGGTTGCAACAAAAATTGTGGCTATTTGCAGATGACTTGCTACTAGTACTCAGGGAATTAGATCAGTTTTTGCCTACTCTCATGGAAATTTTGGCATTGTTGCACAAGTCCTCCGGATACGAAATAAATTGGACAAAATCGGAAGTGTTACCCCTGGTACCGTGCTGTAGTAAACGGTTTATAACCGATCTGGGATTTAGATGGTGCCCTGATAAAATGAAGTATCTGGGGATCTGGATTACTCCAAAAGTCAATGATCTGGTGAAGATAAACATGGATGAGGTCTGTTCAAACTTTAAAAATGATTTGGAACGATGGGGCCTTTTAAATCTTTCATTATGGGGTAAGGTTAATGCTTTAAAAATGGTGTCGATCCCTAAGATCAACTATGTCCTCAGCATGACTCTGCTAAATGTCGATAACAAATTTTGGAATGAGTTGGATAGGCTTATCCAAGGCTTCTTGTGGGATGGGAAACCCCCTAGATTGAAGTTGTGAAGTTGCAATTACCTTTGGATAAAGGTGGAATGGGGGTGCCGAACTTTAAGGTGTATCATCTTGCCTACATGTGTGACTATTTGGTTAATTTCCTAACGCCGTCACCTGATGAGTGGATTGTGGCGGAGACGAGCTATAATGGTCCTCTAACACCAAGGGCGATGTTGACTACAGAGTCTAGAACGAAATGTGTGAAAGATCCATTGACGGTTTGTCTGAGAAACTCATGGGACAAATTGAATAGATTACTGAATGTGAATGCATTTAAAGATCCTGGGGCATCGATAAGGATGAATCCTTCCATTAAATTGGAATACAAAACTTTATTTTGGCCGAATGGTTTTTGGGGGGAGTTAATTGGATTGAAGATCTCTTTAAGGAGGGAAAGTGGTTGAATATAAGAGAAATACAACAGCAATATAGTATTGAAAATTTCAGAGCCTCAGAATACACGAAATTAAAAAATGCTATTGGAGAGATTGATGTGAAGGCTAGATTTAATCTGACTATACTCACAAGAGAGCAAAAGGATGGGGAAGGTGGTCTAGCAAGCCGAGTGTACAAAGTAATTGTGAACGAATATAAGGGAAATGACTTGTTGAGAGATGAATGGAGTCGCAGAATTGGATCTGAAATTACTGCGGAATCTTGGACGATAATGAGTGAAAATGTTAAACTATGTTCCTTGGGATTGACTGAGAGGTCGAGACAAATTAAGATCCTTAATCGGGTTTATTGGACCCCCCAAAGGTTATGGAAGAGAGGTCTGAAAGATGATCCAGGTTGTTGGAATTGTGTTCATGAGAGTGGTACATTGGAACATAGGTTGTGGGACTGCAGGAAGGTGCGAGAATCTTGGACGGAATTAGGGGAGATCTTCGAGAAGGTTTTCAATGAGAGGATTGAGCTTGATTTTCAAACACTGATCTTGGGTTGTGATGATAACTTGTTAGATCTAACACAATGCCATAAGAAATGGTTATATAGAGGTGCCATGATTGGAAAAAAAATCATCTTAAGGAATTGGAAAACTGCTACTACCTTACACAAAGATGTTTGGTTTCATGAAATGCATAGTCTGGCTGATGTGGAACAGTTTTTATACAAAAGAAAAGACAAGAAAATGCTATTTAATAAAGATATGGGGGAGATTTCTTTCAATATACTGAAAATGACAATTGAATATGTTCGGATGTGAATTCTACGATTGGGGGGTGGGGTGGAATTTGTGTTCAGTGATTTATAATCTTGTATATAGTTTATTTTTGTGTTACCTTGATGTTTTTAATGTGTTGTTGTATTGTTAAAATTGAAAATAAAATGGAAAAAAAAAAAGAATGTGTGCAGCACAGAAGCGCACTGCCTGTAAAGCCATCTACTCACCTGGCCCTGGTGAATTATGATTGCAGAGGACCTTTGGTTATTCACCAGTAAATTATACGCCTTGTTGCTTTCTGCCAAGGTTTCCTCTTGTCCTGCTTGTTATTAATGCAAATATTTAATTATCCCGCTCCCTTTGGAGACAGCATTTGATCAATTTGAAAAGCTGTAAATCCCACGGAATGCGGTCTCCTACACGATGCTGGATTGTTTCCTGTGGAGGGTGAAAGAAGCAGGCATGCATGCCTATCTTTGTAGCATATTAATACACTTGGAATTACTGTGCATTCAGAAATGTTCTTATTTCTTCAGTCGGAAGCTAGATAAGGGACTGAAGGATTGTTCTGCACCAGAACACCTCAAAAGTCAAGTGGGCAAGAAGGTGCCTTGCTAAAGCGCACACTCTCCAACCACTGGGCTTTGCTGAAGGAGATGAATGCCTGCAGTAGTGTATGCGTCAGTTGATTTTGCCTCCCCAGGAAAGGATTTGGCGTTAGCGGGGCAGCTCCTCCCTGCAAGAACATGTCTCACACGCTTCTCACCTCGGTTAGATAAATTCAAAGACTGTGCTTTGTAGGGAATGCATCCTCAAGGCAGTGAAGATGACTTGAGTAAAAAATGGCAGTGAGAGTGAGGAAGTACCCTCATATGTACTTGATTTGGAATCTTTTCCTGTTATGCATAGGGCTCCATTGCATGACGAAAGCCGATATCAAGCACAATGCAAAGTGGAATTGACAAAGCAGAGCAGTTTCGGGAGAAGGAGAAAGGGAGCAAAACAGAAGCACCCATTTAAGAAACAGTGGGAAAAAATACCCGGCACATGGACAAGATTATGCTGTTAATGAACGTCGTCTAACAAAAATATTATGGAAAATATCTGCAGCTCAGTATTGTCAATATCTGTAGCCTTAATCCTGGTAATAAAGCATTGTATTATTTGCAAAGCTGGGCTTGAATGGCTAGCTACGAGTAAAAACTGTGGTGCTTGCTAAAGACAGATTAAGAAGCATGCCAGGCAAAAGAAAGAGTAAATGGGAGGTGTGAGGCAAAGTTGGGAGATTGTAGAGAGTGAAAGAGGTAGTATGATGAGGGCAAGTGGGAAAGATGGAGTGTGGCTGGGAAGCAGAATGTGATACATGGTACAAAGAGAGGCGATCCAAGAAGAGTGAGGGAGAAGGGAAAAGGGGGCTGAGAAAACTACTGAAGTGTTGTGAAATTTGGGAAATAAGAATATGATGAATCTGGCACAGGTCCGGTCCCAAGAAAGAGTAAAAACGTACTGCAAGACGGCCTGATATCTTTAGTCTAGATCTTCATTTCCAAACCATGGTCTGCAGTACTCTACTGAAGGGCGACTTCAGCATGCAGAATGTTGAAACATGCCGCATGGTGGCACAGCCAATGAAAACGTATAAATACGTTACTAATAGCCCCCAAAGTTCATCAGCTTTCCCCGGTATCATCTCGATAGAGTTTGATGATTTTCCTTACCTAATAAAGTGCATATGTTTTCGGGTGGTCTGAAACTCTTATCTTTATCCCTGACCCGTCAAAGGACTTCTGAATGACATTTCCCTCATAAGTTTTGGATTTGAACCCCCAGCTTACCTTAGGTTTTAATAGCTGTGTCTTCTAGTGCTTTGGACTTTATGTCCCACAATGCAAAATGAGTAATTCTCGTTCTCTATTGCTTTTGAGTCCTGGGACATAGTGTCCCTTTCTACATCGTTTCTCTTGGTATTCCATTGTTCATTTTGCCTGCGATGTTTCTAAAAACCTTTACTTCCATTTTTAGCCCCACACCGCTCCTTATTAATCTCAGTTTTCTGTCAAGGCTCCAGGAGCTTTGCACTTCAAGTTCCAGGATGCAGCACTCCTTATTAGCCTCTGCATTTCGCAACAGCCGTCCCACACTAGGACTTGGCCTCTGAGTGGCCCCCTACTGTTGCAGCATCTCCGCTGGTTCCTCCTCATCGACATTGTTTGGCTTCAAAAAGCTTCTTCGCCTCTCTAGGAACCTACTCGACTCAGTCATGCTTTTCTTTCATGGTTCTTTGATGGTGTCGACTAGGAGATTTGTAGCTGCCCCACAGGGCTACGTGACTTAGTGTTTTTTTCTCTGCATTGCATGCGCGGTTCTTCTCTGTGGCAGCACGGTCTCATCTGCTCGATGACAGCTCTGTGATTTGTCCCGGCTACTGTTGATGGCATCAGCGTCGGATATCCAGGGCCTCTTTGACACAACGGCTCAATCCATCTCACCACCACTTACTCTTTCTTACTTGTCCTCAGGTTAGAATTTGCAGGACTTTTCTACTGCTATTAGGCTGCTGCGCCTTCACTTGGCTCTCACACTTATCTGTTGCCCTTCTGGCCCGTAGGACTGCACGCAGCATTGCGTGTGCTTAGAGAGGACAGAAAGACTTCTGAAGAGGTGATGTTTTCTGCCTTTTAATGGCCGCTTCATCGCACTGCCGACACAGGTTTGTTCTGACGTTGCCACAAAGCATAGAATGCATTCAGGTCCGCGCCACAGTTAATAACCCCCCGAGTGCCGTTTTCATTGTCCTACCCTCAAATATACCAACCAGTATATGTGGTGACAGTTCCTTGAGTATTGGTTGAAAGCATAATCCGGCATCTCTTACCTCTACAATAAAAGATAAACTGCATAAAAACGAGTTTACATGTTAAAAGTGCACCTGAAGAAAAACATTTCATTGAAAAAAGTTGCTGAAAAGTAGGAACTAATGAAAATTGTCTCGCTGCTGCGTATTAGTTTGCCTGAGAAAACAGCCTCCTCTTTAGGCTCACTGTTGCGAAAGACTTTGATGTTAACCCCCTGAGCAGTCTGTGTAGAATGCGTACACGTCCTCGACACATGCATTACTGTATGCATCCAGCACTGAACTATGAATGAGTTCCTCAATAAGGCTGTAGCAATCCCCAGTTTATAGAGGGCATATTATGAATGCGCTAAACTGCACCCGCCACTCTGCTATGCATGCTGCTGCCTTGCTCCCGCCGGCCCCTCTGCTATGCATGCTGCTGCCTTGCTCTCGCCGGCCCCTCTGCTATGCATGCTGCTGCCTTGCTCTCGCCGGCCCCTCTGCCATGCATGCTGCTGCCTTGCTCTCGCCGGCCCCTCTGCCATGCATGCTGCTGCCTTGCTCTCGCTGGGCCCTCTGCCATGCATGCTGCTGCCTTGCTCCCGCCGGCCCCTCTGCTATGCATGCTGCTGCCTTGCTCCCGCTGGCCCCTCTGCTATGCATGCTGCTGCCTTGCTCCCGCCGGCCCCTCTGCTATGCATGCTGCTGCCTTGCTCCCGCCGGCCCCTCTGCTATGCATGCTGCTGCCTTGCTCCCTCTTGGTTGGTGGCCGGAAAGGCAGAGCTACCTACATCAACTTTATTATTGTCATTTAAATTTGTCCAAGAATCTTTAATCAGATGGGAATTTTTTGGGGGTTTTTTTGTGGACATTATGCCTAAACTGAAAATGGAACTAAAATTAACAAATTATATTATGTATAGCTAACCAACGTATGAAATACAGGCAGGACTATGATGGTCAGAAAATCCGATCAGGTCACAAATCAGTCAGCAAGCAATCAGTCAAATGAACTGTTTAAGATCGTTTGCGAATCCGCTACCCTAGAGTGCCTCAAATCTAGCATTTGGGCTAATTTACATACCTGCATTGCTTTGCTGTTGTAGCTCTGAATTGAGGCTGAACGTCTAGCAACGGCTACTGGATGGTGCCTGAGCAGGTGTGACTTGGCTCAAACGGCTTATTCTACTTTCACCTTTCAGGTCGAAGGGGCTTTCAAGCCCTTTTACAAACGCACCATAACCTTGCTGGTGTTTGCTACACATGCTCCAATCACAAGTCTGGCAGACTACAATGCGCCCATGATCCCAAACTGATATGCCGTTCTTCAGCCTTGAGAAAGGCTTGTCTTGTGTTGAATAAGCCATGTACGACAGACACGTTTTTGGAGTCAATGGCTTGGCATCTGGCCTTATTTCCATAAACGTGACTTTGCTGAAATGGCATATTCTGCTTCGGATTTTCTGAAACATTAAGAGGATAGCGTAATGGACTTTAATGGATAAAGATTTTTTCTTGCTGATGTTACAACAGTTTTTTTAAAGCAATTTTTTTAGCTACAATGACTTAAAATATGAATTAAAACATGTTCTGAATGAAAAACAAATCCGCCCCCATTAAAAGCTTTGAACCTAAAAGAAGGCCTGAAAGATGGAAATAAGAGGAAAACCTGCTAAATATAAATGCAGTGACATAGCTAGTAGAATTCCTCACAAAACTCACTCCTTTATCACGCTCCTCAGTGCATTCCTTCTTCAGGATTTGGGACTGGGCACTGCATTGTTTGCTAAACAATTTATTTCCACCTCCTTAAATTCCCTGATGCTGAAAAGTGCCATGCTTGCCTAAGAATATTCCCGACTGCGCCTCAAATCTGTGCACGTTACCTTTTCTTCATGAAGGCAGTCAGTTTTCTTTCGGTCACTTCATTAATGTGCCTGCCATATTCCACACACAACAAAGGCCGCATGTATGTATGTATGTATGTATGTATTTGGTTTTTGTATAGCGCCGGTAGCCCGAGGGCATCAGGGCGCTTGTACATAAAACACCGGTACTGCACGACGAACAACACGTATGATACGGACAATGGGTACAAATACTATTGCGTTGCGAAGTCTCTAAGAGAGTCCTACGTCTAAGATCTCATCTAAAAAGGTGTGTCTTCAGCATCTTCCTAAAGGCAGAGTGATTAACTTCAGACCTAAGGGATTCGGGAACGCTGTTCCACAGTTTAGGAGCTAGCACAAGAAAGGATCTGCCCAGCCCTGTTTTTAGCTTGAACCTAGGCACATGCAGGAGGCATTTTCCACCCGAGCGTAGGTTTCTGCTGGGGTTGTAGGGCACTATGTGTGTTTTCAAGTATGCAGGCGCTGTGCCATAAAGGCACTTATGTACCATGCAGAGTGTTTTGAACTTGATGCGCTCTTCTACTCTAAGCCAGTGCAGAGCACGCCTCTCTTCATTAACATGGTCTTTCCTTTTCAGATTTTTTACTAATCTGACCGCGTTGTTCTGGATCACCTGACAACTGGATAGATCCCTGGATGCGGCCCCCAACAACAGGGCGTTACCATAGTCGAGCCGTGAGAGAATAATGGCTCTGGCTATCGTTGCCCTGTTTACTTCATTAAGTAGTGGTATGATTGCTTTCATAAGCCTGAGATAGTATGCTGAGTTTTTTTGGAGGAAGTTAGTCTGGGCGTGGGAGTCGAACGTCACAAATCACATATGCTGCATCATGGTAGTGTGAAGTGACGTCAAGAGCAGGACGATCACACAGGATGGAGAGAGTCAGGCAAACATGTGGGTCAGAGGGGGGACCAAAACAGACAGTGGGGCCTCATTATGGGTCTGGCGGTAACCAAAATGACAGCTGCCTGACTTCCACAGGGCTATTCCAAGTCTGGCGGCCGGGAAGTCAGGCGCCGGCAATTTCGTTAATCCCATTCCCATAGAGTCCTATACGATTCTATGGGAATGGGACAATGGGAAAATGAAGCACTGGCACCGTTGTTAAAGGTGCCGGTGCTTCCGTGATGGACTTGCCTACCGTGAACGATGTGCCTGGCAGGGTCAGACCTGTCGGGCACAGCGGCTCCGGCAGGAAAACCCGTAGTTTGCTGGTCCGGCAACAACGGTGCCGGTTAGCTTACTGGCACCATTGCTTCCGGACCAGCAAACTTAGAATGAGGCCCAGTGTGTTGGCGAGTAGAGGAAGGGACCAGGTAATTGAGCCATGTACGGGGAGGGATGGTGGAAAGGGTTAAACTAGAGTTGACACAGCATGGAAGTTGGCTGGGGATGTTGAGAGGGCCAGAGAGAGAGAGAGTGTTATGTGGGTTCAGGGGAAGACCCCAACCGAAAATGAACGTCATCAGGTTTTTGCGGTTTGGTAGTAACCATTCCTAAACAGTGAAAATTATTGGGCAGGGAAAAAAGGTGGAACTGCACAGAAGTGGTTGTCACAAATAGGAAGGCATTCTGGGAATCTGTGAGGCGAATGCAGTAAGTAGCATCACCACACAGAACCTGTGGATGGAGCTATTCACTTTTTGCAATTGCAAACTTTGGTCAGGATTAAAGCGCATGCCTGTTTTAGAGTTTGGAAACCCTAATTTATAGGCACAGAGATGAACCGTCTGTGAGCCCCAGTGGTAATAACTGTACGTTTCTGCTGTGGCCATCCGTCATGTGCTGACTGGACGTGTAGTAAATAGTTGTGCATAATGAGGCTGTCCTTGGTGCGGCTGCTACCAGTGCTTTCAGTTTTTTTAGATGTGTGGCACGGGACTTTTGATTTCACCTGGCATGTGCAGCCCACCGGAATATGGATCCCGTGGGCTTGTATTTTGTAGTCCAGGACATGCTGTCATTAGCAGTAAAGTTATGGCTTCCCTTGTGTGCTTACTGTGCCTCCCTTCGTACCTCCCTAGCAGCGATTCTACTGATGGGAGAATTGCAAGTGTAATGTCATAGCAGTTTTTTTCAAATCAAAATAATGCCCTAAAACAGGCCGCTATCTTAGAAGCAGTCGGCAGAAGTGTGCGAAGCGCTGACTTGCTCCCGCCATCGACCTGTTCCATTGAATGCCGCATGCGGCCTGTGTTCCCGGATATCCATTGTCCTGCTGGGCTGATGGCTGAGCTGTTCAGAGGCATTCAACCTCCAACTGCGATCCCTTTAAATCTGTGTGACCTTTTGATTTCTAATTTTAGAACTAAGTCCTAGGAATCATTTTATGGGAAAGCTGCACAGGTCATGCTAGTGTTGGTATGCTACACGGACTGCAGTGGAAAATGCCAGCTACAAGGGAATTCGCTCTTCGATTTAGACACCCGACTGCTCTGCTTACTTGAATTAACAATCCAATAAATCGGTGTATTGGTGCCAAGTGATGCGAATGCATGAAAAAAGTAGGGCCACTATTAGAAATGTCACATCAAGATCACTCACTATGGGATTTGTGGAAGGAAGGATCAAATTAGACTTTATTTTTCCTAAGTCATTGTCTAAATACATTCGAATCCCCCTGTTGTATGACCATTAAGGAATACATTGAGACAAAGCAGGAGTTGCCAAACGTCCATGAACAGGTTTGGATACCTTGAAAGTACCCTGCAGCTATTGATCAGAAGGAGCAGAAGTGTTCGCCGATCCTGTTCCTCCAACCTTCTCCATCCCTCGTTCTCATCACATCCTTAATTGTGAATCCCATGGGATGCATTTTTTAATAGATATTTTCTGGCAGGACCACGCATTTCAACACTTCCAATCCCACCAATCTCTCTTTTGAGTTCTCCGTTAGGCATCCACATTTGCCCTTTTTCCAAGGTAAACTTTAATAAGCTCTCTTCTGTGGCGCCTGTTCATAGAGCACCCTTGTTTTCATGCATGTGGTGAAAAGGTATATTCAAGGGGGCCCTTGCAGAGGTTTATTTTTTTTTAATCTTACTGGGGTTTTGAAAGAGCAGGTTCAAAAAATGGGTATTCCCCTCTTGAGTCTGAATGTCTCTGGGCCCTGCTTTAGGACTTGTCAGCAAGGCATTTAAAAGGACTCTTCGTTTTATCCTCCCCTTTCGTTGCAATAAACAGGTTTTGGCATCCAAGCAATAAACAGGTTTTGGCATCCAAGCTTGCATCTACTTTTCTGCAAATATTGCTAAATAGTTGACTGTGATCTCAGAAAAAAGTAACATCAAGGTGGGCAACTGTGGCAGTGTACTTCCCCCTATCTGTACTAAGTGCTTACTCTAGATATCAGAACTGTGTGTTTACGTGTTGGCTATTTGGTGGTGCTAGAGTGCCGCCGTTAAACCAAAACTATTGCATTGGATTACAGCTAGGGAAATGGGATATGACGAGGTACACAAAGCTTGAAGGTTTTATTTGGTTATATACCAAGCCATTGATTGCCCACCTGCTTCCTGTCCTTCTCTTCACCCTCCTCCGATCTCTGAGCTAACTTTGTCAAGCAGTGACCTCAAACTTCATGCCCAAAATGCCTGCCAGTGTTATTTCAAAGCAGTCTCCCTACTGTTAAACACCTAATCGGGGCTGGAAATGTGCTATTGGTGTATTAAAAAAGTCTTAATCAAGTGTGGCTTCGGCCACTTGATATATTAGCAGTATGTGTGTCCTCCACTGAAGTCATGCTAAACGCAGTATTAGAAAAGCCAACAATTTTGGATTGTTGATAGGCATTAGATCAGGATTTGCCTGGTACTGCTATTATATGCCCAGGTACTTGCACCAGTTTACAGCTGCTACCACTAATGGACAGTTAGAACCATCATGGCACTGCTAGAAAAATGCCTATCCCGTGCCTAAACAAAAGCTAAAACTGTTGACATTGCCATTGCTGGTGCTTTTTTATGGGGAGGGGCCCCATTGGGCAAGAAGTAGGGAAATACTGTGTGGCTGTAGAGGCATAGCTCCAATTGGTACGAACTCATCGAGCTTTCTCTCTTCCAGAGCAACTCTTGGAATTCATGCATCAGCTTCCTGCGTTTGCCAACATGACCATGTCAGTGAGGAGGGAGCTGTGCGCTGTGATGGTGTTCGCAGTGGTGGAGCGAGCTGGAACTATAGTACTAAATGATGGGGAAGAGGTAAGAGCGGTTGATCTTGTATGGATTTTTTTTTATTTGAAAATTGTGGATTTGCTATCTTGAGCAAAGCAATGACACTGCTGTTCACGCAAACTAGGAACACTAAGGGATAAAACTTGGCCATAGCATTCAAAGAATGACATTACTCAGCCTGTCCTGCATTTGTATTTCACCTACCATTGATCTCGACTCCTGACCCAGCCGTGTACTCCATCTGTATTTCATCTGCATGTAACCATTGATCTCAACTCCTGATCCAGCCGTGTACTCATCTGTATTTCATCTGCATGTAACCATTGATCTTGACACCTGATCCAGCCTTGTGCTGCATTCGTATTTCATCTGTCTGCATCCATGGACTCTGATGATTTACTCAGCCTGTGCTGCAGACAAGCGTATGGGATAAAGTCGCGGTGAGTGTATACAGACTGGCAAAGCCTCACATCATGGTACGGGGAGGCTACATAAGTCATACAGAAACCATCCATTTTACAGTGATTTTGTGCTTGGAAAAAAGAAAGTGTAAACACCACCTTCTCAAATGTGCTGCAAAGTTTCTGAAATGCCACAGAAAAGGCTCATTGCTTGGCATCCTTCCCATCTGAATGTCATTTTGAATAATCAACTTCTGATATCCGATGCCCTCTATCAGTATTGCCTGCTCAGCATCTACATGAAGTATGTCACTCTGTACAAGTTTACATTCATTCTTCTCTGGAGGCACAGTACATGCTGCATGGTTTATTGGACTGTCACTCTAAACACAGGGAGTTCCTCCCCCACCCCCTGACGAAGATGTCGCACAACAAAACACTTAGCAGATTCAAATTACATTAGGACTCCAACATTTATATCACCATTCAGCAGATACACTCTGTATCACCAGTAACCTAGAAACCAGGCTGGTGTATAGTAATATATACATTTATTTAAATGTTACTACAATTAATGATAAATCAATCATAAGGACAGCACCCACCAACTCTGTGGCACAATACAATATCACAACTTTTCATTGCTTGCACCAATTGACTGACATATATTTCTAATAGACTTTCAGTTACTACAAAAACACAGGTAGAATTATGAGCTTTGCAATCACAACTTACGTCGGAAGTCTTTGCCAATTAACCGATAGAAAAATTGAAAACACACAGCGATTGCTTAGTTTGTCACAGTACTCTTTTCTCCAAGCAACCCACACCCTCCAGGGATCAATTAGATATGACCCCTTTGGTTTGAAGGCTAGAGACAGGGAGTGGGAATACAATGAAGACCTACAAAATTACCGGCGCCTGACTTCCTGGCCGGTTTTACCAGGAAGTCAGGCAGCGGTATTATTTAATGGGTCCGGCAGCAACCCACCGGTATTGTCAGAGCCTGATGCTGAAGAATCCTGCAGCAGTGAAGCTGATCCTCTAATTATGAAACTACCGGACAGACAAACCCAAGGGGAAAGGGGAAGTGGATTGAGAGATAAGAGACAACAAGTCTCGAACTCTCTGGAACTCCTACTGCTGGCACTTCTGTCTGTCTTCGCAGGAAAGGTCTGGTATTAGTCTTTTCAGTAGTGTTCCTAAACTAAAATGCAGTTTTAGAACACCTTCTTCTAATTCAAAACTCAAAACTGTGTAATCTGCTGTGACTTGACTGTGGTCATTGCTTCTTTATATATAAATATTTTCTTCTTCTTCACTCTCGAAAATGTCCTTAAGGATAAATATAAAAAATAACTAAATCTCTATACCTATATATATATATTTATATATATATAATTCTTCAGAACTTACTTAAGAAAATAAACAAAAACTATACCTTGTGCTATCTTTGATAAAGATGAGATTATGTGCAAATGAAGAATTAAATCAGAAGAAAAAGCGTTCTTAACTTCTTTGAGTCTGTAATACACCTTCGAAGTCCTCTCGTATCGATACGCGCTTGTGTTGAAGAAAAGAAAATCATTTCTAAAATGGCCGCGACGCAAAACGACGTCTTTAGGTCCTTTTTTCGAATCGCGCGCTTCCAAATGTTCACTGTACGCAAATGCTCCGTAGAAAAAATAGCCGAAAGGTACGTGAGCAAAACCACGCGACTAGCGCTTCAAAAATAAACGAAGAAAAAATCGCATTAGTATATCAGCTTTAATATTAGTAACGCGACGCTAAAACCACACGCATAATCAAAATTAAAGAACCAACAGTTTTCACAAAAGTATTGTTCAATCTTGGTTAAAAACAAACATTAAATTTCACATGCATTCCAGTAAAGAAACTTAAAAAAAAAATAAAGTCCAATGGTCACTTAGCTTAGTCTTTTACTGGATAACTGAATACAGCTGCTCAGCATCAATTCAGTGGTAACTGGGTCTCTGGATACCATGCTTCAGCTTCAGAGTTCTTTGAAAATTAGATACTTCCTTCAACTGCAGACTTACATTAACTTGAATACTGAGTTCTATGTAAAACTCAAGGTTTTTTAGTAAACTATCACTAAAGATTTTAAAAAATATATTATATCTATAGGAGCTAACAAAAACATGACCTACTCTAATAAAGACTTCAATGAAAGGCAGTTTATATGTGTAAGCAACATTCTAAATGACATCACAATACTGCCTGCTATTAACTAAACCAATCACTGTTGAGAAAGTGCTCCACCATCTTGGCTTGGGGACATTTCATCTTTCTAATGAAAGTTAGTTAAGGAAAAAAAAATGAAATTAACTAAAACAGAAAATGCTCTAGTTTCTAAACAGAATGTATTGAATATTTTAACCCCTGAAATAGTATTTATAACATCCTCTTCTCCTAGGAATCTTGCCAATGTGAGATATAGAATGTGAAAACCTGACAGTACCCCCCCTGTAAAGCCCTGTCCCAGGGCCTGGTTTAAAGGGTTGTAAAGAATGAAACTTTTTAATTAATCTAGAGGCATGAACATCCTCGCTTTCAACCCAAGATCTCTCTACTGGGCCGTACCCTTTCCAATCCACTAAATATTGCAAATGACCTTGAACAATTCTAGAATCCAAAATAGCTTGAATTTCATATTCAGAATCATCATCCGAAAATGCTGGACCAGGTACTCTCACTAATCTAGTGTCACTTCCACAGGGTTTCAACAATTTAACATGAAATGTAGGATGTATTTTCATACTAGATGGTAATTTCAACTTTACAGTAACTGGGGACAATACTTTTTCAATTTCAAATGGTCCAATAAAACGGGGGCTACATTTGTTCCTTCCCTTCAAGGCTAAGTTTTTAGTGGACAACCATACCTTATCTCCTTCTTGATATTTAGGAGCCTCTGTACGTTTCTTATCCGCAAATTTCTTGTAACTCAATTTGCTTACTTTTAAGGCTTGAATTGCTTTCTCCAAATTTTGTCCCATAGTTCTCAATCTGTCTTCCACATCAGGAACCTCCACTTCTTCTAAAACTACTCCTCTAAGAAAACGTGGATGAAATTCCTGATTAACAAAAAATGGTGACATTGAAGTAGATTCCTTTACAGTATTGTTATAACAAAATTCCGTCAACCACAATAACTCCACCCAACTGTGATCAGAACCCAAATAACAACGTAGGTATTTTTCTAGCTCCTGATTCACCCTTTCTGTTTGGCCATTACCCTCTGGATGATAACTAGTTGTTAGATTAATTTCAATTCCCAATTCTTTACAGAACGCCTTCCAAAATTTTGAAACAAACTGTGTGCCTCGATCTGAAATCACTAGACATGGTAAACCATGAAGTCTCACTACATTCTGTAAAAAGGCTTGTGCTAGAGACGTAGCGGTAGCAGCTCCCTTAATGGGAATGAAATGTCCCGCCTTGGAAAAAACATCTACTACAACTAAAATTGTAGAACATCCTTTGTCAGATGGTAAGTCAACGATGTAATCCATTGATACTGTATGCCATGGACGCAGTGGAATTGGCAAAGGTACTAATAAACCAGCAGTCTTTTGATGATCAGATTTTGCTCTGATACAAATTTCACATGTTCTTACATAGTTTTCTGTGTCTTCACGCATCTTTTCCCACCAAAACTCTCATCTAAGAAGTTCCAAAGTTTTCTTAACTCCTGGATGACCAGCCAAAGGTGAATCATGGCAATTCTTCAGTGCCTCCTCCTGTAATTCTTCAGAAGGAAGATACAATTTCGCATCTACATAGGGCAAACCTTCTTTAATACTTCGCACTGGATCTGTGGCTTCCCACCTTTCCAATTCTTCTTTCGGTAACAGATGATGTATTTGTTCTCGAAAGTCTATTTCTTTATGGACTTCACCCACCACAAAATTCTTCTCAGACAACAGTGATACTGGAATACAATCGTCAGTTTTTAAACTTCCAGGAAAACATCGAGACAGCGCATCAGCTTTTCCATTCAAGCGTCCAGGCTTAAACGTGATTACAAAGTCAAATTCTGCAAAAAATAGTGACCAGCGAAGTTGTCTTGGTGTTAAAGTCTTGGCGGAACGAAGAAAGGTTAAATTCCTGTGATCAGTTAAAACTGTAACTCGATGGCGTCCACCTAAAAGATAGTGTCTCCATTCCTCGAATGCAGACTTAATAGCCAGCAGTTCTCTGTGTGTAATGGTATAGTTCTTCTCAGCTGATGAAAACTTTTTTGAAAAGAATGCCACTGGATGAATCTGTCCAGTTCTTGGATGGCGTTGTGATAATACTGCTCCCATGGCACAGTCTGATGCATCTGCTTCTACAAAGAAAGGTTGATCCACATCCGGATGTAACAAAATTGGTCCAGAAATACATTTTTCTTTAAGAAATTTAAAAGCATTTTCAGCCTCCTCACTCCATACAAATTTCACTCCTTTTTTCAATAATTTAGTAATTGGAGATACTACTTGTGAGAAGTTTTGAATGAATCGACGATAAAAATTTGCGAATCCTATGAAACATTGAATATCTTTTACAGAACTTGCTTGTGGCCAATCTTTAACTGCCTTTACTTTATTCGAATCCATCTCCAGGCCTTCAGGCGATAATACAAAGCCCAAAAATTCCACACAATTAGTGTGGAATTGACTCTTTTCTAGTTTAGCAAATGGGTGGTTCTCACGTAATTTCACTAAAACCTTTTTCACATGCTCCATATGTTCTTCTTTAGAAAAAATTAAAATGTCGTCAATGTACACAACTACGAATACATCTAAATATTCGCGAAGGACTTGATTGATAAAAAATTGAAATGCAGCTGGTGCGTAACACAGACCAAATGGCATCACTTGATATTCAAAAAGTCCGTAACGAGTTCTGAACGCAGTTTTCCATTCATCGCCTTTACGAACTCGAACTAAGTGATAAGCTCCTCGTAGATCCAGTTTCGTAAAAGTTTTAGCTCCTTGAATTCTATCCAACATTACTGATATTAAAGGTAATGGATAGCGATTTTTGATAGTTATTTTATTCAGGGCTCTGTAGTCAATACAAGTTCTTAGCGTTTTGTCTTTTTTAGGAACAAAGAATAATGGTGAGGCTGCGGGTGATTGCGAGTGTCTAATAAAACCTTTAACAAGTTTTCCTCTATATATTCTTTTAAAAACTCATTCTCTTTCTCAGTGAGAGCATAAATTCTTCCACAAGGAATTGGCGCTCCTATTTCAAGATCAATCTTGCAATCAAATTCTCTATGAGGTGGTAATTCATTTGCTTCTTTTTTGTCAAAAACATCCTGAAATTCCTTATAACAATCAGGTAAGACTCCAGCTATAGTTCCCACAATATGTTCCTTCACTAACCCAGCTGCCAGGCACACCCCAATTGAGTTAGAAATGTCTTCCTGACCTTCTTCAGTCAATCTGATCAAACATTGTTCCTTACAAAACTCTGATTTAAACTCTACTGTTCTTTTTCCCCAATCAATCTGAGGATTATGTAAAGATAGCCAAGGCATGCCTAGAATAATTTGTAACTGTGGTGCATCAATTAGTTCAAACTCAATGTCCTCACAATGCTCTTCCCCAATTTTCATTTCTAATTTAACTGTCATTTGAGTTATCAATCCAGAGGTAAGTGGCGATCCATCCACAGCTCGTACTTGCTCAGGAATTCCTTTTTTAACTAAAGGAATTCCCAATCTACCTGCCAAACCAATATCAAAAAAATTTCCTGTAGCCCCAGAATCAATAACACACGGTCCACCACATCTCATCTTACCTTCCCATTTAAAGGATACGTTTAATGTGATGTATGGAACGGCTTCCTGAACTGTATTCGCCACCTGTTGACCTTTTCCTGGAAATTGTGGAAATCGTTTTGGAGCTCGTGGACATTTCCCTACGAAATGAGTATTATCACCACAATACAAACACACATTTTCTTTTCTCCTTCTATCTTTTTCTTCCTTAGTCAAGGGAGGTCTAACTGAATTTACTGAATCATTTCGCATTGAACCTTTACTCTCCTTAATAACTTGTTCTGTTCTGGGACGTTCATTCCTGAACCAAACCTTATTCTCAGAAAAATGGTTTTGCTTTTCCAATCTCCTCTCACTCAATCTCATATCTAACTGCATAACCAAATTTATCAGATCTTGACTTGAATTGGGGGTCTCTACAATATTTGATAGGGCATCTTTCAACTCATCGCGTAAACCTCTATAAAAAATGGAAGCTTGTTTTTCTTCTGGCCAACCACTTTCTAACACTAATCCCCTGAACTGGGTGATATAGGAAATTAATTCACGATTTCCCTGACGTAATTCTAAAAGTTCCCCATCTACACTCTGGGAATGTGTTCTTTTATCAAACATTTTTCCAAAAACCTTCTTAAAATCCAACCAACTATGTAACTCTTCTACCCCATTTTCTACAAGGGATACAGACCAAGCGACCGCTTCTCCTGTGAGATAAGAGATTAAAAATGCTACCTTTGAAATCTCTGTAGGAAATGCCTCTGGCCTACACATGAAATGTAATTCACACTGCATAATGAATGATTTGAATTTCCTGAAATCCCCTCCAAATCTTTCTGGTGGAGCTAAAGGTGTAGGTACTATTGTTCCTCCTGCAAAAAGATCTACTCTCTTTTGTTTCTGTGTCACTATTCTGGGTTCTTTTTCTTCTGTCTTTTCTGGAAATAAAATGGGTGGTTCTCCTTCAAACCCTAATCTCAAACCTGAAGGTCCTGCTGAATCTCTCTTTTTGACTTGGCTATTTAACTCCTCCATCTTAATTCCCAGAGATAAGGTTTCTGTTCTCGTCTCCCTTAATTCCTCTTTGACTTCAAATAAAATCTTTTCCAAAGTTACTAAACTCAGCCCTGACTCAGGATCCATCTTCACTCAGGCAGGATCAGTTCAGTGGGCCTTTCATTCTGTCAGAGCCTGATGCTGAAGAATCCTGCAGGAGTGAAGCTGGTCCTCTAAACCCCCTAAGCCTGTCTGCCCAACAATTCTGTAATTGTAAAACTACCGGACAGACAAACCCAAGGGGAAAGGGGAAGTGGATTGAGAGATAAGAGACAACAAGTCTGGAACTCTCTGGAACTCCTACTGCTGGCACTCTGGTATAAGTCTTTTCAGTAGTGTTCCTAAAATAAAATGCAGTTTTAGAACACCTTCCTCTAATTCAAAACTACTCATGTGATTAATAAATTAAAAATACCTGTAGCCTAAACTCTGATTGCTGTTAGGCTGTTTACTTTCTTTCGAGATTGATGATTAATTGTATGCAATCTGCTTTGACTTGACTCTGGTCATTGCTTCTTTATATATAAATATTTTCTTCTTCTTCACTCTCGAAAATGTCCTTAAGGATAAATATAAAAAATAACTAAATCTCTATACCTATATATATATTTATATATATATATATAATTCTTCAGAACTTACTTAAGAAAATAAACAAAAACTATACCTTGTACTATCTTTGATAAAGATGAGATTATGTGCAAATGAAGAATTAAATCAGAAGAAAAAGCCTTCTTAACTTCTTTGAGTCTGTAATACACCTTCGAAGTCCTTGTGTTGAAGAAAAGAAAATCATTTCTAAAATGGCCGCGACGCAAAACGACGTCTTTAGGTCCTTTTTTCGAATCGCGCGCTTCCAAATGTTCACTGTACGCGCTCGCGAGTACTACGGACTTGAGAATGCTCCGTAGAAAAAATAGCCGAAAGGTACGCGAGCAAAACCACGCGACTAGCGCTTCAAAAATAAACGAAGAAAAAATGGGATTAGTATATCAGCTTTAATATTAGTAACGCAACGCTAAAACCACGCGCATAATCAAAATTAAAGAACCAACAGTTTTCACAAAAGTATTGTTCAATCTTGGTTAAAAACAAACATTAAATTTCACATGCATTCCAGTAAAGAAACTTCAAAAAAAAATAAAGTCCAATGGTCCCTTAGCTTAGTCTTTTACTGGATAACTGAATACAGCTGCTCAGCATCAATTCAGTGGTAACTGGTTCTCTGGATACCATGCTTTAGCTTCAGAGTTCTTTGAAAATTAGATACTTTCTTCAACTGCAGACTTACATTAACTTGAATACTGAGTTCTATGTAAAACTCAAGGTTTTTTAGTAAACTATCACTAAAGATTTTAAAAAATATATTATATCTATAGGAGCTAACAAAAACATGACCTACTCTAATAAAGACTTCAATGAAAGGCACTTTAGGTTTGTAAGCAACATTCTAAATGACATCACAATACTGCCTGCTATTAACTAAACCAATCACTGTTGAGAAAGTGCTCCACCATCTTGGCTTGGGGACATTTCATCTTTCTAATGAAAGTTAGTTAAGGAAAAAAAAATGAAATTAACTAAACAGAAAATGCTCTAGTTTCTAAACAGAATGTATTGAATATTTTAACCCCTGAAATAGTATTTATAACATCCTCTTCTCCTAGGAATCTTGCCAATGTGAGATATAGAATGTGAAAACCTGACAGGTATCACCGGCAGGGTTACCGCCAGACCTGTAATGAGGCCCAATGTCTGGGAAAAGAACTCGATGGATAAATCGTTTGGGGAACACACATTCAAATGACATGCAGGGTTTGGGAAATATGGAATTAATGGGAAAATTAGTTTGGTACAATTTGTTTTCACAGGGAATGCAGGGTGTTGTGATTTCCTTTTTGGGGACACTAGCATATTCAAAGGAACTGCAGGGTTACCCAATTACATTAAAGACTAGAGTAATGTACTGTGCACTGGGATAATCTTAAGTCAATTTTGAATTTTGACAAAAACATCACCCTGTGGTAGCTGACCCTATGGGAATTAATTCAGTTATATTTTTAGTTAAATAAGCTAAGCGTATAACGCTTGTATCCCCCAAGCCCCCACTAATGAAAAGGAATGGATGGGTTAAAACAGACCGCTTCCACTCACACTTCGGTTAAAACGGAAATGGTGTTTTTCTCTAAGGGAATTAATGAAGTGATATTTTGTGTCACAAATATCCAGGGTCTGCACAGTGTCCCCCCTCCTCCCACCCACTAATGGAAAGGGATTAATGCAGGTAGCGCCCCACACAATTGATAGCTTTGGGATATATCTACTTACATGGGATATCTCTGTTCTTAGCTCAGGAGGCCAGCCAGATTTCAGACCCTCTTTCAGGAATAGGTAGGCAACTCACACCTCAGAGTTCTATTCACAGCAAGGTCCCTCCAGCAAAAGTTTAGACCTCTATCTCAGATAGGGCTCCCAGCTTCCAAGCAAAAGTCCCCAGGAGGTGTCCAAGGGTCTCCTGTCTATCTGCTATCCTGGGTGTCAGCCTTCCTTTTGTCAGCTCTTTATTGTCGGTCTGCTCTCATCTTGTTTCCCTTCTGTCCCCCTTTAGATTGAAAACTGATATTATATAGTGATGAGGACACTTATATTTTATGAATATTCCCATGCTAAGGATTAGGCATCTCTTTCCCCCCCCTAATCCGCCCACTGCCAGCTGTTAAGGCATGGAGTTTAGTAGTCTGTATTATGGATAATGGGGGAGGAGGAAGAGGTATTATTTCAAAATTACATATTTCTACATTTCGTTTTTTCCTAAAAATCTCACTACATGGCAACTACCTTCTCTTTTCTGATAGCTGCATAAACATATGCATTTTTGTATTCTACATTTTATGACGAATCAGGACATATTAATTTCACTTCAGCACACCAATCCCTGGGAGGAGCTATTGTTTTTCGCAATTTTCTCCTGAGCCGAAATAGTGAAAAATATGCCACTTCACAATTCAAACATTATGTTCACATTCTAACAGTAGACCAACTTTCAAATTCCTCCGACTTATGAGAAGGTTTGATTTTGATTTGATTTTTACATTTATAATGCGCACATGACGGACCAAACCGTATAGCTGCGCAGTTGAAAAGAAAATTCATGTAAAGCATAGTCAAGCCCAAAGAGGAAAGCAACCAACAACAAAAAAAGAAAAAACACCAGAGTGGAAAGGAGAAGTCTATCTAAACAGAAATGTCTTCATGGCCTTACAGAACTGAAATAATGATTCAAGGGTCCTAATTTCTAAAGGAAGCGAGTTCCACAATTTTGGGCCAAAGACAGCAAATGTTTTATCTCCCTTTGATGGACAGGGTCAGTATCATGGTTTTCTTCCTAACTCAGTCTATACGTCACAGAAAACAGAGATACGTAGAACTGACAGGCATTTTGTGATCTTTAATGAGTCCTGGATAAGCTCACTGAGACGCACAATTCTGTTTTTAAGAAAAGGGGGCCCAATGTTAATCCATATCAATGCATACAAACGGAAGGATGTAATTTCCTATTCCCAACAAAGCCCCTCATGAGTTTCATTTCTCCTCAGTCACATGTGACCTGAATATCCGCTTATCAATAGATGCCGGTTTCTACATAGTGTTTGAAGATCCATTAAGGCTCTGAAATGCCATTTATTGGCGTCAAGTCAGCCTTAAAGGGTCATTTCTGTTTGTTGGTTTATCTGCAACCTCCACAATTCCAATCTAATCCTTTATATTTCTGTTTATTTTAAACTGAAAAACAGCCCTGTCCTCCAAGTGGGCCTCAGCAAAGGTCTGGAAGTCACAGTACCAGATGCACAGCAGTTCAGTGTGGGAATCGGCAGCAGACAGTTACATGTATAATTCTGAGAAAGATAGCGTTTTTTAATCAAAAATATGTTTACATGTAACATTTTACATTTCCTATGGGACTTCTGTCCATGTGATAATATATTTCTTTAATTTGATAGTTGAAAAGACATGAGTGTTCCTCTTGACTTGTCCACACATAGACTATTATTTAACATGGGAAACCAGTGTCCATTTTAAAACAAAGTAGGCCTTTCCATTTAAATGTCAGTTCATTTGTGGAAAGGGCGTGTCTTTCTCTGTGTCAAATGAAATATGTCACTTGGCTTCACTATTTAACGGTAAGGCACACTTCCTCCTCCTAATTTTTCAAATGCACAACATTTCAATATATCTTTTACCACGTTTACTGCTGCAGTTTTGAATCCGTCAGAATGTGCCTTTTCCCAGTTTACACAAAGTCAACATATGCAGCACTACATGTCTTTCTGGAATCCATTGGACACAGTAAGCAATGTTACAGTTCTGAGGCACACTCTCCTTCAACTGAGTGCCTTTCCATTTCAACAAAGTTGAGGGAGGCCCATTTTCGTTCATTCACTAGGCCTCACGTTGGAAAGCTTTTGGACTGGCCAGCATTTTCCAATGGGTATCCACATCAGCCAGCTACATTATTACAATGGGGCCTTGCATGGCCTCTCAATCTGTCACTCTTGGGCTGTATTATCACCCCACAAATCATCAGCAATGCAATTCTGGGAGTTAAGTAGCTACTTATTATAATTTGAAATAAGAATAAATGGAGCAAAAGTTCAAGATTGTGCCGCAATTGTTCTGTTATCCTGCCGTAAAATCTTCAAATCAATGCCAGTATGTCCTGGGCAGTCTGAATAGAGCCATCCGTCAGAGACGTTTTATTAGGGGTATCTTGGCGTTAATCATGATGACTATATGCAGTGGTTAGAAAAAATGAGAAAGACAGTGGTACTCACCCCACAGTTTTATATACCTATGCAACATGACACGCTTAACCACTTATATTGAGTGCATAAACATCTGTCCGGTCAGACAGATTCACATTTACTTGAGGAAAAGTGCCCTGTCTGTGTTTAGCCTGCAGGGGTAGTGTCACACTACCCTTAGTGTCATGCATGTCTAATTACCCTTTTTAGGACCCAAAGCAGATAATGTTGTTTATAAACTCCATGTAAGGAGAAATTGAGCATAAGAAAGACTGCGATTCTCTCTGAGAAGTATATTCCATATTCCGTGTTGCCTGTATTGGGTGGGAGGCAGAGAGAATAATGTAAAAATTCACAATAAATGATTCCAACTAGATTTTCTCTCCTTTTTACACCATCTTGGTTTTCTCTGGATTTCAGAAAATCATTTACAGATTTTAGGTGTCTTTTTATGTTACATTTCTAGCCCCTTCTTTTCACTCCAGAAATGGTGTTTATGTGACTTTTTGGTTCTTTTTTTTCTCTGTCACTGATTGCTATAAGAGAAACAAATATCCTGATTTAAACTGGCCTTCAGAGCCAGTCCTGTCTTTGTGTACCCCTTGTTTTATAATGGGCCAAAGTGCTTCTATCTGCCCGTATATATCCCTGATTGGCTCTAGGCAAGCTTTGCCATCCTCCATTATATGGGGAAGCATTTTTATTGAGCCGCCACCCTTTCCCAAAATTGGGGACCCTTCAAATAACCCCTAGTTTGACGTTCATTTTCTCTTTCTTACTGGAGTTTTACACACACACACGTCTATGTAAACACTTGCATTATGAGCCTGCATAGGTGGTGCCAAATGATTCTAACTGCCCCGCCCATGACACTCTGGTATATCACATTAGTCTTGGCAACACCTGTACAAGTTCAGATGCTTGGGCTCCATCCACTGCTCTGTTTATCTGGATGGATGGTCACAACCTTCTTTTTTTAGGTTGCCTGGGGCTGTATCGGGTGGGTTTCATGTTTGACTGGACCACTGTTGGAGGAGCTGCACATGACTTTTGGGGACCCGCCAATCCACCACACCCAGGTTAATTCACAGTGTGAAACAAAGACATATTGAACACTAAGAGGGTTGTCTGTTTTCTGGACTATTCCAGGCAGGTGACCTCTCCCAGGTGCATGTTTCATAAAAAGTATGTCTGGGGTGTCCTTCAAGTGGCAACATGGTTTTGAATCAACACCTTTGTTCAGTTTTCCAGCAGATACATTCCTATGCCACACTTGAAAGCTTATTTGCCCTTCTGTAATACCTAACTATATTTGCACCCAAATAAGTGGGTCAACACACACAGCGTGTGTAATTTGGGTGTGAATGTCTAGCTGTAAAAAACTGTCTGTCTTATCCTCAACTACTTTTTACAGTACCAACACCTGAACAGGCCTGGCCCCTTGAAATGAAACCATCAAGTAAATACATACATTTATTTCAATTTCCTCACATGCCATCACTATTATGAGGGTGTGAGATCGAATGCCCACCACTGCGTAAACAGGGAAGCCTATGGAAAAGTAACACATTTGCCCATCCATAAGTAAGCTATAGCAAAAGAAGCATGAAACAAGTTTTGTGTACCCCACGCCTCCCACGAAAAATGTACTGGCTGTATGCCTTCCTTTGCTCATGTCTAAGTCCTGGTACTGTTGTTTTTATTTTGCAGTTGGATTCCTGGTCTGTTATTCTAAATGGGTCAGTGGAGGTGACGTATCCTGATGGAAGAACAGAGATCCTTTGTATGGGAAACAGTTTTGGTGTCTCCCCTACAATGGAGAAGGAGTTCATGAAAGGAGTAATGAAAACCAAGGTCGATGACTGTCAGGTGGGCTACACTTAAAATAAAAATGCAACCTGATTGAAATCTTGTGTGGCGGCGTGCACTGCATGCATACCTTTGCAGGAATCCAAGCAGGACAGAACAACTTTGAGGAACAAAGCAATTTTTGGATCATTGGGTGAGGGACCCACGCTAGAGATGTATGCGATATAATAAGGCTGACCTGGGGGATATTTTCTCTTGCATCACAAGACCTTCATGTTCAAAAGTAACACAAGGATGTGAATTGTAGGCGTAGCCACTGATGGTGCACCTACAAAGGGCAGCCGTTAACACAGTATTGGGACCAGATCTACAGGCTCCAGCAGCAGTAGCTCCATCTTGAAAACCTTAAGACAAAGGCAGCTTGCAAACATTCAGCCTCAGGTGTTCAGAAGGTGAATTTCAACCATTTGGCAACCACTGGCTCTTTCCTGATTTTGCGCATTGGGGTTATCGTTTGCTTACAGAAACACTTTTCTGAAGGTACAACTTAACCTCTTTTCAGACAATGCTCAAGTCTGTGACCATGTAGTGCCTTAATACAATAGTAAGTACCTAAACTAACACCCGATGATGTGTACAGGCAGTCATTGCGGCTTGGACACTTTCTATGTGCCAGTGACCTTCTTGTCCCATTCAACCACCACTAGGTGGGTTCTTTTGGGGTAGCGTGGACAGTGGCAAGGATTGGCCTACAGAGCTCTGTCCTAGCAGAGCACTTTGTTGCAATCGGATAATGTTTGATGGTATTATGTTGTAAGCACTGGGACGCAAGTCTAGTTTTTAGTTTAAACCAAGGGAGCACTTAATGAAAGCAAACCAAAAAATAATGCAATTTTTGTGACGTGTCTGTAAAAGGAAATCATGTCAAAACGGTTAAATGTAAAATACCTTACGTATCAAAACGAACTAGCCCTAATGCACCAAGCTTTTGCTTTGGACATAAGGGTAGTGGGACATGCCAGTCGCACAGTGAAGTGGGAAAAAGTATTATAGAAGCAATCTTCGGGAAGTATTTACAAGGATGTGCTGGAGAATATCCAACGCCTGTCTAATCATGATGTAGTTAAACATAATACATTACAGGAATTTGAGTGCCTAATTAAGCAACTTCAGTCCCAAGCCACGCATTTGTAATGGTGCGAAGAGACCGGCCCTTGGTTCTACAAAGATTGTAAAAATGCTAAATGCAAACTGCTGACCCACTTGAAGGCTGCCGTGGTAGTGTGCAGGGTGCATTTAATCGAATCAAGGACCAGGTATAAGAGACTTGTAGCCGCTAAGAAGCCGGATCACATTCGGCGGTAAATGGGCTTTATTGACACTCTTTGCTAGCCAGGGTGACCCTAAGTTTTGGAAGGCTGTAGCAAAGCATGATCTATCAGGAGATACCTGTATCCAAACATGTATAAACCCTGGAGCATGGCACTTTCACTTTCAAGGACTATACTCGGACCCTAGCTCTAGTACTGAACTCAAGCGGGTGCCTCTATCAACCATAGGTACTGACGAGTATCAGAAGGATAGATGCTTGGTATTCTGTCTGGGGGAGGTTGCTGAGGCAATTAAGTCATAGGCAAGTGGCAAGGCGGCAGGCCCGGACAATATTCCCATTGATCTGTGTAAAAACAAAATGACTGTACGGGCAGCAGCTGTTTTGGCTGTTTTTAATGCTGCCCTGGTTACTCGCGTTCTCCCCGAATCATGGACTACAGCTGTAATTGTGCCTAATTTCAAGAAGGGGGGATAGGGCTATACCTTCTAAGGATCACCCTATCTGCCTTCTGGATGCAGTTTGCAAGGTGTTAGCAATGGTGTTTTTGAGGCGCCTTTCAGCCTGGGTAGAGGATACTTGTCCATTACACGATTTGCAGGCCCGATTCCAAGCTGGGTTGAGTACTATTAATCAAAGTTTTAGGCTGCTCTTACTTATACAGCACTAACCGTTTGTTAAGCGTGTCAAATTGTATGCAGCGTTTGTGGACCTAAAAGCAGCCTTTGACAGCGTAGCAAGAGGGCAATTGTGGGGAGTTCTCCGGGCGTTGAATGTACCAGAGGCTATATTAAACCTGATTCAGCTCCTATATAATAATAGCACTGCAGTTGTCCGGTGGAGTCTGGCAGGCGATGTTACTGAGCCAATGAAAGTGGCAAGGGGGGCTCGCCAAGGATGTGTCCAGGCACACATCTTGTTTTACATGTACATCAACCTCATTATTAAAGAACTGCTCGTCATCAACTCCGACCCACCACGATTGGGTGCAGTTAGAATTCCAGCACTCTTTTTCGCTGATGATGCTGTGCTTCTATCAACAACTCCAATGGGGCTGCATCAAGCAATGACCAGCTTTGCTTTTTAAAGTGCAATTATTTGGGGTCCGAAATCACCCCAACCAAAACTAAGACTTTGGTTTTTCACTCTGGGATGCAAATATCCAAGCCCCTGTGCATCTCTATGGAGACACTGACTTGGAGCAGGTATCCTGGTATGATTACCCAGGGATAAAATGTTTAAGGAATGCCAGCTGGTAGGTGCAACTTCTGAAGGCCCAAATTAACCACCTGGAAAGAACTAGTGCTTTTAAAAGATTTTACTTTAAGCATGGTGGGGGCCCACTTAAGCCTGCACTCTTTGCTTATCAAGCGCAAGCCAAGGCTGCAACCATTTATGGAGCCGAGATATAGGGCTATGCACATACCACACCTCTGACCACCATAGAAAATAAGTTCCTCAAAGGTTTGTAGTGAATTCCCCAGAGCAGACCTATGGCAGTAGCCAGATTAGAATGTGACATGAATCTTATAGGTGAGGAGGCTAGTGTAAGGCGAGTCTTTTACTGGCTAAGGGTGTGGAGAACCCCTGAACTTGATAAGTGTGGAGAAGCCCTCAAGGCGGTGATGTCTGTAGTGGGTGGCTTATCAGTACCCTCCATTTTACATGTCAAAAAATAGTTGTCCGCACTTGATTTGAGGGCTTATTGGGATGACCCTGCACTAATTCCAAATAATGCAAAGGAACTAGTAAAGGTGTTGCTTCTGGTTCACAGGAGAGACAGATAGTTAGCTTCATGTGGTGTGCTTTCCGGCCGTGCTTATTATTTGGGATGCAAAAGTATATTTGCGTACGAACGCTATCTTGATATTGTTTCCCCGCTGTACGCTTGAGCCTTATTTATTAGGTTCAGGGTGGGATCTTTACCGGTAAGATCGTACAGTATCAAGTGGGCTAAATCTCAGGTTGCCTCCTGTCCAGCTTGTGGCATTGCACCGGAAAAAGTTGCCCACTTTCTAATGGTGTGTGAGGGTTATGTCAAATATAGAAGAATGTATTGGAAACCGCTGCTTAATTTATATGGAATAAACACGATCAATGAAGCCCTGCATTTCTGCAAGCTGACGAAGAATCTGAATGTTTACTTTGTTTCGAAGTACATCTATCCATCATGGCTAGAGAAGTGAAAAACAGAAAAATAAGGCATGAACCCAGTTTTTTGGACTGCTTGATTTACATTTAAATTACTGTTTTATATTTACATAATAACGTGATCACTCTTGCACTTGTAACACTCTTAAGATGTATGCAATGTTATGGGGTTGTGCATTGTACACTTTTTAAAAACCTTTCTGCTTTAATCTGTTGTTTTTCTAGATGATACCTTATATTAACGCATTTCCAAATGGTAAATGTAGCAATTTTATATGTGCCGCATATGTAATATGTGTTATTGTGAAAACATCTGTGATTACATCATAAACACCTGATACAAACACTTCCAGAGAATTGGGGCACACAAGATGTAAATGGTGCAGTAATTTCCATCAAAGTGGAACATTTATTGTAATTTTCTGCTTTCCGAATAACTGAATGCCTCCCATTAGTACTTCACCCACGCGTCCAGATGAGTCAGACTTGAGGGAGCAATTTAAGAACTGTCATGATTGTAGGTTTGTTTGTGCCACTTTCCTTTCCGCATACAACCACACTAGATGAACATATAAAGGTCAAGGGGAAGTTCTCAAATCTGAAAGCTAACCTAATTTAAATGTTGTAGATGGGACCGGTCTCCTGATTGTAAACCCAAATGACTTGCATACAATAACAATGTATTATGGTCTTCTAAGCACCCCACACAGGGAGCTCAGAGCAGAACACGTGAATTGGTTCACCTCCTTTCTTCATTTGCTTGTCCATTCTCTCTGCAGGTCATTGCCACAGTGAATACAGTCTTCTTTGGCTGTAGGCTGCTTCGCCACATCCAACCATTCACTTTGGGAGCACCCCAACCAGTAATAGATTTTTATATCAACTCTAGATTCAACCATAGGAAAGTGCTTCTTGAAGGATGACGTTTCTCTCAAATCTGTGTAGTCCAAAATGTATGTGCTCACGGCTCATTGGAAACAGTATTACTGGAACCCTCTGGATTAATAATAATGTTTGTAAACCGCTGCATATTCTACAGATATCTACCCACACCCCAGTACATTGCCTTATTAAAATGATTATCTTTTATCTAACATCCATGCCCATAAACTCTTCCTTGAAATCAAACCAGGTGCTCTGTCAGCTAACTATTTGAATAATGGAGAGCGATTTTTTCTCAGTACCAGCTGCCTAGTGTGAAATCCTCCCATTCTGCACTTTACGTTTAGCCATATGTCTCCTTTGTTTTCTCAGAGCTGTAAAACCCATCTGTTCTCGTAACCATTATTCCGTCTAACTTTCACCACATCCATGACTAAAGCAGGTGGCATTTGTAGGCATCCATAGCCGAGTTCTCGGCTCAGATCATTGAAAAATACTTCAATGTTTTATATGTTGCAGTAAAAGAAGACTAAACAAAAACAATTTCATAGCCATACATCACACTAAAGTAACAGATCTGTCCCATTGCATATCAGAAGCATGATCTGAAACTTCTCCAGCGTGTGGACTTATATGGATTCACATACTATGAAGATTCCCTGTCGTCAGGCTGGGAATCCTCTGTAAAATAAAGCAGTTTAGCTTTAAGCTAAAAACGGCATTGACGCTTGTATAGCCTATTGCTGTCACTTTGGGTCATATTGCTCCAACCAATGACACTCGCCCTCCTTAGTTCCACTAATGGTGGCCATTTTCTGATTTGTAACGCACATTTTCGTGTTACTTGTCCTCGAGTTTCACTCCTCGACTTGCGTTTTTTGCCTATTTGTGATAGTTTTTCTTAGCTTTTTCTTCAAATACATCACCATTGTGATTAGTCGGCTGCAGGGATCCTTTTCCAGTCTCAATTCAGTCTTCCATCAGATCGCTACGTCATGTGAGGCCACAAACTGAGTTTTGGATCTTGTACATGCGCCATGTAGGAGTGCAAGAAGACCGCAACCAAAACTGTATTTACTGCCAGCAACCGTACTACGATGTGGAGGGATGGCTCCTATGTCAGTATTTCTCCACAAAGACGAGGAGCGATTGCCATCAGTGGCTGGTGTCATGGCTGGAGGAAGGTAATGCCTCTGACTCGTCGTGTCTGTCCAGTCATGCCTCTGCCCAGTCATGTCTCTGCCAGGGCTACCTGGCCCGAGGTGTGTACTCCCTTTGACAAGAGATCGAGATCCTTTGAGGGCGCTTGCAAGGGGAAGGTACCCAAAAGGTGAAGTTGTTGCACGCTCCCACTTCCGTACCGTGGTGTCTGTCATCTGGATCGGCTTCGGGCACAAAGGGAACCCCATCTTCGGAAGGCCAGAGATAGTCCAATCCGTCACACAGTCAACCCGGTTGACGTAGCAGTGTTCATCATTGTCATTGATGACCCTGAAGACGTCCTTGTCAACGACCCCAAGGACATTGTCTAAAGCATTGGCATCATTGACAGACATTTTTTGTCAGGTCTGCTGGCTTGTCGATGACTGCAAGCACCATCTCTATGATCACGACAGCTTTCCTAAGGGTTGCATTGCGTCAGAGACCGCTGTAGTCCTGGCCGGGTCTCTTTAATACGCACTACCGTCTCCAAGTGTGCCTCTGCTGGGCACCTTCCCGAGAGGCTCCAGCAGAGAGAGGGAGGCACCACCAGATCTCTTTTCTGCCAAAGCCTACAAGGGCCCCTCAGCTGCCTGCACATCCCATGTGAGGCCTCACAGGGTTACGCCTCCAGCCCCTGTTTCCACTCCTTCCATCCTGTTGGAGGAGGAAGAGGAGAAAGAAGTCCTTGAATACATTGGCCCACATCCTATGAGGGGTGGTGTTGACCTGCTTCCACAACTGGCTCTGCTCAAACACTTGAGCCTGTTCACCCTACAACACCAGCCTGGATACAGATTGCACCCAGGGTACGGATGAGTTTGAGAACTATGTCCCTGTAGACGGTGAGCCACCAGATGTAGAACTACCATCTAGGGACTCTTCCCCCAGATGAAGTGGGTTCTTTCCAGGTAAAGCTCTCCCGGGTGGCCAAGCTTTTCACTCTTGTTACAGAGAAAAAGAAGAACAAGGGATTTCTTTTCCAACACTGTGAATTCTCCAGAAAGACTGTGGTTTCAGTCCTCAGACACAGAGACGGCACACTCTCTGGGCATGCTGCAACAAAGGAGGCAGACTTTTCGCTCCCAGAAAGGCAGAGTTACCCGAACTTCCAAGGTGCTCAGCCCTTCCTGCCACCAGCCCGCCCGCTCGCTCGATTACCCAGTAGGTGTATAGAGGCTGTTCCCAGACCTATAGGGGAGGTACTGAGCATCGCCGGCTGCATGCCACCAGGACACAGACTCTGAAGGAAGCCTGACAAATCCCAGTCCCTGAACCCCCACTTCAGCACCACAGTGGGTGGCCGTCTATCTCAGTTTGTCGACATGTGGCGCAACATCTACACAGACAAATGTGTGCTTGAAGTTCTCTAGCAGTGGCACTCTCTGGAGTTCCAAGACAAGTTCCCTGCATTCCTCCCGTGATAAGACAATAGCAACACAGAACCCAACTCATCATGGATGTTCAGGCCATGCTGCTGAAAGGGGCAATAGAACCAGTCCCTCTGCGCCTCCAGTGCTCTGGAGTATACTCCAGATACTCTCTGGTTCACAAGAAGTCAGGCAGGTGTAAGTCCATCCTGGTCTTGCTTCGTCTGTACTAATTACTACAGTCGCAGAAATTCAGCATGGTCCCGTTATAGCACGTGGTCAGCCACCTGGAAGAGGGAGATTTCTTGGTGATGCTGGATCTGGAAGATGCATATTTCCACGTCCCTATTCACCCACATCATCGGATGTTCCTAAGGTTCATCGTCCAAGGAAAACATTACCAATTCAAGGCATTACCCTTTGGCCTCAAATCAGCACCAAGGGTGTTCACCAAATGCCTAGTCCTAGTGGTGGCATTCCTTCGCCAGAAGGAGGTGTATCCCTACCCCTACCTGGACGATTGGCTGGTCCGGTCTCGTTCTCGTGCTGAGGCAGCGCAACATACAGTGTAAAGGGTCCAGACTCTAATCTCTCAGGGATTCTGCATAAACTATCCCAAATCCTGCATGGTGCCATCCCAAGACACTATGTTCCTGGGAGCCCGACTCAACACAGTCGCGTGCCTGGTGGCCCCATCAGACAGAAGGATACATGCCATCCTAGGAAAGATCCAAAGGCTATCCTCCCTCGGAGTGGTGACAGTCCGGTCCATCAGATCCCCGGTTGGGGCTGATGTCCTTGTGCATGCATCTGGTCCCGCATTGCAGACTGCAAATGAGACTGCGTCAGGAGTTCCTGAATGCCAGTTGGAAGCAGATCTCTGGCTCTTGGAATGACTCCTGTACATCAGGAGACTGTCACGACGACACTTCACTGGAAGGTTGAGGCGCCCACACGGGCCAACTATATGCCAGAGGCCTTTTTCTCCCAGAGGAGAAGGCGTTGCATATCAACGTCCTGGAACTATGGGCAGTTTTCTGGGCTCTGATGTCTTGGTCAGGGTCTTCACGGACAACATGACCACCATGTATTACATCCAGAAGCAGGGCGGGACGAGGTTGCCTGTCCTCTCTCTGGAGGCCCAGAACCTGTGGCGCTGGGCCATTGCTCACCGGATGTTTATAGTCCCGTTACACCTGGCAGGTGTTCAAAACACCATTGCAAACTCTCTCAGCAGGGAGCTGCGGTCCTACCACGAGAGGGAGCTCCAGCAAGCTCAAGCATCTCAGATTATCAGTGAGTGGGTCCAGCCTCGACCTGTTTGAGCTGGCAGACAATACCAAGTGCCAGCAGTTTGCCTGCAGGTATCCTCTGGCAAGGTGTCTGGGGGACGCCATCTCGTTCCCGTGCGAAGGCCTATATTTACCCATTCCTGCCAATTCCACTGCTCCTATGTGTTATCAACACACTCAAATTTTCCTGCTGCAAGATAATCCTTATTGCACCAGTGTGGCCCAGACAGATCTGGTACCCAGTCCTTCTTCATCTTTCACTGGTTCCGGCCATCCAACTGCCTCTTCTTCTAGACATGCAATCCCGAGAAGGAGGGGCAATCCTTCACTACGACCCAGTGCCAATGAACCTGTCCGCCTGGCTCCTGCAGCCTTAGAATTTGGGCTCCTGCCTTGGAATGTAAGGTGATTCTAGTCTAAGCTTGCATGCTGCAACCACAAGTGGAAGCACTTTACAGTGTGGTGCCACTCACAACATATCTCTCCACAACGTGTCACAGTGCCACAACTTCTGCCTTACCTGCTCTCGCTGGCTAAAACTGGCCTTGCCCATGCGTCCATCAAGGTGCACTTAGCTGCGATACCCTGGTATACCCAGGCTTCTGGCAAGCTCTCTTTGTGATCTCACAGGCTTGTGAAGGAGTGATCCTCAAGGGCTTCTTTAGAACATTCCCTCCGGTGAAGGCTCCTGCCCCATCGTGGGAGTTGAATGTGGTCCTGTCCAAACGAATGGGTGCTCCGTTTGAGCCTACGCATCAGACCTCTTTGAAGTTCCTCTAGTGGAAGACCGCCTTGCTAGTGGCAATCATCTCAGCCAGGCATGTTGGAGAACTACAGGCTCTATCCTGTAAGACTCCATATTTGTCTATCCACCAATCCAATGTGATTCTACGAACTCCTCCGTCCTTCATGCCAAAGGTCTCATTTTACTTTCATTTAAACAAATCTTTGGTCTCACCAGTTTTCTTTGCAAATCCTTCTACTCCTGCTGAAAGATCCTTGCACTCACTGGACATGCCGTGTTCCTTGAAATTCTATGTGGAATGCACTTAATATTTTGAAAGACTTCTCAACGTTTTGTCAACTTTGGACCTGTGGGGCATGGGAAGGCCCTGTCGAAGGCTTGCATCTCCAGGTGGCTCTCCTGCTTTATTATGCATTGCCATCAATTGGCCAATGGACCATTGCCAGGCCGGCCGAGAACCCTTTCCACCAGATCCATGGCTTCGACTACTGCGTTCCTCTCTGGTGTTACCCTGCTGGATATTGCAGGGCTTCTACGTGGAGGTCTACTCACACCTTCACAAGATTTTACTGTGTCGACAGGGATTTCAGGGATGAGTCTTGTGATGGACAAGCAGTGCTTTGAGGTGAGTGTGTTTCAGGGGTAAGTCTCAATTGCTTCTGTTGAGCCTTGAGACCTCCCATGGTTGTGGATATGTACTGTTGTGTAATCGTATTCATAGAATGTGAATCCACGTTAAGACCCTATGGTGGAGAAGTTACAAGTTACGTACCTGTAACTCTTGTTCGCCAGCATGGGTCTTACATTGATTCACATGAAAACCCTCCCTCCTTCCTCTGTGGCTCATTGTGTGTCCAACTGCCACTTTAGGTGTGTACCAAATCTGAGGGTGGCCCACAGGGGTGGAGCTAAAGAGGACGAGTGTCAATAATTGGACAGTATGACCCAAAGTGACGGCAATAAGCTATACAAGCGATAATGCTGTTTTTAGCTTAAAGCTAAACTGCTTTATTTTACGAAGGATTCCCAGCCTGACCGGGTTTATTGATAGCATGTGAATCCATTTAAGACCCATGCTGGAGAACAAGAGTTACAGGTAAGTAACCTGCTCATTCCCTTAAACAGAGATCTGTTGCCTTGCGTCTGCCTTATTTATGATCCCCAGGCTTCATTCTGTGTTTATTTTTTTATTAAAGTCACTTATTTTTCTGCTCTTCCGAAACTTTTAGATTGTGATTTGAGCAGATATGACAAACAGGTATTCATTAACCCGGAAGTTCATGGATCACCCCAGACCACATAGAAAGTGGCCCATATCGGCCCTCAGTTATTTATTTATTTATTTAATGTGTTTAGTTCAAAATTGAACTTTTCACATATACTTTACAAAACCACATAAACAGCATTATTATATAATGCATATTTATATCATTAAAACATAACTCCCAATTTATACTTGATATTCATTCAGTTCTAAACATCATTTATCAATAACTTAACAAAATCATTAAGACATCCGGACAATTAAAACCTTACTAAATACAACTATTACTGCTTCCACATTGTTAAAATTGAAGTAACGTGCTATACAATTAATATTTAATACACGTGATAGTAAATTCCTGCAGTGCTGTGCTGCAATGACCTTCCGAATATAAAATACTTATAGCACCATACGTAATCATTCAACAGTACTTCACCATATTAGAACTGATTTGATCAGATTGTTTGTTATTCTGTTTTCATTTTTGTTTTATTTCATTTTTTATTGGGCACACACATGCCGCTCCTTTTAATCTAAGCTCCACATGCTGCCATATCGTATACAGTGCAGTATTCAAGGAGATGGAGATAACGTTTATGCATCTCTCCCAGAAAGAATCTTCACCTAACTGCATTTAGACAGTTCTTAAAATGAATCTCTAATATAATGGGATAGGCAGTTAATATATATCGGCCTTTACAGTAGTTGCTTGTGTTTTCTGCATCTGTGCCTTTAATGATTCAACTCTTTGTTTTGCTCTAGTTTGTGTGCATAGCCCAGCAAGATTACTGCCGCATTCTCAACCAGGTAGAAAAGAACATGCAAAAAGTGGAGGAGGAGGGCGAGATAGTGATGGTGAAGGAGCACCGGGAGCTGGACCGCACTGGCACCCGGAAGGGTCACATTGTAATCAAGGTAAAACAATAACACAAACCTCCTTGAGATAGCCTGGAGGAAACTCGCAGGACTATGGTGTCCTGGCAAAAAGCATGCTCAGCACAATCGTGATCATGCAAGGTGCATTATCTTTTTGCGCATTTAAAATAGTGCTGAAAGTTGCACACTCATTAGTTTATTAAATTAAATGTGGTTTTTAATCGCCTCTGAAGAAAGGTTAATTGCGTTCCATTCTGCATTTGATAGCTGTCACTCGCAAGGCATTTATACTGAGGTTCTGTCTATTTCTCTGCTGCACTACTCCATGGTAACTACGAGTTGTGTTGATTTCGTAGGGAACATCTGAAAGGCTTACCATGCATTTGGTGGAAGAGCACTCTGTTGTAGATCCAACGTTTATAGAAGATTTCCTGCTAACCTACAGGACCTTTCTTACAAGTCCCATGGATGTAGGCAAGAAGCTGTTGGAGTGGTTCAATGATCCCTGCCTCCGGGACAAGGTTGGGAAAAATTATCGATAACATAAACCTCTATCTTGATGTAATGCTGTGCCGGAATCGAAATATGTGAACGGTTTTAGACTATTCGGCTCGTAATTTAGAAGAGTTCGGTTACTTTACAGGAGCCTACTACCTAGAGTTTCATTAGGCTTCAAACATATAGATGCTATATAAACGTTTGCATATGATATTTAACCGGTCTTGACACTTTGGGCATTCATTACTGCTTTTTAAACTGATTTCTAATTGTGAGTTTTTAAATAAAATAATGCAACAGTATGCACTATAATTTAAGAATCGAGGCCTGTCAAATGCTCCTAATATAACAACGGTTAGATACCCCCTCATTCACTTTGTTTTTACTGTGCATACTCTTACATTGTGTTCCCTTTATTTCTACACCATTACATTTGGAATTGTCTAAAGCATACTCAAGAGCATTACGCGCAAAACACTTTGTTATAATGTGTGATGGTCAAAATTGCATTGCTTGAATCTCATATTAAAGCTAGATGTGAAATAATAATCTGCTAACCAGCTACAGTCTATATTTTTGCACATTATATTGGTTTACTCTTCCTTACTCTAATTGAACTGTAGCCTGGCATAGTATACAAAACAACAGAGTAACTGTAACATTAAGTGGCAGCCTAAGCTGTCTAGTACGTTGAGAAATAGGTCTTAGGCAGAAGTGATGTGTGAGTTGTGGCATGCTGTGTGAGGTTTTGTTGGGTATTTGAGAGGTGTCCACAGACAAATGTTTGCTAATTTTAGGGCATCTACTTTTCTTCATGTGTAATGATGAGCATTGGAAATGCAGGTTGGAAGTGGGAGGACTGGGCTCCTTGGCAAGTTTGGAAGAATTGATGGAGGCAGCTAGGATGGTTTGTTTGCAGGAGAATTACCAATAGTGGTGCATGTGGTAGCATTTGCTAGACAAACTGGAAGTTAATCACCTTTCGTCAAGCACTACTGGTAAAATGGGTGCACAGTCCAGTTCCAAATTGAGAGACACAGAGTTAAAGGCACCCTGCCCCTCGCCAAATGTGCGTTAACAACAGTAGAAACCTCTTTGTGCAGTGTATTGTGATGAATCTGGAGGTTTCGTCCCTTCTTCCTTGGGGTAGCCTTCCCCTTTGAGGCTAGGGGCTAGGGAGGTGAGCCCACTAAGCAAACCCTTCCTATGAGTTTGGTGAAAGCGGGACCTCGCGGGGAGTGACTCTTCCAGGGGACGGGGACTCCCATTCCGGTAAGGAACTCCGTACAACTGAGACATGTCTGCATACATGGGAATAACAGAAGTGGATCAGACTGTCAGCCTTGGAACTACAAATAATGTATAAAGTTAATTTGAACAGTTATCTGAAGGCAATTCTGGCCTCTTAATGTGCTTGACAGTTAAACACACCCACTTGGTATTTGCTAGCAAGAATAAAAGTACTTTGCCCCTTGAATGAAGGAGGAGAAGCGATACACAGAGGTGAGCCCCTGACGTACCAAAGTCATTGGGATGAGGAGCCGCGCTATGGAGTGTACCCGGCTGTGGCACAGAGTAGGACCTGGAAATGGGTCCAGAGGGAAACCTGGAGAGAAACTGGGAGAGAAGACTGAGAAAACAAAACACATGGGTGACGAGGCACAGGGCTGTGCAAATTCGTCAAGGCCAAGAGAAGCCGGGCCCACGTGAAGGTAGGGCCACGCGAAGGATGTGGTGGGCCTGTGGAGTCCAGTAACCCACGCCAGACCCGGCGAGTGAGAGAGGAATCGCCCCCTGCTTGCACTATGTGAAATAGAGAGCAACATAGCTTCAAGCAAAGAAAAACACCTGCTTGTGTTCAGGAGAGGGTGCCCAAGAGCAGTGGAGAACTCCAGCGGCACTGGGTCAAAGCCGCCTCACTGGAGCAGGACCTGTTATGGAGAAGGTACAGGGGTTGCTCACAGTAGAGGGTGGTACAGAGACCAGACAGTGGGATCAGCAGAGGGAACAAAGAGTCTAGATCCCTATAAGAGGCAACGCGGTCTGGAGAGTTAGACGAACATAAAAAATAAGAGTGGTTACAGGAGCCCTAAAAACCAGATCCAAGCGGCTCAAAGCCACACACAAAATCCATGAGAAAGATGCACTAGAAGGGCATACACATACCCCTATGAATCATGGGACGAAGAGAACCAAGGGAGCCAGGGGGGACCTATAAAGCAAGTAAGGACTCATTCCAAAGAGAAACCAGAATCGAGTAAGACTGGAATCTCACGGGGAGAAACACACGTAGTTGTTGGCTAAGGATTCAAGAAATATCCCTTCCTCTCTGGCCACTGAGAGAATTAACTTTTTTTGACACTTGAGATTTTATGCTTTATACCTGAGGAAAACCTTATCTTTATTTGGAACTCTGACAAGATTGACACAAACTGATAGGAGACCTATCTCCTATTAAATAATTGTGGGAACTGACACTAGGAGAGATTCCTGGAAACAATGGGAGATGGCAGAGTTACACTTAGGGAAGCTTATATTGCCCTCTTTCCCTTTTAAGTTGTTTTTCTAAGTGGTACAGTCAGTTTAGAAGGTAGGATTTGGACAGAGGGCAATGTTTATTATTTTGGCTAACATTGACAAGCACCCTTAGTTTACTTAGGTAGGGGGCGTCCCTATTAAAAATAGGGTCAGTACAGCATTTTCTTACAACTCATGTAGTAAATGTATGTCTTCTGGTCCGAGTCTTTCTACTGGTTCACCATAAGGCCAGAGTCTGCCTTTCCTGAGGTTTACTAATCTAATTTGAGTAACAGAAAAAATCCAGGCTGGTGAGTCTGGAAATGTATTGCAAACCTGCATGGGTAATTGGACCCATGTGTAAGCAAGTATAGGCATTTCTTTTCACCCTAAAACATTTGAATGTAGCCAATCAAGTTTTCATGTAGCGCTGAAAGACCGCTATGAGGTTGGCCTGTGCTTGACATAAACAGTGACTGAACATGACCAAACTTATAACGCCTATTTTTTCATTGCCTAGGAAAGACATGCTAAGTGTATTTATTTATGTTCTCAGTAGCTGTAAATACACCAGTAGGTTGATTTGGCACATAGAAAGTATTCAAACAGCTGCAGTAAGCAGACTGATATCTGGCTGCCTAAGTGTCTATGCTAGGACTGGTGCCCACACACACGAGAAACGGACCCAAACACTCGGTTCAGTCGAGTGAGTTCGCTTTCTACATTACCGGCTACGTGCTGTGTCCCATATGCTCCCCCACCAACTCTCAAGTTATGCCTGCTATCCTCTAGGGCTTCAATGGCTTTGTAAAGTTAGGGCCCCTCATAAGCCCGTCTTTGCATGCTCTGGGAATCATCTGCATATACTGCATTTTTTAAATGAAAGGGTGGTGAGTGAATGAAGACTTTCAAACATATATACTTGTTTGTATTTGCCAAATTAATATTACCTCCAAAAGGATTTAGGATAGCCATGCAACATACGTCAAAGACACATTTAGAACTTTCCAAATTGTTAGTATTCTGGCTGGGTTATATGTTTGTGAGATTTTTTTTGCTCTCTTTCATGTTAGCGTTGGATGTCACCCATGTACATAGTCGTAAAATGTGAAAAGCGTTTATCAACTGACAATGTAAGAATTTCGACATATATTTATCTGCATAAAACAATATCAATCACCATGTACATTGAATCCAACCACAGGTTACACGGGTAGTGTTGCTGTGGGTGAACAATCACTTCAATGACTTTGAGGGAGATCCTGCTATGACTCGCTTTCTCGAAGAATTTGAGAACAATTTGGAGAGAGAGGTAAGAATACTATTGTCTGTAGCAGAAATCAGATTTGTAGGTCAAATATCACAAGCACTGATTGTTAACTATGTTCTGTGATTTTGTTTTGTAGAAAATGGGTGGCCATCTGAGACTGTTAAATATTGCCTGTGCTGCTAAAGCAAAAAGACGACTGATAACAATAACAAAGCCGTCTCGGGAAGCACCTTTACCTTTCACTTTACTGGGCGGGTCGGAAAAGGGATTTGGCATCTTTGTAGACAGCGTGGATCCTGGCAGCAAAGCAGTAGAAGCGGGATTGAAGCGTGGTGACCAGGTACAGTGTTCTTGACTGTGGCCCCACCTACTGCTTCCTACCATTTATCCAATAACTTTACTCTGATTTTACTTCACACCCCTTCACTTCTTACCAGGTCTCTCCATAGTCCTGTTTCTGGTACTTTTTACCTCTTTCAATCCTTCTGTTATTCACATGTCATTTCAGACAGAATCTTTGCTGTGTTGCACTATTCTCATTGATGTTTTACATGGTCTGCAAGTAAATCTTCGCTAACATAAAGGGAATTGCCTGCACAATTTCTGTTCTCCTTTGAGAAAGTACCAGTGCATCTTTTTTACGTGGCATATTCTCTATTCATCTGCGTAATCTGGCATGGGTTACACTTATATTAAATTGGCTAACACAAGTTGTGCATGTTTTTAAAATGTTGTTCCTGTCATGCATGGTTGATTGGTTATACAGCAAGTATGTTGACTCCTAAATCGAGATGGCTTTCTAAAAAGTATTTTATACAAATTATTGGCATGTCTTTTGGAATTCTGTATTGAGCTGACCTTTGAATCTCCTGGCTGTACTTTGATGATTGAAATCCATTATGAAAATAATGTTCCAAAAGTGGACCACTGTGTGGATGTATGTATGTATGTATGCATGTGTGTGTGTTAAATGTTAAAGGTATTTTTACCACGCACCGTCACCAACGGAGTTGGTCCCCAGGTGCTCTGGCGGATCTGCAAACGAGAAGGTGAGATGGGTTGGTAGGTGAAGCGGGAGTAGAATAGTGAGAGGAGTGGTGTTCTGTTGGCATCTTCAACTCGGTATGCACCGGGTGCTGAGCTTTGGTGCAGTTATCGGATCGATGTCAGTCCTCGTGTGCTGTTGCTGCAGCTTATGTGGTGTTGCAGTGTTGTGAAGTGCGTGCGGGTACGAGAGATGGTTGTGTGAGATTTTTGAGTGAGATAAGTCTGCGGAAATGCTGAGTTTTTTGTTAGTGGGTTATATGAAGTTTAACATGCTAACATTCAGAACTCTGTCCGAGTGTGGCGCTCTCTAATCCTCCCAATCTCATGAAGGGGTTACGCCTGGCCGGGTTTTAGGTTTGTGTGACGCGCTCTGTAAGTGTTCTAATTCTGATGGAGTGAGTGTTGTGGGTTGGGTTTTAGTTGGTGCGATGCGCTCGCCGTTCTATTCGAGCGAGCTCTGTAGGTGTTCTAATGCTAATGGATTGATTAATGTGGGATGGGTGGCTATTCTCCTCCTTGGGTGTTGGAGCAGGTGTTGTGGTCTCCTCTTACAAACTTTCTATCTAAATGTTTCTGCTGGGAGTTTGGATATGGTACGGCTGGGTGGCAGTGGATGGGTCATTTAAGGGCTTTCATCTCGGTCTGAGTATGTGATCAGTCTATAGTGACCTCCTTTTGTGGCCATTTCCCATAATATCTTATGGTCTGTCGTGGGGTCCGTTCTTTGGGTTCCGTGTACGTCCATTTTGGGAGTGATCGAGGTTGGTGTTTTTATTCATCGTTGTTTAACGGGGTGGGCATTCTAGAGCGCCGCTGTTGTAGTTACGCTGTGAAGAGCCATGATTTGAGGAGTTTCCTGAAAGCTAGGTGGTTTGTTGTGTTCCCTATATTCATAGGTAGGTCATTACAGGTTTTCGGTGCATGGTGAGAGAAAGAGGATCCTCCGAGTTTTCTTCTGTTATAGGGTTTTGGTTCCAAGCGTATGTCGGTGCTTGATCTCAGTGTTCTTGTCGGTTGATGTAGGCGTAGTTTATCGCTTAGAAATTCTGTGCCTTGTTTGTGTATTGCTCTGTGCGTGATGCACATGGACTTAAACTTAATTCGCTGTTTTAATGGTAGCCAGTGTAGTATTTTTAGCGCGGGTGTGATGTGTTCTCTTCTGGGTAGCTTGAGGAGGAGTCTGGCTGCCGCATTTTGTATTTGTTGTAGTTTTTTTTAGAAGTCATTCGGGCATGCCCAGGTATAGGCTATTGGCGTAATCTACTCTGGACGTGATCAGAGCGATGATGGTAAGTGTTTTGTTGGTGAACGACAGGAACGGTAGGATCCTTTTTGCTGCTCGCAGGAGAAAGAAACATTTCTTGAGTAGAGCATTTACTTGTGGCTCTAGAGTGAGGTTGTTATCCATCAGGACCCCTAGGTTTTTTACAGTGGATGATGGTGCTCGTATGGTGCCGAGCTCTCTTGGCCAGGGGATGTAGCTGATGTCTCCTCCCTTTTTTGAAACAATCATTATCTCTGTTTTGCCTGGATTGATTTTGAGGTGGTTGAGGTTCATCCAGTTGAATATGTCAGGAAGGCAAATCTCTAGTGTGGCGTTTTCTTCTCGGGTGTCTCGTATGTTGAAGATTATTTGAGTATCATCAGCTTAGTTGTAGCATGTGAGGTTGTGTTTTTTGATGAGTTTGATTAATGGGTACATGTAGATGTTGAATAGAAGCGGGGAGAAAGATGATCCTTGTGGTACTCCGCACGTGGAGTCTCTAGGTTTTGATTTAAAAGGTTTCATCCATATGGTTTCTGTTCTGTTTGTTAGGAAGGATTTGATCCATAGTAGGGCGGTATCTGTTATTCCTAGTCGTCCTAATCTCTTTAAGAGGATGTCGTGGTTGACAGTGTCGAAAGCTGCGGATAGATCAAGGAGAATCAGGGCGGTACTGTTGTCCGAGTCTGCGTTCGTTTTTAGGTCGTCCCATATTGAGAGGAGAGCTGATTCTGTTCCTCTCATTGGTCTGAAACCAACTTGTGCCTGGTCTAATAGGCAGTGCGGTTCTATGAATTCTTGGGTTATTTTGTAGACGTACATTTCTAGCAGTTTGGCTATGTAGGGTATGTTGGAAATGAGTCTGTAGTTGGATAACTCCTCTATGTTTCCTATTTTGTCTTTGAGTAGCGGCTTGATGTGAGCCGTTTTGAAGGTCTATGGTACTTTACCTGTTGAGATTGAGAGGTTGAGGAGATTCCTATGGTATTCCATGGGGGTTCCTTGTTTTGTATATGTCCGGGGGGCAGGGGTCTTCAGGAGAGCCTGATTTGTTGCTTTGGTTTACCAGTTTGACGAAAGTCTCCACTGATATTTCTGGGAAGTTTCGAAGCTTGTTTGGATGTTCCTCATGGGTGTCGGTGGGGTTTGAGGTGTGATCGCTTGGCCTGTTTTGTATGGTGTGTTGGATGGAAGTTATTTTGTTTTTGAAGTGGTCTCCTAGGTCTTCGCATATTTTCATTGGTGGATTTGGCGTGTTGTTGCAGTTCGGTGGTTTTATTTAATTTCGTTTATGATTTTGAAGAGTTCTTTTTGGGCGTTTGGTGCTCTGAAGATCCGGTTGTCGTAATATTTCCTCTTCGCTTTTTGTATTTCCTTTTTATATGAGCGGATCTGTTGCAGGAATTTCAATTTGTTTGCAGTGCTTTTGTCTGTCCTCCATTCAGATTCTAGTTTTTGTTTTTTTCTTTTCATGGCGCAGAGTAGTGGGGTGAACGATTTTGCTGATGATTTCTTACGTGATGGGGTGAAGGGCTTTTCTTTGGCGAGGTCATCTAGGGTTGTTGCCATCCAGGTATGTAGCAGGACAACTTTTTTGTCTAGGTCGGCTTCTTCCATGGTTGTTGCTTGTGTTTTGCTGAGTTCCAGGAGCTTGGTTAGGTTGGAGTTTTTTATGGTTCTCCAATTTCTTTTCATCATGAGCAGTGGTTTTTCTTGTTGCTTCTTTGTTGGAGCGGCCGTTGTGATTATGAACAGAATGAGGAGGAGGTTGCTCCAGAGTATTTGAATTGGGGGTGCCATGGTGATGAGATCCTTGTTGGCGAAGATTGCATCAAGTGTGTGCCCTGCTGAGTGTGTTGCTCCTTTGACTAGTTGTTGTAGGTTCATGGCTGCTAGTTGGGCGGTTAAGGATTTTTGTGTGCTTGTGGTTTCTTCATCGAACCACATGTTGAAATCTCTGAGGATGATCAGATGATTGTACTTGATGGCTAGGATGGTGATTGCTTCCGTGAAGGCGTCTATGAAAGTCGCATCGTAGGTTGGCGGTCTGCAAATCCGTATGAATTTCAGGTTTGTTTTTGGGTTTACTGATAGCCGTAGTATTAAGGATTTGCATTTATCTATGTTTAGTGGATCTTCCATTTTGATGGCCAGCTGCTCCTTGTGGATGATCGCTAGCCCCCCCTCCTTTTGGATTTCCTGTTCGCTTGGATGCATTTGATGTTTTCAGGCAGGCAGTTGTTGAGGGTGATCTTGTAGTTGTCGTCTAGCCATGTTTCGGTTACAAATAGGATGTCTATGCCTCCTTCTGATAGGAGGTCTTATATTTCGGTTGAATGTTTGGACATTGACCTTGCGTTTATTAAATTACAGTGGATTCTGTGGGTGTGATTTTGTTTTGTGGTTATTCGTTGTTCAGGTTTGTAGTTGTCCGGTCGTGGTGTTTCTGTATTGATGTTGGTAGGATGAAGAACGGCGACAGTGGTCCACTTTTGAAACATTCTCATAATGGATGAAGAAAATAGAAGCAGCAGCTCTATATATATATATATATATATATTTCTGAGGCTTGTGGAATCTGCTTAGATCACATGCTGTGGATAGGCCGACATCTAGTGGAAGCTGCGGAGTATTACAGTTTGTTTTTCGAAACTCGAAAATGGGCGTCGACACAGGCGTGCCAGTAATACTATCCCTAGTGTGACGTCCACTGTACCCAAGATCCCTCACGCGTCTAGGATCCTCAGATTGTTTTTTTCCGCCATACTGGTCGGAAGCATCTTGCGGAGTCCCCTGGCCTTAGCCATACTTTTACTAACAATTGAAATTTATTAATCTTTATTAACATCCTTCCCCACACCAACGTCGACCCTCGACACTCGACGACGGCTGGAGAAGACATCGACCGTCGGCTGCTGCACGACGGATCTGGGCCTCGGAAGGCCGCTGGCCTCGGCCCGGGCCTAGTAGGCCGCTGGCCTGGGCCCTGCAAGTAGGGAGAGTGGGGGGTGGTACATACTCTTCACTCTTGGTATATGGATACACTTATATATTTCCTACACTTATCAGCCCGCTGCCTCAAGGTGCGTATGGAGGGTACCCCTTTCCAATTCTGCCCCAAGTGCAACCGCAAATACCCTTGGGTCGACAGGCACGCCACGTGCAACCTCTGCTTGCCGAGGGACCACCCCGAAGCGAACTGCAGAGCGTGTAGTAGGTTTAAACCTAAGACACTTAAGGACCGTTCGACAAAGCGTTGGGCCCACCACGCCAGGCATGCGGCCATGGCAGCGGAGGGCGCCTTCAGCGATGGCAGCGACGCCGTACTTTCGGACGGCGAGGGCATTACGGCGTCGAAAGACAGCCGAGCGCAGGTCCCCAACCTCGGAAGGTCGTCCGGCAGGGCGGCTATGGGGAAGACCCCCGGCGACGCAAGCGCTACACACCCTACACACACTAAGCACACTAAGTCCAACCGAACCTCGACGACGTCGACTTCTCGGAAAGAGGCACAGATAGAACGGTCCGACTCGGTGTCCTCTGGGCGCTCTCGATCGAGATCGCCTCATGACGCAAGGCAATCATCCACTCTTGCCAAGAGTGCCTCGCTCCCTAGACTAATGGAAGTTCGATCGTCGGAGGACGAAGACGACTTCCACCCCCAGGCCGCGCTCCAAGAGACGGAGCCCGCAGTTAACACCAGCGAGGCCCCACGCTCGAAAGACACAGATACCTCTCCCGATCCTCGACGCCAGGTGTCGAAAGTCTCCGGGGCCTCCAAGGGACAGGGAAAACATTTTTCCACGCACGGGGAGGGGGGGGAAACAGCGAAAAGCACATTTTTCCACTCCTGTAAGACCATCCTTCCCCCCTAAGTCTACTGAGAGATCAACATCCAGCAAGGGTACCCTTGATAAGTCCCCTAAATTGCCTACTAAGGTCATCCCCTGTTCCAAAGAATGGTCCAGCGAAGACATAGACAGGGTCATGTCAAGGATGTCTTCCTTGGCTGATTTTTACGACAAGAATCCAGAGCATTTCCTCTCGTATGACCCTCAGGGGGCCACACCCTCAGGTTCTACTGATCCCATCCCCCTAAATAAAAGGGCCCGGTTCGAAAGACCTGAACCCTTCGAGGTACAGCCTTACTCTACTCCATACTCTACTCCACACCCCAGGTACCAAGGAGAGCCTTTCCCTGAGGGGGACCAGGAGTTTGGAATTATGGAGGAACAAACCGGGACGGAATACTATGCGGATGATGAGGACCAGGAGGAGGGAGAAGATGAGCAGGAAATTTACAGAGTAGATTCCCCGGTAGAGAACGAAGCCCCAGTTACCGACTCGCCAGTCGATAACCAGCCCCTCCTTAATGAGGTTCTCGCTCGCGCGGCAGAACATTTTCACATCGACACCCACGGTGTACAGGAGGAAAGGGACTTCGCAGAAGAGTTGGTGGGAGAGAGGAGGCCGGTCGCTCAGACCATCCCTATCCTTAAATCCATCCAACGAAGAATAGATCCGTCCCTGGTGAACCCAAACCTCACCAGAGCAGTCAACCCCAGGGTCGAAAAACTTTTCCGGGCAGCCCAGTCTGACCCTCTCTATATAAGAGGACATCTTAAACCAGACTCCCTAGTTGTTACCAACACTCGGAAGAGGGCTGGAACACCCTTATCTTCGTCAGAAGCTCCTCCCGACAAGGAGAGCAAGAAACTTTACGGGTTTGGCAGGAAGGTAGCCTCAACGTCCGCCTACCAAGCATGGATTGCTAACTCCACCACCCTGTTGGCCAGCTACAACTGCCATCAATGGGAAGAGGTCGCGGCACTCATAGCCTCTGCTCCTGAACCGTTAAAGGGCCAATTGGCTCGGATCTCGGCAGAAGGGAGAGCCGTGTCTGGTTGCATATTGAAAGCAACTTTCGACGCCGCGGACAACGCAGGAAGATTGATAGCAGAAGGTACTGTTATCAAGAGACATGCGTGGTTACGGCAGTCGGGGTTCAAAACAGAAACTCAGGCTTCATTAATAGACAAGCCGGTGGAACCCGATCTATTGTTTGGGAAAGCGGTCGAAGACGCACTGAAAAACGCCAAGGACGAATACGAAATACTTAAATCCCTTGGCCAACTAACCAACAAACCCCCTAACCAGAGGGGGAACAGTAATTTTCGTCGCCCACGCGGCCAAAATTCACAAAAAGGCAACTATGCCCAGGGACAGGGTACACAGTGGAACAACAGCCAGCAGTCTACCCAAAGTTACGGCAGGGGTAACAAAAGAGGTCGTGGGAGAGGCAGAGGCAGCCCCAACAAGGGAGGTGGCACGCCTCCACCAAAGCAGTGACGCTCAGTTCAGGGTCCCTTCTCACGCAACCCCAGTAGGGGGACGCATTTCCAACTTCACCCAGGCTTGGGAAGGGATCACCTCAGACAGATGGGTGCTGTCAACAGTGTCCACAGGATATTGTATAGAATTACTGCAGCGTCCCCGGAACCATCCTCCACGACAAAAAGTACACTCCTTAGAACATCAGAAAATCCTTCTCGAGGAGATCGCCATTCTGCTAGAAAAGGACGCGATAGAACTCGTCCCAGGACACCAGGTAAACAAGGGTATCTATTCAACTTACTTCCTTGTGCCAAAGAAAGATTTGACAATGCGCCCAGTATTGGACCTACGGCCTGCCAACAAGTATGTCAAGCCCCAAAAATTCCGTATGACCACGCTACAAGAGGTAATCCCCCTCCTAAAAAAGGGGGATTACATGGCAACCTTGGATATGAAAGATGCTTATTTTCATATTTCCATGCTCCCGGCGCACAGAAAGTACTTGCGCTTCAAGGTGGACAGTCGCCACTACCAATTCAAGGTACTGCCCTTCGGGATAGCATCAGCACCAAGGGTATTTACCAAGGTACTGGCGGTGGCAGCGGCACACCTACGCAGGGAGGCAATCCCAGTGTACCCTTATCTGGACGACTGGCTCATAACGGGGGAAACCCCAGGAATTTGCAGGACAAACATTCAAAGGACTATCGACCTCCTCCACGAATTAGGCTTCTCAATCAACGAGAAGAAGTCAAGCCTGGTGCCAAGCACCTCAAAACAGTTCCTAGGAGCAATTCTAGATACTCAGGAAGGGTTGACCTTCCCTTCGGAAGAGAGAATTCGGAATATACTACTGCAAATTCCACATTATCAGTCCGGTCAACAAATAACGGTACGCAAAGCAATGCGGTTACTGGGCATGATGGCGTCATGCATTTACCTGGTCCCCCACGCGCGACTGCGCATGCGTCCCATGCAGGAATGGTTGGCGAAACAGTGGTCTCAGGCAAGTGGTCAGTGGGACGATCTAGTGGTCGTTTCGCCAACACTTGTACAGAGCCTACACTGGTGGACAAGAGAGAATCTCGCAAGGGGAAAACCCTTTTACGATCCCGAAATACAGGCAGTGGTGACTACAGAGGCATGCCTGACTGGGTGGGGAGCTCACCATCTCCACCACACAGCTCAGGGTCTCTGGTCTCACTCAGTAGCCAAGAACCACATCAACCTCCTAGAGCTTCTGGCAGTATTCCGAGTGCTTCGGGCGTTCGAGCCCCATCTACTAAACCTGTCGGTGCAGATCCGGACGGACAGCACGACAGCCATGTTCTATCTGAACAAGCAAGGAGGGACTCGTTCGCCAAATCTGTCCAAGCTTGCCCAGAAAATCTGGATTTGGGCACTCAGACGGAACATCTTCCTGTCATCGCAACATGTTCCAGGGGAGCTCAATTCCCTAGCGGATGCTCTAAGCAGAGACTCCCTCCCAGAAGAACACGAATGGGTCCTTCACAGAGAGATCGTAGAAGATCTCTTCTCTCAGTGGGGTTTCCCCACTATAGACTTATTCGCCACAAGCGAAAACAAACTATGCCCAGGATTTGCATCCAGGTTCCCCCAGCCAGACTCCCAAAGGAACGCCCTGTGGATGAACTGGTCAGGGATGTTTGCGTACTCTTTTCCACCGACTCCTCTCATCAGGAAGGTGGTGTACAAGATGAACAAGGAATCGATGACGCTCATCCTAGTTGCTCCCATGTGGGCGAGACAACCATGGTTTCCACACCTACGCAGGATGGCGGTGTGCGAGCCCATCAAACTTCCAGCCTGGTACAACCTACTGTCCCAGCAACAAGGTCAAACAGTGCACCAGCAACCCAACTCAATGAACCTGGCAGCATGGCTCCTGAGGTCATAGAGTTTGGACACCTCAATTTGCCACAGAGGTGTATGGACATCCTAAAGGAATCCAGGAAACCAAACACAAGGCACTGTTACTTTGACAAGTGGAAGAGATTCGTTATTTGGTGCCAGAATAAACAAATCAACCCTGTTGATTGCACTCCTTGCAACGTCGTGACATACATGCTCCACCTGCTGGATGCAGGATTGGTTTTTAACTCCCTGAAAGTACACCTGGCAGCCCTCTCGGCTTACACCACATCCCATAACAAGGTGTCGTGGTGGAAAGTACCAGTAGTTAAAGCCTTCATGGAAGGAGTAAAGAGACTTCACCCTCCTATTTCAAACCCACCGCCAGGATGGGACCTTAATGTGGTGCTAGCTAAGCTCATGGGCCCCCCTTTCGAACCCATGCATAAAAGTAGTCTCAAACACCTGACTTATAAAACGGCCTTCTTAGTAGCCATTACCTCTATAAGAAGGGTCAGTGAAATTCAGGCTCTGTCAGTGCAGGATCCTTTCTTTACTATCCACAAAGACAAACTGGTTTTACGCACACACCCTAGGTTCTCACCTAAATTTATATCAAAGTTCCATGTAAACCAGTCCATCGAGCTTCCGGCTTTCTTCCAGAACCCGCAAAGCTCGGCTGAGGTGAAACTACACACCCTAGATGTGCGTAGGACGGTCCTCTACTATGTAAACAAAACCAGACCGCTAAGGAAAACAGATCAACTGTTTGTCTCCGTAGCCACAGGCAGAGAGGGAGATGTCGTCTCTAAAGGCGCTATCTCGAAGTGGATTATCAACTGTATACAGCTGTGTTACTCTCTTTCTGAAAAAACTCTGCCTTTTACGCCAAGGGCCCACTCTACTAGAGGCATTGGGGCCACTCTGGCTTTCATTGCAAATGTTCCCCTCGACACCATTTGCAAAGCAGCTACTTGGAGCTCTATTCACACTTTTACTCAGCATTACTGCATTGACACTCATTCCAAGACAGATACACAAGTGGGACAAGCGGTTCTAAGACACCTGTTTGCTCATGACCCTTCTCACATCCCACCTCCTTCTTCTGGTACTGCTCGCTAATCTATGCACAGCATGTGATCTAAGCAGATTCCACAAGCCTCAGAAGGGATACATTACTCACCGTAATCGTATTTCTGATGCTTGTATCTGCTTAGATTCACATGCGACCCACCCTTCCTCCCCTCCGAGAGAAGGCGCATGATTGCTTGTAGTCTTACCTTTCGGTGAGTAATGTATCCCATATATATATATATATATATATTTATATATGCTACAGAAAGACTGTTACTGGTAAGTAATATTTGTCATATGTCCAGAATGTTTGTCTTACAAACATTTTTAATACATTCCTTCAGGTGGGCTTGGCCATTGGAAGAAGTAAAAATGTTTTGAAGTTTATGGACCATTCAAATTTACTGTGACATTGTAGAGAAATAATGAAAATGTTAGCGTAATTCTAATTTTACAATAGTCAAATAAGTTATGTGGAAGCATACCGTGCTTCTCAGTATTCTATGATAGATGCTACGGTACGCTGGGGGAGATGTAAGGAGTTGTCATGTAGAAATTAATGTATTTGATAAGGCACAACTTTCAAATATTAGAAGAGTAATCCAAAGCCTAGCAAGCAGAACCTGCAATAACAGTGGAGTAGAGCAAGAACCCACTTATATGAGTCAACCTGGGACCATACGTCCTGAGAACCAAGTGCCTGTAGAGTCATACAGGTCATGATGACAGCACAAACCGTAGCTAATGAGTCGGCCATTAGCCAAGAAGTTATGTGTTTGAGCCAAGAAACATTTCCCAGTGTTGAGGCAGCTTTGACCTGCATAAACTGTAGTCCCCACTGCCTTTGTGGATTTAATCACAATATTGATTTGAAATCTGTGGTAAGATGGAGATGGGCCAATTGAAGGCATTTATGCAAGTTTGTGTATTCAAATATAAAAATAAAAGGCCTGTCTATCCCTAGTAATAGGGTGTTAGCCCTACCTAATCCAAACCTAACTAGGGTGTTCGTTAGTGAGGTTGTCCAAATCAATAGTCCATCCTCTGTCCAAAACTATCCTATTCTGGCCCACCACGAATCAAGAAAATAAAAGAAGAGTGGTCCAGGAGAATTACTTCCTTCTCCTGGACAGGCCCCTATAGCCTTAGCAGTTCTGTCTTGCGATGGCTGCTGAAAATGTCATGAGTTATTTTAATTCTTCAAAGGGCTTTTACCCCTCCTGGGCTTCTTGTATTCTTTACAAATAATTACCTTGTTCCCCAAATAATGAATCTTGCAGCATCTCTTAATAAATCTTTATACTTTTCTGGAAGTACGGCAGATGGCTTTTGTGGTGTTCCTTACTTTTTAACGTATTCCTCTTTACTGGGATGAATCTAACTGGTCCCTTGGCAGTCTCTGCTCTCTTTCCAATATTAACTTTTACTGGAACACGTATGATTAGTTTCTTGGTAATCTTCACTGTTTCCAATAGACACTTGCACTGGGACGAGTGTGATTAGTCCCTTGGTAATCTTCACTCTCATTTCGACCAGTCCCCCATCCGGCTCTCCCAGCGTTCGAGTGACCTCTTTTGAATCGGGCAGGCATCACCAGCTCTTCCTGTGGGGTCTAGTTTCTCCTTCTGGTACAACTGCTTCGGTTGTTCACGTCTTTATTCTTTACGCTGCTCTGTGGAGTCCTTCCTGGTATGGTCTTGGTGCAGTTCAAGGACCACCCGGTCCACCCTTATTGGGGTCGCGCCACTGCCTCCAGGTTCTTCCCAGGCACACAGGTCAGCTCCCTTCCTTCTCCATGCCTCCTTTGTCAGATTTCCATCGTTCTCTTTACTCAGGATGTGTTGGCGTCTCCTGGCTTCTTCCTCAGCCCTTGTTTGAACTTTCTGGGCTTTAGTGACAAACCTCACTAGTCCTCTTTTTATTAGAGTATGCTGGGTCCTCCCTAGCATAGACATACATTCCTTTGTTTCTTTCACCTGATGCCTTGTGCCTTCTTGGTCTATCCTCTTTATCCCAGTGTGGTTGGCTGCCAAACATGGAGTACTCTGTATGGTTCTCACATTCTTTTTCTTCACAGTACAACTGGCCTGCCAAGCTGGATTCTTGGGAATATTACAGTAACAAATAGTAACTGGTTTGGAGTGACTTGAGTGCTTGTTAGGGAGTCCTTGTCCCCAAGAGAGGGGCGTCTCTCCCTGTGCGATCGAATTTTCCACCACCCTTAAGGGGAATATCTTGTAGCGGACTCACCTCCCTACCCTCACAGAGAAGGTCTCCATTCTGGGGAGAAGTGACGAGATCCTGTGAATCGTCACATATCGCATATTAAATGATGTGACCCATTTTTGGCTAAGGTAAAAGACATCATCTCTTGTGGATATTTTAAGCTATTGCTGTGCCAAATTCACGTCCTCTTAGGCAAAATGTGTCGGTCTATGTGATAGCATTTTGATTAAACCCATTCTTTTCCATACACTTGCAGGCATTGCTGAATATTCAAAACAATATCTCAACCCTGAGGTTTACCTACAGAGGGCATGGGTCAGGCTGTCATCAGCATACTTATTGTATTCCACATCATCCCCTTTGTGCGAAAGACATTCAATAACCCCATGTGGTACATCAAAAGCCAAAGGAGATGTTGGCATTATGTCATTCTTTCTCGACCCTTTCGTCCTACCCGGCATAAGAAGCTACTCACAGCAAAGCAATTGCCAAGAATTCTCTACTTCTGCAGACGTCACAACAGCTCTGACATGCTGCTTAATGTTTCAACATTAAGAAAACGGAAATGTACTTTCTGTCCAACAACTATGAAACAAGGTAGATTATCCTCCGCTCACACCATGGTGGTCTTGGTTTTGTTACCAAAATGGAATCTAAAATGGAGGGATTGGCCAGAGGTAACCAACTTTTGGGTCCTCTAGTTCAAGTATTTTTGTAAATGGGCCAGAGAAACATGTAACCCGGTGCCAGGTAATTGTTTGCCTCTTCACTCAAAGCAGACAGAGTTCTGATATTGATCACAATTGACACAGCTGCTGAGGTTGGATCCTTGTCAACAAGTTTACTTGAAAAGGAATCCAGTGCATCTCTTTTGGTGGCGCAGTCTGGACACCATCCTTAAAATGCCTGCTCCTAGGCATTCTGATAATTGTAGCTTCAATAGGTTTCAGCACCACACAACTAACCTAGAATAATGCCACAATTGGAAGGTTAGCACATCATCCTCTGCCCCTGGATGATTGCTGCTTCTTGTGAAGCTTGTGTTTGTGTATGGTGGTTCTCTGGTGTTTGATGGGCTCAATTACTACATCATTGATGGCTGTTTCTAGTTTGATATTATACATCTTCAGTATTCTCCAGCACTGGATCTTACATAGATTGAAATGCTTCGATTATTTCCTGTTATTAGGCTGGTAATCATTGATAAATTTGAAAAGCAGTTTAACATATACATAACAAAAAACTGCATTCACTTCAGTGATCCAACTACATCATGATAAGCCTTCTAACCCCTCCCCCCACCAACTCCCCCAGCCAATGAGGTGGTCGGCCATAAGCAGCCCCTATTGGAGCCATCTTGAGATTATTTACCACATGTAGTGAGTGTGGGAGCCCCCGATCTACTGTCTGTTGTTTCTGATTATACATCTTCAGTATTCTTGCTGCCACCTGCAATGATTAATGATGAATGTGCCTTCCCTATTAAAATAGGCAATATTCATATCAACCTTTTAGATTAGACGTCTTACTGCCATAGACTTTAGCCCAGTTAGACCGTAAGCCACTGTTTTCAGCCTGGATCACCCTGGCATCAGAGCTTAGGTTGGGGACTGGCTAAAACACTCACATCTGATATCCTATAAGCCTAAATTGAATAGAGTACCTGGCCATGCTTATGTGCTAGGCATTGAGCAAGGCGAATAAATACCTTTGTATCATTGATTTATAATAGCAGGTCTTGGAGCAGCTTTTTCGACGATTCAGGTTTCATATCCTTCAGCATTCTCTGGGCACAACCAAGATCAAATGATTTGTGCAAAGCTGCTTTTTAAGATGAATCTGAAATGATGTATGCTTTGACTTGGATTTGTGGAAAAATAAAAATTGCATACACGCTGAAATAGGGGAATAGGAAACATTTCAATGTTTGTTAAATAAGCCAAAAATCTGTTGCTATAAATGCTGGTATACTTTACAAGAAACACAATTGTTTTTGAGCGCTATGCGATATTATCCCCTGACCAGTTCAAATGTAATATGTCATTTATTTTTAGATTCTGGAGGTAAATGGTCAAAATTTCGAAAACATTCAGCTGACCAAGGCCATGGAAATTCTTAAAAACAATACACATTTATCGATCACTGTGAAAACCAACTTATTTGGTAAGATTATTAGCTTTTTGGTGTTTATTTGTTTATTTCTGTGTTCATGTGTGCATTGCTCTGGACAAGGAAACAAAGATTTTGATCTTGTAGACGTTCAGCGATGGTAAAGATTAGAAAAGCAAGGCAAGTTGAAATTTCGCATTATTTGCAGGCCTCTCTTTTGCGCCTTATTTTCAGTTACCCACTTCCCTAGAAATAGGAACAAAATCCGATGTGAAAAGGCAGCAAAGTTAAGCATTCATTTACATTAAATGTCTCAGTGATGTTTTACTCAATTGGCATTTATAACTGTAAAAATTGAATTCATCATTTTGTCATGTACATGTGACAATTTATGACTAATGAAGAAATTCAGCTGTCGAGCCATTCTACCTAGATAGCTGGTTGCACACTGCTTGGACATGGCTAGGGAATGCTGTACTAGGTGCATGCCATTCCTAGTTGGTAAATGATGTCCTCTGTATCAGATGTAAGTGCAGGGGAGGGCCCTCTCTGTTGATGTAGAGATTGTCATGCTGTTGAAAAGTTTGGATGACCACATATGTAGAGATTTTCAAATCATAGTGCATGACATGGCCCCGATTCCCCTGCTGCACAAAGAGGTGGATCCCCTCTCTTTTTAAAACACATATCTTGCCCAAAAGTATATTTCGTAGTTTTTGCCATCTTGGCTTTGGCACTCCAGCAGTGTACTGAACAGTGTGCATGAATGACGCTGGTTAGTTTCACATACTTGATCTTTGATCTTTTTGCTTTGTTTTTTTAGTTATTATTTAATGGGCTTGTTAACAATAGGCTCCCTTGTTAACAATCTTCTCCATGCCCCAGTTAACCGTGAAGGAGCATGGATTGGGCTTGGTCTGCTAGTGCTTATGTTCTGGTTAGACCTGTACGCGTAGGAGGATAGCGAGTGTGTTTTCCAAAGTGCTCTTTGCTCAGCTCCAAAAATGCAAAGCGCGCAGAACTGTTTTTTCATTTTGTTTACGCGCTTGCTTGTGTCATGTTTAATTTCTCTGTTATTTTAAAGAAAGGTCAGTCGATGTGAAATGTTTTCTGGTCCTGTATCCATATATTTTCAACCTCATCCTTCACTGTGCAACTTTTTGTAAATTTCATTTTTTTTATTTACTATTTTTGTACATTTTGTCAATCATGGGCAAAAAATTCACATGTGAATAGTGAATATTGTAGTCCTTCATACTTAAGAATTAAAACCAAGTGGTATTTGTAAACAATTATCAAAATAAACCCTTATATTGGGGCTTCCAAGTTATGGCAGTCGAATGGACTTATGTACCTGATGGTTAAGGCAACCAGCCAACTAACTAATTTCCATTGAAATGTAGGTGCCGTAGCTGTTAAGGGATCCTTGAAGAAATTAAACTTTTGCAGTAAAGTTTATTCTCTGCCAGGTCAGGGCATATATGTCTTGTGCATACAATTTTGGCAACCATCATAAAAATAGGTACACAATAGTAGAAAATAGTGAAGGGAATTCAAGAGGGGCATGACAGACATGGCTCCCCAGAGCAGACAGTTTATATCTGTGTGTGACCTAGTTTATGCAGGAATAGGGTCCCTACCTTAGTCTCACACCGAAGGAATTGTGTTTAGATTGTCATTGTGCAAGAGGGAGAGGCACTGCATACCAAATACTACTTTTGTTCCTTGTATATTTTCATATCTGACAGATTCATATTTAGTATCAGTATTAAGAATCTTCACTCAAGGAATTTTACTCCCCCCCGACCCCCCAATAGTGGAGGGCCATTTTTTAATATCGATTTCATGGGGGGGTGTGCCTGAATCCAATACTCCTTCTGAAGAGTCTGTTAACAACAAAACAGATGTCTTTGTATTCTAGTGCATACAGTCGCCTTATGTGTTGGACTGCACTTCACAATCAGGACAGCAAACACCAAAATGCTTTTGTAATTTTGATCCTTCGAAAGGGCAATTTGTTAGCATGCCTTGAAAATGAATATCTTTGCAAATGTTCCTCTTCCTAGGAATGAGGAGTGGATGCATTGTGCTGACATTCTGATCTTAATAATAGTCGATACCACTTTTGCTTTTTCCTTTTAGGCCAGTCATTTCTTTCCCTTTGAGTCTCCATTTTATGGAGTTATGTTGGCATCCCTCTCTGAAAGTTGAGGTTAAAGGAGACTGCCAGCCCAATGTAATATTTCAGTCCTTTGGTTCCAACAAATCTGAATTCTCTTGATCATTACCTTTGCGCCAGTGAGTTGGCCATGCTGTAGCTTCCTGCAAGGTTAGCAGATCAAATTAATCAAAACGCCTGTCCAAAAGAGTCCTTGCAATTTAAGGCACGGTTTGCAAAAGCGTTTTCTGAATTCTTGACTTTTCAGTTGGCTGTTCTGCAGAACCTTGCCATGTGGTTGTCATGCCACCTTCCCCCCATTATTGCAGCATATGTTGAGTGGCCAATGGCATTCACTTTTAGGGAAATTGTTCAATAAATCCAATTTTTTTTTGTCAAGGCAAACATGCAATGTTAGATACATTGACTCTAACATTAATGGACACTTGCAGAAGCAAAGTAGTTTCGGAAGAATGTCTAAAATATGAAATCAGAAAAACACAGGTTTTCTTACAAAATTACAAATGGAGTGAAGTATATTTTTCACTTGGAATTGATCTTCATAATTTATTGGAGAGTAGTAGGTATTCACACGTAGGCAGTGAGTGAAACAAATAACCACTGCTAATCCTAGAACAAGTGTAAATTTAACTGTTTATTTTGACAGATCATTTTCTGCCAGGGTGAAAAGTGCTTCACTATGCAGAATTTCACTACCCTGTGCCATCATTTCTGTGTGTTCCGTCGTACCATTTCCGTGTTTGTTTTGAGTTATTCTGCTCATTTGTCATCCTGTCCAGTGTTTAAAGAACTGTTGTCAAGATTATCAGAGGAAAAAAGAAATGGTGCCCCTCATCTGCCCAAAATAGGTGATATCAAAAAGGCCAGTCGGTACTCTATCCCAGACCTCGCCGTCGACGTGGAGCAGGTGATCGGGCTTGAGAAGATGACAAAAAAAAGCAAGGCTAACACTGTTGGGGGAAGGAACAAGCTCAAGAAGATCTTGGACAAGACCAGAATCAGTATCCTGCCTCAGAAACCGTACAAGTGAGTTTTTACCTTTAATATCTGGCCTTGCTTTTGCTAATATGATGTTCAACATGTTGGATTGGGGTAATCGCTCATCCCACCATAACGCCTTACTCAAGGAATACAAGTGCTCAAAACATTAAAACCACACTGAAAGCAACTAAATGCAAATATGCATGCGTGCCTTATGGGCATGTCCTAATGTTCAGAGCAGGGGTTACATTTATTGATTCCAGTACTCCTTCACAGTGGTACATTCCTCTTGGCCCCTTAATGACATGGTGCCTACTGAGATGTCAACTTGTGGTCACACCATGGCTGCTGGCAAATGCCCAGTTTTAGAAGGCATTTTAAGAACAAGGTCTGTGTTAGGTGTCCGAGAAGCACACCTAGTAAATGGGCAATGGCTTTCCACATTTATTCTTACCAAACTCAATCTGGGTAGCACAGGCTAGGTAGCGTAAACTGGGCAGTAAGGCAGACTTGGGGGAATCAGAGGGTGGTTACCTACTCTTTCTGCTAAAACACAGTAAAACGCAATTTAAATAAACATGTCAATCAAACCATAATGGATAAAATGAAAAGAACAGTGAATGAAACTATACATAATCTATCCTGCCTTATAGGTATAAGGCAGACACTGAACTTTAGCAGTCCTTCTAATTAATTAGTCCTAGTTCCCCAACAGAGTCAGGTTAGAGGTAAGTAAATGAGAGGGGTGGGGGTTGGAAGTCTCAAAAGTCCCCTCACACAAGTGTAAGCCAATAGGTTGGTAAGAGGAAGTTTAAAATCCCTTTTTGGATTAACACGTATTGTATTGGTCATTTATATAGTGCCCTTTCCCCCATTTGTATGGCCTCAATGCGCTTTGTGATTGGAATGCCCTCGGTGACCGCAGTCCACATGTAGGAGGTTCTAAGAATTTGAATTAAAGATGCTTTTGTCCATTTTTGCCAGGTTAGGACTTAGGTGGGTTGGCTAGGCTCCTGTAAGCAGCCCGCAGGTCAGGCATGTGGGTGAGTGCTGTTAGTGTTTTAGGATAGAGTTCTAGTGCTGGTGATTCCATGTATGCGTGGCTAGACCGAATTGTGTTTTGCTGGTCGTCGCTTTATACTAGTGACAGCCGTGTTGAGCTACGTCAGGGGATTCAGTGTGGATGGCTATGTGTGCTGCTAGACCGAAATAGCATAGCCATAGCTGCATTGTAGGGTGCATGGATGGATGGATGGATGGTTGTGCCTATGCCCTGTGTCCACAGACATGGTGTAAGGTATACATACCGTAGGCTTGGCTGGGGTTCGACTGCTGTGTTTCTTTTTCTTGGTCGAGTGTGATTGGCTAGTCTCGCTATTCGTGGTCTCCCTGGAACGAAGTCTGAGCAGAGGCAGAGGGCCCGGAGGGATGATCGGGAGGGCAATGGGGGCTTGCCTGTGCTTGGCCTTGGCCAACTGGTCAGGCTATTAGGAGCGGGTTTGGGGCACCTGGATACAGGGTGAAGGGGATTTGCCTAGATGTGAGTACCACATTAGACAAAAAGGTACAGTAGCACATGGATTTGGGACACTTGGATAGAGGCCCGAATGGGCATACAGTAGTGGACTGCAATGCAGCAGAGTATACAAACAACCGTAGACAGTAAATACAGCAACACCTAGATTTGGGACACCTGGATAGAGGGAGAGAGGCCTATATGGACAAACAGTAGACCGTGAAATACAGTAGCACCTACATTTGGTACACCAGGATAAAGGGAGAGAGACCTATATGGATATATGACAGTAGGCAATCAAATACAGTAGCACCTAGATTTGGGAGATTTGGAAACAAGGTGAAACGCCTAGATGGGTATATTGTGATGCAGGCAGTAGCTACAATGTTTTGGATAACAGTGCAGAGGGGTAAATGCCTTTTGCTGCGAGTACAACAGTGGACAAATTGTATAGATGAGATGTTTCTACCTGTCCCAATCTGACTGGGCTAACATAATCGATCTAGATGCAAGATATGGCTGATTAACACAATCTGTCTTGGGGTAGGATATATCTGACTGACACAAGCTATCTAGATGCAAGATATGGCTGACAAACAGTGGCTAATCTTCACAATTATATCTAAGTGTGACACATGGATAGACTTTACAATTCTATCTAAGTGTGATGCATGGATAGACTTCACCTGGCCCAGAGCGTGACTCCTAAATTGAGGCCCAAAAGTAAATGCAAAGCACCTAAAGTTTGGCACCGAGCAGTGATAGAAATAATATTTACTAGCTGGCTAATTTTGGTATGCTGTGTTATGTAGGTAAATCACTACCTTGTCAGTCGCTGCAGGTTGACGGGTGGCAGCTGGCATCTCAGGCGTACATAGGCAAACACGGATTGGAGCTGCTTCTTCGGGAGCTGCACTTTGCCTCTGGGCCCTTCACCATAGGGGGTTGCAATGGGCAGAGGGGCTTGCCCTAGTGTGGTGACTTATGTGGGCACCAGGGACCAAGCGCGGGTCGGGCTGGGAGGCGGGGGGAAAGAGGAAACCAGGAAGCAGGACCAGGCAGGCAATGTGGCTGTGAAAAGGTTATACATAGCGTAAAATTATGGGGGAAATGCTTACGGCAAATAGGATTGCTGTCCCAAGGGCAGGAACACTCAAGTCAATTCCTGATAGTCCTCAGAGGCTTCAGGGGTCTGTTTGCCATGAGCAGGATGTTCTTTATGATTTTTCAACTGCTGTTTCGGTATCTCCACCTCATCAATTGAACAATGTTTATGCACACCTTTTGCCAGTGTGTCTGCATGAGCGCCCTGTGGTATACATGAGGCGGAACTACAGCAGGCTTAGTCAGCAGTGGATCGGTATTTCGAGAGGCGCCTAACGTCAGCATGCAGCCGTCCATCGACAGATGCGGTGAGGAGCTGCTTGGGGGTGTGCACCTGTAGTCATGAGTGCGTGTACGCCATTGTCGCCAGAGGCCTGACTCATAGCAGCACGCTGCGACTGCCTTTCAAGGCTGGGGACAGGCATGCTGGAACCGGTTTGTTCTTCTTTAATGTCTTCCAACTCCGAACCAGAGTCTCGGCTGCCTCAGCCTTCGTGATCGTATTCAAAGATCCCTGCAGTGGTCTCTGAATGCACCATCGTGGCGTACGCCACCCACCCCTTTGTTCGCAAAAGAGTCTGCACGATGCGCAGCAGGACTCTAAATGATCACATGGAAGGCAGTGGTTACACACGTAATGTGTCTTTTTACAGAAATTTCCTATTGCACTTGGGGCAAAATTTTAAGGAGTATGTTCCATAATGTAAGGTGGACATAGAGGCAGCAAGACAGGCAGTAGAGGCAGGGATTTGGACAGGCATTCTCCTCGACAGAAAGGATCAGTCTCCCCTGCTCTCCCTACTGTTAGGCCTAAGCCAGTCCACAGAACAGACGTCAGTTTCGGTGTTCAGAATCAGGCATCAAGATGCTCCGGAGTTCAGCTGTCGAAGTGCGATCAGTAACCGACAAGAGAAGTTTGGGTGGAATTAACTCCAAAAGTAGCCTTTGCTACGGACTCTAGCATTTGTGAGAATGCAACTATACATGATTGCGGAAAGAAAACAATCTGAGGGACCTCGATGCGCGAGGGACCATGGGCACGGCACACCAGGGACAGCATTACAGTAACGCCCTGTGACGTCCCCCTTCGAACATCGAAAAAACGTAATGTGCAATACTCTGTAACTTCCTCAAGAAGATGTCGGCGCATCCAAAGCATGCACGTCTTAGCAGATCCCCAAGCCTCAAATATATGGCATACATTACAGTAAATATTTTAGGGGTGCACTCTGTCTCACCACACCAGAGGCAACCCTGATCGAGGACAGGGTGTCCTTGGCTAGAACGCCACAGATCACAGCCAGGAAAGAGTGTTGGGGAGTGGACTTTGTGCTCATTTAATTGCTATGGCAGGATGGGGCTTTCATACTATTGAGTTCCTCTGAAGCATTGGGGACACTTGCAGAGTCCCAAGCTTCACCTTGGGATGGCAACCATCACTGCAGAGAGGCATTCTCAGCCCATGGGAAGCATACAGGATTGTACCTGGAGGCTTCCGACAATGTAACGGGTTATTTATAACATGCTTAATACCCGGAGGTTTCTAAGCATGGACCTGAGGATCGAACCTGTGTTACTCTGTCAACTTGCTTCCAAGACTAACGCATTGCCCCTGAGCTATCCTCCTAAGACAAGTTTTCTGGTGTGTTAGACAAAGTTTGTATGCATTACCCTCTGCTCTGAGAAAACTACAAACAACTATGACTGCAGGTATAGGCAACCCAACCTTTGGTACAAGCTTGTACTACACAGTTTTGGTCGCGTGTTGAGTAGCCAGGCTTATTTCAGGAGGGGTAAATGTGAGCTGTAGTGGAGTTATACAAAGATTCACAGTTACATGTATTCAAATAAACTCTTATACTTAAGGTTTCTTGCATAAATAATTATTAATTTATCAGTCAGTTATAAAGCCGCCTTTAGAAGGGAGCAATATACTAGTAACGCACAAATACACTTCAATACTGTACACTTTAAGTTTCTGAACCAGTTAAGACCCTTTTGGGATGGCCCACAGACACAATTTACACCCACAGGTGACTTCAATAACTATGGTGCTGGGGACATAAATATCTTATTGTTGGCATTCAGATTACTTCTAGAAATTGGTAAAAGGCAAAGGTTATTACAACAACAAGAGGTCACAAATTGTCTTAAGTAGGCAAATACTTTTAGATCCCCCAAGAAGAATCATACACTTCAATAGCCTAAGCCAAAGTCAATGGGCAAAAGTCTTGTGTAGGATATAGCACTTTTGGTAAGTAAATGGAAAAGTCTTCGCACATGTTCTTAGGAGTCTTTGATGAAAAGAAGAATCAAATGTAGGGCCAAAAGCTGATTAGGCTTGTGAGTTGTAGAAGTTTCAAAGCAACTCTACAGTAAGAGGTGAGTTCTCTTTAGCTTGTTTTACAGTAACTTGGAAATGAAGAAAAGATGCAACTGATGACTTCTGTTCCTGTGCAGCTCTTCAGATCTCACTGTTCCTGGGCCTCAGTCGTGGGGACAAGAGGGAGGACGTCAGGGGACTCCTGCAATGCACTGGGACGGTCAGAACTTGCAACCAGCAAAATTCACTTTCAGTGGCTGTTCAGTGTTTCAGCTCCTCGCTCTTTGCGTCTACCGCAAATAGCAACACTGCGGTTCCTGGCTGTTGAGATGGACTTCCTTGGTTCTGGGGTCCCACTCTCTGTTGAGGGGGTTCAGGCCTGCTTCTTGGGAGTCCGGAGGCGAGTTTAAAAGCAATGCACACAATCTGGTGTTCCTCTCGCTGGCTATACGGTTTCCAGCAGCAACTCTGTGGAAATTCAACCAGCTCCGAGATGGATGTCCAGGTGGCTTACTTTGGAGTTGATTGGCCCCACCAACTCAGGGGAGTTTCGGCACTGCAGCAGGGCTTCACCGGGCAAACCAAGGGTACAGGAGTTGCAGCAGGCGTCCTCTTCAAGTTCTTCTTTGGTTCCTTTGTCGACTCTGCCTTCCAAGCCAAAGGACTCACCTTAAATTCCATTCTCTCCCATTCATTCCAGACTAGATGTCAATCACCCAGAAGGGTGGCTGTCCTTGCCGGACAGTCAGCCGGCCAATCACTACAGAGTGCATTTGGGTCTCCTCGCAGACTAAGTACAGGGAGTTTCGGGTACCTCCCTCACTTCCTGCCTACTCCAGACACACTGGAGCCAGAGGCGGGTTTCACTCCTGAAGCCCGCCAAAAGCAAAATGAACAAAGAGACCAAACCTGGTTTGGCACGCAGAGAAAATCTCAAGAAGGACAAAGAAATGGCAAAAAAAAGAATACCGGAACCATTTTGATTAAAGATGGCGCCCGTGATTGCTTTACAACAGCTGTGAACACAGCTCGCGGTAAATGCACACCATGGTAGTTCAAACAAAACCACTGCCACCAGCCATTCAATGAGAAAAGGGTAACCTAAAAATGTTACAATAGAAGCTAGACAAAAGGGATACTAAGTAACCCCTCCAGCACTCTATTATAAGATAGTGTGTGCTGGGTCTAGAAAGTTACAATGGTAAGTAAAGTCAATTTCACTTTATTGCTCTGGGAAACAGTAGTTTATCCCAGAGAAGGTATTTAAACCTTTGGGAAATCTGGTAGACTTCCCTATGTCACTGCACTGAAGGTGCTTTGTGACACAATGTAAAAGATGATGCCTATGGAGTTTGTCAGACTCCACAACCAAAAGAAATAGAGGTAAAATTCACATACAAAATACATGAGAGAGTGGGACAAAGGGTCTCACTCTCTCCAGGTTAAAAAAAATTTCCTCAAAATCCAGCAAATTTGCTAGGGGTCTCTAAGCTGAAGGGAATTAGCACATTTCTGAGAATTCTCCCTAACATGATGCAGGCAGGACTGATTGATCCACCAGGCCAGGGGTTGAAGCACCAACAAGGGTCTTCTGTGGTCGCAGCAAGACACTGGTTGGACACTGCTGGTAGTCCATTTTAGCTGTCTTCCGGGTCTCCAATATAGTGCCTGATTCACTGAACTTTTTCCTATGGGATTTCGCCATTATAAAACGCTTCCATGAATTGGGCCCATAGTGTCCTCCTATTGGAATTTTGGCTCCGGAGGATGTTCTCCAGAACGGATGAACTGTCTTGCTGTCCATAATTCTGCCTGGTGGTTGCCCCACCTCATCAATGGCAAGTACCTGCACACTTAAAACAGGCAAAGGCTGTGCAATCATGGTCCGCTCCAAAGCCCACATCTTCTGGCAATGTTGGACTGGGACCAGATGGTCCCAACTGTCATTTCCGCCACTCCAGATATACAAAGGCACTATCCCGGGAAAGCTGAGTGGGACCCTGCCTGCCTTATATTGCATTTCCTGCCTTAAGAACGCAGGCAACAGTCACAAAGCAAGATAGGCAAAGGATAGAACTCAAACCACATGGCACAGCCATTTTGAGTACATGGTACCCAAAAAGGCATTATATAGTTAAAAAAATAAATGGTGCAATGTAGTGCACCGGAAAAATAAGTAAAACTCGTTTCACTGACACCAGCCTGTCCTAGGCACATCAAAAAAAACAAATACAATTTTACCAGAAAAAGAGATATAAAGTATTGCAGAATGACACTGCAAGGTGGTGTGTGCTACATTAAAAACACAGGAAACTGAAAGGGGGCACAGTCCCCCTGCTCTTGTAACCTTATGGGCTGACCAGTGCTCCCAAAATAAATTAGTTGAGCAGGTTTGGTGTTAAGTTAATCATGTTTAGCTTCTCCTAAGTCATACAAGGGGTTCAGGGTATAGCAAATAGCTGGGGGCTCATTGATGCAATTGGAAGGAAAGTTGCAAAAAGAGAAATCTTTTAACAGTCGAGCTATGGAAACCCTTGTGCACCATGCCTAACGCACCTAACAGTTCCCATCATTATCCCAGTCTGTCCTGGTAGCCTGGTTCTAGCCTAAAATGTTCTCTCTGCCTTAGTAGGAGTCTAGGTACAGGCCGGACGGAAGCTTGCAACGTTTCACATTTACAACCCATGCACTAATGCAGAGTTAGGGGGCAGGTGCTCCTCAGAGCGGACACACCTCTCTTCACAACATTTTGCTGAGCAGTACCGATCTGGAGGTGCTGCCCTCACTGTGTGCCCAAGAGTTTACATGGTTCTGGCCAGCGCTGGGTCTGCTTCTTGACTAAGCGGTCCTTGATCCCATGGCTAGACCTTCATCTGGGCCGCCATGTTGATGCTGCGGCCCGGGACAGCCTCTAAGCGGCATAGCTTAATGGCTCTGCTGCAAAGTCCACCGATCTCACAAGACGCACACAGCCCAGGAGCACCACAGCGACAACAGCTGAATTCTCCGTCGTTGCTGCCCCAAGGGGAACTGCATACTTGACTGCCCTTCGGGCCCCCTTCCCTATCCCTCCATTTCACCAGCTCACGTGCGTTTCCGGGCACATCCATCCACCTGGGCCACACAGATGACACCATGCCCTAGATCGCTGTATGCTGCAGTGAAAAGGTAGCCATCCCCGCAGTAATTGGGCTGTATGGGGCTGCAACAGCTATACTGCCTTGTCCCCCTCTCTAAGGCAAGGACTCTGCATGGGGGGCCACCCGTGGTGGCAACCTCTCAGGAATCTGCCCTCATCCGCTCTCCTTTCAACCATCCCAACAGTTCTTCTTCCTTTTTCGCAGAGCCCCAGTTCAGCCTTGGCCATCTGCAAAAGAGGGGTCCATGGTGCAGACCATTTTTAAGCTCCACAATAAAGATCACTGAGACCACAATAAAGGAGTTCATTTAAATTGTGTGCTGCCTTTATTTTATGTCCCCTCATGAAGAGCTCCCTATAACACCTAGGATATAATGCCCATTTTGGCCATGTGTCACAATGGACTAAGGTGACAAAAAAGCAGTTTGTTCAAAACACAGGTCTTAAAACATACGAGCTGCCATTTTGAGTATGTGGTACTTTAAATGGCATTATGTGGTACAAAAGTAGCAAATCTTGTATTACTGCCACCAGCCTATCCTAGGGACACAAAAACGGTTGCCAGACAAAAAGAAAAAGGCTCAGTGTCTCTATAGCACCTCACTGAAGGTGGTGTGTGTTATGAAATGGAAACAAAAATCAGTCTCCCTGCACTGGGAGCCTTGGACATGGACCAGTGCCACCCAAAATAAATAAGCGAGTGGAGCTAAAAATACCCTACTCACTGAAAAAGCGGGAAGGATCCAAAAACACACACATGTGGGGGTTCCATTGAAATCGATGTTTGGAAAGCTGCAGAAAGATGAGTGTTCCCTAACAGCAAGTGTCAGGTGGGGGGCCATGGTGAGAAGGGCCTCCAGTCCTCCTGCAAGTGATTCATTTGAGAGCATATTATGTGTTGACCATAATCAAGAGTGCAACAGAGAGTTATGTATAGGAATGCATGTTGCTGATTTGAATGCATGGATGAAGCCAAGCATTTTCCTTTTTTCTATTCCTCTGTGCACACTGCCAGCTGCTAGCGCCACATACCATGCAGAGGAAGGCATAGGTCTTTTGGCTTGCATTCTGATGCGTTTCTCGCAATCTGCTGGATGAATGGTGTTCATGCATATTTCCTGCTCGTGATTTGCTCTTGTGAGGAGCTCATGCATAACTAACCACTCATCGCATTGTTGTGGGTAGGTCTTGGTTTCATGTTTTAGATTATATGTGAGTAACATTGTAGGCACTGCTTCTGAAGGCAGTGGGAGATGGTCGGCTTTCAGTGAGATAGCGACTGAGCTGTACTCCTTTCTCCAAATAGTCTGACAATTCCTTTTGTTTATTTGTCATGATTTAGATGTCAGACATGGAAATGCAGCAAATATCTTCAACACAGCAATAGGATGTTCCTGTTGGAAGGACCTGTCTTTTGCGAGTACCTGTTAGGCTCTTTCACATTGTGCTATGCGCCTTGGTCAGCCCCGTTTCCCTTGGTCACTGAAAGCCCGCGAGGCTTCGCAGCTCCTCTGAGTTTTTCTGATTCTGGTGAGGGCGAAACTGGGGAGATAACTCAAAGTCTGGGATTAGCATGGGCGGTTCACTCGGCGCTGTGTGCGGCGTCCGTATCCCCAAGAGGGTTGCTATGCTTATTATGGGAGCATTGAACTTAAGATGGCATCTCTGACTTAAAGGACTAGAGGTCACCCAATCTAGATGGGCATCTCACATTCTTCTCAAAGCACTGATCTGAGCAGTGCACTTCTGTTTAAGGGGCTGTATTCGAGGACCTTTTAGGTGATGTTACATGTCTCAATTTGTCATCTCTTGCTACATGGTGTGCAACGTTCTCTGCACTACCGTCCCTCCTTTCTCTGTTGTCGGATGGGGAATCCTTAAGGAAGAACTTTCTAGCTTGTAGTGCTATTTCTTTGTTTATTTGATGACTTTCCCTTTTACTTCTCCTCTCAAGATCTTTTTAAGAGATTTTGCTCTCATTGACATTTTCCTCTCAGGAGAACTGACCCTGTTTCCCAGTGGCTCATTTCTTGTTCATTCTCAGAGTCTGAGAGGCCCATCTAGTGGATGAGAAAAGGCTTTTCACGCTTGGTTTTACCAAGCTCTCTCTCTAGCTACCGTAGGCTGAGCAGTAAGGCAGACTTATATGACATGGGAGAGATTATATACAGTAAAAAGCAGTTTAACAAAGCACAGCTATAAAAATAACCACTGTAACAGAAGTGTCATATATGTAGTAGAGAAGGAAGGATAAAGTGAGAATCCCACTTCTTCCAGCCCCTAACTTTGCTGTTCATGTTTGATAACCATTTGACATCCTGGTCTATCTAATATGAAATGTCTAAATTAACTGCGGCATGTGTTTTAGGGTTTCAACCATACTGACAATTTTGTTTTAATAGTCGGTATGTGCTTGAATGGAGTTCCTTGCAGTTCTAGGCGCTATTACACAGGGGTTTCATTGATCATATACCCTTCATTCTGTACCTCAAGGAGACTTAATGATTTACGCATCAGTTAAGAAATATCTTTCCCACATAGACATCAGCTCGGCACAACAGCAAAATGTAAATAATACAATGTCCTTTTTCCGCCGTACATGAGACAGTGGGCATTTTGCTAAGTTGTGTAATGAGGAAACCAAAGTGGAAAATGTGCATTGATCTATCCATGGAGATTTGGGACATTTTCCATTTCCCATTGTTGTTCAAGTGGAATTGCAGTTTCACCCGAACCCGAATAGGGATGGTTTCTGGTACGACTGGTTCTAAAGGGTGACGTCAAATCCCATAGTATAATTATTAAAGTCAAATAGTTAATGCTTTGCTGGCACATAAGAGAGCTCTCTTTGTTCTTGCTCTTGGTTCACCCATTGCCAACAGTAAACAAATAAATAGGTCGAAGAACTACCCACCTTACTCAATCTCTAGTTATAACAATGTCATGTGCATTAGTTGCAGTAGCTTTTGTTCAAGGCCCACATCCTAAAGTCCACTCTCACTGTTAAGTATAAATGGGTGGATACATGATGCACCTGTCCATATCATACATCTGTACTCTGATGCTGTGGTTCTTAAAGTATTTTCGATAAGTAAAGGGATGGTTTTGGCTTTTTTATGGTTTATTACAGGCCACTCTTCAGAACAGCAAAGTGATTGAGCTGCAAAACGGGTATGCATATTGTGCTTGGCAAGGAGTTATTTATAGCACTGCAACGTCAAGTCCTCTTTCCTCTATAGTTATGCGATGTCATCGCTGGTAAAAAAAAGTACTGGTGCACACGCATGACTGCAAACCTCGCAGGATCCTTCTTTGCATGTTGTCCCAGTCCCAATTGTCAGTGTTTTCTCCACATCGATGATGGGGCAGGAGTATCAAGCAAGCATTTTTTTTCTTCATGTGCACATTTTTCTTTGCAAATCTTTACTTTAATCTGGAGAGGGTGCCATTTAATTTTTGCCTGCAGTATAATAAAACGATTCACTGGCATAGTCAAGGTAGTTTGTAATCGTTGCCTACCTCGTGATCACCTTGGAAAACTCAGCCCGGTATGTAGTAAGTTCAAGGAAACGCTTCCAAAAGTAGGCACACCCAACTCTGGACAGCATACCCTATGGAGGCCAATCAACACAAACCCGGGCAGATAGAGGATGTTATTAAGGTGATATCAGAGTGATGGAGTGTTGGATTCCAAGGCAACAGAGCACCCTTTGACAAAAGGAACCCATAAGGCTCAGATTCAGCCAGCCCACATCCCTGTGGAGCTTGCTGTAAAGCATGCTCATGTCACTTCCCATGGATTCTGACTGGCTCAAAAGGTTACTAAACCCACAGCAATTGAAGAGGTGAAGGGCCCTATCATCCAGTTAACAGCCAAATCAAGTGCTAAGGTTAAAATGGACCACCCGTTATCCTCGAAGGATGGAGCACAGTTAAATCCAAACATGGCGATGAAAGCGGATGGATTTGAAAAACAAGGTCGCAAGCAGGGTGCTGAAACACATGGCACGGAAATATCAATTTCAAGACCGTATTATGCCTAGAAACATAGATGTAAACACCGACACCCAAACATCGACACCCAAACATGTCACCAAAAGGTCTGCCATTGGGCATAAACTATGATTGGGTTCAGAAAAAACAACCACGGGTACAACCATATCAGGAAGGTGTACCTCATGGAGGACAGTCTCCATTCCTAAAAAAGGACAAAGACAATAACCCAAGTAGGTCGACCTTTTTAAAAACCTTTTTCAATACTCTTAGGAGACACTGCCTCAGAAACGGACAATACTTAACAAGGGCTCATACCCTATATCGAAGGACCACTGGACTACCTGATAATCTGCAGATAACATGGAACCTCCACCGTCAGATACCCCATCAGTCTATGAGACATTGCTTAAACGTACTGTGGCACACTTCAATATAGGCTTGCAGCAAGAAACTGAGGAAAGAGAATGTATTGAAGATAAATTAGAAGCGCGAAAACCAGTAGTTCAGAATATCCCTAAATTGCAATCTGTTAAGAAGTAGCTTAAAGCCTCATTAGAATCACCCTTGCCCTATTAAGGCAGTGAATGCCAGGATAGAGAAAGTGCAAATCATCCTGCCACTGACCCTCACATCATTAGCTGACGATTAATCACATATTCTTTGTTGTAACTAAGGCACAAAAGCGTGGTGGCACTTCCACAAGGGATTCCCCCAGGGATAAGGAAAGTAGAAGGGATTTTTTTATAGGGAAAACAGATGAGTCAATACTGCAGCATACAATGTACAATTGGCGAACATAACAGCCCTCATAAATAGGTATGCCCACTCCCAATGGGATGCTTCACAGGGCTTACTTAAAGACTTTTCCGACAGTACACATCAAGCCTCAAACCATAAAAATGCATCATGCACCATTGGGCGTCAACAGACGGGGGGCACATTTTTAAAGCAAAAGGCTTGCTTATGGGTAACATGATTCAAATGTTGTTCACAAGCAATTTTAATCAATAAACCATTGGACGAAGAACACCTTTTTGGTACGAGGGTGATGAAACTCTCAAATGCTAAAAAGGAGCTAGACCCCCTCAAGTCACTAGGTCATTTCTCAGGGCACGATTTCTTTCATGGAGGTTCTACTACATACAGTGTGTTGAACACATAACGCTAATGTTCCAAAAACGCTATGCGGTTGAACAATAGGAATAACTCACCTATTACCATGGTCCCCCGGTTCTATGTCATTTCACTGACAAACTCCTCAAAATTTGAAAAAAAATATTTTTGGGGGGTTCCCCTGCCAAGCCCACGTCCTCTACCTATTTTTTGTTATTCCCAACTCCCCCCATCCCCGCTCTCCCAACTCTTCAGATGCCCTTTCCCACCCCCCTAAACAAATCGCAAAAACGTTTTTTCGGCAAAAACTCTGCAAAAAAGAAAACGCCCGTCGTAAAAATGGGTGTTGATGAAAGGACAACCTACCTGTCCCCCCAACCTAATTTGGCAAGGAAAGCGTGGACCGAGAGCATGGCCAGGGATGCAGTTCCCCTGCTTAGGGTGAAGCTGCAGTTCAACAGTCCCTACCAGTACTCTCTTCTCTCCCATGCTACTACAGTAGGAGGCCACATGAAGAACTTGCATGGGAGGAGATCACTACAGACAGTTTGAAAGATGCAGTAAAATAAGGGTACTTTTGTAGAGCTTCAAGAAATGTCTTGCACAAATATCACCAAGAAATAGCCATAACAAACCAGAACATCAGATACTCTTAAACTATGAAGTCACAGAAATTCTAGAAAAGGGGGCCATCAAAGAAGTTTCTCTGTCCTATAAAATAACAGATGATTTCGGCCATGTCTCGACCTACATTCAGCAAACAAATGTATAAAACCTCATTAGTTGAAAATGTTGACACTGCTGCAAGAAGTGATACCTTTTTTTAAAGAAGGAAGACAACGTGGCGACTTTGACGTGAGAGATGCATTCTTTATGTATTTATGTTCCAGATCCATTGAAAGTTTCTTAGATTGAAATTATGCCAAAACAAACTCAGTTCGAAATGTATCATTTTAGCATAACATCAGAACCATTTGTATTCACAAAGGAAGTGTCAGTGGTTACTGTGCATATACACAGACATGGCATCAGTCTACCCCTTGGAACAGATACATTGCAAAATAATAATTAGGAAACACACTGAGAACAGTTTAACTTCTTCCGCTATTAGGTTTCTGCAAGGTGTTAATGTAAATTTCATCGAATACCATTTTACCTAATGAGATTTTACTTAATTTATTTCACCGAAAATGGTAGGTTAAGTGGTATATGTGTAATGCATAATAGGTCAGGTGTAGGGTAAGGGTATAAGTTAGGGTGGGGTGGGCTCAGGGGGGACCTCATAAAAGAAAAAAGTAGAAAAGGTTAATTTCGTTTTTCCGTGAAATGGATTTGGTGAAATCTCCATTAGGTAAAATATTTTCGAAGAAATCACATACATCCTCTTAAAGGTGCCAAAGATGCATCAACCAAAGCAGTCCATTGTCTCACAACCCTAAATACTACCATTACACTCATCTTTACTGCAGCTGGTGGGAAGCATGGAGGAACTCTGCAGACTACCAGTGCCAGCTCCTTATTTATGCAAGGTGCTCTTAAATCTATTTGCACTCTCTCACAGAGCCAACACCTTAAACTTAATTGACCTCACCTCATAAAGAGGAAACACTGTTCCAAAAATGGACACTTCTTTAACATGACCTCCAAGGAATCCTTATGGAAGTGATGCAACCAGCGTAGCCTCCACCGCCTCAGTCTTTCTCACTGGTATGGCTTCTACTCCTTACCTCAGAATCTGTCACCTCAGGATCCTCAACCTTCACATCTATCTCCACCGACCGTACCAGTTCCACCACAAGCCTGCCTCCTCAAAAGTCAAATCCTGTGTCTAGCAAAGAGCTTTCACCACCTCTTCAGTATCCTCCAGGTCTTGGAAATGACCTTGCAGATCAAGAGAGCTTAATGATGTGATGCCTGACCCAGAACCAGTAGATGCAGGAACATTGGCTGTTGGACAAAAGGAGAAAACTGTCTTTCCACTCTTGCTGGTTGTCAAGGAGACAGTTAAGATTTGGGAGCCCCCCACCCACTGGTTCAGTGTTTCTGACAAGGCGATTCAATGTACAATTTTGGCTACTCCAGGGGAAAACCCCACTATCCCAATCAGTGTATATAACAGTGGGTCTAATTGTCAAGGATATGGGGTTCCTCTACCACTTTTATTTCTTATTCCGCCACACCTCCTGGAATGGAAGTAAAAGCCCTAGGCACTGTTGGGAGAGGGTAGGAGTTCTTGAAGAGAAACCTTTATCTATGACAGAAAAAACATAGATGCTGTTCAGGCTGCTTTTAACTTGAGGCTATGGAAGGACATGGCTGACTTTTCAGTGATATACCTCTGAATCGAAAGACCAGTTTGTGATGGGCATTGCGGAAGTCAAACATGTCCTTTTTAAATTCTGGAATTGGCATCAGGCCATATTAACAAACCAGCTCTGGGCATTGCCTCCGTTAGGAAAGATTTTCTCTTTTGCACCTTTTCCTCCATTGATTTCAATGGGATACCCTTCTGTTTGCTAATATTTTAACCTGCCCTGACATTTTGAAGGGAAGTAAAGCCTTCAGCTTCACTTCCATTGCCTTTTACTCATTGTTATGGGGAAAATGACTAGTCCTTCAGACTGTCAGTACTGGTAAACTTTGTTTCCCTTTGTATTCTTTTATTTTGTGAATTGCACACATCACCTAACTTTTGACCTTTTGGGTTTTTGGTCACATTGTATATGTGCCTAAGACACGCTGGTGGTAGCAGTAACATTATTATGTGTTTTTACTTCACTCGTGCACTTTTGCATTTACCACAAATGGCTACCAAAGTTGGCTAGCACCTTAGGATGGCTGTGTACAAGTTGTTTGGCTTCTTCTTTGGCCATATTGTAGTTTGGCCTTCTTCCTGCACACCTCAGAGGTCAGGTAATCTTGTATAATATTATGCACCTGCCCAGGAAAGCTGTTGCTGTCTGGTCCCAGTCCCACATCCCTTGGTGTCAGAGAGTCTGCCGCTGGGTGTAAGTGAAAGCAGTAGTTTTTCTTGATTCGTCTACTACTGGCTGTTTAAATGTGGCAGATCCTTTCCATTGGTGGGTTTTCCCGCTCCGAATATGGATAAGAGGACTCTTCCTGCAGACAGTCTTTAGATCTACGTTGGAACCTAGAATGCTTTGACGAAGAGCATCCCGCTGACGACCCAGGGACGACCTCTGCAGTGAACCAGCATCCTTGTCAGTCAGTGGCCCAGTGAAGCCCTGCTCCTTTGCAAGATCTTAGAATCCCATTGTCTGTGCTTCAAACCTTGGACTAGTGGGACAAACTAGCCTGAACTCTTACTCGAGGTTGCATCCCCACAAGCCTTCGGTAGTGTCCCTGGACTGACCAGTGGACAGACCCTTGTAGGCTACTTCACCAGAAACGTCACTGTTCCGCGTTCAAACCCGCAACTTTTGTGGTCTCTAGCTTGTACCAAGTCGCCTTCTGAAATTTCAGCTTCATAACATCAAGGGAACCTGTCCCGGAGCTGCATCTGTGACCACAACTGGAAGATTGCCTGTTGCCACCTGCAAAGGGTCGTTGGAACTTGCCTCGTGTTCTGAAAGGGGCTGCATATTTAAAGTCTGCATTTCTTTATCCTCTGGTGTTGAATCTTGAAGTTGGACAATACCGTAAAAAGCACTCGAACATGCAACCGCTGGGATCCCCTCACCTGAATAAATGACAAATTAACATGTCCCCAGTGACCCTAACACCCCCTAACCCCACCCCCAGATGATCCATTGCGTGACCTGGGAAAATCAAAGTCAGGGGGGTAAGTAAACGCAAATGTTTGTGTACCCCCTTTCCTCCATTTGATAACATTGGGTGCAAAGCCCTTTGTCTCCTAACTCAGTCTTTACTTACATTTGCTCATCACACCTTGGTCTGGTATCCCACACCATGGCTAGCCTTGGGACTGGAAGCTGAACAGAGAGGAGCGCTTGCCTGTTTTGGACAAATATTTATTCCACTTTTAAATAGTTTTGAACTGTTTGAAATCACCACCCATGGCATCCTTTTAAAGAACACCTTCCCTGGATAAACCTGTGATATTTGGGCAGTAGGCCCTATACATCTTGGAGCTCGACTTCCTAATCAAAAGGAATTGCATTTGTGGTGATTCTAGTAATTTTGTCTGCATCTGAATTACATACCCGGTTAAATTACTGATTGAAGTAGTGAACCTACTAGTGAATGTATATATTTCTGATGATGGTTTTGTGTGATACTACCTGCTAGTTTACTTCCTAAGTCTGTTCTCTAAGGCCTAACAAATGAATATGTATATACATACTGTCTAAGCTGAATTATTGTGTTATTCTGTGGGAACTCATTGGGGCTCTAGATCACTCTCTCACATCTAAGATTAAGCCTTGACTGCTCTCCCATGATGCCTTGATTGGGTGTTGGCTAAACTCTTAGATGCTCCCAATTCACCATAATTAGTGTGGCCTCCTAAAATCTTCTCCCAGGGTTGATTTTAGAAATCCATTTTAACAGCCCCCCTTTAACTGATGCAGAGGAGCATGGCTTAAAAGCATATAACTAAATTGTGAGGCCCAGGAAAAGACTAATGTTTTAACCTTTGAGGGCCACACATTTTCAACTTGATATTGCCCGCAGTCAAGGAACTATCCAAGCAAAGGCACACAATTTGACCATAAAATCTTGATATTCAATCCCGACCAAACAACCTTTTAAGCCTTCCTAAGCCATAATTCAGAAAGAAGATGGAGGCAGATCATTCTTGGACATCGGGGGTGGGCAGAGTCCAGGCTAGGGCTCATGACCACAGAGATTCATCCGAGTATTCAAATAGACCAATAAGTTAGCAGCAAATGATGGCGTTACGTTTCTTGCTCTCCTCAGATACCAAAACATTTAACATAATTCATCCCATGGAACATGTTATCCCGGTGGATTGCTAAAACCTGTTCTGTCCACCAGGCTTGGTCTGCGATTACACAGGGACCATGGGTTTTTTCTCTGGTCGACAGGGCCTTTAGGCTTCCCCTTCCAATGAACCCACCTTATCCTCACCCAACCCCTAACAAATTTAATTTAATCCCATACCTGGGATCAACAAGGTGCTTCTATCTGACAGCAATTGAGGTGTTCCTACCTTGAGAGCCATGAACACTTCTATTCCTATTTTTTACAGTGCCACAGACTGGGATCTTTATTTAAATAAAAAAGAAAATGCCTATTCAGCCCTACTGATATGAGGGAAGTTCCCTGGCTAAGCAACTAAAAGTAAGCATGCTCGTCAATGTCCGAAAAGAAATTAGTCCGTAGTACAAATCCTATATGCTAGCTAGTCCCTACCACTTAAGAAAAATATAACCCAAAAAGGGAGACCGAGCAATGGCCTTTGTCTTGGGCTTCTGCCTGGCCCAATCACTTGGATCTCTTTCTCTGGATGTTAAATGTTAATCAATTGTTTGCAGTTCAGTTCTCAAACTTGTGATATGTCTGTATGCTAAACCTTGAATCCATAGGGTTCCTTCTTTCCAGGAAGAAAGGTTTTCTTCATACGATATCCCTGTTTCTGACTAGGGGCATGACAAAGTTCTGATAAGTTATTTAATGACTGGACTCCTCCCGGTTCGCTCTCTCTCCAGTTCTGACTGTCTCTCTGTTCCCACAGCTCTCCAAAGTTCTATGGCCCTGTCACAGCTTTGCTTTATCTCTGTTCCTGGTTACCAGGCTCATGTAATCTTTGCTGCTCTCCAAGCCTGGAAAGTCTCTGTTTCTCAGGGCTCTCCGAAGCCCTTTGGTCCTCTGAAAGGTTAACCTTTTTCTCGGTTCATTTTATAAGTCTCCCATAACCTTTGTGACTTTCCCAGCCTTGCATGTTTCTGTTCACCTCTCACCACAGAGTTTCCTCTCTGCAAGTGTTCGCTTTCCTTCCGCTGCTCAGCAGCTCTTCCACTTCTCATGCATAGCTCAGGCTTTCGGGGCCCTCTGCTGCACGCTGGTCTCGGCATCGGTTGCCGGTCCCCAGGCCAACCACAGCCTCCGTGCGGTTGCGCTACCAGCTGAGACGGTTGCTTTACCATCCCAGTCTCCTCCTTGATCTCGGACTCTGTTAGGTAAGATTTTCATAGTAATGATAAATCTTCCTGACCTGTGTCAACCCCAGGACATTTTGTCAACTCCCCTAGAATAACTGTATTATCCTAAATCAGAGTTACAGGTTTATACTGTTCCGAAAGTCAGTGTTTCACTATCAGAAAAGTATATTGTCCAGTTGATATTCCTATGTGATTTCTTGCTGAGTGTCACAGTACAACTGATAGGGTCTACTACCCTGGTATTACTGAAAGTAATCTAAAAGTAACTATTGGTGTTTAGCTCCCTGGAACTCCTGTTACGTGTTCCAAATAAGTTTATATGCTTTGTCTTTGCACCTTCAAGCATAGTGTTGTGTTTTTATAATTGTAGTTACAAATAATGTGGTAGTACTTATTTCCCCCAAGATTTATCTGGGCCTACTTGTATTTAAATAAATCATTTATTTTTTACAATCCATAGTATTTCAGTGTTTCTTTTGGACCATTTGTATTACAATTTCATTTGTACCGATCCACAGCCCTCTCTTTCTCCTAGGATATGCCTGGCTGCTCTGTCTACGCTACCCTGAACTGAGGTGGTACAGCCTTATACTAAGAGTGGAGTATTGTACTGCCTCAGTTGAATGGTTTTACTAAGCCCTTAGTTGGACTTCAGAAAAACTGTCCTAACAGCCTCTTCGACAGGCAGGACGCCAGCCTTCTGGTGTCTTGTGAGCATCTCGATCGCTCTCCGCACTACCGTTGGCTCTTCGGTCTAGCGTGGCTCCACCCCTCCAGAGACTTACATCTGCATAGGATTCGTCCTCTCTGCTGCCAAGTTCTTCCTTTGTTTTATGTACGTAATTCCAAACAAAAGGGGTGTGTCGTTGCTCTTAGACTGTGGAGTTCAGGCGACATCTACCATTATCTGAAGCCAAAGACGTTTAGGGAATATCATTTGCTGAATCTAAAACAGGGTTAACAGTTTTTCTGATTCCTATGTAGGCAGCCCATGTATTCCAGACCAGGAGTTTCTGATCAGAATGGGAGTCCTTGTCACCGACAGGGGAGTCACTCCTAGTGAGGTCCCACTTGCCAAGACCCCTATGTACGGTCTTGCTGAGCGGTGTAAGGAAGCCATGGTATCAAACAGCAAGACCGACACAAGTGATCACAGTTCAAGGGTGTTTATTGAACTTCAACTGGGTTTGAAAAATGCCTATCTAAACCCCAATCTAAAGATAGGACCATCAAACAATAACACAGCCTTAGTTGTGTCTTGTCAATATAAAAGGGCCTATACTAATAAACCTATTGCCAATCCTTACTTGAAATTACAAATGGTGTGGGAAACGATATTATCCAAAAGAAAAGTGTTCAAGAAATGATATGTCGGGACATTCAAGCTGTTAGCATCCCTTCCCCATGTTTTCAGCACGGGACAAGGCGGCACACTCAAACTGAGCACAGTCTCTGGCTTCTCTAGCACGAGGATCAAATCTCAGTATCTTTTTCTCTTTGCCATTCTAAGTCTCTTACTTCAGACGGCCCGATACGACAAACATTCAAAAGTTCCTTTCTCCTCCGGATTCTCATGTACAACCTCTTGGGTGATTCACTGTTCACCCTGGCCCCCCTTATGCCGGGCTCAGACCCACTTTAACACAAATCGTTCATTTGATCTCCCTCTGCTGGGCTCAGACCAACTTTCTCTACTTTTCCAAGCTTTTTCTATTTCATCAAAATCAAAGACTTTCGATTGTGCACAGGATTTAGCTTGACCTGTCTCAGAACTACTTCGATTCATATTTATTCGTTCTCTTTCAGTTGGTCTCCATCTGCCGTGCTCGGACTAAATGTATCTACTGTTATTACTTCTCAGCTGTATACCTTACAGAGACCTTCGATTGAACACCCATGTGGTGCTGGAAACTTCACTCGCGTCCTTTCATCACGCGCTTCTTAACACTGTTCGTTCCAGCGCTCCCCATACAATGTTGCTGCTTGCAACCTTGGCTTCAACACAGGCCAGTCTTGTATCGATCTCCCCAACTCACTGGCTGTATTGCTTTCACTGAAGTGGCTTTGTTCTTGGAGTCAAGGACAGTACCACAGTGGCAGGTAATTCTCCCTGCCTTGATTATTGAGGCGGGAAAGCCCGGGTATCTCCGACACACAATGCAGGATTCTTCAGCCTGGTTTCCTGGTCTTACGCTTTAGCTCAAGGTTTCGGGAAAGTAATGGTTCCATGTTGAAAAGGTCAAGGGAATCTCCCTCCTTCCGATCCTCTTCGGTTTTGCCGACTTTCCTCTCCTGCTCAGCTGCCATCTTGAAACTGCCGTTTCCTTGTGTGCTTCGCCTCGCTCAGAGTCTGCTCTTGTGCTCCACCTTTTATCTGTGCGGGGAAGTGTAATCGAAGTCCGGTGTGAGTGATTGTCGATAATTAGCTGGCCTCGCCTGACCATAGTATTGGGACATGTCAGGCACACAACTCGGGTGTTATTTTGTTTTCCCTTAGAGCAAGCTTTCAGTGAGAAAGTGTTTGTGCAGTAAAAGGTGGGTGGGTAGAGTTCCTAAATATCCTATCGGGTAGGATGGGGGTATAGGTGTTACAGGGAAGGGGATACCATGTCTCACCATCCGGTGTCCCACTCCCTGAAGACCCCTCACCCAGGTGATCCTCCCCTACTGGTCCACCCTCAGGAACTGGATCCAAAAGTGATGGCCGTGTCCTGGCCACCTGAATGACAGATCCCCGGGGACTAGTGGGTGAGACACCTTTTCTCACAGAGGCTCACCTCCGTAGCCTCAAAGGGAGTGACTCCCCTCTGGGGAGAAGGGACAAATGGTCCAGAGTCATCACAAGGCTCATTGATATTAACCCTTAATTGGTATTCGAGAGTTAGCTTAGTGGGGGTTCAAGGGTTTCTCTAGGTTAATATACGAACAAATCCATTGGATGCCAGGGCACCAACATTACACAGGTATTTTACAACCTTTTCATGCCTGTGTCTTCAAAGTATGGCAGCATTGCCACTGTGAAACATGTTAATGATGCTCTTCCACAGACTATAAATTAGCATTAACACTATAAAACCGTGTTATGATGCAGTGCCCTTTGACAATCTTGCCAATAGGTCATGTGATAATGTCAGTATGTTTTCAGTTTTTATTATAAAACATACAAAAAGAGGCATTTTTGACTCTGTGTCTAGGGATGGCCCCTGTATGCTTGCCCTCAACCTTGAATGGGGCACCCTCTTCCAAAAGGCTTGATACAGAATGTAGTCACTCTAGCCAGGGAACCCCTGCTGTCTAGGCTGGCGCCAATCTTGGGAGTCCAAAAGGCTATATAGTTATCTCTCTATATACCTCAGGGCTTCCTAGGTGACCTAAACTGGGATAGTCTGGTGGGTGGTTCTTACTGTTCCTTTCTTGACAGCATTTCCTAACTTCACTGTCTTTAGACACTCTTCTTCTCTACTCCACCAATGCATCTCACTCCACCTCTCTAACCACCTGGTCTTATCTGTCCTTTCACTTTTCCTGTCCCCAGTCTCTGCCTCCCTCCTAATCATCTTCCTCATCCTCTGCCTCTCTACTCTCCTTCCGCCTCCAGGTCTTATCATGTTTGCAAATTCCCTGCATGCCTCCACCTCTCACCCCTCCGTGTCCACTCTCAAACACTATCAATCATTCTAATTTCTCTCACCCTCCCCATCTAACTTTCCTGATATTACCCCTTTCTCTCATGCACTCTCTCCCTCACTCGCTCATTTCCATACATACAACAAAATGAGTATGACTCTCGCAATCTCCACACCTTGCCATCACTCTCTTCAAACATGCCAAAACTCTCCTCCAAGTCATTGTCCACCCACAGCACACCTCTCTCTAGTCTACAGCCCTCCCCTACCTGTCTTGAATCTTCCTTGAGCCTCCATGGAATACTTGGGTCACCTCTTTCCCTGGGCCAATTTCTCTCTTATGTCTTCAAAACGTCTCCCTTCCTCACGTTTGCACTGGAATTTCTCCTGGGAGACTTTATAAGGGCTTTAAGCCCAGGCCCTTTTCAGCCTTCATTTCACTCGAGCCTGCCATGCAGCCATTGGCATTGTTTGTCTTGTGTTCTTCTCCTGTACTCGCTAAGTTATTGTCCACAAAGATTTTAAGGCATGTTCTCTGATCTCCCATAGTGTTGGGCGCAGCTCCTTGCTGGTTCCAGTTCCGCACTCCTCCACTGTTCCTCTGTAGCATGAATGGGTATTCTCTGGTAGATCTCCACTGAATGGTGGATGATGGTTCATTTTTGTTAGAGCTACCACTTCCTTCCTTCCTTTCCTTCAATTCTCATGCAAACTGTTTGCCTAACACCTGGAACATGCATGCAAATACATGTTGCTCTGCTGCTTGTGACTTCTTTCTTTCTGGGTGCGGCAGACAGCAGTGATGGAACAAGCAGGATCCATTTGTGAATCACTGCTGAGTTGCCAAACCTCCTCATGTAATCTGCTGCAAACACAGTGCCAGTGTTCTGCTGTACTGCATGCTAAGCTCCCCCTATGCATTTTTTCTGGGTTTTTTTAATGAAAAGTAGTGGAGAGGGGCGGCTGGGGGGATGTGAGTGGCAGTTGGTGGGATGCCTCAGGACGTAGTAAAGTCCCATCAGTTTTGGGGGTTGGGGCGCAAAAATCCCATTGGTCCCATCTCCCCTTGATTCTGTGACTGCAAAGGAGGATAAGTTGGGTCTGCATGCAATCTTCATCCTACATTCTGAGGAAGACATTCAAGATGATTACATCTGCTCATATCCTGGCAGGCCTTCAGCAAGGGGATTGACTGTGCACACGTAGCCTACAAGGCACTTTCATGCACATCCCTGTATGGCCCTGTCATGCACGGAATCATCAGACCAAACTGTATAAAAGTGGGTTTTACAGGAGCTACGGTAGCTGCCCTGTAGTTATGGTTAAGTTGCTTAATCCATAGGAAGAGCACTTTTTGGGTGGCTTATAACTTTTGCCCCCTGAACGAATCCTGACAAAACTTGGCAAAGAAAGTATATGGCCTGTCACATCGTCCGGCAAAGTTTGTTGAGGTTTTCGTCAAGGAGGGGCAAAGTTATAGGCGCAGTCCCAAAATATGTGGGTTTTCCTATAGACTCAATGGAAAAGAAAATGTGCTCACGCCTACAGCCCAAACTGCTGGACTGGTTTTCACCAAATTTGCGGCAGGAGCAGTGGCTTGCTCCCGAAAGCGTGCTTTTGTAAATTTGGTGTAAATCCGTCCAGTCTTTTTTTTTTTTTTTTTTTAAACGAGCAAAAATAGGTAAAATAAATGTGTGATATGTGTTCGGTCTGCAGACTCACTTCCCTATTCTTCCGCGGACGGGCACCCGATTGGTCTAGAAGGCGACTTGAGGTCCGTGGACATCAGACGCGCCCGCTGATTGCTCATTAAAAAACATGAGGTGTGTCAGATTTTTGGAAACACTGCCATGTTGGATTCGCGAACATCACAGTAAAAAATAATATAAAATGCAACATTGCACTCGTCAAACTAATGAAACAATCTCTGGAGGGGTGATGAGGATGGGATGGGCTATTGCCTTAAAAAGCCCAAAAAGAGGTGTTCTTCTCTGATGTCCCCAAACAGTCTGGGGCAGTGCTGTGGTGTCCGCGAACATATTAGATGTTCAGGGGCATCTATGCTTATTTGTGCATTACAGGGTTGGTCAAAAGCAGTTTTATATGGCTTATAACTTTGGTGCCACTCAATGAAACTGCATGAAATTCTGGAATTTTATTCTAGACCTGATTCTGAGTGCTGTTTCGTCAAGAGGGAACAAAATTAGAGGGGGGGTCCCAAAATATTATAAAGGCTTATTAATGTTTAAACAAACAATGTGTTGCCATTTGATGAATCTGCACAAATGTTTGTAAACAGATTATAGATCTAGACATAGATATTATTGCAAAGTTTGGTGGGATTCTGTCAAGAGTGGCAACATTAAAAGGGGGTCTCAAAATATTGTAAAGGCTTATTAATGTGGTGCCATTTGATAAATCTGCACAAACCTTTGTAAATAGATTTTAGATTTAGATATGGTTTTGCAAAGTTTGGTGGGATTTTGTCAAGAGTGGGCTAAATTGGAGGGGGTCTCAACATTTATAGATGGCTTATAACTTTGTTGCTGTTTGACGAATGTAGACACAAGTTTTCAGAAAGCTGCTGTTTGACGAATGTAGACACAAGTTTTCAGAAAGCTTAGAGACCCAACCTTGAATGTTTGTGCAAAGTCTGAAAGGATTTTGCCATGTGAGAGTTATATGACTATTGTATGTACATACACTTTAACACTTATGAAAAAATAAAACATGGCAGATTTTCAGCAAATTGTGTAAGGAGCCTTAGCAAGGTCCTGAAAGCGTGGTTTTGCAAATGTGTCCATGTTTTATTTTTTGACAAGTGTCATAATGTAGGTACAAAAAAATAGTGATATACCTTTGGTGACTGAGGTATACCCTGTTGCCATGGGCAGTGCCCAGATTGTCCGGGTCATGGCATAAAGTCATGATCCAGACAATCTGGCTACTGGTCATGACAACGAGGGACGACCACTGGGGATAAAGTGGCCATGTCCACCAGGGACCGGTTATGTGGTAAAGTGTTTCAAAATTGGGATAGATTTGTAAGGGGCAGAAAAAATGTGCTTGTGGTAATATAGTCATAGGGTTCTCTCTTCGCCTTCTGCAGGCTGCCATGGAAAGCGAAGAGGAGCTCTGTACAGGAAAAGGATTTTCTGCCTTACAGTGGGACGCTGTGCGCGTCTGGGTGTAGGAAGAAAAATCCTTCTTTTTAAAAAAAAAATGTTTTAAGCACCCCGGGTTACCGATTTGGCAACCCGGGGTGCTAATGGCCTTCATCCCTCATTACAGGGGCTGGAACTGCGGAGAAAGGTCCGGAGCCTTCGTTATCCACCCTCACTTCGCTTGGGCCGATAACTTGGGGCTACTGGACTGTTATCCCCGTTTCAGTCCCTGGAACAGGGGATGAACGCCACATTATTTCCATTAACTTAACATAACAAAATGCTAATGGCAATGTTGGAAAATCTTATTGAGTCTATGAACTTTACTGAGAAATGTAAACTAGATGGAGTTTAAGATTTTTTTGTTCTATTTATTTAACTGTGAAAGGTAGTTCCAGGAGGTACCTTTTATTTGGGTTGTTCTTTGATATATATATATATATATATATATTTTCTTTGCAGGAGTGGTTGGAATGTAAGGTGTGGAGGGAAATGAGGGAAGAGGCACCAAGCACTAATATGGAGGGGCAGGTGGACAGGGGAAGATGTTTTGCGTGTGTTACATCTAAGGTAGAGGGCAGTGTTTCTCATGCTCCTTGATCAAAGCTTTAAAACCACTTCAAAATGGTTGCCCCCTGCAGAGTGGTGTGTTGCAGTATATACAGAGGACTTTTGTCTTTGAAAGATATGGGTCAACAGCCTCTTTTATTGCTTGCAAGGTAGCTGGTGGGATTTTGTGTCCCACAGAAGTAGGCTGTCTGGTTACAGTACTGGTGGAGGAAGATAGCCTAATACTTTGTAAGAAAAGAACAGCCTTTCTGAGAGCATTGTGGCGGTTGGATTGGGTGTGGCGCCACATGGAGGTGGTCCCGTAGGAGTACTGTCCAGGTAGTCCGCAACTGAGTACAATGTTGCACAAAGTGCCTTTCACTTTGGTAACTTTAGCCTTTGGTACATTCCCAACAATGGTAAAGAACTGCCACACCTAGTATTCTCTCTTGGTGCTTGAGGTATGCACTTCCTCTGCCTCATCTGCTTGGTCCTCTTTGTTGTCTTTGGAAGTACTGTGCTTTTTTTGTTGTGTAGGTCCTCCAGCTGGTGGTGGTGGCTCTGGTTCTTGGGGAGGAGGGATTGGCAATAGCTGATGCAATTTTTAGGATAAATAGCAGTTTTGCTAATATTCTTCCAAGTATGTGCTCTGTACTAGATTTTTATTGGCTAATGAGAAATAATAGGTGTAGGAGCAGTGTAAGCAGTGCTCCAGATAGGATTCTGGAGTGAGAGTATTTTGCTCCCAATTTTTAGAATTGGAGAGTAAATCCAATTTCAAGAGTGAAAATGATTTTCCTCCTTTGCAAGAGAGTAAAAAGTGTCTGACATCTACCCAATTTGTGCATAAAATAAAAACTTTGTTCGAAAATATAAGTGACAAAACTGCTGTATTTCAAAGTGGTTCTAAATAATTTATTGCACCTGTGGAAAACATTTTCTCCACATGAGAACCTTGTAGATGCATACTACCCAGCTTCATATTCATGTTACTTGGGCACAAACTCTGTTAAGAGCTGCTACAGATGCCAGCTAGTTACACAGGGTGATTTCATAAATCAAGTCCCTCACTTTACCAGCATCACTGACTGCTCTGCCTCTTGGGCCTACTGTTGCTGATTGATGTTTTTGCTCCATCTCTCCTTCCCTTTGCTGCTTTGTTTCCTCTCTCTCTCACTTTCTGACGCTCTACCTCTCACCCTTAAGTGTTGCGATGCCACATTTTGCAGTCTGTTTCTCTGCCACTCTGCCTCTCCCATCGCTGCATTCTATTGATGCTTTTTCCCCTCCTATATCTTGCTGTACATTTGTTCTTCTGTATTGCTTAGGTTCAGAGTTGCTCTTAATCTCCTGTTTTTCTGTTTGTCTTTTAACACACAACCAATAAATATCCAAAAAGCTGAAATGCCTTTACTGTTTAAAAATCTAGTGCAGCTTTAGCTTTCGGTGCTCCTTTTTAGATGTGTGCAAACCTTCTATTGCCCATTAGGCTGGGAATTATAGAGTTAGAGGTTTGTCGACCAGATGCAGCACTTGCTTCAATGCAGATGCTTTCCCAACACGGTATGCCATTACAAGTTCAAGAGCCCATATGAGATGTGTTTTCTGAGTCATTACAGGTACAGAAGCCTCATGAGGTATGTGTTCTGAGCTATTACAAGTATATCAGCCCTGAAGAGTTGTGTTCTGAGCAATCACATGTATAGCAGCCCGGATGATATGTGTGTGTTCTGAATCACTGAACATTTAGTAGTCCTTTTGATAAGTCGAAAGTTAAGTCAAATGTGTTAAAATTGAATGTTACCTGCATCTTAAATGCATATCTCTGATGCAGACTCATTAACTCACCCATTAACAGGATTTGAACTAACAGGCTACATAATCTCTGAAGCAGGTTTATTGATCCACTGAGCTGCCTTTCCCAACAGCCTGTTGACACTGAAAGGAACATAGGGTTAGGGCACTCGCAGTTCCATGTGAGGCTTGCCTGATGTAAATGGCTTGTCAAAAACTCTTAGCCTGTTTGGTCTATCCTACATTAGTCAGCAGATTCATAATGAGGTTTTGAAATGTGCTCGGTTTTTGGCTGTGAGACTCAGTAATCGGACATGGAAGAAGCAGAAGTTTTGAAAAGTGCAATACCGAGTAGAATGGATTGAAGTATAGGACAGAAATGCCATCTTCTCACACTGTTGGAGGTTGGTGGGAATAGCTCAGGCACTGTTCTTGCTCTGTAATTTAGCTCACTGCAGAAAATGCCAACACATGTCTGTGCTTTCTTAGCAGCAGCTCTGTTAAGAAATTCAGGTACTATCCCAAAACACAGCAGTCCTGCTAAGAAATATGGGCATGGTGCAATCGGCCCTACTGGGAATATTTGGCATTGTGCCATGACATGCATATAGCAGTTGCTAGATTAGGCTACTTTCCCTGAATATATAGCAGTCCTGTTGAGAGGTACAGGTACAATATGTGCCATTGAAGATATACACAACACTGCTTCTACCTGTACCCATTATACCTGCTTGCGGTGGGTGGTCAGAAAGGCAGTTAAAGTTCAGACCACATGCCTGGCTATGCAATTGGTGTGCTTCTGTGATGAAAAGAAAACAAAATATGAAATGCTCTTGCTGCTGCACTGCCTCTATTAATGTTAATTGAGCAGAAATTCAGCCCTTGTTTAAGACCATTTTCATTTTACACAATGCTGCCTGTGTTGTGAAGCAAAGTGAAAAGCATGTTCATGATTCAAGATGCTTTAATAACACTGTAACCTACAAAGTGCAGGCAGTTGAACAAAGTGAACAAAACACAAATTCCCTTTTACATTGCTCAGAAAGTATTATCTTGATAGGATCCTTAACAGAGGAGAGTGTTAAGAAAATGAAACAGACTAGGACTCATCCCAGTTGCTTCTTTTAAAGAACTGTGTTGATTACTAAAATAAAGAGTGAATTTGCAAGCTGCTGCTAGCCTTGCTGTCACCAGTGTTCTCCATAATTTATTGGGGTGCTGCCATAAATATCCTGTGTAAGGGGTAAGCAAGGAAGAATTAAAAGGACCGTATTGGCAATATTTCTGTGCGTAAAAAAAAAAACGTATACACACCTTATCTGGAGGGCTGAGTGCAAGGGGAAAATGTTGAGCTTGAAAGTTTGTTGAGCTTGAAAGTTTCTAGATCAGTAGAAAATGCAGTTATGAACTGTCTGCTATTGATTGCGATATGCGGATGCTTTCGTGTCGTCATGCCGTGCGTGGTCATGTAACAATGTCCAGAAGGTTCGCAATGACGTCAGATGTCCGTGAATGTCAAAGGACACACAGACAGTGGAAAAAGTGTATAAAAGTGTTAAAAATGATGCTAGAAAGTGGGAAAGTTTTAAGGTGAAACTTTGTAAATTGGACACAAATGTTGATATATTGGGGTAAGCATGATATTAGTAAGTTGTAGGAAAGTAGCATGCACTGGGAAAAACCCATGAAAATCAACGAAACTTTGTTAAAGGGGCGTTATGGTTACATGTAAAACCGACAAACCTCAGAAATTCGCCATTTATGATAAGCTGAGCAACCATAACTCGCACCACCACCTTGCACTGCTAAGACTAACTCCCAGGACATAAAAGATGACATCACAAATGTCATTGATGACATCTCTGATAACATCACATGTGAAATTAATTTTGATGAAAAGTCACTAAAAGGGGTTGTGTTTATAATGTTGGTAGCAAGATGTCAGGGGTAATCTAAGACCTATCATGAACTACTTAAACTATTAAAGAATATACTCGCCTAAACAAAACATTATATTGCAGTGTTGCTGTTAATACAGGAAGCTAATCATACAAAAACATAGACAATGGCTGCAGCATGCATCATAGAAGTGCAATATTTGTAATTTTCGATTGTAAAATAATGAATGCTACCTTATCAGAGTTTTGAGTAATGTTAAACATGTAATCCCTCCTGCCTGGCTAACTATCGCCCAATCTCCATCACTCCCTTCCTGGGCAAGCTCCTGGAGAAACTGGCCATCTCAGAGCTGCTAGAAGCACAGAAACTGCTCTCTAAACACCTGTGAAGACCTGCTCTCCCACCTTGACTGTGACACCCACTGTGTCCTCATCTTGCTTGATCTCTCTTCTGCCTTTGACACTTTCAACCATGCCATCCTGCTTAATTGTCTCTGTGATAACCTAGGTATCACCGGTCAGGCCCTGGCGTGGCTAACTTCCTTCCTCTCTGACCGACCCTCCCAGGTCCATCTTGGGTCCTTCTTCTCTTTTCTCTACCTGTGGTGTCCCCCATGCGTCTAACCTCTCTCCCTGGCTGTTCAACCAATACCTGGCACTCATTGCCCACTGCATTGCCGCTCTCTGCCCCAACTTTCAGTGCTATGCAGATGACACTCAGCTCATTTTCAGTCTACCTTCGGCCACCTCTTCTCCGTCCCTCACCTCTGACTGTCTATCTGCTATCCAGGAGTGGTCTGCTGCCAATGACCTCTGCCTTTATGCCAGTAAGACTATCTAGGCTGGACTATTGCAACAGCCTCTTTCTAAATCTTCCTGCTTCTACTCTTCGCCCTCTGCAACTGATCCAGAACAGGACTGCAAGACTTGTCATTGGCCTCAAGCCCTGGGATCGTATCTCTCCAGCCCAGAAATCTCTCCATTGGCTCCCAGTGGATGCAAGGATTAAATTCAAAACCCTCTGCATTGTCCACAAGGCTTTCTGGGGCCTGGGTCCAAAATACCTTCAGCTATCCCTCTGCAAATAATTCCCCTCTCGAGCTCATCGCTCCTCTACCTCCAACTCTCTCAGGGTCAGTCCTTTTTCAAACAAACGAGCTGTGGGTAGATCTGTCTTTGGCTGGGGCCTCCCTCTGGAACAGCCTCCCTGCCACTCTAAAACTTGAGGAGAACCATCTCTGGTTCCGGAAGCACCTCAAGACCTTCCTCTTTTCTTCTGCCTTCGCTCCCCCTTTCCCCTGCTGATCTGTTGTCTCTTGGCACCGTGCACCTGGCCACCCTCTGTCCTCCGGGCCCAGGTACCTGCTCACCCTGCCACCCCCCGCACTGCCTCCCACTGGGCTCTGTATCGGTAGCCATACAGCCCCACCCCCTCCCCCCTTTTCTTCCTGCACTTATCAGACCTACCCTGTCTGCTGCCTTAAACCTGGCACTTGCAAATTGCTGGCTGCACTACCACTGTTTGTTGCCTTTATTATTTATTTATTGTCATTTATCTGTTTCTCCTCTGCTTCGCACTTTGCACTTCTTCCCCCTTCCATGCACTTTTCCCCTCCCCCATGCACTTGCATGTTCTCAGTGTTACTGGGCCTAGTAAGATTGCTGTTTTGTTCTCCCCTGTTCCCCTCCCTTGACACGCTCTGAAACACTTGTGAACGAGCGCTATAGAAATAAAATAATATCAATATCAAAAGGAAACTAAAGTAAGGAAGAAAGAAACAGCATCACCAGAAAATGTTAATAACATTAAAGTTCATCTTCATGTATACAAATGAATTGTGTGTTTGAGGCCTGTTTATTGCCCCATGTATGTGCACTATGAGCTGAGACCAAACCCTAAGGAAAGTACTTTGCAAGCATACAACAATGTTAACGTCTAGATATATAGCAACTTTTAAATTATCTGTTGTTGAACAAAACCACTTGGACTAGATATATCAGTGACAAAAACAAGTGTCCCAGATATGTGATGTCATCAGTGATGTCATCCATGGCATTTGTGATGTCATCTTTGATGTCCGGTCCTGGTTTTTAGGTCTTATCGGTGCACAGTTGTGGCGCGAGTTATGGTTGCTTAGCTTACCATAACTGGTGAATTTCTGAGATTTTTCAGTTTTACTTGTAACTATAAGGTCCCTTCAACAAAGTTTTTTCATTAAATTTCATAGGTTTTTATTAGTGCCGCTTAACCATAACGTCCCTTTAACAAAGTTATTTCAGTGAATATATTTGTGTGTGTGTGTGTGTGTGTGTGTGTGTGTGTGTGTGTGTGTGTGTATATATTTCTGAGGCTTGTGAAATCTGCTTAGATCACATGCTGTGCATAGGCCGACATCTAGTGGAAGCTGCAGAGTATTACAGTTTGTTTTTCGAAACTCGAAAAAGGGCGTTGACACAGGGCGTGCCAGTAATACTATCCCTAGTGTGACGTCCACTGTACCCATGATCCCTCACGCGTCTAGGACCCTCAGATTGTTTTTTTCCGCCATTCTGGTCGGAAGCATTTCGCGGAGTTCCCTGGTCTTAGCCATACTTTTGCTAAATATTGTTAAATTTACCCATTTCTCCACCCCAACGTCGAGTCACCGAACTTCCACACTCGACGCCGGCCCGGAGAAGAATTTGACTGTCGACAGCTACACGACGGATTTGGGCCTAGGAAGGCCTCTGGCCTCGGCCTGGGCCTTGGAAGGCCGCTGGCCTCGGCCCTGCAAGTAGGGAGAGTGGGGGGTGCACATACTCTACACTCTTTTGGTATATAGGTACATTCTTATATATTCCTACACTTACAAGCCCGCTGCCACAAGGTGCGTATGGAGGGTACCCCTTTCCAATTCTGCCCCAAGTGCAACCGCAAATACCCTTGGGTCGACAGGGACGCCACGTGCAATCTCTTCTCGCCGAGGGACCACCCCGAGGCGAACTGCAAAGCGTGTAGTAGGTTTAAACCCAAAACACTTAAGGACCGTTCGATCAAGCGTTGGGCCCACCACGCCAGGCGTCAAGAGGCCATGGCAGCGGAGGGCGCCTTCAGCGATGGTAGCGACGCCTTGCTTTCGGACGGCGAGGGTATTATGGCATCGAAAGACAGCCGAGCGCAAGTCCCCAATCTCGGAAGGTCGTCCGGCAGGGCGGCTAAGGTGAAGACCCCCGGCGACTCAAGCGCTTCCCACAGCACTTCCACAAAACACATGAAGTCCAACCGGGACTCGACGTGCACGTCGAGTTCTCGGAAAGAGGCACATAGAGAACGGTCCGAATCGGCGTCCTCTGGGCGTTCTCGATCAAGATCGCCGCATGACTCCAGGCAATCATCCACTGTTGCCAAGAGTGCCTCGCTCCCCAAGGTAACGGAAGTTCGATGGTCGGAGGACGAAGCCGGCTTCCATCCCCAGACCGCACTCCAGGAGTCAGCGCCCGCAGACCGCGTTACGGCGGCTCCCGAACCCCTACCTCCACACTCGAAGGATAGGGACACTACCCCCGAACCTCGACGACAGGCGTCGAAAGGCTCCGTAGGGGCGAAAAAACAGGGAAAACACTCTTCCACTGACGGGGAGGGGGAAAAACAACAAAGGAAGCAGCCCCTGCCTACTTCCACAGCTTTAAGACACTCCACTCCTCAGAAACAGACAGACCAGTCCAAGTCTTCTGCTATCACAAAGACCCCTACTCGGACCACCAAGTCTAGTCAGGATAAGTCAGAGAAACTTCCAGAAAGAGTCATCCCCAGTTCTAGAGAATGGTTTAGTAATGACATAGACGGGGTCATGTCAAGGATGTCATCATTGGCAGATTTTTACGCCAAAAACCCTGAACACTTTCTCTCTTATACTCCCGACAGGTCAGCACCCTCAGGCTCTAAGGATCCTATACCTCCAAGTAAAAAGTCCCGGTTTGAAACACCAACACGGTCTTCGAACCCCTTCTATGTACAGCCCTACTCTCAGTATCAAGGAGAGACATCCTTTTGTGAGGATCCAGATTTGGGCATGTTGGAAGAACAAACTGGTACGGGCTACTATGGGGATGATGAGGACCAAGAAGAGGATGAGGACGACCCGGAAACCTACAGAGTAGATTCCCCGGTAGAGAAGGAACCCCCGGTTACCGACTCCCCTGTCGACAACCAACCTCTCCTGAATGAAGTTCTGTCTCGAGCAGCTGAACATTTCCACATTGACACCCAGGGTGCTCAAGAGGAAAGGGACTTCGTCGAAGAGTTAGTGGGACAAGGGAGGCCTGTTGCTCAGGCCATCCCTATCCTGAAGTCTATTCAGAGGAGAATAGACCCTTCACTCGTAAATCCCAACCTCACCAGAGCAGTGACCCCCAGGATTGAGAAACTTTTCAGGGCAGCCCAATCAGACCCACTGTATATAAGGGGGCATCTGAAGCCGGACTCCCTAGTTGTTACAAACACCTGTAAGAGGGCTGGAACATCCTTGCATACATGCCAACATTCTGTCACCAAAAATCTGTAGGAATCTTAAAGTTTCAAAAATAGTCTGACGAGGAGGTAATGATAGGAATAGGGCACGTCAGCAGTGCATTGTCATTGAATGAGTCCGCTGCCGCGGGTGCATTCAATGACAATGAGGAGCCTGCCACGCCAGTTGGCGTGGTGGGGGCCTAGTGTCAACTTTTGTGAAAGGCACCTGCGGCGAAGGGGCGCCCTTAGCCCACTGCTGTGGGCGCCTTTTACATCAAAAGCCTGCAAGCTGCGCCTTATCCTGCTACGCCAGCTCGGGGAACCTCTTGAAATACTCCCCCCGAGCTGGTGTGGTGGGGGGCTGATGGCGCCTTTTGTCAAAAGCAGCCGCAGCGGAGGGGCCCTTTTTGCCCACTGCTGTGGGCGCCTTTAACATCAAAAGCCTGCATGCCGTGCCTTCTCCCACTACGCCAGCTCGGGGGAGCCCTTGAAAGACTCCCCCGAGCTGGCGTGGTGGGGTGCTAATGGCGCCTTTTGTCAAAGGCACCCATGACAGAGGGGTGCATTTAGCCCACTGCCATTGGCGCCTTTTACATCAAAAGCCTGCATGCTGCACCTTCTCCCGCTACGCCAGCTCAGGGAAGGCCTTGAAAGACTCCCCAGAGCTGGCGTGGTGGGGGGCTAATGGCGCCTTTTGTCAAAGGCACCCATGGTGGAGGGGCACATTCAGCCCACCGCCGTGGGCGCCTTTTACATCAAAAGCCTGCATGCTGCGCCTTCTCCCGCTACACCAGCTCGGGGAAGCCCTTGAAAGACTCCCCCGAGCTAGTGTGGTGGGGGGCTAATGGCGCCTTTAGTCAAAGGCACCTGCGGCGGAGGGGCGCATTTAGCCCACCGCCGTGGGTGCCTTTGACATCAAAAGCCTGCATGCTGCGCCTTCTCCTGCTACGCCAGTTCGGGGAATCCCTTGAAAGACTCCCCCGAGCTGGCATGGTGGGGGGCTAATGGCACCTTTTGTCAAAGGCACCCACGGCGGAGGGGCGCATTTAGCCCACCGCCATGGGCGCCTTTTACATCAAAAGCCTGCATGCTGCGCCTTCTCCCACTACGCCAGCTCAGGGAAGTCCTTGAAAGACTCCCCCGAGCTGGCGTGGTGGGGGGCTAATGGCGCCTTTTGTCAAAGGCACCCATGGCGGAGGGGCGCATTTAGCCCACCGCCATGGGCGCCTTTTACATCAAAAGCCTGCATGCTGCGCCTTCTCCCGCTACGTCAGCTAAGGAAAGTCCTTGAAAGACTCCCCCGAGCTGTCGTGGTGGGGGGCTAATGGCGCCTTTTGTCAAAGGCACCCGCGGCAGAGGGACGCATTTAGCCCACCGCCGTGTGTGCCTTTGACATCAAAAGCCTGCATGCCCCGCCTTCTCCCGCTACGCCAGCTCGGGGAACCCTTGAAAGACTCCCCCGAGCTGGCGTGGGCAAAAAAAAAAAAATGTTAAAAAAAAATCGGTATTTGGTGCCAGTAGATCGGTAGGCGGTAGGACTGCTTAAAAAGTGGTATCCTACCGCCTAAATCGGTAAGGTTGGCAAGTATGCCCTTGTCATCGTCCGAAGCTCCTCCCGACAAGGAGAGCAAGAAACTGTATGGGTTGGGCAGGAAAGTAGCCTCCACTTCTGCCTACCAGGCAAGGATTGCCAACTCCACCACCCTGTTGGCCAGCTACAACTGCCATCAATGGGAAGAAGTCGCGGCACTCATATACTCCGCCACAGAACCCTTAAAGAGCCAGTTGGCACGAGTTTCGGCGGAGGGAAGAGCCGTGTCTGGTTGCATTCTAAAGGCAACCTTTGATGCCACGGATAACGCTGGCAGATTGATGGCAGAAGTAACTGTTATCAAGAGACACGCTTGGTTAAGGCAGTCTGGATTCAAAGCTGAAACCCAAGCATCATTGTTAGATAAACCGGTGGAGCCGGATCTGTTTGGTAAGGCGGTCGAGGGCGCGCTGAAAAATGCCAAGGACGAGTATGAAACACTCAAATCCCTAAGCCAACTAACCAATAAACCCCCTAATCAGAGAGGGAATGGCAATTTTTGTCGCCCATGCGGCCGAAATTCCCAGAGAGGATCTAACTATTCCCAGGGGCAGGGTACACAGTGGAGCAATAATAACCAACAGTCTACCCAGGGTTACGGCAGGGGTAATAAAAGAGGACGTGGGAAAGGTAGAGGCAGCCCCAGTAGAGGAGGTGGCACGCCTCCACCAAAACAGTGACGCTCAGTTCAGGGTCCCTTCTCACGCAACCCCAGTAGGGGGACGCATTTCCAACTTCACCCAAGCTTGGGAAGGGATCACATCAGACAGATGGGTGCTGTCCACAGTATCCGCAGGGTACTGCATAGAACTGTTAGAGCGTCCCCGAAACCATCCTCCACGACAAAGAATACATTCTTTGGACCACCAGAAGATCCTCCTCGAGGAGATCATCAATCTGCTAGCAAAGGACGCGATAGAACTCGTCCCGGGACACCAGGTAAACAAGGGTATTTATTCAACTTACTTCCTTGTGCCAAAAAAAGATTTGACAATGCGCCCAGTATTGGACTTACGGCCTGCAAACAAGTATGTCAAGCCCCAAATGTTTCGCATGACTGCTCTCCAGGAGGTAATCCCCCTCCTAAAAAAGGGGGATTACATGGCAACATTGGACATGAAAGATGCCTATTTTCATATTTCCATGTTCCCAGCGCACAGAAAGTACTTGCGCTTCAAGGTGGACAGTCGGCACTACCAGTTCAAGGTACTGCCCTTTGGGATAGCTTCGGCTCCAAGGGTATTCACCAAGGTACTGGCGGTGGCGGCAGCACACCTATGCAGGGAGGCAATCCCGGTGTACCCTTACCTGGACGACTGGCTCATCACGGGGAGACCCCAGTAATTTGCAGAGCAAACATTCAAAGGACAATCAACCTCCTCTTCGAATTGGGCTTCTCAATAAACGAGAAAAAGTCAAGTCTGGTGCCAAGCACATCCAAACAGTTCCTAGGAGCTATCCTAGACACTCAAAAGGGGTTGACCATTCCTTCCGAGGAAAGAATTCGGAATATACTGCTGCAAATTCCGCAATATCAGTCCGGTCACCAGTTAATGGTACGCAAAGCAATGCGTTTGCTGGGCATGATGGCGTCATGTATTTACCTGGTCCCCCACGCGCGCCTGCGCATGCGTCCCATGCAAGAATGGTTGGCGAAACAGTGGTCTCAGGCAAGTGGTCAGTGGGGCGATCTAGTGGTCGTTTCGCCAACACTTGTACAAAGCCTTCACTGGTGGACAAGAGAGAATCTGTCCAAGGGGAAACCCTTTTACGATCCCGAGATACAGGCGGTAGTCACAACCGATGCATGCCTGACGGGGTGGGGAGCTCACCATCTCCACCACACAGCTCAGGGTCTCTGGTCACACTCAGTGGCCAAGAATAACATCAACCTGTTAGAGCTTCTGGCAGTATTCAGAGCACTTCAAGCGTTCGAGCCCTACCCCTAAATCTGTCAGTGCAAATCCGGACGGACAGCACTACAGCCATGTTCTACCTGAACAAGCAAGGAGGGACTCGGTCGCCAAATCTGTCCAAGCTTGCCCAGAAAATCTGGATATGGGCACTCAGACGGAACATCTTCCTGTCATCACAACATGTTCCAGGGGATCTCAATTCCCTACCGGATGCTCTGAGCAGAGACCCCCTCCCAGAGGAACACGAATGGTGTCTAAACAGAGAAGTCGTAGAAGATATCTTCTCTCAGTGGGGTTTCCCCACTATAGACCTATTCGCCACAAGCGAAAACAGACAATGCCCAGGATTTGCATCCAGGTTCCCCCAACCAGACTCCCAGGGGAACGCCCTGTGGATGAACTGGTCAGGGATGTTTGCGTACGCTTTTCCACCAACTTCTCTAATCAGGAAGGTGGTCAACAAGATGAACAGAGAATCGATGACGCTCTTCCTAGTTGCTCCCATGTGGGCAAGACAACCGTGGCTCCCACACTTATGCAGATTGGCGGTGTGCGAACCCATGAAACTTCCGGGCTGGTACAACCTACTGTCCCAGCACCAAGGTCAAACAGTGCATCCTCAACCCAACTCAATGAACCTGGCAGCATGGCTCCTGAGGTCATAGAGTTCGGACATCTCAATTTACCACAGAGGTGTATGGACATCCTAAAGGAATCTAGGAAACCTAACACGAGGCAATGCTACTTTGACAAATGGAAGAGATTTGTTATCTGGTGCCAGAATAAACAAATCAACCAAGTTGATTGCACTCCTTCTACTATTGTTACATACATGCTCCACCTGCTGGACGCAGGGCTGGTTTTTTACTCACTGAAGGTACACCTGGCAGCCCTGTCAGCATACACCACTTCCCATGACAAGGTGTTGTGGTGGAAAGTACCAGTAGTTAAAGCCTTCATGGAAGGAGTAAAGAGACTTCACCCTCCTATGGACCTTAACGTGGTGCTATCTAAGCTCATGGGTCCCCCATTCGAGCCCATGCACAAAAGCAGTCTCAAAACCTGACTTACAAAACGGCCTTCTTAGTAGCAATTACGTCTATAAGAAGGGTCAGTGAAATTCAGGCTCTGTCAGTGCAAGATCCCTTCTTTACTGTCCATAAAGATAAACTGGTTTTACGCACACACCCTAGGTTCTCACCTAAGTTTATTTAAAATTCCACGTGAACCAGTCCATCGAGCTTCCGGCTTTCTTCCAAGACCCACAAAGCTCGGCTGAGGTGAAACTACACACCCTAGATGTGCGTAGGGCGGTCCTCTACTATGTAAACAAGACCAGACCGCTAAGGAAAACAGAACAGCTGTTTGTCTCCGTAGCTACAGGCAGAGAGGGGGATTGGGTCGCTAAAGGTGCCATCTCAAAGTGGATTATTAACTGTATCCAGCTGTGTTACTCACTTTCTGAAAAAACTCTGCCTTTCACGCCTAGGGCCCACTCTACAAGAGGCATTGGGGCCACTCTGGCTTTCATTGCAAATGTACCCCTTGACACCATTTGCAAAGCAGCTACTTGGAGCTCTATTCACACTTTAACTCAGCACTTCTGCATTGACACTCATTCCAAGACACATACACAAGTGGGACAAGCGGTTCTAAGACATTTATTTGCTCATGACCCTTCTCACATCCCACCTCCTTCTTCAGGTACTACTCGCTAATCTATGCACAGCATGTGATCTAAGCAGATTCCACAAGCCTCAGAAGGGATACATTACTCACCGTAATCGTATTTCTGATGCTTGTATCTGCTTAGATTCACATGCGACCCACCCTTCCTCCCCTCTGAGAGAAGGCGCATGGATGCTTGTAGTCTTACCTTTCTATCTATCTGCTTGGATTATCTGTACTCGCGCTACTCCTCATGCTACCGCATGTCAGAGAAAATACAATCTGAGGGTCCTAGACACGTGAGGGATCATGGGTGCAGTGGACGTCACACTAGGGATAGTATTACTGGCACGCCCTGTGTCGACGCCCTTTTTCGAGTTTCGAAAAACAAACTGTAATACTCTGCAGCTTCCACTAGATGTCGGCCTATGCTCAGCATTTGAATCTAAGCAGATACAAGCATCAGAAATACGATTACGGTGAGCAATGCATTATATATATATATTTTACATGGCCTGCAAGGTCTGGTGAGGTTTGGTCAAGCGGGGGCAAAGTTATATGGGGTTCCCAAAATTTCTTTTTTTCCCATAGACATTTCTCATGCCTACAGCTCAAACCGCTGGACGGGTTTCCACCAACTTTGCAGCAGGAGTGGCGGCTTGTTCCCGAAAGCGTGCTTTTGTTATTTTGGTGTAAATCCGTCCAGTTGTTTTATTTTTAAAACAACCAAAACGTAAGGCAAAAAAAAGAGTGATATCTGTATCCGCCCCACGGACTCACTTTCCTGTTCGGTCCGCGAACTGACCTCTGATTGGCAGTTCTGTGTGTGGACTGGCCTCTGATTGGCCAGAAAATTTGCTGACTTTGGCGTTGTCCACAGACATCGGGACGCGCTCGCTGATTGGCTGGTGGGAAAACTTGAAATGTGTCGGTTTTCCTGAAACGCCCGCCATCTTGGATTCGCTGCCTTTTTTGGGGTCCACAGACAGCGCAGTGAAAACTTTTTTAAAAAAGCAGCATTTCACTTGTCAAACTCCACAATATCTGGGGATGTGGGGGGATGAGGATTGGATTGGATATGGCCATAAGAAGCCAATAAATGGGTTGTTTCACCCCCCAAAAGTCTGCGAACACTCCAGATGTCCTGGAGCAGTCCTGTGGTGTTTGCGGACACTTCAGATGTCCTTGGACATCTGTACCTATTTCTGTCTTACAGGGTGGGGGAAAGGCAGTTTGTGGATGGCTTATAACTTTTGCGCCATTCAGTGAAACTGCATGTAATTTTGCAATGTCATTCTAGGACTAATCCTGAATGGTTTTGCAAAGTTGTGTGGGATTCTGTCGATGGGGGAAAATTAGAGGGGGGGTCCCAAAATATTGTAAAGGCATATAAGTGTGGTGTCATTTGACAAATCAGCACAACATTTGGCAAAACGATTTTGGATGTAGATAGAACTGGTTTTCTAAAGTTTGGTGAGATTTTCTCAAGAGGGGGCAAAATTAGAGGGAGGGTCTCAACATTTTCAGATGGCTTATAACTTTGTTTCTATTTGACTAATGTGGACAAAAGTTTTGAGAAAGATTATAGACCCAACCTTCAATGTTTGTGTAAAGACTGAATGGATTTTGTCAAGTGGGAGCTAAGTTATATGATTATTGTATGTACAAACATTTTGACACTTTTTAAAAAATAAAACGTGGGCGGATTTTGAGCAAACTCGTGAGGAGCATTGGCAAGGTCATTAAAGCATGGTTATGCAAATGTGCCCGTGTTTTATTTTTTTGACAAGTGTAATAATGTAGGTACAAAAAATAGTCATATACCTTTGGTGACTGACTGTGGCCGTGGGCAGTAGCCAGATTGTCTGGGTCATGGCATAAGGTCATGACGCGGACAATCTGGCTATTGGCAATGACCGGGCGTCCTGCTATATGAAGAAAAATCTGTTTTAGCACCCTGGGTTCTTGCTTTGGGAACCAGGGATGCTAATTACCTTTATCCCCCATTTCAGGGGCTGCAATGGACGTTAATGGTCCGTAGCCCTCCTTATTTATTTATTTATTTATTTGTTCATTTATTTATTTGTTTATTTATAACACACCAATGCCCGCGGACATTAGGCTGTGTGGTTACAGTATTTGGTAAAGAAGATGAGGTGGAGAAAGACGGCTTACTACTTGCTGAGAAAGGAACAACCTATCTGAGAGCATTGCGGTCATTGGATTTGGTGTGGTGGTGCATGGAGGTGGTCTCATAGGAGTACTGTCTAGGTAGTCTGTGACTGAGTACATTTCACTTTGGTAGCTTTAGCCTTTGGTACACTCCCAACAGTAGCAAAGAACTGGCACACCCATGATTCGATCTTGGGGCTAGAAGTAGGCACTTCCTCTACCTCATCTTCTTGGTCCTCTTCATTGTCTTTGAAAGTACTGGGCTTTTTTTGTTGTGAAGGTCCTCCAGCTGTTGGTGGTGGTGGCGGCTCTTGGGGAGGAGGGATGGCAATAACTGATGCAATTTTTACATAAATAGCAGTTTTGATAAAATTCTTACAAGTATGTACTGTGTACTAGATTAGTAATGGATATTGAGTATGAAAAGGTGTAGGAGGTGTGTAAGGGAAATTTTGAAGTTGAAAGTTCCTAGATCAGTAGAAAATGCAGTTCCAAACTGTCCCTGAAGGATGGATCTTATTGTGAAGTGCGGACGGGTTCTCGGACATATCATGCCGCTCGCCAGCGTATGGTCATGTTGCACAATGAAGTCCGATGATCGTAGACGTCTACGGACGCAAAACTAGTTGAAATCGTTGCAAAAAGTGTATAGACGTGTTACAAATTGTTCTAGAAGGTTGGAAATGGCAGAGTTTTAAGGTGACACTTTGTAAATTGGACACAAATATTGTTATATTTGGTAAGTATGATATTAGTAAGTTGTAGGAAAATAGCATGTGAAATTCATTGAAAAAACGTTAAAGGGGCATTATGGTTAAGTTGCACTGATAAAAACCTATGAAATTCAATGAAAGAACTTTATCAAGGGGACGTTCTGGTTAAGTTGGACTAATAAAAACCTATGAAATTCAATGAAAAAACTTTGTTAAAGGGACATTATGGTTAAGTTACACTAATAAAAACCTTTGAAATTCAGTAAAAAAACATTGTTCAAAGGACGTTATGATTACAAGTAAAATCGAAAACCCCCTGAAATTCGCCAGTTATGATAAGCTAAGCAACCATAACTCACGCCACCACCGTGCACTGCTAAGACTAACACCCAGGACATCAAAGATGACATCACAAATATCATTAATGACATCACATGTGCATTTACTTTTCATACAAGGGGTTGTGAATGTAATGTTGGCAAAAAAGTATCGGGGATTATCGGGAGATGTGTAATAAACTACATACTTCATTACGCAATGTAGTGTTCTAAAGAACATTTAATTGCATTGTTTTTTCTAGTATAGGAAACTACTCGTACAGAAATTTAGGTTTTGGATGCAGCATACACCACAGAGGTGCTATATTTGTAATTTTCAAAAGTTATATAAAAAACGGTGCATGCTTCTGTATCAGACTTTTCTTTACTGTGAAACATGTACTAAGTAGCTAATAATGCATCACTTACTACATATTTCTCCTAATACACACAAAACATAACTAGAATACAAAGCATACAAATATGGGTCTTATATATGGAGAATAAAGTAAGCAAACAAGAGGCAGTATCATTAGCAACTGTGTATAATTTACGTGATTGTATTCACGCACAAAAATTATTGCTGTTTTTCAGGCCTGCTTCTTCCCCTATACATGTACATAATAAAATTTCGATTTTATTCTAAGGAAAGTAGTGTAAGAACATGTGAGAATACCAATATCTATAAATGTAATCCCTTTTGAAAGTTAAGTTTCTGACTGTCAGTAAATAAAACCACCTAGCCTAGATATGGCAGTGAACAAAAAAGGGGCTAGACATGTGATGTCATCAGTGATGTCATTAATGATATTTGTGATGTCATCTTTAATGTCCTGGGTGTTAGTCTTAGCAGTGCACGGTGGTGGCGCGAGTTATGGTTGCTTAGCTTACCATAACTGGCGAATTGCAGGGGTATTTCGATGTTACTTGTAACTATAAAGTCCTTTTAATGTTTTTTTTACTGAATTTCATAGGATTTTATTAGTGAAACTTAACCATAACGACCCTTTAACAAAGTTCTTTCATTGAAAATATATATATATAAATATATTTCTGAGGCTTGTGGAATCTGCTTAGATCACATGCTGTGCATAGGCCGACATCTAGTGGAAGCTGCGGAGTATTACAGTTTGTTTTTCGAAACTCGAAAATGGGCGGCGACACAGGCGTGCCAGTAATACTATCCCTAGTGTGACGTCCACTGTACCCAAGATCCCTCACGCGTCTAGGATCCTCAGATTGTTTTTTTCCGCCATACTGGTCGGAAGCATCTTGCGGAGTCCCCTGGCCTTAGCCTTACTTTTGCTAATTATTGAAGTTTAAAATTATTTATTGACATCCTTCCCCACCCCAACGTCGACCCTCGACGACGGCTGGAGAAGACATCGACCGTTGGCTGCTGCACGACGGATCTGGGCCTCGGAAGGCCGCTGGCCTCAGCCCGGGCCTAGTAGGCCGCTGGCCTCGGCCCTGCAAGTAGGGAGAGTGGGGGGTGGTACATACTCTTCACTCTTGGTATATAGGTACACCTTATATATTTCCAACACTTACCAGCCCGCTGCCTCAAGGTGCGTATGGAGGGTACCCCTTTCCAATTCTGCCCCAAGTGCAACTGCAAATACCCTTGGGTCGACAGGCACGCCACGTGCAATCTCTGCTTGCCGAGGGACCACCCCGAAGCGAACTGCAGAGCGTGTAGTAGGTTTAAGCCTAAGACACTTAAGGACCGTTCGACAAAGCGTTGGGCCCACCACGCCAGGCAGGCGGCCATGGCAGCGGAGGGCGCCTTCAGCGATGGCAGCGACGCCGTACTTTCGGACGGCGAGGGCATTACGGCGTCAAAAGACTGCCGAGCGCAGGTCCCCGACCTCGGAAGGTTGTCCGGCAGGGCGGCTATGGGGAAGACCCCCGGCGACGCAAGCGCTACACACCCTACACACACTAAGCACACTAAGTCCAACCGAACCTCGACGACGTCGACTTCTCGGAAAGAGGCACAGATAGAACGGTCCGACTCGGTGTCCTCTGGGCGCTCTCGATCGAGATCGCCTCATGACGCAAGGCAATCATCCACTCTTGCCAAGAGTGCCTCGCTCCCTAGATTAACGGAAGTTCGATCGTCGGAAGACGAAGACGACTTCCACCCCCAGGCCGCGCTCCAGGAGACCGAGGCCGCAGTTAACACCAGCGAGGCCCCACGCTCGAAACACACAGATACCTCTCCCGACCCTCGACGCAAGGCGTCGAAAGTCTCTGGGGCCTCCAAGGGGCAGGGAAAACATTTTTCCACGCACGGGGAGGGGGGGAAACAGCGGAAAGCACAGCCTTCCACTCCTGTAAGACCATCCTTCCACCCTAAGCAGACAGACGAACACAAATCTACTGGGACATCAACATCCAGCAAGGGTACCCTTGATAAGTCCTCTAAGTTGCCTACTAAAGTCATACCCTGTTCCAAAGAATGGTCCAGTGAAGACATAGACAGGGTCATCCCCCTAAGTAAAAAGGCCCGGTTCGAAAGACCTGAACCCTTCGAGGTGCAGCCTTACTCTACTCCATACTCTACTCCACACCCCAGTTACCAAGGACAGCCTTTCCCTGAAGGGGACCAGGAGTTTAACATTATGGAGGAACAAACCGGGACTGAATACTATGCGGATGATGAGGACCTGGAGGAGGTAGAAGATGAGCAGGAAATTTACAGAGTAGATTCCCCGGTAGAGAGCGAAGCCCCAGTTACCGACTCGCCAGTTGATAACCAGCCCTCCTTAATGAAGTTCTCGCTCGCGCAGCAGAACATTTTCACATCGGCACCCACGGTGTACAGGAGGAAAAGGACTTCGCAGAAGAGTTGGTGGGAGAGAGGAGGCCGGTCGCTCAAACCATCCCTATCCTTAAATCCATCCAACGTAGAATAGATCCATCCCTGGTGAATCCTAACCTCACCAGAGCCGTCAACCCCAGAGTCGAAAAACTTTTTCGGGCAGCCCAGTCTGACCCTCTTTATATAAGAGGACATCTTAAACCAGACTCCCTAGTGGTTACCAACACTCGGAAGAGGGCTGGGACACCCTTATCGTCGTCAGAAGCTCCTCCCGACAAGGAGGCAGGTCAAACATTCAGAGGACTATCGACCTCCTCCACGAATTAGGCTTCTCTATCAACGAGAAGAAGTCAAGTCTGGTGCCAAGCACCTCAAAACAGTTCCTAGGAGCAATCCTCGATACTCAGAAAGGGTTGACCTTCCCTTCGGAAGAGAGAATTCGGAATATACTACTGCAAATTCCACATTATCAGTCAGGTCAACAAATAACGGTACGCAAAGCAATGCGGTTACTGGGCATGATGGCGTCATGCATTTACCTGGTCCCCCACGCGCGTCTGCGCATGCGTCCCATGCAGGAATGGTTGGCGAAACAGTGGTCTCAGGCAAGTGGTCAGTGGGACGATCTAGTGGTCGTTTCGCCAACACTCGTACAGAGCTTACACTGGTGGACAAGAGAGAATCTCGCAAGGGGAAAACCCTTTTACGATCCCGAAGTACAGGCAGTGGTGACTACAGATGCATGCCTGACTGGTTGGGGAGCTCACCATCTCCACCACACAGCTCAGGGGCTCTGGTCTCACTCAGTAGCCAAGAACCACATCAACCTGCTAGAGCTTCTGGCAGTATTCCGAGCGCTTCGGGCGTTCGAGCCCCATCTGCTAAACTTGTCGGTGCAGATCCGGACGGACAGCACGACAGCCATGTTCTATCTGAACAAACAAGGAGGGACTCGTTCGCCAAATATGTCCAAGCTTGCCCAGAAAATCTGGATATGGGCACTCAGACGGAACATCTTCCTGTCATCACAACATGTTACAGGGGAGCTCAATTCCCTAGCGGATGCCCTAAGCAGAGACTCCCTCCCAGAAGAACACGAATGGGTCCTTCACAGAGATATCGTAGAAGATCTCTTCTCTCAGTGGGGTTTCCCCACTATAGACCTATTCGCCACAAGCGAAAACAAACAATGCCCAGGATTTGCATCCAGGTTCCCCCAGCCAGACTCCCAAGGGAACGCCCTGTGGATGAACTGGTCAGGGATGTTTGCGTACGCTTTTCCACCAACTCCTCTCATCAGGAAGGTGGTGTACAAGATGAACAAGGAATCGATGACGCTCATCCTAGTTGCTCCCATGTGGGCGAGACAACCATGGTTTCCACACCTACGCAGGATGGCGGTGTGCGAGCCCATCAAACTCCCAGCCTGGTACAACCTACTGTCCCAGCAACAAGGTCAAACTGTGCACCAGGAACCCAACTCAATGAACCTGGCAGCATGGCTCCTGAGGTTATAGAGTTTGGGCATCTCAATTTACCACAGAGGTGTATGGACATCCTAAAAGAATCTAGGAAACCAAACACAAGGCACTGTTACTTTGACAAGTGGAAGAGATTTGTTATTTGGTGCCAGAATAAACAAATCAACCCAGTTGATTGCACTCCTTCCAACGTTGTAACATACATGCTCCACCTGCTGGACGCAGGTTTGGTTTTTAACTCTCTGAAGGTACACCTGGCAGCCCTCTCGGCTTACACCACATCCCATAACAAAGTATCGTGGTGGAAAGTACCAGTAGTTAAAGCCTTCATGGAAGGAGTAAAGAGACTTCACCCTCCTATTTCGAACCCACCGCCAGGATGGGACCTCAATGTGGTGCTAGCTAAGCTCATGGGCCCCCCTTTCGAACCCATGCATAAAAGTAGTCTCAAACACCTGACTTATAAAACGGCCTTCTTAGTAGCCATTACCTCTATAAGAAGGGTCAGTGAAATTCAGGCTCTGTCAGTGCAGGATCCTTTCTTTACTATCCACAAAGACAAACTGGTTTTACGCACACACCCTAGGTTCTCACCTAAATTTATATCTAAGTTCCATGTAAACCAGTCCATCGAGCTTCCGGCTTTCTTCCAGAACCCGCAAAGCTCAGCTGAGGTGAAACTACACACCCTTGATGTGCGTAGGGCGGTCCTCTACTATGTAAATAAAACCAGACCGCTAAGGAAAACAGATCAACTGTTTGTCTCCGTAGCTACAGGCAGAGAGGGGGATCGCGTCTCTAAAGGCGCGATCTCGAAGTGGATTATCAACTGTATACAGCTGTGTTACTCTCTTTCTGAAAAAACTCTGCCTTTTACGCCAAGGGCCCATTCTACTAGAGGCATTGGGGCCACTCTGGCTTTCATTGCAAATGTTCCCCTCGACACCATTTGCAAAGCAGCTACTTGGAGCTCTATTCACACTTTTACTCAGCATTACTGCATTGACACTCATTCCAAGACAGATACACAAGTGGGACAAGCGGTTCTAAGACACCTGTTTGCTCATGACCCTTCTCACATCCCACCTCCTTCTTCTGGTACTGCTCGCTAATCTATGCACAGCATGTGATCTAAGCAGATTCCACAAGCCTCAGAAGGGATACATTACTCACCGTAATCGTATTTCTGATGCTTGTATCTGCTTAGATTCACATGCGACCCACCCTTCCTCCCCTCCGAGAGAAGGCGCATGATTGCTTATAGTCTTACCTTTCTGTCTATCTGCTTGGATTATCTGTACTCACGCTACTCCTCATGCTTCCTCATGTCAGAAAAAATACAATCTGAGGATCCTAGACGCGTGAGGGATCTTGGGTACAGTGGACGTCACACTAGGGATAGTATTACTGGCACGCCTGTGTCGACGCCCATTTTCGAGTTTCGAAAAACAAACTGTAATACTCCGCAGCTTCCACTAGATGTCGGCCTATGCACAGCATGTGAATCTAAGCAGATACAAGCATCAGAAATACGATTACGGTGAGTAATGTATCCCATATATATTTACAAACATAGTGTATCTTGCTGACCCGTGGTGACTCAGCAGTCATAAGGTATGTTCAAAGAGGCAGTTAGAAGTGGTTTAGAAGCAGTTGAGGGCAACGAGAGGGAAAACATGTAGGAATGTCTGATAACATAAGAATGTCTGATTACACATTTCCTTCTTAGCAAGTTTTTTGCCAGACCACCGTATAGCAGATGTTCCATGCTGCCCTTGCACCTACTTTCCATATGTCTGAAACAGTCACACAGAGCAAAAGGTATTCAATGTAAAGCGTAGCGAGGGAAAACCCAGAGGTTCCGTTGACAGGTCCCTGCATTGCAAGTCTGTATTTTGCAACCATATCTCCCTGCTCTTATTTTAGAGTTCTTCTTTACCCCCACCCTCTTTGCAACTTTACCAAGCTCATGGTTTTGGCAACAGCCTCCCCTCATCAGAAACGTATGCACATTCACAGTAATCCTTACCTAATCAAAGTGTTGAAACACATAATGCTCACTAATATCAAGTGACTCTATAGTTACTATCCTTATTTGTCTTATTAGTGATATTCAAGAAAAATATAATGACTCCCACACAGATCTTGCAGTGCATTAGAATGCTATGGGCCCCACAACAAGGCAAGGCTTTCACCCAGCAGAAAATCTCAGAAAGGCAGATCACCGGCTTAAGCATGTTGCTGGCATTTTCAGGTGAATACGTTCCAGAGCGTTCTTACTGTGCACTGTGAAAAACCAGAGGGTGTTTTACATCCAAGTCCCCTGGCATCCCTTAATCAAGTGGCCAGGGAAGGGCCATCGATTTTGGATCCTGACCCTGGGGGTGTACAAGTGAGGAAGATTCCACCTGGTTAGGGGTTCCTCAGGGAGTTTGGAAGAGACACCTGTGAGAAACCCGAAGGTGTCTCACCCGCTAGTCCCCGGGATCTGTCATCCAGGCGGCCAGATATGGCCATCGCTATTGGATCACGTTCCTGGGGGTTGGCCAGTGTGGGAGGATCACCTGGATGAGGGGTCTTCGGGGAATGGAAGTGGGACACCAAAGGTTTGAGACATGGCCCTTTCCTTAGAAACTCACCCCTCCCTTTCCCGACGCAAACACTTTCGAGGGGATTGTGTCCTCTGACGTATTCCACATCCATGACAGGTAATGTCCGCAGTTGTGCCGCAGCAAAGCAACACCAACAAGTTCAGCAAAGCTGGTGAGTCGGGAGAAACTGATAGCAGACCGGACCTTGTTATGCTCAAGGTTGCAAGCAGCAATTTTGTATGAACAATGAACGTGTCTGCGATTGAACTATATGAAACCCAGTTGGGTACCAGATAGTCGTCTGGCACCACGTGGGTGCCCACTCGAAGGTCTCTGTTTGGTACCCCCAGATTGTGTAAATATTGAATGGTGAAATCAAAGTGATTCTGCAGCGGGTTGAGTTAATCCTGTGCACATTCGAAAGACTTCAATTGCCTACGAACTGAAATCAGTCTGAGCCCAGAAGAGGGGCTCTGATTGGTTAAAAGGGGATCTGAGCCCCTAGCAGCGGGATCCGGGGTGAACAGTAAAACCCACTCGTAAAGATATTATGGCAAATGTGAACCCAAAGAGGGATGCCTACGAACTGAAATTGGTCTGAGCCCGGAAGAGGGGGACTCATTGGTTAAAAGAGGGTCGGAGCCCAGAAAGATGGGACCCAGGCTCAACAGTAAAACTCACTGTGAAGATATTGTTGTGGCAAATGTGAACTTGACTGAGGGATGCCTGCAAATTAAAGTAGGTCTGAAGCCGGCTAAGGGAGGCTAATTGTGAAAGAAGGATCTGAGCCCGGCTGAGGGCGATCCCAAGCGAAGAGCAAGTCGCCCGACTTGAATTTTGGAAAGGAACTTTTCTTTGTTGTTTTTGGTGCATCAGGCCTTCTAAAGCGAGAGACTTTGAATAAAAGAACTTGAGCACAGAAGGCCCTGATGTTGGTAAAAGGAACTGGGACCTCTTGCCGGAGAAGCCCATGAGTGTGCTGTGCTTGACTGGCCAGCCTTGTCCTGTGCTAAAAACGTGCAGAAGGGAGGCCTAAACATCCTGTCTTATCATTTTGTGAACACTTCTTTCTTTTTGTGAACATTATCCCATACTATTTTGTAGCATAGTGGTAAGGATTGGAAATATTTTTTTTTTTTTAGTATAGGCCCTTTTCATTTGACTAGACTCCACTAGGATTGTATTATTATTTTTTGATGGTCGTAGCATGCTCCCTTCTTAGATTTAGGTATAGATAGGTGTTTTTCACACCCCCGATGAAGTTCAATAAACACCCTTGAACTGTGATCACTTGTGTCTGTCTTACTTTGATACCATGCCTTCCTTACACACCCAATGGCAAGACATGGTATCCCTCTTTTACAGCTACCCCAGAAATCATTGTCCTACCTTTTTTATGGGAAACTACCTCTCTAAGAATTACCCCCCACTTCACCTTCCCAAAACCACTGAGACAAGGAAGAGAAGGAATAATAGGATGAGGATTACCTCCTATGTTGTGTCAGAGCCATGTTGCACTAATGAGGTCGGGCAGAGTCGGGCATGTAATCTCAATCACACACACCTGAGACTTGTTAATGGTTGGCAGAGTGATAAAAGGTGGCAGGCACAAGCACATGGGGAGCGTGACCGGGAGCCAATAGAAGCAGTTCCAACGAAGTCGAAGGAGTGAGGTGCTGTCAAGCACGAAGGCCCGCGGACTGTGCGAGAAAAGATGCGAGAGTCCCGTGTTTGCAGACAGCTGTGAGGGACTTGAACGGAATGGCGTGCGCACTAGAGAAGCATGCCTTGCAGGTGCTCCAGGACTGCCGGCTCCCTTCCAGAGTACGAAGCAACGTTGAGGAGGAAGCACAAGGCTCTGGGCGACGGCCTTGGAAGCAAGCAGGAAGGAGTCACTGAAGAAAGCCCCCCAAGAACACGACAGTTGAGTGATCTGAAGGCTGGCTCATGTTAGAAGAAAGCTGGGAAGCAGCGTTAATGAAAGGTTGTGATAGAACTACAGGATGCTTAATGAAACAGAACTATTCTGAGTAGACGAGAAAGGATTAAGAGAGGGGTTTGCAAGGAAAGATGGGCCCTTTGAAAGACTCTATAATTCTGCATAAAAGTGACGTTCTGTGCAAAAAGGAATGCAAGATATAGGAAGCAATTGAGAACCGCCCTTAAGCAAAGCAAATACAGGAAAAGTATCCACAACATAGGAAGCTGAGTTTTTGTGGAAGATTGAAAGTATACAGTTGAAAATCATCGTGAAAGGGCCAAGCGGCCAAAGTAAGAAAACATGATGAGAGCATTAACCTTTTGAAATTGGGAGAACTGTTCTAATGGGATGTGGTCATGGTCATGCAAAGGTCTGAGTCAAATCCTTGCTGTTTTGAAAGTCTTCGATAGTAATAGACCAAGGAACAAGAAGTTGAAACAAGAGAGTTAAGGCTTGGGGCAAAGTAACCCCAAGCTGAAAGGAAAAGGCAGGCTCGTGCCCAGTAGAGGGAAGACTATAAAGACCCTTTGGTGAACGGAAAGTGCATATTGAATTATTGTGAAATGAAGGTGAACATTGCGCTGTGGTGAAAGAAAAGGGAACATTGAAACAGGTTTGAGTCCGGCTGAGGAAGGCCTGTGTAGGACGGTGGTCCTATGGTTGTTTCAGAACTGAACTGTACATGGCAAACGTGACCAAGAAAGCTTAAAGAAGCTGTTGAACTGTGCAGGTGTCTCAGTAAGCCAGAGTGTGCTGACCTTGTTCAAACTGTGCCTGTCACCTATCCATTTGAACTCTCTAAAGCCCTGTGCTAGTAAAAGTGGGCAAGGTAACTGTTATACAAGCCATTCTGACACTTCTTTTTGATAACTCTTTATTTCCCCTGTACACATTTGTTGTTAGAGAAAGAGGGCTAGGTTAGGTTTCTTTAGTATAGACCTTTTAGAACACGACTTAGACTAACGAGAACTGTTTTCTTTTGTTTCATGGTTGAGACTACTCCCATGTTAGAGTTGGGATTAGCTTGGAATTACTCCAACCCTGTTGATTTTCTATGTAAAGGTTTTTGAAACTTGCATCTATTGTTGTGCATGTCTGCTGTTGATACCATGCCCTCTTTACAGTACTGGCAGTGCCCAAATCCAGGTTATAAATGTGAAATACTCTACTCCACCAAGCTGCCACCTGCAGTCAAGAATTCAGTCCCCTGTTAATGGAAATCTCAGCATAGAAACAGGCCAAAAAGGACATTCTGTAGTGGATTATGGCATAGACCATTGTTGTACCAATAGAATTGGGAGATACACAATGGGACACCTACAGATCCAAGACATATGGGTCCCACTTGACCATGGCAAATAGATTGTCTTTGAATTTAGCATGATAGTCTTGGCACTCAATGCGTTCCTATTATTGATTCAAAGGTTGAAAGTTCTAACCTTGATGGACGTCACAATGGTCTACCTCAACAAGCCGTTCATAACAGGTTTTACTCTGCTACACAAACTCAGTTAAGTTCTTTGTGGGTGGATGATGAAGAACAGCGTGTACCCTGTTGACACTATTTTGGCAAGCTTGGTGACTGTTTGATCAGACTTGCTGAGTAGGCTCAGTCATACCCTAACACTTACTGACAAGGTTTGGCCCCTGATGTCTGTGCAGGTATATCAGCCATCCAGATAGTTCCCTGAATATTGTCCTATTTATCATTCTAATCCAGCTAAGTCTGGTATTAAACTGGACTCTTTCAGTACCAATCTTTTACTGATCAGTTGGGTCAATGAATATGTCTTTATCAAATCCATTTGTGAAGAGCTTGCTTTGTTACAGCCTCCACACCCTTCCTGGTAACTGAATGTGGTGGTGTCCACTCAAGTTCACAAAACACTTGAAAGCGATATAGGATAAGTCTCAATGAAGATGGCTTTTCTGTTGCAAGCCACATCTGGCCATAGGGTAAGTTAAAGGCAAACTGTGTTGTGAATCCTTTTAATGGTGTTTTCACAAAGGCAACGGTGTGCTCCCCACTCACTCATTTTCTTTGTCCCAAAGTCATCCAAGCCATGTCCCTTAAATCAGGAAGCCAATTTTCTAGTGACGTCCCCTGCCATTACAACCCTTCTTATCGTGTTGTCCTATGGTAGCCCATGTGGCTTCTACGGTTTTTGCTCCTTTATTTTGGACCAAGGGTGATAATCTCACCCTACATTGCTTCTGGGAGTAGGCTGATGGCAGCTGTAATTTAGTTATTGCTTCACCAGGGCTGCAGCCTATTTTACTGCATTAAGTAGCCCAATGTACCTTTGTGGTAGCCATTGGAGTACTAAATCCTACTGTCTGCTATTTTGTTTGGGGTCATTCCCTTGTGGGATACCATAAGGCAGGTCTAGAATAACCATTGTGCAAACATGAGATCATTCTGAGCGTATCCTAGATCCTCTATGGTGATTTGGACTGGTACAGACTGTCCCATTGCCCTAGACAAGCCAAACACAAATTGTTTGGATGGACCATAGTATTTAGCATTTTTCAGAGCCTCCCTGAAAGGCTTCCCGCCAAAACCCTTGTGTGTCTGCCTTTTGTGAATGATGGGCTGGCCTAGAACAGTCTGTGAGTGAATGGGTAATCTCGAAGCAAATCTGGTCATTCCTAAAGTCTGCTGGATTTTTTATTTACCTACATTGCTGGTGGATTTTTCAACAAAGCTGTGCTGCTGAATTTTGAAGACCAGGTTTGCCCATACTAGCTGCAGCATTTGTCCTTCCTGTTACTTCTGGTTGTGCTGGCCTCCCCAATGTCCTAATTGGGTGAGCTGGAAGTGTCTTGCTGGGACTGTTTCTGGAGCATTTGTCTGCATATCCTCTAGCATCTTCGGCTAGAAAGCCCCCATCATCCAAAAGGGTGGTGGGACTGTTGAGGAGATTTATAATTGTTAGGCTCCATCCTCTCTCCTAGCGAGGCCTCCAGCACTTTTTGATGGACTTCTGGACCTTTTTCTTTCTATCCTGATCAGGGGAGCCTTTTTCGCCTCATTCATTCTTATTTACTCTGATTTTTGGAACTCTGTTTTATCTTTACTATGGAGACCGCTTTCCTCCATATCTCTTTAAAGGCATCTGTGTTTACATTTTACAGCACCTTATGTGCAGTGTTGCTGGGAACCCTTTGGGTTCTCCTTTGAGATTCCTTCCTTATCCTTACTGACTACAGTTCTTAAGGATAGAGGGATAGTTTGAATCCTTCTTAAAACTTTATACTATGAGAGATTACCACACACCACCTTATCTGGAATGCTAAGGGGATACCTAGTATCCCCCCTTCTCTCTGCTTCTGTAACTTTTTAGTCACATGGACAATCCTATAGTCATGACTGGTTGCAGTAGACGTATTCTACCAACTATTGTGCTGTTTTCTACTGCAGACTATATTCACAGTATCGGTTATGCACAATAGGGTCACCTATGTTCCAACATGGTGGCTCCTTTCTTTTTTCACCATTTCTATCATGGTTGTTCTTTGTTATCCCTTATTCTACCATTCTGGGAGAGGGAGGTCTGTGTGTGTTTTTTGCCTTCGGCGGGAACCCTTCAGTGTCCCCGCCTAGGCTACAGTGTGTCTGGGCAGGCAGGAAGTGGGGCAGGAGTTGTTTACTTCCCGGTCCTTCATTTGCATGGATGGAACCGGTGCCCACTGGAGGTCTGGTTGTCCTGATTGGACAGCCACCCACCCCTTTCTGTAAACTGCTGAGAGAGATTGCAGAGGAGCGTGTGCTTAAACTGAATAAGAAGTAAGGTTCCTGAGGTGAAAGGCAAGCCAATTGAAGTGCATCGTCGTGGAAAAGTCAAATCCGTCCAAGTCTTTGCTGTTCTCCAGGTGAACCTCCAGGGACACAATCCGACTCATACAAGTCCCCTCATCGGAGTACTGGATTCAAAGAAGATTTACCGGGCGAATGGTGCCCTTTGTTGGTGCTGCAGAAAAGGCACTTAAAACCGCGGACTTATCTGAGAAGCTGAAGAAATCCATGCCAGAGGTCCTCCTTCGAGACTGCTGCTGAGAGATCCCATCCATTGTCCTGCCTTTTGTCACCAGACCAAGGAATCTGTAGGTTTGGGTCCATCGCTGCCACACCAATGAGAATGCAGCCACGAAAATGCCTTCTAACATAAGGTACTGTGGGTAGAAAATGTGTTGCTTGCCTTAATCTGAGAAGTCACTCCAGGGCATTGGAGTGCACATAGAGGTGCCCAGGGTGTCCCCTCTTACCTCTGACCCAAGCTGCTGCTTGTGTCCCTTTTGTGAGTCCTTCAATAGTGCTTCTGACGTTGTGTTAATCTTCCAGCATCTTTAACCTACAGACTAGAAAGTATCCACAGGAACTTTTGTCGTTCTGCTGCTTCACAAGACTTTGTGACCTTCTGAACTGTTTTTTAGTTAGGGTTGCGAATTGGACTTTAAAAGCCTTGCTGTGCGAAGAAACTGCCACTAGAACCTTAAGATCTGCTAGTATTTGAGTAACCAACTGATTTCCTTCCTAAAATACTTATCTCATGTGCTTTTGCTAACTAAATATAATTACTGTATTTCTTCTGACATATGCGAGTGCGCGGTAGTACCAATAATACGGTAGAACTGTTATTCTTGTCAAGTTCTGTAACAATTGTAACCGCAGGCAACTACAAACTAAGCAGTGTCCTTTAAAAAGTATCCAAAAGTATTTGTGTTTCTGTGCAAAGTGTTAAAAAGCATATCTTGTGTAAATATAAATATAATACATCTATATTTTAATATACATTTATGGGTTTCTTTGAATTGCATTTCTAACTAGGTGCAGTGTACTTACTTACAGCTCAAATCTTCCTCTTGTGATAAGCCTGACTGATCTGCCACTCCACCAATGTTCCATGAGCAGTACAGACTGATCCTAAGAGTTGGGGATTTAATAAACATTGGGATAGTTTTATTAAGTCTTACCTCAAAGGGGAGTTTTGGAAAAACTCCCCTAACATGCATCGTGGGCATTAATGCAATTTCTTTGAAGAGCCTTGTCAGTGAGAATGAGAAGAATGCAATGGTAGCAACGGTGGTATTAATAACCCCAAATGTATTGATGCGCTTGTAGTGCACAGAATGTTTTATTGAAGCATTCTAAATTGAAGTACAGTAGCTTAAATATGGATTTCATTGTATATAGAATTTGCACTTTGAAAATATTCTTATTTTGATGATGATATTCTTACATCATCTTCAATTGAACAAGGCCTTCCGAATAAAACTTTTACTAATGGACACTACTGGGTACTGTTGTATATAATTTCAGGGAGTGTAATGACTTTATGGGTGTGGTATCATGAAAGTAATTTAATAATAACTTTTGATCACTTGCCTGAGCATTATTGGCTAAATATTAACCAATAATTTTCTACTGTTGCCTACCACTCGTGCTGCATGTTGTGCATGGTGCACGTGTGTTATTATTGGTGCACGTGTGTTATTATTTCTGCTATCTACCCAAGGTGCAGGGAATTACTGCAATTATCCATGTGTTGGCATTTTGGGTGCTGAACCTGACTTAGTAAATGTGTTTTACTATTGTCTAGGCTCCCATTATATCCACCTGATGTTTTGGGGGCCTACCAGCATGCAGTGGGCCAACATTCTTCTAAGCGGTGGGTAGGGTTTGCCATGGCCCTTTACTATTTGTATACATGCATTGTGTTACTATATGCAAAGTTTAACACAAGAGTATTTTACAGACATTCTGGGTGTGATGTTATAATAATGTGCATTGTAGTGTATTCTCTGGGGTAGCTATTTGGCTAACTGTACTTCTTTGCCAGTTGAGCTCATACTCCTCTGTCATCTGTACCACTTTAGAGTTTGGTCTATCTTTTGGTTGTCAACCATAGATGGTTTTATGGTTACATGTGATTTCATTGAATGAAAAAGCAACAAATTAAATTTTAATGAATATAAAATGTAAACCAAAATAACGAATTTTCTTTTTGTTGTTTTTGGCTGAGTTCCTGCCAACCCCCCCCCCCCCCCTTTTTTTAGTAATACTTTCCCCTGACCCCCAAAACCACTATTCCCACTCCCAACACCATTTTTTTGTGTTTCCAAAATTACTAATTTTTTCGTTAAAATTGAATTAGTTGTTTTGTATTCTATATAATCACTGTATACCGGCTTTACAGCCCTCTTCAGAGGACTGTGAAAGAATCAACACAAGCTATGCACGTGTGTTGAAAAAAACTACACATTAAATGAATTGTATCTCAATGATTGTATTGTACTGGCTATGTGATAGCACTTTTTTCCAGAGATCAATGAGGTGTACAGAAAGGTGACATTTTAGAATCATTTTTGTAAAGGTTGTTGTGTATGTGTATTGATATATGCAATGAGTAGCTCAATGTGCTCCTTTGTTTCACAGTGACATTGGAATTGGCCAGTCCCAAGATGACAGCATAGTTGGATTAAGGCAGACAAAGCACATCCCTCCGGCATTACCTGTCAGTGGGACATTGTCCTCCAGTAATCCCGACCTGCTGCAATCTCACCACCGCATCCTCGACTTCAACACTACTCCAGGTGAGCCGCCTTGTCTTGCATTCACTTTAGTATGTAGATCATATCTGTAGCTGGAGAGAGATCCTTATCCAACTTTTGCTTTTGCATGTAAAGCAGAATTTAATAATTCTGAATGTTAAGGCATCCAGTATCAAACTCGACGTACAAGAATGTATTAGTTTGATTAGCTAGCTATAGTTTATGATGGTTTCAGTTCGTTGTCAGGTTTAATTCATGTGTGCGAGAGAGATGTTTTCCGAGTATTGTGATTCTGTTTAGATGCACATGCTATGCATATTCCGCTATCTAGAATTGGCCTGGGGTATTACACATTAGTAACTTCAAAGTAAAAGTAGCAATTGACAGGGGCGTTCCTGTCATTCTTTCCCTACCTATTTGTGTACCCATAATGCTCCTTAGTGCCTAGCCTAGGCCCTTGTTGTTTTTTGCCACCATTGGTATGGTCATGAGTGTTCATGCAGAAAGCAATTCGATTTAGACTACTTCATTTGATACCATTGAAGATATGAACCGGTAGCCCCAGCAAAGCATTGCCGAGTCAATGACCCAGAGCTGCGCTTTGACAATGATCCATGGCATAATAAGGACATGTTGTATTAGAGAATGTTTAGTACCACATTATGTTGTTGCACTGTTTGGAGCCCCGAGCTTTGGCAGCCTCATACTGCTCAGAGCTATTTACAGCTCTTCAAAGTTTTTATTGAACCCCAGGCCTGTGCTCATCAGAACCCAGGGATAACAGCAGTTACAGACCCTGTGGGCGTAGATCCATAGGAATATGGCTAGATGTTGTAACTGACACTGTTTCACAAAACAAAGTCACTTCTGCACTGTCATGGTTGCTATACAGCACCACATATCCAGGGAGCTGGTTGCTAACTGGTGGTTGCATCATGTGAAAAATGGCGAGGCTAATGTCAGTCTAGCTTATTTCTTGTATTCTCTGGGCACTCTACCAGAGAGGATTGAAAATTCTCCAACGGGGACTTCTCTGCGGTTAGCATTCTAAGTTGCAATAAAAGTGACTCTCTTCAATTGAGAAGTGCAAAGACCTCAAAGTGAACTACAGTACCTACAAATTGTTCTTCCCACATAGAACTCATGGACCTCTACGTCCCCAGCTGAGAAGCAGCACAGTTACTGTTCCATGGACTGGCTCAACCATTCACTTTGACTGTCCGTCTGTGAGTGGACCAAAGCACACAATTAACACCCGAACAGATTGGTGAAATAAGAGCCTTCGCCTGGGATGACAACCAAAGGCAGTACTGATGCTAATGCATTAAGTGTACCAGTCTGGATGTGGCCGGTACAAGATTTAGAGCAATTAAGTGTTCCAGTTTGGTTGAGTCAACCACCATCCTGATAGCTTTGCATTCTGCATTTCACCACAGAATAAAGAGTATTTGTGTGCTAGTGATTGTTTAATGTGGGTATTGGCAACAAAATTCCTTTGGGCTTGCCATGACTGTAAATGTGCCAGACAAAATATATTTGTTCCAATGCAAGATTCCTTTTCTGTCCTGAGTGCCACATGAGCTGGGATTCATGAAATAAATTAGCTCACTTTGAGGCAGCCTGTTTCTAGTGTTGGAACAGAGGTGTCCCCGGTTGAGGGTGAGACCATCTGCAATCTCCCCTTTTGGTTCGCCAGTCACCCAAGTCCACACCGTGGAGCACAGGGTGTGGTGTGTCCTTACTAATATTGAATAACTGAACATTTTTGGGTGACATGATGTGAACTCTGGCCGCATGGGCACTGGCCGCATGGGCACTGGCCGAGGGTCTTCTGGTCTAGAGCATTGAGTCGGTATTTGATTGACCAGGATCTCTAGGGAATCGTGAAGTCAAATTCTGCAATCAATTTTGCCTGTGCAATTGTCTGGCTGTCGGGATGCAAGCAGGCTGCAGGAACTGGAGGTTACAATGATCAGAATAAGCCCATAGACTGTCCCAAGCCCCCAGCAGATAATGCCTCCAATCTGTGAATATCTGCTTAATTGTGCGAACCACTTGGTTCTCAATGGTGTAATCCCTTCATATTGTTTAATGTGAGAAAGGAAGCTGCAGCGCGTTGCCCTCTAGCCTGTTTGATGCAAAATAGCTCTAACGCCCACCTCTAATGCATCCCTATCTATGTTGCACTGATGGTCTTTCCTTGGTTGTTGTGTTTTTTTATCCATAGTAGTGAATACATCACTGCTAAAATGTATGCTTTTGGTTTATTCACTGCGCTTGAAGGACAGTCCAATTTTGTGTGTCTTTTTGCAGGAGTCATACAAACCAATGCCAGAGCCTGTGAGCCGACTGAAGTCACCTATAATGGTACTTACTCAATTGGGACTAAAGGTTATTCTGCCAATGGCATAAAACCATTAGGAAAACATGTGATGTTACCTTTCTCTGATTTAGTGCATGGTGGGATATTTCATGTAAATTGACATTTGAACAGGGGAATCCAGGCTGCTGCTGTTTCCACACTTTGCAGATAACCAGAAATCTGTGGAATTTTGCAGGAGTTATTTATTTCATATATCAATCATCAGAAAAGGGATATTTTGCCAATGCAGAAGAGTAACCTCTGCTCAGACCACCAACAGGAGATGGGGGAGACACTCGGGGACCCCTCTACAAGCTAACTCGCTTCATGGAGATGCCTCTCTCAGACATCGAACCCGCTCACCACTCTTGGCTAGGTAAGATACAACAACCTCTTCCTTAATCAGTGGTTTCATTCAGCAAGGAACCTTTAAGATAACACTCACCCGACTCCTTAAGGCTACTTTCACATTCCTCCAGTATTCTAACCCTGTCCAGGTATAGTATGCATCCAGAGGAAGAACGCTTCATGTGTTCTAGATACCCAAGCAGCGTAGCCATCTCTCTAACCCAGCTCATTGCGAATTGCAGATTGCAACAAGGCTCTAACTCAGATGATTTAATAATACAGCCTAGGACTCTAGATTCCCAGTACAGGATCCCTCACCCATACATGATCATTGTATTATACTTCCACCCTATCATCACTCGATGTAAGCAATGAGCGCAGACCTTACTTTTAATTGGGTGTTGAAATATAGTCCTTTGAAATCATAGCTATGTTTTTGCCAAGAGTAGTTTGGAATTACGATAATCGTTTAACTCAACAAGCTATTGACCCCATTATCTATTGTTTATAGCTACTCATAGGCTATTCCTAGGAGCTCTTCAGGTCCTAATTCTTCAAGAATCTATCTGTTTCAATGCTTAGCCAGTGTACCAATCCTGGGCACCTGCCTGGTATGTGAATCATGTATTAACCTTTTCCTCTCCCTACATAGGAGATCTACGCACTTGCCATCCTACACCTCTGGAACACACTTCACCTCTGCCATAAGAATGTAGCTACCGTTAATGCCAAAACCTCTCTGTGTAGTTGCACACATAACCTCTATCCAGCTCTCTCATATGCCATCTACCCCACTTTTTACCATCCATCCACATGCCAGCTCAACATGGGTGGGCAGCAGGGACTTGGACAATCCTCGCATCCTAAATATTGGCCAATATGCACACACGCATTCTAGCAGCTCCTTGAATATTTCCCATACCTGGACTCCGGTCCTCTGAGGGTGTTCAACCTACAGCATGTTGGGACCATACTAATGGTCAAAGGCGCTTTACAAATGCCTTACTACTACACCTCTGAGTATTGACACAGGGCTTAAGTTATGGGTTCCCCTTGCCCATTTCTCCCACACAACCTCTAAACCTCATGCTTTTGCTGCTGGCTCTCTTCATTTTTCCTGCTGGTCATGTCTAGATTTTTTATCCACTTCTGTATATTCCAAATAATGAAATGCACTTTCGTAGGGTCATGCTCAGGACCCCGTTAATGCCCCGCAAAGGCAGACCTAACCCCAACGCTGACCTCATGGCCATAACCTCTGCACCTGTAACACCTACACCCGGACCAATGGTGTCAGAAGTTGGTCTCAGTGATTCTTACTTTCCCGAGGCTAGGTACCTTTAAAATCAGAATGAGGGGATGCAGTACACTTAACACATTTGGTGGCCCCCTGCCTCATAGCGATTGTATGGATGTGAACTCTAACCAAAAACATACCTTATCTGACCAATGGCAGTGGAGTCCTGGTCTGGAATTCATTCTTGGCATCCCCTCCATGTCCTGGGCTTGGAAGTGTGAATCTTTTTGTTAATGGTGTTGGACCTTTTCTGCATTACCTACATGTTGGCTCAAGACAAGGTTTGTTCCTGAAGACTGATGAACTTCCTGAATGCTTATCATGGTACCTCCCTGTGAACTTGACACTTGTTCACTACGGATTGGACTAATCGACTAGTAAGCCTTGTGATAAGACTGTGAATTAGAAGGTGTGTGTTTTGCCATCAACTAACACTTTTTCTCCCTTTACTTTACTGTGAATTTATGGTCAGTGGTTCTAAAGTATAACTAGAACAACATATTTCAAAAACAGTTCAGTGTTTTAAAACCCCAGGTTTGGAATTGCCTGCAGTGTGCATTATGTAAATACCTGGGGGGCTTTTTAGCATGTGTAGTAATCTTGTTATGCAAGTACTTTTTAAAATAAATAGTATGTTTATTTCATTGGAGTAGTACTTGACAATCTTTGTTTGGTGTTAGTTTTAACTCTTCACCAAACACCTAACTTCCCAAGTCTAAGCAATTCTGCTCAGCCTGTGCTAACCTGATAGTTTGGTAAGGCTTAGGTGGGAAAGCCCTTGCTAATTCCACTAGATTGGCCTTCCAAGTCCCCACACCAGTGATGGTTTTGAAAATCCCTCCCAACATCCTTGTCGGTAACAAACAAAAAGGTTGAAGCAGCCTTCCACTAGCAATGACCTGATACTCGAAAAGCCCACACTGAAGCCTAGAGAGTATAGTCCACTCTTCTACATCCATCTCCTATATGCAGCAGATGACACAGAAGAGTGTAAATCCGGGTTGGCGGCATGACAGACCTACTCTGCCAAGACCGAGATCAGGGAGAGAGGGTTCTGATTTTTAATAGTGATAAAGTTCAAGGCCCATTCAAGGTCCTTTCAATGCATGATCTTTTGTCCCTTGCACACAAAGAAGAGGGGAGGCATGGAGTGACTTTGAAAGGTGAATAAAGCAGTGAGCAAGGATCTGTTGGTGAAAGGTGAATAAAGCAGTGAGCAAGGATCTGTTGGATTTATTCCTTCAGCTATCTGATTGCAGTTCCGGGCAGAACCTACATCCTTGCATAAGGAATTGCTTCCACATCAAAAAAGGTTAATTATGGCTGTAATGAAGCCTACAAGTATGAAGCTCTTTCGAAAATGTCAATATAGGAAGTATACTTTGACAGATATTCTATGTCTGTCGTTCGAGTAGAGAAGGTATGATGCACCTGGATGTCCACTTACAAGTGCTATGAACTGGCCAGGTGGTCATTGCTTCTGTATGTGACCGAAGATGGCGGTTACGGCACCGAGCTGAAGAGAAATATGCTGTTGTTTGCTGATGGTCAGTGTGGGGTTATGCAAGGTCAACATGGACATTTTTGTTTGGGGGGAGGAGAGTATTTGTAGTGGTGGTAGGAGAGTAGTAGTAGTGGTGGGAGGAGTGTAGTAGTGGGAGGAGGAGGAGGAGTAGTAGTGAAGTGAACTGGGAGAAGTGATAACATCACAAGGTGGAGTTGAAAATTAGGAGATGTGAAACATCGTAGGGACAGAAGAGTGATGGGTGGAGTAAGGTGCAGGGTGACACCGTAAGAGTAGAAGGGAAAGGTAAGGGTGGGCATAAATGAGCCTGAATCAAACTAAGTAACATGTACTTCCCAAATCCCTTAGAATAATAACAACTGGCTATAGTAGGGACAGCTAGGAAGTCCATGAGGGAGATTTTACAGCTCACACTTAAAGAGCGACGTCTAGCCGAAGGTAACCATTAGACAGCAGAGGTTACCACATGTTAGGACTGGATTTCTTTACTCTTCACTGGTGGACAGATGTATAGGAGACCAACCTAGTTTAGTGACAGGGACAACTCCGAGAGCTGTAGCCAAACCAGTTCAAGGTAGCTAGGCGAGTGGTGAAGGCTAAGTCTAAGGAAGGGTGTGCCTGGTAAGGGGCACTAAATGAGTACGCACAGTGAAAAGTTAAGTAGCACTTTGACAAACAGTTATAAAAATACTCATTCATTTATGGCTATATATATATGTGTGTATATAAAGTCCAAATGTGTCTGTGGGTTTGGCAGGATTTGTGGGTTTGTGGCTTGGTGAAGCATTGATTCTTATACAATTCCACACCGTTTCACCAATTTGCACCAGATTTTGCATAGTTACCTGTAAATACCCTCCGGATAATACTGGCTACATGACATTTGTACATTCCACAGCTTTCTCCGGATTTCAGCAAAAGTTAAAATTTGTTTGTGGGTTTGTGGCATGCCAACGAAGCTGTAAACCATCTTCACCAGAAAGGGAAACCAAAAATCTATCAGAGGCGAATGGACCAGTGAGGCGCAGGTGAACGCAGGTGGCATTCCAGAAGTTTCCAAATGTTTGCAGCACCAAGTGAAATTCATTTTCCAGGGGATTTTTGCAAGATGGTGCCTGCAGACAAAGCCGTGAACCATGTTCACCGGAGAGTGACTTTTTATTTTTCTCAACTGGTCCGAACACGAACAAAATTTGAGTGCCCTATGGTACCTCGAAAACCATGTTTGAAGGCCTTACGATGCACGGTTTCCGAGATATTTGCACCACAACAAACTGCACCACGCCAGGGTGAGACAGAACAGCAACCTACAGGATCATTCATTTTCAAGAAGTGATGAGTGTTACCTTATCTGTCCACAGAACCTTTACGGAGAACCGGTACTTCTGCTACTAACACTATAAAAAATGACTACTAGCATGTTATATCACACAAACTAAAAAAAATGACACACATATACAATCATATACAATGTTGGGCAAAATATATAACAAACACCCTCCAAAGGAAGGTAAATATTAGTATGTAGTACTACAGGTCCACAAAGATACCACCCGAACTTTAGAAATCATCCCTAAGATGTATGGTGCCTTGTGCCCAAACTTTCACCAAAGTTACACACAGTTTTGTGAGACGGGTAAAAGTTAGTAAGGGGCTTCTGGGGGCCAATGAAGAGTTTCAAGGGGTAGAGTGTTAGGGAGATTATCATTTTTATTCTTCATCCCCTTTTTTAGTGAGACCCCCACCACTTTTCTCTGGACTTCTGGACCATTTTCCTTCTTCCCTGAAGGAGTGGGGCCTTTTTCCACCCACCCATTCATTCTTGTATGTGTTTTGGAACTCTGTTCTCTGTGTTTTACTTTTCATATGGAGTCTGCTTTCCTCCATATCTCTTTAGGGCATCCGTGTTTAACTTTTGCAGCACACAGCTCCTTATGGGCAGTGTTTCTGGGAACCCTTCAGGGTTCTCCTTTAAGACTCTTTCTTTATACTCGAGTAACTACAGTTCTTAAGAATAGAGGGATACTCTGTATTCCTCCTAAAACGTTGTACTATAAGAGATTAGCACACACCACCTTATGTGAGTGCAAAGGGGATAACTTGTATCCCCCTTCTCTCTGCTCCTCTGACATTTTTGTCACATAGACAGCCTTCTAGTTATGGCTGGTGGCAGTGGACGTGTTCTACCAACTATTGTGCTATATTTTTGCATAGGCTGTATTCACAGTATCGGTAATGCACGATAGTCACCTAAGTAGTAATGTGGTGGCTACTTTCTTTTTTCCCCATTTCTAGCTTGGATGTCATTTGTTAGTCCTTCCACCATTCGAGGAGGAGGAGGACGATGACGATTTTTGCCTTTGGTGGGAACCCTTAGGTGTCCCCGCCTAACCTCCAGTGTGTCTGTCTGCCTGAGTGCCTGAATTGAACCAGTGCTCACTGGGGGGGCTAGCTGTCCCGATTAGAAAGCCACCAGCTCCCTTCTGTAAACTACTGAGAGAGATTACAGAGAAGTGTGTGTTGAAACTGAATAATAGGTGAGTTTCCTGAGGTAAAAGGCTAGCCAACCACTGGAAACTGAAGTAACCTAAGAAGGTGACCTGAGATGCCTACAGACCCTTTGTATCACTGTGAAGTGAACACTGCTGTCCTGACCCTGATTTCTACTCTACAGAGGAGCTCTGAAGAGGACTCCTTCCCTGAACCTTCTCCCGAAGGGCTATGCCTCTCAATAGGTGCAGAACAGGAATACCCAGGGACCTCTGACCCATTTCAAATGCATCGTCTTTGCAAAACAGAATCCGTCCAAGTCTTTGCTGACCTCCAGGTGCACTTCCAGAGTCACGATCCCACTCATCTAAAGCCGCCTCACCAGAGTGCAGGAATTAAGAAGCAAAGAAGATTGACCGGGAAAGTACCGTCCTTTGTTGGTGCTGAGAAAAAGATGCCAAAACCGCAGACTGACCAAAGAAGCAGAAGAAATCCATGCCAAGGATCCTCACTCAAGACTGCTACTGAGACCTCTCTGTCAGAGACCGGCCTCTCATCACCAGATCAAGGAATCTGGAGACCGGGTCCGTCGCTGCTACACGGAGGAGAATCCAGCCATGAACATTTCTTCTAACCTAAGGTACTGTGGGGTGAAAATGTCTTGCTTACCTTAAACCAAGAAGTCGCTCTAGTGTTGGAGAGCACGAAGAGGCGTCCACTCTTCCCTCTAACCCAAGCTGTCGGCTTGTGTCCCCTTTGAGAGTCCTTTTAACAGGGTCTCCAACGTTGCGTTTACTCTGCTAGTAACCTGCCCTAGAGACAAAGTATCCTCAGGAATGTTTGCTGTTCTGCTGCTTCCTAGGAACTGCGAGCCATCTCTGAACTGACTTTTTCATAGGGTTAGGGATCAGACATGTAAGGGAGGCATTATATCAATAGTAAGACGGACACGAGTGCCCACAGTTCAATGTTTATTGAACTTCAAACAAGGGTTGAAAAACGCCCATCTAATCCTAAATCTACAGATGTGAGCACACTACGACCATCAAATAGTAATATCTCCGTTCTAGTGGTGTCTGGTCAAAATAAAAGTGCCTTTACTAATAAACCTATTGCTAATCCTTACCTCTAAATACAAATAATGTGGGGAAATAATGTTACAAAAAGAAAGAAGTGTGTACAAAATGATATGTCCAGGTTGTTGGCCTCCCTTCCCCATGTTTTCAGCACGGGACAAGGTGGTTCACTCGAGTTTAGCACCGTCTCTGGCTTCTCTAGCACGAGGATACAGTTCAATAATTACCATCAAGGCCTTCTGTGCCCAAGTCTCTTTGTTTCAAAGTCTCTTCTTTCAGAAGGCCTGATGCAACAAACAAACAAACAAACAAACGAAAAGTTCTCTCCTCTTTCAGATTTCACAGGTACTCCATTTCCTTGGCGGTTCACCATTCACCACGGATCCCCTCATCCGTGCTCAGATCCGCTTTCACGTTGTTCGTAGGATATTCTTTCTCTGGTGACTCATGGTTCACGACGGATTACCCTCAGCTGGCGCTCAGACCCCTTTTTAACATAATTAGCCTCCCTCTGCCGGGTCCAGGCCAATTTTAATTTCCCCTGTACATTCTTAACACAGATTTTGCACCACAAACCTCTAAGCTGATCTCCCTCCGCCGGCCTCGGACCAACTTCATTTACTTTTGAATGTGCCTGGGGTTTTGCTTGACCCATTGAAGGACCACTTTGATTTTTACAATTCCTTTTCTTATAACATTTGCCACCTCTTAGCCAGATACCTAATAAACTTTCGAATGAGCCCCCACATGGAGCCAGACCACTCTGTTTACAGTATCAGATCTTGGCTTCAAAGTTCAATCACTCAGCTGTTTTATCATATTTGCATCGCTTGCCACATACGCTTCATACACTGTTCTCTTCAGTTTTCACTATACAATGTTGTCGTTTGCAACCTTGGCTTCAACACAGACTGGTCTGGTGTCAGTCTCCCCAACTCGCCAGTTGTGCTGACTTTACTGGCACTGCTTTGTTGTAGGAGCCAAGGACAGTGCGACGGTGGAAAACGATCCTCCCCGCCTTGACTATCGACGCGGGAGAACCTGAGGCACCTCTGACACACCATGCAGGTTTCTTCAGCTTTGATTCCAGGTCTTGTGTTTCTTATTCGTCCAGGCTCGTGAAAGTAAGTCTTTCTCTGAAAAGGTCAAGGGAACTTCCCTTCTTGTAAACCTCTTTGGTCTTGCTGTCTTTCTCCTGGTATTAAACTGCCATCTTGGAACTGCTGCTTCCTCATGTGCTTTGCCTCGCTCAGAGTATTCTTTCATGCACTGCCTTTTATCCGTGTGGGGAAGTTTGATGGAAGTCAGGTGTGTGTGTAATGATCAGTAATTGCCCGACTGCATGACCATTGCATTGGGACATGTCAGGTATACGGCTCGGGTGTTAGTCCGTTTTCTCTCACACTGAGCTGTCCGTGAGAAAGTGTTTGTGCTGGAAAAGGGTGGGGGATTGAGTTAATAAATATCCTACCGGGTCGGATGAGGTAAAGGTGTTACATGGAAGGGGATACCGCGTCTCGCCCTCCAGTGTCCCACTTCCACTCCCGAGGAACTCTCACCCAGGTGATACTCCCGCACTGGTCCACCTCCAGGAACTGGACCCAAAAGCGATGGCCATGTCCTGGCCACCTGGATGAAAGATTCCCGGGGACTAGCATGTGAGACACCTTCAGGTTTTTCACAGACTTTACAAGCTTAAGTTTTCTAAGAAACCGCCTCTAGAACGTTAACCTTTGCTACTGTATGACTAACCAACCCTTTTCCTTCCTAAAAGACATTCTTACGTGGTTTTGCTAACTAAATACAATTACCATATATCTCTGTCTTTGCACAAGTGCATGGTCGTGCCAATAATACGGTAGAACTGTCATTAGTGTCAAACTCTGAAACAATTGTACTGCAAGCAACTACCAACTAAGAAGTGGCCTTTGAAAAGTGAAGTATTCCTATGTATGTTGATTAAGTGATCTGAGTCTTTTAAGACATTCCTTGTGTAAATATAATAAATATATATTTTAATATAACTTTATTGGTGTAACTATTTATTTGGACTACTGTACTAGCTGGGTTCAGCGTACTTAGTTACAGCTCACATATTTATCTAATGATAAGCCCGACTGCTGTGCCAATCTACCAAGGTTCCATGAGTAGTACAGACTGATGCTTAGAGTTGCGGACCTGGATACCAAAGGAATAGTTTTATGAAGTCTTACCTCAAGTGTACTTGAGGAAAGCGTCCCTAACATAGAGGACAAATTGTTCTAGTGAATAAAAGTGTCCCCCACTTTCGGAATGCTTGCACGAACAAAAACTTTTCAAAAGTTTTTTGAAAGGGAGTTTTGGGGTTCAGGTAAGTACTCAGCCCCTGCACTATGATACTTCCTAGGACTTGGCAGGTCCTCAGAAGAGGGTCCAAAGTCGCTTTTCCCACCATCGGCTCTGGTCCTGGGTGCTCGGGGTTGCAGGTTTCAACATTTCTCCGGGACGCAACAATTGCTGGTGCTAGGTCTTCAGGATGGCCAATGTAGGAGAACTTGATGCAGGACCCCTCTCAGCACAGGACTGGATGCAGGAAAAATATTTTGCACGACAGCCACTGATGTATAGCGACGCAGGGGGATTTGCTTCTCGCAGTCAGACTTTGCCTCATATCTCGGGTCACCTCAATGCTGGAACCATGAAATTTGCCAGAGACGAGTCCAGTAGAACAAACTGTCGATCCGCAAAGTTCTGCAGAACGGTGATGCCTACAGGGCAGTAGCTCAAACTTAGAGCTGGCTAGCCACTGGGTGATCCAGGGGCACTTCCGACGGTTCTTCTTCGCAGGATACCATGCTGATGTCGAGGGTGATTGTTCCCACCATCCCAAGGGTCGAAGCTCTGTCGCAGGACTTGTGGAGAGCACTTACAAGACATGGCACTTCCATGAACTGCAACAGAAGTTGGTCGCCAGATCTTCTTCAGATGGGTACACAATCTCCTCACACATCTTGCAGCTGGACAGGATACTTGGCTCCTGAAAGTTCCTTCCAGGATCTCTCTTGAATGGGTACAGGGTTCTTCTTCTTATCCAAAAGACAGGTAATTGCCGAAATTCCCACTAGCCAGTTAAAGATCTGACCCCTACACACCCACCTAACAGCAGTGGTCCAATCATGACCACTGGTGGCACAGCTCATGCATACCATTCAGACACACTGAAACCAGTTTGTGGATTGGGACCAGACAGTACCAACCCACTTCCTGGCAGCAAACACACATGGCCTTGCAGTAGCCAAACTCGGTAAGGCTAAATAAAAAAATAACACCAAGTAGCTGCTGCCACCAGCTTGTCCCTTAGGCATCCCTAAAGTAACCAAAAATCCTATGAGTGTTAGTCTAGGGCAAAACAAAAAAGTGCACCCAATTGTACTGCATTTTAAGACTCATTGTACAATGATATGTTTCCAACGGTGGCAAGAATGTAACCAGACTTAGGGACACAATGTTTCCCAGTGCTGACAGCCTGAAGGACATGTCAGTTTCCTCATGACAAATGAGCAAAAGCCAGTGTAGTGAAGCTGTGAAGGCTTCACTGCTCTGTCAAAAGTTCAGGTCAGATTCAAAACTGAAAAGCAAAAGGTTTGGGGGTCTATAGAAATGGAGGGAAAGGTGCTATGAAGAGTAATCTTTCCTAGCACCATTCTGTAGAACTAACCAGTGTTACAGGCATCTGAGTTAGGGGGGAAATCCCAAGGGAGATATAGAAAAGGACAGCCCTAGAGCCCACAAATATTTAATGAAAGACCTTTGAATAAACCTTGAATTTCATATTGCTTTTGTGCCATCTATGACCCAACTAAAGTTAATATGTTAGAGGTACACTCTCAATCCCACCCCACTTGGGAGGTGGGGAGTATGCTCGACTAGAATTCCGCCTTCACAGTGTGTTCATGGAATGAATTTATGTCCATACTATCCCTGTGACGGGAGGGGGAGATCGAAAACAGGTAGGTACACTTGTGCTCTTTACTCTAATTTTTGAAGTGACCATCTCTGGGGTTCTTGGAGTCGTTGGGGACATGTGCTTCCAGCATTTGTTCCATCGATGGAGGTGTAGGGGTCGCAGGTACAGTGGCTGAATATGGTGTCCTGTTTTGATCAGATTACACTGGGATTACTGTTCTAGGACAGCTTCAACAGACTCTCAGCTGGACAGGTCAGCCACCTCAGGACGGCAGCCACAGTGGGTCTGACAATATGAAGAGAACTCCTGGACAAAGCAGATGCAGTGCAGCAGCGAATTAACCCACGCTGGTCAGGGGTCAGCAGGTGCGTTTAGTGGCAGCTGTCAAAATCGGGCTACAGGGAGGCTGTGCTTCATCTGGGAGAACAGCATCAGTGTTGATCTTATGCCAAAAGTGAATTACTGCAGTGTCCCAAGCTCAAGCTCGGGACGGTGACCAGTGCAGCAAAGTGGCCTTGTTAGCGAATAGGCAGCACACAAGATGGTTCTGGGACACTTCTGCATCCACCAACAACTGGATTGTAGTGCAGAGCACAGGACCGGTTGGTCCCACCAGTGCAAGGGTTGGACAACAGACTAGTGTCATCTCTGTTTGTAGAAAGGTACAGAAGGGCTTCACCGGGGGATGTCTTTGGCATTGCTGGCTTTCTTGCAGCAACAGTCTTCTGGGTCTTAAGCACAGGCTGTTTGTCTTCAGATTCTTGGCTCCAATGGTCAACCTCTGTGAACCCTGCAGGGCTCCTCCTCTTATCCCAAATAGGATCTGGGGGCTGCCATTAACCACCAGTGGCAAGGATCTGCACCATTCAAACAGGTTAGGGCTGTCCAATCATGGACAGCCAAAAAACCCACATGTGCTATGCAACAGATCATTCAGGCAGGAATGTATATTGAGAGCAAACGGTTCTAAACCCAACCCTGGCAAGTTCAGTCATGCAAAGACACTAGCCTGGCAATCAAAGCTGTATCACTGGAATTGCATTTCCTTATTTGGTTTGCCCTGACCTGTGGGGGCAGAAAGACAGGACTTAAACCGCATGGCCATTTTGAGTACATAGTACTCAAAATGTCATTATGATATCAGAAGGATGGTGCATGGTAGTACACTTTTAAAATAAGCAAAACATGGTTTCCGGCCATCAGCCTGCCTCATGTACATCAAAAAGACAAAAAGGATGCTACAGAAACCAAAGCACTGGAATGTAGGGTGGTTAGTGAAAAATAAAAATGACAGGTGGCACACACCCCCTCCACTGGTAACCTTAAATGCTGACCAGTGCCCCCAAAATGACTCCAGCAAGGTAGGTGACGATAAAAAGGCTTACTTGCCTCCAAACGTCAGGCAAGAAAATAGCTGCAGATTCCATTGGTGTCAATCGATGGAAAGTTGCAGAAAGAAAAATCTAAGCAGCGGGCAACTTAACAGCCAGTCAGAAATTCCCATTCTGATGTGACTTTCTGCTCTGGATTGAATATCAGCGGATGGGTTGATGATAAACGGATCTTCAGAGATCTTTAGAAGCACTCCCGTGCCTTTTCCTGAGCATGTGCTATATTCTCAGATTTTTGTTGGGTTAAAAACCACCTGCTGTTGGCCCGTGGCTTTCCACATCTTGGTAAGTGACGTGTATTTTGAATCACTTTGGTCTATGAAAAAGGACTTGTGGGGGGCCAAATAATGTGCAGAAAACTGCTACTTGACATATTTGGCGTTTGGTTTAGATGTATATTGCTGTTCTGATTCTCTATTGATGTTCGGTATTTTTTAATTGTTCTTTCTAAAGAGTTATTTTTAGTGCTCGTGTCTTTTGTTGCAATTTTGGGACCCCGATGGAGCGCCCATTTTGTCCGATCCACTGGTGGGGAACCATAGGTTTGCAGTACAGCTCATGCTGCTATGCTAACAGTAGAGCTCATGGTACCACCCTAGAATAGGCACCTACCTTAATAATGTAGTTGTCATTGCAGTACAGCTAGCATGCAATATAGGAAATATGCTTCTAAGGAAGTCTCCTTAATATCGGAGAACTGGCATAGCTTGAAGACTTCTGCCCATTGTTATGGCCTAGTGACTGCATGGAGCATCCAAACCATTGCCCCATGCCACCTGTCTGAGGAATAGGTTTGCATCTGACGTTTAACATACTCTGTCTCTTTCCCAGCATTACCAGCTTATTTTCTGTCAAGTGTTTCTTGCTCTGTTGTAATCCTCTGTTTTCTTCTCTTGCAGACTTACCTGACCAGGTGCTAAGGGTCTTCAAGGCTGACCAGCAAAGCCGATACATCATGATCAGCAAAGATACAACGGCAAAGGAGGTTGTCGTTCAGGCAATCCGGGAGTTTGCTGTGACTGCCACCCCAGATGCGTACTCGCTGTGTGAAGTGTCAGTCACTCCTGAAGGTGTAATCAAACAAAGAAGGCTCCCAGATCAGCTGTCTAAGCTGGCAGATCGAATACAGCTCAGTGGCAGGTAATGTTTGCTCAGAAGATCATTCTATCATTCTGATAAAACCAGACGTCCAGTTACAGCTATATGCTCTTTGTTGTCTTGTTGACTGAAGACTCAATAGTTTTAGGAAATATACAGGCATGTTGTGAAACATTTGATTCATACTTTTTTTTGCTAATATTTATTTCACAGATCGCAGTGGTTGCAAGATGCACTTTTCAAGGAAATGTTGACATACATTTTGTTTAAGAATAATAATCCTTGGGAATAATGGCATTTCTGTGAATTGTAGATTCTAACCCATGAAAAGCCTAGATCCATCAACCTAATCAATGAAATCTATTGTTCTCTAAGCATGAAATGTACCTTTAATAATCAAATTGATTACAAGTAGCTGTCTGTTGTACATTGTTAGCTGGACATTGCACCTAGCAGCTGAACACCAATGTAAGTGTTATGGCGTTGATTGGCCAGCGAGCTACCATCACATGAAAAGTAAACATACTATATCTGTAAAAATGCAGTGCTTTCCATTGTTAGCTGCAGTTTTGAAACCACACTGGTACTGAAGCATAAATGCTTTGAAAACTGCATTTCAAAATATAACAATTTCTCCCCTTAAGACACACCCTGCTCTTCTTACTAAATCATATCATCCTATCAAACAGGATTCAACAGTAGTCTACCTCATAAATGTTACTATCATGTTCCTGTTTGTACCATACTAAAACCAACCTAAGACATTTACGAAGAGAAGTGATTTCCAAGTCCCTTTGCGCAATAAGCCAATAATGCCAGTTTTAAAATATTTAAGTCTCCATTAGAAAATTGTTCTTGTATGTCATTCGACTGAATTGGGGGTTTCAGATAATGGGAATCCTTGACTATTAATAAGGAAAGGGAGGAGGGCACCACTAGATAGTAAGAAATGTCTATACCTCTATTAGAAGAGAATCTATAAAAATACTTTAGCCTGGAGCAGCCAGTCCATAAAGGATCCCTTAGCACCGGGATCTATTCAAACCAATATTCTCCAAAAAACAAAGTGGATCCACTTCGTTAGGAAAGGCGCTTCTCAGTTAGCCCCAATAAATGGTTGCTGTTTGTTGGATAAATGCTCATAGTAACAGAAACTTCTTAATTAAATGAATGTGAAACAGAAAATGTTTAATGCACATTTCTGAATTGTTGGATGAAAATCTTCTTAATAGATAACACATAGAGCATCCATCGAAAATTGTCCATAATACTGTGGTGTTAGTGCCAATGCATTTCGGTGAAAACCTTCATCAGGGCAGTATTACAGCTCAACATAATATATTGTATATTTATTCTTCATTGAGTCTCTGAACGCCTGGTTAACCTCGTCGCTTGTTAGCAAAACGTGAAAATCTGACGGTACACATCCATTTTATATGAAATACATAGCTAGTAACGGTATGGTTCAATAATGCAAGCTCAGGATTCTGGAATTATTTTATTATCATGCCACCCTGAAGGCATTTTACTGCATTTTACTGCTTGGGAGCGGGAGAGGTAGGTTGGCTGCAGAAAAATAAGGAGATCACTACCTTTTAAGGTATTTATGGTGCTGAGAACTGTTTTCTTTTTTCATCATTTTGTCTTCTTTTGCCTCACACTCACCTCAGTTCCTTCTCCATGTATGCTGGGTGCGCAGGCTGTCGCAGGCCATTCTCAGCGGCAGACCCTCACATTCTGTGTTTAGTGTACATTTTCAAGGATGCACTGTGTGATGTGCTGTGAGAAGATCTTCAAGACAAGTCCTCCGGATCACTTCAGGAACTTCCAGCCTCTTGTCTCTTCAGTCACCCCAACCCGGTGACAACTTCCCAGGAGCAGAATTGGGCACGAGGACCCTGGCCAGGTCTTCCATTGCTCGCCACTGCATCTTCGAAGTTCGCCCTGAGGTCTCTGTGCCTGCACCGAGGGTCTTTCTGAGTCTGTCACCGAACTTATGTAGCTGTCAGGGCTTGTACTCAGGACGCTGTCCCATAGGGCAATCAGCCATGTACTGAAACTCGCCCCTAGGCCCTTACTTGCTGGTTATTAGATCTTAACCCCGAGGGCCCTGGGAGGTATCTGCCTGTGCTAGGCTCTGTGTACCACTTTCAGAAAGGTAGTGGTTTATCCTCTACAGTCCCCATCACTGAGCTACGGGGCTGGATTACGGTGGTACACCGTCTTCAGGTGTCAGGAACAGGAGGCTCTGGTAGGTTTCTGCTTCCAGTCCCTCCAGGTTAACTGTTGCTCTTCCCCCAAGCCCGCTTTTCACCTAGGGTGGACTGCTCTCCCAGTGTCAGGGGGCACTTGGCTCTGCTACTTGTGCTGTCTCAAAACACTTTGACCCCTTTGGGCAATCATGGCCCCACAACCAGATAACCTAGTTAAGATGTTTTTTTCGCAAGATTTCAAGACCTCATGCACACCATTCCCATGTTGTGCAGGTGGTGCTGCTGCATTATTTGGACATTCTGGCGCTGGAGATGCCTCAAACGCATCAAGGTTTTTTTCCCCCTCTGTGTGGACGCTAATGTGGACTGAGATGTCGTTAATTTATTTTCATCCAGGTGTGGCAGTTTAGGAAACCAGCACTGGTGCTGCCAGTCGCCATGAAGATGGACTTTCACTACTGCGCCCACGTAGGAGAGAAACTCTGCTTGATACGTCAGACATTCCACCATTGTGGCAGTGTTAGGGAGTTTTACAAAAGTCAGCCAAAAGGTTGGACTTGTGAAGACTCATGCTTAGGACACAGGGCTTCAACTCTTAGTATAGGCCTGAACCACGCAAGTTTTGTTGGTAGCAATGGCACAGCAGCCAGGCTTATCTTAGGAGGTAGAACAGGGCTGTAGGTAAGTGTACACATAGGCCCAAAGAAACGCTGACATGCTAAAGTTATATAAAAATAATGGTTTATTTTATATATACACTGAAATAAAGGTAAAAGTTAAGTAACTTCAGGAAAACCAATTCATTCATTATTCATTGTAAGTAAACCACTTTGTAATACTTTTTGGAATGGTAGTATGAAATTCAAAGGTAAGTAAAATACTTTTGTAATTACTATTGCAGGTAAAATAAATGAAACAAACAGCACAAGGTAAGTAAATACTTTGCAATAGTTTCACAGAGGCCTAACACTTGAAGTCCATCCGTAACTATTTATGAGTGTCTCAGAGTCCGTTTGGAGGACAAAACAGGTAAGGCACAGCTGTAGAAAGTACAAAAGTTCCAGAAGAAGTCTTCTGTAGCAAGTAAGTAACAATCTTTGTTGGAAAAAGGGTCAGGGACTTCGGAGAAGTCTCCCTGTAGGCTCACAGGTGTAAGGCCTGGCCGAACTTTTATGGGCGACCTCCCAAACACATGAATCAGCACTTCAGCAACACAGGAGCAGCAGTTCAGCTCTAGGTAAGTTCTACCAAGAATCTCACAGTACCTTAGCAGTGAAGGAGTTGCAGCATGATGCAGACACTGTCACCAGATTCTTAGTCATGCAGACGCAAGAAGGGACTCTAGAGTGGAACTCGCAGGAGTCAAGTGAAGAGGCTTTCAGCAAAGTATTCTTTGGGGTTCTGTGATTTTGGCACCATTCAAACTCTGGGTGGTGACTGGCCTTTCAGTTGAAACTGGTTCCAGGCAGGCGCACACAAGAAGAAAAAAAGAACAGCGTAGTTTCAGAGTCCTCCCCCGTCTCCTGTCCTCAAACACACTGGAGCCTTGGTAGGCTTCACAAAGGATTCCCGCTAAAGACAAAAGTCAAACCAGGACCTCCCCCACCCAGCACGGCAGAATGACCAAGAAGGGACAAGCAAAAAAGAAATGACGAAAAAAGAAAAGTGTCATCATTTTGGGTCAGTGGTGACCCTTCTGTGCACTACCGCAGCTCTGGGTACAGCCTGGGATTAACCATTGCACAGAAGTAGGTAGGATTAACACCACTGCCACCAACAATTCAGGTTAGCCTGTCACTGTAACCACAAAGTTACAGGAGCAGTGAGAAAGGGGATGCTATGTATCCCCACGGCACTCCATAAAAGCTTGGTTGTCCTGATCTCACAATATAATAGTTAGGAAGGATACTAAATATCCCCCTGCCCTTGGGAACATTAGTTCTCACATGGAAAATAACAGAAAATAAAAGGGGAAGCTCAAGGAAAAAGGTTCCCACTCACTCAGGGGGACATGGCGAAAGTCCAGCAAAAAGTGCATGGGGACTCGCATGTGGAAGAGATTGTGCATACAAATGAAAATCTACCCTAACGGGCAGCAGTCACACTTTTTGGGAAAGCTCAGACTTCTACATCTCCCTCCTCCTTATCTCAAGCATGCCAACAAGTCCAGGTTGATCAATTTCTGGACACTGCTTAAAAGAAAACTTATCAGAACGTGTCCTGCAGTTTCCGTCAGGAACACACAGAAGCTTTCATGGCCGCAATGAATTTAAAGTTGTGGTAGGAGTTGTGGGATTACAAAGCTCTGCTACAAGCAGAGTATCAAGCCAGCTTCCGATTAGGTCTGGCAATCCTTCACTGTCCTCGGGAAAACTCCACCTAAAACAAGGTCGTCAGGTCAGTAAAGGCAGTCCTTTCCCTCCAAGTTCACATGAGATTCTAGAGGCTTCCATAAATTGTGCAACAAGGTGGAAGGTTCTGCAGCACCTCTGGCAAGAAACCACCCCTTCTTCTCCTGACTTTCTCCCTCCTATGATCCTTAAACTTCAAATTGACGTAATGGTTGAGGTCCATAGCACACCTGTTGAGATCAGGGGCCGCCACCGCATCATGCATTTGAAAACAATAACCAAACAATAACCAAACAAGTCCTGTTGGTGGTGAGCAAGTGTTGGGAAAGATTTCTCTTTTGGCAACTTTCCTTCCATAATTCAATGTACCTCAAAACCATGTGCTTTTGTTTTTGAACCTGTCCTGACTTTTTGCAGGGAAGTGAAGTCTTCAGATTCACTCCCCTGGCCTTTTGCTTATTTTGTTATGGGTAAACTGCTCAGTCCTTTAGACTATCAGTACTGGGAAACTGTTTCTCTTTTGACCTTCACACTTTTTAACATTGCACACAGCATCTTGCAATGCAGTACAATGAGGATACTTTTGTATCACTCTAGTCTTTTACACTTGGAATGTTTGGTAATGTTACATGTGCTTAAAGACGAGCTGGTGACAGCAATTATATTTTTAAAATGTTTGTGCACACTTGCATTTACTGCATATGGCTATGAAATGTGGCTAGTGCCCTAAAATTGCCCACGCCACACAACATTCACTTGTTCTTTCGCCATATTGTTGTTTGCCCTTCTTCCTGCCTGGCCAGGCCAGGAAATTCCCTAGAAAGTCATGCACTTACCTGGGAAAGCCCCAGCTTTCGCGGGCTAGTGATGTGTGTGTGTGTGTGTGTGTCTGTCTGTCTGTCTGTCTGTCTGTCTGTCTGTCTGTCTGTCTGTCTGTCTGTCTGTCTGTCTCTCAGGAAGGGGGTTTGACTGTCTGGTCCCACTCCAGATCTGTGGTGCATGAGACTCTGGGTGTGGGACAGGAGTGAAACCACTGCTGGTTGTTTGAATGGTGCAGATGCTTACCATTGATGGGCTGTACTTGCTTCCAGGCTGGAACTTTGATAGGAGAACTCCTCCTGCAGCCATTTCATCAGAGAAGCATTGGAGCCAAGAATCCTGTGTAGAAGAACAGCCTACTGAAGATCCGAAGAAGACTCCTGAAGACGCCCAGCATCCTTTCCTTTGTCTGGCCCAGCAAAGACCTGTTGGACGACCCAATCTGCAAAGACCTTCTGCTGTACTTCAGCGCCTTGACTGGTGGGACCAACCAGTATCGATGTGTTTTTAAGGATCCAACCATCCTGAGCCTCGGAAGTGTCCCTGAACCACCCAGTGGACTGACAAGCTCTGCAATGGGCTATCTCGCTAGAACTGTCGCCGTTCCAAGTTTGCAGCCGGAACGTCAGTGGTCACCAGCCTGTGGTATATGTCGTCTTCCTACTGAATGTCAGCCTCCCAGCTTCAACGGATCCTACTCTGGAAGATGGTTTTCAACTGCAACTGGAAGGATGCCTGCCATTGCCTGTGTGCAGTGGCCGTCTCTGTAACCCGCCTTCCCCCATCTTGTGAAGTGTCATGAAGAGGTCTGCATTGGTTCTTTCTGCATCGCCAAGGGTTGAACTCTGGTCTGGACACGGTCGGAGGTTTCCTTGCACCCGCAGCTTCTGGGCGCCTCTCACTGGAAACAATGGTGGGAAAACCAACCTCCAGGGACCCCCAGTCGACCCATTCAGTCTTCTGGGAAAATTGGTGTCAGGGGGATAAGTAAATGCAAAACATTTGTTTCCCACTGTCCCTCCATAGGATAACATTGAGAATAAGTCTCTTTGTAACCTTCCATTCAACTGCTTTTTGGTCGTCGCACCTGGGCAGTGAAACCTGAAAGATAAGAACACAGTAACTTTGTTGTATTGCTTCTTTTGAACATTTAACCACACAAGTACTTTACCTGCTTCAGGTACGTTCTGGGGATAAGCATTGTGACTTTTGGGCAGATAAGGATTGGACTTCTGAAGCTAGGGCATATTTCTTGTGACTTGGTTCCATCTTACTGCATCGCTTACCTTATTTTATTAATTTAAGTCATTGAATGCATATTAGAACCCATGGTGACTGTATGTATGTATGTATGTTTATTATTTAATGTTGTGTGATATAACCTGCTTATTTCATTTTCTGTGTGTTTTGGGCCTAGAATAAGTATTTTTGTACTTGCCTGTCTAAATTGAATTATTGTGTACTTCACTGTGTGGACTCATTGTGGATCCCCGATCCTTCTCTCACACTCCAGAGAACAGCATTGACTGCTCTCCATTGCCACCCTGATTGGGTTTACGCTAACCTCTGATCCCCTGTTCACTATAAACTAGGGTGTCGTCCTACAATCTGTCCACCAGGCCAGATTCTAGAAATCCTTCTTAACAGCAACGGATATCCAAGTCCTCTTCCTCCTCTTCTCCCTTCTTCTCCGCCCCCTCTCAACAGGGTTCCAACCCCCTGCAACAAGAGATTCAGATGCTCTTGCTGATACAATACATTTTGCATGTTTGTCAGAGAGGGGGTCGGGCTACTATTCGAGGTTTTTTGCCATCCCAAAAACAGACAAGACGAGCCTTTGACAGTTTTGCACCTCTCTTACAACCTTTTCTTAACCCAAGAAAAGTTTAAAAAGATAACCCCTGCAATGATACAGACCCCTTTACCATCGGGCGACTGGATGGCTACAGTGAGTCTCCAAGATGCTTACCTGAAGTGTGGATTTCACCCCCTGATCAGCACTTCCTCTCGTGATTTTTTAACGGAAACAACCGTTACCAATACATGGTTTCACCCTTCAACCTCAGCTCAGCCCCAAGTGTCTTCAGAAAGCTGATGGCCACTGCTGCTGCCTACCTATGCCTGCAGGGGATTAACCAAGTTGGGTTGTTTGACGCTGAGTGCCGAGCAGCTGGGGGGCTGTCTTATGTCATGTTTAAAGGAGGGGCAACAAATGAACTAAAAGCATATAGTAGCCTTTAGTCAGGACAGGTGGGATGTATTAACAGCCGCATCTAAGAACGGCTATTCAAGGTTGTTTTGGTCAATGGTAGTGAGGAAAGCACTTAATGCACCTAATGAGCTTCAATGCTCCATACCACCTTCCTCTTGGCAGAAGCACTTTGGGGCATTGTATCATCATCGGGGGGATTTGCAGGTAGATGTTACATCTGACGTCATAATCCCACTAGAGGTGCAAAACAGGAATTTTTACCGTAAAGGAGGTCGAAAGGGCAATCAAGTCTTCGGTGGGCAGGAAAGCGCCCAGCCCGGACAAGATCCCAACCTTTACAAGGATGAACCACTGATCTGGACCCCAGTTCTTAACCAAGTTTGTAATGCTGCGATTAATCAAGAACATGCCCTCAAACATGGCGCCAAGCGGCAATTGTTCCAATTTTTAAAAAGGCCGACAGTGGTGTGCCTAGAACTACCGACCAATCTCCCTACGTGATGGGGCGGGAAATATTTTTATCTAGGTACTTTTGGAACGCCTGCAAGGGTGAGCAGAGGCATCTGGAATACTGAGTCATTTCGAAGCAGGTTTTCAGAAAGGGGATCAGTACGATTGACCAGAGCTTCCGACTGGGTTTGATTTCGGAAAAGTACATTAAACTGAGTAAAGCTAGGTTTTACGCAGTATTCGTGGACTTAAAGACTGCGTTACAAGCAATCAACTATGGCAGGCCCTGGTCAAGAAAATATCCCTGTTCTCAATTCAGTTACTGTATACCAGCAACCGTGCATCAGTACGCTGGGGCCAAGGGGCAGAGATCACTGAGCCCTTTGATGTTAATAGCGGTGTGAGGCAGGGGTGCATGTTGGCCCCACTCCTCTTTTGCTTACATATAAATGAAGTAATCAAGGAGCTGGAAGCGCGCCGGCTGGCTCCAACTAAGCTGGGGCAAGATGAGGTTCCCTGCACTTTTCTTTGCTGATGATGCAGTGTTGTTGGCTACAACACCGATGGGACTTAAACACACATTGGCAATTTTTACTGAAAAGTGCAGGGAGCTACACCTTGAACTAAATAAGGGGAACACTAAACTAATGGCATTCAGGTCTAGGTTGGCCAAACCGGCAAAGCTCAATATTGAAGTGGATGACACAGCCCCAGAACAAGTGAGAACATATGATTGCCTAGGTGTTAGGTTTTGTGAAAAAGGCTGTGGACATATCAAGTTGTTAAAGCCACTGCCACCCTCAAAAAATAGAGTGGAGGCATTGGGCATTTTCATCATAGTCACTGTGGTGGTGCTGTCACCCCAGCTCTCCAATTGTATTGACTACAGGCACATACTTCATGCTCTTATGGCGCAGAGATTTGGGGATATGTTGGTACTCAATCCTTGAGTATAGCGGAAAACACGCTTTTGAAATTGCTTCTCATGCTACCCTTGTCTACCCCCATTGCTAGTTTGCACATGACCTCCAACTGGTAGCTGATTTTTATCAAGTTGAAACCTATTTTATACTGGGTTAGACTATGGACTTCTTCAAGTCTGACTTGTTACAGAGAAGCCCTCAGGTATGTCATGCCCCTCGAAGGATCGTGGGCACTTCTGTGGCTTAAATACATGAAATCCTGGCTCTTTGACTCAAACCATGGCCACGTATGGAGGTCACCAGAAACTATGGCCAGGCAAACCAAGGGTTTCAGCACGCGAGCTAGTGTGATATCATCTCAACCTTCCATGGAGGTGGCCTGTCACAATCTGAATACTAGTCGGCTTTACTTAACGGTTAAGCTAGATTTTGGTTTTGAAGTCTATATGGATTTGATAAGGCCCCGTTATGCACGCTTTTAAATGTCGAATTCCGTCTTGGCACCCTTAAACTGGCAACATTTACACAGTACTGGGATGGGTTCAACAACAGAGTTTGTCTTGTTTGTGGGCCCAAGAAGCGTCTATTACCCACTTCTTGTTTTTTGTGAAGGGCATAAAGACCTTCGGGTAAAATATTTAGTGCCAATTTTGAGGTTGGCAGGTATTCGCCAAGTCGAAGTGGTGACAGCCTGCTGTAAGAACACTTCTGACTTGACAATATTGTTGCCAAGTTTCTACATGGAGATTGGTTGAGGAGGTCTAAAGTGAGAAATGACAGTCCTTTTTTGTTGCAATCATTGCCCTCAGTGATACCCGCTCATGAACTCTGAATGTTAACCTAAACAGTGTTATTTTGTATGGAACAATGTATTCGATTTGTTGATGTTTTAATCCTTTGTTTTTGACTTTTTAAGACCGATTATTGTGGTGGGTCCTTTTTGTATCCATTTTAATCAACTATATCAGTTGCTGATTGTATTTGTTGGTACCTTTTATGGCTTATGCCACAGAAAAGATTATGAACTGAACTGAATAACATGTTACTTGTATTTAGACGACTGGCTGGTGAAGTCCATTTACCATCTTCAGCTTCTAATAGGCATCATGTTTTCATTGGGACTCTTTAAGTCAACACTGTTGGGGAGATTTATCATTTTTGTGCTTCATCCCCTCTCCTAGTGTGACCCCCCAGCCCTTTTTGCTGGACTTCTGGACCCTTTTCTTTAAATCCTGAATGAGTGGAGCCTTTTCCCACTCATTCTTTATTGTTGGCTCTGTCTTTTGGAACTCTATACTTTGTATTCTACCTGTACTATGGAGTTTATCTGCTCCCTAGCCCTTGGAGGCATTTTTGTTTTTACTACTGCAGCACACCGCTCCAGGGCAGTGTTGCTGGGGACCCCGAGGGCCCTTCTTTAAGATTATTTTTCTGTATCCTCAAGTAACTACCGTTCTACTTCGCATCTCTCCCAAATCTCTATATAGTTTGGAGATTGGCACACGCCACCTTCAGTGGAGTGCCAAAGGGATAGCTAGTATCCCCCTTCTCTCTACTTCTGTGACTTTTTAGTCACATAGACCATCTCTTAGTTATGGCTGGTGGCAGTGGACATGTTCTACTAACTATTGTGTAATTTTTATACCGCAGGCTATGTGCATAGCCCCGGTAGTGCACAATAGGGACACCCAAGTACCAACTTCAGGCCTCCCTTCTTTTTTAGCCTTTACTGGCATGGTTGTTCTTTGTTAGCCCCTCTTCTACCACTCTGGGAGGGTGAGCGCTCAGTGTGTGTGTTTTGCCTTTGGCGGGAACCCTTGGCTATCCCTGCATAGGCCCCAGAGTGTCTGGGCACGCAGAAAGTGAGGGAGGAGTCTATCACCCCCTTTCTTTTGTCTGCCAGAGTGCCTGAATAGGACCAGCTCCCACAGGGGGTCTGGCTGTCCTGATTGGACAGCCAGACATCCCTTTCTGTAAAATGCTGACAGAGATTGCAGAGGAGTACGTGCTGGAACTGTATAAAAGGTGAGGCCTCTGGAGTGAAACGCAAGTCGACCACTGTAAACTAAAGTAACCGAATGAAAAGAAGACGACCAGAGATCCTGCTGACCCTTTGCAACACTGTGAAGCAACCACTGCTCTCCTGGCCCAGTTTTCTATGTGACAGAGGAACTCTGAAGAGGACAGCTTCTTCCCTTTGGCTGTTGGGAACAACCAGTCCCAAAACAAACTTTGAATTGAGCCATCTCCCGAGGTGCTAGGAGCGTCCAGAGTTGCCAATACCAGGAGGCCTGCTGCCCATTTTGAGTGCATTGTCGTGGAAAGGCAGAATCCGTCCAACTCTTTGCTGATCCCGTAAGGAAGCTCCATAGATCCGATGCAACTCGCAGAGACCCCCTTGCTAGAGTGCAGGACTGCAGGAAGCAAAGAAGATTGACCGGACAATCCGTGTCCTTTGTTGGTGCTGCAGAAAAGGTGCCATAACCGCAGAGTGAACCAAGAAGTTGCTGAAAATCGTGCCGTTGTGTGCGGCTACCGACTCGTAGGAACTTTGGATTTTGAATCGAGGGAGTTTCAGGTCTTTAATTGGTAAGTGGACTTGTTATCCAGCTGCGGCAGGTATTGTATTGACTTATGCGGTCGGTTCACGGTTAGGTTCTTAACGTTGTGAACTACTTGTGTTTCTATTGACACAGGCGAGTGATGACCACGGTTGTGGTTTGATTTGTAAGCAGAGGTCTGGTCATTCCGGTACGTGGTGATTTTATATTTTAACCACATTAGGTTCCATTACCTCCCGTGGTGGTGGTTTCCTGATTCTTTTTACATGGAAATGAGAACATGAGACTAGGGGGCACTGTGGTGTTTTATGGGCATTGTAGTCCTCTGTGGTCGGTTTGTTATTTTTACCTTCTGGGATGTTTTGGAGTTTCATCTACACGGTGTGAAGTTTTAATTTTGGGGCATTACTATTAGCACTTGGTGTTTTGCTGTAAGTGAGAATATGGTTAGCACTACCTAAGCCTCATTTTTTTTCTTATGGATTTTGTTTTATTAGGTCTGTGTTGGGAGACGTTTTTCCATTGTGCCACACGTTAAGGTTGGCATGGGGAGATGCTTGTAGTAGGTTTTGTCAATGGTTTTTGTTTGGTTCTGGTTAGTGTCCTAATGGGAACATGTCTGTACTCTCACAGGTGCTCCTCCCTGAGTGGATTTGATTTTGGAACATTTAGGCTATTTATGCCCTGAAGATGGATTGTTTTCCAATCCGAAAAGCGTTGGCCATATAAGAACATCTATTGAAGCCTATTTGGACGTACAGTTGCAAAGAAGTCACGTGAAGCAATTTAGTTGTGTCTTTTCAAAATTGTAACTGTCTCATTTGGAAACGGAGCAAGAAGCCATATGAAGCAAATGGACGTTTAAAGTGTGAATCATGTATTGCACAGTATCACTGTGAATAATTTTTGTTGTGTATAATTACGAGCTTTATAAGTTAATAGGGACACATCGTGAATCTTATTTACTTCATTATCAAGAACGAACAGAACAATTTTTGTGAATGAACAGAAAGCTCTTTGAAAATATTGTTATTTGAAGTTTATTAATTTGAACTTGTTTTTCAATTTGATCTTCAATTAAAACCCTTGTTGGGCTTACATTTTGTGAATACCTGCCTATATACTTTGAAAATTTAGCCTTATATAAAAGTAGAGTGGCGGCTTTGACGTGGTGCAAAGTCCCAGAACAATATATCGTTCAAGTCTTTGTGGGTTCGGAGGGACCCTTTTTGAGTGCATCCTGGGGGTTACTATACGGCGACGTATGGTCTTGTTTTGCTGCAGAAAAGCTGCCATAACCGCTGAGTGAACCAAGAAGTTGCTGAAAGTCGTGCCACAGGTCCTCCCTCAAAACTGCTACTGAGAGATCCCGTCCATTGTCCTGCCTTCAGTCATCAGACCAAGGAACCCGGAGGTTGGGTCCAGAGCTGCAACATTGTGTAGCATCCAGCACAAATATTTTCTTCAAACCTAAAGTACTATGGGGGAAAAAGGAATTGCTTACCTGATTCCAAGAAGTCGCTCCAGGGTGTGAGAGTGCACCCAGCGGTGTCCAGGGTTACCCCTTAAAATACTTGCTTTGTGAAGAAACCCTATCTAGAACCTTGAACCAAGCTAATGTTACACTAACTAATGATTTTCCTCCCTTAAAATAACTTTACTATATGTGTTTGCAGAGTAAATCTATCACTGTATAAACTGTTAGAAACCGCGTAATAACCGATAATACGATAACATTGTCTTTTCCGTTTCTAATGTTGCTACAAATGTAACCGCGAACAAACACGAAAGTGTCCTTTGAATTGTATTCTCAAGTATTCCGAAGTATTCTAGTGTAAACGTCTAAAGTATTTAAAGTGATTCTGGTGTATATATAATAAATATATAATTTTATATGAACTAGACGTGTAAGAGTTTCTTTGGTGTGCATGTCTAACCAAGGTTCAATGTACTTACAGCTCACATCTTCCTCTTAAGATAAGCCTGACTGCTCTGCCACTCTCCAAGGTCCTGAGTTAGTACAGACTGATACTAAGAGTTGGAGACCTACAAACCACTGGGATACCTTACTAAAATGTTACTACCAGTAGGAATTTAGGAAAACTCACCTAATAAACACCAAACAATTTACACTTTTACTAACGCATTGGCTGGAGCTCATAGGAATTTTTATGCAACTCCCAGTCACGGAAGGTGTTTCCAACACAGGAGCGAGGGGTATATGCTTTAGCTACAGTGAATCTTTTCTGGACTCCCGGCCTGACCATGGCGTGGTGGTTCCAATGCCTGCATGCTCAAATGTCAGTCTGTGTACAGGCAGTACCCATGGAGAGGCTGCCTATGCACTTCATACGGTTCCACCACCCTGCACATTGGCACTAAATGAGAGATCCTTGGGACAAACCAATTCTGATCCCCATCTGGATCAGAGTCAACCTCTGATTGTTGAACGATCCAAATCCCCTGCTGGGCATTTGCAGACCTAATGAAGCAAAAGAACATATACATTGAATGGAATTGCTGGGCTTTCAAGCCGCTTTGCCTGTTCTGGAGAAATATTCTATTATGATCCTACAAACAGCATGGTGTCAATGTTTTATCTGAACCAGCAGGAATGGAGAAAGTCATAAAAGCTGTATGATCGAACAGTTCAGATATGGGACTGGGCCCTGTAGAACAAAGTCTTCTTCCTGGCGGCCCAGCAGGCAAGAACAGACAAGGAGACGGATGTTCTGAGCAGGGCGGAATGCTCTGATCACGAGTGTGAGTGTCTCCTGGAGGTTCTGGCAGACATTTCTGCAGAACCATGACCCCCCCTTGGTGGACATCTGTGCTACGGAAGCAAACCGCAAGTGCCATCATTACGCTTCTTGGAAGCACCTACCCCACACATTAGGGGGTCGTAGGTGCTGCACCATGGCTCACGCCATCCTGGTATCATTGACACCACTGGTGCTGAATCTGTGATGTAACTGGCACATACATCATTTGCACATGCCATAAGCACTGCTGTGGGAAATTGCAACCACAGTTTTTACCAAGTCCATGTGAAAATTATGATGCCTCACCCAAAGACTTTGAGGACCTGGGGAAGGAATCCCCAGGGGCTTCACTGTCATTCCCTTGGGACAACATGTCTGCATATGCCCTTCTCCATCTTCCACTGATTCCCCACATTCTCTAGACGTTTTTCGAATTACCACAATTTGCCAGATTCTCTTGATCATCCGCACTTCTCCTCCTTCTGGATCTCCTTCATAAACAAGGGGGCGGGGGTGTACCAACCTTCCCCTCAATCACCGTCCTTAGTGCTTTGGCACCTGAAGAACTGGCATTCAGCCATTTAGCTTCATCAGGAGACAATATGCGGTTCCCCACAGCATCCAGGAAAGGTTCCACAAGATCACAGTATAAAGGTAAATGGCTTAGATTTTCCCAGTGGGTGCTCGACAAAGCCCAGAACCCTTTGCAAGTGTCAGTAAACTGTGTATTCTATTTTCTGTTGCGTTTAGTTCACTCGGGGGGGTTTGGGTCTACTCTAATGGGGCTATCTGGTGAATATTGGAGATTACCTGTCTAATGAACAAAGATTTATTGTTCTTTCCAGCCCAGTTATAAAACCACACTTTGTGGGGATGCTTCATCATTCCCCACCTATATGTGGACCTATTCCAGCTTGACGTTTAAATGTAGTCTTGACAGCGTTTGGGCCATAAACCTTTCAATCCAAGGTGCTCTGCAGAGTTTCGGCTTCCTGGAAAACGACTTTCCTGGTGGTGATAACATTGTCCTGCCCTCTGCTCAAAGGAACTGTACATTATTTTTCCTCCAGATATGGTGGTACCCCGTACTCCTGAAGTAATTTCCTGCCAAAGTGGTGAATGTGGGAGAATGGAAGACCAGGCTCCCGTCCTTCACCTCTCGCGCTTGGCCTAAAGGGTCACGACCCAGACACCCGCCACGAGAAGAGTTTGCCCATCTACCAGACGACCAAATACCCTGGTACAGGAACATACGGATGTGTCCATCTGCCTGCCCAGCAGCCCGCACTGGCCATGCCGACACCTGCGGCACGGATCAACTAGACTAAAACCTACACGTCGTTAGAGATGCCATGACGACCTAGCCAACGGTCAGCACACCTGTACAAATATACACACTGGACACTCCCGCACCAATCTACACGAAGAATATACTCAGTGCTATGACGTAGGCGACAGACATACTCACGGACGTGCATCTTTATTATTTTCCACATAGGCTTTGAAAATGCAGAAACGCAAGACGCATCATGAACTCATCTAAAAGAGCTTGCTTACGCTTCTCCTAAAACCAGTTGCCACAATGAGAAATATAATGAAGACACGATACTGGTCATAAGACAATATGGTACTGTAACCTAAAGCGCCTGTGCACCAAACGGTTCCACTTATACACCAGGCCTAAGTAGGCCGCAAGCAAGAGCTTCCATGGACGTTAAAAGAACAAGAGTCAGGTTGCTGATCCTGCAGAATGAGCCCGGCGAAGCAAACAGCCAAGGTCGCAATGTTGCAAACCCACATTCCAAGAGCAAACCATCAAGGGCACGATGTTGCAACCTCGCACGCCGCACACCAACGTTAAAGTCACACCTGCAAATTAAACCAGGCACAGTGGAAAAACAATATTAATTGTGCAGAATTCTGCCTCAAACACGGTCCCATCTCACGTGACCAAGCCGAACCTGACAGGATGCCAAGCCCAGGAGGAAGAAGGCGTCTGGATCCCTCGTTACAAGACATAGGCAGATACAATCAAAAGGATCAATGGACATCTGCGACAGTGGGAGTAGTCGGCCTTCCAGCTATGAATAAGTCCTCACATTGTCTGCACGTACCCATAGTGAAACATTGTTGCAAATGACAGGTACACCCAGAGCTGGGAACAGCGATGGTCCCAGGCTGGGAAGCTCGCGGGCGCACCAATAAGAACATGGGGCTCCTATCACTGACGCCATTAACATTAACCAATCATCAGGGGTCTTCATGTAACAATTCTCATGTATCTAATTGTAGGGACAACCCAGATATATCACCTGACTAACCCTTGTCCACTAATATTGTTCTCTATACGTGTGCTATACTAACCCTACCACTCAAGCCACCAATTAAGAGTGGCGATAGGTTTTTTGCTAACTTTCCAAGGTGACGCAAGTAGCGCGTCATACTAAGGTAAAAAGGGCCTGCGAGCCCTACGATTGTGTGTGTGTCAGGACGGACGCGTACGCTCCTTGACCCATCCCTGCCATTTTGTCTAATAAACAGCAGAGTCACCTTGCTTCTTGCGTGTGTCTCATACTCTATCTCATCTGGGATATACGGGAGGAGTTGGGGCCTCCCTGCCCGGAGGTCTGCGGACGGCCCGGCCGACCCCGGCAGAATTTCCCCCCGACAGTGGTCTCAGAATTTCACACTTAATTAGAAATGTCACTTTCAGTAGCCTCTCTGGACCCCCAGAGGCAGGCAGAATTATACACTGGATGGATGTTTATAGAGCCCTTAGGTTCTATCTTGAGAGAACTAGAACTCAGTGGCCGTCGGACAGAGTACTTGTCATGTTTGGGCGGGATTGTTTGCTGCATCACCGCTTGTCATTGCAAACGCCCTCCAGTCGGATTGCATGTGTGCTTGACTGAGGCGAAATGCAGGGCAGTAGCCTTTCAGAAATATGTCCAGTAGGCGGCAATTCGTAAAACAGCCACCTGGGCCTCTCCATCAGCTATCTGCAGGCACTATTCCCTCAACAGCAGTTCTAGAGCAAATGCCCAGTTGTGGGAAGAAGTCCTGCGTAACATCTTTGCACTAGTATAAGGTCCTTCCTCTCAGAGTCCTATGTTGCTTGGTACTCTCCCATAAGTAACGAGGATGAGGATGTAGGAGTAAGGAAAAGTGAATCACTCTAGTGACTACTTGTACTCTTAGTCCAAAGTCCTCTTTCCTCCATACTCCCACCCTTCATCCCCTAAAGAAATGGTAGTTAGTCCTTCTGGTCCTCTTGAGGGTTAAAGGTGCTGATAGTTTGGAGCATGTGGGGCAGGGCCATGCTCCGCACATGCAGCCCGTTTCTGTGTACAAACATTTTTAAGGGAAAGCGCGTGTTGCTGTGCTTGGGCTCCGGTCCCATCCCCACTCCACGAGGCCTCACATGGAAGAAAGGGGACTTTGGACAAAGAGTACAGCTGTCACTACAGTGAGTAAGTTTTGCTTTCTTTCCCCTTCCAATGTCAGATATTTTCTCTCTCTGGTTTGTAACAGTAATCTTTTACATCTCAACAACAAGATAGTGTGAGAACTGCCTCTTCGCTTCTCTTTCATTTGTAAGTAGAACAGGCAACAGTATAGTTAATCTAATTAGAATTTAAGTTCACAGAATCTACAAGTAAGTTGTAGCTGACGGCTACATCATAGTCTGCGGAATACCTGCTCATTGCGTTATTCAGTGCAATATGTCCCTATCACAGGAGAGAAATACTGCAAAACAAATGATGTATATAATTGAGAACATTATTGCATTTTCTTTAGATATTTCAACATGTCTTTTTGTTTGCATTGTTTCCATCACCCAGGTACTACCTGAAAAACAATATGGAGACAGAGACATTATGTTCGGACGAAGATGCACAAGAGCTGCTGAGGGAAAGCCACCTCTCTTTACTTCAACTCAACACTGTGGAAGTGGCAACACAACTTTCTATGAGGAATTTTGAGCTCTTCCGCAATATTGAACCCACAGAGTACATTGATGAACTTTTTAAACTCAAATCCAAAAACAGCTGTACCAATCTTAAAGATTTCGAGGAAGTCATCAACCAGGAAACATTTTGGGTGGCGTCTGAGATCCTTAAAGAGACCAACCAGCTGAAGAGGATGAAGATCATTAAGCATTTCATCAAGATCGCCTTGCACTGCAGGGAGTGTAAAAACTTCAACTCCATGTTTGCTATTATCAGGTAACTTGAAGGTGTACCAGCCGAGAGTTGTTATTTGAAAACAGTGAAATTTCACTTCTTTTGTTGCCCAGATTGAGGCTGCATTGAAGCACAAAATCTGCAGTTATTCACAAAAAAGGTTTCCTTATAACAGACCTAAGGGGTATATAGTTGTACAGACTGAAGGAAAGTTAGGAGAGAGGAAATATAATTGAAAGTGTAATATACCATTCTAGGTCGAGTGAAGTGAGTCATTATCATGGGATGATCGTCCGCTCCCATGTTATTGGGAAAGTGTCATTATCCCAAGCAATAATGCTCCCTCCCTCGATGTATGAGGGAGGGGACATTATACACAGAGTACAAGTAACAATAAAGGTTTTAGAGTTGTGGTGGAAATGTAAAACAAATTATTTTAAGCAGTGTTTTAGTAATTTAAATGTGGTTTCATTTTGTAATATTTAAAACTAGATTGTCTTCATAACATAAGAATTTTGAAAGTAAATTTAGTTGAACTGGAACTGGTTAGCATGAGCTTGTTTTAGGTACAATGTTAAAGTGAAAAGTTATTCTACACAAAATTGAAAGAATTGTTCCATGTTTTAACTGTTTTACTTTGTTGTGTTAAACTAGACTGCAGTGTCTTGTGAAAGAAATCTTGTTGGGAAATTCCATTTGTTTCCTGAATGCCGAGAAATGCTTTCTGTTGTTTCCATGGCTGTTTTTAAAGTCAAAATGTCTGCAATGCCGCCAATACCACTAGATATTGATTGCACTCCAAACATTCTTATTGTCAGAGAGGTAGTCAGTAATGACTTCTGTGTGCTAATAGTTTTTCTGGAGCTTGCGAATCAGCTTAGATTCACATGCTTTGCGTAGGCCACCATCTAATGATGGTGTGGAGTATACATCACTTTTTGGGGAAATCAATAAAGCTGCATCGACGGGCACATACCTGTAATCCTATCCCTACTCTACTTGTACCCATCCTTCATGCGTTGGCGTCCTCAGATTGTGTTTTTTCCCGCTGCCGAGGTTGGATGTTAAACGCAGAGTCTCCGTCAATTGAACAGCTGCCAAGGCCTAATCACGCCAAAATCCACATCTGAAAACAGACGAGATCTGCGGTGCAGCGAGAGATCGCCAATAGTGCAACATGTCGAAAAGCCGATACAGTAGGCAGAGTAGGGGAGGGATACAATTTCTCATACTTACTGTGAACTTAGAGAATGCCTTTAACCCCCATTGCAGACTTGCACATAACATTTAGCTTGCACATTCCCAGCCATCCCAATAGAGAAAACTCATTTTGCCCATGTTGTAATACTAAGTTCCTTTAGAAAGACACACACTTTGTGTGCCACAGCTGCCTTCCAAGGGACCACAGCGATTCTCTAATGCTTTAAGCCAAAAGCATTAAAGTAGTGTTGTACTAAAAAGTTGGCAAGCCAATGCAATTCAGGTGGAAAAGAAATTGGGCGAGTAGACCGCTATCACAGAAGACATGGACGTGGAGAAAGTTTTCAACAGCATCATTAGCGAAGCCTAGGAGTAAGCAATAGAGAAAACGTTGATCGTATCCTGGCAACCTCCAGCTTCGTAGGGTCAACATCCGGTCATGCTGTGGAGACAACCCCTGGTGCCATAAAGCTGCTCAAGACCCTAAAGCCATAAGACTAGTCGGACACGGATGCACACATTCGTTCGTCATCACCTTTATGCCAAAGGCAAAGCTGTCTGAAGCGGGAGCGATGTCTAAAATAAGACCGTTGAGTGGACACACCGAAATGATCTCCTCGAAACCCAAATAAAAAGCAACAGAATTCAAGGTCTGAAGTCTAGTGGAGAAAATCAAACTCTGAAAGACGTTAAGAAAACACAAAAAACAGACATCACAACGCACACATCTGTAGAAGGAAAGGGTACCTTATCTACTGCCATGCAGAAGAAGGGTGCCACAGGATTAATAGAATCGGAAGAGGAAATGGAAGCACACACAGAACACCCACAAGGAACTGAAATGGTCTGAGGCTAGATTCTCTACCCTCAAGGGGAAAATGTAATCCTTTGCGGATTTCTGCAACACACTATCCACAAAAAGAAAACGGAAACCACTTTTTGACATGAAATCTACTGCGACAATGAGATTAGTGAAGAGGATGAAAACACAGAAATTGACCCAGATGACTATCCCATACCATCTCAAGAAGAGATAACTGAATATCCTACCTCATCCTCTCCAGAGAGCACCGTGTTTTATGTGCTGACTAATTACAAGGGGCAGTGAATAGTTTTAACATACAAGTAGAAGAACCACAAGAAGAGGCTGATTTAAGTGAGTATGTCCTCAAGGAAGGAAAGGTCTGTTTCACAGGCTATTTCTTTATTAAAAAGTGTAGTGAAGAGAATGACACCATCTTTTGCAAATTCAGTGCAGAGAAAATCCCATTAATCCTAGAATTGAAATGAAGTACAGATCAATACCTACTGGCCCCCTTTTTGCTAAGGGCCCAGCACAAGGGTGATTATTTTGTAGCAACTACTACTAGAAAAAGATCAGGGGAACCACTACCGACAAGTGAATTCCCACCAGATGAGGAAAGTAAGAAGATTTAAGCTTTTTGGAGGAGAATAGCAACATCCGCCTCTCATGAGGTCCGAATTGCTAACGCTACAGCTTGCATGCCAAGGTATGGTAGAGATCAGTAGGACGAGATAGAACAATTTACAGATCAAGTAGCGGAGCAAACTAGATCAGTAATGCGTACAATAGCAGATGGGAAGAATACATCAAATGCAGTGATACAAAACTCACTGGATCCTGCAGAAACAGCAGGCAGAATTATTCAGGGTGACATTACAAAAAGTCATACGCCTACTAAAGGAGGCAAATTATATGGCGACATTAGATTTGAAAGATGCATACATTTCTATTTCGATATTCCAAAGTCACAGACACTACTTCAGCTTCAAAGTACTAAACAAACACTCCCAATTCAAGGTCCTTCCTTTTGGACCTGCCTCATCACTGTATGTATTCACAAGTGTGCTCGCAGTGGTTGCCGCGCATCTACACCGCAAGCCCATGTGAGTATACCCGTATCTGGATGATTGGCTAATAATGGGAAGGGATGCACTAGAAGGCCTAGCAAACACATGGCAGATCATCCAAAATGGTCTACAGGGAAAGGCTCTCCCCTTACAGATATACAATGCAACTGAACTGTTCTATATCAACAAGCATTGTGGAACTCAAACAAAACAGTTATCCTCCCAGTGCATTTGGCACTGGTGCATACAAAGCGACATATCCATGCAAGCACAGCTCATCCCGCGGATTCACAGTTGTCTAGAAGACTCACTCAGCAGAGTCTTAATTCCAGAATACGAGTGGGAACTCCACACCAATACACTAAAACAGATTTATGCAACATGGGGTCACCCAACAATAGACCGGTTTGCAACAAAAGAAAACTGAAAATGCCAACACTATTCGTCCAGGTTCCTCCAACCGGGGTCCCTAGGCAATGCACTCTGGATGTGTCGATCAGGGATCTTTGCATATGCTCCCGCCCCACAACTCTCCGACAACACTTGTTCGCAAAGTAATTCACAAGATGCGCCAAGAGTGTCTAACAATAATACTCATTGCACCAATGTGGGCAAGATATCCATGGTACTCCCACCTAATGCACACGCCGCTGTGCCCACCAATCAAGCTGCACCCAATACAAGACCTACTAACACAGAAGAACAAACAGTTCAGCCTGGCTCCTGAGGTCATAGTTTGGCCATCTCAAACTACGTACAAAATGTAGTGAAGTGGGAGAATGGAAGACCAGGCTCCCGTCCTTCACCTCTCGCGCTTGGCCTAGAGGGTCACGGCCCAGACACCCGCCGCGGGAAGAGTTTGTCCATTTACCAGACGACCAGGTACCCTGGTACAGGAACATACGGATGTGTCCACCTGCCTGCCCAGCAGCCCGCACTGGCCATGCCGACACCTGCGGCTCGGATCAGCTAGACTAAAAACCACACGTCGTTAGAGATGCCATGACGACCTAGACAACGGGAAGCACATCTGTACAAGTATACACACTTAACATTTCCACACCAATTTACACGAAGAACATACTCAGTGCTCTGACGTAGGCGACGGGCATATTCACAGTGCATCTTTATTATTTTTACATAGGCTTTCAGAATGAAGAAACGCAAGATGCATCATGAACTCATCTATAACGCTTGCTCACGCTTCCCTTGAAACCCGTTACCACCATGAGAGGTATAATGGAAACACGATACTGGTCATGGAAATGTATGCTACTATAATCTAAAGCACCTATGCACCAAACAGACTACTTAAGCACCAGGCCCGAGTAGGCCTCAAACAAGAGCTCCCGTGGACATTAACAAAGCAAGAGTCAGGTTGCTGATCCTGCAGAAAGAACCCGATGGAGCAACCAGCCAAGGTCGCAATGTTACAAGCCCACATCCAAGAACAAATCATCAAAGGCACGATGTTGCAACCTCGTACTCCGCGTACCAACGTTAAAGTCATATCTACAAATTAAACCAGACACACAGTGGAAAAGCAATATTAATTGTGCAGAATTCTGCCTCAAACACGGTCCCGCCTCACGTGACCAAGCCGAATCTGACGAGATGCCAAAACCCAGGAGAGAAAAGGCGTCTGGGTCCCTCACTACGAGACACAGGCCGAGACACTTGAAAGGCTCAATGGACACCTGCTACAGTGGGAGCGGTCAGCGGGAGCGATCAGCCTTCCACCTATGAATAAATCCTCACATTGTCTGCACGTACCCATATTGAAACATTGTTGCAAACACAGGTACACCGAGAGCTGGGAACAACGGTGGTCCCAGGCTGGGGAGCTCACGGATGCACCAATCAGAACATGGGGCTCTTATCTCAGACGTCAGTAACATTAGCCAATCCTCAGGAGCCTTCATGTAACAATTCTTATGTATCCAATTATAGGGACAACCCAGATATACCACCTGACTACACCTTGTCCACTAATATCATTCTCTATATGTGTACTATACTAACCCTACCACTCGAGCAACCAATTAAGAGTGGCGATAGGTTTTTTGTTAACTTTCTGAAGTGACGCAAGTAGCGCGTCATAATGCAGTAAAAAGGGCCTGCGAGCCCCACGATTATGTGTGTGTCAGGACGGACGCGTACGCTCCTTGACCCATCCCTGCCGTTTTGTATAAATAAACAGCAGAGTCGCCTTGCTCCTTGTGTGCGTCTCATACTCTATCTCATCTGGGATATACGGGAGGAGTTGGGGCCTCCCTGCCCGGAGGTCTGCGGACGGCCCGGCCGACCCCGGCAGAATTTCCCCCCCGACAAGTTGGAGGCACTGCTGAGATCTGTTTAAGATCAACTTTTATTTTTAGTTTTTCCAGGCACTCCCGTTGCGAGGAGGCCCGGCGGCGCGGCCCCCTCTGCCGTTGCCCCCTTCTGAGGACTACAGGACCATCGCGGAGCCGCGAGAAGACCGGACAGCGCAATCCGGATATTGGCCCTCGGGAGCCGGTTGAGAAGTATCCCGCCCGCGGTCGGCGAGTGTCCAGACGTGGTCCAGACGAGGGGAGGTGGCGAGCCGCTTGGAGGGTGCACGCAGTCGAGCGGCCCTGCATCGAGAGAACTTGGTGAGCATGACACGCACAACAAGCAATGCGAAATTGTGAGGGAGGGGGAGGAAGTAAATAAGGGAGGGGGGAGGTATTGTAGAGATGTGCGGCGAAGGTTTAACTGAGTGTTGCTAATGGAATGAATGATAGGAAAACGAGTGCGAGAACAGTCGGCTAACGTTACGCGAAAGAGGGGGGCGGGGCACGAAAACATCACGTGCAGCCGCTCGTAACAGTCAGCTAACGTTACGCAAAAGAGGGGGGCGGGGCACGAAAACATCACGTGCAGCCGCTCGTAAGACCCTGATGGTCTAAATTGCGACTAAGTGTGAGGGTGGGTGTGTGGTTTCCTACGACTTGACATTTATTGATCAATGAGTAGATGAGGTTCCCTATTGTTCGAGCAAGAAACTCGATAGGTAGATGACGTTTCCCTGTGGGCGGTAGCTAGTTACATAGTTGCCCAAAACGGAAGATAATTGGCTGGTTAAGCCCTCCTGTTAAGGGGCGTATCACACGCGAGGCGACGCAGCGTGCGCAGTCCGGTTATATTATTGATGAGATTACCTTGTTCCAGGAGAGACAGGAAGACAGCTGTAGGGTTAGCGGGGTAGATTGCAAGTGTATTTTGAACTTAAAAAACATAACAAGAATATACCAGTAGCTCGAAGAAATCGGTGACGTCACCAGTAGGGATTTAATAGGATATCGCGAGCACAAGGAATTTTGGGTTTGAGAGTGGTGGGGAAGAGAAGCATGATAAAGGAGCTGGTACGGAGATAAACTATAAACCAGTGGATCGAAAACAAGGGGAAAGGGGCGTGGCTGCGCACGGAGAACGCCGGCCATGGCAAGTGTAAACGCGGGAGGAGAACGGAGAAACAGGACGACTGTATAAGATCATCGTAAGGGGTACGCAGCCGCAGGGGGCTGCGTGCGCTTCGGCCGCAGGGGGCCGTAGGGGAAGGAATATAATATAACATCATATTTATTATTATTGCATAATTTGTCAAAAGGATTGTCGAAAGTCCCCACATTTGCGGGGCGAGGTAAGCAATACAAGGTTGTATATCGTAAACTGCTAGTAAGGGGAAGGGTAACAAGGGGAGTGAATTTATGTCATACGGGAGAGGGTCGGGAGGGTGGGGGAACACCCTCACTACCCCACTACAGCACATATGCACCACACTGCCACCACATAGGGAGAAGTTAATTAAGTACAGCATAGAGTGGACCCAGGGGACAGATAACAAAATGTTAACACCATGGCCGCCTAATGGTAGTTTCGATCCATATGCCCAACATTCACTACTGAACCATCTGCACAATACATACAAGGGGAAGAAGTTGGCAAACCATGTGGAGGTGTTTAACTTATGGAGGATGTTCCAGGGGTCTCGACCAGGACCAAATGGAATGTTCACTATGGGGGAAACACCGGAAGAAAAGGAGATTAAGAAAGAAGGAACGGGTGGGGAAAAGGAGTGCGAAAGCACAAAGAATACGGGGAACGAAAGACAGGGAGGAGAAAAGATTGATAAATCAGACGACATAAAAAAGGAACCGAGCAATGGGATACCCATAACACCGGGAGTGAAAACAGAGGGAGGAGGGTTGTACCCTTTAAGAGAATTAGGAGAAATAGCAGGACAGTTAAGGGCGGCTGAAGGATACTCAAACCCGGCATACAGCCCTCCACCATATGTGGCTCATGGGAAGATACCAATGGGGGACAGGAGGATTAGAGAAGAGCAGACTGTAGAGATAGGAAACGATGAGTGGATAGCTGCACAGATATTGTTGAAATTACGAGGCTCACTAACTGGAGAAGAAAGGGAGGCGGTAAGGAGAACAAACGAGGATAGTGCCAGAGAGAGTGAAATGAGGGGAGAGGAGCTACTACGGCAGAAGGAAGAGATTTTGGAGGAAAGATTAGCAGAACTAAGGGATGAGCAGAATGAACTGATCAAACAACTTGAGCGGGAGGAAAGAGAGAGAGTGAGGAAAAGGAAAGAAGGTAAGGACGAATTGGAAAAATTAAGGGAACGAAGTGAGGAACAAAAGAGAGAAGCTGAAAGGGTAAAAGGAGCAGCAGATAGGGTATCAAGAGTAGTGCTGAGAGAGAAGAAGAAGGAAGAAGAAGAAAAGGAAAAAGAAATGGAAATATGGAGGAGGAGGATAATATCAGAGGCAACTAAGAAATATGAAGAGGGGAAGGTAATAGAGAGTATAGTAGAAAGAGAAAGGGTGAAATGGGAAAGGAAGAAAGAGGATGAAAGGATATTGGAACAGATGAGCAACGAAGTAATGGAGGAGTTGAAAAGGAAAAGGGAGGAAAATAGTAGGGAAATGGAGGAGAGGAGTGAAGGAGGAAGAGAAGAGAGGGGTTGGGAGAGTGAAAGATGGGGAGATGTATATAAAAGTAGAGGTAGCAACAACATCAGCACAAAGGGGAACAGTTGGTAACAACGGAAAGGGAGAAAGAGACCTAATAGACTTAAAAACAGTAACAATGAAAGGAAAAAAGGCAGAGTGGGGGGTGCCATTTATGAGTGATTTTTGTAGTGAGGAGGAAGGAGGAGTGGAGAAGGATGGAAGGAAGAGTGAAAGGGAAAGCTTAGATAAACTATACCTTACTAGAACAAACATAGATTCGCCCTGGATGAGTAGAAGATGGGAGGAGCTGGAGAGAAGTAAGGAGGAAGTGAAAAGAATAGGGGAAACACAAACCAATGAAACCACGCCACCCACATCACCATCGCACCCTCCCACGTCACGCCCTACATGTTCAACTACCGCGCGCTCTCTGCACAGAATAAAGCTCGCGCCCTTCATGAATGAACTTACACCGTATGCATGTCGGCTTAGGGACCTCCCTAGTCGCAGGCAAGACAGACAAATAAACATACCCATATTGAACACAGGAAATGATGAAAAAAGGGGAAAGGAAGAAGAGGGAGGTAGGAGCAGAGGTAGTAAGGAAGAATTTGGAGTAGTAAAAGAAATGGGGGAAGAGGAGGGGTGTGAAGACTCAACATTATGGAGCGTAAAGGGTGACACAACACAGAATTTAATGCCACTGCTGAAGAGAGGAGGGGTTAGACCACAGTATGTACCTTGGAAACATACGGATAAGGAAAATATAAAATGTAGGCTCCCATCACTAAGTGGAGGTGCGGGTAAGTGGATATATGAAATGGAAAAACACACCGCAGGACAGAAACTAGCAGTAGGAGATGTGAAGGGCCTGTTAATATCAATATTAGGGGATAGAGCGGATGACATTTGGAAAAGAGCGGGATTCCATGGGGTAACAATAACGAACACATCGCATGATGGGGCACCATTTGCAAACTGCAGACATGCGCTATGGCAGGCACTGAGAGTGCAGTACCCAGACACATCAGACATAGGAGCCATTACTTCCCGTAAGATGGGTGAAAATGAGGATCCTGTTGATTATATACAGGATGTTCAAGAGAAGTGGCGCATGGAAACTAGAGAACAATGGGACAAAACACCAGCCATATTTTATCATATACTAGTACAAGGGCTCCCAGAAGGAGTTCAAAAACAACTAAAGAAAGTAGTAGGGATGGAAGCAAAACCATGGCCAGAAATACAACTGACTATAGTACATCACTGCAGAACATGGCAAGGAAAAATGAAACAAAAGGAAGAGGATAGGAAAACAGAAGAGGCCAAATTAGTACAGAAAAAACTTACTAAATACACAATGGAAGGGGCACTAATAACTACGCCCACACCAATGGCCCAAAGCCCAACGCAAGTAGTGGCTGCACAAGATCCCGCACAAATAACGCCTCCACAAGGTGTAATACAGCAAGTGCCGCCTCTGCAATTACACGCACCAAACATGGGAGGAGGGTACCCAATGCAAGGAACTGGGTATTATAGTTATAACCGAGGGAGAGGAGGGTTTATGAGGGGGAGAGGATATGGATATAATACCCAACAACAGGCTGGGGGACTAAGAAATAACTACCCCACAGGGCAACCCGTATACCAGGACAACACAGGGAGCTTCCCATGGCAAAACAGGGAACCACCCGTGTGTTGGAGCTGCGGACTATTGGGACACATGTCACGTACATGTAGGGTCAGGCCAGGAACACCAGCATGGAATGAACAAGCACAACCCAGGACATTACAAGAACAGCAGGGCATACAACAAGAGCAGACGTCACAAAAGGGGAGTGACCCACAACAACAAACAACACAACAGCCACAAACCTATTCACTGCCACAACAACAAATAACACAGTACCTGCCACCGCCACAACAACAAGTAGCGTTAATACAACCACCACCCCAAAATGAACGAACACAATTGGGTGGGGTGACGGTGTTGGGACACAACCCTTACACAGGGAATGGCCAATCATTGTACCCCCAATAGGCCAGCCCACAGACGGCCTTGGTGTGTCCCATCCTGTCAGTAACACCTAATAGTGCGGAGGAACCACGCATAGAGGTAACGATAGGTGACAAAAAATTATCATTTCTTGTTGACACCGGGGCAACCCGGTCTTGCATAAGGGAAGGTAAATTTAAGATGTCAGGCGAAGCCATGAACACCCAAGGATTTTCTGGGGCTAAAGGGTTGGTTCCATTTACTGATAATGTTCCCTTATCTATTGGAGATTATGATCTGTCAGTTCCACTCTTGTATTATAGTGCCTCACCAGTAAATATACTGGGGAGGGACATAATGAACAGGTTGAACATGACGATCTCCTTTACAGAGGATGGCATAATTTGCTCTACTCCAGGGATTAACATGCTCGCAGCACGACAGATTTTGCAAGCATACTGTGGACAGACAGCGATTAGGGCGGAGCCAGTAGATGGCGAGATATTCCAATATGGCACTGACATGGCATTTGCATGGATGCCAGGGATAGAAGGGAAAATATGGAGGAGACCAGCAGCCTATCTATTCCGACCAGAAACACCAGGTAATGAACTAGAAGGGAAGGTGTTTGTAGTGGACATTGAGAGCATTATTGCAACAGCTGATTATGTTGCTGTGCACGCCCAAGATAAAGAAGGGAGAGCATGGAGGGCGGTGATAGCACTAGCAGAAGGATGTAGGCTGACCCAGGTGTCAGATGAAGAGCTGTTCTCAGAAGAAAAGGAAGAAAATGAAATGGTGTTCATGATGAGTGTAGAAATATGGCTAAGAGTGGCTCACAAACAAGTAGCACAGAAAATTGCAATGGCACTTGAGGCACCCGCAGGCACCCCAGTCCCATTTTTTTAAGGAGGATATGTCAAAGGTGCCCAAATCATTATGGACTATTAGCCCTTATGACGTGGGATGCATAAAAAGCATAGGGGGTGTAAGGATAAAATTGAAAAAAGGTGCGATACTACCAAGAGTTAAACAGTACCCATTGTCAAAAGAGGCAGATGAGGGCATATTTGAAACCATAACGGCCCTTATAAACAATGGCATATTGGTCCCCTCAGAATCACCATGTAACACAGCTGTGTACCCGGTGCGCAAGGCTAAAGGGGGGTCTTGGCGCTTCATACAGGACCTCAGACCCTTGAACAACATAGTAGAAGCAGAGTATCCAGTAACAGCAAACCCGGCCACAATATTGTGTGGCATTCCAGCAGAAGCATCACGATTTACAGTGATTGACCTTAAAAATGCTTTCTTCTCAATACCATTACACCCAGACTCACAAGATTTGACAAGCTTCACTTACCGAAATACAAAGTGGAAACATACCAGATTACCACAGGGGTATTGTGAATCACCCTCAATTTTCAATAGAGTAATACAGATGGATTTGGGTAACGTTGAGGTGGAAAGCACAGTGTTACAGTATGTGGATGACATAATAATTTGCAGTACAAACGAAAGTAAATGTAGAGAGGACTCCTTAAAAATGTTGACGATACTGGCAGAAAAGGGGTACAAGGTAGACATGGAAAAGATACAATACTGTCAGGAACAGGTACTTTACATTGGTCAACTGATATCCCAACATGGAAGAAGGATTGCACCACAAAGAGCACAGGCCATCTCAAGCACTCCCGTGCCACAGACTGTGAGAGAACTGCAGCAATTTCTGGGGCTGTGCAACTACTGTAGAGCATGGGTATTTGATTACAGCTCATACATAGGACCCCTGCTTGAGGGTTTGAAGGAAGCAAATAAAGGGGAGAAAAAGTTGGGATGGACTATGGAAATGAGGGAGGCATTTGACGAATTAAAAGACGCGATATCAACTGCTCCAGTACTTGCATCCCCAGACTATGAGCGGCGCTTCTTTATATTTTCACATTGCGACTCAGCAGTGATGAAAGCAGTATTGGCCCAAAAAACTAGCATGGGCTATAAACCAGTAGCATTTTACAGCGGTCACTTAGACCCTATAATGTTAGGCCACTTCTCTTGTGAACAAGGTCTTGCTGCAGCTGCTTTTGCAGTAGAAAAAGCATCAGCAATAACTATGGGGTGTCCAACTACACTATTTGTGGAACATGCACTATTTGCGATATTGAATAAACCTAAGTCCACGTTAACGACACAGAGGGCATCAGGTTATGAGATTATTTTGTCTAAAGCTGAACTGGCAATTGTTAGATGTAGCACGGTTAACCCTGCAAGGTTCCTAGCAGAAGTAATTGAAGAGGGAGATTACGCCCACGACTGCACCCAAGTAACTGAAATATACTCATGTACTAGGAAAGTTGAAGAAAACGCACTAGAGGGAGGTGAGCTTTTGTTTATTGATGGGTCATCAACTATTGATCAAGGAGATGGGATACGAAGGACTGGGGCAGCAGTAGTAAAAATGATGGAGGCGCCGGTGTGTGTGGCTATGAAGTGTGTACAATTACCACAGCACTACTCTGCTCAAGCGGCGGAACTCGTTGCACTAATATTGGCATTAAAGGAAAGTTTTAATAAAAGAGTAACTATATATTCCGACAGTGCATATGTTACATCCACTGTCCACTCAGGGCTATCAAAATGGAGAAGGAGAGGGTTTAGGAGAGCTGATGGCACTCCAGTACAACATGCCCTCTTGTTGGCTGAACTAATTGAAGTAATAAACGACCCCCAAGAACTAGCCCTAGTAAAATGCACCGCACACACCAATGGAGAAGACTACGTTTCAAAAGGAAATGCAGCAGCAGACGCACATGCGAAATATGCTGCATATTTTGGTGAGATATGGAACCCCACAGACTCACAGAGAGGGAGAGGGAGGGGAATAGCGAGGGAAATGTTAATAAGAGAAGGGTACACCCATCTCCCAGCAACACAGATTATGGAGCTACAAGCGGCTGCACCAATGGCCGAAAAAGAAGTATGGGTGAAAAGAGGATGCACAATGTCACCAACCGACGCACTATGGCGCCAGGGTGGCACTGGGAAAGTTGTAATACCGTTGGCACTGTTAAATACCGCCTTGAGCCAATTACATCACCCTGCCCATACAGGCAAGGAAATAATTGCAGCACGAATTAGAGAAGATTGGTTTTGTCCCGAGTTAACCTCCCATGTGTCAAATTTTATCAGCAATTGCATCACATGTCAACAGTTTACGGCCGGTCATACTCTAAAAGTGATAAGAGGTACAATACCCCGGCCAGAAGGACCTTTTCGGCACCTTCACATTGACTATGTTGATATGATCAACATCTGTCAAGGCAATAGGTATATGATTGTAGTAGTATGTCCATTTTCTAGGTGGATTGAAGCAGGGCCCTGTTCACACCCTGATGCGTTTAGAGCAGCCAAATTCATAGTAAGGGAGGTCTTCCCCAGGTGGGGAGTGTGCGAGGTGTTAAGATCAGACAACGGCCCCCATTTCGCAAATGAAATGTTCCAGCATATTACATCTCTGCTGAACATTAAACACAAATTTGCATGTGCATACCACCCACAGGCTAATGGTGTATGTGAACGCCTGAATGGCCTGTTGAAGGAGGCAATTGCTAAAATACAACAAACAACAAAGAAAAGTTGGTTGTATTGCCTTCCGTTAGCATTGTTTGAACTTAGAAACAGGCCAGGGTCCGACCACCACCTCACCCCTCACGAAGTGGTTACTGGACGTCAAATGCGCCTTCCCCTAACACCAACGTCAAGGGCATTCACCGATAACGAAAGTTCAGCGAATGTGTTAGGAGATGAAATGTATCAATATGTGTCTTCTTTGATTACTAGTGTCGTGTTTGTGTCTCAACAGCTCGAGCGCACACGGGGCGGGTCTACCAGCAATCAAGAAAAAGACGAAAGTACGGAATTGGGAAAGGAGAACTCGTGCAAACTTGCCAAAGGTGACCACGTACTACTTCGCAATTTCAATAGAAGGTGGCACGAGAAGAGGTTCACTGGCCCCCATCTGGTAGAGGACGTATCAACAAGAGCAGTAAAACTAAAGGATAAGCGTGCCTGGAACCACCTACATGACGTAAAGATCTACAAACTGCAGACCCGCCCCAGCGCCAACGACAGGTCCGTTGGACGAACAGCAACAACATCGCCGACAGCGGAAGAAAGTTCCACCACAGACAACAACCCAATTGTTCCCTCGGAGACGATAACTGACGAAGAAAGGGGTGATCCCCATACTGCCCACCCCATGGTCACGCGCTCAAAGAGTAAAAATACTTCCGCCATCTGAGCGCAAACCCCCCCCCATTGACTCCTAAGTACAGTTGTAACTAAAACTAAAGGACATTGCTTGCACCAATACACATGTAAACACGTGAATGTTCTCTTTTTTTCTCGCACATACAGGAACTGCGTAATATTGTATTGTTAAGAAAAGCTAATTAACAAGTTCAGTGTACAGGCGTAGATGGTGCTGCCAGACGATAACTACCCAGAAGAATTGTCACACCAATTTGTATACGAAATAAAGAGGCCAACATACCTAAAAAGGAGAAGGGTACGTGTGTACTACACAGCCTTCCTCCTGGCCATAGAATATTACATGCCCCACCTCCGCCCATACTTGCCGGTCCTAAGAGACCCATCACTTAGAGTAGCGTGGGAGCAGCTCTTCGCCTGGGCACTGAATGACCACTTGATAGGGAGAGCTTAAAGGAAACAAAACTAACATTTAATAACGAGCACTTTTGAGAATTTTTAGGCGGGCAACTGTAACGTCGCAAGAATAAGCTGCCAGGACCGCAGCAAGGTAAGAGCAAAATGCCGGTGAAATTAGCATATGTAATAAAAATAATAGGGATTTTTATGATCACCGGGTTCTTGGCTGCCTCCGTCTGGCAGTACAGCTATGCTATTGATTTTATTGCTGCACCCAAACTTAATATACCCCCGTCCCCTGCTGCAACAGGTGTTACGTCAGGTGGTAATCGTAATTTTGCACCCAAACAAAATAGAGTTAAACGCAGCACGTACTCAGACAATAAAGGTATTGATAATTATGTACAAGATTCAGCACACGTCACAAACAACATATGGTACCAACACATGACCCGCATTGGTAAGCAGACAACTGAGGATAGCTGTTACGTTTGCTCATTAATACCATACGCCATGAGCGCTTCACGAACATTTGTTGCCACAGAAATAGATGAAAAAACAGCACAGTGCATAATATATTTGGCCCTGTTCCAAACGAAAGGCAGATTTCAAGGAACAGTAGTGCACATGACATGGAAAACACGAGACTCATACCCATATGAAAACAACTTCCTCAAGACCTATCTGAGTTATCACAAGACCAGTTTACATGCTGAAGCATTCAGGTACATAACAAGTGGCCCTGCAAAAGGAGAAACAAAGAAGGTAACACTGCAGTACCTACCATGTGATTGGTACGCAACTGAAGTTCCGGGTAAACAAGGATGCTGGGAGAGGCCGCTACTGACGATAACAGGAAAGGTGTTCCTGGGCAACAGCTGGGAGATAGGAGTGATTGGCAGCAACATGGTAACAAAAGAAACTATCTCAACTATCGAGACACACAATCATCGATGTTGGACGACGTGGATCAAGTATGTACCAATGCTCACGTGGGTAGAAGAAGATGAAGACCCGATAACTATACTACCATTGACTGCGCCTAAAGTATGCTACCAGCATAAAGGAGAGGTGGACGTAGGATATAACACCAATTGTGCAAGCGTGATGGAGTTGCCTGAGGGGGGAGCGGGAACAGCAGTAATAATGGACCATTATTGGGCCTGTGGGGAAAAGGCATATCATACACTGCCTCCCCTGTGGAATGGTGTGTGCACAATGGTACACGTCAATGTACCATCACTAGTGGTACCTAAGAAGCATGTCGATGTGGCGAAATTTCCTAAAATGGATGAAGGGGATAAGAGAAGAAAGAGATCTGCACCACTTCAGAAGGAGCAAGGAAACAGGACCAACAGCAATGATACTGTCCTAAACAGGAGAAAAAGACAAGGAGAGCCATTGACAGGAAATTACCTGTGGGGAAGGTCGGAAACGGAACTAACATCAATACCGCCAGAACATAGACTATTCAGCAGAGCAGCAATGTTCTTCTCCTCAATAATACATCCGGGACTGCAGGCATACGCAAACGCAAAATGGCTCCAAATAACAAGGTGGGAACTAATGATGACCATCAATTCAACAGTAAATGGGTTCAACGCAATTAAAGAGGAGCTGCGAGCTGTAAGGATGGTAGCACTCCAGAACAGATATGTATTGGACCTTCTCACAGCAATGGAAGGAGGAGTCTGTGCAAAAATAGGACAATCTTGCTGCACGTTCATACCTGCCAACGATGCTGACAATGGTACACTGACAGAAGCAGTTTCACAATTGGCCCAGATGCACTCCAAAATGATGGACGAAAGTAACGGTGTAAACAAGGATAAGAGCTGGTTTTCACTATTATGGTTATGGATGCCATCTTGGCTGTCAGATGGACTGAAAATAATAGTGGGATGTGCTATTTTGGCTGGAGCTACCCTGATCATAATTAGATTTTGGAAGGCCCGGAAAGCACGCACGACTGACGAGTTGCAGGAAATGGCGGGAATGCACCCCTTAATGCCAGCGGATGACGGCCAGCATACAGGTGTGATAATACAAGAAAGGGAGAAGTTGCGCACCCAAATCATCACCAATCATCTAGACCCACCATCAGTGAAGATTGAGAACCCAAGGAACCCCAGGAGCTACATAGGAAGATGGGTATACTGTACTCCTGGAGGAACATGTGAATACATGTATTGGTCATTTGAAGATCATGTAAACCATTATGGACATCTCGGAGGGATAACTAAGATATGGAGGGTAAGAGGAGATAACGAGAAGGATATGTTTGTGGTCGACAAGTCGACCAGAGGGGGGACTGAAGTGGGAGAATGGAAGACCAGGCTCCCGTCCTTCACCTCTCGCGCTTGGCCTAGAGGGTCACGGCCCAGACACCCGCCGCGGGAAGAGTTTGTCCATTTACAGACGACCAGGTACCCTGGTACAGGAACATACGGATGTGTCCACCTGCCTGCCCAGCAGCCCGCACTGGCCATGCCGACACCTGCGGCTCGGATCAGCTAGACTAAAAACCACACGTCGTTAGAGATGCCATGACGACCTAGACAACGGGAAGCACATCTGTACAAGTATACACACTTAACATTTCCACACCAATTTACACGAAGAACATACTCAGTGCTCTGACGTAGGCGACAGGCATATTCACGGACGTGCATCTTTATTATTTTTACATAGGCTTTCAGAATGAAGAAACGCAAGATGCATCATGAACTCCTCTATAACGCTTGCTCACGCTTCCCTTGAAACCCGTTACCACCATGAGAGGTATAATGGAAACACGATACTGGTCATGGAAATGTATGCTACTATAATCTAAAGCACCTATGCACCAAACAGACTACTTAAGCACCAGGCCCGAGTAGGCCTCAAACAAGAGCTCCCGTGGACATTAACAAAGCAAGAGTCAGGTTGCTGATCCTGCAGAAAGAACCCGATGGAGCAACCAGCCAAGGTCGCAATGTAACAAGCCCACATCCAAGAACAAATCATCAAAGGCACGATGTTGCAACCTCGTACTCCGCGTACCAACGTTAAAGTCATATCTACAAATTAAACCAGACACACAGTGGAAAAGCAATATTAATTGTGCAGAATTCTGCCTCAAACACGGTCCCGCCTCACGTGACCAAGCCGAATCTGACGAGATGCCAAAACCCAGGAGAGAAAAGGCGTCTGGGTCCCTCACTACGAGACACAGGCCGAGACACTTGAAAGGCTCAATGGACACCTGCTACAGTGGGAGCGGTCAGCGGGAGCGATCAGCCTTCCACCTATGAATAAATCCTCACATTGTCTGCACGTACCCATATTGAAACATTGTTGCAAACACAGGTACACCGAGAGCTGGGAACAACGGTGGTCCCAGGCTGGGGAGCTCACGGATGCACCAATCAGAACATGGGGCTCTTATCTCAGACGTCAGTAACATTAGCCAATCCTCAGGAGCCTTCATGTAACAATTCTTATGTATCCAATTATAGGGACAACCCAGATATACCACCTGACTACACCTTGTCCACTAATATCATTCTCTATATGTGTACTATACTAACCCTACCACTCGAGCAACCAATTAAGAGTGGCGATAGGTTTTTTGTTAACTTTCTGAAGTGACGCAAGTAGCGCGTCATAATGCAGTAAAAAGGGCCTGCGAGCCCCACGATTATGTGTGTGTCAGGACGGACGCGTACGCTCCTTGACCCATCCCTGCCGTTTTGTATAAATAAACAGCAGAGTCGCCTTGCTCCTTGTGTGCGTCTCATACTCTATCTCATCTGGGATATACGGGAGGAGTTGGGGCCTCCCTGCCCGGAGGTCTGCGGACGGCCCGGCCGACCCCGGCAGAATTTCCCCCCCGACAGTAGGGATATCATTAGAGAAGCAAGCAATCCGACAAGACATTGCTATTTCATCAAATGGAAAATATTTGTATTCTGGTGCAGAATAAACACAACCAATCCCATAGATTGCTCGGCTTCAGAAGTGGTACTATACCTCATGTACTTGCTGGACTCTGAGCTTGGTATGGCATTGAAACACAGTACTCACTCAGTTCATGGGACAGCCCTTTGAACCCATGCACGAAGCATCACTTAAAGACATTACATACAAGGTGGCTTTCCTCATTGCTATAACCTATATGTAAAGGATATGTGAGCTACAAGTACTATCGGTTTCTGAACCATTTGTTGTCATACATAAAAACATGGTGGTTTGAAGAATGCATCTTGGCTGCTATTCAAAATTCATTTCTAAAATCCACCTAAACCAGTCGGTTGAATTGCCAGCTTTCTTCCAAAACCCACAAAGCAAAAGAGAAAGATCTCTTCATACTCTCGATGTGCGAATTGCAGTAATTTACTACCTTGACAAAACAAAAGACAAACGAAAAACACAATTCTTTGTGTCCATTACAATAAGAAGAAAAGGACAGACGGTCACCAAGGCAACTATTGCTAGGTGGATTGTTAAATGCATACAGGTGTGCTTTTCCATAGCTCACAAAACACTACCATCCACACCAAGGGTGCATTTCACAAGAAGCACAAGAGCAACCCTTGCTTTTCTAGATAATGCACTGCTGAAAGTGAATTGTAAAGCTGTACCTTGGAGGTAAGTACACACATTCACAAAACACTATTGTGTAGATACACAATTAAAAGCAGATCCACAGGTGGGGCACTCACCATTAAGACATGTATTCTCTAACAGCCCTTCAGCTCGCCCGCCTCCTTCACTAAATACTACTTGCTCATTTATGCAGAACATGAGAATCTAAGCAGATTCACAACCTCCATAAGACAAATATTACTTGCCAATAATCATCTTTCTGAAGCTTGTATATGCTTAGAAGCACATGCACCCACCCATCCTCCCCACGCGAGAACAGAAGGGTGCATTCACGTATGTACAGGGGAGACAACATTCTACACAGGTTAGAAAACAAACCATCTCAGGATGCCAACGCCGGAAGGATCATTGGTACCCAGACACGTAGAGCAGGGATAGGCTTACAGCTATGCCCCTGTCAATGCCCCGTTATTGATTCTGAAAAAACAGTATGTAATACTCTGCACCAATCACTAGATAGTGGCCTATACAAAGCATGTGATTCCAAGCAGTTACAAGATTCAGAAAGATGATTGCTGTTAAGTAATATTTGTCATATTTGTAAATCTCAGCCCCCCAGGTAGGTATAGGAGATGTTTGCAGAATGCTAGGATCAATTTTCTTTTCCTTTTGTGAGAGTAACTGTTCTGGGAAAGCCTGGTCCCGCATTCTGTTAACAAAAGGCACCTTTATTTTGCTCTTGGAAAACCCCACCATAAACCCCAACATGTCTGTAAGTTTAAGCCAATAGCTTTTCTCCCCCAATAAGGATCATAGAGTAACATAATGTTTAATGTTTTATCAACCCCTTACCTATTTGAAGATCTAGTAAATCTGAGGGGCATTGTGAGTATTGCTCCTTCTCGCACTTTCTTCTGTGCCTAACACAAGTAATTGGTTTTAGTTATTTCAGTCTAACAGATAACAAAGACTTGAATGGGCAGCAGCTTGTTTAAATTCAGCCAACCTGACCAAGGGGATTCTTCATGGCGAAGCTCTTACTCCAGGTTTGCTCTTCATATTCCATGACTTCCCCTTCGTTGTCACTCCTTCACTGATGACACTTCGCCATTGCTTCAAGCTTCCAGCAACTCCCACTTGATAAATCAAGTACCTTATCGGTCTTGGACCGGTTAGGCAGAATCCAGCTGGCTTCAACTGCCCACTGATCAGGCAGAAATCATATTTGGCTCAAACGGGTATAACTCTCAATTCTTACCTTTTTCTGTCTTTCACACTTAATGGCCAGCCACCCCACCTTACCTGCGAGAACAATAAAACCCAGGATACGTCTGTGGTGTCCGAATTACCCTGGGGCATCACATGTATTTCATTTGTAAAAGTTCTTCTTACTCTTCTCTCCAAAAGTGATAAGGTAGTGGGTGCTCTCATCAACACCCAATGGACTACTCCATCTGCCTTTATGCCATGTCTTTCAGTCAGACTAATTAAACCTACAGCCTGTAGAGGAGAAGGCTGCACTGTGCCTTCTGTGCACCCCATGACAGACTAACCCTACAGCACCCACGTACATGTCTCTGTCTATCCATACCGACACACATCTCCTTTGTTACCCTAAATAACTCTCAAGTGATAGTTCTCTGTGACCCCCACACTGTTTTTTTTAGTAAGGTGGCAGCATATTTCATCAGTGGTGCACTGAGAATTCCATTTGGCCTCCTTGCTCTTCCTTTCATAGACTGATTGCTATATTCATGGGCGTAGGACAAATCCCCCCACAATTTTAAGTGGCGGGGATATAATGGCATTTATCCCTCCCAGAATATGTAAGTAGAATATGTAAGCCTTGTGCATGCAGCGTGTAATAATTTGCAGCATGTAATTATACTTCTGCAGGCTGCAGCCGTCAGCATGCAAAAGTACAAGTTCTGCAGACTGCACGCTTAAAGATACATCCCTGAAGATTATCAGGCCACGTGAAAGCCACAAAAAGGAGCCCTCCAGCCTTTAATATCATTACTGGGGTCCTCATACATGACCCATATAAGGTGCTGAAACTGGAAAAAGTGGGCATTGCCTGGTCAGCCTAGCGCCAGGGTTTAGGTCTCGGGGCGCTACTGCATGGGACAATTTGCCTTAGTCCAGTTCTGCCTTACTCCGGTATTGCATACCCTGTCCCCATCAAATGATGGGCCCTTCCCCCTACTATCATACAAGGCGACTTGATGGGTCTGCATCATATGTCAGAAGCCACCAGATCCTTCGAGTTGCCCATCCAGTCCCGGTTTTCATCTGCCTTCTGGGACTTGTGGTTTTGCTTTTCTAATTTTGAATAAGAGACTGCAATCCCCATATTACAAAGAGCTATGCCCTCAGAATGCCATGAACATCTCCAGAACGCTCTGGAGTGTGTAGCCCCTTCCCCCGCCTGGATTTCCATCCTTCCCTAAAAATGTTACCCCAGCACTGACCTCAGCACTCTGTGCAGAAAAGCAATGCAAACCAACGGGATGTATCCTAGTGAAAGGACGCCCAGCACTTCTGTTTCCCGATTAAAAATGCTTTTGGAGGCTGCAGAAGTTAATCACATGCAAATGCCTGCATGGGTGTCAAAAGTAACCGGAAACATATTTGCAGGCTGATACTTTAAATGTGGCCCAGTGTAGGGGGAACAACTATTCACTACTACTCGAGGTGTATTGCCTACCCAGATCTCAGTATAGACGTCTTTGGCCCCCAGCCCTCTTTAACACCTGCACCCATCAACCTGTCATGCACATTCCCACAGTCATATCAGGGAGACAATGCTGAGCACGGGGGTGCATGTGGGGGGATGAAGTTTCCATGTTAGGGCTTGGTCAGTGTGGGGTGCATGTGGGCGGCTGAAGCTACCATGTTAGGGCCTGGTCGGCGGAGGTTGCATGTGGGGGGGCTCAGGATTCGTTAGGGCCTGGTCGGCGGGGGTGCATGTGGGGAGCTCAAGCTTTCATGTAAGGGCCTGGTCGGCAGGGGAGTGCATGTCGGGGGGGGGGGGGGCTCAAGCTTCCATGTTAGGGCCTGGTCGGCGAGGGGGTGCATGTCGGGGGGCTCAAGCTTCCATGTTAGGGCCTGGTTGGCGGTGGGTGCTTGTGTGGAGGGCTCAAGCTTCCATTTAAGGGCCTGGTCAGCGGGGGGGGGTGCACGTGGAGGGCTCAAGCTTGCATGTTAGGGCTTGGTCGACTGACCTGCGGAAAATGACATAACGCGGAACTATACAATTGGCAGCGTTTTGTTGGTGCGCAATTTGATTGTCCTACCATTCCATTCTAAATGCACAGCTCTAGCTTAGTTGGAAGAAAGCCACTTTTCCTAAACGAATGGAAGCAGAGTCGGGGAAACGGAACAAATGTACCCTGTGGTTGGCAAACAGTGCCAGCAAACGAGCAAAGCGCAAACTCTGAAGAGGCAGCCGTCTCTCACAAATATGGCAATGGCCAGATGTCTACGTAATTAGGGGCTGCACTGTGATTTGCAGATTTTATGTGTCTCCTACGCCCCTGGCTATATTCTTGCACTTGCGCTTATTACCTCACCTTTCGGTTAAGCTTTTCAATTCACAATCCGTGTTCCCATTCGCTTGTTTTCAGTTTTGAAAGTGTGGCAACGTTTCAGTTTTCTTTTCGGTGTTACATCGTAACTTTCTTTAAGCTGAAGCAAATGACTGCCATGATTCCCTTGCTGCTTTTAGACCCCCTCAAGTGGCCATCTAGAGAACTGTTGTACTTTGACAGCTTCGTTTGCTATCTATGACACAGAACACATTCTTTCATATTGTGTGGGGTATCTAATTAATGATTCTTTTCAAAGCAGTGTTAGTAAGCACTTCAGAATGTATTTCACGTGAATCAAGCCTATTCAAAATCTCAACAGGAGAGCAACAAAAAGCGTTGCTTTTAACCAGAAGCGAACCTTTATGAAATTGTGAAAACAAAAAGTATGGTTAGTATGTTTAACCCAGTGGTCGAAGTGTACGAAAAGTAGTAGTGGAATGATGTTCCCTGCTGGTCTGCCCCGCTCCCCACAAACCCCATCCCTGCGGCCCCTCCCACACACAATCCAAACCCCCAAACACACAATCCAAACCCCCAAACACACCTGCTATTTATGGGAATGTGCAGTGCAGCGAACTGAAGTGCAAGCTTCAACTTCTTCCTATACTTTTATTTTAAAACTAAACCATCCCAGAACGATTTCTTTTTTAAATAAAAGTATAGGAACAGTGAAACAAAAATAAAAGTATGGATGCACCGCTCCCGACCGCTCCCGCCCACTTCCACCTCTGGTTTAAACTATTTAGACTTGATGCAGGGTTATCTTGGCGAGATTTTGGGTGGTAGTTTGGCAGAGTAGAGGGGTCTACGGAGGCTAGAGGGTAGGTGATGGCAAGGCTGGACCAGTTAGAAAGGTGGTCCAATGGGAAGACAAGACACAGTGGCTTGGTGACCCTGCCTCCCCTGCAGTTACCATAAAGAGTAGCGAGCAGGAGGGCTCTGCAAGTGGTAGGAAGTGTACAGGCTGCTCCTCCAGCAGCCCTCTGCGCTGCAAATGCTTATTTTTCACATATATACATACATATGTATAATTTTTATTTTTATTTATCTTTTTTTTTTTTAAAGCAATGCACGTCTGAAGTGCACCAGTTTTATGATTAGCTGCACACAATACACAATATTGTAGGCGTGGCCTTTTTCTTTGAAAAGTCTGTTGGGTTTATCGCAAAGGCCCTTGTGTCTCACTCTTGAAATTATTGAGAACTATTTGACAATTTGCAGAGTTCTCAGTCTGTCCTCTCTTGGATGGGACGTAATCAACCATGCTTGGCTCTTAGGCTTCCGTCTAAAAGCTTCCTGGTTGCCATATGTACAGGAATTCAAAATTTCAGAAGATGATTTTAGAGGTGTGTTTTAGCATATTTTAAAGAAGAGTGTGAATTAAGTAGTGATGTTAGGCGAGCAAAGTTAGGAGTAGTTTATCTCTATTACTTTAATGAGCATGCAGATGTCTATATTCAGCAGTTACTTTGCATGTAGATTATTGTTGTGTGGCAGAAGATAAAACCTTCACTTCTGCCAATTATGTAGGTTTAACCAATGGGGCCATGCATACCTATATGCAAACATCCAGAGGTCCTGGTATTTTAGCAGGGCTGCCTCTGCCCTGCATCCTATGCATTTGATTGATTGTTTATTTGTATAGCGCCTATACACAATGTGTTTCAAAGCATGTCAAGGCAGGGGAGGGAGCAAGAGAAAAATACAATAACATTGTTACAATTACTTGAGACATAAAGAATGAGTAATATACTATCGTACTAGGCCTGGTGACATTTCTGATAGTTCAACAGCATAGACAACGATTGAGGGAAGGAGGGGGGTTTGGGAGGAAACAAAGGAAAGGGAACATACAATGAGAAGTGGAGAGCCATAGAATTAAAGGGTTAAGCCGAGCCAGGTTGTCTGCTTTGGCTCTAAGAGACAAGACGGCTGAAAGACACCATTCTATCATCATGCTTCCCCATTCACCACAGCACAACACCCTTACCTGGCGGATGTGGTGCTTCCCCATCTGAACAACAACAAATCCATATGTGGTATCCTGGTGTCCAGCCTCCAGAAAACACAAATCTCATACCTGCGGACCTGCTTTAACATAAGGCAAAATTGGAGTCCCAATTGTGGCAGATCAAAGCTAGTGAGAGAAAATGATTTGCCCAGGCCCCCACACTTAACTAAGCATGAACGCAGAAATTTAAATCCATTCTGCTCTTTATAAATACACTTGTCTACATTTTCTCGGACGTGGCTGTTATTAAGGTGGGACAATCCGTTTTTGGCTTTAAAGAGCTAAAATATCTCTGTTTTTTGGGGATTACTTGAAAAATAAGCAAATCACATTATAAAGCATGAAGAAGAAAAGAGACAATCACAGACAAACGTGTACCTGCGCTGCCGTCTTTCATTAGAAACATATTTCTTTTTTCTTCGAATGTTCTTTTTTTCACAAGGCACTTTGTAATTTGTTACAAACTCTCATACTTGTATTTGTTTTAACTGAATGGACAGGCATTAACAAAGATAGTGGTACAAAAACAAAACAACGGACACTTGATTCGAGGAAACATGCAATTTTCCAAGGCTTTGTGATGTTAGTTTTGTTTCTTCCATGATCTGGATCGTTAGCTGATTTGTAATGTTGAACTATGGGTTTGTTAACGTATATTTTTTACATCTCTTGAATGGGTGCTTTCCCATTTGTAATGTTTCCATTGGAGGTTTCTATCAAAAGACTAGGATCGCCCTCTCTTGAATCCTCTAAGTGTTGTGTCGTTTTTGGTTGCCATATTCTTCTTTTATTAACCAAATGTTAGTTTTAATTTGATCTTGTATTATTCTTTGCCCCACAATAAATTCCTTCTTTCACAATAGATAGATTTTTTAAGCCTAATCAGGTTAATATAAGTGCTTCTCTGTGGTTTCAACTCCAGGGACTAAGAGGAAGATGTGGTTACTGCAAGTGCAACACAACGAGGGAGGAGTGGGTGAAGAGAGTTGGGAGTGGGATTCAGATTTGATTTCTGTTGCAATAAAGTTTGTGAAGTCCTCAGCCTGGTGTACACTTAGCATGGAGTGTGGGTAAGTAGCTAAGGAAACATTGTTTTTTTTTCCTCACATGCTTTCTCCATTTTCCAGTGGTCTCAATTTGGCACCGGTGGCGAGGCTTCGTGCTACATGGGAAAAACTTCCCAGCAAATATGAGAAGCTTTTCCAGGATCTGCAGGACTTATTTGACCCATCGAGGAACATGGCAAAATATCGTAATGTCCTTAACAGCCAAAACCTACAGCCACCCATCATTCCTCTGTTTCCTGTGATCAAGAAAGATCTTACTTTTTTGCATGAAGGTGAGTGCAAAGTTCTGCGCGTCTGTTCAGATATGCCATTGAACTCTCAGACTTGAAGGTGGTTGACACGCTCCAGGTCCCGACGACCAAAAGTCAATCTGTTTTATTTTGATCCAAAATAAATATGCATCAGATGTTTGAAACAGACCATGGAGCAGGTATTTTTCTATGTTTGGACCTCCTGTTGTTGATTCTTTTGTCAGGTGATAGATTGATTGTGCTCATGGTGAGGGGTTGGTAATTCTTTGTGAAACCAGCTTCATTGTATTTTATCGATCTCAGAAAATAAATATGTTAAAATCATAAACCAATAGCCACAATTATTCTCTTTGGCATTAGCTCCGTTTTCTCAAAAGCCAACCAGTGCCTTCAAGAACCTTTTATGCAGTGCCACCTTGTGTTTTACCTGGCACAGACTTAAGCCAGTGCCACTAGCAACCACGAGATGAGTTGACTTTCACTTCTTGATCTGCTAATGGCTTCCTTGGGTTAGAAAAGATTAGACACCCTCACACTCACATAGCCTCCCTTCTTAAGGCGCTGTGTTGCTCCCCATGGAGTGTTTAAATAAATAGATAAATGCCTATTAATTCTTTAATGATACCACCAGTAATCCCTTCCCTTTTCCACCCTTCTCCAGGTAACGACTCAAAAGTGGAGGGCTTAGTCAATTTTGAGAAGCTGCGAATGATTGCAAAGGAGATTCGTCACGTTGGCAGAATGGCTTCTGTGAACATGGACCCAGCGTTGATGTTTAGGACGAGGTACATCGTTATTTCCAGATTTATTTTCAAGAAGATAGGACCTGTGTGGTGGTGAATTTCAACCTGGCAGCCACTGTCTTTTGGTTGTCTTGTGTGTTTCAGCCTCACAAAGTGTTATCTAAGCCAAGACTAAATGCTTTGTGTGCATTAGTCCTGCGGATAGGTGAAACAATTGTGCCTTTGGTAGACACATGAACTTTAGCACTCTTTTAGAATACCATATTGAAGATGTTTGGCTATGGGGCTTTATCAGATTTTCCCTCTAAAATACCTGGCAGCATATTTTTAATGTGCCCACCAACTGCTGTTACGGTTCCTATATTTTTGGAGAATTGTATATTTCTATGCTTTAGACCTTAGAAGTGTAAGAGGGCCTAATGGTAGATAATATAAAATACAGTGGGCCTCATTATGAGTTTGCCGGTACAGTAACAACAGTACCGGTAAGCTTGCCGGTACTGTTGTTACCGGACCGGCAAACTACGAGGTCTGCTCCCGCGAGCAGACCACATCGGATACTCCGGCACCATTCATGAATGGTGCCGGTACATATGGTGAACCCGGGAATGGGCAATTACCGGGTCCGGCGGGGCTGTAATGCCCCAGTAATTGCCCATTCCCGGGCGCCAGAAAAAAAATGATACCATGGCAGCCATGCCGGTTTTACCAGCACGGCTACCGCCGGTCTCATTACGAGGCCCAATGTCCGTTTAATATAACCGTGACTTTTATTGTTTCCAGTGGTTAGACATTGTAGGTGGCGAAAAATAAAGGAATGATTGCTGTTTACTCCATATGGAAGCAGCGCTGTTATTACCATGCCTACTGCAGTGAGGGCTTTTTTTTTTAAAAAGTCAAATCCAATTGGATACTGTCTCACCTTTACTTGATTTAGTCAATATTATGTGTCCACAAAGACAAAGAGCAGTACACTATAGAGAAACCTTCTGACACTTGCAATGTCCGTACAATCTTCCTTGCAGCTACATCGTATGAGTTCCCTACAAGCTTGCGTAGCCCCCCGTAGGGTTGTCCAGCATAAATCCCATCCACCGCTATCCTCCGCCTTCCGCACCGAAATCCCTCACTGAGGGAAGATGTGGTTGTACGGTCATCATTTGGCCCCCGCAGGGACCAGCCTGGTATGCAGTTCTTTGGAATGAGTGCATCCTGTGTATTACATAGACTGTCAGTTGCTCTACCTTTCCACGTGAACAGCTGCTTTCTTGCCTCATGATATGATATGGCATTTATAACGTGCCTATACACAAGTGTTTCGAGGCGCGAGACCATACCATGCTTCTGGCATGGTCACATAGAAAAACTACCAATCTCTCCAAGGGCTTCAGTGATTCTTCTGCTCATTTTTGGAGTCTGCCTGTCATTCAATTTACAGACTGCCAAGTTGATACCCCCAATTATTTTACAGGTATCCAAAGAGGTCCTTTAACCTCGGTCTACAAAAAAGGACCGTGTTGCACCCAGTAATTGAACGGAACATTGGCAAGGTGATACAGTGATCAGAACCCAGAGCTCTTGCTAACTCGTGTGCAGTAAAGCACCACAAGCTCATGCTCTAAATGCAACCTATGTCTTACATTGGTCAACTCAAGTTTCTAAATATTCAGCATGGTGTTTGTCAAGTACAATAAAATCACAGGTGGTTACACTAAGTGGGTTTCCCATTTCTTCTACTCCTTAGGCGAGAGACTTCATATCTTTTGAATGGGTAATGCTTTTTGATCTCATGGTGACGCTTATCCATGTCCTATCTTTTCTTAGTTGATTTCTCAAATTCTTCAGTTAAGCGGGCCATCTTGGGCTCAGACCAATGATGCAGTGCTGCTAGGTTTTCTGTCAGGCCTAAAGCCCCGCCATCATCTTTCACGGATGCATTATTCTGCTCATGGGCCTGATCAATGGCAGTAGCAACAAATGCATGTTTTAACTTGTTATAATACGGTTTCCTTGTATGAATTCTTTATTGGTTTGACAGTGGGACTCATTAAGTGCAGTCCTATCACATTTGTTTAAAGGAATCTGAAAGAAAAGAACCAGGGAACAATCTTGGTTACAGCCTCTTCTTAGAACATTGTCTCCCTCTTGTGTTGCTCTCACAGAAATCATCATGGGAAGTTTCCACTGTAGAACCATCTACCAGAATCGCAACTGGGGAGACGGAACACTCCTTTCCTTACACCAGTCTTCTAGCAATGTTACTTGGCTGTTAATTTCTAAGTCTTCGCTGCACTCATTAAAGGCCTGCTGCACAAATCCATGTAGGCTACAAGCTGTGATTTGATGAGCCCTATGGGTGCATCTTGCACTGGGATGCTTTTATAAATGAAAGCGTTTTTCCAGCTTTGGTAACACCAGTCTGAACAAGCACTCTAGTTCACCTAATTTGTTTACTCCAGACGTTTTCCAAGTAGCTGGAGATCTCCTGTGGGCTAGTAGGAGCTTTGTGGCTGATTTCAGTTATGGGGGCCTTGCTGTGCCTTCCGTCGTGGTTTGTGTGGCTGAGGGAAGAGGAGGACAGAGAGCCCCGGTGCTGTGGACGAGCAACACCCAGGGGGTGAGCACCAACGAGGTCTTGCAGCACTAGTAAGCCCCTCGTTGCGACACATCCTTTACTACCCTGTGCCAGAGTTATAATGCAACCACCGGCAAAGGCATGAAAAGTAGTGTGCGTCCGAGGGCACATCACTTGCCATATGTTTCTGACTGACTAGTCCCCTGGAGGACATACTTGATAGGTATCAACAATTTGCCAACATTTTTTAACAGGTACTGGATTCTTCATATAGAAATTGGAGGAGAGTGACAGGTCCCTGTGTTATTTTGCACAGATTACATAGATGACAATCGGCACACTTGCACCGGGTGGTCCACTCAAGCACCAGACATTCTTTGTGCGCGAGGCTCCCTCACAGATGTCTGGAAAGAGGAACAAAAAAACCCCAGCAGCCAAGATAAATTAAGCTCACGATCCAGCAGTGTTTCGCTGCACAGGGTGTGGTGCGGCCCCTGAAATGGATTCCACTTCGGGAGGCGTGAAAGGAAATAAAGGAGACCCGTCCACTGCAGATGCCTAAACTATGCACAGCGCCAGTGGCGTCCGCGGTGTGGTGGCTATATATGCTGGAGGAGCTTTTCAATCCGTGTGCAGGGTTCAGTCCTCCCTAGATCTGTTTGATGCCGTGTGGAGGCAGACTTCCCTTTGTTAGGCATGTGCAGCAGCACTGGATGAGTGTGAATTTGTGATGATAACTCTATCATAACATTTCCAGATGCCCAGCACTGCTGCACACTCGTACTCCCTCCATCTATCTACGTTCCAGAAAGCTGCCGTGCACAGGGAAACACAGCGGTACAGTCTACTCATGCCAATTCAGCCACCAGACACCAAAGAACTTTCCGCCTGGCATCTGTGCATCCCTTATCTTTGTTCTTCTGATTGGCCCCTTCTGTCTTGCTGCTAAAGATACTCACATTGCATGCAGGACTTTTTCACTCCACGGCGCGATTGACCACCCATATCATCTGGCATTGGTCAAATCTACTAGCCTCCCTTTCGAGCTTGCTCACTGCTGCTCGAATCCCTCCACTTGCCTGGAATTCCCTCTCGTGCTCCTGCCTTGCTGCTAAGCTGCCTGTTCCCTCAGCTGTCGCCCTCCTCCTCTGTTGCTGGATCATCTGCACCCGTCTTTCTGCTAGACAGCTTGGTGGGTTCATTGTGCTTTGTACAGTTTCTCCTTCTCTCTCCCCCTTCCATCTCCCTGCCCTCTCCCTCCATGGTGCTCTCCATTTCTCGTATTTACTCTAACTGCCGCACAATCACCTATCCTGCCTCTCTTTTGAAGCCTGGAAGGAAAAGCTTCAAAAAAGATATCCTCGTCTCCAACCTAAACCTACCCATCGCTGACACCTACGTCAATGCTCCTTCCAGGCAGAATGTCACAGACATCCTCTTTGTCGCTTCCTCTCCGGTTCTATAGATTCCCCACATGGTCACTGTATTCTCCCCTTTCTCTTCATTGACCATTAATGATGGCATCGATGGCACGTATTTTTGGCATGCTTCTCATCCGATAGGTTCATCATTGATGTCTATCAGAATGGCACTGTCATGGCCCAGGACTCTCAGCCCAACCTCCTTCTCCTTGATGGGCGTCCTCTGTCTCTCAACTTTCTTCCGTCACCTGCCACTCCTCTGTCTACCACCGATCTTGCGCCTTACCCCTCACCGACAGGCGTACCTGATCCCAATGCATGTCCTTAGAAAACCTTCAAAGGTGGTAACAAGCTTCAACTACCTACCATTGACTCTTGCTCTGCTGTTAAACACTCCTCTGATATCTGTGTCCTTCTTGCAGACTTTAACCTTAACATTCTCGCTCTCACTGAGATGTGGTTCACGGCCAGTTCTGTCGCTGCTTTTGACACAATCCTCCCTGAGGGCTACAAGATCCTCTCTAAGCCCTGGCCTAACTGGTCTGGAGGCAGAGTACTCTTGATCTTCCTTGAATGGGTCGCTGATACTACAATTTCCACTCGGAACTACACTTCCTTCGAATCCCTCGTCTGCAGGCTTGGTGTCTCCTCAACCCTCTCGTTGACTCATTACCATCTACAGGACACATGGTCCGGTCTCCCACTTCCTCTCAGAGTGGTGTGACCTCTCCTCTTCTCTTTTTGCCTCCATCTCCAAGCTTCTCCTCCTCTGAGACTTCAATATTCACCTTGACTCTCCAGATTCGGCCACTGGACTCTTCCGCAGACTCTGTGACTGTGTTTCCCTCACCATTCATCACTCCGGTCTGACATACTCACATGGACATACCTTGGATGCTCTCATCTCAGCAGACATACCCATCTCCAACCCTCTCACTACACCTCCTGGTCTAACCATGTTCTCCCGTCTTTTCACCTGGCTCTCTTAGGTCCCCCGGCTAAGCCTCTGCCTGCACTGCCAGTCTCCTCCTCTGTCATTCGCCCGATGATGCGAGTGTCAGTTGCTGCTTTTGCCACCACTTTCATTCCCTCTTGCCTCGGACTCCCGCACTGACACTTTTGAATATTCACCTCTCTATCACCAACACCCTGGACATCCTTGCCCCTGTCATGAGGATCCGCATGAATCCTGACTCCCAGCACAACACCTGATATGGCTTTGTCCTAACACCTCTGAAACGCAAGTGCAGAGTTGCTGAGCAGAAGTGGCGAGCATCAGGCACATCCTCTGACAGACTGGCCTGCCGCCTATTCCAAAGGCCAAACGGGCTCAATCTGCTCGAAGAAGAGGGCCCATATCCAAGCCCGCATCTCTGGGGCCACTAACACATCCGTACAGCGTAGAATCTGCAAGGAACTCGCCAAATCCTTCTGCAGTCTCCACTTCTCCCCTGCCATCCCTGACCCTATGTACTTCACTGGCCTCCCACTTCTCAAACTAAACTCAGGACATCCTGTCATCTCCTCTACTCCCCTCTCTCCTTCCTCCCTAGCCCTCAGGCCTCCCTTGGCCCCCATCTCCCCTCCCCTCATTTCCCCTCCCTCCTACTCTCCTCTTTCTCGCTGATGGCACCGACAAAGTCTCTAGACAAGTGCTCTATGAAAGTCTTCTCTAAACACTTGCTCCCCTGCTCCTCCAGAAGCATTCAGGACAACGTTGCCTCCCTTGTGCGAGCCTTGATGTCTATACTCACTCCTTTGCCACTGGCTCCTTCCCGTTACCCCCTCAAGGACCCTCTTGTGCATCCTCTCCTCAAAAAGCCCTCTCCCCCCCCCACCCCTCCTGCCCAGCGAACTACCTCCCTATCTCCATCTCCACTTCCTGGGCAAACTCCTGGAGAAAGCTGGTCATCTCCCAACTGATCCAACACATTGAATCTTTCTCTTGTCTCCACGACCACCAGTCTGGCTTCAGAGCAGCCAGAGGCACGGAAACTGCTCTACTGAACACATGTGAAGACTTGCTCTCAAATCTCGATTCCAACTCTCCTTCCATTCTTATACGCCTGGATCTTTCCTCTGCTCTTGACACGGTCAATAATGCCACCCTGACAAATCGGCTCTGTGACTCCCTTGGCCTCACAAGCCTGGCACTTTACTGGTTGACCTCATTCCTCTGCGACCGTCCTTCCCAGGTTCAACTGGGCCCCATTTCTCTCCCCGATCACACTCTCCACCTGCTTCTTCCCTCAAGGCTCTATCCTCTCGCTGTGGCTCTTCAACATCTACCTTGCCACTCTGGCCCATCTGATCTCCTCCTTCTCTCCTCTCTTCCAGTGTTATGCAGATAACCTTCCCCAAGAAACTCAATGTCTCCAGAGCTCTGGTCCTCTCTAGGCTGGACTACTGCAACAGCCTCTTCCTCAATTTTCCTTTATCCTCACTTCACCCCCTTCAACTAATCCAGAATTGGACTTATCCGGGCCTCAAGCCTAGGGACTGCATCCATACAGCCCTAAAATCACTCCACTGGCTCCTGGTTGCTGCTAGGATCATATTCAAGACCCTATGCATCATCCACAAGGCTTTCTGGGGCCTGGGACCCCGCTACATCCAATCCTCTCTCTCCCTAAATACCTCCCTGCTAGAGCCCTTCAGTGGTCTAGCCTCAACTCTCTGCAGATATGATGCGTCTCTAAGCAGAAAGTGGGGGTATCTCTTTCCTCTGCGGGAGCCTCCCTCTGGAATGGTCTTGCTGCCCCTCTGACGCTTGAGCCGGATCTTCTTAAGTTCCATAAGCCCCTCAGGACTCCCTTTTTCTCTTTTTCGTTCCCTCTCTCCCTTCCCTGCTAACGCCCCCGTCTGCCGCAGTGACTGGCTGCCTAGTTCCCTCTGAGCTCTGCAGGGCACCATCCCCCTGCCCACCCCTGTTACCCTCTTCCCCCTTTCGACACCCCACACATACCACTGTTCACTTGCACTCTATCCTCTCTACCCTGCACTTCACTTCCCACGCTAGCACTTTGCATTCGCGCAGACTGTCACTCAACACCCTACCACCCCCCACCAACACCCCTCCCTCGCAGTTCTTGTTACTGCACTTGCATGATCCGAACATCACAATGCCTAGTAGGACCATTATTGTTATCTTTTTATCTTTCTCCCTTGTTCCCCCCAACCCTCTTTTTTGTCTTGTGGTGCCTTGAAACACCATTTGTTGTACAGACGCCTGATAAATATCCAATAAATAAAATAATGAGTAGAGTAGCTGATTGAATGTGGTGACTGGGCCCTGCCCAGTATTAAGGGCTTGAACTGCTGTCTTGACAAGATCAACTGAACAGGTAAGCTAGTTTCAATTCAACATCGTTTATTTGCGTGGTCATCGGCCCATGAGAATATTTCATGCCCTTCGAGGTTGCCACTAGCCAGAACCTGTATGTCACGATCCAGACAGTTGTAATGTTTCTCCATGGCTTGCTGTATTAATTGATGTATTAGTTGTTTGGATTTTCTTGCTTTGGCGCTGGACAATCCGTTCTGTTAATAGAAGTGGGAGGAATGTTGGTAAGACTCTGGGAGATGTGTATTCTTTGATTTCCACCAGTATCACCATGTCTGGTTATGGTCCACTCAGTTTAATAGAAATTGTCTGGATGTTGAAACGGATATTCCTGCCCCATGAAAGCAGTCCTGGGGTTATTATCAATATTGTGGACCACACTCGCTGTAAAGAGCCATCTTGTAAACTGAAACTGAAGAGGAATAACCACTTTTACCATATTGTAGCAATTACATTTTCTCCCTAGCTCTGATGAGATGCCTAGCACAGACTATAGTACAAATTTAAGCAAACTCCATTCCATTTTGACATATGATTGAGCAGATTGATATATTTCTCTTAAACTGCCATTTTATTTTAAAATAAAGTTCACCATTACTGCTTTTAGGGAGGGGGGGCGCGAGGGGGACATCTGTGATGGACATATAGCCTAAAATGATCCTTCAAGTATGTGGAAGTTGTGCCCCCAAGTCTCGCGCGTCTATCATCAAAAGCACAATTCTACGCAATACTTCACCTGTCTCCCCGACTACGTGTACACCCAAGTGTACTTTGAGTGCTGCCCCTTAATGTAATTCAACATGGTTATGTTGTATTGTTATTTATAGTTTGCTATTCTTACTCTATCTCAACAGAGAGTAGTATAACCATCTTTATTTCGAAGCATATGAAAAACGTCATAAAAGACATAAAACATCAAAAACGCACAAGATATAAGTCCATAGTTTCCTCATAGGCACTTTATCCATCCTTACTCATAACTGTCTGCTGCTTTAGATATGAGTGGATTGTACGAAGTGATGTAGCCGTGCAGAATATGCCTTGTGTATATCCCATCATTCTGGGGCAAATAGTTGCCTCATCCAACCATTTATGAGCTTTATATATACCTGTGTTTGTTTATTAATTTGTAATGCGCACCAGACCAGGAAGTATGAGGGCGCAGAAAAACAGGAGGATAAAATACTTTCAACGTATTGTTACATGATTTACAGGAAAAGATGTACAATGGTTCCCTGGTGAGATGCCACTTGAGCACTGGTGATTTCCAGCAAGCATTGATGTGTAGCATTGAATCAAGTCAGCATTCATTTCGCCCCAATTGCTGCAACCAAATGTGTTATTTATCTGAGAATAATCTGAGAATGATCATCCGAACCTACACCTCATAAACCCCACACCAATATCTTAGTGTGCATTTCCAGTACATGTGAGCACCCGGGAAACATCGTGGCTTAATGGAGGACAGGCAGCTTTGAAGGGCAGCCATCCGGGAGTGGCCTTTGGCTTTATGAAGTGTCCTACTCCGTTGGCCTTCCTTCTTTTGCCAAAATCCCTTCCCAATCCCCAATTCTGCATAAAGTCATGGTATTCTCTCTTGATGTGCAAGGATTGTAGTAATTTTGACCTTTAATTTAAAAATGGTTATTGCCATTATATTATGACTTCTCGGGCCTTAACTTTCAAGGACATTGTAATGCTTTCACAGATACTTTGATCCTCAACCGGTTTAAGGCACTTCCCTAAATTATAAGATTAGCTGCTGGGGCCGGTGCACGAATCATTTGTTTTGTTAGTTGCTACCAAGCCCTTTTACCATAATGTGTCCTTTACTGAATCTTTTGGTAGAAATTTGGAATTTCTAAATTGGTATAAAAATCCATAGTTCATTTCATGTTCTTTTCTTCTAGTGAACACCAAACAAGGAGTACATTAATTAATGAAAGATGTCTCTGTTTTAAAACTCATAATGTGTTCTAGTTGGAATACTTGTCAGTAATGCTTATTATTTCTTTTTGCTATGCAATTCGAACCTTATCACATATTTCATAGACACAATATGGTATATAGACACATCACACATATAGCATCTCATTGCTGCTGAACATGCCGAGAACTGTCTGCTTATATGCTGCAGAACTTCTGATACACTACACACATGGACTCCCTGCGGGACTATCTGGCGGTCTCCTGCCAACTCCGAACTAGCCTGATGATGCATCCTTGAAGCCCACAGTTTGTATGGCTTAGCAGAAGCCAGTGACTGCCCTGGCCAGGTGGTAGCAGACAGTCTGATATGGAGACTGATGGTGTGAAGGTTTGGTAGACTCAGACCTACTTCAGCATGAGCTTCTGGAATATTAGCCAACCGCCGGGCACCTAGTGGGTGGGGACTGCCCCCTTAGCTGAACTATAAAGTTAGGGCTACAGAAACCTCTGTGTCCCAATGCATTTGAATTGTGTTTTCTTAATATTGAATAATGCACCACCCATCTACCAAGAAAATAAAGCTATAATCATTTTGTTAAAGATGATTCATTAGATTTTAATATTTCTGATAATGTTAAAGAATATCATAAGGCAGATTGTATTTTAGATAACCAATTAATAGATCTCTTCTATGCACGTATTTTCAAAATGTGGTCGTCAATTTGTTTAAAGAATGCTTTACTTAAATGAAAGCTACCCACCGTCTCCCAACAAGGGGTGGATACTTGTGTTTCAAAGCCAGGGCTTTGACTTATGTGTTTTGAGGGCATGGTAGGATTCAGTGTTTCGTGCACATCACCCCTTGTCTCCATACACCGACTCTGCCCTCTGCCATCTACACACATAACAGTTGAGCCAGCCCCTTTTAGCATTCACTAAAACAAAAGTAAAATACTTTTTTAAATTAATGAAATACCCAAAATAAAAGCCATAGGAAATATAAATGAAATAGCCAATCAAATGTAGTCAAATCTCACTGTCCCATACCTCATGCCTTATTTACTCTACCCTGAATGGATTCACTGCCACACCCTTTTTACTATGGCTTCCGGTGCTGACGCCTGTTGAGTATACACATTGCTCATTGTGTTCACTTGTATTTATTTGTAGACTAGGGCTGTCAATTTCGATCAGAAATGACTAGAAATAACACATTTATAGATGGAGGCAACCCCCAGCATGATGCCTGTACACTAGCAAAACATTAGAAGAAGTGATGAGCCAGTTTGGGGTGTGAACAAAATGGGACATAGCCCAGGGACAAAAGAACACAGGTGATGTACAGAGGCAACATTAACCTTGGGGGCAAGTGCTGCAAACTAAAAATTAGGAAGGACCGTACACATATAAAGCATTACATTGTTAAACAGCACTGGAGATATTGTTGGGGGGAGATGGGGAGGAGGGGTGATGGGAGATTCCCGCTTTTTCCAGTAGTTGCAGTTGAAGTCGAGCTTTGAAAAGACCCACGGCCGGGCTGGCTTTGATCGGGAAAGCAGCGGGTTCAGTGGAGCAGGGCGAGTCGGTGGACAGGCTGAGAGGGCATTGGACAGTGAGGTTGAGGGCAGAGGAGGAGCAGAGGTGGCGAGATGGTGAGTAGAGGGGGAGATGGTCAGGCAAGAGCATTGTTAGCTTTGTAGACTATGTGTACGAACTTGATAAGGGAGCGGTTGTGCATAGAGATTGAGTTGGGTAGGTAATATATAGCATAGGTAACGAAGTTAATGACTTTGTCTAGAAGTAGGAAGCAATGGAGAGGAAGGCAAGACATAGCACGAGCAGTAATCGAGTTTGCTGAGCACGAGGGTGGATATTAGAGTTTTTATAGAGTGGTAAGTGGAAGTGGACACTTTCAGAATGTTGAGAAGATTAATATGAGCACCCGAGGCAGTGGTAGTGCTGTATTGTTATAGTCCGAGGTTGCTATCGACGACGACCTTAGGGTTACAGGCCTTGGACAAGGGAGAAAGCACGCGAGTTGGGAAGGAGATGGGAGAGGTGAGGGGGTAGGCAATCGAGAAAGGTGACTTCCATTCACCAAAGCCTCCTGTGCAGCTCTTAAACTCTGTATCCCCAGCTGCATTCACCGAAGACTCCTCTGCTTCAAATGCACCCACTTCTCTATACTGCCTTCTGTCCAGCCAGAGGTGAAGACCCCTGCACACTGAGGCATGAGCACTGCAGTGTCCAATGTTCATTCACAGCAATATCTTTCCTTGTTCTAATGGGGGTGGGGGGTCCTACTGGTCCTAATGCTAGTCCAACTTTTACTTTATTGTAAAAGGCATGGACTAAAGGAATATTTTGGAGAGTCAGTGCATGACTCTGAAGCTTTTTGTTTTAATTCGAGTCAGCCCCTCCAAATAAGTGATTTGCTCAATCTCAAAAGCATGTTGGGGTAGACTTCTGCACACTGAATGTACCCCGTGCACCCATTTTACAATGTAGATCCCCTGCACTCGCTGCTACATGCCTCTTCACACAGCGCAACTGCAGGACAAAAATAAATGGCCATCTGCAGATTAAAAATAGAATAAATGGACCACTGTTTCAGTTGACAAACACACACAAGACACACATGAACATTCTTCATTGCGCTGTTTTCCCCACACTCATTTGACACACTCCAAAAGTAAATCCCCAATTCTAAAGGCCTCGGTATGAGAATGGTGGAAAGTCCAGTAGCATTATTAAATCCCATTTTTGAAAGGCCTCCAAATTGTGAGTTGGCAGTCCTCATCCTCATGATACTTATGGTATGGGGTACATAGAAAGCACTGCACCCAGCTTGCTCTCCAGAGTCCTGTTATTGATTTGTACCTACCGCACATGCCTTATGAACCAAGCCTCCTGCACAGGCATTTGGACACTGAGTGTATAGATTGTCCATGCATCATCTTCAAGCCTTGTGCACTCTCCTGGCCCTAGTGATCCTCAATGTCATTTGCCAGAACTCTAAGTTAAGGCTACTTTCACCCAAGATTGACACCCCCCAACCCGCTTACTGGGAGTAACATTAGGTGTTTCACAAATGGTGACGAATAGAAGAAAGACATCTTCAGCTCACTACTAGAGCAAGAGGAAATGCCCTGCTCATCTTTTCATTAATCCCCATCAGACCCTAATGTTTTAGTTACTAAAATCGTCAACACTGTTTTTAACCAACCTTCAAAAGAAGTGTGAAATATTGTTGTAACGCAGTGCATATTTTTGTTCTGAGCAACATGCGCTTTATCATGCTTGCCCCCTCCACCCTCAACCCCAACCAAGATTTTTGATTTGTTGTTAAAGTTTTGGTGATGTTCAGTGATACTAAATAGGTGTGAAGGCATTTATAATTGCATATGCTGAGCGTGCTACTGAACTTCTGACGAATGTGCCTGTCTGGGTGTCGAGGTGGTGGCTATTTGCTTTGTGTGGGCTTTGGGTACTGCTCGTCCTATGGTCTAGGCCTTTCTTTCTTAGCTTGTGATCTCTCTGTCTCTTTCTGTACACATGCTATACTCTCCGCGGCTCTCACTTTCAGGAAGAAGAAATGGAGGAGCTTGGGGTAAGTCGCTGTTGAGAACAGACATGGACACGCGCCATTCCCCCTCCCCTTCATTTGCAATGGTTTCTTGTTTGCTTCCTTCCTCACCTGGTGCTTCTGCCTTTTATTCTGTTGTGGCCATGCAATATGGCAAATTGTTAAACTCCCGCAGTATACACTTAATCCAACCGCTCTATATACCTTGTCAGAATCACCCTTAAACACTTAGAAGATGGGTGTCGGTGTAACGTGATACCCATCTGACACGAGTACGAAAGAACAGTGACGGAATGCAAATATTCATTGGCACAGAAAGAACAAATACAATGTAATTGCTGACCCTTTGGAAATACCTCCAGCTGTTTATTAGGTCAACAAAGCAATGTTAGGTCATGTTATCTTTATGAATTAGCAGTAGGGTTTAGGCACTTTGAGCTTCTAACTCTCTACAGCTGAAGCTAACATACTGCTGACCAATCCTGTGACCTCCCATCCTCATTCATAATAAGCCTCTTGACCCAGCCTTTTCATATACATATGTTTCAAGCAGTGCATGACATTTGATTTGTTTTCCTTATTAACAAATTGACCCATGTTACTTACAAGCAAAACTCTCTTACAACACAGTAGGCAGCTGCAAGTTGTGTTTCTGGTCCAGTTCCCTTATTCCTAAAGCGTAGTCTATTTTGGGATCATTGGTGTGATGTTATGTCCCATTCAAAAATAAGCAACGTGTGTTGCGGCGGGCTTAGCTTGATGATATGCATGCGCATTTGTCAATGCCCAGCTCTAGTATTTACAAAGGAACGAATGCCAAGTGTCTGCAAGTGTAGTTCATGTTGCCTGCCTAAGCTCTGGTACTCGAGAGAAAACGGCTATTATTTAATCCAGTGAATCTTATAACGCTCTTCATTTTGCCATCTTCACCCCCTATGTCTGTCTGTAGTTTGACTCTTTGGATTAAGGCCATGTTCGTCCTTTAAACAGACACTCTATTCCATTGTACTTACTGCACGTGCCGGGCTTGTCCGCAGTTCGTCTTGGGTTGAGCTACATCATCTTCTTGCCGCTTCTCTCCCTGTTGCTAGGTCACTGAGCCAGGGCAGCACGAACGCAGCGGTGCTGGATGTAGCGCAGACTGGCGGGCATAAAAAGCGAGTGCGACGCAGCTCCTTCCTAAATGCAAAGAAGCTGTATGAAGATGCCCAAATGGCCCGGAAGGTGAAGCAGTATCTGTCCAACTTGGAACTGGAGATGGATGAGGAGAACCTGCAGACGCTGTCTTTGCAGTGCGAGCAATCCACCAACACATGTGAGTCTCATTGTTGACCGTGGGGTTTAGTGAAGTGTCAGTTGCAGTAATAGTTTATTATTTTTGTTTCCAAGATGTAAATAGGTTATGTCCAGCTTGGAAGGGAATCTCACAGCCAGTGCACTTCAAGTATGGCACTGAGATTGTATTTTATATTTTCTCAAATTGGAATTCATTATGCAAAGGCAGGCCCTGCGGGCACACTGAGCTGTAAAGTCAGGCTATGTCACACTGAATATCCTCTAATCGTTGCCACACTTAGTTTTAAGGTCTTCAACTTTTCATATTGCAGCATATAAAGGTTTGGTGGCAACTTCCACAGTGCGTTTCCAGGCTGCCCCTGTTAAACATGTTTCTATGGGTGCAATTGTTTTGTTAGCTTCATTTTCAAGTGTGTTTGCATTCTGTCATCCTAAACAGTACCTAAGAATTCAGGCGACAAGCGATCAGGTAAACCAGAGACATCACCAGTTGCCCCCAGGGCAGGGACCCAGCAGAAGTTGCAACAGCAAAGCAAAGTGAATCAGGCATTGCAGGTTCCAGCCGTTTCACTTTATCCATCTCGGAAAAAAGTGCCTGTGAAGGATCTCCCACCATTTGGTACGTTGATGTCGACCACATTTATGTACTTAATTAGAAAAATGCTTTTCTCAGCTGTACTAAATGAATGCACTATGATCTGACTCTGTGTTTAACCTGCTGCCACCTGTCCTCTTCCTGCACCCCCTCCTCACTCCCACCTGTACAATTCTTAGTTTCATCTGTCACAATACTTGTCCTGTCAAACATATAGAATAGCAGAATGAGTGTGCATGTTTTACTTATTACAGTTGTCCTCGATTAAGAAACAAATATACAGAGCCAGGACAATTAAAGCAATTATTCAGGTTTATTCATCACCATCGTTCTTATCGTGATCATTGACCAGGCAGTAAGCAATACTGATTTATGGGCAGTTACTGGATGAGGTCTTTGCAAACCGACCGCCTGATGTATGTTCACCGTCACTGATTGTGTTACTAGAAATGCCAAAGTAGGATAAATTAGTATTTTATCCCAGTGTGTGTCATTTAATTTCAGTTGCCATAAATGAATATATAAGAACCAAGGAAATTGAAAGATTGATATAAAACTTAACATGGCATACAAATCTGAAAAAGGTTGGAAAAACATGGTCTTAAATATCTTTGCAAAGTCCTGCTCAAGCAGCGAACAAACCACCATGCTAGGTCCAAAATGTGATTGACACACTCCTATGCTTCATCAGGAGTGACTAACTCACCAACGCAGCTTCTATGATCAATTAAGTTTTCAATGGAGTGGGCAGAAACCAAAGTGACAGTGTGTACCTCGTCGCATTTCTTCTGTCATAAATAATTTGTTTTGGAGTAGAAGTGGTTTGATGGATTGGTATTAGTCTGCAGCATGTAGTAATCCTAAGAATAATGTTATGCTTAAAGCCTTCTATATGTTGTGTGAAATAAACGTGGTGTAGGACAGCCCAATTCACAGCTTATTGGCAGCTCTTGCCTGCCTACAGAAAATAAGTTTGGTTTCCCAAGTGTAATTAATGGGTTTCAAGGGCTAACTAGTATTGAAGTTGAAGGCAATTGCGAAAATGTGTATAACTGCACAGTTTGAGAGGAGCAGTAGAATTACTGAGTCGGGAACACATCAAATTTACTACACCATTGAAGAGGCATATAGAGTGCTCTAGGTCCCCATAATCTCCCTTTGGTAAAAAGGTCTTTGCACAAGGCCGTATTCAATAACCAGAGAACACATAATAAAGATTTTTAGTTGGATCTACATGTTGCCAAGCACATTTGCAAGGGAAAAGCACCCCCAGCCCTTACAACCCTGCCCAACATGCTTTATTATGTATGAATCGGTTATGCACCACTTTTGGTAAGGTGAGGGATGTCTCTTTTATGCTTGCATTTCTTGCTTTGCTATTTTCTATAAATTCACTAATTACTCTTGGGCCTTCTAGGCATCAACTCACCTCAAGCGTTAAAGAAAATCCTGTCTCTGTCTGAAGAAGGAAGTTTAGAGCGACATAAGAAGCAGGCTGAGGATACTATATCCAACACATCTTCACAGCTGTCCTCTCCTCCTACTTCACCGCACAGTTCGCCAAGGAAAGGTAGAACAAGAACGTGTGATTGTACATAACATTAGCCTTTCATTCCTAGATATACATTATTAACTCTTGTTTTTCGCACTTTCTTTTGTTCAACACATCAAATGGCACCAACCTCCAAATTCTGAAACCTAATCTGATAGTGCAGCAGCTTGTAATGTCTTTATGGTATAGAGCATCTGTAAGTTCAAGTGGAGTGATATTAATTCTCTGTTTCCCAAAGCTGTGGAGTTATGTTCATTCTCTATTTGGAAAAGTAATATTGGTTTGAGTGGTTCTGTCAGCTAATATGTTTTATCTTAGTGGTCAAGTGGGGATGTAACGGAAGGTTTACTCTTTGTTTACTTTAAGTTATTCAAAAGTTGAACAAATGATTGTGTCCAAATTTTTGGTACTCTTGAGCAGAGCTATGAAAGAAGTCCCGCTACTTCTCTTGGACTCTTCAAAATCGTATAAACCTACTAGGCTGAGATGAGGGCAATACGACACACGCTGGCTTATAAGAAAGCATATATATTTCATAGCACTTCTTAAAACTGAAGATTTCAAGAATAGTCACTAACCTATTCTCATCTGTTGATAATCTGATCAGTATCATATTCTGCAAAGGCAATTCTGGAGTGCAAGAAGGCACATCTGCAGTTAGTCGAAGGAGAGTTCACCTTGAGGAGACACTAAACGAAAAGGAGAATGTGTTATTTTGAGAATAAAAATTGCCAAAATTCAAAGTAGGTTTATGATGTATGCAGAGGGATATTATGCTAAAAAAAGAAGTTCTCTTGTAGGAGCCATGATAGTGTGGCTTAGGGTATTTCCTAAACCTCTGTTGCACTTGGCCCACATGCGGTCACCATAATTTGGTGGAAGAATGCCTCTCATTTCTTGTGCAATGTTTTATTTTCATCTTCGTTTGCTCTCTTTGGAAAAAACCCTCGTTACCATATTACACCATAAGTGGGGGTGCCCGTTCCCAATCTAGCAGAGCTAACGGAAGTAGGATTGGAAGCCTTGTCAGAGGTCCCTCGCCCCATACATTTACTCTGGTGATTTTATTTCCCCTTCATCCGAAATATTATAAAAGAGTCATTAGTGGGCACTTTTTGCTTTCAGAAAAGAGTGCAGGACTTAAAGGGTCAAGCACCTACATTATGTAAATTCACCCATGCAAATGAAATCTGTGTTAGGATTCAAATGGCAGAAATACTATTTAACTCTTAGATTTTGTGTGATAATCCAGTTGTATTGAGACAGACTTAGACCCCAATAGGCCTGCTCATGGGCAAGGCCTATGCTTGAGCACCAACTCTTGGCATTTAAGTCTGCACCACAGAGAGCTACACACCCCTGGCTGCCTCATTTAGATCGCCTGTGTGCTAATTTCACAAGGCAGATATTCATTCACCACTGTTTTGGATGCCAAGACAGAATCGACCTGTAAGTGGGACATACTTGACTGCTTTTAGGAGCCTGTACTGTCTAGCCTTACATAGCAATATGATCAACTGCCTCCACAATAACCTTCTCAAAAGCCTTTATTTCCATGAATTTCACACCTTAATCTCCCTAGCCCCCTTTAACCATAATGTAGAGGCTAATAGAGCTGTCAGAATGTATAGGGGTACCTTAACCCTCAGAAGATACCCCATTACTTACTATCCAAAATGCTCATTCTTCTTACTGTAGGCACAGAGTCTACATGAAACCCCCTCCGAAGTTCTGGGGGTGTGCCCTGATCAGAAGCCGTGTTCACCATCCTAGGATACTGGATCCACAAACTAACTGGTCCTGAAAGGAATGGCATAGGAGCATTTGCCTTTTATAGGGTGGAACTCACCTAGTTGAGACAGTCAGTGGCACCGTGTTGAGACACAATTTGGAGTCCCTTGTACTAAAGCATACTAAATGATCCTTCACCATTGAGTATGCTGGCTAGGACTTATGGTAGTTGTAGTTCAAAACATCTGGAAAGCCAAAGGTTGCTGAGCCGTGTCCTTGGATGCACCACGGACTGCATACAACTGTGAGACTTGGCATTCTTTTGTGACACAGAATCCACAGTCTGCTATGCCTTCTTTACTTTTGAATCCCTACAAAGACAGGATTTAGCTAGCACTTTGACTGGAAAGCACAGTTAGCAGGCTTTCAGTGTTGTATAATGGTCTATGAAGCACTGCTGCAGAATTCAGTGCTCCATAAGAGATAAACCAATGAACCACGAAGAAGTGCCAACAGTGCTGGATCTGATTAAATTATCATACACTACAGGTACACCAGATGACTCGTGCAACAGTATGGTTTGTATACCCCATGTGTACTACTGCAATTATTTTTGATTTGAAGATCCTTTATTTTCATATTGTCAAACCAATATTCAAGCCTCTGTTGTGGCTAATCCCCTCTCCACCACCCCTGCTCCAATAAACCCCCTCCTCTCACACCCCTTACTTGCTCTCCCCAACTTCACTTAGTACACTAGAACATATGTATAACTCAATAACAATTTACACTCTCACTGAACACTACACTTCTATAAATGGGGACCACATTTGCATGAGTAGTTAATTCCTGTATCTTAAAGGTCTTTTTACCACTGTACTTGGAATTACATTATTCCATCCTTTACATATTTCTTGTCCTATAAGTTTGCATTTCTGGAAAAATAATTCTCCTGGCTGGCATCAATGATGTGGCACTCGATCTTAATGTGTCGCCTCTGGGACTGCTTTGGCCTATACTGTAGTGTTTTGTAAATTGCTCAGAAAACCTGAAACCAGTGATTTGTCCTTGGGGGCAGAACATCAACATAGAAAGAATGATCGTCCTTCTTGATAGCCCCCTGGCCCTCAGTTATGCCATTAGAACTGCATCAGAGTATTGGCAGTGGACTCTTATTCCCAGCGTGGCCCTGATGGCTACTCCAGAGGGACTTTCTTCCACAGTAACTCAGCACCCTGAATGCAAAACTAAAATGTCTGATTGAATGGGTCTTGCTTTCGGTAATAAATCCTTCTTTGTTGGGGCCTGTACTAGATGAGGACGCTACAGTTTTGGCCCTCAACAGATCCATCCCAACCGAGCCCTCCTAGGAATGTTGGAACTGGTTGAATTTATCGCTGTCAGCCTAACTTTGCTATTGCATACATTGTATCTGTGCTTGACGTGCTTTACCACAATATGTTCATGGGTAGGATACAGTGACTCGGAGTAAAGCACCACAACCAGATCACATCTCTTTGCAGGACACTGTCTTTTATCAATCCACGTAAAAGCTACTCAACCTCCTACCCGTACTCTGGGACTGCAGTCTGCCAGTATCTTCCAGCAATGCACTGTGGACACGCCTACATCAATATGAGGCCATACCAATGACGGGAGCGTATTATGCAGTTTCCAATTAGCCTAACTAATACATGATTTTACCATCATGACGGATCATGAACTACAGTGAATTCATCCCCAGATGTAGCCTTAAGTCTATGTGCTGCATTTATATCATAGTGGTGCAAATGCCACTCCAGTTGACCCCTCCTCTACCGCCAATCCTCTGTCTGCACATATTCACCACACATTTATTTAGTGTCTCCTTTCTCCATATTGCCAATTTTCTCATTTACACCAGCAACTGTTTCGCAGTCCTTGCCCCAGTCATTGCATGCCTCAAACCCCATATATTGGAGGGGCTCTCTAATCACTCCCTCAGTAAAGCTTTGTATTATGTAAAGAGAAAAACTTCATCTTTGTTAATATGAAAAATATGCATTGCAAAGCCTAGACTTGCATCCCTGACCTTTTAGTACACCGCCTCATAACATCTGCCTTCTTCGTTTTGTGTTCTCTTTGAATAGACGTTTTTGTCATGTGGTCTGTTTTCAGTAGAAATGCACACTGAAGCATGGCAGACTTGCAGAGCCTGCCAGAGAAGATCAGTTTTGGGTCAATTGGTCTGTGAAGAAATGGCACCCATCTGTGTTTGCTTTTCCAGATTCCAGAATTATTTTCCATGCTGTTAAAACATGCTAGTCTCTGAGCAAGAATGAGAACCTTGTTCATGTTCTGTCAAATAATCTACTATTGTGCTTCTAATTCTGTGGGTATTTTGCAGATTAATAAACTATGCACCGGTTTTCACGGCATGACATACGATTTCCTCTGACGCCAATGTTCCACTGTCTCTGGTCAATGGGAGGGCGCTGCTGTGGCATGCACTCCGGAGGAAAAGTTGAACTTCAAGTTTAGTAGTTCATGTATCAAAAACTAGGAATTGCTCAACATTATTTTATAATGCATCCTTTCTGCCTAGTTTATCGTTTTCACGTTGTGTGTAGCCTTCATATGCAATACCTTATGAACATGCTTTAGCTTGGCTATCCGCTGCTGCAGACCATGTTTCTATCTTCACAAAATGCACACTTCAGGGGCAGCAAGTTTAAGACCGGAAAGGAATAACAGTAATCCAGAAATGCCCCAGTGCCAGGGGGCACAGGGGGGAGGGGGGATTTAGAGGTCGACTGTCTCAGGTTGAGCGCTTCTCTCTGCTGAGAACCCATAGCAACTTGTTTCTAGTCGGAAATTAATAATTTTCGTCTTCTATATCTACCAGCTTGGTCCATATTCTTTTAGGCTTTGTTCGTTGAAGAGCACGGGGCACCTGTGGATTATAAATGGATTATAAATCAAATGGAAGCTCCATTGTAAACCTCAATGTTCTAATTATTTCAGGATGTATAGGTTGCTGTCCTCCTCCTACTCCTGTACGACTGGCAACATAGTGGAATTGATTGCACGCATACGTATGCCTGTCACTTGTAAGTGGCAGGAAGAACTTCCCGGTTTTCAGCTTGAATCATGGCTGTCTTAGAATGAACGTGTTGATGGAAGTAGTTTATTGTGTATACACTCTTGAGATAGGTGCCCGCATTTCATATTTAGTCTCTTGACAATAAGACACTAATGCTTAGCGTGTGGTATCTTTTTTTGTTGTTCACTGTGCAGGTTATTCTTTGCCTGCTAGTGGCACCATAGACAACTTTTCCGATTCCGGTCACAGCGAAATTTCTTCACGATCCAGCATTGTCAGCAATTCTTCCTTTGACTCTGTGCCGGCATGTCTTCATGACGAAAGGAGGCAGCGGCATTCGGTCAGCATTGTGGAGAGCAACCTCGGTGTGGGGAGGATGGACCGCAGGACCCTGATGGACCCAGACCAGTACAGCCTAGGGTACGAATTTGCACTGTGTTTTATGCTGACCATATATATGACTATGATTTTAAACTATGAATCGCATAAGCGTTTCTTCTTCTGTTCATGCTGGGGAGGATACAAAAAGTGAATTGCAAAATGTAGACCTCCTTCATATGGATAAGAAATAGTGCTGATCGTATTGTAGTCCACTTTGACAAAGAACATGCAATGACAATTGACCTCTTACTTTGGAGAGTTGCATAGTGGAATTGGAGAGCCTATAGTCTGAGTCACTATGCTGTGTTTTAGACTCGAGAGCCATTGAAGAGATTGAGATTCTCAGTCCACCACCCATTTTGGTTTGTCCTTGTACTTCCAGCTTTAAATAACTTCTAGGAGAATACTTCAGTCAGCACGTGGCTCTCCTCAGCCACTTTTATTTCTGTGCAGTAAAAATTGTATACTGACAGCACACATGTATATTTGCATATCATAGCTGTCCAGCCTCGCTACCTTTAGCAACAAGTGTTTCCTACAGAGCTTTGAAGTTGCACATATATGGTTTTAAATGCTCTATAAATACCTCATTATAATTGCAGTTGTATACAAATAATAATGAATATTAATTTAAACTCTCAAGTTCTCAACGGAGTTCAGTAGGCTATCCTGTTATTACCGCAATAAACACAAGCACTTGTGGTATTGCTTATGGATGTGACATACATAATTCAAAAGATAAAGGTCTTGGTTTGCTAATCAATGGTGGTCCAATAAGCTTGCATTCCCAAGTTCGCCTACTCTTTTACCCCTTACCCTTTGCCCCTTCATCCTATGGCCAGTGAAGCTTCAGTCATGGCTACATTGATGAATTCTGAATCTCACTTTTGGAATTCCCAAAGAACTAAGTCTACCAAATATCCAGTACATCGGCTGTTAGAAGTCCACCCTGGACTAAAGAGATGTGCTTGGGTTAGAAAAGAAAATTGTCCCTTTGCATCGTCCCTGTACACTGGATGCTGCCAGACGTTTTGTATGGCTAGATGATAAATGTCCCCATCAGATGGCACCAAGCTCTCCTTCCGGCTAGGTCCAGTGGAATATGCCAAACAAGGTAGCTTGTGTCCTTGGAGTTAATGTTCTTGCACAATTCCCTCCCATATGACATATGACATTAGTGGGTTTTCAAAAATTATTTTATTTGAATGAAACAATCAAACAATTTATATTCGCTAAATAGTGAACCCCTCTGCGTTTTGAGTACCTTTAACAATTGTAATTTTCTCTTATTTTGCTCACGCCATTCTCTCATGCATTTTACAATTCACCACATGTTTTCAGTACACAATTCATGCATTTCACTGAATGATGATCTGATTAATCAGTGGTGCAATAGTGCAGCCAAGCGTCATATGATTCAAGGGTTGAATTGCAAATCCAATTGCTGCAAACAGAGGGAACAAATTGCTCCTGTGGATGGCAAAGCTGACCCATAGCTTGATATTTTCAATGGGAATTTCACTAAAATAATACATTTGCTTTATCTGTGCAGTTTTCCGTCACAACCATTTTATTCTGCCTTTTGTGTCTCTGTTGGACCACATTGGTTTGGCTAAATGTAGGTTTTTTACATTTGTTATTTTCTTTCTATGGCAATTTTATATTTTCTCTTTTCTTAATGAGTTTGAAACGGTCAGGGACTGTTCCCAGCATAAAAATGGCAGATACTATTGGTTAAGAAATGTGTCAGATTCTTTCATATGGTAAGGCCATGAAATAAGTAGGATCGTTGTACATTCTCATGCATGAGATCGTCAGGGAAATGTTTGTTTAGTTTGAGAAAACTAATCTTTCTAAGCTGTTTACCCACTGTGGTGGGTCAGGAGAAGGAGGACACTCTGAGGACATTTCAAAGACTGGTTTATTACATAATAGGAATAAGGCCTTTCCTTATTGCTGTGTGGTGTTACCTACCTATCAACTAACTAAGGTGCTCATCAGTCGTCTGGGAATGTCCCAAAGAATAAGTCCACAATCCAAATCGAACTCTATATGACCCTACCACTATTCTAACAACTGAAGATGGTTCCATGTGTTAATATCCACGCAAAAATATCGGCATTAAAAAATATCGCCATATTTTTGCGGTGATATTAAGTCATGGAACCTGCGGGTAACACCCCTGAAACCTCTGGTGCCATTGACCCCATACATCATCCCCACTACTAATATTGCCTATGGCCTTACCCCACAACCATATATATGGCGATATTATTGGTGGGGATAATATTGCCTGATACCTTAAAGACAGGAGAATGACTCCCTTCTCCTGGCCTTTGCTTACTGCACATTTCTTCTTGGTTCTTCTTAATTGGTGATTTTAAAATAGTCTTTTGGGGACTTCCTTAATCAGTTTCTGTAACTCTTTCAAGACTTTTCGACTTTCCTTCTTTCTCAAATATTGGTTTCTTTGACCTTTGATCTCTATTAATGGGTTTTGTGTGACTTTGGTTTCCCTGGTTCGATTTTGCCTTCCGGGTTATTATAATTCACTTCTTTCCTAAATAATCCTTTTGACCTTTTACAAACTCTAAGGGTTTCTTTATATTTCAGCTCATGTCATTCTCTTTCATTTAGGTTTCCATCTTTCCTTTTCCAATAAAGGGGTACTTCCCCCCCCCTCTTCCCAGGGTAGAGATATCCAGACTATAGAATTCTCCCTCTTGGAGTTCTCTTCTCTTCCTCTTAGTTCATAGTGTTCTCTCTGTTCATAGGATTCTCCTTCTTGTTTATAGTCTCTTTTGACATATAGAGCCTTTCTCCCCATGCGTTTGTCTCTCAACCTTTATTGCATTTGTGTTTCTCTCATTATCATCTTTCCACTTTTTTAATTTCCAGGTTATGCTCTCGTCAATTCAACTACGATGAGTAGCAACAGGCCCATAACGATTCCCCGGCGACCTCCCCGACCTCTTGTTCTCCCCGTTGTGTTGGATTCACTGGGCCTCTGTTTGCTCGGGGTACGTTGTGTTTTTCGCTTTCTCTGCTGTTAGGGAGAATTCTCTTATAAGGCTAATTTCCCAAACCTAGTGAGTCCCCCAGCAGCTTTGCTGGATTTTTGGGGTTTGTTTTTTTCTCCTGCTAAGAGTGAAACTCTTTTCCTCCCACTCTTAGGCATGATTTGAGGTATGTCTTTGACTCTTTGTGTGCTTATGGGATATGGGGTTTTCTTTTTACTCCATTGGGTATCTTCTATCTTTTATGTGTGTATTACACAGCACCCTCAGTGCAGTAACACAGGGGTGTCATAGTGACCCCCAAACATAGACTCCATACCCTGGGACTGACTACTGTCTCCCAGGACATGTAAAGTCACCATTGACTTTACTAGTCCTAAATTGTGAACAGAACCAGTACAAACCATCATATTGTGGAAGTACTGGAAGGGGTTAATTATATTGCCCGTGAGTCTGTTTTCAAGGGGGAACTGTCCAGTCCCCCCTTGTCGAGTTTCTGGTTGGTGGCAGTGGTTACCACGCAAAATATTCCACCGGCATATTCTCTATGGGATTTTCCCATTGATTTTAAACGCACCACTTTTTGGTGCAATGTTAAAGATACCGCCGGTTTATTTATTTAATATTAAATCAACGGTTGGGTCTTTTTGCCAGAACTCTTTTCTAAAATGACGTTCCTGTCCGTCTCTGTAACACTGACCAAGGTCGAGCCCTTTGTTCCATTTTTTTGGCGGGCTTCGCCACAGAAGCCCTCCAACTGGTGCCACTCTGTCTGGGTTCCACGGGATGGGTGGGTGGGGGAATTGGCACCCTGGACTGCGTTGCCTTAGCAACTCAAGTCGCACTCTATTCCGATTGGCCCAGTGGTGAGCCGCGCGGCTCACCACTTAGCATGTTTGAGTGACAGATAGGCTGTTGAATGGGGGTTTTTCTGCATAAAAGCAGGGCCTTTGGGACTGGAACTTCAGAAGTCGCCACAGGACCTAAGAATCCGAAGAGGGAAGAAGCTGAACCATCTGCAACAACGACACCACCGGTGAAGCCCTGCTGCAACAAACTCACCACTTTCCCAACGACAAGAGAAGATCTTCTGCTGGACGAGTCTTCTTCCTCTGAGCTGGTGGGACCAACCAGTTCACCCCTTTCGCCTTCCAAAGACGTCTCTTGGTCGAATCGCCCGTGCCAAGCACCCCGGCGGCCGGATAGCCAAGCTTCACCACTTTGACCGCGAATAAAAGGAACGCACCTTTTACCGAAGAACTCCGCGGCTGGTTTCATCCCTGTGCAGTGCATCGACTCCATGTTTCCTCCTCGACGAGAACCTCTCTTCCCCTGGTCGAAACAACGAACTGCAACCACTGCCAGGAACAACTGCCACCACTGAAGCTTCCTCTCTCTTTAAGGTACTGTGTCCTGCCTGGCCTCCCTTTCTTCGGTTTGCCCAAGGTGACCCTTAAATCCTTGGCTTTCCAACTGGGTTGGCCCCAGACCTTCTTAACTTTACCTTCTTGAATCGCCCCAACCTCTTTTGAACATTCTGCAAAGACTTTTAGTGCATTTTAAACCGTGTGATCCTGGGCACATTTCGCTTTGCTCCATTTAAAGTGGGCCTGGCCTATGAACTTTGGCTTCACAGTGTATACTGCCTTTATTCCCTTGCTGAGAACTGCTAAAAGTGTTGGGACTTGTTTTATTTCTATGCTTTGCCTTTTTCTCTCCCTTTAACTGAACTATTGGAGTGCCATCAGGTTACGCGCTCACATCTGTTTTAACAAATCGTGGTGTTTTAACTCTGACTTTTCTAATAGTTATCAAGGGAGGTGTGTATACATTACCTGACTGTGTTTTAACTTGCTTTTGATTTAGAGTGCTAGTATATTGCCTAAAGTGTGTTTTAAATAAATAATGATATACTTTTTTTATACAAAGCTCTGGTCAGTGTTTGTTTGCTCTGTGTTCTTAGCCCTATTGTGTATACTCTATATACTGCCCTACTCTTCTTGAGAGAGGTCTGACTGCTCAGCCACAGCTACCAGGTAAATCTGGGTGGTGCAGACTGCTACCAATTGGGTTTACTGCTTACTCCTGTAGTCTTAATCTTTTTGCAGTGTTCCCTAAAGGAACTGCACAGGATTCTGCCTAACATCTGCTTCACTGGGCACTCCGGTGTTCCACATTCCATGCTATTCTTCTGGATAGATTGACCATCCTGCTGGTATCCAGACGGTATGTGTTTTTGACCACCTGTTGGTTCCGGCATTGTTTTGCGGACCACTGGTGGTCCACAAAGTCACTGTGGTCATGCCACCACCATCCCCTTTTTGCGCTCTCCTTATCAAAGGACGCTGCGCGTCCAGCACTCTGCTTTCGACTTCAGAGCAGTTTCCAAACTCAAGGTCTCTGCGGGTTGCAGAGTCTCCTCCCCTCTCAGCTGTTGCGTCACCCTGGGCCCTCCCTGGCTTACAGTTGCATCTCTCTCCCTCTGCTTGTTGCAGGGTCTCCTCCTGCTCTACCCTGCTTGTCCCAGTTGAATCGGATTTCTATTAAAGGTGAAATTCTCTTTTTCTTGTTGACAATAACATGTGTTACTTCTCTCTTCATACAGGTCTCTTTACTGTATATTGTTTTGTAGCTCTGATAATCACAAGCAGGCCACTTCGGGTTATTATTTAGTGAGTTCCTCACAGGAACAGAGTCCTTGACCCAAAAGGGGGTCTCTCCTGATGAGGTTGCACTTGCCCCGACCCCTAGGGAGGGTGTTGCGGAGAGGCTCACCTCCCTAGCCTCAAAGGGGATGGGCTAGCCCCTGGGGAGAAAGGACGATTTCCCTCGCTTCGTCACACCACCCTCAATTTAGGACCTCAAAAACGACTTGACAAGGCAGCACTAAGAGTGAAAGGAATGTATCACAGCCATAGATTAAACGAGCATCGAAAAGAAGCTCTCGGAATAGATATCAGTTTTCTCCTCTCACACAGTATTGTGGAGACTTCTAGATTAAAAGGATAAAGCAAATATTGACGGTTTAGTGGAGGAGCTCCCAAGAAAGTACCAGGTCTGTCTTGAACCCTTTTCAAAGTATATGCTGCATCTGTATGATTGGAGAGAGTGGAAATAGGTGTTAGACTTTTCTATACCTCTGGGTTATAAATCTCAACGAGATGGTCCATATATTCCAGCTAGTTAATTTTGCGCAGAAATGCATAACGCATCTTTTCTTTGGGGTAGGATCATTCATGATTAAAGCAAGCAAGTACTTCACAAAAATGGCATGGATTATAAATGCTTGCAATTATTGTCTTTTAGCAGGTGTAATAGGGGGAAAAATCTGAAACTTCATAAGTATCTACTAAACATGTTAGTTTGTTCTTGCACTACAATATAGCATATAAGGATTATGTATCATAGTTTTGAAGTAAAGCCCAAGGTGAAGACTGCGTAGTGTGTATGGTGTTTAAGCAGCCCGGGAATGGGGAAACGGGGCCCGCTGGATGTGGCCTAGGTGTCTTGCTATTTGACATGGAAGCTGCGGAGAGCCTTGTGCTTTGAAAGGTTCATGGATCTGACCCTGTCAAGCGGGGCCATGGACTCTCTCTCTACCTGGGATAGGCGGCCTAGCAGGGCCATGCTGGAGCCAGACCTACCCCTGAGGTTGAGTGGTGGAGTTGGAAGGCGATCCCTTTCCTGGTCTGCCTGGTGCAGTGTATGCACATTGGGTCTTTCTCTGACCCCATGGCTATCAGTCTCTGTCCTGGCCAGGTCTCTTTGTTTAATCTTTCAGGCACCTTCCGGAGACCATGGCGAGAACGGCCTGGTGTCTTGGTGCAAAGGATTATAACTACCAACATGCACCTGACTCCTCAGACTCGTGGGATGGACCATGAATCCTATAAAGCAGGACAATCCATAAGCAGGTATGAAAAACTAGGAGTACCGCAAAGCACCTGGGTTTACCAGAAAAGTCCCAGCCCGGAACAAGTGGAAAGGACTGGTTACTCTAATGAAAATGGACAAGCCTTCCCCATTCAAGAGGTGTACTTTTTGCTGCTTTTCTTCCATTGAAAACATTGGGACACCCTGTTTTTTACTATTGTGCTCAACCTTTCCTGACTTGGAGGTAAATGATGCCTTTTTGTTCCACTTATCTTGCTAAACTAATCTGTTCTGGGGCACTGATTAGTCCCTATGGCTATCGATGCAAGAGAATTCTCTTCTCCACAGGAAAGTTCTCGGTTTATTTTTTCCTGCACACAACACCTTCTGTGAAGTGCGGTAGAGACACTTTGTATCTATGTAACTTTGTTTTTGGTAACTTTGTGATTACTTGCCTGATGTGTCCAGGATGGGCTGAGGCAGTGGATGCTTTTTTGGTGTTTTCTTCATTATAGTGTCGTGCAATTTTGCATTATACCACTTAATGCCATTTATAGTACCATATGCTCCGAAATGTCTGTGCCTCATGTTTGTGTGACTGGATGTGGGGCTCTGTGTGTCTGGACCCAGTCCACATGCAAGCTAGTTGTCTCTTGCTGGGCAGATGCCATGGCCAGAGGCTGTCCAGCATTAGACAGCCCCTGCCAGTTTGAATGTTGCATATCCTTGCCATTGCTGGGCTCAGGGCAACTCCAAAGTGCAAACCTCTGTGCAAGGTATCTTAAAAGTTTAAACAGTTCTTCTCTAGATCAGCGTAGTCCTGGTTCGGTACGTTGCTGTCCTTGGCAAACACAATAGGTTTCCAGCGACTGGAGAGCATGCTGTGTAACCAGAGCCTGCATTTGCCCTTCCCTCCAAGCGACCTAGGGACTCCGAAAATGATGACCCCGCCCCAGAGCCTGGTGAGATCCACTGGACTCCAGAAGACCTGCATTTTGAGCCATCCCACGTCGTGCAGCGACCTTGCCCTGGGACCTCGAGCTGTTGTGCGGTGCATGGTCTTCTGAATTCCGAATTGAGCTGAAACTTTGGGGGCATCCTGCTGGACCTCCAGAGACGTGATTCCAGTACTTGACCCCTCATCAGAGTACGGGACCAAATTAGCAAAGCAAATCCAATCAGCGACAATTCGGTCTTCTCCTGGCTGCTGAAAAGGGAGCCAAAACCACTGTGCTGCATCCAGCCATGAAGAAACTCTTGCCTGGAGCCTTCCCCATTGATCATTGCAGCATAATCCCTTCCAAAGTCCTGTCTTCATGACCTTCATGACAAAGGAATCCATCGACTGGGTTTTTGGCTGCAGATCCTGAAGTCTCACCTGCTGCAACTCTTCTTCCGGGCTGAGGTACTGTGCTGGCTGGGGTATATACCTACCGTAAGCTTTTGTGATTCCTGCGTAGCTTGGGGGGGGGGGGGGTGGTTTCTTGTGATTGGCAGTCCTCTCATAGTCCCTGGACCCTTTCAACCTCTCTTAAGTGAGATACCTTCCTGTTTGAATAGTCTTCCTTAGGAACTCTTGATATTTGCTACTTCTGTGCCTATCCTGAGCTGCCTGATGGACACTAGAGGCCACTTCTGCCACTGAGAACACTCTGCTCCAAGAATAAGGGAAAGACTTTCCAAAGATTGGGTCTATTACTTAGAAAAGAGAACACAAGTTTAAACGTTTACTTACTTGTACATGGGTTGGTTGGTAACTGTAACACTAAGAGTGAGCAGTTACAAAAGCTCTTAATTACCTTGAATGGGTGTTATGCCATACTTAAAAGTATATGTAAGGTTATTTTACCCACCTGTGAATTGGTTGTGCCTCTTCCCAAAAGTAATGCTGCTGGCTTTACTTAACTATTTCTTCCTGAATATTAGAGTGTACGTTCACCAACGGGTCTTGCTTCCCCTGACCTGCTGTATAGCCTAAAACCAAAAAAAACCACCTGTTGAGATGTTCTTGTTTGGTTTTGGATTATTCTTCCAGGTCCCACACAGAGTAGGGAGTTACCCTTCAGTGTAAAGAAACTGCTGTATAGCTGCCTAAGCTAAGTCTGCCTGCGGTTTTACCTACCTAAAATAACATTGGATCATTCATAAAGTGTAACATTAGGGTTTGCTTTCCATGGTCGGTTTTATACAGATGCTAAAACAGTCTTGGGTTTATACCTACCTTTAAGTTGCTGGTAGATCCTTTAAAAAGTAAATGGGGTTTACTTACCCTGGTCGGCCTTGGGCCATCCTAAAATAAGTTAGAAAGTTATTGCTTACCTTAGGCTGTGTTCTATGTTCTGAAAAGCAACTGTAATAGTATATTACAGCATTAGGTTTTACCTGCCTACAATAGCTGTGTGCCATTTAAAAAAAAATGTTGTGTAGGTGTAGCTGACCTTGGCCTGCCTGGTGCAATCCTAAGTTAGTGTAAAGCGTTCTTGCTTACCTTAGTCTGTGTTCCACTGAGCTGAAAAGCAACTGTGATTGTATATTAAACCAAAAGGTGTTACTCAACTATTATAACTGTGTGTTATCTTGAATGTGGTTATAGGTTACTACTGTTCCTTGAATGAGTGTTCCACTGAGCTGAAAAGCATACTTGCAGTTTGGTTTGCTAAGTGATTCCATAACTGAATATCACTGCACAACTGCTAGGGTCTACTACCTTTGTATTACTGAAAGTAATTGGAAGGTAACTTATGGTTTTGCTCCCCATGAATAGGTGTGTCCTTTGCTAAATGTATTTGATAAGGTCTGACTTGCCTGGAAATACTGTTGGTTTTCTAAACAAGGTTTATGGTTTGGTCTGTGTACCTTCAAGCATTGTGTTGTGTTTTTATAATGTGTTTATTATGGCTCTATGACCAAGTACTTACCCCAAGTTTTGACTTGACCTAACTGTATTTATAATAAACATTTATATTGTATATACTTATGTTTGTGTTTCTGTTGAACCCTTGGTATACTACAGGTTCTTTGTCTCTTCCTACAGCCCTCTCCCCCCCTAGGAAAAGCCCGGCTGCTCTGTCTACGCTACCATATACTCAGGTGGTAGAGCCTTATACTAAGAGTGGAGTCTTGTACTGTCTCAGTTGAATGGTTTTACTAAGCCCTTAGTTGGAATTGAGACAAATTGTCCTAACAAAATTCCTCAGCCACATTCTACGAAGAGCTGTAAAACGAGGACACATTAACAAGAAATGCATCAAATCTTCCTCTTGGCCAATATGACAACACTAAACAACACACAACGGCCAATGGCATAACACTAACGTTGTTTCTTTATTCACATCAATGTATTGCCTGATATAGAGCGCATTAGTAATGGAGCTCAGACCCTAGTTTAGGGTTGCCATAGATTGTGTTTTATCATAGTTTCTAAAATAAAATAAACACTATGACGCAAGCCTTTAAATGTGAAATTGATTTACTAAAAAATATAAAATATGGCAGACACTTATCAGGCAAAATCAAATTTGAGAAAAGTAATAGTGCTCAACAACCAAAAGAAGTTTTTACATTAAAGAAGATGAAAAAGTGAAAAGTAAAGTAACCACTTTCTGAGCATCACTTGTAATTTGAAAACATTGAAATATAAAAAGCACATTGTTTTTCACAAAATTATTTGGTAGTGGGTAAACAATTTCTTATTTTTTTTTTTTTTAGCAAACTAATTTCATTCTAATGTTATTTGTACATATTTGATCCCTGTGCCAGACTGGGGCATCTGTGTCGATATTTTAACATTTTGCTCATTCATGAGTCCAGATTTTGGGATCTCTAAGTTACACCCTGTTCTCCTCACGGCGTTCTCTATCGAAGCACTCTAGGTCAAGTGCCAAGGGTCACTCTTAGAGGTCGACATTTCAAATGTCTCAAGAAGGTACTCTGAGGCGCTTGCTTTCATATATACCCCTTAACAAGTGGTATTCTCGAAGACTTTTCTTCAATTTTGGGGATCTGTTATCACCTTCATCGGGACAACATATGAGTGGTGGACCCTGCCAAAACACATAATGTATACATTAGTGTAATACACCCATCACTTGGTAGCCTGAGCTTCGTTAACAAGCCTAAAGATACACTAGCCTTGTGCTGAGGTGTCCCCATATTTCCATATTGTACATTTCTTCAGTAGCAACTGTCTTCTATAGGTGGGTGAGAGTAGCCTAACGATATATCCTTGCTTATCGTGCCAGTGTTTCAAATATAGTGTAAGCGAGGGGAGCTCAATTTTCTGAATTTCTAGTTCCTTACCCCATTTGTTTGCTTTCCTCTGTATTTCATTCCTCAAAATATTTTGATTCTTAGATTTACCTCATACATATCCTTAATCGACCAAGTCTTGCACAACTTAATTGCTGCATTGTACCACCTGTATTGTCCCTGCCTGTGCCGACATGATTTCCATCATACCACTGTTAATATTCTGATTAATGGAAGAACCCAGATTATTCTTTAAAAAGTAAACCAAAAATCCTGCTTCTAGCCCAATGGTTGAGATCCCCAATTCCAGCCTCAGTGCGCCATTTATGGTTTCTGGCGGGAGCCCTGCTATTGGACTTAAAAATTGATTTTGCATGATTACTAATTCGGGGCATTTAATATGTCCCCAAATGTCGCTTCCGTAGAACGCTATCATTTGTACCTTTTACTTTGTAAACCTGAAAGCACTTATCCAGTCTTCTTGTTCCATAGATACGATAGAATATCAGGGCAGTCTTTTCTGCTATATTTTTGTATGCTTGGACCACTCCCCATTTAAAGTAAATGTTAAGCCCAAATATGAGTATTCTTTAACAGTCTCTGATCTGGTTTTATCTGGCAACCATTTGTATGTTTTGCCTTTCCTCCCAAAGACCATCATTTTTGATTTAGGCTTGTTTATTTTCAGTTGGTGCCTACTTAGCTATTCATCTGTGTAACTTAAACCTTAATGAAGACCGCTGGAGTTAAATCCAAAATTACGGTATCGTCAGCATACATAAGCACAGTGTTTGGCACAGATTTCTGTTGGGGTTGGGGGGAGGGCAAGGACCATGCTTTCCTCCCTGCTGTGTTTGGATCAAAATCAGTATAAACAAAATAAAAAAATAAACAGCAGAGGGGCCAAGGGACAACCCTGCTTGCTCCTCCTCTTGTAGGGAAGGGTTCAGGTGCCATCTATTTTTATACGGGCTGGGTTTTTTTATATCATAGTTGTTCCAAATTCAGAAGGCCTTTTGGCATACCTAGAGAATGACGCTTACTCCACAGCATGTTTCGACTGAGTCAAAAGCCTTTTCCCAGTCGAGGAATGCTGCATAAATGTCCCTACCGCCCCTCACTTTGCAGCACTTCTGCATAATGATCTATCATACTGAACCACTTCTAGACCCTGCCTGGTATTGAGTCAGAAGCAAGTTTTCATGAGCCCAATCTTCTATTTTGGCCTGGAGCACTTTTGCAAAGATTTTATAAGAAGCATCCAATAAAGAGATAGATTTGTAACAATGAGGGTCATGATTTCTGCCCTTTTTAAATATTGGCACTATTGTGCTTTGTCTCCATGAATTCGGGTGCCTGCCCGATCTGCGAATTGTATCAAACATTTTTGACAAAATAGCGGCCCACCAGTCCAATAGATTTATGTAGCTTTCCGGCTACCTACTGTCCAGACCCGAGGCTTTCCCAACATTAGTGTTAGCAATTGTTTTTTTAATTTCATCTTGCATGAAGACTATATCACTTATAGATGCATCCTTCTTTTGCCTAGCCGACATCGGGTTATGGACTCTAAATAGGTTATAGTAATGAGTCTTCCATGTGTGTGGGTGAATTATGTTACAGGGCTTTTCCCCCATCTCATTACACCCCTGTGCTACCAGTTTCCATTTAAAAAAAATATTTTTTGTGACCACTGTGTCCTCTGGTAAGTCCCGTTGTTTCACTGTAAACTTGCTTTTCTTTGACTTCAACAATTCCTTATTTTTCATTTTGGCTGCCTGTATCTGCCCTGCTTTGTAACTATTGCTTTTTACGAGAATATTCCATTCATTTGTTCCTTCTGCATTGGTTGTCAAACCACAGCTCATCCTGCAAATGTTGACACGGAGAACGTAGTACTGACTTCTTCTCCCTCATGACATCACAATAGCTTTTTTAGTATTTTTAATAGGTCTTCATAGACACTAATACATTCATAAGGGTTTTGTATTTATTGATGTATAAAGCGCAGCCAGGCCCGGGGGCATACGGGCGCGTTACCTATGTTGTTTAACCCACTGGCCCCCTGTTTTATACTAGTTTCCCTTGTCAATTCCATCATTTCCCCCTTAGTTGATTTATGCCTGTATCACAAACCTTGTATAATCTTATCCAGGCCAGTAGTATTTTTGTTACTCTGCTAACCATTCACTAGCTCGAGGGGAAATTGATCGCTCTCCATTCTATTTCCAATTTCAAACTTACATATCTTCTTGAAAACGAAACAGCCTACCAGCACATAATTAATTAGGGAGTGATTTGCTCCTCTCCTGCAAGTGTGTTTTGGTGGCCTATCATCCTTAAACCTGCCATTTAACTCAACCATGGCATATTCTGTCATGAAATTGTCTAGACTTCTACCACCAGGATTGAACTTGAGGTTAGCACCCATTCTTCTTGGAATGTCACATATAACCTCTAGTTCAGACCTCTCAAAGTCCTGCTCCGGTTCTGGGCCTAGCTTAACATTTAAATCACCCATTATGATTATACTTATCAGGGATTTGTTGATGGGAGCCCATCATATTTTTTAGCCCTGATATATATTTGCAGCCCGCCTTGGGGGGGGTTGTGGATATTAACAATCAACAGCTTTCTATCTGAATCTTCATCATACATAGAAAAACACTAACAGGACCCTTGCATTGCAAGGGATTTTTTGAACCTTAAATGGAATAAGCTTACTTGCCAAGGTTGTCAACCCATCCTTGCTACGCCCCCTCTTACTTTCATTTGCTTTTATTGAGTATGTGAAATAGCCCAGCAAAGTAAACTCATTGTTCAGCCATGTTTCCTGAAAATTGATTATATTAAATGCTCTCAGATACATCAACTAGTTTCATCCCACATCTTATTTTTGATGCCTGCAACATTCAACGATAGAATATTCAAATGGATTGCTGTTCTGCTTGATTTTCGGCCCATTCGTCCCCGGGCCTATAACTTGACTAAAGGTATTGCGATTTTTGAAAGTGCATGTTTTGATCAACCTTATCCTAAGCCTCTCATGACAGGCTTATCTTTAGACTGTATCAATCTCACCCATCTTTCCTAGGTTTTATATTTGAAGGTACAATTGGATTATTGCAAAACAAGGGGGAGTCTGGGATTCTCTCTACCAGCACGAACACAGCCCAATGTCCTCTTCTTGGGTGAATAACCCCTGGGAGAGACTCTACCAAGTCTTTAGCTCACTGTCACTTTCACAGAGAAGAAATTTCCCTGCATATCAGTCTTTGTCCTACCCAGGGGCAGTCCAGCACCGAAATACTAGGCAACTCTCCTCTGAACAAGAGTACCAACAGCAACCCCATACACGTGTTTCAGCCTTGTTGGGCATCATCAGTGAGGTGAAGCTGTGTCTCTCTAAGAACAGTGAGCAAGGGGTCCACGCCTGGATCGCCCTGTTAATTTAGGGTGAGACCCAAAGTTAATTTATGCAAAACAAGGGGGAGACTGGGAATCTCTTTACCAGCACGAACACCGCCCAATGACCTGTTATTGGGTGAAAACCCCTTGCTCACTGCTCTTAGAGAGACACAGCTTCACCTCACTGATGATGCCCAACAAGGTTGAAACACGTGTATGAGGTTGCTGTGGTACTCTTGTTCAGGGGAGAATTGCCTTGCATTTCGGTGCTGGTCTGCCCCTGGGCAGGAAAAAGACTGATATGTGGGGAAGTTTCTTCTCTGTGAAAAGAATAGTGAGCTAAAGACTTGGTTGAGACTCTCCCAGGGGCCATCCACCCAAGAACAAGGCAATGGGCTGTGTTCATGCTGGTAGAGAGTATCCCAGAACACCCCGTTTTACAATTGGATTATTGTTCCTTCTTCAGTGTTGATATCCATGATTGGGAGGACATTTATATTAAAATGTCCTTCATCTATATACACCATGATACCCTTCTTCTCCAGTTCTTCCCTCCATTGAATTAGACATGTGCGTTGTTAAAACCAAATCGTACATTACATCCACCGCAGTACATACACTCGAATAAAATTCTCATGCAGGTAAAATCTTTAAAGGAGACATCAGTGATCCCCAGGACCGCCCGTATTGCGGCTACCAATGTCCTTTTGTACACGTCCTTTTTCCACTGGGTTCTTCCTTTAAATGTGCAGATTACATTGTTGTCTTCCATTCAGTTAGTGGATCGTGCTGAACTGGTTTGGCACTTGGTGTTCTGATCATACTGGACCTGTATGTAATGTGCTTTGGATCCGGCCTCTAGAGGCAATGTCTCATTTGACCTCTCAACTGTGGTCTTTGTTGTTTCAGCCACTTCTCCAACGGTGCTACCTCTATAGCAGAACTAGTATCGCTTTTTGTTTGCTGTTTGTATTTCCCCTACAAACGTGTTAGAATTTTAATGCGAAGTTTGATAAAAGGTTGAATGTGAGTACTACTGGTAGTATGATTACTCTGCATACGCAGCATTCTCACATCTCCCATGTATCCATCATGCTCTGCTGGCTGCTTGATTTCCGGCTGTTCCTCTACCTTATGTTCTAACTCTACCTCTGTGCTATGGGGAGTATCTGTTCGGGCATTAACCATTGAATCCGTTATAATCCTTGGTATTATATGGATAGTTGAATACCTTGTCTTGGTTAGCATTGTATGCTCCAATTTATCAGGCAACGAGAGGTCCTGAGCGAACTCCTCTGTCTGATAATTTGTGCGGTTCTTCATGGTTGTCTGTTTCCGCTAGCCTTATTGCTAACTCTAGCAAGCTGCCAATTGTCGCACTCAGCAGCGCATGTAAGCAAGGCAGGGGCTTCCAGCAAACAAACAGTAAGAAAATATATTGTAACTGGCTGCACTCATGTAGCTCCTTGTAGCCACGTAATAACATTTATCATGTTTCCTTTCCCCTTGATTCTAGTAAAAGGTTTTATGCCACGGAAAGATAACCTGTCTAGACTGTCTGCCACTACACAAATATAACCCCCACCCCCCAAATAAACACATCCACCCACACAACATGCACTCTCATTTACACTTGCACCAAAATAACATACTTATTCATTCACATGCACACTTGGACACAAACCTTTGCATGTAAGCATACAAACATGCATACGTTTTTTTCCCTTAACTGCAGGTCCGATCCAGACTCTGCTACTGCTGGGACGAATCCTTTGGTTTCATCACTTCTCCCGGAAGGGGGACCCTTCCTGTGGGGCCAGGGAGGTGAAGCCGCTACCCGATAGTCCCCCTGGTGGTGGTACCATCTGGTGGGAGGACCCCAAGGGAGGAGAGTCCCCCTCCTTGGGAGAATCGAGAGCTATCAAGGGAGAACACGGTTTGTTAACCACTATGCCACCATGCATTGCTCACCTGACAACATGGATAGGGCCCAAACACCACCACCCTCTGTCTCCTTTTTCTTCTGTTAGTTACTGTTAGGTAAAATTTCACTTACTGTTATTTGTGGACCACCCAACTTTTTGCTTTTCTTTAAACCTCCTGTCCTGACTTTTTACCAGTGGAGCACATCCTTTAGCTGCACTCCACTGGCCTTTTGCTCATTGTTCTGGGGAAACTGACTTGCCCTTCTGACAGTCGGTACACTTTGTTTCCCTTAGTTTTATGACTTTGTTACTACTTTTGGCAACTGTATTTCAATGTGCAAAGTACATTGCAGTACCGCCGAATGGGGTCCTTGCGTTTTCGTTCCCTAGACATCCCTCAAGGATTTTTTGGTAACTGGACAATATGCCTAGGATTAGATTGCTGGCAGCACAATTTTTTGTGCATTTTTATGAACTTTTACCGAGCCATACTGCGCTTACTGTGTTTGGCTCGTGACTGTTGCTAGTGGCCGTCATGGCCATGCCACAAGGTCTTTTGCCTACTACTTTGGCCATTTTGTCCGTTCGCCTTCCCCTTACTCTTTGTGACCCAGGGAGTCCTTATTTGGGCATGCATTCTCCCACGAAAGCTGGCGCTTTTCACAGGCTAATGCATGTCACGTGTGGAAGTGAGCTGGGGCTGTCAGAGTCCAATCCACACTACTGCTGCCAGGATGTCTGCCGAGAGCTGCAGTGGTCCCTTATTGGACCACTGCTGGCGTGCATTAGTGGGGCAGATCTGGTCAGCTAGGTGCGAGCACTCACTGGACTTTAGGATATGAGGAGGGGCTCGGAATGCAGACCTGCAGATCACCCCTAGGTCTTAATCAACCTATACACAGAGCCAAGTATCCTGAGAAGCGAAGCAGATCCAAGAACTGTCCGGAACCGCACAGAGAAGGTTTGGCATCCTGAGCTTGCTGTTGTCCCGGTAGAGCCCTGCTTTGCGCTCGATCTTCCAAGACCTGCAAAGGTGCTTTAACCCTATTGAGTGGTGGGACCAATCACTCTAAACGTCTCCTCAGTGTCCTGCAAACAAGCCTTCTCGGAAGTGTGCCTGGGGCCTCCTGTGGACTGACCAGTTTGTACCTTGGCACCTGTACTAGAGCGTTGCTACATCGAGTTTTGGCTTGAGCTTTGGGAGAACCCTAGTTTGCACTGCAAAGCACCTTCTTGCCAAATCTCATTGTCCCTACTGCTTTGGGCCGCGAGAGAGCGTGCGTCGGTCTGCGTCACTGTGCGACAGTGGTGGTCGCTGCTACCGACTTTCCCGCCTTTCTTCAGGTGTCCTGAGACCAGCTGCATCAGTGCTTTCTTTATCCTGCTTTTGTGACGAGAGATCTAGCTCCTGATGTAAATCAGATCTGCACTCGCAGCACCTGTGCACTTTGAAGCGTAACCAAGAAGGGGGATCTTATAGTCCAGGTGACATTTGAACCTGGAGTGAACCTTGAGGCCTACGATGCGAGCTGGTGCGTTACTAAGAATTAATAAAATACAAAAAAGAAATGCCACTTACCTGTGGCCCCTAGTTCATACTTACCGTTTTTACGCACTAAGGATCCCTTGTGGCCCATGTCTTGACTTGGGTGGCTCTTGCTTCTTATAGTTGTGTGAAAGTTGGGGCCAGCTTTGCTCTCCGTTGCAGACCCACCTCTGACTCTTGGAATCAAATTCCACACACTCCAGTGTCCTCTTCTAACTTTGCTTCCCATTGAAGTTTGTCCCTTGTGAGCTTTATGCGTCGACGAGCGCTTTTACACACGGACATAGCTTTGAGCACAAGGCTCCAATCTTCGTAGGGCTGGACTTCTTAAGTTAGTGATATCCATTTCTAGAGTTGGCCCTAGTGATAAAGTTTGTGTGCTTTTCCTCCTCACAGGTTTTGGCAGGAATCCGCACTTGACCGCATTGACAGAAAAGTGACTGTAGACATATTTTACCTATTGTGTGTAAGTAATATTACTTCATTATTCACTTATGTTTGTTCTGGGCCTAATAAATTGTATATTATTGATATACTGCTGTCTTGGTATTCCTTGTGTGCTACTGTGTGCTCATCCAAGACATCAGATCACCCCACTACTCCTGAGACTTAGCCTTGACTGCTCTCCAAGCTACCTTGAATTGTACTGGCTAACTTCACAGAAGTGTTTCCTGTTTCACTAAACTAGGGTGGCTTCCTGAACATTGGTTCACCAGAGCAGAGTTCGGAAATCCATTCTAACAGTTACTTCACACCTAGTGACCATGTCTGTCAGGTAGAAAATATTGTGACGAGGAAGAGTGAGGAAAGAATGAGAATAGATTGCTCCAGCAGTACTGACATGGAGAAGAGAACGGCAATGAAGAGCCCTACGCTGAACCAAGATGAACATTCTAGCTGTCCAGGATTCAAAAGACAGCTTATCATAACAACTGATAAAGGACTCTCCTCAGAGTCCGTTCTGCCCCAGAGGAGCATCGAGCTGGGGAGGAAAGCCACACAGGGAAGACGCTCTGCAGACCCGGATGCCGGGATTAGGGAATCGGCGTTGGAGAATGCTGAACGGAGTAAGGGTTCACCTGAAGGCTGGGGAACCGGACGTCTGGTCGCAGGAAGCAAGCCATCCGAGTGGTCCAGGCACGGTTCGATGTATGGCGTGAAACCAGCATGGCGGGACTGCCGAGAGCAGACCACGAGAGCCCAGGGGGAGCCAGAGAAGCTTGCCGGTGTGGCCGAGGACCGGAACCCTCACGCGCCAAGTTTGAAGGTATGTGGAGAGGGACAAGGGAAGGCACTAGGAAACCATATAGGCTGTGGTTGGGAGGAAGTACAGAATCATGTTCCTCATCCCAGTGGGACCAAATGGAGAAAATAAACATACTGGGTGTGAGAGCACCCCAAAGAAACCAGAAGAGAGATGAAGGCCTGGGACCCGAATGTTGAGAGGATTGAAGACCTATACATACAAGGTAATGTCTGGCAGGAGAGTGAACTGGGCCAGAGTAAGAGACATGAGCCTGAAGAGAGGGTCATGGACCCGAAGGTTAAGGGGTTTGAAGAACTGTAAATGCAAGACAATGCCTGGCAGTATAGTGAGCCGGGCCTGATCGAGACATAAACCTGAGAAAGGGATCTCGGACCCGAGTAACCTGAAGAGAAGACGAGGGGAAGAGGGAGATATCATTTGGCAAAGGTCAGAAGAAGACCAACAGAGAAGAGATATTTATCAGTCAAGAGAAGACCAGGGGTAGAGCAAGATATCTTTAGGCAAAAGTAAAGAGAAAAACAGAGGAGGAACGATATATCGTCTGGTAAAATTCTATATATAAGTTTGACTGTTGAAAGAGAGCCTGTAAAAGGCTTGGGGAAGGGGGACACTTTCCCCATCTTGTTGGAACTGTAAAAAACTGCCTAAGAAGGCCTTGAGAAGGAGACAATTCCCCCATCTGTGTGGAACTGATAGAAAGGCATAGTGACCACCAGGGGATGGAGGATATTCCCCTATCAGTTGCAAACTGCCTAAAAGCCATCCAGATGGAAAGAGCCAGCTTTCTGGAGTCGGGTGTATGCTGTTATATCGTTTTTCTTTTGTAGTGTAACAGACAGAAATAGGTCTAGATATAGGACAGTGGACTCTACTTTTGATCGACATTCTGACATTATCCTTAGTTTTGTTTGAGGCAGGGAAACCTCTTAGTTATAGGCACAGGGGGGTTCTTCCTTTCTTTCTGTCTGTTAAATAAAAGGTTTATGCCAACAAACATGCCACCTTTGGGTCCCGCGTTTACTTCTGCACCCTTACACTGTTCAGGCACCCGCAACGACCGCCACCTCCTGAGCATCATAAACAGGACACCGGGAGAGCTTACTTGTGCCTGCCCATGCCCTGTGGATCCGGAACACCTCAACGCCCCTGGGTGTATGAATGTGTGGTGTGGCACAGGTGCCCACCTACACAGATTCAGCCCTGCAATCTCCAGTGTGTATCCCCAATGGGCCATGCAAGGCTGGGGAAGCAAAACACCCTGGTCTTGCATGGCCCATTGTGCATTCGTTCTGGGGCACTGAAAACCTGTAAAAAGGGAAACTGTGTTTCCCTTTGACAGTTAGAGGCAGCCCAGGAGTGCTCCATCATCTACTTGCTGCAGCGTGCACAGTGTATCTACTGGGCTGTCTTGGCTCATCGATAATGGTGGTGGGTCGGTGTCCTCTCACCCATTGTGGACAAGCCCCTCCTGGTGGACCAGCAGTCGTACATGGAACAAAAGAGTAGCAATCACATCCATAACGTTAGACTAGGAGAGCCTTGCTGAGTGACAATCCACCAATGTGAGAAATCCCCTACTACTTATTCTATGGCCTAGACCTAATGTGAGACCTCAGAGATAAGGATAGCAACTCAGACCCGTTTCTAGATGTGGGCCCCTTGCTCTCAGTTAGCAACGGGTCCAGATCTAGATTCTCTTACTCACGTAGGATGAAACGCCACATGATTCAAGAACAGTCAACAATGGGAGAATTCCTGTAAGGAGAATGAACAACATCTGTGGGCTAGAACCAATTCAGGTGGCCCTCAATCACGTTTAGGTCCCATGGCCATACCGGAGCAGAACGCCAAAGTGCATATCAAATGAATCCCACTCATGAGGACCAGTGCCTCTGGTGATGGTATGTGTATTACTAGTAGCTATTGCAAATATTGCAGGTTGATGTAGTATTACCAATAGTGGTTTTACTACTAATGGAACGTCAATAAGTAGATGTGCATTTACTATCAGGAGCAGCAATATTGCTACAAGAAGCGGTATCAGTAGCAGCAGTTTTGGTACTACTAAGCATTACTACTACAAGTAATAATACTATGGCTATTATGGCAGTAGTAGTACCAGTAATAGTCACAGGATTACTGGTAATGCTAGTTCTAGTGTAATAGTAGTACTTCAGTAGTAGAATTAATGTTGGTATGGCTAGTAGTAATACTGTTACTGTAGTAGTATAAACACCACTGCTGGTAGTTGAGGTTCTAGTGGTAATAGTGCTGTTACTACAGTTAATAGTTCTGCTGTTACTACAATGATATGATTACTATTTAGTATCATTACTGTTAATAAATGCAATACTGCTGGTAGTACCAGTAATATTACTTGCAGTAGAAGTGACACTAGAGCAGGTAGTAATGGAATTACTGTTTGAAGTGGTACTGTTACTATTAGTACCTGAAGTAGCACTAGCACCTCTGGTACAGCTGCCGTTGATGGGGCAGGGTTAGTTAGACATGTACACGTAAAGTGAAAGAAAATGCAAACCTTTCTTTTGAGCGCTTGCCGCTATAATTAAGCAGCTGCTTCCGCATCATCTTCTCCACTGATGCCACATCCTCGTTAAGCCTTAAAAGCAGCTCCCAAAATGGAGGACAACTGTACGCAGAAAATTGCTTCAGCAAATGTTGAAAATCAGACTGTCACAGTGTTCGTGTATCCTTAAGAGACTGACGCTGTTTAACGTGGGTAGCGTCTCGTGACGGGGAAATGTATGGGGGAGGGAACGTTCTAGTTAGTGAACGTTGTGCTGTTAATAAAGAAAGACGTACGCACAACCTCGGCATGTCTGTCCTCCTTTTAGAGACCCATCCGGGCTCAACAACTGGCGACGAGGTGCTTCCTAGGACCGCCAAGTCCTCCTCCTCCTCCTTCCACCTTCCAGCAGCGATCCCACTCGGAAGCACACGGCAGGCACTTCCAGCCCGCTGGCGCCCGCGCCTGATCCCAGGCCTGCCTCCTCCTCCCTCAGACATCAGACCGATCCCGGCCCGCTCCGCAGTGGAGGCGTGTGTGATCCCACACCCGCCCCTGCTCCTCCTCCACACTGCAACCAGATCCTGGTCCACGGCGGCGGATACCTGATCCCAAGCCCGCCCTCCCTCCTCTGTCTACACGGCCACGCGGATGATAACACGTACGCTGCTGGTGGCCGGCCAAGCCTGAGGCCGCTCTCCTCCTTCTCCTCGTGCAAACCAACTCACGTGGCCCAGCCTCCTGTGACAATTCCACATCAGCGAAGACAGCTCGTCCAGGGTGCACGTGAAGTGCCCCCACACATCAACTGCACGACAATCTGCCAGCGGTCGCAACCAGGCTCAGCAGACCCCTGAGAAAGGTGGGTGATACCTCGCACCGACAACCAACAGTGATGCCACCACCACCTCGCCATGAGCTCGCCCCAGGATCAGCAGGCTCCAGCACCTCCAACCCCTACAAGGAGCACAGCAACCACGGCATGGCGCATGCCCCCCCTTTCTCCATGATGCCACAAGCGGACAAGGGACCCAGGTGGGTTGAGTTGTTACAAGACTTTAATACCTTTTATAGATGCCACTGGGGAAGAAAAGTCACCAAGACTATGCAGCATGTTTCTAAACCTAGCAAGAAGTGACATTAAAGTCCTGTTAAAAACCATCCCAGCAGCTGAACAAGCTGACTTCCCAGCACTAATCGCGGCACTTAATAGAAGACTGGTAATCGAGCCCAACAGGGACTATGAAAGATACATATTTAATCAGTGCACGCAAAGGATCGATGTAACCGTTGACAAATTAATCACCTGCCTACGTATAAAAGGAGCGAACTGCCAATTCCATGCCTTCTCGCTCGATGAAGCCATACATTTGAGAGTAATCGAAGGATGTGTGTCCCAGACCCTAAAGAAGCAACTCCTCAAAAAGCCGATTACCATAGTAGAAGTCAGTCAGATGGCTAGGGTCTTAGTAATGGTCGAAAAACAGGTGTGTCAGATATCGGGCACCACTGCGACAAAACAGGACAAAAATGAAACGGTAGCGGCAATGCAGTCCAACGCCACCAGAACAACAGAGAGAGCCCTCAATCCCAACTATTCAATGACGCCGAGAACTCAACGCCAATGCTACCACTGTGGGATGGCTTTCCCTCACGCAGGAACTTGCCCTGCACTGTCCCAGAGAAGTGGCAACTGCGGCAGAGAGGGACACTTTCAGTCAGTTTGCAGGGAAGGCAGACCATTTCCGACACAAAGACCACCTGACGCCCCTCAGTTCAGAATACCCAACAGAAACCCACAAGCTCAAGCCTACCAAACACGGCCATATCACCAACCCCCAAGAAGGTACGTCAGAGTGGTCGAAGATGTCTACCCGCCGGATGAGACCCAGCGAAATTAAGCCTATACGAGCAAGTATCGCACATTAGAAACAAGTATGATGGACCCCCAACACATCATACCCACTATGAAGACAACCAACAAAGTTTCGAATATGAAATCGATCAGGAGGACCAATATTCGCAGGACGAATACGTCAATCACGTCAATCTTATCATGGATGAAGAAGCACGTGAAGCACCCAAAATACTGGTGGATATAGGAGGGAGACAATTCTGTTTCCTAGTAGACTCGGGAGCCACCGTCAACATAATGGGTGAGAAGGAGTTCCACCAGATCCCCAACAAACCAGCCCATATGCCATCCGAGTCCAAGATATATCAATGGGGCGCGGCTACCCCTCTGCAAACAATTGGTTCCTTTGGTCATCGTCTCATCTACGGCAACCACTCTACCACGACGAGCATTCAAGTCGTTCGCAGTCCGACCAAAGGAAGATGCCTCCTCAGCTATAGAACTGACTCCTGCCTAAGGCTCATAGACATACACGTGCAAGAAGACGACAAAATCCACTCGACAGAACCAACACTTGAAACAAGAGACAGCGTGTTCAACGTCCGAGCAGGGCCCACGTATACATACATGATGTCAAAAGACACCATCGTGAAAGAATTCCCCCTCATCTGCAAGGGCCTAGGGAAACTAAAAGACCCCCACTGAAACTCCACATTGATCCCACTGTCCGACCCGTTCCACAGCATCCAAGAAGGGTTGGCTTCCACCTCCAAGCCGCAGTGTCAACCGAACTCGGACAACTCCTGGAAGACAGCATAATCGAACCAGCGTCGGGCCCGACCCCGTGGGTCTCCCCATAGGTAATAGTGCCAAAGGACGGAGGACGACTCAGACTCCGTGTGGACATGCGAAAGGCCAACACCGCTATTCAGCGTGAACGACACCCAGGCCCCAGAATTGAGGATATGATTGTTCAACTGAATAAATCCACTCTCTTCTCCAAATTAGACCTGAATCAAGGGTACCACCAGATGTTACTTCATCCAGAATGGAGAGGAATCGCCACCTTTGCCACACACGACGGACTATTCCGCTACAAGCGCCTATATTTCGGCATATCATCAGCCGCAGAAATTTTCCACAAGGCCATCAGACAAATCATTCGCCCTTTTAGAGGGGCACTGAACTTTCAGTGACAACATTCTTGTGTATGGAAGGTCGAAAGAAGAACATGATGTCGCCCTTCGTGCCACATGGAAGGCCATCCAAGAAGCAGACCTAACCTTGAATGTTGACAAGTGCTGGTTCAGCAAAACCAAATTAAAATTTTTCGGTCACATAATCTCCGCAGACATAATGACCCCAGACCCTGACAAAGTCACAACAATCTTCAACCTACAGGAACCGAGACAATTAGCCGACGTACGGTCATTCCTAGGCATGGCGGGATACTGCGCAAGGTATATACCGCACTATGCCACAATCACAGAACCACTCCGAAAACCTCTCCAGATGGACATGTTTTTTACCTGGACAGCGGAATGCCAGGAAGCATTCAACACAATCAAGCAATCCTTAACAGAAGCCAGAAAACTGGCCTATTTCGACCCGGACTGGCACACTTAAATAGTGGTTGGACGCAAGCCCAGTGGGACTGGGAGCCATACTCGCCCAGAGTAACGGAGTTGACACCCACCCGAGACATGTAGTCGCATATGCCAGCAAGGCACTGGCGCCCCCCGAGTCTGCATACTCCCAAGCAGAAAAAGAGAGCCTTGCAGCAGTCTGGGCGTGTGAACATTTTCACAATTTCATAATAGGGAAAAGATTCACTCTTATCATGGACCATCAAGCCCTTGGAAACCTGCCAACAAAGATGCCCCCCAGAATTGAACGGTGGGGCATTTGCCTATAAGAATACACTATCAGATCATACATCGTCCGGGGTTGAACACAACCCAGCCGACTATTTATCCAGACATCCCACAGGAAAGCCAACACCAAGACAGGGTGACATGGAATACATAAACTACGTCACCACAAATGCGCTGCCTCCAGCAATATCGTTAGAAGCCGTCGCACTGGCGTCAGCAGCTGATCCGTCCATGGCCCTGGCTATTGATCTCACTGAACACAACAAGTGGAAGGACTACAGGACGTCACTGACAACACATACAGGTGCAAACCGAGACGAACTAGAGAGGTTAGCAAAAGTCCATACGGAGCTGGCCGTCAAAGACAAAACCATACTCCTCAGAGGATGCAGAATAGTAATCCCAGCGGCCCTACGGTCAGACATAATCAAGACAGCTCACGAGGGACACCGGGGAGCAGACAACACCAAACGACAATTGCGCTGTCACGTGTGGTTCCCTTTCCTTGACGCTTTGGTAGACCGGTGGGTAAGGAACTGCATGGCATGCCAATGCACAGCCAGAGCTGAAGCGCTGATACCCTTACAGCCAACACAGATACCAGAGCACCCGTGGGAAAAAGTGGCAGTGGATTTCTATGGACCTCTAGAACTTACTCTTATTCATCGATGAACATTCAAGATTCCCGATCGTAAAGAGATCCCCATCCACAGCTTTTGTCCATATCGCAGCTGTCTTTGACAAAGTCGTGAGTGAATGGGGCATACCTGATGTCATCAAGTCAGACAATGGTCGCCATTCTGCGGCCACGATTTTGCAACATTCGCCAAGCATTTGGGGTTCAAGCACAAGAAAATAAAACCTCCCAAGCCAGCGGGATGGCCGAGAGGTTCATGTCATCGATCAAAAAGACATTACAAAGAGCCAGACTGGAAAATGTCGACCCACACCAGGCCCTATGCAGGATGCTTCGAGATTATCGTAACACACCACATGAGGCCACGAACAGGACCCCGGCCGAACTCATGGTAAAGTACCAAGTTCGAACGCAAATCATACGACACCCGACAAACCAGAAACCGGTCTGGAAATCCTAGAGAGAGACACGGAGTGGAAAGAACAAGCCTGCATCCAGGCAGATGAAAGAAGAGGAGCACGCCCAAAAGACTTTCAAGGTGGAGATGAAGTGTTAGTACAACAGGCAACAGTCAAGAAGACCGATTCAAGATTCTCCCCACAGCCACTACAAGTCGTGGCAGTAAAAGGGACCATGGTAACAGCCGAGAATGAAGAACGAGAAATAACCCGGAACAGTTCACAGTTCAAGCTCACGGCAACCAAGGGAAATGAGAGACTTCAGCCTCCAGATCCCGAACCGATCTCACCAGATCCTCGAGATTGGACGCCTCCAAGATTCTCACCTCGTCCAGGTACAAAGAGAACAGAGAGGCCAGAAGAAGATCCAGGAGAAGCAACCAGCAGCCGGCCCCAACGAGCCGTGAAGAAACCAGCACGCCTGGTTGAAGAATGTTGAGAACGTTGTAAGGACATTTTGTCCGGGGGTGATGTCACAGTGTTCGTGTCTCCTTAAGAGACCGACGCCGTGTCACGTGGGTAGCGTCACTGACTGGGAAATGTATGGGAGAGGGAACGTTCTAGTTAGTGAACGTTGTGCTGCTAATAAAAAAAAGACGTACGCACAACCTCCTTTTAGAGGCCCATCTGGGCTCAACACAGACTGGAGGAAAAACATTTTTCACTGAAAAATAGGTAGAAGATAAAACAAGAACAACCTATTTTTAAATACTGTATGTCTCCTTTCAGTACTTGAAACCTGCCTCGTGGTTTGATTGCAGAGGACATACTGCATCACATCCATAGCTTGTGCGTTGTGCACTTTATTTTCTACTGCAGTGTGTTCTTCTACACAGACACAATTATACGTTCTGTTCCTCCGGAAATCACACTCGGGGATAGGTGCATTTTCGTCATTGCTTCGCTGTAGATATATGTCAGTTTCGCCATTGAGTGTTCCATCCAATTGTAAACATTTCGCCTGGTATAGGCGCCATTTACGTGTTAGTGAAGCCCTGCGGGGGCTGCACCTGCAGGGTTGGAGGGACAGCTCAATGTCCAGTTTTGTGAGGATGTCAATACATCAAATGGAGAATGTGTTCCTTTTAAGAAGTTGATTTCCAAACAGAGGCATTATTTCGGCTTGTTAATTTGACACAACTCGTTCTTCACATGTTGAGGGCTCGACATACAAGATTGCATGCTTTGTCTTAAAACAATTCCTTGGACGGCTTCGGATTTTGGACATTCTGTTGTACCATTTTTTGAGGAAATTTTCGAGTATTTTAAAAAGAGCTTTTGTTCTGACTTGAACTATTGGATAGTCTTTCATCGCTACATTTTCTGTCCTTAATAAAAATGTTTGCTGATGGCCACCTGCAGAACTCCGTTAATGTTAAACATGGCCCTTGTATGATAGTGATGAGCCGCAGTTTATTTTTCTACTGCCCGTTAACTAGAAAGCAGTTTGCATTAGTGTTCTTTGAGCGCCATCTAGGGTGTGGTAAAGGGAGTTTCACCTCTTTAAAAAATCGACTGCCATTTGAAAACCGAAGAAACGGGGAAACCCCGAGTCGCGTATGTTGTAAAAAAATAAACAATGCTGCTTTTGTAGCTCGTGCTCTTTAATAAACATTTACTAGTTAAGACGTGACTGTTCACAGTAATAAAACAGCAGGCACGTCCTTAGGGTTTTAATTGGATATGTTTATTAGCGAATATACTGCAGTACTTGAAATCGACCAGTTAGTTACCAGTCTGAAACACTCCCCCTTTCAGCCTCTTTGTCATTGTGGATCACCAGCCCCGGGGTTGCGGGTCTTGGGTAGAAGTGGGGTCGGGAGGACATGTCCACAAATAAAGGTGAACTGGAAGATGGTTCAGAAGGCGGGGGTGGAGGAGGAACTGGCCACTAACAGCCCTGGAAGTAGTTTGAAAGTTGCCACTTGAGGTATTACAAATACCTTTATGATTGTGTACATGTTAGTTCCTTGTGCAAACATTTACCTGTGTGCAGCTTATTAGCATAAAAAATAACCTAAACTGAACGATTTACCCAAAATTATTTTTGCATTTATTACAATTAATCTTGCACAGTGCCTTAATCTCAGATAGTCCACTGAAAGGGTTCCTCGCCGTGATGCCGGATGATAGAATGTTGCATACTTGTAGTGCACTGTGACTTGCTAACACACATGGCATGTTTCTGGTGGTTTAGGGTTAATTTGGTTTATTAACATGTTAATAAATGGGCAATGTTTTAAGAGCCTGTCAATTTCCCCAGTGTGTTAGAAGTACTAATGTGTATGAGGATAGGTTATCATGTATATCTTCTTGCTTGTGAATATCTTCAGATGTGCACTAAAGTAAGGATTGTTTTCTAATTGTCGCACTTGATCGTCTTGCATTGCAGGTCCTATGCACCCATGCTGGAGAACAGGGGGCTGTATGCAGGCGCAACTGTGCTTTCCTCCCCAAGTACAGAGGAGCTGTCTCAGGATCAGGGGGATCGTGCATCATTGGATGCAGCGGACAGTGGCCGTGGGAGCTGGACTTCATGCTCAAGCGGTTCCCATGACAATATACAGACAATCCAGCACCAGAGAAGCTGGGAGACACTACCCTTTGGGCATGTTCCCTTTGAGAACCCGGGAGACGCAGCAGCTTTATGGGCTGCAAGCAGCCACATGTTCCCGGATCACAGCACAAGATATGGCAGACAGGGTCAAGGAAGGGATAGCCTGGATCAAGCACAGTCCAGAGCGAGCTGGGCATCTTCTACAGGCTACTGGGGGGAGGACTCCGAAGGAGACACCGGCACCATAAAGCGCAGAGGTGGAAAGGATGTTTCTGCTGAAGCGGAAACCTGTAGTTTAACCTCAGTGACTTCAGAGGAGCTGAAGCAGCTTCCTATGCCCGCTCACATAACTGTAACATCCAGCTCTGCAAAGGGGCTTATTGGTAAGTTTTCAACATTTTTGAGGTCTTTCGCTGAGTATTTGTACAAAGGACATTTTCAAATAAGTATTGTCAGATAATGCTATGTAGGTCAACCATAGACATAAAGCACTCCAAGCGTGCATCATGTCACTGTAGAAAATGTCATCTCCTTGCATTGTTACACAGTAAACTGAAGTGTCTGCATGTGTGTGAGTGATGAAACAAAAGGATGACTTTGGGATGTCTGGATTGACTAAAATAATCTTTTGTGGGCCCGTTTTGAGTAGAAGGCCAGCTGCATACTTTACATGCTTGAATGTCAGCCCACAGAGGAATATTTTGCTTAGTCATTTCCAGAGTGAACACTCCCACATGTGTGCCTTGCACGCTATCGTATTTCCACTATTCCTTATAATTGCTCCAGTTTGTGTTCTTTCCAGTGACCTAAGAGATCATTTTCAGAAATGCCTTTAATACAGATGTGCCTGCGTGCTGTCAACAGTGCCAACATCCAATCGCTTTGTTTTTCCATCAACTGAGGGTTTTTTGTTACAGAGAAATTATTTTGATATACTTAAAATATTATTGGGTTACACTAGGTCCATTTTAAATGGATCCAGTATAAGGCAGTAAAAAGCCCTCTCAAAATCTGTGCCTCCCTGTAAGGTGTCTGGACAGCTTGGCTCGGTACGGCGCGTATTAAGAGAGCCAATTAAGTTTCAGACTTACAATAACCAGTAGTATAATGTCATCTTTTAGTATAGCTCATCACGCTGAATTTAGGTTTCATCTGCTTCCAAGTGCAGTAGCAATAGAAGTTATTACCTAAGTTAGTAGTATTCAGTTTACCAACATCGGAAGAAGGTTGGTATGGTCTGGCCCTACCGGGACTGAAACTTGGGAATGTTTGTTAAATACAGATGTCCAGCACTTTATCATGTGAAGCTATCTTGCTTGCATAATAAAGGGTGGCAATTACAGAAAGTAAGGGGAAGCAACATCTGAGAAGAAGGGAAAGGGTGTTTACATAACGACGCATCTCTACTTTTACACCTATAAAAGTAGGTGGTGCTGGAAGAGTGATCAGGAGACTGAAGAACTAGAATGAATGAGGAGGAAAAGGCAGGAAAGTGAACAAATAAGATTGTTTAGTTTTCAAACCAAAAACATGGATGAACAACAAAAGAACAACTGCAAAGAGGAAGGCCCATTTACAATTTTGCAAGCCTTCATTAAGGGATATACTTTAGGCTATCAAGGTCAAAGTGGTGGCCACCACAAAGGTTTGAGAATGCTGTGGAAAGACAGCTAATACCCCATGTAGCACAACGCTAGGTCTGGCAAGTGCAAACCAATCCAGCTTTTCATCATTGGGATCTCTAATCATTGACACAACAGACACAGTGCCTTGCTGAGACTGGGCTACAGGGTTCTCAGGAGCATGTTTCTGGAGGGGATATTAATGTCATACTATGTTATTAGGTCAGTTAAATGGATTACCAATCTACTAGAGAAAGACGATTCATCTGCATATATGATAAGGAAACGAGATGTCCAGCTTTGGGATGGCAGCCATATAGGTCAAATTAGGTTTTGGAGTAGTAATAGTGGGCAATGTCCATTGTGGTGACAGGTTGATTTGAGTATATGGGAGAGTGCATGTTACTGTGGTGCCATCCAGTGCCATCTGCAAGTCACACTGCAGCGCAGGCCAGCAGGAAGGTTAGTACATGATTTGATGGTGCTTCCACTTCGCTTTTATGTTACGTTAAAGGTATTTTGTATTGCACCAACTCACTAGTAAGTAGTCTTGGAGCACCTAGGCCTGCCCGTAAGTTGGGATCTTGGTCTGAAAAGGGAAAAGAAGCAAGGGGAATATGAGTGGAAGGGAAAGCAGGACTAGGTGCTGCATTCAAAAAGTAGGTAGGGTTACCCGAGGGGGGGGGAGAATTTTGTGAAGGCATGAGTGCATGTACATTGTGTTATGTGGACCATAGATATGATTAATGAAACCAATAATCTTCTGGCAGTGTATGGAACCCTCTGGGTTCTGTATCACTGGGGCAGAGTTGTAGAATAGGAGATCAATAAACTATGTAATGTTTGGATGTGTGGTGAGCTCGAGATGAATCCTAAATTGCCCAGGCATACCTATAAGTTGTACTGCAGGTCCAACTCCAGAAAATTAACTGCCAAGCCTAAACATAGAGTGTGGCCTAGTACAGAATAGACAGTGTCAAATGTTAATGTGATGGTGTTGATTGATAACAGATGATGGGGGAATAGCACGATCTAAATACTATCTGGCGCCTTGAAGTAGAAAGGATAATGGCAAGTATTTGTTCCATGTTAATGTCCGGGTAGACTTTATTTTGATTCATGGCAATACATAAAAGGGCTAGAAACCAGAGAGGCTGTAGGATAGTGTGGCTTATGGTTGGACTGCAAACTCTATTCAGATAAATTGGGCTGGCAGAAAAAATAAACGGATAAATACAGGCACAACTGAAGGAAAAACCTCAGAAGCAAACATTGCCATTTCACTTTCTGCATTAGTACATGGGACCTAAAACATAGTAGAGTGGGTCCTCGTTAATTCAAAGTACAATTTGCCTGAAGCATCCAATCGTTATAGCCCAAGCTGAGCAGACCCCTCGGGCATCTGCATCAGGACGTACACCGTTAGAGTAACTTGAAGTGTATCCACTCTACAAAGGTCAAGCATCCTTGAGACCAAATCCCTTACGACTAAGTGGAGAGACTTACATGTGTGCTTTTGTGACATAAGACTTTATTAATCCCACAACTTGGGAGCGTGAGCTAGGGTATATACTATGCACAATTTAATTACCCTTGTTCAGTAAATCCAATAATTTAAAACATTTAAATATATACAGTTTTAAAGGCAAAAAATTGATTAACACAAATACAAAACAACCAGCCGTTCCCGGCGTAACATACTCTGCTCTAGCATATATTAAAGGTCAATATCGGTCGGTAATTCATAGGGTCACTTCTGTTCCCCTTCTTAAATATCTGAATTACCACTGATCGCTTCCAAGAATGGGGCATAGGTCCCTGTGACTTATTAATGGTCATTAAAAAGGCTAAGAGTATAGGCAACTCTCTTCTTTTGAATTTGAAAGGCTAAACGTATCAGATGGATTGAGAGGTATGCGCGGTATAAGAACAGTATCCAAGTTCCTTTGATTACACAAGCATCTATGATGTATTTGTAAATGCGTAATTGTCAATCTTGTTCCATTGAAGAGTCCCTGTGATTGCATAAGATTGTGTAGTAACAGAATTACAGCACCTACTTTCAGTTTTAGCTCATTAGTAGGCGTTCATCCCACAGCATTTCGCTCTTTAGAGACTGAAACGTTTAGCCGCTAGTTAACTGTTCAGTGACACTGGAAAAGTCATGCCCTGTGTGAAGAGAAGTTAGGTGGAAAGAAGTAACTTTAAATTATTCTGAATGTTAGCAATAGTGGAGGGTAAAGGTGATTGCGTAGAAATGTGTTCATTCTGTTTGTTAAAATGGTAGCTGTTGTTGAAGTGGAAGGGCACACAGGGGTGCACTTTGCTATCTGGACAGCAGAGGGCACCCTCATACTGATAAACTGCATCAGCTGAGCTACGGAAACATACCTAACCATTTTATATGTATAGATGCAACAGTGAATTATCACAACATTCTTTAAAAGGAAGGAAGAAGTCTGCGGCAGGTCCAAATGGTATGGTGTTAATATAAAGGAGCAATTGGCGATATAAGTGTGGCCTTAGAGCTTATTCAGCATCGTCTGACTTCCCTTCAAATATTTTGGAGCACTTGAATGTATAACAAGTTTCTACATGAACGTGTCTGGGATCCTTTTCTTCAAATCAGACCCCCTCAAAAGGGAAAGCCATATTTTGATAGCGTTTTTGAAGGCAGGTAATTCAGCAATATGTCCGATGTGGATGGGCAGCCAGTTCCAAACTCAAAGTGCTAGTGTCAAGGAGGAGCCGCCGTCCATTCCGTTCAGCTTTTGTAATATGGAGATGCTGTTCTATGATTTCTGTTGGGAAGATGTCTCTTAATTTTTGCTTCACGGAGCACGGGTCCAAGCCCATGTATAGCCTTTAAGGTGAACAGGGTGCTCTCTAAATCCACTCTTAGCCCCAATGGGAGCCAGTGCAGGGATTGAGGAATGAGTTATATGCTCTGCACTCAATACACATAAAAAGGTTAAATAGTTATTCCTTTTAATAGTAATGTTATGTAACTGGGTCTTATATTGGCCATTTCGGTGGCCTCTTGACACTAATGCATTTGGATACTTCCCCATTCACTCCTCTTTTATATTGTGTGTCTTTGTGTGGCCTTTTTCTATGCAGACAAAAGATTAAGGCTGGTCTGAGTCAGTGGCACAAAATGATGTCCGAGGGTTGACGCACTAGAGAAAGGAAAATAAATTGTAATTTAGCAAAGATGGAGAGATAGGTTAGCTGGAGAAATGTCCATGTCCAAGCAACTTCATGTCCAGGAACCCTTAAAAGGGTGCCAAACCGCAGTTTGGCTCTTGTTCAATAAATCATACAAAAAGGTCAATACTATCTCCTGGGATCCTCTGGTGGATATACCAGATAACGAATGTGGCCATGCGACGTGGACAGAAAGTGTTTCCTTGGGTACCCATAGACCGGTTCAACCATCACTAAATGATATGGCATTTATAATGTGCCTATACACAAGTCTTTCAAGGCGCGATGAGGCAAGGGAAGGGGAGGACAGGACAACAATCCTACTAGGCCAGGTCTCATTCAGATCGCGCAAGTGCATGGGAAGGGTGGCAGGGACAGTACAGTAAACGGTAAAAGATAACAATTAAGTAACGGCCAGCATGTGGCAAGTGCATGGGTAAGTGCGGACAACAAGTGTCGAGGGCTGGTAGGAAGGCTGGTAGGGGGACTGTAGGGATACAGAAACAGTCCTCAAGTGCGGGGTTGCCAGGTGGGCAATGCAGGTGTGTGGTGATGGTGGGGAAGGACCTGGGCCTGAGATTGGAGGGTATCCAGGTAGCCATGCAGTTCCAGTTACAGCCAGGAGGTCAGCAGAGGAGAGGAGGTGAAAAAGCAGAAGCAAAGAGAAAGGTTTCGAGGTGCTTCCGGAAGCGGAGATGGTTCTCCTCAAGTTTAAGGGAGGCAGGGAGGCTTTTTCAGAGGGAGACTCCAGCTGAGGAAAGAGATCTACCACCAACTTGTTGCTTGGAGAAGCGACTGACCATGAGGGAGTTGGAGGCGGATGAGCGAAGAACTCGAGAAGGAAGATATTTAGGAAGAGAGAGTTGAAGGCATTGAGGCCCCAAGCCCCAGAAGGCCTTGTGGAAGATGCAGTGTGTTTTTAACCTAATTCTCGCAGCCACTGTGAGCCAGTGCAGAGATTTCAGTCCTGGAGAGATACTATCCCTGGGCTTGAGGCCAAGGACAAGTCTCGCAGTCCTGTTCTGAATAAGTTGCAGAGGGCGGAGAGTAGAAGCAGGCAGATATAGAAAGAGGCTGTTGCAATAGTCCAGCCTAGAGAGAACCAGAGCTCTGGAGACAGAGAGCTTCTGGGGAAAGGAGAGGAAAGGAAGAATACGTCTGAGGAGGTGTAGTTGGTAGTGTGACTTCTTAGAGACGTCAGAGATGTGAGGCGAGAAGGAGCGTGTGGAGTCAAAGATGACCCTAAGGTTTTTAGCCTTGCAGGTGGGAGCAGGAAGAGGGCCAAGAGAGGCCATCCAGAGAGCTGCAGGCAAGGAAGGAGCGGGTGTGCCGATGACGAGAATCTCAGGCAGAGGTCATTTGCGGCACACCACTCCTAGATGGCAGACAGTCAGAGATGAGGGAAGGAGAGGAGGAGGCCGAGGGTAGCCTGAAAATGAGCTGCGTGTCTTCCGCATAGCACTGGAAGTTGGGGCAGACAGTGGCAATGCAGTGGGCAAGGAGTGCCATGTATTTGTTGAACAGCCAGGGAGAGAGGTTAGACCTCTGGGGAACACCATAGGTAGAGTAAAAGATATCGGGGAGGAAGGACCGAAGTTGGACCTGGGGAGGGTCGGTCAGAGAGGAATGTTGTCAGCCATGCCAGAGCCTGAACAGTGATACCCAGGTTATCACGGAGACGGTTGAGCAGGATGGCATGGTTGACGGTGTCAAAGGCAGAAGAGAGAGAGAGATCAAGCAAGATGAGGACGCAAGGGGTGTTAGTCAAGGTTGGAGAGCAGGTCTTCATGGATGTTCAGGAGAGCAGTTTCCATGCTTCTGGCAGCTCTAAAGCCAGACTGATGGTCATGGAGAAAACCAACAGATTCAGTGTGGAGGTTAAGCTGGGATATGGCCAGTTTCTCCAAGAGCTTGCCCAGGAAGGGAGTGATGGAGATTGGGCGATAGTTAGCCGGGCAGGAGGGGTCGGCAGAGGGTTTCTTAAGAAGAGGGCGCACAAGGGAGTGCTTCAGGGGGATGGGAAGACTCCAGTGGCGAAGGAGTGATTGCAGAAATCAGCCAGGGCAGGAGCCAGGGAGTCGATGTGGTCCTTGATAGTTTTGGAGGAACAGGGGTGAACCTGTTTCGACGAGACTTTCATAGAACGGACTTGTCTAGAAGACTCGTCAGTGGAGAACATGGTAAAGGCAGAGAAGAATGTAGGAGAGGTGGCTGAAGAAGGTCCAGAGGAAGAGCAGGGAGTATGGGGAGGGGATAGGAGAAGAGTGAAGACAGGATATCCTGAGTTTTAGAGATGAAGTGAGAAGCCAGTGCCGTGCAGAGGGCCTGGGAAGGGACAGGAGAGGTAGAGACTGCGGCAGGATTGACCAGTTCCTTGCAGTTTTTAAAGAGTTCAGCTGAGTTATTAGATGCCGCAGAGACGTGGGCTTGGATACGAGCTCTCTTCTTGGTTGGGAAAGGGAGCCGGTATTGCCTTTGTAGCAGGTGGCAGGCCAGTTTGTCAGAGGATGTACATGAAGCACGCCATTTCCTCTCGGCCACCCTGCACTTGCGTTTTAGGGTGACGAGGTCTGAGTCGTACCAGGAGTTGCACTTGGCTTTGGGCTTCAGGCGGATTCTCATGACAGGGGCAAGGATATCAAGAGTATCAGATATAGCAGCGTGGAGAGGGCTATGTCAGAATGAGAGTCAGCCAAAGGAGAAGGGTGGGGTGAGAAGGTGGCGACGAAAGCTTTAGCTGACACAAGCTTCATGGGTCGGATGTCCGAGAAGGTTGGTGGCAGTGCTGGAAGTGGCTTGGCCTGAAGGGTAGGTAGGTTGAGGTGGGGGGAGAGGAGAAAGTGATCACTCCAGGAGAAAGGAGTGGTGAGAGGGCAGAGCGGGGAAGGTGTGAGGAGATCAGAACATCCAGGGTGTGCCCTGCAGAGTGAGTCGGGCCAGCGGGGAGAATAGTGAGTGAGAGTCGCAGAGGTCACAAAGAGTCCAGATGGAGGACAGGATGCATCCAGGTGAATGTTGAAGTCTCCAAGTAGGAGGAGTTGAGTGGTTGAGGCCAGAAGTGAGGAGGAGAGGTCCACCCACTCAGAGAGGAAAGAGGAGATCTGACCAGGTGGCCGATAGATAGTAGCCACAGTAAGGGAATGGCTAGGGGAGAGAGAGAGCCTGCAGACTAGGCATTCAAAGGAGGAGTAGGCCTGCATAAGAGTGACCGAGCCAGGAATCCACTCGGGGAAGATCAGGGCAACACCCCCACCAGAGCAGTTGGACCTGGGTATAGAGAGGATCTTGTAACCTTCAGGTAGGAGTGTATCAAAGCTAGTGACAGAGCTGACCGTGAACCATGTCTCGGTGAGACCAAGGACATCGAGGTCAAGTTCTTCTAGAAGGCGGCAGATATCAGAGGAGTGTTTGACAGCACAACGTGAGTTTAGAGTGGCAATATGGAGAAGGTTGCCATCCTTGAAGGACTTCCGGGGAGGGGTACAAGCCAGAGGTACGCCCTGCGGAGGTGTAGAAGGAGCGGGAGAGGGGGCAGAGAGGGAAGGAGAGGGCAAGGTAGCCAAGGAGGAGGCAGAAAGGGGAGGCGAGGTAGTCACAGAAAGGGTAGAGGGGACAGCAGGAGAAGAAAGGAAGTTGATGAGGCACTAGAAGCGTCTATCAAAAAGGTGAAGGTTGGCCTGAGGGCCTTGAACCAAGACGGTCCCATTAGAGTAAACATTAATGATGACATTAGAGGAAAGACGGGAGGCCAGGAGGGCGTCCCATCAGGTGCCACCATTAATGGGAGAAGAGGAGAATGGAGAGAGCACAGAGACCATATGACGGGTCCATAGGTCTTGTGAAGGCACGACAAAGAGGATGTCAGTGAGAGTTTCCTTGGAGGTGGCACTGGTGTAAGTGTCAGCGATAGGGAGGCCTGGGTTGGAGACCAGGATTTCCTTTTAAACTTCTTCCTACCAGATTTAGTGAGGAGAGCAGGATAGTCAATAGAGAAGCAGTTAGAAAAGATAGGAGAGACAGCGAGCACCATAGAGTAGGTGGGAGAGGAGAGAGGTGAAGGGAGAGGGGAGACACTAACGAAGGGCACTAGCGTAGGCAGACAAGACAGCGAGGGGCAAGCAGGTTCAGCAATAGGACAAGACGCCGACACTCGGGATTAAAGAGTTCGCAAAATGCACATTATTGTTAAGACAGGTGAGAAGACACACTTAAGTTTGAGAATCCTGAATGGGGGAGAAAAGGAATCGGAAAAGAAGGAGTGGATGCCGAGGAGGGGAACGAGGGAGGAACAGAAACAACCGCTCTGAGGGCAAGTTAAATATACAAAATGCAATGAGACCCAGGAGGGTCAAAAACGTTATGCTGGCCTCACCTGCACGCCGCCAGGAATGTGTTACCCCCTCCATGTTCCATTGGTGATGCCATGCATGACTTAGCATGCTGAATTGTACAGGTCACATCAGCAGGGTGAATGTAAATTTGGAGAAAAAAAAAAGCCAACAGGTTGGTTTCCAAAATGTAGGACGATTAACATGTGCAATGAGAAAGGGTTCTGTAATTTAAACATAAGGCTGTGGTAGAGGGGAGGCCAGGAATAAAAGTAAAAGAGAAATCAGTACTTTCCAGCAGATCTTCGAGGGGCACAAACCGTGATTTCATTGGAAATTAGACACAGCGAAACATTAGGACGAAGTAAGGGATGCTAATGCTTTGTGGTCAGGTAGGACATGGATGGACAGGAGATGTGTGTTCGTTTCTTTGCCGTTTGTGGAGGAGCTCAAGTGCAGTTCATCCTTTTCTCCCCATGGCACTGTTTGCCTTTCAGTTCGTGTTCGAGGTTTGATCTCATGCATTCTAGTGGCTCCACATGAAGTCGGGCAGAGTGCGGGGATGACTCTGCAAAGATGGGCGGACCCTTTAGACTTCAGTGGGCTTAGCACAACTGGCCCTCTAGCAGCTCGTGATGCTTCAAGGGAATGAGGAATGCCCAAGCACGTACCAGAAGAGCCACATGCGAAAAGGCCCCACTCACTTCGTTTCCAGTATTTCACTTTTGCACATGTTACATTACCTTAATGATGACCCCTTCCCCGCATCGTGCACATTTCCTTTTCTGGTCAACATTTTGCCTCTTCTTTAAACATTGGTAAAGAAATGAACTTCCCTCGGCAGGGTTCATGGGCAGCAAACTCACCCGAGCGGAAAGTGGGCTCCTCAGGTTTTCAGCATCTTCGAGTATTCCTCTGCCCTGGACTTTTGGGCACGTGAATGAACAGCCATTGCCCCACCAGTGAGCCATTCGCCTCTTCGAGTAAGGTGCATCTGTGTGTGGATTGGCCCGTTTCTCTGCACGGGGGTTTCCCTTTGAAGTAGTTGCAACACTGTTTTCTTTAAGCAGATTCATGTCCAAAATCATAAAAGTAAATATTGCACCAGATTACCAAATATTGTTTTCCTGATGGCCAACCCAGGGAGTCATTGTTCAGTTAACAGATGTGAAAGACCTGCTTTAGCACTGTTTTGTAAAAAGGAAATGGTGTGAATACAGAACGTTGTGCCCATTGGACAGATGTATTGTGCATTCTCTTTTTTGCAAAAAATAAAAACTGCATCCTGCAGACATGTTGGCTGCTTGGCGATTTCAGATGGCACACCAAAAACTAACCTACTTACAGTAGCTGTTGTGCAGGCTGTGCGTTGCTAAGCACCTAGTAATGCCAGATAGAAACTTCCTTCAAGTTTTCACAAAAGGATCTCCCACCACAGACCCTTGCAGCATAGCAGAATGTTTCTGTATTTGGCCAAAAGTCTGGTCTGTTTTGCACTTGAATCTTGTTCTCGACAATACATCCAAAGTGTATTTTTCCATGCCACTTCTGATCTGAGCTCCAGGACTGTATTTTCATTTGTCTTAAAGTTGTCTTTTGTTACAATAATTGTTTCTTATGGTAGTGTATTGTGTTACTACAGCAAGGAAAGAGGGCCGTTATCGTGAACCGCCGCCGACGCCCCCGGGTTACGTTGGAATCCCCATTGCGGACTTTGCTGAAGGACATGCCCACTCGGCGCGGAAGCCGCCAGATTACAACGAAGCCCTGCAGCGGTCTAGGATGGTCGCCAGGAGATGCAAGGTGGATGGGGCTCCAACGACGCCGCCCTCCAACAGTCAACCAGCTAGCAGGCCAGTGAATAAACCCCAGTGGCATAGACCAAACGAGTCTGACCCCCGCCTCTCTCATTATCAGTCACAAGGGTTTTCCACAGAAGATGATGGTAAACGTTTCATTCTGCTTTGCAAACATTTAAGTGCACAATTCTGATGAAATTCCCTTGTTGTTAATGGAGTTGAAACAGTTTTATTGGTGAACCAATCAAGTCATTAACCAAGGAGAAATGCATTCTAGTCATTGAGCCAGCGGAATTCTCTTCTCCGCAGTAGTCCACTGTGCACTTTTGTACACGTATGGAGTTATTGAAAACATTTGGATTTTCAAGATTCCTTGTAGCATTGGCCCAGAACTTCTGAATTCACATCAACAAGGACTTTAGTTTCCAATGCCTTAAAACATTAACTGTTAGTGGAATCCTGGGAGGTGTTTTATTTTCTTAATCCATTCACCCATCAGCACTTAGAAATTATTTCTTGTCATTTCACTTGCATGCAGAAAAGACTGATCTACCGTTTCTATTTCATATCATTGCCATTGTTTTTTTAATTGATGAAGCCATGTTAAGACCAGTTTAATTGCCCTGTATGAGTTAAAGATCAGCTCTCATATTACACAGATCATCTCAACTAATGTTGCCTGCCCTCCCCTACATTTGGTACTGCTCATCTGTGCAGAGCTAAACAACATTGCATCCAAGGTCTTTCTTTTTTTGTAATAATTTTTTGAAATCCTCAACTGCAAGCAGCATTTGCTTAAAGTGGATGTAAACTGCAAGTAACTCTTTCTGCGTGTTAGGTTACAAAACGTAACTTTAACGTTACACTAATGACTTTATACAATTTGGGGGATTATTTTCATCACATTACTGCTAAAACGTTGGGGCACCAGAGACTGAGTGTTGAAAGTTCATAGTGTGAGATTTCTGCTGACTGGGTGGACTCATTGCTCTCCTTTGAGAGTGGGGCAGTCTTATGGGAAGTTACTGTGTAGAAAAAGGCCTGCAACATTCCAACTTTCCATAAGAAACTGTGATGTGCCTACAATTTCAGGGCGGGCTTTGTATCTTATTTTTTTAATACTTTTTCTGTTATTAAATGCACAGTACCTATTTTTGGGATATCCAATATTAATATTTTAACACAAATAGCCCATGTGCAGTAATGCAGTTAAAAAGCTGGTCTGTTTTCAGAAGGGCAGCGCTCCAGGCTCTGTCCAAGAGTTTGCATTTATGTGTATTCCTGTTAAATGACCACCTTTTTATTGTTCACCTGTTCATCTAAGCATTATCTCATTTGGAGGATCCTCATTTATTTTATGAAGAGATCATTATTTTCTATTAGCGCCACCTACTTTAAGGGAAAAACCTCAACAAAGTGACGATCCGCAAAAGTTGACTCTTTGATCGCAACACTATACAACTGTTAGGAGAGATTTTTAGAACCAGCCTTATTGGAGGGTTGGAAGACGCCAACCTAGGCGATGAGCATGGGCTTTTGAAATGTTGTCTTTCCAAACTCTCCCTAGGTAGCATAGCGTAGGTTGGAGCAGTAAGGCAGACTTGGCTCAGGGGTTTATTATGTAGGTACAGTTAACACTTCCCAATGGTCAAGTAATGGAATTCTATACAAAAGTATACAAGTATACTATTTGGTATTCCCTAACACACACGCAAATACAATGTAAGGAAACTATACCATAAAGCACGCATATATGTTTCTGAGGCTTCTGAATAATCTTAGATTTACATGCTGTGCATAGTCCACCATCTAGTGTTTGGTGCGGAATATTACATCTCGTTTTTCTTTTTGCATTCGAAAAGGGGGCGTTCCTCTCACACCATCCCTATTCTACACTTACCCACGATCCCTTATGCGTTGACATCCTAAGATTGTTTTTCTCCACCATTGGTTTGGACTCGCACATGCAAAGATCCATATTCTGACCGCTAACCACTACCAATGGTTGCCAAAAAGTCCAAGCCAAGCGCTTTTCACTTCTACATCAAGCAGAGCAATCAAACCAGAGTAGCTAGACGACTGCACTCAACAATACCACGCGGAAAGGTGGATAGTCAGGAGTTTGTGGGGCATCATAAGTCACGTACACATTACCCATTTGTAGAATGCCTATGTATCCCTTTTACTTTAAAAACATCAGCTCACAGGTACTTGTTGGCTCTGTTAAGGATTTCAATCAGGCAATACACTCTGGTCTCAGCCTAGCATGCAATGCACAAATGAAATGCTTAACTATTGTGTCTATAGGTTCAGTATTCTGAGTGAAATACCACTCATATCACACCCCTTCTCAAAATACCCCAGGTCACAATGGACCAGGAATCAGGCTGGTTGGTAAAGTTAATATTTATTTATTTATTTAAAATTAAAATCAAACACAGGTTTTAATATGGGGCAGCAATCACCAATGTGGTGACAATACAATTAAGAAAGTAGGTAAGGCAATTGAATTAACTTTTTAGCAACACAGAAGATGAACACAGAGAAAAGAACAGTTTTGACTTGTTGAAAAGATAGCGCTTAAGTTAAGATTTCCCCCTGCAAATTTCTCAACTCACAAAGAAGCAATTCTACACAGATGAAAGTAAGCAGCAGGTATTCAGGAGTAAAGAACAGTGTACAGGGTTTGAATACAATCTTCCCTCCCCAAACAAGAGACAAACATGTTTTGGAAATTTTACACTTTTTTAAAATGACATTCAAAAATTGCTGTGTGAAACAATGAAAAGTGTGCAAAAGTCCTTAAATCAAGATAAATCTCTTTGGGAGCAACACTGAAAAGATCCTAACAAACATAAGATATAATATGAGCAACAGTATGCACTTTGAATCAGAATGGAAGTTTTGAAATACTTTGAATGGGAAAACACATGTGTAAAACTTTTGCAAAATTGCAAATTCCTGGCTAAATTTCCCCCATCCTGTTTTTGGATGCGGTTTCTGGGTAGGGATGTAGCTAAAGGTCTTAGGTTTAAGTCAGAGTTGAAATTAAGTCTCTAGCTATAAAATTGAGGAAGTTATGCAAGTTGTTTTTAGAAAGATAGGACAGAGAAAAGCAGAAAATTGGTTTTAAAATGACAGGTTGATTTTACTTAAACTAGATTAATGGCTAAGAAAAAGAGAATGCCACCCGTGAATCTCCACAGTTACACACGGCCGCTTGTAACCCTTCGCGTGGTGGATACTCTGTTTTTCTTTATGGGAATTATTTTATTTAAACCAAATCACTAATGACTTATGTTCAAGAAGAACACAATGACAAAATATCAATAACACTCGGAATCACAGACAGAGTTGCAAGAATGGTTCTGACAATATTGTAGGTTATTAAGTTAAAGATGGGATAGGTTATAGATGGGGATAGGACAAGGCAAGATATGCTATGGTTCACTATGATTCCTATTGATACTTACAGTCCAGTTTTTTTAAAGATTTGGACTGTCAGGTTCTGGTCATCATGGATCGGGTCTACAGACAGCAGGGCACTTCTGACGGGGGTAGGTCAGCTCAGTGGTTCTGGCCATTTGGACTGGCACCTCAGACTGGACTGGATTGGATTGGGCCTTCTGGTTACTGGACACTGTAGATCAGTGGGATGTCGAGTTTCAGCATGCAAGCCTTAATGGTAGCAAGCCAGACTGGATCAGAATTATTTCCCTTAAGTTTTGGGATGGTTTCAGGATTTGGGGCTAGCTGAAGAATGGTTCAGCAATGCTGAGGCCTTGGCTTTGCAAAGAAATCTGGAATCAGGAACAAGATGGAGGATTCAGGAACAGAGCGTCACACGGAAATCAGGATGAAGTCAGGAATCAGTGTGTATCTGTGTGTTGTGAGGTTCCCTTATTTATCCTGCCAAATGACATCACTACGTTTATGCTAGGGGCAGACTTGCAACCCACACCCACAAGGCTACGAGTGGTCAAAGGCACAGTTTCCACCTTGCTCTTTGATTGTTGGATGACAGAAAGGGTTGTCATATTTTATGATGTGACTTGGGAACCTCCCACAGTTATTTGGACCACAATTTAACTTTTCCACCAATACATCTTTATATAGTTATGTCCTCTAATAAAATCGGACACATAGATGACATATTTGTGGGTTACATTTACATCCAACTCCCAAGTAGGTGGGACCTGGCTTTGTCTTTCTGTGGAATTTTGTCCATTTTAATCACAAAGGTTTGGCCTAACAATTCCTAATTCGGTACATATATGTTCAATCACCCTTAGAACATGGGTGCGCAATATTAGATTTTCAGCATTAATAGTCTCTGCAAAATTAGTCCTTTTTCATAACTTCAGTTCCTTACACAGTAAGAAATCCTACCAGGTCTTCACCTGTCTTTCATACATTCAGATTTCAATGTATGTACTTTTCATTCCTTTACTTATTTTTGTTACCAAGTTAAATGTCATGAAGTTCTGTGGCAAAATAAGCAATTTAAACTCAAAATCACAGGTCCGTTTTTTTTCTTACTTCCCAAGTGTGAGCAAATGGCCAGTCCTTTGAAGTTCACTGAGAAGCCTCTCCCAGCATCCTGCCCTTCCTCTGGAAGGATGGGTGCCCAAGCCTTCTATTGTCTTTGCCTGGGGCAAAGACGAATGTCTAATGAGGTCCTTTGTTGTGAGTATGCGAGGCCTCCCAGGAGCAATTAGGCCTTCCTGCCAGCAGGAAGTGTCAAACTTTCCCAGGCTGAAGACTGTCAAGCGGAATAGTTTTTTAAAATATTTAATTAACTCCAAGCTGGGTTACTTTAAGGTTTCACCTACATCTTTCATTAAAACATATAAAATGAACAGAGGTTATAGGTGGATGTTTACATTAGCAATCCTTTGACATTTCTTAAAGAATTAGGCCTTGTAACAACATGCTTTCAACACAGCCGATTTTGCACTTTACTCATTAAACTGAGTTCTTTTAAATACGATTTTCCTATGCAGCACATACACATTTGATTCAGCACCAGTTCTTCCCTTGAGTGCTGGGATGGTTTGCAGTCTGGATACATGTATCCTGCCTTTGTTTAAAGTTTCTGTCTGCACAGCTGATTTTGTTACTTGTTGCAATTTTAGCCGCATTTTTCCTGTGGAACTGAACACAAATGTTCCTGGGTGCCTTTTCCTTAGATAGTTTCATAACTGCTGTCAGTCAATGAGGCCCGGCTCCTCTGAGCCACACTGGAGGATTCTGACATTTCAGTACCCTTTTTACTATCAATGATTCAATGGACATAAATGGATCTAGGGCCAAAAACAGCACTTTTGAAGGTTGCACAGCTAACATTTTAAAAGGCATTTTCGGTTTTCAGCACAATTCTGCTATTTTGCTCCATGTTGAATGTAACGGAGCCCACTGGCATGCTCCTGCATTGATAACTCTGTTTTCACCCCCCCTTGACTGTGTGTGGCAGGGTGTGCAGCCTTTTATTGGTTGTGACCCAAACGCAGGTTTACAGATTTTGGCACGCACAGGAGTCGGCACATCCATTTTGGGCATTTGTAAAGTGATGCAGTGGGGCACATTGGAATGGGTCAAAATATCCCACAGTTCCCATAGAAAATAGCCCTTTTAAATTGTGTGCTAATTGTAATCCTTCCTTCCCTTGGAAGGACACACACTGCATGTTCAACTGTTGCCTTCCAAGGAACTATAACAAGGTTTAGTGTCACGCATTGCCGCTTTTTAAGAAGAAAGCCATAAAGGAGTGCAGCACAACCCGCTGGGCCATATACACCATGCAGGCCAAGCAATCCCAGGGCGTGGCCATTGCTGCTGCGCAGTGCCTCAAGGAGTCCAGAGTTTGGTTTGAGTGTGAAACTCAGGAACCTATTGGGGAGGAAACGGATGTGTTTTCTCAGCTCACCCCTTCCTACCATCGAAAAGGCTGCCCAAACTTAAATAAGTCTGAAAAAGAAAGTGGGAGAACCTCAACCAAAGTAGAGCGTCGAAGCATCGATACCCACCAAAAACACAAAAATCGTTGAAAGCTGAACAAAAGTATTCACTGTCTATTCAGCATGTAAGCCATAACACAAAATAGACGACAGCCGCCCTAAGTCGAGCTCTGAACACTCAATGTCAATAAAAAAAATTAGATGCCTACCCAGTCAAACACATTGAAACAGCACAGAGACATACATGCAAAATAGAAGTCTCATAAGGAGATCCCAGATGGAAACATAAATGACTCCTCCGTCCACAGGGATGTCTTAGAGGGAGGGTCCTTTAATTGTGAGATGAAGAAAAAAACAGCTTAATTGACTTTTCTGAATCTGATGAAGAGTTGGACAAAGGGGAACCTCTCGTTACAACTGCTACTTACACTTCAGGATAGAACCAAAAGAAACAATGGTCCATGAAACAAATAGATCCCAACGCAGCCAAAAGGGTCTTGCACTATGAACATCACCCTGTTAAAACACTCACGATGGCAGACAAAAACAATCTGAGGGACCTCGACACGTGAAGGACCATGGGTACAGTGGACGTCACACTAGGGATAATATTACTGGCACGCCCTGTCGACGTCCCTTTTCGATTTTCGAAAACTGTAATACTCTGCAGCTTCCACTAGATGTTGGCCCATGCTTAGCATGTGAATCTAAGCAGATACAAGTATCAGAAATATGGTTATGGTGAGTAATCAGTATATATATATATATATATATATATATATATATATATATATATATATTCACACTGAAGGTAGTGTCCAGGCCAGAAGATCCCAACCGGAAACAAATGGAACCTGAGAAAGAGTATGTAGATCTAGATGACATGCACACAGATGAGGTCAATCTAGACGAGGGCCAAAACATTATTCTCAGAGAACTATCCTTTACTCTTCCCCAGATGTGGTAGAACCACCAATAACTTCCCCGCCAACAGAGGACCAGTGTTGTATACTCTGACCTGCTCAAAAGAGCAGCAGGAAGATTTTGACACTGATTTCATAGAGGGTCACCCCAGTGAATTAATGAAGATTCACAAGCCTTGGTAGGCAAAAATTACTTAAAGTCACATGCACTCACTCATCCTCTCCCGTTGGGAGCGAAGGCAGAGTGGCACAATCCTATTATGCACGTAAGTTTAAACACAAAATCCACTCCTTTCAGTTTGGAAAAACAATCAATCTGAGGACATTGATGCATGAGGGATCATGGGCTACCTGTACAGGTCCTCCTCTCTGAATTCTAAGAGAAAAACAAGATTTCATACTTTGAACAAACCACTAGATTGCAGCTTGTGCAAAGTATGTGGCTTTAAATAGATTACAGCCACAGAAAGGCGATTAAGGGATAGGTAATGTTATATAATCTCCAAGTGAGATTGCACAAAACTATACAATACAAAATTCAACAATAGCAAAGCAAAAACGTTATCCAGTAAAGTGAGATGAAAAGTGGCTAAACAAATATGAAACACCCTGTCTTATAGTCACTGGGGGTGTGACCACTTAAGCAATAAACCCTGAGCTGTGGGGGCATTACTGCTTCAGGTAATGCCCTGGGGCCCGAGTTACAGGCCCGAGTGAAGCAAGGGCCTTAATGAAGCCCTAATGAAGCCCTAATGAAGCCGCGGGCATTACCTGATGTTGTAATACCCCCCAGCAAGGGGTTTATTGCTAATAGTACCCAGACCCATTGCACCGGGGTACTAATAGTGTCTTTTGGTAAGTTAAGAGCAAAAGAAGATGGCCACCATGTAACAGGAAGAAGACCCTTTCCATGGTGGCCATTCTGTTGCTGCAGGGACGCGCTGGGAACACTGCTGTTCCGGGTGCCAGCGAGGGGACCAGGCAGCACAAAGTAAGTGGGGCACGGGTGTGGGAGGGGGGAATAATGTGTAAAAGTATGCTGGGGGAATGGGGACACAGGGCGCATGGGAACACTTACCTGAGCACCCAGCGGGGGAAGATGGCAGTGTAAGAGGATTCAATTCAACACTACAGCTAAGTCAATGCCTAGTCTGGGATACTGAATGGAAACCCTTATTGATATATCTTTATGTCCAATTCATGCGTTCTGGATGACTACCCCTATATAACACCCCTCTCTTGGAATCCCCCTGACCCCGCTGAGCCAAGAAGTAGTTCTGTTTTTCAAGTTTAAAAGGTTTATTTGATAATTTAAACAATAGATATATATATCACACTTTATAATAATTAATAATTGGATATCACACTTAATCTGAGCAGTAATCAATAATGGATAGTCTGGCACTCGCACACTTGTGAATAGGAACAGAAGAATAAGGTGGTAGAGAATGCTTTATATAAGTTCAGATGGATGTAATGTTGAATGAAAATGCAATACAGAAAATACTCAATATGATTTCAACAAAACAATGTAATCACTTTTCTCTGGCAATCCCCTCCCCCCTTTTATGCAATGCAAGGAAATGGAAGGAAAGCACACAGTTCTCAGAAATGCAATCAAATGTAATTCAGTTCACCCCAGCAAGCTTAGACTACAGAAGTTGGAAACACAGGCCCAAAATGCTTTTATATGTGCTGGCAATGAAGTGAAAAATATGCTAAAATGCTTTTAATTCCCTCTTGAGGTTCAGGGTGAGTGGTATCAAGTTAATATTAGTCCAGGCTCACTCTAGCAATGATTCAGGGATGGTTCTTAAGAGGCAAACGAAATTTTAGCAAGGAAAGCAAGAACTGCTGTTTTCACACGTGGAGAAATTTGCAAATCGCGGCAAATTCGCGAGTGCGTTTTTCACAATTGCGGCAAAAGTGTATGGAATAGGAATGCGGTTCTAGGTTCGTTGAAAAGCCAAGATTCTAAGCTTTCAGAGGAAAGTTACTGCAAGTCTCTAAGACAAACGGTCATGGAGATATGAGCGATATGGTAAAGGTCGTTTTTCATATTTGAAATTTTAAAGTTCAAAAAGACAAGTGACAGCTAGCAACTAGAAAATGACAGGTGACAGTTCTACTCAAGTTAAAATAGCTTGCATTAGATTATTTTAACTAAGAGATTGGGTTCTGCACAGTTTGCTAGGTACTCACAATATATTTAGAAATAGAATGGGCCTCGCCACGGATCTGGTCAGGTTTTAGACTGGACTCTGGTCTGGTCTCGGCACTTCACAGTGATCTGGGTCAGCTCTCTGGTTCTGCTAACAGTGGTCTGGGTCAGCTCTGCTCTCTCTGGATCTTTCTGCACAGCTTTCCCTGGAGATTGATGGATTTGAAGTCTGGATCTCTGGATGTGGTATGGTCCGGCAGAGCGCGTTGCAGCAAATGGAATTGAATGTCCCTATCTGTCCTGACTGTCTGCTTTTATGTGTTTTGAAAATGGGTGTTTGTGCAGCATCACTAGGCTCTACCCCTCTCCACTTGTCATTGGCCACTTCATCCTCTTCCCCTTGATTGGGGGAATGAAATGAAGTGTCATCATGATGAGGTCTGTTTATGGTACAGATAACCCACCCCTGTCAAATTGCACACAATCTATATTTGATCAAAAAGACATATTTCATAGCTACACAGTGGTTTGAAATTACATGCACCCATCATGCATTTACTGATGGTAGCCCCTGTCAAACTCTGCTCTTCCTGAGAGCTTGCATTCAGAAATGGCAACATTTGCACTTTTTCACTGGTTTCGTAATATCGGACATTACCCCAAATTTATACACATGTGCGCAAGGAGTATGGACATTACTTGATGAAGTGTCAGATTTTTAACATGCATACATTTTAAGTAATACACTCTTAACTGCTAGCTTGCCCCCAGATCATGCCACCGGTTCTAAAAACCTCTTAAAATGTGGGCAGAAAAATCACAAGAATTATGGTATCATTTAAATAATTATGATAAGTCCGTACTATGAGTTATTCATCTTTTTCTAAAACCATATTCTGGCTACAGGGGTGTGGTTTCCCCCCAGCACAAGGTTGAATTTCTGGTTTTTCCAGTTCTGCCAAGCCAACTTGCTCTCACAGGCAGTGCTCCTCCCCTTTCCTTCCAGGAGGAAGTGTCACACCGCTTCCTAGACCACGGACACTCCTTTCCGCTCGCCCCTCCTTGTCTATCCATTCTCGCACTCCCCGACACTCGTGCATTATGTCCCCCACTCACGTCGCACACATCAGGGCACGGCATGGCATGTTTGGGGGAGCGGGTGTTTATCGCCCTTCACGGCGGTGGCAGATCAACTGGAGGCTCCGTCATTTCAGGAACTCACATCCCTTGCGGAGACCGGCGCCTCCCGGCGCTACACGGATCACGTGACTTTGGTTGCCTAGCAGCATTGCAACGCTTTCGGTTCGCTTCACACGTGACTCTACGTGCGTCCCTTCCAGGGATAAAAGGAGTCTGTGAACCGAAGGCGTTGCTTCACAGCTGTTTCGTTTTGGATCACGTGACGTTCTCTCTTCGTTCAAGGACCTGCTCTGTTACCGACCCTCGCTTGCTTCACGGATTGCTCTTGCTTAACCCTTCAAGTACTCTTGGATTTGCCTGTTACCGACCCTCGCTTGCTTCACGGATTGCTCTTGCTTAACCCTTCAAGTACTCTTGGATTTGCCTGTTACCGACCCTCGCTTGCTTCACGGATTGCTCTTGCTTAACCCTTCAAGTACTTTTGGATTTTGCCTACTACGACCCTCGCCTGCTCCACGGATTGTTCTTGCTTAACCCTTCACTGGCTAGGACCTCGATCCTGAAAATAGGTGGTTACCTGCTCTACCCTACAGCTCGTTCCAGCTACAGCCAGGAGACCCACGCCTTGACCCAAGATCTCACAGGTATTCTGGGTTTATGCACATGGAGGTATTCGGGCCCTGTTTCTTTACTTAACCACTGTACCTTGCCTTACAGCGCTCAAGGGGTTCTTCCGGCTGTTCCCGCGTCCTGGTTTTCCGGACATCCACCTGTGGCCTTAATATTCACACTGACAATATATCTATTATCGTCAGGGTGTTTCTTGGGGACAGAGGGGTTGTTCATACTCTACACGACCAACGAACTTCGTAACAGACTGTGAAGCCTTTTTTTTGGTCGTCCAGAGTATGGATCCCTCCGCCGGGAATTCAGTGACCGCTTTGTTACAAGCAGTGGCGGCTCTTAGGACCGACATGACTACCGCCACGGCAGCAATACACCACCGTCTGGATGCCCTGCAAAGCACACGTTTTCCTTTACCCACGGATGCTGAATTCGGTGACACAGTCCCCTCAGACCAACCAGTCCCGGTCATGGTCCCTGCACCCACTCCTATACTGCTTCCTATGCCCGTTCCCCTTGCTGCCCCCGAACGTTATCAGGGGGATCCTCGGAAGTATCGTACCTTCATCAATCAATGTAGGTTACATTTCTTGTGCAAACCCTTAGCATTCCCCGATTCTGTTACTAAGGCCGCATTTCTTCTGTCCCATTTGTCTGGGGTAGCGGCCACCTGGGCCAATCCGATGCTAGAGAACGACCATCCCGCTCTCTATGACTTCGATCTTCTTGTATCAGAAATGGCCAAAGTCTTTGATACACGATACAAAGCTCACTCTAGAGATCTCAAACTCCTGGATCTAACACAAGGCAAACAAACTTTGATAGAATACATCACTAAGTATAACCAACTCGCGGCTGAAACATCCTGGCCTGAGGAGAAAAAAGCAATCGTATTCTATCGGGGCCTATGCAACTCCATGAAAGATGCTCTCTCAGTGGTTCCTGCCCTTCCCTCAGTGTTCTCGGATTTGGTGGATCTTGCTTTACAAGTAGACGCAAGGAGATCCGAGAGAAGGGCCGAAACATCTTTCTCTGCCCACTCTGGACATCCCGTATCCACCGCCCCTGTTGAACCCATGCAAATAGGAGGTATCCGTAGTCCGATAACCCCATCCGAACGAGAACGCTGGAGAAACGACAAGGCCTGCTTTTATTGCGGGTTAAACGGACACTTTGTAAGGGAATGCCCCCGACGCCCCCAGAACAAAACATCGGGTTTTCCGAAGGCTCGCCCATGACACAGGGGGCACCGGCGAGCCTGTCTTCGACCCCCTCCGAACCTGCCTTTGGCCCTGTTAGACCGATAGTGGTCCATGCCCTGCTAAAACCCACTGGGGAGATCAAACACACAGTCCATATTGTGATCGATTCTGGGGCCACTGGTTGTTTCATCGATATTTCCCTGGCCCGTCGTCTCAATCTGCCCCTGGTTAGGAAGGAACATCCAGAACCAGTGCATGCTGTGGACGGTACTTCGCTACCTTCCGGCCCGATCAGGTTCCAAACTGCTCCTATGGAAGTGGTGATTCAAAACATCCATAGAGAAACCCTGGCGTTTGATTTGATTAATACACCACTGTTCGGCATCATACTGGGAATACCATGGTTACGACAACATAACCCATTGATCAATTGGGGCAATGGACAGGTCACGTTTGAATCGGATGTGTGTCAACATTTCTGTCTCATCGACACAGATTCACTGTCCACTCCTGCCACGATTCTTGGTGCCATGGCTGCCACCCATATCAACGACAGTGTTTCGGACCCTGTGCTTTCACACACTGTAGGGGCTGTCACAGCCAACATACCTGCGGCCTACCACGATTTTCATATGGTGTTCGATAAGGCCACTGCTGAGGGCCTTCCCCCTCATAGACCGTACGATTGTCCGATTGACCTGGTTCCGGATGCTCCTATACCCAGGGGTAGGATTTATTCGTTGACACGGTCAGAGGAGCAAGCCCTTAAGGAGTACATACAAAAGGCTCTGGAGTTGGGTCATATACGTCCTTCTTGTTCTCCGGCTGCTAGTCCGATATTCTTTGTGCCAAAAAAGGAGGGCGATCTCCGTCCATGTGTGGACTACAGACGGTTAAATGCCATCACCATAAAAAACAGGTACCCTCTTCCGCTCATATCCACGCTACTGGACAGGTTGACTACAGCATCTGTTTTTACCAAGCTGGACCTCAGAGGGGCATACAATCTAATTCGTATGCGGCTTGGGGATGAGTGGAAGACAGCGTTTTGCTCCCGACAGGGTTTATTCGAATACACTGTAATGCCCTTCGGGCTTTGTAATGCTCCTGCCACGTTCCAACGTTTTGTCAACGACGTATTCTCGGACATCCTGGATACGTTCGTGATGGTTTACCTGGACGATATTCTGATCTATTCATCCTCCCTGGAGGAACACGTCAGGCATGTTAGGGAAGTGCTCTCTCGCCTTAAGGCTAATGCCTTATTTGCCAAACCTGAAAAATGTCTATTTCATTCCAAGGAAGTGGAGTTTCTGGGGTTTCACATATCCCCTGGAGGCCTGTCCATGAATTTATCTAAGGTCCATGCCGTCACGGAATGGCCGACTCCCGTTAATCTGAAACAACTTCAATCTTTTCTCGGCTTCGCAAATTTCTACCGGCGATTCATCGTCGGCTTCTCTTCTATTGTTTCTCCACTGACCGCTCTGACCAGCCCCCTTGTCCCGTTCACTTGGACCTCCGCTCATCAGAAGGCTTTTGAGGAACTCAAGGCCAGGTTCGTGTCCGCCCCTGTTTTGCAGCATCCTGATCCCGATCTCCCCTACGTTCTGGAGGCAGATGCCTCCTCGTTTGCTCTAGGCGCAGTATTGTCTCAACCGTGCCCGACCACCGGTTGTCTACATCCAGTGGCCTATCACTCACAAAAGTTCTCGGTGGCCGAATCACATTATACAGTAACCGAAAAAGAACTATTGGCCATCAAGGATGCTTTACAAACGTGGCGTCATCATCTCATGGGAGCAAAACATCAGACAGTGGTATATACAGACCACAAAAACCTACAGGACCTGGCCTCTCTGAAATGTGCAAACAGCAGACAGGTGCGGTGGCATTTGTTTTTTGCCGCGTTTGATTTTGTGGTCAAACACAGACCAGGTCGCATTCATGGCAAGGCTGATGCCTTATCCCGTTCTCCCGGAGGGGAGTCCTTGCCCGTGTACCCTGACACACTGCTAGGAGAGGGCCATGTCATCTGTACTTGTACTCCATCCCCCACCATGCTTACTGACATCAGGCGTTGGGTTTCCCAGAATCCTCAGGCACTCAACGAATGGGACATTGCCCTTCACGAGGGGTTACCTTTTATCCACGACAAATTGTTCCTTCCTACGTGTGACGTACGCAACCAGGTGTTAACATGGTCACACGATGCTGCTGTAAACGGCCATCCCGGGCAACAGCATACTCTGGACCTGTTGCAACGCTGGTGGCCTTCCATGAGAAAAGATGTCGAACATTATGTCAACACTTGTTCCATATGTGCCCAATGCAAACCACGCAAAGGACGGCCTTTAGGGCTACTTTTACCGCTACCCGTACCTCCCAGACCATGGCACACCGTCTCGATGGATCTCATCACTGACCTACCCCGCAAACAGGGCTATGATACCATATGGGTTATTGTCGATTCGTACACCAAAATGGCCCGCTTTATCCCCTGTACTGGTATACCATCTGCTCCAACCCTGGCTCGCTTGTTCTTCAGATCTGTCTTCTGCCTCTTTGGTTTACCGCAGGTCATCATATCAGACCGTGGATCACAGTTCACGTCCTGTTTCTGTCGCGCTCTCACCAAACTTCTGGGGATCGATGCTCGCTTCTCTTCGGCTTATCACCCCGAAAGCAACGGGCAGACCGAGCGGGTGAATCAGGCTCTGGAGCAGTACTTGCGGTGTTTGTCCCTCCAGTACCAGGACTCCTGGGCCAAACTGCTATATATTGCTGAATTTGCGTATAATAACTCCCGTCATTCGACCACTGGTTTCTCGCCCTTTTATGCACTATACGGGCAGCACCCACGTGCCCTTCCACTTCCTGATTTCCCCTCTACTACTCCCGCTGCTAATGCCTGTGTTCGTGATCTGGCCGGTGTCCATGCCCAGACCTTGGTCCATCTCCGTGAGGCCCAGACAGTTATGAAGACAAAGGCTGACCGCAAACGGGCTGCAGCCCCGGAGTATCAGGTGGGCGACCGGGTGTGGCTTTCGACCGGGCATTTGCGGATCCCTGGATGTCGCAAGTTGTTGCCTCGTTTTGTGGGTCCTTATAGGATCTCCAGGGTCTTGAATCCCGTGGCTCTCAAGCTTTCGGTTGCCCTTTCTTGGAGGATTCACCCTTTCTTCCATACTTCTCTCCTTAAACCTTACCTTGCTCCTACCCGTGTCCTGGTCCCGCCCGCTCCTGTCTCGGTGGCTTCCCAGGATGTTTATGAAGTCAGTGCCATCCTTGGGTCCCGTTTCCATCGGTGTCGTCTTCAATACCTGGTGGACTGGCTGGGCTATGGTCCCGAGGATCGCTCTTGGGTTCTCTCCCGGGATGTCCAGGCTCCGCTTCTGGTTTCTCGGTTTCATAGGGACAATCCTACTAGCCCACGGGGTCGTGGGCCTTTGAGGGGGGATTCTGTCACACCGCTTCCTAGACCACGGACACTCCTTTCCGCTCGCCCCTCCTTGTCTATCCATTCCCGCACTCCCCGACACTCGTGCATTATGTCCCCCACTCACGTCGCACACATCAGGGCACGGCATGGCATGTTTGGGGGAGCGGGTGTTTATCGCCCTTCACGGCGGTGGCAGATCAACTGGAGGCTCCGTCATTTCAGGAACTCACATCCCTTGCGGAGACCGGCGCCTCCCGGCGCTACACGGATCACGTGACTTTGGTTGCCTAGCAGCATTGCAACGCTTTCGGTTCGCTTCACACGTGACTCTACGTGCGTCCCTTCCAGGGATAAAAGGAGTCTGTGAACCGAAGGCGTTGCTTCACAGCTGTTTCGTTTTGGATCACGTGACGTTCTCTCTTCGTTCAAGGACCTGCTCTGTTACCGACCCTCGCTTGCTTCACGGATTGCTCTTGCTTAACCCTTCAAGTACTCTTGGATTTGCCTGTTACCGACCCTCGCTTGCTTCACGGATTGCTCTTGCTTAACCCTTCAAGTACTCTTGGATTTGCCTGTTACCGACCCTCGCTTGCTTCACGGATTGCTCTTGCTTAACCCTTCAAGTACTTTTGGATTTTGCCTACTACGACCCTCGCCTGCTCCACGGATTGTTCTTGCTTAACCCTTCACTGGCTAGGACCTCGATCCTGCAAATAGGTGGTTACCTGCTCTACCCTACAGCTCGTTCCAGCTACAGCTAGGAGACCCACGCCTTGACCCAAGTTCTCACAGGTATTCCGGTATTTTGGGTTTATGCACATGGAGGTATTCGGGCCCTGTTTCTTTACTTAACCACTGTACCTTGCCTTACAGCGCTCAAGGGGTTCTTCCGGCTGTTCCCGCGTCCTGGTTTTCCGGACATCCACCTGTGGCCTTAATATTCACACTGACAATATATCTATTATCGTCAGGGTGTTTCTTGGGGACAGAGGGGTTGTTCATACTCTACACGACCAACGAACTTCGTAACAGGAAGCCACTTTTTACGGCCCCCATAATAAAACATTTGCCTGAGTCAGGACAGGGCTTTGTTCAATTTCCTGCAGAGCCCAGGTAATTCAATCAGGGAAGTGTCATATCCCTTTTGGTGGGAGCAGCAAAAGGGCAGCTAGGCCTGGGAACACAGCTGTTGTGCAAGTCTCATCTCCTGTCGGGGGTAGCTGGTGGGCAGAATTCAGTTTCATTAAGCCAGGTTTCAGATAAAATGTCCCTTTTTGTTACCCAGTTTAAGTCAAGACAATGTTTACATATGCAGCTAGAATGCTGATTCTAAGTTCAAAACTATGGCATTTCAACAATTGCAACCTATGTGACACTCAAAAGTAGGTCACTCATTTCTTTTAAACATTTAGATTTTTAGTGTCTTTCAGTCCAAATTTACTTAAACTGCTGAAATCCACAGCTCAGCCAGTCTTGTTATAAACCTTCAAGTCACTTCAGAATATGACTTTACATTGGATCCACCTCTCAGTAAGTCTTTCCTTGGCATGCTTTGGGTTCATTTATTCAGTTTTACACCAAAAAAGAAAAAAGTCTGGTGTTGTTTTAAAACGCCGGCTTTCTGATAGTGGTGAGTACTGGTACTGCACCCATTTTTGGGATTTAAGAAAATGAATTCCCCACAATTCTAGGTTGCTTTTGGCAATCAGCATTCCCATTCCCAATGGTTTCAGACTACTGTGTGGGTAGTCCAATGGTGGTTTTAGGCAGTGCCCTTCTGTGCCCATAACATCGGCAAAAATGAGTGGCAGCCTATTCTTCATGCATTTCCCTGTGCATTTTCTGGGAAGCTCTGGCCACCATGATGTTTTCCATGTCAGTACTGCACAGTTTTTGAGGTAGGGCTCGGATGCGTGGGTAAAAACATCCCACAGCACCCACCTACTCCGAGGTGGCTTGGAGATGGGCTTTACCATGCGGTAAAGCCCCCGTTTTGAGTCTCCTCATTGGCTTGGAGGCATAAGCCACACCCCTGCCAGGTACTAATTGTAATTATTAGGCAGGCACCTCACTTAAATGAGATGTCCTTTCCAGACCGATAATTAAATTCATACTCTCAAAAAGTCAAAGTCATAGGTAAGTATATGAAAAGTGGGCGAAGGGAGTAGGAAGTCTCAAAGTTCTCATGCACAGGTTTTGGCTTCAGCCAACGAGTAGGTAAAATGTAGTTTAAAAACAGACTTTAACAAAGTAGGGTTATCACAAAGTTAGTGGTGTACTCCCAATTCCACCACACTATAGGTTACCCAGGGGTGACTCTGATGCCGGAACACCACTCTCTACAGCCAGGAAAGGCTAGTGCTAGATAGTGGACCTTTTTCCCATGCAATCCATATGGGACTAGGGGGCACAAAGTTGTATAAACACTCACACCCGAAACTCTGATTTTCCACGCAACCACCCCTGTGGAACGCTGCCGTTAATGTCCTGTTTACGTCTGGCGAGGCAGCAGTTCTGATTTCCAGTTCGGGTTCCATCAGACTTGCAGCTGAACTGGCTGATGACATGGGGCTGGGACTATTGTGATTCCCATGAGGATCAACCCCTAGGAGACAGCAGATGAAAAGAAGCGGGACAGCAACCCCGCTCTGGGGTCAGCATGCTCAGCTCTTCATAATTGTCTCTGGCACAGCATAGAGATAAGATTTAATTTGTTTGCAAGCCTTTGGTTGAAGAACATGCTTACATTTCATGTCAGATATGACTCAAATCATTTTCTGAGGCTCTGAAAAAGTTCCAGGCGTTTTAGTAACACAATTACAAAGCTTAGGTTATATTGACTGATATCAGCAATTTCAGGATAACGACCTGCAGTTGGTTCAATAAAGGCACTGGCTGAGAAAGGGGTTCGGGAAAGTGAAACGGAGCTCGTCCCTCCCTCTCTCCACTCCTGGGCAATTCCTGCCCAGGCGTCCATAACCTGAGTTAGTGTTACTAATCGGTAACCCCTTCTGTATAAATTCTTGTTTTTATACCATGGAGGTTTTCCCTATATGCAGGTTTACTAGCTCTCCCTGGGACTTCCCAACTGTCCCTACTCTCACCACAGGTTCGTTTTTCTAACATAGACAGGGACAGTGCTTGCATATACTCTGTAAGAAACGTCTATTCCACACTTGCTCGGTCTCACCTTTCCCTTCTACGCTACCTATGCCTCCAACAAAACTCCTCCCAACCTTCTCTTCTAATGCTCCGATGTTTCTCTCTCCTACCTCCACCCTTTAATGTGTATCTCTGCTGGTCCCTACTTCCACTCCTGCTCTATTACTACTCCTACCATGTTAACTCCTCCAACCATCACTACTCCTTTCCAACCACTACTACTCACTTCCAAACACCACTACTCTCCCCCCCACCCTTATTACTCTCCCCCCACCCCTTCTATTCTCCCCCCACCCCAACTAAGCTCCTCCCACCATTACTACTCTCCTCCTCAGCATTACTACTCTCCTCCTCACCATTACTACTCTCCTCCTCAACACTACTACTCTCCTCCTCAGCATTACTACTCTCCTCCACACCATTACTACTCTCCTCCTCAACACTACTACTCTCCTCCTGCCACTACTACTCTCCTCCTGCCACTACTACTCTCCTCCTGCCACTACTACTCTCCTCTCTGCCCACCAGTACTCCTCTCTGCCCACCAGCACTACTCTCCTCCCACCAGCACTACTCTCCTCCCACTACTACTACTACTCTCCTCCAGCAACTACTGCTCTCCTCCCACCAGTACTACTCTCCTCCCACCACTACTCCACCGCCACCCCTGCTACTCTCCTCCAACTACTACTACTCTCACCACTACTCACAGCCTCACTCACACACACACACACATCAGGCACTCCCTAAACTATCATCTGCTAATCATTCTCCACACAAACACTCCCAATCATACTGCAGAACCACTATCACTCCTAAATGAAACCTCACTTGCTCCAACACACTTCCACTGTCTGCCACTCCTTCCTTCCTCAGCTGGTCTCTTGGTCATCCTACTCCACTACTGCCCTCACCCAGTACACCCAAAACTGCCTGTTTCTTCTCCACCTGAAATAATGAATAATATTAATAATAATACAGGGTAGTGTTACTGTCTGATGGATTAACCAAGACTCTTATAAATAATTTACTATCATATTTTTCTTTTTTTTTTAAACCACAGTGAAGGATGAAGTAAGGGTAACTTACATGTGGGTAAGTCTCCTTATGATTCTGAGGGTTATGTATCAGAAAAACAAGAGCATAAAATGTTCATAAAGTCCAGCGCTAGGTGCCTGAAATGGTCCTGGTCTTAAATCCAGATCTTCTTTGGCAAAAGTTTATGGTCACAGTAAATCTTCCTGACCTATGTTTTGAAACACTCGCAGGTCTCAAGGTTGTGCATTATCTGGAAAACCTACTGGCAGCTGCTGGTCCGCAATGTTTTTCAGGCTGTTGTCATTGCTGCCTCCAACAAGAGTTAATTCAGAAGTTGAGGTTGTCGAACACTTGTGGCTTGGGGTTGGTACCAATCCCTTGTATGGGCTATGAACCAAGCTTTGGTGACTGTGCTGGGGTCACTAGAATATGGAGCACGGCTCTCTGCAAGGCCCTCTTTCTCTCTTTTTATTCCTTTCTATCTTGTCTTAGTTATCCTTCCACTTTGGTGCAACCATTCCTTGCGTCCAGTCAACAAGGCTCTTCACATTTCTAGTGCTCATAAATTGGCTTCACAGACACCACTGCTTTCACCAACTACCTCATCTGGCTTTTGGCGCTCATAGCATAGCAAATGCTAGCTCCCACACAGGCAGTTTCCATCGCCTTCCTTCTACCTACTCTGATCCTTTTCTGCCTCCTCCATTTCTTGTTTCTGGTATTGTTCTCCTTCCTCTACTTTCCTGATCTTTATCTATGTCAATGTCTTCCCTTTTTCCTCCATTCTCCTGTTCACTGTCTTCTTGCTAATACACTGGCTCCTTATTCCCAGATCCCACCTGTTTGGGATCATTGCTCGCTCTCTTAATTAGGTTTGCATCCTCATCCTGCCCGAAGCCCCTTTTTGGCTGCTACTGTGAACTGTATATATAGACCTTCGGACCGCCATGTTTGAATCTGGATTCCCTGTCATTGTGGCTGCCTGATTCTACAATAGTCCCCTGAAGCTAGCATTGGTGCCACCAGCTTTCAACAGTCTGCTACTCACATGGCTTTGCGGCTTCTGCTACCATCACTCGAGGGAGGTTTGTCTTGATATTAAGTTCTTTTAACCTTGTGGATTATGGGTACAAGCATGGCCAGGCTACAGAGTGCAGGAGTGGGTAATACCTCCTCCGGGGTTGTCATTGCAGATCGGGTGGCCACCTCCAGACACCTGGGGTCATCTCAAGATATCTCTGCTAACCTTCTAGGTGGTACTGGGTCACAGCAGTCTATAGGCAGGGTTACCTACCACAGGCACAGATTGTTAGCTCAGATTTATTGAGTTGATGGGTGATCAATATTGGGTTGAAAACAGGTTTGACAAAGGTTGTTGGATAATATGAGTGTTTAGGCTGTTTAGCAGCATCAATGAAGTTTATGATGGTGTAGGATGCATCCCTCTCTGGTCCAGTATGGCCACAGACCTATTTGACACTTGTAATAACAATGGTAAGGGCGGTGTTCAGTAACTGAGCAGCAGCTCATCTCTTGTCTGCTTCTGCTTTGGTATTCTGCTAGCTGGTTCTGCATCCTACAATGCTTTGGTCAGTGCCATCATTAGGTGTCTCAAGATCTTGCTGACACCAGAAGAATGGAATTTTGTGTTCACCTCAGTGACGGCAAGCAAAGGGGTCTTTTACTCTTCCACAATTCAGCCGTGATCTGTGATTTTGCCACACCCAGTTGCATGGATTTGGTGGCATACATTTCGACAAAGCTTCCTCTCAAAGCCTGTCATGGCATTATTGACAAATTGAGAGATGTCAAGTATTCTCCAACTGCATTAAAAGGCTCAAGAAGCCACAGTTTCTCTTATTATTTTCAGAATGGAATGAAGATAGTTGGGAAGAATTCAGTAATGCTTTTTGGGTCATTGAGGAATGCAGGATTTCTGGCAATAAAAACAACCATGCCTGGCTTCTAACTGGGGGCCACTCTGGGGTCTCGTGTTTTCCTGATGGGTGGGTCTGAGAGCAGTGGCGTAACACAAGATCTGGGGGCCCCCCTGTGAGCCATGCTGAGGGCCCCCCCCCTCAACTCGAAAACATGTCCAACTGGCTGCACAATGTAGACCAGTGTAGACACGTAATAACATTACAGTAAAGCATTCCAGGCCACATTTAGACATCCCTTGACTGGTTGCCACAAAATGCCAGTCGAAGCAATAACACTCATCAAGAAGAGAGCACACATTCAAGCCTGCATCTCTGCAGTCTCTAACAACACGGCCAAACTCTTTAAAATCTGCAAGGAACTGGCCAGTCCTGTTACAGTCTCTACCTCTCCTGTTACCTCAACAGGCCCTCCACACGGCTTTAGCCTCTCTCTTCTCCGCTAAAACTCAGGACATCCTGTCCACTATCTCCTCTTCCTCTCCCTCTTACTCTCTCGGCTCCCCTTTGGCCATCTCTCCCTCTCCTTTCTCCTCTTTCTCTCTTACACCAGACAAGCTTTCTAGTCCCATCTATGGAAGTGTCATCGAAACATCAAGGACCATATTGACACCCTTGCGCCAGCCTTGGCCGATTTCTATAATCATTCTTTTCCCACTGGAACATTCCCCTCTCCCAAACTCTTGGATAAGCTGTCCATCTCCCAGCTTACTCTCCACACTGAATCTGTTAGTTGTCTCCATGACCATCAGTCTGGCTTAAGAGCTGCCAGAGGCACGGAAACTGCTCTCATGAACACCTGTGAAGATCTGATCTCTAATCTTGATTCCAGCAAATCCTTCTGTCCTCATCCGCCTTGAACTTTCCTCTGCTTTCGACATGGTCAACCACGCCATCCTGATCAATCGAATTCAAAAAGAAATGTTGGAGTAAAAAAATGAAAAAAAATATTTTCATTATTTATTTTTAACATTTCTTTTGGAATTCCCTCAGCATTTATAAAGAAATTATTTCTGTAACAGAAATAATTTCTTTATGAAGGCAGAGTGAATACAAAAAGAAACTTTCTTTTTGAAGTCCCGGGGCTGCTCCCACCCCATGAGATTAAGACCCTAGGCTGGAGGCCTCCAAGTCATGGGGTGAGGGCAGCCCTATGACTTCAAAAAGAAATAGTTTATTTTTGAAGTCACTCTGCCTTCATTAAGAAATAATTTCTGTTACAGAAATAATTTCTTTATAAATGCTGAGGGAATTCAAAAAGAAATGTAAAAAAAAAATGAAAATTATCTTTTTCATTTTTTTTACTCCCAAGTGGGGCATGTGGGCGCGGGGCCCCTGTTATGCCAGTGTCTGAGAGCCTTCTGTATTCAGCTTGGTGCTCTTGTAAAGCTTTGCATGAGAACCCTTCAGTAACCACTTGGGTTTAAATGGAACCAGCTGACTCAGTCCTTGGAACTCAGGCTACCAGTGCGTGTAGCCCTAGTGCAGAATTCGAGCTGGTAGAGCCGAATGTGATGGTGGATGAACCTTTGTTCTCTCTTGCTTTTTCCGGTCAGGTCAACAAGTATACATCCATGATGGACCTGAGCACCCATCTTAATGACCTCGACATTCAGGAGAGGTGTCAGAGAGAGGAGGGTGACTCCACATAAATCTGCTGGAGCTTAGAGCAATTTGCCCCGTCCTTCAAGTTTTTCAGTTGCCAACTGCAGGTGTGAGTAGTAATCCTTATGGACAATATGACCACAATGCACTATGTGAACAAGTACAGGTGTGTGGGGGTCTTGGAACTTATGCATAGAGATGCCAGTGGCATCTCGGTCTACACATATCAGCACAGTATGAGGGTGGAGGCCCTCAGCAGGCAGTGGTCAGTGTCACATGAGTGGTCTCTTCAAGATGTGGGGTGTTCTACAGGGGACATGTACATGACAAAGATTTTAAAGTGTCTTCAATATTACCCCACGGATGCTCCCATGAGAGGTTCCTTGGCCGATGCTCTCCTTATTTCTTGGTCATTGACAATTACTTTTCCATTGCCGCGATCCCTCCTCTACAGAAACACCAGGGTCATTACATTGGTGGCCGTGGAGGGACAAGTTTGCACAGCTCACAATATCAGTTGACATGTGTTGGAGGATCGCTGTGTTGCCAGGCCTGGCGATGCAGGTGTTGTGCAAGATCCTTAACCTGCTCCCGGGAAGATGAGATGGGAGCTTCAGCTTCACACCAGGCTTCTGAATGCTTGAGATTTGACAGGCACAGTCTGTCTGAAGCGCTTGTGGACCATATGGTTGAGGCCAGGTGGCGGAGCACAAGGAAACGCTTCTCCTTTGTCTGGCTTCACGTTTGCAGATTGTGAGATTAACAACAGATCGATCCCTCTTCTACGGTGTTGGCTACAGTACTCGCCTTTACACCATTGCTGGTAAGGACAGTATGCAAGTGTCTCTTGTGAGTGTTACCTGCCATGTTATCTGTCTGCAAGCCAAGGAAGTTATCTATTAGCAGTGTAAAACATGTTACAAGATGATATGGCATTGCAGAGGTTTCAGAGATTTCTTCGAGTTGAGACCGAGGCAATCGGATAGTTACGCGTGCATTCCCAGGAAGAAATTGAGCTGTAACCCGAAGGGCTTCTAACAACCCTCCACACCGACAACCCAACACAGAGACTTTCCAGGTGGAGCAGAAACACAAATGGGGGGTGCTATTGGGGTCCACAAATCTCCAGTTAGGTGCAGGGTCACAGAATTTGCAGCTGGGTGGTTACACGTATTCGAGAATTCCTGGTTAGGCTGGTTGTCTCCAGATGTTACAGGCTGACTTTTCTGTCCTTCCCTCCTCCTTTCCCTTCTCTCAAACAAGTCTCTTCCTCTGTACTCCAGCAGGAAGTACAGATGCTCCAACACAGGTTTCTGGAACCAGTTCCTTCATTAGAACTGGTCCAATATCTCCACTTCTGGATCTTTACTTTTCCAAAAAAAGAACCTGGCTGGCCTGAGAATGTCTGCATCTGTCGCCCTTCAATACCTTTCTTTATATAGAGAACTTCAAAAGGACCACTCCAGCTCAGATTCTGATGTTTCTAACTCCAGGGGATTGGGTATGCCCAGTCCACCTCAAGGACTCATACTTGCATGCTCCCAGCACGCACAGGCCCCACACAGGTTTCTCAGCACTGTCCCTGGGAGATGCATACTTCCAGTACAGTGCACTTCCATTTGGTCTGAATGCAGTTGGAAGAGTCCTTGTTCGGGGCTCATCTTTGACCGTAGGCGATACAAATGTATCAATACCTGGGCAACTGGCTCTTTTGTGTGCTTTTGGCTGAGAAAGCTTCTGTGACTTTAGAGACTTTAGTGTGTGTAGTTACTTCATCTATTGTTTATTTATGTATTGGTAATTTGTTAGGCACTTATACAATTAGCAACAACTGTTTCAAACTGGATTTATCAATCAGGAGAAATCACAGATGATTCCCTCCCACTCACTGCATTCAGTTCATTAGGTGCAAATGTGACTGCTGCAAGGGTATATTATTCCTGACATTAGATGGACATTTCTGAACTTGCAGAACAGCCTCCTCAATATACATCACCCTAAGGTTAGGACGAGCAGTTGACATACATTGTAATTCCCGAGATTATGCACCCGGACCACTTTTGGTGGCGTCGTTGGAAGAATCTCATAAAGGTGGCAGCCTTTTCATACCCAGCACATTAGGTGAATAGAACAGCAGACTTCTTCTTAGCAAGGCCTTTTCGTTCACAGGCTGTGGTCCAGTCTAGAACAGAAAGAACAACTCAACTGCTAGAACCTGGGGCCATTTTCTTAGCATTGAAGGCTTTCCTCCCTACCGTTGTTGTCAAGATGGTGCTAATGCAGACAGACATTACAATAGTATGTATGTACTATGTCAACAGACAAGAGTCCACCAAATCCCTGACCCTTTTCAGACTTGTGGTAGAGATTAGGGAATGGACCCTCCACCAAAAGACATATCTCAATGCCGTTTGCATTCCAAGAGTGAAGAACGCAGAGGGCGTCAGAAGTGCTGACCTTGAGGTCATTTAGGGCTGTTGAAGAGCAATTTAATAATTATTCGATCAGTTAGGAGGCCCTCCATGCACGCTCAATATAGGAGCAGTGGCTCAGATTTTTCTAATGGGAATTATAACTAATCAAATGAAATGTTCTCTAGACCTCGTGCTTTCGTTCGTATCTCAAAGGCTGAAACGGTCATAGCTGTGGATTCCTGCCACACCTACTTGATAGGGATAGGGGCATACAGAAGCTTTTCTGATTGTACATTTTTTGCTTCTCAAGTGATTCCTCGTCACTTTGAGGGCTTACTGCGACTGTTTCCACCAGTAACGTATCTGCACCCTGGTTGTGACCTTAACGTAGACTTGTCACCTATCGTAGACTAGCCCTTTGAGCTGTTGGCCACGGCCGATATTAGTTTGGCTACGTGGAAAGTCGCTTTTGTAGTGGCAGTGACATCAGCTAGGCAAGGAAGGAAATGGAGGCTCTCGGCCTCAGGACACTTTTATAGTATTTTATGCACCCATAGAAAATTTGGATTGTAAGTACTTTCTTCCTTTTACATCAATCAGGACATTTCTCTACCAGTCTTTTTCCCTCAACCTCCGTCAGGAAGCTAAGAGGGTGTTGCAAAGCCTACATGTCTGAACAACACTGACATTTTATTTGGGCAGAAGTAAAGACTTCAGAAAGAGTGACCATCCTTTTTTTACATTCGGAAGCATGGAGCCAAGTGCTGAGTTCTCTAAAGCGACCATTGCACACCGAACTGCAGCTTGCATTTCAGAGTCATATTTCCTTCTCTGTGAGTCTGCTCCATAAGGTAACATGCTCGGTCAGAGCTGTGCTCTTACTTTTTTATACTGCCATCAGATTATCCTTCACATCTGGGTAACCTTGTTGAATCAACCTCTTTTATGCAGCCTTTTATCTGGTTATACCAGAAAGTGGTGGGTCTTGGGCATTACAATCTCAAAAATGTGAATTCCGATTCCACGATGGGTGTTGTGAGAAACCTGAGGGTATTCTTCCAAACAGACCTGGAGAATCCCTTATTCAGCTGGCCAGGGAAGGGTGGGCGCTCTCAGATCCCAACCCTGGGGTTGGACGAGCGAGGTAGGATCATCTGGGTAAGTGAGCCCGGGTTTATGCTCGGGGTAATGCCCCAGGTGAGGCACTGTATTATACTGGAGAAAGGGACAGGGAAGACAAGGTCCTTGAGGCTTTTATAGGCCGTACCAACTCGGCCTCCCTTCCACCCAATGAAACTGGTTTACCAGAATTAGACAACCCCTCCACATCTGGTAAATTCATTAGGAACCCTGTTGTGCTTGAAAACCATATCTCTCAGAATCCCTGTTTCCTACCCAAATACTCTGTCATTCTTCTCCACGTCCCTCTGATTGTTTCCCAAACTCCAAGTATACTTTGATAACACTACGATTCCCACAATCCCCCCTATTAATTTCACAAACCCTATAAATCTCACCTTTCTGAGTTGACCAACCACTCCCTTCCTTATGACATCTTCTCCTCATCCTACCCCATAGGATACTCTGACACTCTAACAACCCCCCACACCCCCTTTTCCGAGACAAACATTTTCTTACACCACGAAAGACAACGGACTAACACTAGAGCCAATTACCTGACATGTCCCAACACAAGGGTCAGGCAGAGTCAGGCAATTGACCAGAACCACACACACACCTGACGGCCCTTTCGCTTCAACACAGGGATAAAAGATGGAGCACAAGAGCTTGCTATGAGCAAGGCAGACCGCACAATGACACTGCTATCCATGCACAGCAGTTGAAGAGGAGGAGAAAGGTGGCGAGAACCGAACAGGTGACAAGGAGAGAAGCAACCTTGCCCTTTCCGACCCCGACCCGCAAGGTCTCTGTGAAAGGAATCATAAAACTGCAAACAGTAGCCTGCGTGTGTTGCAGTACATGTCAATGGTACGCAAAGCCCTGCTCCACTGATAATCAGGACAGGGAGAGACGCTTGCTACCGTGGTACCGTGGTTGACTCGAGAGACAAGAAAAGCCAAGTGGTTCATCAGACCCGGTTAGTCGAGGGGAGAACCGATAAGAATCCGAACTGTGTTGAACCAAAGTCGCAAATGGCAAATTAAGGGAAGTTCAAAGAACTGTTAACTTCTTGGGGAAAACCAGCTGCAGAGGGATCCGGCACCACGTGGCCGCTCATTTGAGAGACTCTGGTTGATCCCCTGTTTGTTGAAACTATCAATACCATAAGGCCCTGGGAGGGTATCAGGTAATAATATCGCCATATATATGGTCACCGTAAATAATATCGCTGGGAAAATGTCGTGGCAATATTATTTAGGTGACCATATATATGAGGACAGTGGCAAAAAAAAAAAAAATTTGGAGGTTGCGGGGGTGTCACCCGCATGTTCCATGCAATAATGTTGCCACAAAAAACGTTCATTTTTCAGCGATATTTTTACATGGCGAGATTTTTGTGGCAACATTATTACATGGAACCCCTGGGAGAGCCGCAAGGAAAAGGTCAAAGTGGTCATACAGGGGTCTACCAAAAGCCCCAGTATAGTCGAAAGTCTTTGACCTAAACGTAATTGGATAGCTAAGGGAGATGAATCCCGCAGGGAGATGGATCCCTCATAGTGAGAAAAGAGAAAGAACTGTGACACTGGCAAGAGTAAACCAGATGGAGGGATGCCGATAGAACGGGGCCTGAAGTCTAACGAACAGTGTGCTGACAAGAGTGAACCAGACAGAGGGATGTTCACAGCAAACTGTTTAAAAAGACATAAAACTTGTGAATGTGAAAGGTGAAATTGTTTTGGCCACCAAGTAATAGTGAACCTGACAGAGGGAGGCTAACATTCAAGAAGGTTCTGAGCCTGGAAGAGGGGGATCCAAGGGTGACAAGCCATCCCCCAAAGATTTGTGAATGATAGCCATAGTTAACCTGACAGAGGGAGTCTGATTTTCAAGAGGGGTCTGAACCCGGATGAGGGGGACCCAAAGGGGCGGAATCATCACCCCCAAGTGAAATCAAGAAGGAACTTTTGTTTGTTATTTTGCACATACCAGGCCCTCGGAAGCAAGATACTGAAACACCCAAGGTCCTGACATCACTAGAAACTTTTTGGTTGATCTGAGCCCGGAAGAGGGGGATCCAGGGGTGAAAAGTCATCACCCAATGTGCTTTTGGAAAGGAACATTTTGTTTGTTATTTTGAGCACATTAGGTCCTCTGAGACAAGAGACTTTTTATAGAAAAGAGATGTAACCACCAAAGGTCCGATAGCTGAGAACGGAACTGTCATCTCGTGCTGGGAAAGCTCGAGCGTATGTTGTGCTCAGGAGTCCCAACTTGTCCCGTGCTCAGTACATGGGGAAGGGAGACCACCGGCTACCACATCCTGACTTAATATTTGTGAGCACTTCTTCTTTCTTTCTTATGAATCTTATCCAACACTCTTTTTGTATTTAGCTGTAAGGATTGGCAATAGTTTTTGTTTAGTATAGGCCCTTTTTATTTGACCGGATGCCACTAGGACTGAATTATTATTATTTGATGGTCATATCTTGCTCCCATCTTAGATTCAGGTTTAGATTAGGCATTTTTCCAACCTGCATATACAGTTTAATAAACACCCATGAACTGTGATCGCTTGTGTCTCTCTTTACTGTTGCCACCATGAGTTCCTTGCAGTGTTAAAATAATGACATGTACTGATTTCCTCAGTTATTTTTAGTTCTTTTCTCAGAAATGCTAGGGTCATGAATTCTGGTCCACTTCGAAGGGATAATGTACAAAGGTATCAATAGATTATCTGAGACTTATGTATGTTTTGGACCAAAACTTTTATTTGGCCCAAAACAGAGGTTGCAGTAAGGGTATAACCAAAGAATCTGTGTGATTTTCCCAAAATGGAAATGTTCGAGGGAGAAATGACCAAAGATTATTTGCTCGTAATAATCTTTGGTCATTTCTCCCTTGAACATTCCTGATGTGCCCAAACCCCCACCTACACCCCTACCCTCACCCTAAACACACCCCCTTACTTACATTACCTTCCGTCCCGCTGGACCCTGAGGCGCCGGCTCTCTTTCACTTCTGTGATCGGGAACCGACGCTGCGGTGTCCTTTTCTTTTTTTTCTTTTTTTTCCAGGCAGCTACAGGGGTGTCCCCCGAAAACCCCTGCTCACTATATTGTATAGCATAGTGAGCGGGGTGTTGCGGGGGACAGCCCCACAGCCTTTGTATTTATTTTTTTTAATTTTTTTAACCTTCCCCACCAAAACATTAATACCACAAATGGTTCAAACTTTTGGTGGCATGCATTTTAGGTCTTTTGGTGGGGTAGGTAAATTGGATTCGGTCATTTCGACCAAATCCATAACCAAACACTTATGCGCCTCCTCAGAAGTGGGCAAAGGTGTAGGGAAACTGTGAGGAAAGCAAGGTATCAAACTGTAGACACACACAATGGATACAAATTTTGAAAACCTTTATAAGTTTAGTTCGGTTGGTAGAATTCCTAACCGGCCCCAACTATAAAATGGGAGTTATCTCGACCATTAAATAAATAACAAATAGTTACACGTCAGTCTGGTCAAAATGAAAAGGCCTATAGTAAGAAAACCTAACCTTGCCCTCCTTCTCAAAATGACTAATGTGTTAAGGGAATACAAAAGAAAAATAGTGTCTCCAAAAAGAAATGTCAGATGGCTTCAGCATTAACTCCCTTCCCCAAGTTCAACCCCACGGGCCTAGAGAGTCTCTTAAAAACGGAGGATAGGTGGATGGCACATTGCATCAGTCTCGCACAATTTGGTTTACTGGTACAATTCAACAGTTCAATCTTAGGCTTGTATCTTCTGGTAGTTTAATCACTTCCTTAAGGCTTTGCCCGCCTTGCCATCGATATTCAGCTCGCATTTACTTTCTCAATTCCTCACAGTTCTGCAGAGGTCATCCATGCTCGAGCCTGTCTCTCCTTTGTGGGGGCTCCCTTCCCCACGTTTCATCTAATTATCTTTTTCACTGTCGAAGATTTTCGATACTGAAAGGAATTTACATAGACCTCTGCATGACCACTTGGCACCTCATTAATTCTTCAATTCACAGTCCATACTCATCTCATGGCGCCAATATTGTTTGGCACTTGTGGCTCTCACTCCTTTTAGACTGCCCTCTTGGCCTATTCAAACGTTAATGTGTAACACCAATACCTCTTGGTATTTCTTTTCCCCCAACGCCTTTTGATACTTGTAGTTCTTATTCTCTTTAATTTGCCCTCTTGGCCTTTTCCAAAGTTCTTATATTTTGCCTTCTTGGCATATTCAAAGTTCATATAGTTCACTTTCCACTTATTCAACTTTCTTTCTTTATTGCGGTTACCTTCTTTCCATTGATCCCCACTGTAATATCTTTCAAAACTCATAACATTTCACAGAGACTTTTTGGAATGGGCGACTTCGCCTTGCAGGACCACTCTTTTAGTTTGTATCCTTTCCTTTCATCAATTGTTCTCTTCATTCGCGTTTAATTGGATCACGCTCAACTTTCAAATTACAGTTACTTTCCCTTTAACACCAACCAGACTTTTATTCCCTTCGATAACTCGCCCGTCGTGTTAATGGGATTTCTATCATCTTTTTCCTGCAGTTCAAGGCCGTTACCAACACCTCCTCTGCCTCCTTCCAAACTCTGAGGTTCACCCGTGAGGGTTGCGAGGTGCTTTTTTGGCACCTTGAAGGTTTTTTTCTTTGCTCTTTGAACGCCTCTGCCTCCCGAAAGCTTGGAAATCTTGTCTGGCTTTCTCTTGATCCTCAACTATAAATCAGCCCGTTGGCCTTCCAGCTACCATAGCCTGGTTCGCATCAGCCTCGGAGGAGCTGTTCCTTCTTGTACCCAGCCTCGCTCAAAGTGTGCTTCTGTGTGCCGCCTTTTATCTTCACAGGGAGTGTTAATAAGTGGCAGGTGTACCTTGTTAGAGCTACGTGCCTGACTCTGCCTGGCCTCATTACAGAGACCGTGCCAATGCAAGTCACAGATGTTAATCTTCCTGACTTCATTCCTCATCTTCCTCGGCGCAGTACTGCTGTTGGGATAAAGTGGGGAGGAGTTGTAGTTTCCCATAAACTAAGCAGCGATAGTGGTTAGATTGGTTGTCCAGCAAGGGGTCTGGCATGGATTCACATGTTCATGAATATTTCCTGTAGTCAGGCCCGGAATCCTTGGTAAAAGATAAAACAGTTTCACTTTCACTTGCAAACTGTATTTCTCCTCTAAACTAATCACTGAACTCTGGGTCATACTGCCCCCAGTCAATGACTGCCCTCTCCCTAAGCCTCTCCTCTGGCAGCCATCTTCAGATTTTTACTGCACATTCAAGTGTTGGGAGTCCTTGTGTTTTGCTCCATGAGCTATTCTACGTTTTTGCACTTTTTCCGATTAAAAACTTCTATTTTTGTCAAACAGAGCCTGTGTGCTCTTTCACTCCTTCGGCCAACAAGCAGGGATCTGTTTGTTGGTGAATTTCAACACCCCTCAAGGGCAAGAATTGTCGAAGTTTCATCGAAGATTACAGAAGGCCATCAGGCTTACTCTGCGCTTGGGGCCATGTCAGAATAGAAGAAAGAGGGAAGCTCTGTTTTCAAGCTCTGCTCCTGCTGCAGACTATGGAATGTGTTTGTAGAGGACAAATGCCTCCAGTGCTTCTACTATCCCCATCCGGATCACAGGTAAGCGGATTGTGAAATCTGCCTCGGGTTCTACAGTAGGCTAGTGGTGTGGCTCAGCGCCAAGGCCTCTGCCCCGTGCGGCAAGCAGGGACATGCCTCACCCAGGACCGGCTGGTCCGAGGAGCGGGCTTCTAAGTCCTTTGAGGGCTCTCCATCCGTGAGGGCCCAAGACAAGGGCAAGCACAGCAAGTCCGTTTCTGTCAGGTTCGCTGCACAAGCGGGTCCCACGATGGGCAGGGCGCACTCATCTTCACCATCTACTTCCATCTCCAGCCATCGTTACAGCTCCTCCTCGTAGAGGAAATTGGCTAACCCGGTGAAGCTGCTGGAAAAACCTGAGAAGACGAAGACGCAGGAAAAGGCGACCGACCAGGTGCAGCCATTGTTGACGATCGAGTTGGTGGTGGGTGCCCTCTCGAAGGCTAAGGGGGCTGAACCAGTCAAGGTAGACCCAGCAGTGGCCAGAGCATCCCTGCCCCCAAGGCGGAAGGCCTCGGCGAAGCCGGTGGAAAGGACACTGGAGAAGAGGATGCCATCCTTAAACCCGAAACTGACCCCTAAGGATGCAAAAAAGGTGGAAGGGCAGAGTCCTCAAACGTACTCCAGGGCACGGATATTTCTTTCTCAGACTAGGAGGACCAGGTGTCCGTACACACGATCCAAGAGGACGTGAGGGAAGCCGGCAGATTTGCATACCACACCTCCAACAGACCTCTCAGAACTGCCCAGGCCAACTGCCTCTCCATACCCCGCTTTAAGTTGCAGAGATCAGGGGGGGGGTGAGCTTCTCAGTACTTGCTGCAAAACTCTGGAACTCACTTCCTAATCCTCTCAGAGCCGAACCTTTGTTCCTTGCCTTCAAGAGTAAAGTCAAAGTATGGCTGTCTGCCCAGGACCTTCCCTGCACTAACTAGCCTCCTCACGTGCTCTCCACAGCATTGCAGAATTCTGCCTGTATATAACCTGTACATTTTCTGACGAAATGGCTACGGCGGGTGGTTGGCCGCAGCCAAGGGCTTCTCCTCCGGACCAGGTGGGGTCGTTCCATGCCATGGTCACCAGAGCGTCTGAACTCTTCCAACTAACGCCAGAAGAGACCAAGAAGGAAGGTTTCCTATACCAATGGCGCAAGGCCAAGAGGAAGACCATCTTGGTGCTGCCTCTACTGGACGACATTTGGGAGGAAGCCCTAGCTTTGATGAGGAATCTGATCTGGCTGCGGCCAAGAGGGATAGGCTGGAGAAAAAGTACCTGGTGTCGGAGTCCTAAGTGCCTACTTTCGCAGCTTTCCGCAGACTCGGTGGTTTTGGCGGCAGCGAGAAAGAAGTTGTTTAACCCCTCGTCTTCATCCTCCATTCCACCGGATAGCGAGGGGAAAAAGTTAAATGCCATGGGAACCCGGATAGGGTTCCAGCAGATGAGGAACCGTGTCTGCCTCCGTCGTCGTGGCTGGCCGAAAGCCACCAACTTCCGTCAGAAGGTCCATACAAGGGTGCTTGATATGCCCTTCGACAGGGGCAACCTCTTTGGGAAGGCTGCCGACAAGTCATTGCAGGCCATCAAGACTGACACAGAGATGGCTTGTGCCCTGGGCACTCTTCAACAACACTGCCCTTCCTTTCGTGCCACCTGTGGAAATTCTGGCAGATCATCAAAAGGTTTCGGCAGGGGGTCCTCTTTGTACCGTCAACCTTCACGGTCCACGGCTCAGGAGGTTGTTACGATTCCATCTAATGCATGGCCTAGACTGTCTAAGGCGCATCGTCACTCTGCTGTAAAACAATGCATACCTCGTCCTGTTACTTCATCTCTAGCACGGCATTGGAAGCTGCCGTGGCAGCGGTGGAGGCCGTTATAGATCCGGCAACATGCATCTGTGTACAGGGTTGTCAAGGGAAATGGCCACGCACACAGTCAGGAGACACAGCGGAATGTAGCGCGCACTGTCTCGGTTTCAGATATAACGCTGCAGTCAACCTAAAGCAAACACTTCTGATTGAAGTTGCGTTCCTTTTCTCAGACATTTGTATTCCTTGATTTCCTGTTTTCTGACCTGATATTTCGTCCTTGACTATGGATTGCTGTGGATCTGTTTTTTACTCCTGTTTACCACTCCTTGCCAAACCCTGCCTTACGTACCTGGACTGCCTTGCCTGACGTTCTGATACTACGCTGCCTGCACAAAGCCAACCCTGCTTCACGTACCTAGACTGCCTTGAATTCCCATTTGGACGCTCAGCACGCCTTGGATCACTTTGGGACTCCTACTCACGATTGTGCATGGACTAGAGATGCTATGCCGACTTTGGTGCACCTCCCTAGCCGAGGAGGCATCTGCGTGCTTACGCGAAGCCGGGTCCCTACTAACCTTCCCTTCCCTTTCCTCTTATGTATGGTGATACATTCATTGGATAACTAGGAACACCTCATCCTTGACGCTCAGCTACACCAAACCCCTGGTAAGATCAACACCCGTATCTGATCATACCTTCCGCTCTCTACGTCATCTGTTCGTTAACCACTTGTTGTTAATGTATTGATTTAGATCTTTGACAGACCCTGGTCATCACCCCACCTCAGAGGTCTCCTAGTCCTTCTCTATAGATGTCAGCCTTATTCTATATTCTTGAATACTTTTCAAGTTACCTGTCCAATCCATTAACAGCTGTTTTCTTTGATCTACGGCTGATGTTGTTGGTAGTGCTTTTTAGCCCTGCTCTTTCAATTGATTAACCGCTCTGTTAGTGATCTATAACTGATGGAGAGATCCATTGATGGGAAGAGCATTAGTCCAGGGAGAAGAGTCCTACCTTCTTGTCTGAGGTTCCTGTGACACACGGTTAGGGGGAGCATCTAACACAGTGATTAAGCTGGTCCAGGTTTATTCTGGTAAGTCGCTGCAGGTCTGTATTGGTGGGTCGCAACAGAGGCCTACAGAGGCCATTACAAGGCTTTTGGTGAAGGTGGCAGATGTCGTCGCTCCCGAGGCAGCACACAGGCCCGAAGCAAGATTGAACCGACCAGGACGTCGGGCCCGACCCATGCACCCCAGTGGCAGGCCGGCTGGCGGGCTTTGTCAGCAAGTAGAAGAAGATCTCCACCGACCGATGGGTTCTGGAGGCTCTCGCAGTTCCAGCAGAAGTGTCTGCGGATACCTCTGGTGGCCCGGCAGGAGCAGCACATCCCTCAGCTCCTCCGGTAGTACGAGCCATGATAATAAAAGGGGCGATAGAGCTGGTTTTAAAGTGACTCCGGGCTCCACAGTCTACTCCAGATACTTCTTGGTAAAGAGGAAGACTGGGGGCTGGAGGCCCATTCTAGATGTGCGGCGTCTCAACAAATACCTCAAGCCCAAAAATGTAGGATGGTCACGTTGCAGCACGTGCTGGGCCAACTGGAGGAAGGAGACTTCTTGACATTGCTGGATCTGGAGGACGCATACTTCCACGTCCCCATTCACGAGAAGCATCAGATTTTCCTGCACTTCATAGTACAGGGAAGGCACTACCAATTCAAGGCCCTCCCTTTCAGACGGAAATCAGCACCCATGTTTTTTTTTCCCAAAGAGCCTGGCACCAGTGGTGGCGCATCTGTGTCTACAGGGGATACACATGTACCCGTACCTCAATGACTGGCTCATCTGGGCCAAGTCAAGGGAACTAGCTGTCGAACACACGGAGAGGACTGTCGGCTGCTGACGGATCTGGGGTTCTCAGTGAACTATCTAGAGTCCTGCTAGATTCCATTGCAGACTGCGCTGTTCCTGGGGACCAGGCACAACACAGTCTCCTGCCTGGCGGCTCCCTCGGAATAGAGGATAGCAGCCCTGCTGGGCAAGGTGAAACTGTTGTTGGCACTGAAGAGCCCGGCAGGGCAGACCAGCAAATCGCTGCTCGGCATGATGTTGTTGTGCATCTACCTGATCCGGCTCTGCAGGTTGCGGATGCGACCCCTTAATGAGTTTCTGGACGCTCTCTGGATCCAGGTGTCCGGAAGCTTCGCAGACAAGATTGCTCTCGACAAGGAGTTCCATCAAGCGATAAGGTGAGGGCGCCAAACGCTCCAACATCGCTGGGGGCACAGGATTTCAGAGCCCCCTGTACCAGAAGACGGTCACCAGGGACGCTTCCCTAGAGGGCTGGGGAAGCTCACACATGACATCTCCACGCCAGAGGCCTGTGGCTGCTGGAGGAGAGGGATCTCCACATCAATATCCCCGAGCTGCGGGCAGTGTTCCGGGCCCTCAAGGCGTTCCTTTCATCTCTCAAGGGCAAAGTGGTGAGGGTCTTCACGGACAAGACCACCACAATGTTCTACATCAGGAAGCAGGGGGGCACCAGATCCCCAGCACTCTCCAGAGAGGCGCAGGACTTGTGGCACTGGGCCATCACCCAAGAGACGTTCCTCATCTCCTTTCACCCGGTGGGAGAGAACACCATCGCCGACTCTTTCAGCAGGGAGCTGCGCTCCTGCCATGAGTGGGAACTTCGAAAGGATCAGGTGGATGCCTCTTCCTCAAGTGGGGCAGACCCCAGATTCGGTCTGTGGGCGACGGTGATGAATTCCAAATGCCCAAAATTTACCAGCAGGTTCCACCAGCCGAGGAGCATAGGGGACACATTTTCCTTCCCGTGGGAAGGCCTGTTCCTGTACGCGTTCCCTCCGTTGCCTCTCCTGCTGCGAGTCATCAATCATCAACTCAAACAGTGCTGATGCAGGATGATCCTCGTCGCCCTGGCGTGGCCGAGGCAGATTTGGTACCCGGACCTTCTCAACCTGTCCACTTCACCTCCAGTCAAGCTGCCAGTGGTTGCGGATCTGCTCACCAGAGGAGGCGACGCAATCTTACATCATGACCCAGGGTCCCTGAACCTGAGGGCTTGGCTTCTGCAGCCTTAGAGTCTGAAGGATACAAGTTGCTGGCAGACTGCAGGGAGGTCCTTGCTAGGGCCAGAGAGTTGTCAACTCTACGGGCACAAGTGGAAGCGTTTTGCTATGTGGTGCAGAGCACAGAAGATCAATTCTCAGAGGGTCACGGCCCTGCAGATTCTTCCGTACTTGCCCTTTGCAAAGGCGGGACTGGCGCACGCCTCTATCAAAGTGCATCTGGTGGCTATCTCCTGCTAAACCAGGTCTTCAGGACAATCTTCTCTTTGGTCCCACCGTCTCGTCAAGGAGTTCCTCAAAGGACTATTTTGATTGTCCCCGCCATGAAGGCGCCTGTCTCGTCATGGAAACCCAATGTGGTGCTGACAAGGCTCATGGGGCTCCCCTTTTAGTCTATGCATCAGACCTCTCTCAAGTTCCTCTCATGGAAAATGGCTTTCCTTGTAGCCATCACCTCTGCCAGAAGGGTGGGTGAGATCCAGGCCCTATCCTGCAAACAGCCATATCTGACTTTTCAGGAAACAACGGTGGTGCTGCGGATGCACCCCTCCTTCATACCGAAGGTTCCATCAGAGTTTCACCTCATCAAGCCTTTGGTGTTGCCTGTGTTCTTTCCGAAAGATCGTTTCCAGCTGAAATGACTTTGCACTTGCTGGATGTTGCTTGTGCTCTGAAGTTCTACGTGGCACGCACGAAGAGTTTTCGGAAGACGTCTCAACTGTTAGTGAACTTTGGTCCTGTGAACAAATGGAAGATCTTGTCCAAGGCTTCCATCTCAAGGTGGCTCTCCGGCTGTATCACACACTGTCATCGGTTGGCAAACCGACGGCTGCCTGGGCGTCGGAGAGCCCATTCCACCAGAGCGATCACTGCGACAACTGCATTCCTCCCTGGTGTGCCCCTGCTGGACATCTGCAGGGCTGATCCACGCACACCTTCACGAGATTCTACTGCGTCGACAGGGATTCCAGAAAGGAGTCAAGGGTCGGCCAAGCGGTGCTACGCAACCTGTTCGCTTGAAGGTGAGCCTGTTCCGGGGATAAGAGTAATTGCTTCTGTTGGGCCTTGCCACCTCCTATGGTTGTGTAATGTTGTACTGCTATGTATTGTTTATTCATGAGCATGTCAATCCATGCCAGACCCCATGCTGGAGAAGGAAGAAGTTACTTACCTGTAACTATTATTCTCCAGCATGGGGCTGCCATGGATTCACATGCAAACCCTCCCTCCTACCCTTCTGCAGCTTTTCTTGGTCATAATTCCACTTTACGTGCTTACCAAATCTGAAGATGGCTGCCAGAGGAGGGACTTGGGGAGAGGGCAGCCGTTGGCTGGGGGCAATAATTTCCAGAGTTCAGTGATTGGTTAAGAGGAGAAATACAGTTTGTAAGTGAAAGTGAAACTATTTTTTCTTTTACCGAGGATTCCCGGCCTGACGACAGGGAATATTCATGAGCATGTGAATCCATGCCAGACTAATGCTGGAGAACAATAGTTAAACGTAAGTAACTTGTTCCTTGTGGGAAAAGGGAGATAACATATCTGACCATTGGGTGCTTCTCCCCCACTCCCTGGGGACACCCTACCCAGGTGATCCTCCCTTGCTTGTCCGCACCCAGGGTTGCGATCCAAAAGCGATGGCCTTTACCTGGCCACCTGAGTTCGGGATTCCCACGGTCTAGGTTATGAAACACCGTCTGGTTTTTCACAACACCAAAATATGTGAGAAGAATATTCACTGAAACAAACACTGATTTACAGTAGGACCATGGTGCTAAGTCCAAATGCTCTCGTCTGTAGTGGTTTTGATCGGGGTCAGCTCTCCCTGCAAAATGTATACAAACTCACTCCCATTTTTTCAGGGTCTGTTGCTTGCTCCTGGGACAGGTCAATTGAGGCATCTGGTAAATACTAGCCACCATGGGCTTTAGTAGCTTGGCTTTCAGATGATAGTTGATTTCTTCCTCGTCTTTCCCAGGTAGCTTGTCAAGCTATCACCAAAGCCTATCGCAAGCTCTTTCCTGGTTTGGATATTTAGTGACCTCACACGGCTCAGTAGCTAAGACCACATAGTTCTTTACCCAATTACCCCTCCTAGCCCAGGTTCACAATAAGCACTCCTATGTTAGTAAGCCTTTATCGATCCAGCTAACTATGCGCTCTCATGGCTTGGCTTCAGGTCAGTCCCTTGTAGCACAGTTTCCTAATGAGCCTCTCTGGCTCAAATCATGAAAGATCTCTTTACTCCTATGTCCCACCCCCTTTCCTCCATATCGTATGGGTCATCCCTGTACTGGAATGGGACCAGAGCCTTTGCACCACAAAAATTGCACTTGGCCTTTTAATTTTGATTTATGCGTGTGTAGGCGCAAGGATATCTGAGTGCGCCAACCTCAGTTCCTTTTTTCGGCGCAGCAGCAATAGGCATCGTCACTGCAGCAGCTTAAGTTTTTAGTTGCTGCTTCAGCATTTCAAGTGCTATTTTTTTTTAATCATTTGATAGTTTGATGGCCTTGAGTTACCTTGGCACATGTTGGGTTTGCTGGTTTTGACAGGTGCAAGCCGTTTGGCACTCCTTTCCCCACATCGGACGCACATTGACTCTGGAGTGTTAGGGCCCGACCATAGGTTGGATGTGTGCACGGCGTGCAATGCGTTGATACCACGATCCTTGAACAGGCTTGCGAGATGGATGGAAAGGTTCACCATATCCCCTCTGGACCATCTAAGGTCATTTGCTCATGGAAAGTCGCAGGAAAAGGTAAATGAAGTGGTGCATTCGAAGGCACCCAGAAGGGGGACTCCTATCCTAGGGGTTTTAAATCTGGGAGGGGGGGTCATAAAGATCCTGGTACCGGTGCTAGGCCTGAGGCTTGCGCAGCTACCAGTGCTTGCACCAAGGGGTCCAGGATCCTACCAGGCCTAGTACTGAGTGGCACAAAAGCTCTGTCAACAAACGATTGTCAGAGAGACCGTTGGGTCTTAAGGCCTTAGGTTGAGGCAGACCGTGCACCATTGCGCAAGACTACCAGCTCCCCAGCGGAGGGCGTCGATCCTACCGGAACAAGTTCTGAGCTCAGGAGAACCGGAACTTGTACCAAGGGCCCAACTAGTCCTGCTCCGAAGAGTGGTACTCCAGGCACAGCTTCCCTGCCAACTCAGATTCAATCGTGCCAAGATCACAAAAAAGCAGCATTGCCAGATTCAGCTCCACCAACTTCTGTCAAGCCCTCTCCTTCAGAGAGGGCTGAAGAGGCAGGAAGGCATTCAGTGGGCAGACCTGCAGCTCTGGCGGTGAGTGAGCCTCTGCTAAGGTCAGGTGGTGACTCCCTTTGGGGCGCTCGTTATGCACGCAGTTGAAAATCATGAGGTATGCAGAACCGGAACAGCTGACCAGGCAGGCCCTGCGCACTCCTGTCACGTCAAAGTATACGCCAAGGCCGAGGGGGCACGTCCTCCAGTGCAGACATCACTGGCGTGCAAAGACATGTTCTTCTTGCTTCCTCATGTTATTGAAGTCACCCCCAAATGTCAGGAATCCTCAAGGGGCTCATTAAGGAAGTCTTGCCACGAGCCTTTCAGCAACCTCTAGGTTTGCCTTCAGCTGCTTATCCACTCCCACTGCCCATACCGCAGCCACCTATTGTTCCTCCACCCCCGCCCTGCCACCACCACCTCCTCCTCCTCCTCACCGTTCAACCATCAGCATGTCCACAGGCTCCAGAACCTCTGCAATTAACAGCGGCGGGGACACTGGGAATAACGATATTGCGCAGGGGCAAGAGGTCCATGGCCAGTTGGCCCCAAGTTCAGAAAGTGGGCAAGAATGGATGATGACGAGGAGGATTCTGACTTTCCCTTGTCGGTCAGGGCCTTTCATGAAAGGTTTCAGGGCTTGGCAGAGTTCTTGGGGGTGCCCATGCCATCTCAGGAACAACCTGAAGCAGGGGTCTTGGCAGAGGTGTTGGCGTTGCATACTTCATCCAGGTCTGGTGTCCCCTTCCAGAAAGCTGTCTTCGAGATTGCCAAGAATTTGTGGGCCAAACTGCGCTCTTGCCAGGCGGTTAGCAAAAATCTCGATGCTCGGTATAGGCAACTGGGCAGTGAAAGGCTGCTGCTTACCTCCCATCCTCTGCCACATTCTGCAGTATTTGCAGAAGCTTCTCACTACTTTAAGCTGGCAGCCATCTCTTCTGGGCAGTCTGCTTCGTAGACCGCAGTGCTACCTAAGGAGGACAAAGCATTGGAGGATTTTGGAAAGAAAGTTTATCTAAACGCAGCTTTGCATCTTCGGATGTAGGAGCGCTGTTCGCAGCAGCAGATCAATGCTTATGGAGAGAGATTGCTGATTTTGTACAAGATCTTTCATTGGAAAGACAGGCAGCATTTAAGTCCAGCCTATATGAAGCCAAAATAGTAGTGCAAGACCTGCTAGAATCACTGCTTGCGCACACCGACTCAGCCAGCAGGGGCATGTGTATCAGCATGGACTGAAGGTGGTCAGCCCGGATGCACGCCACCCGATTTACCTTGGATGTGCAGGATAGGATCTTGGATCTGCCATTCAAGGTTTATTACCTCTTCCATTCCTCGACAGATGAGGAGTTAACCAAAAAGAAAAGCAGCTTGCAGACTGCAAAGTCCTTGGCGTTGCTATCTAAACTGGGTTCTAAGGGCTTCTCACAATCCCAGGTCAGGCAAGACAGCTGTTCCTGCTCATTTGAAGACTACAGGGGCTTCCAGGAGGGGCAGACAAGGCAGCTGGACCACCCCTTGAGCGCACACAGGCGCAAACAGCAGCTTTCTAGCCCGAAGGGTTTCTTTTCTCCCCCCTCATCTTCATCAGCCTCCAATCCAAAGAAGCAGTGGCATTGCTGTCCGGGTCCACAAGTCTCTGGTTGGGGGCAGAGTAGCTCTGCACAAGGAGTAATGGAGTTTTTTCAGATCGCTGTATACCATTGGTTGTTTCAGGGGGTTTTCAACTCCCTGTACCGCTTCCTCCTACTTCCTCCCCCCTTGCCTACAGATGGGGTCACCAGCACTGCTCAGGGAACTGGAGTCCCTGATCCAGTCCTAGGCAGTGGAGAGAGTGCAGGTAACGGAGGCTTGCCACAGATCCTACTCCAAGATCTTTGCTATCCAGAAAAAGATCCTGGCGGGTCTGAGAGTAGTGTTATACCTTATTCCTTCTCAAACAATCCTTTCATTTACAAAAGTTCAAGTTGGTAACACCAGCCCAGATTGCATAGTGTCTCTGTACAGGAGAGTGGCTATGTGCGTGCCTACATATACCGATTTGGAATCCCCATCGGAGCTTCCTTGGCAAGCATTTTCCATACAGGGTTCTTCCCTTTGGATTGAATGTGGTGCCCAGAGTCTTCACAAAGATCATGAATGCAATTGCCAGTGTGTTGAGAGGCAGGGGTCAGCATGTCTTTCCCTACCTCGACAATTGGCTTTTCAGGGAGGATTTGCTGAGAGGCGTCTCAGACTCTTCAGGCGATCTAGGTTTCTCGATCAATGCATCGAAATCAGAGTTTACTCCTACCCAGAGTTTCACTTTCATAGTGTTCCAACGGGGCATAGTGCAAGCGAGGGTGTTAGCCACCCCTAAGAGGATGACGGATATTGGAACGTCACTTGAAGAACGAGAGCACCACTGTATGGTGATACCAGCACCTGTGGGGTCTACTAACAACTTGCATTTTGTCGGTTCCACTAGTGAGCCTCAAGATGTGGAGGATTCAGTTACATCTCGCATCATGTTGGGACCAGGAATCAGGCTCACAGTCTGCCAGGATCTCAATCCTTTTGAGTCTTCGGGAGGATTTGCAATGGTGGATAGAGGAGGCAAACTCCTCCCTTTCCTATCAAGATAACCACAGACTCATCCCATCAGGAGTGGGGAGCGACGTTAGGGGCACTCTCAGCTTGTGGGTTGTGGTCTTGGAAGGACAAGTAGAGGCACATAAACTACCTCGAGTTCAAAGTAATCGTTCTGGCTCTGAAGTCATTTGCTCAAAGCATAAGAGGTTGCTTAGCCCTGGTGTTCAAAAACATCATGAAATCCATGTTCTCCGTGAACAAGCAGGGCGGGGAGACCAAGTCTCCTCTGTTGTGCATCCTAGCCATACAATTGTGAAAGTGGCCAATACAGCAGAATGTGTGGATCAGAGCAGTCCATCTGCCAGGCCAGGACAATTTGGAGACAAACGGACTCAGCCGCCTAGGAAGCGCTGGCCTACGAGTTGGAAATAGCAATGCTGGTGGTGCAGGGTCTGTTGCAGTTGTGGGTGCAGCCCAAGATAGATCTGTTCATGACCAGCAGCAATGCCAAGTGCAACAGGTTCACCTCCAGATAGACTGGCCCAACATGACATACATGTTCCCTCCAACCCCACTCATTCAGAAATTCGTCACCAGCTTCAGACAGGCCAACAATTGCAGGCTGATACTTATTGCTCCGGGGTGGCCTTCCCGGGCATGGTATTCATACCTAGTGAATCTAGTCTGTCAGGGACTTCTCACATTGACGTGGTCCCAGCAGCAGAGGGCGGTGCTGCACCCAAATCCACAGGCTTTAAACCTCGCGGTCCGGGACCAGAGAAATTGACATTGGCACATCCGAGGGTGTCAGATCACAACATAGACATTATCCAAAGTGCGAGGAAACCTCCATGAGAGCACAATAGAAGAGCATGTTGACATGGTTTAGTCACCAGGCCACGCAGAATGAGGTGAGCCCTCTGAGCTGCACTCTAGATAACATACTATCTTTCACAGCATATCTGGCATGTTCAGGCGTAGAGGTGGATACATACAGAACATACGTGGCAGCTATACCAACGTATAAGAACTCGGAGACCATTGTGTTTTCCTCAGTCAACCCAATTGTCAAAAGTCATCTAGATAGGCTGTTCCCTCCAATCAGAAGGCCTCAGTCTGCCTGGGACCTCAATGTAGCATTAGCAGCTCTAGCACACAATCTGTTTGAGCCCACGGCCATGACAGACAAGTTAAGTTAGTGATGCTAAAAACAGAGCTCTTAGTCGCAGTTACCTCGGCGAGGAGAGTTGGCGAAATGCAAGTGTTGGTGGTGTTGGAGCCCTGCACAATGTTTTACAAGGACATGGTGGTGCTGCAAATCCATCCGTCCTTTCTGCCCAAAATAGTCTGAGTTTCATATAAATCAAGAAATAGTGTTACCAGCTTTTCATCCCAATCCAGAGTCACTTGCATGTAAGTTCTACGTTGCCTGAATGTCAGAAGGGCATGAAAGTTTTATCTGGATTGATCTAGACCATTCTGTAAGTCTGATCCGCTGTTTGTTAGTTAGTTTCATGGGAACAGCTTCAGGGTCGCAAATGTCTAAAGCATCATTAGTGTAGTGGAAAGTATTGTGCATTTGAGAGGCTTACGCAGTACAAGGAAAATGGCCAGCAGAGGATATTAGAGCTTACCTAGTTAGGGTAAAAGCAACAGCAGTCACCTTTCAACGCCACGTCCCTTGGGATGTAATTAGCAAAGCGACTTGGGCTAAGCCTTCGGTGTTCTAGCTGCATTACTGTAAGGGTGTCAGCTCGCAGGAAGACAAAGCCCAGGCAGTGCTGAGGAATTTGTTTTCATAGTTCCAGTAAGGTTCCTCATCCCGGTAGCTTATGCTGTGTTGGAATCGCCCATACAGTATGGAGGAAAGGGGATGGGATGTTCGGAGTAAGAACAAGTTACTCACTGTAGTGACTGCTGTATTTCATTTACCTTTCTTCCATATGCCCCTCCCTCCACCCCCCTTAGTAAGATAGTGAAGCTTGTTTAGGGAAGTCGTTCCGGATGAGCGGCTATGGGGACTGAGGTTGGTGCTGTGGGACTGTGGTCAGCGTATGCAGTCATGCCTATCCTCGCGCCTACGTGCACATTTATCAAAATTAAGAGGACGTGCGATTTTTGCAGTGCAAAGGCTCCGGTCCTGTCCCCGTCTGGAAGAAAGGGGACTATGGACTAGGAGTACAGTAGTCACTACAGTGAGTAAGCTGTTCTTTATTTCAGAATCGAAAAAGAGAAACTTCCCTTCTTTTTCCTTGGTGTGGTTGTAGGGCCCCATCTCCAGAGTGTGGGTTATGGACTCCTGGTAGCCTGTCTCTCATTCATTTTATTTTCTCTTACTTTGTCACAAGCTAGCCTTATTTACTTTCTTTAATGCGGTTGCCAATACCACCAGAATCTGGCGTATGACTCTTGGCTAGCCCTTCTCCCATACCTTTTCTATTTTTCTGTTCAGCTTGGGTCTTTGGGCTTTGATCCCACCAGACTTTGGGCACAGACAAACCAGGCTTTCAATTTCACTAGCCCTTGTGTTCTGGCCAAACCCCCAATGCCTGTGTTCATCTGAGTACCCTTTCTAGCCGTAGGCGTTCATGGATTGGCTGGTGCTATATTCTGGTCCTCTCTATCTAGTTCCATAACATTCTTCAGTCCTCCAAACATCTCTGCCTCTAGCCTCTTCATTCTTTTCTCATCTGTTCTCCTCTATCTTGATCTCTTTATCCCACCTCCAACTCCATCCTGTCCTTATGAATCCCTCTTACCTCCTGGTATTGCTCTTTTCCAACTCCATCCTTACCCTGCTCCTTCCTCCTCCCGTAGGCCTCATTTTCTACCCATACATAAATGCTGCTAAGCCATCACCTACCTTCCTCACAATGGCCTGGCACCTGCCCACTTTTTTATATGCTCTGTCAGTAATTGGACCAATGATGGCTTAGTGGAGAAGCCTGGGCTCGATTGTTTGCCCTATATTGGAATTGTGTAGGGGTTCTATGCCTCTGCTTCGACCCATGTGTGACCACGACTATCTTGCATTACTTATTGCCAGCCATGATTCCATTAGGGAATGTGAGTTTTTGCTGCAGTAGAATTGCTTGAAGTAGGATTCATCATTTAAAAAAAAATGTTTTATGGATTTTGCTGAAAATATATTTGGGCTGTGGGTTCAGGCTAATAAATGATGGGGGTTTAAGGAGGGGGGAACTGCGGGGGGATCCACCCACCATTCATATATTGTCGTCAAAATCAACCACTCAAAAAATAAAAATCAATGAAATCTACTTCGACCAAAAAAACTCAATAAGATTATATAGAACCATTCCATTTAACTGGCATTTGTGATGCTAGCTCTCCTCGAACTGCTGACTCTGCTTGTTCGCACTCTTCACCGTTTCCTGCTGAGGCAAGAAACTGGTTAAGTTGCGATTCCAACTGCAGTTCAGATCACAGACAGTACTTGCTTACATTTCCTCTCCCTGATGCTATTCAGTACGATTGTGGTTATGGTTAGCAGACCATGATTGTGAGACCCAACCTTTTATCTCAAAGTTCAACTTTTTCATAGTGTTTGGGAGAATGCAATTGGTTTTTGTGACATGAATGGGAATGAAGACGAGGCCCTGTGGAATCCTCAATACACCTCTGATGACGCATCAAAGAGCCATTGGCTTGCCCTGGGTCCGTCTCACCGCAATTACCGGCCTCAGTATCACAGTGCCCTCCTATTATTAGTCCACCTGTATTATGTTTTATGCAAATAGAGTGTAATATGGGACCCGCCTTGTCTTATTCCAACTCGTATGCAGTTCCTTATGCCAGTACCCAACACGTCAATTATACTTTGAAATTGTGACTATCAGATGGCGTCCTCTCATGTAGTGCAAATAATCCCTGCTCATTCATAAAAGCATAGAAACCTCAAACCCCAAAAATGCATTCTATCAGCACGGAGGGACACGTGGATGCTATAGACTAAATCTTTGGCATCTTCGCTGCGACTTCGTTCAATCCACTTCCTAATTTCAATCTAAAAATCGGCTAGTCCAAACACAAACTTCCAGAATTGTCAGTAGGATGTTTCGGACCAGTTCACTGGTAGTATTAGAAATATTAAATGTATGGTTTTGAACATCACACACACATTGGAGAACATATGGCATACGTTAAAACAATGTCCAATGCTAGTTATGTGCATTGTTTATTTCACGGGTACTAATGATGCCATAGTTAATTGGGATGGGGGGGGATGTATTTGGTGCTGGATATTTGTAGTTTGGCATTGTTTTTGCAGGTATCTAGTAATGGTGTGCAATTGTACCCGTATGTAAGTACTTTGTGGGATACACAAGCTAGGGTTGTACAGTCCTTCCTATCCCGTACCTTAACTTTGGGACCAGATGTGGCACAATGTGTTTACAAACAGGATGGCCACTCATTGCACCAAAACGCCATTGGGCTTGTGTCCCTTTTCTAAGACTTTTTTTTATATTCACATATGTATTTGAATTTTACACAAAACAATTGAAATGCAAATCACTAAATCTTATTTTACACACAGAGATACAGAAGTTTACGTGCATGGTCAAATCAGCTCTGTACAGTCTAGAGAATTACAAACCAATAAAGCTAAACATTTTACAGTTCCTGGAATCTACCCCAGATATCTTCATATAAGTTTCTTTTTTTGTTTCGGCAGAAGCTCGAACCTTTCCATTTTTGACATCTGTTACAGATCTCTCAACCAGTCTGAAACAGATGTAATTTGTTCACTCTTCCAGTACCTTAAAATAATTTTCTTAGCAGATAGCGATGCTCTAAAAAACCAACATCTTTGCAGATATGATAAACCATCTATCAGGTTTTCTTTTCCTAGAATGATACTCGCATAATCATAATCCACATCCAACATTAAGACTCGATTCATTGTCATTGTTACCTCCCTCCAGAAATCCCTCACAGACCCACAATCCCATATCATGTGTTCAAGTGATCCCCCCCCTCCTATGCTTTTATCTCCAACATGCCTCAGACATTAACAATCCCCTCTTAAATAATTTCTGTGGAATCCAAAACACCCAATTCCGGATTTTAATTTGTCTTACTCTTTCTCCTAGATTAAATCAGGTTTAAGATACATTTCTGCAAAATATTTTTCCACCTACCCTCAGACATCTCTGAATTTAATACCTTAGACCATTTCACGTGAAGATTTTCATTGGGAACCCGGAACTGTTAGGAGTTTATACACCTTGGGAGGAGATGTGGCCATTCTTCTTGAACTCGCGTAGCAAATCTATCCAATCTTTGCTCACTTCCGGGATTTTATTTCCAACGGCTTTCCTTATTGTCCTATATTCTCCATATGTTACATTTTCAAGGTTCTTTTCAATTTTCATCTTTTCAAAATAAATCCATTTCCCACCCTCAAATAGGTCACCTAACCACTGAATGCCACTCAAAAACCAATTGAACCAAAACCATGTTTTTCCCTCCAGTTTAATTTCCGGATTTAACCAGAGTGAACAGTTTTTCGAACAGGAAACATTGTCATTAGTAACTTACATAAGACCTTTCCAGCATGCCCTTAGAAACGTTGTTGGTTCGCTTGACTTACACCCTTGTACATCTTCTGAAGAAATTAATGCTCGAAGAAATTAATGCTCTCAGAGTCGGTGGAGTCCATCTACTGGTTTCAGCTTGAGTTCAAACATCCAGAGAGTTTTCAATAAATGAAACCCTGAGCTGTGTTAACTATAGTAATTCTACATGTGTACGCAGTGTGTACCAGCTCTCTTATGGGACCTAGAAGCCAGTAGATCTATGTTCTTTTGTTAAAATCCCCCTATTTACTACTTTAAAGACACACATTCCGAGTTTTAATACATGATGCCTTGCTCCATCTTTATTGTTAATCATCCTGACCACTTTGTGGCACTGGATTCTAAATGTGGTTGACATTATGAAATGAGTTTTGAGTGAAACAAAGATATGTAGATGTGTTTCATTGTAAAGTATCCCTAGCGTTGTGAATTTGGTCTGTCTGCTGTGTGGCCTTCTCAGGCAGTAAAAGGGTTACCTTGTCGGGGTCTAAATAGTGTTTCTCATTGGGGAATCTCCTGACTAATGCTTTATGTGGAGAGTGGCTGCTGACTGCATACAGTTCTTACTTGGGGCTTCATCCTTTGCCCGGAGAGTGGTGGCATAATGTACAACGTGAAGCAGTCAAGATGATTATGATCAAAAACAAAAAGAAAATAAAACAATACAGACATTTGTAAATGATAAAAACCAGAACCACCAAATAGTTATGAAAACAGTGTTCAAAACCATAACATATATAAACATAACTGATGCCCTTGGGAATTTCACAACTGACTTTGCAAATGTTAGTCGAAATAACTAGGTTTTAAAAACCTTCCTAGTGGTGAGAACATCTTTCAAAGTTGCTTATTTGACCTGTATCGCGAGATCATGTGAGTTGGGTCATCTTATTTTTAAAGTGTGCGGATTTCTGCAAAAGGGGCCATTATGAGTTGGGGGACCAGTAAAAGCCAGCGGCATGTAGAAGACATCAATTTCTGTCGACTGTTCATTATGGGTTCATGAGTTATTTACTCCATGGTTGAAATTGAATCACACTTCAAAACTTTGCACTCCAAACAAAAGCACCTCTCATTAAACCTCTAAGACAAAAATATTTAATAAACCCCCTAAAGACGTGACAATGTAGACCTCTCATCTGCCCACCTTCTCACCGTCTTGATGCATAATGCACAGTTGGGTCGTTACTGATCCTTCAGGGCTTTTTTGTTAATGGGACCGCAATGTATCCACCCCCATGGTGCCATGTGCAGTTCAATACCACAAAAATAAAAATGCATTATTTTTTTTAATTTAAACTAAATAAGGCAATGAGGTTTTTTTCATAAATATTCCACATGTCAGGCATAACTTTGCAGCCCTAGTGACATCAAACTTACAATCTATGGGGGGCCCTTCAGGATGCTGCATGTTGTAAGGGCAGTTATCCCATGCATGATTCCCATAAGACATATAAGGCATGCTTCAAACTGCATGATAAAGGCTCCAAGTATAAGTTTTGATTGGAATGCTCCACCACTCCTTGTAGTTCAATGTGTTTACATTGGAAAAGATAACATTTTATTTTATAGTACAGTTCTAATATATTGATAGATTCAATGTAGTAGTCCATTTTATTTTCAAAGAGCCAGACTTTTTTCTATCATGATACCTGTTTTGCTATTCATTATCCCCCAAAAGTACCATCCATGGCTTCATTCCTTTGTATGTGAATACTTTACTGATGAATGTGCTGAACATTTAGTGATATTTTTCCCTTTTTTCCCTTTCCTTCTTATCTTTCAGTAGAAGATGAGCAAGTCTCTGCCGTCTAAGGATTAGGGCGTTCCCAGATCCAGACTGAGCCACCTTTAAAAGGACAGCACAAGAAGATGACCTCTCTCCAGAGCCTAGGAGTGCTGGGCATCACGTCAAAGGGCGGTGGACCGGTTTGCCTCCTTCCCTGCCTTAAAGCAGCATGGGACTTCTTCTCTCCCTCTTCTCCCTCGCATGTGAAATACTGTGAAGAAATCACCTCGGCACTTTTTAAACTGTGTTGCTTGAAATGCACAGTAGTCTCCCAGCTCCCACTGTCGCTGTCTGCCACCTCACACACTATCATTCCAAATTCCAAGATCTTCACATCAAGACGGTTCATCCTGGCTGCTGCAATTCTTGATGGTTTTTTTAAATCTTTTAGATTTTAATCGCAGTGTTAGCTCTGTCTCATTGATCAAATAAGATGGGCTAGCAGTCAAATCTACGTTTGGCATTTTAATCTTTGCAGAATGCATTGAAATAATTTGAGTACACTGTGTGTGTTGGTTGGTTTGTTTACAATGCCTATTTCTGCTTCATTTGAATCCTTTGTTTTCAGAGAGCAGAACTGTTACATCTGAAGACTTACAGTATTATTTCACACAATTAAGTTATGATTTTTTTTTTACCTATAGAACGTGCTTTTTTTTTTAAAAAGAGGAAATTTAACTGGATAGTATTGCAGTGAAGGCAGCTTTGGGGTTTTACAGCAAACGTGAGCTGCCCATTCTGACCTAATCATGATGTCCCCTGTAAAGACTTGGCATTATCCACAGGAGTGAACAGCCCTTTCTAAGTGATGACAAATACAGTGGCAAAATAGACCAGCCTTTGCAGTGCAGGATCTTCTTGAGAGCAGTGGGTCTGTTCATGGCTTTATGGGACACTGCGTGTGTGGAGAAGGCTGACTAGTAGCAAGGACTTGCTCACAGCTGCTATTACCATTTAACTGAAAAGACTCCTCTTCCTAGTCTCTATTTTTGTGTTGTCTTTCCACAGACTCCGGAAACGTGAAGGCTGCCAATCCGAGTAGTACTCAAATGTGAGGAACTTCTGGTCTTGGATTTTTTTTCCATTGAACTCAGCTGATCATATTGATCAGTAGATACAAGTATATATAGTTTCGACTTTAAAAAGTTTTAAAAATGAGAAAAAATACTAATTGCAGTGTTTTTTTCACTGTATGAAATGTCAGTGCTTTATTTAATTACTCTCTATCCTGTAATCATGGCTTTTGACTACCTTGCTTCTATATCACATTGTCTATTATGCATTTGTAATTTTTACATGTAATATGCATTATTTGCCAGCTTTATTATCTAGGCTATGGCCCTCATGTGCATATAGACAAGACAGAAACCTAGCTCTTATCACGCGTTGCAGAAATGTTATATACGCATTACGTAATTGTAGAACATAGGACTGCTAATCTCAGTTCGCTCTGTGATGTCAAGTGCAGAATGTACAATTAACTGGTGATTTCCTCATACTTTTGATACTACTTGTACCTGTATGTCTTTTAGAAAGACATTGGTGGAGTCTGTATCCCTTTTGTATTTTTAATACAATAATTGTACATATTGGTTATATTTTTGTTGAAAATGGTAGAAATGTACTATGTTTATGCTTCTACAGCCAGTTTGTACAGAGCTGGAAAATAAATAAATATAATAAAACACACTGGTGCCTAAATGGATTTTTGTAGATGAATCCGTTCACGCGTCACAATATTAGAATGGCATACCAAATCAACATGTTTCTCTAAATGTATTCAGGTCACGTCCTTTGCATGGTTCACTGTAACTTGAACAGTCAAGGACCACTTTTCATTATCTACAAATTCAACCGCTACAACCCAGATACAAAACCTGTTAAATATTTTAACTTTCGAAGACAAGATTTCTGATTAAACCTAGTGGAAATTTGAACAAACCTCGAACCAGTGTGTAAGTTGTTCACTGTCCATGTTATCTCTCATATCTTGGCAAAGCCCCTACTTGGTTGTTCTTTTGGAGCAATGTCTCTGTGCTCTTTTATTTGACCTGTACCAGAAGTTATGTTACTGATCATTTATTCTGCAGCCTTTGCCACAAAGGTGCTCTTACAGGGCTGAGGCGTGTCTGCAGAGGTGGTGTATTGTACCCCAACCAGGGGTGACCAAGACCTTGATCTATGAAGGAAGGAAGGGGAAGGTGGTAGCGGGGAGGAAAAGAAAGGCGGAAGATGAAAAACATACATAGTAAACAAAAAGATAGCACAAAACAATTGGAATGTTGGGGAAAATAGGCTAAGAGTATGGAAATATCAGTGCATGATCAGTCAAGTACATGTATCAGACAAAGCGCTGGAAAAGAGGCAAATCAGCCCTTCTCTTGATGTTTGAATATTATTGGTAAACTGTGTGTTTCATTACATTAATGAAAGGAACCATATAGGCACTGTGAGAAACCGGAGATGTTTCTGCCAGGCTATTCCCGGGATCCTTTGTTCAGGTGGCCAGGAGGCGGGCCATTGCTCTTGGATCACAACCCTGGGGGCGTTCGAGGGAGGATCACCTGGGCAGGGGGTACTTGGGTACTATAGGAGACACAACCGGCAAGACATGATATTCCTCCCGTTACAATACACCCCTACCCGACATACCCTCAGTTATCATGGGATATTTTCAGCCGAGTCCCATCATACCTCAGTACCTTCCTCTAAGAAAACGGAGAAAATTACCCTGGAAGTTAAAATCCAATAGAAAATCCATTTACCCATCACAATACATGTATCCCCTTCATCGTGACAAAAACCTACATGGTTTTTCCATGATCTCCAGGAAAATCTACAACTCCCACAATCCCTACTTCTATTCTAGAAGTCTAACTACTGAGACGAAGAAGATGCAGGTGGGAGTCATGAGGATTACCCATAGGAATCGATGGGCAATGGATTCCTATGGGCAGTCTCTATGATGTCCCGATAATGGGGTCGGGCAGGGAAGGACAACTACTTGCACCTGACTCCAATCAACTTTCAGAGAGTAGAAAAGGTCAGACACCCAGGCACACTCTGAGCGAGCAGGGGATGCTGAAGGAACAGTGAAGACCAGAAGGAGAAGTCAGTATCTGGGAGAACCTTGGGAAGCCAGAAGACTGGACGGTCTGCCAAGACACTGAGGCCTGTGAGTACCAAGGGGGCTACAGTGTGGCAGGGCGCCCTGCCGCTGGGAACCGAAACTCCAGCTACACTTTTTTGGGAGTGTTTAAATCGGTGCTTGCTCCCTGGGTGAGTTCCAGAAACCCGGGTAGTTGAGGGATACGTAATGGGACCCTGACCTCAAGTGAATCACCACTGAGGACCCGCTGATACCTCATCACTGAGGGTAAAAGATGGAGACCATGCGACTCCAGGGAAGCTATGGTGGGATAGTGTCAGAATTCGTTCACCACGTAGTGTAGTAGTAGAATTCTTCTTGCTAATGTATCAGTCTGTTGAATTAAGTAAACAACCAGATCAACCAATTAGCAGAAAGATAGGATGCTGTACGAGGTTCAGGCGTTGAAGAGGAGGCTCAGGTTTTGTGAACGAGGGCACAGGATTGGCAGGCGATGACTCTGCAGACTGCAAAGGAAGCAAGTTATAAATAAAAGGCTTTCCACAGCAGTGCTGAATACAATGTTTACCACAGTGGTGCGAGATGAGGATGAGCCCCAAAATCCACTAACCTGATATTACAGAAATCGTAAATTTCAGTAGGGATACCAAAATAGGCTGCATTCCCATGACACCTGATCAGTCCCCTGAAACAAGACAACCCAATTGGGTTAAATAATAAAGAGTCTACTTTCTGTTTAGTACAAATAACAAAAGCTTGATAATGGCTTACCACACAACTTCCTATCCCAGGATGACAAGAGAGATCCAAGAGTTCCGAAGTGTTCAAGAGTCCAGAAAGCACAACAAAATCCCAACGGCAAAACCTACCCCGACGGCACGCGGACGCCGCAAAGGTAGTACACTGTGGCAGTCTCTAGTCCGTGTACTTAGTTCAGTGTAAATATGAATCACACGTGATAAAGTTTTAAGCAATCCAAACAATCCAGGTTGAAATCCACACTAACGTAATCCAAGCAAAATCGGCAGGCAAGACAGTCCAGGAGCGTTCCGTAGTCAATACGAAGATCTGGCAGCAGGATACAGACGCGTAGGCAGAATCAGTTCCAGTAACGTTCCAAGGTCGATTCATGGTGCGGGCAGACACAACAATGAAGGCAGAAGCAATCCAACAGCAGTCCGGAGGGAGGGAGGGAGGGAGGGAAGGAGGGAGGGAAGGAAGGAAGGAAGGAAGGAAGGAAGGAAGGAAGGAAGGAAGGAAGGAAGGAAGGAAGGAAGGAAGGAAGGAAGGAAGGAAGGAAGGAAGGAAGGAAGGAAGGAAGGAAGGAAGGAAGGAAGGAAGGAAGGAAGGAAGGAAGGAAGGAAGGAAGGAAGGAAGGAAGGAAGGAAGGAAGGAAGGAAGGAAGGAAGGAAGGAAGGAAGGAAGGAAGGAAGGAAGGAAGGAAGGAAGGAAGGAAGGAAGGAAGGAAGGAAGGAAGGAAGGAAGGAAGGAAGGAAGGAAGGAAGGAAGGAAGGAAGGAAGGAAGGAAGGAAGGAAGGAAGGAAGGAAGGAAGGAAGGAAGGAAGGAAGGAAGGAAGGAAGGAAGGAAGGAAGGAAGGAAGGAAGGAAGGAAGGAAGGAAGGAAGGAAGGAAGGAAGGAAGGAAGGAAGGAAGGAAGGAAGGAAGGAAGGAAGGAAGGAAGGAAGGAAGGAAGGAAGGAAGGAAGGAAGGAAGGAAGGAAGGAAGGAAGGAAGGAAGGAAGGAAGGAAGGAAGGAAGGAAGGAAGGAAGGAAGGAAGGAAGGAAGGAAGGAAGGAAGGAAGGAAGGAAGGAAGGAAGGAAGGAAGGAAGGAAGGAAGGAAGGAAGGAAGGAAGGAAGGAAGGAAGGAAGGAAGGAAGGAAGGAAGGAAGGAAGGAAGGAAGGAAGGAAGGAAGGAAGGAAGGAAGGAAGGAAGGAAGGAAGGAAGGAAGGAAGGAAGGAAGGAAGGAAGGAAGGAAGGAAGGAAGGAAGGAAGGAAGGAAGGAAGGAAGGAAGGAAGGAAGGAAGGAAGGAAGGAAGGAAGGAAGGAAGGAAGGAATCCAAGATCGACACCAAAGCAAATTCAGAAGCGCTGTTGAGTGGGTTCGAGCTGTATTTGAATACAGGTCACCTGACCACGTTACGTGTCAACGCAACGCCGGAAGCAGGACAAGAAAGAGCGTACAGGATGCCAGCGTTGCCATGCCAACTTCCAGGCACTTGGCTGTACGTATCTTAAAGGGCTATGCGCCTTTTGCTTCCTACGAGGTGACAGAGCAAACATGACAGTATCCTCTCTCAAAGAAGCCCTCACCTTCTGAGAGGACCAAAAATGTGCCAAGAGAGCCAGGGCATGAATATTCCCTACGGGTTCCCAAGTACGATCCTCGGGACCATATCCTTCCAGTCAACCAGGTAGAGTCTCCTGCCTTTGCGAACTTTAGTGTCCAGAATCACTGCCACCTCATATTCCTTGGAACCATGAACCTTCACAGGTCGTGGACGTGCAGGAAGACGAGTCGAGGGATGACAGGGTTTGACGAGTGAGACATGGAAAACAGGGTGCACCTTCATCGTGGCTGGAAGACGCAACCGCGCGGCAGCTGGGTTGATGACCGTCAATATCTCATAGGGACCCACAAATCGTGGAAGCAAGGCTTATGACCTGGAAAGCGTAAGTTACGTGTTGAGAGCCAGACTTTCATGCCCGGAGTGTAACCAGGGGCTTGTTTACGGTGAGCATCAGCATAGAGTTTGGTTCGTTCCTGTGCCTCCAACAAGTGTTTAGTTACCTTGTTGTGTAACATCGAGAGATTCCTGACACAAGCAAGAGCAGCAGGATTATGCAGTGGTAGCTGTGGCGTGAGAGGCAGGAAACGCGGATGCTGTCCATAGAGAGCATAAAATGGAGACAAATGGGTGGACGAATGGCGGGAGTTTTTATAGGCAAACTCGGCCAACGGTAAGACCGAAACCTAAGTGTCTTGGTGGAGGAAGGTAAGGCAACCTAAGTACTGTTCCATGGTGGTATTTAACCGCTCGGTCTGCCCGTCAGTTTGAGGGTGGTAAGCACTGGAGTACCTTCCTTCGACACCCAGCGCTACGGTTAATGCCCTCCAAAAACGTGATGTGAACGGAGGCCCACGATCTGTGATCACAGTTGATGGGAGACCAAACATTCTAAACACATTCTTTAGAAACAGATCCACCAATACAGGAGCGGTGGGGATACCCCGGCATGGTATGAACAGTGCTACCTTGGTAAAGTAGTCAATAACCACCCATATAGTGTGAAATCCATCCACCAGTGGTAATTCTACAACAAAATCCATGGAGATCATTTTCCAAGGGTGATCCGGTATAGGCACGGGTTGTAATAGCCCATCGGCTTACCTTGGGGATGTTTAACTGGGCACAAACCGCACAGGAGGCCAGATAGCTCTTAACATCCTTGATCATGGAGGGCCACCAACACCACCTTTTCAACAGATCTAGAGTCTTTTGAATACCAGGATGAGCTGCCACTGAGGAGTCATGACACCATTGCATTGCCTGTAACCTAGTCGGAGCATTAGGCAAGTAGATCGTCCCCTGTTTATAGAGGAGTGCATGTATGACCTCCAATTCCTGTTCCGCAATATCCGAGAGAGCCTTTTTTACCCACTCCTGAAGTATGGACTTCAATGAAGGTCGCAATGTACAACCACAGACCACCTGATTGGGTAGCAAAAGAGTCCCCTTATGGTTGGCATTTTCAGGAATACCATGAAAGCGGGATAGGGCATCAACTTTTGACTTTAGTGACCCAGGACGATAAGTGATAGTAAAATTAAACATCGAAAAGAACTCATGCCACCTAGCATGACGTGACGTAGTGCACTTTACTGACTGAAGGGCAAGTAAGTTCCTGTGATCAGTGAACACCTGGACAGGTTCTGAGGTACCCAGCAAATGATGTCTCCATACAAGGAAGGCATCTCTGACAGCCAGAAGTTCCTTCTCAGTAATGGTATAATTTCTCTCATACGAGTTGAGTTTCCTAGAATGGTAAGCAATGGGATGTATTCCCATGGCATCCGGGCATCGTTGTGACAAGATCGCCCCTAATGCGACCTCAGAGGCATCGGCCTCTACGATAAACGGAAGAGCAGGATCCGGGTGCTGAAGTACTGGTGCCGTAGTAAAGGCAGATTTCAATTCCTCTAAAGCTTGTTGAGCCTCGTTATTCCATCTGAATACCCTCTTGGAGCTGGTCAAGGTCGTAAGAGGACATACAATGGTACAGAAATCCTGAAAGAAATGTCGCTAGAAGTTGGCGAAGCCAAGAAAAGATTGCAACGCCTTCAGAGAACTAAGACACGGCCAATCCAATATAGCAGCCACCTTGGATCGACTCATTTGCACTCCCTTGTTCGTGATGTTATAACCAAGGAACTCCACCTCGTTTACATGAAAGGAATATTTTTCCAGTTTCGCATATAAATGGTTTTCCCTTAAGCGCTGCAGCACACTCATTACATGGGTAGCATGAGTTTCATATGAAGGGGAGTAAATCAGAATGTCGTCCAGATAGACGATAAGGTAACGATCCAACATGTCATGAAAAACCTCATTGATGAAGTATTGAAAGGTGGCTGGAGCATTACACAAGCCAAACGGCATAACACAATACTCAAAAAGACCATACCGTGTCTTAAAGGCGGTCTTCCACTCATCCCCTTTGCATATGCGAACCACATTATATGCCCCTCTTAAGTCCAATGTAGTGAAGACCACCGCTGACCCCAATTGATCTAGCAGGACTGAAATCAGAGGTATAGGGTATTGATTTCTAACGGTGACTGCATTCAAGACACGGTAATCAATACAGGGGTGTAGATCACCCTCCTTCTTAGGGACGAAAAACAAGGGTGAGGCAGCAGGAGAACAGGAGGGACGTATGAAGCCAGATTTCAGAGACCTTCTAGGCCAGCTGTCAAGCAATTGGTTTCACAGTAGTCAGAAAAGAAATTCACGTCTCCAGATTGCCAATCCACTACAGGATTGTGTAGCTTCAGCCAGGGCAGCCCAAGAATGAGCTTGAATTGCAGAGCAGCTATAAAATCAAATGAAATAATTTCAGTGTGACCACAGTCAGTCGTCATGATGAGATCGACTGTGCGTTCGGTGATGAGACCTGAGACAAGAGATGACCCATCAACTGCGTTCACGGCTTCGGGACATGATTTGGGGACAGTAGGTATCCCCAACTGTCGGGCATAGGCAGCTTCCACATAATTCCCAGTGGTCCCCGAGTCCAAGACAACCTGTACTTCCTGTTTCTCAGTGTCTGTCGAGGTAAGAACAACAGGGAGACAGTAAGGCCCACAGACTTTAGGATCCAAAAAGCAACCACCCGGTGTCGGGATCCCTTCTTTCACTGGGTTTTGGCGTTTCCCTGCTTATTGGATGGTTTCTTGGGACAAGTCCATAACAGATGGTCTGATGCCCCACAGTAGAAACATAAGCCATCCTTTCTCCGATGTTCCCTTGTTTCAGCTGACAAAGGACCCCTGACTGCTCCAATCTGCATGGGTTCAGGACCTCCCGAGGCAGTTCCCGGAGACGAGTGGGCCACTGGGGGAACTGCTTTTTTTTCCCCCTTTTCTTTCTGCCTGCCTGGAGTCAATCTGGAGGATCAGATCAAGAAAAGAAGTTCAGGGAAGGTTATCGGTTTAACGGGTACAGTGGCCAGTGTGTCCTTTAATGGATCAGATAATCCTTTGTAGAACAAGGAGGCTTTTTTCTCCTCTGGCCAGCCCGTCTCAGCCACTAGTTGATTAAACTTAGCCAAATAACCTAAGAGAGGCATGTTCCCCTGTTGAAGCCCAAGTAATTCTAAGTCTGTAACCTGTGTGGCATAACAGGTGTCAAATACACGACTCATAGCCTTTATAAGTGCATCACAATCATACAGCAGATGGCTCCCTCCCTCCAACAAGGGATTGGCCCAAGCGGCGGCCGTTCCCCCTAGATGGGACAAAAGGAAGGCTGCTTTAGTAGTGGCGTCTGGAAATGAGGAAGGCCGACACAAAAAATGTAATCTTCATTGATTCAAGAAAGTCCTGAAGGACTTGGGGTCTCCATTAAACCTTTCTGGCGGAGCCAAGGGAAACTGGGTGGTCATATAGACCAGTCCAGCGTCCTGTCGTGGGGGAGCTAACCCAGACCCAGAAGCAATGACTTGAGGGGAGGCCTCTGCACCACAGGTTTGTAAACCAGCCTACAACTCATCGATATGTTGTTGCGTAGCCGAATGAGCAATAGTCATATTGTTACACAACTCGGCCACTAGTTGTAATATATTGGCCAACGTTTCATTAGCATCCATTTTAGAGGCTTCTGAATATGTCATAATTTGTTCACCACGTAGTGTAGTAGTTGAATTCTTCTCGCTAATGTATCAGTCCGGTTGAATTAAGTAAACGACCAGATAAACCAATTAGCGGAAAGATAGGATGCTGTACGAGGTTCAAGCGTTGAAGAGGAGGCTCAGGGCTGAATACAATGTTTACCACAGTGGTGCGAGATAAGGATGAGCCCCAAAATCCACTAACCTGATATTACAGAAATCGTAAATTTCAGTAGGGATACCAAAAGAGGCTGCATTCCCGTAACACTCGGCCAGTCCCCTGAAACAAGACAACCCAATTGGGTTATAATAAAGAGTCTACTTTCTGTTTAGTACAAATAACAAAAGCTTGATAATGGCTTACCACACAACTTCCTATCCCAGGATGACAGGAGAGATCCAAGAGTTCCGAAATGTTCAAGAGTCCAGAAAGCACAACAAAATCCCAATGGCAAAACCTACCCCGACGGCACGCGGGCGCCTCAAAGGTAGTACACTGTGGCAGTCTGTAGTCCGTGTACTTAGTTCAGTGTAAATATGAATCACATGTGATAAAGTTTTAATAGTCAATACGAAGATCAGGCGGCAGGATACAGACGCGTAGGCAGAATCGGTTCCAGTAACGTTCCAAGGTCGATTCACGGTGCGGGCAGGCACTACAATGAAGGCAGAAGCAATCCAACAGCGGTCCGTAGTGGAGGCACCAAGGAGACGGAAGGAAGGAAGGCAGGTAAGGGAAGAGTGGGTTCGAGAAGGGAAAATGAGGAATCAGGATACAAGGGGCAAGAAACAAGATTCAAATCCAAGAACGCCACCAAAGCAAATTCAGAAGCGCCAGTGAGCGGGTTCGAGCTGTATTTGAATACAGGTCATCTGACCACGTTGCGCGTCAACGCGACGCCGGAAGCAGGACAAAGAAGAGCGTACAGGACGCCAGCGTTGCCATGCCAACTTCCAGGCACCTGACTGTATGTGTCTTAAAGGGCTATGAACCTTTTGCTTCCTACGAGCTGATAGAGCAAACATGACAGACAGCCTGTTGTGTCAAGAACTTTGTGTAAATTCCAAAAGTGCCTGTAACTGGAAAAGTGGGAACAAAACCTTGAATGTGCATTCTGGAACTTGTAGTCGAAAAGAGCAAACCTGTGAGACAGTGGTCCGGCACCACATTTGTGCCCAATCGAAGGTATTTTCAAGGTATCCTGCTGAGAAGTGGCAGAAGTTAAAGAGTTGTAATGAATTGTAAATTGAAGTGGTCCTGCAACGGGTCAAGCTAAATACTGCACACAGTCGAAAGTCTTTGATTCTGCTGAAAAGGGATCTGAGCCCAGACAAGGGGGACCCATGGTCCGAGCCCAAAGGACGGAGACCAATTGTGAACTTATGAATGTGAGAATCTTGACCAAGGAAAGGAACGTTTGTGTTTTGTTTGCTACATCAGACCATCTGCAGTAAGAGACTTTGAATGGCAAAGAGACTTTGGCACAGAAGGTCCTGATATTGAACTATACAAGTAACAAAAGGAACTAAAAGTACCGACAGTCACTGGGAAAGAAGGTAATACTGTATGTTTGGACAAGTAAAGTGAACTTTTGTTTCAAGTCGGAGGAAGCCTGTATTCTTACAAATTAAGTCTGTGTTTGACAAGCTAAGTCAAGTTTGTTGCAATGTTTTGATAAGAGACGTTTCTTTTGAGAATCCTTTTTGTTTCTTAAAGACTTTGTCAGAGTGGTGTGAGACCAGCTGAACCATTGAACTCTGTCCCCGTGCCAGTGAAGCCAGAGTGTGCACAAGGCTCGAGCGTGCTGCCTTGTCCCGTGCTAAAAGTGTGGGGAAAGGATGACAACTGCTCAACTGTCCTGACATATTGTTTCTTGAACACTTTTCCTTTTTTGCATTCACTACTGTCCCATACCATTTTGTATTTAGAAGTAAGGATTGGCAATAGGTTTATCAGCACAAGCCCTTTTATTTTGACAGACTCGCCTAGGGCTGCGTTATTATTATTTGATGGTTGTAGCTTGCTCCCATCCTTAGATTTAGGTTTAGAGAGGCGTTTAACCAACCCTTTAAAATTCAATAACACCCTTGAACTGTGCCTCATTTGTGTCAGTCTTAATTGATGATACCAAGCCTTTCTTTGCAGTACTGCCTGGATGTGTGATGTACTTTAGATGTGGCCCTTGAAGTATGCATGCATATCCAGATGGTGCTTATTAAATGTCCAATCTGTAATAGAATGGAAGACCTTAATGTGCCGAGCCAGCAGAAAGAAGTGTCCGGATCAAGAGCTGGTGGTGTATAGGTTAATACATAGACCCCAAAGGGGAGAGGGCATGAGCAGGTAAGAGCAAGAGCTGGCCCCTTGAAGGGTCAAATATGCTTGCTTCCCTGCATATCGGGAGATAAACGTGGATGTTGATATAATATATCATTTGTAATTAACAATGTTAATTATAGCAGCATTACAATGTAATAACCACGGAGGAGACACAAAGGGCATCTGGCACTCCCCTCACCCCCTGGGGGCAGCAGACAAGCAGGACACAGACGACGAGCAGGACACGCCCTAATCAGCAAAAGCCTTCCACAACAGAATTGCCGGCCTGTCAGAATACCTGAGCATCCCCCAGCACCAGAAGTTGGCCCCTGAAGCAGGAGTGCTTGCAGAGGTTCTGGGCATCAAGGCGGAGGCAAGGTCTGGCATCCCCCTACAGGAGGATGTGGAGGCCTTGACCAAAAAGGGATGGCGCAAGCCCAACTCCACGCTACCCACCAACAAAAAGTTTGATGCTAGGTACAGGTAAATGGAAGGGGATAACATACTGCTCTCTGCAAACCTACAACATCTCTCTTCAGTGATTGCCACAGGCATCCTCATACAGTACGGCCACAATAGCCCTCCTGAACAAAGAGGAAAAAGCCCTCCAGTCATCAGCAAGAAGGTATACTCCAATGCCGGGCTGCACCTTGGGCAGGCTAACGCAGATGCCCTCCTCGCTGCGGCTAACCGATGACTGTGGAGGGAAAGTGCAGATTTTCTGCCTGACATCCCTAAGGACAAGCATGCCTCCTTCAAAGCGGGCCTAGCTGAGACAAAATCTGTGGCTCAGGACATTTTGGTGTCATATGTAGGCCACTTCAACACTGCTAACAGAGCAATCTGTCTGGCGATGGACATGAGGCGTATGGCCTGATTGAAGGCTACTAGGTTCAAACCGGATGTGCAGGACAGAATTCTCGACCTTCCGTTTGAGGGGGGTGATCTATTCCACTCCTCCACTGATGAGCTCGAGAAGAAGAGGAGCAGCTCCCAGACAGTGCAAGTCGCTGGCCATTCTTACCAAACCGGCCGTTCTTACCAAACCGGCAGCAAAACCCTTCTCACAGGTGCAGTCCCATTCAGACAAGGAGCATTCATTCAGCGGCATGCGCTGGTTCCAGGACCGCAGAGCAGCCAGACAGATCTCCCAGTCAGCATCAGAAAAAAAACACAAATCGTCGAATAAGGGGATCTTCGAGTCCCCCCCCTCCTCTTCATCAGCCCCTGAACAGAAGAAACAATGATGATTCTTTTCAGGTCAACAGCACCCCATTTGGGAGCAGGCTGGCCCTGCACAATGAGCCTTGGCAGGCAAACTTAGCAGACGCATCAGTCATCTCGGTGCTGTCCTAGGGCTTCCAGCTACCTCTTCCCTCTTGCCCTCTGAGTTCCCCTCCCACAGATCGGCACACCATCACTCCTAGCAGAGATTTGCTCCCTCGTAGAGAGCAAAGCGGTAGAGCACGTTCCCCCCTCCCAGCAGGGGCAGGGCTTTTACTCCTGCATCTTTGCTATCCAGAAAACCAGGCGGGCCTGCGATTGGTGTTGGATCTGTCTTCCCTAAATCTTTACCTACCCTTGCAGAATTTCAAGATGGTAATACCAGCACTCATTGCCGAGATAATGTGTGGGGAAGACTGGACTTGTTCCCTGGAGCTGAAGGAGGCGTATCTCCCTGTCCCTGTTGTGCAGCCTCACCGGGCCTTCCTCAGGTTCCGGGTCATGGGACTGCATTTCCAGTACAAAGTTCGGCCTTTTGTGTTAAATTCAGCGGCAAGAATCTTCACGAGACTCATGAATGCAGTGGCGGCTCTCCTCAGGTCGTAGGGGCTGCATGTCTACCCGCACGTCCACAACTGGCTAATCAGGGGTACTTCTCCAGAGGAAGTTCGAGACTCAGCGAACAGGCTCATCTCTACTCTTTGACCTGGGATTTTCAGTTAACTACCAAAAGTCTCAGCTCACTCCTACGCAGGCGTTAGTGTTTCTGGGTCTAATGTGGGACACACAGCAGCAGAACGTTTTTCCAACGTCAGACAAGGTGACTGCGATTCAATCGCAGTCTCTCATTTCCACAGCATGTCAATCACCACAGCCTGGTGGTATCAACACCTTCTGGGCATACTAGCCGCATGTCTCCTGGCGTTCCTGTACACCAGGCTCCGCATGAGGAGGCTCCAGTTGCATTTCGCAGATTCGTGGGTTCAGGAATCAGGCCACCAGGGGGCCCCAATCTCCATCCCACAACATGTGGGCCACGATCTCAGATGGTGGCAACAGGTAGAGAACATTCTGGTGGGCAGACCTTTCCGTACACCCCCTTTAGAGGACACCATTACCACGGATTCCTCACTCCATGGGTGGGAAGGCACCCTGGGAACGCACTTGGTGCATGGCCGCTGGTCCCAGACCGACCTGCAGAATCACATCAACTGGCTGGAGCTCATGGCTATACAGTTGGCACTCAGGTCTTTCCTACCGACCACCACTGGCAGGTCAGTGTGCATCCAGACAGACAACACGACCTGCATGTTCTATATCAACAAACAGGGGGGCACCAGATCCCCATAACTGTGCGTGTTGACCCTGGAGTTCTGAGAAGGGGCTGTCAGCCAGGGGGTGTGGCTCTCTGTGGTCCACCTTTCGGGAGTGTCCAAACTGGAAGCAGACAGGCTCAGTGGCCTGGCAGCCGACAAATACAACTAGCAGATGAATGGGAGAGTCCTCCAGGGGGTGTTCAGCAGATGGGGCCATCAAACAGACCTGTTTGCGACAGTACACAATCAGACGTGTCAGCAATTTGCATCCTGGGGACGAAGGGGATGCAACTCTCTGGGGCGCGGGCACTCCAGATACCCTGGGACGGGATGTGGGCATATGCATTCACACCCACACCGCTTGTACACAAGTTGGTGAGCAAGATCAGGAAGCTCAGGATCATCATTGTGGTGACTCGCTGGCTGGCACGGCACTGGTTCTCGGACCTCCGGCAGGTGTCAATTCAGCCAGAGATGATACTCCCCCCCCTCCCCCACTCAGAAAGGCCCCTCGACTTGCACAGCAGAGAGGCACAGTGCTACACCCCTCTCGGCAGAGGCTAGCTCTAGCGGCCTGGTTCTTGAGCAGCTAACGCTCCACCACCTTCAGTTGTCCAGCGACAATCTGGAGATCATTCAAAGCGCCAGTAGTCAGGCTACGCGCAAGCAGTACAAAGGCAAATTGATGAGATTCTGCATTTGGGCTAAGGAACATGGGGTCAACTCTCTGTCATGCACACTCAACTAAGTCTTATCATTCTCGGCCTATCTTGCCTGGTCTGGTGTCCAGGTTGATGCATGCAGAACGTACCTGGCCTCTATAAATGCGTAAAGGAACTCCGACTCTCTGATCCTGTCATCGGCCAATCCCATAGTAAATAAACAACTGACTGGGTTGACCAGGCTGTACCCCTGGTTGTACAACTGCATTCCCGCTATAGCACACAAACCATTTGAACCCGTGACCACAGCAGACATTAGGTCGGTCAATCTGAAGATGGCCCTTCTGGCTGGTTTTACGTCAGCTCGCAGAGTGAGTGAGATACAGGCATTAGTCGCCTTGGAACCATACATGAGATTTCACAAGGGCAAAGTCGTGCTCTGCATTTTCCCAAGTTTCTTCCTAAGGTGGTATCATCCTTCCACATCAAGGAGATTGGGATCCCCACATTCTTCCCAGACCCCAAGGAAGATGCAGAGAAAACGCTGCACTATCTGGATGTCAGGAGGGTGTTGAAATTCTTTCTGGACAGAACCAAGGGCATCCACAAGACGAACAACGCACTTTTTGTAGTATTTGGAGGTTCTAAGTCTGGGCAGTAAGCCTCCATAGATCGATGGATGACGGCGGCAATCCAGGAGGCATGCAAGGTGCAGCGTACGGATCCGCTGCAGGGCATGCATGCGCATGCAGTAAGAGCTAAGGCGACTCAGTTGTTTCTAGCGCCACATTCCCTGGCAGGTGACCAGCAGGGCGGTGACATGGGCCACTCCTTCAGCATTCTGCAAGCACTACTGCTTGGATACCAGTGCCAAGGCTGATGCAGCATTCAGCCAAACGGTGCTCCGCAATCTATTTGCTTAGGTCAAGCTCTCCAACCCAGGGCATTGTATCAGTTGTATTTGCCCTTACAGGATGGAGGAAGTGGGACGGGATGTAGGTGTAATTAAGTGTTACTCACCGGAGTGACTAACGTACTCCTAGTCCATAGTCCCCTTTCCTCCATACGTCCCACCATCCATCCCCCCGATAATAAGACCAATAGGGTTGTTAAATTATAATGCAGCCGACCAGTCAGAAGTGAGCTGGGGTGTGGCGCCGGTAGGTGGGTTAAGGGGGCCTGTGCTCTCGCGCACCAGTAAAATTAAAGGGGAAATGTCTTTTTCTGGTGGAAAAAAGGTCCTGTATCCGTCCTTCGCAAGGGACGCCCATACAGGATGGAGGAATGGGGACTATGGGCTAGGAGTACGTTAGTCACTCCAGTGAGTAACACTTAATTTCGACCCGACCAAACCGGTCGTGTCGTTTTCACTGCACCTTGAATGAGAGGGAATACACTGGCGCCGCTTTTGCGTTCCTCCACCTAGTCAAACTATAATGCCTGCACCTTGAGTCAGCTTGAGTCTGCATCGTGCCCAAGCGAGCCCATTACCTGCCAGTCTCAAGTCAACTGCTCGATGCTGGAACCCAAACCGTTGTGGGTTTACAACTACAGCTTGACCCAACTAGCCCTTGAACGGCCGCTTCACCAACTCCCACATCTCAAAGTTAGTCTGAAAAACCAAACCAGCTAACCGTCGTGTTGCCCCCCCCTTGGGCAACCACGGTCTTCAGACAATCTTGGACAATCTCCAAATGGGGTGTGGATCACTATACACCCCCTTTGACTGCATTCATATCAGGCCCCACGTGCACTGTGTACTCCTAGAACATACACCTATCTTACTACTGTGGGCAATAACAAATAACACTAAGACACAAAGAAAACACAAATAATCGATTCAATTATAATACAATGGGATACATGTATTTATATACACACAGCTAAGCACAATGCATAACAATGCAGGCAGTTCTAATGCAATCTAATGCAAGCTTCAAGCATCCAACAATCCTCTCCTTCAATCCACACCAATCCACACTCTTACTCTAGACAATACCCTGTCTGATCTTCCCCCTTCACCCAAATGGGGGGGGGGGGGGTGTGTGTGTGTGTGTGTGTGTGTGTGTGTGTGTGTGTGTGTGTGTGTGTGTTTTTTCCATCAGTTTAGCCTAGGCCAACCATACTTCCCATTCTGCATGTGCCAGGTCAGTCAGTGTCTGCCTCTCAAGATCTGGTCACTCGATCTCCCTTGCTGCACCAAGACACCTCTCCCAACGCATCTAGCACTGCACCATCTCTCCAGCCTCTCTCTGTGTCTCTTCCTCGATCTCCTCAGCTCTTTCGAACTCCCCAAACTCCTCCCAAAACTCTCTCACTCCTTTCCCTCCAGCCACCCCTGGTTATAGTCTCCAATGACGCACGGAATGTCTATGGAATGTCTCTCTCAGCGTTTAGCAAAATGCCTGCCTGTCTCCTTGCGTGTTTCTTTGCACGGCATGTCCTATTACTGCGCTATCAGCGTGACATCATATCTCTCTGCCTTGGCCTTTCGAGTCTGTTGCGAAATACCCCATCTTGTTCCATCTATTCACTGTTCATACCCGTTCTCTCCACTCTGTTGGCACTCTCTTCATTATAAAAGGCTCTTAGGCCCCGTTCTTAAAGCACCTCTTCTGTGTGAAAAGGCTTCCCTCTCTCCTGTCTACCCACTCCATTGGCCCCAACCCTCGTGTTCTTTCCGCGAAGCACACCAGCCAAGCTGATAAGCTTCCTTCTCTCTATCTGTGTTCCTGCCAAGCAAATGTTTACAAATACCTTCTCAGTGTACCCTGTTAAATCATAACAATTCTCCGCACTGAGCCAGTGGCGCAGGCAACTTCTGTCTCTCCATCAGAAAATGGATCATAGGCCTTGTGTTTCGTTCTGAATGCTTCCTAGTGTTTACCGCAAATCTCTCATACTATAAAGCAAACTAATTCTAAGTGCCTCAACATACATACATACATGTGTGACAGCGTGTCAAACATATCTCTAATGTGTCTCTACAAAGCATACATGTGTGTCATTCTAAATGTCTCTCCATGGCATTTCAAATATTCCACTGTGTTTGTCATTACAGGCCTAATGTTTCTCTCAGCCTAAGCGCTATTTCTAATGCAAGCATGAATACATAGCATAACATGGTGAGTATATATCGTGTCTCTAAAACACTACATGGCACTTCAAATATATGGCAAGTGTCATTCTATTGCAAATGGCAAAAGTGCAAAGTGGCAGCATGTTTCTTTATCATTCTAAATGGCAAGCACTATATGCATACAAAATCATTCTAAAAGCATATTGCAAATGCATCAGTCTAATATGTGATTGGGTAATGGTGTCTACTACAGCAATGTACTATGGATAGCTAAACAGAATGCAATAATGGAATGATTCCTTAGCAAAGAGTAATGATTGGATAATGGTGAATGGGTAATGGTGATTCTAACAGTGAGTCTTATTAATGGGTGTTCTCCAGCATGGGGTCTGGCTTGGATTCACATGCTCATGAATATTCCCCGTCGTCAGGCCGGGAATCCTCGGTATAGAAAAAATCAGCATAAGTTTCGTTTCTGATCTGTCTTTCTCAGTAGTAACCAATCACTGGTCTCTGGGTCATACTTCCCCCAGCCAATGACTGCCCTCTCCCTAAGCCCCTCCCCTGGCAGCCATCTTCAGATTTTTACCGCATGTTCAAGTGTTGGGAGTCCTCATGCTTAGCTCTCGAGCTTTTACTGCGTTTTCACGCTTTTTTCAGGAGATTTTTCTCATTTTTTCGGTTAAAAGAGCCTCAAGCTCCACCGTTTCTACTTCCGATCAACGGGGATCCGTTTCAGAGTTTTCTACGCCCCTCAAGGGTGAAGATTACATCGAGTTACGCTTTTGGAGGATTCCAGAAGTTCCGAGGCCTACCCCGGACATGGCCCAGGAGAAAGGGAGCTCGACGCCCGGGAAGCTATTCAGGACCTGCCCTTAGTGCCATCTTCAGAACGTTTTCAAGGAGGACGAGCATTCGTTATGCCTCTACTTTCTCCATGAGGACAAGACGCACAAGAAAAAGGACTGCGCGTTTTGTGGAAACATGTCGGAGCGGACCATGAAGGATCGCCACCTCCCTCTCGCCAACTGGCTGGAAGGTAAGAGCCCGCCAGGCGAGAAGAAGAAGAAGAAGTCCGAGCGGTCTTCTAAGTCCTGTGAGGGTGCTCCGGCGACAGGGGCCCAACAAAAGGCTAAGAACCGCGAGTCCGCGGGCACCGGGAGCGCCAAACAGTCGGGCTCCTTGGCTGCCAGGCAGGGCTCACCCTCCCCGGCGCCATCAACCACGAGCCAATGCTCTGGCTCGGGTAAGAGGAAGTCCGAGAACCCGGCGAAGCTTCTGGAGAGGCCCCGGTCGATCTCGAAGACTCCGGCAGAGGGGGAGCGAGGCTCGGACCCTCCCCTGAAGGTGAAGGTCCCGGGCGTACAGAAGGTGACATTGGCCGTGATTCACCCTGCTAGGACCTCGATTGAGGATGTCGCCGCGGCCCGGGCTCAGCCTGTGGAGGCTACACCAGTGGAGGCGCCCTCAGGTACCAGAGTCTCCCTGCCACCGCGGAGGGAGTCGTCTTTCAGACCCATCGAGAAGACCCCCACGAAGTCCTCGTTGGAAAAAGGGGGGGAGGGGGTAGTGGCCGTCGTGGATACGGACACGACCTCTGAAGATGAGCTCATCCAAGTCGTGGAGGAGCCACAGCCCATCGGGAGGGATCCCGACGAGGGTGACGCAGACGAGGCTCCTCAAGAGCCCTCGCGCCCGTCGTTTCCGGCGCCGCAGGACACCTCGGCGGCCATTTTGTCAGACATCCAGTCCTTATGCTCGGAGATAAGGACTAGGTTGCCCCTTCCCCCGAGGGAGGAGCCTGAGCCAGACCCGATGGAGGATCCGGAGCCAGGACCTTCGGGGAGCCACCGCCTACGAGGAGGAGGACGCATCCTAGGCCTCCTCTCCCGCCTCTGCGGCCTTCTCTGCCTTCCCCCCGGTCCACTACCCACGGGGATGATACAGGCATGGACACGACTACGATCGGTACGGATGACGACGGAGGCGACGACAGAACGTGTCCCCCGACACCCCCTGCCCGGGCGTCCCCGCCCGACGAGATTGGATCCTTCCATGCAATGATCTCCAGGGCATCCGAGCTCTTCCAGCTCTGCCCCGAGGAAAAGAAGAAGGAGGGGTTCCTTTACCAGCGGCGCGAGGCTAAAAGGAAGACGGGCCTCGCCGTACCGCTTCTTGATGACATCTGGGATGAGGGGCTCGCCCTCCTCAAGAACCCTGCCACGGCTCCTGCGAAGAGGGACCGGTACGAGAAGAAGTACCGGGTCCCCGACGCGGCCCCCTTGTGCCTTAGAGCGCAACCTACTCCGGACTCGGTCGTCTCGGCGGCGGCCAAGAAGAAAGCGGGGGGGCATCGGCCTCGACTTCAACCTCCCCTCCGGACGGCGAGGGTAGGAAGCTGGACGCGATGGGACGACGGGTCATCTCATCTGCAGCGACGACCATCAAGGTGGCCAAAGCCCTGGCCATCGTAGCCCGCTACGACAGGGAGTTGTGGTTTAAGATCGCCCCTCTGTTGGACTTCCTTCCGGATGCCAAGAGGGCTGAGGCCCTGGAAATCTTGCAGGAAGGTGAGATTGCCTCGGACCACGCCATTACGGTGGCTACAGACATCGCCGACACCGGTTTCCGTCAGTTGGGCAACAGCGTTTGCCTGAGACGACAAGAATGGCTCAGGGCGACGGATTTCCGCCAGGACGTTCAGACCAAGGTTTTGGACATGGCTTTCGATGTGAACAACCTTTTCGGCAAGGCGGTTGATGAATCCCTTCAGGCGATCAAGACGGACACAGAGACGGCCCGTGCACTGGGGGTGCTCCAACAGCAACGGCCGTCCTTTCGGAGCTCTGGAGGCAGACAGGGTGCCTCCAAGGGAGCCGGCAGCAGCTCCTCTACTTACCGTCAAGCGGCAAGGTCTTCGTCGCAGGAGGCCTAAAGGGGACGCGGCAAGTCAGGTGGATCCCGCCGTCGTCGCCAAGGTGGTCAAGGAGGCAAAGCAGCCTCCAAGCAGGATTGAACCGTCCGTCGGGTCGGGCCCCCGCCGAAGCACCCCGGTGGGAGGCCGGCTGACGAAGTTCGTCGGCGTGTGGGAGTCCATCTCCACCGACGTTTGGGTGCTGGACGCCCTGGCCCTGGGGCACGCCCTCGAGTTCCAGAAGAGGTGCCCCCGCATTCCTCCCATGGCCAGGAAGGAAAATCACGTCCCTCAACTGCTGTTGGAAGTACGGGCGATGCTCAGGAAAGGTGCCATCGAGCTCGTCCCGAAGAGACTTCGGGGCTCCGGAGTTTACTCAAGATACTTCCTCGTGAGGAGGAAGACAGGAGGATGGCGTCCCATCCTGGACCTGCGACGACTAAACAAATACATCAAGGCACAGAAGTTCCGGATGGTCACCCTCCAGCACGTGCTGGGACAGCTGGAGGAGGGTGATTTCCTGTCGTCGTTGGATTTTGAGGATGCTTACTTCCACATCCCTATACTAAAGAGGCACCGAAAGTTCCTCAGGTTCGTGGTCAAAGGGCAGCACTACCAGTTCAAGGCCCTCCCGTTCAGATTAAAATCGGCACCCAGGGTGTTCACCAAGTGCCTGGCACCGGTGGCGGCGCGGCTGCGCCTGCAGGGGATCCACGTCTACCCCTACCTGGACGACTGGCTCATACGGGCAAGGACAAGGGAACTCACCGTGGAACACACTGCGAAGTCCGTCCAGCTGCTCACGGACCTGGGGTTCTCCATCAACTTTCCAAAATCCCACCTGGTCCCGTCGCAAGTCGCCCTGTTTCTGGGAGCACAGCTCGACACAGTGGCGCAGCGGGCCTCACCGTTGGAGGAAAGGATAAGGACCATCCTAGGAAAGGTGCAACGTCTACTGGCCACGGACGTGGCCAAAGTGAGGTCTATCAAGTCCCTCCTCGGAATGATGTCCTCCTGCATTTATCTGGTGCCCCATTGCAGACTTCGGATGCGGCCCTTGCAAGAATTCCTCGACGCCCACTGGATCCAGATGACGGGCAGCTTCGAGGACAGGATCTCGCTCGACGAAACATTCCATCAGGCGATACGATGGTGGGGTGTCCGCGCTCATCTGACAGCGGGAACAGGCTTCCTAGCCCCGGCCCACCAGGTGACGGTGACGACGGATGCCTCCCTGGGAGGTTGGGGAGCGCACACCGGGGGCCTCCACGCGAGAGGCCTTTGGTGCTCGGAGGAGAAGACTCTCACATCAACATCTTGGAGCTCCGCGCAGTGTTCTGGGCCCTCAGGTCCTTCTTTCCGTCCCTCAAGGGCAAGGTGGTGAGGATCTTCACCGACAACACCACCATGATGTTTTACATTCAGAAACAGGGCAGAACCAGATCCCCTGCCCTGTCCAAGGAAGCCCAGGATCTGTGGCATTGGGCCATCGCACAAGGGATGTTTCTGGTACCCTTTCATCTGGCAGGGATAAACACCATCGCCGACTCACTCAGCAGGGAGCTGTGCTCGTGCCACGAGTGGGAACTGCACCAGGATCAAGTGGACCGACTCTTCCGACGATGGGGCGAACCCCAGATCGATCTCTTCGCGACGGCGGCTAACTCCAAGTGCTGGAGGTTCGCTAGCAGGTTTCCCCAACCGAGGAGCATGGGCGATGCTTTCTCATTCCCCTGGGACGGCCTGTTCCTTTATGCATTCCCGCCGTTGCCGTTGCTACTCTGGCTCGTCAACCAGCTCAAGAGGTCCTGGTGCAGGATGATCCTCGTTGCACCGGCGTGGCTGAGGCAGATCTGGTTCCCGGACCTTCTGGACTTGTCAGCGTCCACACCAGTCAAGCTACCGACGGACGCGGATCTTCTCTCCAGAGAAGGAGGCGCCATTCTTCATCACAAACCAGAGTCGCTGAACTTGCAGGCCTGGCTCCTGCAGCACTAGAGTTTGGAGGATACGACATCCCGGCCGACTGCAGAGAGGTTCTTGCAAAGGCCAGGGCATCCTCAACTCTAAAGTGCTACAGACACAAATGGAAGAGGTTCTCTGTCTGGTGCCGAGCACAGAAGATTAACCCTCTGCGGATTACGGCCCCTCAAGTATTGCCGTACCTACTGTCTTTGGCCAAGGCTGGCCTATCTCACGCCTCCATCAAGGTACATCTGGCTGCCGTCTCACGTTACACCAGAACTACAGGACGGGCGTCCTTGTGGTCTCATCGTCTGGTGAAGGAATTTATGAAAGGACTGTTCCGATCATTCCCACCGTTGAAGGCCCCTGCCCCGGCGTGGGAGCTCAATGTGGTACTAACTAGGCTCATGGGGGCCCCATTCGAGCCTATGCATTCATTGCCGTTGAAGTTTCTGTCGTGGAAGACCGCATTCCTCGTGGCCATCACCTCTGCACGACGAGTGGGAGAGACCCAGGCCCTGTCTTGCAAGCCTCCATACTTGACTTTTCACGACACAAGGGTGGTGCAGAGGACGCACCCCTCCTTCATGCCCAAGGCACCGTCGGACTTCTACCTCAACGAGCCCTTGGTGTTGCCAGTTTTCTTCCCGTCGCCTTTGTCGCCGGCTGAGAGGACTCTGCACTCGCTAGATGTGGCTAGAGCGCTGAAGTTCTACGTGGACCGCACGAAGAGTTTCTGGAAGACATCACAGCTGTTTGTGAACTTTGGACCTGTGAATCAAGGGAAGGCTCTCTCGAAGACTTCCATTTCCAGATGGCTCTCCGGCTGCATCATGCACTGTCACCGGTTGGCAAACCGACCTCCGCCCGGCCGTCCGAGAGCCCATTCAACCAGAGCGATCCCTGCTACTACGGCGTTCCTGTCTGGTGTGCCCCTGCTCGACATCTGCAGGGCTGCTACGTGGAGGTCGACGCACACCTTCACGAGATTCTACTGCGTCGACCGGGATTCCAGGGAGGAGTCCAGAGTCGGCCAGGCAGTGCTGCGCAACCTGTTCGCCTAAGGTGAACCTGGTGAGGAGGTAAGAGTTGCTTAATGTTGAGTTGTTGTATTGCTTGATATTGAGCCTTGTTCCACCTCCCGTGGTTGTGCATGTGTATACTGCTATGTATTCTTATATTCATGAGCATGTGAATCCATGCCAGACCCCATGCTGGAGAAGGAACAAGTTACTTACCTGTAACTGTTGTTCTCCAGCATGGGTCTGGCATGGATTCACATGCGAACCCTCCCGCCTACCCCTCTGCGGCTCTTCACTTGGTCATACTGCCACTTCACGTGCTACCAAATCTGAAGATGGCTGACAGTGGAGGGGCTTAGGGAGAGGGCAGTCATTGGCTGGGGGCAGTATGACCCAGAGACCAGTGATTGGTTACTACTGAGAAAGGCAGATCAGAAACGAAACTGATACTGATTTTTTCTATACCGAGGATTCCCGGCCTGATGACGGGGAATATTCATGAGCATGTGAATCCATGCCAGACTCATGCTGAAGAACAACAGTTACAGGTAAGTAACTTGTTCCTTATGATTCTCTACAGCGAGTCTACGATTTCATCATAATGATAACAATCCATGGCTCCTCATTTTATCCAATTCCACATCAACACGCAAGATCACCAATTTGACGACTGCTGCCCGCTGGCTCGGACAAGTGGAGTGTTACGCATCGACCCCTCCCAGCGACTAAATCCTGACTCGGCCTGGCCCAACCTCAATGAGACCCTGTTGAATGTCCGGATCTGCATTGCTGAGAGCCCCCCCTTCGTCTGCACAGAGCGACTGCATTCGCCCCTACCGAATCCTCTACTTGCTGCCTGGGCCCACACGATCCACTGTACCCGAACTTGGCTTGATCCGCTTGCATTAACTTTCAACACTGGGTTCGATGACGTCAACCCACCAAAGTACTGAAACCCAGTAGTGTTTGACCACGAAGGACCCCCTTAGTCGACTTGGCTCTAGATACTGGTTAGGTCACCTCGGCACCTTCTTTCATCAAAGACATAACTTTTTGTGGCTGGTATTTGCTTTTTACCCACTGTACTCCCGCTCAGAGTGCTACTTCCTTCAGTCTGTTGTATCTTCTCTGTTCTTCCACAAGATGGATTTTTGTACAGGGTTTTCTATTCGCTCTATTGCAGATGGTGTGTTTTATTAAGGTATATATATTTTCATAGATGTTCGATTGGACATTCCCTTTATTTTGGAATGTTACTGTCTTGTTTGGGTCACACAATCACATTTACACCCCTCTAAAGGGCAAAGCTTTCCCTCAGCCAACATTACCACAAAAGACAAAGGAGGTACATCTCTTAACTATGCCTGTTTTAACTTTATGATTGTGTTGGCTCTTGGTTTGTAGAAGTGTGAGGGCTGAGTGGGCATTTTCACCCCTAGTCATCCTTGTACTCCTGCAGAGCAGAATCCGATTTCATTGCACTTGCCACATAAAATCAAAACATAAAGTATGCAAGGGCCACTCGAAGTAGGTGATGGAACCTACAACTCATGTTTTTCAGAAGATAGGCAATGCATGTACAAAGAACATTGGCCCCTTTTGACGCTGAAACATAAAATGGAAACAAAATGTTCAGCCTTGAGTGGATTACAAAATGCCCTAAGAGCTTAAAGCATATTTCGAATGGATTGTGTCCTCCCACGTATTCCTCATCTTATGATCGTTATCCCAGCTACAGATGCTTCGGTAAATGTTTTCACCAGGGGGAGCTGTGTTCGAGACCGCAGCGTCGATGCTCCTCGAGGGCGGGCGTCAACATCATCCGCTCTATAAAGGGCTCGAGCAACGCCCGTTACCTCATTTCTGTTTTTCCGATGCAACTGCTTCGTGTCACGAACAGGGCATCTAAAACTTCAACGATGTCTTCGTCTTCAACTCCCTCCACACCGAAGACAAGATTAAAAAAATGTCTAAAGTGTGGCAGGAAGATGTCTGTTACTGACCCCCATCGGAATTGCCTCTGGTGCCTCAGCCCAGACCATCGGGTCGATGAGTGCGGGTCCTGTCAGGCCATGTCAAAAAAGGCTCTTAAGGAACGCATAGGTAAGCTAGTGGTGGGGGAGTAAAAGTATAAGTCTTCGAAAAGACAAAAGGATTCAGACAAATCCGTTAGAAAATCTCGTCACAAGTCTAGAAGATCAAGATCGGAAAGTCGCTCGGGGAAATCATCCTCGTCTTCGACGAAAAAGTCAAGAAAGCGCCATCATAGGTCTTCTTCCTCCTCGTCCTCTTCAGAGAGGAGAGTGACGTACCCTTCAAAACACGATGCCCCAGGAAAATGGGAGGCCTTCAGGGCTTCGATGATGAAAATATTCGAGAAAGCGGCCAAGACCCCCTCGAAGTTGCCGCGTGGTGATCATGCCTCTACTCACTCTAAAGGTGACAGAGGAAAATCAAGATCCAAACACGCAAGGGTTGAAAAAGAGATGAGAGTATCGTCAAGGGAAAGTTCCCCGACACCTCACTCTAAATCTAAGCCTACGGTACACAAATCGGGGCAAAAAGAATCGGCATCGAAGTCGAATACTAAATCTGACTCGACATCATCGACAACCATAGCGGCGAAATTGATTACAAAGATGGCGTTGACGCCTGTGGCATCGACGGCATTGAAGCCTCCTTCAACTCCGTCGAAGCAAGCGTATAACTTATCGACACCTTCAGTGCCTTTATCGAGGCCTTCGCTAATTCCAAGGCCCAAGTCGACGCCATTTTCTATGCCTAGACAAGTACCACCTTCCTTGCCTGAAAAGGCTTTTCACCCTCAATCTAGACAGGAATGCTTTACTTCCATGTCTTCTATATATGAGGAGCATTCCTCTGAAGAGGATGTCACTCCAGCTGGAGTTAGATTTGGGGCCAGAGAGGTCCCTGAAGAACTAGTGGACCCACAGTCAAGAATAACAGACTTGTATGATTGCCTACAAAATGCAAGTGGCTTGGACACTTCTCCTGAAGTGGATTTTGAGAGGCCAGACCCTACAGATTATGCTGATCCTAGCTATAGAAATCTTATGGGAAGAGTCATAGATTTTATGGGATGGAAAGCAGCTTCCCCAGATTTTGACCAGGATGACATGACTGATATCCTGCGTGAGGGTCCCTTAAAAATCCTGTTTTACCATTCCATAAGGCCTTACAAAAAAGGTTAATGGCAAATTGGAATAACCCAGATTCGATTCCAGCAGTGAATAAAAAACAACTGGTACCAAAATATAGACCAGCCTTATTAGACCCAGAGTATTTGTCCAAGCATCCCTCTCCCGAAAGCCTTGTAGTTCAAGCTGCAACTTCCACTAGGCAGTCAGTTTACCCATCAATACCACCAGATAGGGACGACAAAAAAGTTGATGCTTGGGCCCGGAAAGCCTTTACTTCGGGCAGCATGGCCCTGAAATCAACTAATGTAACTTGCACATTGGCAAGATTTACCTTTACCCTGTGGGACTGTATGTCATCAGCGGCTGAACGCATCCCGGAAGGTGAGGAACGGGATGGTTTCCTGGTGATAGTGAAGGATGGTAAAGAGGCTATGGAGGAATGCCTTCAGTCAGGATTGGACACTGCGGATAGTATAAGCAGGTCCATGGCTTCTAGCACAGTCTTGCTCAGATTCGCATGGCTGAGAAAATCTGGATTTGCACCTGATGTGCAGTCTAGATTACTTAATATGCCCTTTGACGGCTTGAGGTTGTTTGGCAGCAAGGCAGATGAGAGCTTGGAGAAGCTGCAGACCTCAAAAGCGGCAGCAAAATCACTCAGCGCCGCTATAAGGCAACCTCAACAGCACTCTTACGCAGGGTCATCTTCCTGGAAGAGTCGCCCTTTTCTCTTCTATTCCTCTTTTGGAAAAGGGGGAGGTGCTAGATCAGCCACAGCAGCAGCTACTACCTCCTCAGCCACTGCTGCAGCCGCTGCAAAGCCACTACCCACAAGACCCCGGTGGGAGACAGAATCACTCAGTATCTGGATGAATGGCAGGGCATTAGGTCAGATGCTTGGGGACTAAAGATAGTGACCCATGGTTACTGTCTTCCTTTTCATCAGAGACCTCAAGATCATCCACCGGGAGCCAACTCTGTAAAGATTCCAGACTTGCTCCTTGTGCAGGAGATTTTAACCCTGCTAGAGAAAGGTGCAATAGAACATGTACCTGTAGCGGAGAGGAACAAGGGTTGGTACTCCCCCTATTTTTTCATCCCCAAAAAAGATGGAGGATTGAGACCCATCTTGGACTTGATAAGCTTGAACAAGTTCTTCAGGAAGGACAAGTTCAAGATGGTGACCCTTTCTCAGATCCTTCAGGCTCTTCAACTTCAGGACTGGCTGGTTTCATTGTACCTTCAGGATGCTTATTTTCATGTGCCAATCCAGCTCAAGCACAAAAAGTACCTGAGGTTCGCAATTGGTGGTTCTCATTATGAGTTTCGAGTTGTACCATTTGGGCTGACCCCGGCCCTGAGGGTCTTCACCAAACTAATGGCGGTAGTGGCAGCCAGTCTCAGGAGAGTGGGGATTCACATCTACCCTTATCTTGACGATTGGCTAATCAGGGCAAGTTCACCCGAACTGGCCCAGAGACATCTGGCCATGACCTGTCACTTCCTACACAAATTGGGCTTCTCCCTCAATTACAAGAAGTCACAAATGATTCTGAGTCAAAGACTCCAATTTATCGGAGCGGTCCTGGACACCACCTCAGGGAAAGCCTTGCCTCCCGAGGAAAGAGCTCATCACATTCTGCAGATGGTAACAACATTTCAGAATGCCCAACATCTACCGGCGATCGACTTGTTAAGGTTGCTAGGCCTCATGGCATCCTACATTTTTCTGGTGCCAGAGGCTCGACTGAGGATGAGATCCCTTCAGTGGGCTCTCAGGACTCAATGGTCCTAGTTTTCGGGGGGGGGGATGTCAGATCTTCTACATGTCCCAACCAAAGTGACTCAAGATCTTCTATGGTGGGCTTGCAAGGAGAATATCCTCAAGGGGGAACAGTTTTGGCAACCATGGCCATAGATAACGGTAGTGACGGACGCCTCACTTATGGGGTGGGGAGCCCACACCAACGATCTGACAATCAGCGGTAGTTGGTCTTCATCGGAGTCCAAACTACACCAACCTTTTGGAGCTGAGAGCAATCAGACTAGCACTGAAGGCTTTTCTGCCCGCTGTACAAGGAAGGAATGTTCTGATAATGACAGCCAACACAGTGGCCATGTACTACCTCAACAAAAGAGGAGGCGTAGGATCTCTTCCACTGTGCAGAGAGGCAATGTAGCTCTGGTTCTGGGCAATGCAAGAAGGAATCTCTCTATCGGCAGTTCACCTATGCAGAGAGCTAAACACGGCGGCAGACGTTCTGAGCAGGCAGAGCACAGTCTTCCACGAATGGGAGCTAGCTCAGGAAGTCCTTCAAGAGATTTTCACCCTTTGGGGAACCCCTCAAGTAGATCTGTTCACGACCGGTTCAAACCGGAGGTGCAAACTGTATTGCTCAAAGGAATTTCCCCCGAGAGGAGCTCTAGGGGACGCGTTCGTAGTGGACTGGGTATTTCCACTCCTGTATGCGTTTCCTCCAGTCCCTGTGATTACCCATGTAATCAGGAGGTTGAGAAAGTTCAGGAAAACCATGATCCTAATTGCCCCGGACTGGGCCAGGAGGACGTGGTACCCGGACCTTCTGGACATGTCCATCTGCCCTCCAATACCTCTTCCACAAAGAGAGGATCTTCTCTCGCAAGATGAAGGTCGGGTTCTCCATCCAGAGGTCAACACACTCAGCCTTCACGCATGGTTTTTGAGAGGCTAAGATATAAGGATTGGGATCTCCCAGATGACGTAATGGAGATTTTACTTTCGGCCAGAAGGCAAGCAACAAAATCCCTGTACTGGTGTCGTTGGAACAAGTTTAGTAACTGATGCAGGGATAAGAATGTGGATCCATTTATTTTTAATACCCCAACAGTACTTTTTTTCTCTTACACTTAGCCAATTTGGGGCACCAAGTTGGAACGATAAAAGGTTACTTGGCAGCGCTATCCATCTTTAAGCGCTCCTCGGAAGAGGTGTCCTAATGCCTTTAGTCATTCCATTCTTGAAAGGGTTGACAAATGTATACCCTCAAACACCTTTTCAGGTACCCATCTGGGATTTAAATCTAGTCTTAAAATTTCTCATGTGTGCTCCTTTCGAGCCTTTATATTCTTGTCCATTAAAGCTGCTCACTCTCAAAACAATTCTGTTAGTGGCTATAACATCAGCCTGCAGGGTAAGTGAGTTGCAGGCACTGTCTTGTAAGCCTCCTCACAATATTTTCCATAGAGACAAAGACAAGGTCATTTTAAAAGTCAAGCCATCATTCTTGTCCAAAATAGTGTCTGATCTTCATCTGTCACAGAAGATTGTTCTACCTTCCTTTTATCCTCCACCTCACGCTAGTAAGGAAGAGGAAAGGTTACACAGACTGGACCCAAAAAAGGCTCTCAGTTTCTATATTTCCATATTGACAAATCTCCGACAATGTGACCAACTATTCGTTGGATATACTGGGCACAAATTGGGGCTTGCAGTAACTAAACAAACTCTATCCAGATGGATAATTTTAGCCATCTCGGAGTGCTATAAATTGGCTGGAAAAGAGCCTCTGAACGGATTAAGGGCTCATTCAACCAGAGGCATGGCATCTTCGACGGCCCTTCAGAGGGGTGTCCTTGTGCAGGATATTTGTGCTGCGGCCACTTGGTCATCAATGCACACATTTGTGAAGCACTACTGCTTGGACTCTACTTCTTACCAAGGCGGACTATTTGCAAAACCTGTCCTTCATTCTGTCCATAATTAAAAAATTCTAGTACTCCCACCTCCAAAATTACCACTGCTATGGGAGTCTATCATAAGATGAGGAATACGTGGGAGGACACAATCCATTCGAAGAACAAGTTACTTATCAACTGTAACGTTCTTTCGATTGGATGTTCCGCCCACGTATTCCTCATCGACACTCCCATCCTACCCCTGTGTACAGTTTACGGCAGTTGCACTCTAACTTCCTTAAGAGCCTTAAGACTTAAAACCTGATCAACTGATGCGACCATGAACACCATAAAAACAGAACTGAGGTAACGGGCGCTGCTCGAGCCCTTTATACAGTGGATGACGTCGACGCCCAATGGCAGCCCTCGAGGGACATTGACTCTGCAGTCTCAAACACGGCGCCCCCTGGTGAACATTTTTTCCGAAGCAGCCGAAGCTGGGATAACGATTATCATAAGATGAGGAATACGTGGGAGGAACATCCAATCGAAAGAACGTCACAGTTGGTAAGTAACTTGTTCTTCTTTGACACAGAGCAAAATGTTTCTTAAAAAGTACATAAACAGTAGACTTCTGGTATGACACAGGGTGAGGGTTCTCTTGCAGAACATAAAAAAGGAGTAAATTCAGGAATCTGAATAAGAGGAGGATGAATATCCAAATGTTCCTGCTCCCACTAAAACAAAATAGACAAAGGAAAGGTTTTAGGAAACTATAGACAAGATGTCCTCACTTATGGATTTTTTTAGAAAAACATCCTCCAAAGGGAAACAAAACAGCCAATGAAGATGGTGCTTCCATTAAAAAGTCTAAAGTTCAAAATATCCCTTTTGAGGAGAAATTAATAGAGGTTGATGACTACTCTAAAGAAGAGGGTACCCTTGACGAAGACCAAGATGCAGCACCAAATGACTTCATTATTCAGTCACCTGACATTATATACCCACCCATTACATCGTCCCGTTTAAATGATCAGAGCATGCACAACAATGAGCGAGCCAGCAGAGCGTGCAGTCTACTGCAGTCTGCGAAAGTTGACAGAAAGGAGAGCGGAATTGGTTTGATGTGTCCCGTTGCCTGCCCAGAAGTTTTATACACACTGAGCATTCCCCAGGAAATCTTTGAGTGCTGGTGAGTGCAGTCGTGCTGCAGGCTGCAGAGAGGCTGCTAATTTTTAGGAAATAACTTGCTTTTACTGTGCAGAGCTTTGGTGATATTTACCTGAAAAGTGCTGGCCCTTTAAGCAAATTCAATAAGTTGAATATTTGTTTTCCTTTATTAATAAATTGAAATACAATGAAAACGAAATGTATAGAAGAACAATGAAGTAATTAAAGTTTTGAATTGAATTTGTGGACAAAGTCATTGGGGGTCATTACGAGTATGGAGGTAGCCATGGTGCTATTAGCGCCATGGCTACCCCCATACTGCATACCGGGTTCGGGTTCCCTGAACAGGGAAATACCGGGGCATTCCAACCTTGGAGGACCCGGTATTTCCCCATTCAGGGAACCCATTACCATTTGAGCCCCCATAGGGCTCAATGGGAATGGGGAGGGAGCTAACGGCGGCCCGTTAACGACGGGCCTGTTGTTAGCTCCCTGGTCTTTTAGCGGCTCCCACTAGGGGTGCCTGGTAAAACCAGCCGCCCTTAGCGGGACCCGCTAAAGGACCTCGTAATACAGCGGTAAGAGGATAACGGCACCGGCACCCTTACCGGCGCCGTTAACCCCTTACCGCCAAGGTCGTAATGACCCCTATTGTCTTGATAAGCCCCACTACCTCAACTGCACTGCAGTGTTGTTATTAAATAAGGTACCAAGGAAGGCACAAAACAAATGTTTATTTGCCGGGTACCTTGTTTGTAATTTTGCTGAATATAGTAAAGCATGGGTGTTGCGCCAAGATCTTACAAAAGAAGTGTGATCTACCCACAAGGAAGAGAAGGTTGCCTCCAGAACATGAAGTTCTTCTGCAGACAGAAATGCATTCCCTGGTCGAAAAGGGAACCATAGAGGAGTTTCCCCAATCTCGGGTAAACAAGAGTATTTATTCTCTGTACTTCCTTGTTCCCAAGAAAGACAAAACAAAAAGACCAGCATTAGACTTAAGACCTGGAAACATGCATGTAAAGCCAGAAAAATTCAGAATGTTACCACATTACACAGTCATCCCTATTCTCAAGATATGCCCTCACTCGGAATATGAAAAAGGCATACTTTCATATTTCAATGTTCCCAGGTCATCGAAAATGGCTTTGTTTTAAGCTAGAGCAAATGTATTACCAATTCAAAGTACTCCCTTTTGGAATTGCTTCAACACCACGGGTGTTCACCAAAGTACACGCAGTGGTTGTGACACACCTTTGCAGAGAAGGCATTTCAGTTTACCCATATCAGAACGACTGGTTAATAAAAGGGGGTGCATGCAGCAATGTCTGCACGCGCAGGCCAAAATAAATCTACACAGTCTAGGTTTCTCAAACAATGAAAATAAATGCAACCTACTACCAAGCCACAGCAGAAAATGTGTAGGGGCAATAATACATATCCAACTAGCACTGGTTTACACTTCCCACGAATATAAAGTCTCTTTTCTTGTAGCTATCCCTTCAATCTGCAGAATCAATGAACTTCAGGCTTTATCTGTGTCAGAACCTTCTGTTACACTATATAAAAACAAGGTTGTTTTAAGAACCACCAAAGTACATATCAGTCTATTGAGTTACTTGCTTTTTTCCAAGCCCCTCGAAATAGAGGCGAAAGAGCTCTGCATATGCTAGATGTTAGCAGAGCACTCATGTACTACCTTAACAAGAGAAAAGAACGTAGAAAGGCATATCAATTATTTGTGTTCATGGCAAATGGGATGGAAGGTGAACCAGTCCCAAAGGCTATTAAAGCCACTCGCCCTACTGTTTAAACTAAACACACAATTAAAACAAGAGGAATACAGAAGTGAATAAAAATGGATTGCCACAAACCTCTTCATGCAAACTTCAGGTCAGGAAAAATAATCTGAGTATGTCAACCTGGGAAGGAGCATGGATACTGTACACGTGAGAGTAGGGATAGTGTTACAGTAACTCCCCTGTTGACTCTTCGAAAACATAGCCTTGTAATACTTTGTAACAACCACCATATGTCGGCCTATGCAAAGCATGTGATTCTAAGCACATACAAGCAACAGAAAGACGATTACCGGCTAAGTAATGTTTGTCATATTATGCAGCAGGTGAACCCACGCAACAGTTGTGGTGTGCCTGGCGAGGTATATAAATCCCAATACAGCTACACATTAGTAGTTTACCACAATAAAAATGCCAGATAAAATAAAACCATGTACTGGCGTGACCAGGAGAGGAACAACAAAGGAGAAAACTCTGTGTAAATGAACAAACCTCCTGTAAAATCTGTGTAGTGAAGTTGGAAGTGTATTGCCATAAATGCTGTACCTCATGACTGAATCTGTATAATGTTGTTTAAGATAATCCACCTTTAAAGGCTAGCAAATGAAGCCAAAAGGAAATGCTGCTACTGTTACATTACAAAGTTTTTATACGATGTCAAAACAAACATGTCCTTAAAAGCCAGTATTTAAAAAAAAAACGGCTACAGCACCCTACAATAAGTGCAAACTGCAGCTGGCTTTGGGAGCTTGCTGAGCTGGGGAAATTTACACTTGAAAGGGGAAAGTCTAGAGAGAAGTGATCTGTGGTGGCAAGGATTGAAGGAAGTCAGATGCATAATAAATGTATGCTTAGCATTTTGAGGATATTGAGAGGATTGGTGGGATACGACTGCAACCCACGATTGTAATGCAGTTATGGGAAGACCGAAGAGTGGTGTGTAACAAATGATTAAAGGAAGGAAGGGGAACTTTCAGCTGTGCAGGGAGCTTGAGGTGTGTGGGGAAAATGGAGGGCGACTAAGGTAATGTTTCGATTAGGTAGCCTCTTTGTGGTTTATATGAAAAGGTTCAAGTAAACAAAGAGTACAGGCGAGGCGGTGTAGCAAATATTAGTTAAGAGAGCAGCCGAAGGACAGAAGTCATGTAAAAGAAAAGCTAAACCAGGAATGGGTGTGCAAGGCCAGCTGAATGTTAAAAAAAAACATCATTTGGTCACAGGTGAATCTTTCACGGGTGGAAGGGATTGGAGGGTCCAAGTAAAAAAATAAACAAATAAAAAAATCCCTCCAATACAACGACAAACTGAAGGTTAAACAACATGTTCAGTCTTGTTTTTTAAATGTTAGCCACAGAGGTTAAAGGTGGTGCGCTGAAATCCAATCTTTAAATATCAAAGCCAGGATTGCAAACGTGGAAACTCCCCTTTCACTCCAGATACCTCAAATTAAATGTGTTTATTGCAGTACGATTGGGTGCGGACATTCCAGGGCAGGAGGAGCTGAGAGAGGGATAAAACAGATATTTAAATGAATGGTCGAGAAAGGAATCCTGGGGTACCATGGAAGAGATAGGAGGCAAAAGGGAGAAGAAGGAACCCAGTTGTGCTTGAGAACGTCTCTCCAAAACGGAGCAAAGCCGCCGTTTGATGCTGCTGCTCATGTGGACTGCTGATAACATAGGTACACCCATTCAGCCATCTTCACCCAATCATCTTGCTATTCTCCCAACCATGTTTGTCCACTTACTCATCCAGCCGCCCATCCAACCAATTAATTTATTGATTCTCCAAACCATATCCACCCGCCCACATGGAAAAATGTCCCCACTAATCCAAACATGTTCACCAACTCATCCATCCATCCATCCACCCACTCATACGACCATTGCCACCCCCATCCAATCCTATTTATTCTCTCATGATCAATATATTCACCCATCCACATCCCCCACTTATCCATCCATTCATAGAATATTCACCCACCCATATGTCTACCCACCCAATTAATGTACTCATCCAACCATGTTCTCCAACGCATCTATCCACCCAGCCAAACATGTTCACCCACTCATTCATCACCTGTATAAGCATAATTGTTCACTCATTCATCCACGAGCAACCATGTACAACCAAAAACGTACTCGCACTTAAATAGAAGCCGTGATCCATTGGCTAACACTGATAGCAAACGCCCACTCTGCATGCAGTGTACCACATGCATAGTGGAAGTTTGTTATCAGTGCTGGCTAGTTATGTTTGGCTCACCAGTTGGATGTGGCTGTTCTCTCTATGTTCTCCATGGCACACATCAGATCGTGAGTACACACTTAACTAAACAAATGTGCAATTAAATTATGACCAGAAATGTCCTGTGTGTCCTTAATCACTTGTGATTATAAATACATCATGGCTTCTTGTCAAAGCTTGGGTAAGGAGGATAATTTAACATTACAATGAAAATTAAACTTATATTTGTATTCGAAATGCACTGAAACAAATAATTGTTTTGAATAGTATAAATATAAAACCTAAAGGAAACTTGAAGATCAAAAGAGAGTCATGCACCAAGGAAGTGACGTATAGTATTCTTCCAAGACAATCGCATCTGAGTATTGTTTGATTTGAACAGTTTCACTGTAAGTTGCGGAGGTCTCCATATTACCACGGCCACAAATATCCAGCGCTGGGTCTTCATGCACACAATGCATTCTGGGACGTGTAGTCTATGATCACTTCAGTGAAGCATTTCTACTCGTAGAACTTTTACAATGAGTCTATGCTGATGGCATTGTTGGACCACATAGCAATAGTTGGGTTGCTAATAAGGCTCTACATCAGCAAGATTTCCATCAGAAAGTATACGTTTTTACTTCAGAAAAAAGTTCAAACCCCTCCTCTCCCTGCCACCCCGCCCGAAGGCTCACCTCAGTTGGTTGAAATCAGACATGCAACGCGCATCAATGGCGGTTAATGGCCATTAAATGAGCCAAGTCCCATGCATGTCCAGACAAAGTGTAGGAATGGGGTGCCAGCATCACATGTGACTGCAGTACCAGCTAGTTGCTTCAAACATTACACTTCAACCCCAGAAACTATGAGTCTAGACTAGAGCAAGAGGGTGTGTGTGTTGTGTGTTCGCACCCACTCCAATTTCTTTAATATCTTTCTACACCCTACTTTTGTGGTGGTGTTTCTGGTGGATTGCATCATTATTCGTTTGGAACACTTAGCGATGTCATGGTTTGCTATGTGCCTGCACTGCTCTGCTTTGAAGTGCCACACACAGTTACGTTTAGTATGTTAAACTGTGTTATGTTCTATGTTCTTTAGCGGTGGAAACATGTTATGCAATGACTTGTTCTGTTAGGATCAATGTGTTCTTTTCACAAAGCTTAATGCATGTTAACTAGAAGCTACCTCAGTGCTTCTGGCTTTTGTTTTTGACATGCATTTCTATGTACTCATTCACTCCTTTTGGGGGTGACGGGGTGGACAGAATATGATGTTTTTCTTTTTTACTGGCTAGGAAGGTCATATTATATTATGATAAGTTTGTATTTAATGTTTTGCTTTAAATGTCTAACGTACAAGTGCCTTTGAAGCATCCGTAAAACAGCAGGTAGCACCCCCTGAACAGGCAAAAAACAAATAAAGGTATACCTGTAAATATGTGTGTTAACTAAACCATACACCCCTCTTTTTCAGACTAACATTCACATGAAGACCTCAATTAGCAGGACATAGTAACTGCAGCCCAGGGTGAGAAGGTGCATCAAAGGCAGGAATATGTAAATGAACACCCAAAAACGCCCAGCCTGAGAGGATTCATGCCTCGCAACTCAATATAACCATTCCCATAAAGGTCCTAACAGGACTCATCAACGTCCAGGCAGGCCAGACTGATGCTTCGGCTCCCAGGGAAGCCGTGGTTGAAATCCCTCCCTTAGTTAAATGTGCACATATTTTCTTCCAACTTTCTCATATATAGAACCTGGCCGTTCCGTGCTTAGGGGAGTAAGGAGGAGGACTAGTCAGACTGTGGTTTATGGATATGGTTTCTACATGCCTTGACTCAGCATGACACTGGGAAATATAACCACTGCAGAGCAATAAACAGGCATTCATCCTCAAGGACCTTGCAGAAGAGATCGACTAGGGTTTTGGTGAAAAAAAATCCTTTTGGTAACCATGACATGTATAGGAAGCCCCCCAAAAAAGAATCAAGATTCTTTTGCTTGCTTTTCAGGGAGCTTTTTCAAACTTGCCAAATTCGTATTACTGACATACAACCCCTTTCAAATGTTTGTTGGGGACCCAAGGAAGTGACTATTAGGGTGCTGCTGTCTTTGTCTTCTTGTCAAAACCAGTGGCGGCTGGTGAGTTTTAAAGCTGGTGCGGCGGTAAGTTTCCAGGTGGAATTTGGGAGCGACCCCAGGGTGGTGTGTGGATGTTCTCCCCCCGCAATTTATTTAGAAAAATTGCCTCCAAAAGGTGTTATTTACTGTCCAAAACCCACCAAAAAATGATATAAAAGAAAAGCATTAGGTTTTACATACTAATGGTGGTAAAATATTCTTACGTGTGCAAGTGTATTTTACAGCAGCTTGTATTGAGAATAGCTGGTACTATGATGTATGCATAAAGAATGGTGTATTCCCTAACTATACCAGGCCGGTTGGTTCAAGAATTATAAGCCTACCCTTCTTGAATCAGTAGAATTTGTTCCTCTTTTTATTAGAAATTCATGGGCACATACATTGCAATTTGTCTTTTGGCTCCTCATTTCATCCGACTGCCTTTTTATTCCACAGAAGTGATTAATCAAGTGGTGCAGTGCATCTCCTTTGATTGTTTACACGTTACACTTCTGCAAGCTTTTATCTGACCACATTTCAAACAAATGAAACATTCTGAAATAAATGTGCCCGCAAAATTCAAACACTAGGTCTTGTCAAATTGGTTCATATGATTTAGTGGCCTCTCGAAGAAATATGCAAGATGCTGCCAATACCTGTACTACTAATAATGAATAGTTAATAGTCACAACAAATCATCATGCACTTGCTGCCTATGAAGCCGACAGTTCTAGCATTAGATCAAATGCTTGCTGCAACAAAGGATATTACACATTTTCTGAAGTATGTGCCACAGAAGAACGCCACATGCTAGATCAGTGCCCCCTCCTTTTTCACAAACATCTGTGTTGGTGCTCCCCGTAACTACTCTCAAGTGCAGGATTCCTTATACAAGTTAAATTCCTTCTCCACAGCAGCCTATAAGGTGCTCTAAACACTGTGTGAAGGTCAGGGGCAGGATAATTCTTTGGAATGTGCTGTGAGTAGGTCTGTGGGGTCCAGTCTTCATTATGTATGATAGACTTGTTGTTCCAAAGCCTTTGCTGGTGTGGTGCAGTAGACACTTTAGGGGCATGATGGTGTGAGACCCTATCTCTTGTATGGCGCAAGTCACAAGTCTGTATACCTTCCTGTCACCTAGGTTCACGTTTTTCTGTCCTGTTCAATAAGCTAGGAAATGCTGGAAAATGTAGTTTGGGGTCAATGGAACTGAACTACTTGCACTAATAAAAATGACATTCAGGCCTGAAAACATTGTGTCTGATTCAAAGGGGGGCATCTAGCCATCTTAATTACAGGGGGGGATCCTGCTGCAGGATGCCATTTGAAGCAATGTAGAATGGACTGCTGAGAGTGCTATTGCAAGGCCTTTCTTGTTGCAGCACAGAATATGTTATGCAAGGAACCTGTCTGGTACGGTGCAGCCAGAGCCCCCATATTTCTTATGCATTGCATGAGTAATGCATTCAGTACTATTTTTCCTTAACATTCTGGGACTTGTATTCTTAATTGTCTCATTTGAAATGGACCATCAAATCCCACAATGCATGATCAAAAACCGCACTAGATGATCTAATCGGGTCATGACTTTGAATAGCTTGAGAGCTCTGTGCAGCTGCAAATGCAGGGGCAGGCTCTTTAGATGTTGATATGAAGCAGCTATGGTGCAGTAGGAACTGCAAAGAAATGCTGCTGCAGTGCCCTGTCTGTTGCTGTGTCACAGGCACTGCTGGAAAATGCTACTACCAGGATCTATTTTACTAGAGCTGTGCTTGTATAAGTTTTTCCAGCCACATTACGGCCTTCACAATCATAGTAGTACATTCCGCTTAACGTACACAATAGGACTCATCACCCACAGGAAGGCATTCATGAAGCAGGTTTGTTAGCACTTCTGCACCAATGTTACCCCACCTGCTGCTGCTCTTCAATGCCCGTCTCCTGCCGAAATTCCACTCACTCTGACTTTCTTTCCTGAAGCTGGCAGTTTACATTAAATTCCTCTATATGCGTCAGGTGGTCACAAGACTTGCAAATCCTCACCATACGACTTTGAAGGTGATTCATAAGCTCTTCCAAGTGCTATTCGGTGTCCTTCCATATTGATCTTTGACATAGTGAACACACATGCCAGAACGGCCCCTTGTCCTCCAGTTCAGAGTACAGTGCTAGTGTTTGAATTAATTTCATGAGGCCTGCCTTCATAACAAAACATTTAGCGAGGGGCTGGAAAGGAAGGGTTGATATGCCATGCTACGCTACCAGCTGCATGGCGCCATGTAACACGTTCATGCCATGGTGCCAGCCAATCACGAGCCTGGCATTCACACTTTGCCAGATTAATGGTGCGCACCTCGAAGTATGGCTGCACAGGAGTTTCATTATTACGCATGTGAGATGCTAAACAGACAGTAGCAGCTGCTTCCATCTGACAACAAGACCATAAACTTCAGTAAACACAGAATATAGTGAAGCAAACCATTCCAATCCTGTCAGAAAGAGCAGCCGTGGATCTCAACAACACGCGCCATTCTTCACTACAAAGCAATCCTAGCCTAGTAATTCTGATTATATATTCAGAGACCCAGAGAGTGCAAACGTTTTATATATAAAGGTATGAACTCTGGGCCTCTGAAAGGTTGTAAAGCACTACGTGCTTTTGATTTATGATGGCACTGGCAGAGTGCAGACTGCATTGAGCAAAACAGCTCGGAGTCGGCATGCTGGGATCCTTTCTGCGCCCCCTTCTGCTGAAATTCCTTTATTAACACCACCAGGCCCTGCTAGGATGCACTCACCTAGACCACATTGGAGTCGGAGAAGGCAAACCTCTGTTCTTTCTCTCTGGTGGGGGGCAGGGCAGGGCAGGGCAGCTCAACACGTTCCAATCACGAGGACGGAAGAGAGAGAGGAGCGTGGGTGGATGCAGCCTGGGCCATCACCCCACCCCCACGGCTGCCTCCTGCATAGATACAGTAATCTCATTGGCCGTTTGCCAGCCATTGGCAAACAGCCAATGAGAGTACTGTATCTATGCAGGGAGGGAAGGAGACTCCCTCCCTGCAGATAACAGATATTTGCTGCGCTGTTTGTGCACATAGTGATACTGGCGGGGCCACCCCTCAAGCGCCCCGCCAGCATCCTAATTAAAAGGCTTACGTAAAGTGCGTGCAGCTACGAGCTCCACACACTTTACTATTAGCTAAACCAATGTAAAACGGGACGCGCCCCGCTGTTTTATCCAGCCCATGAAAAGGAATCCTATTCATGGGCTGGCTGCAGGGCTGCAACAATAGGAATGTATTGTCACCAGTGTCTCGCCACAGCGCCCCCACGAGGTGGAAAATACTAACAGATTCAGAAGAACAACTTCTGAACTTCTTCTAAATTTGTTGTACTGTCACACCTGGTGTGGGGCTTAAGTGTGGGGGCGGCGCCCCCCGCCCTATGATAGCGGCCGCCACTGATCAAAACATGTTCTTCACTGTTCTTCTAAAACCATCAAGGACCACATTGATGCCCTGGCTGACTTCTGCAACCACTTCTTCGCCACTGGAACCTTCCCTTCCCCCCTGAAGCACTCTTGTGCACCATCTTCTCAAGAAACCCTCAGCCGACCCCACCTGCCTGGCTAACTATCGCCCGATCTCCATCGCTCCTTTCCTGGGTAAACTCCTGGAAAAGCTGGTCATCTCCCAGCTTAATCTTCACACTGAATCTGTTGGTTGTCTCCATGACCATCAGTCTGGCTTCAGAGCAGGCAGAAGCACAGAAACTGCTCTCCTGAACATCCGTGAAGACCTGCTCTCTAACCTGAATTCTAATCTCCTCTCTGTCCTCATGTTACTCAATCTCTCTTCTGCCTTTGACATGGTCAACCATGCCATCCTGCTCAATATTCTCTGTGATGACCTGGGTATCACCGATCAGGCCCTGGCCTGGCTGACCTTGTTCTTCTCTAGTCGACCCTCCCAGGTCCAACTTGGGTTCTTCCTTTCCTTTATCTCACTCTCTACCTGTGGTGTTCCCCAGGGGTCTAACCTCTCTGCCTGGCTGTTCATCCAATACCTGGCACCTCTCGCCCACCGCATTGCAGCTCTCTGCTCCAACTTTCAGTGCTATGCAGATGACTCAGCTCGTTTTCAGGCTCCCCTCTGCCACCTCTTCTCCTTCTCTGTCTGTCTGCTATCCAGGAGTGATGTGCCACCAACAATCTCTGCCTTAATGCCAGTAAGATAGACATTCTCCTCATCGGCACACATGCACCCTCCTTTCAGGTCACTCTCTGGCCGGCCTCCCTTGGCTCTCTTCCTGCTCCCACCTGTGAGGCTAAGCTCTCTCTTCTGCCTTTGACACGGTCAACCATGCCATCCTGCTCAATCGTCTCCATGATGACCTGGGTATCACCGATCAGGCCCTGGCCTGGCTGACGTCTTTCCTCTCTGATCGACCCTCCCAGGTCCAACTTGGGTCCTTCCTTTCATCTAGCTCGCTTTCTACCTGTGATGTTCCCCAGGGGTCTAACCTCTATCCCCGGCTGTTCAACCAAAACCTGGCACCTCTAGGCCACTGCATTGCCACTCTCTGCTCCAACTTTCAATACTATGCAGATGACACTCAGCTCGTTTTCAGGCTCCTCTCTGCCACCTCTTCTCCTTCTCTCATCTCTGACTGTCTGTCTGCTATCCAGGACTGGTTTGCCGCAAACAATCTCTGCCTTAATGCCAGTAAGACAGAGATTCTCTTCATCGGCACACATGCACCTTCCTTTCCTGTCACTCTCTGGCCGGCCTCTCTTGGCCCTCTTTCTGCTCCCACCTGTAAGGCTAAGAACCTCGGGGTCATCTTCGACGCCACACTCTCCTCTTCTCCTCACATTTCTGATGTCTCGAAGAAGTCAAACTACCACTGCACCTCCTCAGAGGTATTCTTCCTTTCCTCGCCTTCCCCCAGAAGCTAACTGTCTCTGTACTACTGCAACAGCCTCTTTCTAAATCTGCCTGCTTCTACTCTCCACACTCTACAACCCATCCAGAACAGGATTGCAAGACTTGGCCTCAAGCCCAGGGATCAAATCTCTCCAGCACTGAAATCTCTGCATTGGCTCCCAGTCGCTGCAAGGATTAAGTTCAAGACCCTCTGCATTGTCCACAAGGCCTTCTGGGGCCTGGGTCCTCAATGCCTCCAACTCTCTCTTCGTAAATCCCTTCCACCTTGAGCTCTTCGCATCTCAACTCCCTCAGGGTCAGTCATCCTCATGACCTATATGGTCGAGCCCTGGAAGAGGGGGAGTGAGGTCCACCAGAGAAGGGGTGTGCATTGGACAAACGCACAGACTTTCAGAAAAGAGACAAATAAAATTAACATGCATAGCGCACACAATAACCCATGCAAAAAGTTAAGTGGGCAGTGTGATAAATTGCCATTTGGCAAGGGTGTGACAGCCCTAACTTTACAAGTGTATTGAATATTAAAATTATGCAAGTAATTCCTTCTCTGAAATGGTAATCTGCTGATCAGATTTCCCTTTCATAAATTCCATGCCAAAAGCATATTTGTTCTTATGCCCTGCTGCATCAATATCCCGATTTGAAGCACCTGCTCTATCAGTGGCACAGAACTGGTTCAGATCTCTGCAGCGCAGGGGCTGCGTTTAATGTATGCACCCCTGTTCCATAAATTGCATAACTCAGAGGATCCTGAACTGTAAATATAAGCCATACCTGTGTTAGGGTATTGTGTCCAGCATCTCTCGCAGTTATCCCAGCCACATTAAATTGATATCAAACATGTTTCAGCCCTGTGGGTATAGTTCGGCTGTGGAAGGGTTGTGTGTATTAATTCCAGAAAAGGCTCCCACTACCCACTGGCAGGACTGTATCTTTGCGGGATGACCTTTCTTTGTTCCTTTTTAAGTTCAGGTAGCACCCTTTCCCCAGGGACAGCCACTCCACAAGAAGCTGGCATGGGAACAGGAATCAAAGGGCACACCCGTCCGCAAAGGGCTAGGCCTCACACCAGGGTGCTGCATTTCTAAAGGCCTTTGGTTCTATAGAGAAGTGAAGGGGGAGGGGTTAGTGTAGCCAGGTAGACATCTGTACAGTTTGGGGATGATTCTGCCATCTTGTCTCCCTCTGTCTCTTTCCCTTTCCTGTCCCTTCAATTTCCTGTAGCACAAAGCACTTTGGATGTGATGTCAGAAAGGCAACATCCACTCATTTCAAGAGAAGGGATTGGATTTTGATCTAATCACCAGTGGGCTTTTGTCTTTAAAAGAAAAGGTCTCTCACCACATCTGGGAATCATCTCTGGAATATAACCCTAGAAGAAGAATTTGTTGGCCCCTACTGAGAGAGCAGTCCTTTCTAAAGTTCACCAGTTGTGATGTGAAGGCAAGTGTTCTCAGGCAGAGGACAGCTCTGTCCCCTAAATATCCCCAGGGACGATTGAGGGTGAACTCTGCTGCTGGACCAAGATCACCTCTCTGCCAGCCACCCTGTTTCCTAGGGCCTCATCATGTTGCAGGACCCCTGATGGTGTGTGCCAACCTCCCTCATGTTTGGGAGCCTGAGAAAAGGACTAACCTCCGACCTTGAAACTTTGGAGTGGGACACACTGCTCCTGAAAGCCAGAGCAGCCAAGATCCCTATTTTGTCGACCTGCTGCAAACAGTGATTCGCGCGTGTTCGATGTCGAGCAAACCTCCAGGACCATTTGAAGCTTCCTTACGCATTCATCGTTCTCAGAGCCGTCGTTTGCTTTCCGACTCCTTTCGCCACAGTACCAGCTGAAGCACATCGGTACCTCCCTCAAACCAATGAAGTACTGCTGCCTTGCATTTCTCGAGTCACTGTTCGAAACACCATCTGCTTCACTGCTGCTCCAGTAAGTCTATCGACCTGAACCTGGTGTCTCCCGAACAACAACCTCTGAGCCGCTCTATTGAATCAATTCACTGGCGCATCCTGGTACCTGCTTAACAACTGTTGAACCCCAACTGCTGACTGAACCTGGTAACCGACTAATCCCCATAGCTCGAGTACACATGTCGTGACCGCAGCTGCTTTTCATTCAACCCCCAATTTAAAGCCAGCTTGCTGCTGGGCCATCGCGAATGCCGAATAATTGACCTGAGATTAACCCGCAAATGATACTGAAAAGCCTTGTTCAAAGCAGTCAAAGACATTTGCAAAGATATTACTGACTGCTTTCTGCCCCCCACCCTCCCGGTCCAGCTTTGGGCCCTAGAGACTGGCCAGGTCATTTCATCCATTTTGCAAGACATATCCTTTTGAACATTGTGGTCTTTTAATTGCCCTTTTTCCCGTCTCTTCTCCCAGAGTGCTGCATCTATTCTATCTTTGCACATTCTTTGTTCTTTTTACAGTGGTGGGTTTGTACAGTGTTTTCTAGTTGGTTATTATTGTAAATGGTGTGTTGGATTAAAGTATATATTTTTATCGAGCCTTGATTGGTCATCCCTTCCTTTTGGACTGTTAGACTTTGCTGTTTGGGTTGCTACTGAACCACATTCACACTCCTCTTGAAAGTACAGTCTGCCCTCAGCCCAACTTACCAGAAAAGGTGAAGGAGATATATCTATTGACTGTACCTGTTTTACCTTTATGATTGTGTTGGCCCTTGGTTTGTAGAAGTGTGAGGGCTGAGTGGGCACTATAGCCTCTAATCATACTTGTACTCCCACAGGGCAGAAGTCCATTTGACACGGTCAGTTTGAAAATGGCATTTATAAAGACACTTATTTTTGTAAGAGTGCTGCTGTGCTCTGCCAGGTTGCATGTTTGCTGGTCCATTTATCGGATTGAAGGGATTGCTTGCTGTGCACTTATATAAAGGTGTTTGTGCGCAGCACAGGCACAGATAATCCTCACATTCCTTTTGTGAATTTATTGTCCAGCGACCGTGGGATGTCTATCTGTGTCAATAGTCTTGTTTACGGCGGTATTAGAGAATGTACCCCAAGCTTTTCCCCTGGATTAAACCATTCACGCCCTGTGCAGAATCATCTCAAGAAGCATCTAGGGTAACTTGTAATTGGCTATGAATGTGATGTCTCACCCCTAGAATGACATGCATCGTTGGTGACAGCTAGATATAAGTCAAGGTGTAGCAAACCGATACCATCTCTTATGGATATGTCGATTACGACAAATTCCCTGATGGAAATTCTTCAAGGAATGCATGCAACAGGTTTGTGTTGACAAATTCTTGTGACTTGGTCTGAAGTAGTGCAAGGGATGGCCGGATTTTAACACTGGAGTGAGGGGCCTATGGTTTTGGATTCTGCGTCAGTGTGATGTTTAGCTGCTGCATTTCCAATGAGGTTGCAGGGGATAGGCGGTTTCTGCCAAACCATGAAAGGGATTGATTAAACAAATGTATGAAGATTCAGGGGCACGTTGTGGCATGACGTGTGGGTTCATGGTTAAGGCCCTTGTGACTTGCCTGCATCTAGATGCTCCCCCTTTGAGATTGGTTTTAAATAATATGTTGAATTGTAGTAGCAGTTTGAAAGGTGAAAAGGCTGTAGAAACTGTATGTTTGTATTAGGCTGCGTCTGTGAATGAGAGAGCAGTGAGGATGTTAAATCATGTGGGTGCCTGCGTGAATGAGAGAATTAATGCAGTGTTCTTTTTTGTAACTTGTGTGTAGACACCTGAATGCAATATGAATGTTGTAGCCTGTGGGTCCACACATTAATGGGTGTAGGTAGGGCCACTGCCTGTGATCGAGGAGGGGGCCTTTTATGCGAGCCCTTAGGGTCGGTCGGCTCCTAGGTCCCAAAAAATGCCTGGGCATGTTTTCAAACAGTGGCATATCATTTTTACTGGCAATACGGGAACAGTAGACCTGAGTGTTCTAAGGTGTGGATACTGGCCTAAATCGGCACATGTTTTGTAAAAGTGGCATAGCATTTCCACTGGCATTATTGGAAAAGGTAACATATGTATTCTTAATTGGGCATAGTGGCCTACTTTGGTGCAGCTAATATGGACATAATTCTTACAGTGCCATGGTATTTTTACTGAAATTATAGGCAAAGCCAATAGGAGTATGTTCTTATGTGCGTATGCTTTCATATATTGGTGCAGTCAGCATTAACGTGTTTGGTCAACAGGAAAATGTTTTTTACTCTAGCACAATACTGGCATATATTGTGGGTTAAAGCATTTTGAACATGCCACTGTGAACTGTTAGTGACTTGGCATCTATTGGATTTGTTCATGTGTTACCCTACAAAAGAGATACTAAACTGTGTGGCTTTTTACCCAATTTTTCACAGTAAGCATTCTGTAAAATACACCATTTTAACCCATTATTTAACATGTTCTCAAGGGTGACGGTGCAGAAGTGGGTGTTGTAAGAACTAATTAGAAGCAAAAAAGAAATTACTGCTGAAAATCTACTCCCCCTCCTCCTTCCAGCTCTCACTGCTAGCACTAACAACTCTGACCCAAACACTCTAGTTGAGACTTTTAACAACACTATGTCTAAAGCCTTGGATACCATTGCCTCTATCAAACTACGCAAAAGTAAACAAGAATCTCAACTTAATTCCTGGTTCACCCCCCATCTCAAAGAACGTAAACTCCAAGCAATCTGGAGGCACTCACCCTCAGCTGAGAATAAAACTCTACTTGCTAACCTTGCAAACAAATACAAGAAAGAAATAATCCAAACCAAAAAAAACACATTCAATGAGAGAATCAGTAAAGCTAATTCTAATTCTAAAGAACTATTCTCTATCCTCTGGGAAATGGAAAACCCAATTGCACCCACGGATAATGTCCCCAAGGACAAACAATGGTGCACCAGCATCCAAAATGCATTAGCAAACAAAATAACCACTCTACAGTCTAAAATTGCAAAGAAAAAAGCTAACATAAGTTCCACAGGAACTCACACTACTCCTCTGACAGATACACCAAGTACAGGTGCACTAAATAGCTGCAAACCATTTAGGTTTACCAACATATCCATACTGGAAACCGAAAAGGTTATATCATCCTTGAAACCCTCGAACTTTCAAGGCGACAGTTGCCCAGCACAAGTCATCAAGGACGCAGCTAGAGATTTAGCACCCTTCATATCTAAGCTAATTAATGCCTCCTTTAAATCAAGTACTGTGCCCACGAACCTTAAAGAATCATGGGTACTGCCTCTCCTTAAAAAAAACAGACCCTTGACCCAGCTATCACTACTAATTATAGGCCCATTACCACGGTCCCTTTCCTCCTTAAAATCATTTACAGAGTAGCCTACTTCCAGATCCAAAACTATCTGGAGACAACCAACTACTAGGATCACGCCAATCTGGATTCAGACCACAACACGGTACTGAAAAGGCCTTAATTGACCTCAAGACTCAAATTGACGATAACGTTGAAGGATAACGGTAAAAGAGCTACGCTCCTCCTCCTCGACTTATCGGCAGCCTTTGACCTGATTGACCATGCAGTGTTATGCAAGCATCTAGCGTCTGCCACCCATTTCTCAAGTGAAGCTATAGCCTGGGTACAATCCTTCCTAGCCAACCATATGATGAGAGTGTTCTCCCCCTTAGCTTCAGCGGACCCAATACAAATCACCTGTGGTGTCCCACAAGGTTCATGTGTCTCCCCTACAATGTACAACATCTTCACTAAGCCACTCTTCGACAAACTTGACAGACTGGGGGTAACCTATACAAATTACGCAGACGACACGCAGATCCTCATACCACTATCTGGCAACTTTGTCGTAGACACAGCTCTAGTAAATAAGATCTACCTCCTCATTCAAGCATGGATGGCCTCCCACGGCCTCTGCCTGAATGACGATAAAACAGAGATACTGATCTTGGGTTCCGACTCTAACTTCAAAAAACTCAGCCCCAGCTACACAGCCTTTAATATAGATGGTAATATAATCAAGGTGGTAACCGAAGTAAAAACACTAGGTTTCTACCTAGACTCCACCCTATCTCTTAAAAAAACAAGTCAACTCCCTGGCTTCTTCTACAGCCTACACCTGCAAATTAATTAGGGCCTGTAGACCCTACCTTTCCAAAACTAACTCTATCACACTAGCCAACGCCCTAATAATGTCTAAATTGGATTACTGTAACACCCTATACGCAGGTGCCAATAAAACGGTCATAAACAAAATGCAAATACTGCAGAACAATGTTCTTAGAGCAGCCTTGGACATACCCCGAAGAGAGCATATCTCTAATATCAAGAAAAACCACCACTGGTTAAAAATGTGTGACAGAATACTCCTTAAAATGCTATCTATCACCTATAATGGACTGAATAATACTGCACCACCATATATTTCAGTTAGATTGACCAGAAAATCCGCCCATCACCACACCAGAGCTTCTAACCATCTTCTGCTAGAAATTCCCAGATTTAGACTAACAAAATCAGGCGGTGCGAGCTTCCCTGTTAGAGCTGCCTGCGCCTGGAATGCACTCCCGCCTGCAATAAGAGATGATCAGCCCTATTCTAGATTCAGATGCAAAGTGAAAAGTTGGCTCTGGACCAATGACGCCCACCAAACTGCTCCCCTGCATTAGACTCTGGATTTCTGCATGTAAATATCCTGAAACCTGTAATATCCTGAAACATGTACTATAGACCATCTCTACTCTTCCAGTGTGTTTTGATGTACCCACATCTCGTATATTTGTACTGTAAATACTGTAATAACATGTAAACTATCCACTGTATGTAACTAAGCTCAAGTATTCTTGCTACTGCTGCGCCCGGCTACCCTAGGGTTTGGAGCGCATTATCAAATAATAAACTAAACTAAACTCTCCCAAACCTTCATGGCTTGTTGGGGATCCCTAGCCAAGCTTGATCTTGCATGCACATTCTTGGGAAATGCTTGCGTCGCTCCATTTAAATAATAAAAAAAAAAAGATTGCAGCCGTCACTACCATGGTGAATCATGGGATGGTTGAATGTGGAAAGAAGATGCAAAATAAAACCTTGGGTCATTATAAGTTACTCACCGTAGTGACTAACGTACTCTTAGTCCCCTTTCCTCCATATTTTTTTTGTGTGATTCAGCTGATGAATCAATTTTACACATTTTTCTTCATCATAAATCATCATATAAGATAATAAAACTATTTTATCAAAAATCACATATGTATAATACATTTCATCATGATTCATCTAATAAAATCTATATCACATGTATATAACCTATTTCGGTTATCAAATGCCTATTCCATGTGCTTATGTTAATTTTAACGCATACAAGTAATTTAAAACAGCAATTTGAATTTTCACTTTCTGGCCTAAAACAGGTTCTTTCGTTAATATATACTGTTTATCAAACAGTTTCTTAAAATGTAAAATGCGCAGTTCCATAAGCATGGGACACTCGATTAGCAAATGCTTCAATGTTTCCTTGGTCTGTACACATTTGCAAAATCGGCAAAAGTTTTCGCATTCTTTAATAAGGTGCCGTCGGAATTGGATCTCTCTACTGGGCCACAGCTCAAACATAAAGCACATGAAATCATTGCAATGTCTATCTGAAGGTGACTTTTGCAGATAGCTCTCCATAATACCATATTTTCTGGTTTGAAAGGGATTATACTTATAGGTTTCATAATGCATACATTTCTCTCGAGTGGAGATCCAATCTCTTTCAAACAATTTGGTTTTTACTCGACATGGATTTCCTATTAAAAGTTGTAAGGTAACTTCTGTCTCGCACAGCGTGTGGATGACCAAATCTTCCCATGTGCGTACAAAATCTTGCAGAGAGCTGAACATATATTTGGCTATGATACTCAAGAGTGTTTGTGAGTTGGGGGCAAGTAAACATTTTCTAAATAATGATATAAGTTGCCATCGATATTTGGCACATAATGATATCAGCCAACATTCATACTTTACCCATACGACAGGCATGCAGTTAGGCAACATCAGAGCGCGTCGCCAGTATTTCCCTTAAAGTTTCAGGAATCTATTTTCATTCATTATCGGCCTGGTTTCAGCTCCGTACAACAATATAGGACTGACTTTTTGGAGATAAAAGGTAAGCTGAATTTAAGGTAAACTTCCCGTATCGCTTCATTTTGATATTTGTTTGCAATATTGTTTGCGATATTGCAGTCTGAAGTTTCCTATCCAAGTTTATATCATAAGCTTTAGCATGTACATTATCACTGATCACCACTCCCAGATAAGTGTATTGATGTACCCTCTGTAAATTGACATTCTTCAACATCCACACTCGTGTGCATCTTTGCCTTCTCATGAAATATCATTGTCTTTGTTTTTGCTAGATTGATAGTCAACATATTTCTGTCTACATAGGTTGCTAGTGCATTTAATAATTGTTGAAACCCCTGTGGAGTTTTAGACATTAAAATGAGATTGTCCACATAAAAAAGGGCAGGGATCTGTTGGCCACTTATTTTAGGCGTGCCACTATTGATGTTATCAAAATCACGTGTCATATCAAATATGAAGAAATTAAAAAGGGCTGAAGCTAAAATACATCCCTGCTTCAACCCCCGAAAAGTAGGGATTTCATCTGTTAGATCTCCATGTAGAGTTATACGAATTCTAATCTGGGTGTCGGTGTGGAGCGCTTAGATTAGTTCACATAAATGTATGCGGCATGTTGCCTTCCTCAGCTTATCAAACAGTATCTCCCGTGACACAGAGTCAAATGCGGACTGAAAGTCCACGAAGACCATATAAAGGGGTTGCCCCATGGAGGAATGAATCTGTTGAATGGCATTAAGCATGTACAAATTAATTGCGGTGCCCAGGCCTCGAACAAATCCTGTCTGGAAACAATTGCGTCGATGATAATGTGCTGTCCATTCATTAAATTCATTCAGCAAGATTCAGGCAAAAATGTTCCTAGGTGCATCAAGGAGAACGATCGGTCTATAATTCATGGGACTTGACTGATCGCCCTTCTTGAATATAGGCACTATAATTGACTGCCGCCAGGACGAAGGTATAATGCCAGATGCCATTACCATGCTAAATACATTGTAAGGTATTCTTGCCCAGGGTTCAGGGTTGTTCTTGAACATACGATTATTAAGTCCATCTGGACCAGGCGCCCGGGAATTGCTTGACTTATTTATATAGCTTAAGATGTCTTCTTCATTAAGTTTTAGGCTAGTCCACAAGGTGTTTGTACTGTAGCAGGAGTTAGCGCAAATTCTTGGTTTCGCATAAAGGTCAGTATAATACCGAACCCAGTCAGCATTAGTAACCCCATTTATTTGAATTGGAAACTGTGTCTTACAGGTTGCCAAATTAAGATAACTCCAAGTCTGGGCTGAGTCTTTCCCGGATGTTGCTCGCAGCATATCTTCGCCATCAAGCTGATATAAATGTGCCTTTCTCGACCGTTGCCAGTTATTATACTGGCACTTCAGTGTTTTAAGGAGGCTAGCTCTCACTGCGTGAGGTTGTTGAAGTGCCAGTAATCTTTGGCGTCTCAGTTCTCTTTTGCGGTCTCGGATGCTTGCATCAAAGAGATGTGTCTTCTTATGATGGCTATCCACGTGTGTTTTTGGTTGGCTTTTAAACATATGAAGCACATTCACATAATTAGCCCTAGAGCTTGATGTTCGTTCAGAGTGCAAGTGCCACATTTCAGTTATGCTCTCATTAAGATGATATTAAGTTTGTATGTCCCATTTAAAACGGATCTTTTGAGTTATTCACTTGAAGGATGCCTTGGTACTGCTTACAACTGACCTGATTGATCTTGCCTTGTAATAGCCAAGAAAGTAGGTTATGATCACTATTGAACAAAAAGTGTCTAAACTTAAAGACACTCCCGTCCCCTGCACACCTTACAAGCTGAAATAAAATCAAAAAATAACATTTGCACTTTTATATATAGAAAGAATTGTAAATTTAGAACATAGGTAACAAAATATCTTCATAAAAGTACAGAAAAAAGGTATCAACTGACTTCCAATATGGCCAGCATGAAAAACAAATCAAACCAGACAAAGAAATAAGCTCCCAATTTTGAACTGCAGCTTCAAGCTCTACGCATTTCGGGGACTATCCCCTTCTTCAGGAGCAAAACTATCTGCAAGTATAGATATATATACAATTAGAGGACATCTCACATATCATTAAAAGTTTGGACAAACTAAACACATTAAATAAAGAGAATACATTAAATAATGATGTACACATAAATCCAACCACAATTCTACATAACATACACAAGTGTTTGTATATTCACAGTGGTACAACTGGTATGGCTCCAAATGTAAATCTCAAAATGCATTAAAACCTAAAACACTTATTCGTATGTACCTCACAGTGGGAATGTTGTCAAAGAAAATAGAGTCTCTGTCTGTGCATCTGTCTGTGCACGACGTACACAGAACCAGGATCCCTGTGAATACTCCCGCCGTCCTCAACAAGTGAAATGTGATTGCCGAACTCTGGAATACCAAAGCATATCTATCAGCTCCAATTACACGTAGTTAAATCACCAAACCTTAATGACTAAACAACTAGTTCAAAAAACACCTATTACTCATGGGCAACTAATCTGTGCAGCTCAACGATCACCAAAATCCACAACCTTGTGCCACCACCTCATTTTGTGCCAACACATCAACTTAACACAGAAAGTTAAAAAGCCCAAATCCTCAAAGAAAACCCAAAATTTAAATTGTGCAACTCTTCCAACATATATTATTTACCTAAGGCAAATCAATAGCCAATCCAATCCAAATTCAGGACTTCCAGTACCCCGCATCCAATGTAAAGCATCCTGCTGATTATAGAAATGTATAATGCAACTAAAAAACAAACACAAAATATACCATTTACAAACTAACACCACATTTCCAATACAAACATAAATAAATATAAACACATCCACACAGCTTAAACTTACTTCCAGAAGTGCACCTCTTCACCTCAGATTCAACGGCTCCTCTCCAATTCACACGTAACAGATCGCAACCCACAACACACTTCCTGGCTCATTTTATACTGTTTCCTGGTAGTCACATGATAAAGTCACGTGACCCGCCGGCACTGAATACTAAAAGAATGCACAAAGCTCCCTGCAACCTGCCAAATACACAGGTAATGCTAATTAAGCACACAGGTACTGAGTGAGTAAATCAAACAAAATAAAAAAGACACCAAAGATGAATGTGTGTGTATTTAAAAAGGAGATAGACATAGAAGAAAGACTGCATTTTTGAAGAAATTAAAAAAATAAATAAGTGCCTTAAAACTATTGCTGTCCATCAACCATACTTAACTACGCGGCAAATTCAGAAATAACCAAGTAAACTAGTTATGTACTAAAGATAAATGTGTGTGTATTTAAAAAGAAGATAGACATAGAAGAAAGACTACATTTTGATCACTATTGACCTGTTGAAGCACCTTAAATTCCTCAATTTGACTAAAAGTTGTTGATTTGGCATACACATAATCTATGATGGATTTGCTGGAACCTCTAGACCAGGTGCAAGCAGCTGGCACATCACCTTCAATTGATCCATTTAGCATATACATTTGGTGTGCTTCCATGAGCGCCATCCACTTGTTCAGTGAGACCGACTTTATTCCTCTGTTATCACTAAGACATCTCAAATTGATGTCGCCAGCCAGAATAACATCTGTGATGTCCTATGACATTTGTATGGTCATCATAATGTCTTCCGAGTCACTGAAGAATTTATGGTCAGTCAGGGCTATAGGATTTCTGTATGTATTAGTTATAGCCAGGACTCTCTCAAAACCAACAATCTTTACTAATTGTATATGATTGTTGGGTGAGGCCCAGGATTGTAATTGCAAGCCTGGTATTTTTTAGGGCTATCATGAGACCAGAGGTCGTGCGCCCTTTGTGTTTTTTCTCAGCTGGTATTAAATTGATTTCATGATTGTTCCAAATTGGTACATCCACCAGCCAGGTTTCTTGAAAAATGACTGTCGTAGGAGTCAATCAAGTCGGCACTTTCAGTGATCAAGTGGAGATGGCCTCATGTGTTCTAGAAAACCACATTTATCTCTATTGCAGACACACAAAACTGATTCTCAGTTTGAGTATTTACTTCAAAGATCACTTGACCCAACGAAACCACTCATCTGCCTTTTCTGATCAGAGCGAAAGACATTGTTAATTCTACCACCTGTGTTTCTATTGTTTGAATTGGATGTGCTTTTGCAAGAATCAGCAAGATCAAATGTTGCTGGATCCATTGCTATGAGAAATCCCATTGCAAACAGTTCCATTTTCGCTAGCCAAATGATGTTCCTTACCACTCCCGAAGGGATCCACAACCTAACTATGGACAAATCTGTATCATTGAGAAATTCAACCTGTTCAATGTCATTTGAGGTTATGTCCTCCAGTTTTTGTATATCCGACAATATATTTAATACACTGCCTCGACATAAGTCATAAGAGGCAAAGGGGGCAGATCGAAATTTCAAGATCAGTCGATGACACTGGGGGCGACAATTCGACTTAGAAGATTTGTCATGGTGAGCCGCGCCATCAATTTTAATCCCACTCACCAGGTCCTGACGGATGGGATTCCCATTTTCATTACTATTAGTAATCTGTGTGTGAATTGATTGATGTTCATTCACCACCACCGGTTTGCCTATACTAGTTGGCATATGACTCATTGAGGAATCAACAATTGAGTTACTTGTTTTGGTTCGTAGTTATTCTTCAATGGATTTACAGATTTCAACCTTTAACCGTGGTAACCAGTTATCTGTTGTCGTTGAAATCTGTTTTTCAATATTCAATTCCCTGGCGTCAACACAAGGTTTTTGTCTGTTCATCCTCTATCAGGAGGCGAACTGTTGGCACTTCCTGTTGTCGCAGGAGGCAAAGAGGTCCACCTGGGGGTGTCCCCATCTGCTGAAGATCTCCTGCAGTATGAGGTTGTTTAGCTGCCACTTGTAATTGTCAACTCCCAGTCTGCTGAGCCTGTCCGCCTCCAGGTTGGATTCCCCCGGATGGTGGACTGCCGTGAGGTAGATGTTGTTCTCCAGGGCCCATTCCCACATGCTGACTGCCAGTCTGCACAGTGGAGGGGACCTGGTACCTCCCTGCTTGTTGCCATAGAACATGCTGGTCGATATGTCTGTCTGAATGAGGATGACCTTGCCCGCGATAACCGTAAGGAAGGCTCCGAGCGCTAGCCAGATCGCCTTCAGTTCCAGCCAATTGATGTGGTGCTCCTGCCGGGTCCAGGTGCCATGGACGTAATGGTTGTCCAGGGTAGCCCCCCATCACTCCAGAGAGGAGTCCGTAGTGATAGTGACCTGGGGGGTAGGCTGCCGGAAGGGCTTGCCCGTCCGCAGGTTGCAGTCCCTGGACCACTGTGAGAAATGATGATCATTTCCGCCTGTGAGCCCTGTTCCTGGTTCCATGATTCCACGAAGTTCAGCTGTATCCTCCTCATCTTGAATCTCATGTGGGGGATGGCCAATAGGACCGCAGCCATGAGACCTAATAGATGTTGGTACCACCAGGCCAATGTCACTTCTCTGCTGAGGAAGTGCGCAGTGGCCCTCTTGTTGGCCGTGATCTTGTCCTCCGAAGGGAAAACTCTCTCGGAGCCTGTGTCCCAGATGAGCCCCAAGAAGGTCAGACTCTGCGTAGGCTGCAGCTGTGACTTCTTGAAACTGAGCGAAAATCCCAGATCGTGAAGTGTGTTCTTGAGGGTGTAAGAGGCGCGGTGCACCGGTTCCGGAGATGAAGCCCTGATGAGCCAGTCGTCGAGGTACGGATAGATGTGGTGGCTCTGAGACCTGAGGAGGGCCGCAACACTATTCATCAGCCTGGTAAAGACCCTGCGGGCTGAGATGAGGCCAAAGGGAAGCACCTTGTATTGGAAATGGCAGCCCATGATCCTGAATCGTAGAAAAGAACGATGAGGCTGCAAGTAAGCATCCTTCAGATCCAGGGAGCACATTCAGTCTCCCCTGCACAATGTCTCTGCTATTAAAGCCAGCATAAACATCTTGAATCTTTGTAAAGGTTGAGGGTGGAAAGGTCCAGCATAACTCTCAGGCCCGCCAGGTTCTTTTTCTGAATGGCGAAAAACCTGGAGTAGAATCCAAAGCCTCGCTCGGAGGCTGGGGCTTCCTCCACTGCCTGGCTTTCGATGAGTGACCGGATCTGTTCTCACTGCGGGACGTAGCGTGAGGACTTCAGCAAGGACCCCCTCTGATGGTTGCTCGACCTCGGGTTGAGGAAGGCCCAAGTACTCTGCCAGCCCTGCAAGACGTTCATGGAAGGGCTTGGCTGATGACGGTGTGCCGGGTTCCTCCTCCTCATCTGTTTCCATCTGAGGGTCTGGTTGGTCTGACACTGGTGGAGTGGTGCTGGGAGCCGAAGTCTGTGGTGTGGAGACCGGAGCTGGAGGTTGGTACGGAACCGCCTGCACTATCGGTTGGGGGCAGGAGCAGGTGGCAGAGGCTGAACAGGGGACAGGGTTGCCTGTACTGGGGCCTGTGCGCCAGAGCCATTGGCGGGAGCACGTCCCTGAGGATGACCCCCATCTGAGGAAATTTCATGAGCCCGAGGAACCTTGCAAAGAATCTTTCCTCACAGGACGGAGTGGTAGACTATACTGACTGGGTAGCAGGCAGCTGCTCGAGGCATTGTGTACCCTGCCCATACGGACGCAGCGGAAACCTGCCCTGCGCAAATGAAGGGTAGGCTGTAGGCCACATACATGCTTGACACAAGTCCCACCTTGACACACGTTCCTCCACCTGCTCCCTGCCTGTTGTGCGGTATCGGGCGGATGTCAGAATTGTCTGGCACAGTGGCCATTTGTTCGAGCTGCCTTCCACGTTCCTGCGTCGTGTTGCTTGGCTCACTGGGCCCAGCCCCATCCAGGACTCTTCAGTGTGGATCATGAGGCCTACCCTGTTCCTCCGGCCGAGACCTGGTAGGTGTGTTGCCCTCGGCGGATCTGCCGGTAGAACTGTGTATAGGCGCCCCCTCTGACATGTTGCCGGTACTAGGGCATGGCCCCTCGGGTGAAGACCCAGTAAAAGAACCTTCCGGTCCCTCAGCACTGTCACCCGGAGGATCAACTGACCCCTCGGCCTGCTGGCCAGTAACTGATTTAGCCTCGGTACTCGTGCTGTTGAGAACCAAAGCGGTTCCTTCCACGCGGATAAGTCCCTGGAAAGGAGTCTCCCTTGCGGTGTGCCCTGGAAAAGAGTGGCCCTACCTTGGGCCTGGATCGATGATTGACGAAGTCCTTCAGGTCCTCTGGAGGCGATCTCTGGAAGAGCTCCCTCCACCTGGCTAGTATTTTCTTCAGAGACCTCGAGGAAAGCGTGTCACACGCGGTACATGCTTGCCAGCTGTGGTCTGGGCCAAGGCAATGTAGGCAGAGTGCGTGGGGTTCTGAACTTGGAAAGAGCACGTCTCAGAATGGACACCTGCTGATCCCTGTAGAAGTCGCCATGCACCGGGGAGGAGAGCGACACCTGAGGACCGAGCATCCTGAATCGTAGAAAGACAGAAGAGAAGAAGTATCTGTGCATGGAGTTACATGGCCAAAGCCAAACCTAGGAGCGCTGTTGAATTCGGCCCGTTCCCGTTGATGCAGAAAAGGGGACTGAGGTATGGTGCCTGAGGTGTGGCGCCGGAGGGCATTCGGGGCAGCACATGCTCCCAGGGCCACACACCTGCGTGCCTCTAAATTTAAAGGGGAAGAAGTTTTTTTCTGGTGAAAAAGGTTCTGTCTCCCGTCCCTTGGAAGGGACACCCCATGCAGTATGGAGGAAAGGGGACGGGACGTAAGAGTACTAAAGGTGTACCCCAAGTTTAAGGAGGCAAACCTGTGTGGAGTCGGCAATGAGAGTCAGACACAAGGTTATCATTTTGTGGCTAAATACTTTGATGAAATGAAAATGAGTTTGGGAAAATGCCTCTCATACCCTATTCTAAGGAGGAGTTTCCCTACCTAAAATCGTAGACTAAGGATCTGTCTGTGTCAGTATGTCAATAACTGAAAAACTATCCTTGTGTCCAAAATGTCCTATCCTGACCCTCACACTGTAAACAAAACAATAAAGGGTGCAAGGAAATGTCTTTAACCTGCTATTGGCAAAAAAGTGTTTACAACTGAAAATAAGAATAGCTCCAACAAAAATGTTCTCCAAGGTGAAACACCTTGGTTCCAGAACATTTCCCCTTCCTCCGAATTCTTAAGTAGGCTGGCAATTGTCTCTTTTATCAACAGTTTCTTTGTCTCTCTCCTTGATTCACAAGGTTGCTGTTTAGGCAACAAGTTCTGTAACAGTCTTTCTTTAACACAAGTTTCTCCTCTGTTTAGAAAGCACTGTCCCCCTTTATGATTTCTGGTAGTTTTGCAAATTGCTTGATATACTCCGATGCCAGGACTCTTTATGCAATTCCAACTTCCTGATATACTGTCCTGCCAGATAAGACCAAATAAGGACTGCCCTGCGTCGGCTCGACCTGGGGGAAGGTGAAGGGGCAAGACGGTCAGCGGACAGGATAAAGAACCTCGTGGCATGGCCATTTTGGAGCCAGGCCACTCATTTGTGCCAAATGCGGCAAGCGCGGATAACTTGGCGAAAAAGGGTTCAAAACACAAGAGAAATGATAGCTGCCACCAGTCCCGTCCGTGACACACTTGCACAGTTCATAATAAGTCCAGCGAGAGTTTCTAGGGCCTTTGGAATGACTAGAGACCCAAGAGCGCGGTAATGTAAGTTACAGTGCACTCTTGTTCCATGTTGCACAAAAGCTGCAACATGAGGAAAGGACTAAGGGAAACGAAGTCTCCCAGTACTGACTGACTTAAGGGCATGTCAGTTTCCCCATAAGAATTGAGCGAAAGCCCAGAGGAGTGCGGCGGAAGGCTGCGCTTCTCTAACAAAGTCTAGATCAGGGTGTAAAACAACAGCAAAACGTTTGGGGGTTGCCACATGGAGGGAAAATGACACACAATATGAAATCTTTCCCAACACCGGCCACAAGTTTTTTCCTCGTTGTTGTCAACATGGTAAGAGCATCCATCCACATACAGTGGGCATTCCCTCACACTTGTCTTCTTCAAAGACGTTGTGTGGGGAATTAAGGTATGCCTCCATGTTGTCCTTGATTTTTAGACTTTTGTCCTCGAGACAGTTTTCTCTGGAACAATCATGCAAGTCAGCCAGACCTTGCGCGAGGGGACTCTTCTTGTTTTGGCCACATCTGACCTCCACAGGAAAGCCTTGCATTGACAGAATCCAGGAAGTAATTCGGGAATTACTCAAATTTCCAGCCCGGATTCTGGCTCTTTGGAGATATTGCAGAGGCTGGTGTGGAGTCTCCACTATGATGTGTTCCTCCTGGATGAACGGGCGGTAATTCTTCAATGCCCACACCATTTCCAGGAGTGCCTTCTCACAATCGTTGAATTTTTCCTCCACAGAGGATAAAGTTTTACTCACATAGGAGATTACTTTATTGACCTTGTCATGCTTTTGGTATAATACTGCAGTCAAGCATGTATTAGAGAACCCTGTCTCCAAGAAGAACTCCTTGTTTCTGACAGGGTAAGCTAGGCAAGGCGCTTGTGAGAGGCTTCTTTTGAGTTGTCTTACTGCCTCGGCTTTTTCTGGACCCCATTCCCACTTGACCCCCCCCTTCAAAAGGTGAATCGGGGGTCTAGTGATCTCTGCGTAGCCCTCAATGAACTTTCTGCTGTAATTAGTCAGTCCAAAGAGGCTCCTTAGTTCCCGCAGAGTTGTGGGTTCTTTTAGTTTCTGGAGTGCGTCCACTTTCTTTTCCTGGGGACAGAGACCCTGAGGAGTAATCTCACGCCCCAAGAAATTAACACGGGTTCTACATTACTGTGCTTTCTGAAAGGAAAGTTTTGCTCCGGCGGCCCTCAACTGTGTCAGAACATAACGGATCTCTGCTATGTGTTCCTCCACAGTTGAGCTTTTGATGAGGACATTGTCTATATAAGCCAGGTTACCCCTCTCACCCAGATCAGGCATGGCCTTGTGTAGGAAAATGTTGAATTCATTGCCGGAGTTGATGTATCCGAAGGAAGTCCGGGTCCATGTGTACTGCTGCCCCCCAAAGGTAAAGGCCAGCTTGTATTGGTTCCCCCTACTGACAGGCACAGTCCAGTATCCATTGGTCAGGTCTATTGCAGTGAATACCTGTGACCCCTGGATCTGGGCCAGCCCTTGGTCAATGTAGGGAAGAGGCCATCGGGAAGTATGGCCCTGTTTGTTGGGCTCCCTAAGGTCAGTGCAGAGTCTCCACTAGCCAATTGGCTTCATTATCCCCAGCACCGGATTATTGAAGGTGCTGTGGACTGGACGGATTATCCCACGGGACTCAAGGTTCTTAATTATTTCAGTAAGGGACTCCATCGTTGCGAGAGGCAAGTGATTTTGCTTCACAAACACTGGAGTCATGCCAGGGTCCATGGGAATTGTTGTTGTGTGGATGTCGGTGTGACCACAGTCATGAGTCCACCGCAAAGAGATCTTGAAAATCCAAGAAAACTTGTTTCAACTTTTGCTTCTGCTCCAGAGTCTCACAGGCATCAGCTAGGTTGACACTCTCTTCAACCATCTGCCTGAAACCTGGAAAGACTTCTGGTTTCGCTATCTCAGCGGTCTCCTCCAGCTGCGTGGAGAAGTCCCTGGTCAGAGTGCTGATTTGGACTGGTGGCTTCAGGTACGAAAGGCTGCCCTCATGGACCTGGAAAATCACCTCATCCCTCCTGAAGTCACAAGTCACATCTTCCTTACCATAAGGGCAGGAAGTGTACACTAGGAAGTTCCCCCCCATCCCGGGTAAAGATCCTGTCTGGCGTTGTGTTGTCATCACTGTCGCTGTCAAAACAGTCTTTGGGGATTGGTCCTAACAGTTCATTTCCTAAATCAATGGAAACATGTCGGTCATCAACTGCCATTCCAATAATGGTGCCTGCGGCTAGAGTGATACTCTTTAAGTCGCTGTTATCCACCTCTATTGGAATGGTGTCATGTTCTATATTGACTAATGGTGTTGGGTTTACCCCCAACCCTTGCTGTTGGAGAGAAGCATTCAGATGAATGTAAGCATCAGGGTTTTTCAATTTCTGTCCTCTTTTAACTTTCACTTCCAGGGAGAATTGTCAGTTCCTTTCTGGGATGGTGACTTCCTCTCCAATCTGAATTTCAACTGCATAAGGTAGCAATTGAGCTGACCTAAATGCTTTCTCTGGATCATCAAAGCCCATGGGATTATCCGCTAATCGGGACCAAGATTTGAAGTGTATTAGGTCCAAACTAATGGTAAAGCGATTGAGAATATCACTGCCTAAGTAAAAGACGGCAGTGACGTCTTGCATGACCCAACAATTATGGATTATGCTCTTGTTGCCTATGGAGATTTTGAGCATACACCTGCTTGGCAGGAGATGTTGGAATTGGGCGCTTCCAGATCCATTTCCCATTTGTCTATAAGTCTAAATGTGGGAATGGCTGGATCTTTTGGGAGTTGGTGGAACATGGCTTCACTGATGAAGCTCTTACCGTTGTTCACACACACTCGGGCGAGAACAGAGTCCTTCCCTTCATTTAACTGAACAGGGATGAACTGCTCTCCAATTTGCTGAATATCAGCCAGGCTCTGAGCTGATTTCACATCTTTCTGGACTATCGGAGTGGGAGTGCCTGATTGTGGATTGGTAAAGAATTTCAGAGTGTTTCCTTCCAGTGTGGAATACCACCTTAGAATGGAAGGAAGGTTGATTTTTCAGAAATCGAGAGGACCCCCCCATCACCATTCTGTTGTCCTACTGCTATTACTGTCACGTCTGGAATTTGGTTGTTCTGGAAGTGAAATTCTACTTGGTCAGATTTTTGTTCAACCATGTGGCAGGTGCCGTTTAAACTAACATGGTTGACACTCTGTTTCAATTTTATTGGTCGACTAGTCTGGGTCCAGAGGACCTTGTTTACACAGTCTGTTAGGGGTGACAACCTTCTCAGGAGGTCATTCCCTAGTAAAGAAGGGGTGCCCTCTGGAGTCTCTGCTATGACCGGGTGTTTCACCTTGTGTCACCCAATTCTAATGTCCAAATCCGCAGTCCCCTCGACGGGAATTTCCTTCCCGTCAAAGTTCTGAAGTTGTCCAGGAAGAGAGGTGAGAGGAATTTGGTAATTTTCCCCCCTTCCTGAATTCAGTTCATCAAAGGCCTTTTAGGACAGAAGGGTAGCTTGGGATCCAGTGTCCACCAGTGCCAAAATTGTACCCTGCCCCTGTACTTGAACCGGGGCATAGTATCTTCCCTCCTTCTCCACAAGGGGTCACAGATAATGCACATTTTTGGACAACTGGGGGGTTAGTTTTCTGGTTTTTGACATGGAGAGAGAAGAGATTTGGGCAGAATTCTGTGGGAATCTTGGGAATCTGCAAGAAAAAGGTGGCAACTAGAGATGGGAGAAGTTTTGAGTTTTTGGGGTCCGGTTCTGGGCCGCCCCCCCTCCCTTTTTGGAGTCACCAGGATGGGTTTGAACCAGGGGATTTTGATGCTGTTGGTTCTGGGATGGGATGATGGGCGGCGCTAGCTCAATCCCCACATCTACCCAGTCTGGATGTGAATCCCTTGGGACCCATTTTTCCCTGGGAGGAGTACCCCAATCTCTGAACGAGAAGATCCTTTTCCCAGGATCCTCTGAGGATCCCTCTCCTTCAAAGTGGAAGATCTGTACCTCCTCCACAAAATGGGTTTGTTTGGGTCCTTTGTTTCTCCTACCCCCTCTCTGCTCCTTGGGTGGCAGACTTTTAGGGACAGGAGATTTTGTTTCCGGTTCCTGGGTTTCCAGGGGCTGTTTACAAGTGGGGAAGGAAGCCTCCTCCAAGACTTTACACCCCCCTTCCCCTTGTGCCTCCTCCCTGGGAACCAGTGGGTTGTCGGGGGCTGCCCCGTCATTGTTCTGGAGCACCAGGTCCAAAATTGGAGGTATTCTGTGTCGGCATGTCCATCTGAGGGTTCTGCTGAGCCCTCAGCATGCAACCCAGATCCTGTGCCATGTTTTGGATCTGACGCTCAAGCTGGGAAACCCGCTCAGGCTGATACGGGGTCCTGTTTTCTCCCTTGGGCTGATCCCAGGAAGGGTAGCTATCCCCTCTCTGGTAATACCCCGGGATGGGAATATTTGGGCTCCCCTCTCCCGGATTAGGTTGTCTGGGCTCAGGAAAGTGGGGAAAGAAGGATGGATTATTTTGGGGTTGGAAGTTCTGTGGGTACCTGGGGAAAAAGTTGTGCCCAGGATTTGGAGAATTTCTGCCCTCCTGGGGGAAGTTAGGAGGGAAGTTCCCTGGGTTAGGTGCTTGGTTGGATCCCCCCCTTGGGCTGGAGGAGCCCACACATAACCCAGGATGGGTCGGTTTCCCTTGTAGCAGGGACTTACATAGTCGGGAGAGTGAGGGATCCCATTTGTGGGACTACCTCCCTGACTCCCCGTCTGTGACTGGCCCGAGGGCCTTCTGGGCTTGGAATTATTTGGTGCAGGTAGGTTTTTAGGCCTCCCATCTCCAAATCTAAAATGGGGGCAACCTTTACCTCTGCCACCTTAGCAGCGGCAGGGGTGCTGGTCAGTTTGGGGCTTTTCTGAGCATTATTTTTATTTTCTATAGGCTTCTGCACCTCATAGATTCGGGTGGCCTGTTCAATGACACAGTCTAGTGACCTTTGCTCATGGAAATCTCTCACTAGCTGGGCCATGATGTATTTTGGTAGCGCATGGAAAAACGTATTAACAAATTCTTTACTGTCCATGCGCACCCTTTTGGTAGTCTGTGCAAAGGCATGCTTCAACTGCTGCACAAATTCTTGTGGGGCCTGATCCTCCCCACATTGCAAATTGTAGACTGCCTTGCGAGCCTCTTGGGGATTTCTATGAACAGAAAAGTGCTTTAAGATGGCCGCCCTATATGTGGATCATCTTGAATGATTTTCGTCCTCCAGCCCCGCAAAGAAACTGGAGAATTCTGGGGAGGATGTCCATTTTACGTACTGAATGCAGCTACTGCTGTCTTTCAAATGCAAAGTCCCCATCATTTGCTTAAAGAGCTCTAAGTGTTTCCACATCAGAATACTTGGCGTTCTTGTGATAAGGCGTGATGACACTCCTTATTGCCTTAATCTGTTTTAAGGGGTCCTTAAGCAAGGCCCTTTTTGCCTTATTGGCCTTCTTGGTTTGGGTAACCCTGGTCCATTCATCCTCTGACTCAGAGGCACTGCTCCCAGAGGTGCCCGTCTGATCTTCTAGGTTCTCCCGGATTCTGCGAGCCTGGGAATGGCTGGCAGAATGTGGGGACCTAGTCTCCTGTGTCTTGGGGCATTCAGAGGAGTCTTCTGATTCCTCCTTGCTCCCAGGATTTGATGGGTACCCCCCACTGACCTAACTGGGCAGGGGTTTTCAGGATGCCCTTAGTGGGCCTACTCTCCTGGGGTTCCCCACTAAACTTCACAGCACTTGGGTGCCCATACCCAGTTGCCCGTCCATCCATTTCTGGGAGGTACTGTTCTATGAGCCCCATCCTTCTGACTGGATAGTAATTCGCCATCCCCGTGGCCCTGGGCTCATGTGCGCCAGGGGACATGGGGGTGGCAGAGTCCAGGGACTGGGAGAGATGAAGGCCTCTGGTACTAGGGCTCCTGAGGTTATGCTCAGGTGTTTCCCTTTCCCAGCGAACCTCATCTCTATCAGCCCCTGCTCCCTGTTGCCATGCAAGAACCTGAGCTTTCTGTTCCTCAATCAAGGCCTTACTAGACTCTATCAGTCTCTCTTGAATGGCTACCTGTTGCTGGAGCCTATCATTGTGCTGACAGAGAGCCTCATTTTCTCTCTGTGCTTCCTGGTTTGTCTTGGAGTACTGGGCCAGTCTTTGCTGCAGGAGGGTAACCTCCTGAGTCCCGTCCCTACTGGCCTGTTCATTCCTTGCCAGAGCATCTTCCACCATCCTGGTGTGCTCTAACAGGTTTTGATGCTCTTTTTGGAGGTCACCCAGTCCCTGGAGGGCCAGGTGATTTTCTTCCAGCTTCCCTTTTAAGTGACAGAGTTCCTGGCCTAAGGTATCCCTTTCCTGAGCAAGAGCCTTCCTCTGTGCCACCAGGTCGTCCCTCTGTCTTTGAAGGGCACCAGCTTTCTGGCGCTCTTCCTTAAATTCTGCCTGGGTGTCCAGGTCTTTCAGAAATAATTTGTTGCTCTCTGCCTTCTCTCTATCTAGGTGGCTTTGCAGGGTGACTACCTGCTCCGCGTATACCCTTTGAAATCCAGTTGTTGCTCCAGCTTTTTCTGAGTCTGCAGTAGGGAGTCCAAACCTTCTTGGTACTCCTTCTGCAAAGCCAGAATTCTGGTATCCTGGTCTGCCTTTTCCTGTTGCAGGATACCCATATCCTCTTTGATTTTAATTATATAGTGCCTACTTTCGTTTTCTGACTACTGGCTCCTCTGCAGCCTCTGCTCAGAAGAGTCCAGATCAGATTGGGCCTTCTCTAATGCCATCAGTTGCCTACTTGCCAGATCTTTGCCTTTAGCACATTTGTCCTGTATGGCTCCCATAGACAGATATAAATATGCCGCTATCTTGGCAATCTTGTTGTGCTCATCCTTGGCCTAGGGGCCATATATAGTTCACTCAGGGCCACATGTAAGGGACCCTGATCTCTCCAGATATCTAACCCAGTTGCAGTGATCTGTTGTGTGATTGCCTGCAACCACACATTCTGGTCCTGCTCAGTCCATTCACCTCTCACAAACAACTTATGCAAAAGGTGCTCTCTAGCTATCTTGATGTCTACCAATGTCGCCATTCTGGAAATTGATTTCCTTCCTGACTTACAAAAGTTTATTATTTTATTTTGCAAAACCATTTCCTTAGAGCGTTCCCTTTTGAGGGGTGCTTTTACAGCGTAACACAGCGTGGTAGCCCAACAGGATTTATGTATCCTATTAGTTAGCACACTGTATTGAACTGCACAAGTGGTAGAACTAATCCAGAAATCCGGGACGAGCCCCCAATCTGTAAATGACTTCAATCCAGCACTCCAACTAAGTCAATGCCTAGTATGGGATGCCCAATGGAAGCCCTTATTTATATATTTTTATGTCAAAATTCTTTAAATCTGGATGATGAACCCTTATATAACGCCCCTCTCTTTGAATCTCCCCGACCTCACTGAGCCAAGAAGAAGGTTTGTTTTGCAAATTAAAAGGTTTATTTGAAGAATTGAACAATATATATATATCACACATTTATGAATAGGAATAATATCTGGATAGCACACTTATGAATTTGACCAGTGATCAGCAATGGATAATATTACAATATCAGCAATCTCTTTAATCAATGAGAAGTAGGAATAGGAAGGATAAGGTAGCAGAGAATACTTTGTATGAGTTCAAGGAAATGCAAGATAGGAAAGAATGCAACACAGAAATAAAACTAGATATGACTTCAATCAAAAGACAATATAATCACTCTTTCCCCTGTGACTACTCACTCCCCCCAATATTATGCAATATGAAGAGGTGGAAATGAGGGCACACAGGCTTCAGGAATACTAATCAACAATGCAGTTCAATCCCAGTTCCCCCAGAAAGAGATACACAGTAATGATTTTAAAACGGGTCAGAATTCTTGTGAATGTGATTTGTAATGAATGGGAAAATGCTAACAATGATTTTAATTTGCTAAATGGGATTCAGAATTAGTGAGAGTTACTTTGGATTGGTTCACTAGCAGTGATTTACGAATGATTATCAGAATGAAAACGAAATTCAGCAGTTGAAAACAAGAAACAGCTATTCTGACGTGGTGAAATTGAGCTAAAGTGCAATTCGTGGCAACTTTTCAGCGTGCGTGAAACGCGATTACAGCAAAACTATAAGAAGAATTGGGATGTCGTTTTAGGTTCTTTGGAAAGCTTAGGATCTTAGCTTCAAAATGACATTATATTCTGGTTCTAGGACGTGTGGTTCAATAGTTACAGAGGTTCTTGTGAAGGTAGATTTTTCAGAAATAAAGTCAGTGTTTCAAAAATTAAAGATTGCGCTTTAAAGATTTGGAATCAATATGGACTTATACTAGGGGGCTATGAAGAAGCAAGACACTCAACGGGCAGCCACCAGAACAGCAGTGCCTCCGCTCTGATCTCTGTCCGTCAAAACACTTGTCCCTCTTCAGAAAAATATCAGTGCATAGATGATTATTGCTACAATTATCACAGACAATATAATGAGAAGTCAGGATGGACACAAGATTCTATAATGCATTCCTGGATAGGTTGAAATGGATGGAATAGGATTACTTTAAACTAAGAGATGACTATGGACAGTTCTAGACTAGATACTCACTCCTATGGATTTGGAATGGAGTGTGCCCTGTCAAAGATCTGGTCTATGGTTTGGCTGGGATTCTCTCGCCACCGTACAGGTCTCAGGCACTGGGTTCTGCTCTCAGCACGGCACTAGGATCTGCGCGGCCTCTTGGACTGGATCTGATGGGTTCTGGATACAGCTCTGCTCTCTGGGTCTGGATCTGGGTTCTAGCACAGGGTTTTTAGCTAGAATAGCAAAACAGCTCAGCCAGGCTGTTGAATGGTTTGGTTAGGCCCCGTGGAAGTTGAGGGGTTAAATCAAGTAGCTAGATTTTTAAAGGCCTGCTGAAAAGGGTTCAGCTTTTGGGATTGGCCTCTCTGCTTCAAAGTCTAGAGTCTGGATTCTATGTTCTGGAGCCTGGATTTTCCTGCAGGGTGCTTGGCCAAGAAATCAGTTGAGAAGTGGAAAGTGTGCATCTCCTGCCTGTCCTCAGCAGTCCCTATTTATGTATTTCCAAAGTGGGTGGGGAGGCTGATTCTCTATGCCCAACCCTCTACGGGTCTGATAGGTCATAGGATTCCCTGTCCCCTGATTGGAGAAAGGAGCATTGTGTCATCCTGTGTCATCATGTGTCATGTTTATGGCTTAGGGGAAAACCCCTCCCCTTTGTCACTGTACGGTATATCTTATTTTTCATTAAAAACATATTTACAATATGCCCAACTTGTTAATACTACATAAATTACATGACAGATTAATTAAGGCATGTCTCTGTTCAAGTCCCATGTTCCTACGAGCTTTGGTTCAGAAATGACAACTTTTTCGCGCTTTTGGTGGGTTTCTCAATATTAGTTCTGCACCAATTCTTATACATGCATGCATATCCCATCTGAGCACATTTCTGTATTTTTTCATGTTCCTAACATAAATACAATGGCTACAATATTAAAAACTTTTGGTGTTCAGTCTCAGGGTTCAGTCTCAAAACATCGCACAGATTCCAGTTTAGTCTTAAACTGTGAGCGGATTTTTCATTTTAACAATCTCAAAGTTTCACAATTTTGTCAGTTCGGTACAATCTTTTAGAAGTATTTTCTTTAAACATATATTTAATTCAATGTTAAATCCACATTTCAATCTGGTCCGCCTCCAGAGCTGGTCTGACTGAGAGGGTCACATGTCCTTCTTCCTGCCAGCAGTTTGTTGTCAGTCACACCCGAATTAGCATTCCTATTCAGCCCAAGGACTCCTTTGTCTTTACTCAGAGCAACAGGCCAGGGTGCCCCTCCTAGTTCCTTTTCACAACAGCCTGTCAATTTCTTAGCCAGGGGCAGGGGGAAGTTTCCTTTGTTCAGGGAGCAGGTGTGGAATTTGTTTGAAGCACAGTGTGGGAAACTTTAACTCTTAACCCAATGTCTAAAAATGGTCTTGTCTTATAATATAACTCACATTTTTAAAACATACATTAAACAATTTCTTACTTCAAGCCTTTTCAGAATATAGTTTTGAATTGTATCCACCTCTTAGGCTTCTGATAGCAAGTCTTTCTTTGGCATAGTTTGAGGTCAATGTACAGATGGTTTTAAATAACCGGCTTCTGATAGAGGTGAGTAACGGTATTACACCCATTTTTGACAGACTTCTTCCAGCAAGCAATCCTATAAAATGGAGTTTGTTCAGATAACATACACTTCTGTGGACCTTATATTTATGTAAATTCTTGAAGGAGAATGATGTTGACCACCCAACAAGGAGGTTGGATCTTTTTGTGTGGTTTGTGTGCCATGATTTCTGCAAATTTGACACCAAATAAAAACGGATTTTTGAAACAGCTCTGTTTCTTTTGCAATGATTTTGCTCTGCGGGCAGTCAAATGATGGGTTTTGGCAGTGGCCTCCTGTGTTACCACTGACATAGGCAAAAGTGGATGGCGGCCTATTTTTCAGCTTTTTACTGTGCACTTTCTGTTGATTTTTACCGAGCAGCATGCTTTCCAGTGGCCATTTCAGAGGTTTCTGCTGCCAGCAATGCACAGTAATGTTGCAGGGCTTGGACCAGTGGGTTAAGACAACCCACAAATGTGATCCTTGGCTGCGAGGTTTTGGACTCTTTGGAGTTTATTTAGTTGGTAGGCAGGTGCACCCAGGTATAGGGAGATTGCATAGTCCAGTATAGGCATGCCAATGGACATATTTGCTGTCAGTCTGTGTTGATAGGTGAGATGAGGGGAAATGCATCTCACTAGCTTGAGGTGAAAGTGGCAGGATTTGGGTACATTGTTAATGTGGTGGGACAATTTAGATTAAAGTCCATTATGCAGCCAAGGGTTTTGAATGAGGTGGTGGTAGAAGGCGGGGGACCATGGGCGGGTGGCCAGGGAGACAGTTGTGGGTATAGCACAGTCTTTCCACACACCATGATCTCTGTTCTTCCCCGGGTTCAGAAGATGATGGTTACTCATCCAGAGATCAATGTCTGTCATGCCAGGTCAGGGCGAGGGGAGGAGGTTGATATGGGAATTCTCAGGATGATTGGAGTGTCATCTGCATAGTTATAGTAAGTGAGGTTGTGGTAGCGGATAAGTATAGACAGAGGGGTCAAGTAGAGGTTGAAAAGGAGGAGTGATAGGCAGGTCTATTGATCACAGGGCATGCAGTGGAGGAGATATGTGATTTGGTGTCTGTTTGTGAGGAACAATTTGATCCGGTTGAGCCACATGTCTCAGATTCAAATGGAATGTAGTCTTTCAACAAGGATGGTGTGTGGCACAGCCATCTGAGTCTCGAGTGATTTTAAGGTCATCCCAGATAGAGACTGTGTATTCAGTTCTGTGAAGAGACCGGAAGCCTGATTGAGCAGGGTCCAGGATGTGGTTGGTTTGTATGAAGGAGTTGAGCTGGGAGTATACAGTGCAGTTGATGAGCTTTGCTAAGAATCCGGGGTGTTGGAGCTTGGTCTGTAGTTATTTGTTTCGAGTGGGTTAAGCGATGGCTTCTTTAGAAGGGGTTTGACGTGTGAGACTTTGTAAGGTTCTGGAAAAATGCCAGAGGTGAGGGAGTCATTTAGTATTGACCTGACCAGTTCACCTGCACATGTTGAGGTGAAGATTCTTTGGGGAGTGAGGCGGGACATGGGGTGAAGGGGTAGCTGGACAGTTGGTTGTCAGACAGTAGTTTGATAAATTCCAGACTTTAAATGGGCTGAAAGAGCAGAACGATGTGTCAGAGGGCACATATGTACATTCTTGGACATGGATCGTTGGACGGGCGTTGCGGTTGGTTAGTTTTGGGTTGATGGTGGCCGTCCTGTCGAGAGCTGTTTGGTGGGAGTGTTCAGAGGGGAATTGCAGAGAGTTTGGGCTGCAGTGCATGGAGGGTTCAGGAATTCAGAGATGATGCTGTAGCGCTCCGTGCTACAACTTCAGCAGTTCAAGATTTTATTATTGTAGTAGGATTTTTTGGCCTTGCAGATCTCATGTTTGTAGTTACAGTGATGGTGCGCATATGCTGATTTTTTTTTTTGTTGTGGGGTTGGAGTGGCTCACCGTTTGCGTTCTAGCGAGTGGTGTCGGGTTTTGAACACCTTGAGGTGGGGGGGGCGGGGTAAACCACGTGGGGGTCCGCTTTGGCGGGTTGGGTTGGAGCTAGTGGGTGTGAGAGTAAGAAGTGAGTCATGGAGCCAGGGGTTGAACATTACAATGGGTTGAGGTCTTTCTTGCGCAGGAAGTGAGTGGAGGGTGAGGAGCAGGGGTTTTGCCTGGTCTGGGATTACTTTGACCTTGTTCCAGCTCTTGAACTGTGAGGGAGGGATGGAGCAAGCCTTATGAGGCGGTGGGGGTGTACAGAGAGAGAAAGGGGCGGATGTGTGGTCTGTCCAGATGAGGGGTCTAGGGGTGGAAGTGGTGAGGTCAGTTGAGCTTAAGATGGCATCAAGGGTGTGACTGGCAGTGTGGGTGGGTCCCGTTATCTGCTGGGTAATGTTGAGTGCCTCTAGACTATCGATCAGGGGTTGAGTCATGGAGATTTTAGGGGTGTCGAACCAGAAGTTGTAATCCCCCAGTAGGGTGGGAGCCGGGTGGGTAGCCATTTTGGCTGCTAGCAAGTCACATAGGGAGTTGGTGAAGTGTCTGACATATCTGAGTCTTCCTGTAGATGATTAGGAAGCTATGGGAAGGGAGAGTTTGACTCATTAGGGATTAGCAGTTAGCTGCGCAGGGCTGTGTTTCAAAAAGTGTGATGGTTATGTGAAGTTTTTGTAGGAAGGCTACTCCGCCACCTCTAAAGGGTCTGTTGTGGGTGATGAATGAATGAGTAGTCGGGCGGGAATGCTTTTTGTGCAATAGGTTTAAAGTCCCAGAACAATGTTTCAGTGATCAATATGAGATTTCGGTTTTCAGAGGTGAGGCAATCAAAGATGCTGTGTCTACTCTTGAAAACAGAGCGGGCATTGATTAGAAGGTAGGAGAGTTTGTGTGGTGGGGTGGGGTTGGTACTTCTCCGGGTGTCGGGGCGGGCGGGTTGGGTGTGGTCGGTTGGACTGGTGGCAGGGTGCTTGTTATAGGGGGGGTCACTGAGGGTAGGATTTAGGAGTGTGGGGTTGTGTGGCGAGGAAGGGAAGAGGGAGCAGGCAGTGACCGTTCTTTGAGTGATGAGTGGTGAGGTTCAGGTGGGGGGATGTTAAATTGATAGTGATTGTCCCAGAAGCAAAAGGGGGGTGGCAAGTGAAGTTGGGGCATTGTGTGGATGAGGGCTGGGGGGTACTTGGGGTGGGTGCCCCAGAGTTGAGCGGGTGCTGTCAATGGTGGGTCATGTCAATGGCGAGGGAGTATGGACCATGTTAAAAAAGGGATTTGACAGATGTAGGTATGTGCGGAGAGTAGCAGAGGGGACAGGAGAGGTTTGTTCCGTGGACTGATGTAGAGCTGGAGAAGCGTACAGAGCTGAGGGGAGGGGCGGTCAGGAAAGGGTGAGATGTGCCATCCTTAGGGAAGAGAAGCAGTGCAGACGATGGAGGTCTGGGAGGGGAGACCATGAGGGTTGAGCGGTTGTGGGTGGGGCTGATAAACGGTGCAGGTGACGGTTGATGGGGATTTGCTGGGTTCGGGGGGAGAGCTATGCTTATCAAAGGGGATATCAGAGAGGTAAGGGGGTGTGGAGCCTCGACTGGTCCTGCTGGCTGGGCTGGTGGTAGGGTGGTGTGGAATGGGGCCTTGACTATCTGAGTGCCACAGCGTAGTGGGGTTGAAATGAGTAAGGGGTGAGGTGGGGGTAGTCAGGAAGGAAGGTGCAGGGATAGAGAGGGGTGCAGGAATGTGATGACTTTTGGAGTGCAAGACGGCTCCCCTGGTTTGAGCATTGGAAGATGTGTGGTGTGAGGAGGGTGAGTGGCTCTGGGCAGGAGTGCAGGGGAGGGGTTCGAAATGGGGGTGTAAGCTATGAAGTGGGAGTGTTCCTGAATGTAGGTCCGAGGGTTATGTGGGGGCCGGAACGAGGTGTCTTTTCACATGCCAGGGAGATCCCCTGGTATGAGAGTTGGAGGATGTCTGGTGTGCTGACATGGTGGCTTGTCTGTCTCTGGGCTGGGAAACATGGAAGGGGATGTGGGTAGAGATGAGGTGGAAATATTCCTGAATATAGGTGCAAGGGTTATGTTTGGGGCAGAACTGGGATGGTTTTTGCAGTGCCAAAGAGCTTCTCTGGTTTGGGAGTTGGAAACTGTGTGGTGTGGGATTATGCTGGGGTGAAGGGCTCTGGGTGAGTGTGATCATGAAGGATGTGAGTTTTGAGAGGAGGTGGAGGTCTAGGTTATAGGTGAGCCCTGCTCCAGTGTGAGTTGGTGGTCATGGTAGTGTCTGGTTTGCGGGAGTGGAAGGGATTAAGATGATGTTTAGAGGGGTGGGGTGCTAGGGAGGACAGTTGCCTCCAGAAGTAATTTCTGTTACTCAAATGCAACATGGGCCAACCAGCGCACTCAGCCGGGAGGTAGTGCTAGACCAACCCACTCACTCAGGTGGAGTGCAATATTGGGCTAACTAGCGCAGTTAGCTAAAATGAATTGCAGCAGTAGGCTAACTAGCACGATCAGGTAAAACACAAAGACAAGAAACCCACATCAGTGGGAAGATCACCCAGATATGAAAAATAAAACAGTGGAAAGAACACCTAGATTAGAAACTCATATTATCAGCAGTGTAGAAGACCTCTTGGATTCAAACTTTGGCAGTGCAATGTAAGACCAGTTACTTAGGCTAAATGCGAGTAGGTGATTAGGTAATAAGAGTGGTGGGGTTTTACTGGAGTGCCGTAACAGCTGTACTCCCGCCCACACCATACTTATCTTATCAGTCGCTTTAGGTTGTCAGCATACAGTGTCCCAGGTGAACACCGGCAAACATGGAGTCCAACTGCTTGGTAGATGAGTTACCCTTTGCCTTGCAACCCTTAGCTGTGGGCTGCCTGGGCACGGGGATGCCCTGGGGGGGGTTGTTCTAAATGGGTTTGTTGGGCCAATCAGGTATCGGGGGTGGGATGGGAGGTGGGAGGCAAAAAGCAGGAAGCTGGTTGGGTTGGGAGTGGTCAGGGGGCCTCAGTGTGCATGGAGCACTAGAACTGACTACTATTTCAAACACTAAAAATCACACAAAGGGGGTAGGGACACTGGAGGCACTGGCTTACCTCAAATAGACAAAAACAAACGTGGCTGGGGACTTGATCGGAGTGCCTAGACTCTTTCTGTTAGAGGCATCTCTTCACTTCAGCCAATCAGGGGTCGGTGGTGGGATGGGAAGTGGGAGGCTGAGCAAAAATCAGGAAGCAGGTTGGGTTAGGAGCGGCAAGGGCATGAACGCGGAAGGAGCACTAGAACTAAAAAAGAACCCTAAAAATCACACAAAGGTGATCAGGGCACTGGAGCACTGGCTTACCTCAAATCACCAAAAACACACAAAAAAAGGTCATTCAGCGGATGAAAAAGAGGATGGAGACTGGGGTAAAAAGGTTACATTTGGGTTAGTTTAAGCTGCCCTGAAGGAATATGTATCAAGGTTTGCAGGCTAAATTACCGATTGGGGTTAAGGAAGCCCATCACTCATGGAGAAGACCCATTGTAAGCAAGCAGAAAACTACTTAGGAAGAAGCATCCATATATATACTTCATCAACTCCACTAGTGGGCTTCAATTCACTAAATCATTTTTTCTTTAATTATCGAATCCCTTCCATCATCTGCAGTTGTTTTTAAATATCCTCTAACTTTGCACCTGCCCCCAAGGCTTTAGTCCCATGGTACCTTTTTGCCAAGTCGGGGGCAAACAATCCATTGTTCATGGATGCTTTTTGCATAGCCTGTCAAACCTATGAAACCTACATACACTCTGTCACAAAAGCACTGTAGTAGAAATATTTGCAGGCTTTTATATTTATTTATTTTATAGAGCACCACAAGCCCATGGGCTTCAGAGGGTATATAAAAGAAAACCGAACAGACAGCATTTACACTTGTTTTACACTTAGAAAGGTCAATGAGTGTCAAGTCAAGGGAAGGCCAAGGAGGGTAAAGTCATGGGGGTATTTAATTTGGTGAATTGAACAGGCAGGTTTTTATTTTTTAAAAAAGATCAGAGATGGAGATGTTCTTATGCAGAGAGAAGGTTGTTCCACTCTCGAGCTGCATGCGTTTGGAAGCTAGTACCCCCAAATTTGTTGAATTTAAAGCAGGGTTGAATAGTATATTGCGCCGTGCAGTATTCCTTCCATTTCTTAGCTCTAATAGTAGGAGTTAGTCTCCTACTGTAGCCAAACTACATAATCTATAAAATGTTGGAAAGGCTGAGACAGACCTGCCAGGACTCAAACCTATGTCCTGTAAGCAGAGCATAGGTGTGTGAGTTTCAAAGAATCAACCTTTGGCCTAGCCCCACATGGGTGACCATTTGTGGAACTGCAACTCTACCTCAGGGGGGTGGACCACTTTGGCCCCCCTGCACAGATGTATCTCAGGACGGTTGTGCACTGTTACTGCCAAGTTGATATGCTATGGACACACAGACATTCCCTAATGCTAAGAATAGGCACAAGATGAAATAACATAAAACACAAAGAAAACACATGAATCAATTCAACAATAAAAACATTTTTATTCTACAGCTATGCATGATGCAAACACTACTATAATGCAATAATTCAAATCTATAATGCCACCACAATGCTAATAACAATGCATGCCTAAGAACAACAAATGCGGCCTAATAACAATTCGCAAGCATCAGCATTTCACTCTCTCGTCATCACACATCATTTCTCTCTCTCCTAAGACAATCTCTGTATGATCTTCCCCTTCCCTCAGTATGTCAACACCCCATCTAATGTGTGAGCAAATCTCCCATGTCACAACAAAACAGTCAATGGGTTAGGCCTAAGTCTCAATCAGCAATACTCCTCATTTGCATGGACTGCAGGCAGCACCAGGCCTCTCTCTCGCTCTCTCTCTCGCTCTCTCTCTCTCGCTCTCTCTCTCGCTCTCTCTCCCTCTCTCGCTCTCTCTCTCTCTCGCTCTCTCTCTCTCTCTGCCTCCCTCAGCAGCCTGCATCTGCTGCTCTCCCTGCCAGATCGATCTCAAACTCTGCTCTCATCTGCTCTCCCAGATTGCTTCCGATCTCCCAAGCTGGTCTGCCAAGCTGCATCCGAAACGCTTCTCCAAAAGCTTCTAACTCTAATCAAATCATGCTTCACATTTATAGTGTCAAATGACGTACATATATCTCTATGGTAACATAACTCCTCTCCTGCAAGCATTCACTCTTTCTGTCAAACCAGCATTTCTAAAAGCGGACAACACCTAAAGGTCTGTTAACGTCAGTCTTGTACTCCCTAGTTCAGTGTGTTCTAGTCATCATGACATTTCAGAGCATATCTTGTACATGTCCTGTGGCCTTCTCCTCTGTGTGTGTGTTATGAAACATACCCCCATCTAGCTCTGAGCTTCAGCTAAAATCCCTTTCTCTCTCCACCGAAAATCCCTCACTACCTGTGCAAGAGCACTCACTCCATTCAAATGCCTCCCACCTTTCTGTCTGTCTGCTGTCTGCGAACACAATGCCTCCAAGATGCATTCTTTCCGCTAGGCCAAAAGCTACAGCCTTATCTGTTCACATTCTTCGATTCACAGTCTACCATAACAATCCTTCTGCAGAACAAACAACTTCTGAATGGCTTCAGAGCCAGCTACATGCATTTTCTATAGTGCTTAACAACATTCACTCACTCAAACCAAGCGCTACATAATGTGGACTCAATGCATACTAAGTGCACACATCCTTGCATGTCTAATTGCATACATAATAACATAATGTCTAAACATGTCTAAACGAGGCCCTTCATATAACAAGGCCTATTTCTCTCTTCAAAATGCATACTCAAAGTGGCAGAATAGTGTACAGGAGAGAGCGTTACCCCTGACCGGCCCATAGAGTCAGAGCTCGCTCTCAAGTACTTTAAGACAAGATAGCTGCACCTTGAGGTGTATGGGGGTGCAGGTTTTTACTCCAACACCAATCAATAAGGACAGCTCAATGGTTTGGCAAAGGGGAGTCCGTTTAATGACAAGTACAAAAAACAGGGAAACATGGAAATCAAGTGATGCGATAGCCCGTGTCTCTTCAACCCCCAACAACTTCATGCAATCAGTAACAGTTATACTCAAAATTCGTCATCATTGACGTGTAACACTCAAAAGTTTGTCGTGCAATTCTTTTGGTTGGAAAAGGTAACTTAAATATAGGTGCTATATCTGTATATGGTAACGGAGTGTGAGGATTGGATAAACATCATTAGGTGGGCGTCTAAGCCCTCCCCTCAAAAATGACTAAGGTGGACGTCACTAAAAGTATGACGTCCCATTAGTTCTACTATCTATAGGACCCTAGATTATTTGGTCCACTGTGATTGGGTTGGCTTCAACTCCATGCATAAATCTCCACTTTAATTAGCAGCACGCAGAATGGTCAACCAGTTGCAGGATGCCCCAAGATTCACCCAGCATTCCTTCCATCAATCAGTACTTTAGTGCTATGTGTCAATTAGTTGGCTGTGGTCGGCCTCAAAACTATAACTTCTTGTCAGGAAAAGTTATGGTATCTTCTGTTTGGGAGACAGCCAGGCGTAGGTGCCTCTTCTTGCTCGGCTGGTCACTTGCTAGCACACCGTGAATCTGCTTAGTTTTCCTTCTATTTGTGCATTTAATTCTTTATTCAGCTTGCCACCTGCCTGGGCCTCCTTATCTCGACCTTCACGGGGCAGGCTGCTCTGTTCTTAATTATCGATTCTCCGGGGCTACTGTCCACCTCCCTTTCTTGGTCTGACCTCGACTTCCAAGGGACGGGCTGCTTCTTGCTAAGTTTCTATTCCGCCGTCTCTTTTCTTGTTTTAGCTGGATGCGAATCCTGTCCTGTTTGACCCTTAGTAACCTGGGTTAATTCTGCTTTTGTATTAAGTGGGCTCACACTTATATAGTATGCTTTGTTGAGATAGATATATAGGTGGCACTTGCCGCTCTATTCTTCTACTAAGCATAGCAAGCCGCACTGTTTTCTTAGCCTCTTGCGGTTACAAGCATATGTACAGGCATTAGCTGGTTGAATAGCTTCATCCTGCTTTACAGTTTAAGTTTCTTTATATTTCAACATCGTCTTTCCTTCCAAGTTCATGATATCCTTATTCATGGTGTTTCGTCTCTGTGTGTCATTTTTTGATTGTCGTTTCTTTCATCTGTAAGTCTGTCTGGGCCCTCGTGACATCACCATTTGTCTTCAATTAAGACCTGTTCAGTTGCTTCTGGGACAGTGTTTAAGCAATCTTCATTTCGTGTTATTTGCTGGTAGGGTTTTCTCAATAGATACCTTACTGTCCATGGTTGTCTGGTTTTTGGCACTTCAATAGGTATTGCTCTTCTGATGGGCACTGGGCAGAGTCCTAATGCGGCTCTCTGCTGGTTTATTTGCTCATCATACATCACATATCTCAGTGTGAACGTTCCTGGTACTTCAAAATGGGCGGCTGGAGTGCAGGCTATATTTGGGACCTCCTCTACACTCCCCCCTCTGGTTGGTTCATCGACCACTTCCGCTTCCTCTTTTGGATTCATCTTACTTGGTTCTTCTGTATCCATTTCTTCTTCATCTTCTGGATTTGTACACGATGGTTTGAAGGAATGTCCCTTTGGAGTCCATATTTTTATCACGCCTTTCAGGCTTCCTGCTTTTACATGTTCATCCATCATTAGCTGACATTGTCCATTTGGGCTACAATGTATCCATTTTCCTTCATAGTTTCTGTGTTTCCTGCGATAAAGAAACTTTGTACCTCCTGGCACATGCTTACTTGCCTTCACAAAGTCTTATTTCATTGTCAGATCTCTCTGCTTCCATCCTGGTTTGACATCAATCATGATCTTCATCCCTAAGGCTTTCTTCACAGTTTTCTGGCATTGCGAGATTATTATCTTGATAACACAAAATCCTAGTATTATCATTACTAGCAGGGCTCCCAAGAAGTCGAATCTATCTGCCATCCATTGTGGAACCCATGAAAAACAGTGATCCAAACCAGCTGTCATCATCAACTTCGCCGGTTTCATTGATCATCTGGTTCTGCAGGTTTGTCAGCATACCTATGGCTTCTATTAAAGTTCCATTTTCTTCGTCGTGAGATGGTATAAATGTGCAAAATTATTCTCCAATTTTTGCACAAACTCCTCCATCCATAGCTGTGATCTTGTCAAGTACATATCTGTTCTGGAGAGTCATCAGTCGGATGGCTCTTAACTATTCCTTGATCGCATTGAATCCTTTTATGTCGAGTTGATGGTTTGCAGTAACTCCCATCTGGTTATCTGCAACCATTTAGTATTTGCTCCAACTTGGAATCTTGGCATGAGGATCGTGAACACTGATGAGGTGGGGCTGAACAGCCTGTGTTCATAGGGGATTGCATGAAATGCTTCTTCTGATTTGGCAGAGAAACAATTTTCTCTCTTCACTCAAGTCGTCAGTTCCACAAATCTTTTCTTCCTCAGGTGATCATCTGCTTTTGGGAAAATGTCAATATTCAGGTCACCTTTCGGGATCACTAGTGCTGGAACGTGGACATTCACTATTGTGCATGTGCCTCCCCAGTTTTTCGGCAGTCTGATGTATGCTTTGGATCCATATTCCCAATAATGATCCATGATTACTGCAATCCCATGAGTCATTCCTGGAGCTTCAAAAATTCATCACAGTTCTGATATTCTCCCATTTTCCTTATGTCATTTTTCCTGAAGCACAATTTCGGGCTCTCCAGTGGCTCTATCTGCAAGGGTCCTCCTCTGTCTTCGACCCATGTCTGTAATCTTGTAAGCTTTGGCCATAGTGATTTTCACAATCTCTGTGAGTTTTCTATGGCTTGCTTGCAGGCTCCAAGGACCATCCATGCTCGGCAGATCACCACTCCTTCTTCCCATCCGTTTGGTGAAAGCACTGTTCCCCAAATCTGCATTTGGCCTCTGTTTTTCCAAATTTGAGCTTCTTCTGGAGTTTTTCCTTGACGTTCAGTCTTGGGTTTATTTCCCATTTTATCCCTGCTCCTTTAACTTCAGGTTTCTCGTACCTGATCACGTGATTCCTAGTATGATCTCTGTGTCTCGTCTTAATGTCCTGAACATAATTGTCTTCATCGGGATAATCTGTTTCAGTTGCCCATATCAATGAGGCATCACTTCCCATGAACTGGCCTCTAGTGTTGTAAATTGCTATGTGTGACAGACAGTGTGCTGTCGGGACATCAATTTCTACAGCCTCAAGATCTTGGATTTCCCCATGCTGTATGGTAGAAGTGCACAAACAAAGCATTCTCCTTCTGAATTTCGTCTTCCAACTTCTTTCATGTGCTGGTACCAAATGTTGTTCCCTAGATGTGCTGTGCTTTCCAGGTAATCATTTAGTTCATTATTATCTTCATGTAAGCGGCTCTCGATCCTTAATGTTTTCCTGTAGTTTGCTATAACTAGATCTCTGAATCCCTCTGTATGGCCTTTTCTTGTTGAAGGGGTTCTTGGGCATCCTGGACCATGTTGCATGCTTCTTCATCTGTGCCATTTGAGCGGACATGAGTCTGGCAGCTCTTTCCTGGTCCTCGTGCATCTTTTCTCTGCTGCGTGCAAGTGCCCATGTCAACCAGCCGAGCACTGGTCCGGTATATGGTTGTATTGTAGGCCTGTGTGTTGGAACATGGGTGCTGGGTAATACAGTCTCTGCCGTTTTGTTCTTCAGTTCCTCTTGTCGGTTTCTCGCTCTGGCTATGTGCGGGAATAGAAGGTCTACTACCATTTGTGTCCTTGCAGAGAGTTTTTCTGAGGCCGCTTCCATTTTCTTAAAGGCTTCTGACAAGACTGCTTCTTTTGGTCTTCCTCTTAATTCTTCTCATTTTTTCTCACTATCTCCTGTGAACGTTTTTGCAGTAGGCAGTCTCATGAATTCTCTGCTGCTTTCGTTTGAGGTTCTTTGGTTGCTTGGCCTGGTTCGTGTGCCTTCAGTGTGAGTGTGCGTGTAGTTGTCAGTGATTTCACTTCATTCATCTCGTGCCGACCCTGTCTCCGGCATTCCTGTTCATTCGTTACCATAAATGTGTGTATATCACTATTAATCACATTCATTTCAAGTTCATTTACTTTACCCTCAGATCTCCTCGGTACTGGAATGACTATATAAGGTCTGGGTGCTTTTGTGGGTTTAATGCATACATCAACAGGTGGGTGCACTGAAATTGGAACGCTTCGTGCGCCAATTAAAAATGCAGTTTTGATTGTTAATTACAGTAAAATAATTATGAATACAATTTATAGATACATTATAGTTCGATATGTAAGGCAACAGCATTTTCTTCCAGAAAAGTGGGGGTGCCTCTCTGCTTGTGGGAGGACCAGGTTACTGCTCTGGGCCCCCATCTCGATCATTCGCCAAATGTCAAAGTTATTGTTCCCCCACCCAGTACCATTCTCAGAGTTTTGATTCAACAGTGTCAGGTGCTTCACAAGTGTCCCCCCTCTTGTGAGTCTCTTAATACAGGATATAGTTTCTTTGCTAAACTATGGGAAAAATAGGTTAAAATAATACTTCGATGAGTCACCTTTACTGTGCATGTTCAAAGTGTGTAAGTTCCCAGTCCACTCCTCGAATCTGCTTCAGTCCTGAGGATATGTTGGACACTGGTCAGTATAAGAAAATAGGGAAATATGACAACAAATAAAACAAATAAGGTTCTGGACTTTGCTCCCTCGGCGAAAGTCTCTTCAGAATCTTCTCAGATAATCTCTCTGATGGTTGAAAAGTTCTACTTGGAGTATTATTCCATGCAGGAGCATTCCCATTTGTGCAATATTGGCTGGATCTCTGATGAAGGTGAGGACGTCAACCTTGATAGATCTCCCCACTAATTCCGGAAAGTCAGTAGCTAGGCGAAAAAGGACATTGTGCGCTAATCTGCTGTCTTCTGGTGATGGGGACATTTTTCCTGTCTTTGTTGAGATTCAGGATTATACGTTCTTTCCTTGACGTAAACAATGTTTGCACTGTCCAGTCGCGTGGAGTGCAACCAAAATACTGATCTTATTTAACAGATGGCTCAAATGTTCAGTGTTTGCTGGATTGCGAAGGAATGTCAATGTATCAGTTGTTCTCCCAACAAGAGATGGACAGTCTTCGATTGTGCGAAAGTAAAGTATTCATGAGTTCATCTATTTCCGCCTGTGGTGGAAGCATTTGTTTGCGTCTCACTGTACTCAGCGAGTACGATGAATGTTTCAGCGATGACAGTAAGCAGTTGTCTAATTATTTTTTCGTTGTCAGGATCTTGAAGAAAGTCTGTGACACTGGTGAGCCTCCCTACCAGTGACGGGTATGATCTTAACACTAGGTGGAAATATATAACCACGTCCTTTGTGATGTCTCTACTGTGGGACATCATAAGTACTTCCAACCAAAGTCTCGACTCTGGATGAATCGGGATGCTGTATCTATTTCCACTGTAAATATCCTTGATCAAAGTTTGTCATAGTCTTTTTCTCCTCCCAGCTTGATAGTGTCTTCAGTTCAAAAGTTTAAAAGTTCAGCAAAACATGTTGTAGCTTATACGCGCACTTTTCTTCTTCACCCTGCAACTAGGATGCACAGAGTGTCTGTTTTTAAGTCCTTATCCCCTTTTTTGCTTAGAAGAGGTGTCCAGGTTAAGCCACAACTTGCAAAAGTTCTTTGTCCTTACTTTGCTGGTCATACGTCCTTCTTCCTCGTCTTGGATCTTGTCTGCACGTGCTGTGGTTCTTCCCCGTTGTCTGTAGTCGGTGGGATGCAGGCAGGCAGGGATGTTCCTCCAATGTATGGCATGATATCACTTGTAGCTTGACTGCGGATGGAGTAACGTCTTCAACTGTGAATGGTCCGTTGAAACTTGGTGTCACGACCCTCTCCCAAAACCCCCTCTGGCAAACCCATTGGCCAGGTGGAGTCAGGACTCGGGCCTCTAGAGCCTGGCATCCTCTTCAAAAGTCTATGGCGCCAAGTGAAGTCATGTCCAAGGAGCTGGCGCACATCACCAGAGACACTCCGGAGACGAATAGAGACTTGGTGTTGGCACAGAAGAAGTTGCACAATCTTAGCCTAGACTGTGCCCAAAAAGCGCATGCTGCCATGAAGGCGCGTGTTTACGAAACAGGAGACAAAGCGGGCAGAATGCTTGCGTGGCTAGAAAAGCGTGATGAAGGACAACAGAAGGTGAAGTGCATTAGAACTCTGAACACTAACCTTGTCCATACCGATGCTGAGATTGCGGACTGCTTTGCTGAATTCTATGAGGACCTATATAAACCCCCCCAGACGCCATAAATAATGCCTTACTAGCTGATATAGCCCTTCCAACTCTCACCACAGAGCAGGCCAGTATTTTAGACAGCAAAATAACTACTGACGAAATATCGATCGCCATTGCGCAACTCCAGACAGGCAAAACTCCGGGCCCGAATGGCTTCCCACTTGACATTTGGAAAAAGCTAAATCATCTAGATATCCCAGCCCACTTACTCGCCGTGTTTGAGCACTCCCTAAATCAAGGCGAGCTTCCACCAGATCTCCGCAAAGCCACCATTATAGTGATTCCCAAAAAAGATAAACCCCCAGAGGAATGTACCTCCTATCGTCCCATATCCCTCATCAATAGTGAAGCCAAAATACTAGCCAAAATACTAGTCAATAGATTGCAAGAAGTCATCACGTCATTAATCCACCCGGACCAATGTGGCTTTATGCCCCAAAGGTCGACCAGAATGAATATTCGTAAACTGCACCTGGCGCTGGAGAGAGCACCAACCCTGCAGCAATCACTAGCTCTACTGGCCGTAGACTTCGAAAAAGCTTTTGATTCAGTTCACTGGGAGGCATTATGGGCCATAATGCGTAGGATGCATTTCGGGGGAACTATTCATAAAATGGGTACAACTCCTATACAATAATCCATTGCAGAGGTTAAAGTAAATGGGTGGTCATCGCGCACTTTCAATGTAGGGAAGGGAACCAGACAGGGCTGCCCGCTGTCGGCGATGGTGTTTGCTCTAATTATAGAACCACTGGCAGTCCTCTTGAGAAACTCTACCACATGGTCTGGCTTCAGATGGAGGCCAAACTGGGAAGACAGAGTATCCCTATATGCAGACGACCTCCTGGTATATCTGGGCGACCCAGCGACATCCTGCTCTGTGGTCACACAAATTCTAATTGAATATGGAACCCTTAGCGGACTAAAAGTAAACTGGTCCAAATCTGTGCTGTTCCCGGTAAAGGGTGTGGACTGCATACCGGCGACAGGATCCCCATACATGGTTTCGATACCTGGGCATCCTAATCACCAATAGACTAGATAACTATGTTAAACAAAATCTCCACCCACTAGTTAAAACATATGAGCAGGACGCAGCCCACTGGCATACACTTCCAATGACATTATGTCTCTTAACAAACATGCCCAAAACGTTCACGATTATATCCTTGAAGAGAAACTAGATATCCTCTTCCTTACTGATACCTGGCTACAAGAACCCACCGGTCCGACCATTAGCACAGCTGTGCCCCCCCCAATTTTAGCATCCACTTTGAAAACGGAGCAATAGGAAAGGGAGGCGGAGTCGCCATAATAGTCAGACAAGACATACATCTTTTCACCTCTCCCATTCAATGCCCGGGGTACGAAGTTCTCCATCTCAAATTCACCCCTCTCAAAACAATTGTATCAATTTCATTGTAATCTACAGACCCCCATCACTTACATCAGACTTTAATGACGACCTCTGCCATATTCTTAACAATCTCAAAGGAAAGAACTCCGGTACACTTCTCCTGGGCGACCTAAATAGATGGAGGGGAAACCCCATCGACAAAGAGGCCATTAGCCTAGAAAAAAACCTCTCCAACATCAGTTACTCGATCGCCAATAATGGTCCTACCATCAATTCAAACAACCAACTTGATTGGATTATTACCAACAATGTAGACCTCACAGTAACAAACACACAGCCCTGTATCTGGAGCGATCACTACAAAATCAAAGCCACACTATCCCTGTCATTCGAAAAAACTCACCTCGACAACACACCCAAAACAATCCAGAGCAGAAACCTCAAGAAAATCACGCCAGATATTCTCTCGCAGGGGATCTCATACATCATGGATAACACCACAGATGATGATCCCTGTGATATTATTATTACCACTTATAATAACCACTTCCAAAAGCTTCTAGATAAGAATGCCCCACTGAAAAACAAACAAGTGCGCCCCAACCCCAACCACCAAAGTAGGTACACCGCGGAACTAGGCACCCTTAAGATAGCAAACAGGAAACTCGAAAGACAGTGGCTTAAAACCCCCACAGAACTTAATAAAGACAAATGGAAGGAATCTGACATCCTGTATAGAAATAAAGTAATTGAAACAAAGAAAAACTATTATAATGAGCAAATTACAGGTGCATCGAACACCACAGGAAAGCTGTTCCAAATTTTAAAAACCTTTGAAAAGCCGCCTACTCTAAACTGCATTCGCACAAAAAATTCTAAAAGCTAGAGATACCATCTTAAATTGCAATGACATTGACACCACACTGACTTTTAACAAGGCTGACCCCGAAATTAAAGTATCCAAATTTCAATTCACACCTATAACACCAGAAATCATGTCGGACACTCTCTCCAACATGAATTGCACTTCATGCCCTGAAAATATACTGCCCCCTAAATTCATCCTAGACAATGCAGGCATTTTCTCACCTTTTCTTTGCCGTATGGCAAACTCGTCTTTTAGAGATCGGACTGTTCCCACTAGTCTAAAAACAGTAACAGTTACACCATTGGTTAAAAAGCCTGGCCTTGACCAGCAAAACCCGGCCAATCTTCGACCTATCACGAATTGCAACTTCTTGTTGAAGATTCTTGATAAAATAGCCAATAACTCCAAGAATACGTGGACAGGCACGACTTGCTACACCCCCAGCAATCAGGATTTAGAATTGCACACAGCACGGAATCAGCATTACTCGACCTTCAGTCTAAAATGCTGGAAATCCTTGATAAAGGAAAGGCCGGCCTGCTCGTTCTATTGGACCTCTCGGCAGCATTCGATTTATTAGATCATGGGAAGCTCCGTGAGGCCCTGGGAAAAGCAGGAAACTGTGCCGAGGAAGCCGTCGAGTGGATATCCTCCTTTCTGGAGGACAGAAAATCTAAAATCACCTGGGGTGGATATTCCTCTAGTACGAACCCTGTGGACTGCGGCATCCCACAAGGCGCCAGCTTCTCCCCTCTTCTATTTAATCTATATATTCACTGCCTCTGCGCCCTTCTCTCACAGTTGGGAATTTACTTTACCAACTTCGCAGATGATACACAACTGATTATAGAACTCAGCGGAGACCACACTACAGACAACAACAGGCTGTCGGCTATCTATAATACCATAGAAAGCTGGATGAAGGCCCACTGGATGTGTCTGAATGGTTCAAAAACAGAACTTATGACATTTGGATCTACAAAAGTCTTATCCAATCTAGGCCCAGTTTATTCGTCATTCAATATGAAGGACTCCAACATCGTGGTCTCAAGTAAAGTGAAAACACTTGGCATATACCTGCAATCCTCACTGGGAGCACATGCACAGGTCTCATACCTTAAAAAGAACTGCCAATACTACCAGAGATTATTATGCCGCATTAGGCCATATCTCAACGCCAAAAATAGCGCCACCATTGCTAGAGCCACGATTTTGTCCCGACTGGATTATGGGAATGCGTTGATGCTTGGTTCAAGTAAATCCTGCATTAAACAATGCCAGATAATCCAGAACAACGCTGTTAGATCTATCACCGGGAAATCCAAGCGCGAGCACATCACCCACGACCGAATAGGCCTCCACTGGCTCGCCATAGAGGAGCGTATTAAATTCAAATCTCTGACACTTGTCCACCGCTGTCTATTCGGTACGGCCCCATCATACCTTAAAAGGGAATTTCACTGGTATGAACCAAGCCGTTGCCTAAGATCAGCCAAAAAAGGGCTACTTAAAGTTAGCCATACTAGAGTCAAAGCTACTGGACTCGGGAGAGCTTTTCCCACCAAAGCCATTGCACTCTGGAACGAGCTTCCAGATAACCTCAGACTGGAAAGCAGTTACTCCCTATTTAGGAAGCAGCTGAAAATGTTACTTTTCCGGTAATTTGTTAATTATTCAGCTTGGACTCCCTTGAGTCCTCCTCTTTTCTTTTTTATGCAGTCCTGTGACCTCTTTTTTTTCGTGTTCTTGTCGCGCCCTGATGCTTGCGAGCTTCGGCGTGTTATAAATACATAAAATTAAAAAAATTTAAAAAACGCCCGAGAATTGCCCTCAAAACCCTACAACGCTCGGTTTGGGAGGGAGGAATAGGACTTCCGAACATACAGATCTACTATTGGGCGACACAGATGGCAACAGTCAACGACATATTGCACGGAGACTCGCTAACCCCTCATATAAGAGCTGAACTAGCTGCGAGGCATGGAATGTCTCCGATTGAAAGCCTTTATTGTAAACAGACCTGCTCATCAGAATGCACGATAGCATCGCACATATCCCGGATATGGAGAGAAGTACACAAACACCTAGGCTGGGACAATAAAATTACCCCAGTCCAGCCCATCTGGAACAATGCTCACCTCCCAAACTCATGCAATCTTCCGAAGTGGCCAAACTGGGCTACAGCTGGGATACAGCTAATTCAGCAGATAATCGTGAACGATCAACTGATTCAGTTTCCCAAGCTTGTTGCAGCACACAACCTCCCTGAGTCTGAGCATTATCACTACGGACAGTTACAGCACGCACTCACTATGCACAGAGCCCAGCTGATAGATATGCTGGAATGCACGCCCATAGAAAGGAATATAGTTATTGACAGTGTAACTAAAAAAGTCACATCCACCATGTACAACGCTATTTGCTCATTTGCCACGAAGGAACTTGTCTCTGAAGACAAAATGGGAAAGTGATGTTGGCCCTATAGAACCTGAAGACTGGATTACGACTCTAATGTACCCTAGAGAATGTGCAATCTCTGCTCGGATCAGACTGGTTCAACTCAAGATACTTCATAGGATTTATTACCCCCGAATAGCCCTGTATAATTGGAACACAGCGACCGACCCCAGATGCCTACGCTGCAAACAGGAGGAGGGAACCTTCTATCACATTCTCTGGCAGTGCACACGTATTCAACGCTTCCGGCATAAATGCAGCGCAAGGCTCTCCAAGGTCTTATGTCGCTCATTCCCGACAGACCCCAAACTCTTCCTCTTGGGCATTGACAGCACAGTGGAACTGTCAGGCTTGGAAAAACTTCTTGTCTCGACTGTCACGGGAATTGCCAAAAGGAATATTGCGTAGTTGTGGGGCTCTGAAAACACCCCGAAATATGATCACTGGGTAACTGATGTAGATACTGTCATCTTAATGGAACGCCAAATCTATCAAGCTAGAGGCTGCCCAGGCAAAGCAGACAAGATCTGGGGAAAATGGGAACAGACATTATAACACTGTTGTACTATGATTATTGTATACCATCATGTATTCCTGTTTAACTGTGTGTGCCAATACCAACCCTTGGGGCGTCCCGAGTAATACCAGGACTTGCAAATGCTTGCTGTAACCACTGCCAATGTGCCTTGTGGCGTGTGTGTCCCTCTGGTTGCTTACATTCCAACTTGCTCAATTATGTCCTTACGCGCTGCTCTTCCACCTGTATGCAAACCTTTACGGTTGTAGTTAGTAAACTGTTGTATTATTGCACAAAATGTAATAGAATGTGTTATCAAAAAAAAAAAAAGTCTATGGCACCAGGCTCATACACCATGAAAAACAATGTACTTGGGAACAACTTTATTGTATTGTCAGCCAAAATGGAGGCATCCACATAGCTTGGTTCCTAAGAACTAAGCTATGCCGGCTCGTGTTTTGGGTGTGGCACCCTAGGGACTACTTTACCTGGACTATTTTGTTGGGGCTATTTAAACCACACCCGAGTAAGACAACACGCTTCGCGTTACTTTGCAGCTTGCAACGTGATGCTCACCGTGTCCAGCTATTACCTTGGAGAAGCAGAACCTGCAAGGAGACAAAAGGAACATCATTAGCAGCAGCATCTTACCTGCAGTCTTCATCTTTAAACACTCGCAGCTACTGAGAACAGCTTCCTCGAATCTGCATGCCTCCCGGACAGAACGACCTGAAAGAGGAAGATATAGGCAACATTAAAGAAAGCAGCAGAGACATTTAAAAATTACAAACTGCTCAAAAGGCTTACCTGGCTGGTCGCCTCTCAGCTGGCACCACTCCAGACATTCCACTCGCGCTGAAGAACACCGCAACCTACAAGGAAGGAAAACACAGGTTAGCAAAGGCAAGACTTCACAGCGCTGCGCATAGCGCTTACTTACTGCATCATAGCGCTCTTAATGCGCCATCATTTACCAGCGGGACTCAACCATAGCCAGTTTGCTGCGCTGAAGCTCTGCATACCTAAGGGAGAAAAAAGACATTTTAACAAAGAAAGGCATGCAGGATAGCAACAAAACTAAAGAACAGCAATAAGACCTACCTGAACAATATCAAACGGGCCGGCATCAGTGAAGTAACTGGACCGCACTCGCCCATGAAAGACAACGCGCCCCTGCAAAAAAGGCAGGACGGAGAGCATGCCTAATTCTACCACAAGGCAGAACCTTCCCCACAGACCACATCAGGGCAAAGCTGAGAAGCATACCAGCGAGTAACCCGGCTGGGTGGCGTCCCTGTGGATACCAGGTGAGCGTAACAGAATCCGAAGCCTACCGTAACAAATCCACCTGGGCGCCATGGCGACATCAGAAATTGACCAATTGGCCCAATTACTAGGAGAGCTTCATGCTGAGGTTCATTCTGCCCGACAAGAGACTAATGCCCTCCGGAGAGACCTAATAGTGACCAAAGAATGCACTGAAGAGATTAGCAGGCAATACTTGCAATCACAGGCAGGACAGACGCCTCTACCTGGAAGCAATCTAACAATGCAACCCAACCCATACCACCCACTCCGGTACAGATCACATTACCTGGAACAGTGCCCCTGGCACCACCAGAAAGGTTCTCAGGCGACCGACGTAAGTATGCGGCATTCATCAATCAGTGCCGCCTTCATTTTCTTTGTAGGCCTGGAGCATTTCCAAACGACCAAGCTCGGGTAGCTTTTGTCTTATCATACCTGAGTGGTAGTGCAGCAGATTGGTCGGTGCCGTTGGTAACCCATGACGATCCTCTATTACATGACTTTGGGGGGTTCCAGAGAGAAATGGAAAAACCTTTTGCTCGCCATACCCAGGAACAAGCAGTAGACAATGAACTCTTGTCCCTCCGACAGGGGAATCAGGACTTGTTAACGTACGTTGCTACCTTCAACAGAATGGTTGCCAAAGAAAACCACGTTATTCCATCGAGGCTTAGGAGGCGAATTAAAGGACGTCTTAGCCCAGGTGGTTGACGCACCCAGAGACTGTGCAGAATTCATAAATCTGGTTGTGCAGGTAGACCACCAGTTGCAGGGCCGAAAGGCAGACCGGTCTAAGATGGACCCTCGGACCATGTATGTTCGACCAAGGGAAAACAGACCGTGTGTACCTGAAAATGCTGTAGAACCCATGCAGATTGGTGGGATACAGCCTCCATTAACAAAACAAGAGTGGGACAAAAGAAGACAACAACAGCTTTGTTTGTATTGTGGGAAACCAGGACATTTCCTGAAGGACTGTCCAGTAAAACCCCCAAGAATAACAGTCGGGGCCACAGAGAAGGATGAAGCTAAGGAATCGGAAAATTACCAAGCTCGACAAACATAGAGGTCAGTTTGTCCAGTGAGAAGAAAGAGTTGCTGACCTCACACTTTTCAATACCAGTGATCTTAAATAACCACCAGCAGTCGTCAAGAATGCATGCCGTTGAAGCATACATCGATAGCGGAGCAGTTGGAAATTATATTGATCAAGAACTGGTAGCAGAGATGGGGCTTCCTTTGTGTTCTAAGCCAACTTTGGACAAGGTAACCACCATGGATGGGACAGAATTTGCTTCCGGACCAGTAACCCAGTGCACAGCCAGGGTAACCTTGCTGTGCCAGGACGGACATCGGGAGTCTATTTCATTTGATCTCATCAAGGCACCTCAGTTCAGGCTAATACTAGGGATGCCATGGTTGGTTGCTCACAACCCTTTGATAGACTGGCGGGCATGAAAATGAACCTTCCCCGGTGACTGCTCCCCTGCCTGCTATTACCAAGAGGAGAAACCAGACGTCTGTATCCCCATGACTCCCGGAGCGACAGTATCAACCCTGGGAGCAACTAATACCTTGCCAAGTGAATACCATGATTTCCAGGATGTTTTCTGAAAGGACCAAGCCAAAACATTCCCGCTGCACAGGCCCTATGACTGTCAGATCGACCTTGTTCCTGGTGCACAAATCCCTTGCGGCAGGATCTACGCTCTCACAGAACCAGAAAACCTTCATTTGAAATCCTATTTAGACCAGTACCTTGCAAACTGATTTATCCGTCCTTCGAAGTCCCCCGCAGCCAGTCCTTTGTTCTTCGTACCGAAAAAGGAAGGAGACTTGAGAACCTGTATTGACTACCGTGCATTAAACCAGATCACCGTGAAGAACCGCTATCCCTTGCCACGTATCCCTGAGATGCTAGACCAAGTTAAAGATGCCCAGATTTATACCAAATTGGACCTTCGAGGAGCGTACCACCTGGTCCGAGTCAAAAAAGGAGATGAATGGAAAACCGCCTTCCGTACTAAGTACGGCTTGTTTGAATATCAAGTCATGCCCTTAGCATTATGCAACGCTCCTGCAGCATTCCAGTATTTCATGAATGATTCTTAAGGGAGTTAATTGATGTGTGCGCCTTAGTGTAATAGACGACATTTTAGTATACTCAGCCTCGGAATAAGATCATGTCAGGCACGTTCGTTCAGTCCTCACCAAGCTCCGTCAACATCGCTTGTTTGCAAAGCTTGAAAAATGCTTTTTTCACATCACTGAAGTAGAATTTCTTGGTGTTATCCTTACTCCAGGAGGCATCAGAATGGACGTGCACAAGGTAGATGCCATTCTGAAATTGCCTTCACCGACGTCTCTGAAAAGGGTACAAAGCATGCTGGGCTTTGCAAACTTCTACCGCTGGTTCATCCCAGACTTCTCTCAGGTTGTGCAGCCAATCACAGTACTATTACGAAGAAACAATAAAAAGTTTGCTTGGACCGAAGAAACAGAAAAAGCCATTCAGGAACTTAAACAAGCCGTACTTAGTACGGAAGGCGGTTTTCCATTCATCTCCTTTTAAGTTCCCGCTCCAATCCTGGGACATCCTCGTCCAGACCTCCCTTATGTCATTGAAACTGATGTGTCCAGTCTCGCAATGGGGGCTGTCCATACACAGAGAGACCCGGAAACCAGCCAGCTGCATCCTGTGGCCTTCTGGTCGGAAAAGTTCTCACCTCCAGAGATTAATTATGCCATCATGGACAAGGAACTCCTGGCTATCAAATCCGCCTTTAAAGCCTGGAGGCACTACCTTCTGGGGGCCAGACACACCATTACAGTCATCACAGACCACCGAAACCTGCAATATCTCAAAACAGCCAACGCCCAGTCCTCGCGCCAATTACGGTGGGCCCTTTTCTTCGCCGAATATGATTATGTAATCACATTTCGACCAGGAGTCAGAAACGGAAAGGTGGATGCCTTATCTCGCATGGGCATAGATGAAATCGTATACACAACCTCAGACCCAGTACCTATTATACCTGAATACAAACTCTTGGGTTTCACGACAGCCTTAACACAAGCAGAACTACGAAAAGAAATCCAATGGACAATGAATCCTGATGCCTACCGCGCATGGCAAACGCAAGGAGAACAATATACCATCAAGGACCATCTACCTTTTTTTAGGGATCGCCTATATGTACCCAAGAAGGAATTACAACAGCATATTATTTCAAACTATCACGATTCACTGATCGAAAGGCATCCTGGGATCGCCAAAACCCTAGCTAAGGTGACAGAGAACTTTTGGTGGCCTACCTGGCGTAAGGACATCATTCAGTATATTCAGTCCTGCGGTGTCTGCGCACAAAATAAATCACAGAAACAAAAACCATCTGGTCTCCTACAACCATTGGACATTCCTCCAGTTCCATGGCACACTCTTTCCCTTGACTTCATCACTGATCTACCTCCAAGCCAAGGGTTCAACACCATCCTTGTAGTTGTGGACTTATTTTCGAAGATGGCCCATTTTATTCCTCTCAAAGGCCTCCCAGACGCAGTCACTTTAGCAAATGTGTTCATGGAGGGTGTGGTTAAGCTACATGGCTTCCCTTCGGTTCTGGTCTCTGATCGAGGCAGCTAGTTTGTTTCAAACTTCTGGAAAAAATGTTGTGATATGGCGCAGATCGACATTCGGCTATCTACCAGTCACCATCCCCAAATGCACAGCCAAACCGAGAGAACCAATCACTCGAGCAATATTTACAGTGCATGCTGCACCAAGAACAAAGGAATTGGAAAGACCTACTATCGATAGCCGAATATGCATGTAACAATTCTTTGCATTCAATCACGGGACAAACGCCCTTCTATACCCTTCATGGCAGACATCCACGTACCTCTGAACTAGACCTTCCAGCCAGCTTGGAAATGGCAGCGGTAAAGACTCTACACACAACCATTACTCAGGCTTTCAAAAGGGCAAAGGAACACCTTTTTCATGCCAAAGAAAAACAAAAGAGATTCGCCGACCAACACCGGAAAAAGGCCCCTGATTATCAAGTAGGAAACAAAGTTTGGTTAGCTGCTAAAATTCATACCCATCAAGGGAACCGGGACCTTTCACCCCAGATTCTTAGGACCCTATACCATTAAGGCAATTATCAACCCAGCAGCCGTGAAACTGGATTTACCACCTAATCTACACATCCACCCAGTATTCCATGTGTCCCTCCTGAAACCAATGCAAGCCGGCAAACGGATTGGGACACCACCTAAGCCCATACTTGTTGACGGAGAACCAGAATTCGAAGTCAAAGATATCTTGGACTCTAAATACTCTAGGACCAAGCTATATTATCTCGTCGATTGGAAAGGATTTGGACCACAAGATAGATCCTGGAAGCCCAGTGAGAATATCCACACACCACGTCTAATCAGGAAATTCCATCGGAACTTCCCAACCAAACCTGGCCAGACAGAAGGAACACCATGGGAGGGGCCTTAGGGGGGAGTGCTGTCACGACCCTCACCCAAAACCCCCTCTGGCAAACCCATTGGGCAGGTGGAGTCAGGACTCGAGCCTCTAGAGCCTGGCATCCTCTTCAAAAGCCCTCATGGGGCCAGTCCTGGCGCCTATGGTGCTTTGGAACTACTTTATTATATTGTCAGTCAACATGGAGGCATCCACATAGCTTGGTTCCTAAGAACCAAGCTCTGCGGTCTAGTGTTTTGGGTGTGGTAGCCTAGGGAATACTTTACCTGGACTTTTTTGTTGGGGCTATTTAAACCACACCCAAGCAAGACAACAGGCTTCTCATTACTTTGCAGCTTGCAACGTGACGCTCACCGTGTCCAGCTATTCCCCCCGAACCTCGGAGAAGCAGAGCCTGCAAGGAGACAAAAGGAACCTCATTAGCAGCAGCATCTTACCTGCATTCTTCATCTTTAAACACTTGCAGCTACTGAGAACAGCTTCCTCGAATCTGCACGCCTCCCGGACAGAACAACCTGAAAGAGGAAGATAGAGGCAACATTAAAGAAGGCAGTAGAGACATTTACAAATTACAAACTGCTCAAAAGGCTTATCTGGCTGGTCGCCTCTCGGCTGGCACCACTCCGGACATTCCACTCGCGCTGAAGAACACTGCGACCTACAAGGAAGGAAAACACAGGTTAGCAAAGGCAAGACTTTGCTGCGCAGTGCTTACTTACCGCATCATAGCACTCTTAATGCGCCATCATTTACCAACAGGATCAACCAAGCCAGCTCGCCGCGCTGAAGCTCCGCATACCTAAGGGAGAAAAAAGAGACATTTTAAACAAAGAAAGGCATGCAGGATAGCAACAAAACTAAAGAACAGCAATACCTGAACAATATCAAACGGGCCGGCGTCAGTGAGGTAACTGGACCGCACTTGCCCATGAAAGACAACACGCCCCTGCAAAGAAGGCAGGACGGAGAGCACGCCTAATTCTACCACAAGGCAGAACCTTCCCCGCAGACCACATCAGGGCAAAGCTGAGAAGCATACCAGCGAGTAACCCGGCTGGGTGGCGTCCCTGTGGATACAGGTGAGCGGAACAACTAGTGTCTGACCATTGTATCCCTCTTTCCCTTGGGGGTCGTCTTTCATGCCGTCTCCCTTCCTCATTTGCCTCGTGCTCCTCCCCTTCGGAGTTGGGCATGGTTTGTTCCCAATTCATGCAACTCATTTCTATGGATTTCTAATCTGTCCAGGGACAGTTTCCTACTCCCACTACTTCGGGTGACGTCCTCAGTGTCATACAACTGAGTGCTTTCCAAGCGCTCATCCTGCCCCTCTCCTTGGGGTATATGTTCTAGCCCCATTTCATCATATACTCTATCAATCGTCTCCCTGATGCTTCTGGTGTCGAAGTCATCTTCAATATTTTCCCTAGACGTGCCTGGTACTGAATCATACGCAGGAAAGAATTCTTCAATGTCTTCCCAGTCCACAACTGGATTGGGTTTTTTAACTTCCCTCTCCAAATATTCGAGATCGTGTGCTCTCTGTCTTCGTTTACGTTCGATATTGTCATCAAATTCTTTGTGCTTCCTTTCCTCTTCTCTGACTCTATCTTCTTCTCTTCTCTTTTCATTTCTACGTTCATCTGCCCTTTGAATTTCCTCATCTCTTCGTCTCCTTATACTTTTTTTACGTACCCTTTGCTCTTCTTCTAACCTTTGTTGTTTGTCTGTCTTGATGATAGGCTCCTCTTGGGTTGTGATCAAGCTATTTTTCTTGCTCTTCGCGCTATAGCTGTTCTCGCCTTAGTCTATAATTTCTTCTTATCCTTTAGTTTCTTAACTCCTTCTCTTTCTCTTTTCTCTGTGCCTCATCTAACCTCTCCTTTGGTCTCACGTCAAGTCCTTTCCCATCGAGTTTCAGTAAGGTGTGTCCTCCCATCCATTCGTCTTTTGCAAATGTGATCTCATCAGTTCTATCTTCCCTTCCTCTCCATTTCTTTCCCCCTCTCTCCTTGTTGAGAGATGCACTTGTCTGTGCCAGATCCTTTCTTTCATCATCGTGTCTCCCCTTCTCCCTCAGGACTGTTGAGGTAAGATTTTTTTCCTTATCCTTCCCTTGATTTTCATCACTACTATATGTAGGTGACTCATATGCGGGGTTGCTGTACCCAGTGGCTGCTTTATGCTCCCTCAACGGGTATAATCCCTTGTCATTACTTTCTTCGGTGTTCGTTTTAGGGAGGGCAGGTGGCGCAGTAGGCGTCACCCCCCCCCCTCTGTGCATGCATTTAGTATCCAATCTGCTAGAGGCTCTTCCTCCTTTGTCTGTTTATACATCTTCCAAAGTTCTAGAACCGCAAGAGTTTTTCTTGCTTCTTGCCTGTATATGTGGCATGCAAATATGTCATCATATGTTGCAGAACGGCTTTAGATAAAGACCCATTTTGTGGCCATGGCATAAACATCTTGTGCGCGGTACCCTTAACCCACTCGGAGCTATACTTCCTTAGCTTGGGTGCATGTTTTGGCAACTGCTTGCATAAGTGTGCTAATGGAGTTATGTCTTCCATGTTTAGATCTGTTCCCTTTTCCTCTTATATAACACTTGTTAATACTTTCATGTGGTTCAAACACCTTGTGACAATATGAGCGGGCACCAAACACTGCATGCTCCAATCCAAATTTTCCACCAAAAATGTTGTATATTCCCAATCTGCTCAAAACATCAATTCATGTGCGATTCTGTCTCAGCTCTCGAATCGTGCAAAAATTTCTTAATCCGTTCTCTTAACAAAATTTCACATATGACGTCACAACAAAACATGTAAGACAGACACTTAACAGACTAGACAAACACTAGCTGGACACAGATATCTCTGCCTCTAATCATTAGCCCTTCATGGAGTTTAAACAAACCCCTTTCACGACATCTTTAAACGTAGTGGTAGTCTAATTGTTCCCCACTACGTGGGACTCTGGGTACACGTTTCTCCTGACCGCTATTTTAAAATGCAGGAATAAGGCAAATCCTCTCACTTCTCAGATGTCCGCCCTGGTAACCTCTCTCTTCTCGGGTGTCCACCCCGGTAACCTCCATTTATTCAATTATTCTCGAGTCATTATCCCCATATATATATATATATATATATATATATATATATATATATATATATATATATATATAGTCTTCTCTACTTCTGACTATTTTGTTTTTTCCTCCTCCCTCCGTTACCTTTTCCCTTTACTTGTTCTTAAGGCATACACTGTTTGCCAAAGCACTCAATTTTTTCTTCACTCACTGTTTTCATTGTTTGTCTCTGGACCCTCGGGATCACCACCTTTTGTTAATGCCTCCTTCAGATTTTCGCCCGATCCGCTGTCCGTAGGAAGTGGAAGGGATGTGTTAGGAAAACGGGTCCCTTCAGGAGCCGACTGCAGTCTTGGGTTAAACTACCATTGTCTATGGGAAGCTTCACGGTCTACTCAGCCGAATGGTAAAGGACTTGTGATATTGCCGAAGACCGAGAGTTACTTTATGTCGACAGTCAATAGGTGTCTTATTTTAATCAATAATCAATAATCGATGGTCACCAACCATCCTCTGCTACCAAGTGTACAGGAGAGAGAGTGACCCCTGACCAGCCCATAGAGTCAGAGCTTGCTCTTGAGTACTTTAAAACAAGATAGCTGCACCTTGACGTGTATGGGGGTGCAGGTATTTACTCCAACACTAATCAATGAGGACAACTTAATGGTTTGGCAAAGGGGAGTCCATTTAATGACAAGTACAAGAAATAGGGAAAAATGAAATCAACAGTGATGCGATAGCCCGTCTCGCTTCTACCCCCAACGACTTCATGCAATCAGTAATAGTTATACATAAAATTCATCATCATTGACATGTAACACTCAAAAGTTGTCATGCAATTCTATTGGTTGGAAAAGGAACTTAAATAATGGTGCTATATCTGTATATGGCAATGGAGTGTGAGGATTGGATGAACATCATTAGGTGGGCATCTAAGCCCTTCCCTCAGAAATGACTAAGGTGGACGTCACTAAAAGTACGACGTCCCATTGTCTCTACTATCTATAGCACCCTAGATTATTTGGTCCACTATAATTGGGTTGGCTTAAACCCCATGCATAAATCTCCACTTTAATTAGCAGAACGCAGAATGGTCAACCAGGTGCAGGATGCCCCAAGATTCACTCAGCCTCCCTTCCATCAATCAGTACTTTAGTGCTATGTGTCAATTAGTTGGCTGTGGTCGGCCTCGAAACTATAGCTTTTTGTCAGGAAAAGTTATGGTATCATCTGTTTGGGAGACAGCCAGGCGTAGGTGCCTCTTCTCGCTCGGCTGGTCATGTGCTAGAACACGGTGAATCTGCTTAGTTTTCCTTCTATTTGTGCATTTAATTCTTTATTTGGCTTGCCACCTGCCTGGGCCTCCTTATCCCAACCTTCGTGGGGCAGGCTGCTCTGTTCTTAAGTTTCGATTCTCCGGAGCTACTGTCCACCTCCCTTTCTTGGTCTGACCTTGACTTCCAAGGCACAGACTGCGTCTTGCTAAGTTTAGATTCCGCTGTCTCTTTTCTTGTTTTAGCTGGATATGAATCCTGTCCTGTTTGACCCTTAGTAAGTTGTGGGTTAATTCTGCTTTTGTATAAAGTGGACTTGCACTTATATAGTGTGATTTGTTGAAGTAGATATATAGGTGGTGCTTGCCGCTCTGTTCTTCTACTAAGCATAGCAAGCCACGCTCTTTTCTTAGCCTCTTGCGGTTACAAGCATATGTGCAGGCGTTAGCTGGTTGAATAGCTTCATCCTGCTTTACAGTTTAAGTTTCTTTATATTTCAACATCGTCTTTCCTTCTAAGTTCATGATATCCTTATTCATGGCGCTTTGTCTTTGTGTGTCATTTTTTGATTGTCGTTTTTCATCTGTGAGTCTGGGGCCTCGTGACGTCACCATTCGTCGTCAATTAAGGCCTGTTCAGTTTCTTCTGGGACAGTGTTTAAGCAATCTTCATTTCGTGTTATTTGCTGGTAGGGTTTTCTCAATGTATACCTTACTGCCCATGGTTGTCTGGTTATTGGCACTTCAATAGGTATTTCTCTTCTGATGGACACTGGGCAGAGTCCTAATGCGGCTCTCTGCTGGTGTATTTGCTCATCATACATCACACATCTCAGTGTGAACGTTCCTGGTACTTCAAAATGGGCGGCTGAAGTGCAGGCTATATTTGGGACCTCCTCTACAATAATATGGATAATGGATAACTAATGTCACTAACAGGAATGCAATGAATTACTAATGATAACATAACAGGCAAACTTAATATCTAGTTTTACAGGTGGAGTGAATGCATAACTTTGGGATGCTGTTTTACTGCCAACAGTGTATAGTTTCCTGATGGAAATCAGTAGGGAAAACTCTTCCCTCCAAAGAGATGTCCAATCATTTTTCATACGTCTCAATGTATCGAACAACGAAAACAAGGTAAGGTGGCCTGAAATAGCTGGGTGCTTGGATACCATACCAATGGCTTTTGTATGATGTATAGCATCAATTTCAGTAAAAGGTCCTGCAATGAACCTCTCGGATACTGAGGTCAAACACATTTGCAGGAAATCAGGCACATTAATGTTGAGAATGTTCCTCACCTGTTTTTCATGGAGGTTTCCAATTATGCACCCATTGTCCCATGGGGTGTCCTGTGAGTGCCTCCTCAACTTTTCCACTCACCTCATAGTCTACCTTGGTGTTAAAAGTGAGGATTATATTACAATGTAGCATGGTGTAAAGACCAAAAATAAAGGAAGTTCCTGCACACTCTTCCCACTCTCTAGTTAATAGTACCTGGGTGCAAGTGGATCACGTGGTCTCATAAACATCAGTAGCCCATGTAGGTGATGTTCTATAACCTGTACCTTGATGCCTTATGGGCCTTCAAATTAAACACATGGGGCCTCATTACGACCCTGGCGGAGTGGGATACCGCCAGCGGTAATCGCGGCAGACCCGTCCGCCCTACTACGAGTTCCCTTAGCGCCATGGAGGTTTTCTCCGCCTGGTTTTACCGGGCGGAGAAAACCATGGCGCTAAGGGACCTCGTTGTTAATTACGCCGCCGTACTTTACGGCGGCGTAATTAACTCCTTCCCCACTCCCATTATACCCTATGGGGCAAGAATGGGAATGGGGAAGGGTAAAATGGGGATTGGGGATTTACCGCTCCGCCAAGGTCGGCATGGGGTGGTAAATCCGCCAACCCCCATGGCGCTATCGGCGGCTTTCCGCCATGCTCCGCGGTGCATTTTGCACCGCGAATTCCGCCAGGGTCGTAATGAGGGCCATGGACTAGAATGGCTGTAATTAAGCAATAACCCCCGAGCAGGGGGGGCATTACCGCTTGAGGTAAGGCCCCAGGCATTACCTGAAGCGCTAATGACCCCCTGCAAGGGGCTTATTGCTATTAGTACCCCGGCCCATGAGACCCGGGTGCTAAAAGCAGTTTTATTGAGTTGCAAAATGCTCTGGCATTTCGCAACTGAAAAAAAAAAATAGCCGCCAAGGAAGGGGAAACTTAGTCCGTTCTCCCTTTGAAAATAGTTTTAAAGCACAGTAAAAAAAAAAGGGTGCCATGGAAAGGAGAGAATGGACTACACATAGTCCCTTCTTCCTTTCCATGGCGTGTCGCAGTTCGGAGCGGATGCGCTGGGGACTGAAGTCTTCCCAGCATGTCCGCTCCAAAAAGTATCCTAAAAGAAGGTAAGTGGGGGGAAGCACTTACCTCCTTCTCTGGTGGGGGAAGATGGTGGCCTCCAGCCCTGAGGAGTATCAGGCTGGCGGGATTACTGTCTGGCAACGCCCCCGTTCTGAGCCTCATCATTGGCTGGGAGACCGCCACACCCCATCCACCAGGTACTAATGAGATATAGCTATTGTTCAAAACACTGATGCTAACATGAGGTCCAAGATCAGAAGTGGACTGCCTCCTCCCTGCTGCACACCCCCATCACTCCACACTTTGGTTCTGAAAAATGGCAAATAGTAGGGAAACCTAGATTCATAGGAAGATCAAGAAGAGCAGTAAGCCACTCTTGAGCTATCCTTAGAACAGAGATCAGAACAATCCTCTGCTTCTGCCTCCTGAACTGAAAAATCGTGGAGGATGATTATCAAGAGTGGACCATCTCCAGACTCCAAGACTGAGGGGGAAATGCATTCTCACTGCCTCTGGGTCTGATCTCATGCTGAAAAATCAAAGCAACTGTTGGTTGAGAAACGGAGATCTCCTCATGCTGTTAGCCGCCTGTGTGTAGGACCTGCCAACCCAAGTTGTATTTACCATTTACTGAACATGGATTGTCCACAGGAGGCAAGAACAATGACAAATAACAAGATATCTGTAACCAATAAATAACAAGATATCTGTAACCACTTGTTAGTCTAATGCTTTATCGTCTAAATAATATTTAAAGGATTTTTCTGCAGGCTGAGTTTGCATTCTCTGTGTTTTGCAATATCATATTAATTTTGCAATCTTTGCTTACTGTTGAGTTGCCTTGGCAACCTGTCTCTGGTCAAGGACATAAGAATGGTATCATCAAACAGGGTATATATACTGCTTCAATCCACAAAACACAGGACAAAAATACACATGTACTTTTGACTTTATATATCACACACATTTCTGACTTATTGTTTCCTCACCCCTACCTCAGATCCAATTGTGACCCGATGTTTGTGTGAAGCGCTTGGCTTAATTTAAATAGAGCTTCCCACTCTCTTTAACTTCTCCCATAAGGATTGATCTGCTTCATCAAAGCCTGAGCTGAAGTCAAAATGAAATCTATATTCCCTTTCCCCAATCACCTGTCAAGTAGAAACCTGATTACACAACTCCATCACCAGACTAGCAAGTAAGACGTAAGAGGTATGCAAATTCACAGTGTGGGTAGCACGTGACCAGCCGAACGAGAAGGAGCACAAGTTCACACCTATGCTTGGCATCTGCCCAGATAGAGATATCAGAACTTTTCCAGACAGAAGATGTAGTTTCGAGGGCAACCACAGTTAAATAATTTACATATAGTTGCTGAAGCGATGATTGATAGTAACATTAATTGGAGGAAGGCCGGGTAGCTGAGGGGGCACCCTGCACCTGGCTGACCGTTCTGCATGCTGCTAAGCAAAGTGGAAATTCATGCATGGGGTTGGTGCCAGCCCAATCACAATGGACCAAATAAACTAGGGTCCTATAGTTAGTAGGACCAATGGGACATCATACTTTTAGTGACATCTACAGTAGTCATTTTTGAAGGAAGGGCTTAGATGCCCACCTGACAGTATTTACCCAATCCCCTCACTCCGTTACCATATACAGATATAGATAGTACCTGTATTAAAGTTACTTTTTCCTAGCCAATAGAATTGCATGTTAAGTTTTAAATGTAACACGTCAATTATGACGAGTTTTGAGTATAAATGTCACTGTTTGTATAAAGTTCAAGTGAGACGGACTATCGCATCACTGCTTATTGCCATGACTCCCCGGTTTTTGTACTTGTCATTAAATGGACTCCCTTTGCCAAACCATTGAGTTGTCCTTATTGATTGGTGTTGGAGTAATAAATCTGTACCCCCAACCATCTCAAGGTGCAGCTATCTCGTCTTGAAGTACTTCGGAGCAAACCTCGGCTCTATGGGCCAGCCAGGGGTCTCCTGACTACACTTGGTAGCAGAGATTTGATGGTTATTGATTATTGATTAAAGTTAGACACCTATTGAACGTCGACATAAAGTAACTCTAGGTCTTCGGCAATATCACAAGTCCTTTGCCATTCGGTTGAGTAGACCTTGAAGCTCCCCGTAGACAGTGGTAGTTTAGAAAAACCTGCAGAAAAGGCCTTAAGGGACCCGTGTTCCCCACACAGAGAGGAACAATGCGAACAGTGAGTGAAAAAATAAAAATTGAATGTTTTGGCAAATAATGTATGCCTTAGAACAAGTAAAGGGAAAAGGTAACAGAGGGAGGAGGGAAAAAAAAAAAAAAAAAAGTCTATTTATATATATATATATATATATATATATTGACTCGAGAATAATTAAATAAATAAAGGTTACTGGGGAGGACACCCGAGAAGTGAATGGTTACCGGGGAAGACACCCGAGAAGTGGGAGGATTCGCCTTATTCCTACGCTTTAATATAGCGGCTAGAAGAAACGTGTACCCAGAGTCCCAGCTAAAGGGGGAACGATTCGACTACCACGACGGTTAAAGGCGTGGTGAAAGGAGTATGTTTAGACTCCATGAAGGGGTAATGATTAGAGGCAGAGATAATTGTGTCCAGCTGGTGTTCGTCTAGTCTGTTAAGCATCTGTCTTACATGTTTTTCTGTTGTGACGTCATATATATTGAACATTTTTGTTGAGAAAACTGATTTAAAATGTACACGATTCAACAGCTGAGATAAAATCACATACAACATGATGGTTTTTGAGTAAATCGGAAGGTATAACATTTTGTGAAAATTTGGATCGGAGCTTGCGGTGTTTGGTGCTCGCTCATACTGTTGGAACTGTTCAAGGCACACAAAAGCATTCACCAGTGATATATAAAAGGAGAGGGAATAGATTAAAGCATGGAGGACATAACTCCATTGACACACTTATGCAAACAGTTGCCGAAACACTCACCCAAACTGAAGAAATATAGTAGGAAGTGGGTTAAAGGGACTGCCCACAAGATGTTTATGGGTCCTTGTCTAAAGCCGTCTTGCAACATATGATGACATATTTGCATGCCACATACATGGGTAAAAAGCTAGAAAAACGCCTCGTTGTTCTGGAGCTTTGGAAAATGTATGAACAGGGAAAGGAGGAAGAGCTGCCAACAGATTGGATACTTAATGTATGCACAGAGGGGGGTGAGACGCCTACTGCGCCACCTGCCCCATCTGAAACGAAAGTTGAAGAAAGTAAGGATGAGGGATTATACCCACTGAGAGGACTCAAAGCAGCCACGGGGTATAGCAACCCCGCATATGAGTCACCTACACATAGTAGTGACGAAAATCAAGGGAAAGATAAGGATACAAATATTGCATCCACAATCCCACGGGACAGAGGGAGACGTGATGATGAAAGAAGAGATCAGGCACAGACAAATGCATCTCTCGACAAGGAGAAAGACGGGAAGAGATGGAAGGGAAACGAAGATAGAACTGATGAGATAGCATACGCAAAAGACGAATGGATGGGAGGACAAATTTTATTAAAACTTGATGGCAAAGGCATTGATGACGTGAAACCACGGGAAAGGATAGAGAATGTACAGGGAAAGGGAAAAGAGAAGGAGTTAAGAGACGAAAGAGTAAAGGAAAGACAGACAAAGGCGAGAACAGCTATATCGCGAAGAGCAAGAAAGACAGCTCGATCGCAAGCCAAGAGCAACAAATAACCAAGACAGACAGGAACAGCAGAGGTTACAGGAAGAGCAACGAATACGAGAGAAAAGAATAAAGAGACGAAGAGAAGAGGAAATTCAAAGGGCAGATGAACGTAGAAATGAAAAGAGAAAGGAAGAAGATGGGGCCAGAGAAGAGGCGAGGAAGCGCAAAGAATTCGATGACGATATAGAATGTAAGTGAACACAGAGAGCATGCGATCTTGAATATCTGGGGAGAGAGTTTAAAAAACCTGAATCAGTAGTAGATTGGGAAGACATAGAAGAATTCTTTCCTGCATACGATTCAGTACCAGGCATGTCTAGGGCAAATATGGAAGATGACTTTGACACCAGAAGCATCGGAGAAATGATTGATAGAATATATGATGAGATTGGGTTGTCAAACTGGATATTAAATTATGCCTCCTAGTGTAAACAATTGTATGTATATTGGCGTACGCCAAGTCGCATAAAACTGTACGCGAATAACTCTCTACGGCAAGGTCTTGACCTTAGAAATTGATGTAAGTCGCCATCTTGAATCAAACCGCCATTTTAGGTTCTCTTGCTGTTTAAAAGTCACCCTGAACATGAAAATGGTGGACGATGCCATTCCGAACAGAACCTGGTCGGCATGACCTCCGCACAGCTAATGTATAACTTGCCTGCAGGCCACTTGTTAGGGTCGTTAACTGAGACCTTGTCCTTCTGTTGACCTGCATGTAAATGGATTACCTGTATCAACGGAACTGATCTATGCACATACAAATTAATAAATTAGAGTTGACCTGGCAGAGACCCTAGACCTGTTGCACATTCATGGAATGGTTAACCCGTGAAGGGGCTGGACAACAGGCTGGAGAAATATATAAAAGCCTGAATGTCCCAATGTACAGTCTCTCACTGAATACATCGAACCCTGTTGAAGTTCGTTGTGTTGCACTGAGGGCCGATAGCTATCTGACCTGTCATTTGACTTTGTTATTGTTTGACCTTAAAATAAAGTACTTTGTATGTTCCTTTGTAACCAGTGTTTGGTGCGTTTCCTTTGGGTTCCCCGGCCTCATATTATTTTTCTCTTTTCACAGGGTTAGAACAAACACCCCAAGGGGAGGGAGAAGACGGCGCCTGGAGAGCACTCAGCTGTACGACACTGAGAATGTCTCCCAAAGTAGTGGGAATAGAGACCTATCCCTGGATAGATTCGAAATAAGTAGGAGTAAGGAGGAAACAAGGAGAGGCGCTCGTTGGGGATAGACAGTGTCTGACTCAGAAAGGGAAGAGCGTGAGGAAAATGAGGAAGAGAGACGGAGCGAAAGACGACTCCCAAGGGAAAAAGGAATAAGATACTAGCGAGTCTGCACCGAGGGTATCAGAGTCAGCAACACAGTCTGACCAGCATGGAGAAATATCTCACGGTCAGAGGGGGGTGTCTTCACCACCCTATGTAGACAGACTTGGATCCCTACTAGGCAGGCGACAATGCGGGAATATTAGCCCACCTTAGATAGAAGAACAATGAGGGAAGAAAGAGAGAGCTATGCATCCCAGTTTCCGTTACTAGAGAAAGGGAAAGTAAGACCGCTATATATTCCATGGCCACTCATGGATCGAGAAAATCTGAAAAACAAACTTCCAATGCTGACGTCGGGAGCCGGCAAGTGGATACATGAGCTAGGAAAAAGGACAGGAGGAAACACGCTAGCTATAGGGGACATCAAAGGTCTCCTGATCGCCATACTTGGCGAGAGAGCAGACGATGTGTGGGCACGAGCTCCAATTAACAGTTGTAGAGCCACAGTATGGAAAGTGATACGAGTGTTATACCCGGATACTTCCGATATGGGAGCTATAATGACTCAGAAATGAAGGATTCCGAGGATCTGTTAATTTATATACAGAATTTCCAAGACGCTTGGGTGCTCGAGACTCATGAATCTTGGACGAAATCTATACCTGTGTTTTACCATATATTGTGCCAAGGGCTGCCAGAGCCGGTGCAGAAATAACTCAAGAAATTGGTGGGAATTAAGGCCAAGCCTTGGGCTGAAATACAAATGACCATTGCACACTATTGTAGATTGCTGCAAGAAAAGAATTGTAAAAAGGAGGCTGCACGTAAGGGTGAGGAAGCGAAATTGGTGCAAAAGAAATTGTCAAAATATGCTCTTGAAGGAGCCATGAAAACTAGCACAGCTGAATCAAGCATGCAGCAGGTGGCTAGTCCACAGCAGAATAATCAGGTTAATACAGGGTTTTATCCCAGGGGAAGAGGATTTAGGGGAAGAGGATGGCAGAGCAATCGGGGAGGTTTCCAAAATAATCAAGGAGGCTTTCAAAATATGCAAAATGGTAACCAAAATATGTCAAATGGGCAAATGATCCGACCTCCGCCAGTATGTTGGTTGTGTGGAATGACCGGGCATTTGGCGCGGGCATTCAGAAATCAAAGCATGATGCAGAACGGCCAAGGGACAGGAGCAGTCATTACAAACCTACGTGCAATTTTACAACAGGGTGTTGCGCAGAATCACACAGTGCAGCAACAAGCGCCAGGAATGCAACAAGGTGTGCAACCTCAGAGCATGGGAAATTTTCCACAAGGACAATCCCAACAGGTTCTGTTGCAATTATCACAGACGATGAGCACAGGGCAGACTCCAAACCCTGGAATGGGAAGTAACAATGGGAATGGGGGAAATCCACAAGCACACAGTGGGCTAAATTTGCATATAACCTAGGACAGCACTCTGGGAACCCTGATGTGTTCTATCCCATCAGTGACACCAGACCCTCACAGGGAACCTAGGGTGGATGTCGTTATAGGGGATAAAGACTATTCCTTCTTAGTTGACACGGGTGCAACACGCTCGTGCATACATGAAGGCAAGTTTTCCTTGTCCAGCGAGGCCATAGATACTCAGAGTTTACAGGAGCTACCAGTCATGTTCCCTTCACAAATGCAATTCCAGTCTCCATAGGAGAATGTGAAATGAATGTACCTTTATTATGTTCGTGGCAGACCTCATTAAACATTTTGGGTCGATATTTAATGACAAAATTGAACATGACAATCTTGTTCACGGAGGAGGTCATAGTATGTTCCTCACCAGGAATGTACTACTCAAATGTATGCAAAATGATTAGAGCATACTCAGGACATATAGCCATGAGGGCCATACCATTAGAGCCATAAATGTTCGCATATGGCATGCGTGTGCTTATGGCAGGATTTCCAGGCCTTGCAGACAAAATCATGAGCACCCCCGATGAGGTCTTATTCAGACCCAGAATACTGATGCATGAGGAGAAGGGACAAGTATTTCCCTTGATCATACACACGGCTGCAGTGCGTTGGAGAGTGGCCTTGATTGAGGGTTATGACGACGAGGGGCAACAATGGTGCGCAGTAATTGCCATCGAAGAAGGATATCGATTGACTGACATCACCGATGATGATCTGTTTGAAGAACAACCAGATATGGGAAAGACAATGGTGGAAGTGAGTCTCACCTTTTGGGTTAAATGATTAAAAGAGAAGTACCTCAAAGAATGATGTTGGCACTAAATCATCCTGAATATTTTGATGACAATATGGCCAAGGTATCTGTTCCAGTACAGGACAGGACCCTATGACGTAGGCCTCTTGAAGGGGGTTGGAGAAGTGAAGATTAAACTGAAACCAGGAGCAATCCTCCCAAGCAATATCCCATGTCCACAGAGGCAGATGAGGGGATTTTTAAGACAATTTCTGCCATGATGGACCAGGGCTTCTTAGTGACGTCAGCGTCACCATGTAGTACGTCAGTGTACCCTGTGAAAAAAAGTAAAGGGGGGTCTTGGTGGCTAGTGCAAGACCTGAGGCCAATAAACGATATTGTTAAGGCTGAGTTCCCTCTAGTCCCTAACCCATCTACAATCCTTTATAATATACCAGTTGAGGCAAAATATTTCACGGTAATTGACTTTAAAAATGCATTGTTCTCAATCCCGTTGCACCATGACTCACAAGATCTGACGTCATTCATGTTCGGACAAATGCGTCTGAACGGCACAAGGCTGCCACAGGGGTAATGCGAGTCTCCATCTATTTTCAATGGAGTCCTGCAGATGGACTTGAGCAATATTGCATTGGAAAGTGTCATCCTGCAATACGTGGATGACATCTTAATTTGCAGCACCACAGAAGAGCAATGCCGGCACGATTCTGTTCAGCTATTGACTATACTGGCTGAGAAAGGATATAAAGTTGACAAAGAAAAGTTACAATATTGTCCACTAGAAGTACTGTACATAGGCCAGCTGATGTCACACAAGGGAAAGAAGGTTACCCCGGAGAGGGCTGAAGCCATACTGAACACGGCTAAGCCACACACGATAAAGCAGATGCAGAGCTTTTTAGGCCTGTGCAACAATGTTAGTGCATGGGTCTTCCACTATAGCTCTTACACTAAGCCTTTACTTCAGGCCCTAAAGAAGGCCCAAGTAACGAAAGAAAAGATTGAATGGTCTGAAACCATGGGGAAAGGGTTTGCTGAACTCAAAAGAGCTATTTGTACAGCTCCAGTTCTCAGGATTCCCAATTATGCAGAGGAATTCTACCTGTTTTCGCACACAAATGGCAGCGTTATGACAGCAGTACTCCCGCAGAGAACCACGTTGGGGTACAAGCCCCTGGCATACTACAGTGGGAATTTGGACCTAGTAATGAGAGGTAATTTCCTGTGCGAACAAAGTTTAGCTGCTGCAGTGCTCGCCATAGAGAAGGCTACAACCATTGTAATGGGATGTTCCATGACGACGTACGTCGAGCACTCACTATTTGCCATTCTAGAGAAACCAAAGGGCACATTGACATCTCAGAGAGCTTCTGCTTATGAAGGGATCATATCAAATCCATCGATTAAAATAGTCTGATGTAAGATAGTGAACCCAGCTATGTTTATAGCAGAGCCAGTCACAGAAGGAGAGCCAATACATGACTGTGCAAACTATGAAGAATTCTATGATGAAATCCCCAGGGCGAAAGAAAATGCCTTGGCAGAAAGAGAGATCGTCTTTATTGATGGGTCTTCGAGTATCGACCAAAGTGATGGGCAAAGATACACAGGCATTGCTGTGAGGAAGCACACAGAAAATGGAGAATTTCGAGTGCTTCTTAGTGCACGAATACCATCAAATTATTCAGCACAGGCTGCTGAATGGTGTTGATACTCGCCATCGAGAATCACGCAGACCAGGAATTAATGTTGTATAGCGACTCTGCCTATGTGACGTCGACAGTGCACGCAGGCATAGGGGGCTGGAAAAGGAGGGGCTACCGCCAAGCAGACGGCACACCAGTGCAGCACACAGCCATTGGATAGGCTGATTAAGGCACTACAGCTTCCAGTGGGAACAGCTGTCGTGAAATGCGCCACCCACACGAAGGGGACAGATTTTATCTCACGCAGAAATCAAGCAGCAGACACGGAAGCCAAGCGTATGGCATCCAAAAGTGAAACAATCATGGAAGTGGAAGTTATCTCATGTCAAAAAGTGAATGATGGTTACACGAACTGCACTTGAAAGTTACAGTAATTTGGGACAAACACAGCTAATGCAACTCCAAGAGGAGGCACCACAGGAAGAGAAGAACCTGTGAAAACGTCAAGGCTGTTCTTTAAACCCCTCTGACAGCTTGTGGCGACAAGACAGCACTGGTAACCAGTAATGCCTGTAGCCCTATTAAAAATAGCACTGGAGCCGTTACATTATCCAGCGCACATGACAAAAGAGAATCTTGCAGCAATGCTCGCAGAAGAGCACGTTGCATTCCTTATGGTAAACTGTATACTCTGCCAGCAATTCATGGCTGGGCACACATTAAAGGTAATGAGAGGAATCATCCCAAGGCCAAATGGGCCTTTTCAGCACTTGCATGTCGACTACGTTGACATGATTCAAGTATGTAACGGGTACAGATATTTGACTCTACCTGTGCGGCCACATTTTTAGTGAGAGAAGTGTTCCCCAGGTGGGGGTATGCGAGGTCATGAGATCAGATAATGGCCCTCAATTTGTCAATGCAGTGTTCGAACAGATTAGCTTGCTGCTTGGTATAAAACACAAGTTCTCGCACAAGTTATCATCAGTAAGGTAATGGGATCTGTGAGAAGCTCAACAGCTTGTTAAAGGAAAGGATAGCCAAGTTGAAGCTTACTCTAAAGAAGGGATGGTTGCACTGCCTTCCACTGGCACTGTATGCACTTCGGAACCAACCCATCTTACGCCACACGAGATAGCCACAGGAAGAAGATTGAGAACTCCTCTGACACCCGGAGATAGAACTAGATGTGATGCCCAGTCAACAGGAGAGGTTTTTGGGTCTGAAATGCAAAACTATCTGAACTGCATGACATCTTGCCTTACTGTAATTTTAGACCAGCTGCAGCGACGATGAAAAGGGTGCAGAGCAGCACAGAACACAGAAGTAGACACTACAACAGACCAAGTTCAAGGTCTACGTGTTCCACCCATCTTCCCTGGAGACGCCGTCCTTGTGAAGAATCATACAAGGAAAAAGTGGGACGAGCCAAGGTTCAACAGTCCTTTTACAGTGGAGCGCTGCACACCATTCGCAGTGAAACTACAAGGCAGGAGAACTTTGATTTTTCTCTGCGATACTAAACCCTACATCAGAGAAGGCCCCCTGCCTGCACCCCAATGAGAGGAATCGATGAGCGACGGGGAAGAACCACAGCACATGCAGACAAGATCCATGACGTGGAAGAAGGACGCATGACCAACCAGACAAATAACTTTTTACAAATATTGGCTTAAATTGGACACTTCCTCTAAGCAAAAAAGGGGATAAGGACATGAAAACCTGTGCATCCTAGTTGCAGGGTGAAGAAGAAAAATTGCACGTATAAGCCCCAACACATGTTGTTGACTATTGAACTTTGGACTGAGGCACACTTAAGCTTGATGAGAAAAAATATGCCAAATTTCGACCGAGGACACTTACAGTATCCCGACTTGTTCCACACCGAGACCCTATTCGGAATCACTTATGGTGTCCCGCAGTAGCAACATCGCCAAGGATGTGGTCACCTATTTTGATCTAGTGCTAAGATCATACCCGTCATTGGTAGGGAGGCTCACCAATGTCATTGACTTTCTTCAAGATCCTGAAAACGAAAAGACAATAAGACAACTCCTCACTGTCATTGCTGAACAATTTCTCCTACTCCCTGAGTACAGTGAGAAATAATCAAATGATCCCAACACAGGCGGAAATAGATGAGCTTATCAACACACTGTTCTTTCATATAATCGAAGATTGTCCAACTCTTATCGGGAGAACAACAGATACACTCAGGTTTCTTCGGGACTCAGCAAACACTGAACACTTAAGCCATCTTTTAAATAAGATCATAATTCTATTTGCAATCCACGCGACCGGACAGTGCAGACATTGTTCACATTTAAGAGAAAACATATAATCCTGAACCTCAGCAAGACAGGACAGATGTCCCTGTCATCAGAAGACAGCAGGTTGGCGCACAACTTCCTTTTTCATCTAGTCACTGACTTTCCAGAGTAAGTGGGGAGACCAATCGATGTTGACGTCCTCACATTCATCAGAGATCCAGCTAATGTTACACAGATGGGAATGCTCCTGCATGGAATTGTGCATCAAGCAAAACTTTCTAACCATCAGAGGAGCTATCTGAGGAAATTCTAAAAGCCTTCCGCCGAGGGACAGATCGAGGAAGCAGTGTCAAAAACTTCAATTGTTATACCGGTTGTTATTTTTCACTATTTCATCATTCTGATCAGTGTCCAAATATGTCCTCAGGACTGAAGCAAATTCGAGGAGTGGATTGGGAGCTTACTTACTTTAAACATGCACAGTAAAGGGACTCACTGAAGTGTTATTTTATTTTTCCCGTAGTCTAGCAAAAGAACTGTATCCTGGAATAAGAGACAACTTGTCACTCACAAGAGGGGGGACACTTGTGGAGCACCTGACACTCTTAAACTCAGAACTCGGAAGACGATATTGGTTAAGGGACTGATAACATTGACATTTGGCGAATGATGAAGATGGGGGTCCAGAGCAGTAATCTGGTCCTCCCACAAGAAGAGAGGCACCCCCACTTCTCTGGAAGAAAATGCTGCTGCCTGAACTACAGGGGCATAATGTACCTTTGCATCATATTCATCATTGTTTTACTGTCCAATTTCAGTGCACCCACCTAATGATGCACACATGAAACCTACAAAAGCAAAAAAACCTTATACAGGCATTCCTGTCTCTAGAAGATCTGACGGTGGAGTGAATGAACTCAAAATGAATGTGATTAGCAATGACACACCACACTTGTGGTAACAAACGAACAGAAAAGCCGGAGACCGGGTCGGCACAGAATGAATGAAGTAAAATGACTGACAACTACACGCACGCAAACACTGAATGTACATGAAACAGGCCTAGTCTCAATGACTGCAGAATCACAAATCACAACAGTAGAAAAGAAGAGACTCCCTACCATAAGAAACTTCGGAGAAGATGTTGTGAGGAAACCTGAAGAGTTAAGAGGAAAACCAACATAAGCAGTCATATTAGAGACTCTCAAGAAATAAGGGTAAACACAGAGAAACTCTGCACGGACACAACTGATAGTAGACTCATTATTCCCGCACATAGCCAGAGCAAGGAAACTGCAAGAGGAACTGAAGAACAAAACCGCAGAAACTGTATTGCCAAGCATATATGTTCCAATGCAAGGGACAAGTACCAGTTCTACAATACAGCCATACACTGGACCAGTATCAGGCTGGTTGGCATGGGCATTTGTAACCAGCAGGAAAAGGATGTATGAAGAGAAGGAAAGAGCTGCCAGACTCTTGTCCACTCAAATGGCGCAGATGAGGACGCCTGCACCATGGACCGGGATACCTGAAAATCCCCCAGCAAGAAAGAGCCATGCAGATGCATTCAGAGATGTAGTAATAGCAAACTACAGGAAAACACTACGAATCAAGAGAAGCATGCATGGAGATGACAACAAACTCAACGATTACCTGGACAGCACATCTGGGAAATAGCATTTGGTACCAGCACATGAATGAAGTTGGAAGATGGAATTCAGAAGGGGAATGCTTTGTGCACTCCTGCCATACAGCATGGGAAAGTCCAAGATCTTCGTAGCTGTAGAAATCGATGTCCAGACAGCACACTGTATGTCACACGTAGCAATGTGCAAGACCAGAGGCCAGTTAATGGGTAGTGATGCCTCTCTGAAATGGGCAACTGAAGCAACTGATCCAAATGAAGATGATTATGTCCAGGACATAAAGACAAGAAACAATGGAAAGACGAAACAAATTGTGATCAGATATGAGAAGCCTGGAATTAAAGGAGCAGAGATCAGAAGAGAAGCAAACCAGAAGCTAAATGTCCAAGGAAAAACTCCAGAGGAAGCTCGGAGAAGGAAGAATCGAGGCCAAATGCAAATTTGGGGAACAGTGCTTTCACCAGACAGATGGGAGAAAGGAGTAGTAATATGCCGAGCATGGATGGTCTTCGGTCACTATGAGCCCACCATCAAAATAGTGCAAAATGGGTGAAAGCCATTGTGGCCAAAACTTGCAAAACTACTGACATGGGTCGAAGACAGAGGAGGACCCTTGCGGATAGTGCCAATAGAAAGCCCAAAGTTCTGTTTCAGAAATAACGGCACAAGAGAAATGGGAGAGAATCAGAACTGTGGACAAGTTTTTGACGCTCCAGGAATGGCACATGGAACTGCAGTGATTATGGATCATTATTGGGCGTGTGGATCCAAAGCATACATCAGACTGCCAAGAGACTGGGGAGGCATATGCACGATAGTGAACGTCCACATTCCAGCATTGGTGATCCCGAAAAGTGACCTGAATAGTGACAGTTTCCCGAAAGCAGATGCTCACCTGAGAAAGAAGAGCTCTGTGGAACTGATAACTCGAATGAAGAGAGTAAATTACTTCTCTGCTAAATCAGAAGAAGCATTTCATGCAATCCCATAGGAACACAGGCTGTTCAGCCTCACCTCATCAGTGTTCACAATGATTTTTATGCCAAGAATTCAAGTTGGAGCAAATACTAAATGGTTGCAGATAACCAGATGGGAGTTACTACAGACCATCATCACGGCCATAAAAGGATTCAATGCAATCAAGGTAGAGCTAAGAGCCATCCGACTGATGACTCTCCAGAACAGACATGTCCTCGACATGATCACAGATATGGGTGGAGGAGTTTGTGTCAAAAATTGGAGAATCATGTTGCACATTTATACCATCTCACAACAAGGAAAATTGAACTTTAACAGAAGCCATAGGTATGTTGACGAAGCTACAGAACCAGATGATCGATGAGACTGACGAAGTTGATGATGATAGCTGGTTTGGATCACTATTCTCGTGGGTCCCACAATGGATGGCAGACATATTCAAGTTCCTATGAGCCCTGCTAGTGATGATATTATTAGGATTTTATGTCATCAAGATAATCTCCCAGTGCCAGAAGACTGCGAAGAAAGCCATAGGGATGAAGATCATGATTGATGTCAAGCCAGGATGTGAGCCCAAAGACCTGACTGATGAAGAAATAAGAGATTTTGTGAAGGCCAGCAGGCATGCACCTGAGGGAACAAAGTTTCTTTATCCCAGGAAATGCAGAAATGATGTGGGAAGATGGATTTACTGTAGCCCAAATGGACAATGGGCCTCATCACGGCTTGGGTGGTAACTCCGGCGCTATTAGCGCCGGCGCTATCTGCCCTACCGCCGAACTCCCCGGCGCTAATAGCGCCTGATCACGAGTTCGGCGGTAATGTTAATCCCCATTCCGCCCATTCGGGAATGCCCCATTCCCCATTGGACTCAATGGGGAAATTTCGTGCTAATACCGCCGGCGGATTTCCCGCCGGCGGTATGAGCACGAAATTTCAGCGGATTTCCCCCCAGCTCAGAGCTCGGGCGAAATCTGCCGAAGTCCTGATTTGGCGGACCCTTAAATCCGGTGGTAATAGCGCTACCACCAGATTTAAGGGTTACCGCCAAAGTCGTGATGAGGCCCAATGTCAACAAATGACATGGAATAAAGACGAATATGTAAGGACAGCAGGAAGCCTGAAAGGAGTAATAAAGATATGGACGCCAAAGAGACACTTCTTCAAACCATCATGTATAGACCCAGAAGATGAATAAGGAATTAACCCAGATGATGAAGTGAAGATGAATACAGAGGAACCAAGTAAGATGAATCCAAAGGAGGAAGTGAAAGTGGTCGATGAATCGCCCAGAGGGGGGGGTGTAGGGGAGGTCCCAAATAAAGCCTGCACTCCAGTCGCCCATTTTGAAGTACCAGGAATGTACACACCAAAATATATGACGTATGATGAGCAAATAAACCAGCAGAGAGCCGCAGTAGGGCCCTGCCCAGTACCCATCAGAAGAGCAACACCTATTGACGTACCAATACCCAGACAACCATGGACAGTAAGGTATCCATTGAGAAAACCCTACCAACAAATGAGATGAAATGAAGCTTGCCTAAGTACCGTCCCGGAAGAAACCAAAAAGGCCTTAATGGAAGACGGATGGTGACGTCACAAGGACTCGGATGGACTCGCAGATAGAAGATATGATGACCCAAGAATGACACAAAGAGACGAAACACCATGAATAAAGATATTGTGAACCCAATGGAAGACAACGATGTTGAAACACAAAGAAGCTTACGCTGTAAGCAGGATGAAGATATTCCACCAGCTAATGCCTGTGCATATGCTTGTAACAGCAAGAAAGCTAAGAAAAGAGTACAGCTTGCTATGCTAAGTAGAAGAATAGCGCGGCAAGCGCCATAATACATAATCTACCTCAAAACAAAGCACAATGTTATAAGTGCGATTCCACTTTGCACGAAAAGCAGAATCAACTCAGGTTACTAGAGGCCAAACAAGACAAGATTCATATTCTAAGCAAAAGGAGAAAAGACGGTTGAATCGAAACTCAGCTGAGGCAACTCGTGCCAGGAGAAGCCAAGGTCATACCAATAGAAGGAACGAACAGTAGCTATGTATACTTGAAACTTAAAAACAGCATATCCTGTCTTTAAAAGGTCGAGATAAGGAGGCATAGGCAGGTGGCTAGCCGAATAAGAATTAAATGCACAAATTGAGAGAAACTAGACAAATTCACGGTGTTGGTAGCATGTGACCAGCCGAACGAGAAGGAGCATGGGTTCACACTTACGCTTGACATCCACCCAGACAGAGATATCAGAACTTTTCCAGACAGAAATGCAGTTTCGAGGCCAACCACAGTAAAATAATTGACACATAGCTGCTGAAGCGATGATTGATAGTAACCTTAATTGGAGGAAGGCCCGGTAGCTGAGGGGGCACCCTGCACCTGGCTGACCGTTCTGCGTGCTGCTAATCAAAGTGGAAATGTATGCATGGGGTTGGTGCCAACCCAATCGCAATGGAGCAAATAATCTAGGGTCCTATAGTTAGTAGGACCAATGGGACGTCGTACTTTTAGTGACGTCTACAGTAGTCATTTTTGAAGGAAGGGCTTAGATGCCCACCTGACAATATTTACCCAATCCCCTCACTTCGTTACCATATACAGATATAGTACCTATATTAAAGTTACCTTTTCCTAGCCAATAGAATTGCATGTTAAGTTTTAAGTGTAACACGTCAATTATGATGAGTTTTGAGTATAAATGTCACTGTTTATATGAAGTTCGTTGGAGTTGAAGCGAGACGGACTATCGCATCACTGCTGATTGCCATGACTCCATGTTTTTTGTACTTGTCATTAAACTGACTCCTTTTGCCAAACCATTGAGTTGTCCTTATTGATTTGTGTTGTAGTAATAAATCTTCACCCCATCTATCTCACGGTGCAGCTATCTCGTCTTAAAGTACTTCGGAGCAAACTTCGGCTCAGTGTGCCGGCCGAGGGTCTCCTGAGTACAAGTCCCCAAAGGGTTTAATAGTTGATAGGAATTCTGCAGCTCACCTTTCAACAGAGGAGCCAGATAGCACGTTTTAAGTCATCTCCCCAGTGGAATTGGTACATCAACCTTTCAAAGTTGAGAAAAAAATGTCCCAGATCTTTCCGTTCTTTGTAACCTTGCAGTACCCCATGCAGTAATATGGGTCTTTGTTGAGAAGCAATGATCTGATGCAAACCTGCTTTCAAACCAACCCTCTGCTTGGATCTGATGAGCGGTTAACTGCGCTAGTAGGTCTTCTATTGTAGCCATTTCTGGATCTTCTGTTATTTCTGGGATTATGTTGGTAACCTCCTCTTCAGTAACACCAACATAATGTTCAAAATGATCAAAGTCGAGATGTGGTACCCAACCTTCTGTCGGTTTGGCTAGAAAGGAGAATTCCTCCTCCTGTACTTCCTGATGTGGCTCCATTTCTTTAGGGGAAGGTATCTCCTTTTTGAGGAGGAAGCTCCTGTCCATTTCTTTGTTCGACAGGGACCTTGGGAGGTCTCCTAAGGCTAGGTTTTATCCCTAGCAGTATTCTTGGGGGAAGATCTATCCCTGCCTTGATTATTAAATTGAGTTTACTGTTGGGCTTTACCTCATAGTCGGATAACTTAAGGGTGTCCAATAAGAGGCGGCCTTGATAAAGGAGCCGTTGACATCTAATGGGGGAATTACATATATCCAATATTTTCTGTTTGATTTTAAGAATGATGTCATCTGCAGGAGTTTCAAAAATTAAATCTTCTTTTAGTTATTGGATAGTCAGTATCATTTAAGATACTTGTAGCAGAACTGTTCTGGAATTCTTATGGGTTCCCTAGTTTGTGTCAGCCGAGACAGAATCCCATTTCTGACACTATGTGTGGAATCCGAAATGGAACTCAGACACCTGATTGCCATGTTTTTGGTTAAAGCCTTTTAATCAAAGAAAAGGGGTTTGGGTAAAGCCCTCTCTAACCCTGCTCTAAGGGGAATTTCCTTACCTAAACCAAAAACTATGGATCGGTCTGTGTCAGGATGTCAAAACAACTGTCCTGTGTCAAAATGTTATATTCTGACCCTCACACTACAAACTATACTAAAATGTGAAAAGGGAAATGTCTTTAACCTTGGAAGTTTCGGAAAAAGTGTTCATAAAGAATAAATCATTCAAACAAAAAGTTCCTCAGAGAAGAAGGTTCTTCGTACCAGAGGTGGATTCTTCTGTGCCCCCAGGGACGTCATTTCACCAAAATGCCTGGGGTAGCGGAATTGACCTTACATGACCTCTGACATCACAGGAAGTGATGTCATTTGACCGCACCCCGAAGGGATATCGCAGATAGTGATGGAACACGACTTTCACTACTTGACAAAACAGGAAGTGGCATCACATTGCATTATTCCTAAGTACACTACAAAAAAGATGGTTACGATATCACTAAAATGTGATATATATTTCATACAGGACTGGATCGCCATATGCATCATTAACATCAGTGTGTATAGGCCCATATTACCAAATTACTGTGAATGCAAGCAGACTTCCATGATCAAATGATAATGATGTGTTATTATATAGCACTTACGCTTAAGTGCTTTATATGGAAAGAATATACATACAATATCACCCAACCTGTGTTGGTACTCATTTATCTTCCTTAGAAGGATGAAAGGCTATGTTCAGGTGTTTAAGAACAGACTGAATCAGTGACTCACCCCCTGAAGTGTGCCTGAAATAAACCTTTAATGAGTCTAGCAATTATTGTATAGAATTCCAGAGAGACACATTTTTTAGTATTCCTATTCTTTCTTATTTAGGGTCACTGCTGAAAGTGTTAGGCTTGTGGAACCCCTGATGTTTTATCTTTTTTAAGAGGCCTGAACAAGAAAGCCAACCACTCCAGAAGCAAAGAGCCACGTGGCATACCAAGGAAGACAACGGGGGCAGCAAAGGAAGCCTCAGAGGTCGCAGTTGTGACCTCTGGCGACCCCTAAATGACATCCCTGTGTGCTCCTTGGGCCTTTATCCACACAATAGTTATTTGGGCCTTTCAAGGATAAAAAGGATTCCTGTTCCCTTTTCCCTAGGTTCCTTTTTCATTCCTCGAGTTTCATCAAAAATAGTTCCTTGGGCCTTCTTTAGGCTTACTTCCACACTTGCCAACACAACTGTTAGTTTTACAATTTCAGATGAGGTGGTTTCTTCTTTCTTGTTTAACACAGTCTTTTCCAACTTACGTGGTATACTCTCCTGACAGGACTTCTGTTGCACATACTTTGATGGCCTGGTTTACCCTCCTGCCAGGACTTTGTTTTCCCACACATGGATCCTTTCCCCACTCTCACATGTCCTTGTATATAAGGTTGGGTAACGTATGCCTGTGATAGGTTATCCAGTCCCTGTTCTTTAAATGTTTTCACAACCACACATTAGAAGAGGGGTTGGTTGCAATTTTAATTCTCCCTTTTCTATACGTCCATATTATGTCTCTGTAAATTGCTTTTCATGTATTTGCACTCAAAGTGCCCACCAATACGTCCCGGTGTACCCTCTGCTTCTGGGTGGATTCCCTGGTCTTCACTGGCATTGATTCTTCTTCTCGCAGTGTGCAAATGAAGGATTCCAGCCTGATTTCTCCTCGTGGCCACCTTCTTTTTCTTAGTCGGTCCCATGCAGTTTCTTCTGGACACGGTTTCTTCTCCGCTTCAGTAAGCGATGTGCTGCTTTTCTCCATCTGTTGCGGTTGTTCAATCTGCAACTTTTTTCTACGTCTGAGAGCCGCTCAGCTTCCCCACGCTGGTTTTGTCTCTTCGGTTTCCCGCTCCTCACTGTGAGGTTCAGCTCTCGCTCGCCAGTCGCCACAGCAGCTGCCAACTTCTCTCGGTTTGAGCTGCTTACATTTCCCGAGCACAGATGTGTGCCCGAAACACTAGAGCAGTTGTCGAGCTTGTTTATCTCTTTTGCTCCTTTCTCTCTTCTTTGTCCCAGTATTTTGAGGATTCTGGGAACCATAGTCCATTGGAGACAATGGATTTATGGACTTTGAATAACAAAAAAGGTTTTGATCGATAAGTAGAGTTGCCAAACGTGATCCCATCAGGTTGGCAAAGTTGATTTATGGATTAATCCCAGTACCCTCAGGTGGGAGAAATGTCCTTGAATTGGCTTTCAGGAATCTACGAGGCCCTGACGCCCCTTCCCCCACAGTTATTGTGGGGAGGTTGTGCTCATTCAAGGTCATAGTAGTGGGGCTCCCAGGATGATGAAGAATACTCTGGTTTCTGCTCCTCTTCCAGCAAGCAGCTAGTTCCTTCCCCCTCTCACTGGCCCCTTCTGTGCTGAGATAGGTGGACCTTCTGCCTTTCGACCTTTAAACATCTTCATCTGATGGCTTGGCTATTGAGCGGTTAGGTATGGAGGAGGAGGGCCACTATACAGGTCTAGCATCCGCTTGCCAGTGTTCATGCAGGCCCTCTCTCTGCATACTCCTCTTATGCCCCGTGCTGGAAAACCTCCTCTGCCTGGTCTACCAAGTCCCACTGGGGTCCTCCCTGCTGCAGCCTTCTGAAAGTGATGGTGAGCAATAATGACTCTGCAATGTTACCATATATATCCAGCATATTATTTAATATTTAGATTTCGTGTCCCAAAACGCGTGTAAGATTTATACCCCTGTGGCCAAGAAACTGACAATTCATTTGCTATGTAACTGAGAAAAGCATGTAGGACAGAAATTGAAAGGTAGCGCTTGGTAGCATGACTCTTTTTATTCAAGATTAAGCGCTGGGTACTCATTGAATTAAATGATCAATGTTCACCTTGTTTATCGCTTGCTTCTAATGACAACCTTTGAGCCCTATTTCTTGAGTGGAGATCGTTATTGACTGTTAGAATGGGCCACAACAGAAATACCTTTTCTCCAAGGGCGGTGAGATTATGCAGACGGTGAATTATAAAGTCCTACAAACGCACAAACATAAAAATGCAAGCTATAATAATGCAGACCCTCAAACACTTCCATTTACACAAACCTTCTGTCATTCAAACCACAGTATACTTCCAATCAGACATGTTGGTCAGAATTCCCCAGTCAAAACTTCTCATGGACAGAATACTAAAAGAAAGAACGCACAAAGCTGAAACGTGGAGCCTTACCCTGGTTTATGTGAAACAAAATTTGCCGGTCTGGTGGTAACGGCGCCGGTAAGCTACCAGCGCCGTTACTACCGGACCAGCAAACTACAAGTTCTGCTTGCGGTGCCTTTCCGCCCCCACCAGGTCTGACCTGGCGGGCATACCGGCACTCGCGAGCAGAGCATGTCGGATGCACCGGCACCATTCACTCATGGTGCCGGTGCATCCGACCTCCCCATTCCCATTGAGTCCTAAGGGACTCAATGGGAATGGGGAGTAATTATTCCCGGCACCCGGCAATGGAGATGTACCGGGTCCGCTGGGGCTGGCATGCCCAGGTACATCCCCATTGCCGGGTGCCAGTAAAAAAAACGGCTCCGGCGGAAGCCGTGCCGGTAATTACCGGCACGGCTACCGCCAAAGTCGCAATGAGGCCCATAAATTGGTTTCACAAATTAAACATGAAAATAACCACATTTCCGGACTGCTCCATTGCATGGAGTTTCGTGTTTTGCCCAGGTGCATGGAATGATGTAATGTAAGTTGCCAGGTCCGAAAGTCTCAATCCGAACGGTTCATGCAACATATTTTTGAAACACTTTCAGCTAAGCAACGATGGTCTGTGAACGTAGACAGAGGATATTGTGGGAGCTTAAATACTGCGCCTAAAATTGCCACATTTGATGGCCAGTAGTGACCCAATTAAAATGCGTTTTGCATTAGTGGTATGGTGGCAGTGTTGTTTAAATTGCAGGTGCTTCCTGCATTCAAGGACTGCTGAAAGAGACTGTAGCCAAGAGACTGCCTCCTTGGAACCCACCATGAGACGTGATCCAGGCTGGTCAAACCTGCCAACTGATATAATGGCTGAATATTGGCTTTGCATTCCCAAAATGATCGGTGTCATATTGGCCTGTGCAGACTCATTTTTAAATGGGAGTAATATTTTTACTGTGGACTTCTCTCTGTTTTTTGAGTGGGTGAATACATGTAATGACAATATCAAGTTTAGCATGAACTGGGATGACCAATCTATTCGTTTTCTTGACGTGTATATAGAGAGGGTCTGATGTTGAAAACAGAATTATACAGAAAATCCACAGATTGTAATAGTTTGTTACATCATTCGAGCTTTTATCCGGAGGGACTGAAAACAAATCTACCATACGGGCCGTTTTTGCGTGTTAGAAGAAATTGTTCTGATAAGATAAGATTTGTGAAGCTCGCAGAAGATCTGCAAAATAGACTGGTACAAAGAGGATATGGTAAAAAGATAGTCAGGCAAACGAGGAAAGGGGCTATTCATTTGCCAAGGGAAATCCATTTGACTCCAAAGCAGAAAAATCCATTAGAAAGACTGGTTTGTGCCATCACTTTTAGACCGTTGAGTAATAAAATCAAACGCATTGCAAATATAAACTGGCATTTGGTGCAAAATGAAGGAACCTTGACTAGGAAACCATTGTTTGCCTTCAAACGAAATTGCAACCTAAAACAGAGACAGCTGCAGACGCATCACCAACCTCGGATAGATCCCTCGCTGGAGGCAGCCTGGGGCCTTTCACCCGTGCAGGGGCATGTGTCGCGGGTCAGTTCACGGACAAGGCACATTTTTGAACATGGAAACATCAAATGGCATGTCCTATATATTATCCTTTATATTATCGAATGCCCATGGAAATTGTTATATGTTGGAAAAACAATGTGACCAGTGAATCCAAGAATTTCTGAACATAGGTCTTGCATATGACATTTGGTGACAGTTAAGCCACTAGTTGACCATTATAAGAAGGAAGGGCACAGTAATGGGGACCTTAGTTGGGTCGGTTGCTGGTGGATCCACAAAAATAATAATGAACACAAATATCCTTGTACATGTTCTATATAGGTTTGATGAAATTGAATGAACTACCAAAAAGCTTGTGGGTTAAATGTCAGACACATTACAGATGCAAAAAAATCACGTGGTCCACATTAAAGTATACAAGATATTATTGTGAGCATACTGTAGAAAGTGTTGCAACTGGTGGTATATTACAACCACCAGCAGATTGGAAGGGAATCAATCGTGAGAAATGCGGTTCTCTCATTAAAAAAGGACGTTTAAGTTGCAAGGTAAAGATGGCCGCCTGTCACACAATGAGTGTTAAGTGAGGGACGTGCGGCATTACAACTTGTGGTCGTTTTGTGACAACCATAAAACAAGTGAGTCATTACTCCACTCAGAATTCTGTCGTATGCGCAAAGTAATAAACCACAACAATGGTAGCGAACTGTGAGCAAATTGTATATGATGTGAGACGCCCCTTGCATGGTCGGTCCCTAGGTAGATGAGATGGCGTTTGAGTATAACGGTCCTGCTGCAGCGTGATGAGATAATACGTGTCAGTAGAATGTTCAAAAGGATTGTGGCCAAATAGTGAATGAAGTTCCCTCTATGTGTGTTAGGATAGAATTGTAAGTGGGAAGTATAGCGACCTAAGACAAAGTGCAAATTTATTGAGAAGACTTTAGTGGATCTGATAGTTGCCCCCGTGATACGCTGCAAATAAAATATGATTTTGGTATGTAGGATTGGTGATTATGTATTGGGATGGAAGTGTCTTGAAAGATGTAAGGGGCACTATAGCTATTCACTCATACTTTTCATATATTTTTAGAATACAAACACGCAGTTGCAAGGATCTGTATGTGGTAAAGAAACCACACTGTATCAAGTTAACTCGTAGTCGATGTGAGCGGGTCTATATAATGTAAATTTCCTTGAACATGAACTTTTTTTTGTTTGTTTTGCATGTGAATTAAAGTTTTGTGTCGCATGAGGTGGACACGACCGTAGTACCCTCACTTGGTGAAAGTGTGATGAGGCACTGTGCTTCCAACATCAGTTGTATGTATAATCAGGTTACGAAATATTGATTCCTTTTTTGATGTTTATCCGTATAGATCTGTATATGTTCATTTTATTATTTGTATCCTAGTGATGTGGAACACAGGATGACATGTTTTGGAAGATGACGTAATTACGTCCTGTTAGAGAGAATTCTCATTTCTGTGCGAATTCCCTACAACCTTAGAGACCCCCAGCTCTTTTGCTGGACGTTAGGACTTTTTTAATTTTTAACCTGGAGGGAGTGACCTTTTTCTCACACCCTCATGTGTTCTGATCTGATATCTGATTTGGAATATATGTTTCCTCTGTTTCTACTTTTTGTGCAGTGTCACTGAGAAATCCTTTAGATTTATCATAGGGTTTAAATACCCTTTCTTGTGTGAACTATTGTTCCAAAGAAGAGTGAAGTGAAATTTACTTAACTTACCTTTTCTCTTTGTGGGTCCAGCACAAACCCATCTTATGTGTAGTGCTGGGGGGTTACCAAGTAGCGCCTTATCCACATTCTCATGTAACATTTTTTATGTTACCCTCACTACTAAATGGCTGGTGGCAGTCACTTAATTTTCCTGCCATTGTGCTTTTCTACCACAGGTTGAATCCTCAGCTGCGGTATAGCAGCCGTTGGTGACCATTTTGTCAAAATGGTACCGGTCTTCTTTTTCTTTGCCATTTTCTATTTGTGAGGTCTTTTAATCTGTGCGTTGAAGCTGAGTTGAGCCCTTTGTTCGTTTTAACTTTGGCGGGCTTCTGCCCTGAAGCCCACCTCTGGCTCCAGTGTGTCTGGAAAGGCAAGATGTCAGGGAGGTTCCATAAGTTCCCCTGTTCTTGGTCTCTAGGAATGCCTGAATGCAACCAGTCCTGATTGGCCGGCAGGCTGGCATTTCAGGACAGCCACCCTACTGTGTGATTCACAGCCTAGGCTGTGCATGAATGGGATAAACCCGCTTAAAAGGTGAGAGTTTGGGGACTAGAGGCAGAGTCGACCACTAAGAGACAAAACTGTGAACAAAGCTTTCTGCATCCTCCTGGACCTTTGACTTGTCCGATGAAGCCCTGCTGCTGTGCTGAAACACCTGTTTCAAATCGACAAGAGAAGCTCCGAAAGGGATAACTTCTTCCTTTGGGTTAGTGGTACCAACTAACCCTGAGACGAACTCCACTGGACCAACTTCCCTGATTGGCTGTACTTCTTTGCTGCTGCAAGAACCGAGTGCCAGGGGTCGAGAAATCCGTAGTCGAGTGCAACGTCCGCAATCCGGCCAGAAGCTTCAGGAGTCTCCTAAGCACCCTCCAGAAACAGGACGACCGGACCGGAGCTCGAGTCCCCTCACCAGAGTGCAGGACCCAAGGAGTGAAGGAAGCCCAAACGGTATCCGAGATCCACAGTGGTGCTGTTTACCGGCGCCTCCATGTTCAGCAGCGATCATCCGGATTCGCAGTCACGCCCCAGCGCCTAGGGAGAAAAAGACCAGAACAAAGTGTGAGAGAGAGAAGGGAATAAGGAAAGCTAAATCTCCATGTTAAGAATTACCTGTTGATTCATTGCCTCTTCATTTCGGGTCCGCGCCGTATCCTGGCATTTCCGGACCCCGGCCCCTAAGGGGAAAAAGAGACATCAGCGTTAATGAGCAAATGAAAAGACATTACCAAAAAACGCTCATTAAAGACTTACCTGATTTTCTCAAGGATTTCACCTCTCATCTCGGGTCGGTGCCTTTTCCCCGGCATTCCGTACCCCGGCCCCTATGGGGAAAAAGACACTAGCATTAGTACATTAATGCATGGACACAAGGGGAACCTCTTATCAAAAAACTTACCTGGAAGCCAAGCAAGTTTGGTTCTCACCAATTCGAAAATCCAGTGAAGTAACTGGATACCAACGCGCCCCTGCATTAGAAGCAGGATGGAGAGCTTGTCCTTCCAGACCCTAAGGTGAGACGCTACGAGGAATCACAGAAGGGTTTCGAGGAGGGTGAGAGGGTAAAGTGGGAGGCTGATTGCATTACCCCGCAGACAGTTAATCCCCTATTTTCCCCTGAGTTCTGAGACTGATCAGTTGGTCCAATTACTGGGGGAATTACGGGCCGAAGTACATGCCGCTCGTCAAGAGACTAATGCCCTCAGGAGGGAATTCATAATATCAAAGGAAAGAACTGATGACCTGGCCAGACAGCTTTTGCAAGGTCAAGCTGGGCAAACTCCTCTACCCGGTTCCGGAGGGAACCCCGCTCCTGTGGTTTCCAGTAACCCTGTGCAGATTAATCTACCTGGAAACATGCCGCTGGGCCCACCCGAACGCTTTGCTGGGGACCCCAAACGATTCGCTGTATTCATGAATCAGTGTCGTTTGCACTTCCTATGCAGACCTGGGGCCTTCCCTAATGATCAGACCAAGGTAGCCTTTGTATTGTCATATCTCAGCGGCTGCGCTGCCGATTGGTCAGTTCCACTGGTTACTCAAGATGACCTGATTCTCCGTGATTTTCAAAGGTTTCAAGCAAGCATGGAAAGGTTATTTGCTCGACACTCTCAGGGGCAGGCTCTGAATGACGAACTTCTATCCCTGTGACAGGGCAATCAGGACCTCCTATCCTATATTGCAACCTTTAATAGACTAATTGTGGAAACGGGATGGCCAGAGGATAAAAGAGTCACGTTGTTTTATCGAGGGCTACGCAGAGAACTTAAAGATGTCTTGGCCCAAGTTGTAAATCCGCCCCAAGAATGCACAGAGTATATAGACTTAGTGGTCCAATTGGATCACAGACTTCAAAACAGAAAAGCAGATCGGTCCAGGTTTGAGACCCGGGTGTTGGTCAACCCCCCATGCTAATCCCAAGGGAGTAGATGTCTCTGAGCCTATGCAAATAGGAGGGGTTAAAGGACCCTTAACTCAAAAGGAACGTGAAAGGAGGCGGCAGTTAAAATTATGTCTTTATTGTGGGAATTCTGGACACTTTCTACGAGATTGCCTGGCAAAACCGCCCCGAAAGGCGGTAGGAGCCGCTGATAAAAACCATGAAGACTCTGTTTTGGGAAACGACTCCGCCCGACAAGTGTAGGGGTCCGCTTGCCGAGCTTGAAAACTAACTCTCAGACCTCGCATTTCATTGTGCCAATGGTTCTCGTAGATCCAGAACAGCCTAAGCGGTTGCATGCAATAAAGGCATACATCGATAGTGGGGCTATTGGAAACTAAGTGGATCGTGAATTGGTCTCTAGGATTAACCTCCCTCTCCGTCCTAAAACCAGCAAAGATGTCATCACCACAGTCGATGGAACTGAAATTGCCTCTGGACCGGTAACACATTCCACTACTGAGGTGACTCTTATTGGTCCCGACGGCCATCGGGAGGGTGTTGTGTTTGATGTAATCAAGGCTCCACAGTTTCAGGTTATTCTTGGAATCCCTTGGTTAGAGACACATAATCCTCGAATTGATTGGGGAGCTAAGAGAATAACCTTCCCGGATTGTACACAAACCTGCTACCCAGAAAACCTGAAGATTAATCTAGCATCTGTAACCTCTGCCTCCATGCAACTACCTCCGGAATACCAAGACTTTCAGGATGTTTTCCAAAAGGAACAGGCCAACACGTTACCTCCCCACAGATCGTACGATTGCCAAATCGATCTGGTGCCCGGTGCCAAACCCCCTTGTAGCAGGATTTATGCCGTTACCGAACCTGAGAATCTGCATTTGAGACAATATTTGGATCAATACCTAGCTAATGGTTTTATTCGCCCGTCAAAGTCCCCGGCATCCTCGGCTTTGTTCTTCGTGCCCAAAAAAGAAGGCGACCTTAGAACTTGTATCGATTACCGCGCATTGAACCAGATAACGGTTAAAAACCGTTATCCTCTGCCTCTGATCTCTGAACTCCTTGACCAGGTGAAGGACGCTTGCATATACACCAAGTTAGATCTCCGGGGGGCTTATCATCTGGTACGAGTTAAAGAAGGCGACGAATGGAAATCTGCCTTCCGTACTAAATACGGATTATTCGAGTACCAGGTGATGCCTTTCGGATTGTGTAACGCGCTGGCTGCCTTCCAATACTTCATGAATGATGTCCTTCGGGAACTCATCGATGTTTGTGTTGTCGTATATATCGTACTCCTCTTCGGAATCTGATCACAGAAAACACGTCAGGGCAGTACTTGAAAAACTGCGCCAACACAAACTATTTGCTAAATTGGAGAAATGTGTTTTCCATACCACAGAAGTCGAGTTTCTAGGTTTCATCCTGACACCCAAAGGAGTCCGAATGGACTCAAGAAAAGTGGATGCCATCCTCAAATGGCCATCACCTAGCTCTGTAAAAGGGGTTCAAAGCATGCTCGGCTTTGCCAATTTCTATCGCAGGTTTATCCCGGAATTTTCACGCGTGGTACAACCCATTACTGCACTCTTGAGGAAAAATAAACGTTTTGAATGGTCTGAAAAAGCCGAGCAGGCCTTTCAGGATTTAAAAGCTAAGTTTACCTCTGCACCTATATTGAAACACCCGCATCCAGATCTCCCTTATGTTGTCGAGACTGACGCATCCAGCCTAGCCATGGGAGCTGTCCTGTCCCAAAGAGATCCCGAAACCAACCAACTGCATCCCGTAGCATTTTGGTCCAGAAAATTCTCGGCACCCGAGGTTAATTATGCAATCACGGACAAAGAACTGTTAGCCATTAAGTCCGCTTTTAAAGGCTGGCGGCATTATCTGCTTGGCGCTCGACATACCATCACAGTGATCACTGATCACCGGAATTTACAGTATTTGAAAACCGCCAAGGCTCAGTCATCACGGCAGCTCCGATGGGCTTTGTTTTTCGCTGAATTTGATTTTGTGATTACCTATCGACCTGGCTGCAAGAATGGCAAAGCAGACGCCTTATCCCGAATTGGAATGGGAGAATCTGATACAAACTCAGAACCAGTACCAATAATTCCCGAACAGAGGATTCTAGGCATGACTTTGTTACAGACGCTTGAAGACATTCAAGCCAGAGTGAAACAACTCCTGGACCCTACAACCTTACAGAATTGGATACAAAAGGGATCAGACTTTACCATAGATAATGGTTTACCTTATTTCCAAGGGCGCTTGTTCCTGCCACATAAGGAATTACACGAACTAGTTATTTCCGGTTATCATGATGCATTAATAGAGGGACACCCCGGTATTGCCAAGACAGAGGAAAAGGTGAAACGACAATTTTGGTGGCCCTCTTGGCGAAAAGATGTTAAATCTTTTGTGATGTCCTGTGGTGTTTGCGCCCAAAATAAAAGTCAAAAGAAAAGACCAGCCGGTCTCCTTCAACCTCTAGACATACCGCCAGCACCCTGGCACACCTTATCAATGGATTTTATTACGGACCTGCCTCCTTGTTCGGGGTACAATACTATTCTGGTAATTGTGGATTTGTTTTCCAAAATGGCCCACTTTATTCCTTTGAAAGGTTTACCTTCAGCTTCTGTCCTAGCCAAAGAATTCCTCGAAAATATTGTTCGGCTACATGGATTCCCATCTATACTAATCTCTGACCGGGGGAGCCAATTCATTTCCCACTTCTGGCGCAAATGTTGTCAAATGGCGCAGATCGACGTAAGATTATCGACCAGTCACCACCCTCAGACCGATGGTCAGACCGAGAGGACAAAATAGACCCTTGAGCAATACTTACGGTGTATGTTACAGCAATCTGAAAGCAACTGGAAAGACATTCTTTGGATAGCTGAATACGCATATAATAATTCGGTACACTCTGGAACTGGCCACAGTCCTTTTTATACTTTGTTTGGGCATCACCCTCGAACCTCAAACCTAGACTCACCTCAGAACCTCGGAATGCCTGCAGTAGAACATCTGCATTCTACAATTACCCAAGCCTTCAAAGAGGCAACTACACATTTACAACAAGCCAAGAGAAAATACAAGGAGAATGCTGATCTACATCGGAGTGAAGCACCTCCGTATCAGATTGGGGATCAAGTGTCGTTAGCTACCAGACCTTTACCACTCAAAGGGCCTCGAACTTTTAACCCAAAATATCTGGGACCTTATTCTATTACGGCAATAATTAACCCAGTGGCTGTTAAACTTGATTTACCAGCTAGTATGCAAATTCACCCTGTTTTTCATGTATCACTTCTGAAACCAGTGGTACCCGGAACCCGACTACTCAAACCTCCAGAACCTATTCTAATAGATGGGGAGCCCGAATTCGAAGTGAAGAACATTTTAGACTCAAAAATGTTTAGGTCAAAACTGTTCTACCTAATTGATTGGAAGGGGTACGGACCTCAGGAGAGGTCATGGGAACCCAGCGACCATGTGCATGCACCTCGATTAGTCAGGAAATTCCACCGACTCTTCCCAGACAAACCAAAACCCCCGGAGGGAACAACCTTGGGAGGGGCCTTGGGGGGGAGTGCTGTCATGATGCCCACTCCCGGGGAGCCGGTTCAAGCCCTGCGTCCCCGAAAGCGGACATCCAGTCCCCAAGGAAGGACCCAGCAACCCCATATAGGGGCCCTTTGGACAGTGTCCTGGCGCCTATGGTGCCAGGCTCATAAAAGACATCAGTCCTGGCGCCATAGGTGCCAGGCTCATTATGGAAGTGCTTGGGTGCACTTACCTGATGCAGACCATGCTGCAGGGTCCCGGCCTCCTTGAGGCCTGAAAGGAACTACTTTACCTGTGGGACTAATTTACCATCCGGGCGTGGTCGGGGAAGGATACATACCTGATTGGAGGAAGGATACATACCTGGAACCTCTTCCAAGGCTATTTAAACCCCACCCGAACAGCCACACGTGCTTCGCGTTGTTCTGCATCTAGCAGCTGGACGCTCACCGTGTCTGCTCCTGCATTCTAACTTCTGCCACGCCTGCCAGCATCCTAGATCACCTGCAAAGGAAGAGAAGAAGAGAACAGAAGAAGGAAAAGACCTTACCTGCTAAATCCGCAACCCGGAGACATCTCGCGGACAATCCTGAAAAGGAAGACTTTATTTAAAAGCTCATCGCGTCGATCGCTGCAGCGCCGCATTCCACTCACCTTTACAGGGCGCCTCCATGTTCAGCAGCGATCATCCGGATTCGCAGTCACGCCCCAGCGCCTAGGGAGAAAAAGACCAGAACAAAAGGTGAGAGAGAGAAGGGAATAAGGAAAGCTAAATCTCCATGTTAAGACTTACCTGTTGATTCATTCCCTCTTCATTTCGGGTCCGCGCCGTATCCTGGCATTTCCGGACCCCGGCCCCTAAGGGGAAAAAGAGACATCAGCGTTAATGAGCAAATGAAAAGACATTACCAAAAAACGCTCATTAAAGACTTACCTGATTTCTACAAGGATTTCACCTCTCATCTCGGGTCGGTGCCTGTTCCCCGGCATTCCGTACCCCGGCGCCTATGGGGAAAAAGACACTAGCATTAGTACATTAATGCATGGACACAAGGGGAACCTCTTATCAAAAAACTTACCTGGAAGCCAAGCAAGTTTGGTTCTCACCAATTCGAAAATCCAGTGAAGTAACTGGATACCAACGCGCCCCTGCATCAGAAGCAGGATGGAGAGCTCGTCCTTCCAGACCCTAAGGTGAGACGCTACGAGGAATCACAGAAGGGTTTCGAGGAGGGTGAGAGGGGAAAGTGGGAGGCTGATTGCATTACCCCGAAGACAGTTAATCCCCTATTTTCGCCTACAGAAGGATACTTCTGCGAGTCAGACAAGCCTGATTTGGGGGCCCAGTCCAGTCCGTCTTCCGATCCCTGCGCATCACCTTAGAAGAGGTCACAGCAGCGCGAACCAGGCCAGCTTACCTTAGAGTTGATTCCAACTCTGCTTTTCACAGGCTTAACAGCTTGTGACCCTACAAGTGATTTCTACAAAACTATAACTTTGTGCAAGACGTTTTATTATCTAAGAAGTGCCTCAGCTCCATAGACTGTGCTCCAATTGACTTTGGCTGTCCTGGCTCCCTGCAGACTCTTCTAATCCATTGACTTTGATATTGCTGTCCCTCATAGGTGGTAACTTGTTTTAGATTGTTATTGCAGGGAAAGGCTTGTTTAGATTTCATTGGGCAATTTAGTTGTCCTCACATATATTGAGAACCTGTTTAACCTGTGCTTCCTTCCTTTAACCATTCCTTTCTGCAACCTCAGAATCTGCAAAGTATAACTAGCGATATATAAATGCCATTACTGTCCTTGTGAAGGAAGTCACCTCCGGGGGTAGGAAGTGTGTAAAAAGCATATCCAAAGAGTATCCACTAACTTGTGCTGATTCTGGAAAAGTATTTGAAAGTATATTTGATTGTTACATATCTTGCCCTCTTTAAAGAACGCTTATTTAAAAATTGATGTTGAAAAAGTAAATTACTATTTATAACTGAATCCTTGAGTTTAAGTGTTACTTGGATACTTGTATTTGCGAATTTCATTGCTACAGCTCTACAGCTCACATTTACCCCTCTTGATATAGGCCTGGCTGCTCAGTCACACTACCAACGTGTGTAGTACAGATCTATAACAAAAGGTGGGTTACCTAATACCAAGCAGATAAGTGCTGTGTAGTCTCACACACAGTGTTACTACACCAATTCTTACCTAGAATGTCCGTCCAGGTGAATGCTGTCTATATTAGAGTGGGGATCATTTGTTCATGAGGCCGAAACACTTGTGTCAACATGTATTTTATGACAATGATAGTGGCATACATTATATAAATGAGGCTTATGGTACGTTAATTTCCTTGAAATAAACCGCGGGTGAAAAAGCAGTATAGAAAAGCTGGTGAAGTGGTAGTTAGTAGTTATACAACAACGTCATTCTGTTTTATTCTGTGTTGATGTATTTATGTTTGTAACATTGTAATATATATGGTGTTGTCCGAAACTAAAAAAACAGTGTGTTGATATATGTATGTAACATTGATGTGTTTGCTAATAATAAAACAAAATAATTTTTTTTTATAGAAAAATCAATAAATGGATTGTAGAGTAGTGAAGTAATGGGGCAGCATTGTTAATATATATTTGTAGACCTATCCGGAGTGTCGCCCTGATCAACCTTGTATGTATACATATTGTATTACTCTGACATAAAAGCTACCACCTCCTACCGGTGTTGTAATTTTGCTAAAACCCCTTTAAAAAGCACAACCGTTCACCTGACCTTTGAATTCCTTTATTTGAATGGGGGGAGTGGGAGAGGGGAAGAATAGTCTTGTCCAAAATCAAGTTACTGTTATGCAAGAGCGATACAACTTGGCAATTGAGGTTTGGCAAGGCTTGCACATTTATACAATTATCACAAATGTCTGCTGGATGCGGCCCTGAAATTCCTGCATCTCACTGGCAGTGTCAACTCTGAATTGAGGGCTGACGAATTGTTTAATCACCTTTCTGACTGTCTGAGAATCCTGGGTAGAGCCTGAGTAGCGACAGAGGCTGTAAACTTCCGTGGCCTGCTCATTGTGCAAGTATGCAACATTCTTGCACTACACACACAATCAAATATTTTTTGCATGTTTTCCCTTTTTCTCCCCTATCGCTTTATATTGAAATCAAACACACACATTCGCTAAAACGACTTCCTAAATGAAAGCTATTTGTGATTTAAAAATGGAACTGATATTTATTTTTTAATAGAATGCACGCCATAGGCAATATCACTTTGACGTGAACCAAAACAAAGAGCAGGTCTATTTGTATTCACGAGAAGTATTGTAGCTGATCTGTTTTCTTTGACGCCTCGTGCACTTGCAGTTATAACTTAATCCTCAAGAGGAGGAAGGCCAGCACATTTTATGTCTAGGGAGCAGCTTGTATTGATTTTGTAATGTCATTAATCCGTCTGGACTCCTCAATAGTGCTCACAATATGTAACAGCCATAGGTTGTCTCAATCAGGCTACGTATAGACTTCAGAAACAATTCGACAATGTATATTCTATATTGCATGTAACATGCAAAAATAATGATGACCAAATGAATGAGAATTTCACTAACTTGTTCTCTGTGGAATGTGTCCAATTGGACATTAAATGATCAATGATAACATGCAATCTTTTTTTTCCATTTATGTATCCACATTGGATATATAACTCGTGCATGGGCAACGAAATGTATAGCACTAATAAACATATTTTTGATTAATAAGGTGTGAGCACATTTTGTGAACAATAGCTTCATTTAAAGTAATTAATTATTCCATTCATACGCCATCACTTGATTGAGTGAATTTGGATATTTGTCATCTTCGATTTCACCCTCTCCTTCTCTCCTCATATCTCTGACATCCCTAAGAAGTCACACTACCAGCTGCACCTCATCAGAGGTATTCTTCCTTTTCTCATTTTCCCCCAGAAGCTCACTGTATCCGGAGTCCTGCTTCTCTCTAGGCTGGGCAACTGCAACATCCTCTTTCTAAATCTGCCTGCCTCTACTCATCGCCCCTTTGCAACTTTTCCAGAACAGGACTGCAAGACTTGTCCTTGACCTCAAGCCCAGGGATTGTATCTCTCCAGCCCTGAAATCTTTCCACTGACTCCCTGTGGCTGCAAGGATCAAGTTCAAGAATCCTTGCATCATCCACAAGGCCTTCTGAGGCCGGGAACCACACTACATCCAACTATCTCTTCCTAAGCATCTTCCTTCTCGAGCCCTCTGCTCATCCACCTCCAACTCTCAGAGGGTCAGAAACTACTTCAGGCAGAGAGTGGGGGTAGATCTCTGTCCTTGGCTGGGGCCTCCCTCTGGAACAGCCTCCCTGCCGCTCTCAAACTTCAGCAGGACCACCTAAGGTTCTGGAAGAAACTCAAGACCTACCTTTTCGCTTCTGCTTTTTCTCTCTCCCCTGTTGATGCTCCTGTCTGCTGTGCTAACTGGTTACGTGGCCACCCACTGAATCTCACGGGCACCAGGCTCCTGCATGACCAGTTGCCCCTTGCACTGCCTACGGGCCTGTCACCTACTTACAGACTGTATCCAACCCTACAGTCCCCTGCCTCTCTGCACTTACCTGACCCACCACCATGGCAGCACTTGGCGCTTCTTGCCACTGCACTCTGCTCCCCCCTTGCACTTCTCTTCTTCCCTCCCCCTCACACGTGCATGATCTGAATGACACAAGGCCTTGTTTTCGTGGTTCATTATGTATCCACTCTCAATTCAGGGAGTTCCTTTCCCCCCGAAGCAAGGTGGGGCACAATAAAACACTTTTATTTTAGGTTAAATTTGGTAAGGCCTCCAACCCGTCTCACACCCAAATCCAACAAAAATCCTGTGTTACCAACGGATTAGGAAGCAGGACACTGTGTAGTAAAAATATATATTTATTTATTTAATATTTAACACACAGCTAACATCAGCCACCAATGCTGTGGTAACACCCACGGTCAGACAATAACTTGGTTATATAAAAAAACACAGGTGAGTAATAGTTTACACAGATTTAATTTCAAATTAACCAATAGAAAACGTTCCCAATACCATACAAGATCCACAGAAATAACTTAATTTGAAACAATACTTTTCTTCCAGCAACCGCCACCCTCCAGGCCTTAATTAAATATGACCCCTTTGATTGAAAGGGAAGGAGTGTGAGCACAATGGAAAAATCTTTTGCTGCTGATTTAAAGAAATCACTGTTTGGGAAAGGAATTCAGTGGGAATTTTTTTTTCGGCTTATCATTTAAAAGGTAAGGTTGGGGAAAAAGGAACTCAAATGAAAATAGTTTTTCAAAACACTTGAAAATAAAAGGCAGGATGAGAACAATACTTTGTAATTCTGATTTAAAATGAATGAATAATTTTATTTTTGCACCCTCCACACTGACTTGAAAGGTATTGTTTTGTGGATTACTTCCTTTTGGGATGATGGACACTCTATGTGGAAGTCAAGGATTTCAGAATGTTTATGGTTTACCTAGAGCAACAATTATTTTCTATTTGATCAAAACTACTATCTCCAGACTGAGGGGTAGCGATGGGTGCTAAATATTCTCCTTCGCTAGTCAACCTTTTCATGGGACAATATGAACAAACCCATGCTTTAATTATTCAGACTATAAAATCAAATCATTCTGTGGAAACGTTTTATAGATGATATTATAATAATTTGGAAGGGGACCTCAGACACTATTCAACAATGTATTGCTTATCTTAAGGCTAACAGGTTTGGTTTGGAATTTGCAGGACATAGTGACTTCAACCAGTATAGATTTTTTAGATCTGAATTCATACATTAAGAATAATAAAATAAAAAGCAAGACATTCGGGGACCCAACGTAAGTCAACTCTAACCTTTTCGCTTCCAGCTGTAACAAAAAAATCGACCATTCACAATATCCCCTCTGGAGAGTTTTCCTGTGCCCGCAGAAATGTTAGTACAAATATGGATTTCGATTTAGAATGTGATTTGAAGAGATTTTGTGTGAGAATACACAGCAAAAAGTGCATTTCCACAGCCTGTAACAATCAAAAGAATGAGTAGAGATATGTTAAATCCAAAAAACAACAAAAAAGATTAAAGAACAATGAAAGGTGACCCTTGTCACCAACATTTCAGAAGATAATTCTTTATTTAAAATTGTTAATACGCATTGGCACCTTTTAAGGATGGATAGAGACTTAATGTGGTATAGATAACAAACCAACATTCATATATACTCAAGCATCTACTATTAAAAACAAATTAAGTCCCTCCTTCCTTAAACCTATAGATATCCATACTTCAAAGACTTTTGAATGGATGAAACCATGCACACACGGTTTCTATAAATGTGGTAATTGTAGTGTGTGTAGGCATTCACATCCAGATGCAACATATACGCATTATGGTGGTACCGAAATTCCAATCATGGGTCTTATTAACTGTAGATCCAAGTATGTGGTGTATGCGATTGTCTCTGTGTGCCAAGAAATCTATGTGGGAAGAACAATTCGTGAGTTACACATTCATATTCGTGAACATCTATCTAGTTTGGAGTCACAAGATATTAGAATAACTTTGTCAGTTCATTGGCAGGAACAGCATCAAATGGATATCAAAGATGATATTCGTTTCATTGGACTACATAAAGTACAAACAGGTATTCGTGGGGGAGATCAGAAACTTATGTTAAGACAGGCAGAATCTAAGATGATATACACATTATGCTGTTTAAAAAATGGATTAAATTGTGAACATGAGATGGATGTATTTTATGAGGAAAGATCTTGAACTTCAACTTTGAATCGTATCATTGCTGTACAAAGTCCAGGCAAAGATTAGTTGCTCACCCAGACTGCGAGATTATGAATTAGAAATCACTGATGGGTTACATAATCCAATAAATCATATGTGTTTATGGAATAATTCACCACATTCAGATTTCAAGTTATAATCAGCAATTGTTCATGATATGCCAATATTGTTATATATTATTATATATTGATACTGATTGGAAAATTATTAGTGTAAGTGCATTATTTATCCATACAATAACTATAGCAAACGAGGGTGAAGGTTATATGCCCCCAATTTATTCCCAAAATGTTTTGGAATTGAAAGGATTCTGTTGCACATACGTACAGAGATATTGTATGGTGTGTATGGAGATCTATTTTATACACTAAATGATTTTCAAAATTGTGATTGTGGTAATTTGACTGCAATATATTGGTAAGTAGTATTAATCAATTATTAAACAATTGGAGCAATAGACTAAAAGAGCATACTTATTTAGTGCCTTTAAATATCTATTTATAAACTGAAACAAATTGGAACTGAAGAAGACTCTGACGCAAAGACGTCATGCACATCACGTTGTCACGTACTAACTTCCCGTATATAAAAGAGCTTTCAAAATGGCAATCGTGGGAGCTTGCCATGGGAAACGCTGCAACCCGAAACAGGACAATCTAGCTATATATAGGTAAGGGATATAGCTATTTCTGGGTACTAAGATTTGATGCTAGTAAAACCTTACCAGATAGACTATTTGGACAATAATATATTAATATTGTGGTTTAGCTTTATGTTTGTGCATAGACGCTGATTGAAATTATCAAGATACCTAGGACTGTTTAACAAGATGCTTCAACATATTTGAAAGGACAGCTCTGCAGTTTTCATCAGGGTTGAGAACAATGTTTGTATTACACCAAATCTATTATGAGTGATCATTAAATTGTGCAACAATAATAACTAATTGATCACATCTATTTAGGAACACAAGTCCTCTCATAGGACAATAGACAAGATTTATATGGTGAGTTAAAATTAAATAGTAACCCTAAACTAACACACCAGGGTTATGTTTGTACTAAGGAGGTGTGGGATATACCAAATTTCGCAAGCTTTAACACCTCGTTATCATAACTAAATGCCTTGAGTAGAGGCACAAATGTTAACACATTTTCATACTTTATATAGCAGATAATATCATTGAGCACTAATTGTCTTTTATTAACAAAAGATAGGTGTGGATGAGCCACTCTTCTTTTTCTTTAAACTCAATAATTTGGTGAATTAAGACTTCATAAAAACGATTTTTACAAATACTTCAAGAATGGTATGTTCTAACTATAGAGATAATATAACGTTGACCGAGGATCTAGTGTGCTAATGGATTACATTAATTAATATCAGTCTTATATCTGGTATTACAGCAAAATAACTAATGGAGCTTTATAGTTCTTCATTTTATTATTTTGAACTGCTTCCATTTCTCAACTTCTTCTGAACATCTGTGAATTAACAAAACTGGGATTTGGAATGATAATGACAATGGACGTTCAATTGCTTTATGTTTTATTTTGATGAATGCACATGGTACTATTAACTATTTTCTCCTATTTCAAAAGAGGACAAACTTCTATCCTCCTATGGGTTGAAAATATATACCAATTGTTCCTTACATCTACACCATACCAATTCTGACACTCTACCAGTGGCTGCTAATCAGCGTTTATGTATGGAAATTGATGACTTCCAGCAATATATGTTGGCCAATAAGGTGGGGGCTTTCAAATCTGGTGTATTGGAGGCAAAGCTCATTCCACAAGACCTGAGGTAATCCTCTATTCACCACATTGACACTTCTGCCAGATCCATTTGCCTGGGTGTAGACCTGCATTACACAGCATGGGCCATAGCAAAACATTCTTGATTGTCCTTTTAAAGAAAATGATCTTTTTTACTCTGGGACTGACCTGTTGAAGAAAAAGAACGCTTCCACCTTGATGTCCACCCTGGTAAGGCAGAGAATCTCTCTGTCTCTTCAAGCAGGCGTACCATTTAAGAGGATTCTTGGGTCCTCTAAGTAGTATCTCGGGATACCTCTGGCAAAATTAGTTCTGCTCTGCAGAAGTATAGGGTAAGTAGTGAGTAAATCCCCTACTCAGCCCTCACACTTCTACAAAGCAAGAGTGATCCCATTAATAAAGTTAGAACAAGCACAGTCAAGAGATCTACCTCCTTCGCCTTTGTGGTAACCCAAACAATAAATATAACAGTCCGAAATAAAGGGAATGTCCAATAAGATTCTACACAAATGTATATACTTAAACACACAATCTGCAAGAATAACTAAATAGAAAAACATGGTACAAAACCTACCCCAGTGGAAAGAACACAGAATATGCAAGAATAGAAGTTACAGCACTCTGGGTAATGAAGCAGGGACGAAAATGCAATCATTAACCATAATGACTGTAAGAAGAATATGTGCTGCAGTGAAAAGATGAATGCAGACCTAGCCAGTCTCTAGGGTCCATAAATGGCCCAAGGGGTCAGTTACCAGTCAATAGTACTTTTCACTGGTCTTGGTAGTTAGAAAAAGACAAACTAGACTTCTAGGTGCTGTTCACAGCAGCTTGAGTGTGGCAGTGGCATTGTTCTAGGCAGGGAGCAAAGTCAAGCAGAGATCGAGATGAAGTTTGTTGCGGTTCGAGGCAATGCTTTGAAGAAAGGCAGAAAGTGAGGGCCACCACGGCCGATTCAACGGTTGGTTCAACTACAAATATGATGGTGACTGGGTGCACTGTTGTATGCGGTCAGTTCAGTGCGGTGCTCAAGGAAGTGCGGATTGTGAGAGCCACTAGGGTCAGGTTGATAGCATAGATGCTGGTGAGTGGATGCACAGGTCAGGGGGTTTGATGTGGCAACTGATGGTCATGGTTCCATGACTGGCAATGAAGATATGTTGTGAAGATGTTGGTGGTCGAACAGCAGTTCAACAGTGGCAGGTGCAACATAAAGCTTTGAGTTTGAGCTGAAGCAACAATGTGCTCAGCAAGTGCAGTGCAGCAGTGAACTGGGTGGAACGTGTAGTTCGGCGGTTGAAAAACCGTCTGAGTGCCAAAAGCATCTCTGAAGGTTCCTGCTCGTTTGATGCAGTAGAGTGTGCTAGAAACATGGATTGCAGCAATTCAACAGCAGGAAAGGCAGGGATCCTGGATGTCTTGGCTCTGAGGTGCTGCGAGTATATCTCAAGGGTCTCAGAGAAAGTGTAGTCTTTATTCCTGGGCTCCTAATGCAGAGTTGACATTTGTGATATCAAATTAATTTGGCTTGGATAATTAGGAGAGATAACATCCACCATACACTCTGGTATGGCTTATATTTAAAGTTTAATGTGACACCAGGACACCAGTACTCATAATTATGGGGTTTAGAACAGAGGTGCATATTTTAAATGTAGCCACTGTACTGCAGTGACTTGGTTGTCACTACACCTGTCAAGAAGTGTCCCTGTGACTTGAACCTGCTCTGTGCCATGGCAGAGCAGAGGTTGCATATCAGGCTACTGATTCAGCCAAGTACAGGTGTACACTATGCATGTGGCATGGAGATTGTGGAGAGGAGATCTGGTCAGCAGACCACCCTCTCTAAGAGAGAATTTCCCACAGCATTTTATATATAATAAAATCAGAAAAAAAAGAGTGTTTACACCCTTGCCAGATGGCAATCCTTCAGAGAAACAACTAAAGGTTCTGCAGGACTTGCAATCAAGCACACCCTTCCTGTTACCACAGGCACACCAAATGCAGTAATGGTATTTTTGATATGCAGTTTTAGCACAGGTCATACCGCCAAGCTCTCAATGAGCCCCCTAGTATATTACACCTGAGAGGAAAGGAAGGAAACAAAGTACCATTGTTTGGAATCCTAGTAAAGAAAAAATTAACTAACGTGGGAAAGAAACTTCGCATTGCAAGAAGCAAATGTAGCATTGAGGCACGTGTAGCTTTGAAATAAACTAAAGATACACACTGGCCTTGAAAGGAACATATTTAGCACAGAAACGCGAGGCATTGATACAAGTATAGCATTGAAAGACACAAAGCATTTAAATGAGCTTTGCATTTATCAAAGAAAGACACGTGGAAGCATTGAAAGATGCATTGATGCACGCAGCATTAAAGGGAAGGGACAATTGAAATACACCTAACAATGAAAAATGTCCAGCATGGAATCAAATGTTATTCAGTAGTGACCCAAACAGCAAAGCATCACAGTTAAAACTGAAGGGAATGCCCAATCAAGGCTTTATAAAAAGAATATATACTTTAATTAAACACACCATCTGCAAGAAATAAAAATAGAAAGAGTGAAAAGGCAATTTCTATTATCACAACGTTCTGTGTGAAAGGATATGTCTCGGGAAAAGGTGCACAGGTGACCTAACCAGTCATTAGGGCCCCGAATGGACCAAGGGGGCGGTTATGAATCAACAGTACCTTCCTTGCAGTTAGACTTCAGCAAACCCGGCTGTTCTTGCAGTTCTACTGCGGTTATCGCTGTTCTGGGGAGCAATGTCGAGCAAGGATCGAACTGAGCTAGTTGCGGTTTAAAGTTGATGTGGAGAGACAAGCTGATCATGAGGGCCACTGGAGTCGGCTCGATGGTCAGTTCGAAGAAGCTGGAATGTGAATGCTTGGTGAATGACAAAGGCAGCACCACGGGCTCCTGCTGGTTCAAGATGCAGGGAACCCAGTTCAATAACAGTTGACTGGTTTGATGTGAGGAAACACAAGACTCTTGGCTGTCTTGGCTCTTTGGTTGCTGTGACAAGTTTGGCCCTTGCTCTCTGGCTCCCAGCAAGGGCTGCTTGTGAAAATCTTCGGGAGTCCTCCTTCAAATTGCGGTCCGGTCAGCAGTGTGGCTGGCAGAAAGACAGGTCTTGTTCTACTAGCAAGTTCACCCCCAATGTGCCCTGGGGATGGGCAGGGAACAGAGCACATGGCGGCGCTTGGACAGTTGACTCTCCCAACAGAGGTCCAATGAAACCATCACAGGTTGGAGTCCAAAGGATGATCTATGAAGTGGTGTGAGACCCCCTTCTGTTAAAGATCAAAGTCCACAGGTGAATGGGCTAAAGCTAGCTCGACTTAGTGGGCCAATCCCAGTTTTTGAAGGAACTTTTCTTTCTGATATCACACCCAAAGTACACAGCTCTAGAGGAAGTGGAGGCGACATGAAGAGGAGAGAGAGGCAGAGAGAAACAAGATGGTACTGCCACAACTGTACAGAGCTCTCCAGGTATACACTAACCCTGTCCCCTTCCTTTCTCAATAGGATTAAAGGCCTTTAGATATGTAGCACCCTTGTTTGAGGCTACTCCCGGCTGGGTATGCTCCTTTAATGCCAGTACAGTTGCCTGTTGTGGCGGTCTCTGGGGCAGGGTGTTACCTACCCTCACAAAGAGATCAAAGAAGAGGTATGGCCATTCAGGTTCCTGTCCTGTGAAGGGGGGTGGGGAAGCCCAGCCACTCCTCCCCCCTCCTACGAAGTTCATGACGTGGAAGAAGGCCACAGATACACTGCAATCACCCATTCTATTTTGGACGAATTCCCAACAGACTAATGATAGACCAGAATGTCGAGAGATACCCCCTCAGCCAGCCCTACAGATCAGATGCGGTACAAATTTACCCCAGACTGGCCGAGGAGCCCCAGGCTAAAACTAAAGACACCTCAATTGACAGTCTCGATTAAAGTGCCAAGAAGCCACGTTGCTGATGTCGTTGGAGACCCCACGACCTAGCAGTGTTAGACATGAAGCACATGTGCCATCCACACTCCGGGACATAAATGCACACTCCAATACATGAAGAACACGGGCATACAGTTATATGGTTTATAGTGATAGGACCGAAAAAAAAGAGCTGACAACAAACAAAAAATTTGAATCAAAAGGATCGAAGTAAAAGTTTCGACATCTGGTAGAAAACATGTAAAAAGTCATTTGGTCGAAAAAAATGTATCGAACGTTAAACCACATAGTACTTCAAGACCTGATCAATTAAGGGTTAAAACAATAGATACGAACGACGAGTAAAGAACCTTGTGTAGAGAGCAATACACAGGTGACAGTTGAAAACAAACTGTCAGTGCGTGAGAGAAAGGGAAAAAAGAACCACCAGCTGACACGAAGATTGTATTGCGTGACAGAAATCATCAGGTAAGCAAAACGAATAAAACTAATGAAATAAGAATATAAAACCCATAGTAGAGTCATGAAACCAGAAATAACCAGAACTCTCGCTATTTCAGATACATGATCAGTGCCACAATTGAATATGTACAATCACAAATGGGAGGAAATCAATTGGTGTACGGAGGCTACACATATAATCGCAAAATTAAACGTAAACAATCAACATATTGGAAATGTATGGAGTACCGCAAATTAAAATGCACAGGAGAGCAAAATCATTTGCCAGATAATACCGCTATATTGATTAAAAAGACAATAAATGCGGAAACAAATCGAAATGAGGCAAGTGGCTCAATTGTCAACAGGACATGTGAAAAAATACTGCTGCATGTAGCGGCTCAGATGCCAAATACAAAATGGCTACAGCGTAGCATTAATAGACAAAAAAAGCAAAAAGAAAACCTGCCAATGGCACCACATAACTATACTGACAAAAATGTACCAGAAATATTGCAAAAAACTAAAAAGGGGGGGGAACAGTTTCTCTTTGCGACATTCAAAATTAAACAGGAAAAAATATTAATTTTTACAACTAATACCAATTTGGTACATCTGGGAAATTCGACAATATGGCATGGAGATGCAACATTTAAGTCATGTCCTGAACCGCTTGTACAATTGTATAGCATACATGGCACTATTAGTGGAACAGTAATACCGTTAGTGTATGCATTAATGCCAGGCAAAACAGAGGAACTGTACAGAAGTCTATTTGCAAAAATAAAAGAAGCTATACCAGATAAAATACCAAATACAGTAGTAATGGACTTTGAACAGGGTCAACTAAAAGGTTTTAAAACAATATACCCAGAGACACATATACAAGGATGTTCTTTTCATTTTGGCCAAGCCATTTGGCGAAAAATTTAAAAGCTAGGACTGCAATCGAAATACATTGAAAACAGTGATTTTCAACACCAGATAAAACAAATATTTTCATTAGCATTTGTACAGGAAGACAAAGTAATTACGTATTATGAAACACTGATTGCCACTGCATACTTGACGATAAATGAAGATCAATTAGCAGATTTGTTAGATTACTTGGAAAACACCTGGATAGGGCAATTTACAAGGAAAGGTACAAGGAGGAAAGCCAAATATCCCATTTCGGTATGGAACTGTTACTGAGAGGTGAAGGAAAACAGGCCAAGAACAAACACCATTCAAGAGGGATGGCACAGTAAAGTAAAATAAGCAATTTAAGGTAAATAACCCAAATGTGTGGCATTTCATAAAACAACTTAAAATGGAGCAAACAACACAGGAAATTAAAATCGCTCAGACTATTTCTCTTGAAAATACGCATGAACAAAAAAGAAATAGACTATGAAGAAAGAATAACGAGTATCATGAACTATTTTGAAACAATGGAATCTATGCACTATTTAGAAGCGTTAACATATAACTTGAAATGTTGAAAAAAAGAAGTAAAAAAACACAGATTCAGCAATTCGAAAAATATTCCAAATGAAAAGTTCGCCCAAAAAATCCAAGAAATCCATGAAGAACCAATTCAAGTAATCAGGAATCCATAATCCAAATCAAATATCCATCCAAGAGTAGAAATAAAAACCATTCCAGGAAAAAAAAAAAATAAAAAAAAAGGAAATCCATCCAGAAGTAGCTGAGTAATCAGGAATCCATAATCCAAGATAAAAATCCATCCCACGATAGAAAACCATCCAAAAAGCACATCCGAAGATAAAAAAAAGCTCCAAGTTGAAAAAAAAATCCCAAAAAAATCGAGAGAGCATCAGCAGAGACACCCGACCGAACAAACAGGAACTTGCTAAATGGCGTCCACGCATGAATGCGTAGACGTCACACGTCATACGTTGGACGCTGGACTAGAAAAATAAACAAAAACAAAACTTGAATAACTTGATAACTAATCCAATAGCGCCTTCTACAGTTCAAAAAGTATAACAGTTAGAAAAAGTTATGATGTAAAATATATATATTTAAAAATATTGCATTTAAAAATGTATGTTATTTTTACAGTTTATATTTATATATATATATATATATATATAAAAATTCATTAAACAAAGTTACATTACAAAACATTATTAAAAATAAATGCATTATTACAAATACCAATAAGTGTCTGTATTATTAGATAAGTGTCTGTATTATTAGATATAATAGTCAAAAATGATTCTCATAAATGACCATTCGAAAATAAGGTTATTAGAAACAATGTATCCTCAACTATTGTATTCAACCCTTTTGTATTCAAACTAATGACTGGACACCCAGTTCTATAGTTAGAGGACAGACACATATACATGCTGTCATTGCTTTTATTATTTTTGCCATTGGCTAAACGCAGCAATGCAGAAACCACAAGAAGCAAGGGATCCTGAGCAAAGCTTGCAGATGCTTACATGAAAATAACCCTATGGAACTGCAGGAGCACCTATTGGACCTGACAGAACCAAGTGTGACTAACCTATGGAGAATGTAGTATAGCACGAACATTGTAGAAACCTCATTATAATGGTTTAGGAAATTGACAGCAGGCCACAGGCCACTCAGCAAGAGCCGAGCTGAGCTGAATTCAGGCTGGACAGAGAGCAAGACGTGCGAGACAGGTCCCGCTGCCAAGGCCACAAGATGCGGATGACATTCCATTCCCTAGACGACAAAGGCACCAGCTGCAGTAAATAAAAATAATTCCTCATAATTCAGAGCTGCACAGCTGAAATTCGTGGTCTCGGAACACGTGACCCGGCCGAAGCAGACAATGGACAGCGACCATCGCTGGGAAAGAGAGCCAATCTCAGGCAAGCAGACAGAGGACTGCAACAAATGTGCTACAATATGAGAAAAGTGTTGCATCGAGCAAAAGAGCACTCTCATAGACTAAGGTGGAACACACAAGTTACAATGCAGACACATAGTCACTCTTATTGCCTTGAGGATGTACACTGAGAGCTGAGAACCTTTGCAGATCCCAGGCCTAGGGACGTCCGCTCTAGCCAACCACAGTTCAGTATCCTAGGGATGGGTAGCAATGGGTCAGACCCAATGGTAAGGCCACCACACTGCAACATTGTTATAGTGACTTGGGGATGGACCTGGCCAGCCACCTGACATGCAAGGTCCAGAAGAATAACATGTATAGTGTCCACAATAGGTAGTAGACTACTCAAGACCCAATTAAGAGGGCCGATAGGTTTTTGGGGAAAGGCGCAAGTAATGACGGAGCAGTGATGTAATTTTGCATTGGAACTGGCCTGCGAGCCAGGAGAAGTTGAGGCATGCATGGATTTCTCCTGTTCCTGTGCTGATCCCTGGTGGCTTTGTCTGTAATAAACCACAGTTTGAACTTGCCGTTGCCCGAGTCCTCTGCTTATCCTGAGGAAGGTGTTGGGCCTTCCGAGATGACGCAAACTCTTAGTGGCTCTCTGGCATACCTGGGAGTTTGTCCCAACAAGTTGGTAGCAAAGGATGGTTGGCTGCGCCAGCCCGGTACCAGGTTGTCTCGCTCACCACCAAACCTGAGAGGATGTAGGACCCTTGCATATTTCAAGAAGACGGGACATCATGTGCCTGTGTACAGGTTGTCAGGAGCCCCTTGTGAATCATCCTGCCCCAAGTCAGCGAGTTGTCCAGGCAGATGAAGACGGGAATGCAAGTGCCTTCAGGAGGAGGCGGTAGCCAATCAGCGCTAGCAAACCACAGAGTGTAAGTATTGACCCAGTCTAATGGCAACTGTGGGTGTGAGGGAGGGTGTTGAGTATTGCCTAGTATTTTTTGAGTATTGTCAAAGTATTATCCAGTATTGTAAAAGTAAGTAGGGATGGAGCAGAGGTAGAAGTTACTTTTCTATGTTTAGGGCACATTCGGTCTTAAGAGTAAAAGGTTCTGGTGAATAACCTAGACTATTGACTCGAGGGCTTGGATGACAGAAGATATGTAAATACTGGTATTCCTGTGGGTTGGGCATTTTAGTTTAGGTCATAGATGACGGTATGCCCACAAGGGTTAGCAAGATAGCTGGCCTAGATTGCGGAAGGTGAATCAACTGGTTAAGTCTCCTAGAGCGAGACGTTTTGTACGCTAGGTGACACAGCGGGTGCAGTTAGATCACAAGAGAATATTGGTATACTCAGCCTGGAGTGCAAGAAGGCAGCTGTGGAGTTTTTGTGTGGTTTGGGAGTAACGGGCTAGTGCACTGTGCGCGCAGTGTTTGATTTTCCTATATTACTCTGTTAGCTTGGTGATGTCACCCTTGGGTTTACCATAGGACACAAAGACCTTGAGACGGTGAGGAGCTAGTATTAGAAACTTGGGATTGGCTGACAAGATGAACAAGTAGCTGTACGTGGTTGGCGCATTCACAACATTTTGGGTGTGCCTGAGGTGGAAACGAGTGTGATGGAGGGGTGGTGCGCGGAGCACGCCTGTTAAGTTGTGGAGCAAAAGAGGCTTGTAGAAACTGAAAAGAATTATTATTATTATTGCATTGTGCTTTTTTCCCAGAACAGCGGGCTATTGAAACCCTTGACTTGAGGTCAGGTAAAAGTACTAAAATGTATCAGGACGAATGCAGAGGCATATGACCCTACAGCACCTGTATAAGACACTCCCGCCTTACAGGGAGAAGGACTGTAAATATAGCATAGAGTGGTCCAAGGGTGCCGAGGGGAAATTGACTAAACCATGGCCACCTTGCAGAAGCTTCTCCAAAGACGTGCAGCAATCACTATTGACACACATACAGGGTACCTACAAGGGGAAGAAACTGACTATGCGCATGGCTATATTTGAGTTATGGCACTTGTTCCAGGATGGCGAAGGGGGATGCCGCGAGGTGTCAGTGGATGCTAAGCCAGCAGGAGGTGAAGGAGCTAGGGACCCATCCCTCCACACTTCCTGTTGCTCCTCCGAGTGTAGTATCCGATGATAGATGATGAACAGGGAATGTATCCAATGAGGGAATTAAGGGCTGCAGAAGGGTATTCGAATCCGATCTATAAACAGCCACCATATACGAAAGAGGAGAAGCCGAAATATGAAGGGCAGCCAGCTAGCGACCCAGAGTCAAGCAGTGAGGCACAGCAGGGCATGAAGGAGGGGCTCAAGGGCGTAACCACGAACTAATGAATAGCAGCACATGTACTCTTGAAGCTTCAAGAGAAGACAAATGGAGAGGCAGAAGGGGTGATCGAGGTGATAGAAGGCCTGAAGTTGAGCAGCGACATAACAGATTGGGCAGAAATAATGGACAAGGAGGATAGGAGGGAGAAGGGTAGGGAGGTGAGATTACAGCACCGTGACAGGGAGAGGAGGAGAGGAGAGAAGAGAAGTTGGAAAGGGAGGATATGGAACGAACAAGGGAGGAAGAGAAGGAACACATGGAGCTGGAGCAGGAACGAAGGGTTCGAGAGAGTTCTCAAGGGATGTAAGAGAGCTGAAAGGGAGATGAGGGAGAAAAGGGAAAGGGAGATGGAGAAGGCAGAAAGACAGAGAGAGATAGCAGAGCAATAAAAACGCTAGTTAGCAGAGAGGGAACAGAGGAAGTTACAGTTGGGCAGACTGGTAAAGGAATGCGCACGTAGGGAAGACGACGAGCGAGCAATAAGAGCACTAAAGACACAAGTAGCACTAGATAGGGTAAAGGACAGACATGAGGAGGATAGACTAACAGAGTCGTACACCACAAACTCTAGGCAGGAGCGCAACTGAGGGTGGAGGAGCAGGCCTAGGGGCCTGGGCAAGAGGTAGAAAGTATGATTTAGGAGACATTGATCTAAGTATGAAACCTAACACAGACTTGACATTGTGGAGACTGAGTTTTGCTGATGACTTTTGTAGCAACATTGACACAGGATCTGACAATCAGGACAAGTACAGTGGGGACGAGAGGGCGGAGCTGTCTCGATCACAGTCCATTGGAACTGGGACAGACAAGTGGGTGCCGTGGGAATGAGGGACAGGTTCAGAAGAGCATGCACGATGGACGACTTTTTCACCTCACACAACACTTATATCAACAGACTAAGGGACCTCCCAGGACAAAAGAGAGGGGAGACCGCCATAGCTTGTTCAAGGCGTTAAGGATTTCAATCAGGCAATACCCCCTGGTCTCAGCCTAGTATGCAGTGCGCAAATGAAATACTTATTTTATTGTGTCTATAGGTTCAATATTCTGAGTGATATACCACTCATATCATACCCCTTCTCAAAATACTCCCAGGTCACAATGGACCAGGAATCAGTCTGCTTGGTAAAGGTAATATTTAATTATTTATTTAAAATTCAAATCAAACATATGTTTTAATATATGGCGCAGCAATCACCAATGTGGTGACAATACAAATAAGAAAGTAGGTAAAGCAGTTGAATTCGCTTATAGCAACACAGAATATAAAACACAGAGAAAAGAACAGGTTTGGCTTGTTTGAAAGATGGCGCTTATGTTAAGATCTCCCCCTGCAAATTTCTCAACTCACAAATAAGCAATTCTACACAGATGTAAGGGAGCAGCAAGGATTTAGGAATAAAGAACAGTGTACAGGATTTGATTACAACCTTCCCTCCCCAAACAAGAGAGAAAAACGGTTTGGAAAATGTATACTTTTAAAATGACATTCGAAAATGGCTGAGCAAAACAATGAAAAGTGTGCAAAAGTCCTTAATATAAATCTCTATGGGAGCAGCATGGGAAAGATGCCAACAATAAGCTTTAGTATGTGAAACAATAAACACTTTGAATCTTAATGGAAGTTTGGAAATACTTGAAATTGAAAATCACACGTGTAAAACTTTGCAGAAATGCAAATTCCCACCTAAAATTCATTAAACGGTTTTTAAGAAAATGCGTTTTTTGTGTTGGGGTGTAGCTACTGGTCTTATGTTTAAGTCAGAGTTCAAATGACATCTCTAGCTATTAAATTGAGGAAGTTATGCAATGTTGAATGAGAGGCGTTTTTAAGAAAAATAGAAGAGAAAAACAGAAAATCGGATTTAAAATGACAGGCTAATTTTACTTAAACTAGATTTAATGGCTAAGAAAAAGAGAATGCCACCCATGAATCTCCACAGTTACACAGCCGCTTGTATCCCTTCATGTGGCGGATACCCCGTTTTCTTTATGGGAATTACTTTATTTAATCAAAATCACTGATGGCTTATGGTCTAGTAAAACTAAAATGAGGAGAAAATCGGCGCTAACACTCGGAATCACAGACAGGGTTGCAAGAATGGTTCTGACAATCTTATAGGTTCTTAAGGTAAAGATAGGATGGTTGAGAGATTGGGATGGGACAAGGCAAGGCAAAATATGCTATGGTTTACTATGATTCCTATTAATACTTACAGTCCACTTTAATTTAAGATTTGGAATGTCAGGGGCTCTGGTCATCACACAGATGGGGTCTAAAGGACAGGAGGGCACATCTGGTGGAATTGGGTCAGCAGGGCGGTTCTGGTCACCTGGACTGGCACCTCTGACTGGACTGCACTGGTTACCGGAGACCGGAGATCAGTGGGATGGCTAGTTTGGAGCAGGGAAGCATTTAGTGGTAGCAAGCCAGACTGGATCAAAAATGCTTCCCTTAAGTTTTGGGATGGTTTCAAAATTTGGGACTAGCTGAAAAGTAGTTCAGCAATGCAGAGGCCTTGGCTTTGCAAAGAAATCTGGAATCAGGAGCAAAGATGGAGAATTCAGGAACAGGGCACCACGCAGAAATGAGGATGGAGTCAGGAATCAGTGTGCTTCTGTGTGTTGTGAGGTTCCCTTATTTATCATCCCAAATGTCATCACTGAAGTTTATGGTAGGGCAGACTTACTACCCACACCCACAATGCTATGATTGGGCAAGAGCTCAGTTCCCGCCTTGCTTTTTGTTGGTTGAATGACAGAAAGGTGTGTCATGTTTTATGATATGATCTGGAAACCTCCCATAGTTATTGGGACCAAAATCGAACTTTCCCACAAATACATATTTATGTAGTTATGCCCTCTAAGAAAATCCGATACATAAAGTACATATTTCATGGGTCACATTCCAACTCGGTGGGACCTGGTTTAGTCTTTCTGTTGAATTTTGGCAATTTTACCCATGAAAGGTTTGGCCTAACATTTCCCAATTCTGTACATATATGTACAATTACCCCTAGAATATGGGTACACAATATTATATTTGCAACATTAATAGTTTCTGTGCAATTGGTCATTCTTTATAACTTCTGTTCCTTACGCAGTAAGAAAATCTACCAAGTTTTCAAATGGATAGCATAAATTCAGATTTAGATGTATGTACTTTTCACTCTTTTTCTTATTCTTGCTGCCAAGTTAAATGTCTTGAAGTTCGGTGGCAAAATAAGCATTTTAAACCCAAAAGTCACATGTCCGTTTTTTTTCTTTCTTCCCAAGTGTGAGCACATGGCAAATCCTTTGAAGTTGAATGAGGGGCCTCTCCCTGGAGAGTGGAGCTTCCTGCCCCTCCTCTGGAAGGGTGAGTGTCCAAGCCTTCTATTGTCTTCGCCTGAGGCACAGATGAATGTCTGATGAAGTCCCTTTGTCATGAGTAATCAAGGCCTCCCAGCAGCAATTAGCCTTTCTTGCCAGCAGTGGAGGTGTCAATCTTTCTCAGGCTAAGAGTGTCAGAGCAGGGTTGTTTTTTTTATATAGTTGATTAACCCAGACTGGGTTTATCTTTAAGTTTCACCCTTTTAAATCTTTCATTTAAACATATAAAATTTCTTTAAATCCGATTTTCATCTGCAGCAAATATACATTTTAGTCAGCATAAGTTCTTCCTTTGAGTGCTGGAGTTGTTTGCAGCCTGGATACATGTATCATGCCTTTGTTAAGAGTTTCTCTCTGCACAGCTGATTCTGATACTTGTTGCAAAGTTTTAGCTGTGTTCCCCCTCCCACCCCCCGTGGAAAAATTAAAACACAGTCCCTGGTTTGCTTTTACAAAGATACTGTTGCCAAGAACTGTCATTCAATGAGGCCCGGTTCCTCTGAGCCACACTGGATGACCCTGGGCATTGCAGGGCCCTTTTAATCTCAATGATTCAGTAGCGATGAATGAATCTAGTGCCAAAAACAGCATTTTTTAAGGTTGCAAAGCTAACATTTTAAAAGGCATTTTCAGTTTTCAGCACAATGATGTTGTTTCTTTCCTTTGCTCCATGTTGAGTGTTGTAGCGCACACTGGCACATTCCTGCAGTGATTACTCTTGTTTTACCCCACCTAAAATGGGGTTGGCAGGGCGGTGCAGCCATTTTCTGGTTATTACAAAACACAGTTTCAAGATTTTGGCATGCACAGGAGTCAGCACATCCATTCTGGTCTGTTTCCTTCACCATTGCAGTAAAGTGATATAGTGAGGCACATTGGAATGGGTCAAAATATCCCACAGAACCCCCCCCCCCGACTTCGGCTTGACTTCCAGTCGTGGGGAAGTCGGGCAAGTGAGATTTTTCTTTCTTTTCGTTAAAACGCAGGTTTATGTAGGTGAAAGTTCTTCTTCCATCAGCGAATGATGCGACACACTCTCCTCGCTGGATCTGTTTAGAATAGGAATGATACCCCAGTCTTCTATCAGGCTTTCTTTTCTGGTGTGGAGCGACACTCCAGATTTCTTTGGATCTTTCCTTCCGGGACCCCAAGGAGGTCCTCCTTGGTTGTTAAGTATTCTCAGAGCAATCTATGAAATAGAACACAAACCAGTTATGACAATTTCCCCCTTACTGTCCTCCAATTGGGATTTCAGCAGTGGGATATACGCATGCATTCCGTAACAATCTAAAATATTCCATGCATGTATTCCATGCAATATCCCTACGCTTCAGAATTCTCTCCCAATGTGTTTTCTGTAGACTCCACTCCTGGGTGGCAACTCTTTAGCTGATTTATGTGGACCCACTTTTCTTCTTCTGTCAAGTCGCCCTTGGGGTTGTGGATTCTGTAGGCGACTGGTGAGATTTTGCCCACAATTTCAAAAGGTCCTCTTCAGCTAGGCAAAAATGTGCGCTCTTTGGCTTGGTTCCTTTGGAAATTGTACCAGTAGACCCTGTCTCCTACTTGATATTCCTTTTTGGTTGTCTTAAGGTCATAGTGGGTCTTCATGCTGTCTGCAGATCTTTCTAGATTCCGCTGAGCATACGCAAAAGCATGTTGAAGGTGTTTTCTCAGATTCTCAAAATACTCATGAGTTGTGGAGGCATTTATCAATGTCTGCTGTTGGGTTCTATAGAGCAGATGCTGGGGTAGCACCATCCTTCCTCCAGTCATCAGCTCAAATGGAGACATTTTAGTTGCAGAAGAAGGGGTAGATCTGATGGCCATCAGGACAAGGGGTAATTGAATATCTCATTTTGGCCCAGAGTCTGCCACAAACTTTTTTAGTATGCTCACAATGGTTTTATTGTACCTCCCAACTCCACCACTAGAGGACTTATGGTAGGCAATGTGTAGTTTCCTTTTTACCCCAAGTATCTCCCACGTTTTTGTCATCACTTCGCTGGTGAAGTGACTACCTCAGTCTGACTCAATTCTTTGGGGTAGTGCAAAATGCGAGAAGATGTGATTGATCATCAGGGCAGCTGCTGTTTCTGCCTTGCAATTTGGGGCCGGAAGACATTCCACCCACTTAGTAAACAAGCATGTTACGGTTAACATGTACTTGTTCCCCCTAGAGGAGTGAATCACGGGCCCGATGAAATCTACTTGTAAATCTGACCAAGGCAGTGTCATCTCCCTCTTTTGGAGGGGAGCACGGTGTGTGAGTGATGTTGGCTGAAATTGTGCACACACAAGACACCCCTTCAAGTATTGGTTGAGGTCCTGCCCCATGTGTGGCCAGTATGCAACCTCTCACAAGATTTCTAAGGTAGTATGAAACCGCTGATGACCGGCTGTGGCTGCATCATGGGCGTGACTTAGCATCAGGCTTCGGAATGAGATAGGGACCACCCACTGGTCACAGCCGGATATGGATCCCCTTACCAACAAACCGTCTTGGATTCGGAACATTTTTGGACATTTCATCAACACTCTGAGGTCCTCTTTCCAAATACAATCGGTATCCATCAGGGGAAAGTTCTCAGGGTCCTCAATGTGTTGAAAAAACTTCCCAATGATTGGATCCCCTTTTTGAGCCGTGATTAAATCAGCAAGTGGGATCGCCTTACTCCACTGGGCAGTTCAGAGTTCATTATTAGAATTTGCTTGGGACCTAGTGATGGCAGTGACCTGGATTTCCCCCAACAGAGACTCGATCTCGAGGAGATCCCCTTGGATGGCTCCGGTTTTGGCCAGTTGATCAGCTATGTCATTTCCAGTTTTGTCTGGTCCTCTATTCTGGAATGACCCTTGATCTTTTTCCAGTTGATGGTCATCCTGCTATAAGTGACCAGATCATCAATATTTCGTATTAGCTTGCCATGTTTGAGTGGTTTGTTGTTAGCACATCGCATGCCTCTGGTTTTCCAATTTACCATGTTCTCCACTAACCCGTTCCGGACATAATCTGAATCAGTGATTATGAACAGTTCGTGGAGTTGCTATTGGACAGCAGTGAGGATAGCTTGATGAACTGCCATCAGCTCTACCAGCTGACTACTACGGGGACCGATTTTGTAGCCAGCAGAGGGTTCCGGGGATTCATTCACCCATGAATTCCCCACGCCGGCCACTAGTTCCCTTTCCCCGTTGTTTTCAACATGGTAGGAGCATCCATCCACATAGACAATGGACATTCCCTCACACTTCTCCTCTTCATAGACTTTGTGCGGGGAATTCAGGTACGCCTCCATGTTGTCCTGGATTTTAAGACTTTGGTCCTTGAGACAGTTTTCTCAGGCACAATCGTGTAAGTCAGTGAGAACTTGCGTGAGAGGACTCTTCTTGTTTTGGCCATATCTGACCTCCACATGAAAGCCTTGCATTGACAGGATCCAGGAAGTAATTCTGGAATTACTCACATTTCCGGCCCTGTCACTTTGGAGATATTGCAGAGGCTGGTGTGGAGTCTCCACTATGATGTGTTCCCCCTGGATGAACGGGCGGTAATTTTTCAATGCCCGCCACGTTGCCAGGAGTGCCTTCTCACAATCGTTGAATTTTTCCTCCACAGAGGATAAAGTCTTACTTGCATAGGAGATTACTTTATTGACCACCTCGTCATGCTTTTGGTATAATACTGCGGTCAAGCATGTATTTGAGAACCCTGTCTCCAAGAAGAACTCCTTGTTTTTGACAGGTTAGGCTAGACAAGGCGCTTGTGAGAGGCTTCTTTTGAGGTGCTTTACTGCCTTGGCTTGTTCTGGACCCCACTCCCACTTTACCCCCCCATTCAACAGATGGATCAGGGGTCTTGTGATCTCTGCGTAATCCTCAATGTACTTTCTACTGTAATTAGACAGTCCAAGGAGGCTCCTCAGCTCACACAGAGTTGTGGGGTCTTTTAGTTACAGGAGTATTTCCACTTTCTTCTCCTGGGGACAGAGACCCTCTGGAGTTATCTCATGCCCCAGGAAATGGACACAGGTCCTGCACCACTGTGCCTTTTGGAAAGATAGTTTTGCTCTGGCAACCCTCAACTGTGTCAGAACATAACGGATTTCTGCTATATGTTCCTCCACAGTTGAGCTTTTGATCAGAACATCATCTACATAGGCCAGGTTACCCCTTTGACCAAAGTCGGGCTTGGCCTTGTGTAAGAAGATATTAAATTCATTGCTGGAGTTGATGTATCCGAAGGGAGCCCGGGTCCATGTGTACTGCTGCCCCCCAAAGGTAAAGGCCAGCTTGTATTGGTCCTGCCTACTGACAGGCACGGTCCAGTACCCATTGGTCAGGTCAATGGCAGTGTATACCTTTGATCTCTGGATCTGGGCCAGCCCTTGGTCAATGTAGGGGAGGGGCCATCGGGACATATGGACCCGTTTGTTTAGCTCCCTCAGGTCAGCACAGAGTCTCCACTGGCCGTTCGGTTTTAAAATCCTGAGCACCGGATTATTAAAGGTGCTGTGGACTGGACAAATTATCCCACGGGACTCAAGGTTTTTAATTATTTCTGTGAGGGATTCCATGGATGGGAGAGGCAAGCAATATTGCCTCACAAACACTGGAGTCATGCTAGGGTCTGTGGGAATTGTTGTTGTATGGATTTCAGTGCGACCACAGTCGTATGAGTCCACCGCAAAGAGATCCTGAAAATGTAAGAAAACTTGTTTCAACTTCTGCTTTTGCTCCAGAGTCTCACAGGCATTAGCTAGGTTAACTCTCTCTTCAACGTTTTGCCTGCAGCCCGGAAAGACTTCTGGTTTGGCTATCTCAGTGGCCTCCTCCAGCTGGTTGGAGAAGTCCCTGGTTAAAGTATTGACCTGGACAGAGGGTTTCAGGCAGGGAAGGCAGTCCTCGTGGACTTGGAAGATCACCTCATCCCTCCTGAAGTCAAAGGCACCTTTTCCTTACCATAAGGGCAGGAAGAGTACACCAGGAAATTCCCCCCAATGCCGGGTGAAGATCCTGTCCGGTGTTATGCCATTGTCGCTATCACTGTCAAAACAGCCATTGAGGATCGGTCCTATCAGTTCATTGCCTAAATCTATGGAAAAATGTCGGTCATCAACCGCCATTCCAATAATGGTGCCTGCGCCCAGAGTCATACTCTGTTATCCACCAATATTGGAATGGTGTTGTGTTCTATATTGACTAATGGTGTTGGGTTTAACCCTAACCCTTGCTGTTGGAGACGGGCCTTGAGGTGAACATATGCGTCAGGATTTTGCAGTTTCTGCCCTCTTTTAATTTTTACTTTAAGTGAGAATAGTCATGTCCGTCCTGGGATGGTGACTTCCTCTCCAAATTGAACTTCAACTGCGTACAGCATCAATTGAGCTGACCGAAATGCTTTTTCTGAATCATTAAAGTCCATGGGATTACCCCCTAATTGGGACCAGGCTTTGTAGTTTATCAGGTCCAAATTAATGGCAAAGCGAATGAGAATGTCACTGCCTAAACAGAATGCAGCAGGGACATCCCGCACAACCCAACAGTTATGTACTATGCTTTTGTTGCCTATAGAATTTTTGAGCATACACTTGCTAGGCAGAAGATGTTTGGAATTGGGAGTTTCCAGGTCCATTTCCCATTTGTCTATCAATTTAAATGTGCGAATGGCTGGATCTTTTGGGAGTTTTCGGAACATTGCTTCACTGATGAAGCTCTTACCGATGTTCACGCACACTCGGGCGAGAACAGAGTCCTTCCCCTCATTAAACTGAATAGGGATAACTGTTCTCTAATTTTCTGAATGTCAGCTAAACTTTGAGCTGGTCTCATCATTTTGGACTATGGAAGTGGGATTTTCTGATTGTGAATTAGTATAGAGTTTCAGAGTATTTCCTTCCAGTGTGGAATGCCACTTGAAACTGGAAGGAAGGTTGATTTTCAGAAATAGAGAGGAATTCCCATCACCAGTTTGTTGTCCTACAGAAATTACTGTCACGTCTGGTATTTGGTTGTTTTGAAAATGGAACTCGATATGATCCTGTTTTTGTTCAACCATGTGGCATGTGCCATTTACGCTAACATGGTTGACACTATGTTTTAATTTTATTGGCTGGTTAGTCTCGGTCCAGAGGACTTTGTTCACGCAGTCTATTAGGGGGGACAACCTTCGCAGGATGTCATTCCCTAATAGACCGGGTGTACCCTCCAGTGTCACGACTATGACCGGGTGTTTCACCTTGTGTCACCCAATTTTTATTTCCAGATCCGCAGTCTCCTCGACAGGAATTTCATTCCCATCGAAGTTCTGAAGTTCTCCAGAAAGAGGGGTGAGAGGGATCTGGTATCTCTTCCCCCTTCCTGAATTCAGCTGATCAAAGGCTCTCTTTGACAGAAGAGTGGCTTGGGATCCAGTGTCCACCAGTGCCGAAAATGTACATTGCCCTTGTACTTGGACCGGGGCATAAAATCTTCCCTCCTTCTCTTCAAGGGGGAAAAGATAATATGCATTTTGGGCCAGTTGGTTGGTTAGTTTCTTGATTCTTGATTCCGACACAGGGGTAGTTTGGGCAGGATTCTGTTTAGGAGCTTGGAGATCTGCAAGAAAAATATGTCAGTTGGATATCGGGGGAGTTTTAGGCTCCCCTGGTTCTGTTTCTGGGCCGACCCGCCCCCCCCCCTTTTGGAGGCAGTCCCCAGAATAGGTTTGGGCAAGGTGGTTTTCTGGATTATCATTCTGGGGTTTAATGATGGGGGATCCTAACTCAGTCCCCACATTCACCCAGTCTTCATTAGGATGTCTTGGGACCCATTTTTCTTTGGGAGGAGTTCCACCGTCCCTGAAGGAGAAGATCTTTTCCCCCAGAGTCCTCTGACGACCCCTCTCCTTCAAATTGGAGGACACTAACCCCCTCCACAAAATGGGTCTTTTTTGGCCCTTTATTTCTCCAACCCGCCATCTGTTCCTTGGGTTGCAGACTTTCGGAGGCCGGAGAGTTTGGTTCTGGTTCCTGGGTTTCCAGGGGCTTTTCCCAAGGGGGGAAGGAAGCTTCCTCTAACGCTTAATACCCCCTACCCCCTGTGCCTTCTCCTTTGGAATCGGTGAGTTGTCAGGGTTCTCTCCCTGTTATTGTTCTGGAGTACCAGACCCTTGGTTCGAGGGGTTCTGAGACGCCATGTTCATTTGAGGGTTCTGCTGAGCCCTCAACATGCGACCCAGATCCTGGGACAAGTTCTGGACCTGGCGCTCCAGTTGGGACACCCGCTCTAGCTGGTACGAGGGTCTCTGATCCCTCCTAGGTGGATCACGGGAAGGGTAACTGTCCCTTCTCCCATAGTACCCTGGGTTTGGATAGTTGGGGTAACCCTCCACCCTTGGCTTCCCCACTCCCAGATTGGGCTGTCTGGGCTCAGGAAAGTGGGGAAAGAAAGGAGGGTTGTTTTGTGGGTTGAAGTTTTGAGGGTACCGGGGAAAGAATCTCAACCTGGCATTTGGGGGATTACTGCCCTCCGGGGGAAAGTTAGGAGGGAAATTTCCTGGCGTGGTACCTGCCTGGTTGGATCTCCCCCTTGGGCTGGGGGAGTCCACACACACCCCAGGATGGGTTTGTTCCCCTTGTATCGGGGGCTAATGTAATTAGGGGAGATAGGGGTCCCATTTGTGGGATTACCTCCCTGACTACCTGCCTGGGATTGCCCTGAAGGCCTTCTGGTTTTTTGGCTGGATGGATTCTGTACAGGTATATTTTTAGGCCCCCCTCATCTCCAGATCTAAAATGGGGGCAACCTTCACCTCCACCACCTTACAGCAGCAGGGGTGTTGGCTGGTTTGGGGTTTTTATTGGTGTTCTTGTTATCTACAGGTTTCTGCACCTCATAAATGCAGGTCACCTGTTCTATGACCCAGTCCAGTTATCTCTTCTTGTGAAAGTCCTGTACAGGAGGGCGGAGCGTCCTCTGACGGGCCCATAGGTCAGAGCTCACCCTCTAGTACCTGTAAGACAAGATAGCTGCACCAAGAGGAGGTTGGGGTGCAGGATTCTCTTACTCTGACACAATTCAATAAGGACAACTCAATAGTTTGGCAAAGAGAAGTCCGTTTAATGACAAGTACAAAAAACGGGGAAACAAATGGTAATCAACAGAGTCGCGATCGCCTGTCTCGCTTCAACTTCCAAATACCTAATTCAGACAGCAACTTTTATGGGAAAAATTTGTCATCATTTGACGTGAAAAACTCATAAGTTTGTCATGCAATTCTATTGGTCGGAAAGGTAACTTAAGTATAGGTGCTATATCTGTATTTGGTAACAGAGCATTCAGATTGGATAACTCTTATCGGGTGGGCGTCTACGCCCATCCCACTACATCACTCGTGATAGACGTCACTACAACTACGACATCTTATTGGTTCTTCAAGCTATAGGACCCTAGATTATTTGGTCCATTGTGATTGTGTGGGTTACACACCTAGGCATACATCTCCACTTTAATTAGCAGCATGCAGAATGGACACCCAGATGCGGAGTGCCCCAAGATTCACCCTGCCTCCCTTCCATCAATCAGTTCCTTTAGGGCTATGTGTCAATTAGTTGGCTGAGGATGGCCTCGAAACTGTAGCTTCTTATCAGGAAAAGTTATGGCATCCTTGGTTCTGGGTGACATCAGCCGTTGGTACCTCTTGCCCTGGGCTGGTCACGTGTCTGTTCACCGTGAATCTGCTTCATTTTCTGTTATTCGCGTATTTGATTCTTCCATAGCATCGCCACCTGCCTGGGGCCTCTTTATCTCGACCTTCACTGGCTGGCTGGTATGCTCTGAAGGTTCGATTCTCTGTAGCTGCAGCTCTCCTCCCTTTCTTAGGTTGACCTCGAATTCCCAAGTATTGAGCTGCTGCTTGCTGAGTTTCGATTCTGCTCTTCCCTTTGGCTTTGGCTGGAATAGGAATCTTGGCCTTTCTAGCCCTTTGCAGCCTGGGCTTAATTCTGCTTTCACAAAATGGAGTCATACTTGTATAGTGTGCTTTTATTGAGGTAGATATATAGTTGGCGCATGCCGCTCTATTCTTCTACTAAGCATTGCAAGCAGTTCTGTTTATTTAGCTTCTTGCATTTGAAGCCTATTTACAAGCGTTAGCTGGTTGAAGACTTCCATCTTGTTTCACAGCTACGTTTCCTTACGTCTCTTTATGTATCAACATCATTTCTTCTTACATGTCCATTACATCTTTATTCTTGTATTTCGCCCTTGTGTGTCATCTTTCGTTCGTCGTTTATGTTCATCTGTACGTCTGGCTGGGCTCTTATGTCACCACCATTTACCCTCCATTAGGGCTCTTTGGGTCTCTTCAGGGACGGTCTGTAAGTAGTCTTCATTTCGTGTCAGCAGGTACGGTTGTCTGAGAGGTTACTCTGCAGCCCATGGCTGTCTGGTTATAGGCATTTCAGCAGGTATTGTTCTTCTGATGGGCTCTGGGCATAGGCCCAGTATAGCTCTCTGTTGGTTCATTTGCTCCTTGTACGTCACATATTTTGCTGAGTATGTTCCTGATACCTCGAAATGGGGGGCAGGGATGCAGACCATGTCTGGGAGCACCTCCATACTCCCCCCTCTGGTCGGTTCATCGACCACTTCTGCTTCCTCCTTTGGATTCATCTTCCTGGTTCTTCTGTGTCCAGTTCGTCGTCTTCAGGGTTTGTACACGATGGTGTGAACGTGTGTATCCTTGGAGTCCATATTTTTACCACACTTTTCAAACTTCCTGCTGTTTTTACATGTTCGACTTTGTTCCAGGTCATTTGCTGGCATTGCCCATTTGGGCTGCAGTAGATCCATTTCCCTTCATACCTCCTTCGTTTTCTGGGATATGAGAATTTTGTCCCTTCTGGCGCAAATTCACGGGCCTTCACAAAGTTTCTTATTTCTTCGTCAGTTAAGTCTCTGGGCTTCCAACCTGGTTCAACATTGACTATGATTTTCATCCCAATGGCTACCTTTGCAGTTTTCTGGCACTGTGTGATGATTATCTTGATAACACAGAATCCTATCAGTATCATTGCTAGTAAGGCTCCCAGAAACTTGACTATATCTGCCATCCATGGCAGGACCCATGAGAACAGTGCTCCGAACTAGCTATCATCATCCACTTCGTCAGTTTCATCGATCATCTGGTTCTTCAGGTTTGTCAACATACTTATGGCCTCTGTTAAGGTTCCATTTTCCTCATCATGCGAAGGTATACATGTGCAACATGATTCTCCAATTTGTGTGCAAACACCTCCATCCATTGCTGTGATCATGTCAAGTACATTCTGTTCTGGAGGGTCATTAATCAGATTGCTCTTAGTTCCTCTTTAATTGCGTTAAATCCTTTTATGGTGGTGTTGATGCATAACTCCCATCTAGTTATCTGCAACCATGTAGCATTCACTCCAACTTGGATATGTGACAAGAGTAGTGTTGTGAATACTGTTGAGGTGAGGCTGAACAGCCTGTGTTCATATGGGATTGCATAGAATGCTTCTTCTGATTTGGCAGAAAAGTAATTCTCTCTCTTCATCCGGAATACCAGTTCCACAGATCTCCTCTTCCTAAAATGAGCATCCGCTTTTGGGAAACTGTCAATATTCAGGTCATGTTTTGGGATCACCAGTGCAGGAACATGGACATTCACTATTGTGCATATGCCTCCCCAGTTTTTTGGTAGTCTTATATATGCCTTGGATCCACACGCCCAATAATGGTCCATAATTATTGCGGTCCCTTGCATCATTCCTGGGGCTTCAAAGATTCGTCTGCAGTTTTGATTCTCTCCCATCTTCCTTGTGCCATTGTATCTGAAGCACAGCTTCGGGTTTTCCAATGGTACTATTTGCAAGGGTCCTCCTCTGTCTTCGACCCATGTCAGCAGCTTTACGAATTTCAGCCATAGTGGTTTGCATAACCTCTGTGAATTCTCTATTGCTTCCTTGCAGGCTCGAAGGACAATCCACGCTCGGCAGATGACAGCTCCTTCTTCCCATCCGTTTGGGAAAACCACTGTTCCCCAGATCTGCATTTGGCCTCTGTTTTTCCAAATTGTAGCCTCTTCTGCAGTCTTTCCTTGGATGTTCAGTCTCGGGTTTATTTCCCATCTTGTTCCTGATCCTTTCACTTCAGGCTTTTCGTACCTGATCACGTGATTTTTAGTGTGCGTTCTGTTTCTTGTCTTGATATCCTGGACGTAACCGTCTTCATCGGGGTATTCCTTTTCAGTTGCCCATATCAATGAGGCATCTCTCCCCATAAATTGTCCTCTGGTGTTGCACATTGCTACGTGTGACATACAGTGTTCTGTAGGGACATCGATTTCTACGGCCACAAAGATCTTGGATTTTCCCATGCTGTATGGTAGAAGAGCACAGACGAAGCATTATCCTTCAGCTTTTCTTCTTCCGACCTCCTTCATGTGTTGGTACCAAATGTTGTTTCCCAGATGTGCTGTGCTATCCAGGTAGTCATTCAGTTCATTGTTATCTTTGTGTGGGCTTCTCTTGATCCTTAGTGTCTTTCTGTAGTTTGATATAACTATATCTTTAAATGCGTCTGTGCTGCTTTTCCATGCTGGGGGTCTCTCAATCTTGCTTGTCGGAGGGGCAGGCTTCTTTACCTGTATTGCTGTGGTGGGAGAAGGCTTCGTGTTCTCTTCTTCTCATCTTGTATTCTCTCGTAGAGCTCCTTTAACCACCACCTGTGTACCGCTTGTCCAACGTGAGGCCAGATCGTGGGCCTGGTGCTTGTAGGAACTGATGTGCTTCCTGCAATAGTCACTGTGGTTCTATTTTTCAGATCCTCATGCCGTTTCTTCGCTCTAACTACAAACTGGAACAAATGGTCTATCAGCTATATCTATACTTCCACTATTTTCTGGAACTGGTTGTTCGGTAGGCAGTCTCTTACTTTTTGTGCCATCTTTGAAGGTTCTGTAGACATTGACACTTGCCCTTGTTTGTGTGCATTCAGTGTGTGTGCGCGTGTAGTGGTCAGTGCTACATTTTCATTCATTCCGCGCTGACCCTGTCTCCAGCTTTTCTTTTCATTCGTTACCTCAAATGTGTGTGACTCACTGCTAATTACATTCAATTTTAGTTTGTTTACTTTACCATCAGGTTTTCTTGGAACCGGAATTACTATATAGGGTCTGGGTGCTTTCGTAGGATTCGTACGTACATTATCTGGTGGGTGCACTGAAATCGGAACACTTCGTGTACCACTAAAGAGTGCAGTTCTGATTGTTAGTGACAGAAAAACAATAATAATCACTCTACATATGCACATTATCGTTCGATATGACAATTGTCAGCATTTTCTTCCAAGGAAGTGGGGGTGCCCCTCTGCCTGTGGGAGGACTAGGTTACTATTCTGTGCCCCCATTTCAATCACATCAATTGTTAAAGTTCTATAAAGTTCTATTCTTTTCATTTACTCCATTATTGTCTTTCAGAAAGTTTGTAACATAAAGTGTCTTGTGCTTCGTAAGTGTCCCCCCTCTCGAGGCTGACAATTTTCTCTGGTTGCGAGATGCAGTTCCCTTGCTAGACTATGGAAAAAGATTAGACTCGACCCTTTGGTGAGCCACATTCATTGAGCATATTCAAAATAGGCCAATTCTCAATACATTTCCCGAATCTGGCTTCAGTCCTAAGGACATGCTGGAACCTGTTTGAATGGAACCCTGGATCACCGCCTTCCGTGTAATGAGGCCCAATCACTGTGAAATACTTTGCCTCACTCGGTATGTTACACAGGATCGTAGATGGATTAGGGACTAGAGGGAACTCGGCTTCGACTATGTCGTTTAATGTTCTTAAATCTTGGATTAAACGGCAAGACCCTCCCTTCGATTTTTTGACCGGGTAAATCACTGGGCCTCATTACACGGACGGCGGTGATCCAGGGTGCTATTAGCACCCTGGACCATGCCGGTAAATTACCGGCACCGCCTTGGCGGTAAGGGGATTTACCGCCCCATTCCAAGGTCGGTGGGGCGGTAAATCCCCCTTCCGCCAGTGCCCTTCCCCATTCCCATTTCTGCCCCACAGGGCTCTATGGGAATGGGGAAGGCGCTAATTACGGCACCGCAATTTTGCGGTGCCGTAATAAGCTCCGAGGTCCCTTAGCGGGTTGGTATTTAACGCCTGCAAAAAGCAGGCGTTAAAGCACCAACCCGCTAAGGGACCTCGTAGTACGGCGGTAAGGGTTAACGGTCACCGTTGCCATTAACGGTGACCGTTAACCCTTACTGCCGTCCGTGTAATGAGGCCCACTGTGTTACACTGTGATTCTGACATCACTAGGATGCCCTGTTCCATCATAGCAGAAATTGTCTTCGCAATCCCCTCATCCGCTTCTCTGGACATGGGATATTGTCGTGCTCTGGGTAAAATTGCTCCTGATTTCAGTTTAATTTTCACTTCTCCTGCCCCTTTCAGGAGGCCTACCTTGTAGCGTCCTGTAGTCCATGCTGAGACAGGCACCTGGGCCATATTGTCATCAAAGTATGCTGGGCGGAACAGAGCCAACATCATTCTCTGTGGCACTTCCCATTTGATCATTTTGACCCAAAATATGAGACTTACTTCTACCCTCGTCTCTTCCAGGTCAGGGTGTTCTTCAAACCGATCGTCATCAGTGACGTCAGCCACTCGGTACCCTTCTTCAATGGCGATAATTGCACACCATTGTCTGCCTTCATCGTCGAACCCTTCGAACAGGGCTACTTTCCCTTGTACTGCTGCAATATGTATTGTTAAGGGAAATACTTGTCCCTCTTCTTCATGCATAGGTATTCTTGGCCTGAACAGGAACTAATCAGGGGTTCTCATAGTTCTATCTGCAAGGCCAGACAATCCCGCCATATGCGAAAACTTCTGGTTCTAATGGAATAGCTCTCATGGCTATGCGTCCGGAGTATACTCTGATCATTTTTGCACACATTACAATAATGTATTCCTGGAGTGGAGCATACTATGCCCTCCTCTGTGAACGATATAGTCATATTCAACTTTGTCATTAGATCTCAACCCAAAATGTTTACTGGGGTCTGACGTGAGTATAATAAGGGCACATGCATCTCACAATCTCCTACAGAGATTGGGAGATTGTCTGTAATGGGAACTCTGCTGTGAGCTCCTGTAAATCTCTGAGTATCTATGGCCTGGCCAGACAAGGAAAACTTGCCTTCTCGTATGCATGAGCATGTTGCACCCGTGTCAACTAAGAAGGAATGTTCTTTCCCCCCTATGATGACTTTTTCCCTAGGTTCCCTGTTGGGGTCTGGTGTCACTGATAGTATAGAACACATCAGGGTTCCCAGCGAGCTGTCCTATATCATGTATAAGTTTGGTCCACTGTATACTTGTGGATTTCCTCCATTTCCAGGGTTGACTCCCCCTCCGGGGTTTATTCCCTGTGATATTTGCGGCGGCGACTGTTGGGATTGCCCCTGTGGCAAGTTCCCCATGTTCGAGGGTTGAACCCCTTGCTGCGCACCTTGCTGCACGCCCGGAGCCGGCTGCTGCACTGTGTGATTCTGTGCACCGCCCTGTTGCAGGAAGGCAGGCTGGTTCACCATGTCTGTTCTCATTCTATGTCCATTTTGCCACACGCCTTGGTTTCTGCACGCGCGTGCCACATGTCCTGTCATTCCACACAGCCAACACACTGGCGAAGGTCGAGCCATCTGTCCATTTGGCATATCTGGACTGCCCATCTGCATGTTTTGAAAACCCCCCTGATTATTCTGGAAACCTCCCGGATTACTTTGAAACCTTCCCTGATTACTCTGCCATCCTCTTCCTCTAAATCCTGGTTATTCTGCAATAGGTTAGTCTCTTGTGCACTCGGTTCAGTCGGGCTTGTCAACATGGCTCCTTCGAGAGCGTACTTTGAGAGTTTCTTTAGCACCAGCTTAGCTTCCTCACCCTTACGAGCTGCCTCCTTTTTTCGAGTCTTTTCTTGCAACAATCTACAGTAGTGTGCAATAGTCAACTGTATTTCGGCCCATGGTTTAGCTTCTACTCCTACCAATTTCTTGAGCTGTTTTTGCACCGGTTCAGGCAACCCTTGGCACAATATATGGTAGAATACAGGGATAGAATTCGTCCAAGATTCATGCGTTTCGAGCACCCATGCGTCTTGTTAATTCTGGATATAAATTAACGGTCCTCTGACTCCTTCATTTTTCAAGTCATCATAGCTCCCATATCGGAAGTGTCTGGGTACAGTGCTCGCAGTGCTTTCCATACTGCTGCTCTACAATTATTGAATGGTGCTCCGTCATGGGTAGTGTTAATTGTGGTTACCCCAGGGTACCCAGCCCGCTTCCACACATTGTCTGCTCTCTCACCAAGTATGGCGATCAGGAGACACTTAATGTCCCCTATAGCTAACATGACACCCCTGGTCATTTTTTCTAACTCGTGTATCCACTTCCCGGCTCCCGATGTCAGCATTGGAAGCTTGTTTTTCAGGTTCTCTCGATCCATGTGTGGCCATGGAATATATTATGGTCTTGCGCCCCTCTTTTCTAGCAGCGGGAATTGAAATGCTCAGTCTTCCCTTTCCTTCCCTATAGCTCTCCTGTCTATTGCTGGGGTAGCACTCCCACACCGCTGTCTACCTGGCAATGTCCTCAATCTGTCTACATAGGCAGGTGATGGCACCCCCCTCTGACCGCGGGGTATTCCCTCCTGTCGGCCAGGCTGCACGTCGGACTCCGATGCCCTAGGTGCGGACTCGCTAGCGTCTGACCATCGTACCCCTTGGTCCCTTGGGAGCCGCTTCTCACGCCATCTCCCTTCTTCGTGTGTCTCGTCCTCCGTCTCCCCACTGGAGTCAGATGCTGATTGTTCCCAGTTCACACAACTCCTTGCATCTTCACTTTTATCAATTTCTAGCCTGTCCAGGGACAGTCCCCTGCTCCCACTACTTTGGGTGACATCCTCTGTGTCATATAGTTGAGTGCTTTCCAAGCGCTCGTCTTCCCTTCCCCCTTGGGGAATTTGTTCCAGCCCCATTTCATCGTATATTTGATCAATCGTTTCCCCGATGCTTCTAGTGTCTAAGTCTTCTTCAATATTTGCTCCATTCTACAACAGGATGGGGTTTTTTAACTTCCCGCTCCAAATATTCAAGATCCTGGGCCCTTTGTCTACGTTTGCGTTCTATATCATCATCGACTTCCTTGCGCTTCCTCGCTTCTTCTCTAGTCTTATCTTCTTCCCTTCTTCTTTCATTTCTACGTTCCCTTGCCCGGTGTCCAGTTAAAGTTTCGAAAACAAAAGGATCAAGTGCCAAAGGTGAGAGTGCATTCCACCGAAAACAAAAGGATCAATTTCTTTTTAAGTGTATATATTTTTTTTGCTCTAGTTTAGCTTAAAAAAGGTAGGATTTTGGGGGGACGCCCCCAAAAGGGCCCCCCCCCCAAAAGAAAAAAATGCAATCCTTTTTTCGGTCTAATTGACTCGACCATTTTGTCATTCGACCCTTTTGAGTCGATACTATAACCTATAACCCCCTTGCCCTTCTAACTTCCTCATCTTCCCGTCTCTTTATTCTCTTTTCATCTACTCTTTGTTCTTCTTCCAACCTTTGCTAATTCTGTCTGTATTGGTCATAGGCTGCCTTCTGTTTGAGATCGAGCTGTTTCTCTTGCTCTTTGCGATATAGTTCTCGTCTCAGCCTATCCTTCCTTTTTACCTTTTCATCCCTCATTACCTTCTCCTTTTCTCTCTCCCTTCTTTGCGTCTCATCAGACTTCTCTCTCGGTCTCACATCATCACTTCCTTTACCATCGAGTTTCAACAATATCTGTCCTCCCATCCATTTGTCTTTTGCGAATGCTATCTCATCAGTTCTGCCTTCGCTTCCTTTCCATTTCTTTCCCTCTCTATCCTTAACGAGAGGTGCATGAATCTGTGCCTGGTCCTTCCTTTCATCATCACGTCTCTCCTTGTCGCTCAGGACTGCGGAGGGAAAATTAATTTCCTGCTCCTTCTCCTTGATTTCGTCACTACTGTACGTAGGTGACTCATATGCGGGGTTGCTATACCCTGTGGCTGACTTAAGCTCTCTTAGCGGGTAGAGTCCCTCTGACTTACTCCCCTTGATCTCTGGCTCAGGCGGGGCTGGTGGCGTGGTAGGCATCTCACCCCCCCTGTGCATAAGTTTAGTATCCAGTCTGCAGGAGGCTCTTCCTCCTTTGGCTGTTCGAACATTTTCCACAGTTCTAGAACAGCAAGACGCTTATCTAGTTTCTTGCCTGTGTATGTGGCATGTAGATCAGTCGGTTACCAGACATTTGGTCGAAAAAAATTGGTCGACCAGACAAATGGTCGAACCAATTTGGTCGAAAACCAAATGGTCGAATTTCTTTTTATTTTATTTTCACCTTTTTTTTTTTTTTTGGGGGGGGGGGGGGGGGGGAGTCCCCCCAACCCCTTTTTTTTCTAAAAACCCATTTTTGTAAAAAACGAAAACCCGAAAAATAAATATATAATTAAAAAAAAAATTCGACCATTTGGTTTTCGACCAAATTGCGTCGACCAAATGTCATTCGACCAGTTTTAGGTCGACCAAATGTCTGGACACCGATCAGTCGTCATATGCTGTAAGACGGCTTTAGATAAGGACCCGTTCTGTGGCCACGGCATAAACATTTTGTGGGTGGTACCCTTAACCCACTCTGTGCTGTATTTTTTAAGCTTGGGTGCATGTTTGGGCAACTGCTTGCACAAATGGGCAAGCGGGGTTATCTCTTCCATACTTGAATTTCGTTACCAACAATATTTTGTTATTTTCACACATCCAACAGTATGAGCGAGCACCAAATACGCAAGCTCCAATCCAATCTTTCCCGCCAAAATTCTATATCATCAATTTACTCAAGAACATCAATCCACTGGCAATTCCCCCTTAGTTACGGAATCGCGTAAAGCCCAAACTTCATTTCAAACAATCAATGGTACAGTTCTTTACATTTGACATATAACAGGACACTCATGACAGACATTTGACAAACTAGACGGACACCAGCTGGACACACATATACCTGCCTTCTAATCAATACCCAAACATGGGGTTTAAATGAACCCCATTAGTGCCGTCTTTAATTGCGCAGGAAAAAGGTGAATCCTCTTACTTTTTTCTCTCGGGTGCCCTCCCGGTAACTTACTTTCTCCTCTCGGGTGTCCCCCCGGTAACCTACTTTTTCTCTCGGGTGTCTATCCCGGTACCCACTTTTTTCTCTCGGGTTTCTATCCCGGTAACCACTTTTTTCTCTTATACTCGAGTCATTAACCACTTATATATATACAGTCTTCTCTGCTTCTGATTATTTTAATTTTTCTCCGCCACTCTCCGTTACCTTTCCCTTACTTGTTCTAATGCCTACAAGACATTTGCCGAAGTAATGAGTTTATTGTTTCACTCACCGCTCGCATCCTTTCCTCTCTGGAATTTCGGGATCACCGCCCCTCCTTTTTCCCGCCTCTTGCAGTCTTTTCGTCCAATCCACTGCTTGTGGGAATGAGAGGGGTTATGCTTTGAAAGGCAGGTTCCTTCAGACCCACTGCAGATTTTATGGACTTACACTATCATTGTCCACGGGAAGCTTCTCAGTCTACTCATCCGAATGGCGAAGGACTCGTGATATTGCCGATGGCCTAGAGTAACTTCCTGCTGTCGGTCAGTGGGTGTCTTAATATTAATTAATCAATAGTTGATGTTTGAACCATCCTCACGCTACCAAGTGTACAGGAGGGCGGAGCATCCTCTGATGGGCCCATAGGTCAGAGCTCGCCCGCTAGTACCTGTAAGACAAGATAGCTGCACCAAGAGGAGGTTGGGGTGCAGGATTCTCTTACTCCGACACAATTCAATAAGGACAACTCAATAGTTTGGCAAAGGGAAGTCCGTTTAATGACAAGTACAAAAAACGGGGATACAAATGGTAATCAGCAGAGTCGCGATCGCCTGTCTCGCTTCAACTTCCAAATTCTTTATTCAGACAGCAACTTTTATGGGAAATATTCATCATCATTTGACGTGTAAAACTCATAAGTTTGTCATGCAATTCTATTGGTCGGAAAGGTAACTTAAGTATAGGTGCTATATCTGTATATGGTAACAGAGCATTCAGATTGGATAACTCTTATCGGGTGGGCGTCTACGCCCATCCCACTACATCACTCGTGATAGACGTCACTACAACTACAACATCTTATTGGTTCTACAAGCTATAGGACCCTAGATTATTTGGTCCATTGTGATTGGGTGGGTTACACCCCTAGGCATAAATCTCCACTTTAATTAGCAGCATGCAGAATGGACACCCAGATGCGGAGTGCCCCAAGATTCACCCTGCCTCCCTTCCATCAATCAGTACCTCTAGGGCTATGTGTCAATTAGTTGGCTGAGGATGGCCTCGAAACTGTAGCTTCTTATCAGGAAAAGTTATTGCATCCTGGGTTCTGGGTGACATCAGCCGTTGGTACCTATTGCCCTGGGCTGGTCACGTGTCTGTTCGCCATGAATCTGCTTCATTTTCCTGTTATTCGCGTATTTGATTCTTCCATAGCATCGCCACCTACCTGGGGCCTCTTTATCTCAACCTTCACTGGCTGGCTGGTATGCTCTGAAGTTTCGATTCTCTGTGGCTGCAGCTCTCCTCCCTTTCTTAGGTTGACCTCAAATTCCCTGGCATTGAGCTGCTTCTTACTGAGTTTCGGTTCCGCTCTTCCCTTTGGCTTTGGCTGGAATATGAATCTTGGCCTTGCTAGCCCTTTGCAGCCTGGGCTTAATTCTACTTTCACAAAATGGAGTCGCACTTGTATAGTGTGCTTTTATTGAGGTAGATATATAGTTGGCGCATGCCACTCTATTCTTCTACTAAGCATTGCAAGCAGTTCCGTTTACTTAGCTTCTTGCGTTTCAAGCCTATTTACAAGCGTTAGCTGGTTGAAGACTTCCATCTTGTTTCACAGCTACGTTTCCTTATGTCTCTTTATGTATCAACATCGTTTCTTCTTACACGTGTATTACATCTTTATTCTTGTATTTCACCCTTGTGTGTCATCTTTCGTTCGTCATTTATGTTCATCTGTACGTCTGTCTAGGCTCTTATGTCGTCACCATTTACCCTCCATTAGGGATCTTTGGGTCTCTTCGGGGACGGTCTGTAAGTAGTCTTCGTTTCGTGTCAGCTGCTGGTACGGTTGTCTGAGAGGGTACCGTGCAGCCCATGCTGTCTGGTTATAGGCATTTCATCAGGTATTGCTCTTCTGATTGGCTCTGGGCATAGGCCCAGCATAGCCCTCTGTTGGTTCAATTGCTCCTCGTACGTCACGTATTTTGGCGAGTATGTTCCTGATACCTCAAAATTGGGGGCAGCGGTGCACACCATGTCTGGGACCTCCTCTACAGTCCCTCACCAGCTGAGTCATTATATATTTGGGAAGTGCCTGGAAGAAGGTGTTGATGAACTCCCGGCTATCTGTGCGCACCCTCGGGTTGGCTGCTCAAAGGCACGTTTGAGTTCCTGCACAAATTCTTGTGGGTTCTGATCTTCCCCACACTGCAGATTGTAGGTCGCATTGCGGGCCTCCTGGGGGTTTCTACGGACAGAGAAGTGTTTTAAGATGGCCGCCCTGTAGGTGGACCATCTTGAGTGGTTCTGATCCTCCAGCCCCGCAAAGAAGCTGGAGTACTCAGGGGAGAATGTCCATTTCACATATTGGTGCAATTTAGACTGAAAAGTGTCCATCATCTGTTCAAATAATTCAAGGTGTTCCCCGACTGAAACCTTGGCATTTTTATGGTAGGGAGTTATAACTCTCCTAATGGCTTTAATCTGCATAAGGGGATCTTTTTGCATAGTTCTCTTCATTTTGTTTGCCTTTTTGGTTTTAGTCACCCGAGTCCACTCGTCCTCTGACTCAGGCGCACTACTACTGGAGGGGGCTTCCTGATCCTCTAGGCCCTCCCTGATTCTGCAAGCTTGAGAAGGGCTTGCCAAATGTGGGGGCCTTGTTTCAGTTTTGCGGAGTAACGCCCCCCCACGGCCCTAGCTGGGTAGAGGTCTTCAGGATACTCTTTTTGGGCTTTATTTCCTGGAGTGCCCCACCAAATTTAACAAACTGATCTTTTGGAAGGCGGTAGTTTTGGTGGATCCAGTTCCCTGACTCTCCCCTCATAGGAGTCTTCCTGATCAGAAATGTTAATCCTAACATTTGAGGATCTGTACAGAGACGCCCGTCCATCAATTTCTGGGAGGTGCTGATCTGTCAGTCCCATTTTACTAATTCTGTTGAAGTCTACCATCCCCATGCCCCCTGTTTCATATGAGCCAGCGGACATGAAGCTGTCAGAGTTCATTGCATTGAAGGGGTTAGAGTCCCTGAGTACAGGGGTCCTGACGTTAGAATCAGGGGTTGCTCTGTCCCTCTCTACCTTTTCTCTTTCAGCCCCTATTTCTTGGTGATAGCCGGTCAAGTGGCACAGCAAGTAGAGTGCTCGCTTTGACATTTGTGCAGAGCCTGCTAACGCAGGTTCGCATCCCGGCGGGGGCCAAACTCAGCCTTTCATCCTTCCGAGGATGATAAATGAGCACCACACACCGTGGGTAATAATAAGCAGCGCTCAGATACCTGAGGGTTCGTAGCACTATATAAATGCCAAATTATGATTAAATTATTATTATATGCAAAATTCTGAGCCTTTTGTTCCTCTATCAAGGCCTTACTGGTCTTAATGATTCGCTCTTGCATTGCTATCTGTTGATGGAGCACATCATTCTTTTCACAGAGAGCCTCATTGTCTCTCTGTGCTCCCTGCCTGGTCTGGGACTACTGGGCCAATTTCTGCTGCATTGGTCTGGGTGTTCTTTTCCAGAACATCCTCCACCCGTCTGGTGTGCTTTAGTAGCTTCTCATATTCGGTTTTTAATTCATTGAGCTCATGGAGGGCCAGCTTTCTTCCCTCTAGCTTTGTTTTTAATTGGCTTACTTCCTGGCCTAAGGCGCCCCTCTCCTGACTCAGGGTGCCCCTCTGTTCAGCCAGGTCATCCCTTTGTTTTTTGAAGGCATTGGATTTCTGGTGCTCCTCATTAAACTCCACTTGAGAGTGGAGGTCTTTAATAATTAGTTTATTATTCTCCTCTTCCAAGGTTTCTATTTGGTTTTGTAGGGTAACAAACTGCTTTGCGCAGGCTCTATTAAACTGTAATTGGTGCGCCAGTTTCTTGCGACTCTGTTGCAGAGAGTCAACCCTTTCCTGACACTCCTCTTTTAGTGTCTGTAATTGGGTATTTTGCTCTGCATTCTCTTTCTGTAGGAGAGCCAGCTCTTCTTTTAATTTTGTAACACGCTGCCTAGATTCTGTCTCTAATTCCTGGCTCTTCTGTAGCCTTTGTCCTGCAGAGTCTAGATCAGTCTGGATTATTTCTAGTGCTTCCATTTGATTTTGTGCCAGAACTATGTTTTCAGCGTGCTTTTCCTGCATTACTCCTATGTGTAGATATAGGTAGGCTGCTATTCTGGAAATTCTACTCTGCTCCTCTTTCACTTTTGGGGCCATGTACAATTCACTAAGAGCTTGGTGTAATGGTCCCTTGTCCTGCCATGTATCCAGGTCCATGGCAGTGACCTGTTCTTTAATTTACTGCATCCAGACATGTTCATTCTGTTCTGGCTACTCACCCCTGACAAAAAGTTTGTGCAGGGGTGCTCCCTCGCCATACTAATTTCTACAGGAATCACCATTTTGGAAATATCAATTTCTTAATGAATTATTTCGGGGTTGATTTACTTTAACAAACGGGCCCAGTTTTGGAGTATTTATTTTGAGAGGTGCTTGTACAGTGTAGCACAATACACCAACCAAACAAGGTGTCTCTACCCTGCAGGTTAGTCTGCTGCGTTAGACTGTCACGGGTGGTAACTCGAACTCAAAATCACGGCACAAGCCCCCAAATCTGTTAAGGATTCCAATTATATAAATATGTTTTAATATATGGGGCAGCAATCGCCAATGTGGTGACAATACAAATAAGAAAGTAGGCAAAGCAGTTGAATTCACTTATAGCAACACTGAATATAAAACACAGAGAAAAGAACAGTTTTGGCTTGTTTGAAAGATAAATTAAATCAAGATTTCCCACTGCAAATTTCTCAACGCACAAATAAGCAATTCTACACAGATGTAAGCAGCAAGGATTTAGGAATAAAGAACAGTGTACAGGATTTGATTACAACCTTCCCTCCCCAAACAAGAGAGAAAAGCGGTTTGGAAATCTTAGACTTTTAAAATGACATTTGAAAATGGCTGGTCAAAACAATGCGTGTGAACAAAAGTCCTTAATCAATATAAATCTCTATTGGAGCAACATGGGAAAGATACCAACAAGCATAAGCTTCAGTATGAGCAACAATAAACACTTTGTATCTTAATGGAAGTTTGGAAATACTTGACATTGAAAATCACACGTGTACAACTTTGCAGAAATGCGAATTCCCACCAAAAAATTCACTAAAAGGTTTTTAAGAAATATTTTTGGATGCAGTGTTTGTGTTGCGATGTAGCTACCGGTCTTATGTTTAAGCCAGAGTTGAAATGAAGTCTCTAGCTATTAAATTGAGGAAGTTATTCCATGTTGAATGAGAGGCACCTTTAAGAAAAATAGAAAATCAGTTTTAAAATGACAGGTTAATTTTACTTAAACTAGATTTAATGGCTACAAAAAAGAGAATGCCATCCGTGAATCTCCACAGTTACACGGCCGCTTGTATCCATTCACGGGATGGATACCCTGTTTTCTTTATGGGAATTACTTTATTTAATCAAAATCACTGATGGCTTATGGTCTAGTAAAACAGAAATGAGGAGAAAATCAATGCTAACACTCGGAATCACAGGCAGGGTTGCAAGAATGGTTCTGACAATATTAAAGGTTCTTAAGGTAAAGATAGGATGGTTGAGAGATTGGGATAGGACAAGGCAAGGCAAAATATGCTATGGTTTACTATGGATTCCTATTAATACCTACAGTCCACTTTAATTTAAGATTTGGACAGTCAGGGGCTCTGGTCATCACACAGATCGGGTCTAAAGGACAGCAGGGCACATCTGGCAGAATTAGGTCAGCATGGCAGTTCTAGTCACCTTGACTGGCACCTCGAACTGGACTGCACTGGTTACTGGAGACCGGAAGTCAGTGGGATGGTGAGTTTGGAGCAGGCAAGCATTTAGTGGTAGCAAGCCAGACTGGATCAAAAATGCTTCCCTTAAGTTTTGGGATGGTTTCAGAATTTGGGCCTAGCTGAAAAGGAGTTCAGCAATGCAGAGGCTTGGCTTTGCAAAGAAAACTGGAATCAGGAACAAAGATGGAGAATTCAGGAACAGGGCACCACACAAAAATCAGGATAGAGTCAGGAATCAGTGTGTTTGTGTGTTGTGAGGTTCCCTTTTTTATCATGCCAAATGACATCACTGAAGTTTATGGTAGGGGCAGACTTACTACCCACACCCACAATGCTATGATTGGGCAAGAGCACAGTTCCCGCCTTGCTTTTTGCTGGTTGGATGACAACAAAGGTGTATCATGTTTTATGAGATGATCTGGAAACCTTCGATAGTTATTGGGACCAAAATCTAACTTTCCCACAAATACATATTTATGTAGTTATGCCCTCTAAGAAAATTGGATACATAAAGTACATATTTGGTGGGTCACATTCCAATCCAACTCCCCAGTCTGTGGGACCTGGTTTAGTCTTTCTGTTGAATTTTGGCAATTTTACCCATGAAAGGTTTGACCTAACATTTCCCAATTCTGTACATATATGCACAATTACCCCTACAATATGGGTACACAATATTATATTTGCAACATTAATAGTTTCTGCGCAATTGGTCATTCTTTATAACTTCTGTTCCTTACGCAGTAAGAAATTCTACCAAGTTTTCAAATGGATAGCATACATTCAGATTTAGATATATGTACTTTTCACTCTTTTTCTTATTCTTGCTGCCAAGTTAAATGTTATGAAGTTCAGTGGTAAAATAAGCATTTTAAACCAAAAAGTCACATGACATTTCTTTCTTTCTTCCCAATTGTGAGCAAATGGCAAATCTTTTAAAGTTTAATGAAGGGCCTCTCCCTGGAGAGTGGAGCTTCCTGCCCCTCCCCTGGAAGGGTAAGTGTCCAAGCCTGCTATTGTCTTCGACTGGGGCACAGACGAATGTCTAATGAAGTCCCTTTGTCATGAGTAATCATGGCCTGCCATGGAAAGAACAGACTATTTGCGAATGGCGAAGAATCACCTTGATAGCCCAGGATGTTACACAAAAATGCCAACCAATCCAAAGAAAAATATTGTATTAGAATTAGAGAAAAACATCACCAAATGGCATAAGAATGGACTTCTAACTGATGATAAAAGGAACTTCTTAATGATAAAGGAACCAGTGACTCTGATCATGTACTTTCTGCCAAAAGTACATAAACTCTTTGACCATACACCGGAAGGCTGGCCCATTCTCAATGGTATAGGCTGGGCCACAGAGAACATCTCTGAATATTTGGACAATGTGTTGAGAACTAGAGCAAGCAAACTCAAGTCCTATATTAAAGACACCACAGATGTAATCCTCAAACTTAAAAATATTGAATGGAATGAAGAATTCAAACTAGCCAGTCTTGATGTAAAAGCATTATATACGTCAATCCATCATCATTGGGCATTAGAAACAGGTGAATATACATTTAAGGCTGAATCAGCGTTTATGTACCAACAAATTCAGATGATCAAGAACATGCTAAAATTGACACTGGAATACAATATTTTCAACTTCAACAACTGTTTCTACAAGCAACTAAAAGGTGTAGCAATGGGTACTAAATGTGCCCCAGCACTAGAAATCTTATTTATGGGTCTCTTTGAGGGCAAAGTCATTTATGAAGATATAGCCTATCCAACCCAATTGGTCCAATGGATGAGATTGACAGGCCGATTCATGGAATAATTAGCGCGGCGCAAGTGGCCAAAAACGTGCAAATCGCAGTGGAATAGCAGCGCACATCGATTCATGGAAGGCCGTGCGCGAGAAAACCCTCGGATGTGCCATAAAAATATGCGCGGCGCACGTTGGCGCACAGGCCATCTAACTGCGTGCGCCAGGTCACAGCGAAAATCGCACAGGCCACAGCGAAAATCGCACATAGCGCGGCGCACGCAACAAAAGTAGGCGGAACACGGGGCGTAACACTCGGAATGGGGAACAACTTGCCAAAATGTGGGCGTCATGGGGGAAGTACAGGGTACAAGTGCACGGAACGCCCACACGCTCGCCTACAACACGTATTCATGGAATAGAATAGGGCAAAAAAGCGCACGCTCAAACCAGCGCACAGGCACAAACACGACCGCCACAAGAAAGCAGGCGGTAGCATCTCTGCGCCTGTAAGAAATGTGCGCCAAAAGGTGCGCCAACAAATAGCACCTATATACAGCCATGATGAATGTCCTATACTGTGGCCCTCCAGGACAAATGACGTGCAAAGGGGTACCCACAAACACGGACACCCGCTGACAAAAAATACGTGTGCGTGTATACCGGGGTGCGCGGGAAGTCTCACACGCGATTTGTCAGGGTACGTGGATTTCAGGGGTGCGCGGGAAGTTCCACACGCGATTTGTCAGGGCACGTGGATTTCAGGGGTGCGCGGGAAGTTCCACACGCGATTTGTCAGGGTACGTGGATTGCAGGGGTGCGCGGGACGTTCCACACGCGATTTGTCAGGGTACGTGGATTTCAGGGGTGCGCGGGAAGTTCCACACGCGATTTGGCCGGGTACGTGGATTTCAGGGGTGCGCGGGAAGTACCACACGTGATTCGTCAGGTATGTGGATTGCAGGGGTGCGCGGGAAGTTCCACACGCGATTTGTCAGGGTACATGGATTTCAGGGGTGCGCGGGAAGTTCCACCCGCGATTTGGCCATGTACGTGGATTTCAGGGGTGCGCGGGAAGTTCCACACGCAATTTGTCAGGGTACGTGGATTTCAGGGGTGCGCGGAAAGTTCCACACGCGATTTGGCCGGGTATGTGGATTTCAGGGGTGCGCGGGAAGTTCCACACGCGATGTGGCCGGGTACGTGGATTTCAGGGGTGCGCGGGAAGTTCCACACGCGATTTGTCAGGGTACGTGGATTTCAGGGGTGCGCGGGAAGTTCCACACGCGATTTGGCTGTGTACGTGGATTTCGGGGGTGCGTGGGAAGTCTCACACGCGATTTGTCAGGGTATGTGGATTTCAGGGGTGCGCGGGAAGTTCCACACGCGATTTGGCCGTGTACGTGGATTTCAGGGGTGCGTGGGAAGTCTCACCCGCGATTTGTCAGGGTATGTGGATTTCAGGGGTGCGCGGGAAGTTCCACACGCGATTTGACAGGGTACGTGGATTTCAGGGGTGCGCGGGAATTTCCACACGCGATTTGTCAGGGTACGTGGATTGCAGGGGTGCGCGGGAAGTTCCACACGTGATTTGTCAGGGTACGTGGATTTCAGGGGTGCGCGGGAAGTTCCACACGCGATTTGGCCGGGTACGTGGATTTCAGGGGTGCGCGGGAAGTACCACACGCGTTTCGTCAGGGTATGTGGATTGCAGGGGTGCGCGGGAAGTTCCACACGTGATTTGTCAGGGTACGTGGATTTCAGGGGTGCGTGGGAAGTTCCACACGCGATTTGGCCGTGTACGTGGATTTCAGGGGTGCGCGGGAAGTTCCACCCGCGATTTGGCCGGGTACGTGGATTTCAGGGGTGCGCGGGAAGTTCCACACGCGATTTGTCAGGGTACGTGGATTTCAGGGGTGCGTGGAAAGTTCCACACGCGATTTGGCCGGGTACGTGGATTTCAGGGGTGCGCGGGAAGTTCCACACGCGATGTGGCCGGGTACGTGGATTTCAGGGGTGCGCGGGAAGTTCCACACGCGATTTGTCAGGGTACGTGGATTTCAGGGGTGCGCGGGGAAGTTCCACACGCGATTTGGCCGTGTACGTGGATTTCAGGGGTGCGCGGGAAGTCTCACACGCGATTTGTTAGGGTACGTGGATTTCAGGGGTGCGCGGGAAGTTCCAAACGCGATTTGTCAGGGTACGTGGATTTCAGGGGTGCACGGGAAGTTCCACACGCGATTTGTCAGGGTACGTGGATTGCAGGGGTGCGCGGGAAGTTCCACACGCGATTTGTCAGGGTACGTGGATTTAAGGGGTGCGCGGGAAGTTCCACACGCGATTTGGCCGGGTACGTGGATTTCAGGGGTGCGCGGGAAGTTCCACACGTGATTTGTCAGGGTACGTGGATTTCAGGGGTGCGCGGGAAGTTCCACACGCGATTTGTCAGGGAACGTGGATTTCAGGGGTGCGCGGGAAGTTCCACACGCGATTTGTCCGGGTACGTGGATTTCAGGGGTGCGCGGGAAGTTCCACACGCGATTTGTCAGGGTACGTGGATTTCAGGGGTGCGCGGGAAGTTCCACACGCGATTTGTCAGGGAACGTGGATTTCAGGGGTGCGCGGGAAGTTCCACACGCGATTTGTCCGGGTACGTGGATTTCAGGGGTGCGCGGGAAGTTCCACACGCGATTTGTCCGGGTACGTGGATTTCAGGGGTGCGCGGGAAGTTCCACACGCGATTTGGCTGGGCACGTGTATGACAGGGGTATGCGGGAAATTCTACACGCGATTTGGCTGTGTGCTCCCAGGTATTCCCTGTACACCCTCCACGGCCCCTGCAGGCAGCACACACCACAGGGGACTACCCTGCACACCTGCTCATGTCACCCAGCACCCCCACCCCCCAGCAGTGCAGGGGCAGCCTCCACCAGGCCCCCACCCATGTCTCCCACCACCCCCACCCCTCAGCATCCAGGGGAATCCTCCACCAGGCCCCCACCCATGTCTCCCACCACCCCCACCCCCCAGCAGTGCAGGGGCACCCTCCACCAGACCCCCACTCATGTCTCCCACCGCCCCCACCCCCAGCAGTGCAGAGGCAGCCTCCACCAGGCCCCCACCCATGTCTCCCACCACCCCCACCCCCCAGCAGTGCAGAGGCACCCTCCACCAGGCCCCCACTCATGTCTCCCACCACCCCCACCCCCAGCAGTGCAGGGGCAGCCTCCACCAGGCCCCCACCCATGTCTCCCACCACCCCCACCCCCCAGCAGTGCAGGGGCAGCCTCCACCAGGCCCCCACCCATGTCTCCCACCACCCCCACCCCCCAGCAGTGCAGGGGCACCCTCTACCAGGCCCCCACCCATGTCTCCCACCACACCCACCCCCCAGCATCCAGGGGCACCCACCACCAGGCCCCCACTCATGTCTCCCACCACCCCCACCCCCCAGCCACCAGGGGGAGCCTCCACCAGGCCCCCACCCATGTCTCCCACCCCCCCACCCCCCCAGCAGTGCAGGGGCACCCTCCACCAGGCCCCCACTCATGTCTCCCACCACCCCCACCCCCCAGCCACCAGGGGCAGCCTCCACCAGGCCCCCACCCATGTCTCCCACCACCCCCACCCCCCAGCAGTGCAGGGGCACCCTCCACCAGGCCCCTCCCATGTCTCCCACCACCCCCACCCCCCAGCCACCAGGGGCAGCCTCCACCAGGCCCCCACCCATGTCTCCCACCACCCCCACCCCCCAGCCACCAGGGGCACCCTCCACCAGGCCCCCACCCATGTCTCCCACCACCCCCACCCCCCAGCCACCAGGGGCACCCTCCACCAGGCCCCCACCCATGTCTCCCACCACCCCCACCCCCCAGTCACCAGGGGCAGCCTCCACCAGGCCCCCACTCATGTCTCCCACCACCCCCACCCCCCAGCCACCAGGGGCAGCCTCCACCAGGCCCCCACCCATGTCTCCCACCACCCCCACCCCCCAGCCACCAGGGGCAGCCTCCACCAGGCCCCCACCCATGTCTCCCACCTCCCCCACCCCCCAGCAGTGCAGGGGCACCCTCCACCAGGCCCCCACTCATGTCCCCCACCACCCCCACCCCCCAGCAGTGCAGGGGCAGCCTCCACCAGGCCCCCACCCATGTCTCCCACCACCCCCACCCCCCAGCAGTGCAGGGGCAGCCTCCACCAGGCCCCCACTCATGTCTCCCACCACCCCCACCCCCCAGCCACCAGGGGCAGCCTCCACCAGGCCCCCACCCATGTCTCCCACCACCCCCACCAGTGCAGGGGCACCCTCCACCAGGCCCCCACTCATGTCTCCCACCACCCCCACCCCCCAGCCACCAGGGGCAGCCTCCACCAGGCCCCTACCCATGTCTCCCACCACCCCCACCCCCCAGCAGTGCAGGGGCACCCTCCACCAGGCCCCCACCCATGTCTCCCACCACCCCCACCCCCCAGTCACCAGGGGCAGCCTCCACCAGGCCCCCACTCACGTCTCCCACCACCCCCACCCCCCAGCCACCAGGGGCACTCTCCACCAGGCCCCCACCCATGTCTCCCACCACCCCCACTCCCCAGCCACCAGGGGCAGCCTCCACCAGGCCCCCACTCATGTCTCCCACCACCCCCACCCCCCAGCCACCAGGGGCAGCCTCCACCAGGCCCCCACTCATGTCTCCCACCACCCCCACCCCCCAGCAGTGCAGGGGCAGCCTCCACCAGGCCCCCACCCATGTCTCCCACCACCCCCAACCCCCAGCAGTGCAGGGGCAGCCTCCACCAGGCCCCCACTCATGTCTCCCACCACCCCCACCCCCCAGCCACCAGGGGCAGCCTCCACCAGGCCCCCATCCATGTCTCCCACCACCCCCACCCCCCAGCAGTGCAGGGGCACCCTCCACCAGGCCCCCACTCATGTCTCCCACCACCCCCCAGCCACCAGGGGCAGCCTCCACCAGGCCCCCACCCATGTCTCCCACCACCCCCACCCCCCAGCAGTGCAGGGGCACCCTCCACCAGGCCCCCACCCATGTCTCCCACCACCCCCACCCCCCAGCCACCAGGGGCAGCCTCCAACAGGCTACCACTCATGTCTCCCACCACCCCCACCCCCTAGCCACCAGGGGCACCCTCCACCAGGACCCCACCCATGTCTCCCACCACCCCCACCCCCCAGCAGTGCAGGGGCACCCTCCACCAGGCCCCCACCCATGTCTCCCACCACCCCCACCCCCCAGCCACCAGGGGCAGCCTACACCAGGCCCCCACTCATGTCTCCCACCACCCCCACCCCCCAGCCACCAGGGGCACCCTCCACCAGGCCCCCACCCATGTCTCCCACCACCCCCACCCCCCAGCCACCAGGGGCAGCCTCCACCAGGCCCCCACTCATGTCCCCTATCACCCCCACCCCCCCACCACCAGGGGCAGCCTCCACCAGGCCCCCACCCATGTCTCCCACCACGACCACCCCCCAGCATCCAGGGGCAACCTTCACCAGGCCCCCACCCATGTCTCCCCCCACCCCCAGCATCCAGGGGCACCCTCCACCAGGCCCCCCCCATGTCTCCCACCACCCCCAACCCCCAGCAGTGCAGGGGCAGCCTCCACCAGGCCCCCACTCATGTCTCCCACCACCCCCACCCCCCAGCAGTGCAGGGGCAGCCTCCACCGGGCCCCCACCCATGTCTCCCACCACCCCCACCCCCCAGCAGTGCAGGGGCAGCCTCCACCAGGCCCACACCCATGTCTCCCACCACCCCCACCCCCCAGCAGTGCAGGGGCACCCTCCACCAGGCCCCCACTCATGTCTCCCACCACCCCCACCCCCCAGCAGTGCAGGGGCAGCCTCCACCAGGCCCCCACCCATGTCTCCCACCACCCCCACCCCCCAGCAGTGCAGGGGCAGCCTCCACCAGGCCCCCACCCATGTCTCCCACCACCCCCACCCGCCAGCCACCAGGGGCACCCTCCACCAGGCCCCCACCCATGTTTCCCACCACCCCCACTCCCCAGCAGTGCAGGGGCACCCTCCACCAGGCCCCCACTCATGTCTCCCACCACCCCCACCCCCCAGCAGTGCAGGGGCAGCCTCCACCAGGCCCCCACCCATGTCTCCCCCCACCCCCACCCTCCAGCAGTGCAGGGGCAGCCTCCACCAGGCCCCCACCCATGTCTCCCACCACCCCCACCCCCCAGCAGTGCAGGGGCACCCTCCACCAGGCCCCCACCCATGTCCCCCTGCACCCAGGTCCTCACAATCACCAACCATGTGCGTAATGGTCAGCCTCCACAGCCAAAAGTCCCTACCAAGTAACCCATTCACCCACATGGAAATGGAAATTACATGTTACACCCCCAACGTACATAAAGCAAATGAACCCATGTCTGTCACACACAATGGTTGCAAATGAATTGGAAAACACCCAACATGACATGCATGAAACCAATGAGATGATACCACACAGTGAAGTATGAAAACAAAATTGTATTAAAAAAATATGAATGCAAATGAAATGAAACAAACTACAATGCCAATGAAAAAAAGAAAAGGTGCATGTCCGTCCAAAAAAATTAAAAACACCAAATCCAAAAAAAAAGTACTTCAAAGTCACATTAAAAATGAAATTAATCCGACAGAAAAAAAAAATCCAAACACCATTGCTCCATGGAGAAGAAATAAAAAATTAAAAAATAAAACAATCCAATGAAGAACTATGTACAAAATATCAAAGGGTCCATGAGCCCAACTGAACAAAGGAAACCTACAAAAAACCCTAACAAAAATGCAACTATATACAAAAAGTGGAGCTGTGTCCGTCGACTCCAAATCATAAGAATAAACAAATGAAACCTAAAACTAAAGAACTATATACAAAGGCGGCGGGCAAGTCCAGCGGCTCACTCCGTAGTGTTCCGGGCCAGGGCATCATCAAACTCCGCGTCTATGTCCCGGAGGTGGTCCTGTTCCATGGCCCCGAGGGTTCGCAGGGACGATGCCATCTGCTCGTCCAACCCCCTGCGGATTGCCTCGAGGCACTCGGCCCGCCTCAGGGCCCTCCGCATGGAGTTCTCCGCCCTGACCATCGTGAGCCGCTCCTCTTCCGCCCGCCGCCGCTCCGCACCTATCTGCTGGCCCAACCGCAGCCACACGGAAGACACTTCCTGTTCTGGGTCCTCCTGCCCTCCGGCCGATGCCTGCCCCTCCGATGTTGATGGCCCCGAGCCATGATACCTCCCACGTTGACTCTGCTGCTGCCGCCGACGCAACTGCCTATGCCAGCACGACGGCATCCAGGCTGATGGAATCCACCGACGCCGTCGTGCACGTGCCCTGCCTGATGATGCCGGCACATCCTCCATCTGCTGGGGTACAGTTGCTGTGGTGTCCACCCCTGCTTGACCTCCGACTCCCGACTGTGGCAGGGATGGGATCCCCACCGAGCTGGCTGCATAGGTCAGGGCAGGTCCACAGGGGGCCCTGGTGGCATCTGGGCCGGAAGACGGCAAGGAGAACGACCGGCGTATAGCCTCCACAGAGGAGGAGAGGGCCGCCAGATTCGCAGACACATGCAGGAAACCCCCGAACATGGAAGATCCCAATTGCGCCACGTCGGTACGGTGCTCTTCGTGATGATGTGCGTGCTCCTCCCGGGAAGCACGCACGTCATCACGAATTGCACCCGTGCGCATCGCAACCCCAATCAGGACCTTCTCCATACGGACACGGGTCCCTTCGTCCGCAGGTGGAGGGGAGTCAGGTGACATGGACATCCCCTCTACCTGCGGACGGGCCTGGGACGGGGCATCCCTGCTGGTGCATGGTGGTGCACTCACAGGGTCAGGGACAGCGACATGCACAGGCCCCTCCACGGTGACCTGTGCTGCCTCCTGCCCCTGGCCCTGGACTGCACCACTTGCACCAGCAGGGATGCCCCCACCAGGCCCCATGTGTGCCCCTGTGGCGGCCTCCTCTTCCTCTGTGGAAACCACCAACCTGGATGGCTCCTCACCGTCTTCCACCGTAGCAGGCCCCTGTGGGGGCTCACCCACCCCTTCCGCTGCAGCCGTGGGGGCATCCCCGCCGCCTTGCTCCACAGCGCCGTCTCCGCCCTCTTCTTCACTAGCCGCTGCGTAGAGGGAGACAAAGAACACAAGCATCAGAGTACTGTACAATGGTCCCCTAGACAGGAAGCAATAACAGATGAGTACCACTGTCAAAGTACACTTCCATCATGTCCCTCCACAACACATGTGTCAGTCCAGGCAAAACACACACAGTAACAGGCATGGTGCATGCCATGGACATTTCCATACATGTCCAATGGACTCTTGAAACATACAATGATATGGAACTCACATGCATCATGGGTCATGCCTATCACATGCACACACTTCACCTCAGTCACATCCATCTGGCCCCATACACCCCAAACACAACGGATACAAGGGTAACTAGGCTGCATCAGTGAATCTGTGCATTGTCACACACATGTGTCATGCATCCATGGCATGCACAAGTCACAGACACGCAGGTCAGGCACACAGACATGGCTACCATATATGTACCTGGCATCAGCACCCATCCCTCACCCCCACCCATGTCCAGGAACAGAGACCGGCATGCTCTCATGTTTAAAATCTGCATGGGGCTCCCCATGTGGCATTTAAACACATGCAACAACCATGTGGTTCACACATCACTGGTCGCACATGCATTACCATGATGTCCCTGCACACATACATGCATACATGGCCTATGTCACACATACAGGCAAGTATCAGAGAACCATCACACCGCAACATGCCCTGTCTCACACAGCAATGCTTGGACACTTACCGCTCAACTCCAGACGGGTCTCCCTCAAGGATCTGGCCGTGGAGCGCTGGGCGTATGCGTTCCAGGACCCTCATCTGGATGGAACTCATGTGGCCCCGGCTCCCCTCCACGAGGCGCCGGGCCTTCACGAGGGTCCTGGACCTCAAGTCCTCCCAGCGCTTCTTGATCTTCTAGACGTCGCGGGTTGCCACCCCCTCCGCGTTGATGGCAACCACACAGTCGGCCCAGATCCTCTCCCGTCCTTCCTTGCTGGCGCGGGACGATCCAAAGAGGGCATCATACTGCCCCAGGACATGCTCCACCAGGACACCAACTTCGGTGGCAGTGAAGCTGGTGCCCCTCTGCCCCTCTGGCCTGGGGTTGCCACTGGTGCCAGATGTGGAAGTGCCCGACATGGCAACCCCAGAGGTAGGTGTGGGTGGGCAACTGGGTCCTGGGGCTGGGCTGTGGAGCGATGTAATCCCAGTCGGGAGTCTTCAGTTCCAGCAGGGGTGGACACAGCAACTGGACCCCTGCAGATGGCTGATGTGCAGGCACCAAATGGCAGGGCACGGTGGCAGCAGGCAGGCAGGCAGGCAGCAGCAGATGGCACGTGGGAGGCTGCTCGGGGCACTGGGGGGCAGTAATTCGGCCTTCTGGGCAGGAGCGTGGTCTTCCGTGTGTTTTCACGTGGCCAGCTTGATACGGAGTGATTTGGCACGTGAAAATCCTGCACGTCAGCGTGAAATTCGAGGAAAGGCCCTTAGCGCGTAAGCGCGTCAGCACGCATACGCGATTCTATTGGACCAAAGGCCCTCAGCGTGTAAGCGCGTCTGTGACGTGACCCGCACGGGTGTTTCCCACACAGCACGTGATGACGGAGCACAAGTGGAAAGACTGCACGTCAGAGTGTCATCGCGTGTAATTGGACAGCACGTCAGAGTGTCATCGCATGTAATTGGACAAAAGTGCGCATACACGCGATTGGCCTATGTACTTGTATATCAGGGGTGCGCGGGCACTTACACACGCAAGTACATCAGCGCACCTGTATCCCGGGGTGCGCGGGAATTTCCACACGCTATTGGACTGGGTACTGGATTTCAGGGGTGCGCGGGTCACACGCTCGCCTACAACACGCGCAACGCATAAATTTGCGCGCTAACAAAATAACAAGCTCAGACCCAGGATGAACATACCGTTCCTAGCAGCAGTGGCCGTGGGCTACCAAAAGAGGAGGAGGAGGATAGTCAGGGCCAGAATATTCACACCCAGAACCAGCCTTTTCGGGATGCCTGATGACCAGGTGTATGGGAGGTACAGGTTTCCACCACACATAATACTGGACCTGGTGAGTGAGTGGGAGGATGACCTCACATCACCCACCCTGTGCTCCCAAGCACTCAGCCCCCTGGAGAAGGTCCTCAATGTACTGCACTTCTTAGCCACTGGATCATTTCAGCGGACAAGTGCCATAGTGGGTGGGTATCACAGGCCACCCAGTCACGCTGCCTACACCAGGTCTTGAACATCATCACTGCACGCCCATCAGTCCGCAGGCACATATACCTGCCCAGAACACCTGCAGAAAGGCATGCTGCCGCCCTGGATTTTTACGGTGTGGCACGATTCCCCAAAGTGCTAGGTGCCATCGACTGCACCCATGTGGCTCTACGTCCCCCCAGGGCATCAGAGCACATCTATAGGAACCGCAAGCACTGGCATTCCATCAACGTGCAGGTAGTATGTAATGCCAAGGGAATCATCACCTCAGTATATGCCAACTATCCCGGGTCCACCCACGACAGCTTCATTTACCGAATGTCCACCCTAAGCCGGGACCTAGAAGCTGGGCGGCATGGCGATACATGGCTGCTTGGTGAGTATGAATGCCACTGCACATGCATGCATGTCAGTTACTGAGCAAGGTCACAACCCCATCAATGATACCAATCACCACCTCCACAGGGGACAGTGCCTACCCTCTCAGCCCCCACATGATGACGCCAATTCGGAACCCCACCACGCCACCCGAGGTAAGATATAACACAGCCCACATTACAACCCGGGGCATAGTGGAGCGCACATTCGGAGTGCTAAAGTCACGCTTTCGCTCCCTTGACCGTTCTGGCGGGCAGCTGTTATACTCTCCCCCAGTAGTGTGCAGGATCATAGTGGCAGCATGTGTCCTGCACAACGTTGCAACACGCCGGGGCCTGGCCGTGGACATGGTGGTGGCCCCACATCCCCAACCACATGCACAGCCGCTGCGCATGGGAGGGGAAAGGGCACGGGGGGAGGCAGCCCGTACACAGCTAGTGGCTAATTACTTCACATAGAAATCACACCCCTGTGGAGTGCACACTGCCCTGGCACATTCCATCTGACAATCAATGATGACTCAACCTGACACTGATCCTGAATGTCTGGAGAATCAACCGTGAAAACCATATCAGCCTGAGATTGTTCACCTGGAAGTGTTACAATGTGTGCATCCCTACCCACACAGACACCACCAATGCAGTTTTGTGAAGAAACACATTCAAGCAGCTAAAATGAATACCCACTTGCAAAATGCAACAAGAGGACAGTGCCATGTTAGCCAACCCATCCCCAGCACCGCCACACGACACACCGTGCCATGTCATGCTATTTGCAGGAAAACAAAGTAATCCCCACAACATGACACAAGTGTCACAATGTACAGTGTCCCTAATTGAAACTTGCAACACCTGAAATGCTCACAGTAATGCAGGACCAACAACAAACTTGAGCAGGTACTACCATTAACATGACATCACAAATGTAATAAATTAGTAGTCTCACCACCTGGAAATGCCTGCACTCCCACCACTTCCAACTGTACAGTGTTGGCGCCATGTAGAGTTGTAGGTGCACTGCTGCCAACATGGACCCCATCTCCAAACTAGAGGGCCTTGTGTAGACATGAGGAAGGGACCTGCAAATTGGGAGGTAGACACAGATGATGAGTTACACATCAATGCAACATGCAGTGTACAACACAACAGCAATATGCACTAGGGATGTATACACAGTATTGACTAGACTATCCACACATGTAGTGGGAGTCCAATGTCACCATGTACGTCAATGTCACTTGGGCACACCCTTTGCAAGCCCATGGAAACGGGAAGCAGGAGGGGTGTGTGTGACTCAAACCCAAGCATCTGAACTAAATACATGACAAGCCTGCATGTGCCCAGCCACAATGCAGCGTATGCCCACAGGAACCACGGAAGGCAACAAATTGTCCCAAAAAAATTGGGAAAAATAAAAATAAATCAAAAATGGCCATTGATGGGCCCGGGGGGGTTGGGGAGGCCACCCAGGAGGTCCGAGGACAGGGTGCACACCAAAACCCACCTGTGTGGATCCTGGGAAAAAAAAACACCTCCATGGGCTCATGGCCCACACGGCTACCCTATTGTGGGAGTATCACTGCTGTCGCTATTATCACCCTGTGCAGCTGCATCCGGAGGTGGTTGCACTATGGGAGGCAGCCCACGCAAGGCCCTAGTCTGCTCCTCCATGGCTGCAAGCATGCGGGTGTGGTAGGTCTCGTTCTGGAGGATGAGTGTGCGGAGGTCCCCATGCAACAACTCACGGGATGCCCGGACCTCCGCCCTCGTTGCCTGCATCTCAGCTGAGAGCGTACGGGTGAGACGCTCCAGCTGCTGTTCTGTCCTTTGGTGTGTTGAAGCCTCAAGCTCAACAAGAGTTGTCCTGAGGTGAAGGAGCTCCTGCCTCAGGGCTTCCCTGTGGCCCTGGGACTCTATGGAGATGGCCTCCTGCAGAGTCGCCAGTGCCGCCCGCCTGTCCCTGTTGGACGCCAACATGTCCTCCCTGTGTGACTGGCATATGGAGTCGGTTGCCTGCTGTAGTCGCTCCATCAGCCTTTCAGGGGGGACAATGGAAGTGGCCACCCTATCCATGGCCTGAGCCATCATCTCGGATGATGCTGCCTGTTGGGTTGCCATACCGTAAATGGATTGCTCCCATGCGGTATTGCCAGGTGGCGTACGGCCACCATGTCGGCGGGCACCACACCTGTCTGGGGCAAGGCGAACTGCGCCTTGCTGTGCCGGCACTGCCTGAGGCTGCAGGACTGCATTCCCCCTCTGATCTGCTGGCCCAGGAACAGGATCAGATGTCGCGGAGTGTGACCCTGCATCCGTAACGACCAAAGGCGTAGCTGCCAACACTGACATCCCCATTGAGGGTTCTGACCCTGGTGCAGGTGGGTGGGACAGAACAGAATCCCTCCCTGGAACACTCACCTGCGACGGCACGTAGGTCTCATCATCCGAATCAACACCTGAGTACTGCTCGGGGGAGGTGCAGCCAGAGACACCCCTTGAGAGCACGACCTGCAGCACTTGTGGGTTCTCACCCACCACCACACCACGTCCCTCACTGGTGGTTGGTTGGCCCTCGGACCCCTCCTGGGTCTGCACCATCTCCACAACCCCAGCAGTATCAGGTGCGTCTTCCCCTGCAAAGACATAACAACAAAGAAATGGAAACAGGCATTAGCACCATGGCACACAATGAGGGCTGAGAAGCAAGAGAACCAGTACTTGATTGACACATGTCCCACATGACTAAAACCCTCCCATGCATGCACCCTCACTGCATATGAAGGGCAGGCAAATGGCACACACTGATGACACCAAGATGGAAGATGAACACATTTTCTGCATGCTGCCTGGCAGTGGCATCACACATTGGCCTGTGATTGCCAGGTGAAACACACATGCCATCACACAGATGGCACGTACCATTGCTATTGAGTGAAGATGGAGAGGAGGGCAGCACCTATTCATTCAGTCCAGTTCCCGCATGTAATAGCTTTTCTAATTCAAACAGGTCAGATTTTTCACCAGGAGCTGCCAGTCCAAAATGGTCCAATTGCACAGGGACATGTGTGAACAAATGATATCCAGGTAACAAAGTCACTCCACTTTACCATAGCCATGTCAGACATGTGACTAGAGGACTGAGAAATGCCTAGTAAAAGTGGTGGAATGCAAACAATCTGCCCGAATGAACAGAGAAAAATAAGCAACAATGTTGTGGCAAGGTGACACTTCAAGGGCAACTGGCGTGCTGTTGGGCTAGATGTCTACTGTTGGCAGAAGGGATACTGCTATGGCCAAATGCAGCTGCGCAGGATGTATTGCATGAAGCACATGGCTGACCCATACGACTCAGGCGCACACACTCTCACCTGGGACACAAACAGAAGCCCTCACACACACACCATGCACATGGATGACACACACATGCATGTGCACTCACCGGACAATGCCTCGTAATCAGGCAGATCTCCCACGCCTTGGATCTGTTCCTCCGTGACGTAGCTCCCAGCGACTGACTCATGTGGAGTGAGTTCCATGTCCACTACTGGAGACCCACCTCCAGTCACTAGAGTTGCAGCATGACTTGAGGCCAGCTTATTCTTTGCCCTGCGCTTTAGGTCATTCCAGCGCTTATAGCAATCATTGGCTGTGCGCCTCACGATTCCAAGGGCACTTACGATGTCCGCAACGGTCTGCCAGTGTGCCTGGCGTTGTGCAGGTGTGGTCTTGGATCCTGCAACAATGACCATCTCGTTATCATGACACATACTTGACAAGTGCATTCAGTTCGTCATCCGTGAAGCTGGGCTTCCTCGACGGGCCAGACTGTGTAGCCGTGTCCGGGGCATCAGCCTGTGCCGGACGAGCACTCTTCCTCTTCCGCTTGGAAGGTGGTGGTGATCCTGAGTGTCCTGCGCCGCTCTGGACACTAGGGGCAGGAGCCCTGGTGGACTCTGTATCAGGAGTGTGGGATTGCACACTCAGCATGGGAGTTGGTGCAGGCATTGGCTCAAGTGTAATGGTGTCAGGGGGAATGTCAGCAGGATGGACTAGGACCGACACTGTCCTGGCTGGGTGTGTGAGAGCTGGGGTGGATGGAGCCGCAGCTGCCCCTGCAGCCTCTCCGCCCTGCCTACTTGGGGCAGCAGATGACCTTGCTGCCCCAGATCCACATGGCATGATGACATCAACGTGCACCAGCGCACGTGTCATAGGTCTGCTGACCTGGAAGTCAGCCATGGAGTCAGCCAGGTCTGGTGCCACAATCGGCTGGTCCAACAAGGGCTGAGCATGGATGGTGTCAGCCACATCAACCTCAACGGGAGGGAGGGGGGGTTATGGGTGCCCTTGACTGGTCCTCCACACATGGTGGGACAGGCTCACCCTGCAAGTAACGACCACGTCCCCTACCGGATCCACCACGGCCACCACTTGTGGCTCTTCCACCTTTGCCACCCTTACGGAATCCTCGCCTCCCAGCCATGGCACTGATGTTAATGTGCGTATGGGAGTGGCTGTAAACTATTGTCCTGGGCAATTGGGGGACAAAGGGGTTGGGTACCAGATGGTAATTGTACCCTAGTGCTCTAGCAAGGCTGAATGTAACCCCTGGGGAAAGATGACGGGTCACGCTACGCACAGGAGGCCCAAAAAAGGGAGATGACGTGCACGCAACCCCTCCTAGACCACGTGTGCAGAAAGAAAAACCTGCACTACGCTGTGGCACCCAGTAACACAAGAATGAACGTATGCGTGTCACACGCAGCCTAGAATGACCTCTGAAGGGGTAGGCTACACACGGGGCAAGCACAGATGTTAGATACGTGCGTGACTCACCGTCTGCCAGGTAAAAGAGCGTGAAAAAGGAGCGCGTTTGGTTGGCAACAACCCCGCCAAAAGAAGATTTGTACGCTGTCTGAGGAGACAGGACAACAGTAGAAGGGAACAGTCCCAGGTAAACCAGTAAAAGAGAAAAAAGAGAAAAAGCTGTCAGAGGTAACAGGGAGTATGAACTTGAAACGCTGTGAAGTAAATCGCGTGTGAAACGACAAGAAGTACAGAATTCACCCACTCGCTCTCTACGAAAAGCACGTACAAGGAAATGGTGTTCTACACGTACCTTTTATGCAGGCCAACACGTCCAGCGTCACTTACGCGGCGTGTACGCGCTAGGGCCAGTTCCACCAATTACACGCTTTGTCACTTCTGCGTGTAGGGCCATTTCCACCAATTACACGCTTTGTCACTTCTGCGTGTAGGGCCATTTTCACCAATTACACGCTTTGTCACTTCTGCGTGTAGGTCCATTTTCACCAATTACACGCTTTGTCACTTCTGCGTGTAGGTCCATTTTCACCAATTACACGCTTTGTCACTTCTGCGTGTAGGTCCATTTTCACCAATTACACGCTTTGTCACTGCTGCGTGTACGTGCTAGGCCCATTCCCACCAATTACACGCTTTGACACTCGGACGTGTCTTTCATTTTTTTCACACGCAACATTTTCCAACGTGTGCCCAATTCAACGTGCACGTGACTTCATAGATGCGCATACGCTGGCGACGCGTTTACACGCTAAGGGCCTTTCCTCGAATTACACGCAGACGTGTTGGATTTTCACGTGCCAAATCACTCCGTATCAAGCTGGCCACGCGTTCACACACGGAAGACCACGCTCCTGCCCAGAAGGCCAAATTACTGCCCCCCAGAGCCCTGAGCACGCTCCCACCTGCCATCTGCTGCTGCCTGACTGCCTGCTGTCCACGTGCCCTGCCATTTGCTGCCTGCACATCAGCCAGGGGTGCTGTTGCTGTGACCACCCCTACTGGAACCGAAGACTCCCGACTGATTTTCAATCGCCCCACAGCCCAGCCCCAGGACCCAGTTGCCCACCCACTCCTGCCTCTGGGGTTGCCATGTCGGGCACTGCAACATCTGGCACCAGTGGCAACCCCCGGCCAAGGAGGCAGAGGGGCACCAGCTTCACTGCCAGCGAAGTTGGTGTCCTGGTGGAGCATGTCCTGGGGCAGTATGATGCCCTCTTCGGAAGGTTGCGCGCCGACAAGGAAGGACGGACTCGGATCTGGATGGATATCGTGACTGCCATCAACGCGGAGGAGGTGGCAGTCCGCGACTACGAACGTGTCAGGAAGCGCTGGGAGGACTTCAGGTCCAGGACCCTCAACAAGGCCCGGCGCCTCCTGAAGGCAGCGGTTGCTAAGGGGCGCCGGGGCCACTTGTCGGAAGATCAGATGAGGGTCCTGGAACGCATATCCCCAGCGCTCCACATCCAGGTCCTTGAGAAGCAGACCCGTCTGGAGTCGAGCGGTAAGTGTACATGCATACTGAGTGTAAGCTGTGCATGTGGTGGTGTGCCAGGAGTGTGCAGGTTGAACATGTATTTTTATGTGGCCAAGTAGGGGGGGTGTACAGGGCCGTGAGGGTGACACATGCGAGGGGTCTCATGTGTGACACATGGATGGTGCTTGTGTGTGTGGGCTTGCATGGCACAGGATGTGGAGGAATGATTGTCAGGTGTGACATGGATGTCGATCAAAACACTGCGACAGTTGGCGGAGGTGTACACATGCATGCAAGTTTGGTGTTGTGTGTGCATGTGTAGTGTACTCCCTATGTTGCATGTGATGTGTGGATGACCTTTGGCTGCTCATGCTGTTGTATGTGAATGGATGGTGCTGGCTGTTGCATTATGGCTGTGGTATGGCTCATGTGTGCAAGTTGAAATGACATGTGTGTTGGGGATTGTGATGCCATGTCTGAGGTTTACCAATGCCACTCATGTATAACTGTCATGTGTGTATGAGTCCATTTTACAGTGCCCTGATGCCTGTGTTTTCTTTCTCCCTGTCTGCAGCGTCAACTGATGAAGAGGGCGGAGAAGGTGCTGTGGAGCACAGCGGCAGGGGTCGCACCACCAGCCGGAGACGCAAGGCCCGGATCCCCTCCCAGGTTGTGATCTCGTCGGGGAGTGAGGAGTCCGGTGCCGCGTCCCAGGCCTCAGCTGCCGAGGGGAGGTCCAAGAGGCGGAGGTTGGAGTTGGACTCCTCGGCAGCAGAAGGGGCAGCTGGGACCCCACAGGGCCCAACGGGGGAAGATGGCACGGAGTCATCCAGGTTGGTGGGGGGTTTGGTGGAGGAGGAGGCCGTGCAAGCAACAGTGGCGGGGTCTGGAGGTGGGGATTCCACTGGTGCTAGTGGTGCAGTGCAGGATCAGGGACAGGAGGCAGCACAGGCCGCCGCGGAGGTGCCTGTGTGCAATCCTGTCCCTGCTCCTGTCACTGCATCATCTTGCACCAGCGGGGATGCCTACTTCCAGACCCGTTCTCAGGGAGAGGATTGGCTTACGACACCTGGCCTTCCACTCCCTGCGGATGTGGCTATCCTGCACCAGGTTGTGTCTGTCCAGGGTGGGGTGGCGTTGCGTCAACGGGCCATGCGAGCTGACCTGCAGTCTTTTCATGATGAGTCTGCACGTCTTCTCGCATGGCTCCTTGACCGCGTTGACCCACTGGGACAGCTCACCAGGGCTGGATTCCTCCGTTTCCTGGACCTTGTTCCGACCCCCTTCTCCACAGAATCCCCTATGCCCCAGTCGTCCTCCATGCCATCTTCCCACCCATGTGTCACCTGGGTGCCCTGTGGAGCTGCCTCCGACCGTGTGGCCAGGCTGGTGGACAACAGATCCCTGCCACAGTCGGGAGTCTGACATCCAGCAGGGGTGGCCACGTCAACGACTGCACCCCAGCTGGAGGAGGATGTGCAGGCACCATCGGACAGGGCACATGGACAGCAGCAGCTGCAGCAGCAGGAGGCTGTTGGTGGGAGCCACAATAGCTCGGGGCCTTCAACATCGGAGGGGCAGGCATCGGCCGGAGGGCAGGAGGACCCTGGACGGGAAGTGTCTTCCGTGTGGCAGCGGTTGGGCCACGCCATAGATGCAGAGCAGCGGCAGGCAGAAGAGGCGTGGCTCACGATGGTCGGGGCGGTGAACTCCATGCGGAGGGCCCTGAGGCGGGCCGAGTGCCTCGAGGCAATCCGCAGGGAGTTGGAGGTGAACATGTCGGAGTCCCTGCGGACCCTCGGGGCCATGGAACAGGACCGCCTCCGGGACATAGACGAGGAGTTCGATGATGCCCTGGCCCGGAACACCACTAAGTGAGCTGCTGGACTGGCCCGCCGCCATTGTATATAGTTATTTAGTGATAGGTTTACTTTGCAGTTTATTTTTCTTTGGAGTCGACGGACACTGCTCCACCTTTTGTATATAGTTCCATTTTAGATAGGTTTTTTGGTAGGTTTCATTTCTTCTCTTGGGATGATGGACCCTGAATACTTTGTACATAGTTGGACTTTGGATTTGGATATTTTTTTAACTATGAATATTTTTTGCCATGGAGCAATGGTTTTCTATTTCTTTTTTACCTTCATTTACTTTTCATGGACTTGAACTTTGGAAGATATTTTTTCGTATTGTCATTTATTGATTTCATTTTGAAAAGAGACAGCCTGCTTAATTTTTTAATTATTTTACTTGTGTATTTTGGTTGATTTTGATAGCCATTGCTGTTGTTTTTAATACATTATTTTGATTTTTTCATTCTTCAATGTGTGGTTTCATCTCATTGTTTTCATGCATGTCATGATATGGGTTTTCAGGTTCCCTTGCAACCATTGTGTGTGTGTGAGACACATGTGTTGATTTACATTGTTTCCATTGGAGTAGTATCATGGGCACATGTAATACTTGGTTGTGTCTTTGGGCTGTGGTGGCTGGCCATGAGGCACATGCTTGAGGATTGTCAGGGCCTGTGGGCAGGGGGACATGAGTGGGGGCCTGGTGGAGGGTGCCCCTGCACTGCTGGGGGGTGGGGGTGGTGGGAGACATGGGTGGGGGCCTGGTGGAGGGTACCCCTGCACTGCTGGGGGGTGGGGGTGGTGGGAGACATGGGTGGGGGCCTGGTGGAGGGTGCCCCTGCACTGCTGGGGGGTGGGGGTGGTGGGAGACATGGGTGGGGGCCTGGTGGAGGCTGCCCCTGGTGGCTGGGGGGTGGGGGTGGTGGGAGACATGAGTGGGGGCCTGGTGGAGGGTGCCCCTGGTGGCTGGGGGGTGGGGGTGGTGGTAGACATGAGTGGGGGCCTGGTGGAGGCTGCCCCTGCACTGCTGGGGGGTGGGGTGGTGGGAGACATGAGTGGGGGCCTGGTGGAGGGTGCCCCTGGTGGCTGGGGGGTGGGGGTGGTGGGAGACATGAGTGGGGGCCTGGTGGAGGGTGCCCCTGGATGCTGGGGGGTGGGGTGGTGGGAGACATGAGTGGGGGCCTGGTGGAGGCTGCCCCTGCACTGCTGGGGGGTGGGGGTGGTGGGAGACATGAGTGGGGGCCTGGTGGAGGGTGCCCCTGCACTGCTGGGGGGTGGGGGTGGTGGGAGACATGAGTGGGGGCCTGGTGGAGGGTGCCCCTGGATGCTGGGGGGTGGGGGTGGTGGGAGACATGAGTGGGGGCCTGGTGGAGGGTGCCCCTGTACTGCTAGGGGGTGGGGGTGGTGGGAGACATGGGTGGGGGCCTGGTGGAGGCTGCCCCTGCACTGCTGGGGGGTGGGGGTGGTGGGAGACATGGGTGGGGGCCTGGTGGAGGGTGCCCCTGGTGGCTGGGGGGAGGGGGTGGTGGGAGACATGGGTGGGGGCCTGGTGGAGGCTGCCCCTGGTGGCGGGGGGGTGGGGGTGATAGGGGACATGAGTGGGGGCCTGGTGGAGGCTGCCCCTGGTGGCTGGGGGTGGGGGTGGTGGGAGACATGAGTGGGGGCCTGATGGAGGCTGCCCCTGCACTGCTGGGGGGTGGGGGTGGTGGGAGACATGAGTGGGGGCCTGGTGGGGGGTGCCCCTGCACTGCTGGGGGGTGGGGGTGGTGGGAGACATGGGTGGGGGCCTGGTGGAGGCTGCCCCTGCACTGCTGGGGGGTGGGGGTGGTGGGAGACATGAGTGGGGGCCTGGTGGAGGGTGCCCCTGGTGGCTGGGGGGTGGGGGTGGTGGGAGACATGAGTGGGGGCCTGGTGGAGGGTGCCCCTGGTGGCTGGGGGGTGGGGTTGGTGGTAGACATGAGTGGGGGCCTGGTGGAGGCTGCCCCTGCACTGCTGGGGGGTGGGGGTGGTGGGAGACATGAGTGGGGGCCTGGTGGAGGGTGCCCCTGGTGGCGGGGGGTGGGAGTGGTGGGAGACATGAGTGGGGGCCTGGTGGAGGGTGCCCCTGGATGCTGGGGGGTGGGGGTGGTGGGAGACATGAGTGCGGGCCTGGTGGAGGGTGCCCCTGGTGGCTGGGGGGTGGGGGTGGTGGTAGACATGAGTGGGGGCCTGGTGGAGGCTGACCTTGCACTGCTGGGGGGTGGGGGTGGTGGGAGACATGAGTGGGGGCCTGGTGGAGGGTGCCCCTGGATGCTGGGGGGTGGGGGTGGTGGTAGACACGAGTGGGGGCCTGGTGGAGGGTGCCCCTGCACTGCTGGGGGGTGGGGGTGGTGGGAGACATGGGTAGGGGCCTGGTGGAGGCTGCCCCTGCACTGCTGGGGGGTGGAGGTGGTGGGAGACATGGGTGGGGGCCTGGTGGAGGGTGCCCCTGGTGGCTGGGGGGAGGGGGTGGTGGGAGACATGGGTGGGGGCCTGGTGGAGGCTGCCCCTGGTGGCGGGGGGGTGGGGGTGATAGGGGACATGAGTGGGGGCCTGGTGGAGGCTGCCCCTGCACTGCTGGGGGGAGGGGGTGGTGGGAGACATGGGTGGGGGCCTGGTGGAGGCTGCCCCTGCACTGCTGGGGGGTGGGGGTGCAGGGGGACATGACCAGGTGTGCAGGGTAGTCCCCTGTTTTGTGGGCTGCCTGCAGGGGCCGTGGAGGGTGTACAGGGAACACCTGTGAGGACCCACCCAGCCTAATCGCGTGTGTAACTTCCCACGCACCCCTGTAATACACGTACCAAGCCAAATCGCGTGTGATAATTCCCGCGCACCCCTGTAATACACGTACCTGGCCAAATCGCATGTGAGAATTCCCGCGCACCCCTGTAATACACGTACCCAGCCGAATCGCGTGTAAAACTTCCCGTGTACCCCTGTAATACACGTACCCAGCCAAATCGCTTGTGATAATTCCCGCGTACCCCTGTGATACACGTGCCCTGGCTAATCGCGTGTAAAACTTCACGCGTACCCCTGATATGCACGTTACCCGCTTTGCGTTCCTTGTTTGGCAGCCCTGTAAACTGGTCCAGGGTTAGCGCAGCCCTTTGCGATGATTTTGCGATTTTGATGGCTTTTCCTTGCGCGAGGGCGTTCTTGGGGGCGTTACTGGCGCTGCTGCAGGGTCGCTGCGATACTCTGCGCCACGGCTGGTTTGGGAGCCTAAAATCCATGAATACGCTGTGCGCGGAAATCGGTTTTAGCGCACGTGCCTGGCGCAGACAATCGCACGCGGACACTTTGCGCCAGCCGCTTGCGACACTTTTCTGCGAAATTCTATGAATTACCCCGTTATTGACAATGTTTTCATCATTTGGAATGGTTCAGATGACCAATTTCAGGATTTTACTGACAGGATAAACATCAACCAATTTGGCATTCTATTTACAGGAAACTGTGATTCAAGATCAATCAATGTCCTTGATATTACAATATATGTGGATAACAGTTTGAAAACACAAACCTTTAGGAAGGACACAGAGGTGAATTCCACTTTGCACGCAAATAGCTGCCACCAAAAATCAACGATACTCAATGTCCCCATGGGGGAATTTGTAAGGGCGAGGAGGAATTGCTGTGCACAGAGTACTTTTGAGGAAGAATGTACTTTACTCAAGACCAGATTCTTAGAATGTGGCTACAGAGACAAGTGTGTGAAACAAGCATATAACAGGACCAAAGCAGCAGCAAAATTAAGAACTCTGACCCAAAATGGCAAGTGGGTTTTGTGACCAAATTTAATAAGGAATGCCACAAGATCAATAAGATACTTAACAAACACTGGCATTTCTTAAAATTAGATGAACATCTTAGACACCATGTGGGAGGCAAACCAAGAGTTATTTTCAAAAAAACAGAAACATTGAAGAATAAACTAAGTCCATCACTTTTAGCAGATGAAAAAGAGTGCAAACCATCACATGAACATTACCACACAATAAAGGCTTCCGAAAATGTGAGAATTGCACAATGTGCACATTTGCTAGTGAACCAACCGATCTTTTCAAGGACCAAAATGGTAAAGATATCCAAATCAAACAAGTAATCAACTGTCGGATGAAATATGTAGTATATGGTCTACTATGTGTATGCAATAAGATATACATAGGAAGCACAATTCAAGAATTTGCGAATTCGAGTAAGGGAACACTTGGCTAAAATAGGGAGCCAGGACCCACGTTTACCCTTAGCAGCACACTCGCAGAAAAATCATCAAAAGGAGAAGAAGGCTGACCTTAAATTTATTGGGCTGCAACATGTACAACTAGGCAAAAGAGGAGAGGACAGAGAAAAAGCACTCTGCCAGGCAGAAGCAAGAATCATTTGTAAACTTAACACTGCAGTGACTGTTTTAAACTCAGATAATGAGATGGTGTCCTTTCTTTAAACAATGTATTTATATTGCTCTTTTTATGATGAGCTATGTATCTGAACATATGCAATAATATCAATTTGAATTTATTTGTTAGTGTATAAGCCTTGAAAAGTGAGCTAAGAAAATGACAGTTTCACTATTCTCGAATTATTATTTAGATACTGTTTACAGGTATAATATAATCAATCAAAAGGAAAATGTACATTGTAAGTATGGACACGTAGCTTAAACAAAAGAAAGATGCGGATATAATTATAGAGTTAATTTTGAAATGCTATAGAGATTCCTACATTTAGGAATGGGAAATTTTGAACTAGAAGTCGGCAAGATTACGGGCACCTTCTTCCCAAAAGTGTAATGTGTCTACTGCTAGACACAAACAAAGGACTCAGGCATCAACCGTTGCTCGGGCAACGTCACATAGAAGGGGCTATAGTATCGAGAGATCAGTGCATTAGGCTTAGAGCCAACGCAAGAGACGCCACAAGGCAAATTAACCAGGTAAGAGACCATCAATCATTTTGAATGCGCACCAAAATACGTACAAAGCTAGATTTAACATCTGAGCGCGAGCATATTCTTGCAAGTCCTTTTGATAATTTGCAAATATATGCGAGATGGGGTTACCATAAAAGCAACAACACGCGATCATAAAAAAAAAAGGGTTTCGTGAATTTACAAACAAGGCATTAAATTCCGTATGAAGGCAGAAAAGGCATCTAATAATGGAGCGCCTAAGTCACATTCGCAACCAAGGAAGTACGAGTGCAACCTTGCAATTAGGTACGCTGCAAAGTTACCCTGTAACTATCATCACACAAGCTCAACATTAAATGGTAGAAGTAATTTTATAAATTGGACGCAAATGAATGCTTCTCACTAGAGGCAATACTGAGTACAGAGAGAACGCAAAACTGTGCTAAGGATGGCTCCGCCAATTAACTAACAGAGTTGAATGATGTAAATATCCGAATGACATAGCTGGAAAGTGAACATAGCTGAACCGCGCTTTATATACAGATGATGATAATCGGGTGGGCCATTTGTATAATTACCATTGCTGAACGAAGTAGTGGAGACATAATAAGTAAACCTAATAGAATACCTTGCGCAGGATGCATCAACAATATTATCATAATTATATTATAAAACATGTAATAGAAACTGAATACAATACTATGGCATTTACCCACAGAGAATGGACCCTTACATTGGTAAATCACTCAACAAGATTGGCAATGCAACTACGCCTTAAAGGTAATATGGAACAGATGACATAAGCATATCCATATGATATAAATATGGAATGAATACAACGTTATGTGCACTGTAAAGTACTTGAATCTCACTATATTATTATTTCCTTTTTTGGTTCTTTCCTCTCGTTTACCTAATAATCTACCCTTTCTCCAACCCCTATTCTCTGTGTGTTTGTGGTCTTTTTTACACCAATTGTTTTGTGATTAATAATGACATGGGTTATGAAATATCAAATGTACCACCAGCCCTGATTTGAAGAAGGCTTTCAGTAGCCGAAACACGTGTCATCATTAAGGGCAAATATTAAAAACTTGGGATCATGCACAAACTAGTCTGGCGCATTTCTTATAATCTGAGTGTGTGGAGAAACTATTAATTGCAAGGTGGTATAACAGAATTTTTACCACCTAACTCGGATAAGACGCGACAGAACAAATAGTACAATATCATCTTAAATCAAATATACAATCAATATATCAAATTAGAAGAACAATAAACTAAAGTGGCGCCTGACAGACTAGCCTCTCAAAAAAAGTCTAATTGTCTGCAAAATAAGGAAATTAGTAGGGATGGAAGTGAAAGGATGGCCAGAAATGCAGTTCACGATAGTTCATCATTGTAGATTATGGCAAGAGATGGTTAAGCAAAGGGCAGAAGACAGAGAGGCAGATGAAGAGAAAATAGTTCAGAGAAAGATATCGAAGTATGCGATGCAAGGGGCGGTTATAACCAGCCCCACTCCACTGGCACATCAGCAGCAGCATCAGCATCAACCACAGTTTGCACCGTACATGGGAGGAGGGTTTATGGGGTGGGGTTGACAACAGCAAGCTTTCCGAGGAAGGGGGGCTTATAGAGAAGACGTGGCTTTGGACCATAGGTGCATCACAACCAAGGAAGGCTTGCAGGGGGGTTTCGGGGCTCTGGACAAAAGATGCAGCAGACCCCAGGGTATTTTCCGGGGGGTTCACAAGGGCAAGCGAGGGAGCACCACAGTTTTGGACCTGTGAGCAAATGGGACACATCTCAAGAGTATATTGGTTCCGAGGGATGCAACAGAATTGGGGAGGGCAGGGCCAACAGCCATATCAGGGGGATCAGGACGACTATTATTCACAGGACCAACAAGAGCAAGGACAGATGCAGGGCACATATCAACAAATGCTGCAAGCACCACAAACACAAATGCATGTACCACAGATGCAAGCACCGGTACCACAGTATTTACAAGCACCTCAAATTCAAGGAAACACACACAAACTAGCAGAGATACAGCACAATGACGCACCAGCACATGCGGACACAGTGGCGACAGTTCCTGTCAGGCAACTGGGAGGAGTTACCATGTGGGTTGTCCCTGTACCCGTAATAGGACCACCCACAGATGAACCCAATGGCTGCTAACACACCAAACGACCGTGAACACCCACACCCTCCAACCTCACGGGCTGTTAAGAATCAAAGTACTTTGTAATGACTGCGACCAATAAGTACAGCAACATACATTTTTCCATTCTCATTTATTTGTAAAATATAAAAAAAATACTATTTTTAAGAAAAATATTGAAAAATTCATACAAATACATATTTAATAAGAAAAGAGCCTCATATTATACAGAAAAATTCATTAACAAGATTGATATATTGATATATATTTTTAAATGTATACAAACATTTTAAAAATATATTTTTTTAAATAAATGATTTAAACTTAAATAGGAAGACATTTTAAAGACCACACCACTTCAATTGAATCTTGAAGTCACATTTTTAACAATTTCACCTTTTTGTTGACATATTAGCGATGCTCTATGGCATAGACTGTCAATTATTTGTCAGTCTGTGCATTTGCATTGCCAGTCAAAATCTGAACTTTCACAAAGTTCAATTCCATCTGCTCTAATATTGGCTTGGCCACCCATTGCTTTTTTCTAGTAAACACAAAGGTTTGTTTGTTTGTTTGTTTCTTTATTTCTAATGCGCACCAAACCCGGAGGTAATATGGCGCAGCAAATAAGAAGATGCAAAGCTTGCAAAGTTGCAGTTAATTCAAAATATGACCACATACATGCACAGGTAAAAGTAAAATGTTCATCTTATATACAGTTCAGAGCTATACAGTACAATTCCAATAATTATTTACAAGATAGACAGCGTCAAAGAGGTGAAGTGTAATGTAGGAGAAAGACCACCTAACCAACAGTCAAGTTGAGATGGGTGATATATCTCTTTCTAAAGTGTAAGTAAGGTTGGTCTACTCTCAGCTCATGAGGCAAGGAGTTCCAAAGTTTAGCAACCTTCACATGGAAGCTGTTGCCACCAATCTTAGTGAGCCTAAATATTGGTACCACAAATATGAGTGGAGCAATTTTATCCACTGTAGTAAGCATGATTTTGTTATATTCATGCACCATGGTACTCGGGTCAAGGTTATCAGGCAATGCTTTTAAGGTAGGTAGGATAGCAGGGATCACTTTGTCTACAATGATATTTTTTTTTATTTCTAGTTAGACAAGGTGGAGCTTGTGTGAAGGCATCTGTTGGGGTCTGGTGGTTGATAATGTGAAGGTCACCAGAGAATGGTCAGTCCAGAATTGAGGCGCGATAGTGGTAATGGTACTTGTACAGTTATAATCAGTTATCCAGTCTAAAGTCCTACCCTTTATATGAGTTAGTTTGTTAAAGTTTTGCGATAAGCCGAGTGCATTAAGGGTATTAGCTATTTCGAAAGCATGCATGTCCACAGGATTGTTAAATCCTAGGATAAAATCACCTAGCAACAGTAGTTGGGAGGATGGTTTAAGGTTGGTGGCAAGTATACTATGCAAGTCTTCCTCAAATGTCCCAAGGGGCCCTGGAGGTCTATAAATTAAGTGCATAGTAATTTCATTGGGAGTTGGTTAGAGGGAGTTTAACTGTGAGCGTTTCACATGATTGCAGGGTTGATTGTGGGAATAGTCTCAATGATAGGCACTCTCTAGATACGATGGCGATACCTCCACCTCGAGTTCCATCTCTATCTTGTCTGGAGATGGTATAGCCATCTGGTATAGCTAGCAGTAGTGCAGGTCCTGCCGCATTGTGTAGCCAGGACTCTGTTATAGCAAGGAAGTCCAGGTTTCCTTCTGTGATTAGATCAACTATGTCACTGAGGCTCTCCCATTTAAAAGTGCTCCCTTGAGGGGGAGAGCCTCTGTTTTGGCTGAGATCTGGATTGGAGTAGGACTATTAGGGACCCTGGGCATAGGGTTAGCTGTCCTAGTCTGATTCGCCTTGGGGCAGAGATCAGATGTGGGAGTAAACCAGTTGGTAATATTAGAGTTCATACTAAGGTGGCAGATTGTTCTCTTATTTGTCGTTGGTTGAGACCGGTGTAATGAAGCATACCAAAAGTGCCTCCTGTTCTAACTTGTTCCCTACCAATGTTCTCATTGTGACTGAGTACAGCCAGCCTTGTTCTGGCCTCCATACCGTATATGCTGAAATGCAACCATTTAGGCCTGTACTTTAGGCACATATTATAGAAGCCTCCAAATCACCAGTGTAGGAAAATTCTGTTAGGCCCTTCAAATCTCTGGTAAGTGTTTTGGAACACGCTATTTTTAGGGCTATGTGAGGAGGGGAGCCTTGCAACAACCACTTTTTCTCACAATTGTGCTCTTCATTCAAATGTCCATGCACACACTAGTGAAAATGCTTGTTATCCTCCCATGAGTGTATGTTTGAATTATGATGGGGCATTGAATGCCACTTTTCAGTCCGAATCTGGACGGAACCCACACATGTTTTTGAAAACCACCAAAGATGGTTGCTGATGGATTGTGACGGTTTTTAAATGTCTTCTGACCCCCTTTTTTTCTACCAGCAGCTGGGATTTTTTTCGGATATTGATTTGGCGACGTGCCATAATCAAATTAATGCTTTATGCTTTGAAACTGCTCTTGCGTGACCTTTGCTATTCCAACTTGCCTGTCAGCGGCTATCAATTCTATTTGCAATCCCCTTCATAGCAGAAGTTCAATGGATTTAATGACAAATATTTCTACATGGCAACAGAGGATGTACATTCTGACACTTGCACCACGACAGAAATCGCAGTTTTTTGGGTGTCCATGTCCTGGAAGTGGTCCAGGACTGTCACCCTGCCAATCACCAGTAAGCCTGACCCTTTTGCTGGCGAGAGCATTGTGTGATGAATCTGATGATGCCATCACTCCTTTCCCAGCGATAGCCTCTACCCATGTGGCCAGGGGATGGCAGCCTCTACATGATCCTGAACCTGGTGGCGACTACATGAGGCAGGATCACATGGGGGAGGTGACCTTCAAGGATATGATGCATCATCCGGTGGAGCATGGTATCCCCCTTTTCCTTTTTGGGGATCCCCTTCTGTTTCCCATGCCTTCATGGACTTTTGCCTTAACTCTCTTCCGCCACCCAGGTAAACCAATGTTGATCTTTTCTCTTGTGTTGTACATACGTTTCCTAAAACTCACTACCATTCATATGAAAATGAAAGTACTGTGACGAGAAAGCTGCTTAGAGCAATGAACAACGATCTTACTAGGCCTAGTGACATTTGGATTGTGCAAGTGCAGGGAAACGGGGAGGGGAGAAGTGCCGAGGGGGGTGGGAGGATGGACAAGTGCAGGACACAGGAAACAACAGGAAGCGGCAAGTAGTGTAGCGAACAGGTGGCAAGTGTAGGTACTCAAAAGTGCAGACAACAAGTGTCTGATAAGTGCAGGAGAGGGGACTCTAGGGTTACAGGTACAGACCACAAGTGCAGGGGGTGCCAAGAGGCAGTGCAGGTTTGCAGCTGGACTGGCAGGGACCTGGGCCTGAATTCAGAGGGTGGCCAGGTGACCAGTGCATGGATCAGACAGGAGATCAGCAAGGTAGAGGAAAAGAGAAGGCAGAAGCAAAGAGGATGGTCTTGAGGTGCTTCCGGAACTCAAGATGGTTCTGCTCAGGTTTCAGCATGAGGCTGTTCCAGAGGGAGGCACCAGCCAATGAAAGAGATATGCCCCCAACTCGTTGCTTGGAAAATCGACTGATCTTCAAGTAGTTGGAGGTGGAGGAGCGGAGAGCTCGAGTAGGAAGATATTTCGGTAGTGAGAGAGGGAGGTTTTGCAGTCCCTGGCCCCAGAAAGCCTTGTGGACAATGCAGAGGGTCTTAAACTTGATCCTTGCTACCACTGGGAGCCAATGAAGAGATTTCACTGCTGGAGAGATACGATCCTTGGGCTTGTAGCCAAGGACACATCTCGCAGTCCTGTACTGGATGAGTTGTAGAGGACAGAGAGTAGAGGCAGGTAGATTTAGAAAGAAGCTTTTGCAGTAGTACAGCCTAGAGAGAACCAGAGCTCCGGAGACAGTGATCTTCTGGGGGAAAGTGAGGAAAGGAAGAATACCTATGAGAAGGTGCAGCTGGTAGTTTGACTTCTTAGAGACATCAGAGGTGTGAGGAGCTAAGGAGAGTGTGGAGTCGAAGCTGACCCTGAGGTTCTAAGCCTCACCGGTAGGAGCAGGAAGAGGACCCAGGTTGGGTGGCCAGAGAATGAGCGGAAAGGAGGGTGATGGCAATCCAATGAGGAGGATCTCCGTCTTACTGGCATTAAGGCAGAGATCATTGGTGGCACACCACTCCTGGATTGCGGACAGACAATCCGGGATGACAGAGGGAGAAGAGGCAGCTGAGGGGAGGCTGAAAGAGAGCAGAGTATCATCCGCATAGCACTGAAAGTTGGAGCAGAGAGCAGCTATGAAGTGGGCGAGAGGTGCCAGGTATTGGTTGAACAGCCAAGGAGGTAAAGATTAGACCCCTGGGGAATACCACAGGTAGAGAGAGAGATAGAGGAGAGGAAGGACCCAAGTTGGACCTGGGAGGGTCGGTCAGAGGGAAAGGAGGACAGCCAGGCCAGGGCCTAATCAGTGATACCCAGGTTATCACAGAGTCTGTTGAGCAGGATGGCATGGTTGACAGTATCAAAAGTAGAGGAGAGATCGAGGAGGATAAGGACAGAAGGATGGTTAGTGTCGAAGTTTGAGAGCAGGTCTTCACGGATGTTCAGGAGAGCAGTTACTGTGCTTCTGGCTGCTCTGAGCCAGGCTGATGGTCATGGAGACAATCAACAGATTTAGTGTGGAGGTTAAGCTGGGAGATGGCCAGCTTTTCCAAATGTTTGCCCAGGAAAGGAGTAATGGAGATCAGCAATAGTTAGCCAGACAGGAGGGATTGGCTGAGGGTTTCTAAAGAAGAGCATGCACAAAGGGAGTGCTTCAGAGGGGAGGGGAAGGTTCCAGTGGCGAAAGAAGGGTTGCATAAGTCAGCAAAGGCTGGAGCTAGGGTGGCAGTGTGGTGCTTGATGGTTTTGGATGAACAGGGAAGAACCTGTTTTGACAAGATGTTCATAGATCAGACTTGTCTAGAATCATTAGGGGTGAAAAAAGGAAAGGAAGAGAAGGGAGGAGGAGAGGCGGCCACAGGGGGGCCAGAGGTAGAGGGAGAAGGAGGAGGAGGAGAAGAAGAGAGACAAGATGTCCTTGGCTTTTGTGATGAAATGTGAAGCCAAGGCCATGCAGAGGACCTGGGAGGGAACAGGAGAGGTAGAGACTGCAGCAGGATTGGCCAGCTCCTTGCAGATTTTAAAGAGTTCGGCCAAGATGTTGGAGTCCGCAGAGGCACAGGAGTGGATGTGTGCTCTCGTCTTTGTGTGGACCGAGTCAGTACTTTGGAGCAGGCGGCAGGCCAGTTTGTCAGAGGATGCACATGATGCCCTCCATTTCCTCTCAGCCACCCTACTCTTGCGGGTTTAAAAGGCACATCCAGCATGGCTGGGAGAGAAACCGATCCCTGGAGGAGTTATGAGTCACCGAAGGAGAAGGGGAGCAAGAGGACGACACAGGCAGAAGGACCCCCTTGTCATGCTGCTCGAGGCAACCATCCGTCAGTGCTCGGGCCTTTTTGTGGCTGGGGAGCATTATCCCCAAACTTGATGCCTGCTGTGGAAGCGGCTATCCACGAGAAGCCAGAAGTTGGGGAACAAAGCCACATCTAAGATGTGAGAGCCCGGTGGAGAAGACACTGGGAATCAAGCAGCGAGGAAGCCCCCAAACACCAAAGAAAACCAAATGCCACAGACCAAACAGAGCGAAACATACCTTCTTGAACGCCTCACACTGTAGAAATGGGTAGCCTGAGGGAGAGACAGTTGCAAGATGTCCAGGACACTATGGGGAAGAGTGAACAAATAAGAAAAATGGCACAAAGGATCCCAAAAGAAAGTGAGCCAAAGAATATGTCATGAATATTGGCAAAGAGGGAAACCAAGAGAATGTAATGAAAATAGGGGGACATTAAGTGTTAATACTGCCACCAAATATTATTGTGAATCAAGTTCGCAAATGCTTCAGGAGAGACGTTTGAAAAAGTCCTGGCAAGAGACAATACCAGACAAAGTGAAGTTTGCAAGTGTGTTTGATAAAGCCTATACGAGAGTATACCAGGCACAGTGAAGTTTAGAAGTGTGTTGAATAAAGCTTATGATAGAAAAGCCCTGGCAAGAGAGTATACCAGGCACAGCAAAATGTATAAATGTGTTGAATAAAGCCCATGAAGGAAAAGACCTGGCAAGAGATTACACCAGGCAGAGTGAAGTTTGCAAGTTTGTTGGAGAAATCCCATGAAAGAAACACTTGTGTATAGGCGCGTTACAAATGCCATATCATATCATATAGAAAAGAGAGTATACCATGCAAAACTAAGTTTGCAAGACTATCAAGCGTAGCTTAAGAGAGGAAAGACCTGGTAGGGGAGTATACCAGGCAAAGATAAGTGTGCAAGCATTGTTAAAGGAAGTATAAGAGAATAGACCTGGCAGGAGAGTATACCAGGTGAAGCCAAGTTGCTTAAAATACAAGTCACTTTTGTTGTTATACAAAGACATTTAAGGAAGAATCATATGCTTAAGAACTGTTGTGTTGGTGAAGAGATAACCTGGGCAAGTGAACACTCTCCTAGAACTGTGGATTATATCCATTGGAACTTGTGTGTTAATGTTGCTCCTTTACTTTTGAACTTAAACAATGTGTCCACTACCAAGGCTAAAGACATTACCCTTTTCAACTTATAGTTATGTTTAAAGTGTGATGGCCAGAATAGGTTTTTGGGCACATGACATTTTGATTTGGACATCTTGACAAGGGACAGAAACTTAGTTTTTGTTGATATAGGGAAAATACCTCCTAGGATAACGAGGCCTTTTCCAACCCCTTATTTGTTAAATAAAAGTGTATAGCCAAAACTATGAGCTCTGTGTCTGCGGCTCATTACTGGCTCTTCACAAAAGCCTATGTTATCTTTTCAAGTTTCCAGGCCTGACCAATAATGGGGAACAAGAACTGTCTCAGATATTTGTAGTATGCAGTTTTAGCAATGAACTCGAGTCATAAAAATGTACAGAAACTTGATATCTTACTAAATGTAGAACCACTAAATAACAGAGCACAACAAAAAAGTCAATTTCCAGCAGGTGCTTTTTGCAAGAATGGGTTTGGCGGACCACAAAAATGTGTAATGGTCATGCACACAGCTCCTCTTGATCTTAGGGTTGGTGCCTTTGACTGCTTGAGTAAAGTTCACCAATAGCTCCCACAAATCCTCATACAATAAACATCTGATATGTCAATAAGGCCAAGGTTACCCCTCTGGGGGTGAACGTGCACTCTAGAAATACACCTGTTATGTTATCCTATACTCGCATTTAATGATTGTTATATTCTGTAGCAGGCAGATGTCAAAAACAATGTATTTTGGTTCCCTTTGTAAATCTAGAAAACGACCCTAGTCAAGCCAAGCCAAGCATAGAAAGTATATTATGTTGGCCGTGAATCAATCGCATCACATAATCAACATCGCAAGTACAGAATCGTCAGTATAACCATAGGGCGTCCATCATTTGCCATTTGCTTTTTTCCTTTCTGTTAAAATTCTTTGCAAAGCATATTATATTCTGAAAGCACATACACAGTACGAGGCCGCAGCTTGCATGTTGAAAGAGCAGCCCAGACAGGAATGCCAAACAGTACAGAAATACATTGTTTTCCTCTCTCACCGACTCCTTGAAAGCAAGCAGAAACAGCATTTAATCAGCGGCCCAGGTGCCGGTCTGTCTCCCTACAGCTGTAGAAACTGGCAGTTAAAACATAATTTAGACTTTTCTAGCGGTCCTCCTTCGTGGATCTTCCTTAGAACAGGCTGACCCTTAGTTCACGAATAGAAACTAATAGATAACGTGCTTTGGAATGTGTCTCTCTCGTGAACATGATATCTTAAATGAACAAGAGCTTTGTGTACTTAATAACAAGAACTATGTCTGCAATTGTTGAGAACTATAAGAAACTTGTCATAATGTGTCATATTTCTCATAATTGTCAATCACCGAACCCTAGCTCAAGAGGATACATTATGGGCAATTCTGATGTGCCTTGAAGGCTGTTATTTTGTATATATGTAACTGTTCTTATGAAGCTTGCTCTCTTGCGTCTCATGAGGTCTGGGTGACACACGTTGCGAGACGTTAGACCCCAGTCGGCCGATTGAGCAAATTTTTTGCAATAAACCCTAGCACTTGAAAAATCGAACATTATGTCTGTCGTATCACTAGTATATGGTGATTGTGCCTTAGTTTCCATATGCAGAGGGTCTTCAGGGCCTAGCACCTTAATAGCCAATCATCCTGCAATATAGTGGTTTGAGATTCTGATGGTGGTGCTTAAGTCCTCCACAATACCCATGGTGAAGTCATGGTCATGGACATCATTGTGGATGAATTAGGAAGATGCCTTAGTGATTTCAATCTGTGAAATTTCTAGACTTTCAGAATGTATTGGGGCAATGGGGAACATCATGTCTTTCTTTGACAGAAATTGTTTCGAAGGCGTGAATTGGGTGAGGGGATCGGCAAGTAATGAGGAAGCATCTCCTGTGTTGTCAGTCAATTTCTGTGGATGTTGTGTGCGGTAACAATGATCCATCGCTACTTTCCATGGCTAGCTGGTGATTCTCAGTTCAGATTTCGGTCATTGCACATTGGCATCCCAATTCTGAACCTTGGGATGTATATGCTCAACCTCAAACATTAGTTGCTTGCAAGTGACATCGGTTTGTCAACTGTGATGAATCCCAGGGTATTGTCACTGCTTCCATGGGGAAGCCACTTCCCATGAGGCAAGCAAGGTAAGGACACTACCCGATAGTCTGTGCTTGTTAGTAGGGCTCATCGTTTTGCTATGGGAAGTGTCTATTTTTTCTTCTGAGGTAACTGTCTGGAATTCCATCATTGTAGTCTATGTAATGAAAGAAATTGTAATCAATGCATTTGAACAATAAGCAAACTAAAGATACTATTAACTTTTTATGAAGTATCACATTACATTGAACCTTTTGTGTAAACCAAAATTCTGTCTAAATCCAAGTGAAATTTCTAAAATGTAATATGTGTAAATAGATACATAATTGAATAATTGACAATAAAATATCTATACCTATATTTCCCAAAATGTTCCAGCCTATCATCCCATTAGCGATTGGAAAAAAAGTTCAAGAAAGTTCAAGAGATTGTGTTATCAATGTGTATGATATGATATGATATGATATGGTATTTGTAACGCGCCTATACACAGGCGTTTCAAGGCGCGACGAGGCAGGGAGGGGAGGAACAAGGGGAGACAAAACAAACGATCCTACTAGGCCAGGTGTCATTCAGATCGCGCAAGTGCAGGGTGGGGGAGGGGGGAAAAAGTGCAAGGGGAAGGGGAGGGGGGAAGTGCAGTAAAGGTAAGTGGCGTAAAGTAATAAATAAAAAAGGGCCAGCTAGTGGCAAGTGCAAGGTAAGTGCAGAACAAGTGCTGGGGAAGGGGGGGGGGCTGTAGGGATACAGAGACAGTCCCGTAGTGCAGAGGGGTTCCAGGGGATCAGTGACTGGGACCAGGACCGAAGGCAGTTTAGAGTGGTCCAGTTGCAGGATCAGTGCAGTTTAGTGAAGAATTAATTAGCTGTTCAGCAGGGGAGAGGGAGAGAGAAAGCAGAAGCAAAGAGGAAGGTTTTGAGGTGCTTCCGGAACCGGAGGTGGTTCTCCTCAAGTTTCAGGGAGGCAGGAAGGCTGTTGCAGAGGGAGGCCCCTGCCGTGGAGAGAGATCTACCCCCAGCTCGTTGCTTCGAGAAGCGGCTGACCATGAGGGAGTTGGAGGCGGATGAGCGAAGGGCTCGGGGAGGAAGATATTTGGGAAGAGAGTGTTGAAGGTATTTAGGACCCAGGCCCCCGAAGGCCTTGTGGACAATGCAGAGGGTTTTGAACTTTATCCTCGCAGCCACTGGGAGCCAGTGTAGATGGAGAGATACGGTCCCTGGGCTTGAGGCCAAGGACAAGTCTCGCAGTTCTGTTCTGGATGAGTTGCAGAGGGCGGAGAGTGGAGGCAGGCAGATTAAGATAGAGGCTGTTACAGTAATCAAGCTTCGAGAGAACCAGGGCTCGGGAGACAGTGAGCTTCTGGGGGAAGGAGAGGAAGGGAAGAATACCTCTGAGGAGGTGCAGCTGGTAGTGGGACCTCTTGGCGACGTCAGAAATATGAGGAGAGAAGGAGAGTGTGGAGTCGAAGATGACCCCAAGGTTTTTTGCCTTGAAGGTAGGAGCAGGGAGGGGGCCAAGGGAGGCAGGCCAGAGAGCTGCAGGGAAGGAGGGAGTGGGAGTACCGATGAGTAGAATCTCAGTCTTACTGGCATTAAGGCAGAGGTCATTGGCGGCACACCATTCTTGGATAGCAGACAGACAGTCAGAGATGAGGGAAGGAGAGGGGGAGGCTGAGGGTAGCCTGAAAATGAGCTGGGTATCGTCCGCATAGCACTGGAAATTAGGGCAGAGAGCGGCGATGCGGTGGGCAAGGAGTGCCAGATACTGGTTGAACAGCCAGGGAGAGAGATTAGATCCCTGGGGGACACCACAGGTGGAGAAAAAGATGTCGGGGAGGAAGGACCCCAGTTGGACCTGGGAGGGTCGATTTGAAAGGAAAGAGGTCAGCCACGCCAGAGCCTGACCAGTGATACCCAGGTTTACCCGGAGACGGTTGAGCAGGATGGCATGGTTGACAGTGTCAAAGGCAGAGGAGAGATCGAGCAGAATGAGAACACACGGAGTGTTGGAATCGAGGTTCAGGAGCAGGTCTTCACGGATGTTCAGAAGAGCAGTTTCTGTGCTTCTGGCAGCTCTGAAGCCAGATTGATGGTCATGAAGACTACCAACAGATTCAGCATGGAGGTTAAGCTGGGAGATGGCCAGTTTCTCCAGGAGCTTGCCCAGGAAGGGAGTGATGGAGATAGGGCGATAGTTAGCCGGGCAGGAGGGGTCGGAAGAGGGTTTCTTGAGAAGAGGGTGCACAAGGGAGTGCTTGAGGGGGGAAGGGAAAACTCCAGAGGCGAAGGAGTGGTTGCAAAAGTCAGCCAGGGCAGGAGCCAGGGAGTCGATGTGGTCCTTGATAGTTTTGGAGGAACAGGGGTGAACCTGTTTAGACGAGACTTTCATTGATCGGACTTGTCTGGAAACCTCGTCAGCAGAGAAGGGTGGAAAGGCAGAGAAAGAGGGAGGAGGGTTGACCGCAGAAGGGCCAGAGGAAGAGCCGGGTAGGGAGGGAGGGAGGGAGGTGAGAGGAGGATATCCTGAGTTTTAGAGATGAAGTGAGAGGCCAGTGTAGTGCAGAGGGCCTGGGAGGGGACAGGAGAGGTAGAGACTGCAACAGGGTTGGCCAGCTCCTTGCAGATTTTAAAGAGTTCGGCGGAGTTGTTTGATGCTGCGGAGATGCGGGCTTGGATAAGGGCTCTCTTCTTGGTGAGAACCGAGAGCCGGTACTGCCTTTGAAGCAGGCGGCAGGCCAGTTTGTCAGAGGATGAACATGAAGCACGCCATTTCCTCTCAGCAACCCTGCACTTGCGTTTTAGGGTGACGAGATCCGAGTCATACCAGGAGTTACATTTGGCTTTGGGCTTCAGGCGGATTCTCATGACGGGGGCAAGGATATCAAGAGTAGCAGATATAGCAGAGTGGAGCATGGAGAGGGCTGTGTCAGGGTGGGAGTCAGCCGAAGGGGCGGGGGGGGGAGAGAAGGTAGCAGCAAAAGCCTCAACTGACACACGCTTCATGGGTCGGATGACCGAGAAGGTGGGTGGCAGTGAAGAGGGTGGCTTTGCCTGAGGGGTAGGGAGGGTGAGGTGGGAGGATAGGAGAAAGTGATCACTCCAGGAGAGAGGAGTGGAGAGAGGGACGGAGAGGGGAAGGTCAGAAGAGATCAGAGCATCAAGAGTGTGCCCAGCAGAGTGAGTAGGCCCAGACGGGAGAATAGAGAGTGAGAGAGAGTCGCAGAGGTCACGAAAGAGACAAGTGGGGGGACGTGAGGCATCAAGGTGGATGTTGAAGTCGCCAAGAAGGAGGAGTTGAGTGGTTGAGGACAGGAGTGAGGAGGAGAGGTCAGCCCACTCAGAGAGGAAGGAGGAAATTTGACCAGGTGGCCGATAGATAGTAGCCACGGTAAGGGAATGGCTAGGAGAGAGAGAGTCGGCAGACAAGACATTCAAAAGAGGAGTAGGTCTGAGTAGGAGTGACAGTGGCAGGAATCCACTCAGGGAAGAGAAGGGCAACACCACCCCCTGCACGGTTAGGCCTGGGCATGGAGAGGATCTTGTAACCGTCAGGTAGGAGTGTGTCAAAGCTGGTGGCAGAGCAGGCTGTGAACCAAGTCTCAGTGAGACAGAGGACGTCAAGGTCCAGTTCCTCAAGAAGGTGACAGATATCGGAGGAGTGCTTGATGGCAGAGCGAGTGTTTAGAGTGGCAATGTGGAGAAGGCTGCCATCCTTGAAGAACTTCCGGGGAGGGGTACAGATCAGAGGTACACCCTGCGGAGGTATTGAGGAAGGAGGTGAAGAAGGAGCACGAGAGGGGGCAGGGAGGGAGGGTAGAGGCAAGGTAGCCAAGGATAGAGGAGGGGGGACAGCAGGAGAGGGGAGGAAGTTGATGAGGTGTGGGAAGCGTCTATCGAAGAGGTGAAGGTTGGCCTGGGGGCCTTGGACCAAGATGGTCCCATTAGCGTAGACATTAATGATGGCCTTAGAGGAGCGGAAGGGGGCCAATAGGACATCCCAACGGGTGCCACCATTAATGGGAGAGGAGGAGAAAGGAGAGAGCACAGAGACCATATGAAGGGTTCATAGGTTGGGCGAAGGCACAAAAAAGAGGATGTCAGTGAGAGTTTCCTTAGAGCAGGCATTAGTGTAGGTGTCAGCGATAGGGAGGCCTGGGTTGGAGACCAGGATGTCCTTTTTAAACTTTTTCCTACCAGATTTAGTGAGGAGAGCAGGATAGTCGATGGAGAAGCAGTTAGAGAAGATAGGTGAGACAGAGAGCACCATGGAGTAGGAGGGAGGGGGGGAGACAGACGAAACGAGAGCACGCAGACAGGAAGTGAGCGGCAAGCACACGTTACCACAATTAGAGCAAACAAACAGTAAAGCGTATTAGGTACCGGGCCACCTAAGTTTGAGAATCCTGCGAGGGGAGAAAAAGCACCCTAGTATGCCACAGTTCAGAGTAAACAGTAATGCGTATTAGGTACAGGGCCACCTAAGTTTGAGAATCCTGCGAGGGGAGAAAAAGCACCCTAGTATGCCACAGTTCAGAGCAAACAGTAAAGCGTATTAGGTACCGGGCCACCTAAATTTGAGAATCCTGCGAGGGGAGAAAAAGCACCCTAGTATGCCACAGTTCAGAGCAAACAGTAATGCGTATTAGGTACCGGGCCACCTAAGTTTGAGAATCCTGCGAGGGGAGAAAAAGCACCCTAGTATGCCACAGTTCAGAGCAAACAGTAAAGCGTATTAGGTACCGGGCCACCTAAGTTTGAGAATCCTGCGAGGGGAGAAAAAGCACCCTAGTATGCCACAGTTCAGAGCAAACAGTAAAGCGTATTAGGTACCTATGTATATATATAAAGATATATATATATATATATATAAAGAAAACGCACAAGCCCCTGCACGGTTGTAACACTCCAAAAAACTGCCCAGCAGGCATATGCAAAAAGTATTCCAGCACACAAGACTTTAGCTATTCTAAAATGTAATTTTATTTAGGCATAATACAGCTTATTACAAAAACAGTGGTTAAATAGTTCACCCCTGTGACAGACGCAAGGTGTCACAAAGCACTCACCCCACGGGTGGATGAAAGTCACGCGTTCCGCCTGAATGCTCAGGCTTCCTCAGACCTTTTAAAATACAAATGCGGCTTGCACAACATGGAGTATAAAACCAAAAAGCAATTACAGAGTGTCTCCGTGCGTTTCACATCACGTGCGTGTTGCGGTCATGTGACTGCTGCAAGTGTAAGAGATGAAATCTCTCCAGCTCAATGACCTCCATATTTGAATGGTCAAGTATCTGTAAAATAGATATATGTAATAGCACAATCGTAAAGACATAACGTGCTGGAAAAACACTAAGACTATTTAGTGGCCACTGCAATGAAAACTGCACGGAGGAAAAGCTCGAAACTGCTTATTTTTAAAAAAATGTCATAATCATTTAATGTGTAACATCTGCGCACAAGTGTGCTCATATATCATCAAAATGACTAACAGTGGCTCAAATGGCCACTACTAGGCATCCGCCCCCCCCATATGGGGTAAGTGCTCCTAAGCCAAAAGACTACGAGCTGAACAACAGCAACCTAATTATAAGAGGGCAAATGCCCTATTGTTCCAACTTAAATATATAAGAGAAGTGGATATCCACTAATATGTGCATGTGGAAAATAATCATAATCTTCCAGGCAAGTGCCCTTTCTCAAATCAATGTATAAACAAGAAAGCAGAGTATAAAAAGAACAGCTACAAATAACTGGACAGTGGATGCAGCACTGATTTTAAGAATTCTTGCGATGCAGTATGGAGATGAGGCTTTGAGTTAAACAGTTTTCAGAGACTCACGAGTGTGGAGCATAACGTTCATGGGTTGTTTTCAAACGGAGTGATATTGCACCTTGGAGGCGGCGCAAAGTTTAACAACATTTGACAGGCAGCATGTAAACCCTTCTTTTTGGGATAAACACTATACGGAGGCTCAGCAGTGTGTAGCATTTTAATATGCTAGGCTAAATGGAGATGCGTTTTTGTTGGGCCAAATAACATATTGAGCTCAGGCTTAGGATGTCTATATTGAGGCTCACTATTGGTGTATATGCCTTTATTTGGGGACGCACTTTGTAGATCATTTATGTGCCTTTTTTCGTGGCCTTGGAACTGCAGGAAAATTGTTTGTTTAAATAATACCCTAGTGAACACTAGTGAACATAGCGGTTCATTAGTTCTTATTGTGTTTAATCTCCACAGATTGTGTTTGAAGAGTTAGAACTTGACACAGTAGCCGTATCATGTTAAAGACTGATCATTCTCCTCAAAGGTTTATTCTCTTTTGGGAACACATTTGGCTACCGCATTTTGCAAGGTATGTGCAAGCATGTTCCTTAGGGGGGGGTTTTGACTTTTTATACTCCGGTATGATTATAGTGTGACACAGTGTGTCGTTATGTTTTCTTCTCTAGTGTTTTCTTACTCAAATCCATTGAAAAGGATTACTAATATAAGCGGCTGATATCCAGCTGGATGTGACTGTATTATTGGCGACATTGGATCCTTGGAATACACAGATCCCAAGGAATATATGTGTACAGTAGATTTTTAGTGCTAAGGGTTCCCAAATGGGGGCTAGGTACGGGTGGCTTTATTAATTCAGGCTTCCGTGTTTGTGTAATGTTGACATATGACATTAAAAGTAGGTAAATCTTGGGAAATGTTGGTGCACACACAATTTTTTAATATGGTTGTATGTTTTTATAGATTGCATTAAGGATCAAGTTCAGATCCATGCCCACCAGGACTGGAGGGGACGATCACTGTAGAATTTTAAGAAGAGCTGCCCCTGATGAATGTCAGACATCTAAGAGTCAACAGACAGAAACATTTTGGGTTATATATAGATTTCAACAAATGAATTTTTCACTGATATTTGTATGGTAAATGTTGTTTTTTTTAGTTAATGTGGTATGGTTGTTTTTTTATTTTTACATTGATGTTGTGTATGTAATCTTCCTGTTTTTTGATAACCTGGTTTTAGGGTTGTTCCTTAATCTGTGTATTATTTAACACAGTTTTAATGAGAATTATGTATTTTTTCTATAATAAAATATTTTTCTTAATGATATAGCTTTTGTGTGTTACACCTTTCCTTCCCATTCAAATGTAAATTTGAACTGTTTTCTTCTATACTATAAAATATTGTCTTGGGGTCCCCAGACAGAGAAAACAGTAGCTCTATGTAACAGACCTTTCTGTGGGGATTGTTTTTGTTTTGATTTGACCTCATTTGTACTGCAGTATTAAGTATATCAACATATTCAGAAAGTTCCGATTCTGTCCCATCCCATATAATAAACAGATCGTCTATAAAACGATACCAAATTTTAATATGTTGGGTCCAGTGTTCCAATTACTCTGCCCACGCCTTGTGTGTCTCCCACCAACCCATATATAGGTTGGCGTATTTTGGGGCCATGCATGACACCATTGCCGTTCCCCGTGTTTGTTGGTACAGTTGATCTTCATGGAGGAAATAGTTATGTTCTAGACAAAATAGTAGCATATTTAATAGCATCTGACTATGCTGTCGATAACTAATCAATCTACTTTCCAGAAACGATTGGCAGGCCTTCATGCCTGCTGCATGTTGAATCAAAGTATACAGAGATACTACATCAATTGATACAAGAAGGTAACTAGGCTACCAGTTAATATTTTCTACCCTTGCAAGCAAATCTGCTTTATCTCGTATATAGGAGCTCAAGCTCAACACAAAGGGTTGAAAGAAAAAGTCCAAATATTTAGATGTATTTTCTAATAGACTCCCCATCGAAGAAACAATAGGATGACCTGGAGGGTTCAATAGTGTTTTATGGATCTTGGGATTGAAGTAAATCAGAGGAGTCACTGGATGAGTATTTTTAAGGAAGAAATATTCATCTCGATCTATAAGCTCTTGATCACTCCATTCTTTTAGTTTTCCATGATATTCTAGTTTGGTTTCCAATAGTGTCTCCAATTCTATTGGTATGTAGTTAGTGCCATCACTTCATTGTCTCCTGGCTTCCAGTTCATAGTTAGCACTATCCACAACGACAATCTCCCCTCCTTTATCTGAAGGTCGTATGACTATTGAATAGTCGTTTTTTAACGTTTGAAGTGCCTGGAATTGCAAATAATTCAGGTTACGACGTTTTGGGGAGAGATTACTTGATAGCTTTTTAAGATCTTTCGTCACTAACTCTTCAAAGATATCTATGGGTCCACATGTTATATTCGGACAGAAAGTGGACTGAGGTCGAAATTTGGTCAGACAGTTCAGGTCGGTAGCGATCCCAAATGTTGCTTCTAACACAGAATCATCTATCCTGATATCGTCCTCCATGTTAGTTTCACCAGATTCTTCCATGTTGGTTAAACGTAAGAGGCTGGCCAGATCTTTTGCTGATAATATGGAAACCTCTTTCATTGCCTCTTTCTCCTTTGATCCTTGATTTCCCTCAATTTTAGTTGCATGAAATTTGGTCAGCTTCAACTTTCTGGTAAATTTGTATAAATGAACCCTAGTGGAGGTGTAGTCGAACATATGAGAGGGGCTAAAAGAGAGACCCAGGGAAAGAACTGAAGTTTCATGATCTGTTAAACTTCTTTTGGAAATATTGAAGATTTTCAATTGGAGGTCTTGTTGCCTCTGGTTTTCCCCTTCTGTTTCACTCCAGATCTCGTTGCCATAGGCGATTGGTTGTCTGTGTTGAATCCCCCGCCCCGTTTTCCTCTGCCGCCTCTTGTTGCTGCCCCTCTTCCTGGTCCTTTGTATTGGCCACGTCCTCTTCTCTCTGACTTGCAGTCCAAATGCATTAGTTTGAACTCCTCTAAAAATTTTAATTTTTTTGGACTTGTTCCTTCTGTTTCTGATGAGCTCAATTCAGAACTACTAGGTTATTCACTTAATGTAGCTGATGCTGGCACATTGTTGGTTTCCATCTGTTGCAGTCTAATTTTGATGGGGTTATCAAAGCTCTTGGCAAAAGTATAAATCCTACCTTGTTCATAATCAATGCAATCTCGTTTGAATTTGTGCTGTTTTCTTGTTCTGATCTCACCCTCATGCCTTTCCAAGTTTTCTTCCAGGCGCAACATTCTCCTCTTGCATTCATCGCCATCTTCTGAAGAAAAGAGCTGTTCTTCCATTGTTTCAATGTCTTTAAGAAGGTTGGTTCTATCTATTTTCGCATATTTAACCAAACTCTCTATCATTTTAAAGGAACAAGTATTGGTGTGATCAGTCCATTCCTTAATTTACTCACGATTCATATCTTCAAACTTTGGGATCGTGAGGATTCTCAGTCCTCTGGGGATTCTTTGCACATCGAGATGTGTTTGTAAAGTCATTGCCTCCCACCATTTGGATATTTCCTTTTTCTTGATCCTCTCAAGCTTGTCTAATTTTTGCTGCACAGTAAGACTAGCTGGGAGACTGCTGTCCACCTCTGTTTCTGTAGTTATCGTCTCTTGGTTGAACAGGATGCTAGCCGCAGCTCTCCTCCTGGCTTCGACCTGGTCTGTCATGGCAACGGGTTAAGCAAAGCTATAGCCCGTGCTGAATTCATGAAATGTGCTGTATGAAAAAAATCGCTAATCAACCACGCTAAATAACGCCTGACAGATCGACTGGCGTATTATTCCTATCACTCCACTAAGTCGTGGCTAAGAGGTGCTTGGTACGTCTCCCCCTGGTTAAAAAATCACCAGTTTCAAATCTTCCGTGCGTTTACCATATTTGGGAAAACACTGTAACCCTCATGTAGAGACGGGGGGCCACACCTCGACTGATATAGGATGCCAAACTACAAGGCTTCTCCAAAGGTTCCCTTACAGATGCGAATAGTCAAGGGAGGTGGCAGCCATGAGCCAAATGTAGGTAAACCAATTTAGCTAAAAAATGGCGCTCTCCCTCATTTAGTGGCTGGTGCTGGAAAAACGAATTTAGCCAAATTCGTATATATAAAGAAAACGCACAAGCCCCTGCACGGTTGTAACACTCAAAAACCGCCTAGCAGGCATATGCAAAAAGTGTTCCAGCACACAAGACTTTAGCTATTCTAAAATGTCATTTTATTTAGGCATAATTCAGCTCATTACAAAAACAGAGGTTAAATAGTTCATCCCTGTGACAGACGCAAGGTGTCACAAAGCACTCACCCCACGGGTGGATGAAAGTCGCGCGTTCCGCCTGAATGCTGAGGCTTCCTCAGACCTTTTAAAATCCAAATGCGGCTTGCACATCATGGAGTATAAAACCAAAAAGCAATTACAGAGCGTCTCCGTGCGTTTCACATTACGTGCGTGTTGCGGTCATGTGACTGCTGCAAGTGTAAGAGATGAAATCTCTCCAACTCAATGACCTCCATATTGGAATGGTCAAGTATCTGTAAAATAGATATATGTAATAGCACAATCGCAAAGACATAACGTGCTGGAAAAATGACTAACAGTGGCTCAAATGGCCACTACTTGGCATCCGGCATAATCTTCCAGGCAAGTGCCCTTTCTCAAAGTACTAACATAGGAAATGTTATTTGCTATTTGCACATTGAAAGAAGCTATTATATGATTTATCAATTTGTAGCTGTTCTTTTTATACTCTGCATTCTTGTTTATACATTGATTTGAGAAAGGGCACTTGCCTGGAAGATTATGATTATTTTCCACATGCACATATTAGTGGATATCCACTTCTCTTATGTATTTAAGTTGGAACAATAGGGCATTTGCCCTCTTATAATTAGGTTGCTGTTGTTCAGCTCGTAGTCTTTTGGCTTAGGAGCACTTACCCCTTATGGGGGGGCGGGTGCCTAGTAGTGGCCATTTGAGCCACTGTTAGTCATTTTGATGATATATGAGCACACTTGTGCGCAGATGTTACACATTAAATAATTATGACATTTTTTAAAACATAAGCAGTTTCGAGCTTTTCCTCCGTGCAGTTTTTATTGCGGTGGCCACTAAATAGTCTTAGTGTTTTTCCAGCACGTTATGTCTTTGCGATTGTGCTATTACATATATCTATTTTACAGATACTGGACCATTCCAATATGGAGGTCATTGAGTTGGAGAGATTTCATCTCTTACACTTGCAGCAGTCACATGACCGCAACACGCACGTGATGTGAAACGCACGGAGACACTCTCTAATTGCTTTTTGGTTTTATACTCCATGATGTGCAACCCGCATTTGGATTTTAAAAGGTCTGAGGAAGCCTGAGCATTCAGGCGGAACGCATGACTTTCATCCACCCGTGGGGTGAGTGCTTTGTGACACCTTGCGTCTTTCCCAGGGGTGAACTATTTAACCCCTGTTTTTGTAATGAGCTGTATTATGCCTAAATAAAATGACATTTTAGAATAGCTAAAGTCTTGTGTGCTGGAATACTTTTTGCATATGCCTGCTGGGCGGTTTTTTGGAGTGTTACAACCGTGCAGGGGTTTTATATATATAAACATACATAAATGATTTTTGTTTCCTACTCTCCTGTCTCAGTGTTTGATCAAACCAGTTGGAACAGTAATGGGTAGTAACTTGTGAGTGAGTCTGGGGCAACACTTTTTGGTGAACTTTGGTGGTTCGTACATATCTTCTGAAAAGTGCATGCTGCAGATGCAGAATCGATTTCCCCTCACGTCCTTCAAGACATGCTTGGCTCTGCTTTCAATCTCGGATACTGGAAATCCACAATTGACCTACCATGTTCATACCAACGACATAGCCTTGCGGAAAATGTATATAACTGTACGAGGGGTCTTATCATGGCTGACATTAGGGCACCCATGAACAATACACAAAGGTATTGTTTTATTCTCAGCAAGATCTATTAAACACATTTAGAAAAGATACAAGATATTAAAGTATGATAGCGATGTATTCACTAATGAAAACCTTCAAAGACAAGATTTACGATTCAATAAGGGTCCATTTGGCAAATAATTGGAGCGTCCATAAGCCCTTTCATGGGCTCGTCAGCAGGCCAGTGGTCAGTTTGAAACATATCCTAAAATGTCCTTTAGTAGGAAATTTAAGAAAACGAGAAATTAATCCAAAGTAAGTAACTCTTTCATGGAAATAAAATCAGACTTCACCCAAACAGCAGAACAACACAATAAGGCCAGACTACATGTTGAACACGAGGCGTTCTCACATAAATTTGAAAGTGGATCAGCTAATTTTCAGCAGGCAATTATAGAAATGCAATACCAAACCACAAACCACGTCATCAGAGCATGTATGTGTCTCTGCATTATCATAAATCAAAGCCGAGAAAAGATTTCAGACGCCTCTAAACTACAAGGTATGATATGGCATTTATGACATGTCTGTACAGAAGTGTTTCTAGGTAGCAATGAAAACTCGAATAATCAGGATTCTTTTAAAAATGTCTCTTCGCCATGTACCTCAATCCGAACAGATAAGCTATTTCCCAGAATAGACCACCTTTTAAAGGAACCCCAAATAGTTATGACAAAGGGGTGTTCACAATCTCAAATAGCGATTCCTGTCTTATACAGAGCAGATTTGCAGGCTGATTCATGGAATCAACGTGCGCCGAAAAAACGGCGCACGCGTGCGAAAACCTGCGATTCGCAGTGAAATAGCAAAAATCGCAGTGCAAGTGCGATTATCGCACAGAAAACATCGCACATCTATTCATGGAAGTCCGTGCACGCGCAAAATGTGGGATGTGCGCTGAAAAAGTGCGTGGCGCACGCTGGCGCACAGGTCATCGAATGCCGTGCGATAAGGCCACAGCGAATTCGCACATAGCGCGGCGCACATAACAAAAGTAGGCATAACACGGGGCGTTACACGCAGAATGGGGAACAACTCGTGAAAATGTGGGCGTCACGGGGGAAGTACAGGAGGCAAGTTCGCAGAACGCCCACACGCTCGCCTACAACACGTATTCATGGAATGGAATAGGGAAAAACAGCGCACGGCCAAAGACGCGCACATGCCCATACATGTCCGCCACACGAAAGCAGGCGGTAGCATCCCTGCGCAGGAAAGAAATGTGCGCAAAAGTTCTACACGCGCGAGAAGTACCACACGCGATCGGGCCTGGGGGAGCGTGTGCGTGTATTTCAGCAGTGCGCGAGAAGTTTCACACGCGATCGGGCCTGGGGGAGCGTGTGCGTGTATTTCAGCAGTGCGCGAGAAGTTTCACACGCGATTGGCCTGGGTGCGTGTATTTCAGGGGCTCGCGGGTGTTTTCACACGCGATTGTCCTGGGCGCGTGTATTTCAGGGGTGCGCGAGAAGTTCCATATGCGATCGGGCCTGGGGGAGCGTGTGCGTGTATTTCAGGGGTGCGCGAGAAGTTTCACACGCGATTGGCCTGGGTGCGTGTATTTCAGGGGCTCGCAGGTGTTTTCACATGCGATTGTCCTCAGCGCGTGTATTTCAGGGGTGCGCGAGAAGTTCCACACGCGATTGGCCTGTGTACGTGAATCCATTGGACCAAAGGCCCTGACAGCGCAGGCGCGTCTGTGACGTGACACGCGCGGGCTTGCCCCTGTACCCGGGGGAATGTTACAAGACCAAAAACTGCACGTCCGAGTGTCAGCCCGCGTGATTGGAGGATAGTGCCTCAATGCGTATACGCGGAAGTGACGTTGGACGTGTGGTGTGGTTTAAAAGGTGCGTGTAGTACGTCATTTCCTTGTACGTGCTTCCCGTGGAGAGCGAGTGGGTGAAATCTGTACTTCTTGTCGGTTCACATGCGATTTACTTCACAGCGTTTCTAGTTCGTACTCCCTGTTACCTCTGTCAGTATTTTTCTGATTTTCTCTTCGACCTGTTTCCTCAAACAGCGTTGACTTCTCCTTTTGTCCTGTCTCCTCAGACAGTGTACAATTCTTCTATTGGCGGGGGTGTTGCCAACGGGCACACGCGCGTATTTTTCACGCTCTTTTCTCAGGCAGACGGTGAGTCGCGCACGTATTTACCAACTGTGCTAGCCCCGTGTGTAGCGTACCCCTTCAGAGGTCATTGTAGGCTGCGTGTGACACACATACGTTCATTTTTGTGTTTCTGGGTGCCACAGCGTAGTGCAGGTTCCTTTTCCCTTGCACGTGGTCTACGAGGGGTCGCGTGCACGTCATTTTCTGTTTTAGGGGTGCCTGTGCGTTGCGTGACCCGTCATCTTTCCCCAGGGGTTACATACAGCCTTGCTAGAGCACTTGGGTACGAATTCCATCTAGTACCCTACCCCTTTGACCCCCAATTGCCCAGGACAATTGTCCACTGCAATTCCCATACGCACAACTCCATCAGTGCCATGGCTGGGAGGTGAGCAAGTGGTAAGGTTGGCAAAGGTGGCCGAGCCTCAAGAGGTGGGCATGGTGGGCGCGGTAGGGGACGTGGCCAGGATTTGCTGACTCCCCCAAGCCCCCCAAGTGTGGAGGACCAGTCAGGGACACCCCCCCCCCCCATGGTTGAGGGAAACGTGGCTGACACCATCCCTGCTCAGCCCTTGTTGCACCGGCCCGTTGTGGCACCTGACCTAGCACAGGGTGACTCCCAGGCTGACTTCCAGTTCGCCAAGTCTAGGCCATGGGTGGCGGCGCAAGCCAGTGTCACCAGGCCACGTGGTACGGGGCAGCCATGTCATCTGCTGCCCCGAGTAGGCGGGGTGGGGAGGCTGCAGGGGCAGCTGCAGCTCCGTCCACCCCAGCTCTGACTCCCCCAGCAAGGACAGTGTTGGTCCCGGTACATCAGACTGAGGTTCCCCCTGCCATCCTCACACTTCAGCTAATGCGTGCAGAAAGTCATGTGGTCAGTGTGCCATCGCACACTACTACTACACAGTCCACCGGTGCTCCTGCCTCCAGTGTCCAGAGCGGCATAGGGCACTCCGGATCCCCACCACCCACAAAAAGAAAGAGGAAGAGTGCTCGTCCAGTACAGGCTGATGACCCCGACACGGCTACACGGTCCGGCACGCCAAGGAAGCCTAGCTTCAATGATGCCGAACTGGATGCACTTGTGCAGTATGTGTCCGAACATGACGCCGAAATGTTGGTCACTTCAGGGTGTAGGATTACACCTGCTCGACGTCAGTCACACTGGCAGTCCATCGCTGACAGCATAAGTGCCCTTGGGTTTATGAGGCGCACAGCTGTTCAGTGCTACAAGCGCTGGAACGACCTTAAGCGGAGGGCAAAGAAAAAGCTGGCCTCAAGTCATGCCGCAACTCTGGTGACTGGAGGTGGGTCTCCACAAGAGGACATAGAACTCACTCTACATGAGCATGTTGCTGGGACCTACGTCACAGAGGAGCAGATCCAAGGTGTGGGAGAACTGCCAGATTACGAGGCATTGTCCGGTGAGTGCACATGCATGTGTGTGTGATCCATGTGTATGTAGTTTGTGGGAGGGGATCTGGTTGAGTGCCAGGTCAGGGTGTGTGTGCCTGAGTGTTTTGTCCCACCCATGTGCTTCATCCAATGCATTCTGCGCCCCGGGATTTGGGTATTACAGTATCCCTTCTGGCCACAGTAGGCGTTTTGCACTACATTGCGCCAGTTGCCCTTGAAGTGGCATCTTGCTACCACATTGTTCCCTATTTAGCTGTGTTCATTCAGGCTGATTGTAGGAATTCACCTGGTTCTACTGCGCATCACTCTGCCCCATTGTCACATATATGACATGCCCATGGTACATGCCATCTGTGTGATGGCATGTGTCATGTATGTGTATTGGACATGCCACTCAAAGGCCAACGTGTGATGGCACTGCTAGACAGCATGCAGCTGATGTGTTGCTCTCCCAACTTGGTGTCATCAGTGCCTGACATTTTCCTCCCCTTCCAACTCATGGACAGTGCATGCATGGGAGGGTTATAGTCATGTGGGACATGTGTAAATCAAGTACTGGTACTGTAGCTTGTCTGGCCTAATAGCGTGCAATGGTGCTAATGCCTGTTTCCATTTTTTGTCTTTCTTGTTTTTGCAGAGGATGACGCACCTGATGCTGTTGAGGGAGAGGAGATGGTGCAGGCCCAGGAGGGATCTGAAGCACGACCAGGCACCAGTGGGGGACGTGGTTTGGTGGTGGGGGAGAACCCTCTCTTGCTGCAGGCCATACTGTCCCGGGGTGTCCCTGGCTGCACCTCCCCAGAACTCTTTTCAGGTGTTGATTAGGATGAGGCCTATGTGTATTCGCAGGTATGTGTTCATGGAAGGGATACTGTTCTGTCCGACCCACCTGCACCAGGGCTAGAGCCCACTATGGGGATGTCAGTGTTGGTAGGTGCGCCTGTGCTGGTTACGGATGCGGACTCCGCAACATCTGATCCTGTTCCTGGGCCAGCAGTTCAGAGGGGAAATGCAGTCCTGCAGCCTCAGGCAGTGCCGACACAGCAAGGTGCAGTTCGCCTTGCCCCAGACAGGTGTGGTGCCCGCCAACGCGGTGGCCGTCCGCCACCAGGCAATACCGCATGGGAGCAATCCATTTACGGCATGGCCAACCAACAGGCAGCATCATCCGAAATGATTGCTCAAGCCACGGAGAGGGTGGCCATTTCCATTGTCCCCCCAGAAAGGCAGATGGAGCTACTACAGCAGGCAACAGACTCCATTTGCCAATCAGTCAGGGAGGACATGTTGGCGTCCAACAGGGACAGACAGGCGGCCCTGGACAATCTGAGGGAATCAATTTCTATAGATGCCCAGGGACAGAGGGAAGCCCTGAGGGGAGAGGTCCGGCACCTCAGGCAGACTCTTGTGGACCTTGAGACTTCCACTGTCACCAGGACGGAAAAGCTGCTGGAGCGCGTCACCCGTACACTCTCAGCAGAGATGCAGGCAACTCGGGCAGAGGTCCGGGCAACACGTTGGGTGTTGCATGGGGGTCTCTGCACCATATCCCTCCAGAACGAGGCCTTCCAGACCCGCATGCTTGCTGCTATGGAGGACCAAACTAGGGCATTGCGTGGGCTGCCTCCCATGGCACCACCACCTCCTGTGGCAGCAGCAGCAGAGGTTGAGGAGAGCGAATCCAGCAGTGAATCTCCCACTATTTAGTAGCCGTGCAGGCCATGAGCCCATGGAGGTGTTTTTTTTTCGCAACATTCACGCAGGTGGCTGTTGGTGGGCACCCTGTCCTCGGACCTCCTGGGTGGCCTCCCCCACTCCCCCTGGCCCACACATGGCCATTTTTGATTTTTTGTTGCAGTGTGTTGCCTTGTGTGGCTCCCGTGGGCATCCACTGTATTCCGGCTGGGCACATGCAGGCTTGTCCTGAGTTTGGGTTAGATGCTTGGGTCAGTGAGACACACACCCCTCCTGCTTCCCGTTTCCATGGGCTGCCCAAGTGACAGTGAATTACACAGTGATGTTGGACTCCCATGAGCTGTGTGGACAGTCTGTAGTCAATACTGTGTATACATTCCTAGTGCATATTGTTGTTGTATGCATGGTGTATTGATGTGAGCTTGTGCATCCATGTCTCCCTCCTAATTTGCAGGTTCATTCCTCATGTCTTCACAAGGCCGTCCACTTTGGAGATGGAGCTCATGTTGTGAGCAGTGGAATTCCGGATGTGCGTGGCAACAACACTGTACAGTTGGAGGTGGTGGATGTGCTGGCATTCTCATGTTGTAAGACTACATATCCTTTGCCTTAGTACTGTCATGTTTATGCTATGTTGATTGTATTGTGGTAAGTATTTGGTCATGTGTGTTGTTGTTTCTACATTTATGTGGGCATATTGTGTGTGGCCAGTTTCATTAGGGACACTGTACTTTGTGACACGTGTCATGTTTGGGGGATGACTTTGTTTGCTCTCACATGGCATGTCATGCCATGGTGTATTGGGTGGCGGTGCTGGGGAGGGGTTGGGTGACATGGCATTGTTGTCATGTTGTGTCTTGCAAGGGGGTAATGAGTTTAGCAGCATAGAAGTGTGTCTTTTGAACACAGCATTGGTGGTGTTTGTGTAGGTAGGGAAGCACACAATGGAACACTTCCAGATGTACAATCTCAGGCTGGTATGGTTGTGACAGTTGACTGTCCATTGACACATCATAATTGTCAGTAACAATCATCATTGATTGTCAGCTGGTATTTGTCAGGGCTGTGTGCACTCCACAGGGGTGTGATTTTATGTGAAGTAATTAGCCACGAGCTGCGTACGGGCTGCCTCACCCCGTGCCCTTTCCCCTCCCATGCGCAGTGGGCATGCATGTGGTTGGGGATGTGGGGGCACCACCATGTCCACGGCCAGGCCCCGGCGTGTTGCAACGTTGTGCAGAACACATGCTGCCACTATGATCCTGCACACTACTGGGGGAGCTATTAACAGCTGCCCGCCAGAACGGTCAAGGGAGCGGAAGCGTGACTTGAGCACTCCGAATGTGCGCTCCACGATGCCCCGGGTTGCAATGTGGGCTATGTTGTATCTTACCTGGGGTGGCGTGGTGGGGTTCCGAATTGGCATCATCATGTGGGTGCTGAGAGGGTAGGCACTGTCCCCTGTGGAGGTGGTGATGGGTATCATCAGTGGGGTTGTGACATTACTCAGTATCTGACATGCATGCATGCGCAGTGGCATTTATACTCACCGAGCAGCCATGTATCGCCATGCCTACCAGCTTCTATGTCCCGGTTAAGGGTAGACATTCTGTAGATGAAACTGTCGTGGGTGGAGCCTGGATAGTTGGCATATACTGAGGTGATGATTCCCTTGGCATCACATACTACCTGGGCGTTGATGGAATGCCAGTGGTTGCGGTTTCTATAGATGTGCTCAGTTGCCCTGGGGGGACGTAGAGCCACATGGGTGCAATCAATGGCACCTAGCACTTTGGGGAATTGTGCCACCCTGTAGAAGTCCTGGGCAACAGCCTGCCTTTCTGCAGGTGTTCTGGGCAGGTATATGTGCCTGCGTACTGATGGGCGTGCAGTGATGATGGCCAAGACCTGGTGTAGGCAGCGTGACTGCGTGGCCTGTGACACCCCCCCGCACTATGGCACTTGTCCGCTGAAATGATCCAGTGGCCAGGAAGTGCAGTACATTGAGGACCTTCTCCAGGGGGCTGAGTGCTTGGGTGCACAGGGTGGTTGATGTGAGGTCATCCTCCCACTCACTGACCAGGTCGAGTATTATGTGAGGTGGAAACCTGTACCTCCCATACACATGGTCATCAGGCATCCCAAAAAGGCTGGTTCTGAGTGTAAAAATTCTGGCCCGGACTATCCTCCTCCTCCTGCGGTATCCCACGCCCCCTGCTGCTAGGAACGATATGTTCATCCTGGCGTCTGAGCTTGTTTGTTGTTTGCGTGCACTTTTATGCTGTGCGGGTGGACTCTACTTCCTGCTGGCGTATGTGTTTCCGGATTGGCCACGTTCGTTTCCATGAATACGTGTTGTAGGTGAGCGTTTGAAAACTTCCCGCGCAGCCCTGGAATGCCCGCCCCAGCCCAATCGCGTGTGGTACTTGTCACGCACCCCTGAAATACACGTACCCCTCTCCCCCAGGCCCGATCGCGTGTAAAACCACCCGCGAGCCCTGGAAATACACGTACCCCGCTCCCCCAGGACCGATCGCGTGTGGAACTTCTCGCGCACCTCTGAACTACACACGCCCAGGCCAATCGCGTATGGAACTTCTCGCGCACCCCTGAGATACACGCACACGCTCCCCCAGGCCGGTCGCGTGTGAAACCACCCGCGAGCCCCTGAAATACACGCGCCCAGGCCAATCGCGTGTGTAACTTCTCGCGCACCCCTGAAATACATGCACCCAGGCCATTCGCGTGTGGAACTTCTCGCGCACCCCTGAAATACACGCACCCAGGCCATTCGCGTGTAATACTTCCCACGCACCCCTGAAATACCCGCACGCAGCCCAATCGCGTGTGAAACTTCCCACGCACCCCTGAAATACACGCACGCAGCCCAATCGCGTGTGAAACTTCCCGCGCACCCCTGAAATACACGCACGCAGCCCAATCGCGTGTGAAACTTCCCGCGCACCCCTGAAATACACGCACGCAGCCCAATCACGTGTGGAACTTCCCGCGCACCCCTGAAATACACGCACGCAGCCCAATCGCGTGTGAAACTTCCCGCGCACCCCTGAAATACACGCACGCAGCCCAATCGCGTGTGAAACTTCACGCGCACCCCTGTAATACATGCGCCCAGGGCAATCGCGTGTGGAACTTCACGCGCACCCCTGAAATACATGCACGCAGCCCAATCGCGTGTGGAACTTCCCGCGCACCCCTGAAATACACGCACGCAGCCCAATCGCGTGTGAAACTTCCCGCGCACCCCTGTAATACACGCGCCCAGGGCAATCGCGTGTGAAACTTCCCGCGCACCCCTGAAATACACGCACGCAGCCCAATCACGTGTGAAACTTCCCGCGCACCCCTGAAATACACGCACTCGCTCCCCCAGGCCCGATCGCGTGTGAAACTTCTTGCGCACGCGTGTTCCCGACACCCGTAATACGCGTTCCCCGCTTTGCGTTTGCTGTTTGCCAGTCCGGTAAACTGGTACAGGGTTGGCGCAGCCCTTTGCAATGGTTTTGCGATCTTGATGGCTTTTCCTTGCGCGAGGGCGTTCTTGGGGGCGTAACTGGCGCTGCTGCAGGGTCGCTGCGCCACTCTGCACCACGTCTGCTTTTGGAGGTGGGAATCCATGAATATGCTGTGCGCGGAAATTGATTTTATCGCACGCGGCTGGCGCAGAAATTCGCACGGGCACGCTGTGCGCCAGCCGCGTGCGACACTTTTGAGAGGAATTACATGAATCTGCCTGTTGATATTAACTTTCGTAGTCGGGGTGCACAGTCAGTACGTGAGAATGTATAGTCAGTCAAGCGAATCTTCTGCAACAGCGCCACGATGCCCTAGGGCCGCTGAGCACTTTATAAATTCAAATACATAAAAATAAATGATAAATAAGCGTGGAGACCCTTACGTGTAGGGAAACCTTGAAAGGAACATCCAAAATATTGCCCAGGCATTTTAGGATTGTATCTAAAAGAAACACTAAATAAATTCATATTCCCCAGTATGAAGCAGCAAGTTCAGCCCTAGAAATCACAGCACGACTGAGAAAATGGCAAGTTAATGGTGGCACAGCTTTATCACTCACGGAAAATAATGATGCATTTAAAATGTCCAAGGATGTCCCCGTTGTGCATGAAACTTCTACACCACAGAATGGTTTTTCGGTGCCTCTTTGAGCTTGTCCCAAGAATAATGTGACATGTATTCTTCAGCCGATGATGTATACCACAGTGCAACCATTAAAACGGAAACCGATCATTCCAATCATGTAGATAATTGCATCCATGCCGGCACAGGGGTACTGGAATGTAGTACTGGCACACTAAATCCAAAGAAACACCAATGTATAAAAATGGGTACTTCACAATTTAAACCTCCGGACCCCTAAAATAACAATTTGGGCAACTAGCACAAATAATGATGTTTAACAGCACCAATATTCCAGAACGTGCACACAATAAGAACATTTGAAATGCACATTCTGAGTGAAATTATTTTCCAAACCAACAGTATATGCTCCTATGTCCACTCTCAGATATATTCATTTACCACCAATCAAATTTGCCCTGCCCGGCAAGACATTGCAAATAATACAAATGAAATTGAATCTTATTCTGGGATTAACATCATTCAAATACCACGGAATTCAGAATCAAATACCAGTCCACAAAAGAGAATAGATTCCAATAAAAGTGGAACATTAATTATCCTTGTTATGTTATGATTGATTCGGGCGTAAAAAGAAGTGGTATTTCTTATCAGAGTTTTTAAAAGATAAATGACCATTTACGCCCCAAGAAGCACTCAAACCTGCTCCACGGAAAATTCGCTTGCTGGACAAACTGAGATTAAAATTCAGATTAGCAGATATTAGACAAAGCACAGATTTTTGCTAACGAACCGGTATAAGAAATCTGAAACGACTGGGAAATCAACTGATGCACTGATTAAGTCCAATTGGTAATTAATGTGTCCACTCCATTTTGTGGTCACGTATGAAAAGAATCTTAGCATTGTCAAAGTATACTGAACCCAAGACTATATCCTTAAAGCAAACTGATGCCGAAAAATTGGGAACAGCACTGCTCCTTTTAATTGTAAGGCAGATGGCTAAATGTAGGGAGAATAAAAGTTTAAGGAGCCAGAGGAACCTAAAAAAAGCACCATATAAGTGATGATTTCTGCCTCTTATTCGCAACCACAATTAAGTCTGCAGCCGAAGGGTGCAGGTAGTCCCCTACGCACCTGAGGGATACAACACCACCCCATGGGCCTTTGAGTACATTCCACCCAAAGGCAGAGCAATGTCAAGTGAAAACAGGAGATGCAGAATGCATCAGTTTAAAGTGTGAAGAGGCCCAAATATGTCCAAATTAAATCCTGTTAACGAGAAAGCAAGGACGGTGAGGCATACATTTTAAAATAATAAAATTCCACTGGTAGGATATTGTCAAATGTTGTGAATGGTCCGCTCATATATTTCCTGCTTTACATCAAGTGAATGAAAGGCATCGTCATTCCTTCAGAGTCTCTTAATCCGTTTTTTTTTATTTCAACAACAACTGTCACATTATTGTACAAAGCTCATAATATAGTGGACTTAAATAATATTCTCCAGTAAAACAGGAGAATAACCTGGAACCAATATTTGTTAGGTCTGTGCCTGTCTCTAGTACAATATCCACTGAGAAGCCAAAGCCTGCAGCTCTGCTTACAAATGCGCCAGCTTGGCTTTCTGATGTGGCTGCTGGGTTGGTTGAGTGGACTGTAAAGATCAATCGTCCATCTGCATCCATTGTTCAAAGTAATATTTTGAAGGATTGCATTACTTTCTCTGGGCATTGTTGCTGACTTGAGAGCGTCAACACCTATTCTGGCTCCTGCAGTTCATAGAGTGTAATGGACTTTGCATTCTCTTGGGATGCCCAGAGGTGCCCCTTAAGACATGGTTACTGTCTGGATCCTAACCGCCTGCCACCACACTGCTGTAGTCAGACACTCAGAGACTCTTGTGACAAGGTGCTTCAATGAGTTGAAAGACTAATTCAATACATTTTCAGTTATTATAAAAATGGTGTTACAAAAGCAGGAAATCACTATCTGAGCTATCATTTTGTGGGCTGAGATTTTCTTTCCATCCTTCTTTCTTTCTCTTTCTTTCTATCTTTCTCCCTTTCTTCTCCTTTCCTCCTCTTTCTTGCTTTCTTTCTCTCACTTGCTTTCTCATTGTAACTTCAGTTGAGTTCAGTTCTGCATGAATAGAAACAGGGGGTGGGAATATTGTGGTTGTGCACCCTCTTCTACCCTGCTTGCTCTGTTGTGTCTTAGCACGAGAGATCTTCACACACATGACTGCCCACATTAAACCACACTGAGATAAAGTACAATTGTGCAAACGGGCAAAGGCCAACATGCTGTGGATTACATAAAACGGGTTAAGGGTGTATTTGAAAGGTATTCTGCAATTCCCAACCCTATAGAAAATGCTAAACAAGTGATTACACATTATTCTGTTGACGGCTTAATACCTAGGGAAATGAAGCAGAACTGGGTAGGATGGGAGGTAAAGGATTATTTGGAAATTATTGCACAGAAGAGAAAACGTTGGTGTTGCAATCAACTCAACTAGAAAATTACACCAGCAAATCTCAGTGAACCCGAAGGTCCCTCAAACACAATGCCCCTTTTATGTCAAAGAATAGGGCATATGGTGCACAGAGTAAGGGTGAGAAGCCACTGTGATGAATTGAGATAATGTATACCTTCTACCCAAGGGTGAGCTACCCCCTTTGAGGCTAGGGGTGTGAGCCTGCTTTGTAAGACCTTCTCTAGGGGTCATTGAGAGAGACTCCCCCTTGGGGGACAAGGACTACTGTTCCTGTCAGAAATTTCCTAAGCCATTCCCCATGACGGAATACATGGGACTCCCTTAGAGGCAAAACAGCAACAGTTCCAGAGACTGAGCTGAAGGAACAGTTAATGTATGCCAAGATCAGCAAGCAACAAAATCGGTCTCTTTAAGAATAAACCTCTAATCAACTCTGATCACGAGGTTGAATATATGGACAAGTTGAATTAGAGGGGGGATGAGAAACCCATACAAGAACAGGGGAGGCCCCGTGGAAGCATTACGCAAGTGAGAGGTGGAACTGCACGGAGGCCGCGAAATTCTGAACTGCTCTAAAGAGAAGAGGGGAGATGCTGGAGACCCACTGTGTACAGTCAGTTAGAAACTCAGCAAACAGGAGTACCAATCTCGGTGGTGGGGTGACCAGGGAATTTTCCAAGTGGGCAGTCTTCCTAATTGACTACCCGATGCCAACCCAGCTGAAATATCAGCAACTGGACCATTTATCAGAAGGGTCACCGGAACATCGGACAAGAGAAAAGCAAACATCACACGTTGGCGAGAACAAGCCGACAGAGAAACCAAGAGAGAGAGAAGGTCCAGAGCGACTGCAGACCCCAGAGACATTCCCCAGTGATTCTAAAGACAACGGGAGAACTGGGAGGCCAAGTGAGGCTCGTTATGTACTCAGAGAAACTTGCCCCAGTGAAATTGTCCAAAATGCAAAGTTGATCAATTTGAACTGTAATACCAAGGAAAAGAGAATTGTAAGTAAACCTTAGCGACTGTTAAACAGTACCTACGATTACCCTGGTGTAAGGTGTTCCTCCCATAGATATCTGAAAAGTGGCATGCGCTGCAACCTGTAGGAGTCCTGAGAATGGGTTAGTCACACCTTTCAGCACACATGTGCGAAATGATCACCCAGAGGGCAATGAGTGGGCTATATTATGATGTCCATGGCTGGCCCCCAGAGGGTACAGGGGCTCTGGGCAGCATGGGCCCTCTCCTATGTGGAATGTTGGAAGTGGTTGCCCAGATTCACTACGGTGCACCTAGTGTTAATAAAACATTCACAAACTTATCTTCAGTTCACCAGCTTGGTAGCTTGTTTTATACAGGCCAAATCTGGTTAAAATAGCACATTGTTACATTACACATGTCATAACATTCAGGGTGAGGCAATCAGTTTACATCTGTTTCATAAATGGTTGAGCAACATACATTAGTTCACCCGGTAGCGGGACAATTCCCTTGTGTTCAATAAATAATTCATCATTAGCCTTGAAACACTGTTAGATCAGTTAACTCACATTGGTACCATAAATAATGGAATAGCATACATTGGGTCACCTGAGAGAGCTCCAATACATAAACAATTGATTGTTAACCTTTAAACTGACCACTTCTTGCTTAAATGTTTACATAACCTAGCTCTCCCCTCTTTTACACCGTAAGCATTAATACAGAAACACTACCCCTCGAGGGGGAGAATAAAACCACTACACACGTAGTGACTAAACCCCCCCTCACTCTTACAGGAAAGGAAAATGAATGCACAGCACTGCATGCTTGTGCGTTGCTGGCGAGTGCGTTTACTTTTACACAGTTCAATATTTGTTCGCTCCTCTCTCTCACTGTTCATCTCCTACCTCCTCGGCAGAGCAACACCTGCAGTTACTTGAGAACGGCACCCGGGCCCTGCTCTAGCAGAGAAGCAAAATGATGCCTCCTCCCGACCTTGATCCCTCGCCTTCAGCCAGGCCCAAACTCTCAACCCAGGATTGGGGGGGGCAAGAGAGGCCAGCCGGGACAAGCGCAGCTGGAAAGGCGTTCCCTCCAGCAAGCGAGAGCCAGATTGATCTCACTGGATCTTCCGGGAGCTCTCCCTCTTCGCGCCTCATGGGATACAATATATATCCTTCCTACCTGCCCAAAAGCCGCTGCATCGCAGAGGCAACCTGACGGGAATTGTTCCAAAACTTCCTCAGCCTACTACACCCTCCCCTGTTGGTGGAGCATACCAAGTTCCCTGGCAGCTTCTCCTGGGCTCTTCGTTACGGGAAGCAAGAGTGGCCCAAATACTACAGAAGATATGAAACCTGGGCTCTCTATATGAAAAACCACATGAAATGATGGTTTACACTGGGAAGAGGAGAGAATATGCCATCATTCAAGAGATTCCTACTGGAACACAACAGATAAAGGACAATATAAAGTACAGCGGAAAGTTGTTGATAAGATAAAAGATATCCAGGATAAACCAAAGCTAAAATAAGAGAGCATTAATCAGCCAGAAAGGTTATCCCACCTAAGAAAATATATCGCACAAGGATATACCGGGCCAAACAGCCTGAATCAAAAGACAAAAAAAGTGCAGAAAATGTTTCTTGGAGAGCGCTCCCAAAGGATAAGTGAAATCCCAAAGAAATTATATAGGAGTTACATAATTTCATATGAAAAGTGACCAGAGATGATCGAAAGATTGGAAAATAAGAAGCATTCTAAAAATACAAGCAGACCACTGCATCATCAGGCGAAGGGAGTCATTCTCCTGACCTTAGTTGGCTTTAAATAGTAGTAGGGCAAGTTAATATTCGTTTTTATTAGGACAGTGGATAATCTGGACATTTCCCAATGACTGACGAGCACCTTGGTTATTTATATGGGGAGGGAACACCTCATAGCAATAGGGAAAGAAAGGCCTTATATTTATTAGTTAATACATTATTGGCAATGTCATCATATTGTCTGCTTCCTTCTTCTGACCCTCCACACCACTCTGCAGACTAGTTTTTCCAACAGAACTCCTTACTGGCTGGGGAAAAATGTAATTATTGTCATCCCACAAGACCAGCAGCTGCAACAATCTTTGCAATCACCCAGATACCTCACAGAGAATCTCAGCATCTCCGGTGGACAGCACACTACTAGAACCCAGAACATGTGCAGACTTGAAATGTGCCACTGCAAAAAGGAAAGGACCAGAAAACAAGCTGCCTTTGCCTATGCCTCAAGACCATGGAAACTCCTCCCCGTTGGCATCAGACTCCCCCCCCCCCCCCCACGCTTCTACAATTCAGAAAATAACTCAAGACCCACAGAGTCTCTCCTCCTACATATAGGCCATTATTTTGCCCCGTGCCACCTGACTCACTAGACGCTGTCTGCCCCTCTCCTCCCTGCCACTCTGTACAGCAGCAGCCCTCCTACTTGCCTCTCTGTATCCTATCCCCCGCTGTATATCTGTTATGATGTTACCTCTGTAAAGTGCTCCATTATGCACATGTACTGTTGTATACCTGTGTGAAGTGCTCTGTTTTGTATCTGTATTCCACTGTAAAGCACTCTTTTGCTTCTCGAAGCTAGGTCCACACTCAGTAGATACCATAATAATTGTATTTTATTGTAGTCGTCACTTATATAGCGCCTTTTATCATTACAATAGTCTCAACACTCTTGTGGTGGGAATGCACTCGGGGACCGCAGTCCAGAATAAGGGAAATTCTCAGAGGTTTACAATGCGTATGTTCATTTGGCAAAGATTAGGTCTTAGGTGGGCTGGCTAGGCTCCAGTAAGCAACCCAAGCAGTCAGGCATGTGTATGGGTGCTGAGGGATGTTGCGAGAGTGCACTAGTGTACAAGACATGTTATGTGTCCAGCTAGACCGAATCTATCATAGTCGTAGCTGCAATCTAATGTGTGTGGATGGATAGCCATGCCTGCGGCATGTGTCCAACGAAGTGGTGTGTTATATGTACCGTAAGCTCTGATGGAACTTATCTTTGATATCGCTGTGTGATCCGATCGTCAGTGTGAAAACACTAGGCACACTCATAGGCTCTTCTAGGAACTATGGCCGACTACTCTTAAGGTCTTGTAAGCGCAGTAGACTGGCTAGCTTAGTACATCTTCTAGGCATGACAGACAGGCTAACGTAAGATCTTGGGATCGTAGGATTCTCTAAATGCAACAGACAGGCTACCCTTATAGTCTTACTATGTATCTTCAAAGTTCTATATTCGGCTACATTCAGGCATATTCTAAGTGCAATATCAAGGATACTTGCATATATTTGTATGTGCTAAAATGGCTAACATATTGATCTTCTAAGTGCAATGGATAGGTTATCATCTTATATCTTTGAGTGCAATGGACAGGCTAACATTATAAAGAGCAACATAAGTGCCCACTCCCAAGTCCATCTAAATGAAGTACACTGCCCACCCTAAAATCTGTTTAATCTTCACAGATCTTCTGAGCGCAATATGTGATACCTTCCCAATTTCTTCTAGGGCAGTACATGTGCTAACCTTCACATTCAATACATCTGCTAATCTACAAAATGTCTTCTGAGCGTAACATGCGTTAACCTATCCAATAGCTTCTACCCCTCAAATCCATCTAAGTGCGACACCATCTCCTGCCCCCAAAATACTTCTAATAATAATCTTTGCAGGACGGTATATTACAGTTCCCCACGCAATGACGATTATTCTACCTAGGCTTCTATATAGCTGCAGGCAGCATTCCCTTGCAACAGAATAGGTCTAATATTAATTACATGGTACATGGATTACTATGCTGGTGGATCTGGGAGAAACTAAATGTACTTTAAAAAGTGCGGGAATTGCAAATGCCCCACTGACTGGTAAGGTTGGGGACTTGTCTGGACATGTTATGCCCCACCCTGTCTCACAGCCATTGAAGGCAAGTTTGGTTTCACTGATAAGAGATTATATGTTCGTTCACAGTGCACCGACTCCTGCAAATTCTTTAAGGTTGGGTTTTCTGGGAAAGGGATGATCACTTATTTACTTCACACACACACACGCACAGGGGGAACCCTAGAGATACCTGATTACCACATTGAAATTGATAAATATCAGTCACAAAGGCCTCCTTACCTTTCTCAGTCATTCCTCCCACCTCCAGAGCCACAAGAACACCTTACGCCACCCTGCTGCCTGTTCCTAGAGTTAAACGAACCAGAGGTGGGGGTGCTAGCTTCCACTTCATTTCTGCCAGGCAATGGAACTCTCTCCCACGTGCCCTCAGAGCTGAACCTTCACACCTTGCTTTTCACAAAGGCTTCAAAACCAGACTATTTGCTTAAAAACCTCACACACACCTCCATCAAGGCCTTAAGCTCTTTGAAACACAGTGTGTATAGGCGCTATACAAATAAACAATCAATTCAATTCCTGTGTGTGCGACAACAAACAACTGTATGCAATTGATAAGTAATGATGATGTGTGTCTCAATATATAACCCTGTGTGGCATTATCACCTATGTAACTAATCCTGCATATCTAAACACATGTATGGGCTAATGTAACTAAGCCGTTTCCTTGTTATAGTGCCACGATGCCTCTGTACTGTTTGCACGCTTTATAAATGCAAATAAATGACACTGGCAGAAACACTCTGCCAAAACACCACTTCATCACAAATGACGGGCAAGCCCACATACCAACACTTCCAGATTCCACAAGCAGATGCACACAGTGACTGAAATGAAACAGGTTCCAGGCTGATTAAGCTTGCTTCAAGTAGGTTTATTACCAGTTTCTTAGTTACTGTTACAGATAGGACACAAGAAGATAGATACAAGACAACACAGGCTCCCATCACCCAGGCAGGCAAGATCTAACTGCCACCACTGAGAACCCTGCCACAGAACATTCCACCATTCACCCATCAACACTCCACATGACATCACCAGCTACATCACATCACAGACGGGCACTGCACAACACACCCCCCTCCTTTACCAAAACACACATGCACATGACACACCACATGCAGACCACCACTTCAACAAGTTCCCTACCATCATGACAACAAGAGACTGACCTACACTCTTCTGAAAACCCCACACAAAATCAGCAAAACTCCCTCTGTTTGTTACTGCCACAAACAAAATCTGGACTCTCAACACAGAACCTAATCTACCCAGATCCAAGGCACTCTAAACTACAACCTGACACCACCTAAAATCTACAAAGCCACCTTCCACCCGCCTCTGCCGCCTGCGGGCCTTCAGGCTGCCACCCTGAAAATCCGCCAGGCCTCCAGACTGCCACCCTGGAGCATTACCCGACCTCGAAGACCTCGAAGCTAAATACGTCCTCACATTGGAGAGCAAACACACAATGAAAGTGTAACATCACCACACACAAAACCAGAAAGAGGTTTGGCAAACAGAGCACATACTAGCAGACCAAGATGCAAAGGTCCACAAACAAATCAAGAATGCTGGCCAGTCATTCTCAATTTCATCAACGAAACCTGGTTAACCACACACACACAACCAACCCCGATGACAACCTCACACAAATCACTACGTTGGACCCAACCCCAAACCCACTAATGGTAAGGTCCAGATTCAACAATACAAACAATATGGAAGCCATGTCTCGTCACTTCAGAACTGCATCCCACACCTTCCAAATGGGTCTATACCGGGCGTCCCCAGCCATACACCCCAATAGTATCTCCTGAAAACATCCTGTCCCCAGTGATGAGTAGAACACAACATACCATGCAGAGCTGCCTCCCAAATACCTCGTACAACCTCAGGACAACACAACCTCCCCATGCGAATAGAATAGAGACGCTACCTCACTCTAAAACACCTCGTGGCTATTAAAGCCTCACCAAACACCATGCAAACTCAGAAGACATAACCACCCCAAATACCAATGCGGGGAGATGCTACCTCCCAGGAACTACAGCATTGAGGCGAGACACACCACATATTACCCATCGCAACACACCACGCAAAGTAATCTTCACACCAACTAAGGAGGCGCTACCTCCCATAACCCTGGTGATATTCCCACATATATCATGCACACAGACAATGCTATATATCATCCAGCTTCCACTGACTCTCACCATCCTCCATGCTAACAATTGCATGTAATATAATAAGCATAGTCAGATTAAAAACATATGCATCAAAAACCATCAAATGCATAACCCATGTATTGATGTAAAAAAAATAAACAACAAGCAAAACCATAACATATTTAGGAATACTATAAGTCCATAGCCATTTCACGGCTCTACTGAAAACCTACAAGTCCATAGCCTTTGGTAAGCACTACTAGAAACATGTAATTTCCAATTGTACCAGTCCATGTTGCTTTCCTGCAACTCTAATTGCTGCAAATCCTCAAAAATGTTAGTACTATCAAACACATGTCGCTTGTGACCGCATAGCAACCCTAACCTCTGCAGCTAAAAGTCCACGGGTGCGCAGTACCCCTAACCTTAAATATCGTCAAACAACATTATATCTAGTTCATGCATATGCAGTATAAAGCTTATTTCATTAACTCACCTTCACCCTTAACAATATTACCATACCGTTCCACACTTGCACATTTAAATAAGCCATTTATTGTGCAACACTATTACCCCATTCCCATTACTTTGAGATTCAATTCCCTAACCACACTCCGCTTCATAATAAAAGGATACAAGTACAGCACTATGCTCCAGTATTGTGCAATAAGCCACAAGACAGCGGGCCAGTACCGCCCCAGGTAATGCCCCCGGGACCCATAGTTACAGGCCCCGGGGGCATTTCCGCTGGTGCGTTTTGGAACATAAAAAATAAAAAAGTCAAATAAAATGGCCGCCGGGAAAGGGAAAATGTAGTCCGTTTTCCCTTTCCATGGTGGCCATCGGGAGCTGATGCACTGGGAACAGAAGTGTTCCCAGCGCATTCGCTAAGGTGAAAAGAAGAAAAAAGAAGGTAATTGGGGTTGGAAGGGCAGGGAGGGGATAGTTTGCAGGGGAGGGTGGTGAAGGAAAAAAAAAACGTACCTGAATCCCCGGCGGGGGACGAAGTTAGCCTCCAGCCATGGGGAGGCTCGCAGCGGGGATTGCCCCATTTTGAGCCTTCTCATTTGCTAAGGGACCACCACGCCCCCTGCCGGGAACAAAAGGCACGTAGTGCTTGCAAGGGATTCCCGTCCTGGTAATTCCCCGGCGAGGGCCAATCAGAATGCTTGTTGCATTCTGGTTGACCCTCGCCGGGTACTAATGTAAAGTAAGTTGAAAGAAAATGCTTGCTCCGTCACTTTCTTTCTCAACGCTCTGTCTTGCTGCAAGGCATCTGCAGAACGCAGATTTAAAAGAAAAACAATTTCCTACTTAATCCACATCCATTGCGAACAAACCAATGCTTGCCAAACCCATGTAATCAAGAGTCATAATTTCCATGGTGACTCAATCTTCATGTACATTTCCGATGGTCCACTCGAGTACTCTGTATGATGCGACCGTATCTGCCGATGTCAGCAGCTCTCTATTTCCTTTCTCTCTGTATTTTTTTACACCCTTCCCATGGGTCCAAACTGCCAAAGTAACACCATCCTTCACGCAGTGCGTGTGAACTTCCACAACAGTGACCCAATATGTAACCTACTAGAACGACTTAACAAGAAACCCATCCAAATGAAGGGGCCACATACCACACCTGCAACTCCCCCCTGAGCTCCACAAAGATACTCGCTAATACAGAGCATAAGTCAAACTCAAAGGTAGGACAAGCACAGGGTCACCAGTAGCATCAAAGTGAAACTACAAGGTAGAGATTAATATACCTTGCAACCTGATCAACTTTTGCTCCATATCGAAGCAAAATGAAGATCCATGAAATCCTCAGGGAAGGAGGCAAACCTGATGGAGAGAAGGAGTGGTCCACAAAGACCAGACGGGAGCCCTGAGAAGCTTCTAGAGATTCTGTGAATAGCTGCATGGCCGTTACTCTTAGAACACCACATAAGTACAAGGTAAAAACCAAGATGGTGACCCAATATCTCGATTTTGCTCAGTTTCAAAAATGACAATTCAAATACACTGTAACCAACCAGACCTGCTCACAATGGGGCCCAGGCAGGTGATGTCCATATCACCACAATTACAGGCCTGGCCAGGGAATTAAAGTGGCAGACTCAGGAAAGGAAGTACATGAATTTAAAGAAGAGACATGCCGAGAGGTGCTTGGAAAGTGCAGACGACGGGAGGCTTGGGGAGTAAGGCAGGAAGTTAGAAAAAAGAGTCAAGAATCAGCCTTTCAAAGGAGGCGGGAGGTTAGAGGAGGTAGGTAGAAGACTGTAAAGAGGAAACGAAGGTGGGTAAGAAGAGAAAGGATGACATGGGTAGGGAAATAAAGAGGAGGTGGCGGAAAATTAAGAGGCAAAGAATGGAGATGAGAGGGAGGATATGAACGGAGAGAGTATGAATAACGACAAAGAGGTGCAGGTGGTTAAAAGTGGACAGGAGAAGCGGTCAAGGAAGGAGGTTAGAAAGGAGAACAGGTCAGGCCCAAAGAATATCAAGGGCCTAGGGGTGAACCTTAAATCTAAAGGGGGGGCGAGGAGGAGGGGGAAGTGAGAGAGAGAGAGAAAAAAACAAAACAGAAAAAACAAAAAACACACACAACTCTCTAGATAAGGGTACACGTTAAGCAACAGAGACAGGTCAGGTGGACCACAGAAATAGGGCCCAGCAAAGGGGAGGTGGCAAGGAAGCCCAGCAGGCAGCTAGGGGGTAGCCATTTTGCCTCCAACTTTAGCCATTGGTCACCACTGTAATTGGACCCAGTGGGAGCCAAACATCAGACGGGAGATACCGTAAGAAGGGCTACCCAAGTCATCAACCAGTATCACCAAAAGACCCAGCAGTAGAGATGGTGAGAGTAGGGGAATTTCTTTTGACTGGGTTGTTGTCTTTTTGAAAGTTTCCAAACTTCTGCCCAAAATCTGTAAATATTCCAAGTAATACTTGGGAACATATATTTCTTGCATTATGCATTTGTGAAATAACCACTCCATGTCCTGACAAGTTGCCATTGCTAGTAGATTCTGGAAAACACTCAACCTAGAGGAACTTGGAACACTAATTGAGGACACATATCAAACCACTTGAGCATTAGACTTTTAACTCATGGGGGAAAACAAGGATGCTCTAAAATTGGATTTCAGAATCCCTGGGCATCCTTACAACTTGGAAACAATTCACCAATACAGAGAAACAATCGACAGAATGGGGCTTAGCTCCCAGTAATGAACTCTGAGGGGGAAAAACTGGAATCCAACACTAAAAAGCTGCAATCCTAAAGTCTCACCTGCAGAAAGAAATGTTAAAAATGATGAACGAAATGAGAAATCCTAGCTCCTGCAACAAGACAACTACCCAACCCATCCTTGAAACTATGTGACATCATCACCAATCACTTTGAAAAAAGGTGAAAAACATTCAGCAAACCATAGACTCAGTTCATATGAACAGAAACGATGATGCTCACCTCAGCAATAACCCAATCACAACCTCATTGCTCAACTGATTCAAGATTATCTACGAAGCAGAATTCACTAAACTGGTGAAAGAAACCAACAAAGCAGGCTCCCAAGCAGCGACCTGATCCCTGGACATCTCCAAAGTTGTTCTCACTAAAGAAACCCCAGGTCTCTACTTAGAACTCCTGAACTCTTCAATGGAACTAGTAATTACATAAAGATATTTTCAGATGACCTACTGCAATCACTGCACAAAAACATTGATGGAAAACTAGATAACCACCCAGAAAGATCCAGGCACGTTAAGTATATAGTTAAATCCTGTAACACGTGTAGTCCAAACAACCTCCTCCATCGTGCAAAAGTAGGATTCAGACCAAAGAGGGGAAGAGACATGAGCCCAGTTATGACACTCATCAAAAATCACAAACCTGCTACAAGTACGCAGAGGAGCCTCAAGTCATTTTCAAAATGAGCACATCAATGACGGAAACCCACTCTCTCCAACTGCCTTGCACAAGTGAGCACATAGAAGATAAGACATACATTGTAATTGTTTAACTCAATATTGTATCAGAAGCAACCCTGCCTTGGCCTACGATATGGGTGAACTGAAACCTTGAGATTACAGAACAATAGACTTATCCTGGAGCCATAAATGAATGCCTTACTAATTAAATTCTTCTTCCATCTGTTTTTTACACAATCAACTATAATAACAGAAGATCTCTTGGCATGCCGGAATAGGTTATTAAGAAAATGGAACATATCCAGAACCCAGCAGCAAGACTATTATTCAGGCTCAACAGATGGGAACATATAACACATCCCTAGGACGATGCACTTGCTACCGGCTCAAACAAAATCAATTTCAAAGCATTCTGCATTGTCCCGAGATCCCTTTGAAGCCATGGAACTGAAATCCTCCCAGGAAAAAGCATGAAGTACTAACCAACAATGACACCGAGATGCAGCAAGGATGTACTGATAGAAACCACACCTCAAAGAGAGGTGGAGGTTCCACTTTCTCCAATTTCACAGCCAGATTCTGGACCACCTTACCAAATCGAATCCACACTATCCAGCATCAACGTACCATCACAAAATGACTAAGAGATAGCTTCTCATGGCCTAATTAGCAAAGGTGCCAGCTAGCAACCAGAAGCTTTTCAACAATTAGCCCTAGACAACATCTCAGTATGTGCTCGCCGCTGGAGTTTCAACCAAACAGCCAGGGTTTTTCCATCCTGCTCCATGCTACCACATTGTAATTCATACATACCACAATATGACTTCTGCACCCTATCATCCAACAGATTACTATATCACAGTCCCACCCCAACATGTACCATACTTTCTCATTCCATGGTGTCCCAGGTGGGTGTAAGAAAATACAAGTCCAGTGCAGTATGAAGGAACACACTTATCAGCTGAGAGAGTAGCGATGTAAAAGGGAGGGGGGCTCTTCCTGTTATCTGCAAAATTGAAAGCCTAATAAAACAAATCCATAAATCCTGGGGCAGAGGCAATTATAATCAAACTTAGTGGTAGAATGAAGCATGGTAGATAGGCCCCGAAGGCCTGCTTCTGCTTTAAATGTGTGCAAGCATTTTGTTCGCTGCAAAGGCCACTGCAGCCGATTCATTAGTACAGAACATGCGATCCCCGGCAAAGTATTCAGAGAAGCACACAGAGGATGTTAATATTTTAGGTCAACTAATTAGAGCATACAGGGCCTGTCAGGGAAAGATGAATATATGACCATTTTATAATTCAAAATCATTTATAAAATGTGATTTTCTAGTGAAACTGGTAAGACCCACAGCAGTTTCAAATCGCCTGCAGACCATTTTCTCTAGGAAGAGGGTTAGCATGCTCCTAATATGCAACAATTATTCAATAGTATTTCTGTGGGTTAAGGCTCTGATGGTGTCGTGGTGGGTAGCCGTTCCCATGAGAGTCAGGAAGAGGTGACCAGGGCAGAATAGAAAAGTTCTGCTGGTAGTCTCAAATGTTTCAATCATATAATTTTGTGTTGTGGGAATTGGAGGTGGATTGTGACGTCACATTATTGTGATTGAGGGTGCTGTGGGAAGGTTCATTAACCCTAAAATCATTCGCAACATATGGAATTCTATATGGGTTCAAAGTGTGAGGACCAATCATTTCTGTGTGGGGAGATTTTTTCTATGTCAGACGATCACAAATGCTAATTATTTTACTTTCTATAAATGTTTTCATTTGAGGGTGGTTCTTTGATAGTGCCTTTTCATGCAGTTCTGTTCCGTGTTCTGTTTGAATGTGCTGTCCCAGCTGTGTCTCGGGCCCTGAATAAAATTGCGCTACTTCTTGCACCACAGTACACTCCTTTTTGAGTACTTCTGTAATTTTTTGTTGAGTTCTCCGAGTCGACCCCCAACACAGGGTTCTCACCTTGGCTATCCCACTGTGTTTTACACTACACTGTGATTTGTGCCCTGGACTCTATGCAATATGGTAAATGATAATGATAAGAATCCGATCCCTGACATTTCAATACAACCTGTCCTACTGTTACCCTCTAACAGATGAACTTCAGAACTCACAATACATGCAAACCAACTTAGCCACTTACAACATTTGAAAACCCCATCCAACAGCCATCAACCGACAGAACACTAAACCTCTACAATCAATCTACATACCAGAATCCTCGCCACGGCATCCTAAAGTGGACATGCAAGGTTGTCTTCTGGACACACATGACTAATCTCCCCTATGCTGAACACCTAGAGCCTCACCTGTGTGGAGGGTCCAACGTTCTGCTGGCCAGCATGGATCAACAAAACAGCAAAGCTCTCTTGCATGTTTCCTATCTCTCCACTAACGTAACTCACCTGCAGAAATGTATTTGATTTGAATGGTAGATTCAGCACTAGTGTGATAAACTTAATTTTATAACCCCTATGCATATAGTCCCACACCACAATTCTGGGTAGGAAAAGAGTTTTTTTTGTGAAACTCACATTTATTTAAAGATAATTAAAGTCAAATCCAAACAACTGTGGTTTCCGGATTGACGCAGGGGATGTCAGCACAATATTAATCAATCACAGACAGCTTATGCATAGAGGATAAGGCCATGCCTGCATGAATCACAACTACAGGCATCTTATCTGGAAAAACGAATTGACCTACTTGCTTAAGTCTTACTATTGTCAATACACACACATACTGTCACTATCATTTGTTTCTACCTAAGCAACACAATGGCTTCAGGTTTTCATAAATTAAGTTCCTCAAGCAAAGAGGATCCATGAGTACTTTACTTAACTGTGATGTGGCTACACATTATTTTCTCTGCTCTATCTTCTCTCTCCATCATCCTACAGCTCTTGGCCATAACATGGCCTAGCAGCAAGAGTGGCCTAGCTTTCTATCTTCCTATTGGATACACATTTTCATCCATGTGATTTTTCCATCCCATTATTTGAGAGCATGAAGGCAGACAAGGGGTTGAAGAGCTGCTTGCTTCACACAACATCAGGATGTTTCTTCCTCTTGCTTTCACTCCCATATATTAATTATAACAGAGCTTTCTACATCCATTTCCCAGGTTCAGAGACTCTATCCAAGGTGCTGTTCAATTTCGTGTCTCCTGTGTGCTCCGGGAAACGTCCTTTTACTCCAGGGAATCATTTAACTCACAATAGGCTAGGTTAGGTTCCTAACCATGTATAAAGAGGAACTGTTTTTTCTCTGATGCCCCACCAGACATGTTCACCCTTTTGGGCTTGGTGCACACATCTGCTTGGTTCTGGTCATGCTGTCCATCCCCTCAAGTGTTGGCCTGCCAAGTTCAGCTATGAGTGGCACCCTTACTGGGGCATTAATGGTAAATCAAAGTGGGGTCTCCCGAATGTTGTCTTATACCGGTTGTCATTTTGTGTCTACCACCTTATCTGGGGGTAGGAATTTTTACATTTCAGAAATCATGCAGGCTTTTCCTTCACCACTGCAGGTTACCCCTGCTCTTCTCATTAGCCTCCTTTTCTACAGTGCGTTTCTGCGATGTCATTCAGTGGCCCCTTCCCTACATAGAGTACTCGGGTATAGTAAATAATGTTCTCTTCCCCAAAGGAATGGGGGCTAAGGGGCAGGAACACCATTTTTATTTCTTCTGTGTGGAACTCCTTATATTACGTAATGCCTTATTAAATGCTCATGTGTTTCTTCTATCCTGACTGTTTACAAATGTCCGTCCATTTTATAAGGGGAATCTGGTTCTTTTTAGGTGGAAAACATAGCACAACTTTTTTCCCCCCCAAGGGATTTATGAATTGTTAGGTTGCCTTGCTCTTTGCCAGCTTTGCAGGACCCTCTAGTCTTCCTACTTCGTGATAAACATTGCTTTTATCTTGGACAGATTTCCAACATGAGCTATATGGATAAAACTCAAGATCTCTGATGTGGAAGGTGTTTCCTTCGGACTTGCCCTTGTTTCTTCCTACAGCCCACCCTTCCCTCGATCGAGGTGTCCAATGTGGAAGAAAGTTCCAAAGAATATCAGTCTCTATGTTGAACATTGTCTAATGACAGAGGGTTCTCAAACATACACATCCAGCATGTTTCAATACGGATTGTACTGATGCTTTCAACTTGTATAGTAGAAAGTGTCTGGTCTTGACATAGAATGACTAATCCCCCACACTATTGTGAGTTTGGTTTGATAACTTTATTATTATGAAGCACACTTATACCCAAAGACTTCCTAGTTCTAAGAGGAGAAATCTGATTCTACAAATGCAGATAACGCCAGAAAAAAAATAAGGGCGTGATTACATTATCCTAGTAAACAACCAGGTAGTCTTATGTTCCCTAAATCTCAGGTGATCTTTCTTGTCTCTTAATGTTAGAGGTATTGTAGTGGTGTAGATTCTGTTTGACATATAGGTGAGTATGATCCCTCCCTTCCTTCCATTTGGTTAACTGTTTTAATCCTGAGTGGTTTCTGGGAGCAAGGCATAACATGTTATTGACTGTCTTTTTGGAAATTGCTATCTGAAAAGGGTGCGAAAGCCCTCGATTTTTTTATATTTATTAAATACTAAAATGATGTAGGTAATTCCATCTCTGAAAGGAAATTCTGCTAGTCAGATTCCCGTTCATAAGCTCCATCCCATTAGCATAGTGTATACTTGTGCCCTGCTGCATCAGTATCCTGATTCACAGTGCCTGCTCTAACAGTAGCACAGAGCAGGTTCAGAGGGCACCAGTGCCCTCTTGACAGCTGCACTGATACACAAATCTCTGCAGCGCAGACTACCTAGACCTGAAGATGTTTTCTTCATGGCACATAAAACTGTGAATACAAGCCATACGTGAGTTAGAGTATGGTGTCCAGTATCTTTCAGGGTTATCCCAGCCGCATTAAATTAATTTCACACATGTGATAGCTCTGTGGCCCAGTTCAGCTATGGAAGGATTAAGTGTATTGCTCCCAGGCAAGGCCCACACCTGCCCACTAACTGGGCTAGCTTTGGGGGATTGCTTTTCTTTATTCCTTTGTAAAGGGACGGTAACACCCTTTCCCCCAGGAAAGCCACTCTACAGGAATCTGGCCTGTGAACAGAAAGAAGAGGCACACCCATTCACACAGAGAGACATGCAGCACTTCTAAAGGCCCTTGATCCTATTGAGAGGGGAGGGTGCAGAGTTAGGATATGCCAGAGAGGGGTCTGCCATTTAGATTCTCGCTACCTCCCTTTCCTGCCCCCTCCACTTTGAGTGTGATATCATAAGGGCAAAGTCCAGTCATTTCGCAAGCATGGATTGGACACCTAAAGCAGGCTAGCTTTAGTCCAATCACTTGGGAACTTTTGCTTATAAAAGAAGGGGTCTCCCACTACATCTTCCCAATCATCTTGAGGCATCTTTGGATCATCAATTGAGAAGATTTCACTGGACCCTGCTAAGAGAGCAGTCATTTCTAAAGTCCTCCATTTGTGAGGTGAATGCAGGTGTTCCAAGGCAGAGACCAGCTCTGTCCCTTAACCATCCTCAGTGACCATTGGGAGTGATTTGCTGCTGGAACAGGACCTGTCTCTCTGCCAGCCACAGTGGTAACCAGCCCTCGCTGTGCTGGAGGACCCCTGCAGTTGTTTGGCAGACGTCTCCATTTTTGGGAGTCTGAGAAGGGCCCATCTTGTCCCTGAGTCCCTCGATTGAGACTTGCAGTGTGCTAGGAAGTGGCCTGCTGCTGGAGCGAGACTACCTCTTTGCCAGCCACAGTGGTACTCATGGCCTCACAGCGTTGGAAGACCCTTGCAGTTGCGTTCCAGCCTCCCACATGTTTGGTAGCATGAGAAAGGACTCAACTTGTCCCTGAGGGCCTGAATCTGGACTATCAGCACCCTGAGAGCCAGACAGCCAGGATCCCACTTATTTTGCCATTGAACTGCTTGGAGCATGTTTCAAGAACTGTTCAGGAAAATTTGAACCAGAAGGACCCTTTGTTGCAGCCTTTTACTCTCTCTCCTGATCTTTGCACAGCACCAAGTAGTCTGGTTCAGCGCTGCCGTGACCACCAAGAACTACAACAACGGTACTATTGAATGCTAACTTTCCCCTTGGCCCATTTTTGAGGCCTAGAGACTGATTAGGTCACAAGTACATATCCTTTTTCAAGAACATTGTTGCTTTTGCTTGCCTTTCACTCCTGATTAATTACTGCTACATCTAATATCTTTGCTTGTTCAGCGGTCTTTCCTCAGGGGTGGGTGCTGTGTAGTGTTTTTCTAGTTGTTTTTTATTGTACATGGTGTGTTTAATTAAAGTGTATTCACTTTTATAGAACCTTGATTGCACATTCCTTTATTTTGGACTGTTACACTTCTCTGTTTGGGTTGCTACTGAACCACATTCACACCCCTCTTATGATTATAGCTTTCCCTTGGCCCATGTTACCAAAAAAGACAAAAGAGGTATATCGCTTGACTGTGCCAGTTTTAACGTTATGATTGTGCTGGCTCTTGGTTTGTAGAAGTGCGAGGGCTGAGCAGGTGTTTTATCCTCTAGTCATCCTTGTACTCCTGCAGGTGAGAAGTCAATTTGTCACAGTCTTTCTTTATGCAGAGCACTCTTCACGAGGCATATAAACGTACTAGTACCAGTTTCTTGTTTTTTCATAATATACTCAGTAAGGTTAGGGTTATGGGGTTTCCCCTTAATTTGGTTCTGTTTCTACTTCCAATACACTCCAAGAGGTTACAGTACATATAGATTACATCATGTACTAAGGAATAGTCCTTCCTCCCCTTCACCTTTCATCAGGAGTAAAATGGTTGTGTACAGATGTGTCTTCTCCCATGGTAGACATTTCCCTGTCTCCAGGCCTTGGAGGATTTGCAAAGACTCAAGCATTTCTATTTACAAGTCTTCTTGTTAATGGAATTATGGGGGAGGGAAGGTGTTTGAATAAGAATAGAGAAACATGTTTTTCTCTACCATGTGACAAACATTAAGTAAGTAGGTGAAGCGCAAGGATAAGTACATAAAATGCCCATGGAGAGCAGCAGTGGGGAGTGTGGGGGTGTTAGACAGGCATAGTATCAAGAGAGACACAGACTCAAAGGTACGTTTTCAAAACCTTTATTTCTAAAATGTCCTGGGTTGCTTTAATGCCTAACTGGCCCCAACACTAAAGGCATGATTCCCTTAACTGATGTTTCTAAGGGCTGACAAAGTCTAGAAGTCCAAAATAAAAATCTGTCTATGGCTAAACCCATGCTTGCCCTCACTCTTTGGAAAAAAAAGTGTTAGGAAGACTTTCAAAAGCAAAAAGTGGTGGTTCATCAAAGTAGGAAACCAGGATTAGTTTCAGGTGGTCTTCTCACCGAATGTAGGTTGATCAGCATCAAAAGGATGAGTACAATCAAAAGGGATTGTTCATCGAGCCCTCTCCATAGTTAAAACAATGTCAATGTCTTTAATGACTTGGGGTTCCCTCCCCCAAGCTTCAGTTCCTTCAGTAGCACAAAATAATCAAGAATCCACTCTTATAGGCCTCTTAGGACTCCCTTCTCCAAGCTCAGTTCTCTTCCAGGTTCAAACACAAATGCACTTCTTGGGCCCCTCAGGGTTCCCTTCCCCAAGCTCAGGCCTCTCAGGTTCAAACACTAATTCAGCTCTTATGCCTCTGAGGGTTCCCTTTACCAAGCTCAGGCCCCTCTTGAGCTACAAAAAAACATGAGTTTGGTTTGTCAGGATGGAGCTACAGTCTTCTTTCAAAGGGTTAGCATCAGAGGCTTTTGAAAACCTGAGGTTATTTGCTCTTCCTAAGGGCGACCAGTCCGAGTGTTAGGGAAAATTCTCTAGAATGGCTAATTTCCCTTACCTACTGAGTCCCTCAGCAGCTTGCTGGATTTCTAGGATTTATTTTTTTCACCTGGTAAGAGTGTGATCCTTTTTTCCCACTCTTACATGTGTTTTGCTGTGTGTGTTTAAAAATGTTTTGTGTTCATAGACTGTGGAGCTTCACCTACTCCAGAGGCATAATCGTTTTACTGTGTCACACAGCACCTTTAGTGCAGTGACACAGGGTTGTCTTTTTCAGACTTCTCACTTTAAACTCCATTTTCTGGGACTGACTACTGTCTCCTAGAACACGTAAAGTTGCCATTGACTTTATTAGTCTTTTTAAAAACACAGACCCAGTCCAAACTATCTTACATAGAGTACTGGAAAGGGTTAATAGTTACCCCTTTTTGTCTGTCTCTCATGGAACATTATTCCGTTCCCCTTTCGTTAAGATTTGGCTGGTGGCAGTGGTATCTACCCTATTTTTCCTACTGCGGTCTATTTAAATAGCCTTGGTACTGTTTTAGGGTAAGTTAGTAGCCTCGAACTTAAATCCGCTGGACCCCATTTACTTTTATTTGGTTCCGGCTGAGTTCATTCACCATTTCTTTTTGTAAAGGTCTTTCTCGTGTTTTACTCTGCATGCCAAACCAGGTTTGGTTCCTTTGTTCACAGTCCTTTGGCGGGCTTCTGCACAGAAGCCCTCCTTAGGTGCCTGAATGTCTTAGGGGACAGGATGTGAGGAAGGGTTGCAGACTCCCTGCACAGGATCTCCTTGGAGACCCATGTTGCACTCTGTATGATTGGCTGTGGCGACTGTCCTGCCAGGACAGCCACCCTGCTGTGTGATTGACAGCCAGGTTGTGTCAATGGGGGAAAACTGCATAAAAAATAGGTTTCTGGGACTTGGAAGGTATAGTCGCCACTGGATCGAGAGGACCGAAGAGAAGTTGAAAGAAGAGGACCACTACCACGACTGAACCTCCTGGTGAAACCCTGCTGCGGGTCCGAATCTCCAAACTTCAACGACAGAGAAGATCTGCAAGGAATCTTCTTCCCTTGAGCTGGTGGGACCAACCAGTTCGACAAACACCAAGCAAGGTCTCCCTCTCCTGGTCCAATTTGCTGTGCACAGTTGCAGTGAACCAGATAGCCAGGAGGACCGGACCCTGTTTGGGTTTTAAGGAGCGCATCTTTTATTTTTTGCTTTGCTCTGCTGCTGGTTTCTTCACTGGGCAGTGCAGGACCCTCTAGTCTTCCTACTTCGTGTCAGTCCGACAGTCGTTTCAGGAACCGTGAGCTTGCAGGATCTGCCAGGAACGTCTGTCTCAGCTACAGCCTTCTTCTTCATTTAAGGTACTGTTCAAACCCGGTTGTTCGTTCCTTCCGACCACAGTGAAAGTTCTTGAAATCTTTCGCCAATTCTGAGGGCTTGTCCTTCTCTACTCTTTTGTAACTTTTCTTCCAACCAACTTCATTTCGAACTCTTGGCAAATACTTAACCGCAAACTACTCTGAACTGTGTGATATTCTGCAAAGACTTTTTACCATTAACATTGGTCCACGCCTATTGATTTGAATCCTCATTGTAGCAAGCCTTTTCTAGATTGCCCTGCCTACTTACTTGTTGGTGCTGCTTAATTTTGTATAACCTTGTCTTTCCCTCCCTTTTAAATTGCTGGAGTGCCATTTTGCTCACACTTCATTTTGAGCTCAACTTGTCCAGAATTCATCAGGTGTTGTGTAGTGTATTAATAATGTGATTTGTCTGCTGCTTCACTTAGTGAATTGTTTTACAACTGATGTGTAAATAAATGTATATTCTTTTACTCAGAAACCTTGAGTCAGTGTTTGTTTGAACCATAGTAATTGTTGACCTTTGTGTAACTATTGATACTGCTCACTTTACTCTTGTACCACTTTACTGTGTAGTATAGGCTTGTACCAAAGGTGAACTTGGACTGTCACTTGTAGTCTTAATTGTGTGTGGTGTTCCCAAAGGGTACTAGATATAATTCTGCCTAACACCAAGCTTTAACTACTCTTTTCTGTTCTGCTCTTAACTTTTACCTTGAGAGGCTTTCTGCACCCCTTCGTGGTCCCCTCGGTTTTCTTGACGTTTTTTTTCTTGTGCCCACTTGCACCTTTTGTTCCTTCTCCTGCACACCCAAACTCTCCTCTTCATGCCCACAGGCACATTTCTTTCCTTCTCCCTCACGCTTGCATTTTCTTCACCTTTTTGTGCCCACTGGCACCTTTTCCACAGAAGGGTAGCTTGCACCCTTCTCTCTCATTTCTGGTCGCTCGTGCCCTCTTTACTATAGTCGTTTTCCTTCATGTCCCTTGCACGCTCTGCTTTCTGACTTTCTCTTACTTTCTCTCGACATCGTCACTTTTCTTTCAATCTGTTTCTTTACTAGCTTCCTTTTCTTTCCTCTTTTCTGCTCCGTGTAGCTTTTACGCCTTCCCTTTCTCCCGCTTCAGTCAGCCGCATGCTCCAGAGTATCTCTCTCTTTCTTCACAAGACTCACCCAGGCAGCAGCATGGTGACGAACTGTCCCTCCTGGTTATGCAGGCTTGAAGTCAGGGTCTCCTCACCTGCCCCTTAGTTCCGGCCCCAAGGGAACAAGCAATGTTCCAACTGCCAGCAGCAGCCTGCAAGATGCTTCACTCCGGCTCTCTAAAGACACAGTTCCCTAGCCACGTTACAGCCCTTCAGAAACACCAGGATAGGGTTCTCTCTTGAGCCGTCAATCCTGATGCTCTCTGCTCTTTGGCTTCTATGGTTCAAACAACGTCCCCAGCTCGCTCATTCAGCCATGCCGAATCACACCTTTTCTAGTTGGAAAAGCATTCAAGTGTAGTCAGGTGTGAGTGATAAGTAGTGAATGCCTGACTTTGCCTGACTCTATCAATGGGACAACTCAGGTTATTTTACAGCCAGTTTCCCTTTAACTCCCCTTGTTATTCCTATGGGAAAGCCTCATTACTCCCGGTTGCCTCTTTCTCGTCCCAGTATTTGCTGGATATGGGAAGGGGGTGATGGTATGGGTTTGGAAATACCCCATGAAAGCTGAAGGAATGGGTTTTGAGGTGGAACCGGAAAAGGGGGAATACCATGTGTGAGGTTTTACTCGGGGCCCTCGAACCGAGTAGGCAGAACGTAATACACGGGAGCCAGGATTACACGCAACTTGTCTTTATTGATACAAGGCAGTAACTGCCAACTCCCCGTAGCCCCCTCCCTAACCCAACATCACTTCCCCTTACTGGGGAGAATGAGACCGCAACAGCCGTCTGCCCACACAATGATGTGGGCGGGCTGCATGCCCTGTGGAACGACCTGACATCTCCCTCCTTTTTAGCAGTCAAGACACTCTCCTCACTCCATCTCTTCTATGAGTCTGTGATGTTTTAGACGGCTTCTCTGGGTCGACTGTTGTTGCAGGGTGTCCTCTCAGTTTGTCCCTGTGACATCATATTGTCCTCGCTTTCCGAGGCCTCACACTTTCCCAGGTAGGGGGTGTCTCGATCGTGATCATCGTCACTGTATCCAGTTCCATCCTATACGTACTCCATGTGGCTCCTCCGAGGCTTGAAGTACGATCTCCTCACTCCATCTCTTCTATGAGTCTGTGATGTTTTAGACGGCTTCTCTGGGTCGACTGTTGTTGCAGGGTGTCCTCTCAGTTTGTCCCTGTGACATCATATTGTCCTCGCTTTCCGAGGCCTCACACTTTCCCAGGTAGGGGGTGTCTCGATCGTGATCATCGTCACTGTATCCAGTTCCATCCTATACGTACTCCATGTGGCTCCTCCGAGGCTTGAAGTACGATACATTCCGAGTGACAGAGGTTTGGTCGTTTCTCTGGGCCGTGATCATTGTCCCTTTTCTGTGTGTAGCAGTCAGTGGTTCTTGTGCGAACATGGTGTCCTCCTTTCTTTGTTTGGGTTGTCTCAACGACACTTGGTCTCCGGGCTCTGTCACGCCACTTCTGGGGAGACCGAGGTCCAGTGCGATCGCTTTCCCTTCTCCTTCCTGGCGGATCTACCTGCGCTTTCGCGTCTGGGGGGCCGCCAGGAGGAGAGTTTCAGGAACCGCTGTTGGTGGGCTGCGGCGCATGCGCGGTAGACCGCTGTCTCGGTTCCGCGCATGCGCCGTAGATCGGGCCTGTACATTGGGAAGGGCTTGCCTTCCAAGCCTCGTTTTGGGTCCGCCGGCGCTCGGAGATGAAACGGCTTGCGTTTCAGGCCTCGCGGGTGCCGGCGGCCCATAAAAGGAAACCGCAACAGAAGCTAATCGCGTCTCAATGCGGAAGCTTCGTTCGTGTTGCTCGCTCCTGGTTTCCTGTGATTCCAGCTTCCAATTACCCTGTCTTGTCCTCTGCCTGCCTGGGCTTCCTTCCCTGCCTGGGTATCCTGTCCTACTTGCCCTGCCTTCAGCCTGCCTGGGTATCCTGTCCTACTTGCCCTGCCTTCAGCCTGTCTGGGTATCCTGTCCTACTTGCCCTGCATTCAGCCTGCCTGGATATCCTGTTCTACTTACCTTACCTTCAGTCTACCTAGGGTCCTGTTGCATGCTTACCCTTTTGTCTGCTAGGGAGTCTAGTTAGCTTAGGGTGTTTGGCTCCCTCTTGTTCTGATTTCAGTCTCCTTGGTTCCTGGTTCTTGCCCTGTGTTTCCCTGGTTCTAGGGTTCCCCGCTGATTCCCTGGGGACCTATTGGGCCCTTTCCTGTCTGTTCCCTTCCAATCTGGTTCCCCTTTTTTCAGTCTGATTCCGTCTGGTGCCTGGTGTCCCATCTTCAACCAGCTATCCGAAGTTCGCCTGCAGTTTGGTGCATCGACCTTCACCTTGGACTTCGCCTTGTTTCAACTCTTCAAACTGACTGTTGCCTCTCCTGTCTGTGCTTGCACAGTCCCACCGTCACGTTAATCAGGAGAGTGCCTTCCGTGACGCTGGGAGTCTGTCCATCCTCCACCCTGTACCATTTGGGTGGTGGAGAGGCGGGTTCCCCGAATCACACACTCATCATTCAGCTGACTGCAGTCTGGCGGCCCCAACAAGATCCACATCAAGGAAAACAGGTACGCAGTCTTCACGAACATCTCAGCTTGACAGATTGAGACGCCTGCCTTCAGACCTTGAGATGGAGGATTCGCAAGAAGTGCGGAATGAGTTACAAGCACTCAGGGCAGAGATGATCGCCTTACGCCAGGAAAACCAAACTCTACGCCAAATGATAACCCAAGGGGTTCCGAGTACCTCACAGGTGGAAGGATCTTTGGCACACACAACGCCAATCAAGTTTGATGGAGATCCACGGCGGGTAGCAGAATTCTGTAATCATTGTCGAATCCATTTTCTTTTCAGATCGACTCATTTCAATAACGACAAGGCCAAGATTGGTTATATCTTGGGAAATTTGACGGGCAATGCCCTGGCCTGGGCAACTCCGTTTGTGGTTACCAATAGCCCAATTTTGAACGACTTTGCAGCTTTTGAAAAAGCATTCCTTGAGGTTTTTCAGACCCCCAACCTGGCCTCCGCTGCACAGAACCAGTTGATGGATTTAAAACAGGGGAACGTCGACATAATAACATACATTAGTTGATTCCGTCTACTGGCAACTGATTCCCAATGGCCTGAAATCACACAAAAGACTCTGTTTCGTCGTGGGCTAAGAGAGGAGTTTAAGGATGAGTTACTCCATATACCCGAACCAGAGACTCTTCAACTCCTAATTGAGCAGGTGCTCCGAATTGATCAGAGACTGGCAGAACGGAAGGCAGAGAGACGTCGGTTCGAGAGGGGCAGTTCCAGAACAACCAGTTTACCTGCCGGATCTTTCGGGTCTACTGAATCCGGACCAGAGCCTATGCAACTAGGAGCTATGAGGGGTCCTTTATCAGAGGAAGAGAGAAGACGGAGAAGAACGTTACGCCTATTTCTCTATTGTGGAGCTGCTGGGCATTTCCTGGGTACGTGCCCTCTACGATCTCAGAAGAAGAAGGCGGAAAACTAGTGGACCTGTATTGGGAAGGCAGCGACAGGTCCTCCTCTTTCTTCAGTCCTTTCCACGTTCTGTTCGGTTCTACATCCCATGCAACCTGCGGTACTTCAGACTCTGAAGATTCGAATAAAGCTACCTGGCAGAAGTTTGGAGGTGTTTGCTCTGTTGGATAGCGGGGCTTCTGGCAATTATATTGATGAAACATTTGCCTCTGCACATCGGATTCCACTCCTGGCCAGAGCCACTGCTCTGCCCGTGCAAGTCATCGACGGAAATCCTTTGTCCTCTGGGCCTGTCCGACAATCCACAGTGGGTCTATCTCTTCAGATCGACAACCATCTTGAAGAACTCGCTTTGGACGTCATTAAATCCCCCACCTACAGGGTGGTTTTGGGCTTACCTTGGCTGCAACACCATAATCCAGTGATAGATTGGAGAAAGCACACCCTGACCTTTTCCTCTGCAGTTTGTGCTCAGAAGTGCTGTGTGTCTTCGCCAACTCGGGCTCCATCGACCCCCTTGAATCCTAATGGAAGTGGAGTCCGTGTGTGTTCTATCTCTCATGTTCCTCAGGAGTATGCCGAGTTTGAGCACGTGTTTTCTGAACCGGGCGATATACCTCTACCACCACATCGCCCGTTTGATTGTTCAATCGAGTTGTTACCTGACTGCGTGATACCTCACGGAAAACTATACGCTTTAACACGGAATGAGAAACAAGTGCTACAGGATTACTTGTCGGATTGTTTACAGAAAGGTTACATCGTTCCGTCTAAGTCTCCCGCAGGGTTTCCCTTATTTTTTGGAAGAAAAAAGAAGGCACCTTGAGACCTTGTGTTGATTATCGTGAACTTAATGAAATAACAGCTAAAGACCGATATCCTCTTCCATTGATTCGCACTATCCTGGATACTTTACATACTGCCCGGATCTTCACTAAACTGGATTTACGTGGAGCATATCATTTGGTACGCATCAAGAACGGGGACGAATGGAAAACGGCTTTCAAGACATCATTTGGACATTTTGAGTATAAAGTCATGCCATTCGGTCTGTGCAACGCCCCAGCCATCTTTCAACGGTTTATGGACAACATCTTTAGTGATCTCATTGGTTTGTCAGTCTGGATATATTTGGACGATATTTTGGTTTTTTCCAGATCCATCGAAGAACATGTAGAACATGTTCGTGAGGTCCTTCGACGTTTATCTTCCAATCACCTATTCGCAAAGGCTGAGAAATGCAGATTTCACTTATCCAGTATTGAGTTCTTGGGATTTGTGATCAATCAGGATGGGATAGAGATGGACCCCAAGAAGGTACAAGCCATTCAGGAGTGGAAACAACCCCATGATGTGAAATCTCTACAACGCTTTTTGGGATTCGCAAATTTTTACAGGCGCTTTATTCCACTGTTCTCTCAAATCTCAGCGCCCCTTACCCGTCTGACCAGCAGTAAGATCACTTTCAGGTGGGATTCACTCGCTTCCCAGGCATTTGACACCTTGAAGTCGGCCTTTATGGCCGCCCCAATTCTGTGCCATCCTCAGGATGATCTACCTTATATCGTAGAAGCGGACGCATCGAACTTTGCTGTGGGTGCAGTACTTCTGCAGAAAGATCCAGACACTTCCGTTGAACATCCGGTGGCCTACTTCTCGCGCAAGCTGAGTCCCAGTGAAAGAAATTATGCCGTTATCGAGTTGGAACTGTTGGCTATAAAAACTGCATTTGAGGAATGGAGGCATCATCTACTTGGAGCCCGTTTTTCGGTGGAAGTACGTACCGACCATCGCAACTTGCAATATCTACGCTCCTTGCAATGCCGAACACCCCGACAGGCAAGATGGGCCTTCTTTTTCTCCCCTTTTGTGTTTCACGTCACATACATTCCGGGAACAGCCAACTTGAAAGCGGATGCTCTCTCTCGATCCTTGGAGAAAGGGGAAGAAACACCTAGTTTGGATCAGCCTCTGATTTCCCCCCAACATTTCTTATTGACTTTGTCTTCTCATCTACAATCAATTGCTGACGCCACCTGGACGGATCCCGAAAGACCGGCCCTTCTTCGGCGCAAGTCCGTATCGGACCACGATGGACTCCTGTTTTTCCAGAAGAGGCTTTACATTCCCGAGGGTAAGATTCGTGAAGGCATATTGCATGGGTTTCATGATTCACCCATTGGTGGGCATCGAGGGGTGAGAGCTACACGTGAACTGATATCTCGACAATTCAGGTGGCCTAGGTGGGCTACCGATGTTCAGAGATTTATCGAGAGCTGTCCCGTCTGTGCTCAATGTAAAGTCCCAAGGAGACAACCTCTGGGATTACTGGTACCTACTGAATTGGCACCATACCCGTGGCATACTATCGCCACTGATTTTGTGGTTGATCTACCTCCCTCTGACGGGTACACTTGCATCATGGTTGTGGTCGACAGTTTCTCTAAATATGCTCACTTCATTCCTTTCCTCAAGATCCCTACAGCTGCTCAGATGGCTTCCGTCTTTCTCCACGAAATCTATCGATTACATGGTCTTCCAGAAAAGATAATCTCGGATCGTGGTTCTCAATATCTTTCTGCCTTTTGGAACAAGGTGTGTAATCATCTGGGTATACGTAGAGCGTTGAGTTCTGGTTATCATCCACAGACCAACGGACTTACTGAAAGGACCAATCAGACCTTGGAGGAGTACCTCCGTTGTTTTTCCAACGCCACCCAGTCCAACTGGAAGGCATGCTTAGATCTCGCTGAAGTATCCTACAACAACACCATTCATGCTTCCATTGGAATCAGTCCTTTTTTTGTTCTACTGGTCAACATCCCAAATTGGTGCCGTTCCATCCTGTGCCCACCAGTACCGTTCCATCTGCTGATGCCCTGGTCTCTAATATTCAACGACAACAAGAATTGGCATGTAATATCTTGAAGAGAGCTAAGGAACGGATGAAGGCCCAGGCTGACAGGAAAAGGAGTATGGAACCAGATTTTCAAGTAGGGAATAAGGTGTGGCTGTCCTCCAAAAATCTGCCACTGCGCAATTTACCGGTTAAACTGGCTCCCCGGTACTTTGGTCCGTTCACGATAACCGAACGGCTATCCTCTGTGGCCTTTCGTCTCCAGTTGCCTCCCTCTTGGCATGTACACCCTGTTTTCCATGTCTCCCTTTTGAAACCCTATGTGGCAGATCCCTATGGTCGGTCCTGTCCTCGCCCTGCCTCTGTCCTAGTCCAAGGGGTCCCAGAATTTGAGGTACAAGAGATTTGCGATGCCCGCTATCGTAGGGGGGTGCTCCATTTTTTGGTGGATTGGAAAGGGTATCCGGCTTGTGATCGTACTTGGGAACCTCATCAGCATGTGCATGCCCCCCGCTTGGTGCGGAAGTTCTATGATCGGTTTCCTTGGAAACCCGGGGCTCCGGGTCTTCCTGGGAGGGGACATAGTGTCACGCCACTTCTGGGGAGACCGAGGTCCAGTGCGATCGCTTTCCCTTCTCCTTCCTGGCGGATCTACCCACGCTTTCGCATCTGGGGGGCCGCCAGGAGGAGAGCTTCAGGAACCGCTGTTGGTGGGCTGCGGCGCATGCGCGGGAGACCGCTGTCTCGGTTCCGCGCATGCGCCGTAGATCGGGCCTGTACATTGGGAAGGGCTTGCCTTCCAAGCCTCGTTTTGGGTCCGCCGGCGCTCGGAGATGAAACGGCTTGCGTTTCAGGCCTCGCGGGTGCCGGCGGCCCATAAAAGGAAACCGCAACAGAAGCTAATCGCGTCTCAACGCGGAAGCTTCGTTCGTGTTGCTCGCTCCTGGTTTCCTGTGATTCCAGCTTCCAATTACCCTGTCTTGTCCTCTGCCTGCCTGGGCTTCCTTCCCTGCCTGGGTATCCTGTCCTACTTGCCCTGCCTTCAGCCTGCCTGGGTATCCTGTCCTACTTGCCCTGCCTTCAGCCTGCCTGGATATCCTGTCCTACTTGCCCTGCATTCAGCCTGCCTGGGTATCCTGTTCTACTTACCTTACCTTCAGTCTACCTAGGGTCCTGTTGCATGCTTACCCTTTTGTCTGCTAGGGAGTCTAGTTAGCTTAGGGTCTTTGGGTCCCTCTTGTTCTGATTTCAGTCTCCTTGGTTCCTGGTTCTTGCCCTGTGTTTCCCTGGTTCTAGGGTTCCCCGCTGATTCCCTGGGGACCTATTGGGCCCTTTCCTGTCTGTTCCCTTCCAATCTGGTTCCCCTTTTTTCAGTCTGATTCTGTCTGGTGCCTGGTGTCCCATCTTCAACCAGCTATCCGAAGTTCGCCTGCAGTTTGGTGCATCGACCTTCACCTTGGACTTCGCCTTGTTTCAACTCTTCAAACTGACTGTTGCCTCTCCTGTCTGTGCTTGCACAGGAGTGCCTTCTGTGACGCTGGGAGTCTGTCCATCCTCCACCCTGTACCATTTGGGTGGTGGAGAGGCGGGTTCCCCGAATCACACACTCATCATTCAGCTGACTGCAGTCTGGCGGCCCCAACAAGATCCACATCAAGGAAAACAGGTACGCAGTCTTCACGAACATCTCAGATTGACAGGCTCGATGTTGGACTCCTGTGCTTTCCCTTTGTGGTCCGTGACTTCCTTCATTCTGGCCTTCGCTGTGACATCTTTATCTCTGGCCTCCTGTTCGAGTGGCGTGGCCTCGGTCGAGTGTGTGTCTTCCGGCAGCCGTGTCTGAATCGGTCTTCGGAACATCAGGTCAGCTGGGCAGATGCCTGTCGTGCTATGGGGCATGTATCGATAGTCCCTAAGGAACTGATAGAGTGCTTGCTCAAAAGGTTTGTTAAGTATGGCTGCTATTTGTAGGGTTCTTTTGATGTTGGGCATGAATCTCTCGACCATGCCGTTTGCCTGTGGCCATCGTGGTGTAATTTTCCGATGGTGAAACCCCATGTATTTCGCAAAGTTTTCAAAGTCCTTGCTCATGAATGGTGCTCCATTGTCGAGGATTTCCTCGAGGGACCTTTGCTTCTGGAGTAGTTGCTTTCTAAACGGTTGTGAGATGCAGCCAGCTATGACTTGGGTTCTTAGTGCCTCTTCATTGGAGTATTTGTGGAACTCGCAGTATTTCAACTTGATGCGTAAGTGCATCACAAAATTATCTAGCGACTCCCCTTTTTCTTGTCTCGTGGTATGGAACACATGGCGCTCATAGTCGATGTTTGTATGAGGTGTGAAATATTCTGATAGCTTCCCATGAAGTTCTCCATAGGTGACAGTGTCTACGTTCATCAATTCGCCTGCTATGTCTCTGACAGCAGAACCTACTGTCATGAATAGGGTGTTTTTCAGCATTGCGTCATCAGTTAATCCGATTGCGCCGGTGTAAAACTTAAAATCCCTGAGCCATATGACCCATCTGGGTCCTAGATTGGAGGTGTCTCTGACATCGAATGGGCCTGGTATGGGCAGATTTTGGGAGGCGGTACCTGATCCACGCACCTGTTGAGGATCATCTGCCACGGCTGCGGATCTGCCAGATGAGGACGCTGCTGGGCTTGTTGGGGTCGACATGTCCACCGTGTCTGGTGTGCTCCAGTTGACGCCTGGTGTGTCTCCGGAGTCTTACGCTGTTGCTGGGTTGCCAACCCTGAGCCACATGCTTGTAGAGGCCGCGCAGGCCCTGTGTCGTCTTGATGGGCTGTAATACGCCCCTTCACTGAACAGAGGATTGCCCCCGGGTTCCTGACTCTCACGGGGCCTCCCGCCGCCTGTGGGTTGAAGAGGGAGGGCGGGATCGCCGCCCGCGACGACTTGCAGGCCTGCTGGGCACGCTCCGTGTTGTGGGTGTATCTCTCTGGCCCCGTTCGCGGTGCTGAGTGTGTCCCCCTGCGTGTGGCGAGTCCACGCACTTGAGGAGAGCCGACACACCAAGCCGCTCGGCCGCGGTCCTCTGCGTACCTCCCCAGCCTCGGGAGCAGAGGTGCGCCGACGCGCTTCGACCACTCGACTGCGGGCCTCCTACTGGCATGGGCGGGTATCACGTACCCCTTCGTCACCAATTGTGAGGTTTTACTCGGGGCCCTCGAACCGAGTAGGCGGAAAGGTAATACGAAGGAGCCAGGATTACACGCAACTTGTCTTTATTGATACAAGGCAGGACTGCCAACTCCCCGTAGCCCCCTCCCTAACCCAACGTCACTTCTCCTTACTGAGGAGAATGAGACCGCAACAACGGTCTGCCCACACAACGATGTGGGCGGGCTGCATGCCCTGTGGAACGACCTGACACCATGTCTCACCATTGGATGTTCTCCTCCCAATTCCCTGCGACCGTCCACTCAGGTGATCCTCCCTCACTTGTCCACCCACAGGGTCAGAATGGAAAAGCACGATGGCCCTTCCCTGGCCACCTGACTAGAGGATCCCAGTGGAGTAGGTGGGAGGACACCATTCAGTTTCTCACAGGGGCCAAACGATGATTTTATTAAAGATCTCGGATTGTATACATAAATTGATGGCTTTAATCAATAGCCCACCAATAGTTTAGAGGAAAAATCTTTTTTTTAAAATAATAATTACTATCTGAAAAGATATAATAACTCCCCAGAGATGTTTCTTGAAGTTCATACAAACCGTTCGGAAGAATTTCCTGTCTGTTTTTTTTCTGAAATGTTTACACTCCTAAGGAAGGTTTGCCAACTCCCTTAATGTTTTCAGTTGAATATAAGTGATTGCATTCATAATAGACATGATCAAGTTTCATCCTTTTGTTTTTAACTTGCGGTTCCCCTTGGAGAAAATTCCCTCAGCATAGCTCCACTTTTGTTCCATGGGCCCACGTATGCAATTTAACAGGTTCTTTCATGACTTCTGCACTTTCCAAATTTCATCTTTAGGCCCCCCCTCCACCTGGGAAGGTGATCCCACTACTTGTCTTTGCTCTCACATGAGTATCCAACCTCTAAATATTTGCTACTTTAAGTCCTTAGTCTTGCCCCTAGATAGCGCCCAGCCCTCCCTCTCCCTTCAAAGTTCACTCTCGTACATATCTCCATGTCCATTCTATTCTCCTGCTCTTCTGATGGATGCATGTACCCCACAGCATCTCGGGTTCCTCTGGGGTTCATAAATGCATGTATAAGAAAATGTTTCTCAATAGGTCTGGTAGGGGAATACATGGTCTTGATTTTCTTAATCCAACATGTTGTCTCTTCCTAATAAAATCAAGTGGTTGGTTCCCCGTCAGTGTGATAGGGTCCCTGCACAATCCTCTTGTAAGCCACTGTACACCCCAATAAAGAATTGCTGAGATAATCTTTGCATTTCATCGCAAGAGGGTGATAGTTTGTTGCCTTTTTCACAATATCTTCTTGTCCTTACTAAATTGGAATTATTGTCATCTATCAATGCTTTGCTTTAAACAGTTCTTCTCCACAAGATTAAAATCACATTATTTTCGTTTCACCATGTACTTGACAGATATTATTAGATCCTGTGACGAAGTGTGGGAATTTGTCACTTCTTCCCAAGGGGGAGCCCCTCCCAGTGAGGCTAGGGAGGTGAGCCCGCTCAGCAACACCCTCCCTAGGGGACGTGGCAAGTGGGACCTCACTGAGAGAGACTCCCCCTTTGGGGATAAGGACTCCCGTGAGGAATTCCCTGATGCATTACACATGATGGCATATATGAAACCATCTAATATACACAATATCTGCAACTTCCAAGACCATGATGAAGAGAAAGTGAAGTTATGTCATTACCAGAAAGAAAGAGTAGTTGTCTCTTTAAATCCAAGTCTCTAATTTACTGGGACAAGTACATTGAAGAGAGAGGACATGCAAAGCTAGATGGAGAGAGAACTAAAGCCAGTGGAAGGCAGATGCACCCAGGGGAGGCCTCCTGTGTGGAGAATACCTGAAGGAGGTGGAACGGAAGCGGAGCCGAAGCCCACAAAGTTCAGAACCGCTTTGAGTCATAGAGGAAGACGATGGAAGCCCGGTGTGTATGAAGCCAGGACAGCTGGAGCAGAAATGTCGGTGGTGGCATGACCACAAAGCAATCGTGGTAGGCAGTATGCCCAAACAACTACGCTGATACCATCTGACAAACGACACAATTAACTGTCTGATCGACCGTGCTGGCATTGAGAAGCCAAATCTCAAAAAGCGGACGGTGTGGAAAGCAAAACAAGAAGCAACGAGAAGGGAGGAGAAGGTCCCACATACCTCCTGGCACCAGAGATGTTCGCCTGCAAATCTGAATGTAACAGGGAGAATGGGGATACTGAGAAGCCGAAGGGGACTCATTATAGCATCGGCGAAACTCATCCCAGTACCGATGACGAAACTGGGAAAACAAAGTTGAACTGTGTCTATGTGTTAAAGCATAGCCTAGAAATCCCAAAGAGCGATAGAAATGGGATATCATTACCTTGGGAAAAGGGGAAAGTAAAAACATTTGAAAGACTTAAACAGTCTAAAAGTACAGAGAGACAACTATGCACTAAAGTCCATAGAGGTTCCTAGGATAAACATACAGGAAAGTCTATATGAGGAAAGCTGTATGATAATTATCTGGAAAACAAAAGCCCCAGAAGAGAAGTTAGATAAGAATAGTCTGAACCCTATAACCTAGAATGAAGGATACAAACAAGGGGAAAGAAAACCCGCATCAAAGAGGAGAGAACACATGTCAGTCCCATAAGGGAACAATGGGAGCTGATACAAAGTACAAGAGACTATTTGAAAATGGTATGATAACCAGGACACTAAAAGAAGTGATGGTGTAAAAGCAGAACTATCTGGAGAAGAGAGTCATTCTCCCGACCGTAGTTATTAAACAAGTAGTAGGGTCAGATAGGTTAGTTTTGAACAGCAGACTTATTGCTTTGGGCATTGACTCACAACTGACAAGCACCTTAGTAAAGTATGTAGGGAACACCCATAGCGATAGGGAAAGATAGGACTTATTCTTATTTCTTTAATAAAGACAAGGTAGAAATGTTCTCGGAGTGTCTGCTTCCTCCTCGTGATCCTCCACAGTCCCTACATTTCTTCAAAGTTTTCATGATTCGTATACCCACTTTCCATTTACATCCTTATAACTTATTGTATTCTTAGGTAGTCCTTCAAACTTTATTTGTACCTCCCATCCACCCTGTGTTGTTTTCTTTTTTCTCAGTTATCAATGGCTGATCAAGAATGTTTTGTCTTTGCTACTGGAAGAGTAAAGAAGATGAATGCATAGTACTTACCCCTGTCTCGTTCATAGAATTAAACACACACTCGTGATATTGAGGGGGTAAGTCATTATGTGTTTGTTTGTACACACCGTTGGTTTCCGTGTAACTTTACAGGAAGACCATGGGTGATGAAGGAAAAGATTTATTTAGCTCCTTATAACAAAAGTATTCAGAAATCTATCATACTTATTTTTAGCCAGCAGAGAGCAGTGCAGGATCACAGACAACATGGTTGTTGTCCGCAACTATCAGAGCGGTTTTGAGCTGCTGTATTGGAATGCGCCTACAATTGCAGACGCTGATAACAGATTGAATAGCAGTTGAATTGCAGTAAAGTGAAATCATTTCCCGCCATTATTTTAGTGCTACTGGAACATAAAATGTCACAGAAACAGAACCAAAATGAAATAAAAACAGGAAAATGTGTTTAACTGCTCAATTTATTTGTCGTGTTTTTGCCGTTTTCTCATATAGACACGGAACTTCAAAGGTGCATTGTGCCGCGTATTTGAAGCAGTTACCTTAAATTAAGGCCTGTGGGTTTGTATGGTTTTTTTCTTTTTTCTCCAACTTCATGCAGCTGTAACCGTACGTTCAAGGTTCACGGCCACAGCAAGCTATGGTCTATGTGCAATCCAGCAGCAAATCGTACCTCTGCGGTGCTCGACACAAACTGGCAACTGAAGAGGGAGAGATAAGATGGAAGCTCAGCAAGGGCTCCGGAGCGAGGGTCAGTAGATCCATTACTGCAGGAACTGAAGCTTGTTGTGCTGTTGCAGGTGGCCTGGTGGCAGCACACGCAGTCCAGGAAGTCACTGAACGATGCAGGTTTCTTTCAGAAACCGATCTGGACAAGAGAATTTTTATAGTAAAGAGACTTTAACCATCCAAGAACCTGATGGCTGATTTGGGACTGAAAAACGTGGGGAAGGGAGACCCCTGGCAATCACATTCTGACTTATTGTCATGATGGCTGCTCCCGGGGAGCCAGGCCAGGCCCAGCGTCCCCAGAAGCAGACCTATCACCCACATCACCGGATCCAGCAGACCGCTACTGGGGCCCTTTGGACCACGTCCTGGCGCCTCTGGCGCCAGGCTCATAAAAGGCTTCAGTCCTGGCGCCATAGGCGCCAGGCTCATTTGGTCAAAACATGTCATAATACTTGGGTGGACTTACCTGAGGCAGACCATGCTGCTTACTCACCCAGAGCAATCCAGTCTGGCTGAGGTCTCCAGCCATTTAGGCTAGGAGGAACTATTTTTCCTCTTCAGGAACTCTTTTTCTTACCTGGGTGGGGCCAGAGGAAGGATACTCACCTGAAGCACTCCTCTGCTATTTAAACCACGCCCGAAGGAATTCACGTGCTTTGCGTTATTCTGCATCAGCAGCAGGACGCTCATCGAGTCGGCTCCTGCATCCTGGCTCCTGACACGCCCGCAGCTCCTGGAACACCTGAAATACAAAAGGAGAGAAAAGACAAGCATCCAAAGCTTTACTCACCAGAATCCTGCACTCGGGAAACCTTCTTCCGACAATCCTGCAAAAGAAAAGCACAAGGTTAGCAGCGCACCACAACGCTCGCCGCAGTGCCGCTTTCTCTTACCTTATCGTGGCCGCGCCACGTGCAGAAACGGCTACAAAGCTTGCAGCACCTCGGCACCTGCAAAAAGGGGAAAGACACGATCACCCGGTGCCACACCTATTCCACTTACCTTTACGAGGCCTTACCACGAACAACAGTGGTTTCGACGCCGGCAGCTAATCGGCTCCTGCAAAAGGGGAGAAGGTGAGCATCGGACTTGATACCGGAGGGAATACTCACCTAAGTGCTTACCAGATTTTGGTTGAACTCAATCCTCCATTCGGGTCAGAAGGGCCTTTTTGCCTTTTCTAGACCCCGGCCCCGAAGGGGAAAAGACATTTAATATAATCTAAAGACTACATACTTACGGCAATCCCGAAGTGGGATCGAACAGCCAGAGGAATTTCGCCCACTAAATACCCCAGTGAAGTAACTGGAATCAACGCGCCCCTGCACCAGAAGCAGGATGGAGGGCTCATCCTTACAGAAAATAAGGTGAGAGCCCACAAAAACCGAACTAGCGACAAGGGGATTTAGAAGGGGGAGATAGGGGAGAGCAGATACTCTTTCCAGCAGATATTAACTCCCTCTTTCCCACCTACAGAAAAATTATCCTACGAGCCAGACAGACGAGATTCAGGGGAGGGCCAGTCCAGTCCATCTTCCGGGCCCTGCTGTAGAAGAATTGGTAGCAGTCCAGAACGGGTCAGTGCCTCTGTGGGAATCAGGTGAGCGTTACACTTATTATTAACACTACTCTCTTTATTGAACCTTTATCCCACACTCTTTGTGTAATTAGTTGTAAGGAACTGGCAATAGGTCTTTCTTAGCATAGGACCTTTAATTTTGACACAACGCCACAAGGACTGCCTGATTTTTCATTTGATGGTCGACACTTGGTCCCATCTTAGATTTAGGTTTAGATTAAGTGTTTTTCCATCCTGCATTTACAGTTTAAACTTGTGTCTGTCTTTACTGTTGCTACCATGAGTTCCTTACAGTGTATGATGATGGGTGCTCGTGTGAATGATAAAGTGCTTGCTGTGTGAATGTGTGTGTGTTTGTTTTGGTCTGGGGAGCTGATTTTGGCAAGTGGGTGGGGGTGTGTTTTGCAACAAAGGTATTTTAAAAATGCCTTTGTTGCACAACCCCCTTACCCACCTACCAAAATCAGCTCTCCTTCTGAGGCACCGTGAAACCCAGGGGACGGGCATGGTATTTTGATACTGGGCATCTATCATAGATGTCCAGTAAAAATATCATGCCTTCCCCTGCACCCCCACCTCCCCCAGCACCAATTGCAAACTGTTTGGCTTTTTATCCAATTTTTTTTAAAGTATGCTCTACAATGAAACCTTTTATTTAAAAAAAACTACGCTACGCTACGCTCGGTCGCTATGGCATATCGGGGGGAAATATTTATGCCCTTCACCTTGCATTTACAGTTTAATAAACACCCTTGAACTGTGATCACTTGTGTCTGTCTTTACTGTTGCCACCATGAGTTCCTTACAGTGTATGATGATGGGTGCTCATGTGAATGATGAAGTGCTTGCTGTGTGAATGTGTGTGTGTTTGTGTCGGTCTGGGAAGCTGATTTTGGCGAGTGGGGGATGGAGGGTTTTGCAACATAGGTATTTTTAAAATGCCTTTGTTGCTAAATCCACCCTACCTACCTGCCAAAATCAGCTCTCCTTCTGAAGCACTGTGGAGCCCAGGGGATAGAGATGGTATTTTTATACTGGGCATCTATCCAAGATGTCTAGTAAAAAATATCATGCCTTCGGCCAGCGACCCCAGCGCCAATTGCAAACTGTTTGGCTTTTTATCCATTTTCTTTACAGTATGCTCTAAAATGAAACCCTTTATTTAAAAAAAATCCTGGGGGGAAAACCCCATGAACCCCCCTTTGATTGTTCGGGCTCCCTCGCTACGCTAAGTTGCTATGGCATATCGGGGGACATATTTATGCCCCTCCACTTAAAAACATCACCAGCTGCCACTGGCCCTGGGACTGTGCTGGGAACAGGGTGGGGGTGCCCAGAGTCTGTTGTGGGGGTGGGGAGAGCCCAAGGACTGGGCAGTAGTGGAATGAAGGAGCCTAGAGACAGTGATGGTAACGGGGGGAGGGTGTCAGAGACTATAGTGTGAGTAGGATGCAGTGGCAGCGCACAATAGTTAATAGCCATTTGGACTTACTGTCCATTTGGCATTTTTGGGGGGGCCCGGCCTGCCCACATTTTCCTCGAGGGGCCGGGACTGAACCACATGATTATTGTTCCCCCCAACCCTGAAAATGATGAAGAAGTGTGGGTAGATTTAGCAGGGGATGGTGGATGTATCTACATTACATGCACTCCTGAAGAATAAGCGCAAGCAGGTGAAAGCCTGCGGGATGTATGTAGGCATGGATGCCAATAAAGGGAACACCACCATATGAAGGTGCGGTAAGGAGAGAAAATGAATGCAAGTATGCAGAGGAATTTGTTACTAAGCGCTTTAGAGTGAGGCAAGTCCCATAGATAGATGTGCGATGTACAAGGGGGGAGAGGGCCATGCTAAGAAACCCTGCACGAACACAATACTGTATGAAATAAAGATGTATAGACTTAGTGTGTGCATATTAAAAGATGCAATTTTTTGTAGTTCTGGTAGATACATTCAGTTCTGAATGGCTGCACGGTAAACACAGCCCGATGAAGAAACCTGAACAGGCCCAAGCGCTGATGGTAGAAGGACTCGCACAGCTAGTTCCCATAGAAACTTCTGTTTGTTCCTTAAACTGTTGCAAATACTTGTTATCCCAAAAAGGAATGCACCCTGCAAGTTTACTGTGATGCTGGAAATGCACTGGAGGGACAGGGCCTTCGTATCCTTGTCCTTTACTGTTTTTTTACCGTCTGTTCTGTCGTGTTTTCCGTGCAGGAGTTCATGTGGGACTCCTGACAGTGCAGCTCTCTCTTTTAGTTTTGGTGTACAGACCCATGGGATAACCTTATGGCACCCATGGGTGGGGGTACAACCCTGTGCCCCTAGTGTATGTTTTTGGGCACCTGTGTGTAGCCCACAGAGCAGGGTATGGGCTGGTGGCAGCTCCATGCTGAATTTGACAGGTGCTCTGAGTATCCTCCATTTTGGGATACCCAGGCCCTGTCATTGGAATTAGTAGATTCCTGATGGAAACAAGATGCCCGCCGTGGCCTCTTGCCCTCCATCACCTGTTACCTTGGTTTTCCCCGAAGTCCCGGGAAGCCCTGACTCTGTCCCTTCTCCTTGACTGGCTGTTGGGTGGAAGTTCTATATATGGTAGTCTGGGTAAGTGCCGACCGGACTGGCTGGAGCCTTCCCAATGACCGTATGTTGTGGGTACGCCTGTGGGTGCGACCTGGGTGAATGGAGTGTGTGACAAATATGCATTCTGTGTTGTGGATGTCCAGTATCTGGTGTTTGACACAATGACTGAGACAGCCCTGCCCGATACTGGTATGAATGCAGTGTGTAGTGTTGAATGGTGTGGTACTTGTCCAAATCCACATTTGTCTGCATGGAGAAGAATGGCCTGGATGCACATCTGATTGATTGGCTGTCTGAGTGTGACTCAGCAGAATAAATGGGAGATAAACAGTATATCTGGGGGCCTCTCACTGCTAGAAATCGTTCAGAAGCTGGAGTTGAAACAAACATTGAAACTGAAGCTTAACCTTGAAGCCCTGCTGGAAGAGAAGTAGTGCTGTTGCTCTAATTCGTCGATCTGAAAGCTGCTGTGTCTTCAATAACCGATCCAGAGAGGACCTGGTTAGGCGCCTCTTCCTGAGCTATGAGGGTCCATCGTGCACAGCTAACCTTTGCCAAAGCACCCAGGAAGTCAGCCTACAAAGCCGGAGACGGGGACCACCAACGAGAAACGAAGAGAAGCACCGGACAGCCACGCATCGTCGCCGACCAGGGTTCGCAGGTTAGCTATAACCGCTGGAGGCTCATTGAAGTTAGTTGCCCAGAAGCGGGGACTGCTTGATGCTTGCCGTTGACGACTGGAGCTGCAATGCTCCTTTGCCTAAGACATTTGATTCGCAGACGTGCTGGTCCACACCGCGACAGCCTTATCCCGCCGGAGAAGGCCAGGCCGTCGACGCGCCATGGTGCATCCGCCGGTGGGTTTCCCGCCACCCAAAGACCGTAGAGATGCCGGATGACTCGACGCCCTTGCTGGGCCAAAGTTCTTTACAAACTCTTTGTGGTCCTGATCTATTGACATCGAGGTTACCCGCACGCCTCATCCTTGCAGGACGTCTTCGACTCGTCGTCGATGAGCACTGCCAGGACCGAAGCTGCTGCCCCGACGCCATCGAACTTTTCATCGAGGATCATCAACGCCAAGTTCACTTGCTTTGAGGCCCATCGATTATCCATGACTCCTGCTTTAAAGGGAGTCACTCAAGAAGGATCCATCAATGCCTCCTCGAGGAACTCTGCTATTCCAGGTACATTGGGGTGGGAGAAACATTTTAGAAGGAAATAAGACTCATTGAACAATATATGGACTGGGCTTGTAGTATATCTTTATTTTACAGGTTGCCCAGGTGGGGGGATCTCCACACAGAGCTGTGTTTAGGTAAACGGGGCCAGTATTCGGCCAATTGTTCTAACGAACTGCGTTCCTCCTATGTCTATTGTTGGTTACCTTTATTACTTGATTTATATGAAATTTGACCAGAGTACAGTTGATGCACTTTAATGAAATCTGATAATAATTGTGGTACCACTTAGAACTGTATATATTTTCCATTGAGTGAGTTATTGCAATTGTGTATATAACTTGTACCTTTATTTCTATAAAGACTGTGTTTTAACTAATACAGTGTGTGGACATTCCTTTGTGGGTGCTTGGGGACTACACTGTACTTAAGAACCAGCCTGCATCACCTCCTGAGAAGCTAGGCCTTGATTGCTCGATCATAGCTACCGAATAGAGAATCTTGGCTGGGGTCCTCTGTGCCTCTCCTCTACCATATAGAGAGCAGGAGTAGAGACAGCCCCTCCAGTCTTTACAGTCACGAGACAGCACCAGGCGCCTCACTGTGCACATTCATCACAGCCAGACCAAAAGCAGACCTCCAACCCCACCCAGCCCACCAGGAGTTATGACACACACAACTGACCCAGTCCAAGGCCCCTGAATTCCGCAATAGTAGGTGACCTCAGAACTCCAACAATAAATCCAGTAGTCATAAAAGATCTAAAAAACACAACAATTCCTCCTTATTTCCTATTGTAATACGAGGTACGGGGTAATAAATGATAGTGCAAAGCGAAGGTGGAAGCCTTGGGTGCAGAGCGTGCAATATGAACTGAGCAAAGAATATGTGGGTCAGCATGATCAAGATTCTCCCCCTGTGCCAGCCCCCAAGTTTCCCCAGGTGCACGCCATAATGATAGAGTAGCATTGTCTTACAATAGTAACTAATGAGTAACACAATCTTCGGTCTCTGGAGAGGTGAGCCCAGCTGACTCCACGTGATGGAAGATGGACGGACAGGGCTGGGGCCAATTGCAGCCTAGCATACCCTATGGAGCAGGGCCATGCATAGGGTCTCACCAACCAGCTATGCGGTTTGTACTGTATGTATGACACAGTTGTGATGATAGGGCCGGGAGGATAGCTCAGGGGCAACGTGCTCAAGACGATGCAGAGCAACACATGTTCGATCCCCGGGTCCGTGCTTAGAAACCTCTGGGTATTAAGCATGTTATAAATAACCAATGACAATTACAAAAAATATGTTGCCTTATAACCTTCTGCTTGTACCATTTTTCGGCACATCATTCTCGAACAGCAGAGTTCTTTGCCTGCATCCTTATTTCTGTGCTATTAAAACTTGTATCCTTGCAAGAAATCTCTTGGTCTTTTTTCCCTAGCGGGTCTTATTTGTTCTACCGTCATCCTACAGGGGCGTGCTTCATTAATTAATAAGTCCATTCAGGATGAAGTCACCAGAGTACTATTCTATACAATTATTAACTCCTCCAATCACTCATTGTAAATTACATGACTCACATTGGCTTTGCTACTGACAGGTTTTTCTTTTTATTCAAACATACATTATTTCATCAACAAACTATAAACCACCATCAACTCCTGTTGCCATATTGTCAAAGCACCAGATGACCATTCTGTGCCAGTGTATCAAATGATATGCACTAATTCCATTTTGCAGTAGCCTGTAATGATATGTAAATTAGATTTAAGTGAGGCGTTAATAATTGGATGAAATAGCATTGTTGTGAATTAATCCCGAATGGGAGTATGTGACGGAATTCATTTTAGATCCCTTTTCCAATTAGAGTTACTGGGGCACCCCATTGTAAATGAATACTATTCATAATCCCAGGAGATTGTAGGCCACCAAACACCAGTAACACACATCCACACCACCTTGTCTGCCTCCATTTTAGAATTTAATCAGAAGAGAAATGCCAAAACATATTTTTTAATATATATTTTTTAAGGACGGCTTTCCGCTTCACCAATCATACAACCTCTTTGAAAAATTAATTATCTTTTTTGTTATAGCATATCATTTCTGTTTCTGAATTTCTATTGCATTCTAAAGTGCCACATCCATTTCATGGGGAAATAGTGTTGTACGAGCCAGCCCCCTACATGCACCTATCCCTACTAAAATTTTAAGATATGGCCATGGAAAAGGGGGAAATTCAGAAGGCCTGATATGCATTATGGGGCTCGCTCTAGACCTTATTTTGCCAACACCATATCATACCCATCAGGACAATCCTGTCTATTGTCAGAATTGAAACCTTCCGAACACACACATGGAGAATATGCTGGAGTGTTGTGAAAGGTGCAGTGGCATGCAGGTCAGGCACAAATCCCAGCAACAGCCACTCAATATGCTGGCATACCGTTATAGATCTGGAATTCTGTCTCATCATTAGCTCAATCACCTGTGGACATTTACTTTTAAATAAGGGTCTCCCACCACTTCTTTGAATCATCTTGGAATTATCTTTCAGACTCCAACCTTTCAAGAAGATTTCATTGGACTTCTGTAGGGAGAGTTGATTTTTCCAAAGTCCTCTGCTAGTGAGGTCGTGAGGTGAAGACTGTGTCTCAAAGGCAGAGGGAATCTCTGTCCCCTAACCATCCCCAGGGACCAGTGGGGGTGAACTGATGCTGCAACAAGAACATGCCTCTCTGCCAGCCACAGCAGTACCCAAGACCTCACCATGTTGGAGCACACCTGCAGGTGCGTGCCAGCCTCCCCCATGTTTGGGAGTACGAGGAAAAGTCCCACCTGGCTCCCGAGCCCCAGGATTGGGATTCACAGCACCCTGAGAGCTACAACAGCTGGGATCCTAGTGTTTTCTCACCTTTCAACTGCTTGGAGCCATGTTGCAAGCACCGTTCAACACATTCGGCCCTCCTGGCTGCCTTTTGCAGTTTCCTGATCTTCAAATAGCTTGTGCAGTGCCAAGAAGTTTGGTTCAGCACTTTTGAACGGTTAAGAAATGTAAAAAGTTACTATTGACTATCCCTTGGTCCAGTTCTGGACTGTAGCAACTGTTTAGGTCAGAAACCCCCTTTTTGCATCCATGAAACCTATATTTTTTAAAGAACATTGTGGTTTTTACTTGCCTTACACCCCTGATTCATTACTCGGAGTGTTACATTGTGCTATCCTTGCTTATTCTCTGTTCTTCCCACAGGAATGGATTTTGTGTAGTGTTTTTATATTTCGTTATTTTGCAGATGGTGCCTTTTATTAAAGTACATCTATTTTTGGAGAACCTTGATTGGATATTCCCTTTATTTTGGACTGTCATGCTTTGCTATTTGTGTGTCTACTGAATCACATTCACGCCCCTCTTGCGAGCATAGCCTTCCCTCGCCCAACGTTACCACAAAAGGCAAAGGCGGTTTCTCTCTTACCTGTGCCTGGTTTACTTTTATGATTGTGTTTGTTCTTGGTGTGAAACAGTGTGAGGGCTGAGTGGGCGCTTTAATGCCTATGTTACCTTGTACTCCCACAATCCCTTTCCCTTACCTCGTAGGCACCTCCTTTCCATGCCACATTTCTCAGTCACCATTTCCTTACACTCACCCCCTTCCAGTACTCTGGCTCACACATAGATGATAGGCCGCCTTGATTTCCATCCAGCCTCTGCTACGCATGACAAGAAGCTGTGCTCGGGGTCTTGCTGGTATCCGTGTATGTGGGGTCTGCACTTGGTCAATGCTGAGCAAAAGGCACAGAGGGGACTTGACTTTTATTGTGCCCCCAAGATGCACTTTCTTGGAAAGCCAACTGCATATTTCAATTCCTGCAAGCAGTGGAAATTGCAAAGAGAGTACACCTGGGATCTGGTAGTGGAGAAGGGGGTAGGAATTGCCTATTATTTTTTATTTGTGTTTCAAGGAGTGTGTAGTGTCTGTGTGTGTGTGTGTTTTGGTTTGTGTGTCTGTGGTGACATATCTGTGTTCATCTGATGTGTGGAAATGCTGTTGATTTGTATCCATCTCTTTCGTTGGTCACATAAAAGTGTTCTGGACAAGACAATGAAAAATGATTACAGACTTGGGGGTGGGGGGAGTCATTCTGAGCTGTGGTATTTTGCAAATATTGCAGATTTTACCTTCCGACCAATTCAGAGTTTGATTAAATGCCATTGGTGATATTCCATGGCAATAGCATCAGAAGTATTTTTATGTGGACTTTGTACCAAAAAATCCAGCTATTTTGTACCTCTACTTAAAGGGGGGAGGTAAACAATCCAAATTATACCCATTTTTTGCTAAACTTCTTTTTACTGTACAGAAGGGAAGTGCGGCCACTTTTCAATACAGTGGGGAACGTTTTTACAAAGGACATAGATGGATGGAAAGGTAGGCATCTCTAATGCACCCCTCTCACCATGTTACCCACCCCGCAATGCATCAAACGGTCAGAATGGATCCTTTTGTGCATAGACGAATGCACAATAGTGGTATGAGCCACTGCTGACAATAGTCCATTACCACCTCCACATTGAATGTGGGTAAGGCTGAAATACAAATGTTTGAAAATCCTCCACCTTATTCAATTACCACCGGCAGAGGTGTTATTTCGCCCTCTCATTCAGTCACTGTGGCAGCCTAACTGTTGGAGCCACACAGGCACATCTATAACATTGCTGAAATCAAGACGAGTGCTGAAACCTATTTACTCAGAAGCCAAGCAGAACTTGCAGCACTCATCTCAAAGCCAACAAGGCAGCACTCATCTTCAAGCCAAGCAGGACTTGCAGCCCTCGCCTTGAAGCCAACCAGGCAGCACTCATCTTCAAGCCAAGCAGGCCTTGCAGTACTCTGTTCTTTCGAAGCAGGCTGGATTTTGAAAGCTGTTTAAAAAAAAATGGATACGTATTGCTGCTCTAGCCTAGGGAGCAAAATCCCACCCAAACGGAGTGGAGAGGGATGCAATTGCCCCCTTCCGAGCCCACCCCTTATGTCCTGTTGCTGTGCTCTGCATGTACTTGCGTACCATGGGTGCCATTACAGTTGTTCTTGCGCGCACCTGGAATCGTCGGCTGGAACCTGTTTTTGCAGCCCTGCCCACCTTCCTTGCTCTTCTTGGCTGTGCATTATGTATCCTGTATGGTGTACCCCAATCCAAATACATCAGACATTCTGTTGACACCAAGCTTGTTCTCCACCCGGCCATGGTTGACACCAAGCTTGTTCTCCAGCCGGCCATGCAACGCATGTATCCTGCATGGTGTGCCCCATTCCATATGCATTACACATTCTGTTGGCACCAAGCTTGCTCTCCACCCGGCCATGGAGCGCATGTATCCTGCGTGGTGTACTCCATTCCCTATGCATCACACATTGTGCTGACACCAAGCTTGTTCTCAAGCCGGCTTTGGAACGCATGTGTCCTGCGTGGTGTCCCCATTCCATATGCATTACACATTCTGTTGACACCAACCTTGTTGTACACCCGGCCATGGAACGCATGAGTCCTGTGTGGTGTACCCCAGTCCATATGCATTACACACTCTGTCGACACCAAACTTGTTCGCTGCCCGGCCATGGAACGCATACAACCTGCGTGGTGTAGCCCATTCCATATGCATTACACATTCTGCTGACACCAAGCTTGTTCTCCACCCGGCCATGAATGGAACGCATGTATCCTGTTGACACCAATCTTGTTCTCCATCCGGCCATGCAACGCATGTATCCTGCGTGGTGTGCCCCATTCCATATGCATTACACATTCTGTTGACACCAAGCTTGTGCTCCACCCGGCCATGGAACACATGTATCCTGCGTGGTGTACCCCATTCCCTATGCATTACACATTCTGTTGACACCAAGCTTGTTCTCCATCCGGCCATGGAACGCATGTATCCTGCGTGGTGTACCCCATTCCATATGCATTACACATTCTGTTGACACCAAGCTTGTGCTCCACCCGGCCATAGAACACATGTATCCTGCGCGGTGTACCCCATTCCCTATGCATTACACATTCTGTTGACACCAAGCTTGTTCTCCATCCAGCCAGGAACGCATGTATCCTGCGCGGTGTACCCCATTCCCTATGCATTACACATTCTGTTGACACCAAGCTTGTTCTCCATCCGGCCATGGAACGCATGTATCCTGCGCGGTGCACCCCATTCCCTATGCATTACACATTCTGTTGACACCAAGCTTGTTCTCCACCCGGCCATGGATGGAGCGCATGTATCCTGCGTGGTGCACCCCATTCCATATGCATTACACATTCTGTTGACACCAAGCTTGTTCTCCACCCGGCTATGGAACACATGTATCCTGCGTGGTGTACCCCATTCCCTATGCATTACACATTCTGTTGACACCAAGCTTGTTCTCCACCCGGCCATGGAACGCATGTGTCCTGCGTGGGATACCTCATTCCAAATTCTACACATTCTGCTGACACAAGGCTTGTTCTGCACCCGGCCATGGAACATTTTCAATCTGATGCATGCGTTTGTGGTGCTGGAACTGCCCATGAAAGAGTTAACGGTGCTTTTGTTTTAGAGCTTGCACATTAGCGAACATCTTTGTATTGTCACGAGAGCGTGAATAATCAGTAGGACGGTAAGATGCAGAGACGGAGCAGTGCACCGCCCCTTGCAGTGCAGCACTGCATCAGCTACCATACCTGCCGCGGCTTTGTGAGTAATACACGATGCTATTCCCCTCATAGCAGCTCAGCGTATATGCACATGAATTTGCCGCGGGTAAAACAAAACCCATTCCAAAAGCCAAGATTCCCCCTCGGGTCTTACACTGCCACAATAAATCAGCTCCCTTCACATTCTAGTGTCGCATCCGATATACAAGATGAAGGCAACCAAACACCCGACACCTGATTCTTAAACAGGGTGCAGGTCACCGAGGAATGAACGTTGCATGCTGCCGCCTCTGCCGCATGTCAATACCCGCGAACATGCACACCACAATGCGCAAGAGAAGATGCGCAGGCTTTCCGTGGCTGGAAACACTGAGCAGCGCATCTTTGCATGCGGGTCAATCGTCTGAGCGCCGACGTCCGCGAAATATTCCTTGCGCTCGGGCAAAGCGCATTCAAGAGAATTACAATACGGCGACATCAATGCTCAAAAGCAATGCACATTTAACATTTCATAATGTGGCTCCAGCTACTTGCAACACTTGCATCCTCTGGGGCCAGATTATCAAAGGTTTGCACGGGTGCTTAAAAGTGAGCAAAACAAAATGGAGCAAACAGATTTTGGCACGATCCATATTATGTAAACACTTTTGCGCGTGTACAAAAATGCATCAGGCCTTTTTTGTATTATGTTTGCTGCAAGACATACACAAAAAGGCACACATCGTAAATAAAAAAGCCTGCTCCAATTTTCCACAGGTGAAAACATTTTAGATAATACCCATTGGGGCTAAACCTTTTTGCACCATTCTCTATTAACAGAACAGCAACATTGGTGCTAAATTCATTTGCTCTGATTTTTTTGCACAAGTGCAAATCTTTAATAATCTGGCCACTGGGGCCATATTACAGAGATTTTGCACTGGTGCAAGTGTAAGCACTAGGGCACACTTTGCTCCAGTGCAAAAAAACAAAGGCATTCAATAGATTTTTGCATTAGGGCAAAGTTCGCTCTAGTGCTAATAACATTCTGTATTAGTTCTAGGGCAAACTGACCTGGTGAAACAATGCATTGAAAGAGTGGGTTTATGCCCTAGTGCTAATACCGTACACAATTGCACTTGCACTGGTGCAAGGTTTCTGTAATATGTCCCCTGATAGGTATTCCTAACCAAATCTAAAGTACTCTCATCAGATAACAGGTACCGCAGACACGTGTAAGATACCACCACCAAATCACATGCCTAGGTACTCAAGTATTGCCAGCAAATGCCGGGTACACATGATACATTCCTACTATGTGCCACCTACTCTTAGATATGACAAGTATTAACACGAAAAGAAAGTATTTCTATTTAAATATTTTAGATTAATTTTAAATCGTTGTGTTAATGTATTTATATTGACGTGTTAGATTATATTTGTTTCAATGTGAAAGGTTATTTTCATGTAACCATTACACAATTAAAGAAGGTATTCCCATGAAAAGAAAGGTACTCACATTATGCCAGGTGTTCACAAGATATGGTAGGTATTGATATGAAATGCCAGGCTTATATATCGTATGGCTGGCGTTGGCAACATATTACAGTCCGTTTTCAAATACATGCCAAAGTAATCACATTCTATGCCAGTACTGTTATCCAATCCCAGGTACTCAAATCATATGGAATGTAACTGCATCAAGGGCCAGCTTCGCTTGGCAAAGGTGCCACATTATATGCCATATATTGGCATTTCACTCTTAAATGTTCAGATCAATGTAGGCCTTCCCGTCAAATGCCCAGGTACTCATTCTGTATGCTAGGTTTTCACCACACAATTCCCGGTAGTATCTTCATTTGTTTGGCATTCCCTCCAAATGCCCATACGCACATCGTATGGCGGGTACTGCAATACAATTGCCAGGTACTGCCACCACTTGGCAGGTATTGCCATCATTTCCCCAAGTAATCTCACCATTAATTGGCAATGCCATCAAATGCCTGCCGCACACATCATTTTACAGGTTTGCGCACCCATACCCCCAGGTACTTGCATCAGACATCAGGGACTATCAACACGAGGCAGGTATTGCCCTGAAATACCAAGTGATATATTCCCATAAAACACACAAGCACTTGTATCATATGCCAGGTGTTTTCATCAAATACCATATACTCACTTATGCCAGGTTTTAAAAACAAATGCCCAGGTACTCGCAAAATATCCTTTGTTTTCAAATCACAAAAAAGATGTTGATGCCATACAATACATATGGCAGACTATTCCTTACTTTCAGATATTTCCCTTATGTTTGAAGAACCAATGCTACATGCAAGGCATTGCCCTAAAATGGTAGATATTTGCTCCCATCAAATGCAGGTACTTTACATTCCCAGTATGGGTCCCGGATACCACGTGCTCTCATTATATTTTAAGCTTTCCCGTTGGGTGTGCAGGCACTTGTATATTTATAGTTATTACAATCAGGGGCCGATTCATGGAACAAATGTGCACCGAAAATCGTGGCGCAAGTCGGCACAAGAGTGAAAAACCAAAGGCATGTGCAAGCGTGCAATTCATGGAAGGGCCTGCGCGTGTTTTTTCCGGGATCTGCGCCAAATCCGCGCGTGGTGCACACGGGCGCACACGTCACTGCAACATCCCGAATGCCGTGCGCAACGCACAGAGCGAAAGCGCATAACGTTAGCATGCACACCAAAAAGGGGGCGGAACACGCGGAATGGGGAACAACGCGTGAAAAAGAAGGCGTAACTGGGGAAGTACTGCAGGGAAATACACGGAACGCCCACATGCACGCGAACAACACATGTTCATAGAATCGAATACGGGAAACCCGTGCATGGCAATCAACAAACACGTATATACAGCTACGATGAATGCCTCATTTGTTGCAGCACTGATCGTGGGACACGGCAGGAGGAGGAGAATAGCCAGGCCTGCATTTTTATGCCCCGGACCAGCCTTTTTGGGATGCCCGATGACCAGGTCTATGGCAGGTATAGGTTTCCACCTTGTATCATCCTAGACCTGGTCAGGGAATGGGAAGATGACCCTACATCACCCACCCTGTGCTCCCAAGCATTGAGCCCCTTGGAGAAGATGCTCAATGTCCTGCATTTTATGGCCACTGGGTCATTTCAGCAGACAACTGCCATAGTCGGGGGTGTCTCACAGGCCACGCAGTCACGCTGCCTACACCAGGTGTTGGCAATCATGACTGCGTGCCCCTCAGTCCGCAGGCACATATACATGCCCAGAACACCCGCAGAAAGGCAGGCCGTGGTCCAGGACTTTTACAGAGTGGCACACTTCCCCAAAGTGCTCGGTGCCATAGATTGCACCCATGTGGCCCTACGTCCACCTAGGGCCACTGAGCACATCTATCGAAACCGCAAGCACTGGCATTCCATCAACGTACAGGTTGTATGCAATGCCCATGGAATCATCACCTCTGTCTATGCAAACTATCCTGGGTCTACCGATGACAGTTTCATTTACAGAATGTCTGCCCTGAGCTGGAACCTGGAAGCTGGGAAGCATGGTGACACATGGCTCATTGATGAGTACAAATGTCTCGCACATGCATGCATGTCACACACAGACAAATACACAAACCCAACTAATGACAACCATCCTAACCTCCCCAGGGGACAGTGCGTACCCTCTGAGCAACCACATGATGACGGAATACGGAACCCCACCACATGACCCCAGGTAAGATACAACGCTGCCCATATTGCAACTAGGGGCATAGTCGAGCGCACTTTGGGAGTGCTCAAGTCATGCTTCCGCTCCCTTGACCGCTCTGGCGGAAAGCTACTATATGCACCCCCAGTAGTGTGCAGGATCATTGTGGCAGCATGTGTTATGCACAATGTTGCAACACGGCGGGACGTACCAGTGGACATGGTGGTGCCCCCACCTCCCCAACCACAGGCACAGGCGGTGCCCATGGGAGGGGAAAGGGCACGTGGTGAGGCAGCCCAGACCCATCTTGTGGCCACATTTTTCACCTAAACTCCCACCCCTGCGGAGTGCATACAGGCCTGGCACATACCAGGTGACAATCATTGGTGACAAAGAGACAGTCAACTGTCACAACCTTACCACCCTGAGAATGTTGCCACGGAAGTGCCACATTGTGTGCATCCCTAGCTACTTAAACATAACCAATCCTGTGTGACCAAAAGGAACACATGCAAGGGATGTATCACCCCTCCCCCCTGCAAAACAGGCCATGACAATCACTGGTATATCACCCAAACCCTCCTAACCCACATCACCCTTGTCTGCCACACCATGACATGGCATGCAACAGCAAAAGCCCAACACATGACCAATTACATACAAAGTGACATGTGATAATGGAGAGAGGCCTGAGACAATCACACCTGACATGGAATCAGATGAAATGACTGAGCAACAACCTCCCACACATACAAAGTCATACACAAATGCTTGCCACCACTGGTAGCATCAACAAAAGACTGAATGCCTGTTCTCATGCACATTGGCCAAGCCAAATCCGCTAATCCCTAACCCGTGTGCTGTGTGTGTCTCCTGAAACACACTGCTCAGCACACAGCACAGTGAGCAGCCATTGTGTTGGGGATACACCTTGAGCATCACATAAAAAGGACAAGCAACAAAAATAACCTATTGACGCATGTACACGATCCCCAAATGGTAATTGATCATGCGCTGCAGGGACACAGCGTGCCAGAGATGGCAATCTGTGTGCACGTGTGGGCATGGAAGGGTGGTTGTACCTGTGGTGGAGCATTGTGTAATTGTGTGTGTCAGTAGGGACATGCACTCAATATATGCACTTGAAATCAAGTGACCCTCAGTGTCCTGTACACATCACATGTGAACATTGCCCATGTGTACACCCCAGCATGTCACACCACAACAATCCCCTGACACCTGAAAAGTAAACACAACACAGGAACAGCCATGGACCAGCAGAACACATCATGTACATAGTACCCCACAATGACAATGTCAGAGAGTGGCCAAACACTGTAGCCCAAGCTTACTGTCCAACAACAAAAGGCCCTCCCTCATTTACACATCACCATGACCTTCTGAAGAACTGTGTCTGGGGTCTGTAGCGTTCTTCCTTCTAGTCTACCTGGCTTTAGGATCCCCCTACCCCTTGGTCTCTGTGTTCTACCTTGCGTGTAAATAGGGTGCAGCCCCCTCAGCGACCACCTTGACTGGTAAAAATATCAAATCTCAGAGAACTCCAAGGAGCCAAACCAGGGAAAAAGCCTGTAGCCACCAAAAAACCCTGTAAGAGTCTCCAGTAGATGACTTGAAGTCGCAGAAAATGTCCAAGCACATGTCCAAGCAGAATGATAGAACAACCAAGGTAGCACAGTTCAACAATGGTTCAACAGGATGGGTAGCATTTTCAGTACACAATATACAATGAGGATGCAACAACTGATGGGTAGTGTCACAGCTCCGGTCTCCAGGCGCAGGAGTGGCACAAACCAACCACCCCCTCCGTGGTCTGTGCGCCTGTAAGGTAAAACTTACACAGGCCTCCGAGACCCCAGCGGGGAAAGAGGGTCAAGGATCTGTTGTTTGGATAGTCATTGGTATTCAGGATAACCGGAAAGAGGGGCGGGAGAGGGGAGTGGATGGGCAAGGGAAAGTAGGCAAAATACAAAATACAACTATTGACAATAACACATATTCAATAAGAGAAACCTTGTTCTTCATGCACATTGTACAAAATGGGTCAAATGCAAGCCAAAGAGAGACTTATCTCTGGGGTGAGGGCTGGCCTCCTGCCTGCGCACTCTCAGGTCCGGTAACAGGAGCAGTTCAATGCTGCAAAGAGAGCATCAGTTACTATATTGTGTGTGCTTTCACCACACACACAACACCATTCATGCCTCAAACTAAGTGACTTCTCCACAAACAAACACTCTTGTCTGTTGCTTTGTTCGTATACTTTTGCTTGCCCCCGTGATGGTTCATACACTGCCAATGCATTAAGGCAGGCACACGTGGCCCCGCGGTAAATGGAAGACCAATGTGTTAAGAATCACACATGATAGAATGGTCCTTGGGTGAGCTGCAAGACGCGTTTGGCGAGGTGCAACTTCAGTACAAGTCATGTTCTGCCAGCCGCGGATTTCAATAGGTACTGCACGTGGCAATTTGCATATGCAAATGATATGCAATGAACTCTAGTCTGTGCGTCGCTGGATGCCCTGTATTAGTTTCTGGCTAGGAACGCTACTGCACTAATAACTCAGCTTCTATGGAGCAGGGGGGACTTGAGGATATGGGCGACAGCTTCTGTGTATGCCCCTGACAACTTGTAAAGCTACTTGGCATTTGTTCCTCAACGCATTTTAGCTGTACTGTGCGCTTCTTCCCCAATGCCTGGCCAAGCTCCCCAGCACTAGCGCTACTTAGCATGCATGTGCAAGGGGCCTAGAGGAAGGTCGGCTGGGGTGTGGCCCCTCACGCTGCTCACCTTGCTTGGAGCTCCTGGAAAAATGTCTGCTTCTGTCGGACGTCTGAGCACAAGCCCTGTGCTTCTGCTTGAGCATGCATGCACACGTGTGCACCACCCAATGTGGCCAGGTTTCTATAGTTCTTGGCCCTGTGTCTGCTGGGAAAGGTAGTCTGGAGGCTCATTTTCCTGCAGAAAGGGCATAAAAGCTATTAATAAGGCTAGAAAGTTCCCTGTGTGTGTGCCTTCATGCTGGTTGTCACTGGGCCATGTTTGAGACCTACATATGACCTCCTCCCACCATCAGTGTGACTTTGACAGCCAAAAGGTGCAGGCTACTGTCTACAGCATGAAGTGCATCAAGCACATATACAGGCAAGAAAAGAACATACATCACAATCAACATCAATAAATGGACATATCAATTATGTACTCACCAAAATTGATTGCAGGCATGCCGTGGAGAAAACCTACTTAATCCCCACTAGGGGTGTTAACACAAGTAGTACAGCAGCAGACAGGCAACAGATATGACGAAAGTCCAATGTCCTTGGTTTAAATGTTTGTAACACCGAACCATCCTTGCGAGCCCATGAATACGGGAAGCAGGAGTGGCATATGTGAGTCAGGACCCCAAGCTGCAAACACATACACGAGACAAGCTTGAAGGTCCCAGCTGGGACAGACAGTGGATGCTTTCAAAAATCACAATGTACCACACCGTCACAGAAATGCACAATAGACAAGCAATTTTAAACTATATTAACTAATTAAACTAACTATAAAAATAAAAAATGGCTATATACGACCTGGGGGGGGGAGGCATCGAGGAGGGGGTGGGACAGGGTGCACCTCAACACGCACATGCGATGATGTTGAGATAAAAAAAAACTCCATGGGCTCAATGCCTGCACAGCCCGACCTGTGTGGGAGATAAGTCGTCGTCCTCCTCACCCTCTGACTCAAAAGGTTGACGTGTCACAGTACCCTGACCACGCCTATGCGCAGCTTGCCCCTCATCGGCAGCAAGTCTGCAGGATGAGTGAGCCTGGTTCTGTGCGGCGATGACACGTAGGTCAGCATGCAGAACCTCGCGTGATACACGTGCTTCCTCTTGCAAAGTAACACGTGTAACACAGAGTTCTTCCTGCATGGCCTGGCTGGACATCTTGTACACCTCCCGGAAAGCACATAACTCAGCCTAGATGGTATTCTCCAGCTGCTCCAACCTCTCCTCTGTCCGCTTCCTCTGGGTGATCAAGAGCACACCCAGAGTAGCTCGGAGGGAAGAATAGTCTTCCCTCAGGGCCTCCCTGTGTGCCTCTGCATGAGCAGCAATTGCTTTACGCAGAGACACCATTTCAGCCTGGTGTACCTTGTCTGAGGCCGCCATGCCCAGCCTGAGCGAGCGGGCCGTGGACTGTGCCGCCCGCTGCTGGAGATCCACCTGCCTAGCAGGGGGGAGCACAGATTGGGTCACACACTCCATGCTCTGAGCGATATTATCAATTGCTGCCCCCTGTTGTTCGGAATTGGCAACCATGGCTTGCTCCCACTCACTATACCCCAGTGGCACACAGCCACCGCATTTCTGGGCTTGACACCTGCGAGGCCCAAGGAGCCGCCGTCCTTGTTTGGTTGGTACCACCAACGGCTGCTGGACTACATTCCTCCTTTGACGTGATGCCCCAGGCACATCAGCAACTGGTGTGGAGTGTGACCGTTTTTCCCAATCCACCACAGGCGGAGGTCCCACCACCGTCTGGCCCCTCAGTGCAGGTGTCGTGGACAGAGGAGCGTCCACATCAGAATCACTCACCGTTGACAAATGGACCCAACACACATCCAACTCGACATTGTCGTCAGAGTGATCATCCGGGCTAGAATCATTGCCAGCCCTAGACACAATGGTCTGTAACACAAGTAGGTTCTCATGGTCTACCTGCCCATGACCCCCACTTGTGCCGGGTTGCTGGTGTGATAGCAACCATGTGCCTGGCATGACAACACCATCCTCTGTCTCCATTGCATCATCAGCTGAAAAGGGGAAAAAAATAAACATGAGTACACATGTCAGAAGCACATAACCCACACACATAGACATCACATTGACAGCCAACACATGAAGCAGACATGTCACACACAAATGAGAACCTGGCATGCATCCATTGGCCTCGATATGCAAACACATCCCAAAAGCAGAAATGGATGTGTCTAAATAGCAAAGCCTGCACAAGTACAAAATGTAGTATATCACCTCCATCAGACACCACCTCGGTCAGGCACATGTCACAGGCAGAAAAGACAGATGGCAACACAGAGATGGCACATACCATAAGTATGTCTGAACTGCAAATTGACCATTGCTGCAAGTGAATCCAAACACACAGTGATACACGTAATATGCATGTACACATGCATCACTAAACCATCATCACCAATATAGCTCCATCCATCTGCAGCTCGGCCCGTACCGGGTGTCATGGGCCGTGTAGATATAGTGAATGTCCGAGCTGCAGGACATGAAGCCTCCACAACAACCCTCAGGGTCAGATTGAGCACATTGTGCTATGAATGTGTCCTATTCCATCATTCCTTGTGTAAAATCTCCACAGCCAGGCCCCACCATATTAGCTAAGTGGGCCTGGGAGTACACATACTGCACAACAGTGCACCTTCAGGATTATGCCAGTTGAACATAACGTGCGCAATGCAGAAATCTCACCAGCATTAACATCAATCAACTACCCCCCCACCCAGTCCTACTCCACTACTCTCCTTATTCCTTTCAGTTAATTGCTCTTCTTACTGTTTTGTTGACTGAGTCATATAGTAATTTACTTCTACTGTTATATTGTTTATGTTTCATGTATTAAGTTGTTCAATTGTGCAGTGCTTTGGTGTAAAGCGCTATATAAACCAATAAATACAAATACAAACACAAATATTAGTCAGTCAACAAAAAAGCTGCAGAAGAGACATGTGTAAATGAACACTTTCACACACACATAAGTGAGTAGTTGCAATGTTGCACTACACAACGTTGAAGCTGCTTGCATATGTACATGTGAAAGCATTCAAAAACACCCCTTTCCCCATACACCTGTATTGTGAACATGAACAGCATCCAATGCACCAAAGCAAGCAGCTACAATGCTGCTTGCTTTGATGTATGTGAAAGTGTACACATATACACGTGAAGGCAGCTCCACAGTCATTACAACCCAATTGCCAGGCTACATTCAATCTGCACCCTATGCCAGTTGCTATAGGCCACAGATTGACCAATCAACTTTGCTAAACAACCACTAGGGAGTCCCAATACAGAGTAAATGTGTCACAGGATGCACCTGTGCCGGTGGCATTCATGACAGAGAAGGGATGAAAATCTGAGCATACATGCCAGGAAACTTTGACATTGCAGCAGTGAGTAGGCATGTAGAACAGTGTAACACAGCTCAGAAATGGGTTGATGCAGTGCAGAGCATGTGTAAGCTACCCACTATCTACATGAACTAGTACATTATGATGTCTATCAATAAACATGAAGGCAGTGTAAGGGCAAGTTCAGGCATCCCATGCAATGTGCATGCAATGGGTTGCATGGCTACAAGCAACCCCCCCCACCCCCTAAGTGAAAATGCAGGGAGGCATTGCATGGCAGCGAAAGGATGACCAGAGACCTGTGTATTGGCAGACAGTGTTGACTAGCGTCAATTGCATCATCTGAGTCTACTGACAACACAGCAGATGGTAATGGGAGAGTAAGCAGGACACCTGATGAACCCTCAGTAGTACACACATGTGTGCAGAAGCCACTACACCAGTTGAACAGAGTCAGGGGGCCTGAAACAGGGGGAGGCCTTGCCCCACACAGACTGTGACACCCTAAACATATGAGTGATGCAGGACTGAGCCAGAGTGGGCATGGAATGGATGATCAAATGCCTTGAAATGCAGGTCATCCTGGACACGTACTACAATGATCATCCGGGCAAGGACACATAGGGGCATGCATGGAATGCACATGGAGCTTGAATGGGCACTCATGTCCCTGCGGAGCATCTGCCATCTGCACAGTCCGAGTGAGACACCCTGTATCAAGGACAAATGATGTACCCCACTGTATGTGTCTGGCAGGTTGGCAGGGGGAAGTGTGCATGTACACAGCAGCCTTGAACAGGCCATTGCTGTACTCCAACATGATACCCAACAGTGCCATGGTGAAATTGGGGTGCAGGGGGGTGGATGGGAAAGGGAGCATGCCTACATGGAGTACCTTACATGCAGGCAGAACACACATGCACCTCAGTCATGCAATGACATAGCCCCAGTGCTGAGAGGAAAGACACCCAGGCTGCATGCAGAAGGTGAAACATGGACCGGAGGGGCAGCCGGGTGACTAGCATGTGAGTAGGGTGCAAGTGTGGTGGTGAGGACAGTCCCCATCTGTTCTACATGTCCAGCATGCTGCACAGCAGGCACACATCAGTGAAGCATTGCATGACTCGCACATGAGAACCATGTACACTTGACATGTAGTGGCAGTCAAGCACAACACATCACACAAGCAAACTACACATGGTCCGGACAAACACGCGACAACACTCACTGGATGGGGCATCTAAGCCCTGCATCTCTCCCGCTCCTTCGTACAATTCTGCTGGTATGAGCTCCGCAACAATCAACTTGTGCATAACGAGGTCTTCCTCCTGAGCTAGTGACCCACTGCCAGTCAAGCCAGTCATTGCATAATTGGAGGCACGCTTCGCCTTAGCACAGTGTCAGAGGTCATCCCAACGCTTTTTGCACTCTTGAGCTGTGCAACTCATGTCCGAATGCACTCACACAATCCGCAACCTTCTTCCAGTGGGACATACGATGGGCAGCCATAGTGTGACAATTCGGCCCCACTAGCATATCACGGTTGTGTTCCCACACGTAGTCCACAAGGAAGTCCAGTTCCTGCATGCTGAAAGGCTTCTTCCTCGATGTGCCGGAGGCTGGAGCTGTGTCTGGGGTCTCAGCCTCTACTGCAGGTGCAATCTTCCTCCTCTTGCACAGTGGTCCGGACCCTGACTGGCAAATGCCGCCCTGATCAGTATGGGCAGTGGCGCTGGTGGATTGAACCAAGGAGTGGCAGGTGAAACAAGGATGGAAGCCCTGACTTGCATCGGTGGCTGTTGTGTGCCCCTGACTTGACCCTGCGCAGCAACATCTGCTGTGCTAAGGTCACTGACCGGGACTGTCCTGGATGATAGACTCACAGCCGGGGTGGTGTCGGGTGCATCTGCCCATGTACTTGCTGACACCCGGCTGCTCGGGGCAGCAGATGAAAACACTGTCCCAGGGACATGTGCCTCGGTCAGGGCCGCCCTGCGTGCACTTACCCTGTGCCTCCTGAACTCCTGGAAATCATCCAGGGACTCTTCAGGTGCCAACGCAGCCCCACTCACCTTTAACCCGTGTTGAGGGAAATGCCTGCACGCGTCACGTCACTTACGCGCTATGGCCCTTTCCTCGAATTACACGCATTAACACGTGGACATGCTGTTTTTTCACGTGCTGAATCACTATGCACCCATGATGAGGGGAACGGCTGTGCGTGTTACGTCACAGACGTGCTTACACACTAAGGGCCTTTCCTCAAATTACACGCTGACGTGCTGTTTTTTCACGTGACAAATCCCTCCGTATAAAGCTGGCCACGCAACAACACACAGATGACCACGCTCCTGCCCAGGAGCCCGAATTACTGCCCACCAGAGCCCCGAGCCGACTTCCACGAGCCATCTGCTGCTGCCTGCCTGCCTGCTGGCGCGTGCCCTGCCATTTGGTGCCTGCACGTCAGCCATCTGCAGGGGTCCAGTTGCTCTGACCACCCCTGCTGGAACAGAAGACTCCCAACTGAAGTTCCATCGCTCCACAGCCCAGCACCAGGACCCAGTTGCCCACCCACACCTGCCTTGGGGGTTGCCATGTCGGGGGAAACAACACCAGAGACCACTGGCAACCCCCAGCCAGTGAGGCAAAGGGCTACCAGCTTCAGTGCCGCAGAAGTTGTTATCCTGGTGGAGCAAGTCCTGGTGCATTATGATGCCCTCTTCGGAAGACTGTTAGGCAGAATCGTGTGCAGTTCCCTTAGGGAGCACTACAGAAGATTAAGACTACAGGTATGAGCAATAAATCCCCTTTGGTATCAGTCTGTACGACAAAGATTTAGTTGGTAGCTGTGGCTAAGCAGTCAGACTTATCTCAAGAGGGAGATGAGCAGTATTCAGGGTTTACATTTTAGGGCTACAGTACTATGGCACAAGGAAACACTGACCAAAGCTTTGTATTAAAAAGAATATATATATATATATATATTTATTTTACACACTTCTAGTTCAACACATTAATCCCAGTTAATAAAACTGTTAAAATCAGTCAAGAAAAGTATACACGATCCCTGGTTAAATTGTAGACAAGTTTGAGCAAGAGTGAAAACTGAGCAAAACGGCACAGTGAAAACCAAACACAAATGGCACTCTAGCAATCTCTCACAAGTGAGGGAAAGCACAGGTTATACAGGAATATCTTCTTACCCAACCTAGCAACACTTCCCATAAGTTTGTGAACAAGTTTAGGCAAGGCAGTACTTTAGCATAGAGAATACTTAAATGAAAACCGAGCAAAATGGCACTTCACAAGTTTTAAAAGTGGGAAGGAAAAGGTGGTTATAAGAGTTAGGTGCATCAACACAATTCTAGTTGAGAATAAATCTAGAGAAGGCAGTTCTATCAAATTTAGCCAGAGTCAATAGGCCTGTGCCAGAGTCAGTGGTACAGGGCAAAGGGTCCAGGAGCAAAATGTTCTTGTAGCTGCAGTCAAGTCTTTGGTTAACAATTCAAAAAGGTGGATGCAGAAGGTGAAAGACAATGGTAGAGGATAGGGGCGGCCAACCCAACAGGTAGGTAAAGGATTTAAAACACCTTTAGCACTACCACGCGTAAAGGGTGGCCTGGCGGAACAATGTACATTAAAATGAAGAAGAGGCTCCTGCGGTGGCGGTTGTTCCTGGTAGTACCTGCAGTTCAGGGCATCCAGCAAAGGAAGAGAGGCTCTCATCGTGGAGGAAGGTTCGAGTTACTGCCCTACCAAGGGATGAAACCAGCCGCGGTGCTGCCCAACGGATAAAAGGTACGCTCCTTTAAATCGCGGTCTGGGTGGACGGGTGCCTGGCTATCCGGTCTCCGAGTACGGGGTACTGGCGATTTGACAGGGCAGGTCCTGGAAGGCGATTGGCAAACTGGTTGGCCCCACCAGCTCAAGGGAAGAAGGCTCTTGCAGTTGAAGATCTTCACTCGTTGTGTGGTGAAAAGTGGTGAGACGCTGCAGCAGGGCTTCACCGGTGGTTAATTCGTTGCAGATGTCTTTGGCTTATCTCCTCTTCAGCTTCTTAGTTCCAGTGGCGACGTCTTGCTATTCCAGTCCTCAGGCCCCTGCTTTTATGCAAAAAGATCCCCATTCATACAGCCTAGCTGTCATTCGCACAGTGTAGTGGTCATCTTGGCGGGAGACCCTCCAGCCTATCAGGGCAGAATGCGACATAGGTTTCTGAGGCAACCCTGTCCAGGGGTCCTACTCCCCCTCCCACACAATGGATCCACCCCAGACTCGGTGGCGCCGAAAGGAGGGCTTCTTGGCAGAAGCCCGCCAAAAGGACGAACAAAGGATCCCCGACCTGGGTTAGGAGTTTAGAGAAAGACACAAGAAAGAATTTATATTAAAGTTCTGGCAAATAAAACCTACCGGAGTAAAGTTAATAATAAAATAAACCAGCGGTATTTTAGAGGCTGTCAGTTAAAGTGGTAGCCTCGAATAATGGGAAAATCCCATAGGGAAATATTTGCGGTCGAATATTTTTGGTAGTAACCACTGCCACCAGCCAGAAACTTTTGAGAGAGGGACTGTACGGTACCCTCTCAAAAATGAACACTAGTGAAAAACTATTAACCCTTCCCAGTACCTCCATAGTAAGATGGGTTGTACTTGTTTAGTTCATACAAATTGACTAGTAAAGTCAATGGGGACTTTACATGCCCTGGGAGACAGTAGTCAGTCCCAGGGTATGGAGTCTATGTTTGGGGGTCACTATGATACCACTGAGGGTGCTGTGTAACACATGTGTATAAAGATGGTTCCTATGAGGGTGAGATAAACCCCATAATCATTAAACACAAATTAGCCTAGAACACACATAGAAAATATGCCTAAGAGTGGGAAAAAGAGTCACATTCTTAGCAGGAGAAAATAACCCTTAAAATCCAGCAAAGCTGCTGGGGGACTCTATAGGTAAGGGAACTTAGCCATAGAATGAGAATTCTCCCTAACACTCGTCCCCCCAGACTAAGGGACAGGAGGATCTAATCCACTCCTGGATGAGTCTCTTACCTCTAGTCAGTTATAAACATCCTAGAGAGACCATCAGCATGTTGGTGGTGACATCCTGACCTGTGCTCAATGGTAAAATCAAATCCTTGGAGGCAGATTGACCATTTTAGCAGTTTTGGGTTTTCCCCTTTCATTTGCATCAACCATCGCAAGGGTTGGTGGTCTGTTTCAATAATGAAAGTAGATCCATACAAGTATGGTCTAAACTTCTTCAAAGACCACACAATGGCAACACATTCTCTCTTAATAGTTGCCCACCTTGTTTCAGGTTCATTCAATTTCCTACTGATGAAGCAAATGGGGTGCTCCCTACCTTTCTCATCCAGTTGACAGAGGACTGCACCTATACCTATATTAGAAGCATCTGTCTGTACAATGAAGGTTTGGTGATAGCGAGGAGCTCTGAGAACTGGAGCTTGACAAAGGGTTTTCTTCAGGCTTTCAAAGGCCTGATTGCACTCTTCATTCCATTTGACCTTTTTAGTGAATTTCGGAGAGGAGATTACATTCAGAGGAGAAGCTATAGATCCATAGTTCTCAATGAAATTCCTGTAGTACCCAGTGAGGCCTAGGAAGGCTCTTACTTGGGTTTGAGTAGAAGGGGTTGTCCAGTTTTGCACAGCTTCAATCTTGCTGAGCAAAGGCCTTATTTCACCTCCTCCTACCTCATGCCCAAGGTAGACCACTTTACTCTGACCAATTTCACATTTGCTTGCCTTTATGGTCAGATGGGCCTGTTCAAGAGCCTGCAAAACATATCCTAAGTAGTCAACATATTTTTTACAAGTAGGGCTGAACACTGCAATGACATCCAAGTATGCCATGCAGAAGGCCTCCAACCCATTCAGACCCCGATTAATCATCGTTTGGAATGTATCAGGTGCATTCTTTAGTCCAAAAGGCATAAACTTAAACTGGTATAGGCCAACAGGGGTGGAGAATGCAGTTTTCTCCTTGGCATCGTCAGTCAGGGATATTTGCCAATAGCCTGACTTGAGATCAAATGTGCTGAGGAATCTGGCTGAACCAAGTCTGTCCACCAGCTCATCTATCCTTTGCAAAGGATGTGCATCAGTGTTAGTGACTGCATTTAGGGCTCTATAGTCCACACAGAAGCTCAACTCCTTGAATCCTGCCTTTGGTACTAACACAACTGGGCTAGACCATGGACTAGTAGAGGGCTCTATTACCCCGAGATCAAGCATCTTGTTGACCTCTCCTTTGATGTGGGTTCTTACATTCTCTGACATCCTGTAACCCCTGCTTTTGACAGGTAAAATGTCACCAGTATTGATATCATGCTGGCCCCAAGGGGTCAAGTCTGGTGCTAGAGGAAACAGAGGGGCAAATTGATTTAACAAAACTTTGCACTCCTCCTGTTGCTCAGGTGTCAGATTAGAAGAGAGATTAACTCCTTCTACTTTCTCATCTAAAGGCTTGTCTCTGAGGTGGTCAGGTAGAGGTTCACTCTCCTCCTCCTCTTGAGCTGAAGCTAGAAGCAAAGCTCCCAGTTCTGGTCTCGAGACATAAGCTTTTAGACGGTTGGTGTGAAAGACTCTAGGAGCTTCCTTAGGATTGCCTAAATCCACCAGATAGTTCACCTCTCCAGGTTTTCCCACAATCTTGAAGGGTCCCATCCATTTGTCCTGTAAGGCCCTCTGCCTTGTTGGCACCATAACGTGAACTAGCTTGTCTTGAGCGAACTCAACCATGTTGGCCTTCTGGTCATGCCAATGCTTCACCAGAGCCTGACCTGCTTTCAAGTTATCACTTGCTTCCGCCATCATGTGTGGCATTCTCCTCCGGAGTCCTATCACATAGTCAGTAACTCTGACTGGTGTGGGGGAAGGAACACTCTCCAACCCCTCCTTGATCACGGCCAATGGACCTCTGACCGGATGGCCATAGAGAAGTTCAAAGGGACTGTGACCCACTCCCTCCTGAGGGACTTCTCTATATGCAAAGAAAAGGCATGGCAGTAGGAGATCCCACTTTTTCTTCAGGGGATCCTCTAAAGCTCCTATCATGCTCTTCATGGTTCTGTTAAACCTTTGTACCGACCCATTTGTCTGAGGGTGCTATGCTGTTGAGAACTTGTAGGTAACTCCACAGTTTTTCCACATGGCCTTCATATAGTGGGACATAACATGTGACCCCCTGTTGGATATTACCTCCTTAGGAAACCCAACCCTGGTAAAAATACCAAGGAGGGCCTTGGCCACAGCCTGATCTGTAAAAGTCCTCTTAGGAATTGTTTCAGGGTATCTAGTAGCATGGTCTACTACAACAAGTATAAGCCTGTTGCCTGAAGATGTTGGAGGATCAAGGGGACTAACAATGTCGATTCCTACCCTCTCAAATGGTACTCCCACCACAGGGAGAGGCACTAAAGGTGCCACGTTCTTTGAGCCACTTTTACCAGAAGTTTGGCAAGTGTGGCAACTCTTGCAATACTTATCTACTTCAGCCCCCATTTTAGGCCAATACATGTAGAGAGAGAGCCTTTCCTTGGTCTTCTTGAAACGCAAGTGACCAGCCAAAGGTATCTCATGAGCTAGTTGCAAGAATTGGAGTCTGTTTGTTTTCTTGGGGCACTGCAAGTCTCTTGTAGTCTCCAGGGATTGACTCTGTCGGTTCACTATAGAAGAGGCCATCTTCCCAGTGTAACCTGTACTTCCCAGGCTCTTGCCCTTCAAGCTGAGAAGCTGCCTGGTGGCAAAAACCTTCCAGAGTTGGACATTCTCTTTGTCCCCTACTGAAGTCTGCCCTGTTGGGGCCACCTTCTGCCTGTAAAGAATGCAGCTCAGGGTGGTCCACAGGGTCAAGATCTCCAATGAGTTCCTGGCCTTCTACTAGATCTGAGTACTCAGGCTCTAGTTCACAGGGTTGTACCTCACTCTCAGCCTCAGCTGGAGGAGGAATCACAGGTGTGATTTTTGACAACCTAGGAGATTTCCTTGTTGGAAGCACTGGAGTGCTTTCTTCTGGTTTCTTCTTTAAAGTCTTGGGTTTCCCCTTTGCTTCTGGTTGCTTTGAAATGGCAGTTAGTAACTCCATTGGAGTAGGAGTGATTTCTTTTTCTATCATCTCCTCAGGAGAGCCCCTCAAGGTCCTCTCCCTTGCAGGTCTGGTGAGCTCCTGCAATCTTTTGCTGGGAGGTCTGGGAGTACTTGACACTACCCCCAGTTCCTTAAGGTCATTCCCTAAAAGAACCCTTCTAGGCACTTCAGATTGCGCACTAACAGGTATCCTCACAGTCATTTCATTGCATCGGATGAGAGCTGGTAATTGGGGAAGCATCTGCACAGGCTCTCCAGCTAATTTGGTGAGGCCTTTGGGTGCCTTAGCAACATCCTCCACCTTGAAAAAAGATTCAGCTACCACAGTTATGCTGGCCCCACTGTCTCTAATGGCAGGGGTCTCCTGACCATTTACTAGGACACTGTCCTTATAATACTCTTTAGTATTAGGAGGGATAGAATTATACACATCTAAATTCTGTTCCCACAATCCTAGGGATACTAAAGATACACTAGCTGAGACTCTGATGGGGTCTTCGGCTAGTAGTTGAAAGTTTCCACTGGCCATATGTACTTCCTCCTCTGGAGCGAAGGCTAAGGAGACAGTGTGGACCCCTGAAGGTTTACCCTTACATCTGGGATCCCCTTTCACATGATCAGTAGAGCCACAAACATAACATTTCCCAAATGTCTTTATGAATGGTGGCTTGTTCTGACCTCCTTCTGGTTTGGGACCAGAAGGTACACTAGCCTGATTAGGTTTCCCTTGGGATTACCCTTAGAATTTTGTTTGGGGGCCTCTTTGGAATTGGAATTATTTGAATTCTCTTTGTTGTCTTTCTTAGGCTGCTTTCCCTCATCCTTTTTCTGAGTGATCCCTGAATCCTTGTGAGTAGCCCTGTTGGCAACCCACAAGTCAGCATCCTCAGCCAGTTTCTTAGAATCTAATTCTTTTGAATCAGCCAAGTGCTGTCTGAGCTCAGGGGAGCAGGCATCATAGATATCTCCAACATTACAAGATTTCTCTTTCCTTCATAAGTGTTAATTCTGTAACCATTAATCCATCCCTCTAAGTTCTTCAAACACTCATTCACCCAAGTATCCCAAGGGGTACTATCATGCTTTTTGAGGGTCCTAAACCTCTTAAGGTACTGGGAAGGAGTCTTCCCAAATCTAGCTATTAAAGCTTGGTTCACACATTCATAATCCATCCTATCCACCTCCCCCAACTCCATTACCACATCAGATGCAATAGGGGGGAGCCTAGAGAATAACCAGGGGATCAACTGATTCCCTGTGATATCTTGGAGCCCATGATTATATTCAAACATAGCTAACCAATCTAATACATCCAACTTAGGTTCATACATACCCGCAATCTCTTTAGGCATCCAGGGTCTTTTTGGACTGGAGGATCTAGAGGATTCGGGGAGAGAATCATTTTCCAAAGACAATTACTTGATCTCAAGCTCATGATTATGCTCTAATTCTTTGAGCCTTCGTTCTTGATGTCTCTGTTCAGTTTGGGCACTAATTCTTTTGAATTCTAGCTCAAGTCTCATTTTTTCTAGAGTGATAAATTCAGGACTTAATGTGGGACCTGACAATGGTCCAGTAGCCACAGGTTGAGGCCTCTGAGCAGGCAGAGGGCCAGAGGGGGGTAACGTTGTTATCCTCCTCTTCCTCATCTGCTTCAACAATAACATTTTCAATATTATCATCCTCAATGTTTGCTACATTTGCTGGAGTAGTGGGCACTACAACACCACTATCCAGACTTTGTTTTTCTGACAGTCTATCAATCTTTTCGGATTTCTTGCTTTTCACAGGAAGACCTTTCTGTCTACACAGATCCCTTAAATAATCAGCATATTTGTATGGAGGGTCTCCTGGCTGTAACTTTCCATACTTTGACTTTGTTTAAAATAAACGTTTTGTGATTGTTAGCCTTGTGGTTAATTGAACCAAGGCACTAGCAGCACACCAGTGTTATGCAGAATCCTGTGCAGGTCCCTTAGGGAGCACTACAGAAGATTAAGACTACAGGTATGAGCAATAAATCCCCTTTGGTATCAGTCTGTACCACAAAGATTTAGTTGGTAGCTCTGGCTTAGCAGTCAGACTTATCTCAAGATGAGCAGTATTCAGGGTTTACACTATAGGGCTACAGTACTATGGCACAAGGAAACACTGACCAAAGCTTTGCATTAAAAAGAATATATATATTTATTTTACACACGTCTAGTTCAACACATTAATCACAGTTAATAAAGCAAGTTAAAATCAGTCAAGAAAAGTATACACGACTCCCTAGTTAAATTGTAGACAAGTTTGAGCAAGAGTGAAAACTGAGCAAAATGGCACAGTGAAAACCAAACACAAATGGCACTCTAGCAATTTCTCACAAGTGAGGGAAAGCACTAGTTATACAGGAATATCTGCAACACTTCCCATAAATTTGTGAACAAGCTTATGCAAGGCAGTACTTTAGCATAGAGAATGCTTAAATGAAAACCGAGTAAAATGGCACTTTACAAGTTTTAAAAGTGGGAAGGAAAAGGTGGTTATAAGAATAAGGTGCAACAACACAGTTCTAGTTGAGAAGCAATCTATAGAAGGCAATTCTAACAAATTCAGCCAGCGTCAATAGGCCTGTGCCAGAGTCAGTGGTACAGGGCAAAGGGCCCAGGAGCAATATGTTCTTGTAGCTGCAGTCAAGTCTTCGGTTAACGATTCGAAAGGTGGATGCAGAAGGTGAAAGACAATGTTAGAGGATAGGGGCAGCCAACCGAACAGGTAGGTAAAGGATTTAAAACACCTTTAGCACTACCACGCAAAATAGGGCGGCCTGGAGGAACAATGTACCTTAAAATGAAGATGAGGCTCCTGTGGTGGTGGTGTTCCTGGTAGTTCCTGCAGTTCGGGGGATCCAGCAGAGTAAGAGAGGCTCTCGTCGTAGAGGAAGGTTCGAGTTACTGCACTACTCAGGGATGAAACCATCCGCGGTGCTGCCCAACGGATAAAAGGTACGCTCCCTTAAATTGCAGTCCGGGTCGACGGGTGCCTGGCTATCCAGTCTCTGAGTACGAGGTACTGGCGATTCGACCAGGGCAGGTTCAGGAAGGCGATTGGCTAACTGGTTGGCCCCACCAGCTCAAGGGAAGAAGGCTCTTGCGGATGAAGATCTTCTCTCGTCATGTGGAGAAAAGTGGTGAGACACTGCAGCAGGGCTTCACCAGTGGTCTAGTCATTGCAGATGTCTTTGGCTTCTCTCCTCTTTGGCTTCTTAGTTCCAGCAGCGACATCTTGCTCTTCCAGTCCTCAGGACCCTGCTTTTATGCAAAAAGATCCCCTTTCATACAGCCTAGCTGTCACTCACACAGTGGAGTGGTCATCTTGGCGGGAGGCCCTCCAGCCTATCAGGGCAGAGTGCGACATGGGTTGCTGAGGCAACCTTGTCCAGGGGTCCTAATCCCCCTCCCACACAATGGATCCACCCCAGACTCAGTGGCACCGAAGGGAGGGCTTCTTGGCAGAAGCCCGCCAAAAGGACAAACAAAGGATCCCTGACCTGGGTTAGGAGTTTAGAGAAAGACACGAGAAAGAATTTATATTAAAGTTCTGGCAAATAAAACCTACCGGAGTAAAGTTAATAATAAAATAAACCGTCGGTATGTTAGAGGCTGTCAGTAAAAGTGGTAGTCTCGAACAATGGGAAAATCCCATAGGGAAATATTTGCAGTCGAATATTTTTGGTAGTAACCACTGCCACCAGCCAGAAACTTTTGAGAGAGGGACTGTACGGTACCCTCTCAAAAATGAACACCAGGGAAAAACTATTAACCCTTCCCAGTACCTCCACAGTAAGATGGGTTGTACTGGTGTAGTTCATAAAACCTGACTAGTAAAGACAATGGGGACTTTACATGCCCTGGGGGACAGTAGTCAGTCCCAGGGTGTGGAGTCTATGTTTGGGGGTCACTATGACACCCTTGTGCCACTGCACGGAGGGTGCTGTGTAACACGTGTGTATAAAGATGGTTCCTATGAGGGTGAGATAAACCCCATAGACTTTAAGCACAAAAAATAGCCTAGAACACACATAGCAAATATGCCTAAGAGTGGGAAAAAGAGTCACATTCTTAGCAGGTGAAAAAAACAAACCCTTCAAATCCAGCAAAGCTGCTGGGGGACTCTATAGGTAAGGGAAATTAGCCATAGAATGAGAATTCTCCCTAAGAAAGAACACGCGCCGACAATGAAGGACGGAAGAGGATCTGGAAGGACATTGTGGCTGCCATCAACGTGGAGGGGGTGATAGCTGCGACATACGACACGTCCGTAAGCGCTCGGAGGACTTCAGGTCCAGGACCCTCACGAAGGCCTGGCGCCTCTTGGAAGCAGAGGATGCAGAGGGGTGCCAGGTCCTCCTTACCATCAACCAGATGAGGATCCTGGAATGTATATGCCCAGCGCTCCAGCTCCAGGTCCTTGAGAGGCAGACCCGTCTGGAGTCGAGCGGTAAGTGTCCATGTGTATTGATTGGACGCAGTGCATGTTGAGGTGTGCCAGGTGTGTGCAGCTTGGACATATGTCTTGAAAGGCCCATGTATGGATGTGTATGTGCAGGGACATGAGCCTGCTGCATGTGAGTCCAGTCATGCGTGAGGCACATCAATGGTGTATGTGTTACAATGCATCATGCGGAGCAGCATGCGAACGCACACATGCATGCATGCCTGTGTCTGTACTTTGACATGTTTGGGGTGTGAGAGATGTGTGCTGCTGTCATGGACATGCATGATGTACATGTCTGTGTGTCCGAGTAGTGTGTGCGCCATGGATACACATGCTCAAGTGACATGGTATCAACTTGTCAAAGAATCGTCTTTACGGAGAAGAAAAGCAGTTTGAGTATGCAGGAAAAGGGCAATATTGCTACCCATTATGTTTTTTGATGCCCTTTAAGTTTTAGCAATGTGTCCAGGAGTTATTTAAGTTTGAAGGCTGAGGGGATTGATAGCGGATTATTTCCTTTGTTTGGTTGTTCTTTTGTGTTTTATTTACTGTGATAAAATGTTTTTGGAAATGAGAAAACCCTTATTGTTGCTGTTACGCTCACCTGATTCCCACGGGGGCGTCGATCTGGACTGGCCCGCTGTTGCCTCCACCAGAGTAACACGTAGAGCCGGGATGACAGACTGGACAGACCCACTTAGCTTTGTTTGTTGGACTCGTACAAATATCTTTCTGCAATGGAGAAGGGGAATTAACCTCCCGTAATCTGAGTGTTAACCCACCTTCCCACTCCCCTTGTCTGCCCACAGAACACTCCTGAAGTCCCCTCTTAATCTCACCTGATGATTTGGAAAGATGAGCTCTCCATCCTGCGTCGAGCGCAGGGGCGCGTAGACCAGTTACTTCACTGGCGTGGAGGAATTGGCGAGTTCCAGTATTGACTCTAAAGTCCAATCGTTCGTAAGAGTTCAAAAGTCTGATCTTCACTCTGCCAGATTCCTTGCAGGTTGCAGATTTAAACCACTAGAAGAGTTCCAAGTGGCAATTGGTAAGATCTTGGTAAGTTTATTGTGGTTCTCCCCTTTGGGGCCGGGGTGCGGCGGTGATGCAGGATTGACTGCGCCGACCCGAGATGAGGTGAGTACCCCCCTGTGGTAATCAGGTAAGTCTTTGGGGGTGGTTTGTATTGCCCTTGCTCACCTATTTGTTCTTGTCTCCCCCAGGTGTTGAAGAATGGCCTGGAGATGCTGGGTTCGCGATGGAGTAAGGAATGCAGCCCCGGATGGTGAGTTCAGCACGGCGCTGCGAGGCACTGTGAAGGCTTCTCTCTTCCAGATCGACGATGTGCTGGATCAAGGATTCAGGTAAGGGTTTTTGTTCTGATCTCTTCTCCTTCTCCTTTTCTTGTTCTAGGTGTTCCAGGGCTGAAGCGGGCTTGGCTGAAGACTGGAGCTGCTGAAGACACGGTGAGCGTTACGCTGCAGCACGCAGAATAACGCAAAGCACGTGTGGCTGTCCGGGTGTGGCTTAAATAGCATTGGAAGAAGTTCCAGATAAGTATTCTTCCACAGCCCCACCCGAGAGGAAAGGAGTCCCTGAGGTAAAATAGTCCCTCTAAGCCTCATTTGGCTTGTGGCTTCATGCAGCATGGTCTGCATCAGGTAGGTATGCAGCATGGTCTGCATCAGGTAAGTTTTCTGTAATGACTTTATTCTTATGAAGCGCCAGGACTGTAGCCAAATAGCCCCTAACTGGGGTTTTTGGGCATGCTTCAAGTGGCATGATGCCTGCTTCCGGGGTTGCTGGGCCTGGTCTGGCTTTTCGGGGGCAGGCATCGTGACAGCTGCAAGAATAAATGACAAATGTGGCAAACCAAAAGAAGGACTCAACCTACAATGGGTCATGATATAGATTGGTTTAATCAAAATAAATGAAACATGCCTAACTGACCCGATCGCTATGAGGGAGATTCCCTGCCTTCTAAAAGAAAAACCAAAGGTGCTCTTCGAAGTCCAAAATAAAGAGTCCTGAGTCTAAATTCCTACTCACTAACTGGCCATTCCACTCTAGAAAACCTAACTAAAAAGAGAAGGAGGCTTGCACAGCAGCCTCTTATCAGTCTCAAAGTCCCATTCAAAAGTCTTTACTCAGCACACAGTACTCATTTGTAGTTTGTTGATTTAAAATTATAAAGCTCTTCTAGACAGTTTGCTCTTCCACCTCGCTGGCAGAAGACACTTTCTTCTTTCTGTATATAGTTACGCTGTTTATCACTGATTAAATCCCTCCAGGATCTCTCCTGTTCTTCATCAGTAGGAAAAATCCTTCTATGAATACTTTATATTCAGTGAACAACTTTGTAAAAAGGGACATCATAGTTACGTTGCACTAATAGAAACTTATGAAATTCAGTGAAAAACTTTGTTAAAAATCTGATTGCCAACATCAGCAAAATGTTGACAATATCAAATTTGATATTTTCATTGTGAAAAGATGTCATTCCAACATACTGTAAAAAAGCACACACAGCTTTGTTTACATTGCGCCTTTCTTTCTTGATTTGTGGACAAAATACATCAGAACACTTCCACGTTTGTCTTTGAGCTATACAAGAAAAATGAATCTTCGAATGTGGAAACAGTTCCATCAACTTTGCAAAAGTATCCTTCATGGCAAACTGTAATGAAATTCCACTGACATAGCCCAAGCTATTGCCACCACAGTAAACCACAATGATGTCCGTATGCTCCAAAGTAACCATATTCTCACAAAAGGGGATCAATTCCGCCCACTTGATTCCTCAAACTCCATGCCAGGAAACTTCAAATTCTTGAAATCCAAGATTCACAGATAATCCACACTGCTCACAATACACCTTTAGCCAATGGACCCAAGAATCGCTCATCAACCAGACACTCTGCTTCCTCAAAGCCATAGCCATAGGCATCTTCAGTGCACACAACAGAGATAACTCTTGCTACCCAGTCTTCCTGTACACCACACCCATGAAACCTGATTGGCTCATCCCCCGAAGTCCCGCGGACATCCGCCACTGTCCACGCCGCTGCAGTCCCTTAAAAGAACCAGATGGCACGTGTGATGTCCGTGGACTACTGCATTGTACTTTGATGGCATGGTAAATTAAAGAGGGTGGGGAGGTTTAAACTCAGTGTCAATCATTTATTTCCAGAACGGTGGCTCTTACAAGAGCCTTTTTTGGGATTTGTTTAAAAACGCCCTTTATTTGCTTTTATGTACTATAGTAACACATTTTAAACTGTGTGTTTTTTTAGAACTTCTACAGAAACTACCTCCATTTTTTTCTTTTTTTTTCTCATTTTTATATCCTACACCTACTAACAAATGCTTTACTATACACTCTACACCTTCCATTTTAAATTGTTCACACTAACATTTTCAATGCATTTTCAAAATGCAAAAGAAAAATCTGATTGCCAACATCAGTCAAATGCACGCCATTGCTTCGCAAAAAAGTATTTATGCCATCCAGCTTGATATTTTCACTGTCAAAAGATGCCATTCCTAAACCATACAGAAAAACACATACACCTTCATTGACATGCTGCCTAGCTTATTCTATTTGCGGACAAAACCATTTTGGATGTCTCCATATTTACCTTTGATTAATTTCGGGAAAAATAATCTTTGCAACTGGAAACAGTTCCTTTAGGCTCTTCAACATATCCTTCATGGCAAACTGCAAAGATACTGGAGTCATATAGCCCAAACGTTTCCCTCCACACTGCACAATAATAAATATCTGGACATTTAAAATAAGCCATACTCTCACAGAATGGTAATGAGGTCACCCACTTTAACCCACAAACTGCATACCAGGAAACTTCCACTTCTTTCAATCCAACAGTAGGAGAGATGACACGAGATTCAGTGTTTGTTTGTTTATTGATTTGTATAGCGCTCCGGACACAGGGGTATATGGGTGCTCAAGGATATGGTTACAGACAATATATTAGGGCAGTTGTGCAGCATATATACAATTACATAAATAATGTGCAGGAATGTATACAATTTACAAAAATACAGTTAGTGTAGATAGCAAGCAGACAGTATGATAAAGGTGTTGAGCCATTAAAATGACAAGTACACAGAGATACAGGAGCTGTAATAGTTAGTAGCAGCAGATTCAAGGTGGTGGTGAGTGAGTGCTAGTGTAGGATCCCTGAATTATTTATTTAGTAGCCAGGTGATGACCTGGGTTCGGAAGGGTTGAAAGGTGGGGATGGATTTCATGTTCAGTGGAATAGTGTTCCAGAGTTGGGTGGCTAGAACCGGGAAGCTAGTTCCGCCGGCTCTTTTAAGGGTGTATTTGGGCACCATCAGGTGTAGTGTGTTGGAGGATCTGGTGATTCTGGCGGCTGGTTTTAAGGTGAATTTGTTGGTTAGGTAAGGCGGGGCAAGGTGATTAAGGGATTTGTAGGTAAGGCAGATTGTTTTTAGATCCATTTTTTGTTGGATGGAAAGCCATTTGCAAGATATTCTAGTAGCCGAGATATGTTCTCTCCAAGGAATATTAAGAGCAGCTTCAAGTGCATTATTTTGGAGGACCTGCAGTTTGTTGATTACAGATTTATTTGCGCCTACATATAAGCCATTGCAGTAGTCCAATTTAGACTGTATGACTGCTCTGACTAATGTGAGGCATCTACTGGGGGATAGCAGGGCTCTACAGGCCCTGATCAGCTTACCTGTGTAAGCAGTGGCTGAGGCGGTCATGTTGACTTGTTTGGAGAGGTTGGTGTTGGTGTCTAGATAGAAGCCAAGGATTTTTACACTTTTTGCGATAGGAATAGTGTTTCCATCAATAATGAAGCTGGTGTAGCTGGGGCTAAGCTTCAGGATCGTGTTAGGGGAGCCGACAAGGAGCAATTCTGTCTTGTCATCATTCAGGCAGAGGCCATCTGTGGCCATCCATGCCTGAATGATGGAGAAGACTTCATTGATTCAGCTGACATCCGAGGTGTAGTTACCGGATAGAGTTAGGAGTATCTGGGTGTCATCTGCGTAGTTGGTGTAGGTGACACCCAGATGGTCCAACTTGTCGAATAAAGGCTTTGTAAATATATTATACAAAGTGGGCAAAACACAAGAGCCTTGTGGAACACCGCAGGAGATGGGAATTGGGTTGGCCACTGCTAATGGTGAGAAGACGCGCATGGTCCTGTTATTAAGGAAGGATTGGATCCATGTGACCGCAGAGTGGGAGAAATGTGCTGCCGATGACAGGTGGTTGCATAGGATTTTATGGTCCACCAAGTCAAAGGCAGCAGAGAGGTCTAGGAGAAGAAGGATGGCAGCCTTTCCTTTATCTTTGAGGTCGTCGATCTGGCTTTTGAGATCAACAAGGGCCGTTTCTGTTCCATGTTGAGGACGAAAGCCAGATTGACACGTTCCCAATAGTTGGTTTGTCTCGAGGTAATCTTGAATTTGTACGTAGGCCACTCTGTCAAGAATTTTTATTAAGAACGGTACGGTGGGGATAGGTCTATAATTGGTAGTTATAGACGGATCAAGTGTTTGTTTTTATAACAATGGTAGAACCCAGGATTGTTTCAGGTTGCTTGGGACTGCATTGCTGGTGAATGATAGGTTTATTAGTTTGGTGATGAAAGGGGAAAGATCTCTGGCTGCATCTTTTATGACCTGGGCAGGACAGCTGTCCCCCTTACAGTTCGATGGTTTCAAGGAGGCTATCATTTTTTGTACTTCTGGTATAATTAGCTTTTTGAAGGTGAAGCCTGAGTTATTGGCAATGGGCGAGGCTAAGGTTGGACTGGAAGTAGTGCCATGGGTGAGTTGTTGTCATTTATTTTCAATTTTAGTTTGGAGTCCCGTGATTTTGTTGGCAAGGGCATTCTGGATACCTGTGCACTAGGCTTTATCCTTAGTACAGGTATCTGTGGGAGTATTAGGGTTTTCTAATTCCTTTAAGATGTTAGATAGCTCTCTCATGCTAGAGCCTGCCTGAGTTATCCTAGAGTTGAAAGATTCTTTTTTAGCACGTGTAATCTCATTTTTGTAGAGAGTGGTGATATTGGTAAGATTAGTTCTATTTTCTAATGAGGGAGCTGTATTCCACAGTGTTTCAAGTTTACTTTTTTGTTGTCTAAGTAGTTTGAGCTCAGGGGAGTATCAAGAGTTCAGGTGAGCTTTCGGTTTCCCTTTGCGCATTTTTAATGGGGCAATGCTGTCAATAGCTTTAGTCATGGATTTGTTGTAGGTATTGACCAACAGGTTCATGTCAGCTGTGGCTGGTAGTGCATTAGCTGTGATATTACTCTTGTTCCTAGTTGGGCAGGCTGGTGCAATAAAAGGCTTTTTAGGGACTAGGTTACTGATATTATTAATATCTAATGGGAGGAAGTGGTGATCCGTCCAGACAAGAGGTAGGGGGTCCTTAAGGGAAATGTTGCAGTTAAGAGCAGCTACCCAGTTGAGAGTCCTACCTTTCGAATAGGTAGGTTGGGAACAGAGTTGTGGGAGGCCATGCTCAGCTAGTGCAGTAGCCAGGGAAGTAGCTGAAGTGTCATGAGGGTTGTTAAACCCAAGATTGAAATCCCCAAGTATGATAGTTTGAGCTGAGGGTTTTAAATTTTCGGCTACTAAGGATGTAATATCTTCCTCAAATGAACCAGACAGACCCGGGGGCCTATATATTAGGGGAAGTTTGCAGTTTGAATGTGAGATGCTCACATGAATTTAGAGTAGGGGAGGTGGCTAGTCTAATGTCAAGTGATGATTTAAAGATGATAGCTACTCCACCTTCTTGAGCGTTAGGTCTATCTATTCTGAGGATGGCATAATTATCAGGGATGGCTAAGGTAAGAGAAGGTCCCGCAGCGTCATGAAGCCATGTTTCAGTCACAGCAAGGAAGTCCAGGTTGTTGGTCAGAATGATGTCAGAAGTCTCTGCGGAGTGGGCGACTAACGATCTGATGTTTAAAAGTGCTCCTTTTAGTGGGAGTAGGTTGGACTTGTTAGAAACTTCATTCTGGTTGTTGGTCTTATTGGGTAGTTTAGCAAGATGGTTGCTATTCTTATGGAGGATTCTGGTGCTTAGTCTGTTGTTACGCATGGTGGAGTCGAGAGTGGTAGTTTGTGTGTCTGTTTGGACAATAGTTCTGATCAGGCTGTAACCAGGAGAGGGCATGATGACCTTGTGCTAAGGTGGTCCCGCATGGGTGTATCGGTGTTGCTATGGGCTAGGTAGTCAGTTGAGTGGGTGCTGCCATGGGAAGGATGGGCAAAATGGGAGACTGGCAGGAAGGCTGGTGTAGTGGGCAGGAAGGGTGCGGGGCAGGCAGGTCTAGCTAGATCATTTGTATGGGCTATGTAGCTATTACCGCTGCAAGGTACATTGTTTTGCATGATACAGAAAGCTAACATGACAAAGGTGAGCCAGGGTTGCATGGTAGTGGCAAAGAGACTGGGGCACAATATCTAGACCAGGCACATATCAGGCAGAGGCACAATATCTAGAGCGGGCACATGGTCAAATGTGGAGACCAACTATGGATCAGTATAGACTGAGCGAATATCGCACAATGTGAATCAGCAATCTAGGGCTAGTGGCATTTAGGGCAGTTCAAAGTTAGGTATCTAACACAGTTAAGACACATTGGCATTAGGTGCACTGCAACAAGTAGATAGACATGTACCACAGCAGGTAGGTTATGCACGGAGTATTCTAACATATAGGTGAGGTTAGGAGATAGGGAGTGCTTCATGGTGTATAGTAGAGGCTAAGTTCATTACTAAGGGTTGCAGTAGGCATATAGAAGGCTGCTACGTGTAGGCAAGAATACTATGTCTGAGCTTGAGTACTGGGCGCAGGCAGGTTAAAAGACTGTGTGCACAGGCAGCTGAGCATCTAAATTCAGGTTTTCGCGAACAGGGTAGAGGTGGTACCAGTTACAGCAAGCATGTATGCGACAGATAGCAAGTGTTCAGGCAGGTGACATCAATCAAATACAGTTACTTGGAGGGCATTCTGAATGCAAGTGTGAGATAACCAGGCATAATCAAGGGTACTCTAGATGCAATTTGCTAAAGCAATAGCTAGTGTGGCGAAGAGACGAGCAAGTGATAGCAATCAAGTACAGTTTACTAGGATGGCACTCTAGATGCAAACATGAGGCAACTGGAAATAAACAAGGATTCTATGAATACAGTTTGCTAATGTGGCCATTAAACAGGACCAATCAAAACATCGGGTGCAATTAGTAAAGTGGACCAGGTTTACGCATGCCGTTTCCTCGTTTAGTATGCATACGTGTAGTAGTGGAAGGCAGTAGGGGCAGGCAGCTCGTCGTCGCGTCACAATGTTAGTATAGCGAAAAATTCGAAAGTTACCTGGCGTGCGACACAGACAGGGGGTCTGGTAGACGGCAGACACAGGCACAAACAGGCACCTAACAGGTGTTGGCCTTGTTGCAGTGGGCCTTGCTCAATGTGGGCCGGCTTCGCCTGCCGGCGGCCAAAAGGAGTTCAAATAGGCATGGCAGCCTATCAGTGGTGGAAGCTGGAACCTCAGTAGGTGTTGATGTGGGCCGTAGAAAAACAGACGGCCATTTTGTAAGAGTAAAAACCTTGTGTGCTCCAATGGCGTTTTCAATGCAGCAGCAGTGATGCAAATTCGATTCTGTGGATATAGGCTGCTCGGTAGCCTATCCTTCCTGTAATGTTCCGCAGATCGGTAGAGCTAGCGGATTCATTTATTGGGAAGGTATTTGTAGGGAAAGGCACTCCGAGTTTAGCGCTTACCTTAATAATGGCAAAGATGTGATGGCCATGGTGCAATGTGCCCGTTGGGTGCCCGTTGCTCCTGCAGGGGCGGGGGGCTGGTCCTGGGAGCTCCTGCTCCTTTGCTGGCAGTGAGAGTGAAGCCAGGCACCTAACAGGTGTTGGCCTTGTTGCAGTGGGCCTTGGTCAATGTGGGCCGGCTTCGCCTGCCGGCAGCCAATAGGAGATCAAGTAGGCACGGCAGCCTATCAGTGGTGGAAGCTGGAACCTCAGTAGGTGTTTCAATTAATGGATCCAAGAATCTCCCATCCACACACTCTGCTTCCTCAAAGCAATAGCCATAGCCATCATCACTGCACACAACAAAGATAACACTTCCTACCATGTCTTCCTGTACACCACAACCACAAAACCTGATTGGCTAAACCCCGATGTCCACAGACATCACAACTGACTGTGGTCTATGCAGTCCCCTTTCCATGCCAGGCATCCTTTAAGGACCCGGATGGTATGTCCGAAGTCTGCTGACTACCGCAGTGTCGGCGGTATCAGGTAATATTTTCGCCAGCAAAAATATCGCCGTACAAATGGTCATCGGGAACGGCCATAGGCGATATTTTTGGTGGTGAAAATATTAGGTGCGGGGGTTGCACGGGTGTCCCCCCCAACATAAGAAAATGATGCAGGGGTTGCATGGGTGTCCCCCCGCAGGGTCCATGTGTTATTTTCGCCGCAAAAATATGGCGATATTTTTGCATTGCGATATTTTTGTGGCGAAAATATCACATGGAACCGTGTCAGCTGGTACCATAGCACAGGGCAGCCCTTCAACCCTTTTTACTTTTATGTTTGTAAGACTCCCTTATTGACTACTTTCAAACAGTCACACATCCATCCACCAATCACATCCAAAATCTCTACATGTAACTCTGTCATCTCAGTTCAACACTTCGGATGCACTTTTGAACTCTCAGAGTACAAGTCTCCTGTTACTCACAGCCACCTGCATCAATAACAACTGTGAAACTCTGAGATTTCTATTTGCAGATTCAAAATCTACATCTAACAAGACTTAGTACAGGTATGCTTACATTTTTCCAACATATTGGGCCTCATTGCGAGTTTGGAGGTAGCCCGTTGTTAGCTCCCTGGTCCCCTCGCAGGACCCGCAAAGGATATCTGGTCTAACCTCGTAATATGACGGAATGGGTTTAACAGCACCTGCACCTTCACAGTGCCTTTAAACCCATTCCGCCTGGGCCGTAATGCGGCCCATTGTGTACAAATATATGTATATACAGCGTTGCTGCCACTTATCCTGTAATAACCTTATCAATAAGCATATTCTCTTTTTTAACCACTCTATCAAATGCCATATATTGCAGCATTATGCATTATGCATCTGGACACATCAAGTGGCAGTTACTTACCATGTACTGCCAACATGTTAAACGTCCACACACCAAGTGCCACTTAAAAATCTGCAAATCTTTTGCATCTGCTTTTCCTTTCTTTTAGAAAAATGTTACGCACAGTGGAGCTTTAAATGCATGTATGCATTTTTCACTTTCAACAAAATGCTCCTAAAACAAACATTTTTAAATGCACAGCACTTTCCATTTTTCATTCCATATAAATGTCATACTTTCCAACCTTTCTCATTACATACTTTATAGTGCCACCATTCCCCACCTGCTCTCACATATCATTTTCCTTTCTTTTAGTAAAAGGTTACACACAATGTAGCTGTACATGCACATATGCATGTTTTTACTTTCAACAAAATGCTTCTAAAAACAAACATTTTTAAACACAGAGCATTTTTCATTCCACATAAATGTCACACTTTCCAGCCTCTCCCAATACAACCCTTATAGTGCCACCACTCTCCACCTACTCTCATATGTGTATACTGCCAAAGTATCATGCAACACTTGACCTTACACATAAACTACTGTTCTTTTCCAACCACTACTATAAGACGCCAAATACTGCTCCAACTACAATGTGCCATTGCATTACCACTGGGTCACAGTTTCCCTCTTCTTTAAAAACACTGCAACACATTACAAATACATTACACCACAAACACATCACATCTCTTGTTAAAATCTCCAGCACAACAATATCCTACAAATTAAGTACATTAATATAGCATTTAACTGTGACAATGTACTTTCACTATATATTAGCTTAGAGTATTCTGTTCTACTCAACAACATTGTATTCCACTCGTACACATTATATTGCAACATTCACACTCCCATGGTAACCCTGCTCTTTATTCAATACACCACCCATTCCTTACTGCCTAACAACACATACATCTCTCAACATCTATACCAAAATCTTACTTCCTTAATATTCCATACCCCTATGCACAAGGTCCTAATTCCAACCAAACAACTTTCAAACTCATTGCAATCCAAATCACACATGTGCACACTTCTGCACCTCTTTTGTATTACACCGACACAATCCTCATACCTATACAATAAATCACACCATTAAAATAACCACTGTTTTACTCAAAACATCATAATGTCCCTACTTATGCAATCACACCACCACTCCCTTACTCACTAACCCAAGCCCATCACACCTGTACAGCCTCTTACTCTTACAACCTTCCCAACCACACCTATCATTGCACTGCACAATCGCACAACACTATTCATTTCTACAATCACACACACGCACCCATGTATAATATCTGCATTAACATGCCCCAACTTTCAAACACAAACTTTCTTTTTTTCCCGACAGAACAGAATGCCTACAAAAAACGAACTCTGTATAAAACAAAGAACAATTAGAGCTGATAAGAATAAAAACAAGCCATATAGTGTTCCTCCTCTAAAACAATCGATAGAAAACATTAAAACAAAACAGTTAGTAACGTCACTCAACAAAACCAGCCACCACTAAAAAATGTAAGGACCCTCTTCCAAATGCTATAGTAAAAGAAGATGTACAAGCAAAGCAGACCTACTAATCAACCTAACACTATATCTACCAAATATTCATTTTACAAAAAATGTTGCACCGTAGAATTCTTAACAATCTTATAAAGACAGCTACAAATTCATGATCTACCCTTAAAAATTACTGCAGAAAATTAATCCTCGAAGCTCTAATTGACAGCACAATTCTACTTAAGATAAAGTTGTTTTAAACAGAATGAAACCACTAAATAAATTAATCAAATTAAAGAAAGCACTTATAAATCTGTGCAATGTCAATATAGACACAAACTTCTGTGAAGGAGAATGGGTTCACACAAGCAGCACAGAACCATATTTCATTGGAGACGTTTATAAACAAGACCAAAAAAAAAATTGCCATAGACAGCAATGGCTAAGGTATGAAATGGTAGTTGATATCATCATGGCAAAGGAAACCCTTATAAAGAAAGCTTCCCTAACAAACTTTCAATCAAATGTTACTTTTGTCCAAACAAACTGTCCAGTGTACAAATGGACGTGCAGCTCAATATGTTACTTATGCTAACACTCCTTCAAATCTTTATACCAATTCCTCAATCACTATGTGAAACTAAAAGACAAATGTAGGATAAAAACTTTACAAACCATGGACTCCTGCACATTCATTGGCCTGCGTTTCAGGAACTGCTTGCAAAAGTATCTTCTGCCACATCAAAATGTTTGCAACACACCATATACGAAAGCTTGTGCATAGAATATACTATGCAAAACTCTTGCGCTATAATTGCAACATTTAAATAAAATTCTCCTACAGAGAACAGCCAAAAATCTCCTTCTGGACATTGAGCACATCCAAAGTAAATATTTTGGAACTGAAGTTGACTTAGAAAATTCTGTAACTTTACAAAACATTAGCGAAAACCTAACAAACACCAAACTCCTTACAAACACATACATAAAAGAAATAGCTACGTTTCAAAACACATCTGCTGAAATACCAGACCAAGTATGTGTCTGTTGTCGCAGAACATTTTATAAAAAGAGCACACAAATAGTAGATATGGCCTAAAAAATAGGACAATGAGCAATCCCAATGGTTCATATTAGCTTTAAATCTAACAGAAAATAAATACAAAAATAACTGTCTGCTCAATAGTTTGCACATACTGCAATACAAAGCTTGACAATAACCAAATGCCATCACGTGCTATCAATAACAAATTAGAAATATTCTCACTTCCAAAAGCTCTCCAACAACTTAACTTGTATGAGAGCATTATAATGCAAACAGTACACCCATTTCAAATAAACCAAAAACGGTAAAATTGCCTCCATCTGAGTTACTAAAAGGCATATGTGGCAAAGTATTATATGTGCTATAAGATGTTAAAGAAAATGTGGAAACACTACGAGTACAACGGCCAATAGGTCAATCTTTAACTGTACTAGTTAGTGGTGTACCAACAAAAGACAACAGAATTTGGCAACACGTCGACTTAAACAAAGTTACACAAGCCCTACAATATCTCAAAGAAAACAATGAATACTACAAAGATATAAACATAGAGGAAAACTTAATGGAAACCACCCACATTATTCATGGTTCACCACAAACTGGCCCATTTGAACACACAGATCCTGTTATTGCAGCGTACATTTTAGACCAATATGCAATTCGCCCACTACACTCCAAAGACACCATAGAAGATGCATTAGAAAAATATCAAATGCGTTAAGCCAAAAGATCCCCAATGAGCATATGGGAGAAAAGTATAGAATCCCATTCTTTTCCTCTACTCTTTCCTACAGGAAAAGGAGGAAGATATGATGAAAGGTCCACACAAATTAGTGCATCAGAATATTGCTCTTTACAATGTATACTGAAGACCCCAGATTTGGACAAAATGTAGAATACATTTTCCACCTCCTGTTTGAAAGTGAACTAGCAACTCTGTTATGGAGTTGCACACATTCAAAACAGGATCTAATTTTGTAATTTCTGCTACCCAACTGCTTGAAATGATAAAAGGCAAACATGAGGTTTCACAGTCAAGTATCACAAGTCTCTTGGCAAACATGCATTGTACAAAAGAATACTGGTTCCGATGTCACGCTGATGTATGTTGTATGCTAAGGAACCTAGGCCCACCCACATGGTCTGTTACTTTAAGTTGTGTAGAATACGCATGGGATGACTTGCACGACTTCTTACTCACTGCAAACCAAAAATAAAGAGGGAATGGATATAAAAAAAAACAGGAAAACTCTGTTCTCTTGACCCTGTCAATGTATCAAGGTACTTTCACTGTCGCTTTATTGGCATGCTGCACATCATCTGCTGGAACACTTCTTTTGGAGAAAAGAATATCAATCCAGAGGAGCACCACACATCCACATGCTTTTGTGGATAAAAGATGCTCCCAAATTAGCCCATGACAGTGATGCCAGTGTGCAGTAGGACCCCAGCTGGCCCATAGGACTGGGGGTTTCGAAACAGCACTTTAAGATGAGCAGCAGCACCCTTGAGATGGACGGGGATGCAGATTAATACTCTCGCATCAGCTCAATAATGACAACTCGATAGTTTGGCAAAGGGAGTCCGTTTAATGACCAATACAAAAAACAGGGAGTTCATGAATATCAGCAATCGCTCGATCTTCTTTCTCGCTTCAACGCCAATTAATTTCAGAAAAACATAGTATTTATAACAAAAACTCATCATCACTGATGTGTAACTCTTAAAACTTTAGCATGCAACTCTATTGGTTCTAGGAAGGTAACTTTAATATAGGCACTATATCTGCATATGGTAACGGGGAGTGGGGATTGGATAAACAGTGTCAGGTGGGGCATCTACGCCCTTCCTTCAAAATGGCTACTGTAGACGTCATTAAAAGTACGACATCTCATTGGTTCTACTAACTATAGGACCCTAGATTACTTGGTCCACTATGATTGGGTTGGCATCGACCCGACTCATACTTTTCCACTTGCTTAGCAGCGTGCAGAATAGCTGGCCAGGTGCAGGGAGTTCGTCTGCACCCCCAGCTTCCCAATTATTGCCACAATCAATCATCACCTCAGTGGTCATGTGTCAATTATTTCTTTGTGGTTGGCCTTGAGACTGCTTCTTGGTCTGGAAAAGTTAAGGCGTCTGTGCATGGCATATGCCTAGGTGAGAAAGTTTCATTCCCTTCTAGCTCGTCTGGTCACTTGATTTCGACACTGTGAAATTGTCTTATTCTTCATGCAATTTCGTGTATTTGATTTAATTCTGCCAGCCATCTGCAATCTGTGACTTATCTTCACCTTTCTGAACAGGATACTCTGTTCTTCTTCTCATTAATTGTATCCACTGTTGGTTTATTTCAGCCGATATGACCTTGGCTTCTTGGCATGATTTACCTTCGTCTGAGTTTCTCTCCATCTTTAATTCTCGCATTTGTTTGCTGCAAAGCTCTCCTCTTGAGACCTTTAGTAACCTTTTGTGGATTCTTCTCTTGTACATAGTGGAAGCATACTTCTATAAAGTGCTCCTTTTGAGGTAGATATGTATACGTGGCGCTTGTCGCAATCTATTTTACTACTAACCATAAGCAAGTCTCACAATTTCTTGCTTCTTGCGGTTCCTTGTATATATATGCAGATTTATCGACCACTTTCACTTCTTCCTTGGCATCTACCTTTACTTCATCCTCTGGATCCACACATAGAGGTTTGAAGAAATATATCATTAAGGTCCATATCTTTATGAATCCCTTCAAGCTTCCTGCTGTTCTTACATGCTCATCTTTGTCATTAGTTGACATTGTCCACTTGGACTACAACAGATCCATTTTCCCCACATAATTGCTATGTTTCCTTGGCTATCGAAGCTTTGTTCCTTCTGGTGCATAAATGCTGGCTTTCACCAATTCTCTTATTTCTTCATCAGTCAGGTGGTTGGGCTTCCAGTCTGACTCGACATCAATCATGATCTCCATCCCTACGGCTTTTTTCTCAGTTTTCTGGCCCTGAGAGATTATTATCTTGATAACACAGAATCCGAGCAATATCATCACTAGCAGGGCTCCTAGGAATTTGAATGCATCTGCCATCCACTGTGGAGGAGTGCACAAACAAAGCATTCTTCCTCGGGATTTCATCTTCCAACATCTTTCATATGTTGGTACTAGATGTCATTTCCCAAGTGTGAAGTGCTGTCCAGGTAGCCGTTTAGTTTGTTATTGTCTTCTTTTGTGCTTCTTCTGATCCTCAAGGTTTTCATGTAGTTTGCTATCATCACATCCTTAATAGCATCCTTGTAGCTTCTTCTCACTGGAGGATTCTCAGATACCTCCATCTATGGTTCAGGAATTTTCATCTGTACTATTTGAGTAGGAGAAAGTCTGGTAATTCTTTTCTTGTCCTCTTGTCTTTTTCTGGCTCTGGCTATAAACTGCCATATTGATTCTGCTATCATCCCTGCAGGTAATTGTTTTGTTGGACTTGCACTTGCCCCTTTCAGTGCTGGCTCAGGGGTGCTTATCAATGCTTTCTCTGTTGGTTTATTCTCCAACTTCTGTTGTCTCTTTAAAAGTCCAGCTTTTTCCATTTGTCCTTTGATTTCACTTATAGTAGAACTTCTCATCGTTGGTTGTCCAGCCTTCTCCCATTCTTTGGATTGTGGTTCTGCAGTTATTGACACTAGACCTGGTATATGTGTACTCATCGTTTGCATGTGTGTGTCTTTCATTAATTTTTTCTCATGCTTACACTGCCAACCCTGTCTCCGGCTTTTCAACTTGCTTGTTACCAAATGTGTGTGTGTGTCATTTCAAGTTCACTCACTCCTCTGTCAGACCTTCTAGGGACTGGAATGACTTATGTAAGGTCTGAGTGCCTTCGTGAGTTTCATGCGTACATCATTAGGTGTGTGCACTGGAATTGGAACACTTTGTGCACCAATAAAAAATGCAGTTTGAATCGTCAGTGGCAGTAAAACAATGATGAATACAATGCATAGGTACATGATTCCTCTATAGGTTAACCTACAACTGTCATGAACCACCGTATGCGTCCCTCTGGACTTCGTGGTCCCTGACCCATAGGAGATTAAACTCAATTGTACTCCCAACATGGCAGCGGAACACGGAACACTGTCTGCCAGTCTTCGCATCGTACACTCTACGTTCTACAAAACAGGCACGCCCCTGCGGCCCCGCGCATCTCAACGCTACCGCTTGCAGTAGTCAGATGTGTGCGGCTGGAGTTCGTATGGCGATTCCCTCTTGTTCCTGGTTCCTGGTCCCCTGATTCTCCTCTCCTAACATCCTTCCCTTTCTTTCCTCATCCTGCACTCCTTTATTGAGAGCACATTCTCCGAGTGCGCTCTTCGGCATTCCTGGACTTATCCCGGACATCTGAACGCTTCCTGGAGTTGGGTCACGAACCACATTCTGGAATCCGAGGATTCACGCATGGGGTTGTCAAGACCCAAACAGTGCGTAAGAAGGTAACTTCGAAGATCCCGAACAAACAATACAGACAGGTGAGAAGGGGGGAAACCTGTGACGCCAACAAACTGATACAGATACAGAAATGGAGGCTGCAGTTCAAGACATCATGCGTGGCATGCAGGAGTTAACAACAGAAGTCCAAAACATTAAAGCCAAAAATGCGGCACTGAAACAACTGGTCCTATCACATGACTCCGCAACCAATGAAAGTGTGTTGTTGGGCGGAGTGGTGGATAAATATGATGGCTCTTCAAGGACCCTTTGTGGCTTCCTCGACTCATGTTTGGTGCACTTCACCTTTAAGCCCTATTACTTCCCCACCCCCAGGGCAAAGGTGGGTTTTATGATTTCACATCTCTCCGGGAATGCATTAACTTGGGCAACTCCCTTAGTTAATTCGGGTGATGCCCTCTTGGATGGCTATGACGGGTTTGTGCAGGTGCTAAAAACCATGTTCGATCGCCCAGAACAGGTTTACAGTGCCCAAGAACGCTTCTTGGACTTCCAACAAGGATCCCAGGATATGCTTACTTATGTGACACACTTTAAGCAACTAGCCAAGAAAGCAGACTGGTCCTCAGAGGCCTGTTTCTCCCTCTTTCGAAGAGGATTGAATGAAGAGATACAAGACGAGCTAGCCAGGGTAGCTCGCCCAAGTTCCTTCCAGGCTCTCATGGATCTTTCTGTACAAATTGACTTTTGTATCCAGGAAAGAAAGGTGGAGAAGAAGAAGAATAAAGTATCCTACCAAAAGGCCTCCACAGAACCTTCCCCTAGACCTGAGCCTGCTTCTTCCCTGACCACGGACCCAGAACCCATGCAACTAGGAGCCTTTCGCGGACCCATAACTCAGCAAGAAAGGATGCAACGGATTCACACTGGTCTATGCATGTATTGTGCCTTTGATAAACATCTTGTGAGAGAGTGCCCTATCGCCCCTCCACAGCGTTCGGGAAACGCCAGCTCCCGATCCTAGATGGAGCACAGCTTCGGGAGAGAGATCTTTGATCCACATCTATTCCATCCTTGAACTCTCCTGGACAAAACAATCTTGTGATTCTGCAGGCCTTTCTATCACCTTCCAAGAAAGAATCTTATCCCATTCTGGCATTAATGGATTGTGGGGCTATGGGGATATTCATAGATCATGATTGGGTCACTACCCATAACATTCCTTATGAAACTCGGTATGCCTTGGTTACAGAAGCACAACCCTATATCAACTGGGCAGCAGGATCCTTGTTTCTTGGTTCAGAACATTGTATGTCCCACTGTTTATCCCTAGATTCCTCTTCAAGCCCCCCTGAAGATACGCTAACTAACCAACAAGGTTCACTCACAGTCTCGAACATCATCCAGGTTCCCAGGGCCTATCAGGACTACACTGATGTGTTTTCGACCACCATAGTTCAAGCCCTTCCTCCTCACAGACCTGAAGACTGCGCAATTGATACTGACCCCTCAGCAGTGATTCCCTTTGGAAGAATGTTCATTTTATCAGAACCTGAGAAAAGAGCCCTCCACGAATACCTGGATACCAACTTAGAAAATGGCACTATACGACCATCCAAATCCCCGGCGGGAGCTTCATTGTTTTTTGTTCCTAAGAAAGACACCATGGAGCTTAGACCTTGCCTGGATTAACGTGGGCTTAATCAATGCACCCTCAAAGACCACTACCCATTGCCCCTAATCTCGGATATACTGGAAGCGGTAAGACGAGCTGTAGTGTTCACAAAATTAGATCTCAGAGGTGCCTACCATCTGATCCGTATAAAGGAAGATGACGAATGGAAAACAGCCTTTAGAACACCTTTTGGTCATTTTGAATACTTGGTTATGCTCTTCGGACTTGCCAATGCCCCAGCGGTTTTCCAACGTTTTATGGACCGGGTGTTCTCCGATATGCTGTTCCTCTTCGTCATAGTATACCTGGACGACATACTAATATACTCCAAGGACCCTCTGAAGCATGAAGAACATGTTAAGGCAGTTTTACAAAGTTTACGTGAACATAAGCTCCTGGCTAAACCCGAAAAGTGCCTTTTCCATGTGTCCACCGTTCAATATCTCGGATTCGTCCTCAGCCCAGAAGGAATTGGAATGGACCGCTCGAAAGTAGACTCTATTCTATCCTGGCCTGTTCCCACAACTATGAAACAAATTCAATCCTTCCTGGGGCTTGCTAACTTCTTCCAGAAATTCATACCTTCCTTTTCGGAGATTGTACATCCGATCATCTCATTGTTGAAGAAGGATACACCCTTTCACTGGACAGCAGTCCAAGATGAGACGTTTCAACGGTTAAAATCAGAGTTTACACAAGCCCCCATCCTGGCCCAACCTGACATCGATCAACCCTTCCTAGTGGAAACTGATGCCTCTAACTACGCCATCGGGGTAGTCCTGAAACAAGAATTTGATGACAGGTTAGAACACCCCATCGCCTACCTTTCTCGCACCTTGACCCCTAGCGAAACCCACTATTCTGTTTTGGAAAAGGAACTACTAGCCATCCGTCAAGCCTTCACAGACTGGCGTCATCTACTCCTGGGAGCGAAACATCCTGTTCAGGTCCGCACAGACCATCTGAATCTTCAAGTCCTGCAATCCTTGGAATGTAGGAACAGTCACCAAGCCCGTTGGGCCGCCTTCTTCGCCCAGTACCAGTTTCAAATTCATCATGTTCCTGGAACACACAATATAATAGCTGATGCTTTATCCCGATGTCCTGACTATGAAATTCTTGAAGACCGATCCTTTCCAAAGATGTTTCCCCACACAATATTCGTTGCTCAAGCAATCAGTCTCTTAGAAGACATTCAGATTCAAACTCCGTCTTCTGAAATCTGGAAGGAATATGGTGGGAGGAATCAATGGAATCTCAAGACGAAGGGCAGATATTTATTCAAGGACAATTGTCTGGTCATCCCCACTCAGAGACTACGATAAAAGATCACAAGCCTATGTCATGATATCCTTCATTCAGGACACCGTGGCATCACCAAAACCATCCGTCTAATACAGAGGCAGTTTTGGTGGCCGAAAATGAGGGATGACGTCCATCATTACATCCAAACCTGTGCAATCTGCACTCAGAACAAGCATGACAACCGGAAACCGGCAGGTCTCCTACTCCAACCAACGCTGCCAACAAGACTTTGGGAATTCATCGCTACGGATTTTATTGTGGAACTACCACCTTCCAGAGGAGACACAGCAATTATGGTTACCATTGATCTATTCACTCACATGGCTCACTTAACACCTTTATATAAATTACCATCCTCCTCTGAACTTGCCGGAATCTTCCTGGAACACATATTCCGACTTCACAGACTACCTTCCAAGATCATATCTGACAGAGGACCCCAGTACATATCTCAGTTCTGGAAACAATTATGTCGCATACTAGGTATCCAACGTGCCCTATCTTCCGTTTATCATCCAAAAACCAATGGGGCTACTGAACGAGTGAACCAAACTCTGGAACATTATCTTCGCTGTTTTGCCACCAAGGTCCAGGACGATTGGTCACTCCTAATACATGTGGCTGAGTTTGTCTACAACAACTCTGATCACCCGGCTGTCAAGACCAGTCCCTTCTTCTGTAGCCAAGGATTCCACCCTTCGGTTCTACCATCCATTCTCCCTCATCCTACCCCTGTACCTACAGTCGACTCCTGGATTGAAAGCCTCATCAACGTACACAAAGAAGTGAAAGAACACCTTGAAAAGGTCCAAACAGACACCAAGCGCTATGCTGACTCTAAAAGAAGACCAGGGCCATCAAACACAATAGGTAATGAGGTCTGGCTATCCTCGAAACATCTGCCTCGACACTTACAACCAAATAAATTGGCTCCCCGGTATTATGGTTCTTTCTCCATAAAGGAAGTCATTAACCCAGTCGCCTTCCGACTCAAACTACCAGAGTCCTGGAAAATAATCCACCCAGTTTTTCATACTTCTATGTTGAAACCATACGTCCAGTCCTCCCGAACTGCTCCAAGATTTACCCCTGTGATTGTCAATGATCAGTTAGAATACGAGGTTTCCAGAATATGTGACTCCAGGTACAGACGTGGACAGCTACAGTATCTGGTCGAATGGAAAGGGTATCCTCCCAGTGAACGCACTTGGGAACCAGTCTCAAACATAAGTGCCCCCAGACTGCTCCGAAGGTACCACCTTGTACACCCGGACAAACCCGGAGGAACTGAGTTTCGGAGGAGGCATGCTGTCATGAACCATCGTACGCGTCCCTTCTGGACTTCGTGGTCCCTGACCCATAGGAGATTAAACTCAATTGTACTCCCAACATGGCTGCGGAACTCGGAATGATGTCTGCCAGTCTTCGCATAGTACGCTCTACGTCTACAAAACAGGCACGCCCCTGTGGCCCCACGCGTCTCAACGCTACCGCTTGCAGTAGTCAGACATGTGCGGCCCTAGTTCGTACGGCGATTCCCTCTTGTTCCTGGTTCCCGGTCCCCTGATTCTCCTCTCCTAACACCCTTCCCTTTCTTTCCTCATCCTGCACTCCTGGATTGCGAGCGCATTCTCCAAGTGCGCTCTTCCCCATTCCTGGACTTATCCCGGACATCTGAACGCTTCCTGGAGTCGGGTCACGAACCACACGCTGGAATCCAAGGATTCACGCACGGGGTTGTACAAGACCCGAATAGTGCATAAGAAGGCAACTTCGAAGATCCCGAACAAACAATACAGACAGGTGAGAAGAGGGGAAACCTGTGACGACAACACTTAGTTCCGGGACAATGCGTGTGTCTCTCCTCCTGAGGGATGACAACATTACTACTTTGGCTGCCCAATCTCGATCATTTAAGGAAAGAAAACTAACTCTTTAATAAATTCCATTATCTCTGGATTTTGCTGTCTCTGCTTGTAGGTTGCAGGTACTGGAATGATTGTCCTTCTTTGCCTGAATAATAGATTGTCTCTTGTCTCTGGAAGCAGTTCTCTTTTCTGTATAAGAAAATGTCAAAATAAGGTAATGAATTCAGCAAGTCTCTAGTTTGCCTGTTCAAAATAAACAAGCTCCCAGTCAATGGCTCTTATCTGTTTCACTCCAGAAGACATGTCGTGTCCTTGTCAGCATAAACAGGAGTGAAGTTTCTGGCAACGTTTTCTCGATCTCTCCCTCGGCGGAAAGTCTTACAATCTTCGCCGGAAATTCTGATGATGATTAGAAAGTTCAACCTGCATTACAATGCCATGCAGGAACATGCTCATCTGTGTAAAGTTCGCTGGGTCTCTGATGAAAGTGAGGACGTCAACACCAGCAGGCCTCCCCACTAGCTCTGGAAAGTCCTAGATTAGGCAAAAGAAGACGTTGCTCGCCAGTCTGCTATCTTCTGGTGATAGGGACATTTGTCTTGTCCTCCCTGTATTCCGGAAGCAGAAGGAACTGCTCGGCAATCACAATGAGCAGTCTCCTATTGTCTTTTCGTTTTCAGGGTCTTGAACAAATTCAGTGATGTTAGTGATCCTTCCCACTAATGACGGGTACAACCTCACTACTAACTCGAAATATATTAAAACGTCCTTAGTGATGCCACTGCTCTGGGACACCATAAGTAAGTCCAAATAAGGCTCCTGTATGAAAAGAGTCTGGATACTGTATTTTCTTCCAATTTATTTTTCCTCAATCAAAATTTGGCATATCCTTTTCTCATCAAGGCTTCAGTGTGCCTTAGTCCAAAGTTCAAAGTGAAGAAACTATGTTGTGGCTTATACGTGAAATTTTTCTTCTTCTCCCTGCAAAGGATGCTCAGAGTGTCTGTGTTTATGTCCTTATCTCCTTATTTTGCTCAGAGGAAATGTCCAAAATGAAGCCACAACTTTGCACAAAAGTTCTTTGCCTTTACTTTGCTGGTCATGCGTCCTTCCTTGTCATGGATCTTGTCTGCACGTGCTGTGGTTCGTCCCCGTCATCTGTAGTCTCTATGCATTGGGGTCTGGGAAGAGGGCCTTCTCCATTGTTTGGCTTGATGTCACCCAGGAATATCCAAGCTCTTCTTCCCTGTAGCTTGACTGCAGAGGGAGTGACGTCCTCCACTCCGAATGGACCGTTGAACCTTGGCTTGTCCCACTTTTTTCATGTGTGGTTTCTCACCAGGACCGTGTCTACAGGGAACAGTTGTGGATCATGTAAACCTTGAATTTGGTCTGTTGAAGTATCTCCTTCTGTGTTCTGTTCTGCCCTGCACCCTTTTTGTCATTGCTGCAGCTGTCCTGAAATTATGGTAAGACAAGATGTCCTGCAATTCAAGAAATTTTGCATTTCTGATCCTAAAACTTCGCCTGTCGGCTGAGCATCACATCTAGCTCTATCTTGGGTGTCAATGGTGTGTTCATCCTTCTGCCTGTCATGATTTCATGCGGCGTAAGATGGTGGTCAGAACCAGGCTGGTTTCGGAGCGCATACAGTGCCAGTGGAAGGCAGTGCAGCCATCCTTTCTTTAGAGTAAGCTTCAACTTGGCTATCCTTTCCTTTAACAAGCCATTGAGCTTCTCGCATATACCGTTCCCTTGAGGATGATACGCCGAAGAAAGCTTGTGCTTTATACCAAGCAGCAAACAAATCTGTTCAAATACTGCATTAACAAAATGAGGACCATTATCTAACCTCATGACCTCACATACTCCCCATCTGGGAAATACCTCCCTCACCAGAAATTTGGCCACACAGGTAGAGTCTGGGTGTGTACATGGACCTGCTTCTATCCATCTAGCGAATGGACACACACAACTATTAGATACCTGTACCTGTTACATACTTGAAATATCTCGACATAATCAACATGCAAGTGCTGAAAAGGTCCATTGGGCCTTGGGATGACTCCTCTAATTACTCGTAGTATATGCCCAGCTGTGAACTGTTGGCAGATTATACAGTTCACCATAAAAACTGCAAGGTGCTCTGCTAAGTTTGGTATAAACCAGTCTTCAGCAATCGTCGCTGCTAGATTCTCTTTTGTCATGTGCGCTAGATAATGCAACTGTTCCAATGCTATTTTCAATAGGGCTATAGGCATCAATGGCTTACCAGTGCTGTCTTGTTGCCACAAGCTCTCAGAGGTGTTTAAAGAACACTCTTGCCGCTTCCAAAGATTTTTTTCTTCCTGTGGTGCCTCCCCTTGGAGTTCCGTTAACTGGGTTTGCCCCATGTTACTATAACCTTCAGGTTCACTTTGTACAACAATCATTCTCTCATGCACATCAGTTATTTCCACATTCATTATTATTTCGTCCTTGGTCACCACACGCTTGGCTTCCGTGTCTGCTGCTTGATTTCCAAGTGAGATAAAATCTATCCCTCTTGTGTGGGCGGTGCATTTCATGACTGCTATGCCCACTGGGAGTTGTAGTGCCTTAATGAGCCTATCCAATAAGGCTGTGGCACTGGTGTGCCATCCGCTCGGCGGTAGCCCCTCCTTTTCCAGCGTGCTAGATCTGCGTGCACTGTCGATGTCAAATAGGCAAAGTCACTGTACACCGTTTCTTCCTCTTCTGTGTGATTCTTGATAGTGAGGATCAACGCCAATAATTCTGCAGCTTGCGCTGAATAATGAGATGGTAATTGTGCACTAATGAGTACTCGAAATTCTCCATTCGCTGCATGCTTCATCACAGTGGTGCCTTTATATCTTTGCCCGTCATTTTGATCGATTCTCGAAGAACCGTCAACGAAGACAATTTCTCCTTCTGCTAGTGCATTTTCTTTTACTCTGGGAATCTCATCATAGAATTCTTCATAGTTCGCTCAGTCATGGATTGGCTCTCTGTCAGTGACTGGCTCTGCTATAAACATAGCTGGGTTCACTATCTTACATCAAATTATCTTAATCAATGGATTTTATATGATCACTTTATAAGCAGAAGCTCTCTGAGATGTCAATGTGCTTTTCGGTTTCTCTAGAATGGCAAATAATGCGTGCTCGACGAACAACGTCATTGAGCATTCCATAACAATGGTTGTAACCTTCTCTGTGGCGAACGCTGTAGCAGCTAAACTTTGTTTACACAGGAAGTGACCCCTCATCACTGGGTCTAGATTCCTACTGTAGTATGCCAGGGGGTTGTCCCAACATGGTTCTCTGTGTGAGTACTGCCGTCATAACACTGCTATTTGTGTGTGAAAACAGGTAGAATTCTTCTGCATAATTGCGAATTCCTAGAACTGGTGCCGTGCAAAAGGCCTTTTTGAGTTCAGCAAACCCTTCTTCCATGGTTTTGGTCCATTCAATTTTTTCTTTAGTCACCTGTGCTTTCTTTAGGGCTTGTAACAAGGGCTTGGTATAAGAGCTGTAGTCAAAGACCCATGCCCTGTTATAATTGCATAATCCTAGAAAACTCTGCATCTATTTTATCGTGTGTGGCTTGTCTGTGTTTAATATGGCCTCAGCCCTTTCAGGGGTAACCCTTTTCCCCTCATGTGAGATGAGCTGGCCTATGTACAGTACTTCTTGCTGACAATATTGTAACTTCTCTTTGCTAACCTTATATCCTTTCTCAGCCAATATAGTCAATAGCTAAATAGAATCGTGCCTGCACATTTCCTCTGTCGTACTGCAAATTAAGATATCGTCCACATTTTGCAAGACAACACTTTCTAATGCGATATTGCTTAAGTCCATCTGTAGGACTCTGTTGAAAATCGAAGTCGACTCACACTACCCCTGAGGTAACCGTGTGCTTTTCAGATGCATTTGCCTGAATGTGAATGACGTCAAATCTTGTGAGCAATGGGATTGTGAAAAATGCATTTTTTCAAGTCAATCATTGTAAAATATTTTGCCTCAACGGGTATATTACATATATTACATAGGATTGTGGACGGGTTAGGTACTCGAGGGAACTCAGCCTCTACAATATTATTTATCAGCTTTAGATCTTGGATTAAACACCAACACCCTCCCTTTAATTTTTTGATGGGGTACACTGCAGTATTGCATGATGACTCCGACATCACTAAAATGCCCTGCTCCATCATAGCAGAAATGGTCTTGGAAATTCCTTCATCTGCTTCCCTAGACATGGGATACTGTTGTGCTTTGGGTAAAATTGCTCCTGGCTTCAATTTAATCTTTACTTCTCCGTCTCCTTTCAACAAGCCTACGTCCTAAGGGCCTGTAGTCCACACTGAGACAGGCACCTCTGCCATGTTGTCATCAAAATATTCAGGACGTTTTTATGCCAGCATCATTCTCTGCGGCACCACTCATTTGATCATTTTCACCCAATAAACGAGATTAACCTCAACTGGTGTTCTACTATACTTGTTTGCTCTTCAAACAGACCATCATCAGTGACGTCGGTCAATCTGTATCCTTCCTCAATGGTGATCACTGCACACCGTTGTCTGCCTAATCCATTCCCAACCATCAATCAAAGCCACTTTTCCTCTTACTAAAGCTGTGTGTATTGACAAGGGAAACACTCGTCCCTTTTCCTCATGCATAGGTATTCTTGGCCTGAATAGAAACTCATCTGGGGTTCTCATGGTTTTGTCTGAAAACCACAAGTCTACAAACTGCTCTGGACATGGAAAGGTTGTAAGCACAAGCTTTTTATTTCCAAACTTGCCTGTTCTGGCTGAAGATTGGGGTTCTTTCTTGACATTCATGCGTACAAAAATGCACCTGACTTGGTGAGACCACCCGAGAGATTAAGATTATTGTGAAACTATTTTGAATTAGACAAAGAACTCCTTACACAGAAATCACCATTTAAAAATGAACACCCTCACAATGGCGTTCCCCTTTGAATTTTCTGAATGTGAAACAACTTTCAATGAAACTGGTTATTTATGGCAACATCAGAGATTTCTCACTGAAGCAAAAGAACATACATGTTTTGAAAGCTGCAACCCTTTTACAGAAACAAATAATCTATTGATAAATCAGAGATTTCACACTGCGGTGGAACCATATACATGTTCTGAATGTGATAAGTCTTTCAGGCAAAAGGGTCATCTATTGATTCATCAGAGAAATCACACTGGGGTGAAACCATACACATGCTCTGAATGTGATAAGTCTTTTTTAAGCAAAAGAGTGAACTATTGAGACTCCAGAGAAATCACACTGGTGTGAAACCATATGCATGTCCTGAATGTGATAAGGCTTTCACGAACAAGAGTAAACTATTGATTCACCAGAGAAATCACACTGGGGTAAACAATACACATGCTCTGAATGTGATAAGGTTTTCAAGCAAAGTGTTCATCTATTGATTCATCAGAGAAATCACACAGGGTTGAAACCATATGCATGTTCTGAATGTGATAAGTCTTTCAAGAAAAAGAGTGAACTATTGAGACACCAGAGAAATGACACTGGGGAGAAACCATATACATGTGCTGAATGTGATAAGGCGTTCACAGACAAGAGTAATCTATTGAGACACCAGAGAAATCATACTGGGGAGAAATCATATACATGTTCTGAATGTGATAAGTCTTTCAGGCAAAGGGGTCATCTATTGACACACCAGAGAAATCACACAGGGATGAAACCATATGTGTGCTCTGAATGTGGTATGGCTTTCAAGCAAAAGAGTGAACTATAGAGTCATCGGAGAATTCACACTGGGGAGAAAGCATATACATGTTCTGAATGTGATAAGGCTTTCAAGCAAAGGGGTCATGCTTTGTGTTGCTACCTTGTCCCCCCACCCCCTCTCCATGCTCTGTGTTGCTCCCCTGTCCCCCCACCCCCCTCCATGATCTGTGTTGCTCCCCTCATCCCCCCTCCCCACCTGGTTTGTCCCCTTGCCCCCTCTCCTCCTCTCTCCCTTTTCCTCTCCTACCCCTCCATATCCCATGCCCCTCCCCTGTTATTTGTCTTTACAACCCTCTTGCCCTCTCTCCCCTGTTTCTCCTTTGGTGTGGTCTCTCTCCCTCTCTGCACTCTGCTACTTCATATCCTTGCTTAGACATGCTTGATGGCTGCATGTCTTGTCCCCGCTCTATCACCCCTCTCCCCTCTTCCCCCCCTCTTTCTGTCCCTCATGCCATTGGCACTTACTCCTATCATGTGTCCCTTGACCTTTGATAGCAGCCTGTCTGTCCATCCTCCCCTTCCTCCTGTTTTTCACGTGCACTACATCAATTGTCATCATGCATTATGTTACTGCTTGTTTGTTCTCATGTTCTTTCCCTCCACCTCCCCTCCATAAATGTTTCAGCACTTGCACTATCAGAAATGTCGCCAGGCCTAGTACGATACTTATTTTCACATTCTAAATTGTTTCAAGGACTTGTCAGAATGTAATTTGTTTCTCCCATGTTTCCTCCCTCCTTGAAGCGCTTTGAAACACACTGTGTATAGGCGTTATACAAATAAACAATCAATCAATCAAGGCCTGGTAGCCCCGCCATTAGTATACGTACTCCATATGCAAATATTTCTGGTTCCAGTGGAACAGCTCTCATAGCCGTTTGTCCTGCATATGCTCTAATAATTTTGCATACGTTCAAATAATGCATTCCTGGAGTTGAACGTACTATGCCCTTCTCCATGAATGAGATTGTCATGTTTAACTTCATCATTAGGTCGCATCCCAATATATTTACTGGGGTCTGCCATGAATAAGGTAGTGGCACGTTCATGTCACATTCTCCTATAGAAACTGGAAGTTTGTTTGTAAAAGGAACATGACTTGTTGCTCCTGAGAAGCCCTGAGTATTTATGGCATCACCGGACAAGGAAAACTTGCCTTCACGTATACACAAGCGTGTTGCCCCGTTTCAACTAAGAAGACATTTTCTTTATCCCCTATGACATCCACCCTTGGTTCCTCGTGAGGGTTTGTTGTCACTGATAGGATAGAACACACCAGGTTTCCCAGTGAGCTGTCCTAATACATATATAACTGTTCCTCCATCACCAGTGTTATTTCTCATTCCAGAATTCCGTACCTGTCATGTACTTGTCATCTGTGACAGTTGCATCAGCGACTGTTGGGACTGTCCTTGTGGAAAACTTTTCATATTCTGAGGTTGCAAGTTTTGCTGTGCTCCTGGCGCTTGCTGCTGCACCGTGTGATTTTGTGCAAATCCATTCCCACCCTGCTGTAAAAACACAGGTGGATTCACCATCCCTACTCTTGTTCCTTGGTCGCTTTGCACCATGCCTTGATTTCTGCATGTGTGTGCTAAATGCCCTGTCATCCCACACATCCAACATATTGGCAGAGGTCTGATTATTTGCCCATTTTACATATCTTGATTGCCATTTTGCATGTTTTGAAAACCTCCCAGATTACTCTGCCATCCTCTTCCTCGAAAGCCTCTCACCTTTGGGTAAAACCCTTTATTGCCTTGATCACCCTGCCCTTGATTATTGGCCTTCTGCATGTTTGATCCGTCTGCGTTAGTTATCATTGCCCCTTCAATGGCATATTTCGACAATTTTATCTGCACTAACCTTGCCTCTTCAGCTTTTCGTGCAGCCTCTTTTTTGCGATTTTTCTCTTGCAGCAGCCTGCAATAGTGATCTATGGTCACTGTACTTCAGACCACGGTTTGGCCTCAATTCCTACCAATTTCTTGAGCTGCTTCTGTACCTGACTTGGCAGCCCTTGGCATAATATATGGTAAAACACAGGTATAGATTTCCCCCAAGATTCGCGAGTTTCCAGGACCCATGCATCTTGGAAATTCTGAATGTAAAGCAAAGGATCCTCTGACTCCTTCATTTTATGGGTCATTATGCTCCCATGTCTGAAGTATCCGGCTATAGCAATCGCAATGCTTTCCATACGCGGTTCTGCAATTGTTAGACGGCACTCCATCATGCGCAGTATTAACTGTAGTCACGCCAGGGTAACCTGCACGTGTCCACACATCGTGAGCTCTATCACCAAGTATGGCGATTAAAAGACCCTTAATATCCCCAATAGCTAACGTGTTCCCTCCCGCCATTTTTTCTAACTCATGTGTCCATTTTACGGCTCCCGGTGTTAATATTGGAAGCTTATTTTTCAGATTTTCCCGATCCATGTATGGCCAAGATATATACTGTGGCCTTGTTCCTCCTTTTTCGAGCAACGGGAATTGCAACACATGCACTCATTTTCTTCTCTCATAATTTTCCTATCCACTGCAGGGGTAATATTCCCACATCGCTGTCTACCTGGCAATGTCCTTAGTCTGCTCACATAGGGTGGTGGAGACACCCCCCACTGACCGTAAGATACTTCTTCGTGTCAGTCTGATTGTGGGGCTGACTCTGATGCCTTAGGTGCAGATCCACTAGAATATGACCATCTTATTTTTTTTCCTCCAGAGAAGCGTTTTACGCGTCTTCTCTCATCTTCTTTTTCCTCATATTCCTCTCTTTCTGCATCTGATATTGTCTGTGCCCAACTGGTGCAACTCCTCTCATCTTCCTCGTTCCTATTTAGCGTCAACCTATCTAGGGAAAGCTCTCTATTTCTGCTACTTTGAGAGGCGTCCTCAGTGTCGTACAACTGAGTGTTCTCCAGACGTTTGTCATCTCTTTTCCATTGGGGTACTTGTTCTAGCCCCATTTCATCATATATTCTATCGATCGTCTCTCCGATGCTTCTGGTGTCGAAGTCATCTTCCATATTTGCTCTGGATGTGCCTGGTATTGAATCACACTCAGGAAATAATTCTTCTATGTCTTCCTAGTCTACTACTGGATCAGGTTTTTTAATCTCTCTCTCTCTCCAGATATTCAAGATCTCGTGCTCTCTGTCTTCGCTTGCGTTCTATGTCGTCATCGAACTCTCTGCGCTTCCTCGCTTTTTCCCTGACCCTATCATCTTCCTGTTTCTTCGCATCTCTATGTTAATTTTCCCTTCGTATTTCCTCATCCTTTCGTCTCTTTATTCTCTTTTCCCGTATTTTCTGTTCTTCTTCTTCTATTCTCCTTTGTTCTTGCCTGTCCTGATCATTAGCTGCTCTCTGCTTATGATCACGTTTCCTTTCTTGCTCTTCGCGATACAACTGCTCTCATCTCTGTCTTGTCCCTCGGGACGTTGGAGGTGATTCTCTGTCTCTATCCTTCTCTGGGTTTTCGTCACTATATGCGTAGGTGACTAATATGACAGGTTGCTATATCCCGTGGCTGCTTTAGCTCCCTCAACGGGTAAAATCCTTCGTCTTTGCTGGCTTCACCTTTTGCTTCAGACGGGGTGGGTGGCACAGAAGCTATCCACTCTAAAGGTGGCTCCTCCTCCTTTTCCTCTTGGTACATCTTCCAAAGCTAGGCGTTTAACTAACTTTTTGCCAGTATATGTGGCGTGCAATTATGTCGTTATGCGTTGCAGGACCGTTTTAGATTGCAATCCGCCCTGTGGCCATTGCATAAACATTTTGTGAGCGGTTCCTTTGACCCATTCTGCACTGTACGTTTTCAGTTTAGGTGCATGTTTTGGCAACTTTTTGCACAAGTGTACTAACAGTGTAATGTCTTCCATGCTTACATGTGTTTATCTTCTCCTCATATAACACTTAGTTTTACGTTTCTCAAACAAAATCAACAATTTGAGTGAGCACCAATCGTCGCTAGCTCCAATCCCATTTTTTCACAAAAAAAATTCTTTTGACCTTTTCAGGCAACAACCATCAATTCATGTAATACAAAATCCTGGCTATATAATTGCACAATTTTCATGCTATTTCCCCCATAAATGTTCTTACCTCGTGATTTCAGAGAAAAAGAAAAACACAAGACAGACGCGACAGACTAGACAGACTCTGGCTGGCTATATAAATCTCATGCCCCTATCATTATTCCGACATGTAATGTAACCCCATTTCTTTCAAAAACACCTTTTTAATTGTTTTGCTCTCCTATAGCATCCTATTTTTTCAGGACTTTAAATGCAGGCTTCTTCTAGCATTATATTGAAGCGTAGGTATCTGGGTGTATCCTCTAGCTCGGGTATCCTCCCGGTATCTCCCTTTAGCTCGGGTATCCTCGGGTATCTCTCTCTAGCTCGGGTATCCTCCCGGTATCTTTCTCTATTGCTCGGCCACCTTCGAGTCAATATTTCTTTCCCCTTTTTATATACATTATACTCTTACTCTGACGTTATTTTTGTCCCACCTCCCTCCGTTACCTTCCCTTACTTGTTCTAAGGCATGCAACTTTTTGCCAAAGTATTTAGTCTTTTTTCACTCACTGTTCGCATTTCTTTCCTCTCCGGATGCTCAGGATCACTGCCTTCATTACCGCCTCTCCTTGCTGTTCGTCCGATCAGCTGCTTGTAGAAGTGGGAACGGGTTTGTTGGGGAAAGCACAGGTTCCTTCATACCTCAACCTGCAGGGTTTTCACTTCGACTATCCACGGGGAGCCTCTCGGTCTACTTAGCCGGATGGCAAAGGACTTGTGATATTGCCGAGGACCTAGAGTTACTTATGTTGACGGCCAATGGGTGTCTTATCTAATCGATAATTGATAACCATCCTCTGTGCTACCAAGTGTGCAGTAGGACCCCGGCCAGCCCATAGGACTGGGGATTTCCCAACAGCACCTTAAAATGAGCAGCAGCACCCTTGAGATGGATGGGGTTGCAGATTAACACTCTCGCATCAAATCAATAATGACAACTCAATAGTTTGGCAAAGGGAGTCCGTTTAATGACAAGTTAAAAAAACAGGGAGTTCATGAATATCAGCAATCGCTCGATCTTCATTCTCGCTTCAACTCCAATTAATTTCAGAAAAAACATTCATTCAAAAACTTGTCATCACTGAAGTGTAACTCTTAAAACTTTAGCATGCTACTCTATTGGTTCTAGGAAGGTAACTTTAATATAGGCACTATGGGCCTCATCACGACTTGGGCGGTAACGGTAACGCTATTAGCGCGGGCGGTATTAGCCCTACCGCCGAACTCCCCGGCGCTAATAGCGCCGGATCACGAGTTCGGCGGTAATGTCAATCCCCATTCCCCATTGAGCCCATTCAGGAATGCCCCATTCCCCATTGGGCTCAATGGGGAAATTTTGCGCTAATACCGCCGGCGGATTTCCCGCCGGCGGTAATAGCACAAATTTTCGGCGGATTTCCCCCCAGCTCAGAGCTGGGGAGAAATCCGCCGAAGTCCTGCTTTGGCGGACCCTTAAATCCGGCAGTAATAGCGCTACCGCCGGATTTAAGGGTTACTGCCGAAGTCGTGATGAGGCCCTATATCTGTATATGGTAACGGGGTGTGGGGATTGGATAAACACTGTCAGGTGGGGCATGTAAGCCCTTCCTTCAAAATGGCTACTGTCGAAGTCATTAAAAGTACAACGTCTCATTGGTTCCACTAACTAAAGGACCCTAGATTACTTGGTCCACTATGATTGGGTTGGCATCGACCCCACTTATACTTTTAAACTTGCTTAGCAGCGTGCAGAATAGCCGGCCAGGTGCAGGGAGTTTGTCTGCACCCGCAGCATCCCTCCAATTATTGCTACAATCAATCATCACCTCAGTGGTCATGTGTCATTTATTTCTGTGTGGTCGTCCTCAAGACTGCTTCTTGCTCTGGAAAAGTTAAGGCGTCTGTGCATGGCATAGGTCCATGCGTAGGTGTGAAAGTTCCATCCCTTCTAGTTCGTCTGGTCACGTGATTTCGACACTGTGAAATCGTATTATTCTTCATGCAATTTCGTGTATTTGATTTGATTCTGCCAGCCATCTGACATCTGTGGCTTATCTTGACCTTTCTGAACAGGAATCACTGTTCTTCTTCTCATTAATTGTATCCACTGTTGGTCTATTTCAGCCGATAAGACCTTGGCTTCTTGGCACGATTTACCTTCGTCTGAGTTTCTCTCTGTCTTTAATTCTTGATTTGTTTGCTGCAAAGCTCTCCTCTTGAGACCTTTAGTAAACTTTGGTTGATTCTGCTCTTGTGCATAGTGGAAGTATACTTATATAAAGTGCTCCTTTTGAGGTAGATATGTATAGGTGGCGCTTGCCGCAATTTATTTTACTACTAAACATAAGCAAGCCTCACTATTTCTTGCTTCTTGTGGTTCCTTGCATATGTACACGTTTAAACTAACTGAATATCTTCATCGCGCATATGGCATCATTTCTGACATATTGACATCAATTATTTCACTTTAGGCTCAGGATGTCACGTATCCATGGTGTTTCATCTCTTTTCATCATTCACAGGTCATCATATCTTCTATATGTGAGTCTGCCCAGGTTCTTGTGACATCACCATTCGTCTTCCTTTAGTATCTTTGTAGCTTCTTCAGGTATTGCATTCTGACAATCATCATTCTGTCTCATTTGTCGATATGGTTTTCTCAATGGGTACCTTACTGTACAGGTTTTCTTACGTGTTGGTACTTCAACAGGTGCTGTTTTTCTGATAGGTACTGGACAGAGCCCAACTGCGGCTCTCTGCTGATTTATTTGCTCATCATACGTAACATATTTCAGCGTGAACATTCTTGTTACTTCAAAATGGGTGGTTGGAGTGTGAATCGAGCTTGGCACCTGCTCTACACTGATTTACAATTCATTCAAAAATACATTACCTGTGACATAGTGACCTACGTACACAAATCCTATGCTTCCAAAAAACATAAGTGTGGCAAATACTGCTGATGTTGATAAAAAAACAAAGGTAAATACTATACCAAATGTCGCTTTGGCTTCCCTAGATCAGTTTGCAAAAAAGCACAAGTAAATAGCTTGATGTCCTCTGTGTAAAAGGCAAATCCCCTAAAAACACATACAACATTAAAAGGGACAAAGCATCAATACATCAATCATTACAATGCAATCATCCATTACCCTCTTGTAGAATGCAAATATAGACATACAATACTTTGCAGACGATTCCACTGCAGTTGCAAGATATGTCACAGGCTACCAGATGCAGCCATGCCCCCAAGAATCTGGCCACTGGCCGCAGCCACCAAGATAGAATTAAACCATATAACAAGTATGTACAATACACCTTCAAATAACAAGACTCACCCTGAAGCTACCCACTCCCAATGATGTCTTCGGACAGTAAAAGTGACAACGCCCTTGGCGGCACCTGCACTGCTTTTTTCCCACCTATAAAAACAGATCCCCATCAATTTTATTCCACTCCTCCACCCTTTCCAAATGTAATTTCCAGGCTTTTTTCTCACTGCGCTTTCTGCAGACGCGTCTGTGGTCAAGGGATCAATATGGCGGCCATTTAAAAAAAAACATGACACACCTCACATCTTTAAACATCTAATCATCATGCGTCTTTGATGTCTGGGGACAAAAAGGCCCCTTGTGATTGGCGCATAGGTGTGCGAAGACTCCGAAACAAGAGATTAGTCTGTGGACTAGACCCAGATACCACTAATTTAGTTTGACCTACTTTTTGGCATTTTTTTCAAAAACTACTTGATGGGTTTACACCAAATTTGCAAAAGCATGCTTTCAGGACCAAGCCGCTGCTCCCCGCATATGTTTGGTGAAAATCCATGCAGTGGTTTGGGCTGTAGGCACGTGCAAAGTTTTATTTCTGTTGTGTCTATGAGGATTTCAAAAATGTTGGGATCCCCTATAGCTTTGCCCCCCTGAATTAAACCACACCCAACTTTGCACAATCGTTCCAAGGTGGTCATATAGTATTTATGTAAAGTCTGGTGAGGATCCATCAAATAGCGCCAAAGTTATAACCCACCCAAAAAGTGCTTTTCTATGAGTTGAGCAACTTAACCATAACTACAGGGCAGCTACCACATGCCCTGTAATATATTTGCCAGTATTTCACCGTTGTGGCACGAGGCCTCCCAAAAGTCATGTGGTTTTAGGTAAGTGCATTGGTTTCTAGCCAATTCATCTTATACTTTTGTTGGCTTCCCCAGCCTGGATATGAAACACATATGTACCTTCCACTCGCTGCGTCACAGGATGGTTGTCCATGCAATTCTCTCACTTCAGGTATTGTAAACAGCTTCCCCAGCCTTCATAGGGAAAGTTTGCATTGCTTGCATGCTGCTTTACTTGGGTTGCATGTCCGTTCCACTCATTCAGACTTTCACACTCACAGCGCTTTCTCCAACCTTGATATGCACTAGTCACATCGTTCTCACTCCATTTTACCGGGGTCTGATGCTCCTTGCACCAATAGCAACTTTGGCAGCCTTTGACCCCAAATGTTATAGCCCTTGCTGTCTTCCTCACAGTGGGAGCGTTGGCTCCCGACCATCGGCATTCACCATGTGGCGCTCGGTGACCTGGGCTCTTTGCTTTTCCCTAGTTTAGGCATCTGCTGCTGCCCACCAATTTGCCCAAGTGGTCACGCCACAAGGAAAGCAGGCTTGCGTCCTGTATAGGCTCCTGAAGCCTCCTGCTCGGTGAGCATACCTGCTTCGTGGCCTTCAGCTAGCAGATCTCTCTCTCGCTAGGGCACAGCTCGCTCTGCAGCCCCACGTAGCTCTGCCCCTCCAGGAGGTGCCTGCATAGGCTTGCCTCTTTGTATCAGGGATTCTCCTCCCTCCGTAGGAGTCACGCACAATGATTTCCTATCTCAAGGTCTCTCCCCATTCACAGTTCTTATTGGGTTTACATACATCATTACAATCAAGAAAGGTGTGTCGTCCTTCCTTTACCGCGACCTTCAGATGAAAATTTAAGAGTAACACTTGTCTCCTCGCATTGGCTGCTGTGCACTTTCTTTGGAGGTGGGATTCAGCCGATAGATTTAAACATTGCGAATTCGAATTTATCTGGAATCATATTTAGTTCACAACTGGCCCTGATTTGACATAAACACATGCAGTGTCGCAACTGCGTGTTATCCAAGAGGGCATTTTGTTTTTCATTTGTTTGTTACTTTGGTGATAATGTGGATAGTGCACAACTAAAACTTGGAAATTACACACTCCAATATTTAGTGTGGCGCAGTTTTTTCAGAGTGTGAGAAAAATACTAATGTCATAATAATATAACTTCCTTTCAGGCTATAGCGTCTGGAGATATTGAGTATGTCTACTTTTTAGATAATTTCAGAACAGAGCATGTAATTGTTTATCTCAAATATAAAATATTGTTGGATCTGTTGGTGGATGAACTGCATGCCTTAGAACATTAGGATTTGACCTTTCTTGAAGTAAAGATCCGTCTCTCTGCTTGAGTCTGGGGAATGTGGGCGAAGACCCTCATCTGTCGCTTAAAGACATGGTAGTTTCATGGCGCAGTGAAAACGACCAACTAAGAGTGTCAACAGGTCAAAAATGTTCCAAGGCCCAAAGTAAACCAGAGGGACTGGTCTTGTCTCCCTGGGGCCTTGAAGGCTATGAAAAATCCTCAAGCCACTCAATTTCTCTAATTTCGAAAATAGCAGTTTTTCATTGACCCTTCTTTCATGGAACACTAGCGGTCATATTGTGTTGTTAAAAAATCTGGATGCATAGATTGTTGAAAAATCCTTTTTATCAACATGGTGGATACAATGTCCAGCATTTGATGGTTATGAAATAAGCTTCCAGTCTGCCAAAAAAGGAGCTGTTTTCCGGCCTTTAGGTGGCTTAATCACTATGGTTCGCATATCTGGATTTGTTTCTATTGTTAGTTCAACCACAGTAATGTTTGGGATCTTAGCAACCCACATTAGGCTGAGGCTCAATTTGTTGTTAGATATATTAAGAATTAAAATCTATTGGCATGCTTTTCTCACTAATCTATGATTTTTATGGAATCTATATTAACTTATGTGAATGATTGGTCTGATAAACATGCAGGTGGCCAAGTCTTCGTATTAAACGATTTAAATTGCACTTGCTTGAGTTTTTAGTCGGTGACTGATCTCCCAGAAACAACAGAAGTCAAAAAGCAATATGGGAAAGTTTGGGTAAAGAACATGGAAGGTTTGGGCCCCATGGTGTTGAATGGTTGTTTTCCTGGAGCTGTGCCTAGTAATTTCACCTGTAGCAATGGGACCTCATTTTCTACAATAGACAATATTTTTGGAATAAGGATTTGTTTGATATATGCACTAATCTGTGTATTTGTGCTAATGAGTTCAACAACCATTGGTATTTGTCAACTGTTTTCTATTTTGATTCTGCTAACCTTCACAATCTCTCCACCTATAAGAGTAAATCCAGCTGTTAATAGGATTTGGTAAAATCATGGTGTTGTCCAAAAAGTCAATGAGATGGCTTTGGCTTGTTTAATTGCTTCATCGACAGATTGGCAGTACTGCACTTTCCAGGTTGAGAAGTTTGAGGATTTTGTGAAGGAGCTTCTGTGGTATAGTTTGGCCCGGCATAACGGATTAAAGATTCCAGTAAAAAAAAAAAAACTGCATTATCTTAACCACGACATGTGGCTGATAGGAAAAAGGTTATGCGTGCCAGAATTAGGGGACTGAAATCCTCTGCAACTTTGAGTTTTGCCTGTAAATGTCATCTAATTAAAAAAGTTAAACAATCTTTCAGAAATTGGTTGAGGTTCAACCATGCTCTTCGTATCCAATTAGATGCAGAGAACATGATGCAGGTTTTACAAAATAAAGATTCCAGGTCTTTTTGATATTTAATGAATGACATGGAAATCACCTAATCTGACCATAGAATCTCCTCAGTGTCAGAACAACAATGTGTTACACATTTCAGTGACATTATTTCTGGGGCTGTTGTTGGTGAAGCTCCCTTGACAATATCAAATAGTATCTTAGTCAGTAATTGGGCTCTCCCTGTTGATTGCGAATTAATAACAGAGGTTATTTTGAAGATTAGCACATCACGGGCACCTGGCCCAAATAACCCCTCACACTTGTTATTTAAAGGCCACCCTAACACCTGGTCATTTATTTTGTGCACATTATTTAAGAGTATAGTAGATATAAATATTTTTCCTAAATCTTGTTCTATGGCTCATATCTTACCATATCGTATCGGGAGGATAGCAATGAGGTCACCTTAGAAGCAAGATGATGTGGAGCAACACAGGTTTGATCCCCGGGTCTGCGCTCAGTAAACTGTACAGGAGGGCGGAGCAACCTCTGACGGGCCCATGGGATCAGAGCTCACCCTCAAGTACTTTAAGATGAGATAGCTGCACCTTGAGGAGGATGGGGAGCAGGATACTCTTACTCCAACACCAATCAATAAGGACAACTCAACAGTTTGGCAAAGGGAAGTCCGTTTAATGACAAGTACAAAAAACGGGGAAACAAATGGAAATCAACAGTGATGCGATCGCCCGTCTCGCTTCAACTTCCCCATTCTTCATTCAGACAGCAAGTTATAGCGGATTTTCATCATCGTCGATGTATTACACTCATAAGTTTGTCGTGCAATTCTATTGGTTAGAAAAGGTGGACACCCAGATGCGCTGTGCCCCAAGATTCACCCTGCCTCGCTTCCATCAATCAGCCCTTTAGGGCTATGTGTCAATTAATTGGCAGAGGATGGCCTCGAAACTGTAGCTTCTTATCAGGAGAAGTTATGGCATCCTCTGGGTTTAGATGACATCAGCATGGTGTATTGCTCACCCAGAGTGCACGGACAGTCATTAATCACCAGCGCAGTTGCAGAGCCGATACTTTGAACGCAGGTAGATGACCCAATGACTTACAACCACACGCACGCTTAGAGAGTAAGTAGCACTTATACGACTATTTATTCATAATTAGACATACATAAGCAGTAAGTGATAACACAGGAATGAATCACAGATAAATAACAGAAAAGATAGTAAGTTAGCAGAAATACATCACCATGGGCGTAAATGAATCCCTCATCTCGCCAGAAGTGGCTGGAAGAGCCCGGTAACAGCCAGGCCGAGAGCACAACAGCCCACAGGTATGTCGGAACAAGGCGTCCCCCCTCCAATTGAGGTCTTTGTGCTTATTCCGTCTGACCGTTGAGGGGTTCCGCATATATGCACTCCTCAAAAAGGGGTGGCAATTTTCTCGAACCTTCTGGCAATGCGATTGCGCATTGATGAGTGACCGTTGGTTGCCAGCTGGGTCAACCGACAGTAACCTCAAGGAGCAGAGCGCTTCCCTCTCCTAAGAACAAACGCCACGGAAAACAGTTGCAAAACTCATCTCGAAACCTTGGCGCGGGCATAGCAAACTACAACAAATCTTGTTATCAGGTACCAGCCGGCACCTGCAGATCTTAGCTTTCCCAGCGCCGTGTCCTTGGCTGAAAAGGCCTGCATTCCAGGCCCAGCAGCGAATAACGTTGAAAACATGTTGTTTCGCAAAGCAAGTGCAGCTTTCCACTGAGGCATGGATAAATATCCATTATGGCTCTGAGTGCCCCCAGAATGTACTGCGCACCAGCGGCATGTTTTAGCTCGGGCATCACAATCCACCCTTGGATATTTACTTTCCATAGCCCAGTGGCAGAGGAGCTGGTCTCCGAAACCGACGAAATATTAAAACTAAGTTGGGAATGCATTGCATACAACAACAACAAGCTATTATGATAGCTAATATAATACAAATGCAAGAAAAGCGTAACATAGTGTACCCCCAATATCAGGAATCCATGAAAATAACCAATCCCACCAATTCCCAGTATGATCTTGGGACATTTGAGAAATGAGATCCCTCAAACCTCGAATATGACTTTCAATGGATCGTGAATGTAAAACAACACATACCTTCCACTGCGTTACAACCTAAATTATGCTTCAGCAATAGATAATCAATGGCAGCCCTGTTTTGCAAAGTTGCTTTTCTAATAACTTTGCTATCAAGGAGTAACTCTTCTAATGCCTGAGAAGTATGATTGAGTCCTTTTACTACTAAACATGCTAATTTGATCAAAGATTTTTAACCCCCAGCAGCTAAACCCCAAACTCCCACTAATGAAAGGGTTAATGCTAGAACCTCAGCCTCTGATAGCAAATGCACATGTAAATCACAATCGGGGGATAGACCCACAGACTCGAAAGTTGACCTTTTGCTTCGAGATATTGCTGGGTGTAAAGGGAACATCATTAGTCCTAATCGAGTTAAGGTACATGGACCTCCGGAAATGTTAGCTGGAATATAAGTGTATGTGATGTTGCCACATGAAAAGAGCCATCCTGTTGGAAGTTTCACATGTTTCAGATGACTGGCAGCTATCACTGTATGATTGCAAGACATAGTATTATTCACACTGGTACATGTGCTTGGAACTCGTGAACACAACTGTCTCTCGAACACAGTTTGATTTTGCTGTCTGGTTAAATTGAGCTGTTGGCATTTGCCAATTTCTTTTGCATTGCAGGTCATAAGGTAACACACATCGCCTTGAGTTACATTATAGGTTATAATACGTGTCAAGTTTCTACATTTGTGATCCGTTTCCTGGCAAAACCTGCAGTACTCGTAGACGGAAAAGGATTGCCTAATATCAGAATCTTGAACCAAAGAGTCATTGTGCATGATGCCGAAAATGTGCTTTAGAATCGGAACTGGCGCCGGCACTGCTACTAAGCACGTAGTCAGTAAAGCTTCAGCATTGGGCACGTCAGTAAGGCAAAAGTGCGTAATGTTGAGCACTTGTTGTGCCAGATACGTCCACATATTCTCCGTTTGGGTGATCATTGGAGAATATTTTCACCGTCCTGAAGACGCCTCTTGCATAGCTTGCATCAATGTTGTTTTCTCTTGCGTCTGACGTGTTTGCCGCATTCCACGAACCCATGTCTTCGGTCTGGCTGGCTTTTCGGCATCGGCATAGGGCTGCCTTAGGACATCATTGCTCATCATCATCGGTTTCCCATGGATCACACCAGCCAGACACAGGATCTACAAGGCAAATCCAGAAAAGAGATATCAGTGTTGAAAATCACTCTATTAGGTAACATTTGTCTGCGGGCACATACTGCCATTTCTTTCTACCGGGCTCCATCACTGAGACTACTTGGTCTTTGCTTGATGCAATAACATCTGCAGGCACTGGTGGGCCACTTGGCCTTTCAACCCACACCTTCGCACCCGGTACCATACTGTCTGAAGAGCCAAAACCACAATCCCCACGGATAGTTAACACTGTGGGAGGCTCCCCCTTCTTAATCATGGACAACTTAACAGGAATGATAATTAGTTGGGCCACCCGATCGCCCTTGTGGATCGATAGCAATTTGTCCCCACTATTCATCAGGATGATTTTGATCTCGCCTTGGTAATTGGCATCAATGACCCCTCCCAACACTTGAACTCCCTTCAATGCTAGGCCAGATCTAGGGGCAATCCATTCCATATGCTCTGGAGGAATTTGTATTCTAATCCCTGTTTCAATTACAACAATCCCTCTTGGCTCCAATCTAATTTCCTCATGGGAATGCAAGTCTACCCCTGCTGACTCTGGAGTCGCCCGATAGGGAGCTAAAGAACCCGGGGTGATTTCCCAGTACAATAGGGTTTCTCTGATTGAGTTGGGTTGAATCTGTAAAGTAGGAGTCCTTAGTCGCATCAAAGGTGTTCATGATCATTCACAGGCCTATTGTTTAGCACTTGCACTGCATCAAACACACGATCACGCCAGCCTGTCAAATTGCCATCTCCAGATTTGCGCAGCTGTTCTTTCAACAAACCATTCATCCGTTCAATTAATCCTGAAGCTGCAGGGTAATAAGGCACATGGTAGAGCCATTCAATGCTCTTCTCCTGACAATACTCTTGAATCAATTTGCCTTTGAAGTGTGACCCATTGTCACTTTGAATCTGCAAAGGCACCCCGTAATGCAATATGAGCTGATCTAACAACTTAATGGTGTTCAGTTGTGTGGCACGCTTGCACGGCAAAACCATCATGTATCCTGAGTATGTATCCACAATGGTGCATGCATACTGACAACCTTTACTGATTGGCAGGGGACCGATATAGTCAATTTGCCAAATTTGACCTGGTAACTTTCCTCTTCGTAATGTACCCCGGACAATCTGAGGGATAGGCCTGTGCTGTTGGTGTTGGCACACTGGACATTGCAAAATGATCGTTTTCACTACCTCTAAAGGTGCCCACATTTCTGGTGAGCCCACTTGGCCAAACCCTCCAAATCGTCTTCCTGAGCCTCCGCATCCACAGATGAAATCTTGGTGTGTTCATCTGCAACAGAATTAAACCAACGTTCTAATGAGTCTGTAGCACAATGCGCGTCCACATGATACACAGTGACTTCACTTTGTGATAACATTTCTGCAATATCTTGCCACAGTTCTTTTCCCCACAACTATTTTGAATGAATCTTCCACCCATTCTTTTGCCAGGTTGACAACCACACCGCCAACCCATTTGCCACCGACCATGAGTCCGTGTACAAATGACATCGACCAGGGGTCTCTTGTTTCAATGCTTGGTAAACTGCGTAAAGCTCTGCAAACTGACTGCTCTTCCCTTTCTCTGATGTTGTCAAAATATTTTTTGTCTTGGGATTGTACGACACCGCTTTCCAGTATCGCTCGGTTCCCACATATCGGGCCGAGCCATCTGTGAAACAGGCATGCTCTGTCTGCTCCACGGTCAAATCGCCATAAGGTACTCCCCATTTCACGGGAGACTCGCGTTTTTCAGTCACTTCCTGTGGTATGTAATCTGAGAGCGGTATGTTGGCTACTTGTTCATGTAATTTTGCAACCCCACCCTTCCCTGATTTGGCTCTGTCTTGAGAGTACCATTTCCATTTAATTATGCTGGCTTCTTGAGCATGTCCTATTCTATGTGTTTTAGGAGAGCTCAGCACCCATTGCATAATCAGTATTTCTGGCCTCATCAATACATCATGGCCCATTTGCTCGGTATCAACAAGGGCCCAGTAACATGCCAGCAACTGCTTCTCGAACGGAGTGTATGAGTTACCAGCATCGGGCAACTTACGACTCCAGAACCCCAATGGCACACGTTTCCTTTCTGCCACATACTCCAGTTAGCATAATTGTCTTGTACAGACACATTCAATTCCACTTCGCCTTCCTTTAATGGCCATAGATCAAGACCTGCTGCACGGTGTCTTTCGCCAAATCAAATGCTTTTTGCTGCTCTTCCCCCCACTGAAACTCAGATTTCTTTCATGCCACTTTGTAGAGGGGGGCCAGTATCTGTCCTAAATGGGGAATGTACTGTCTCCAAAACCCAAACAGCCCTATGAACTGCTGAGCTTGCTTTTTGTTAATTGGAGTGGTGAACTCAAGTATTTTCTGTCGGGCCTTCGGCACCATTTCTCGATGCCCATTATGCCACTGAATCCCTAGGAATATCACTGTTTCAGCTGGGCCTTGAATTTTGTTCGGATTAATCTCCCACCCTTCCTTCTTCAATCCTTCCATAATAACTTCCAACTGGTTTTGCACACTGCGGTCATCCTTGCCCTGAATCAAAATAACATCAATGTAGTGAGAGATTTGTATGTCAGGTTTACACGGTATCTTGTCTAAGTGCTCTACCACCAGCCGGTGACAGATAGTCGGGCTATGTATGTACCCCGTAGGCAACCTTGTAAAGGTATACTGACGCCCGCTCCAAGAAAATGTAAACTGCTCTTGGCACTCTTCAGCAATTGGCACAGAGAAAAATGCATTGGCTAAATCTACCACTGCATACCAAGTCCCCTCAAACTTTTGGACATTCTCAATCAAGGTAATGGCATCTGGGACCGCGGGCACTAAGGGATGAGTGTGTTTATTCAACTCATGGTAATCCACCATCATCCTCCAAGACCAATCCACTTTTTTGACAGGCCAGAGAGGATTGTTCCACGCGGTAGTAATGGGGCGTAACACACCCGCCTCCACATACCCTTTGATGGTGTCTGAAATGTCCTTGTGCCCCCCAGGTATGCGGTATTGCTTCATTGCTACCCGCTTGGTTGCCACAGGCACTTGTATTGGGGGTATCTGCAATTTGCCTACGGTAATGGGTGTGCAGGTCAATGCACTCACCCCAAACTGGTACGTTTTACCTCCAAGTCCCAAAGTCAACCCTTCCAGAATGTTAAAGCCAATTATGTATTCAGGTAGCGGGACAATCAACACTTGGTATTTCTGCCTATTCAAATTGCCCATTTTCATTTTCACTTCAGTTTGTACTGCAAGGGTCTCTTTTCCCCCGAGACCTGTAATAGTAAATTGTCTGCCTTTGAATCGTGCTGGATTTCCATGAATCAGAGAGGCCTCCGCCCCAGTGTCTATCAATGCTCGCATCCCTTGCGTATTTCCTGGCCCCCAAAAAATCTTAACATTAACATGGGGCCGGCAATCAACATTTATGCGAGCAGACGCTGCCGGAGCTTGGCCGCAACCCTAGTCAAATTTTGAATGAGTGCGACCTGACTCTGCCTCTAGCATTGCACTCACCACCTTCCTCAAATCAGTGTATGTTGGCTGGTACAGGGAAGGTGTCCCCATAGACCCCTCTTCCTGTTCTTCCTCAGGAGGAGCAGAAGGTGAGGTGTCCCGCTGGGGCTTAGTCACCACCTGTTTCTTAACCTGTTTGTAGCGCTCTTTGGCTGCAAGCCCTCTCTTTTTGTATAGTTCGTACATGACCCTGGTTTCAATGCCATCAATTTCTTCCCGTGGCACACCATCTTTTAACAGGGCCAAAAACATGTCTTTTCTGGACACTCGGGAGTCTCTACTATCTTGCCTCCTGCCTTCAGTTCTTCTCTCACTACGCCCCTCTCTCTCCCGTGGCTTGTCATCACTCTTGTCCCACTCCCCTAAATCTGCCAGTTGCCGAATGGCATCCACCACCTCATCAGTGGGTTTGCCCGTCATACCTACGAGCAAAGTCATAATGACACTTTTGTATGCGGGGGCAGTCCTGATCACCATATTCCTGGTTGAAACTGAAAGCGGTACGACCCCCATTTGTCCTGGTGCCTCTTCATGAATTGCCTCTTTCATAGCATGCTCTCTGACCTTTTGAATCACTTCTTTCAAAGTATACCACTTCTTTTCCTCACTGGGCCAGTCTGTGGTAATAGGATACTTGCGATTACATGCCTGGGCTGCTAGTTGCAACAAAGACACCTGTGAAGCTTGCCCATTCTCATCAGGGGGCAGCCCTGCCCTTAAGACCTCCTGTACACTGGTGTCATTTGACTGAGGCAAAAAGCGCAGTGAGTCTGTGGCATCTATCAACAGCCCTGCGGGCACCATCTAACAATCCCACCATCCATGTCAATAAAGGCTCGCCTGGCTTTTGCCTCAAACGAGTAATGATTTCCCCAACCTCCTGCTGAGTGTAATCTTCCAGCGTGGTTAAATCCACAACCCCACCTGCAGGATCCTGCGGGTGGGGTCCGGCACGCCATCTTCTAACAGGCTTAGCTGCCACCGCCTTTTGATTAAGTTCTGCTTTGGAATCTGACTAACTTGCCGAGCTGCTCTCTGGGCTGGTTTAGTCAAAAATGTCTCCATCCCACTTATCAGGGTCCCAATCCACACCTGCAGTGGCGATTACAGCTGCCACTTTCCTTTGGTTCACCCCTCCCCGTCTTTTCCTGTACTTATAGTGGACTACTCTGACTGCTGCCCTCTCTGCCACAGCCTGATATTTATCAGCTTTATCTTTGAAAAGTTTCATTTGAATCTGCTGCATTAATGCAATCTGCTTTTCTGCAGCCAACTCTTTTTCTAATCGCAAAATATAATTTTTCATTTCCACATTTCTTTGATGTATCTTTCGGTAGGCATGCATGAGAACCCAACCCCGCCTACCTAGCGCAGTGCATTCCTTTCCCCTCTCTACTAAAACCTGTTGTAAAACAAGACATTACATCTGACGGATCAGCGTCTACCAATCCATGTACCATGTTTCACTTAGCTCCGCACCGCATGCCCACACCTAGGCCAATTTATCATACGGGCTCTTAGCCCACCCTGGAATTATAACATCAGAACATTCACCGCCAGCGGGAATGCTCTTTTTCCTGAACAAACTATTCATCATTGCAGTAATGTACAAAACCTTTTTATATATAGATATTTATGTTTTCCTTTCCACACTGCAGTCACTCGCACACACACAAAAAAAACAGATTAACACAGTCCAACACTCACTGCCAAATAACTCTCGCTTGCAATGTAAGAAAAGCCTATCTGCGTTCAAACAGATTCTTTAATATTTGGAGCAATTCATCACAAATATCCCATCCTCTTTGAAAAAATGTATTGCTTGCCCAGAGTGCACGGACAGTCATTAATCACCAGCGCAGTTGCAGAGCCAATACTTTGAACGCAGGTAGACGATGCAATGACTTACAACCACACGCACGCTTAGAGAGTAAGTAGCAGTTATACGGCTATTTATTCATAATTAGACATACATAAGCAGTAAGTGATAACACAGGAATGAATCACAGATAAATCACAGAAAAGATACTAAGTTAGCAGAAATATATCATCATGGGCGTAACTGAATCCCTCATCTCGCCAGAAGCGGCTGGAAGACCCCGGTAACAGCCAGGCCGAGAGCACAACAGCCCACAGGTATGTCAGAACAAGGCGTTCCCCCTCCGACTGAGGTCTTTGTGCTTATCCCGTCTAACCGTTGAGGGGTTCCGCATATATGCACTCCTCAAAAAGGGGTGGCAATTTTCTCGAACCTTCTGGCAATGCGCTTGCGCATTTATGACCGTTGGTTGCCAGCTGGGTCAACCGACAGTAACCTCAAGGAGCAGAGCGCTTCCCTCTCCTAAAAACAAACACCAAGGAAAACAGCTCCATAACTCAACTTGAAACCTTGGCGCAGGCATAGTAAACTACAACAAATCTTGTTATCAGGTACCACCCGGCACCTGCGGATCTTGGCTTTCCCAGCGCCGTGTCCTCGGCTGAAAAGGCCTGCATTCCAGGCCCAGCAGCGAATAAAGTTGAAAACATGTTTTTTCGCAAAGCAAGTGCAGCTTTCCACTGAGGCATGGATAAATATCCATGTCAACCGACAGTAACCTCAAGGAGCTGAGCGCTTCCCTCTCCTAAAAACAAACGCCACGGAAAACAGTTCCATAACTCAACTCGAAACCTTGGCGCAGGCATAGTAAACTACAACAAATCTTGTTATCAGGTACCACCCGGCAACTGCGGATCTTAGCTTTCCCAGCGCCGTGTCCTTGGCTGAAAAGGCCTGCATTCCAGGCCCAGCAGCGAATAACATTGAAAACATGTTGTTTCGCAAAGCAATTGCAGCTTTTAAATATCCATTATGGCTCTGAGTGCCCCCAGAATGCACTGCGCACCAGCGCTATGTGTTAGCCCGAGCATCACACATGGGTACCTCTTCACGCTTGGCTGGTCACGTGTCCGTACAGCATGAATCTGCTTCATTTTCCCTCTATTTGTGTATTTGATTCTTCCTTTAGCCTTGCCACCTGGCTGGGCCTCCTTATCTTGACCTTCACTGGCTGGCTGCTATGCTCTTAAGTTTCATTTCTTCAGAGTTGCCGCTCTCCTCCCTTCCTGGAGTTGACCTTGATTTCCCAGGCATGAGCTGCTTCTTAGTGAATTTCGATTCTGCTTGTGGCTTGAGCTAGTATATGAATCCTGTCCTGTTTGTCCTCCACCATCCAGGGCTTAATTCTGCTTTTATAAAATGTAGTCGCACTTGTATAATGTGCTTCTTGAGGTAGATATATAGTTGGTGCTTGCCACTCTATCCTTCTACTAAGCATTGCAAGTAGTACCGTTTCCTTAGCTTCTTGCGTTCCAAGCCTATTTACAGGCATTTAGCCAGTTACGTAGTTTCCATCCTGCTTTTATGGTTACGTTTCTTTAAAGTTCGGCATCGTTTCTTCTTCTATGTCCATTACATCATTATTCGTAACATTTCGTCTTTGTTTATCACCTTTTTGGTTGTCATTTCTTTCATCTGTGAGTCTGTCCGGGCCTTTGTGTCATCACCATTCGCCTTCATTAAGGGCCCTTTGGGTCTCTTCAGGGACAGTTTGTAAGTAGTCTTCATTTCGCAACAGCTGCTGGTACGGTTGTCTCAATTGGAACCGTGCAGCCCATAGGTTTATGGTTATTGGCACTTCAATAGGTATACAAGTCCTTCTGATGGGTCCTGGACAGAGCCCCACTGTGGCTCTCTGTTGGTTTATTTGCTCCTTATACGTCACATATCTTGACGAATATGCTTCTGGTATCTCAAAATGGGTGGCTGAAGTGCAGGCCATATTTGGGACCTCCTCTACACTCCCCCCTCTGGTTGATTCATCGACCACTTCTGCTTCCTCCTTTGGGTTAGTCTTACTTGGTTCTTCTGTATCCACTTCTTCGTTTTCTGGGTTTGTACATGATGGTGTGAATGTGTGTTTCTTTGGAGTCCATTTTTTTATCGCTCCTTTCAGGCTTCCTGCTGTTTTTACATGTTCGTCTTTGCTTCAGGTCGTAAGCTGACACTGTCCATTTGGGCTGCAATAGATCCATTTTCCTTCATACCTTCTTCGTTTCCTGGGGTACACAAATTTTGTTTCTTCTGGTGCAAATTCGCTGGCCTTCACAAAGTCTCTTATTTCTTCATCTGTCAGGTCTCTCGGCTTCCATCCTGGTTTGACATCGATCTTGATCTTCATCCCAATGGCTTTCTTCACAGTCTTCTGGCATTGTGTGATGATTATCTTGATAACACAAAACCCTAGTAGTATCATCAACAGCAGGGCTCCCAGAAACTTGAATATGTCTGCCATCCATTGTGGGACCCATGAGAATAGAGTTCCAAACCAGCTGTCAACATCTACTTCGTCAGTTTCATGGATCATCTGGTTCTGTCGGTTTGTCAGCATATTTATGGCTTCTGTTAAGGTTCCATTTTCTTCATCATGCGAGGGTATGAATGTGCAACATCATTCTCCGATTTTTGTGCAAACACCACCATCCATCGCTGTGATCATGTCAAGTACATATCTGTTCTGGAGAGTCATTAATCGGATTGCTCTTAGTTCTTCTTTAATCATGTTGAATCCTTTTATGGTGGTGTTGATGGTCTGTAATAATTCCCATCTGGTTATCTGCAACCATTTAGTATTTGCTCCAACTTGGAATCTTGGCATGAGGATTGTTGCGAACACTGATGAGGTGAGGCTGAACAGCCTGTGTTCATATGGAATTGCATGAAAACCTTCTTCTGATTTGGCAGAGAAATAATTTTCTCTCTTCATACAGGATACTAGCTCCACAGATCTCTTCGTCCTCAAATGAGCATCTGCCTTCGGGAAGCTGTCGATGTTCAGGTCACTTTTCGGGATCACTAGTGCTGGAACGTGGACGTTCACTTTTGTGCATATGCCTTCCCAATTCTTTGGCAGTCTTATGTATGCCTTGGATCCACACGCCCAGTAATGGTCCATAATTACTGCGGTTCCGTGAGTCATTCCTGGAGCTTCAAAGATTCGCCCGCAGTTTTGATTATCTCCCATCATCCTTGTGCCATTGTTCCTGAAGCACAATTTTGGGCTTTCCAGTGGCACTATCTGCAAGGGTCCTCTTCTGTCTTCGACCCATGTTAGTAACTTTACCAACTTTGGCCATAGAGGTTTGCACAGTTTTTGTGAGTTTTCTATTGCTTCCTTGCAGGCTCCAAGGACCATCCAGGCTCGGCATATCACTACTCCTTCTTCCCATCCGTCTGGTGAAAGCACTGTTCCCCAAATCTGCATTTGGCCTCTGTTCTTCCAAATTTGGGCTTCTTCTGGAGTTTTTCCTTGGACGTTCAGTCTCGGGTTAATTTCCCATCTTGTTCCTGCTCCTTTCACTTCTGGCTTTTCATACCTGATCACGTGATTCCTAGTATGAGCTCTGTTTCTTGTCTTAATGTCCTGGACATAATCATCTTCATCGGGATATGCTATTTCAGTTGCCTATATCAGTGAGGCATCCTTTCCCATAAACTGTCCTCTGGTGTTGCACATTGTTATGTGTGACAAACAGTGTGCTGTCCGGACATCTATTTCTACAGCCACAAAGATCTTTGATTTTCCCATGCTCTACGGTAGGAGTGCACACACGAAGCAATCTCCTTCTGATTTCCTTCTCCCGACTTCTTTCATGTGTTGGTACCAAATGTTATTTCCTAGATGTGCTGTGCTGTCCAGGTAATCGTTTGGTTCATTGTTATCTTCATGTGGGCTTCTCTTGATTCTTAGTGTCTTCCTGTAGTTAGCTATAATTGCATCTCTAAACGCGTCTGTGTGACTCTTTCTTGCTGGAGGACTCTCGGGCATTATGGTCGGTGGAGTAGGTTTCTTTATCTGCATCGATGTGAAAGGTGGAGGTTCTGAAAATCTCTTCCTCTCCTCATGCATTCTTTTCCCGCCTTCTATAAGTGCCTTTAACCACCATCTGTCTGTCATCAGCCCAACGTAAGGCTGCGTCATGGGCTTGGTACTTATTCCCTGTGTTGGAACTGGTGTGCTTGTCGATATAGTCTATGCAGGTTTATTTTTCAGTTCCTTGTGTAGCTTCTTCGCTCTAGCCATGAACGGGAATAAATGATCTATCAACATTTGTGTCCTTGAAGTGAATTCTCTCGTAGCCGCTTCTGTCTTCTCGAGGGCTGTTGCTATGCCTGCTTTTGTTGGCCTTTCACTTGATTCCTTTCGGTCTCTTTCGTTCGGACTGATTGTTAGGTAGGCAGTCTCATGCTCTCTGTTGCCTTCACTTGAGGTTTAGTGGTCATTGACACATGCCCTAGTTTGTGTGCATTCAGTGTGTGGGTGCGTGTAGTGGTCAGTGCTACATTTTCATTCATTCCATGCTGACCCTGTCTCCAACTTTTCTCTTCATTCGTTAACTCAAGTGTGTGTGTATCACTGCTAATTACATTCAATTTTAGTTACTTTACCTTAGCATCAGATTTTCTCGGGACTGGAATAACTATATAGGGTCTAGGCGCTTTGGTGGGACTTAAGTGTACATTATCCGGTGGGTGCACTGAGATTGGAACGCTTCGTGCATCAATAAAGAATGCAGTTCTGATTTTTAATGACAGAAAGACAATGATAATCACTATACATATACACATAATCGTGTGGTATGAAAGGTGGCAGCATTTCCTTCCAAGGAAGCGGGGGAGCCCCTCTGCTGGTGGGAGGACCAGGTTACTGTTCTGGGCACCCATTTAAATCATAACAAAAATGTCAATGTTGTATTCTTTTCACTCACTCCATTATTGTTTCTCGAAAAGTTTGTACCGTAAAGTGTCTGGTGCTTCGCAAGTGTCCCCCCTCTTGTGGGTGACGATCGTCTCTGGATATGGGATACAGTTCCCTTGCTAGACTATGGAAAATAGATTAGACTTACACCTTTGGCGAGTCACATTCATAGTGCATATTCAAAATAGGTGAGCTCCCAGTACACCCCCCGAATCTGTTTCAGTGTCACCGGGGTCGGTGATATCTTCGTCCGAAAGTGTAGCTTCTGAAATCTCCCCCTCCCCCGACTCCTCACCTTCTTCTTCCTTCCAAGAACCCTTCTTTTCTTTTCTTCGAGTAGACACCTTTTTTTTTATGAAGATAGGGACGACCCCGGAAGGAAGCCACCGTGCTCCCCAAAGAAGGGAGACCAGGGGGCCCACCCCCGGGATCGACCAAGAGGGGAAAAAGCCTTAGGCACAAAAAACCCCTGTAGAATCGTTGGGTGTCTTGTAAACGTGGAACCAGGAGTAGTCTAGGTAAGATCTGGTAGAAGTGACTGAAGACAACACGTGGAGTGAAGATTCAGAAACACAGGCAGTCCATTAAGAGGTCCGAGGAACTGGTACACAGGCCAAGTAAGGAAGTACTGATGCAGCAAGCAAAGGCAGTCCAGGGGAACAGGCCGGAGTCTGGTACACGGGAGGTCACAGAAGCAATACTGAAGGTAGGTGAAGGAAGAGCGGGAAGAATAACAGACAGGAAAAGGAAAAATGCGGTAAGTGAAGATGGGAAGGTGGGAGGGGAAGCAAGATGGAAGGAGGGCAAAGGAGAATAATTGCGAACCAGGAGAGAAAGGGAAAGGCAGACAGATCCAGCGGAATGAATGACAGACAGGTTCAGACAGGGTACGAGGACCCGACCAGCAGCAAGCGAGAGAGCAGCACGAAAGCCACAGGCAGCAAGCAACTCAGCCTACGGACGAAACCGGAAGCGTTGCAACGCGTCCGTGACCCGGAAGTGGCTGGTTAAAACACCGGGCCGCGGAGCGTCTAGCCAATCAGAATCAGAAAAAGGAAACCAGGAAACAGGGGGCGTGGCCGAAGCGAACGAAGCTAGGTTCCGCGTCGCCAGCGGCTCCATAGACGCCAAGAACTCGGCGGTATGACAGTATGCCCCCTCCTATACGCTCCTCCTCTGGGTTTCCCTGGATGAAAAAAGTGGTATTTGCAAAGTAAGACAGGAGCATTAATGTGTGTGATGGGTTCCCAAGAGTTTTCCGAAGAAGGGTAGCCTTTCCACTTAACCAAATATTCCAGCCTGCCCTTATGATACCTGGAGTCACAGAGTTGGGCGACCTCATATTCAGCTCGAGTGGAACCCTGGGGAATAGGAGTCTGTCTAACCTGTCGTGCCCATGTATCAGCATGAAATGACTTAAGTTGGGAAGCATGGAAAACAGGGTGTACCCTTTTTAGGTTATTTGGTAGTCTTAGGCGAAAAGCCACAGGATTGATTTTCTGTATGATCTCATATGGCCCTAGATATTTTGGAGATAACTTGGAGGGATGTACCCAACGAGGTAAATATCTAGTGGAGAGCATAACATGGGTACCCACATCCCATCCTGGTACAGGTCTACGATGTTTATTGGCTTGAATGCAATATCGGGCTTGGGCTGACTTAAGGCCTTCTTCTACCTTTTTGTGTGTCTCTCTAAGGAGGGAGAGTGAAGAATCTACTGAAGGTACGTTAGTAGAAAGGCCTGAGACAGGAAGAATGGAGCGAGGGTGAAAACCATAAGTACCAAAAAAAGGGCTGAACCCCAGAGCTGCATGTGTGGAGTTATTATAAGAGAATTCAGCTAGAGGGAGTAGTGTGCACCAGTTGTCTTGTTGGCTGTTGATAAAGCATCTTAAGTACTGCTCCAGGGTTCCGTTCAAACGTTCAGTTTGCCCATTGGATTGTGGATGAAATCCAGAGGTGAGAGCTCTTTCAATACCTAGTCTGCTACACAGGGCCTTCCAGAACTGGGAAGTGTACTGACTACCCCGGTCTGAAATAATCTTGTTAGGTAGACCGTGTAACCGGAATATGTCTTGGAGAAACACTTCCGCCATCTTGGCTGCCGTAGGGATGCCAGGTAATGGGGAGAAGTGAGCCAATTTGGTAAATGAATCCACTACTACCATGACACAGGTGCATCCTTCAGACGGAGGTAAATCCACTATGAAATCAGTTGAAATAGTGCTCCAGGGACCCTTTGGTACAGCATTAGGTTCCAGTAGACCAATTGGTCTTCTTCGGGATGATTTACTCCTCAGACAGATGATGCATGACTGAACGTACTGCTCTACATCCTTTCTCATTGTAGGCCAATAGAAATGTCTTTGAAGATAGTCGTGAGTACCAGCCACACCCCTGTGTCCTCCTAGTTTAGAGTCATGACACCAGACAAGTGCGGTTTTACGAAAAGCCGGAGTGGGTAGATAAAGTTTTCCTCCTACAAGGTAAAGACCGTTCCTGATTTCATAGGCCAGATCCTTAGAGTGTTTTTCAATTTCAAAACGACCTCCAGAATCCTCCTGTACCTGCTGAAGGAATTTAGAAATTATTCCGATGGTCCTGGACTGGGGAAACATCCGTTCAAGATTCGTCTCTGACTCTGACAGGTAATCACCCCGGCGGGAAAGAGAGTCGGCTACAACGTTATTTTTTCCCGGGATGTAAGTTATGCTGAATTCGAATTGTGCGAAGAAATGAGCCCATCGGGCCTGTCGAGTATTGTAACACTCAAACTGTTTGAGAACCTGTAAGTTCTTATGATCAGTCCTTATGGTGAACGGGAACCTTCCTCCTTGAAGTAGATGACGCCATTCTACACAGGCCGCTTTCATGGCTAGAAGTTCTCGCTCAATAACCGAGTAGTTCTTTTGGCTGGAGGTTAGGGTCTTCGAGAAATAAGCCACCGGATGTTCTGTACCCTGGATTTCTTGAAGAAGTACAGCCCCTATTGCGGCTGAAGAAGCGTCCGTCTCTAGAATGAAGGGTAGATGTTGGTTTGGTTGTTGTAAAATGGGTGCTGAACAGAAGGCTTCTTTAAGAGTACCAAAGCTGTCTTCTGCCTCCGTTGTCCATTTAAATGGAGTTGCAGATTTCTTTAAGAGCGAGGTGATAGGTAATATCTTTTGAGAGAAATTTGGGATGAATCTTCGGTAGAAGTTTGCTAACCCCAGGAATCTTTGTATCTCTTTGACTGAGGTGGGTGAGGGCCATTCAAGGATGGAAGACACCTTATTAGGATCCATGGAGATTCCGTGGTCTGACAGAATGTATCCTAAATAAGGAATGGAGGAGGCTGAAAACACACATTTGGTGAGTTTAACCGACAACTGGTTTCTCTGTAGTCTTCTGAATACTTCCCTAACATGTTCCACATGGTCTTCAGGAGTACGAGAGTATATCAGTATGTCATCTAAATAAACCAATGTGGTTTGGCACAGGAGATCTGAGAATAGTCTGTCCATAAATCGTTGGAATACCGACGGGGCATTTACCAATCCGAACGGCATTACCTGGTATTCAAAAAGTCCGAAAGGAGTCCGGAATGCTGTCTTCCATTCATCTCCTTTCTGCACCCGGAGTAAGTGATACGCATTCCTCAGGTCGAGTTTGGTAAAGATGGTAGCACCCTGTACAGCTTGTAGGATATCGGTTATCAATGGCATAGGATACCGGTCCTTTATGGTAACCTTGTTTAGGCCGCGATAGTCTATACACGGCCTCAACTCCTTAGAATCCTTTTTTGAGATGAAGAACAGTGATGCCCCTGCAGGGGACTTGGAAGGCCTAATTAGCCCGTTCTCCATGTTGCTGTCCAGGTACTTTCGGAGGTATTGTTTTTCTTCTAATGATAGTGGAAACATCCTACCGAAGGGTACCAATGCACCTGGGGTGAGATCGATGCAACAGTCTTCAGGCCGGTGAGGAGGGAGCTCTACGGGTATCTTTTCAGTTGCCACTTCATTGAACTCCTTCAGGTAGTGGGGAAGACAGTGCACCGTTTTGACTTCGCAGCTATTAGTGGTCTTGACGGTCTCGAATCTTGGTTCTGGCAAACATTCCGATTTACATAGTGAGGACTAAAAGCTAAGTAGGTTTCTAGACCAATCAATACAGGGGTTGTGTCTGCGTAACCAACAGATACCCAGGATAAGAGGGAAGTGAGCAGCTCTGATGATATCGAATGTGATACTTTCGGTGTGTTGTTGGATGGATAAAGTAAGTGCTTTAGTGGTATGAGTGATCAAACCCGAGCTCAAAGGTTCGCCATCAACTCCTTCCACCTTTTGATCTTCATTCTTGGCTATCCTCTTGACTCCATGTCGTTCTGCCCAATGGGTATCCATGAAGTTTCCTGCTGCTCCACAGTCGAGTAGTGCTAAAGCGGTTACTTCTTTGGGGCCTACTCTGAGAGAAACTGTGAGCACCATCAACCGGGAGTCTTCAGATGTTTCTGTAGAGGTTACAGAAAGTGGTGCGTAGGGACTAAAAGCAGCCCCTCGGTAATGCGTCCCAATGTTTACCGAGGGCGAGCGTTTCCCGATCTTCTGGGTGGTACTTCCGGACAATCTCTTAATAAATGTAATGAAGATCCACAGTACATACACAAGGAACCCTCCCTGCGCCGTTTCCTTTCTTCCGGTGTCAGTGGGGCTCTGGTGGTCCCAATCTGCATGGGTTCTTCTTTAGTTGTCCGTTGGAAGGGTACAGATGCTGGTGAAGGAGTCTCCACGGGAGGGGGTACGCTTAGCCTGATCTTCCTCTTTTCTTGACGTCTTTCCGTCATCCTGAAGTCAATTCGGAGGGTAGCTGTCAGAAGTTCGGCGAAAGACACCGGTCTCTCTATTCGGGCAAGTTCGTCCTTCAATTCCTCCCTTAAACCTCGCCGAAATATGGCATACTGAGCCTGTTCCTGCCAACCTGCCTCTGCAGCCACCTGTTTAAAAGTGGTGATGTATGTCAGTAAATCAGAATTCCCTTGACGGATGTCAAGGAGGTCCTCCGAGGCCAAGTATGTACTCTCTGTTCGCAAAAAGGTTTGTTGAATCAGGGCCTTAAAGGCATCGTAGTCCTGTAAAACCGGGTCTGACTGGTTTACTAGAGGGGTAGCCCAAGCCAGGGCATTTCCGATCATGTGGGTGATCATAAACCCCACCTTGGCGTGATCTGAGGCGAAGGTCAGAGGGCGAAAGGTAAAATGAAGATTGCATGCGTCCAGAAATTCTTTAACCTTCTTTGGGGATCCATCGAACTTCCCTGATACTAAGGGAAGTGGAGGTAAATCGGCTAAAGGTCTTTCTCTGTCCGTCATACGCTGTTGAAGGGTGGCGTTAGCAGTCTTAAGGTTCTGCATCTCTAGACTTAGACTTTGTACAGCGGCTACGAGTTCTTGTACCTGCTGTGGGGTGGCCATCTCTTTTGGGCGTTGCAAACTGTCACCGGGGTCGGTGATATCTTCGTCCGAAAGTGTAGCTTCTGAAATCTCCCCCTCCCCCGACTCCTCACCTTCTTCTTCCTTCCAAGAACCCTTCTTTTCTTTTCTTCGAGTAGACACCTTTTTTTTTATGAAGATAGGGACGACCCCGGAAGGAAGCCACCGTGCTCCCCAAAGAAGGGAGACCAGGGGGCCCACCCCCGGGATCGACCAAGAGGGGAAAAAGCCTTAGGCACAAAAAACCCCTGTAGAATCGTTGGGTGTCTTGTAAACGTGGAACCAGGAGTACTCTAGGTAAGATCTGGTAGAAGTGACTGAAGACAACACGTGGAGTGAAGATTCAGAAACACAGGCAGTCCATTAAGAGGTCCGAGGAACTGGTACACAGGCCAAGTAAGGAAGTACTGATGCAGCAAGCAAAGGCAGTCCAGGGGAACAGGCCGGAGTCTGGTACACGGGAGGTCACAGAAGCAATACTGAAGGTAGGTGAAGGAAGAGCGGGAAGAATAACAGACAGGAAAAGGAAAAATGCGGTAAGTGAAGATGGGAAGGTGGGAGGGGAAGCAAGATGGAAGGAGGGCAAAGGAGAATAATTGCGAACCAGGAGAGAAAGGGAAAGGCAGACAGATCCAGCGGAATGAATGACAGACAGGTTCAGACAGGGTACGAGGACCCGACCAGCAGCAAGCGAGAGAGCAGCACGAAAGCCACAGGCAGCAAGCAACTCAGCCTACGGACGAAACCGGAAGCGTTGAAACGCGTCCGTGACCCGGAAGTGGCTGGTTAAAACACCGGGCCGCGGAGCGTCTAGCCAATCAGAATCAGAAAAAGGAAACCAGGAAACAGGGGGCGTGGCCGAAGCGAACGAAGCTAGGTTCCGCGTCGCCAGCGGCTCCATAGACGCCAAGAACTCGGCGGTATGACATTCAGTCCTGAGGACATGCTGGAACCTGTTCAATGTGAAAAAAAATTGAAAAATGTCAGTTTATCAGAATCGAAAATAATAAAAAGGTGAAGTTCTTGACTCTGCTTCTCCGATCTGTCCCTCGACGGAAAGATGAACAGCCTGATTCATGGGATTATTTGCGTGAAAAATGCAGATTTGCGTGCCTTTCTGCCCGAAAATCCCTGTTTGAAGAATGGGGATTTTCGGCCAGAAAGGCGCGCAAATCTGCGTTTTTCACGCAAATAATTCCATGAATCAGGCTTGAAGTGTTTTGCCTCTGTTTCTCCGATCTGTCCCTCGACGGAAAGTTTAATTGTAATCTACTCATATAATCCCTCTGAAAGTTGGACAGCTCCACTTGCAGCATTATTCCATGGAGGAGTGTTCCCATGTGAGCAACATTAGCTGGATCTCTGATGAAGGTGATGACGTCAACCTCGATAGGTCTTTTCCACCATTTCTGGAAAGTCTGTGACTAGGCGAAACAGAAAGTTATGCGCCAGTCGGCTGTCCTCGGGTGACAGGGACATTTGTCCTGCTTTGCTGGGTTCTGGATCACAGGCCTTCCCCTTGATGTGAACAGTCCCTGAACTTTCCTGCTGCGTGGATTGCTACCAAGAAGTTTAGTTTAGTCTACAGTTGACTCAAATGTTGGCTGGATCTCTAATGAAAGTTAGCGTGTCTGTGGTTCTTCCGAAAATAGCTGGGCACTCCATTATGATGTGAAAGAAGAGAGTATTGACGAGTTCATCTATAATGCCTGCAGTGGAAGCATTTGTGTCCTTATCACTGTATTCTGGTAACACAATGAAGGCTTCCGTGATGACAGTAAGCAGTTGCCAGATTACTTTCTTGTTGGCAGGATCTTGGATGAAGTCTGTGACACTGGTGACTCACCTTACAAGTGACGGATATGTCTCTAGTACTAACTGAAAATAGGCCTGCACATCCCTTGTGATATTTCTGCTGGGAGTCACCATAAATGCTGCAAAGCTACGTACTAGTCTTTGATGAGTCAGGATGCTGCGTTTAGCTCCTTAGGCAAAAGTCTTTGATCACAATCTATTTGAGTCTTGTTCTCACCAACACTTCAGTATGATTGATTTGCAAGTTCGTGTCAACAAACATGTTGTGGCTTAGATACACAATTGTCTTCTTCACCCTACAACTGAGATGCATAGAGTGTCCGTTATGTCCTCATTCCCTTTTTTTGCTTAGTGGAACTGTCCAGTTTAAGCCACAACTTGCAAACGGGTTCTATGTCTTGGCTTTGCTGCTCATGTGTCCTTCTTCCTCGTCATGGATCTCGTCTGTTTGTGCTGAGGTTCTTCCCTGTTGTCTGTAATTTCTTCGTGGTGGGGTGCAGCTTGAGGGCTTTCTCCGATATAGGATTTAATGTCATTGAGAAAGATCCATGCTCTTCTGCCTTGCAGTTTGACAGCCGAAGGGGTGCAATCCTCCACAATGAAGGGACCATTGAATCTTGGCTCATCCCACCTTTTTCATGTGTGGTTTTCACCAACACTGCGTCTCCAGGGAAGATGCGTGGAATATGTAGACTTTGAACTGTGTCTGTTTCAGCATCTCCTGCTATGTTTTGTGATGCGCTGCCCCCTTTTCGTCGTCGGTGTAGTTGGTCTGAAATTACAGTAAGGCAGGATGTCATGCAGTTCAGGTACTCTTGTACCTCGGTTCCCAGGACCTCTCGGGTTGACTGGGCATCACATCTCGCTTTGTCTCGAGGGGTAAAGGGGGCATTCATTCTCCTTCCTGTGACTATCTCGTGCGGCGTAAGATGATGGTTGGAGCCTGGTTGGTTCCGAAGAGCATACAATGCCAGTGGAAGGCAGTGCAACCATACCCTCTTTAGAGTAAGCTTCAACTTGGCTATATTTTCCTTTAACAAGCCATTGAGCCTCTCACAAATACCATTACCTTCCGGATGATACGCCGACGAGAACTTGTGCTTTATACCAAGCAACAAGCTGATCTGCTCAACGACTGCGTTAACAAAATGAGCCTTGTTGTCTGATCTCATCACCTCACACACACCCCCCATTTAGGTAACACTTTCCTTTCCGGGAATTTGGCCGCAAAGGTTGAGTCTGGGTGTGTACAAGGACCTGCTTCTATCCATCTAGAGAATGGACACCATTACAATTAAGTACCTGTACCCGTTACACACTTGAATCATGTCAACGTAGTTGATATGTAAGTGCTGAAAAGGCCCATTTGGCCGAGGGATGATTCCTCTCGCTACTTTTAATGTGTGCCCAGCGGTGAATTGCTGGCAGATTATGCAGTTCACCATAAATAATGCAACATGCTCAGCTAAATTCGGTATCAACCAGTCTTCTGCAAGCGTTGCTGCTAGATTCTCTTTTGACATGCGAAATGGGTAATGCAATTGCTCGAATGCTATCATTAGTAGGGCTACAGGTATTACTGGTTTACCAGTGCTGTCTTGCCGCCACAATCTGTCAGAGGGGTTTAAGGAACACCCTCGACATTTCCACAGGTTCTTTTCATCCTGAGGTGCCTCCCCTTGAAGCTCCATTAGTTGTGTCTGCCCCGTATTGCTATAGGCTTCTGGCGTGGTTCGTGCCACCATCATTCATTCATGGGTGCACGCCACTTCTACTTCGATGATCGTCTCACTTTTGGATGCCATACGCTTTGCTTCCGTGTCTGCTGCATGATTTCTGTGTGACACGAAATCTGTCCCTTTGGTGTGGGCGGCGCATTTCACGACCGCTATGCCCACTGGGAGCTGTAGTGCCTTTATCAGCCTGTCCAATAAGGCTGCATGCTGCACTGGCATGCCGTCCGCACGGAGGTAGCCGATCCTTTTCCTGCGTGCTAGGCCTGCGTGCACCGTGGACGTCATATAGGCGGAGTCACTGTACACCGTCACTTCCTGGTCTGCGTGATTCTCAATGGCGAGTATCAACGCCAATAATTCTGCAGCCTGTGCTGAATAACAAGATGGTATTTCTGCACTGACAAGTAGTTGAAATTCTCGGTTTGCTATGTGTTTCATTACGGCAACGCCTGTATATCTCTGTCCGTCTTCTTGGTCGATTCTTGAAGAACTGACAATAAAAACGATCTCGCCTCCCGCCAGGGCATTTTCTTTCACTCTGGGGATTTCATCATAGAATTCTTCATAGTTTGCAGAGTCATGTATTGGCTCTCCTTCAGGGCCTGGCTCAGCTATGAATGTAGCTGGGTTTACTGTTTTACACCGAACTATTTTGATCAATGGGTTAGATATGATCACTTCATAGGCGGAAGTTCTTTGAGATGTCAACGTACCCTTTGGTTTCTCCAAGATGGCAAACAATGAGTGCTCGACGTATAACGTCATGGAACATCCCATTACAATGGTTGTTGCCTTCTCCATGGCGAACGCTGCGACAGCTAAACTTTGTTTGCATGGGAAGTGGCCTCTCATGACTGGGTCCAGGCTCCCACTGTAGTACGCCAGGGGCTTGTACCCCAACGAGGTTCTTTGAATGAGTACTGCTGTCATAATGCTGCCATTTGTGTCTGAGAATAGGTAGAATTCCTCTGCATAATTAGGAATCCCGAGAACTGGAGCAGTGCAAATTGCTCTCTTGAGTTACGCAAACCCCTTTTCCATTGACTCGGTCCATTCAATCTTTTCCTTTGTCACCTGGGCCTTCTTCAGGGCCTGGAGCAAGGGCTTGGTATACGAGCCGTAATCGAAGACCCATGCTCTAACATAATTGCATATGCCTAAAAAGCTTTGCATCTGCTTTATCGTGAGTGGCTTTGCTGTGTTGAAGATAGCTTCAGCCCTTTCTGGGGTCACCTTTTTTCCCCTCATGTGAGATGAGTTGGCCTATACACAGCACTTCCTGTTGACAATACTGTAGCTTTTCCTTGTCAACCTTATATCCTTTCTCAGCCAGTATGGTCAGTATCTTAACATAATCTTGCCTGCATTGCTCTTCAGTGGTGCTGCAGATTAGGATGTCATCCACATACTGCAAGACGACACTATCCAATGCAATGTTGCTTAGGTCCATCTGTAGGACTCTGTTAAATATGGACGGGGACTCACAGTACTCCTGTGGCAACCTCGTGCTTTTCAGATGCATTTGTCTGAATGTAAATGATGTCAGATCTTGAGAGTCACGGTGCAATGGGATTGAGAAAAAGGCATTTTTCAAGTCAATCACCGTGAAATATTTTGCCTCAGTGGGTATCTATGGCTACGCCGGACAAGGAAAATTTACCTTCTCATTTACCTTCTCGTATGCATGGGCACGTTGCACCCATGTCAACTAAGAAGGAATAATCTTTACCCCCTATGACGACATTCACCCTCGGTTCCCTGTTAGGGTCTGGTGTCACTGATAGGACAGAGCACATCAGGGTTCCCAGTGAGCTGTCCTGGTTCATATATAAGTTCGGTTCACTATATACTTGTGGATTCTCTCAATTTCTAGAGTTGCCTCCCCTCCCAGAGATTGTGCCCTGTGAAGTTTGCGGTGGTGCCTGTTGGAATTGCCCTTGCGGCAGGTTCCCCATGTTAGGGGGTTGAACCCCTTGTTGCGCACCTTGCTGCATGCCTGGTGCTTGCCGCTGCACTGTGTAATTCTGTGCATCACCCTATTGGGAGATTGCAGGCGGATTCACTGTGCCTGCTCCCATTCCTTGGCCATTTTGCCACGCGCCTTGGTTTCTGCACGAGCGCGCCAAATGCCCTGTCAAACCACACAGCCAACACACTGGCGGTGGTCGGGATACTTGTCCATTTGACATATCTGGACTGCCCATCTGCACTTTTTGAAAGCCCCCTTGATTACTCTGGAAACATCCCCTTCCCCTCGGGTACAATCCTATGTTAACCTGGTTGTTCTGCTGTGGGTTAGCCACCTGTTGTACGTTCTGTTCAGCTGAGCTAGTCGGCATGCCTCCTTCAAGAGCATACTTTGATCATTTATTTTGCACCAGCTTCGCTTCCTCACCTTTCTCAGTTGCCTCCTTTTTTTCGATTCTTTTATTGCAACAATCTACAGTAATGTGCAATAGTCAACTGTATTTTGGCCCAAGGTTTAGCCTCAACTCCTACCAATTTCTTAAGCTGTTTTTGTACAGGCTCTGGTAACCCCTGGCACAATGTGATAAAATACAGGTATAGATTTCGTCCAAGATTCATGTGTTTCGAGCACCCACGCGTCTTGGAAATTCTGGATATAAATCAACAGATCTTCTGCCTCCTTCATTTTTCGAGACATTATAGCTCCCATATCGGATGTGTCTGGTAAAGCACTCGTAATGCTTTCCACACTGTTGCTCTGCAATTATTAAATGGCGCTCTGTCATGTGTAGTGCTAATTGTGGTTACACCAGGGTATCCTACCCGTTTCCACACATCGTCTGCTCTCTCACCAAGTATGGCGATCAGGAGACCTTTAATGTCCCCTATAGCTAACGTGACTCCCCCTGTAGCTTATTTTTCCCCCCTGTAGCTTGTTTTTCAGGTTTTCTCGATCCATGTGTGGGCATGGAATATATTGCGGTCTTGCTCCCCCCTTTTCTAACAGCGGAAATTGGAATGCGCAGCCTTCTTTCTCTTTCCCCAAAGCTCTTCTGTCTATCGCTGGGGTAACATTCCTGCATCACCGTCTACCTGGCAATGTCCTCAACCTGTCTGCATAGGCGGGTGCTGACACCCCCCTCTGACCGTGGGGTATCCTTCATGCCGATCAGACTGCATGGCAGACTCTGAGGCCCTCGATGCAGACTCGCTAGTATCTGACCATCGTTCCCCTTTGTCCCTTGGGGGGGCGCTTTTCGAGCCATCTCACTTCTTCACTTGCCTCGCATGCCATCTCCTCTCCGGAGTCAGACATTGATTGTTTCCAATTCACGCAACTCTTTGCGTCATCATTGTTCTTACTTATTTCTAGCCTATCCAGCGACAGCCTCCTGCTCCCACTACTTTGGGTGATGTCTTCAGTGTCATACAGCTGAGTGCTTTCCAAGCACTCGTCTTCCCCTCGGGATATTGGTTCTAGCCCCATTTCATCATATATCTTATTGATCGTTTCCTCGATGCTTCTGGTGTCAAAGTCATCCTCAATATTCGCCCCACTAGTGCATGGTACTGAATCGTATGCAGGGAAAAATTCTTCAATGTCTTCCCATTCTACAACAGGATTCGGTTTTTTAACTCCCCACTCCAGATATTCGAGATCGCCTGCCCTCTGTCTACGCTTACGTTCAACATCATTATCGAATTCTTTGCGCTTCCTCGCTTCTTCTCTGACCTCATCTTCTTCCCTTCTCCTATCATTTCTACGTTCATTTGCCCTTTGAACTTCCTCATCTTCTCGTCTCTTTATCCTTTTTTCACGTACTCTTAGCTCTTCTTCCAACCTTTTTTGATTCTGTCTGTACTGGTCATAGGCTGCTTTCTGCTTGCGATTGAGCTGCTTTTCTTGCTCCTCACAATATAGTTCTCACCTCAGCCTATCTTTCCTTCTTATTCTCTCATCTCTTAACTCCCTTTCCTTCTCCTTCTCCCTTCCCTGTGCCTCATCAGACTTCTCTCTGTCTCACATCATCACTTCCTTTTCCATCGAGTTTCAACAATATCTGTCCTCACATCCATTCGTCTTTTGCGAATGCTATCTCATCCGTTCTGTCTTTACTTCCTTTCCATTTCTTTCCCTCTCTCTCCTTATCGAGAGATGCACTAATCTGTGCCTGGTCCTTCTTCTCATCATCGCGTCTCTCCTTGTCCCTCGGGACTGCAGAGGTAAGTTTCTTATCCTGATCCTTCCCTCTATTTTCATCATTACTGTACGTAGGTGACACATATGCGGGGTTTCTGTACCCTGTGGCTGCTTTAAACTCCCTTAATGGGTAGAGTCCCTCAGGCTTACTTCTTCGGTTTCTACTTTGGGCGGGGCTGGTGGCGCAGTAGGCGTCTCACCCCCCTCCGTGCATACGTTTAATATGGCTTTAGATAAGGACCCATTCTGTGGCCACGGCATAAACATCTTGTGGGCGGTACCCTTAACCCACTCTGTACTGTATTTCTTAAGCTTGGGTGCATGTATAGGCAGTTGTTTACATAAGTGTGCTAGTGGAGTAATATCTTCCATGCTTAAACCTGTTTCTAACAATACTTCCATGTGCCTTCACCACTCCCTATAATATGAGCGAGCACCAATACCGCAAGCTCCAAACCAATCTTTTCCCGCCAAAATTTTATATCACCAATTTATTCAAGAACATCAATTCATGCGCGATTCCCTCTCAACTATAGAATTGCGTAAAATCCCTTGATCAATTTCAAACAACAAGGAGACAAATTTCTTTATGTATGACACATCAATATAACATGTATGACAAACATTAAGAAGACTAGACAGACACCAGCTGGACACAGATATCTCTGCCTTCTAATCAATACCCTGACATGGAGTTTAAACAAACTCCTTGTACGACGTCTTTAATCGTCGTATTAACCTAGTCTTTCCCTATTATGTGGGACTATGAGTTCACGTTTATTCTGACCGCTATATTAAAGCGCAGGAACAAGGCGTATCCTCTCTCTCGGGTGTGTACCCCGGTATCCTCTCTCTTTATCTCAGGTGTCCTCACCGGTATCATCTCTCTTTTATCTCAGGTGTCCACCTCGGTATTCACTTATTTATTCAGTTATTCTCGAGTCATTATCCTCTTGTATATACATACCGTCTTCTCTACTTCTGACTATTTAGTTTTCTCCACCTTCCTCCGTTACCTTTCCCCTTAGTTGTTTTATTGCCTAAGGACATTTGCCAAAGCATAAATTTTCGTTTCACTCACCGCTCGCATCGTTCTTCTATGGACCTCGAGATCACAACCTCCGTTACCGCCTTTTATGGTCTTTCGTCTGATCCACTGCCCATAGGAATGGAAGGGTTTATGTTTGTAAAACTGGTGCCTTCAACCCTCTGCAGTTTATTTATTTTTTGACAGTATTAAGCTATCATTGTCCACGGGAAGCTTCACAGTCTACTCGCCCAAAATGGTGAAGGACTCGTGATATTGCCGAAGACCTAGAGTTACTTCGTGTTGACGGTCAATAGGTGTCTTATCAATAATCAAAATTCAATAGTCGATGGTCAAAACCATCCTCTGCTACCAAGATTACAGGAGGGCGGAGCGAACTCTGATGGGCCCATGGGATCAGAGCTCACCCTCAAGTACTTTAAGATGAGATAGCTGCACATTGAGGATGATAGGGTGCAGGATTCTCTTACTCCAACGCCAATCGATAAGAAGTCCGTTTAATGACAAGTACAAAAAACGGGGAAACAAATGGAAATCAACAGTGATGCGATCGCCCGTCTCGCTTCAACTTCCCCATTCTTCATTCAGACATCAACAGTTATAGCTGATTTTTGTCATCGTTGACGTGTTACACTCATAAGTTTGTCATGCAATTCTATTGGTCGGAAAAGGTAACTTAAGTATAGGTCCTATATCTGTATATGGTAACAGTGTGGAGACTGGATAACTCTTATTGGGTGGGCTCTACGCCCATCCCTCTACATCACTCGCGATAGACGTCACTGAAAGTACAACGTCTCATTGGTTCTACTAGCTATAGGACCCTAGATTATTTGGTCCATTGTGATTGGGTGGGGTACACCCCTAGACATAAATCTCCACTTTAATAAGCAGCATGCAGAATGGACACCCAGATGCGGTGTGCCCCAAGATTCACCCTGCCTCCCTTCCATCAATCAGCGCTTTAGGGCTATATGTCAATTAATTGGCAGAGGATGGCCTTAAAACTGTAGCTTCTTATCAGGAGAAGTTATGGCATCCTCTGGCTTTAGATGACATCAGACGTGGGTACCTCTTCGCGCTTGGCTGGTCACGTGTCCGTACAGCATGAATCTGCTTCATTTTCCCTCTATTTGTGTATTTGATTCTTCCTTTAGCCTTGCCACCTGGCTGGGCCTCCTTATCTTGACCTTCACTGGCTGGCTGCTATGCTCTTAAGTTTCATTTCTTCAGAGTTGCCGCTCTCCTCCCTTCCTGGAGTTGACCTTGATTTCCCAGGCATGAGCTGCTTCTTAGTGAATTTCGATTCTGCTCGTGGCTTGAGCTAGTATATGAATCCTGTCCTGTTTGTCCTCCACCATCCAGGGCTTAATTCTGCTTTTATAAAATGTAGTCGCACTTGTATAATGTGCTTCTTGAGGTAGATATATAGTTGGTGCTTGCCACTCTATCCTTCTACTAAGCATTGCAAGTAGTACCGTTTCCTTAGCTTCTTGCGTTCCAAGCCTATTTACAGGCATTTAGCCAGTTACGTAGTTTCCATCCTGCTTTTATGGTTACGTTTCTTTAAAGTTCGGCATCGTTTCTTCTTCTATGTCCATTACATCATTATTCGTAACATTTCGTCTTTGTTTATCACCTTTTTGGTTGTCATTTCTTTCATCTGTGAGTCTGTCCGGGCCTTTGTGTCATCACCATTCGCCTTCATTAAGGGCCCTTTGGGTCTCTTCAGGGACAGTTTGTAAGTAGTCTTCATTTCGCAACAGCTGCTGGTACGGTTGTCTCAATTGGAACCGTGCAGCCCATAGGTTTATGGTTATTGGCACTTCAATAGGTATACAAGTCCTTCTGATGGGTCCTGGACAGAGCCCCACTGTGGCTCTCTGTTGGTTTATTTGCTCCTTATACGTCACATATCTTGACGAATATGCTTCTGGTATCTCAAAATGGGTGGCTGAAGTGCAGGCCATATTTGGGACCTCCTCTACACTCCCCCCTCTGGTTGATTCATCGACCACTTCTGCTTCCTCCTTTGGGTTAGTCTTACTTGGTTCTTCTGTATCCACTTCTTCGTTTTCTGGGTTTGTACATGATGGTGTGAATGTGTGTTTCTTTGGAGTCCATTTTTTTATCGCTCCTTTCAGGCTTCCTGCTGTTTTTACATGTTCGTCTTTGCTTCAGGTCGTAAGCTGACACTGTCCATTTGGGCTGCAATAGATCCATTTTCCTTCATACCTTCTTCGTTTCCTGGGGTACACAAATTTTGTTTCTTCTGGTGCAAATTCGCTGGCCTTCACAAAGTCTCTTATTTCTTCATCTGTCAGGTCTCTCGGCTTCCATCCTGGTTTGACATCGATCTTGATCTTCATCCCAATGGCTTTCTTCACAGTCTTCTGGCATTGTGTGATGATTATCTTGATAACACAAAACCCTAGTAGTATCATCAACAGCAGGGCTCCCAGAAACTTGAATATGTCTGCCATCCATTGTGGGACCCATGAGAATAGAGTTCCAAACCAGCTGTCAACATCTACTTCGTCAGTTTCATGGATCATCTGGTTCTGTCGGTTTGTCAGCATATTTATGGCTTCTGTTAAGGTTCCATTTTCTTCATCATGCGAGGGTATGAATGTGCAACATCATTCTCCGATTTTTGTGCAAACACCACCATCCATCGCTGTGATCATGTCAAGTACATATCTGTTCTGGAGAGTCATTAATCGGATTGCTCTTAGTTCTTCTTTAATCATGTTGAATCCTTTTATGGTGGTGTTGATGGTCTGTAATAATTCCCATCTGGTTATCTGCAACCATTTAGTATTTGCTCCAACTTGGAATCTTGGCATGAGGATTGTTGCGAACACTGATGAGGTGAGGCTGAACAGCCTGTGTTCATATGGAATTGCATGAAAACCTTCTTCTGATTTGGCAGAGAAATAATTTTCTCTCTTCATACAGGATACTAGCTCCACAGATCTCTTCGTCCTCAAATGAGCATCTGCCTTCGGGAAGCTGTCGATGTTCAGGTCACTTTTCGGGATCACTAGTGCTGGAACGTGGACGTTCACTTTTGTGCATATGCCTTCCCAATTCTTTGGCAGTCTTATGTATGCCTTGGATCCACACGCCCAGTAATGGTCCATAATTACTGCGGTTCCGTGAGTCATTCCTGGAGCTTCAAAGATTCGCCCGCAGTTTTGATTATCTCCCATCATCCTTGTGCCATTGTTCCTGAAGCACAATTTTGGGCTTTCCAGTGGCACTATCTGCAAGGGTCCTCTTCTGTCTTCGACCCATGTTAGTAACTTTACCAACTTTGGCCATAGAGGTTTGCACAGTTTTTGTGAGTTTTCTATTGCTTCCTTGCAGGCTCCAAGGACCATCCAGGCTCGGCATATCACTACTCCTTCTTCCCATCCGTCTGGTGAAAGCACTGTTCCCCAAATCTGCATTTGGCCTCTGTTCTTCCAAATTTGGGCTTCTTCTGGAGTTTTTCCTTGGACGTTCAGTCTCGGGTTAATTTCCCATCTTGTTCCTGCTCCTTTCACTTCTGGCTTTTCATACCTGATCACGTGATTCCTAGTATGAGCTCTGTTTCTTGTCTTAATGTCCTGGACATAATCATCTTCATCGGGATATGCTATTTCAGTTGCCTATATCAGTGAGGCATCCTTTCCCATAAACTGTCCTCTGGTGTTGCACATTGTTATGTGTGACAAACAGTGTGCTGTCCGGACATCTATTTCTACAGCCACAAAGATCTTTGATTTTCCCATGCTCTACGGTAGGAGTGCACACACGAAGCAATCTCCTTCTGATTTCCTTCTCCCGACTTCTTTCATGTGTTGGTACCAAATGTTATTTCCTAGATGTGCTGTGCTGTCCAGGTAATCGTTTGGTTCATTGTTATCTTCATGTGGGCTTCTCTTGATTCTTAGTGTCTTCCTGTAGTTAGCTATAATTGCATCTCTAAACGCGTCTGTGTGACTCTTTCTTGCTGGAGGACTCTCGGGCATTATGGTCGGTGGAGTAGGTTTCTTTATCTGCATCGATGTGAAAGGTGGAGGTTCTGAAAATCTCTTCCTCTCCTCATGCATTCTTTTCCCGCCTTCTATAAGTGCCTTTAACCACCATCTGTCTGTCATCAGCCCAACGTAAGGCTGCGTCATGGGCTTGGTACTTATTCCCTGTGTTGGAACTGGTGTGCTTGTTGATATAGTCTCTGCAGGTTTATTTTTCAGTTCCTTGTGTAGCTTCTTCGCTCTAGCCATGAACGGGAATAAATGATCTATCAACATTTGTGTCCTTGAAGTGAATTCTCTCGTAGCCGCTTCTGTCTTCTCGAGGGCTGTTGCTATGCCTGCTTTTGTTGGCCTTTCACTTGATTCCTTTCGGTCTCTTTCGTTCGGACTGATTGTTAGGTAGGCAGTCTCATGCTCTCTGTTGCCTTCACTTGAGGTTTAGTGGTCATTGACACATGCCCTAGTTTGTGTGCATTCAGTGTGTGGGTGCGTGTAGTGGTCAGTGCTACATTTTCATTCATTCCATGCTGACCCTGTCTCCAACTTTTCTCTTCATTCGTTAACTCAAGTGTGTGTGTATCACTGCTAATTACATTCAATTTTAGTTACTTTACCTTAGCATCAGATTTTCTCGGGACTGGAATAACTATATAGGGTCTAGGCGCTTTGGTGGGACTTAAGTGTACATTATCCGGTGGGTGCACTGAGATTGGAACGCTTCGTGCATCAATAAAGAATGCAGTTCTGATTTTTAATGACAGAAAGACAATGATAATCACTATACATATACACATAATCGTGTGGTATGAAAGGTGGCAGCATTTCCTTCCAAGGAAGCGGGGGAGCCCCTCTGCTGGTGGGAGGACCAGGTTACTGTTCTGGGCACCCATTTAAATCATAACAAAAATGTCAATGTTGTATTCTTTTCACTCACTCCATTATTGTTTCTCGAAAAGTTTGTACCGTAAAGTGTCTGGTGCTTCGCAAGTGTCCCCCCTCTTGTGGGTGACGATCGTCTCTGGATATGGGATACAGTTCCCTTGCTAGACTATGGAAAATAGATTAGACTTACACCTTTGGCGAGTCACATTCATAGTGCATATTCAAAATAGGTGAGCTCCCAGTACACCCCCCGAATCTGTTTCAGTCCTGAGGACATGCTGGAACCTGTTCAATGTGAAAAAAAATTGAAAAATGTCAGTTTATCAGAATCGAAAATAATAAAAAGGTGAAGTTCTTGACTCTGCTTCTCCGATCTGTCCCTCGACGGAAAGATGAACAGCCTGATTCATGGGATTATTTGCGTGAAAAATGCAGATTTGCGTGCCTTTCTGCCCGAAAATCCCTGTTTGAAGAATGGGGATTTTCGGCCAGAAAGGCGCGCAAATCTGCGTTTTTCACGCAAATAATTCCATGAATCAGGCTTGAAGTGTTTTGCCTCTGTTTCTCCGATCTGTCCCTCGACGGAAAGTTTAATTGTAATCTACTCATATAATCCCTCTGAAAGTTGGACAGCTCCACTTGCAGCATTATTCCATGGAGGAGTGTTCCCATGTGAGCAACATTAGCTGGATCTCTGATGAAGGTGATGACGTCAACCTCGATAGGTCTTTTCCACCATTTCTGGAAAGTCTGTGACTAGGCGAAACAGAAAGTTATGCGCCAGTCGGCTGTCCTCGGGTGACAGGGACATTTGTCCTGCTTTGCTGGGTTCTGGATCACAGGCCTTCCCCTTGATGTGAACAGTCCCTGAACTTTCCTGCTGCATGGATTGCTACCAAGAAGTTTAGTTTAGTCTACAGTTGACTCAAATGTTGGCTGGATCTCTAATGAAAGTTAGCGTGTCTGTGGTTCTTCCGAAAATAGCTGGGCACTCCATTATGATGTGAAAGAAGAGAGTATTGACGAGTTCATCTATAATGCCTGCAGTGGAAGCATTTGTGTCCTTATCACTGTATTCTGGTAACACAATGAAGGCTTCCGTGATGACAGTAAGCAGTTGCCAGATTACTTTCTTGTTGGCAGGATCTTGGATGAAGTCTGTGACACTGGTGACTCACCTTACAAGTGACGGATATGTCTCTAGTACTAACTGAAAATAGGCCTGCACATCCCTTGTGATATTTCTGCTGGGAGTCACCATAAATGCTGCAAAGCGACGTACTAGTCTTTGATGAGTCAGGATGCTGCGTTTAGCTCCTTAGGCAAAAGTCTTTGATCACAATCTATTTGAGTCTTGTTCTCACCAACACTTCAGTATGATTGATTTGCAAGTTCGTGTCAACAAACATGTTGTGGCTTAGATACACAATTGTCTTCTTCACCCTACAACTGAGATGCATAGAGTGTCCGTTATGTCCTCATTCCCTTTTTTTGCTTAGTGGAACTGTCCAGTTTAAGCCACAACTTGCAAACGGGTTCTATGTCTTGGCTTTGCTGCTCATGTGTCCTTCTTCCTCGTCATGGATCTCGTCTGTTCGTGCTGAGGTTCTTCCCTGTTGTCTGTAATTTCTTCGTGGTGGGGTGCAGCTTGAGGGCTTTCTCCGATATAGGATTTAATGTCATTGAGAAAGATCCATGCTCTTCTGCCTTGCAGTTTGACAGCCGAAGGGGTGCAATCCTCCACAATGAAGGGACCATTGAATCTTGGCTCATCCCACCTTTTTCATGTGTGGTTTTCACCAACACTGCGTCTCCAGGGAAGATGCGTGGAATATGTAGACTTTGAACTGTGTCTGTTTCAGCATCTCCTGCTATGTTTTGTGATGCGCTGCCCCCTTTTCGTCGTCGGTGTAGTTGGTCTGAAATTACAGTAAGGCAGGATGTCATGCAGTTCAGGTACTCTTGTACCTCGGTTCCCAGGACCTCTCGGGTTGACTGGGCATCAAATCTCGCTTTGTCTCGAGGGGTAAAGGGGGCATTCATTCTCCTTCCTGTGACTATCTCGTGCGGCGTAAGATGATGGTTGGAGCCTGGTTGGTTCCGAAGAGCATACAATGCCAGTGGAAGGCAGTGCAACCATACCCTCTTTAGAGTAAGCTTCAACTTGGCTATATTTTCCTTTAACAAGCCATTGAGCCTCTCACAAATACCATTACCTTCCGGATGATACGCCGACGAGAACTTGTGCTTTATACCAAGCAACAAGCTGATCTGCTCAACGACTGCGTTAACAAAATGAGCCTTGTTGTCTGATCTCATCACCTCACACACACCCCCCATTTAGGTAACACTTTCCTTTCCGGGAATTTGGCCGCAAAGGTTGAGTCTGGGTGTGTACAAGGACCTGCTTCTATCCATCTAGAGAATGGACACCATTACAATTAAGTACCTGTACCCGTTACACACTTGAATCATGTCAATGTAGTTGATATGTAAGTGCTGAAAAGGCCCATTTGGCCGAGGGATGATTCCTCTCGCTACTTTTAATGTGTGCCCAGCGGTGAATTGCTGGCAGATTATGCAGTTCACCATAAATAATGCAACATGCTCAGCTAAATTCGGTATCAACCAGTCTTCTGCAAGCGTTGCTGCTAGATTCTCTTTTGACATGCGAAATGGGTAATGCAATTGCTCGAATGCTATCATTAGTAGGGCTACAGGTATTACTGGTTTACCAGTGCTGTCTTGCCGCCACAATCCGTCAGAGGGGTTTAAGGAACACCCTCGACATTTCCACAGGTTCTTTTCATCCTGAGGTGCCTCCCCTTGAAGCTCCATTAGTTGTGTCTGCCCCGTATTGCTATAGGCTTCTGGCGTGGTTCGTGCCACCATCATTCATTCATGGGTGCACGCCACTTCTACTTCGATGATCGTCTCACTTTTGGATGCCATACGCTTTGCTTCCGTGTCTGCTGCATGATTTCTGTGTGACACGAAATCTGTCCCTTTGGTGTGGGCGGCGCATTTCACGACCGCTATGCCCACTGGGAGCTGTAGTGCCTTTATCAGCCTGTCCAATAAGGCTGCATGCTGCACTGGCATGCCGTCCGCACGGAGGTAGCCGATCCTTTTCCTGCGTGCTAGGCCTGCGTGCACCGGGGACGTCATATAGGCGGAGTCACTGTACACCGTCACTTCCTGGTCTGCGTGATTCTCAATGGCGAGTATCAACGCCAATAATTCTGCAGCCTGTGCTGAATAACAAGATGGTATTTCTGCACTGACAAGTAGTTGAAATTCTCGGTTTGCTATGTGTTTCATTACGGCAACGCCTGTATATCTCTGTCCGTCTTCTTGGTCGATTCTTGAAGAACTGACAATAAAAACGATCTCGCCTCCCGCCAGGGCATTTTCTTTCACTCTGGGGATTTCATCATAGAATTCTTCATAGTTTGCAGAGTCATGTATTGGCTCTCCTTCAGGGCCTGGCTCAGCTATGAATGTAGCTGGGTTTACTGTTTTACACCGAACTATTTTGATCAATGGGTTAGATATGATCACTTCATAGGCGGAAGTTCTTTGAGATGTCAACGTACCCTTTGGTTTCTCCAAGATGGCAAACAATGAGTGCTCGACGTATAACGTCATGAAACATCCCATTACAATGGTTGTTGCCTTCTCCATGGCGAACGCTGCGACAGCTAAACTTTGTTTGCATGGGAAGTGGCCTCTCATGACTGGGTCCAGGCTCCCACTGTAGTACGCCAGGGGCTTGTACCCCAACAAGGTTCTTTGAATGAGTACTGCTGTCATAATGCTGCCATTTGTGTCTGAGAATAGGTAGAATTCCTCTGCATAATTAGGAATCCCGAGAACTGGAGCAGTGCAAATTGCTCTCTTGAGTTACGCAAACCCCTTTTCCATTGACTCGGTCCATTCAATCTTTTCCTTTGTCACCTGGGCCTTCTTCAGGGCCTGGAGCAAGGGCTTGGTATACGAGCCGTAATCGAAGACCCATGCTCTAACATAATTGCATATGCCTAAAAAGCTCTGCATCTGCTTTATCGTGAGTGGCTTTGCTGTGTTGAAGATAGCTTCAGCCCTTTCTGGGGTCACCTTTTTTCCCCTCATGTGAGATGAGTTGGCCTATACACAGCACTTCCTGTTGACAATACTGTAGCTTTTCCTTGTCAACCTTATATCCTTTCTCAGCCAGTATGGTCAGTATCTTAACATAATCTTGCCTGCATTGCTCTTCAGTGGTGCTGCAGATTAGGATGTCATCCACATACTGCAAGACGACACTATACAATGCAATGTTGCTTAGGTCCATCTGTAGGACTCTGTTAAATATGGACGGGGACTCACAGTACTCCTGTGGCAACCTCGTGCTTTTCAGATGCATTTGTCTGAATGTAAATGATGTCAGATCTTGAGAGTCACGGTGCAATGGGATTGAGAAAAAGGCATTTTTCAAGTCAATCACCGTGAAATATTTTGCCTCAGTGGGTATCTATGGCTACGCCGGACAAGGAAAATTTACCTTCTCATTTACCTTCTCGTATGCATGGGCACGTTGCACCCATGTCAACTAAGAAGGAATAATCTTTACCCCCTATGACGACATTCACCCTCGGTTCCCTGTTAGGGTCTGGTGTCACTGATAGGACAGAGCACATCAGGGTTCCCAGTGAGCTGTCCTGGTTCATATATAAGTTCGGTTCACTATATACTTGTGGATTCTCTCAATTTCCAGAGTTGCCTCCCCTCCCAGAGATTGTGCCCTGTGAAGTTTGCGGTGGTGCCTGTTGGAATTGCCCTTGCAGCAGGTTCCCCATGTTAGGGGGTTGAACCCCTTGTTGCGCACCTTGCTGCATGCCTGGTGCTTGCCGCTGCACTGTGTAATTCTGTGCATCACCCTATTGGGAGATTGCAGGCGGATTCACTGTGCCTGCTCCCATTCCTTGGCCATTTTGCCACGCGCCTTGGTTTCTGCACGAGCGCGCCAAATGCCCTGTCAAACCACACAGCCAACACACTGGCGGTGGTCGGGATACTTGTCCATTTGACATATCTGGACTGCCCATCTGCACTTTTTGAAAGCCCCCTTGATTACTCTGGAAACATCCATGATTACTCTGCCATTCTCTTCCTGTAAATCCCCTTCCCCTCGGGTACAATCCTATGTTAACCTGGTTGTTCTGCTGTGGGTTAGCCACCTGTTGTACGTTCTGTTCAGCTGAGCTAGTCGGCATGGCTCCTTCAAGAGCATACTTTGATCATTTATTTTGCACCAGCTTCGCTTCCTCACCTTTCTCAGTTGCCTCCTTTTTTTCGATTCTTTTATTGCAACAATCTACAGTAATGTGCAATAGTCAACTGTATTTTGGCCCAAGGTTTAGCCTCAACTCCTACCAATTTCTTAAGCTGTTTTTGTACAGGCTCTGGTAACCCCTGGCACAATGTGATAAAATACAGGTATAGATTTCGTCCAAGATTCATGTGTTTCGAGCACCCACGCGTCTTGGAAATTCTGGATATAAATCAACAGATCTTCTGCCTCCTTCATTTTTCGAGACATTATAGCTCCCATATCGGATGTGTCTGGTAAAGCACTCGTAATGCTTTCCACACTGTTGCTCTGCAATTATTAAATGGCGCTCTGTCATGTGTAGTGCTAATTGTGGTTACACCAGGGTATCCTACCCGTTTCCACACATCGTCTGCTCTCTCACCAAGTATGGCGATCAGGAGACCTTTAATGTCCCCTATAGCTAACGTGACTCCCCCTGTAGCTTATTTTTCCCCCCTGTAGCTTGTTTTTCAGGTTTTCTCGATCCATGTGTGGGCATGGAATATATTGCGGTCTTGCTCCCCCCTTTTCTAACAGCGGAAATTGGAATGCGCAGCCTTCTTTCTCTTTCCCCAAAGCTCTTCTGTCTATCGCTGGGGTAACATTCCTGCATCGCCGTCTACCTGGCAATGTCCTCAACCTGTCTGCATAGGCGGGTGCTGACACCCCCCTCTGACCGTGGGGTATCCTTCATGCCGATCAGACTGCGTGGCAGACTCTGAGGCCCTCGATGCAGACTCGCTAGTATCTGACCATCGTTCCCCTTTGTCCCTTGGGGGGGCGCTTTTCGAGCCATCTCACTTCTTCACTTGCCTCGCATGCCATCTCCTCTCCGGAGTCAGACATTGATTGTTTCCAATTCACGCAACTCTTTGCGTCATCATTGTTCTTACTTATTTCTAGCCTATCCAGCGACAGCCTCCTGCTCCCACTACTTTGGGTGATGTCTTCAGTGTCATACAGCTGAGTGCTTTCCAAGCACTCGTCTTCCCCTCGGGATATTGGTTCTAGCCCCATTTCATCATATATCTTATTGATCGTTTCCTCGATGCTTCTGGTGTCGAAGTCATCCTCAATATTCGCCCCACTAGTGCATGGTACTGAATCGTATGCAGGGAAAAATTCTTCAATGTCTTCCCATTCTACAACAGGATTCGGTTTTTTAACTCCCCACTCCAGATATTCGAGATCGCCTGCCCTCTGTCTACGCTTACGTTCAACATCATTATCGAATTCTTTGCGCTTCCTCGCTTCTTCTCTGACCTCATCTTCTTCCCTTCTCCTATCATTTCTACGTTCATTTGCCCTTTGAACTTCCTCATCTTCTCGTCTCTTTATCCTTTTTTCACGTACTCTTAGCTCTTCTTCCAACCTTTTTTGATTCTGTCTGTACTGGTCATAGGCTGCTTTCTGCTTGCGATTGAGCTGCTTTTCTTGCTCCTCACAATATAGTTCTCACCTCAGCCTATCTTTCCTTCTTATTCTCTCATCTCTTAACTCCCTTTCCTTCTCCTTCTCCCTTCCCTGTGCCTCATCAGACTTCTCTCTGTCTCACATCATCACTTCCTTTTCCATCGAGTTTCAACAATATCTGTCCTCACATCCATTCGTCTTTTGCGAATGCTATCTCATCCGTTCTGTCTTCACTTCCTTTCCATTTCTTTCCCTCTCTCTCCTTATCGAGAGATGCACTAATCTGTGCCTGGTCCTTCTTCTCATCATCGCGTCTCTCCTTGTCCCTCGGGACTGCAGAGGTAAGGTTCTTATCCTGATCCTTCCCTCTATTTTCATCACTACTGTACGTAGGTGACACATATGCGGGGTTTCTGTACCCTGTGGCTGCTTTAAACTCCCTTAATGGGTAGAGTCCCTCAGGCTTACTTCTTCGGTTTCTACTTTGGGCGGGGCTGGTGGCGCAGTAGGCGTCTCACCCCCCTCCGTGCATACGTTTAATATCCAGTCAGCAGGTGGCTCTTCTTCCTTCGACTGTTCGAACATTTTCCAAAGTTCTAGAACAGCGAGGCGTTTCTCTTGTTTCTTGCCTGTGTATGTGGCATGCAAATAAGTCATCATGTGTTGTAAGATGGCTTTAGATAAGGACCCATTCTGTGGCCACGGCATAAACATCTTGTGGGCGGTACCCTTAACCCACTCTGTACTGTATTTCTTAAGCTTGGGTGCATGTATAGGCAGTTGTTTACATAAGTGTGCTAGTGGAGTAATATCTTCCATGCTTAAACCTGTTTCTAACAATACTTCCATGTACCTTCACCACTCCCTATAATATGAGCGAGCACCAATACCGCAAGCTCCAAACCAATCTTTTCCCGCCAAAATTTTATATCACCAATTTATTCAAGAACATCAATTCATTCGCGATTCCCTCTCAACTATAGAATTGCGTAAAATCCCTTGATCAATTTCAAACAACAAGGAGACAAATTTCTTTATGTATGACACATCAATATAACATGTATGACAAACATTAAAAAGACTAGACAGACACCAGCTGGACACAGATATCTCTGCCTTCTAATCAATACCCTGACATGGAGTTTAAACAAACTCCTTGTACGACGTCTTTAATCGTCGTATTAACCTAGTCTTTCCCTATTATGTGGGACTATGAGTTCACGTTTATTCTGACCGCTATATTAAAGCGCAGGAACAAGGCGTATCCTCTCTCTCGGGTGTGTACCCCGGTATCCTCTCTCTTTATCTCAGGTGTCCTCACCGGTATCATCTCTCTTTTATCTCAGGTGTCCACCTCGGTATTCACTTATTTATTCAGTTATTCTCGAGTCATTATCCTCTTGTATATACATACCGTCTTCTCTACTTCTGACTATTTAGTTTTCTCCACCTTCCTCCGTTACCTTTCCCCTTAGTTGTTTTATTGCCTAAGGACATTTGCCAAAGCATAAATTTTCGTTTCACTCACCGCTCGCATCGTTCTTCTATGGACCTCGAGATCACAACCTCCGTTACCGCCTTTTATGGTCTTTCGTCTGATCCACTGCCCATAGGAATGGAAGGGTTTATGTTTGTAAAACGGGTGCCTTCAACCCTCTGCAGTTTATTTATTTTTTGACAGTATTAAGCTATCATTGTCCACGGGAAGCTTCACAGTCTACTCGCCCAAAATGGTGAAGGACTCGTGATATTGCCGAAGACCTAGAGTTACTTCGTGTTGACGGTCAATAGGTGTCTTATCAATAATCAAAATTCAATAGTCGATGGTCAAAACCATCCTCTGCTACCAAGATTACAGGAGGGCGGAGCGAACTCTGATGGGCCCATGGGATCAGAGCTCACCCTCAAGTACTTTAAGATGAGATAGCTGCACATTGAGGATGATGGGGTGCAGGATTCTCTTACTCCAACGCCAATCGATAAGAAGTCCGTTTAATGACAAGTACAAAAAACGGGGAAACAAATGGAAATCAACAGTGATGCGATCGCCCGTCTCGCTTCAACTTCCCCATTCTTCATTCAGACATCAACAGTTATAGCTGATTTTTGTCATCGTTGACGTGTTACACTCATAAGTTTGTCATGCAATTCTATTGGTCGGAAAAGGTAACTTAAGTATAGGTCCTATATCTGTATATGGTAACAGTGTGGAGACTGGATAACTCTTATTGGGTGGGCTCTACGCCCATCCCTCTACATCACTCGCGATAGACGTCACTGAAAGTACAACGTCTCATTGGTTCTACTAGCTATAGGACCCTAGATTATTTGGTCCATTGTGATTGGGTGGGGTACACCCCTAGACATAAATCTCCACTTTAATAAGCAGCATGCAGAATGGACACCCAGATGCGGTGTGCCCCAAGATTCACCCTGCCTCCCTTCCATCAATCAGCGCTTTAGGGCTATATGTCAATTAATTGGCAGAGGATGGCCTTAAAACTGTAGCTTCTTATCAGGAGAAGTTATGGCATCCTCTGGCTTTAGATGACATCAGACGTGGGTACCTCTTCGCGCTTGGCTGGTCACGTGTCCGTACAGCATGAATCTGCTTCATTTTCCCTCTATTTGTGTATTTGATTCTTCCTTTAGCCTTGCCACCTGGCTGGGCCTCCTTATCTTGACCTTCACTGGCTGGCTGCTATGCTCTTAAGTTTCATTTCTTCAGAGTTGCCGCTCTCCTCCCTTCCTGGAGTTGACCTTGATTTCCCAGGCATGAGCTGCTTCTTAGTGAATTTCGATTCTGCTCGTGGCTTGAGCTAGTATATGAATCCTGTCCTGTTTGTCCTCCACCATCCAGGGCTTAATTCTGCTTTTATAAAATGTAGTCGCACTTGTATAATGTGCTTCTTGAGGTAGATATATAGTTGGTGCTTGCCACTCTATCCTTCTACTAAGCATTGCAAGTAGTACCGTTTCCTTAGCTTCTTGCGTTCCAAGCCTATTTACAGGCATTTAGCCAGTTACGTAGTTTCCATCCTGCTTTTATGGTTACGTTTCTTTAAAGTTCGGCATCGTTTCTTCTTCTATGTCCATTACATCATTATTCGTAACATTTCGTCTTTGTTTATCACCTTTTTGGTTGTCATTTCTTTCATCTGTGAGTCTGTCCGGGCCTTTGTGTCATCACCATTCGCCTTCATTAAGGGCCCTTTGGGTCTCTTCAGGGACAGTTTGTAAGTAGTCTTCATTTCGCAACAGCTGATGGTACGGTTGTCTCAATTGGAACCGTGCAGCCCATAGGTTTATGGTTATTGGCACTTCAACAGGTATACAAGTCCTTCTGATGGGTCCTGGACAGAGCCCCACTGTGGCTCTCTGTTGGTTTATTTGCTCCTTATACGTCACATATCTTGACGAATATGCTTCTGGTATCTCAAAATGGGTGGCTGAAGTGCAGGCCATATTTGGGACCTCCTCTACACTCCCCCCTCTGGTTGATTCATCGACCACTTCTGCTTCCTCCTTTGGGTTAGTCTTACTTGGTTCTTCTGTATCCACTTCTTCGTTTTCTGGGTTTGTACATGATGGTGTGAATGTGTGTTTCTTTGGAGTCCATTTTTTTATCGCTCCTTTCAGGCTTCCTGCTGTTTTTACATGTTCGTCTTTGCTTCAGGTCGTAAGCTGACACTGTCCATTTGGGCTGCAATAGATCCATTTTCCTTCATACCTTCTTCGTTTCCTGGGGTACACAAATTTTGTTTCTTCTGGTGCAAATTCGCTGGCCTTCACAAAGTCTCTTATTTCTTCATCTGTCAAGTCTCTCGGCTTCCATCCTGGTTTGACATCGATCTTGATCTTCATCCCAATGGCTTTCTTCACAGTCTTCTGGCATTGTGTGATGATTATCTTGATAACACAAAACCCTAGTAGTATCATCAACAGCAGGGCTCCCAGAAACTTGAATATGTCTGCCATCCATTGTGGGACCCATGAGAATAGAGTTCCAAACCAGCTGTCAACATCTACTTCGTCAGTTTCATGGATCATCTGGTTCTGTCGTTTTGTCAGCATATTTATGGCTTCTGTTAAGGTTCCATTTTCTTCATCATGCGAGGGTATGAATGTGCAACATCATTCTCCGATTTTTGTGCAAACACCACCATCCATCGCTGTGATCATGTCAAGTACATATCTGTTCTGGAGAGTCATTAATCGGATTGCTCTTAGTTCTTCTTTAATCATGTTGAATCCTTTTATGGTGGTGTTGATGGTCTGTAATAATTCCCATCTGGTTATCTGCAACCATTTAGTATTTGCTCCAACTTGGAATCTTGGCATGAGGATTGTTGCGAACACTGATGAGGTGAGGCTGAACAGCCTGTGTTCATATGGAATTGCATGAAAACCTTCTTCTGATTTGGCAGAGAAATAATTTTCTCTCTTCATACAGGATACTAGCTCCACAGATCTCTTCGTCCTCAAATGAGCATCTGCCTTCGGGAAGCTGTCGATGTTCAGGTCACTTTTCGGGATCACTAGTGCTGGAACGTGGACGTTCACTTTTGTGCATATGCTTTCCCAATTCTTTGGCAGTCTTATGTATGCCTTGGATCCACACGCCCAGTAATGGTCCATAATTACTGCGGTTCTGTGAGTCATTCCTGGAGCTTCAAAGATTCGCCCGCAGTTTTGATTATCTCCCATCATCCTTGTGCCATTGTTCCTGAAGCACAATTTTGGGCTTTCCAGTGGCACTATCTTCAAGGGTCCTCTTCTGTCTTCGACCCATGTTAGTAACTTTACCAACTTTGGCCATAGAGGTTTGCACAGTTTTTGTGAGTTTTCTATTGCTTCCTTGCAGGCTCCAAGGACCATCCAGGATCGGCATATCACTACTCCTTCTTCCCATCCGTCTGGTGAAAGCACTGTTCCCCAAATCTGCATTTGGCCTCTGTTCTTCCAAATTTGGGCTTCTTCTGGAGTTTTTCCTTGGACGTTCAGTCTCGGGTTAATTTCCCATCTTGTTCCTGCTCCTTTCACTTCTGGCTTTTCATACCTGATCATGTGATTCCTAGTATGAGCTCTGTTTCTTGTCTTAATGTCCTGAACATAATCATCTTCATCGGGATATGCTATTTCAGTTGCCTATATCAGTGAGGCATCCTTTCCCATAAACTGTCCTCTGGTGTTGCACATTGTTATGTGTGACAAACAGTGTGCTGTCCGGACATCTATTTCTACAGCCACAAAGATCTTTGATTTTCCCATGCTCTACGGTAGGAGTGCACACACGAAGCAATCTCCTTCTGATTTCCTTCTCCCGACTTCTTTCATGTGTTGGTACCAAATGTTATTTCCTAGATGTGCTGTGCTGTCCAGGTAATCGTTTGGTTCATTGTTACCTTCATGTGGGCTTCTCTTGATTCTTAGTGTCTTCCTGTAGTTAGCTATAATTGCATCTCTAAACGCGTCTGTGTGACTCTTTCTTGCTGGAGGACTCTCGGGCATTATGGTCGGTGGAGTAGGTTTCTTTATCTGCATCGATGTGAAAGGTGGAGGTTCTGAAAATCTCTTCCTCTCCTCATGCATTCTTTTCCCGCCTTCTATAAGTGCCTTTAACCACCATCTGTCTGTCATCAGCCCAACGTAAGGCTGCGTCATGGGCTTGGTACTTATTCCCTGTGTTGGAACTGGTGTGCTTGTCGATATAGTCTCTGCAGGTTTATTTTTCAGTTCCTTGTGTAGCTTCTTCGCTCTAGCCATGAACGGGAATAAATGATCTATCAACATTTGTGTCCTTGAAGTGAATTCTCTCGTAGCCGCTTCTGTCTTCTCGAGGGCTGTTGCTATGCCTGCTTTTGTTGGCCTTTCACTTGATTCCTTTCGGTCTCTTTCGTTCGGACTGATTGTTAGGTAGGCAGTCTCATGCTCTCTGTTGCCTTCACTTGAGGTTTAGTGGTCATTGACACATGCCCTAGTTTGTGTGCATTCAGTGTGTGGGTGCGTGTAGTGGTCAGTGCTACATTTTCATTCATTCCATGCTGACCCTGTCTCCAACTTTTCTCTTCATTCGTTAACTCAAGTGTGTGTGTATCACTGCTAATTACATTCAATTTTAGTTACTTTACCTTAGCATCAGATTTTCTCGGGACTGGAATAACTATATAGGGTCTAGGCGCTTTGGTGGGACTTAAGTGTACATTATCCGGTGGGTGCACTGAGATTGGAACGCTTCGTGCATCAATAAAGAATGCAGTTCTGATTTTTAATGACAGAAAGACAATGATAATCACTATACATATACACATAATCGTGTGGTATGAAAGGTGGCAGCATTTCCTTCCAAGGAAGCGGGGGAGCCCCTCTGCTGGTGGGAGGACCAGGTTACTGTTCTGGGCACCCATTTAAATCATAACAAACATGTCAATGTTGTATTCTTTTCACTCACTCCATTATTGTTTCTCGAAAAGTTTGTACCGTAAAGTGTCTGGTGCTTCGCAAGTGTCCCCCCTCTTGTGGGTGACGATCGTCTCTGGATATGGGATACAGTTCCCTTGCTAGACTATGGAAAATAGATTAGACTTACACCTTTGGTGAGTCACATTCATAGTGCATATTCAAAATAGGTGAGCTCCCAGTACACCCCCCGAATCTGTTTCAGTCCTGAGGACATGCTGGAACCTGTTCAATGTGAAAAAAAATTGAAAAATGTCAATTTATCAGAATCGAAAATAATAAAAAGGTGAAGTTCCTGACTCTGCTTCTCCGATCTGTCCCTCGACGGAAAGATGAACAGCCTGATTCATGGGATTATTTGCGTGAAAAATGCAGATTTGCGTGCCTTTCTGCCCGAAAATCCCTGTTTGAAGAATGGGGATTTTCGGCAAGAAAGGCACGCAAATCTGCGTTTTTCACGCAAATAATTCCATGAATCAGGCTTGAAGTGTTTTGCCTCTGTTTCTCCGATCTGTCCCTCGACGGAAAGTTTAATTGTAATCTACTCATATAATCCCTCTGAAAGTTGGACAGCTCCACTTGCAGCATTATTCCATGGAGGAGTGTTCCCATGTGAGCAACATTAGCTGGATCTCTGATGAAGGTGATGACGTCAACCTCGATAGGTCTTTTCCACCATTTCTGGAAAGTCTGTGACTAGGCGAAACAGAAAGTTATGCGCCAGTCGGCTGTCCTCGGGTGACAGGGACATTTGTCCTGCTTTGCTGGGTTCTGGATCACAGGCCTTCCCCTTGATGTGAACAGTCCCTGCACTTTCCTGCTGCGTGGATTGCTACCAAGAAGTTTAGTTTAGTCTACAGTTGACTCAAATGTTGGCTGGATCTCTAATGAAAGTTAGCGTGTCTGTGGTTCTTCCGAAAATAGCTGGGCACTCCATTATGATGTGAAAGAAGAGAGTATTGACGAGTTCATCTATAATGCCTGCAGTGGAAGCATTTGTGTCCTTATCACTGTATTCTGGTAACACAATGAAGGCTTCCGTGATGACAGTAAGCAGTTGCCAGATTACTTTCTTGTTGGCAGGATCTTGGATGAAGTCTGTGACACTGGTGACTCACCTTACAAGTGACGGATATGTCTCTAGTACTAACTGAAAATAGGCCTGCACATCCCTTGTGATATTTCTGCTGGGAGTCACCATAAATGCTGCAAAGCGACGTACTAGTCTTTGATGAGTCAGGATGCTGCGTTTAGCTCCTTAGGCAAAAGTCTTTGATCACAATCTATTTGAGTCTTGTTCTCACCAACACTTCAGTATGATTGATTTGCAAGTTCGTTTCAACAAACATGTTGTGGCTTAGATACACAATTGTCTTCTTCACCCTACAACTGAGATGCATAGAGTGTCCGTTATGTCCTCATCCCCTTTTTTTGCTTAGTGGAACTGTCCAGTTTAAGCCACAACTTGCAAACGGGTTCTATGTCTTGGCTTTGCTGCTCATGTGTCCTTCTTCCTCGTCATGGATCTCGTCTGTTCGTGCTGAGGTTCTTCCCTGTTGTCTGTAATTTCTTCGTGGTGGGGTGCAGCTTGAGGGCTTTCTCCGATATAGGATTTAATGTCATTGAGAAAGATCCATGCTCTTCTGCCTTGCAGTTTGACAGCCGAAGGGGTGCAATCCTCCACAATGAAGGGACCATTGAATCTTGGCTCATCCCACCTTTTTCATGTGTGGTTTTCACCAACACTGCGTCTCCAGGGAAGATGCGTGGAATATGTAGACTTTGAACTGTGTCTGTTTCAGCATCTCCTGCTATGTTTTGTGATGCGCTGCCCCCTTTTCGTCGTCGCTGTAGTTGGTCTGAAATTACAGTAAGGCACGATGTCATGCAGTTCAGGTACTCTTGTACCTCGGTTCCCAGGACCTCTCGGGTTGACTGGGCATCACATCTCGCTTTGTCTCGAGGGGTAAAGGGGGCATTCATTCTCCTTCCTGTGACTATCTCGTGCGGCGTAAGATGATGGTTGGAGCCTGGTTGGTTCCGAAGAGCATACAATGCCAGTGGAAGGCAGTGCAACCATACCCTCTTTAGAGTAAGCTTCAACTTGGCTATATTTTCCTTTAGCAAGCCATTGAGCCTCTCACAAATACCATTACCTTCCGGATGATACGCCGACGAGAACTTGTGCTTTATGCCAAGCAACAAGCTGATCTGCTCAACGACTGCGTTAACAAAATGAGCCTTGTTGTCTGATCTCATCACCTCACACACACCCCCCATTTAGGTAACACTTTCCTTTCCGGGAATTTGGCCGCAAAGGTTGAGTCTGGGTGTGTACAAGGACCTGCTTCTATCCATCTAGAGAATGGACACCATTACAATTAAGTACCTGTACCCGTTACACACTTGAATCATGTCAACGTAGTTGATATGTAAGTGCTGAAAAGGCCCATTTGGCCGAGGGATGATTCCTCTCGCTACTTTTAATGTGTGCCCAGCGGTGAATTGCTGGCAGATTATGCAGTTCACCATAAATAATGCAACATGCTCAGCTAAATTCGGTATCAACCAGTCTTCTGCAAGCGTTGCTGCTAGATTCTCTTTTGACATGCGAAATGGGTAATGCAATTGCTCGAATGCTATCATTAGTAGGGCTACAGGTATTACTGGTTTACCAGTGCTGTCTTGCCGCCACAATCCGTCAGAGGGGTTTAAGGAACACCCTCGACATTTCCACAGGTTCTTTTCATCCTGAGGTGCCTCCCCTTGAAGCTCCATTAGTTGTGTCTGCCCCGTATTGCTATAGGCTTCTGGCGTGGTTCGTGCCACCATCATTCATTCATGGGTGCACGCCACTTCTACTTCGATGATCGTCTCACTTTTGGATGCCATACGCTTTGCTTCCGTGTCTGCTGCATGATTTCTGTGTGACACGAAATCTGTCCCTTTGGTGTGGGTGGCGCATTTCACGACCGCTATGCCCACTGGGAGCTGTAGTGCCTTTATCAGCCTGTCCAATAAGGCTGCATGCTGCACTGGCATGCCGTCCGCACGGAGGTAGCCGATCCTTTTCCTGCGTGCTAGGCCTGCGTGCACCGTGGACGTCATATAGGCGGAGTCACTGTACACTGTCACTTCCTGGTCTGCGTGATTCTCAATGGCGAGTATCAACGCCAATAATTCTGCAGCCTGTGCTGAATAACAAGATGGTATTTTTGCACTGACAAGTAGTCGAAATTCTCGGTTTGCTATGTGTTTCATTACGGCAACGCCTGTATATCTCTGTCCGTCTTCTTGGTCGATTCTTGAAGAAGTGACAATAAAAACGATCTCGCCTCCCGCCAGGGCATTTTCTTTCACTCTGGGGATTTCATCATAGAATTCTTCATAGTTTGCAGAGTCATGTATTGGCTCTCCTTCAGGGCCTGGCTCAGCTATGAATGTAGCTGGGTTTACTGTTTTACACCGAACTATTTTGATCAATGGGTTAGATATGATCACTTCATAGGCGGAAGTTCTTTGAGATGTCAACGTACCCTTTGGTTTCTCCAAGATGGCAAACAATGAGTGCTCGACGTATAACGTCATGGAACATCCCATTACAATGGTTGTTGCCTTCTCCATGGCGAACGCTGCGACAGCTAAACTTTGTTTGCATGGGAAGTGGCCTCTCATGACTGGGTCCAGGCTCCCACTGTAGTACGCCAGGGGCTTGTACCCCAACGAGGTTCTTTGAATGAGTACTGCTGTCATAATGCTGCCATTTGTGTCTGAGAATAGGTAGAATTCCTCTGCATAATTAGGAATCCTGAGAACTGGAGCAGTGCAAATTGCTCTCTTGAGTTACGCAAACCCCTTTTCCATTGACTCGGTCCATTCAATCTTTTCCTTTGTCACCTGGGCCTTCTTCAGGGCCTGGAGCAAGGGCTTGGTATACGAGCTGTAATCGAAGACCCATGCTCTAACATAATTGCATATGCCTAAAAAGCTCTGCATCTGCTTTATCGTGAGTGGCTTTGCTGTGTTGAAGATAGCTTCAGCCCTTTCTGGGGTCACCTTTTTTCCCCTCATGTGAGATGAGTTGGCCTATACACAGCACTTCCTGTTGACAATACTGTAGCTTTTCCTTGTCAACCTTATATCCTTTCTCAGCCAGTATGGTCAGTATCTTAACATAATCTTGCCTGCATTGCTCTTCAGTGGTGCTGCAGATTAGGATGTCATCCACATACTGCAAGACGACACTATCCAATGCAATGTTGCTTAGGTCCATCTGTAGGACTCTGTTAAATATGGACGGGGACTCACAGTACTCCTGTGGCAACCTCGTGCTTTTCAGATGCATTTGTCTGAATGTAAATGATGTCAGATCTTGAGAGTCACGGTGCAATGGGATTGAGAAAAAGGCATTTTTCAAGTCAATCACCGTGAAATATTTTGTCTCAGTGGGTATGTTTCATAGGATTGTAGATGGATTATGGACTAGAGGGAACTCGGCTTCAACAATATCGTTTAATGCTCTTAAATCTTGGATTAAATGCCAAGACGCTCCCTTTAATTTCTTGACAGGATAAATCACTGTGTTACAGGGTGATTCTGACGTCACTAGGATGCCCTGTTCCATCATGGCGGAAATTGTCTTCGCAATCCCTTCATCTGCCTCTCTGGACATGGGATATTGTCGTGCTTTTGGTGAAATTGCTGCTGGTTTCAGTTTAATTTTCACGTCTCCCACCCCCTTCAGGAGGCCTACGTCATGTGGTCCTGTAGTCCATACTGAGACAGGCACTTGGGCCATGTCATCATCAAAGAATCCCGGACGTACCAGTGCCAACATCATTCTCTGAGGCACTTCTCTTTAAATCATTTTTACCCAAAATATGAGACTCACTTCCACCCTTGTCTCTTCTGAGTCTGGTTGTTCTTCAATAGATCGCCATCGGTGACGTCAGTCACTCGATACCCTTCTTCAATGGCAATAATCGCACACCATTGTCTGCCTTCATCGTCGTACCCTTCGACCAATGCTACTTTCCCTCGCACTGCTGCAGAATGTATAATCAAGGGAAATACTTTTCCCTCCTCTTCATGCATAGGTATTCTTGGTCTGAATAGAAACTCATCAGGGCTTCTCATAGTTCTATCTGCGAGGCCTGGCAATCCTGCCATAAGCACACGCATGCCATATGCGAAGACCTCTGGCTCTAGCATCATGGCCCTCATGGCTATGTGTCCTGAGTATGCCCTGATGATTTCGCACACGTTTGAATAATGCATTCCTGGAGTGGAGCATACTATGCCCTCCTCCGTGAATGAGATCGTCATGTTCAGTTTTGTCATTAAAACACGACCCAAAATATTTACTGGGCTCTGACGTGAATACAACAAAGGTACATTCATTTCGCACTCTCCAACAGAGACTGGGATTGCACCTGTAAAGGGATCTAGACTGTGAGCTCCTGTAAAACTCTGAGTATCTATGGCTACGCCGGACAAGGAAAATTTACCTTCTCATTTACCTTCTCGTATGCATGGGCACGTTGCACCCATGTCAACTAAGAAGGAATAATCTTTACCCCCTATGACGACATTCACCCTCGGTTCCCTGTTAGGGTCTGGTGTCACTGATAGGACAGAGCACATCAGGGTTCCCAGTGAGCTGTCCTGGTTCATATATAAGTTCGGTTCACTATATACTTGTGGATTCTCTCAATTTCCAGAGTTGCCTCCCCTCCCAGAGATTGTGCCCTGTGAAGTTTGCGGTGGTGCCTGTTGGAATTGCCCTTGCGGCAGGTTCCCCATGTTAGGGGGTTGAACCCCTTGTTGCGCACCTTGCTGCATGCCTGGTGCTTGCCGCTGCACTGTGTAATTCTGTGCATCACCCTATTGGGAGATTGCAGGCGGATTCACTGTGCCTGCTCCCATTCCTTGGCCATTTTGCCACGCGCCTTGGTTTCTGCACGAGCGCGCCAAATGCCCTGTCAAACCACACAGCCAACACACTGGCGGTGGTCGGGATACTTGTCCATTTGACATATCTGGACTGCCCATCTGCACTTTTTGAAAGCCCCCTTGATTACTCTGGAAACATCCATGATTACTCTGCCATTCTCTTCCTGTAAATCCCCTTCCCCTCGGGTACAATCCTATGTTAACCTGGTTGTTCTGCTGTGGGTTAGCCACCTGTTGTACGTTCTGTTCAGCTGAGCTAGTCGGCATGGCTCCTTCAAGAGCATACTTTGATCATTTATTTTGCACCAGCTTCGCTTCCTCACCTTTCTCAGTTGCCTCCTTTTTTTCGATTCTTTTATTGCAACAATCTACAGTAATGTGCAATAGTCAACTGTATTTTGGCCCAAGGTTTAGCCTCAACTCCTACCAATTTCTTAAGCTGTTTTTGTACAGGCTCTGGTAACCCCTGGCACAATGTGATAAAATACAGGTATAGATTTCGTCCAAGATTCATGTGTTTTGAGCACCCACGCGTCTTGGAAATTCTGGATATAAATCAACAGATCTTCTGCCTCCTTCATTTTTCGAGACATTATAGCTCCCATATCGGATGTGTCTGGTAAAGCACTCGTAATGCTTTCCACACTGTTGCTCTGCAATTATTAAATGGCGCTCTGTCATGTGTAGTGCTAATTGTGGTTACACCAGGGTATCCTACCCGTTTCCACACATCGTCTGCTCTCTCACCAAGTATGGCGATCAGGAGACCTTTAATGTCCCCTATAGCTAACGTGACTCCCCCTGTAGCTTATTTTTCCCCCCTGTAGCTTGTTTTTCAGGTTTTCTCGATCCATGTGTGGGCATGGAATATATTGCGGTCTTGCTCCCCCCTTTTCTAACAGCGGAAATTGGAATGCGCAGCCTTCTTTCTCTTTCCCCAAAGCTCTTCTGTCTATCGCTGGGGTAACATTCCTGCATCGCCGTCTACCTGGCAATGTCCTCAACCTGTCTGCATAGGCGGGTGCTGACACCCCCCTCTGACCGTGGGGTATCCTTCATGCCGATCAGACTGCGTGGCAGACTCTGAGGCCCTCGATGCAGACTCGCTAGTATCTGACCATCGTTCCCCTTTGTCCCTTGGGGGGGCGCTTTTCGAGCCATCTCACTTCTTCACTTGCCTCGCATGCCATCTCCTCTCCGGAGTCAGACATTGATTGTTTCCAATTCACGCAACTCTTTGCGTCATCATTGTTCTTACTTATTTCTAGCCTATCCAGCGACAGCCTCCTGCTCCCACTACTTTGGGTGATGTCTTCAGTGTCATACAGCTGAGTGCTTTCCAAGCACTCGTCTTCCCCTCGGGATATTGGTTCTAGCCCCATTTCATCATATATCTTATTGATCGTTTCCTCGATGCTTCTGGTGTCGAAGTCATCCTCAATATTCGCCACACTAGTGCATGGTACTGAATCGTATGCAGGGAAAAATTCTTCAATGTCTTCCCATTCTACAACAGGATTCGGTTTTTTAACTCCCACTCCAGATATTCGAGATCGCGTGCCCTCTGTCTACGCTTACGTTCAACATCATTATCGAATTCTTTGCGCTTCCTTGCTTCTTCTCTGACCTTATCTTCTTCCCTTCTCCTATCATTTCTACGTTCATTTGCCCTTTGAACTTCCTCATCTTCTCGTCTCTTTATCCTTTTTTCACGTACTCTTAGCTCTTCTTCCAACCTTTTTTGATTCTGTCTGTACTGGTCATAGGCTGCTTTCTGCTTGCGATTGAGCTGCTTTTCTTGCTCCTCACAATATAGTTCTCACCTCAGCCTATCTTTCCTTCTTATTCTCTCATCTCTTAACTCCCTTTCCTTCTCCTTCTCCCTTCCCTGTGCCTCATCAGACTTCTCTCTGTCTCACATCATCACTTCCTTTTCCATCGAGTTTCAACAATATCTGTCCTCACATCCATTCGTCTTTTGCGAATGCTATCTCATCCGTACTGTCTTCACTTCCTTTCCATTTCTTTCCCTCTCTCTCCTTATCGAGAGATGCACTAATCTGTGCCTGGTCCTTCTTCTCATCATCGCGTCTCTCCTTGTCCCTCGGGACTGCAGAGGTAAGTTTCTTATCCTGATCCTTCCCTCTATTTTCATCACTACTGTACGTAGGTGACACATATGCGGGGTTTCTGTACCCTGTGGCTGCTTTAAACACCCTTAATGGGTAGAGTCCCTCAGGCTTACTTCTTCGGTTTCTACTTTGGGCGGGGCTGGTGGCGCAGTAGGCGTCTCACCCCCCTCCGTGCATACGTTTAATATCCAGTCAGCAGGTGGCTCTTCTTCCTTCGACTGTTCGAACATTTTCCAAAGTTCTAGAACAGCGAGGCGTTTCTCTTGTTTCTTGCCTGTGTATGTGGCATGCAAATAAGTCATCATGTGTTGTAAGATGGCTTTAGATAAGGACCCATTCTGTGGCCACGGCATAAACATCTTGTGGGCGGTACCCTTAACCCACTCTGTACTGTATTTCTTAAGCTTGGGTGCATGTATAGGCAGTTGTTTACATAAGTGTGCTAGTGGAGTAATATCTTCCATGCTTAAACCTGTTTCTAACAATACTTCCATGTACCTTCACCACTCCCTATAATATGAGCGAGCACCAATACCGCAAGCTCCAAACCAATCTTTTCCCGCCAAAATTTTATATCACCAATTTATTCAAGAACTTCAATTCATGCGCGATTCCCTCTCAACTATAGAATTGCGTAAAATCCCTTGATCAATTTCAAACGACAAGGAGACAAATTTCTTTATGTATGACACATCAATATAACATGAATGACAAACATTAAAAAGACTAGACAGACACCAGCTGGACACAGATATCTCTGCCTTCTAATCAATACCCTGACATGGAGTTTAAACAAACTCCTTGTACGACGTCTTTAATCGTTGTATTAACCTAGTCTTTCCCTATTATGTGGGACTATGAGTTCACGTTTATTCTGACCGCTATATTAAAGCGCAGGAACAAGGCGTATCCTCTCTCTCTCGGGTGTGTACCCCGGTATCCTCTCTCTTTATCTCAGGTGTCCTCACCGGTATCATCTCTCTTTTATCTCAGGTGTCCACCTCAGTATTCACTTATTTATTCAGTTATTCTCGAGTCATTATCCTCTTGTATATACATACCGTCTTCTCTACTTCTGACTATTTAGTTTTCTCCACCTTCCTCCGTTACCTTTCCCCTTAGTTGTTTTATTGCCTAAGGACATTTGCCAAAGCATACATTTTCGTTTCACTCACCGCTCGCATCGTTCTTCTATGGACCTCGAGATCACAACCTCCGTTACCGCCTTTTATGGTCTTTCGTCTGATCCACTGCCCATAGGAATGGAAGGGTTTATGTTTGTAAAACGGGTGCCTTCAACCCTCTGCAGTTTATTTATTTTTTGACAGTATTAAGCTATCATTGTCCACGGGAAGCTTCACAGTCTACTCGCCCAAAATGGTGAAGGACTCGTGATATTGCCGAAGACCTAGAGTTACTTCGTGTTGACGGTCAATAGGTGTCTTATCAATAATCAAAATTCAATAGTCGATGGTCAAAACCATCCTCTGCTACCAAGATTACAGGAGGGCGGAGCGAACTCTGATGGGCCCATGGGATCAGAGCTCACCCTCAAGTACTTTAAGATGAGATAGCTGCACATTGAGGATGATGGGGTGCAGGATTCTCTTACTCCAACGCCAATCGATAAGAAGTCTGTTTAATGACAAGTACAAAAAACGGGGAAACAAATGGAAATCAACAGTGATGCGATCGCCCTTCTCGCTTCAACTTCCCCATTCTTCATTCAGACATCAACAGTTATAGCTGATTTTTGTCATCGTTGACGTGTTACACTCATAAGTTTGTCATGCAATTCTATTGGTCGGAAAAGGTAACTTAAGTATAGGTCCTATATCTGTATATGGTAACAGTGTGGAGACTGGATAACTCTTATTGGGTGGGCTCTACGCCCATCCCTCTACATCACTCGCGATAGACGTCACTGAAAGTACAACGTCTCATTGGTTCTACTAGCTATAGGACCCTAGATTATTTGGTCCATTGTGATTGGGTGGGGTACACCCCTAGACATAAATCTCCACTTTAATAAGCAGCATGCAGAATGGACACCCAGATGCGGTGTGCCCCAAGATTCACCCTGCCTCCCTTCCATCAATCAGCGCTTTAGGGCTATATGTCAATTAATTGGCAGAGGATGGCCTTAAAACTGTAGCTTCTTATCAGGAGAAGTTATGGCATCCTCTGGCTTTAGATGACATCAGACGTGGGTACCTCTTCGCGCTTGGCTGGTCACGTGTCCGTACACCGTGAATCTGCTTCATTTTCCCTCTATTTGTGTATTTGATTCTTCCTTTAGCTTTGCCACCTGGCTGGGCCTCCTTATCTCGACCTTCACTGGCTGGCTGCTATGCTCTTAAGTTTCATTTCTTCAGAGTTGCCGCTCTCCTCCCTTCCTGGAGTTGACCTTGATTGTAGTGAATTTCGATTCTGCTCTTTCGTCTGGCTTTGAGCTAGTATATGAATCTTGGCCTGTTTGCCCTCCACCATCCAGGGCTTAATTCTGCTTTTATAAAAGGGAGTCGCACTTGTATAATGTGCTTCTTGAGGTAGATACATAGTTGGCACTTGCCGCTCTATCCTTCTACTGAGCATTGCAAGCAGTATCGTTTCCTTAGCTTCTTGCATTCCAAGCCTATTTACAGGCATTTAGCTAGTTACATATTTCCATCCTGCTTTTATGGTTACGTTTCTTTAAAGTTCAGCATCGTTTCTTCTTCTATGTCCATTACATCATTATTCGTAACATTTCATCTTTGTTTATCACCTTTTTGGTTGCAATTTCTTTCATCTGTGAGTCTGTCCGGGCCTTTGTGTCGTCACCATTCACCTTCAATAAGGGCCCTTTTGGTCTCTTCAGGGACAGTTTGCAAGTAGTCTTCATTTCGCGTCAGCTGCTGGTACAGTTGTCCCAATGGGTACTGTGCAGCCCATGGTTGTATGGTTATTGGCGCCTCAATAGATATACAAGTCCTTCTGATGGGTACTGTGGCTCTCTGTTGGTTTATTTGCTCCTTATACGTCACATATCTTGGTGAGTATGCTTCTGTTATCTCAAAATGGGTGGCTGGAGTGCAGGCCATATTTGGGACCTCCTCTACAAACCTCTGGGTATTAATTGCATTATATAATATAATTACCAATATATTAAAAAGGATTCCTCTCTAATCTGTTGAACTATCGGGCTATAGTGATTTTGGATGCAGATAGCAAAGTATTTTTAGCTCTGCTTCTACAACATCTGGAAAGTTTACAAAAAATAATAAACAGTATCACGAAATGGCAAACCGGATTTCGGAACGGATTCCTGTTGAATGCCACCTTGAGTTAAGTATTTAGCCACAATTGACCTATCCGCAGCCTTTGGTGCAGTTGATCGTGGTTTATTATGGGATAAATTGCAAAGGTGGGGAATCCAGCAAGGGTTACTTTGTCTTATCATTGGCCTCCACAATGACTCCAAGGTTCAGGCTTTATTAAACCTGGAGGGAACACTGTCCCATATTATTGTGACTTCATGGGTTGTCAGGCAGGATTGCGTTCTTGCTCCCTGTCTGTTCAATCTCTATCTGTGGGACATAGGCAATCATTTAAACCAAGCAGCATTGGCTATACCTAAAATGTCCAACTTGAAACCAATTTGGCTTGCCTGTGCTGATGACTTTTTACTTTTTGATACCACCCCAATAGGTCTTCAGTGGCTGATTGCACAAATAAGGACAAGTAAGAACAAAGTCAAAGTATTTAATTGGAGAGTTGACCAGGAAGTCCTTGAGAGAGTCTAAAGTTTTATATACCTGGGATTCCCCATCTTCATTTAACAGCATAAAACGTTTGTTAAGGAGTGGCCAATGTCTTGCGGGGTGGTGTTAGGTAACCAACTGCTTTGGGCTGATTCTAGGTTTGGTAGCTATTTGCTTTTGCCCTGCATGAAATTCTATGAGGGAAAAATTGTCCCAAAGCTTCTGTATGGCATAGAAACTCTACCAAAGTGAGCTCTTAATTTCTTGACTGCCATACAAGGGCAAATGTAGAGAAAAATTAAGTAGGTGCCAAATAGTCTACCTTTGGCTGCTGTTAGGTATCAGTTAGGCCTTTAATTATTCAGAAGTTGTGCTCTCTGGAAACATCTATCCCTCTACTATAAAATTCTGAGCTCAGTGAATGTGCCCTGCCTACTCACCCATCTAAAGGTGATCATCACAGACGGAGTTGATAGATTTGATTGTGCCTATTCAGAGTTTTGCACTATGATTTTTGCGGGACTTGGGTCTTCCAAGTCATGAGCTAGTTGATAATCCATCTGGCGTTAAACACATTCTTTTTGAACAGGATTGGGCTACACGATTGGTTTGTTTCATTCATATGAATCACTGTAACATCTGAGACATGATTTTAAACCTGCCGGTGTAATGGTCCCTTATTTTACCATCTACACCCATCAGTTTGCTAGGCGTCCGTTTATCGGATTCAGATGGAATTTGATTATAGCTAGAGAGATAGAGATGTGTTACAGCATGATTAGTAAGGATTAGACTCATTGTCGGTTTTGCAACTCAACGAGTGCAGACGCAGACGTAACTCCTGAGCTTTTATTGATTCTGTGTCCTGTACTCCAAAGTAAGCGTGAATTATATTTTAGGTGATTTTTATCGCTACTTGCGATTCTTTCGGCCATTTTTGTCTTGCAGGTCGGACCATCGATTTGGTCATTGGCTTTCTTAGTTCTTTCAAATTTGGAGTGAGATGTAATTCTTTTTTACTTCTTTAAAATTGGAGTGAGATTTATTTCTTTTTTACATTAAAATATCGAAAACAGAGGAAATTCAAAGACTTTTGTGAACTCAAAGGTGTTTTATGAAAATTGATGATTGTTTTTTTTTATTTTTTATTTGCCTAAGTTTGTAATATTTTAAAATTGTTATGAAATATTGGAAATTAAGTGTTTTTGTGAACTTGTTAAAGGCTTATTTTTTACCATATGACAATTAGAAAATAGCTCCTCCTCCCCCCATAGCAGTGCCTTTGGCGAACACAGCGTACTGCAATCACCAAGAATGGATTGATATCAAACTTGGACGTTAAATGAACAGGTAGATCTATTGGACTGAGAGGATGTCTAAAATCCATGGCCCTAGGAGAGTACTCAATGGGTATGCTGGTGGCACAAGCTTTCCCACCATGGCATCCACCCTCTGGAACTCCCTTCCACCGCACATCAGACGACTCGACTCTCACACTGCCTTTCGCAAGGCCATCAAGACTAGTCTCTTCAAATAATGTGCCTGTTCTTTGTTTCGCTACCCTGGACCTATGTATCTGTAACTCTGTATGTATATTCTAAGAACTCCTCTGGGGTGGCTTTTTTGTAACCCTTAATCAAGCCTTCTTATGTACCACTTATCAGCGCCTCTATGCCTTAGGGCTGCAGTGCGCTTTACAAATGTAAAAAATAAATAAATAAAATAAATATGCCAGTGCTATGTCCAGATGGCACTGCAGGTAGGACCATAGTACCTGGGGTGTGGCTGAAGGCCATCCCTGGGCACAATAACATTGTTCTATGGACATGGCCTTTTGCGATTCCTATTGGACACTACTCTTATTTTTACTGTGCCAGGGCATGCCTGAATGTCATGCTATAAGCATAGAGAACACACCACAAATTCACAATTGACAAGAGCAAGGGCAAGGGGTGTGCCTAGTGGGCACTGTTGTAATGTTTGTGTTCATGGGGGATGTCAAAACACCAGAATCCCAGCCAGCATTGTTGTTGTGTACTGTGTATGGGGAATGAGTGATGATCTTGCCCTGGCAGTGTCCACTGGCTATGGGTCACTTCTATTTTTCAATGTGCCTTTGACTATAGCATTGTGTCAAAATGAGTACAAAGCCATGTCCAGCATTCTCTGCAGGGAGTTTCACTGTGTCAGGAACATGGCTGAAGGCCATGCTCTAGGCACAGTGACTAGAAGGCATGGACACACATTGCTAGAAACACTTAACTGCAACTACTATTATAGTTCCCCTTCTGTTGGAAATACCTTTGAAATACACTGAAAACTCTTTAGTTACCATGATGTTGGTGTTGCAGTGTAAAGCCTAAGAACAATTGAAATTCTGCAGATATTAAGTAAGTAATCATAACTCCTGTGACTCCATCATGCACTGGTCAAAAAACATGTCACATGAGGGGGGGCCCTAGTGGTTCTTCTACAAGTTGTCACTCATGGCCGAGGCAAGGCGACTGAAAGATGGAAAGAAATGGCCATGTTGAAGTATAGCTTGGGAAAGAAGAAATGCAAATTTGCTTAGCTGCTTTGGATGTTCCTCAAAGGCTAGACCTTAAATGCCTACATGCTCCTGCAACAGGCATCCAGAAGAAATGTCTTATTAAAATGAGCAATTGTACTTGAGGTTTGTTTTCAGAAAGCAGCATTTGCATGACACAATCCTGTCAATTAATTGCTTGCCATTGTATGCAGCTCATATATGAACATAGCTTTGCTGTTTCAATGCATTTATTTATTTACTGGAATAAATCAGGAGATCCATTTCAGATTTGACTCTTTTAAATGGCACTCCCAGCGATACCCTGAAGGAAGTCTCACCATTTCTACAGCGAGAGCTATGGATTGTGGCATTGATTCGGAAGAGTACTTTGCGTGGCAATGTGCAGCCTGCCCCATCGGTGTCTCTAAGCAGCACGCCTGACTGATAATCAATATTAGTGTTGCGTTGCAGAGAGTCAGACTTGTCATCTCTCTCCTCGGTCCCTGGAACCATGGATGGAGAACATGGCGACAAGCCTCTAAAACTGTAAGGTTTTGCTTCACGTTTTCTCCCTCTTCCCATTTCCTAATAGCGCATGGTCCGCGGAATTAGAAAGACCCCCGCACCACACCTCACCCTGCGCCGTCTGTCAGACGGAGGGAGGCATCTTAGAAAGGAAATACCAGAAAGGTAAGCACCAGCCTTACAGCCTCCTCATGCCCACTAACCTTCCCACACTAACAATGCCAGTTGAATGGCAAGGCGGGCGGTGCTGGGAGGTAAACACTGCATCTAAAAGCCTAGTGCATGGGAGAGGAGTGCAGTGATGTCTCCTGTAATTTTCTCTTTTTCACCACCACTATGTAGGAGAAGAAAACACCGTTGCTGCATTTGCCTTTTGTGCCAAAGAGGGCATGGAAGTGGGTGGCGGGGGGAATGGGTCAGAAAGGGAATTACGCTATGGCAGCAATGAGGGAGCAGGTGGGCAATTGATGGTAATTCTAGACAAAGGGACATGTGTTTGTGCAATTCCGGGCAATGAGGAAAGAAGATTGGCAGTTGATGGCCATACTTTGCAATGATGAATGTTTCTGGGGATTTCATGCCAATCCTTTGCAATGCTGCTGGAAGCTGGACCCTGCCTGGGGATGTGTGGTGTATCTGGGCAGGTTATGGAAAATTGTGCAAGTGATCAAGCTTTAATAGCAATTCTTTGTAATGCGGCACATGGCATGCAATTTCATTGCAATCCTTGGCAGTGGTGCAAGTACCTGAGTTTTTCATGGTAATGTACAGCTATAGAGCACATGTCCAGACATTTGATGGCAATCCTTGACAATTTGCAAGTATCTTCGCAGTTGATGGCAATCATTGGCAGCAGTTAGTAGTTGGGAAGGAAGATGAACACAATCCTTGGCAGTGGGGCATGTTCCTCAGCATTTGATGGCAATCCTTGCCAGTGGTGCAAGTACCTGAATGTTTAAGGGCAATCCATGGCAATGGGACAAGTTCCCAGGCATTTTTATGGCAGTCCTTGGCAATCAGGCATGTATCGCAGCAGATTATGGCAATCATTAGCAGCGGCACAAATATGTGAATTTGGCACCTTAAAACAAGTTTTACTGGTAATTGCCTTTGCACTTGACAAGTAAACTACTACTACTAGCGAGATGAGGGACCACATCGAATGTGAGCAACTGCTCTGGAAAGTGACAGACTGCAGGAGAGGAGGTTGCATGTATGTTTATTTCATCCAGAAGAACATTGTGCGTTGAGCAGAAGCACAATCGGAATACCATTAAGCGTCCATTGCAGTCCGATTTGTGGGTGGTTTATGAATGATATGATTGGTTATTTATAACACGCTTAATACCCAGAGGTTTCTAAGCGCAGACCCGGGGATCGAACCTGTGTTGCCCCGTGTCGACTTGCTTCCAAGACGAGCACGTTGCTCCTGGGCTATCCTCCTGAGACAGTCGGGAAGGATGTAGAGAGTTCGTGGGAACATTGAAAAGGATTAGTATGGACTAAGATTGCATATTCTAGAACATAATCAGTAGAAAATTAACATTTGCACAATGTGGCTGATAGGTGCAGGAGTCGAGAGTTAGTTGACATCTGATGGTTGTGCAGGGAATGAAAGATGATCATGGAAGAGGCGTGATACCCATATATGTTCCTGGAGAACCTTCAATGGGTGGGGGGAGCTGGTTAAGTGCCAGCAATGTGAGGTACACTTGAGCCTGGAGATAAGGTTTGGCACAAGTGGGCGAGGAATGGGAGATTAGTGAGTAACGGTGAAGGGAGAACATACTGGGGAGACACCATGCAGGAACACATTGCTTGAGTGTCCTCAACTGTGAGACTGTAACACAAGGAGAGAGAGAGAATGTAGGAGGAAAAATAAGCCTGCAGGAAGAATGTCATGAGTCGCGTGTTGGAGGGAGCGACTGACACTGTGCAGACAGAGACACACATTCCACTTTAAAGAGTGATAATAGAAGGCATTAGAGATGTGGAATCAGGAGTAAAATACCACAAATTCACAGGAGATTGCTTGGGGTGGTCTCTTCAGGGGAAGACGATAATTGGGTGGGCTTCTGTGAAGGCCGACTTCAGAGGGTGCAATTGTGTGTGGTGGTTTAAACTGGTCTAGCTTTCAGTCAAAGAGGTTGAAATCTGCATTCTAATGCAGAAGGGTAGTATAATGGTGGTTACGAATGAAAGGGGCGAGATTATTGTCAAAAACAAGTGTGTTCAAAATAAGGGTATGGGATCAGTATCACTTTAGACTAAGAGGGTCACCACCAGACTCCTGGCCTCCCTCCCCCTAGCAATGGCTCTGTGTCCACCACTCCTGTAATTCAACCACCGTGCATCACTCTCCGACATCATCCACCACACCACAGACATGCCTTAGCACTGTCACAACATTGATGTTATTTCATTCCTGTTTTAAATCATAATTCTGTTTATTGCCTTACTGGTTTTATAACATTTATTTCAGTTAACTCAGGCTGACTTTTTAAAGCGGATAATGCCCATGTAAGTCTGGTCACTTTGTCCACATTTTTGTTTCACAAAATAGTTGTAGTCTGATTGGGTACTTTGCCCTCCTTGTGATACCCGGTGGTGGATGTATAACTACATTCATTCATTCAAATGCTCCAGCTTTTGGACAGATAATTAAGAGGAGTGTTAGAAATCGTGTTTGTTACGGTTCCCAACTTGCCAGGAAGCAGTTTCTTGCCTGCCTTTTCTTTAGACTGTTGAGCACTTTCTTCTGCCTTGCAGCCTTGCATATTGAATTCCTGTTGAATGTGGAAGGGGACCTCCCTTCATGTAAGGCAGTAACTAAATCACTGCTTCACATCAATAGCCTCTGCTACTTCCATAGCAATCTCATCTGCCACGGGCACGGCTCTATTCTCAATGCTTCACAAGCTGTATTTGAAAGTATGTTTTACTTGCAGGCATCCTTTGATTACTGATGCGGACCACTGACTATACATCATTTGTACTTCACAAAGGGCTTTTGTACTCATTCCAGTTTGTTTAAAATAGTAAATATGAATGTTTAACTTCATAGTGTTTTACTTGCCCTTTGACTGAGGTGATAGAAGCGGCCACTTTTGCGAACACAAAAGGGCACAGGTTGTTTACTTTTACATTTGATTGACACTTACATCTTGAAAGATGAACCACAACCAAATTCAATGGGGGAAGATTGACAACAGATTGTTTTCCACACACGTGAACGCAGGTGTTAAAACATGTCCCCACACTTGTGTGGTGAAATGGTAGCCCTATTAAACAAGCATTGGCAAAGACAACAGTTTTGGCTTTTGCGCATGCACAGAACAGTCATTTTGAAGGCACTGCCAGAATGGTACTACTTGGCCATGAAATGGCAACAGCTGGCACATATTACTATCTAAGCACATTATGGCCGTGCCTGGAAAATGGCTATCTAGAACTGTTGGCGTTGACAATGTATGTTCCTCACACAATTCTCTGCAATGACTGACATAGTACTTATAAATCAATTGGTAGGGGAACCCTTGGTATTATTACACTGGTAGCCTATTTGCAGCTGTATTTAAGCCATTGCCTTTCAGAAGACTGCCTAGAAACATCCGTTAATTCCCTTTACAGCAGATAACTATCTCAAAGATTCCAAGAGGTCGGAGGTGGGATTTTTAAATGGTGGTCATAGAGCAAAGTACTGCTGCATGCCTGCTTGGATCCTCTTATATACTGGTGTTGGGCATGGGCCTGGCACTAATGTATTTAAGACACCTGAACTGTCAGTATTCGGGAATTTAAACCAAATATTCAAAAGGCATGAAGTCATGATTACGGACATTTTATATTACAATGTCAATGAAATCCCATCTGTTCACTGAAATGTACTTAGACTGATTGAACGCTAACTACTGAACAGACATGTGCCCCAAGAATGGGACATAACACCTTGAAAGGTGGCCAACCAGGGAAGCAAGGACTCGCCTATATATTCTTTCTTGCTACGCGTCCATCCATAGGTTGCAGAGGAACAATAGACAATTGATACTGCTGTCCATTACTACCTTTTTGGTACTAGTGCCTCTAACCATACATTTAATGGAAATAGATTTGTTTTCACTTAGTGTCTGCGTTCTTCATATATTCAAATAGTTAGGCCCTAGTATACTGCCACCAGCCCACCTCTATACAACAAACATATTTCTACTCATAGCACCATGGAAAATGTACATTACTTCTGCTGCAGCAAAGCCCTCACCAAATCCAAAGAAGCAGCTTTTCTCACACAATTTCACTGATTTTATGTTGACTTAATATTTCAAATTGATCATTAAAATTGAGAGTTCTTGTAGAAAAAAACATGTCCCTATTTGTTATCATTGTTACATAAATGAAGCCATATCAAAGTAGCTTTTTTCAAAGTTATTGTAGGAGAGTCATATGGTGAAGCCACAAAATGCTTTTGTGCCCAGATTATGACTCGAGCAGGATTCTTTTAATCTGGAAGTCTGAATGTGCAGCACCATTTCGTCTTATGTTTTTGAATCGACTACCTGGTACTCACTGATGTCTTTTTTTTCATGAGGCCTAATTCATCAAGCTCATCAATGATGCAATCCATGACAGGAGCCCCACCTCCAACGTCACTTACTGTTTACCATTTCCTGCTACCCTAAATGGTATGCTTTTCACCATCCAATGTATGCCTGTAACTATCCTTAGCAATGTACCACATTTCCTTGCCTCACAACACAAGGCTTATTCTCAATCAAGGCTTGAAATAAAATAAAATACATGAAATGTGTCCTGGAGTTCCCTGTGTGAGTAACCACGTTTGTCTGCCTATTAGGAGCCCACTCTGGCTGATGGAATATTCTATCATTGGCATGGCTAACAGCACAGATGTATTGTGGGGGTGAGTTTTCTACCCATGCACCATTCTAGTATCCAGAGGTGAAGAAATAATTCTGATGAACAGTTGTGTGACACAGATTTGACCATGCATGGTCATGGATTTCCTACCTGGTATTTCTAGAGGCAGCACAGGTCAATACTAGATTTCTCCAGTTTGATGGTATGTCTTGAGTCTCCAGGTATTCCAATTGCTCACCGTTTGTCTGACAAGAAGCCTGTGAAGTTGGAAAGATGCATACATCACTGATCGGTGGCTGAATTAATGCAACCTTGCGATTGTGATTTGGGACTCTTACTTTCACCCCAATTTCTTGCAAATATAGTGTGTCCACTCTAGTCGTTGGGCATTGTACAGAATGTGATGCTTGCCCTGAAGATGGAGTGAGAAATCCGGCAAGGTTAGCTCTGCTCAGCACCTTGAGGATTCAGTCTTCAATTCCATAGAGACCAGGGTTGTTTCTCAATTCTTCTTTCCCAGACCTTTATGGCATCAAAGTCTTGCCAATGCAGGTCAGAAAAGTGTCATTGCTGCTGGGAAAAGACCATTTAGAGCAGTCATGACTCAAAGTTAGCATAGCTAAAGACCTAAAAGTATAAAGCTACCCAGCTACATAAGTTCACATATCCTGTACTACCTCCGTAAAGTGTAGGCACGCCACACGGGGTGCCTCTGCACCTGCTCTCTACCAATGGGGCCACCTGAAGCCCCCTTTGTACCACCATTAGGTATACTTTTTTTTATTTAAAAAAAAACATTTTTACTGAATATCTAAACAAACAATACAAACCAAACTTGCAGTGTATACAATAACATTTCAATTATATTTCATTCAATCGTGTTCACTGCTTCCCTTATCCCACCCCCCGTTACGAGCCTACTTCTACTAATGTTCTATTCCTGCAACTTGTGATAGGGTATTCCTTTCCGTGGGATCCGACGGGTCTTGCATTGACCCAAATATTTCTGCTATCGGTAATTTCCAAGCCATCAGGGTCTCAGTCTCCTCCTCCCCCCAAGCACTGCTAGCTTCTTGCCACACCATGGTTTCCGCCTCTGCCCATTTCTGCAGATCTTTCCACCATACCTCCAATCGTGGTTTGTGGCATGTCTTCCATCCCATAGCAATTCTCCTCTTCGCAAGCGCATATGCCAAATCCTTCAGTTTGCTTACATGCCTACGTTTCTGTGGCCCAGGCAGGCAGGCCCACACAGTATCCACCACGATCTTAATACCCTTTTCTGCTAGTTTATGTGCAACCTCACCCCAGAAGCGCCCAATAACCGGGCATGACCAAAACATATGCACCATGCCCGCATTCTCCTCATCACATTTAGGGCATGCCTGCCGTCCTGCATTTTTGAACTTGGCTATCCTCTGGGGTGTCAGATACGCCCTATGGGTAATATACAATTGCATCTGTTTAAGTCTTGCGTTCCTCGACACCTTCTTGTGATACCCTTGTACTCGTTCCCACATCCCATCCTCCATCAGGGTTCCTACTTCCTCCTCCCATTCTAGTCTTAATTGCGCCACCTCCTTTACCACTTTGGACATCATCATCTCATATATTCTAGATATCTCATGTTCCCCCTCTGCTATGTCATATATTATGTCTATAGTAGCATCTGGCTCTTCCCCAAGCACCAGTTCAGGCCACGTTCTCTTAATCCTTCGCACCAGTCTGTGGTACATGATATACTGGCCAGTGTGTAACCGGTTTCCGCCCCCAATTCCCCAAAATCTGTTATGGTCCCCTCTTGCCAAATATCCCCCATTGTCGCTATCCCAGCCGGCTCCCAGTGGTTTCTGATTATCATCCTTAACTGCTCTTCCCCACCCGCCAGTGCAACCAGTGGTACCTGAGGGGAGCACGGGCATGGGTCCCCCATCAATTGGCAAGCCCTGCGCCACATCTTCCATCCTAGCAACATCATCTTTGGGCGCCCATCCATTACTGCTTCGGGCAACAACATAATCTCCTTCAGATAAAATGGGGCACAGTCCCGCCTGAACAGCCTGCTATCATTAGGTATACTTTGTACCCCATTCCTTGTTCAGAAGCTTTTGGTGGCCCCTCTGCAGCCATGGCACTGAAGGAACATGTTTGCAATCGACAGATTTTTATAATTTCTTTTCCCTAAATCAACAAGAGTTTGAAATCTCCCTGCAGGAAGAGCCTAAGAATGTAAACTGCAAGGTACCTAGGGAAGTGCTAGACAGCTTGGATCTGATCCAAGGCTCAATTTTTTTTGCTATATGCAATGTTTTAAAGAATTAAGGAGAATTCATGCTTAATTAGTGTGTACACTATATCAGAGCTAACAACTCAGCTTGATGCTTCACCAGCTCCTGGGTTTGGAATTCTGAGTTTTTGTGTGTTTTTGTTTGCCATGAAAAGGTTTTACTTTTTGTGCTTGAGGCAGGACCTTTTTGAGTATCGGAAATTAAAAAAGAAAATTGCATTGTGAAAATTTGATTTTAAGGTTTCCCTGGCTGAAAAGTCTTACTTTTATATTGAGTAGCTTTATTATATAGAGGAACAATGTAGTTTTGTTAGGTCCTTTGACGTATACCTGGGTTCTTTCCGATCTAATACAGCAGTCAGAATAAATGTGGATATATTTGAGTCTTTGTCAATGCAAATGTCTTCTTTTTTAACCTTTCTTTATTGTTTTTATTAGAACAAACGCCAAAAGATCAAACTACCCCACCTCCCGCCCCCCCACTGACATAGATAACAATAATCAAAAGCAGCTACTCATTACATTTAAGATTGTTATAGTGTCACGTAGAGGTCTTTAACCATCGTCAGACTGTCCCAACACTGCACCCACAGGCACAATTTTGATCCACATGTGGATTCCGGCGACTGTGCCTTCTGGTCAATTTCGAGCAAGTAGTTCCTGAAGGGAGGCCAATAGTCAAATGGGTGACTGGAGACAGGGAGCGTCGTCGCATACCTGGGTTCTCTCTGTTTGCATAGACGCATACTATCCACGTGTAGGGTAAATGCATCATGAAACCAAGCCATTTGTGTATACCGCCGCACGGGGGCCGTATATAGTAGTTTGACCCAATTAATATAGGTAAGCCCAAATTCCGAGCGTCGCAGCACCTCAAATAGAAAAGGCCACTTGACTGAGTCGAAGGCCTTTTCCGCGTCTAGCGCAGTGACCACCATCGGCACCCTCTGATTGATGTTATGCATAAGGGTAAACAGCCAGCGCAGATTATGCTGGGTGGATCTACCCGGGATGAATCCCGCCTAATCGGACAAAACTAAGGCTGGCATATGAGGGAGGATACGGTTTGTACGAATCTTAGCTAGTATTTTATTTTCCGTATTAATCAGTGACAACGGTCTGTATGATGACATCATTCGAGGATTTTTGCCAGGCTTCAAAAGAATGGTCACTAATGCAGATCTGGTGGAGTCAGGTAGTGTTCCTGTGTCTAAGGCACTTTCATACATTCTCAACAGGTGAGGAACCACCAGGTCAGCGTATGCCTTGTAAAATTCTGCTGCTATTCCATCCATCCCGGGAGCTTTCCCGTTAGGAAGGGATTTAATAGCAGTGCGTATCTCACCCTCAGAGATGGGCTCGTTGAGGGCACTTCCCTGCTCCCTATCAATCCACCCTAAGGCTATCTCATCCAGATAATTTATCAGCTCAATATGACCGGGGGTAGATCGGGCAGTATATAACTGCTCATAGTATTCCCTAAATTTGTCACTGATCCCATGTGTGTTCATCTTGAGTTCCCCATCCTTACCCTCGATCTCTGTTATACAAGTGTTCTGCCGCTCCTTTTGGATGGCCCATGCCAGAGTTTTACTCGGTCTATCAGCTTCCCCGTACCTGGCGCAAGGATTGGGTCCCCTATAAACCTATCTTCCCTGGTAGCCAATTGCCAAAGCTCTTCCCTGAGCGCTCGTAGCACGCATCAAAGTTCAGGTCTATCCTGCCACCCTTGTCTATTCTCTCTCTCTCGAATCTGCCCCTCCAACCCCCGCATGGAATGACGAATGGTCTTTAGCACCCCCCCTTCCTTAGACATACAACATCCCCTAATGTAAGCCTTAAAGGCCTCCCAGACTACACCCTGGTCCGGTACTGAGCCTGTGTTCGCTAGAAAAAAAAGTATCAATCTCCTGCTCAATTTCAGCACGGAATGTCACATCTTCGAGCGCGGTGGCTCTAAATCGCCATCTTAATGGGCACAGGGAGGTCTTGGAAATCTCCAGGCACAGCCTGACTGGAGAGTGATTCGAGAGCGTCCGGGGGAGAATGGACGCCTCGGTCACCCCACCCAACAAGGGACTGGAGGCCATAATATAGTCGATCCTCGATGCACTAGTGCGTACCCCAGAGAAGAATTTGTATTCCCTGTCCTCCGAGTGCCTCTGTATCCACAAATCCAACAGCCGTAATATTGGGATATAGAGGACCAAGTTTTGACCGCCTGCAGTAGAGCAGTCTGCGTTGTTGACAACCTATCTAGATCCAGCGTGAGGGCTAGGATAAAATCACCAGCACATAATATTTCGTATCCTGAGAACTTGTGTATATGACTAGCGCATTGGTGAAAGAACTCAGGTGAGTCAGTGTTTGGAGCATAAATGTTTATCAAAAGGAGGTAAGGGCCTAGTATCTCACCTGCAAGCAATATGAAGCGCCCGTCCTGGTCTGTGATCTGTGTAGTCTAAATTGCAGTGTGGTATGTATGTATATGACAACCCCTCTGGAATGTGAAGTATATGAGGAGTCATACCTATGTATGCCCCAACCCAGAATCTAGGAATAGGAGTGCCACAAGCTCAGTGCGTCTCTTGGAGACACAGCACATTTGCACCATGATTCCTCCCATAATTAGCTATTAGGTGACACTTCTTCTGGTTAGTTAGCCCCCTGATATTCAATGAAAGGGCTGTCAGCTGCGTCCCATGCCGACCACCCGTTGCTGGGCCAGTCATCCCCCCGGTGAAGTCCCACTTTTCCCCGTCATGTCCCACACTGTGGTGAGCATAGTGCATAGCATCACATGTACCTTTATTCACTGCAGTCAAGTACCCTATGTGAGTTTCCAAGTAGCAACATAACCCCCCAACAGCACTAACAATTAAACATACCTGCCAAACAATTAGCATCCTCCCAATACGCACCACCCACCAGAAACAGAAACTTACCGGCTCCCCATCAACTCACCCCTCTTCAACCATCCCCTTGTACAACCAGAACAAACTGCAGAAATTACAGCTAGTGGTGTGCTAAGGGCGACCCGCGTGCCCCAGATGGCGACAGCGACTATATTACCACCTCTGGTAATTTTTTTAACTCCAGCAGTTCAGGGCTTGTCATGATGCTGCACCCAATCCAGGGTGTCGTGGAGAGTGTTCTTGAGGCTCCCGATGTTCGGGAAGGTTCAATGCAAACTGCTCTGCTGCTTCCGGTGACGTAAAGAAGAGTGTTGAGCCATTAAGTTGCACCCGGAGCATAGCGGGAAAAAGCATTGTGTATTTGACTCCTTTCCTGCGCAGGGATGTTTTTACAGCCTGAAACATTTTCTCCAAATCCTGTACCCCAGGGCTGAAGCTGGGGAACAGACGAATTGTGGAGGAGCCCCATCGCAGTTCACCCCTCTCTCTGGCCGTGTGGAGAATAGCTTCCCGATCTTTATAATTGAATATTCTGGCAATTATCGGGCGCTCAGGGGCCCCCGGCAGGGGCCAATTGGCCAGGGATCTGTGAGCCCTCTCAACCATAAACATTGACGTAAGAGGGGGGTTAACCAGCACTTCTACCAATAGTGCTTCCACGAATTTCTCCATATTATCAATAGCTGTCGATTCTGGCACCCCAAGTATCCGGACATTATTACGCCGAGATCTCCCCTCCAAATCTTCATTCTTGGACTGAATCTTCTTGACTGCCTGTTCCATTACCACCATTTCCCGCTGGAGGGTGACCACCCTGTCCTCATTCTCCCCAATTGCTGTTCTGCTTCTGACATGCAACCACACAACTTCTCTATTTGCACTGCTGATATATCAACTTTGCACGATAGGGCATCAATTTTAGCCCCCATACTGTCGGTACTGCTCTTCAGGGCCAGCAGCGTTTGATTCAGGGCAGCTACATCCAACTGAGCTTGGGGCGAGCCAGTCAGGGATGCAGGAGATGTTTGGGCCTGATCTGGGTGAGCAAACTGGTCCATCTTGGCTTGCTTCCAAGGATTTCCCATGCCAAAATCACTCCACAGTAGCTGTGGCGCTCATGCGATTCCTTCAGGGTGATGGTACACAGACTACCCAAAGATGAAGGGGCACCATGTGTTGCTCTCACAGGACCAGTAGCAGCAAGCCCCTCTTTCTGGTGACAAGTCACTGATTCGTCACCTCTGCCCAATTGCCTATTAATAACCGCAGGGGGCCTAAGCGCAGATTACAACCTCACAGTAGGCATTGCCAGTGCTCCTCAAAGCTGTAGCTTCCCAGTAGCCAGCTGGGCCAGCAATGTCCAATGCTGTACTTGACACACAATTCCCCACTGGAGAGCAGATTAGAAGAAATGTGGAAATGCTGTATCACTGCCTGGGTACCCAACACATCCAGAGTATGTCCGGACCTCGGAGATCAGAGTGAGCCTCACCGCGAAGCCGGCAGGATGAAAATGCCATGTAGTTATCCTCGCCGAGGGGGTGGAGTGCTCGCAGGTCACCAACATACCGACCTTCCTCCTCCGCTTGAGGCTCGCATCAGTCACCCCGCAGCCGTCTCCCCACCGACGTGCAAAGAGGCTCCAGTTCACCCCAGGCTCCAGCGCAGCACCCCCGGTCAATTGTGCTCAGAGATTCCAACATAAAAGAGCTGGGACAATGGAACCATATCTTCTTAAATTTCCATCTTCACAAATACGCTCTGGTATTTTACGATTGCGCTTTAACCTGTGGCATACTCGAGAGCTCCAAGCTAGGAGCAAATTGATTCTTGGGGAAATGAACTTCTGTCGCTTTTGTCTGAATAGAGACTATGGAGAGTCACTGGAACATTTATTATCAGTGTATCCATCTCTGGTCAAAGCCCGCTTGAAGTACTTTGCGCATCATTGTGCCTATCTAAGACTGTTAGATCCTGCACAAAGGTGGGATTTCTTGCTGTGTACTCGCAATGTCTCCATTCAAGTAGCAACTTTAAACTTCTTGACTTCCTTCAAACTAGAATCTTAGTGTATAATTTTATGTAAATGTGATCAGATGACGATGTTGATGTTTCGCCAATTTTATGTTATCCTTATGTGTTTTGATGTCATTTTTATATTGATAGTACCTATGTGCATAATAGTGCGTAATATTTGTTTACATTTCTTTTGTGAAATAATCATTTGTTTGTTTCCCATAATGTATCTTCCAAAAAAAAAAGACATTATGTGATGTAATCGTTTATTTGCTTATTGGTAAATGTATATTAAAAAGTTGATTCATTTCAACTAAAGCAATAATACATTTTAAAAAAATAACAAAGTCAAAGAACTGAAATGTTTCCAGCCCTCATGTAGGAAACATCTGTGCAGAAAAAAAAATTATGGAATTACACACACAGAAACATTCTCCCTTTGAATCTCTATATTTTTCCAAGCTTTCTTTCTCACCCTACTACAACTTCCAATAATCTATTATCACACTAAACAGTGCAACAGTAACACATACTTTCAAAAGTGTACCTCATAGAACACACCTATAAATACTCCACTAACCCCCTTAGCAATGAAGCTGATGCTCCGAAATCCCCATTCATATACAAAGCTATGCAATTTAACACATACAGTACCTCTCCATAGAAAGAATTCATTTTGCAAATGCAACTAATCTATTCTTCAAGTGAAATTACTGTGACATTAACACACATATGTACTAACTTCCTTCTTTCACAATTGCAGTGAAGACCAACACCTGAAAACCAGCAGCGTCTGAAGTACAAGACAGACCCAAGAAGAAACCTACTCTTTGCATCCAACAAAGTAAGTGCAATACTGTCATAATGTTTTAACTGTTACTCAAACAATGTAAAACTGTAGTATTGTACAACAAACAATTGTATCAACCCCACAGCATTAAATTCAGTATTACTAATTGCACCTCAACAGGTGCACACTTTGTATTGTAATCTCAACACCACTATAGTGACACACAAATACGAGAATGGCCTTCCCAACCTGAAGTAACAGCCCATTCAACAATCACACACCTCTACATACATACCTACCATCATACTCAGACACTCATGCGCAATGCACACAAACATTGCACAACGTCCCAATCGAGACTTTCTGTTTTTCTCCAACAGACACCAAAGAATGCCTACCAAAAAGCAACTCCATAGAAAGCAACACAAAAATAGAGCAAATCAAAATAAAAGTGTACAAAATAGGCATCCACCTGTAGCAGAATGTATTCAAAGCATTCAAACAAAACAACTAATACAGTCACCAAGCGAAACTAAAGCAGCTTCCAGTAAAGAAACTTTGACTCCTCTTTCAAAATGTAAAACTAAACAGACAGTTGTTAAAAAGACTGCTGATACCACTAGTGCTAACACTGCACCTATAAATCTTGATGTAGCCACAAGTAAGGGTTTGTTCTGCCGTATAACATTTTTAGGAGCGGGACTACTTCCTGATTCTAGTAGGCCCAAGTCATTTCTATTGTGTCCAGGGAAATACAAAAACACTGTAAATGTGAAGATGTACACAAAATAGTTCAGACAGAAATAGGTGTTATTTAAACAGCTTGTAAGTTTATTTTGCTGTGGGTGCATTTAGTAAATCATGCATCCATATTGTTGAAACCGGACTGTTTTTACTGAGAGTCAACAGAAATGCAAAACTAATTTTTCATTCAGAGATACTTGGTATGCAGGAGGTATACACCATTATACACCATTATAATGGCCAAATTAATTGGCACTCGCCAGACTGCAGCACACTTAGAACCCGACCAAAGGTAATTAGAGCCTCCCGTTTCCTCTGTAATACTTTACTTATACAACATACCGGGATCTCTCACTCCCTTTCTTTAATTTATTTCTCTTTTACTAATACAGACCTGACATCGAACCAGGCCCTTATTCAGCCGTCGTTACGTGGAAGTCAGACTTGTGCTGACTTTGGCCTACTTCACAACTTCCTAGGAATTTCCAGCATTTTTTGGACACATAAAACACCCAGCAAGGTGAGCGCTCCCCAACCTCACGCTCCCAAGCTACCACAGCTCGTATTACCCTGTACTTCATGTTTCTGAATCCTACATATTTCTCTGACTCCTGTAGCGTTTTACAGCCTGCCATTAACGCCCAGAAGCCCACCCAACTCTGCACCCTAATTGTCTTGGGTGGCAAAAAACAATCCACAGAATCCTGCAGCATCGCAGCCCCCAAGGTCAGTTCTGTCTCTCCCTAGCTCTCGATTTTATTGTGGTGTACCATAATCTTGGAATATATTGTGTTTTTTAATAAAAACATTAGTTTTTAACCCTTGATTCAGACATTAATAGTGTCCCCATATCTTTATTATAGGGAGACCTATTCCAGGCCCAAGATGAAGGCTACCAGCCGAAACGTCTTTAGGACCAATATCTGCATACCTCACCTGGTCCCAAAAAATCTTTTGATCTAATTCTAGACGTCGACCACGTGTTAGGTCACCCTCAAGCCTGGCTACAGACAACAAAGAATTTCCCATTTAATGTGTTTGTTCTGGGTTGTCTCGCATCTGAACACACGATAATCACATGTCACTAATGGTGATGGTTACTTTGTTCTTTTGTTCTTTTGTTTTACTGCATTCTGCCAATTAATTTGGCCATTATAATGGTGTATAATGGTGTATACCTCCTGCATACCAAGTATCTCTGAATGAAAAATTAGTTTTGCATTTCTGTTGACTCTCAGTAAAAACAGTCCGGTTTCAACAATATGGATGCATGATTTACTAAATGCACCCACAGCAAAATAAACTTACAAGCTGTTTAAATAACACCTATTTCTGTCTGAACTATTTTGTGTACATCTTCACATTTACAGTGTTTTTGTATTTCCCTGGACACAATAGAAATGACTTGGGCCTACTAGAATCAGGAAGTAGTCCCGCTCCTAAAAATGTTATACGGCAGAACAAACCCCTCCTTGTAAACCAAGTTCTACTAGCCCAGTGTTCTGTCGGTGATGGGCTATCCCTCCAGTTACCAGTAGCCACAAGTAAGCCTACCAAGAAAATTATTTTACAAAAAATGTTCCGCCACAGAGTCCTTCAGAACCTTATAAAAACAGGAGAGAAATCATGCTCAACCCTTAAAACCTACCACAGAAAACTAATCCTAGAAGCTTTTATAGACAGTGCAATCCTTCTCAAAGGAAATTATTTATATAACAGAATGAAACCACTAACAAAACTAACTACTAAACAACAACAAGGACTTCTCAACAAACGGAATATCAACAAACCCAATTGCATTACATAGCAGTGGACGAGGGTATGAAAAGATTAATAATACCATCATGGAACAAGAAATGCTGCTCACACAAATATCTCCTACAAACTTAGCATCAACTCTCCATTCCACTGAACCAATACATTGAGTCTACAAATGGCCATGCACATCAGTGTGTAACATAGAGAAAACATTGTTCACATATTTATGCCAGTTCCTCAATCAGTATGTGAAAGGCAAAGACGAATTGAAAATAAAACTGTTACAAACTATGGACTCCTGTCCAGTTCCCAAATACATAGGACTACAAGGACATTCATTAGCCTGCATTTCTGGACCTATTTGCAAAAGCACCTTACACCATATCAGAATGATGGCAACAGACCATTCAACTGTAAGAAATCTTGTTCATAAATTGTACTATGACAAAAGTCCTGCTTTAGCACTGGCCAATTCAAATAACAATCTTCTACATGGTACAGCCAAAGAACTACTCAAAGAAATAGAACACATCCAGGGAAAATATTTTGAAAGTAAAAGCCACTTACAAAATCCAATATCTTTAGAACAGACTAGCAACAACTTTACAGATGGCAACTTTCAACTACACACATACAAAAAAGAAATAATAAAGTTTAAAAGCTGAAGTACCAAACCATGAGTGTGTAAGTTGCCGCAGGACTTTTTAAAAATAAAAATAGCACAAAAACAGTAGACATAATGTACAAAATAGAAGACAATGACGGATTCCAAGTGGTTCCAATTGGCTCTCTATCTTATAGCAGAACACAAATATGAAATTACTAACCTCTCAATACTTTGCAGATACTGCACTGCAAAACTTGACAACAACCAAATACCTTCATATGCTATCACTAATAACTTGGAATTATTCCTACTACCAAAATCACTGCAACAACTGAACTTGTATGAGAGCATTATAATTCAAACAGTGAACCCATTTCAAGCAATAATACGCCTTCAACCAAAAACAACAGAACTCACTCCCTCTGAATTACTAAAAGGCATTGGTGGGAATGTAGTTTATTTGCCATTAGATCTTAAAGAAAATGTACACACTCTGGGAGTGCAACGGCCAATAGAACAATCTTTGATTATCCTAATAAATGGCATACCTACAAAAGACAAAATAATTTGGCAGCAACTACTGGAGACTTACATAAAGTTATAAAAGCCTGCAATATCTAAAAGACAACAATGAATACTACAAAAAAATAAACATTGAGGAAAACCTGAGGGGGAACCACCAAAATAATTCAAGGCTCATCAGAAACTGGGCAACTTCAACTTCCAGATCCTATTGCAGAATCCAATATTTTAGACGATTTTACAATTCACCAATTGCACTCTAAAGATACCATAGATGATACACTGGAAATTGTTACGCTCACTTGGTCTCTGCGGAGGCATTGGGGCATGGTTGCAGCTATCCCGGGGGTGAGGTCGGTCGGGTCCGACTTTGCCCTCTGCGCTTATGTGGTGACTGGTGGTAATAGGTGATGCTGCTCGAGACTGCTCCTGCATGGAGAATAGGGGGCATGAGTATGCCAGCTTGTGCGCCTGATCCCCTTCCAGACCCCTTCTTCCAAACCGTGGTACCCGTGGGATGTGCTGTCCCTGGAAAGCTTACCTGTTGATTAGTTTTGTCGAGCACTCCATCCTGCTGCTTCTGGCAGGGGCACTTGTATGATCTGGACCGAGATCCTTCACTGTTCCCTTGCACGTGGTAGTCCAGTCCTGCTGCGACTAAGCCACTATACTTCAGGTAAGTGTTCCTGTTTGCCTTTGTCTTTCCTCGTCTGTTTTTGTTGCATCTTAAAGTTTTTTGTCTTGTATTGCTGTCCGTTCCACTTTTGATGTTTGCTCTTTTGCTTTCTTCCCTTGCAGGTGATGTTGCTGGCCTGGCAGAAGCTGCAGAGCTCGAGGCGGCAGCCGGAGGGAATGAGGAACGAAGCTGCAGCGGTACAGTAGCTGGCAAATTGTTAACTAGGGGGCGTGCAGGGTTCAAATGCGGCGCGGCCCTAGGACGAATGTTCTAACCTTGTCTTTCTTCTTCTTCACAGGGTCCGAGTTCGTGGATGCGGAGTGCGGTGCTGCGGCATCGGGATCAAGATCACTGAATGTCAAGAGATACTTCTGCAGATGAAGCAATGAAGCACCGGTTTCCTGGAGGTGAGTATGCAGGAGAACGCATGGTTTCAAAGGTAAGTAAACTGGTCCAAGCGGCGGTGAGCGTCACGTTGCACACGAGTGCACAGTAACGTGAAGCACTGCCTTAAGGATGGAGTAGCTTATATAGCTGAGCTTCTGAAGCCACGCCCACCAGGTTCAGCCTGCCTGCCACGCCCGATGAGTCAGCACATGAAGACCAGGCCTAGGGAGCCACACCCGATGAGTCAGCACATGAGGATGTTCTCTGGAATAAAGGCTTTCAGCTCCTGGAAAATTCTTGTAAAATAAAAGCACTCCTGCACTGAAATAAAGTAAAAGCACTCCTGCACTGAAATAAAGTGTTCCTGCTCACAACTCTATATGAGCCTGGCGCCAAAGGCACCACGAGTGAGTCCAGCCAGGTTCCCTGTGTTTATGGGTCCCAAAGGGACATAAGTGAGTCAAGTGACCCATTGCCCCATCACTTGATGGTGTGGTTTTTGTGTTCTGGGGCCTGTGGCCATGACAGCACTCCCCCTCAAGGCCCTTCTCATGGGTGGTTGCCCCCTGGCCCTGGTTTAGTGGGGTTATTGCGGTGGAACTGCCAGATTAATCTTGCAGCGTGGACATGCTCACTGGGTTCCCAGGTCTGATCTTGGGGTCCATAACCTTTCAAGTCTATAAGGTAGTATAACTTGGACTGGACCATCTTAGAGTCTAGGATCCTTTTTACTTTGTATTCCGGTTCTCCTTCAACTATTTTGGGATCTGGTGGAGTATCGATCCAGTGACCTGGTCTCAATGGTTTTAGGAGGGAGACATGAAACACCGGGTGGATCCGCATGTGGGCCAATAATTTGAATTTCATGGCCACAGGGTTGATCACAGCCTTGATAGCGTAGGGTCCCAGATATCTGGGACAGAACACCCGTGGGCCTTTCAAGGGGATGTTTTTGGATGCTAACCCAAACCTGGTGTACGACTTGGTAGTTGGGAGCTTCACTTCGGTGTTGATCCGCCGCAAACTGCTTCTGTTTCTGTTTGTCTCTGGCAAGATGCTCTGCTGCTTCCTTAAAAACCTGGGTGATGGTTTTGTGTAAGGTCGTTACACCGGGCATTTCTAATGATTCGAGTGGGTCGAAAACGGATGACGTGGATGTCGATCGTATACTACGTAGAATGGGCTTTGTCCCGTACTGGTGTGAATGGAGTTGTTATATACGTATTCTGCTAACCAAAGTATGTCCTTCCAGTTATCCTTAGTTTGTTGCAGCATACACTTTATGTATTGCTCGAGGGTCTGGTTAGTCCGTTCGGTCTGGCCATCAGTTTGGGGGTGAGGGCTTGTAGATAACCGGAGGTCGATTTTGGCAATTTTACAACACCTTTTCCAGAATGCAGAGACAAATTGCGTTCCTCGGTGTGATATAAATATTGATGGGAACCCATGTAGCCAGACGATCTGTTCCAAAAACACGGTACATTTTATGTGCTGCCTTCAGCAACTTAGTTTTAAAACACCCTATGTTGACATTATGGGATGTATTTCATCTACACCCTGCAATCTATGTGGTTTATATTTGTCTGAACATGCAGCCAGTACAGATTTGGTGTAGATAACAAAGGTTACAACATCCAACCAAATGCTTCTAGTGTTAAAAGATTGATTTTGTGTTTTTGTTTAAACTGTATCATGACCCTTCTGTTGTAATAAATCTATCAAAAATAGAAAAAAAGAAATCTGTGCATCTGAAATACCTTATATGTGGCACGTTTCTGCCTTGCTTCCTTTTCTTTACGGTCTTATTGAAACACATGTCTATAGGCGCATAATAAATAACAAATCAATCAACGATTCTGTATTTGATTTTAAAAAGTATAGTGAAGGGATATCACAATTATTATATCTAGGCCACCTGGGAAACAACATTAATAATGATATATTAACAAGGACCTTGTTGCAATACGTAGACAGACCTCAAAACACCATGTTCCTACTGCAGAACATTTGCAGGTACAGCCTGCTGTGCTGAGAATCATTTCTCCTGCACCCAAAAACCAACAGAAATAATACCCAGACACTCGCCACAAAACAGTTGAGGCCAGCGAAGAGTCAAACTTTCAAGAAACTGGCAGGCATTGAATATCTTTCCAAGAGTCTCCTGTATCTGAGGGTCCAGCTGCTCCCCCAATCAAGTTGTGGAAAGTGAAACGATCAAAACATGAACAAAGTCACCCAATCACTATATGCCTTTCAAAATATAGTGAGGCATCTGAAATACTCTGTATACATTGTATACCACAGGGTAATCCCGCCGCTCCGAGCCCCAATAGGGCTGGAGGCTGCCATCTTCCCCTGATGGGGAATGAGGTAAGTGCTCCCCTACCCTCTGTTCCTCTCCCCTCCATCCACAGATTTTCTTTCCCTCCCCCACCCCCACTTACCTTCTTTTGTTGCATTCTTTTCTGGAGCAGACACGCTGGGAACACTTCTGTCCGCAGCACGTCTGCTCTCGATCTGTGACACACCACCATGGAAAGGAAGAAGGGACTATGTGTTGACTTTTTTCCTACTTTTTTAATGGCCACCATGGAAAGGGGTAACTGACTTCACTTTCCCTTCCTTGGCGGCCATTCTTTTCTTTTTTTCAGTTGTGAAACGCTTTGCTCGGGCCTGTAACTATACGCCCTGGGGCATTACCTGAAGTGGTAATAACCCCCTGCTCGGGGCTTTTTGCTTAAGTATACAGTGTATACATATCAGTATATCATCTATTTATCTCAATGAATAATATATGCATCCCAATGTACAATGACTATATCTGTGTACACTGTATATATTTCAGTATACAATATATGGACCTCTGTATGTCTCAGTTTACTGTATAAACATCTCAGTATATAATCTATTTATTTCAGTATACATTGTATATATTTCAGTATATAATGACTGCATCTCAAAATGACGTATACACTTCTCAGTACACAATGTACATACTGCAAAACATAATATATGCATTTCACTATACAGCATATACTCTCTGTATACAGTGATTGTATCTTAGCATGCAGTATGTCTATTTCAATACATGTATCTCAAAATACAGTTTTCAATGTATATTTCTCAGTATTCAGTGTCTATATGTCAGTAAATAATGTGTGCATCTTGATGTGATATATAAATCTCAGTATATATTGTATACATTTTAGTATGCAGTATATACATTTATAAACCTTGAATTATGTCCCAAAGGAACGGCCTCCTTTAATTTACTAGGCTGATATGACTGCCAACCCCTGTTGAAATGATTTTGGTGTTTCAAGGAGAGTGTGGGAGTAGCATGGTCTCTCTGGGTGAGGGTGTTACTTCCGGATGAGGTATCATGCCAATTCCCATGTGCCATTGAGTAGCCAGATGTATCTTAGAGAGTATCAGTTTGGCATATAAAAATCACTTGAGCATATAAAGTTTGTGCTTCTTACGATAGATGGATCACTATGCGTGTCCTATTTGCTGCCCTTTTACTTTTGTTTTTATTTTTTTAATTATATGTTTGATTTATTACAGACCTTTCATAGTCTATATCCAATTTTATAATTTAACCTTCCCAATCGGATTTCCAATATAAATAATTTCATCAAATATAAAAACATCAATTAAAACACATACATCTCAGGCCGGATTACGCTGCAAAATTTCATCCAATACATATACATCTTAAACCGGCTTATAAGGCAATACTTCATTCAAGAATTTCACCACCGCAAAAATCATTGATTGGTGGATTATGTTTATAATTGGGGAGAAACAATCTTCCACACTCAGGGTTTTACATGTTTTCCTATTTCACTTAGATATTTCCTTCTTACCACTGTTAGACCATTAGATTCTGCAATTAGATGTCTTGACGAGTCAATCAAGTGGCTCCCATTGCAGAATCTATAGTGTGATTCGGAGGCTTCCATCTGTCTGCATACACTTGACACCTCTCTGGTAGGCAGCAAATGTAATCTTAACTGCATAAATTGGCCACAAATCCAGGGACAAGGAAACGTGGCTAAGTGTGCCAGCAGTTGGTTAATAGATCTCTTTTCATGTTCCAGGTTCAGTGCTAATCTGCATTTACCTCTTTTGGCCTGTCTGTTTATCCAATCTTGTCTCATTATTGTTTGCTTAACCTTCCCAGGGTTTGTCATTAATACTTCCTCGGACAATTCTAGATGACTTAATCAACCTCTACATTTCTGTTCCAGATATCTAGAAGCCATTCACTTCCCTGGTTGTCCCTGTTTCTTATGATCTCAAAAGGGGGTAGTATATCTAGGTTAGCACATTTCCAAAACAAGGTGAAGGATTTTCATAAGATGGTAGAGCAGAGTTATTGCAGGCCACATTCGTATCTAATCAATGCCATTGACAGGCTATTCAGGAGGTGAAGCACCCTCTTCCAAAAACCTTCTATCCTTTATCACTTCCCACAATTACCATAGCAGATTCAAAGCCACTTCTACTCAATGGGTCAAAATTGGTATCACCTTCTGTTTGTAGAAGGTTACTATAGGGCACATGGTGAACTTACCATAACGTTTATGAAGCACGCAAGCTTGACTTGCCAGCCTATGACATTTCAATCTGAATAACTCTGTCCATCTTTTCTCATTCACACTGCAATTGATAGGGACCCATAAGTAGATAATATAGTCAACAAATTCTAACTTTGCTTTACCCACAAACCATTTGATTCATGTTTTTTGCTTGCCATGGGTAGCAGTTAGGACCATTATTATTTTTGTTTTACATTAATCTGTAGATCGTTCATTTCAATGTATTTTTTGAGGTGGTTTAATCTCTGCTGCAATCCTATTGGTGTTTGGTCAATCATGACCAGGTCATGCACATATAGAATCCACGGTATATGATGTTCATACAATTTTGAAGGGCACGCCTTAACCATCTTCTGACTCTCAGCCATACCTTCCAAGTATAGATTGAATAATGCAGGTGCCCGGGGGCAGCCCTGTTTCAATACCCAGAATGTATAGATTTTTACTACCATTTCTTGAGAGTCTAACCTGGATCGCTGTAGATGTGTACAAATACTTTATTGCCTCAACTAGGTCCCAGGAACATTGCCAGATTAGCAATTTTTCCAAGAGCCCATCTCTGATAATACTATCAAAAGCTTGTTTCAGGTCGATGAACGCCGGTAGATTTTAGTTTTTGTCCTAATCGCTCTGAACTTTAATAGGTTTAGCAGGAAGAGTTTGAGATTTGTGCCAACTGCCTTTACAAATCCAGATTGCCTAACATCAAATGGAACTGATTCCATCACCCAGGATATTAAATGATGCAATAAGACTGCAGCAAAGATCTTTCCCAGCATGTGGGAGAGACAAATTGGCCTGTAATTCCTGAGATCTTCTCGAACACCCTTTTTGAACACTGGGATGATTAATGCAGTCTTCCAGGAAAGAGGCACCTATTTTTCCACTAATATCTTGTTGAATAGCAACACACAAAGGTCTGCCCATGCTTCGGGATTTTGCTATAATATATTATTCGAGAAGCTATACAGTCCCGAGGCTCGAGAAGAATGTAATTTCTTTAATAATGGTACAATGTCATACTTATTGATATCGATCGACCATTTCTCATTAGATTTACTCTCCTCTAGGGAACCATTAAATGCAGGCTGTGTAAAAAGGGTGGTGAAGTGGGCTGTCTAGCTGTTCTCTGTTGCCACGTTAGTAAGCGTTGCTAATTGGAATGTCTCACTGTTGTTCGCATTTTCATGCTCGATTCCACCTTAGGGATAGAATGCAGTGGTGACTATTTTCTATAGGTGTTACATGGAGTGTATTGATCAGAGTGATCATCCTCTTTGAGACACAATAGTAATCTAAATGCCCTTTCTGGTCACACAGAGCCCATGTCACTCTGCCAGGAATGTCACCCTTCATTTTACCATTCAGCATAAATATAGCCCACTCTTTCAATTCACTCACCCACAATACAGCTTTTTTATGCAACGAAGATGTAGGGATCACCACCCCTTCCTTGTCTACACAACATACATTGAGATCTCCATAGATCAATATTTGAGGGTCACTTAAATTAACAAAGGATTCATCTATTAGAGATGTTAGACATTTGACAAACCCTCATCCTCAATCATTGCAGGATTCCAGTATATATTGAATAATACTATTGTCGTGGTAATGTTGCAAGCAGGGTTATCCTGCATCAATATTATCCTTTGTATACATGGAATTGGGTTTTGCATTTTGATCACTTTCAGACCCTGTCCATTTTTATCAGAGTCAACAGGCCAGAATGAGGCCTACAAACCCGACTCTTTTGGGCTGAATTTAAGTAAACCATAAAACCATTGCATATTGGATTACTTTGTATCCAGGTTTCTTGCATACAAGGAATGTCATAACTCTTGAGGCCCAGGGTATCCTCATAAAATAGATGTGAAAATCCTCTAGTTTTCCAGGAGCCCACTCATAGAGGGCTATTTCCCTGATTCTTTAGATATTATTTTTCACAAGCAGGAGCCAAGGACCCTGCTAGCCACAACAAGCCTTTGTTCCTGTCTATTTGATCACCTCTATTACTGTCACTTTTATCGATATTGATGATCTTTCTACAGAGGTTGATCATTGAGCGCTCTCTGTAGTTGTTATACTAGTTACACTAGTTAATAATTTAACCATTGACTGATTTCATTTTATTTTATTTCAGGCTCCATTGAGGATTTGTTTTTTGTTGTTGTTGTATTTCATCCAAGGGGGATTTAATAACTTCATGTGCATCTCTTCAGTTATTTCAAAGCCAAGTGGGAGCAGGCTGGGCATTGCTTCCAATAAGACCTTTCTCACTAACATAGTGACAACCCAATCACAATGCATTTCGTTCACAAATTGCACTATTTTATGTCCTCCAAGTGATGTCATGTAATTTAGGGGGCACAATGTAGAAATGTCAAGACATTTGCCTAATATAGAATTACCACTGAGATACTTGAAGACATTGCTGAATAATCGTTTACTGATAGATTTTTCACTGCTCCCTCCCCCTCGAGCAAATGCCCTATTTAAGGTTTTTGCATTATCAATGAGGGCTTGTCTCTTTTCTTTCAGGGTTTGGAACTGAACCTTCATTGTTTCTATGGTTTTATTAACCCCGTCTGCTTTTGGATGGTCAGTAGAAGTCTTCCAAACACTATGGAGATGATATTGATTATCTGGGACCTTTATGGAATCCAAATTATGTGTTACATCCACTATCGCCTCTTGATCTAGATACTCCTCGTCCGAATAAGCAAGGTAGATATACTTGGATCTTCAAGTCAAGTCAAGTATATCAGGTTATCGCTCATCTGGTTCACTGTTTGATCCAATTCTTGCTTCCATAATTTGACAATCCCTTTTATCTTTGTTTTTTCAGCCTTAGTCATTTGCCTTTCTGGATGAAAGGGGGATCTAATTTCTGGGGCGCAGGGGTTGTCAAATTCTGCAGAAATGCTCTAGATCCATTTGATTTCAGTTTATTAGTCAAGTGAATATTTTTTTACGTTTTTTCTGGTTCTCAATTGCCTTGTCAGTCAGTTGCTTCTGATCCTTTGGGTTTTAAAAAACTGCGAACATCTTCCCGCTTGGCTTTTTCAATCTGGACTTGTTTTGTGTTACTTTCAAAGTACCAACCTCCTCAATTTTCTCCTCATGATAGAGTTGAAGGTTAGGCCCTGACATGTTGCTTGCATTCGTCTGCCTTTGCTGTTGCTGTTGTCCACTATCAGACTTTAATTCAGCTTCTCTACCCCTTCTAGTTTGTATTGAGGTCGAAAAGGATTCGAGGTATTTTAACTGGTATGGATCATAGCCAATAGGGTTGCTTGGTCTTTTATTGTCTCGTTCAAAGTTTCATACAATTTTGTAAATGGATTTAGAACAACTGCTAAGGCTGACCTTATGCTGTACTGAATCTGTGCCATTGCAGCTGCAGGTAGGTGCTGTTCACATTAGCTTATAGTGGCTTGAAGGGGGGTCCACATTGTGACTGATTAGACGATAAGGAGAAAGAGGTTTGGGTGTCGTGTAGATGCCCTCTGGGAATACAGAAGGTTCCAATTGAGTTTCATCATACGAGGAACTCTTTCAAGAATTGAGCTCGCACACCATAGGAGATGAAACACTTGTGTATGAGCGCGATAGAAATAAAATATTAATATCAATAGGAGATGCCACTGATCCCCATATGCCAAGGTTTCTGTTCACAAGGCTAGAATTTGGGGATAAATGTCTCCTTCCTCCATTAATCAGTGTCAAGCGAATACCACTTGTAGAGTCACTCCATCTTCTTCCCCAAGCTATTGTGGTTTTTTATTCTGCTATATCACGCGATGGACATGCAGCCAGGATAGAGTGCTGACACTCCAAAGAATTCATGCCAGAGGTAAGAGAAGATGTATTCATTCCAATTGGACCTAGTTGAATTTGCTTTAATCGCTCATATTCAGGTGAGTCAGGACGAGTGAACAAATCTTCCAGGAAGGCACAGTCCACTTCCTGGTCTAAAGATTCATTTGAAGGTATCACATTCTTTTCCTTATCAACCTGCAAGTTATCGTCCAACACTGACTACCGGCAAAAGGCGATCTTGGTGGACTTCATCAGCGTAAAGTTTTCTTCAAGGTTTACAGTGTTTCTAGCCATTTCCTTTGAATTTATCGAGTTCATCAGTTTAAGCTCTATGTCCATTTTAGAGCTGATGCTCTTTAGCGGGCCATCTGTTGTCACGGGCTCTCTGCTAGCTTCGCTTTCCATGGTAACTATTGAGGGAGGGGCGATCACACAACTTTCCCTTTCCCTTCCCCTTCCCTCTCCCAGTTTGAATAGTTTTGCTATTACAGCATCACTCAGACTTCTTGTGACATTATCGGGCAGTAAACTTTTACCGGTGGGAGTATTATTACATTCTTTCTCAATGGGGAGGGGAAGGGGAAGGACAAGGGGTGGCCGCTACGCATTGTCCTGAAATGGGATTTGGATTCACCATTTCCTCTTGTATTTTTGCCTGCCGACGGCTCCACGGTCCAATTGATGCCATGAAACTCACTGCAATCAAGGCATGCAGGTTTAGATCAGCAGCCACCAAGTCCACAATGAGGTTCCACACAGCACTGACTCTCTGCTCGTCAATTCCTTACCTTTTGGTAAAAATAGTTACCATGAAGGCCTCTCACTCCTTCACAGCTTTACAACTGCATAGGCTGTAATGACTGCTACCTCAGCTGCACAACTCTGCCTCTCTGTTACTGGAATCTTTTATCACTTACAATCCCCTTAGATTAAGAATTCCTACGAGTAAATCTAGTTTATTATGTTTGTTCGATGCAGCTGGAGTCCTATAGAGTGGTGTAAAGGGGTCAGGAACAGAGTAGAGGTGAGTGGGTGATTTCAGAGGCAATGTCAGTATTCATTTCAGATCCCACACTAGCAAATACAGTTGGTATCCTTAGAAGTGTGCATTTGAGATTAACTTTCCAAATCGAGGGCATAACTGCCCTTTTCGTGCAGATTTGTACAGGGCACATTGTCCATTAGGCTCGAGGTGAGATTTTAAGGACGGAGTAAAGTCTGCACAGGTGTTTTTGTTTTCTTCCATGAGAAAGTAGTAGTTTTTAGTCGGCTTGATCGGAAATGTGTCCAATTGTGATACAACCCGTCTTTCCTGGGCAGAGCATGCTCCTTGATGCAAAGAGTCCAGAACGTCCACAGAGTTCATTAATACCCTATCCTGTGTTACTTCAGTGACATCATTTTTAGCAACATTTTGTATGGATAGCTGATGATTTCTGGGCTTAAATTGAAAAGTTCTAGTGCAAATTGACAGGTGTTTCCAAAATCGGCAGACACCCCCCAGAGACACAAAGATAGAAGTAGAGACTTAGTACTTTCTATAGGTAATATCGCTTGACCCAAGAATTTAAGCTTGTTGGCTGATGTGGCCTTTGCTCTTTCAATTATCTGGTTACATGGAACTGCCTTGTTTGGTAATGGAAATGGTGGTGAGTAAATCCATTAACTTATTAAGGGGCAAGTGTTGGCAAAAGAGGGCATGATGGGGAATGTATATGCAACAAGATTTGAGAGGACTACAGAGCTGTTTGAATTCAGGAGCTTTAGTTAATAATAAACATATCCACATGATGGTGAAACGGGCAGCAGGCCGAACCAATGTTCTACCAGGTTAGATGCAGTGTAGAGGCAGGCACTGTGGATTGGCACCAATCAGAAGACAAGAACCTGCAATATCCGTCCACCTGAGGCAGCTCTCCTCCAGGACATAACGACACTGACGTCTTCGGTTCTGATTCGGCAGATGCATTGTGCAATGGTGTGGTGTCCTGACCAGCTAATCAGGAGCAAGAACAACATCTGCTACAGTGATCCATTGATTACACAGGAAGAATCATACACATTTAGTTTGTTTTCTATGCAATGGCCCAGAAGCTTAGAGTAGCACCCAAACTTTGGAAAACGGAAGGTGGAATTCTGGGTAAATTCTCTTTTACGTGCTGCCATTTAAAGAGAAACACATCAATGCACCAGTGGCATTCGGTTTTGCCTGAACAATTGTAGTTTTGCAGATATCTTTGAATGTGTTGCACAATTAAATAGGCATGTCTATGCTAAAAGAAGCACATATATTTCATGTGGGGGTGCTTCAAGGCCAATGTTTTTGAACATCATCATAACAAAACAGTTAAAAAAAACAAAAAAAACACGTGGTGCAGGGGTATGCAAAAAGTCGGGCACTGAAATGGTCAATCTCAGAAAAGTTTGTGGATAGAATTGCCATACAGTTTAGTTATAAATCAAATCAAAGACCTATTTAATTGTCATTCAAACAATGAACTATTCCAAGATGGAGGAGAGCTGAGAACTGGGAAAGTAAAACGCAGCAGAGATGCAGACCAGCAGCTTCTAGCCTTATTGATCTCCATGTCTGAATGCGTTCGGTGGTTTTGTAAGTCAGCCAGGCTGCCACACTGCATGACAATGCGCTGCAGCTGCTTTGGAAATGATTGATTCCTCAGCTGTAATTGTTATAGGGCTGGAAAGAAAAGTGATGAGAGACAGATGGAGAGAATGATGAAAATGATCTATACGCTCTTCAGGGATGCCAGCCCCAGTGGGTCGGCATGATTGGCAGTCTTACTTCCTGCTCCAACCCCGTACTGCAAATGAGATGGTGCACCACCAGGTCATGTTTTTTCCAGTTCGTCCATATCGGGTAGGGATAACCTTGCACAAATCATGCAACCACTGTATAATTTCAGTGGCATTTTGCACGAGACACTCAGTTCCAGTGTTATGATTGATTAACATAATACAACGTTCTTAATATCCAGTCCTTGAGAGCGCTTGCCACACCAGGTTTTCGGTATAACTTCTGAGTATGTAAATAACTCATTTAAATTAATTGTATTCATGTTTATTATATGTGGATAGTCTGAACACATGTAGTTAGAGCTTGATGACGGGAATTGGAGGTGAGGTCCCTGAAATGTGTTGTCATGAGAGTTTCTGCTGCCATATACCCATAGGACAATTAATAAAGTTCAGGATTTACAAAGGGAAAGAACAACCTGAAGAGAAAGAAGAGGGAATCCAGTATTCATTGACAATGATGTGCTCTCTCTTTTACCTCTGTGCTATTGTTTGGTTGCAGCACAGTGATCTCCCATGGAAACCACTGGAATATGTTCGCTGGTATGTGGAACAGCCTCACTCCTTTCCAACAATGATGGAAAGAGCTTGGTCAACATATTCTACTGCAGTGGAAGACTTGGTAACTGAGCAGGTTCATGTGAAGGGATCTAGGGAAGGAGTCGTGGGAGTAGGAAGACACAAAGGCACATTTTGGATTTGGTTAGGGGAGTCTGAGATATGATCTACTGTCATACTTTGGATGACAGTAGGGCTTCCAGGCATGTATGCACATCTGGCACTGATCACTCCTAGCACAAATGTGGATATAGCCCTCATTCCCAAGAAGCTGGTTCTACAGCAAGGCGCACTAGGCAGCTGCCTACTGTGCCTCACATTAGCATTGTAGATGTCCCTGCCCTTTAAGGGAATTTAGGAATGGCATTCCAACGGAGCCAGCCATGCCTACACACTCGAATCACTGTGCACACAGAAACCCTATGTAATCCTGTGATGGGAATGGGATGGGCTTGAACCAGAGATAGAATCTGAGCAATCCATCAGTCACCTACCAAGGGCTCCATGTCCATGCTCCATGTTCATACACCCAAGACTGGGTGAGCTAAGGGAGTCAAACTCGAGGGCAGGGCCAAGGTTTTAGTAGCCAGAGAGGATCATCCAAGTGGAGGGATTAGCCAAGTGCCACATTAGAGCTGTGAACCATCATAGGCACCATTTCGCGACGCCTACTCCTTGAGACTGCACGTCAAGTTGCTCATCAGCCTTGAAGACTCGAGCTCCAGGCTGCTTTCCAACGTGGACCCTCCAGCCAGTGCACTATGTGCTTTAATATCCATGCACAGTCACCCTAATGTGACGCTCCCAGTGAACCTCCACGGACCCCGTACAATTGACCCAGGGGCTCTGGATCCATTCCATACCAGAGGTGCCTACCACCAACTCGGCCCCCGACCTTGACCTGGCAACACCATTCTGCGCCTCCACTTGCACAGTTCTGGATGCCCACACACCCATCTCTCCTCACTGGAAGCACGAACAGTGAGTCCTCTGACTTTTTCTGGCCCAAGAAGAAGGCTACTTACTATACTGCCGAAACGTCCGCAACACACTAAACCCAGAGTTGTTATGGGTAGTTGTCATGTTGTGTTGCCCTTTGAATTGCTAACATTATTCCTAGACGTAGACCGAATATAAGGTCAGACTACAGCCGGGCATAAGAGACCAAGATATACTGTCTCTTTTACTCACACTTTCACAGTGTGTTTGTTCTTTTTCTTTTCATTGACATGGGGCATTGTACTTTTTAGATAGTGTTCACGTGCACAAATTACTAACCCACATCCCAGGTCACAAATACTATTGGCCAGTGAATGTCTAATTATGTACATGATTTTCGGACATTATGGTTTGTAGGTTTGTAATGTAAAAATTATGCAATGTAACCTTTTAACTACTGCATAAAAAAAGTAAACAAACAGCTTATAATAACAAGCTAAATGAAAAATTGAAAAATTAAAAAAATTTTTTGTTGTATATACTGTTAGAGTTTTGTGTTTAGTACCAGCTATCATGTTATTTTGCTTAAATGGTCGCCTAGAATGACATGTGCTCCCATTTGGGTTAATAAAAATTAGTGTACTTTTAACTAGTTACGTACACCCCTTAGACTCACAGAGGGGAGGACAACCCCCTTGTTACAGGTGAACCATCATAAGGGCGGGGTCCATCAGCCAATCTCTCTACCAGCAACCGAAGGAGGAGTAGAAAATAAGCCAATCCCTATATACGTAAACTAAGGAGAAAGTAAGAAATTCTAATTGACTAAGGCATTTCTTGCAGCTGCAGTCCAGTAGACCGTACAAACACACGCAGGCCAGAGAACTATGAATTCCAAGAACCCCATACCAAACCTGCACACCTCAGTCATTTTACAACAGAAAGAGGCTTAAAACCAGAAAGCATTGCAAATTAGGAGGAAGCGCTAACTCACAGCTTGCTGGAGAGGTGAACAGAAAGAGTTGGAAAAGGCGCAAGAGCTGGGGACAGGATAAAGTAGGATAACCCCTGGTGCCTGCAGAGAGCACAGGAGACAGGGTGCAGGGAGGAGGGTCCCAAGGTCCTGGGGTAAGAAAGATTCAGGGGGCTGCAGGGAAGGCCAAAGATTATCGGGGAAAGATAAATGGCGATGGAGAATTAAGGGACCCAGAAGGATGCTTGAAAAAAGACAAAGGGTTTTGGGAAGAGAAATTCCCAGAGGTTTGGGAGAAGAAAGACCCAGAGGGCTGGGTGGAAAGAAACCCACAGTGTTTGGAAGTAATACAGTACCCTGAGGCATAAAGAGAGTGGAAAAGATAGTTAGGAACCCTGGCAGTTACCCCAAAGGGTGCAGTACTGCGAGAAACCTGAATGTGTCTCAGCTGCTAGTCCCCGGAGGTCTGTCATCCAGGTGGCCAGGATTAATACAATTACACTGCCTCCAGGATGCAGACTTTGTAATTCATTGTCACATTTGAAAGGCAGGGAAAGACAAACCTTCGTATATGGGGTGGTAAATTGCGCGATTCTGATAGGCCCAAAAAATCGCGGCCCCACAATCGCCTAGAACTTCAAGAGGAAATGTCCTTATTTTAACCTCCCACAGAAAGCCGACCAAAAATAGCAATCTGAAATTGCAACGTTTAGGACACAACATACACGCAATGCACGTGGGTGCTTACAACTGCAAGGGAATTATTTGCAGTCATGGAAACAACACATACTGTTACTTCAGAAAAGAAAGGGCCTATGCACTTAACGTGTTCAAAAACGATAATTGTCAGTCCCTTCTTGCCCCCAATTTTCTATAGATTGCCTTCCTCTCTCCACATGCGCTCAGCAGCTCAGCAATCCAGTGCGTCGGGTCATTCCAGTGGCCGTTCAGCGATGCCTGAACGCAGCACGTCATGTCCGGTAGCACGCAGGGAAGCTGAGCGAAAAGACAATACATGTGTATGTTTACAGCAGAGGTTGAAACAGCAAGTTCCATGCTTATACTCTTACATGTGGAGATTTATATTTTAAAAGGCAGGTGTTTTATTTCGGGATCAGGCTCATGAAAAATGGACAGGTTGTAATTAAAATGTTATGCACAGCGTGTTCTCTGCTAACCCCAGGGCGCCGTCCGATCTTGGCTTGACTTAGATTTCAATTAGTTTGCTAGTGGCCAGGAAAAGGGTTTCGTGCCTGCAACCCTGGGGAGCGTGTGATCTTCAGACACTGCCCCTGCCTGCCATTGCAGGGATGGCCTCTCATTGTTGAACTCTGTTCCACGTGCGTTGACAGCTATACCTCACCACCTGACCTTGGACATGATGCTCAACGTCCGCGCGGGCTCCCACAGGAGCACTTTGGAAGTTCTAAAAAGGTGAGGTGAAACGCTAATACAAAATTGCAACTACACAAAGTGGAATGGGGGTTTAGGAGCTGCCATAAAAGATTGGGGCTGTCTCTAATAGGAGTGAAGAAAGCGAGACTGGTCTCCCTTGCCCCTCATTCCAGGGCAGTTCAGGAGTCATGACCCAAGCTAAGTTTGCCAACAGTAAGTCAAAATAATTCATTTGACATCACATTTTTCAGAGGTTATTGGATGACAAGCCATGGGACTTGCATGCAGTTCTAAGGGCAGACACAGGACATATCCCAGTGCTGCACGGGTAGGGTAGTCCACACTATATAGTGGGAGTATGGAAACTCTGGGTACACAGGTCACACTATTTGGGCCACTGGGAAACGTATCAGTCAAACATCTTATGTGGGCAGAAAGTGTGCTTCGAGATACATGTATTTCTCATATTCTGCCAGGATATATATGACGTTCTTCAGTGCTCTTCCATTTGATCAAATAGAATAAAAATGGTCTGAAAATAAGATCAGCGGCACCTTTACTACAGCACATGATCTCTCACAAGCACACCAGCGTCTGGTGTTGGAGTGGTATTCATGCTTCTGTCAGTTTGTTCATCACCATGCAAGCAATTGGCACAATAATAAAAGTGGGCTACATATATATTAACAGTACGAAGAACAACTACAATTCTCTAGAAAAAAACTGAAAAAATTGCACAATTAAAATGCATGTTTGATTCGATTCTCCTTTGTATAAAAATTCCAAGGCACCAGGGGCAGGTAAAATTGAAAGAGGCTTGCACAGTGATGAACATGGTTCCCCCACCCTCACCGATACACTAGAGTGCACACAAATACAATGGGCCTCATTACACGGTAGGCGGTAGGGATTTAACGTTACCGGTAATGGAATACCGGTAACGTTAAATCCCCATGCTAATTACGACCCGGCTCACCGCTATTAGCTGCACCGCTAAGTACAGTGCCACTAATAGCGGCCAGTCCGCGGGCGCGCAACCCTCCATCCCGTAAATAACGCCATGCCGCTAATAGCACACCATCACAAGGTGAGCGGACATGCCAATAGCGGCATGGTAAAGCCTCCAAAATCCCTTACCGGCATGCCGCTAATACCGCCATCGCCAACCACCCGTTAAAATAACTGTGCAGTGTTACCACCTGCCACAGGTGGCCACATAAGCACAGGTGGAGGCAATGGAGACTGTGGCTGCTCAAAAGGAGCACACCACACCCCTTCCCACACCAAGATGGTTCCAATACTAGCAGCATTACATGGCCTGGAGGACCTGATAGCAGCGCAGCTGCAACAACAACAGGCAGCACAGAGGAGATGCAGGAGGAGGAGGAGGGCAAGACAGGCACAGCAAGCACCACCACGGCACCTAATCATACCACAGAGGCACCCACCAATTCCCAGGATCAGAGCCAGTCCATTTAACCGAACACCTGAGCAGATACACACCCTGTACCGTCTGGACCGGGATACCATCACCAGCATCATGGACATGATACACCATGACATTGTGAGCCTCATAGACATCAGAACTGCCATCCCCCCTCTACTGAAGGTGGTGACTGTGCTCCACTTCCTGGCCACAGGCACCTACCAGCATACAGTGGGGCAGATGCATGGCATCTCCCAACCAGTATTCTCACGCACACTGAACCAGGTACTCGATGCCCTCCTGAAGCATGCACCCGAACACATAGACATGCCACGGACTGCCCAGGAGATTGCAAACACCAAAGTCGGTTTCTATTCACTGGTAGGCATCCCAAGTTGCATCGGAGCCATCGACTGTACACATGTGGAATTGGTCGTCCCACATCACAACGAAGTAGTGTACCGAAACAGGAAGCAATTACACTCCATCAATGTCCAAATGGTATGTGACACCAACAAGATAATCACACATTGCTGTGCCCGATTTCCCGGATCTACCCATGATTCCATGGTCCTGCGGAACTCAACTATCCCACGCTACATGGAGCGACAAATGGGACAGCGTTTGTGGCTACTTGGTGAGTAGCAGGCCAAGCACATGGCAGTGTGCGTGGGGGGGGAGAGATAGCTACTCCAACTGGGTGTGCGTGGGGGGGAGATAGATACTGCAACTGGGTGTAGCCTGTAGACCATCGTCCAACTGCACATACAGATGTAAGCCAATGAAATGAACAGGCCACACTTGAGGTGAACAGTAAAAGTACCCCATTCCTTCCCCCATATAGGTGACGCGGCTATCCCCTGAAGAGGTGGCTCCTCACACCTCTATGGAACCCACAGAACAGGCACGAAGAGGGATACAATCGTGCACATACCCGTACCCGCATCGTGATCGAGCTGACTTTTGGCCTATTGAAGTCACGGTTTAGGTGCATTAGCAGGTCTGGTGGCGCTCTCCTGTATGGCCATGAGAAAGTGGCCAAGATCACCATGGCATGTGTCATGCTGCACAATATGTGTATCAGACGGAATGTGCCACTGCCCCCTGACGTTGAAATAGAATCACCTGATGAGGATGATGATGGTGATGAGGATGGAGGTGAAGGGGATGCAGGTCATGCAGGAGGGGATGACAGGGAGGGACGTGCTGTGAGGCAGCATCTGATCAACCAAATATTCTGAGTAACAAGTTCTCGTACTGTCACCTGGATATGGCTAGTGGTGCACTGGTGTCTGTTTGTTAGCTCACAATGGACCCTGGCGTCAATAAATCAAACATACACAATGAAGAAGTCCAGGCCTGTGTTTTGCTCTAAAACCAGTGTATTTATGAACTCAAACAGGAAAATGTGCCTGTACCCCAACATCCCACCACCCTACCCCCCACCCCCCAGAACTGTCCCATCACACCCTATCCCCCACCCCCCACAACTGTCCCATCACCCTACCCCCCACACCCACAACTGTCCCATCACACCCTACACCCCACCCCCCACAACTGTCCCATCACACCCCACCCCCCACAACTGTCCCATCACACCCTACCCCCCACCCCCCACAACTGTCCCTCATGTGTCTTCCACAATTTTTTTATCCAGGCATGCACGCGGAAGCATGGATATTCACTCCCTATTGGTCATTGCCTGATCCAGCATTTGGAGGCGGCCGGGAGGAGCGCCTGGTGGTGCGTGCGGAGTATCGGAGTGGGCTTGTCTGCCGCGAACCGGCGGACGAAGAAGTGGCAGACTGTCCTGGTGCTGGTGGTGGTGGAAATTGACGGTCCATTGCATCCGCAATGCGTGTGAGTACCTCACGAACTCTGATGAGCTCCCCACACAGCCTGTCTGTGCAGGTCTCCATACTCTCCCTGGAGTGCCTGGATGTCTCCCCAATCTCCGCCCTGAGATGGGCAGCCTCCGCCACATGCTGACCAACCAGCACAGTGAGACCCTGTTGCCGCTGGATGATGCTGGCCAAGTCAAGGGCAGTGTCGGCCTCTGGTGGTGTGGCTGCTGTGCATTGTGATGCTGGCAGGTGTACAGATGGAGGCACCGGGGGGCTACTGAAGGATCCCATGGTCTTGTCACCAGTGATGTTGGAGCCAGGTGTGTGATGGGGTGATGGCTCGGGGGTTCCAGGTGGGCTTGGGGTGTGCATGCCCAGCTCGAATTCAGTTGGGTCCTCCACATCAGTTAATGGTGCGGTGGCTGCCGCCTCTCCTGCCGAACTAGCAGTAGCTGAGGGTGGTCCCTCGGTGGCTGTGAGTGGTGGTGGTGAGTGAAACTCCTGAGGTGGGGCTGTTGGGTTTGGTGTGGGCTTGGCAGTGGCGCTCGAACGATGTTTGGAACTCTGCAAATGGAGCCTTGCGCCTTTTCCCCTTGATGTCGTGGGGGTGTCCTCGGTGGGCTGTGGCCTTTTCTTCTTCTGCGCAGGGGGTGCCTGGGATGCATCCTCACTGTCAGTATGTGACCCTGTCAGGGACAAGAAGGGGGATGGCATTGGTTAGGGTTCGATGTACCTAATGCAGGATACATCATCAATGCAGTTGTGGGCATTATAATTCATTGTGAAGGGTGCAGGTGATGTGCCAGTTCAGTGGCTCATCCATGCAGTGTTGTGTGTGGCACTTGGCTCTGTTGATGTGTGCATGTGTGTGTGTTTGGGTCTGGCACTGACATGGGCAGGGTGGGATGCATGTGTGGATGTATGGCCATCCATGAGGTGAGCCTGGGCTGACATTTGTGGGGACCTGTAGACCTGTAGATACACATTGCATGCTTTCATCAGTACACTTACCTCCATCCGACGTGTCTGCCACGCCATGCTCCATCCTCCCGACTCCCTCGATACATTCGACTCCGATCAGGTTGGCGCATGTCTCCTCCCATTCCTTTAGCTTGATTGGCGACCCAGATCAGCCAGCGGTGGCAGTGTTATGATTCTCTGCCAGGATCATTCTGACCCGGAGTCTCAGGTCATCCCATCTTTTCCTGCACTCACCTACATTGCGGGTGCAGGTGCCAACGGCACTTACTTTCATTGCCACTTCAGCCCAGATAGCCTTTTTCTTAAGGAGGGTCTCCCGCCGCATGTCGTTAGCGAAGACCACTGCAGCATTGTCTGCTAAGGTTTGGGTCAGCATGAGTAACTCCTCATTAGAAGACGTTTCTTTCCGCTGGCGGTCAGTTGTTTTTTTCAGTGCCTTGGGCATGGTAAGGGTATTCCAGTGAATCTGAGACAGCAAAATACCACAAACAAGTCCAGGGGGCAGAGGATGGCAATGGATTGTGTTTTTAAAGATGGCCGCCGTGCTCTTTCCCGTTCCTGTGCGATGACGCTATTTCCGGTTCCGCAATTTACCGGTCACCGTTAATAGCGGCGACTGCTATTTGCATGCAGCGTGAGGGCGGAGGTGCTATCTGCACTTTCGTCGAGGGCGGTAGTGACTTTTTGGGGTCTTTAGCGCATGGCGGTTGGGTTATTACTGGCATGGCGCTATGCTCGTGTCCGGGTACTCGTAATGGTGCGCTATTAGTGCCCTCTTGCGAGGGCAGACACGTTAAGAGCGCCATGCCGTTAATTGTGGATTTTTACCGCACAACGTGTAATGAGGACCAATATGTTTGTTTTTAAATTATGTTTGCAAAGCCTACACATTGTCATATTTTGATATATTCCTCCATTCTCCCCAATATACAGCAATATCCATCAGCCCGAACATAAAGTCTAGAAGTATTTTCCTAGACTGTGGTGCCGCTAGATTTGCCAGGGATTTTATGGAAAAACAGTATGTGCAAAGTTTACCAAGGGATGTACTGATGATATAGCAAATATATGATGCCTGTCCTGCACCAAATCCCTCCCCATCATGACTTTTTAGTGGCACTTTTATCCTGGGCCAGTGTATTGGTTCCTTGAACTAAATCTTCACAAATCCCCAAAGTTAGGCATACTTTAAAGTTATCTCTAATAAGCTGTACTGTTTTTGGTTTCTCATTTCACAATGTGCCACTTGCACACATCCAATAAGGAGCATTCCACAGCCTGTAGAATATGGTGACCAAGTTTAGCATGAACTGCCAAAAATGTAACAGCAGTAGTGATAAGTCCAAGGGCCAGTCTCAGTGCTTCAAAGGACCTGGATTTGCAAAGGCCGACCAGGCGCTTCCTACCCTATCCCTTTAGGTGATTTACAAAAGAAGGTCCACTTTTTTCTCCATGTTTCTGCACCATAGATGCAGGTATGGACACGATTTACATTGCACGCAATAAGCCGTCTGTGGTTGAGAAAGCTCCTGTACTGGACAAAAACTGAGCAAGGCCCCCAACATGAGATTTCGCTTTTTGTCATATTCATAAGTGATGCTCTTTCCAAGCGAAAACCTAGGCAACCCTTACCTCGAAACAGCAATGAGCATGGTTCACTTCCAACTTGGGTCCATTTGCTCAGCAAGACAAGGTAGCAGCTCCCCATAGCCTTAATTTCAGCTCTAGTTCAATTAATAGACGGGCAACTATTATAGCTCAGTAAGTGCATCAATTACTCGATCTTTGTAGCCCAACTGGGGTCTGATCTATTAGGAACACATCCTCTGCAAAGGCAGGGGTGTTGCTAGGTCTGCAAAAGATCCAGGGCTATGCTAGTGTCAGGACTGTTGGGACTCGGGGCTAGCTAGCCTTTTGGTTTTAGCCCCTTAGATCCTATCCGGGGCTACAACCAAATGACCGAGGACTGTAGCCCCTCCCCGAAATCCCCCCTATTGACGCCTCTGTGCAAAGGTAAATACGCCACAATGGTATGAACCGACTTTCACGGTTATTGCACCATGACAATGAACCTCCAATAGGACCAACATAAGAAGTTGCACAGACAGTTACTCTCACCATCTGAGTGGGGGTTGTACAGAACATATCTATTGAAAATCAGGGAAGGACAACACATGGGTTAGTTAACTAGTGGGTGCAGATTGAAAATAGTAGGTCCTAGCTCCACCGACCCCAGCTACTGATAAGTCAGACGTTATAATGATGATGATGACAATGACATGGATGATGATCAAGACAAAGATTATGATCCATGATTGTCACATCAGGCATAAGTGTTGCTGCTGGAAAGGAGGAAGAGGATATCAACACTGCAGATACAGAGGCTGCAGTAGCACTAGATGTTTGCCCCCCACATGTGCACAATTTCTTCGATTAACAGCCTTCCTATCACAGGTCAAAAGCACATCACATTATAACATGGCATGGAGAGAATCTCACCACTACTGTCAGCAGTTGTTATCCCACAGTAAAATTAAAATGTGTGGCATTACCTCACACAGAACAAACAGCAAGTTAATGTGACCACTTTTTCAACCTACCAGAAGGCGGATTGCTGAGGGAAGGCAGGTAACAACCTGGGCACCATAAATTTGCAGTCCAATATACAGTGACACATTGAACAGACATGGAAAGAAGTCAAAATATCGGATGTTCATCACTCCCCTTACCATTAGACAAGCAGCATACTGCCACCAGCCCACACAATTACCTGTGAAGATACTGCAGCTGTGCTTGGGTGTGACGCACCAAGATCGACCCCCATAGTCCAGCAATGCATAACAGCAGTGATCGCCTATTGCGTTATGAGTGTTGTGGAAGCATTTGAACATGGACAAAAACATCACAAGTGATATGACAGAGAGAATCTGCCCAATTGGTAATATACCTCTAGTCCTACTCTCTTGTTAAACTCCCTGGATTCTGTAGGCTAAAAGGAAAAGTCAATCAACACTGTGTAGGTTCCTTGCTGCCATTTTTTACTCTCAGTCTAGTGCCGGAATTTTGAGATGAGAGTATGGCTACTGTGTGGCTGGTACTAAAGCAGACGTGTGATAAAAATATACACATCACTATGGACAAGTGGACCATTGGTCAGAACACAGACTACATGTCCATCTCAGCACACTGGGTGGCATTTCACTATTTGACCAACTAAGAAAGGTTCTGAAGTTATGCTGTGGGACAGCAAATGTATACTTTTCAGCACCAGGCAAAATCGTGCATGCAAAAGTCTCAGCGCAGGGAAGTTGACATCTGGGAACTGGAGTCACAGTAACCAAGTCCTCAAAATTGCACTTAGTCTTTGGCGCAACCGACAGTGAATCAAATGACATTAATGTCTTACGAACTGGCAAGACAATGCACACCACCTCCTTTGCACGTGTCCACCATCACATGGTCACACCATTTATCAGCAGTTGTACTCTTTAAAAGAAATGGACACTGTGGCCGAGGATCAGCTCCCATTTCAGCTTAAAAGGACAGAAATACACAAGAATGCTGCTAGTTGCCACTGCACAGCTTTAAGACCTCAGTGCTGACCCAGTGAAAGTCTAGTTAATAGACAGGCTATGTGAGCTGGAGAATGCCTTCAACGATTCCTGCAACACTCAGAGCAGAGGCGACTTTTTGACATAGTGTCAGCGGCAGCTGCTGCCTAATGTCTGCTCTGCTTTCTGATTTTCAAGGAGACCACCAAGCCAGTTAGGCCTTACAATGCATCACTAAGTGAGGCACACCCACTAATCTCTAGTAAAGCTGCTTGATATGCACCTGACAAAAATGACCAGGCCTGTGCTTTGCAGGTGATGCTGATGTTGCAAAGCTGGTGAAGGGCATGTTTTGTACCTTGCACAGTGATCTATGAGTAGGTGGATTTAAAGGTAACATGAAGAAACATCTGGTTTCCTTTATTGACCCACATTTCAAGGTAAAATTAGGCATAGCCAATTTTCATCCACATGTGTTGGGGGACGGTGTCTTGCAACACACGACACAATGGGGAGAGAAAAGTGCACGATGCTTGCTGCAGCATCAAAGTGAGAAACAACAAAGGGAGCAGAAAGAACTTCAACCAGCCCAAATATACTTAACTAAACCAGAAATGTCAAGCTCCAGATGGATGGCATCAGTGGCCAGTACATCACTGACACACTAAAAGCTTTCTGAGCAGTGAAGGCAAAGGCGACAAGGCATAGACGCTGTTGGTGTCACAGATGTCAATAAGAACACCGAGACCTCAAAGGATGGTTCAAGGGTTTTTATTTTGTATATTGCAAATGATTCAGTATTATGACTGTAGGTGACTGAAATGTGGCACTCTAAAGGCTGTCTCTTACTCTCATCTCCTGTGGGCTTCCCACCTCCCCAGCCCAGGCTTCCCTGTCTCCTCGGTGGTACACTAGAGATTGGTAACAACTAATTTCTACAGTTCTATTTATGATAACGTCCCAAAGGTCTTCGTCATTTGTATCTTAACTCTGGGCTCACCTAGTTTGTAAGCTATCCCATGGGCACCCCAGGATAATGTTTCAAAATGTTCTTTGTGGTCTGGTGGTATTCCAGATGCCCAGGATTTCATGTACTTGTGTTCCATTCTCTGATGTTTCCTTCTTCTCTTTCCTCTCCCTTCCTTGCTCTGCTCCCTTTCTCTCTTTCCCTTTCTACTCATTCTCTTATCTCTCCTTCTGTCCCTCTGGTGGTCACATCCCTCTCACGTTCATTACCTCTTACACTCTCTCATACACTCCTCTTGCTCTCACTTCTACTCTACCTCTAACACGACGCCCACATCCTAGCAATCATTCACAGCCTTACTCTTACAAACAAGTACCTCTTTCTCTCACAACCTACACCTCACCTGCAGAATTATTCAACACAATGGGCCTCATTACAGTTTTGACGGTCTGGTAAAATTGACAGTATAATTGTCAGTCATTCCGTCACCAGCAATATTTCTGTACCGGCAAAACACCATTTTGCCAGTGTGGGCACTGATTTACCTCCAGCCAATAGCTCGAGGTAGATCAGGCCCCTACTGGCAAATAAATGCCAGAATTACCACACCGGTTTTACCAGTCCTGGCAATTCCAGCAATCCCCTCCATTGAGTCCTATGGGATAATGCTGAGATATCAGGCGGTGGAAACGGTAGGGGCAGTTTGCTGGTATCCCACCAGGATAACCATAAGGATACCGGCAAACTTGTAATGAGGCCCAATCTCCTCAATCCTCAATCCTCCTCCTCAATCCTCTGTTCCACCATCCTTTCTCCATTTGGTCTCCCGGTCCACCTCCACTCCACTCCACCTGACCTCGCCCAAACACTGCTTGCTTCTTCTGCCTCTCTCAGTGTTTTTATACTCCTGACTTCCTGTGCCCCTCTCCCTTTGGCTTGTTTGTTCACCTGCTTCTTGGGGCCAATCTGGCCTTATTATTTTCCCCAGTGTTGCGCCACAGCAGCTGGAAACTATAAATCCCCCAATTTAGCCAGAATAGGGTATGTCAGGCATCAGGTGATTGATAGGTGTGTCTTCCACTGCAACAGGGCACATATAGGGGGAGCCATGACTGGGGCGCTCCCAAATCCCCACCCAACCTCTGGGGCAGGACTGGCTTTGGTGAAAACCCTGCTACCCTCCTCAGTGACTTGGGCATATTAAATGCAGATATTTCATCAACTGGAACGGACAGTGGACCAGCAGCTTCACAAGTGCTTGATGCCCATCAACTGAACTCTCTACCCAAGGGAAGGCATGATGACAAGTACAGTACTGGTAGAGCAAGTGGTTCCTCTAGCCAGCAGCATGTGTGCAAGCTCATATGTCACTAAGCTGCCCCTGTTCAGATGTGCAGTCTGAGACAGTTTTTTCAGTGTGGCCATGGCTTTTGGCTCTAACAGCAGGGAAATCCTTGCAATGCCACACGTTGAACAATTGACATTTATAAAAATTAACTATCACTCTTTTTGCGGAAGATTATAGAATGATATGTACTCATAGCCAACTCACCAGCTCAAACTAAAAGTTGACCAGTGTTGTTTAATTGCATGTGTGTCAGGGAAACCGTGGTAGTGACATAGAGGTCCTCACCAGTTGCTGATTTTCACATCCTATTTCCTGTTGTACCAGATATGTTTTGAATCATAGATTCATCTCACAGTCACAAGCACCACTTGTCAAATGATCTCTGGTTCTCATACAGAGTGCAGCCACCCACTAAAGTTCTCTTGCTTTTCCCCAGTCCACTCTCACTCTAGTGGATAGAGAGCCTCCTTGTGAGGCCAGTCCCACCATGGCTACCTCATTCCTTCCCCCATGCAGAGCGACACACTGGAGGGAATGATGGTGGAGATCCATGTGCCACCTCATGTTGTCCTTGTTCACTGTTTAGTCCAGCTCCCCCGGCTTACAGACTGCCTACAATGAAGGCAACATGTTTAATTACACAAAGAAATTCTGGGTTAATAATGCACTCTCTTTGATAATTGTTGTCTGGAAGGATTAAGTGTATACGTGATTGATGGTTCTAGAAGGACTGAGCAGCTCCAGGTACCGAAAAAGGTTTACCCAAAACATTGATAAAGTAAACAGGGGTTTGAAAGGTACACTGGAAGTGGTGCTGGTCCGGTATGCAAAATGGTTTTAGCTTGCCCGTCAGCACTTTACTTTCAGGAAGACAAGATGTTGCATGATAGTTGGTCAATGCCTTTATTCCTACAGGTGCCCTTGGGTGACATGTGTTTCAACTATTGACATGTCTTTTTCAAAACTGGGCACTAGGTCTGACTCATTGTTTTCTATATTTGGGCATATCTAAACAGAGAGGAACAGCAACATAGAGAGATAAACACCCTTTGTTAGGATGCAGAGGTCAAAGAGGTCGACACAGGGACCCCAATTATCAGGAATACCCAAATCAGGAGGTGCCAGAAATGTTTCAGATACGCACATGAGAATATCCACGCTAGACATTTCAGAAAACCACTCTATCAATTTACCAGGTCAAAATCTCACTGAAGCAGAAATCTCTATCCTAGCTAAAGGCATATAACTGACTGGTTTGTAATTGAACACGGATTGTTTCAATTCTTTCGCAAAGTGAGGATAAAGGATTTTTTCAATGATCCAGAATGCATTGAACATTGGCCTGATACCGGTCTGAGACCCAAGTCTAACTTTAACCCATTGGATTTTCAAACTCCTAATGAAAATATCTGGTAGAAAAAAATATATGAAGGAATAAGGTGCATAATAATCTCAAACGTTTAGAACTAGATGCACTTAAAACTTTGAAAAATGAGAACACTATAACAATTAAACCTGCCCATAAGGTAGGGTGAATTGCTGTCATGTCGTAGATCAAATATGAATGAACGGTTTTGGTCTCACTCAATGTGGAACACAACTACAAGGTTCTGAAAAATGTCCCCAATAAAAATGGCAGGTGGATATTTGACATCACTTTCTTTGCTCTTGGTGGAAATTGGATATCGAAAAAAGAATTTGAATTTCTTAACGTACACAATTCAAAAATCCCTAACTTTTATACGTTACCTTAGATCCACAAGAACCCCATAAACCCACCAGAAAGAACTATTATGGCAGGGTGTGGTTCATTAGTAGAACTGCTATGTTGACTAGTGGATTATTATATTAAACCATGTAGCCAAAAACCGAGGACGTATATTAAGGATACCACTTTAGTAATCAATATATGTGAAGATATTCCATTTGACAATGACTTGGAGTATTTAGTGATCATGGATATCCAAACCCTCTACACCAGCATTCCTCAAGGTGAGGCAATTGAATGCATTATGGAACTCATTCCAAAATCTTATCCGGAATACATTACACCCAATTAATTCATTGTTGAATTTATGACTCTTGCCCTTGAGCAAAACTATTTTCAATTCAACAATAAGTATTACCTACAAATGAGTGGCACCGCAATGGGAGCAGCCTTTGCCCCAGCTTGGCAGTACTATTCATGGCTGATTTCGAAGAACGATATATCTTTTCCCAGAATAATCCTTGCAGAGAGAACATCAAAATCTGGAAAAGATATATCTATGATGTTATAATGATTTGGCATTGCAATAAATATGATCTTTTGAGCATCAGTGGCTGGATCAATCAGTGCAATAATAGCATCAAATTCAGTTAACAATACAGCACCTCCCACATTAAGTTTCTGGATCTACTTATAAAGGTGGAAGATTCTAAATTAAGTTACACTTTATATAGAAAACCCACAGACAGAAATATTCTCCTACACTGTCGGAGTTACCATTCAAAGAATTTAAGGGACCATCTCCCCTATGGCCAATTCCATAAGATACATAGGAATTGTACCACGCTGTATGATTGTTACCATAAGGCAGACATTTTGAGTGACCGTCTGAGACAACAAGGTTAACCAAAAAATTGATCAATCATTCCAGAAAAAGAGCCAGATTCAAATCTAGAGATGCTCATCTAAACAACTGTGGCACTATTCCTATTCAACAAGACACCCTAACTTGTGTATCTACTTATTGTCCGGAAACACTTGACATTAAAGGAATAGTGAACAAATGTTGTCCGTTAGTAAAATTGAAACTTCATGGTGAGCACATCCAGGTAAAGGATGTTCTGTATGTACATTTAACAAAAAAGTAATATCTTTTAAAGTTGGAAATAAAGATTGGATGATACAAACAATGACCATTTGTAAAACTACCAGGGAAGTATTTTATATTGCATATCCTTTGGCCTCATGTATATTGGACAAACTTTGAGTGTGTGATAGCCATATATTCTTTGTGTGTCATGGCATTTTTGTACTTTGCATCAAGGGTAAAAGCAAACATAAGTGTAATTAGGTGGTACACTATCCTATCTTGGCATAACCAGTCTGGATATACTATATTTCTCTGGCATGACATTTTTGACTGGCTGGCAAGCCTTATATGGTAATACTGCCATATATTGGTGCAGCATGCATAGACATGGATGGGCTCAGCGAGCATGAAGATGTTTTATACACTTGCATATTACGGGCTTAGACATCTTGAAATTGTGTTTTAAAAGGGTCCTGTGCCATGTTGGTGACTTATATTTTAGAATATATAAGGAAAAACAGATCTAATTAATATTTGGTAAAAAAAGGGTTTATCACACAATGGCTAATACATTAGAAAAAACATTTTATTATAGAAAAAAGAAACATCATACTTATAAAAACTGTGTTAAAAAAATTACACAAAATAAGAAAACCCTAAAACCAGGTTTTTGACAGGACGATTACGTCCAGCACATAAATGCAAAATGAAAAACAACCATAACGCATTCAAAATTCCCAAAGACAAAGTTCAACATACAGACAGTAGTAAAAATTAATTTGTTGCATTCTATATGTGACCCAACATGTTTCTGTCTGTAGATTCCTAAGTGTCTGACATTTATCAGGGGTAGCTCTTCTCAATGTTATACAACATTGTCCCCTCCGGTCCTGGTGGGAATGGATCTTGACTTGATCCTTAATGCAATCTATAAAAACACTTAGCCATATTAAGAATTGTGCGTATACCAACTTTTCATAAATGTTTCTACTCGTAATGTAATACATCAACATTTCACAACAAAGGTATCCTTAATTAATAAGGCACCTCATGTCTAGTCCCCATTCAGGAACCCAATAGCACCATAAAGTCTGCTGGAAAAGTATCTACTTTGAGATCAGCGTATTCCAAGGTTCCAATGTACACAAATACAAAGTCACAAACAGCCATATCTCAGCCACCCTTTCATATATCCCTTTGGATGGGTATTAGGTAAAACACACTGTAAAGGAGAAGAAAAACAGACAAGACATACTGTATCACACTCTTGTATTTCCAGAGCGGAAAAACATATTGCTGAGCACAAATCCATAGCAAACATTGCACATACCTCAATATGAAACCTGGTAGAGTATATTCCAAAATCAGAATCGTTCCTTAATATAAGTCACAAGTCTTTTCAAATTTGGCTAAAGTGACGTATTCTTTAATTCTTTTTTCTTTTTCCAAATTCAATCTAGAGAATAAATGTAAAAAAAGAACACTCAACTAACACAATATCCAGGTGCCCTTTTATAAACCCCATACATACATACCTAAATGCCAATACATCACCAATGGATTCTTGTATAGCATTAGTTCAGCCTTAATGACCTTCCCCACATTTGTAGTATTGTGGCCACATTTCGTGATATGATGGATTCAAATATCACTTCCATTTCTACTATGTAACAACAACATCCTGCCACTGAGTATAACGTGCTTAATATTCGCGTCCTTGGAAAACGCCTCCGTGAACCTACCAGTACTCAAAAAACATTTCCTTGTACTTCCAAGGAGGTCTGGTCCCCTGGTTCACACACAGCCGTGCAGTGTTCCGATCGCCATTATTCTCAAAACGGAAATACCAAAAAGCCCTGCACCATATAGCTTTTACCCACAATACTGTAGGATCTGCAAACAACACTAAAAAAGGAATACCGACTTATTTCAAAGTCGTAATGCATCATTGCAGAAACCACACTGGTTTTTGATTCGCAGTCCTAACCGCACTTACACCTCTGTAAACACAGAGAAGGGACTACCAAAGCATAACAAACACTTAAAGAGAAGTGGAAAACAAAAGTAAAAAACAGGCACTAATCCAACGTGACACTTACCAAAGCTGGCACCACCCCACTGGGCAAAACGAAAGCGACCTAAGAACCAAAACACCATTGCTGCGTTAGTACATAGCAATAGTGCACAAATAAAACGTAGATCACACCCACATTTATTGTGTTACACTTTTAGGAGATTGGCATGAAATTGGCCCTTCATTGATATGGCAAAAGGCATTCACTATTTTTCCAACATAGGGAACAACAAGAAAAGGGAAAAAAGCACAGGGAAAACACAGCCAATGTGTACAATAGTGTTACGCTCACCTGGACCCCACAGGGGTGTCGATCAGACCCGGACAGCTGCGGTCTCCTTCAACGTGATGCGTAGTGCAGAGATGACTGTCTGGACTGGCCCGCCTAGTCTTGTCTGCTGGACCCGAAGAAGTATTTTCCTGCAAGTGGAGACAGGGATTAACCACCTGTGGGTTTTAGTGATGGCCTCCCAACTGTTCTCGCTCTCCCCCACTAACCACCTCTGATATCCCCTTAGTAAACTCACCTTATGTTCGTAAAAGATGAGCTCTCCATCCTGCATGTCTTGCAGGGGCGCATAGATACCAGTTACTTCACTGGTTTGAAGGCATTGGGAGAGTTCCGGTAAGTATTGACTCGAAGTCCCTGGCGGGATTGGTAAGTATCAAGTTCAAAGAGTTCAATGTGCCCGATGTTCACTCTTGTCCCCTTCCTTCCTTAAATTGCAACAGAGTCCGTGAGAAGAAGGTCTCGTAGCTGCTGCTGGCGTTCAGGTAAGAGTCTGTGTTACCCAACGCTGTCCGGTAACTATTGCATGCGTTAACGTGTTGTTTTTCTCCCTCTTTACAGATGCGGCATATGAAAATGTGGAGAGTTATGGAATAATACCGCCGGTGGTAAATCAGGTAAGTCTATGGTGGTAAGAGGTTGTATTTGTTGATTCCCTTGGCTCACCTTGTTTTTTCTTGTGTCCCCTAGGTGCCAGATTACGGCGAAGAAATGATGGAGACAGTGCCGGATCAAAAGATGCTGTGGGAAGTGGTGAGTATGGCACCGTGCTGGAGCTGGCGAAGCGACGCGTGCAGGACTGATGTACTTTCCAGGTCCGGAGATGAAATGGTTCCGGAATTTGGTGAGGGATTTGAAATAAGTTTGTTTTCTAACCTTGTCCTTTTCTTCTTCTTTATTCTAGGAGGTCTGGATTCGAGGCGGGCGTGGCAGAAGACTGGATGCTGGCTACAGGCACGCGGGCGTGGCAGAAGACTGGATGCTGGCTGCAGGCACGGTGAGCGTCACGCTGCTGGATGCAGAATAACACAAAACATGTGCTGCTGTTCGGGTGTGGTTTAAATAGCCTCCAAAGTATTTCCAGGTAAGAAGTTCCCTAGAGCCACAACCGAGTAAAAAATAGTCCCTGTAACAAAATAGTCCCATCCAGGCATCATGTAGGCTTGGACTCTTTTGCGGCATGGTTTGCATCAGATAAGTAAAGTCTATGAGCCTGGCGCCTATGGCGCCAGGACTGATTTTTATGACGAGCCTGGCGCCTATGGCGCCAGGATGGAACCCAGACAGCCCCTAGCCGGGGCTTCTGAGATTTAAACAAATGTCTGGAGGCCTGCTCCTGGAGCGGAGGGCCTTGGTCCTGATGCCCGGGGGTAGGCATCATGACAGCACTCCCCCCAAGGCCCCTCCTAAAGTTGTTCTTCCCCCTGGCCCCGGTTTGTCTGGGAAGTTCCGATGGAATCTTTTCACCAACCGAGGTGCATGAACGTGGTCGCTAGGCTCCCATAATCTTTCTTGTGGTCTGTAGCCCTTCCAATCGATCAAATAAAAAAATTGTGATTTAATCATCTTGGAGTCCAGGATATTTTTTTACCTCGAATTCAGGTTCTCCATCTATCAAGATGGGGTCAGGTGGTTTGGTTAATCTTGTCCCTGGTTGAACTGGGTTTAGTAGTGAAACATGAAAGACAGGATGAATTCGCTTATTAGAGGGCAATTCCAATTTGACGGCCACTGGGTTGATAATGGCCTTAATGGTGTAAGGTCCCAAATTAGGATTAAAAGTCTGAGTTCCCTTCAGAGGTATATGTTTTGTAGCCAGCCAAACTTTATCCCCAATCTGGTATTGTGGAGTTTCACTTCTATGTTGATCAGCATTTTTCTTGTATTTCTCTTTTTCTTGTTTCAAATGTTCGTTGGCTTCCTTAAAGGCTTGTGTAATAGTAGAGTGCAAATGACTAACTGCAGGCATTTCTAAGTGCTGAGGCGAATCGAGTTCTGAGGTTCGAGGGTGATGTCCATATATGATATAAAAGGGCTTTGTCCGGTTCCTGAATGTACAGAGTTATTGTATGCGTACTCGGAAATCCATAAAATACCTTTCCAATTGCTTTTGGTCTGGTGTAGCATGCAGCGTAGGTACTGTTCAAGGGTCTGGTTGGTCCTTTCCGTCTGACCATCGGTCTGGGGATGGTGACTTGTTGATAGCCTCACGTCGATTTGTGCCAGTTGACAACCTTTCTTCCAAAAATGCGAGATAAATTGACTACCTCGGTCAGAAACCAATACGGAAGGGAATCCGTGTAATCGAACAATGTTTTCGAGGAACTCCTTGGCCAGAATCAAAGCAGAAGGTAACCCCTTTAAAGGAATAAAGTGGGCCATCTTGGATCGTGTTAAATCCTTTAATGGAGGTAGATCTGTAATAAAGTCTAAAGACAAGTTGTGCCATGGTGTAGGTGGAATATCCAAAGGTTGTAAAAGGCCAGCAGGTTTTTTCTTCTGGCTTTTGTTTTGGGCGCAAATGCCACAAGACATCACAAATTACTTTACATCTTTTCGCCAAGTGGGCCACCAGAACTGTCTATTAATTTTCGCTTCAGTTTTTGCGATACCTGGGTGCCCTTCCATCAGGGTGTCATGGTAATTGGAGATGACTAGTTCTTGTATTTCCTTGTGTGGTAGAAATAGTCGTCCTTGATAGTAAGGTAGGTCATTGACGACTGAGTAGTCCGGGCCTTTCTTCACCCAGTCCTGCAGGGTTGCTGGATCGAAGAGTTGTTGGATTTTTGAATGAATATTTTCTAGTGTCTGTAGAGTAGTTATGCCAAGAATTCTTTGCTCAGGAATTATTGGCACCGGTTCCGGGTTTGCATATGCTTCTCCCATCCCTATTCGGGATAAGGCATCTGCTTTGCCATTTTTGCAGCCTGGTCGATAAGTGATCACGAAATCGAATTCGGCAAAGAACAATGCCCATCGAAGTTGTTGCGATGATTGGGCTTTGGCTGTTTTTAAATACTGCAGGTTCCCGTGATCGGTGATTACGGTAATAGTATGCTTGGCACCAAGAAGATAGTGTCACCAAGCCTTAAAGGCAGATTTGATGGCTAATAGCTCTTTATCGGTAACTGCATAGTTTAACTCAGGTGCTGAGAACTTTCTGGACCAAAACGCTACTGGGTGAAGTTGACCGGTTTCAGGATCCTTCTGGGACAGGACAGCTCCCATGGCTAAACTGGATGCATCAGTTTCTACTATGCATGGAAGCTCAGGGTGTGGATGCTTTAAGACAGGTGTTGATGTGAATTTCGCTTTCAGCTCTTGGAAGGCCTTTTCAGCCTCTTCGGTCCACAAGAAGCGTTTGTTTTTTCGCAAAAGTGCTGTGATGGGGTGTACAACATGGGAGAAGTCCGGAATGAATCTGCGGTAGAAATGAGCAAATCCGAGCATGCTTTGTACCCCTTTGACTGAACTGGATGATGGCCATTTGAGAATTGCGTCCACCTTTCGAGAGTCCATTCGGACTCCTTTTGGAGTCAGGATAAATCCAAGAAATTCAACTTCCGTAGCATGAAAAACACATTTTTCCAATTTTGCATATAACTTGTGCTGGCGTAGTTTCTCAAGGACTGCACGCACATGCTTAACATGGTCTGATTTTGAGGAGGAGTACACTAGAATATCATCTATGTATACGACGACACAGACGTCAATGAGTTCACGAAGGACATCGTTCATAAAATACTGGAAGGCTGCTGGTGCATTGCACAACCCGAAGGGCATCACCTGATATTCGAATAATCCGTACTTGGTGCGAAAGGCAGTCTTTCATTCGTCGCCTTTCTTGACACGTACCAGATGATATGCCCCTCAGAGATCTAACTTAGTGTAGATACAAGCATCCTTTACTTGGTCTAGTAATTTGGGGATCAGAGGCAATGGGTATCGTTTTTTTACCGTGATCTGATTTAATGCACGTTCTAAGGTCACCTTCCTTTTTTGTTATGAAGAATAAAGCTGAGGATGCAGGAGACTTGGAAGGATGAATAAAGCCATTAGCAAGGTATTGGTCCAAGTATTGCCGTAGGTGACGATTTTCAGGTTCCGTGAGGGCGTAGATTCTACTGCATGGGGGTTGTGCACCGTGTAGGAGGTCGATTTGACAATCGTATGATCTGTGAGGAGGTAATATATTGGCCTGTTCTTTTTGAAAAACATCCTGAAATTCTTGGTATTCCTGAGGTAACTGCACGATTGGGTTAACGACTGTAGCCAGGCCTTTGTTCAAAGTTTTCTCTGGGTAACAGGTGTGTGCACAATCCGGGAAGGTTATTCTCTTCTCTCGCCAATCTATACAAGGATTATGTGTTTCCAACTATGGTATCCCCAGTATTATCTGGAACTGTGGGGCTTTGATTAGATGAAACACAATAGTCTCTCGATGCCCATCTTGACTCAACAGTGTCATTTCTGTAGTGGAATGAGTTACAGGCCCCAATGCAATCTCAGTTCCATCAACTGTGGTGATGACATCCGAAGTGGTCTTTTTGCAAAGAGATAGATTCATCCTTGACAGCAATTTGTGGTCCATATAGTTTCCTACGGCCCCGCTATCTTTGTATGCCCTTACTGCGTGCATACGTGACGGCTGCCTGGGATCAAGTAGGACCATTGGGATGATCAGATGCAAGGTCTGAGTGTCCTTCTTTAAGCTCGGCAAGCGGACCTCTACGCTTGTCGGGCGTGGTCGTTTCCCGAATCAGGCTCTATGTGGCTTTTATCAGCAACTCCTACCACCTTCTTGGGTGGTTTTGTAGGGCAATCCTGTAGAAAATGTCCTGAGGTTCCACAGTACAGACACAACTGCATCTGTCGTCTTCTTTCTCTTTCCTTTTGAGTTAAGGGTCCTTTAACCCCCAATCTGCATAGGTTCAGATGCATCTGTTCCTTTGGGGGCAACGTTGGGTTTTACCAAGACCCGGTTCTCGAACGTAGCTCGATCAGTCTTTCGGTTCTGAAGTCGGTGGTCTAGCTGGACCACTAAGTCTATAAATTCTGTGCAATCCTGAGGTGGGTTCACAACTTGAGCCAAGACATCTTTGAGTTCTCCCCGAAGTCCACGATGAAACAATGTAATTCATTTTTCCTCCGCCCACCCGGTTTCCACCACCAACCTATTGAAGGTTGCAATATAGGTTAGCAGATCCTGGTTACCTTGTCGTAAGGATAAAAGTTCGTTGTCCAGGGCTTGACCCTGTGAGTGTCTGGCGAATAGTTTTTCCATGCTCCTTTGAAAACCCTGAAAATCCCGGAGAAGAGGATCATCCTGGTTGACTAATGGAATGGACCAATCCGCTGCGCTGCCAATAAGATATGACAATACAAAGGCTACTTTGGCTTGGTCATTTGGAAAGGCTCCCGGTCTGCATAAAAAGTGCAAGCGGCATTGGTTCATAAACACGGCAAACCTTTTGGGGTCCCCAGCAAAGCGTTCGGGTGGAGCTAACGGAATGTTTCCTGGTAAAACCACTTGCACAGGATTGCTTGATGAAACAGGGGTTGGGTTTCCCCCATATCCAGGTAGGGGCGTTTGCCCAGCTTGGATTTGCAGTAGTTGCCTAGCCAGATCATCCGTGCGCTCCTTTAAGACAATCAGTTCTCTCCTGAGGGCATTAGTCTCTTGGCGAGCAACATGTACTTCCGCCCTAAGTTAATAATTGGGCCAGTTGGTCGGTTTCTGAGGTTTCCATAACACCCGAGTGGGTATTTGTAGAGAGGCTTCGCGTTCTGTTACGCTCACCTGAACCCCACTGTGAGGAATCACCCACGTGGACCTGGTGGCGAGACCGGGATTCAGTTGAGCGCGTAGTGTATCCGTAGAAATCTTCCTGACAATGCAACTCCCAATAGTACCAAAGAACTGTTTTGGAAGGGGAATTGCCCGGAAGATTATAGTGAGTCGGAACACAGCTGCCTAGACAGAGAACACAGTGTCAGGTGTTTCGTTCACGACACAAACAAGAGAAAAACAATAACTGAGCAAACCAAAGTACTCACGTAAGGGATACTTCTGGGGAATGATAGCAAGACAAAGTGAGGGCCAGAGATATCCAGGAAACCAGTCTTGGTGCTTGTCCGTGAAGTGTTCCAGCAGTGGAAGTGGAACCCAGAAGAGATAGGAAGTCCGTCCGAGGAGCGTGGTTCCATGAATAAGGACAATCCAACCTAAACCTGTACCCGCCAGCACGCGGACGCCTGTAAAGGAATGGAAGTCTGTGATAAGGTTCCAAAGTAAATGTGTTCCTTGTGACAAGTTCCCAAAGTGAGCGTTCCGTGTAACAAGTTCCCAAAGTGAGCGTTCCGTGTAACAAGTTCCGTGAGGCGAGTTCCCAAAAGTGGAAAGAGTTCCTTTGTGGATGAAGAGGAGAGTTTGTGCTTGCAAAAGGACCGTGGGCAAAACAGATGAATGGTCGAGAGTATCAGGACGTGCAGAAAGGGAGTTCCGAGGCGACAAGGCAAATTAGCGTAAGACAAGAAGAATGGTCGTTCGTTCCGAAGTCAAGGATAACCAGGTATCAAAGTACAAGGCCAGGGGTGTCCAATATCAATCCGTAAGACAAAACAAGGTCGTTGTTCAAGACAAGAGGTAACAACAAGATGAGCTCCAAAAAGACAAAATTCAGAAGCAGCGTTCTATGGTCAGGGCGGAGCTTTATAGAGTCACATGACCGCGAGGCCGGGGCTGCTGAGGTTTAAACAAATGTCTGGATGCCTGCTCCCGGAGCTGAGGGCCTTGGTCCTGATGCCCGAGGGTAGGCATCATGACGAATAGTTACTGCCCATTATGACTCGAATGATAAAATGAACATAGGAGCTATATACAAAGCCAAAGGGCTGGGGCAAAAAATAAAAAGCAGACCCCCGACACTACATCCCTCTAATGTTATACCACTCCACATCTTCATTCAAACCAAACAGATGGCTGCGGGTTCTAAAGATAAGTTTTTGTTCCAACGTAACTAATCTTTGGTCTGTGATTTCTTTGTTAATCCCATTAACCCGTTTTAGAATCACCCACCTTAAATCTTCATGCAAATGGTCCTTCTCAATAAAATGTTTTACCATAGGTGCCTGTAGAACCTTGGCCTTGATACAACTCTTATGTTCAATCATGTGGGTCTTACATTTCTGGTTTGTCTTACCTATGTAATGCAGACCACATGGACAGGTTATCATGTAAATCACATTTATGCTGTTACAATGAAAAAAATCAGTGATGTTCCACCTATTGGCCAAACTTATATCCACCTCCTTTACAACTGAGGTGAATTGACACATTATACAGCTTCTGCAAGGGTGATTACCCACAAATGGAGGAAAACCCCATAAAGTTGTTTGTTTAACAGGAAGTCGCTTTTTCTCTTTGATGTCATTTCTAATGAGGATGTTTCTCAAATTTTGACTTCTCTTAAAAGACACAAGGGGAGTGCAATTCCCTTTGCTGTGCACTTTCTTCCAAATTTGTAGAACACATTCTTGATCTTATAGGAGAGGTCAGAGAAAGTATTGACAAAAAACAAATTGTTTCCTCTTTTATTTTCCTCGGGTGTCTGTTCTAGCAATGCTTCGTGATTATTGTTGTATGTTCTCCTTGCTGATTGTGTAACAAGTCTTTCAGGATACCCTTGTGTAACCAATTTGTTGTGGAGGATGTTGCCACTTTCCACATAATGTTCTTTGAGGCTGCTATTACGTTTCAGTCTCAAAAACTGACCAAAAGGTAAATTGCATCTAATGTGTTGAGCATGATGACTAGAAAAATGTAGAAGCGCATTGCGATCTGTCAATTTGCTATAAGGTTTAACTCGCAACACACCTGCTTGATGGAAAACAGTGATATCAAGAACATTGATTTCAAAATATTTGATTCCTTGAGTAAATTTCAAAAACCTATTCTGTTGGTTTAGCCAGACCACAAATTATTCCGCTGTTTCTCTGTCACCTTCCCAAATGATGAAAATATCATCAATGTAACGCGACCATTGTAAAAGTTTATTGTTATATGGGTTGGTGTCCACATAGATGGTTACATTTTCAACATCTCAACATAAAGTTTGGCCAAATTGGGAGCCAAAGCTGCCCCCATGGCTGTACCCTCTACTTGTTGGTAAAAAGTCCCCTTGAACTGAAAAGAAATCATAGTAAGTGCATATCTAGTGCATCACAAGATGAAACTGTTACTCACTGGATGATTGTCTCTCCGGCCCAAAAGTGTTTCCTCTACCACTTCAAGGGTAGCATTTTGTGGGATGACAGTATATAAAGATTGGATGTCCAAACAGATTAACACCAGGTACAAACCTCACCCCTTCAATTTTATTGATGGCATCAGTTGTATCTTTAAGATAGCTTTTCATCTGCCGGACAAAAGGTCTCAGATAAACATCGGCAAATTTAGATAGTGGCTCCAGAATGGAATTCATTCCCGAGACCATCGGACGCCCCAGTGGTTTGGTTTGATTCTTATGAATTTTAGGCAGAATATAAAAGACTGGTACTCTACCGTTTTTTCTTCTTAGATATTCTGCTTCCTGTTTTCCAATCATGTCATTTTCCAAAGCTGCAGAAACCTTGTCATTGATGGTGTTAACCATTTCTTCAGTAGGATCTTTTTGTAAAACCCGATAGCTATACCTATCTTGAAGCAAATTATTGCACTCTCTTATGTACTCAACCCTATTTAAAACCACAATCGCTCCACCTTTATCAACCTGTCGTATAATGATCTGATGATTGTTAGCAAAATTTTGCATAAGAGCTCTTTGTTCTTAGCTAAAATTGGAGTTAAATCCTCTATACATTTTTTCTAATTTGGAAATCGCTTGGAAATCTCTTTGAGGGTCTTTTTTTCAAAAACAATGGACTCATGCGAAAAACTATGCACCAGAGCACAAAAAGTGGAAGGATTATGTAGACCACTGGAATTGCCACTCTCTGGGTATTCTTGACCTTCAAAAAATTCTTTAATATGTAACCTGCGCATAAATTGTTGAAATTCCATTCTAAATTCAAAGGGATCATGGTGTTTGGTAATCACATAATTCAAGCCTTTGTTTAGAGTGCTCTCTTCTGAAGCATTGAGGACGTAGTTGGTTGTTGGTTATTCCATTACTGCTATATTTTTGGGTAGTACTGGAATTACCACCATTTGTACCACACCAATGAATTCTGAGTTTGGAGGAAAAGTGGAGAATTCACCTTCAGGAAGAATGGAGGTGAATCTTCCACTTTTCCACAAAAAATCGGTCAGTGGAGTTACCACGGCAGAAATACAGTTTACAGTAAATCTGCTAAAATCCCCATGGAGTCCTATAGATTATAGAAATGGGAAATTACACTGCCCTACCACCACTCGTAATCCTGTTGTAGGCCCAGGGGACCAACTGGCAGTAATAGCAAGATTTTAGTGGTAATTCTGCAGCTGTACCACCAAATTACTGCCAAATTCATAATGGGGCAGAATGTCTTTCGTGGCACAAGTAGGGATTATACTTTACCTTTTACTGAGATGTGTAAATATAAACAGTGCAAGTCAATGGGCCTCATTCTGAGTCTGGCGGTAGCCGTGCCGTCTTGAATTTTGCGGCACCCTGCAATGGGCAATTACCGTGGCATAACAGCCCCGGCAGATCCGGTAATTGCCCATTGCCAGGTGCTGCAAAATATTACTCCACATTCCCATTTGAGTCCCATTGGACTCAATGGGAATGGGAAGGACGGATGCACCGGCACCATTCATTCATGAATGGTGCCGGTGCATCCATCTAGATATGCGAGCAGGTGCCTTTTAGTCCGCCAGGTCAGACCTGGTGGGCTGGACGGCACCCACTCGCATAACTCATAGTTTGTTGGTCCGGTAACAATGGTATCGGCAAGCTTACCGGCACCGTTTTTACTGGACCGGCAAACATGTAATGAGGCCCAATGATGATATGACTGCAAACACACTGTGAAATATAATGAGCACAGAGGTGGTACTGGTTTTAAAAGCAATATTTCCACGTGCCACGGACAGAATAAGGGCCGGACAGACACGTTTGTAATGGTAAAATACTGTGGCCCCCATTACGAGTTGCCCGGTAAAAGCGGGTTCATTACCGGCATGCCGGAACGTGCGAGTCCGTGCTTGTATGAACAGCGGGTGATTATGAGTGCGCGAGCACGCGCGTTCCCCCATGCCGGTAGTGGCAATACCGCCATGCCAGCAAAGGGCCACCAACCCCCCTATACCGGCATTGCAGGGCCTGCCCATTGCGTAACCACCTAATAACAACCCCTAAATACCGGCACAGTAATACCGGCACAGTATTACCGTGTTCGCAAAAAACGGACCAGGAAATTACATAATCGTGCATGAAACGGGAAATGGGCCGGCGGCCATCTTTAAAAACACAATCCATTGCCATCCTCCACAACCACCACTTCTTTTGTGTTGTTGTGTGCCACAACAGAAGCAGGATGTCTAAGGCTACGAAGAAGTCGACCCAAGGAAGAGAAAGCAGAGTTTTTCAGACGCAGAACTAAGCATGCTTGCTAACACCCTTGCACAGCATGCAGATACGATCAGGAGCACTGACCTGAAGCATGCGGCCCAAAAAAAAAAGAAGTCTGGCAGGAGGTTGCACAGGGGGTGTCAGCAGTGGGGAGCACCCCAAGGAGTGTGCGTGACTGCCGGAAGCGGTGGGACGACCTCCGGCTCCGGGTGAGGAAGATCCTGGCGGAGAACAGGAGGGCCGCAATGGCGACAGGCCGGGGCCCACACTCCCCTGTGAAGTTGACGGCATGGGAGGAGACCGCAAGTTCCTTCATAGACCCTGAATCAATCGAGGGAATTGGAGACCAGGAGGTTGGCGCTGCATCATCCACAGAGGAAGGTGAGTGAACCATCACATCCATGTAGACTAAACCATGATGTGGCACAAGTGATGTGGAAGTGAGACTAGGCAAGGCAATGCATGTCCCAAGGCTACATCAACATATCCATTCAAGAATGTGTGCCACACCCTGCACCACACGCATGCTGAGTGCCAATCTTAATCCCAACAGAGGTGCAACATGACCCAACCATGCCCATGGAACTCACCACACAGACACCAAACCAATGCAATGCCACCAGCCATGCAATGATTGCCCACATGCCCCCTCAGAAGACCAAATGCAACACCCCAGAAATGAAATGATGCCTGAATGTATGAACATATCACACCGCACTACATCATAGCTGCCATTTGACACCATAACTGATGACCTGCATCTTTTCTATCCCCCAGGCACCGATGAGGAAGATGGAATGCAGGACAGGGGTGCAAGTTCATCCACTGCATGCCAAGAGACCAGGGCCACCACCACCCCCAGCCCAAGAAACTGCCTAGAGCAACAGGCAGTGTGCCACGCAAGGCAGTAACCCTGCAGGGGACACCTGCAGCCACAGAACAGCAGCAGCCACTCACAACAGTATGAGGCGTTTCCATTGATGCTCCGCCAGCCACCGCGGACGTTCTGTCTACAGAGGTGGATAATGAGGGTGACATCATGTCCAGCACACCCACCCCAAGCCCCATTACCAGCCTCCCCCCCTACAGAGTCTGAGTGCATGGACGATCCGTGTCTCCGTGACTCGGACCTTGGAGACTCTGACATTGGCATCTTTGAGGAGGACAGTGCCCTGGACGTGGGCCCCACGCAGGTGCCATCCACCACCCTGCCAGCCACCACCCTGCCAGCCACCACCCTGCCAGCCAATGACTCTTTCGAGGCTCGCCTGGCAAGGGTTGAGGCCCGACAGGACTCCATGCTGGAACTCATGCGGCAACAAGTAACCACTGGGAATGACGCCATAAGGGACATTGCCATGGCCATCGCAGCCAATATTGCTGCTGTGGAGGCATCAACATGTGCCTTTACGGAATGTATGGGGTCACTTACACAGGCTCTGCGTGCGAATCTGCCGCAAATGCAGCGCCCACACCTTGGGGCAGCCATGGGACTGACCATTGACATCTCCACTGCAACAACCCCTTCCACCTCGGCCCAATTGAGCCCTGTGCGGATGACGCGGAGTGCACGGCGCTTGACCATGGCACCCCTGTATCCAAAAATTGCCAAGAAATAACAGGACAGGCAATGACATATTGAAAATGTACGTTGGTGAAGGGACCACTGTTTGTTGGACATATGGGGACATTTGGGGTTTGTGGGGTGGGTGAGGGAGTTTACTGGGGTATTTTTGGGGTTTGTGGGGTGGTTGAGGGAGTTTACTGGGGGTTGTGAGGGGATTATGTCCACAATATCATGATATGTGCGCCTTCTCCCTATGGGGTAGCCCCCCTCTGAGGCTAGGGAGTTGAGGCCGCTCTGCAAAACCCTCCATAGGGGTCGAGGCAAGTGAGACCTCACCGGGAGAGACTCCCCCTTTGGGGACAAGAACTCCCGTTCCTGTGAGGAACTTCCTAGACCATACATGGGATTCCCTTGTAAACTGAAGACGTGGCATCCTTATCTTTGGCTGAAGGCAATGCAAGGCAATGCAAGACTAAACGCAGTTACACAGGAAAAGAAGGAAGATGTCTCTTTAAAACAGGACGCATATTTGGCTGTGACAAGAAGAAAGGAGAGGAGCCTGATGCGCAGGGGAAGCCCCCTGACATCATTGCACCAGCTGGAGGCAGAGCACAAGCTGGTCATGGAGTCCATGACTTAATGAGAGTGAGAGAACGCGAGTTTGAGACACTGGAGAACAGGCATATGCAGACATGAGAAGAGGCTCGGGTCAACCGAGTGAGGAACAAGCAACTCAGTGGCATGATCACAAGTTGGATGTGGTGACCAGGATGCCCTAGGAACAACTCTGATATGGCCTGTGCGGTAAGCGTGGGTCGCTTCCATTCGGCAGCACCAGTACGAAGCAGGATCTGATGCAAACCTGAGAACATGAAGACAAGAAGCAGAGAGAGAGACAACCATCCCGAGCAATAGCCAAGCCCAATCACCGGTCCATACAAAGAAAGAGGTACCTGCCAGTCTGGGAGTGGTGGCAGGCCCACAGGATATTGTTATCAATCAGGGAAAACTCATCCCAGTCACAAGAACGAGAAACCTGGACTAAAATTATGTGACGGTAGTTGGAGGCAAATAACAAGCAATCCAGAGAGGGAAGAGAGTTATTTTAAGAAACTGAAAACCCATCCGAGTACGCAGGATGAGTTATCAACTAGGCAACAAAGTCAACCAAGAAGTGAAAAGCGTAGAAGAGATGGGCTGAACCCACACAGCTGTTGTATAATTAGTAAAAGAAGAGACACTTTAAAACTGAGAATTTATGATAATGAGAGTTTAGAAAATAGTGAAGGACAACTCGGCTCAATCATTCCTGGAGGGGAGACCTGGTAGGAACCTACAAGTAAGAATCTGAGAATCAAGAAATATTACCATGGAAGACATTGTAAAAAGGGGGTGTGAAGAATCTGAGGATGTCATCCCTTCTCCTCTAGGGGGAGACCTTTCCCCTGGGGCCAGGGCAGTTTGTCCAAAGTACAATAGTCCCCCTGGGGGTGGTGCATAGTGGGAGGATCACATGGGGGAGGAAACCCCTTATGGGATTGGGGCAAGCATACCCAGAGAATGCATCATTCCCCCGCGTCAATACACCTACACCCTTCTCCAATGCTAAATCCTCCTTCCCCTTCTTTTGATAGGGCCAATATGTGCTATTGTCAAGTTACCAAACCTAATATATTTGCCCATTGGGCTGAATATGTCTTTGTTTGGAGTACTGAGAAGAAGAAAATGACCAGGAATGCAAGGAAAACAGAGATACAAGGATCTAGCTTCTCATGGTACGGGATTGGCCCAAAGCATTTCCACTATCCAGAGCGGGAGTTTAAACAGAGCTCAGCTGAGACAGAGAGAGAGAGCTGTCCTCCAAGGAGGAATCCAGCAAGCTGTGTACCGGCTGAGCAGACTAGAGCCAGCAAGGGGGAAGCTGTGAACAGAGAAGGAGAGCCTGAACATAGTCCAGGAAAGAAGGGCTGCTTGGGCTTCTGCCGATTAAAACCTCCAGGCATCCCAGGCACTGGCAGAGCATTCGAGAGGGAAGACACAGTGCCAGTGATAAGCAGACACCCGCAGAGCCACTACAGACTGCTCTGGAAGCCTGAACACAACCAGAGCCTCGAGAGAAGAAACAGCTACTCAGGAAATTCTGGTACCTGCAAGGAAGAAGCAAACAGGCACGCGGGTTATGCTAGAAGTGCTGAAGATCCAGGGAAGCAAGGGAGAGAAGGCAGAAGCTGAAAAAAAGAGGGCCTGAGACCCTGGGAATGAAGTGCGAGTCTAGGACCCGCACCCAAAGGGAGACAGTCCACGAGAGGACATTTGCTTGGCAGAAGAGTAAAACAAGCAGTGCTGAAAATTGCGAGTCTGGGGCCTGTACCTAAACAGAAACAAGGACATTCAGAATATTGCGAGTCTAGGACCCGCACCCAAAAAGACAGACAGTCCATGAGAGGACAAGTGCTTGGCAGGAGAGTAAACTAAGTCATTTTAAATGCTGTGAGTCTGGGACCTGCACCAAAATGAAAAGTTAATGGAAGGAGAATTGCTTGGTGGGCAGATTAAACCAAGCAGTTCTGAATATCGTGAGTCGGGGTCTCACACCCAAAAATGAACAGTCCATGCGAGGACAGAGGTTTGGCAGGGCAGTGAACCAAGATGTTCTGGGTATTGCGAGTCTGGGACCTGCACCAAAAATGAAAGAAGGAGTGAAAAGGAATCCCTCGCTTGGTAGAAGGAGTGTGCCAAGTTGTTGGGGTAAAATGTTATATGTCTATGAAGCATATTCTTGTGACCTACCCATTGACATTTACTTAAGAAAATAGAGGCCTGTGAGGCACAGGAGAGAAAGTAGTGCAAGAAGGAGTCAAGGGGAAAGGATTACACCCTTAGCCTTGGAGTCCTACATCTGTGAAAATTACTTTATTGTCACCAGTCCTGATTACCAGAGAGACTGTGAACTGGTAAACTTACCGGCACCCTTGTTTCTGGACCGCCACACTTGTAATGAGGCCCACTGTAATGACAGATTTTAAAGTTTGGTACATTCTGACACAATTTCCTTAGTTTTCTTTGAGACAGGGCAACCCCCTCTTAGTGGTGTGGATAGAGAGGCATTTTTCAGACCCATTCTTGAATAATAAAACTTCCTGGCCAAAAACTTGCCACCATTGTGTCCAAGCCTTACTTCTGCACCTTCACAGGGGCCATATATAGTATGAGAGAGAAAAGTGTTCTTGAGGAGCTACACAAATTGACTGCACAGATTATCTGTCCCATGAGAGGTGTTAGAATTCAAGAGACTGTTGAATGAAGTGGAGAGGCCAGGCCAAGACAGACTCATTCCTTTGGTTCATTTTTAGTTAGCTAGAATTAGCGGCAGGGCCAGATAGGGTAGTTTGGATGGTGAACATATTTTCTTTTGGACTTCATGACAATGGATGAGCACCTTGTTTCTTTAGATAGGTAGCAAATAACTAGTATCTAGTGGTAGGGAAAGTTAGGCCTTCTACTTATAATTTACAGGTTCATCCAAAAAGACTGAATAAAAATCACAGAATGTGTTATTTGGCCGAATTTCGGTAGTCTGAAAATTCCGAATGTCCAAAAAGTTTGATCAAATCACGCATTTGGTGCTGGGGGCTGCGGGGGTGACCCCTGCACCCTTGCTCACTATATTGTGTCATGGTTTATTACACGGCACATGCCAGCCAGGGAACTCCTTTCCATTCAGTGAATGTGGCGCACAATAAAACGCTTTTTATTTTTAGTATACTACGGATTCTTTTTGAGTAGACCTCCAACCTGTCTGACACCCAACCTCCACAAACACCCCTTGCCACAATGGACTATGAACCAGACCGGTGTCTATCAATAAGAAATGTATCAATGTATTGTTTAATGAAAAAGGAAAATCAACCAATTACACAGGCACCAATGCTGTGGCAACACAAAATGCAATAACCTCTACACAACAACCAAGTTAAGATATAGTATTTCAGTTAATTCTGTTTTTTTAATGGCAGAATAGAAAAAGGACAGTTTAAGACAATGATAGCACAAGCGTTAAGCACTGTCCCTGCAACACTCACCCCCAAACATCAATTTGGACTTGATTCCTTTGAATGGAAGGCAGTGGCAAGGAGTAGGAATATGGAGGGAAAATCGTTTTGGGATGAAACCCACCATCACAAGATGGGAAGCCAGCAAAGAAAGGAAAAAGGAAAAAAAAACATTTTTGTAGCAAAATGGAAGAATGTTTTTTTTAAATATTATTTTTCACAACTGCTAGGGGACAGAATCAAAGAAAATGTGTACTGCTTACACTTAAGAGATAGGCAAAGTTTTTAGAGAATACTAATCAGCACATCAGGGAAAATAGGAATGAAGTAGAAAAATTGTTTTTTGGGAGAAAGCAAATGCAAAGAGAAAATACAGTGGCACATGGAAATTCATTTACACTTAGGCTTACAATGATAGGGAGGCTCTGGGAAAGAGGTAACTTATAATAGGAAAATCGGTTTTCAGTTACAATGACAGAGGCACATAACAGGTAGACTTCTGGGCAAAGGGATTGCTTACACTAATGAAAACAGTTGGGGTTTAAACTGACAGATGCAAATGGGAATTTTTTTTGTAAAGCACACAATAGAGGGATATATTCGGTGTTCAGCTCGCAAGGGGATTCATTCTATTGGGTTAACACTTTAATGACTTTAACAATTACAAAAAAACTGAGACAAAGATTGTTGGTTTCGAATTTCAACAATCCTGATCTGTGAAATTCAATGATTCAATGGGGGAATTGATTGATTTACTTACAAAAATACTAAGGATTTACACATACAAATACATTTATTTTAATGGGGATATGCTAACATACAGGGGCAAACAAGAGATTCTTCTATGGGGAGATGACTGAACGACACGGGCAATTGGGGTTTTCAATGGGGAAATATTGGATGCACTGCTACAAAAATGAAGGGCTTATGCAATTTAGGGCTGGGATTATTGCTACTTACATAGCAAGCCTTTGTTCATGATTCAGGAAAGCCAGCTGGATCTCAGGACACTTTGGACAGATAGGGCAAGGGGTCTGGTCACTGCACTCACAAAGATGGTAAGTTTCAGCAGTCTCCGTCCTCCTTTTTATGTCTTCCCCGGTTGTTGTGTGTCTCTGTCCCAGTGCAGTGCCCCTTATATAGCAGAAATGACATTACTCATTTTTCAATCTAGGGGAAGTACCCTGTAATTATCCCTGCCACTAGGATTGGGCAGTTACCATCCCTCTCTCTGCCCCCAATCAGGATTGTTTCAAGGGAGGAGAGCACCATCTGTCTTTTTCCGTTTGTCATCATACTTTGTTCTCCTTACAACATTTGGGCAAAAATTAGTTATGTATCATAACTTCCTAATTGTACTAGCCACTACCATATAAACCATATATTCTGTTTGAGCTGATCATGGGGAATTAGATAAGCTGACCACCAAATCCGTACGATGTAGCATGGCCAGGTGTCACATTTTTTTCGTATTCATAAAATGTACAACAGTTATGAATATGTAAGTTATCAAGCATGTTCCTAATTTCATTTTCCATCTTTTCATCAACTCTCATAATTGTCACATGTTCAGATCAGCCAGAAACCTAATCTAACTGGCCATTACAGCCATCTGTCTCCCTGGGCTCAGCCTGTAACAAGAGATTTTTATGAGTGCCTTTGAAATTAGTGTGGACTCTTTGAAGTGGGTGCAGCAAGGATTCACACCTTTTAGTCATGCTTCAGCCCAGGATGGCTTTCTTTGAAATCCCTGCTTCCCTGCTTTCCTGCCGCCAGTCTGTAGAATAGGGAATTTTGACACCTCCAGCAGCATCACATTTTATTGCAGGGTTCTTAGCTGTGAGGTGCGACATCCAGGGCTGGAAGTGGGGCTTTTCATTGTGAAGGTTTGACCTCTGCCAGAACAGGATTTTCTTGAAGTAAGTGTTTGTGGGTGAAACATAATATATGTTTACTTTGGTCACCACACACATCATGTTTAGCACTCCTGACATTTTTCTGTGAGCAGTGATATCTTTTTCCTTTGTGGCTTTTTAAAGCCGTTTTTATTTGTAAACACATGTACAGGATGTTTTTGCTTTTAATGTTTCAAAATCCTGTTTTACATGTCACAGGATTCTTTGATTCCTCCTTCTTTGGTGAATCCACTGCTGCTTGTCCATTGATAATGATAGGTATGCCCCTTTCCATATGGCTCTCAAATTTACATGAAACAAAAGAAAAAGCCAGGCTGTTTTTGGTGCAATGTTTAAATTCCTGCCCATCATGTGACAGGGAAAGCAAAAGCCAGGCTGTTTTTGCTGGCAGTGTTTAAATGGCTGCTATTCATGTAAAAGGGACTTCTGTTTGGGGCCTTTAAATGCACCCCACATGCCTCCTGTTTGTTTTCCATGACTCTTTGTTGGGGAAGAGCAGGGCAGAGTGGGGTTTCATTAATTGTAATTTTCCTTCATCAGGGATTGGGCACTCCAGTAGCCCCTTCTGTCTCTGGGTTGGGGGTTTGGCATGGCTCCCCCTTTTATTCCTTCTTTTGGGAGTCGGCACTCCAGCCTCCCCTTCCATCTTTGTATTGGTGGGTGTAGCACGGCACCCCCTTTCTTCCTTCCTTTCCAGGTCCGCGGGGTTCTCATCGGGCTCCTCTCTCCACTCCAGGCTGGAATTTAAGGAGGTTAGTTCTCCAATAGAAGATTAAAAAAAGTTTCAGTACTTTCTACCCACATTTTTCCTGGAAGAATTACAAGAATTTACAACAACAATAACCTACAGTGATCATATGACATTCTAGTTTCATAAACAACTTATCTTTCTTTTTTCATTTGTACAATAACACCAAGTAAATTACTCCCTGTCATTTATATATATATGTATCTAAATATTTCTGTCTGATTTTTACTTCTTCCTTTTCATTCTTCAGATGGTTCCTCTGCTCGACTTTCATTTTGCTCATCAATCAGTCGCAAAGCGTGTCTGGGATGACAACTTTTCAACTGATTGATGTGGAGCCATTTTTCTTCTGCCAGTTCTCCTTTAGAGATGCAGATCTTTAGGTGATAGGTGGAATATTGTATCTACAATTTCAAAGGTACCACACCAGGAGGGGAGGAACTTCCTCTCTTTGGTCTGGTTCCTTTGAACATTGTACAAGTAGACCCTGTCTCTTACTTGATATTCTTTTTTAGTGGTTTTTAAATCACAGTGGGTTTTCATCAGCCGATTTTTCCAGATTCCGTTGAGTGTACGCAAAAGCATGCTGAAGGTGTTTTCTCAGATTCTTAATATATTCATGTGTCGTGGACGCGTTAATCAGGGTCTGCTCTTGTGTTCTGTAGAGCAGATGATGCGGTAGCACCATTTTTATTCCAGTCATTAGCTCGAATGGAGACATTTTTGTCGCAGAAGATGGTGTAGACCTGATGGCCATCAGGACAAGCAGTACTCAGATGTCCCAACTAGGCCCAGAGTCTGCCACAAACTTCTTTAGGATTCTCACAATCATTTTACTGTACCTCCCAACTCCCCCATGGGCGTCAGGCAATATGCAGTTTTCTCTTTACCCCAAGTATCTCTCACATCTTTGTCATCACCTCGCTGGTGAAGTGACATCCTTGTTCTGACTCAATCCTTTGGGGAAGGCCGAAACATGAAAAGCTGTGGTTGATTATCAGGGCAGCTGCTGTTTCTGCCTTGCAATTTGGGGCAAGGAAACATTCCATCCATTTGGTAAACTAGCATGTTACCGTTAACATGTACTTGTTTCCCCTAGAATGAGCAAATCACAGGTCCGATGAAATCTACTTGGAAATCTGACCAAGGCAGTGTCATCCCCCTTTTCTGTAGGGGAGCTTGTGTGTGAAAGAACATTGCTGAAATTGTGCACACACTAAACACTCCTTCAAATATTGGTCGAGGTCATGACCCACGTGTGGCCAGTATGCAACCTCTTGCAAGAATTCCAAAGTAGTATGACACCCCTGATGACCGGCTGTGGTCGCGTCATGGGCATGACTTAACATCAGGCTTCGGAATGAGGTAGGCACCAACCAGTGGTCACATCCAGAGATGAATCTCCGTACCAACAAACCGTCTTGGACTCTGAACATTTTGGTAAACTTCATCAGCTCCCGGAGATCCTCTTTGCCGATGTAATCAGTTTCGGTCAGAGGAAAGTTCATGGGGTCTTGGATCCCCTTTTTGTGCCATGATCAAATCAGCATCTGGGGTCTCCTTACTCCACTGGGCAGTTGAGAGTTAATTTTGGGCAAGCTCTTGGGACCTGGTGACAGCAGCGACCTTGATTTCCCCCAACCGGGACTCAATCTCAAGGAGAAGTCCATGGATGTCTCCGGTTTTGGCCAACTGCTCAGCCAGGTCGTTTACAGTTTTGTCTGGTCCCTCTATTCTGGAATGACCCTTGATCTTATTCCAGTAGATGGTCATCTCATTAGAGGTGACCAGATCACCGATGGATTGTATTAGTTTGCCATGCTTGAGAAATGTATCATTTGCACACAGCATGCCTCTGGTTTTCCAATGTATCAGGTGCTCCACAAACCCATTCCTGACATAATTCGAATCAGTGATTATGACCAGTTTGTGGAGTCGGTGTTGCACGGCAGTGATGATGGCCTGATGAACCTCTATCAACTCTGCCACCTGATTACTTGGGGGACTGATCTTGTACCCAGTGGAGGGCTCTGTGGCCTCATTCACCCAGGCATTCCCAACGCCGTCCACCAGTTCCTTTCCCCCATTGTTATCAACATGGTAGGAGCACCCGACCACATAAACTGTGGGCATCCACTGGCACATGTCTTCTTCATAGACTTTGTGTGGGGAAGTCAGGTATGCCTCCATGTTGTTTTGCATTTTTAGACTTTCATCCTTGACACTGTTTTCTCAAGCACATTCATGCAAGGCAGCCAAACCTTGTGCGAGGGGACACTTCTTGTTTTGCCCATATCTGACCTCCACAGGAAAGCCTTGCATGGACAGAATCCAGGAGGTAATTCTGGAAATACTCACATTCCCCGCCCAGATTCTGTCACTTTGGAGGTATTGCAAAGGCTGGTGAGGAGTCTCGATGATGATGTGCTCCCCCTGGATGAATGGCAGTAATTTTTCAATGTCCAAAAAGAAGGAACGGATAGCTTCCTCCCCTGGATGAGCTCACTCGTAAGACCCTATGACACTGACGAGTCAGGAATAAATAAGGATATTTGAGAAAAACCTCACAAGAAATTACAAAATTTGGATTTAGAACCATATCAACTGCATGAAAGCGACTCATTGATTCGAACATTGTTTGAAACCCTGGATAGGGTTTTACTAGTGAGCTCATCCAGGGACGGAAGCTATCCGTTCCTTCTTTTGGATATTGCTATAATCTTGTGCCGAGGCTACAGGGTGAGCTCCCATAACAATTGTGAAATACAAGCGAAATTGTGAATAATTTAAAGATAAAGTGGTGCCACCCTACCCCTTGCTTTAGTAATATTTCAATGCCCACACCGTTGCCAGCAGTGCCTTCTCACAATCGTTGAATTTTTCCTCCACAGACGATAACGTTTTACTCACATGTCATGCTTCTGGTATAATACTGCTGTTAAGCACATATTTTAGAACCCCGTCTCCAAGAAGAACTCCTTGTTTTTGACGGGGTAGGCTAAACAAGGCACTTGTGAGAGGCTTCTCTTCAGTTGTTTCACTGCCTCGGCTTGCTCTGGACCCCACTCCCACTTGACTCAGGCCTTTAGTAAATGGACCAGCAGTCTTCTGACCTCTGCGTAGTCCTCTATGATCTTTCTACTATAATTACTCAGTCCAAGAAGACTTCTTAGTTCACAAAGAGTTGTGGGGTATTTCATTTTTAATAAGGCTTCCACCTTTTTCACCTGGGGACAGAGACCCTCACGGGTGATTTCATGCCCTAAGAAGTTCACGCGGTTCTTACACCACTGCACCTTCTGGAAGGACAGTTTCACTCTGGCTTCCTTCAACTGGGTCAGAATATAGCAGATTTCTCCGATATGTTCCTCCACAGCTGAGCTTTTAATTAGAACATCATCCACTTAGACCAGGTTTCCCATTTTACCCAAGTCGGACATGGCCTTGTGCAGAAAAATGTTAAATTATTTTCCAAAGTTTATATATCCAAAGGGGATTTGTGTCCATGTGTACTGCTGCCCCCCGAAAGTAAAGGCCAGCTTGTACTGGTCTTCCCTACTCACGGGTACTGTCCAGTATCCATTGGTCAGGTCATTGGCGGTAAATACTTTTGACCCTTCGATCTGGACCAGTCCCTGATCAATGCAGGGAAGAGGCCATTGAGATATGTGGACCTGTTTGTTCAACTCCCTAAGGTCTGCGCATGGTCTCCATTGGCCATTGGGTTTTAGTATCCCCAGTACCGGATTATTAAAGGTACTGTGGACTGGAAGAATTATCCTACATGACTCTAAGTTCTTTATGATCTCTGTGAGTGACTCCATAGACACGATAGGCAACTGATATTGCTTCACTAATACGGGAGCCATCCCAGGGTCTGTGGGAATTGATGTAGAATGTATCTCAGTGCGACCACAGTTGTACGAGTCCACAGCAAAGATTTCTTGAAAATCCAGAAACACCTGCTTCAACTTCTGCTTTTGCTCCTCGGTCTCTCAGGCATCAGCGAGGTTGATCCATTCCACAACCATCTGCCTGAAGCCTGGAAAGACCTCGGGTTTTGCAATCTCTGCGGTATCCTCCAGCTGCGTGGAGAGATCTCTGGTTATGGTGTTGGCCTGGACAGGAGGTTTCAGGTAGGAGAGGCAGTAACTGTTGACCTGAAATACCACCTCATCCTTCCTGATGTTGCAGGTCACCTCTTCCCCCCGTACGGCAGGAAGAGTACACCAAGAAATTCCCCCTTTGCCGGGTGAAAATCTTTTCTGGTGGTAAGTCATCGTCACAGTCGTAGCAGTCATTGGGGATCTGTCCCATGATTTCATTCCCTAAATCAATGGGTCAATGGAGAAATGTTGGGCATCAACTGCCATTCCAATAAAAGTGTCTGCGCCCAGAGTGATACACCTAGGGTTGCTGTTATCCACCAATATTGGAATGATGTTGTGCTCTAAGTCAACTAATGGTGTCCATTTCAAATACAACCCCTGCTGTTGGAGATGATGATTTAAATGTACATGACTTCGGGTTTTGGAGTTTCTGTCCTCGCTTAATTTTTAGGGGGATAATGAATTGTCGGCCCACTCCTGGGATGGTGACCTCTTCTCCAGTTTGAACTTCCACTGGATATGGTAGCAATTGACCTGATCGAAATACCTTTTCAGGATTGTCAAAGCCCATGAGGTTACCCCCCAGTCGGGACCAGACCTTGTAATTAATGAGGTTCAAATTAATTGCGACTTGATTGAGAATGTCACTGCCTAAGCAGAAGGCAGAGGGACATCTCGCACAACCCAACAATTATGTTCTATGCTTTTATAACCAATTGACATCTTTAGCATGCACCTGCTAGGCAGGAGATGTTTGGAATTGGGAGTTTCCAGGCCCATTTCCCACTTATCATTCAATTTAAATGTGGGAATGGTCTGATCTTTTGGTGTTTCCTGAATAATACTTTGCTGATGAAGCTTTTTCTATTATTCAGGCATACTCTGGCGAGAACAGGCTCCCCCCTCATTTACCTGAATGGGGAGTAACAACTGTTCACCCTTTTTCTGAATATCACCCAAGCTTTGAGCTGGCTTTTCATCACCTTTTATGATGGAGTTCGGGTTTTCTTCAAATTGTGGATTAGTATAACATTTCAGGGTATTTTCTTCCAGTGTGGAATGCCACTTAAAATGGGGAGGAAGGATGATTTGTTCTCCTACAGCAATTAGAGTTATGTTGGGGACTTGATTCTTCCTAAAGTGGAACTCAACGTTGTCAGACTGCTGCTCAACCATATGCCATGTGCCATTTAAGCTTGCATAATTCGTGCTCTCTTTTAATTTTATTGCCCGGTTAGTCTGTGTCCAGACAACCTTGTTTACACAGTCTAGTAGGGGTGACAACCTCTGAAGGAGGTCATTCCCTAAGAGACAGTATTTTCACTCTGGAGTAACGACTATAACCGGTCTTTTACCTTGTGTTGCCCAATTTTGATCTCCACATCCGCAGTGCCATCGACAGGAATGTCATTTCTGTTGAAGTTCTGGAGTTGTCCAGGAAGAGGTATGAGAGGAATTTGGTGACTCTCCCCCTTCCTGCATTGAGTTGATAAAATGCCCTTGTGGATAGAAGGGTGGCTTGGGATCCTGTATCCACCGGTGCTGAAAATGCACACTGCCCTTGCCCCTCGACAGGGGCATAAAACCTGCCTTATTTGTCCTCCAAGGGACAAAGGAAATGCGCATTTTGGCCCAGATGGGCAGTTCATTTCTTTATTTTGGACTCCGACACTGTGGGATTGTAGGCAGTTTTCTATGTCGGAGTTAGGAATCTGTAAATAAAATGTGGCATTCTGAGATTTGGGGAGTTTGTGAATCCCCCTTTTCCCTTGATTCTGTGCTGTCCCCCTTTTCCTGGAGTCACTTGAACCGGTTTGGGGGGAGGATCCCTCATTTATTCTGACTTCTCGGGATGACATTTCAGGGGGTCAGGTATAGGCGGTTCCAGGTCAGTCCCCATACTTATCAAGTCTAAATTAGGGTCTTTTGGGAAACATTTTTCTTTGGGAGGAATCCCCCTGTCTCTGAAAGAGAAGACTTTCTTCCCCATGTCCTCCAAGGTTTCTTCCCCTTCAAACTGGAGGATGTGCACTTCCTCCACAAAATGGGTCTTCTTGATCACTTGGTTTCTCCTACTTACCCTCTGTTCCCTAGGTTGCAGTTTTTCGAGGGTAGGAGATTTGCGTTCAGGTTCAGAGGTTTCTAGGGGCTTTTTATTGGTGAGGAAGGAAGCTTCCTCTAGGGCTTTGCATCTCCCTTCCTCCCGAGTATACTCTTCTGGAAACTGTTGGTTGTCAGGGTTTTCTCCCTGTCATTATTCCGGGGTGCCAGACCCTTGGATCGAGCTGTTCTGGGCAGCCATGTTGATTTGAGGGCTCTGTTAAGCCCTCAACATGTGACTCAGGTCTTGGGTCTGGCGCTCTAGTTGTGACACCCTCTCTGGCTGATATGGGGGTCTTGAGTCAAATCTTTGGTGCTCTCGGGAAGGATAACTGTCCCTTCTACCAGAGTAGCTTGGGTATTGATGGTTTCCCAGGTAGCCCTCCATTCCTTGTCTCCTTTCCCCCTGATTTGGTGGTCTAGAATCCTGAAAGCAGAGAGAGAGAGAGGGGGATTATTCTGGAACTTGGGATTTGGAGGGTACCTAGGGAAGAAACATAAACTGGAGGGTGGAAGATTACTCCTGAGGGAAGTTCTGTGGGATATTGGGAGGGAGGAACATTTCCTGGAGCCGCGCTTACCTGGTTGGATCCGCCTATTGAGCCGGGGGAGTCCATACGTACCCCAAGATGGGTCTGTTCCCCTTGTCCCTTGGGCTAATGTAGGTGGCAGAGTCAGGAGACACATTTATGGGGTACCCTGCTTGCTACCACCCACTTGGGACTGGTCAGAGGGTCTTCTCTGCCTCTCAGTTGGTTTGTTAGCGGGAGGTATATTTTTAGGCCCCCCCCACCCCCATTTCTAAGTCCAAAAGCATGGTATTTTTTGGGGGGAATTCTTATTTTCCACAGGCTTTTGGACCTCATAGATTTAGGTTGCTTGCTCTATTACCCAGTCCAGGGTCCTTTCTTTGTGGAAGTCCCTAACCAGTTGTGTTATTATGTACTTAGGGAGGGCATGGAAATTGGTGTTAATGAACTCCCTACTCTTTGTGTGCTCCTGTCTAGCGGTTTGGGCAAATGCCCCCTTCAACTCTTGAACAAACTCTCGTGGTGCCTGATCTTCTCCGCACTTAAGGTTGTAGGCCACCTTGTGAGCCCCCTGGGGGTTCCGGTACACAGAGAAGTGCTTCAAGATGGCCGCTTTGTAGGTAGACCATTTTGAATAATTCTGATCCTCCAGCCCAGCAAAGAAGCTGGAGTATTCTTGGCAGAATGTCCACTTGCAAACTCAATAGAATTCTGGTTGTTTTTGATGCCAAATTACATCATTGTCTGCTCATACAGCTACAGATGCTGCCAGACTGAGTTTTTGGCATTTTTATGGTAAAGGGTTATGATGTTTATAATGGCTTTTATTTGTCTAATGGGCTGTTTTACCAAAGTTCTCTTTTTTTTGGCAACCTTCATTTTCTGCTGCACGTGAGTCTATTCTCCCTCAGACTCAGAGCTACTGCTATTTGAGGTCCAGTCCCTATCGTCTAGGCGCTCCCTGATTCTTTGAGACTGGGAGTCTCTCCCAGAATGACAGGGCCAAGTCCCTTCTCCCCGGTTGTATTGTGGGCTCTCTCGTTCACTTTCCTTGGACTCCCTCTTTCACACAGGGGAGTAATCATCTGACCCCTCCCTTCTTCCGGTGTTAGTGGAGAACTCTGCCCACCTCCCTGAACGGGTGGAGGTTTTCAGGATGTTCTTTTGGGGCCTAAACTCAGACTCTTTTTTTTATCTGCAAAGTGGACCTGGTGGTTCCTTTGTAGCTGATGTCTCTGCCATTAAAACTCCCTGATCTTCTCTTCATAGGAGTCCACCTGGTCAGATATATTTGCCAAAATATTTTTAAACCTAAGCAATGAGGCACGTCCATCAATCTCTGATGGGGGCTGGCCTTCCCATCAGTCATGCAAGGCCTGCTTCGGTCCAGCTGCCTCATATTTCCTGGTTCTTGGTGCCTCATAGGTAAGAAGTTATCTGCGCCTGGCGCATGCAAGGTGCAGAGCTGGCTTGAGGTCCCTGGTAAAAGGATTTACACAGACACATTTGTTTTTTTTTTAAAATGGGGATTTGCTAACATACACAGGCAAACAACAGATTCTTCTATGGGGAGATGACCGAACTACACAGGCAACTGGGGTTTTCAATGGGGAAATATTTAATGCATTGCTACAAAAATGAAGGGTTTATGCAATTTAGGACTGGGGTTATTGCTACGAGGTTACCCAAAAAATTGATCAATCATTCCAGAAAAGAGCCAGATTCAAATCTAGAGATGTTCTTCTAAACAGCTGTGGATATATTCCCATTCAACAAGACACCCTAACTTGTCTATCTACTTATTGTCCCAAAACACTGGACATTAAACGAATAGTGAACAAATATTGTCCGTTAGTAAAATTGAAACTTCATGGTGCGCACACCCAGAGGTTTGTGCTAAAAAGGTCCCGAAACATCAAGGATCAGTTAGTTCACCCAAGTAAATGATGTTCTGTATGTACATTTAACAAAAAATGAATAGCTTTTAAAGTTGGCAATAAAGATTGGATGATACAAACTATGGCTATTTGTAAAACTAGCAGTGAAGTATTTTGTATTGCATGTCCTTTGGCCTCATGAATATTGGACACACTTTGAGTGTGGCATAGCCATATATTCTTTGTGTGTCATGGCATTTTTGTACTTTGCACCGAGGGTAAAAGCAAACATAAGTGTGATTAGGTGGTACACTAGCCTATCTTGGCGTATGGATATACTATATTTCTGTGGCTTGACATTTTTGACTGGCTGGCAATCCTTATATGGCAATACTGTTCTACATCGGTGCAGCATGCATGGACATGGATAGGCTCAACGAGCATGCAGATGTTTTATACACTTGCATATTACAGGCCTAGACATCTTGAAAATGTGTTTTAAAGGGTCCTGTGCCATGTTGGTGACTTACATCTATAAGGTTTTTTCATGTCCTACCATACAAAACTGATTGGAAACTGTGTGGCTTTTTATCCAATTTTTCACAGAAAGTGCTTTAAAATCCATCATATTAACCCATTATTTTAAACATTTTCTTTGGCGGAGATCCTCTCCCCTGAATCACCCTTGTTTGGCTCAGGCTCTCTCACTGCACTCGGTCGCTCCCACATAATAGGCGCTTACGTTTACGGCCCTCCAGTTCAAACATTCACCGCAAGCTACTGCATACTGCCCTGTTTTTGTGTATGTATCTTTACCAGAGCATGAGGCCAGCAGCCATGTGTCTGTCTTCTCTGAGCTCACGCCAGGGATTGGAGTAGTCCAGGCGATGGAATCGGAAGCATGCAATGACACCCTGGACATTGTAATCAAACAGAGCTTCCCTTAGAAACAACATAATGGCAGGAATTAGAGGAATAGCATGATGCTTACTCAGAAGTCAACATGATTGAGTAGACAGTGATTTTAATTATAATTTTCCATGCCGATCAGACCTCTATGCCATTCAGAAGTGCAGCAAAAAAGTTTTGGTAATTCCATTACTGCCACATTTTTCGGTGGTACTGGAATTATCACCATTTGTACCACAACAACGAATTCTGAGTTTGGAGGAAAAGTGGAGAATTCACCTTCAGCAAGAATGGAGGTGAATCTTCCTTTTTTCCACCAAAAATCGGTTAGTGGAGTTACCACGGCAGAAATACGGTTTGCAGTAAATCTGCTAAAATCCCCATGGAGTCCTATAGATTCTAGATATGGTAAATTACACTGGCCCCCCACCACTCGTAATCCTGTGGTAGGTCCAGGGGACCAAGTGGCGGTAATAGTAAATTATTTTAGTGGTAATTCTGCAGATTTACCACCAAATTACTGCCATATTCATAATGGGGCAGAATGTCTTTCGTGGCACAAGTAGGGATTATACTTTACCTTTTACTGAGATGTGTAAATATAAACAGTACAAGACAATGGGCTTCATTCTGACTCGGGCGGTAGCCGTGCCGGTAAATACCGGCACGGCTGCCGCCGGAGTCCTGAATTTTGCAGCACCCGGCAATGGGCAATTACCAGGGCATTACAGCCCCGGCGGACCCGGTAATTGCCCATTGCCAGGTGCCGCAAAATTTTACTACACATTCCCATTTGAGTCCCATTGGACTCAATGGGCATGGGAAGGATGGATGCACCGGCACATTCATTAATGAATGGTGCCGGTGCATCCATCTAGATATGCGAGCAGGTGCCTTTCAGTCTGCCAGGTCAGACCTGGTGGGCTGGAAGGCACCCACTCGCATAACTCATAGTTTGCCGGTCCGGTAACAATGTTACCGGCAAGCTTACCGGTACCGTTTTTACCGGACTGGCAAACTTGGAATGAGGCCCAATGATGATATGACTGCATACACACTGTGAAATATAATGAGCACGGAGGCGGTACTGTTTTTAAAAGTAATATTTCCATGTGCCACGGACAGACTAAGGGCCTGACAGACGAGTTTGGCGGTAGTGGTAAAATACCCTGTCATTATGATTACCGGGTGTTTTACCATTCTGCCATACTCTGAGTTTTTTTTACTGAAACTCTTCTGAATGACTTTTGTGTGTGGCGGATTTTACCACCAGACTAAAGCAGGACTGTTTGCAGTAATTACCGGATGTAGAAAATATGTCATGCTGCAATAACGGACCTCATGGGGTCCTATGTGACTCCAAAATGCTTAATAAAGAAAAGGATGCATGTCTTGTAATCATGCAGACCTACAGGACCCCTCTGTAATTACTGCATGCAGTAACAGTAAACAAGATTACTCTGTATCAGGCCCCAAGAATTCAAAGGTGCACAGGCAGATAACCTTCAATTGCAAAGAGCACACTAATATGTCGAGCACAAATATATTTAGAGCACATGCAAGCTATAAATATAATAAGCACAAGGGTGCAATTGATTGTAAGCACAGGTATAATGTGCACTACGTCCAGTTGCAATGCTCATTACCCATGGACAATTTAGATTTCACATTTTCCACAAATGTTGCTGGTAATCTCATACATATATTGCTTTTGCTGTAACTAAGGGCATTGTTACAGGAATTACATACCAGAGAAATGTACACAGAACACTGAATCATTCGGCAGCAGAGAACCATTACTCTCAAGCATAAATAATGTGAATTGATTTTGGGGGCCATGGGCACACTGACCTTTAATGTAAGTGGTCATGTATAGTGCCCTTCTGCCACTATTGGAGGCATTGTTGTGTGTGGTTTTGTAAGAATAAGGGGAGACGCTGTCTCTGTGACACTTACCTATGTTGTACTATCCATTTCTGAATCTGCACAAATAAACAGCCTTACATGGAAGACGAGTTATCTGCACGTGCTGCTTTTCTTTACAACAGTTACCTTCTGCCTTAGTCTTTGAAATCAAGCAACAACTTCCCCAGAGGGTCGGCTCCCAAGGCTGTGGCCAATGAGGACTCCACAAGATTGGATACTCTTCTCTCATTCCCGCAGCGAGCAAAACATTGGAATAATGGGCAAAACCCATGAAGGAGAAAGGAGGACTGCCTGATTGCTCTGGATTTGGGGTTCATGTGTTCAGATATATCTGCAGGTAACTCTGGACTACCACCCTTCTGACTTTCAACAAAGTCCAGACAACTCCATGCCACTAAAATTAGCCACCAAGGTTGTGCCTCCCTAAGGCAGGCTCTGTGCCTTCTGCTGGTAATCTGGGTGGTTCGTTTGCAATGTTTTTTTTTGCCCCACAGTTTCTGGGTGACCCCAGGCACCTAGAGTTTGGTGCAGTGCCCCAATTATGTCTTCTGCACCTGCTGTGCACTTCCAAGCACTGACCAACACGTTGACTCTTCCACGAGCCTTGTGACAGGCTCTGTATCCGTCTGTATACTGCAACTTTAGATCCTGAAGAAAGATATCAAGATAGGATTCACAACCATCCTACGTTTTGCAGGGATAAATTGGGGGGCTGACTTCTCCATCTCTGGTAACAGTTCCAGTGACAAAGCTGCGATGGAATCCTTTTCAGGATAATCGAGTTCCCAGGAAATCCCCTTCCAGTGCAGGTAGGTAGTCCTTCAGGGCCAGCTGATCAAGGCAAACTCTTTCTCATGGGCTAACGCTGATCCTGGCACTGTGAAGGAGATAACCGCATTTCATTTCAAAGATAAGAAAACGCCAAATTAGGTGAGAGGGATGAAAGTGTAATGTGTATGAAATGAATACAGACCAATTTTGTTTTTGGAAGAATAAGACATTGTATGGAAAATAATACAATTAATTTGAACACAACAAGAATAAATCTAAACTGAATTTAGAAACCAAGTTTGAAAGAGTTTTTTTCTGACTTTACTGTGAGCGCACAAGAGGCACCAAACTGACATTAAAACTACATTCCAAAAATGTTACATTCCCCATCAGGCTTAATATATATATATATGATTACGTTAGGGGTAAAGGCACTTAACTATTTACTCTGCCCCCTTTGCTAGTGTCCACCCACCTTTTGACATATTATGGCCTCACTTCTACTTTGAGGTGACAGTGCAGTCCTCACCCATTCCAAGATGTCAGGGGTCTTTAGTTACTGTAAATGCTCCCTTTTGAAGGAGATATCCACCCCTGAGCTTCAAAGGGAAAGTCAAGTGGCTCTTCTGTGCATGAAGACATAACCTTGATTAGGTCTGGCAATCCTAATAGCAAAAGATATCCGCCAGCACCCTGATATTTATTTTTCTGGTCTCATCTACCCCTCCATTGGCTATCTCTGGAGATTAACTTATCTGGCCTAGCATAACAAAGGAGTTAATGACCCAGTAGGCTGCTGCTCTGACCTAATTACAGTTAAGTCAAATGGTGGCTTTATCTGCTGGGCAGCAATTTAAGGCTTTAAAAAAATGGTATGAATCACAGATATGTGACCCTTCTCCCTATGGGGGAGCCCCCCCTCTGGGGCTAGGGAGTTGAGCCCGCTTTGCAAAACTCTCCATAGGGGTCAAGGCAAGAGGGACCTCACTGCGAGAGACTCCCCCTTTTTGAACAAGAACTCCCATTACTGTGAGGAACTTCCTAGACCATACATGGGATTACCTGGTAAGCTGAAGATGTGGCATCCTTATCTTTGGCTGACGGCAATGCAAGACTAAACCCAGTTGCACAGGAAAAGGAAGATGTCTCTTTAAAACAGGATGCATATTTGACTGTGACAAGAAGAAACGAGAGGAGCCTGATGCGCAGGGGAAGCCCCCTGACATCATAACACCAGATGATCATGGAGCCCATGACTTAATGAGAATGAGGGAACGCGAGTTTGAGACGCTGGTGAGCAGGTGTATGCAGACATGAGAAGAAGCTCGGGTCAACCGAGTGAGGTACAAGCAACTCGTGGCATGACCACAAGCTGGATGTGATGAGCAGGATGTCCTAAGAACAACGCTGATATGGCCCATGCGGGAAGTGTGGGTCGCTTCCAATCAGCAGCAACAGTACGAAGCAGGAGTCGGACGCAAACCCGAGAAAATAACGACGAGAAGCAGAGAGAGAGAGACAACCACAACCCGAGCAATAGCCGAGCCCAACCACTGGTCCATACCAAGAAAGAGGTATCTGCAGGTCTGGGAGAAGCGGGAGGCCCACAGGATATTTTTATCAATCAGGGAAAACTCGTTCCAGTCACAAGAACGAGAAACCTGGGCTAAAATGATGTGATGGTAGTTTGAAGCAAATGACAAGTAATCCAGAGAGGGAAGATAGTTATTTTAAGAAGCTGAAAACCCATCCAAGTACGCAGGATGAGTTATCAAATAGGCAAAAAAGTAAGCCAAGAAGTGAAAAGCCTAGAAAAGAGGGGCTGAACCCACACAGCTGTTGTTTAATTAGTAAAAAGAAGAGACAATTTAAGTTTGAGAATTGATGATAATGAGAGTTTAGAAAACGGTGAAGGACAACTCTGCTCAAGCATTCCTGGAGGGGAGACCTGGTAGGAAACTAAAAGTAACAATCTGAGTATCAATAAATATTACCATGCAAGACATTGTAAAAAGGGGGTGTGACGAATCTTAGGATGTTGACCCTTCTCCCCTAGGGGGAGACTTTTCCCCTGGGGCCAGGGTGGTTTGTCCACAGTACAATAGTCCCTCTGGGGGTGGTGCACAGAGGGAGGATCACATGGGGGAGGAAGCCCCTTATGGGTTTGGGGCGAGCACACCCAGAGAATGCAGTATTCCCCAGCGTCAATACACCTACACCCTTCTCCAATGCTAAATCCTCCTTCCCCTTCTTTTGATAGGGCCAATATGTGCTATTGTCAAGTTAGCCAACCTAATATACTTGACCAGTGGGCTGAATATGTCTCTGTTTGGAGCACTGAGAAGAAATAAATGACCAAGAATACAAGGAATACAGGGATACAAGGCTCTATCTTCTCATGGTACAGGATTGGATCAAAGCATTTTCACTATCCAGAGCAGGAGTTTAAACAGAGCTCTGCTGAGACAGAAAGAGAGAGCTGTCCTCCAAGGAGGAATCCAGTGGGCTGTGTATTGGCTGAGCAGACTAGAGCTAGCAAGGCAGAAGCTGTGAGCAGAGGAGGAGAGCGTGAACATAGTCCAGGAAAGAAGGACTGCTTGGGCTTCTGCCGATTAACACCTCCAGGCATGCCAGGCACCGGCAAAGCATCCGAAAGGGAGCACACAGTGCCGGGGAGAAGCAGATATTCGCAGAGCCGCTGCAGACCGCTCTGGAAACCTGAACATGACCAGAGCCTCGAGAGAAGAAACAGCTGCTCAGGAAATTCTGGTACCGGCAAGGAAGAAGCAAACAGGTACACGGGTTACCCTAGAAGTGCTGAAGGTCTGGGGAAGCAAGGGGGTGAAGGCAGAATTGAAAAAAGGGCCAGGGACCCTAGGAATGAAGTGCAAGTTTAGGACCTGCACCCAAAGAAAGACAGTCCAAGAGAGGACATTTCTTGGAAGAAGAGTAAAACAAGCAGTGCTGAAAATGGCGAGTCTGGGCCCGTACCTAAACAGAAACAAGGACATTCAGAATATTGTGAGTCTTGGACCTGCACCCAAAGACAGACAGTCCATGAGAGGGCAAGTGCATGGCAGGAGAGTAAACCAAGTCATTTTGGATGCTGTGAGTCTGGGACCTGCACCCAAATGAGAAGTTAATGAAAGGAGAACTGCTTGGCAGCATATTAAACCAAGCAGTTCTGAATATCGTGAGTCAGAGTCTCACAACCGAAAATGAACAATCCATGAGAGGACAGAGGTTTGGTAGGGGAGTTAACCAAGTCATTTTGGATATTGCGGGTCTGGGACCTGCACTGAAAATGAAAGAATAAGAAGAATGAGTGAAAAGGAATCCCTTGCTTGGTAGAAGGAGTGTGCCAAGTTGTTAAAATGTTAGAAGTCTATGAAGCATATTTTTTTGAACTACCCATTGACATTTACTTAAAAATACAGGCCTGAGAGGCACAGTAGAGAATGTAGTGCAAGAAGGAATCAAGGGGAAAGGATTACGCCCTTAGCCTTGGAGTCCTACATCTTTGAAAATTACTTTATTTTCACCAGTCTTGATTACCAGATAGACTGTGAACTGGTAAGCTTACAGGCACTCTTGTTTCTGGACCGCCACACTTGTAATGAGGCCCACTGTAATGGTAGACTTTATAGTTTGGGACATTCTGACAATTTCCTTAGTTTTCTTTGAGATAAGGCAACCTCTCTTAGTGGTGGAGATAGAGATGCATTGTTCAAACCCATTCTTGAATAATAAAACGTCCTGTCCAAAAACATGCAACCATTGTGTCCAAGCCTTACTTCTGCACCTTCGCAGGGGCCATAGAAAGTATGAGAGAGAAAAGTGTTCTTGAGGAGCTACACAAATTGATCGCACAGACTATTGAATGAAGTGGAGAGGCCAGGCAAAGACAGACTCATTTCTTTGGTCTATTTTTAGTTAGTTAGAATTAGTGGCAGGGCCATATAGTGTAGTTTGGGCAGAGAACATATTTTCTTTTGGACTTCATGACAATGGATGAGCACCTTTTTGTTTCTTTAGATAGTTAACAAATAACTAGTATCTAGTGGTAGGGAAAGTTAGACCTTCTGCTTATAATTTACGGGTTCATCCAAAAAGACCGAATAACAATCACAGAATGCGTGATTTGGCCGAATTTCAGCAGTTCGAAAATTCAGAACGGCCGAAATGTTTGACCAAATCACGCATTCGGTACTGGGAGCTGCGGGGGTGTCCCCCGCACCCTTGCTCACTATATTGTGTCACAGTTTATTACCTGCCACACGCCAGCCAGGGAACTTCCCCTTCAGTGAATGTGGCGCACAATCAAGCGCTTTTTATTTTTAGTATACTATGGATTCGTTTTGAGTAGGCCTCTAACCTGTCTCACACCCAACCGCCACAAACACCACTTGTCACAATGGACCATGAACCAGGCCGGTGTGTATCAATAAGATATTTATTAATGTATTATTTAATGAAAAAGGAAAATCAACCAATCACACAGCCACCAATGCTGTGGCAACACAAAATGCAATAATCCCCCAATTCAGTTAATTCAATTTTTTTATGGTAGAACAGAAAAAGGACAATTTACCACAATGATAGCACAAGGGTTAATCACTCCGCCCTGCAACACTCACCTCCAACCATCAATTTGGACTTGATTCCTTTGAATGGAAGGCAGTGGCAAGGGGTAGCAATATGGAGGGAAAATCATTTTGGGATGAAGCCACCACACAAGATGGGAAGCCAGCAAAGAAAAGGAAAACCCTTTTTTGGAGCAAAATGGAAGAATTCATTTTTTTAAATTATTTTTCACAAATGCTAGGGGACAGAATCAAAGAAAATGTGTACTGCTTCCACTTAGGAGATAGGCAAAGTTTTTAAAGACTACTAATCAGCACACCAGGGAAAATAGGAATGAAGTACAAAAATCGGTTTTTGGGAGAAAGCAAATGCAAAGACAAAATAAAGTGGCAAATGGAAATTCAATTCCACTGAGGCTTACAATGATAGGTAGGCTCTGGGAAAGAGGTAACTTATAATAGGAAAATCGGTTTTCAGTTACAATGACAGAGGTACATAACAGGTAGACTTCTGGGCAAAGGGATTGCTCACACTAATGAAACCAGTTGGGGTTTAAACTGACAGATGCAAATAGGAATTTGTTTGGTAAAGTACACAATACATGGACATATTCAGTTTTCAGCTCACAAGGGGATTAATTATTTTGGGTCAACACTTTAATGACTATGACAATTACAAAAACACTGAGATAAAGACTATTGGTTTCGAATTTCAACAATCCCGATCTGTGAAATTCAATGGGGGAATTGATTGATTTACTTAAAAAAAACACTAATGATTTACAGATATAAATGATTTTTTTTAATTGGGATATGCTAACATAAACAGGCAAACACGAGATTCTTCTATGGGGAGATGACTGAAGTACACCGGCAATTGGGGTTTTCAATGGGGAAATATTGGATGCACTGCTACAAAAATGAAGGGCTTATGCAATTTAGGGCTGGGATTATTGCTACTTACATAGCAAGCCTTTGTTCATGATTCAGGAAAGCCAGCTGGATCTCAGGGCACTTTGGACAGATAGGGCAAGGGGTCTGGTCACTGCACTCACAAAGATGGTAAGTTTCAGCAGCCTTCTCTCTGTCCTCCTTTTTCTGTCTTCCCTGTTTGTTGTGTGTCTCTGTCCCAATACAGTGCGCCTTATATAGCAGAAATGACATCACTAATTTTTCAATCTAGTGGAAGTACCCTGTAATTATCCCTGCCGCTAGGATTGGACAGTTACCATCCCTTTCTCTCTGCCCCCAGTCAGGATTGGTTCAGGGAAGGAGAGCACCATCTGTCTTTTTCCATTTGTCATCATCCTTTGTTGTCCTTACAACATTTTGACAAAAACTAGTTATCATAACTTCATAATTGTACTAGCCACTGCCATATAAAACATATATTCCTTTTGAGCTGATCATGGGGAATTAGATAAGCTGACCACCAAATCGATATGATGTAGCATGGCCAGGTGTCACATTTTTGTCATTTTCATAAAATGTTCAACAGTTATGAATATGTAAGTTAGGAAGCGTGTTCCTAATTTCATTTTCCATCTTTTCATCAACTCTCATAATTGTCACATGTTCATATCAGCCAGAAACCTAATCTAACTGGCCTTTACAGCCAGATGTCTCCCTTGGCTCAGCCAGTAACCAGAGATTTTTATGAGTCCCTTTAAAATTAGTGTGGACTCTCTGAAGTCGGTGCAGCAAGGATTCACACCTTTTAGTCATGCTTCAACCCAGGATGGCTTTCTTTGAAATCCCTGATTTCCTGCTTTGCTGCCAGCCAGTCTGCATAATAGTGAATTTTGATGCCTCCAGCAGCATCACATTTTATAACGGGATTCTTAGCTGGGAAGTGCGACATCCATGGCTGGAAGTGGGTCTTTTCATTGTGAAGGTCTGACCTCTGCCAGAACAGGATTTTCCTGAAGTAAGTATCTCTTCACATGTTAGTGGAGTTTTGTGGGTGAAACATAATATACATTTGCTTTGGTCACCCCACACATCATGTTTAGCTTTCCTGACATTTTACTGTGAGCAGTGATATCTTTTTCCATTGTGGCTTTTTAAAGCTGTTTTTATTTGCAAACACAGGCGCAGGTTGTTTTTGCTTTTAATGTTTCAAAATCCTGTTTTACATGTCACGGGATTCTTTGATTCCTCCTTCTTGGGTGAATTCACTGCTGCTTGTCTATTGATAATGATAGGTAGGCCCCTTTCCACATGGCTCTCAACTTTACATGAAACAAAAGAAAAAGCCAGGCCGTTTTTGGTGCAATTTCTAAATTCCTGTCCTTCATGTGACAGGGAAAGCAAAAGCAGGCCGTTTTTGCTTGCAGTGTTTAAATGGCTGTTATTGATGTAAAAGGGACTTCTGTTTGAGGACTTTAAATGCACCCCACATGCCCCCCTGTTTTTCCATGATGCTTTGTTGGGGAAGAGCAGGGCAGAGTGGAGTTTCCTTAGTCATAATTTACCTTCATCATGGAGTGTGCATTCCAGTATCCCCTTCTGTCTCTGAATCGGGGGTATAGCATGGCACCCCCTTTTATTCCTTCTTTTGGGAGTGGGAACTCCAGCCTCCCCTTCCATCTTTGTGGTGGAGGGTGTAGCACAGGACCCACTTTCTTCCTTCCCTTCCAGGTCTGCAGGGTTCTCATCAGGCTGCGCTCTCCACTCCAGGCTGGAATGTAATGAGGTTAGTTCTCTAATAGAAGATAATAGAATATATATATATATATATATATACATATATATATATATATATATATATATATTACTTGGCCACGGTAGTGGCCATGTAGTTATGGTTAAGTTGGTGTTTCCATAGGAAGAGCACTTTTTGGGCGGCATATAACTTCGCTCCCCCGGACGAATCCACACCAAACTTTGCCAAAAAAAATATGGCCCACTCTGAATTTTTTTGCAAAGTTTGGTGAGGATTCGTCCAGGGGGGAAAAGTTATAGGGGGGGGTCCCAAAATTTCTTTTTTTCCCATAGACTGAATGGGAAAACATTTTTTCTCGCAACTACAGCCCAAACCGCTAGATGGATTTTCAGCAAATTTGGACCAGGAGCAGCGGCTTGGTCCCAAAAGCGTGCTTTTGCAAATTTGGTGAAAATCCGTCTAGTAGTCTTTTTTAAAATGACCAAAAAGTAGGTAAAAAAAATTAGTGATATCTGTGTCCGGTCCGCGGACATACTTCCCTGTTCGCTCCACGGACAGTGTCCTGATTGGCCAATCGGCTTGCCTGATGTCCGTGGACATGGGACGTGTTCGCTGATTGGACGGTGTTAGGCGTGAAGCACGTCAGATTTTCTGTGGCGCCCGCCATCTTGGATTTGCGGGCGACCGCGGACAGCCCGGTGAAAGTTTGTTCAAAATGTGTATTTTGTTTTGGTGTGTAGAAGTGTTTGGGGAGGATGGGAGGGTATGAGATAGGTTAAATGTTGTGCTTTTTTATGTGGTAGACGTTCTTTTTGTGTTCGATTTGTCTGCGGACATCACAGGTGTTCTGAAATATTCTAAATAAACTGAATGGGGGGTGTTCTGAGGACTCACTATGTGTCCGTTTTGTTCGCAAGCAAGCTGAAACTGTTCTAAGAACACTCGCAGTGTCCTGAAATGTTCGCAAATAAACAAATGGGGGTGTTCTGGGGACGCTGTCCGTATTGTTCTGTGGCAAGTTGAATGTGTTCTAAAAACACTCGGGGTGCACTGAAATGTTCGCAAATAAACAAAATGGGGGTGTTTTGGGGACGCTGTCCGTATTGTTCGTTGTCAAGTTGAAAGTGTTCTAAGAACACTCGCGTTGTCCTGAAATGTTCATAGGGGGTGTCCTGAAGACACTGTCCGTATTGTTCGATGGCAAGTTGAAAGTGTTCTAAGAACTGTCTCGTCTCGATGTCCTGAAATGTTTGCAGGGGGTGTCCTGAAGACGCTGTCTGTATTGTTCGATGGCAAGTTGAAAGTGTTCTAAGAACACTCAGGGTGTCCTGAAATGTTCACAAATAAACAAAATGGGGGTGTTTTGAGGACGCTGTCCGTATTGTTCATTGTCAAGTTGAAAGTGTTCTAAGAACTCTCGTTTTGTCCTGAAATGTTCGCACATAAACAAGATCGGGGTGTGTTCTAAGAACACACGCATTGTCCTGAAGTGTTCGCACATAAACAAAACGGGGGTGTGTTCTAAGAACACACGCGTTGTCCTGAAGTGTTCTAAGAACTCTCGTGTTGTCCTGAAACGTTCGTAGGGGGTGTCCTGAAGACGATGTCCGTATTGTTCGATGGCAAGTTGAAAGTGTTCTAAGAACTGTTTCGGTGTCCTGAAATGTTCGTAAATAAACAAAATGGGGGTGTGTTCTAAGAACTCACGCGTTGTCCTGAAATGTTCATGGGGGTTGTCCTGAAGTCGCTGTCCGTATTTTTCGATGGAAAGTTGAAAGTGTTCTAAGAACTCTCGTGGTGTCCTGAAATCTTCACAGGAGGTGTCCTGAAGACGCTGTCCGTATTGTTCGATGGCAAGTTGAAAGTGTTCTTAGAACACTCGGGGTGTCCTGAAATGTTCGCACATAAACAAAATTGGGGTGTTCTGAGGACGCTGTCCGTATTGTTCATTGTCAAGTTGAAAGTGTTCTAAGAACTCTCGCGTTGTTCTGAAATGTTCGCACATAAACAAAATGGGGGTATGTTCTAAGAACACACGCGTTGTCTTGAAATGTTCGTAGGGGGTATCTTGAGGACACTGTCCGTATTGTTCGTTGTCGAGTTGAAAGTGTTCTAAGAACTCTCGCGGTGTCCTGAAATGTTCGTAGGGGGTGTCCTGAAGACGCTGTCCGTATTGTTCGATGGCAAGTTGAAAGTGTTCTACGAACTCTCACGTTGTCCTGAAATGTTCGTAGGGGGTGTTCTGAAGACGCTGTCCATATTCTTCGTTGTCAAATTGAAAGTGTTCTAAGAACTCTTGCGTTGTCCTGAAATGTTCGCACATAAACAAAATGGAGGTGTGTTCTAAGAACACACGCGTTGTCCTGAAGTGTTCTAAGAACTCTCGCGGTGTCCTGAAATGTTCGTAGGGGGTGTCCTGAAGACGCTCTCCGTTTTGTTCGATGGCAAGTTGAAAGTGTTCTAAGAACTGTCTCGGTGTCCATAAATTTTGTAAATAAAGAAAATGGGGTGTGTTCGAAGAACTCACGCGTTGTCCTGAAATGTTCGTAGGGGGTGTCCTGAAGACGCTGTCCGTATTGTTCGATGGCAAGTTTAAAGTATTCTAAGAAATGTCTCGGTGTCCTGAAATGTTCACAAATAAACAAAATGGGGGTATGTTCTAAGAACACACGCGTTGTCCTGAAATGTTCATAGGGGGTGTCCTGAGGACGCTGTCTGTATTGTTCGTTGTCGAGTTGAAAGTGTTCTAAGAACTCTAATGGGGTCCTGAAATGTTCGCAGGGGGTGCCCTGAAGACGCTGTCCGTATTGTTCGATGGCAAGTTGAAAGTGTTCTAAGAACTGTCTCGGTGTCCATAAATTTTGTAAATAAAGAAAATGGGGGTGTGTTCTAAGAACTCACGCGTTGTCCTGAAAAGTTCGTAGGGGGTGTCCTGAAGACGCTGTCCGTATTGTTCGATGGCAAGTTTAAAGTATTCTAAGAAATGTCTCGGTGTCCTGAAATGTTCACAAATAAACAAAATGGGGGTGTGTTCTAAGAACACACGCGTTGTCCTGAAATGTTCGTAGGGGGTGTCCTGAGGACGCTATCCGTATTGTTCGTTGTCGAGTTGAAAGTGTTCTAAGAACTCTAGTGGTGTCCTGAAATGTTCGCAGGGGTGCCCTGAAGACGCTGTCCGTATTGTTCGATGGCAAGTTGAAAGTATTCTAAGAACACTCTGGGTGTCCTGAAATGTTCGCAAATAAACAAAATGGGGGTGTTCTGAGGACGCTGTCCGTATTGTTCGACAGCAAGTTGAAAGTGTTCTAAGAACTCTCGCGTTGTCCTGAAATGTTCGTAGGGGGTATTCTGAAGACGCTGTCCGTATTGGTCGCTGGCAAATTGAAAGTGTTCTAAGAACACTGGTAATGTCCGCGGACATTAAAAGTTTCCATAGGCCATAGTTGAAATGTTTTACTCTATGGGTGTGATATGCTGCGGTGGTTGTGGCCATGGCATAAAGTGCCATTTGACCATGCACCCAACACTCTATGCCTTGGCCACAACCACCGCAGCATATCACATTTATAGCTGCTTATAACTTTGGGTCAAAAATAAATTTATAAGGAACAAAGTTATAAGATACTGTGGGTATGATATTCTGCGATGGTTGTGGCCAAGACATAGAGTGTATAATATACTTACTGTTTGGTTTAGTAACTGGAGTACATGTATTTCTTGTTAATTTCTGTGATAAAAGAAATTAGCATGTTAGTATTAGTATTTTGTAATGACTTTTTACATTGTATAATCAACATTCTTTTTTTGGACTCTCATATTTTGTAGATTACAAACCAGAGTACTGTGCAATTTGCTCAGTTTCTGTGTTTGTTGCTAAAATCGTTGGGTTTGTGGGAGAAAAAAAATCCATGTTGGATTTAATAAAAAACCTTTTTATTTTATGCTACAGTTTATTTGTTTGTTTGTTTTCAGTGTTCATTTGTTGTTTCTGGCTAATGCTTTATACATTGGGTTGTTGCATTTTTTTTGGAGCAGTAGCATATTATTTATTTGTTTGGATATTATCAAATTTTGGATCAGTTAGATACCAGTAGGCGTATTCTAACTGTCTATTTTTTGATATATTTTAGTGGTATTGATTTATCTGTTTGGATATTGTTAAATTTTGGGAAAGTTAGATACCAATTGGCGTATTCTAATTGTCTATTTTTTGCTCTAATTTGTGGTATTCATTTATGTGATTAATTGTTGTAAAATCTTTGGGCAGTTAGATAGCTTTTGGAATATTCTAACAGTTTATATTTTTTACTACAAGTTTACTTGAGGTCTAAGTACAGTTTAGTTATCAAATTTTGGTTTTAAGAACATTAAATAAGCGTTTGTAAGATTTGCTGGTAATCTCTGCTTTAGAGTAATGGTACTATCATTACATTGAAACCATCCACATTTCTTTTTTATATATGCAGTGTAGTGACCTGAATTGGTTGTAGCTCGTGCATGATATATTATACCGATTGTTGTGAAGGTTTTCTTACCAAGTGCGATTTGACCATGTGTGAATACAGTCAGCTTGCAGTTGTTTTTGGTACCATCTGCATTGTAACTTAGAAGCATTAGTAATACATATTTTCTATGTGTTTGTATTACTAACATGGAGCGATTATCTGAATTGCAGGTAGAACATAATCTACCATGGTTTGCATTTTGTACAAGTTGCTGAAATGGAATGGATTCACAATTAGGTATTGATATATATACACGAAGCGTTCATTGGGGATTTCTTCTTGTGTCACATTGTTGCAGAGAGTGCATGTATGTTTCCACATGTATGAAATCTGGAAGATTTCATTTATAGGTATGTTTTTGTTTTCCACCACTCGTAGTAAGTACATTAGAAATTCTTGTGGATCTTCCTGTGAGTTTATAGTGAATTTCACCATTCCAGCCCAGTAGTCCAATTGTTGTCTTATTCCATAAACACTAAACGTGTTGTCAGGATTGTTTGCTGCATTTCTGTGAAGTACTAACATTTGCATACACAATGGGTCTGTACTGTGTAAGTAAATGTTGTCAACAATTGCTGGTAATTGAAATAGAATAGTCATTGCTACATTTGCGTAGCAACTTACACCAACTATATTTGAGAGTTTAAATGGACCAGGTAGTTCTGGATCTGACTACTTTTTTTGGAGTTTGTCTTCCTTCTTTGAAGAAGCACCGGGTTTACTTTCCCTAATTGATTCTTTTCTGCTTGTGGTACTTGATGAAGTATTACTTTCTTTTGCTCTCTTTGGAGGATTTGCAGTGATATCCTGTTGCATTTCTGTTTGATTTATTTTTCTTTTATAATGTTTTACTTTTTGTGGAACAGAATATGTGTTTAGATGGGGAGTGTATAGTGAGCGAAGTCTATTGTATTCTAAAATGCAAGGAATATCAGCGTTTATTTTACTTGCATCAAAGTTGGTTAGAAATAGACCGTCAAGTGTATGTAAGCGTGGTAGTGCTACGTAGCTCATGCCTTCTTTAAAGACTGTGCTACCAATATCTATCATTGCTTTGTCTAGGGTAAGACCTTGTGATTTATGAATCGTGACTGCGTATGCAAGAGTTAGAGAAAATTGTTCTCTGCGTACATACATGTCTTTGAAGAGAAGGAATCGAGCTGTTGAGCATCCTATCCTTTTAACTTCTGAAAGTTTGTCAAAGAGTATATTGACAAACTGAATTGTGTTGTCACGTGGGTATGTTTGAAAGCCAACAACTCTACCCAGTGCTCCATTAACTAGTCCTTGGTCCACGTCAAGGTTACGTTTAAGCATTACTCTGCAATTTAAGGATAATTTTAATATCTTTTCTAAGCCTGCTGTGTTTGAGATTGATTTTTCTAAACTATTTAGTCTTGTTGTGGCTTGGTCACACATAGGTAGTGTCATACCATGTACATCTATGTTGTCTGTGGCGCTAATTTCCATTATTGGTTGCAGTTCTTTACTTAACATTATTTCATTGAATTTGAAACAGCTTGCAAGAGTTGGCATTAAGGCCATACAATTGACATGTTTGTGGGCTAATTGTTCCATAACATCTGTAGCACATGCATTATCGCCATAAAGTGCATTAATTTGCAGGGTTTTCAATATTGTTTCTGCTTCTTTAGAGAGTATACCAACTCTGATACTTTTTAAGATGTTGGCATAAGTGAGATCTGCAGATTGCCGCATGTTTTCTGTTAATTCTCTGTATTGGAAATGTTGCCAAAGGTTGACATTTCCAATGCTGCCAACAGTTTTACGGCAGAGTTTGTGTCCTAATGTTTTAAAAATAGGCTCACCTTTTACTGGTGTCAATTGAAGAAGATCTCCGAAAACAATAATGTGTTTTCCTGCAAAGAGCTCTTCATAGTTTGTTTTCAGTACTCCTTGTAATCTGAGGTGAATCAAAGCCAACATTAGGTTGGAGACCATGCTCACTTCATCTATTAGTAGCATTTTCATTTGTTTCAATACTCTGCGTAGTTCCATTGCAGCTTCTGCAGAAAGTTTGTAATAGTCTAATTTGTTCTGGTGTTCTACTGGCAATAGTAGTAATCGGGGTAAAGTGACACCACCTATGTTGTAGGCAGCTAAACCTGTGGCGGCAGTGACAACAGCTGACAGTTTGTTGTTTGTCAATTGTTGAAGGAATTTTCTGATGTTTTTTGATTAGGAATGTTTTGCCAGAACCAGCTTCACCACTGACGTACAGTAGTATAGGTTTATAATTATGGCAGGAACATTCTTTATTTTCATGTTGTACACCATGTACAATTTGTTTTGTTACTTCTTCAAAAATGCTACGTTGTTTGTTGTTTAGTTTTGATTGTAGTATAGTTAAGTCTTCTTCATCTTCATACTGACACATGGTGTTTTCTACTTCTATCATAGCTAATTCTGCCTCATTTATTATTAGTGGTTCTCCACGTGGTTCTTGGCTTCCTGTTACAAAAGGTTGGCTTCTGTCAGGAGTGTCCTTATCTAGTTGGGCATGCAGTTCTTCTTCATGTTGCTGTTCATTGTGCAACATTGTTTTGTATTGTGTAAAGTTTACATCACTTATAGTGCTTTCATTTGCTTTGAAAGCATCTTCATACGAGTTGTAGTTATCTAGTATTTCTTCTTCTTTTCTCCATGGTTTAAAGAGTTGTAGCAGGGACATGTAATATACTTCTTTATGTTGAGGAGTCTTCAATGACAATTTGATATGATTAATTAAATTGGGTTCAGTGAGTTTAACTAAGCAGCCTTCACAGTTTGTCACTCTGTATTTACCTTTCTTTTCATCAGGTTTTATATTATTTTTGTATGTGTAGTTTTGGGCTATGTGGTATAGACACATGGTTTCCAAAGTATTACTTCTGTTTGGGCAGTATGTGTCCAATAAATTGTTTTTTAAAATGTCTTGGCTGTTGGGATCATGTTTGGCTATTGTTTCTATATCTTTGTATGATTTTAGAACTCTTTTTCTAGATTTAGCTCGACCAAGACTTAGCCATACTATATTTTCAGATTTACCATACAATGCAGTATCAGTTAAACGATCAGCTGCTTCATATGATCCACATTCTCTATGGGAGAGCATTTTTATGCCCAAGCTGTATAATTTCTGAGACACTGTTTTATCTGATGACAGGTCATTCCAGAGGTCTTGGAGCTCTGTCTTTTCTGCTTTGGTTAAGTATGCTGTGACATATCGTGCAACTGCAGTAGAATTGTCTGCAATGTACTGCACATCTATGTTTGCATTCCATAAGTGGGCAATGATTGCATTATAATCATTGATATATTTTTCTTCTTCTTTTCTTTTTATGTAGTATGTATTTTTAGGTGACTTACCTTTAACACTATGTCTAACTGAAGACATGAGGTTGTTCACTCGACCTGTATTTGTAACTGGTCTAGGGAAACCAAATCGGCATTTGGTGTAGTATTTCCCTTTGTTTTTGTTATTTGCGACAACAATATTTGCCACATTTGTGTCTTTGAAATTGTAAAATTTGTGCATGAAGATCACTATTTGTGGATTCTGATGGAATTTCACAAGTGACATATTTTTCAATAAACTGTAAAACAGTGGCATCACTGTCTTGACCAAATTTAGGAGCATCTTTAATCCATAAAAGCATGTGGATATGTGGTGCTCCTCTGGCTTGGTATTCTTTTCTCCAAAAGAAGTGTTGCACTTCTCCAAGGGGAGGAACAGTTTTATTACAAATAAAATGTATCATAGCAATGAAGCGATGGTGAAAATATCTTGAAACATTAACAGGATCTAAAGAACAAAGTTCTCCTGGTGTTAGTATATCTATGTTTAATTTGTTTTTGTTTGATATGCGTAGGAAATCATGTAAATCTTCCCATGCATATTCTGCACAACTTAATGTAACAAACCAAGTGGGTGGGCCAAGGTTTCTGATCATACAACGTACATCTCCATGACGTCGAAACCAGTACTCTTTAGTACCATGCATATTTGCTAATAGATTTGTAATATTTGATTGTTAAACCTCATCCTTTTGTTGCACTTTTTGTAATAATTGTGTAGCTGTCATATTTTGGAAGTGTGATCCTGATTTTAATATGTGTGCAACTCCGTAACATAAAGTTGCTAGTTCACTTTCAAAGAGTAGTTGGAATATGTATTCCACATTTTGTCTAAATCTGGGATCTTCAGAATACATCCGTAATGAGCGGTATTCTGATGCTGATATTTGAATAGGTCTATCATCGTACCTTCCTCCTTTGCCAGTAGGAAAGAGTAGAGGAAAAGCACGTGCTTCTATACTTTTTTCCCATATGCTGATTGGTGATCCTTTTGTTTGACGCATTTGGTACGTTTCCAGTGCATCTTCTATGGTGTCATTAGAGTGCAAAGGATGAATTGTATAATGGTCTAAAGTATTTGATATTGTAGCAGGATCTAGGAGCTCAAATTGACCAGTTTCTTGTGTTTTTTGAATTATTTCAGTTGTATCCTTCAAGTTTTCTTCAATATTAATTTCTTTGTAATATTCATTATTCTCTTTAAGATATTGCAAGGCTTGTCTAACTTTATGTAAATCTACCAGCTGTTGCCATATTTTTTTGTCTTTTGTAGGTACTCCATTTACTAAGATAATTAAAGATTGCTGCATTGGACGTTGCACTCCTAGAGTTGAAGGCGTTTTATTGCTTGAAATGGGTGTACTGTTTGAATTATGATGCTCTCATATAAATTAAGTTGTTGTAGGGGTTTTGGTAGTGGGTATAATTCCAAATTATTTGTGATAGCACGTGAAGGAGTTTGGTTGTTGTCAAATTTTGTAGTGCAGTAACTGCAAAGTATTAAGGGGTCACGTTTTTCGTATTTGTTTTCTGCTACAAGGTAGAGAGCTAATTCAAACCATTTAGAATCTTCATTGTCTTCTATTTTGTATGCTAGCTCTACAGTTTTTGTGTTACTTTTATAAAATGTTTTGCGGCAACATACACATACATGGTTTGGTAATTCAGCTGATGTACTTTTAAATTTGAGTATTTCTTTTTTGTATGTGTTTAGCAAAAAGTTGCCATGTGTAGAATTGTTGCTAATTTGGTTTAAAGCTATTTCATTCTGTAAATGGCTTTCACTTCCAAAATTCTTTTTCTGGATATAGTCAATTTCTTGAAGTAGGTCTTTCGCTGTACCATGTAGAAGAATGTTATTTAAATTTGCAAGTGCTAAAGCAGGACTTTTAGCATAGTACAGTTTATAGACTAGATTTCTTATAGTTGAATGATGTGTTGATATTCTTTTGATATCATGGAAGGTGGTTTTACAAGTAGGTCCTGTAATGCAGGCCAATGAATGTCCTTGTAGTCCTGTGTATTTGCGCACTGGACAGGTATCCATATTTTGCAGTAGTTTAATTTTGATTTTGTCTTTGCTTTTTACATATTGATTGAGGAATTGGCGTAAAGACTTGAAAAATTGTTTGGGAATGTTACATATTGACGTGCATGGCCATTTGTACACTAGACGTTCTGATTCAGTTGAATGGAGGGGTAATTCTAAGTTTTCAGGTCATATTTTTGTAAGGAGTACTTCTTGTTCCATTATGGTATTATTAATTTTTTCATAACCTCGACCACTGCTATGTATGGCAATTGTATTTGTTTGCTTTTGCTTTTGTTTGTATGCTTCTTCATTAAAGTATGGTTCGGTGCTCGTAGTTTGACTCCATTCACCTCCGCAGATAATTAAGAACTTCTTTCTGTTGAGATTTCGTTTATTGAGAAGTCTTTTTTGTAATTTAGTTATTAGTTTTGTTAGTGGTTTCATTTTGTTTAACACTAAAATAAATAACTTTCTTTTGAGAAGAATTCTAAAATTAATTTCCTACGATAGGTTTTAAGCATTGAACCTAATTTCTCTCCTGTTTTTATAAGATTTTGAAGGACTTTGTGACAGAACATTTTGGCTAAAATACTTTTCTTGGTATGCTTACTTTGCACTATATTAAAATTTAAAGAAGTAGTTTTATCTGTAGTGATAGCTGATTTTCTGTTAATTGTTTTTTGGTTTGTTTTACATTTTGATAGAGGAGGCAAAGTTTTTGTACTTGAAACTTCTTGTGTTTCACTAAATGACTGTATTAGCTGTTTTGTTTCAACATTTTTTTTACAAATTCTGCTATAGATGGATTCTTATGTTGGACACTTTTATTTTCATTTGCGCTACTTCTGCGTTGCTTTCTACGGACTTGACTTTTGGTAGGCATTCTTTAGGGTCTGTTGAAAAAAATAAAGAAGGTATGGGTTGGGGTGTTCTGCAATGTATGTGTGCTGTGTGCATGAGTGTTTGAGTAAGATGATGTATGTAATGGTGTCTGATTGTGCATTGGGAAATACAACTAGTAGGGATGTGTATTCTTCAATTAATATGTTACTAAACTCAGGTTCATATGACAGAAAAAAATAAGCTAGTGGTGTGGAGAAGTACAAATAGTAAATCTAATGTATACAATAAAAACAGTTGTTTGTTCTATAATATGACAATTCTAGCGGTTCAGTTGGGTAATTTGTGTGTCCAAAAGTAGGAATTTGTGCGCCATTCTGGCTGTAAATCGCTGTTTAAGACATGGGGATTTTTGGACAGAATGGTGCACAATCTCTATTTTTAGGCACAGACATAGCATGAACTAACTTTATAGTATGTTTGAGTAATAATACAAATATTATGGTGATATTCTACTTACTTTTTTTCTAAAATGAACAGTTTAATTCTTAGTTCTTCTTTGTTCTTGAAATTCAGCTGCTTCTTTTCAGGAGAATGGTCTACACTGCAATTGTAAAAGAAACAAATTAGTAATTTTGTTTATATATAGAATTGTTTTTAATTTAGATATTGTTTTTTTAGTTGAAATCCTCAGCGCCTTCCTTAAAACCATTAAAACTATCTTATTCACATAAGATATGTCGTATCTGTTCAATACATACGATATGTTCTTAATGGACAAATTGTATTGTAATGAGTAACTGTAACAAACAAAATATCTTTAGTATGTCTTGTGAAATTCATAATGTACCACTGAATACCACCATTTCTGTAACTAAGCTGTTCTAGGTAATAGTGCCTTAATGTCATGCTTAAATTAAAGTAATCTAACAAATAAATAAATAAATAAATAAATGTAATTGTATAAGTATTATTTTTTGAGATTTGAACATAGAGTGTGCATGCATGCAATTTTGTTTGAATATATGTAGTCTATAAATTTCATTTCAAAAATGTTAGTTTAACATGATTTGATAGTGTGTGTATAAAGAAAGTAAATAGTATAAAGGTTTATAAGTGATAGTTGATTTTAGGAAATTGGAAAAAAGACAGTAGATTCATTTTACAGATTACACAAGCTAAATGTCAGTTTGAAAATGTGTTCATGTACTGTACAGAAAATATGCATACCTGTAGTTTGTGTTCATGCATATGGATATGCATGGAGCTGCAAGTAGAACTCTTAGAGACTTGTACAGTATTTCTTGTAGATGGTGCTTGCCAATGATATGACACTTGTACTCAGACAGATTCACAGTACATTTGCAGTGCTAATCTATGATGATGCAGTTAGATGTAGAGGTCTTGAATGTGATTGGTGCATGGTCATGTGATTTCTTAGCTACATCCAATGAGGGAATGGCACAGAGAGTGAAGTGGAAATGGTAGAAAGGCTGTTCATGTTACAATATGTACGCGGACATGGCGGAAGTTCGCGGACATCGGGAGTTACATCCAGGGATTTTTGGGTTCAGAAGTCATGCAAATGAGAATGAGCAGTGAAAGGGATTGGTCAGGAAAGTTTAGTGGGTGTGTTGTGCCAGGAGAGAGTTTCTCAGATACTCTTTTTGCTGAGAGAACAACAGATAGCTATGGCTGTTTGTTTCAGAAAACAAATTGTTTGGATTTTGGGAGATTTGTGGTACATTGGTTGAAGGTGCATGCAGAAAGCTGTGGAGTAGCTGTAGATCTTGGTTTTCCACATGTGGAATTACACTGGCATGAAGTACGTGGAATGAAGTGGTTGGACTTGCTACCTCTCTGTGTTACTTTCGAAACAATGCAAAATCCAGACATAATTGTAATTCATTGTGGAGGGAACAGTTTAGGACATGTGTCTGGAATTTCTTTGCAATTTGCTATGAAAGAAGGACTTGGGAAAGTCATGGACATGTTTCCTAATTCTCAAGTAATATTGTCACGGATTGCGCAGAGACAAATGTGGCTTTGTTCTTCTTAATTTGGTCCATAAATGGAAAAAGCAAGGCGCAATGTTAATAAGGCTGTTTGTGCATTTCTAAGAGATTTTGGCATGTCCTCTTTTCACAATGAAAATATTATGTTTCGTAGTACATACATTTTTCGCAGAGATGGAGTCCATTTTACTTATGCTGGCAATCAGATTTTTCTGAGAAATGTACAAAATGCATTGCGACCTTTTTTAGAAATACAGCATCCATTTAGAAGGAGGTGTTAAGTATTTATAATTTTTGACATACAAACACCTCCCAAAGGCTCTTTTCAGAGCCACCATTTCCTCCCAGAGAAAAATGCAATGGTAACAATAGGGTAGCACCCCCATTTTTTTAATGTTTGCAAGCTGTCCACAGACTTTTAAGAAATACAAAGGGCCCTGCTTTATTTATCTTCACTTCTATTTTTTAACTGTAAAAAGGCGGCTCTGAAAGAGACTTATTTTTTTTGATTTTTGTAATTTTGTATTTTTTGTTTTTTTTTAGACACGACACACTAGGAGAGGAGGGGAAAGGAGGGTAAAGGGGGGGACACCAATCACAGGGATAAGCAAGGGCGAGCTGAGAGAGGAAGATGTACAGTGGGTTTTATTTGGGTAGTGAGCAGGTCTTTTCGTGCTCTGAGACGATAGTCTCAAAAACACTCCGAAGTCGCTCCCCCCTGCAGAGTACTGTGTCACAGTATATACATACAACTGTGACCCTCGAAAGGTAAGGGTCATCAGAATTCTGTATGGCCTGTGAGGCAGCTTGAGGAAGACGCTGTCCCACAGAGGTGGTCCTTGTGGTGACAGGATCAGAAACAACCTTGCGAATAGCCCCAGAGTGAAATGACCTCAGGTGTCGCTTCATGGTTGCGGTCCCAAAGCTGTACGAACCGTGCTTCCCGTGACTGAGTATCATTTTGCACTCATTGCAGATAACACGGTTCGCACGAGCCTTAGGACCATTCCCATAAATGTAAAATCACCGCCACACCGAAGACTCATGTCTAGTGCGGGTAGTAGGGATTTCCTCTACCTCATTCTCATCATCCTCTTCTTCCTCCTCTGCATCCTCACTCCTGTTCCCCTCTTCAGGCCCTTGGGAAGGTGGTGGTGGTGGAGGGGGTGGGGGTGGTGCTGAAGCAGGTGCAGCACCAGGTGGCAGTTCTGCAGCCAGGGATGCCATCTCGATTTTGTAATCAGCAAGTTGCTGGAGAAATAGCTGTGCTCTGAAGAATAGGCAGAAACACAATGAGAATAAGCTCTAGGGTGTGGTCTTTTATAGGGGTGCTTGTATGCGGTTCGCGGACATGCGCGCTGTCCGCGGACAGATCGAACACAAAAAAGGGTTCAAAAAGTTTCAAAAGATATGTAGAAACTCAGGATTACTATGTGGGACTTGTGAGTTTTTATGAAAAATATTGTGGATTACTCAAAAATGTACTTTTTTTTTTTTTTGATGTCTTAGTTTAGTGGTAAACTTTTGCATCATTGTGAATCTTGTACAAGAGCGAAGAGGATGTAAGAAGGGCTTTACAATTTTCTTTGCTTGAGGTCAAGAATGTTAGTCAGAAAAAGGACAACTGTGAATATGTATTTATTGTTAGTTCCGCTGAGGATAGTATTCCATCTTTCATCTGTGTTCATTTCTTGTGAAGCCAGATCGAAATGGGAACCAAATTGCATGCGTTGAGCTGTCAACGCCGGACACTCCATGACTAGGTGGAAAATGGTCTCTGGTATGTTTTCAATTTCGCAGAAACGGCAATAGTTCTTTGCTTTAGGGATCCGGTTTGTTATGGCTGAGTAGCAGTTTGTCGGCAGGATATTCAATCTAATTCTCAGAAATATTGATCTAATCACTGGATCGGGAAATAATCGCAGGTATGGTTGTGGTTCATTTAGTTTTCTGTTATCCTTGGTGCAGTGTAGAGTCCGCTTGTAGGAGTTTTTCTGTTCAATGGTTTTGATCCAGTCATTTTGTAAAAGTTTGACTTTGGCATATTGTGGGCGCTTCGTTAAAAGTTCTTGAGATATTTCTTCTTGTTCCATTTCCTTAGTGATAGATTTTTTCCATTTTGATAGAACTGTGATATTTAAGGACGCCGTTTTAGTTTTGAAAATTTGGATTGCCGACGTCTTATCGTCGGACAGAAGTTTGCGATAGATATCCAGACGTTTCCATCGTACCAGGGAGCCGATAGATTGGGTTGCAAGTTCGTACCTTATTCGTGGCATGGGGTACGATTTCGGTAGAGATAGAATCTTACGCCAGAATATGGACTCAAATTTCATCCAGTTTACTTCTTGTGCATTCAACATTGTTTCAGAGCCATAAGTTATTATTGGAATGTATTTTTGTCTGTAATATGCAATTATCGGTTTAAATGAAAACTTTCCAAATTTTCTGTGTAGGATGCAGCCTTGGCGTGCCAATGCTTGCGCCTTCTGTTCAATTTTGTCAAGCCATTCTGCTTCTGTAATTGATTGGTTAATCGTGATACCAAGATACTTGAATGTTGTCACGTGTTCCAACTTCTTTCCATTGATATTGAAGTTGGGTTGATGCTTTGCTTTAGGTTGAGATTTCGTCAATTGCATAGATTTTGTTTTAATGATATTGATTGTTAGATCATTTTGGGTCATGTAGTTGCTCAGGGCTGTGAGTGAAAGTTGTAGGCCAGATGGAGTTTTGTCCATTAAGACAATGTCGTCTGCATATGCCATTATGGAGACAGGGGTTGAATTGATTTTTGGGGGGTTTACTTTATTGTTTTCCAGATGTTGTTCAATATCTGATGTATAGAGGTTGTAAAGAGTCGCTGCTAGAGGACATCCTTGCTTTAGTCCGTTAGATGTTGGTATTGCTTCAGTAGTCATTCCTTGTTTTGTGAGCCTGACTTTTATTGAGGTGTCTGAATAAAGTAATTTGATGGGCTCAAGAATGTTCGGAGGGCAGTTCCATGCCTTCAGCTTCGCCCATAGTTTTTGCCGAGATATCGTGTCGAAGGCCATCTTTAAGTCGATGAACGCGGCGTATATCCTGGTCTTGCTATTGATCGCTTCATGTTTAATGAGATGGAGTAGAAGGAGATTGATGTTCGTTCCAAGAGTAGGAGTGAATCCGGTTTGCCGTGTTGAGAATCTGCCGGTCGAGTTGGCCCAGGCAGTGAGTTGTTTTAGGAGGACTGATGCAAAAAGTTTCCCTAAAGGGTCCAGTAAGGCAATGGGGCGGAAGTATTGTGGATTGTCACGCGAGCCTTGCTTGTGTATAGGGACTATTGTTGCCGTTTTCCAGGTAGTAGGAATTTGATTATGTGAGTTAATAATGTCAATTATCTTGTGCAGAAAGCTTGCCCATGCCGAGGGGTCTTGTTTAAGCATTGCGTTCGAAAGTCCGTCAGGGCCCGGAGCTCTTGAGGTGTTTAGTCGGTTGATCATGGATAGAAGATCCTCATATGAAATGAGTACTGACCATTTTGTGTTATTTTTACTTTCCTCTTGTTCAGCTAGATCAGGTAGAGCTGCATACATATTTGAAAAATGACTGACCCATGTCTCCTTTGGTACATTGGCTGTTAGCTTTTGTTGTTTTTGATGGTTTTCATTCAAGAGATTCCAGAGTTCTTTGGTATTATTCGTCCGGTATGTTCTCATTATTGTTTCTGCATCTGTTTGTAGTAATATTGCCTTTTGAGATTTTTTCCAGTTGTTGTAGGCTTGTTTTAGTTTGGCAATCTGAATGATGTTTTCGGGTTGTCTATTTTTCTTGAGCTGTCTTATCCGTTTTGCTAGCTCCTTTTTTTTGCTGCTATTTCCTCGTTGTAGCTGTGCAGATGAATTTTTTGTGAGCGATTTTTGACTGTTTGGTGGAACGGGAGCAGAATCCATTCATAGTTCAATTTTTCCAGGTCTGATTTTTTAGAGGTTAATAGTTTCTTTGGAAGCAATGGCAGTGCTGTTTGTGGAATGCGAAGTCTTGATGATGTACCGTCCAGTTCAAGTAAGGGTTGTACTAGAGATGCCTCTTGTTGTCTGGTAGAGTATGACTGAACTGTTATCTTGTTGTGATCGCTGTTGTCGCAAACTATGGTTTGAGCAATGTCGACCGAATCTTGCAGGGTTTGAGAGAGAAAAATGTGATCGATAATTGCTGCAGAGGAAGCTCTACTCCATGTTGGCATAAAGGGCGAAGAATTGTTTTTCGCATGGTTTAGCAGGCTGAGATCTCGGATATGAATTTCTTTCATCCATCTTGACGCTTTAGCCGATAGGTGTTCAGATGGTCGTGGGGCACCGGTTTGTGTGACGAGATTGATGTTTAGATCTCCGCAAAGTATTAGTTCCAAGTTTCTGTGGGTGTCAACTAGGTTGTCGACTGTGATGAATACAGCGTCGATTAATTCATTAGTTGTGATGGCTGCAGGATTCCAGTAAAGATTCAATATAGCGATTTTTGTTTCAACATTTTCTTTTTGGTCTTGATTGGTTTTTGTTGTTATTATGGTCATCTGAATCCAAGGGTTTATATTTTCGGTAGTCAGTACCCTCCAATAGGGATTTATTTTGATTAGGGTAAGGAGACCTGATGCTGGCCTTCCTTGTTTTTTTTTTATGGCAGGATTTAGGAAAACAAGGAAGCCGTCGCATGCTGGTGTATCAGTGATCCAGGTCTCTTGTAGACATATAATTTGAAAATTCTCAAGATCAGTTGATGGCTGAGTATATAAGTGAAGATTCCCTCTTGTGTTCCATGAACAAAGTGACCATGTAAAATTTGTGTTGTTTAATTGTTATGAATATGAGTAAACTGAATTTCTCGAGGAGATGGTTTCTGTAGTTGAAAGCTCTAGATCGTATATCCTTTTAAAGGGTCGATCATGACTGTTCCATTGTTCTGCTCTTTTATCTCTGATCGTTATTTCGTTGTTGGCGTGATAATCATCTGTGCGAGCGGGCCTATGATTTCTCGCCGGGTGTTTCCTTGTTGTTGTAGTGGCCCAGCACTTGAACCCAAGGTTGAGCAGTTGAGCGCCTTTTGATGCAATCAGTTCTCGATCATCCTGATTCGAGATTTCAGTGACAATTTTGTCTAGGTACTTATGATCTTTAAACCTAATTAAGTCAATCTCGGTTGTTGTTATGTGTTGTAGTTGAGGTATTGCTCCAAGCAGGCGGAGAGTATTTGTTCTGTTCAGTATAAGGGGTTCTTTTCTATTGATTCGATTTTCAATATGGATTTCATAGATTTGACTTTGTTGCAGTGGGTTTATAAACGTAGGCAAAATGCAGTCAGATGTGGATGTTGTGTGTAAGATGAAAGAATTATCCGTGACTTGATCATAGTGTTCTGCTGATAAAGAGCCATCACTGACAGGTGATATGATTGGATTTTCCTGTAGTGAACTTTCTGAGATATCTTCATATGGCAGTCTTGACTGCAAGTCTCGGGTACTGTTATATTCGTCCATTATTATGTAACTTGGGGATGTTGCAGATTGTATGTCTGGTGGCGTATCGTTTGGTTCTTGGTCTTCGTAAATTGTGCAGTTTAGTAGGTCATCCTCTTGCGAAGCGGAATCTGATATGAATTGAGGATGTAAAGGTGGTGTTCCGTTCTGTAACTGCTTAGCAGTGATGTTGCTCGTGCCCGCTGATTTCTTCTCAGCAGTTCTTGAATGGGTTTTTTCCAACAAGTCCACTGTTCTTGGTTGTGGGATTAGTTCAGTGGGTCTTATTGCTCTGAGGAACGCTCTAGAGCCTGTTTGTCGTTTTTTGATAGCTTTAGGCTGAGTTGATTTTGCGGTATTGGTTGCTTTTTCTTTCGAGAAGATCTTGTATTGTTCTGTTTTATTCTCTTTTAAAAGGCCGTCGCCTTGTACCTCTAGGTGTAGAGTTGAAACAGCCGCGGTTCTCTGTTGAATGGTGTTTACGCCAGGTGTTTGTAGTTGCGCCATTGTACTTTGTATAGGGTTTTCATTTGTTTGTGGAACTAGTGTTTGGTTGTTTCTTATATCCACCGGTTGGTTTTGTTGTTGTTCACGCTGTGCTTTAAGAAGGGTTAGTAGTTCAAAGTTTAAGTTTGTTTTTTCCTGTCGATCGCTTCTAGTCATTTCTGCTAGGCGTTGTTGCCAGCGATTTGATTGCTCCGCTTCTGAGTTCAGTCGTGCTTCTATTGTATTGATGAAATTCTCGATGTAGATCTGTTTAGAATGTATCATGGCTAACAGAGTCGCTTGATCCTTGATGTTATCCTTCATTGATTCTTGGATCTTAATGAAAGGTATCATTGTTTGCGAGAGCACTGCAATCAACGTGTTTTGCAGGTCGAGCATCGTAGTTGGAATCCTGGGGTTGGTGTTTTCATCCTGTTCGTTATGCTCAGGTGGTGGGATTGGAGGTTTGGTTTCTGAAGCATATGCTGCCTGATTTGACTGCTCAGTTTTGTTAAAGATGTCAGGCGTGTAAAATGATTCATCTGTGTCATAGTTAAAGTGGTTGGGAATCTTGTGGTTTCCTGGTTGGATCTTCTTGTGTTCTTTTTTGATTGTTCTGTTTCCAAGTTCTTGTAAAAGACAAGGCGTTGAGGTCAACTGCGAGTTAGGGATTCCTAGTGTTGTACCAAATATTTCTTTTCGTTTGTCGAGATTTAGCATGATAGATTCGATTTCTGTTATGTCCATTGATAATCTTTTTGCCTTGGTTATATTTTGTTTGTTGATGTTTTCAGACGCTTGTGGATATTTGCTTGAGTTGTGAGTTTGCAGCCATGCCAGCTTTGCAAGTCTTGCTTTCTCCTTTTTCGCTTGTTGAATTACATTTATTTGTGAGTTGCGTGATGTTGTGGAAATCCGTTGTTCTTCTAGTTGTAATTTGAGCGGTTCGTGGGGCCCACTTCCGTTGAGAGGTTCATGCGGTCCGATTCCAATGGGGGTTAGGTCTGTATGATCTGTGTTAATAGCCTGTGCATCAGCTGTTATTGGATTGGGCTCTCCTGTAAATTCATTTCCTTGAAGCGTTTGTTGAGTGGCTTTCTTTGCTTGTTGTCCTTTTGTTATGGAACTTGGAGCCTCATGGCTTTTCTTTTCCTTGTCGGGAGCTTGCGTGAATTCTATGATGGGCTGATGGTTTGAAGCAGCATTCGTGCTATGTGTTTGTGGTTCTTTATTGTGCGTTTGCCGTTGAGGAAACGTAGACAGTTCTTGGTGTCGGTCCGCAGTTGATGCTTGAGGTGGTTTGTTTAGTTCCTCAGATTGGCCTCTCCTTGAGCTCATGTTTAAAGGATCTTGTGTTTCGTTTAGCTGCTCGTCGCAGTTTTTTTTTAGTTCTTTTCCATCGAAATAATCTTCATCGGTTTGTTTAATTGTTTCTATGGGCCGGATGGTGTTCATTATTAGCGCTTTTTTGCCAAGTTTTGCACTGTCAGGCGTATTTTTTCCAGGCACTATGTTTTCAATTACTGGAGTTTCAGGCGTAGTTGGTGAGCCTGGATAGTGTGATGTATTAGGGATGGGCTCTGACAGGGCTGGTTCATCATAAATTTTAGGTTCAATTAAGTAGTTTTCCTTTGGGAGTTTGAGTGGGACGATTTCTGCTTGAGCCACGCTTGACATTTCCTCATAATTATTGTCAGAGTCATGAGTAAGCAAATGTTCAGCTGTCAGCGCACTGTGATGAAGATGTGCTTTTGTGTTGGTTTGAGCTTGAGGGCTTGGGTAAATGTTTGTTTGAGTTGTTGTGGCAGGTTCTGCTTCGAACAGGTCATCTTCAATAAGGTGAACTTCAGTGTCGTGAGTGGCGTTCTGTATGTGATGGTTCCGTGTGAGTTTTGCTGACAGGGAAATTAAATTGTTCGGGGACACGAACAGTGTCCGCATTCAGAACACGCAATCAGCATGGGCGCGGTCACATGATCCCTTCGCGAACAGGTCCACGAAGGAAGCTGCTGTCCGCAGGACACCAAATGCACGGACATTGGTTTGCGCATGCGCGTTGAAGTTCTACGGACAGTGTTCGGGTCCTGAATTAATTAAAAGTGCGTCACACATCAAACAAACATTTCTGGACATCGCGTGTGTTCTAGAACAGTTTAAACTTGCTAGCCAACACTACAGACAGATATAGTGTTCTTTAGGACACTTCCATTTTCGTTTGATTACAAACTTTTCAGGACCTCAATCGTGTTCTTAGAACAGTTTAACTTCCTAGCGAACATTATGGACAGGTATAGTGTTCTTTAGGACACCTCCATTTTCATTTAATTACGAACATTTCAGGACACCAATTGGGTTCTTAGAACAGTTTGAACTTGCTAGCAAACAGTACGGACAAGTTGTCAAGTTGAAAGTGTTCTAAGAACTCTCGCGGTGTTCTGAAATGTTCGTACGGGGTGTCCTGAAGACGCTGTCCGTATTGTTCGATGGCAAGTTGAATGTGTTCTAAGAACTCTCGCGGTGTCCTGAAATGTTTGCAAATAAACAAAATGGGGGTGTTCTGAGAACGCTGTCCGTATTGTTTGTTGTCAAGTTGAAAGTGTTGTAAGAACTCTTGCGGTGTCCTGAAATGTTCGTAGGGGGTGTGTTCGAAGAACTCACTTGGTGTCCTCAAATGTTCGTAGGGGGTGTCCTGAAGACGCTGTCCGTATTGTTCTGTGGCAAGATGAATGTGTTCTAACAACCCTTGTGGTGTCCTGAAATGTTCACAAAAACAAAATGGGCGTGTTCTGAGAACGCTGTCTGTATTGTTCGTTGTCAAGTTGAAAGTGTTGTAAGAACTCTCGTGGTGTCCTGAAATGTTCGTAGAGGGTGTCCTGAAGACGCTGTCTGTATTGTTCGTTGTCAAGTTGAAAGTGTTGTAAGAACTCTCGTGGTGTTCTGAAATGTTCGTAGGGGGTGTCCTAAAGACGCTGTCTGTATTGTTCGATGGCAAGTTGAATGTGTTCTAAGAACTCTCGCGGTGTCCTGAAATGTTCGCAAATAAACAAAATGGGGGTGTTCTGAGAACGCTGTCCGTATTGTTTGTTGTCAAGTTGAAAGTGTTGTAAGAACTCTCGCGGTGTCCTGAAATGTTCGTAGAGGGTGTCCTGAAGACGCTGTCTGTATTGTTCTGTGGCAAGCTGAAAGTCTTCTAAGAACTCACGCGGTGTCCTGAAATGTTCGTAGGGGGTGTCCTGAAGACACTGTCCGTATTCTTCTGTGGCAAGCTGAATGTGTTCTAAGAAGTCTTGCGGTGTCCTGAAATGTTTGCAAATAAACAAAATGAGGGTGTGTTCTAAGAACTCTCGTGGTGTCCTGAAATGTTCGCAAAAACAAAATGGGGGTGTTCTGAGTACGCTGTCCGTATTGTTCGTTGTCAAGTTGAAAGTGTTCTAAGAATTCTCACGGTGTTCTGAAATGTTCGTAGGGGGTGTTCTGAAGACGCTGTCTGTATTGTTCTGTGGCAAGCTGAAAGTGTTCTAATAACTCACGCGGTGTCCTGAAATGTTCGTAGGGGGTGTCCTGAAGACGTTGTCCGTATTGTTCTGTGGCAAGCTGAATGTGTTCTAAGAAGTCTCGCAGTGTCCTGAAATGTTGACAAATAAACAAAATGGGGGTGTTCTCAGGACGCTGTCCGTATTGTTCGTTGTCAAGTTGAAAGTGTTCTAAGAACTCTTGCGGTGTCCTGAAATGTTCGTAGGGGGTGTCCTGAAGACGCTGTCCGTATTGTTCTCTCTCAAGTTGAAAGTGTTCTAAGAACTCACGCGGTGTCCTGAAATGTTCGTAGGGGGTGTCCTGAAGACGCTGTCCGTATTGTTCTGTGGCAAGCTGAATGTGTTCTAAGAACTCTTGCGGTGTCCTGAAATGTTCGTAGGGGGTGTCCTGAAGACGCTGTCCGTATTCTTCTGTGGCAAGCTGAATGTGTTCTAAGAAGTCTCGCGGTGTCCTGAAATGTTTGCAAATAAACAAAATGAGGGTTTGTTCTAAGAACTCTCGCGGTGTCCTGAAATGTTCGTAGGGGGTGTTCTGAAGACGCTGTCTGTATTGTTCTGTGGCAAGCTGAAAGTGTTCTAAGAACTCACGCGGTGTCCTGAAATGTTCGTAGGGGGTGTCCTGAAGACGCTGTCCGTATTGTTCGTTGTCAAGTTGAAAGTTTTCTAAGAACTCTCGCGGTGTCCTGAAATGTTCGTAGGGTTGTCCTGAAGACGCTGTCCCTATTGTTCTCTCTCAAGTTGAAAGTGTTCTAAGAACTCACGCGGTGTCCTGAAATGTTTGTAGGGGGTGTCCTGAAGACGCTGTCCGTATTGTTCTGTGGCAAGCTGAATGTGTTCTAAGAACTCTTGCGGTGTCCTGAAATGTTTGCAAATAAACAAAATGGGGGTGTGTTCTAAGAACTCACGCGGTGTCTCAAATGTTCGTAAGGGGTGTCCTGAAGACGCTGTCCGTATTGTTCTGTGGCAAGCTGAATGTGTTCTAAGAACACTGGCGGTGTCCTGAAATGTTCGTAAAAACAAAATGGGGGTGTTCTGAGGACTCTGTCTGTATTGTTCATTGTCAAGTTGAAAGTGTTGTAAGAACTCTCGTGGTGTCCTGAAATGTTCACAAATAAACAAAATGGGGGTGTTCTCAGGACGCTGTCCGTATTGTTCGTTGTCAAGTTGAAAGTGTTCTAAGAACTCTCGCGGTGTCCTGAAATGTTCATAGGGGGTGTCCTGAAGACACTGTCTGTATTGTTCTCTGGCAAGTTGAAAGTGTCCTAAGAACTCACGCGTGTCCTGAAATGTTCGTAGGGGGTGTCCTGAAGACGCTGTACGTATTGTTCTGTGGCAAGCTGAATGTGTTCTAAGAACTCTTGTGGTGTCCTGAAATGTTTGCAAATAAACAAAATGGGGGTGTGTTCGAAGAACTCACTTGGTGTCCTCAAATGTTCGTAGGGGGTGTCCTGAAGACGCTGTCCGTATTGTTCTGTGGCAAGATGAATGTGTTCTAACAACCCTTGTGGTGTCCTGAAATGTTCACAAAAACAAAATGGGCGTGTTCTGAGAACGCTGTCTGTATTGTTCGTTGTCAAGTTGAAAGTGTTGTAAGAACTCTCGTGGTGTCCTGAAATGTTCGTAGAGGGTGTCCTGAAGACGCTGTCTGTATTGTTCGTTGTCAAGTTGAAAGTGTTGTAAGAACTCTCGTGGTGTCCTGAAATGTTCGTAGAGGGTGTCCTGAAGACGCTGTCTGTATTGTTCTGTGGCAAGCTGAAAGTGTCCTAAGAACTCACGCGTGTCCTGAAATGTTCGTAGGGGGTGTCCTGAAGACGCTGTCCGTATTGTTCTGTGGCAAGCTGAATGTGTTCTAAGAACTCTTGCGGTGTTCTGAAATGTTCGTAGCGGGTGTTCTGAAGACGCTGTACGTATTGTTCGTTGTCAAGTTGAAAGTGTTGTAAGAACTCTCGTGGTGTCCTGAAATGTTCGTAGAGGGTGTCCTGAAGACGCTGTCTGTATTGTTCTGTGGCAAGCTGAAAGTCTTCTAAGAACTCACGCGGTGTACTGAAATGTTCGTAGGGGGTATCCTGAAGAAGCTGTCCGTATTGTTCTGTGGCAAGCTGAATGTGTTCTAAGAAGTCTCGCAGTGTCCTGAAATGTTGACAAATAAACAAAATGGGGGTGTTCTCAGGACGCTGTCCGTATTGTTCGTTGTCAAGTTGAAAGTGTTCTAAGAACTCTCGCGGTGTCCTGAAATGTTCGTAGGGGGTGTCCTGAAGACGCTGTCCGTATTGTTCTGTGGCAAGTTGAATGTGTTCTAAGAACTCTCGTGGTGTCCTGAAATGTTCGCAAAAACAAAATGGGGGTGTTCTGAGGACGCCGTCCGTATTGTTCGTTGTCAAGTTGAAAGTTTTCTAAGAACTCTCACGGTGTTCTGAAATGTTCGTAGGGGGTGTTCTGAAGACGCTGTCCGTATTGTTCTGTGGCAAGCTGAAAGTGTTCTAAGAACTCACGCGGTGTCCTGAAATGTTCGTAGGGGGTGTCCTGAAGACGCTGTCCGTATTGTTCTGTGGCAAGTTGAATGTGTTCTAAGAACTCTCGCGGTGTCCTGAAATGTTCGTAGGGGGTGTCCTGAAGACGCTGTCCATATTGTTCTCTCTCAAGTTGAAAGTGTTCTAGGAACTCACGTGGTGTCCTGAAATGTTCGTAGGGGGTGTCCTGACGACACTGTCCGTATTGTTCTGTGGCAAGCTGAATGTGTTCTAAGAACTCTTGCGGTGTCCTGAAATGTTTGCAAATAAACAAAATGGGGGTGTGTTCTAAGAACTCACGCGGTGTCTCAAATGTTCGTAGGGGGTGTCCTGAAGACGCTGTCCGTATTGTTCTGTGGCAAGCTGAATGTGTTCTAAGAACACTTGCGGTGTCCTGAAATGTTCGTAGGGGGTGTCCTGAAGACGCTGTCCGTATTGTTCTGTGGCAAGCTGAATGTGTTCTAAGAACTCTTGCGGTGTCCTGAAATGTTTGCAAGTAAACAAAATGGGGGTGTGTTCTAAGAACTCACGCGGTGTCTCAAATGTTCGTAGGGGGTGTCCTGAAGACGCTGTCCGTATTGTTCTGTGGCAAGCTGAATGTGTTCTAAGAACACTCGCGGTGTCCTGAAATGTTCGTAAAAACAAAATGGGGGTGTTCTGAGGACTCTGTCTGTATTGTTCATTGTCAAGTTGAAAGTGTACTAAGAACTCTTGTGGTGTCCTGAAATGTTCACAAATAAACAAAATGGGGGTGTTTTCAGGACGCTGTCCGTATTGTTCGTTGTCAAGTTGAAGGTTTTCTAAGAACTCTCGCGGTGTCCTGAAATGTTCATAGGGGGTGTCCTGAAGACACTGTCCGTATTGTTCTCTGGAAAGTTGAAAGTGTCCTAAGAACTCACGCGTGTCCTGAAATGTTCGTAGGGGGTGTCCTGAAGACGCTGTCCGTATTGTTCTGTGGCAAGCTGAATGTGTTCTAAGAACTCTTGCGGTTTCCTGAAATGTTTGCAAATAAACAAAATGGGGGTGTGTTCGAAGAACTCACTTGGTGTCCTCAAATGTTCGTAGGGGGTGTTCTGAAGACGCTGTCCGTATTGTTCTGTGGCAAGCTGAATGTGTTCTAACAACCCTTGTGGTGTCCTGAAATGTTTGCAAATGAACAAAATGGGGGTGTGTTCGAAGAACTCACTTGGTGTCCTCAAATGTTCGTAGGGGGTGTCCTGAAGACACTGTCCGTATTGTTCTCTGGAAAGTTAAAAGTGTCCTAAGAACTCACGCGTGTCCTGAAATGTTCGTAGGGGGTGTCCTGAAGACGCTGTCCGTATTGTTCTGTGGCAAGCTGAATGTGTTCTAAGAACTCTTGTGGTGTCCTGAAATGTTTGCAAATAAACAAAATGGGGGTGTGTTCGAAGAACTCACTTGGTGTCCTCAAATGTTCGTAGGGGGTGTCCTGAAGACGCTGTCCGTATTGTTCTGTGGCAAGCTGAATGTGTTCTAACAACCCTTGTGGTGTCCTGAAATGTTCACAAAAACAAAATGGGGGTGTTCTGAGGACGCTGTCTGTATTGTTCGTTGTCAAGTTGAAAGTGTTGTAAGAACTCTCGTGGTGTCCTGAAATGTTCGTAGAGGGTGTCCTGAAGACGCTGTCTGTATTGTTCGTTGTCAAGTTGAAAGTGTTGTAAGAACTCTCGTGGTGTCCTGAAATGTTCGTAGAGGGTGTCCTGAAGACGCTGTCTGTATTGGTCTGTGGAAAGCTGAAAGTGTCCTAAGAACTCACGCGTGTCCTGAAATGTTCGTAGGGGGTGTCCTGAAGACGCTGTCCGTATTGTTCTGTGGCAAGCTGAATGTGTTCTAAGAACTCTTGCAGTGTTCTGAAATGTTCGTAGCGGGTGTTCTGAAGACGCTGTACGTATTGTTCGTTCTCAAGTTGAAAGTATTGTAAGAACTCTCGTGGTGTCCTGAAATGTTCGTAGAGGGTGTCCTGAAGACGCTGTCTGTATTGTTCTGTGGCAAGCTGAAAGTCTTCTAAGAACTCACGCAGTGTCCTGAAATGTTCGTAGGGGGTGTCCTGAAGACGCTGTCCGTATTGTTCTGTGGCAAGCTGAAAGTGTTCTAAGAACTCAAGCGGTGTCCTGAAATGTTCGTAGGGGGTGTCCTGAAGACGCTGTCCGTATTGTTCTGTGGCAAGCTGAATGTGTTCTAAGAAGTCTCGCAGTGTCCTGAAATGTTGACAAATAAACAAAATGGGGTTGTTCTCAGGACGCTGTCCGTATTGTTCGTTGTCAAGTTGAAAGTGTTCTAAGAACTCTCGCGGTGTCCTGAAATGTTCGTAGGGGGTGTCCCGAAGACGCTGTCCGTATTGTTCTGTGGCAAGTTGAATGTGTTCTAAGAACTCTCGCGGTGTCCTGAAATGTTCGTAGGGGGTGTCCTGAAGACGCTGTCCGTATTGTTCTCTCTCAAGTTGAAAGTGTTCTAAGAACTCACGCGGTGTCCTGAAATGTTCGTAGGGGGTGTCCTGACGACACTGTCCGTATTGTTCTGTGGCAAGCTGAATGTGTTCTAAGAACTCTTGCGGTGTCCTGAAATGTTTGCAAATAAACAAAATGGGGGTGTGTTCTAAGAACTCACGCGGTGTCTCAAATGTTCGTAGGGGGTGTCCTGAAGATGCTGTCCGTATTGTTCTGTGGCAAGCTGAATGTGTTCTAATAACACTCGCGGTGTCTCAAATGTTCGTAGGGGGTGTCCTGAAGACGCTGTCCGTATTGTTCATTGTCAAGTTGAAAGTGACTAAGAACTCTTGCGGTGTCCTGAAATGTTCACAAAAACAAAATGGGGTTGTTCTGAGGACGCTGTCCGTATTGTTCGTTGTCAAGTTGAAAGTGTTCTAAGAACTCTTGCGGTGTTCTGAAATGTTCATAGGGGGTGTTCTGAAGACGCTGTCCGTATTGTTCATTGTCAAGTTGAAAGTGTTCTAAGAACTCTCACGGTGTTCTGAAATGTTCGTAGGGGGTGTCCTGAAGACACTGTCCGTATTGTTCGATGGCAAGTTGAATGTGTTCTAAGAACTCTTGCGGTGTCCTGAAATGTTCACAAATAAACAAAATGGGGGTGTTCTCAGGACGCTGCCCGTATTATTCGTTGTCAAGTTGAAAGTGTTCTAAGAACTCTCGCGGTGTCCTGAAATGTTCATAGGGGGTGTCCTGAAGACACTGTCCGTATTGTTCTGTGGCAAGCTGAATGTGTTCTAAGAACTCTTGCGGTGTCCTGAAATGTTTGCAAATAAACAAAATGGGGGTGTGTTCGAAGAACTCACTTGGTGTCCTCAAATGTTCGTAGGGGGTGTCCTGAAGACGCTGTCCGTATTGTTCTGTGGCAAGCTGAATGTGTTCTAACAACCCTTGTGGTGTCCTGAAATGTTTGCAAATAAACAAAATGGGGGTGTGTTCGAAGAACTCACTTGGTGTCCTCAAATGTTCGTAGGGGGTGTCCTGACGACACTGTCCGTATTGTTCTGTGGCAAGCTGAATGTGTTCTAAGAACTCTTGCGGTGTCCTGAAATGTTTGCAAATAAACAAAATGGGGGTGTGTTCTAAGAACTCACGCGGTGTCTCAAATGTTCGTAGGGGGTGTCCTGAAGACGCTGTCCGTATTGTTCTGTGGCAAGCTGAATGTGTTCTAATAACACTCGCGGTGTCCTGAAATGTTCGTAGGGGGTGTCCTGAAGACGCTGTCCGTATTGTTCTGTGGCAAGCTGAATGTGTTCTAAGAACTCTTGCGGTGTCCTGAAATGTTTGTAAGTAAACAAAATGGGGGTGTGTTCTAAGAACTCACGCGGTGTCTCAAATGTTCGTAGGGGGTGTCCTGAAGACGCTGTCCGTATTGTTCTGTGGCAAGCTGAATGTGTTCTAAGAACACTCGCGGTGTCCTGAAATGTTCGTAAAAACAAAATGGGGGTGTTCTGAGGACTCTGTATTGTTCATTGTCAAGTTGAAAGTGTACTAAGAACTCTTGCGGTGTCCTGAAATGTTCACAAATAAACAAAATGGGGGTGTTCTCAGGACGCTGTCCGTATTGTTCGTTGTCAAGTTGAAAGTGTTCTAAGAACTCTCGCGGTGTCCTGAAATGTTCATAGGGGGTGTCCTGAAGACACTGTCCGTATTGTTCTCTGGAAAGTTGAAAGTGTCCTAAGAACTCACGCGTGTCCTGAAATGTTCGTAGGTGGTGTCCTGAAGACGCTGTCCGTATTGTTCTGTGGCAAGCTGAATGTGTTCTAAGAACTCTTGTGGTGTCCTGAAATGTTTGCAAATAAACAAAATGGGGGTGTGTTCGAAGAACTCACTTGGTGTCCTCAAATGTTCGTAGGGGGTGTCCTGAAGACGCTGTCCGTATTGTTCTGTGGCAAGCTGAATGTGTTCTAACAACCCTTGTGGTGTCCTGAAATGTTCACAAAAACAAAATGGGGGTGTTCTGAGGACGCTGTCTGTATTGTTCGTTGTCAAGTTGAAAGTGTTGTAAGAACTCTCGTGGTGTCCTGAAATGTTCGTAGAGGGTGTCCTGAAGACGCTGTCTGTATTGTTCGTTGTCAAGTTGAAAGTGTTGTAAGAACTCTCATGGTGTCCTGAAATGTTCGTGGAGGGTGTCCTGAAGACGCTGTCTGTATTGTTCTGTGGCAAGCTGAAAGTGTCCTAAGAACTCACGCGTGTCCTGAAATGTTCATAGGGGGTGTCCTGAAGACGCTGTCCGTATTGTTCTGTGGCAAGCTGAATGTGTTCTAAGAACTATTGCGGTGTTCTGAAATGTTCGTAGCGGGTGTTCTGAAGACGCTGTACGTATTGTTCGTTGTCAAGTTGAAAGTGTTGTAAGAACTCTCGTGGTGTCCTGAAATGTTCGTAGAGGGTGTCCTGAAGACGCTGTCTGTATTGTTCTGTGGCAAGCTGAAAGTCTTCTAAGAACTCACGCAGTGTCCTGAAATGTTCGTAGGGGGTGTCCTGAAGAAGCTGTCCGTATTGTTCTGTGGCAAGCTGAATGTGTTCTAAGAAGTCTCGCAGTGTCCTGAAATGTTGACAAATAAACAAAATGGGGGTGTTCTCAGGACGCTGTCCGTATTGTTCGTTGTCAAGTTGAAAGTGTTCTAAGAACTCTCGCGGTGTCCTGAAATGTTCGTAGGGGGTGTCCTAAAGACGCTGTCTGTATTGTTCTGTGGCAAGTTGAATGTGTTCTAAGAACTCTCGTGGTGTCCTGAAATGTTCGCAAAAACAAAATGGGGGTGTTCTGACGACGCTGTCCGTATTGTTCGTTGTCAAGTTGAAAGTGTTCTAAGAACTCTCACGGTGTTCTGAAATGTTCGTAGGGGGTGTTCTGAAGACGCTGTCCGTATTGTTCTGTGGCAAGCTGAAAGTGTTCTAAGAACTCACGCGGTGTCCTGAAATGTTCGTAGGGGGTGTCCTGAAGACGCTGTCCGTATTGTTCTGTGGCAAGCTGAATGTGTTCTAAGAAGTCTCGCAGTGTCCTGAAATGTTGACAAATAAACAAAATGGGGGTGTTCTCAGGACGCTGTCCGTATTGTTCGTTGTCAAGTTGAAAGTGTTCTAAGAACTCTCGCGGTGTCCTGAAATGTTCGTAGGGGGTGTCCTGAAGACGCTGTCCGTATTGTTCTCTCTCAAGTTGAAAGTGTTGTAAGAACTCTCGTGGTGTCCTGAAATGTTCTTAGAGGGTGTCCTGAAGACGCTGTCTGTATTGTTCTGTGGCAAGCTGAAAGTGTCCTAAGAACTCACGCGTGTCCTGAAATGTTCGTAGGGGGTGTCCTGAAGACGCTGTCCGTATTGTTCTGTGGCAAGCTGAATGTGTTCTAAGAACTCTTGCGGTGTTCTGAAATGTTCGTAGCGGGTGTTCTGAAGACGCTGTACGTATTGTTCGTTGTCAAGTTGAAAGTGTTGTAAGAACTCTCGTGGTGTCCTGAAATGTTCGTAGAGGGTGTCCTGAAGACGCTGTCTGTATTGTTCTGTGGCAAGCTGAAAGTCTTCTAAGAACTCACGCGGTGTACTGAAATGTTCGTAGGGGGTGTCCTGAAGAAGCTGTCCGTATTGTTCTGTGGCAAGCTGAATGTGTTCTAAGAAGTCTCGCAGTGTCCTGAAATGTTGACAAATAAACAAAATGGGGGTGTTCTCAGGACGCTGTCCGTATTGTTCGTTGTCAAGTTGAAAGTGTTCTAAGAACTCTCGCGGTGTCCTGAAATGTTCGTAGGGGGTGTCCTGAAGACGCTGTCCGTATTGTTCTCTCTCAAGTTGAAAGTGTTGTAAGAACTCTCGTGGTGTCCTGAAATGTTCGTAGAGGGTGTCCTGAAGACGATGTCTGTATTGTTCTGTGGCAAGCTGAAAGTGTCCAAAGAACTCACGCGTGTCCTGAAATGTTCGTAGGGGGTGTCCTGAAGACGCTGTCCGTATTGTTCTGTGGCAAGCTGAATGTGTTCTAAGAACTCTTGCGGTGTTCTGAAATGTTCGTAGCGGGTGTTCTGAAGACGCTGTACGTATTGTTCGTTGTCAAGTTGAAAGTGTTGTAAGAACTCTCGTGGTGTCCTGAAATGTTCGTAGAGGGTGTCCTGAAGACGCTGTCTGTATTGTTCTGTGGCAAGCTGAAAGTCTTCTAAGAACTCACGCGGTGTACTGAAATGTTCGTAGGGGGTGTCCTGAAGAAGCTGTCTGTATTGTTCTGTGGCAAGCTGAATGTGTTCTAAGAAGTCTCGCAGTGTCCTGAAATGTTGACAAATAAACAAAATGGGGGTGTTCTCAGGACGCTGTCCGTATTTATCGTTGTCAAGTTGAAAGTGTTCTAAGAACTCTCGCGGTGTCCTGAAATGTTCGTAGGGGGTGTCCTGAAGACGCTGTCCGTATTGTTCTGTGGCCAGATGAATGTGTTCTAAGAACTCTCGTGGTGTCCTGAAATGTTCGCAAAAACAAAATGGGGGTGTTCTGAGGACGCCGTCCGTATTGTTCGTTGTCAAGTTGAAAGTGTTCTAAGAACTCTCACGGTGTTCTGAAATGTTCGTAGGGGGTGTTCTGAAGACGCTGTCCGGATTGTTCTGTGGCAAGCTGAAAGTGTTCTAAGAAATCTCCCGGTGTCCTGAAATGTTCGTAGGGGGTGTCCTGAAGACGCTGTCCGTATTGTTCTCTCTCAAGTTGAAAGTGTTCTAAGAACTCACGCGGTGTCCTGAAATGTTCGTAGGGGGTGTCCTGACGACACTGTCCGTATTGTTCTGTGGCAAGCTGAATGTGTTCTAAGAACTCTTCCGGTGTCCTGAAATGTTTGCAAATAAACAAAATGGGGGTGTGTTCTAAGAACTCACGCGGTGTCTCAAATGTTCGTAGGGGGTGTCCTGAAGACGCTGTCGGTATTGTTCTGTGGCAAGCTGAATGTGTTCTAATAACACTCGCGGTGTCTCAAATGTTCGTAGGGGGTGTCCTGAAGACGCTGTCCGTATTGTTCTGTGGCAAGCTGAATGTGTTCTAAGAACACTCGCGGTGTCCTGAAATGTTCATAAAAACAAAATGGGGGTGTTCTGAGGACTCTGTCTGTATTTTTCATTGTCAAGTTGAAAGTGACTAAGAACTCTTGCGGTGTCCTGAAATGTTCACAAAAACAAAATGGGGTTGTTCTGAGGACGCTGTCCGTATTGTTCGTTGTCAAGTTGAAAGTGTTCTAAGAACTCTTGCGGTGTTCTGAAATGTTCATAGGGGGTGTTCTGAAGACGCTGTCCGTATTGTTCATTGTCAAGTTGAAAGTGTTCTAAGAACTCTCACGGTGTTCTGAAATGTTCGTAGGGGGTGTCCTGAAGACACTGTCCGTATTGTTCGATGGCAAGTTGAATGTGTTCTAAGAACTCTTGCGGTGTCCTGAAATGTTCACAAATAAACAAAATGGGGGTGTTCTCAGGACGCTGCCCGTATTATTCGTTGTCAAGTTGAAAGTGTTCTAAGAACTCTCGCGGTGTCCTGAAATGTTCATAGGGGGTGTCCTGAAGACACTGTCCGTATTGTTCTCTGGAAAGTTGAAAGTGTCCTAAGAACTCACGCGTGTCCTGAAATGTTCGTAGGGGGTGTCCTGAAGACGCTGTCGGTATTGTTCTGTGGCAAGCTGAATGTGTTCTAAGAACTCTTGCGGTGTCCTGAAATGTTTGCAAATAAACAAAATGGGGGTGTGTTCGAAGAACTCACTTGGTGTCCTCAAATGTTCTTAGGGGGTGTCCTGAAGACGCTGTCCGTATTGTTCTGTGGCAAGCTGAATGTGTTCTAACAACCCTTGTGGTGTCCTGAAATGTTTGCAAATAAACAAAATGGGGGTGTGTTCGAAGAACTCACTTGGTGTCCTCAAATGTTCGTAGGGGGTGTCCTGACGATACTGTCCGTATTGTTCTGTGGCAAGCTGAATGTGTTCTAAGAACTCTTGCGGTGTCCTGAAATGTTTGCAAATAAACAAAATGGGGGTGTGTTCTAAGAACTCACGCGGTGTCTCAAATGTTCGTAGGGGGTGTCCTGAAGACGCTGTCCGTATTGTTCTGTGGCAAGCTGAATGTGTTCTAAGAACACTCGCGGTGTCCTGAAATGTTCGTAGGGGGTGTCCTGAAGACGCTGTCCGTATTGTTCTGTGGCAAGCTGAATGTGTTCTAAGAACTCTTGCGGTGTCCTGAAACGCTTGCAAGTAAACAAAATGGGGGTGTGTTCTAAGAACTCACGCGGTGTCTCAAATGTTCGTAGGGGGTGTCCTGAAGACGCTGTCCGTATTGTTCTGTGGCAAGCTGAATGTGTTCTAAGAACACTCGCGGTGTCCTGAAATGTTCGTAAAAACAAAATGGGGGTGTTCTGAGGACTCTGTCTGTATTGTTCATTGTCAAGTTGAAAGTGTACTAAGAACTCTTGCGGTGTCCTGAAATGTTCACAAATAAACAAAATGGGGGTGTTCTCAGGACGCTGTCCGTATTGTTCGTTGTCAAGTTGAAAGTGTTCTAAGAACTCTCGCGGTGTCCTGAAATGTTCATAGGGGGTGTCCTGAAGACACTGTCCGTATTGTTCTCTGGAAAGTTGAAAGTGTCCTAAGAACTCACGCGTGTCCTGAAATGTTCGTAGGTGGTGTCCTGAAGACGCTGTCCGTATTGTTCTGTGGCAAGCTGAATGTGTTCTAAGAACTCTTGTGGTGTCCTGAAATGTTTGCAAATAAACAAAATGGGGGTGTGTTCGAAGAACTCACTTGGTGTCCTCAAATGTTCGTAGGGGGTGTCCTGAAGACGCTGTCCGTATTGTTCTGTGGCAAGCTGAATGTGTTCTAACAACGCTTGTGGTGTCCTGAAATGTTCACAAAAACAAAATGGGGGTGTTCTGAGGACGCTGTCTGTATTGTTCGTTGTCAAGTTGAAAGTGTTGTAAGAACTCTCGTGGTGTCCTGAAATGTTCGTAGAGGGTGTCCTGAAGACGCTGTCTGTATTGTTCGTTGTCAAGTTGAAAGTGTTGTAAGAACTCTCATGGTGTCCTGAAATGTTCGTAGAGGGTGTCCTGAAGACGCTGTCTGTATTGTTCTGTGGCAAGCTGAAAGTGTCCTAAGAACTCACGCGTGTCCTGAAATGTTCGTAGGGGGTGTCCTGAAGACGCTGTCCGTATTGTTCTGTGGCAAGCTGAATGTGTTCTAAGAACTATTGCGGTGTTCTGAAATGTTCGTAGCGGGTGTTCTGAAGACGCTGTACGTATTGTTCGTTGTCAAGTTGAAAGTGTTGTAAGAACTCTCGTGGTGTCCTGAAATGTTCGTAGAGGGTGTCCTGAAGACGCTGTCTGTATTGTTCTGTGGCAAGCTGAAAGTCTTCTAAGAACTCACGCAGTGTCCTGAAATGTTCGTAGGGGGTGTCCTGAAGAAACTGTCCGTATTGTTCTGTGGCAAGCTGAATGTGTTCTAAGAAGTCTCGCAGTGTCCTGAAATGTTGACAAATAAACAAAATGGGGGTGTTCTCAGGACGCTGTCCGTATTGTTCGTTGTCAAGTTGAAAGTGTTCTAAGAACTCTCGCGGTGTCCTGAAATGTTCGTAGGGGGTGTCCTGAAGACGCTGTCCGTATTGTTCTGTGGCAAGTTGAATGTGTTCTAAGAACTCTCGTGGTGTCCTGAAATGTTCGCAAAAACAAAATGGGGGTGTTCTGAGGACGCTGTCCGTATTGTTCGTTGTCAAGTTGAAAGTGTTCTAAGAACTCTCACGGTGTTCTGAAATGTTCGTAGGGGGTGTTCTGAAGACGCTGTCCGTATTGTTCTCTGGCAAGCTGAAAGTGTTCTAAGAACTCACGCGGTGTCCTGAAATGTTCGTAGGGGGTGTCCTGAAGACGCTGTCCGTATTGTTCTGTGGCAAGCTGAATGTGTTCTAAGAAGTCTCGCAGTGTCCTGAAATGTTGACAAATAAACAAAATGGGGGTGTTCTCAGGACGCTGTCCGTATTGTTCGTTGTCAAGTTGAAAGTGTTCTAAGAACTCTCGCGGTGTCCTGAAATGTTCGTGGGGGGTGTCCTGAAGACGCTGTCCATATTGTTCTCTCTCAAGTTGAAAGTGTTCTAAGAACTCACGCGGTGTCCTGAAATGTTCGTAGGGGGTGTCCTGACGATACTGTCCGTATTGTTCTGTGGCAAGCTGAATGTGTTCTAAGAACTCTTGCGGTGTCCTGAAATGTTTGCAAATAAACAAAATGGGGGTGTGTTCTAAGAACTCACGCGGTGTCTCAAATGTTCGTAGGGGGTGTCCTGAAGACGCTGTCCGTATTGTTCTGTGGCAAGCTGAATGTGTTCTAAGAACACTCGCGGTGTCCTGAAATGTTCGTAGGGGGTGTCCTGAAGACGCTGTCCGTATTGTTCTGTGGCAAGCTGAATGTGTTCTAAGAACTCTTGCGGTGTCCTGAAACGCTTGCAAGTAAACAAAATGGGGGTGTGTTCTAAGAACTCACGCGGTGTCTCAAATGTTCGTAGGGGGTGTCCTGAAGACGCTGTCCGTATTGTTCTGTGGCAAGCTGAATGTGTTCTAAGAACACTCGCGGTGTCCTGAAATGTTCGTAAAAACAAAATGGGGGTGTTCTGAGGACTCTGTCTGTATTGTTCATTGTCAAGTTGAAAGTGTACTAAGAACTCTTGCGGTGTCCTGAAATGTTCACAAATAAACAAAATGGGGGTGTTCTCAGGACGCTGTCCGTATTGTTCGTTGTCAAGTTGAAAGTGTTCTAAGAACTCTTGCGGTGTCCTGAAATGTTCATAGGGGGTGTCCTGAAGACACTGTCCGTATTGTTCTCTGGAAAGTTGAAAGTGTCCTAAGAACTCACGCGTGTCCTGAAATGTTCGTAGGGGGTGTCCTGAAGACGCTGTCCGTATTGTTCTGTGGCAAGCTGAATGTGTTCTAAGAACACTCGCGGTGTCCTGAAATGTTCGTAAAAACAAAATGGGGGTGTTCTGAGGACACTGTCCGTATTGTTCATTGTCAAGTTGAAAGTGTCCTAAGAACTCACGCGTGTCCTGAAATGTTCGTAGGGCGTGTCCTGAAGACGCTGTCCGTATTGTTCTGTGGCAAGCTGAATGTGTTCTAAGAACTCTTGCGGTGTCCTGAAATGTTTGCAAATAAACAAAATGGGGGTGTGTTCGAAGAACTCACTTGGTGTCCTCAAATGTTCGTAGGGGGTGTCCTGAAAACACTGTCCGTATTGTTCTGTGGCAAGCTGAATGTGTTCTAACAACCCTTGTGGTGTCATGAAATGTTCACAAAAACAAAATGGGGGTGTTCTGAGGACGCTGTCTGTATTGTTCGTTGTCAAGTTGAAAGTGTTGTAAGAACTCTCGTGGTGTCCTGAAATGTTCGTAGAGGGTGTCCTGAAGACGCTGTCTGTATTGTTCGTTGTCAAGTTGAAAGTGTTGTAAGAACTCTCGTGGTGTCCTGAAATGTTCGTAGAGGGTGTCCTGAAGACGCTGTCTGTATTGTTCTGTGGCAAGCTCAAAGTGTCCTAAGAGCTCACGCGTGTCCTGAAATGTTCGTAGGGGGTGTCCTGAAGACGCTGTCCGTATTGTTCTGTGGTAAGGTGAATGTGTTCTAAGAACTCTTGCGGTGTTCTGAAATGTTCGTAGCGGGTGTTCTGAAGACGCTGTACGTATTGTTCGTTGTCAAGTTGAAAGTATTGTAAGAACTCTCGTGGTGTCCTGAAATGTTCGTAGAGGGTGTCCTGAAGACGCTGTCTGTATTGTTCTGTGGCAAGCTGAAAGTCTTCTAAGAACTCACGCAGTGTCCTGAAATGTTCGTAGGGGGTGTCCTGAAGAAGCTGTCCGTATTGTTCTGTGGCAAGCTGAATGTGTTCTAAGAAGTCTCGCAGTGTCCTGAAATGTTGACAAATAAACAAAATGGGGGTGTTCTCAAGACGCTGTCCGTATTGTTTGTTGTCAAGTTGAAAGTGTTCTAAGAACTCTCGCGGTGTCCTGAAATGTTCGTAGGGGGTGTCCTGAAGACGCTGTCCGTATTGTTCTGTGGCAAGTTGAATGTGTTCTAAGAACTCTCGTGGTGTCCTGAAATGTTCGCAAAAACAAAATGGGGGTGTTCTGAGGACGCTGTCCGTATTGTTCGTTGTCAAGTTGAAAGTGTTCTAAGAACTCTCACGGTGTTCTGAAATGTTCGTAGGGGGTGTTCTGAAGACGCTGTCCGTATTGTTCTGTGGCAAGCTGAAAGTGTTCTAAGAACTCACGCGGTGTCCTGAAATGTTCGTAGGGGGTGTCCTGAAGACGCTGTCCGTATTGTTCTGTGGCAAGCTGAATGTGTTCTAAGAAGTCTCGCAGTGTCCTGAAATGTTGACAAATAAACAAAATGGGGGTGTTCTCAGGACGCTGTCCGTATTGTTCGTTGTCAAGTTGAAAGTGTTCTAAGAACTCTCGCGGTGTCCTGAAATGTTCGTAGGGGGTGTCCTGAAGACGCTGTCCGTATTGTTCTCTCTCAAGTTGAAAGTGTTCTAAGAACTCACGCGGTGTCCTGAAATGTTCGTAGGGGGTGTCCTGACGACACTGTCCGTATTGTTCTGTGGCAAGCTGAATGTGTTCTAAGAACTCTTGCGGTGTCCTGAAATGTTTGCAAATAAACAAAATGGGGGTGTGTTCAAGAACTCACGCGGTGTCTCAAATGTTCGTAGGGGGTGTCCTGAAGACGCTGTCCGTATTGTTCTGTGGCAAGCTGAATGTGTTCTAAGAACACTCGCGGTGTCCTGAAATGTTCGTAGGGGGTGTCCTGAAGACGCTGTCCGTATTGTTCTGTGGCAACCTGAACGTGTTCTAAGAACTCTTGCGGTGTCCTGAAATGTTTGCAAGTAAACAAAATGGGGGTGTGTTCTAAGAACTCACGCGGTGTCTCAAATGTTCGTAGGGGGTGTCCTGAAGACGCTGTCCGTATTGTTCTGTGGCAAGCTGAATGTGTTCTAAGAACACTCGCGGTGTCCTGAAATGTTCGTGAAAACAAAATGGGGGTGTTCTGAGGACTCTGTCTGTATTGTTCATTGTCAAGTTGAAAGTGTACTAAGAACTCTTGCGGTGTCCTGAAATGTTCACAAATAAACAAAATGGGGGTGTTCTCAGGACGCTGTCCGTATTGTTCGTTGTCAAGTTGAAAGTGTTCTAAGAACTCACGCGTGTCCTGAAATGTTCGTAGGGGGTGTCCTGAAGACGCTGTCCGTATTGTTCTGTGGCAAGCTGAATGTGTTCTAAGAACTCTTGCGGTGTCCTGAAATGTTTGCAAATAAACAAAATGGGGGTGTGTTCGAAGAACTCACTTGGTGTCCTCAAATGTTCGTAGGGGGTGTCCTGAAGACGCTGTCCGTATTGTTCTGTGGCAAGCTGAATGTGTTCTAACAACCCTTGTGGTGTCCTGAAATGTTCACAAAAACAAAATGGGGGTGTTCTGAGGACTCTGTCTGTATTGTTCGTTGTCAAGTTGAAAGTGTTCTAAGAACTCTCGCAGTGTTCTGAAATGTTCGTAGGGGGTGTTCTGAAGACGCTGTTCGTATTGTTCGTTGTCAAGTTGAAAGTGTTGTAAGAACTCTCGTGGTGTCCTGAAATGTTCGTAGAGGGTGTCCTGAAGACGCTGTCTGTATTGTTCTGTGGCAAGCTGAAAGTCTTCTAAGAACTCACGCGGTGTCCTGAAATGTTCGTAGGGGGTGTCCTGAAGACACTGTCCGTATTCTTCTGTGGCAAGCTGAATGTGTTCTAAGAAGTCTCGCGGTGTCCTGAAATGTTTGCAAATAAACAAAATGAGGGTGTGTTCTAAGAACTCTCGTGGTGTCCTGAAATGTTCGCAAAAACAAAATGGGTGTGTTCTGAGGACGCTGTCCGTATTGTTCGTTGTCAAGTTGAAAGTGTTCTAAGAACTCTCACAGTGTTCAGAAATGTTCGTAGGGGGTGTTCTGAAGACGCTGTCCGTATTGTTCTGTGGCAAGCTGAAAGTGTTCTAAGAACTCAAGCGGTGTCCTGAAATGTTCGTAGGGGGTGTCCTGAAGACGCTGTCCGTATTGTTCTGTGGCAAGCTGAATGTGTTCTAAGAAGTCTCGCAGTGTCCTGAAATGTTGACAAATAAACAAAATGAGGGTGTTCTCAGGACGCTGTCCGTATTGTTTGTTGTCAAGTTGAAAGTGTTCTAAGAACTCTCGCGGTGTCCTCAAATGTTCGTAGGGGGTGTCCTGAAGACGCTGTCCGTATTGTTCTGTGGCAAGCTGAATGTGTTCTAAGAACACTCGCGGTGTCCTGAAATGTTCGCAAAAACAAAATGGGGGTGTTCTCAGGACGCTGTCCGTATTGTTCATTGTCAAGTTGAAAGTGTTCTAAGAACTCTTGCGGTGTCCTGAAATGTTCACAAATAATCAAAATGGGGGTGTTCTCAGGACGCTGTCCGTATTGTTCGTTGTCAAGTTGAAAGTGTTCTAAGAACTCTTGCGGTGTCCTGAAATGTTCATAGGGGGTGTCCTGAAGACACTGTCCGTATTGTTCTCTGGCAAGTTGAAAGTGTCCTAAGAACTCAGGCGTGTCCTGAAATGTTCGTAGTGGGTGTCCTGAAGACGCTGTCCGTATTGTTCTGTGGCAAGCTGAATGTGTTCTAAGAACTCTCGTGGTGTCCTGAAATGTTCACAAAAACAAAATGGGGGTGTTCTGAGGACGCTGTCTGTATTGTTCATTGTCAAGTTGAAAGTGTTCTAAGAACTCTCGCGGTGTTCTGAAATGTTCATAGAGGGTGTCCTGAAGACGCTGTCTGTATTGTTCGTTGTCAAGTTGAAAGTGTTGTAAGAACTCTCATGGTGTCCTGAAATGTTCGTAGAGGGTGTCCTGAAGACGCTGTCTGTATTGTTCTGTGGCAAGCTGAAAGTGTCCTAAGAACTCACGCGTGTCCTGAAATGTTCGTAGGGGGTGTCCTGAAGACGCTGTCCGTATTGTTCTGTGGCAAGCTGAATGTGTTCTAAGAACTATTGCGGTGTTCTGAAATGTTCGTAGCGGGTGTTCTGAAGACGCTGTACGTATTGTTCGTTGTCAAGTTGAAAGTGTTGTAAGAACTCTCGTGGTGTCCTGAAATGTTCGTAGAGGGTGTCCTGAAGACGCTGTCTGTATTGTTCTGTGGCAAGCTGAAAGTCTTCTAAGAACTCACGCAGTGTCCTGAAATGTTCGTAGGGGGTGTCCTGAAGAAGCTGTCCGTATTGTTCTGTGGCAAGCTGAATGTGTTCTAAGAAGTCTCGCAGTGTCCTGAAATGTTGACAAATAAACAAAATGGGGGTGTTCTCAGGACGCTGTCCGTATTGTTCGTTGTCAAGTTGAAAGTGTTCTAAGAACTCTCGCGGTGTCCTGAAATGTTCGTAGGGGGTGTCCTGAAGACGCTGTCCGTATTGTTCTGTGGCAAGTTGAATGTGTTCTAAGAACTCTCGTGGTGTCCTGAAATGTTCGCAAAAACAAAATGGGGGTGTTCTGAGGACGCTCTCCGTATTGTTCATTGTCAAGTTGAAAGTGTTCTAAGAACTCTCACGGTGTTCTGAAATGTTCGTAGGGGGTGTTCTGAAGACGCTGTCCGTATTGTTCTCTGGCAAGCTGAAAGTGTTCTAAGAACTCACGCGGTGTCCTGAAATGTTCGTAGGGGGTGTCCTGAAGACGCTGTCCGTATTGTTCTGTGGCAAGCTGAATGTGTTCTAAGAAGTCTCGCAGTGTCCTGAAATGTTGACAAATAAACAAAATGGGGGTGTTCTCAGGACGCTGTCCGTATTGTTCGTTGTCAAGTTGAAAGTGTTCTAAGAACTCTCGCGGTGTCCTGAAATGTTCGTGGGGGGTGTCCTGAAGACGCTGTCCGTATTGTTCTCTCTCAAGTTGAAAGTGTTCTAAGAACTCACGCGGTGTCCTGAAATGTTCGTAGGGGGTGTCCTGACGATACTGTCCGTATTGTTCTGTGGCAAGCTGAATGTGTTCTAAGAACTCTTGCGGTGTCCTGAAATGTTTGCAAATAAACAAAATGGGGGTGTGTTCTAAGAACTCACGCGGTGTCTCAAATGTTCGTAGGGGGTGTCCTGAAGACGCTGTCCGTATTGTTCTGTGGCAAGCTGAATGTGTTCTAAGAACACTCGCGGTGTCCTGAAATGTTCGTAGGGGGTGTCCTGAAGACGCTGTCCGTATTGTTCTGTGGCAAGCTGAATGTGTTCTAAGAACTCTTGCGGTGTCCTGAAACGCTTGCAAGTAAACAAAATGGGGGTGTGTTCTAAGAACTCATGCGGTGTCTCAAATGTTCGTAGGGGGTGTCCTGAAGACGCTGTCCGTATTGTTCTGTGGCAAGCTGAATGTGTTCTAAGAACACTCGCGGTGTCCTGAAATGTTCGTAAAAACAAAATGGGGGTGTTCTGAGGACTCTGTCTGTATTGTTCATTGTCAAGTTGAAAGTGTACTAAGAACTCTTGCGGTGTCCTGAAATGTTCACAAATAAACAAAATGGGGGTGTTCTCAGGACGCTGTCCGTATTGTTCGTTGTCAAGTTGAAAGTGTTCTAAGAACTCTCGCGGTGTCCTGAAATGTTCATAGGGGGTGTCCTGAAGACACTGTCCGTATTGTTCTCTGGAAAGTTGAAAGTGTCCTAAGAACTCACGCGTGTCCTGAAATGTTCGTAGGTGGTGTCCTGAAGACGCTGTCCGTATTGTTCTGTGGCAAGCTGAATGTGTTCTAAGAACTCTTGTGGTGTCCTGAAATGTTTGCAAATAAACAAAATGGGGGTGTGTTCGAAGAACTCACTTGGTGTCCTCAAATGTTCGTAGGGGGTGTCCTGAAGACGCTGTCCGTATTGTTCTGTGGCAAGCTGAATGTGTTCTAACAACGCTTGTGGTGTCCTGAAATGTTCACAAAAACAAAATGGGGGTGTTCTGAGGACGCTGTCTGTATTGTTCGTTGTCAAGTTGAAAGTGTTGTAAGAACTCTCGTGGTGTCCTGAAATGTTCGTAGAGGGTGTCCTGAAGACGCTGTCTGTATTGTTCGTTGTCAAGTTGAAAGTGTTGTAAGAACTCTCATGGTGTCCTGAAATGTTCGTAGAGGGTGTCCTGAAGACGCTGTCTGTATTGTTCTGTGGCAAGCTGAAAGTGTCCTAAGAACTCACGCGTGTCCTGAAATGTTCGTAGGGGGTGTCCTGAAGACGCTGTCCGTATTGTTCTGTGGCAAGCTGAATGTGTTCTAAGAACTATTGCGGTGTTCTGAAATGTTCGTAGCGGGTGTTCTGAAGACGCTGTACGTATTGTTCGTTGTCAAGTTGAAAGTGTTGTAAGAACTCTCGTGGTGTCCTGAAATGTTCGTAGAGGGTGTCCTGAAGACGCTGTCTGTATTGTTCTGTGGCAAGCTGAAAGTCTTCTAAGAACTCACGCAGTGTCCTGAAATGTTCGTAGGGGGTGTCCTGAAGAAGCTGTCCGTATTGTTCTGTGGCAAGCTGAATGTGTTCTAAGAAGTCTCGCAGTGTCCTGAAATGTTGACAAATAAACAAAATGGGGGTGTTCTCAGGACGCTGTCCGTATTGTTCGTTGTCAAGTTGAAAGTGTTCTAAGAACTCTCGCGGTGTCCTGAAATGTTCGTAGGGGGTGTCCTGAAGACGCTGTCCGTATTGTTCTGTGGCAAGTTGAATGTGTTCTAAGAACTCTCGTGGTGTCCTGAAATGTTCGCAAAAACAAAATGGGGGTGTTCTGAGGACGCTGTCCGTATTGTTCGTTGTCAAGTTGAAAGTGTTCTAAGAACTCTCACGGTGTTCTGAAATGTTCGTAGGGGGTGTTCTGAAGACGCTGTCCGTATTGTTCTCTGGCAAGCTGAAAGTGTTCTAAGAACTCACGCGGTGTCCTGAAATGTTCGTAGGGGGTGTCCTGAAGACGCTGTCCGTATTGTTCTGTGGCAAGCTGAATGTGTTCTAAGAAGTCTCGCAGTGTCCTGAAATGTTGACAAATAAACAAAATGGGGGTGTTCTCAGGACGCTGTCCGTATTGTTCGTTGTCAAGTTGAAAGTGTTCTAAGAACTCTCGCGGTGTCCTGAAATGTTCGTGGGGGGTGTCCTGAAGACGCTGTCCATATTGTTCTCTCTCAAGTTGAAAGTGTTCTAAGAACTCACGCGGTGTCCTGAAATGTTCGTAGGGGGTGTCCTGACGATACTGTCCGTATTGTTCTGTGGCAAGCTGAATGTGTTCTAAGAACTCTTGCGGTGTCCTGAAATGTTTGCAAATAAACAAAATGGGGGTGTGTTCTAAGAACTCACGCGGTGTCTCAAATGTTCGTAGGGGGTGTCCTGAAGACGCTGTCCGTATTGTTCTGTGGCAAGCTGAATGTGTTCTAAGAACACTCGCGGTGTCCTGAAATGTTCGTAGGGGGTGTCCTGAAGACGCTGTCCGTATTGTTCTGTGGCAAGCTGAATGTGTTCTAAGAACTCTTGCGGTGTCCTGAAACGCTTGCAAGTAAACAAAATGGGGGTGTGTTCTAAGAACTCACGCGGTGTCTCAAATGTTCGTAGGGGGTGTCCTGAAGACGCTGTCCGTATTGTTCTGTGGCAAGCTGAATGTGTTCTAAGAACACTCGCGGTGTCCTGAAATGTTCGTAAAAACAAAATGGGGGTGTTCTGAGGACTCTGTCTGTATTGTTCATTGTCAAGTTGAAAGTGTACTAAGAACTCTTGCGGTGTCCTGAAATGTTCACAAATAAACAAAATGGGGGTGTTCTCAGGACGCTGTCCGTATTGTTCGTTGTCAAGTTGAAAGTGTTCTAAGAACTCTTGCGGTGTCCTGAAATGTTCATAGGGGGTGTCCTGAAGACACTGTCCGTATTGTTCTCTGGAAAGTTGAAAGTGTCCTAAGAACTCACGCGTGTCCTGAAATGTTCGTAGGGGGTGTCCTGAAGACGCTGTCCGTATTGTTCTGTGGCAAGCTGAATGTGTTCTAAGAACACTCGCGGTGTCCTGAAATGTTCGTAAAAACAAAATGGGGGTGTTCTGAGGACACTGTCCGTATTGTTCATTGTCAAGTTGAAAGTGTCCTAAGAACTCACGCGTGTCCTGAAATGTTCGTAGGGCGTGTCCTGAAGACGCTGTCCGTATTGTTCTGTGGCAAGCTGAATGTGTTCTAAGAACTCTTGCGGTGTCCTGAAATGTTTGCAAATAAACAAAATGGGGGTGTGTTCGAAGAACTCACTTGGTGTCCTCAAATGTTCGTAGGGGGTGTCCTGAAAACACTGTCCGTATTGTTCTGTGGCAAGCTGAATGTGTTCTAACAACCCTTGTGGTGTCATGAAATGTTCACAAAAACAAAATGGGGGTGTTCTGAGGACGCTGTCTGTATTGTTCGTTGTCAAGTTGAAAGTGTTGTAAGAACTCTCGTGGTGTCCTGAAATGTTCGTAGAGGGTGTCCTGAAGACGCTGTCTGTATTGTTCGTTGTCAAGTTGAAAGTGTTGTAAGAACTCTCGTGGTGTCCTGAAATGTTCGTAGAGGGTGTCCTGAAGACGCTGTCTGTATTGTTCTGTGGCAAGCTCAAAGTGTCCTAAGAGCTCACGCGTGTCCTGAAATGTTCGTAGGGGGTGTCCTGAAGACGCTGTCCGTATTGTTCTGTGGTAAGGTGAATGTGTTCTAAGAACTCTTGCGGTGTTCTGAAATGTTCGTAGCGGGTGTTCTGAAGACGCTGTACGTATTGTTCGTTGTCAAGTTGAAAGTATTGTAAGAACTCTCGTGGTGTCCTGAAATGTTCGTAGAGGGTGTCCTGAAGACGCTGTCTGTATTGTTCTGTGGCAAGCTGAAAGTCTTCTAAGAACTCACGCAGTGTCCTGAAATGTTCGTAGGGGGTGTCCTGAAGAAGCTGTCCGTATTGTTCTGTGGCAAGCTGAATGTGTTCTAAGAAGTCTCGCAGTGTCCTGAAATGTTGACAAATAAACAAAATGGGGGTGTTCTCAAGACGCTGTCCGTATTGTTTGTTGTCAAGTTGAAAGTGTTCTAAGAACTCTCGCGGTGTCCTGAAATGTTCGTAGGGGGTGTCCTGAAGACGCTGTCCGTATTGTTCTGTGGCAAGTTGAATGTGTTCTAAGAACTCTCGTGGTGTCCTGAAATGTTCGCAAAAACAAAATGGGGGTGTTCTGAGGACGCTGTCCGTATTGTTCGTTGTCAAGTTGAAAGTGTTCTAAGAACTCTCACGGTGTTCTGAAATGTTCGTAGGGGGTGTTCTGAAGACGCTGTCCGTATTGTTCTGTGGCAAGCTGAAAGTGTTCTAAGAACTCACGCGGTGTCCTGAAATGTTCGTAGGGGGTGTCCTGAAGACGCTGTCCGTATTGTTCTGTGGCAAGCTGAATGTGTTCTAAGAAGTCTCGCAGTGTCCTGAAATGTTGACAAATAAACAAAATGGGGGTGTTCTCAGGACGCTGTCCGTATTGTTCGTTGTCAAGTTGAAAGTGTTCTAAGAACTCTCGCGGTGTCCTGAAATGTTCGTAGGGGGTGTCCTGAAGACGCTGTCCGTATTGTTCTCTCTCAAGTTGAAAGTGTTCTAAGAACTCACGCGGTGTCCTGAAATGTTCGTAGGGGGTGTCCTGACGACACTGTCCGTATTGTTCTGTGGCAAGCTGAATGTGTTCTAAGAACTCTTGCGGTGTCCTGAAATGTTTGCAAATAAACAAAATGGGGGTGTGTTCAAGAACTCACGCGGTGTCTCAAATGTTCGTAGGGGGTGTCCTGAAGACGCTGTCCGTATTGTTCTGTGGCAAGCTGAATGTGTTCTAAGAACACTCGCGGTGTCCTGAAATGTTCGTAGGGGGTGTCCTGAAGACGCTGTCCGTATTGTTCTGTGGCAACCTGAACGTGTTCTAAGAACTCTTGCGGTGTCCTGAAATGTTTGCAAGTAAACAAAATGGGGGTGTGTTCTAAGAACTCACGCGGTGTCTCAAATGTTCGTAGGGGGTGTCCTGAAGACGCTGTCCGTATTGTTCTGTGGCAAGCTGAATGTGTTCTAAGAACACTCGCGGTGTCCTGAAATGTTCGTGAAAACAAAATGGGGGTGTTCTGAGGACTCTGTCTGTATTGTTCATTGTCAAGTTGAAAGTGTACTAAGAACTCTTGCGGTGTCCTGAAATGTTCACAAATAAACAAAATGGGGGTGTTCTCAGGACGCTGTCCGTATTGTTCGTTGTCAAGTTGAAAGTGTTCTAAGAACTCACGCGTGTCCTGAAATGTTCGTAGGGGGTGTCCTGAAGACGCTGTCCGTATTGTTCTGTGGCAAGCTGAATGTGTTCTAAGAACTCTTGCGGTGTCCTGAAATGTTTGCAAATAAACAAAATGGGGGTGTGTTCGAAGAACTCACTTGGTGTCCTCAAATGTTCGTAGGGGGTGTCCTGAAGACGCTGTCCGTATTGTTCTGTGGCAAGCTGAATGTGTTCTAACAACCCTTGTGGTGTCCTGAAATGTTCACAAAAACAAAATGGGGGTGTTCTGAGGACTCTGTCTGTATTGTTCGTTGTCAAGTTGAAAGTGTTCTAAGAACTCTCGCAGTGTTCTGAAATGTTCGTAGGGGGTGTTCTGAAGACGCTGTTCGTATTGTTCGTTGTCAAGTTGAAAGTGTTGTAAGAACTCTCGTGGTGTCCTGAAATGTTCGTAGAGGGTGTCCTGAAGACGCTGTCTGTATTGTTCTGTGGCAAGCTGAAAGTCTTCTAAGAACTCACGCGGTGTCCTGAAATGTTCGTAGGGGGTGTCCTGAAGACACTGTCCGTATTCTTCTGTGGCAAGCTGAATGTGTTCTAAGAAGTCTCGCGGTGTCCTGAAATGTTTGCAAATAAACAAAATGAGGGTGTGTTCTAAGAACTCTCGTGGTGTCCTGAAATGTTCGCAAAAACAAAATGGGTGTGTTCTGAGGACGCTGTCCGTATTGTTCGTTGTCAAGTTGAAAGTGTTCTAAGAACTCTCACAGTGTTCAGAAATGTTCGTAGGGGGTGTTCTGAAGACGCTGTCCGTATTGTTCTGTGGCAAGCTGAAAGTGTTCTAAGAACTCAAGCGGTGTCCTGAAATGTTCGTAGGGGGTGTCCTGAAGACGCTGTCCGTATTGTTCTGTGGCAAGCTGAATGTGTTCTAAGAAGTCTCGCAGTGTCCTGAAATGTTGACAAATAAACAAAATGAGGGTGTTCTCAGGACGCTGTCCGTATTGTTTGTTGTCAAGTTGAAAGTGTTCTAAGAACTCTCGCGGTGTCCTCAAATGTTCGTAGGGGGTGTCCTGAAGACGCTGTCCGTATTGTTCTGTGGCAAGCTGAATGTGTTCTAAGAACACTCGCGGTGTCCTGAAATGTTCGCAAAAACAAAATGGGGGTGTTCTCAGGACGCTGTCCGTATTGTTCATTGTCAAGTTGAAAGTGTTCTAAGAACTCTTGCGGTGTCCTGAAATGTTCACAAATAATCAAAATGGGGGTGTTCTCAGGACGCTGTCCGTATTGTTCGTTGTCAAGTTGAAAGTGTTCTAAGAACTCTTGCGGTGTCCTGAAATGTTCATAGGGGGTGTCCTGAAGACACTGTCCGTATTGTTCTCTGGCAAGTTGAAAGTGTCCTAAGAACTCAGGCGTGTCCTGAAATGTTCGTAGTGGGTGTCCTGAAGACGCTGTCCGTATTGTTCTGTGGCAAGCTGAATGTGTTCTAAGAACTCTCGTGGTGTCCTGAAATGTTCACAAAAACAAAATGGGGGTGTTCTGAGGACGCTGTCTGTATTGTTCATTGTCAAGTTGAAAGTGTTCTAAGAACTCTCGCGGTGTTCTGAAATGTTCGTAGGGGGTGTTCTGAAGACGCTGTCCGTATTGTTCGTTGTCAAGTTGAAAGTGTTCTAAGAACTCTCGCGGTGTTCTGAAATGTTCGTAGGGGGTGTCCTGAAGACGCTGTCCGTATTGTTCGATGGCAAGTTGAATGTGTTCTAAGAACTCTCGCGGTGTCCTCAAATTTTCACAAATAAACAAAATGGGGGTGTTCTGAGGACGCTGTCCATATTGTTTGTTGTCAAGTTGAAAGTGTTCTAAGAACTCTCGCGGTGTCCTGAAATGTTCACAAATAAACAAAATGGGGGTGTTCTGAGAACGCTGTCCGTATTGTTTGTTGTCAAGTTGAAAGTGTTGTAAGAACTCTCGCAGTGTCCTGAAATGTTCGTAGGGGATGTCCTGAAGACGCTGTCCGTATTGTTCTGTGGCAAGCTGAAAGTGTTCTAAGAACTCAGGCGGTGTCCTGAAATGTTCGTAGGGGGTGTCCTGAAGACGCTGTCCATATTGTTCTGTGGCAAGCTGAATGTGTTCTAAGAACTCTCGCGGTGTCCTGAAATGTTTGCAAATAAACAAAATTGGGGTGTGTTCTAAGAACTCATGCGGTGTCCTCATGTTCGTAGGGGGTGTCCTGAAGACGCTGTCCATATTGTTCTGTGGCAAGCTGAATGTGTTCTATGAACTCTCGCGGTGTCCTGAAATGTTCGTAGGGGGTGTCCTGAAGACGCTGTCCGTATTGTTCGATGGCAAGTTGAATGTGTCCTAAGAACTCTCGCGGTGTCCCGAAATGTTCACAAATAAACAAAATGGGGGTGTTCTGAGAACGCTGTCCGTATTGTTCGTTGTCAAGTTGAAAGTGTTCTAAGAACTCACGCGGTGTCCTGAAATGTTCTTAGGGGGTGTCCTGAAGACGCTGTCCGTATTGTTCTGTGGCAAGCTGAATGTGTTCTAAGAACTCTTGCGGTGTCCTGAAATGTTTGCAAATAAACAAAATGGGGGTGTGTTCTAAGAACTCACGCGGTGTCTCAAATGTTCGTAGGGGTTGTCCTGAAGACGCTGTCCGTATTGTTCTGTGGCAAGCTGAATGTGTTCTAAGAACACTCGCGGTGTCCTGAAATGTTCGCAAAAACAAAATGGGGGTGTTCTGAGGACGCTGTCTGTATTGTTCATTGTCAAGTTGAAAGTGTACTAAGAACTCTTGCGGTGTCCTGAAATGTTCACAAATAAACAAAATGGGGGTGTTCTCAGGACGCTGTCCGTATTGTTCGTTGTCAAGTTGAAAGTGTTCTAAGAACTCTCGCGGTGTCCTGAAATGTTCGTAGGGGGTGTCCTGAAGACGCTGTCCGTATTGTTCTGTGGCAAGCTGCATGTGTTCTAACAACTCTTGCGGTGTCCTGAAATGTTTGCAAATAAACAAAATGGGGGTGTGTTCGAAGAACTCACTCGGTGTCCTCAAATGTTCGTAGGGGGTGTCTTGAAGACGCTGTCCGTATTGTTCTGTGGCAAGCTGAATGTGTTCTAACAACCCTTGTGGTGTCCTGAAATGTTCACAAAACCAAAATGGGGGTGTTCTGAGGACGCTGTCTGTATTGTTCATTGTCAAGTTGAAAGTGTTCTAAGAACTCTCGCGGTGTTCTGAAATGTTCGTAGGGGGTGTTCTGAAGACGCTGTCCGTATTGTACGTTGTCAAGTTGAAAGTGTTCTAAGAACTCTCGCGGTGTTCTGAAATGTTCGTAGGGGGTGTCCTGAAGACGCTGTCCGTATTGTTCGATGGCAAGTTGAATGTGTCCTAAGAACTCTCGCGGTGTCCCGAAATGTTCACAAATAAACAAAATGGGGGTGTTCTGAGAACGCTGTCCGTATTGTTCGTTGTCAAGTTGAAAGTGTTCTAAGAACTCACGCGGTGTCCTGAAATGTTCTTAGGGGGTGTCCTGAAGACGCTGTCCGTATTGTTCTGTGGCAAGCTGAATGTGTTCTAAGAACTCTTGCGGTGTCCTGAAATGTTTGCAAATAAACAAAATGGGGGTGTGTTCTAAGAACTCACGCGGTGTCTCAAATGTTCGTAGGGGTTGTCCTGAAGACGCTGTCCGTATTGTTCTGTGGCAAGCTGAATGTGTTCTAAGAACACTCGCGGTGTCCTGAAATGTTCGCAAAAACAAAATGGGGGTGTTCTGAGGACGCTGTCTGTATTGTTCATTGTCAAGTTGAAAGTGTACTAAGAACTCTTGCGGTGTCCTGAAATGTTCACAAATAAACAAAATGGCGGTGTTCTCAGGACGCTGTCCGTATTGTTCGTTGTCAAGTTGAAAGTGTTCTAAGAACTCTCGCGGTGTCCTGAAATGTTCGTAGGGGGTGTCCTGAAGACGCTGTCCGTATTGTTCTGTGGCAAGCTGCATGTGTTCTAACAACTCTTGCGGTGTCCTGAAATGTTTGCAAATAAACAAAATGGGGGTGTGTTCGAAGAACTCACTCGGTGTCCTCAAATGTTCGTAGGGGGTGTCTTGAAGACGCTGTCCGTATTGTTCTGTGGCAAGCTGAATGTGTTCTAACAACCCTCGTGGTGTCCTGAAATGTTCACAAAACCAAAATGGGGGTGTTCTGAGGACGCTGTCTGTATTGTTCATTGTCAAGTTGAAAGTGTTCTAAGAACTCTCGCGGTGTTCTGAAATGTTCGTAGGGGGTGTTCTGAAGACGCTGTCCGTATTGTACGTTGTCAAGTTGAAAGTGTTCTAAGAACTCTCGCGGTGTTCTGAAATGTTCGTAGGGGGTGTCCTGAAGACGCTGTCCGTATTTTTCGATGGCAAGTTGAATGTGTTCTAAGAACTCTCGCGGTGTCCTGAAATGTTCGCAAATAAACAAAATGGGGGTGTTCTGAGAACGCTGTCCGTATTGTTTGTTGTCAAGTTGAAAGTGTTGTAAGAACTCTCGCAGTGTCCTGAAATGTTCGTAGGGGATGTCCAGAAGACGCTGTTCGTATTGTTCTGTGGCAAGCTGAAAGTGTTCTAAGAACTCACGCGGTGTCCTGAAATGTTCGTAGGGGGTGTCCTGAAGACGCTGTCCATATTGTTCTGTGGCAAGCTGAATGTGTTCTAAGAACTCTTGCGGTGTCCTGAAATGTTTGCAAATAAACAAAATGGGGGTGTGTTCTAAGAAATCATGCGGTGTCCTCATGTTCGTAGGGGGTGTCCTGAAGACGCTGTCATATTGTTCTGTGGCAAGCTGAATGTGTTCTAAGAACTCTTGCGGTGTCCTGAAATGTTCACAAAAACAAAATGGGGGTGTTCTGAGGACGCTGTCCGTATTGTTCGTTGTCAAGTTGAAAGTGTTCTAAGAACTCTTGCGGTGTTCTGAAATGTTCATAGGGGGTGTCCTGAAGACGCTGTCCATATTGTTCTGTGGCAAGCTGAATGTGTTCTAAGAACTCTCGCGGTGTCCTGAAATGTTTGCAAATAAACAAAATGGGGGTGTGTTCTAAGAACTCATGCAGTGTCCTCATGTTCGTAGGGGGTGTCCTGAAGACGCTGTCCATATTGTTCTGTGGCAAGCTGAATGTGTTCTATGAACTCTCGCGGTGTCCTGAAATGTTCACAAAAACAAAATGGGGGTGTTCTGAGGACGCTGTCCGTATTGTTCAATATCAAGTTGAAAGTGTTCTAAGAACTCTTGCGGTGTTCTGAAATGTTGGTAGGGGGTGTCCTGAAGACGCTGTCCGTATTGTTCGATGGCAAGTTGAATGTGTTCTAAGAACTCTCGCGGTGTCCTGAAATGTTCACAAATAAACAAAATGGGGGTGTTCTCAGGACGCTGTCCGTATTGTTCGTTGTCAAGTTCAAAGTGTTCTAAGAACTCACGCGGTGTCCTGAAATGTTCGTAGGGGGTGTCCTGAAGACGCTGTCCATATTGTTCTGTGGCAAGCTGAAAGTGTTCTAAGAACTCACGCGGTGGCTTGAAATGTTCGTAGGGGGTGTCCTGAAGACGCTGTCCGTATTGTTCTGTGGCAAGCTGAATGTGTTCTAAGAAGTCTCGCAGTGTCCTGAAATGTTGACAAATAAACAAAATGGGGGTGTTCTCAGGACGCTGTCTGTATTGTTCGTTGTCAAGTTGAAAGTGTTCTAAGAACTCTTGCGGTGTCCTGAAATGTTCGTTGGGGGTGTCCTGAAGACGCTGTCCGTATTGTTCTCTCTCAAGTTGAAAGTGTTCTAAGAACTCTCGCGGTGTCCTGAAATGTTCTTAGGGGGTGTCCTGAAGACGCTGTCCGTATTGTTCTGTGGCAAGCTGAATGTGTTCTAAGAACTCTTGCGGTGTCCTGAAATGTTTGCAAATAAACAAAATGGGGGTGTGTTCTAAGAACTCACGCGGTGTCTCAAATGTTCGTAGGGGGTGTCCTGAAGACGCTGTCCGTATTGTTCTGTGGCAAGCTGAATGTGTTCTAAGAACACTCGCGGTGTCCTGAAATGTTCGCAAAAACAAAATGGGGGTGTTCTGAGGACGCTGTCTGTATTGTTCATTGTCAAGTTGAAAGTGTACTAAGAACTCTTGCGGTGTCCTGAAATGTTCACAAATAAACAAAATGGGGGTGTTCTCAGGACGCTGTCCGTATTGTTCGTTGTCAAGTTGAAAGTGTTCTAAGAACTCTCGCGGTGTCCTGAAATGTTCATAGGGGGTGTCCTGAAGACACTGTCCGTATTGTTCTCTGGCAAGTTGAAAGTGTCCTAAGAACTCACGCGTGTCCTGAAATGTTCGTAGGGGGTGTCCTGAAGACGCTGTCCGTATTGTTCTGTGGCAAGCTGAATGTGTTCTAACAACTCTTGCGGTGTCCTGAAATGTTTGCAAATAAACAAAATGGGGGTGTGTTCGAAGAACTCACTCGGTGTCCTCAAATGTTCGTAGGGGGTGTCCTGAAGACGCTGTCCGTATTGTTCTGTGGCAAGCTGAATGTGTTCTAACAACCCTCGTGGTGTCCTGAAATGTTCACAAAACCAAAATGGGGGTGTTCTGAGGACGCTGTCTGTATTGTTCATTGTCAAGTTGAAAGTGTTCTAAGAACTCTCGCGGTGTCCTGAAATGTTCATGGGGGTGTCCTGAAGACACTGTCCGTATTGTTCTCTGGCAAGTTGAAAGTGTCCTAAGAACTCACGCGTGTCCTGAAATGTTCGTAGGGGTGTCCTGAAGACACTGTCCGTATTGTTCTGTGGCAAGCTGAATGTGTTCTAAGAACTCTCGCGGTGTCCTGAAATGTTTGCAAATAAACAAAATGGGGGTGTGTTCGAAGAACTCACTCGGTGTCCTCAAATGTTCGTAGGGAGTGTCCCGAAGACGCTGTCCGTATTGTTCTGTGGCAAGCTGAATGTGTTCTAACAACCCTCGTGGTGTCCTGAAATGTTCACAAAAACAAAATGGGGGTGTTCTGAGGACGCTGTCTGTATTGTTCATTGTCAAGTTGAAAGTGTTCTAAGAACTCTCGCGGTGTTCTGAAATGTTCGTAGGGGGTGTTCTGAAGACGCTGTCCGTATTGTTCGTTGTCAAGTAGAAAGTGTTCTAAGAACTCTCGCGGTGTTCTGAAATGTTCGTAGGGGGTGTCCTGAAGACGCTGTCCGTATTGTTCGATGGCAAGTTGAATGTGTTCTAAGAACTCTCGCGGTGTCCTGAAATGTTCACAAATAAACAAAATGGGGGTGTTCTGAGGACGCTGTCCATATTGTTCGTTGTCAAGTTGAAAGTGTTCTAAGAACTCTCGCGGTGTCCTGAAATGTTCACAAATAAACAAAATGGGGGTGTTCTGAGAAAGCTGTCCGTATTGTTTGTTGTCAAGTTGAAAGTGTTGTAAGAACTCTCGCAGTGTCCTGAAATGTTCGTAGGGGATGTCCTGAAGACGCTGTCCGTATTGTTCTGTGGCAAGCTGAAAGTGTTCTAAGAACTCACGCGGTGTCCTGAAATGTTCGTAGGGGGTGTCCTGAAGACGCTGTCCATATTGTTCTGTGGCAAGCTGAATGTGTTCTAAGAACTCTCGCGGTGTCCTGAAATGTTTGCAAATAAACAAAATGGGGGAGTGTTCTAAGAACTCATGCAGTGTCCTCATGTTCATAGGCGGTGTCCTGAAGACGCTGTCCATATTGTTCTGTGGAAAGCTGAATGTGTTCTATGAACTCTCGCGGTGTCCTGAAATGTTCACAAAAACAAAATGGGGGTGTTCTGAGGACGCTGTCCGTATTGTTGAATGTCAAGTTGAAAGTGTTCTAAGAACTCTTGCGGTGTTCTGAAATGTTCGTAGGGGGTGTCCTGAAGACGCTGTCCGTATTGTTCGATGGCAAGTTGAATGTGTTCTAAGAACTCTCGCGGTGTCCTGAAATGTTCAGAAATAAACAAAATGGGGGTGTTCTCAGGACGCTGTCCGTATTGTTCGTTGTCAAGTTGAAAGTGTTCTAAGAATTCACGCGGTGTCCTGAAATGTTCGTAGGGGGTGTCCAGAAGACGCTGTCCGTATTGTTCTGTGGCAAGCTGAAAGTGTTCTAAGAACTCACGCAGTGGCTTGAAATGTTCGTAGGGGGTGTCCTGAAGACGCTGTCCGTATTGTTCTGTGGCAAGCTGAATGTGTTCTAAGAAGTCTCGCAGTGTCCTGAAATGTTGACAAATAAACAAAATGGGGGTGTTCTCAGGACGCTGTCCGTATTGTTCGTTGTCAAGTTGAAAGTGTTCTAAGAACTCTTGCGGTGTCCTGAAATGTTCGTTGGGGGTGTCCTGAAGACACTGTCCGTATTGTTCTGTGGCAAGCTGAATGTGTTCTAAGAACTCTTGCGGTGTCCTGAAATGTTTGCAAATAAACAAAATGGGGGTGTGTTCTAAGAACTCACGCGGTGTCTCAAATGTTCGTAGGGGGTGTCCTGAAGACGCTGTCCGTATTGTTCTGTGGCAAGCTGAATGTGTTCTAAGAACACTCGCGGTGTCCTGAAATGTTCGCAAAAACAAAATGGGGGTGTTCTGAGGACGCGGTCTGTATTGTTCATTGTCAAGTTGAAAGTGTACTAAGAACTCTTGCGGTGTCCTGAAATGTTCACAAATAAACAAAATGGGGGTGTTCTCAGGACGCTGTCCGTATTGTTCGTTGTCAAGTTGAAAGTGTTCTAAGAACTCTCGCGGTGTCCTGAAATGTTCATAGGGGGTGTCCTGAAGACACTGTCCGTATTGTTCTCTGGTAAGTTGAAAGTGTCCTAAGAACTCACGCGTGTCCTGAAATGTTCGTAGGGGGTGTCCTGAAGACGCTGTCCGTATTGTTCTGTGGCAAGCTGCATGTGTTCTAACAACTCTTGCGGTGTCCTGAAATGTTTGCAAATAAACAAAATGGGGGTGTGTTCGAAGAACTCACTCGGTGTCCTCAAATGTTCGTAGGGGGTGTCTTGAAGACGCTGTCCGTATTGTTCTGTGGCAAGCTGAATGTGTTCTAACAACCCTCGTGGTGTCCTGAAATGTTCACAAAACCAAAATGGGGGTGTTCTGAGGACGCTGTCTGTATTGTTCATTGTCAAGTTGAAAGTGTTCTAAAAACTCTTGCGGTGTTCTGAAATGTTCGTAGGGGGTGTCCTGAAGACGCTGTCCGTATTTTTCGATGGCAAGTTGAATGTGTTCTAAGAACTCTCGCGGTGTCCTGAAATGTTCACAAAACCAAAATGGGGGTGTTCTGAGGACGCTGTCTGTATTGTTCATTGTCAAGTTGAAAGTGTTCTAAGAACTCTCGCGGTGTTCTGAAATGTTCGTAGGGGGTGTTCTGAAGACGCTGTCCGTATTGTTCGTTGTCAAGTTGAAAGTGTTGTAAGAACTCTCGCGGTGTTCTGAAATGTTCGTAGGGGGTGTTCTGAAGACGCTGTCCGTATTGTTCGTTGTCAAGTTGAAAGTGTTCTAAAAACTCTTGCGGTGTTCTGAAATGTTCGTAGGGGGTGTCCTGAAGACGCTGTCCGTATTTTTCGATGGCAAGTTGAATGTGTTCTAAGAACTCTCGCGGTGTCCTGAAATGTTCACAAAACCAAAATGGGGGTGTTCTGAGGACGCTGTCTGTATTGTTCATTGTCAAGTTGAAAGTGTTCTAAGAACTCTCGCGGTGTTCTGAAATGTTCGTAGGGGGTGTTCTGAAGACGCTGTCCGTATTGTTCGTTGTCAAGTTGAAAGTGTTGTAAGAACTCTCGCAGTGTCCTGAAATGTTCGTAGGGGATGTCCTGAAGACGCTGTCCGTATTGTTCTGTGGCAAGCTGAAAGTGTTCTAAGAACTCACGCGGTGTCCTGAAATGTTCGTAGGGGGTGTCCTGAAGACGCTGTCCATATTGTTCTGTGGCAAGCTGAATGTGTTCTAAGAACTCTTGCCGTGTCCTGAAATGTTTGCAAATAAACAAAAAGGGGGTGTGTTCTAAGAAATCATGCGGTGTCCTCATGTTCGTAGGGGGTGTCCTGAAGACGCTGTCATATTGTTCTGTGGCAAGCTGAATGTGTTCTAAGAACTCTTGCGGTGTCCTGAAATGTTCACAAAAACAAAATGGGGGTGTTCTGAGGACGCTGTCCGTATTGTTCGTTGTCAAGTTGAAAGTGTTCTAAGAACTCTTGCGGTGTTCTGAAATGTTCATAGGGGGTGTCCTGAAGACGCTGTCCGTATTGTTCGATGGCAAGTTGAATGTGTTCTAAGAACTCTCGCGGTGTCCTGAAATGTTCACAAATAAACAAAATGGGGGTGTTCTCAGGACGCTGTCCGTATTGTTCGTTGTCAAGTTGAAAGTGTTCTAAGAACTCACGCGGTGTCCTGAAATGTTCGTAGGGGGTGTCCTGAAGACGCTGTCCATATTGTTCTGTGGCAAGCTGAATGTGTTATAACAACTCTCGTGGTGTCCTGAAATGTTTGCAAATAAACAAAATGGGGGTGTGTTCTAGGAACTCACGCGGTGTCCTCAAATGTTCGTAGGGGGTGTCCTGAAGACGTTGTCCATATTGTTCTGTGGCAAGCTGAATGTGTTCTAACGACTCTCGTGGTGTCCTGAAATGTTTGCAAAAACAAAATGGGGTGTTCTGAGGATGCTGTCCGTATTGTTCGTTGTCAAGTTGAAAGTGTTCTAAGAACTCTCGCGGTGTTCTGAAATGTTCGTAGGGGTGTTCTGAAGACGCTGTCCGTATTGTTCGATGGCAAGTTGAATGTGTTTTAAGAACTCTCGCGGTGTCCAGAAATGTTTGCAAATAAACAAAATGGGGGTGTTCTGAGGACGCTGTCCATATTGTTCGTTGTCAAGTTGAATGTGTTTTAAGAACTCTCGCGGTGTCCAGAAATGTTTGCAAATAAACAAAATGGGGGTGTTCTGAGAACGCTGTCCGTATTGTTTGTTGTCAAGTTAAAAGTGTTGTAAGAACTCTCGCGGTGTCCTGAAATGTTCGTAGGGGGTGTCCTGAAGACGCTGTCCGTATTGTTCTGTGGCAAGCTGAAAGTGTTCTAAGAACACACGTGGTGTCCTCATGTTCGTAGGGGGTGTCCTGAAGACGCTGTCCATATTGTTCTGTGGCAAGCTGAATGTGTTCTAAGAACTCTTGCGGTGTCCTGAAATGTTTGCAAATAAACAAAATGGGGTGTGTTCTAAGAAATCATGCGGTGTCCTCATGTTCGTAGGGGGTGTCCTGAAGACGCTGTCATATTGTTCTGTGGCAAGCTGAATGTGTTCTAAGAACTCTTGCGGTGTCCTGAAATGTTCACAAAAACAAAATGGGGGTGTTCTGAGGACGCTGTCCGTATTGTTCGTTGTCAAGTTGAAAGTGTTCTAAGAACTCTTGCGGTGTTCTGAAATGTTCATAGGGGGTGTCCTGAAGACGCTGTCCGTATTGTTCGATGGCAAGTTGAATGTGTTCTAAGAACTCTCGCGGTGTCCTGAAATGTTCACAAATAAACAAAATGGGGGTGTTCTCAGGACGCTGTCCGTATTGTTCGTTGTCAAGTTGAAAGTGTTCTAAGAACTCACGCGGTGTCCTGAAATGTTCGTAGGGGGTGTCCTGAAGACGCTGTCCATATTGTTCTGTGGCAAGCTGAATGTGTTCTAAGAAGTCTTGCGGTGTCCTGAAATGTTCACAAATAAACAAAATGGGGGTGTTCTCAGGACGCTGTCCGTATTGTTCGTTGTCAAGTTGAAAGTGTTCTAAGAACTCTTGCGGTGTTCTGAAATGTTCATAGGGGGTGTTCTGAAGACGCTGTCCGTATTGTTCATTGTCAAGTTGAAAGTGTTCTAAGAACTCTCACGGTGTTCTGAAATGTTCGTAGGGGGTGTCCTGAAGACGCTGTCCGTATTGTTCGATGGCAAGTTGAATGTGTTCTAAGAACTCTTGCGGTGTCCTGAAATGTTCACAAATAAACAAAATGGGGGTGTTCTCAGGACGCTGCCCGTATTATTCGTTGTCAAGTTGAAAGTGTTCTAAGAACTCTCGCGATGTCCTGAAATGTTCGTAGGGGGTGTCCTGAAGACGCTGTACGTATTGTTCTCTGGCAAGTTGAAAGTGTTCTAAGAACTCACGCGGTGTCCTGAAATGTTCGTAGGGGGTGTCCTGAAGACGCTGTCTGTATTGTTCTGTGGCAAGCTGAATGTGTTCTAAGAACTCTCGCGGTGTCCTGAAATGTTTGCAAATAAACAAAATGGGGGTGTGTTCGAAGAACTCACTCGGTGTCCTCAAATGTTCGGAGGGGGTGTCCTGAAGACGCTGTCCGTATTGTTCTGTGGCAAGCTGAATGTGTTCTAACAAGCCTCGTGGTGTCCTGAAATGTTCACAAAAACAAAATGGGGGTGTTCTGAGGACGCTGTCTGTATTGTTCATTGTCAAGTTGAAAGTGTTCTAAGAACTCTCGCGGTGTTCTGAAATGTTCGTAGGGGGTGTTCTGAAGACGCTGTCCGTATTGTTCGTTGTCAAGTAGAAAGTGTTCTAAGAACTCTCGCGGTGTTCTGAAATGTTCGTAGGGGGTGTCCTGAAGACGCTGTCCGTATTGTTCGATGGCAAGTTGAATGTGTTCTAAGAACTCTCGCGGTGTCCTGAAATGTTCACAAATAAACAAAATGGGGGTGTTCTGAGGACGCTGTCCATATTGTTCGTTGTCAAGTTGAAAGTGTTCTAAGAACTCTCGCGGTGTCCTGAAATGTTCACAAATAAACAAAATGGGGGTGTTCTGAGAAAGCTGTCCGTATTGTTTTTGTCAAGTTGAAAGTGTTGTAAGAACTCTCGCAGTGTCCCGAAATGTTAGCATGGGATTTCCTGAAGACGCTGTCCGTATTGTTCTGTGGCAAGCTGAAAGTGTTCTAAGAACTCACGCGGTGTCCTGAAATGTTTGCAAATAAACAAAATGGGGGAGTGTTCTAAGAACTCATGCGGTGTCCTCATGTTCATAGGCGGTGTCCTGAAGACGCTGTCCATATTGTTCTGTGGCAAGCTGAATGTGTTCTATGAACTCTCGCGGTGTCCTGAAATGTTCACAAAAACAAAATGGGGGTGTTCTGAGGACGCTGTCCGTATTGTTGAATGTCAAGTTGAAAGTGTTCTAAGAACTCTTGCGGTGTTCTGAAATTTTCGTAGGGGGTGTACTGAAGACGCTGTCCGTATTGTTCGATGGCAAGTTGAATGTGTTCTAAGAACTCTCGCGGTGTCCTGAAATGTTCAGAAATAAACAAAATGGGGGTGTTCTCAGGACGCTGTCCGTATTGTTCGTTGTCAAGTTGAAAGTGTTCTAAGAACTCACGCGGTGTCCTGAAATGTTCGTAGGGGGTGTCCTGAAGACGCTGTCCGTATTGTTCTGTGGCAAGCTGAAAGTGTTCTAAGAACTCACGCAGTGGCTTGAAATGTTCGTAAGGGGTGTCCTGAAGACGCTGTCCGTATTGTTCTGTGGCAAGCTGAATGTGTTCTAAGAAGTCTCGCAGTGTCCTGAAATGTTGACAAATAAACAAAATGGGGGTGTTCTCAGGACGCTGTCCGTATTGTTCGTTGTCAAGTTGAAAGTGTTCTAAGACCTCTCGCGGTGTCCTGAAATGTTCATTGGGGGTCTCCTGAAGACGCTGTCCGTATTGTTCTCTCTCAAGTTGAAAGTGTTCTAAGAACTCACGCGGTGTCCTGAAATGTTCTTAGGGGGTGTCCTGAAGACGCTGTCCGTATTGTTCTGTGGCAAGCTGAATGTGTTCTAAGAACTCTTGCGGTGTCCTGAAATGTTTGCAAATAAACAAAATGGGGGTGTGTTCTAAGAACTCACGCGGTGTCTCAAATGTTCGTAGGGGGTGTCCTGAAGACGCTGTCCGTATTGTTCTGTGGCAAGCTGAATGTGTTCTAAGAACACTCGCGGTGTCCTGAAATGTTCGCAAAAACAAAATGGGGGTGTTCTGAGGACGCTGTCTGTATTGTTCATTGTCAAGTTGAAAGTGTACTAAGAACTATTGCGGTGTCCTGAAATGTTCACAAATAAACAAAATGGGGGTGTTCTCAGGACGCTGTCCGTATTGTTCGTTGTCAAGTTGAAAGTGTTCTAAGAACTCTCGCGGTGTCCTGAAATGTTCATAGGGGGTGTCCTGAAGACACTGTCCGTATTGTTCTCTGGCAAATTGAAAGTGTCCTAAGAACTCACGCGTGTCCTGAAATGTTCGTAGGGGGTGTCCTGAAGACGCTGTCCGTATTGTTCTGTGGCAAGCTGCATGTGTTCTAACAACTCTTGCGGTGTCCTGAAATGTTTGCAAATAAACAAAATGGGGGTGTGTTCGAAGAACTCACTCGGTGTCCTCAAATGTTCGTAGGGGGTGTCTTGAAGACGCTGTCCGTATTGTTCTGTGGCAAGCTGAATGTGTTCTAACAACCCTCGTGGTGTCCTGAAATGTTCACAAAACCAAAATGGGGGTGTTCTGAGGACGCTGTCTGTATTGTTCATTGTCAAGTTGAAAGTGTTCTAAGAACTCTCGCGGTGTTCTGAAATGTTCGTAGGGGGTGTTCTGAAGACGCTGTCCGTATTGTTCGTTGTCAAGTTGAAAGTGTTCTAAAAACTCTCGCGGTGTTCTGAAATGTTCGTAGGGGGTGTCCTGAAGACGCTGTCCGTATTTTTCGATGGCAAGTTGAATGTGTTCTAAGAACTCTCGCGGTGTCCTGAAATGTTCACAAAACCAAAATGGGGGTGTTCTGAGGACGCTGTCTGTATTGTTCATTGTCAAGTTGAAAGTGTTCTAAGAACTCTCGCAGTGTTCTGAAATGTTCGTAGGGGGTGTTCTGAAGACGCTGTCCGTATTGTTCGTTGTCAAGTTGAAAGTGTTGTAAGAACTCTCGCAGTGTCCTGAAATGTTCGTAGGGGATGTCTTGAAGACGCTGTCCGTATTGTTCTGTGGCAAGCTGAAAGTGTTCTAAGAACTCACGCGGTGTCCTGAAATGTTCGCAGGGGGTGTCCTGAAGACGCTGTCCATATTGTTCTGTGGCAAGCTGAATGTGTTCTAAGAACTCTTGCGGTGTCCTGAAATGTTTGCAAATAAACAAAATGGGGGTGTGTTCTAAGAAATCATGCGGTGTCCTCATGTTCGTAGGGGGTGTCCTGAAGACGCTGTCATATTGTTCTGTGGCAAGCTGAATGTGTTCTAAGAACTCTTGCGGTGACCTGAAATGTTCACAAAAACAAAATGGGGGTGTTCTGAGGACGCTGTCCGTATTGTTCGTTGTCAAGTTGAAAGTGTTCTAAGAACTCTTGCGGTGTTCTGAAATGTTCATAGGGGGTGTCCTGAAGACGCTGTCCGTATTGTTCGATGGCAAGTTGAATGTGTTCTAAGAACTCTCGCGGTGTCCTGAAATGTTCACAAATAAACAAAATGGGGGTGTTCTCAGGACGCTGTCCGTATTGTTCGTTGTCAAGTTGAAAGTGTTCTAAGAACTCACGCGGTGTCCTGAAATGTTCGTAGGGGGTGTCCTGAAGACGCTGTCCATATTGTTCTGTGGCAAGCTGAATGTGTTCTAACAACTCTCGTGGTGTCCTGAAATGTTTGCAAATAAACAAAATGGGGGTGTGTTCTAGGAACTCACGCGGTGTCCTCAAATGTTCGTAGGGGGTGTCCTGAAGACGTTGTCCATATTGTTCTGTGGCAAGCTGAATGTGTTCTAACAACTCTCGTGGTGTCCTGAAATGTTTGCAAAAACAAAATGGGGTGTTCTGAGGACGCTGTCCGTATTGTTCGTTGTCAAGTTGAAAGTGTTCTAAGAACTCTCGCGGTGTTCTGAAATGTTCGTAGGGGTGTTCTGAAGACGCTGTCCGTATTGTTCGATGGCAAGTTGAATGTGTTTTAAGAACTCTCGCGGTGTCCAGAAATGTTTGCAAATAAACAAAATGGGGGTGTTCTGAGGACGCTGTCCATATTGTTCGTTGTCAAGTTGAAAGTGTTCTAAGAACTCTCGCGGTGTCCTGAAATGTTCGCAAAAAAACAAAATAGGGGTGTTCTGAGAACGCTGTCCGTATTGTTTGTAGTCAAGTTAAAAGTGTTGTAAGAACTCTCGCGGTGTCCTGAAATGTTCGTAGGGGGTGTCCTGAAGACGCTGTCCGTATTGTTCTGTGGCAAGCTGAAAGTGTTCTAAGAACACACGCGGTGTCCTCATGTTCGTAGGGGGTGTCCTGAAGACGCTGTCCATATTGTTCTGTGGCAAGCTGAATGTGTTCTAAGAACTCTCGCGGTGTCCTGAAATGTTCACAAAAACAAAATGGGGGTGTTCTGAGGACGCTGTCCGTATTGTTCGTTGTCAAGTTGAAAGTGTTCTAAGAACTCTTGCGGTGTTCTGAAATGTTCATAGGGGGTGTTCTGAAGACGCTGTCCGTATTGTTCATTGTCAAGTTGAAAGTGTTCTAAGAACTCTCACAGTGTTCTGAAATGTTCGTAGGGGGTGTCCTGAAGACGCTGTCCATATTGTTCTGTGGCAAGCTGAATGTGTTCTAAGAACTCTTGCGGTGTCCTGAAATGTTTGCAAATAAACAAAATGGGGGTGTGTTCTAAGAAATCATGCGGTGTCCTCATGTTCGTAGGGGGTGTCCTGAAGACGCTGTCATATTGTTCTGTGGCAAGCTGAATGTGTTCTAAGAACTCTTGCGGTGTCCTGAAATGTTCACAAAAACAAAATGGGGGTGTTCTGAGGACGCTGTCCGTATTGTTCGTTGTCAAGTTGAAAGTGTTCTAAGAACTCTTGCGGTGTTCTGAAATGTTCATAGGGGGTGTCCTGAAGACGCTGTCCGTATTGTTCGATGGCAAGTTGAATGTGTTCTAATAACTCTCGCGGTGTCCTGAAATGTTCACAAATAAACAAAATGGGGGTGTTCTCAGGACGCTGTCCGTATTGTTCGTTGTCAAGTTGAAAGTGTTCTAAGAACTCACGCGGTGTCCTGAAATGTTCGTAGGGGGTGTCCTGAAGACGCTGTCCATATTGTTCTGTGGCAAGCTGAATGTGTTCTAAGAACTCTTGCGGTGTCCTGAAATGTTCACAAATAAACAAAATGGGGGTGTTCTCAGGACGCTGTCCGTATTGTTCGTTGTCAAGTTGAAAGTGTTCTAAGAACTCTTGCGGTGTTCTGAAATGTTCATAGGGGGTGTTCTGAAGACGCTGTCCGTATTGTTCATTGTCAAGTTGAAAGTGTTCTAAGAACTCTCACGGTGTTCTGAAATGTTCGTAGGGGGTGTCCTGAAGACGTTGTCCGTATTGTTCGATGGCAAGTTGAATGTGTTCTAAGAACTCTTGCGGTGTCCTGAAATGTTCACAAATAAACAAAATGGGGGTGTTCTCAGCACGCTGCCCGTATTATTCGTTGTCAAGTTGAAAGTGTTCTAAGAACTCTCGCGATGTCCTGAAATGTTCGTAGGGGGTGTCCTGAAGACGCTGTACGTATTGTTCTCTGGCAAGTTGAAAGTGTTCTAAGAACTCACGCGGTGTCCTGAAATGTTCGTAGGGGGTGTCCTGAAGACGCTGTCTGTATTGTTCTGTGGCAAGCTGAATGTGTTCTAAGAAATCTCGCGGTGTCCTGAAATGTTTGCAAATAAACAAAATGGGGGTGTGTTCTAAGAACTCACGCGGTGTCCTCAAATGTTCGTAGGGGGTGTCCTGAAGACGCTGTCCGTATTGTTCTGTGGAAAGCTGAATGTGTTTTAACAACTCTCGTGGTGTCCTGAAATGTTCGCAAAAACAAAATGGGGCTGTTCTGAGGACGCTGTCCGTATTGTTCGTTGTCAAGTTCAAAGTGTTCTAAGAACTCTCACGGTGTTCTGAAATGTTCGTAGGGGGTGTTCTGAAGACGCTGTCCGTATTGTTCTCTGGCAAGCTGAAAGTATTCTAAGAACTCACGCGGTGTCCTGAAATGTTCGTAGGGGGTGTCCTGAAGACGCTGTCCGTATTGTTCTGTGGCAAGCTGAATGTGTTCTAAGAAGTCTTGCAGTGTCCTGAAATGTTCACAAATAAACAAAATGGGGGTGTTCTCAGGACGCTGTCCGTATTGTTCGTTGTCAAGTTGAAAGTGTTCTAAGAACTCTCGCGGTGTCCTGAAATGTTCGTAGGGGGTGTCCTGAAGACGCTGCCCGTATTGTTCTCTCTCAAGTTGAAAGTGTTCTAAGAACTCTTGCGGTGTTCTGAAATGTTCGTAGGGGGGTGTTCTGAAGACGCTGTCCGTATTGTTCGTTGTCAAGTTGAAAGTGTTCTAAGAACTCTCGAGGTGTTCTGAAATGTTCGTAGGGGGTGTCCTGAAGACGCTGTCCGTATTTTGCGATGGCAAGTTGAATGTGTTCTAAGAACTCTCGCGGTGTCCTGAAATGTTCGCAAATAAACAAAATGGGGGTGTTCTGAGAACGCTGTCTGTATTGTTTGTTGTCAAGTTGAAAGTGTTGTAAGAACTCTCGCAGTGTCCTGAAATGTTCGTAGGGGATGTCCTGAAGACGCTGTCCGTATTGTTCTGTGGCAAGCTGAAAGTGTTCTAAGAACTCACGCGGTGTCCTGAAATGTTCGTAGGGGGTGTCCTGAAGACGCTGTCCGTATTGTTCTGTGGCAAGCTGAATGTGTTCTAAGAACTCTTGCGGTGTCCTGAAATGTTTGCAAATAAACAAAATGGGGGTGTGTTCTAAGAACTCACGCGGTGTCCTCAAATGTTCGTAGGGGGTGTCCTGAAGACGCTGTCCGTATTGTTCTGTGGCAAGCTGAATGTGTTCTGACAACTCTCGTGGTGTCCTGAAATGTTCGCAAAAACAAAATGGGGGTGTTCTGAGGATGCTGTCCGTATTGTTCGTTGTCAAGTTGAAAGTGTTCTAAGAACTCTTGCGGTGTTCTGAAATGTTCATAGGGGGTGTCCTGAAGACGCTGTCCATATTGTTCTGTGGCAAGCTGAATGTGTTCTAAGAACTCTCGCGGTGTCCTGAAATGTTTGCAAATAAACAAAATGGGGGTGTGTTCTAAGAACTCATGCGGTGTCCTCATGTTCGTAGGGGGTGTCCTGAAGACGCTGTCCATATTGTTCTGTGGCAAGCTGAATGTGTTCTATGAACTCTCGCGGTGTCCTGAAATGTTCACAAAAACAAAATGGGGGTGTTCTGAGGACGCTGTCCGTATTGTTCAATGTCAAGTTGAAAGTGTTCTAAGAACTCTTGCGGTGTTCTGAAATGTTCATAGGGGGTGTTCTGAAGACGCTGTCCGTATTGTTCATTGTCAAGTTGAAAGTGTTCTAAGAACTCTCACGGTGTTCTGAAATGTTCGTAGGGGGTGTCCTGAAGACGCTGTCCGTATTGTTCGATGGCAAGTTGAATGTGTTCTAAGAACTCTTGCGGTGTCCTGAAATGTTCACAAATAAACAAAATGGGGGTGTTCTCAGGACGCTGCCCGTATTATTCGTTGTCAAGTTGAAAGTGTTCTAAGAACTCTCGCGATGTCCTGAAATGTTCGTAGGGGGTGTCCTGAAGACGCTGTACGTATTGTTCTCTGGCAAGTTGAAAGTGTTCTAAGAACTCACGCGGTGTCCTGAAATGTTCGTAGGGGGTGTCCTGAAGACGCTGTCTGTATTGTTCTGTGGCAAGCTGAATGTGTTCTAAGAACTCTCGCGGTGTCCTGAAATGTTTGCAAATAAACAAAATGGGGGTGTGTTCGAAGAACTCACTCGGTGTCCTCAAATGTTCGGAGGGGGTGTCCTGAAGACGCTGTCCGTATTGTTCTGTGGCAAGCTGAATGTGTTCTAACAAGCCTCGTGGTGTCCTGAAATGTTCACAAAAACAAAATGGGGGTGTTCTGAGGACGCTGTCTGTATTGTTCATTGTCAAGTTGAAAGTGTTCTAAGAACTCTCGCGGTGTTCTGAAATGTTCGTAGGGGGTGTTCTGAAGACGCTGTCCGTATTGTTCGTTGTCAAGTAGAAAGTGTTCTAAGAACTCTCGCGGTGTTCTGAAATGTTCGTAGGGGGTGTCCTGAAGACGCTGTCCGTATTGTTCGATGGCAAGTTGAATGTGTTCTAAGAACTCTCGCGGTGTCCTGAAATGTTCACAAATAAACAAAATGGGGGTGTTCTGAGGACGCTGTCCATATTGTTCGTTGTCAAGTTGAAAGTGTTCTAAGAACTCTCGCGGTGTCCTGAAATGTTCACAAATAAACAAAATGGGGGTGTTCTGAGAAAGCTGTCCGTATTGTTTTTGTCAAGTTGAAAGTGTTGTAAGAACTCTCGCAGTGTCCCGAAATGTTAGCATGGGATTTCCTGAAGACGCTGTCCGTATTGTTCTGTGGCAAGCTGAAAGTGTTCTAAGAACTCACGCGGTGTCCTGAAATGTTCGTAGGGGGTGTCCTGAAGACGCTGTCCATATTGTTCTGTGGCAAGCTGAATGTGTTCTAAGAACTCTCGCGGTGTCCTGAAATGTTTGCAAATAAACAAAATGGGGGAGTGTTCTAAGAACTCATGCGGTGTCCTCATGTTCATAGGCGGTGTCCTGAAGACGCTGTCCATATTGTTCTGTGGCAAGCTGAATGTGTTCTATGAACTCTCGCGGTGTCCTGAAATGTTCACAAAAACAAAATGGGGGTGTTCTGAGGACGCTGTCCGTATTGTTGAATGTCAAGTTGAAAGTGTTCTAAGAACTCTTGCGGTGTTCTGAAATTTTCGTAGGGGGTGTACTGAAGACGCTGTCCGTATTGTTCGATGGCAAGTTGAATGTGTTCTAAGAACTCTCGCGGTGTCCTGAAATGTTCAGAAATAAACAAAATGGGGGTGTTCTCAGGACGCTGTCCGTATTGTTCGTTGTCAAGTTGAAAGTGTTCTAAGAACTCACGCGGTGTCCTGGAATGTTCGTAGGGGGTGTCCTGAAGACGCTGTCCGTATTGTTCTGTGGCAAGCTGAAAGTGTTCTAAGAACTCACGCAGTGGCTTGAAATGTTCGTAAGGGGTGTCCTGAAGACGCTGTCCGTATTGTTCTGTGGCAAGCTGAATGTGTTCTAAGAAGTCTCGCAGTGTCCTGAAATGTTGACAAATAAACAAAATGGGGGTGTTCTCAGGACGCTGTCCGTATTGTTCGTTGTCAAGTTGAAAGTGTTCTAAGACCTCTCGCGGTGTCCTGAAATGTTCATTGGGGGTCTCCTGAAGACGCTGTCCGTATTGTTCTCTCTCAAGTTGAAAGTGTTCTAAGAACTCACGCGGTGTCCTGAAATGTTCTTAGGGGGTGTCCTGAAGACGCTGTCCGTATTGTTCTGTGGCAAGCTGAATGTGTTCTAAGAACTCTTGCGGTGTCCTGAAATGTTTGCAAATAAACAAAATGGGGGTGTGTTCTAAGAACTCACGCGGTGTCTCAAATGTTCGTAGGGGGTGTCCTGAAGACGCTGTCCGTATTGTTCTGTGGCAAGCTGAATGTGTTCTAAGAACACTCGCGGTGTCCTGAAATGTTCGCAAAAACAAAATGGGGGTGTTCTGAGGACGCTGTCTGTATTGTTCATTGTCAAGTTGAAAGTGTACTAAGAACTCTTGCGGTGTCCTGAAATGTTCACAAATAAACAAAATGGGGGTGTTCTCAGGACGCTGTCCGTATTGTTCGTTGTCAAGTTGAAAGTGTTCTAAGAACTCTCGCGGTGTCCTGAAATGTTCATAGGGGGTGTCCTGAAGACACTGTCCGTATTGTTCTCTGGCAAATTGAAAGTGTCCTAAGAACTCACGCGTGTCCTGAAATGTTCGTAGGGGGTGTCCTGAAGACGCTGTCCATATTGTTCTGTGGCAAGCTGAATGTGTTCTAAGAACTCTCGCGGTGTCCTGAAATGTTTGCAAATAAACAAAATGGGGGTGTGTTCTAAGAACTCATGCGGTGTCCTCATGTTCGTAGGGGGTGTCCTGAAGACGCTGTCCATATTGTTCTGTGGCAAGCTGAATGTGTTCTATGAACTCTCGCGGTGTCCTGAAATGTTCACAAAAACAAAATGGGGGTGTTCTGAGGACGCTGTCCGTATTGTTCAATGTCAAGTTGAAAGTGTTCTAAGAACTCTTGCGGTGTTCTGAAATGTTCATAGGGGGTGTTCTGAAGACGCTGTCCGTATTGTTCATTGTCAAGTTGAAAGTGTTCTAAGAACTCTCACGGTGTTCTGAAATGTTCGTAGGGGGTGTCCTGAAGACGCTGTCCGTATTGTTCGATGGCAAGTTGAATGTGTTCTAAGAACTCTTGCGGTGTCCTGAAATGTTCACAAATAAACAAAATGGGGGTGTTCTCAGGACGCTGCCCGTATTATTCGTTGTCAAGTTGAAAGTGTTCTAAGAACTCTCGCGATGTCCTGAAATGTTCGTAGGGGGTGTCCTGAAGACGCTGTACGTATTGTTCTCTGGCAAGTTGAAAGTGTTCTAAGAACTCACGCGGTGTCCTGAAATGTTCGTAGGGGGTGTCCTGAAGACGCTGTCTGTATTGTTCTGTGGCAAGCTGAATGTGTTCTAAGAACTCTCGCGGTGTCCTGAAATGTTTGCAAATAAACAAAATGGGGGTGTGTTCGAAGAACTCACTCGGTGTCCTCAAATGTTCGGAGGGGGTGTCCTGAAGACGCTGTCCGTATTGTTCTGTGGCAAGCTGAATGTGTTCTAACAAGCCTCGTGGTGTCCTGAAATGTTCACAAAAACAAAATGGGGGTGTTCTGAGGACGCTGTCTGTATTGTTCATTGTCAAGTTGAAAGTGTTCTAAGAACTCTCGCGGTGTTCTGAAATGTTCGTAGGGGGTGTTCTGAAGACGCTGTCCGTATTGTTCGTTGTCAAGTAGAAAGTGTTCTAAGAACTCTCGCGGTGTTCTGAAATGTTCGTAGGGGGTGTCCTGAAGACGCTGTCCGTATTGTTCTCTGGCAAATTGAAAGTGTCCTAAGAACTCACGCGTGTCCTGAAATGTTCGTAGGGGGTGTCCTGAAGACGCTGTCCATATTGTTCTGTGGCAAGCTGAATGTGTTCTAAGAACTCTCGCGGTGTCCTGAAATGTTTGCAAATAAACAAAATGGGGGTGTGTTCTAAGAACTCATGCGGTGTCCTCATGTTCGTAGGGGGTGTCCTGAAGACGCTGTCCATATTGTTCTGTGGCAAGCTGAATGTGTTCTATGAACTCTCGCGGTGTCCTGAAATGTTCACAAAAACAAAATGGGGGTGTTCTGAGGACGCTGTCCGTATTGTTCAATGTCAAGTTGAAAGTGTTCTAAGAACTCTTGCGGTGTTCTGAAATGTTCATAGGGGGTGTTCTGAAGACGCTGTCCGTATTGTTCATTGTCAAGTTGAAAGTGTTCTAAGAACTCTCACGGTGTTCTGAAATGTTCGTAGGGGGTGTCCTGAAGACGCTGTCCGTATTGTTCGATGGCAAGTTGAATGTGTTCTAAGAACTCTTGCGGTGTCCTGAAATGTTCACAAATAAACAAAATGGGGGTGTTCTCAGGACGCTGCCCGTATTATTCGTTGTCAAGTTGAAAGTGTTCTAAGAACTCTCGCGATGTCCTGAAATGTTCGTAGGGGGTGTCCTGAAGACGCTGTACGTATTGTTCTCTGGCAAGTTGAAAGTGTTCTAAGAACTCACGCGGTGTCCTGAAATGTTCGTAGGGGGTGTCCTGAAGACGCTGTCTGTATTGTTCTGTGGCAAGCTGAATGTGTTCTAAGAACTCTCGCGGTGTCCTGAAATGTTTGCAAATAAACAAAATGGGGGTGTGTTCGAAGAACTCACTCGGTGTCCTCAAATGTTCGGAGGGGGTGTCCTGAAGACGCTGTCCGTATTGTTCTGTGGCAAGCTGAATGTGTTCTAACAAGCCTCGTGGTGTCCTGAAATGTTCACAAAAACAAAATGGGGGTGTTCTGAGGACGCTGTCTGTATTGTTCATTGTCAAGTTGAAAGTGTTCTAAGAACTCTCGCGGTGTTCTGAAATGTTCGTAGGGGGTGTTCTGAAGACGCTGTCCGTATTGTTCGTTGTCAAGTAGAAAGTGTTCTAAGAACTCTCGCGGTGTTCTGAAATGTTCGTAGGGGGTGTCCTGAAGACGCTGTCCTTATTGTTCGATGGCAAGTTGAATGTGTTCTAAGAACTCTCGCGGTGTCCTGAAATGTTCACAAATAAACAAAATGGGGGTGTTCTGAGGACGCTGTCCATATTGTTCGTTGTCAAGTTGAAAGTGTTCTAAGAACTCTCGCGGTGTCCTGAAATGTTCACAAATAAACAAAATGGGGGTGTTCTGAGAAAGCTGTCCGTATTGTTTTTGTCAAGTTGAAAGTGTTGTAAGAACTCTCGCAGTGTCCCGAAATGTTAGCATGGGATTTCCTGAAGACGCTGTCCGTATTGTTCTGTGGCAAGCTGAAAGTGTTCTAAGAACTCACGCGGTGTCCTGAAATGTTCGTAGGGGGTGTCCTGAAGACGCTGTCCATATTGTTCTGTGGCAAGCTGAATGTGTTCTAAGAACTCTCGCGGTGTCCTGAAATGTTTGCAAATAAACAAAATGGGGGAGTGTTCTAAGAACTCATGCGGTGTCCTCATGTTCATAGGCGGTGTCCTGAAGACGCTGTCCATATTGTTCTGTGGCAAGCTGAATGTGTTCTATGAACTCTCGCGGTGTCCTGAAATGTTCACAAAAACAAAATGGGGGTGTTCTGAGGACGCTGTCCGTATTGTTGAATGTCAAGTTGAAAGTGTTCTAAGAACTCTTGCGGTGTTCTGAAATTTTCGTAGGGGGTGTACTGAAGACGCTGTCCGTATTGTTCGATGGCAAGTTGAATGTGTTCTAAGAACTCTCGCGGTGTCCTGAAATGTTCAGAAATAAACAAAATGGGGGTGTTCTCAGGACGCTGTCCGTATTGTTCGTTGTCAAGTTGAAAGTGTTCTAAGAACTCACGCGGTGTCCTGAAATGTTCGTAGGGGGTGTCCTGAAGACGCTGTCCGTATTGTTCTGTGGCAAGCTGAAAGTGTTCTAAGAACTCACGCAGTGGCTTGAAATGTTCGTAAGGGGTGTCCTGAAGACGCTGTCCGTATTGTTCTGTGGCAAGCTGAATGTGTTCTAAGAAGTCTCGCAGTGTCCTGAAATGTTGACAAATAAACAAAATGGGGGTGTTCTCAGGACGCTGTCCGTATTGTTCGTTGTCAAGTTGAAAGTGTTCTAAGACCTCTCGCGGTGTCCTGAAATGTTCATTGGGGGTCTCCTGAAGACGCTGTCCGTATTGTTCTCTCTCAAGTTGAAAGTGTTCTAAGAACTCACGCGGTGTCCTGAAATGTTCTTAGGGGGTGTCCTGAAGACGCTGTCCGTATTGTTCTGTGGCAAGCTGAATGTGTTCTAAGAACTCTTGCGGTGTCCTGAAATGTTTGCAAATAAACAAAATGGGGGTGTGTTCTAAGAACTCACGCGGTGTCTCAAATGTTCGTAGGGGGTGTCCTGAAGACGCTGTCCGTATTGTTCTGTGGCAAGCTGAATGTGTTCTAAGAACACTCGCGGTGTCCTGAAATGTTCGCAAAAACAAAATGGGGGTGTTCTGAGGACGCTGTCTGTATTGTTCATTGTCAAGTTGAAAGTGTACTAAGAACTCTTGCGGTGTCCTGAAATGTTCACAAATAAACAAAATGGGGGTGTTCTCAGGACGCTGTCCGTATTGTTCGTTGTCAAGTTGAAAGTGTTCTAAGAACTCTCGCGGTGTCCTGAAATGTTCATAGGGGGTGTCCTGAAGACACTGTCCGTATTGTTCTCTGGCAAATTGAAAGTGTCCTAAGAACTCACGCGTGTCCTGAAATGTTCGTAGGGGGTGTCCTGAAGACGCTGTCCGTATTGTTCTGTGGCAAGCTGCATGTGTTCTAACAACTCTTGCGGTGTCCTGAAATGTTTGCAAATAAACAAAATGGGGGTGTGTTCGAAGAACTCACTCGGTGTCCTCAAATGTTCGTAGGGGGTGTCTTGAAGACGCTGTCCGTATTGTTCTGTGGCAAGCTGAATGTGTTCTAACAACCCTCGTGGTGTCCTGAAATGTTCACAAAACCAAAATGGGGGTGTTCTGAGGACGCTGTCTGTATTGTTCATTGTCAAGTTGAAAGTGTTCTAAGAACTCTCGCGGTGTTCTGAAATGTTCGTAGGGGGTGTTCTGAAGACGCTGTCCGTATTGTTCGTTGTCAAGTTGAAAGTGTTCTAAAAACTCTCGCGGTGTTCTGAAATGTTCGTAGGGGGTGTCCTGAAGACGCTGTCCGTATTTTTCGATGGCAAGTTGAATGTGTTCTAAGAACTCTCGCGGTGTCCTGAAATGTTCACAAAACCAAAATGGGGGTGTTCTGAGGACGCTGTCTGTATTGTTCATTGTCAAGTTGAAAGTGTTCTAAGAACTCTCGCAGTGTTCTGAAATGTTCGTAGGGGGTGTTCTGAAGACGCTGTCCGTATTGTTCGTTGTCAAGTTGAAAGTGTTGTAAGAACTCTCGCAGTGTCCTGAAATGTTCGTAGGGGATGTCCTGAAGACGCTGTCCGTATTGTTCTGTGGCAAGCTGAAAGTGTTCTAAGAACTCACGCGGTGTCCTGAAATGTTCGCAGGGGGTGTCCTGAAGACGCTGTCCATATTGTTCTGTGGCAAGCTGAATGTGTTCTAAGAACTCTTGCGGTGTCCTGAAATGTTTGCAAATAAACAAAATGGGGGTGTGTTCTAAGAAATCATGCGGTGTCCTCATGTTCGTAGGGGGTGTCCTGAAGACGCTGTCATATTGTTCTGTGGCAAGCTGAATGTGTTCTAAGAACTCTTGCGGTGACCTGAAATGTTCACAAAAACAAAATGGGGGTGTTCTGAGGACGCTGTCCGTATTGTTCGTTGTCAAGTTGAAAGTGTTCTAAGAACTCTTGCGGTGTTCTGAAATGTTCATAGGGGGTGTCCTGAAGACGCTGTCCGTATTGTTCGATGGCAAGTTGAATGTGTTCTAAGAACTCTCGCGGTGTCCTGAAATGTTCACAAATAAACAAAATGGGGGTGTTCTCAGGACGCTGTCCGTATTGTTCGTTGTCAAGTTGAAAGTGTTCTAAGAACTCACGCGGTGTCCTGAAATGTTCGTAGGGGGTGTCCTGAAGACGCTGTCCATATTGTTCTGTGGCAAGCTGAATGTGTTCTAACAACTCTCGTGGTGTCCTGAAATGTTTGCAAATAAACAAAATGGGGGTGTGTTCTAGGAACTCACGCGGTGTCCTCAAATGTTCGTAGGGGGTGTCCTGAAGACGTTGTCCATATTGTTCTGTGGCAAGCTGAATGTGTTCTAACAACTCTCGTGGTGTCCTGAAATGTTTGCAAAAACAAAATGGGGTGTTCTGAGGACGCTGTCCGTATTGTTCGTTGTCAAGTTGAAAGTGTTCTAAGAACTCTCGCGGTGTTCTGAAATGTTCGTAGGGGTGTTCTGAAGACGCTGTCCGTATTGTTCGATGGCAAGTTGAATGTGTTTTAAGAACTCTCGCGGTGTCCAGAAATGTTTGCAAATAAACAAAATGGGGGTGTTCTGAGGACGCTGTCCATATTGTTCGTTGTCAAGTTGAAAGTGTTCTAAGAACTCTCGCGGTGTCCTGAAATGTTCGCAAAAAAACAAAATAGGGTTGTTCTGAGAACGCTGTCCGTATTGTTTGTAGTCAAGTTAAAAGTGTTGTAAGAACTCTCGCGGTGTCCTGAAATGTTCGTAGGGGGTGTCCTGAAGACGCTGTCCGTATTGTTCTGTGGCAAGCTGAAAGTGTTCTAAGAACACACGCGGTGTCCTCATGTTCGTAGGGGGTGTCCTGAAGACGCTGTCCATATTGTTCTGTGGCAAGCTGAATGTGTTCTAAGAACTCTCGCGGTGTCCTGAAATGTTCACAAAAACAAAATGGGGGTGTTCTGAGGACGCTGTCCGTATTGTTCGTTGTCAAGTTGAAAGTGTTCTAAGAACTCTTGCGGTGTTCTGAAATGTTCATAGGGGGTGTTCTGAAGACGCTGTCCGTATTGTTCATTGTCAAGTTGAAAGTGTTCTAAGAACTCTCACGGTGTTCTGAAATGTTCGTAGGGGGTGTCCTGAAGACGCTGTCCATATTGTTCTGTGGCAAGCTGAATGTGTTCTAAGAACTCTTGCGGTGTCCTGAAATGTTTGCAAATAAACAAAATGGGGGTGTGTTCTAAGAAATCATGCGGTGTCCTCATGTTCGTAGGGGGTGTCCTGAAGACGCTGTCATATTGTTCTGTGGCAAGCTGAATGTGTTCTAAGAACTCTTGCGGTGTCCTGAAATGTTCACAAAAACAAAATGGGGGTGTTCTGAGGACGCTGTCCGTATTGTTCGTTGTCAAGTTGAAAGTGTTCTAAGAACTCTTGCGGTGTTCTGAAATGTTCATAGGGGGTGTCCTGAAGACGCTGTCCGTATTGTTCGATGGCAAGTTGAATGTGTTCTAATAACTCTCGCGGTGTCCTGAAATGTTCACAAATAAACAAAATGGGGGTGTTCTCAGGACGCTGTCCGTATTGTTCGTTGTCAAGTTGAAAGTGTTCTAAGAACTCACGCGGTGTCCTGAAATGTTCGTAGGGGGTGTCCTGAAGACGCTGTCCATATTGTTCTGTGGCAAGCTGAATGTGTTCTAAGAACTCTTGCGGTGTCCTGAAATGTTCACAAATAAACAAAATGGGGGTGTTCTCAGGACGCTGTCCGTATTGTTCGTTGTCAAGTTGAAAGTGTTCTAAGAACTCTTGCGGTGTTCTGAAATGTTCATAGGGGGTGTTCTGAAGACGCTGTCCGTATTGTTCATTGTCAAGTTGAAAGTGTTCTAAGAACTCTCACGGTGTTCTGAAATGTTCGTAGGGGGTGTCCTGAAGACGTTGTCCGTATTGTTCGATGGCAAGTTGAATGTGTTCTAAGAACTCTTGCGGTGTCCTGAAATGTTCACAAATAAACAAAATGGGGGTGTTCTCAGCACGCTGCCCGTATTATTCGTTGTCAAGTTGAAAGTGTTCTAAGAACTCTCGCGATGTCCTGAAATGTTCGTAGGGGGTGTCCTGAAGACGCTGTACGTATTGTTCTCTGGCAAGTTGAAAGTGTTCTAAGAACTCACGCGGTGTCCTGAAATGTTCGTAGGGGGTGTCCTGAAGACGCTGTCTGTATTGTTCTGTGGCAAGCTGAATGTGTTCTAAGAAATCTCGCGGTGTCCTGAAATGTTTGCAAATAAACAAAATGGGGGTGTGTTCTAAGAACTCACGCGGTGTCCTCAAATGTTCGTAGGGGGTGTCCTGAAGACGCTGTCCGTATTGTTCTGTGGAAAGCTGAATGTGTTTTAACAACTCTCGTGGTGTCCTGAAATGTTCGCAAAAACAAAATGGGGCTGTTCTGAGGACGCTGTCCGTATTGTTCGTTGTCAAGTTCAAAGTGTTCTAAGAACTCTCACGGTGTTCTGAAATGTTCGTAGGGGGTGTTCTGAAGACGCTGTCCGTATTGTTCTCTGGCAAGCTGAAAGTATTCTAAGAACTCACGCGGTGTCCTGAAATGTTCGTAGGGGGTGTCCTGAAGACGCTGTCCGTATTGTTCTGTGGCAAGCTGAATGTGTTCTAAGAAGTCTTGCAGTGTCCTGAAATGTTCACAAATAAACAAAATGGGGGTGTTCTCAGGACGCTGTCCGTATTGTTCGTTGTCAAGTTGAAAGTGTTCTAAGAACTCTCGCGGTGTCCTGAAATGTTCGTAGGGGGTGTCCTGAAGACGCTGCCCGTATTGTTCTCTCTCAAGTTGAAAGTGTTCTAAGAACTCTTGCGGTGTTCTGAAATGTTCGTAGGGGGGTGTTCTGAAGACGCTGTCCGTATTGTTCGTTGTCAAGTTGAAAGTGTTCTAAGAACTCTCGAGGTGTTCTGAAATGTTCGTAGGGGGTGTCCTGAAGACGCTGTCCGTATTTTGCGATGGCAAGTTGAATGTGTTCTAAGAAATCTCGCGGTGTCCTGAAATGTTCGCAAATAAACAAAATGGGGGTGTTCTGAGAACGCTGTCTGTATTGTTTGTTGTCAAGTTGAAAGTGTTGTAAGAACTCTCGCAGTGTCCTGAAATGTTCGTAGGGGATGTCCTGAAGACGCTGTCCGTATTGTTCTGTGGCAAGCTGAAAGTGTTCTAAGAACTCACGCGGTGTCCTGAAATGTTCGTAGGGGGTGTCCTGAAGACGCTGTCCGTATTGTTCTGTGGCAAGCTGAATGTGTTCTAAGAACTCTTGCGGTGTCCTGAAATGTTTGCAAATAAACAAAATGGGGGTGTGTTCTAAGAACTCACGCGGTGTCCTCAAATGTTCGTAGGGGGTGTCCTGAAGACGCTGTCCGTATTGTTCTGTGGCAAGCTGAATGTGTTCTGACAACTCTCGTGGTGTCCTGAAATGTTCGCAAAAACAAAATGGGGGTGTTCTGAGGATGCTGTCCGTATTGTTCGTTGTCAAGTTGAAAGTGTTCTAAGAACTCTTGCGGTGTTCTGAAATGTTCATAGGGGGTGTCCTGAAGACGCTGTCCATATTGTTCTGTGGCAAGCTGAATGTGTTCTAAGAACTCTCGCGGTGTCCTGAAATGTTTGCAAATAAACAAAATGGGGGTGTGTTCTAAGAACTCATGCGGTGTCCTCATGTTCGTAGGGGGTGTCCTGAAGACGCTGTCCATATTGTTCTGTGGCAAGCTGAATGTGTTCTATGAACTCTCGCGGTGTCCTGAAATGTTCACAAAAACAAAATGGGGGTGTTCTGAGGACGCTGTCCGTATTGTTCAATGTCAAGTTGAAAGTGTTCTAAGAACTCTTGCGGTGTTCTGAAATGTTCGTAGGGGGTGTTCTGAAGACGCTGTCCGTATTGTTCTCTGGCAAGCTGAAAGTATTCTAAGAACTCACTAGGTGTCCTGAAATGTTCGTAGGGGGTGTCCTGAAGACGCTGTCCGTATTGTTCTGTGGCAAGCTGAATGTGTTCTAAGAAGTCTTGCAGTGTCCTGAAATGTTCACAAATAAACAAAATGGGGGTGTTCTCAGGACGCTGTCCGTATTGTTCGTTGTCAAGTTGAAAGTGTTCTAAGAACTCTCGCGGTGTCCTGAAATGTTCGTAGGGGGTGTCCTGAAGACGCTGCCCGTATTGTTCTCTCTCAAGTTGAAAGTGTTCTAAGAACTCTTGCGGTGTTCTGAAATGTTCGTAGGGGGGTGTTCTGAAGACGCTGTCCGTATTGTTCGTTGTCAAGTTGAAAGTGTTCTAAGAACTCTCGAGGTGTTCTGAAATGTTCGTAGGGGGTGTCCTGAAGACGCTGTCCGTATTTTTCGATGGCAAGTTGAATGTGTTCTAAAAACTCTCGCGGTGTCCTGAAATGTTCGCAAATAAACAAAATGGGGGTGTTCTGAGAACGCTGTCCGTATTGTTTGTTGTCAAGTTGAAAGTGTTCTAAGAACTCTCGCGGTGTCCTGAAATGTTCGTAGGGGGTGTCCTGAAGACGCTGTCCGTATTTTTCTGTGGCAAGCTGAATGTGTTCTAAGAAGTCTTGCGGTGTCCTGAAATGTTTGCAAATAAACAAAATGGGGGTGTGTTCTAAGAACTCACGCGGTCTACTCATGTTCGTAGGGGGTGTCCTGAAGATGCTGTCCGTATTGTTCTGTGGCAAGCTGAATGTGTTCTAAGAACTCTCGCGGTGTCCTGAAATGTTCGCAAATAAACAAAATGGGGGTGTTCTGAGAACGCTGTCCGTATTGTTTGTTGTCAAGTTGAAAGTGTTGTAAGAACTCTCGCGGTGTCCTGAAATGATCGTAGAGGGTGTCCTGAAGACGCTGTCTGTATTGTTCTGTGGCAAGCTGAAAGTCTTCTAAGAACTCACGCGGTGTCCTGAAATGTTCGCAGGGGGTGTCCTGAAGACGCTGTCCGTATTCTTATGTGGCAAGCTGAATGTGTTCTAAGAACTCTTGCGGTCTCCTGAAATGTTTGCAAATAAACAAAATGGGGGTGTGTTCTAAGAACTCACGCGGTGTCCTCAAATGTTCGTAGGGGCTGTCCTGAAGACGCTGTCCGTATTGTTCTGTGGCAAGCTGAATGTGTTCTAACAACTCTCGTGGTGTCCTGAAATGTTCGCAAAAACAAAATGGGGGTGTTCTGAGGACGCTGTCCGTATTGTTCGTTGTCAAGTTGAAAGTTATCTAAGAACTCTCACGGTGTTCTGAAATGTTCGTAGGGGGTGTTCTGAGTATGCTGTCCGTATTGTTCTGTGGCAAGCTGAATGTGTTCTAAGAAGTCTCGCAGTGTCCTGAAATGTTCACAAATAAACAAAATGGGGGTGTTCTCAGGACAGTGTCCGTATTGTTCGTTGTCAAGTTGAAAGTGTTCTAAGAACTCTCGCGGTGTCCTGAAATGTTCGTAGGGGGTGTCCTGAAGACGCTGTCCGTATTGTTCTCTCTCAAGTTGAAAGTGTTCTAAGAACTCAGGCGGTGTCCTGAAATGTTCATAGGGGGTGTCCTGAAGACGCTGTCCGTATTGTTCGTTGTCAAGTTGAAAGTGTTCTAAGAACTCTCGCGGTGTTCTGAAATGTTCGTAGGGGGTGTCCTGAAGACGCTGTCTTTATTATTCGATGGCAAGTTGAATGTGTTCTAAGAACTCTTGCGGTGTTCTGAAATGTTCATAGGGGGTGTTCTGAAAACGCTGTCCGTATTGTTCGTTGTCAAGTTGAAAGTGTTCTAAGAACTCTCGCGGTGTTCTGAAATGTTCGTATGGGGTGTCCTGAAGACGCTGTCCGTATTGTTCGATGGCAAGTTGAATGTGTTCTAAGAACTCTCGCGGTGTCCTGAAATGTTTGCAAATAAACAAAATGGGGGTGTTCTGAGAACGCTGTCTGTATTGTTTGTTGTCAAGTTGAAAGTGTTGTAAGAACTCTCGCGGTGTCCTGAAATGTTCGTAGGGGGTGTCCTGAAGACGCTGTCCGTATTTTTCTGTGGCAAGCTGAATGTGTTCTAAGAAGTCTTGCGGTGTCCTGAAATGTTTGCAAATAAACAAAATGGGGGTGTGTTCTAATAACTCACGCGGTCTACTCATGTTCGTAGGGGGTGTCCTGAAGATGCTGTCCGTATTGTTCTGTGGAAAGCTGAATGTGTTCTAATAACTCTCGCGGTGTCCTGAAATGTTTGCAAAAACAAAATGGGGGTGTTCTGAGGACGCTGTCCGTAATGTTCGTTGTCAAGTTGAAAGTGTTCTAAGAACTCTCACGGTGTTCTGAAATGTTCGTAGGGGGTGTTCTGAAGACGCTGTCCGTATTGTTCTGTGGCAAGCTGAATGTGTTCTAAGAAGTCCTGCAGTGTCCTGAAATGTTCACAAATAAACAAAATGGAGGTGTTCTCAGGACGCTGTCCGTATTGTTCGTTGTCAAGTTGAAAGTGTTCTAAGAACTCTCGCGGTGTCCTGAAATGTTCGTAGGGGGTGTCCTGAAGATGCTGTCCGTATTGTTCTCTCTCAAGTTGAAAGTGTTCTAAGAACTCACGCGGTGTCCTGAAATGTTCATAGGGGGTGTCCTGAAGACGCTGTCCGTATTGTTCGTTGTCAAGTTGAAAGTGTTCTAAGAACTCACGCGGTGTCCTGAAATGTTCGTAGGGGGTGTCCTGAAGACGCTGTCTTTATTGTTCGATGGCAAGTTGAATGTGTTCTAAGAACTCTCGCGGTGTTCTGAAATGTTCATAGGGGGTGTTCTGAAGACGCTGTCCGTATTGTTCGTTGTCAAGTTGAAAGTGTTCTAAGAACTCTCGCAGTGTTCTGAAATGTTCGTAGGGGGTGTCCTGAAGACGCTGTCTGTATTGTTCGATGGCAAGTTGAATGTGTTCTAAGAACTCTTGCGGTGTCCTGAAATGTTCGCAAATAAACAAAATGGGGGTGTTCTGAGAACGCTGTCCGTATTGTTTGTTGTCAAGTTGAAAGTGTTCTAAGAACTCTCGCGGTGTTCTGAAATGTTCATAGGGGGTGTTCTGAAGACGCTGTCCGTATTGCTCGTTGTCAAGTTGAAAGTGTTCTAAGAACTCTCACGGTGTTCTGAAATGTTCGTAGTGGGTGTCCTGAAGATGCTGTCTGTATTGTTCGATGGCAAGTTGAATGTGTTCTAAGAACTCTCGCGGTGTCCTGAAATGTTCGCAAATAAACAAAATGGGGGTGTTCTGAGAACGCTGTCCGTATTGTTTGTTGTCAAGTTGAAAGTGTTGTAAGAACTCTCGCGGTGTCCTGAAATGATCGTAGAGGGTGTCCTGAAGACGCTGTCTGTATTGTTCTGTGGCAAGCTGAAAGTCTTCTAAGAACTCACGCGGTGTCCTGAAATGTTCGTAGGGGGTGTCCTGAAGACGCTGTCCGTATTCTTCTGTGGCAAGCTGAATGTGTTCTAAGAAGTCTCGCGGTGTCCTGAAATGTTTGCAAATAAACAAAATGAGGGTGTGTTCTAAGAACTCTCGTGGTGTCCGGAAATGTTCGCAAAAACAAAATGGGGGTGTTCTGAGGACACTGTCCGTATTGTTCGTTGTCAAGTTGAAAGTGTTCTAAGAACTCTCACGGTGTTCTGAAATGTTCATAGGGGGTGTTCTGAAGACGCTGTCCGTATTGTTCTGCGGCAAGCTGAAAGTGTTCTAAGAACTCACGCGGTGTCCTGAAATGTTCGTAGGGGGTGTCCTGAAGACGCTGTCCGTATTGTTCTGTGGCAAGCTGAATGTGTTCTAAGAAGTCTCGCAGTGTCCTGAAATGTTGACAAATAAACAAAATGGGGGTGTTCTCAGGACGCTGTCCGTATTGTTCGTTGTCAAGTTGAAAGTGTTCTAAGAACTCTCGCGGTGTCCAGAAATGTTCGTAGGGGGTGTCCTGAAGACGCTGTCCGTATTGTTCTCTCTCAAGTTGAAAGTGTTCTAAGAACTCACGCGGTGTCCTGAAATGTTCATAGGGGGTGTCCTGAAGACGCTGTCCGTATTGTTCTGTGGCAAGCTGAATGTGTTCTAAGAACTCTTGAGGTGTCCTGAAATGTTTGCAAATTAACAAAATGGAGGTGTGTTCTAAGAACTCACGCGGTGTCCTCAAATGTTCGTAGGGGGTGTCCTGAAGACGCTGTCCGTATTGTTCTGTGGCAAGCTGAATGTGTTCTAAGAACACTCGCGGTGTCCTGAAATGTTCGCAAAAACAAAATGGGGGTGTTCTGAGGACGCTGTCTGTATTGTTCATTGTCAAGTTGAAAGTGTACTAAGAACTCTTGCGGTGTCCTGAAATGTTCACAAATAAACAAAATGGGGGTGTTCTCAGGACGCTGTCCGTATTGTTCGTTGTCAAGTTGAAAGTGTCCTAATAACTCACGCGTGTCCTGAAATGTTCGTAGGGGGTGTCCTGAAGACGCTGTCCGTATTGTTCTGTGGCAAGCTGAATGTGTTCTAAGAACACTCGCGGTGTCCTGAAATGTTTGTAAATAAACAAAATGGGGGTGTGTTCTAAGAACTCACTCGGTGTCCTCAAATGTTCGTAGGGGGTGTCCTGAAGACGCTGTCCGTATTGTTCTGTGGCAAGCTGAATGTGTTCTAACAACCCTCGTGGTGTCCTGAAATGTTCACAAAAACAAAATGGGGGTGTTCTGAGGACGCTGTCTGTATTGTTCGTTGTCAAGTTCAAAGTGTGTTAAGAACTCTCGCGGTGTTCTGAAATGTTCGTAGGGGGTGTTCTGAAGACGCTGTCCGTATTGTTCGTTGTCAAGTTGAAAGTGTTCTAAGAACTCTCGCGGTGTTCTGAAATGTTTGTAGGGGGTGTCCTGAAGACGCTGTCCGTATTGTTCGATGGCAAGTTGAATGTGTTCTAAGAACTCTCGCGGTGTCCTGAAATGTTCGCAAATAAACAAAATGGGGGTGTTCTGAGGACGCTGTCCATATTGTTCATTGTCAAGTTGAAAGTGTTCTAAGAACTCTCGCGGTGTCCTGAAATGTTCGCAAATAAACAAAATGGGGGTGTTCTGAGAACGCTGTCCGTATTGTTTGTTGTCAAGTTGAAAGTGTTGTAAGAACTCTCGCAGTGTCCTGAAATGTTCGTAGGGGGTGTCCTGAAGACGCTGTCCATATTGTTCTGTGGCAAGCTGAAAGTGTTCTAAGAACTCACGCGGTGTCCTGAAATGTTCGTAGGGGGTGTCCTGAAGACGCTGTCCGTATTGTTCTGTGGCAAGCTGAATGTGTTCTAAGAACTCTCGCGGTGTCCTGAAATGTTTGCAAACAAACAAAATGGGGGTGTGTTCTAAAAACTCATGCGGTGTCCTCATGTTCGTAGGGGGTGTCCTGAAGACGCTGTCCATATTGTTCTGTGGCAAGCTGAATGTGTTCTAAGAACTCTAGCGGTGTCCTGAAATGTTCACAAAAACAAAATGGGGGTGTTCTGAGGACGCTGTCCGCATTGTTCGTTGTCAAGTTGAAAGTGTTCTAAGAACTCTCGCGGTGTTCTGTAATGTTCATAGGGGGTGTTCTGAAGACGCTGTCCGTATTGTTCATTGTCAAGTTGAAAGTGTTCTAAGAACTCTCGCAGTGTTCTGAAATGTTCGTAGGGGGTGTCCTGAAGACGCTGTCCGTATTGTTCGATGGCAAGTTGAATGTGTTCTAAGAACTCTCGCGGTGTCCTGAAATGTTCACAAATAAACAAAATGGGGGTGTTCTCAGGACGCTGTCCGTATTGTTCGTTGTCACGTTGAAAGTGTTCTAAGAACTCACGTGGTGTCCTGAAATGTTCGTAGGGGGTGTCCTGAAGACGCTGTCCGTATTGTTCTGTGGTAAGCTGAATGTGTTCTAAGAACTCTTGCGGTGTCCTGAAATGTTTGCAAATAAACAAAATGGGGTGTGTTCTAAGAACTCACGCGGTGTCCTCAAATGTTCGTAGGGGGTGTCCTGAAGACGCTGTCCATATTGTTCTGTGGCAAGCTGAATGTGTTCTAACAACTCTCGTGGTGTCCTGAAATGTTCGCAAAAACAAAATGGGGTGTTCTGAGGACGCTGTCCGTATTGTTCGTTGTCAAGTTGAAAGTCTTCTAAGAACTCTTGCGGTGTTCTGAAATGTTCGTAGGGGTGTCCTGAAGAGGCTGTCCGTATTGTTCTGTGGCAAGCTGAATGTGTTCTAAGAACTCTCGAGGTGTCCTGAAATGTTTGCAAATAAACAAAATGGGGGTGTGTTCTAAGAACTCACGCGGTGTCCTCATGTTCGTAGGGGGTGTCCTGAAGACGCTGTCCATATTGTTCTGTGGCAAGCTCAATGTGTTCTAAGAACTCTTGCGGTGTCCTGAAATGTTCACAAAAACAAAAGGGGGGTGTTCTGAGGACGCTGTCCGTATTGTTCGTTGTCAAGTTGAAAGTGTTCTAAGAACTCTCGCGGTGTTCTGAAATGTTCATAGGGGGTGTTCTGAAGACGCTGTCCGTATTGTTCATTGTCAAGTTGAAAGTGTTCTAAGAACTCTCACGGTGTTCTGAAATTTTTGTAGGGGGTGTCCTGAAGACGCTGTCCGTATTGTTCGATGGCAAGTTGAATGTGTTCTAAGAACTCTCGCGGTGTCCTGAAATGTTCACAAATAAACAAAATGGGGGTGTTCTCAGGACGCTGCCCGTATTATTCGTTGTCAAGTTGAAAGTGTTCTAAGAACTCTCGTGATGTCCTGAAATGTTTGTAGGGGGTGTCCTGAAGCCGCTGTCCGTATTGTTATATGGCAAGTTGAAAGTGTTCTAAGAACTCACGCGGTGTCCTGAAATGTTCGTAGGGGGCGTCCTGAAGACGCTGTCCATATTGTTCTGTGGCAAGCTGAATGTGTTCTAAGAACACTCGCGGTGTCCTGAAATGTTTATAAATAAACAAAATGGGGGTGTGTTCTAAGAACTCACTCGGTGTCCTCAAATGTTCGTAGGGGGTGTCCTGAAGACGCTGTCCGTATTGTTCTGTGGCAAGCTGAATGTGTTCTAACAACCCTCGTGGTGTCCTGAAATGTTCACAAAAACAAAATGGGGGTGTTCTGAGGACGCTGTCTGTATTGTTCGTTGTCAAGTTCAAAGTGTGTTAAGAACTCTCGTGGTGTTCTGAAATGTTCGTAGGGGGTGTCCTGAAGACGCTGTCCGTATTGTTCGATGGCAAGTTGAATGTGTTCTAAGAACTCTCGCGGTGTCCTGAAATGTTCGCAAATAAACAAAATGGGGGTGTTCTGAGGACGCTGTCCATATTGTTCATTGTCAAGTTGAAAGTGTTCTAAGAACTCTCGCGGTGTCCTGAAATGTTCGCAAATAAACAAAATGGGGGTGTTCTGAGAACGCTGTCCGTATTGTTTGTTGTCAAGTTGAAAGTGTTGTAAGAACTCTCGCAGTGTCCTGAAATGTTCGTAGGGGGTGTCCTGAAGACGTTGTCCATATTGTTCTGTGGCAAGCTGAAAGTGTTCTAAGAACTCACGCGGTGTCCTGAAATGTTCGTAGGGGGTGTCCTGAAGATGCTGTCCGTATTGTTGTGTGGCAAGCTGAATGTGTTCTAAGAACACTCGCGGTGTCCTGAAATGTTTGTAAATAAACAAAATGGGGGTGTGTTCTAAGAACTCACTCGGTGTCCTCAAATGTTCGTAGGGGGTGTCCTGAAGACGCTGTCCGTATTGTTCTGTGGCAAGCTGAATGTGTTCTAACAACCCTCGTGGTGTCCTGAAATGTTCACAAAAACAAAATGGGGGTGTTCTGAGGACGCTGTCTGTGTTGTTCGTTGTCAAGTTCAAAGTGTGTTAAGAACTCTCACGGTGTTCTGAAATGTTCATAGGGGGTGTTCTGAAGACGCTGTCCGTATTGTTCGTTGTCAAGTTGAAAGTGTTCTAAGAACTCTCGCGGTGTTCTGAAATGTTCGTAGGGGGTGTCCTGAAGACGCTGTCCGTATTGTTCGATGGCAAGTTGAATGTGTTCTAAGAACTCTCGCGGTGTCCTGAAATGTTCGCAAATAAACAAAATGGGGGTGTTCTGAGGACGCTGTCCATATTGTTCATTGTCAAGTTGAAAGTGTTCTAAGAACTCTCGCGGTGTCCTGAAATGTTCGCAAATAAACAAAATGGGGGTGTTCTGAGAACGCTGTCCGTATTGTTTGTTGTCAAGTTGAAAGTGTTGTAAGAACTCTCGCAGTGTCCTGAAATGTTCGTAGGGGGTGTCCTGAAGACGCTGTCCATATTGTTCTGTGGCAAGCTGAAAGTGTTCTAAGAACTCACGCGGTGTCCTGAAATGTTCGTAGGGGGTGTCCTGAAGACGCTGTCCGTATTGTTCTGTGGCAAGCTGAATGTGTTCTAAGAACTCTCGCGGTGTCCTGAAATGTTTGCAAACAAACAAAATGGGGGTGTGTTCTAAAAACTCATGCGGTGTCCTCATGTTCGTAGGGGGTGTCCTGAAGACGCTGTCCATATTGTTCTGTGGCAAGCTGAATGTGTTCTAAGAACTCTTGCGGTGTCCTGAAATTTTCACAAAAACAAAATGGGGGTGTTCTGAGGACGCTGTCCGTATTGTTCGTTGTCAAGTTGAAAGTGTTCTAAGAACTCTTGCGGTGTTCTGTAATGTTCGTAGGGGGTGTTCTGAAGACGCTGTCCGTATTGTTCATTGTCAAGTTGAAAGTGTTCTAAGAACTCTCGCAGTGTTCTGAAATGTTCGTAGGGGGTGTCCTGAAGACGCTGTCCGTATTGTTCGATGGCAAGTTGAATGTGTTCTAAGAACTCTCGCGGTGTCCTGAAATGTTCACAAATAAACAAAATGGGGGTGTTCTCAGGACGCTGTCCGTATTGTTCGTTGTCAAGTTGAAAGTGTTCTAAGAACTCACGTGGTGTCCTGAAATGTTCGTAGGGGGTGTCCTGAAGACGCTGTCCGTATTGTTCTGTGGCAAGCTGAATGTGTTCTAAGAACTCTCGCGGTGTCCTGAAATGTTTGCAAATAAACAAAATGGGGTGTGTTCTAAGAACTCACGCGGTGTCCTCAAATGTTCGTAGGGGGTGTCCTGAAGACGCTGTCCATATTGTTCTGTGGCAAGCTGAATGTGTTCTAACAACTCTCATGGTGTCCTGAAATGTTCGCAAAAACAAAATGGGGTGTTCTGAGGACGCTGTCCGTATTGTTTGTTGTCAAGTTGAAAGTGTTCTAAGAACTCTTGCGGTGTTCTGAAATGTTCGTAGGGGTGTCCTGAAGACGCTGTCCGTATTGTTCGATGGCAAGTTGAATGTGTTCTAAGAACTCTCGCGGTGTCCAGAAATGTTCACAAATAAACAAAATGGGGGTGTTCTGAGGACGCTGTCCATATTGTTCGTTGTCAAGTTGAAAGTGTTCTAAGAACTCTCGCGGTGTCCTGAAATGTTTGCAAATAAACAAAATGGGGGTGTTCTGAGGACGCTGTCCGTATTGTTCGTTGTCAAGTTGAAAGTGTTCTAAGAACTCTTGCGGTGTTCTGAAATGTTCATAGGGGGTGTTCTGAAGACGCTGTCCGTATTGTTCATTGTCAAGTTGAAAGTGTTCTAAGAACTCTCACGGTGTTTTGAAATTTTTGTAGGGGGTGTCCTGAAGACGCTGTCCGTATTGTTCGATGGCAAGTTTAATGTGTTCTAAGAACTCTCGCGGTGTCCTGAAATGTTCACAAATAAACAAAATGGGGGTGTTCTCAGGACGCTGCCCGTATTATTCGTTGTCAAGTTGAAAGTGTTCTAAGAACTCTCGTGATGTCCTCAAATGTTTGTAGGGGGTGTCCTGAAGCCGCTGTCCGTATTGTTCTATGGCAAGTTGAAAGTGTTCTAAGAACTCACGCGGTGTCCTGAAATGTTCGTAGGGGGTGTCCTGAAGACGCTGTCTGTATTGTTCTGTGGCAAGCTGAATGTGTTCTAAGAACTCTTGCGGTGTCCTGAAATGTTTGCAAATAAACAAAATGGGGGTGTGTTCTAAGAACTCACGTGGTGTCCTCAAATGTTCGTAGGGGGTGTCCTGAAGACGCTGTCCGTATTGTTCTGTGACAAGCTGAATGTGTTCTAACAACTCGCGTGGTGTCCTGAAATGTTCGCAAAAACAAAATGGGGGTGTTCTGAGGACGCTGTCCGTATTGTTCATTGTCAAGTTGAAAGTGTTCTAAGAACTCTCACGGTGTCCTGAAATGTTCGTAGGGGGTGTCCTGAAGACGCTGTCCGTATTGTTCTGTGGCAAGCTGAATGTGTTCTAAGAACTCTCGAGGTGTCCTGAAATGTTTGCAAATAAACAAAATGGGGGTGTGTTCTAAGAACTCACGCGGTGTCCTCATGTTCGTAGGGGGTGTCCTGAAGACGCTGTCCATATTGTTCTGTGGCAAGCTCAATGTGTTCTAAGAACTCTTGCGGTGTCCTGAAATGTTCAGAAAAACAAAAGGGGGGTGTTCTGAGGACGCTGTCCGTATTGTTCGTTGTCAAGTTGAAAGTGTTCTAAGAACTCTCGCGGTGTTCTGAAATGTTCATAGGGGGTGTTCTGAAGACGCTGTCCGTATTGTTCATTGTCAAGTTGAAAGTGTTCTAAGAACTCTCACGGTGTTCTGAAATTTTTGTAGGGGGTGTCCTGAAGACGCTGTCCGTATTGTTCGATGGCAAGTTGAATGTGTTCTAAGAACTCTCGCGGTGTCCTGAAATGTTCACAAATAAACAAAATGGGGGTGTTCTCAGGACGCTGCCCGTATTATTCGTTGTCAAGTTGAAAGTGTTCTAAGAATTCTCGTGATGTCCTGAAATGTTTGTAGGGGGTGTCCTGAAGCCGCTGTCCGTATTGTTCTATGGCAAGTTGAATGTGTTCTAAGAACTCTCGAGGTGTCCTGAAATGTTTGCAAATAAACAAAATGGGGGTGTGTTCTAAGAACTCACGCGGTGTCCTCATGTTCGTAGGGGGTGTCCTGAAGACGCTGTCCATATTGTTCTGTGGCAAGCTCAATGTGTTCTAAGAACTCTTGCGGTGTCCTGAAATGTTCAGAAAAACAAAAGGGGGGTGTTCTGAGGACGCTGTCCGTATTGTTCGTTGTCAAGTTGAAAGTGTTCTAAGAACTCTCGCGGCGTTCTGAAATGTTCATAGGGGGTGTTCTGAAGACGCTGTCCGTATTGTTCATTGTCAAGTTTAAAGTGTTCTAAGAACTCTCACGGTGTTCTGAAATTTTTGTAGGGGGTGTCCTGAAGACGCTGTCCGTATTGTTCGATGGCAAGTTGAATGTGTTCTAAGAACTCTCGCGGTGTCCTGAAATGTTCACAAATAAACAAAATGGGGGTGTTCTCAGGACGCTGCCCGTATTATTCGTTGTCAAGTTGAAAGTGTTCTAAGAATTCTCGTGATGTCCTGAAATGTTTGTAGGGGGTGTCCTGAAGCCGCTGTCCGTATTGTTCTATGGCAAGTTGAAAGTGTTCTAAGAACTCACGCGGTGTCCTGAAATGTTCGTAGGGGGTGTCCTGAAGACGCTGTCTGTATTGTTCTGTGGCAAGCTGAATGTGTTCTAAGAACTCTTGCGGTGTCCTGAAATGTTTGCAAATAAACAAAATGGGGGTGTGTTCTAAGAACTCACGTGGTGTCTCCTCAAATGTTCGTAGGGGGTGTCCTCAAGACGCTGTCCGTATTGTTCGTTGTCAAGTTGAAAGTGTTCTAAGAACTCTCGCGGTGTCCTGAAATGTTCGTAGGGGGTGTCCTCAAGACGCTGTCCGTATTGTTCGTTGTCAAGTTGAAAGTGTTCTAAGAACTCTCGCGGTGTCCTGAAATGTTCGTAGGGGGTGTCCTGAAGACGCTGTCCGTATTGTTCTGTGGCAAGCTGAATGTGTTCTAACAACTCTCGTGGTGTCCTGAAATGTTCGGAAAAACAAAATGGGGGTGTTCTGAGGACGCTGTCCGTATTGTTCATTGTCAAGTTGAAAGTGTTCTAAGAACTCTCACGGTGTTCTGAAATGTTCGTAGGGGGTGTTCTGAAGACGCTGTCCGTATTGTTCTGTGGCAAGCTGAAAGTGTTCTAAGAAGTCTCGCAGTGTCCTGAAATGTTCACAAATAAACAAAATGGGGGTGTTCTCAGGACGCTGTCCGTATTGTTCGTTGTCAAGTTGAAAGTGTTCTAAGAACTCTCGCGGTGTCCTGAAATGTTCGTAGGGGGTGTCCTCAAGACGCTGTCCGTATTGTTCTCTCTCAAGTTGAAAGTGTTCTAAGAACTCACGCGGTGTCCTGAAATGTTCGTAGGGGGTGTCCTGAAGACGCTGTCTGTATTGTTCTGTTACAAGCTGAATGTGTTCTAAGAACTCTTGCGGTGTCCTGAAATGTTTGCAAATAAACAAAATGGGGGTGTGTTCTAAGAACTCACGCGGTGTCCTGAAATGTTCGTAGGGGGTGTCCTGAAGACGCTGTCCATATTGTTCTGTGGCAAGCAGAATGTGTTCTAACAACTCTCGTGGTGTCCTGAAATGTTCGCAAAAACAAAATGGGGGTGTTCTGAGGACGCTGTCCGTATTGTTCGTTGTCAAGTTGAAAGTGTTCTAAGAACTCTCGCGGTGTTCTGAAATGTTCGTACGGGGTGTCCTGAAGACGCTGTCCGTATTGTTCGATGGCAAGTTGAATGTGTTCTAAGAACTCTCGCGGTGTCCTGAAATGTTTGCAAATAAACAAAATGGGGGTGTTCTGAGAACGCTGTCCGTATTGTTTGTTGTCAAGTTGAAAGTGTTGTAAGAACTCTCGCGGTGTCCTGAAATGTTCGTAGGGGGTGTCCTGAAGACGCTGTCCGTATTTTTCTGTGGCAAGCTGAATGTGTTCTAAGAAGTCTTGCGGTGTCCTGAAATGTTTGCAAATAAACAAAATGGGGGTGTGTTCTAAGAACTCACGCGGTCTACTTATGTTCGTAGGGGGTGTCCTGAAGATGCTGTCCGTATTGTTCTGTGGCAAGTTGAAAGTGTTCTAAGAACTCACGTGGTGTCCTCAAATGTTCGTAGGGGGTGTCCTGAAGACGCTGTCCGTATTGTTCTGTGGCAAGCTGAATGTGTTCTAAGAACTCTCGCGGTGTCCTGAAATGTTCACAAAAACAAAATGGGGGTGTTCTGAGGACGCTGTCCGTATGGTTAGTTGTCAAGTTGAAAGTGTTCTAAGAATTCACGCGGTGTCCTGAAATGTTCGTAGGGCGTGTCCTGAAGACGCTGTTCGTATTGTTCTGTGGCAAGCTGAATGTGTTCTAAGAACTCACGTGGTGTCCTCAAATGTTCGTAGGGGGTGTCCTGAAGACGCTGTCCGTATTGTTCTGTGGCAAGCTGAATGTGTTCTAAGAACTCTCGCGGTGTCCTGAAATGTTCACAAAAACAAAATGGGGGTGTTCTGAGGACGCTGTCCGTATGGTTAGTTGTCAAGTTGAAAGTGTTCTAAGAACTCACGCGGTGTCCTGAAATGTTCGTAGGGGGTGTCCTGAAGACGCTGTCTGTATTGTTCTGTTACAAGCTGAATGTGTTCTAAGAACTCTTGCGGTGTCCTGAAATGTTTGCAAATAAACAAAATGGGGGTGTGTTCTAAGAACTCACGCGGTGTCCTGAAATGTTCGTAGGGGGTGTCCTGAAGACGCTGTCCATATTGTTCTGTGGCAAGCAGAATGTGTTCTAACAACTCTCGTGGTGTCCTGAAATGTTCGCAAAAACAAAATGGGGGTGTTCTGAGGACGCTGTCCGTATTGTTCGTTGTCAAGTTGAAAGTGTTCTAAGAACTCTCGCGGTGTTCTGAAATGTTCGTACGGGGTGTCCTGAAGACGCTGTCCGTATTGTTCGATGGCAAGTTGAATGTGTTCTAAGAACTCTCGCGGTGTCCTGAAATGTTTGCAAATAAACAAAATGGGGGTGTTCTGAGAACGCTGTCCGTATTGTTTGTTGTCAAGTTGAAAGTGTTGTAAGAACTCTCGCGGTGTCCTGAAATGTTCGTAGGGGGTGTCCTGAAGACGCTGTCCGTATTTTTCTGTGGCAAGCTGAATGTGTTCTAAGAAGTCTTGCGGTGTCCTGAAATGTTTGCAAATAAACAAAATGGGGGTGTGTTCTAAGAACTCACGCGGTCTACTTATGTTCGTAGGGGGTGTCCTGAAGATGCTGTCCGTATTGTTCTGTGGCAAGTTGAAAGTGTTCTAAGAACTCACGTGGTGTCCTCAAATGTTCGTAGGGGGTGTCCTGAAGACGCTGTCCGTATTGTTCTGTGGCAAGCTGAATGTGTTCTAAGAACTCTTGCGGTGTCCTGAAATGTTCACAAAAACAAAATGGGGGTGTTCTGAGGACGCTGTCCGTATGGTTAGTTGTCAAGTTGAAAGTGTTCTAAGAATTCACGCGGTGTCCTGAAATGTTCGTAGGGCGTGTCCTGAAGACGCTGTTCTTATTGTTCTGTGGCAAGCTGAATGTGTTCTAAGAACTCTTGCGGTGTCCTGAAATGTTTGCAAATAAACAAAATGGGGGTGTTCTCAGGACGCTGTCCCTCTTGTTCGTTGTCAAGTTGAAAGTGTTCTAAGAACTCTCGCGGTGTCCTGAAATGTTCGTAGGGGGTGTCCTGAAGACGCTGTCTGTATTGTTCTGTGGCAAGCTGAATGTGTTCTAAGAACTCTTGCGGTGTCCTGAAATGTTTGCAAATAAACAAAATGGGGGTGTGTTCTGAGAACTCACGCGGTGTCCTCAAATGTTCGTAGGGGGTGTCCTGAAGACGCTGTCCGTATTGTTCTGTGGCAAGCTGAATGTGTTCTAAGAACTCTCACGGTGTCCTGAAATGTTCACAAAAACAAAATGGGGGTGTTCTGAGGACGCTGTCCGTATTGTTAGTTATCAAGTTGAAAGTGTTCTAAGAACTCACGCGGTGTCCTGAAATGTTCGTAGGGCGTGTCCTGAAGACGCTGTCCGTATTGTTCTGTGGCAAGCTGAATGTGTTCTAAGAACTCTCGCGGTGTCCTGAAATGTTTGCAAATAAACAAAATGGGGGTGTGTTCTAAGAACTCACGCGGTGTTCTCAATTGTTCGTAGGGGGTGTCCTGAAGACTCTGTCCGTATTGTTCTGTGGCAAGCTGAATGTGTTCTAACAACTCTCGTGGAGTCCTGAAATGTTTGCAAAAACAAAATGGGGTGTTCTGAGGACGCTGTCCGTATTGTTCGTTGTCAAGTTGAAAGTGTTCTAAGAACTCTCGCGGTGTTCTGAAATGTTCGTAGGGGGTGTCCTGAAGACGCTGTCTGTATTGTTCGATGGCAAGTTGAATGTGTTCTAAGAACTCTCGCGGTGTCCTGAAATGTTCGCAAAAAAACAAAATGGGGGTGTTCTGAGAACTCACACGGTGTTCTCAAATGTTCGTAGCGGGTGTCCTGAAGTAGCTGTCCGTATTGTTCTGTGGCAAGCTGAATGTGTTCTAACAACTCTTGTGGAGTCCTGAAATGTTTGCAAAAACAAAATGGGGTGTTCTGAGAACGCTGTCCGTATTCTTCGTTGTCAAGTTGAAAGTGTTCTTAGAACTCTCGCGGTGTTCTGAAATGTTCATAGGGGGTGTTCTGAAGACGCTGTCCGTATTGTTCGTTGTCAAGTTGAAAGTGTTCTAAGAACTCTCGCGGTGTTCTGAAATGTTCGTAGGGGGTGTCCTGAAGACGCTGTCCGTATTGTTTGTTGTCAAGTTGAAAGTGTTGTAAGAACTCTCGCGGTGTCCTGAAATGTTCGTAGAGGGTGTCCTGAAGACGCTGTCTGTATTGTTCTGTGGCAAGCTGAAAGTCTTTTAAGAACTCACGCGGTGTCCTGAAATGTTCGTAGGGGGTGTCCTGAAGACGCTGTCCGTATTCTTCTGTGGCCAGCTGAATGTGTTCTAAGAAGTCTTGCGGTGTCCTGAAATTTTTGCAAATAAACAAAATGGGGTGTGTTCTAAGAACTCTCGCGGTGTCCTGAAATGTTCACAAATAAACAAAATGGGGGTGTTCTCAGGACGCTGTCCGTATTGTTCGTTGTCAAGTTGAAAGTGTTCTAAGAACTCACGTGGTGTCCTGAAATGTTCGTAGGGGGTGTCCTGAAGACGCTGTCCGTATTGTTCTGTGGTAAGCTGAATGTGTTCTAAGAACTCTTGCGGTGTCCTGAAATGTTTGCAAATAAACAAAATGGGGTGTGTTCTAAGAACTCACGCGGTGTCCTCAAATGTTCGTAGGGGGTGTCCTGAAGACGCTGTCCATATTGTTCTGTGGCAAGCTGAATGTGTTCTAACAACTCTCGTGGTGTCCTGAAATGTTCGCAAAAACAAAATGGGGTGTTCTGAGGACGCTGTCCGTATTGTTCGTTGTCAAGTTGAAAGTCTTCTAAGAACTCTTGCGGTGTTCTGAAATGTTCGTAGGGGGTGTCCTGAAGACGCTGTCTGTATTGTTCGATGGCAAGTTGAATGTGTTCTAAGAACTCTCGCGGTGTCCTGAAATGTTCGCAAAAAAACAAAATGGGGGTGTTCTGAGAACTCACACGGTGTTCTCAAATGTTCGTAGCGGGTGTCCTGAAGTAGCTGTCCGTATTGTTCTGTGGCAAGCTGAATGTGTTCTAACAACTCTTGTGGAGTCCTGAAATGTTTGCAAAAACAAAATGGGGTGTTCTGAGAACGCTGTCCGTATTCTTCGTTGTCAAGTTGAAAGTGTTCTTAGAACTCTCGCGGTGTTCTGAAATGTTCATAGGGGGTGTTCTGAAGACGCTGTCCGTATTGTTCGTTGTCAAGTTGAAAGTGTTCTAAGAACTCTCGCGGTGTTCTGAAATGTTCGTAGGGGGTGTCCTGAAGACGCTGTCCGTATTGTTTGTTGTCAAGTTGAAAGTGTTGTAAGAACTCTCGCGGTGTCCTGAAATGTTCGTAGAGGGTGTCCTGAAGACGCTGTCTGTATTTTTCTGTGGCAAGCTGAAAGTCTTTTAAGAACTCACGCGGTGTCCTGAAATGTTCGTAGGGGGTGTCCTGAAGACGCTGTCCGTATTCTTCTGTGGCCAGCTGAATGTGTTCTAAGAAGTCTTGCGGTGTCCTGAAATTTTTGCAAATAAACAAAATGGGGTGTGTTCTAAGAACTCTCGCGGTGTCCTGAAATGTTCACAAATAAACAAAATGGGGGTGTTCTCAGGACGCTGTCCGTATTGTTCGTTGTCAAGTTGAAAGTGTTCTAAGAACTCACGTGGTGTCCTGAAATGTTCGTAGGGGGTGTCCTGAAGACGCTGTCCGTATTGTTCTGTGGTAAGCTGAATGTGTTCTAAGAACTCTTGCGGTGTCCTGAAATGTTTGCAAATAAACAAAATGGGGTGTGTTCTAAGAACTCACGCGGTGTCCTCAAATGTTCGTAGGGGGTGTCCTGAAGACGCTGTCCATATTGTTCTGTGGCAAGCTGAATGTGTTCTAACAACTCTCGTGGTGTCCTGAAATGTTCGCAAAAACAAAATGGGGTGTTCTGAGGACGCTGTCCGTATTGTTCGTTGTCAAGTTGAAAGTCTTCTAAGAACTCTTGCGGTGTTCTGAAATGTTCGTAGGGGTGTCCTGAAGAGGCTGTCCGTATTGTTCTGTGGCAAGCTGAATGTGTTCTAAGAACTCTCGAGGTGTCCTGAAATGTTTGCAAATAAACAAAATGGGGGTGTGTTCTAAGAACTCACGCGGTGTCCTCATGTTCGTAGGGGGTGTCCTGAAGACGCTGTCCATATTGTTCTGTGGCAAGCTCAATGTGTTCTAAGAACTCTTGCGGTGTCCTGAAATGTTCACAAAAACAAAAGGGGGGTGTTCTGAGGACGCTGTCCGTATTGTTCGTTGTCAAGTTGAAAGTGTTCTAAGAACTCTCGCGGTGTTCTGAAATGTTCATAGGGGGTGTTCTGAAGACGCTGTCCGTATTGTTCATTGTCAAGTTGAAAGTGTTCTAAGAACTCTCACGGTGTTCTGAAATTTTTGTAGGGGGTGTCCTGAAGACGCTGTCCGTATTGTTCGATGGCAAGTTGAATGTGTTCTAAGAACTCTCGCGGTGTCCTGAAATGTTCACAAATAAACAAAATGGGGGTGTTCTCAGGACGCTGCCCGTATTATTCGTTGTCAAGTTGAAAGTGTTCTAAGAACTCTCGTGATGTCCTGAAATGTTTGTAGGGGGTGTCCTGAAGCCGCTGTCCGTATTGTTCTATGGCAAGTTGAAAGTGTTCTAAGAACTCACGCGGTGTCCTGAAATGTTCGTAGGGGGCGTCCTGAAGACGCTGTCCATATTGTTCTGTGGCAAGCTGAATGTGTTCTAAGAACACTCGCGGTGTCCTGAAATGTTTGTAAATAAACAAAATGGGGGTGTGTTCTAAGAACTCACTCGGTGTCCTCAAATGTTCGTAGGGGGTGTCCTGAAGACGCTGTCCGTATTGTTCTGTGGCAAGCTGAATGTGTTCTAACAACCCTCGTGGTGTCCTGAAATGTTCACAAAAACAAAATGGGGGTGTTCTGAGGACGCTGTCTGTATTGTTCGTTGTCAAGTTCAAAGTGTGTTAAGAACTCTCGTGGTGTTCTGAAATGTTCGTAGGGGGTGTCCTGAAGACGCTGTCCGTATTGTTCGATGGCAAGTTGAATGTGTTCTAAGAACTCTCGCGGTGTCCTGAAATGTTCGCAAATAAACAAAATGGGGGTGTTCTGAGGACGCTGTCCATATTGTTCATTGTCAAGTTGAAAGTGTTCTAAGAACTCTCGCAGTGTCCTGAAATGTTCGCAAATAAACAAAATGGGGGTGTTCTGAGAACGCTGTCCGTATTGTTTGTTGTCAAGTTGAAAGTGTTGTAAGAACTCTCGCAGTGTCCTGAAATGTTCGTAGGGGGTGTCCTGAAGACGTTGTCCATATTGTTCTGTGGCAAGCTGAAAGTGTTCTAAGAACTCACGCGGTGTCCTGAAATGTTCGTAGGGGGTGTCCTGAAGATGCTGTCCGTATTGTTCTGTGGCAAGCTGAATGTGTTCTAAGAACACTCGCGGTGTCCTGAAATGTTTGTAAATAAACAAAATGGGGGTGTGTTCTAAGAACTCACTCGGTGTCCTCAAATGTTCGTAGGGGGTGTCCTGAAGACGCTGTCCGTATTGTTCTGTGGCAAGCTGAATGTGTTCTAACAACCCTCGTGGTGTCCTGAAATGTTCACAAAAACAAAATGGGGGTGTTCTGAGGACGCTGTCTGTGTTGTTCGTTGTCAAGTTCAAAGTGTGTTAAGAACTCTCACGGTGTTCTGAAATGTTCGTAGGGGGTGTTCTGAAGACGCTGTCCGTATTGTTCGTTGTCAAGTTGAAAGTGTTCTAAGAACTCTCGCGGTGTTCTGAAATGTTCGTAGGGGGTGTCCTGAAGACGCTGTCCGTATTGTTCGATGGCAAGTTGAATGTGTTCTAAGAACTCTCGCGGTGTCCTGAAATGTTCGCAAATAAACAAAATGGGGGTGTTCTGAGGACGCTGTCCATATTGTTCATTGTCAAGTTGAAAGTGTTCTAAGAACTCTCGCGGTGTCCTGAAATGTTCGCAAATAAACAAAATGGGGGTGTTCTGAGAACGCTGTCCGTATTGTTTGTTGTCAAGTTGAAAGTGTTGTAAGAACTCTCGCAGTGTCCTGAAATGTTCGTAGGGGGTGTCCTGAAGACGCTGTCCATATTGTTCTGTGGCAAGCTGAAAGTGTTCTAAGAACTCACGCGGTGTCCTGAAATGTTCGTAGGGGGTGTCCTGAAGACGCTCTCCGTATTGTTCTGTGGCAAGTTGAAAGTGTTCTAAGAACTCTCGCGGTGTCCTGAAATGTTTGCAAATAAACAAAATGGGGTGTGTTCTAAGAACTCACGCGGTGTCCTCAAATGTTCGTAGGGGGTGTCCTGAAGACGCTGTCCATATTGTTCTGTGGCAAGCTGAATGTGTTCTAACAACTCTCATGGTGTCCTGAAATGTTCGCAAAAACAAAATGGGGTGTTCTGAGGACGCTGTCCGTATTGTTTGTTGTCAAGTTGAAAGTGTTCTAAGAACTCTTGCGGTGTTCTGAAATGTTCGTAGGGGTGTCCTGAAGACGCTGTCCGTATTGTTCGATGGCAAGTTGAATGTGTTCTAAGAACTCTCGCGGTGTCCAGAAATGTTCACAAATAAACAAAATGGGGGTGTTCTGAGGACGCTGTCCATATTGTTCGTTGTCAAGTTGAAAGTGTTCTAAGAACTCTCGCGGTGTCCTGAAATGTTTGCAAATAAACAAAATGGGGGTGTTCTGAGGACGCTGTCCGTATTGTTCGTTGTCAAGTTGAAAGTGTTCTAAGAACTCTTGCGGTGTTCTGAAATGTTCATAGGGGGTGTTCTGAAGACGCTGTCCGTATTGTTCATTGTCAAGTTGAAAGTGTTCTAAGAACTCTCACGGTGTTTTGAAATTTTCGTAGGGGGTGTCCTGAAGACGCTGTCCGTATTGTTCGATGGCAAGTTTAATGTGTTCTAAGAACTCTCGCGGTGTCCTGAAATGTTCACAAATAAACAAAATGGGGGTGTTCTCAGGACGCTGCCCGTATTATTCGTTGTCAAGTTGAAAGTGTTCTAAGAACTCTCGTGATGTCCTCAAATGTTTGTAGGGGGTGTCCTGAAGCCGCTGTCCGTATTGTTCTATGGCAAGTTGAAAGTGTTCTAAGAACTCACGCGGTGTCCTGAAATGTTCGTAGGGGGTGTCCTGAAGACGCTGTCTGTATTGTTCTGTGGCAAGCTGAATGTGTTCTAAGAACTCTTGCGGTGTCCTGAAATGTTTGCAAATAAACAAAATGGGGGTGTGTTCTAAGAACTCACGTGGTGTCCTCAAATGTTCGTAGGGGGTGTCCTGAAGACGCTGTCCGTATTGTTCTGTGACAAGCTGAATGTGTTCTAACAACTCTCGTGGTGTCCTGAAATGTTCGCAAAAACAAAATGGGGGTGTTCTGAGGACGCTGTCCTTATTGTTCATTGTCAACTTGAAAGTGTTCTAAGAACTCTCACGGTGTCCTGAAATGTTCGTAGGGGGTGTCCTGAAGACGCTGTCCGTATTGTTCTGTGGCAAGCTGAATGTGTTCTAAGAACTCTCGAGGTGTCCTGAAATGTTTGCAAATAAACAAAATGGGGGTGTGTTCTAAGAACTCACGCGGTGTCCTCATGTTCGTAGGGGGTGTCCTGAAGACGCTGTCCATATTGTTCTGTGGCAAGCTCAATGTGTTCTAAGAACTCTTGCGGTGTCCTGAAATGTTCAGAAAAACAAAAGGGGGGTGTTCTGAGGACGCTGTCCGTATTGTTCGTTGTCAAGTTGAAAGTGTTCTAAGAACTCTCGCGGTGTTCTGAAATGTTCATAGGGGGTGTTCTGAAGACGCTGTCCGTATTGTTCATTGTCAAGTTGAAAGTGTTCTAAGAACTCTCACGGTGTTCTGAAATTTTTGTAGGGGGTGTCCTGAAGACGCTGTCCGTATTGTTCGATGGCAAGTTGAATGTGTTCTAAGAACTCTCGCGGTGTCCTGAAATGTTCACAAATAAACAAAATGGGGGTGTTCTCAGGACGCTGCCCGTATTATTCGTTGTCAAGTTGAAAGTGTTCTAAGAATTCTCGTGATGTCCTGAAATGTTTGTAGGGGGTGTCCTGAAGCCGCTGTCCGTATTGTTCTATGGCAAGTTGAATGTGTTCTAAGAACTCTCGAGGTGTCCTGAAATGTTTGCAAATAAACAAAATGGGGGTGTGTTCTAAGAACTCACGCGGTGTCCTCATGTTCGTAGGGGGTGTCCTGAAGACGCTGTCCATATTGTTCTGTGGCAAGCTCAATGTGTTCTAAGAACTCTTGCGGTGTCCTGAAATGTTCAGAAAAACAAAAGGGGGGTGTTCTGAGGACGCTGTCCGTATTGTTCTTTGTCAAGTTGAAAGTGTTCTAAGAACTCTCGCGGCGTTCTGAAATGTTCATAGGGGGTGTTCTGAAGACGCTGTCCGTATTGTTCATTGTCAAGTTTAAAGTGTTCTAAGAACTCTCACGGTGTTCTGAAATTTTTGTAGGGGGTGTTCTGAAGACGCTGTCCGTATTGTTCGATGGCAAGTTGAATGTGTTCTAAGAACTCTCGCGGTGTCCTGAAATGTTCACAAATAAACAAAATGGGGGTGTTCTCAGGACGCTGCCCGTATTATTCGTTGTCAAGTTGAAAGTGTTCTAAGAATTCTCGTGATGTCCTGAAATGTTTGTAGGGGGTGTCCTGAAGCCGCTGTCCGTATTGTTCTATGGCAAGTTGAAAGTGTTCTAAGAACTCACGCGGTGTCCTGAAATGTTCGTAGGGGGTGTCCTGAAGACGCTGTCTGTATTGTTCTGTGGCAAGCTGAATGTGTTCTAAGAACTCTTGCGGTGTCCTGAAATGTTTGCAAATAAACAAAATGGGGGTGTGTTCTAAGAACTCACGTGGTGTCTCCTCAAATGTTCGTAGGGGGTGTCCTCAAGACGCTGTCCGTATTGTTCGTTGTCAAGTTGAAAGTGTTCTAAGAACTCTCGCGGTGTCCTGAAATGTTCGTAGGGGGTGTCCTCAAGACGCTGTCCGTATTGTTCGTTGTCAAGTTGAAAGTGTTCTAAGAACTCTCGCGGTGTCCTGAAATGTTCGTAGGGGGTGTCCTGAAGACGCTGTCCGTATTGTTCTGTGGCAAGCTGAATGTGTTCTAACAACTCTCGTGGTGTCCTGAAATGTTCGGAAAAACAAAATGGGGGTGTTCTGAGGACGCTGTCCGTATTGTTCATTGTCAAGTTGAAAGTGTTCTAAGAACTCTCACGGTGTTCTGAAATGTTCGTAGGGGGTGTTCTGAAGACGCTGTCCGTATTGTTCTGTGGCAAGCTTAAAGTGTTCTAAGAAGTCTCGCAGTGTCCTGAAATGTTCACAAATAAACAAAATGGGGGTGTTCTCAGGACGCTGTCCGTATTGTTCGTTGTCAAGTTGAAAGTGTTCTAAGAACTCTCGCGGTGTCCTGAAATGTTCGTAGGGGGTGTCCTCAAGACGCTGTCCGTATTGTTCTCTCTCAAGTTGAAAGTGTTCTAAGAACTCACGCGGTGTCCTGAAATGTTCGTAGGGGGTGTCCTGAAGACGCTGTCTGTATTGTTCTGTTACAAGCTGAATGTGTTCTAAGAACTCTTGCGGTGTCCTGAAATGTTTGCAAATAAACAAAATGGGGGTGTGTTCTAAGAACTCACGCGGTGTCCTGAAATGTTCGTAGGGGGTGTCCTGAAGACGCTGTCCATATTGTTCTGTGGCAAGCAGAATGTGTTCTAACAACTCTCGTGGTGTCCTGAAATGTTCGCAAAAACAAAATGGGGGTGTTCTGAGGACGCTGTCCGTATTGTTCGTTGTCAAGTTGAAAGTGTTCTAAGAACTCTCGCGGTGTTCTGAAATGTTCGTACGGGGTGTCCTGAAGACGCTGTCCGTATTGTTCGATGGCAAGTTGAATGTGTTCTAAGAACTCTCGCGGTGTCCTGAAATGTTTGCAAATAAACAAAATGGGGGTGTTCTGAGAACGCTGTCCGTATTGTTTGTTGTCAAGTTGAAAGTGTTGTAAGAACTCTCGCGGTGTCCGGAAATGTTCGTAGGGGGTGTCCTGAAGACGCTGTCCGTATTTTTCTGTGGCAAGCTGAATGTGTTCTAAGAAGTCTTGCGGTGTCCTGAAATGTTTGCAAATAAACAAAATGGGGGTGTGTTCTAAGAACTCACGCGGTCTACTTATGTTCGTAGGGGGTGTCCTGAAGATGCTGTCCGTATTGTTCTGTGGCAAGTTGAAAGTGTTCTAAGAACTCACGTGGTGTCCTCAAATGTTCGTAGGGGGTGTCCTGAAGACGCTGTCCGTATTGTTCTGTGGCAAGCTGAATGTGTTCTAAGAACTCTCGCGGTGTCCTGAAATGTTCACAAAAACAAAATGGGGGTGTTCTGAGGACGCTGTCCGTATGGTTAGTTGTCAAGTTGAAAGTGTTCTAAGAATTCACGCGGTGTCCTGAAATGTTCGTAGGGCGTGTCCTGAAGACGCTGTTCGTATTGTTCTGTGGCAAGCTGAATGTGTTCTAAGAACTCACGTGGTGTCCTCAAATGTTCGTAGGGGGTGTCCTGAAGACGCTGTCCGTATTGTTCTGTGGCAAGCTGAATGTGTTCTAAGAACTCTCGCGGTGTCCTGAAATGTTCACAAAAACAAAATGGGGGTGTTCTGAGGACGCTGTCCGTATGGTTAGTTGTCAAGTTGAAAGTGTTCTAAGAACTCACGCGGTGTCCTGAAATGTTCGTAGGGGGTGTCCTGAAGACGCTGTCTGTATTGTTCTGTTACAAGCTGAATGTGTTCTAAGAACTCTTGCGGTGTCCTGAAATGTTTGCAAATAAACAAAATGGGGGTGTGTTCTAAGAACTCACGCGGTGTCCTGAAATGTTCGTAGGGGGTGTCCTGAAGACGCTGTCCATATTGTTCTGTGGCAAGCAGAATGTGTTCTAACAACTCTCGTGGTGTCCTGAAATGTTCGCAAAAACAAAATGGGGGTGTTCTGAGGACGCTGTCCGTATTGTTCGTTGTCAAGTTGAAAGTGTTCTAAGAACTCTCGCGGTGTTCTGAAATGTTCGTACGGGGTGTCCTGAAGACGCTGTCCGTATTGTTCGATGGCAAGTTGAATGTGTTCTAAGAACTCTCGCGGTGTCCTGAAATGTTTGCAAATAAACAAAATGGGGGTGTTCTGAGAACGCTGTCCGTATTGTTTGTTGTCAAGTTGAAAGTGTTGTAAGAACTCTCGCGGTGTCCTGAAATGTTCGTAGGGGGTGTCCTGAAGACGCTGTCCGTATTTTTCTGTGGCAAGCTGAATGTGTTCTAAGAAGTCTTGCGGTGTCCTGAAATGTTTGCAAATAAACAAAATGGGGGTGTGTTCTAAGAACTCACGCGGTCTACTTATGTTCGTAGGGGGTGTCCTGAAGATGCTGTCCGTATTGTTCTGTGGCAAGTTGAAAGTGTTCTAAGAACTCACGTGGTGTCCTCAAATGTTCGTAGGGGGTGTCCTGAAGACCCTGTCCGTATTGTTCTGTGGCAAGCTGAATGTGTTCTAAGAACTCTCGCGGTGTCCTGAAATGTTCACAAAAACAAAATGGGGGTGTTCTGAGGACGCTGTCCGTATGGTTAGTTGTCAAGTTGAAAGTGTTCTAAGAATTCACGCGGTGTCCTGAAATGTTCGTAGGGCGTGTCCTGAAGACGCTGTTCTTATTGTTCTGTGGCAAGCTGAATGTGTTCTAAGAACTCTTGCGGTGTCCTGAAATGTTTGCAAATAAACAAAATGGGGGTGTTCTCAGGACGCTGTCCCTCTTGTTCGTTGTCAAGTTGAAAGTGTTCTAAGAACTCTCGCGGTGTCCTGAAATGTTCGTAGGGGGTGTCCTGAAGACGCTGTCTGTATTGTTCTGTGGCAAGCTGAATGTGTTCTAAGAACTCTTGCGGTGTCCTGAAATGTTTGCAAATAAACAAAATGGGGGTGTGTTCTGAGAACTCACGCGGTGTCCTCAAATGTTCGTAGGGGGTGTCCTGAAGAGGCTGTCCGTATTGTTCTGTGGCAAGCTGAATGTGTTCTAAGAACTCTCGCGGTGTCCTGAAATGTTCACAAAAACAAAATGGGGGTGTTCTGAGGACGCTGTCCGTATTGTTAGTTATCAAGTTGAAAGTGTTCTAAGAACTCACGCGGTGTCCTGAAATGTTCGTAGGGCGTGTCCTGAAGACGCTGTCCGTATTGTTCTGTGGCAAGCTGAATGTGTTCTAAGAACTCTCGCGGTGTCCTGAAATGTTTGCAAATAAACAAAATGGGGGTGTGTTCTAAGAACTCACGCGGTGTTCTCAATTGTTCGTAGGGGGTGTCCTGAAGACTCTGTCCGTATTGTTCTGTGGCAAGCTGAATGTGTTCTAACAACTCTCGTGGAGTCCTGAAATGTTTGCAAAAACAAAATGGGGTGTTCTGAGGACGCTGTCCGTATTGTTCGTTGTCAAGTTGAAAGTGTTCTAAGAACTCTCGCGGTGTTCTGAAATGTTCGTAGGGGGTGTCCTGAAGACGCTGTCTGTATTGTTCGATGGCAAGTTGAATGTGTTCTAAGAACTCTCGCGGTGTCCTGAAAGGTTCGCAAAAAAACAAAATGGGGGTGTTCTGAGAACTCACACGGTGTTCTCAAATGTTCGTAGCGGGTGTCCTGAAGTAGCTGTCCGTATTGTTCTGTGGCAAGCTGAATGTGTTCTAACAACTCTTGTGGAGTCCTGAAATGTTTGCAAAAACAAAATGGGGTGTTCTGAGAACGCTGTCCGTATTCTTCGTTGTCAAGTTGAAAGTGTTCTTAGAACTCTCGCGGTGTTCTGAAATGTTCATAGGGGGTGTTCTGAAGACGCTGTCCGTATTGTTCGTTGTCAAGTTGAAAGTGTTCTAAGAACTCTCGCGGTGTTCTGAAATGTTCGTAGGGGGTGTCCTGAAGACGCTGTCCGTATTGTTTGTTGTCAAGTTGAAAGTGTTGTAAGAACTCTCGCGGTGTCCTGAAATGTTCGTAGAGGGTGTCCTGAAGACGCTGTCTGTATTGTTCTGTGGCAAGCTGAAAGTCTTTTAAGAACTCACGCGGTGTCCTGAAATGTTCGTAGGGGGTGTCCTGAAGACGCTGTCCGTATTCTTCTGTGGCCAGCTGAATGTGTTCTAAGAAGTCTTGCGGTGTCCTGAAATTTTTGCAAATAAACAAAATGAGGGTGTGTTCTAAGAACTCTCGTGGTGTCCTGAAATGTTCGCAAAAACAAAATGGGGGTGTTCTGAGGACGCTGTCCGTATTGTTCGTTGTCAAGTTGAAAGTGTTCTAAGAACTCTCACGGTGTTCTGAAATGTTCGTAGGGGGTGTTCTGAAGACGCTGTCCGTATTGTTCTGTGGCAAGCTGAAAGTGTTCTAAGAACTCACGCGGTGTCCTGAAATGTTCGTAGGGGGCGTCCTGAAGACGCTGTCCATATTGTTCTGTGGCAAGCTGAATGTGTTCTAAGAAGTCTCGCAGTGTCCTGAAATGTTCACAAATAAACAAAATGGGGGTGTTCTCAGGACGCTGTCCGTATTGTTCGTTGTCAAGTTGAAAGTGTTCTAAGAACTCTCGCGGTGTCCTGAAATGTTCATAGGGGGTGTCCTGAAGACGCTGTCCGTATTGTTCTCTCTCAAGTTGAAAGTGTTCTAAGAACTCACGCTGTGTCCTGAAATGTTCATAGGGGGTGTCCTGAAGACGCTGTCCATATTGTTCTGTGGCAAGCTGAATGTGTTCTAAGAAGTCTCGCAGTGTCCTGAAATGTTCACAAATAAACAAAATGGGGGTGTTCTCAGGACGCTGTCCGTATTGTTCGTTGTCAAGTTGAAAGTGTTCTAAGAACTCTCACGGTGTTCTGAAATGTTCGTAGGGGGTGTTCTGAAGACGCTGTCCGTATTGTTCTGTGGCAAGCTGAAAGTGTTCTAAGAACTCACGCAGTGTCCTGAAACGTTCGTAGGGGGTGTCCTGAAGACGCTGTCCATATTGTTCTGTGGCAAGCTGAATGTGTTCTAAGAAGTCTCGCGGTGTCCTGAAATGTTTACAAATAAACAAAATGGGGGTGTTCTGAGAACGCTGTCCGTATTGTTTGTTGTCAAGTTGAAAGTGTTGTAAGAACTCTCGCGGTGTCCTGAAATGTTCATAGGGGGTGTCCTGAAGACGCTGTCCGTATTTTTCTGTGGCAAGCTGAATGTGTTCTAAGAAGTCTTGCGGTGTCCTGAAATGTTTGCAAATAAACAAAATGGGGGTGTGTTCTAAGAACTCACGCGGTCTACTCATGTTCGTAGGGGGTGTCCTGAAGACGCTGTCCGTATTGTTCTGTGGCAAGCTGAATGTGTTCTAAGAACTCTCGCGGTGTCCTGAAATGTTCACAAAAACAAAATGGGGGTGTTCTGAGGACGCTGTCCGTATTGTTAGTTATCAAGTTGAAAGTGTTCTAAGAACTCACGCGGTGTCCTGAAATGTTCGTAGGGCGTGTCCTGAAGACGCTGTCCGTATTGTTCTGTGGCAAGCTGAATGTGTTCTAAGAACTCTCGCGGTGTCCTGAAATGTTTGCAAATAAACAAAATGGGGGTGTGTTCTAAGAACTCACGCGGTGTTCTCAATTGTTCGTAGGGGTGTCCTGAAGACGCTGTCCGTATTGTTCTGTGGCAAGCTGAATGTGTTCTAACAACTCTCGTGGAGTCCTGAAATGTTTGCAAAAACGAAATGGGGTGTTCTGAGGACGCTGTCCGTATTGTTCGTTGTCAAGTTGAAAGTGTTCTAAGAACTCTCGCGGTGTTCTGAAATGTTCATAGGCGGTGTTCTGAAGACGCTGTCCGTATTGTTCGTTGTCAAGTTGAAAGTGTTCTAAGAACTCTTGCGGTGTTCTGAAATGTTCGTAGGGGGTGTCCTGAAGACGCTGTCTGTATTGTTCGATGGCAAGCTGAATGTGTTCTAAGAACTCTCGCGGTGTCCTGAAATGTTCACAAATAAACAAAATGGGGGTGTTCTGAGGACGCTGTCCGTATTGTTAGTTATCAAGTTGAAAGTGTTCTAAGAACTCACGCGGTGTCCTGAAATGTTCGTAGGGGGTGTCCTGAAGACGCTGTCTGTATTGTTCTGTTACAAGCTGAATGTGTTCTAAGAACTCTTGCGGTGTCCTGAAATGTTTGCAAATAAACAAAATGGGGGTGTGTTCTAAGAACTCACGCGGTGTCCTCAAATGTTCGTAGGGGGTGTCCTGAAGACGCTGTCCATATTGTTCTGTGGCAAGCAGAATGTGTTCTAACAACTCTCGTGGTGTCCTGAAATGTTCGCAAAAACAAAATGGGGGTGTTCTGAGGACGCTGTCCGTATTGTTCGTTGTCAAGTTGAAAGTGTTCTAAGAACTCTCGCGGTGTTCTGAAATGTTCGTACGGGGTGTCCTGAAGACGCTGTCCGTATTGTTCGATGGCAAGTTGAATGTGTTCTAAGAACTCTCGCGGTGTCCTGAAATGTTCGTAGGGGGTGTCCTGAAGACGCTGTCTGTATTGTTCTGTGGCAAGCTGAATGTGTTCTAAGAACTCTTGCGGTGTCCTGAAATGTTCGTACGGGGTGTTCTCAGGACGCTGTCCGTATTGTTCGTTGTCAAGTTGAAAGTGTTCTAAGAACTCTCGCGGTGTTCTGAAATGTTCGTACGGGGTGTTCTCAGGACGCTGTCCGTCTTGTTCGTTGTCAAGTTGAAAGTGTTCTAAGAGCTCTCGCGGTGTCCTGAAATGTTCGTAGGGGGTGTCCTGAAGACGCTGTCCGTATTGTTCTCTCTCAAGTTGAAAGTGTTCTAAGAACTCACGCGGTGTCCTGAAATGTTCGTAGGGGGTGTCCTGAAGACGCTGTCTGTATTGTTCTGTGGCAAGCTGAATGTGTTCTAAGAACTCTTGCGGTGTCCTGAAATGTTTGCAAATAAACAAAATGGGGGTGTGTTCTGAGAACTCACGCGGTGTCCTCAAATGTTCGTAGGGGGTGTCCTGAAGACGCTGTCCATATTGTTCTGTGGCAAGCTGAATGTGTTCTAACAACTCTCGTGGTGTCCTGAAATGTTCGCAAAAACAAAATGGGGGTGTTCTGAGGACGCTGTCCGTATTGTTCGTTGTCAAGTTGAAAGTGTTCTAAGAACTCTCGCGGTGTTCTGAAATGTTCGTAGGGGGTGTCCTGAAGACGCTGTCTGTATTGTTCGATGGCAAGTTGAATGTGTTCTAAGAACTCTCGCGGTGTCCTGAAATGTTCGCAAAAAAACAAAATGGGGGTGTTCTGAGAACTCACACGGTGTTCTCAAATGTTCGTAGCGGGTGTCCTGAAGTAGCTGTCCGTATTGTTCTGTGGCAAGCTGAATGTGTTCTAACAACTCTTGTGGAGTCCTGAAATGTTTGCAAAAACAAAATGGGGTGTTCTGAGAACGCTGTCCGTATTCTTCGTTGTCAAGTTGAAAGTGTTCTTAGAACTCTCGCGGTGTTCTCAAATGTTCATAGGGGGTGTTCTGAAGACGCTGTCCGTATTGTTCGTTGTCAAGTTGAAAGTGTTCTAAGAACTCTCGCGGTGTTCTGAAATGTTCGTAGGGGGTGTCCTGAAGACGCTGTCCGTATTGTTTGTTGTCAAGTTGAAAGTGTTGTAAGAACTCTCGCGGTGTCCTGAAATGTTCGTAGAGGGTGTCCTGAAGACGCTGTCTGTATTGTTCTGTGGCAAGCTGAAAGTCTTTTAAGAACTCACGCGGTGTCCTGAAATGTTCGTAGGGGGTGTCCTGAAGACGCTGTCCGTATTCTTCTGTGGCCATCTGAATGTGTTCTAAGAAGTCTTGCGGTGTCCTGAAATTTTTGCAAATAAACAAAATGAGGGTGTGTTCTAAGAACTCTCGTGGTGTCCTGAAATGTTCGCAAAAACAAAATGGGGGTGTTCTGAGGACGCTGTCCGTATTGTTCGTTGTCAAGTTGAAAGTGTTCTAAGAACTCTCACGGTGTTCTGAAATGTTCGTAGGGGGTGTTCTGAAGACGCTGTCCGTATTGTTCTGTGGCAAGCTGAAAGTGTTCTAAGAACTCACGCGGTGTCCTGAAATGTTCGTAGGGGGCGTCCTGAAGACGCTGTCCATATTGTTCTGTGGCAAGCTGAATGTGTTCTAAGAAGTCTCGCAGTGTCCTGAAATGTTCACAAATAAACAAAATGGGGGTGTTCTCAGGACGCTGTCCGTATTGTTCGTTGTCAAGTTGAAAGTGTTCTAAGAACTCTCGCGGTGTCCTGAAATGTTCATAGGGGGTGTCCTGAAGACGCTGTCCGTATTGTTCTCTCTCAAGTTGAAAGTGTTCTAAGAACTCACGCTGTGTCCTGAAATGTTCATAGGGGGTGTCCTGAAGACGCTGTCCATATTGTTCTGTGGCAAGCTGAATGTGTTCTAAGAAGTCTCGCAGTGTCCTGAAATGTTCACAAATAAACAAAATGGGGGTGTTCTCAGGACGCTGTCCGTATTGTTCGTTGTCAAGTTGAAAGTGTTCTAAGAACTCTCACGGTGTTCTGAAATGTTCGTAGGGGGTGTTCTGAAGACGCTGTCCGTATTGTTCTGTGGCAAGCTGAAAGTGTTCTAAGAACTCACGCAGTGTCCTGAAACGTTCGTAGGGGGTGTCCTGAAGACGCTGTCCATATTGTTCTGTGGCAAGCTGAATGTGTTCTAAGAAGTCTCGCGGTGTCCTGAAATGTTTACAAATAAACAAAATGGGGGTGTTCTGAGAACGCTGTCCGTATTGTTTGTTGTCAAGTTGAAAGTGTTGTAAGAACTCTCGCGGTGTCCTGAAATGTTCATAGGGGGTGTCCTGAAGACGCTGTCCGTATTTTTCTGTGGCAAGCTGAATGTGTTCTAAGAAGTCTTGCGGTGTCCTGAAATGTTTGCAAATAAACAAAATGGGGGTGTGTTCTAAGAACTCACGCGGTCTACTCATGTTCGTAGGGGGTGTCCTGAAGACGCTGTCCGTATTGTTCTGTGGCAAGCTGAATGTGTTCTAAGAACTCTCGCGGTGTCCTGAAATGTTCACAAAAACAAAATGGGGGTGTTCTGAGGACGCTGTCCGTATTGTTAGTTATCAAGTTGAAAGTGTTCTAAGAACTCACGCGGTGTCCTGAAATGTTCGTAGGGCGTGTCCTGAAGACGCTGTCCGTATTGTTCTGTGGCAAGCTGAATGTGTTCTAAGAACTCTCGCGGTGTCCTGAAATGTTTGCAAATAAACAAAATGGGGGTGTGTTCTAAGAACTCACGCGGTGTTCTCAATTGTTCGTAGGGGTGTCCTGAAGACGCTGTCCGTATTGTTCTGTGGCAAGCTGAATGTGTTCTAACAACTCTCGTGGAGTCCTGAAATGTTTGCAAAAACGAAATGGGGTGTTCTGAGGACGCTGTCCGTATTGTTCGTTGTCAAGTTGAAAGTGTTCTAAGAACTCTCGCGGTGTTCTGAAATGTTCATAGGCGGTGTTCTGAAGACGCTGTCCGTATTGTTCGTTGTCAAGTTGAAAGTGTTCTAAGAACTCTTGCGGTGTTCTGAAATGTTCGTAGGGGGTGTCCTGAAGACGCTGTCTGTATTGTTCGATGGCAAGCTGAATGTGTTCTAAGAACTCTCGCGGTGTCCTGAAATGTTCACAAATAAACAAAATGGGGGTGTTCTGAGGACGCTGTCCGTATTGTTAGTTATCAAGTTGAAAGTGTTCTAAGAACTCACGCGGTGTCCTGAAATGTTCGTAGGGGGTGTCCTGAAGACGCTGTCTGTATTGTTCTGTTACAAGCTGAATGTGTTCTAAGAACTCTTGCGGTGTCCTGAAATGTTTGCAAATAAACAAAATGGGGGTGTGTTCTAAGAACTCACGCGGTGTCCTCAAATGTTCGTAGGGGGTGTCCTGAAGACGCTGTCCATATTGTTCTGTGGCAAGCAGAATGTGTTCTAACAACTCTCGTGGTGTCCTGAAATGTTCGCAAAAACAAAATGGGGGTGTTCTGAGGACGCTGTCCGTATTGTTCGTTGTCAAGTTGAAAGTGTTCTAAGAACTCTCGCGGTGTTCTGAAATGTTCGTACGGGGTGTCCTGAAGACGCTGTCCGTATTGTTCGATGGCAAGTTGAATGTGTTCTAAGAACTCTCGCGGTGTCCTGAAATGTTCGTAGGGGGTGTCCTGAAGACGCTGTCTGTATTGTTCTGTGGCAAGCTGAATGTGTTCTAAGAACTCTTGCGGTGTCCTGAAATGTTCGTACGGGGTGTTCTCAGGACGCTGTCCGTATTGTTCGTTGTCAAGTTGAAAGTGTTCTAAGAACTCTCGCGGTGTTCTGAAATGTTCGTACAGGGTGTTCTCAGGACGCTGTCCGTCTTGTTCGTTGTCAAGTTGAAAGTGTTCTAAGAACTCTCGCGGTGTCCTGAAATGTTCGTAGGGGGTGTCCTGAAGACGCTGTCCGTATTGTTCTCTCTCAAGTTGAAAGTGTTCTAAGAACTCACGCGGTGTCCTGAAATGTTCGTAGGGGGTGTCCTGAAGACGCTGTCTGTATTGTTCTGTGGCAAGCTGAATGTGTTCTAAGAACTCTTGCGGTGTCCTGAAATGTTTGCAAATAAACAAAATGGGGGTGTGTTCTGAGAACTCACGCGGTGTCCTCAAATGTTCGTAGGGGGTGTCCTGAAGACGCTGTCCATATTGTTCTGTGGCAAGCTGAATGTGTTCTAACAACTCTCGTGGTGTCCTGAAATGTTCGCAAAAACAAAATGGGGGTGTTCTGAGGACGCTGTCCGTATTGTTCGTTGTCAAGTTGAAAGTGTTCTAAGAACTCACGCGGTGTCCTGAAATTTTCGTAGGGGGTGTCCTGAAGACGCTGTCCGTATTGTTCTGTGGCAAGCTGAATGTGTTCTAAGAACTCTTGCGGTGTCCTGAAATGTTTGCAAATAAACTGTTAGGGAGAATTCTCTGTTTAGGCTGAATTTCCTAACCTAGTGAGTCCCCCAGCAGCTTTGCTGGATTTCTGGAGTTTGTTTTTTCCATCCTGCCAAGAGTGTGACCCTTTTCCTCTCACTCTTGGACATGTATGTGTGTAATTCCTTTGAGATGTCAATGTGTTCGATGGGCTATGGGGTCTTTTACTCCATAGGGTCTCATAAGTTTTTCTATGTGTGTCACTCTGCACCCTACGTGTCGTGACACGGGGGCGCCCTAGCAGGTCCCCCACCATAGACTCCATACCCGGGGACTGACTACTGTCTCCCCGGGCATGTAAAGTCACCATTGGCTTTACTAGACCTAAATTTGCTAACAGAACTAGTACCAACCATCTTATTGTGGACGTGCTAGTAGGGGTAATTCGATTACTCCTGGATCTGTTACTCGAGGGGGCACTGTCCCGTCCCTCCTCGTCGAGTTTTGGCTGGTGGCAGTGGAAACTACTTGTTATGTTCGACCCCGAGCATAACCCTATGGGATCCGTCCCATTGTTGAAGATTGATACTGTTTTTTGTTAATCTCCAACGTACCACCGATCTACTTATCTTAAATAGGTTTATCGAGTGGTATTTTCTGCCAGAACTCGGGTTGTAAAATTGCGTCTGTGTTTTTCTCTGTGACTCCTAAACCAAAGGTTGAGCCCTTTGTTCCACTTTTGGCGGGCCTCTGGACAGAGACCCTCCAAAGTGGCGCCATTCTGTCTGGGTTACCTCAGGGGTGTGGGAGGGGGTTTAGGCACCCTGGACCGAGTTGCCTTGCCAACTCAGGTCGCACTCTGGAGTGATTGGCCCCGGTGGTGAGCCTTCTCGCTCACCACTTAGCATGTGTTGATTGACAAGCTAGCCTGAATGAATGGGGGACGTCTGCATAAAAGCAGGGCTTTTGGGACTGGATCTTCGGAAGTCGCCACTGGACCTAAAGAATCCGACGAGGGTAACGCTGAGCCGACCTGCACGACGACACCTCCGGTGGAGCCCTGCGGAATCGTCTCACAATCTCCCGACGACAGAAGAGATCTCCCTGCCGGAGAGTCTCTTTCCCTGGCTGGTGGGAACAACCAGTCTTCTTCTTTGTGCTTTTTGTTCGCCCAGGACGCAGTGGTCGAATTGCCCGTGCAGAGCACCCGGCAACCGGATAGCCACTACTCCTGCACCGTGATCGAAAGGTGGTGCCTTGTGACGGAGCACTCCGCGGCTGGTTTCTTCCCTGGTGGTGCACCGGACCTCTTCTCTTCGACGACGAGAGCATCTCTTCTCTTGGCCAAGACCCGTCGTGCATCCACCACCAGGAACAACTGCCCCCGCTGGAGCTGCCCTCCACAACAAGGTACCGTAACCGCCTGGCTTCCCTTTTCGATCGGTTCGTGTGAGGTATCTGATTCCTCTCCGTTCCGTTGAGTTGCCTCCAAGCTTTATTCACTCTTTGTTCTGAACTGGTTCAACCTGTCGCTAAACAATTTGCTAACCAAGACTTGAATGCATCATCAGTAGAGACTTTCTAGGACATCGTGCCTTGCCTCTCACCGAGTGGGCCTGGCCGCCGAACTTTGTGATCTAGTGTGATTAATGCCTTCCTGCCTTGCATTTTTACCCGCTTCAGTACGAACCGTGTTGACTTCATTACCTGCCTATCTCTTCTCTCCCTTCCTCACTAAATATTCGAGTGTCATCTGGGTTGAGGTATACACCTCTGTCTGAAAATAAGTGGTGCCGTAGAACCTAGAGTTGTCGATATTGTGTTTCGGGGGATTGAGCTTTATTCCATTCTGCAGAGTAATTGTATTTTGATTTGTTTGCCGTGATTCGCTTTAGTATTTTTCATAGACGTTCTGTTATCAATAAATAACTTACTATCGTTATACTAAAGCCTGGTTGCGTGCTTACTTGTTTTGCTGCGAAGAATTGCCCTATCTTGTATACTCCCTATACTGACCAACTTTTCTTGAGAGAAGTCTGACTGCTCAGCCACAGCTACCAATTGAATCTGTGTGGTACAGACTGCTACCAAGTGGGTTCATCGCAACACCTGTAGTCCTAAATCTTTTGCAGTGGTCCCAGAGGGAACTGCACAGGTTTCCGCCTAACACTGGTGTACAGCGGTGGGATTAGTATCCAGTATTCAGTTTAGAGTGTTTTTCGACGCTGTAGGACGACTAACCACAAAACTTTACAAAAGCAACTTTCAAAAAACATGTCTACGATGGAAATTTACAGCCAAGAGTCTTTGTCAGATAAAAATACTGAGAGTCTGCGAGCTCTCTGTAGACAAGAGAATCTTCCCGTAAAAGGCAAGAAGTTAGAACTGATAGAGAGATTGCTGGCGAACCAAAGTCTGGGTACTGGTTCAGAGGAACCAAACTCTCCAGCAACTGTAGATAACAGTAATGGTGTTGATCTGAATCGTAATTCTGATGATAGCGATGAAGAGGCTGACGAGGACGGCGAGGCTAACGAAACTGTCTCCCCCGCTCCTCTACCTGCCTTACCAACTGTGCCTACGGGGCCCATACCAGGTCCCACAAGTAATCCTGCTTATTTTGAACTTGAAAAAATGAAGCTCGAATTAGAATATAAACGGTTCTTGGCTCAATCTGAACGAAACCAAGAGCTCGAGTTCAGACGAATGAATGCCCAGGCTGAGCAGAAACAAGCTGAGTTAAGACTCAGAGAAATAGAGCTTAATCATGAGTTAGAAATGAAAAAGTTGTCTATGGAAAATGCTTCTCTCTCCTCTGGTTCCTCTAGGAGCTCCAGTCCGAAAAGACCCCGGATGCCGAAGGAATTAGTGGGTATGTACGAACCGAGATTGGATGTGTTGGATTGGTTGAAACTGTTTGAATACAATCATGGGCTCCAGGACATCACCGGGAACGCGTTGCTTCCCTGGTTGTTCTCTAGGCTTCCTCCTGTTGCGACTGTTGTGGTAATGGAATTGGGGGAGGTGGATAAGACGGATTACGAAAGTGTGAAACTAGCTTTGATAGCTAGATTCGGGAAGACGCCTTCCCAGTATCTTAAGAGGTTTAGAACCCTCAAAAAGCATGATGGTACCCCTTGGGCTACCTGGGTGAGTGAAGGGTTGAAAAACTTAGAGGGATGGATTAAGGGTTACAAACTTGACACTTACGAGGGTATGCAAAATCTTTTTATGTTGGAGTCGATTTATGATGCCTGTTCTCCTGAGCTCAGACAGCAATTGGCTGATTCGAAGGAATTAGATTCCAGGGCTCTAGCTAAGGCTGCTGACTTGTGGGTTGCCAACAGGGCTACTCACAAGGATTCTGGGGCAACTCAGAAAAAGGACGAGGGAAAACAGCCTAAAAAAGACTCAAAGGAGAATTCGAATAACTCACATTCCAAAGAGGGCCCCAAACAAAACCAGAAGGCTAAGCCACCGGGAAAACCACAGCAGAATAGTGTGTCTTCTGGTGCCAAACCGGAAGGAGGTCAGAACAAGCCACCATTCCAGAAAGCATTCGGGAAATGCTTTGTTTGCGGCTCGACTGATCACGTGAAAGGAGATCCCAGATGTAAGGGTAAACCTTCAGGGGTCCAGCTTGTCTCCTTAGCCTTCGCTCCAGAGGAGGAAGTCCAAATGGCAAGTGGAAACTTTCTACTGCTAGCTGACGAACCCATTGGAGTCTCAGCCAGCGTTTCTTTAGTATCTCTGGGGTTGTGGGAACAACAGAATTTAGATGTCTATAATTCTATCCCCGATAATACTAAAGAGTATTATAAGGACAGTGTCCAGGTGAATGGTCAGGAGACGCCTGCCATTAGGGACACTGGGGCCAGCATAACTGTGGTGGATAAATCGTTTTTTCAGGCTGAGGATGTTGCTAAGGCACCCAAACGCCTCACCAAGTTAGCTGGAGGGCCTGTGCAGATGCTTCCCCAATTACCAGTTCTCATCCAGTGTAATGACATGACTGTAAAGATACCTGTCAGCATACAGAGTGAGGTACCAGGACGCGTACTGTTGGGTAACGATTTGAAAACTCTCGGAGTTGTATCGCATACTCCCAGACCTCCTAGTAAACGGTTACAGGAGCTAACCAGACCTGCAAGAGAGAGGACCCTGCGCGGTACTCTCGGGGAGATGATGAAGAAAGAAATCACTCCTGCTCCATTGGAAATGGCGGCCGCTGTCTCTAGGAACACAGAAGTAAAAGGGAAACCTAAAACTTCTAAACCGAAACCAACAGCCCACATTCCGATGCAGCCGACACGGACTTCCCTGCGGTTGTCCAACGTCACACCCGTAACTCCACCTCCAGCTGAGGCTGAGGGGGAAATACAACCCTGTATGGTAGAATTAGACTCTGAAGAAGAGCTAATGGAAGGCCAGGAACTCATTGGAGATCTGGATCCTGTTGACCATCCTGAGCTGCAGTCGTTACTGGCAGAAGGTGGACCCAGCAGGGCAGACTTCAGTAAGGGACAGAGAGAATGTCCAACTCTGGAAGGTCTTCGCCATCAGGCAGAAACTCAGGCTGAAGGGCAAGAGCCTGGGAAACATAGGTTGCACTGGGAAGATGGCCTCTTCTATAGTGAACCGACCGAGTCTGCACCTGGAGACTACAAACGCCTTGTAGTACCCCAAGAGAACAGACCACAGTTCTTGCAGTTAGCCCACGAGATTCCTTTGGCTGGTCACTTGAGTTTCAAGAAGACTAAGGAAAGGCTCTCACTCTACTTCTATTGGCCAAAGATGGGGGCCGAAGTAGAAAAACACTGCAGAAGCTGCCATACCTGCCAGATCTCTGGTAAGGTTGGGTCCAAGAATGTGGCACCGTTAGTGCCTCTTCCCGTTGTGGGAGTCCCATTTGAGAGAGTAGGGATTGATATCGTTGGTCCCCTTGATCCTCCAACCTCCTCAGGCAACAGGTTTATACTTGTTGTAGTAGACCATGCTACTAGGTATCCTGAGGCAAATCCTATGAGGACTGTTACACCTCCGGCTGTGGCTAAGGCCCTCCTTGGTATTTTTACTAGGGTCGGATTTCCTAAGGAAGTAATCTCTGACAGGGGGTCAAATTTTATGTCCCACTACATGAAAGCCATGTGGAAAACCTGCGGGGAAACTTACAAGTTCTCAACGGCTTACCACCCACAGACCAATGGGTTGGTAGAACGGTTCAACCGAACCATGAAGAGCATGATAGGTGCTCTAGAAGAACCCCTTAAGCGTAAGTGGGACCTTCTATTGCCATGCCTTCTTTTTGCTTATAGAGAAGTCCCTCAGGAGGGAGTAGGCTACTCTCCCTTCGAACTGCTCTATGGTCATCCCGACAGAGGTCCATTGGCCCTGATTAAGGAGGGGTTGGAGAGTGCTCCTTCCCCCAAGCCAGTCAGAGTGACTGACTACGTGATAGGTCTCCGGAGGAGAATGTCGCACCTGATGACAGAAGCAAGCGATAACTTGAAAGCTGGACAAGCATTGGTCAAGCACTGGCACGATCAAAAGGCTAACATGGTTGAGTTCGCTCAAAACCAGCTTGTTCTTGTTATGATCCCCACAAGGCAGAGGGCCTTGCAAGATAAATGGATGGGACCCTACCGAGTAGTGGGTAAGCTCGGTGAGGTTAACTATCTGGTGGACTTGGGCAACCCCAAGGAGGCTCCGACAGTCTTTCACACCAACCGACTTAAAGCGTATGTCTCACGACCTGATGTAGGAGCGTTGCTTCTAGCATCGGCCGAGGAAGAAGAAGAGAGTGAAGCTCTTCCGGATCTCCTCAGAGGCTTACCTTTAGATGAAAAAATTGAAGGAGTAAATCTCTCCTCCAATCTGACACCCGAGCAACAAGAAGAGTGCAAGTCTATGTTGAATCAGTTTGCCTCTCTGTTCTCGCTCTCACCAGGCTTGACCCCTTGGGGCCAGCACGAGATACTCACTGGTGACTGTCTGCCTGTCAAAAGCAGAGGATATCGCATGTCAGAAAACGTACGAACCCACATCAAAGGTGAGGTCAGCAAGATGCTTGATCTCGGGGTAATAGAGCCCTCTACTAGTCCATGGTCTAGCCCAGTTGTGTTAGTACCAAAGGCCGGATCTAAAGAACTTAGATTCTGCATGGATTATAGAGCTCTTAACGCAGTCACCACGACTGATACCCACCCTTTGCCAAGAACAGATGAGTTGGTGGATAAACTTGGCGCCGCCAAGTTCCTCAGCACATTTGACTTGACGTCAGGCTATTGGCAAATAGCCCTGACCGACCATGCCAATGAGAAAACTGCATTTTCTACCCCCGTTGGTTTATACCAGTTTACGGTAATGCCTTTCGGACTAAAAAATGCACCTGCTACGTTTCAACGGATGGTAAACCAGGTTCTAACCGGGATGGAGGACTTCTGCATGGCATACTTGGATGACATAGCAGTGTTCAGCAATTCCTGGGACGAACATGTAACCCACCTGAGAGATGTTTTGCAGGCTCTTGGACGAGCCAATCTGACCATAAAGGCGAGTAAATGCCAAATTGGACAGAGTAAGGTAGTCTACCTTGGGCATGAGGTAGGCGGTGGAGAAATAAGGCCTTTGCTCAGTAAGATTGAAGCTGTGCAAAATTGGACAACACCGACTACTCAGACTCAGGTGAGAGCCTTCCTAGGCCTCACCGGGTATTACAGGAATTTCATAGAGAACTATGGGACTATAGCTTCTCCACTGAATGTCATCTCCTCGCCCAAATTCCCTAAAAGGGTTAAATGGAGCGAGGAGTGCAATCAGGCTTTTGAAAACCTGAAAAAGGCTCTTTGCCAAGCCCCAGTACTCAGAGCTCCTGATTACCGCCAACACTTCATTGTGCAGACAGACGCTTCCAATGTAGGGATAGGTGCCGTACTCAGTCAACTGGATGGGAAAGGTAGGGAGCACCCCGTTTGCTACATCAGCCGCAAGCTGAAGGATCCTGAAACAAGGTGGGCAACAATCGAAAGAGAGTGCTTTGCTATCGTGTGGGCTCTGAAGAAGTTTAGGCCGTACTTGTATGGTTCTACTTTTGTTATTCAGACTGACCACCAACCCTTGAGATGGTTAATGCAAATGAAAGGGGAAAACCCGAAACTACTGAGATGGTCGATCTGCCTGCAAGGGTTCGATTTCACCATTGAGCACAGGTCAGGATGTCACCACCAAAATGCTGATGGTCTCTCTAGGATGTATATCATCGACTAGAGGTATGAGATTCCTCCAGGAGTGGATTAAATCCTCCTGTCCCTTAGTCTGGGGGGGGCGAGTGTTAGGGAGAATTCTCTGTTTAGGCTGAATTTCCTAACCTAGTGAGTCCCCCAGCAGCTTTGCTGGATTTCTGGAGTTTGTTTTTTCCATCCTGCCAAGAGTGTGACCCTTTTCCTCTCACTCTTGGACATGTATGTGTGTAATTCCTTTGGGATGTCAATGTGTTCGATGGGCTATGGGGTCTTTTACTCCATAGGGTCTCATAAGTTTTTCTATGTGTGTCACTCTGCACCCTACGTGTCGTGACACGGGGGCGCCCTAGCAGGTCCCCTACCATAGACTCCATACCCGGGGACTGACTACTGTCTCCCCGGGCATGTAAAGTCACCATTGGCTTTACTAGACCTAAATTTGCTAACAGAACTAGTACCAACCATCTTATTGTGGACGTGCTAGTAGGGGTAATTCGATTACTCCTGGATCTGTTACTCGAGGGGGCACTGTCCCGTCCCTCCTCGTCGAGTTTTGGCTGGTGGCAGTGGAAACTACTTGTTATGTTCGACCCCGAGCATAACCCTATGGGATCCGTCCCATTGTTGAAGATTGATACTGTTTTTCGTTAATCTCCAACGTACCACCGATCTACTTATCTTAAATAGGTTTATCGAGTGGTATTTTCTGCCAGAACTCGGGTTGTAAAATGGTGTCTGTGTTTTTCTCTGTGACTCCTAAACCAACGGTTGAGCCCTTTGTTCCACTTTTGGCGGGCCTCTGGACAGAGACCCTCCAAAGTGGCGCCATTCTGTCTGGGTTACCTCAGGGGTGTGGGAGGGGGTTTAGGCACCCTGGACCGAGTTGCCTTGCCAACTCAGGTCGCACTCTGGAGTGATTGGCCCCGGTGGTGAGCCTTCCCGCTCACCACTTAGCATGTGTTGATTGACAAGCTAGGCTGAAGGAATGGGGGACGTCTGCATAAAAGCAGGGCTTTTGGGACTGGATCTTCGGAAGTCGCCACTGGACCTAAAGAATCCGACGAGGGTAACGCTGAGCCGACCTGCACGACGACACCTCCGGTGGAGCCCTGCGGAATCGTCTCACAATCTCCCGACGACAGAAGAGATCTCCCTGCCGGAGAGTCTCTTTCCCTGGCTGGTGGGAACAACCAGTCTTCTTCTTTGTGCTTTTTGTTCGCCCAGGACGCAGTGGTCGAATTGCCCGTGCAGAGCACCCGGCAACCGGATAGCCACTACTCCTGCACCGTGATCGAAAGGTGGTGCCTTGTGACGGAGCACTCTGCGGCTGGTTTCTTCCCTGGTGGTGCACCGGACCTCTTCTCTTCGACGACGAGAGCATCTCTTCTCTTGGCCAAGACCCGTCGTGCATCCACAACCAGGAACAACTGCCCCCGCCGGAGCTGCCCTCCACAACAAGGTACCGTAACCGCCTGGCTTCCCTTTTCGATCGGTTCGTGTGAGGTATCTGATTCCTCTCCGTTCCGTTGGGTTGCCTCCAAGCTTTATTCACTCTTTGTTCTGAACTGGTTCAACCTGTCGCTAAACAATTTGCTAACCAAGACTTGAATGCATCATCAGTAGAGACTTTCTAGGACATCGTGCCTTGCCTCTCACCGAGTGGGCCTGGCCGCCGAACTTTGTGATCTAGTGTGATTAATGCCTTCCTGCCTTGCATTTTTACCCGCTTCAGTACGAACCGTGTTGACTTCATTACCTGCCTATCTCTTCTCTCCCTTCCTCACTAAATATTCGAGTGTCATCTGGGTTGAGGTATACACCTCTGTCTGAAAATAAGTGGTGCCGTAGAACCTAGAGTTGTCGATATTGTGTTTCGGGGGATTGAGCTTTATTCCATTCTGCAGAGTAATTGTATTTTGATTTGTTTGCCGTGATTCGCTTTAGTATTTTTCATAGACGTTCTGTTATCAATAAATAACTTACTATCGTTATACTAAAGCCTGGTTGCGTGCTTACTTGTTTTGCTGCGAAGAATTGCCCTATCTTGTATACTCCCTATACTGACCAACTTTTCTTGAGAGAAGTCTGACTGCTCAGCCACAGCTACCAATTGAATCTGTGTGGTACAGACTGCTACCAAGTGGGTTCATCGCAACACCTGTAGTCCTAAATCTTTTGCAGTGGTCCCAGAGGGAACTGCACAGGTTTCCACCTAACATAAACAAAATGGGGGTGTGTTCTAAGAACTCACGCGGTGTCCTCAAATGTTCGTAGGGGGTGTCCTGAAGACGCTGTCCGTATTTTTCTGTGGAAAGCTGAATGTGTTCGAAGAACACTCGGGGTGTCCTGAAATGTTCGCAAAAACAAAATGGGGGTGTTCTGAGGACGCTGTCTGTATTGTTCATTGTCAAGTTGAAAGTGTACTAAGAACTCTTGCGGTGTCCTGAAATGTTCACAAATAAACAAAATGGGGGTGTTCTCAGGTCGCTGTCCGTATTGTTCGTTGTCAAGTTGAAAGTGTTCTAAGAACTCTCGCGGTGTCCTGAAATGTTCATATGGGGTGTCCTGAAGACACTGTCCATATTGTTCTCTGGCAAGTTGAAAGTGTCCTAAGAACTCACGCGTGTACTGAAATGTTCGTAGGGGGTGTCCTGAAGACGCTGTCCGTATTGTTCTGTGGCAAGCTGAATGTGTTCTAAGAACACTCGCGGTGTCCTGAAATGTTTGCAAATAAACAAAATGGGGGTGTGTTCTAAGAACTCACTCGGTGTCCTCAAATGTTCGTAGGGGATGTCCTGAAGACGCTGTCCGTATTGTTCTGTGGCAAGCTGAATGTGTTCTAACAACCCTCGTGGTGTCCTGAAATGTTCACAAAAACAAAATGGGGGTGTTCTGAGGACACTGTCTGTATTGTTCGTTGTCAAGTTAAAAGTGTTCTAAGAACTCTCGCGGTGTTCTGAAATGTTCGTAGGGGGTGTTCTGAAAACGCTGTCCGTATTGTTCGTTGTCAAGTTGAAAGTGTTCTAAGAACTCTCGCGGTGTCCTGAAATGTTCGTAGGGGGTGTCCTGAAGACTCTGTCCATATTGTTCTGTGGCAAGCTGAAAGTGTTCTAAGAACTCACGCGGTGTCCTGAAATGTTCGTAGGGGGTGTCCTGAAGACGCTGTCCGTATTGTTCTGTGGCAAGCTGAATGTGTTCTAAGAACTCTCGCGGTGTCCTGAAATGTTTGCAAATAAACAAAATGGGGGTGTTCTGAGAAAGCTGTCCGTATTGTTTGTTGTCAAGTTGAAAGTGTTGTAAGAACTCTCGCAGAGTCCTGAAATGTTCGTAGGGGGTGTCCTGAAGACTCTGTCCATATTGTTCTGTGGCAAGCTGAAAGTGTTCTAAGAACTCACGCGGTGTCCTGAAATGTTCGTAGGGGGTGTCCTGAAGACGCTGTCCGTATTGTTCTGTGGCAAGCTGAATGTGTTCTAAGAACTCTCGCGGTGTCCTGAAATGTTTGCAAATAAACAAAATGGGGGTGTGTTCTAAAAACTCATGCGGTGTCCTCATGTTCGTAGGAGGTGTCCTGAAGACGCTGTCCATATTGTTCTGTGGCAAGCTGAATGTGTTCTAAGAACTCTCGCGGTGTCCTGAAATGTTCACAAAAACAAAATGGGGGTGTTCTGAGGACGCTGTCCGTATTGTTCGTTGTCAAGTTGAAAGTGTTCTAAGAACTCTCGCGGTGTTCTGAAATGTTCATAGGGGGTGTTCTGAAGACGCTGTCCGTATTGTTCATTGTCAAGTTGAAAGTGTTCTAAGAACTCTCGCGGTGTTCTGAAATGTTTGTAGGGGGTGTCCTGAAGACGCTGTCCGTATTGTTAGATGGCAAGTTGAATGTGTTCTAAGAACTCTCGCGGTGTCCTGAAATGTTCACAAATAAACAAAATGGGGGTGTTCTCAGGACGCTGTCCGTATTGTTCGTTGTCAAGTTGAAAGTGTTCTAAGAACTCACGCGGTGTCCTGAAATGTTCGTAGGGGGTGTCCTGAAGACGCTGTCCGTATTGTTCTGTGGCAAGCTGAATGTGTTCTAAGAACTCTCGCGGTGTCCTGAAATGTTTGCAAATAAACAAAATGGGGGTGTGTTCTAAGAACTCACGCGGTGTCCTCAAATGTTCGTAGGGGGTGTCCTGAAGACGCTGTCCATATTGTTCTGTGGCAAGCTGAATGTGTTCTAACAACTCTCGTGGTGTCCTGAAATGTTCGCAAAAACAAAATGGGGTGTTCTGAGGACCCTGTCCGTATTGTTCGTTGTCAAGTTGAAAGTGTTCTAAGAACTCTTGCGGTGTTCTGAAATGTTCGTAGGGGTGTCCTGAAGACGCTGTCCGTATTGTTCGATGGCAAGTTGAATGTGTTCTAAGAACTCTCACGGTGTCCAGAAAGGTTCACAAATAAACAAAATGGGGGTGTTCTGAGGACGCTGTCCATATTGTTCGTTGTCAAGTTGAAAGTGTTCTAAGAACTCTCGCAGTGTCCTGAAATGTTCACAAATAAACAAAATGGGGGTGTTCTCAGGACGCTGTCCGTATTGTTCGTTGTCAAGTTGAAAGTGTTCTAAGAACTCTTGCGGTGTCCTGAAATGTTCATAGGGGGTGTCCTGAAGACGCTGTCCGTATTGTTCTCTCTCAAGTTGAAAGTGTTCTAAGAACTCACGCGGTGTCCTGAAATGTTCGTAGGGGGTGTCCTGAAGACGCTGTCTGTATTGTTCTGTGGCAAGCTGAATGTGTTCTAAGAACTCTTGCGGTGTCCTGAAATGTTTGCAAATAAACAAAATCGGGGTGTGTTCTAAGAACTCACGCGGTGTCCTCAAATGTTCGTAGGGGGTGTCCTGAAGACGCTGTCCATATTGTTCTGTGGCAAGCTGAATGTGTTCTAACAACTCTCGTGGTGTCCTGAAATGTTCGCAAAAACAAAATGGGGGTGTTCTGAGGACACTGTCTGTATTGTTCGTTGTCAAGTTGAAAGTGTTCTAAGAACTCTCGCGGTGTTCTGAAATGTTCGTACGGGGTGTCCTGAAGATGCTGTCCGTATTGTTCGATGGCAAGTTGAATGTGTTCTAAGAACTCTCGCGGTGTCCTGAAATGTTTGCAAATAAACAAAATGGGGGTGTTCTGAGGACGCTGTCCGTATTGTTAGTTGTCAAGTTGAAAGTGTTCTAAGAACTCACACGGTGTCCTGAAATGTTCGTAGGGCGTGTCCTGAAGACGCTGTCCATATTGTTCTGTGGCAAGCTGAATGTGTTCTAAGAACCATCGTGGTGTCCTGAAATGTTTGCAAATAAACAAAATGGGGGTGTGTTCTAAGAACTCACGCGGTGTCCTCATGTTCGTAGGGGGTGTCCTGAAGACGCTGTCCATATTGTTCTGTGGCAAGCTAAATGTGTTCTAAGAACTCTTGCGGTGTCCTGAAATGTTCACAAAAACAAAATGGGGGTGTTCTGTGGACGCTGTCCGTATTGTTCGTTGTCAAGTTGAAAGTGTTCTAAGAACTCTTGCGGTGTTCTGAAATGTTCATAGGGGGTGTTCTGAAGACGCTGTCCGTATTGTTCATTGTCAAGTTGAAAGTGTTCTAAGAACTCTCACGGTGTTCTGAAATGTTCGTAGGGGGTGTCCTGAAGACGCTGTCCGTATTGTTCGATGGCAAGTTGAATGGGTTCTAAGAACTCTCGCGGTGTCCTGAAATGTTCACAAATAAACAAAATGGGGGTGTTCTCAGGACGCTGCCGTATTATTTGTTGTCAAGTTGAAAGTGTTCTAAGAACTCTCGTGATGTCCTGAAATGTTCGTAGGGGGTGTCCTGAAGCCGCTCTCCGTATTGTTCTCTGGCAAATTGAAAGTGTTCTAAGAACTCACGCAGTGTCCTGAAATGTTCGTAGGGGGTGTCCTGAAGACGCTGTCTGTATTGTTCTGTGGCAAGCTGAATGTGTTCTAAGAACTCTTGCGGTGTCCTGAAATGTTTGCAAATAAACAAAATGGGGGTGTGTTCTAAGAACTCACGTGGTGTCCTGAAATGTTCGTAGGGGGTGTCCTGAAGACGCTGTCCGTATTGTTCTGTGGCAAGCTGAATGTGTTCTAACAACTCTCGTGGTGTCCTGAAATGTTCGCAAAAAAACAAAATTGGGGTGTTCTGAGGACGCTGTCCGTATTGTTCGTTGTCAAGTTGAAAGTGTTCTAAGAACTCTCGCGGTGTCCTGAAATGTTTGCAAATAAACAAAATGGGGGTGTGTTATAAGAACTCACGCGATGTCCTCAAATGTTCGTAGGGGGTGTCCTGAAGACGCTGTCCATATTGTTCTGTGGCAAGCTAATTGTGTTCTAACAACTCTCGTGGTGTCCTGAAATGTTCGCAAAAACAAAATGGGGTGTTCTGAGGACGCTGTCCGTATTGTTCGTTGTCAAGTTGAAAGTGTTCTAAGAACTCTTGCGGTGTTCTGAAATGTTCGTAGGGGTGTCCTGAAGACGCTGTCCGTATTGTTCGATGGCAAGTTGAATGTGTTCTAAGAACTCTCGCGGTGTCCAGAAAGGTTCGCAAATAAACAAAATGGGGGTGTTCTGAGGACGCTGTCCATATTGTTCGTTGTCAAGTTGAAAGTGTTCTAAGAAATCTCGCGGTGTCCTGAAATGTTTGCAAATAAACAAAATGGGGGTGTTTTGAGAACGCTGTCCGTATTGTTTGTTGTCAAGTTGAAAGTGTTGTAAGAACTCTCGGGGTGTCCTGAAATGTTCGTAGGGGGTGTCCTGAAGACGCTGTCCGTATTGTTCTGTGGCAAGCTGAAAGTGTTCTAAGAACTCACGCGGTGTCCTGAAATGTTCGTAGGGGGTGTCCTGAAGACGCTGTCCGTATTGGTCTGTGGCAAGCTGAATGTGTTCTAAGAACTCTCGCGGTGTCCTGAAATGTTTGCAAATAAACAAAATGGGGGTGTGTTCTAAGAACTCACGCGGTGTCCTCATTTTCGTAGGGGGTGTCCTGAAGACGCTGTCCATATTGTTCTGTGGCAAGCTCAATGTGTTCTAAGAACTCTTGCGGGGTCCTGAAATGTTCACAAAAACAAAATGGGGGTGTTCTGTGGACGCTGTCCGTATTGTTCGTTGTCAAGTTGAAAGTGTTCTAAGAACTCTTGCGGTGTTCTGAAATGTTCATAGGGGGTGTTCTGAAGACGCTGTCCGTATTGTTCATTGTCAAGTTGAAAGTGTTCTAAGAACTCTCACGGTGTTCTGAAATGTTCGTAGGGGGTGTCCTGAAGACGCTGTCCGTATTGTTCGATGGCAAGTTGAATGGGTTCTAAGAACTCTCGCGGTGTCCTGAAATGTTCACAAATAAACAAAATGGGGGTGTTCTCAGGACGCTGCCGTATTATTCGTTGTCAAGTTGAAAGTGTTCTAAGAACTCTCGTGATGTCCTGAAATGTTCGTAGGGGGTGTCCTGAAGCCGCTCTCCGTATTGTTCTCTGGCAAATTGAAAGTGTTCTAAGAACTCACGCAGTGTCCTGAAATGTTCGTAGGGGGTGTCCTGAAGACGCTGTCTGTATTGTTCTGTGGCAAGCTGAATGTGTTCTAAGAACTCTTGCGGTGTCCTGAAATGTTTGCAAATAAACAAAATGGGGGTGTGTTCTAAGAACTCACGTGGTGTCCTCAAATGTTCGTAGGGGGTGTCCTGAAGACGCTGTCCGTATTGTTCTGTGCCAAGCTGAATGTGTTCTAACAACTCTCGTGGTGTCCTGAAATGTTCGCAAAAACAAAATTGGGGTGTTCTGAGGACGCTGTCCGTATTGTTCGTTGTCAAGTTGAAAGTGTTCTAAGAACTCACGCGGTGTCCTGAAATGTTCGTAGGGGGTGTCCTGAAGACGCTGTCCGTATTGTTCTGTGGCAAGCTGAATGTGTTCTAAGAAGTCTCGCAGTGTCCTGAAATGTTCACAAATAAACAAAATGGGGGTGTTCTCAGGACACTGTACGTATTGTTCGTTGTCAAGTTGAAAGTGTTCTAAGAACTCTCGCGGTGTCCTGAAATGTTCGTAGGGGGTGTCCTGAAGACGCTGTCTGTATTGTTCTGTGGCAAGCTGAATGTGTTCTAAGAACTCTTGCGGTGTCCTGAAATGTTTGCAAATAAACAAAATGGGGGTGTGTTCTAAGAACTCACGCGGTGTCCTCAAATGTTCGTAGGGGGTGTCCTGAAGACGCTGTCCATATTGTTCTGTGGCAAGCTGAATGTGTTCTAACAACTCTCGTGGTGTCCTGAAATGTTCGCAAAAACAAAATGGGGGTGTACTGAGGACGCTGTCCGTATTGTTCGTTGTCAAGTTGAAAGTGTTCTAAGAACTCTCGCGGTGTTCTGAAATGTTCGTACGGGGTGTCCTGAAGATGCTGTCCGTATTTTTCGATGGCAAGTTGAATGTGTTCTAAGAACTCTCGCGGTGTCCTGAAATGTTTGCAAATAAACAAAATGAGGGTGTTCTGAGAACGCTGTCCGTATTGTTTGTTGTCAAGTTGAAAGTGTTGTAAGAACTCTCGCGGTGTCCTGAAATGTTCGTAGGGGGTGTCCTGAAGACGCTGTCTGTATTGTTCTGTGGCAAGCTGAATGTGTTCTAAGAACTCTTGCGGTGTCCTGAAATGTTCACAAAAACAAAATGGGGGTGTTCTGAGGACGCTGTCCGTATTGTTAGTTGTCAAGTTGAAAGTGTTCTAAGAACTCACACGGTGTCCTGAAATGTTCGTAGGGCGTGTCCTGAAGAGGCTGTCCGTATTGTTCTGTGGCAAGCTGAATGTGTTCTAAGAACTGTCGCAGTGTCCTGAAATGTTTGCAAATAAACAAAATGGGGTGTGTTCTAAGAACTCATGCGGTGTCCTCAATTGTTCGTAGGGGGTGTCCTGAAGACGCTGTCCGTATTGTTCTGTGGCAAGCTGAATGTGTTCTAACAACTCTCGTGGAGTCCTGAAATGTTCGCAAAAACAAAATGGGGTGTTCTGAGGACGCTGTCCGTATTGTTCGTTGTCAAGTTGAAAGTGTTCTAAGAACTCTCGCTGTGTTCTGAAATGTTCATAGGGGGTGTTCTGAAGACGCTGTCCGTACTGTTCGTTGTCAAGTTGAAAGTGTTCTGAGAACTCTCGCGGTGTTCTGAAATGTTCGTAGGGGGTGTCCTGAAGACGCTGGGCCTCATTACGACCCTGACGGTAAGGGGTTAACGCCAGCGTTAGCTGCGCCGACCCCTTACCGCCAATTACGAGGTCCCTTAGCGCCATGGGGCTTTTAACACCTGCTTTTAGCAGGTGTTAAAATCCATGGCGCTAAGGGACCATGGAGTTAATTACGCCACCGTAATTTACGGTGGCGTAATTAACGCCTTCCCCACTCCCATTATGCCCTATGGGGCAAAAATGGGAATGGGGAAGGGTAAATGGGGATTGGGGACTTACCGCCCCGCCGACCTCGGAATGGGGCGGTAAGTCCGCCAACCACCATGGCGTAAACGTAGTTTACGCCATGGTGGTAAAGTCACGGCCCAGGCGGTAACTTACCGCCTGGGTCGTAATGAGGCCCGCTGTCTGTATTGTTCGATGGCAAGTTGAATGTGTTCTAAGAACTCTCGCGGTGTCCTGAAATGTTCGCAAATAAACAAAATGGGGGTGTTCTGAGAACGCTGTCCGTATTGTTTGTTGTCAAGTTGAAAGTGTTGTAAGAACTCTTGCGGTGTCCTGAAATGTTCGTAGAGGGTGTCCTGAAGACGCTGTCTGTATTGTTCTGTGGCAAGCTGAAAGTCTTCTAAGAACTCACGCGGTGTCCTGAAATGTTCGTAGGGGGTGTCCTGAAGACGCTGTCCGTATTCTTCTGTGGCGAGCTGAATGTGTTCTAAGAAGTCTTGCGGTGTCCTAAAATGTTTGCAAATAAACAAAATGAGGGTGTGTTCTAAGAACTCTTGTGGTGTCCTGAAATGTTCGCAAAAACAAAATGGGGGTGTTCTGAGGACGCTGTCCGTATTGTTCGTTGTCAAGTTGAAAGTGATCTAAGAAATCTCACGGTGTTCTGAAATGTTCGTAGGGGGTGTTCTGAAGACGCTGTCCGTATTCTTCTGTGGCAAGCTGAAAGTGTTCTAAGAACTCACGCGGTGTCCTGAAATGTTCGTAGGGGGTGTCCTGAAGACGCTGTCCGTATTGTTCTGTGGCAAGCTGAATGTGTTCTAAGAAGTCTCGCAGCGTCCTGAAATGTTCACAAATAAACAAAATGGGGGTGTTCTCAGGACGCTGTCTGTATTGTTCGTTGTCAAGTTGAAAGTGTTCTAAGAACTCTCGCGGTGTCCTGAAATGTTCGTAGGGGGTGTCCTGAAGACACTGTCTGTATTGTTCTTTCTAAAGTTGAAAGTGTTCTAAGAACTCACGCGGTGTCCTGAAATGTTCATAGGGGGTGTCCTGAAGACGCTGTCCGTATTGTTCTGTGGCAAGCTGAATGTGTTCTAAGAACTCTTGCGGTGTCCTGAAATGTTTTCAAATAAACAAAATGGGCGTGTGTTCTAAGAACTCACGTGGTGTCCTCAAATGTTCGTAGGGGGTGTCCTGAAGACGCTGTCCATATTGTTCTGTGGCAAGCTCAATGTGTTCTAAGAACTCTTGCGGTGTCCTGAAATGTTCACAAAAACAAAATGGGGGTGTTCTGAGGACGCTGTCCGTATTGTTCGTTGTCAAGTTGAAAGTGTTCTAAGAACTCTCGCAGTGTTCTGAAATGTTCATAGGGGGTGTTCTGAAGACGCTGTCCGTATTGTTCATTATCAAGTTGAAAGTGTTCTAAGAACTCTCGCGGTGTTCTGAAATGTTCGTAGGGGGTGTCCTGAAGACGCTGTCTGTATTGTTCGATGGCAAGTTGAATGTGTTCTAAGAACTCTCGCGGTGTCCTGAAATGTTCGCAAATAAACAAAATGGGGGTGTTCTGAGAATGCTGTCCGTATTGTTTGTTGTCAAGTTGAAAGTGTTGTAAGAACTCTTGCGGTGTCCTGAAATGTTCGTAGAGGGTGTCCTGAAGACGCTGTCTGTATTGTTCTGTGGCAAGCTGAAAGTCTTCTAAGAACTCACGCGGTGTCCTGAAATGTTCGTAGGGGGTGTCCTGAAGACGCTGTCCGTATTCTTCTGTGGCGAGCTGAATGTGTTCTAAGACGTCTTGCGGTGTCCTGAAATGTTTGCAAATAAACAAAATGAGGGTGTGTTCTAATTACTCTCGTGGTGTCCTGAAATGTTCGCAAAAACAAAATGGGGGTGTTCTGAGGACGCTGTCCGTATTGTTTGTTGTCAAGTTGAAAGTGTTCTAAGAACTCTCACAGTGTTCTGAAATGTTCGTAGGGTGTGTTCTGAAGACGCTGTCCGTATTGTTCTGTGGCAAGCTGAAAGTGTTCTAAGAACTCACGCGGTGTCCTGAAATGTTCGTAGGGGGTGTCCTGAAGACGCTGTCCGTATTGTTCTGTGGCAAGCTGAATGTGTTCTAAGAAGTCTCGCAGCGTCCTGAAATGTTCACAAATAAACAAAATGGGGGTGTTCTCAGGACGCTGTCTGTATTGTTCGTTGTCAAGTTGAAAGTGTTCTAAGAACTCTCACGGTGTCCTGAAATGTTCGTAGGGGGTGTCCTGAAGACGCTGTCCGTATTGTTCTCTCTCAAGTTGAAAGTGTTCTAAGAACTCACGCGGTGTCCTGAAATGTTCATAGGGGGTGTCCTGAAGACGCTGTCCGTATTGTTCTGTGGCAAGCTGAATGTGTTCTAAGAACTCTTGCGGTGTCCTGAAATGTTTGCAAATAAACAAAATGGGCGTGTGTTCTAAGAACTCACGCGGTGTCCTCAAATGTTCATAGGGGGTGTCCTGAAGACGCTGTCCATATTGTTCTGTGGCAAGCTCAATGTGTTCTAAGAACTCTTGCGGTGTCCTGAAATGTTCACAAAAACAAAATGGGGGTGTTCTGAGGACGCTGTCCGTATTGTTCGTTGTCAAGTTGAAAGTGTTCTAAGAACTCTCGCAGTGTTCTGAAATGTTCATAGGGGGTGTTCTGAAGACGCTGTCCGTATTGTTCATTGTCAAGTTGAAAGTGTTCTAAGAACTCTCATAGTGTTCTGAAATGTTCGTAGGGGGTATCCTGAAGACGCTGTCCGTATTGTTCGATCGCAAGTTGAATGTGTTCTAAGAACTCTCGCGGTGTCCTCAAATGTTCACAAATAAACAAAATGGGGGTGTTCTCAGGACGCTGCCCGTATTATTCGTTGTCAAGTTGAAAGTGTTCTAAGAACTCTCGTGATGTCCTGAAATGTTCGTAGGGGGTGCCCTGAAGCCACTGTCCGTATTGTTCTCTGGCAAGTTGAAAGTGTTCTAAGAACTCACGCGGTGTCCTGAAATGTTCGTAGGGGGTGTCCTGAAGACGCTGTCTGTATTGTTCTGTGGCAAGCTGAATGTGTTCTAAGAACTCACGCGGTGTCCTGAAATGTTCGTAGGGGGTGTTCTGAAGACGCTGTCCGTATTGTTCTGTGGCAAGCTGAAAGTGTTCTAAGAACTCACGCGGTGTCCTGAAATGTTCGTAGGGGGTGTCCTGAAGACGCTGTCCGTATTGTTCTGTGCCAAGCTGAATGTGTTCTAAGAACTCTCGCGGTGTCCTGAAATGTTTGCAAATAAACAAAATGGGGGTGTGTTCTAAGAACTCACGCGGTGTCCTCATGTTCGTAGGGGGTGTCCTGAAGACGCTGTCCATATTGTTCTGTGGCAAGCTCAATGTGTTCTAAGAACTCTTGCGGTGTCCTGAAATGTTCACAAAAACAAAATGGGGGTGTTCTGAGGACGCTGTCCGTATTGTTCGTTTTCAAGTTGAAAGTGTTCTAAGAACTCTCGCGGTGTTCTGAAATGTTCATAGGGGGTGTCCTGAAGACGCTGTCCGTATTGTTCATTGTCAAGTTGAAAGTGTTCTAAGAACTCTCACGGTGTTCTGAAATGTTCGTAGGGGGTGTCCTGAAGACGCTGTCCGTATTGTTCGATGGCAAGTTGAATGGGTTCTAAGAACTCTCGCGGTGTCCTGAAATGTTCACAAATAAACAAAATGGGGGTGTTCTCAGGACGCTGCCGTATTATTCGTTGTCAAGTTGAAAGTGTTCTAAGAACTCACGCGGTGTCCTGAAATGTTCGTAGGGCGTGTCCTGAAGACGCTGTCCGTATTGTTCTGTGGCAAGCTGAATGTGTTCTAAGAACTCTCGCGGTGTCCTGAAATGTTTGCAAATAAACAAAATGGGGGTGTGTTCTAAGAACTCACGCGGTGTCCTCATGTTCGTAGGGGGTGTCCTGAAGACGCTGTCCATATTGTTCTGTGGCAAGCTCAATGTGTTCTAAGAACTCTTGCGGTGTCCTGAAATGTTCACAAAAACAAAATGGGGGTGTTCTGAGGACGGTGTCCGTATTGTTCGTTTTCAAGTTGAAAGAGTTCTAAGAACTCTCGCGGTTTTCTGAAATGTTCATAGGGGGTGTTCTGAAGACGCTGTCCGTATTGTTCATTGTCAAGTTGAAAGTGTTCTAAGAACTCTCACGGTGTTCTGAAATGTTCGTAGGGGGTGTCCTGAAGACGCTGTCCGTATTGTTCGATGGCAAGTTGAATGGGTTCTAAGAACTCTCGCGGTGTCCTGAAATGTTCACAAATAAACAAAATGGGGGTGTTCTCAGGACGCTGCCGTATTATTCGTTGTCAAGTTGAAAGTGTTCTAAGAACTCACGCGGTGTCCTGAAATGTTCGTAGGGCGTGTCCTGAAGACGCTGTCCGTATTGTTCTGTGGCAAGCTGAATGTGTTCTAAGAACTCTCGCGGTGTCCTGAAATGTTTGCAAATAAACAAAATGGGGGTGTGTTCTAAGAACTCTCGCGCTGTTCTGAATTTTCGTAGGGGGTGTCCTGAAGACGCTGTCTGTATTGTTCGATGGCAAGTTGAATGTGTTCTAAGAACTCTCGCGGTGTCCTGAAATGTTCGCAAATAAACAAAATGGGGGTGTTCTGAGAACGCTGTCCGTATTGTTTGTTGTCAAGTTGAAAGTGTTATAAGAACTCTCGCGGTGTCCTGAAATGTTCGTAGAGGGTGTCCTGAAGACGCTGTCTGTATTGTTCTGTGGCAAGCTGAAAGTCTTCTAAGAACTCACGCGGTGTCCTGAAATGTTCGTAGGGGGTGTCCTGAAGACGCTGTCCGTATTCTTCTGTGGCGAGCTGAATGTGTTCTAAGAAGTCTTGCGGTGTCCTGAAATGTTTGCAAATAAACAAAATGAGGGTGTGTTCTAAGAACTCTCGTGGTGTCCTGAAATGTTCGCAAAAACAAAATGGGGGTGTTCTGAGGACGCTGTCCGTATTGTTCGTTGTCAAGTTGAAAGTGTTCTAAGAACTCTCATGGTGTTCTGAAATGTTCGTAGGGGGTGTTCTGAAGACGCTGTCCGTATTGTTCTGTGGCAAGCTGAAAGTGTTCTAAGAACTCACGCGGTGTCCTGAAATGTTCATAGGGGGTGTCCTGAAGACACTGTCCGTATTGTTCTGTGGCAAGCTGAATGTGTTCTAAGAACTCTTGCGGTGTCCTGAAATGTTTGCAAATAAACAAAATGGGGGTGTGTTCTAAGAACTCATGCGGTGTCCTCAAATGTTCATAGGGGGTGTCCTGAAGATGCTGTCCGTATTGTACTGTGGCAAGCTGAATGTGTTCCAACAACTCTCGTGGTGTCCTGAAATGTTCGCAAAAACAAAATGGGGGTGTTCTGAGGACGCTGTCCGTATTGTTCGTTGTCATGTTGAAAGTGTTCTAAGAACTCTCGCGGTGTTCTGAAATGTTCGTACGGGGTGTCCTGAAGACGCTGTCCGTATTGTTCGATGGCAAGTTGAATGTGTTCTAAGAACTCTCGCGGTGTCCTGAAATGTTTGCAAATAAACAAAATGGGGGTGTTCTGAGAACGCTGTCCGTATTCTTTGTTGTCAAGTTGAAAGTGTTTGTAAGAACCCTCGCGGTGTCCTGAAATGTTCGTAGGGGGTGTCCTGAAGACGCTGTCCGTATTTTTCTGTGACAAGCTGAATGTGTTCTAAGAACTCTCGCGGTGTCCTGAAATGTTCACAAAAACAAAATGGGGGTGTTCTGAGGACGCTGTCCGTATTGTTCGTTGTCAAGTTGAAAGTGTTCTAAGAACTCTCGCGGTGTTCTGAAATGTTCGTACGGGGTGTCCTGAAGACGCTGTCCGTATTGTTCGATGGCAAGTTGAATGTGTTCTAAGAACTCTCGCGGTGTCCTGAAATGTTTGCAAATAAACAAAATGGGGGTGTTCTGAGAACGCTGTCCGTATTGTTTGTTGTCAAGTTGAAAGTGTTTGTAAGAACCCTCGCGGTGTCCTGAAATGTTCGTAGGGGGTGTCCTGAAGACGCTGTCCGTATTTTTCTGTGGCAAGCTGAATGTGTTCTAAGAAGTCTTGCGGTGTCCTGAAATGTTTGCAAATAAACAAAATGGGGGTGTGTTCTAAGAACTCACGCGGTCTACTCATGTTCGTAGGGGGTGTCCTGAAGACGCTGTCCGTATTGTTCTGTGGCAAGCTGAATGTGTTCTAAGAACTCTCGCGGTCTCCTGAAATGTTTGCAAATAAACAAAATGGGGGTGTGTTCTAAGAACTCACGCGGTGTCCTCAAATGTTCGTAGGGGGTGTCCTGAAGACACCGTCCGTATTGTTCCAGTGGCAAGCTGAATGGGTTCTAACAACTCTCGTGGTGTCCTGAAATGTTCGAAAAAACAAAATGGGGATGGTCTGAGGACGCTGTCCGTATTGTTCATTGTCAAGTTGAAAGTGTTCTAAGAACTCTCACGGTGTTCTGAAATGTTCGTAGGGGGTGTTCTGAAGACGCTGTCTGTATTGTTCTGTGGCAAGCTGAAAGTGTTCTAAGAACACTCGCGGTGTCCTGGAATGTTCATACGGGGTTTCCTGAAGACACTGTCCGTATTGTTCTCTGGCAAGTTGAAACTGTCCTAAGAACTCACGCGTGTCCTGAAATGTTCGTAGGGGGTGTCCTGAAGACGCTGTCCGTATTGTTCTGTGGCAAGCTGAATGTGTTCTAAGAACACTCGCGGTGTCCTGAAATGTTTGCAAATAAACAAAATGGGGGTGTGTTCTAAGAACTCACTCGGTGTCCTGAAATGTTCGTAGGGGGTGTCCTGAAGACGCTGTCCGTATTGTTCTGTGGCAAGCTGAATGTGTTCTAACAACCCTCGCGGTGTCCTGAAATGTTCACAAATAAACAAAATGGGGGTGTTCTCAGGACGCTGTCCTTATTGTACGTTGTCAAGTTGAAAGTGTTCTAAGAACTCTCGCGGTGTCCCGAAATGTTCGTAGGGGTGTCCTGAAGACGCTGTCCGTATTGTTCTCTCTCAAGTTGAAAGTGTTCTAAGAACTCACGCGGTGTCCTGAAATGTTCGTAGGGGGTGTCCTGAAGACGCTGTCTGTATTGTTCTGTGGCAAGCTGAATGTGTTCTAACAACTCTCGTGGTGTCCTGAAATGTTCGCAAAAACAAAATGGGGGTGTTCTGAGGACGCTGTCCGTATTGTTCGTTGTCAAGTTGAATGTGTTCTAAGAACTCTCGCGGTGTCCTGAAATGTTCGTAGGGGGTGTCCTGAAGACGCTGTCCGTATTCTTCTGTGGCGAGCTGAATGTGTTCTGAGAAGTCTTGCTGTGTCCTGAAATGTTTGCAAATAAACAAAATGAGGGTGTGTTCTAAGAACTCTCGTGGTGTCCTGAAATGTTCGCAAAAACAAAATGGGGGTGTTCTGAGGACGCTGTCCGTATTGTTCGTTGTCAAGTTGAAAGTGTTCTAAGAACTCTCACGGTGTTCTGAAATGTTCGTAGGGGGTGTTCTGAAGACGCTGTCTGTATTGTTCTGTGGCAAGCTGAAAGTGTTCTAAGAACTCATGCGGTGTCCTGAAATGTTCGTAGGGGGTGTCCTGAAGACACTGTCCGTATTGTTCTGTGGCAAGCTGAATGTGTTCTAAGAACTCTTGCGGTGTCCTGAAATGTTTGCAAATAAACAAAATTGGCGTGTGTTATAAGAACTCACGCGGTGTCCTCAAATGTTCGTAGGGGGTGTCCTGAAGACGCTGTCCATATTGTTCTGTGGCAAGCTCAATGTGTTCTAAGAACTCTTGCGGTATCCTGAAATGTTCACAAAAACAAAATGGGGTGTTCTGAGGACGCTGTCCGTATTGTTCGTTGTCAAGTTGAAAGTGTTCTAAGAACTCTCGCGGTGTTCTGAAATGTTCATAGGGGGTGTTCTGAAGACGCTGTCCGTATTGTTCGTTGTCAAGTTGAAAGTGTTCTAAGAACTCTCGCGCTGTTCTGAAATGTTCGTAGGGGGTGTCCTGAAGACGCTGTCTATATTGTTCGATGGCAAGTTGAATGTGTTCTAAGAACTCTCGCGGTGTCCTGAAATGTTCGCAAATAAACAAAATGGGGGTGTTCTGAGAACGCTGTCCGTATTGTTTGTTGTCAAGTTGAAAGTGTTATAAGAACTCTCGCGGTGTCCTGAAATGTTCGTAGAGGGTGTCCTGAAGACGCTGTCTGTATTGTTCTGTGGCAAGCTGAAAGTCTTCTAAGAACTCACGCGGTGTCCTGAAATGTTCGTAGGGGGTGTCCTGAAGACGCTGTCCGTATTCTTCTGTGGCGAGCTGAATGTGTTCTAAGAAGTCTTGCGGTGTCCTGAAATGTTTGCAAATAAACAAAATGAGGGTGTGTTCTAAGAACTCTCGTGGTGTCCTGAAATGTTCGCAAAAACAAAATGGGGGTGTTCTGAGGACGCTGTCCGTATTGTTCGTTGTCAAGTTGAAAGTGTTCTAAGAACTCTCACGGTGTTCTGAAATGTTCGTAGGGGGTGTTCTGAAGACGCTGTCCGTATTGTTCTGTGGCAAGCTGAAAGTGTTCTAAGAACTCACGCGGTGTCCTGAAATGTTCATAGGGGGTGTCCTGAAGACACTGTCCGTATTGTTCTGTGGCAAGCTGAATGTGTTCTAAGAACTCTTGCGGTGTCCTGAAATGTTTGCAAATAAACAAAATGGGGGTGTGTTCTAAGAACTCATGCGGTGTCCTCAAATGTTCATAGGGGGTGTCCTGAAGATGCTGTCCGTATTGTTCTGTGGCAAGCTGAATGTGTTCTAACAACTCTCGTGGTGTCCTGAAATGTTCGCAAAAACAAAATGGGGGTGTTCTGAGGACGCTGTCCGTATTGTTCGTTGTCAAGTTGAAAGTGTTCTAAGAACTCTCGCGGTGTTCTGAAATGTTCGTACGGGGTGTCCTGAAGACGCTGTCCGTATTGTTCGATGGCAAGTTGAATGTGTTCTAAGAACTCTCGCGGTGTCCTGAAATGTTTGCAAATAAACAAAATGGGGGTGTTCTGAGAACGCTGTCCGTATTGTTTGTTGTCAAGTTGAAAGTGTTTGTAAGAACCCTCGCGGTGTCCTGAAATGTTCGTAGGGGGTGTCCTGAAGACGCTGTCCGTATTTTTCTGTGACAAGCTGAATGTGTTCTAAGAACTCTCGCGGTGTCCTGAAATGTTCACAAAAACAAAATGGGGGTGTTCTGAGGACGCTGTCCGTATTGTTCGTTGTCAAGTTGAAAGTGTTCTAAGAACTCTCGCGGTGTTCTGAAATGTTCGTACGGGGTGTCCTGAAGACGCTGTCCGTATTGTTCGATGGCAAGTTGAATGTGTTCTAAGAACTCTCGCGGTGTCCTGAAATGTTTGCAAATGAACAAAATGGGGGTGTTCTGAGAACGCTGTCCGTATTGTTTGTTGTCAAGTTGAAAGTGTTTGTAAGAACCCTCGCGGTGTCCTGAAATGTTCGTAGGGGGTGTCCTGAAGACGCTGTCCGTATTTTTCTGTGGCAAGCTGAATGTGTTCTAAGAAGTCTTGCGGTGTCCTGAAATGTTTGCAAATAAACAAAATGGGGGTGTGTTCTAAGAACTCACGCGGTCTATTCATGTTCGTAGGGGGTGTCCTGAAGACGCTGTCCGTATTGTTCTGTGGCAAGCTGAATGTGTTCTAAGAACTCTCGCGGTCTCCTGAAATGTTTGCAAATAAACAAAATGGGGGTGTGTTCTAAGAACTCACGCGGTGTCCTCAAATGTTCGTAGGGGGTGTCCTGAAGACACTGTCCGTATTGTTCTGTGGCAAGCTGAATGGGTTCTAACAACTCTCGTGGTGTCCTGAAATGTTCGAAAAAAAGAAATGGGGTGTTCTGAGGACGCTGTCCGTATTGTTCGTTGTCAAGTTGAAAGTGTTCTAAGAACTCTCGCGGTGTTCTGAAATGTTCATAGGGGGTGTTCTGAAGACGCTGTCCGTATTGTTCGTTGTCAAGTTGAAAGTGTTCTAAGAACTCTCGCGGTGTCCTGAAATGTTCGTAGGGGGTGTCCTGAAGACGCTGTCCGCATTCTTCTGTGGCAAGCTGAATGTGTTCTAAGAAGTCTTGCGGTGTCCTGAAATGTTTGCAAATAAACAAAATGAGGGTGTGTTCTAAGAACTCTCGTGGTATCCTGAAATGTTCGCAAAAACAAAATGGGGATGGTCTGAGGACGCTGTCCGTATTGTTCATTGTCAAGTTGAAAGTGTTCTAAGAACTCTCACGGTGTTCTGAAATGTTTGTAGGGGGTGTTCTGAAGACGCTGTCTGTATTGTTCTGTGGCAAGCTGAAAGTGTTCTAAGAACACTCGCGGTGTTCTGGAATGTTCATAGGGGGTTTCCTGAAGACACTGTCCGTATTGTTCTCTGGCAAGTTGAAACTGTCCTAAGAACTCACGCGTGTCCTGAAATGTTCGTAGGGGGTGTCCTGAAGACGCTGTCCGTATTGTTCTGTGGCAAGCTGAATGTGTTCTAAGAACACTCGCGGTGTCCTGAAATGTTTGCAAATAAACAAAATGGGGGTGTGTTCTAAGAACTCACTCGGTGTCCTGAAATGTTCGTAGGGGGTGTCCTGAAGACGCTGTCCGTATTGTTCTGTGGCAAGCTGAATGTGTTCTAACAACCCTCGCGGTGTCCTGAAATGTTCACAAATAAACAAAATGGGGGTGTTCTCAGGACGCTGTCCTTATTGTACGTTGTCAAGTTGAAAGTGTTCTAAGAACTCTCGCGGTGTCCCGAAATGTTCGTAGGGGTGTCCTGAAGACGCTGTCCGTATTGTTCTCTCTCAAGTTGAAAGTGTTCTAAGAACTCACGGGGTGTCCTGAAATGTTCGTAGGGGGTGTCCTGAAGACGCTGTCTGTATTGTTCTGTGGCAAGCTGAATGTGTTCTAACAACTCTCGTGGTGTCCTGAAATGTTCGCAAAAACAAAATGGGGGTGTTCTGAGGACGCTGTCCGTATTGTTCGTTGTCAAGTTGAAAGTGTTCTAAGAACTCTCGCAGTGTTCTGAAATGTTCGTACGGGGTTTCCTGAAGACGCTGTCCGTATTGTTGGATGGCAAGTTGAATGTGTTCTAAGAACTCTCGCGGTGTCCTGAAATGTTTGCAAATAAACAAAATGGGGGTGTTCTGAGAACGCTGTCCGTATTGTTTGTTGTCAAGTTGAAAGTGTTGTAAGAACTCTCGCGGTGTCCTGAAATGTTCGTAGGGGGTGTCCTGAAGACGCTGTCCGTATTTTTATGTGGCAAGCTGAATGTGTTCTAAGAAGTCTTGCGGTGTCCTGAAATGTTTGCAAATAAACAAAATGGGGGTGTGTTCTAAGAACTCACGCGGTCTACTCATGTTCATAGGGGGTGTCCTGAAGACGCTGTCCGTATTGTTCTGTGGCAAGCTGAATGTGTTCTAAGAACTCTTGCGGTGTCCTGAAATGTTCACAAAAACAAAATGGGGGTGTTCTGAGGACGCTGTCCATATTGTTAGTTGTCAAGTTGAAAGTGTTCTAAGAACTCACGCGGTGTCCTGAAATGTTCGTAGGGCGTGTCCTGAAGACGCTGTCCGTATTGTTCTGTGGCAAGCTGAATGTGTTCTAAGAACTCTCGCGGTGTCCTGAAATGTTTGCAAATAAACAAAATGGGTATGTGTTCTAAGAACTCATGCGGTGTCCTCAATTTTTCGTAGGGGGTGTCCTGAAAACGCTGTCCGTATTGTTCTGTGGCAAGCTGAATGTGTTCTAACAACTCTCGTGGAGTCCTGAAATGTTCGCAAAAACAAAATGGGGTGTTCTGAGGACGCTGTTCGTATTGTTCGTTGTCAAGTTGAAAGTGTTCTAAGAACTCTCGCGGTGTTCTGAAATGTTCATAGGGGGTGTTCTGAAGACGCTGTCCGTATTGTTCGTTGTCAAGTTGAAAGTGTTCTAAGAACTCTCGCGGTGTTCTGAAATGTTCGTAGGGGGTGTCCTGAAGACGCTGTCCGTATTGTTCTGTGGCAAGCTGAAAGTGTTCTAAGAACTCACGCGGTGTCCTGAAATGTTCATAGGGGGTGTCCTGAAGACACTGTCCGTATTGTTCTGTGGCAAGCTGAATGTGTTCTAAGAACTCTTGCGGTGTCCTGAAATGTTTGCAAATAAACAAAATGGGGGTGTGTTCTAAGAACTCATGCGGTGTCCTCAAATGTTCATAGGGGGTGTCCTGAAGATGCTGTCCGTATTGTTCTGTGGCAAGCTGAATGTGTTCTAACAACTCTCGTGGTGTCCTGAAATGTTCGCAAAAACAAAATGGGGGTGTTCTGAGGACGCTGTCCGTATTGTTCGTTGTCAAGTTGAAAGTGTTCTAAGAACTCTCGCGGTGTTCTGAAATGTTCGTACGGGGTGTCCTGAAGACGCTGTCCGTATTGTTCGATGTCAAGTTGAATGTGTTCTAAGAACTCTCGCGGTGTCCTGAAATGTTTGCAAATAAACAAAATGGGGGTGTTCTGAGAACGCTGTCCGTATTGTTTGTTGTCAAGTTGAAAGTGTTTGTAAGAACCCTCGCGGTGTCCTGAAATGTTCGTAGGGGGTGTCCTGAAGACGCTGTCCGTATTTTTCTGTGACAAGCTGAATGTGTTCTAAGAACTCTCGCGGTGTCCTGAAATGTTCACAAAAACAAAATGGGGGTGTTCTGAGGACGCTGTCCGTATTGTTTGTTGTCAAGTTGAAAGTGTTTGTAAGAACCCTCGCGGTGTCCTGAAATGTTCGTAGGGGGTGTCCTGAAGACGCTGTCCGTATTTTTCTGTGGCAAGCTGAATGTGTTCTAAGAAGTCTTGCGGTGTCCTGAAATGTTTGCAAATAAACAAAATGGGGGTGTGTTCTAAGAACTCACGCGGTCTACTCATGTTCGTAGGGGGTGTCCTGAAGACGCTGTCCGTATTGTTCTGTGGCAAGCTGAATGTGTTCTAAGAACTCTCGCGGTCTCCTGAAATGTTTGCAAATAAACAAAATGGGGGTGTGTTCTAAGAACTCACGCGGTGTCCTCAAATGTTCGTAGGGGGTGTCCTGAAGACACTGTCCGTATTGTTCTGTGGCAAGCTGAATGGGTTCTAACAACTCTCGTGGTGTCCTGAAATGTTCGAAAAAAAGAAATGGGGTGTTCTGAGGACGCTGTCCGTATTGTTCGTTGTCAAGTTGAAAGTGTTCTAAGAACTCTCGCGGTGTTCTGAAATGTTCATAGGGGGTGTTCTGAAGACGCTGTCCGTATTGTTCGTTGTCAAGTTGAAAGTGTTCTAAGAACTCTCGCGGTGTCCTGAAATGTTCGTAGGGGGTGTCCTGAAGACGCTGTCCGTATTCTTCTGTGGCAAGCTGAATGTGTTCTAAGAAGTCTCGCGGTGTCCTGAAATGTTTGCAAATCAACAAAATGAGGGTGTGTTCTAAGAACTCTCGTGGTATCCTGAAATGTTCGCAAAAACAAAATGGGGATGGTCTGAGGACGCTGTCCGTATTGTTCATTGTCAAGTTGAAAGTGTTCTAAGAACTCTCATGGTGTTCTGAAATGTTCGTAGGGGGTGTTCTGAAGACGCTGTCTGTATTGTTCTGTGGCAAGCTGAAAGTGTTCTAAGAACACTCGCGGTGTCCTGGAATGTTCATAGGGGGTTTCCTGAAGACACTGTCCGTATTGTTCTCTGGCAAGTTGAAACTGTCCTAAGAACTCACGCGTGTCCTGAAATGTTCGTAGGGGGTGTCCTGAAGACGCTGTCCGTATTGTTCTGTGGCAAGCTGAATGTGTTCTAAGAACACTCGCGGTGTCCTGAAATGTTTGCAAATAAACAAAATGGGGGTGTGTTCTAAGAACTCACTCGGTGTCCTGAAATGTTCGTAGGGGGTGTCCTGAAGACGCTGTCCGTATTGTTCTGTGGCAAGCTGAATGTGTTCTAACAACCCTCGCGGTGTCCTGAAATGTTCACAAATAAACAAAATGGGGGTGTTCTCAGGACGCTGTCCTTATTGTACGTTGTCAAGTTGAAAGTGTTCTAAGAACTCTCGCGGTGTCCCGAAATGTTCGTAGGGGTGTCCTGAAGACGCTGTCCGTATTGTTCTCTCTCAAGTTGAAAGTGTTCTAAGAACTCACGGGGTGTCCTGAAATGTTCGTAGGGGGTGTCCTGAAGACGCTGTCTGTATTGTTCTGTGGCAAGCTGAATGTGTTCTAACAACTCTCGTGGTGTCCTGAAATGTTCGCAAAAACAAAATGGGGGTGTTCTGAGGACGCTGTCCGTATTGTTCGTTGTCAAGTTGAAAGTGTTCTAAGAACTCTCGCAGTGTTCTGAAATGTTCGTACGGGGTTTCCTGAAGACGCTGTCCGTATAGTTGGATGGCAAGTTGAATGTGTTCTAAGAACTCTCGCGGTGTCCTGAAATGTTTGCAAATAAACAAAATGGGGGTGTTCTGAGAACGCTGTCCGTATTGTTTGTTGTCAAGTTGAAAGTGTTGTAAGAACTCTCGCGGTGTCCTGAAATGTTCGTAGGGGGTGTCCTGAAGACGCTGTCCGTATTTTTCTGTGGCAAGCTGAATGTGTTCTAAGAAGACTTGCGGTGTCCTGAAATGTTTGCAAATAAACAAAATGGGGGTGTGTTCTAAGAACTCACGCGGTCTACTCATGTTCGTAGGGGGTGTCCTGAAGACGCTGTCCGTATTGTTCTGTGGCAAGCTGAATGTGTTCTAAGAACTCTTGCGGTGTCCTGAAATGTTCACAAAAACAAAATGGGGGTGTTCTGAGGACGCTGTCCATATTGTTAGTTGTCAAGTTGAAAGTGTTCTAAGAACTCACGCGGTGTCCTGAAATGTTCGTAGGGCGTGTCCTGAAGACGCTGTCCGTATTGTTCTGTGGCAAGCTGAATGTGTTCTAAGAACTCTCGCGGTGTCCTGAAATGTTTGCAAATAAACAAAATGGGTATGTGTTCTAAGAACTCATGCGGTGTCCTCAATTTTTCGTAGGGGGTGTCCTGAAAACGCTGTCCGTATTGTTCTGTGGCAAGCTGAATGTGTTCTAACAACTCTCGTGGAGTCCTGAAATGTTCGCAAAAACAAAATGGGGTGTTCTGAGGACGCTGTTCGTATTGTTCGTAGTCAAGTTGAAAGTGTTCTAAGAACTCTCGCGGTGTTCTGAAATGTTCATAGGGGGTGTTCTGAAGACGCTGTCCGTATTGTTCGTTGTCAAGTTGAAAGTGTTCTAAGAACTCTCGCGGTGTTCTGAAATGTTCGTAGGGGGTGTCCTGAAGATGCTGTCTCTATTGTTCGATGGCAAGTTGAATGTGTTCTAAGAACTCTCGCGGTGTCCTGAAATGTTCGCAAATAAACAAAATGGGGGTGTTCTGAGAACGCTGTCCGTATTGTTTGTTGTCAAGTTGAAAGTGTTGTAAGAACTCTCGCGGTGTCCTGAAATGTTCGTAGAGGGTGTCCTGAAGACGCTGTCTGTATTGTTCTGTGGCAAGCTGAAAGTCTTCTAAGAACTCACGCGGTGTCCTGAAATGTTCGTAGGGGGTGTCCTGAAGACGCTGTCCGTATTCTTCTGTGGCGAGCTGAATGTGTTCTAAGAAGTCTTGCGGTGTCCTGAAATGTTTGCAAATAAACAAAATGAGGGTGTGTTCTAAGAACTCTCGTGGTGTCCTGAAATGTTCGCAAAAACAAAATGGGGGTATTCTGAGGACGCTGTCCGTATTGTTCGTTGTCAAGTTGAAAGTGTTCTAAGAACTCTCGCGGTGTCCTGAAATGTTCGTAGGGGGTGTCCTGAAGACGCTGTCCGTATTGTTCTCTCTCAAGTTGAAAGTGTTCTAAGAACTCACGCGGTGTACTGAAATGTTCATAGGGGGTGTCCTGAAGACGCTGTCCGTATTGTTCTACGGCAAGCTGAATGTGTTCTAAGAACTCTTGCGGTGTCCTGAAATGTTTGCAAATAAACAAAATGGGGGTGTGTTCTAAGAACTCACGCGGTGTCCTCAAATGTTCGTAGGGGGTGTCCTGAAGACGCTGTCCATATTGTTCTGTGGCAAGCTCAATGTGTTCTAAGAACTCTTGCGGTGTCCTGAAATGTTCACAAAAACAAAATGGGGGTGTTCTGAGGACGCTGTCCGTATTGTTCGTTGTCAAGTTGAAAGTGTTCTAAGAACTCTCGCAGTGTTCTGAAATGTTCATAGGGGGTGTTCTGAAGACGCTGTCCGTATTGTTCATTGTCAAGTTGAAAGTGTTCTAAGAACTCTCACGGTGTTCTGAAATGTTCGTAGGGGGTGTCCTGAAGACGCTGTCCGTATTGTTCGATGGCAAGTTGAATGTGTTCTAAGAACTCTCGCGGTGTCCTGAAATGTTCACAAATAAACAAAATGGGGGTGTTCTCAGGACGCTGCCCGTATTATTCGTTGTCAAGTTGAAAGTGTTCTAAGAACTCTCGTGATGTCCTGAAATGTTCGTAGGGGGTGCCCTGAAGCCGCTGTCCGTATTGTTCTCTGGCAAGTTGAAAGTGTTCTAAGAACTCACGCGGTGTCCTGAAATGTTCGTAGGGGGTGTCCTGAAGACGCTGTCTGTATTGTTCTGTGGCAAGCTGAATGTGTTCTAAGAACTCACACGGTGTCCTGAAATGTTCGTAGGGGGTGTTCTGAAGACGCTGTCCGTATTGTTCTGTGGCAAGCTGAAAGTGTTCTAAGAACTCACGCCGTGTCCTGAAATGTTCGTAGGGGGTGTCCTGAAGACGCTGTCCGTATTGTTCTGTGGCAAGCTGAATGTGTTCTAAGAAGTCTCGCAGTGTCCTGAAATGATCACAAATAAACAAAATGGGGGTGTTCTCAGGACGCTGTCCGTATTGTTCGTTGTCAAGTTGAAAGTGTTCTAAGAACTCTTGCGGTGTCCTGAAATGTTCGTAGGGGGTGTCCTGAAGACGCTGTCCGTATTGTTCTCTCTCAAGTTGAAAGTGTTCTAAGAACTCACGCGGTGTCCTCAAATGTTCGTAGGGGGTGTCCTGAAGACGCTGTCCATATTGTTCTGTGGCAAGCTCAATGTGTTCTAAGAACTCTTGCGGTGTCCTGAAATGTTCACAAAAACAAAATGGGGGTGTTCTGAGGACGCTGTCTGTATTGTTCGTTGTCAAGTTGACAGTGTTCTAAGAACTCTCGCAGTGTTCTGAAATGTTCATAGGGGGTGTTCTGAAGACGCTGTCCGTATTGTTCATTGTCAAGTTGAAAGTGTTCTAAGAACTCTCACAGTGTTCTGAAATGTTCGTAGGGGGTGTCCTGAAGACGCTGTCCGTATTGTTCGATGGCAAGTTGAATGTGTTCTAAGAACTCTGGCGGTGTCCTGAAATGTTCACAAATAAACAAAATGGGGGTGTTATCAGGACGCTGCCCGTATTATTCGTTGTCAAGTTGAAAGTGTTCTAAGAACTCTCGTGATGTCCTGAAATGTTCGTAGGGGGTGCCCTGAAGTCGCTGTCCGTATTGTTCTCTGGCAAGTTGAAAGTGTTCTAAGAACTCACGCGGTGTCCTGAAATGTTCGTAGGGGGTGTTCTGAAGACGCTGTCCGTATTGTTTGTTCTAAGAAGTCTCGCAGTGTCCTGAAATGTTCGCAAAAACAAAATGGGGGTGTTCTGAGGACGCTGTCCGTATTGTTCGTTGTCAAGTTGAAAGTGTTCTAAGAACTCTCGCAGTGTTCTGAAATGTTCGTACGGGGTTTCCTGAAGACGCTGTTCGTATTGTTGGATGGCAAGTTGAATGTGTTCTAAGAACTCTCGCGGTGTCCTGAAATGTTTGCAAATAAACAAAATGGGGGTGTTCTGAGAACCATGTCCGTATTGTTTGTTGTCAAGTTGAAAGTGTTGTAAGAACTCTCGCGGTGTCCTGAAATGTTCGTAGGGGGTGTCCTGAAGACGCTGTCCGTATTTTTCTGTGGCAAGCTGAATGTGTTCTAAGAAGTCTTGCGGTGTCCTGAAATGTTTGCAAATAAACAAAATGGGGGTGTGTTCTAAGAACTCACGCGGTCTACTGATGTTCGTAGGGGGTGTCCTGAAGACGCTGTCCGTATTGTTCTGTGGCAAGCTGAATGTGTTCTAAGAACTCTTGCGGTGTCCTGAAATGTTCACAAAAACAAAATGGGGGTGTTCTGAGGACCCTGTCCATATTGTTAGTTGTCAAGTTGAAAGTGTTCTAAGAACTCACGCGGTGTCCTGAAATGTTCGTAGGGCGTGTCCTGAAGACGCTGTCCGTATTGTTCTGTGGCAAGCTGAATGTGTTCTAAGAACTCTCGCGGTGTCCTGAAATGTTTGCAAATAAACAAAATGGGTATGTGTTCTAAGAACTCATGCGGTGTCCTCAATTGTTCGTAGGGGGTGTCCTGAAAACGCTGTCCGTATTGTTCTGTGGCAAGCTGAATGTGTTCTAACAACTCTCGTGGAGTCCTGAAATGTTCGCAAAAACAAAATGGGGTGTTCTGAGGACGCTGTCCGTATTGTTCGTTGTCAAGTTGAAAGTGTTCTAAGAACTCTCGCGGTGTTCTGAAATGTTCATAGGGGGTGTTCTGAAGACGCTGTCCGTATTGTTCGTTGTCAAGTTGAAAGTGATCTAAGAACTCTCGCGGTGTTCTGAAATGTTCGTAGGGGGTGTCCTGAAGACGCTGTCTGTATTGTTCGATGGCAAGTTGAATGTGTTCTAAGAACTCTCGCGGTGTCCTGAAATGTTCGCAAATAAACAAAATGGGGGTGTTCTGAGAACGCTGTCCGTATTGTTTGTTGTCAAGTTGAAAGTGTTGTAAGAACTCTCGCGGTGTCCTGAAATGTTCGTAGAGGGTGTCCTGAAGACGCTGTCTGTATTGTTCTGTGGCAAGCTGAAAGTCTTCTAAGAACGCACGCGGTGTCCTGAAATGTTCGTAGGGGGTGTCCTGAAGACGCTGTCCGTATTCTTCTGTGGCGAGCTGAATGTGTTCTAAGAAGTCTTGCGGTGTCCTGAAATGTTTGCAAATAAACAAAATGAGGGTGTGTTCTAAGAACTCTCGTGGTGTCCTGAAATGTTCGCAAAAACAAAATGGGGGTGTTCTGAGGACGCTGTCCGTATTGTTCGTTGTCAAGTTGAAAGTGTTCTAAGAACTCTCGCGGTGTCCTGAAATGTTCGTAGGGGGTGTCCTGAAGACGCTGTCCGTATTGTTCTCTCTCAAGTTGAAAGTGTTCTAAGAACTCACGCGGTGTACTGAAATGTTCATAGGGGGTGTCCTGAAGACGCTGTCCGTATTGTTCTACGGCAAGCTGAATGTGTTCTAAGAACTCTTGCGGTGTCCTGAAATGTTTGCAAATAAACAAAATGGGGGTGTGTTCTAAGAACTCACGCGGTGTCCTCAAATGTTCGTAGGGGGTGTCCTGAAGACGCTGTCCATATTGTTCTGTGGCAAGCTCAATGTGTTCTAAGAACTCTTGCGGTGTCCTGAAATGTTCACAAAAACAAAATGGGGGTGTTCTGAGGACGCTGTCCGTATTGTTCGTTGTCAAGTTGAAAGTGTTCTAAGAACTCTCGCAGTGTTCTGAAATGTTCATAGGGGGTCTTCTGAAGACGCTGTCCGTATTGTTCATTGTCAAGTTGAAAGTGTTCTAAGAACTCTCACGGTGTTCTGAAATGTTCGTAGGGGGTGTCCTGAAGACGCTGTCCGTATTGTTCGATGGCAAGTTGAATGTGTTCTAAGAACTCTCGCGGTGTCCTGAAATGTTCACAAATAAACAAAATGGGGGTGTTCTCAGGACGCTGCCCGTATTATTCGTTGTCAAGTTGAAAGTGTTCTAAGAACTCTCGTGATGTCCTGAAATGTTCGTAGGGGGTGCCCTGAAGCCGCTGTCCGTATTGTTCTCTGGCAAGTTGAAAGTGTTCTAAGAACTCACGCGGTGTCCTGAAATGTTCGTAGGGGGTGTCCTGAAGACGCTGTCTGTATTGTTCTGTGGCAAGCTGAATGTGTTCTAAGAACTCACACGGTGTCCTGAAATGTTCGTAGGGGGTGTTCTGAAGACGCTGTCCGTATTGTTCTGTGGCAAGCTGAAAGTGTTCTAAGAACTCACGCGGTGTCCTGAAATGTTCGTAGGTGGTGTCCTGAAGACGCTGTCCGTATTGTTCTGTGGCAAGCTGAATGTGTTCTAAGAAGTCTCGCAGTGTCCTGAAATGTTCACAAATATACAAAATGGGGGTGTTCTCAGGACGCTGTCCGTATTGTTCGTTGTCAAGTTGAAAGTGTTCTAAGAACTCTCGCGGTGTCCTGAAATGTTCGTAGGGGGTGTCCTGAAGACGCTGTCCGTATTGTTCTCTCTCAAGTTGAAAGTGTTCTAAGAACTCACGCGGTGTCCTCAAATGTTCGTAGGGGGTGTCCTGAAGACGCTGTCCATATTGTTCTGTGGCAAGCTCAATGTGTTCTAAGAACTCTTGCGGTGTCCTGAAATGTTTGCAAATAAACAAAATGGGGGTGTGTTCTAAGAACTCACGCGGTGTCCTCAAATGTTCGTAGGGGGTGTCCTGAAGACGCTGTCCATATTGTTCTGTGGCAAGCTCAATGTGTTCTAAGAACTCTTGCGGTGTCCTGAAATGTTCACAAAAATAAAATGGGGGTGTTCTGAGGACGCTGTCCGTATTGTTCGTTGTCAAGTTGAAAGTGTTCTAAGAACTCTCGCAGTGTTCTGAAATGTTCATAGGGGGTGTTCTGAAGACGCTGTCCGTATTGTTCGATGGCAAGTTGAATGTGTTCTAAGAACTCTCGCGGTGTCCTGAAATGTTCACAAATAAACAAAATGGGGGTGTTCTCAGGACGCTGCCCGTATTATTCGTTGTCAAGTTGAAAGTGTTCTAAGAACTCTCGTGATGTCCTGAAATGTTCGTAGGGGGTGCCCTGAAGCCGCTGTCCGTATTGTTCTCTGGCAAGTTGAAAGTGTTCTAAGAACTCACGCGGTGTCCTGAAATGTTCGTAGGGGGTGTCCTGAAGACGCTGTCTGTATTGTTCTGTGGCAAGCTGAATGTGTTCTAAGAACTCACACGGTGTCCTGAAATGTTCGTAGGGGGTGTTCTGAAGACGCTGTCCGTATTGTTCTGTGGCAAGCTGAAAGTGTTCTAAGAACTCACGCGGTGTCCTGAAATGTTCGTAGGGGGTGTCCTGAAGACGCTGTCCGTATTCTGTGGCAAGCTGAATGTGTTCTAAGAACTCACGCGGTGTTCTCAAATGTTCGTAGGGGGTGTCCTGAAGACGCTGTCCATATTGTTCTGTGGCAAGCTCAATGTGTTCTAAGAACTCTTGCGGTGTCCTGAAATGTTCACAAAAACAAAATGGGGGTGTTCTGAGGACGCTGTCTGTATTGTTCGTTGTCAAGTTGAAAGTGTTCTAAGAACTCTCGCAGTGTTCTGAAATGTTCATAGGGGGTGTTCTGAAGACGCTGTCCGTATTGTTCATTGTCAAGTTGAAAGTGTTCTAAGAACTCTCACAGTGTTCTGAAATGTTCGTAGGGGGTGTCCTGAAGACGCTGTCCGTATTGTTCGATGGCAAGTTGAATGTGTTCTAAGAACTCTGGCGGTGTCCTGAAATGTTCACAAATAAACAAAATGGGGGTGTTCTCAGGACGCTGCCCGTATTATTCGTTGTCAAGTTGAAAGTGTTCTAAGAACTCTCGTGATGTCCTGAAATGTTCGTAGGGGGTGCCCTGAAGTCGCTGTCCGTATTGTTCTCTGGCAAGTTGAAAGTGTTCTAAGAACTCACGCGGTGTCCTGAAATGTTCGTAGGGGGTGTTCTGAAGACGCTGTCCGTATTGTTCTGTGGCAAGCTGAAAGTGTTCTAAGAACTCACGCGGTGTCCTGAAATGTTCGTAGGGGGTGTCCTGAAGACGCTGTCTGTATTGTTCTGTGGCAAGCTGAATGTGTTCTAAGAACTCACACGGTGTCCTGAAATGTTCGTAGGGGGTGTTCTGAAGACGCTGTCCGTATTGTTCTGTGGCAAGCTGAAAGTGTTCTAAGAACTCACGCGGTGTCCTGAAATGTTCGTAGGTGGTGTCCTGAAGACGCTGTCCGTATTGTTCTGTGGCAAGCTGAATGTGTTCTAAGAAGTCTCGCAGTGTCCTGAAATGTTCACAAATATACAAAATGGGGGTGTTCTCAGGACGCTGTCCGTATTGTTCGTTGTCAAGTTGAAAGTGTTCTAAGAACTCTCGCGGTGTCCTGAAATGTTCGTAGGGGGTGTCCTGAAGACGCTGTCCGTATTGTTCTCTCTCAAGTTGAAAGTGTTCTAAGAACTCACGCGGTGTCCTCAAATGTTCGTAGGGGGTGTCCTGAAGACGCTGTCCATATTGTTCTGTGGCAAGCTCAATGTGTTCTAAGAACTCTTGCGGTGTCCTGAAATGTTTGCAAATAAACAAAATGGGGGTGTGTTCTAAGAACTCACGCGGTGTCCTCAAATGTTCGTAGGGGGTGTCCTGAAGACGCTGTCCATATTGTTCTGTGGCAAGCTCAATGTGTTCTAAGAACTCTTGCGGTGTCCTGAAATGTTCACAAAAATAAAATGGGGGTGTTCTGAGGACGCTGTCCGTATTGTTCGTTGTCAAGTTGAAAGTGTTCTAAGAACTCTCGCAGTGTTCTGAAATGTTCATAGGGGGTGTTCTGAAGACGCTGTCCGTATTGTTCGATGGCAAGTTGAATGTGTTCTAAGAACTCTCGCGGTGTCCTGAAATGTTCACAAATAAACAAAATGGGGGTGTTCTCAGGACGCTGCCCGTATTATTCGTTGTCAAGTTGAAAGTGTTCTAAGAACTCTCGTGATGTCCTGAAATGTTCGTAGGGGGTGCCCTGAAGCCGCTGTCCGTATTGTTCTCTGGCAAGTTGAAAGTGTTCTAAGAACTCACGCGGTGTCCTGAAATGTTCGTAGGGGGTGTCCTGAAGACGCTGTCTGTATTGTTCTGTGGCAAGCTGAATGTGTTCTAAGAACTCACACGGTGTCCTGAAATGTTCGTAGGGGGTGTTCTGAAGACGCTGTCCGTATTGTTCTGTGGCAAGCTGAAAGTGTTCTAAGAACTCACGCGGTGTCCTGAAATGTTCGTAGGGGGTGTCCTGAAGACGCTGTCCGTATTCTGTGGCAAGCTGAATGTGTTCTAAGAACTCACGCGGTGTTCTCAAATGTTCGTAGGGGGTGTCCTGAAGACGCTGTCCATATTGTTCTGTGGCAAGCTCAATGTGTTCTAAGAACTCTTGCGGTGTCCTGAAATGTTCACAAAAACAAAATGGGGGTGTTCTGAGGACGCTGTCTGTATTGTTCGTTGTCAAGTTGAAAGTGTTCTAAGAACTCTCGCAGTGTTCTGAAATGTTCATAGGGGGTGTTCTGAAGACGCTGTCCGTATTGTTCATTGTCAAGTTGAAAGTGTTCTAAGAACTCTCACAGTGTTCTGAAATGTTCGTAGGGGGTGTCCTGAAGACGCTGTCCGTATTGTTCGATGGCAAGTTGAATGTGTTCTAAGAACTCTGGCGGTGTCCTGAAATGTTCACAAATAAACAAAATGGGGGTGTTCTCAGGACGCTGCCCGTATTATTCGTTGTCAAGTTGAAAGTGTTCTAAGAACTCTCGTGATGTCCTGAAATGTTCGTAGGGGGTGCCCTGAAGTCGCTGTCCGTATTGTTCTCTGGCAAGTTGAAAGTGTTCTAAGAACTCACGCGGTGTCCTGAAATGTTCGTAGGGGGTGTTCTGAAGACGCTGTCCGTATTGTTCTGTGGCAAGCTGAAAGTGTTCTAAGAACTCACGCGGTGTCCTGAAATGTTCGTAGGGGGTGTCCTGAAGACGCTGTCCGTATTGTTATGTGGCAAGCTGAATGTGTTCTAAGAAGTCTCGCAGTGTCCTGAAATGTTCACAAATAAACAAAATGGGGGTGTTCTCAGGACGCTGTCCGTATTGTTCATTGTCAAGTTGAAAGTGTTCTAAGAACTCTCGCGGTGTCCTGAAATGTTCGTAGGGGGTGTCCTGAAGACGCTGTCCGTATTGCTCTCTCTCAAGTTGAAAGTGTTCTAAGAACTCACGCGGTGTCCTGAAATGTTCGTAGGCGGTGTCCTGAAGACGCTGTCTGTATTGTTCTGTGGCAAGCTGAATGTGTTCTAACAACTCTTGCGGTGTCCTGAAATGTTTGCAAATAAACAAAATGGGGGTGTGTTCTAAGAACTCACGCGGTGTCCTCAAATGTTCGTAGGGGGTGTCCTGAAGACGCTGTCCATATTGTTCTGTGGCAAGCTGAATGTGTTATAACAACTCTCGTGGTGTCCTGAAATGTTCGCAAAAACAAAATGGGGGTGTTCTGAGGACGCTGTCCGTATTGTTCTCTGGCAAGTTGAAAGTGTTCTAAGAATTCACGCGGTGTCCTGAAATGTTCGTAGGGGGTGTCCTGAAGATGCTGTCTGTATCGTTCTGTGGCAAGCTGAATGTGTTCTAAGAACTCACGCGGTGTCCTGAAATGTTCGTAGGGGGTGTTCTGAAGACGCTGTCCGTATTGTTCTGTGGCAAGCTGAAAGTGTTCTAAGAACTCACGCAGTGTCCTGAAATGTTCGTAGGGGGTGTCCTGAAGACGCTGTCTGTATTGTTCTGTGGCAAGCTGAATGTGTTCTAAGAACTCTTGCGGTGTCCTGAAATGTTCACAAATAAACAAAATGGGGGTGTTCTCAGGACGCTGCCCGTATTATTCGTTGTCAAGTTGAAAGTGTTCTAAGAACTCTCGTGATGTCCTGAAATGTTCGTAGGGGGTGCCCTGAAGCCGCTGTCCGTATTGTTCTCTGGCAAGTTGAAAGTGTTCTAAGAACTCACGCGGTGTCCTGAAATGTTCGTAGGGGGTGTCCTGAAGACGCTGTCTGTATTGTTCTGTGGCAAGCTGAATGTGTTCTAAGAACTCACACGGTGTCCTGAAATGTTCGTAGCGGGTGTTCTGAAGACGCTGTCCGTATTGTTCTGTGGCAAGCTGAAAGTGTTCTAAGAACTCACGCGGTGTCCTGAAATGTTCGTAGGGGGTGTCCTGAAGACGCTGTCCGTATTGTTCTGTGGCAAGCTGAATGTGTTCTAAGAAGTCTCGCAGTGTCCTGAAATGTTCACAAATAAACAAAATGGGGGTGTTCTCAGGACGCTGTCCGCATTGTTCGTTGTCAAGTTGAAAGTGTTCTAAGAACTCTCGCGGTGTCCTGAAATGTTCGTAGGGGGTGTCCTGAAGACGCTGTCCGTATTGTTCTCTCTCAAGTTGAAAGTGTTCTAAGAACTCACGCGGTGTCCTCAAATGTTCGTAGGGGGTGTCCTGAAGACGCTGTCCATATTGTTCTGTGGCAAGCTCAATGTGTTCTAAGAACTCTTGCGGTGTCCTGAAATGTTCACAAAAACAAAATGGGGGTGTTCTGAGGACGCTGTCTGTATTGTTCGTTGTCAAGTTGAAAGTGTTCTAAGAACTCTCGCAGTGTTCTGAAATGTTCATAGGGGGTGTTCTGAAGACGCTGTCCGTATTGTTCATTGTCAAGTTGAAAGTGTTCTAAGAACTCTCACAGTGTTCTGAAATGTTCGTAGGGGGTGTCCTGAAGACGCTGTCCGTATTGTTCGATGGCAAGTTGAATGTGTTCTAAGAACTCTGGCGGTGTCCTGAAATGTTCACAAATAAACAAAATGGGGGTGTTCTCAGGACGCTGCCCGTATTATTCGTTGTCAAGTTGAAAGTGTTCTAAGAACTCTCGTGATGTCCTGAAATGTTCATAGGGGGTGCCCTGAAGCCGCTGTCCGTATTGTTCTCTGGCAAGTTGAAAGTGTTCTAAGAACTCACGCGGTGTCCTGAAATGTTCGTAGGGGGTGTTCTGAAGACGCTGTCCGTATTGTTCTGTGGCAAGCTGAAAGTGTTCTAAGAACTCACGCGGTGTCCTGAAATGTTCGTAGGGGGTGTCCTGAAGACGCTGTCCGTATTGTTCTGTGGCAAGCTGAATGTGTTCTAAGAAGTCTCGCAGTGTCCTGAAATGTTCACAAATAAACAAAATGGGGGTGTTCTCAGGACGCTGTCCGTATTGTTCGTTGTCAAGTTGAAAGTGTTCTAAGAACTCTCGCGGTGTCCTGAAATGTTCGTAGGGGGTGTCCTGAAGACGCTGTCCGTATTGTTCTCTCTCAAATTGAAAGTGTTCTAAGAACTCTTGCGGTGTCCTGAAATGTTTGCAAATAAACAAAATGGGGGTGTGTTCTAAGAACTCACGCGGTGTCCTCAAATGTTCGTAGGGGGTGTCCTGAAGACGCTGTCCATATTGTTCTGTGGCAAGCTGAATGTGTTCTAACAACTCTCGTGGTGTCCTGAAATGTTCGCAAAAACAAAATGGGGGTGTTCTGAGGACGCTGTCCGTATTGTTCTCTGGCAAGTTGAAAGTGTTCTAAGAATTCACGCGGTGTCCTGAAATGTTCGTAGGGGGTGTCCTGAAGATGCTGTCTGTATCGTTCTGTGGCAAGCTGAATGTGTTCTAAGAACTCACGCGGTGTCCTGAAATGTTCGTAGGGGGTGTTCTGAAGACGCTGTCCGTATTGTTCTGTGGCAAGCTGAAAGTGTTCTAAGAACTCACGCAGTGTCCTGAAATGTTCGTAGGGGGTGTCCTGAAGACGCTGTCTGTATTGTTCTGTGGCAAGTTGAATGTGTTCTAAGAACTCTTGCGGTGTCCTGAAATGTTTGCAAATAAACGAAATGGGGGTGTGTTCTAAGAACTCACGCGGTGTCCTCAAATTTTCGTAGGGGGTGTCCTGAAGACGCTGTCCATATTGTTTTGTGGCAAGCTGAATGTGTTCTAACAACTCTCGTGGTGTCCTGAAATGTTCGCAAAAACAAAATGGGGTGTTCTGAGGACGCTGTCCGTATTGTTCATTGTCAAGTTGAAAGTGTTCTAAGAACTCTCGCGGTGTTCTGAAATGTTCGTACGGGGTGTCCTGAAGATGCTGTCCGTATTGTTCGATGGCGTGTTGAATGTGTTCTAAGAACTCTCGCAGTGTCCTGAAATGTTTGCAAATAAACAAAATGGGGGTGTTCTGAGAACGCTGTCCGTATTGTTTGTTGTCAAGTTGAAAGTGTTGTAAGAACTCTCGCGGTGTCCTGAAATGTTTGTAGGGGGTGTCCTGAAGACGCTGTCCGTATTTTTCTGTGACAAGCTGAATGTGTTCTAAGAAGTCTTGCAGTGTCCTGAAATGTTTGCAAATAAACAAAATGGGGGTGTGTTCTAAGAACTCACGCGGTCTACTCATGTTCGTAGGGGGTGTCCTGAAGACGCTGTCCGTATTGTTCTGTGGCAAGCTGAATGTGTTCTAAGAACTCTTGCGGTGTCCTGAAATGTTCACAAAAACAAAATCGGGGTGTTCTGAGGACGCTGTCCGTATTGTTAGTTGTCAAGTTGAAAGTGTTCTAAGAACTCACGCGGTGTCCTGAAATGTTCGTAGGGCGTGTCCTGAAGACGCTGTCCGTAGTGTTCTGTGGCAAGCTGAATGTGTTCTAAGAACTCTCGCGGTGTCCTGAAATGTTTGCAAATAAACAAAATGGGGGTGTGTTCTAAGAACTCATGCGGTGTCCTCAATTGTTCGTAGGGGGTGTCCTGAAGACACTGTCCGTATTGTTCTGTGGCAAGCTGAATGTGTTCTAACAACTCTCGTGGAGTCCTGAAATGTTCGCAAAAACAAAATGGGGTGTTCTGAGGACGCTGTCCATATTGTTCGTTGTCAAGTTGAAAGTGTTCTAAGAACTCTCGCGGTGTTCTGAAATGTTCATAGGGGGTGTTCTGAAGACGCTGTCCGTATTGTTCGTTGTAAAGTTGAAAGTGTTCTAAGAACTCTCGCGGTGTTCTGAAATTTTCGTAGGGGGTGTCCTGAAGACGCTGTCTGTATTGTTCGATGGCAAGTTGAATGTGTTCTAAGAACTCTCGCGGTGTCCTGAAATGTTCGCAAATAAACAAAATGGGGGTGTTCTGAGAACGCTGTCCGTATTGTTTGTTGTCAAGTTGAAAGTGTTGTAAGAACTCTCGCGGTGTCCTGAAATGTTCGTAGAGGGTGTCCTGAAGACGCTGTCTGTATTGTTCTGTGGCAAGCTGAAAGTCTTCTAAGAACTCACGCGGTGTCCTGAAATGTTCGTAGGGGGTGTCCTGAAGACGCTGTCCGTATTCTTATGTGGCGAGCTGAATGTGTTCTGAGAAGTCTTGCTGTGTCCTGAAATTTTTTCAAATAAACAAAATGAGGGTGTGTTCTAAGAACTCTCGTGGTGTCCTGAAATGTTTGCAAAAACAAAATGGGGGTGTTCTGAGGACGCTGTCCGTATTGTTCGTTGTCAAGTTGAAAGTGTTCTAAGAACTCTCACGGTGTTCTGAAATGTTCGTAGGGGGTGTTCTGAAGACGCTGTCTGTATTGTTCTGTGGCAAGCTGAAAGTGTTCTAAGAACTCATGCGGTGTCCTGAAATGTTCGTAGGGGGTGTCCTGAAGACGCTGTCCATATTGTTCTGTGGCAAGCTGAATGTGTTCTAAGAAGTCTCGCAGCGTCCTGAAATGTTCACAAATAAACAAAATGGGGGTGTTCTCAGGACGCTGTCCGTATTGTTCGTTGTCAAATTGAAAGTGTTCCAAGAACTCTCGCGGTGTCCTGAAATGTTCGTAGGGGGTGTCCTGAAGACACTGTCCGTATTGTTCTCTCTCAAGTTGAAAGTGTTCTAAGAACTCACGCGGTGTCCTGAAATGTTCATAGGGGGTGTCCTGAAGACGCTGTCCGTATTGTTCTGTGGCAAGCTGAATGTGTTCTAAGAACTCTTGCGGTGTCCTGAAATGTTTGCAAATAAACAAAATGGGCGTGTGTTATAAGAACTCACGCGGTGTCCTCAAATGTTCGTAGGGGGTGTCCTGAAGACACTGTCCATATTGTTCTGTGGCAAGCTCAATGTGTTCTAAGAACTCTTGCGGTGTCCTGAAATGTTCACAAAAACAAAATGGGGTGTTCTGAGGACGCTGTCCGTATTGTTCGTTGTCAAGTTGAAAGTGTTCTAAGAACTCTCGCGCTGTTCTGAAATGTTCGTAGGGGGTGTCCTGAAGACGCTGTCTGTATTGTTCGATGGCAAGTTGAATGTGTTCTAAGAACTCTCGCGGTGTCCTGAAATGTTCGCAAATAAACAAAATGGGGGTGTTCTGAGAACGCTGTCCGTATTGTTTGTTGTCAAGTTGAAAGTGTTATGAGAACTCTCGCGGTGTCCTGAAATGTTCGTAGAGGGTGTCCTGAAGAGGCTGTCTGTATTGTTCTGTGGCAAGCTGAAAGTTTTCTAAGAACTCACGCGGTGTCCTGAAATGTTCGTAGGGGGTGTCCTGAAGACGCTGTCCGTATTCTTCTGTGGCGAGCTGAATGTGTTCTAAGAAGTCTTGCGGTGTCCTGAAATGTTTGCAAATAAACAAAATGAGGGTGTGTTCTAAGAACTCTCGTGGTGTCCTGAAATGTTCGCAAAAACAAAATGGGGGTGTTCTGAGGACGCTGTCCGTATTGTTCGTTGTCAAGTTGAAAGTGTTCTAAGAACTCTCACGGTGTTCTGAAATGTTCGTAGGGGGTGTTCTGAAGACGCTGTCCGTATTGTTCTGTGGCAAGCTGAAAGTGTTCTAAGAACTCACGCGGTGTCCTGAAATGTTCATAGGGGGTGTCCTGAAGACACTGTCCGTATTGTTCTGTGGCAAGCTCAATGTGTTCTAAGAACTCTTGCGGTGTCCTGAAATGTTTGCAAATAAACAAAATGGGGGTGTGTTCTAAGAACTCACGCAGTGTCCTCAAATGTTCATAGGGGGTGTCCTGAAGATGCTGTCCGTATTGTTCTGTGGCAAGCTGAATGTGTTCTAACTACTCTCGTGGTGTCCTGAAATGTTCGCAAAAACAAAATGGGGGTGTTCTGAGGACGCTGTCCGTATTGTTCGTTGTCAAGTTGAAAGTGTTCTAAGAACTCTCGCGGTGTTCTGAAATGTTCGTACGGGGTGTCCTGAAGACGCTGTCCGTATTGTTCGATGGCAAGTTGAATGTGTTCTAAGAACTCTTGCGGTGTCCTGAAATGTTTGCAAATAAACAAAATGGGGGTGTTCTGAGAACGCTGTCCGTATTGTTTGTTGTCAAGTTGAAAGTGTTGTAAGAACTCTCGCGGTGTCCTGAAATGTTCGTAGGGGGTGTCCTGAAGACGCTGTCCGTATTTTTCTGTGGCAAGCTGAATGTGTTCTAAGAAGTCTTGCGGTGTCCTGAAATGTTTGCAAATAAACAAAATGGGGGTGTGTTCTAAGGACTCACGCGGTCTACTCATGTTCGTAGGGGGTGTCCTGAAGACGCTGTCCGTATTGTTCTGTGGCAAGCTGAATGTGTTCTAAGAACTCTCGCAGTCTCCTGAAATGTTTGCAAATAAACAAAATGGGGGTGTGTTCTAAGAACTCACGCGGTGTCCTCAAATGTTCGTAGGGGGTGTCCTGAAGACACTGTCCGTATTGTTCTGTGGCAAGCTGAATGTGTTCTAACAACTCTCGTGGTGTCCTGAAATGTTCGAAAAAACAAAATGGGGTGTTCTGAGGACGCTGTCCGTATTGTTCGTTGTCAAGTTGAAAGTGTTCTAAGAAATCTTGCGGTGTTCTGAAATGTTCATAGGGGGTGTTCTGAAGACGCTGTCCGTATTGTTCGTTGTCAAGTTGAAAGTGTTCTAAGAACTCTCGCGGTTTTCTGAAATGTTCGTAGGGGGTGTCCTGAAGACGCTGTCTGTATTGTTCGATGGCAAGTTGAATGTGTTCTAAGAACTCTTGCGGTGTCCTGAAATGTTTACAATTAAACAAAATGGGGGTGTTCTGAGAACGCTGTCCGTATTGTTTGTTGTCATGTTGAAAGTGTTGTAAGAACTCTCGCGGTGTCCTGAAATGATCGTAGAGGGTGTCCTGAAGACACTGTCTGTATTGTTCTGTGGCAAGCTGAAAGTCTTCTAAGAACTCACGCGGTGTCGTGAAATGTTCGTAGGGGGTGTCCTGAAGACGCTGTCCGTATTCTTCTGTGGCAAGCTGAATGTGTTCTAAGAAGTCTCGCGGTGTCCTGAAATGTTTGCAAATAAACAAAATGAGGGTGTGTTCTAAGAACTCTCGTGGTATCCTGAAATGTTCGCAAAAACAAAATGGGGATGGTCTGAGGACGCTGTCCGTATTGTTCGTTGTCAAGTTGAAAGTGTTCTAAGAACTCTCACGGTGTTCTAAAATGTTCGTAGGGGGTGTTCTGAAGACGCTGTCTGTATTGTTCTGTGGCAAGCTGAAAGTGTTCTAAGAACACTCGCGGTGTCCTGGAATGTTCATAGGGGGTTTCCTGAAGACACTGTCCGTATTGTTCTCTGGCAAGTTGAAACTGTCCTAAGAACTCACGCGTGTCCTGAAATGTTCGTAGGGGGTGTCCTAAAGACGCTGTCCGTATTGTTCTGTGGCAAGCTGAATGTGTTCTAAGAACACTCGCGGTGTCCTGAAATGTTTGCAAATAAACAAAATGGGGGTGTGTTCTAAGAACTCACTCAGTGTCCTGAAATGTTCGTAGGGGGTGTCCTGAAGACGCTGTCCGTATTGTTCTGTGGCAAGCTGAATGTGTTCTAACAACCCTCGCGGTGTCCTGAAATGTTCACAAATAAATAAAATGTGGGTGTTCTCAGGACGCTGTCCTTATTGTACGTTGTCAAGTTGAAAGTGTTCTAAGAACTCTTGCGGTGTCCTGAAATGTTCGTAGGGGTGTCCTGAAGACGCTGTCCGTATTGTTCTCTCTCAAGTTGAAAGTGTTCTAAGAACTCACGCGGTGTCCTGAAATGTTCGTAAGGGGTGTCCTGAAGACGCTGTCTGTATTGTTCTGTGGCAAGCTGAATGTGTTCTAACAACTCTCGTGGTGTCCTGAAATGTTCGCAAAAACAAAATGGGGGTGTTCTGAGGACGCTGTCCGTATTGTTCGTTGTCAAGTTGAAAGTGTTCTAAGAACTCTCGCGGTGTTCTGAAATGTTCGTACGGGGTTTCCTGAAGACGCTGTCCGTATTGTTGGATGGCAAGTTGAATGTGTTCTAAGAACTCTCGCGGTGTCCTGAAATGTTTGCAAATAAACAAAATGGGGGTGTTCTGAGAACGCTGTCCGTATTGTTTGTTGTCAAGTTGAAAGTGTTGTAAGAACTCTCGCGGTGTCCTGAAATGTTCGTAGGGGGTGTCCTGAAGACGCTGTCCGTATTTTTCTGTGGCAAGCTGAATGTGTTCTAAGAAGTCTTGCGGTGTCCTGAAATGTTTGCAAATAAACAAAATGGGGGTGTGTTCTAAGAACTCACGCGGTCTACTCATGTTCGTAGGGGGTGTCCTGAAGACGCTGTCCGTATTGTTCTGTGGCAAGCTGAATGTGTTCTAAGAACTCTTGCGGTGTCCTGAAATGTTCACAAAAACAAAATGGGGTGTTCTGAGGACGCTGTCCATATTGTTCGTTGTCAAGTTGAAAGTGTTCTAAGAACTCTCGCGGTGTTCTGAAATGTTCATAGGGGGTGTTCTGAAGACGCTGTCCGTATTGTTCGTTGTCAAGTTGAAAGTGTTCTAAGAACTCTCGCGCTGTTCTGAAATGTTCGTAGGGGGTGTCCTGAAGACGCTGTCTGTATTGTTCGATGGCAAGTTGAATGTGTTCTAAGAACTCTCGCGGTGTCCTGAAATGTTCGCAAATAAACAAAATGGGGGTGTTCTGAGAACGCTGTCCGTATTGTTTGTTGTCAAGTTGAAAGTGTTATGAGAACTCTCGCGGTGTCCTGAAATGTTCGTAGAGGGTGTCCTGAAGACGCTGTCTGTATTGTTCTGTGGCAAGCTGAAAGTTTTCTAAGAACTCACGCGGTGTCCTGAAATGTTCGTAGGGGGTGTCCTGAAGACGCTGTCCGTATTCTTCTGTGGCGAGCTGAATGTGTTCTAAGAAGTCTTGCGGTGTCCTGAAATGTTTGCAAATAAACAAAATGAGGGTGTGTTCTAAGAACTCTCGTGGTGTCCTGAAATGTTCGCAAAAACAAAATGGGGGTGTTCTGAGGACGCTGTCCGTATTGTTCGTTGTCAAGTTGAAAGTGTTCTAAGAACTCTCACGGTGTTCTGAAATGTTCGTAGGGGGTGTTCTGAAGATGCTGTCCGTATTGTTCTGTGGCAAGCTGAAAGTGTTCTAAGAACTCACGCGGTGTCCTGAAATGTTCATAGGGGGTGTCCTGAAGACACTGTCCGTATTGTTCTGTGGCAAGCTCAATGTGTTCTAAGAACTCTTGCGGTGTCCTGAAATGTTTGCAAATAAACAAAATGGGGGTGTGTTCTAAGAACTCACGCAGTGTCCTCAAATGTTCATAGGGGGTGTCCTGAAGATGCTGTCCGTATTGTTCTGTGGCAAGCTGAATGTGTTCTAACTACTCTCGTGGTGTCCTGAAATGTTCGCAAAAACAAAATGGGGGTGTTCTGAGGACGCTGTCCGTATTGTTCGTTGTCAAGTTGAAAGTGTTCTAAGAACTCTCGCGGTGTTCTGAAATGTTCGTACGGGGTGTCCTGAAGACGCTGTCCGTATTGTTCGATGGCAAGTTGAATGTGTTCTAAGAACTCTCGCGGTGTCCTGAAATGTTTGCAAATAAACAAAATGGGGGTGTTCTGAGAACGCTGTCCGTCTTGTTTGTTGTCAAGTTGAAAGTGTTGTAAGAACTCTCGCGGTGTCCTGAAATGTTCGTAGGGGGTGTCCTGAAGACGCTGTCCGTATTTTTCTGTGGCAAGCTGAATGTGTTCTAAGAAGTCTTGCGGTGTCCTGAAATGTTTGCAAATAAACAAAATGGGGGTGTGTTCTAAGGACTCACGCGGTCTACTCATGTTCGTAGGGGGTGTCCTGAAGACGCTGTCCGTATTGTTCTGTGGCAAGCTGAATGTGTTCTAAGAACTCTCGCAGTCTCCTGAAATGTTTGCAAATAAACAAAATGGGGGTGTGTTCTAAGAACTCACGCGGTGTCCTCAAATGTTCGTAGGGGGTGTCCTGAAGACACTGTCCGTATTGTTCTGTGGCAAGCTGAATGTGTTCTAACAACTCTCGTGGCGTCCTGAAATGTTCGAAAAAACAAAATGGGGTGTTCTGAGGACGCTGTCCGTATTGTTCGTTGTCAAGTTGAAAGTGTTCTAAGAACTCTTGCGGTGTTCTGAAATGTTCATAGGGGGTGTTCTGAAGACGCTGTCCGTATTGTTCGTTGTCAAGTTGAAAGTGTTCTAAGAACTCTCGCGGTGTTCTGAAATGTTCGTAGGGGGTGTCCTGAAGACGCTGTCTGTATTGTTCGATGGCAAGTTGAATGTGTTCTAAGAACTCTTGCGGTGTCCTGAAATGTTTACAATTAAACAAAATGGGGGTGTTCTGAGAACGCTGTCCGTATTGTTTGTTGTCAAGATGAAAGTGTTGTAAGAACTCTCGCGGTGTCCTGAAATGATCGTAGAGGGTGTCCTGAAGACACTGTCTGTATTGTTCTGTGGCAAGCTGAAAGTCTTCTAAGAACTCACGCGGTTTCGTGAAATGTTCGTAGGGGGTGTCCTGAAGACGCTGTCCGTATTCTTCTGTGGCAAGCTGAATGTGTTCTAAGAAGTCTCGCGGTGTCCTGAAATGTTTGCAAATAAACAAAATGAGGGTGTGTTCTAAGAACTCTCGTGGTATCCTGAAATGTTCGCAAAAACAAAATGGGAATGGTCTGAGGACGCTGTCCGTATTGTTCGTTGTCAAGTTGAAAGTGTTCTAAGAACTCTCACGGTGTTCTAAAATGTTCGTAGGGGGTGTTCTGAAGACGCTGTCTGTATTGTTCTGTGGCAAGCTGAAAGTGTTCTAAGAACACTTGCGGTGTCCTGGAATGTTCATAGGGGGTTTCCTGAAGACACTGTCCGTATTGTTCTCTGGCAAGTTGAAACTGTCCTAAGAACTCACGCGTGTCCTGAAATGTTCGTAGGGGGTGTCCTGAAGACGCTGTCTGTATTGTTCTGTGGCAAGCTGAATGTGTTCTAAGAACACTCGCGGTGTCCTGAAATGTTTGCAAATAAACAAAATGGGGGTGTGTTCTAAGAACTCACTCGGTGTCCTGAAATGTTCGTAGGGGGTGTCCTGAAGACGCTGTCCGTATTGTTCTGTGGCAAGCTGAATGTGTTCTAACAACCCTCGCGGTGTCCTGAAATGTTCACAAATAAATAAAATGTGGGTGTTCTCAGGACGCTGTCCTTATTGTACGTTGTCAAGTTGAAAGTGTTCTAAGAACTCTCGCGGTGTCCTGAAATGTTCGTAGGGGTGTCCTGAAGACGCTGTCCGTATTGTTCTCTCTCAAGTTGAAAGTGTTCTAAGAACTCACGCGGTGTCCTGAAATGTTCGTAAGGGGTGTCCTGAAGACGCTGTCTGTATTGTTCTGTGGCAAGCTGAATGTGTTCTAACAACTCTCGTGGTGTCCTGAAATGTTCGCAAAAACAAAATGGGGGTGTTCTGAGGACGCTGTCCGTATTGTTCGTTGTCAAGTTGAAAGTGTTCTAAGAACTCTCGCGGTGTTCTGAAATGTTCGTACGGGGTTTCCTGAAGACGCTGTCCGTATTGTTGGATGGCAAGTTGAATGTGTTCTAAGAACTCTTGCGGTGTCCTGAAATCTTTGCAAATAAACAAAATGGGGGTGTTCTGAGAACGCTGTCCGTATTGTTTGTTGTCAAGTTGAAAGTGTTGTAAGAACTCTCGCGGTGTCCTGAAATGTTCGTAGGGGGTGTCCTGAAGACGCTGTCCGCATTTTTCTGTGGCAAGCTGAATGTGTTCTAAGAAGTCTTGCGGTGTCCTGAAATGTTTGCAAATAAACAAAATGGGGGTGTGTTCTAAGAACTCACGCGGTCTACTCATGTTCGTAGGGGGTGTCCTGAAGACGCTGTCCGTATTGTTCTGTGGCAAGCTGAATGTGTTCTAAGAACTCTTGCGGTGTCCTGAAATGTTCACAAAAACAAAATGGGGGTGTTCTGAGGACGCTGTCCATATTGTTAGTTGTCAAGTTGAAAGTGTTCTAAGAACTCACGCGGTGTCCTGAAATGTTCGTAGGGCGTGTCCTGAAGACGCTGTCCGTATTGTTCTGTGGCAAGCTGAATGCGTTCTAAGAACTCTTGCGGTGTCCTGAAATGTTTGTAAATAAACAAAATGGGGGTGTGTTCTAAGAACTCATGCGGTGTCCTCAATTGTTCGTAGGGGGTGTCCTGAAAACGCTGTCCTTATTGTTCTGTGGCAAGCTGAATGTGTTCTAACAACTCTCGTGGAGTCCTGAAATGTTCGCAAAAACAAAATGGGGTGTTCTGAGGACGCTGTCCGTATTGTTCGTTGTCAAGTTGAAAGTGTTCTAAAAACTCTCGCGGTGTTCTGAAATGTTCATAGGGGGTGTTCTGAAGACGCTGTCCGTATTGTTCGTTGTCAAGTTGAAAGTGTTCTAAGAACTCTCGCGGTGTTCTGAAATGTTCGTAGGGGGTGTCCTGAAGACGCTGTCTGTATTGTTCGATGGCAAGTTGAATGTGTTCTAAGAACTCTCGCGGTGTCCTGAAATGTTCGCAAATAAACAAAATGTGGGTGTTCTGAGAACGCTGTCCGTATTGTTTGTTGTCAAGTTGAAAGTGTTGTAAGAACTCTCGCGGTGTCCTGAAATGTTCGTAGAGGGTGTCCTGAAGACGCTGTCTGTATTGTTCTGTGGCAAGCTGAAAGTCTTCTAAGAACTCACGCGGTGTCCTGCAATGTTCGTAGGGGGTGTCCTGAAGACACTGTCCGTATTCTTCTGTGGTGAGCTGAATGTGTTCTAAGAAGTCTTGCGGTGTCCTGAAATGTTTGCAAATAAACAACATGAGGGTGTGTTCTAAGAACTCTCGTGGTGTCCTGAAATGTTCGCAAAAACAAAATGGGGGTGTTCTGAGGACGCTGTCCGTATTGTTCGTTGTCAAGTTGAAAGTGTTCTAAGAACTCTCACGGTGTTCTGAAATGTTCGTAGGGGGTGTTCTGAAGACGCTGTCTGTATTGTTCTGTGGCAAGCTGAAAGTGTTCTAAGAACTCACGCGGTGTCCTGAAATGTTCTTAGGGGGTGTCCTGAAGACGCTGTCCGTATTGTTCTCTCTCAAGTTGAAAGTGTTCTAAGAACTCACGCGGTGTACTGAAATGTTCATAGGGGGTGTCCTGAAGACGCTGTCCGTGTTGTTCTACGGCAAGCTGAATGTGTTCTAAGAACTCTTGCGGTGTCCTGAAATGTTTGCAAATACACAAAATGGGGGTGTGTTCTAAGAACTCACGCGGTGTCCTCAAATGTTCGTAGGGGGTGTCCTGAAGACGCTGTCCATATTGTTCTGTGGCAAGCTCAATGTGTTCTAAGAACTCTTGCGGTGTCCTGAAATGTTCACAAAAACAAAATGGGGGTGTTCTGAGGACGCTGTCCGTATTGTTCGTTGTCAAGTTGAAAGTGTTCTAAGAACTTTCGCAGTGTTCTGAAATGTTCATAGGGGGTGTTCTGAAGACGCTGTCCGTATTGTTCATTGTCAAGTTGAAAGTGTTCTAAGAACTCTCACGGTGTTCTGAAATGTTCGTAGGGGGTGTCCTGAAGACGCTGTCCGTATTGTTTGATGGCAAGTTGAATGTGTTCTAAGAACTCTCGCGGTGTCCTGAAATGTTCACAAATAAACAAAATGGGGGTGTTCTCAGGACGCTGCCCGTATTATTCGTTGTCAAGTTGAAAGTGTTCTAAGAACTCTCACAGTGTTCTAAAATGTTCGTAGGGGGTGTTCTGAAGACGCTGTCTGTATTGTTCTGTGGCAAGCTGAAAGTGTTCTAAGAACACTCGCGGTGTCCTGGAATGTTCATAGGGGGTTTCCTGAAGACACTGTCCGTATTGTTCTCTGGCAAGTTGAAACTGTCCTAAGAATTCACGCGTGTCCTGAAATGTTCGTAGGGGGTGTCTTAAAGACGCTGTCCGTATTGTTCTGTGGCAAGCTGAATGTGTTCTAAGAACACTCGCGGTGTCCTGAAATGTTTGCAAATAAACAAAATGGGGGTGTGTTCTAAGAACTCACTCGGTGTCCTGAAATGTTCGTAGGGGGTGTCCTGAAGACGCTGTCCGTATTGTTCTGTGGCAAGCTGAATGTGTTCTAACAACCCTCGCGGTGTCCTGAAATGTTCACAAATAAATAAAATGTGGGTGTTCTCAGGACGCTGTCCTTATTGTACGTTGTCAAGTTGAAAGTGTTCTAAGAACTCTCGCGGTGTCCTGAAATGTTCGTAGGGGTGTCCTGAAGACGCTGTCCGTATTGTTCTCTCTCAAGTTGAAAGTGTTCTAAGAACTCACGCGGTGTCCTGAAATGTTCGTAAGGGGTGTCCTGAAGACGCTGTCTGTATTGTTCTGTGGCAAGCTGAATGTGTTCTAACAACTCTCGTGGTGTCCTGAAATGTTCGCAAAAACAAAATGGGGGTGTTCTGAGGACGCTGTCCGTATTGTTCGTTGTCAAGTTGAAAGTGTTCTAAGAACTCTCGCGGTGTTCTGAAATGTTCGTACGGGGTTTCCTGAAGACGCTGTCCGTATTGTTGGATGGCAAGTTGAATGTGTTCTAAGAACTCTCGCGGTGTCCTGAAATGTTTGCAAATAAACAAAATGGGGGTGTTCTGAGAACGCTGTCCGTATTGTTTGTTGTCAAGTTGAAAGTGTTGTAAGAACTCTCGCGGTGTCCTGAAATGTTCGTAGGGGGTGTCCTGAAGACGCTGTCCGTATTTTTCTGTGGCAAGCTGAATGTGTTCTAAGAAGTCTTGCGGTGTCCTGAAATGTTTGCAAATAAACAAAATGGGGGTGTGTTCTAAGAACTCACGCGGTCTACTCATGTTCGTAGGGGGTGTCCTGAAGACGCTGTCCGTATTGTTCTGTGGCAAGCTGAATGTGTTCTAAGAACTCTTGCGGTGTCCTGAAATGTTCACAAAAACAAAATGGGGTGTTCTGAGGACGCTGTCCATATTGTTCGTTGTCAAGTTGAAAGTGTTCTAAGAACTCTCGCGGTGTTCTGAAATGTTCATAGGGGGTGTTCTGAAGACGCTGTCCGTATTGTTCGTTGTCAAGTTGAAAGTGTTCTAAGAACTCTCGCGCTGTTCTGAAATGTTCGTAGGGGGTGTCCTGAAGACGCTGTCTGTATTGTTCGATGGCAAGTTGAATGTGTTCTAAGAACTCTCGCGGTGTCCTGAAATGTTCGCAAATAAACAAAATGGGGGTGTTCTGAGAACGCTGTCCGTATTGTTTGTTGTCAAGTTGAAAGTGTTATGAGAACTCTCGCGGTGTCCTGAAATGTTCGTAGAGGGTGTCCTGAAGACGCTGTCTGTATTGTTCTGTGGCAAGCTGAAAGTTTTCTAAGAACTCACGCGGTGTCCTGAAATGTTCGTAGGGGGTGTCCTGAAGACGCTGTCCGTATTCTTCTGTGGCGAGCTGAATGTGTTCTAAGAAGTCTTGCGGTGTCCTGAAATGTTTGCAAATAAACAAAATGAGGGTGTGTTCTAAGAACTCTCGTGGTGTCCTGAAATGTTCGCAAAAACAAAATGGGGGTGTTCTGAGGACGCTGTCCGTATTGTTCGTTGTCAAGTTGAAAGTGTTCTAAGAACTCTCACGGTGTTCTGAAATGTTCGTAGGGGGTTTTCTGAAGACGCTGTCCGTATTGTTCTGTGGCAAGCTGAAAGTGTTCTAAGAACTCACGCGGTGTCCTGAAATGTTCATAGGGGGTGTCCTGAAGACACTGTCCGTATTGTTCTGTGGCAAGCTCAATGTGTACTAAGAACTCTTGCGGTGTCCTGAAATGTTTGCAAATAAACAAAATGGGGGTGTGTTCTAAGAACTCACGCAGTGTCCTCAAATGTTCATAGGGGGTGTCCTGAAGATGCTGTCCGTATTGTTCTGTGGCAAGCTGAATGTGTTCTAACTACTCTCGTGGTGTCCTGAAATGTTCGCAAAAACAAAATGGGGGTGTTCTGAGGACGCTGTCCGTATTGTTCGTTGTCAAGTTGAAAGTGTTCTAAGAACTCTCGCGGTGTTCTGAAATGTTCGTACGGGGTGTCCTGAAGACGCTGTCCGTATTGTTCGATGGCAAGTTGAATGTGTTCTAAGAACTCTCGCGGTGTCCTGAAATGTTTGCAAATAAACAAAATGGGGGTGTTCTGAGAACGCTGTCCGTATTGTTTTTTGTCAAGTTGAAAGTGTTGTAAGAACTCTCGCGGTGTCCTGAAATGTTCGTAGGGGGTGTCCTGAAGACGCTGTCCGTATTTTTCTGTGGCAAGCTGAATGTGTTCTAAGAAGTCTTGCGGTGTCCTGAAATGTTTGCAAATAAACAAAATGGGGGTGTGTTCTAAGGACTCACGCGGTCTACTCATGTTCGTAGGGGGTGTCCTGAAGACGCTGTCCGTATTGTTCTGTGGCAAGCTGAATGTGTTCTAAGAACTCTCGCAGTCTCCTGAAATGTTTGCAAATAAACAAAATGGGGGTGTGTTCTAAGAACTCACGCGGTGTCCTCAAATGTTCGTAGGGGGTGTCCTGAAGACACTGTCCGTATTGTTCTGTGGCAAGCTGAATGTGTTCTAACAACTCTCGTGGTGTCCTGAAATGTTCGAAAAAACAAAATGGGGTGTTCTGAGGACGCTGTCCGTATTGTTCGTTGTCAAGTTGAAAGTGTTCTAAGAACTCTTGCGGTGTTCTGAAATGTTCATAGGGGGTGTTCTGAAGACGCTGTCCGTATTGTTCGTTGTCAAGTTGAAAGTGTTCTAAGAACTCTCGCGGTGTTCTGAAATGTTCGTAGGGGGTGTCCTGAAGACGCTGTCTGTATTGTTCGATGGCAAGTTGAATGTGTTCTAAGAACTCTTGCGGTGTCCTGAAATGTTTACAATTAAACAAAATGGGGGTGTTCTGAGAACGCTGTCCGTATTGTTTGTTGTCAAGTTGAAAGTGTTGTAAGAACTCTCGCGGTGTCCTGAAATGATCGTAGAGGGTGTCCTGAAGACACTGTCTGTATTGTTCTGTGGCAAGCTGAAAGTCTTCTAAGAACTCACGCGGTGTCGTGAAATGTTCGTAGGGGGTGTCCTGAAGACGCTGTCCGTATTCTTCTGTGGCAAGCTGAATGTGTTCTAAGAAGTCTCGCGGTGTCCTGAAATGTTTGCAAATAAACAAAATGAGGGTGTGTTCTAAGAACTCTCGTGGTATCCTGAAATGTTCGCAAAAACAAAATGGGAATGGTCTGAGGACGCTGTCCGTATTGTTCATTGTCAAGTTGAAAGTGTTCTAAGAACTCTCACGGAGTTCTAAAATGTTCGTAGGGGGTGTTCTGAAGACGCTGTCTGTATTGTTCTGTGGCAAGCTGAAAGTGTTCTAAGAACACTCGCGGTGTCCTGGAATGTTCATAGGGGGTTTCCTGAAGACACTGTCCGTATTGTTCTCTGGCAAGTTGAAACTGTCCTAAGAACTCACGCGTGTCCTGAAATGTTCGTAGGGGGTGTCCTGAAGACGCTGTCCGTATTGTTCTGTGGCAAGCTGAATGTGTTCTAAGAACACTCGCGGTGTCCTGAAATGTTTGCAAATAAACAAAATGGGGGTGTGTTCTAAGAACTCACTCGGTGTCCTGAAATGTTCGTAGGGGGTGTCCTGAAGACGCTGTCCGTATTGTTCTGTGGCAAGCTGAATGTGTTCTAACAACCCTCGCGGTGTCCTGAAATGTTCACAAATAAATAAAATGTGGGTGTTCTCAGGACGCTGTCCTTATTGTACGTTGTCAAGTTGAAAGTGTTCTAAGAACTCTCGCGGTGTCCTGAAATGTTCGTAAGGGGTGTCCTGAAGACGCTGTCTGTATTGTTCTGTGGCAAGCTGAATGTGTTCTAACAACTCTCGTGGTGTCCTGAAATGTTCGCAAAAACAAAATGGGGGTGTTCTGAGGACGCTGTCCGTATTGTTCGTTGTCAAGTTGAAAGTGTTCTAAGAACTCTCGCGGTGTTCTGAAATGTTCGTACGGGGTTTCCTGAAGACGCTGTCCGTATTGTTGGATGGCAAGTTGAATGTGTTCTAAGAACTCTCGCGGTGTCCTGAAATGTTTGCAAATAAACAAAATGGGGGTGTTCTGAGAACGCTGTCCGTATTGTTTGTTGTCAAGTTGAAAGTGTTGTAAGAACTCTCGCGGTGTCCTGAAATGTTCGTAGGGGGTGTCCTGAAGACGCTGTCCGTATTTTTCTGTGGCAAGCTGAATGTGTTCTAAGAAGTCTTGCGGTGTCCTGAAATGTTTGCAAATAAACAAAATGGGGGTGTTTTCTAAGAACTCACGCGGTCTACTCATGTTCGTAGGGGGTGTCCTGAAGACGCTGTCCGTATTGTTCTGTGGCAAGCTGAATGTGTTCTAAGAACTCTTGCGGTGTCCTGAAATGTTCACAAAAACAAAATGGGGGTGTTCTGAGGACGCTGTCCATATTGTTAGTTGTCAAGTTGAAAGTGTTCTAAGAACTCACGCGGTGTCCTGAAATGTTCGTAGGGCGTGTCCTGAAGACGCTGTCCGTATTGTTCTGTGGCAAGCTGAATGCGTTCTAAGAACTCTCGCGGTGTCCTGAAATGTTTGTAAATAAACAAAATGGGGGTGTGTTCTAAGAACTCATGCGGTGTCCTCAATTGTTCGTAGGGGGTGTCCTGAAAACGCTGTCCTTATTGTTCTGTGGCAAGCTGAATGTGTTCTAACAACTCTCGTGGAGTCCTGAAATGTTCGCAAAAACAAAATGGGGTGTTCTGAGGACGCTGTCCGTATTGTTCGTTGTCAAGTTGAAAGTGTTCTAAAAACTCTCGCGGTGTTCTGAAATGTTCATAGGGGGTGTTCTGAAGACGCTGTCCGTATTGTTCGTTGTCAAGTTGAAAGTGTTCTAAGAACTCTCGCGGTGTTCTGAAATGTTCGTAGGGGGTGTCCTGAAGACGCTGTCTGTATTGTTCGATGGCAAGTTGAATGTGTTCTAAGAACTCTCGCGGTGTCCTGAAATGTTCGCAAATAAACAAAATGTGGGTGTTCTGAGAACGCTGTCCGTATTGTTTGTTGTCAAGTTGAAAGTGTTGTAAGAACTCTCGCGGTGTCCTGAAATGTTCGTAGAGGGTGTCCTGAAGACGCTGTCTGTATTGTTCTGTGGCAAGCTGAAAGTCTTCTAAGAACTCACGCGGTGTCCTGCAATGTTCGTAGGGGGTGTCCTGAAGACACTGTCCGTATTCTTCTGTGGCGAGCTGAATGTGTTCTAAGAAGTCTTGCGGTGTCCTGAAATGTTTGCAAATAAACAACATGAGGGTGTGTTCTAAGAACTCTCGTGGTGTCCTGAAATGTTCGCAAAAACAAAATGGGGGTGTTCTGAGGACGCTGTCCGTATTGTTCGTTGTCAAGTTGAAAGTGTTCTAAGAACTCTCACGGTGTTCTGAAATGTTCGTAGGGGGTGTTCTGAAGACGCTGTCCGTATTGTTCTGTGGCAAGCTGAAAGTGTTCTAAGAACTCACGCGGTGTCCTGAAATGTTCGTAGGGGGTGTCCTGAAGACGCTGTCCGTATTGTTCTCTCTCAAGTTGAAAGTGTTCTAAGAACTCACGCGGTGTACTGAAATGTTCATAGGGGGTGTCCTGAAGACGCTGTCCGTATTGTTCTACGGCAAGCTGAATGTGTTCTAAGAACTCTTGCGGTGTCCTGAAATGTTTGCAAATACACAAAATGGGGGTGTGTTCTAAGAACTCACGCGGTGTCCTCAAATGTTAGTAGGGGGTGTCCTGAAGACGCTGTCCATATTGTTCTGTGGCAAGCTCAATGTGTTCTAAGAACTCTTGCGGTGTCCTGAAATGTTCACAAAAACAAAATGGGGGTGTTCTGAGGACGCTGTCCGTATTGTTCGTTGTCAAGTTGAAAGTGTTCTAAGAACTTTCGCAGTGTTCTGAAATGTTCATAGGGGGTGTTCTGAAGACGCTGTCCGTATTGTTCATTGTCAAGTTGAAAGTGTTCTAAGAACTCTCACGGTGTTCTGAAATGTTCGTAGGGGGTGTCCTGAAGACGCTGTCCGTATTGTTCGATGGCAAGTTGAATGTGTTCTAAGAACTCTCGCGGTGTCCTGAAATGTTCACAAATAAACAAAATGGGGGTGTTCTCAGGACGCTGCCCGTATTATTCGTTGTCAAGTTGAAAGTGTTCTAAGAACTCTCGTGATGTCCTGAAATGTTCGTAGGGGGTGCCCTGAAGCCGCTGTCCGTATTGTTCTCTGGCAAGTTGAAAGTGTTATAAGAACTCACGCGGTGTCCTGAAATGTTCGTAGGGGGTGTCCTGAAGACGCTGTCTGTATTGTTCTGTGGCAAGCTGAATGTGTTCTAAGAACTCACGCGGTGTCCTGAAATGGTCGTAGGGGGTGTCCTGAAGACGCTGTCCGTATTGTTCTGTGGCAAGCTGAATGTGTTCTAAGAAGTCTCGCAGTGTCCTGAAATGTTCACAAATAAAGAAAATGGGGGTGTTATCAGGACGCTGTCCGTATTGTTCGTTGTCAAGTTGAAAGTGTTCTAAGAACTCTCGCGGTGTCCTGAAATGTTCGTAGGGGGTGTCCTGAAGACGCTGTCCGTATTGTTCTCTCTCAAGTTGAAAGTGTTCTAAGAACTCACGCGGTGTCCTCAAATGTTCGTAGGGGGTGTCCTGAAGACGCTGTCCATATTGTTCTGTGGCAAGCTCAATGTGTTCTAAGAACTCTTGCGGTGTCCTGAAATGTTCACAAAAACAAAATGGGGGTGTTCTGAGGACGCTGTCTGTATTGTTCGTTGTCAAGTTGAAAGTGTTCTAAGAACTCTTGCAGTGTTCTGAAATGTTCATAGGGGGTGTTCTGAAGACGCTGTCCGTATTGTTCATTGTCAAGTTGAAAGTGTTCTAAGAACTCTCACAGTGTTCTGAAATGTTCGTAGTGGGTGTCCTGAAGACGCTGTCCGTATTGTTCGATGGCAAGTTGAATGTGTTCTAAGAACTCTGGTGGTGTCCTGAAATGTTCACAAATAAACAAAATGGGGGTGTTCTCAGGACGCTGCCCGTATTATTCGTTGTCAAGTTGAAAGTGTTCTAAGAACTCTCGTGATGTCCTGAAATGTTCGTAGGGGGTGCCCTGAAGCCGCTGTCCGTATTGTTCTCTGGCAAGTTGAAAGTGTTCTAAGAACTCACGCGGTGTCCTGAAATGTTCGTAGGGGGTGTCCTGAAGACGCTGTCCGTATTGTTCTGTGGCAAGCTGAATGTGTTCTAAGAAGTCTCGCAGTGTCCTGAAATGTTCACAAATAAACAAAATGGGGGTGTTCTCAGGACGCTGTCCGTATTGTTCGTTGTCAAGTTGAAAGTGTTCTAAGAACTCTCGCGGTGTCCTGAAATGTTCGTAGGGGGTGTCCTGAAGACGCTTTCCGTATTGTTCTCTCTCAAGTTGAAAGTGTTCTAAGAACTCACGCGGTGTCCTGAAATGTTTGTAGGGGGTGTCCTGAAGACGCTGTCTGTATTGTTCTGTGGCAAGCTGAATGTGTTCTAAGAACTCTTGCGGTGTCCTGAAATGTTTGCAAATAAACAAAATGGGGGTGTGTTCTAAGAACTCACGCGGTGTCCTCAAATGTTCGTAGGGGGTGTCCTGAAGACGCTGTCCATATTGTTCTGTGGCAAGCTGAATGTGTTCTAACAACTCTCGTGGTGTCCTGAAATGTTCGCAAAAACAAAATGGGGGTGTTCTGAGGGGGCTGTCCTTATTGTTCTCTGGCAAGTTGAAAGTGTTCTAAGAATTCACACGGTGTCCTGAAATGTTCGTAGGGGGTGTCCTGAAGATGCTGTCTGTATCGTTCTGTGGCAAGCTGAATGTGTTCTAAGAACTCACGCGGTGTCCTGAAATGTTCGTAGGGGGTGTTCTGAAGACGCTGTCCGTATTGTTCTGTGGCAAGCTGAAAGTGTTCTAAGAACTCACGCAGTGTCCTGAAATGTTCGTAGGGGGTGTCCTGAAGACGCTGTCTGTATTGTTCTGTGGAAAGCTGAATGTGTTCTAAGAAGTCTTGCAGTGTCCTGAAATGTTTGCAAATAAACAAAATGGGGGTGTGTTCTAAGAACTCACGCGGTGTCCTCAAATGTTCGTAGGGGGTGTCCTGAAGACGCTGTCCATATTGTTCTGTGGCAAGCTGAATGTGTTCTAACAACTCTCGTGGTGTCCTGAAATGTTCACAAAAACAAAATGGGGTGTTCTGAGGACGCTGTCCGTATTGTTCGTTGTCAAGTTGAAAGTGTTCTAAGAACTCTTGCGGTGTTCTGAAATGTTCGTACGGGGTGACCTGAAGATGCTGTCCGTATTGTACGATGGCAAGTTGAATGTGTTCTAAGAACTCTCGCGGTGTCCTGAAATGTTCACAAATAAACAAAATGGGGGTGTTCTCAGGACGCTGCCCGTATTATTCGTTGTCAAGTTGAAAGTGTTCTAAGAACTCTCGTGATGTCCTGAAATGTTCGTAGGGGGTGCCCTGAAGCCGCTGTCCGTATTGTTCTCTGGAAAGTTGAAAGTGTTATAAGAACTCACGCGGTGTCCTGAAATGTTCGTAGGGGGTGTCCTGAAGACGCTGTCTGTATTGTTCTGTGGCAAGCTGAATGTGTTCTAAGAACTCACACGGTGTCCTGAAATGTTCGTAGGGGGTGTTCTGAAGACGCTGTCCGTATTGTTCTGTGGCAAGCTGAAAGTGTTCTAAGAACTCACGCAGTGTCCTGAAATGGTCGTAGGGGGTGTCCTGAAGACGCTGTCCGTATTGTTCTGTGGCAAGCTGAATGTGTTCTAAGAAGTCTCGCAGTGTCTTGAAATGTTCACAAATAAACAAAATGGGGGTGTTCTCAGGACGCTGTCCGTATTGTTCGTTGTCAAGTTGAAAGTGTTCTAAGAACTCTCGCGGTGTCCTGAAATGTTCGTAGGGGGTGTCCTGAAGACGCTGTCCGTATTGTTCTCTCTCAAGTTGAAAGTGTTCTAAGAACTCACGCGGTGTCCTCAAATGTTCGTAGGGGGTGTCCTGAAGACGCTGTCCATATTGTTCTGTGGCAAGCTCAATGTGTTCTAAGAACTCTTGCGGTATCCTGAAATGTTCACAAAAACAAAATGGGGGTGTTCTGAGGACGCTGTCTGTATTGTTCGTTGTCAAGTTGAAAGTGTTCTAAGAACTCTCGCAGTGTTCTGAAATGTTCATAGGGGGTGTTCTGAAGACGCTGTCCGTATTGTTCATTGTCAAGTTGAAAGTGTTCTAAGAACTCTCACAGTGTTCTGAAATGTTCGTAGGGGGTGTCCTGAAGACGCTGTCCGTATTGTTCGATGGCAAGTTGAATGTGTTCTAAGAACTCTGGCGGTGTCCTGAAATGTTCACAAATAAACAAAATGGGGGTGTTCTCAGGACGCTGCCCGTATTATTCGTTGTCAAGTTGAAAGTGTTCTAAGAACTCTCGTGATGTCCTGAAATGTTCGTAGGGGGTGCCCTGAAGCCGCTGTCCGTATTGTTCTCTGGCAAGTTGAAAGTGTTCTAAGAACTCACGCATTGTCCTGAAATGTTCGTAGGGGGTGTTCTGAAGACGCTGTCCGTATTGTTCTGTCGCAAGCTGAAAGTGTTCTAAGAACTCACGCGGTGTCCTGAAATGTTCGTAGGGGGTGTCCTGAAGACGCTGTCCGTATTGTTCTGTGGCAAGCTGAATGTGTTCTAAGAAGTCTCGCAGTGTCCTGAAATGTTCACAAATAAACAAAATGCGGGTGTTCTCAGGACGCTGTCCGTATTGTTCGTTGTCAAGTTGAAAGTGTTCTAAGAACTCTCGCGGTGTCCTGAAATGTTCGTAGGGGGTGTCCTGAAGACGCTGTCTGTATTGTTCTGTGGCAAGCTGAATGTGTTCTAAGAACTCTTGCGGTGTCCTGAAATGTTTGCAAATAAACAAAATGGGGGTGTGTTCTAAGAACTCACGCAGTGTCCTCAAATGTTCGTAGGGGGTGTCCTGAAGACGCTGTCCATATTGTTCTGTGGCAAGCTGAATGTGTTCTAACAACTCTCGTGGTGTCCTGAAATGTTCGCAAAAACAAAATGGGGGTGTTCTGAGGGCCCTGTCCGTATTGTTCTCTGGCAAGTTGAAAGTGTTCTAAGAATTCACGCGGTGTCCTGAAATGTTCGTAGGGGGTGTCCTGAAGATGCTGTCTGTATCGTTCTGTGGCAAGCTGAATGTGTTCTAAGAACTCACGCGGTGTCCTGAAATGTTCGTAGGGGGTGTTCTGAAGACGCTGTCTGTATTGTTCTGTGGCAAGCTGAAAGTGTTCTAAGAACTCACGCAGTGTCCTGAAATGTTCGTAGGGGGTGTCCTGAAGACGCTGTCTGTATTGTTCTGTGGCAAGCTGAATGTGTTCTAAGAACTCTTGCAGTGTCCTGAAATGTTTGCAAATAAACAAAATGGGGGTGTGTTCTAAGAACTCACGCGGTGTCCTCAAATGTTCGTAGGGGGTGTCCTGAAGACGCTGTCCATATTGTTCTGTGGCAAGCTGAATGTGTTCTAACAACTCTCGTGGTGTCCTGAAATGTTCGCAAAAACAAAATCGGGTGTTCTGAGGACGCTGTCCGTATTGTTCGTTGTCAAGTTGAAAGTGTTCTAAGAACTCTTGCGGTGTTCTGAAATGTTCGTACGGGGTGTCCTGAAGATGCTGTCCGTATTGTTCGATGGCAAGTTGAATGTGTTCTAAGAACTCTCGCGGTGTCCTGAAATGTTTGCAAATAAACAAAATGGGGGTGTTCTGAGAACGCTGTCCGTATTGTTTGTTGTCAAGTTGAAAGTGTTGTAAGAACTCTCGCGGTGTCCTGAAATGTTTGTAGGGGGTGTCCTGAAGACGCTGTCCGTATTTTTCTGTGGCAAGCTGAATGTGTTCTAAGAAGTCTTGCAGTGTCCTGAAATGTTTGCAAATAAACAAAATGGGGGTGTGTTCGAAGAACTCACGCGGTCTACTCATGTTCGTAGGGGGTGTCCTGAAGACGCTGTCCGTATTGTTCTGTGGCAAGCTGAATGTGTTCTAAGAACTCTTGCGGTGTCCTGAAATGTTCACAAAAACAAAATGGGGGTGTTCTGAGGATGCTGTCCGTATTGTTAGTTGTCAAGTTGAAAGTGTTCTAAGAACTCACGCTGTGTCCTGAAATGTTCGTAGGGCGTGTCCTGAAGACGCTGTCCGTAGTGTTCTGTGGCAAGCTGAATGTGTTCTAAGAACTCTCGCGGTGTCCTGAAATGTTTGCAAATAAACAAAATGGGGGTGTGTTCTAAGAACTCATGCGGTGTCCTCAATTGTTCGTAGGGGGTGTCCTGAAGACACTGTCCGTATTGTTCTGTGGCAAGCTGAATGTGTTCTAACAACTCTCGTGGAGTCCTGAAATGTTCGCAAAAACAAAATGGGGTGTTCTGAGGACGCTGTCCGTATTGTTCGTTGTCAAGTTGAAAGTGTTCTAAGAACTCTCGCGGTGTTCTGAAATGTTCATAGGGGGTGTTCTGAAGACGCTGTCCGTATTGTTCGTTGTAAAGTTGAAAGTGTTCTAAGAACTCTCGCGGTGTCCTGAAATGTTCGCAAATAAACAAAATGGGGGTGTTCTGAGAACGCTGTCCGTATTGTTTGTTGTCAAGTTGAAAGTGTTGTAAGAACTCTCGCGGTGTCCTGAAATGTTCGTAGAGGGTTTCCTGAAGACGCTGTCTGTATTGTTCTGTGGCAAGCTGAAAGTCTTCTAAGAACTCACGCGGTGTCCTGAAATGTTCGTAGGGGGTGTCCTGAAGACGCTGTCCGTATTCTTCTGTGGCGAGCTGAATGTGTTCTGAGAAGTCTTGCGGTGTCCTGAAATGTTTGCAAATAAACAAAATGAGGGTGTGTTCTAAGAACTCTCGTGGTGTCCTGAAATGTTCGCAAAAACAAAATGGGGGTGTTCTGAGGACGCTGTCCGTATTGTTCGTTGTCAAGTTGAAAGTGTTCTAAGAACTCTAACAGTGTTCTGAAATGTTTGTAGGGGGTGTTCTGAAGACGCTGTCTGTATTGTTCTGTGGCAAGCTGAAAGTGTTCTAAGAAGTCTCGCAGCGTCCTGAAATGTTCACAAATAAACAAAATGGGGGTGTTCTCAGGACGCTGTCCGTATTGTTCGTTGTCAAGTTGAAAGTGTTCCAAGAACTCTCGCGGTGTCCTGAAATGTTCGTAGGGGGTGTCCTGAAGACGCTGTCCGTATTGTTCTCTCTCAAGTTGAAAGTGTTCTAAGAACTCACGCGGTGTCCTGAAATGTTCATAGGGGGTGTCCTGAAGACGCTGTCCGTATTGTTCTGTGGCAAGCTGAATGTGTTCTAAGAACTCTTGCGGTGTCCTGAAATGTTTGCAAATAAACAAAATGGGCGTGTGTTATAAGAACTCACGCGGTGTCCTCAAATGTTCGTAGGAGGTGTCCTGAAGACGCTGTCCATATTGTTCTATGGCAAGCTCAATGTGTTCTAAGAACTCTTGCGGTGTCCTGAAATGTTCACAAAAACAAAATGGGGTGTTCTGAGGACGCTGTCCGTATTGTTCGTTGTCAAGTTGAAAGTGTTCTAAGAACTCTCGCGGTGTTCTGAAATGTTCATAGGGGGTGTTCTGAAGACGCTGTCCGTATTGTTCGTTGTCAAGTTGAAAGTGTTCTAAGAACTCTCGCGCTGTTCTGAAATGTTCGTAGGGGGTGTCCTGAAGACGCTGTCTGTATTGTTCGATGGCAAGTTGAATGTGTTCTAATAACTCTCGCGGTGTCCTGAAATGTTCGCAAATAAACAAAATGGGGGTGTTCTGAGAACGATGTCCGTATTGTTTGTTGTCAAGTTGAAAGTGTTATAAGAACTCTCGCGGTGTCCTGAAATGTTCGTAGAGGGTGTCCTGAAGACGCTGTCTGTATTGTTCTGTGGCAAGCTGAAAGTCTTCTAAGAACTCACGCGGTGTCCTGAAATGTTCGTAGGGGGTGTCCTGAAGACGCTGTCCGTATTCTTCTGTGGCGAGCTGAATGTGTTCTGAGAAGTCTTGCGGTGTCCTGAAATGTTTGCAAATAAACAAAATGAGGGTGTGTTCTAAGAACTCTCGTGGTGTCCTGAAATGTTCGCAAAAACAAAATGGGGGTGTTCTGAGGACGCTGTCCGTATTGTTCGTTGTCAAGTTGAAAGTGTTCTAAGAACTCTCACGGTGTTCTGAAATGTTCGTAGGGGGTGTTCTGAAGACGCTGTCCGTATTGTTCTGTGGCAAGCTGAAAGTGTTCTAAGAACTCACGCGGTGTCCTGAAATGTTCATAGGGGGTGTCCTGAAGACACTTTCCGTATTGTTCTGTGGCAAGCTGAATGTGTTCTAAGAACTCTTGCGGTGTCCTGAAATGTTCGCAAAAACAAAATGGGGGTGTTCTGAGGACGCTGTCCGTATTGTTCGTTGTCAAGTTGAAAGTGTTCTAAGAACTCTCGCGGTGTTCTGAAATGTTCGTACGGGGTGTCCTGAAGACGCTGTCCGTATTGTTCGATGGCAAGTTGAATGTGTTCTAAGAACTCTCGCGGTGTCCTGAAATGTTTGCAAATAAACAAAATGGGGGTGTTCTGAGAACGCTGTCCGTATTGTTTGTTGTCAAGTTGAAAGTGTTGTAAGAACTCTCGCGGTGTCCTGAAATGTTCGTAGGGGGTGTCCTGAAGACGCTGTCCGTATTTTTCTGTGGCAAGCTGAATGTGTTCTAAGAAGTCTTGCGGTGTCCTGAAATGTTTGCAAATAAACAAAATGGGGGTGTGTTCTAAGAACTCACGCGGTCTACTCATGTTCATAGGGGGTGTCCTGAAGACGCTGTCCGTATTGTTCTGTGGCAAGCTGAATGTGTTCTAAGAACTCTTGCGGTCTCCTGAAATGTTTGCAAATAAACAAAATGGGGGTGTGTTCTAAGAACTCACGCGGTGTCCTCAAATGTTCGTAGGGGGTGTCCTGAAGACACTGTCCGTATTGTTCTGTGGCAAGCTGAATGTGTTCTAACAACTCTCGTGGTGTCCTGAAATGTTCGAAAAAACAAAATGGGGTGTTCTGAGGACGCTGTCCGTATTGTTCGTTGTCAAGTTGAAAGTGTTCTAAGAACTCTCGCGGTGTTCTGAAATGTTCATAGGGGGTGTTCTGAAGACGCTGTCCGTATTGTTCGTTGTCAAGTTGAAAGTGTTCTAAGAACTCTCGCAGTGTTCTGAAATGTTCGTAGGGGGTGTCCTGAAGACGCTGTCTGTATTGTTCGATGGCAAGTTGAATGTGTTCTAAGAACTCTTGCGGTTTCCTGAAATGTTTGCAAATAAACAAAATGGGGGTGTTCTGAGAACGCTGTCCGTATTGTTTGTTGTCAAGTTGAAAGTGTTGTAAGAACTCTCGCGGTGTCCTGAAATGATCGTAGAGGGTGTCCTGAAGACACTGTCTGTATTGTTCTGTGGCAAGCTGAAAGTCTTCTAAGAACTCACGCGGTGTCCTGAAATGTTCGTAGGGGGTGTCCTGAAGACGCTGTCCATATTCTTCTGTGGCAAGCTGAATGTGTTCTAAGAAGTCTCGCGGTGTCCTGAAATGTTTGCAAATAAACAAAATGAGGGTGTGTTCTAAGAACTCTCGTGGTATCCTGAAATGTTCGCAAAAACAAAATGGGGATGGTCTGAGGACGCTGTCCGTATTGTTCGTTGTCAAGTTGAAAGTGTTCTAAGAAATCTCACGGTGTTCTGAAATGTTCGTAGGGGGTGTTCTGAAGACGCTGTCTGTATTGTTCTGTGGCAAGATGAAAGTGTTCTAAGAACACTCGCGGTGTCCTGGAATGTTCATAGGGGGTTTCCTGAAGACACTGTCCGTATTGTTCTCTGGCAAGTTGAAACTGTCCTAAGAACTCACGCGTGTCCTGAAATGTTCGTAGGGGGTGTCCTGAAGACGCCGTCCGTATTGTTCTGTGGCAAGCTGAATGTGTTCTAAGAAGACTCGCGGTGTCCTGAAATGTTTGCAAATAAACAAAATGGGGGTGTGTTCTAAGAACTCACTCGGTGTCCTGAAATGTTCGTAGGGGGTGTCCTGAAGACGCTGTCCGTATTGTTCTGTGGCAAGCTGAATGTGTTCTAACAACCCTCGCGGTGTCCTGAAATGTTCACAAATAAACAAAATGGGGGTGTTCTCAGGACGCTGTCCTTATTGTACGTTGTCAAGTTGAAAGTGTTCTAAGAACTCTCGCGGTGTCCTGAAATGTTCGTAGGGGTGTCCTGAAGACGCTGTCCGTATTGTTCTCTCTCAAGTTGAAAGTGTTCTAAGAACTCACGCGGTGTCCTGAAATGTTCGTAGGGGGTGTCCTGAAGACGCTGTCTGTATTGTTCTGTGGCAAGCTGAATGTGTTCTAACAACACTCGTGGTGTCCTGAAATGTTCGCAAAAACAAAATGGGGGTGTTCTGAGGACGCTGTCCGTATTGTTCGTTGTCAAGTTGAAAGTGTTCTAAGAACTCTCGCGGTGTTCTGAAATGTTCGTACGGGGTTTCCTGAAGACGCTGTCCGTATTGTTGGATGGCAAGTTGAATGTGTTCTAAGAAGTCTTGCGGTGTCCTGAAATGTTTGCAAATAAACAAAATGGGGGTGTGTTCTAAGAACTCACGCGGTCTACTCATGTTCGTAGGGGGTGTCCTGAAGACGCTGTCCGTATTGTTCTGTGGCAAGCTGAATGTGTTCTAAGAACTCTTGCGGTGTCCTGAAATGTTCACAAAAACAAAATGGGGTGTTCTGAGGACGCTATCCGTATTGTTAGTTGTCAAGTTGAAAGTGTTCTAAGAACTCACGCGGTGTCCTGAAATGTTCGTAGGGCGTGTCCTGAAGACGCTGTCCGTATTGTTCTGTGGCAAGCTGAATGTGTTCTAAGAACTCTCGCGGTGTCCTGAAATGTTTGCAAATAAACAAAATGGGGGTGTGTTCTAAGAACTCATGCGGTGTCCTCAATTGTTCGTAGGGGGTGTCCTGAAAACGCTGTCCGTATTGTTCTGTGGCAAGCTGAATGTGTTCTAACAACTCTCGTGGAGTCCTGAAATGTTCGCAAAAACAAAATGGGGTGTTCTGAGGACGCTGTCCGTATTGTTCATGTCAAGTTGAAAGTGTTCTAAGAACTCTCGCGGTGTCCTGAAATGTTCGCAAATAAACAAAATGGGGGTGTTCTGAGAACGCTGTCCGTATTGTTTGTTGTCAAGTTGAAAGTGTTGTAAGAACTCTCGCGGTGTCCTGAAATGTTCGTAGAGGGTTTCCTGAAGACGCTGTCTGTATTGTTCTGTGGCAAGCTGAAAGTCTTCTAAGAACTCACGCGGTGTCCTGAAATGTTCGTAGGGGGTGTCCTGAAGACGCTGTCCGTATTCTTCTGTGGCGAGCTGAATGTGTTCTGAGAAGTCTTGCGGTGTCCTGAAATGTTTGCAAATAAACAAAATGAGGGTGTGTTCTAAGAACTCTCGTGGTGTCCTGAAATGTTCGCAAAAACAAAATGGGGGTGTTCTGAGGACGCTGTCCGTATTGTTCGTTGTCAAGTTGAAAGTGTTCTAAGAACTCTGACAGTGTTCTGAAATGTTCGTAGGGGGTGTTCTGAAGACGCTGCCTGTATTGTTCTGTGGCAAGCTGAAAGTGTTCTAAGAAGTCTCGCAGCGTCCTGAAATGTTCACAAATAAACAAAATGGGGGTGTTCTCAGGACGCTGTCCGTATTGTTCGTTGTCAAGTTGAAAGTGTTCCAAGAACTCTCGCGGTGTCCTGAAATGTTCGTAGGGGGTGTCCTGAAGACGCTGTCCGTATTGTTCTCTCTCAAGTTGAAAGTGTTCTAAGAACTCACGCGGTGTCCTGAAATGTTCATAGGGGGTGTCCTGAAGATGCTGTCCGTATTGTTCTGTGGCAAGCTGAATGTGTTCTAAGAACTCTTGCGGTGTCCTGAAATGTTTGCAAATAAACAAAATGGGCGTGTGTTATAAGAACTCACGCGGTGTCCTCAAATGTTCGTAGGGGGTGTCCTGAAGACGCTGTCCATATTGTTCTGTGGCAAGCTCAATGTGTTCTAAGAACTCTTGCGGTGTCCTGAAATGTTCACAAAAACAAAATGGGGTGTTCTGAGGACGCTGTCCGTATTGTTCGTTGTCAAGTTGAAAGTGTTCTAAGAACTCTCGCGGTGTTCTGAAATGTTCATAGGGGGTGTTCTGAAGACGCTGTCCGTATTGTTCGTTGTCAAGTTAAAAGTGTTCTAAGAACTCTCGCGCTGTTCTGAAATGTTCGTAGGGGGTGTCCTGAAGACGCTGTCTGTATTGTTCGATGGCAAGTTGAATGTGTTCTAAGAACTCTCGCGGTGTCCTGAAATGTTCGCAAATAAACAAAATGGGGGTGTTCTGAGAACGATGTCCGTATTGTTTGTTGTCAAGTTGAAAGTGTTATAAGAACTCTCGCGGTGTCCTGAAATGTTCGTAGAGGGTGTCCTGAAGACGCTGTCTGTATTGTTCTGTGGCAAGCTGAAAGTCTTCTAAGAACTCACGCGGTGTCCTGAAATGTTCGTAGGGGGTGTCCTGAAGACGCTGTCCGTATTCTTCTGTGGCGAGCTGAATGTGTTCTGAGAAGTCTTGCGGTGTCCTGAAATGTTTGCAAATAAACAAAATGAGGGTGTGTTCTAAGAACTCTCGTGGTGTCCTGAAATGTTCGCAAAAACAAAATGGGGGTGTTCTGAGGACGCTGTCCGTATTGTTCGTTGTCAAGTTGAAAGTGTTCTAAGAACTCTCACGGTGTTCTGAAATGTTCGTAGGGGGTGTTCTGAAGACGCTGTCCGTATTGTTCTGTGGCAAGCTGAAAGTGTTCTAAGAACTCACGCGGTGTCCTGAAATGTTCATAGGGGGTGTCCTGAAGACACTGTCCGTATTGTTCTGTGGCAAGCTGAATGTGTTCTAAGAACTCTTGCGGTGTCCTGAAATGTTCGCAAAAACAAAATGGGGGTGTTCTGAGGACGCTGTCCGTATTGTTCGTTGTCAAGTTGAAAGTGTTCTAAGAACTCTCGCGGTGTTCTGAAATGTTCGTACGGGGTGTCCTGAAGACGCTGTCCGTATTGTTCGATGGCAAGTTGAATGTGTTCTAAGAACTCTCGCGGTGTCCTGAAATGTTTGCAAATAAACAAAATGGGGGTGTTCTGAGAACGCTGTCCGTATTGTTTGTTGTCAAGTTGAAAGTGTTGTAAGAACTCTCGCGGTGTCCTGAAATGTTCGTAGGGGGTGTCCTGAAGACGCTGTCCGTATTTTTCTGTGGCAAGCTGAATGTGTTCTAAGAAGTCTTGCGGTGTCCTGAAATGTTTGCAAATAAACAAAATGGGGGTGTGTTCTAAGAACTCACGCGGTCTACTCATGTTCATAGGGGGTGTCCTGAAGACGCTGTCCGTATTGTTCTGTGGCAAGCTGAATGTGTTCTAAGAACTCTCGCGGTCTCCTGAAATGTTTGCAAATAAACAAAATGGGGGTGTGTTCTAAGAACTCACGCGGTGTCCTCAAATGTTCGTAGGGGGTGTCCTGAAGACACTGTCCGTATTGTTCTGTGGCAAGCTGAATGTGTTCTAACAACTCTCGTGGTGTCCTGAAATGTTCGAAAAAACAAAATGGGGTGTTCTGAGGACGCTGTCCGTATTGTTCGTTGTCAAGTTGAAAGTGTTCTAAGAACTCTCGCGGTGTTCTGAAATGTTCATAGGGGGTGTTCTGAAGACGCTGTCCGTATTGTTCGTTGTCAAGTTGAAAGTGTTCTAAGAACTCTCGCAGTGTTCTGAAATGTTCGTAGGGGGTGTCCTGAAGACGCTGTCTGTATTGTTCGATGGCAAGTTGAATGTGTTCTAAGAACTCTTGCGGTTTCCTGAAATGTTTGCAAATAAACAAAATGGGGGTGTTCTGAGAACGCTGTCCGTATTGTTTGTTGTCAAGTTGAAAGTGTTGTAAGAACTCTCGCGGTGTCCTGAAATGTTCGTAGGGGGTGTCCTGAAGACGCTGTCCGTATTTTTCTGTGGCAAGCTGAATGTGTTCTAAGAAGTCTTGCGGTGTCCTGAAATGTTTGCAAATAAACAAAATGGGGGTGTGTTCTAAGAACTCACGCGGTCTACTCATGTTCGTAGGGGGTGTCCTGAAGACGCTGTCCGTATTGTTCTGTGGCAAGCTGAATGTGTTCTAAGAACTCTTGCGGTGTCCTGAAATGTTCACAAAAACAAAATGGGGGTGTTCTGAGGACGCTGTCCATATTGTTAGTTGTCAAGTTGAAAGTGTTCTAAGAACTCACGCGGTGTCCTGAAATGTTCGTAGGGCGTGTCCTGAAGACGCTGTCCGTATTGTTCTGTGGCAAGCTGAATGCGTTCTAAGAACTCTCGCGGTGTCCTGAAATGTTTGTAAATAAACAAAATGGGGGTGTGTTCTAAGAACTCATGCGGTGTCCTCAATTGTTCGTAGGGGGTGTCCTGAAAACGCTGTCCTTATTGTTCTGTGGCAAGCTGAATGTGTTCTAACAACTCTCGTGGAGTCCTGAAATTTTCGCAAAAACAAAATGGGGTGTTCTGAGGACGCTGTCCGTATTGTTCGTTGTCAAGTTGAAAGTGTTCTAAAAACTCTCGCGGTGTTCTGAAATGTTCATAGGGGGTGTTCTGAAGACGCTGTCCGTATTGTTCGTTGTCAAGTTGAAAGTGTTCTAAGAACTCTCGCGGTGTTCTGAAATGTTCGTAGGGGGTGTCCTGAAGACGCTGTCTGTATTGTTCGATGGCAAGTTGAATGTGTTCTAAGAACTCTCGCGGTGTCCTGAAATGTTCGCAAATAAACAAAATGTGGGTGTTCTGAGAACGCTGTCCGTATTGTTTGTTGTCAAGTTGAAAGTGTTGTAAGAACTTTCGCGGTGTCCTGAAATGTTCGTAGAGGGTGTCCTGAAGACGCTGTCTGTATTGTTCTGTGGCAAGCTGAAAGTCTTCTAAGAACTCACGCGGTGTCCTGCAATGTTCGTAGGGGGTGTCCTGAAGACACTGTCCGTATTCTTCTGTGGCGAGCTGAATGTGTTCTAAGAAGTCTTGCGGTGTCCTGAAATGTTTGCAAATAAACAACATGAGGGTGTGTTCTAAGAACTCTCGTGGTGTCCTGAAATGTTCGCAAAAACAAAATGGGGGTGTTCTGAGGACGCTGTCCGTATTGTTCGTTGTCAAGTTGAAAGTGTTCTAAGAACTCTCACGGTGTTCTGAAATGTTCGTAGGGGGTGTTCTGAAGACGCTGTCCGTATTGTTCTGTGGCAAGCTGAAAGTGTTCTAAGAACTCACGCGGTGTCCTGAAATGTTCGTAGGGGGTGTCCTGAAGACGCTGTCCGTATTGTTCTCTCTCAAGTTAAAAGTGTTCTAAGAACTCACGCGGTGTACTGAAATGTTCATAGGGGGTGTCCTGAAGACGCTGTCCGTATTGTTCTACGGCAAGCTGAATGTGTTCTAAGAACTCTTGCGGTGTCCTGAAATGTTTGCAAATACACAAAATGGGGGTGTGTTCTAAGAACTCACGCGGTGTCCTCAAATGTTCGTAGGGGGTGTCCTGAAGACGCTGTCCATATTGTTCTGTGGCAAGCTCAATGTGTTCTAAGAACTCTTGCGGTGTCCTGAAATGTTCACAAAAACAAAATGGGGGTGTTCTGAGGACGCTGTCCGTATTGTTCGTTGTCAAGTTGAAAGTGTTCTAAGAACTTTCGCAGTGTTCTGAAATGTTCATAGGGGGTGTTCTGAAGACGCTGTCCGTATTGTTCATTGTCAAGTTGAAAGTGTTCTAAGAACTCTCACGGTGTTCTGAAATGTTCGTAGGGGGTGTCCTGAAGACGCTGTCCGTATTGTTCGATGGCAAGTTGAATGTGTTCTAAGAACTCTCGCGGTGTCCTGAAATGTTCACAAATAAACAAAATGGGGGTGTTCTCAGGACGCTGCCCGTATTATTCGTTGTCAAGTTGAAAGTGTTCTAAGAACTCTCGTGATGTCCTGAAATGTTCGTAGGGGGTGCCCTGAAGCCGCTGTCCGTATTGTTCTCTGGCAAGTTGAAAGTGTTATAAGAACTCACGCGGTGTCCTGAAATGTTCGTAGGGGGTGTCCTGAAGACGCTGTCTGTATTGTTCTGTGGCAAGCTGAATGTGTTCTAAGAACTCACACGGTGTCCTGAAATGTTCGTAGGGGGTGTTCTGAAGACGCTGTCCGTATTGTTCTGTGGCAAGCTGAAAGTGTTCTAAGAACTCACGCGGTGTCCTGAAATGGTCGTAGGGGGTGTCCTGAAGACGCTGTCCGTATTGTTCTGTGGCAAGCTGAATGTGTTCTAAGAAGTCTCGCAGTGTCCTGAAATGTTCACAAATAAACAAAATGGGGGTGTTCTCAGGACGCTGTCCGTATTGTTCGTTGTCAAGTTGAAAGTGTTCTAAGAACTCTCGCGGTGTCCTGAAATGTTCGTAGGGGGTGTCCTGAAGACGCTGTCCGTATTGTTCTCTCTCAAGTTGAAAGTGTTCTAAGAACTCACGCGGTGTCCTCAAATGTTCGTAGGGGGTGTCCTGAAGACGCTGTCCATATTGTTCTGTGGCAAGCTCAATGTGTTCTAAGAACTCTTGCGGTGTCCTGAAATGTTCACAAAAACAAAATGGGGGTGTTCTGAGGACGCTGTCTGTATTGTTCGTTGTCAAGTTGAAAGTGTTCTAAGAACTCTCGCAGTGTTCTGAAATGTTCATAGGGGGTGTTCTGAAGACGCTGTCCGTATTGTTCATTGTCAAGTTGAAAGTGTTCTAAGATCTCTCACAGTGTTCTGAAATGTTCGTAGGGGGTGTCCTGAAGACGCTGTCCGTATTGTTCGATGGCAAGTTGAATGTGTTCTAAGAACTCTGGTGGTGTCCTGAAATGTTCACAAATAAACAAAATGGGGGTGTTCTCAGGACGCTGCCCGTATTATTCGTTGTCAAGTTGAAAGTGTTCTAAGAACTCTCGTGATGTCCTGAAATGTTCGTAGGGGGTGCCCTGAAGCCGCTGTCCGTATTGTTCTCTGGCAAGTTGAAAGTGTTCTAAGAACTCACGCGGTGTCCTGAAATGTTCGTAGGGGGTGTTCTGAAGACGCTGTCCGTATTGTTCTGTGGCAAGCTGAAAGTGTTCTAAGAACTCACGCGGTGTCCTGAAATGTTCGTAGGGGGTGTCCTGAAGACGCTGTCCGTATTGTTCTGTGGCAAGCTGAATGTGTTCTAAGAAGTCTCGCAGTGTCCTGAAATGTTCACAAATAAACAAAATGGGGGTGTTCTCAGGACGCTGTCCGTATTGTTCGTTGTCAAGTTGAAAGTGTTCTAAGAACTCTCGCGGTGTCCTGAAATGTTCGTAGGGGGTGTCCTGAAGACGCTGTCCGTATTGTTCTCTCTCAAGTTGAAAGTGTTCTAAGAACTCACGCGGTGTCCTGAAATGTTTGTAGGGGGTGTCCTGAAGACGCTGTCTGTATTGTTCTGTGGCAAGCTGAATGTGTTCTAAGAACTCTTGCGGTGTCCTGAAATGTTTGCAAATAAACAAAATGGGGGTGTGTTCTAAGAACTCACGCAGTGTCCTCAAATGTTCGTAGGGGGTGTCCTGAAGACGCTGTCCATATTGTTCTGTGGCAAGCTGAATGTGTTCTAACAACTCTCGTGGTGTCCTGAAATGTTCGCAAAAACAAAATGGGGTTGTTCTGAGGTCGCTGTCCGTATTGTTCTCTGGCAAGTTGAAAGTGTTCTAAGAATTCACGCGGTGTCCTGAAATGTTCGTAGGGGGTGTCCTGAAGATGCTGTCTGTATCGTTCTGTGGCAAGCTGAATGTGTTCTAAGAACTCATCGGTGTCCTGAAATGTTCGTAGGGGGTGTTCTGAAGACGCTGTCCGTATTGTTCTGTGGCAAGCTGAAAGTGTTCTAAGAACTCACGCAGTGTCCTGAAATGTTCGTAGGGGGTGTCCTGAAGACGCTGTCTGTATTGTTCTGTGGCAAGCTGAATGTGTTCTAACAACTCTCGTGGTGTCCTGAAATGTTCGCAAAAACAAAATGGGGTGTTCTGAGGACGCTGTCCGTATTGTTCGTTGTCAAGTTGAAAGTGTTCTAAGAACTCTTGCGGTGTTCTGAAATGTTCGTACGGGGTGTCCTGAAGATGCTGTCCGTATTGTTCGATGGCAAGTTGAATGTGTTCTAAGAACTCTCGCGGTGTCCTGAAATGTTTGCAAATAAACAAAATGGGGGTGTTCTGAGAACGCTGTCCGTATTGTTTGTTGTCAAGTTGAAAGTGTTGTAAGAACTCTCGCGGTGTCCTGAAATGTTTGTAGGGGGTGTCCTGAAGACGCTGTCCGTATTTTTCTGTGGCAAGCTGAATGTGTTCTAAGAAGTCTTGCAGTGTCCTGAAATGTTTGCAAATAAACAAAATGGGGGTGTGTTCGAAGAACTCACGCGGTCTACTCATGTTCGTAGGGGGTGTCCTGAAGACGCTGTCCGTATTGTTCTGTGGCAAGCTGAATGTGTTCTAAGAACTCTTGCGGTGTCCTGAAATGTTCACAAAAACAAAATGGGGGTGTTCTGAGGACGCTGTCCGTATTGTTAGTTGTCAAGTTGAAAGTGTTCTAAGAACTCACGCGGTGTCCTGAAATGTTCGTAGGGCGTGTCCTGAAGACGCTGTCCGTAGTGTTCTGTGGCAAGCTGAATGTGTTCTAAGAACTCTCGCGGTGTCCTGAAATGTTTGCAAATAAACAAAATGGGGGTGTGTTCTAAGAACTCATGCGGTGTCCTCAATTGTTCGTAGGGGGTGTCCTGAAGACACTGTCCGTATTGTTCTGTGGCAAGCTGAATGTGTTCTAACAACTCTCGTGGAGCCCTGAAATGTTCGCAAAAACAAAATGGGGTGTTCTGAGGACGCTGTCCGTATTGTTCGTTGTCAAGTTGAAAGTGTTCTAAGAACTCTCGCGGTGTTCTGAAATGTTCATAGGGGGTGTTCTGAAGACGCTGTCCGTATTGTTCTTTGTCAAGTTGAAAGTGTTCTAAGAACTCTCGCTGTGTTCTGAAATGTTCGTAGGGGGTGTCCTGAAGACGCTGTCTGTATTGTTCGATGGCAAGTTGAATGTGTTCTAAGAACTCTCGCGGTGTCCTGAAATGTTCGCAAATAAACAAAATGGGGGTGTTCTGAGAACGCTGTCCGTATTGTTTGTTGTCAAGTTGAAAGTGTTGTAAGAACTCTTGCGGTGTCCTGAAATGTTCGTAGAGGGTTTCCTGAAGACGCTGTCTGTATTGTTCTGTGGCAAGCTGAAAGTCTTCTAAGAACTCACGCGGTGTCCTGAAATGTTCGTAGGGGGTGTCCTGAAGACGCTGTCCGTATTCTTCTGTGGCGAGCTGAATGTGTTCTGAGAAGTCTTGCGGTGTCCTGAAATGTTTGCAAATAAACAAAATGAGGGTGTGTTCTAAGAACTCTCGTGGTGTCCTGAAATGTTCGCAAAAACAAAATGGGGGTGTTCTGAGGACGCTGTCCGTATTGTTCGTTGTCAAGTTGAAAGTGTTCTAAGAACTCTAACGGTGTTCTGAAATGTTCGTAGGGGGTGTTCTGAAGACGCTGTCTGTATTGTTCTGTGGCAAGCTGAAAGTGTTCTAAGAAGTCTCGCAGCGTCCTGAAATGTTCACAAATAAACAAAATGGGGGTGTTCTCAGGACGCTGTCCGTATTGTTCGTTGTCAAGTTGAAAGTGTTCCAAGAACTCTCGCGGTGTCCTGAAATGTTCGTAGGGGGTGTCCTGAAGACGCTGTCCGTATTGTTCTCTCTCAAGTTGAAAGTGTTCTAAGAACTCACGCGGTGTCCTGAAATGTTCATAGGGGGTGTCCTGAAGACGCTGTCCGTATTGTTCTGTGGCAAGCTGAATGTGTTCTAAGAACTCTCGCAGTGTCCTGAAATGTTTGCAAATAAACAAAATGGGCGTGTGTTATAAGAACTCACGCGGTGTCCTCAAATGTTCGTAGGGGGTGTCCTGAAGACGCTGTCCATATTGTTCTGTGGCAAGCTCAATGTGTTCTAAGAACTCTTGCGGTGTCCTGAAATGTTCACAAAAACAAAATGGGGTGTTCTGAGGACGCTGTCCGTATTGTTCGTTGTCAAGTTGAAAGTGTTCTAAGAACTCTCGCGGTGTTCTGAAATGTTCATAGGGGGTGTTCTGAAGACGCTGTCCGTATTGTTCGTTGTCAAGTTGAAAGTGTTCGAAGAACTCTCGCGCTGTTCTGAAATGTTCGTAGGGGGTGTCCTGAAGACGCTGTCTGTATTGTTCGATGGCAAGTTGAATGTGTTCTAAGAACTCTTGCGGTGTCCTGAAATGTTCGCAAATAAACAAAATGGGGGTGTTCTGAGAACGATGTCCGTATTGTTTGTTGTCAAGTTGAAAGTGTTATAAGAACTCTCGCGGTGTCCTGAAATGTTCGTAGAGGGTGTCCTGAAGACGCTGTCTGTATTGTTCTGTGGCAAGCTGAAAGTCTTCTAAGAACTCACGCGGTGTCCTGAAATGTTCGTAGGGGGTGTCCTGAAGACGCTGTCCGTATTCTTCTGTGGCGAGCTGAATGTGTTCTGAGAAGTCTTGCGGTGTCCTGAAATGTTTGCAAATAAACAAAATGAGGGTGTGTTCTAAGAACTCTCGTGGTGTCCTGAAATGTTCGCAAAAACAAAATGGGGGTGTTCTGAGGACGCTGTCCGTATTGTTCGTTGTCAAGTTGAAAGTGTTCTAAGAACTCTCACAGTGTTCTGAAATGTTCGTAGGGGGTGTTCTGAAGACGCTGTCCGTATTGTTCTGTGGCAAGCTGAAAGTGTTCTAAGAACTCACGCGGTGTCCTGAAATGTTCATAGGGGGTGTCCTGAAGACACTGTCCGTATTGTTCTGTGGCAAGCTGAATGTGTTCTAAGAACTCTTGCGGTGTCCTGAAATGTTTGCAAATAAACAAAATGGGGGTGTGTTCTAAGAACTCACGCGGTGTCCTCAAATGTTCGTAGGGGGTGTCCTGAAGATGCTGTCCGTATTGTTCTGTGGCACGCTGAATGTGTTCTAACAACTCTCGTGGTGTCCTGAAATGTTCGCAAAAACAAAATGGGGGTGTTCTGAGGACGCTGTCCGTATTGTTCGTTGTCAAGTTGAAAGCGTTCTAAGAACTCACGCGGTGTTCTGAAATGTTCGTACGGGGTGTCCTGAAGACGCTGTCCGTATTGTTCGATGGCAAGTTGAATGTGTTCTAAGAACTCTCGCGGTGTCCTGAAATGTTTGCAAATAAACAAAATGGGGGTGTTCTGAGAACGCTGTCCGTATTGTTTGTTGTCAAGTTGAAAGTGTTGTAAGAACTCTCGCGGTGTCCTGAAATGTTCGTAGGGGGTGTCCTGAAGACGCTGTCCGTATTTTTCTGTGGCAAGCTGAATGTGTTCTAAGAAGTCTTGCGGTGTCCTGAAATGTTTGCAAATAAACAAAATGGGGGTGTGTTCTAAGAACTCACGCGGTCTACTCATGTTCATAGGGGGTGTCCTGAAGACGCTGTCCGTATTGTTCTGTGGCAAGCTGAATGTGTTCTAAGAACTCTCGCGGTCTCATGAAATGTTTGCAAATAAACAAAATGGGGGTGTGTTCTAAGAACTCACGCGGTGTCCTCAAATGTTCGTAGGGGGTGTCCTGAAGACACTGTCCGTATTGTTCTGTGGCAAGCTGAATGTGTTCTAACAACTCTCGTGGTGTCCTGAAATGTTCGAAAAAACAAAATGGGGTGTTCTGAGGACGCTGTCCGTATTGTTCGTTGTCAAGTTGAAAGTGTTCTAAGAACTCTCGCGGTGTTCTGAAATGTTCATAGGGGGTGTTCTGAAGACGCTGTCCGTATTGTTTGTTGTCAAGTTGAAAGTGTTCTAAGAACTCTCGCGGTGTTCTGAAATGTTCGTAGGGGGTGTCCTGAAGACGCTGTCTGTATTGTTCGATGGCAAGTTGAATGTGTTCTAAGAACTCTTGCGGTTTCCTGAAATGTTTGCAAATAAACAAAATGGGGGTGTTCTGAGAACGCTGTCCGTATTGTTTGTTGTCAAGTTGAAAGTCTTGTAAGAACTCTCGCGGTGTCCTGAAATTATCGTAGAGGGTGTCCTGAAGACACTGTCTGTATTGTTCTGTGGCAAGCTGAAAGTCTTCTAAGAACTCACGCGGTGTCCTGAAATGTTTGTAGGGGGTGTCCTGAAGACGCTGTCCATATTCTTCTGTGGCAAGCTGAATGTGTTCTAAGAAGTCTCGCGGTGTCCTGAAATGTTCGCAAATAAACAAAATGGGGGTGTTCTGAGAACGCTGTCCGTATTGTTTGTTGTCAAGTTGAAAGTGTTGTAAGAACTCTCGCGGTGTCCTGAAATGTTCGTAGGGGGTGTCCTGAAGATGCTGTCCGTATTCTTCTGTGGCAAGCTGAATGTGTTCTAAGAAGTCTTGCGGTGTCCTGGAATGTTTGCAAATAAACAAAATGAGGGTGTGTTCTAAGAACTCTCGTGGTGTCCTGAAATGTTCGTAGGGCGTGTCCTGAAGACGCTGTCCGTATTGTTCTGTGGCAAGCTGAATGTGTTCTAAGAACTCTCGCGGTGTCCTGAAATGTTTGCAAATAAACAAAATGGGGGTGTGTTCTAAGAACTCATGCGGTGACCTCAATTGTTCGTAGGGGGTGTCCTGAAAACGCTGTCCGTATTGTTCTGTGGCAAGCTGAATGTGTTCTAACAACTCTCGTGGAGTCCTGAAATGTTCGCAAAAACAAAATGGGGTGTTCTGAGGACGCTGTCCGTATTGTTCATGTCAAGTTGAAAGTGTTCTAAGAACTCTCGCGGTGTTCTGAAATGTTCATAGGGGTGTTCTGAAGACACTGTCCGTATTGTTCGTTGTCAAGTTGAAAGTGTTCTAAGAACTCTCGCGGTGTTCTGAAATGTTCGTAGGGGGTGTCCTGAAGACGCTGTCTGTATTGTTCGATGGCAAGTTGAATGTGTTCTAAGAACTCTCGCGGTGTCCTGAAATGTTCGCAAATAAACAAAATGGGGGTGTTCTGAGAACGCTGTCCGTATTGTTTGTTGTCAAGTTGAAAGTGTTGTAAGAACTCTCGCGGTGTCCTGAAATGTTCGTAGGGGGTGTCCTGAAGATGCTGTCCGTATTCTTCTGTGGCAAGCTGAATGTGTTCTAAGAAGTCTTGCGGTGTCCTGGAATGTTTGCAAATAAACAAAATGAGGGTGTGTTCTAAGAACTCTCGTGGTGTCCTGAAATGTTCGCAAAAACAAAATGGGGGTGTTCTGAGGACGCTGTCCGTATTGTTCGTTGTCAAGTTGAAAGTGTTCTAAGAACTCTCACGGTGTTCTGAAATGTTCGTAGGGGGTGTTCTGAAGACGCTGTCCGTATTGTTCTGTGGCAAGCTGAAAGTGTTCTAAGAACTCACGCGGTGTCTGAAATGTTCGTAGGGGGTGTCCTGAAGACGCTGTCCGTATTGTTCTGTGGCAAGCTGAATGTGTTCTAAGAAGTCTCGCAGCGTCCTGAAATGTTCACAAATAAACAAAATGGGGGTGTTCTCAGGACGCTGTCCGTATTTTTGGTTTTCAAGTTGAAAGTGTTCTAAGAACTCTCGCGGTGTCCTGAAATGTTCGTAGGGGGTGTCCTGAAGACGCTGTCCGTATTGTTCTCTCTCAAGTTGAAAGTGTTCTAAGAACTCACGCGGTGTACTGAAATGTTCATAGGGGGTGTCCTGAAGACGCTGTCCGTATTGTTCTACGGCAAGCTGAATGTGTTCTAAGAACTCTTGCGGTGTCCTGAAATGTTTGCAAATAAACAAAATGGGGGTGTGTTCTAAGAACTCACGCGGTGTCCTCAAATGTTCGTAGGGGGTGTCCTGAAGACGCTGTCCATATTGTTCTGTGGCAAGCTCAATGTGTTCTAAGAACTCTTGCAGTGTCCTGAAATGTTCACAAAAACAAAATGGGGGTGTTCTGAGGAGGCTGTCCGTATTGTTCGTTGTCAAGTTGAAAGTGTTCTAAGAACTCTCGCAGTGTTCTGAAATGTTCATAGGGGGTGTTCTGAAGACGCTGTCCGTATTGTTCATTGTCAAGTTGAAAGTGTTCTAAGAACTCTCACAGTGTTCTGAAATGTTCGTAGGGGGTGTCCTGAAGACGCTGTCCGTATTGTTCGATGGCAAGTTGAATGTGTTCTAAGAACTCTCGCGGTGTCCTGAAATGTTCACAAATAAACAAAATGGGGGTGTTCTCAGGACGCTGCCCGTATTATTCGTTGTCAAGTTGAAAGTGTTCTAAGAACTCTCGTGATGTCCTGAAATGTTCGTAGGTGGTGCCCTGAAGCCGCTGTCCGTATTGTTCTCTGGTAAGTTGAAAGTGTTCTAAGAACTCACGCGGTGTCCTGAAATGTTCGTAGGGGGTGTCCTGAAGACGCTGTCTGTATTGTTCTGTGGCAAGCTGAATGTGTTCTAAGAACTCTCGCGGTGTCCTGAAATGTTTGCAAATAAACAAAATGGGGGTGTGTTCTAAGAACTCATGCGGTGACCTCAATTGTTCGTAGGGGGTGTCCTGAAAACGCTGTCCGTATTGTTCTGTGGCAAGCTGAATGTGTTCTAACAACTCTCGTGGAGTCCTGAAATGTTCGCAAAAACAAAATGGGGTGTTCTGAGGACGCTGTCCGTATTGTTCATGTCAAGTTGAAAGTGTTCTAAGAACTCTCGCGGTGTTCTGAAATGTTCATAGGGGTGTTCTGAAGACACTGTCCGTATTGTTCGTTGTCAAGTTGAAAGTGTTCTAAGAACTCTCGCGGTGTTCTGAAATGTTCGTAGGGGGTGTCCTGAAGACGCTGTCTGTATTGTTCGATGGCAAGTTGAATGTGTTCTAAGAACTCTCGCGGTGTCCTGAAATGTTCGCAAATAAACAAAATGGGGGTGTTCTGAGAACGCTGTCCGTATTGTTTGTTGTCAAGTTGAAAGTGTTGTAAGAACTCTCGCGGTGTCCTGAAATGTTCGTAGGGGGTGTCCTGAAGATGCTGTCCGTATTCTTCTGTGGCAAGCTGAATGTGTTCTAAGAAGTCTTGCGGTGTCCTGGAATGTTTGCAAATAAACAAAATGAGGGTGTGTTCTAAGAACTCTCGTGGTGTCCTGAAATGTTCGCAAAAACAAAATGGGGGTGTTCTGAGGACGCTGTCCGTATTGTTCGTTGTCAAGTTGAAAGTGTTCTAAGAACTCTCACGGTGTCCTGAAATGTTCGTAGGGGGTGTTCTGAAGACGCTGTCCGTATTGTTCTGTGGCAAGCTGAATGCGTTCTAAGAACTCTCGCGGTGTCCTGAAATGTTTGTAAATAAACAAAATGGGGGTGTGTTCTAAGAACTCATGCGGTGTCCTCAATTGTTCGTAGGGGGTGTCCTGAAAACGCTGTCCTTATTGTTCTGTGGCAAGCTGAATGTGTTCTAACAACTCTCGTGGAGTCCTGAAATTTTCGCAAAAACAAAATGGGGTGTTCTGAGGACGCTGTCCGTATTGTTCGTTGTCAAGTTGAAAGTGTTCTAAAAACTCTCGCGGTGTTCTGAAATGTTCATAGGGGGTGTTCTGAAGACGCTGTCCGTATTGTTCGTTGTCAAGTTGAAAGTGTTCTAAGAACTCTCGCGGTGTTCTGAAATGTTCGTAGGGGGTGTCCTGAAGACGCTGTCTGTATTGTTCGATGGCAAGTTGAATGTGTTCTAAGAACTCTCGCGGTGTCCTGAAATGTTCGCAAATAAACAAAATGTGGGTGTTCTGAGAACGCTGTCCGTATTGTTTGTTGTCAAGTTGAAAGTGTTGTAAGAACTTTCGCGGTGTCCTGAAATGTTCGTAGAGGGTGTCCTGAAGACGCTGTCTGTATTGTTCTGTGGCAAGCTGAAAGTCTTCTAAGAACTCACGCGGTGTCCTGCAATGTTCGTAGGGGGTGTCCTGAAGACACTGTCCGTATTCTTCTGTGGCGAGCTGAATGTGTTCTAAGAAGTCTTGCGGTGTCCTGAAATGTTTGCAAATAAACAACATGAGGGTGTGTTCTAAGAACTCTCGTGGTGTCCTGAAATGTTCGCAAAAACAAAATGGGGGTGTTCTGAGGACGCTGTCCGTATTGTTCGTTGTCAAGTTGAAAGTGTTCTAAGAACTCTCACGGTGTTCTGAAATGTTCGTAGGGGGTGTTCTGAAGACGCTGTCCGTATTGTTCTGTGGCAAGCTGAAAGTGTTCTAAGAACTCACGCGGTGTCCTGAAATGTTCGTAGGGGGTGTCCTGAAGACGCTGTCCGTATTGTTCTCTCTCAAGTTAAAAGTGTTCTAAGAACTCACGCGGTGTACTGAAATGTTCATAGGGGGTGTCCTGAAGACGCTGTCCGTATTGTTCTACGGCAAGCTGAATGTGTTCTAAGAACTCTTGCGGTGTCCTGAAATGTTTGCAAATACACAAAATGGGGGTGTGTTCTAAGAACTCACGCGGTGTCCTCAAATGTTCGTAGGGGGTGTCCTGAAGACGCTGTCCATATTGTTCTGTGGCAAGCTCAATGTGTTCTAAGAACTCTTGCGGTGTCCTGAAATGTTCACAAAAACAAAATGGGGGTGTTCTGAGGACGCTGTCCGTATTGTTCGTTGTCAAGTTGAAAGTGTTCTAAGAACTTTCGCAGTGTTCTGAAATGTTCATAGGGGGTGTTCTGAAGACGCTGTCCGTATTGTTCATTGTCAAGTTGAAAGTGTTCTAAGAACTCTCACGGTGTTCTGAAATGTTCGTAGGGGGTGTCCTGAAGACGCTGTCCGTATTGTTCGATGGCAAGTTGAATGTGTTCTAAGAACTCTCGCGGTGTCCTGAAATGTTCACAAATAAACAAAATGGGGGTGTTCTCAGGACGCTGCCCGTATTATTCGTTGTCAAGTTGAAAGTGTTCTAAGAACTCTCGTGATGTCCTGAAATGTTCGTAGGGGGTGCCCTGAAGCCGCTGTCCGTATTGTTCTCTGGCAAGTTGAAAGTGTTATAAGAACTCACGCGGTGTCCTGAAATGTTCGTAGGGGGTGTCCTGAAGACGCTGTCTGTATTGTTCTGTGGCAAGCTGAATGTGTTCTAAGAACTCACACGGTGTCCTGAAATGTTCGTAGGGGGTGTTCTGAAGACGCTGTCCGTATTGTTCTGTGGCAAGCTGAAAGTGTTCTAAGAACTCACGCGGTGTCCTGAAATGGTCGTAGGGGGTGTCCTGAAGACGCTGTCCGTATTGTTCTGTGGCAAGCTGAATGTGTTCTAAGAAGTCTCGCAGTGTCCTGAAATGTTCACAAATAAACAAAATGGGGGTGTTCTCAGGACGCTGTCCGTATTGTTCGTTGTCAAGTTGAAAGTGTTCTAAGAACTCTCGCGGTGTCCTGAAATGTTCGTAGGGGGTGTCCTGAAGACGCTGTCCGTATTGTTCTCTCTCAAGTTGAAAGTGTTCTAAGAACTCACGCGGTGTCCTCAAATGTTCGTAGGGGGTGTCCTGAAGACGCTGTCCATATTGTTCTGTGGCAAGCTCAATGTGTTCTAAGAACTCTTGCGGTGTCCTGAAATGTTCACAAAAACAAAATGGGGGTGTTCTGAGGACGCTGTCTGTATTGTTCGTTGTCAAGTTGAAAGTGTTCTAAGAACTCTCGCAGTGTTCTGAAATGTTCATAGGGGGTGTTCTGAAGACGCTGTCCGTATTGTTCATTGTCAAGTTGAAAGTGTTCTAAGATCTCTCACAGTGTTCTGAAATGTTCGTAGGGGGTGTCCTGAAGACGCTGTCCGTATTGTTCGATGGCAAGTTGAATGTGTTCTAAGAACTCTGGTGGTGTCCTGAAATGTTCACAAATAAACAAAATGGGGGTGTTCTCAGGACGCTGCCCGTATTATTCGTTGTCAAGTTGAAAGTGTTCTAAGAACTCTCGTGATGTCCTGAAATGTTCGTAGGGGGTGCCCTGAAGCCGCTGTCCGTATTGTTCTCTGGCAAGTTGAAAGTGTTCTAAGAACTCACGCGGTGTCCTGAAATGTTCGTAGGGGGTGTTCTGAAGACGCTGTCCGTATTGTTCTGTGGCAAGCTGAAAGTGTTCTAAGAACTCACGCGGTGTCCTGAAATGTTCGTAGGGGGTGTCCTGAAGACGCTGTCCGTATTGTTCTGTGGCAAGCTGAATGTGTTCTAAGAAGTCTCGCAGTGTCCTGAAATGTTCACAAATAAACAAAATGGGGGTGTTCTCAGGACGCTGTCCGTATTGTTCGTTGTCAAGTTGAAAGTGTTCTAAGAACTCTCGCGGTGTCCTGAAATGTTCGTAGGGGGTGTCCTGAAGACGCTGTCCGTATTGTTCTCTCTCAAGTTGAAAGTGTTCTAAGAACTCACGCGGTGTCCTGAAATGTTTGTAGGGGGTGTCCTGAAGACGCTGTCTGTATTGTTCTGTGGCAAGCTGAATGTGTTCTAAGAACTCTTGCGGTGTCCTGAAATGTTTGCAAATAAACAAAATGGGGGTGTGTTCTAAGAACTCACGCAGTGTCCTCAAATGTTCGTAGGGGGTGTCCTGAAGACGCTGTCCATATTGTTCTGTGGCAAGCTGAATGTGTTCTAACAACTCTCGTGGTGTCCTGAAATGTTCGCAAAAACAAAATGGGGTTGTTCTGAGGTCGCTGTCCGTATTGTTCTCTGGCAAGTTGAAAGTGTTCTAAGAATTCACGCGGTGTCCTGAAATGTTCGTAGGGGGTGTCCTGAAGATGCTGTCTGTATCGTTCTGTGGCAAGCTGAATGTGTTCTAAGAACTCATCGGTGTCCTGAAATGTTCGTAGGGGGTGTTCTGAAGACGCTGTCCGTATTGTTCTGTGGCAAGCTGAAAGTGTTCTAAGAACTCACGCAGTGTCCTGAAATGTTCGTAGGGGGTGTCCTGAAGACGCTGTCTGTATTGTTCTGTGGCAAGCTGAATGTGTTCTAACAACTCTCGTGGTGTCCTGAAATGTTCGCAAAAACAAAATGGGGTGTTCTGAGGACGCTGTCCGTATTGTTCGTTGTCAAGTTGAAAGTGTTCTAAGAACTCTTGCGGTGTTCTGAAATGTTCGTACGGGGTGTCCTGAAGATGCTGTCCGTATTGTTCGATGGCAAGTTGAATGTGTTCTAAGAACTCTCGCGGTGTCCTGAAATGTTTGCAAATAAACAAAATGGGGGTGTTCTGAGAACGCTGTCCGTATTGTTTGTTGTCAAGTTGAAAGTGTTGTAAGAACTCTCGCGGTGTCCTGAAATGTTTGTAGGGGGTGTCCTGAAGACGCTGTCCGTATTTTTCTGTGGCAAGCTGAATGTGTTCTAAGAAGTCTTGCAGTGTCCTGAAATGTTTGCAAATAAACAAAATGGGGGTGTGTTCGAAGAACTCACGCGGTCTACTCATGTTCGTAGGGGGTGTCCTGAAGACGCTGTCCGTATTGTTCTGTGGCAAGCTGAATGTGTTCTAAGAACTCTTGCGGTGTCCTGAAATGTTCACAAAAACAAAATGGGGGTGTTCTGAGGACGCTGTCCGTATTGTTAGTTGTCAAGTTGAAAGTGTTCTAAGAACTCACGCGGTGTCCTGAAATGTTCGTAGGGCGTGTCCTGAAGACGCTGTCCGTAGTGTTCTGTGGCAAGCTGAATGTGTTCTAAGAACTCTCGCGGTGTCCTCAAATGTTTGCAAATAAACAAAATGGGGGTGTGTTCTAAGAACTCATGCGGTGTCCTCAATTGTTCGTAGGGGGTGTCCTGAAGACACTGTCCGTATTGTTCTGTGGCAAGCTGAATGTGTTCTAACAACTCTCGTGGAGCCCTGAAATGTTCGCAAAAACAAAATGGGGTGTTCTGAGGACGCTGTCCGTATTGTTCGTTGTCAAGTTGAAAGTGTTCTAAGAACTCTCGCGGTGTTCTGAAATGTTCATAGGGGGTGTTCTGAAGACGCTGTCCGTATTGTTCTTTGTCAAGTTGAAAGTGTTCTAAGAACTCTCGCTGTGTTCTGAAATGTTCGTAGGGGGTGTCCTGAAGACGCTGTCTGTATTGTTCGATGGCAAGTTGAATGTGTTCTAAGAACTCTCGCGGTGTCCTGAAATGTTCGCAAATAAACAAAATGGGGGTGTTCTGAGAACGCTGTCCGTATTGTTTGTTGTCAAGTTGAAAGTGTTGTAAGAACTCTTGCGGTGTCCTGAAATGTTCGTAGAGGGTTTCCTGAAGACGCTGTCTGTATTGTTCTGTGGCAAGCTGAAAGTCTTCTAAGAACTCACGCGGTGTCCTGAAATGTTCGTAGGGGGTGTCCTGAAGACGCTGTCCGTATTCTTCTGTGGCGAGCTGAATGTGTTCTGAGAAGTCTTGCGGTGTCCTGAAATGTTTGCAAATAAACAAAATGAGGGTGTGTTCTAAGAACTCTCGTGGTGTCCTGAAATGTTCGCAAAAACAAAATGGGGGTGTTCTGAGGACGCTGTCCGTATTGTTCGTTGTCAAGTTGAAAGTGTTCTAAGAACTCTAACGGTGTTCTGAAATGTTCGTAGGGGGTGTTCTGAAGACGCTGTCTGTATTGTTCTGTGGCAAGCTGAAAGTGTTCTAAGAAGTCTCGCAGCGTCCTGAAATGTTCACAAATAAACAAAATGGGGGTGTTCTCAGGACGCTGTCCGTATTGTTCGTTGTCAAGTTGAAAGTGTTCCAAGAACTCTCGCGGTGTCCTGAAATGTTCGTAGGGGGTGTCCTGAAGACGCTGTCCGTATTGTTCTCTCTCAAGTTGAAAGTGTTCTAAGAACTCACGCGGTGTCCTGAAATGTTCATAGGGGGTGTCCTGAAGACGCTGTCCGTATTGTTCTGTGGCAAGCTGAATGTGTTCTAAGAACTCTCGCAGTGTCCTGAAATGTTTGCAAATAAACAAAATGGGCGTGTGTTATAAGAACTCACGCGGTGTCCTCAAATGTTCGTAGGGGGTGTCCTGAAGACGCTGTCCATATTGTTCTGTGGCAAGCTCAATGTGTTCTAAGAACTCTTGCGGTGTCCTGAAATGTTCACAAAAACAAAATGGGGTGTTCTGAGGACGCTGTCCGTATTGTTCGTTGTCAAGTTGAAAGTGTTCTAAGAACTCTCGCGGTGTTCTGAAATGTTCATAGGGGGTGTTCTGAAGACGCTGTCCGTATTGTTCGTTGTCAAGTTGAAAGTGTTCTAAGAACTCTCGCGCTGTTCTGAAATGTTCGTAGGGGGTGTCCTGAAGACGCTGTCTGTATTGTTCGATGGCAAGTTGAATGTGTTCTAAGAACTCTTGCGGTGTCCTGAAATGTTCGCAAATAAACAAAATGGGGGTGTTCTGAGAACGATGTCCGTATTGTTTGTTGTCAAGTTGAAAGTGTTATAAGAACTCTCGCGGTGTCCTGAAATGTTCGTAGAGGGTGTCCTGAAGACGCTGTCTGTATTGTTCTGTGGCAAGCTGAAAGTCTTCTAAGAACTCACGCGGTGTCCTGAAATGTTCGTAGGGGGTGTCCTGAAGACGCTGTCCGTATTCTTCTGTGGCGAGCTGAATGTGTTCTGAGAAGTCTTGCGGTGTCCTGAAATGTTTGCAAATAAACAAAATGAGGGTGTGTTCTAAGAACTCTCGTGGTGTCCTGAAATGTTCGCAAAAACAAAATGGGGGTGTTCTGAGGACGCTGTCCGTATTGTTCGTTGTCAAGTTGAAAGTGTTCTAAGAACTCTCACAGTGTTCTGAAATGTTCGTAGGGGGTGTTCTGAAGACGCTGTCCGTATTGTTCTGTGGCAAGCTGAAAGTGTTCTAAGAACTCACGCGGTGTCCTGAAATGTTCATAGGGGGTGTCCTGAAGACACTGTCCGTATTGTTCTGTGGCAAGCTGAATGTGTTCTAAGAACTCTTGCGGTGTCCTGAAATGTTTGCAAATAAACAAAATGGGGGTGTGTTCTAAGAACTCACGCGGTGTCCTCAAATGTTCGTAGGGGGTGTCCTGAAGATGCTGTCCGTATTGTTCTGTGGCACGCTGAATGTGTTCTAACAACTCTCGTGGTGTCCTGAAATGTTCGCAAAAACAAAATGGGGGTGTTCTGAGGACGCTGTCCGTATTGTTCGTTGTCAAGTTGAAAGCGTTCTAAGAACTCACGCGGTGTTCTGAAATGTTCGTACGGGGTGTCCTGAAGACGCTGTCCGTATTGTTCGATGGCAAGTTGAATGTGTTCTAAGAACTCTCGCGGTGTCCTGAAATGTTTGCAAATAAACAAAATGGGGGTGTTCTGAGAACGCTGTCCGTATTGTTTGTTGTCAAGTTGAAAGTGTTGTAAGAACTCTCGCGGTGTCCTGAAATGTTCGTAGGGGGTGTCCTGAAGACGCTGTCCGTATTTTTCTGTGGCAAGCTGAATGTGTTCTAAGAAGTCTTGCGGTGTCCTGAAATGTTTGCAAATAAACAAAATGGGGGTGTGTTCTAAGAACTCACGCGGTCTACTCATGTTCATAGGGGGTGTCCTGAAGACGCTGTCCGTATTGTTCTGTGGCAAGCTGAATGTGTTCTAAGAACTCTCGCGGTCTCATGAAATGTTTGCAAATAAACAAAATGGGGGTGTGTTCTAAGAACTCACGCGGTGTCCTCAAATGTTCGTAGGGGGTGTCCTGAAGACACTGTCCGTATTGTTCTGTGGCAAGCTGAATGTGTTCTAACAACTCTCGTGGTGTCCTGAAATGTTCGAAAAAACAAAATGGGGTGTTCTGAGGACGCTGTCCGTATTGTTCGTTGTCAAGTTGAAAGTGTTCTAAGAACTCTCGCGGTGTTCTGAAATGTTCATAGGGGGTGTTCTGAAGACGCTGTCCGTATTGTTTGTTGTCAAGTTGAAAGTGTTCTAAGAACTCTCGCGGTGTTCTGAAATGTTCGTAGGGGGTGTCCTGAAGACGCTGTCTGTATTGTTCGATGGCAAGTTGAATGTGTTCTAAGAACTCTTGCGGTTTCCTGAAATGTTTGCAAATAAACAAAATGGGGGTGTTCTGAGAACGCTGTCCGTATTGTTTGTTGTCAAGTTGAAAGTCTTGTAAGAACTCTCGCGGTGTCCTGAAATTATCGTAGAGGGTGTCCTGAAGACACTGTCTGTATTGTTCTGTGGCAAGCTGAAAGTCTTCTAAGAACTCACGCGGTGTCCTGAAATGTTTGTAGGGGGTGTCCTGAAGACGCTGTCCATATTCTTCTGTGGCAAGCTGAATGTGTTCTAAGAAGTCTCGCGGTGTCCTGAAATGTTCGCAAATAAACAAAATGGGGGTGTTCTGAGAACGCTGTCCGTATTGTTTGTTGTCAAGTTGAAAGTGTTGTAAGAACTCTCGCGGTGTCCTGAAATGTTCGTAGGGGGTGTCCTGAAGATGCTGTCCGTATTCTTCTGTGGCAAGCTGAATGTGTTCTAAGAAGTCTTGCGGTGTCCTGGAATGTTTGCAAATAAACAAAATGAGGGTGTGTTCTAAGAACTCTCGTGGTGTCCTGAAATGTTCGTAGGGCGTGTCCTGAAGACGCTGTCCGTATTGTTCTGTGGCAAGCTGAATGTGTTCTAAGAACTCTCGCGGTGTCCTGAAATGTTTGCAAATAAACAAAATGGGGGTGTGTTCTAAGAACTCATGCGGTGACCTCAATTGTTCGTAGGGGGTGTCCTGAAAACGCTGTCCGTATTGTTCTGTGGCAAGCTGAATGTGTTCTAACAACTCTCGTGGAGTCCTGAAATGTTCGCAAAAACAAAATGGGGTGTTCTGAGGACGCTGTCCGTATTGTTCATGTCAAGTTGAAAGTGTTCTAAGAACTCTCGCGGTGTTCTGAAATGTTCATAGGGGTGTTCTGAAGACACTGTCCGTATTGTTCGTTGTCAAGTTGAAAGTGTTCTAAGAACTCTCGCGGTGTTCTGAAATGTTCGTAGGGGGTGTCCTGAAGACGCTGTCTGTATTGTTCGATGGCAAGTTGAATGTGTTCTAAGAACTCTCGCGGTGTCCTGAAATGTTCGCAAATAAACAAAATGGGGGTGTTCTGAGAACGCTGTCCGTATTGTTTGTTGTCAAGTTGAAAGTGTTGTAAGAACTCTCGCGGTGTCCTGAAATGTTCGTAGGGGGTGTCCTGAAGATGCTGTCCGTATTCTTCTGTGGCAAGCTGAATGTGTTCTAAGAAGTCTTGCGGTGTCCTGGAATGTTTGCAAATAAACAAAATGAGGGTGTGTTCTAAGAACTCTCGTGGTGTCCTGAAATGTTCGCAAAAACAAAATGGGGGTGTTCTGAGGACGCTGTCCGTATTGTTCGTTGTCAAGTTGAAAGTGTTCTAAGAACTCTCACGGTGTTCTGAAATGTTCGTAGGGGGTGTTCTGAAGACGCTGTCCGTATTGTTCTGTGGCAAGCTGAAAGTGTTCTAAGAACTCACGCGGTGTCTGAAATGTTCGTAGGGGGTGTCCTGAAGACGCTGTCCGTATTGTTCTGTGGCAAGCTGAATGTGTTCTAAGAAGTCTCGCAGCGTCCTGAAATGTTCACAAATAAACAAAATGGGGGTGTTCTCAGGACGCTGTCCGTATTTTTGGTTTTCAAGTTGAAAGTGTTCTAAGAACTCTCGCGGTGTCCTGAAATGTTCGTAGGGGGTGTCCTGAAGACGCTGTCCGTATTGTTCTCTCTCAAGTTGAAAGTGTTCTAAGAACTCACGCGGTGTACTGAAATGTTCATAGGGGGTGTCCTGAAGACGCTGTCCGTATTGTTCTACGGCAAGCTGAATGTGTTCTAAGAACTCTTGCGGTGTCCTGAAATGTTTGCAAATAAACAAAATGGGGGTGTGTTCTAAGAACTCACGCGGTGTCCTCAAATGTTCGTAGGGGGTGTCCTGAAGACGCTGTCCATATTGTTCTGTGGCAAGCTCAATGTGTTCTAAGAACTCTTGCGGTGTCCTGAAATGTTCACAAAAACAAAATGGGGGTGTTCTGAGGAGGCTGTCCGTATTGTTCGTTGTCAAGTTGAAAGTGTTCTAAGAACTCTCGCAGTGTTCTGAAATGTTCATAGGGGGTGTTCTGAAGACGCTGTCCGTATTGTTCATTGTCAAGTTGAAAGTGTTCTAAGAACTCTCACAGTGTTCTGAAATGTTCGTAGGGGGTGTCCTGAAGACGCTGTCCGTATTGTTCGATGGCAAGTTGAATGTGTTCTAAGAACTCTCGCGGTGTCCTGAAATGTTCACAAATAAACAAAATGGGGGTGTTCTCAGGACGCTGCCCGTATTATTCGTTGTCAAGTTGAAAGTGTTCTAAGAACTCTCGTGATGTCCTGAAATGTTCGTAGGTGGTGCCCTGAAGCCGCTGTCCGTATTGTTCTCTGGTAAGTTGAAAGTGTTCTAAGAACTCACGCGGTGTCCTGAAATGTTCGTAGGGGGTGTCCTGAAGACGCTGTCTGTATTGTTCTGTGGCAAGCTGAATGTGTTCTAAGAACTCTCGCGGTGTCCTGAAATGTTTGCAAATAAACAAAATGGGGGTGTGTTCTAAGAACTCATGCGGTGACCTCAATTGTTCGTAGGGGGTGTCCTGAAAACGCTGTCCGTATTGTTCTGTGGCAAGCTGAATGTGTTCTAACAACTCTCGTGGAGTCCTGAAATGTTCGCAAAAACAAAATGGGGTGTTCTGAGGACGCTGTCCGTATTGTTCATGTCAAGTTGAAAGTGTTCTAAGAACTCTCGCGGTGTTCTGAAATGTTCATAGGGGTGTTCTGAAGACACTGTCCGTATTGTTCGTTGTCAAGTTGAAAGTGTTCTAAGAACTCTCGCGGTGTTCTGAAATGTTCGTAGGGGGTGTCCTGAAGACGCTGTCTGTATTGTTCGATGGCAAGTTGAATGTGTTCTAAGAACTCTCGCGGTGTCCTGAAATGTTCGCAAATAAACAAAATGGGGGTGTTCTGAGAACGCTGTCCGTATTGTTTGTTGTCAAGTTGAAAGTGTTGTAAGAACTCTCGCGGTGTCCTGAAATGTTCGTAGGGGGTGTCCTGAAGATGCTGTCCGTATTCTTCTGTGGCAAGCTGAATGTGTTCTAAGAAGTCTTGCGGTGTCCTGGAATGTTTGCAAATAAACAAAATGAGGGTGTGTTCTAAGAACTCTCGTGGTGTCCTGAAATGTTCGCAAAAACAAAATGGGGGTGTTCTGAGGACGCTGTCCGTATTGTTCGTTGTCAAGTTGAAAGTGTTCTAAGAACTCTCACGGTGTTCTGAAATGTTCGTAGGGGGTGTTCTGAAGACGCTGTCCGTATTGTTCTGTGGCAAGCTGAAAGTGTTCTAAGAACTCACGCGGTGTCTGAAATGTTCGTAGGGGGTGTCCTGAAGACGCTGTCCGTATTGTTCTGTGGCAAGCTGAATGTGTTCTAAGAAGTCTCGCAGCGTCCTGAAATGTTCACAAATAAACAAAATGGGGGTGTTCTCAGGACGCTGTCCGTATTTTTGGTTTTCAAGTTGAAAGTGTTCTAAGAACTCTCGCGGTGTCCTGAAATGTTCGTAGGGGGTGTCCTGAAGACGCTGTCCGTATTGTTCTCTCTCAAGTTGAAAGTGTTCTAAGAACTCACGCGGTGTACTGAAATGTTCATAGGGGGTGTCCTGAAGACGCTGTCCGTATTGTTCTACGGCAAGCTGAATGTGTTCTAAGAACTCTTGCGGTGTCCTGAAATGTTTGCAAATAAACAAAATGGGGGTGTGTTCTAAGAACTCACGCGGTGTCCTCAAATGTTCGTAGGGGGTGTCCTGAAGACGCTGTCCATATTGTTCTGTGGCAAGCTCAATGTGTTCTAAGAACTCTTGCGGTGTCCTGAAATGTTCACAAAAACAAAATGGGGGTGTTCTGAGGAGGGTGTCCGTATTGTTCGTTGTCAAGTTGAAAGTGTTCTAAGAACTCTCGCAGTGTTCTGAAATGTTCATAGGGGGTGTTCTGAAGACGCTGTCCGTATTGTTCATTGTCAAGTTGAAAGTGTTCTAAGAACTCTCACGGTGTTCTGAAATGTTCGTAGGGGGTGTCCTGAAGACGCTGTCCGTATTGTTCGATGGCAAGTTGAATGTGTTCTAAGAACTCTCGCGGTGTCCTGAAATGTTCACAAATAAACAAAATGGGGGTGTTCTCAGGACGCTGCCCGTATTATTCGTTGTCAAGTTGAAAGTGTTCTAAGAACTCTCGTGATGTCCTGAAATGTTCGTAGGTGGTGCCCTGAAGCCGCTGTCCGTATTGTTCTCTGGTAAGTTGAAAGTGTTCTAAGAACTCACGCGGTGTCCTGAAATGTTCGTAGGGGGTGTCCTGAAGACGCTGTCTGTATTGTTCTGTGGCAAGCTGAATGTGTTCTAAGAACTCACACGGTGTCCTGAAATGTTCGTAGGGGGTGTTCTGAAGACGCTGTCCGTATTGTTCTGTGGCAAGCTGAAAGTGTTCTAAGAACTCACGCAGTGTCCTGAAATGTTCGTAGGGGGTGTCCTGAAGACGCTGTCCGTATTGTTCTGTGGCAAGCTGAATGTGTTCTAAGAAGTCTCGCAGTGTCCTGAAATGTTCACAAATAAACAAAATGGGGGTATTCTCAGGACGCTGTCCGTATTGTTCGTTGTCAAGTTGAAAGTGTTCTAAGAACTCTCGCGGTGTCCTGAAATGTTCGTAGGGGGTGTCCTGAAGACGCTGTCCATATTGTTCTCTCTCAAGTTGAAAGTGTTCTAAGAACTCACGCGGTGTCCTGAAATGTTCGTAGGGGGTGTCCTGAAGACGCTGTCTGTATTGTTCTGTGGCAAGCTGAATGTGTTCTAAGAACTCTTGCGGTGTCCTGAAATGTTTGCAAATAAACAAAATGGGGGTGTGTTCTAAGAACTCACGCGGTGTCCTCAAATGTTCGTAGGGGGTGTCCTGAAGACGCAGTCCATATTGTTCTGTGGCAAGCTGAATGTGTTCTAACAACTCTCGTGGTGTCCTGAAATGTTCGCAAAAACAAAATGGGGGTGTTCTGAGGACGCTGTCCGTATTGTTCGTTGTCAAGTTGAAAGTGTTCTAAGAACTCTCGCGGTGTTCTGAAATGTTCGTACGGGGTGTCCTGAAGACGCTGTCCGTATTGTTCGATGGCAAGTTGAATGTGTTCTAAGAACTCTCGCGGTGTCCTGAAATGTTTGCAAATAAACAAAATGGGGGTGTTCTGAGAACGCTGTCCGTATTGTTTGTTGTCAAGTTGAAAGTGTTTGTAAGAACCCTCGCGGTGTCCTGAAATGTTCGTAGGGGGTGTCCTGAAGACGCCGTCCGTATTTTTCTGTGACAAGCTGAATGTGTTCTAAGAACTCTCGCGGTGTCCTGAAATGTTCACAAAAACAAAATGGGGGTGTTCTGAGGACGCTGTCCGTATTGTTCGTTGTCAAGTTGAAAGTGTTCTAAGAACTCACGCGGTGTCCTGAAATGTTCGTAGGGCGTGTCCTGAAGACGCTGTCCGTATTGTTCTGTGGCAAGCTGAATGTGTTCTAAGAACTCTCGCGGTGTCCTGAAATGTTTGCAAATAAACAAAATGGGGGTGTGTTCTAAGAACTCACGCGGTGTCCTCAATTGTTCGTAGGGGATGTCCTGAAGACGCTGTCCGAATTGTTCTGTGGCAAGCTGAATGTGTTCTAACAACTATCGTGGAGTCCTGAAATGTTCGCAAAAACAAAATGGGGTGTTCTGAGGACGCTGTCCGTATTGTTCGTTGTCAAGCTGAAAGTGTTCTAAGAACTCTTGCGGTGTTCTGAAATGTTCATAGGGGGTGTTCTGAAGACGCTGTCCGTATTGTTCGCTGTCAAGTTGAAAGTGTTCTAAGAACTCTCGCGGTGTTCTGAAATGTTCGTAGGGGGTGTCCTGAAGATGCTGTCTGTATTGTTCGATGGCAAGTTGAATGTGTTCTAAGAACTCTCGCGGTGTCCTGAAATGTTCGCAAATAAACAAAATGGGGGTGTTCTGAGAACGCTGTCCGTATTGTTTGTTGTCAAGTTGAAAGTGTTGTAAGAACTCTTGCGGTGTCCTGAAATGTTCGTAGAGGGTGTCCTGAAGACGCTGTCTGTATTGTTCTGTGGCAAGCTGAAAGTCTTCTAAGAACTCACGCGGTGTCCTGAAATGTTCGTAGGGGGTGTCCTGAAGACGCTGTCCGTATTCTTCTGTGGCGAGCTGAATGTGTTCTAAGAAGTCTTGCGGTGTCCTGAAATGTTTGCAAATAAACAAAATGAGGGTGTATTCTAAGAACTCTCGTGGTGTCCTGAAATGTTCGCAAAAACAAAATGGGGGTGTTCTGAGGACGCTGTCCGTATTGTTCGTTGTCAAGTTGAAAGTGTTCTAAGAACTCTCACGCGGTGTCCTGAAATGTTCATAGGGGGTGTCCTGAAGACGCTGTCCGTATTGTTCTGTGGCAAGTTGAATGTGTTCTAAGAACTCTTGCGGTGTCCTGAAATGTTTGCAAATATACAAAATGGGGGTGTGTTCTAAGAACTCACGCGGTGTCCTCAAATGTTCGTAGGGGGTGTCCTGAAGATGCTGTCCGTATTGTTCTGTGGCAAGCTGCATGTGTTCTAACAACTCTCGTGGTGTCCTGAAATGTTCGCAAAAACAAAATGGGGTGTTCTGAGGACGCTGTCCGTATTGTTCGTTGTCAAGTTGAAAGTGTTCTAAGAACTCTCGCGGTGTTCTGAAATGTTCGTACGGGGTGTCCTGAAGACGCTGTCCGTATTGTTCGATGGCAAGTTGAATGTGTTCTAAGAACTCTTGCGCTGTCCTGAAATGTTTCAAATAAACAAAATGGGGGTGTTCTGAGAACGCTGTCCGTATTGTTTGTTGTCAAGTTGAAAGTGTTGTAAGAACTCTCGCGGTGTCCTGAAATGTTCGTAGGGGGTGTCCTGAAGACGCTGTCCGTATTTTTCTGTGGCAAGCTGAATGTGTTCTAAGAAGTCTTGCGGTGTCCTGAAATGTTTGCAAATAAACAAAATGAGGGTGTGTTCTAAGAACTCTCGTGGTATCCTGAAATGTTCGCAAAAACAAAATGGGGGTGGTCTGAGGACGCTGTCCTTATTGTTCTGTGGCAAGCTGAATGTGTTCTAAGAACTCTTGCGGTGTCCTGAAATGTTCACAAAAACAAAATGGGGGTGTTCTGAGGACGCTGTCCGTATTGTTAGTTGTCAAGTTGTAAGTGTTCTAAGAACTCTCGCGGTGTCCTGAAATGTTCGTAGGGCGTGTCCTGAAGACGCTGTCCGTATTGTTCTGTGGCAAGCTGAATGTGTTCTAAGAACTCTCGCGGTGTCCTGAAATGTTTGCAAATAAACAAAATGGGGGTGTGTTCTAAGAACTCATGCAGTGTCCTCAATTGTTCGTAGGGGGTGTCCTGAAGACGCTGTCCGTATTGTTCTGTGGCAAGCTGAATGTGTTCTAAGAACTCTTGCGGTGTCCTGAAATGTTCACAAAAACAAAATGGGGGTGTTCTGAGGACGCTGTCCGTATTGTTAGTTGTCAAGTTGAAAGTGTTCTAAGAACTCACGCGGTGTCCTGAAATGTTCGTAGGGCGTGTCCTGAAGACGCTGTCCGTATTGTTCGTTGTCAAGTTGAAAGTGTTCTAAGAACTCTCGCGGTGTTCTGAAATGTTCGTAGGGGGTGTCCTGAAGACGCTGTCTGTATTGTTCGATGGCAAGTTGAATGTGTTCTAAGAACTCTCGCGGTGTCCTGAAATGTTCGCAAATAAACAAAATGGGGGTGTTCTGAGAACGCTGTCCGTATTGTTTGTTGTCAAGTTGAAAGTGTTGTAAGAACTCTCGCGGTGTCCTGAAATGTTCGTAGAGGGTGTCCTGAAGACGCTGTCTGTATTGTTCTGTGGCAAGCTGAAAGTCTTCTAAGAACTCACGCGGTGTCCTAAAATGTTCGTAGGGGGTGTCCTGAAGACGCTGTCCGTATTCTTCTGTGGCAAGCTGAATGTGTTCTAAGAACTCTTGCGGTGTCCTGAAATGTTCACAAAAACAAAATGGGGGTGTTCTGAGGACGCTGTCCGTATTGTTAGTTGTCAAGTTGTAAGTGTTCTAAGAACTCTCGCGGTGTCCTGAAATGTTCGTAGGGCGTGTCCTGAAGACGCTGTCCGTATTGTTCTGTGGCAAGCTGAATGTGTTCTAAGAACTCTCGCGGTGTCCTGAAATGTTTGCAAATAAACAAAATGGGGGTGTGTTCTAAGAACTCATGCAGTGTCCTCAATTGTTCGTAGGGGGTGTCCTGAAGACGCTGTCCGTATTGTTCTGTGGCAAGCTGAATGTGTTCTAAGAACTCTTGCGGTGTCCTGAAATGTTCACAAAAACAAAATGGGGGTGTTCTGAGGACGCTGTCCGTATTGTTAGTTGTCAAGTTGAAAGTGTTCTAAGAACTCACGCGGTGTCCTGAAATGTTCGTAGGGCGTGTCCTGAAGACGCTGTCCGTATTGTTCGTTGTCAAGTTGAAAGTGTTCTAAGAACTCTCGCGGTGTTCTGAAATGTTCGTAGGGGGTGTCCTGAAGACGCTGTCTGTATTGTTCGATGGCAAGTTGAATGTGTTCTAAGAACTCTCGCGGTGTCCTGAAATGTTCGCAAATAAACAAAATGGGGGTGTTCTGAGAACGCTGTCCGTATTGTTTGTTGTCAAGTTGAAAGTGTTGTAAGAACTCTCGCGGTGTCCTGAAATGTTCGTAGAGGGTGTCCTGAAGACGCTGTCTGTATTGTTCTGTGGCAAGCTGAAAGTCTTCTAAGAACTCACGCGGTGTCCTAAAATGTTCGTAGGGGGTGTCCTGAAGACGCTGTCCGTATTCTTCTGTGGCGAGCTGAATGTGTTCTAAGAAGTCTTGCGGTGTCCTGAAATGTTTGCAAATAAACAAAATGAGGGTGTGTTCTAAGAACTCTCGTGGTGTCCTGAAATGTTCGCAAAAACAAAATGGGGGTGTTCTGAGGACGCTGTCCGTATTGTTCGTTGTCAAGTTGAAAGTGTTCTAAGAACTCTCACGGTGTTCTGAAATGTTCGTAAGGGGTGTTCTGAAGACGCTGTCCGTATTGTTCTGTGGCAAGCTGAAAGTGTTCTAAGAACTCACGCGGTGTCCTGAAATGTTCGTAGGGGGTGTCCTGAAGACGCTGTCCGTATTGTTCTGTGGCAAGCTGAATGTGTTCTAAGAAGTCTCGCAGCGTCCTGAAATGTTCACAAATAAACAAAATGGGGGTGTTCTCAGGACACTGTTCGTATTGTTCGTTTTCAAGTTGAAAGTGTTCTAAGAACTCTCGCGGTGTCCTGAAATGTTCGTAGGGGGTGTCCTGAAGACGCTCTCCGTATTGTTCTCTCTCAAGTTGAAAGTGTTGTAAGAACTCACGCGGTGTACTGAAATGTTCATAGGGGGTGTCCTGAAGACGCTGTCCGTATTGTTCTACGGCAAGCTGAATGTGTTCTAAGAACTCTTGCGGTGTCCTGAAATGTTTGCAAATAAACAAAATGGGGGTGTGTTCTAAGAACTCATGCGGTGTCCTCAAATGTTCGTAGGGGGTGTCCTGAAGACGCTGTCCATATTGTTCTGTGGCAAGCTCAATGTGTTCTAAGAACTCTTGCGGTGTCCTGAAATGTTCACAAAAACAAAATGAGGGTGTTCTGAAGACGCTGTCCGTATTGTTCATTGTCAAGTTGAAAGTGTTCTAAGAACACTCACGGTGTTCTGAAATGTTCGTAGGGGGTGTCCTGAAGACGCCGTCCGTATTGTTCGATGGCAAGTTGAATGTGTTCTAAGAACTTTCGCGGTGTCCTGAAATGTTCACAAATAAACAAAATGGGGGTGTTCTCTGGACGCTGCCCGTATTATTCGTTGTCAAGTTGAAAGTGTTCTAAGAACTCTCGTGATGTCCTGAAATGTTCGTAGGGGGTGCCCTGAAGCCGCTGTCCGTATTGTTCTCTGGCAAGTTGAAAGTGTTCTAAGAACTCACACGGTGTCCTGAAATGTTCGTAGGGGGTGTCCTGAAGATGCTGTCCGTATTGTTCTCTCTCAAGTTGAAAGTGTTCTAAGAACTCACGCGGTGTCCTGATATGTTCGTAGGGGGTGTCCTGAAGACGCTGTCTGTATTGTTCTGTGGCAAGCTGGATGTGTTCTAAGAACTCTTGTGGTGTCCTGAAATGTTTGCAAATAAACAAAATGGGGGTGTGTTCTAAGAACTCACGCGGTGTCCTCAAATGTTCGTAGGGGGTGTCCTGAAGACGCTGTCCGTATTGTTCTCTCTCAAGTTGAAAGTGTTCTAAGAACTCACGCGGTGTACTGAAATGTTCATAGGGGGTGTCCTGAAGACGCTGTCCGTATTGTTCTACGGCAAGCTGAATGTGTTCTAAGAACTCTTGCGGTGTCCTGAAATGTTTGCAAATAAACAAAATGGGGGTGTGTTCTAAGAACTCACGCGGTGTCCTCAAATGTTCGTAGGGGGTGTCCTGAAGACGCTGTCCATATTGTTCTGTGGCAAGCTCAATGTGTTCTAAGAACTCTTGCGGTGTCCTGAAATATTCACAAAAACAAAATGGGGGTGTTCTGAGGACGCTGTCCGTATTGTTCGTTGTCAAGTTGAAAGTGTTCTAAGAACTCTCGCAGTGTTCTGAAATGTTCATAGGGGGTGTTCTGAAGACGCTGTCCGTATTGTTCATTGTCAAGTTGAAAGTGTTCTAAGAACTCTCACGGTGTTCTGAAATGTTCGTAGGGGGTGTCCTGAAGACGCTGTCCGTATTGTTCGATGGCAAGTTGAATGTGTTCTAAGAACTCTCGTGATGTCCTGAAATGTTCGTAGGTGGTGCCCTGAAGCCGCTGTCCGTATTGTTCTCTGGTAAGTTGAAAGTGTTCTAAGAACTCACGCGGTGTCCTGAAATGTTCGTAGGGGGTGTCCTGAAGACGCTGTCTGTATTGTTCTGTGGCAAGCTGAATGTGTTCTAAGAACTCACACGGTGTCCTGAAATGTTCGTAGGGGGTGTCCTGAAGACGCTGTCTGTATTGTTCTGTGGCAAGCTGAATGTGTTCTAAGAACTCACACGGTGTCCTGAAATGTTCGTAGGGGGTGTTCTGAAGACCCTGTCCGTATTGTTCTGTGGCAAGCTGAAAGTGTTCTAAGAACTCACGCGGTGTCCTGAAATGTTCGTAGGGGGTGTCCTGAAGACGCTGTCCGTATTGTTCTGTGGCAAGCTGAATGTGTTCTAAGAAGTCTCGCAGTGTCCTGAAATGTTCACAAATAAACAAAATGGGGGTATTCTCAGGACGCTGTCCGTATTGTTCGTTGTCAAGTTGAAAGTGTTCTAAGAACTCTCGCGGTGTCCTGAAATGTTCGTAGGGGGTGTCCTGAAAGCGCTGTCCATATTGTTCTCTCTCAAGTTGAAAGTGTTCTAAGAACTCACGCGGTGTCCTGAAATGTTCGTAGGGGGTGTCCTGAAGACGCTGTCTGTATTGTTCTGTGGCAAGCTGAATGTGTTCTAAGAACTCTTGCGGTGTCCTGAAATGTTTGCAAATAAACAAAATGGGGGTGTGTTCTAAGAACTCACGCGGTGTCCTCAAATGTTCGTAGGGGGTGTCCTGAAGAAGCTGTCCATATTGTTCTGTGGCAAGCTGAATGTGTTCTAACAACTCTCGTGGTGTCCTGAAATGTTCGCAAAAACAAAATGGGGGTGTTCTGAGGACGCTGTCCGTATTGTTCGTTGTCAAGTTGAAAGTGTTCTAAAAACTCTCGCGGTGTTCTGAAATGTTCGTACGGGGTGTCCTGAAGACGCTGTCCGTATTGTTCGATGGCAAGTTGAATGTGTTCTAAGAACTCTCGCGGTGTCCTGAAATGTTTGCAAATAAACAAAATGGGGGTGTTCTGAGAACGCTGTCCGTATTGTTTGTTGTCAAGTTGAAAGTGTTTGTAAGAACCCTCGCGGTGTCCTGAAATGTTCGTAGGGGGTGTCCTGAAGACGCCGTCCGTATTTTTCTGTGACAAGCTGAATGTGTTCTAAGAACTCTCGCGGTGTCCTGAAATGTTCACAAAAACAAAATGGGGGTGTTCTGAGGACGCTGTCCGTATTGTTCGTTGTCAAGTTGAAAGTGTTCTAAGAACTCACGCGGTGTCCTGAAATGTTCGTAGGGCGTGTCCTGAAGACGCTGTCCGTATTGTTCTGTGGCAAGCTGAATGTGTTCTAAGAACTCTCGCGGTGTCCTGAAATGTTTGCAAATAAACAAAATGGGGGTGTGTTCTAAGAACTCACGCGGTGTCCTCAATTGTTCGTAGGGGATGTCCTGAAGACGCTGTCCGAATTGTTCTGTGGCAAGCTGAATGTGTTCTAACAACTATCGTGGAGTCCTGAAATGTTCGCAAAAACAAAATGGGGTGTTCTGAGGACGCTGTCCGTATTGTTCGTTGTCAAGCTGAAAGTGTTCTAAGAACTCTTGCGGTGTTCTGAAATGTTCATAGGGGGTGTTCTGAAGACGCTGTCCGTATTGTTCGTTGTCAAGTTGAAAGTGTTCTAAGAACTCTCGCGGTGTTCTGAAATGTTCGTACGGGGTGTCCTGAAGACGCTGTCCGTATTGTTCGATGGCAAGTTGAATGTGTTCTAAGAACTCTGGCGGTGTCCTGAAATGTTTGCAAATAAACAAAATGGGGGTGTTCTGAGAACGCTGTCCGTATTGTTTGTTGTCAAGTTGAAAGTGTTTGTAAGAACCCTCGCGGTGTCCTGAAATGTTCGTAGGGGGTGTCCTGAAGACGCCGTCCGTATTTTTCTGTGACAAGCTGAATGTGTTCTAAGAACTCTCGCGGTGTCCTGAAATGTTCGCAAATAAACAAAATGGGGGTGTTCTGAGAACGCTGTCCGTATTGTTTGTTGTCAAGTTGAAAGTGTTGTAAGAACTCTTGCGGTGTCCTGAAATGTTCGTAGAGGGTGTCCTGAAGACGCTGTCTGTATTGTTCTGTGGCAAGCTGAAAGTCTTCTAAGAACTCACGCGGTGTCCTGAAATGTTCGTAGGGGGTGTCCTGAAGACGCTGTCCGTATTCTTCTGTGGCGAGCTGAATGTGTTCTAAGAAGTCTTGCGGTGTCCTGAAATGTTTGCAAATAAACAAAATGAGGGTGTATTCTAAGAACTCTCGTGGTGTCCTGAAATGTTCGCAAAAACAAAATGGGGGTGTTCTGAGGACGCTGTCCGTATTGTTCGTTGTCAAGTTGAAAGTGTTCTAAGAACTCTCACGGTGTTCTGAAATGTTCGTAGGGGGTGTTCTGAAGACGCTGTCCGTATTGTTCTGTGGCAAGCTGAAAGTGTTCTAAGAACTCACGCGGTGTCCTGAAATGTTCATAGGGGGTGTCCTGAAGACGCTGTCCGTATTGTTCTGTGGCAAGTTGAATGTGTTCTAAGAACTCTTGCGGTGTCCTGAAATGTTTGCAAATATACAAAATGGGGGTGTGTTCTAAGAACTCACGCGGTGTCCTCAAATGTTCGTAGGGGGTGTCCTGAAGATGCTGTCCGTATTGTTCTGTGGCAAGCTGCATGTGTTCTAACAACTCTCGTGGTGTCCTGAAATGTTCGCAAAAACAAAATGGGGGTGTTCTGAGGACGCTGTCCGTATTGTTCGTTGTCAAGTTGAAAGTGTTCTAAGAACTCTCGCGGTGTTCTGAAATGTTCGTACGGGGTGTCCTGAAGACGCTGTCCGTATTGTTCGATGGCAAGTTGAATGTGTTCTAAGAACTCTTGCGCTGTCCTGAAATGTTTCAAATAAACAAAATGGGGGTGTTCTGAGAACGCTGTCCGTATTGTTTGTTGTCAAGTTGAAAGTGTTGTAAGAACTCTCGCGGTGTCCTGAAATGTTCGTAGGGGGTGTCCTGAAGACGCTGTCCGTATTTTTCTGTGGCAAGCTGAATGTGTTCTAAGAAGTCTTGCGGTGTCCTGAAATGTTTGCAAATAAACAAAATGAGGGTGTGTTCTAAGAACTCTCGTGGTATCCTGAAATGTTCGCAAAAACAAAATGGGGGTGGTCTGAGGACGCTGTCCTTATTGTTCGTTGTCAAGTTGAAAGTGTTCTAAGAACTCTCACGGTGTTCTGAAATGTTCGTAGGGGGTGTTCTGAAGATGCTGTCTGTATTGTTCTGTGGCAAGTTGAAAGTGTCCTAAGAACTCACGCGTGTCCTGAAATGTTCGTAGGGGGTGTCCTGAAGACGCTGTCCGTATTGTTCTGTGGCAAGCTGAATGTGTTCTAACAACCCTCGCGGTGTCCTGAAATGTTCACAAATAAACAAAATGGGGGTGTTCTCAGGACGCTGTCCGTATTGTTCGTTGTCAAGTTGAAAGTGTTCTAAGAACTCTCGCGGTGTCCTGAAATGTTCGTAGGGGTGTCCTGAAGACGCTGTCCGTATTGTTCTCTCTCAAGTTGAAAGTGTTCTAAGAACTCACGCGGTGTCCTGAAATGTTCGTAGGGGGTGTCCTGAAGACGCTGTCTGTATTGTTCTGTGGCAAGCTGAATGTGTTCTAAGAACTCTTGCGGTGTCCTGAAATGTTTGCAAATAAACAAAATGGGGGTGTGTTCTAAGAACTCACGCGGTGTCCTCAATTGTTCGTAGGGGATGTCCTGAAGACGCTGTCCGAATTGTTCTGTGGCAAGCTGAATGTGTTCTAACAACTATCGTGGAGTCCTGAAATGTTCGCAAAAACAAAATGGGGTGTTCTGAGGACGCTGTCCGTATTGTTCGTTGTCAAGCTGAAAGTGTTCTAAGAACTCTTGCGGTGTTCTGAAATGTTCATAGGGGGTGTTCTGAAGACGCTGTCCGTATTGTTCGTTGTCAAGTTGAAAGTGTTCTAAGAACTCTCGCGGTGTTCTGAAATGTTCGTACGGGGTGTCCTGAAGACGCTGTCCGTATTGTTCGATGGCAAGTTGAATGTGTTCTAAGAACTCTCGCGGTGTCCTGAAATGTTTGCAAATAAACAAAATGGGGGTGTTCTGAGAACGCTGTCCGTATTGTTTGTTGTCAAGTTGAAAGTGTTTGTAAGAACCCTCGCGGTGTCCTGAAATGTTCGTAGGGGGTGTCCTGAAGACGCCGTCCGTATTTTTCTGTGACAAGCTGAATGTGTTCTAAGAACTCTCGCGGTGTCCTGAAATGTTCGCAAATAAACAAAATGGGGGTGTTCTGAGAACGCTGTCCGTATTGTTTGTTGTCAAGTTGAAAGTGTTGTAAGAACTCTTGCGGTGTCCTGAAATGTTCGTAGAGGGTGTCCTGAAGACGCTGTCTGTATTGTTCTGTGGCAAGCTGAAAGTCTTCTAAGAACTCACGCGGTGTCCTGAAATGTTCGTAGGGGGTGTCCTGAAGACGCTGTCCGTATTCTTCTGTGGCGAGCTGAATGTGTTCTAAGAAGTCTTGCGGTGTCCTGAAATGTTTGCAAATAAACAAAATGAGGGTGTATTCTAAGAACTCTCGTGGTGTCCTGAAATGTTCGCAAAAACAAAATGGGGGTGTTCTGAGGACGCTGTCCGTATTGTTCGTTGTCAAGTTGAAAGTGTTCTAAGAACTCTCACGGTGTTCTGAAATGTTCGTAGGGGGTGTTCTGAAGACGCTGTCCGTATTGTTCTGTGGCAAGCTGAAAGTGTTCTAAGAACTCACGCGGTGTCCTGAAATGTTCATAGGGGGTGTCCTGAAGACGCTGTCCGTATTGTTCTGTGGCAAGTTGAATGTGTTCTAAGAACTCTTGCGGTGTCCTGAAATGTTTGCAAATATACAAAATGGGGGTGTGTTCTAAGAACTCACGCGGTGTCCTCAAATGTTCGTAGGGGGTGTCCTGAAGATGCTGTCCGTATTGTTCTGTGGCAAGCTGCATGTGTTCTAACAACTCTCGTGGTGTCCTGAAATGTTCGCAAAAACAAAATGGGGGTGTTCTGAGGACGCTGTCCGTATTGTTCGTTGTCAAGTTGAAAGTGTTCTAAGAACTCTCGCGGTGTTCTGAAATGTTCGTACGGGGTGTCCTGAAGACGCTGTCCATATTGTTCGATGGCAAGTTGAATGTGTTCTAAGAACTCTTGCGCTGTCCTGAAATGTTTCAAATAAACAAAATGGGGGTGTTCTGAGAACGCTGTCCGTATTGTTTGTTGTCAAGTTGAAAGTGTTGTAAGAACTCTCGCGGTGTCCTGAAATGTTCGTAGGGGGTGTCCTGAAGACGCTGTCCGTATTTTTCTGTGGCAAGCTGAATGTGTTCTAAGAAGTCTTGCGGTGTCCTGAAATGTTTGCAAATAAACAAAATGAGGGTGTGTTCTAAGAACTCTCGTGGTATCCTGAAATGTTCGCAAAAACAAAATGGGGGTGGTCTGAGGACGCTGTCCTTATTGTTCGTTGTCAAGTTGAAAGTGTTCTAAGAACTCTCACGGTGTTCTGAAATGTTCGTAGGGGGTGTTCTGAAGATGCTGTCTGTATTGTTCTGTGGCAAGTTGAAAGTGTCCTAAGAACTCACGCGTGTCCTGAAATGTTCGTAGGGGGTGTCCTGAAGACGCTGTCCGTATTGTTCTGTGGCAAGCTGAATGTGTTCTAACAACCCTCGCGGTGTCCTGAAATGTTCACAAATAAACAAAATGGGGGTGTTCTCAGGACGCTGTCCGTATTGTTCGTTGTCAAGTTGAAAGTGTTCTAAGAACTCTCGCGGTGTCCTGAAATGTTCATAGGGGTGTCCTGAAGACGCTGTCCGTATTGTTCTCTCTCAAGTTGAAAGTGTTCTAAGAACTCACGCGGTGTCCTGAAATGTTCGTAGGGGGTGTCCTGAAGACGCTCTCTATATTGTTCTGTGGCAAGCTGAATGTGTTCTAAGAACTCTTGCGGTGTCCTGAAATGTTTGCAAATAAAAAAAATGGGGGTGTGTTCTAAGAACTCACGCGGTGTCCTCAAATGTTCGTAGGGGGTGTCCTGAAGACGCTGTCCATATTGTTCTGTGGCAAGCTGAATGTGTTCTAACAACTCTCGTGGTGTCCTGAAATGTTCTCAAAAACAAAATGGGGGTGTTCTGAGGACGCTGTCCGTATTGTTCGTTGTCAAGTTGAAAGTGTTCTAAGAACTCTCGCGGTGTTCTGAAATGTTCGTACGGGGTGTCCTGAAGACGCTGTCCGTATTGTTCGATGGCAAGTTGAATGTGTTCTAAGAACTCTCGCGGTGTCCTGAAATGTTTGCAAATAAACAAAATGGGGGTGTTCTGAGAACGCTGTCCGTATTGTTTGTTGTCAAGTTGAAAGTGTTGTAAGAACTCTCGCGGTGTCCTGAAATGTTCGTAGGGGGTATCCTGAAGACGCTGTCCGTATTTTTCTGTGGCAAGCTGAATGTGTTCTAAGAAGTCTTGCGGTGTCCTGAAATGTTTGCAAATAAACAAAATGGGGGTGTGTTCTAAGAACTCACGCGGTGTACTCATGTTCGTAGGGGGTGTCCTGAAGACGCTGTCCGTATTGTTCTGTGGCAAGCTGAATGTGTTCTAAGAACTCTTGCGGTGTCCTGAAATGTTCACAAAAACAAAATGGGGGTGTTCTGAGGACGCTGTCCGTATTGTTAGTTGTCAAGTTGTAAGTGTTCTAAGAACTCTCGCGGTGTCCTGAAATGTTCGTAGGGCGTGTCCTGAAGACGCTGTCCGTATTGTTCTGTGGCAAGCTGAATGTGTTCTAAGAACTCTCGCGGTGTCCTGAAATGTTTGCAAATAAACAAAATGGGGGTGTGTTCTAAGAACTCATGCAGTGTCCTCAATTGTTCGTAGGGGGTGTCCTGAAGACGCTGTCCGTATTGTTCTGTGGCAAGCTGAATGTGTTCTAAGAACTCTTGCGGTGTCCTGAAATGTTCACAAAAACAAAATGGGGGTGTTCTGAGGACGCTGTCCCTATTGTTAGTTGTCAAGTTGAAAGTGTTCTAAGAACTCACGCGGTGTCCTGAAATGTTCGTAGGGCGTGTCCTGAAGACGCTGTCCGTATTGTTCGTTGTCAAGTTGAAAGTGTTCTAAGAACTCTCGCGGTGTTCTGAAATGTTCGTAGGGGGTGTCCTGAAGACGCTGTCTGTATTGTTCGATGGCAAGTTGAATGTGTTCTAAGAACTCTCGCGGTGTCCTGAAATGTTCGCAAATAAACAAAATGGGGGTGTTCTGAGAACGCTGTCCGTATTGTTTGTTGTCAAGTTGAAAGTGTTGTAAGAACTCTCGCGGTGTCCTGAAATGTTCGTAGAGGGTGTCCTGAAGACGCTGTCTGTATTGTTCTGTGGCAAGCTGAAAGTCTTCTAAGAACTCACGCGGTGTCCTAAAATGTTCGTAGGGGGTGTCCTGAAGACGCTGTCCGTATTCTTCTGTGGCGAGCTGAATGTGTTCTAAGAAGTCTTGCGGTGTCCTGAATTGTTTGCAAATAAACAAAATGAGGGTGTGTTCTAAGAACTCTCGTGGTGTCCTGAAATGTTCGCAAAAACAAAATGGGGGTGTTCTGAGGACGCTGTCCGTATTGTTCGTTGTCAAGTTGAAAGTGTTCTAAGAACTCTCACGGTGTTCTGAAATGTTCGTAGGGGGTGTTCTGAAGACGCTGTCCGTATTGTTCTGTGGCAAGCTGAAAGTGTTCTAAGAACTCACGCGGTGTCCTGAAATGTTCGTAGGGGGTGTCCTGAAGACGCTGTCCGTATTGTTCTGTGGCAAGCTGAATGTGTTCTAAGAAGTCTCGCAGCGTCCTGAAATGTTCACAAATAAACAAAATGGGGGTGTTCTCTGGACGCTGCCCGTATTATTCGTTTTCAAGTTGAAAGTGTTCTAAGAACTCTCGCGGTGTCCTGAAATGTTCGTAGGGGGTGTCCTGAAGACGCTGTCCGTACTGTTCTCTAACAAGTTGAAAGTGTTCTAAGAACTCACACGGTGTCCTGAAATGTTCGTAGGGGGTGTCCTGAAGATGCTGTCCGTATTGTTCTCTCTCAAGTTGAAAGTGTTCTAAGAACTCACGCGGTGTCCTGATATGTTCGTAGGGGGTGTCCTGAAGACGCTGTCTGTATTGTTCTGTGGCAAGCTGGATGTGTTCTAAGAACTCTTGCGGTGTCCTGAAATGTTTGCAAATAAACAAAATGGGGGTGTGTTCTAAGAACTCACGCGGTGTCCTCAAATGTTCGTAGGGGGTGTCCTGAAGACGCTGTCCGTATTGTTCTCTCTCAAGTTGAAAGTGTTCTAAGAACTCACGCGGTGTACTGAAATGTTCATAGGGGGTGTCCTGAAGACGCTGTCCGTATTGTTCTACGGCAAGCTGAATGTGTTCTAAGAACTCTTGCGGTGTCCTGAAATGTTTGCAAATAAACAAAATGGGGGTGTGTTCTAAGAACTCACGCGGTGTCCTCAAATGTTCGTAGGGGGTGTCCTGAAGACGCTGTCCATATTGTTCTGTGGCAAGCTCAATGTGTTCTAAGAACTCTTGCGGTGTCCTGAAATGTTCACAAAAACAAAATGGGGGTGTTCTGAGGACGCTGTCCGTATTGTTCGTTGTCAAGTTGAAAGTGTTCTAAGAACTCTCGCAGTGTTCTGAAATGTTCATAGGGGGTGTTCTGAAGACGCTGTCCGTATTGTTCATTGTCAAGTTGAAAGTGTTCTAAGAACTCTCACGGTGTTCTGAAATGTTCGTAGGGGGTGTCCTGAAGACGCTGTCCGTATTGTTCGATGGCAAGTTGAATGTGTTCTAAGAACTCTCGCGGTGTCCTGAAATGTTCACAAATAAACAAAATGGGGGTGTTCTCAGGACGCTGCCCGTATTATTCGTTGTCAAGTTGAAAGTGTTCTAAGAACTCTCGTGATGTCCTGAAATGTTCGTAGGTGGTGCCCTGAAGCCGCTGTCCGTATTGTTCTCTGGTAAGTTGAAAGTGTTCTAAGAACTCACGCGGTGTCCTGAAATGTTCGTAGGGGGTGTCCTGAAGACGCTGTCTGTATTGTTCTGTGGCAAGCTGAATGTGTTCTAAGAACTCACACGGTGTCCTGAAATGTTCGTAGGGGGTGTTCTGAAGACGCTGTCCGTATTGTTCTGTGGCAAGCTGAAAGTGTTCTAAGAACTCACGCGGTGTCCTGAAATGTTCGTAGGGGGTGTCCTGAAGACGCTGTCCGTATTGTTCTGTGGCAAGCTGAATGTGTTCTAAGAAGTCTCGCAGTGTCCTGAAATGTTCACAAATAAACAAAATGGGGGTATTCTCAGGACGCTGTCCGTATTGTTCGTTGTCAAGTTGAAAGTGTTCTAAGAACTCTCGCGGTGTCCTGAAATGTTCGTAGGGGGTGTCCTGAAGACGCTGTCCATATTGTTCTCTCTCAAGTTGAAAGTGTTCTAAGAACTCACGCGGTGTCCTGAAATGTTCGTGGGGGGTGTCCTAAAGACGCTGTCTGTATTGTTCTGTGGCAAGCTGAATGTGTTCTAAGAACTCTTGCGGTGTCCTGAAATGTTTGCAAATAAACAAAATGGGGGTGTGTTCTAAGAATTCACGCGGTGTCCTCAAATGTTCGTAGGGGGTGTCCTGAAGACGCTGTCCATATTGTTCTGTGGCAAGCTGAATGTGTTCTAACAACTCTCGTGGTGTCCTGAAATGTTCGCAAAAACAAAATGGGGGTGTTCTGAGGACGCTGTCCGTATTGTTCGTTGTCAAGTTGAAAGTGTTCTAAGAACTCTCGCGGTGTTCTGAAATGTTCGTACGGGGTGTCCTGAAGACGCTGTCCGTATTGTTCGATGGCAAGTTGAATGTGTTCTAAGAACTCTCGCGGTGTCCTGAAATGTTTGCAAATAAACAAAATGGGGGTGTTCTGAGAACGCTGTCCGTATTGTTTGTTGTCAAGTTGAAAGTGTTTGTAAGAACCCTCGCGGTGTCCTGAAATGTTCGTAGGGGGTGTCCTGAAGACGCCGTCCGTATTTTTCTGTGACAAGCTGAATGTGTTCTAAGAACTCTCGCGGTGTCCTGAAATGTTCACAAAAACAAAATGGGGGTGTTCTGAGGACGCTGTCCGTATTGTTCGTTGTCAAGTTGAAAGTGTTCTAAGAACTCACACGGTGTCCTGAAATGTTCGTAGGGCGTGTCCTGAAGACGCTGTCCGTATTGTTCTGTGGCAAGCTGAATGTGTTCTAAGAACTCTCGCGGTGTCCTGAAATGTTTGCAAATAAACAAAATGGGGGTGTGTTCTAAGAACTCACGCGGTGTCCTCAATTGTTCGTAGGGGATGTCCTGAAGACGCTGTCCGAATTGTTCTGTGGCAAGCTGAATGTGTTCTAACAACTATCGTGGAGTCCTGAAATGTTCGCAAAAACAAAATGGGGTGTTCTGAGGACGCTGTCCGTATTGTTCGTTGTCAAGCTGAAAGTGTTCTAAGAACTCTTGCGGTGTTCTGAAATGTTCATAGGGGGTGTTCTGAAGACGCTGTCCGTATTGTTCGTTGTCAAGTTGAAAGTGTTCTAAGAACTCTCGCGGTGTTCTGAAATGTTCGTAGGGGGTGTCCTGAAGACGCTGTCTGTATTGTTCGATGGCAAGTTGAATGTGTTCTAAGAACTCTCGCGGTGTCCTGAAATGTTCGCAAATAAACAAAATGGGGGTGTTCTGAGAACGCTGTCCGTATTGTTTGTTGTCAAGTTGAAAGTGTTGTAAGAACTCTTGCGGTGTCCTGAAATGTTCGTAGAGGGTGTCCTGAAGACGCTGTCTGTATTGTTCTGTGGCAAGCTGAAAGTCTTCTAAGAACTCACGCGGTGTCCTGAAATGTTCGTAGGGGGTGTCCTGAAGACGCTGTCCGTATTCTTCTGTGGCGAGCTGAATGTGTTCTAAGAAGTCTTGCGGTGTCCTGAAATGTTTGCAAATAAACAAAATGAGGGTGTATTCTAAGAACTCTCGTGGTGTCCTGAAATGTTCGCAAAAACAAAATGGGGGTGTTCTGAGGACGCTGTCCGTATTGTTCGTTGTCAAGTTGAAAGTGTTCTAAGAACTCACGCGGTGTCCTGAAATGTTCGTAGGGGGTGTCCTGAAGACGCTGTCCGTATTGTTCTGTGGCAAGCTGAATGTGTTCTAAGAAGTCTCGCAGTGTCCTGAAATGTTCACAAATAAACAAAATGGGGGTATTCTCAGGACGCTGTCCGTATTGTTCGTTGTCAAGTTGAAAGTGTTCTAAGAACTCTCGCGGTGTCCTGAAATGTTCGTAGGGGGTGTCCTGAAGACGCTGTCCATATTGTTCTCTCTCAAGTTGAAAGTGTTCTAAGAACTCACGCGGTGTCCTGAAATGTTCGTAGGGGGTGTCCTGAAGACGCTGTCTGTATTGTTCTGTGGCAAGCTGAATGTGTTCTAAGAACTCTTGCGGTGTCCTGAAATGTTTGCAAATAAACAAAATGGGGGTGTGTTCTAAGAATTCACGCGGTGTCCTCAAATGTTCGTAGGGGGTGTCCTGAAGACGCTGTCCATATTGTTCTGTGGCAAGCTGAATGTGTTCTAACAACTCTCGTGGTGTCCTGAAATGTTCGCAAAAACAAAATGGGGGTGTTCTGAGGACGCTGTCCGTATTGTTCGTTGTCAAGTTGAAAGTGTTCTAAGAACTCTCGCGGTGTTCTGAAATGTTCGTACGGGGTGTCCTGAAGACGCTGTCCGTATTGTTCGATGGCAAGTTGAATGTGTTCTAAGAACTCTCGCGGTGTCCTGAAATGTTTGCAAATAAACAAAATGGGGGTGTTCTGAGAACGCTGTCCGTATTGTTTGTTGTCAAGTTGAAAGTGTTTGTAAGAACCCTCGCGGTGTCCTGAAATGTTCGTAGGGGGTGTCCTGAAGACGCCGTCCGTATTTTTCTGTGACAAGCTGAATGTGTTCTAAGAACTCTCGCGGTGTCCTGAAATGTTCACAAAAACAAAATGGGGGTGTTCTGAGGACGCTGTCCGTATTGTTCGTTGTCAAGTTGAAAGTGTTCTAAGAACTCACGCGGTGTCCTGAAATGTTCGTAGGGCGTGTCCTGAAGACGCTGTCCGTATTGTTCTGTGGCAAGCTGAATGTGTTCTAAGAACTCTTGCGGTGTCCTGAAATGTTTGCAAATAAACAAAATGGGGGTGTGTTCTAAGAACTCACGCGGTGTCCTCAATTGTTCGTAGGGGATGTCCTGAAGACGCTGTCCGAATTGTTCTGTGGCAAGCTGAATGTGTTCTAACAACTATCGTGGAGTCCTGAAATGTTCGCAAAAACAAAATGGGGTGTTCTGAGGACGCTGTCCGTATTGTTCGTTGTCAAGCTGAAAGTGTTCTAAGAACTCTTGCGGTGTTCTGAAATGTTCATAGGGGGTGTTCTGAAGACGCTGTCCGTATTGTTCGTTGTCAAGTTGAAAGTGTTCTAAGAACTCTCGCGGTGTTCTGAAATGTTCGTAGGGGGTGTCCTGAAGACGCTGTCTGTATTGTTCGATGGCAAGTTGAATGTGTTCTAAGAACTCTCGCGGTGTCCTGAAATGTTCGCAAATAAACAAAATGGGGGTGTTCTGAGAACGCTGTCCGTATTGTTTGTTGTCAAGTTGAAAGTGTTGTAAGAACTCTTGCGGTGTCCTGAAATGTTCGTAGAGGGTGTCCTGAAGACGCTGTCTGTATTGTTCTGTGGCAAGCTGAAAGTCTTCTAAGAACTCACGCGGTGTCCTGAAATGTTCGTAGGGGGTGTCCTGAAGACGCTGTCCGTATTCTTCTGTGGCGAGCTGAATGTGTTCTAAGAAGTCTTGCGGTGTCCTGAAATGTTTGCAAATAAACAAAATGAGGGTGTATTCTAAGAACTCTCGCGGTGTCCTGAAATGTTTGCAAATAAACAAAATGGGGGTGTGTTCTAAGAACTCATGCGGTGACCTCAATTGTTCGTAGGGGGTGTCCTGAAAACGCTGTCCGTATTGTTCTGTGGCAAGCTGAATGTGTTCTAACAACTCTCGTGGAGTCCTGAAATGTTCGCAAAAACAAAATGGGGTGTTCTGAGGACGCTGTCCGTATTGTTCATGTCAAGTTGAAAGTGTTCTAAGAACTCTCGCGGTGTTCTGAAATGTTCATAGGGGTGTTCTGAAGACACTGTCCGTATTGTTCGTTGTCAAGTTGAAAGTGTTCTAAGAACTCTCGCGGTGTTCTGAAATGTTCGTAGGGGGTGTCCTGAAGACGCTGTCTGTATTGTTCGATGGCAAGTTGAATGTGTTCTAAGAACTCTCGCGGTGTCCTGAAATGTTCGCAAATAAACAAAATGGGGGTGTTCTGAGAACGCTGTCCGTATTGTTTGTTGTCAAGTTGAAAGTGTTGTAAGAACTCTCGCGGTGTCCTGAAATGTTCGTAGGGGGTGTCCTGAAGATGCTGTCCGTATTCTTCTGTGGCAAGCTGAATGTGTTCTAAGAAGTCTTGCGGTGTCCTGGAATGTTTGCAAATAAACAAAATGAGGGTGTGGTCTAAGAACTCTCGTGGTGTCCTGAAATGTTCGCAAAAACAAAATGGGGGTGTTCTGAGGACGCTGTCCGTATTGTTCGTTGTCAAGTTGAAAGTGTTCTAAGAACTCTCACGGTGTTCTGAAATGTTCGTAGGGGGTGTTCTGAAGACGCTGTCCGTATTGTTCTGTGGCAAGCTGAAAGTGTTCTAAGAACTCACGCGGTGTCTGAAATGTTCGTAGGGGGTGTCCTGAAGACGCTGTCCGTATTGTTCTGTGGCAAGCTGAATGTGTTCTAAGAAGTCTCGCAGCGTCCTGAAATGTTCACAAATAAACAAAATGGGGGTGTTCTCAGGACGCTGTCCGTATTTTTGGTTTTCAAGTTGAAAGTGTTCTAAGAACTCTCGCGGTGTCCTGAAATGTTCGTAGGGGGTGTCCTGAAGACGCTGTCCGTATTGTTCTCTCTCAAGTTGAAAGTGTTCTAAGAACTCACGCGGTGTACTGAAATGTTCATAGGGGGTGTCCTGAAGACGCTGTCCGTATTGTTCTACGGCAAGCTGAATGTGTTCTAAGAACTCTTGCGGTGTCCTGAAATGTTTGCAAATAAACAAAATGGGGGTGTGTTCTAAGAACTCACGCGGTGTCCTCAAATGTTCGTAGGGGGTGTCCTGAAGACGCTGTCCATATTGTTCTGTGGCAAGCTCAATGTGTTCTAAGAACTCTTGCGGTGTCCTGAAATGTTCACAAAAACAAAATGGGGGTGTTCTGAGGAGGCTGTCCGTATTGTTCGTTGTCAAGTTGAAAGTGTTCTAAGAACTCTCGCAGTGTTCTGAAATGTTCATAGGGGGTGTTCTGAAGACGCTGTCCGTATTGTTCATTGTCAAGTTGAAAGTGTTCTAAGAACTCTCACGGTGTTCTGAAATGTTCGTAGGGGGTGTCCTGAAGACGCTGTCCGTATTGTTCGATGGCAAGTTGAATGTGTTCTAAGAACTCTCGCGGTGTCCTGAAATGTTCACAAATAAACAAAATGGGGGTGTTCTCAGGACGCTGCCCGTATTATTCGTTGTCAAGTTGAAAGTGTTCTAAGAACTCTCGTGATGTCCTGAAATGTTCGTAGGTGGTGCCCTGAAGCCGCTGTCCGTATTGTTCTCTGGTAAGTTGAAAGTGTTCTAAGAACTCACGCGGTGTCCTGAAATGTTCGTAGGGGGTGTCCTGAAGACGCTGTCTGTATTGTTCTGTGGCAAGCTGAATGTGTTCTAAGAACTCACACGGTGTCCTGAAATGTTCGTAGGGGGTGTTCTGAAGACGCTGTCCGTATTGTTCTGTGGCAAGCTGAAAGTGTTCTAAGAACTCACGCAGTGTCCTGAAATGTTCGTATGGGGTGTCCTGAAGACGCTGTCCGTATTGTTCTGTGGCAAGCTGAATGTGTTCTAAGAAGTCTCGCAGTGTCCTGAAATGTTCACAAATAAACAAAATGGGGGTATTCTCAGGACGCTGTCCGTATTGTTCGTTGTCAAGTTGAAAGTGTTCTAAGAACTCTCGCGGTGTCCTGAAATGTTCGTAGGGGGTGTCCTGAAGACGCTGTCCATATTGTTCTCTCTCAAGTTGAAAGTGTTCTAAGAACTCACGCGGTGTCCTGAAATGTTCGTAGGGGGTGTCCTGAAGACGCTGTCTGTATTGTTCTGTGGCAAGCTGAATGTGTTCTAAGAACTCTTGCGGTGTCCTGAAATGTTTGCAAATAAACAAAATGGGGGTGTGTTCTAAGAACTCACGCGGTGTCCTCAAATGTTCGTAGGGGGTGTCCTGAAGACGCAGTCCATATTGTTCTGTGGCAAGCTGAATGTGTTCTAACAACTCTCGTGGTGTCCTGAAATGTTCGCAAAAACAAAATGGGGGTGTTCTGAGGACGCTGTCCGTATTGTTCGTTGTCAAGTTGAAAGTGTTCTAAGAACTCTCGCGGTGTTCTGAAATGTTCGTACGGGGTGTCCTGAAGACGCTGTCCGTATTGTTCGATGGCAAGTTGAATGTGTTCTAAGAACTCTCGCGGTGTCCTGAAATGTTTGCAAATAAACAAAATGGGGGTGTTCTGAGAACGCTGTCCGTATTGTTTGTTGTCAAGTTGAAAGTGTTTGTAAGAACCCTCGCGGTGTCCTGAAATGTTCGTAGGGGGTGTCCTGAAGACGCCGTCCGTATTTTTCTGTGACAAGCTGAATGTGTTCTAAGAACTCTCGCGGTGTCCTGAAATGTTCACAAAAACAAAATGGGGGTGTTCTGAGGACGCTGTCCGTATTGTTCGTTGTCAAGTTGAAAGTGTTCTAAGAACTCACGCGGTGTCCTGAAATGTTCGTAGGGCGTGTCCTGAAGACGCTGTCCGTATTGTTCTGTGGCAAGCTGAATGTGTTCTAAGAACTCTCGCGGTGTCCTGAAATGTTTGCAAATAAACAAAATGGGGGTGTGTTCTAAGAACTCACGCGGTGTCCTCAATTGTTCGTAGGGGATGTCCTGAAGACGCTGTCCGAATTGTTCTGTGGCAAGCTGAATGTGTTCTAACAACTATCGTGGAGTCCTGAAATGTTCGCAAAAACAAAATGGGGTGTTCTGAGGACGCTGTCCGTATTGTTCGTTGTCAAGCTGAAAGTGTTCTAAGAACTCTTGCGGTGTTCTGAAATGTTCATAGGGGGTGTTCTGAAGACGCTGTCCGTATTGTTCGCTGTCAAGTTGAAAGTGTTCTAAGAACTCTCGCGGTGTTCTGAAATGTTCGTAGGGGGTGTCCTGAAGATGCTGTCTGTATTGTTCGATGGCAAGTTGAATGTGTTCTAAGAACTCTCGCGGTGTCCTGAAATGTTCGCAAATAAACAAAATGGGGGTGTTCTGAGAACGCTGTCCGTATTGTTTGTTGTCAAGTTGAAAGTGTTGTAAGAACTCTTGCGGTGTCCTGAAATGTTCGTAGAGGGTGTCCTGAAGACGCTGTCTGTATTGTTCTGTGGCAAGCTGAAAGTCTTCTAAGAACTCACGCGGTGTCCTGAAATGTTCGTAGGGGGTGTCCTGAAGACGCTGTCCGTATTCTTCTGTGGCGAGCTGAATGTGTTCTAAGAAGTCTTGCGGTGTCCTGAAATGTTTGCAAATAAACAAAATGAGGGTGTATTCTAAGAACTCTCGTGGTGTCCTGAAATGTTCGCAAAAACAAAATGGGGGTGTTCTGAGGACGCTGTCCGTATTGTTCGTTGTCAAGTTGAAAGTGTTCTAAGAACTCTCACGCGGTGTCCTGAAATGTTCATAGGGGGTGTCCTGAAGACGCTGTCCGTATTGTTCTGTGGCAAGTTGAATGTGTTCTAAGAACTCTTGCGGTGTCCTGAAATGTTTGCAAATATACAAAATGGGGGTGTGTTCTAAGAACTCACGCGGTGTCCTCAAATGTTCGTAGGGGGTGTCCTGAAGATGCTGTCCGTATTGTTCTGTGGCAAGCTGCATGTGTTCTAACAACTCTCGTGGTGTCCTGAAATGTTCGCAAAAACAAAATGGGGTGTTCTGAGGACGCTGTCCGTATTGTTCGTTGTCAAGTTGAAAGTGTTCTAAGAACTCTCGCGGTGTTCTGAAATGTTCGTACGGGGTGTCCTGAAGACGCTGTCCGTATTGTTCGATGGCAAGTTGAATGTGTTCTAAGAACTCTTGCGCTGTCCTGAAATGTTTCAAATAAACAAAATGGGGGTGTTCTGAGAACGCTGTCCGTATTGTTTGTTGTCAAGTTGAAAGTGTTGTAAGAACTCTCGCGGTGTCCTGAAATGTTCGTAGGGGGTGTCCTGAAGACGCTGTCCGTATTTTTCTGTGGCAAGCTGAATGTGTTCTAAGAAGTCTTGCGGTGTCCTGAAATGTTTGCAAATAAACAAAATGAGGGTGTGTTCTAAGAACTCTCGTGGTATCCTGAAATGTTCGCAAAAACAAAATGGGGGTGGTCTGAGGACGCTGTCCTTATTGTTCTGTGGCAAGCTGAATGTGTTCTAAGAACTCTTGCGGTGTCCTGAAATGTTCACAAAAACAAAATGGGGGTGTTCTGAGGACGCTGTCCGTATTGTTAGTTGTCAAGTTGTAAGTGTTCTAAGAACTCTCGCGGTGTCCTGAAATGTTCGTAGGGCGTGTCCTGAAGACGCTGTCCGTATTGTTCTGTGGCAAGCTGAATGTGTTCTAAGAACTCTCGCGGTGTCCTGAAATGTTTGCAAATAAACAAAATGGGGGTGTGTTCTAAGAACTCATGCAGTGTCCTCAATTGTTCGTAGGGGGTGTCCTGAAGACGCTGTCCGTATTGTTCTGTGGCAAGCTGAATGTGTTCTAAGAACTCTTGCGGTGTCCTGAAATGTTCACAAAAACAAAATGGGGGTGTTCTGAGGACGCTGTCCGTATTGTTAGTTGTCAAGTTGAAAGTGTTCTAAGAACTCACGCGGTGTCCTGAAATGTTCGTAGGGCGTGTCCTGAAGACGCTGTCCGTATTGTTCGTTGTCAAGTTGAAAGTGTTCTAAGAACTCTCGCGGTGTTCTGAAATGTTCGTAGGGGGTGTCCTGAAGACGCTGTCTGTATTGTTCGATGGCAAGTTGAATGTGTTCTAAGAACTCTCGCGGTGTCCTGAAATGTTCGCAAATAAACAAAATGGGGGTGTTCTGAGAACGCTGTCCGTATTGTTTGTTGTCAAGTTGAAAGTGTTGTAAGAACTCTCGCGGTGTCCTGAAATGTTCGTAGAGGGTGTCCTGAAGACGCTGTCTGTATTGTTCTGTGGCAAGCTGAAAGTCTTCTAAGAACTCACGCGGTGTCCTAAAATGTTCGTAGGGGGTGTCCTGAAGACGCTGTCCGTATTCTTCTGTGGCAAGCTGAATGTGTTCTAAGAACTCTTGCGGTGTCCTGAAATGTTCACAAAAACAAAATGGGGGTGTTCTGAGGACGCTGTCCGTATTGTTAGTTGTCAAGTTGTAAGTGTTCTAAGAACTCTCGCGGTGTCCTGAAATGTTCGTAGGGCGTGTCCTGAAGACGCTGTCCGTATTGTTCTGTGGCAAGCTGAATGTGTTCTAAGAACTCTCGCGGTGTCCTGAAATGTTTGCAAATAAACAAAATGGGGGTGTGTTCTAAGAACTCATGCAGTGTCCTCAATTGTTCGTAGGGGGTGTCCTGAAGACGCTGTCCGTATTGTTCTGTGGCAAGCTGAATGTGTTCTAAGAACTCTTGCGGTGTCCTGAAATGTTCACAAAAACAAAATGGGGGTGTTCTGAGGACGCTGTCCGTATTGTTAGTTGTCAAGTTGAAAGTGTTCTAAGAACTCACGCGGTGTCCTGAAATGTTCGTAGGGCGTGTCCTGAAGACGCTGTCCGTATTGTTCGTTGTCAAGTTGAAAGTGTTCTAAGAACTCTCGCGGTGTTCTGAAATGTTCGTAGGGGGTGTCCTGAAGACGCTGTCTGTATTGTTCGATGGCAAGTTGAATGTGTTCTAAGAACTCTCGCGGTGTCCTGAAATGTTCGCAAATAAACAAAATGGGGGTGTTCTGAGAACGCTGTCCGTATTGTTTGTTGTCAAGTTGAAAGTGTTGTAAGAACTCTCGCGGTGTCCTGAAATGTTCGTAGAGGGTGTCCTGAAGACGCTGTCTGTATTGTTCTGTGGCAAGCTGAAAGTCTTCTAAGAACTCACGCGGTGTCCTAAAATGTTCGTAGGGGGTGTCCTGAAGACGCTGTCCGTATTCTTCTGTGGCGAGCTGAATGTGTTCTAAGAAGTCTTGCGGTGTCCTGAAATGTTTGCAAATAAACAAAATGAGGGTGTGTTCTAAGAACTCTCGTGGTGTCCTGAAATGTTCGCAAAAACAAAATGGGGGTGTTCTGAGGACGCTGTCCGTATTGTTCGTTGTCAAGTTGAAAGTGTTCTAAGAACTCTCACGGTGTTCTGAAATGTTCGTAAGGGGTGTTCTGAAGACGCTGTCCGTATTGTTCTGTGGCAAGCTGAAAGTGTTCTAAGAACTCACGCGGTGTCCTGAAATGTTCGTAGGGGGTGTCCTGAAGACGCTGTCCGTATTGTTCTGTGGCAAGCTGAATGTGTTCTAAGAAGTCTCGCAGCGTCCTGAAATGTTCACAAATAAACAAAATGGGGGTGTTCTCAGGACACTGTTCGTATTGTTCGTTTTCAAGTTGAAAGTGTTCTAAGAACTCTCGCGGTGTCCTGAAATGTTCGTAGGGGGTGTCCTGAAGACGCTCTCCGTATTGTTCTCTCTCAAGTTGAAAGTGTTGTAAGAACTCACGCGGTGTACTGAAATGTTCATAGGGGGTGTCCTGAAGACGCTGTCCGTATTGTTCTACGGCAAGCTGAATGTGTTCTAAGAACTCTTGCGGTGTCCTGAAATGTTTGCAAATAAACAAAATGGGGGTGTGTTCTAAGAACTCATGCGGTGTCCTCAAATGTTCGTAGGGGGTGTCCTGAAGACGCTGTCCATATTGTTCTGTGGCAAGCTCAATGTGTTCTAAGAACTCTTGCGGTGTCCTGAAATGTTCACAAAAACAAAATGAGGGTGTTCTGAAGACGCTGTCCGTATTGTTCATTGTCAAGTTGAAAGTGTTCTAAGAACACTCACGGTGTTCTGAAATGTTCGTAGGGGGTGTCCTGAAGACGCCGTCCGTATTGTTCGATGGCAAGTTGAATGTGTTCTAAGAACTTTCGCGGTGTCCTGAAATGTTCACAAATAAACAAAATGGGGGTGTTCTCTGGACGCTGCCCGTATTATTCGTTGTCAAGTTGAAAGTGTTCTAAGAACTCTCGTGATGTCCTGAAATGTTTGTAGGGGGTGCCCTGAAGCCGCTGTCCGTATTGTTCTCTGGCAAGTTGAAAGTGTTCTAAGAACTCACACGGTGTCCTGAAATGTTCGTAGGGGGTGTCCTGAAGATGCTGTCCGTATTGTTCTCTCTCAAGTTGAAAGTGTTCTAAGAACTCACGCGGTGTCCTGATATGTTCGTAGGGGGTGTCCTGAAGACGCTGTCTGTATTGTTCTGTGGCAAGCTGGATGTGTTCTAAGAACTCTTGTGGTGTCCTGAAATGTTTGCAAATAAACAAAATGGGGGTGTGTTCTAAGAACTCACGCGGTGTCCTCAAATGTTCGTAGGGGGTGTCCTGAAGACGCTGTCCGTATTGTTCTCTCTCAAGTTGAAAGTGTTCTAAGAACTCACGCGGTGTACTGAAATGTTCATAGGGGGTGTCCTGAAGACGCTGTCCGTATTGTTCTACGGCAAGCTGAATGTGTTCTAAGAACTCTTGCGGTGTCCTGAAATGTTTGCAAATAAACAAAATGGGGGTGTGTTCTAAGAACTCACGCGGTGTCCTCAAATGTTCGTAGGGGGTGTCCTGAAGACGCTGTCCATATTGTTCTGTGGCAAGCTCAATGTGTTCTAAGAACTCTTGCGGTGTCCTGAAATATTCACAAAAACAAAATGGGGGTGTTCTGAGGACGCTGTCCGTATTGTTCGTTGTCAAGTTGAAAGTGTTCTAAGAACTCTCGCAGTGTTCTGAAATGTTCATAGGGGGTGTTCTGAAGACGCTGTCCGTATTGTTCATTGTCAAGTTGAAAGTGTTCTAAGAACTCTCACGGTGTTCTGAAATGTTCGTAGGGGGTGTCCTGAAGACGCTGTCCGTATTGTTCGATGGCAAGTTGAATGTGTTCTAAGAACTCTCGTGATGTCCTGAAATGTTCGTAGGTGGTGCCCTGAAGCCGCTGTCCGTATTGTTCTCTGGTAAGTTGAAAGTGTTCTAAGAACTCACGCGGTGTCCTGAAATGTTCGTAGGGGGTGTCCTGAAGACGCTGTCTGTATTGTTCTGTGGCAAGCTGAATGTGTTCTAAGAACTCACACGGTGTCCTGAAATGTTCGTAGGGGGTGTCCTGAAGACGCTGTCTGTATTGTTCTGTGGCAAGCTGAATGTGTTCTAAGAACTCACACGGTGTCCTGAAATGTTCGTAGGGGGTGTTCTGAAGACCCTGTCCGTATTGTTCTGTGGCAAGCTGAAAGTGTTCTAAGAACTCACGCGGTGTCCTGAAATGTTCGTAGGGGGTGTCCTGAAGACGCTGTCCGTATTGTTCTGTGGCAAGCTGAATGTGTTCTAAGAAGTCTCGCAGTGTCCTGAAATGTTCACAAATAAACAAAATGGGGGTATTCTCAGGACGCTGTCCGTATTGTTCGTTGTCAAGTTGAAAGTGTTCTAAGAACTCTCGCGGTGTCCTGAAATGTTCGTAGGGGGTGTCCTGAAAGCGCTGTCCATATTGTTCTCTCTCAAGTTGAAAGTGTTCTAAGAACTCACGCGGTGTCCTGAAATGTTCGTAGGGGGTGTCCTGAAGACGCTGTCTGTATTGTTCTGTGGCAAGCTGAATGTGTTCTAAGAACTCTTGCGGTGTCCTGAAATGTTTGCAAATAAACAAAATGGGGGTGTGTTCTAAGAACTCACGCGGTGTCCTCAAATGTTCGTAGGGGGTGTCCTGAAGAAGCTGTCCATATTGTTCTGTGGCAAGCTGAATGTGTTCTAACAACTCTCGTGGTGTCCTGAAATGTTCGCAAAAACAAAATGGGGGTGTTCTGAGGACGCTGTCCGTATTGTTCGTTGTCAAGTTGAAAGTGTTCTAAGAACTCTCGCGGTGTTCTGAAATGTTCGTACGGGGTGTCCTGAAGACGCTGTCCGTATTGTTCGATGGCAAGTTGAATGTGTTCTAAGAACTCTCGCGGTGTCCTGAAATGTTTGCAAATAAACAAAATGGGGGTGTTCTGAGAACGCTGTCCGTATTGTTTGTTGTCAAGTTGAAAGTGTTTGTAAGAACCCTCGCGGTGTCCTGAAATGTTCGTAGGGGGTGTCCTGAAGACGCCGTCCGTATTTTTCTGTGACAAGCTGAATGTGTTCTAAGAACTCTCGCGGTGTCCTGAAATGTTCACAAAAACAAAATGGGGGTGTTCTGAGGACGCTGTCCGTATTGTTCGTTGTCAAGTTGAAAGTGTTCTAAGAACTCACGCGGTGTCCTGAAATGTTCGTAGGGCGTGTCCTGAAGACGCTGTCCGTATTGTTCTGTGGCAAGCTGAATGTGTTCTAAGAACTCTCGCGGTGTCCTGAAATGTTTGCAAATAAACAAAATGGGGGTGTGTTCTAAGAACTCACGCGGTGTCCTCAATTGTTCGTAGGGGATGTCCTGAAGACGCTGTCCGAATTGTTCTGTGGCAAGCTGAATGTGTTCTAACAACTATCGTGGAGTCCTGAAATGTTCGCAAAAACAAAATGGGGTGTTCTGAGGACGCTGTCCGTATTGTTCGTTGTCAAGCTGAAAGTGTTCTAAGAACTCTTGCGGTGTTCTGAAATGTTCATAGGGGGTGTTCTGAAGACGCTGTCCGTATTGTTCGTTGTCAAGTTGAAAGTGTTCTAAGAACTCTCGCGGTGTTCTGAAATGTTCGTACGGGGTGTCCTGAAGACGCTGTCCGTATTGTTCGATGGCAAGTTGAATGTGTTCTAAGAACTCTCGCGGTGTCCTGAAATGTTTGCAAATAAACAAAATGGGGGTGTTCTGAGAACGCTGTCCGTATTGTTTGTTGTCAAGTTGAAAGTGTTTGTAAGAACCCTCGCGGTGTCCTGAAATGTTCGTAGGGGGTGTCCTGAAGACGCCGTCCGTATTTTTCTGTGACAAGCTGAATGTGTTCTAAGAACTCTCGCGGTGTCCTGAAATGTTCGCAAATAAACAAAATGGGGGTGTTCTGAGAACGCTGTCCGTATTGTTTGTTGTCAAGTTGAAAGTGTTGTAAGAACTCTTGCGGTGTCCTGAAATGTTCGTAGAGGGTGTCCTGAAGACGCTGTCTGTATTGTTCTGTGGCAAGCTGAAAGTCTTCTAAGAACTCACGCGGTGTCCTGAAATGTTCGTAGGGGGTGTCCTGAAGACGCTGTCCGTATTCTTCTGTGGCGAGCTGAATGTGTTCTAAGAAGTCTTGCGGTGTCCTGAAATGTTTGCAAATAAACAAAATGAGGGTGTATTCTAAGAACTCTCGTGGTGTCCTGAAATGTTCGCAAAAACAAAATGGGGGTGTTCTGAGGACGCTGTCCGTATTGTTCGTTGTCAAGTTGAAAGTGTTCTAAGAACTCTCACGGTGTTCTGAAATGTTCGTAGGGGGTGTTCTGAAGACGCTGTCCGTATTGTTCTGTGGCAAGCTGAAAGTGTTCTAAGAACTCACGCGGTGTCCTGAAATGTTCATAGGGGGTGTCCTGAAGACGCTGTCCGTATTGTTCTGTGGCAAGTTGAATGTGTTCTAAGAACTCTTGCGGTGTCCTGAAATGTTTGCAAATATACAAAATGGGGGTGTGTTCTAAGAACTCACGCGGTGTCCTCAAATGTTCGTAGGGGGTGTCCTGAAGATGCTGTCCGTATTGTTCTGTGGCAAGCTGCATGTGTTCTAACAACTCTCGTGGTGTCCTGAAATGTTCGCAAAAACAAAATGGGGGTGTTCTGAGGACGCTGTCCGTATTGTTCGTTGTCAAGTTGAAAGTGTTCTAAGAACTCTCGCGGTGTTCTGAAATGTTCGTACGGGGTGTCCTGAAGACGCTGTCCGTATTGTTCGATGGCAAGTTGAATGTGTTCTAAGAACTCTTGCGCTGTCCTGAAATGTTTCAAATAAACAAAATGGGGGTGTTCTGAGAACGCTGTCCGTATTGTTTGTTGTCAAGTTGAAAGTGTTGTAAGAACTCTCGCGGTGTCCTGAAATGTTCGTAGGGGGTGTCCTGAAGACGCTGTCCGTATTTTTCTGTGGCAAGCTGAATGTGTTCTAAGAAGTCTTGCGGTGTCCTGAAATGTTTGCAAATAAACAAAATGAGGGTGTGTTCTAAGAACTCTCGTGGTATCCTGAAATGTTCGCAAAAACAAAATGGGGGTGGTCTGAGGACGCTGTCCTTATTGTTCGTTGTCAAGTTGAAAGTGTTCTAAGAACTCTCACGGTGTTCTGAAATGTTCGTAGGGGGTGTTCTGAAGATGCTGTCTGTATTGTTCTGTGGCAAGTTGAAAGTGTCCTAAGAACTCACGCGTGTCCTGAAATGTTCGTAGGGGGTGTCCTGAAGACGCTGTCCGTATTGTTCTGTGGCAAGCTGAATGTGTTCTAACAACCCTCGCGGTGTCCTGAAATGTTCACAAATAAACAAAATGGGGGTGTTCTCAGGACGCTGTCCGTATTGTTCGTTGTCAAGTTGAAAGTGTTCTAAGAACTCTCGCGGTGTCCTGAAATGTTCGTAGGGGTGTCCTGAAGACGCTGTCCGTATTGTTCTCTCTCAAGTTGAAAGTGTTCTAAGAACTCACGCGGTGTCCTGAAATGTTCGTAGGGGGTGTCCTGAAGACGCTGTCTGTATTGTTCTGTGGCAAGCTGAATGTGTTCTAAGAACTCTTGCGGTGTCCTGAAATGTTTGCAAATAAACAAAATGGGGGTGTGTTCTAAGAACTCACGCGGTGTCCTCAATTGTTCGTAGGGGATGTCCTGAAGACGCTGTCCGAATTGTTCTGTGGCAAGCTGAATGTGTTCTAACAACTATCGTGGAGTCCTGAAATGTTCGCAAAAACAAAATGGGGTGTTCTGAGGACGCTGTCCGTATTGTTCGTTGTCAAGCTGAAAGTGTTCTAAGAACTCTTGCGGTGTTCTGAAATGTTCATAGGGGGTGTTCTGAAGACGCTGTCCGTATTGTTCGTTGTCAAGTTGAAAGTGTTCTAAGAACTCTCGCGGTGTTCTGAAATGTTCGTACGGGGTGTCCTGAAGACGCTGTCCGTATTGTTCGATGGCAAGTTGAATGTGTTCTAAGAACTCTCGCGGTGTCCTGAAATGTTTGCAAATAAACAAAATGGGGGTGTTCTGAGAACGCTGTCCGTATTGTTTGTTGTCAAGTTGAAAGTGTTTGTAAGAACCCTCGCGGTGTCCTGAAATGTTCGTAGGGGGTGTCCTGAAGACGCCGTCCGTATTTTTCTGTGACAAGCTGAATGTGTTCTAAGAACTCTCGCGGTGTCCTGAAATGTTCGCAAATAAACAAAATGGGGGTGTTCTGAGAACGCTGTCCGTATTGTTTGTTGTCAAGTTGAAAGTGTTGTAAGAACTCTTGCGGTGTCCTGAAATGTTCGTAGAGGGTGTCCTGAAGACGCTGTCTGTATTGTTCTGTGGCAAGCTGAAAGTCTTCTAAGAACTCACGCGGTGTCCTGAAATGTTCGTAGGGGGTGTCCTGAAGACGCTGTCCGTATTCTTCTGTGGCGAGCTGAATGTGTTCTAAGAAGTCTTGCGGTGTCCTGAAATGTTTGCAAATAAACAAAATGAGGGTGTATTCTAAGAACTCTCGTGGTGTCCTGAAATGTTCGCAAAAACAAAATGGGGGTGTTCTGAGGACGCTGTCCGTATTGTTCGTTGTCAAGTTGAAAGTGTTCTAAGAACTCTCACGGTGTTCTGAAATGTTCGTAGGGGGTGTTCTGAAGACGCTGTCCGTATTGTTCTGTGGCAAGCTGAAAGTGTTCTAAGAACTCACGCGGTGTCCTGAAATGTTCATAGGGGGTGTCCTGAAGACGCTGTCCGTATTGTTCTGTGGCAAGTTGAATGTGTTCTAAGAACTCTTGCGGTGTCCTGAAATGTTTGCAAATATACAAAATGGGGGTGTGTTCTAAGAACTCACGCGGTGTCCTCAAATGTTCGTAGGGGGTGTCCTGAAGATGCTGTCCGTATTGTTCTGTGGCAAGCTGCATGTGTTCTAACAACTCTCGTGGTGTCCTGAAATGTTCGCAAAAACAAAATGGGGGTGTTCTGAGGACGCTGTCCGTATTGTTCGTTGTCAAGTTGAAAGTGTTCTAAGAACTCTCGCGGTGTTCTGAAATGTTCGTACGGGGTGTCCTGAAGACGCTGTCCATATTGTTCGATGGCAAGTTGAATGTGTTCTAAGAACTCTTGCGCTGTCCTGAAATGTTTCAAATAAACAAAATGGGGGTGTTCTGAGAACGCTGTCCGTATTGTTTGTTGTCAAGTTGAAAGTGTTGTAAGAACTCTCGCGGTGTCCTGAAATGTTCGTAGGGGGTGTCCTGAAGACGCTGTCCGTATTTTTCTGTGGCAAGCTGAATGTGTTCTAAGAAGTCTTGCGGTGTCCTGAAATGTTTGCAAATAAACAAAATGAGGGTGTGTTCTAAGAACTCTCGTGGTATCCTGAAATGTTCGCAAAAACAAAATGGGGGTGGTCTGAGGACGCTGTCCTTATTGTTCGTTGTCAAGTTGAAAGTGTTCTAAGAACTCTCACGGTGTTCTGAAATGTTCGTAGGGGGTGTTCTGAAGATGCTGTCTGTATTGTTCTGTGGCAAGTTGAAAGTGTCCTAAGAACTCACGCGTGTCCTGAAATGTTCGTAGGGGGTGTCCTGAAGACGCTGTCCGTATTGTTCTGTGGCAAGCTGAATGTGTTCTAACAACCCTCGCGGTGTCCTGAAATGTTCACAAATAAACAAAATGGGGGTGTTCTCAGGACGCTGTCCGTATTGTTCGTTGTCAAGTTGAAAGTGTTCTAAGAACTCTCGCGGTGTCCTGAAATGTTCATAGGGGTGTCCTGAAGACGCTGTCCGTATTGTTCTCTCTCAAGTTGAAAGTGTTCTAAGAACTCACGCGGTGTCCTGAAATGTTCGTAGGGGGTGTCCTGAAGACGCTCTCTATATTGTTCTGTGGCAAGCTGAATGTGTTCTAAGAACTCTTGCGGTGTCCTGAAATGTTTGCAAATAAAAAAAATGGGGGTGTGTTCTAAGAACTCACGCGGTGTCCTCAAATGTTCGTAGGGGGTGTCCTGAAGACGCTGTCCATATTGTTCTGTGGCAAGCTGAATGTGTTCTAACAACTCTCGTGGTGTCCTGAAATGTTCTCAAAAACAAAATGGGGGTGTTCTGAGGACGCTGTCCGTATTGTTCGTTGTCAAGTTGAAAGTGTTCTAAGAACTCTCGCGGTGTTCTGAAATGTTCGTACGGGGTGTCCTGAAGACGCTGTCCGTATTGTTCGATGGCAAGTTGAATGTGTTCTAAGAACTCTCGCGGTGTCCTGAAATGTTTGCAAATAAACAAAATGGGGGTGTTCTGAGAACGCTGTCCGTATTGTTTGTTGTCAAGTTGAAAGTGTTGTAAGAACTCTCGCGGTGTCCTGAAATGTTCGTAGGGGGTATCCTGAAGACGCTGTCCGTATTTTTCTGTGGCAAGCTGAATGTGTTCTAAGAAGTCTTGCGGTGTCCTGAAATGTTTGCAAATAAACAAAATGGGGGTGTGTTCTAAGAACTCACGCGGTGTACTCATGTTCGTAGGGGGTGTCCTGAAGACGCTGTCCGTATTGTTCTGTGGCAAGCTGAATGTGTTCTAAGAACTCTTGCGGTGTCCTGAAATGTTCACAAAAACAAAATGGGGGTGTTCTGAGGACGCTGTCCGTATTGTTAGTTGTCAAGTTGTAAGTGTTCTAAGAACTCTCGCGGTGTCCTGAAATGTTCGTAGGGCGTGTCCTGAAGACGCTGTCCGTATTGTTCTGTGGCAAGCTGAATGTGTTCTAAGAACTCTCGCGGTGTCCTGAAATGTTTGCAAATAAACAAAATGGGGGTGTGTTCTAAGAACTCATGCAGTGTCCTCAATTGTTCGTAGGGGGTGTCCTGAAGACGCTGTCCGTATTGTTCTGTGGCAAGCTGAATGTGTTCTAAGAACTCTTGCGGTGTCCTGAAATGTTCACAAAAACAAAATGGGGGTGTTCTGAGGACGCTGTCCCTATTGTTAGTTGTCAAGTTGAAAGTGTTCTAAGAACTCACGCGGTGTCCTGAAATGTTCGTAGGGCGTGTCCTGAAGACGCTGTCCGTATTGTTCGTTGTCAAGTTGAAAGTGTTCTAAGAACTCTCGCGGTGTTCTGAAATGTTCGTAGGGGGTGTCCTGAAGACGCTGTCTGTATTGTTCGATGGCAAGTTGAATGTGTTCTAAGAACTCTCGCGGTGTCCTGAAATGTTCGCAAATAAACAAAATGGGGGTGTTCTGAGAACGCTGTCCGTATTGTTTGTTGTCAAGTTGAAAGTGTTGTAAGAACTCTCGCGGTGTCCTGAAATGTTCGTAGAGGGTGTCCTGAAGACGCTGTCTGTATTGTTCTGTGGCAAGCTGAAAGTCTTCTAAGAACTCACGCGGTGTCCTAAAATGTTCGTAGGGGGTGTCCTGAAGACGCTGTCCGTATTCTTCTGTGGCGAGCTGAATGTGTTCTAAGAAGTCTTGCGGTGTCCTGAAATGTTTGCAAATAAACAAAATGAGGGTGTGTTCTAAGAACTCTCGTGGTGTCCTGAAATGTTCGCAAAAACAAAATGGGGGTGTTCTGAGGACGCTGTCCGTATTGTTCGTTGTCAAGTTGAAAGTGTTCTAAGAACTCTCACGGTGTTCTGAAATGTTCGTAGGGGGTGTTCTGAAGACGCTGTCCGTATTGTTCTGTGGCAAGCTGAAAGTGTTCTAAGAACTCACGCGGTGTCCTGAAATGTTCGTAGGGGGTGTCCTGAAGACGCTGTCCGTATTGTTCTGTGGCAAGCTGAATGTGTTCTAAGAAGTCTCGCAGCGTCCTGAAATGTTCACAAATAAACAAAATGGGGGTGTTCTCTGGACGCTGCCCGTATTATTCGTTTTCAAGTTGAAAGTGTTCTAAGAACTCTCGCGGTGTCCTGAAATGTTCGTAGGGGGTGTCCTGAAGACGCTGTCCGTATTGTTCTCTAACAAGTTGAAAGTGTTCTAAGAACTCACACGGTGTCCTGAAATGTTCGTAGGGGGTGTCCTGAAGATGCTGTCCGTATTGTTCTCTCTCAAGTTGAAAGTGTTCTAAGAACTCACGCGGTGTCCTGATATGTTCGTAGGGGGTGTCCTGAAGACGCTGTCTGTATTGTTCTGTGGCAAGCTGGATGTGTTCTAAGAACTCTTGCGGTGTCCTGAAATGTTTGCAAATAAACAAAATGGGGGTGTGTTCTAAGAACTCACGCGGTGTCCTCAAATGTTCGTAGGGGGTGTCCTGAAGACGCTGTCCGTATTGTTCTCTCTCAAGTTGAAAGTGTTCTAAGAACTCACGCGGTGTACTGAAATGTTCATAGGGGGTGTCCTGAAGACGCTGTCCGTATTGTTCTACGGCAAGCTGAATGTGTTCTAAGAACTCTTGCGGTGTCCTGAAATGTTTGCAAATAAACAAAATGGGGGTGTGTTCTAAGAACTCACGCGGTGTCCTCAAATGTTCGTAGGGGGTGTCCTGAAGACGCTGTCCATATTGTTCTGTGGCAAGCTCAATGTGTTCTAAGAACTCTTGCGGTGTCCTGAAATGTTCACAAAAACAAAATGGGGGTGTTCTGAGGACGCTGTCCGTATTGTTCGTTGTCAAGTTGAAAGTGTTCTAAGAACTCTCGCAGTGTTCTGAAATGTTCATAGGGGGTGTTCTGAAGACGCTGTCCGTATTGTTCATTGTCAAGTTGAAAGTGTTCTAAGAACTCTCACGGTGTTCTGAAATGTTCGTAGGGGGTGTCCTGAAGACGCTGTCCGTATTGTTCGATGGCAAGTTGAATGTGTTCTAAGAACTCTCGCGGTGTCCTGAAATGTTCACAAATAAACAAAATGGGGGTGTTCTCAGGACGCTGCCCGTATTATTCGTTGTCAAGTTGAAAGTGTTCTAAGAACTCTCGTGATGTCCTGAAATGTTCGTAGGTGGTGCCCTGAAGCCGCTGTCCGTATTGTTCTCTGGTAAGTTGAAAGTGTTGTAAGAACTCACGCGGTGTCCTGAAATGTTCGTAGGGGGTGTCCTGAAGACGCTGTCTGTATTGTTCTGTGGCAAGCTGAATGTGTTCTAAGAACTCACACGGTGTCCTGAAATGTTCGTAGGGGGTGTTCTGAAGACGCTGTCCGTATTGTTCTGTGGCAAGCTGAAAGTGTTCTAAGAACTCACGCGGTGTCCTGAAATGTTCGTAGGGGGTGTCCTGAAGACGCTGTCCGTATTGTTCTGTGGCAAGCTGAATGTGTTCTAAGAAGTCTCGCAGTGTCCTGAAATGTTCACAAATAAACAAAATGGGGGTATTCTCAGGACGCTGTCCGTATTGTTCGTTGTCAAGTTGAAAGTGTTCTAAGAACTCTCGCGGTGTCCTGAAATGTTCGTAGGGGGTGTCCTGAAGACGCTGTCCATATTGTTCTCTCTCAAGTTGAAAGTGTTCTAAGAACTCACGCGGTGTCCTGAAATGTTCGTAGGGGGTGTCCTGAAGACGCTGTCTGTATTGTTCTGTGGCAAGCTGAATGTGTTCTAAGAACTCTTGCGGTGTCCTGAAATGTTTGCAAATAAACAAAATGGGGGTGTGTTCTAAGAATTCACGCGGTGTCCTCAAATGTTCGTAGGGGGTGTCCTGAAGACGCTGTCCATATTGTTCTGTGGCAAGCTGAATGTGTTCTAACAACTCTCGTGGTGTCCTGAAATGTTCGCAAAAACAAAATGGGGGTGTTCTGAGGACGCTGTCCGTATTGTTCGTTGTCAAGTTGAAAGTGTTCTAAGAACTCTCGCGGTGTTCTGAAATGTTCGTACGGGGTGTCCTGAAGACGCTGTCCGTATTGTTCGATGGCAAGTTGAATGTGTTCTAAGAACTCTCGCGGTGTCCTGAAATGTTTGCAAATAAACAAAATGGGGGTGTTCTGAGAACGCTGTCCGTATTGTTTGTTGTCAAGTTGAAAGTGTTTGTAAGAACCCTCGCGGTGTCCTGAAATGTTCGTAGGGGGTGTCCTGAAGACGCCGTCCGTATTTTTCTGTGACAAGCTGAATGTGTTCTAAGAACTCTCGCGGTGTCCTGAAATGTTCACAAAAACAAAATGGGGGTGTTCTGAGGACGCTGTCCGTATTGTTCGTTGTCAAGTTGAAAGTGTTCTAAGAACTCACGCGGTGTCCTGAAATGTTCGTAGGGCGTGTCCTGAAGACGCTGTCCGTATTGTTCTGTGGCAAGCTGAATGTGTTCTAAGAACTCTCGCGGTGTCCTGAAATGTTTGCAAATAAACAAAATGGGGGTGTGTTCTAAGAACTCACGCGGTGTCCTCAATTGTTCGTAGGGGATGTCCTGAAGACGCTGTCCGAATTGTTCTGTGGCAAGCTGAATGTGTTCTAACAACTATCGTGGAGTCCTGAAATGTTCGCAAAAACAAAATGGGGTGTTCTGAGGACGCTGTCCGTATTGTTCGTTGTCAAGCTGAAAGTGTTCTAAGAACTCTTGCGGTGTTCTGAAATGTTCATAGGGGGTGTTCTGAAGACGCTGTCCGTATTGTTCGTTGTCAAGTTGAAAGTGTTCTAAGAACTCTCGCGGTGTTCTGAAATGTTCGTAGGGGGTGTCCTGAAGACGCTGTCTGTATTGTTCGATGGCAAGTTGAATGTGTTCTAAGAACTCTCGCGGTGTCCTGAAATGTTCGCAAATAAACAAAATGGGGGTGTTCTGAGAACGCTGTCCGTATTGTTTGTTGTCAAGTTGAAAGTGTTGTAAGAACTCTTGCGGTGTCCTGAAATGTTCGTAGAGGGTGTCCTGAAGACGCTGTCTGTATTGTTCTGTGGCAAGCTGAAAGTCTTCTAAGAACTCACGCGGTGTCCTGAAATGTTCGTAGGGGGTGTCCTGAAGACGCTGTCCGTATTCTTCTGTGGCGAGCTGAATGTGTTCTAAGAAGTCTTGCGGTGTCCTGAAATGTTTGCAAATAAACAAAATGAGGGTGTATTCTAAGAACTCTCGTGGTGTCCTGAAATGTTCGCAAAAACAAAATGGGGGTGTTCTGAGGACGCTGTCCGTATTGTTCGTTGTCAAGTTGAAAGTGTTCTAAGAACTCACGCGGTGTCCTGAAATGTTCGTAGGGGGTGTCCTGAAGACGCTGTCCGTATTGTTCTGTGGCAAGCTGAATGTGTTCTAAGAAGTCTCGCAGTGTCCTGAAATGTTCACAAATAAACAAAATGGGGGTATTCTCAGGACGCTGTCCGTATTGTTCGTTGTCAAGTTGAAAGTGTTCTAAGAACTCTCGCGGTGTCCTGAAATGTTCGTAGGGGGTGTCCTGAAGACGCTGTCCATATTGTTCTCTCTCAAGTTGAAAGTGTTCTAAGAACTCACGCGGTGTCCTGAAATGTTCGTAGGGGGTGTCCTGAAGACGCTGTCTGTATTGTTCTGTGGCAAGCTGAATGTGTTCTAAGAACTCTTGCGGTGTCCTGAAATGTTTGCAAATAAACAAAATGGGGGTGTGTTCTAAGAATTCACGCGGTGTCCTCAAATGTTCGTAGGGGGTGTCCTGAAGACGCTGTCCATATTGTTCTGTGGCAAGCTGAATGTGTTCTAACAACTCTCGTGGTGTCCTGAAATGTTCGCAAAAACAAAATGGGGGTGTTCTGAGGACGCTGTCCGTATTGTTCGTTGTCAAGTTGAAAGTGTTCTAAGAACTCTCGCGGTGTTCTGAAATGTTCGTACGGGGTGTCCTGAAGACGCTGTCCGTATTGTTCGATGGCAAGTTGAATGTGTTCTAAGAACTCTCGCGGTGTCCTGAAATGTTTGCAAATAAACAAAATGGGGGTGTTCTGAGAACGCTGTCCGTATTGTTTGTTGTCAAGTTGAAAGTGTTTGTAAGAACCCTCGCGGTGTCCTGAAATGTTCGTAGGGGGTGTCCTGAAGACGCCGTCCGTATTTTTCTGTGACAAGCTGAATGTGTTCTAAGAACTCTCGCGGTGTCCTGAAATGTTTGCAAATAAACAAAATGGGGGTGTGTTCTAAGAATTCACGCGGTGTCCTCAAATGTTCGTAGGGGGTGTCCTGAAGACGCTGTCCATATTGTTCTGTGGCAAGCTGAATGTGTTCTAACAACTCTCGTGGTGTCCTGAAATGTTCGCAAAAACAAAATGGGGGTGTTCTGAGGACGCTGTCCGTATTGTTCGTTGTCAAGTTGAAAGTGTTCTAAGAACTCTCGCGGTGTTCTGAAATGTTCGTACGGGGTGTCCTGAAGACGCTGTCCGTATTGTTCGATGGCAAGTTGAATGTGTTCTAAGAACTCTCGCGGTGTCCTGAAATGTTTGCAAATAAACAAAATGGGGGTGTTCTGAGAACGCTGTCCGTATTGTTTGTTGTCAAGTTGAAAGTGTTTGTAAGAACCCTCGCGGTGTCCTGAAATGTTCGTAGGGGGTGTCCTGAAGACGCCGTCCGTATTTTTCTGTGACAAGCTGAATGTGTTCTAAGAACTCTCGCGGTGTCCTGAAATGTTCACAAAAACAAAATGGGGGTGTTCTGAGGACGCTGTCCGTATTGTTCTGTGGCAAGCTGAATGTGTTCTAAGAACTCTCGCGGTGTCCTGAAATGTTTGCAAATAAACAAAATGGGGGTGTGTTCTAAGAACTCACGCGGTGTCCTCAATTGTTCGTAGGGGATGTCCTGAAGACGCTGTCCGAATTGTTCTGTGGCAAGCTGAATGTGTTCTAACAACTATCGTGGAGTCCTGAAATGTTCGCAAAAACAAAATGGGGTGTTCTGAGGACGCTGTCCGTATTGTTCGTTGTCAAGCTGAAAGTGTTCTAAGAACTCTTGCGGTGTTCTGAAATGTTCATAGGGGGTGTTCTGAAGACGCTGTCCGTATTGTTCGTTGTCAAGTTGAAAGTGTTCTAAGAACTCTCGCGGTGTTCTGAAATGTTCGTAGGGGGTGTCCTGAAGACGCTGTCTGTATTGTTCGATGGCAAGTTGAATGTGTTCTAAGAACTCTCGCGGTGTCCTGAAATGTTCGCAAATAAACAAAATGGGGGTGTTCTGAGAACGCTGTCCGTATTGTTTGTTGTCAAGTTGAAAGTGTTGTAAGAACTCTTGCGGTGTCCTGAAATGTTCGTAGAGGGTGTCCTGAAGACGCTGTCTGTATTGTTCTGTGGCAAGCTGAAAGTCTTCTAAGAACTCACGCGGTGTCCTGAAATGTTCGTAGGGGGTGTCCTGAAGACGCTGTCCGTATTCTTCTGTGGCGAGCTGAATGTGTTCTAAGAAGTCTTGCGGTGTCCTGAAATGTTTGCAAATAAACAAAATGAAGGTGTATTCTAAGAACTCTCGTGGTGTCCTGAAATGTTCGCAAAAACAAAATGGGGGTGTTCTGAGGACGCTGTCCGTATTGTTCGTTGTCAAGTTGAAAGTGTTCTAATAACTCTCACGGTGTTCTGAAATGTTCGTAGGGGGTGTTCTGAAGACGCTGTCCGTATTGTTCTGTGGCAAGCTGAAAGTGTTCTAAGAACTCACGCGGTGTCCTGAAATGTTCATAGGGGGTGTCCTGAAGACGCTGTCCGTATTGTTCTGTGGCAAGTTGAATGTGTTCTAAGAACTCTTGCGGTGTCCTGAAATGTTTGCAAATATACAAAATGGGGGTGTGTTCTAAGAACTCACGCGGTGTCCTCAAATGTTCGTAGGGGGTGTCCTGAAGATGCTGTCCGTATTGTTCTGTGGCAAGCTGCATGTGTTCTAACAACTCTCGTGGTGTCCTGAAATGTTCGCAAAAACAAAATGGGGGTGTTCTGAGGACGCTGTCCGTATTGTTCGTTGTCAAGTTGAAAGTGTTCTAAGAACTCTCGCGGTGTTCTGAAATGTTCGTACGGGGTGTCCTGAAGACGCTGTCCGTATTGTTCGATGGCAAGTTGAATGTGTTCTAAGAACTCTTGCGCTGTCCTGAAATGTTTCAAATAAACAAAATGGGGGTGTTCTGAGAACGCTGTCCGTATTGTTTGTTGTCAAGTTGAAAGTGTTGTAAGAACTCTCGCGGTGTCCTGAAATGTTCGTAGGGGGTGTCCTGAAGACGCTGTCCGTATTTTTCTGTGGCAAGCTGAATGTGTTCTAAGAAGTCTTGCGGTGTCCTGAAATGTTTGCAAATAAACAAAATGAGGGTGTGTTCTAAGAACTCTCGTGGTATCCTGAAATGTTCGCAAAAACAAAATGGGGGTGGTCTGAGGACGCTGTCCTTATTGTTCGTTGTCAAGTTGAAAGTGTTCTAAGAACTCTCACGGTGTTCTGAAATGTTCGTAGGGGGTGTTCTGAAGATGCTGTCTGTATTGTTCTGTGGCAAGTTGAAAGTGTCCTAAGAACTCACGCGTGTCCTGAAATGTTCGTAGGGGGTGTCCTGAAGACGCTGTCCGTATTGTTCTGTGGCAAGCTGAATGTGTTCTAACAACCCTCGCGGTGTCCTGAAATGTTCACAAATAAACAAAATGGGGGTGTTCTCAGGACGCTGTCCGTATTGTTCGTTGTCAAGTTGAAAGTGTTCTAAGAACTCTCGCGGTGTCCTGAAATGTTCGTAGGGGTGTCCTGAAGACGCTGTCCGTATTGTTCTCTCTCAAGTTGAAAGTGTTCTAAGAACTCACGCGGTGTCCTGAAATGTTCATAGGGGGTGTCCTGAAGACGCTCTCTATATTGTTCTGTGGCAAGCTGAATGTGTTCTAAGAACTCTTGCGGTGTCCTGAAATGTTTGCAAATAAAAAAAATGGGGGTGTGTTCTAAGAACTCACGCGGTGTCCTCAAATGTTCGTAGGGGGTGTCCTGAAGACGCTGTCCATATTGTTCTGTGGCAAGCTGAATGTGTTCTAACAACTCTCGTGGTGTCCTGAAATGTTCTCAAAAACAAAATGGGGGTGTTCTGAGGACGCTGTCCGTATTGTTCGTTGTCAAGTTGAAAGTGTTCTAAGAACTCTCGCGGTGTTCTGAAATGTTCGTACGGGGTGTCCTGAAGACGCTGTCCGTATTGTTCGATGGCAAGTTGAATGTGTTCTAAGAACTCTCGCGGTGTCCTGAAATGTTTGCAAATAAACAAAATGGGGGTGTTCTGAGAACGCTGTCCGTATTGTTTGTTGTCAAGTTGAAAGTGTTGTGAGAACTCTCGCGGTGTCCTGAAATGTTCGTAGGGGGTATCCTGAAGACGCTGTCCGTATTTTTCTGTGGCAAGCTGAATGTGTTCTAAGAAGTCTTGCGGTGTCCTGAAATGTTTGCAAATAAACAAAATGGGGGTGTGTTCTAAGAACTCACGCGGTATACTCATGTTCGTAGGGGGTGTCCTGAAGACGCTGTCCGTATTGTTCTGTGGCAAGCTGAATGTGTTCTAAGAACTCTTGCGGTGTCCTGAAATGTTCACAAAAACAAAATGGGGGTGTTCTGAGGACGCTGTCCGTATTGTTAGTTGTCAAGTTGTAAGTGTTCTAAGAACTCTTGCGGTGTCCTGAAATGTTCGTAGGGCGTGTCCTGAAGACGCTGTCCGTATTGTTCTGTGGCAAGCTGAATGTGTTCTAAGAACTCTCGCGGTGTCCTGAAATGTTTGCAAATAAACAAAATGGGGGTGTGTTCTAAGAACTCATGCAGTGTCCTCAATTGTTCATAGGGGGTGTCCTGAAGACGCTGTCCGTATTGTTCTGTGGCAAGCTGAATGTGTTCTAAGAACTCTTGCGGTGTCCTGAAATGTTCACAAAAACAAAATGGGGGTGTTCTGAGGACGCTGTCCGTATTGTTAGTTGTCAAGTTGAAAGTGTTCTAAGAACTCACGCGGTGTCCTGAAATGTTCATAGGGCGTGTCCTGAAGACGCTGTCCGTATTGTTCGTTGTCAAGTTGAAAGTGTTCTAAGAACTCTCGCGGTGTTCTGAAATGTTCGTAGGGGGTGTCCTGAAGACGCTGTCTGTATTGTTCGATGGCAAGTTGAATGTGTTCTAAGAACTCTCGCGGTGTCCTGAAATGTTCGCAAATAAACAAAATGGGGGTGTTCTGAGAACGCTGTCCGTATTGTTTGTTGTCAAGTTGAAAGTGTTGTAAGAACTCTCGCGGTGTCCTGAAAAGTTCGTAGAGGGTGTCCTGAAGACGCTGTCTGTATTGTTCTGTGGCAAGCTGAAAGTCTTCTAAGAACTCACGCGGTGTCCTAAAATGTTCGTAGGGGGTGTCCTGAAGACGCTGTCCGTATTCTTCTGTGGCGAGCTGAATGTGTTCTAAGAAGTCTTGCGGTGTCCTGAAATGTTTGCAAATAAACAAAATGAGGGTGTGTTCTAAGAACTCTCGTGGTGTCCTGAAATGTTCGCAAAAACAAAATGGGGGTGTTCTGAGGACGCTGTCCGTATTGTTCGTTGTCAAGTTGAAAGTGTTCTAAGAACTCTCACGGTGTTCTGAAATGTTCGTAGGGGGTGTTCTGAAGACGCTGTCCGTATTGTTCTGTGGCAAGCTGAAAGTGTTCTAAGAACTCACGCGGTGTCCTGAAATGTTCGTAGGGGGTGTCCTGAAGACGCTGTCCGTATTGTTCTGTGGCAAGCTGAATGTGTTCTAAGAAGTCTCGCAGCGTCCTGAAATGTTCACAAATAAACAAAATGGGGGTGTTCTCAGGACACTGTCCGTATTGTTCGTTTTCAAGTTGAAAGTGTTCTAAGAACTCTCGCGGTGTCCTGAAATGTTCGTAGGGGGTGTCCTGAAGACGCTCTCCGTATTGTTCTCTCTCAAGTTGAAAGTGTTGTAAGAACTCACGCGGTGTACTGAAATGTTCATAGGGGGTGTCCTGAAGACGCTGTCCGTATTGTTCTACGGCAAGCTGAATGTGTTCTAAGAACTCTTGCGGTGTCCTGAAATGTTTGCAAATAAACAAAATGGGGGTGTGTTCTAAGAACTCATGCGGTGTCCTCAAATGTTCGTAGGGGGTGTCCTGAAGACGCTGTCCATATTGTTCTGTGGCAAGCTCAATGTGTTCTAAGAACTCTTGCGGTGTCCTGAAATGTTCACAAAAACAAAATGAGGGTGTTCTGAAGACGCTGTCCGTATTGTTCATTGTCAAGTTGAAAGTGTTCTAAGAACACTCACGGTGTTCTGAAATGTTCGTAGGGGGTGTCCTGAAGACGCCGTCCGTATTGTTCAATGGCAAGTTGAATGTGTTCTAAGAACTTTCGCGGTGTCCTGAAATGTTCACAAATAAACAAAATGGGGGTGTTCTCTGGACGCTGCCCGTATTATTCGTTGTCAAGTTGAAAGTGTTCTAAGAACTCTCGTGATGTCCTGAAATGTTCGTAGGGGGTGCCCTGAAGCCGCTGTCCGTATTGTTCTCTGGCAAGTTGAAAGTGTTCTAAGAACTCACACGGTGTCCTGAAATGTTCGTAGGGGGTGTCCTGAAGATGCTGTCCGTATTGTTCTCTCTCAAGTTGAAAGTGTTCTAAGAACTCACGCGGTGTCCTGATATGTTCGTAGGGGGTGTCCTGAAGACGCTGTCTGTATTGTTCTGTGGCAAGCTGGATGTGTTCTAAGAACTCTTGCGGTGTCCTGAAATGTTTGCAAATAAACAAAATGGGGGTGTGTTCTAAGAACTCACGCGGTGTCCTCAAATGTTCGTAGGGGGTGTCCTGAAGACGCTGTCCATATTGTTCTGTGGCAAGCTGAATGTGTTCTAACAACTCTCGTGGTGTCCTGAAATGTTCGCAAAAACAAAATGGGGGTGTTCTGAGGACGCTGTCCGTATTGTTCGTTGTCAAGTTGAAAGTGTTCTAAGAACTCTCGCGGTGTTCTGAAATGTTCGTAGGAGGTGTCCTGAAGACGCTGTCCGTATTTTTCTGTGGCAAGCTGAATGTGTTCTAAGAAGTCTTGCGGTGTCCTGAAATGTTTGCAAATAAACAAAATGGGGGTGTGTTCTAAGAACTCACGCGGTCTACTCATGTTCGTAGGGGGTGTCCTGAAGACGCTGTCCGTATGGTTCTGTGGCAAGCTGAATGTGTTCTAAGAACTCTCCCGGTGTCCTGAAATGTTCACAAAAACAAAATGGGGGTGTTCTGAGAACGCTGTCCGTATTGTTCGTTGTCAAGTTGAAAGTGTTCTAAGAACTCACGCGGTGTCCTGAAATGTTCGTAGGGCGTGTCCTGAAGACGCTGTCCGTATTGTTCTGTGGCAAGCTGAATGTGTTCTAAGAACTCTTGCGGTGTCCTGAAATGTTTGCAAATAAACAAAATGGGGTTGTGTTCTAAGAACTCACGCGGTGTCCTCAATTGTTCGTAGGGGATGTCCTGAAGACGCTGTCCGAATTGTTCTGTGGCAAGCTGAATGTGTTCTAACAACTCTCGTGGAGTCCTGAAATGTTCGCAAAAACAAAATGGGGTGTTCTGAGGACGCTGTCCGTATTGTTCGTTGTCAAGTTGAAAGTGTTCTAAGAACTCTCGCGGTGTTCTGAAATGTTCATAGGGGGTGTTCTGAAGACGCTGTCCGTATTGTTCGTTGTCAAGTTGAAAGTGTTCTAAGAACTCTCACGCTGTTCTGAAATGTTCGTAGGGGGTGTCCTGAAGACGCTGTCTGTATTGTCCGATGGCAAGTTGAATGTGTTCTAAGAACTCTTGCGGTTTCCTGAAATGTTCGCAAATAAACAAAATGGGGGTGTTCTGAGAACGCTGTCCGTATTGTTTGTTGTCAAGTTGAAAGTGTTGTAAGAACTCTCGCGGTGTCCTGAAATGTTCGTAGAGGGTGTCCTGAAGACGCTGTCTGTATTGTTCTGTGGCAAGCTGAAAGTCTTCTAAGAACTCACGCGGTGTCCTGAAATGTTCGTAGGGGGTGTCCTGAAGATGCTGTCCGTATTCTTCTGTGGCGAGCTGAATGTGTTCTAAGAAGTCTTGCGGTGTCCTGAAATGTTTGCAAATAAACAAAATGAGGGTGTATTCTAAGAACTCTCGTGGTGTCCTGAAATGTTCGCAAAAACAAAATGGGGGTGTTCTGAGGACGCTGTCCGTATTGTTCTGTGGCAAGCTGAAAGTGTTCTAAGAACTCACGCGGTGTCCTGAAATGTTCATAGGGGGTGTCCTGAAGACGCTGTCCGTATTGTTCTGTGGCAAGCTGAATGTGTTCTAAGAACTCTTGCGGTGTCCTGAAATGTTTGCAAATATACAAAATGGGGGTGTGTTCTAAGAACTCACGCGGTGTCCTCAAATGTTCGTAGGGGGTGTCCTGAAGATGCTGTCCGTATTGTTCTGTGGCAAGCTGAATGTGTTCTAACAACTCTCGTGGTGTCCTGAAATGTTCGCAAAAACAAAATGAGGGTGTTCTGAGGACGCTGTCCGTATTGTTCGTTGTCAAGTTGAAAGTGTTCTAAGAACTCTCGCAGTGTTCTGAAATGTTCATAGGGGGTGTTCTGAAGACGCTGTCCGTATTGTTCATTGTCAAGTTGAAAGTGTTCTAAGAACACTCACGGTGTTCTGAAATGTTCGTAGGGGGTGTCCTGAAGACGCCGTCCGTATTGTTCGATGGCAAGTTGAATGTGTTCTAAGAACTTTCGCGGTGTCCAGAAATGTTCACAAATAAACAAAATGGGGGTGTTCTCAGGACGCTGCCCGTATTATTCGTTGTCAAGTTGAAAGTGTTCTAAGAACTCTCGTGATGTCCTGAAATGTTCGTAGGGGGTGCCCTGAAGCCGCTGTCCGTATTGTTCTCTGGCAAGTTGAAAGTGTTCTAAGAACTCACGCGGTGTCCTGAAATGTTCGTAGGGGGTGTCCTGAAGACGCTGTCCGTATTGTTCTCTCTCAAGTTGAAAGTGTTCTAAGAACTCACGCGGTGTCCTGATATGTTCGTAGGGGGTGTCCTGAAGACGCTGTCTGTATTGTTCTGTGGCAAGCTGGATGTGTTCTAAGAACTCTTGCGGTGTCCTGAAATGTTTGCAAATAAACAAAATGGGGGTGTGTTCTAAGAACTCACGCGGTGTCCTCAAATGTTCGTAGGGGGTGTCCTGAAGACGCTGTCCATATTGTTCTGTGGCAAGCTGAATGTGTTCTAACAACTCTCGTGGTGTCCTGAAATGTTCGCAAAAACAAAATGGGGGTGTTCTGAGGACGCTCTCCGTATTGTTTGTTGTCAAGTTGAAAGTGTTCTAAGAACTCTCGCGGTGTTCTGAAATGTTCGTACGGGGTGTCCTGAAGACGCTCTCCGTATTGTTCGATGGCAAGTTGAATGTGTTCTAAGAACTCTCGCGGTGTCCTGAAATGTTTGCAAATAAACAAAATGGGGGTGTTCTGAGAACGCTATCCGTATTGTTTGTTGTCAAGTTGAAAGTGTTGTAAGAACCCTCGCGGTGTCCTGAAATGTTCGTAGGGGGTGTCCTGAAGACGCTGTCCGTATTTTTCTGTGGCAAGCTGAATGTGTTCTAAGAAGTCTTGCGGTGTCCTGAAATGTTTGCAAATAAACAAAATGGGGGTGTGTTCTAAGAACTCACGCGGTCTACTCATGTTCGTAGGGGGTGTCCTGAAGACGCTGTCCGTATTTTTCTGTGGCAAGCTGAATGTGTTCTAAGAACTCTCCCGGTGTCCTGAAATGTTCACAAAATCAAAATGGGGGTGTTCTGAGGACGCTGTCCATATTGTTCGTTGTCAAGTTGAAAGTGTTCTAAGAACTCACGCGGTGTCCTGAAATGTTCGTAGGGCGTGTCCTGAAGGCGCTGTCCGTATTGTTCTGTGGCAAGCTGAATGTGTTCTAAGAACTCTCGCGGTGTCCTGAAATGTTTGCAAATAAACAAAATGGGGGTGTGTTCTAAGAACTCACGCGGTGTCCTCAATTGTTCGTAGGGGATGTCCTGAAGACGCTGTCCGAATTGTTCTGTGGCAAGCTGAATGTGTTCTAACAACTCTCGTGGAGTCCTGAAATGTTCGCAAAAACAAAATGGGCTGTTCTGAGGACGCTGTCCGTATTGTTCGTTGTCAAGTTGAAAGTGTTCTAAGAACTCTCACGCTGTTCTGAAATGTTCGTAGGGGGTGTCCTGAAGACGATGTCTGTATTGTTCGATGGCAAGTTGAATGTGTTCTAAGAACTCTCGCGGTTTCCTGAAATGGTCGCAAATAAACAAAATGGGGGTGTTCTGAGAACGCTGTCCGTATTGTTTGTTGTCAAGTTGAAAGTGTTGTAAGAACTCTCGCGGTGTCCTGAAATGTTCGTAGATGGTGTCCTGAAGACGCTGTCTGTATTGTTCTGTGGCAAGCTGAAAGTCTTCTAAGAACTCACGCGGTGTCCTGAAATGTTCGTAGGGGGTGTCCTGAAGACGCTGTCCGTATTCTTCTGTGGCGAGCTGAATGTGTTCTAAGAAGTCTTGCGGTGTCCTGAAATGTTTGCAAATAAACAAAATGAGGGTGTATTCTAAGAACTCTCGTGGTGTCCTGAAATGTTCGCAAAAACAAAATGGGGGTGTTCTGAGGACGCTGTCCGTATTGTTCGTTGTCAAGTTGAAAGTGTTCTAAGAACTCTCACGGTGTTCTGAAATGTTCGTAGGGGGTGTTCTGAAGACGCTGTCCGTATTGTTCTGTGGCAAGCTGAAAGTGTTCTAAGAACTCACGCGGTGTCCTGAAATGTTCATAGGGGGTGTCCTGAAGACGCTGTCCGTATTGTTCTGTGGCAAGCTGAATGTGTTCTAAGAACTCTTGCGGTGTCCTGAAATGTTTGCAAATATACAAAATGGGGGTGTGTTCTAAGAACTCAGGCGGTGTCCTCAAATGTTCGTAGGGGGTGTCCTGAAGATGCTGTCCGTATTGTTCTGTGGCAAGCTGAATGTGTTCTAACAACTCTCGTGGTGTCCTGAAATGTTCGCAAAAACAAAATGGGGGTGTTCTGAGGACGCTGTCCGTATTGTTCGTTGTCAAGTTGAAAGTGTTCTAAGAACTCTCGCGGTGTTCTAAAATGTTCGTACGGGGTGTCCTGAAGACGCTGTCCGTATTGTTCGATGGCAAGTTGAATGTGTTCTAAGAACTCTTGCGCTGTCCTGAAATGTTTCAAATAAACAAAATGGGGGTGTTCTGAGAACGCTGTCCGTATTGTTTGTTGTCAAGTTGAAAGTGTTGTAAGAACACTCGCGGTGTCCTGAAATGTTCGTAGGGGGTGTCCTGAAGACGCTGTCCGTATTTTTCTGTGGCAAGCTGAATGTGTTCTAAGAAGTCTTGCGGTGTCCTGAAATGTTTGCAAATAAACAAAATGAGGGTGTGCTCTAAGAACTCTCGTGGTATCCTGAAATGTTCGCAAAAACAAAATGGGGGTGGTCTGAGGACGCTGTCCATATTGTTCGTTGTCAAGTTGAAAGTGTTCTAAGAACTCTCACGGTGCTCTGAAATGTTCGTAGGGGGTGTTCTGAAGACGCTGTCTGTATTGTTTTGTGGCAAGCTGAAAGTGTTCTAAGAACACTCGCGGTGCCTGGAATGTTCATAGGGGGTTTCCTGAAGACACTGTCCGTATTGTTCTCTGGCAAGTTGAAAGTGTCCTAAGAACTCACGCGTGTCCTGAAATGTTCGTAGGGGGTGTCCTGAAGACGCTGTCCGTATTGTTCTGTGGCAAGCTGAATGTGTTTTAAGAACACTCACGGTGTACTGAAATGTTTGCAAATAAACAAAATGGGGGTGTGTTCTAAGAACTCACTCGGTGTCCTGAAATGTTCGTAGGGGGTGTCCTGAAGACGCTGTCCGTATTGTTCTGTGGCAAGCTGAATGTGTTCTAACAACCCTCGCGGTGTCCTGAAATGTTCACAAATAAACAAAATGGGGGTGTTCTCAGGACGCTGTTCGTATTGTTCGTTGTCAAGTTGAAAGTGTTCTAAGAACTCTCGCGGTGTCCTGAAATGTTCGTAGGGGTGTCCTGAAGACGCTGTCCGTATTGTTCTCTCTCAAGTTGAAAGTGTTCTAAGAACTCACGCGGTGTCCTGAAATGTTCGTAGGGGGTGTCCTGAAGACGCTGTCTGTATTGTTCTGTGGCAAGCTGAATGTGTTCTAAGAACTCTTGCGGTGTCCTGAAATGTTTGCAATAAACAAAATGGGGGTGTGTTCTAAGAACTCACGCGGTGTCCTCAAATGTTCGTAGGGGGTGTCCTGAAGACGCTGTCCATATTGTTCTGTGGCAAGCTGAATGTGTTCTAACAACTCTCGTGGTATCCTGAAATGTTCTCAAAAACAAAATGGGGGTGTTCTGAGGACGCTGTCCGTATTGTTCGTTGTCAAGTTAAAAGTGTTCTAAGAACTCTCGCGGTGTTCTGAAATGTTCGTACGGGGTGTCCTGAAGACGCTGTCCGTATTGTTCGATGGCAAGTTGAATGTGTTCTAAGAACTCTCACGGTGTCCTGAAATGTTTGCAAATAAACAAAATGGGGGTGTTCTGAGAACGCTGTCCGTATTGTTTGTTGTCAAGTTGAAAGTGTTGTAAGAACTCTCGCGGTGTCCTGAAATGTTCGTAGAGGGTGTCCTGAAGACGCTGTCTGTATTGTTCTGTGGCAAGCTGAAAGTCTTCTAAGAACTCACGCGGTGTCCTGAAATGTTCGTAGGGGGTGTCCTGAAGACGCTGTCCGTATTCTTCTGTGGCGAGCTGAATGTGTTCTAAGAAGTCTTGCGGTGTCCTGAAATGTTTGCAAATAAACAAAATGAGGGTGTGTTCTAAGAACTCTCGTGGTGTCCTGAAATGTTCGCAAAAACAAAATGGGGGTGTTCTGAGGACGCTGTCCGTATTGTTCGTTGACAAGTTGAAAGTGTTCTAAGAACTCTCACGGTGTTCTGAAATGTTCGTAGGGGGTGTTCTGAAGACGCTGTCCGTATTGTTCTGTGGCAAGCTGAAAGTGTTCTAAGAACTCACGCGGTGTCCTGAAATGTTCGTAGGGGGTGTCCTGAAGACGCTGTCCGTATTGTTCTGTGGCAAGCTGAATGTGTTCTAAGAACACTCGCGGTGTCCTGGAATGTTTGCAAATAAACAAAATGGGGGTGTGTTCTAAGAACTCACTCGGTGTCCTGAAATGTTCGTAGGGGGTGTCCTGAAGACGCTGTCCGTATTGTTCTGTGGCAAGCTGAATGTGTTCTAACAACCCTCGCGGTGTCCTGAAATGTTCACAAATAAACAAAATGGGGGTGTTCTCAGGACGCTGTTCGTATTGTTCGTTGTCAAGTTGAAAGTGTTCTAAGAACTCTCGCGGTGTCCTGAAATGTTCGTAGGGGTGTCCTGAAGACGCTGTCCGTATTGTTCTCTCTCAAGTTGAAAGTGTTCTAAGAACTCACGCAGTGTCCTGAAATGTTCGTAGGGGGTGTCCTGAAGACGCTGTCTGTATTGTTCTGTGGCAAGCTGAATGTGTTCTAAGAACTCTTGCGGTGTCCTGAAATGTTTGCAAATAAACAAAATGGGTGTGTGTTCTAAGAACTCACGCGGTGTCCTCAAATGTTCGTAGGGGGTGTCCTGAAGACGCTGTCCATATTGTTCTGTGGCAAGCTGAATGTGTTCTAACAACTCTCGTGGTATCCTGAAATGTTCTCAAAAACAAAATGGGGGTGTTCTGAGGACGCTGTCCGTATTGTTCGTTGTCAAGTTGAAAGTGTTCTAAGAACTCTCGCGGTGTTCTGAAATGTTCGTACGGGGTGTCCTGAAGACGCTGTCCGTATTGTTCGATGGCAAGTTGAATGTGTTCTAAGAACTCTCACGGTGTCCTGAAATGTTTGCAAATAAACAAAATGGGGGTGTTCTGAGAACGCTGTCCGTATTGTTCTGTGGCAAGCTGAATGTGTTCTAAGAAGTCTTGCGGTGTCCTGAAATGTTTGCAAATAAACAAAATGAGGGTGTGTTCTAAGAACTCTCGTGGTGTCCTGAAATGTTCGTAGGGGGTGTTCTGAAGACGCTGTCCGTATTGTTCTGTGGCAAGCTGAAAGTGTTCTAAGAACTCACGCGGTGTCCTGAAATGTTCGTAGGGGGTGTCCTGAAGACGCTGTCCGTATTGTTCTGTGGCAAGCTGAATGTGTTCTAAGAAGTCTCGCAGCGTCCTGAAATGTTCACAAATAAACAAAATGGGGGTGTTCTCAGGACGCTGTCCGTATTGTTCGTTTTCAAGTTGAAAGTGTTCTAAGAACTCTCGCGGTGTCCTGAAATGTTCGTAGGGGGTGTCCTGAAGACGCTGTCGTTATTGTTCTCTCTCAAGTTGAAAGTGTTCTAAGAACTCACGCGGTGTCCTGAAATGTTCATAGGGGGTGTCCTGAAGACGCTGTCCGTATTGTTCTGTGGCAAGCTGAATGTGTTCTTAGAACTCTTGCGGTGTCCTGAAATGTTTGCAAATAAACAAAATGGGGGTGTGTTCTAAGAACTCACGCAGTGTCCTCAAATGTTCGTAGGGGGTGTCCTGAAGACGCTGTCCATATTGTTCTGTGGCAAGCTCAATGTGTTCTATGAACTCTTGCGGTGTCCTGAAATGTTCACAAAAACAAAATGGGGGTGTTCTGAGGACGCTGTCCATACTGTTCGTTGTCAAGTTGAAAGTGTTCTAAGAACTCTCGCAGTGTTCTGAAATGTTCATAGGGGGTGTTCTGAAGACGCTGTCCGTATTGTTCATTGTCAAGTTGAAAGTGTTCTAAGAACTCTCACAGTGTTCTGAAATGTTCGTAGGGGGTGTCCTGAAGACGCTGTCCATATTGTTCGATGGCAAGTTGAATGTGTTCTAAGAACTCACGCGGTGTCCTGAAATGTTCGTAGGGGGTGTTCTGAAGACGCTGTCCATATTGTTCGATGGCAAGTTGAATGTGTTCTAAGAACTCTCGCAGTGTCCTGGAATGTTCACAAATAAACAAAATGGGGGTGTTCTGAGGACGCTGTCCATACTGTTCGTTGTCAAGTTGAAAGTGTTCTAAGAACTCTCGCAGTGTTCTGAAATGTTCATAGGGGGTGTTCTGAAGACGCTGTCCGTATTGTTCATTGTCAAGTTGAAAGTGTTCTAAGAACTCTCACAGTGTTCTGAAATGTTCGTAGGGGGTGTCCTGAAGACGCTGTCCATATTGTTCGATGGCAAGTTGAATGTGTTCTAAGAACTCACGCGGTGTCCTGAAATGTTCGTAGGGGGTGTTCTGAAGACGCTGTCCATATTGTTCGATGGCAAGTTGAATGTGTTCTAAGAACTCACGCGGTGTCCTGAAATGTTCGTAGGGGGTGTTCTGAAGACGCTGTCCATATTGTTCGATGGCAAGTTGAATGTGTTCTAAGAACTCTCACAGTGTTCTGAAATGTTCGTAGGGGGTGTCCTGAAGACGCTGTCCATATTGTTCGATGGCAAGTTGAATGTGTTCTAAGAACTCTCGCGGTGTCCTGCAATGTTCACAAATAAACAAAATGGGGGTGTTCTCAGGACGCTGCCCGTATTATTCGTTGTCAAGTTGAAAGTGTTCTAAGAACTCTTGTGATGTCCTGAAATGTTCGTAGGGGGTGCCCTGAAGCCGCTGTCCGTATTGTTCTCTGGCAAGCTGAATGTGTTCTAAGAACTCACGCGGTGTCCTGAAATGTTCGTAGGGGGTGTTCTGAAGACGCTGTCCGTATTGTTCTGTGGCAAGCTGAAAGTGTTATAAGAACTCACGCGGTGTCCTGAAATGTTCGTAGGGGGTGTCCTGAAGACGCTGTCCGTATTGTTCTGTGCAAGCTGAATGTGTTCTAAGAAGTCTCGCAGTGTCCTTAAATGTGCACAAATAAACAAAATGGGGGTGTTCTCAGGACGCTGTCCGTATTGTTCGTTGTCAAGTTGAAAGTGTTCTAAGAACTCTCGTGATGTCCTGAAATGTTCGTAGGGGGTGCCCTGAAGCCGCTGTCCGTATTGCTCTCTGGCAAGTTGAAAGTGTTCTAAGAACTCACGCGGTGTCCTGAAATGTTCGTAGGGGGTGTCCTGAAGACGCTGTCTGTATTGTTCTGTGGCAAGCTGAATGTGTTCTAAGAACTCACGAGGTGTCCTGAAATGTTCGTAGGGGGTGTTCTGAAGACGCTGTCCGTATTGTTCTGTGGCAAGTTGAAATTGTTCTAAGAACTCACGCGGTGTCCTGAAATGTTCGTAGGGGGTGTCCTGAAGACGCTGTCCGTATTGTTCTGTGCAAGCTGAATGTGTTCTAAGAAGTCTCGCAGTGTCCTGAAATGTTCACAAATAAACAAAATGGGGGTGTTCTCAGGACGCTGTCCGTATTGTTCGTTGTCAAGTTGAAAGTGTTCTAAGAACTCTCGCGGTGTCCTGAAATGTTCGTAGGGGGTGTCCTGAAGACGCTGTTCGTATTGTTCTCTCTCAAGTTGAAAGTGTTCTAAGAACTCACGCGGTGTCCTGAAATGTTCGTATGGGGTGTCCTGAAGACGCTGTCTGTATTGTTCTGTGGCAAGCTGAATGTGTTCTAAGAACTCTTGCGGTGTCCTGAAATGTTTGCAAATAAACAAAATGGGGGTGTGTTCTAAGAACTCACGCGGTGTCCTCAAATGTTCGTAGGGGGTGTCCTGAAGACGCTGTCCATATTGTTCTGTGGCAAGCTGAATGTGTTCTAACAACTCTCGTGGTGTCCTGAAATGTTCGCAAAAACAAAATGGGGGTGTTCTGAGGACGCTGTCCGTATTGTTCGTTGTCAAGTTGAAAGTGTTCTAAGAACTCTCGCGGTGTTCTGAAATGTTCGTACGGGTTGTCCTGAAGACGCTGTCCGTATTGTTCGATGGCAAGTTGAATGTGTTCTAAGAACTCTCGCGGTGTCCTGAAATGTTTGTAAATAAACAAAATGGGGGTGTTCTGAAAACGCTGTCCGTATTGTTTGTTGTCAAGTTGAAAGTGTTGTAAGAACTCTCGCGGTGTCCTGAAATGTTCGTAGGGGGTGTCCTGAAGACGCTGTCCGTATTGTTCTGTGGCAAGCTGAATGTGTTCTAAGAACTCTCGCGGTGTCCTGAAATGTTCACAAAAACAAAATGGGGGTGTTCTGAGGACGCTGTCCGTATTGTTAGTTGTCAAGTTGAAAGTGTTCTAAGAACTCACGCGGTGTCCTGAAATGTTCGTAGGGCGTGTCCTGAAGACGCTGTCCGTATTGTTCTGTGGCAAGCTGAATGTGTTCTAAGAACTCTCGCGGTGTCCTGAAATGTTTGCAAATAAACAAAATGGGGGTGTGTTCTAAGAACTCACGCGGTGTCCTCAATTGTTCGTAGGGGGTGTCCTGAAGACGCTGTCCGTATAGTTCTGTGGCAAGCTGAATGTGTTCTAACAACTCTCGTGGAGTCCTGAAATGTTCGCAAAAACAAAATGGGGTGTTCTGAGGACGCTGTCCGTATTGTTCGTTGTCAAGTTGAAAGTGTTCTAAGAACTCTCGCGGTGTTCTGAAATGTTCGTAGGGGGTGTCCTGAAGATGCTGTCTGTATTCTTCTGTCGCGAGCTGAATGTGTTCTAAGAAGTCTTGCGGTGTCCTGAAATGTTTGCAAATAAACAAAATGAGGGTGTGTTCTAAGAACTCTCGTGGTGTCCTGAAATGTTCGCAAAAACAAAATGGGGGTGTTCTGAGGACGCTGTCCGTATTGTTCGTTGTCAAGTTGAAAGTGTTCTAAGAACTCTCACGGTGTTCTGAAATGTTCGTAGGGGGTGTTCTGAAGATGCTGTCCGTATTGTTCTGTGGCAAGCTGAAAGTGTTCTAAGAACTCACGCGGTGTCCTGTAATGTTCGTAGGGGGTGTCCTGAAGACGCTGTCCGTATTGTTCTGTGGCAAGCTGAATGTGTTCTAAGAAGTCTCGCAGCGTCCTGAAATGTTCACAAATAAACAAAATGGGGGTGTTCTCAGGACGCTGTCCGTATTGTTCGTTTTCAAGTTGAAAGTGTTCTAAGAACTCTCGCGGTGTCCTGAAATGTTCGTAGGGGGTGTCCTGAAGACGCTGTCCGTATTTTTCTGTGGCAAGCTGAATGTGTTCTAAGAAGTCTTGCGGTGTCCTAAAATGTTTGCAAATAAACAAAATGGGGGTGTGTTCTAAGAACTCACGCGGTCTACTCATGTTCGTAGGGGGTGTCCTGAAGACGCTGTCCGTATTGTTCTGTGGCAAGCTGAATGTGTTCTAAGAACTCTCGCGGTGTCCTGAAATGTTCGCAAAAACAAAATGGGGTGTTCTGAGGACGCTGTCCGTATTGTTCGTTGTCAAGTTGAAAGTGTTCCAAGAACTCTCGCGGTGTCCTGAAATGTTCGTAGGGCGTGTCCTGAAGACGCTGTCCGTATTGTTCTGTGGCAAGCTGAATGTGTTCTAAGAACTCTCGCGGTGTCCTGAAATGTTCGCAAAAACAAAATGGGGTGTTCTGAGGACGCTGTCCGTATTGTTCGTTGTCAAGTTGAAAGTGTTCTAAGAACTCTCGCGGTGTTCTGAAATGTTCGTAGGGGGTGTCCTGAAGACGCTGTCTGTATTCTTCTGTCGCGAGCTGAATGTGTTCTAAGAAGTCTTGCGGTGTCCTGAAATGTTTGCAAATAAACAAAATGAGGGTGTGTTCTAAGAACTCACGCGGTGTCCTCAATTGTTCGTAGGGGGTGTCCTGAAGACGCTGTCCATATAGTTCTGTGGCAAGCTGAATGTGTTCTAACAACTCTCGTGGAGTCCTGAAATGTTCGCAAAAACAAAATGGGGTGTTCTGAGGACGCTGTCCGTATTGTTCGTTGTCAAGTTGAAAGTGTTCTAAGAACTCTCGCGGTGTTCTGAAATGTTCGTAGGGGGTGTCCTGAAGACGCTGTCTGTATTCTTCTGTCGCGAGCTGAATGTGTTCTAAGAAGTCTTGCGGTGTCCTGAAATGTTTGCAAATAAACAAAATGAGGGTGTGTTCTAAGAACTCTCGTGGTGTCCTGAAATGTTCGCAAAAACAAAATGGGGGTGTTCTGAGGACGCTGTCCGTATTGTTCGTTGTCAAGTTGAAAGTGTTCTAAGAACTCTCACGGTGTTCTGAAATGTTCGTAGGGGGTGTTCTGAAGACGCTGTCCGTATTGTTCTGTGGCAAGCTGAAAGTGTTCTAAGAACTCACGCGGTGTCCTGAAATGTTCGTAGGGGGTGTCCTGAAGATGCTGTCCGTATTGTTCTGTGGCAAGCTGAATGTGTTCTAAGAAGTCTCGCAGCGTCCTGAAATGTTCACAAATAAACAAAATGGGGGTGTTCTCAGGACGCTGTCCGTATTGTTCGTTTTCAAGTTGAAAGTGTTCTAAGAACTCTCGCGGTGTCCTGAAATGTTCGTAGTGGGTGTCCTGAAGACGCTGTCGTTATTGTTCTCTCTCAAGTTGAAAGTGTTCTAAGAACTCACGCGGTGTCCTGAAATGTTCATAGGGGGTGTCCTGAAGACGCTGTCCGTATTGTTCTGTGGCAAGCTGAATGTGTTCTTAGAACTCTTGCGGTGTCCTGAAATGTTTGCAAATAAACAAAATGGGGGTGTGTTCTAAGAACTCACGCAGTGTCCTCAAATGTTCGTAGGGGGTGTCCTGAAGACTCTGTCCATATTGTTCTGTGGCAAGCTGAATGTGTTCTAACAACTCTCGTGGTGTCCTGAAATGTTCGCAAAAACAAAATGGGGGTGTTCTGAGGACGCTGTCCGTATTGTTCGTTGTCAAGTTGAAAGTGTTCTAAGAACTCTCGCGGTGTTCTGAAATGTTCGTACGGGTTGTCCTGAAGACGCTGTCCGTATTGTTCGATGGCAAGTTGAATGTGTTCTAAGAACTCTCGCGGTGTCCTGAAATGTTTGTAAATAAACAAAATGGGGGTGTGTTCTAAGAACTCACCCGGTGTCCTGAAATGTTCGTAGGGGGTGTCCTGAAGACGCTGTTCGTATTGTTCTCTCTCAAGTTGAAAGTGTTCTAAGAACTCACGCGGTGTCCTGAAATGTTCGTATGGGGTGTCCTGAAGACGCTGTCTGTATTGTTCTGTGGCAAGCTGAATGTGTTCTAAGAACTCTTGCGGTGTCCTGAAATGTTTGCAAATAAACAAAATGGGGGTGTGTTCTAAGAACTCACGCGGTGTCCTCAAATGTTCGTAGGGGGTGTCCTGAAGACGCTGTCCATATTGTTCTGTGGCAAGCTGAATGTGTTCTAACAACTCTCGTGGTGTCCTGAAATGTTCGCAAAAACAAAATGGGGGTGTTCTGAGGACGCTGTCCGTATTGTTCGTTGTCAAGTTGAAAGTGTTCTAAGAACTCTCGCGGTGTTCTGAAATGTTCGTACGGGTTGTCCTGAAGACGCTGTCCGTATTGTTCGATGGCAAGTTGAATGTGTTCTAAGAACTCTCGCGGTGTCCTGAAATGTTTGTAAATAAACAAAATGGGGGTGTTCTGAAAACGCTGTCCGTATTGTTTGTTGTCAAGTTGAAAGTGTTGTAAGAACTCTCGCGGTGTCCTGAAATGTTCGTAGGGGGTGTCCTGAAGACGCTGTCCGTATTTTTCTGTGGCAAGCTGAATGTGTTCTAAGAAGTCTTGCGGCGTCCTAAAATGTTTGCAAATAAACAAAATGGGGGTGTGTTCTAAGAACTCAAGCGGTCTACTCATGTTCGTAGGGGGTGTCCTGAAGACGCTGTCCGTATTGTTCTGTGGCAAGCTGAATGTGTTCTAAGAACTCTCGCGGTGTCTTGAAATGTTCACAAAAACAAAATGGGGGTGTTCTGAGGACGCTGTCCGTATTGTTAGTTGTCAAGTTGAAAGTGTTCTAAGAACTCACGCGGTGTCCTGAAATGTTCGTAGGGCGTGTCCTGAAGACGCTGTCCGTATTGTTCTGTGGCAAGCTGAATGTGTTCTAAGAACTCTCGCGGTGTCCTGAAATGTTTGCAAATAAACAAAATGGGGGTGTGTTCTAAGAACTCACGCAGTGTCCTCAATTGTTCGTAGGGGGTGTCCTGAAGACGCTGTCCGTATAGTTCTGTGGCAAGCTGAATGTGTTCTAACAACTCTCGTGGAGTCCTGAAATGTTCGCAAAAACAAAATGGGGTGTTCTGAGGACGCTGTCCGTATTGTTCGTTGTCAAGTTGAAAGTGTTCTAAGAACTCTCGCGGTGTTCTGAAATGTTCGTAGGGGGTGTCCTGAAGATGCTGTCTGTATTCTTCTGTCGCGAGCTGAATGTGTTCTAAGAAGTCTTGCGGTGTCCTGAAATGTTTGCAAATAAACAAAATGAGGGTGTGTTCTAAGAACTCTCGTGGTGTCCTGAAATGTTCGCAAAAACAAAATGGGGGTGTTCTGAGGACGCTGTCCGTATTGTTCGTTGTCAAGTTGAAAGTGTTCTAAGAACTCTCACGGTGTTCTGAAATGTTCGTAGGGGGTGTTCTGAAGATGCTGTCCGTATTGTTCTGTGGCAAGCTGAAAGTGTTCTAAGAACTCACGCGGTGTCCTGAAATGTTCGTAGGGGGTGTCCTGAAGACGCTGTCCGTATTGTTCTGTGGCAAGCTGAATGTGTTCTAAGAAGTCTCGCAGCGTCCTGAAATGTTCACAAATAAACAAAATGGGGGTGTTCTCAGGACGCTGTCCGTATTGTTCGTTTTCAAGTTGAAAGTGTTCTAAGAACTCTCGCGGTGTCCTGAAATGTTCGTAGGGGGTGTCCTGAAGACGCTGTCCGTATTTTTCTGTGGCAAGCTGAATGTGTTCTAAGAAGTCTTGCGGTGTCCTAAAATGTTTGCAAATAAACAAAATGGGGGTGTGTTCTAAGAACTCACGCGGTCTACTCATGTTCGTAGGGGGTGTCCTGAAGACGCTGTCCGTATTGTTCTGTGGCAAGCTGAATGTGTTCTAAGAACTCTCGCGGTGTCCTGAAATGTTCACAAAAACAAAATGGGGGTGTTCTGAGGACGCTGTCCGTATTGTTAGTTGTCAAGTTGAAAGTGTTCTAAGAACTCACGCGGTGTCCTGAAATGTTCGTAGGGCGTGTCCTGAAGACGCTGTCCGTATTGTTCTGTGGCAAGCTGAATGTGTTCTAAGAACTCTCGCGGTGTCCTGAAATGTTCGCAAAAACAAAATGGGGTGTTCTGAGGACGCTGTCAGTATTGTTCGTTGTCAAGTTGAAAGTGTTCTAAGAACTCTCGCGGTGTTCTGAAATGTTCGTAGGGGGTGTCCTGAAGACGCTGTCTGTATTCTTCTGTCGCAAGCTGAATGTGTTCTAAGAAGTCTTGCGGTGTCCTGAAATGTTTGCAAATAAACAAAATGGGGGTGTGTTCTAAGAACTCACACGGTGTCCTCAATTGTTCGTAGGGGGTGTCCTGAAGACGCTGTCCGTATAGTTCTGTGGCAAGCTGAATGTGTTCTAACAACTCTCGTGGAGTCCTGAAATGTTCGCAAAAACAAAATGGGGTGTTCTGAGGACGCTGTCCGTATTGTTCGTTGTCAAGTTGAAAGTGTTCTAAGAACTCTCGCGGTGTTCTGAAATGTTCGTAGGGGGTGTCCTGAAGACGCTGTCTGTATTCTTCTGTCGCGAGCTGAATGTGTTCTAAGAAGTCTTGCGGTGTCCTGAAATGTTTGCAAATAAACAAAATGAGGGTGTGTTCTAAGAACTCTCGTGGTGTCCTGAAATGTTCGCAAAAACAAAATGGGGGTGTTCTGAGGACGCTGTCCGTATTGTTAGTTGTCAAGTTGAAAGTGTTCTAAGAACTCACGCGGTGTCCTGAAATGTTCGTAGGGCGTGTCCTGAAGACGCTGTCCGTATTGTTCTGTGGCAAGCTGAATGTGTTCTAAGAACTCTCGCGGTGTCCTGAAATGTTCGCAAAAACAAAATGGGGTGTTCTGAGGACGCTGTCCGTATTGTTCGTTGTCAAGTTGAAAGTGTTCTAAGAACTCTCGCGGTGTTCTGAAATGTTCGTAGGGGGTGTCCTGAAGACGCTGTCTGTATTCTTCTGTCGCGAGCTGAATGTGTTCTAAGAAGTCTTGCGGTGTCCTAAAATGTTTGCAAATAAACAAAATGGGGGTGTGTTCTAAGAACTCACGCGGTCTACTCATGTTCGTAGGGGGTGTCCTGAAGACGCAGTCCGTATTGTTCTGTGGCAAGCTGAATGTGTTCTAAGAACACTCGCGGTGTCCTGAAATGTTCACAAAAACAAAATGGGGGTGTTCTGAGGACGCTGTCCGTATTGTTAGTTGTCAAGTTGAAAGTGTTCTAAGAACTCACGCGGTGTCCTGAAATGTTCGTAGGGCGTGTCCTGAAGACGCTGTCCGTATTGTTCTGTGGCAAGCTGAATGTGTTCTAAGAACTCTCGCGGTGTCCTGAAATGTTCGCAAAAACAAAATGGGGTGTTCTGAGGACGCTGTCCGTATTGTTCGTTGTCAAGTTGAAAGTGTTCTAAGAACTCTCGCGGTGTTCTGAAATGTTCGTAGGGGGTGTCCTGAAGACGCTGTCTGTATTCTTCTGTCGCGAGCTGAATGTGTTCTAAGAAGTCTTGCGGTGTCCTGAAATGTTTGCAAATAAACAAAATGAGGGTGTGTTCTAAGAACTCACGCGGTGTCCTCAATTGTTCGTAGGGGGTGTCCTGAAGACGCTGTCCGTATAGTTCTGTGGCAAGCTGAATGTGTTCTAACAACTCTCGCGGAGTCCTGAAATGTTCGCAAAAACAAAATGGGGTGTTCTGAGGACGCTGTCCGTATTGTTCGTTGTCAAGTTGAAAGTGTTCTAAGAACTCTCGCGGTGTTCTGAAATGTTCGTAGGGGGTGTCCTGAAGACGCTGTCTGTATTCTTCTGTCGCGAGCTGAATGTGTTCTAAGAAGTCTTGCGGTGTCCTGAAATGTGTTCTAAGAACTCTCACGGTGTTCTGAAATGTTCGTAGGGGGTGTTCTGAAGACGCTGTCCGTATTGTTCGATGGCAAGTTGAATGTGTTCTAAGAACTCTCGCGGTGTCCTGGAATGTTCACAAATAAACAAAATGGGGGTGTTCTCAGGACGCTGCCCGTATTATTCGTTGTCAAGTTGAAAGTGTTCTAAGAACTCTCGTGATGTCCTGAAATGTTCGTAGGGGGTGCCCTGAAGCCGCTGTCCGTATTGTTCTCTGGCAAGTTGAAAGTGTTCTAAGAACTCACGCGGTGTCCTGAAATGTTCGTAGGGGGTGTCCTGAAGACGCTGTCTGTATTGTTCTGTGGCAAGCTGAATGTGTTCTAAGAACTCACGAGGTGTCCTGAAATGTTCGTAGGGGGTGTTCTGAAGACGCTGTCCGTATTGTTCTGTGGCAAGCTGAAAGTGTTCCAAGAACTCACGCGGTGTCCTGAAATGTTCGTAGGGGGTGTCCTGAAGACGCTGTCCGTATTGTTCTGTGCAAGCTGAATGTGTTCTAAGAAGTCTCGCAGTGTCCTGAAATGTTCACAAATAAACAAAATGGGGGTGTTCTCAGGACGCTGTCCGTATTGTTCGTTGTCAAGTTGAAAGTGTTCTAAGAACTCTCGCGGTGTCCTGAAATGTTCGTAGGGGGTGTCCTGAAGACGCTGTCCGTATTGTTCTCTCTCAAGTTGAAAGTGTTCTAAGAACTCACGCGGTGTCCTGAAATGTTCGTATGGGGTGTCCTGAAGACGCTGTCTGTATTGTTCTGTGGCAAGCTGAATGTGTTCTAACAACTCTCGTGGTGTCCTGAAATGTTCGCAAAAACAAAATGGGGGTGTTCTGAGGACGCTGTCCGTATTGTTCGTTGTCAAGTTGAAAGTGTTCTAAGAACTCTCGCGGTGTTCTGAAATGTTCATACGGGTTGTCCTGAAGACGCTGTCCGTATTGTTCGATGGCAAGTTGAATGTGTTCTAAGAACTCTTGCGGTGTCCTGAAATGTTTGCAAATAAACAAAATGGGGGTGTTCTGAAAACGCTGTCCGTATTGTTTGTTGTCAAGTTGAAAGTGTTGTAAGAACTCTCGCGGTGTCCTGAAATGTTCGTAGGGGGTGTCCTGAAGACGCTGTCCGTATTTTTCTGTGGCAAGCTGAATGTGTTCTAAGAAGTCTTGCGGTGTCCTGAAATGTTTGCAAATAAACAAAATGGGGGTGTGTTCTAAGATCTCACGCGGTCTACTCATGTTCGTAGGGGGTGTCCTGAAGACGCTGTCCGTATTGTTCTGTGGCAAGCTGAATGTGTTCTAAGAACTCTCGCGGTGTCCTGAAATGTTTGCAAATAAAGAAAATGGGGGTGTGTTCTAAGAACTCACACGGTGTCCTCAATTGTTCGTAGGGGGTGTCCTGAAGACGCTGTCCGTATAGTTCTGTGGCAAGCTGAATGTGTTCTAACAACTCTCGTGGAGTCCTGAAATGTTCGCAAAAACAAAATGGGGTGTTCTGAGGACGCTGTCCGTATTGTTCGTTGTCAAGTTGAAAGTGTTCTAAGAACTCTCGCGGTGTTCTGAAATGTTCGTAGGGGGTGTCCTGAAGACGCTGTCTGTATTCTTCTGTTGCGAGCTGAATGTGTTCTAAGAAGTCTTGCGGTGTCCTGAAATGTTTGCAAATAAACAAAATGAGGGTGTGTTCGAAGAACTCTCGTGGTGTCCTGAAATGTTCGCAAAAACAAAATGGGGGTGTTCTGAGGACGCTGTCCGTATTGTTAGTTGTCAAGTTGAAAGTGTTCTAAGAACTCACGCGGTGTCCTGAAATGTTCGTAGGGCGTGTCCTGAAGACGCTGTCCGTATTGTTCTGTGGCAAGCTGAATGTGTTCTAAGAACTCTCGCGGTGTCCTGAAATGTTCGCAAAAACAAAATGGGGTGTTCTGAGGACGCTGTCCGTATTGTTCGTTGTCAAGTTGAAAGTGTTCTAAGAACTCTCGCGGTGTTCTGAAATGTTCGTAGGGGGTGTACTGAAGACGCTGTCTGTATTCTTCTGTCGCGAGCTGAATGTGTTCTAAGAAGTCTTGCGGTGTCCTAAAATGTTTGCAAATAAACAAAATGGGGGTGTGTTCTAAGAACTCACGCGGTCTACTCATGTTCGTAGGGGGTGTCCTGAAGACGCTGTCCGTATTGTTCTGTGGCAAGCTGAATGTGTTCTAAGAACTCTCGCGGTGTCCTGAAATGTTCGCAAAAACAAAATGGGGTGTTCTGAGGACGCTGTCCGTATTGTTCGTTGTCAAGTTGAAAGTGTTCCAAGAACTCTCGCGGTGTCCTGAAATGTTCGTAGGGCGTGTCCTGAAGACGCTGTCCGTATTGTTCTGTGGCAAGCTGAATGTGTTCTAAGAACTCTCGCGGTGTCCTGAAATGTTCGCAAAAACAAAATGGGGTGTTCTGAGGACGCTGTCCGTATTGTTCGTTGTCAAGTTGAAAGTGTTCTAAGAACTCTCGCGGTGTTCTGAAATGTTCGTAGGGGGTGTCCTGAAGACGCTGTCTGTATTCTTCTGTCGCGAGCTGAATGTGTTCTAAGAAGTCTTGCGGTGTCCTGAAATGTTTGCAAATAAACAAAATGAGGGTGTGTTCTAAGAACTCACGCGGTGTCCTCAATTGTTCGTAGGGGGTGTCCTGAAGACGCTGTCCATATAGTTCTGTGGCAAGCTGAATGTGTTCTAACAACTCTCGTGGAGTCCTGAAATGTTCGCAAAAACAAAATGGGGTGTTCTGAGGACGCTGTCCGTATTGTTCGTTGTCAAGTTGAAAGTGTTCTAAGAACTCTCGCGGTGTTCTGAAATGTTCGTAGGGGGTGTCCTGAAGACGCTGTCTGTATTCTTCTGTCGCGAGCTGAATGTGTTCTAAGAAGTCTTGCGGTGTCCTGAAATGTTTGCAAATAAACAAAATGAGGGTGTGTTCTAAGAACTCTCGTGGTGTCCTGAAATGTTCGCAAAAACAAAATGGGGGTGTTCTGAGGACGCTGTCCGTATTGTTCGTTGTCAAGTTGAAAGTGTTCTAAGAACTCTCACGGTGTTCTGAAATGTTCGTAGGGGGTGTTCTGAAGACGCTGTCCGTATTGTTCTGTGGCAAGCTGAAAGTGTTCTAAGAACTCACGCGGTGTCCTGAAATGTTCGTAGGGGGTGTCCTGAAGATGCTGTCCGTATTGTTCTGTGGCAAGCTGAATGTGTTCTAAGAAGTCTCGCAGCGTCCTGAAATGTTCACAAATAAACAAAATGGGGGTGTTCTCAGGACGCTGTCCGTATTGTTCGTTTTCAAGTTGAAAGTGTTCTAAGAACTCTCGCGGTGTCCTGAAATGTTCGTAGGGGGTGTCCTGAAGACGCTGTCGTTATTGTTCTCTCTCAAGTTGAAAGTGTTCTAAGAACTCACGCGGTGTCCTGAAATGTTCATAGGGGGTGTCCTGAAGACGCTGTCCGTATTGTTCTGTGGCAAGCTGAATGTGTTCTTAGAACTCTTGCGGTGTCCTGAAATGTTTGCAAATAAACAAAATGGGGGTGTGTTCTAAGAACTCACGCAGTGTCCTCAAATGTTCGTAGGGGGTGTCCTGAAGACTCTGTCCATATTGTTCTGTGGCAAGCTGAATGTGTTCTAACAACTCTCGTGGTGTCCTGAAATGTTCGCAAAAACAAAATGGGGGTGTTCTGAGGACGCTGTCCGTATTGTTCGTTGTCAAGTTGAAAGTGTTCTAAGAACTCTCGCGGTGTTCTGAAATGTTCGTACGGGTTGTCCTGAAGACGCTGTCCGTATTGTTCGATGGCAAGTTGAATGTGTTCTAAGAACTCTCGCGGTGTCCTGAAATGTTTGTAAATAAACAAAATGGGGGTGTGTTCTAAGAACTCACCCGGTGTCCTGAAATGTTCGTAGGGGGTGTCCTGAAGACGCTGTTCGTATTGTTCTCTCTCAAGTTGAAAGTGTTCTAAGAACTCACGCGGTGTCCTGAAATGTTCGTATGGGGTGTCCTGAAGACGCTGTCTGTATTGTTCTGTGGCAAGCTGAATGTGTTCTAAGAACTCTTGCGGTGTCCTGAAATGTTTGCAAATAAACAAAATGGGGGTGTGTTCTAAGAACTCACGCGGTGTCCTCAAATGTTCGTAGGGGGTGTCCTGAAGACGCTGTCCATATTGTTCTGTGGCAAGCTGAATGTGTTCTAACAACTCTCGTGGTGTCCTGAAATGTTCGCAAAAACAAAATGGGGGTGTTCTGAGGACGCTGTCCGTATTGTTCGTTGTCAAGTTGAAAGTGTTCTAAGAACTCTCGCGGTGTTCTGAAATGTTCGTACGGGTTGTCCTGAAGACGCTGTCCGTATTGTTCGATGGCAAGTTGAATGTGTTCTAAGAACTCTCGCGGTGTCCTGAAATGTTTGTAAATAAACAAAATGGGGGTGTTCTGAAAACGCTGTCCGTATTGTTTGTTGTCAAGTTGAAAGTGTTGTAAGAACTCTCGCGGTGTCCTGAAATGTTCGTAGGGGGTGTCCTGAAGACGCTGTCCGTATTTTTCTGTGGCAAGCTGAATGTGTTCTAAGAAGTCTTGCGGCGTCCTAAAATGTTTGCAAATAAACAAAATGGGGGTGTGTTCTAAGAACTCAAGCGGTCTACTCATGTTCGTAGGGGGTGTCCTGAAGACGCTGTCCGTATTGTTCTGTGGCAAGCTGAATGTGTTCTAAGAACTCTCGCGGTGTCTTGAAATGTTCACAAAAACAAAATGGGGGTGTTCTGAGGACGCTGTCCGTATTGTTAGTTGTCAAGTTGAAAGTGTTCTAAGAACTCACGCGGTGTCCTGAAATGTTCGTAGGGCGTGTCCTGAAGACGCTGTCCGTATTGTTCTGTGGCAAGCTGAATGTGTTCTAAGAACTCTCGCGGTGTCCTGAAATGTTTGCAAATAAACAAAATGGGGGTGTGTTCTAAGAACTCACGCAGTGTCCTCAATTGTTCGTAGGGGGTGTCCTGAAGACGCTGTCCGTATAGTTCTGTGGCAAGCTGAATGTGTTCTAACAACTCTCGTGGAGTCCTGAAATGTTCGCAAAAACAAAATGGGGTGTTCTGAGGACGCTGTCCGTATTGTTCGTTGTCAAGTTGAAAGTGTTCTAAGAACTCTCGCGGTGTTCTGAAATGTTCGTAGGGGGTGTCCTGAAGATGCTGTCTGTATTCTTCTGTCGCGAGCTGAATGTGTTCTAAGAAGTCTTGCGGTGTCCTGAAATGTTTGCAAATAAACAAAATGAGGGTGTGTTCTAAGAACTCTCGTGGTGTCCTGAAATGTTCGCAAAAACAAAATGGGGGTGTTCTGAGGACGCTGTCCGTATTGTTCGTTGTCAAGTTGAAAGTGTTCTAAGAACTCTCACGGTGTTCTGAAATGTTCGTAGGGGGTGTTCTGAAGATGCTGTCCGTATTGTTCTGTGGCAAGCTGAAAGTGTTCTAAGAACTCACGCGGTGTCCTGAAATGTTCGTAGGGGGTGTCCTGAAGACGCTGTCCGTATTGTTCTGTGGCAAGCTGAATGTGTTCTAAGAAGTCTCGCAGCGTCCTGAAATGTTCACAAATAAACAAAATGGGGGTGTTCTCAGGACGCTGTCCGTATTGTTCGTTTTCAAGTTGAAAGTGTTCTAAGAACTCTCGCGGTGTCCTGAAATGTTCGTAGGGGGTGTCCTGAAGACGCTGTCCGTATTTTTCTGTGGCAAGCTGAATGTGTTCTAAGAAGTCTTGCGGTGTCCTAAAATGTTTGCAAATAAACAAAATGGGGGTGTGTTCTAAGAACTCACGCGGTCTACTCATGTTCGTAGGGGGTGTCCTGAAGACGCTGTCCGTATTGTTCTGTGGCAAGCTGAATGTGTTCTAAGAACTCTCGCGGTGTCCTGAAATGTTCACAAAAACAAAATGGGGGTGTTCTGAGGACGCTGTCCGTATTGTTAGTTGTCAAGTTGAAAGTGTTCTAAGAACTCACGCGGTGTCCTGAAATGTTCGTAGGGCGTGTCCTGAAGACGCTGTCCGTATTGTTCTGTGGCAAGCTGAATGTGTTCTAAGAACTCTCGCGGTGTCCTGAAATGTTCGCAAAAACAAAATGGGGTGTTCTGAGGACGCTGTCAGTATTGTTCGTTGTCAAGTTGAAAGTGTTCTAAGAACTCTCGCGGTGTTCTGAAATGTTCGTAGGGGGTGTCCTGAAGACGCTGTCTGTATTCTTCTGTCGCAAGCTGAATGTGTTCTAAGAAGTCTTGCGGTGTCCTGAAATGTTTGCAAATAAACAAAATGGGGGTGTGTTCTAAGAACTCACACGGTGTCCTCAATTGTTCGTAGGGGGTGTCCTGAAGACGCTGTCCGTATAGTTCTGTGGCAAGCTGAATGTGTTCTAACAACTCTCGTGGAGTCCTGAAATGTTCGCAAAAACAAAATGGGGTGTTCTGAGGACGCTGTCCGTATTGTTCGTTGTCAAGTTGAAAGTGTTCTAAGAACTCTCGCGGTGTTCTGAAATGTTCGTAGGGGGTGTCCTGAAGACGCTGTCTGTATTCTTCTGTCGCGAGCTGAATGTGTTCTAAGAAGTCTTGCGGTGTCCTGAAATGTTTGCAAATAAACAAAATGAGGGTGTGTTCTAAGAACTCTCGTGGTGTCCTGAAATGTTCGCAAAAACAAAATGGGGGTGTTCTGAGGACGCTGTCCGTATTGTTAGTTGTCAAGTTGAAAGTGTTCTAAGAACTCACGCGGTGTCCTGAAATGTTCGTAGGGCGTGTCCTGAAGACGCTGTCCGTATTGTTCTGTGGCAAGCTGAATGTGTTCTAAGAACTCTCGCGGTGTCCTGAAATGTTCGCAAAAACAAAATGGGGTGTTCTGAGGACGCTGTCCGTATTGTTCGTTGTCAAGTTGAAAGTGTTCTAAGAACTCTCGCGGTGTTCTGAAATGTTCGTAGGGGGTGTCCTGAAGACGCTGTCTGTATTCTTCTGTCGCGAGCTGAATGTGTTCTAAGAAGTCTTGCGGTGTCCTAAAATGTTTGCAAATAAACAAAATGGGGGTGTGTTCTAAGAACTCACGCGGTCTACTCATGTTCGTAGGGGGTGTCCTGAAGACGCAGTCCGTATTGTTCTGTGGCAAGCTGAATGTGTTCTAAGAACACTCGCGGTGTCCTGAAATGTTCACAAAAACAAAATGGGGGTGTTCTGAGGACGCTGTCCGTATTGTTAGTTGTCAAGTTGAAAGTGTTCTAAGAACTCACGCGGTGTCCTGAAATGTTCGTAGGGCGTGTCCTGAAGACGCTGTCCGTATTGTTCTGTGGCAAGCTGAATGTGTTCTAAGAACTCTCGCGGTGTCCTGAAATGTTCGCAAAAACAAAATGGGGTGTTCTGAGGACGCTGTCCGTATTGTTCGTTGTCAAGTTGAAAGTGTTCTAAGAACTCTCGCGGTGTTCTGAAATGTTCGTAGGGGGTGTCCTGAAGACGCTGTCTGTATTCTTCTGTCGCGAGCTGAATGTGTTCTAAGAAGTCTTGCGGTGTCCTGAAATGTTTGCAAATAAACAAAATGAGGGTGTGTTCTAAGAACTCACGCGGTGTCCTCAATTGTTCGTAGGGGGTGTCCTGAAGACGCTGTCCGTATAGTTCTGTGGCAAGCTGAATGTGTTCTAACAACTCTCGCGGAGTCCTGAAATGTTCGCAAAAACAAAATGGGGTGTTCTGAGGACGCTGTCCGTATTGTTCGTTGTCAAGTTGAAAGTGTTCTAAGAACTCTCGCGGTGTTCTGAAATGTTCGTAGGGGGTGTCCTGAAGACGCTGTCTGTATTCTTCTGTCGCGAGCTGAATGTGTTCTAAGAAGTCTTGCGGTGTCCTGAAATGTGTTCTAAGAACTCTCACGGTGTTCTGAAATGTTCGTAGGGGGTGTTCTGAAGACGCTGTCCGTATTGTTCGATGGCAAGTTGAATGTGTTCTAAGAACTCTCGCGGTGTCCTGGAATGTTCACAAATAAACAAAATGGGGGTGTTCTCAGGACGCTGCCCGTATTATTCGTTGTCAAGTTGAAAGTGTTCTAAGAACTCTCGTGATGTCCTGAAATGTTCGTAGGGGGTGCCCTGAAGCCGCTGTCCGTATTGTTCTCTGGCAAGTTGAAAGTGTTCTAAGAACTCACGCGGTGTCCTGAAATGTTCGTAGGGGGTGTCCTGAAGACGCTGTCTGTATTGTTCTGTGGCAAGCTGAATGTGTTCTAAGAACTCACGAGGTGTCCTGAAATGTTCGTAGGGGGTGTTCTGAAGACGCTGTCCGTATTGTTCTGTGGCAAGCTGAAAGTGTTCCAAGAACTCACGCGGTGTCCTGAAATGTTCGTAGGGGGTGTCCTGAAGACGCTGTCCGTATTGTTCTGTGCAAGCTGAATGTGTTCTAAGAAGTCTCGCAGTGTCCTGAAATGTTCACAAATAAACAAAATGGGGGTGTTCTCAGGACACTGTCCGTATTGTTCGTTGTCAAGTTGAAAGTGTTCTAAGAACTCTCGCGGTGTCCTGAAATGTTCGTAGGGGGTGTCCTGAAGACGCTGTCCGTATTGTTCTCTCTCAAGTTGAAAGTGTTCTAAGAACTCACGCGGTGTCCTGAAATGTTCGTATGGGGTGTCCTGAAGACGCTGTCTGTATTGTTCTGTGGCAAGCTGAATGTGTTCTAACAACTCTCGTGGTGTCCTGAAATGTTCGCAAAAACAAAATGGGGGTGTTCTGAGGACGCTGTCCGTATTGTTCGTTGTCAAGTTGAAAGTGTTCTAAGAACTCTCGCGGTGTTCTGAAATGTTCATACGGGTTGTCCTGAAGACGCTGTCCGTATTGTTCGATGGCAAGTTGAATGTGTTCTAAGAACTCTTGCGGTGTCCTGAAATGTTTGCAAATAAACAAAATGGGGGTGTTCTGAAAACGCTGTCCGTATTGTTTGTTGTCAAGTTGAAAGTGTTGTAAGAACTCTCGCGGTGTCCTGAAATGTTCGTAGGGGGTGTCCTGAAGACGCTGTCCGTATTTTTCTGTGGCAAGCTGAATGTGTTCTAAGAAGTCTTGCGGTGTCCTGAAATGTTTGCAAATAAACAAAATGGGGGTGTGTTCTAAGATCTCACGCGGTCTACTCATGTTCGTAGGGGGTGTCCTGAAGACGCTGTCCGTATTGTTCTGTGGCAAGCTGAATGTGTTCTAAGAACTCTCGCGGTGTCCTGAAATGTTTGCAAATAAAGAAAATGGGGGTGTGTTCTAAGAACTCACACGGTGTCCTCAATTGTTCGTAGGGGGTGTCCTGAAGACGCTGTCCGTATAGTTCTGTGGCAAGCTGAATGTGTTCTAACAACTCTCGTGGAGTCCTGAAATGTTCGCAAAAACAAAATGGGGTGTTCTGAGGACGCTGTCCGTATTGTTCGTTGTCAAGTTGAAAGTGTTCTAAGAACTCTCGCGGTGTTCTGAAATGTTCGTAGGGGGTGTCCTGAAGACGCTGTCTGTATTCTTCTGTTGCGAGCTGAATGTGTTCTAAGAAGTCTTGCGGTGTCCTGAAATGTTTGCAAATAAACAAAATGAGGGTGTGTTCGAAGAACTCTCGTGGTGTCCTGAAATGTTCGCAAAAACAAAATGGGGGTGTTCTGAGGACGCTGTCCGTATTGTTAGTTGTCAAGTTGAAAGTGTTCTAAGAACTCACGCGGTGTCCTGAAATGTTCGTAGGGCGTGTCCTGAAGACGCTGTCCGTATTGTTCTGTGGCAAGCTGAATGTGTTCTAAGAACTCTCGCGGTGTCCTGAAATGTTCGCAAAAACAAAATGGGGTGTTCTGAGGACGCTGTCCGTATTGTTCGTTGTCAAGTTGAAAGTGTTCTAAGAACTCTCGCGGTGTTCTGAAATGTTCGTAGGGGGTGTACTGAAGACGCTGTCTGTATTCTTCTGTCGCGAGCTGAATGTGTTCTAAGAAGTCTTGCGGTGTCCTGAAATGTTTGCAAATAAACAAAATGAGGGTGTGTTCTAAGAACTCACGCGGTGTCCTCAATTGTTCGTAGGGGGTGTCCTGAAGACGCTGTCCGTATAGTTCTGTGGCAAGCTGAATGTGTTCTAACAACTCTCGCGGAGTCCTGAAATGTTCGCAAAAACAAAATGGGGTGTTCTGAGGACGCTGTCCGTATTGTTCGTTGTCAAGTTGAAAGTGTTCTAAGAACTCTCGCGGTGTTCTGAAATGTTCATAGGGGGTGTCCTGAAGACGCTGTCTGTATTCTTCTGTCGCGAGCTGAATGTGTTCTAAGAAGTCTTGCGGTGTCCTGAAATGTGTTCTAAGAACTCTCACGGTGTTCCGAAATGTTCGTAGGGGGTGTTCTGAAGACGCTGTCCGTATTGTTCTGTGGCAAGCTGAAAGTGTTCTAAGAACTCACGCGGTGTCATGAAATGTTCGTAGGGGGTGTCCTGAAGATGCTGTCCGTATTGTTCTGTTGCAAGCTGAATGTGTTCTAAGAAGTCTCGCAGCGTCCTGAAATGTTCACAAATAAACAAAATGGGGGTGTTCTCAGGACGCTGTCCGTATTGTTCGTTTTCAAGTTGAAAGTGTTCTAAGAACTCTCGCGGTGTCCTGAAATGTTCGTAGGGGGTGTCCTGAAGACGCTGTCGTTATTGTTCTCTCTCAAGTTGAAAGTGTTCTAAGAACTCACGCGGTGTCCTGAAATGTTCATAGGGGGTGTCCTGAAGACGCTGTCCGTATTGTTCTGTGGCAAGCTGAATGTGTTCTTAGAACTCTTGCGGTGTCCTGAAATGTTTGCAAATAAACAAAATGGGGGTGTGTTCTAAGAACTCACGCAGTGTCCTCAAATGTTCGTAGGGGGTGTCCTGAAGACGCTGTCCATATTGTTCTGTGGCAAGCTCAATGTGTTCTATGAACTCTTGCGGTGTCCTGAAATGTTCACAAAAACAAAATGGGGGTGTTCTGAGGACGCTGTCCATATTGTTCGTTGTCAAGTTGAAAGTGTTCTAAGAACTCTCGCAGTGTTCTGAAATGTTCATAGGGGGTGTTCTGAAGACGCTGTCCGTATTGTTCATTGTCAAGTTGAAAGTGTTCTAAGAACTCTCACGGTGTTCTGAAATGTTCGTAGGGGGTGTCCTGAAGACGCTGTCCGTATTGTTCGATGGCAAGTTGAATGTGTTCTAAGAACTCTCGCGGTGTCCTGGAATGTTCACAAATAAACAAAATGGGGGTGTTCTCAGGACGCTGCCCGTATTATTCGTTGTCAAGTTGAAAGTGTTCTAAGAACTCTCGTGATGTCCTGAAATGTTCGTAGGGGGTGCCCTGAAGCCGCTGTCCGTATTGTTCTCTGGCAAGTTGAAAGTGTTCTAAGAACTCACGCGGTGTCCTGAAATGTTCGTAGGGGGTGTCCTGAAGACGCTGTCTGTATTGTTCTGTGGCAAGCTAAATGTGTTCTAAGAACTCACGAGGTGTCCTGAAATGTTCGTAGGGGGTGTTCTGAAGACGCTGTCCGTATTGTTCTGTGGCAAGCTGAAAGTGTTCCAAGAACTCACGCGGTGTCCTGAAATGTTCGTAGGGGGTGTCCTGAAGACGCTGTCCGTATTGTTCTGTGCAAGCTGAATGTGTTCTAAGAAGTCTCGCAGTGTCCTGAAATGTTCACAAATAAACAAAATGGGGGTGTTCTCAGGACGCTGTCCGTATTGTTCGTTGTCAAGTTGAAAGTGTTCTAAGAACTCTCGCGGTGTCTTGAAATGTTCGTAGGGGGTGTCCTGAAGACGCTGTCCGTATTGTTCTCTCTCAAGTTGAAAGTGTTCTAAGAACTCACGCGGTGTCCTGAAATGTTCGTATGGGGTGTCCTGAAGACGCTGTCTGTATTGTTCTGTGGCAAGCTGAATGTGTTCTAACAACTCTCGTGGTGTCCTGAAATTTTCGCAAAAACAAAATGGGGGTGTTCTGAGGACGCTGTCCGTATTGTTCGTTGTCAAGTTGAAAGTGTTCTAAGAACTCTCGCGGTGTTCTGAAATGTTCATACGGGTTGTCCTGAAGACGCTGTCCGTATTTTTCGATGGCAAGTTGAATGTGTTCTAAGAACTCTCGCGGTGTCCTGAAATGTTTGCAAATAAACAAAATGGGGGTGTTCTGAAAACGCTGTCTGTATTGTTTGTTGTCAAGTTGAAAGTGTTGTAAGAACTCTCGCGGTGTCCTGAAATGTTCGTAGGGGGTGTCCTGAAGACGCTGTCCGTATTTTTCTGTGGCAAGCTGAATGTGTTCTAAGAAGTCTTGCGGTGTCCTGAAATGTTTGCAAATAAACAAAATGGGGGTGTGTTCTAAGATCTTACGCTGTCTACTCATGTTCGTAGGGGGTGTCCTGAAGACGCTGTCCGTATTGTTCTGTGGCAAGCTGAATGTGTTCTAAGAACTCTCGCGGTGTCCTGAAATGTTCACAAAAACAAAATGGGGGTGTTCTGAGGACGCTGTCCGTATTGTTAGTTGTCAAGTTGAAAGTGTTCTAAGAACTCACGCGGTGTCCTGAAATGTTCGAAGGGCGTGTCCTGAAGACGCTGTCCGTATTGTTCTGTGGCAAGCTGAATGTGTTCTAAGAACTCTCGCGGTGTCCTGAAATGTTTGCAAATAAACAAAATGGGGGTGTGTTCTAAGAACTCACGCGGTGTCCTCAATTGTTCGTAGGGGGTGTCCTGAAGACGCTGTCCGTATAGTTCTGTGGCAAGCTGAATGTGTTCTAACAAATCTCGTGGAGTCCTGAAATGTTCGCAAAAACAAAATGGGGTGTTCTGAGGACGCTGTCCGTATTGTTCGTTGTCAAGTTGAAAGTGTTCTAAGAACTCTCGCGGTGTTCTGAAATGTTCGTAGGGGGTGTCCTGAAGACGCTGTCTGTATTCTTCTGTCGCGAGCTGAATGTGTTCTAAGAAGTCTTGCGGTGTCCTGAAATGTTTGCAAATAAACAAAATGAGGGTGTGTTCTAAGAACTCTCGTGGTGTCCTGAAATGTTCGCAAAAACAAAATGGGGGTGTTCTGAGGACGCTGTCCGTATTGTTCGTTGTCAAGTTGAAAGTGTTCTAAGAACTCTCACGGTGTTCTGAAATGTTCGTAGGGGGTGTTCTGAAGACGCTGTCCGTATTGTTCTGTGGCAAGCTGAAAGTGTTCTAAGAACTCACGCGGTGTCCGGAAATGTTCATAGGGGGTGTCCTGAAGACGCTGTCCGTATTGTTCTGTGGCAAGCTGAATGTGTTCTAAGAACTCTTGCGGTGTCTTGAAATGTTTGCAAATAAACAAAATGGGGGTGTGTTCTAAGAACTCACGCGGTATCCTCAAATATTCGTAGGGGGTGTCCTGAAGATGCTGTCCGTATTGTTCTGTGGCAAGCTGAATGTGTTCTAACAACTCTCGTGGTGTCCTGAAATGTTTGCAAAAACAAAATGGGGGTGTTCTGAGGACGCTGTCCGTATTGTTCGTTGTCAAGTTGAAAGTGTTCTAAGAACTCTCGCGGTGTTCTGAAATGTTCGTACGGGGTGTCCTGAAGAAGCTGTCCGTATTGTTCGATGGCAAGTTGAATGTGTTCTAAGAACTCTTGCGGTGTCCTGAAATGTTTGCAAATAAACAAAATGGGGGTGTTCTGAGAACGCTGTCCGTATTGTTTGTTGTCAAGTTGAAAGTGTTGTAAGAATTCTCGCGGTTTCCTCTAATGTTCGTAGGGGGTGTCCTGAAGACGCTGTCCGTATTTTTCTGTGGCAAGCTGAATGTGTTCTAAGAAGTCTTGCGGTGTCCTGAAATGTTTGCAAATAAACAAAATGGGGATGTGTTCTAAGAACTCACGCGGTCTACTCATGTTCGTAGGGGGTGTCCTGAAGACGCTGTCTGTATTGTTCGATGGCAAGTTGAATGTGTTCTAAGAACTCTTGCGGTGTCCTGAAATGTTCGCAAATAAACAAAATGGGGGTGTTCTGAGAACGCTGTCCGTATTGTTTGTTGTCAAGTTGAAAGTGTTGTAAGAACTCTCTCGGTGTCCTGAAATGATCGTAGAGGGTGTCCTGAAGACACTGTCTGTATTGTTCTGTGGCAAGCTGAAAGTCTTCTAAGAACTCACGCGGTGTCCTGAAATGTTCGTAGGGGGTGTCCTGAAGACGCTGTCCGTATTCTTCTGTGGCAAGCTGAATGTGTTCTAAGAAGTCTCGCGGTGTCCTGAAATGTTTGCAAATAAACAAAATGAGGGTGTGTTCTAAGAACTCTCGTGGTATCCTGAAATGTTCGCAAAAACCAAATGGGGGTGGTCTGAGGACGCTGTCCGTATTGTTCGTTGTCAAGTTGAAAGTGTTCTAAGAACTCTCACGGTGTTCTGAAATGTTTGTAGAGGGTGTTCTGAAGACGCTGTCTGTATTGTTCTGTGGCAAGCTGAAAGTGTTCTAAGAACACTCGTGGTGTCCTGGAATGTTCATAGGGGGTTTCCTGAAGACACTGTCCGGATTGTTCTCTGGCAAGTTGAAAGTGTCCTAAGAACTCTCACGGTGTTCTGAAATGTTCGTAGGGGGTGTCCTGAAGATGCTGTCCGTATTGTTCTGTGGCAAGCTGAATGTGTTCTAAGAACACTCGCGGTGTCCTGAAATGTTTGCAAATAAACAAAATGGGGGTGTGTTCTAAGAACTCACTCGGTGTCCTGAAATGTTCGTAGGGGGTGTCCTGAAGACGCTGTCCGTATTGTTCTGTGGCAAGCTGAATGTGTTCTAAGAACACTCGCGGTGTCCTGAAATGTTTGCAAATAAACAAAATGGGGGTGTGTTCTAAGAACTCACTCAGTGTCCTGAAATGTTCGTAGGGGGTGTCCTGAAGACGCTGTCCGTATTGTTCTGTGGCAAGCTGAATGTGTTCTAACAACCCTCGCGGTGTCCTGAAATGTTCACAAATAAACAAAATGGGGGTGTTCTCAGGACGCTGTCCGTATTGTTCGTTGTCAAGTTGAAAGTGTTCTAAGAACTCTCATGGTGTTCTGAAATGTTCGTAGGGGGTGTCCTGAAGACGCTGTCTGTATTCTTCTGTCGCGAGCTGAATGTGTTCTAAGAACACTCGCGGTGTCCTGAAATGTTTGCAAATAAACAAAATGGGGGTGTGTTCTAAGAACTCACTCGGTGTCCTGAAATGTTCGTAGGGGGTGTCCTGAAGACGCTGTCCGTATTGTTCTGTGGCAAGCTGAATGTGTTCTAACAACCCTTGCGGTGTCCTGAAATGTTCACAAATAAACAAAATGGGGGTGTTCTCAGGACGCTGTCGGTATTGTTCATTGTCAAGTTGAAAGTGTTCTAAGAACTCTCGCGGTGTCCTGAAATGTTCGTAGGGGTGTCCTGAAGACGCTGTTCGTATTGTTCTCTCGCAAGTTGAAAGTGTTCTAAGAACTCACGCAGTGTCCTGAAATGTTCGTAGGGGGTGTCCTGAAGACGCTGTCCGTATTGTTCTGTGGCAAGCTGAATGTGTTCTAACAACTCTCGTGGTGTCCTGAAATGTTCGCAAAAACGAAATGGGGGTGTTCTGAGGACCCTGTCCGTATTGTTCGTTGTCAAGTTGAAAGTGTTCTAAGAACTCTCGCGGTGTTCTGAAATGTTCGTAAGGGGTGTCCTGAAGACGCTGTCCGTATTGTTCGATGGCAAGTTGAATGTGTTCTAAGAACTCTCGCGGTGTCCTGAAATGTTTGCAAAAAAACAAAATGGGGGTGTTCTGAGAACGCTATCCGTATTGTTTGTTGTCAAGTTGAAAGTGTTGTAAGAACTCTCGCGGTGTCCTGAAATGTTCGTAGGGGGTGTCCTGAAGACGCTGTCCGTATTTTTCTGTGGCAAGCTGAATGTGTTCTAAGAAGTCTTGCGGTGTCCTGAAATGTTTGCAAATAAACAAAATTGGGGTGTGTTCTAAGAACTCACGCGGTCTACTCATGTTCGTAGGGGGTGTCCTGAAGACGCTGTCCGTATTGTTCTGTGGCAAGCTGAATGTGTTCTAAGAACTCTCGCGGTGTCCTGAAATGTTCACAAAAACATAATGGGGGTGTTCTGAGGACGCTGTCCGTATTGTTAGTTGTCAAGTTGAAAGTGTTCTAAGAACTCACGCAGTGTCCTGAAATGTTCGTAGGGCGTGTCCTGAAGACGCTGTCCGTATTGTTCTGTGGCAAGCTGAATGTGTTCTAAGAACTCTCGCGGTGTCCTGAAATGTTTGCAAATAAACAAAATGGGGGTGTGTTCTAAGAACTCACGCGGTGTCCTGAAATGTTCGTAGGGGGTGTCCTGAAGACGCTGTCCGTATTGTTCTGTGGCAAGCTGAATGTGTTCTAACAACTCTCATGGTGTCCTGAAATGTTCGCAAAAACAAAATGGGGTGTTCTGAGGACGCTCTCCGTATTGTTCGTTGTCAAGTTGTAAGTGTTCTAAGAACTCTCGCGATGTTCTGAAATGTTCATAGGGGGTGTTCTGAAGACGCTGTCCGTATTGTTCGTTGTCAAGTTGAAAGTGTTCTAAGAACTCTCGCTGTGTTCTGAAATGTTCGTAGGGGGTGTCCTGAAGACGCTGTCTGTATTGTTCAATGGCAAGTTGAATGTGTTCTAAGAACTCTCGCGGTGTCCTGAAATGTTGGCAAATAAACAAAATGGGGGTGTTCTGAGAACGCTGTCCGTATTGTTTGTTGTCAAGTTGAAAGTGTTGTAAGAACTCTCGCGGTGTCCTGAAATGTTCGTAGAGGGTGTCCTGAAGACGCTGTCTGTATTGTTCTGTGGCAAGCTGAAAGTCTTCTAAGAACTCACGCAGTGTCCTGAAATGTTCGTAGGGGGGGTCCTGAAGACGCTGTCCGTATTCTTCTGTGGCGAGCTGAATGTGTTCTAAGAAGTCTAGCGGTGTCCTGAAATGTTTACAAATAAAGAAAATGAGGGTGTGTTCTAAGAACTCTCGTGGTGTCCTGAAATGTTCGCAAAAACAAAATGGGGGTGTTCTGAGGACGCTGTCCGTATTGTTCGTTGTCAAGTTGAAAGTGTTCTAAGAACTCTCACAGTGTTCTGAAATGTTCGTAGGGGGTGTTCTGAATACGCTGTCCGTATTGTTCTGTGGCAAGCTGAAAGTGTTCCAAAGACTCACGCGGTGTCCTGAAATGTTCGTAGGGGGTGTCCTGAAGACGCTGTTCATATTGTTCTGTGGCAAGCTGAATGTGTTCTAAGAAGTCTCGCAGTGTCCTGAAATGTTCACAAATAAACAAAATGGGGGTGTTCTCAGGACGCTGTCCGTATTGTTCGTTGTCAAGTTGAAAGTGTTCTAAGAACTCTCGCGGTGTCCTGAAAAGTTCGTAGGGGGTGTCCTGAAGACGCTGTCCGTATTGTTCTCTCTCAAGTTGAAAGTGTTCTAAGAACTCACGCGGTGTCCTGAAATGTTCATGGGGGTGTCCTGAAGACGCTGTCCTTATTGTTCTGTGGCAAGCTGAATGTGTTCTAAGAACTCTTGCAGTGTCCTGAAATGTTTGCAAATAAACAAAATGGGGGTGTGTTCTAAGAACTCACGCTGTGTCCTCAAATGTTCGTAGGGGGTGTCCTGAAGATGATGTCCGTATTGTTCTGTGGCAAGCTGAATGTGTTCTAACAACTCTCGTGGTGTCCTGAAATGTTCGCAAAAACAAAATGGGGGTGTTCTGAGGACGCTGTCCGTATTGTTCGTTGTCAAGTTGAAAGTGTTCTAAGAACTCACGCGGTGTCCTGAAATGTTCGTAGGGCGTGTCCTGAAGACGCTGTCTGTATTGTTCTGTGGCAAGCTGAATGTGTTCTAAGAACTCTCGCGGTGTTCTGAAATGTGTGTACGTGGTGTCCTGAAGACGCTGTCCGTATTGTTCGATGGCAAGTTGAATGTGTTCTAAGAACTCTCGCGGTGTCCTGAAATGTTTGCAAATAAACAAAATGGGGGTGTTCTGAGAACGCTGTCCGTATTGTTTGTTGTCAAGTTGAAAGTGTTCTAAGAACTCACGCGGTGTTCTGAAATGTTCATAGGGGGTGTCCTGAAGACGCTGTCTGTATTGTTCGATGGCAAGTTGAATGTGTTCTAAGAACTCTCGCGGTGTCCTGAAATGTTCGCAAATAAACAAAATGGGGGTGTTCTGAGAACGCTGTCCGTATTGTTTGTTGTCAAGTTGAAAGTGTTCTAAGAACTCTCGCGGTGTTCTGAAATGTTCATACGGGTTGTCCTGAAGACGCTGTCCGTATTGTTCGATGGCAAGTTGAATGTGTTCTAACAACTCTCGTGGTGTCCTGAAATTTTCGCAAAAACAAAATGGGGGTGTTCTGAGGACGCTGTCCGTATTGTTCGTTGTCAAGTTGAAAGTGTTCTAAGAACTCTCGCGGTGTTCTGAAATGTTCATACGGGTTGTCCTGAAGACGCTGTCCGTATTGTTCGATGGCAAGTTGAATGTGTTCTAAGAACTCTCGCGGTGTCCTGAAATGTTTGCAAATAAACAAAATGGGGGTGTTCTGAAAACGCTGTCTGTATTGTTTGTTGTCAAGTTGAAAGTGTTGTAAGAACTCTCGCGGTGTCCTGAAATGTTCGTAGGGGGTGTCCTGAAGACGCTGTCCGTATTTTTCTGTGGCAAGCTGAATGTGTTCTAAGAAGTCTTGCGGTGTCCTGAAATGTTTGCAAATAAACAAAATGGGGGTGTGTTCTAAGATCTTACGCTGTCTACTCATGTTCGTAGGGGGTGTCCTGAAGACGCTGTCCGTATTGTTCTGTGGCAAGCTGAATGTGTTCTAAGAACTCTCGCGGTGTCCTGAAATGTTCACAAAAACAAAATGGGGGTGTTCTGAGGACGCTGTCCGTATTGTTAGTTGTCAAGTTGAAAGTGTTCTAAGAACTCACGCGGTGTCCTGAAATGTTCGAAGGGCGTGTCCTGAAGACGCTGTCCGTATTGTTCTGTGGCAAGCTGAATGTGTTCTAAGAAGTCTTGCGGTGTCCTGAAATGTTTGCAAATAAACAAAATGAGGGTGTGTTCTAAGAACTCTCGTGGTGTCCTCAATTGTTCGTAGGGGGTGTCCTGAAGACGCTGTCCGTATAGTTCTGTGGCAAGCTGAATGTGTTCTAACAAATCTCGTGGAGTCCTGAAATGTTCGCAAAAACAAAATGGGGTGTTCTGAGGACGCTGTCCGTATTGTTCGTTGTCAAGTTGAAAGTGTTCTAAGAACTCTCGCGGTGTTCTGAAATGTTCGTAGGGGGTGTCCTGAAGACGCTGTCTGTATTCTTCTGTCGCGAGCTGAATGTGTTCTAAGAAGTCTTGCGGTGTCCTGAAATGTTTGCAAATAAACAAAATGAGGGTGTGTTCTAAGAACTCTCGTGGTGTCCTGAAATGTTCGCAAAAACAAAATGGGGGTGTTCTGAGGACGCTGTCCGTATTGTTCGTTGTCAAGTTGAAAGTGTTCTAAGAACTCTCACGGTGTTCTGAAATGTTCGTAGGGGGTGTTCTGAAGACGCTGTCCGTATTGTTCTGTGGCAAGCTGAAAGTGTTCTAAGAACTCACGCGGTGTCCGGAAATGTTCATAGGGGGTGTCCTGAAGACGCTGTCCGTATTGTTCTGTGGCAAGCTGAATGTGTTCTAAGAACTCTTGCGGTGTCTTGAAATGTTTGCAAATAAACAAAATGGGGGTGTGTTCTAAGAACTCACGCGGTATCCTCAAATATTCGTAGGGGGTGTCCTGAAGATGCTGTCCGTATTGTTCTGTGGCAAGCTGAATGTGTTCTAACAACTCTCGTGGTGTCCTGAAATGTTTGCAAAAACAAAATGGGGGTGTTCTGAGGACGCTGTCCGTATTGTTCGTTGTCAAGTTGAAAGTGTTCTAAGAACTCTCGCGGTGTTCTGAAATGTTCGTACGGGGTGTCCTGAAGAAGCTGTCCGTATTGTTCGATGGCAAGTTGAATGTGTTCTAAGAACTCTTGCGGTGTCCTGAAATGTTTGCAAATAAACAAAATGGGGGTGTTCTGAGAACGCTGTCCGTATTGTTTGTTGTCAAGTTGAAAGTGTTGTAAGAATTCTCGCGGTTTCCTCTAATGTTCGTAGGGGGTGTCCTGAAGACGCTGTCCGTATTTTTCTGTGGCAAGCTGAATGTGTTCTAAGAAGTCTTGCGGTGTCCTGAAATGTTTGCAAATAAACAAAATGGGGATGTGTTCTAAGAACTCACGCGGTCTACTCATGTTCGTAGGGGGTGTCCTGAAGACGCTGTCTGTATTGTTCGATGGCAAGTTGAATGTGTTCTAAGAACTCTTGCGGTGTCCTGAAATGTTCGCAAATAAACAAAATGGGGGTGTTCTGAGAACGCTGTCCGTATTGTTTGTTGTCAAGTTGAAAGTGTTGTAAGAACTCTCTCGGTGTCCTGAAATGATCGTAGAGGGTGTCCTGAAGACACTGTCTGTATTGTTCTGTGGCAAGCTGAAAGTCTTCTAAGAACTCACGCGGTGTCCTGAAATGTTCGTAGGGGGTGTCCTGAAGACGCTGTCCGTATTCTTCTGTGGCAAGCTGAATGTGTTCTAAGAAGTCTCGCGGTGTCCTGAAATGTTTGCAAATAAACAAAATGAGGGTGTGTTCTAAGAACTCTCGTGGTATCCTGAAATGTTCGCAAAAACCAAATGGGGGTGGTCTGAGGACGCTGTCCGTATTGTTCGTTGTCAAGTTGAAAGTGTTCTAAGAACACTCGTGGTGTCCTGGAATGTTCATAGGGGGTTTCCTGAAGACACTGTCCGGATTGTTCTCTGGCAAGTTGAAAGTGTCCTAAGAACTCTCACGGTGTTCTGAAATGTTCGTAGGGGGTGTCCTGAAGATGCTGTCCGTATTGTTCTGTGGCAAGCTGAATGTGTTCTAAGAACACTCGCGGTGTCCTGAAATGTTTGCAAATAAACAAAATGGGGGTGTGTTCTAAGAACTCACTCGGTGTCCTGAAATGTTCGTAGGGGGTGTCCTGAAGACGCTGTCCGTATTGTTCTGTGGCAAGCTGAATGTGTTCTAAGAACACTCGCGGTGTCCTGAAATGTTTGCAAATAAACAAAATGGGGGTGTGTTCTAAGAACTCACTCAGTGTCCTGAAATGTTCGTAGGGGGTGTCCTGAAGACGCTGTCCGTATTGTTCTGTGGCAAGCTGAATTTGTTCTAACAACCCTCGCGGTGTCCTGAAATGTTCACAAATAAACAAAATGGGGGTGTTCTCAGGACGCTGTCCGTATTGTTCGTTGTCAAGTTGAAAGTGTTCTAAGAACTCTCATGGTGTTCTGAAATGTTCGTAGGGGGTGTCCTGAAGACGCTGTCTGTATTCTTCTGTCGCGAGCTGAATGTGTTCTAAGAACACTCGCGGTGTCCTGAAATGTTTGCAAATAAACAAAATGGGGGTGTGTTCTAAGAACTCACTCGGTGTCCTGAAATGTTCGTAGGGGGTGTCCTGAAGACGCTGTCCGTATTGTTCTGTGGCAAGCTGAATGTGTTCTAACAACCCTTGCGGTGTCCTGAAATGTTCACAAATAAACAAAATGGGGGTGTTCTCAGGACGCTGTCGGTATTGTTCATTGTCAAGTTGAAAGTGTTCTAAGAACTCTCGCGGTGTCCTGAAATGTTCGTAGGGGTGTCCTGAAGACGCTGTTCGTATTGTTCTCTCGCAAGTTGAAAGTGTTCTAAGAACTCACGCAGTGTCCTGAAATGTTCGTAGGGGGTGTCCTGAAGACGCTGTCCGTATTGTTCTGTGGCAAGCTGAATGTGTTCTAACAACTCTCGTGGTGTCCTGAAATGTTCGCAAAAACGAAATGGGGGTGTTCTGAGGACCCTGTCCGTATTGTTCGTTGTCAAGTTGAAAGTGTTCTAAGAACTCTCGCGGTGTTCTGAAATGTTCGTAAGGGGTGTCCTGAAGACGCTGTCCGTATTGTTCGATGGCAAGTTGAATGTGTTCTAAGAACTCTCGCGGTGTCCTGAAATGTTTGCAAAAAAACAAAATGGGGGTGTTCTGAGAACGCTATCCGTATTGTTTGTTGTCAAGTTGAAAGTGTTGTAAGAACTCTCGCGGTGTCCTGAAATGTTCGTAGGGGGTGTCCTGAAGACGCTGTCCGTATTTTTCTGTGGCAAGCTGAATGTGTTCTAAGAAGTCTTGCGGTGTCCTGAAATGTTTGCAAATAAACAAAATTGGGGTGTGTTCTAAGAACTCACGCGGTCTACTCATGTTCGTAGGGGGTGTCCTGAAGACGCTGTCCGTATTGTTCTGTGGCAAGCTGAATGTGTTCTAAGAACTCTCGCGGTGTCCTGAAATGTTCACAAAAACATAATGGGGGTGTTCTGAGGACGCTGTCCGTATTGTTAGTTGTCAAGTTGAAAGTGTTCTAAGAACTCACGCAGTGTCCTGAAATGTTCGTAGGGCGTGTCCTGAAGACGCTGTCCGTATTGTTCTGTGGCAAGCTGAATGTGTTCTAAGAACTCTCGCGGTGTCCTGAAATGTTTGCAAATAAACAAAATGGGGGTGTGTTCTAAGAACTCACGCGGTGTCCTGAAATGTTCGTAGGGGGTGTCCTGAAGACGCTGTCCGTATTGTTCTGTGGCAAGCTGAATGTGTTCTAACAACTCTCATGGTGTCCTGAAATGTTCGCAAAAACAAAATGGGGTGTTCTGAGGACGCTCTCCGTATTGTTCGTTGTCAAGTTGTAAGTGTTCTAAGAACTCTCGCGATGTTCTGAAATGTTCATAGGGGGTGTTCTGAAGACGCTGTCCGTATTGTTCGTTGTCAAGTTGAAAGTGTTCTAAGAACTCTCGCTGTGTTCTGAAATGTTTGTAGGGGGTGTCCTGAAGACGCTGTCTGTATTGTTCAATGGCAAGTTGAATGTGTTCTAAGAACTCTCGCGGTGTCCTGAAATGTTGGCAAATAAACAAAATGGCGGTGTTCTGAGAACGCTGTCCGTATTGTTTGTTGTCAAGTTGAAAGTGTTGTAAGAACTCTCGCGGTGTCCTGAAATGTTCGTAGAGGGTGTCCTGAAGACGCTGTCTGTATTGTTCTGTGGCAAGCTGAAAGTCTTCTAAGAACTCACGCAGTGTCCTGAAATGTTCGTAGGGGGGGTCCTGAAGACGCTGTCCGTATTCTTCTGTGGCGAGCTGAATGTGTTCTAAGAAGTCTAGCGGTGTCCTGAAATGTTTGCAAATAAAGAAAATGAGGGTGTGTTCTAAGAACTCTCGTGGTGTCCTGAAATGTTCGCAAAAACAAAATGGGGGTGTTCTGAGGACGCTGTCCGTATTGTTCGTTGTCAAGTTGAAAGTGTTCTAAGAACTCTCACAGTGTTCTGAAATGTTCGTAGGGGGTGTTCTGAATACGCTGTCCGTATTGTTCTGTGGCAAGCTGAAAGTGTTCCAAAGACTCACGCGGTGTCCTGAAATGTTCGTAGGGGGTGTCCTGAAGACGCTGTCCATATTGTTCTGTGGCAAGCTGAATGTGTTCTAAGAAGTCTCGCAGTGTCCTGAAATGTTCACAAATAAACAAAATGGGGGTGTTCTCAGGACGCTGTCCGTATTGTTCGTTGTCAAGTTGAAAGTGTTCTAAGAACTCTCGCGGTGTCCTGAAAAGTTCGTAGGGGGTCTCCTGAAGACGCTGTCCGTATTGTTCTCTCTCAAGTTGAAAGTGTTCTAAGAACTCACGCGGTGTCCTGAAATGTTCATGGGGGTGTCCTGAAGACGCTGTCCTTATTGTTCTGTGGCAAGCTGAATGTGTTCTAAGAACTCTTGCAGTGTCCTGAAATGTTTGCAAATAAACAAAATGGGGGTGTGTTCTAAGAACTCACGCTGTGTCCTCAAATGTTCGTAGGGGGTGTCCTGAAGATGATGTCCGTATTGTTCTGTGGCAAGCTGAATGTGTTCTAACAACTCTCGTGGTGTCCTGAAATGTTCGCAAAAACAAAATGGGGGTGTTCTGAGGACGCTGTCCGTATTGTTCGTTGTCAAGTTGAAAGTGTTCTAAGAACTCACGCGGTGTCCTGAAATGTTCGTAGGGCGTGTCCTGAAGACGCTGTCTGTATTGTTCTGTGGCAAGCTGAATGTGTTCTAAGAACTCTCGCGGTGTTCTGAAATGTGTGTACGTGGTGTCCTGAAGACGCTGTCCGTATTGTTCGATGGCAAGTTGAATGTGTTCTAAGAACTCTCGCGGTGTCCTGAAATGTTTGCAAATAAACAAAATGGGGGTGTTCTGAGAACGCTGTCCGTATTGTTTGTTGTCAAGTTGAAAGTGTTCTAAGAACTCACGCGGTGTTCTGAAATGTTCATAGGGGGTGTCCTGAAGACGCTGTCTGTATTGTTCGATGGCAAGTTGAATGTGTTCTAAGAACTCTCGCGGTGTCCTGAAATGTTCGCAAATAAACAAAATGGGGGTGTTCTGAGAACGCTGTCCGTATTGTTTGTTGTCAAGTTGAAAGTGTTGTAAGAACTCTCGCGGTGTCCTGAAATGATCGTAGAGGGTGTCCTGAAGACGCTGCCTGTATTGTTCTGTGACAAGCTGAAAGTCTTCTAAGAACTCATGCGGTGTCCTGAAACGTTCGTAGGGGGTGTCCTGAAGACGCTGTCCGTATTCTTCTGTGGCAAGCTGATTGTGTTCTAAGAAGTCTCGCGGTGTCCTGAAATGTTAGCAAATAAACAAAATGAGGGTGTTTTCTAAGAACTCTCGTGGTGTCCTGAAATGTTCGCAAAAACAAAATGGGGGTGTTCTGAGGACGCTGTCCGTATTGTTCGTTGTCAAGTTGAAAGTGTTCTAAGAACTCTCACGGTGTTCTGAAATGTTCGTAGGGGGTGTTCTGAAGACGCTGTCCGTATTGTTCTGTGGCAAGCTGAAAGTGTTCTAAGAACTCACGTGGTGTCCTGAAATGTTCGTAGGGGGTGTCCTGAAGACGCTGTCCGTATTGTTCTGTGGCAAGCTGATTGTGTTCTAAGAAGTCTTGCAGTGTCCTGAAATGTTCACAAATAAACAAAATGGGGGTGTTCTCAGGATGCTGTCCGTATTGTTCGTTGTCAAGTTGAAAGTGTTCTAAGAACTCTCGCGGTGTCCTGAAATGTTCGTAGGGGGTGTCCTGAAGACGCTGTCCGTATTGTTCTCTCTCAAGTTGAAAGTGTTCTAAGAACTCACGCGGTGTCCTGAAATGTTCGTAGGGGGTGTCCTGAAGACGCTGTCCGTATTGTTCTGTGGCAAGCTGAATGTGTTCTAAGAACTCTTGCGGTGTCCTGAAATGTTTGCAAATAAACAAAATGGGGGTGTGTTCTAAGAACTCACGCGGTGTCCTCAAATGTTCGTAGGGGGTGTCCTGAAGACGCTGTCCGTATTGTTCTGTGGCAAGCTGAATGTGTTCTAAGAACACTCGCGGTGTCCTGAAATGTTCGCAAAAACAAAATGGGGGTGTTCTGAGGACGCTGTCTGTATTGTTCATTGTCAAGTTGAAAGTGTACTAAGAACTCTTGCGGTGTTCTGAAATGTTCACAAATAAACAAAATGGGGGTGTTCTCAGGACGCTGTCCGTATTGTTCGTTGTCAAGTTGAAAGTGTTCTAAGAACTCTCGCGGTGTCCTGAAATGTTCATAGGGGGTGTCCTGAAGACACTGTCCGTATTGTTCTCTGGCAAGTTGAAAGTGTCCTAAGAACTCACGCGTGTCCTGAAATGTTCGTAGGGGGTGTCCTGAAGACACTGTCCGTATTGTTCTGTGGCAAGCTGAATGTGTTCTAAGAACTCTTGCGGTGTCCTGAAATGTTTGCAAATAAACAAAATGGGGGTGTGTTCTAAGAACTCACTCGGTGTCCTCAAATGTTCGTAGGGGGTGTCCTGAAGACGCTGTCCGTATTGTTCTGTGGCAAGCTGAATGTGTTCTAACAACCCTCGTGGTGTCCTGAAATGTTCACAAAAACAAAATGGGCGTGTTCTGAGGACTCTGTCTGTATTGTTCGTTGTCAAGTTGAAAATGTTCTAAGAACTCTCGCGGTGTTCTGAAATGTTCATAGGGGGTGTTCTGAAGACGCTGTCCGTATTGTTCGTTGTCAAGTTGAAAGTGTTCTAAGAACTCTTGCGGCGTTCTGAAATGTTCGTAGGGGGTGTCCTGAAGACGCTGTCCGTATTGTTCGATGGCAAGTTGAATGTGTTCTAAGAACTCTCGCGGTGTCCTGAAATGTTCGCAAATAAACAAAATGGGGGTGTTCTGAGGACGCTGTCCATATTGTTCGTTGTCAAGTTGAAAGTGTTCTAATAACTCTCGCGGTGTCCTGAAATGTTCGCAAATAAACAAAATGGGGGTGTTCTGAGAACGCTGTCTGTATTGTTTGTTGTCAAGTTGAAAGTGTTGGAAGAACTCTCGCAGTGTCCTGAAATGTTCGCAGGGGGTGTCCTGAAGACGCTGTCCATATTGTTCTGTGGCAAGCTGAAAGTGTTCTAAGAACTCACGCGGTGTCCTGAAATGTTCGTAGGGGGTGTCCTGAAGACGCTGTCCGTATTTTTCTGTGGCAAGCTGATTGTGTTCTAAGAAGTCTTGCGGTGTCCTAAAATGTTTGCAAATAAACAAAATGGGGGTGTGTTCTAAGAACTCACGCGGTCTACTCATGTTCGTAGGGGGTGTCCTGAAGACGCTGTCCGTATTGTTCTGTGGCAAGCTGAATGTGTTCTAAGAACTCTCGCGGTGTCCTGAAATGTTCACAAAAACAAAATGGGGGTGTTCTGAGGACGCTGTCCGTATTGTTAGTTGTCAAGTTGAAAGTGTTCTAAGAACTCACGCGGTGTCCTGAAATGTTCGTAGGGCGTGTCCTGAAGACGCTGTCCGTATTGTTCTGTGGCAAGCTGAATGTGTTCTAAGAACTCTCGCGGTGTCCTGAAATGTTCGCAAAAACAAAATGGGGTGTTCTGAGGACGCTGTCCGTATTGTTCGTTGTCAAGTTGAAAGTGTTCTAAGAACTCTCGCGGTGTTCTGAAATGTTCGTAGGGGGTGTCCTGAAGACGCTGTCTGTATTCTTCTGTCGCGAGCTGAATGTGTTCTAAGAAGTCTTGCGGTGTCCTGAAATGTTTGCAAATAAACAAAATGAGGGTGTGTTCTAAGAACTCACGCGGTGTCCTCAATTGTTCGTAGGGGGTGTCCTGAAGACGCTGTCCATATAGTTCTGTGGCAAGCTGAATGTGTTCTAACAACTCTCGTGGAGTCCTGAAATGTTCGCAAAAACACAATGGGGTGTTCTGAGGACGCTGTCCGTATTGTTCGTTGTCAAGTTGAAAGTGTTCTAAGAACTCTCGCGGTGTTCTGAAATGTTCGTAGGGGGTGTCCTGAAGACGCTGTCTGTATTCTTCTGTCGCGAGCTGAATGTGTTCTAAGAAGTCTTGCGGTGTCCTGAAATGTTTGCAAATAAACAAAATGAGGGTGTGTTCTAAGAACTCTCGTGGTGTCCTGAAATGTTCGCAAAAACAAAATGGGGGTGTTCTGAGGACGCTGTCCGTATTGTTCGTTGTCAAGTTGAAAGTGTTCTAAGAACTCTCACGGTGTTCTGAAATGTTCGTAGGGGGTGTTCTGAAGACGCTGTCCGTATTGTTCTGTGGCAAGCTGAAAGTGTTCTAAGAACTCACGCGGTGTCCTGAAATGTTCGTAGGGGGTGTCCTGAAGATGCTGTCCGTATTGTTCTGTGGCAAGCTGAATGTGTTCTAAGAAGTCTCGCAGCGTCCTGAAATGTTCACAAATAAACAAAATGGGGGTGTTCTCAGGACGCTGTCCGTATTGTTCGTTTTCAAGTTGAAAGTGTTCTAAGAACTCTCGCGGTGTCCTGAAATGTTCGTAGGGGGTGTCCTGAAGACGCTGTCGTTATTGTTCTCTCTCAAGTTGAAAGTGTTCTAAGAACTCACGCGGTGTCCTGAAATGTTCATAGGGGGTGTCCTGAAGACGCTGTCCGTATTGTTCTGTGGCAAGCTGAATGTGTTCTAACAACTCTCGTGGTGTCCTGAAATGTTTGCAAAAACAAAATGGGGTGTTCGGAGGACTCTGTCTGTATTGTTCGTTGTCAAGTTGAAAGTGTTCTAAGAACTCTCGCGGTGTTCTGAAATGTTCATAGGGGGTGTTCTGAAGACGCTGTCCGTATTGTTCGTTGTCAAGTTGAAAGTGTTCTAAGAACTCTTGCGGTGTTCTGAAATGTTCGTAGGGGTGTCCTGAAGACGCTGTCCGTATTGTTCGATGGCAAGTTGAATGTGTTCTAAGAACTCTTGCGGTATCCAGAAATGTTCGCAAATAAACAAAATGGGGGTGTTCTGAGGACGCTGTCCATATTGTTCGTTGTCAAGTTGAAAGTGTTCTAAGAACTCTCGCGGTGTCCTGAAATGTTCGCAAATAAACAAAATGGGGGTGTTCTCAGGATGCTGTCCGTATTGTTCGTTGTCAAGTTGAAAGTGTTCTAAGAACTCTCGCGGTGTCCTGAAATGTTCGTAGGGGGTGTCCTGAAGACGCTGTCCGTATTGTTCTGTGGCAATCTGAATGTGTTCTAAGAACTCTTGCGGTGTCCTGAAATGTTTGCAAATAAACAAAATGGGGGTGTGTTCTAAGAACTCACGCGGTGTCCTCAAATGTTCGTAGGGGGTGTCCTGAAGACGCTGTCCGTATTGTTCTGTGGCAAGCTGAATGTGTTCTAAGAACTCTTGCGGTGTCCTGAAATGTTTGCAAATAAACAAAATGGGGGTGTTCTGAGGACGCTGTCCGTATTGTTCGTTGTCAAGTTGAAAGTGTTCTAAGAACTCTCGCGGTGTTCTGAAATGTTCATAGGGGGTGTTCTGAAGACGCTGTCCGTATTGTTCATTGTCAAGTTGAAAGTGTTCTAAGAACTCTCGCGGTGTTCTGAAATGTTCGTAGGGGGTGTCCTGAAGATGCTGTCCGTATTGTTCTGTGGCAAGCTGAATGTGTTCTAAGAACTCTTGCGGTGTCCTGAAATGTTTGCAAATAAACAAAATGGGGGTGTTCTCAGGACGCTGTCCGTATTGTTCGTTGTCAAGTTGAAAGTGTTCTAAGAACTCACGCGGTGTCCTGAAATGTTCGTAGGGGGTGTCCTGAAGATGCTGTCCGTATTGTTCTGTGGCAAGCTGAATGTGTTCTAAGAACTCTTGCGGTGTCCTGAAATGTTTGCAAATAAACAAAATGGGGGTGTGTTCTAAGAACTCACGCGGTGTCCTCAAATGTTCGTAGGGGGTGTCCTGAAGACGCTGTCCATATTGTTCTGTGGCAAGCTGAATGTGTTCTAACAACTCTCGTGGTGTCCTGAAATGTTCGCAAAAACAAAATGGGGTGTTCTGAGGACGCTGTCCGTATTGTTCGTTGTCAAGTTGAAAGTGTTTTAAGAACTCTTGCGGTGTTCTGAAATGTTCGTAGGGGTGTCCTGAAGACGCTGTCCGTATTGTTCGATGGCAAGTTGAATGTGTTCTAAGAACTCTCGCGGTGTCCAGAAATGTTCGCAAATAAACAAAATGGGGGTGTTCTGAGGACGCTGTCCATATTGTTCGTTGTCAAGTTGAAAGTGTTCTAAGAACTCTCGCGGTGTCCTGAAATGTTCGCAAATTAACAAAATGGGGGTGTTCTGAGAACGCTGTCCGTATTGTTTGTTGTCAAGTTGAAAGTGTTGTAAGAACTCTCGCAGTGTCCTGAAATGTTCGTAGGGGGTGTCCTGAAGACGCTGTCCGTATTGTTCTCTGGCAAGCTGAAAGTGTTCTAAGAACTCACGCGGTGTCCTGAAATGTTCGTAGGGGGTGTCCTGAAGACGCTGTCCGTATTTTTCTGTGGCAAGCTGAATGTGTTCTAAGAACTCTCGCGGTGTCCTGAAATGTTTGCAAATAAACAAAATGGGGGTGTGTTCTAAGAACTCACGCGGTGTCCTCATGTTCGTAGGGGGTGTCCTGAAGACGCTGTCCATATTGTTCTGTGGCAAGCTCAATGTGTTCTAAGAACTCTTGCAGTGTCCTGAAATGTTCACAAAAACAAAATGGGGGTGTTCTGAGGACGCTGTCCGTATTGTTCGTTGTCAAGTTGAAAGTGTTCTAAGAACTCTCGCAGTGTTCTGAAATGTTCGTAGGGGGTGTCCTGAAGACGCTGTCCGTATTGTTCGATGGCAAGTTGAATGTGTTCTAAGAACTCTCGCGGTGTCCTGAAATGTTCACAAATAAACAAAATGATGGTGTTCTCAGGACGCTGCCCGTATTATTCGTTGTCAAGTTGAAAGTGTTCTAAGAACTCTCGCGATGTCCTGAAATGTTCGTAGGGGGTGTCCTGAAGCCGATGTCCGTATTGTTCTATGGCAAGTTGAAAGTGTTCTAAGAACTCACGCAGTGTCCTGAAATGTTCGTATGGGGTGTCCTGAAGACGCTGTCTGTATTGTTCTGTGGCAAGCTGAATGTGTTCTAAGAACTCTTGCAGTGTCCTGAAATGTTTGCAAACAAACAAAATGGGGGTGTGTTCTAAGAACTCACGTGGTGTCCTCAAATGTTCGTAGGGGGTGTCCTGAAGACGCTGTCCGTATTGTTCTGTGGCAAGCTGAATGTGTTCTAACAACTCTCGTGGTGTCCTGAAATGTTCGCAAAATGGGGGTGTTCTGAGGACGCTGTTCGTATTGTTCGTTGTCAAGTTGAAAGTGTTCTAAGAACTCTCGCAGTGTTCTGAAATGTTCATAGGGGGTGTCCTGAAGATGCTGTCCGTATTGTTCTGAGGCAAGCTGAAAGTGTTCTAAGAACTCACGCGGTGTCCTGAAATGTTCGTAGGGGGTGTCCTGAAGACGCTGTCCGTATTGTTCTGTGGCAAGCTGAATGTGTTCTAAGAAGTCTCGCAGTATGCTGAAATGTTCACAAATAAACAAAATGGGGGTGTTCTCAGGACGCTGTCCGTATTGTTCGTTGTCAAGTTGAAAGTGTTCTAAGAACTCTCGCTGTGTCCTGAAATGTTTGCAAAAAACAAAATGGGGGTGTGTTCTAAGAACTCACGCGGTCTACTCATGTTCGTAGGGGTTGTCCTGAAGACGCTGTCCGTATTGTTCTGTGGCAAGCTGAATGTGTTCTAAGAACTCTCGCGGTGTCCTGAAATGTTCACAAAAACAAAATGGGGGTGTTCTGAGGACGCTGTCCGTATTGTTAGTTGTCAAGTTGAAAGTGTTCTAAGAACTCACGCGGTGTCCTGAAATGTTCGTAGGGCGTGTCCTGAAGACGCTGTCCCTATTGTTCTATGGCAAGCTGAATGTGTTCTAAGAACTCTCGCGGTGTCCTGAAATGTTTGCAAATAAACAAAATGGGGGTGTGTTCTAAGAACTCACGCGGTGTCCTCAATTGTTCGTAGGGGGTGTCCTGAAGACGCTGTCCGTATTGTTCTGTGGCAAGCTGAATGTGTTCTAACAACTCTCGTGGTGTCCTGAAATGTTCGCAAAAACAAAATGGGGTGTTCTGAGGATGCTGTCCGTATTGTTCGTTGTCAAAATGACAGTGTTCTAAGAACTCTCGCGGTGTTCTGAAATGTTCATAGGGGGTGTTCTGAAGACGCTGTCCGTATTGTTCGTTGTCAAGTTGAAAGTGTTCTAAGAACTCTCGCGGTGTTCTGAAATGTTCGTAGGGGGTGTCCTGAAGACGCTGTCTGTATTGTTCGATGGCAAGTTGAATGTGTTCTAAGAACTCTCGCAGTGTCCTGAAATGTTCACAAATAAACAAAATGGGGGTGTTCTGAGAACGCTGTCCGTATTGTTTGTTGTCAAGTTGAAAGTGTTGTAAGAACTCTCGCGGTGTCCTGAAATGTTCGTAGAGGGTGTCCTGAAGACGCTCTCTGTATTGTTCTGTGGCAAACTGAAAGTCTTCTAAGAACTCACGCGGTGTCCTGAAATGTTCGTAGGGGTTGTCCTGAAGACGCTGTCCGTATTCTTCTGTGGCGAGCTGAATGTGTTCTAAGAAGTCTCACGGTGTCCTGAAATGTTTGCAAATAAACAAAATGAGGTTGTGTTCTAAGAACTCTCGTGGTGTCCTGAAATGTTCGCAAAAACAAAATGGGGGTGTTCTGAGGACGCTGTCCGTATTGTTCGTTGTCAAGTTGAAAGTGTTCTAAGAACTCTCACGGTGTTCTGAAATGTTCGTAGGGGGTGTTCTGAAGACCCTGTCCGTATTGTTCTGTGGCAAGCTGAAAGTGTTCTAAGAACTCACGCGGTGTCCTGAAATGTTCGTAGGGGGTGTCCTGAAGACGCTGTCCGTATTGTTCTGTGGCAAGCTGAATGTGTTCTAAGAAGTCTCGCAGTGTCCTGAAATGTTCACAAATAAACAAAATGGGGGTGTTCTCAGGACGCTGTCCGTATTGTTCGTTGTCAAGTTGAAAGTGTTCTAAGAACTCTCGCGGTGTCCTGAAATGTTCATAGGGGGTGTCCTGAAGACACTGTCCGTATTGTTCTCTCTCAAGTTGAAAGTGTTCTAAGAACTCTCGCGGTGTCCTGAAATGTTTGCAAATAAACAAAATGGGGGTGTTCTGAGAACGCTGTCCGTATTGTTTGTTGTCAAGTTGAAAGTGTTGTAAGAACTCTTGCGGTGTCCTGAAATGTTTGCAAATAAACAAAATGGGGGTGTGTTCTAAAAACTCACGCGGTGTCCTCAAATGTTCGTAGGGGGTGTCCTGAAGACGCTGTCCGTATTGTTCTGTGGCAAGCTGAATGTTTTCTAACAACTCTCGTGGTGTCCTGAAAGGTTCGCAAAAATAAAATGGGGGTGTTCTGAGGACGCTGTCTGTATTGTTCATTGTCAAGTTGAAAGTGTTCTAAGAACTCTTGCGGTGTTCTGAAATGTTCGTACGGGGTGTCCTGAAGACGCTGTCCATATTGTTCGATGGCAAGTTGAATGTGTTCTAAGAACTCTCGCGGTGTCCTCAAATGTTTGCAAATAAACAAAATGGGGGTGTTCTGAGAACGCTGTCCGTATTGTTTGTTGTCAAGTTGAAAGTGTTGTAAGAACTCTCGTGGTGTCCTGAAATTTTCATAGGGGGTGTCCTGAAGACGCTGTCCGTATTGTTCTGTGGCAAGCTGAATGTGTTCTAAGAAGTCTTGCGGTGTCCTGAAATGTTTGCAAATAAACAAAATGGGGGTGTGTTCTAAGAACTCACGCAGTCTCCTCATGTTCGTAGGGGGTGTCCTGAAGATGCTGTCTGTATTGTTCTGTGGCAAGCTGAATGTGTTCTAAGAACTCTCGCGGTGTCCTGAAATGTTCACAAAAACAAAATGGGGGTGTTCTGAGGACGCTGTCCGTATTGTTCATTGTCAAGTTGAAAGTGTTCTAAGAACTCACGACGCGGTGTCCTGAAATGTTCGTAGGGCGTGTCCTGAAGACGCTGTCCGTATTGTTCTGTGGCAAGCTGAATGTGTTCTAAGAACTCTCCCGGTGTCCTGAAATGTTTGCAAATAAACAAAATGGGGGTGTGTTCTAAGAACTCACGCGGTGTCCTCAAATGTTCGTAGGGGGTGTCCTGAAGACGCTGTCCGTATTGTTCTGTGGCAAGCTGAATGTGTTCTAACAACTCTCACGGTGTCCTGAAATGTTCGCAAAAACAAAATCGGGTGTTCTGAGGACGCTGTCCGTATTGTTCGTTGTCAAGTTGAAAGTGTTCTAAGAACTCTCGCGGTGTTCTGAAATGTTCGTAGGGGGTGTCCTGAAGACGCTCTCTGTATTGTTCGATGGCAAGCTGAATGTGTTCTAACAACTCTCACGGTGTCCTGAAATGTTCGCAAAAACAAAATGGGGTGTTCTGAGGACGCTGTCCGTATTGTTCGTTGTCAAGTTGAAAGTGTTCTAAGAACTCTCGCGGTGTTCTGAAATGTTCGTAGGGGGTGTCCTGAAGACACTGTCTGTATTGTTCGATGGCAAGTTGAATGTGTTCTAAGAACTCTCGCGGTGTCCTGAAATGTTCGCAAATAAACAAAATGGGGGTGTTCTGAGAACGCTGTCCGTATTGTTTGTTGTCAAGTTGAAAGTGTTGTAAGAACTCTCGCGGTGTCCTGAAATGTTTGTAGGGGGTGTCCTGAAGACGCTGTCCGTATTGTTCTGTAGCAAGCTGAAAGTGTTCTAAGAACTCACGCGGTGTCCTGAAATGTTCGTAGGGGGTGTCCTGAAGACGCTGTCCGTATTGTTCCGTGGCAAGCTGAATGTGTTCTAAGAACTCTTGCGGTGTCCTGAAATGTTTGCAAATAAACAAAATGGGGGTGTGTTCTAAGAACTCATGCGGTGTCCTCATGTTCGTAGGGGATGTCCTGAAGACACTGTCCATATTGTTCTGTGGCAAGCTGAATGTGTTCTAAGAACTCTCGCGGTGTCCTGAAATGTTCACAAAAACAAAATGGGGGTGTTCTGAGGACGCTGTCCGTATTGTTAGTTGTCAAGTTGAAAGTGTTGTAAGAACTCACGCGGTGTCCTGAAATGTTCGTAGGGCGTGTCCTGAAGACGCTGTCCCTATTGTTCTATGGCAAGCTGAATGTGTTCTAAGAACTCTCGCGGTGTCCTGAAATGTTTGCAAATAAACAAAATGGGGGTGTGTTCTAAGAACTCACGCGGTGTCCTCAATTGTTCGTAGGGGGTGTCCTGAAGACGCTGTCCGTATTGTTCTGTGGCAAGCTGAATGTGTTCTAACAACTCTCGTGGTGTCCTGAAATGTTCGCAAAAACAAAATGGGGTGTTCTGAGGATGCTGTCCGTATTGTTCGTTGTCAAAATGACAGTGTTCTAAGAACTCTCGCGGTGTTCTGAAATGTTCATAGGGGGTGTTCTGAAGACGCTGTCCGTATTGTTCGTTGTCAAGTTGAAAGTGTTCTAATAACTCTCGCGGTGTTCTGAAATGTTCGTAGGGGGTGTCCTGAAGACGCTGTCTGTATTGTTCGATGGCAAGTTGAATGTGTTCTAAGAACTCTCGCAGTGTCCTGAAATGTTCACAAATAAACAAAATGGGGGTGTTCTGAGAACGCTGTCCGTATTGTTTGTTGTCAAGTTGAAAGTGTTGTAAGAACTCTCGCGGTGTCCTGAAATGTTCGTAGAGGGTGTCCTGAAGACGCTGTCTGTATTGTTCTGTGGCAAACTGAAAGTCTTCTAAGAACTCACGCGGTGTCCTGAAATGTTCGTAGGGGTTGTCCTGAAGACGCTGTCCGTATTCTTCTGTGGCGAGCTGAATGTGTTCTAAGAAGTCTCACGGTGTCCTGAAATGTTTGCAAATAAACAAAATGAGGTTGTGTTCTAAGAACTCTCGTGGTGTCCTGAAATGTTCGCAAAAACAAAATGGGGGTGTTCTGAGGACGCTGTCCGTATTGTTCGTTGTCAAGTTGAAAGTGTTCTAAGAACTCTCACGGTGTTCTGAAATGTTCGTAGGGGGTGTTCTGAAGACCCTGTCCGTATTGTTCTGTGGCAAGCTGAATGTGTTCTAAGAACTCTCGCGGTGTCCTGAAATGTTCACAAAAACAAAATGGGGGTGTTCTGAGGACGCTGTCCGTATTGTTAGTTGTCAAGTTGAAAGTGTTCTAAGAACTCACGCGGTGTCCTCATGTTCGTAGGGGATGTCCTGAAGACACTGTCCATATTGTTCTGTGGCAAGCTGAATGTGTTCTAAGAACTCTCGCGGTGTCCTGAAATGTTCACAAAAACAAAATGGGGGTGTTCTGAGGACGCTGTCCGTATTGTTAGTTGTCAAGTTGAAAGTGTTCTAAGAACTCACGCGGTGTCCTGAAATGTTCGTAGGGCGTGTCCTGAAGACGCTGTCCCTATTGTTCTATGGCAAGCTGAATGTGTTCTAAGAACTCTCGCGGTGTCCTGAAATGTTTGCAAATAAACAAAATGGGGGTGTGTTCTAAGAACTCACGCGGTGTCCTCAATTGTTCGTAGGGGGTGTCCTGAAGACGCTGTCCGTATTGTTCTGTGGCAAGCTGAATGTGTTCTAACAACTCTCGTGGTGTCCTGAAATGTTCGCAAAAACAAAATGGGGTGTTCTGAGGATGCTGTCCGTATTGTTCGTTGTCAAAATGACAGTGTTCTAAGAACTCTCGCGGTGTTCTGAAATGTTCATAGGGGGTGTTCTGAAGACGCTGTCCGTATTGTTCGTTGTCAAGTTGAAAGTGTTCTAATAACTCTCGCGGTGTTCTGAAATGTTCGTAGGGGGTGTCCTGAAGACGCTGTCTGTATTGTTCGATGGCAAGTTGAATGTGTTCTAAGAACTCTCGCAGTGTCCTGAAATGTTCACAAATAAACAAAATGGGGGTGTTCTGAGAACGCTGTCCGTATTGTTTGTTGTCAAGTTGAAAGTGTTGTAAGAACTCTCGCGGTGTCCTGAAATGTTCGTAGAGGGTGTCCTGAAGACGCTGTCTGTATTGTTCTGTGGCAAACTGAAAGTCTTCTAAGAACTCACGCGGTGTCCTGAAATGTTCGTAGGGGTTGTCCTGAAGACGCTGTCCGTATTCTTCTGTGGCGAGCTGAATGTGTTCTAAGAAGTCTCACGGTGTCCTGAAATGTTTGCAAATAAACAAAATGAGGTTGTGTTCTAAGAACTCTCGTGGTGTCCTGAAATGTTCGCAAAAACAAAATGGGGGTGTTCTGAGGACGCTGTCCGTATTGTTCGTTGTCAAGTTGAAAGTGTTCTAAGAACTCTCACGGTGTTCTGAAATGTTCGTAGGGGGTGTTCTGAAGACCCTGTCCGTATTGTTCTGTGGCAAGCTGAAAGTGTTCTAAGAACTCACGCGGTGTCCTGAAATGTTCGTAGGGGGTGTCCTGAAGACGCTGTCCGTATTGTTCTGTGGCAAGCTGAATGTGTTCTAAGAAGTCTCGCAGTGTCCTGAAATGTTCACAAATAAACAAAATGGGGGTGTTCTCAGGACGCTGTCCGTATTGTTCGTTGTCAAGTTGAAAGTGTTCTAAGAACTCTCGCGGTGTCCTGAAATGTTCGTAGGGGGTGTCCTGAAGACACTGTCCGTATTGTTCTCTCTCAAGTTGAAAGTGTTCTAAGAACTCTCGCGGTGTCCTGAAATGTTTGCAAATAAACAAAATGGGGGTGTTCTGAGAACGCTGTCCGTATTGTTTGTTGTCAAGTTGAAAGTGTTGTAAGAACTCTTGCGGTGTCCTGAAATGTTTGCAAATAAACAAAATGGGGGTGTGTTCTAAAAACTCACGCGGTGTCCTCAAATGTTCGTAGGGGGTGTCCTGAAGACGCTGTCCGTATTGTTCTGTGGCAAGCTGAATGTTTTCTAACAACTCTCGTGGTGTCCTGAAATGTTCGCAAAAATAAAATGGGGGTGTTCTGAGGACGCTGTCTGTATTGTTCGTTGTCAAGTTGAAAGTGTTCTAAGAACTCTTGCGGTGTTCTGAAATGTTCGTACGGGGTGTCCTGAAGACGCTGTCCATATTGTTCGATGGCAAGTTGAATGTGTTCTAAGAACTCTCGCGGTGTCATCAAATGTTTGCAAATAAACAAAATGGGGGTGTTCTTAGAACGCTGTCCGTATTGTTTGTTGTCAAGTTGAAAGTGTTGTAAGAACTCTCGCGGTGTCCTGAAATTTTCATAGGGGGTGTCCTGAAGACGCTGTCCGTATTGTTCTGTGGCAAGCTGAATGTGTTCTAAGAAGTCTTGCGGTGTCCTGAAATGTTTGCAAATAAACAAAATGGGGGTGTGTTCTAAGAACTCACGCAGTCTCCTCATGTTCGTAGGGGGTGTCCTGAAGATGCTGTCTGTATTGTTCTGTGGCAAGCTGAATGTTTTCTAAGAACTCTCGCGGTGTCCTGAAATGTTCACAAAAACAAAATGGGGGTGTTCTGAGGACGCTGTCCGTATTGTTCATTGTCAAGTTGAAAGTGTTCTAAGAACTCACGCGGTGTCCTGAAATGTTCGTAGGGCGTGTCCTGAAGACGCTGTCCGTATTGTTCTGTGGCAAGCTGAATGTGTTCTAAGAACTCTCCCGGTGTCCTGAAATGTTTGCAAATAAACAAAATGGGGGTGTGTTCTAAGAACTCACGCGGTGTCCTCAAATGTTCGTAGGGGGTGTCCTGAAGACGCTGTCCGTATTGTTCTGTGGCAAGCTGAATGTGTTCTAACAACTCTCACGGTGTCCTGAAATGTTCGCAAAAACAAAATCGGGTGTTCTGAGGACGCTGTCCGTATTGTTCGTTGTCAAGTTGAAAGTGTTCTAAGAACTCTCGCAGTGTTCTGAAATGTTCGTAGGGGGTGTCCTGAAGACGCTGTCTGTATTGTTCGATGGCAAGCTGAATGTGTTCTAACAACTCTCACGGTGTCCTGAAATGTTCGCAAAAACAAAATGGGGTGTTCTGAGGACGCTGTCCGTATTGTTCGTTGTCAAGTTGAAAGTGTTCTAAGAACTCTTGCGGTGTTCTGAAATGTTCATAGGGGGTGTTCTGAAGACGCTGTCCGTATTGTTCATTGTCAAGTTGAAAGTGTTCTAAGAACTCTTGCGGTGTTCTGAAATGTTCGTAGGGGGTGTCCTGAAGACACTGTCTGTATTGTTCGATGGCAAGTTGAATGTGTTCTAAGAACTCTCGCGGTGTCCTGAAATGTTCGCAAATAAACAAAATGGGGGTGTTCTGAGAACGCTGTCCGTATTGTTTGTTGTCAAGTTGAAAGTGTTATAAGAACTCTCGCGGTGTCCTGAAATGTTTGTAGGGGGTGTCCTGAAGACGCTGTCCGTATTGTTCTGTATCAAGCTGAAAGTGTTCTAAGAACTCACGCGGTGTCCTGAAATGTTCGTAGGGGGTGTCCTGAAGACGCTGTCCGTATTGTTCCGTGGCAAGCTGAATGTGTTCTAAGAACTCTTGCGGTGTCCTGAAATGTTTGCAAATAAACAAAATGGGGGTGTGTTCTAAGAACTCATGCGGTGTCCTCATGTTCGTAGGGGATGTCCTGAAGACACTGTCCATATTGTTCTGTGGCAAGCTGAATGTGTTCTAAGACCTCTCGCGGTGTCCTGAAATGTTCACAAAAACAAAATGGGGGTGTTCTGAGGACGCTGTCCGTATTGTTCTGTGTCAAGTTGAAAGTGTTCTAAGAACTCACGCGGTGTCCTGAAATGTTTGTAGGGCGTGTCCTGAAGACGCTGTCCGTATTGTTCTGTGGCAAGCTGAATGTGTTCTAAGAACTCTCGCGGTGTCCTGAAATGTTTGCAAATAAACAAAATGGGGGTGTGTTCTAAGAACTCACGCGTGTCCTCAATTGTTCGTAGGGGGTGTCCTGAAGACGCTGTCCGTATTGTTCTGTGACAAGCCGAATGTGTTCTAACAACTCTCGTGGTGTCCTGAAATGTTCGCAAAAACAAAATAGGGTGTTCTGAGGACCTGTCCGTATTGTTCGTTGTCAAGTTGAAAGTGTTCTAAGAACTCTCGCGGTGTTCTGAAATGTTCATAGGGTGTGTTCTGAAGACGGTGTCCGTATTGTTCGTTGTCAAGTTGAAAGTGTTCTAAGAACTCTTGCGGTGTTCTGAAATGTTCGTAGGGGGTGTCCTGAAGACGCTGTCTGTATTGTTCGATGTCAAGTTGAATGTGTTCTAAGAACTCTCGCGGTGTCCTGAAATGTTCGCAAATAAACAAAATGGGGGTGTTCTGAGAACGCTGTCCGTATTGTTTGTTGTCAAGTTGAAAGTGTTGTAAGAACTCTCGCGGTGTCCTGAAATGTTCGTAGGGGGTGTCCTGAAGACGCTGTCCGTATTCTTCTGTGGCGAGCTGAATGTGTTCTAAGAAGTCTCACGGTGTCCTGAAATGTTTGCAAATAAACAAAATGAGGTTGTGTTCTAAGAACTCTCGTGGTGTCCTGAAATGTTTACAAATAAACAAAATGGGGGTGTTCTCAGGACACTGTCCGTATTGTTCGTTGTCAAGTTGAAAGTGTTCTAAGAACTCTCACGGTGTTCTGAAATGTTCGTAGGGGGTGTTCTGAAGACCCTGTCCGTATTGTTCTGTGGCAAGCTGAAAGTGTTCTAAGAACTCACGCAGTGTCCTGAAAGGTTCGTAGGGGGTGTCCTGAAGACGCTGTCCGTATTGTTCTGTGGCAACCTGAATGTGTTCTAAGAAGTCTTGCAGTGTCCTGAAATGTTCACAAATAAACAAAATGGGGGTGTTCTCAGGACGCTGTCCGTATTGTTCGTTGTCAAGTTGAAAGTGTCCTAAGAACTCTCGCGGTGTCCTGAAATGTTCGTAGGGGGTTTCCTGAAGACGCTGTCCATATTGTTCTCTCTCAAGTTGAAAGTGTTCTAAGAACTCTCGCGGTGTCCTGAAATGTTTGCAAATAAACAAAATGGGGGTGTTCTGAGAACGCTGTCTGTATTGTTTGTTGTCAAGTTGAAAGTGTTGTAAGAACTCTCGCGGTGTCCTGAAATGTTTGTAGGGGGTGTCCTGAAGACGCTGTCCGTATTGTTCTGTGGCAAGCTGAATGTGTATTAAGAACTTTTGCGGTGTCCTGAAATGTTTGCAAATAAACAAAATGGGGGTGTGTTATAAAAACTAACGCGGTGTCCTCAAATGTTCGTAGGGGGTGTCCTGAAGACGCTGTCCGTATTGTTCTGTGGCAAGCTGAATGTTTTCTAACAACTCTCGTGGTGTCCTGAAATGTTCGCAAAAACAAAATGGGGGTGTTTTGAGGACGGTGTCTGTATTGTTCGTTGTCAAGATGAAAGTGTTCTAAGAACTCTCGCGGTGTTCTGAAATGTTCGTACGGGGTGTCCTGAAGACGCTGTCCATATTGTTCGATGGCAAGTTGAATGTATTCTAAGAACTCTCGCGGTGTCCTGAAATGTTTGCAAATAAACAAAATGGGGGTGTTCTGAGAACGCTGTCCGTATTGTTTGTTGTCAAGTTGAAAGTGTTGTAAGAACTCTCACGGTGTCCTGAAATGTTTGCAAATAAACAAAATGGGGGTGTTCTGAGAACGCTGTCCGTATTGTTTGTTGTCAAGTTGAAAGTGTTGTAAGAACTCTCGCGGTGTCCTGAAATTTTCATAAGGGGTGTCCTGAAGACGCTGTCCGTATTGTTCTGTGGCAAGCTGAATGTGTTCTAAGAAGTCTCGCGGTGTCCTGAAATGTTTGCAAATAAACAAAATGGGGGTGTGTTCTAAGAACTCACGCGGTCTCCTCATGTTCGTAGGGGGTGTCCTGAAGATGCTGTCCGTATTGTTCTGTGGCAAGCTGAATGTGTTCTAAGAACTCTCGCGGTGTCCTGAAATGTTCACAAAAACAAAATGGGGGTGTTCTGAGGACGCTGTCCGTATTGTTCATTGTCAAGTTGAAAGTGTTCTAAGAACTCACGCGGTGTCCTGAAATGTTCGTAGGGCGTGTCCTGAAGACGCTGTCCGTATTGTTCTGTGGCAAGCTGAATGTGTTCTAAGAACTCTCCCGGTGTCCTGAAATGTTTGCAAATAAACAAAATGGGGGTGTGTTCTAAGAACTCACGCGGTGTCCTCAAATGTTCGTAGGGGGTGTCCTGAAGACGCTGTCCGTATTGTTCTGTGGCAAGCTGAATGTGTTCTAACAACTCTCACGGTGTCCTGAAATGTTCGCAAAAACAAAATCGGGTGTTCTGATGACGCTGTCCGTATTGTTCGTTGTCAAGTTGAAAGTGTTCTAAGAACTCTCGCGGTGTTCTGAAATGTTCGTAGTGGGTGTCCTGAAGACGCTGTCTGTATTGTTCGATGGCAAGCTGAATGTGTTCTAACAACTCTCACGGTGTCCTGAAATGTTCGCAAAAACAAAATGGGGTGTTCTGAGGACGCTGTCCGTATTGTTCGTTGTCAAGTTGAAAGTGTTCTAAGAACTCTTGCGGTGTTCTGAAATGTTCATAGGGGGTGTTCTGAAGACGCTGTCCGTATTGTTCGTTGTCAAGTTGAAAGTGTTCTAAGAACTCTTGCGGGGTTCTGAAATGTTCGTAGGGGGTGTCCTGAAGACACTGTCTGTATTGTTCGCTGGCAAGTTGAAAGTGTTGTAAGAACTCTCGCGGTGTCCTGAAATGTTTGTAGGGGGTGTCCTGAAGACGCTGTCCGTATTGTTCTGTGGCAAGCTGAAAGTGTTCTAAGAACTCACGCGGTGTCCTGAAATGTTCGTAGGGGGTGTCCTGAAGACGCTGTCCGTATTGTTCCGTGGCAAGCTGAATGTGTTCTAAGAACTCTTGTGGTGTCCTGAAATGTTTGCAAATAAACAAAATGGGGGTGTGTTCTAAGAACTCATGCGGTGTCCTCATGTTCGTAGGGGATGTCCTGAAGACACTGTCCATATTGTTCTGTGGCAAGCTGAATGTGTTCTAAGAACTCTCGCGGTGTCCTGAAATGTTCACAAAAACAAAATGGGGGTGTTCTGAGGACGCTGTCCGTATTGTTCTGTGTCAAGTTGAAAGTGTTCTAAGAACTCATGCGGTGTCCTGAAATGTTCATAGGGTGTGTCATGAAGACGCTGTCCGTATTGTTCTGTGGCAAGCTGAATGTGTTCTAAGAACTCTCGCGGTGACCTGAAATGTTTGCAAATAAACAAAATGGGGGTGTGTTCTAAGAACTCACGCGTGTCCTCAATTGTTCGTAGGGGGTGTCCTGAAGACGCTGTCCGTATTGTTCTGTGACAAGCCGAATGTGTTCTAACAACTCTCGTGGTGTCCTGAAATGTTCGCAAAAACAAAATAAGGTGTTCTGAGGACCTGTCCGTATTGTTCGTTGTCAAGTTGAAAGTGTTCTAAGAACTCTCGCGGTGTTCTGAAATGTTCATAGGGTGTGTTCTGAAGACGCTGTCCGTATTGTTCGTTGTCAAGTTGAAAGTGTTCTAAGAACTCTTGCGGTGTTCTGAAATGTTCGCAAATAAACAAAATGGGGGTGTTCTGAGAACGCTGTCCGTATTGTTTGTTGTCAAGTTGAAAGTGTTCTAAGAACTCTTGCGGTGTTCTGAAATGTTCATAGGGTGTGTTCTGAAGACGCTGTCTGTATTGTTCGATGGCAAGTTGAATGTGTTCTAAGAACTCTCGCGGTGTCCTGAAATGTTCGCAAATAAACAAAATGGGGGTGTTCTGAGAACGCTGTCCGTATTGTTTTTTGTCAAGTTGAAAGTGTTGTAAGAACTCTCGCGGTGTCCTGAAATGTTCATAGAGGGTGTCCTGAAGACGCTGTCTGTATTCTTCTGTGGCGAGCTGAATGTGTTCTAAGAAGTCTCACGGTGTCCTGAAATGTTTGCAAATAAACAAAATGAGGTTGTGTTCTAAGAACTCTCGTGGTGTCCTGAAATGTTCGCAAAAACAAAATGGGGGTGTTCTGAGGACGCTGTCCGTATTGTTCGTTGTCAAGTTGAAAGTGTTCTAAGAACTCTCAGGGTGTTCTGAAATGTTCGTAGGGGGTGTTCTGAAGACCCTGTCCGTATTGTTCTGTGGCAAGCTGAAAGTGTTCTAAGAACTCACGCGGTGTCCTGAAATGTTCGTTGGGGGTGTCCTGAAGACGCGGTCTGTATTGTTCTGTGGCAACCTGAATGTGTTCTAAGAAGTCTTGCAGTATCCTGAAATGTTCACAAATAAACAAAATGGGGGTGTTCTCAGGACGCTGTCCGTATTGTTCGTTGTCAAGTTGAAAGTGTCCTAAGAACTCTCGCGGTGTCCTGAAATGTTCGTAGGGGGTTTCCTGAAGACGCTGTCCGTATTGTTCTCTCTCAAGTTGAAAGTGTTCTAAGAACTCTCGCGGTGTCCTGAAATGTTTGCAAATAAACAAAATGGGGGTGTTCTGAGAACGCTGTCCGTATTGTTTGTTGTCAAGTTGAAAGTGTTGTAAGAACTCTCGCGGTGTCCTGAAATGTTTGTAGGGGGTGTCCTGAAGACGCTGTCCGTATTGTTCTGTGGCAAGCTGAAAGTGTTCTAAGAACTCACGCGGTGTCCTGAAATGTTCGTTCGGGGTGTCCTGAAGAAGCTGTCCATATTGTTCAATGGCAAGTTGAATGTGTTCTAAGAACTCTCGCGGTGTCCTGAAATGTTTGCAAATAAACAAAATGGGGGTGTTCTGAGAACGCTGTCCGTATTGTTTGTTGTCAAGTTGAAAGTGTTGTAAGAACTCTCGCGGTGTCCTGAAATTTTCATAAGGGGTGTCCTGAAGACGCTGTCCGTATTGTTCTGTGGCAAGCTGAATGTGTTCTAAGAAGTCTCGCGGTGTCCTGAAATGTTTGCAAATAAACAAAATGGGGGTGTGTTCTAAGAACTCACACGGTCTCCTCATGTTCGTAGGGGGTGTCCTGAAGACGCTGTCCGTATTGTTCTGTGGCAAGCTGAATGTGTTCTAAGAACTCTCGCGGTGTCCTGAAATGTTCACAAAAACAAAATGGGGGTGTTCTGAGGACGCTGTCCTTATTGTTCATTGTCAAGTTGAAGTGTTCTAAGAACTCACGCGGTGTCCTGAAATGTTCGTAGGGCGTTTCCTGAAGACACTGTCCGTATTGTTCTGTGGCAAGCTGAATGTGTTCTAAGAACTCTCGCGGTGTCCTGAAATGTTTGCAAATAAACAAAATGGGGGTGTGTTCTAAGAACTCACGCGGTGTCCTCAAATGTTCGTAGGGGGTGTCCTGAAGACGCTGTCCGTATTGTTCTGTGGCAAGCTGAATGTGTTCTAACAACTCTCACGGAGTCCTGAAATGTTCGCAAAAACAAAATCGGGTGTTCTGAGGACGCTGTCCGTATTGTTCGCTGTCAAGTTGAAAGTGTTCTAAGAACTCTCGCAGTGTTCTGAAATGTTCATAGGGGGTGTTCTGAAGACGCTGTCCGTATTGTTCGTTGTCAAGTTGAAAGTGTTCTAAGAACTCTCGCGGTGTTGTGAAATGTTCGTAGGGGGTGTCCTGAAGACGCTGTCTGTATTGTTCGATGGCAAGTTGAATGTGTTCTAAGAACTCTCGCGGTGTCCTGAAATGTTCGCAAATAAACAAAATGGGGGTGTTCTGAGAACGCTGTCCGTATTGTTTGTTGTCAAGTTGAAAGTGTTGTAAGAACTCTCGCGGTGTCCTGAAATGTTCGTAGAGGGTGTCCTGAAGACGCTGTCTGTATTGTTCTGTGGCAAACTGAAAGTCTTCTAAGAACTCACGCGGTGTCCTGAAATGTTCGTAGGGGGTGTCCTGAAGACGCTGTCCGTATTTTTCTGTGGCAAGCTGAATGTGTTCTAAGAAGTCTTGCGGTGTCCTGAAATGTTTGCAAATAAACAAAATGGGGGTGTGTTCTAAGAACTCACGCGGTCTACTCATGTTCGTAGGGGGTGTCCTGAAGACGCTGTCCGTATTGTTCTGTGGCAAGCTGAATGTGTTCTAAGAACTCTCGCGGTGTCCTGAAATGTTCACAAAAACAAAATGGGGGTGTTCTGAGGATGCTGTCCGTATTGTTAGTTGTCAAGTTGAAAGTGTTCTACGAACTCACGCGGTGTCCTGAAATGTTCGTAGGGCGTGTCCTGAAGACGCTGTCCCTATTGTTCTATGGCAAGCTGAATGTGTTCTAAGAACTCTCGCGGTGTCCTGAAATGTTTGCAAATAAACAAAATGGGGGTGTGTTCTAAGAACTCACGCGGTGTCCTCAATTGTTCGTAGCGGGTGTCCTGAAGACGCTGTCCGTATTGTTCTGTGGCAAGCTGAATGTGTTCTAACAACTCTCGTGGTGTCCTGAAATGTTCGCAAAAACAAAATGGGGTGTTCTGAGGACGCTGTCCGTATTGTTCGTTGTCAAGTTGAAAGTGTTCTAAGATCTCTCGCGGTGTTCTGAAATGTTCATAGGGGGTGTTCTGAAGACGCTGTCCGTATTGTTCGTTGTCAAGTTGAAAGTGTTCTAAGAACTCTCGCGGTGTTCTGAAATGTTCGTAGGGGGTGTCCTGAAGACGCTGTCTGTATTGTTCGATGGCAAGTTGAATGTGTTCTAAGAACTCTCGCAGTGTCCTGAAATGTTCGCAAATAAACAAAATGGGGGTGTTCTGAGAACGCTGTCCGTATTGTTTGTTGTCAAGTTGAAAGTGTTGTAAGAACTCTCGCGGTGTCCTGAAATGTTCGTAGAGGGTGTCCTGAAGACGCTCTCTGTATTGTTCTGTGGCAAACTGAAAGTCTTCTAAGAACTCACGCGGTGTCCTGAAATGTTCGTAGGGGTTGTCCTGAAGACGCTGTCCGTATTCTTCTGTGGCGAGCTGAATGTGTTCTAAGAAGTCTCACGGTGTCCTGAAATGTTTGCAAATAAACAAAATGAGGTTGTGTTCTAAGAACTCTCGTGGTGTCCTGAAATGTTCGCAAAAACAAAATGGGGGTGTTCTGAGGACGATGTCCGTATTGTTCGTTGTCAAGTTGAAAGTGTTCTAAGAACTCTCACGGTGTTCTGAAATGTTTGTAGGGGGTGTTCTGAAGACCCTGTCCGTATTGTTCTGTGGCAAGCTGAAAGTGTTCTAAGAACTCACGCGGTGTCCTGAAATGTTCGTAGGGGGTGTCCTGAAGACGCTGTCCGTATTGTTCTGTGGCAAGCTGAATGTGTTCTAAGAAGTCTTGCAGTGTCCTGAAATGTTCACAAATAAACAAAATGGGGGTGTTCTCAGAATGCTGTCCGTATTGTTCGTTGTCAAGTTGAAAGTGTTCTAAGAACTCTCGCGGTGTCCTGAAATGTTCGTAGGGGGTGTCCTGAAGACGCTGTCCGTATTGTTCTCTCTCAAGTTGAAAGTGTTCTAAGAACTCTCGCGGTGTCCTGAAATGTTTGCAAATAAACAAAATGGGGGTGTTCTGAGAACGCTGTCCGTATTGTTTGTTGTCAAGTTGAAAGTGTTGTAAGAACTCTTGCGGTGTCCTGAAATGTTTGCAAATATACAAAATGGGGGTGTGTTCTAAAAACTCACGCGGTGTCCTCAAATGTTTGTAGGGGGTGTCCTGAAGACGCTGTCCGTATTGTTCTGTGGCAAGCTGAATGTTTTCTAACAACTCTCGTGGTGTCCTGAAATTTTCGCAAAAATAAAATGGGGGTGTTCTGAGGATGCTGTCTGTATTGTTCGTTGTCAAGTTGAAAGTGTTCTAAGAACTCTTGCGGTGTTCTGAAATGTTCGTACGGGGTGTCCTGAAGACGCTGTCCATATTGTTCGATGGCAAGTTGAATGTGTTCTAAGAACTCTCACGGTGTCCTGAAATGTTTGCAAATAAACAAAATGGGGGTGTTCTGAGAACGCTGTCCGTATTGTTTGTTGTCAAGTTGAAAGTGTTGTAAGAACTCTCGCGGTGTCCTGAAATTTTCATCGGGGGTGTCCTGAAGACGCTGTCCGTATTGTTCTGTGGCAAGCTGAATGTGTTCTAAGAACTCTCCCGGTGTCCTGAAATGTTTGCAAATAAACAAAATGGGGGTGTGTTCTAAGAACTCACGCAGTCTCCTCATGTTTGTAGGGGGTGTCCTGAAGATGCTGTCCGTATTGTTCTGTGGCAAGCTGAATGTGTTCTAACAACTCTCGTGGTGTCCTGAAATGTTCACAAAAACAAAATGGGGGTGTTCTGAGGACGCTGTCCGTATTGTTCATTGTCAAGTTGAAAGTGTTCTAAGAACTCACGCGGTGTCCTGAAATGTTTGTAGGGCGTGTCCTGAAGACGCTGTCCGTATTGTTCTGTGGCAAGCTGAATGTGTTCTAAGAACTCTCCCGGTGTCCTGAAATGTTTGCAAATAAACAAAATGGGGGTGTGTTCTAAGAACTCACGCGGTGTCCTCAAATGTTCGTAGGGGGTGTCCTGAAGACGCTGTCCGTATTGTTCTGTGGCAAGCTGAATGTGTTCTAACAACTCTCACGGTGTCCTGAAATGTTTGCAAAAACAAAATCGGGTGTTCTGAGGACGCTGTCCGTATTGTTCGTTGTCAAGTTGAAAGTGTTCTAAGAACTCTCGCGGTGTTCTGAAATGTTCGTAGGGGGTGTCCTGAAGACGCTGTCTGTATTGTTCGATGGCAAGCTGAATGTGTTCTAACAACTCTCACGGTGTCCTGAAATGTTCGCAAAAACAAAATGGGGTGTTCTGAGGACGCTGTCCGTATTGTTCGTTGTCAAGTTGAAAGTGTTCTAAGAACTCTTGGGGTGTTCTGAAATGTTCATAGGGGGTGTTCTGAAGACGCTGTCCGTATTGTTCGTTGTCAAGTTGAAAGTGTTCTAAGAACTCTCGCGGTGTCCTGAAATGTTCGTAGGGGGTGTCCTGAAGACGCTGTCCGTATTGTTCCGTGGCAAGCTGAATGTGTTCTAAGAACTCTTGCGGTGTCCTGAAATGTTTGCAAATAAACAAAATGGGGGTGTGTTGTAAGAACTCATGCGGTGTCCTCATGTTCGTAGGGGATGTCCTGAAGACACTGTCCATATTGTTCGATGGCAAGCTGAATGTGTTCTAAGAACTCTCGCGGTGTCCTGAAATGTTCACAAAAACAAAATGGGGGTGTTCTGAGAACGCTGTCCGTATTGTTTGTTGTCAAGTTGAAAGTGTTGTAAGAACTCTCGCGGTGTCCTGAAATTTTCATAGGGGGTGTCCTGAAGACGCTGTCCGTATTGTTCTGTGGCAAGCTGAATGTGTTCTAAGAAGTCTTGCGGTGTCCTGAAATGTTTGCAAATAAACAAAATGGGGGTGTGTTCTAAGAACTCACGCAGTCTCCTCATGTTCGTAGGGGGTGTCCTGAAGATGCTGTCCATATTGTTCTGTGGCAAGCTGAATGTGTTCTAAGAACTCTCGCAGTGTCCTGAAATGTTCACAAAAACAAAATGGGGGTGTTCTGAGGACGCTGTCCGTATTGTTCATTGTCAAGTTGAAAGTGTTCTAAGAACTCACGTGGTGTCCTGAAATGTTCGTAGGGCGTGTCCTGAAGACGCTGTCCGTATTGTTCTGTGGCAAGCTGAATGTGTTCTAAGAACTCTCCCGGTGTCCTGAAATGTTTGCAAATAAACAAAATGGGGTTCTCTGAGGACGCTGTCAGTCCGCCTCTACCCACCCCACAATCTCTGCTGGGATTCGCAACCTGGTGGATCGGCTATATAAACCCCAGGCCAGACCCTTGCCCCCTGCTGTCACTAAACATCTTGATTTAACCATCAAGGGTCCTCAAAACCTAACAGCGAGCACTTTACCATGCCAAGAATTTACGAACAATAAGAAACCTAATTCTTTACACCTGATAAAGATTCAAAGCCTGCTGAAATTGGAAGAGCCTGTCTGTTTGAATCGGTCTAATTTATTATCTATCTTTTCTGAAATCCCAGCCCTTGCTCTTATTTCTTCTAAGGATATTGATAGAGTGGCCTTCTTTGACTGTAATTCTTTGGATATGAGCATGCTGTTCCTTGCGTCACCACTTGTTAAAGAACTGATCCTCACTCAAAAAGACGCTCTGAAGGAATTGGGATTCAGAGTTGAAGCAGCTGCAGCATGGGAACTGTCGACCAATGGGCCCCCTTTCCCACAATTATCAGTTAAATCATTAGGGACCCATGTAGGTGGCCAGAATTCCCTGCCCATTTCTACAACCTCTTTGAAACAACAAAATAAAGACGTTGACTGGGCTGCTATCATCTCCACCCTGTGGCAAAAACTTGTGCCTTAGGCCTACCCCCTCAAATCGGACCTCTGATACTCAGTCGACCTTCTGCATAAAATCTTGGAATTCCAGAGGCAATCAACATTTATTCTCGAATTGGGAGTGTGTACAACTATTGAGAGTCGCAAATGTTATATGTATCCAAGAGACTTGGATGACCTCAACCCCCTGCTTAGACGGCTTCCAAATCTTCGATCAGCCGGCCCAATATAATTTGAGGGGTAGACCTTCGGGTGGTTTATTGGTGGCAGTGGATAACTGCTCTGGGCTAGCCGGCAAGGTTCTTTTGGGCCTCCCCTATGGCGCACTGGGGGTTGCTTTGAATTCAAGTACTGGCCAACTAAAATTACTAATTATTAACATCTACTGGCACTCAGGGGTTGGTGAAATTAAGTTGTTTGTGTCTCTTATCTCGCAGATTATTTTGGAGTGGATGCTGGCTAATGATTCAGGCCATGTACTACTAGCTGGGGATTTGAACTGTGATTGTTTATTCAATTATTCTCCATGGGTATTATGCGAGCTGTATCCCCCTGTTCGATGTGATAAAAGGAAAAAACTGGCTAGTCAAACTTGGTACACTGAATTGGGCAATCTAGGTTTACAACCTCTACGTGATCTCTCCCAACCCTCTTCAATTCCTATTTGTTATACCTGGCGGCGGGGGCTGTCCACCTCTATGCTCGACTACATCTTTGTGGATGATTATCTTCTTACAAGATGTTCGAAGTTTGAAATTTTCCTGAATCCATGGAGTGACCATGGTATATTAACGGCAACTTTTAACATCTGCCTGATAAAGGGGCGGCTTTGCCATTCGACCACGGTCTGTCCAAATTCATCAGGTTCTGCTATTCGGTGGTCCCCTAAAAATATTGAAATTCTGAATGCTGAACTATGGGACATGCTTAATAAGACTACTCTGGACTGGAAATTGGCTACTTTTAATCCTGCAATGGTCACTACCCTAATACAAGTGGCAGTAGATGATATTGGCACTAGTCTTGTAAGCCGAATTGCAGTCACTAGGCATTTACATCAATATAATTCTGAGGTGGCAGCAGCAAAAACTATTAAGAACAAAAACATTAGGAAACTACAAACTACAATAAGCGACTTGTCCTCTCGCCTAATCCTTATTAAGAAGGTTAAACAAACCTACAAGAATTTTTGTAAAACTATTAAACACCAGCTATTACAACAAGACTCGGAACTAATGCTACAGGTTATCCTGAAGGCTAATGTGGGAGCCTTCTGGCAGATTGTTAATGGACAGGATGGTAATCAGGCCATTGCTGAACTTAATCCAATTGCGGAACAAGGCTGGCTGGAGTTTTATACAAATAGATTCGCCCCTAGCCCCTTAGCGGCAATGACCAGCTTCTCTGACTATGACCCACTAGCCCCTTACCCTAAATGGGATCCTCCGTTAGAGATTGATTCAATCCTGGAGTTAATCCATAGGTGTAAGCGATCAAGAGCCCCTGGCCCGAATGGGCTAACGAACAATACCTTCAAAGCAGACCCGAACCTTTGGGCCAATCTTTTATGTATGGAGTTTCGGGATATCTTGCAAACTGGGTCATGTCCTATCTCTTGGTCCACTGCATATGTGATTCCGATCTTCAAATGCAGTAGTAGGTCCGATCCCAAAAACTATCGGCCCATCGCTCTGATTGATGCGGACTGTAACATTTTCTCTGCTTTTCTTCTCTCACACTTAAGGGATTGGGAAAAAACTAGCCATCCCTTGAGCCCCTTTCAAACGGGCTTCCGTAAAAACCACTCCACTAACATCAATGGACTGGTAGTTAAGTGCATCCAAGAGACTGCCTGGAGCTCAACCAGGGGACCTACTTTTATGGCCTCAGTGGATCTCTCAGCAGCCTTTGACTGTGTTGACCGAAATAGGCTTTGGCAAAAACTCCACGCTTGGGGCCTGCCAAGGGGCTTAATTGGCTTACTGGAGGGGGTCTATAATAACTCTACCGTTCGTATCCGGTTAAACAAAAAGGGGGATATGTCTGATGCTGTTCGCACTCATTGTGGGGTTAGACAGGGTTGTGTGCTAGCCCCCTGGCTGTTTAATCAATATGTTTCAGACGTAGCAGAGCACCTTGTGAAAGAGGGGCTATTAGCGCCGTGTATTGGCACTTTGAAGCTTATTTGGTTGGCGTATGCAGACGACTTTGTTCTATTCGATCTAACTAAGGTGGGGTTACAGCGGTTGCTGGATGTATTCGCCAACTATGCCCAACTCAATGGTTTGAATATCAATCCTGCGAAAACCAAAATCCTTGCCTTATCTAAAGGGGTTGTTAGGAAGAAAACTAACCTCTGGAAGTTAGGAGGTACAACTATAACCTGCTCCACTTCCCTTACTTACCTGGGCTAGTATCTGGGAGCAAGTAGAGGCTCAAAAGGGCAGAACCTCCTTCTCCTGCATAAAGCTAAGGCTTTGGCCAGTCAGGTCCTTAAAATTGACCGTAAATATGGCCGATTTTCTATTAGACCTGCTTTACTCTTTTTTGAGGGGAAAATCGCACCGAAATTGACATATGGCCTAGAGCTCGCTACTCGGTTAACCATCGCTAATTTGGATGGTATTGAAGGGGACATATGGAGACGGGTTTTACTCATCCCCAACGCAGTTCCACTGGCCACCATTCGTTTCGAGCTTGGCTATATCTCTTTAACAGCACGTGTTGATTGGAGGAAGCTATTGCTCTATGCTAAACTGAACGCCCCTACTGCCAACACGCTATATGAACTGGTTGGCAAAAACATCTTCCAATCCGGATTTTTATACAAATTTGCTATGCTTTGTGAAGATATTCTGGCCAATATCGGCTCTGATTTAGAACAACTAATCACTAATCCCACTAAAACCAAAATGAAGTTGTGGGACTTTGACTGGTGCCGGACTGTGGATGCCTTTCATGCATATACCTCAATGTCACACTTGGCTCATGAACATAAAAAAAGAGGTATTCTTTCCTCAATACTTAAAATCTTCCCAAATCGGGAACATAGACACACACTTCTCAAACTACGGTGGAATATCCTACCTACTTTGGATACTAAACTGAGGTGGAAACAGATTACAGCGGCTAATAGTTTCTGCAGATTTTGTGGCTTAGCCCCTGAAACGGCTAAACACCTCATTTTGTTCTGTACCCATCTCCATGCACTGAGAGACTCTTGTTTGAATGCCTTGAAATTACAACTCCTAGGCCTCCCGATTGACCTAGTATGGCAACGCTGTCTGTGTATTGGAACAAGTAGGGAAGGTTTGGCCTTATCTAGTTTTATCCGGAACCTCCATCTTGAATAGATATATATCTGCTGTTACCATGATGTCCTAAGATATTGATATAGGTTAAAGATATAGGTTAATTTGCTGCTACTGCGCTTGCTCTTGTTTGTTCTTGTAATTTTTTCTCTAAATTCATTCTCTTAACCCTTTGTAATACTCTAATAATGTAATTACGTAAAATTTATAATTGTGTATCTATTTATACTATGTGTTGATTCGATGTGTTGATGTTTTTTGTAAAGGTTTAATAAAACCATATACAAATAAAAAAATAAAAAAAAAAAAAATAAACAAAATGGGGGTGTGTTCTAAGAACTCACGCGGTGTCCTCAAATGTTCGTAGGGGGTGTCCTGAAGACGCTGTCCGTATTGTTCTGTGGCAAGCTGAATGTGTTCTAACAACTCTCACGGTGTCCTGAAATGTTTGCAAAAACAAAATCGGGTGTTCTGAGGACGCTGTCCGTATTGTTCGTTGTCAAGTTGAAAGTGTTCTAAGAACTCTCGCGGTGTTCTGAAATGTTCGTAGGGGGTGTCCTGAAGACGCTGTCTGTATTGTTCGATGGCAAGCTGAATGTGTTCTAACAACTCTCACGGTGTCCTGAAATGTTCGCAAAAACAAAATGGGGTGTTCTGAGGACGCTGTCCGTATTGTTCGTTGTCAAGTTGAAAGTGTTCTAAGAACTCTTGCGGTGTTCTGAAATGTTCATAGGGGGTGTTCTGAAGACGCTGTCCGTATTGTTCGTTGTCAAGTTGAAAGTGTTCTAAGAACTCTCGCGGTGTTCTGAAATGTTCGTAGGGGGTGTCTTGAAGACGCTGTCTGTATTGTTCGATGGCAAGTTGAATGTGTTCTAAGAACTCTCGCGGTGTCCTGAAATGTTCGCAAATAAACAAAATGGGGGTGTTCTGAGAACGCTGTCCGTATTGTTTGTTGTCAAGTTGAAAGTGTTGTAAGAACTCTCGCGGTGTCCTGAAATGTTTGTAGGGGATGTCCTGAAGACGCTGTCCGTATTGTTCTGTGGCAAGCTGAAAGTGTTCTAAGAACTCACGCGGTGTCCTGAAATGTTCGTAGGGGGTGTCCTGAAGACGCTGTCCGTATTGTTCCGTGGCAAGCTGAATGTGTTCTAAGAACTCTTGCGGTGTCCTGAAATGTTTGCAAATAAACAAAATGGGGGTGTGTTGTAAGAACTCATGCGGTGTCCTCATGTTCGTAGGGGATGTCCTGAAGACACTGTCCATATTGTTCTGTGGCAAGCTGAATGTGTTCTAAGAACTCTCGCGGTGTCCTGAAATGTTCACAAAAACAAAATGGGGGTGTTCTGAGGACGCTGGCCGTATTGTTCTGTGTCAAGTTGAAAGTGTTCTAAGAACTCACGCGGTGTCCTGAAATGTTCGTAGGGCGTGTCCTGAAGACGCTGTCCGTATTGTTCTGTGGCAAGCTGAATGTGTTCTAAGAACTCTCGCGGTGTCCTGAAATGTTTGCAAATAAACAAAATGGGGGTGTTTTCTAAGAACTCACGCGGTGTCCTCAATTGTTCGTAGGGGGTGTCCTGAAGACGCTGTCCGTATTGTTCTATGACAAGCCGAATGTGTTCTAACAACTCTCGTGGTGTCCTGAAATGTTCGCAAAAACAAAATAGGGTGTTCTGAGGACCTGTCCGTATTGTTCGTTGTCAAGTCGAAAGTGTTCTAAGAACTCTCGCGGTGTTCTGAAATGTTCATAGGGTGTGTTCTGAAGACGCTGTCCGTATTGTTCGTTGTCAAGTTGAAAGTGTTCTAAGAACTCTTGCGGTGTTCTGAAATGTTCATAGGGGGTGTCCTGAAGACACTGTCTGTATTGTTCGATGGCAAGTTGAATGTGTTCTAAGAACTCTCGCGGTGTCCTGAAATGTTCGCAAATAAACAAAATGGGGGTGTTCTGAGAACGCTGTCCGTATTGTTTGTTGTCAAGTTGAAAGTGTTGTAAGAACTCTCGCGGTGTCCTGAAATGTTCGTAGAGGGTGTCCTGAAGACGCTGTCTGTATTGTTCTGTGGCAAACTGAAAGTCTTCTAAGAACTCACGCGGTGTCCTGAAATGTTCGTAGGGGGTGTCCTGAAGACGCTGTCCGTATTCTTCTGTGGCGAGCTGAATGTGTTCTAAGAAGTCTCACGGTGTCCTGAATGTTTGCAAATAAACAAAATGAGGTTGTGTTCTAAGAACTCTCGTGGTGTCCTGAAATGTTCGCAAAAACAAAATGGGGGTGTTCTGAGGACGCTGTCCGTATTGTTCGTTGTCAAGTTGAAAGTGTTCTACGAACTCTCAGGGTGTTCTGAAATGTTCGTAGGGGGTGTTCTGAAGACCCTGTCCGTATTGTTCTGTGGCAAGCTGAAAGTGTTCTAAGAACTCACGCGGTGTCCTGAAATGTTCGTTGGGGGTGTCCTGAAGACGCGGTCCGTATTGTTCTGTGGCAACCTGAATGTGTTCTAAGAAGTCTTGCAGTGTCCTGAAATGTTCACAAATAAACAAAATGGGGGTGTTCTCAGGACGCTGTCCGTATTGTTCGTTGTCAAGTTGAAAGTGTCCTAAGAACTCTCGCGGTGTCCTGAAATGTTCGTAGGGGGTTTCCTGAAGACGCTGTCCGTATTGTTCTCTCTCAAGTTGAAAGTGTTCTAAGAACTCTCGCGGTGTCCTGAAATGTTTGCAAATAAACAAAATGGGGGTGTTCTGAGAACGCTGTCCGTATTGTTTGTTGTCAAGTTGAAAGTGTTGTAAGAACTCTCGCGGTGTCCTGAAATGTTTGTAGGGGGTGTCCTGAAGATGCTGTCCGTATTGTTCTGTGGCAAGCTGAAAGTGTTCTAAGAACTCACGCGGTGTCCTGAAATGTTCGTTCGGGGTGTCCTGAAGAAGCTGTCCATATTGTTCGATGGCAAGTTGAATGTGTTCTAAGAAGTCTTGCGGTGTCCTGAAATGTTTGCAAATAAACAAAATGGGGGTGTGTTCTAAGAACTCACGCGGTCTACTCATGTTCGTAGGGGGTGTCCTGAAGACGCTGTCCGTATTGTTCTGTGGCAAGCTGAATGTGTTCTAAGAACTCTCGCGGTGTCCTGAAATGTTCACAAAAACAAAATGGGGGTGTTCTGAGGACGCTGTCCGTATTGTTAGTTGTCAAGTTGAAAGTGTTCTAAGAACTCACGCGGTGTCCTGAAATGTTCATAGGGCGTGTCCTGAAGACGTTGTCCCTATTGTTCTATGGCAAGCTGAATGTGTTCTAAGAACTCTCGCGGTGTCCTGAAATGTTTGCAAATAAACAAAATGGGGGTGTGTTCTAAGAACTCACGCGGTGTCCTCAATTGTTCGTAGGGGGTGTCCTGAAGACGCTGTCCGTATTGTTCTGTGGCAAGCTGAATGTGTTCTAACAACTCTCGTGGTGTCCTGAAATGTTCGCAAAAACAATATGGGGTGTTCTGAGGACGCTGTCCGTATTGTTCGTTGTCAAGTTGAAAGTGTTCTAAGATCTCTCGCGGTGTTCTGAAATGTTCATAGGGGGTGTTCTGAAGACGCTGTCCGTATTGTTCGTTGTCAAGTTGAAAGTGTTCTAAGAACTCTCGCGGTGTTCTGAAATGTTCGTAGGGGGTGTCCTGAAGACGCTGTCTGTATTGTTCGATGGCAAGTTGAATGTGTTCTAAGAACTCTCGCAGTGTCCTGAAATGTTCGCAAATAAACAAAATGGGGGTGTTCTGAGAACGCTGTCCGTATTGTTTGTTGTCAAGTTGAAAGTGTTGTAAGAACTCTCGCGGTGTCCTGAAATGTTCGTAGAGGGTGTCCTGAAGACGCTGTCTGTATTGTTCTGTGGCAAACTGAAAGTCTTCTAAGAACTCACGCGGTGTCCTGAAATGTTCGTAGGGGTTGTCCTGAAGACGCTGTCCGTATTCTTCTGTGGCGAGCTGAATGTGTTCTAAGAAGTCTCACGGTGTCCTGAAATGTTTGCAAATAAACAAAATGAGGTTGTGTTCTAAGAACTCTCGTGGTGTCCTGAAATGTTCGCAAAAATAAAATGGGGGTGTTCTGAGGACGCTGTCCGTATTGTTCGTTGTCAAGTTGAAAGTGTTCTAAGAACTCTCACGGTGTTCTGAAATGTTCGTAGGGGGTGTTCTGAAGACCCTGTCCGTATTGTTCTGTGGCAAGCTGAAAGTGTTCTAAGAACTCACGCGGTGTCCTGAAATGTTCGTAGGGGGTGTCCTGAAGACGCTGTCCGTATTGTTCTGTGGCAAGCTGAATGTGTTCTAAGAAGTCTTGCAGTGTCCTGAAATGTTCACAAATAAACAAAATGGGGGTGTTCTCAGGACGCTGTCCGTATTGTTCGTTGTCAAGTTGAAAGTGTTCTAAGAACTCTCGCGGTGTCCTGAAATGTTCGTAGGGGGTCTCCTGAAGACGCTGTCCGTATTGTTCTCTCTCAAGTTGAAAGTGTTCTAAGAACTCTCGCGGTGTCCTGAAATGTTTGCAAATAAACAAAATGGGGGTGTTCTGAGAACGCTGTCCGTATTGTTTGTTGTCAAGTTGAAAGTGTTGTAAGAACTCTTGCGGTGTCCTGAAATGTTTGCAAATATACAAAATGGGTGTGTGTTCTAAAAACTCACGTGGTGTCCTCAAATGTTCGTAGGGGGTGTCCTGAAGACGCTGTCCGTATTGTTCTGTGGCAAGCGGAATGTTTTCTAACAACTCTCGTGGTGTCCTGAAATGTTTCCAAAAATAAAATGGGGGTGTTCTGAGGACGCTGTCTGTATTGTTCGTTGTCAAGTTGAAAGTGTTCTAAGAACTCTTGCGGTGTTCTGAAATGTTCGTACGGGGTGTCCTGAAGACGCTGTCCATATTGTTCGATGGCAAGTTGAATGTGTTCTAAGAACTCTCACGTGTGTCCTGAAATGTTTGCAAATAAACAAAATGGGGGTGTTCTGAGAACGCTGTCCGTATTGTTTGTTGTCAAGTTGAAAGTGTTGTAAGAACTCTCGCGGTGTCCTGAAATTTTCATAGGGGGTGTCCTGAAGACGCTGTCCGTATTGTTCTGTGGCAAGCTGAATGTGTTCTAAGAAGTCTTGCGGTGTCCTGAAATGTTTGCAAATAAACAAAATGGGGGTGTGTTCTAAGAACTCACGCAGTCTCCTCATGTTCGTAGGGGGTGTCCTGAAGATGCTGTCCGTATTGTTCTGTGGCAAGCTGAATGTGTTTTAAGAACTCTCGCAGTGTCCTGAAATGTTCACAAAAACAAAATGGGGGTGTTCTGAGGACGCTGTCCGTATTGTTCATTGTCAAGTTGAAAGTGTTCTAAGAACTCACGCGGTGTCCTGAAATGTTCGTAGGGCGTGTCCTGAAGACGCTGTCCGTATTGTTCTGTGGCAAGCTGAATGTGTTCTAAGAACTCTCCCGGTGTCCTGAAATGTTTGCAAATAAACAAAATGGGGGTGTGTTCTAAGAACTCACGCGGTGTCCTCAAATGTTCGTAGGGGGTGTCCTGAAGACGCTGTCCGTATTGTTCTGTGGCAAGCTGAATGTGTTCTAACAACTCTCACGGTGTCCTGAAATGTTTGCAAAAACAAAATCGGGTGTTCTGAGGACGCTGTCCGTATTGTTCGTTGTCAAGTTGAAAGTGTTCTAAGAACTCTCGCGGTGTTCTGAAATGTTCGTAGGGGGTGTCCTGAAGACGCTGTCTGTATTGTTCGATGGCAAGCTGAATGTGTTCTAACAACTCTCACGGTGTCCTGAAATGTTCGCAAAAACAAAATGGGGTGTTCTGAGGACGCTGTCCGTATTGTTCGTTGTCAAGTTGAAAGTGTTCTAAGAACTCTTGCGGTGTTCTGAAATGTTCATAGGGGGTGTTCTGAAGACGCTGTCCGTATTGTTCGTTGTCAAGTTGAAAGTGTTCTAAGAACTCTCGCGGTGTTCTGAAATGTTCGTAGGGGGTGTCCTGAAGACGCTGTCTGTATTGTTCGATGGCAAGTTGAATGTGTTCTAAGAACTCTTGCGGTGTCCTGAAATGTTCGCAAATAAACAAAATGGGGGTGTTCTGAGAACGCTGTCCGTATTGTTTGTTGTCAAGTTGAAAGTGTTGTAAGAACTCTCGCGGTGTCCTGAAATGTTTGTAGGGGATGTCCTGAAGACGCTGTCCGTATTGTTCTGTGGCAAGCTGAAAGTGTTCTAAGAACTCACGCGGTGTCCTGAAATGTTCGTAGGGGGTGTCCTGAAGACGCTGTCCGTATTGTTCCGTGGCAAGCTGAATGTGTTCTAAGAACTCTTGCGGTGTCCTGAAATGTTTGCAAATAAACAAAATGGGGGTGTGTTGTAAGAACTCATGCGGTGTCCTCATGTTCGTAGGGGATGTCCTGAAGACACTGTCCATATTGTTCGATGGCAAGCTGAATGTGTTCTAAGAACTCTCGCGGTGTCCTGAAATGTTCACAAAAACAAAATGGGGGTGTTCTGAGAACGCTGTCCGTATTGTTTGTTGTCAAGTTGAAAGTGTTGTAAGAACTCTCGCGGTGTCCTGAAATTTTCATAGGGGGTGTCCTGAAGACGCTGTCCGTATTGTTCTGTGGCAAGCTGAATGTGTTCTAAGAAGTCTTGCGGTGTCCTGAAATGTTTGCAAATAAACAAAATGGGGGTGTGTTCTAAGAACTCACGCAGTCTCCTCATGTTCGTAGGGGGTGTCCTGAAGATGCTGTCCATATTGTTCTGTGGCAAGCTGAATGTGTTCTAAGAACTCTCGCAGTGTCCTGAAATGTTCACAAAAACAAAATGGGGGTGTTCTGAGGACGCTGTCCGTATTGTTCATTGTCAAGTTGAAAGTGTTCTAAGAACTCACGCGGTGTCCTGAAATGTTCGTAGGGCGTGTCCTGAAGACGCTGTCCGTATTGTTCTGTGGCAAGCTGAATGTGTTCTAAGAACTCTCCCGGTGTCCTGAAATGTTTGCAAATAAACAAAATGGGGTTCTCTGAGGACGCTGTCAGTCCGCCTCTACCCACCCCACAATCTCTGCTGGGATTCGCAACCTGGTGGATCGGCTATATAAACCCCAGGCCAGACCCTTGCCCCCTGCTGTCACTAAACATCTTGATTTAACCATCAAGGGTCCTCAAAACCTAACAGTGAGCACTTTACCATGCCAAGAATTTACGAACAATAAGAAACCTAATTCTTTACACCTGATAAAGATTCAAAGCCTGCTGAAATTGGAAGAGCCTGTCTGTTTGAATCGGTGTAATTTATTATCTATCTTTTCTGAAATCCCAGCCCTTGCTCTTATTTCTTCTAAGGATATTGATAGAGTGGCCTTCTTTGACTGTAATTCTTTGGATATGAGCATGCTGTTCCTTGCGTCACCACTTGTTAAAGAACTGATCCTCACTCAAAAAGACGCTCTGAAGGAATTGGGATTCAGAGTTGAAGCAGCTGCAGCATGGGAACTGTCGACCAATGGGCCCCCTTTCCCACAATTATCAGTTAAATCATTAGGGACCCATGTAGGTGGCCAGAATTCCCTGCCCATTTCTACAACCTCTTTGAAACAACAAAATAAAGACGTTGACTGGGCTGCTATCATCTCCACCCTGTGGCAAAAACTTGTGCCTTAGGCCTACCCCCTCAAATCGGACCTCTGATACTCAGTCGACCTTCTGCATAAAATCTTGGAATTCCAGAGGCAATCAACATTTATTCTCGAATTGGGAGTGTGTACAACTATTGAGAGTCGCAAATGTTATATGTATCCAAGAGACTTGGATGACCTCAACCCCCTGCTTAGACGGCTTCCAAATCTTCGATCAGCCGGCCCAATATAATTTGAGGGGTAGACCTTCGGGTGGTTTATTGGTGGCAGTGGATAACTGCTCTGGGCTAGCCGGCAAGGTTCTTTTGGGCCTCCCCTATGGCGCACTGGGGGTTGCTTTGAATTCAAGTACTGGCCAACTAAAATTACTAATTATTAACATCTACTGGCACTCAGGGGTTGGTGAAATTAAGTTGTTTGTGTCTCTTATCTCGCAGATTATTTTGGAGTGGATGCTGGCTAATGATTCAGGCCATGTACTACTAGCTGGGGATTTGAACTGTGATTGTTTATTCAATTATTCTCCATGGGTATTATGCGAGCTGTATCCCCCTGTTCGATGTGATAAAAGGAAAAAACTGGCTAGTCAAACTTGGTACACTGAATTGGGCAATCTAGGTTTACAACCTCTACGTGATCTCTCCCAACCCTCTTCAATTCCTATTTGTTATACCTGGCGGCGGGGGCTGTCCACCTCTATGCTCGACTACATCTTTGTGGATGATTATCTTCTTACAAGATGTTCGAAGTTTGAAATTTTCCTGAATCCATGGAGTGACCATGGTATATTAACGGCAACTTTTAACATCTGCCTGATAAAGGGGCGGCTTTGCCATTCGACCACGGTCTGTCCAAATTCATCAGGTTCTGCTATTCGGTGGTCCCCTAAAAATATTGAAATTCTGAATGCTAAACTATGGGACATGCTTAATAAGACTACTCTGGACTGGAAATTGGCTACTTTTAATTCTGCAATGGTCACTACCCTAATACAAGTGGCAGTAGATGATATTGGCACTAGTCTTGTAAGCCGAATTGCAGTCACTAGGCATTTACATCAATATAATTCTGAGGTGGCAGCAGCAAAAACTATTAAGAACAAAAACATTAGGAAACTACAAACTACAATAAGCGACTTGTCCTCTCGCCTAATCCTTATTAAGAAGGTTAAACAAACCTACAAGAATTTTTGTAAAACTATTAAACACCAGCTATTACAACAAGACTCGGAACTAATGCTACAGGTTATCCTGAAGGCTAATGTGGGAGCCTTCTGGCAGATTGTTAATGGACAGGATGGTAATCAGGCCATTGCTGAACTTAATCCAATTGCGGAACAAGGCTGGCTGGAGTTTTATACAAATAGATTCGCCCCTAGCCCCTTAGCGGCAATGACCAGCTTCTCTGACTATGACCCACTAGCCCCTTACCCTAAATGGGATCCTCCGTTAGAGATTGATTCAATCCTGGAGTTAATCCATAGGTGTAAGCGATCAAGAGCCCCTGGCCCGAATGGGCTAACGAACAATACCTTCAAAGCAGACCCGAACCTTTGGGCCAATCTTTTATGTATGGAGTTTCGGGATATCTTGCAAACTGGGTCATGTCCTATCTCTTGGTCCACTGCATATGTGATTCCGATCTTCAAATGCGGTAGTAGGTCCGATCCCAAAAACTATCGGCCCATCGCTCTGATTGATGCGGACTGTAACATTTTCTCTGCTTTTCTTCTCTCACACTTAAGGGATTGGGAAAAAACTAGCCATCCCTTGAGCCCCTTTCAAACGGGCTTCCGTAAAAACCACTCCACTAACATCAATGGACTGGTAGTTAAGTGCATCCAAGAGACTGCCTGGAGCTCAACCAGGGGACCTACTTTTATGGCCTCAGTGGATCTCTCAGCAGCCTTTGACTGTGTTGACCGAAATAGGCTTTGGCAAAAACTCCACGCTTGGGGCCTGCCAAGGGGCTTAATTGGCTTACTGGAGGGGGTCTATAATAACTCTACCGTTCGTATCCGGTTAAACAAAAAGGGGGATATGTCTGATGCTGTTCGCACTCATTGTGGGGTTAGACAGGGTTGTGTGCTAGCCCCCTGGCTGTTTAATCAATATGTTTCAGACGTAGCAGAGCACCTTGTGAAAGAGGGGCTATTAGCGCCGTGTATTGGCACTTTGAAGCTTATTTGGTTGGCGTATGCAGACGACTTTGTTCTATTCGATCTAACTAAGGTGGGGTTACAGCGGTTGCTGGATGTATTCGCCAACTATGCCCAACTCAATGGTTTGAATATCAATCCTGCGAAAACCAAAATCCTTGCCTTATCTAAAGGGGTTGTTAGGAAGAAAACTAACCTCTGGAAGTTAGGAGGTACAACTATAACCTGCTCCACTTCCCTTACTTACCTGGGCTATTATCTGGGAGCAAGTAGAGGCTCAAAAGGGCAGAACCTCCTTCTCCTGCATAAAGCTAAGGCTTTGGCCAGTCAGGTCCTTAAAATTGACCGTAAATATGGCCGATTTTCTATTAGACCTGCTTTACTCTTTTTTGAGGGGAAAATCGCACCGAAATTGACATATGGCCTAGAGCTCGCTACTCGGTTAACCATCGCTAATTTGGATGGTATTGAAGGGGACATATGGAGACGGGTTTTACTCATCCCCAACGCAGTTCCACTGGCCACCATTCGTTTCGAGCTTGGCTATATCTCTTTAACAGCACGTGTTGATTGGAGGAAGCTATTGCTCTATGCTAAACTGAACGCCCCTACTGCCAACACGCTATATGAACTGGTTGGCAAAAACATCTTCCAATCCGGATTTTTATACAAATTTGCTATGCTTTGTGAAGATATTCTGGCCAATATCGGCTCTGATTTAGAACAACTAATCACTAATCCCACTAAAACCAAAATGAAGTTGTGGGACTTTGACTGGTGCCGGACTGTGGATGCCTTTCATGCATATACCTCAATGTCACACTTGGCTCATGAACATAAAAAAAGAGGTATTCTTTCCTCAATACTTAAAATCTTCCCAAATCGGGAACATAGACACACACTTCTCAAACTACGGTGGAATATCCTACCTACTTTGGATACTAAACTGAGGTGGAAACAGATTACAGCGGCTAATAGTTTCTGCAGATTTTGTGGCTTAGCCCCTGAAACGGCTAAACACCTCATTTTGTTCTGTACCCATCTCCATGCACTGAGAGACTCTTGTTTGAATGCCTTGAAATTACAACTCCTAGGCCTCCCGATTGACCTAGTATGGCAACGCTGTCTGTGTATTGGAACAAGTAGGGAAGGTTTGGCCTTATCTAGTTTTATCCGGAACCTCCATCTTGAATAGATATATATCTGCTGTTACCATGATGTCCTAAGATATTGATATAGGTTAAAGATATAGGTTAATTTGCTGCTACTGCGCTTGCTCTTGTTTGTTCTTGTAATTTTTTCTCTAAATTCTCTTAACCCTTTGTAATACTCTAATAATGTAATTACGTAAAATTTATAATTGTGTATCTATTTATACTATGTGTTGATTCGATGTGTTGATGTTTTTTGTAAAGGTTTAATAAAACCATATACAAATAAAAAAATAAAAAAAATAAAAAAATAAACAAAATGGGGGTGTGTTCTAAGAACTCACGCGGTGTCCTCAAATGTTCGTAGGGGGTGTCCTGAAGACGCTGTCCGTATTGTTCTGTGGCAAGCTGAATGTGTTCTAACAACTCTCACGGTGTCCTGAAATGTTTGCAAAAACAAAATCGGGTGTTCTGAGGACGCTGTCCGTATTGTTCGTTGTCAAGTTGAAAGTGTTCTAAGAACTCTCGCGGTGTTCTGAAATGTTCGTAGGGGGTGTCCTGAAGACGCTGTCTGTATTGTTCGATGGCAAGCTGAATGTGTTCTAACAACTCTCACGGTGTCCTGAAATGTTCGCAAAAACAAAATGGGGTGTTCTGAGGACGCTGTCCGTATTGTTCGTTGTCAAGTTGAAAGTGTTCTAAGAACTCTTGCGGTGTTCTGAAATGTTCATAGGGGGTGTTCTGAAGACGCTGTCCGTATTGTTCGTTGTCAAGTTGAAAGTGTTCTAAGAACTCTCGCGGTGTTCTGAAATGTTCGTAGGGGGTGTCTTGAAGACGCTGTCTGTATTGTTCGATGGCAAGTTGAATGTGTTCTAAGAACTCTCGCGGTGTCCTGAAATGTTCGCAAATAAACAAAATGGGGGTGTTCTGAGAACGCTGTCCGTATTGTTTGTTGTCAAGTTGAAAGTGTTGTAAGAACTCTTGCGGTGTCCTGAAATGTTTGTAGGGGATGTCCTGAAGACGCTGTCCGTATTGTTCTGTGGCAAGCTGAAAGTGTTCTAAGAACTCACGCGGTGTCCTGAAATGTTCGTAGGGGGTGTCCTGAAGACGCTGTCCGTATTGTTCCGTGGCAAGCTGAATGTGTTCTAAGAACTCTTGCGGTGTCCTGAAATGTTTGCAAATAAACAAAATGGGGGTGTGTTGTAAGAACTCATGCGGTGTCCTCATGTTCGTAGGGGATGTCCTGAAGACACTGTCCATATTGTTCTGTGGCAAGTCGAATGTGTTCTAAGAACTCTCGCGGTGTCCTGAAATGTTCACAAAAACAAAATGGGGGTGTTCTGAGGACGCTGTCCGTATTGTTCTGTGTCAAGTTGAAAGTGTTCTAAGAACTCACGCGGTGTCCTGAAATGTTCGTAGGGCGTGTCCTGAAGACGCTGTCCGTATTGTTCTGTGGCAAGCTGAATGTGTTCTAAGAACTCTCGCGGTGTCCTGAAATGTTTGCAAATAAACAAAATGGGGGTGTTTTCTAAGAACTCACGCGGTGTCCTCAATTGTTCGTAGGGGGTGTCCTGAAGACGCTGTCCGTATTGTTCTATGACAAGCCGAATGTGTTCTAACAACTCTCGTGGTGTCCTGAAATGTTCGCAAAAACAAAATAGGGTGTTCTGAGGACCTGTCCGTATTGTTCGTTGTCAAGTCGAAAGTGTTCTAAGAACTCTCGCGGTGTTCTGAAATGTTCATAGGGTGTGTTCTGAAGACGCTGTCCGTATTGTTTGTTGTCAAGTTGAAAGTGTTCTAAGAACTCTTGCGGTGTTCTGAAATGTTCATAGGGGGTGTCCTGAAGACACTGTCTGTATTGTTCGATGGCAAGTTGAATGTGTTCTAAGAACTCTCGCGGTGTCCTGAAATGTTTGCAAATAAACAAAATGGGGGTGTTCTGAGAACGCTGTCCGTATTGTTTGTTGTCAAGTTGAAAGTGTTGTAAGAACTCTCGCGGTGTCCTGAAATGTTTGTAGGGGGTGTCCTGAAGATGCTGTCCGTATTGTTCTGTGGCAAGCTGAAAGTGTTCTAAGAACTCACGCGGTGTCCTGAAATGTTCGTTCGGGGTGTCCTGAAGAAGCTGTCCATATTGTTCGATGGCAAGTTGAATGTGTTCTAAGAAGTCTTGCGGTGTCCTGAAATGTTTGCAAATAAACAAAATGGGGGTGTGTTCTAAGAACTCACGCGGTCTACTCATGTTCGTAGGGGGTGTCCTGAAGACGCTGTCCGTATTGTTCTGTGGCAAGCTGAATGTGTTCTAAGAACTCTCGCGGTGTCCTGAAATGTTCACAAAAACAAAATGGGGGTGTTCTGAGGACGCTGTCCGTATTGTTAGTTGTCAAGTTGAAAGTGTTCTAAGAACTCACGCGGTGTCCTGAAATGTTCATAGGGCGTGTCCTGAAGACGTTGTCCCTATTGTTCTATGGCAAGCTGAATGTGTTCTAAGAACTCTCGCGGTGTCCTGAAATGTTTGCAAATAAACAAAATGGGGGTGTGTTCTAAGAACTCACGCGGTGTCCTCAATTGTTCGTAGGGGGTGTCCTGAAGACGCTGTCCGTATTGTTCTGTGGCAAGCTGAATGTGTTCTAACAACTCTCGTGGTGTCCTGAAATGTTCGCAAAAACAATATGGGGTGTTCTGAGGACGCTGTCCGTATTGTTCGTTGTCAAGTTGAAAGTGTTCTAAGATCTCTCGCGGTGTTCTGAAATGTTCATAGGGGGTGTTCTGAAGACGCTGTCCGTATTGTTCGTTGTCAAGTTGAAAGTGTTCTAAGAACTCTCGCGGTGTTCTGAAATGTTCGTAGGGGGTGTCCTGAAGACGCTGTCTGTATTGTTCGATGGCAAGTTGAATGTGTTCTAAGAACTCTCGCAGTGTCCTGAAATGTTCGCAAATAAACAAAATGGGGGTGTTCTGAGAACGCTGTCCGTATTGTTTGTTGTCAAGTTGAAAGTGTTGTAAGAACTCTCGCGGTGTCCTGAAATGTTCGTAGAGGGTGTCCTGAAGACGCTGTCTGTATTGTTCTGTGGCAAACTGAAAGTCTTCTAAGAACTCACGCGGTGTCCTGAAATGTTCGTAGGGGTTGTCCTGAAGACGCTGTCCGTATTCTTCTGTGGCGAGCTGAATGTGTTCTAAGAAGTCTCACGGTGTCCTGAAATGTTTGCAAATAAACAAAATGAGGTTGTGTTCTAAGAACTCTCGTGGTGTCCTGAAATGTTCGCAAAAATAAAATGGGGGTGTTCTGAGGACGCTGTCCGTATTGTTCGTTGTCAAGTTGAAAGTGTTCTAAGAACTCTCACGGTGTTCTGAAATGTTCGTAGGGGGTGTTCTGAAGACCCTGTCCGTATTGTTCTGTGGCAAGCTGAAAGTGTTCTAAGAACTCACGCGGTGTCCTGAAATGTTCGTAGGGGGTGTCCTGAAGACGCTGTCCGTATTGTTCTGTGGCAAGCTGAATGTGTTCTAAGAAGTCTTGCAGTGTCCTGAAATGTTCACAAATAAACAAAATGGGGGTGTTCTCAGGACGCTGTCCGTATTGTTCGTTGTCAAGTTGAAAGTGTTCTAAGAACTCTCGCGGTGTCCTGAAATGTTCGTAGGGGGTCTCCTGAAGACGCTGTCCGTATTGTTCTCTCTCAAGTTGAAAGTGTTCTAAGAACTCTCGCGGTGTCCTGAAATGTTCGTAGGGGGTTTCCTGAAGACGCTGTCCGTATTGTTCTCTCTCAAGTTGAAAGTGTTCTAAGAACTCTCGCGGTGTCCTGAAATGTTTGCAAATAAACAAAATGGGGGTGTTCTGAGAACGCTGTCCGTATTGTTTGTTGTCAAGTTGAAAGTGTTGTAAGAACTCTCGCGGTGTCCTGAAATGTTTGTAGGGGGTGTCCTGAAGATGCTGTCCGTATTGTTCTGTGGCAAGCTGAAAGTGTTCTAAGAACTCACGCGGTGTCCTGAAATGTTCGTTCGGGGTGTCCTGAAGAAGCTGTCCATATTGTTCGATGGCAAGTTGAATGTGTTCTAAGAAGTCTTGCGGTGTCCTGAAATGTTTGCAAATAAACAAAATGGGGGTGTGTTCTAAGAACTCACGCGGTCTACTCATGTTCGTAGGGGGTGTCCTGAAGACGCTGTCCGTATTGTTCTGTGGCAAGCTGAATGTGTTCTAAGAACTCTCGCGGTGTCCTGAAATGTTCACAAAAACAAAATGGGGGTGTTCTGAGGACGCTGTCCGTATTGTTAGTTGTCAAGTTGAAAGTGTTCTAAGAACTCACGCGGTGTCCTGAAATGTTCATAGGGCGTGTCCTGAAGACGTTGTCCCTATTGTTCTATGGCAAGCTGAATGTGTTCTAAGAACTCTCGCGGTGTCCTGAAATGTTTGCAAATAAACAAAATGGGGGGGTGTTCTAAGAACTCACGCGGTGTCCTCAATTGTTCGTAGGGGGTGTCCTGAAGACGCTGTCCGTATTGTTCTGTGGCAAGCTGAATGTGTTCTAACAACTCTCGTGGTGTCCTGAAATGTTCGCAAAAACAATATGGGGTGTTCTGAGGACGCTGTCCGTATTGTTCGTTGTCAAGTTGAAAGTGTTCTAAGATCTCTCGCGGTGTTCTGAAATGTTCATAGGGGGTGTTCTGAAGACGCTGTCCGTATTGTTCGTTGTCAAGTTGAAAGTGTTCTAAGAACTCTCGCGGTGTTCTGAAATGTTCGTAGGGGGTGTCCTGAAGACGCTGTCTGTATTGTTCGATGGCAAGTTGAATGTGTTCTAAGAACTCTCGCAGTGTCCTGAAATGTTCGCAAATAAACAAAATGGGGGTGTTCTGAGAACGCTGTCCGTATTGTTTGTTGTCAAGTTGAAAGTGTTGTAAGAACTCTCGCGGTGTCCTGAAATGTTCGTAGAGGGTGTCCTGAAGACGCTGTCTGTATTGTTCTGTGGCAAACTGAAAGTCTTCTAAGAACTCACGCGGTGTCCTGAAATGTTCGTAGGGGTTGTCCTGAAGACGCTGTCCGTATTCTTCTGTGGCGAGCTGAATGTGTTCTAAGAAGTCTCACGGTGTCCTGAAATGTTTGCAAATAAACAAAATGAGGTTGTGTTCTAAGAACTCTCGTGGTGTCCTGAAATGTTCGCAAAAATAAAATGGGGGTGTTCTGAGGACGCTGTCCGTATTGTTCGTTGTCAAGTTGAAAGTGTTCTAAGAACTCTCACGGTGTTCTGAAATGTTCGTAGGGGGTGTTCTGAAGACCCTGTCCGTATTGTTCTGTGGCAAGCTGAAAGTGTTCTAAGAACTCACGCGGTGTCCTGAAATGTTCGTAGGGGGTGTCCTGAAGACGCTGTCCGTATTGTTCTGTGGCAAGCTGAATGTGTTCTAAGAAGTCTTGCAGTGTCCTGAAATGTTCACAAATAAACAAAATGGGGGTGTTCTCAGGACGCTGTCCGTATTGTTCGTTGTCAAGTTGAAAGTGTTCTAAGAACTCTCGCGGTGTCCTGAAATGTTCGTAGGGGGTCTCCTGAAGACGCTGTCCGTATTGTTCTCTCTCAAGTTGAAAGTGTTCTAAGAACTCTCGCGGTGTCCTGAAATGTTTGCAAATAAACAAAATGGGGGTGTTCTGAGAACGCTGTCCGTATTGTTTGTTGTCAAGTTGAAAGTGTTGTAAGAACTCTTGCGGTGTCCTGAAATGTTTGCAAATATACAAAATGGGTGTGTGTTCTAAAAACTCACGTGGTGTCCTCAAATGTTCGTAGGGGGTGTCCTGAAGACGCTGTCCGTATTGTTCTGTGGCAAGCTGAATGTTTTCTAACAACTCTCGTGGTGTCCTGAAATGTTTCCAAAAATAAAATGGGGGTGTTCTGAGGACGCTGTCTGTATTGTTCGTTGTCAAGTTGAAAGTGTTCTAAGAACTCTTGCGGTGTTCTGAAATGTTCGTACGGGGTGTCCTGAAGACGCTGTCCATATTGTTCGATGGCAAGTTGAATGTGTTCTAAGAACTCTCACGGTGTCCTGAAATGTTTGCAAATAAACAAAATGGGGGTGTTCTGAGAACGCTGTCCGTATTGTTTGTTGTCAAGTTGAAAGTGTTGTAAGAACTCTCGCGGTGTCCTGAAATTTTCATAGGGGGTGTCCTGAAGACGCTGTCCGTATTGTTCTGTGGCAAGCTGAATGTGTTCTAAGAAGTCTTGCGGTGTCCTGAAATGTTTGCAAATAAACAAAATGGGGGTGTGTTCTAAGAACTCACGCAGTCTCCTCATGTTCGTAGGGGGTGTCCTGAAGATGCTGTCCGTATTGTTCTGTGGCAAGCTGAATGTGTTTTAAGAACTCTCGCAGTGTCCTGAAATGTTCACAAAAACAAAATGGGGGTGTTCTGAGGACGCTGTCCGTATTGTTCATTGTCAAGTTGAAAGTGTTCTAAGAACTCACGCGGTGTCCTGAAATGTTCGTAGGGCGTGTCCTGAAGACGCTGTCCGTATTGTTCTGTGGCAAGCTGAATGTGTTCTAAGAACTCTCCCGGTGTCCTGAAATGTTTGCAAATAAACAAAATGGGGGTGTGTTCTAAGAACTCACGCGGTGTCCTCAAATGTTCGTAGGGGGTGTCCTGAAGACGCTGTCCGTATTGTTCTGTGGCAAGCTGAATGTGTTCTAACAACTCTCACGGTGTCCTGAAATGTTTGCAAAAACAAAATCGGGTGTTCTGAGGACGCTGTCCGTATTGTTCGTTGTCAAGTTGAAAGTGTTCTAAGAACTCTCGCGGTGTTCTGAAATGTTCGTATGGCGTGTCCTGAAGACGCTGTCTGTATTGTTCGATGGCAAGCTGAATGTGTTCTAACAACTCTCACGGTGTCCTGAAATGTTCGCAAAAACAAAATGGGGTGTTCTGAGGACGCTGTCCGTATTGTTCGTTGTCAAGTTGAAAGTGTTCTAAGAACTCTTGCGGTGTTCTGAAATGTTCATAGGGGGTGTTCTGAAGACGCTGTCCGTATTGTTCGTTGTCAAGTTGAAAGTGTTCTAAGAACTCTCGCGGTGTTCTGAAATGTTCGTAGGGGGTGTCCTGAAGACACTGTCTGTATTGTTCGATGGCAAGTTGAATGTGTTCTAAGAACTCTCGCGGTGTCCTGAAATGTTCGCAAATAAACAAAATGGGGGTGTTCTGAGAACGCTGTCCGTATTGTTTGTTGTCAAGTTGAAAGTGTTGTAAGAACTCTCGCGGTGTCCTGAAATGTTTGTAGGGGATGTCCTGAAGACGGTGCCCGTATTGTTCTGTGGCAAGCTGAAAGTGTTCTAAGAACTCACGCGGTGTCCTGAAATGTTCGTAGGGGGTGTCCTGAAGACGCTGTCCGTATTGTTATGTGGCAAGCTGAATGTGTTCTAAGAACTCTTGCGGTGTCCTGAAATGTTTGCAAATAAACAAAATGGGGGTGTGTTGTAAGAACTCATGCGGTGTCCTCATGTTCGTAGGGGATGTCCTGAAGACACTGTCTATATTGTTCTGTGGCAAGCTGAATGTGTTCTAAGAACTCTCGCGGTGTCCTGAAATGTTCACAAAAACAAAATGGGGGTGTTCTGAGGACGCTGTCCGTATTGTTCTGTGTCAAGTTGAAAGTGTTCTAAGAACTCACGCGGTGTCCTGAAATGTTCGTAGGGCGTGTCCTGAAGACGCTGTCCGTATTGTTCTGTGGCAAGCTGAATGTGTTCTAAGAACTCTCGCGGTGTCCTGAAATGTTTGCAAATAAACAAAATGGGGGTGTGTTCTAAGAACTCTCGTGGTGTCCTGAAATGTTCGCAAAAACAAAATGGGGGTTTTCTGAGGACGCTGTCCGTATTGTTCGTTGTCAAGTTGAAAGTGTTCTAAGAACTCTCACGGTGTTCTGAAATGTTCGTAGGGGGTGTTCTGAAGACCTTGTCTGTATTGTTCTGTGGCAAGCTGAAAGTGTTCTAAGAACTCACGCGGTGTCCTGAAATGTTCGTAGGGGGTGTCCTGAAGACGCTGTCCGTATTGTTCTGTGGCAACCTGAATGTGTTCTAAGAATTCTTGCAGTGTCCTGAAATGTTCACAAATAAACAAAATGGGGGTGTTCTCAGGATGCTGTCCGTATTGTTCGTTGTCAAGTTGAAAGTGTCCTAAGAACTCTCGCGGTGTCCTGAAATGTTCGTAGGGGGTTTCCTGAAGACGCTGTCCATATTGTTCTCTCTCAAGTTGAAAGTGTTCTAAGAACTCTCGCGGTGTCCTGAAATGTTTGCAAATAAACAAAATGGGTGTGTTCTGAGAACGCTGTCCGTATTATTTGTTGTCAAGTTGAAAGTGTTGTAAGAACTCTCGCGGTGTCCTGAAATGTTTGTAGGGGGTGTCCTGAAGACGCTGTCGGTATTGTTCTGTGGCAAGCTGAATGTGTATTAAGAACTCTTGCGGTGTCCTGAAATGTTTGCAAATAAACAAAATGGGGGTGTGTTGTAAAAACTCACGCGGTGTCCTCAAATGTTCGTAGGGGGTGTCCTGAAGACGCTGTCCATATTGTTCTGTGGCAAGCTGAATGTTTTCTAACAACTCTCGTGGTGTCCTGAAATGTTCGCAAAAACAAAATGGGGGTGTTTTGAGGACGGTGTCTGTATTGTTTGTTGTCAAGTTGAAAGTGTCCTAAGAACTCTCGCGGTGTCCTGAAATGTTTGTAGGGGGTTTCCTGAAGACGCTGTCCGTATTGTTCTCTCTCAAGTTGAAAGTGTTCTAAGAACTCTCGCGGTGTCCTGAAATGTTTGCAAATAAACAAAATGGGGGTGTTCTGAGAACGCTGTCCGTATTGTTTGTTGTCAAGTTGAAAGTGTTGTAAGAACTCTCGCGGTGTCCTGAAATGTTTGTAGGGTGTGTCCTGAAGACGCTGTCGGTATTGTTCTGTGGCAAGCTGAATGTGTATTAAGAACTCTTGCAGTGTCCTGAAATGTTTGCAAATAAACAAAATGGGGGTGTGTTCTAAAAACTCACGCGGTGTCCTCAAATGTTCGTAGGGGGTGTCCTGAAGACGCTGTCCGTATTGTTCTGTGGCAAGATGAATGTTTTCTAACAACTCTCGTGGTGTCCTGAAATGTTCGCAAAAACAAAATGGGGGTGTTTTGAGGACGGTGTCTGTATTGTTCGTTGTCAAGTTGAAAGTGTTCTAAGAACTCTCGCGGTGTTCTGAAATGTTCGTACTGGGTGTCCTGAAGAAGCTGTCCATATTGTTCGATGGCAAGTTGAATGTGTTCTAAGAACTCTCGCGGTGTCCTGAAATGTTTGCAAATAAACAAAATGGGGGTGTTCTGAGAACGCTGTCCGTATTGTTTGTTGTCAAGTTGAAAGTGTTGTAAGAACTCTCACGGTGTCCTGAAATGTTTGCAAATAAACAAAATGGGGGTGTGTTCTAAGAACTCACGCGGTCTCCTCATGCTCGTAGGGGGTGTCCTGAAGACGCTGTCCGTATTGTTCTGTGGCAAGCTGAATGTGTTCTAAGAACTCTCGCGGTGTCCTGAAATGTTCACAAAAACAAAATGGGGGTGTTCTGAGGACGCTGTCCTTATTGTTCATTGTCAAGTTGAAAGTGTTCTAAGAACTCACGCGGTGTCCTGAAATGTTCGTAGGGCGTGTCCTGAAGACACTGTCCGTATTGTTCTGTGGCAAGCTGAATGTGTTCTAGGAACTCTCGCGGTCTCCTGAAATGTTTGCAAATAAACAAAATGGGGGTGTGTTCTAAGAACTCACGCGGTGTCCTCAAATGTTCGTAGGGGGTGTCCTGAAGACGCTGTCCGTATTGTTCTGTGGCAAGCTGAATGTGTTCTAAAAACTCTCACGGAGTCCTGAAATGTTCGCAAAAACAAAATCGGGTGTTCTGAGGACGCTGTCCGTATTGTTCGCTGTCAAGTTGAAAGTGTTCTAAGAACTCTCGCAGTGTTCTGAAATGTTCGTAGGGGGTGTCCTGAAGACGCTGTCTGTATTGTTCGATGGCAAGCTGTATGTGTTCTAACAACTCTCACGGTGTCCTGAAATGTTCGCAAAAACAAAATGGGGTGTTCTGAGGACGCTGTCCGTATTGTTCGTTGTCAAGTTGAAAGTGTTCTAAGAACTCTCGCGGTGTTCTGAAATGTTCATAGGGGGTGTTCTGAAGACGCTGTCCGTATTGTTCGTTGTCAAGTTGAAAGTGTTCTAAGAACTCTCGCGGTGTTCTGAAATGTTCGTAGGGGGTGTCCTGAAGACGCTGTCTGTATTATTCGATGGCAAGTTGAATGTGTTCTAAGAACTCTCGCGGTGTCCTGAAATGTTCGCAAATAAACAAAATGGGGGTGTTCTGAGAACGCTGTCCGTATTGTTTGTTGTCAAGTTGAAAGTGTTGTAAGAACTCTCGCGGTGTCCTGAAATGTTCGTAGAGGGTGTCCTGAAGACGCTGTCTGTATTGTTCTGTGGCAAACTGAAAGTCTTCTAAGAACTCACGCGGTGTCCTGAAATGTTCGTAGGGGGTGTCCTGAAGACGCTGTCCGTATTTTTCTGTGGCAAGCTGAATGTGTTCTAAGAACTCTTGCGGTGTCCTGAAATGTTCACAAAAACAAAATGGGGTTGTTCTGAGGATGTTGTCCGTATTGTTAGTTGTCAAATTGAAAGTGTTCTAAGAACTCACGCGGTGTCCTGAAATGTTCGTAGGGCGTGTCCTGAAGACGCTGTCCCTATTGTTCTATGGCAAGCTGAATGTGTTCTAAGAACTCTCGCGGTGTCCTGAAATGTTTGCAAGTAAACAAAATGGGGGTGTGTTCTAAGAACTCACGCGGTGTCCTCAATTGTTCGTAGGGGGTGTCCTGAAGACGCTGTCCGTATTGTTCTGTGGCAAGCTGAATGTGTTCTAACAACTCTCGTGGTGTCCTGAAATGTTCGCAAAAACAAAATGGGGTGTTCTGAGGACGCTGTCCGTATTGTTCGTTGTCAAGTTCAAAGTGTTCTAAGATCTCTCGCGGTGTTCTGAAATGTTCATAGGGGGTGTTGTGAAGACGCTGTCCGTATTGTTCGTTGTCAAGTTGAAAGTGTTCTAAGAACTCTCGCGGTGTTCTGAAATGTTCGTAGGGGGTGTCCTGAAGACGCTGTCTGTATTGTTCGATGGCAAGTTGAATGTGTTCTAAGAACTCTCGCAGTGTCCTGAAATGTTCGCAAATAAACAAAATGGGGGTGATCTGAGAACGCTGTCCGTATTGTTTGTTGTCAAGTTGAAAGTGTTGTAAGAACTCTCGCGGTGTCCTGAAATGTTCGTAGAGGGTGTCCTGAAGACGCTGTCTGTATTGTTCTGTGGCAAACTGAAAGTCTTCTAAGAACTCACGCGGTGTCCTGAAATGTTCGTAGGGGTTGTCCTGAAGACGCTGTCCGTATTCTTCTGTGGCGAGCTGAATGTGTTCTAAGAAGTCTCACGGTGTCCTGAAATGTTTGCAAATAAACAAAATGAGGTTGTGTTCTAAGAACTCTTGTGGTGTCCTGAAATGTTCGCAAAAACAAAATGGGGGTGTTCTGAGGACGCTGTCCGTATTGTTCGTTGTCAAGTTGAAAGTGTTCTAAGAATTGTGTTGTGCCTTATGGTCGCTTAGAGACCACTGTGACATTGTGTTGTGCCTTATGGTCGCTTAGAGACCACTGTGACATTGTGCTGTGCCTTATGGTCGCTTAGAGACCACTGTGACATTGTGTTGTGCCTTAGGGTCGCTTAGAGACCACTGTGACATTGTGTTGTGCCTTAGGGTCGCTTACAGACCACTGTGACATAGTGTTATGCCTTAGGGTCGCTTAGAGACCACTGTGACATTGTGTTGTGCCTTATGGTCGCTTAGAGACCACTGTGACATAGTGTTGTGCCTTATGGTCGCTTAGAGACCACTGTGACATTGTGTAGTGCCTCATGGTCGCTTAGAGTACACTGTGTATTAGCACTGTGTATTAGCACTGTGTACTAGCATTTCTCTGATTCTCTGTGTTAGTACCCTCACTGCAGCACCATTGTGCACTTACATTGCGTACTAGCTTCTCTCTGATGATTTTGTGCGCCAGTTCCCTCTAAATTCAGATATGATAACCTGGACCTTCCTCATTATGTTCCCATTCTGCCTGGTCCCCCATGACACCCCTTGTACAGGGCCACACTTTCGCTTACACCCCAATGGCCTCAGCAGACTAGCCTGCCCCAGACATTATCCCATACCCTGCCCCACCCCCTTCCTACCCAACATCAACCCCTTCCAGCCTACCTCCTCCATCGACTCTCATCGCACAGCAGACACCTCCAGCCCCCAAGAAGCATCACAAACTACTCCCATCGGCCAATCCACTATCACGAACCTCACTACCAGCAAATCCTATCCCTGCTCAGGCTTATCGAGACTCACCCGACTCAGATCCAGAACACACACACCCGTATCCTTCCTCAATCTAGGCAACAAACAAAATATAACCTTAACCAAATCTGCCCCTTCCTGCACACGCCCTACACTTCCGTCAGACCAGATATCACACGGCCTGAACGCACCCTCCCCCCGCACCCACATCAAAAAATCATGCATCACCACCGAAACCATCAAAGGTGCACTCATCAATGCGAGATCTGTAGTCGCCCATGCCCTAGACATAGCCGACATTATTTCCCTCAATGATCTCGACTTCATAGCTATTACAGAGACCTGGCTCCACCCAGCGTCTGGCCCCTCTCTATCACTTGCTATACCCAATGACTATACCATCTACCGTGCAGACAGACAAACAGCTAAAGGTGGTGGAGTAGCCATTATTGCAAAAAGCTCCATCAACATAAGACACATACAAAACCAATCACTGCCATCAGCGGAACTACTCACCCTCAAACTATACACAACGCACACAAGCACTATCACCATCCACCTCATTTACAGACCGCCAGGCCCTATACTATCCTTTAATGACGACATAGCCCTTTTACTCTCTGACAATATCAAACCTAACTCTCGACTACTCATCCTAGGAGACTTTAATCTAGGTCTCAATGATGAGAAAGATGACAAAGCTCACACTGTCGCCAACACAATTTCAGAATTAGGACTCACCCACCATATCACACAACCCACACACAACAAAGGCCGCATCCTTGACTGGATAGCTGACCTCAACTGCAACACTACCATCCTTTCCAACACTCCATGCGCTTGGACTGATCACCACCTTATTACCTTCACCATCAACAAAGGCACTCAAACACCAGGGCCTTCCTCCAATGCCCCACCCACACTCACAAGAAACAACAAAAATATCACACTAGAGAAACTCCTCCCGTTACTCCAACCCATCATCGACTTCTCACCCACCATGACCAACCCTACTGAACTAGTAGAGTTATACAACACAACTATCCTTAAGGCCATAAACACCATAGCACCACTCAAGCTTCGGAAAGCCAAACCACGAGCACACCTCAATTCTTGGTTCACCCCCAAACTAAAAACACTCCGCAAATCCAAAAGACAAGCTGAATTTGCATGGAAACAGTCACCATCCACTATTAATAAGACATCTTACGCACTGGCATCGAACATCTATAAATCAGCCATCATCCAGTCTAAAAAAAACATGTACAATGAAAGAATCAGCAACGCCAAATCTAATACCAAAGAGCTCTTCAATATCCTGAGAGAACTCGAATCACCCTCCCCCACTCCAGACACTTGTAACAAAGACATCCACTGGTGCACGAGCATCCAGGAAGCACTCCTAGGCAAAATTGCCACACTACAAGCCAAAATCCTGACAAAGAAAGAAAGCCTCACCCTCACTGATAACATCACCCCCTCTACACACACCCACACCACCCCCCAAAATGATGACAATAACCTCTTTGAGTTTTCCACCATAACCATCAAAGAGGTTGAAGAAATAATCTACTCTCTTAAACCGTCCAAATGCCAAGGCGATACCTGCCCAGCCCCAGTCATTAAAGATGCAGCCAAACAACTTGCTCCCTTCATCACTTCCCTCATCAACTCATCTTTCACCTCCAACATAGTGCCCAACAACCTCAAGGACTCCTGGGTTCTTCCTTTACTTAAGAAGCCCACCCTTGACCCTAATGTCCCCACCAACTACAGACCCATTACGACCGTACCCTTCCTACTAAAAATCCTCGACAGAGCTGCCTATCTTCAGATACAGAACCACCTTGAGAAAAATAACTTACTAGGACTCAGACAATCAGGATTCCCCCCCAAACACGGCACTGAGACCGCCCTGATTGACCTTAAGATACAGATGGACAACATTAAAGACAATGGGAAACTAGCCATCCTTCTCCTTCTTGACTTATCGGCCGCCTTCGACCTGGTCAACCACGACATCCTCTGCAAACATCTATCCTCAGCAGCCAAATTTTCAGATAACGCCAACGCATGGATCCATTCCTTCCTTAACAACAGATCCATGAGAGTCTACGCACCCACAGCCTCTGCCATCCCAGCCCCAGTCACTTGCGGTGTCCCCCAGGGCTCCTGCGTCTCCCCCACTCTATATAATGTGTTCACGAAACCCCTCATTGACATATTGGACCGCTTGGGTGTCATCTACACCAACTACGCAGATGACACCCAAATACTGATCCCTTTAACAGGCGACTACTCCACCGACCTCACTGCTCTCAACAACATTTATTCCATTATCCAAGAATGGATGGCCAAGCATGGCCTATGCCTCAATGACGACAAGACCAAACTTCTTCTCCTAGGTTCCCAACCCAGACTTAATAAACTCGACAAACTCTATCAAGCATTCACTATAGACGGCAATAACATCATCGTCTCTAACAGCGTCAAAACCCTAGGAATCTACCTCGACTCCTCCCTCACACTGACAAGACAGATCAATTCCATATCATCAGCCACTGCTTACACCTGTAAACTCATCAATGCCAGCAGACCTTACCTCTCACCATCCAACTGCATCACCTTAGCCAGAGCGCTAGTCCTTTTCAAAGTTTACTACTGCAATGCGTTATACTTGGGAACCAGTCAGAAAAACATCAACAAACTACAAGTCATACAAAACAACGCCTTGCGAGCAGCCCTGAACATACCCAAACATGAACACATTTCGGACGCCAGACGCACCTGCCATTGGCTATCCATACCACAAAGAATTGAATATAAAACCATCTCACTCACACACAAATGCCTAGCTAACCAAGCACCCAGATACCTATCCGACAATCTCAATCAACGCGCCCTACCAGATCAGCTCAAACACATTGCTTAAATATCCCAAGATTTAAGCTCCAAAAAGCAGGTGGCTCCAGCTTCCCCGTGCTTGCCTCCAAACTTTGGAATTCACTTCCACTCGAGCTGAGATCAGAACCTTCCTTTCACAGATTTAGACACAACACCAAAATTTGGCTTCTATCCAAAGAAACGTAAACTGCCTAGCCCTACCTTACTAGCATGCACCAAGACTGTAAATTTGTAAATATGTAATCGGTTTGTACATTTCTGTTGTATTATTCTTGTTGTACTCATCGCAAGCGCCTGGATGCCCTAGGGCCAGGCGGCGCTATACAAATAATAAACTAAACTAAACTAAACTCTCACGGTGTTCTGAAATGTTCGTAGGGGGTGTTCTGAAGACCCTGTCCGTATTGTTCTGTGGCAAGCTGAAAGTGTTCTAAGAACTCACGCGGTGTCCTGAAATGTTCGTAGGGGGTGTCCTGAAGACGCTGTCCGTATTGTTCTGTGGCAAGCTGAATGTGTTCTAAGAAGTCTTGCAGTGTCCTGAAATGTTCACAAATAAACAAAATGGGGGTGTTCTCAGGACGCTGTCCGTATTGTTCGTTGTCAAGTTGAAAGTGTTCTAAGAACTCTCGCGGTGTCCTGAAATGTTCGTAGGGGGTGTCCTGAAGACGCTGTCCGTATTGTTCTCTCTCAAGTTGAAAGTGTTCTAAGAACTCTCGCGGTGTCCTGAAATGTTTTCAAATAAACAAAATGGGGGTGTTCTGAGAACGCTGTCCGTATTGTTTGTTGTCAAGTTGAAAGTGTTGTAAGAACTCTTGCGGTGTCCTGAAATGTTTGCAAATATACAAAATGGGGGTGTGTTCTAAAAACTCACGCGGTGTCCTCAAATGTTCGTAGGGGGTGTCCTGAAGACGCTGTCCGTATTGTTCTGTGGCAAGCTGAATGTTTTCTAACAACTCTCGTGGTGTCCTGAAATGTTCGCAAAAATAAAATGGGGGTGTTCTGAGGACGCTGTCTGTATTGTTCGTTGTCAAGTTGAAAGTGTTCTAAGAACTCTTGCGGTGTTCTGAAATGTTCGTACGGGGTGTCCTGAAGACGCTGTCCATATTGTTCGTTGTCAAGTTGAATGTGTTCTAAGAACTCTCGCGGTGTCCTGAAATGTTTGCAAATAAACAAAATGGGGGTGTTCTGAGAACGCTGTCCGTATTGTTTGTTGTCAAGTTGAAAGTGTTGTAAGAACTCTCGCGGTGTCCTGAAATTTTCATAGGGGGTGTCCTGAAGACGCTGTCCGTATTGTTCTGTGGCATGCTGAATGTGTTCTAAGAAGTCTTGCGGTGTCCTGAAATGTTTGCAAATAAACAAAATGGGGGTGTGTTCTAAGAACTCACGCAGTCTCCTCATGTTCGTAGGGGGTGTCCTGAAGATGCTGTCCGTATTGTTCTGTGGCAAGCTGAATGTGTTCTAAGAACTCTCGCAGTGTCCTGAAATGTTCACAAAAACAAAATGGGGGTGTTCTGAGGACGCTGTCCGTATTGTTCATTGTCAAGTTGAAAGTGTTCTAAGAACTCACGCGGTGTCCTGAAATGTTCGTAGGGCGTGTCCTGAAGACGCTGTCCGTAATGTTCTGTGGCAAGCTGAATGTGTTCTAAGAACTCTCCCGGTGTCCTGAAATGTTTGCAAATAAACAAAATGGGGGTGTGTTCTAAGAACTCACGCGGTGTCCTCAAATGTTCGTAGGGGGTGTCCTGAAGACGCTGTCCGTATTGTTCTGTGGCAAGCTGAATGTGTTCTAACAACTCTCACGGTGTCCTGAAATGTTCGCAAAAACAAAATCGGGTGTTCTGAGGACGCTGTCCGTATTGTTCGTTGTCAAGTTGAAAGTGTTCTAAGAACTCTCGCGGTGTTCTGAAATGTTCGTAGGGGGTGTCCTGAAGACGCTGTCTGTATTGTTCGATGGCAAGCTGAATGTGTTCTAACAACTCTCACGGTGTCCTGAAATGTTCGCAAAAACAAAATGGGGTGTTCTGAGGACGCTGTCCGTATTGTTCGTTGTCAAGTTGAAAGTGTTCTAAGAACTCTTGCGGTGTTCTGAAATGTTCATAGGGGGTGTTCTGAAGACGCTGTCCGTATTGTTCGTTGTCAAGTTGAAAGTGTTCTAAGAACTCTCGCGGTGTTCTGAAATGTTCGTAGGGGGTGTCCTGAAGACGCTGTCTGTATTGTTCGATGGCAAGTTGAATGTGTTCTAAGAACTCTCGCGGTGTCCTGAAATGTTCGCAAATAAACAAAATGGGGGTGTTCTGAGAACGCTGTCCGTATTGTTTGTTATCAAGTTGAAAGTGTTGTAAGAACTCTCGCGGTGTCCTGAAATGTTTGTAGGGGATGTCCTGAAGACACTGTCCGTATTGTTCTGTGGCAAGCTGAAAGTGTTCTAAGAACTCACGCGGTGTCCTGAAATGTTCGTAGGGGGTGTCCTGAAGACGCTGTCCGTATTGTTCCGTGGCAAGCTGAATGTGTTCTAAGAACTCTTGCGGTGTCCTGAAATGTTTGCAAATAAACAAAATGGGGGTGTGTTCTAAGAACTCATGCGGTGTCCTCATGTTCGTAGGGGATGTCCTGAAGACACTGTCCATATTGTTCTGTGGCAAGCTGAATGTGTTCTAAGAACTCTCGCGGTGTCCTGAAATGTTCACAAAAACAAAATGGGGGTGTTCTGAGGACGCTGTCCGTATTGTTCTGTGTCAAGTTGAAAGTGTTCTAAGAACTCACGCGGTGTCCTGAAATGTTCGTAGGGGGTGTCCTGAAGACGCTGTCCGTATTGTTCTGTGACAAGCCGAATGTGTTCTAACAACTCTTGTGGTGTCCTGAAATGTTCGCAAAAACAAAATAGGGTGTTCTGAGGACCTGTCCGTATTGTTCGTTGTCAAGTTGAAAGTGTTCTAAGAACTCTCGCGGTGTTCTGAAATGTTCATAGGGTGTGTTCTGAAGACGCTGTCCGTATTGTTCGTTGTCAAGTTGAAAGTGTTCTAAGAACTCTTGCGGTGTTCTGAAATGTTCGTAGGGGGTGTCCTGAAGACGTTGTCTGTATTGTTCGATGGCAAGTTGAATGTGTTCTAAGAACTCTCGCGGTGTCCTGAAATGTTCGCAAATAAACAAAATGGGGGTGTTCTGAGAACGCTGTCCGTATTGTTTGTTGTCAAGTTGAAAGTGTTGTAAGAACTCTCGCGGTGTCCTGAAATGTGTATAGAGGGTGTCCTGAAGACGCTGTCTGTATTGTTCTGTGGCAAACTGAAAGTCTTCTAAGAACTCACGCGGTGTCCTGAAATGTTCGTAGGGGGTGTCCTGAAGACGCTGTCCGTATTCTTCTGTGGTGAGCTGAATGTGTTCTAAGAAGTCTCACGGTGTCCTGAAATGTTTGCAAATAAACAAAATGAGGTTGTGTTCTAAGAACTCTCGTGGTGTCCTGAAATGTTCGCAAAAACAAAATGGGGGTGTTCTGAGGACGCTCTCCGTATTGTTCGTTGTCAAGTTGAAAGTGTTCTAAGAACTCTCACGGTGTTCTGAAATGTTCGTAGGGGGTGTTCTGAAGACCCTGTCCGTATTGTTCTGTGGCAAGCTGAAAGTGTTCTAAGAACTCACGCGGTGTCCTGAAATGTTCGTAGGGGGTGTCCCGAAGACGCTGTCCGTATTGTTCTGTGGCAACCTGAATGTGTTCTAAGAAGTCTTGCAGTGTCCTGAAATGTTCACAAATAAACAAAATGGGGGTGTTCTCAGGACGCTGTCCGTATTGTTCGTTGTCAAGTTGAAAGTGTCCTAAGAACTCTCGCGGTGTCCTGAAATGTTCGTAGGGGGTTTCCTGAAGACGCTGTCCGTATTGTTCTCTCTCAAGTTGAAAGTGTTCTAAGAACTCTCGCGGTGTCCTGAAATGTTTGCAAATAAACAAAATGGGGGTGTTCTGAGAACGCTGTCCGTATTGTTTGTTGTCAAGTTGAAAGTGTTGTAAGAACTCTCGCGGTGTCCTGAAATGTTTGTAGGGGGTGTCCTGAAGACGCTGTCCGTATTGTTCTGTGGCAAGCTGAATGTGTTCTAAGAACTCTTGCGGTGTCCTGAAATGTTTGCAAATATACAAAATGGGGGTGTGTTCTAAAAACTCACGCAGTGTCCTCAAATGTTCGTAGGGGGTGTCCTGAAGACGCTGTCCGTATTGTTCTGTGGCAAGCTGAATGTTTTCTAACAACTCTCGTGGTGTCCTGAAATGTTCGCAAAAATAAAATGGGGGTGTTCTGAGGACGCTGTCTGTATTGTTCGTTGTCAAGTTGAAAGTGTTCTAAGAACTCTTGCGGTGTTCTGAAATGTTCGTACGGGGTGTCCTGAAGACGCTGTCCATATTGTTCGATGGCAAGTTGAATGTGTTCTAAGAACTCTCGCGGTGTCCTCAAATGTTTGCAAATAAACAAAATGGGGGTGTTCTTAGAACGCTGTCCGTATTGTTTGTTGTCAAGTTGAAAGTGTTGTAAGAACTCTCGCGGTGTCCTGAAATTTTCATAGGGGGTGTCCTGAAGACGCTGTCCGTATTGTTCTGTGGCAAGCTGAATGTGTTCTAAGAAGTCTTGCGGTGTCCTGAAATGTTTGCAAATAAACAAAATGGGGGTGTGTTCTAAGAACTCACGCAGTCTCCTCATGTTCGTAGGGGGTGTCCTGAAGATGCTGTCTGTATTGTTCTGTGGCAAGCTGAATGTTTTCTAAGAACTCTCGCGGTGTCCTGAAATGTTCACAAAAACAAAATGGGGGTGTTCTAAGGACGCTGTCCGTATTGTTCATTGTCAAGTTGAAAGTGTTCTAAGAACTCACGCGGTGTCCTGAAATGTTCGTAGGGCGTGTCCTGAAGACGCTGTCCGTATTGTTCTGTGGCAAGCTGAATGTGTTCTAAGAACTCTCGCGGTGTCCTGAAATGTTCACAAAAACAAAATGGGGGTGTTCTAAGGACGCTGTCCGTATTGTTCATTGTCAAGTTGAAAGTGTTCTAAGAACTCACGCGGTGTCCTCAAATGTTCGTAGGGGGTGTCCTGAAGACGCTGTCCGTATTGTTCTGTGGCAAGCTGAATGTGTTCTAACAACTCTCACGGTGTCCTGAAATGTTCGCGAAAACAAAATCGGGTGTTCTGAGGACGCTGTCCGTATTGTTCGTTGTCAAGTTGAAAGTGTTCTAAGAACTCTCGCGGTGTTCTGAAATGTTCGTAGGGGGTGTCCTGAAGATGCTGTCTGTATTGTTCGATGGCAAGCTGAATGTATTCTAACAACTCTCACGGTGTCCTGAAATGTTCGCAAAAACAAAATGGGGTGTTCTGAGGACGCTGTCCGTATTGTTCGTTGTCAAGTTGAAAGTGTTCTAAGAACTCTTGCGGTGTTCTGAAATGTTCATAGGGGGTGTTCTGAAGACGCTGTCCGTATTGTTCGTTGTCAAGTTGAAAGTGTTCTAAGAACTCTCGCGGTGTTCTGAAATGTTCGTAGGGGGTGTCCTGAAGACACTGTCTGTATTGTTCGATGGCAAGTTGAATGTGTTCTAAGAACTCTCGCGGTGTCCTGAAATGTTCGCAAATAAACAAAATGGGGGTGTTCTGAGAACGCTGTCCGTATTGTTTGTTGTCAAGTTGAAAGTGTTGTAAGAACTCTCGCGGTGTCCTGAAATGTTTGTAGGGGGTGTCCTGAAGACGCTGTCCGTATAGTTCTGTAGCAAGCTGAAAGTGTTCTAAGAACTCACGCGGTGTCCTGAAATGTTCGTAGGGGGTGTCCTGAAGACGCTGTCCGTATTGTTCCGTGGCAAGCTGAATGTGTTCTAAGAACTCTTGCGGTGTCCTGAAATGTTTGCAAATAAACAAAATGGGTGTGTGTTCTAAGAACTCATGCGGTGTCCTCATGTTCGTAGGGGATGTCCTGAAGACACTGTCCATATTGTTCTGTGGCAAGCTGAATGTGTTCTAAGACCTCTCGCGGTGTCCTGAAATGTTCACAAAAACAAAATGGGGGTGTTCTGAGGACGCTGTCCGTATTGTTCTGTGTCAAGTTGAAAGTGTTCTAAGAACTCACGCGGTGTCCTGAAATGTTCGTAGGGCGTGTCCTGAAGACGCTGTCCGTATTGTTCTGTGGCAAGCTGAATGTGTTCTAAGAACTCTCGCGGTGTCCTGAAATGTTTGCAAATAAACAAAATGGGGGTGTGTTCTAAGAACTCACGCGTGTCCTCAATTGTTCGTAGGGGGTGTCCTGAAGACGCTGTCCGTATTGTTCTGTGACAAGCCGAATGTGTTCTAACAACTCTCGTGGTGTCCTGAAATGTTCGCAAAAACAAAATAGGGTGTTCTGAGGACCTGTCCGTATTGTTCGTTGTCAAGTTGAAAGTGTTCTAAGAACTCTCGCGGTGTTCTGAAATGTTCATAGGGTGTGTTCTGAAGACGCTGTCCGTATTGTTCGTTGTCAAGTTGAAAGTGTTCTAAGAACTCTTGCGGTGTTCTGAAATGTTCGTAGGGGGTGTCCTGAAGACGCTGTCTGTATTGTTCGATGTCAAGTTGAATGTGTTCTAAGAACTCTCGCGGTGTCCTGAAATGTTCGCAAATAAACAAAATGGGGGTGTTCTGAGAACGCTGTCCGTATTGTTTGTTGTCAAGTTGAAAGTGTTGTAAGAACTCTCGCGGTGTCCTGAAATGTTCGTAGGGGGTGTCCTGAAGACGCTGTCCGTATTCTTCTGTGGCGAGCTGAATGTGTTCTAAGAAGCCTCACGGTGTCCTGAAATGTTTGCAAATAAACAAAATGAGGTTGTGTTCTAAGAACTCTCGCGGTGTCCTGAAATGTTTACAAATAAACAAAATGGGGGTGTTCTCAGGACACTGTCCGTATTGTTCGTTGTCAAGTTGAAAGTGTTCTAAGAACTCTCACGGTGTTCTGAAATGTTCGTAGGGGGTGTTCTGAAGACCCTGTCCGTATTGTTCTGTGGCAAGCTGAAAGTGTTCTAAGAACTCACGCAGTGTCCTGAAAGGTTCGTAGGGGGTGTCCTGAAGACGCTGTCCGTATTGTTCTGTGGCAACCTGAATGTGTTCTAAGAAGTCTTGCAGTGTCCTGAAATGTTCACAAATAAACAAAATGGGGGTGTTCTCAGGACGCTGTCCGTATTGTTCGTTGTCAAGTTGAAAGTGTCCTAAGAACTCTCGCGGTGTCCTGAAATGTTCGTAGGGGGTTTCCTGAAGACTCTGTCCATATTGTTCTCTCTCAAGTTGAAAGTGTTCTAAGAACTCTCGCGGTGTCCTGAAATGTTTGCAAATAAACAAAATGGGGGTGTTCTGAGAACGCTGTCTGTATTGTTTGTTGTCAAGTTGAAAGTGTTGTAAGAACTCTCGCGGTGTCCTGAAATGTTTGTAGGGGGTGTCCTGAAGACGCTGTCCGTATTGTTCTGTGGCAAGCTGAATGTGTATTAAGAACTCTTGCGGTGTCCTGAAATGTTTGCAAATAAACAAAATGGGGGTGTGTTATAAAAACTAACGCGGTGTCCTCAAATGTTCGTAGGGGGTGTCCTGAAGACGCTGTCCGTATTGTTCTGTGGCAAGCTGAATGTTTTCTAACAACTCTCGTGGTGTCCTGAAATGTTCGCAAAAACAAAATGGGGGTGTTTTGAGGACGGTGTCTGTATTGTTCGTTGTCAAGATGAAAGTGTTCTAAGAACTCTCGCGGTGTTCTGAAATGTTCGTACGGGGTGTCCTGAAGACGCTGTCCATATTGTTCGATGGCAAGTTGAATGTATTCTAAGAACTCTCGCGGTGTCCTGAAATGTTTGCAAATAAACAAAATGGGGGTGTTCTGAGAACGCTGTCCGTATTGTTTGTTGTCAAGTTGAAAGTGTTGTAAGAACTCTCACGGTGTCCTGAAATGTTTGCAAATAAACAAAATGGGGGTGTTCTGAGAACGCTGTCTGTATTGTTTGTTGTCAAGTTGAAAGTGTTGTAAGAACTCTCGCGGTGTCCTGAAATGTTTGTAGGGGGTGTCCTGAAGACGCTGTCCGTATTGTTCTGTGGCAAGCTGAATGTGTATTAAGAACTCTTGCGGTGTCCTGAAATGTTTGCAAATAAACAAAATGGGGGTGTGTTATAAAAACTAACGCGGTGTCCTCAAATGTTCGTAGGGGGTGTCCTGAAGACGCTGTCCGTATTGTTCTGTGGCAAGCTGAATGTTTTCTAACAACTCTCGTGGTGTCCTGAAATGTTCGCAAAAATAAAATGGGGGTGTTCTGAGGACGCTGTCTGTATTGTTCGTTGTCAAGTTGAAAGTGTTCTAAGAACTCTTGCGGTGTTCTGAAATGTTCGTAAGGGGTGTCCTGTAGACGCTGTCCATATTGTTCGTTGTCAAGTTGAATGTGTTCTAAGAACTCTCGCGGTGTCCTGAAATGTTTGCAAATAAACAAAATGGGGGTGTTCTGAGAACGCTGTCCGTATTGTTTGTTGTCAAGTTGAAAGTGTTGTAAGAACTCTCGCGGTGTCCTGAAATTTTCATAGGGGGTGTCCTGAAGACGCTGTCCGTATTGTTCTGTGGCATGCTGAATGTGTTCTAAGAAGTCTTGCGGTGTCCTGAAATGTTTGCAAATAAACAAAATGGGGGTGTGTTCTAAGAACTCACGCAGTCTCCTCATGTTCGTAGGGGGTGTCCTGAAGATGCTGTCCGTATTGTTCTGTGGCAAGCTGAATGTGTTCTAAGAACTCTTGCAGTGTCCTGAAATGTTCACAAAAACAAAATGGGGGTGTTCTGAGGACGCTGTCCGTATTGTTCATTGTCAAGTTGAAAGTGTTCTAAGAACTCACGCGGTGTCCTGAAATGTTCGTAGGGCGTGTCCTGAAGACGCTGTCCGTATTGTTCTGTGGCAAGCTGAATGTGTTCTAAGAACTCTCCCGGTGTCCTGAAATGTTTGCAAATAAACAAAATGGGGGTGTGTTCTAAGAACTCACGCGGTGTCCTCAAATGTTCGTAGGGGGTGTCCTGAAGACGCTGTCCGTATTGTTCTGTGGCAAGCTGAATGTGTTCTAACAACTCTCACGGTGTCCTGAAATGTTCGCAAAAACAAAATCGGGTGTTCTGAGGACGCTGTCCGTATTGTTCGTTGTCAAGTTGAAAGTGTTCTAAGAACTCTCACGGTGTTCTGAAATGTTCGTAGGGGGTGTCCTGAAGACGCTGTCTGTATTGTTCGATGGCAAGCTAAATGTGTTCTAACAACTCTCACGGTGTCCTGAAATGTTCGCAAAAACAAAATGGGGTGTTCTGAGGACGCTGTCCGTATTGTTCGTTGTCAAGTTGAAAGTGTTCTAAGAACTCTTGCGGTGTTCTGAAATGTTCATAGGGGGTGTTCTGAAGACGCTGTCCGTATTGTTCGTTGTCAAGTTGAAAGTGTTCTAAGAACTCTCGCGGTGTTCTGAAATGTTCGTAGGGGGTGTCCTGAAGACGCTGTCTGTATTGTTCGATGGCAAGTTGAATGTGTTCTAAGAACTCTCGCGGTGTCCTGAAATGTTCGCAAATAAACAAAATGGGGGTGTTCTGAGAACGCTGTCCGTATTGTTTGTTGTCAAGTTGAAAGTGTTGTAAGAACTCTTGCGGTGTCCTGAAATGTTTGCAAATAAACAAAATGGGGGTGTGTTCTAAAAACTCACGCGGTGTCCTCAAATGTTCGTAGGGGGTGTCCTGAAGACGCTGTCCGTATTGTTCTGTGGCAAGCTGAATGTTTTCTAACAACTCTCGTGGTGTCCTGAAATGTTCGCAAAAATAAAATGGGGGTGTTCTGAGGACGCTGTCTGTATTGTTCGTTGTCAAGTTGAAAGTGTTCTAAGAACTCTTGCGGTGTTCTGAAATGTTCGTACGGGGTGTCCTGAAGACGCTGTCCATATTGTTCGATGGCAAGTTGAATGTGTTCTAAGAACTCTCGCGGTGTCCTCAAATGTTTGCAAATAAACAAAATGGGGGTGTTCTTAGAACGCTGTCCGTATTGTTTGTTGTCAAGTTGAAAGTGTTGTAAGAACTCTTGCGGTGTCCTGAAATTTTCATAGGGGGTGTCCTGAAGACGCTGTCCGTATTGTTCTGTGGCAAGCTGAATGTGTTCTAAGAAGTCTTGCGGTGTCCTGAAATGTTTGCAAATAAACAAAATGGGGGTGTGTTCAAAGAACTCACGCAGTCTCCTCATGTTCGTAGGGGGTGTCCTGAAGATGCTGTCTGTATTGTTCTGTGGCAAGCTGAATGTTTTCTAAGAACTCTCGCGGTGTCCTGAAATGTTCACAAAAACAAAATGGGGGTGTTCTAAGGACGCTGTCCGTATTGTTCATTGTCAAGTTGAAAGTGTTCTAAGAACTCACGCGGTGTCCTGAAATGTTCGTAGGGCGTGTCCTGAAGACGCTGTCCGTATTGTTCTGTGGCAAGCTGAATGTGTTCTAAGAACTCTCCCGGTGTCCTGAAATGTTTGCAAATAAACAAAATGGGGGTGTGTTCTAAGAACTCACGCGGTGTCCTCAAATGTTCGTAGGGGGTGTCCTGAAGACGCTGTCCGTATTGTTCTGTGGCAAGCTGAATGTGTTCTAACAACTCTCACGGTGTCCTGAAATGTTCGCAAAAACAAAATCGGGTGTTCTGAGGACGCTGTCCGTATTGTTCGTTGTCAAGTTGAAAGTGTTCTAAGAACTCTCGCGGTGTTCTGAAATGTTCGTAGGGGGTGTCCTGAAGACGCTGTCTGTATTGTTCGATGGCAAGCTGAATGTGTTCTAACAACTCTCACGGTGTCCTGAAATGTTCGCAAAAACAAAATGGGGTGTTCTGAGGACGCTGTCCGTATTGTTCGTTGTCAAGTTGAAAGTGTTCTAAGAACTCTTGCGGTGTTCTGAAATGTTCATAGGGGGTGTTCTGAAGACGCTGTCCGTATTGTTCGTTGTCAAGTTGAAAGTGTTCTAAGAACTCTCGCGGTGTTCTGAAATGTTCGTAGGGGGTGTCCTGAAGACACTGTCTGTATTGTTCGATGGCAAGTTGAATGTGTTCTAAGAACTCTCGCGGTGTCCTGAAATGTTCGCAAATAAACAAAATGGGGGTGTTCTGAGAACGCTGTCCGTATTGTTTGTTGTCAAGTTGAAAGTGTTGTAAGAACTCTCGCGGTGTCCTGAAATGTTTGTAGGGGGTGTCCTGAAGACGCTGTCCGTATTGTTCTGTAGCAAGCTGAAAGTGTTCTAAGAACTCACGCGGTGTCCTGAAATGTTCGTAGGGGGTGTCCTGAAGACGCTGTCCGTATTGTTCCGTGGCAAGCTGAATGTGTTCTAAGAACTCTTGCGGTGTCCTGAAATGTTTGCAAATAAACAAAATGGGGGTGTGTTCTAAGAACTCATGCGGTGTCCTCATGTTCGTAGGGGATGTCCTGAAGACACTGTCCATATTGTTCTGTGGCAAGCTGAATGTGTTCTAAGACCTCTCGCGGTGTCCTGAAATGTTCACAAAAAAAAAATGGGGGTGTTCTGAGGACGCTGTCTGTATTGTTCTGTGTCAAGTTGAAAGTGTTCTAAGAACTCACGCGGTGTCCTGAAATGTTCGTAGGGCGTGTCCTGAAGACGCTGTCCGTATTGTTCTGTGGCAAGCTGAATGTGTTCTAAGAACTCTCGCGGTGTCCTGAAATGTTTGCAAATAAACAAAATGGGGGTGTGTTCTAAGAACTCACGCGTGTCCTCAATTGTTCGTAGGGGGTGTCCTGAAGACGCTGTCCGTATTGTTCTGTGACAAGCCGAATGTGTTCTAACAACTCTCGTGGTGTCCTGAAATGTTCGCAAAAACAAAATAGGGTGTTCTGAGGACCTGTCCGTATTGTTCGTTGTCAAGTTGAAAGTGTTCTAAGAACTCTCGCGGTGTTCTGAAATGTTCATATGGTGTGTTCTGAAGACGCTGTCCGTATTGTTCGTTGTCAAGTTGAAAGTGTTCTAAGAACTCTTGCGGTGTTCTGAAATGTTCGTAGGGGGTGTCCTGAAGACGCTGTCTGTATTGTTCGATGTCAAGTTGAATGTGTTCTAAGAACTCTCGCGGTGTCCTGAAATGTTCGCAAATAAACAAAATGGGGGTGTTCTGAGAACGCTGTCCGTATTGTTTGTTGTCAAGTTGAAAGTGTTGTAAGAACTCTCGCGGTGTCCTGAAATGTTCGTAGGGGGTGTCCTGAAGACGCTGTCCGTATTCTTCTGTGGCGAGCTGAATGTGTTCTAAGAAGTCTCACGGTGTCCTGAAATGTTTGCAAATAAACAAAATGAGGTTGTGTTCTAAGAACTCTCGCGGTGTCCTGAAATGTTTACAAATAAACAAAATGGGGGTGTTCTCAGGACACTGTCCGTATTGTTCGTTGTCAAGTTGAAAGTGTTCTAAGAACTCTCACGGTGTTCTGAAATGTTCGTAGGGGGTGTTCTGAAGACCCTGTCCGTATTGTTCTGTGGCAAGCTGAAAGTGTTCTAAGAACTCACGCAGTGTCCTGAAAGGTTCGTAGGGGGTGTCCTGAAGACGCTGTCCGTATTGTTCTGTGGCAACCTGAATGTGTTCTAAGAAGTCTTGCAGTGTCCTGAAATGTTCACAAATAAACAAAATGGGGGTGTTCTCAGGACGCTGTCCGTATTGTTCGTTGTCAAGTTGAAAGTGTCCTAAGAACTCTCGCGGTGTCCTGAAATGTTCGTAGGGGGTTTCCTGAAGACGCTGTCCATATTGTTCTCTCTCAAGTTGAAAGTGTTCTAAGAACTCTCGCGGTGTCCTGAAATGTTTGCAAATAAACAAAATGGGGGTGTTCTGAGAACGCTGTCTGTATTGTTTGTTGTCAAGTTGAAAGTGTTGTAAGAACTCTCGCGGTGTCCTGAAATGTTTGTAGGGGGTGTCCTGAAGACGCTGTCCGTATTGTTCTGTGGCAAGCTGAATGTGTATTAAGAACTCTTGCGGTGTCCTGAAATGTTTGCAAATAAACAAAATGGGGGTGTGTTATAAAAACTAACGCGGTGTCCTCAAATGTTCGTAGGGGGTGTCCTGAAGACGCTGTCCGTATTGTTCTGTGGCAAGCTGAATGTTTTCTAACAACTCTCGTGGTGTCCTGAAATGTTCGCAAAAACAAAATGGGGGTGTTTTGAGGACGGTGTCTGTATTGTTCGTTGTCAAGATGAAAGTGTTCTAAGAACTCTCGCGGTGTTCTGAAATGTTCGTACGGGGTGTCCTGAAGACGCTGTCCATATTGTTCGATGGCAAGTTGAATGTATTCTAAGAACTCTCGCGGTGTCCTGAAATGTTTGCAAATAAACAAAATGGGGGTGTTCTGAGAACGCTGTCCGTATTATTTGTTGTCAAGTTGAAAGTGTTGTAAGAACTCTCACGGTGTCCTGAAATGTTTGCAAATAAACAAAATGGGGGTGTTCTGAGAACGCTGTCCGTATTGTTTGTTGTCAAGTTGAAAGTGTTGTAAGAACTCTCGCGGTGTCCTGAAATTTTCATAAGGGGTGTCCTGAAGACGCTGTCCGTATTGTTCTGTGGCAAGCTGAATGTGTTCTAAGAAGTCTCGCGGTGTCCTGAAATGTTTGCAAATAAACAAAATGGGGGTGTGTTCTAAGAACTCACGCGGTCTCCTCATGTTTGTAGGGGGTGTCCTGAAGATGCTGTCCGTATTGTTCTGTGGCAAGCTGAATGTGTTCTAAGAACTCTCGCGGTGTCTTGAAATGTTCACAAAAACAAAATGGGGGTGTTCTGAGGACGCTGTCCGTATTGTTCATTGTCAAGTTGAAAGTGTTCTAAGAACTCACGCGGTGTCCTGAAATGTTCGTAGGGCGTGTCCTGAAGACGCTGTCCGTATTGTTCGTTGTCAAGTTGAAAGTGTTCTAAGAACTCTTGCGGTGTTCTGAAATGTTCGTAGGGGGTGTCCTGAAGACACTGTCTGTATTGTTCGATGGCAAGTTGAATGTGTTCTAAGAATTCTCGCGGTGTCCTGAAATGTTCGCAAATAAACAAAATGGGGGTGTTCTGAGAACGCTGTCCGTATTGTTTGTTGTCAAGTTGAAAGTGTTGTAAGAACTCTTGCGGTGTCCTGAAATGTTTGTAGGGGGTGTCCTGAAGACGCTGTCCGTATTGTTCTGTGGCAAGCTGAAAGTGTTCTAAGAACTCACGCGGTGTCCTGAAATGTTCGTACGGGGTGTCCTGAAGACGCTGTCCGTATTGTTCTGTGGCAAGCTGAATGTGTTCTAAGAAGTCTTGCGGTGTCCTGAAATGTTCGCAAATAAACAAAATGGGGGTGTTCTGAGAACGCTGTCCGTATTGTTTGTTGTCAAGTTGAAAGTGTTGTAAGAACTCTCGCGGTGTCCTGAAATGTTCGTAGAGGGTGTCCTGAAGACGCTGTCTGTATTGTTCTGTGGCAAACTGAAAGTCTTCTAAGAACTCACGCGGTGTCCTGAAATGTTCGTAGGGGGTGTCCTGAAGACGCTGTCCGTATTTTTCTGTGGCAAGCTGAATGTGTTCTAAGAAGTCTTGCGGTGTCCTGAAATGTTTGCAAATAAACAAAATGGGGGTGTGTTCTAAGAACTCACGCGGTCTACTCATGTTCGTAGGGGGTGTCCTGAAGACGCTGTCCGTATTGTTCTGTGGCAAGCTGAATGTGTTCTAAGAACTCTCGCGGTGTCCTGAAATGTTCACAAAAACAAAATGGGGGTGTTCTGAGGATGCTGTCCGTATTGTTAGTTGTCAAGTTGAAAGTGTTCTACGAACTCACGCGGTGTCCTGAAATGTTCGTAGGGCGTGTCCTGAAGACGCTGTCCCTATTGTTCTATGGCAAGCTGAATGTGTTCTAAGAACTCTCGCGGTGTCCTGAAATGTTTGCAAATAAACAAAATGGGGGTGTGTTCTAAGAACTCACGCGGTGTCCTCAATTGTTCGTAGGGGTGTCCTGAAGATGCTGTCCGTATTGTTCTGTGGCAAGCTGAATGTGTTCTAAGAACTCTTGCAGTGTCCTGAAATGTTCACAAAAACAAAATGGGGGTGTTCTGAGGACGCTGTCCGTATTGTTCATTGTCAAGTTGAAAGTGTTCTAAGAACTCACGCGGTGTCCTGAAATGTTCGTAGGGCGTGTCCTGAAGACGCTGTCCGTATTGTTCTGTGGCAAGCTGAATGTGTTCTAAGAACTCTCCCGGTGTCCTGAAATGTTTGCAAATAAACAAAATGGGGGTGTGTTCTAAGAACTCACGCGGTGTCCTCAAATGTTCGTAGGGGGTGTCCTGAAGACGCTGTCCGTATTGTTCTGTGGCAAGCTGAATGTGTTCTAACAACTCTCACGGTGTCCTGAAATGTTCGCAAAAACAAAATCGGGTGTTCTGAGGACGCTGTCCGTATTGTTCGTTGTCAAGTTGAAAGTGTTCTAAGAACTCTCACGGTGTTCTGAAATGTTCGTAGGGGGTGTCCTGAAGACGCTGTCTGTATTGTTCGATGGCAAGCTAAATGTGTTCTAACAACTCTCACGGTGTCCTGAAATGTTCGCAAAAACAAAATGGGGTGTTCTGAGGACGCTGTCCGTATTGTTCGTTGTCAAGTTGAAAGTGTTCTAAGAACTCTTGCGGTGTTCTGAAATGTTCATAGGGGGTGTTCTGAAGACGCTGTCCGTATTGTTCGTTGTCAAGTTGAAAGTGTTCTAAGAACTCTCGCGGTGTTCTGAAATGTTCGTAGGGGGTGTCCTGAAGACGCTGTCTGTATTGTTCGATGGCAAGTTGAATGTGTTCTAAGAACTCTCGCGGTGTCCTGAAATGTTCGCAAATAAACAAAATGGGGGTGTTCTGAGAACGCTGTCCGTATTGTTTGTTGTCAAGTTGAAAGTGTTGTAAGAACTCTTGCGGTGTCCTGAAATGTTTGCAAATAAACAAAATGGGGGTGTGTTCTAAAAACTCACGCGGTGTCCTCAAATGTTCGTAGGGGGTGTCCTGAAGACGCTGTCCGTATTGTTCTGTGGCAAGCTGAATGTTTTCTAACAACTCTCGTGGTGTCCTGAAATGTTCGCAAAAATAAAATGGGGGTGTTCTGAGGACGCTGTCTGTATTGTTCGTTGTCAAGTTGAAAGTGTTCTAAGAACTCTTGCGGTGTTCTGAAATGTTCGTACGGGGTGTCCTGAAGACGCTGTCCATATTGTTCGATGGCAAGTTGAATGTGTTCTAAGAACTCTCGCGGTGTCCTCAAATGTTTGCAAATAAACAAAATGGGGGTGTTCTTAGAACGCTGTCCGTATTGTTTGTTGTCAAGTTGAAAGTGTTGTAAGAACTCTTGCGGTGTCCTGAAATTTTCATAGGGGGTGTCCTGAAGACGCTGTCCGTATTGTTCTGTGGCAAGCTGAATGTGTTCTAAGAAGTCTTGCGGTGTCCTGAAATGTTTGCAAATAAACAAAATGGGGGTGTGTTCAAAGAACTCACGCAGTCTCCTCATGTTCGTAGGGGGTGTCCTGAAGATGCTGTCTGTATTGTTCTGTGGCAAGCTGAATGTTTTCTAAGAACTCTCGCGGTGTCCTGAAATGTTCACAAAAACAAAATGGGGGTGTTCTAAGGACGCTGTCCGTATTGTTCATTGTCAAGTTGAAAGTGTTCTAAGAACTCACGCGGTGTCCTGAAATGTTCGTAGGGCGTGTCCTGAAGACGCTGTCCGTATTGTTCTGTGGCAAGCTGAATGTGTTCTAAGAACTCTCCCGGTGTCCTGAAATGTTTGCAAATAAACAAAATGGGGGTGTGTTCTAAGAACTCACGCGGTGTCCTCAAATGTTCGTAGGGGGTGTCCTGAAGACGCTGTCCGTATTGTTCTGTGGCAAGCTGAATGTGTTCTAACAACTCTCACGGTGTCCTGAAATGTTCGCAAAAACAAAATCGGGTGTTCTGAGGACGCTGTCCGTATTGTTCGTTGTCAAGTTGAAAGTGTTCTAAGAACTCTCGCGGTGTTCTGAAATGTTCGTAGGGGGTGTCCTGAAGACGCTGTCTGTATTGTTCGATGGCAAGCTGAATGTGTTCTAACAACTCTCACGGTGTCCTGAAATGTTCGCAAAAACAAAATGGGGTGTTCTGAGGACGCTGTCCGTATTGTTCGTTGTCAAGTTGAAAGTGTTCTAAGAACTCTTGCGGTGTTCTGAAATGTTCATAGGGGGTGTTCTGAAGACGCTGTCCGTATTGTTCGTTGTCAAGTTGAAAGTGTTCTAAGAACTCTCGCGGTGTTCTGAAATGTTCGTAGGGGGTGTCCTGAAGACACTGTCTGTATTGTTCGATGGCAAGTTGAATGTGTTCTAAGAACTCTCGCGGTGTCCTGAAATGTTCGCAAATAAACAAAATGGGGGTGTTCTGAGAACGCTGTCCGTATTGTTTGTTGTCAAGTTGAAAGTGTTGTAAGAACTCTCGCGGTGTCCTGAAATGTTTGTAGGGGGTGTCCTGAAGACGCTGTCCGTATTGTTCTGTAGCAAGCTGAAAGTGTTCTAAGAACTCACGCGGTGTCCTGAAATGTTCGTAGGGGGTGTCCTGAAGACGCTGTCCGTATTGTTCCGTGGCAAGCTGAATGTGTTCTAAGAACTCTTGCGGTGTCCTGAAATGTTTGCAAATAAACAAAATGGGGGTGTGTTCTAAGAACTCATGCGGTGTCCTCATGTTCGTAGGGGATGTCCTGAAGACACTGTCCATATTGTTCTGTGGCAAGCTGAATGTGTTCTAAGACCTCTCGCGGTGTCCTGAAATGTTCACAAAAAAAAAATGGGGGTGTTCTGAGGACGCTGTCTGTATTGTTCTGTGTCAAGTTGAAAGTGTTCTAAGAACTCACGCGGTGTCCTGAAATGTTCGTAGGGCGTGTCCTGAAGACGCTGTCCGTATTGTTCTGTGGCAAGCTGAATGTGTTCTAAGAACTCTCGCGGTGTCCTGAAATGTTTGCAAATAAACAAAATGGGGGTGTGTTCTAAGAACTCACGCGTGTCCTCAATTGTTCGTAGGGGGTGTCCTGAAGACGCTGTCCGTATTGTTCTGTGACAAGCCGAATGTGTTCTAACAACTCTCGTGGTGTCCTGAAATGTTCGCAAAAACAAAATAGGGTGTTCTGAGGACCTGTCCGTATTGTTCGTTGTCAAGTTGAAAGTGTTCTAAGAACTCTCGCGGTGTTCTGAAATGTTCATATGGTGTGTTCTGAAGACGCTGTCCGTATTGTTCGTTGTCAAGTTGAAAGTGTTCTAAGAACTCTTGCGGTGTTCTGAAATGTTCGTAGGGGGTGTCCTGAAGACGCTGTCTGTATTGTTCGATGTCAAGTTGAATGTGTTCTAAGAACTCTCGCGGTGTCCTGAAATGTTCGCAAATAAACAAAATGGGGGTGTTCTGAGAACGCTGTCCGTATTGTTTGTTGTCAAGTTGAAAGTGTTGTAAGAACTCTCGCGGTGTCCTGAAATGTTCGTAGGGGGTGTCCTGAAGACGCTGTCCGTATTCTTCTGTGGCGAGCTGAATGTGTTCTAAGAAGTCTCACGGTGTCCTGAAATGTTTGCAAATAAACAAAATGAGGTTGTGTTCTAAGAACTCTCGCGGTGTCCTGAAATGTTTACAAATAAACAAAATGGGGGTGTTCTCAGGACACTGTCCGTATTGTTCGTTGTCAAGTTGAAAGTGTTCTAAGAACTCTCACGGTGTTCTGAAATGTTCGTAGGGGGTGTTCTGAAGACCCTGTCCGTATTGTTCTGTGGCAAGCTGAAAGTGTTCTAAGAACTCACGCAGTGTCCTGAAAGGTTCGTAGGGGGTGTCCTGAAGACGCTGTCCGTATTGTTCTGTGGCAACCTGAATGTGTTCTAAGAAGTCTTGCAGTGTCCTGAAATGTTCACAAATAAACAAAATGGGGGTGTTCTCAGGACGCTGTCCGTATTGTTCGTTGTCAAGTTGAAAGTGTCCTAAGAACTCTCGCGGTGTCCTGAAATGTTCGTAGGGGGTTTCCTGAAGACGCTGTCCATATTGTTCTCTCTCAAGTTGAAAGTGTTCTAAGAACTCTCGCGGTGTCCTGAAATGTTTGCAAATAAACAAAATGGGGGTGTTCTGAGAACGCTGTCTGTATTGTTTGTTGTCAAGTTGAAAGTGTTGTAAGAACTCTCGCGGTGTCCTGAAATGTTTGTAGGGGGTGTCCTGAAGACGCTGTCCGTATTGTTCTGTGGCAAGCTGAATGTGTATTAAGAACTCTTGCGGTGTCCTGAAATGTTTGCAAATAAACAAAATGGGGGTGTGTTATAAAAACTAACGCGGTGTCCTCAAATGTTCGTAGGGGGTGTCCTGAAGACGCTGTCCGTATTGTTCTGTGGCAAGCTGAATGTTTTCTAACAACTCTCGTGGTGTCCTGAAATGTTCGCAAAAACAAAATGGGGGTGTTTTGAGGACGGTGTCTGTATTGTTCGTTGTCAAGATGAAAGTGTTCTAAGAACTCTCGCGGTGTTCTGAAATGTTCGTACGGGGTGTCCTGAAGACGCTGTCCATATTGTTCGATGGCAAGTTGAATGTATTCTAAGAACTCTCGCGGTGTCCTGAAATGTTTGCAAATAAACAAAATGGGGGTGTTCTGAGAACGCTGTCCGTATTATTTGTTGTCAAGTTGAAAGTGTTGTAAGAACTCTCACGGTGTCCTGAAATGTTTGCAAATAAACAAAATGGGGGTGTTCTGAGAACGCTGTCCGTATTGTTTGTTGTCAAGTTGAAAGTGTTGTAAGAACTCTCGCGGTGTCCTGAAATTTTCATAAGGGGTGTCCTGAAGACGCTGTCCGTATTGTTCTGTGGCAAGCTGAATGTGTTCTAAGAAGTCTCGCGGTGTCATGAAATGTTTGCAAATAAACAAAATGGGGGTGTGTTCTAAGAACTCACGCGGTCTCCTCATGTTTGTAGGGGGTGTCCTGAAGATGCTGTCCGTATTGTTCTGTGGCAAGCTGAATGTGTTCTAAGAACTCTCGCGGTGTCTTGAAATGTTCACAAAAACAAAATGGGGGTGTTCTGAGGACGCTGTCCGTATTGTTCATTGTCAAGTTGAAAGTGTTCTAAGAACTCACGCGGTGTCCTGAAATGTTCGTAGGGCGTGTCCTGAAGACGCTGTCCGTATTGTTCGTTGTCAAGTTGAAAGTGTTCTAAGAACTCTTGCGGTGTTCTGAAATGTTCGTAGGGGGTGTCCTGAAGACACTGTCTGTATTGTTCGATGGCAAGTTGAATGTGTTCTAAGAATTCTCGCGGTGTCCTGAAATGTTCGCAAATAAACAAAATGGGGGTGTTCTGAGAACGCTGTCCGTATTGTTTGTTGTCAAGTTGAAAGTGTTGTAAGAACTCTTGCGGTGTCCTGAAATGTTTGTAGGGGGTGTCCTGAAGACGCTGTCCGTATTGTTCTGTGGCAAGCTGAAAGTGTTCTAAGAACTCACGCGGTGTCCTGAAATGTTCGTACGGGGTGTCCTGAAGACGCTGTCCGTATTGTTCTGTGGCAAGCTGAATGTGTTCTAAGAAGTCTTGCGGTGTCCTGAAATGTTCGCAAATAAACAAAATGGGGGTGTTCTGAGAACGCTGTCCGTATTGTTTGTTGTCAAGTTGAAAGTGTTGTAAGAACTCTCGCGGTGTCCTGAAATGTTCGTAGAGGGTGTCCTGAAGACGCTGTCTGTATTGTTCTGTGGCAAACTGAAAGTCTTCTAAGAACTCACGCGGTGTCCTGAAATGTTCGTAGGGGGTGTCCTGAAGACGCTGTCCGTATTTTTCTGTGGCAAGCTGAATGTGTTCTAAGAAGTCTTGCGGTGTCCTGAAATGTTTGCAAATAAACAAAATGGGGGTGTGTTCTAAGAACTCACGCGGTCTACTCATGTTCGTAGGGGGTGTCCTGAAGACGCTGTCCGTATTGTTCTGTGGCAAGCTGAATGTGTTCTAAGAACTCTCGCGGTGTCCTGAAATGTTCACAAAAACAAAATGGGGGTGTTCTGAGGATGCTGTCCGTATTGTTAGTTGTCAAGTTGAAAGTGTTCTACGAACTCACGCGGTGTCCTGAAATGTTCGTAGGGCGTGTCCTGAAGACGCTGTCCCTATTGTTCTATGGCAAGCTGAATGTGTTCTAAGAACTCTCGCGGTGTCCTGAAATGTTTGCAAATAAACAAAATGGGGGTGTGTTCTAAGAACTCACGCGGTGTCCTCAATTGTTCGTAGGGGTGTCCTGAAGACGCTGTCCGTATTGTTCTGTGGCAAGCTGAATGTGTTCTAACAACTCTCGTGGTGTCCTGAAATGTTCGCAAAAACAAAATGGGGTGTTCTGAGGACGCTGTCCGTATTGTTCGTTGTCAAGTTGAAAGTGTTCTAAGATCTCTCGCGGTGTTCTGAAATGTTCATAGGGGGTGTTCTGAAGACGCTGTCCGTATTGTTCGTTGTCAAGTTGAAAGTGTTCTAAGAACTCTCGCGGTGTTCTGAAATGTTCGTAGGGGGTGTCCTGAAGACGCTGTCTGTATTGTTCGATGGCAAGTTGAATGTGTTCTAAGAACTCTCGCAGTGTCCTGAAATGTTCGCAAATAAACAAAATGGGGGTGTTCTGAGAACGCTGTCCGTATTGTTTGTTGTCAAGTTGAAAGTGTTGTAAGAACTCTCGCGGTGTCCTGAAATGTTCGTAGAGGGTGTCCTGAAGACGCTCTCTGTATTGTTCTGTGGCAAACTGAAAGTCTTCTAAGAACTCAAGCGGTGTCCTGAAATGTTCGTAGGGGTTGTCCTGAAGACGCTGTCCGTATTCTTCTGTGGCGAGCTGAATGTGTTCTAAGAAGTCTCACGGTGTCCTGAAATGTTTGCAAATAAACAAAATGAGGTTGTGTTCTAAGAACTCTCGTGGTGTCCTGAAATGTTCGCAAAAACAAAATGGGGGTGTTCTGAGGACGCTGTCCGTATTGTTCGTTGTCAAGTTGAAAGTGTTCTAAGAACTCTCACGGTGTTCTGAAATGTTTGTAGGGGGTGTTCTGAAGACCCTGTCCGTATTGTTCTGTGGCAAGCTGAAAGTGTTCTAAGAACTCACGCGGTGTCCTGAAATGTTCGTAGGGGGTGTCGTGAAGACGCTGTCCGTATTGTTCTGTGGCAAGCTGAATGTGTTCTAAGAAGTCTTGCAGTGTCCTGAAATGTTCACAAATAAACAAAATGGGGGTGTTCTCAGAACGCTGTCCGTATTGTTCGTTGTCAAGTTGAAAGTGTTCTAAGAACTCTCGCGGTGTCCTGAAATGTTCGTAGGGGGTTTCCTGAAGACGCTGTCCGTATTGTTCTCTCTCAAGTTGAAAGTGTTCTAAGAACTCTCGCGGTGTCCTGAAATGTTTGCAAATAAACAAAATGGGGGTGTTCTGAGAACGCTGTCCGTATTGTTTGTTGTCAAGTTGAAAGTGTTGTAAGAACTCTCGCGGTGTCCTGAAATGTTTGTAGGGGGTGTCCTGAAGACGCTGTCCGTATTGTTCTGTGGCAAGCTGAAAGTGTTCTAAGAACTCACGCGGTGTCCTGAAATGTTCGTTTGGGGTGTCCTGAAGAAGCTGTCCATATTGTTCAATGGCAAGTTGAATGTGTTCTAAGAACTCTCGCGGTGTCCTGAAATGTTTGCAAATAAACAAAATGGGGGTGTTCTGAGAACGCTGTCCGTATTGTTTGTTGTCAAGTTGAAAGTGTTGTAAGAACTCTCGCGGTGTCCTGAAATTTTCATAAGGGGTGTCCTGAAGACGCTGTCCGTATTGTTCTGTGGCAAGCTGAATGTGTTCTAAGAAGTCTCGCGGTGTCCTGAAATGTTTGCAAATAAACAAAATGGGGGTGTGTTCTAAGAACTCACGCGGTCTCCTCATGTTCGTAGGGGGTGTCCTGAAGACGCTGTCCGTATTGTTCTGTGGCAAGCTGAATGTGTTCTAAGAACTCTCGCGGTGTCCTGAAATGTTCACAAAAACAAAATGGGGGTGTTCTGAGGACGCTGTCCTTATTGTTCATTGTCAATTTGAAGTGTTCTAAGAACTCACGCGGTGTCCTGAAATGTTCGTAGGGCGTTTCCTGAAGACACTGTCCGTATTGTTCTGTGGCAAGCTGAATGTGTTCTAAGAACTCTCGCGGTGTCCTGAAATGTTTGCAAATAAACAAAATGGGGGTGTGTTCTAAGAACTCACGCGGTGTCCTCAAATGTTCGTAGGGGGTGTCCTGAAGACGCTGTCCGTATTGTTCTGTGGCAAGCTGAATGTGTTCTAACAACTCTCACGGAGTCCTGAAATGTTCGCAAAAACAAAATCGGGTGTTCTGAGGACGCTGTCCGTATTGTTCGCTGTCAAGTTGAAAGTGTTCTAAGAACTCTCGCAGTGTTCTGAAATGTTCATAGGGGGTGTTCTGAAGACGCTGTCCGTATTGTTCGTTGTCAAGTTGAAAGTGTTCTAAGAACTCTCGCAGTGTTGTGAAATGTTCGTAGGGGGTGTCCTGAAGACGCTGTCTGTATTGTTCGATGGCAAGTTGAATGTGTTCTAAGAACTCTCGCGGTGTCCTGAAATGTTCGCAAATAAACAAAATGGGGGAGTTCTGAGAACGCTGTCCGTATTGTTTGTTGTCAAGTTGAAAGTGTTGTAAGAACTCTCGCGGTGTCCTGAAATGTTCGTAGAGGGTGTCCTGAAGACGCTGTCTGTATTGTTCTGTGGCAAACTGAAAGTCTTCTAAGAACTCACGCGGTGTCCTGAAATGTTCGTAGGGGGTGTCCTGAAGACGCTGTCCGTATTTTTCTGTGGCAAGCTGAATGTGTTCTAAGAAGTCTTGCGGTGTCCTGAAATGTTTGCAAATAAACAAAATGGGGGTGTGTTCTAAGAACTCACGCGGTCTACTCATGTTCGTAGGGGGTGTCCTGAAGACGCTGTCCGTATTGTTCTGTGGCAAGCTGAATGTGTTCTAAGAACTCTCGCGGTGTCCTGAAATGTTCACAAAAACAAAATGGGGGTGTTCTGAGGATGCTGTCCGTATTGTTAGTTGTCAAGTTGAAAGTGTTCTACGAACTCACGCGGTGTCCTGAAATGTTCGTAGGGCGTGTCCTGAAGACGCTGTCCCTATTGTTCTATGGCAAGCTGAATGTGTTCTAAGAACTCTCGCGGTGTCCTGAAATGTTTGCAAATAAACAAAATGGGGGTGTGTTCTAAGAACTCACGCGGTGTCCTCAATTGTTCGTAGGGGGTGTCCTGAAGACGCTGTCCGTATTGTTCTGTGGCAAGCTGAATGTGTTCTAACAACTCTCGTGGTGTCCTGAAATGTTCGCAAAAACAAAATGGGGTGTTCTGAGGACGCTGTCCGTATTGTTCGTTGTCAAGTTGAAAGTGTTCTAAGATCTCTCGCGGTGTTCTGAAATGTTCATAGGGGGTGTACTGAAGACGCTGTCCGTATTGTTCGTTGTCAAGTTGAAAGTGTTCTAAGAACTCTCGCGGTGTTCTGAAATGTTCGTAGGGGGTGTCCTGAAGACACTGTCTGTATTGTTCGATGGCAAGTTGAATGTGTTCTAAGAACTCTCGCAGTGTCCTGAAATGTTCGCAAATAAACAAAATGGGGGTGTTCTGAGAACGCTGTCCGTATTGTTTGTTGTCAAGTTGAAAGTGTTGTAAGAACTCTCGCGGTGTCCTGAAATGTTCGTAGAGGGTGTCCTGAAGACGCTCTCTGTATTGTTCTGTGGCAAACTGAAAGTCTTCTAAGAACTCACGCGGTGTCCTGAAATGTTCGTAGGGGTTGTCCTGAAGACGCTGTCCGTATTCTTCTGTGGCGAGCTGAATGTGTTCTAAGAAGTCTCACAGTGTCCTGAAATGTTTGCAAATAAACAAAATGAGGTTGTGTTCTAAGAACTCTCGTGGTGTCCTGAAATGTTCGCAAAAACAAAATGGGGGTGTTCTGAGGACGCTGTCCGTATTGTTCGTTGTCAAGTTGAAAGTGTTCTAAGAACTCTCACGGTGTTCTGAAATGTTTGTAGGGGGTGTTCTGAAGACCCTGTCCGTATTGTTCTGTGGCAAGCTGAAAGTGTTCTAAGAACTCACGCGGTGTCCTGAAATGTTCGTAGGGGGTGTCCTGAAGACGCTGTCCGTATTGTTCTGTGGCAAGCTGAATGTGTTCTAAGAAGTCTTGCAGTGTCCTGAAATGTTCACAAATAAACAAAATGGGGGTGTTCTCAGAACGCTGTCCGTATTGTTCGTTGTCAAGTTGAAAGTGTTCTAAGAACTCTCGCGGTGTCCTGAAATGTTCGTAGGGGGTGTCCTGAAGACGCTGTCCGTATTGTTCTCTCTCAAGTTGAAAGTGTTCTAAGAACTCTCGCGGTGTCCTGAAATGTTTGCAAATAAACAAAATGGGGGTGTTCTGAGAACGCTGTCTGTATTGTTTGTTGTCAAGTTGAAAGTGTTGTAAGAACTCTTGCGGTGTCCAGAAATGTTTGCAAATATACAAAATGGGGGTGTGTTCTAAAAACTCACGCGGTGTCCTCAAATGTTTGTAGGGGGTGTCCTGAAGACGCTGTCCGTATTGTTCTGTGGCAAGCTGAATGTTTTCTAACAACTCTCGTGGTGTCCTGAAATGTTCGCAAAAATAAAATGGGGGTGTTCTGAGGACGCTGTCTGTATTGTTCGTTGTCAAGTTGAAAGTGTTCTAAGAACTCTTGCGGTGTTCTGAAATGTTCGTACGGGGTGTCCTGAAGACGCTGTCCATATTGTTCGATGGCAAGTTGAATGTGTTCTAAGAACTCTCACGGTGTCCTGAAATGTTTGCAAATAAACAAAATGGGGGTGTTCTGAGAACGCTGTCCGTATTGTTTGTTGTCAAGTTGAAAGTGTTGTAAGAACTCTCGCGGTGTCCTGAAATTTTCATCGGGGGTGTCCTGAAGACGCTGTCCGTATTGTTCTGTGGCAAGCTGAATGTGTTCTAAGAAGTCTTGCGGTGTCCTGAAATGTTTGCAAATAAACAAAATGGGGGTGTGTTCTAAGAACTCACGCAGTCTCCTCATGTTCGTAGGGGGTGTCCTGAAGATGCTGTCCGTATTGTTCTGTGGCAAGCTGAATGTGTTCTAACAACTCTCGTGGTGTTCTGAAATGTTCACAAAAACAAAATGGGGGTGTTCTGAGGACGCTGTCCGTATTGTTCATTGTCAAGTTGAAAGTGTTCTAAGAACTCACGCGGTGTCCTGAAATGTTCGTAGGGCGTGTCCTGAAGACGCTGTCCGTATTGTTCTGTGGCAAGCTGAATGTGTTCTAAGAACTCTCCCGGTGTCCTGAAATGTTTGCAAATAAACAAAATGGGGGTGTGTTCTAAGAACTCACGCGGTGTCCTCAAATGTTCGTAGGGGGTGTCCTGAAGACGCTGTCCGTATTGTTCTGTGGCAAGCTGAATGTGTTCTAACAACTCTCACGGTGTCCTGAAATGTTTGCAAAAACAAAATCGGGTGTTCTGAGGACGCTGTCCGTATTGTTCGTTGTCAAGTTGAAAGTGTTCTAAGAACTCTCGCGGTGTTCTGAAATGTTCGTAGGGGGTGTCCTGAAGACGCTGCCTGTATTGTTCGATGGCAAGCTGAATGTGTTCTAACAACTCTCACGGTGTCCTGAAATGTTCGCAAAAACAAAATGGGGGGTTCTGAGGACGCTGTCCGTATTGTTCGTTGTCAAGTTGAAAGTGTTCTAAGAACTCTTGCGGTGTTCTGAAATGTTCATAGGGGGTGTTCTGAAGACGCTGTCCGTATTGTTCGTTGTCAAGTTGAAAGTGTTCTAAGAACTCTCGCGGTGTTCTGAAATGTTCGTAGGGGGTCTCCTGAAGACGCTGTCTGTATTGTTCGATGGCAAGTTGAATGTGTTCTAAGAACTCTTGCGGTGTCCTGAAATGTTCGCAAATAAACAAAATGGGGGTGTTCTGAGAACGCTGTCCGTATTGTTTGTTGTCAAGTTGAAAGTGTTGTAAGAACTCTCGCGGTGTCCTGAAATGTTTGTAGGGGATGTCCTGAAGACGCTGTCCGTATTGTTCTGTGGCAAGCTGAAAGTGTTCTATGAACTCACGCGGTGTCCTGAAATGTTCGTAGGGGGTGTCCTGAAGACGCTGTCCGTATTGTTCCGTGGCAAGCTGAATGTGTTCTAAGAACTCCTGCGGTGTCCTGAAATGTTTGCAAATAAACAAAATGGGGGTGTGTTGTAAGAACTCATGCGGTGTCCTCATGTTCGTAGGGGATGTCCTGAAGACACTGTCCATATTGTTCGATGGCAAGCTGAATGTGTTCTAAGAACTCTCACGGTGTCCTGAAATGTTCACAAAAACAAAATGGGGGTGTTCTGAGAACGCTGTCCGTATTGTTTGTTGTCAAGTTGAAAGTGTTCTAAGAACTCTCGCGGTGTTCTGAAATGTTCATAGGGTGTGTTCTGAAGACGCTGTCTGTATTGTTCGATGGCAAGTTGAATGTGTTCTAAGAACTCTCGCGGTGTCCTGAAATGTTCGCAAATAAACAAAATGGGGGTGTTCTGAGAACGCTGTCCGTATTGTTTGTTGTCAAGTTGAAAGTGTTGTAAGAACTCTCGCGGTGTCCTGAAATGTTCATAGAGGGTGTCCTGAAGACGCTGTCTGTATTCTTCTGTGGCGAGCTGAATGTGTTCTAAGAAGTCTCACGGTGTCCTGAAATGTTTGCAAATAAACAAAATGAGGTTGTGTTCTAAGAACTCTCGTGGTGTCCTGAAATGTTCGCAAAAACAAAATGGGGGTGTTCTGAGGACGCTGTCCGTATTGTTCGTTGTCAAGTTGAAAGTGTTCTAAGAACTCTCAGGGTGTTCTGAAATGTTCGTAGGGGGTGTTCTGAAGACCCTGTCCGTATTGTTCTGTGGCAAGCTGAAAGTGTTCTAAGAACTCACGCGGTGTCCTGAAATGTTCGTTGGGGGTGTCCTGAAGACGCGGTCTGTATTGTTCTGTGGCAACCTGAATGTGTTCTAAGAAGTCTTGCAGTGTCCTGAAATGTTCACAAATAAACAAAATGGGGGTGTTCTCAGGACGCTGTCCGTATTGTTCGTTGTCAAGTTGAAAGTGTCCTAAGAACTCTCGCGGTGTCCTGAAATGTTCGTAGGGGGTTTCCTGAAGACGCTGTCCGTATTGTTCTCTCTCAAGTTGAAAGTGTTCTAAGAACTCTCGCGGTGTCCTGAAATGTTTGCAAATAAACAAAATGGGGGTGTTCTGAGAACGCTGTCCGTATTGTTTGTTGTCAAGTTGAAAGTGTTGTAAGAACTCTCGCGGTGTCCTGAAATGTTTGTAGGGGGTGTCCTGAAGACGCTGTCCGTATTGTTCTGTGGCAAGCTGAAAGTGTTCTAAGAACTCACGCGGTGTCCTGAAATGTTCGTTTGGGGTGTCCTGAAGAAGCTGTCCATATTGTTCAATGGCAAGTTGAATGTGTTCTAAGAACTCTCGCGGTGTCCTGAAATGTTTGCAAATAAACAAAATGGGGGTGTTCTGAGAACGCTGTCCGTATTGTTTGTTGTCAAGTTGAAAGTGTTGTAAGAACTCTCGCGGTGTCCTGAAATTTTCATAAGGGGTGTCCTGAAGACGCTGTCCGTATTGTTCTGTGGCAAGCTGAATGTGTTCTAAGAAGTCTCGCGGTGTCCTGAAATGTTTGCAAATAAACAAAATGGGGGTGTGTTCTAAGAACTCACGCGGTCTCCTCATGTTCGTAGGGGGTGTCCTGAAGACGCTGTCCGTATTGTTCTGTGGCAAGCTGAATGTGTTCTAAGAACTCTCGCAGTGTCCTGAAATGTTCACAAAAACAAAATGGGGGTGTTCTGAGGACGCTGTCCTTATTGTTCATTGTCAAGTTGAAGTGTTCTAAGAACTCACGCGGTGTCCTGAAATGTTCGTAGGGCGTTTCCTGAGGACACTGTCCGTATTGTTCTGTGGCAAGCTGAATGTGTTCTAAGAACTCTCGCGGTGTCCTGAAATGTTTGCAAATAAACAAAATGGGGGTGTGTTCTAAGAACTCACGCGGTGTCCTCAAATGTTCATAGGGGGTGTCCTGAAGACGCTGTCCGTATTGTTCTGTGGCAAGCTGAATGTGTTCTAACAACTCTCACGGAGTCCTGAAATGTTCGCAAAAACAAAATCGGGTGTTCTGAGGACGCTGTCCGTATTGTTCGCTGTCAAGTTGAAAGTGTTCTAAGAACTCTCGCAGTGTTCTGAAATGTTCATAGGGGGTGTTCTGAAGACGCTGTCCGTATTGTTCGTTGTCAAGTTGAAAGTGTTCTAAGAACTCTCGCGGTGTTGTGAAATGTTCGTAGGGGGTGTCCTGAAGACGCTGTCTGTATTGTTCGATGGCAAGTTGAATGTGTTCTAAGAACTCTCGCGGTGTCCTGAAATGTTCGCAAATAAACAAAATGGGGGTGTTCTGAGAACGCTGTCCGTATTGTTTGTTGTCAAGTTGAAAGTGTTGTAAGAACTCTCGCGGTGTCCTGAAATGTTCGTAGAGGGTGTCCTGAAGACGCTGTCTGTATTGTTCTGTGGCAAACTGAAAGTCTTCTAAGAACTCACGCGGTGTCCTGAAATGTTCGTAGGGGGTGTCCTGAAGACGCTGTCCGTATTTTTCTGTGGCAAGCTGAATGTGTTCTAAGAAGTCTTGCGATGTCCTGAAATGTTTGCAAATAAACAAAATGGGGGTGTGTTCTAAGAACTCACGCGGTCTACTCATGTTCGTAGGGGGTGTCCTGAAGACGCTGTCCGTATTGTTCTGTGGCAAGCTGAATGTGTTCTAAGAACTCTCGCGGTGTCCTGAAATGTTCACAAAACCAAAATGGGGGTGTTCTGAGGATGCTGTCCGTATTGTTAGTTGTCAAGTTGAAAGTGTTCTACGAACTCACGCGGTGTCCTGAAATGTTCGTAGGGCGTGTCCTGAAGACGCTGTCCCTATTGTTCTATGGCAAGCTGAATGTGTTCTAAGAACTCTCGCGGTGTCCTGAAATGTTTGCAAATAAACAAAATGGGGGTGTGTTCTAAGAACTCACGCGGTGTCCTCAATTGTTCGTAGGGGGTGTCCTGAAGACGCTGTCCGTATTGTTCTGTGGCAAGCTGAATGTGTTCTAACAACTCTCGTGGTGTCCTGAAATGTTCGCAAAAACAAAATGGGGTGTTCTGAGGACGCTGTCCGTATTGTTCGTTGTCAAGTTGAAAGTGTTCTAAGATCTCTCGCGGTGTTCTGAAATGTTCATAGGGGGTGTTCTGAAGACGCTGTCAGTATTGTTCGTTGTCAAGTTGAAAGTGTTCTAAGAACTCTCGCGGTGTTCTGAAATGTTCGTAGGGGGTGTCCTGAAGACGCTGTCTGTATTGTTCGATGGCAAGTTGAAAGTGTTCTAAGAACTCTCGCAGTGTCCTGAAATGTTCGCAAATAAACAAAATGGGGGTGTTCTGAGAACGCTGTCCGTATTGTTTGTTGTCAAGTTGAAAGTGTTGTAAGAACTCTCGCGGTGTCCTGAAATGTTTGTAGGGGGTGTCCTGAAGACGCTCTCTGTATTGTTCTGTGGCAAACTGAAAGTCTTCTAAGAACTCACGCGGTGTCCTGAAATGTTCGTAGGGGTTGTCCTGAAGACGCTGTCCGTATTGTTCTGTGGCAAGCTGAATGTGTTCTAAGAAGTCTTGCAGTGTCCTGAAATGTTCACAAATAAACAAAATGGGGGTGTTCTCAGAACGCTGTCCGTATTGTTCGTTGTCAAGTTGAAAGTGTTCTAAGAACTCTCGCGGTGTCCTGAAATGTTCGTAGGGGGTGTCCTGAAGACGCTGTCCGTATTGTTCTCTCTCAAGTTGAAAGTGTTCTAAGAACTCTCGCGGTGTCCTGAAATGTTTGCAAATAAACAAAATGGGGGTGTTCTGAGAACGCTGTCCGTATTGTTTGTTGTCAAGTTGAAAGTGTTGTAAGAACTCTTGCGGTGTCCTGAAATGTTTGCAAATATACAAAATGGGGGTGTGTTCTAAAAACTCACGCGGTGTCCTCAAATGTTTGTAGGGGGTGTCCTGAAGACGCTGTCCGTATTGTTCTGTGGCAAGCTGAATGTTTTCTAACAACTCTCGTGGTGTCCTGAAATGTTCGCAAAAATAAAATGGGGGTGTTCTGAGGACGCTGTCTGTATTGTTCGTTGTCAAGTTGAAAGTGTTCTAAGAACTCTTGCGGTGTTCTGAAATGTTCGTACGGGGTGTCCTGAAGACGCTGTCCATATTGTTCGATGGCAAGTTGAATGTGTTCTAAGAACTCTCACGGTGTCCTGAAATGTTTGCAAATAAACAAAATGGGGGTGTTCTGAGAACGCTGTCCGTATTGTTTGTTGTCAAGTTGAAAGTGTTGTAAGAACTCTCGCGGTGTCCTGAAATTTTCATCGGGGGTGTCCTGAAGACGCTGTCCGTATTGTTCTGTGGCAAGCTGAATGTGTTCTAAGAAGTCTTGCGGTGTCCTGAAATGTTTGCAAATAAACAAAATGGGGGTGTGTTCTAAGAACTCACGCAGTCTCCTCATGTTCGTAGGGGGTGTCCTGAAGATGCTGTCCGTATTGTTCTGTGGCAAGCTGAATGTGTTCTAACAACTCTTGTGGTGTCCTGAAATGTTCACAAAAACAAAATGGGGGTGTTCTGAGGACGCTGTCCGTATTGTTCATTGTCAAGTTGAAAGTGTTCTAAGAACTCACGCGGTGTCCTGAAATGTTCGTAGGGCGTGTCCTGAAGACGCTGTCCGTATTGTTCTGTGGCAAGCTGAATGTTTTCTAACAACTCTCGTGGTGTCCTGAAATGTTCGCAAAAACAAAATGGGGGTGTTCTGAGGACGCTGTCCGTATTGTTCGTTGTCAAGTTGAAAGTGTTTTAAGAACTCTCACGGTGTTCTGAAATGTTTGTAGGGGGTGTTCTGAAGACCCTGTCCGTATTGTTCTGTGGCAAGCTGAAAGTGTTCTAAGAACTCACGCGGTGTCCTGAAATGTTCGTAGGGGGTGTCCTGAAGACGCTGTCCGTATTGTTCTGTGGCAAGCTGAATGTGTTCTAAGAAGTCTTGCAGTGTCCTGAAATGTTCACAAATAAACAAAATGGGGGTGTTCTCAGAACGCTGTCCGTATTGTTCGTTGTCAAGTTGAAAGTGTTCTAAGAACTCTCGCGGTGTCCTGAAATGTTCGTAGGGGGTGTCCTGAAGACGCTGTCCGTATTGTTCTCTCTCAAGTTGAAAGTGTTCTAAGAACTCTCGCGGTGTCCTGAAATGTTTGCAAATAAACAAAATGGGGGTGTTCTGAGAACGCTGTCCGTATTGTTTGTTGTCAAGTTGAAAGTGTTGTAAGAACTCTTGCGGTGTCCTGAAATGTTTGCAAATATACAAAATGGGGGTGTGTTCTAAAAACTCACGCGGTGTCCTCAAATGTTTGTAGGGGGTGTCCTGAAGACGCTGTCCGTATTGTTCTGTGGCAAGCTGAATGTTTTCTAACAACTCTCGTGGTGTCCTGAAATGTTCGCAAAAATAAAATGGGGGTGTTCTGAGGACGCTGTCTGTATTGTTCGTTGTCAAGTTGAAAGTGTTCTAAGAACTCTTGCGGTGTTCTGAAATGTTCGTACGGGGTGTCCTGAAGACGCTGTCCATATTGTTCGATGGCAAGTTGAATGTGTTCTAAGAACTCTCACGGTGTCCTGAAATGTTTGCAAATAAACAAAATGGGGGTGTTCTGAGAACGCTGTCCGTATTGTTTGTTGTCAAGTTGAAAGTGTTGTAAGAACTCTCGCGGTGTCCTGAAATTTTCATCGGGGGTGTCCTGAAGACGCTGTCCGTATTGTTCTGTGGCAAGCTGAATGTGTTCTAAGAAGTCTTGCGGTGTCCTGAAATGTTTGCAAATAAACAAAATGGGGGTGTGTTCTAAGAACTCACGCAGTCTCCTCATGTTCGTAGGGGGTGTCCTGAAGATGCTGTCCGTATTGTTCTGTGGCAAGCTGAATGTGTTCTAACAACTCTCGTGGTGTCCTGAAATGTTCACAAAAACAAAATGGGGGTGTTCTGAGGACGCTGTCCGTATTGTTCATTGTCAAGTTGAAAGTGTTCTAAGAACTCACGCGGTGTCCTGAAATGTTCGTAGGGCGTGTCCTGAAGACGCTGTCCGTATTGTTCTGTGGCAAGCTGAATGTGTTCTAAGAACTCTCCCGGTGTCCTGAAATGTTTGCAAATAAACAAAATGGGGGTGTGTTCTAAGAACTCACGCGGTGTCCTCAAATGTTCGTAGGGGGTGTCCTGAAGACGCTGTCCGTATTGTTCTGTGGCAAGCTGAATGTGTTCTAACAACTCTCACGGTGTCCTGAAATGTTTGCAAAAACAAAATCGGGTGTTCTGAGGACGCTGTCCGTATTGTTCGTTGTCAAGTTGAAAGTGTTCTAAGAACTCTCGCGGTGTTCTGAAATGTTCGTAGGGGGTGTCCTGAAGACGCTGTCTGTATTGTTCGATGGCAAGCTGAATGTGTTCTAACAACTCTCACGGTGTCCTGAAATGTTCGCAAAAACAAAATGGGGTGTTCTGAGGACGCTGTCCGTATTGTTCGTTGTCAAGTTGAAAGTGTTGTAAGAACTCTCGCGGTGTCCTGAAATGTTTGTAGGGGATGTCCTGAAGACGCTGTCCGTATTGTTCTGTGGCAAGCTGAAAGTGTTCTATGAACTCACGCGGTGTCCTGAAATGTTCGTAGGGGGTGTCCTGAAGACGCTGTCCGTATTGTTCCGTGGCAAGCTGAATGTGTTCTAAGAACTCTTGCGGTGTCCTGAAATGTTTGCAAATAAACAAAATGGGGGTGTGTTGTAAGAACTCATGCGGTGTCCTCATGTTCGTAGGGGATGTCCTGAAGACACTGTCCATATTGTTCGATGGCAAGCTGAATGTGTTCTAAGAACTCTCGCGGTGTCCTGAAATGTTCACAAAAACAAAATGGGGGTGTTCTGAGAACGCTGTCCGTATTGTTTGTTGTCAAGTTGAAAGTGTTGTAAGAACTCTCGCGGTGTCCTGAAATTTTCATAGGGGGTGTCCTGAAGACGCTGTCCGTATTGTTCTGTGGCAAGCTGAATGTGTTCTAAGAAGTCTTGCGGTGTCCTGAAATGTTTGCAAATAAACAAAATGGGGGTGTGTTCTAAGAACTCACGCAGTCTCCTCATGTTCGTAGGGGGTGTCCTGAAGATGCTGTCCATATTGTTCTGTGGCAAGCTGAATGTGTTCTAAGAACTCTCGCAGTGTCCTGAAATGTTCACAAAAACAAAATGGGGGTGTTCTGAGGACGCTGTCCGTATTGTTCATTGTCAAGTTGAAAGTGTTCTAAGAACTCACGCGGTGTCCTGAAATGTTCGTAGGGCGTGTCCTGAAGACGCTGTCCGTATTGTTCTGTGGCAAGCTGAATGTGTTCTAAGAACTCTCCCGGTGTCCTGAAATGTTTGCAAATAAACAAAATGGGGTTCTCTGAGGACGCTGTCAGTCCGCCTCTACCCACCCCACAATCTCTGCTGGGATTCGCAACCTGGTGGATCGGCTATATAAACCCCAGGCCAGACCCTTGCCCCCTGCTGTCACTAAACATCTTGATTTAACCATCAAGGGTCCTCAAAACCTAACAGCGAGCACTTTACCATGCCAAGAATTTACGAACAATAAGAAACCTAATTCTTTACACCTGATAAAGATTCAAAGCCTGCTGAAATTGGAAGAGCCTGTCTGTTTGAATCGGTGTAATTTATTATCTATCTTTTCTGAAATCCCAGCCCTTGCTCTTATTTCTTCTAAGGATATTGATAGAGTGGCCTTCTTTGACTGTAATTCTTTGGATATGAGCATGCTGTTCCTTGCGTCACCACTTGTTAAAGAACTGATCCTCACTCAAAAAGACGCTCTGAAGGAATTGGGATTCAGAGTTGAAGCAGCTGCAGCATGGGAACTGTCGACCAATGGGCCCCCTTTCCCACAATTATCAGTTAAATCATTAGGGACCCATGTAGGTGGCCAGAATTCCCTGCCCATTTCTACAACCTCTTTGAAACAACAAAATAAAGACGTTGACTGGGCTGCTATCATCTCCACCCTGTGGCAAAAACTTGTGCCTTAGGCCTACCCCCTCAAATCGGACCTCTGATACTCAGTCGACCTTCTGCATAAAATCTTGGAATTCCAGAGGCAATCAACATTTATTCTCGAATTGGGAGTGTGTACAACTATTGAGAGTCGCAAATGTTATATGTATCCAAGAGACTTGGATGACCTCAACCCCCTGCTTAGACGGCTTCCAAATCTTCGATCAGCCGGCCCAATATAATTTGAGGGGTAGACCTTCGGGTGGTTTATTGGTGGCAGTGGATAACTGCTCTGGGCTAGCCGGCAAGGTTCTTTTGGGCCTCCCCTATGGCGCACTGGGGGTTGCTTTGAATTCAAGTACTGGCCAACTAAAATTACTAATTATTAACATCTACTGGCACTCAGGGGTTGGTGAAATTAAGTTGTTTGTGTCTCTTATCTCGCAGATTATTTTGGAGTGGATGCTGGCTAATGATTCAGGCCATGTACTACTAGCTGGGGATTTGAACTGTGATTGTTTATTCAATTATTCTCCATGGGTATTATGCGAGCTGTATCCCCCTGTTCGATGTGATAAAAGGAAAAAACTGGCTAGTCAAACTTGGTACACTGAATTGGGCAATCTAGGTTTACAACCTCTACGTGATCTCTCCCAACCCTCTTCAATTCCTATTTGTTATACCTGGCGGCGGGGGCTGTCCACCTCTATGCTCGACTACATCTTTGTGGATGATTATCTTCTTACAAGATGTTCGAAGTTTGAAATTTTCCTGAATCCATGGAGTGACCATGGTATATTAACGGCAACTTTTAACATCTGCCTGATAAAGGGGCGGCTTTGCCATTCGACCACGGTCTGTCCAAATTCATCAGGTTCTGCTATTCGGTGGTCCCCTAAAAATATTGAAATTCTGAATGCTAAACTATGGGACATGCTTAATAAGACTACTCTGGACTGGAAATTGGCTACTTTTAATTCTGCAATGGTCACTACCCTAATACAAGTGGCAGTAGATGATATTGGCACTAGTCTTGTAAGCCGAATTGCAGTCACTAGGCATTTACATCAATATAATTCTGAGGTGGCAGCAGCAAAAACTATTAAGAACAAAAACATTAGGAAACTACAAACTACAATAAGCGACTTGTCCTCTCGCCTAATCCTTATTAAGAAGGTTAAACAAACCTACAAGAATTTTTGTTAAACTATTAAACACCAGCTATTACAACAAGACTCGGAACTAATGCTACAGGTTATCCTGAAGGCTAATGTGGGAGCCTTCTGGCAGATTGTTAATGGACAGGATGGTAATCAGGCCATTGCTGAACTTAATCCAATTGCGGAACAAGGCTGGCTGGAGTTTTATACAAATAGATTCGCCCCTAGCCCCTTAGCGGCAATGACCAGCTTCTCTGACTATGACCCACTAGCCCCTTACCCTAAATGGGATCCTCCGTTAGAGATTGATTCAATCATGGAGTTAATCCATAGGTGTAAGCGATCAAGAGCCCCTGGCCCGAATGGGCTAACGAACAATACCTTCAAAGCAGACCCGAACCTTTGGGCCAATCTTTTATGTATGGAGTTTCGGGATATCTTGCAAACTGGGTCATGTCCTATCTCTTGGTCCACTGCATATGTGATTCCGATCTTCAAATGCAGTAGTAGGTCCGATCCCAAAAACTATCGGCCCATCGCTCTGATTGATGCGGACTGTAACATTTTCTCTGCTTTTCTTCTCTCACACTTAAGGGATTGGGAAAAAACTAGCCATCCCTTGAGCCCCTTTCAAACGGGCTTCCATAAAAACCACTCCACTAACATCAATGGACTGGTAGTTAAGTGCATCCAAGAGACTGCCTGGAGCTCAACCAGGGGACCTACTTTTATGGCCTCAGTGGATCTCTCAGCAGCCTTTGACTGTGTTGACCGAAATAGGCTTTGGCAAAAACTCCACGCTTGGGGCCTGCCAAGGGGCTTAATTGGCTTACTGGAGGGGGTCTATAATAACTCTACCGTTCGTATCCGGTTAAACAAAAAGGGGGATATGTCTGATGCTGTTCGCACTCATTGTGGGGTTAGACAGGGTTGTGTGCTAGCCCCCTGGCTGTTTCATCAATATGTTTCAGACGTAGCAGAGCACCTTGGGAAAGAGGGGCTATTAGCGCCGTGTATTGGCACTTTGAAGCTTATTTGGTTGGCGTATGCAGACGACTTTGTTCTATTCGATCTAACTAAGGTGGGGTTACAGCGGTTGCTGGATGTATTCGCCAACTATGCCCAACTCAATGGTTTGAATATCAATCCTGCGAAAACCAAAATCCTTGCCTTATCTAAAGGGGTTGTTAGGAAGAAAACTAACCTCTGGAAGTTAGGAGGTACAACTATAACCTGCTCCACTTCCCTTACTTACCTGGGCTATTATCTGGGAGCAAGTAGAGGCTCAAAAGGGCAGAACCTCCTTCTCCTGCATAAAGCTAAGGCTTTGGCCAGTCAGGTCCTTAAAATTGACCGTAAATATGGCCGATTTTCTATTAGACCTGCTTTACTCTTTTTTGAGGGGAAAATCGCACCAAAATTGACATATGGCCTAGAGCTCGCTACTCGGTTAACCATCGCTAATTTGGATGGTATTGAAGGGGACATATGGAGACGGGTTTTACTCATCCCCAACGCAGTTCCACTGGCCGCCATTCGTTTCGAGCTGGGCTATATCTCTTTAACAGCACGTGTTGATTGGAGGAAGCTATTGCTCTATGCTAAACTGAACGCCCCTACTGCCAACACGCTATATGAACTGGTTGGCAAAAACATCTTCCAATCCGGATTTTTATACAAATTTGCTATGCTTTGTGAAGATATTCTGGCCAATATCGGCTCTGATTTAGAGCAACTAATCACTAATCCCACTAAAACCAAAATGAAGTTGTGGGACTTTGACTGGTGCCGGACTGTGGATGCCTTTCATGCATATACCTCAATGTCACACTTGGCTCATGAACATAAAAAAAGAGGTATTCTTTCCTCAATACTTAAAATCTTCCCAAATCGGGAACATAGACACACACTTCTCAAACTACGGTGGAATATCCTACCTACTTTGGATACTAAACTGAGGTGGAAACAGATTACAGCGGCTAATAGTTTCTGCAGATTTTGTGGCTTAGCCCCTGAAACGGCTAAACACCTCATTTTGTTCTGTACCCATCTCCATGCACTGAGAGACTCTTGTTTGAATGCCTTGAAATTACAACTCCTAGGCCTCCCGATTGACCTAGTATGGCAACGCTGTCTGTGTATTGGAACAAGTAGGGAAGGTTTGGCCTTATCTAGTTTTATCCGGAACCTCCATCTTGAATAGATATATATCTGCTGTTACCATGATGTCCTAAGATATTGATATAGGTTAAAGATATAGGTTAATTTGCTGCTACTGCGCTTGCTCTTGTTTGTTCTTGTAATTTTTTCTCTAAATTCTCTTAACCCTTTGTAATACTCTAATAATGTAATTACGTAAAATTTATAATTGTGTATCTATTTATACTATGTGTTGATTCGATGTGTTGATGTTTTTTGTAAAGGTTTAATAAAACCATATACAAATAAAAAAAATAAAAAAAATAAAAAAAATAAAAAAAAATAAACAAAATGGGGGTGTGTTCTAAGAACTCACGCGGTGTCCTCAAATGTTCGTAGGGGGTGTCCTGAAGACGCTGTCCGTATTGTTCTGTGGCAAGCTGAATGTGTTCTAACAACTCTCACGGTGTCCTGAAATGTTTGCAAAAACAAAATCGGGTGTTCTGAGGACGCTGTCCGTATTGTTCGTTGTCAAGTTGAAAGTGTTCTAAGAACTCTCGTGGTGTTCTGAAATGTTCGTAGGGGGTGTCCTGAAGACGCTGTCTGTATTGTTCGATGGCAAGCTGAATGTGTTCTAACAACTCTCACGGTGTCCTGAAATGTTCGCAAAAACAAAATGGGGTGTTCTGAGGACGCTGTCCGTATTGTTCGTTGTCAAGTTGAAAGTGTTCTAAGAACTCTTGCGGTGTTCTGAAATGTTCATAGGGGGTGTTCTGAAGACGCTGTCCGTATTGTTCGTTGTCAAGTTGAAAGTGTTCTAAGAACTCTCGCGGTGTTCTGAAATGTTCGTAGGGGGTGTCTTGAAGACGCTGTCTGTATTGTTCGATGGCAAGTTGAATGTGTTCTAAGAACTCTCGCGGTGTCCTGAAATGTTCGCAAATAAACAAAATGGGGGTGTTCTGAGAACGCTGTCCGTATTGTTTGTTGTCAAGTTGAAAGTGTTGTAAGAACTCTCGCGGTGTCCTGAAATGTTTGTAGGGGATGTCCTGAAGACGCTGTCCGTATTGTTCTGTGGCAAGCTGAAAGTGTTCTAAGAACTCACGCGGTGTCCTGAAATGTTCGTAGGGGGTGTCCTGAAGACGCTGTCCGTATTGTTCCGTGGCAAGCTGAATGTGTTCTAAGAACTCTTGCGGTGTCCTGAAATGTTTGCAAATAAACAAAATGGGGGTGTGTTGTAAGAACTCATGCGGTGTCCTCATGTTCGTAGGGGATGTCCTGAAGACACTGTCCATATTGTTCTGTGGCAAGCTGAATGTGTTCTAAGAACTCTCGCGGTGTCCTGAAATGTTCACAAAAACAAAATGGGGGTGTTCTGAGGACGCTGTCCGTATTGTTCTGTGTCAAGTTGAAAGTGTTCTAAGAACTCACGCGGTGTCCTGAAATGTTCGTAGGGCGTGTCCTGAAGACGCTGTCCGTATTGTTCTGTGGCAAGCTGAATGTGTTCTAAGAACTCTCGCGGTGTCCTGAAATGTTTGCAAATAAACAAAATGGGGGTGTTTTCTAAGAACTCACGCGGTGTCCTCAATTGTTCGTAGGGGGTGTCCTGAAGACGCTGTCCGTATTGTTCTATGACAAGCCGAATGTGTTCTAACAACTCTCGTGGTGTCCTGAAATGTTCGCAAAAACAAAATAGGGTGTTCTGAGGACCTGTCCGTATTGTTCGTTGTCAAGTCGAAAGTGTTCTAAGAACTCTCGCGGTGTTCTGAAATGTTCATAGGGTGTGTTCTGAAGACGCTGTCCGTATTGTTCGTTGTCAAGTTGAAAGTGTTCTAAGAACTCTTGCGGTGTTCTGAAATGTTCATAGGGGGTGTCCTGAAGACGCTGTTTGTATTGTTCGATGGCAAGTTGAATGTGTTCTAAGAACTCTCGCGGTGTCCTGAAATGTTCGCAAATAAACAAAATGGGGGTGTTCTGAGAACGCTGTCCGTATTGTTTGTTGTCAAGTTGAAAGTGTTGTAAGAACTCTCGCGGTGTCCTGAAATGTTCGTAGAGGGTGTCCTGAAGACGCTGTCTGTATTGTTCTGTGGCAAACTGAAAGTCTTCTAAGAACTCACGCGGTGTCCTGAAATGTTCGTAGGGGGTGTCCTGAAGACGCTGTCCGTATTCTTCTGTGGCGAGCTGAATGTGTTCTAAGAAGTCTCATGGTGTCCTGAATGTTTGCAAATAAACAAAATGAGGTTGTGTTCTAAGAACTCTCGTGGTGTCCTGAAATGTTCGCAAAAACAAAATGGGGGTGTTCTGAGGACGCTGTCCGTATTGTTCGTTGTCAAGTTGAAAGTGTTCTAAGAACTCTCAGGGTGTTCTGAAATGTTCGTAGGGGGTGTTCTGAAGACCCTGTCCGTATTGTTCTGTGGCAAGCTGAAAGTGTTCTAAGAACTCACCCGGTGTCCTGAAATGTTCGTTGGGGGTGTCCTGAAGACGCGGTCCGTATTGTTCTGTGGCAACCTGAATGTGTTCTAAGAAGTCTTGCAGTGTCCTGAAATGTTCACAAATAAACAAAATGGGGGTGTTCTCAGGACGCTGTCCGTATTGTTCGTTGTCAAGTTGAAAGTGTCCTAAGAACTCTCGCGGTGTCCTGAAATGTTCGTAGGGGGTTTCCTGAAGACGCTGTCCGTATTGTTCTCTCTCAAGTTGAAAGTGTTCTAAGAACTCTCGCGGTGTCCTGAAATGTTTGCAAATAAACAAAATGGGGGTGTTCTGAGAACGCTGTCCGTATTGTTTGTTGTCAAGTTGAAAGTGTTGTAAGAACTCTCGCGGTGTCCTGAAATGTTTGTAGGGGGTGTCCTGAAGATGCTGTCCGTATTGTTCTGTGGCAAGCTGAAAGTGTTCTAAGAACTCACGCGGTGTCCTGAAATGTTCGTTCGGGGTGTCCTGAAGAAGCTGTCCATATTGTTCGATGGCAAGTTGAATGTGTTCTAAGAACTCTCGCGGTGTCCTGAAATGTTTGCAAATAAACAAAATGGGGGTGTTCTGAGAACGCTGTCCGTATTGTTTGTTGTCAAGTTGAAAGTGTTGTAAGAACTCTCGCGGTGTCCTGAAATTTTCATAAGGGGTGTCCTGAAGACGCTGTCCGTATTGTTCTGTGGCAAGCTGAATGTGTTCTAAGAAGTCTCGCGGTGTCCTGAAATGTTTGCAAATAAACAAAATGGGGGTGTGTTCTAAGAACTCACGCGGTCTCCTCTGTTCGTAGGGGGTGTCCTGAAGACGCTGTCCGTATTGTTCTGTGGCAAGCTGAATGTGTTCTAAGAACTCTCGCGGTGTCCAGAAATGTTCACAAAAACAAAATGGGGGTGTTCTGAGGACGCTGTCCTTATTGTTCATTGTCAAGTTGAAAGTGTTCTAAGAACTCACGCTGTGTCCTGAAATGTTCGTAGGGCGTGTCCTGAAGACACTGTCCGTATTGTTCTGTGGCAAGCTGAATGTGTTCTAAGAACTCTCGCGGTGTCCTGAAATGTTTGCAAATAAACAAAATGGGGGTGTGTTCTAAGAACTCACGCGGTGTCCTCAAATGTTCGTAGGGGGTGTCCTGAAGACGCTGTCCGTATTGTTCTGTGGCAAGCTGAATGTGTTTTAACAACTCTCACGGAGTCCTGAAATGTTCGCAAAAACAAAATCGGGTGTTCTGAGGACGCTGTCCGTATTGTTCGCTGTCAAGTTGAAAGTGTTCTAAGAACTCTCGCAGTGTTCTGAAATGTTCATAGGGGGTGTTCTGAAGACGCTGTCCGTATTGTTCGTTGTCAAGTTGAAAGTGTTCTAAGAACTCTCGCGGTGTTGTGAAATGTTCGTAGGGGGTGTCCTGAAGACGCTGTCTGTATTGTTCGATGGCAAGTTGAATGTGTTCTAAGAACTCTCGCGGTGTCCTGAAATGTTCGCAAATAAACAAAATGGGGGTGTTCTGAGAACGCTGTCCGTATTTTTTGTTGTCAAGTTGAAAGTGTTGTAAGAACTCTCGCGGTGTCCTGAAATGTTCGTAGAGGGTGTCCTGAAGACGCTGTCTGTATTGTTCTGTGGCAAACTGAAAGTCTTCTAAGAACTCACGCGGTGTCCTGAAATGTTCGTAGGGGGTGTCCTAAAGACGCTGTCCGTATTTTTCTGTGGCAAGCTGAATGTGTTCTAAGAAGTCTTGCGGTGTCCTGAAATGTTTGCAAATAAACAAAATGGGGGTGTGTTCTAAGAACTCACGCGGTCTACTCATGTTCGTAGGGGGTGTCCTGAAGACGCTGTCCGTATTGTTCTGTGGCAAGCTGAATGTGTTCTAAGAACTCTCGCGGTGTCCTGAAATGTTCACAAAAACAAAATGGGGGTGTTCTGAGGACGCTGTCCGTATTGTTAGTTGTCAAGTTGAAAGTGTTCTAAGAACTCACGCGGTGTCCTGAAATGTTCATAGGGCGTGTCCTGAAGACGTTGTCCCTATTGTTCTATGGCAAGCTGAATGTGTTCTAAGAACTCTCGCGGTGTCCTGAAATGTTTGCAAATAAACAAAATGGGGGTGTGTTCTAAGAACTCACGCGGTGTCCTCAATTGTTCGTAGGGGGTGTCCTGAAGACGCTGTCCGTATTGTTCTGTGGCAAGCTGAATGTGTTCTAACAACTCTCGTGGTGTCCTGAAATGTTCGCAAAAACAATATGGGGTGTTCTGAGGACGCTGTCCGTATTGTTCGTTGTCAAGTTGAAAGTGTTCTAAGATCTCTCGCGGTGTTCTGAAATGTTCATAGGGGGTGTTCTGAAGACGCTGTCCGTATTGTTCGTTGTCAAGTTGAAAGTGTTCTAAGAACTCTCGCAGTGTCCTGAAATGTTCGCAAATAAACAAAATGGGGGTGTTCTGAGAACGCTGTCCGTATTGTTTGTTGTCAAGTTGAAAGTGTTGTAAGAACTCTCGCGGTGTCCTGAAATGTTCGTAGAGGGTGTCCTGAAGACGCTGTCTGTATTGTTCTGTGGCAAACTGAAAGTCTTCTAAGAACTCACGCGGTGTCCTGAAATGTTCGTAGGGGTTGTCCTGAAGACGCTGTCCGTATTCTTCTGTGGCGAGCTGAATGTGTTCTAAGAAGTCTCACGGTGTCCTGAAATGTTTGCAAATAAACAAAATGAGGTTGTGTTCTAAGAACTCTCGTGGTGTCCTGAAATGTTCGCAAAAATAAAATGGGGGTGTTCTGAGGACGCTGTCCGTATTGTTCGTTGTCAAGTTGAAAGTGTTCTAAGAACTCTCACGGTGTTCTGAAATGTTCGTAGGGGGTGTTCTGAAGACCCTGTCCGTATTGTTCTGTGGCAAGCTGAAAGTGTTCTAAGAACTCACGCGGTGTCCTGAAATGTTCGTAGGGGGTGTCCTGAAGACGCTGTCCGTATTGTTCTGTGGCAAGCTGAATGTGTTCTAAGAAGTCTTGCAGTGTCCTGAAATGTTCACAAATAAACAAAATGGGGGTGTTCTCAGGACGCTGTCCGTATTGTTCGTTGTCAAGTTGAAAGTGTTCTAAGAACTCTCGCGGTGTCCTGAAATGTTCGTAGGGGGTGTCCTGAAGACGCTGTCCGTATTGTTCTCTCTCAAGTTGAAAGTGTTCTAAGAACTCTCGCGGTGTCCTGAAATGTTTGCAAATAAACAAAATGGGGGTGTTCTGAGAACGCTGTCCGTATTGTTTGTTGTCAAGTTGAAAGTGTTGTAAGAACTCTTGCGGTGTCCTGAAATGTTTGCAAATATACAAAATGGGGGTGTGTTCTAAAAACTCACGTGGTGTCCTCAAATGTTCGTAGGGGGTGTCCTGAAGACGCTGTCCGTATTGTTCTGTGGCAAGCTGAATGTTTTCTAACAACTCTCGTGGTGTCCTGAAATGTTCGCAAAAATAAAATGGGGGTGTTCTGAGGACGCTGTCTGTATTGTTCGTTGTCAAGTTGAAAGTGTTCTAAGAACTCTTGCAGTGTTCTGAAATGTTCGTACGGGGTGTCCTGAAGACGCTGTCCATATTGTTCGATGGCAAGTTGAATGTGTTCTAAGAACTCTCACGGTGTCCTGAAATGTTTGCAAATAAACAAAATGGGGGTGTTCTGAGAACGCTGTCCGTATTGTTTGTTGTCAAGTTGAAAGTGTTGTAAGAACTCTCGCGGTGTCCTGAAATTTTCATAGGGGGTGTCCTGAAGACGCTGTCCGTATTGTTCTGTGGCAAGCTGAATGTGTTCTAAGAAGTCTTGCGGTGTCCTGAAATGTTTGCAAATAAACAAAATGGGGGTGTGTTCTAAGAACTCACGCAGTCTCCTCATGTTCGTAGGGGGTGTCCTGAAGATGCTGTCCGTATTGTTCTGTGGCAAGCTGAATGTGTATTAAGAACTCTCGCAGTGTCCTGAAACGTTCACAAAAACAAGATGGGGGTGTTCTGAGGACGCTGTCCGTATTGTTCATTGTCAAGTTGAAAGTGTTCTAAGAACTCACGCGGTGTCCTGAAATGTTCGTAGGGCGTGTCCTGAAGACGCTGTCCGTATTGTTCTGTGGCAAGCTGAATGTGTTCTAAGAACTCTCCCGGTGTCCTGAAATGTTTGCAAATAAACAAAATGGGGGTGTGTTCTAAGAACTCACGCGGTGTCCTCAAATGTTCGTAGGGGGTGTCCTGAAGACGCTGTCCGTATTGTTCTGTGGCAAGCTGAATGTGTTCTAACAACTCTCACGGTGTCCTGAAATGTTTGCAAAAACAAAATCGGGTGTTCTGAGGACGCTGTCCGTATTGTTCGTTGTCAAGTTGAAAGTGTTCTAAGAACTCTCGCGGTGTTCTGAAATGTTCGTATGGGGTGTCCTGAAGACGCTGTCTGTATTGTTCGATGGCAAGCTGAATGTGTTCTAAAAACTCTCACGGTGTCCTGAAATGTTCGCAAAAACAAAATGGGGTGTTCTGAGGACGCTGTCCGTATTGTTCGTTGTCAAGTTGAAAGTGTTCTAAGAACTCTTGCGGTGTTCTGAAATGTTCATAGGGGGTGTTCTGAAGACGCTGTCCGTATTGTTCGTTGTCAAGTTGAAAGTGTTCTAAGAACTCTCGCGGTGTTCTGAAATGTTCGTAGGGGGTGTCTGGAAGACGCTGTCTGTATTGTTCGATGGCAAGTTGAATGTGTTCTAAGAACTCTCGCGGTGTCCTGAAATGTTCGCAAATAAACAAAATGGGGGTGTTCTGAGAACGCTGTCCGTATTGTTTGTTGTCAAGTTGAAAGTGTTGTAAGAACTCTCGCGGTGTCCTGAAATGTTTGTAGGGGATGTCCTGAAGACGGTGCCCGTATTGTTCTGTGGCAAGCTGAAAGTGTTCTAAGAACTCACGCGGTGTCCTGAAATGTTCGTAGGGGGTGTCCTGAAGACGCTGTCCGCATTGTTATGTGGCAAGCTGAATGTGTTCTAAGAACTCTTGCGGTGTCCTGAAATGTTTGCAAATAAACAAAATGGGGGTGTGTTGTAAGAACTCATGCGGTGTCCTCATGTTCGTAGGGGATGTCCTGAAGACACTGTCTATATTGTTCTGTGGCAAGCTGAATGTGTTCTAAGAACTCTCGCGGTGTCCTGAAATGTTCACAAAAACAAAATGGGGGTGTTCTGAGGACGCTGTCCGTATTGTTCTGTGTCAAGTTGAAAGTGTTCTAAGAACTCACGCGGTGTCCTGAAATGTTCGTAGGGCGTGTCCTGAAGACGCTGTCCGTATTGTTCTGTGGCAAGCTGAATGTGTTCTAAGAACTCTCGCGGTGTCCTGAAATGTTTGCAAATAAACAAAATGGGGGTGTGTTCTAAGAACTCACGCGGTGTCCTCAATTGTTCGTAGGGGGTGTCCTGAAGACGCTGTCCGTATTGTTCTGTGACAAGCCGAATGTGTTCTAACAACTCTCGTGGTGTCCTGAAATGTTCGCAAAAACAAAATAGGGTGTTCTGAGGACCTGTCCGTATTGTTCGTTGTCAAGTCGAAAGTGTTCTAAGAACTCTCGCGGTGTTCTGAAATGTTCATAGGGTGTGTTCTGAAGACGCTGTCCGTATTGTTCGTTGTCAAGTTGAAAGTGTTCTAAGAACTCTTGCGGTGTTCTGAAATGTTCGTAGGGGGTGTCCTGAAGACGCTGTCTGTATTGTTCGATGGCAAGTTGAATGTGTTCTAAGAACTCTCGCGGTGTCCTGAAATGTTCGCAAATAAACAAAATGGGGGTGTTCTGAGAACGCTGTCCGTATTGTTTGTTGTCAAGTTGAAAGTGTTGTAAGAACTCTCGCGGTGTCCTGAAATGTTCGTAGAGGGTGTCCTGAAGACGCTGTCTGTATTGTTCTGTGGCAAACTGAAAGTCTTCTAAGAACTCACGCGGTGTCCTGAAATGTTTGTAGGGGGTGTCCTGAAGACGCTGTCCGTATTCTTCAGTGGCGAGCTGAATGTGTTCTAAGAAGTCTCACGGTGTCCTGAAATGTTTGCAAATAAACAAAATGAGGTTGTGTTCTAATAACTCTCGTGGTGTCCTGAAATGTTCGCAAAAACAAAATGGGGGTGTTCTGAGGACGCTGTCCGTATTGTTCGTTGTCAAGTTGAAAGTGTTCTAAGAACTCTCACGGTGTTCTGAAATGTTCGTAGGGGGTGTTCTGAAGACCCTGTCCGTATTGTTCTGTGGCAAGCTGAAAGTGTTCTAAGAACTCACGCGGTGTCCTGAAATGTTCGTAGGGGGTGTCCTGAAGACGCTGTCCGTATTGTTCTGTGGCAAGCTGAATGTGTTCTAAGAAGTCTTGCAGTGTCCTGAAATGTTCACAAATAAACAAAATGGGGGTGTTCTCAGGACGCTGTCCGTATTGTTCGTTGTCAAGTTGAAAGTGTTTTAAGAACTCTCGCGGTGTCCTGAAATGTTCGTAGGGGGTGTCCTGAAGACGCTGTCCGTATTGTTCTCTCTCAAGTTGAAAGTGTTCTAAGAACTCTCGCGGTGTCCTGAAATGTTTGCAAATAAACAAAATGGGGGTGTTCTGAGAACGCTGTCCGTATTGTTTGTTGTCAAGTTGAAAGTGTTGTAAGAACTCTTGCGGTGTCCTGAAATGTTTGCAAATATACAAAATGGGGGTGTGTTCTAAAAACTCACGTGGTGTCCTCAAATGTTCGTAGGGGGTGTCCTGAAGACGCTGTCCGTATTGTTCTGTGGCAAGCTGAATGTTTTCTAACAACTCTCGTGGTGTCCTGAAATGTTCGCAAAAATAAAATGGGGGTGTTCTGAGGACGCTGTCTGTATTGTTCGTTGTCAAGTTGAAAGTGTTCTAAGAACTCTTGCGGTGTTCTGAAATGTTCGTACGGGGTGTCCTGAAGACGCTGTCCATATTGTTCGATGGCAAGTTGAATGTGTTCTAAGAACTCTCACAGTGTCCTGAAATGTTTGCAAATAAACAAAATGGGGGTGTTCTGAGAACGCTGTCCGTATTGTTTGTTGTCAAGTTGAAAGTGTTGTAAGAACTCTCGCGGTGTCCTGAAATTTTCATAGGGGGTGTCCTGAAGACGCTGTCCGTATTGTTCTGTGGCAAGCTGAATGTGTTCTAAGAAGTCTTGCGGTGTCCTGAAATGTTTGCAAATAAACAAAATGGGGGTGTGTTCTAAGAACTCACGCAGTCTCCTCATGTTCGTAGGGGGTGTCCTGAAGATGCTGTCCGTATTGTTCTGTGGCAAGCTGAATGTGTTTTAAGAACTCTCGCAGTGTCCTGAAATGTTCACAAAAACAAGATGGGGGTGTTCTGAGGACGCTGTCCGTATTGTTCATTGTCAAGTTGAAAGTGTTCTAAGAACTCACGCGGTGTCCTAAAATGTTCGTAGGGCGTGTCCTGAAGACGCTGTCCGTATTGTTCTGTGGCAAGCTGAATGTGTTCTAAGAACTCTCCCGGTGTCCTGAAATGTTTGCAAATAAACAAAATGGGGGTGTGTTCTAAGAACTCACGCGGTGTCCTCAAATGTTCGTAGGGGGTGTCCTGAAGACGCTGTCCGTATTGTTCTGTGGCAAGCTGAATGTGTTCTAACAACTCTCACGGTGTCCTGAAATGTTTGCAAAAACAAAATCGGGTGTTCTGAGGACGCTGTCCGTATTGTTCGTTGTCAAGTTGAAAGTGTTCTAAGAACTCTCGCGGTGTTCTGAAATGTTCGTATGGGGTGTCCTGAAGACGCTGTCTGTATTGTTCGATGGCAAGCTGAATGTGTTCTAAAAACTCTCACGGTGTCCTGAAATGTTCGCAAAAACAAAATGGGGTGTTCTGAGGACGCTGTCCGTATTGTTCGTTGTCAAGTTGAAAGTGTTCTAAGAACTCTTGCGGTGTTCTGAAATGTTCATAGGGGGTGTTCTGAAGACGCTGTCCGTATTGTTCGTTGTCAAGTTGAAAGTGTTCTAAGAACTCTCGCGGTGTTCTGAAATGTTCGTAGGGGGTGTCCTGAAGACGCTGTCTGTATTGTTCGATGGCAAGTTGAATGTGTTCTAAGAACTCTCGCGGTGTCCTGAAATGTTCGCAAATAAACAAAATGGGGGTGTTCTGAGAACGCTGTCCGTATTGTTTGTTGTCAAGTTGAAAGTGTTGTAAGAAATCTTGCGGTGTCCTGAAATGTTTGTAGGGGATGTCCTGAAGACGGTGCCCGTATTGTTCTGTGGCAAGCTGAAAGTGTTCTAAGAACTCACGCGGTGTCCTGAAATGTTCGTAGGGGGTGTCCTGAAGACGCTGTCCGTATTGTTATGTGGCAAGCTGAATGTGTTCTAAGAACTCTTGCGGTGTCCTGAAATGTTTGCAAATAAACAAAATGGGGGTGTGTTGTAAGAACTCATGCGGTGTCCTCATGTTCGTAGGGGATGTCCTGAAGACACTGTCTATATTGTTCTGTGGCAAGCTGAATGTGTTCTAAGAACTCTTGCGGTGTCCTGAAATGTTCACAAAAACAAAATGGGGGTGTTCTGAGGACGCTGTCCGTATTGTTCTGTGTCAAGTTGAAAGTGTTCTAAGAACTCACGCGGTGTCCTGAAATGTTCGTAGGGCGTGTCCTGAAGACGCTGTCCGTATTGTTCTGTGGCAAGCTGAATGTGTTCTAAGAACTCTCGCGGTGTCCTGAAATGTTTGCAAATAAACAAAATGGGGGTGTGTTCTAAGAACTCACGCGGTGTCCTCAATTGTTCGTAGGGGGTGTCCTGAAGACGCTGTCCGTATTGTTCTGTGACAAGCCGAATGTGTTCTAACAACTCTCGTGGTGTCCTGAAATGTTCGCAAAAACAAAATAGGGTGTTCTGAGGACCTGTCCGTATTGTTCGTTGTCAAGTCGAAAGTGTTCTAAGAACTCTCGCGGTGTTCTGAAATGTTCATAGGGTGTGTTCTGAAGACGCTGTCCGTATTGTTCGTTGTCAAGTTGAAAGTGTTCTAAGAACTCTTGCGGTGTTCTGAAATGTTCGTAGGGGGTGTCCTGAAGACGCTGTCTGTATTGTTCGATGGCAAGTTGAATGTGTTCTAAGAACTCTCGCGGTGTCCTGAAATGTTCGCAAATAAACAAAATGGGGGTGTTCTGAGAACGCTGTCCGTATTGTTTGTTGTCAAGTTGAAAGTGTTGTAAGAACTCTCGTGGTGTCCTGAAATGTTCGTAGAGGGTGTCCTGAAGACGCTGTCTGTATTGTTCTGTGGCAAACTGAAAGTCTTCTAAGAACTCACGCGGTGTCCTGAAATGTTCGTAGGGGGTGTCCTGAAGACGCTGTCCGTATTCTTCTGTGGCGAGCTGAATGTGTTCTAAGAAGTCTCACGGTGTCCTGAAATGTTTGCAAATAAACAAAATGAGGTTGTGTTCTAATAACTCTCGTGGTGTCCTGAAATGTTCGCAAAAACAAAATGGGGGTGTTCTGAGGACGCTGTCCGTATTGTTCGTTGTCAAGTTGAAAGTGTTCTAAGAACTCTCACGGTGTTCTGAAATGTTCGTAGGGGGTGTTCTGAAGACCTTGTCCGTATTGTTCTGTGGCAAGCTGAAAGTGTTCTAAGAACTCACGCGGTGTCCTGAAATGTTCGTAGGGGGTGTCCTGAAGACGCTGTCCGTATTGTTCTGTGGCAACCTGAATGTGTTCTAAGAAGTCTTGCAGTGTCCTGAAATGTTCACAAATAAACAAAATGGGGGTGTTCTCAGGACGCTGTCCGTATTGTTCGTTGTCAAGTTGAAAGTGTCCTAAGAACTCTCGCGGTGTCCTGAAATGTTCGTAGGGGGTTTCCTGAAGACGCTGTCCATATTGTTCTCTCTCAAGTTGAAAGTGTTCTAAGAACTCTCGCGGTGTCCTGAAATGTTTGCAAATAAACAAAATGGGTGTGTTCTGAGAACGCTGTCCGTATTGTTTGTTGTCAAGTTGAAAGTGTTGTAAGAACTCTCGCGGTGTCCTGAAATGTTCGTAGAGGGTGTCCTGAAGATGCTGTCTGTATTGTTCTGTGGCAAACTGAAAGTCTTCTAAGAACTCACGCGGTGTCCTGAAATGTTCGTAGGGGGTGTCCTAAAGACGCTGTCCGTATTTTTCTGTGGCAAGCTGAATGTGTTCTAAGAAGTCTTGCGGTGTCCTGAAATGTTTGCAAATAAAAAAATGGGGGTGTGTTCTAAGAACTCACGCGGTCTACTCATGTTCGTAGGGGGTGTCCTGAAGACGCTGTCCGTATTGTTCTGTGGCAAGCTGAATGTGTTCTAAGAACTCTCGAGGTGTCCTGAAATGTTCACAAAAACAAAATGGGGGTGTTCTGAGGACGCTGTCCGTATTGTTAGTTGTCAAGTTGAAAGTGTTCTAAGAACTCACGCGGTGTCCTGAAATGTTCATAGGGCGTGTCCTGAAGACGTTGTCCCTATTGTTCTATGGCAAGCTGAATGTGTTCTAAGAACTCTCGCGGTGTCCTGAAATGTTTGCAAATAAACAAAATGGGGGTGTGTTCTAAGAACTCACGCGGTGTCCTCAATTGTTCGTAGGGGGTGTCCTGAAGACGCTGTCCGTATTGTTCTGTGGCAAGCTGAATGTGTTCTAACAACTCTCGTGGTGTCCTGAAATGTTCGCAAAAACAAAATGGGGGTGTTCTGAGGACGCTGTCCGTATTGTTCGTTGTCAAGTTGAAAGTGTTCTAAGAACTCTCACGGTGTTCTGAAATGTTCGTAGGGGGTGTTCTGAAGACCTTGTCCGTATTGTTCTGTGGCAAGCTGAAAGTGTTCTAAGAACTCACGCGGTGTCCTGAAATGTTCGTAGGGGGTGTCCTGAAGACGCTGTCCGTATTGTTCTGTGGCAACCTGAATGTGTTCTAAGAAGTCTTGCAGTGTCCTGAAATGTTCACAAATAAACAAAATGGGGGTGTTCTCAGGACGCTGTCCGTATTGTTCGTTGTCAAGTTGAAAGTGTCCTAAGAACTCTCGCGGTGTCCTGAAATGTTCGTAGGGGGTTTCCTGAAGACGCTGTCCATATTGTTCTCTCTCAAGTTGAAAGTGTTCTAAGAACTCTCGCGGTGTCCTGAAATGTTTGCAAATAAACAAAATGGGTGTGTTCTGAGAACGCTGTCCGTATTGTTTGTTGTCAAGTTGAAAGTGTTGTAAGAACTCTCGCGGTGTCCTGAAATGTTCGTAGAGGGTGTCCTGAAGATGCTGTCTGTATTGTTCTGTGGCAAACTGAAAGTCTTCTAAGAACTCACGCGGTGTCCTGAAATGTTCGTAGGGGGTGTCCTAAAGACGCTGTCCGTATTTTTCTGTGGCAAGCTGAATGTGTTCTAAGAAGTCTTGCGGTGTCCTGAAATGTTTGCAAATAAACAAAATGGGGGTGTGTTCTAAGAACTCACGCGGTCTACTCATGTTCGTAGGGGGTGTCCTGAAGACGCTGTCCGTATTGTTCTGTGGCAAGCTGAATGTGTTCTAAGAACTCTCGAGGTGTCCTGAAATGTTCACAAAAACAAAATGGGGGTGTTCTGAGGACGCTGTCCGTATTGTTAGTTGTCAAGTTGAAAGTGTTCTAAGAACTCACGCGGTGTCCTGAAATGTTCATAGGGCGTGTCCTGAAGACGTTGTCCCTTTTGTTCTATGGCAAGCTGAATGTGTTCTAAGAACTCTCGCGGTGTCCTGAAATGTTTGCAAATAAACAAAATGGGGGTGTGTTCTAAGAACTCACGCGGTGTCCTCAATTGTTCGTAGGGGGTGTCCTGAAGACGCTGTCCGTATTGTTCTGTGGCAAGCTGAATGTGTTCTAACAACTCTCGTGGTGTCCTGAAATGTTCGCAAAAACAATATGGGGTGTTCTGAGGACGCTGTCCGTATTGTTCGTTGTCAAGTTGAAAGTGTTCTAAGATCTCTCGCGGTGTTCTGAAATGTTCAAAGGGGGTGTTCTGAAGACGCTGTCCGTATTGTTCGTTGTCAAGTTGAAAGTGTTCTAAGAACTCTCGCGGTGTTCTGAAATGTTCGTAGGGGGTGTCCTGAAGACGCTGTCCGTATTGTTATGTGGAAAGCTGAATGTGTTCTAAGAACTCTTGCGGTGTCCTGAAATGTTTGCAAATAAACAAAATGGGGGTGTGTTGTAAGAACTCATGCGGTGTCCTCATGTTCGTAGGGGATGTCCTGAAGACACTGTCTATATTGTTCTGTGGCAAGCTGAATGTGTTCTAAGAACTCTCGCGGTGTCCTGAAATGTTCACAAAAACAAAATGGGGGTGTTCTGAGGACGCTGTCCGTATTGTTCTGTGTCAAGTTGAAAGTGTTCTAAGAACTCACGCGGTGTCCTGAAATGTTCGTAGGGCGTGTCCTGAAGACGCTGTCCGTATTGTTCTGTGGCAAGCTGAATGTGTTCTAAGAACTCTCGCGGTGTCCTGAAATGTTTGCAAATAAACAAAATGGGGGTGTGTTCTAAGAACTCACGCGGTGTCCTCAATTGTTCGTAGGGGGTGTCCTGAAGACGCTGTCCGTATTGTTCTGTGACAAGCCGAATGTGTTCTAACAACTCTCGTGGTGTCCTGAAATGTTCGCAAAAACAAAATAGGGTGTTCTGAGGACCTGTCCGTATTGTTCGTTGTCAAGTCGAAAGTGTTCTAAGAACTCTCGCGGTGTTCTGAAATGTTCATAGGGTGTGTTCTGAAGACGCTGTCCGTATTGTTCGTTGTCAAGTTGAAAGTGTTCTAAGAACTCTTGCGGTGTTCTGAAATGTTCGTAGGGGGTGTCCTGAAGACGCTGTCTGTATTGTTCGATGGCAAGTTTGAATGTGTTCTAAGAACTCTCGCGGTGTCCTGAAATGTTCGCAAATAAACAAAATGGGGGTGTTCTGAGAACGCTGTCCGTATTGTTTGTTGTCAAGTTGAAAGTGTTGTAAGAACTCTCGTGGTGTCCTGAAATGTTCGTAGAGGGTGTCCTGAAGACGCTGTCTGTATTGTTCTGTGGCAAACTGAAAGTCTTCTAAGAACTCACGCGGTGTCCTGAAATGTTCGTAGGGGGTGTCCTGAAGACGCTGTCCGTATTCTTCTGTGGCGAGCTGAATGTGTTCTAAGAAGTCTCACGGTGTCCTGAAATGTTTGCAAATAAACAAAATGAGGTTGTGTTCTAATAACTCTCGTGGTGTCCTGAAATGTTCGCAAAAACAAAATGGGGGTGTTCTGAGGACGCTGTCCGTATTGTTCGTTGTCAAGTTGAAAGTGTTCTAAGAACTCTCACGGTGTTCTGAAATGTTCGTAGGGGGTGTTCTGAAGACCTTGTCCGTATTGTTCTGTGGCAAGCTGAAAGTGTTCTAAGAACTCACGCGGTGTCCTGAAATGTTCGTAGGGGGTGTCCTGAAGACGCTGTCCGTATTGTTCTGTGGCAACCTGAATGTGTTCTAAGAAGTCTTGCAGTGTCCTGAAATGTTCACAAATAAACAAAATGGGGGTGTTCTCAGGACGCTGTCCGTATTGTTCGTTGTCAAGTTGAAAGTGTCCTAAGAACTCTCGCGGTGTCCTGAAATGTTCGTAGGGGGTTTCCTGAAGACGCTGTCCATATTGTTCTCTCTCAAGTTGAAAGTGTTCTAAGAACTCTCGCGGTGTCCTGAAATGTTTGCAAATAAACAAAATGGGTGTGTTCTGAGAACGCTGTCCGTATTGTTTGTTGTCAAGTTGAAAGTGTTGTAAGAACTCTCGCGGTGTCCTGAAATGTTCGTAGAGGGTGTACTGAAGATGCTGTCTGTATTGTTCTATGGCAAACTGAAAGTCTTCCAAGAACTCACGCGGTGTCCTGAAATGTTCGTAGGGGGTGTCCTAAAGACGCTGTCCGTATTTTTCTGTGGCAAGCTGAATGTGTTCTAAGAAGTCTTGCGGTGTCCTGAAATGTTTGCAAATAAACAAAATGGGGGTGTGTTCTAAGAACTCACGCGGTCTACTCATGTTCGTAGGGGGTGTCCTGAAGACGCTGTCCGTATTGTTCTGTGGCAAGCTGAATGTGTTCTAAGAACTCTCGAGGTGTCCTGAAATGTTCACAAAAACAAAATGGGGGTGTTCTGAGGACGCTGTCCGTATTGTTAGTTGTCAAGTTGAAAGTGTTCTAAGAACTCACGCGGTGTCCTGAAATGTTCATAGGGCGTGTCCTGAAGACGTTGTCCCTATTGTTCTATGGCAAGCTGAATGTGTTCTAAGAACTCTCGCGGTGTCCTGAAATGTTTGCAAATAAACAAAATGGGGGTGTGTTCTAAGAACTCACGCGGTGTCCTCAATTGTTCGTAGGGGGTGTCCTGAAGACGCTGTCCGTATTGTTCTGTGGCAAGCTGAATGTGTTCTAACAACTCTCGTGGTGTCCTGAAATGTTCGCAAAAACAATATGGGGTGTTCTGAGGACGCTGTCCGTATTGTTCGTTGTCAAGTTGAAAGTGTTCTAAGATCTCTCGCGGTGTTCTGAAATGTTCATAGGGGGTGTTCTGAAGACGCTGTCCGTATTGTTCGTTGTCAAGTTGAAAGTGTTCTAAGAACTCTTGCGGTGTTCTGAAATGTTCGTAGGGGGTGTCCTGAAGACGCTGTCTGTATTGTTCGATGGCAAGTTGAATGTGTTCTAAGAACTCTCGCAGTGTCCTGAAATGTTCGCAAATAAACAAAATGGGGGTGTTCTGAGAACGCTGTCCGTATTGTTTGTTGTCAAGTTGAAAGTGTTGTAAGAACTCTCGCGGTGTCCTGAAATGTTCGTAGAGGGTGTCCTGAAGACGCTGTCTGTATTGTTCTGTGGCAAACTGAAAGTCTTCTAAGAACTCACGCGGTGTCCTGAAATGTTCGTAGGGGTTGTCCTGAAGACGCTGTCCGTATTCTTCTGTGGCGAGCTGAATGTGTTCTAAGAAGTCTCACGGTGTCCTGAAATGTTTGCAAATAAACAAAATGAGGTTGTGTTCTAAGAACTCTCGTGGTGTCCTGAAATGTTCGCAAAAATAAAATGGGGGTGTTCTGAGGACGCTGTCCGTATTGTTCGTTGTCAAGTTGAAAGTGTTCTAAGAACTCTCACGGTGTTCTGAAATGTTCGTAGGGGGTGTTCTGAAGACCCTGTCCGTATTGTTCTGTGGCAAGCTGAAAGTGTTCTAAGAACTCACGCGGTGTCCTGAAATGTTCGTAGGGGGTGTCCTGAAGACGCTGTCCGTATTGTTCTGTGGCAAGCTGAATGTGTTCTAAGAAGTCTTGCAGTGTCCTGAAATGTTCACAAATAAACAAAATGGGGGTGTTCTCAGGACGCTGTCCGTATTGTTCGTTGTCAAGTTGAAAGTGTTCTAAGAACTCTCGCGGTGTCCTGAAATGTTCGTAGGGGGTGTCCTGAAGACGCTGTCCGTATTGTTCTCTCTCAAGTTGAAAGTGTTCTAAGAACTCTCGCGGTGTCCTGAAATGTTTGCAAATAAACAAAATGGGGGTGTTCTGAGAACGCTGTCCGTATTGTTTGTTGTCAAGTTGAAAGTGTTGTAAGAACTCTTGCGGTGTCCTGAAATGTTTGCAAATATACAAAATGGGGGTGTGTTCTAAAAACTCACGTGGTGTCCTCAAATGTTCGTAGGGGGTGTCCTGAAGACGCTGTCCGTATTGTTCTGTGGCAAGCTGAATGTTTTCTAACAACTCTCGTGGTGTCCTGAAATGTTCGCAAAAATAAAATGGGGGTGTTCTGAGGACGCTGTCTGTATTGTTCGTTGTCAAGTTGAAAGTGTTCTAAGAACTCTTGCGGTGTTCTGAAATGTTCGTACGGGGTGTCCTGAAGACGCTGTCCATATTGTTCGATGGCAAGTTGAATGTGTTCTAAGAACTCTCACGGTGTCCTGAAATGTTTGCAAATAAACAAAATGGGGGTGTTCTGAGAACGCTGTCCGTATTGTTTGTTGTCAAGTTGAAAGTGTTGTAAGAACTCTCGCGGTGTCCTGAAATTTTCATAGGGGGTGTCCTGAAGACGCTGTCCGTATTGTTCTGTGGCAAGCTGAATGTGTTCTAAGAAGTCTTGCGGTGTCCTGAAATGTTTGCAAATAAACAAAATGGGGGTGTGTTCTAAGAACTCACGCAGTCTCCTCATGTTCGTAGGGGGTGTCCTGAAGATGCTGTCCGTATTGTTCTGTGGCAAGCTGAATGTGTTTTAAGAACTCTCGCAGTGTCCTGAAATGTTCACAAAAACAAAATGGGGGTGTTCTGAGGACGCTGTCCGTATTGTTCGTTGTCAAGTCGAAAGTGTTCTAAGCACTCTCGCGGTGTTCTGAAATGTTCATAGGGTGTGTTCTGAAGACGCTGTCCGTATTGTTCGTTGTCAAGTTGAAAGTGTTCTAAGAACTCTTGCGGTGTTCTGAAATGTTCGTAGGGGGTGTCCTGAAGACGCTGTCTGTATTGTTCGATGGCAAGTTGAATGTGTTCTAAGAACTCTCGCGGTGTCCTGAAATGTTCGCAAATAAACAAAATGGGGGTGTTCTGAGAACGCTGTCCGTATTGTTTGTTGTCAAGTTGAAAGTGTTGTAAGAACTCTCGCGGTGTCCTGAAATGTTCGTAGAGGGTGTCCTGAAGACGCTGTCTGTATTGTTCTGTGGCAAACTGAAAGTCTTCTAAGAACTCACGCGGTGTCCTGAAATGTTCGTAGGGGGTGTCCTGAAGACGCTGTCCGTATTCTTCTGTGGCGAGCTGAATGTGTTCTAAGAAGTCTCACGGTGTCCTGAAATGTTTGCAAATAAACAAAATGAGGTTGTGTTCTAATAACTCTCGTGGTGTCCTGAAATGTTCGCAAAACCAAAATGGGGGTGTTCTGAGGACGCTATCCGTATTGTTCGTTGTCAAGTTGAAAGTGTTCTAAGAACTCTCACGGTGTTCTGAAATGTTCGTAGGGGGTGTTCTGAAGACCTTGTCCGTATTGTTCTGTGGCAAGCTGAAAGTGTTCTAAGAACTCACGCGGTGTCCTGAAATGTTCGTAGGGGGTGTCCTGAAGACGCTGTCCGTATTGTTCTGTGGCAACCTGAATGTGTTCTAAGAAGTCTTGCAGTGTCCTGAAATGTTCACAAATAAACAAAATGGGGGTGTTCTCAGGACGCTGTCCGTATTGTTCGTTGTCAAGTTGAAAGTGTCCTAAGAACTCTCGCGGTGTCCTGAAATGTTCGTAGGGGGTTTCCTGAAGACGCTGTCCATATTGTTCTCTCTCAAGTTGAAAGTGTTCTAAGAACTCTCGCGGTGTCCTGAAATGTTTGCAAATAAACAAAATGGGTGTGTTCTGAGAACGCTGTCCGTATTGTTTGTTGTCAAGTTGAAAGTGTTGAAAGAACTCTCGCGGTGTCCTGAAATGTTTGTAGGGGGTGTCCTGAAGACGCTGTCGGTATTGTTCTGTGGCAAGCTGAATGTGTATTAAGAACTCTTGCGGTGTCCTGAAATGTTTGCAAATAAACAAAATGGGGGTGTGTTCTAAAAACTCACGCGGTGTCCTCAAATGTTCGTAGGGGGTGTCCTGAAGACGCTGTCCATATTGTTCTGTGGCAAGCTGAATGTTTTCTAACAACTCTCGTGGTGTCCTGAAATGTTCGCAAAAACAAAATGGGGGTGTTTTGAGCACGGTGTCTGTATTGTTCGTTGTCAAGTTGAAAGTGTCCTAAGAACTCTCGCGGTGTCCTGAAATGTTCGTAGGGGGTTTCCTGAAGACGCTGTCCGTATTGTTCTCTCTCAAGTTGAAAGTGTTCTAAGAACTCTCGCGGTATCCTGAAATGTTTGCAAATAAACAAAATGGGGGTGTTCTGAGAATGCTGTCCGTATTGTTTGTTGTCAAGTTGAAAGTGTTGTAAGAACTCTTGCGGTGTCCTGAAATGTTTGCAAATATACAAAATGGGGGTGTGTTCTAAAAACTCACGTGGTGTCCTCAAATGTTCGTAGGGGGTGTCCTGAAGACGCTGTCCGTATTGTTCTGTGGCAAGCTGAATGTTTTCTAACAACTCTCGTGGTGTCCTGAAATGTTCGCAAAAATAAAATGGGGGTGTTCTGAGGACGCTGTCTGTATTGTTCGTTGTCAAGTTGAAAGTGTTCTAAGAACTCTTGCGGTGTTCTGAAATGTTCGTACGGGGTGTCCTGAAGACGCTGTCCATATTGTTCGATGGCAAGTTGAATGTGTTCTAAGAACTCTCGCGGTGTCCTCAAATGTTTGCAAATAAACAAAATGGGGGTGTTCTTAGAACGCTGTCCGTATTGTTTGTTGTCAAGTTGAAAGTGTTGTAAGAACTCTTGCGGTGTCCTGAAATTTTCATAGGGGGTGTCCTGAAGACGCTGTCCGTATTGTTCTGTGGCAAGCTGAATGTGTTCTAAGAAGTCTTGCGGTGTCCTGAAATGTTTGCAAATAAACAAAATGGGGGTGTGTTCAAAGAACTCACGCAGTCTCCTCATGTTCGTAGGGGGTGTCCTGAAGATGCTGTCTGTATTGTTCTGTGGCAAGCTGAATGTTTTCTAAGAACTCTCGCGGTGTCCTGAAATGTTCACAAAAACAAAATGGGGGTGTTCTAAGGACGCTGTCCGTATTGTTCATTGTCAAGTTGAAAGTGTTCTAAGAACTCACGCGGTGTCCTGAAATGTTCGTAGGGCGTGTCCTGAAGACGCTGTCCGTATTGTTCTGTGGCAAGCTGAATGTGTTCTAAGAACTCTCCCGGTGTCCTGAAATGTTTGCAAATAAACAAAATGGGGGTGTGTTCTAAGAACTCACGCGGTGTCCTCAAATGTTCGTAGGGGGTGTCCTGAAGACGCTGTCCGTATTGTTCTGTGGCAAGCTGAATGTGTTCTAACAACTCTCACGGTGTCCTGAAATGTTCGCAAAAACAAAATCGGGTGTTCTGAGGACGCTGTCCGTATTGTTCGTTGTCAAGTTGAAAGTGTTCTAAGAACTCTCGCGGTGTTCTGAAATGTTCGTAGGGGGTGTCCTGAAGACGCTGTCTGTATTGTTCGATGGCAAGCTGAATGTGTTCTAACAACTCTCACGGTGTCCTGAAATGTTCGCAAAAACAAAATGGGGTGTTCTGAGGACGCTGTCCGTATTGTTCGTTGTCAAGTTGAAAGTGTTCTAAGAACTCTTGCGGTGTTCTGAAATGTTCATAGGGGGTGTTCTGAAGACGCTGTCCGTATTGTTCGTTGTCAAGTTGAAAGTGTTCTAAGAACTCTCGCGGTGTTCTGAAATGTTCGTAGGGGGTGTCCTGAAGACACTGTCTGTATTGTTCGATGGCAAGTTGAATGTGTTCTAAGAACTCTCGCGGTGTCCTGAAATGTTCGCAAATAAACAAAATGGGGGTGTTCTGAGAACGCTGTCCGTATTGTTTGTTGTCAAGTTGAAAGTGTTGTAAGAACTCTCGCGGTGTCCTGAAATGTTTGTAGGGGGTGTCCTGAAGACGCTGTCCGTATTGTTCTGTAGCAAGCTGAAAGTGTTCTAAGAACTCACGCGGTGTCCTGAAATGTTCGTAGGGGGTGTCCTGAAGACGCTGTCCGTATTGTTCCGTGGCAAGCTGAATGTGTTCTAAGAACTCTTGCGGTGTCCTGAAATGTTTGCAAATAAACAAAATGGGGGTGTGTTCTAAGAACTCATGCGGTGTCCTCATGTTCGTAGGGGATGTCCTGAAGACACTGTCCATATTGTTCTGTGGCAAGCTGAATGTGTTCTAAGACCTCTCGCGGTGTCCTGAAATGTTCACAAAAAAAAAATGGGGGTGTTCTGAGGACGCTGTCTGTATTGTTCTGTGTCAAGTTGAAAGTGTTCTAAGAACTCACGCGGTGTCCTGAAATGTTCGTAGGGCGTGTCCTGAAGACGCTGTCCGTATTGTTCTGTGGCAAGCTGAATGTGTTCTAAGAACTCTCGCGGTGTCCTGAAATGTTTGCAAATAAACAAAATGGGGGTGTGTTCTAAGAACTCACGCGTGTCCTCAATTGTTCGTAGGGGGTGTCCTGAAGACGCTGTCCGTATTGTTCTGTGACAAGCCGAATGTGTTCTAACAACTCTCGTGGTGTCCTGAAATGTTCGCAAAAACAAAATAGGGTGTTCTGAGGACCTGTCCGTATTGTTCGTTGTCAAGTTGAAAGTGTTCTAAGAACTCTCGCGGTGTTCTGAAATGTTCATATGGTGTGTTCTGAAGACGCTGTCCGTATTGTTCGTTGTCAAGTTGAAAGTGTTCTAAGAACTCTTGCGGTGTTCTGAAATGTTCGTAGGGGGTGTCCTGAAGACGCTGTCTGTATTGTTCGATGTCAAGTTGAATGTGTTCTAAGAACTCTCGCGGTGTCCTGAAATGTTCGCAAATAAACAAAATGGGGGTGTTCTGAGAACGCTGTCCGTATTGTTTGTTGTCAAGTTGAAAGTGTTGTAAGAACTCTCGCGGTGTCCTGAAATGTTCGTAGGGGGTGTCCTGAAGACGCTGTCCGTATTCTTCTGTGGCGAGCTGAATGTGTTCTAAGAAGTCTCACGGTGTCCTGAAATGTTTGCAAATAAACAAAATGAGGTTGTGTTCTAAGAACTCTCGCGGTGTCCTGAAATGTTTACAAATAAACAAAATGGAGGTGTTCTCAGGACACTGTCCGTATTGTTCGTTGTCAAGTTGAAAGTGTTCTAAGAACTCTCACGGTGTTCTGAAATGTTCGTAGGGGGTGTTCTGAAGACCCTGTCCGTATTGTTCTGTGGCAAGCTGAAAGTGTTCTAAGAACTCACGCAGTGTCCTGAAAGGTTCGTAGGGGGTGTCCTGAAGACGCTGTCCGTATTGTTCTGTGGCAACCTGAATGTGTTCTAAGAAGTCTTGCAGTGTCCTGAAATGTTCACAAATAAACAAAATGGGGGTGTTCTCAGGACGCTGTCCGTATTGTTCGTTGTCAAGTTGAAAGTGTCCTAAGAACTCTCGCGGTGTCCTGAAATGTTCGTAGGGGGTTTCCTGAAGACGCTGTCCATATTGTTCTCTCTCAAGTTGAAAGTGTTCTAAGAACTCTCGCGGTGTCCTGAAATGTTTGCAAATAAACAAAATGGGGGTGTTCTGAGAACGCTGTCTGTATTGTTTGTTGTCAAGTTGAAAGTGTTGTAAGAACTCTCGCGGTGTCCTGAAATGTTTGTAGGGGGTGTCCTGAAGACGCTGTCCGTATTGTTCTGTGGCAAGCTGAATGTGTATTAAGAACTCTTGCGGTGTCCTGAAATGTTTGCAAATAAACAAAATGGGGGTGTGTTATAAAAACTAACGCGGTGTCCTCAAATGTTCGTAGGGGGTGTCCTGAAGACGCTGTCCGTATTGTTCTGTGGCAAGCTGAATGTTTTCTAACAACTCTCGTGGTGTCCTGAAATGTTCGCAAAAACAAAATGGGGGTGTTTTGAGGACGGTGTCTGTATTGTTCGTTGTCAAGATGAAAGTGTTCTAAGAACTCTCGCGGTGTTCTGAAATGTTCGTACGGGGTGTCCTGAAGACGCTGTCCATATTGTTCGATGGCAAGTTGAATGTATTCTAAGAACTCTCGCGGTGTCCTGAAATGTTTGCAAATAAACAAAATGGGGGTGTTCTGAGAACGCTGTCCGTATTATTTGTTGTCAAGTTGAAAGTGTCCTAAGAACTCTCGCGGTGTCCTGAAATGTTCGTAGGGGGTTTCCTGAAGACGCTGTCCGTATTGTTCTCTCTCAAGTTGAAAGTGTTCTAAGAACTCTCGCGGTATCCTGAAATGTTTGCAAATAAACAAAATGGGGGTGTTCTGAGAATGCTGTCCGTATTGTTTGTTGTCAAGTTGAAAGTGTTGTAAGAACTCTTGCGGTGTCCTGAAATGTTTGCAAATATACAAAATGGGGGTGTGTTCTAAAAACTCACGTGGTGTCCTCAAATGTTCGTAGGGGGTGTCCTGAAGACGCTGTCCGTATTGTTCTGTGGCAAGCTGAATGTTTTCTAACAACTCTCGTGGTGTCCTGAAATGTTCGCAAAAATAAAATGGGGGTGTTCTGAGGACGCTGTCTGTATTGTTCGTTGTCAAGTTGAAAGTGTTCTAAGAACTCTTGCGGTGTTCTGAAATGTTCGTACGGGGTGTCCTGAAGACGCTGTCCATATTGTTCGATGGCAAGTTGAATGTGTTCTAAGAACTCTCGCGGTGTCCTCAAATGTTTGCAAATAAACAAAATGGGGGTGTTCTTAGAACGCTGTCCGTATTGTTTGTTGTCAAGTTGAAAGTGTTGTAAGAACTCTTGCGGTGTCCTGAAATTTTCATAGGGGGTGTCCTGAAGACGCTGTCCGTATTGTTCTGTGGCAAGCTGAATGTGTTCTAAGAAGTCTTGCGGTGTCCTGAAATGTTTGCAAATAAACAAAATGGGGGTGTGTTCAAAGAACTCACGCAGTCTCCTCATGTTCGTAGGGGGTGTCCTGAAGATGCTGTCTGTATTGTTCTGTGGCAAGCTGAATGTTTTCTAAGAACTCTCGCGGTGTCCTGAAATGTTCACAAAAACAAAATGGGGGTGTTCTAAGGACGCTGTCCGTATTGTTCATTGTCAAGTTGAAAGTGTTCTAAGAACTCACGCGGTGTCCTGAAATGTTCGTAGGGCGTGTCCTGAAGACGCTGTCCGTATTGTTCTGTGGCAAGCTGAATGTGTTCTAAGAACTCTCCCGGTGTCCTGAAATGTTTGCAAATAAACAAAATGGGGGTGTGTTCTAAGAACTCACGCGGTGTCCTCAAATGTTCGTAGGGGGTGTCCTGAAGACGCTGTCCGTATTGTTCTGTGGCAAGCTGAATGTGTTCTAACAACTCTCACGGTGTCCTGAAATGTTCGCAAAAACAAAATCGGGTGTTCTGAGGACGCTGTCCGTATTGTTCGTTGTCAAGTTGAAAGTGTTCTAAGAACTCTCGCGGTGTTCTGAAATGTTCGTAGGGGGTGTCCTGAAGACGCTGTCTGTATTGTTCGATGGCAAGCTGAATGTGTTCTAACAACTCTCACGGTGTCCTGAAATGTTCGCAAAAACAAAATGGGGTGTTCTGAGGACGCTGTCCGTATTGTTCGTTGTCAAGTTGAAAGTGTTCTAAGAACTCTTGCGGTGTTCTGAAATGTTCATAGGGGGTGTTCTGAAGACGCTGTCCGTATTGTTCGTTGTCAAGTTGAAAGTGTTCTAAGAACTCTCGCGGTGTTCTGAAATGTTCGTAGGGGGTGTCCTGAAGACACTGTCTGTATTGTTCGATGGCAAGTTGAATGTGTTCTAAGAACTCTCGCGGTGTCCTGAAATGTTCGCAAATAAACAAAATGGGGGTGTTCTGAGAACGCTGTCCGTATTGTTTGTTGTCAAGTTGAAAGTGTTGTAAGAACTCTCGCGGTGTCCTGAAATGTTTGTAGGGGGTGTCCTGAAGACGCTGTCCGTATTGTTCTGTAGCAAGCTGAAAGTGTTCTAAGAACTCACGCGGTGTCCTGAAATGTTCGTAGGGGGTGTCCTGAAGACGCTGTCCGTATTGTTCCGTGGCAAGCTGAATGTGTTCTAAGAACTCTTGCGGTGTCCTGAAATGTTTGCAAATAAACAAAATGGGGGTGTGTTCTAAGAACTCATGCGGTGTCCTCATGTTCGTAGGGGATGTCCTGAAGACACTGTCCATATTGTTCTGTGGCAAGCTGAATGTGTTCTAAGACCTCTCGCGGTGTCCTGAAATGTTCACAAAAAAAAAATGGGGGTGTTCTGAGGACGCTGTCTGTATTGTTCTGTGTCAAGTTGAAAGTGTTCTAAGAACTCACGCGGTGTCCTGAAATGTTCGTAGGGCGTGTCCTGAAGACGCTGTCCGTATTGTTCTGTGGCAAGCTGAATGTGTTCTAAGAACTCTCGCGGTGTCCTGAAATGTTTGCAAATAAACAAAATGGGGGTGTGTTCTAAGAACTCACGCGTGTCCTCAATTGTTCGTAGGGGGTGTCCTGAAGACGCTGTCCGTATTGTTCTGTGACAAGCCGAATGTGTTCTAACAACTCTCGTGGTGTCCTGAAATGTTCGCAAAAACAAAATAGGGTGTTCTGAGGACCTGTCCGTATTGTTCGTTGTCAAGTTGAAAGTGTTCTAAGAACTCTCGCGGTGTTCTGAAATGTTCATATGGTGTGTTCTGAAGACGCTGTCCGTATTGTTCGTTGTCAAGTTGAAAGTGTTCTAAGAACTCTTGCGGTGTTCTGAAATGTTCGTAGGGGGTGTCCTGAAGACGCTGTCTGTATTGTTCGATGTCAAGTTGAATGTGTTCTAAGAACTCTCGCGGTGTCCTGAAATGTTCGCAAATAAACAAAATGGGGGTGTTCTGAGAACGCTGTCCGTATTGTTTGTTGTCAAGTTGAAAGTGTTGTAAGAACTCTCGCGGTGTCCTGAAATGTTCGTAGGGGGTGTCCTGAAGACGCTGTCCGTATTCTTCTGTGGCGAGCTGAATGTGTTCTAAGAAGTCTCACGGTGTCCTGAAATGTTTGCAAATAAACAAAATGAGGTTGTGTTCTAAGAACTCTCGCGGTGTCCTGAAATGTTTACAAATAAACAAAATGGGGGTGTTCTCAGGACACTGTCCGTATTGTTCGTTGTCAAGTTGAAAGTGTTCTAAGAACTCTCACGGTGTTCTGAAATGTTCGTAGGGGGTGTTCTGAAGACCCTGTCCGTATTGTTCTGTGGCAAGCTGAAAGTGTTCTAAGAACTCACGCAGTGTCCTGAAAGGTTCGTAGGGGGTGTCCTGAAGACGCTGTCCGTATTGTTCTGTGGCAACCTGAATGTGTTCTAAGAAGTCTTGCAGTGTCCTGAAATGTTCACAAATAAACAAAATGGGGGTGTTCTCAGGACGCTGTCCGTATTGTTCGTTGTCAAGTTGAAAGTGTCCTAAGAACTCTCGCGGTGTCCTGAAATGTTCGTAGGGGGTTTCCTGAAGACGCTGTCCATATTGTTCTCTCTCAAGTTGAAAGTGTTCTAAGAACTCTCGCGGTGTCCTGAAATGTTTGCAAATAAACAAAATGGGGGTGTTCTGAGAACGCTGTCTGTATTGTTTGTTGTCAAGTTGAAAGTGTTGTAAGAACTCTCGCGGTGTCCTGAAATGTTTGTAGGGGGTGTCCTGAAGACGCTGTCCGTATTGTTCTGTGGCAAGCTGAATGTGTATTAAGAACTCTTGCGGTGTCCTGAAATGTTTGCAAATAAACAAAATGGGGGTGTGTTATAAAAACTAACGCGGTGTCCTCAAATGTTCGTAGGGGGTGTCCTGAAGACGCTGTCCGTATTGTTCTGTGGCAAGCTGAATGTTTTCTAACAACTCTCGTGGTGTCCTGAAATGTTCGCAAAAACAAAATGGGGGTGTTTTGAGGACGGTGTCTGTATTGTTCGTTGTCAAGATGAAAGTGTTCTAAGAACTCTCGCGGTGTTCTGAAATGTTCGTACGGGGTGTCCTGAAGACGCTGTCCATATTGTTCGATGGCAAGTTGAATGTATTCTAAGAACTCTCGCGGTGTCCTGAAATGTTTGCAAATAAACAAAATGGGGGTGTTCTGAGAACGCTGTCCGTATTATTTGTTGTCAAGTTGAAAGTGTTGTAAGAACTCTCACGGTGTCCTGAAATGTTTGCAAATAAACAAAATGGGGGTGTTCTGAGAACGCTGTCCGTATTGTTTGTTGTCAAGTTGAAAGTGTTGTAAGAACTCTCGCGGTGTCCTGAAATTTTCATAAGGGGTGTCCTGAAGACGCTGTCCGTATTGTTCTGTGGCAAGCTGAATGTGTTCTAAGAAGTCTCGCGGTGTCCTGAAATGTTTGCAAATAAACAAAATGGGGGTGTGTTCTAAGAACTCACGCGGTCTCCTCATGTTTGTAGGGGGTGTCCTGAAGATGCTGTCCGTATTGTTCTGTGGCAAGCTGAATGTGTTCTAAGAACTCTCGCGGTGTCTTGAAATGTTCACAAAAACAAAATGGGGGTGTTCTGAGGACGCTGTCCGTATTGTTCATTGTCAAGTTGAAAGTGTTCTAAGAACTCACGCGGTGTCCTGAAATGTTCGTAGGGCGTGTCCTGAAGACGCTGTCCGTATTGTTCGTTGTCAAGTTGAAAGTGTTCTAAGAACTCTTGCGGTGTTCTGAAATGTTCGTAGGGGGTGTCCTGAAGACACTGTCTGTATTGTTCGATGGCAAGTTGAATGTGTTCTAAGAATTCTCGCGGTGTCCTGAAATGTTCGCAAATAAACAAAATGGGGGTGTTCTGAGAACGCTGTCCGTATTGTTTGTTGTCAAGTTGAAAGTGTTGTAAGAACTCTTGCGGTGTCCTGAAATGTTTGTAGGGGGTGTCCTGAAGACGCTGTCCGTATTGTTCTGTGGCAAGCTGAAAGTGTTCTAAGAACTCACGCGGTGTCCTGAAATGTTCGTACGGGGTGTCCTGAAGACGCTGTCCGTATTGTTCTGTGGCAAGCTGAATGTGTTCTAAGAAGTCTTGCGGTGTCCTGAAATGTTCGCAAATAAACAAAATGGGGGTGTTCTGAGAACGCTGTCCGTATTGTTTGTTGTCAAGTTGAAAGTGTTGTAAGAACTCTCGCGGTGTCCTGAAATGTTCGTAGAGGGTGTCCTGAAGACGCTGTCTGTATTGTTCTGTGGCAAACTGAAAGTCTTCTAAGAACTCACGCGGTGTCCTGAAATGTTCGTAGGGGGTGTCCTGAAGACGCTGTCCGTATTTTTCTGTGGCAAGCTGAATGTGTTCTAAGAAGTCTTGCGGTGTCCTGAAATGTTTGCAAATAAACAAAATGGGGGTGTGTTCTAAGAACTCACGCGGTCTACTCATGTTCGTAGGGGGTGTCCTGAAGACGCTGTCCGTATTGTTCTGTGGCAAGCTGAATGTGTTCTAAGAACTCTCGCGGTGTCCTGAAATGTTCACAAAAACAAAATGGGGGTGTTCTGAGGATGCTGTCCGTATTGTTAGTTGTCAAGTTGAAAGTGTTCTACGAACTCACGCGGTGTCCTGAAATGTTCGTAGGGCGTGTCCTGAAGACGCTGTCCCTATTGTTCTATGGCAAGCTGAATGTGTTCTAAGAACTCTCGCGGTGTCCTGAAATGTTTGCAAATAAACAAAATGGGGGTGTGTTCTAAGAACTCACGCGGTGTCCTCAATTGTTCGTAGGGGTGTCCTGAAGACGCTGTCCGTATTGTTCTGTGGCAAGCTGAATGTGTTCTAACAACTCTCGTGGTGTCCTGAAATGTTCGCAAAAACAAAATGGGGTGTTCTGAGGACGCTGTCCGTATTGTTCGTTGTCAAGTTGAAAGTGTTCTAAGATCTCTCGCGGTGTTCTGAAATGTTCATAGGGGGTGTTCTGAAGACGCTGTCCGTATTGTTCGTTGTCAAGTTGAAAGTGTTCTAAGAACTCTCGCGGTGTTCTGAAATGTTCGTAGGGGGTGTCCTGAAGACGCTGTCTGTATTGTTCGATGGCAAGTTGAATGTGTTCTAAGAACTCTCGCAGTGTCCTGAAATGTTCGCAAATAAACAAAATGGGGGTGTTCTGAGAACGCTGTCCGTATTGTTTGTTGTCAAGTTGAAAGTGTTGTAAGAACTCTCGCGGTGTCCTGAAATGTTCGTAGAGGGTGTCCTGAAGACGCTCTCTGTATTGTTCTGTGGCAAACTGAAAGTCTTCTAAGAACTCAAGCGGTGTCCTGAAATGTTCGTAGGGGTTGTCCTGAAGACGCTGTCCGTATTCTTCTGTGGCGAGCTGAATGTGTTCTAAGAAGTCTCACGGTGTCCTGAAATGTTTGCAAATAAACAAAATGAGGTTGTGTTCTAAGAACTCTCGTGGTGTCCTGAAATGTTCGCAAAAACAAAATGGGGGTGTTCTGAGGACGCTGTCCGTATTGTTCGTTGTCAAGTTGAAAGTGTTCTAAGAACTCTCACGGTGTTCTGAAATGTTTGTAGGGGGTGTTCTGAAGACCCTGTCCGTATTGTTCTGTGGCAAGCTGAAAGTGTTCTAAGAACTCACGCGGTGTCCTGAAATGTTCGTAGGGGGTGTCGTGAAGACGCTGTCCGTATTGTTCTGTGGCAAGCTGAATGTGTTCTAAGAAGTCTTGCAGTGTCCTGAAATGTTCACAAATAAACAAAATGGGGGTGTTCTCAGAACGCTGTCCGTATTGTTCGTTGTCAAGTTGAAAGTGTTCTAAGAACTCTCGCGGTGTCCTGAAATGTTCGTAGGGGGTGTCCTGAAGACGCTGTCCGTATTGTTCTCTCTCAAGTTGAAAGTGTTCTAAGAACTCTCGCGGTGTCCTGAAATGTTTGCAAATAAACAAAATGGGGGTGTTCTGAGAACGCTGTCCGTATTGTTTGTTGTCAAGTTGAAAGTGTTGTAAGAACTCTTGCGGTGTCCTGAAATGTTTGCAAATATACAAAATGGGGGTGTGTTCTAAAAACTCACGCGGTGTCCTCAAATGTTTGTAGGGGGTGTCCTGAAGACGCTGTCCGTATTGTTCTGTGGCAAGCTGAATGTTTTCTAACAACTCTCGTGGTGTCCTGAAATGTTCGCAAAAATAAAATGGGGGTGTTCTGAGGACGCTGTCTGTATTGTTCGTTGTCAAGTTGAAAGTGTTCTAAGAACTCTTGCGGTGTTCTGAAATGTTCGTACGGGGTGTCCTGAAGACGCTGTCCATATTGTTCGATGGCAAGTTGAATGTGTTCTAAGAACTCTCACGGTGTCCTGAAATGTTTGCAAATAAACAAAATGGGGGTGTTCTGAGAACGCTGTCCGTATTGTTTGTTGTCAAGTTGAAAGTGTTGTAAGAACTCTCGCGGTGTCCTGAAATTTTCATCGGGGGTGTCCTGAAGACGCTGTCCGTATTGTTCTGTGGCAAGCTGAATGTGTTCTAAGAAGTCTTGCGGTGTCCTGAAATGTTTGCAAATAAACAAAATGGGGGTGTGTTCTAAGAACTCACGCAGTCTCCTCATGTTCGTAGGGGGTGTCCTGAAGATGCTGTCCGTATTGTTCTGTGGCAAGCTGAATGTGTTCTAACAACTCTCGTGGTGTCCTGAAATGTTCACAAAAACAAAATGGGGGTGTTCTGAGGACGCTGTCCGTATTGTTCATTGTCAAGTTGAAAGTGTTCTAAGAACTCACGCGGTGTCCTGAAATGTTCGTAGGGCGTGTCCTGAAGACGCTGTCCGTATTGTTCTGTGGCAAGCTGAATGTGTTCTAAGAACTCTCCCGGTGTCCTGAAATGTTTGCAAATAAACAAAATGGGGGTGTGTTCTAAGAACTCACGCGGTGTCCTCAAATGTTCGTAGGGGGTGTCCTGAAGACGCTGTCCGTATTGTTCTGTGGCAAGCTGAATGTGTTCTAACAACTCTCACGGTGTCCTGAAATGTTTGCAAAAACAAAATCGGGTGTTCTGAGGACGCTGTCCGTATTGTTCGTTGTCAAGTTGAAAGTGTTCTAAGAACTCTCGCGGTGTTCTGAAATGTTTGTAGGGGGTGTCCTGAAGACGCTGTCTGTATTGTTCGATGGCAAGCTGAATGTGTTCTAACAACTCTCACGGTGTCCTGAAATGTTCGCAAAAACAAAATGGGGTGTTCTGAGGACGCTGTCCGTATTGTTCGTTGTCAAGTTGAAAGTGTTCTAAGAACTCTTGCGGTGTTCTGAAATGTTCATAGGGGGTGTTCTGAAGACGCTGTCCGTATTGTTCGTTGTCAAGTTGAAAGTGTTCTAAGAACTCTCGCGGTGTTCTGAAATGTTCGTAGGGGGTCTCCTGAAGACGCTGTCTGTATTGTTCGATGGCAAGTTGAATGTGTTCTAAGAACTCTTGCGGTGTCCTGAAATGTTCGCAAATAAACAAAATGGGGGTGTTCTGAGAACGCTGTCCGTATTGTTTGTTGTCAAGTTGAAAGTGTTGTAAGAACTCTCGCGGTGTCCTGAAATGTTTGTAGGGGATGTCCTGAAGACGCTGTCCGTATTGTTCTGTGGCAAGCTGAAAGTGTTCTATGAACTCACGCGGTGTCCTGAAATGTTCGTAGGGGGTGTCCTGAAGACGCTGTCCGTATTGTTCCGTGGCAAGCTGAATGTGTTCTAAGAACTCCTGCGGTGTCCTGAAATGTTTGCAAATAAACAAAATGGGGGTGTGTTGTAAGAACTCATGCGGTGTCCTCATGTTCGTAGGGGATGTCCTGAAGACACTGTCCATATTGTTCGATGGCAAGCTGAATGTGTTCTAAGAACTCTCGCGGTGTCCTGAAATGTTCACAAAAACAAAATGGGGGTGTTCTGAGAACGCTGTCCGTATTGTTTGTTGTCAAGTTGAAAGTGTTCTAAGAACTCTCGCGGTGTTCTGAAATGTTCATAGGGTGTGTTCTGAAGACGCTGTCTGTATTGTTCGATGGCAAGTTGAATGTGTTCTAAGAACTCTCGCGGTGTCCTGAAATGTTCGCAAATAAACAAAATGGGGGTGTTCTGAGAACGCTGTCCGTATTGTTTGTTGTCAAGTTGAAAGTGTTGTAAGAACTCTCGCGGTGTCCTGAAATGTTCATAGAGGGTGTCCTGAAGACGCTGTCTGTATTCTTCTGTGGCGAGCTGAATGTGTTCTAAGAAGTCTCACGGTGTCCTGAAATGTTTGCAAATAAACAAAATGAGGTTGTGTTCTAAGAACTCTCGTGGTGTCCTGAAATGTTCGCAAAAACAAAATGGGGGTGTTCTGAGGACGCTGTCCGTATTGTTCGTTGTCAAGTTGAAAGTGTTCTAAGAACTCTCAGGGTGTTCTGAAATGTTCGTAGGGGGTGTTCTGAAGACCCTGTCCGTATTGTTCTGTGGCAAGCTGAAAGTGTTCTAAGAACTCACGCGGTGTCCTGAAATGTTCGTTGGGGGTGTCCTGAAGACGCGGTCTGTATTGTTCTGTGGCAACCTGAATGTGTTCTAAGAAGTCTTGCAGTGTCCTGAAATGTTCACAAATAAACAAAATGGGGGTGTTCTCAGGACGCTGTCCGTATTGTTCGTTGTCAAGTTGAAAGTGTCCTAAGAACTCTCGCGGTGTCCTGAAATGTTCGTAGGGGGTTTCCTGAAGACGCTGTCCGTATTGTTCTCTCTCAAGTTGAAAGTGTTCTAAGAACTCTCGCGGTGTCCTGAAATGTTTGCAAATAAACAAAATGGGGGTGTTCTGAGAACGCTGTCCGTATTGTTTGTTGTCAAGTTGAAAGTGTTGTAAGAACTCTCGCGGTGTCCTGAAATGTTTGTAGGGGGTGTCCTGAAGACGCTGTCCGTATTGTTCTGTGGCAAGCTGAAAGTGTTCTAAGAACTCACGCGGTGTCCTGAAATGTTCGTTTGGGGTGTCCTGAAGAAGCTGTCCATATTGTTCAATGGCAAGTTGAATGTGTTCTAAGAACTCTCGCGGTGTCCTGAAATGTTTGCAAATAAACAAAATGGGGGTGTTCTGAGAACGCTGTCCGTATTGTTTGTTGTCAAGTTGAAAGTGTTGTAAGAACTCTCGCGGTGTCCTGAAATTTTCATAAGGGGTGTCCTGAAGACGCTGTCCGTATTGTTCTGTGGCAAGCTGAATGTGTTCTAAGAAGTCTCGCGGTGTCCTGAAATGTTTGCAAATAAACAAAATGGGGGTGTGTTCTAAGAACTCACGCGGTCTCCTCATGTTCGTAGGGGGTGTCCTGAAGACGCTGTCCGTATTGTTCTGTGGCAAGCTGAATGTGTTCTAAGAACTCTCGCAGTGTCCTGAAATGTTCACAAAAACAAAATGGGGGTGTTCTGAGGACGCTGTCCTTATTGTTCATTGTCAAGTTGAAGTGTTCTAAGAACTCACGCGGTGTCCTGAAATGTTCGTAGGGCGTTTCCTGAGGACACTGTCCGTATTGTTCTGTGGCAAGCTGAATGTGTTCTAAGAACTCTCGCGGTGTCCTGAAATGTTTGCAAATAAACAAAATGGGGGTGTGTTCTAAGAACTCACGCGGTGTCCTCAAATGTTCATAGGGGGTGTCCTGAAGACGCTGTCCGTATTGTTCTGTGGCAAGCTGAATGTGTTCTAACAACTCTCACGGAGTCCTGAAATGTTCGCAAAAACAAAATCGGGTGTTCTGAGGACGCTGTCCGTATTGTTCGCTGTCAAGTTGAAAGTGTTCTAAGAACTCTCGCAGTGTTCTGAAATGTTCATAGGGGGTGTTCTGAAGACGCTGTCCGTATTGTTCGTTGTCAAGTTGAAAGTGTTCTAAGAACTCTCGCGGTGTTGTGAAATGTTCGTAGGGGGTGTCCTGAAGACGCTGTCTGTATTGTTCGATGGCAAGTTGAATGTGTTCTAAGAACTCTCGCGGTGTCCTGAAATGTTCGCAAATAAACAAAATGGGGGTGTTCTGAGAACGCTGTCCGTATTGTTTGTTGTCAAGTTGAAAGTGTTGTAAGAACTCTCGCGGTGTCCTGAAATGTTTGTAGGGGATGTCCTGAAGACGCTGTCCGTATTGTTCTGTGGCAAGCTGAAAGTGTTCTATGAACTCACGCGGTGTCCTGAAATGTTCGTAGGGGGTGTCCTGAAGACGCTGTCCGTATTGTTCCGTGGCAAGCTGAATGTGTTCTAAGAACTCTTGCGGTGTCCTGAAATGTTTGCAAATAAACAAAATGGGGGTGTGTTGTAAGAACTCATGCGGTGTCCTCATGTTCGTAGGGGATGTCCTGAAGACACTGTCCATATTGTTCGATGGCAAGCTGAATGTGTTCTAAGAACTCTCGCGGTGTCCTGAAATGTTCACAAAAACAAAATGGGGGTGTTCTGAGAACGCTGTCCGTATTGTTTGTTGTCAAGTTGAAAGTGTTCTAAGAACTCTCGCGGTGTTCTGAAATGTTCATAGGGTGTGTTCTGAAGACGCTGTCTGTATTGTTCGATGGCAAGTTGAATGTGTTCTAAGAACTCTCGCGGTGTCCTGAAATGTTCGCAAATAAACAAAATGGGGGTGTTCTGAGAACGCTGTCCGTATTGTTTGTTGTCAAGTTGAAAGTGTTGTAAGAACTCTCGCGGTGTCCTGAAATGTTCATAGAGGGTGTCCTGAAGACGCTGTCTGTATTCTTCTGTGGCCAGCTGAATGTGTTCTAAGAAGTCTCACGGTGTCCTGAAATGTTTGCAAATAAACAAAATGAGGTTGTGTTCTAAGAACTCTCGTGGTGTCCTGAAATGTTCACAAAAACAAAATGGGGGTGTTCTGAGGACGCTGTCCGTATTGTTCGTTGTCAAGTTGAAAGTGTTCTAAGAACTCTCAGGGTGTTCTGAAATGTTCGTAGGGGGTGTTCTGAAGACCCTGTCCGTATTGTTCTGTGGCAAGCTGAAAGTGTTCTAAGAACTCACGCGGTGTCCTGAAATGTTCGTTGGGGGTGTCCTGAAGACGCGGTCTGTATTGTTCTGTGGCAACCTGAATGTGTTCTAAGAAGTCTTGCAGTGTCCTGAAATTTTCACAAATAAACAAAATGGGGGTGTTCTCAGGACGCTGTCCGTATTGTTCGTTGTCAAGTTGAAAGTGTCCTAAGAACTCTCGCGGTGTCCTGAAATGTTCGTAGGGGGTTTCCTGAAGACGCTGTCCGTATTGTTCTCTCTCAAGTTGAAAGTGTTCTAAGAACTCTCGCGGTGTCCTGAAATGTTTGCAAATAAACAAAATGGGGGTGTTCTGAGAACGCTGTCCGTATTGTTTGTTGTCAAGTTGAAAGTGTTGTAAGAACTCTCGCGGTGTCCTGAAATGTTTGTAGGGGGTGTCCTGAAGACGCTGTCCGTATTGTTCTGTGGCAAGCTGAAAGTGTTCTAAGAACTCACGCGGTGTCCTGAAATGTTCGTTTGGGGTGTCCTGAAGAAGCTGTCCATATTGTTCAATGGCAAGTTGAATGTGTTCTAAGAACTCTCGCGGTGTCCTGAAATGTTTGCAAATAAACAAAATGGGGGTGTTCTGAGAACGCTGTCCGTATTGTTTGTTGTCAAGTTGAAAGTGTTGTAAGAACTCTCGCGGTGTCCTGAAATTTTCATAAGGGGTGTCCTGAAGACGCTGTCCGTATTGTTCTGTGGCAAGCTGAATGTGTTCTAAGAAGTCTCGCGGTGTCCTGAAATGTTTGCAAATAAACAAAATGGGGGTGTGTTCTAAGAACTCACGCGGTCTCCTCATGTTCGTAGGGGGTGTCCTGAAGACGCTGTCCGTATTGTTCTGTGGCAAGCTGAATGTGTTCTAAGAACTCTCGCGGTGTCCTGAAATGTTCACAAAAACAAAATGGGGGTGTTCTGAGGACGCTGTCCTTATTGTTCATTGTCAAGTTGAAGTGTTCTAAGAACTCACGCGGTGTCCTGAAATGTTCGTAGGGCGTTTCCTGAAGACACTGTCCGTATTGTTCTGTGGCAAGCTGAATGTGTTCTAAGAACTCTCGCGGTGTCCTGAAATGTTTGCAAATAAACAAAATGGGGGTGTGTTCTAAGAACTCACGCGGTGTCCTCAAATGTTCGTAGGGGGTGTCCTGAAGACGCTGTCCGTATTGTTCTGTGGCAAGCTGAATGTGTTCTAACAACTCTCACGGAGTCCTGAAATGTTCGCAAAAACAAAATCGGGTGTTCTGAGGACGCTGTCCGTATTGTTCGCTGTCAAGTTGAAAGTGTTCTAAGAACTCTCGCAGTGTTCTGAAATGTTCATAGGGGGTGTTCTGAAGACGCTGTCCGTATTGTTCGTTGTCAAGTTGAAAGTGTTCTAAGAACTCTCGCAGTGTTGTGAAATGTTCGTAGGGGGTGTCCTGAAGACGCTGTCTGTATTGTTCGATGGCAAGTTGAATGTGTTCTAAGAACTCTCGCGGTGTCCTGAAATGTTCGCAAATAAACAAAATGGGGGAGTTCTGAGAACGCTGTCCGTATTGTTTGTTGTCAAGTTGAAAGTGTTGTAAGAACTCTCGCGGTGTCCTGAAATGTTCGTAGAGGGTGTCCTGAAGACGCTGTCTGTATTGTTCTGTGGCAAACTGAAAGTCTTCTAAGAACTCACGCGGTGTCCTGAAATGTTCGTAGGGGGTGTCCTGAAGACGCTGTCCGTATTTTTCTGTGGCAAGCTGAATGTGTTCTAAGAAGTCTTGCGGTGTCCTGAAATGTTTGCAAATAAACAAAATGGGGGTGTGTTCTAAGAACTCACGCGGTCTACTCATGTTCGTAGGGGGTGTCCTGAAGACGCTGTCCGTATTGTTCTGTGGCAAGCTGAATGTGTTCTAAGAACTCTCGCGGTGTCCTGAAATGTTCACAAAAACAAAATGGGGGTGTTCTGAGGATGCTGTCCGTATTGTTAGTTGTCAAGTTGAAAGTGTTCTACGAACTCACGCGGTGTCCTGAAATGTTCGTAGGGCGTGTCCTGAAGACGCTGTCCCTATTGTTCTATGGCAAGCTGAATGTGTTCTAAGAACTCTCGCGGTGTCCTGAAATGTTTGCAAATAAACAAAATGGGGGTGTGTTCTAAGAACTCACGCGGTGTCCTCAATTGTTCGTAGGGGGTGTCCTGAAGACGCTGTCCGTATTGTTCTGTGGCAAGCTGAATGTGTTCTAACAACTCTCGTGGTGTCCTGAAATGTTCGCAAAAACAAAATGGGGTGTTCTGAGGACGCTGTCCGTATTGTTCGTTGTCAAGTTGAAAGTGTTCTAAGATCTCTCGCGGTGTTCTGAAATGTTCATAGGGGGTGTTCTGAAGACGCTGTCCGTATTGTTCGTTGTCAAGTTGAAAGTGTTCTAAGAACTCTCGCGGCGTTCTGAAATGTTCGTAGGGGGTGTCCTGAAGACACTGTCTGTATTGTTCGATGGCAAGTTGAAAGTGTTCTAAGAACTCTCGCAGTGTCCTGAAATGTTCGCAAATAAACAAAATGGGGGTGTTCTGAGAACGCTGTCCGTATTGTTTGTTGTCAAGTTGAAAGTGTTGTAAGAACTCTCGCGGTGTCCTGAAATGTTCGTAGAGGGTGTCCTGAAGACGCTCTCTGTATTGTTCTGTGGCAAACTGAAAGTCTTCTAAGAACTCACGCGGTGTCCTGAAATGTTCGTAGGGGTTGTCCTGAAGACGCTGTCCGTATTCTTCTGTGGCGAGCTGAATGTGTTCTAAGAAGTCTCACGGTGTCCTGAAATGTTTGCAAATAAACAAAATGAGGTTGTGTTCTTAGAACTCTCGTGGTGTCCTGAAATGTTCGCAAAAACAAAATGGGGGTGTTCTGAGGACGCTGTCCGTATTGTTCGTTGTCAAGTTGAAAGTGTTCTAAGAACTCTCACGGTGTTCTGAAATGTTTGTAGGGGGTGTTCTGAAGACCCTGTCCGTATTGTTCTGTGGCAAGCTGAAAGTGTTCTAAGAACTCACGCGGTGTCCTGAAATGTTCGTAGGGGGTGTCCTGAAGACGCTGTCCGTATTGTTCTGTGGCAAGCTGAATGTGTTCTAAGAAGTCTTGCAGTGTCCTGAAATGTTCACAAATAAACAAAATGGGGGTGTTCTCAGAACGCTGTCCGTATTGTTCGTTGTCAAGTTGAAAGTGTTCTAAGAACTCTCGCGGTGTCCTGAAATGTTCGTAGGGGGTGTCCTGAAGACGCTGTCCGTATTGTTCTCTCTCAAGTTGAAAGTGTTCTAAGAACTCTCGCGGTGTCCTGAAATGTTTGCAAATAAACAAAATGGGGGTGTTCTGAGAACGCTGTCCGTATTGTTTGTTGTCAAGTTGAAAGTGTTGTAAGAACTCTTGCGGTGTCCTGAAATGTTTGCAAATATACAAAATGGGGGTGTGTTCTAAAAACTCACGCGGTGTCCTCAAATGTTTGTAGGGGGTGTCCTGAAGACGCTGTCCGTATTGTTCTGTGGCAAGCTGAATGTTTTCTAACAACTCTCGTGGTGTCCTGAAATGTTCGCAAAAATAAAATGGGGGTGTTCTGAGGACGCTGTCTGTATTGTTCGTTGTCAAGTTGAAAGTGTTCTAAGAACTCTTGCGGTGTTCTGAAATGTTCGTACGGGGTGTCCTGAAGACGCTGTCCATATTGTTCGATGGCAAGTTGAATGTGTTCTAAGAACTCTCACGGTGTCCTGAAATGTTTGCAAATAAACAAAATGGGGGTGTTCTGAGAACGCTGTCCGTATTGTTTGTTGTCAAGTTGAAAGTGTTGTAAGAACTCTCGCGGTGTCCTGAAATTTTCATCGGGGGTGTCCTGAAGACGCTGTCCGTATTGTTCTGTGGCAAGCTGAATGTGTTCTAAGAAGTCTTGCGGTGTCCTGAAATGTTTGCAAATAAACAAAATGGGGGTGTGTTCTAAGAACTCACGCAGTCTCCTCATGTTCGTAGGGGGTGTCCTGAAGATGCTGTCCGTATTGTTCTGTGGCAAGCTGAATGTGTTCTAACAACTCTCGTGGTGTCCTGAAATGTTCACAAAAACAAAATGGGGGTGTTCTGAGGACGCTGTCCGTATTGTTCATTGTCAAGTTGAAAGTGTTCTAAGAACTCACGCGGTGTCCTGAAATGTTCGTAGGGCGTGTCCTGAAGACGCTGTCCGTATTGTTCTGTGGCAAGCTGAATGTTTTCTAACAACTCTCGTGGTGTCCTGAAATGTTCGCAAAAACAAAATGGGGGTGTTCTGAGGACGCTGTCCGTATTGTTCGTTGTCAAGTTGAAAGTGTTTTAAGAACTCTCACGGTGTTCTGAAATGTTTGTAGGGGGTGTTCTGAAGACCCTGTCCGTATTGTTCTGTGGCAAGCTGAAAGTGTTCTAAGAACTCACGCGGTGTCCTGAAATGTTCGTAGGGGGTGTCCTGAAGACGCTGTCCGTATTGTTCTGTGGCAAGCTGAATGTGTTCTAAGAAGTCTTGCAGTGTCCTGAAATGTTCACAAATAAACAAAATGGGGGTGTTCTCAGAACGCTGTCCGTATTGTTCGTTGTCAAGTTGAAAGTGTTCTAAGAACTCTCGCGGTGTCCTGAAATGTTCGTAGGGGGTGTCCTGAAGACGCTGTCCGTATTGTTCTCTCTCAAGTTGAAAGTGTTCTAAGAACTCTCGCGGTGTCCTGAAATGTTTGCAAATAAACAAAATGGGGGTGTTCTGAGAACGCTGTCCGTATTGTTTGTTGTCAAGTTGAAAGTGTTGTAAGAACTCTTGCGGTGTCCTGAAATGTTTGCAAATATACAAAATGGGGGTGTGTTCTAAAAACTCACGCGGTGTCCTCAAATGTTTGTAGGGGGTGTCCTGAAGACGCTGTCCGTATTGTTCTGTGGCAAGCTGAATGTTTTCTAACAACTCTCGTGGTGTCCTGAAATGTTCGCAAAAATAAAATGGGGGTGTTCTGAGGACGCTGTCTGTATTGTTCGTTGTCAAGTTGAAAGTGTTCTAAGAACTCTTGCGGTGTTCTGAAATGTTCGTACGGGGTGTCCTGAAGACGCTGTCCATATTGTTCGATGGCAAGTTGAATGTGTTCTAAGAACTCTCACGGTGTCCTGAAATGTTTGCAAATAAACAAAATGGGGGTGTTCTGAGAACGCTGTCCGTATTGTTTGTTGTCAAGTTGAAAGTGTTGTAAGAACTCTCGCGGTGTCCTGAAATTTTCATCGGGGGTGTCCTGAAGACGCTGTCCGTATTGTTCTGTGGCAAGCTGAATGTGTTCTAAGAAGTCTTGCGGTGTCCTGAAATGTTTGCAAATAAACAAAATGGGGGTGTGTTCTAAGAACTCACGCAGTCTCCTCATGTTCGTAGGGGGTGTCCTGAAGATGCTGTCCATATTGTTCTGTGGCAAGCTGAATGTGTTCTAACAACTCTCGTGGTGTCCTGAAATGTTCACAAAAACAAAATGGGGGTGTTCTGAGGACGCTGTCCGTATTGTTCATTGTCAAGTTGAAAGTGTTCTAAGAACTCACGCGGTGTCCTGAAATGTTCGTAGGGCGTGTCCTGAAGACGCTGTCCGTATTGTTCTGTGGCAAGCTGAATGTGTTCTAAGAACTCTCCCGGTGTCCTGAAATGTTTGCAAATAAACAAAATGGGGGTGTGTTCTAAGAACTCACGCGGTGTCCTCAAATGTTCGTAGGGGGTGTCCTGAAGACGCTGTCCGTATTGTTCTGTGGCAAGCTGAATGTGTTCTAACAACTCTCACGGTGTCCTGAAATGTTTGCAAAAACAAAATCGGGTGTTCTGAGGACGCTGTCCGTATTGTTCGTTGTCAAGTTGAAAGTGTTCTAAGAACTCTCGCGGTGTTCTGAAATGTTCGTAGGGGGTGTCCTGAAGACGCTGTCTGTATTGTTCGATGGCAAGCTGAATGTGTTCTAACAACTCTCACGGTGTCCTGAAATGTTCGCAAAAACAAAATGGGGTGTTCTGAGGACGCTGTCCGTATTGTTCGTTGTCAAGTTGAAAGTGTTCTAAGAACTCTTGCGGTGTTCTGAAATGTTCATAGGGGGTGTTCTGAAGACGCTGTCCGTATTGTTCGTTGTCAAGTTGAAAGTGTTCTAAGAACTCTCGCGGTGTTCTGAAATGTTCGTAGGGGGTCTCCTGAAGACGCTGTCTGTATTGTTCGATGGCAAGTTGAATGTGTTCTAAGAACTCTTGCGGTGTCCTGAAATGTTCGCAAATAAACAAAATGGGGGTGTTCTGAGAACGCTGTCCGTATTGTTTGTTGTCAAGTTGAAAGTGTTGTAAGAACTCTCGCGGTGTCCTGAAATGTTTGTAGGGGATGTCCTGAAGACGCTGTCCGTATTGTTCTGTGGCAAGCTGAAAGTGTTCTATGAACTCACGCGGTGTCCTGAAATGTTCGTAGGGGGTGTCCTGAAGACGCTGTCCGTATTGTTCCGTGGCAAGCTGAATGTGTTCTAAGAACTCTTGCGGTGTCCTGAAATGTTTGCAAATAAACAAAATGGGGGTGTGTTGTAAGAACTCATGCGGTGTCCTCATGTTCGTAGGGGATGTCCTGAAGACACTGTCCATATTGTTCGATGGCAAGCTGAATGTGTTCTAAGAACTCTCGCGGTGTCCTGAAATGTTCACAAAAACAAAATGGGGGTGTTCTGAGAACGCTGTCCGTATTGTTTGTTGTCAAGTTGAAAGTGTTGTAAGAACTCTCGCGGTGTCCTGAAATTTTCATAGGGGGTGTCCTGAAGACGCTGTCCGTATTGTTCTGTGGCAAGCTGAATGTGTTCTAAGAAGTCTTGCGGTGTCCTGAAATGTTTGCAAATAAACAAAATGGGGGTGTGTTCTAAGAACTCACGCAGTCTCCTCATGTTCGTAGGGGGTGTCCTGAAGATGCTGTCCATATTGTTCTGTGGCAAGCTGAATGTGTTCTAAGAACTCTCGCAGTGTCCTGAAATGTTCACAAAAACAAAATGGGGGTGTTCTGAGGACGCTGTCCGTATTGTTCATTGTCAAGTTGAAAGTGTTCTAAGAACTCACGCGGTGTCCTGAAATGTTCGTAGGGCGTGTCCTGAAGACGCTGTCCGTATTGTTCTGTGGCAAGCTGAATGTGTTCTAAGAACTCTCCCGGTGTCCTGAAATGTTTGCAAATAAACAAAATGGGGTTCTCTGAGGACGCTGTCAGTCCGCCTCTACCCACCCCACAATCTCTGCTGGGATTCGCAACCTGGTGGATCGGCTATATAAACCCCAGGCCAGACCCTTGCCCCCTGCTGTCACTAAACATCTTGATTTAACCATCAAGGGTCCTCAAAACCTAACAGCGAGCACTTTACCATGCCAAGAATTTACGAACAATAAGAAACCTAATTCTTTACACCTGATAAAGATTCAAAGCCTGCTGAAATTGGAAGAGCCTGTCTGTTTGAATCGGTGTAATTTATTATCTATCTTTTCTGAAATCCCAGCCCTTGCTCTTATTTCTTCTAAGGATATTGATAGAGTGGCCTTCTTTGACTGTAATTCTTTGGATATGAGCATGCTGTTCCTTGCGTCACCACTTGTTAAAGAACTGATCCTCACTCAAAAAGACGCTCTGAAGGAATTGGGATTCAGAGTTGAAGCAGCTGCAGCATGGGAACTGTCGACCAATGGGCCCCCTTTCCCACAATTATCAGTTAAATCATTAGGGACCCATGTAGGTGGCCAGAATTCCCTGCCCATTTCTACAACCTCTTTGAAACAACAAAATAAAGACGTTGACTGGGCTGCTATCATCTCCACCCTGTGGCAAAAACTTGTGCCTTAGGCCTACCCCCTCAAATCGGACCTCTGATACTCAGTCGACCTTCTGCATAAAATCTTGGAATTCCAGAGGCAATCAACATTTATTCTCGAATTGGGAGTGTGTACAACTATTGAGAGTCGCAAATGTTATATGTATCCAAGAGACTTGGATGACCTCAACCCCCTGCTTAGACGGCTTCCAAATCTTCGATCAGCCGGCCCAATATAATTTGAGGGGTAGACCTTCGGGTGGTTTATTGGTGGCAGTGGATAACTGCTCTGGGCTAGCCGGCAAGGTTCTTTTGGGCCTCCCCTATGGCGCACTGGGGGTTGCTTTGAATTCAAGTACTGGCCAACTAAAATTACTAATTATTAACATCTACTGGCACTCAGGGGTTGGTGAAATTAAGTTGTTTGTGTCTCTTATCTCGCAGATTATTTTGGAGTGGATGCTGGCTAATGATTCAGGCCATGTACTACTAGCTGGGGATTTGAACTGTGATTGTTTATTCAATTATTCTCCATGGGTATTATGCGAGCTGTATCCCCCTGTTCGATGTGATAAAAGGAAAAAACTGGCTAGTCAAACTTGGTACACTGAATTGGGCAATCTAGGTTTACAACCTCTACGTGATCTCTCCCAACCCTCTTCAATTCCTATTTGTTATACCTGGCGGCGGGGGCTGTCCACCTCTATGCTCGACTACATCTTTGTGGATGATTATCTTCTTACAAGATGTTCGAAGTTTGAAATTTTCCTGAATCCATGGAGTGACCATGGTATATTAACGGCAACTTTTAACATCTGCCTGATAAAGGGGCGGCTTTGCCATTCGACCACGGTCTGTCCAAATTCATCAGGTTCTGCTATTCGGTGGTCCCCTAAAAATATTGAAATTCTGAATGCTAAACTATGGGACATGCTTAATAAGACTACTCTGGACTGGAAATTGGCTACTTTTAATTCTGCAATGGTCACTACCCTAATACAAGTGGCAGTAGATGATATTGGCACTAGTCTTGTAAGCCGAATTGCAGTCACTAGGCATTTACATCAATATAATTCTGAGGTGGCAGCAGCAAAAACTATTAAGAACAAAAACATTAGGAAACTACAAACTACAATAAGCGACTTGTCCTCTCGCCTAATCCTTATTAAGAAGGTTAAACAAACCTACAAGAATTTTTGTTAAACTATTAAACACCAGCTATTACAACAAGACTCGGAACTAATGCTACAGGTTATCCTGAAGGCTAATGTGGGAGCCTTCTGGCAGATTGTTAATGGACAGGATGGTAATCAGGCCATTGCTGAACTTAATCCAATTGCGGAACAAGGCTGGCTGGAGTTTTATACAAATAGATTCGCCCCTAGCCCCTTAGCGGCAATGACCAGCTTCTCTGACTATGACCCACTAGCCCCTTACCCTAAATGGGATCCTCCGTTAGAGATTGATTCAATCATGGAGTTAATCCATAGGTGTAAGCGATCAAGAGCCCCTGGCCCGAATGGGCTAACGAACAATACCTTCAAAGCAGACCCGAACCTTTGGGCCAATCTTTTATGTATGGAGTTTCGGGATATCTTGCAAACTGGGTCATGTCCTATCTCTTGGTCCACTGCATATGTGATTCCGATCTTCAAATGCAGTAGTAGGTCCGATCCCAAAAACTATCGGCCCATCGCTCTGATTGATGCGGACTGTAACATTTTCTCTGCTTTTCTTCTCTCACACTTAAGGGATTGGGAAAAAACTAGCCATCCCTTGAGCCCCTTTCAAACGGGCTTCCATAAAAACCACTCCACTAACATCAATGGACTGGTAGTTAAGTGCATCCAAGAGACTGCCTGGAGCTCAACCAGGGGACCTACTTTTATGGCCTCAGTGGATCTCTCAGCAGCCTTTGACTGTGTTGACCGAAATAGGCTTTGGCAAAAACTCCACGCTTGGGGCCTGCCAAGGGGCTTAATTGGCTTACTGGAGGGGGTCTATAATAACTCTACCGTTCGTATCCGGTTAAACAAAAAGGGGGATATGTCTGATGCTGTTCGCACTCATTGTGGGGTTAGACAGGGTTGTGTGCTAGCCCCCTGGCTGTTTCATCAATATGTTTCAGACGTAGCAGAGCACCTTGGGAAAGAGGGGCTATTAGCGCCGTGTATTGGCACTTTGAAGCTTATTTGGTTGGCGTATGCAGACGACTTTGTTCTATTCGATCTAACTAAGGTGGGGTTACAGCGGTTGCTGGATGTATTCGCCAACTATGCCCAACTCAATGGTTTGAATATCAATCCTGCGAAAACCAAAATCCTTGCCTTATCTAAAGGGGTTGTTAGGAAGAAAACTAACCTCTGGAAGTTAGGAGGTACAACTATAACCTGCTCCACTTCCCTTACTTACCTGGGCTATTATCTGGGAGCAAGTAGAGGCTCAAAAGGGCAGAACCTCCTTCTCCTGCATAAAGCTAAGGCTTTGGCCAGTCAGGTCCTTAAAATTGACCGTAAATATGGCCGATTTTCTATTAGACCTGCTTTACTCTTTTTTGAGGGGAAAATCGCACCAAAATTGACATATGGCCTAGAGCTCGCTACTCGGTTAACCATCGCTAATTTGGATGGTATTGAAGGGGACATATGGAGACGGGTTTTACTCATCCCCAACGCAGTTCCACTGGCCGCCATTCGTTTCGAGCTGGGCTATATCTCTTTAACAGCACGTGTTGATTGGAGGAAGCTATTGCTCTATGCTAAACTGAACGCCCCTACTGCCAACACGCTATATGAACTGGTTGGCAAAAACATCTTCCAATCCGGATTTTTATACAAATTTGCTATGCTTTGTGAAGATATTCTGGCCAATATCGGCTCTGATTTAGAGCAACTAATCACTAATCCCACTAAAACCAAAATGAAGTTGTGGGACTTTGACTGGTGCCGGACTGTGGATGCCTTTCATGCATATACCTCAATGTCACACTTGGCTCATGAACATAAAAAAAGAGGTATTCTTTCCTCAATACTTAAAATCTTCCCAAATCGGGAACATAGACACACACTTCTCAAACTACGGTGGAATATCCTACCTACTTTGGATACTAAACTGAGGTGGAAACAGATTACAGCGGCTAATAGTTTCTGCAGATTTTGTGGCTTAGCCCCTGAAACGGCTAAACACCTCATTTTGTTCTGTACCCATCTCCATGCACTGAGAGACTCTTGTTTGAATGCCTTGAAATTACAACTCCTAGGCCTCCCGATTGACCTAGTATGGCAACGCTGTCTGTGTATTGGAACAAGTAGGGAAGGTTTGGCCTTATCTAGTTTTATCCGGAACCTCCATCTTGAATAGATATATATCTGCTGTTACCATGATGTCCTAAGATATTGATATAGGTTAAAGATATAGGTTAATTTGCTGCTACTGCGCTTGCTCTTGTTTGTTCTTGTAATTTTTTCTCTAAATTCTCTTAACCCTTTGTAATACTCTAATAATGTAATTACGTAAAATTTATAATTGTGTATCTATTTATACTATGTGTTGATTCGATGTGTTGATGTTTTTTGTAAAGGTTTAATAAAACCATATACAAATAAAAAAAATAAAAAAAATAAAAAAAATAAAAAAAAATAAACAAAATGGGGGTGTGTTCTAAGAACTCACGCGGTGTCCTCAAATGTTCGTAGGGGGTGTCCTGAAGACGCTGTCCGTATTGTTCTGTGGCAAGCTGAATGTGTTCTAACAACTCTCACGGTGTCCTGAAATGTTTGCAAAAACAAAATCGGGTGTTCTGAGGACGCTGTCCGTATTGTTCGTTGTCAAGTTGAAAGTGTTCTAAGAACTCTCGTGGTGTTCTGAAATGTTCGTAGGGGGTGTCCTGAAGACGCTGTCTGTATTGTTCGATGGCAAGCTGAATGTGTTCTAACAACTCTCACGGTGTCCTGAAATGTTCGCAAAAACAAAATGGGGTGTTCTGAGGACGCTGTCCGTATTGTTCGTTGTCAAGTTGAAAGTGTTCTAAGAACTCTTGCGGTGTTCTGAAATGTTCATAGGGGGTGTTCTGAAGACGCTGTCCGTATTGTTCGTTGTCAAGTTGAAAGTGTTCTAAGAACTCTCGCGGTGTTCTGAAATGTTCGTAGGGGGTGTCTTGAAGACGCTGTCTGTATTGTTCGATGGCAAGTTGAATGTGTTCTAAGAACTCTCGCGGTGTCCTGAAATGTTCGCAAATAAACAAAATGGGGGTGTTCTGAGAACGCTGTCCGTATTGTTTGTTGTCAAGTTGAAAGTGTTGTAAGAACTCTCGCGGTGTCCTGAAATGTTTGTAGGGGATGTCCTGAAGACGCTGTCCGTATTGTTCTGTGGCAAGCTGAAAGTGTTCTAAGAACTCACGCGGTGTCCTGAAATGTTCGTAGGGGGTGTCCTGAAGACGCTGTCCGTATTGTTCCGTGGCAAGCTGAATGTGTTCTAAGAACTCTTGCGGTGTCCTGAAATGTTTGCAAATAAACAAAATGGGGGTGTGTTGTAAGAACTCATGCGGTGTCCTCATGTTCGTAGGGGATGTCCTGAAGACACTGTCCATATTGTTCTGTGGCAAGCTGAATGTGTTCTAAGAACTCTCGCGGTGTCCTGAAATGTTCACAAAAACAAAATGGGGGTGTTCTGAGGACGCTGTCCGTATTGTTCTGTGTCAAGTTGAAAGTGTTCTAAGAACTCACGCGGTGTCCTGAAATGTTCGTAGGGCGTGTCCTGAAGACGCTGTCCGTATTGTTCTGTGGCAAGCTGAATGTGTTCTAAGAACTCTCGCGGTGTCCTGAAATGTTTGCAAATAAACAAAATGGGGGTGTTTTCTAAGAACTCACGCGGTGTCCTCAATTGTTCGTAGGGGGTGTCCTGAAGACGCTGTCCGTATTGTTCTATGACAAGCCGAATGTGTTCTAACAACTCTCGTGGTGTCCTGAAATGTTCGCAAAAACAAAATAGGGTGTTCTGAGGACCTGTCCGTATTGTTCGTTGTCAAGTCGAAAGTGTTCTAAGAACTCTCGCGGTGTTCTGAAATGTTCATAGGGAGTGTTCTGAAGACGCTGTCCGTATTGTTCGTTGTCAAGTTGAAAGTGTTCTAAGAACTCTTGCGGTGTTCTGAAATGTTCATAGGGGGTGTCCTGAAGACGCTGTCTGTATTGTTCGATGGCAAGTTGAATGTGTTCTAAGAACTCTCGCGGTGTCCTGAAATGTTCGCAAATAAACAAAATGGGGGTGTTCTGAGAACGCTGTCCGTATTGTTTGTTGTCAAGTTGAAAGTGTTGTAAGAACTCTCGCGGTGTCCTGAAATGTTCGTAGAGGGTGTCCTGAAGACGCTGTCTGTATTGTTCTGTGGCAAACTGAAAGTCTTCTAAGAACTCACGCGGTGTCCTGAAATGTTCGTAGGGGGTGTCCTGAAGACGCTGTCCGTATTCTTCTGTGGCGAGCTGAATGTGTTCTAAGAAGTCTCATGGTGTCCTGAATGTTTGCAAATAAACAAAATGAGGTTGTGTTCTAAGAACTCTCGTGGTGTCCTGAAATGTTCGCAAAAACAAAATGGGGGTGTTCTGAGGACGCTGTCCGTATTGTTCGTTGTCAAGTTGAAAGTGTTCTAAGAACTCTCAGGGTGTTCTGAAATGTTCGTAGGGGGTGTTCTGAAGACCCTGTCCGTATTGTTCTGTGGCAAGCTGAAAGTGTTCTAAGAACTCACCCGGTGTCCTGAAATGTTCGTTGGGGGTGTCCTGAAGACGCGGTCCGTATTGTTCTGTGGCAACCTGAATGTGTTCTAAGAAGTCTTGCAGTGTCCTGAAATGTTCACAAATAAACAAAATGGGGGTGTTCTCAGGACGCTGTCCGTATTGTTCGTTGTCAAGTTGAAAGTGTCCTAAGAACTCTCGCGGTGTCCTGAAATGTTCGTAGGGGGTTTCCTGAAGACGCTGTCCGTATTGTTCTCTCTCAAGTTGAAAGTGTTCTAAGAACTCTCGCGGTGTCCTGAAATGTTTGCAAATAAACAAAATGGGGGTGTTCTGAGAACGCTGTCCGTATTGTTTGTTGTCAAGTTGAAAGTGTTGTAAGAACTCTCGCGGTGTCCTGAAATGTTTGTAGGGGGTGTCCTGAAGATGCTGTCCGTATTGTTCTGTGGCAAGCTGAAAGTGTTCTAAGAACTCACGCGGTGTCCTGAAATGTTCGTTCGGGGTGTCCTGAAGAAGCTGTCCATATTGTTCGATGGCAAGTTGAATGTGTTCTAAGAACTCTCGCGGTGTCCTGAAATGTTTGCAAATAAACAAAATGGGGGTGTTCTGAGAACGCTGTCCGTATTGTTTGTTGTCAAGTTGAAAGTGTTGTAAGAACTCTCGCGGTGTCCTGAAATTTTCATAAGGGGTGTCCTGAAGACGCTGTCCGTATTGTTCTGTGGCAAGCTGAATGTGTTCTAAGAAGTCTCGCGGTGTCCTGAAATGTTTGCAAATAAACAAAATGGGGGTGTGTTCTAAGAACTCACGCGGTCTCCTCATGTTCGTAGGGGGTGTCCTGAAGACGCTGTCCGTATTGTTCTGTGGCAAGCTGAATGTGTTCTAAGAACTCTCGCGGTGTCCAGAAATGTTCACAAAAACAAAATGGGGGTGTTCTGAGGACGCTGTCCTTATTGTTCATTGTCAAGTTGAAAGTGTTCTAAGAACTCACGCTGTGTCCTGAAATGTTCGTAGGGCGTGTCCTGAAGACACTGTCCGTATTGTTCTGTGGCAAGCTGAATGTGTTCTAAGAACTCTCGCGGTGTCCTGAAATGTTTGCAAATAAACAAAATGGGGGTGTGTTCTAAGAACTCACGCGGTGTCCTCAAATGTTCGTAGGGGGTGTCCTGAAGACGCTGTCCGTATTGTTCTGTGGCAAGCTGAATGTGTTTTAACAACTCTCACGGAGTCCTGAAATGTTCGCAAAAACAAAATCGGGTGTTCTGAGGACGCTGTCCGTATTGTTCGCTGTCAAGTTGAAAGTGTTCTAAGAACTCTCGCAGTGTTCTGAAATGTTCATAGGGGGTGTTCTGAAGACGCTGTCCGTATTGTTCGTTGTCAAGTTGAAAGTGTTCTAAGAACTCTCGCGGTGTTGTGAAATGTTCGTAGGGGGTGTCCTGAAGACGCTGTCTGTATTGTTCGATGGCAAGTTGAATGTGTTCTAAGAACTCTCGCGGTGTCCTGAAATGTTCGCAAATAAACAAAATGGGGGTGTTCTGAGAACGCTGTCCGTATTTTTTGTTGTCAAGTTGAAAGTGTTGTAAGAACTCTCGCGGTGTCCTGAAATGTTCGTAGAGGGTGTCCTGAAGACGCTGTCTGTATTGTTCTGTGGCAAACTGAAAGTCTTCTAAGAACTCACGCGGTGTCCTGAAATGTTCGTAGGGGGTGTCCTAAAGACGCTGTCCGTATTTTTCTGTGGCAAGCTGAATGTGTTCTAAGAAGTCTTGCGGTGTCCTGAAATGTTTGCAAATAAACAAAATGGGGGTGTGTTCTAAGAACTCACGCGGTCTACTCATGTTCGTAGGGGGTGTCCTGAAGACGCTGTCCGTATTGTTCTGTGGCAAGCTGAATGTGTTCTAAGAACTCTCGCGGTGTCCTGAAATGTTCACAAAAACAAAATGGGGGTGTTCTGAGGACGCTGTCCGTATTGTTAGTTGTCAAGTTGAAAGTGTTCTAAGAACTCACGCGGTGTCCTGAAATGTTCATAGGGCGTGTCCTGAAGACGTTGTCCCTATTGTTCTATGGCAAGCTGAATGTGTTCTAAGAACTCTCGCGGTGTCCTGAAATGTTTGCAAATAAACAAAATGGGGGTGTGTTCTAAGAACTCACGCGGTGTCCTCAATTGTTCGTAGGGGGTGTCCTGAAGACGCTGTCCGTATTGTTCTGTGGCAAGCTGAATGTGTTCTAACAACTCTCGTGGTGTCCTGAAATGTTCGCAAAAACAATATGGGGTGTTCTGAGGACGCTGTCCGTATTGTTCGTTGTCAAGTTGAAAGTGTTCTAAGATCTCTCGCGGTGTTCTGAAATGTTCATAGGGGGTGTTCTGAAGACGCTGTCCGTATTGTTCGTTGTCAAGTTGAAAGTGTTCTAAGAACTCTCGCAGTGTCCTGAAATGTTCGCAAATAAACAAAATGGGGGTGTTCTGAGAACGCTGTCCGTATTGTTTGTTGTCAAGTTGAAAGTGTTGTAAGAACTCTCGCGGTGTCCTGAAATGTTCGTAGAGGGTGTCCTGAAGACGCTGTCTGTATTGTTCTGTGGCAAACTGAAAGTCTTCTAAGAACTCACGCGGTGTCCTGAAATGTTCGTAGGGGTTGTCCTGAAGACGCTGTCCGTATTCTTCTGTGGCGAGCTGAATGTGTTCTAAGAAGTCTCACGGTGTCCTGAAATGTTTGCAAATAAACAAAATGAGGTTGTGTTCTAAGAACTCTCGTGGTGTCCTGAAATGTTCGCAAAAATAAAATGGGGGTGTTCTGAGGACGCTGTCCGTATTGTTCGTTGTCAAGTTGAAAGTGTTCTAAGAACTCTCACGGTGTTCTGAAATGTTCGTAGGGGGTGTTCTGAAGACCCTGTCCGTATTGTTCTGTGGCAAGCTGAAAGTGTTCTAAGAACTCACGCGGTGTCCTGAAATGTTCGTAGGGGGTGTCCTGAAGACGCTGTCCGTATTGTTCTGTGGCAAGCTGAATGTGTTCTAAGAAGTCTTGCAGTGTCCTGAAATGTTCACAAATAAACAAAATGGGGGTGTTCTCAGGACGCTGTCCGTATTGTTCGTTGTCAAGTTGAAAGTGTTCTAAGAACTCTCGCGGTGTCCTGAAATGTTCGTAGGGGGTGTCCTGAAGACGCTGTCCGTATTGTTCTCTCTCAAGTTGAAAGTGTTCTAAGAACTCTCGCGGTGTCCTGAAATGTTTGCAAATAAACAAAATGGGGGTGTTCTGAGAACGCTGTCCGTATTGTTTGTTGTCAAGTTGAAAGTGTTGTAAGAACTCTTGCGGTGTCCTGAAATGTTTGCAAATATACAAAATGGGGGTGTGTTCTAAAAACTCACGTGGTGTCCTCAAATGTTCGTAGGGGGTGTCCAGAAGACGCTGTCCGTATTGTTCTGTGGCAAGCTGAATGTTTTCTAACAACTCTCGTGGTGTCCTGAAATGTTCGCAAAAATAAAATGGGGGTGTTCTGAGGACGCTGTCTGTATTGTTCGTTGTCAAGTTGAAAGTGTTCTAAGAACTCTTGCAGTGTTCTGAAATGTTCGTACGGGGTGTCCTGAAGACGCTGTCCATATTGTTCGATGGCAAGTTGAATGTGTTCTAAGAACTCTCACGGTGTCCTGAAATGTTTGCAAATAAACAAAATGGGGGTGTTCTGAGAACGCTGTCCGTATTGTTTGTTGTCAAGTTGAAAGTGTTGTAAGAACTCTCGCGGTGTCCTGAAATTTTCATAGGGGGTGTCCTGAAGACGCTGTCCGTATTGTTCTGTGGCAAGCTGAATGTGTTCTAAGAAGTCTTGCGGTGTCCTGAAATGTTTGCAAATAAACAAAATGGGGGTGTGTTCTAAGAACTCACGCAGTCTCCTCATGTTCGTAGGGGGTGTCCTGAAGATGCTGTCCGTATTGTTCTGTGGCAAGCTGAATGTGTATTAAGAACTCTCGCAGTGTCCTGAAACGTTCACAAAAACAAGATGGGGGTGTTCTGAGGACGCTGTCCGTATTGTTCATTGTCAAGTTGAAAGTGTTCTAAGAACTCACGCGGTGTCCTGAAATGTTCGTAGGGCGTGTCCTGAAGACGCTGTCCGTATTGTTCTGTGGCAAGCTGAATGTGTTCTAAGAACTCTCCCGGTGTCCTGAAATGTTTGCAAATAAACAAAATGGGGGTGTGTTCTAAGAACTCACGCGGTGTCCTCAAATGTTCGTAGGGGGTGTCCTGAAGACGCTGTCCGTATTGTTCTGTGGCAAGCTGAATGTGTTCTAACAACTCTCACGGTGTCCTGAAATGTTTGCAAAAACAAAATCGGGTGTTCTGAGGACGCTGTCCGTATTGTTCGTTGTCAAGTTGAAAGTGTTCTAAGAACTCTCGCGGTGTTCTGAAATGTTCGTATGGGGTGTCCTGAAGACGCTGTCTGTATTGTTCGATGGCAAGCTGAATGTGTTCTAAAAACTCTCACGGTGTCCTGAAATGTTCGCAAAAACAAAATGGGGTGTTCTGAGGACGCTGTCCGTATTGTTCGTTGTCAAGTTGAAAGTGTTCTAAGAACTCTTGCGGTGTTCTGAAATGTTCATAGGGGGTGTTCTGAAGACGCTGTCCGTATTGTTCGTTGTCAAGTTGAAAGTGTTCTAAGAACTCTCGCGGTGTTCTGAAATGTTCGTAGGGGGTGTCTGGAAGACGCTGTCTGTATTGTTCGATGGCAAGTTGAATGTGTTCTAAGAACTCTCGCGGTGTCCTGAAATGTTCGCAAATAAACAAAATGGGGGTGTTCTGAGAACGCTGTCCGTATTGTTTGTTGTCAAGTTGAAAGTGTTGTAAGAACTCTCGCGGTGTCCTGAAATGTTTGTAGGGGATGTCCTGAAGACGGTGCCCGTATTGTTCTGTGGCAAGCTGAAAGTGTTCTAAGAACTCACGCGGTGTCCTGAAATGTTCGTAGGGGGTGTCCTGAAGACGCTCTCCGCATTGTTATGTGGCAAGCTGAATGTGTTCTAAGAACTCTTGCGGTGTCCTGAAATGTTTGCAAATAAACAAAATGGGGGTGTGTTGTAAGAACTCATGCGGTGTCCTCATGTTCGTAGGGGATGTCCTGAAGACACTGTCTATATTGTTCTGTGGCAAGCTGAATGTGTTCTAAGAACTCTCGCGGTGTCCTGAAATGTTCACAAAAACAAAATGGGGGTGTTCTGAGGACGCTGTCCGTATTGTTCTGTGTCAAGTTGAAAGTGTTCTAAGAACTCACGCGGTGTCCTGAAATGTTCGTAGGGCGTGTCCTGAAGACGCTGTCCGTATTGTTCTGTGGCAAGCTGAATGTGTTCTAAGAACTCTCGCGGTGTCCTGAAATGTTTGCAAATAAACAAAATGGGGGTGTGTTCTAAGAACTCACGCGGTGTCCTCAATTGTTCGTAGGGGGTGTCCTGAAGACGCTGTCCGTATTGTTCTGTGACAAGCCGAATGTGTTCTAACAACTCTCGTGGTGTCCTGAAATGTTCGCAAAAACAAAATAGGGTGTTCTGAGGACCTGTCCGTATTGTTCGTTGTCAAGTCGAAAGTGTTCTAAGAACTCTCGCGGTGTTCTGAAATGTTCATAGGGTGTGTTCTGAAGACGCTGTCCGTATTGTTCGTTGTCAAGTTGAAAGTGTTCTAAGAACTCTTGCGGTGTTCTGAAATGTTCGTAGGGGGTGTCCTGAAGACGCTGTCTGTATTGTTCGATGGCAAGTTGAATGTGTTCTAAGAACTCTCGCGGTGTCCTGAAATGTTCGCAAATAAACAAAATGGGGGTGTTCTGAGAACGCTGTCCGTATTGTTTGTTGTCAAGTTGAAAGTGTTGTAAGAACTCTCGCGGTGTCCTGAAATGTTCGTAGAGGGTGTCCTGAAGACGCTGTCTGTATTGTTCTGTGGCAAACTGAAAGTCTTCTAAGAACTCACGCGGTGTCCTGAAATGTTTGTAGGGGGTGTCCTGAAGACGCTGTCCGTATTCTTCAGTGGCGAGCTGAATGTGTTCTAAGAAGTCTCACGGTGTCCTGAAATGTTTGCAAATAAACAAAATGAGGTTGTGTTCTAATAACTCTCGTGGTGTCCTGAAATGTTCGCAAAAACAAAATGGGGGTGTTCTGAGGACGCTGTCCGTATTGTTCGTTGTCAAGTTGAAAGTGTTCTAAGAACTCTCACGGTGTTCTGAAATGTTCGTAGGGGGTGTTCTGAAGACCCTGTCCGTATTGTTCTGTGGCAAGCTGAAAGTGTTCTAAGAACTCACGCGGTGTCCTGAAATGTTCGTAGGGGGTGTCCTGAAGACGCTGTCCGTATTGTTCTGTGGCAAGCTGAATGTGTTCTAAGAAGTCTTGCAGTGTCCTGAAATGTTCACAAATAAACAAAATGGGGGTGTTCTCAGGACGCTGTCCGTATTGTTCGTTGTCAAGTTGAAAGTGTTTTAAGAACTCTCGCGGTGTCCTGAAATGTTCGTAGGGGGTGTCCTGAAGACGCTGTCCGTATTGTTCTCTCTCAAGTTGAAAGTGTTCTAAGAACTCTCGCGGTGTCCTGAAATGTTTGCAAATAAACAAAATGGGGGTGTTCTGAGAACGCTGTCCGTATTGTTTGTTGTCAAGTTGAAAGTGTTGTAAGAACTCTTGCGGTGTCCTGAAATGTTTGCAAATATACAAAATGGGGGTGTGTTCTAAAAACTCACGTGGTGTCCTCAAATGTTCGTAGGGGGTGTCCTGAAGACGCTGTCCGTATTGTTCTGTGGCAAGCTGAATGTTTTCTAACAACTCTCGTGGTGTCCTGAAATGTTCGCAAAAATAAAATGGGGGTGTTCTGAGGACGCTGTCTGTATTGTTCGTTGTCAAGTTGAAAGTGTTCTAAGAACTCTTGCGGTGTTCTGAAATGTTCGTACGGGGTGTCCTGAAGACGCTGTCCATATTGTTCGATGGCAAGTTGAATGTGTTCTAAGAACTCTCACAGTGTCCTGAAATGTTTGCAAATAAACAAAATGGGGGTGTTCTGAGAACGCTGTCCGTATTGTTTGTTGTCAAGTTGAAAGTGTTGTAAGAACTCTCGCGGTGTCCTGAAATTTTCATAGGGGGTGTCCTGAAGACGCTGTCCGTATTGTTCTGTGGCAAGCTGAATGTGTTCTAAGTCGTCTTGCGGTGTCCTGAAATGTTTGCAAATAAACAAAATGGGGGTGTGTTCTAAGAACTCACGCAGTCTCCTCATGTTCGTAGGGGGTGTCCTGAAGATGCTGTCCGTATTGTTCTGTGGCAAGCTGAATGTGTTTTAAGAACTCTCGCAGTGTCCTGAAATGTTCACAAAAACAAGATGGGGGTGTTCTGAGGACGCTGTCCGTATTGTTCATTGTCAAGTTGAAAGTGTTCTAAGAACTCACGCGGTGTCCTGAAATGTTCGTAGGGCGTGTCCTGAAGACGCTGTCCGTATTGTTCTGTGGCAAGCTGAATGTGTTCTAAGAACTCTCCCGGTGTCCTGAAATGTTTGCAAATAAACAAAATGGGGGTGTGTTCTAAGAACTCACGCGGTGTCCTCAAATGTTCGTAGGGGGTGTCCTGAAGACGCTGTCCGTATTGTTCTGTGGCAAGCTGAATGTGTTCTAACAACTCTCACGGTGTCCTGAAATGTTTGCAAAAACAAAATCGGGTGTTCTGAGGACGCTGTCCGTATTGTTCGTTGTCAAGTTGAAAGTGTTCTAAGAACTCTCGCGGTGTTCTGAAATGTTCGTATGGGGTGTCCTGAAGACGCTGTCTGTATTGTTCGATGGCAAGCTGAATGTGTTCTAAAAACTCTCACGGTGTCCTGAAATGTTCGCAAAAACAAAATGGGGTGTTCTGAGGACGCTGTCCGTATTGTTCGTTGTCAAGTTGAAAGTGTTCTAAGAACTCTTGCGGTGTTCTGAAATGTTCATAGGGGGTGTTCTGAAGACGCTGTCCGTATTGTTCGTTGTCAAGTTGAAAGTGTTCTAAGAACTCTCGCGGTGTTCTGAAATGTTCGTAGGGGGTGTCCTGAAGACGCTGTCTGTATTGTTCGATGGCAAGTTGAATGTGTTCTAAGAACTCTCGCGGTGTCCTGAAATGTTCGCAAATAAACAAAATGGGGGTGTTCTGAGAACGCTGTCCGTATTGTTTGTTGTCAAGTTGAAAGTGTTGTAAGAAATCTTGCGGTGTCCTGAAATGTTTGTAGGGGATGTCCTGAAGACGGTGCCCGTATTGTTCTGTGGCAAGCTGAAAGTGTTCTAAGAACTCACGCGGTGTCCTGAAATGTTCGTAGGGGGTGTCCTGAAGACGCTGTCCGTATTGTTATGTGGCAAGCTGAATGTGTTCTAAGAACTCTTGCGGTGTCCTGAAATGTTTGCAAATAAACAAAATGGGGGTGTGTTGTAAGAACTCATGCGGTGTCCTCATGTTCGTAGGGGATGTCCTGAAGACACTGTCTATATTGTTCTGTGGCAAGCTGAATGTGTTCTAAGAACTCTTGCGGTGTCCTGAAATGTTCACAAAAACAAAATGGGGGTGTTCTGAGGACGCTGTCCGTATTGTTCTGTGTCAAGTTGAAAGTGTTCTAAGAACTCACGCGGTGTCCTGAAATGTTCGTAGGGCGTGTCCTGAAGACGCTGTCCGTATTGTTCTGTGGCAAGCTGAATGTGTTCTAAGAACTCTCGCGGTGTCCTGAAATGTTTGCAAATAAACAAAATGGGGGTGTGTTCTAAGAACTCACGCGGTGTCCTCAATTGTTCGTAGGGGGTGTCCTGAAGACGCTGTCCGTATTGTTCTGTGACAAGCCGAATGTGTTCTAACAACTCTCGTGGTGTCCTGAAATGTTCGCAAAAACAAAATAGGGTGTTCTGAGGACCTGTCCGTATTGTTCGTTGTCAAGTCGAAAGTGTTCTAAGAACTCTCGCGGTGTTCTGAAATGTTCATAGGGTGTGTTCTGAAGACGCTGTCCGTATTGTTCGTTGTCAAGTTGAAAGTGTTCTAAGAACTCTTGCGGTGTTCTGAAATGTTCGTAGGGGGTGTCCTGAAGACGCTGTCTGTATTGTTCGATGGCAAGTTGAATGTGTTCTAAGAACTCTCGCGGTGTCCTGAAATGTTCGCAAATAAACAAAATGGGGGTGTTCTGAGAACGCTGTCCGTATTGTTTGTTGTCAAGTTGAAAGTGTTGTAAGAACTCTCGTGGTGTCCTGAAATGTTCGTAGAGGGTGTCCTGAAGACGCTGTCTGTATTGTTCTGTGGCAAACTGAAAGTCTTCTAAGAACTCACGCGGTGTCCTGAAATGTTCGTAGGGGGTGTCCTGAAGACGCTGTCCGTATTCTTCTGTGGCGAGCTGAATGTGTTCTAAGAAGTCTCACGGTGTCCTGAAATGTTTGCAAATAAACAAAATGAGGTTGTGTTCTAATAACTCTCGTGGTGTCCTGAAATGTTCGCAAAAACAAAATGGGGGTGTTCTGAGGACGCTGTCCGTATTGTTCGTTGTCAAGTTGAAAGTGTTCTAAGAACTCTCACGGTGTTCTGAAATGTTCGTAGGGGGTGTTCTGAAGACCTTGTCCGTATTGTTCTGTGGCAAGCTGAAAGTGTTCTAAGAACTCACGCGGTGTCCTGAAATGTTCGTAGGGGGTGTCCTGAAGACGCTGTCCGTATTGTTCTGTGGCAACCTGAATGTGTTCTAAGAAGTCTTGCAGTGTCCTGAAATGTTCACAAATAAACAAAATGGGGGTGTTCTCAGGACGCTGTCCGTATTGTTCGTTGTCAAGTTGAAAGTGTCCTAAGAACTCTCGCGGTGTCCTGAAATGTTCGTAGGGGGTTTCCTGAAGACGCTGTCCATATTGTTCTCTCTCAAGTTGAAAGTGTTCTAAGAACTCTCGCGGTGTCCTGAAATGTTTGCAAATAAACAAAATGGGTGTGTTCTGAGAACGCTGTCCGTATTGTTTGTTGTCAAGTTGAAAGTGTTGTAAGAACTCTCGCGGTGTCCTGAAATGTTCGTAGAGGGTGTCCTGAAGATGCTGTCTGTATTGTTCTGTGGCAAACTGAAAGTCTTCTAAGAACTCACGCGGTGTCCTGAAATGTTCGTAGGGGGTGTCCTAAAGACGCTGTCCGTATTTTTCTGTGGCAAGCTGAATGTGTTCTAAGAAGTCTTGCGGTGTCCTGAAATGTTTGCAAATAAAAAAATGGGGGTGTGTTCTAAGAACTCACGCGGTCTACTCATGTTCGTAGGGGGTGTCCTGAAGACGCTGTCCGTATTGTTCTGTGGCAAGCTGAATGTGTTCTAAGAACTCTCGAGGTGTCCTGAAATGTTCACAAAAACAAAATGGGGGTGTTCTGAGGACGCTGTCCGTATTGTTAGTTGTCAAGTTGAAAGTGTTCTAAGAACTCACGCGGTGTCCTGAAATGTTCATAGGGCGTGTCCTGAAGACGTTGTCCCTATTGTTCTATGGCAAGCTGAATGTGTTCTAAGAACTCTCGCGGTGTCCTGAAATGTTTGCAAATAAACAAAATGGGGGTGTGTTCTAAGAACTCACGCGGTGTCCTCAATTGTTCGTAGGGGGTGTCCTGAAGACGCTGTCCGTATTGTTCTGTGGCAAGCTGAATGTGTTCTAACAACTCTCGTGGTGTCCTGAAATGTTCGCAAAAACAAAATGGGGGTGTTCTGAGGACGCTGTCCGTATTGTTCGTTGTCAAGTTGAAAGTGTTCTAAGAACTCTCACGGTGTTCTGAAATGTTCGTAGGGGGTGTTCTGAAGACCTTGTCCGTATTGTTCTGTGGCAAGCTGAAAGTGTTCTAAGAACTCACGCGGTGTCCTGAAATGTTCGTAGGGGGTGTCCTGAAGACGCTGTCCGTATTGTTCTGTGGCAACCTGAATGTGTTCTAAGAAGTCTTGCAGTGTCCTGAAATGTTCACAAATAAACAAAATGGGGGTGTTCTCAGGACGCTGTCCGTATTGTTCGTTGTCAAGTTGAAAGTGTCCTAAGAACTCTCGCGGTGTCCTGAAATGTTCGTAGGGGGTTTCCTGAAGACGCTGTCCATATTGTTCTCTCTCAAGTTGAAAGTGTTCTAAGAACTCTCGCGGTGTCCTGAAATGTTTGCAAATAAACAAAATGGGTGTGTTCTGAGAACGCTGTCCGTATTGTTTGTTGTCAAGTTGAAAGTGTTGTAAGAACTCTCGCGGTGTCCTGAAATGTTCGTAGAGGGTGTCCTGAAGATGCTGTCTGTATTGTTCTGTGGCAAACTGAAAGTCTTCTAAGAACTCACGCGGTGTCCTGAAATGTTCGTAGGGGGTGTCCTAAAGACGCTGTCCGTATTTTTCTGTGGCAAGCTGAATGTGTTCTAAGAAGTCTTGCGGTGTCCTGAAATGTTTGCAAATAAACAAAATGGGGGTGTGTTCTAAGAACTCACGCGGTCTACTCATGTTCGTAGGGGGTGTCCTGAAGACGCTGTCCGTATTGTTCTGTGGCAAGCTGAATGTGTTCTAAGAACTCTCGAGGTGTCCTGAAATGTTCACAAAAACAAAATGGGGGTGTTCTGAGGACGCTGTCCGTATTGTTAGTTGTCAAGTTGAAAGTGTTCTAAGAACTCACGCGGTGTCCTGAAATGTTCATAGGGCGTGTCCTGAAGACGTTGTCCCTTTTGTTCTATGGCAAGCTGAATGTGTTCTAAGAACTCTCGCGGTGTCCTGAAATGTTTGCAAATAAACAAAATGGGGGTGTGTTCTAAGAACTCACGCGGTGTCCTCAATTGTTCGTAGGGGGTGTCCTGAAGACGCTGTCCGTATTGTTCTGTGGCAAGCTGAATGTGTTCTAACAACTCTCGTGGTGTCCTGAAATGTTCGCAAAAACAATATGGGGTGTTCTGAGGACGCTGTCCGTATTGTTCGTTGTCAAGTTGAAAGTGTTCTAAGATCTCTCGCGGTGTTCTGAAATGTTCAAAGGGGGTGTTCTGAAGACGCTGTCCGTATTGTTCGTTGTCAAGTTGAAAGTGTTCTAAGAACTCTCGCGGTGTTCTGAAATGTTCGTAGGGGGTGTCCTGAAGACGCTGTCCGTATTGTTATGTGGAAAGCTGAATGTGTTCTAAGAACTCTTGCGGTGTCCTGAAATGTTTGCAAATAAACAAAATGGGGGTGTGTTGTAAGAACTCATGCGGTGTCCTCATGTTCGTAGGGGATGTCCTGAAGACACTGTCTATATTGTTCTGTGGCAAGCTGAATGTGTTCTAAGAACTCTCGCGGTGTCCTGAAATGTTCACAAAAACAAAATGGGGGTGTTCTGAGGACGCTGTCCGTATTGTTCTGTGTCAAGTTGAAAGTGTTCTAAGAACTCACGCGGTGTCCTGAAATGTTCGTAGGGCGTGTCCTGAAGACGCTGTCCGTATTGTTCTGTGGCAAGCTGAATGTGTTCTAAGAACTCTCGCGGTGTCCTGAAATGTTTGCAAATAAACAAAATGGGGGTGTGTTCTAAGAACTCACGCGGTGTCCTCAATTGTTCGTAGGGGGTGTCCTGAAGACGCTGTCCGTATTGTTCTGTGACAAGCCGAATGTGTTCTAACAACTCTCGTGGTGTCCTGAAATGTTCGCAAAAACAAAATAGGGTGTTCTGAGGACCTGTCCGTATTGTTCGTTGTCAAGTCGAAAGTGTTCTAAGAACTCTCGCGGTGTTCTGAAATGTTCATAGGGTGTGTTCTGAAGACGCTGTCCGTATTGTTCGTTGTCAAGTTGAAAGTGTTCTAACAACTCTTGCGGTGTTCTGAAATGTTCGTAGGGGGTGTCCTGAAGACGCTGTCTGTATTGTTCGATGGCAAGTTTGAATGTGTTCTAAGAACTCTCGCGGTGTCCTGAAATGTTCGCAAATAAACAAAATGGGGGTGTTCTGAGAACGCTGTCCGTATTGTTTGTTGTCATGTTGAAAGTGTTGTAAGAACTCTCGTGGTGTCCTGAAATGTTCGTAGAGGGTGTCCTGAAGACGCTGTCTGTATTGTTCTGTGGCAAACTGAAAGTCTTCTAAGAACTCACGCGGTGTCCTGAAATGTTCGTAGGGGGTGTCCTGAAGACGCTGTCCGTATTCTTCTGTGGCGAGCTGAATGTGTTCTAAGAAGTCTCACGGTGTCCTGAAATGTTTGCAAATAAACAAAATGAGGTTGTGTTCTAATAACTCTCGTGGTGTCCTGAAATGTTCGCAAAAACAAAATGGGGGTGTTCTGAGGACGCTGTCCGTATTGTTCGTTGTCAAGTTGAAAGTGTTCTAAGAACTCTCACGGTGTTCTGAAATGTTCGTAGGGGGTGTTCTGAAGACCTTGTCCGTATTGTTCTGTGGCAAGCTGAAAGTGTTCTAAGAACTCACGCGGTGTCCTGAAATGTTCGTAGGGGGTGTCCTGAAGACGCTGTCCGTATTGTTCTGTGGCAACCTGAATGTGTTCTAAGAAGTCTTGCAGTGTCCTGAAATGTTCACAAATAAACAAAATGGGGGTGTTCTCAGGACGCTGTCCGTATTGTTCGTTGTCAAGTTGAAAGTGTCCTAAGAACTCTCGCGGTGTCCTGAAATGTTCGTAGGGGGTTTCCTGAAGACGCTGTCCATATTGTTCTCTCTCAAGTTGAAAGTGTTCTAAGAACTCTCGCGGTGTCCTGAAATGTTTGCAAATAAACAAAATGGGTGTGTTCTGAGAACGCTGTCCGTATTGTTTGTTGTCAAGTTGAAAGTGTTGTAAGAACTCTCGCGGTGTCCTGAAATGTTCGTAGAGGGTGTACTGAAGATGCTGTCTGTATTGTTCTATGGCAAACTGAAAGTCTTCCAAGAACTCACGCGGTGTCCTGAAATGTTCGTAGGGGGTGTCCTAAAGACGCTGTCCGTATTTTTCTGTGGCAAGCTGAATGTGTTCTAAGAAGTCTTGCGGTGTCCTGAAATGTTTGCAAATAAACAAAATGGGGGTGTGTTCTAAGAACTCACGCGGTCTACTCATGTTCGTAGGGGGTGTCCTGAAGACGCTGTCCGTATTGTTCTGTGGCAAGCTGAATGTGTTCTAAGAACTCTCGAGGTGTCCTGAAATGTTCACAAAAACAAAATGGGGGTGTTCTGAGGACGCTGTCCGTATTGTTAGTTGTCAAGTTGAAAGTGTTCTAAGAACTCACGCGGTGTCCTGAAATGTTCATAGGGCGTGTCCTGAAGACATTGTCCCTATTGTTCTATGGCAAGCTGAATGTGTTCTAAGAACTCTCGCGGTGTCCTGAAATGTTTGCAAATAAACAAAATGGGGGTGTGTTCTAAGAACTCACGCGGTGTCCTCAATTGTTCGTAGGGGGTGTCCTGAAGACGCTGTCCGTATTGTTCTGTGGCAAGCTGAATGTGTTCTAACAACTCTCGTGGTGTCCTGAAATGTTCGCAAAAACAATATGGGGTGTTCTGAGGACGCTGTCCGTATTGTTCGTTGTCAAGTTGAAAGTGTTCTAAGATCTCTCGCGGTGTTCTGAAATGTTCATAGGGGGTGTTCTGAAGACGCTGTCCGTATTGTTCGTTGTCAAGTTGAAAGTGTTCTAAGAACTCTCGCGGTGTTCTGAAATGTTCGTAGGGGGTGTCCTGAAGACGCTGTCTGTATTGTTCGATGGCAAGTTGAATGTGTTCTAAGAACTCTCGCAGTGTCCTGAAATGTTCGCAAATAAACAAAATGGGGGTGTTCTGAGAACGCTGTCCGTATTGTTTGTTGTCAAGTTGAAAGTGTTGTAAGAACTCTCGCGGTGTCCTGAAATGTTCGTAGAGGGTGTCCTGAAGACGCTGTCTGTATTGTTCTGTGGCAAACTGAAAGTCTTCTAAGAACTCACGCGGTGTCCTGAAATGTTCGTAGGGGTTGTCCTGAAGACGCTGTCCGTATTCTTCTGTGGCGAGCTGAATGTATTCTAAGAAGTCTCACGGTGTCCTGAAATGTTTGCAAATAAACAAAATGAGGTTGTGTTCTAAGAACTCTCGTGGTGTCCTGAAATGTTCGCAAAAATAAAATGGGGGTGTTCTGAGGACGCTGTCCGTATTGTTCGTTGTCAAGTTGAAAGTGTTCTAAGAACTCTCACGGTGTTCTGAAATGTTCGTAGGGGGTGTTCTGAAGACCCTGTCCGTATTGTTCTGTGGCAAGCTGAAAGTGTTCTAAGAACTCACGCGGTGTCCTGAAATGTTCGTAGGGGGTGTCCTGAAGACGCTGTCCGTATTGTTCTGTGGCAAGCTGAATGTGTTCTAAGAAGTCTTGCAGTGTCCTGAAATGTTCACAAATAAACAAAATGGGGGTGTTCTCAGGACGCTGTCCGTATTGTTCGTTGTCAAGTTGAAAGTGTTCTAAGAACTCTCGCGGTGTCCTGAAATGTTCGTAGGGGGTGTCCTGAAGACGCTGTCCGTATTGTTCTCTCTCAAGTTGAAAGTGTTCTAAGAACTCTCGCGGTGTCCTGAAATGTTTGCAAATAAACAAAATGGGGGTGTTCTGAGAACGCTGTCCGTATTGTTTGTTGTCAAGTTGAAAGTGTTGTAAGAACTCTTGCGGTGTCCTGAAATGTTTGCAAATATACAAAATGGGGGTGTGTTCTAAAAACTCACGTGGTGTCCTCAAATGTTCGTAGGGGGTGTCCTGAAGACGCTGTCCGTATTGTTCTGTGGCAAGCTGAATGTTTTCTAACAACTCTCGTGGTGTCCTGAAATGTTCGCAAAAATAAAATGGGGGTGTTCTGAGGACGCTGTCTGTATTGTTCGTTGTCAAGTTGAAAGTGTTCTAAGAACTCTTGCGGTGTTCTGAAATGTTCGTACGGGGTGTCCTGAAGACGCTGTCCATATTGTTCGATGGCAAGTTGAATGTGTTCTAAGAACTCTCACGGTGTCCTGAAATGTTTGCAAATAAACAAAATGGGGGTGTTCTGAGAACGCTGTCCGTATTGTTTGTTGTCAAGTTGAAAGTGTTGTAAGAACTCTCGCGGTGTCCTGAAATTTTCATAGGGGGTGTCCTGAAGACGCTGTCCGTATTGTTCTGTGGCAAGCTGAATGTGTTCTAAGAAGTCTTGCGGTGTCCTGAAATGTTTGCAAATAAACAAAATGGGGGTGTGTTCTAAGAACTCACGCAGTCTCCTCATGTTCGTAGGGGGTGTCCTGAAGATGCTGTCCGTATTGTTCTGTGGCAAGCTGAATGTGTTTTAAGAACTCTCGCAGTGTCCTGAAATGTTCACAAAAACAAAATGGGGGTGTTCTGAGGACGCTGTCCGTATTGTTCGTTGTCAAGTCGAAAGTGTTCTAAGCACCCTCGCGGTGTTCTGAAATGTTCATAGGGTGTGTTCTGAAGACGCTGTCCGTATTGTTCGTTGTCAAGTTGAAAGTGTTCTAAGAACTCTTGCGGTGTTCTGAAATGTTCGTAGGGGGTGTCCTGAAGACGCTGTCTGTATTGTTCGATGGCAAGTTGAATGTGTTCTAAGAACTCTCGCGGTGTCCTGAAATGTTCGCAAATAAACAAAATGGGGGTGTTCTGAGAACGCTGTCCGTATTGTTTGTTGTCAAGTTGAAAGTGTTGTAAGAACTCTCGCGGTGTCCTGAAATGTTCGTAGAGGGTGTCCTGAAGACGCTGTCTGTATTGTTCTGTGGCAAACTGAAAGTCTTCTAAGAACTCACGCGGTGTCCTGAAATGTTCGTAGGGGGTGTCCTGAAGACGCTGTCCGTATTCTTCTGTGGCGAGCTGAATGTGTTCTAAGAAGTCTCACGGTGTCCTGAAATGTTTGCAAATAAACAAAATGAGGTTGTGTTCTAATAACTCTCGTGGTGTCCTGAAATGTTCGCAAAACCAAAATGGGGGTGTTCTGAGGACGCTGTCCGTATTGTTCGTTGTCAAGTTGAAAGTGTTCTAAGAACTCTCACGGTGTTCTGAAATGTTCGTAGGGGGTGTTCTGAAGACCTTGTCCGTATTGTTCTGTGGCAAGCTGAAAGTGTTCTAAGAACTCACGCGGTGTCCTGAAATGTTCGTAGGGGGTGTCCTGAAGACGCTGTCCGTATTGTTCTGTGGCAACCTGAATGTGTTCTAAGAAGTCTTGCAGTGTCCTGAAATGTTCACAAATAAACAAAATGGGGGTGTTCTCAGGACGCTGTCCGTATTGTTCGTTGTCAAGTTGAAAGTGTCCTAAGAACTCTCGCGGTGTCCTGAAATGTTCGTAGGGGGTTTCCTGAAGACGCTGTCCATATTGTTCTCTCTCAAGTTGAAAGTGTTCTAAGAACTCTCGCGGTGTCCTGAAATGTTTGCAAATAAACAAAATGGGTGTGTTCTGAGAACGCTGTCCGTATTGTTTGTTGTCAAGTTGAAAGTGTTGAAAGAACTCTCGCGGTGTCCTGAAATGTTTGTAGGGGGTGTCCTGAAGACGCTGTCGGTATTGTTCTGTGGCAAGCTGAATGTGTATTAAGAACTCTTGCGGTGTCCTGAAATGTTTGCAAATAAACAAAATGGGGGTGTGTTCTAAAAACTCACGCGGTGTCCTCAAATGTTCGTAGGGGGTGTCCTGAAGACGCTGTCCATATTGTTCTGTGGCAAGCTGAATGTTTTCTAACAACTCTCGTGGTGTCCTGAAATGTTCGCAAAAACAAAATGGGGGTGTTTTGAGGACGGTGTCTGTATTGTTCGTTGTCAAGTTGAAAGTGTCCTAAGAACTCTCGCGGTGTCCTGAAATGTTCGTAGGGGGTTTCCTGAAGACGCTGTCCGTATTGTTCTCTCTCAAGTTGAAAGTGTTCTAAGAACTCTCGCGGTATCCTGAAATGTTTGCAAATAAACAAAATGGGGGTGTTCTGAGAACGCTGTCCGTATTGTTTGTTGTCAAGTTGAAAGTGTTGTAAGAACTCTCGCGGTGTCCTGAAATGTTTGTAGGGTGTGTCCTGAAGACGCTGTCGGTATTGTTCTGTGGCAAGCTGAATGTGTATTAAGAACTCTTGCGGTGTCCTGAAATGTTTGCAAATAAACAAAATGGGGGTGTGTTCTAAAAACTCACGCGGTGTCCTCAAATGTTCGTAGGGGGTGTCCTGAAGACGCTGTCCGTATTGTTCTGTGGCAAGCTGAATGTTTTCTAACAACTCTCGTGGTGTCCTGAAATGTTCGCAAAAACAAAATGGGGGTGTTTTGAGGACGGTGTCTGTATTGTTCGTTGTCAAGTTGAAAGTGTTCTAAGAACTCTCGCGGTGTTCTGAAATGTTCGTACGGGGTGTCCTGAAGAAGCTGTCCATATTGTTCGATGGCAAGTTGAATGTGTTCTAAGAACTCTCGCGGTGTCCTGAAATGTTTGCAAATAAACAAAATGGGGGTGTTCTGAGAACGCTGTCCGTATTGTTTGTTGTCAAGTTGAAAGTGTTGTAAGAACTCTCGCGGTGTCCTGAAATTTTCATAAGGGGTGTCCTGAAGACGCTGTCCGTATTGTTCTGTGGCAAGCTGAATGTGTTCTAAGAAGTCTCGCGGTGTCCTGAAATGTTTGCAAATAAACAAAATGGGGGTGTGTTCTAAGAACTCACGCGGTCTCCTCATGTTCGTAGGGGGTGTCCTGAAGACGCTGTCCGTATTGTTCTGTGGCAAGCTGAATGTGTTCTAAGAACTCTCGCGGTGACCTGAAATGTTCACAAAAACAAAATGGGGGTGTTCTGAGGACGCTGTCCTTATTGTTCATTGTCAAGTTGAAAGTGTTCTAAGAACTCACGCGGTGTCCTGAAATGTTCGTAGGGCGTGTCCTGAAGACACTGTCCGTATTGTTCTATGGCAAGCTGAATGTGTTCTAAGAACTCTCGCGGTGTCCTGAAATGTTTGCAAATGAACAAAATGGGGGTGTGTTCTAAGAACTCACGCGGTGTCCTCAAATGTTCGTAGGGGGTGTCCTGAAGACGCTGTCCGTATTGTTCTGTGGCAAGCTGAATGTGTTCTAAAAACTCTCACGGAGTCCTGAAATGTTCACAAAAACAAAATCGGGTGTTCTGAGGACGCTGTCCGTATTGTTCGCTGTCAAGTTGAAAGTGTTCTAAGAACTCTCGCAGTGTTCTGAAATGTTCGTAGGGGGTGTCCTGAAGACGCTGTCTGTATTGTTCGATGGCAAGCTGTATGTGTTCTAACAACTCTCACGGTGTCCTGAAATTTTCGCAAAAACAAAATGGGGTGTTCTGAGGACGCTGTCCGTATTGTTCGTTGTCAAGTTGAAAGTGTTCTAAGAACTCTCGCGGTGTTCTGAAATGTTCATAGGGGGTGTTCTGAAGACGCTGTCCGTATTGTTCGTTGTCAAGTTGAAAGTGTTCTAAGAACTCTCGCGGTGTTCTGAAATGTTCGTAGGGGGTGTCCTGAAGACGCTGTCTGTATTATTCGATGGCAAGTTGAATGTGTTCTAAGAACTCTCGCGGTGTCCTGAAATGTTCGCAAATAAACAAAATGGGGGTGTTCTGAGAACGCTGTCCGTATTGTTTGTTGTCAAGTTGAAAGTGTTGTAAGAACTCTCGCGGTGTCCTGAAATGTTCGTAGAGGGTGTCCTGAAGACGCTGTCTGTATTGTTCTGTGGCAAACTGAAAGTCTTCTAAGAACTCACGCGGTGTCCTGAAATGTTCGTAGGGGGTGTCCTGAAGACGCTGTCCGTATTTTTCTGTGGCAAGCTGAATGTGTTCTAAGAACTCTTGCGGTGTCCTGAAATGTTCACAAAAACAAAATGGGGTTGTTCTGAGGATGCTGTCCGTATTGTTAGTTGTCAAATTGAAAGTGTTCTAAGAACTCACGCGGTGTCCTGAAATGTTCGTAGGGCGTGTCCTGAAGACGCTGTCCCTATTGTTCTATGGCAAGCTGAATGTGTTCTAAGAACTCTCGCGGTGTCCTGAAATGTTTGCAAATAAACAAAATGGGGGTGTGTTCTAAGAACTCACGCGGTGTCCTCAATTGTTCGTAGGGGGTGTCCTGAAGACGCTGTCCGTATTGTTCTGTGGCAAGCTGAATGTGTTCTAACAACTCTCGTGGTGTCCTGAAATGTTCGCAAAAACAAAATGGGGTGTTCTGAGGACGCTGTCCGTATTGTTCGTTGTCAAGTTCAAAGTGTTCTAAGATCTCTCGCAGTGTTCTGAAATGTTCATAGGGGGTGTTGTGAAGACGCTGTCCGTATTGTTCGTTGTCAAGTTGAAAGTGTTCTAAGAACTCTCGCGGTGTTCTGAAATGTTCGTAGGGGGTGTCCTGAAGACGCTGTCTGTATTGTTCGCTGGCAAGTTGAATGTGTTCTAAGAACTCTCGCAGTGTCCTGAAATGTTCGCAAATAAACAAAATGGGGGTGTTCTGAGAACGCTGTCCGTATTGTTTGTTGTCAAGTTGAAAGTGTTGTAAGAACTCTCGCGGTGTCCTGAAATGTTCGTAGAGGGTGTCCTGAAGACGCTGTCTGTATTGTTCTGTGGCAAACTGAAAGTCTTCTAAGAACTCACGCGGTGTCCTGAAATGTTCGTAGGGGTTGTCCTGAAGACGCTGTCCGTATTCTTCTGTGGCGAGCTGAATGTGTTCTAAGAAGTCTCACGGTGTCCTGAAATGTTTTCAAATAAACAAAATGAGGTTGTGTTCTAAGAACTCTTGTGGTGTCCTGAAATGTTCGCAAAAACAAAATGGGGGTGTTCTGAGGACGCTGTCCGTATTGTTCGTTGTCAAGTTGAAAGTGTTCTAAGAATTGTGTTGTGCCTTATGGTCGCTTAGAGACCACTGTGACATTGTGTTGTGCCTTATGGTCGCTTAGAGACCACTGTGACATTGTGCTGTGCCTTATGGTCGCTTAGAGACCACTGTGACATTGTGTTGTGCCTTAGGGTCGCTTAGAGACCACTGTGACATTGTGTTGTGCCTTAGGGTCGCTTAGAGACCACTGTGACATAGTGTTATGCCTTAGGGTCGCTTAGAGACCACTGTGACATTGTGTTTTGCCTTATGGTCGCTTAGAGACCACTGTGACATAGTGTTGTGCCTTATGGTCGCTTAGAGACCACTGTGACATTGTGTAGTGCCTCATGGTCGCTTAGAGTACACTGTGTATTAGCACTGTGTATTAGCACTGTGTACTAGCATTTCTCTGATTCTCTGTGTTAGTACCCTCACTGCAGCACCATTGTGCACTTACATTGCGTACTAGCTTCTCTCTGATTATTTTGTGCGCCAGTTCCCTCTAAATTCAGATATGATAACCTGGACCTTCCTCATTATGTTCCCATTCTGCCTGGTCCCCCATGACACCCCTTGTACAGGGCCACACTTTCGCTTACACCCCAATGGCCTCAGCAGACTAGCCTGCCCCAGACATTATCCCATACCCTGCCCCACCCCCTTCCTACCCAACATCAACCCCTTCCAGCCTACCTCCTCCATCGACTCTCATCGCACAGCAGACACCTCCAGCCCCCAAGAAGCATCACAAACTACTCCCATCGGCCAATCCACTATCACGAACCTCACTACCAGCAAATCCTATCCCTGCTCAGGCTTATCGAGACTCACCCGACTCAGATCCAGAACACACACACCCGTATCCTTCCTCAATCTAGGCAACAAACAAAATATAACCTTAACCAAATCTGCCCCTTCCTGCACACGCCCTACACTTCCGTCAGACCAGATATCACACGGCCTGAACGCACCCTCCCCCCGCACCCACATCAAAAAATCATGCATCACCACCGAAACCATCAAAGGTGCACTCATCAATGCGAGATCTGTAGTCGCCCATGCCCTAGACATAGCCGACATTATTTCCTTCAATGATCTCGACTTCATAGCTATTACAGAGACCTGGCTCCACCCAGCGTCTGGCCCCTCTCTATCACTTGCTATACCCAATGACTATACCATCTACCGTGCAGACAGACAAACAGCTAAAGGTGGTGGAGTAGCCATTATTGCAAAAAGCTCCATCAACATAAGACACATACAAAACCAATCACTGCCATCAGCGGAACTACTCACCCTCAAACTATACACAACGCACACAAGCACTATCACCATCCACCTCATTTACAGACCGCCAGGCCCTATACTATCCTTTAATGACGACATAGCCCTTTTACTCTCTGACAATATCAAACCTAACTCTCGACTACTCATCCTAGGAGACTTTAATCTAGGTCTCAATGATGAGAAAGATGACAAAGCTCACACTGTCGCCAACACAATTTCAGAATTAGGACTCACCCACCATATCACACAACCCACACACAACAAAGGCCGCATCCTTGACTGGATAGCTGACCTCAACTGCAACACTACCATCCTTTCCAACACTCCATGCGCTTGGACTGATCACCACCTTATTACCTTCACCATCAACAAAGGCACTCAAACACCAGGGCCTTCCTCCAATGCCCCACCCACACTCACAAGAAACAACAAAAATATCACACTAAAGAAACTCCTCCCGTTACTCCAACCCATCATCGACTTCTCACCCACCATGACCAACCCTACTGAACTAGTAGAGTTATACAACACAACTATCCTTAAGGCCATAAACACCATAGCACCACTCAAGCTTCGGAAAGCCAAACCACGAGCACACCTCAATTCTTGGTTCACCCCCAAACTAAAAACACTCCGCAAATCCAAAAGACAAGCTGAATTTGCATGGAAACAGTCACCATCCACTATTAATAAGACATCTTACGCACTGGCATCGAACATCTATAAATCAGCCATCATCCAGTCTAAAAAAAACATGTACAATGAAAGAATCAGCAACGCCAAATCTAATACCAAAGAGCTCTTCAATATCCTGAGAGAACTCGAATCACCCTCCCCCACTCCAGACACTTGTAACAAAGACATCCACTGGTGCACGAGCATCCAGGAAGCACTCCTAGGCAAAATTGCCACACTACAAGCCAAAATCCTGACAAAGAAAGAAAGCCTCACCCTCACTGATAACATCACCCCCTCTACACACACCCACACCACCCCCCAAAATGATGACAATAACCTCTTTGAGTTTTCCACCATAACCATCAAAGAGGTTGAAGAAATAATCTACTCTCTTAAACCGTCCAAATGCCAAGGCGATACCTGCCCAGCCCCAGTCATTAAAGATGCAGCCAAACAACTTGCTCCCTTCATCACTTCCCTCATCAACTCATCTTTCACCTCCAACATAGTGCCCAACAACCTCAAGGACTCCTGGGTTCTTCCTTTACTTAAGAAGCCCACCCTTGACCCTAATGTCCCCACCAACTACAGACCCATTACGACCGTACCCTTCCTACTAAAAATCCTCGACAGAGCTGCCTATCTTCAGATACAGAACCACCTTGAGAAAAATAACTTACTAGGACTCAGACAATCAGGATTCCGCCCCAAACACGGCACTGAGACCGCCCTGATTGACCTTAAGATACAGATGGACAACATTAAAGACAATGGGAAACTAGCCATCCTTCTCCTTCTTGACTTATCGGCCGCCTTCGACCTGGTCAACCACGACATCCTCTGCAAACATCTATCCTCAGCAGCCAAATTTTCAGATAACGCCAACGCATGGATCCATTCCTTCCTTAACAACAGATCCATGAGAGTCTACGCACCCACAGCCTCTGCCATCCCAGCCCCAGTCACTTGCGGTGTCCCCCAGGGCTCCTGCGTCTCCCCCACTCTATATAATGTGTTCACGAAACCCCTCTTTGACATATTGGACCGCTTGGGTGTCATCTACACCAACTACGCAGATGACACCCAAATACTGATCCCTTTAACAGGCGACTACTCCACCGACCTCACTGCTCTCAACAACATTTATTCCATTATCCAAGAATGGATGGCCAAGCATGGCCTATGCCTCAATGACGACAAGACCAAACTTCTTCTCCTAGGTTCCCAACCCAGACTTAATAAACTCGACAAACTCTATCAAGCATTCACTATAGACGGCAATAACATCATCGTCTCTAACAGCGTCAAAACCCTAGGAATCTACCTCGACTCCTCCCTCACACTGACAAGACAGATCAATTCCATATCATCAGCCACTGCTTACACCTGTAAACTCATCAATGCCAGCAGACCTTACCTCTCACCATCCAACTGCATCACCTTAGCCAGAGCGCTAGTCCTTTTCAAAGTTGACTACTGCAATGCGTTATACTTGGGAACCAGTCAGAAAAACATCAACAAACTACAAGTCATACAAAACAACGCCTTGCGAGCAGCCCTGAACATACCCAAACATGAACACATTTCGGACGCCAGACGCACCTGCCATTGGCTATCCATACCACAAAGAATTGAATATAAAACCATCTCACTCACACACAAATGCCTAGCTAACCAAGCACCCAGATACCTATCCGACAATCTCAATCAACGCGCCCTACCAGATCAGCTCAAACACATTGCTTAAATATCCCAAGATTTAAGCTCCAAAAAGCAGGTGGCTCCAGCTTCCCCGTGCTTGCCTCCAAACTTTGGAATTCACTTCCACTCGAGCTGAGATCAGAACCTTCCTTTCACAGATTTAGACACAACACCAAAATTTGGCTTCTATCCAAAGAAACGTAAACTGCCTAGCCCTACCTTACTAGCATGCACCAAGACTGTAAATTTGTAAATATGTAATCGGTTTGTACATTTCTGTTGTATTATTCTTGTTGTACTCATCGCAAGCGCCTGGATGCCCTAGGGCCAGGCGGCGCTATACAAATAATAAACTAAACTAAACTAAACTCTCACGGTGTTCTGAAATGTTCGTAGGGGGTGTTCTGAAGACCCTGTCCGTATTGTTCTGTGGCAAGCTGAAAGTGTTCTAAGAACTCACGCGGTGTCCTGAAATGTTCGTAGGGGGTGTCCTGAAGACGCTGTCCGTATTGTTCTGTGGCAAGCTGAATGTGTTCTAAGAAGTCTTGCAGTGTCCTGAAATGTTCACAAATAAACAAAATGGGGGTGTTCTCAGGACGCTGTCCGTATTGTTCGTTGTCAAGTTGAAAGTGTTCTAAGAACTCTCGCGGTGTCCTGAAATGTTCGTAGGGGGTGTCCTGAAGACGCTGTCCGTATTGTTCTCTCTCAAGTTGAAAGTGTTCTAAGAACTCTCGCGGTGTCCTGAAATGTTCGTAGGGGGTGTCCTGAAGACGCTGTCCGTATTGTTCTGTGACAAGCCGAATGTGTTCTAACAACTCTCGTGGTGTCCTGAAATGTTCGCAAAAACAAAATAGGGTGTTCTGAGGACCTGTCCGTATTGTTCGTTGTCAAGTTGAAAGTGTTCTAAGAAGTCTTGCAGTGTCCTGAAATGTTCACAAATAAACAAAATAGGGGTGTTCTCAGGACGCTGTCCGTATTGTTCTTTGTCAAGTTGAAAGTGTCCTAAGAACTCTCGCGGTGTCCTGAAATGTTCGTAGGGGGTTTCCTGAAGACGCTGTCCGTATTGTTCTCTCTCAAGTTGAAAGTGTTCTAAGAACTCTCGCGGTGTCCTGAAATGTTTGCAAATAAACAAAATGGGGGTGTTCTGAGAACGCTGTCCGTATTGTTTGTTGTCAAGTTGAAAGTGTTGTAAGAACTCTCGCGGTGTCCTGAAATGTTTGTAGGGGGTGTCCTGAAGACGCTGTCCGTATTGTTCTGTGGCAAGCTGAATGTGTTCTAAGAACTCTTGCGGTGTCCTGAAATGTTTGCAAATATACAAAATGGGGGTGTGTTCTAAAAACTCACACGGTGTCCTCAAATGTTCGTAGGGGGTGTCCTGAAGACGCTGTCCGTATTGTTCTGTGGCAAGCTGAATGTTTTCTAACAACTCTCGTGGTGTCCTGAAATGTTCGCAAAAATAAAATGGGGGTGTTCTGAGGACGCTGTCTGTATTGTTCGTTGTCAAGTTGAAAGTGTTCTAAGAACTCTTGCGGTGTTCTGAAATGTTCGTACGGGGTGCCCTGAAGACGCTGTCCATATTGTTCGTTGTCAAGTTGAATGTGTTCTAAGAACTCTCGCGGTGTCCTGAAATGTTTGCAAATAAACAAAATGGGGGTGTTCTGAGAACGCTGTCCGTATTGTTTGTTGTCAAGTTGAAAGTGTTGTAAGAACTCTCGCGGTGTCCTGAAATTTTCATAGGGGGTGTCCTGAAGACGCTGTCCGTATTGTTCTGTGGCATGCTGAATGTGTTCTAAGAAGTCTTGCGGTGTCCTGAAATGTTTGCAAATAAACAAAATGGGGGTGTGTTCTAAGAACTCACGCAGTCTCCTCATGTTCGTAGGGGGTGTCCTGAAGATGCTGTCCGTATTGTTCTGTGGCAAGCTGAATGTGTTCTAAGAACTCTCCCGGTGTCCTGAAATGTTTGCAAATAAACAAAATGGGGGTGTGTTCTAAGAACTCACGCGGTGTCCTCAAATGTTCGTAGGGGGTGTCCTGAAGACGCTGTCCGTATTGTTCTGTGGCAAGCTGAATGTGTTCTAACAACTCTCACGGTGTCCTGAAATGTTCGCAAAAACAAAATCGGGTGTTCTGAGGACGCTGTCCGTATTGTTCGTTGTCAAGTTGAAAGTGTTCTAAGAACTCTCACGGTGTTCTGAAATGTTTGTAGGGGGTGTCCTGAAGACGCTGTCTGTATTGTTCGATGGCAAGCTGAATGTGTTCTAACAACTCTCACGGTGTCCTGAAATGTTCGCAAAAACAAAATGGGGTGTTCTGAGGACGCTGTCCGTATTGTTCGTTGTCAAGTTGAAAGTGTTCTAAGAACACTTGCGGTGTTCTGAAATGTTCATAGGGGGTGTTCTGAAGACGCTGTCCGTATTGTTCGTTGTCAAGTTGAAAGTGTTCTAAGAACTCTCGCGGTGTTCTGAAATGTTCGTAGGGGGTGTCCTGAAGACGCTGTCTGTATTGTTCGATGGCAAGTTGAATGTGTTCTAAGAACTCTCGCGGTGTCCTGAAATGTTCGCAAATAAACAAAATGGGGGTGTTCTGAGAACGCTGTCCGTATTGTTTGTTGTCAAGTTGAAAGTGTTGTAAGAACTCTCGCGGTGTCCTGAAATGTTTGTAGGGGATGTCCTGAAGACGCTGTCCGTATTGTTCTGTGGCAAGCTGAAAGTGTTCTAAGAACTCACGCGGTGTCCTGAAATGTTCGTAGGGGGTGTCCTGAAGACGCTGTCCGTATTGTTCCGTGGCAAGCTGTATGTGTTCTAAGAACTCTTGCGGTGTCCTGAAATGTTTGCAAATAAACAAAATGGGGGTGTGTTCTAAGAACTCATGCGGTGTCCTCATGTTCGTAGGGGATGTCCTGAAGACACTGTCCATATTGTTCTGTGGCAAGCTGAATGTGTTCTAAGAACTCTCGCGGTGTCCTGAAATGTTCACAAAAACAAAATGGGGGTGTTCTGAGGACGCTGTCCGTATTGTTCTGTGTCAAGTTGAAAGTGTTCTAAGAACTCACGCGGTGTCCTGAAATGTTCGTAGGGCGCGTCCTGAAGACGCTGTCCGTATTGTTCTGTGGCAAGCTGAATGTGTTCTAAGAACTCTCGCGGTGTCCTGAAATGTTTGCAAATAAACAAAATGGGGGTGTGTTCTAAGAACTCACGCGGTGTCCTCAATTGTTCGTAGGGGGTGTCCTGAAGACGCTGTCCGTATTGTTCTGTGACAAGCCGAATGTGTTCTAACAACTCTCGTGGTGTCCTGAAATGTTCGCAAAAACAAAATAGGGTGTTCTGAGGACCTGTCCGTATTGTTCGTTGTCAAGTTGAAAGTGTTCTAAGAACTCTCGCGGTGTTCTGAAATGTTCATAGGGTGTGTTCTGAAGACGCTGTCCGTATTGTTTGTTGTCAAGTTGAAAGTGTTCTAAGAACTCTTGCGGTGTTCTGAAATGTTCGTAGGGGGTGTCCTGAAGACGCTGTCTGTATTGTTCGATGGCAAGTTGAATGTGTTCTAAGAACTTTCGCCGTGTCCTGAAACGTTCGCAATTAAACAAAATGGGGGTGTTCTGAGAACGCCTTCCGTATTGTTTGTTGTCAAGTTGAAAGTGTTGTAAGAACTCTCGCGGTGTCCTGAAATGTGTATAGAGGGTGTCCTGAAGACGCTGTCTGTATTGTTCTGTGGCAAACTGAAAGTCTTCTAAGAACTCACGCGGTGTCCTGAAATGTTCGTAGGGGGTGTCCTGAAGACGCTGTCCGTATTCTTCTGTGGTGAGCTGAATGTGTTCTAAGAAGTCTCACGGTGTCCTGAAATGTTTGCAAATAAACAAAATGAGGTTGTGTTCTAAGAACTCTTGTGGTGTCCTGAAATGTTCGCAAAAACAAAATGGGGGTGTTCTGAGGACGCTGTCCGTATTGTTCGTTGTCAAGTTGAAAGTGTTCTAAGAACTCTCACGGTGTTCTGAAATGTTCGTAGGGGGTGTTCTGAAGACCCTGTCCGTATTGTTCTGTGGCAAGCTGAAAGTGTTCTAAGAACTCACGCAGTGTCCTGAAATGTTCGTAGGGGGTGTCCCGAAGACGCTGTCCGTATTGTTCTGTGGCAACCTGAATGTGTTCTAAGAAGTCTTGCAGTGTCCTGAAATGTTCACAAATAAACAAAATGGGGGTGTTCTCAGGACGCTGTCCGTATTGTTCGTTGTCAAGTTGAAAGTGTCCTAAGAACTCTCGCGGTGTCCTGAAATGTTCGTAGGGGGTTTCCTGAAGACGCTGTCCGTATTGTTCTCTCTCAAGTTGAAAGTGTTCTAAGAACTCTCGCGGTGTCCTGAAATGTTTGCAAATAAACAAAATGGGGGTGTTCTGAGAACGCTGTCCGTATTGTTTGTTGTCAAGTTGAAAGTGTTGTAAGAACTCTCGCGGTGTCCTGAAATGTTTGTAGGGGGTGTCCTGAAGACGCTGTCCGTATTGTTCTGTGGCAAGCTGAATGTGTTCTAAGAACTCTTGCGGTGTCCTGAAATGTTTGCAAATAAACAAAATGGGGTGTGTTCTAAAAACTCACGCGGTGTCCTCAAATGTTCATAGGGGGTGTCCTGAAGACGCTGTCCGTATTGTTCTGTGGCAAGCTGAATGTTTTCTAACAACTCTCGTGGTGTCCTGAAATGTTCGCAAAAACAAAATGGGGGTGTTTTGAGGACGGTGTCTGTATTGTTCGTTGTCAAGTTGAAAGTGTTCTAAGAACTCTTGCGGTGTTCTGAAATGTTCGTACGGGGTGTCCTGAAGACGCTGTCCATATTGTTCGATGGCAAGTTGAATGTGTTCTAAGAACTCTCGCGGTGTCCTGAAATGTTTGCAAATAAACAAAATGGGGGTGTTCTGAGAACGCTGTCCGTATTGTTTGTTGTCAAGTTGAAAGTGTTGTAAGAACTCTCGCGGTGTCCTGAAATTTTCATAAGGGGTGTCCTGAAGACGCTGTCCGTATTGTTCTGTGGCAAGCTGAATGTGTTCTAAGAAGTCTCGCGGTGTCCTGAAATGTTTGCAAATAAACAAAATGGGGGTGTGTTCTAAGAACTCACGCGGTCTCCTCATGTTCGTAGGGGGTGTCCTGAAGACGCTGTCCGTATTGTTCTGTGGCAAGCTGAATGTGTTCTAAGAACTCTCGCAGTGTCCTGAAATGTTCACAAAAACAAAATGGGAGTGTTCTGAGGACGCTGTCCTTATTGTTCATTGTCAAGTTGAAAGTGTTCTAAGAACTCACGCGGTGTCCTGAAATGTTCGTAGGGCTTGTCCTGAAGACACTGTCCATATTGTTCTGTGGCAAGCTGAATGTGTTCTAAGAACTCTCGCGGTGTCCTGAAATGTTTGCAAATAAACAAAATGGGGGTGTGTTCTAAGAACTCACGCGGTGTCCTCAAATGTTCGTAGGGGGTGTCCTGAAGACGCTGTCCGTATTGTTCTGTGGCAAGCTGAATGTGTTCTAACAACTCTCACGGTGTCCTGAAATGTTTGCAAATATACAAAATGGGGGTGTGTTCTAAAAACTCACGCGGTGTCCTCAAATGTTCGTAGGGGGTGTCCTGAAGACGCTGTCCGTATTGTTCTGTGGCAAGCTGAATGTTTTCTAACAACTCTCGTGGTGTCCTGAAATGTTCGCAAAAATAAAATGGGGGTGTTCTGAGGACGCTGTCTGTATTGTTCGTTGTCAAGTTGAAAGTGTTCTAAGAACTCTTGCGGTGTTCTGAAATGTTCGTACGGGGTGCCCTGAAGACGCTGTCCATATTGTTCGTTGTCAAGTTGAATGTGTTCTAAGAACTCTCGCGGTGTCCTGAAATGTTTGTAGGGGGTGTCCTGAAGACGCTGTCCGTATTCTTCTGTGGTGAGCTGAATGTGTTCTAAGAAGTCTCACGGTATCCTGAAATGTTTGCAAATAAACAAAATGAGGTTGTGTTCTAAGAACTCTCGTGGTGTCCTGAAATGTTCGCAAAAACAAAATGGGGGTGTTCTGAGGACGCTGTCCGTATTGTTCGTTGTCAAGTTGAAAGTGTTCTAAGAACTCTCACGGTGTTCTGAAATGTTCGTAGGGGGTGTTCTGAAGACCCTGTCCGTATTGTTCTGTGGCAAGCTGAAAGTGTTCTAAGAACTCACGCGGTGTCCTGAAATGTTCGTAGGGGGTGTCCCGAAGACGCTGTCCGTATTGTTCTGTGGCAACCTGAATGTGTTCTAAGAAGTCTTGCAGTGTCCTGAAATGTTCACAAATAAACAAAATGGGGGTGTTCTCAGGACGCTGTCCGTATTGTTCGTTGTCAAGTTGAAAGTGTCCTAAGAACTCTCGCGGTGTCCTGAAATGTTCGTAGGGGGTTTCCTGAAGACGCTTTCCGTATTGTTCTCTCTCAAGTTGAAAGTGTTCTAAGAACTCTCGCGGTGTCCTGAAATGTTTGCAAATAAACAAAATGGGGGTGTTCTGAGAACGCTGTCCGTATTGTTTGTTGTCAAGTTGAAAGTGTTGTAAGAACTCTCGCGGTGTCCTGAAATGTTTGTAGGGGGTGTCCTGAAGACGCTGTCCGTATTGTTCTGTGGCAAGCTGAATGTGTTCTAAGAACTCTTGCGGTGTCCTGAAATGTTTGCAAATAAACAAAATGGGGGTGTGTTCTAAAAACTCACGCGGTGTCCTCAAATGTTCATAGGGGGTGTCCTGAAGACGCTGTCCGTATTGTTCTGTGGCAAGCTGAATGTTTTCTAACAACTCTCGTGGTGTCCTGAAATGTTCGCAAAAACAAAATGGGGGTGTTTTGAGGACGGTGTCTGTATTGTTCGTTGTCAAGTTGAAAGTGTTCTAAGAACTCTTGCGGTGTTCTGAAATGTTCGTACGGGGTGTCCTGAAGACGCTGTCCATATTGTTCGATGGCAAGTTGAATGTGTTCTAAGAACTCTCGCGGTGTCCTGAAATGTTTGCAAATAAACAAAATGGGGGTGTTCTGAGAACGCTGTCCGTATTGTTTGTTGTCAAGTTGAAAGTGTTGTAAGAACTCTCGCGGTGTCCTGAAATTTTCATAAGGGGTGTCCTGAAGACGCTGTCCGTATTGTTCTGTGGCAAGCTGAATGTGTTCTAAGAAGTCTCGCGGTGTCCTGAAATGTTTGCAAATAAACAAAATGGGGGTGTGTTCTAAGAACTCACGCGGTCTCCTCATGTTCGTAGGGGGTGTCCTGAAGACGCTGTCCGTATTGTTCTGTGGCAAGCTGAATGTGTTCTAAGAACTCTCGCAGTGTCCTGAAATGTTCACAAAAACAAAATGGGAGTGTTCTGAGGACGCTGTCCTTATTGTTCATTGTCAAGTTGAAAGTGTTCTAAGAACTCACGCGGTGTCCTGAAATGTTCGTAGGGCTTGTCCTGAAGACACTGTCCATATTGTTCTGTGGCAAGCTGAATGTGTTCTAAGAACTCTCGCGGTGTCCTGAAATGTTTGCAAATAAACAAAATGGGGGTGTGTTCTAAGAACTCACGCGGTGTCCTCAAATGTTCGTAGGGGGTGTCCTGAAGACGCTGTCCGTATTGTTCTGTGGCAAGCTGAATGTATTCTAACAACTCTCACGGTGTCCTGAAATGTTCGCAAAAACAAAATGGGGTGTTCTGAGGACGCTGTCCGTATTGTTCGTTGTCAAGTTGAAAGTGTTCTAAGAACTCTCGCGGTGTTCTGAAATGTTCATAGGGGGTGTTCTGAAGACGCTGTCCGTATTGTTCGTTGTCAAGTTGAAAGTGTTCTAAGAACTCTCGCGGTGTTCTGAAATGTTCGTAGGGGGTGTCCTGAAGACGCTGTCTGTATTGTTCGATGGCAATTTGAATGTGTTCTAAGAACTCTCGCAGTGTACTGAAATGTTCGCAAATAAACAAAATGGGGGTGTTCTGAGAACGCTGTCCGTATTGTTTGTTGTCAAGTTGAAAGTGTTGTAAGAACTCTTGCGGTGTCCTGAAATGTTCGTAGAGGGTGTCCTGAAGACGCTGTCTGTATTGTTCTTTGGCGAGCTGAATGTGTTCTAAGAAGTCTCACGGTGTCCTGAAATGTTTGCAAATAAACAAAATGAGGTTGTGTTCTAAGAACTCTCGTGGTGTCCTGAAATGTTCGCAAAAACAAAATGGGGGTGTTCTGAGGACGCTGTCCGTATTGTTCTGTGGCAAGCTGAAAGTGTTCTAAGAACTCACGCGGTGTCCTGAAATGTTCGTAGGGGGTGTCCTGAAGACGCTGTCCATATTCTTCTTTGGCGAGCTGAATGTGTTCTAAGAAGTCTCACGGTGTCCTGAAATGTTTGCAAATAAACAAAATGAGGTTGTGTTCTAAGAACTCTCGTGGTGTCCTGAAATGTTCGCAAAAACAAAATGGGGGTGTTCTGAGGACGCTGTCCGTATTGTTCGTTGTCAAGTTGAAAGTGTTCTAAGAACTCTCACGGTGTTCTGAAATGTTCGTAGGGGGTGTTCTGAAGACCCTGTCCGTATTGTTCTGTGGCAAGCTGAAAGTGTTCTAAGAACTCACGCGGTGTCCTGAAATGTTCGTAGGGGGTGTCCTGAAGACGCTGTCCGTATTGTTCTGTGGCAAGCTGAATGTGTTCTAAGAAGTCTTGCAGTGTCCTGAAATGTTCACAAATAAACAAAATGGGGGTGTTCTCAGGACGCTGTCCGTATTGTTCGTTGTCAAGTTGAAAGTGTTCTAAGAACTCTCGCGGTGTCCTGAAATGTTCGTAGGGGGTTTCCTGAAGACGCTGTCCGTATTGTTCTCTCTCAAGTTGAAAGTGTTCTAAGAACTCTCGCGGTGTCCTGAAATGTTTGCAAATAAACAAAATGGGGGTGTTCTGAGAACGCTGTCCGTATTGTTTGTTGTCAAGTTGAAAGTGTTCTAAGAACTCTCGCGGTGTCCTGAAATGTTTGTAGGGGGTGTCCTGAAGACGCTGTCCGTATTGTTCTGTGGCAAGCTGAATGTGTTCTAAGAACTCTTGCGGTGTCCTGAAATGTTTGCAAATAAACAAAATGGGGGTGCGTTCTAAAAACTCACGCGGTGTCCTCAAATGTTCGTAGGGGGTGTCCTGAAGACGCTGTCCGTATTGTTCTGTGGCAAGCTGAATGTTTTCTAGCAACTCTCGTGGTGTCCTGAAATGTTTGCAAAAACAAAATGGCGGTGTTTTGAGGACGCTGTCTGTATTGTTCGTTGTCAAGTTGAAAGTGTTCTAAGAACTCTCGCGGTGTTCTGAAATGTTCGTACGGGGTGTCCTGAAGACGCTGTCCATATTGTTCAATGGCAAGTTGAATGTGTTCTAAGAACTCTCGCGGTGTCCTGAAATGTTTGCAAATAAACAAAATGAGGTTGTGTTCTAAGAACTCTCGTGGTGTCCTGAAATGTTCGCAAAAACAAAATGGGGGTGTTCTGAGGACGCTGTCCGTATTGTTTGTTGTCAAGTTGAAAGTGTTCTAAGAACTCTCACGGTGTTCTGAAATGTTCGTAGGGGGTGTTCTGAAGACCCTGTCCGTATTGTTCTGTGGCAAGCTGAAAGTGTTCTAAGAACTCACGCGGTGTCCTGAAATGTTCGTAGGGGGTGTCCCGAAGACGCTGTCCGTATTGTTCTGTGGCAACCTGAATGTGTTCTAAGAAGTCTTGCAGTGTCCTGAAATGTTCACAAATAAACAAAATGGGGGTGTTCTCAGGACGCTGTCCGTATTGTTCGTTGTCAAGTTGAAAGTGTCCTAAGAACTCTCGCGGTGTCCTGAAATGTTCCTAGGGGGTTTCCTGAAGACGCTGTCCGTATTGTTCTCTCTCAAGTTGAAAGTGTTCTAAGAACTCTCGCGGTGTCCTGAAATGTTTGCAAATAAACAAAATGGGGGTGTTCTGAGAACGCTGTCCGTATTGTTTGTTGTCAAGTTGAAAGTGTTGTAAGAACTCTCGCGGTGTCCTGAAATGTTTGTAGGGGGTGTCCTGAAGACGCTGTCCGTATTGTTCTGTGGCAAGCTGAATGTGTTCTAAGAACTCTTGCGGTGTCCTGAAATGTTTGCAAATAAACAAAATGGGGGTGTGTTCTAAAAACTCACGCGGTGTCCTCAAATGTTCATAGGGGGTGTCCTGAAGACGCTGTCCATATTGTTCTGTGGCAAGCTGAATGTTTTCTAACAACTCTCGTGGTGTCCTGAAATGTTCGCAAAAACAAAATGGGGGTGTTTTGAGGACGGTGTCTGTATTGTTCGTTGTCAAGTTGAAAGTGTTCTAAGAACTCTCGCGGTGTCCTGAAATTTTCATAAGGGGTGTCCTGAAGACGCTGTCCGTATTGTTCTGTGGCAAGCTGAATGTGTTCTAAGAAGTCTCGCGGTGTCCTGAAATGTTTGCAAATAAACAAAATGGGGGTGTGTTCTAAGAACTCACGCGGTCTCCTCATGTTCGTAGGGGGTGTCCTGAAGACGCTGTCCGTATTGTTCTGTGGCAAGCTGAATGTGTTCTAAGAACTCTCGCAGTGTCCTGAAATGTTCACAAAAACAAAATGGGAGTGTTCTGAGGACGCTGTCCTTATTGTTCATTGTCAAGTTGAAAGTGTTCTAAGAACTCACGCGGTGTCCTGAAATGTTCGTAGGGCTTGTCCTGAAGACACTGTCCGTATTGTTCTGTGGCAAGCTGAATGTGTTCTAAGAACTCTCGCGGTGTCCTGAAATGTTTGCAAATAAACAAAATGGGGGTGTGTTCTAAGAACTCACGCGGTGTCCTCAAATGTTCGTAGGGGGTGTCCTGAAGACGCTGTCCGTATTGTTCTGTGGCAAGCTGAATGTGTTCTAACAACTCTCACGGTGTCCTGAAATGTTCGCAAAAACAAAATCGGGTGTTCTGAGGACGCTGTCCGTATTGTTCGTTGTCAAGTTGAAAGTGTTCTAAGAACTCTCGCAGTGTTCTGAAATGTTCGTAGGGGGTGTCCTGAAGACGCTGTCTGTATTGTTCGATGGCAAGCTGAATGTGTTCTAACAACTCACGGTGTCCTGAAATGTTCGCAAAAACAAAATGGGGTGTTCTGAGGACGCTGTCCGTATTGTTCGTTGTCAAGTTGAAAGTGTTCTAAGAACTCTCGCAGTGTTCTGAAATGTTCATAGGGGGTGTTCTGAAGACGCTGTCCGTATTGTTCGTTGTCAAGTTGAAAGTGTTCTAAGAACTCTCGCTGTGTTCTGAAATGTTCGTAGGGGGTGTCCTGAAGAAGCTGTCTGTATTGTTCGATGGCAATTTGAATGTGTTCTAAGAACTCTCGCGGTGTACTGAAATGTTCGCAAATAAACAAAATGGGGGTGTTCTGAGAACGCTGTCCGTATTGTTTGTTGTCAACTTGAAAGTGTTGTAAGAACTCTCGCGGTGTCCTGAAATGTTCGTAGAGGGTGTCCTGAAGACGCTGTCTGTATTGTTCTGTGGCAAACTGAAAGTCTTCTAAGAACTCACGCGGTGTCCTGAAATGTTCGTAGGGGGTGTCCTGAAGACGCTGTCCATATTCTTCTGTGGCGAGCTGAATGTGTTCTAAGAAGTCTCACGGTGTCCTGAAATGTTTGCAAATAAACAAAATGAGGTTGTGTTCTAAGAACTCTCGTGGTGTCCTGAAATGTTCGCAAAAACAAAATGGGGGTGTTCTGAGGACGCTGTCCGTATTGTTCGTTGTCAAGTTGAAAGTGTTCTAAGAACTCTCACGGTGTTCTGAAATGTTCGTAGGGGGTGTTCTGAAGACCCTGTCCGTATTGTTCTGTGGCAAGCTGAAAGTGTTCTAAGAACTCACGCGGTGTCCTGAAATGTTCGTAGGGGGTGTCCTGAAGAGGCTGTCCGTATTGTTCTGTGGCAAGCTGAATGTGTTCTAAGAAGTCTTGCAGTGTCCTGAAATGTTCACAAATAAACAAAATGGGGGTGTTCTCAGGACGCTGTCCGTATTGTTCGTTGTCAAGTTGAAAGTGTCCTAAGAACTCTCGCGGTGTCCTGAAATGTTCGTAGGGGGTTTCCTGAAGACGCTGTCCGTATTGTTCTCTCTCAAGTTGAAAGTGTTCTAAGAACTCTCGCGGTGTCCTGAAATGTTTGCAAATAAACAAAATGGGGGTGTTCTGAGAACGCTGTCCGTATTGTTTGTTGTCAAGTTGAAAGTGTTCTAAGAACTCTCGCGGTGTCCTGAAATGTTTGTAGGGGGTGTCCTGAAGACGCTGTCCGTATTGTTCTGTGGCAAGCTGAATGTGTTCTAAGAACTCTTGCGGTGTCCTGAAATGTTTGCAAATAAACAAAATGGGGGTGCGTTCTAAAAACTCACGCGGTGTCCTCAAATGTTCGTAGGGGGTGTCCTGAAGACGCTGTCCGTATTGTTCTGTGGCAAGCTGAATGTTTTATAGCAACTCTCGTGGTGTCCTGAAATGTTTGCAAAAACAAAATGGCGGTGTTTTGAGGACGCTGTCTGTATTGTTCGTTGTCAAGTTGAAAGTGTTCTAAGAACTCTCGCGGTGTTCTGAAATGTTCGTACGGGGTGTCCTGAAGACGCTGTCCATATTGTTCGATGGCAAGTTGAATGTGTTCTAAGAACTCTCGCGGTGTCCTGAAATGTTTGCAAATAAACAAAATAGGGGTGTGTTCTAAGAACTCACGCGGTGTCCTCAATCGTTCGTAGGGGGTGTCCTGAAGACGCTGTCCGTATTGTTCTGTGGCAAGCTGAATGTGTTCTAACAACTCTCATGGTGTCCTGAAATGTTCGCAAAAACAAAATGGGGTGTTCTGAGAACGCTGTCCGTATTGTTTGTTGTCAAGTTGAAAGTGTTGTAAGAACTCTCGCGGTGTCCTGAAATTTTCATAGGGGGTGTCCTGAAGACGCTGTCCTGTTCTGTGGCAAGCTGAATGTGTTCTAAGAAGTCTTGCGGTGTCCTAAAATGTTTGCAAATAAACAAAATGGGGGTGTGTTCTAAGACCTCACGCGGTCTCCTCATGTTCGTAGTGGGTGTCCTGAAGACGCTGTCCGTATTGTTCTGTGGCAAGCTGAATGTGTTCTAACAACTCTCACGGTCTCCTGAAATGTTCGCAAAAACAAAATCGGGTGTTCTGAGGACGCTGTCCGTATTGTTCGTTGTCAAGTTGAAAGTGTTCTAAGAACTCTCGCAGTGTTCTGAAATGTTCGTAGGGGGTGTCCTGAAGACGCTGTCTGTATTGTTCGATGGCAAGCTGAATGTGTTCTAAGAAGTCTCGCAGTGTCCTAAAATGTTTGCAAATAAACAAAATGGGGGTGTGTTCTAAGAACTCACGCGGTCTCCTCATGTTCGTAGGGGGTGTCCTGAAGACGCTGTCCGTATTGTTCTGTGGCAAGCTGAATGTGTTCTAACAACTCTCATGGTGTCCTGAAATGTTCGCAAAAACAAAATGGGGTGTTCTGAGAACGCTGTCCGTATTGTTTGTTGTCAAGTTGAAAGTGTTGTAAGAACTCTCGCGGTGTCCTGAAATTTTCATAGGGGGTGTCCTGAAGACGCTGTCCTGTTCTGTGGCAAGCTGAATGTGTTCTAAGAAGTCTCGCGGTGTCCTAAAATGTTTGCAAATAAACAAAATGGGGGTGTGTTCTAAGACCTCACGCGGTCTCCTCATGTTCGTAGTGGGTGTCCTGAAGACGCTGTCCGTATTGTTCTGTGGCAAGCTGAATGTGTTCTAACAACTCTCACGGTCTCCTGAAATGTTCGCAAAAACAAAATCGGGTGTTCTGAGGACGCTGTCCGTATTGTTCGTTGTCAAGTTGAAAGTGTTCTAAGAACTCTCGCAGTGTTCTGAAATGTTCGTAGGGGGTGTCCTGAAGACGCTGTCTGTATTGTTCGATGGCAAGCTGAATGTGTTCTAAGAAGTCTCGCGGTGTCCTAAAATGTTTGCAAATAAACAAAATGGGGGTGTGTTCTAAGAACTCACGCGGTCTCCTCATGTTCGTAGGGGGTGTCCTGAAGACGCTGTCCGTATTGTTCTGTGGCAAGCTGAATGTGTTCTAACAACTCTCATGGTGTCCTGAAATGTTCGCAAAAACAAAATGGGGTGTTCTGAGAACGCTGTCCGTATTGTTTGTTGTCAAGTTGAAAGTGTTGTAAGAACTCTCGCGGTGTCCTGAAATTTTCATAGGGGGTGTCCTGAAGACGCTGTCCTGTTCTGTGGCAAGCTGAATGTGTTCTAAGAAGTCTCGCGGTGTCCTAAAATGTTTGCAAATAAACAAAATGGGGGTGTGTTCTAAGACCTCACGCGGTCTCCTCATGTTCGTAGTGGGTGTCCTGAAGACGCTGTCCGTATTGTTCTGTGGCAAGCTGAATGTGTTCTAACAACTCTCACGGTCTCCTGAAATGTTTGCAAAAACAAAATCGGGTGTTCTGAGGACGCTGTCCGTATTGTTCGTTGTCAAGTTGAAAGTGTTCTAAGAACTCTCGCAGTGTTCTGAAATGTTCGTAGGGGGTGTCCTGAAGACGCTGTCTGTATTGTTCGATGGCAAGCTGAATGTGTTCTAAGAAGTCTCGCGGTGTCCTAAAATGTTTGCAAATAAACAAAATGGGGGTGTGTTCTAAGAACTCACGCGGTCTCCTCATGTTCGTAGGGGGTGTCCTGAAGACGCTGTCCGTATTGTTCTGTGGCAAGCTGAATGTGTTCTAACAACTCTCACGGTCTCCTGAAATGTTCGCAAAAACAAAATGGGGTGTTCTGAGGACGCTGTCCGTATTGTTCGTTGTCAAGTTGAAAGTGTTCTAAGAACTCTCGCAGTGTTCTGAAATGTTCGTAGGGGGTGTCCTGAAGACGCTGTCTGTATTGTTCGATGGCAAGCTGAATGTGTTCTAACAACTCTCACGGTGTCCTGAAATGTTCGCAAAAACAAAATGGGGTGTTCTGAGGACGCTGTCCGTATTGTTCGTTGTCAAGTTGAAAGTGTTCTAAGAACTCTCGCGGTGTTCTGAAATGTTCATAGGGGGTGTTCTGAAGACGCTGTCCGTATTGTTCGTTGTCAAGTTGAAAGTGTTCTAAGAACTCTCGCGGTGTTCTGAAATGTTCGTAGGGGGTGTCCTGAAGACGCTGTCTGTATTGTTCGATGGCAAGTTGAATGTGTTCTAAGAACTCTCGCGGTGTCCTGAAATGTTCGCAAATAAACAAAATGGGGGTGTTCTGAGAACGCTGTCCGTATTGTTTGTTGTCAAGTTGAAAGTGTTGTAAGAACTCTCGCGGTGTCCTGAAATGTTCGTAGAGGGTGTCCTGAAGACGCTGTCTGTATTGTTCTGTGGCAAACTGAAAGTCTTCTAAGAACTCACGCGGTGTCCTGAAATGTTCGTAGGGGGTGTCCTGAAGACGCTGTCCATATTCTTCTGTTGCGAGCTGAATGTGTTCTAAGAAGTCTCACGGTGTCCTGAAATGTTTGCAAATAAACAAAATGAGGTTGTGTTCTAAGAACTCTCGTGGTGTCCTGAAATGTTCGCAAAAACAAAATGGGGGTGTTCTGAGGACGCTGTCCGTATTGTTCGTTGTCAAGTTGAAAGTGTTCTAAGAACTCTCACGGTGTTCTGAAATGTTCGTAGGGGGTGTTCTGAAGACCCTGTCCGTATTATTCTGTGGCAAGCTGAAAGTGTTCTAAGAACTCACGCGGTGTCCTGAAATGTTCGTAGGGGGTGTCCTGAAGACGCTGTCCGTATTGTTCTGTGGCAAGCTGAATGTGTTCTAAGAAGTCTTGCAGTGTCCTGAAATGTTCACAAATAAACAAAATGGGGGTGTTCTCAGGACGCTGTCCGTATTGTTTGTTGTCAAGTTGAAAGTGTCCTAAGAACTCTCGCAGTGTCCTGAAATGTTCGTAGGGGGTTTCCTGAAGAGGCTGTCCGTATTGTTCTATCTCAAGTTGAAACTGTTCTAAGAACTCTCGCGGTGTCCTGAAATGTTTGTAGGGGGTGTCCTGAAGACGCTGTCCGTATTGTTCTGTGGCAAGCTGAATGTGTTCTAAGAACTCTTGCAGTGTCCTGAAATGTTTGCAAATAAACAAAATGGGGGTGTGTTCTAAAAACTCACGCGGTGTCCTCAAATGTTCGTAGGGGGTGTCCTGAAGATGCTGTCCGTATTGTTCTGTGGCAAGCTGAATGTTTTCTAACAACTCTCGTCGTGTCCTGAAATGTTCGCAAAAACACAATGGCGGTGTTTTGAGGACGCTGTCTGTATTGTTCGTTGTCAAGTTGAAAGTGTTCTAAGAACTCTCGTGGTGTTCTGAAATGTTCGTACGGGGTGTCCTGAAGACGCTGTCCATATTGTTCGATGGCAAGTTGAATGTGTTCTAAGAACTCTCGCGGTGTCCTGAAATGTTTGCAAATAAACAAAATGGGGGTGTGTTCTAAGAACTCACGCGGTGTCCTCAATCGTTCGTAGGGGGTGTCCTGAAGACGCTGTCCGTATTGTTCTGTGGCAAGCTGAATGTGTTCTAACAACTCTCATGGTGTCCTGAAATGTTCTCAAAAACAAAATGGGGTGTTCTGAGAACGCTGTCCGTATTGTTTGTTGTCAAGTTGAAAGTGTTGTAAGAACTCTCGCGGTGTCCTGAAATTTTCATAGGGGGTGTCCTGAAGACGCTGTCCGTATTGTTCTGTGGCAAGCTGAATGTGTTCTATGAAGTCTCGCGGTGTCCTAAAATGTTTGCAAATAAACAAAATGGGGGTGTGTTCTAAGAACTCACGCGGTCTCCTCATGTTCGTAGGGGGTGTCCTGAAGACGCTGTCCGTATTGTTCTGTGGCAAGCTGAATGTGTTCTAAGAACTCTCACGGTCTCCTGAAATGTTCGCAAAAACAAAATCGGGTGTTCTGAGGACGCTGTCCGTATTGTTCGTTGTCAAGTTGAAAGTGTTCTAAGAACTCTCTCAGTGTTCTGAAATGTTCGTAGGGGGTGTCCTGAAGACGCTGTCTGTATTGTTCGATGGCAATCTGAATGTGTTCTAACAACTCTCACGGTGTCCTGAAATGTTCGCAAAAACAAAATGGGGTGTTCTGAGGACGCTGTCCGTATTGTTCGTTGTCAAGTTGAAACTGTTCTAAGAACTCTCGCGGTGTTCTGAAATGTTCATAGGGGTGTTCTGAAGACGCTGTCCGTATTGTTCGTTGTCAAGTTGAAAGTGTTCTAAGAACTCTCGCGGTGTTCTGAAATGTTCGTAGGGGGTGTCCTGAAGACGCTGTCTGTATTGTTCGATGGCAAGTTGAATGTGTTCTAAGAACTCTCGCGGTGTCCTGAAATGTTCGCAAATAAACAAAATGGGGGTGTTCTGAGAACGCTGTCCGTATTGTTTGTTGTCAAGTTGAAAGTGTTGTAAGAACTCTCGCAGTGTCCTGAAATGTTCGTAGAGGGTGTCCTGAAGACGCTGTCTGTATTGTAATGTGGCAAGCTGAAAGTCTTCTAAGAACTCACGCGGTGTCCTGAAATGTTCGTAGGGGGTGTCCTGAAGACGCTGTCCGTATTCTTCTGTGGCAAGCTGAATGTGTTCTAAGAAGTCTCGCAGTGTCCTGAAATGTTTGCAAATAAACAAAATGAGGGTGTTTTCTAAGAACTCACGCGGTGTCCTCATGTTCGTAGGGGGTGTCCTGAAGAAGCTGTCCGTATTGTTCTGTGGCAAGCTGAATGTGTTCTAACAACTCTCGTGGTGTCCTGAAATGTTCGCAAAAACAAAATGGGGGTGTTCTGAGGACGCTGTCCGTATTGTTCGTTGTCAAGTTGAAAGTGTTCTAAGAACTCTCGCGGTGTTCTGAAATGTTCGTAGGGGTTGATCTGAAGACGCTGTCCGTATTGTTCGTGGTCAAGTTGAAAGTGTTCTAAGAACTCTCGCGGTGTTCTGAAATGTTCGTAGGGGTGTCCTGAAGACGCTGTCCGTATTGTTCGATGGCAAGTTGAATGTGTTCTAAGAACTCTCGCGGTGTCCTGAAATGTTCGCAAATAAACAAAATGGGGGTGTGTTCTAAGAACTCACGTGGTGTCCTCATGTTCGTAGGGGATGTCCTGAAGACGCTGTCCATATTGTTCTGTGGCAAGCTGAATGTGTTCTGAGAACTCTCGCCGGTCCTGAAATGTTCACAAAAACAAAATGGGGGTATTCTGAGGACGCTGTCCGTATTGTTCTGTGTCAAGTTGAAAGTGTTCTAAGAACTCTCGCGGTGTTCTGAAATGTTCGTAGGGGGTGTCCTGAAGACGCTGTCCGTATTGTTCGATGGCAAGTTGAATGTGTTCTAAGAACTCTCGCGGTGTCCTGAAATGTTTACAAATAAACAAAATGGGGGTGTTCTCAGGACACTGTCCGTATTGTTCGTTGTCAAGTTGAAAGTGTTCTAAGAACTCTCACGGTGTTCTGAAATGTTCATAGGGGGTGTTCTGAAGACGCTGTCCGTATTGTTCTGTGGCAAGCTGAAAGTGTTTAAGAACTCACGCGGTGTCCTGAAATGTTCGTAGTGGGTGTCCTGAAGACGCTGTCCGTATTGTTCTGTGGCAAGCTGAATGCGTTCTTAGAAGTCTTGCGGTGTCCTGAAATGTTCACAAATAAACAAAATGGGGGTGTTCTCAGGACGCTGTCCGTGTTGTTCGTTGTCAAGTTGAAAGTGTTCTAAGAACTCTCGCGGTGTCCTGAAATGTTCGTAGGGGGTGTCCTGAAGACGCTGTCCGTATTGTTCTCTCTCAAGTTGAAAGTGTTCTAAGAACTCACGCGGTGTCCTGAAATGTTCGTAGGGGGTGTCCTGAAGACGCTGTCCGTATTGTTCTGTGGCAAGCTGAATGTGTTCTAAGAACTCTCGCGGTGTCCTGAAATGTTTGCAAATAAACAAAATGGGGTTGTGTTCTAAGAACTCACGCGGTGTCCTCAAATGTTCGTAGGGGGTGTACTGAAGACGCTGTCCGTATTGTTCTGTGGCAAGCTGAATGTGTTCTAACAACTCTCGTGGTGTCCTGAAATGTTCGCAAAAACAAAATGGGGGTGTTCTGAGGACGCTGTCCGTATTGTTCGTTGTCAAGTTGAAAGTGTTCTAAGAACTCTCGCGGTGTTCTGAAATGTTCGTACGGGGTGTCCTGAAGACGCTGTCTGTATTGTTCGATGGCAAGTTGAATGTGTTCTAAGAACTCTCGCGGTGTCCTGAAATGTTCGCAAAAACAAAATGGGGGTGTTCTGAGAACGCTGTCCGTATTGTTTGTTGTCAAGTTGAAAGTGTTGTAAGATTTCTCGCGGTATCCTGAAATGTTCGTAGGGGGTGTCCTGAAGACGCTGTCCGTATTGTTCTGTGGCAAGCTGAAAGTGTTCTAAGAACTCACGCGGTGTCCTGAAATGTTCGTAGGGGGTGTCCTAAAGACGCTGTCCGTATTGTTCTGTGGCAAGCTGAAGGTGTTCTAAGAAGTCTCGCGGTGTCCTGAAATGTTTGCAAATAAACAAAATGGGGGTGTGTTCTAAGAACTCACGAGGTCTCCTCATGTTCGTAGGGGGTGTCCTGAAGACGCTGTCCGTATTGTTTCGTGGCAAGCTGAATGTGTTCTAAGAACTCTCGCAGTGTCCTGAAATGTTCACAAAAACAAAATGGGGGTGTTGTGAGGACGCTGTCCGTATTGTTCGTTGTCAAGTTGAAAGTGTTCTAAGAACGCCCACGGTGTTCTGAAATGTTCGTAGGGGGTGTCCTGAAGACGCTGTCCGTATTGTTCGATGGCAAGTTGAATGTGTTCTAAGAACTCTCGCGGTGTCCTGAAATGTTCGCAAATAAACAAAATGGGGGTGTTCTGAGGACACTGTCCGTATTGTTCGTTGTCAAGTTGAAAGTGTTCTAAGAACTCTCGCGGTGTCCTGAAATGTTCGCAAATAAACAAAATGGGGATGTTCTGAGAACGCTGTCCGTATTGTTGGTTGTCAAGTTGAAAGTGTTGTAAGAACTCTCGCGGTGTCCTGAAATGTTCGTAGGGGGTGTCCTGAAGATGCTGTCTGTATTGTTCTCTGGCAAGTTGAAAGTGTTCTAATAACTCTCGCAGTGTCCTGAAATGTTTGCAAATAAACAAAATGGGGTGTGTTCTGAGAACTCACGCGGTGTCCTGAAATGTTCGTATGGGGTGTCCTGAAGACGCTGTCCGTATTGTTCTGTGGCAAGCTGAAAGTGTTCTAAGAACTCACGCGGTGTCCTGAAATGTTCGTAGAGGGTGTCCTAAAGACGCTGTCCGTATTGTTCTGTGGCAAGCTGAAGGTGTTCTAAGAAGTCTCGCGGTGTCCTGAAATGTTTGCAAATAAACAAAATGGGGGTGTTCTGAGAACGCTGTCCGTATTGTTTGTTGTCAAGTTGAAAGTGTTGTAAGAACTCTCGCAGTGTCCTGAAATGTTCGTAGAGGGTGTCCTGAAGACGCTGTCTGTATTGTAATGTGGCAAGCTGAAAGTCTTCTAAGAACTCACGCGGTGTCCTGAAATGTTCGTAGGGGGTGTCCTGAAGTTCCTGTCCGTATTCATCTGTGGCAAGCTGAAGGTGTTCTAAGAACTCTCGCGGTGTCCTGAAATGTTCGCAAATAAACAAAATGGGGGTGTTCTGAGAACGCTGTCCGTATTGTTTGTTGTCAAGTTGAAAGTGTTGTAAGAACTCTCGCCGTGTCCTGAAATGTTCGTAGAGGGTGTCCTGAAGACGCTGTCTGTATTGTAATGTGGCAAGCTGAAAGTCTTCTAAGAACTCACGCGGTGTCCTGAAATGTTCGTAGGGGGTGTCCTGAAGACGCTGTCTGTATTCTTCTGTGGCAAGCTGAATGTGTTCTAAGAAGTCTCGCGGTGTCCTGAAATGTTTGCAAATAAACAAAATGAGGGTGTTTTCTAAGAACTCACGCGGTGTCCTCATGTTCGTAGGGGGTGTCCTGAAGAAGCTGTCCGTATTGTTCTGTGGCAAGCTGAATGTGTTCTAACAACTCTCGTGGTGTCCTGAAATGTTCGCAAAAACAAAATGGGGGTGTTCTGAGGACGCTGTCCGTATTGTTCGTTGTCAAGTTGAAAGTGTTCTAAGAACTCTCGCGGTGTTCTGAAATGTTCGTAGGGGTTGATCTGAAGACGCTGTCCGTATTGTTCGTGGTCAAGTTGAAAGTGTTCTAAGAACTCTCGCGGTGTTCTGAAATGTTCGTAGGGGTGTCCTGAAGACGCTGTCCGTATCGTTCGATGGCAAGTTGAATGTGTTCTAAGAACTCTCGCGGTGTCCTGAAATGTTCGCAAATAAACAAAAAGGGGGTGTGTTCTAAGAACTCACGCGGTGTCCTCATGTTCGTAGGGGATGTCCTGAAGACGCTGTCCATATTGTTCTGTGGCAAGCTGAATGTGTTCTGAGAACTCTCGCGGGTCCTGAAATGTTCACAAAAACAAAATGGGGGTATTCTGAGGACGCTGTCCGTATTGTTCTGTGTCAAGTTGAAAGTGTTCTAAGAACTCTCGCGGTGTTCTGAAATGTTCATAGGGGGTGTTCTGAAGATGCTGTCCGTATTGTTCATTGTCAAGTCGAAAGTGTTCCAAGAACTCTCGCGGTGTCCTGAAATGTTTGCAAATAAACAAAATGGGGGTGTTCTCAGAACGCTGTCCGTATTGTTTGTTGTCAAGTTGAAAGTGTTGTAAGAACTCTCGCGGTGTCCTGAAATGTTTGTAGGGGGTGTCCTGAAGACGCTGTCCGTATTGTTCATTGTCAAGTTGAAAGTGTTCTAAGAACTCTCGCGGTGTTCTGAAATGTTCGTAGGGGGTGTCCTGAAGACGCTGTCCGTATTGTTTGATGGCAAGTTGAATGTGTTCTAAGAACTCTCGCGGTGTCCTGAAATGTTTACAAATAAACAAAATGGGGGTATTCTCAGGACACTGTCCGTATTGTTCGTTGTCAAGTTGAAAGTGTTCTAAGAACTCTCACGGTGTTCTGAAATGTTCATAGGGGGTGTTCTGAAGACGCTGTCCGTATTGTTCTGTGGCAAGCTGAAAGTGTTTAAGAACTCATGCGGTGTCCTGAAATGTTCGTAGTGGGTGTCCTGAAGACGCTGTCCGTATTGTTCTGTGGCAAGCTGAATGCGTTCTTAGAAGTCTTGCGGTGTCCTGAAATGTTCACAAATAAACAAAATGGGGGTGTTCTCAGGACGCTGTCCGTGTTGTTCGTTGTCAAGTTGAAAGTGTTCTAAGAACTCTCGCGGTGTCCTGAAATGTTCGTAGGGGGTGTCCTGAAGACGCTGTCCGTATTGTTCTCTCTCAAGTTGAAAGTGTTCTAAGAACTCACGCGGTGTCCTGAAATGTTCGTAGGGGGTGTCCTGAAGACGCTGTCCGTATTGTTCTGTGGCAAGCTGAATGTGTTCTAAGAACTCTCGCGGTGTCCTGAAATGTTTGCAAATAAACAAAATGGGGTTGTGTTCTAAGAACTCACGCGGTGTCCTCAAATGTTCGTAGGGGGTGTACTGAAGACGCTGTCCGTATTGTTCTGTGGCAAGCTGAATGTGTTCTAACAACTCTCGTGGTGTCCTGAAATGTTCGCAAAAACAAAATGGGGGTGTTCTGAGGACGCTGTCCGTATTGTTCGTTGTCAAGTTGAAAGTGTTCTAAGAACTCTCGCGGTGTTCTGAAATGTTCGTACGGGGTGTCCTGAAGACGCTGTCTGTATTGTTCGATGGCAAGTTGAATGTGTTCTAAGAACTCTCGCGGTGTCCTGAAATGTTCGCAAAAACAAAATGGGGGTGTTCTGAGAACGCTGTCCGTATTGTTTGTTGTCAAGTTGAAATGTTGTAAGATTTCTCGCGGTATCCTGAAATGTTCGTAGGGGGTGTCCTGAAGACGCTGTCCGTTTTGTTCTGTGGCAAGCTGAAAGTGTTCTAAGAACTCACGCGGTGTCCTGAAATGTTCGTAGGGGGTGTCCTAAAGACGCTGTCCGTATTGTTCTGTGGCAAGCTGAAGGTGTTCTAAGAAGTCTCGCGGTGTCCTGAAATGTTTGCAAATAAACAAAATGGGGGTGTGTTCTAAGAACTCACGAGGTCTCCTCATGTTCGTAGGGGGTGTCCTGAAGACGCTGTCCGTATTGTTTCGTGGCAAGCTGAATGTGTTCTAAGAACTCTCGCAGTGTCCTGAAATGTTCACAAAAACAAAATGGGGGTGTTGTGAGGACGCTGTCCGTATTGTTCGTTGTCAAGTTGAAAGTGTTCTAAGAACGCCCACGGTGTTCTGAAATGTTCGTAGGGGGTGTCCTGAAGACGCTGTCCGTATTGTTCGATGGCAAGTTGAATGTGTTCTAAGAACTCTCGCGGTGTCCTGAAATGTTCGCAAATAAACAAAATGGGGGTGTTCTGAGGACACTGTCCGTATTGTTCGTTGTCAAGTTGAAAGTGTTGTAAGAACTCTCGCAGTGTCCTGAAATGTTCGTAGAGGGTGTCCTGAAGACGCTGTCTGTATTGTAATGTGGCAAGTTGAATGTGTTCTAAGAACTCTCGCGGTGTCCTGAAATGTTCGCAAATAAACAAAATGGGGGTGTTCTGAGAACGCTGTCCGTATTGTTTGTTGTCAAGTTGAAAGTGTTGTAAGAACTCTCGCAGTGTCCTGAAATGTTCGTAGAGGGTGTCCTGAAGACGCTGTCTGTATTGTAATGTGGCAAGCTGAAAGTCTTCTAAGAACTCACGCGGTGTCCTGAAATGTTCGTAGGGGGTGTCCTGAAGACGCTGTCCGTATTCTTCTGTGGCAAGCTGAATGTGTTCTAAGAAGTCTCGCAGTGTCCTGAAATGTTTGCAAATAAACAAAATGAGGGTGTTTTCTAAGAACTCACGCGGTGTCCTCATGTTCGTAGGGGGTGTCCTGAAGAAGCTGTCCGTATTGTTCTGTGGCAAGCTGAATGTGTTCTAACAACTCTCGTGGTGTCCTGAAATGTTCGCAAAAACAAAATGGGGGTGTTCTGAGGACGCTGTCCGTATTGTTCGTTGTCAAGTTGAAAGTGTTCTAAGAACTCTCGCGGTGTTCTGAAATGTTCGTAGGGGTTGATCTGAAGACGCTGTCCGTATTGTTCGTGGTCAAGTTGAAAGTGTTCTAAGAACTCTCGCGGTGTTCTGAAATGTTCGTAGGGGTGTCCTGAAGACGCTGTCCGTATTGTTCGATGGCAAGTTGAATGTGTTCTAAGAACTCTCGCGGTGTCCTGAAATGTTCGCAAATAAACAAAATGGGGGTGTGTTCTAAGAACTCACGTGGTGTCCTCATGTTCGTAGGGGATGTCCTGAAGACGCTGTCCATATTGTTCTGTGGCAAGCTGAATGTGTTCTGAGAACTCTCGCCGGTCCTGAAATGTTCACAAAAACAAAATGGGGGTATTCTGAGGACGCTGTCCGTATTGTTCTGTGGCAAGCTGAATGTGTTCTAAGAACTCTCGCGGTGTCCTGAAATGTTTGCAAATAAACAAAATGGGGTTGTGTTCTAAGAACTCACGCGGTGTCCTCAAATGTTCGTAGGGGGTGTACTGAAGACGCTGTCCGTATTGTTCTGTGGCAAGCTGAATGTGTTCTAACAACTCTCGTGGTGTCCTGAAATGTTCGCAAAAACAAAATGGGGGTGTTCTGAGGACGCTGTCCGTATTGTTCGTTGTCAAGTTGAAAGTGTTCTAAGAACTCTCGCGGTGTTCTGAAATGTTCGTACGGGGTGTCCTGAAGACGCTGTCTGTATTGTTCGTTGTCAAGTTGAAAGTGTTCTAAGAACTCTCACGGTGTTCTGAAATGTTCATAGGGGGTGTTCTGAAGACGCTGTCCGTATTGTTCTGTGGCAAGCTGAAAGTGTTTAAGAACTCATGCGGTGTCCTGAAATGTTCGTAGTGGGTGTCCTGAAGACGCTGTCCGTATTGTTCTGTGGCAAGCTGAATGCGTTCTTAGAAGTCTTGCGGTGTCCTGAAATGTTCACAAATAAACAAAATGGGGGTGTTCTCAGGACGCTGTCCGTGTTGTTCGTTGTCAAGTTGAAAGTGTTCTAAGAACTCTCGCGGTGTCCTGAAATGTTCGTAGGGGGTGTCCTGAAGACGCTGTCCGTATTGTTCTCTCTCAAGTTGAAAGTGTTCTAAGAACTCACGCGGTGTCCTGAAATGTTCGTAGGGGGTGTCCTGAAGACGCTGTCCGTATTGTTCTGTGGCAAGCTGAATGTGTTCTAAGAACTCTCGCGGTGTCCTGAAATGTTTGCAAATAAACAAAATGGGGTTGTGTTCTAAGAACTCACGCGGTGTCCTCAAATGTTCGTAGGGGGTGTACTGAAGACGCTGTCCGTATTGTTCTGTGGCAAGCTGAATGTGTTCTAACAACTCTCGTGGTGTCCTGAAATGTTCGCAAAAACAAAATGGGGGTGTTCTGAGGACGCTGTCCGTATTGTTCGTTGTCAAGTTGAAAGTGTTCTAAGAACTCTCGCGGTGTTCTGAAATGTTCGTACGGGGTGTCCTGAAGACGCTGTCTGTATTGTTCGATGGCAAGTTGAATGTGTTCTAAGAACTCTCGCGGTGTCCTGAAATGTTCGCAAAAACAAAATGGGGGTGTTCTGAGAACGCTGTCCGTATTGTTTGTTGTCAAGTTGAAAGTGTTGTAAGATTTCTCGCGGTATCCTGAAATGTTCGTAGGGGGTGTCCTGAAGACGCTGTCCGTATTGTTCTGTGGCAAGCTGAAAGTGTTCTAAGAACTCACGCGGTGTCCTGAAATGTTCGTAGGGGGTGTCCTAAAGACGCTGTCCGTATTGTTCTGTGGCAAGCTGAAGGTGTTCTAAGAAGTCTCGCGGTGTCCTGAAATGTTTGCAAATAAACAAAATGGGGGTGTGTTCTAAGAACTCACGAGGTCTCCTCATGTTCGTAGGGGGTGTCCTGAAGACGCTGTCCGTATTGTTTCGTGGCAAGCTGAATGTGTTCTAAGAACTCTCGCAGTGTCCTGAAATGTTCACAAAAACAAAATGGGGGTGTTGTGAGGACGCTGTCCGTATTGTTCGTTGTCAAGTTGAAAGTGTTCTAAGAACGCCCACGGTGTTCTGAAATGTTCGTAGGGGGTGTCCTGAAGACGCTGTCCGTATTGTTCGATGGCAAGTTGAATGTGTTCTAAGAACTCTCGCGGTGTCCTGAAATGTTTGCAAATAAACAAAATGGGGGTGTTCTGAGGACACTGTCCGTATTGTTCGTTGTCAAGTTGAAAGTGTTCTAAGAACTCTCGCGGTGTCCTGAAATGTTCGCAAATAAACAAAATGGGGATGTTCTGAGAACGCTGTCCGTATTGTTGGTTGTCAAGTTGAAAGTGTTGTAAGAACTCTCGCGGTGTCCTGAAATGTTCGTAGGGGGTGTCCTGAAGATGCTGTCTGTATTGTTCTCTGGCAAGTTGAAAGTGTTCTAATAACTCTCGCAGTGTCCTGAAATGTTTGCAAATAAACAAAATGGGGTGTGTTCTGAGAACTCACGCGGTGTCCTGAAATGTTCGTATGGGGTGTCCTGAAGACGCTGTCCGTATTGTTCTGTGGCAAGCTGAAAGTGTTCTAAGAACTCACGCGGTGTCCTGAAATGTTCGTAGAGGGTGTCCTAAAGACGCTGTCCGTATTGTTCTGTGGCAAGCTGAAGGTGTTCTAAGAAGTCTCGCGGTGTCCTGAAATGTTTGCAAATAAACAAAATGGGGGTGTTCTGAGAACGCTGTCCGTATTGTTTGTTGTCAAGTTGAAAGTGTTGTAAGAACTCTCGCAGTGTCCTGAAATGTTCGTAGAGGGTGTCCTGAAGACGCTGTCTGTATTGTAATGTGGCAAGCTGAAAGTCTTCTAAGAACTCACGCGGTGTCCTGAAATGTTCGTAGGGGGTGTCCTGAAGTTCCTGTCCGTATTCATCTGTGGCAAGCTGAAGGTGTTCTAAGAACTCTCGCGGTGTCCTGAAATGTTCGCAAATAAACAAAATGGGGGTGTTCTGAGAACGCTGTCCGTATTGTTTGTTGTCAAGTTGAAAGTGTTGTAAGAACTCTCGCCGTGTCCTGAAATGTTCGTAGAGGGTGTCCTGAAGACGCTGTCTGTATTGTAATGTGGCAAGCTGAAAGTCTTCTAAGAACTCACGCGGTGTCCTGAAATGTTCGTAGGGGGTGTCCTGAAGACGCTGTCCGTATTCTTCTGTGGCAAGCTGAATGTGTTCTAAGAAGTCTCGCGGTGTCCCGAAATGTTTGCAAATAAACAAAATGAGGGTGTTTTCTAAGAACTCACGCGGTGTCCTCATGTTCGTAGGGGGTGTCCTGAAGAAGCTGTCCGTATTGTTCTGTGGCAAGCTGAATGTGTTCTAACAACTCTCGTGGTGTCCTGAAATGTTCGCAAAAACAAAATGGGGGTGTTCTGAGGACGCTGTCCGTATTGTTCGTTGTCAAGTTGAAAGTGTTCTAAGAACTCTCGCGGTGTTCTGAAATGTTCGTAGGGGTTGATCTGAAGACGCTGTCCGTATTGTTCGTGGTCAAGTTGAAAGTGTTCTAAGAACTCTCGCGGTGTTCTGAAATGTTCGTAGGGGTGTCCTGAAGACGCTGTCCGTATTGTTCGATGGCAAGTTGAATGTGTTCTAAGAACTCTCGCGGTGTCCTGAAATGTTCGCAAATAAACAAAAAGGGGGTGTGTTCTAAGAACTCACGCGGTGTCCTCATGTTCGTAGGGGATGTCCTGAAGACGCTGTCCATATTGTTCTGTGGCAAGCTGAATGTGTTCTGAGAACTCTCGCGGGTCCTGAAATGTTCACAAAAACAAAATGGGGGTATTCTGAGGACGCTGTCCGTATTGTTCTGTGTCAAGTTGAAAGTGTTCTAAGAACTCTCGCGGTGTTCTGAAATGTTCATAGGGGGTGTTCTGAAGATGCTGTCCGTATTGTTCATTGTCAAGTCGAAAGTGTTCCAAGAACTCTCGCGGTGTCCTGAAATGTTTGCAAATAAACAAAATGGGGGTGTTCTCAGAACGCTGTCCGTATTGTTTGTTGTCAAGTTGAAAGTGTTGTAAGAACTCTCGCGGTGTCCTGAAATGTTTGTAGGGGGTGTCCTGAAGACGCTGTCCGTATTGTTCATTGTCAAGTTGAAAGTGTTCTAAGAACTCTCGCGGTGTTCTGAAATGTTCGTAGGGGGTGTCCTGAAGACGCTGTCCGTATTGTTTGATGGCAAGTTGAATGTGTTCTAAGAACTCTCGCGGTGTCCTGAAATGTTTACAAATAAACAAAATGGGGGTATTCTCAGGACTCTGTCCGTATTGTTCGTTGTCAAGTTGAAAGTGTTCTAAGAACTCTCACGGTGTTCTGAAATGTTCATAGGGGGTGTTCTGAAGACGCTGTCCGTATTGTTCTGTGGCAAGCTGAAAGTGTTTAAGAACTCATGCGGTGTCCTGAAATGTTCGTAGTGGGTGTCCTGAAGACGCTGTCCGTATTGTTCTGTGGCAAGCTGAATGCGTTCTTAGAAGTCTTGCGGTGTCCTGAAATGTTCACAAATAAACAAAATGGGGGTGTTCTCAGGACGCTGTCCGTGTTGTTCGTTGTCAAGTTGAAAGTGTTCTAAGAACTCTCGCGGTGTCCTGAAATGTTCGTAGGGGGTGTCCTGAAGACGCTGTCCGTATTGTTCTCTCTCAAGTTGAAAGTGTTCTAAGAACTCACGCGGTGTCCTGAAATGTTCGTAGGGGGTGTCCTGAAGACGCTGTCCGTATTGTTCTGTGGCAAGCTGAATGTGTTCTAAGAACTCTCGCGGTGTCCTGAAATGTTTGCAAATAAACAAAATGGGGTTGTGTTCTAAGAACTCACGCGGTGTCCTCAAATGTTCGTAGGGGGTGTACTGAAGACGCTGTCCGTATTGTTCTGTGGCAAGCTGAATGTGTTCTAACAACTCTCGTGGTGTCCTGAAATGTTCGCAAAAACAAAATGGGGGTGTTCTGAGGACGCTGTCCGTATTGTTCGTTGTCAAGTTGAAAGTGTTCTAAGAACTCTCGCGGTGTTCTGAAATGTTCGTACGGGGTGTCCTGAAGACGCTGTCTGTATTGTTCGATGGCAAGTTGAATGTGTTCTAAGAACTCTCGCGGTGTCCTGAAATGTTCGCAAAAACAAAATGGGGGTGTTCTGAGAACGCTGTCCGTATTGTTTGTTGTCAAGTTGAAATGTTGTAAGATTTCTCGCGGTATCCTGAAATGTTCGTAGGGGGTGTCCTGAAGACGCTGTCCGTTTTGTTCTGTGGCAAGCTGAAAGTGTTCTAAGAACTCACGCGGTGTCCTGAAATGTTCGTAGGGGGTGTCCTAAAGACGCTGTCCGTATTGTTCTGTGGCAAGCTGAAGGTGTTCTAAGAAGTCTCGCGGTGTCCTGAAATGTTTGCAAATAAACAAAATGGGGGTGTGTTCTAAGAACTCACGAGGTCTCCTCATGTTCGTAGGGGGTGTCCTGAAGACGCTGTCCGTATTGTTTCGTGGCAAGCTGAATGTGTTCTAAGAACTCTCGCAGTGTCCTGAAATGTTCACAAAAACAAAATGGGGGTGTTGTGAGGACGCTGTCCGTATTGTTCGTTGTCAAGTTGAAAGTGTTCTAAGAACGCCCACGGTGTTCTGAAATGTTCGTAGGGGGTGTCCTGAAGACGCTGTCCGTATTGTTCGATGGCAAGTTGAATGTGTTCTAAGAACTCTCGCGGTGTCCTGAAATGTTCGCAAATAAACAAAATGGGGGTGTTCTGAGGACACTGTCCGTATTGTTCGTTGTCAAGTTGAAAGTGTTCTAAGAACTCTCGCGGTGTCCTGAAATGTTCGCAAATAAACAAAATGGGGATGTTCTGAGAACGCTGTCCGTATTGTTGGTTGTCAAGTTGAAAGTGTTGTAAGAACTCTCGCGGTGTCCTGAAATGTTCGTAGGGGGTGTCCTGAAGATGCTGTCTGTATTGTTCTCTGGCAAGTTGAAAGTGTTCTAATAACTCTCGCAGTGTCCTGAAATGTTTGCAAATAAACAAAATGGGGTGTGTTCTGAGAACTCACGCGGTGTCCTGAAATGTTCGTATGGGGTGTCCTGAAGACGCTGTCCGTATTGTTCTGTGGCAAGCTGAAAGTGTTCTAAGAACTCACGCGGTGTCCTGAAATGTTCGTAGAGGGTGTCCTAAAGACGCTGTCCGTATTGTTCTGTGGCAAGCTGAAGGTGTTCTAAGAAGTCTCGCGGTGTCCTGAAATGTTTGCAAATAAACAAAATGGGGGTGTGTTCTAAGAACTCACGAGGTCTCCTCATGTTCGTAGGGGGTATCCTGAAGACGCTGTCCGTATTGTTCTGTGGCAAGCTGAATGTGTTCTAAGAACTCTCGCAGTGTCCTGAAATGTTCACAAAAACAAAATGGGGGTGTTGTGAGGATGCTGTCCGTATTGTTCGTTGTCAAGTTGAAAGTGTTCTAAGAACTCCCACGGTGTTCTGAAATGTTCGTAGGGGGTGTCCTGAAGACGCTGTCCGTATTGTTCGATGGCAAGTTGAATGTGTTCAAAGAACTCTCGCGGTGTCCTGAAATGTTCGCAAATAAACAAAATGGGGATGTTCTGAGAACACTGTCCGTATTGTTTGTTGTCAAGTTGAAAGTGTTGTAAGAACTCTCGCGGTGTCCTGAAATGTTCGTAGGGGGTGTCCTGAAGATGCTGTCTGTATTGTTCTCTGGCAAGTTGAAAGTGTTCTAATAACTCTCGCAGTGTCCTGAAATGTTTGCAAATAAACAAAATGGGGATATGTTCTAAGAACTCACGCGGTGTCCTCAAATGTTCGTAGGGGTGTCCTGAAGACGCTGTCCGTATTGTTCTGTGGCAAGCTGAATGTGTTCTATGAACTCTTGCAGTGTCCTGAAATGTTCTCAAATAAACAAAATGGGGGTATTCTGAGGACACTGCCGTATTGTTCGTTGTCAAGTTGAAAGTGTTCTAAGAACTCTCGCGGTGTTCTGAAATGTTCGTAGGGGGTGTCCTGAAGACCCTGTCCGTATTGTTCGATGGCAAGTTGAATGTGTTCTGAGAACTCACGCGGTGTCCTGAAATGTTCGTATGGGGTGTCCTGAAGACGCTGTCCGTATTGTTCTGTGGCAAGCTGAAAGTGTTCTAAGAACTCACGCGGTGTCCTGAAATGTTCGTAGAGGGTGTCCTAAAGACGCTGTCCGTATTGTTCTGTGGCAAGCTGAAGGTGTTCTAAGAAGTCTCGCGGTGTCCTGAAATGTTTGCAAATAAACAAAATGGGGGTGTGTTCTAAGAACTCACGAGGTCTCCTCATGTTCGTAGGGGGTATCCTGAAGACGCTGTCCGTATTGTTCTGTGGCAAGCTGAATGTGTTCTAAGAACTCTCGCAGTGTCCTGAAATGTTCACAAAAACAAAATGGGGGTGTTGTGAGGACGCTGTCCGTATTGTTCGTTGTCAAGTTGAAAGTGTTCTAAGAACTCTCGCGGTGTTCTGAAATGTTCGTAGGGGGTGTCCTGAAGACCCTGTCCGTATTGTTCGATGGCAAGTTGAATGTGTTCTAAGAACTCTCGCGGTGTCCTGAAATGTTCGCAAATAAACAAAATGGGGGTGTTCTGAGGACACTGTCCGTATTGTTCGTTGTCAAGTTGAAAGTGTTCAAAGAACTCTCGCGGTGTCCTGAAATGTTCGCAAATAAACAAAATGGGGATGTTCTGAGAACACTGTCCGTATTGTTTGTTGTCAAGTTGAAAGTGTTGTAAGAACTCTCGCGGTGTCCTGAAATGTTCGTAGGGGGTGTCCTGAAGATGCTGTCTGTATTGTTCTCTGGCAAGTTGAAAGTGTTCTAATAACTCTCGCAGTGTCCTGAAATGTTTGCAAATAAACAAAATGGGGATATGTTCTAAGAACTCACGCGGTGTCCTCAAATGTTCGTAGGGGGTGTCCTGAAGACGCTGTCCGTATTGTGCTGTGGCAAGCTGAATGTGTTCTATGAACTCTCGCAGTGTCCTGAAATGTTCTCAAATAAACAAAATGGGGGTATTCTGAGGACACTGCCGTATTGTTCGTTGTCAAGTTGAAAGTGTTCTAAGAACTCTCGCGGTGTTCTGAAATGTTCGTAGGGGGTGTCCTGAAGACCCTGTCCGTATTGTTCGATGGCAAGTTGAATGTGTTCTAAGAACTCTTGCGGTGTCCTGAAATGTTCGTAGGGGGTGTCCTGAAGACGCTGTCCGTATTGTTCGCTGTTAAATTGAAAGTGTTCTAAGAACACTGGTCATGTCCGTGGACATTAAAAGTTTCCATAGACCATAGTTGAAATATATGACTGTATGGGTGTGATATGCTGCAGTGATTGTGGCCAGGGCATAGAGTGTTGGGTGCATGACCATTTGGTCATACACCCAACACTCTATGCCCTGGCCACAACCACTGCAGCATATCACAGTTATAGTTGCTTATAACTTTGGGTCAAAAACAAATTTATAAGGAACACAGTTATAAGATATTATGGGTGGGATATGCTGCAATGGTTGTGGCTATGGTATAGAGTGTATAATATACTTAATGTTTGGTTTAGTAACAGGAGTACATGTATTTCTTGTTAATTTCTGTGATAAAAGAAAATAGCATGTTAGTATTAGTATTTTGTAATGACTTTTTTACATTGTATAATCAACATTTATTTTTTGGACCCTCATATTTAGTAGATTACAAACCAGAGTACTGTGCAATTTGCTCAGTTTCTGTGTTCATTGCTAAAATCATTGGGTCTGTGGGAGAAAAAAACAATCCATGTTGGATTAAAAAAACACCTTTTTTTGTTATGCTACAGTTTATTTGTTTGTTTGTTTTCAGTGTTCACTTGTTGCTTCTGGCTAATGGTTTATACATTGGGTTGTTGCATTTTTTTGGAGCAGTAACCTATTATTTATTTGTTTGGATATTATAAAACTTTGGAGCAGTTAGATACGAGTAGGCGTATTCCAACTGTCTATTTATTGATATATTTTAGTGCTATTGATTTATTTGTTTGGATATTGTTAAATTTTTGGACAGTTAGATACCAAGTGGCGTATACTAACTGTCTATTTTTTTTTATATATTTTAGGGGTATTTATTTATCTGTTTGGATATTGTTAAATTTTGGGACAGTTAGATACCAATTGGTGTATTCTAACTGTCTATTTTTTGCTCTAATTTAGTGGTATTCATTTATCTGATTAGTTGTTGTAGAATCTTTGGGCAGTTATATAGCTTTTGGAATATTCTAACAGTTTAAAACATTTTTTACTACAAGTTTAGTTAAGGTTTAAGAACAATTTATTTATCAAATTTTGGTTTTAAGAACATTAAATAAGTGGTTGTAAGATTTGCTGGTAATCTCTGCTTTAGAGTAATGGTACTATCATTACATTCAAACCATCCACATTTCTTTTTTATATATGCAGTGTAGTGACCTGCATTGGTTGTGGCTCCTGCGTGGTAGATTATACCTATTGTTGTGAAGGTTTTCTTGCCAAGTGATATTTGACCATGTGGGAATCCAGTCAGCAAGCAGTTGTTTTTGGTACCATCTGCATTGTAACGTAGAAACATTAGTAATACGTATGTACTATGTGTTTGTATTACTAATGTGGAGCGATTATCTGAATTGCAGGTAGAACATAATCTACCATGGTTTGCATTTTGTACAAGTTGCTGAATTGGAATGGATTCACAATTAGGTATTGATATATATATGAAGCGTTCATTGGGGATTTCTTCTTGTGTCACATTGTTTCAGAGAGTGCATGCATGTTTCCACATGTATGAAATCTGCAAGATTTCATTTATAGGTATGTTTTTGTTTTCCAGTACTTGTTGTAAGTACACTAGACATTCTTGTGGATCTTCCTGTGAGTTTATAGTGAATTTCACCATTCCAGCACAGTAGTCCAATTATTGTCTTATTCCATACACACTATATGTGTTATCAGGATTGTTTGCTGCATTTCTGTGAAGTAATAACTTTTTCATACACAATGGGTCTGTACTGTGTAAGTAAATGTTGTCAACAATTGCTGGTAATTGAAATAGAATATTCATTGCTACATTTGCATAGCAACTTACACCAACTATATTTGAGAGTTTAAATGGACCAGGTAGTTCTGTATCTGACTGCTTTTTTGGAGTTTGTCTTCCTTCTTTGAAGAAGTACCTGGTTTACTTTCCCTAATTGATTCTTTTTTGCTTGTGCTACTTGATGAAGTATTACTTTCTTTTACTCTCTTTGGAGGATTTGAAGTGACATCCTGTTGCATTTCTGTTTGATTTATTTTTCTTTTATAACGTTTTACTTTTTGTGGAACAGAATATGTGTTTAGATGGGGGTGTATAGTGAGCGAAGTCTATTGTATTCTAAAATGCAAGGAATATCAGCGTTTATTTTACTTGCCTCAAAGTTGATTATAAATAGGCCGTCAAGTGTACGTAAGTGTGATAGTGCTACGTAGCTCATGCCTTTTTTAAAGACTGTGTTGCCAATATCTATCATTGCTTTGTCTAGTGTAAGACCTTGTGATTTATGAATCGTGACTGCGTATCCAAGAGTTAGAGAAAATTGTTCTCTGCATACATACATGTCCTTGAAGAGAAGAAATTGAGCTGTTGAGCGTCCTAGCCTTTTTACTTCTGAAAGTTTATCAAAGAGTATATTGACAAATTGAATTTTGTTGTCACGTGGGTATGTTTGAAAGCCAACAACTGTACCCAGTGCTCCATTAATTAGTCCTTGGTCCACGCCAAGGTTACGTTTAAGCATTACTCTGCAATTTAAAGATCATTTTAATATCTTTTCTAAGCCTGCTGTGTTTGAGATTGATTTTTCTAAACTATTTAGTCTTGTGGCTTGGTCACACATAGGTAGTGTCATACCATGTACATCTAGTTTGTCTGTGGCCCTAATTTCCATTATTGGTTGCATTTCTTTACTTAACATTATTTCATTGAATTTGAAACAGCTTGCAAGAGTTGGCATTAAGGCCATACAATTGACATTTTTGTGGGCTAATTGTTCTATAACATCTGTAGCACATGCATTATCACCATAAAGTGCATTAATTTGCCGGGTTTTCAATATTGCTTCTGCTTCTTTAGAAAGTATACCAACTCTATTACTTTTTAAGATGTTGACATAAGTGAGATGTGCAGATTGCTGCATGTTTTCTGTTAATTCTCTGTATTGGAAATGTTGCCACAGGTTGACATTTCCAATGCTGCCAACAGTTTTACGGCAGAGTTTGTGTCCTAATGTTTTAAAAATAGGCTCACCTTTTACTGGTGTCAATTGAAGAAGATCTCCGAAAACAATAATGTGTTTTCCTGCAAAGAGCTCTTCATAGTTTGTTTTGAGTACTTCTTGTAATCTGAAGTGAATCGAAGCCAACCTTAGATTGCAGACCATGCTCACTTCATCTATCAGTAGCATTTTCATTTGTTTCAATACTCTGCGTAGTTCCATTGCAGCTTCTGCAGAAAGTTTGTAATAGTCTCATTTGTTCTGGTGTTCTACTGGCAATAGTAGTAATCGGTGTAAAGTGACACCACCTATGTTGTAGGCAGCTAAACCTGTGGGGGCAGTGACAACAGCTGACAGTTTGTTGTTTGTCAATTGTTGAAGGAATTTACTGATGATTTTGATTAGGAATGTTTTGCCAGAACCAGCTTTACCACTGATGTACAGTAGTATAGGTTTATAATTATGGCCAGAACATTCTTAATATTCATCTTGGACACCAGCCGCAATTTGTTGTGTTACTTCTTCAAAAATGCTACGTTGTTCGTTGTTTAGTTTTGATTGTAGTATAGTTAAGTCTTCTTTATCTTCATACTGACACATGGTGTCTTCTACTTCTATCATAGCTAATTCTGCCTCTTTTATTATTAGTGGTTCTCCCAGTGGTTCTTGGCTTCCTGTTACAGAAGGTTGACTACTGTCAGGAGTGTCTTTATCTAGTTGGGCCTGGAGTTCTTCTTCGTGTTGCTGTTCATTGTGCAACATTGTTTTGTATTGTGTAGAGTTTACATCAGTTATAGTGCTTTATTTGCTTTGAAAGCATCTTCATATGAGTTGTAGTTATCTAGTATTTCTTCTTCTTTTCTCCATGGTTTAAAGAGTTGTAGCAGGGACATGTAATATACTTCTTTATGTTGAGGAGTCTTCAATGACAATTTGATATGATTAATTAAATTTGGTTCAGTGAGTTTAACTAAGCTGCCTTCACAGTTTGTCACTCTGTATTTACCTTTCTTTTCATCAGGTTTTATATTATTTTTGTATGTGTAGTTTTGGGCTATGTGGTATAGACACATGGTTTCCAAAGTATTACTTCTGTTTGGGTAGTATGTGTCCAATAAATTGTTTTTTAAGATGTCTTGGCTGTTGGGATCATGTTTGGCTATTGTTTCTATTTCTTTGTATGATTTTAGAACTCTTTTTCTAGATTTAGCTCGACCAAGACTTAGCCATACTATATTTTCAGATTTACCATACAATGCAGTATCAGTTAAACGATCAGCTGCTTCATATGATCCACATTCTCTATGGGAGATCATTTTTATGCCCAAGCTGTATAATTTCTGAGACACTGTTTTATCTGATGACAGGTCATTCCAGAGGTCTTGGAGCTCTGTCTTTTCTGCTTTGGTTAAGTATGCTGTGACATATCGTGCAACTGCAGTAGAATTGTCTGCAATGTACTGCAAATCTATGTTTGAATTCCATAAGTGGGCAATGATTGCATTATAATCATTGATATATTTTTTTTCTTCTTTTCTTTTTATGTAGTATGTATTTTTAGGTGACTTACCTTTAACAATATGTCTAACTGAAGACATGAGGTTGTTCACTTGACCTCTATTTGTAACTGGGCTAGGGAAACCAAATCGGCATTTGGTGTAGTATTTCCCTTTGTTTTTGTATTTGCGACGACAATATTTGCCACATTTGTGTCTTTGAAATTGTAAAATTTGTGCATGAAGATCACTATTTGTGGATTCTGATGGAATTTCGCAAGTGACATATTTTTCAATAAACTGTAAAACAGTGGCATCACTGTCTTGACCAAATTTAGGAGCATCTTTAATCCATAAAAGCATGTGGATATGTGGTGCTCCTCTGGCTTGGTATTCTTTTCTCCAAAAGAAGTGTTGCACTTCTCCAAGGGGAGGAACAGTTTTATTACAAATAAAATGTATCATAGCAATGAAGCGATGGTGAAAATATCTTGAAACATTAACAGGATCCAAAGAACAAAGTTCTCCTGGTGTTAGTATATCTATGTTTAATTTGTTTTTGTTTGATATTCGTAGGAAATCATGTAAATCTTCCCAAGCATATTCTGCACAACTTAATGTAACAAACCAAGTGGGTGGGCCAAGGTTTCTGATCATCAAACGTACATCTCCATGACGTTGAAACCAGTACTCTTTAGTACCATGCATATTTGCTAATAGATTTGTAATATTTGATTGTAAAACCTCATCCTTTTGTTGCACTTTTTGTAATAATTGTGTAGCTGTCATATTTTGGAAGTGTGATCCTGATTTTAATATGCGTGCAACTCCGTAACATAAAGTTGCTAGTTCACTTTCAAAGAGTAGGTGGAATATGTATTCCACATTTTGTCTAAATCTGGGATCTTCATAATACATCCGTAATGAGAGGTATTCTGATGCTGATATTTGAATAGGTCTATCATCGTACCTTCCTCCTTGGCCAGTAGGAAAGAGTAGAGGAAAAGCACGTGCTTCTATACTTTTTCCCCATATGCTGATTGGTGATCCTTTTGTTTGACGCATTTGGTACGTTTCCAGTGCATCTTCTATGGTGTCATTAGAGAGCAAAGGATGAATTGTATAATGGTCTAAAGTATTTGATATTGTAGCAGGATCTAGGAGCTCAAATTGATCAGTTTCTTGAATTATTTCAGTTGTATCCTTCAAGTTTTCTTCAATATTAATTTTTTTGTAATATTCATTATTCTCTTTAAGATATTGCAAGGCTTGTCTAACTTTATGTAAATCTACCAGCTGTTGCCATATTTTTTTGTCTTTTGTAGGTACTCCATTTACTAAGATAATTAAAGATTGCTGCATTGGACGTTGCACTCCTAGAGTTGAAGGCGTATTATTGCTTGAAATGGGTGTACTGTTTGAATTATGATACTCTCATATAAATTAAGTTGTTGTAGGGGTTTTGGTAGTGGGTATAATTCCAAATTATTTGTGATAGCACGTGAAGGAGTTTGGTTGTTGTCAAGTTTTGTAGTGCAGTACCTGCAAAGTATTAAGGGGTCACATATTTCATATATGTTTTCTGCCACAAGGTAGAGAGCTAATTCAAACCATTTAGAATCTTCATTGTCTTCTATTTTATATGCTAGGTCTACAGTTTTTGTGTTACTTTTATAAAAAGTTTTGCGGCAACATACACATACATGGTTTGGTACTTCAGCTGATGTACTTTTAAATTTTAGTATTTCTTTTTTGTATGTGTTTAGCAAAAGGTTGCCATGTGTAGAATTTTGGCTAATTTGGTTTAAAGCTATTTCATTCTGTAAATGGCTTTCACTTCCAAAATATTTTTTCTGGATATAGTCAATTTCTTGAAGTAGGTCTTTCGCTGTACCATGTAGAAGAATGTTCTTTAAATTTGCTAGTGCTAAAGCAGATCTTTTAGCATAGTACAGTTTATAGACTAGATTTCTTATAGTTGAATGATGTGTTGATATTCTTTTGATATCATGGAAGGTGGTTTTACAAGTAGGTCCTGTAATGCAGGCCAATGAATGTCCTTGTAGTCCTGTGTATCTGCACACTGGACAGGTATCCATATTTTGCAGTAGTTTAATTTTGATTTTGTCTTTGCTTTTTACATATTGATTGAGGAATTGGCGTAAAGACTTGAAAAATTGTTTGGGAATGTTACATATTGACGTGCATGGCCATTTGTACACTAGATGTTCTGATTCAGTTGAATGGAGGGGTAATTCTAAGTTTTCAGGTCATATTTTTGTAAGGAGTACTTCTTGTGCCATTATGGTATTATTAACTTTTTCATAACCTCGACCACTGCTATGTATGGCAATTGTATTTGTTTGCTTTTGTTTGTACGCTTCTTCATTAAAGTATGGTTCTGTGCTCGTAGTTTGACTCCATTCACCTCTGCAGATACTTAAGAAGTTTTTTCTGTTGACATTTCGTTTATTGAGAAGTCTTTTTTGTAATTTATTTATTAGTTTTGTTAGTGGTTTCATTTTGTTTAACACTAAAATAAATAACTTTCTTTTGAGAAGAATTGCACTATCTATCAACGCTTCTAAAATTAATTTCCTACGATAGGTTTTAAGCATTGAACCTGATTTCTCTCCTGTTTTTATAAGATTTTGAAGGACTTTGTGACGGAACATTTTGGCTAAAATACTTTTCTTGGTATGCTTACTTTGCACTATATTAAAATTTAAAGAAGTAGTTTTATCTGTAGTGATAGCTGATTTTCTGTTAATTGTTTTTTGGTTTGTTTTACATTTTGATAGAGGAGGCACAGTTTTTGTACTTGAAACTTCTTGTGTTTCACTAAATGACTGTATTAGCTGTTTTGTTTCAACTTTTTTTACAAATTCTGCTAGAGATGGATGCTTATGTTGGACACTTTTATTTTCATTTGCTCTACTTCTGCGTTGCTTTCTACGGACTTGACCTTTGGTAGGCCTTCTTTAGGGTCTGTTGAAAAAATAAAGAAGGTATGGGTTGGGGTGTTCTGCAATGTAAGTGTGCTGTGTGCATGAGTGTTTGAGTAAGATGATGTATGTAATGGTGTCTGATTGTGCATTGGGAACTACAACTAGTAGGGATGTGTATTCTTCAATTAATATGTTACTAAACTCAGGTTCAGATGACAGAAGAAAATAAGCTAGTGCTGTGGAGAAGTACAAATAGTAAATCTAATGTATACAATAAAAACAGTTGTTTTTTCTATAATATGACAATTCTAGCGGTTCAGTTTGGTAATTTGTGTGTCCAAAAGTAGGAATTTGTGCGCCATTCTGGCTGTAAATCGCTGTTTAAGACATGGGGATTTTTGGACAGAATGGTGCACAATCTCTATTTTTAGGCACAGAAATAGCATGAATTAACTTTATAGTATGTTTGAGTAATAATACAAATATTATGGTGATATTCTACTTACTTTTTTTCTAAAATGAACTGTTTAATTCTTAGTTCTTCTTTGTTCTTGAAATTCGGCTGCTTCTTTTCAGGAGAATGGTCTTCACTGCAATTGTAAAAGAAACAAATTAGTAATTTTGTTTGTATATAGAATTGGTTTTAATTTAGATATTGATTTTTTTAATTGAAATCCTCAGTGCCTTCCTTAAAACCATTAAAGCTATCTTATTCACATAAAATACGTCGCACCAGTTCAATACATATGATATGTTCTTAAGGGACAAATTGTATTGCAATGAGTAACTGTAGCAAACAAAATATCTTTAGTATTTCTTGTGAAATTCATAATGTACCACTGAATACCACCATTTCTGTAACGAAGCTGTTCTAGGTAATAGTGCCTTAATGTCATGCTTAAATTAAAGTAATCAAATAAATAAATAAATAAATAAATGTAATTGTATAAGTATTATTTTTTGAAATTTGAACATAGAGTATGCTTGCATGCAATTTTGTTTGAATATATGTAGTCTATAAATTTCATTTAAAAAATGTTAGTTTAACATGATTTGATAGTGTGTGTATAAAGAAATTAAATAGTATAAAGGTTTATAAGTGATAGTTGATTTTAGGAAATTGGAAAAAAGACAGTAGATTCATTTTACAGATTGCACAAGCTAAATGTCAGTTTGAAAATGTGTTCATGTACTGTACAGAAAATATGCATACCTGTAGTTTGTGTTCATGCATATGGATATGCATGGAGCTGCAAGTAGAACTCTTGGAGACTTGCACAGTATTTCTTGTAGATGGTGCTTGCCAATGATATGACACTTGTACTCAGAGAGATTCACAGTATGTTTGCAGTGCTGATCTATGATGATGCAGTGGGATGTGGAGGTCTTAAATGTGATTGGTGCATGGTCATGTGATTTCTTAGCTACATCCAATGAGGGAATGGCACAGAGAGTGAAGTGGAAATGGTAGAAGGGCTGTTCATGTTACGATATGTACGCGGACATGGCGGTAGTTCGCGGACATCGGGAGTTACATCCGGGGATTTTTGGGTTCAGAAGTCATGCAAATGAGAATGAGCAGTGAAAGGGATTGGTCAGGAAAGTTTAGTGGGTGTGTTGTGCCAGGAGAGAGTTTCTCAGATACTGTTTTTGCTTAGAGAACAACAGATAGCTATGGCTGTTTGTTTCAGAAAACAGATTGTTTGGATTTTGGGAGATTCGTGGATACATTGGTTGAAGGTGCATGCAGAAAGCTGTGGAGTAGCTGTAGATCTTGGATTTCCACATGTGGAATTACACTGGCATGGAGTACGTGGAATGAAGTGGTTGGACTTGCTACCTCTCTGTGCTACTTTGGAAACAAGGCAACATCCAGACATAATTGTAATTCATTTTGGAGGGAACAGTTTAGGACATGTGTCTGGAATTTCTTTGCAATTTGCTATGAAAGAAGGACTTGGGAAAGTCATGGACATGTTTCCTAATTCTCAAGTAATATATTCACGGATTGCGCAGAGACAAATGTGGCTTTGTTCTTCTTAATTTGGTCCATAAATGGAAAAAGCAAGGCGCAATGTTAATAAGGCTGTTTGTGCATTTCTAAGAGATTTTGGCATGTCCTCTTTTCACAATGAAAATATAATGTTTCGTAGTACATACATTTTTCGCAGAGATGGAGTCCATCTTACTTATGCTGGCAATCAGATTTTTCTGAGAAATGTACAAAATGCATTGCGACCTTTTTTAGAAATTCAGCATCCATTTAGAAGTAGGTGTTAAGTATTTATAATTTTTGACATACAAACACCTCCCAAAGGCTCTTTTCAGAGCCACCACTTCCTCCCAGAGAAAAATGCAATGGTAACAATAGGTTAGCACCCCCATTTTTTTAATGTTTGCAAACTGTCCATAGACTTTTAAGAAATACAAAGGGCCCTGCTTTATTTATCTTCACTTCTATTTTTTAACTGTGAAAGGCGGCTCTGAAAAGAGACTTATTTTTTTTGATTTTTGTAATTTTGTATTTTTTTGTTTTTTTTAGACACGACACACTAGGAGAGGAGGGGAAAGGAGGGTACATGGGGGACACCAACCACAGGGATAAGAAAGGGCAAGCTGAGAGAGGAAGATGTAGAGTGGGTTTTATTTGATAGTCTCAAAAACACTCCGAAGTCGCTCCCCCCTGCAGAGTACTGTGTCACAGTACATACATACAACTGTGACCCTCGAAAGGTAAGGGTCATCAGAATTCTGTATGGCCTGTGAGGCAGCTTGAGGAATATGCTGTCCCACAGAGGTGGTCCTTGTGGTGACAGGATCAGAAACGGAGGATGAAGTAGAGGAAATCAACCTACTACATTCTTCGCAAGGTACAACCTTGCAAATAGCCCCAGAGTGAAATGACCTCAGGTGTCGCGTCATGGTTGCGGTCCCAAAGCTGTACGAACCGTGCTTCCTGCGACTGAGTATCATTTTGCACTCATTGCAGATAACACGGTTCGCACGAGCCTTAGGACCATTCCCATAAATGGAAAATAACTGCCACACCCAAGACTCATGTTTAGTGCGTGTAGTAGGGATTTCCTCTACCTCATTCTCGTCATCCTCTTCTTCCTCCTCTGCATCCTCACACCTGTTCCCCTCTTCAGGCCCTTGGGAAGGTGGTGGTGGTGGAGAGGGTGGGGGTGGTGCTGAAGCAGGTGCCATCTCGATGGTCTAATCAGCAAGTTGCTGGCGAAATAGCTGTGCTCTGAAGAATAGGCAGAAACACAATGAGAATAAGCTCTAGTGCGTGGTCTTTTATAGGGGTGCTTGTACGAGGTTCGCGGACATGCGCGCTGTCCACGGACAGATCGAACACAAAAAAGGGTTCAAAAAGTTTCAAAAGATATGTAGAAACTCAGGATTACTATGTGAGTCTTGTGAGTTTTTTTTGGAAAAATATTGTGGATTACTCAAAAATGTACTTTTAAATTGTTCGGCTACACGAACAGTGTTCGCATTCAGAACACGCGATCAGCATGGGCGTGGTCACATGATCCCTTCGCAAACAGGTCCGCGAAGGAAGCTCCTGTCCGCAGGACACCAAATGCAAAGACATTGGTTTGCGCATGCGCGTTGATGTTTTACGGACAGTGTTCGGGTCCTGAATTAATTATAAGTGCGTCACACATCAAACATACATTTCTGGAAATCACGTGTGTTCTAGAACAGTTTAAACTTGCTAGCGAACACTACGGACAGATATAGTGTTCTTTAGAACACTTCCATTTTCGTTTGATTACGAACTTTTCAGGACCTCAATTGTGTTCTTAGAACAGTTTAACTTCCAAGCAAACATTACGGACAGGTGTAGTCTTCTTTAGGACACCTCCATTTTCGTTTAATTACGAACATTTCAGGACACCGCTTGTGTTCTTAGAACAGTTTCAACTTGCTAGCAAACAGTACGGACAGGTATAGTGTTCTTTAGGACACCTCCATTTTCGTTTAATTACGAACATTTCAGGACACCAATTGGGTTCTTAGAACAGTTTCAACTTTCTAGCGAACAATACGGACAGGTATATTGTTCTTCAGGACACCTCCATTTTTGTTTATTTACGAACATTTCAGAACACCCGCGCTGTCCGCAGACATCTACATTGATTTAAAAAAATAAAAAATGGGAAGTAATTACAACACAATATAAAAATTTAACTTTATTTCACATATATTAATAATTTATGACAGAGAAGGTGAGGCAGAAACAGAAACAAAAACAGGAGAATTAAGGGTTTCAACATGATTGGTATCAGGTGAAGAAGGGATGGAAGTCTCATCAAAACGTTTTGGATTATGGAGAGGGTTTGGGGATAATTGACTGGGATATGGTGAGGGGGGACAAGTACATGTGGGACAATGGTATGAGGTTTTTGTTTTAAAATGATCCTCAACAAAAGTTTTCAAATTATTAAAATTGCTCAATAATAAATCAATGTTTTCTTTTAAGCTGTCAAGCGTGTTTTCCATAACAGTTTCTTCAGACATATTTTCTATTTTGGTATGCTCTGTACAAAAAGAAATATATATGTTAAATATACATAAAATAATAACAATTAAATGGTTTATATTGTAAAGTGTGTACCATTAGCTTCACTATTTTCTGACATTTCGTCATGTGGGAAGTGCTCCTCTAGCCATTCCAGAGTACTAGACATTTCTGTGAGAAAAAACAAAAATATATAATATTTTTTTTTAATCTAATACAGAAAGTTTATAAAGATATGAGTAAAATGCTGTACACTTACTATTTCAGATAAGATATGTTCTGAGTACTCTGTAGGTCTGGTCTTGGTCTTAGTTGTGGAGTGTCGGTGAGGTAATTATGTTGGAAGCCTATTTATCTTCTCTTGGTAAATTCCATTTTAGAATATATTGTATTTAAATGAATGGTTAGTGCGGTACACATATGGGTTACATTTCTTATGTATTACTACATATAATATGTATGTGTACTACTTTGTGAATTTTTTAAATGTTATCATGTTGTAATATAACAATTAAACATACCCCCCCCCAGACTTTTTAGGTAGTGGTACTGTTGTCCGAATATGTCCGCGGACATCAATAATGTTCGCAGACATTACATTCAGTAGAAGTGGTTCAGTATGTTCCATATTACATGTACATAAAGTCAAAGTTACTATTGTTAAGCTTTGCTACTAAAGACCTATGAAATTCAGTGAAAAAACTTTGTTAAAGGGACGTTATGGTTAAGTTGTGCTACTACAAACCTATGAAATTCAGTGAAAAAACTTTGTTAAAGGGACGTTATGGTTCCAAGTAAAACCGAAAAACCCTTGAAATTCGCCAGTTATGGTAAGCTAAGCAACCATAGCTCGTGCCACCAACGTGCACTGCTAAGACTAACACCCAGGACATCAAAGATGACATCACAAATGTCATTGATGACATCACTCATGACATCACATGTGCATTTATCTTTCATGAAAAGTCTGTACAAGGGTTTCTTATTGTAATGTTAATTAAAAAAAGTGTCAAGGATCATTGGAATAAATATCAAGTGCTAATTCGTCCATCCAGTATACTAAGGTGCTCATGTAGAAACATAGGCATTGTGTGCAGCATACATGATGGAGGTGCAATATTCATAAACTTGCCATGTTGAATAGTGAAATGATAACTGTTTTCTTATTAGACCTTTGCATACTGTGAAACATGTGATAAGTAGATAATAAAACCCACTTACTGCATTATTATAGACAAAACACAAAGAGACAACACCACATACAAATATGAGTATATACAAGGAAATTGAAGTAAGAAAAAAAACAGCAGTAGTAGCAAAAAGTGTTCATTACCTAACTGATTACCTTTATGCAGAGAAATGATTGCTCTGTTTCAAACCTGCTACTTACCCTATGTATAAATATATATCACATGATGTGCCTGGACTCTAAAAAAAAGTAGTGTGAATACAAGATATAAAAATAGGAACATATACAGGGAAAGTACAGTAATAAAAAACAACAGAACTATCAGAAAGTGCTGACAACTCTACTGATTATTTTAATGCACAGAAAGGATTGCTGTCTTTCAAGCTTGTGTCTTCCGCTATGTATATGTTTCATATGATATGACTGGACCCTAAGGGAATTATTGTAAGAACATACTTGAAGGATAAGTCTACAAATATACTACCTTTTCCACTTTTAATTCCTGACTGTTAATGAAGAAAACCATGTGGCCTAGATATGTCAGTAAAGGAAAACAGGGTGAGCCAGACATGTGATGTCATCAGTGATGTCATCAATGACATTTGTGATGTCATCTTTGATATCCTGGGTGTTAGTCTTAGCAGTGCACGGTGGTGGCGCGAGTTATGGTTGCTTAGCTTACCATAACTGGCGAATTTCAAGGGTTTTTCGGTTTTACTTGGAACCATAACATCCCTTTAATAAAGTTTTTTCAATGAAAATATATATATATATATATATATATATATATATATATATATATATATATATATATATATATATATATATATATATATATATATATATATATATATATATTACATGGCCACGATAGTGGTCATGTAGCTATGGTTAAGTTGGTGTTTCCATAGGAAGAGCACTTTTTGGGCGGCTTATAACTTCGTCCCACTGGACGAATCCTCACCAAACTTTGCAAAAGAAGTATTTGGCCCACTCTGAATATTTTTGCAAAGTCTGGTGAGGATTCGTCCAGGGGGGCAAAGTTATAGGGGGGGTCCCAAAACTTTTTTTTTTCCCATAGACTGAATGGGAAAAAAAGTTTGCTCGCGTCTACAGCCCAAACCGCTAGATGGATTTTCACCAAATTTGGACCAGGAGCAGCGGCTTGTTTCTGAAAGCGTGCTTTTGCAAATTTGGTGAAAATCCCTCCAGTAGTTTTTTTTAAAATTACCAAAAAGTAGGTAAAAAAAATTAGTGATATCTGTGTTCGGTCCGCGGACACACTTTCCTGTTCGATCCGCGGACAGTGTCCTGATTGGCCGAGCGGCTTACGTCATGTCTGCGGACATGCAGTGTGTTCACTGATTGGACGGTGTGAAGCGTGATGCACGTCAGATTTTCGGTAGCGTCCGCCATCTTGGATTCGCGGACATCGCAGTGAAAGTTTGTTCAAAATGTGTATTTAGTAGAGTGTGTTGTTGTGTAGGAGTATTTGGGGAGGATGGGAGGGTTTCAGGTGTGTTCTGAAATGTTCTAAATAAACTGAATGGGTGGTGTTCTTAGGACTCAATATGTGTCCGTTTTGTTCGCAAGTAAGCTGAAACTGTTCCAAGAACACTCGTGTGTCCTGAAATGTTCGCAAAAAAAAGAAAATGAGGGTGTTCTGAGGACGCTGTCCGTATTGTTCTCTGCCAAGTTGATTGTGTTCTAAGAACACTCGCGGTGTCCTGAAATGTTCGCAAATAAACAAAATGGGGGTGTTCTGAGGACGCTGTCCGTATTGTTCGTTGTCAAGCTGAAAATGATCTAAGAATTCTCGCGGTGTCCTGAAATGTTCGCAAAAAACAAAATGGGGGTGTTCTGAAGACGCCGTCCGTATTGTTTGTTGTCAAGTTGAAAGTGTTCTAAGAACTCTCGCGGTGTCCTCAAATGTTCGTAGGGGGTGTCCTGAAGATGCTGTCCGTATTGTTCTGTGGCAAGCTGAATGTGTTCTAAGAACACTCGCGGTGTCCTGAAATGTTCGCAAAAACAAAATGGGGGTGTTCTGAGGACGCTGTCTGTATTGTTCGTTGTCAAGTTGAAAGTGTTCTAAGAACTCTCGCGGTGTCCTGAAATATTCACAAATAAACAAAATGGGGGTGTTCTCAGGACGCTGTCCGTATTGTTCGTTGTCAAGTTGAAAGTGTTCTAAGAACTCTCGCGGTGTCCTGAAATGTTCGTAGGGGGTGTCCTGAAGACGCTGTCCGTATTGTTCTCTGGCAAGTTGAAAGTGTTCTAAGAACTCACGCGGTGTCCTGAAATGTTCGTAGGGGGTGTCCTGAAGACGCTGTCCGTATTGTTCTGTGGGAAGCTGAATGTGTTCTAAGAACTCTCGCGGTGTCCTGCAATGTTTGCAAATAAACAAAATGGGGTGTGTTCTAAGAACTCACGCGGTGTCCTGAAATGTTCGTATGGGGTCTCCTGAAGACGCTGTCCGTATTGTTCTGTGGCAAGCTGAATGTGTTCTAAGAACTCTCGTGGTGTCCTGAAATGTTCGCAAATAAACAAAATGGGGGTGTGTTCTAAGAACTCAGGCGGTGTCCTCAAATGTTCGTAGGGGGTGTCCTGAATACGCTGTCCGTATTGTTCTGTGGAAAGCTGAATGTATTCTATGAACTCTCGCGGTGTCCTGAAATGTTCGCAAATAAACAAAATGGGGGTGTTCTGAGGACACTGTCCATATTGTTCGTTGTCAAGTTGAAAGTGTTCTAAGAACTCTCGCGATGTCCTGAAATGTTCGCAAATAAACAAAATGGGGGTGTTCTGAGGACACTGTCCGTATTGTTCGTTGTCAAGTTGAAAGTGTTCTAAGAACTCTCGCGGTATCCTGAAATGTTCGTTGGGGGTGTCCTGAAGACGCTGTCCGTATTGTTTGCTGGTAAATTGAAAGTGTTCTAAGAACACTGGTAATGTCCGTGGACATTAAAAGTTTCCATAGGCCATAGTTGAAATATTTGACTGTATGGGTGTGATATGCTGCGGTGGTTGTGGCCAGGGCATAGAGTGTTGGGTGCATGACCATTTGGTCATACACCCAACACTCTATGCCCTGGCCACAACCACTGCAGCATATCACAGTTATAGTTGCTTATAACTTTGGGTCAAAAACAAATTTATAAGGAACACAGTTATAAGATATTATGGGTGTGATATGCTGCAATGGTTGTGGCTATGGTATAGAGTGTATAATATACTTACTGTTTGGTTTAGTAACAGGAGTACATGTATTTCTTGTCAATTTCTGTGATAAAAGAAAATAGCATGTTAGTATTAGTATTTTGTAATGACTTTTTACATTGTTTAATCAACATTTCTTTTTTCGACCCTCATATTTAGTAGGTTACAAACCAGAGTACTGTGCAATTTGCTCAGTTTCTGTGTTCGTTGCTAAAATCATTGGGTCTGTGGGAGAAAAAAAAAATCCATGTTGGATAAAAAAAAATCTTTTTTTGTTATGCTACAGTTAATTTGTTTGTTTGTTTTCAGTGTTCAATTGTTGCTTCTGGCTAATGGTTTATACATTGGGTTGTTGCATTTTTTTGGAGCAGTAACCTATTATTTATTTGTTTGGATATTATAAAACTTTGGAGCAGTTAGATACCAGTAGGCGTATTCCAACTGTCTATTTATTGATACATATTAGTGCTATTGATTTATTTGTTTGGATATTGTTAAATTTTTTGACAGTTGGATACCAATTGGCGTATTCTAACTGTCTATTTTTTGATATATTTTAGTGGTATTGATTTATCTGTTTGGATATTGTTAAATTTTGGGACAGTTAGATACCAATTGGTGTATTCTAACTGTCTATATTTTGCTCTAATTTACTGGTATTCATTTATCTGATTAGTTGTTGTAGAATCTTTGGGCAGTTATATAGCTTTTGGAATATTGTAACAGTTTACATTTTTTTTACTACAAGTTTATTTAAGGTTTAAGAACAATTTATTTATCAAATTTTGGTTTTAAGAACATTAAATAAGTGTTTGTAAGATTTGCTGGTAATCTCTGCTTTAGAGTAATGGTACTATCATTACATTCAAACCATCCACATTTCTTTTTTATACACGCAGTGTAGTGACCTGCATTGGTTGTGGCTCCTGCGTGGTAGATTATACCTATTGTTGTGAAGGTTTTCTTGCCAAGTGATATTTGACCATGTGTGAATCCAGTCAGCTTGCAGTTGTTTTTGGTACCATCTGCATTGTAACGTAGAAACATTAGTATTACGTATTTACTATGTGTTTGTATTACTAATGTGGAGCGATTATCTGAATTGCAGGTAGAACATAATCTATCATGGTTTGCATTTTGTACAAGTTGCTGAAATGGAATTGATTCACAATTAGGTATTGATATATATATACGAAGCGTTCATTGGGGATTTCTTCTTGTGTCACATTGTTTCAGAGAGTGCATGTATGTTTCCACATGTATGAAATGTGGAAGATTTCATTTATAGGTATGTTTTTGTTTTCCAGTACTTGTTGTAAGTACATTAGAAATTCTTGTGGATCTTCCTGTGAGTTTATAGTGAATTTCACCATTCCAGCACAGTAGTCCAATTGTTGTCTTATTCCATAAACACTATGGGGGTAATTCATAGAATTCAGCGCACAAGTGGCGCACGCGGCTGGCGCACAGTGTGCGCGTGCGAATCCCTGCGCCAGCCGCGTGCGCCAACACCCATTTCCGCGCACAGCGTATTCATGGATTCCAGCTACCAAAACCAGCCGTGGCGCACAGTGGCGCAGCGACCCTGCAGCAGTGCCAGTTACGCCCCCAAGAACGCCTCTCGCGCAGGGAAAAGCCATCAAAATCCCCAATCCAGCGCAAAGGGCTGTGCTAACCCTGTACCAGCACGGCAAGCGGGCTACGTGTATCACTGGGGTGCGTGGGAAGTACCTCACGTCATTTCAGCTGGGTACGTGCATTTCAGGGGTGCGCGGGAAGTTTCACACGCGATATTAGCAGGGTACGTGTATTCCAGGGGTGCGCGGGAAGTTCCACACGCGAATGTCCTGGCTACGTGTATTTCGGGGTGCGCGGGAAGTTCCACACGCGAATCTCCTGGCTACGTGTATCTTGGGGTGCGTGGGAAGTTTCACACGCAAAGTCAGCAGGGTACATGTATATCAGGGGTGCGCGGGAAGTTCCACACGCGAATGTCCTGGCTACGTGTATTTCGGGGTGTGCGGGAAGTTTCACACGCGATATCAGCAGGGTACGTGCATATCAGGGGTGCGCGGAAAGTATCACACGCAATTCCACCAGGGTACGTGTATTACAGGGGTGCGCGGGGAGCACCACACGTGAATTGCACGTGTGGGTGCTCCCAGGTGTTCCCTCTACACCCTCCACGGCCCCTGCAGGTGGCTCACACCACAGGGACCTACCCTGCACATGTCCTGCAGGCACCCCATCCACCATGGCCATGCCCCCCAGCCAACCCACATGTCAACTTGCACTACTGCCCACCAACGCATGTCCCCCTGCACCCACAGCCACCAGGGGCACCCTCCACCAGGCCCCCACCCATGTCTCCCACCACCAACACCCCCCAGCATTGCAGGGGCACCGTCCACCAGGCCCCCACCCATGTCCAACTCATGTTCCCCACCACCCCCACCCCCCAGCAGTGCAGGGGCACCCTCCACCAGGCCCCCACCCATATCCAACTCATGTTCCCCACCACCCCCACCCCCCAGCAGTGCAGGGGCACCCTCTACCAGGCCCCCACCCATGTCTCCCACCAATCCCACCCCCCAGCATTGCAGGGGCACCCTCCACCAGGCCCCCATCCATGTCCAACTCATGTTCCCCACCACCCCCACCCCCCAGCAGTGCAGGGGCACCCTCCACCAGGCCCCAACCCATGTCTCCCACCACCCCCACCCCCCAGCAGTGCAGGGGCACCCTCCACCAGGCCCCCACCCATGTCCAACTCATGTCCCCACCACCCCACCCCCCAGCACTGTGGGGCACCCTCCACAAGGCCCCCACCCATGTCCAACTCATGTCCCCACCACCCCACCCCCCAGCACTGTGGGGCACCTGCCAGCAGGCCCCTACCCATGTCCAACTCATGTCCCCACCACCCCCACCCCCAGCACTGTGGGGCACCTGCCAGCAGGCCCCCACCCATGTCCAACTCATGTTCCCCACCACCCCCACCCCCCAGCATTGTGGGGCACCTGCCAGCAGGCCCCCACCCATGTCCAACTCATGTTCCCCTCCACCCCCACCCCCCAGCAGTGCAGGGGCACCCTCCACCAGGCCCCCACACATGTCTCTCACCACCCCCACCCCCCAGCAGTGCAGGGGCACCCTCCACCAGGCCCCCACCCATGTCCAACTCATGTCTCCCACCACCCCCACCCCCCAGCAGTGCAGGGGAACCCTCCACCAGGCCCCCACCCATGTCTCCCACAACCCCCACCCCCCAGCAGTGCAGGGGCACCCTCCAACAGGCCCCCACCCATGTCCAACTCATGTCTCCCACCACCACCACCAGTGCAGGGGCACCCTCCACCAGGCCCCCACCCATGTCTCCCACCACCCCCATGGAGACATGGGTGGGGTCCTGGTGGAGGCTGCCCCTGCACTGCTGGGGGGTGGGGGTGGTGGGAGACATGGATGGGGGCCTGGTGGAGGGTGCCCCTGCACGGCTGGGGGGTGGGGGTGGTGGGAGACATGGGTGGGGGCCGGTTGGAGGGTGCCCCTGCACTGCTGGGGGGTGGGGGTGGTGGGGCACATGAGTTGGACATGGGTGGGGGCCTGCTGGCAGGTGCCCCACAGTGCTGGGGGGTGGGGGTGGTGGGGAACATGAGTTGGACATGGGTGGGGGCCTGCTGGCAGGTGCCCCACAGTGCTGGGGGGTGGGGGTGGTGGGGACATGAGTTGGACATGGGTGGGGGCCTGCTGGCAGGTGCCCCAGAGTGCTGGGGGTGGGGGTGGTGGGGACATGAGTTGGACATGGGTGGGGGCCTGGTGGAGGGTGCCCCTGTACTGCTGGGGGGTGGGGGTGGTGGGAGACATGGGTGGGGGCCTGGTGGAGGGTGCCCCTGCACTGCTGGGGGCTGGGGGGTGGGGGTAGTGGGAGACATGAGTTGGACATGGGTGGGGGCCTGGTGGAGGGTGCCCTGCACTGCTGGGGGGTGCACCCTCCAACAGGCCCCCACCCATGTCCAACTCATGTCCCCACCACCCCCACCCCCAGCACTGTGGGGCACCTGCCAGCAGGCCTCCTCCCATGTCCAACTCATGTCCCCACCACCCCCACCCCCCAGCACTGTGGGGCACCTGCCAGCAGGCCCCCACCCATGTCCAACTCATGTCCCCACCACCCCCACCCCCCAGCAGTGCAGGGGCACCCTCCACCAGGCCCCCACCCATGTCTCCCACCACCCCCACCCCCCAGCAGTGAGGGGCACCCTCCACCAGGCCCCCACCCATGTCCAACTCATGTTCCTCAGCACCCCCACCCCCAGCAGTGCAGGGGCACCCTCCACCAGGCCCCCACCCATGTCTCCCACCACCCCCACCCCCCAGCAGTGCAGGGGCACCCTCCACCAGGCCCCCACCCATGTCCAACTCATGTCCCCACCACCCCCACCCACCAGCACTGTGGGGCACCTGCCAGCAGGCCCCCACCCATGTCCAACTCATGTTCCCCACCATCCCCACCCCCCAGCACTGTGGGGCACCTGCCAGCAGGCCCCCACCCATGTCCAACTCATGTTCCCCACCACCCCCACCCCCCAGCAGTGCAGGGGCACCCTCCACCAGGCCCCCACCCATGTCTCCCACCACCCCCACCCCCCAGCAGTGCAGGGGCAGCCTCCACCAGGCCCCCACCCATGTCTCCCACCACCCCCCAGCAGTGCAGGGGCACCCTCCACCAGGCCCCCACCCATATCTCCCACCACCCCCACCCCCCAGCAGTGCAGGGGCACCCTCCACCAGGCCCCCACCCATGTCCAACTCATGTCTCCCACCACCCCACCCCCCAGCAGTGCAGGGGCACCCTCCACTGGCCCCCACCCATGTCTCCCACCACCCCCACCCCCCAGCACTGTGGGGCACCTGCCAGCAGGCCCCCACCCATGTCCAACTCATGTTCCCCACCACCCCCACCCCACAGCAGTGCAGGGGCACCCTCCACCAGGCCCCCACCCATGTCTCCCACCACCCCCAGCCCCCAGCAGTGCAGGGGCACCCTCCACCAGGCCCCCACCCATGTCTCCCACCACCCCCACCCCCCAGCAGTGCAGGGGCACCCTCCACCAGGCCCCCACCCATGTCTCCCACCACCCCCACCCCCCAGCAGTGCAGGGGCACCCTCCACCAGGCCCCCACCCATGTCCAACTCATGTCCCCACCACCCCCACCCCCCAGCACTGTGGGGCACCTGCCAGCAGGCCCCCACCCATGTCCAACTCATGTCCCCACCACCCCCACCCCCCAGCACTGTGGGGCACCTGCCAGCAGGCCCCCACCCATGTCCAACTCATGTTCCCCACCACCCCCACCCCCCAGCACTGTGGGGCACCTGCCAGCAGGCCCCCACCCATGTCCAACCCATGTTCCCCACCACCCCCACCCCCCAGCAGTGCAGGGGCACCCTCCAACAGGCCCCCACCCATGTCTCCCACAACCCCCACCCCCCAGCAGTGCAGGGGCACCCTCCACCAGGCCCCCACCCATGTCTCCCACCACCCCCACCCCCCAGCAGTGCAGGGGCACCCTCCACCAGGCCCCCACCCATGTCCAACTCATGTCTCCCACCACCCCCACCCCCAGCAGTGCAGGGGCACCCTCCACCAGGCCCCCACCCATGTCTCCCACCACCCCCACCCCCCAGCAGTGCAGGGGCATCCTCCAACAGGCCCCCACCCATGTACAACTCATGTCTCCCACCACCCCCACCCGCCAGCAGTGCAGGGGCACCCTCCACCAGGCCCCCACCCATGTCTCCCACCACCCCCACCCCCTAGCAGTGCAGGGGCACCCTCCACCAGGCCCCCACCCATGTCCAACTCATGTCTCCCACCACCCCCACCCCCCAGCAGTGCAGGGGCACCCTCCACCAGGCCCCCACCCATGTCTCCTACCACCCCCAGCCCCCAGCAGTGCAGGGGCACCCTCCACCAGGCCCCCACCCATGTCTCCCACCACCCCCACCCGCCAGCAGTGCAGGGGCAGCCTCCACCAGGCCCCCACCCATGTCCAACTCATGTTCCCCACCACCCCACCCCCCAGCACTGTGGGGCACCTGCCAGCAGGCCCCCACACATGTCCAACTCATGTTCCCCACCACCCCCACCCACCAGCAGTGCAGGGGCACCCTCCACCAGGCCCCCACCCATGTCTCCCACCACCCCCACCCCCCAGCAGTGCAGGGGCACCCTCCACCAGGCCCCCACCCATGTCTCCCACCACCCCCATACCCCAGCAGTGCAGGGGCACCCTCCACCAGGCCCCCACCCATGTCTCCCACCACCCCCACCCCCCAGCAGTGCAGGGGCACCCTCCACCAGGCCATCACCCATGTCTCCCACCACCCCCACCCCCCAGCAGTGCAGGAGCACCCTCCACCAGGCCGCCACCCATGTCCAACTCATGTCCCCACCACCCCCACCCCCCAGCAGTGCAGGGGCACCCTCCACCAGGCCCCCACCCATGTCCAACTCATGTCTCCCACCACCCCCACCCCCCAGCAGTGCAGGGGCACACTCCACTGGCCCCCACCCATGTCTCCCACCACCCCCACCCCCCAGCACTGTGGGGCACCTGCCAGCAGGCCCCCACCCATGTCCAACTCATGTTCCCCACCACCCCCACCCCCCAGCAGTGCAGGGGCACCCTCCACCAGGCCCCCTCCCATGTCTCCCACCACCACCACCCCCCAGCAGTGCAGGGGCACCCTCCACCAGGCCCCCACCCATGTCTCCCACCACCCCCACCCCCCAGCAGTGCAGGGGCACCCTCCACCAGGCCCCCACCCATGTCCAACTCATGTCCCCACCACCCCCACCCCCCAGCACTGTGGGGCACCTGCCAGCAGGCCCCCACCCATGTCCAACTCATGTCCCCACCACCCCCACCCCCCAGCACTGTGGGGCACCTGCCAGCAGGCCCCCACCCATGTCCAACTCATGTTCCCCACCACCCCCACCCCCCAGCACTGTGGGGCACCTGCCAGCAGGCCCCCACCCATGTCCAACTCATGTCTCCCACCACCCCCACCACCCAGCAGTGCAGGGGTACCCTCCAACAGGCCCCCACCCATGTCTCCCACCACCCCCACCCCCCAGCAGTGCAGGAGCACCCTCCACCAGGCCCCCACCCATGTCCAACTCATGTCTCCCACCACCCCCACCACCCAGCAGTGCAGGGGCACCCTCAACCAGGCCCCCACCCATGTCTCCCACCACCCCCACCCCCCAGCAGTGCAGGGGCATCCTCCAACAGGCCCCCACCCATGTACAACTCATGTCTCCCATCACCCCCACCCCCCAGCAGTGCAGGGGCACCCTCCACCAGGCCCCCACCCATGTCTCCCACCACCCCCAGCCCCCAGCAGTGCAGGGGCACCCTCCACCAGGCCCCCACCCATGTCTCCCACCACCCCCACCCGCCAGCAGTGCAGGGGCAGCCTGACCAGGCCCCCACCCATGTCCAACTAATGTTCCCCACCACCCCACCCCCAGCACTGTGGGGCACCTGCCAGCAGGCCCCCACACATGTCCAACTCATGTTCCCCACCACCCCCACCCACCAGAAGTGCAGGGGCACCCTCCACCAGGCCCCCACCCATGTCTCCCACCACCCCCACCCCCCAGCAGTGCAGGGGCACCCTCCACCAGGCCCCCACCCATGTCTCCCACCACCCCCACACCCCAGCAGTGCAGGGGCACCCTCCACCAGGCCCCCACCCATGTCTCCCACCACCCCCACCCCCCAGCAGTGCAGGGGCACCCTCCACCAGGCCCCCACCCATGTCTCCCACCACCCCCACCCCCCAGCAGTGCAGGAGCACCCTCCACCAGGCCGCCACCCATGTCTCCCATCACCCCCACCCCCCAGCAGTGCAGGGGCCCCCTCCACCAGGCCCCCACCCATGTCCAACTCATGTTCCCCACCACCCCCACCCACCAGCAGTGCAGGGGCACCCTCCACCAGGCCCCCACCCATGTCTCCCACCACCCCCACCCCCCAGCAGTGCAGGGGCACCCTCCACCAGGCCCCCACCCATGTCTCCCACCACCCCCACCCCCCAGCAGTGCAGGGGCACCCTCCACTAGGCCCCCACCCATGTCCAACTCATGTCCCCACCACCTCCACCCCCCAGCAATGTGGGGCACCTGCCAGCAGGCCCCCACCCATGTGCAACTCATGTTCCCCACCACCCCACCCTCCAGCAGTGCAGGGGCGCCCTCCAACAGGCCCCCACCCATGTCTCCCACCACCCCCACCCCCCAGCAGTGCAGGGGAACCCTCCACCAGGCCCCCACCCATGTCTCCCACCACCCCCACCCGCCAGCAGTGCAGGGGCAGCCTCCACCAGGCCCCCACCCATGTCCAAATCATGTTCCCCACCACCCCCACCCCCCAGCACTGTGGGGCACCTGCCAGCAGGCCCCCACCCATGTCCAACTCATGTTCCCCACCACCCCCACCCACCAGCAGTGCAGGGGCACCTCCACCAGGCCCCCACCCATGTCTCCCACCACCCCCACCCTCCAGCAGTGCAGGGGCACCCTCCACCAGGCCCCCACCCATGTCTCCCACCACCCCCAGCCCCCAGCAGTGCAGGGGCACCCTCCACAAGGCCCCCACCCATGTCTCCCACCACCCCCACCCCCCAGCAGTGCAGGAGCACCCTCCACCAGGCCCCCACCCATGTCTCCCACCACCTCCACCCCCCAGCAGTGCAGGGGCACCCTCCACCAGGCTCCCAACCATGTCCAACTCATGTTCCCCACCACCCCCACCCCCCAGCAGAGCAGGGGCACCCTCCACCAGGCCCCCACCCATGTCTCCCACCACCCCCACCCCCCAGCAGTGCAGGGGCACCCTCCACCAGGCCCCCACCCATGTCCAACTCATGTTCCCCACCACCCCCACCCCCAGCAGTGCAGGGGCACCCTCCACCAGGCCCCCGCCCATGTCTCCCACCACCCCCACCCCCCAGCAGTGCAGGGGCACCCTCCAACAGGCTCCCACCCATGTCCAACTCATGTCCCCACCACCCCACCCCCCAGCACTGTGGGGCACCTGCCAGCAGGCCCCCACCCATGTCCAACTCATGTTCCCCACCACCCCCACCCCCCAGCATTGTGGGGCACCTGCCAGCAGGCCCCCACCCATGTCCAACTCATGTTCCCCTCCACCCCCACACCCCAGCAGTGCAGGGGCACCCTCCACCAGGCCCCCACCCATGTCTCCCACCACCCCCACCCCCCAGCAGTGCAGGGGCACCCTCCACCAGGCCCCCACCCATGTCTCCCACCACCCCCACCCCCCAGCAGTGCAGGGGCACCCTCCACCAGGCCCCCACCCATGTCTCCCACCACCCCCACTCCCCAGCAGTGCAGGGGCACCCTCCACCAGGCCCCCACCCATGTCCAACTCATGTCCCCACCACTCCCACCCCCCAGCTCTGTGGGGCACCTGCCAGCAGGCCCCCACCCATTTCCAACTCATGTCCCCACCACCCCCACCCCCCAGCACTGTGGGGCACCTGCCAGCAGGCCCCACCCATGTCCAACTCATGTTCCCCACCACCCCCACCCCCTAGCACTGTGGGGCACCTGCCAGCAGGCCCCCACTCATGTCCAACTCATGTTCCCCACCACCCTCACCCCCCAGCAGTGCAGGGGCACCCTCCAACAGACCCCCACCCATGTCTCCCACCACCCCCACCCACCAGCAGTGCAGGGGCACCCTCCACCAGGCCCCCACCCATGTCTCCCACCACCCCCACGCCCCAGCAGTGCAGGGGCAACCTCCACCAGGCCCCCACCCATGTCCAACTCATGTCTCTCACCACCCCCACCCCCCAGCAGTGCAGGGGCACCCTCCACCAGGCCCCCACCCATGTCTCCCACCACCCCCATGGAGACATGGGTGGGGTCCTGGTGGAGGGTGCCCCTGCACTGCTGGGGGGTGGGGGTGGTGGGGAACATGAGTTGGACATGGGTGGGGGCCTGCTGGCAGGTGCCCCACAGTGCTGGGGGGTGGAGGGGAACATGAGTTGGACATGGGTGGGGGCCTGGTGGAGGCTGCCCCTGCACTGCTGGGAGGTAGGGGTGGTGGGAGACATGGGTGGGGAGCTGGTGGAGGGTGCCCCTGCACTGCTGGGGGGTGGGGGTGGTGGGAGACATGGGTGGGGGCCTGTTGGAGGGTGCCCCTGCACTGCTGGGGGGTGGGGGTGGTGGGGAACATGAGTTGGACATGGGTGGGGGCCTGCTGGCAGGTGCCCCACAGTGCTGGGGGGTGGGGGTGGTGGGGAACATGAGTTGGACATGGGTGGGGGCCTGCTGGCAGGTGCCCCACAGTGCTGGGGGGTGGGGGTGGTGGGGACATGAGTTGGACATGGGTGGGGGCCCGCTGGCAGGTGCCCCACAGTGCTGGGGGGTGGGGGTGGTGGGGACATGAGTTGGACATGGGTGGGGGCCTGGTGGGGGGTGTCCCTGTACTGCTGGGGGGTGGGGGTGGTGGGAGACATGGGTGGGGGCCTAGTGGAGGGTGTCCCTGCACTGCTGGGGGGTGGGGGTGGTGGGAGACATGAGTTGGACATGGGTGGGGGCCTGGTGGAGGGTGCCCCTGCACTGCTAGGGGGTGCACCCTCCAACAGGCCCCCACCCATGTCCAACTCATGTCCCCATCACCCCCACCCCCCAGCACTGTGGGGCACCTGCCAGCAGGCCCCCACGCATGTCCAACTCATGTCCCCACCACCCCCACCCCCCAGCACTGTGGGGCACCTGCCAGCAGGCCCCCACCCATGTCCAACTCATGTCCACACCACCCCCACCCCCCAGCAGTGCAGGGGCACCCTCCACCAGGCCCCCACCCATGCCTCCCACCACCCCCACCCCCCAGCAGTGCAGGGGCACCCTCCACCAGGCCCCCACCCATGTCCAACTCATGTCTCCCACCACCCCCACCCCCCAGCAGTGCAGGGACACCCTCCACCAGGCCCCCACCCATGTCTCCCCCCAACCCCCCCAGCAGTGCAGGGGCGCCCTCCACCAGCCCCCACCCATGTCCAACTCATGTTCCCCACCACCCCCATTCCCCAGCAGTGCAGGGGCACCCTCCACCAGGCCCCCACCCATGTCTCCCACCACCCCCACCCCCCAGCAGTGCAGGGGCACCCTCCACCAGGCCCCCACCCATGTCCAACTCATGTTCCCCACCACCCCCACCCCCAGCAGTGCAGGGGCACCCTCCACCAGGCCCCCACCCATGTCTCCCACCACCCCCACCCCCAGCAGTGCAGGGGCGCCTTCCACCAGCCCCCCGCCCATGTCCAACTCATGTTCCCCACCACCCCCACTCCCCAGCAGTGCAGGGGCACCCTCCACCAGGCCCCCACCCATGTCCAACTCATGTTCCCCACCACCCCCACCCCCCAGCAGTGCAGGGGCACCCTCCACCAGGCCCCCACCCATGTCCAACTCATGTCCCCGCCACCCCCACCCACCAGCACTGTGGGGCACCTGCCAGCAGGCCCCCACCCATGTCCAACTCATGTCCCCACCACCCCCTCCCCCCAGCACTGTGGGGCACCTGCCAGCAGGCCCCCACCCATGTCCAACTCATGTTCCCCACCACCCCCACCCCCCAGCATTGTGGGGCACCTGCCAGCAGGACCCCACCCATGTCCAACTCATGTTCCCCTCCACCCCCAAACCCCAGCAGTGCAGGGGCACCCTCCACCAGGCCCCCACCCATGTCTCCCACCACCCCCACCCCCCAGCAGTGCAGGGACACCCTCCACCAGGCCCCCACCCATGTCTCCCACCACCCCCACCCCCCAGCAGTGCAGGGGCACCCTCCACCAGGCCCCCGCCCATGTCTCCCACCACCCCCACTCCCCAGCAGTGCAGGGGCACCCTCCACCAGGCCCCCACCCATGTCCAACTCATGTCCCCACCACTCCCACCCCCCAGCTCTGTGGGGCACCTGCCAGCAGGCCCCCACCCATTTCCAACTCATGTCCCCACCACCCCCACCCCCCAGCACTGTGGGGCACCTGCCAGCAGGCCCCACCCATGTCCAACTCATGTTCCCACCACCCCCACCCCCTAGCACTGTGGGGCACCTGCCAGCAGGCCCCCACTCATGTCCAACTCATGTTCCCCACCATCCTCACCCCCCAGCAGTGCAGGTGTCACCCTCCAACAGACCCCCACCCATGTCTCCCACCACCCCCACCCACCAGCAGTGCAGGGGCACCCTCCACCAGGCCCCCACCCATGTCTCCCACCACCCCCACGCCCCAGCAGTGCAGGGGCAACCTCCACCAGGCCCCCACCCATGTCCAACTCATGTCTCCCACCACCCCCACCCCCCAGCAGTGCAGGGGCACCCTCCACCAGGCCCCGACCCATGTCTCCCACCACCCCCACCCCCCAGCAGTGCAGGGGCACCCTCCAACAGGCCCCCACCCATGTCCAACTCATGTCTCTCACCACCCCCCCCCAGCAGTGCAGGGGCACCCTCCACCAGGCCCCCACCCATGTCTCCCACCACCCCCATGGAGACATGGGTGGGGTCCTGGTGGAGGGTGCCCCTGCACTGCTGGGGGGTGGGGGTGGTGGGGAACATGAGTTGGACATGGGTGGGGGCCTGCTGGCAGGTGCCCCACAGTGCTGGGGGGTGGAGGGGAACATGAGTTGGACATGGGTGGGGGCCTGGTGGAGGCTGCCCCTGCACTGCTGGGAGGTAGGGGTGGTGGGAGACATGGGTGGGGAGCTGGTGGAGGGTGCCCCTGCACTGCTGGGGGGTGGGGGTGGTGGGAGACATGGGTGGGGGCCTGTTGGAGGGTGCCCCTGCACTGCTGGGGGGTGGGGTGGTGGGGAACATGAGTTGGACATGGGTGGGGGCCTGCTGGCAGGTGCCCCACAGTGCTGGGGGGTGGGGGTGGTGGGGAACATGAGTTGGACATGGGTGGGGGCCTGCTGGCAGGTGCCCCACAGTGCTGGGGTGTGGGGGTGGTGGGGACATGAGTTGGACATGGGTGGGGGCCCGCTGGCAGGTGCCCCACAGTGCTGGGGGGTGGGGGTGGTGGGGACATGAGTTGGACATGGGTGGGGACCTGGTGGGGGGTGCCCCTGTACTGCTGGGGGGTGGGGGTGGTGGGAGACATGGGTGGGGGCCTAGTGGAGGGTGTCCCTGCACTGCTGGGGGGTGGGGGTGGTGGGAGACATGAGTTGGACATGGGTGGGGGCCTGGTGGAGGGTGCCCCTGCACTGCTGGGGGGTGCACCCTCCAACAGGCCCCCACCCATGTCCAACTCATGTCCCCACCACCCCCACCCCCCAGCACTGTGGGGCACCTGCCAGCAGGCCCCCACGCATGTCCAACTCATGTCCCCACCACCCCCACCCCCCAGCACTGTGGGGCACCTGCCAGCAGGCCCCCACCCATGTCCAACTCATGTCCCCACCACCCCCACCCCCCAGCAGTGCAGGGGCACCCTCCACCAGGCCCCCACCCATGCCTCCCACCACCCCCACCCCCCAGCAGTGCAGGGCCACCCTCCACCAGGCCCCCACCCATGTCCAACTCATGTCTCCCACCACCCCCACCCCCCAGCAGTGCAGGGACACCCTCCACCAGGCCCCCACCCATGTCTCCCCCCAACCCCCCCAGCAGTGCAGGGGTGCCCTCCACCAGCCCCCACCCATGTCCAACTCATGTTCCCCACCACCCCCACTCCCCAGCAGTGCAGGGGCACCCTCCACCAGGCCCCCACCCATGTCTCCCACCACCCCCACCCCCCAGCAGTGCAGGGGCACCCTCCACCAGGCCCCCACCCATGTCCAACTCATGTTCCCCACCACCCCCACCCCCAGCAGTGCAGGGGCACCCTCCACCAGGCCCCCACCCATGTCTCCCACCACCCCCACCCCCAGCAGTGCAGGGGCGCCTTCCACCAGCCCCCCACCCATGTCCAACTCATGTTCCCCACCACCCCCACTCCCCAGCAGTGCAGGGGCACCCTCCACCAGGCCCGCACCCATGTCTCCCACCCCCCGACCCCCCAGCAGTGCAGGGGCACCCTCCACCAGGCCCCCACCCATGTCCAACTCATGTTCCCCACCACCCCCACCCCCCAGCAGTGCAGGGGCACCCTCCACCAGGCCCCCACCCATGTCCAACTCATGTCCCCGCCACCCCCACCCACCAGCACTGTGGGGCACCTGCCAGCAGGCCCCCACCCATGTCCAACTCATGTCCCCACCACCCCCTCCCCCCAGCACTGTGGGGCACCTGCCAGCAGGCCCCCACCCATGTCCAACTCATGTTCCCCACCACCCCCACCCCCCAGCACTGTGGGGCACCTGCCAGCAGGACCCCACCCATGTCCAACTCATGTTTCCCACCACCCCCACCCCCCAGCAGTGCAGGGGCACCCTCCACCAGGCCCCCACCCATGTCTCCCACCACCCCCACCCCCCAGCAGTGCAGGGGCAGCCTCTACCAGGTCCCCACCCATGTCTCCCACCACCCCCCCTGCAGTGCAGGGGCACCCTCCACCAGGCCCCCACCCATATCTCCCACCACCCCCACCCCCCAGCAGTGCAGGGGCACCCTCCACCAGGCCCCCACACATGTCCAACTCATGTCTCCCACCACCCCGACCCCCCAGCAGTGCAGGGGCACCCTCCACTGGCCCCCACCCATGTCTCCCACCACCCCCACCCCCCAGCACTGTGGGGCACCTGCCAGCAGGCCCCCACCCATGTCCAACTCATGTTCCCCACCACCCCCACCCCCCAGCAGTGCAGGGGCACCCTCCACCAGGCCCCCACCCATGTCTCCACCCCCCCCACCCCCCCAGCAGTGCAGGGGCACCCTCCACCAGGCCCCCAACCATGTCTCCCACCACCCCCACCCCCCAGCAGTGCAGGGGTACCCTCCACCAGGCCCCCACCCATGTCTCCCACCACCCCCACCCCCCAGCAGTGCAGGGGCACCCTCCACCAGGCCCCCACCCATGTCTCCCCCACCCCCCAGCAGTGCAGGGGCACCCTCCACCAGGCCCCCACCCATGTCCAACTCATGTCCCCACCACCCCCACCCCCCAGCACTGTGGGGCACCTGCCAGCAGGCCCCCACCCATGTCCAACTCATGTTCCCCACCACCCCCACCCCCCAGCACTGTGGGGCACCTGCCAGCAGGCACCCACCCATGTCCAACTCATGTTCCCCACCACCCCCACCTCCCAGCAGTGCAGGGGCACCCTCCAACAGGCCCCCACCCATGTCTCCCACCACCCCCACCCCCCAGCAGTGCAGGGACACCCTCCACGAGGCCCCCACCCATGTCTCCCACCCCCCCACCCCCCAGCAGTGCAGGGGCACCCTCCACCAGGCCCCCACCCATGTCCAACTCATGTCTCCCACCACCCCCACCCCCCAGCAGTGCAGGGGCACCCTCCACCAGGCCCCCACCCATGTCTCCCACCACTCCCACCTCCCAGCAGTGCAGGGGCATCCTCCAACAGGCCCCCACCCATGTCCAACTCATGTCTCCCACCACCCCCACCCGCCAGCAGTGCAGGGGCACCCTCCACCAGGCCCCCACCCATGTCCAACTCATGTCTCCCACCACCCCCCACCCCCCAGCAGTGCAGGGGCACCCTCCACCAGGCCCCCACCCATGTCTCCCACCACCCCCACCCCCCAGCAGTGCAGGGGCACCCTCCAACAGGCCCCCACCCATGTCCAACTCATGTCTCCCACCACCCCCACCCCCCAGCAGTGCAGGGGCACCCTCCACCAGGCCCCCACCCATGTCTCCCACCACCCCCATGGAGACATGGGTGGGGTCCTGGTGGAGGGTGCCCCTGCACTGCTGGGGGGTGGGGGTGGTGGGGAACATGAGTTGGACATGGGTGGGGGCCTGCTGGCAGGTGCCCCACAGTGCTGGGGGGTGAGGGGGAACATGAGTTGGACATGGGTGGGGGCCTGGTGGAGGCTGCCCCTGCACTGCTGGGAGGTAGGGGTGGTGGGAGACATGGGTGGGGAGCTGGTGGAGGGTGCCCCTGCACTGCTGGGGGGTGGGGGGTGGGAGACATGGGTGGGGGCCTGTTGGAGGGTGCCCCTGCACTGCTGGGGGGTGGGGGTGGTGGGGAACATGAGTTGGACATGGGTGGGGGCCTGCTGGCAGGTGCCCCACAGTGCTGGGGGGTGGGGGTGGTGGGGAACATGAGTTGGACATGGGTGGGGGCCTGCTGGCAGGTGCCCCACAGTGCTGGGGGGTGGGGGTGGTGGGGACATGAGTTGGTCATGGGTGGGGGCCCGCTGGCAGGTGCCCCACAGTGCTGGGGGGTGGGGGTGGTGGGGACATGAGTTGGATATGGGTGGGGGCCTGGTGGGGGGTGCCCCTGTACTGCTGGGGGGTGGTGGGAGACATGGGTGGGGGCCTAGTGGAGGGTGTCCCTGCACTGCTGGGGGGTGGGGGTGGTGGGAGACATGAGTTGGACATGGGTGGGGGCCTGGTGGAGGGTGCCCCTGCACTGCTGGGGGGTGCACCCTCCAACAGGCCCCCACCCATGTCCAACTCATGTCCCCACCACCCCCACCCCCCAGCACTGTGGGGCACCTGCCAGCAGGCCCCCACGCATGTCCAACTCATGTCCCCACCACCCCCACCCCCCAGCACTGTGGGGCACCTGCCAGCAGGCCCCCACCCATGTCCAACTCATGTCCCCACCACCCCCACCCCCCAGCAGTGCAGGGGCACCCTCCACCAGGCCCCCACCCATGCCTCCCACCACCCCCACCCCCCAGCAGTGCAGGGGCACCGTCCACCAGGCCCCCACCCATGTCCAACTCATGTCTCCCACCACCCCCACCCCCCAGCAGTGCAGGGGCACCCTCCACCAGGCCCCCACCCATGTCTCCCCCCAACCCCCCCCCAGCAGTGCAGGGGCGCCCTCCACCAGCCCCCCACCCATGTCCAACTCATGTTCCCCACCACCCCCACTCCCCAGCATTGCAGGGGCACCCTCCACCAGGCCCCCACCCATGTCTCTCACCACCCCCACCCCCCAGCAGTGCAGGGGCACCCTCCACCAGGCCCCCACCCATGTCCAACTCATGTTCCCCAACACCCCCACCCCCAGCAGTGCAGGGGCACCCTCCACCAGGCCCCCACCCATGTCTCCCACCACCCCCACCCCCAGCAGTGCAGGGGCGCCTTCCACCAGCCCCCCACCCATGTCCAACTCATGTTCCCCACCACCCCCACTCCCCAGCAGTGCAGGGGCACCCTCCACCAGGCCCGCACCCATGTCTCCCACCCCCCTGACCCCCCAGCAGTGCAGGGGCACCCTCCACCAGGCCCCCACCCATGTCCAACTCATGTTCCCCACCACCCCCACCCCACAGCAGTGCAGGGGCACCCTCCACCAGGCCCCCACCCATGTCCCCACCACCCCCACCCACCAGCACTGTGGGGCACCTGCCAGCAGGCCCCCACCCATGTCCAACTCATGTCCCCACCACCCCCTCCCCCCAGCACTGTGGGGCACCTGCCAGCAGGCCCCCACCCATGTCCAACTCATGTTCCCCACCACCCCCACCCCCCAGCACTGTGGGGCACCTGCCAGCAGGACCCCACCCATGTCCAACTCATGTTCCCCACCACCCCCACCCCCCAGCAGTGCAGGGGCACCCTCCACCAGGCCCCCACCCATGTCTCCCACCACCCCCACCCCCCAGCAGTGCAGGGGCAGCCTCTACCAGGCCCCCACCCATGTCTCCCACCACCCCCCAGCAGTGCAGGGGCACCCTCCACCAGGCCCCCACCCATATCTCCCACCACCCCCACCCCCCAGCAGTGCAGGGGCACCCTCCACCAGGCCCCCACACATGTCCAACTCATGTCTCCCACCACCCCCACCCCCCAGCAGTGCAGGGGCACCCTCCACTGGCCCCCACCCATGTCTCCCACCACCCCCACCCCCCAGCACTGTGGGGCACCTGCCAGCAGGCCCCCACCCATGTCCAACTCATGTTCCCCACCACCCCCACCCCCCAGCAGTGCAGGGGCACCCTCCACCAGGCCCCCACCCATGTCTCCACCACCCCCACCCCCCCAGCAGTGCAGGGGCACCCTCCACCAGGCCCCCAACCATGTCTCCCACCACCCCCACCCCCCAGCAGTGCAGGGGCACCCTCCACCAGGCCCCCACCCATGTCTCCCACCACCCCCACCCCCCAGCAGTGCAGGGGCACCCTCCACCAGGCCCCCACCCATGTCTCCCCCCACCCCCCAGCATTGCAGGGGCACCCTCCACCAGGCCCCCACCCATGTCCAACTCATGTCCCCACCACCCCCACCCCCCAGCACTGTGGGGCACCTGCCAGCAGGCCCCCACCCATGTCCAAGTCATGTCCCCACCACCCCCACCCCCCAGCACTGTGGGGCACCTGCCAGCAGGCCCCCACCCATTTCCAACTCATGTTCCCCACCACCCCCACCCCCCAGCACTGTGGGGCACCTGCCAGCAGGCCCCCACCCATGTCCAACTCATGTTCCCCACCACCCCCACCCCCCAGCAGTGCAGGGGCACCCTCCAACAGGCCCCCACCCATGTCTCCCACCACCCCCACCCCCCAGCAGTGCAGGGACACGCTCCACGAGGCCCCCACCCATGCCTCCCACCACCCCCACCCCCCAGCAGTGCAGGGGCACCCTCCACCAGGCCCCCACCCATGTCCAACTCATGTCTCCCACCACCCCCACCCCCCAGCAGTGCAGGGGCACCCTCCACCAGGCCCCCACCCATGTCTCCCACCACTCCCACCTCCCAGCAGTGCAGGGGCATCCTCCAACAGGCCCCCACCCATGTCCAACTCATGTCTCCCACCACCCCCACCCGCCAGCAGTGCAGGGGCACCCTCCACCAGGCCCCCACCCATGTCTCCCACCACCCCCACCCCCCAGCAGTACAGGGGCACCCTCCACCAGGCCCCCACCCATGTCCAACTCATGTCTCCCACCACCCCCACCCCCCAGCAGTGCAGGGGCACCCTCCACCAGGCCCCCACCCATGTCTCCCACCACCCCCAGCCCCCAGCAGTGCAGGGGCACCCTCCACCAGGCCCCCACTCATGTCTCCCACCACCCCCACCCGCCAGCAGTGCAGGGGCAGCCTCCACCAGGCCCCCACCCATGTCCAACTCATGTTCCCCACCACCCCCACCCCCCAGCACTGTGGGGCGCCTGCCAGCAGGCCCCCACCCATGTCCAACTCATGTTCCCCACCACCCCCACCCACCAGCAGTGCAGGGGCACCCTCCACCAGGCCCCCACCCATGTCTCCCACCACCCCCACCCCCCAGCAGTGCAGGGGCACCCTCCACCAGGCCCCCACCCATGTCTCCCACCACCCCCACCCCCCAGCAGTGCAGGGGCACCCTCCACCAGGCCCCCACCCATGTCCAACTCATGTCTCCCACCACCCCCACCCCCCAGCACTGTGGGGCACCTGCCAGCAGGCCCCCACCCATGTCCAACTCATGTCCCCACCACCCCCACCCCCCAGCAGTGCAGGGGCACCCTCCACCAGGCCCCCACCCATGTCTCCCACCACCCCCACCCCCCAGCATTGCAGGGGCACCCTCCACCAGGCCCCCACCCATGTCCAACTCTTGTCCCCACCACCCCCACCCCCCAGCACTGTGGGGCACCTGCCGGCAGGCCCCCCCATGTCCAACTCATGTTCCCCACCACCCCCACCCCCAGCACTGTGGGGCACCTGCCAGCAGGCCCCCACCCATGTCCAACTCATGTTCCCCACCACCCCCACCCCCCAGCACTGTGGGGCACCTGCCAGCAGGCCCTCACCCATGTCCAACTCATGTTCCCCACCACCCCCACCCCCCAGCAGTGCAGGGGCACCCACCAACAGGCCCCCACCCATGTCTCCCACCACCCCCACCCCCAGCAGTGCAGGGGCACCCTCCACCAGGCCCCCACCCATGTCTCCCACCACCCCCATCCCCCAGCAGTGCAGGGGCACCCTCCACCAGGTCCCCACCCATGTCCAACTCATGTCTCCCACCACCCCCACACCCCAGCAGTGCAGGGGCACCCTCCACCAGGCCCCCACCCATGTCTCCCACCACCCCCACCCCCCAGCAGTGCAGGGGCACCCTCCACCAGGCCCCCACCCATGTCCAACTCATATCCCCACCACCCCCACCCCCCAGCACTGTGGGGCACCTGCCAGCAGGCCCCAACTCATGTTCCCCAGCCAACATGTCATCACAATCTAGATCCCTGGTCTCTATGGTCAGCCTCCAAATGCAAAACACCCACCCGAGTATTGCATCCACCCACTCAGAAATGGCAATTACATGACAGAACACCAATTGCAAGTTTCGAAACAAACACATGTCCCTCACATACACCGAATGGGTGTCAGTGAATCTCAAAACCCATATCATGACATGCATGAAACCAATGAGATGATACTACACATTGAAGTTCGATAAAAAAATATGTATTAAAGGGAACATAAATAGATTCAAAAATAAAGAAACAGAAATGGGAATGTACAAAAATGAAAAGAAGCATGTCCGTGAAAAAAAGCAAAACCAAAAATCATAATCCAAAGGAATGGTGTCCAAAGTCACTGTCCACAAAAGAAAATCCAATGGGAAATAATAATTGAAAGCCATTGCTCCATGGGTAAATTGGGAAAGAAAAATAAAATCCAACAGTGAACTATGTACAGACGAACAAGCCAGGGTCCATTATCCCAACAAAAGAAATGAAACCTATCTAACTACACTAACTAATAAAATAAACTATATACAAAAATGTGGCCAATGTCCAAAAGGTCCAAAATAAATAAAAAAAAAAGGAAACCTAACACTACCTACATAACTATGTACAAGGGCAGCGGGCTAGTCTGACGGCTCACTTTTGGATGTCCCGGGCCAGGGCATAATCGAACTCCTGCTCTATGTCCCGGAGGCGGTCCTCCTCCATGGCCCAGAGGGTCCGCAGGGCCGTCGACGTGTCCACCTCCAACCCCCTGCGGATTACCTCGAGGCACTCGGCCCGCCTCAGGGCCCTCCGCATGGAGTTCTCCGCCCTGACCATTGTGAGCCGTGCCTCTTCCGCCCGCTGCCGCTCCGCATCTATGGCGTGGCCCAACCGCTGCTACACGGAAGACACTCTCTGTCCTGGGTCCTCCTGCCCTCCGGCCGATGCCTGCCCCTCCGATGTTGAAGGCCCCGAGCCTTCATGGCTCCCACCACGTTGCTGTTGCTGCTGTGCCTCTGCCCGTGCACTGCCTCCTGCTGCCTGCACATCCTCCGCCGGCTGGGGTGCAGTCGTTGATGTGGCCACCCCTGCTGGACGTCCGACTCCCGACTGTGGCAGGGATGCCTCCTCCACCAGCCTGGCCGCACCGTCAGAGGCAGCTCCTCAGGGCACCCAGGTGACTGATGGGTGGGAAGATGGCACGGAGGACGACTGGCGCATAGGGGGTTCAGTTGAGGAGGGGGTCGTAGCAAGCCCCATCAAACGGAGGTATCCGGCCTGGGTGACCTGTCCCAGCAGGCTGACGTGGTCAACGAGCCATTTGAGATGACGTGCAGTCTCCTCATGAAAAGACTGCAGGTCACCTCGCATGGCCCGTTGACGCAACGCCACACCAGTCAGGACAGGCTCAACCCGGACCCGGAAAGCCACGTCCGCAGGCAGAGGAAGGCCAGTTGTCGTTTGCTCATCCCCTGCCTGAAAACAGGTCTGGACGTAGGCATCCCTGCTGGTGCAAGATGATGCAGGGACAGGATCAGGGACAGGATTGCACACAGGCACCTCCGCGGCGGCCTGTGCTGCCTCCTGTCCCTGGTCCTGCACTGCACCACTAGCACCAGTGGGATCCCCACCTCCAGACCCCGTCTCTGTTGCTTGCACGGCCTCCTCCTCCACCAAACCCCCCACCAACCTGGATGACTCCGTGCTATCTTCCCCCGTTGGGCCCTGTGGGGTCCCAGCTGCCCCTTCCGCTGCCGAGGAGTCCAACGCCAACCTCCGCCTCTTGGACCTCCCCCTGGCAGCTGCGGCCTGGGATGCGGCACCGGACTCCTCACTCCCCGACGAGATGACAACATGGGAGGGGAGCCGGGCCTTGCGTCTCCGGCTGGCGGTGGGATCCCCGCCGCTGTGCTCCACAGCACCTTCTCCGCCCTCTTCATCAGTTGACGCTGCAGACAGGGAGAAATAAAACACAGGCATCAGGGCACTGTACAATGGACACATACACACATGACAGTTGTACATGAGTGGCATTGGCAAACCTCAGACATGCCATCACAATCCCCAACACACATGTCATTTCAACTCCCACACATGAGCCATACCACAGCCATATCGCAACTGCCAGCACCATCCATACACATACAACAGCATGAGCAGGCAAAGCTGAGCCAGACATCACATGCAACACAGGAAGTGCACCACACATGTACACACACCACCACACTTGCATGCATGTGTCCACCTCTGCCAAGTGTCGCAGTGTTCAGATGAGCATCCATGTCACATCTGCCAATCAGGCTTCCACATCCCGCTGTCACATGCATCCATGTTGCATCACTGTTGCACCCTTGTCAAATACACACAAATGCACATGTACACAGTGCTGATACATGCAGCTGAAAACAACATACATGCGTGACATCACGGACATGTCTACTTACATACACATTCATCCAAACATGTGTCCCCACACAACTGCATTTGGCATGCAAGCCTACACACACAAGCACCATCCATGTCTCACACATTCCAGCCCTCGCATGTGTTATCACCACAGCCCTGTACACCCCCACCCATACTCGACCCCATACAAACAGATGTGCAACCTGCACACTACTGAAACATCACCACACGCACAGCTCACAATCAGGATGCATGTACACTTACCGCTCGACTCAGACGGGTCTGCCTCTCAAGGACCTGGACGTGGAGCGCTGGGGATATGCGTTCCAGGACCCTCATCTGATCTTCCGACAAGTGGCCCCGGCGCCCCTTGGCATCCGCTGCCTTCAAGAGGCGCCGGGCCTTGTTCAGGGTCCTGGACCTGAAGTCCTTCCAGCGCTTCTTGACATGTTGGAAGTCGCGGACTGCCACCCCCTCCGCGTTGATGGCAGTCACAATGTCAGTCCAGATCCAAGTCTGTCCTTCCTTGTCGGCGCGGGAACTTCCGAAGAGGGCATCATACTGCCCCAGGACTTGCTCCACCAGGACACCAACTTCGGTGGCATTGAAGCTGGTGCCCCTCTGCCTCTCTGGCCGGGGGTTGTCAGTGGTGCCAGATGTTGCAGTGCCCGACATGACAACCCCAGAGGTAGGAGTGGGTGGGCAACTGGGTCCTGGGGCTGGGCTGTGGAGCGATGGAATCCCAGTCGGGAGTCTTGGGTTCCAGCAGGGGTGGTCACAGCAACAGCACCCCTGGCTGATGTGCAGGCAGCAAATGGCAGGGCACGTGGGCAGCAGGCAGTCAGGCAGCAGCAGATGGCAGGTGGGAGGGTGCTCTGGGCTCTGGGGGGCAGAAGTTCGGCCTTCTGGGCAGGAGTGTGGTCTTCCGTGTGCTTACGCGTGGCCAGCTTGATACGGAGTGATTTGGCACGTGAAAATTCAGCACGTCAGCATGTAATTCGAGGAAAGGCCCTTAGCGCGTAAGCGCGTCTGCACGCATACGCAATTTCATTGGACAGAAGGCACCTGAAGCGCAAGCGCCCCTGTGACGTGGCGCGCACAGGCGTGCATGGGCATTTCAGCGCGCGTGAAAAACTGCACGTCCGCATGTAATACGAGGAAAGGGCCCATGCGTGTAAGTGACGTGACGTGCGCGTGCGTTTCCCTCAGCACGGGTTAAAGGTGAGCGGGCCCAGCAGTTCGCTGTACGTGCCTTTCGTGGAGACCGACGTGTGTTGCTGCTTCCTGTTGTTTCGCGCGCCATCACAACTTCACATCTATCAAGGACGTATCTCTTCTTTTGGCGGGGGTATTGGCTACGCGTGTTTTTCTGCATCGTGCTAGTCAGACGGTGAGTCGCACACGCTCTTTTTCCCACTGCAGGTGCCCCTGTGTATCGCACCCATTTTCGATGTCAGAGTAGCCTGCGTGTCCCACGCGTACGCGTTATTCGTGTTACTGGGTGCCACCGCGTACTGCAGGAGGTTGAATCCACGCATGTAGGCTGCAGGGTTGCGTGCACGGTTTTACTGTAGTTTTGGGGTGCCTGAGCGTTTCGTGACCCGTCACCACATCACCGGGGTCACATACAGCCTTGCAGGTGCAGGGGGGCTGTTAACATCTTGCTTCCCACCCCCTTCACCCCAATTGCCCAGGTCAATTGTGGTGTACACCTCCCATTGGCACCACTCCATCTGTGCCAGCACTACTACATCTGTGCCATGGTTGGGAGGGCACCAAAGGTGAGGGGCGCCTCAGCTGGGCATCCTCCTCGTGGCGGGCGCGGTCAGGGACATGGCCGTGGTGACCAGGGAGTAGGGGGACTCCAGGGTGTCCAGAGCAGCCACAGAGGGGGAAGAGGCAGGGGTGCGCCACTTGAGCACAATGTTGTGCCATGTGTCGGTGCAGTCATGCCACCACCCCCTGTGGTTCCGGGGGATGCAGCTTCTGCATCTGGCACTGGCGCCCGTGTGAACCGGCAGTCCGTTCCATCGACTGCCACGGGCCCAAGGGTAGTGGTAGCTGCAGGTGCAGCTGTGGACACCGCCACCCAGGCTCAGGGTCTGCCAGCGGAGGCTGCGTTGGCACTTGAAGAGCCCTTGGTAGATCTCCAACAGGCCAGGGGGGAAACCATAGGGGCAGGCCGGGCTGCTCAGACCAAGACACGTGTCCCTGGGGCAGTCATGTCATCTGCTGCCCCGAACAGCCGGGTGTTGGCAAGTGCAGGGGCAGATACACCCAACAGCACCCCGGTTTTGAGTCTGCCAACCAGGACCGTTGCGGTCAATGACCCTGCCACAGCTGATGTTGCTGCGCAGGGTCCATTAGTGGGCACCCAGGCCTTTGGTCATCCCTCCACCTGCCACTCCCTTGGCTCAATCCACCGAACCCACTGGCCATACTGGTCAGGGCGGCATTAGCCAGCCAGGGTCTGCACCACAGTCCAAGAGGAGGAAGGTTGCACCTGCAGCACAGCCTGGGACCCCACACACAGCCACGACCTCCTGCATGTCGAGGAAGAAGCCTTTCTGTAAGCAGGAACTGGGCTTCCTCGTGGACTACGTGCGGGGCCACAGCCGTGACATGCTATTGGGTGCCAATAGTCAGACTACGGCTGCCCAACGTGACACCCACTGGAAGCATGTTGCGGAACATGTCAGTTCATTCGGCCATGAGGTGCGCACGGCGCAAGAGTGCAAAAAGCGTTGGAATGATATCAAACGCAGCACTAAGGCTAAGCGTGCCTCTAATTACAAGTTGACTCTGGTGACTGGCGGTGGGCCTGCACCAGAGGAGGAAGAGCTCACTCCGCATGAGGCACTCGTTGCGGAGTTCATACCACCTGAATTGGTCGAAGGAGTGGGAGAGATGCTGGACTTTGATGCCCAGTCCAGTGAGTGTTGATGCGTGTTTGTTGAGGACGTGTGTGTTTCACTTGTGGGATGTGTTGTGCATGATTGCCGCCACATGTGACGTGTACATGGTTCTGATGTGTAAGTAATGCAATGCTTCCGTCATGCATGTCTCCTCTGCCTGCATGCGGGGACTCCATGTAGGCATGCTCCCTTGCCCCTCCTCCGCCACTCTGCACCCCAGTTCCACCTTTGCACTGGTGTTCTTCAATCTTGCCAATGTGTACTTTCTTGTTCATGCGTCCTGTGTAGATGCTAACTTCCAGCGTAGAATCTGCCAAACATATGCCGTGTAGTACAGCCTTAGTACTTGATGCAGGGTATCTCACTTGTACTGTGCATAGGTCAGATCTCCCGCAGGGACATGAGTGCCCATTCATGCTCCATGTGCATTGCACGCAAGCCCCTATGTGTCCTTGACTGGATGATCACTGTAATACAAGTCCTTGGTTACATACATTGCCTGCCATCTCATCAGCCTTCCCATGTCAACTGTGGCTCAGTCCTGTGTTGCACACATGTCTAGGGTCTGACAATCTGTGTGGCTCACAGGCCTCAGCCTGTTCAATGGCCAATGACTCTGTCCAACTGTTGTTGTGTCTTCTTCACACATGGGCGGAATCCAGAGTTTTCATCATGTGTCCTGCTTACTGTCCCTGCATCATTTGCAGTGTTGTCACTTGAATCACATTCAGCTGTTGATGCCAGTCAACACTGCCTGTCAATACACAGGTGTATGGTCAGCCTTTTGATACCATGCTAGGCATCCCTGCTTTGGTACTGGGGTGGAGGGGTGCTTGGCTTCTAGATATGGTACACATTGAATGCACAATGCACGTGATGTCTGAATTTGACATTGCACTGCCTTCATATTTCCTGGCACACACCATGGAGTCCTTGTACATGTAGGTAGTGAGTGGCGTACATATTTTCTGCACTGCATAGACCCACTTCCATGGAAACTGCCACCTTTCAACAGGTCTGATCACAGAAGCAATTCATAGTTGACCCAGCATGCATGGCAGGTTATATGTTGTGTGTCACATGTCTGCCTGATGCGTTTGCTGTCGGTGTGTGTGTGTGTTGTGTGCTTCTGACATGTGTAGTGACCTTTTTTCTCTCTATTTTTCAGGTGATGACGCAATGGAGGCGGAGGATGGTGTTGTCATGCCAGACACAGGGTTGGTACCGCTACATCAACCCGGCACTATTGGGGGTCGTGGGGTGGTAGGCCACGAAACCCCCCAAGTGCTACAGTCCATCTTGTCTCTGGCTGCCTATGAGTCCAGCCTTGATGACGACTCTGACGTCCATGTTGAGTTGGATGAGCATCAAGTCCATGTGTCAGGGGTGAGTGATTCTGATGTGGACACTCCTCTGTCTGCGACACCTGCACTGAGGGATCAGACAGTCTTGGTTCCTCCGCCCGTGGCGGATCGGGACGCAGGGTCACCCTCCACACCAGTCACTGATGTGCCTGGGACATCACGTCGACGGGGGCAGCTCCTCAGGGCTCCTCAGGGCACCCAGGTGACTGATGGGTGGGAAGATGGCACGGAGGACGATGGCGCGTAGGGGTTTCAGTTGAGGAGGGGGTCGTAGCAAGCCCCATCAAACGGAGGTATCCGGCCTGGGTGACCTGTCCCAGCAGGCTGACGTGGTCAACGAGCCATTTGAGATGACGTGCAGTCTCCTCATGAAAAGACTGCAGGTCACCTCGCATGGCCCGTTGACGCAACGCCACACCAGTCAGGACAGGCTCAACCCGGAAAGCCACGTCCGCAGGCAGAGGAAGGCCAGTTGTCGTTTGCTCATCCCCTGCCTGAAAACAGGTCTGGACGTAGGCATCCCTGCTGGTGCAAGATGATGCAGGGACAGGATCAGGGACAGGATTGCACACAGGCACCTCCGCGGCGGCCTGTGCTGCCTCCTGTCCCTGGTCCTGCACTGCACCACTAGCACCAGTGGGATCCCCACCTTCAGACCCCATCTCTGTTGCTTGCACGGCCTCCTCCTCCACCAAACCCCCCACCAACCTGGATGACTCCGTGCTATCTTCCCCCGTTGGGCCCTGTGGGGTCCCAGCTGCACCTTCTGCTGCCGAGGAGTCCAACGCCAACCTCCGCCTCTTGGACCTCCCCCTGGCAGCTGCGGCCTGGGATGCGGCACCGGACTCCTCACTCCCCGACGAGATGACAACATGGGAGGGGAGCCGGGCCTTGCGTCTCCGGCTGGCGGTGGGATCCCCGCCGCTGTGCTCCACAGCACCTTCTCCGCCCTCTTCATCAGTTGACGCTGCAGACAGGGAGAAATAAAACACAGGCATCAGGGCACTGTACAATGGACACATACACACATGACAGTTGTACATGAGTGGCATTGGCAAACCTCAGACATGCCATCACAATCCCCAACACACATGTCATTTCAACTCCCACACATGAGCCATACCACAGCCATATCGCAACTGCCAGCACCATCCATACACATACAACAGCATGAGCAGGCAAAGCTGAGCCAGACATCACATGCAACACAGGAAGTGCACCACACATGTACACACACCACCACACTTGCATGCATGTGTACACCTCTGCCAAGTGTCGCAGTGTTCAGATGAGCATCCATGTCACATCTGCCAATCAGGCTTCCACATCCCACTGTCACATGCATCCATGTTGCATCACTGTTGCACCCTTGTCAAATACACACAAATGCACATGTACACAGTGCTGATACATGCAGCTGAAAACAACATACATGCGTGACTTCACGGACATGTCTACTTACATACACATTCATCCAAACATGTGTGCCCACACAACTGCATTTGGCATGCAAGCCTACACACACAAGCACCATCCATGTCTCACACATTCCAGCCCTCGCATGTGTTAGCACCACAGCCCTGTACACCCCCACCCATACTCGACCCCATACAAACAGATGTGCAACCTGCACACTACTGAAACATCACCACACGCACAGCTCACAATCAGGATGCATGTACACTTACCGCTCGACTCAGACGGGTCTGCCTCTCAAGGACCTGGACGTGGAGCGCTGGGGATATGCGTTCCAGGACCCTCATCTGATCTTCCGACAAGTGGCCCCGGCGCCCCTTGGCATCCGCTGCCTTCAAGAGGCGCCGGGCCTTGTTCAGGGTCCTGGACCTGAAGTCCTTCCAGCGCTTCTTGACATGTTGGAAGTCGCGGACTGCCACCCCCTCCGCGTTGATGGCAGTCACAATGTCAGTCCAGATCCAAGTCTGTCCTTCCGTGTCGGCGCGGGAACTTCCGAAGAGGGCATCATACTGCCCCATGACTTGCTCCACCAGGACACCAACTTCGGTGGCATTGAAGCTGGTGCCCCTCTGCCTCTCTGGCCGGGGGTTGTCAGTGGTGCCAGATGTTGCAGTGCCCGACATGACAACCCCAGAGGTAGGAGTGGGTGGGCAACTGGGTCCTGGGGCTGGGCTGTGGAGCGATGGAATCCCAGTCGGGAGTCTTGGGTTCCAGCAAGGGTGGTCACAGCAACAGCACCCCTGGCTGATGTGCAGGCAGCAAATGGCAGGGCACGTGGGCAGCAGGCAGTCAGGCAGCAGCAGATGGCAGGTGGGAGGGTGCTCTGGGCTCTGGGGGCAGAAGTTCGGCCTTCTGGGCAGGAGTGTGGTCTTCCGTGTGCTTACGCGTGGCCAGCTTGATACGGAGTGATTTGGCACGTGAAAATTCAGCACGTCAGCGTGTAATTCTAGGAAAGGCCCTTAGCGCGTAAGCGCGTCTGCACGCATACGCAATTTCATTGGACAGAAGGCACCTGAAGCGCAAGCGCCCCTGTGACGTGGCGCGCACAGGCGTGCATGGGCATTTCAGCGCGCCTGAAAAACTGCACGTCTGCATGTAATACGAGGAAAGGGCCCATGCGTGTAAGTGACGTGACGTGTGTTAGGGAGAATTCTCTGTTTAGGCTGAATTTCCTAACCTAGTGAGTCCCCCAGCAGCTTTGCTGGATTTCTGGAGTTTGTTTTTTCCATCCTGCCAAGCGTGTGACCCTTTTCCTCTCACTCTTGGACATGTATGTGTGTAATTCCTTTGAATTGTCAATGTGTTCGATGGGCTATGGGGTCTTTTACTCCCTAGGGTCTCATAAGTTTTTCTATGTGTGTCACTCCGCACCCTACGTGTCGTGACACGGGGGGCACCCTAGCAGGTCCCCCCACCATAGACTCCATACCCGGGGACTGACTACCGTCTCCTCGGGCATGCAAAGTCACCATTGGCTTTACTAGACCTAAATTTGCTAACAGAGCTAGTACCAACCATCTTATTGTGGACGTGCTAGTAGGGGTAATTCGATCCGTTGGGTTGCCTCCAAGCTTTATTCACTCTTTGTTCTGAACTGGTTCAACCTGTCGCTAACCAAATTGCTAACTAAGACTTGAACGCATCACCCGTAGAGACTTTCCAGGACATCGTGCCTTGCCTCTCACCGAGTGGGCCTGGCCGCCGAACTGTATGATCTAGTGTGATTAATGCCTTCTTGCCTTGCATTTTTACCCGCTTCAGTACGAACCGTGTTGACTTCATTACCTGCCTATCTCTTCTCTCCCTTCCTCACTAAATATTCGAGTGTCATCTGGGTTGAGGTATACACCTCTGTCTGAAAATAAGTGGTGCCGTAGAACCTAGAGTTGTCGATATTGTGTTTCGGGGGATTGAGCTTTATTCCATTGTGCAGAGTAATTGTATTTTGATTTGTTTGCCGTGGTTCGCTTTAGTATTTTTCGTAGACGTTCTGTTATTAATAAATAACTTGCTATCTTTATACTAAAGCCTGGTTGCGTGTTTACTCGTTTTGCTGCGAAGAATTACCCTATCTTGTATACTCCCTATACTGACCAACTTTTCTTGAGAGAAGTCTGACTGCTCAGCCACAGCTACCAATTGAATCTGTGTGGTACAGACTGCTACCAAGTGGGTTCATCGCAACACCTGTAGTCCTAAATCTTTTGCAGTGGTCCCAGAGGGAGCTGCACAGGTTTCCGCCTAACACTGGTGGCAGCGGTGGGATTAGTATCGAGTATACAGTTTAGAGTGTTTTTCGACGCTGTAGGACGACTAACCACAAAACGTTACAAAAGCAACTTTCAAAAAACATGTCTACGATGGAAATTTACAGCCACGAGTCTTTGTCGGATAAGAATACTGAGAGTCTGCGAGCTCTTTGTAGACAAGAGAATCTTCCTGTAAAAGGCAAGAAGTTAGAACTGATAGAGAGATTGCTGGCGAACCAAAGTCTGGGTACTGGTTCAGAGGAACCAAACTCTCCAGCAACTGTAGATAACAGTAATGGTGTTGATCTGAATCGTAATTCTGATGATAGCGATGAAGAGGCTGACGAGGACGGCGAGGCTAACGAAACTGTCTCCCCCGTTCCTCTACCTGCCTTACCAACTGTGCCTACGGGGCCCATACCAGGTCCCACAAGTAATCCTGCTTATTTTGAACTTGAAAAAATGAAGCTTGAATTAGAATATAAACGGTTCTTGGCTCAATCTGAACGAAACCAAGAGCTCGAGTTCAGACGAATGAATGCCCAGGCTGAGCAGAAACAAGCTGAGTTAAGACTCAGGGAAATAGAGCTTAATCATGAGTTACAAATGAAAAAGTTGTCTATGGAAAATGCTTCTCTCTCCTCTGGTTCCTCTAGGAGCTCCAGTCCCAAAAGACCCCGGATGCCGAAGGAATTAGTGGGTATGTACGAACCGAGATTGGATGTGTTGGATTGGTTGAAACTGTTTGAATACAATCATGGGCTCCAGGACATCACCGGGAACGCGTTGCTTCCCTGGTTGTTCTCTAGGCTTCCTCCTGTTGCGACTGATGTGGTAATGGAATTGGGGGAGGTGGATAAGACGGATTACGAAAGTGTGAAACTAGCGTTGATAGCTAGATTCGGGAAGACCCCTTCCCAGTATCTTAAGAGGTTTAGAACCCTCAAAAAGCATGATGGTACCCCTTGGGCTACCTGGGTGAGTGAAGGGTTGAAAAACTTAGAGGGATGGATTAAGGGTTACAAAGTTAACACTTACGAGGGTATGCGAAATCTTTTTATGTTGGAGTCGATTTATGATGCCTATTCTCCTGAGCTCAGACAGCACTTGGCTGATTCGAAGGAATTAGATTCCAGGGCTCTAGCTAAGGCTGCTGACTTGTGGGTTGCCAACAGGGCTACTCACAAGGATTCTGGGGCAACTCAGAAAAAGGACGAGGGAAAACAGCCTAAAAAAGACTCAAAGGAGAATTCGAATAACTCACATTCCAAAGAGGGCCCCAAACAAAACCAGAAGGGTAAGCCACCGGGAAAACCACAGCAGAATAGTGTGTCTTCTGGTGCCAAACCGGAAGGAGGTCAGAACAAGCCACCATTCCAGAAAGCATTCGGGAAATGCTTTGTTTGTGGCTCGACTGATCACGTGAAAGGAGATCCCAGATGTAAGGGTAAACCTTCAGGGGTCCAGCTTGTCTCCTTAGCCTTCGCTCCAGAGGAGGAAGTCCAAATGGCAAGTGGAAACTTTCTACTGCTAGCTGACGAACCCATTGGAGTCTCAGCCAGCGTTTCTTTAGTATCTCTGGGGTTGTGGGAACAACAGAATTTAGATGTCTATAATTCTATCCCCGATAATACTAAAGAGTATTATAAGGACAGTGTCCAGGTGAATGGTCAGGAGACGCCTGCCATTAGGGACACTGGGGCCAGCATAACTGTGGTGGATAAATCGTTTTTTCAGGCTGAGGATGTTGCTAAGGCACCCAAACGCCTCACCAAGTTAGCTGGAGGGCCTGTGCAGATGCTTCCCCAATTACCAGTTCTCATCCAGTGTAACGACATGACTGTAAAGATCCCTGTCAGCATACAGAGTGAGGTACCAGGACGCGTACTGTTGGGTAACGATTTGAAAACTCTCAGAGTTGTATCGCATACTCCCAGACCTCCTAGTAAACGGTTACAGGAGCTAACCAGACCTGCAAGAGAGAGGACCCTGCGCGGTACTCTCGGGGAGATGATGAAGAAAGAAATCACTCCTGCTCCATTGGAAATGGCGGCCGCTGTCTCTAGGAACACAGAAGTAAAAGGGAAACCTAAAACTTCTAAACCGAAACCAACAGCCCACATTCCGATGCAGCCGACACGGACTTCCCCGCGGTTGTCCAACGTCACACCCGTAACTCCACCTCCGGCTGAGGCTGAGGGGGAAGTACAACCCTGTATGGTAGAATTAGACTCTGAAGAAGAGCTAATGGAAGGCCAAGAACTCATTGAAGATCTGGATCCTGTTGACCATCCTGAGCTGCAGTCGTTACTGGCAGAAGGTGGACCCAGCAGGGCGGACTTCAGTAAGGGACAGAGAGAATGTCCAACTCTGGAAGGTCTTCGCCGTCAGGCAGAAACTCAGGCTGAAGGGCAAGAGCCTGGGAAACATAGGTTGCACTGGGAAGATGGCCTCTTCTATAGTGAACCGACCGAGTCTGCACCTGGAGACTACAAACGCCTTGTAGTACCCCAAGAGAACAGACCACAGTTCTTGCAGTTAGCCCACGAGATTCCTTTGGCTGGTCACTTGAGTTTCAAGAAGACTAAGGAAAGGCTCTCGCTCTACTTCTATTGGCCAAAGATGGGGGCCGAAGTAGAAAAACACTGCAGAAGCTGCCATACCTGCCAGATCTCTGGTAAGGTTGGGTCCAAGAATGTGGCACCGTTAGTGCCTCTTCCCGTTGTGGGAGTCCCATTTGAGAGAGTAGGGATTGATATCGTTGGTCCCCTTGATCCTCCAACCTCCTCAGGCAACAGGTTTATACTTGTTGTAGTAGACCATGCTACTAGGTATCCTGAGGCAATTCCTATGAGGACTGTTACAGCTCCGGCTGTGGCTAAGGCCCTCCTTGGTATTTTTACTAGGGTCGGATTTCCTAAGGAAGTTATCTCTGACAGGGGGTCAAATTTTATGTCCCACTACATGAAAGCCATGTGGAAAACCTGCGGGGTAACTTACAAGTTCTCAACGGCTTACCACCCACAAACCAATGGGTTGGTAGAACGGTTCAACCGAACCATGAAGAGCATGATAGGTGCTCTAGAAGAACCCCTTAAACGTAAGTGGGACCTTCTATTGCCATGCCTTCTTTTTGCTTATAGAGAAGTCCCTCAGGAGGGAGTAAGCTACTCTCCCTTCGAACTGCACTATGGTCATCCCGTCAGAGGTCCATTGGCCCTGATTAAGGAGGGGTTGGAGAGTGCTCCTTCCCCCAAGCCAGTCAGAGTGACTGACTACGTGATAGGTCTCCAGAGGAGAATGTCGCACCTGATGACAGAAGCAAGCGATAACTTGAAAGCTGGACAAGCATTGGTCAAGCACTGGCACGATCAAAAGGCTAACATGGCTGAGTTCGCTCAAAACCAGCTTGTTCTTGTTATGATCCCCACAAGGCAGAGGGCCTTGCAAGATAAATGGATGGGACCCTACAGAGTAGTGGGTAAGCTCGGTGAGGTTAACTATCTGGTGGACTTGGGCAACCCCAAGGAGGCTCCGACAGTCTTTCACACCAACCGACTTAAAGCGTATGTCTCACGACCTGATGTAGGAGCGTTGCTTCTAGCATCGGCCGAGGAAGAAGAAGAGAGTGAAGCTCTTCCGGATCTCCTCAGAGGCTTACCTTTAGATGAAAAAAATTGAAGGAGTAAATCTCTCCTCCAATCTGACACCCGAGCAACAAGAAGAGTGCAAGTCTATGTTGAATCAGTTTGCCTCTCTGTTCTCGCTCTCACCAGGCTTGACCCCTTGGGGCCAGCACGAGATACTCACTGGTGACTGTCTGCCTGTCAAAAGCAGAGGATATCGCATGTCAGAAAACGTAAAAACCCACATCAAAGGCGAGGTCAGCAAGATCCTTGATCTCGGGGTAATAGAGCCCTCTACTAGTCCATGGTCTAGCCCAGTTGTGTTAGTACCAAAGGCCGGATCTAAAGAACTTAGATTCTGCGTGGATTATAGAGCTCTTAACGCAGTCACCACGACTGATGCCCACCCTTTGCCAAGAACAGATGAGTTGGTGGATAAACTTGGCGCCGCCAAGTTCCTCAGCACATTTGACTTGACGTCAGGCTATTGGCAAATAGCCCTGACCGACCATGCCAAGGAGAAAACTGCATTTTCTACCCCCGTTGGTTTATACCAGTTTACGGTAATGCCTTTCGGACTAAAAAATGCACCTGCTACGTTTCAACGGATGGTAAACCAGGTTCTAACCGGGATGGAGGACTTCTGCATGGCATACTTGGATGACATAGCAGTGTTCAGCAATTCCTGGGACGAACATGTAACCCACCTGAGAGATGTTTTGCAGGCTCTTGGACGAGCCAATCTGACCATAAAGGCGAGTAAATGCCAAATTGGACAGAGTAAGGTAGTCTACCTTGGGCATGAGTTAGGCGGTGGAGAAATAAGGCCTTTGCTCAGTAAGATTGAAGCTGTGCAAAATTGGACAACACCGACTACTCAGACTCAGGTGAGAGCCTTCCTAGGCCTCACCGGGTATTACAGGAATTTCATAGAGAACTATGGGACCATAGCTTCTCCACTGAATGTCATCTCCTCGCCCAAATTCCCTAAAAAGGTTAAATGGAACGAGGAGTGCAATCAGGCTTTTGAAAACCTGAAAAAGGCTCTTTGCCAAGCCCCAGTACTCAGAGCTCCTGATTACCGCCAACACTTCATTGTGCAGACAGACGCTTCCAATGTAGGGATAGGTGCCGTACTCAGTCAACTGGATGGGAAAGGTAGGGAGCACCCCGTTTGCTACATCAGCCGCAAGCTGAAGGATCCTGAAACAAGGTGGGCAACAATCGAAAGAGAATGCTTTGCTATCGTGTGGGCTCTGAAGAAGTTTAGGCCGTACTTGTATGGTTCTACTTTTGTTATTCAGACTGACCACCAACCCTTGAGATGGTTAATGCAAATGAAAGGGGAAAACCCAAAACTACTGAGATGGTCGATCTGTCTGCAAGGGTTCGATTTCACTATTGAGCACAGGTCAGGGTGTCACCACCAAAATGCTGATGGTCTCTCTCGGATGTATATCATCGACTAGAGGTATGAGATTCATCCAGGAGTGGATTAAATCCTCCTGTCCCTTAGTCTGGGGGGGGCGAGTGTTAGGGAGAATTCTCTGTTTAGGCTGAATTTCCTAACCTAGTGAGTCCCCCAGCAGCTTTGCTGGATTTCTGGAGTTAGTTTTTTCCATCCTGCCAAGAGTGTGACCCTTTTCCTCTCACTCTTGGACATGTATGTGTGTAATTCCTTTGAATTGTCAATGTGTTCGATGGGCTATGGGGTCTTTTACTCCCTAGGGTCTCATAAGTTTTTCTATGTGTGTCACTCCGCACCCTACGTGTCGTGACACGGGGGGCGCCCTAGGAGGTCCCCCCACCATAGACTCCATACCCGGGGACTGACTACCGTCTCCCCGGGCATGTAAAGTCACCATTGGCTTTACTAGACCTAAATTTGCTAACAGAGCTAGTACCAACCATCTTATTGTGGACGTGCTAGTAGGGGTAATTCGATTACTCCTGGATCTGTTACTCGAGGGGGCACTGTCCCGTCCCTCCTCGTCGAGTTTTGGCTGGTGGCAGTGGAAACTACTTGTTATGTTCGACCCCGAGCATAACCCTATGGGATCCGTCCCATTGTTGAAGATTGATACTGTTTTTCGTTAATCTCCAACGTACCACCGATCTACTTATCTTAAATAGGTTTATCGAGTGGTATTTTCTGCCAGAACTCGGGTTGTAAAATGGCGTCTGTGTTTTTCTCTGTGACTCCTAAACCAAAGGTTGAGCCCTTTGTTCCACTTTTGGCGGGCCTCTGGACAGAGACCCTCCAAAGTGGTGCCATTCTGTCTGGGTTACCTCAGGGGTGTGGGAGGGGGTTTAGACACCCTGGACCGAGTTGCCTTGCCAACTGAGGTCGCACTCTGGAGTGATTGGCCCAGGTGGTGAGCCTTCCCGCTCACCACTTAGCATGTATTGATTGACAAGCTAGGCTGAATGAATGGGGGACGTCTGCATAAAAGCAGGGCTTTTGGGACTGGATCTTCAGAAAGTCGCCACTGGACCTAAAGAATCCGACGAGGGTAACGCTGAGCCGACCTGCACGACGACACCTCCGGTGGAGCCCTGCGGAATCGTCTCACAATCTCCCGATGACAGAAGAGATCTCCCTGCCGGAGAGTCTCTTTCCCTGGCTGGTGGGAACAACCAGTCTTCTTCTTTGTGCTTTTTGATCGCCCAGGACGCAGTGGTCGAATTGCCCGTTCAGAGCACCCGGCAACCGGATAGCCACTACTCCTGCATCGTGATCGAAAGGTGGTGCCTTGTGACGAAGCACTCCGCGGCTGGTTTCTTCCCTGGTGGTGCACCGGACATCTTCTCTTCGACGACAAGAGCATCTCTTCTCTTGGCCAAGACCCGACGTGCATCCACCACCAGGAACAACTGCCCCCGCTGGAGCTGTCTTCCACAACAAGGTACCGTAACCGCCTGGCTTCCCTTATCGATCGGTTCGTGTGAGGTATCTGATTCCTCTCCGTTCCGTTGGGTTGCCTCCAAGCTTTATTCACTCTTTGTTCTGAACTGGTTCAACCTGTCGCTAACCAAATTGCTAACTAAGACTTGAACGCATCACCCGTAGAGACTTTCCAGGACATCGTGCCTTGCCTCTCACCGAGTGGGCCTGGCCGCCGAACTGTATGATCTAGTGTGATTAATGCCTTCTTGCCTTGCATTTTTACCCGCTTCAGTACGAACCGTGTTGACTTCATTACCTGCCTATCTCTTCTCTCCCTTCCTCACTAAATATTCGAGTGTCATCTGGGTTGAGGTATACACCTCTGTCTGAAAATAAGTGGTGCCGTAGAACCTAGAGTTGTCGATATTGTGTTTCGGGGGATTGAGCTTTATTCCATTCTGCAGAGTAATTGTATTTTGATTTGTTTGCCGTGGTTCGCTTTAGTATTTTTCGTAGACGTTCTGTTATTAATAAATAACTTGCTATCTTTATACTAAAGCCTGGTTGCGTGTTTACTCGTTTTGCTGCGAAGAATTACCCTATCTTGTATACTCCCTATACTGAGCAACTTTTCTTGAGAGAAGTCTGACTGCTCAGCCACAGCTACCAATTGAATCTGTGTTGTACAGACTGCTACCAAGTGGGTTCATCGCAACACCTGTAGTCCTAAATCTTTTGCAGTGGTCCCAGAGGGAGCTGCACAGGTTTCCGCCTAACAACGTGCGCGTGCGTTTCCCTCAGCACGGGTTAAAGGTGAGCGGGCCCAGCAGTTCGCTGTACGTGCCTTTCGTGGAGACCGACGTGTGTTGCTGCTTCCTGTTGTTTCGCGCGCCATCACAACTTCACAGCTATCAAGGACGTATCTCTTCTTTTGGCGGGGGTATTGGCTACGCGTGTTTTTCTGCATCGTGCTAGTTAGACGGTGAGTCGCACACACTCTTTTTCCCACTGCAGGTGCCCCTGTGTATCGCACCCATTTTCGATGTCAGAGTAGCCTGCGTGTCCCACGCGTACGCGTTATTCGTGTTACTGGGTGCCACCACGTACTGCGGGAGGTTGAATCCACGCATGTAGGCTGCAGGGTTGCGTGCACGGTTTTACTGTAGTTTTGGGGTGCCTGAGCATTTCGTGACCCGTCACCACATCACCGGGGTCACATACAGCCTTGCAGGTGCAGGGGGGCTGTTAACATCTTGCTTCCCACCCCCTTCACCCCAATTGCCCAGGTCAATTGTGGTGTACACCTCCCATTGGCACCACTCCATCTGTGCCAGCACTACTACATCTGTGCAATGATTGGGAGGGCACCAAAGGTGAGGGGCGCCTCATCTGGGCATCCTCCTCTTGGCGGGCGCGGTCAGGGACATGGCCGTGGTGACCAGGGAGTAGGGGGACTCCAGGGTGTCCAGAGCAGCCACAGAGGGGGAAGAGGCAGGGGTGCGCCACTTGAGCACAATGTTGTGCCATGTGTCGGTGCAGTCATGCCACCACCCCCTGTGGTTCCGGGGGATGCAGCTTCTGCATCTGGCACTGGCGCCCGTGTGAACCAGCAGTCCGTTCCATCGACTGCCACGGGCCCAAGGGTAGTGGTAGCTGCAGGTGCAGCTGTGGACACCGCCACCCAGGCTCGGGGTCTGCCAGCGGAGGCTGCGTTGGCACTTGAAGAGCCCTTGGTAGATCTCAAACAGGCCAGGGGGGAAACCATAGGGGCAGGCCGGGCTGCTCAGACCAAGACACGTGTCCCTGGGGCAGTCATGTCATCTGCTGCCCCGAACAGCCAGGTGTTGGCAAGTTCAGGGGCAGATGCACCCAACAGCACCCCGGTTTTGAGTCTGCCAACCAGGACCGTTGCGGTCAATGACCCTGCCACAGCTGATGTTGCTGCGCAGGGTCCATTAGTGGGCACCCAGGCCTTTGGTCATCCCTCCACCTGCCACTCCCTTGGCTCAATCCACCGAACCCACTGGCCATACTGGTCAGGGCGGCATTAGCCAGCCAGGGTCTGCGCCACAGTCCAAGAGGAGGAAGGTTGCACCTGCAGCACAGCCTGGGACCCCACACACAGCCACGACCTCCTGCACGTCGAGGAAGAAGCCTTTCTGTAAGCAGGAACTGGACTTCCTCGTGGACTACGTGCGGGGCCACAGCCGTGACATGCTATTGGGTGCCAATAGTCAGACTACGGCTGCCCAACGTGACACCCACTGGAAGCATGTTGCGGAACATGTCAGTTCATTCGGCCATGAGGTGCGCACGGCGCAAGAGTGCAAAAAGCGTTGGAATGATATCAAACGCAGCACTAAGGCTAAGCGTGCCTCTAATTACAACTTGACTCTGGTGACTGGCGGTGGGCCTGCACCAGAGGAGGAAGAGCTCACTCCGCATGAGGCACTCGTTGCGGAGTTCATACCACCTGAATTGGTCAAAGGAGTGGGAGAGATGCTGGACTTTGATGCCCAGTCCAGTGAGTGTTGATGCGTGTTTGTTGAGGACGTGTGTGTTTCACTTGTGGGATGTGTTGTGCATGATTGCCGCTACATGTGACGTGTACATGGTTCTGATGTGTAAGTAATGCAATGCTTCCGTCATGCATGTCTCCTCTGCCTGCATGCAGGGACTCCATGTAGGCATGCTCCCTTGCCCCTCCTCCGCCACTCTGCACCCCAGTTCCACCTTTGCACTGGTGTTCTTCAATCTTGCCAATGTGTACTTTCTTGTTCATGCGTCCTGTGTAGATGCTAATTTCCAGCGTAGAATCTGCCAAACATATGCCGTGTAGTACAGCCTTAGTACTTGATGCAGGGTATCTCACTTGTACTGTGCATAGGTCAGATCTCCCGCAGGGACATGAGTGCCCATTCATGCTCCATGTGCATTGCACGCAAGCCCCTATGTGTCCTTGACTGGATGATCACTGTAATACAAGTCCTTGGTTACATACATTGCCTGCCATCTCATCAGCCTTCCCATGTCAACTGTGGCTCAGTCCTGTGTTGCACACATGTCTAGGGTCTGACAATCTGTGTGGCTCACAGGCCTCAGCCTGTTCAATGGCCAATGACTCTGTCCAACTGTTGTTGTGTCTTCTTCACACATGGGCGGAATCCAGAGTTTTCATCATGTGTCCTGCTTACTGTCCCTGCATCATTTGCAGTGTTGTCACTTGAATCACATTCAGCTGTTGATGCCCGTCAACACTGCCTGTCAATACACAGGTGTATGGTCAGCCTTTTGATACCATGCTAGGCATCCCTGCTTTGGTACTGGGGTGGAGGGGTGCTTGGCTTCTAGATATGGTACACATTGAATGCACAATGCACGTGATGTCTGAATTTGACATTGCACTGCCTTCACATTTCCTGGCACACACCATGGAGTCCTTGTACATGTAGGTAGTGAGTGGCGTACATATTTTCTGCACTGCATAGACCCACTTCCATGGAAACTGCCACCTTTCAACAGGTCTGATCACAGAAGCAATTCATAGTTGACCCAGCATGCATGGCAGGTTATATGTTGTGTGTCACATGTCTGCCTGATGCGTTTGCTGTCGGTGTGTGTGTGTGTTGTGTGCTTCTGACATGTGTAGTGACCTTTTTTCTCTCTATTTTTCAGGTGATGATGCAATGGAGGCGGAGGATGGTGTTGTCATGCCAGACACAGGGTTGGTACCGCTACATCAACCCGGCACTATTGGGGGTCGTGGGGTGGTAGGCCACGAAACCCCCCAAGTGCTACAGTCCATCTTGTCTCTGGCTGCCTATGAGTCCAGCCTTGATGACGACTCTGACGTCCATGTTGAGTTGGATGAGCATCAAGTCCATGTGTCAGGGGTGAGTGATTCTGATGTGGACACTCCTCTGTCTGCGACACCTGCACTGAGGGATCAGACAGTCTTGGTTCCTCCGCCCGTGGCGGATCGGGACGCAGGGTCACCCTCCACACCAGTCACTGATGTGCCTGGGACATCACGTCGACGGGGGCATGTAGTCGTGCAGCCGCGGGCGGTGCCAACACAGCGAGGACCCCCGGTCCTTGGGTCCCGCAGGGGTCAAGCCCGGCAACGCGGTCGCCGCGCGCAACTGCAGTATACTGAGTGGGAGCAAGACATGACTGCCAATTCAGAACGGCAGGGGGCAGCAATGGAGAACATCGCTGAGAGCATGGAGCGTGTGACCCGATCTGTGCTCCCCCCTGCTAGGCAGGTGCTTCTCCAGCAGCAGGCGGCACGGTCCACGGCCCGCTCGCTCAGACTGGGCATGGCGGCCTCAGACAGGGCACGCCAGGCTGAAATGTCGTCTCTGCATCAAGCAATTGCTGCTCACGCAGAGGCGCACATGGATGCCCTGAGGGAGGAGTATGCTTCCCTCAGATCCACTATGGGTGTCCTTATGATGTCCCAGAGGCAGCAGGCAGAGGAGAGGTTTGCACAGCTTGAGTGTACCATCTTGGCTGAGCTACAGGCTTGCCAGGAGGTGCAGCGGTTGTTCAGCCAGGCCTTGCAGGAGGAACTCCGTGTTACACGTGCTACCTTGCAAGAGGAAGCACGTGTATCACGTGAGGTTCTGCATGCAGACCTATGTTACATCGCCACACAGAACCAGGCTCACCCGTCCGGCAGACTTGCTGCCGACGAGGGGCAAGCTGCGGCTAGGCGTGGCCAGGCTACTGTGCCACGTCCTCCTTTACAGGATGAGCCAAACTCGGACGACCATCTATCTCCCACATAGGTCGGGCTGTGCAGGCGTTGAGCCCATGGAGGTTTTTTTTTGGCTCAGCATCATGGCATGTGGATGTTGAGCAGCACCCTGTACTTCCCCCCTCCTGGGTGCCTCCCCTCCCCCCCGGGTCGTATGTGGCCATTTTTGATTTTTCTTTTAGTTTAGTTAGTTAAGTTTCTGTTTGATAGTTAGTTTAATTAGGTAATGTAGGTTTTCCATAGTTAGTGTAATTAGTTAATAGTTACTATAGTTTAAAATTGCCCGTCTATTGTGCTTTCATGTGACGGTGCGGTGCTTTGTGGCTTTTGAAGGCATCCACTGTCTGTTCCAGCTGGGCCCTTCAGGCTTGTCTTGTGTATGTGTTTGCTGCTTGGGGTCCTTGACTCACATATGCCACTCCTGCCTCCCTTATCCATGGGCTCTCAAGGATGGTTTGGTGTTACAAAATTTTACACAAGGGCCTTGGACTGTCATATCTGTGGCATGTCTGGTGCTGTGTGACTTGTGTTTACACCCCTAGTGGGGATGATTTTGGTGTTATTGTCCACTGTTCAGCTTTTGCTAGATGGGGTGTTTCATGATTAATGTGTACATTCATTGCTATGCATTGTGTAGTATGTTTCTTATCTTTACTGTACACGTGCTTGTTGCAATTCATGCTGTAGATAGTGTTACACACTTTGTATGTGAAAGACGGACTGATGGTGTGATTTATGCTGTGACTCTCTGACATGGTCAAGTAATGAGATGCCTGAAGAGACACACACAGATGACTTTGAAGCATTAATCATGTGTTTCATGCCCTTTCTGCAGGGGGATGAGCCTCCAGAGCACCTTAGCCAGCAGACATGGCCCATTGGACGACAGAATTCTGGACACGTTTGTTGGTGCCCACATGCACATGTGTGCACAAGCAGGGGCACAGGGATTGCAGACCTACATCCTAGAACTGCTGACGTGTTCCAAGGAACTCCAGGCAAGGTGAGCAGCACAGGGGGGCCACTACACAGCAAAGCTTGCACCAGGCGAGTTGCACATGCAGGCTTAGTCACAGCACTGAGGGTGAGCTTGGACGAATATTGGTGTTGAAGCACACAATGCAGCTCAGATGTGTTGGTGGACTGATGGCTGTTGATTGTAGGGTTGTCTGGGACACCTGCAGGGGCAGTGGCACATGCCCTCCGGTACACCAAGGTCCATTGAGGCACTTGTATCAACCATGTAGCCTTCCGAGACATGGAAAGGGGCAGCTCACAGGGACATACAGCAAGGGACATACTCGGGTGCAGTGCATTTCATTTCCATGTACTTTATGATAAATGCACTGCCAACTTTGTTTTGGTCATGGTGGTACGCAACTTGCTCTGAAGTCAAGGCTTGCTATATGGGTCTGTCTGCTTACCCAGGGAACATTGCATGTTGTGTGAATTGTGACACATTGGTGTTCCATTTGCCACCCACCCACCGGCGGCTGACTTACTGCATTGACTGTGTATGACCCGTCACAGGGGTACTGTTATATATGGGTACAAAGCATCTACACCAGATTGTCTGTTTGTAGAGTAGTTTGTTGCTATGGGGCATGTTTGGTGGTGTGTTTTTGTGTAATTGGCACGTCCAGGTTGTTGACTGTGGCTGCCTTTGCAGCATTGCAGTGCTCCTGTAACCGGACCTGAGAGTGCGCAGGCAGGAGGCCAGCACTCAAAACCAGAGCTAAGTGTCTTGTTGTTTTTCTTTCAAACTGCTCTGCATAGGCTTGCTGGGGGGTGCACTAATGCATGGATGTATGTGTGATTCAATTTGTTATGTTTTTTTCCCCCTAATCACCCGGAATCCTATGCAATTTTGAACCCTGTACCCTCTACCCGGTGTTCCTGCTTCCCGTACCTATCCAAGCAACGTTCCCTAACCATCTTTCCCCGCTGGGGTTGCGGATGCCTGTGTAAGCCCCGAACTTGCAGGCGCCAAAACCCTAGAGGGGGTGGTTGGTTCGTACCACTCCTAAGCCTGGACTACAGCAGGCCATGACAATGATGTCCAAGTTTGTTTGGATTGTGCATGTGTTCATGCAGGTAGTACATTTTCGTGCATTCCCTACTTTCATGTGTCATTCCTCCTCCCCTCTCCTGCCACTCATTCCAGTTATCCAGTGTGCCAACACCTGTCCCGACTGCATATCCCTGAACCTCCTTCCCCACCAGGGTCTCAGGGGCCTGTGTGAGTTTGAGCTTGCAGGCACCCGGGACACGGTGGGGGTGGTTGTTTCGTGACACTCCCGCACCTGTACACGGGACCTGTGACAATACACATCCGTTCATGATGCATCATCCTATGTTATGTACCACACATGGTTCACATCCTGTTGTGACATTGTTTTACTGTGCTACCTTGGTTGTTACATCATTGTGGTAGTACTTGGCCTTTGTGAGGTACTGCTACGTCAAGTCATCTACTGGAGGGTGTTCGGGTTCGTTTTTATGCCTTGGATTTTGTGATTTTGGAAATGAGTGTGGATTCTGAGGGTGCAAGCATCTTTTTACACACAAGGTGGGAGATGGTGACGAAGGGTAAAGGTGATCCTGTGGCCAGGTGGAATTGAGGGTTGAAGGGTCCATGACCCAGGTGCAGTTGTTCAGTGGGTCATGGTCATTTGTGAGGGAGGGGGGTTGTTGTTGATAGTTGCCTTGCCCTGCAGTGTGATGGGAACTCTGATATTGTAATGGTGGTATCCTATGTACATGTTGTGTTCTGCTGATCAATGCCTGTTCATGTGTTGTGTTTAGCTTTCAGGTGCGAGGGGATAGTTGTGGTTTGACATGCTGGGGTGTACACATGGTGACTCTGATGCACTACATGTACTCCCACCCTTGCATATCCACGTGTACACTGTTTGCCTTCTGGTGGCCACTGTGTCCCTGCAGCACATGTTCTGTGACCAATTATGGATCCTGTACATGCCTAATTTGCTTTTTGATGTGGTCTGTCGCTTAGATGTGATGCTCAGGGTGTGCATCACACACAATGGCTGTTCACTGTGCTGTGCGCTGAGCAGTGTGTTGCAGGAGTAGGACACAGCACACAGAAGCTGCAGTGTTGATTTTGCAATGCACAATGTGCATGTAGACAGGCATTCATTGTTATGTTACGTCTACAACTCTTGTAATGCATTTGGAAATGACTTATTTTGGGTGGGAGGTTGTTGGTCTGTCATTTCATCTGATTCCAGGTCAGGCATCATTGTCTGATGCCACTGTACATTTTGGACATGGCAATGTGTACCTTATTGTTACTGTGTTGGTGTATGGGTATTGCTTGCCATGTCATGTTGTGGTTTGGGAGGGTTTGAGTGACATAACAGTGATGGCCATGGCCTGTTTTGCAGGTGTGTGTGATGCACACCTTGCATGTCAGGGTCATCCGCTTCTCAGAGCAACTAGCTGGGGGTAGATCTCTCTCCGCGGCAGGGCCCTCCCTCTGGAACAGCCTTCCTGCCTCACTTGAACTTGAGGGGAACTATCCCAGGTTCGGGAAGCACCTCAAAACCTTCCTCTTTGCTTCTGCTTTCTCTCTGCCTCTTCCTTGCGGAATTCTTCACTGGAACTGCACTGGATCTGCAACTGGGCCACTCTCACCGACCTCGGTCCCTGGCCCAGCCACTCTCCACTTGCACTGCCTCCCTGGCAACCCCTGCACTGCGGTACTGTCTCTCTATCCCTACAACCCCCCCCTTCCCAGCACTTGTCTGCACTTACCTTTGCAGTTGCCACCAGCTGACCTATGTATTTGTTTTTTGGTCTACTTCCCCTGTACTGCACTCCCCCCCTCCCCTTCCCCTTGCACTTTTCCCTTCCCCCTACCCCTGCACTTGCACAATCTAAATGACACCTGGCCTAGTAGTACCGTTGTCTGTCTTCCCTTGTTCCCCCCTCCCTGCCTCATCGCACCTTGATATACTTGTGTATAGGCCATATTATGTCATATGTCATATGTGTGCCTTTTGGTCACACAGGATAGCTTGTGTTTAAGTAGCTAGGGATGCAGACGATGTGGCACTTCCATGGCAACTATCTCAGGGTGGTAGGGTTGTGACAGTTGACTGTCTCTTTGTCATCATCGATTGTCACCTGGTATGTGCCAGGCCTGTGTGCGTTCTGCAGGGGTGGGAGTTTAGGTGAAAAATGTGGCCACAAGCTGGGTCCGGGCTTCCTCGCCACGTGCCCTGTCCCCTCCCATGGGCAGCGCCTGTGCCTGTGGTTGGGGATGTGGGGGCACCACCATGTCCACCGGGACGCCCTGCCGTGTTGCAACATTGTGCAGGACACATGCTGCCACAATGATCCTGCACACTACTGGTGGTGCATAGAGTAGTTGCCCGCCAGAGCGGTCAAGGGAGCGGAAACGTGACTTGAGCACTCCGAATGTGCACTCCACTATGGCCCTGGTTGCAATATGGGCGGCGTTGTATGTTACCTGGGGTGGTGTGGTGGGGTTCCGGATTGGCGTCATCATGTGGTTGCTCAGAGGGTAGGCACTGTCCCCTGGGGAGGTGATAATAGTTGAGATTGTTAGGGTTTGGGTATTTGTCTGTGTGTGACTTGCGTGCATGTGCAAGGGCATTTGTACTCACCTAGGAGCCATGTGTCGCCATGCTGCCAGCTTCCAGGGTCCGGCTCAGGGCGGACATTCTGTATATGAAACTGTCATGGGTGGAGCCAGGGTAGTTTGCATAGACAGAGGTGATGATTCCCTTTGCATCGCATACCACCTGTACATTGATGGAATGCCAGTGCTTGCGGTTTCGGTAGATGTGCTCAGTGGCCCTAGGTGGACGTAGGGCCACATGGGTGCAATCTATGGCACCGAGCACTTTGGGGAAGTGTGCCACCCTGAAAAAATCCAGGACAACGGCCTGCCTTTCTGCGGGTGTTCTGGGCATGTATATGTGCCTGCGGACTGAGGGGCGCGCTGTCATGATTGCCAGTACCTGGTGTAGGCAGCATGTCTGCGTAGCCTGTGAGACCCCCCCCACTATGGCAGTAGTCCGCTGAAATGACCCAGTGGCCGAAAAATGCAGGACATTGAGCACCCTCTCCAAGGGGCTCAATGCTTGGGAGCAAAGGGTGGGGGATGTAAGGTCATCTTCTCACTCCCTGACCAGGTCTAGGATGATGTGGGGTGGAAACCTATACCTGCCATAGACCTGGTCGTCAGGCATCCCAAAAAGGCTTGTCCGTGGTGTGAAAATACGTGCCCTGGCTATTCTCCTCCTCCTGCCGTGTCCCACGATCAGTGCTGCGACAAATGGGGCATTCATCGTAGCTGTATATACGTGTTTGTTGTTTGCGCGCACTTTTGTACTGTGCGCAGGGACGCTTCCGCCTGCCTTCGTGTGGCGGACGCGTTGACGCCTGTGTGCGTCTTTTGCCGTGCGCGGGTTTCCCGTATTCGGATCCATGAATACGGGTTGTTCGCGTGCGTGTGGGCGTTACGTGTAGTTCCCTGCATTACTTCCCCAGTTACGCCTTCTTTTTCACGCGTTGTTCCCCATTCGGCATGTTACGCCCACTGTTCCGCCCACTTTGGTTGTGTGCGCCGCGCTATGTGCGCTTTTGCTGTGCGCGTAGCGCACGCCGTGTATGCCTGCGTGCGCCATGGCTGGATTGGGCGCACGGACAGCGGGAAACAGGCGCAGCGTCTTCCTTGAATTGCACGCGTGCGCATGCGCTGCGTTTCTCACGCTTGCGCTCCCTTGCGCCTGCTTGCGCATGGATTTTCGGCGCACGTTTGTTCCATGAATCGGCCCCTTTATGTGTTATCAGGATTGTTTGCTGCATTTCTGTGAAGTACTAACTTTTGCATACACAATGGGTCTGTACTGTGTAAGTAAATGTTGTCAACAATTGGTGGTAATTGAAATAGAATATTCATTGCTACATTTGCATAGCAATTTACACCAACTATATTTGAGAGTTTAAATGGACCAGGTAGTTCTGTATCTGACTGCTTTTTTTGGAGTTTGTCTTCCTTCTTTGAAGAAGTACCTGGTTTACTTTCCCTAATTGATTCTTTTTTGCTTGTGGTACTTGATGAAGTATTACTTTCTTTTACTCTCTTTGGAGGATTTGCAGTGACATCCTGTTGCATTTCTGTTTGATTTATTTTTCTTTTATAACGTTTTACTTTTTGTGGAACAGAATATGTGTTTAGATGGGGGTGTATAGTGAGCGAAGTCTATTGTATTCTAAAATGCAAGGAATATCAGCGTTTATTTTACTTGCATCAAAGTTGATTATAAATAGACCGCCAAGTGTACGTAAGTGTGATAGTGCTACGTAGCTCATGCCTTCTTTAAAGACTGTGTTACCAATATCTATCATTGCTTTGTCTAGGGTAAGTTCTTGTGATTTATGAATCGTGACTGCGTATGCAAGAGTTAGAGAAAATTGTTCTCTGCGTACATACATGTCCTTGAAGAGAAGGAATTGAGCTGTTGAGCGTCCTATCCTTTTTACTTCTGAAAGTTTGTCAAAGAGTATATTGACAAACTGAATTTTGTTGTCATGTGGGTATGTTAGAAAGCCAACAACTGTACCCAGTGCTCCATTAACTAGTCCTTGGTCCACGCCAAGGTTACGTTTAAGCATTACTCTGCAATTTAAGGATCATTTTAATATCTTTTCTAAGCCTGCTGTGTTTGAGATTGATTTTTCTAAACTATTTAGTCTTGTGGCTTGGTCACACATAGATAGTGTCATACCATGTACATCTAGTTTGTCTGTGGCCCTAATTTCCATTATTGGTTGCATTTCTTTACTTAACATTATTTCATTGAATTTGAAACAGCTTGCAAGAGTTGGCATTAAGGCCATACAATTGACATTTTTGTGGGCTAATTGTTCCATAACAACTGTAGCACATGCATTATCACCATAAAGTGCATTCATTTGCCGGGTTTTCAATATTGCTTCTGCTTCTTTAGAAAGTATACCAACTCTGATACTTTTTAAGATGTTGACATAAGTGAGATCTGCAGATTGCCGCATGTTTTCTGTTAATTCTCTGCATTGGAAATGTTGCCAAAGGTTGACATTTCCAATGCTGCCAACAGTTTTACGGCAGAGTTTGTGTCCTAATGTTTTAAAAATAGGCTCACCTTTTACTGGTGTCAATTGAAGAAGATCTCCGAAAACAATAATGTGTTTTCCTGCAAAGAGCTCTTCATAGTTTGTTTTGAGTACTTCTTGTAATCTGAGGTGAATCAAAGCCAACATTAGATTGCAGACCTGCTCACTTCATCTATTAGTAGCATTTTCATTTGTTTCAATACTCTGCGTAGTTCCATTGCAGCTTCTGCAGAAAGTTTGTAATAGTCTTATTTGTTCTGTTGTTCTACTGGCAATAGTAGTAAACGGTGTAAAGTGACACCACCTATGTTGTAGGCAGCTAAACCTGTGGGGGCAGTGACAACAGCTGACAGTTTGTTGTTTGTCAATTGTTGAAGGAATTTACTGATGATTTTGATTAGGAATGTTTTGCCAGAACCAGCTTTATCACTGATGTACAGTAGTATAGGTTTATAATTATGGCAGGAACATTCTTTATTTTCATGTTGGACACCATGTGCAATTTTTTTTGTTACTTCTTCAAAAATGCTACATTGTTCGTTTTTTAGTTTTGATTGTAGTATAGTTAAGTCTTCTTTATCTTCATACTGACACATGGTGTCTTCTACTTCTATCATAGCTAATTCTGCCTCATTTATTATTAGTGGTTCTCCCAGTGGTTCTTGGCTTCCTGTTACAGAAGGTTGACTACTGTCAGGAGTGTCTTTATCTAGTTGGGCCTGGAGTTCTTCTTCGTGTTGCTGTTCATTGTGCAACATTGTTTTGTATTGTGTAAAGTTTACATCAGTTATAGTGCTTTCAGTTGCTTTGAAAGCATCTTCATATGAGTTGTAGTTATCTAGTATTTCTTCTTCTTTTCTCCATGGTTTAAAGAGTTGTAGCAGGGACATGTAATATACTTCTTTATGTTGAGGTGTCTTCAATGACAATTTGATATGATTAATTAAATTTGGTTCAGCGAGTTTAACTAAGCTGCCTTCACAGTTTGTCACTCTGTATTTACCTTTCTTTTGATCAGGTTTCATATTATTTTTGTATGTGTAGTTTTGGGCTATGTGGTATAGACACATGATTTCCAAAGTATTACTTCTGTTTGGGTAGTATGTGTTCAATAAATTGTTTTTTAAAATGTCTTGGCTGTTGGGATCATGTTTGGCTATTGTTTCTATAGCTTTGTATGATTTTAGAACTCTTTTTCTAGATTTAGCTCGACCAAGAATTAGCCATACTATATTTTCAGATTTACCATACAATGCAGTATCAGTTCAACGATCAGCTGCTTCATATGATCCACATTCTCTATGGGAGAGCATTTTTATGCCCAAGCTGTATAATTTCTGAGACACTGTTTTATCTGATGACAGGTCATTCCAGAGGTCTTGAGCTCTGTCTTTTCTGCTTTGGTTAAGTATGCTGTGACATATCGTGCAACTGCAGTAGAATTGTCTGCAATGTACTGCACATCTAAGTTTGAATTCCCTAAGTGGGCAATGATTGCATTATAATCATTGATATATTTTTCTTCTTCTTTTCTTTTTATGTAGTATGTATTTTTAGGTGACTTACCTTTTACACTATGTCTAACTGAAGACATGAGGTTGTTCACTTGACCTGTATTTGTAACTGGTCTAGGGAAACCAAATCGCATTTAGTGTAGTATTTCCCTTTGTTTTTGTATTTGCGACGGCAATATTTGCCACATTTGTGTCTTTGAAATTGTAAACTTTGTGCATGAAGATCACTATTTGTGGATTCTGATGGAATTTCACAAGTGACATATTTTTCAATCAACTGTAAAACAGTGGCATCACTGTCTTGACCAAATTTAGGAGCATCTTTAATCCATAAAAGCATGTGGATATGTGGTGCTCCTCTGGCTTGGTATTCTTTTCTCCAAAAGAAGTGTTACACTTCTCCAAGGGGAGGAACAGTTTTATTACAAATAAAAGGTATCATAGCAATGAAGCGACGGTGAAAATATCTTGAAACATTAACAGGATCCAAAGAACAAAGTTCTCCTGGTGTATCTATGTTTAATTTGTTTTTGTTTGATATGCGTAGGAAATCATGTAAATCTTCCCATGCATATTCTACACAACTTAATGTAACAAACCAAGCGGGTGGGCCAAGGTTTCTGATCATACAACGCACATCTCCATGACGTCGAAACCAGTACTCTTTAGTACCATGCATATTTGCTAATAGATTTGTAGTATTTGATTGTAAAACCTCATCCTTTTGTTGCACTTTTTGTAATAATTGTGTAGCTGTCATATTTTGGAAGTGTGAAACCTGATTTTCATATGTGTGCAACTCAGTAACATAAAGTTGCTAGTTCACTTTCAAAGAGTAGGTGGAATATGTATTCCACATTTTGTCTAAATCTGGGATCTTGAGAATACATCCGTAATGAGTGGTATTCTGATGCTGATATTTGAATAGGTGTATCATCGTACCTTCCTCCTTTGCCAGTAGGAAAGAGTAGAGGAAAAGCACGTGCTTCTATACTTTTTTCCCATATGCTGATTGGTGATCCTTTTGTTTGACGCATTTGGTACGTTTCCAGTGCATCTTCTATGGTGTCATTAGAGTGCAAAGGATTAATTGTATAATGGTCAAAAGTATTTGATATTGTAGCAGGATCTAGGAGCTCAAATTGACCAGTTTCTCATGTTTCTTGAATTATTTCAGTTGTATCCTTCAAGTTTTCTTCAATATTAATTTCTTTGTAATATTCATTATTCTCTTTAAGATATTGCAAGGCTTGTATAACTTGATGTAAATCTACGAGCTGTTGCCATATTTTTTTGTCTTTTGTAGGTACTCCATTTACTAAGATAATTAAAGATTGCTGCGTTGGACGTTGCACTCCTAGAGTATGCACATTTTCTTTTAGATCTAATGGTAAATAAACTAATTTTCCACGAATGCCTTTTACCAATTCAGAAGGAGGTAATTTTGCTGTTTTTGGTTGAAGGAATATTATTGCTAGAAATGGGTGTACTGTTTGAATTATGATGCTCTCATATAAATTAAGTTGTTGTAGGGGTTTTGGTAGTGGGTATAATTCCAAATTATTTGTGATAGCACGTGAAGGAGTTTGGTTGTTGTCAAGTTTTGTAGTGCAGTAACTGCAAAGTATTAAGGGGTCACGTATTTCGTATTTGTTTTCTGCTACAAGGTAGAGAGCTAATTCAAACCATTTAGAATCTTCATTGTCTTCTATTTTATATGCTAGGTCTACAGTTTTTGTGTTACTTTTATAAAAAGTTTTGCGGCAACATACACATACATGGTTTGGTACTTCAGCTGATGTACTTTTAAATTTTAGTATTTCTTTTTTGTATGTGTTTAGCAAAAGGCTGCCATGTGTAGAATTGTTGCTAATTTGGTTTAAAGCTAATACATTCTGTAAATGGCTTTCACTTCCAAAATATCTTTTCTGGATATAGTCAATTTCTTGAAGTAGGTCTTTCGCTGTACCATGTAGAAGAATGTTCTTTAAATTTGCTAGTGCTAAAACAGGACTTTTAGCATAGTACAGTTTATAGACTAGATTTCATATAGTTGAATGATGTGTTGATATTCTTTTGATATCATGGAAGGTGGTTTTCCAAGTAGGTCCTGTAATGCAGGCCAATGAATGTCCTTGTAGTCCTGTGTATTTGCGCACTGGATAAGTATCCATATTTTGCAGTGGTTTAATTTTGATTTTGTCTTTGCTTTTTACATATTGATTGAGGAATTGGCGTAAAGACTTGAAAAATTGTTTGGGAATCTTACATATTGACGTGCATGTCCATTTGTACACTAGACGTTCTTATTCAGTTGAATGGAAGGGTAATTCTAAGTTTTTAGGGCATATTTTTGTAAGGAGTACTTCTTGTTCCATTATGGTATTATTAACTTTTTCGTAACCTCGACCACTGCTATGTATGGCTATTGTATTTGTTTGGATTTGTTTGTACGCTTCTTCATTAAAGTATGGTTCTGTGCTCGTAGTGTGATTCCATTCACCTCCGCAGATACTTAAGTTCATTCTGTTGACATTTTGTTTATTGCGAAGTCTTTTTTGTAATTTAGTTATTAGTTTTGTTAGGGTTTCATTTTGTTTAACACTAAAATAAATATCTTTCTTTTGAGAAGAATTGCACTATCTATCAACGCTTCTAAAATTAATTTCCTACGATAGGTTTTAAGCATTGAACCTGATTTCTCTCCTGTTTTTATAAGATTTTGAAGGACTTTGTGACGGAACATTTTGGCTAAAATACTTTTCTTGGTATGCTTACTTTGCACTATATTAAAATTTAAAGAAGTAGTTTTATCTGTAGTGATAGCTGATTTTCTGTTAATTGTTTTTTGGTTTGTTTTACATTTTGATAGAGGAGGCACAATTTTTGTACTTGAAACTTCTTGTGTTTCACTAAATGACTGTATTAGCTGTTTTGTTTCAACTTTTTTTACAAATTCTGCTAGAGATGGATGCTTATGTTGGACACTTTTATTTTCATTTGCTCTACTTCTGCGTTGCTTTCTACGGACTTGACCTTTGGTAGGCCTTCTTTAGGGTCTGTTGAAAAAATAAAGAAGGTATGGGTTGGGGTGTTCTACAATGTATGTGTGATGTGTGCATGAGTGTTTGAGTAAGATGATGTATATAATGGTGTGTGATTGTGCATTGGGAACTACAACTAGTAGCGATGGGTATTCTTCAATTAATATGTTCCTAAACTCAGGTTCAGATGACAGAAAAAAATAAGCTAAATAGTAAATCTAATGTATACAATTAAAACAGTTGTTTGTTCTATATTATGAAAATTCTAGCGGTTGAGTTGGGTAATTTGTGTGTCCAAAAATAGGAATTTGTGCGCCATTCTGGCTGTAAAACGCTGTTTAAAACAGGGATTTTTGGACAGAATGGTGCACAATCTCTATTTTTAGGCACAGAAATAGCATGAATTAACTTTACAGTATGTTTGAGTAATAATACAAATATTATGGTGATATTCTACTTACTTTTTGCTAAAATGAACAGGTTTAATCTTAGTGCTTCTTTGTTCTTCAAATTCGACTGCTTCTTTTCAGGAGAATGGTCTTCACTGCAATTGTAAAAGAAACAAATTAGTAATTTTGTTTGTGTATAGCACTGTTTTTAATTTAGATATTGATTTCTTTAATTGAAATCCTCTGCGCCTTCCTAAAAACCATTAAAACTATCTTATTTACATAAGATACGTCACACCAGTTCAATACATATGATATGTTCTTAATGTACAAATTGTATTGCAATGACTAACTGTAAAAAACAGAATATCTTTACTATGTCTTGTGAAATTCATAATGTACCTGTGAATACCACTATTTATGTAACTAAGCAGTTATAGGTAATAGTGCCTCAATGTCATGCTTAAATAAAAGTAATTAATAAAATAAATAAATAAATAAAAATATGTAATTGTATAAGTATTATATTTTTAGATTTGAACATAGATTGTGCATGCATTCAATTTTGTTTGAATATATGTAGTCTATACATTTCATTTAAAAAATGTTAGTTTACCATGATTTGAGTGTGAGTGTATAAAGAAAGTAAATAGTATTAAGGTTTATAAGTGACAGTTGATTTTAGGAAATTGGAAAAAATACAATAGATTCATTTTCCAGATTACACAAGCTAAAAGTCAGTTTGAAAATGTGTTCATGTACTCTACAGAAAATATGCATACCTGTAGTTTGTGTTCATGCATATGGATATTCATGGAGTTGCAACTAAAAATCTTGGAGACTTGTACAATATTTCTTGTAGATTGTGCTTGCCAATGATATGACACTTGTACTCAGAGAAATTCACAGTACATTTGCAGTGCTGATCTATGATGATGCAGTTAGATGTGGAGGTCTTGAATGTGATTGGTGCATGGTCATGTGATTTCTTAGCTACATCCAATGAGGGAATGGCACAGAGAGTGAAGTAGAAATGGTAGAAGGGCTGTTCATGTTACGATATGTCTGCGGACATGGCGGTAGTTCGCGGACATCGGGAGTTACATCCGGGGATTTTTGGGTTCAGAAGTCATGCAAATGAGAATGAGCACTGAAAGGGATTGGTCAGGAAAGTTTAGTGGGTTTGTTGTGCCTGGAGAGAGTTTCTCAGATATTCTTTTTGCTGAGAGAACAACAGATAGCTTTGGCTGTGTGTTTCAGAAAACAGATTGTCTGGATTTTGGGAGATTCGTGGATACATTGGTTGAAGGTGTATGCAGAAAGCTGTGGAGTAGCTGAAGATCTTGGATTTCCACATGTGGAAGTACACTGGCATGGAGTACATGGAATGAAGTGGTCGGACTTGCTACCTCTCTGTGCTACTTTGGAGACAGAGCAACATCCAGACATAATTGTAATTCATTGTGGAGGGAACAGTTTAGGACATGTGAGTGGATTTTTTTTTGCAATTCGCTATGAAAGAAGGACTTGGGAAGGTCTTCACGGATTGCGCTCAGACAAATGTGGCTTCGTTCTTCTTCATTAGGTCCACAAATGGAAAAAGCAAGGTGCAATGTTAATAAGGCTGTTTGTGCCTTTCTAAGAGATTTTGGCATGTCCTCTTTTCACAATGAAAATATTATGTTTCGTAGTACATACATTTTTCGCAGAGATAGAGTCCATCTTACTTATGCTGGCAATCAGATTTTTCTGAGAAATATACAAAATGCATTGCAACCTTTTTTAGAAATACACCATCCATTTTGAAGTAGGTGTTAAGTATTTATCATTTTTGACATACAAACACCTCCCAAAGGCTCTTTTCAGAGCCACCAATTCCTTCCAGAGAAAAATGCAATGGTTATAATAGGGTAGCACCCCAATTTTTTGAATGTTCGCGAACTGTCCGCGGACTTCTCAGAAATACAAAGCGCCCTGCTTCATTTATCTTCACTTCTATTTTTTAACTGTGAAAGGCGGCTCTGAAAAGAGCCTTATTTTTATTTGATTTTTGTTTTTTTTTTTTTTTTTGGTTTTTTATACACGACACACTAGGAGAGGAGGGGAAAGGAGGGTAAAGGGGGGGACACCAACCACAGGGATAAGAAAGGGCGAGCTGAGAGAGGAAGATGTAGAGTGGGTTTTATTTGGGTAGTGAGCAGGTCTTCTCGTGCTCTGAGACAATAGTCTCAAAAGCACTCCGAAGTCGCTCCCCCTGTAGAGTACTGTGTCACAGTACATACATACAACTGTGACCCTCGAAAGGTAAGGGTCATCAGAATTCTGTATGGCCTGTGAGGCAGCTTGAGGAAGACGCTGTCCCACAGAGGTGGTCCTTGTGGTGACAGGATCAGAAACATAGGATGAAGTAGAGGAAATCAACCTACTACGTTCTTCACAAGGTGCAACCTTGCGAATAGCCCCAGAGTGAAATGACCTCAGGTGTCGCTTCATGGTCGTGGTCCCAAAGCTGTACCAACCATGCTTTCCGCGACTGAGTATCATTTTGCACTCATTGCAGATAACACGGTTCGCACGAGCCTTAGGACCATTCCCATAAATGGTAAACAACCGCCACACCCAAGACTCACGCCTAGTGCGGGTAGTAGGGATTTCCTCTACCTCATTCTCGTCATCCTCTTCTTCCTCCTCTGCATCCTCACTCATGTTCCCCTCTTCAGGCCCTTGGGAAGCTGGTGGTGGTGGAGGGGGTGGGGGTGGTGCTGAAGCAGACACAGCACCAGGTGGCAGCAGTGGAGCCACAGAAGCCATCAGGTTGAAGATGGAAATCTGCAGGTTGCAGCAAAAATCTCTGTGCTCTGTAGAATAGCCAGAAACACAATGAGAATAAGCTCTAGGGGGTGGTCTTTTATAGGGGTGCTTGTGCGCGGTCCACGGACATGCGCGCTGTTCGCAGATAGATCGAACACAAAAAAAGGTTCAAAGGGTTTCAAAAAGTATGTATAAACTTATAATTAGTATGTGGGACTTGTGCTATGGTGAGTTTTTATTGCAAAATATTGTGGATTGCTTGAAAATGTACTTTTAAATTGTTCAGGGACACGAACAGTGTCCGCATTCAGAACACACGATCAGCGTGGGCGCGGTCACATAGTTGCTTCGCGAACATGTTCGCGAAGGAAGCGGCTGTCCGCAGGACACCAAATGCACGGGCATTGGTTTGTGCATGCGCGTTGATGTTCTACGGACAATGTTCGGGTCCTGAAGTAATTCAAAGTGCGTCAGACATCAAACGAACAGTTACGGACAGGCGTTTGTTCTTAGAACAGTGTCAACTTGCTTGCGAACAATACGGACAGAAATAGCATCCTCAGAACACCTCCATTTTTGTTTCTTTACGAACATTTCAGGACACCGCGTGTGTTCTTAGAACAGTTTCAATTTGCTAACGATCAGTACGGACAGGTATAGTGTTCTTCAGGACACCTCCATTTTCGTTTATTTACGAACATTTCAGAACACCAATTGTGTTCTTAGAGCAGTTTCAACTTGCTAACGAACAGTACGGACATGTATAGTGTTCTTCAGGACACCTCCATTTTCGTTTCTTTACGAACATCTCAGGACACTGCGTGTGTTCTTAGAACAGTTTCAACTTGCTAACGAACAGTACGGACAGGTATAGTGTTCTTCAGGACACCTCCATTTTCGTTTATTTACGAACATTTCAGAACACCAATTGTGTTCTTAGAGCAGTTTCAACTTGCTAACGAACAGTACGGGCATGTATAGTGTTCTTCAGGACACCTCCATTTTTGTTTATTTACGAACATTTTAGAACACCAATTGTGTTCTTAGAACAGTTTCAACTTTCTAGCGAACAGTACGGACAGGTATAGTGTTCTTCAGGACAGTTCCATTTTCGTTTATTTACGAACATTTCAGAACACCCGCGCTGTCCGCGGACACCTACATTGTTTTTTTAAAAAAAAACAGAAACTAATTACAACTCAATATAAAAATGTAACTTTATTTAACATATATTAATAATTTATGACAGAGAAGGTGAGGCAGAAACGGAAACAAAAACAGGAGAATTAGGGGTTTCAACATGATTGGTATCAGGTGAAGAAGGGATGGAAGTCTCATCAAAACGTTTTGGGTTATGGAGAGGGTTTGGGGATAATTGACTGGGGCATGGTGAGGGGGGACAAGTACATGTGGGGCAATGGTATGAGGTTTTTGTTTTAAAATGATCTTCAACAAAAGTTTTCAAATTATTAAAATTGGTCAACAATAAATCCATTTTTGATTTTATGCTGTCAAGCGTTTTTTCCATAACAGCTTCTTCAGAAGTATTTTCTATTTTGGTATGCTCTGTACAAAAGAAATATATATATGTTAAATGCATATAAAATAATAATAATTAAATGGTTTATATTGTAAAGTGTTTACCATTAGTTTCACTATCTTGTGACATTTCCTCATGTGGGAAATGCTGCTCTAGCCATTCCAGAGTACTAGACATTTCTGTGAGAAAAGAAAAGGTATTATATGTTTTTTAATGTAATACAGAAAGTTTATAAATATATGAGTAAAATGAAGTACACTTACTATTTCAGGTAAAATACTGAGGTAAGTACTGTGTAGGTCTGGTGTTGTTCTTAGTTCTGTAGTGTCTGTGAGGTAATTATGTTGGAAGCCAATTTATCTTCTTCTGGTATATTCCATTTTAGAACATATTGTATTTAAATGAATGGTTAGTGTGTTACATATATGGGTTACATTTCTTATGTATTTCTACATATAATGTGAATGTGTGTTGCTTTTTGAATTTGTTAAATGTTCCTATGTTATGATATAACAATCAAGCATACCCCCCTAGAGTTTTTAGGTAGTGGTACTGTTCTCCGAACATGTCCGCGGACATTAAAAGAGTTTGTGGACATCAAGTTCAGTAGAAGAGTTTCAGTATGTTCCATATTACATGTACATAAAGTCAAAGTTATTATTGTTAAGCTGCACCACTAAAAACCTATGAAATTCAGTGAAAAATCTTTGTTAAAGGGACGTTATGGTTAAGTTGCGCTACTAAAAACCTATGAAATTCAGTGAAAAAACTTTGTTAAAGGGACTTTATCGTTAATTTGCGCTACTAAAAACCTATGACATTCAGTGAAAAAACTTTGTTAAAGGGACATTATGGTTAAGTTGCGCTACTAAAAACCTATGAAATTCAGTGAAAAAACTTTGTTAAAGGGACGTTATGGTTAAGTTGCGCTACTAAAAACCTATGAAATTCAGTGAAAAAACTTTGTTAAAGGGACATTATGGTTAATTTGCGCTACTAAAAACCTATGACATTCAGTAAAAAAACTTTGTTAAAGGGACATTATGGTTAAGTTGCGCTACTAAAAACCAATGAAATTCAGTGAAAAAACTTTGTTAAAGGGACGTTATGGTTCCAAGTAAAACCGAAAAACCCTTGAAATTCGCCAGTTATGGTAAGCTAAGCAACAATAACTCGCGCCACCACCGTGCACTGCTAAGACTAACACCCACAACATCAAATATGACATCACAAATGTCATTACGGTGCCGTAATTAGCGCCTTCCCCATTCCCATTATGCCCTATGGGGGCAAAAATAGGAATTGGGAAGGGCAAATGATGAATGGGGAATTACCGCCCCACTCACCTTGGAATGTGGTGGTAATTCCGCCATCCACCATGGCGGAATCGTAACCTTAGCGGCATGGACCATGGTGCTAATAGCACCATGGTCCTCCGCCAAGGTTGTAATGAGGGCCCCTGTCTCCTACTTGATATTCTTTTTTAGTGGGCTTTAAATCATAGTGAGTTTTCATCAGCCAATTTTTCCAGATTCCGTTGAGCATATGCAAAAGCATGCTGAAGGTGTTTTCTCAGATTCTCAATATATTCATGTGTCATGGATGCATTAATCTGGGTCTGCTCTTGAGTTCTGTAGAGCAGATGCTGCGGTAGCACCAATTTTTGTACAGTCATTAGCTCGAATGGAGACTTTTTTGTTGCATAAGATGGTGTAGACCTGATGGCCATCAGGACAAGCAGTAGTCAGATGTCCCAACTAGGCCCAGAGTCTGCCACAAACTTCTTTAGGATGCTCACAATCATTATATTGTACCTTGCCACTCCCCCATGGGCAGTAGGCAATATGGAGTTTTCTCTTTACCCCAAGTATCTGCCAAATTTTTTTCATCACCTCGCTGGTGAAGTGACTTCCTTGGTACGACTCGATCCTTTAGGGAAGGCAGAAACGTGCAAAGATGTGGTTGATTATCAGGGCAGCTGCTGTTTCTGCCTTGCAATTTGGGGCCGGGAGACATTCCACCCATTTGGTAAACAAGCATGTTAACGTTAACATGTGCTTGTTCCCCTAGAGGAGTGAATCACAGGCCTGATGAAATCTACTTGGAAATCTGACCAAGGCAACGTCATCCCCCTTTTCTGTAGGGGAGCTCGTGTGTGAGAGAATGTTGCTGAAATTGTGCACACACAAGACACTCCTTCAAGTATTGGTCGAGGTCCTGACCCATGTGTGGCCAGTATGCGACCTCTTGAAAGATTTCCAAAGTAGTATGAAACCCCCGATGACTGGCTGTGGCCACGTCATGGGCATGACTTAACATCAGGCTTCAGAATGAGGTAGGTACCACCCAGTGGTCACATCCAGAGATGGATCCCTGTACCAACAAACCGTCTTGGATTCAGAACATTTTGGGAAACTTCATCAGCACCCAGAGATCCTCTTTCCCGATGTAATTGGTTTTGGTCAGAGGAAAGTTCACGGGGTCTTCAATGTGTTGATAAAATTAGTTTCCAATTATCAGATTCCATTTTTGTGCCGTGATCAAATCAGCATCTATGGTCTCCTTACTCCACTGGGCAGTTGAGAGTTTATTTTGGGCAAGTGCTTGGGACCTGGTGACAGCAGCGACATGGATTTCCCCCAACCAAGACTCGATCTGAAGGAGATCTCCATGGATGGCTCCGGTTTTGACCAACTGGTCAGCCATGTAGTTTCGAGTTTTTTGTCTGGTCCTTCTATTCTGGAATGACCCTTGATCCTCTTCCAGTCAATGGTCATCTCACTATAGGTGACCAGATCATCAATGGATTGTATTAGTTTGCCATGCTTGAGGGATTTATTATTTTCACACAGCATGCCTCTGGTTTTCCAATTGATCAGGTGCTCCACATACCCATTCCTGACATAATCCGAATCAGTGATTATGACCAGTTTGTGGAGTCGGTGTTGAACGGCAGTGAGGATGGCCTGATGAACCGCCATAAACTCTGCCACCTGACTTCTTGGGGCACTGATATTGTACCTATCGGAGGGCTCTGGCGCATCATTCACCCATGCATTCCCAACACCGGCCACCTGTTCCTTTTCCCCATTGTTATCGACATGGTAGGGGCACCCTTCCACATAAACTGTGGGCATCCACTGGCACATGTCTTCTTCATAGACTTTGTGCGGGGAAGTCAGGTATGCCTCCATTTTGTCTTGCATTTTAAGACTTTCATTCTCAACACAGTTTTCTCAAGCACAATCATGCAAGTCAGCCAAACCTTGTGCAAGGGAACTCTTCTTGTTTTGGCCATATTTGACCTCCACAGGAAAGCCTTGCATGTACAGAATCCAGGAAGTAATTCTGGAATTACTCACATTCCCTGCCCAGATTCTGTCACTTTGGAGGTATTGCAAAGGCTGGTGAGGAGTTTTGATGATGATTTGCTCCCTCTGAATGAACGGGCATTCATTTTTCAATGCCCACAACATTGCCAGCAGTGCCTTCTCACTATTGTTGAATTCTTCCTCCACAGAGGATAACGTTTTACTCACATAGGAGATGGCTTTATTGACCTTGTCATGCTTCTGGTATAATACTGCTGTTAAGCATGTATTTGAGAACCCCAACTCCAAGAAGAACTCCTTGTTTTTGACGGGGTAGGCTAAACAAGGTGCTTCTGAGAGGCTTATATTCAGTTGTTTCACTGCCTCGCTTTGCTCTGGACCCCTCTCCCACTTGACTCTGGCCTTTAGTAAATGGACCAAGGGTCTACTATAATTAGTCAGTCCAAGGAGCTTCTTAGTTCATGTAGAGGTGTGGGGGCTTTCAACTTTTTCGCCTGTGGACAGAGACCCTCAGGGTTGATTTCATGCCCTAAGAAGTTCATGCGGTTCTTACACCACTGCGCCTTCTGGAAGGACAGTTTTGCTCTGGCTTACTTCAACTGGGTCAGAACATAGCATATTTTTGCGATATGTTCCTCCACAGCTGAGCTTTTAATTAGAACATCATCCACATAGACCAGGTTTCCCATTTCACCCAAGTCAGACATTAGCTCGTGCAGAACATTTTTAAATTAATTTCCAGAGTTTATATATCCAAAGGAGGTTTGGGTCCATGTGTACTGCTACCCCCCGCGAATGTAAAGTCCAGCTTGTACTGGTCCTGCCTGCTCACGGGTGCTGTACAGTATCCATTGGTCAGGTCAATGGCGGTAAACACCTTTGACCCTTGGATCTGGTCTAGTCCCTGATCAATGTAGGGAAAAGGCCATCGAGACATGTGGACCCGTTTGTTCAACTCCCTAAGGTCTGCGCATGGTCTCCATTGGCCATTGGGTTTTAGTATCCCCAGTACCGGATATTAAAGGTACTGTGGACTGGAAAAATGATCCCACGTGACTCTAAGTTCTTTATGATTTCCGTGAGTGACTCTGTAGATGCGAGAGGCAACTGATATTGCTTCACAAATACAGGAGCCATCCTAGGGTCGTGGGAATTGATGTAGAATGTATCTTGGTGCGACCACAGTTGTACAAGTTGACGGCAAACATTTCTTGAAAATCCATAAACACCTGCTTCAACTTCTGCTTTTGTTCCTCGGTCTCACAGGCATCAGTCAGGTTTATCCATTCCTGAAGCCTGGGAAGACCTTGGGTTTTGTGATCACTGTGGCACCCTTCAGCTTCGTGGAGAGATCTCTGGTTCTGGTGTTGGCCTGGACAGGAGGTTTCAGGTAGGAAAGGTAGTCAATGTTGACCTGTAATACCTCTCCATCCTTCCTGATGTCTCAGGTCACCTCTTCCCCACCGTAAGGGCAGGAAGAGTGCACCAAGAAATTCCCCCCTTGCCGAGTGAAAGTCTTTTCTGGTGGTAAATCATCATCACAGTCGTAGCAGTCATTGGGGATCTGTCCCATGATTTCATTCCCTAAGACAATGGAGAAATGTTGGGCATCAACTGCCATTCCAATAAGAGTGATACACATAGGGTTGCTGTTATCCACCAATATTGGAATTATATCTTTTTCTATGGCAACTAATGGTGTCAGGTTCAAAAACAACCCCTGCTGCTGGAGATGATGTTTTAAATTTACATGAGTCTGAGTTTTGGAGTTTCTGTCCTCTCTTAATTTTTAGGGGGATAATGAATTGTTGGGCCAGTCCTGGGATGGTGACCTCTTTCCCAGTTTGAACTTCCACTGCATACGTTAGCAATTGAGCTGACCGACATGCCTTTTTAGGATTGTAAAAGCCCATAATGGACCCCCCAGTTGGGACCAGACTTTGCAATAAGGTCCAAATTAATTGCAAATCGATTGAGAATGTATCTGCCGAAGCAGAAGCCAGAGGGGACATCTCGCACAACCCAACAATTATGCTCTATGCTTTTATCATCAATGGACATGTTTTAGCATGGACCTTCTAGGCAGGAGATGTTTGTAATTGGGAGTTTCCTGGTCCATTTCCCACTTATCAATCAATTTAAATGTGGGAATGGTCTGAACTTTTGGGTGTTTCCTGAATAACGCTTTGCTGATGAAGCTTCTTCTATTATTCAGGCATACTCTGGCGAGAACAGGCTCCCCCCTCATTTACCTGAATGGGGAGGAACAGCTGTTCACCCTTTTTCTGATTATCAGCCAGGCTTTGAGCTGGCTTTTCATGACCTTTTATGATGAGGTTTGGGTTTTCTTCAAATTGTGGATCAGTATAACGTTTTAGGGTATTTTCTTGCATTGTGGAATGTCACTTAAAACCGGTAGGAAGGTTGATTTTCAAGAATGGAGAAGGGTTCCCATCACCAGTTTGTTCTCCTACAGCAATTACAGTTATGCTTGGGACTTGATTGTTCCTAAAGTGGAACTCAATTTTGTCAGACCACTGCTCATCCATATGACATGTGCCATTTAAGCTTACATAATTCATGCTCTGTTTTAATTTTATCGGCCAGTTAGTCTGTGTCCAGAGGACCTTGTTTACACAGTCTAGTAGGGGAGACAACCTTTGGAAGAGGTCATTAACTAAGAGACAGCGTGTTTCTTCTGGAGCAACGACTATAACCGGGTGTTTCACCTTTTGTCACGCAATTTTGATCTCCAGATCTCCAGTCACCTCGACGGGAATGTAATTTACGTTGAAGTTCTGGAGTTGTCCAGGAAGAGGTGTGAGGGGAATTTGGTGACTCTCCCCCTTCCTGCATTGAGTTGGTAAAATGCCCTTTTGGATAGAAGGGTGGCTTGGGATCCTGTATCCACCGGTGCTGAAAATGCACACTGCCCTTGCCCCCTGACAGGGGCGTACAACGTGCCTTATTTCTCCTCCAGGGGACAAAGGAAATGTGCATTTTGGCCCAGCTGGGAAGTTCATTTCTTTATTTTGGACTCCGACACCGTGGGATCTTGGGCAGTTTTCTGTGTCGGAGTTCGGAATCTGTAAATAAAATGTGGCATTCTGAGATTTGGGGAGTTTGTGAATCCCCTTTTTCCCTTGATTCTGTGCTGTCCCCCTTTTCCTGGAGACAGTCACTTGAACCGGTTTGGGGGGATGATTCCTCATTTGTTTCTGAGCTCTTGGGACGACATTTCTGGAGGTCAGCTATAGGCAGTTCCAGGTCAGTCCCCATACTTATCCAGTCTAAGTTAGGGTCTTTTGGGAACCATTTTTCTTTGGGAGGAATCCCCCGTCCATGAAAGAGAAGACTTTCTTCCCAGAGTTCTCCAAGGATTCTTCCCCTTCAAACTGGAGGACGTGCACTTCTTCCACAAAATGGGTTTCTTGATCACTTGGTTTCTCCTACTTACCCTATGTTCCCTAGGTTGCCGTTTTTCAGGGGTAGGAGATTTACTTTCAGGTTCAGAGGTTTCTAGGGGCTTTTCATGGGTGGGGAAGGAAGTTACCTCTAGGTCTTTGCATCCCCCTTCCTCCCGAGCCTCCTCCTCTGGAACCTGTTGGTTGTCGGGGTTTTCTCCCTGTCATTGTTCCTGGGTGCCAGACCCTTGGATCGAACTGTTCTGGGCAGCCATGTTGATTTGAGGGCTCTGTAGAGCCCTCAACATGCGACTTAGGTCTTGGATCTGGCTCTCCAGTTGTGACACCCTCTCTGGCTGATACGGGGGTTTTGGGTCAAATCTTTGCTACTCTCTGCAAGAGTAACTGTCCCTTCTCCCAGAGTAGCTTGGGTATTGATGGTTTCCCAGGTAGCCCTCCATTCTTGGTCTCCCTTCCCCCTGATTTGGTGGTCTAGAATCCTTTAAACAAGGAGAGAGAGGGGGATTATTCTGGAAGTTGAGATTTGGAGGGTACCTATGAAGAAACTTAAACTGGATTGTGGAAGACTACTCTTCAGGGAAGTTCTGTGGGATATTTGGAGGGAATGTGGGAGGAACATTTCCTGGGGCCGTACTTACCTGCTTGGATCCCCCCATTAAGCCGGGGGAGTCCATACGTAGCCCGAGATGGGTCTGTTCCCCTTGTTCCTCTGGCTAATGTAGGTGGCATAGTCAGGTGACACTTTTATGGTGTACCCTGCTTGGCTACCACCCACTTGGGACTGGTCAGAGGGTCTTCTCTGCCTCTCAGTTGGTTTGTTAGCGGGAGGTGTATTTTTAGGCCCCCCAAATCTAGGTCCAAAATGGGGGTATTCTTCACCTCTGCCAATTTGGAAGCAGGGGGGTGTTGGCTGATTTGGGATTTCTGGGGGAATTCTTATTTTGCACAGGCTTTTGGACCTCATAGATTCAGGTAGCTTGCTCTATTACCCAGTCCAGGGTCCTTTCTTCAAGGAAGTCCCTAACTAGTTGTGTCATTATGTACTTAGGGCATGGAAATAGGTGTTAATAAACTCCCTACTGTTTGTGCGTACCTTTCTAGCAGTTTGAGCAAATGCCCCCTTCAACTCTTGGACAAACTCTCTTGGTGACTGATCTTCTCAACACAGCAGGTTGTAGGCTGCCTTGTGAGCCTCATGGGGTTTCTGGTGCACAGAGAAGTGCTTCAAGATGGCCGCCTTGTAGGTAGACCATTTTGAATGATTCTGATCCTTCAGCCCAGCAAAGAAGCTGGAATATTCTGGGGAGAATGTCCACTTGGCAAACTCAATAAAATTCTGGTCATTTTAGATGCCAAATGACATCATCATCTGCTCATACAGCTCCAGATGCTCACAGACTGATTTCTTGGCATTTTTAATGGTAAAGGGTCATGAAGTTTCTAATGGCTTTTATTTGTCTAACAGGGGCTTTTACCAAAGTTCTCTTTTGTTTGGCAGCCTTCTTTTTCCGCTGCACTTGAGTCCATTCGCCCCCAGAGCTACTGCTATTTGAGGTCCTGTCCCTATCTTCTAGGCGCTCCCTGATTCTTTGAGACTGGGACTCTCTCCCAGAATGACAGGGCCAAGTCTCTTCTCCCCTGTTGTATTGTGGGCTCTCTGGTTCACTTCCCTTGGACTTCCACTTTCGCACAGGGGAGTACTCATCTGATTCCTCCCTTCTTAAGAGGTTGGTGGAGAACTCCGCCCACCTCCCTGAACAGGTGGGGGTTTTCAGGATGCTCTTTTGCGGCCTAAACGCAGACGCTTTTTTATTTGCAAAGTGGACCAGGTGGTCCCTTTGTAGCTGATGTCTCTGCCATTCAAACTCCCTGATGTTCTCTTCATAGGATTCCTACTAGTCAGATATATTTGCCAAAATATTTTTAGACATAAGCAATGAGGCACATCCATCAATCTCTGATCTCTTTATGAGTCCCTTTGAAATTAGTGTGGGTTCTTTGGAAGTGGGTGCAGCAAGGATTCACACCTTTTAGTCATGCTTCAGAGCAGGATGGCTTTCTTTGAAATCCCTGCTTTCCTGCCAGCCAGTCTGCAGAATAGTGAATTTTGATGCCTCCAGTCGCATCACATTTTATTGCGAGGTTGTTAGCTGGGAGGTGCGACATCCAGGGCTGGAAGTGGGGCTTTTCATTGTGATGTTTTGACCTCTGCAAGAACAGGTTTTTGCTGAAGTAGGTGGCTCTTCACATGTTAGTGGAGTTTTGTGGGTGAAACATAGTATATATTTGCTTTGGTCACCCCACACATCATGTTTTGCTTTCCTGACATTTTTCTCTGAGGAGTGATAGCTTTTTCCATTGTGGCTTTTTAAAGTCGTTTTCATTTGCAAACACATGTGCACGCTGTTTTTGCTTTTAATGTTTAAAAATCCAGTGTTCCATGTCACAGGATTCTTTGATTCCTCCTTCTTGGGTGAATTGACTGCTGCTTGTCCATTGATAATGATAGGTAGGCCCCTTTTCACATGGCTCTCAACTTTACATGAAACAAAAGAAAATGTCAGGCTGTTTTTGGTGCAATGTTGAAATTCCTGCCATTCATGTGACAGGGAGAGCAAAAGCCAGGCTGTTTTTGCTTGCATTGTTTAAAGGGCTTCTATTGAAAAGATGTATTTGCCCTAATACCGCCTGATAGTAAAGGTTGGCCTAAGCACATTCGCATTGCACTGTAATATCACAATGAATGAACCTAAATAAACTGACTATGCTGCCATTTTGTTTTATCCACCATCTTGATTGCTTCCTGCCCTTTGTTCCATGCTTAGAATTTGTGTTTTCAGCCTTAACATGGCAAGAGGCCGCTGTGTGAACTTTAGTGTGCTTTATGGTGCTGACATAGACAGGAACGTTGAAGCTGCCAAAGTGAATTGTTTATCCTACACTGAAGGACCTTGAAGCTAAGCAAGAGCCCTGTTAATCAGTAATTTAGGTGCCATCCTGTCCCAACAGTGCCTTCTTCGTTCAAGCAGTAAAATAGAATAATGAGCAGCTGAAACCTGCTCCTCCGCAGAAAACCTTATTTTTGTTGCTTTAGAACTAACTGACCTTAGACCCAAAGAACATCAGTAGATAACATAAGTGAGTAAAACAAGGAATGTTACCTTGTACTCTGTACTAAGAAAGCATGATATGTTAGCCCCACATACAAATCCATCCCGCTTCCAGATAGTAAATTGTTTGATGGAAAACAGCAAAGTATGCAGTAATGATGTTTAAGTATAAATCAGTCACGTAGGCAGGTCACAAACCCTAGGCTTTGCATTACATGAAGGGGGTTGGATGATGTGTCAGGGGCTGTGAAGAAACCATATAAATGTATGTACTTGTCAAATGTTTGCTCTCTCTCGTCTCACGGTGTCTGCTTGCACACATTGTGGGGTGTTGAGAAACGAGTAGCTACTTGTTAATAAATGCAATTGTAACTTTGACCTCGTGACTGGCGTATTTCTATTATGTGGTAGTAAGCCTTCATTTTGATCTTTCACTATCATGTAAAACGGACTTCTGTTTGGGGCCTTTAAATGCACCCCACAATTGTGAGTGGGGATAGCAGGGGTGTCCCCCGCAGCCATCCCCCCCAAAAAAACAAGGGCTGCAGGGTCCCCCCCCGCAGCTGTCCCAATTTATTTTTAAATATATCGAAAGGACTCCGACGATCATGGAAGTGAAAGGGAACATGCTTTGCAGGGACACAAGGTAAGTAGGGGAGTGGGAGTGGGGGTATAGTCAGGGGTGTGGGTAGGGGTGTGCGCAGGGGTTTGGCCAAGTCATAAATGTTCAGGGGAGAAAAGACCAAAAGTTATTTCAAAACAATTATCTTTGGTCTTTTCTCCCTCGAACATTTCTAATTCAGTCTTTCAACCCAGATCCTAATTTACATTAAAATAACCTGAACCATGTCTTCTGAGAGTCAGACTCCTTCTTCCGACCTGTCACACAAACTATACTTTAGGGCCAGGTTACAATTAATTTGATCCCAGATGATTTTTTATCATCCTAAATCAAATTACTGTTCCAAAATATTGTATTCAGATTGCTAGCACGCAGAGATTTAATTTGATAATTTTTCCAGTTAATTTAAACCTTAGCGTAAGGACTCCTTACAGGACCCAAGGTTGACCTGTGTTGACACGCATATCACAAACTAAAAGTGCAGGCCAGAAGCAAAAAACAGTGACCTCCTTTAAATCATTTCCTCTTTGTTAATAACCAAATGCGCGCCAGTGAAGGCCTCTTACCCTGTGACATGTGCCAAACCTAAGTGTGCACTTCAATATGATATCAGCTTTTTGGTACTGTGACGAAGTGAGGGAATTTTGCCACTTCTCCTCAAAGGGGAGCCCTTCCCTCTGAGGCTACGGAGGTTAGCCCACTCAGCAACAACTTTCCTAGTGGTCGAGGCAAGTTGGACCTTACCGGGAGAGACTCTGTATTTGGGGACAAGGCCTCCTATTCCTGTGAAGAACTCCCTGATGCCCTACACATGTTGGCATATATGGAACCAGCTAATATTCAAAATAACTTCAAGTCCTAAGACCAGGATGAAGAGAAAGTGAAGTTATGTTGTTACCAGAAAGAAAGAGCAGCTGTCTCTTTAAATCCAAGTTTCCAAATAACTGGGACGAGTACGTTAAGGGAGGACTCACAATGTGAGAGACTGAGAGAATGACAGAGAGATGAAGGCAGACACATACAGGGGAGGCCCCCTGTACGGAGAACACCTGAAGGAGGTGGAGCGAAAGCAGAGTGCGAAGCCCACAAAATTCAGAACTACTTTGAGTCAAATAGGGAGACGCTGGAGCGGAAAGCTCAGTGGTGGTGGGACCACGAAGCAATAATGGTGGGCAGGTTGCCCAGTCAACTACACCGACATCACCCGACAAAGTACGCAATTAACAGTATGGTACTGTACCAACATTGAGAAGCCAAAACAGAGGGAGAAACCCACAAGAAGCAGACGACGTGGCAAGCAAACCAAGAAGCAATGAGAAGGAAGGAGAAGGTCCCAAGTACCTTCTGAAATGGAAGACATTCAACCCGCAAAGCTGAAGGTAACGGGGAGAACGGGGATACCGTTAAGCCGAAGGGCACTCATTATAGCATCAGAGAAACTGATCCCAGTACCTATGGAGAAACTGGGAAAACCAAGTTGATACAGTTAAACTGTGTCTATGTGATAAAGAGAAGCCTATAAATCCCAAACATAGAATAAACATTGTGCAAGAAAGTCTATTTGAGGAAAAGTTGAATGATACTTATACAGAAGGCCCCAGAAAAGAAAGCATTAGAACAGAATATTCAGAACCCTGCAACCCAGAACAAAGGATACAAACAAGGGGAAAGAAAACCCCATTAAATAGGAGAGAAAGCCTATAAGTCCCATAAGTGAACTATGGGAGCCGATACAAAGGATAACAAGAGACTATTTGAAAGTGTTATGAAAACCGGGACTCAAAAAGAAGTGAACGTGAAAAAGAACAACCATCAGCAGAAGGGAGTCATTCTCCTGACCTTAGTTGATTAATCTAGTGGTAGGGTCATATAAGTAAGTTTTGAACAGCAGACTTATTCCTATGGACATTGACTCATGATTGATGAGCACCTTAGTAAAGAATGTAGGGAAGGCCCTATTCTTATTTCTTTAATAAAGACAAGGTAAAAAATATCCTCAGAGCCTCTGTGTCCTTCTTCTGATCTGACACAGTACACAGTATAAAAGGATTTGGGGCTAGCCTCACAGTACTGTGGTCATATGTGACTTCAAGATGGGTCAATGTGGCATCTGGGACTTTGTACGTAGGTTGTTGCCACCGTCTAGGTGGGAAATGGCCAGGGCTTAGGCAACTGTTCTGAAACATGGGGGAGGCATGATAGGCTTTACTTTGCAGAGGAGTGCAAGCTGGTACCATGCAACTTAGGTCTTCTTGGGGATGTGTGTTTTGAATGAAGGGTAACAGTCAAGAGTAAAGGTGAGATATTTGGATTGGGTGCGATTTATGGGTTAATTAGCCAATCCGGGCTTAGAAGAAATAATTTATCTTTGTAGGGTTGAGCTACAGGTAGGTGCTTTGCAACCAGGGTTGGAAAAAGGGCTGCAAGTGAGGAAGTTAGAGGAAGAGAGAATAACAGGTGGCTGGGCCAGACAAACCATGATGGAGATCAGGCATCGAGGAAAATGTGGTTCCCCTCAAGTCAAAACCAACATTAAAATAGATGAATTCACCTATTTTATATCAATAATTTAATGTTCAACTTTGGTTGGGTAAAGACAACCAAGTGAGCTAAAAACATGTCGTAAATCTCAAATACTTATTAAGGCAAACACATTGCTGCATTGTAAAGAAAATTGACACCACATGTAGGGTAATGTACAATGTTTTGAAAGCAATTCTGTTCTTGATAAATTCAATTTGATTTAGTGGCTCAAACAGAAAAAAGAGATGCGTGATGTCTAGTCCATCTATGGTCGACATCAATGTAAGTTTCAGCGGCACCTATTTATTCGCCTTCATCAGGACTCAAAACCTAATTTTAATGAGTATGCTCTTAAATTAAATCACAGGATATATATAAATAAACACTCTAAAACAGGATGGTTACCTATATTGAAGAAATGCTCGTAAGCGTATAGATATAAGCTCACCAATACAGGTCCACATGGTTTTAAGAGAATGCCATGTTCAGGCACTTGATTATCCAATTCATAAACAGAATTTAAGGGTTGATGCCCTAAAAAACTGGAGGGCAATAGTCACTAATTGACCAGGAATATTCAAGATGAAGTTTTGAAATTACAAAAAACAATATTTGTGTATGTTTTTTAACATTACCTTATTCACTTTATACAAGTAGATAGGGATGGTTTCTGTTAAAGATGTGATGATTCATGGAATTCACATTAGACAAATGAATGAAACAGTTTGCTAATGTTCGTTTTGTACAACGTATGAATTAATTAAACACAAAATAGCTAAACTAGAAGATAATTTCTCAGCCAAAACACAAATATTCCCCAAGTAAAATGTGGCAGCATGTCAGTCACGGCAGGGCACACACTGGCCACTAACTGTATTTTGTAATGCTTAGGTGCGGGCATGTAGTGAAAACTCAATGATGTCACTACGTCACTCGGAATCTACGCCATCTTTGTTTACATGGCGCTTCTATATCTCATGTGGTGAATGCCATCTTGAATTAGGGGTATGCATAACAATATATATATTCTTAAAGTCCAAGTTAATGGTATGCCAGCATACTGAAGAAATGTGTTATATTATATAAGTGAGTGACATATATGGAAGGCATATATATAAATATATTTGTTTTTTTTAAACCCTGTTCATTTGAGATAATCAAATAGATTTTTTTTACACCAAAGTGCGAAACATATAATGAAAGTAATATGTTTATGGCTGCTTATAGCTGTAATAATGGAGAAAAAATAAATGGAATGGGAATATGCCCAGCTCATAGGAACATATACAGAGTATAACAAATTGGCCATTCAACCCAACCCGACGAGTTTCATTCTAAAAATCCAGTCAGCCTTGTAAAAGAGGTCCCAAGCACGACCCACACTCCAACCATTCATTTTGAAGTACCAGGAACATTCACACCGAAATATGTGACGTATGATGAGCAAATAAGCCATCAGAGAGATGCTCTGTCCAGTACCTATCAAAAGAACAGCACCTGTTGAACTACCAACACCTAAGAAAACCTGGACAGTAAGGTACCCATTGAGAAAGCCATATCGGCAAATGAAACAAAATGAAGAATGTCAGAGTACAGTCCCTGAAGAAGCTAAAAAGATACTGAAGGAAGACGAATGGTGACATCACAAGAACCCGGACTGACTCACATATAGAAGATATGACAACCTGCGAATGACAAAAAGAGACGAAACAGCATGGTTAACGGACATCATGGAACTAAAAGTGAAATAACGATGTCAAAATGTTAGAAGCTTATGCAATGAGCACGATGAAGATATTCAGTTAGTTTACATGTGTATATATGCATGGAACCACAAGAAGCAAAGAATCGTGAGGCTTGCTTATGCTTAGTAGCAAGATAGATTGCGCCAAGCACCATCTATACATATCTACCTCAAAAGGAGTACTTTCTATCATTATACTTCTACTATGCACAAAAGCAGAATCAACCAAAGATTACTAAAGGTCTCAGGAGAGGAGCCCCTCAGCAAGCAAATCAAAAACTAAAGACAGAAAGAAACTCAGACGCATGCAAATCGTGCCGAGAAGCCATGGTCGTATCGGCTGAAATAGACCAAGAGTGGATACAATGAATCAAGCAAAGAACAGAGTATCCTATTTTGAAAGGTCAAGATAAGCCACAGAAGGCAGATGGTTGGCAAAATGTAATCATATGCACGAATTACAAGAAGAATAAGACGATTTGACAGTGTCTGAATCACGTGACCAGCCAAGCGAGAAGGGATTAAACTTTCACACCTACGCATGGCCTTGTACAGATATCTTAACTTTTCCAGACAGAGATGCAGTCTCCAGGCCAAACACAAAGAAATAATTGACACATGACCACTGAGGTGATGATTGATTGTAGCAATAATTGGAGGAAGGCTGGGGGTGCAGACAAGCTCCCTGTACCTGGCCGGCCATTCTGCATGCTGCTAAGCTAGTGGAAAAGTATGAGTCGGGTTGTTGCCAACTCAATCATAAATGAAGCAAGTAATATACGGTGCTATAATTAGTAGAACAATGAGACCTCATAGTTTTAGTGATGTCTACAGTAGCCATTTTGAAGGTAGGGTTTAGATGCCCCACCTGACAGTGCTTGTCCAGTTCCCTCACTCCGTTACCATATACAGATATAGTACCTATATTAAAGTTACCTTCCTATAACCAATAGAATTGCATGCAACATTTTAAGTGTTACACATCAGTGATGACAAGTTTTTAGTATGAAAGATGTGTTATTTATGACGTTCTTTGGAGTTGTTGAAGCGAGAAGGAAGATTGAGCGATTGCTGATATTCATGAACTCCCCATTTTTTGTACTTGTCATTAAACGGACTCCCTTTGCCAAACCATTGAGTTGTCATTATTGATTTGATACTAGAGTATTAATCTGCATCCCCGTCCATCTCACGGGTGCTGCTACTGATTTAAAGTGCTATTGGGCAACCCCCAGCTTTATGGGCCGGTTGGGGTCCTAGTGCACACTTGGTAGCAGGGAGAGGATGGTTTATCGATTATCGATTAGATAAGACACCCATTGACCATCGACAAAAAGTAACTCTAGGTCCTCGGCAATATCATGAGTCCTTTGCCATCTGGCTAAGTAGACTGAGAAGCTCCCCGTAGATAGTGGCTAGACCTGCAGGTTGAGTTCTGAAGGAACCTGTGTTTTCACCCACAAACCCCTTCCCACTTCTATGAGCAGCCGATCGAGCGAAAAGCCGGAGAGGCGGTGATGACGGCGGTGATCCCGAGGATCCAGAGAGGAAAGAATGTGAACAGTGAGTAAAAAAGAGTGAATGCTTTGGCAAAAAGTTGCATGCCTTAGAACAAGTAAGGGAAGGTAATGGAGGGAGGAGGGACAAAAATAAAGTTAGAGGTAGAGTAGAATGTATATATATAAGGGGAAGGAAAAATTGATTTGAGGGTGACCAAGCAATACATATAGGATACCGGGAGGATACCCGAGCATAGAGGATACCAGGAGGTTACCTGAGCTAGAGAGAGAATACCAGGAGGAGACCTTAGCAGAGAGAGGATACACCCTACACCTACACTTTAATATAGCGGTTAGAATAAGCTTGCATTCAAAATCCTGAAAAATAGGGCACAGTTGAAAACCAGAATTGATGAAAGAAGCAATCTGAAAGGGATAGGCTTACATTCCATGTCGGAATATTAACAGGGGCAGGAGATTTGTGTAGCCGGCCGGAGTCTGTCTAGTCTGTCACGTCTGTCTTGTGTTTTTTTTTCTCTTCCCTTTTTCTGACGTCATAGAATAAGAACATTTTTGGAGGAATTAGCACAAAAATTACGCGATTGTTTGGCTAAAATTTTGTATAATATGAATTGCTGATTGTTGTTTGAAAAAGAAAAAATCATTTGTTGTGAAAAAACAGGATTGTAGCTTGTGACAATTGGTGCTCTGTAATATTGTTGGGGTTGTTAAGAAGCTTAAAAGCATAACAAAGTGTTATATAAAGGGAAGGTGAACAGATTTAAGCATGGAAGATGTTACAAGCAGTTGCCAAAACATGCACCTAAGCTGAAAAAGTACAGTGCAGAATCGGCTAAAGGACCGGCCACAAAATGTTTATGCCATTCGCTATCTAAAACGGTCCTGCAACATATGATGACATGTTTGCACACCACGTACACTAGCAAACAGTTAGACAAACGCCTACCTAGCTTAGAACTTTGGAAGATGTAACAAGAGGATAAGGAGGAGGAGCCACCATTAGATTGGATACTTAATGTATGCACAGAGGGGGGGGTGAGACGCCTTCTGCGCCACCTGCCCCGTCTTAAACAAAAATCAAAGCCAGTAGAGATGAAGGATTATACCCGCTGAGGGAACTTAAAGCAGCCACGGGATATAGCAACTGGCATATGAGTCACCTACGCAAAGTAGTGACAAAAACCCAGACAAAGACAGAGATAGAGATATCACCTCCAAAGTCCCGAGGGGCAAGGAGAGGCGCGAGAAAGAGAAAGGAGACCAGGCACAAGCAAGTACATCTCTAAATACTGAGAGAGAGGGCAAGAGATGGAAAGAAGATGAGGATAGAACTGATGAGATAGCATTCACACAGAACAAATGGATGGGAGGTCAGATTCTATTGAAATTTGATGGTAAAGGCATTGCGGGCGTGAGACAAAAGGGAGAGCCAGGTGATTTACAAAGAAAAGAGAAGGAAAAGGAAAAAGGATTGAGAGACAAAAGGATCAGGAAAAAAGATAGACAAAGACGAGAGCAGTTGTATCGTGAGGAGCAAGAAAGGAAACACGATCATAAGCAGAGAACAGCCAATTATCAAAGCAGGCAGGAACAATGGAGAACAGAAGAAGAAGAACAAAAGATAAGGGAGAAGAGAATAAAAAGATAAAGGGATGACGAAATACAAAGGGAAAATGAACGTAGAGATGCAAAGAAATGGGAAGAAAATAGGGTCAGAGAGGAAGCGAGGAAGTGCAGAGAATTCGGTGACGACATAGAACGTAAACGAAGACAGAGAGCATGCGATCTTGAATTGCTGGAGAGAGAGGTTAAAAAACCCAATCCACTAGTAGATTGGGAACACATAGAAGAATTATTTCCTGAGTACGATTCAGTACCAGGCATGTCTAGGGCAAATATGGAAGATGACATTGACACCAGAAGCATCGGAGAGACGATCGATAGAATATATGATGAAATGGGGCTAGAACAAGTGCCCCAAGGGATAGGAGAAGACGAGAGGCTTGAGAGCACTGAGCTGTACGATACTGAGGATGCCTCTCGAAGTAGCAGAAACAGAGAGCTGTCCCTTGATAGGCTGATGCTAAACAGGAATGAGGAGGATGAGAGAAGTTGCACAAGTTGGGCACAGACAATGGGCCTCATTACATGGATGGCGGTAAGGGTTTACCAGTACTGGTAAGGGTACCAGTCCCAGTAAACCCTTACCACCTTACTATGAGGTCCCTTTGTGGGACCCTACCTTAACGGTTTTTTTTAACAGCCGTTAAAGACGGGACCCGCAAAGGGACCTTGGAGGTAATTACGGTACTGCAATTTGCGGTACCATAATTACCGCCTTCCCCATTCCCATTGAGCCCTATGGGGGAAAAAATGGGAATGGGGAAGTGCCATGGTGAATGGGGAATTACCGCCCCCACACACCTTGGAATAGGGCGGTAATTCTGCCATTCACAATGACGGACTCGGTAAAATACCGACGGCAACCATGGCACTAATAGCGCCATTGTTACCGCCGTCCGTGTAATGAGGCCCAATATCAGATGCAGAAAGAGAGGAATATGAGAAAAAGGAAGAAGAGAGAAGACGCAAAAACGCTTCTCTGGAGGAATAGGGATAAGATGGTCAGATTCTAGCGAGTCTGCACCTAAGGCATCAGAGTCAGCCACACAGTCAGACCGACACGAAGGAGTATCATACGGTCAGAGGGGGGTGTCTCCACCACCCTATGTTAGCCGACTAAGGACATTGCCAGGTAGACAGCGATGCAGGACAATCACCCCTGCAGTGGATAGAAAAATGAAGAGAGAGGAAAAGGAGTGCATGTATTACAATTCCTGTTGCTCGAAAAAAGGAGGAACGAGGACACAGTACATTCCAGGGCCACACATGGATCAAGAAAATCTGAAAAATAAGCTTCTAATGTTAACATCGGGAGCCAGAAGATGGATACATGAGCTGGAAAAAATGACGGGAGGGAACCCGTTGGCTATTGGGAATATTAAGGGTCTTTTAATCGCCATACTTGGTTATCGAGCTGACAATGTGTGGACACGTGCAGGTTACCCTGGCGTGACTACAGTTAACACTGCACACGATGAAGCTCCATTTAACAATTGCAGAGCCGTGGTATGGAAAGCATTACCATTGCTATACCCGGATACATCTGACATGGGAGCTATAATGACAAGAAAAATGAAGGCGTCAGATTATCCTTTGCTTTACATTCAGAATTTCCAAGATGCATGGGTGCTTGAAACTCGTGAATCTTGGGGGAAATCTATACCTGTTTTTTACCATTTCTTATGCCAAGGACTGCCAGATCAGGTGCAGAAGCAACTCAAGAAATTGGTAGGAATTGAGGCCAAACCATGGTCTGAAATACAGTTGACCACAGCTCACTATTGCGGAATGCTACAAGAGAAGAATCGCAAAAAAGAGGCTGCATGAAAAGCCAAAGAGGCAAAATTAGTGCAGAAAAAATTGTCAAAATATGCCATTGAAGGAGGAATGATAACTAGCACAGATGGATCGAACATACAGCAGGTCAATAATCAACAGCAGGTTAATCAGGGTAGTAATGGGTTCTACCCGAGAGGGAGAGGCTTTTGAGGATGAGGATGGCAGAGTAATCAGGGAGGTTTCCAAGGTAATCAGGGAGGTTTTCAAAACATGCAAAATAACAATTAGGATATGTCCAATGGGCAAATAATCAGACCACCGCCAATATGTTGGACGTGTGGGATGACAGGACATCTAGAAGGCAAATGCAGAAGTCGAGGCATGATGCAAAACGACCAAGGAACAAGAGCAAGTATGGCGAATCCATCTGTGTTTTTACCGCAGGCTGGAAATGGAGTTGCACAAAATCACACAGTGCAGCAGCAAGCGCCGGGAGCACAACAAAGCTTGCAACCTCAGAATATGACACATTTTCCACAAGGACAGTCTCAACAGTCACCTATGCAACTGTCACAGACAACAAGTGCAGGACAGGTACTGAATTCTGGGATGAGAAATAACACAGGTGATGGAGGAAGTCGATTCACTCAGCATGGGACAACGTTATATATGGATTACGACAGCTCACTGGGAAACCTGATTTTTTCTATCCTATCAGTGACACCTAACCCTCACGAGGAACCAAGGGTAGATGTCGTTATAGGGGATAAAGAATATTTCTTCCTAGTAGACACAGGTGCAACACGCTCGTGTATACGTGACTGCATGTTTTCCTTGTCCGGCAATGCCATACATACTCAGGGCTTCACAGGAGCAACAAGTTGTGTTCCTTTCACAAATCAACTTCCAGTCTCTATAGGAGAATGTGACATGAATGTGCCACTGCAATATTCAAGGCAAACCCCAGTAAATGTACTGGGACGAGACCTAATGACGAAGTTGGAAATGACAATCTCGTTCACGGAGAAGGGCATAGTATGTTCAACTCCAGGAATGCATTATTTGAACGTATGCGAAATGATTAGAGCATACGCGGGACAAACAGCTATGAGGGCTGTCCCATTGGGAACTGAAATATTCGCGTATGGAGTGCGTGTGTTAATGGCAGGGCTACCAGGCCTTGCAAACAAAAACATGAGAACCCCCGATGAGTTTCTATTCAGGCCAAGAATACCTATGCAGGAGAAAAAGGGACAAGTATTTCCTTTGGCAATACACACAGCCATGGTGCGAGGAAAGATGGCGTTGTTCGATGGTTGTGATGATGAAGGCAGACAATGGTGCACAGTAATCGCCATTGAGGAAGGGTACAGATTAACTGACGTCACTGACGACGATCTGTTTGATGAAAAACACAGATGTTGAGGAAACAACAGTTGAGGTAAATGTAATTTTTTGGGTAAGAATGATCAAAAGAGAGGTGCCCCAGAGAATGATGCTGGCACAGAACCGTCCTAAATATTTTGATGACGACATGGCCCAGGTGCCTGTTTCAGTGTGGACTACTGGCCCCTATGATGTAGGCTTATTGAAAGGAGCTGGAGAGTGAGGATTAAATTGGAAGCAGGAGCAATTTTGCCAAAAGCATGACAATATCCCATGTCTAGGGAAGCAGATGAAGGGATTGTCAAGACAATTTCTGCTACGGTGGAAAAGGGCATCTTAGGGACGTCGGAGTCATCATGCAACACAGCGGTTTATCCAATTAAAAAATCAAAAGGAGGGTCGTGGAGACTAATTCAAGATTTACGCCCGATAAATGATATTGTAGAGTGTTAGGGAGAAATCGCCTGAATGGCTAATGTTCATTACCTGTTGAGTCCCTCAGCACCTTTGCTGGATTTCTAGGATTTATTTTTTCACCTGGTAAGAGTGTGAGCCTTTTTTCCCCACTCTTACATGTGTTTATGCTGTGTGTTGTACATGTATGTGCTCATGGACTAGGGAGTCTCACCCACTCCATAGGCATCATCTGTTTAGTGTGTGTCACACAGCACCTTTAGTGCACTGACACAGGGTTGTCTTTTTTAGACTTCTCACTGTTAAAACTCCATTTTATGGGACTGACTACTGTCTCCCAGAACATCTAAAGTTGCCATTGACTTTACTAGTCTTTTTAAAACTACAGACCCAGTACACCCTATCTTCCCATAGAGTACTGGAAGGGTTAATAGTTATCCCTTTTTGTCTGATTCTCATGGGACATTATTGTGTTCCCCTTTCTATAAGATTTGGCTGGTGGCAGTGGTATGTACCATTTTTATTCTACCGCGGACTATAAGAATAGCCTCGGTACTGTTAGAGGCTATGGTGGTAGCCTCAACCTCTAATCCGCTGTACCCCTTTTATTTTTATTTGGTTCCGGTCTAGTTTATTCACCATTTTTTTTGTAAAGGTCTTTCTCGTGTTTTACTCTGCGCGCCAAACCTGGTTTGGTTCCTTTGTTTGCCGTCCTTTGGAGGTCTTCTGCACAGAAGTCCTTCTTAGGCACCTGAATGTCTGGGTGACAGGATGTGAGGGAGGGGTTTGAGGCCCCCTGCACAGGGTCTCCTTGGAGACTCAAGTCACACTCTAGTTTGATTGGCTATGTGCCTGTCCTGCCAGGACAGCCACCCTGCTGTGTGATTGACACCCATGCTCTGTGAATTGGGAAAAAGTGCTTAAAAGCAGGTCTCTGGTACTTGGAAGGCAGAGTCACCACTGGAACGAGAGAACCAATGAGGAGCTGAAGGAAGAGGACTGCTGCAACTACTGGACAGCCCAGTGAAGCCCTGCTGCAGGTCCGAATCTCCCAAAACTCCAACGACAGAGAACATCTGCAAGGAATCTTCTTCCCTTGAGCTTGGTGGGACCAGCCAGCTAACCAAACACCAAACGCCGGCCTCCCTCTCCTGGTCGAATTTACTCTGCCTCGCTTCAGTGAACCGGATAGCCAGGAGGAATGGAACGTGTTTGGGTTTTAAGGAGCGTACCTTTTATTTGACGCTTTGCTCTGCTGCTGGCTTCTTCCCTGGGCAGTGCAGGACCCTACAGTCTTCCTCCTTCTTGTCACCACCACAGTCGCTTCAGGAACCGTGAGCCTGCAGGAACTGCCAGGAACCACGCCTCAGCTACAGCATTCTTCTTCATTTAAGGTACTGTGCAAATTCGGTCGTTCATTCCGTCCGACTGCGGTGAACGTGTTTGAAAACTTTCGCCTCTCCGAAGGCTTGTCCTTTGAATAACTTTCTTCCGACCAGCTTAATTTCAAACTCTTGGCAAAGACTTAACCGCAAACTACTCTGAACTGTGCGATCCTCTGCAAAGAATCTGAACCATTAACATTGGCCCAGGCCTATTGACTTGAATCCTAGTTGTAGTAAGCCTTTTCTAGATTGCCCTGCCTATAATTTGTTGGTGCTGATTGATTGTTGATAACCTTGTCTTTCCTTCCCTTTTAAATTACTGGAGTGCCATTTTGCTCACACTTCATTTTGAGCCTAACTTGTCCAGAATTGATGTGGGGTCATTGTAGTGTATTAAGATTGTGATTTTCTGCTGCTTTATATTAGTGAACTGTTTTATAACTGATGGTGTAAATAAATGTATATTCCTTTACTCAGATCCTTGAATCAGTGTTTGTTTGAACCATAGTAATTGTTGTCCTTTGTGTAACCTCTTGTACTGCTCACTTTACTCTTGAGATAAGTCTGGCTGCTCAGCCATCGCGACCACTTTACTGTGCAGTAAAGGCTTGTACCAAAGGTGAAATTGTACTTACACTTGTAGTCTTAATTGTGTGTGGTGTTCCCAAAGATTACTGCATAGGATTCTGCCTAACATAGATGCCGAGTTCCCTCTAGTCCCTAACCCGTCCACAATCCTATGTAATATACCCATTGAGGCAAAATATTTCATGGTGATTGACTTGAAAAACACATTTTTCTCAATCCCATTGCACAAAGACTTGATGTCATTTACATTCAGACAGATGCATCTGAAAAGCACGAGGTTACCCCAGGGGTACTGTGAGTCTCCTTCGATTTTCAACAGAGTCCTGCAGATGGACTTAAGCAATGTTGCATTAGAGAGTGTTGTCTTGTAATATGTGGATGACATCTTAATTTGAAGCACGACAGAGGAAAGGTGCAGACACAATTCTATTCAGCTATTGACTATATTTTTTGAGAAAAAAGGATATAAAGTTGACAAAGAGAAATTACAATATTGCCAGCAAGAAGTGCTGTACATAGGCCAGCTGATCTTGCATGAGGGGAAAAGGGTTACCCCTGGAAGGGCTGAAGCCATACTGAACACAGCCAAGCCACACATGATGAAACAGATGCAGTTTTCTAGGTCTTTGCAATTATGTCAGGGCATGGGTTTTTGACTACAGCTCATACACCAAGCCCTCGTTACAGGCCCTAAAAAGGCACAGGTGACAAAAGAAAAAATGGAATGGTCTAAAGTCATGGAAGAAGGGTTTATTGAACTCAAGAAAGCTATTTGCATGGCACCAGTTTTAGGGATTCCCAATTATGCAGAGGAGTTCTACCTGTTTTCACACACGAATGGCAGCGTTATGACGGCAGTACTCACACAGAGAACCAAATTGGGGTACAAGCCCCTGGCATACTACAATGGGAATTTGGACCTAGTGATGAGAGGCCACTTCCCTTGTGAACAAAGTTTAGCTGCTGCATCGTTCGCCATAGAGAAGGCTACAACCATTGTGATGGGATGCTCAATGATGTTGTACGTCAAGCATGCACCATTTGACACTCTAGAGAAACCAAAAGGCACATTCATATCTCAGAGAGCTTCTGCTTATGAAGTGATCATACCTAATCCATCGATTAAGATAATTCGATGTAAGATAGTGAACCCAGCTATGTTTATAGCAGAGCCAGTCACTGACGGAGAGCCAATCCATAACTGCGCGAACTATGAAGAATTCTATGATGAAATTCCCAGAGTGAAAGAAAATGCATTGGCAGAAGGGGAATTGTCTTTGTTGATGGTTCCTTGAGAATCAATGAAAATGATGGGCAAAGGTGCACAGGCACTGCTTTGGCGAAGCACACAGCAAATGGAGAATTTTGAGTACTCATTAGTGCACGATTACCATCTCATTATTCAGTGCACGCTGCAGAATTTTTGGCGTTGATACTCCCCATTGAGAATCATGCAGACCAGGAAGTGACAGTGTACAGTGACTCCGCCTATGTAAGGTCGACAGTGCATGCAGGCCTAGCACGCTGGAAAAGGAGGGGCTAAATCCGAGCGGACGGCATGCCAGTGGAGCACGCAGCCTTATTGGATAGGCTCATTAAGGCACTACAGCTCCCAGTGGGCATATCGGTCGTGAAATGCACCACCCACATGGAGGGGACAGATTTTATCTTACAAGGAAATCAAGCAGCAGACACGGAAGCCAATCGTATGGCGACCAAGGGCAAAACCATAATGAATGTGGAAATAACTGAGGTACATGAAAAAATGATTGTTGCACGAAGTGAACCTGAGGGTTATAGTAACATGGGGCAAACCCAGTTAATGGAACACCAAGGGGAAGCACCACAGGAGGAAAAGAACCTCTGGAAGCGGTGAGGGTATTCTTTAAACCCCTCCGAAAGCTTGTGGTGACAAGACAGCACTGGTAAACCAGTGATCCCTATAGTCCTGTTAAAGTTAGTTAGCATTGGAACAATTGAATTATCCAGCGCACATGTCAAAAGAGAATCTAGCAACAACGATCACTGAAGACTAGTTTATACTGAACTTAGCAGAACACGTTGCATTTTATATTTTGAACTGTATAATCTGCCAACAGTTCACAGCTGGGCATACACTAAGAGTAATTAGAGGAGTCATTCCAAGGCCCAATGGACCTTTTCAGCACTTGCATGTCAATTATGTCGATATGATTCAAGTATGTGATGGGTAGAGGTATCTAATAGTTGTGGTGTGTCCATTCTATAGAATGATAGAAACAGGTACATGTACACACCCAGACTCTACTTGTGCGGCCAAATTATTGGTGAGAGAGGTATTTCCTAGGTGCGGGGTATGTGAGGTCATGAGGTCAAATAATGGTCCTCACTTTGTTAATGCAGTATTGAGCAGATCAGCTTGCTGCTTGGTATAAAGCACAAGTTCTCATTGGCATATCACCCGCAAGGTAATGGGATATGTGAGAAGCTCAGCGGCTTGTTAAAGGAAAGGATAGCCAAGTTGAAGCTTACTCTAAAGAAGGGATGGCTGCACTGCCTTCCATTGGCACTGTACGAACTCAGAAACCAGCCCGGTTCTGACCATCATCTTATGCAACATGAAATAGCCACAGGCAGAAGGATGCACACTACATTGACACCCAGAGATAGAGCTAGATGTGATGCTCAGCCAACAGGGGAAATTTTAGGATCAGAAATGAAAAATTACTTGAATTGCATGACATCTTGTCTTACTGTAATTTCAGGTCAGCTGCAGGGCAGCACAGAACACAGAAGGAGATACTACTGCAAACCCAATTCAGAGTTTATGTGTACCACGAATCTTCCCTGGAGACACGATCCTGGTGAAGAATCATACAAGAAAGAAGTGGGATGAGCCAAGGTTTAACCAACCCTTCACAGTGGAAGATGTCACTCCCTCTGCAGTCAAGCTACAAGGAAGAAGAGCTTGGATCTTTCTGGGTGACATCAAGTCATACATCAGAGAAGGCCCCAATCCTGCACCCCCAATGCGTAGAGACTATAGACGACGGGGAAGAACGTGCAGTCGAGTTCCATGACTAGGAAGAAGGACACATGGCCAGCAAAGCAACGGCAAATATCTTTTGTGCAAGGTTGTGGCTTAATTTTGGACATTTCCTCTATGCACAAAAGGGGATAAGGACACTCTGTGTATCCTTGTTGCAGGGTGAAGAAGAGAATTGCATGCATAAGCGCCAACACAAGTTATTATCTTTGAACTTTGGACTGAGGCACACTGAAGCCTTGATAAGAAAAGGATATTCCAAATTTTGATCGATGACACACAAATTGGAAGAAAATACATTATCCAGACTCGTTCCAAAAAGGTGCATTGTTTGGACTAACTTATGGTGTCCCACTGCAGCAACATCACTAAAAATGTTCTGAACTATTTTAACTTGAGATCATACCCGTCACTAGTGGGAAGGCGCACTAGCATCACTGAATTTCTTCAAGACCCTAAAAACAAAAAGACAATAAGGAGGCTGCTCACTGTGATCGCCGAGCAGTTCTTGCTGCTTCCGGAATGCAGAGAGGAAAAAACAAATGTCCCAAGCAGAAGAAGAAGCCCAGATCTTGTCGGGAGACACACTGACATCTTGACACGTTTATACTGCCAAGGACACGACATGTCTTCCGGAGTGAAACAGATAAGATGAATAGATTGGGAACTTGTGTATTTTGCACATGTACAGTAAAAAAGGACCTGCTGAACTTATTGCCTTAATTGAAATTTTTCGAATACAGAAAAGAGAACTGTATCCAGAGACAATGGACAATCCATTGTCCAGACAAAGGAAGACAATTGTTCCAGTACGTGCAACCGAATAGCAGAGACAGCAGAATCCAGAGATATTGTTGCATAGAATGTATTAAACGTTAGTCTTCTTTTTTAGATGATAGAGATGGGAAATCAAAACAGCAGCATCGTCATCCCTCAGGAGGAGAGACGCTCTTATTGTTCCAGAAGTAAGTGCTGCCGCCTAACCTATAGAGGCATAATGTATCTATGCATTGTATTCATCGTTGTTTTATTGTCACTGACGATTTGAACTGCATTTTTCATAGGTGCACAAAGTGTTCCAATTCCAGTGTACCCACCTAATGATCTTGTGATAAGGATTTCCTCATCCATGTCTTCCGTTAGGTCTCGTGGTGACCCAAATAACTCCGCTATCAATTGTTTCCAGGCTATTAGGGTCTGAGCTTCTTCCCCCCCAACATTACTTGCATCCTGCCATACCACAGTTTCCGCTTCGACCCATTTCTGTAGATCTTTCCACCATACTTCTATTCGTGGTCTCTGGCATGCCTTTCACCCCATAGCAATTCTCCTTTTTGCAAGCGCATACGCTAAATCCTTTAATTTACTCACATGCTTAAGTTTATGCGATCTCGAGAACCCTCCTATCAAACAAGCCCACACTGTATCCCCTACAATTTTTATTCCTTTTTCAGCCAACTTGTGTGCCACCTCGCCCCAAAAACGCTCAATGACCGGGCACAACCAAAACATGTGCACTATTCCGGCATTTTCCTCATTACATTTGGGGCATGCTTGTCGTCCCACACTTTTAAATTTGGCTATTCACTGGGGCATCAAATACGCCCTGTGGGTTACGTACAATTGTATTTGTTGCAGTCTTGCATTTCTCGACACTTTTTTGTGGTACCTTTGGTCTCGCTCTCACATCCCATCACTCATTGGGCCTCCTACTTCCTCTTCCCAGTCCCGTCTCAGCTGCGCCACCTCCTACGTCACTTTGGACATCATCATCTCATATATTCTAGATATCTCGTGTCCCCTCTGCAATGTCAAATATTGTGTCAATAGTAGTGTCCAGTTCTTCTGCTAGTGCTAATTCGGACCATGTCTCCCTAATTTTCCGCACCACCCTGTGGTATGTAATAAACTGGCCCATATGTAACCCAGTTTCTTCCTCCAATATCGCAAAATCCCTTATGTTCCCCTCCTGCCATATATCGCCCATGGTTGCTATCCCCACCTGTTCCCAGCGTTTCCTGATCATCATCCTCAATTGCTTGTCTTTGCCGGTCAACGCCACTAGTGGTACCTGCAGGGAGCACGGGAATTAATTCACCCTCAGCTGACAAGCCCTGCGCCATATCCTCCACCCTTGTACCATCATCTTTGGGCGCCCTTCCATGCCTGCCTTAGGTAGCCACATCGATTCCTTTAGGAAGTATGGGGCGCAGTCCCGTCGGAACAGCCTGGACTCCGAGGTTGACTCTTCAGAGAGCCACCTGTCTACGTATTGTAGCTGGCTTGCTATATAGTAAATCTCGTAGTTCGGCAATTGTATTCCCCCTTTTTCGTTTGAGTTTTGCAGCTTCCAAAGGGCTACCCTATTCCTCGTCCCATGCCAGAGGAAGTCCCTGCACATGCTCTCTATCTTGTCAAAGGTCTGCCTTGATACAGGATATTTCCAAAATAATGCAAGAGTCTCGGTAGGACCACCATTTTCAATATTGCCCCTCGACCCATCATCGCTAGAGGTAGTTTCACCCAGAATTTTATACTATTTCCAATTTTTCTGATCACCTCCTCTGTATTATATTGGTGTTCCTCCTCTACCGTATAGTATACGTCTATTCCAAGGTATCGGAATGTGTGCACCACCCATGGTATCTGTAGTACCGGTAGCTGTTCCAGCGGGGTCCCTTTGTACCTGCCGAGTGGAAATATACTAGATTTTTGGGGGTTCACGGCTATACCAGACAGCTTTGCATATCTCTCCAGAACTTCCAGAATGTACTGGAGGTTTTCTTCTGGGTGCCTTAAGTACAACACCGTGTCATCTGCATACAAAGAGATCAGATGCGGTTCCCCTCCTACAGCAATGCCTATCAGGTCATACTGTTGCCTCAGGTATATGGCCAAGGGTTCCAGGGCAAGAATATACAACATAGGAGACAATGGGCATCCTTGCCTAGTACCTCTCTGAAGCTGCCACCTCTCTGATATTACTGACCCTGTTTTAACTCTAGCCAACGGAGCGCTATATAGCATTTTAGCCCACCGTAAGTACCCAGGCCCTATCCCATAACCCACCAGGGCCGCCATGAGCCACGGCCATTTGACCGAATCAAAGGCCTTTATTGCATCTAGGGATACAATTGCCAGTTCGCCTTCATCCTCATTTGCATACTCAACAACTCGGTGGAATCGCCTGAGATTGTTGGATATGTTACTGTTCGAGACATAGCCAGTCTGGTCGGGATGTATTAATTTAGCAATAACCCTCTTAATTCTGTTTGCCAATACAGCCGTCAATATTTTGCTGTCTTGGTTAAGCATTGACAGGGGTCTGTATGATCCACAGATGTCCCCGCCACAGTCCCCCTCCATTTTTTCTGGATCATCTCCATCTTGTCTTGCGTGAGATGGGTCTCCTGCAGCAGGGCTATATCTACTTTTTGTCTGCATAGGTATAACATGACCTTGTTCCAGTTTAGATAACTATTGAGCCCTCTGACGTTCCAAGTAATTATTTTAAGATCCCCCATGGCATATCAGAGACTCTCTTCTCCCCCCACAAGTGCAGTCCATGACCAGTTACATCCCCATTCTATGCAGGCTTGTCTCCCAACATGAACTTCCCCAAACAACAAACCCCCCAAACTTCCCCATCTCCCTCCCTCCCGCCCTCCATCCCTGCCCCAACTCACTCCCCTCCATTTCCTCCCGCCCCATCACCCTACCCAACTGTTGCCCAGCTCCATCCCTGGATCTCAGGCACCCCTGCATCTAGCCCTTTTCTGGCAATAGCCTTTACTCACGGCTCAGCAGGGTGAGGTCGCCCTAATGGTAGCCCTACAACTCTAACTATTGGGGGTAGGTCGTCTCCATCTTGCCGCTCCAATTTGCTTCTATATAAGCGCGCTTGGGGCAACCAATTTTCATTCTCATTTAATATTCTAGTCCAACAAGTCCAAATGTCTCTTATTTGCAGTTTTCAATGTAATCTGTCCTTGCTTCGCCCTTGTTACTCATGCAGCAATCCTTTCATTTTTTCCCCCGGGTCCCTCCTCCCCCATTCTCGCATTCTACATAAGATGTCCCCCTCACTTATCATGATTCTCGTGGTCTTTCTGCTCGCCTTGGTCTGCGAAACCCTGCATATCCAGCCATGCCGCCGCGTCCTCCGGGGTATCGAAAAAGTATGCCTTACTCTTGTGCAGGACCTTGAGCTTTGCAGGATACAAAAGCATGTACTTGATTCCGGCGATATGCATTCTCCTTTTGATCACCACATAGCTATAACGTTGTCTCTGTATCAACATGGTGTAGTCAGGATATGCCGTAACGGTTGCAGATGCCCTTTTGATCATTCCACCTTTGCGAAAGTACTCCAAGATCTTCTCTCTATCTCTATAGTTCAAGATCTTTGCTATTATCACCTGAGGGGGGGCTCCAGGTCTAGGTTTCCTCATTAGGGCCCTGTGCGCCCGTTCGACAGCAAACCTTTGGGAAAGTTTGTCAGTTCCTATTTCTTGTAGGATCAAATTCTCCATGTAGTCAGTGGGGTCCTGACCTTCCTCTCCCTCCGGTAGGCCGACCACCCGAATGTTGATCCGTCTCGCTCTCCCTTCAGCCTCCTCCATGCGGTTCTCCAAGTTGGCGACCTGTTGCTTCAGAACGTGGACTTCCTTTGCGTTACTCGTGCTGGTTTCCGTATTGGTTTTCACCATACTTTCTAGGCCGCTTGTTCTTTCAGCCAGTGCTCTCACATCCTGTCGGAACAGGTTAACTTCTAGCCCAACCACATCTATTTTGGTTTCCGAAGCAGTTCTTAGGTCCGCCATCGCTGTACCCCACGAGGCCTTCAACTCTGTAATGGCTGTTAGAATCAGATGATCCTCTTTCGTCGGGGATATTTCTGCAGGCGCGGCTGCTGCGCCCTGTACTGGCGTGGTTGGAGTCTGTTGCGGCTTGGCAAAAATGTCCATAGTGGGTTGCTTACTTTTGGTCTTGCCTCCTCTCACCGACATTGTGCAGTCCTGCCCTTGTGCCGAGGCCCAGCTTTTCTGCAACGTGTGGGCCCTGCTCCCCCGTTCCTCCTTCTCCGTAGTTACAGCACGCTGTGGCACAGCCAGGCCTGTGTGTCTCTTGTGCCTTTTCCAGTGTGCTTCTTGGGGGCTACACCTCTCACTCCAGTAGGCAATACATTGCAATTCACACGTGCCATGAGCTGCTCGCGCGCTGTGTTGTGGACCGCTTTCAGCAAACCTGTTCTGTAGCACCAGTACAGTGCTCTTAGCTGCAGTTGCTTCCCGCTTCGCTTTCCACACACTGCGCTCTCCTTGCAGACTACCATCCGCCTTTGGGCTGTTGGGCCTACCTCGACTTCCTTTGTTCTAGCCGTCTGCCATTTTGTCTGGGGTGTTGCACCGTGGCCACAAACTTTCAGTTGATCTTGCCAGTTCTCCTGCAGTCATCGAGGACTCAGCTCTTCATCAAACTTGCACATCCAATAGTATCTTTTTGTGGATGAACATGCCTTGTTTAGTTCATTTTCATGCAGGATCATATCGGATCGTCAGGAGCAGCTCGGAAGACACGTCCTACTCCATGGCTCTCTAGCCACGCCCCGTGTACCCACCTAATGATGTACACATGACACCCACAAAAGCACCCAGGCCCTTTATAGTGATTCCAGTTCCTAGAAGATCTGACAAAGGAGTGAGTGAACTTGAAATGGATGTTATTAGCAATGGCACACATGCAGTGACAAGCAAGCTGAAAAGCCAGAGACAGGGTCGGCAGGGTAAGAATGAAAAAAGGTTACTGACAAACATGCATGCAAACGATGAGTGCACATACACCAGGTCTAGGGTCAATAACTGCAGAACCCCAATCCAAAGACTGGGAGAAGGTTGGACAACCAGCGATGAGAAGCTCTACTACAAGTGAAGTGAAAAGACAAATGAAAAAGCTGAACTGTTAAAGAAACAAAAGGAGTTGGAGAAGGAACCAACAGAGACAGCATTGATAAGCAACCCTGATCCAGCACTGAAAGAGACAAGTGCAAGCCCAGAGAAAATCTCACGTGCACAAATGATAGCAGAATCATTATGGCCGTTCATAGCCGTTCATAGCCAGAGCTTGGAAAAGACAAGAAGACAAGGAAAGAATTGCCAGACTGTCCTCTACCCAATTGGTACAGATGAAGAGGCCTGAAACATGGATTGAGTTACCTGAGAATCCTCCAGCAAGAAGAAGCCATATGGATTTGTACAAGGACATGGTTGTAGCAAACTACATGAAAACCTTGAGAATCAAAAGAAGCATACAAGGAGATGATAATGAACTAGACGACTACCTGGAAAGCACAGCACACTTGGGAAATAACATCTGGTACTAACATATGAAAGAAGTTGGAAGACGAAATTCAGAGGAGGAATGCTTTGTCTGTGCACTCCTACCTTACAGCATTGGGAAATCAAAGATCTTTGTAGCTGTTGAAATAGATGTGCAGACAGCGCACTGTCTATCTCACGTAGCAATGTGCAAGACCAGAGGCCAGTTCATGGGAAGTGATGCCTCACTGAAATGGGCAACTGAAGCAAATGATCCAAATGAAGACGATTATGTCCAGGACATAAAGACAAGAAACAATGGAAAAACAAAGCACATTGTGATCAGATATGAGAAACCTTGAGTTAAAGGAGCAGAGATCAGAAGAGAGGCAAATCAAAAACCAAACGTCCAAGGAAAAACTCCAGAAGAAGACAGAAAGTGGAATAACAGAGGCCAAATGCAAATTTGGGGAACAGTGCTTTCACCAGACGGATGGCAGAAAGGAGTGGTGATCTGCAGAGTATGGATGGTCTTTGGTCACTACAAGCCCACCATTACCACAGTGAGAAATGGATGCAAGCCATTATGGCCAAAACTTGTTAAACTACTGACATGTGTCAAGGACAGGGGAGGACCCTTGCAGATAGTGCCATTGGAAAACCCACAATTTTGCTTCAGGAATAATGGCACTAGGAAAATGGGGGAGAATCAAAACTGTGGACGAGTTTTTGATGCCCCAGGAATGGTACATGGTACTGCAGTGATCATGGATCATTGTTGGGCATGTGGATCCAAAGCATATATTAGACTGCCAAGAAACTGGGGTGGTATATGCACAATAGTAAATGTCCATGTTCCAGCATTGGTGATTCCAAAAAGTGATCTGAATATTGACAGCTTCCCAAAAGCAGATGCTCACCTGAGGAAGAGGAGATCTGTTGAACTGATGAACAGAATGAAGAGAGAGTATTCTTCAAACCTCTTTGTGTGGTTCCAGAGGAGAAAGTAAAAGTGGATCCAGAGGGTGAAGTGAAAATGGATACAAAAGTAGAAGTGAAGGTGGTTGATGAATCTCCCAGAGGGGGGAGTGTAGAGGAGGTCCCAAGCATGACCCGCACTCCAACCATTCATTTTGAAGTACCAGGAACAGTCACGCCGATATATGTGACGTATGTTGAGCAAATAAACCAGCAGAGAGCCGCAGTGGGGCTCTATCAAAGGAAAAGCACCTGTTGAAGTACCGACACCTAAGAAAACCTGGACAGTAAGGTACCCATTGAGAAAGCCATATCGACAAATGAAACAAAAGGAAAAATGTCAGAGCACAGTCCCTGAAGAAGCTATAATGATACTGAAGGAAGATGAATGGTGATGTCACAGGAACCTGGACTGATTCACATATAGAAGATATGACGACCTGCGAATGACAAAAAGAGATGAAACACCATGGATAAGGGACATCATGAACCTAAAAGTGAAAAAAACAATGTCAAAATGTTAGAAGCTTATGCCATGAGCATGATGAAGATATTCAGTTAGTTTACACGTGTACATGTGCATGGAACCGCAAAAAGCAAAGAATTGTGAGGTTGCTTATGCTTAGTAGTAAGATAGATTGCGCCAAGCACCACCTATACATATCTACCTCAAAAGGAGCACTTCATATAAGTTTACTTCCACTATGCACAAGAGCAGAATCAACCAAAGGTTACTAAAGGTCTCACGAGAGGAGCCCCTCAGCACGCAAATCGAAAACTAAAGAGAGAAAGAAACTCAGACACATGCAAATCCTGCCAAGAAGCTAAGGTCATATCGGCTGAAATAAACCAACAGTGGATACAATTAATGAAGCAAAGAACAGAGTATCCTATTCTGAAAGGTCAAGATAAGCACAGAAGGCAGATGGTTGGCAAAACTAAGTCAAATACACACATTGCGTGAAGAATAAGATGATTTCACGGTGTCTGAATCAGGTGACCAGCAAAGCGAGAAGAGATGAATCTTTCACACTTACACGTGGCCTTGTGCCATGCACAGATATCTTAACTTTTCCAGACAGAGATGCAGTCTCGAGGCCAACCACAAAGAAATAATTGACACATGACCACTGAGGTGATGATTGATTGTAGCAATAATTGGCTGGGGGTGCAGACAAGCTCCCTTCACGTGGCCGGCTATTCTGCACACTGCTAAGCTAGTGGAAAAGTATGAGTGGGGGTTTGGCCAACCAAATCATAATGGACAAAATAATCTAGGGTCCTATAGTTAGTAGAACCAATGAGATGTACTTTTAGTGACGTCTACAGTAGCCATTTTGAAGGTAGGGCTTAGATGCCCCACCTGACAGTGTTTGTCCAATCCCCTCACTCCGTTACCATATACAGATATAGTACCTATATTAAAGTTACCTTCCTATAACCAATAGAATTACATGCAGCATTTTAAGCATTACACGTCAGTGATGACAAGTTTTTAGCATAAAAGATGTGTTTTTTATGAAGATCTTTGGAGTTGTTGAAGCGAGAAGGAAGATTGAGCAATTGCTGATATTCATGAACTCCCCGTTTTTTGTACTTGTCATTAAATGGACTCCCTTTGCCAAATCATTGAGTTGTCATTATTGATTTGATGCTAGAGTATTAATCTGCATCCACATCCCTCTCACAGGTGCTGCTACTCATCTTAAAGTGCTATTGGGCAACCCCCAGCTTTATAAGCCTGTTGGGGTCCTGGCGCACAGCCTCTTTTAACAGTAAAGAGTTTTCAGCATGGTTGTCTCCAGTCCCTGTATCAATGATCCACCATATTAAATCAATAACAGAAAGGTTATATTCTACATAGTGTTGGACCATTGGTTCTGTAATGTTCTTACATCTCATTCGAGAATGATGCTCAGCAATTCTAACATGTACATTTAATGTAGTTTTACGAAGGTAGCGGGCGCCCCTCTCTCGCAAGAACAGACATGATAACCTGTTCAGTGGTTATTAACCACTTGAGAGTTCGCAGCCACTGCTTTTACCCACTGTGCCTTTCACAGATGGAAAATATCCATTTGCATATCAGTCTTTGTCCTGCCCAGGGGCAGTCCAGCACCGAAATACAATGGCAATTCCAATCTGAACGAGAGTACCACCAGCAACCCCATACACGTGTTTCACCCTTGTTGGGGATCATCAGTGAGGTGAAGCTGATGCCTCTCTAAGCACAGTGAGAGGGAGACCACGTCTGGTTGCCCCCAGGAGACCTAGGGTTACCAATCCAGGTTCCTTAAAAATAGTTTTACGAAGGTAGCGGGCGCCCCTCTCTCGCAAGAACAGACATGATAACCTGTTCAGTGGTTATTAACCACTTGAGAGTTCGCAGCCACTGCTTTTACCCACTGTGCCTTTCACAGATGGAAAATATCCATTTGCATATCAGTCTTTGTCCTGCCCAGGGGCAGTCCAGCACCGAAATACAATGGCAATTCCAATCTGAACGAGAGTACCACCAGCAACCCCATACACGTGTTTCACCCTTGTTGGGGATCATCAGTGAGGTGAAGCTGATGCCTCTCTAAGCACAGTGAGAGGGAGACCACGTCTGGTTGCCCCCAGGAGACCTAGGGTTACCAATCCCAGGTTCCTTAAAAATAGTTTTACGAAGGTAGCGGGCGCCCCTCTCTCGCAAGAACAGACATGATAACCTGTTCAGTGGTTATTAACCACTTGAGAGTTCGCAGCCACTGCTTTTACCCACTGTGCCTTTCACAGATGGAAAATATCCATTTGCATATCAGTCTTTGTCCTGCCCAGGGGCAGTCCAGCACCGAAATACAATGGCAATTCCAATCTGAACGAGAGTACCACCAGCAACCCCATACACGTGTTTCACCCTTGTTGGGGATCATCAGTGAGGTGAAGCTGATGCCTCTCTAAGCACAGTGAGAGGGAGACCACGTCTGGTTGCCCCCAGGAGACCTAGGGTTACCAATCCCAGGTTCCTTAAAAATAGTTTTACGAAGGTAGCGGGCGCCCCTCTCTCGTGAGTAAAAGCAGTGGCTGCGAACTCTCAAGTGGTTAATAACCACCGAACAGGTTATCATGTCTGTTCTTGCGAGAGAGGGGCGCCCGCTACCTTTGTTAAACTATTTGTTAAGGAACCTGGGATTGGTAACCCTAGGTCTCCTGGGGGCAACCAGACGTGGTCTCCCTCTCACTGTGCTTAGAGAGGCATCAGCTTCACCTCACTGATGATCCCCAACAAGGGTGAAACACGTGTATGGGGTTGCTGGTGGTACTCTCGTTCAGATTGGTATTGCCATTGTATTTCGGTGCTGGACTGCCCCTGGGCAGGACAAAGAGTGATATGCAAATGGATATTTCCCATCTGTGAAAGGCACAGTGAGTAAAAGCAGTGGCTGCGAACTCTCAAGTGGTTAATAACCACCGAACAGGTTATCATGTCTGTTCTTGCGAGAGAGGGGCGCCCGCTACCTTTGTTAAACTATTTGTTAAGGAACCTGGGATTGGTAACCCTAGGTCTCCTGGGGGCAACCAGACGTGGTCTCCCTCTCACTGTGCTTAGAGAGGCATCAGCTTCACCTCACTGATGATCCCCAACAAGGGTGAAACACGTGTATGGGGTTGCTGGTGGTACTCTCGTTCAGATTGGAATTGCCATTGTATTTCGGTGCTGGACTGCCCCTGGGCAGGACAAAGACTGATATGCAAATGGATATTTCCCATCTGTGAAAGGCACAGTGAGTAAAAGCAGTGGCTGCGAACTCTCAAGTGGTTAATAACCACCGAACAGGTTATCATGTCTGTTCTTGCGAGAGAGGGGCGCCCGCTACCTTTGTTATACATTTAATGTAGGTCAGTCTAATCACGTAATAACACATAGTTTTTCTTTACCCTTGTTACACAATACCGTGCATCAAGATTAAAGCAAGTGATACATGAAGTGAAATCATGTGGCTAAACTGGCCTACATTCAATGAGAGGACTCCTCTCCTGTTAAGCAGCATGACCACGCTGCTACTACAGTCTAATGAGAGCGGGCAAGGACAGTCTTCTGATGCCCTGTCAGCTCCCACTCTGTGCTACATGTGTTTAGCACACATATGAAAAAAAGTGCAGAGAGGGCCGTCCCCCTGCTAAGAGGCAGGAAGCACAGTCTGCCATGAAAATAAACCACGCAGGGACTGTGCTATCTGCCAGTCAAGTGAGGTGGAAGACTGCCACACTGGTGGGGAGGAGTGGTGTCGGCATGGCCCACTCCACCCATAATGGTGGGATGCCACTGGCAGCATGTGATCTGTCTGAGAAGAGCCTGTAGCCTTCAGGTAACTTGCATACCATGTACTGCCATCGGTAATCGTTCATCGCTCTTACTCTGTGGTGGTGCAAATTATGCTTTTCCAAAGCCATGTTAGTGCACACCCCTCTGTGCCCTTTTTTGTTCTAGCCTCAATGATCTTCATTAGGCTGCATTTCAAGTCTTTTTCTGAGTGCATTTGCAAGGAATGTTTAGCTGTTGTGCCTGCTGCCTTAGAATTGTATTCATTCTTCCAGTGAGATTTGATGTGGCAGCAGACCGCTCAGCAAAGCAGTAGTGGGTTTACAACATTCAGAGGTTTAATAATATAGACTGGAAAGCACTGCAGACACCCTACAGCATTATAATTACAGTCAAGAAATACACTAGGTTGCTCACTGGCTCGTTTGTTGTCCCTTCTGCCTCTGTCCTGTGGTGCAGCACTCCTTGCACCCCATAATGCAAAAAGGCTGGAGGCAAGAGAAATCTTGGTCCCCAAATAAATTGAAGCTCACTGGCTCCAGAGGGCCTTTCTTACCCTTGAGGATCACTTCCCATGGCAGATGGTGGGCACACTGATTCCTTTCTCTTCTCCTGAAGTGCCCTCATGTTCTCAGGCGTTACTGAGTGGAGTGCCAGGGTGGGTGGATGTCTTTTTTGGAGCATGGCTGTGGGTTAGGCTGCTTCCCCACAACAGTACTCCTATTGTATCACAAGGCTCTTCAAATCAATATTGCCTAGGTCCATCTGAAGGACCCTATTAAAGATTGACAGGTACTCACAGTAGCCTTCGGGCAGCTTCCTATGTTTCAGACGAGTCTGGCTGAACAAAAAGGAAGTCAAGTCTTGTGAGACCTTATGCAACAGGATTGAGAAAAACATATTTTTCAAGTCAATCACCATGAAATATTGTGCCTCAACTGGGATACTGCATAGTATTGTCACTGGATTAGGAACTAAAGGAAACTCTGCCTCTACAATCTGGTTAATCGGGCTCATATCTTGTATGAATCTCCACCACCCCCCTTTGATTTCTTGATAGTATACACTGTGGTATTGCAGAATGATGCTGATGGTACCAGAATCCCTTGTTCCATCAGTGTTGAAATGGTCTTAAAAAACCCTTCATCCACCTCTCGAGACATTGGGTACTGTTTTGCTCGAGATAAAATTGCTCCTGGCTTCAACTTTATCTTGACCTTCCATGCCCCTTTCAATAGGCCTACGTCATATGGGCCTGTAGTCCATGAAGTGCTTGGCACTTTTTCCAAGTACTCATCAAAAAATGCTGGATGCTGTCACACAATCACCATTCGCTGTGGGACCTCTCTTTTTTCTATTCTAATCCAATATGTAATACTCATCTCGAATATTACTTCATCATCCATTGGATCATCATTAAACATATCATCGTCAGTGACATCAGTCAGTATACAACCTTCACCAATAGCAATCACTGTTCTCCATGGCCTGCCCTCTTCAACTGTTCCTTCAAGCATTGGCATTTCCCCTCGGTCTATGGCTGCATTTAACTCTAGGGGAGTAGTCTGTCCCCCCTCTTCGTCCATGGGTATATGTGGCCTAAACAAGAATTTATCAGGTAGTCTCATAATCTTTCCCACTAAGCCGGGTAGCCATGTCAACAAAATGCATACCTCATAAAGACTTCTAGTTCTAGTAACACTCCTCGCAGAGCCAATTGCCCTGTAAATGCCAATATAAATTCACCCACATTCATATAATGTATCCCTGGAGTAGAGCACACTATGCCTTCATCAGTAAAAGAAATCATAATGTTAAGCTCCGTCATTAAATCTCTTCCTAGAATATTAACTGGTGTCTGTATTGAATACAATAATGGAACAGACATGTCACACTCTCCTATGGAAACTGGCAATTTGTTAGTAAAAGGAACTGGACTCGTAGCTCCAGAGAATCCTTGAGCATTCATGGCAGTCCCCGACATTGGGTATTTTCCCTCTTGTATACATGCAAGAGTAGCCCCAGTGTCTACTAGAAAAGAACAAGATTTTCCTCCTATTGTCACATCAACCCTTGGTTCCTCTTGGGGGTCATGTGTCACTGATAGTACTGAACACATCAATCCTAGGTGTCAATAGCTGTCCTGTGTTTGCATTCTGCTGTATCTACATTGGTGCATGCTGTGACTGTCCTTGCAGTGGATTCAGTGGTGCTTGCTGTGGCTGCAATGCCTGTTGCATTTGTGGCACTTGTGCTTGATACACTGTCTGATTTTGGGCAGACCCTTGCCTAGCTCGTGAGCTATATGCTGGAGGATAAGCTGTCCTCCGCTTGAGAATTGCCCATTCTGTACATACCTTTGGCTCCCACATACACGCACAATGTGCCCTGTCATCCCACAAGTCTAATATACAAGAGGAGCTCTTCTGACTAGTCCCCCTTGGTTAAATACTCCAGCTACATTCTGATTATCATTCTGCATATTCCGGAAACAGTCTTGGTTATTCTGAAAACCACCCTTCCTCTGTAGCCCATTCCTCTGCCTCGTGGCACAAACCCATTCCCTCCTTTGTCCATTTGGCGCTGATTATTCACCTGTGACGTGCCCACTGTTTGCTGCATTCCCAGTCCTTCTTTGTTTGTCAATACCGCCCCTTCTATGCCATACTTTGACAATGTCTTCTGAACTAATTTGGCTTCCTCAAGTTTTCTAGCATATTCCTTCTTCCTGTTTTTCTCTTGTAACAGCCAACAGTGATGCACTATGGTCAACTGTATCTCTGCCCACGGCTTCACTTCCATTCCCACCAATTTCTTTAGTTGCCTTTGTACTGGATCGGGCAAGCCCTGGCATAAAATGTGGTAAAATACTGCCACCATTTTCCCCCATGGCACTCGAGTTTGAAGAGTCCACCGTTTCTGAATGTCCAGAATGTAAGCAAGTGGATCTTCAACTTCTTTCATTTTACGTGTCATAATTGCACCCATATCTGATGTGTCAGGATACTGCAACCTGAGAGCTCTCCAAACATCTGCTCTACAATTATGAAATGGTGCTCCAACGTGCAGTGTATTCTGTGCCATGACACTTCAATAGCCTGCTCTCATCCAAATGTCATCAGCTCTTTCTCCCAGAATGGCTGCTAGGAGACCCTTAATGTCTCCTATTGCCAACATATTTCCCCCTGTCATTTTCTCTCATTCATGACTCAATTTTCCTGCACCTGCTGTCAAACAAAGAAGTTTACACCTTAAATTATCCTTATCCATTTGTGGCCAAGGAATATATTGTGGTCTGGCCCCTCTGTTCTCCAATAAAGGGAAATGCGTGAATCCCAACCTGCAATCGGCTCCCATCGTCTGCCTATCCATAGTGGGGACAATGGTTCCTGATTGCCTTCTACATGGCAATGACCTCAGGCTGCTCACATATGGCGGTCACTCTCCTTTCTCGCTGTTCAATCGTCCTCTAGGACACGCTAGATATACTACAGGATCTGGTGTCCTATCCTTAGGTTGCTCTAAATCAGACCATCTCACTTCCTTGTCTGTCTGCACACATCCCTCGGGACAGCATGCACCTCCTCCTTCTTCCCCACTGAAGGTTTTTTCTTGCTTCATCAGACATATCTAGCCCCCAGCTAGTATGGCTCTTATCCTCTTCACCCTTATCTAAAGTCAGCCTGTCTAAGGACAAGGCTCTATACTCATGACTAAACAGATCTCTTTTTTTGCATCGTGATTGGAAGACCAAGTACTGATCTCCCATCCCTAGGCTTCCTGATTTGCTACCTTCTCTCAAATCTTGATAGGCTTTATCAATCCTATCTCCAATACTCCTTATGTCGAAATTCTCTATTAGGGCTTCTCTAGATGGCCCTGGCATTGTCTCCTTTAACGGAAGAAACCCCTCTATGTTCCCACATGATATGACTGGACTTGGTTCCATCAACTCTTTTTGAATGCGATCAAGGTCGTGCTCCCACTGCCTCCTTTTTCGTTCCAATTTTTTGTCTAATTTTCTTTGCCTTCTCACTTCCCATCTAACCCTTTCCTCTTCTTGTCTTTTCTCTTCTCTTCTTTCGTTCGCTCTATGCTTTTCTTCTTCCCTTCGTCTCTGTATCCTTTTATCCCTTAATTTCTACACTTCTTACTCTTTTTTCTTCCTTTCTTGCCTATCTCATTCTTCGACCGCTCTCTGCCTGTTGTCATACTTCCTTTGCTCCTCTGCCCTTTCTTCTTTCTTTTGCTGCTCCTCTTGATACATCTGTTCTCGCCTCTGCCTGTTCATTCTCTTATGTTCATCCTCTTTCAGTCTCTTTTGTTGTTTGCTTTTCGTCTTGATCTTCCCTTTGCGTAACCTCCTCGATACTTTTCCCGTCATCAAGCTTGAGCAGTATCTGTCGTCCCATCCATTAGTTCTGTATGAGCGTTACCTCATTAGCTTTATCCTTCTCTCCTTTCCATCTCTTAATCTCTTGTTCTATATCTGCTGTCATATTTGGTCACTCACTATTCTCCTCTTTATTCTGTATGATCTTAAAGATCTCCTCTTTCCTTCTTGTCTCTTCTGGACTATCGTCGCTGCTATAAGTAGGCGGTTCATATGTCGGATTACTATAACTTGTTGCCGCCTTAGTTCCCTTAACGGATACAATGATATGTCTTCTGTACTATCACCATTCACTTCAGGTGAAGTAAGGGGAGCAGAAGGCTCAACACCTTCCTCCCTACACTTAGTAAGCATCCACTCCTCAAGCAGTGGATCTTCTCTCTCCTCTTGGTACATTTTTCAGAGCTTTAAAATGGCTAACCTCTTTTCCAATGTTTTCCCTGTGTACGCTGAGTGCAAATATGTGATCATGTTTTGCAATACTGCCTTTGACAGCGATCCCCCTTGTGGCCATGGCATGAACATGTTATCTGCTGTGCCCTTTATCCACTCTGCACTAAACTGTTTGAGCTTAGGCATGTGTTTTGGCAGTGTCTTACACAAGTGCATCAGTGGAGTAATATCTCCCATTGTGACGAGTCTCAATTGAATGTCAATACTTACTGTCATTTACACAGATACATTTATAAAAACAACAAATATGAGCGCACTCCAACACTTGCCTCTCAAAACCTCTGTTTCTCAATAATCTTAATCTACTTCTTGGTCGCCGCTGACAATGACCTTTAAAATAGGCAAATAACTTTTTGCCTCCACTTCAACTTTACAGAACTTATTCTTGTCGTTATTCAACACTATTTTTAAAACAATCACATAAACATTTAAACCATAGTACTCCTTTTCTCTGTATTGCCCCTAAAAATACTCTGACTGGATTTTAACCTGTCTTCTAACATAAACCTGATTATGTGCCACCTATTCTTTCCTCCAATGGGGTGTTAGACAAGTTCTTCTAAAACTCCTTGAGTTAGGAATCCTGGGCTTTATCTCTCAAAATGCTCTTTGTTTATTCTTTTATAATCACCCCCATTACTTTTCTAACTGTCCCGTTGCTTCTCTAAACTACCACAATCCCATCCCCACAGTTTGCCATTCCCCTTAGTCTACTCACCATTCGCTCGTTCAGCTTGAAGCCTTCGGTATCGGCTCCCCTCTCCATTTGGCCACTATTGCCTTTCGTCCGCGAAGCACCTGTGGAAACCAGGAGGGATTTTGTCAAAGAGGGGCCCGTCCCACCTATATCAATTTTCTTGCAATAATTCGATATCAGCCGCTCTCCAAAGGGAATTCTGTGATCTTCCGGCTACATGGCGAAGGGTGCTCGATCAGCCGAAGCTTCAATGTTTTACTTAATCAATGGGTCTGAACCATCCGACATGCTACCACATGAACCGTTGGGTCCTTTTTAAATGAGGAAGCGCGTCATTACATGGGTGGGGTTGCAGAATAGCTGTCACACCAATAACCAGACTGACACAGAAGGTTGGCAAACAATAACTGTTTTATTTTCAATTGTCTAAAACAGGGAGTGCAACAGACATCAACCAATGTCTCACAGCATGATCTCTATGCATCACATGAAAAAACATCTTTTAATAGCAGAAACTCATCACAAATGACATCACACTACGTGGCAAACTAAGAAAGCTTACGTGGGATTGTGAACATCTAAGTATACTTTCTATATGGTATAGGACTGTATTGTATTGTATTGTATTTTATTTATAACGCGCAAACCCGCAGGCCCGGAGGCATCAGGGCGCAATTTGTACAAGGTTACAGAAATGCAGGAATAACAGAGCATCATATCAAACAGGTTGGGTCCCTATAGTCAGGTGGACAACTTATGCCCACCCCTTGTGCAATTCATCCTCAATATTTGTTAGATACACCACACATCATTGGCTCTTACACTATAGGGCTCTTCAATACATGGCCCTCTATAATTGGTTGGCATGCTTGTACCCTTCTGGAATATTTGACTTGCTAGCAGCACGTAAGCTGGTACTTCAGGTGCCTGTGCGTGGACTTTACCATGCCTCCCCACCCAATTATCCCACCATCCATCATCACTCATGTCGTCTGCCATTCGAATTGTCTTTGAACTTGGCCTTGCAGAGTATCACTGTGCCTGAGAATAGAAGGGAGTGTGAGCATGTTCTTATCTTCACTCTTGATGTAGCTTGCCCATTTTCTATTTCCATCTGTCTCATGTGACAGGAGACGGCATTAGAGCTCCTTTCCTCGCATTTAATGATATTAAAGGAATATAACTTGGCTTTCATTGTGTTTCCGTCGTACCATAACAGGAGCTTGCCTTGCTTCTCACGTTCATTGTATCTCCTTGAAAAGATAATCAGGTCTTGACTGCCCCAACCCTTGACACCAGGCTAGACAGTCTTCTCGATCCTTCATTGATTTCCAGCTGTTTTTCTACTGTGCCACACTTTCAGGCATTCTCTTTCATGGGTCCTGGCTTACTAAAGTTACGACTTCTAACATCCAGACTCTATACATATATACATTGGCGGCACCGTCTGCAGTCTATTTACTATGTATAGCCAGCCTTCATGATTACTTAGTCTACTTGCATTACAGCATCTGTACAGTTATGAAACAACATATTTTCTTCAGTGTTCTTCGTACGTGCAATCTTCATTTCACACATAAATTGTTACTCGATTCCTTATTTCTTCATCAGGTCCCATAAGGTCTATGCATTCTCTTCTTTGATCATACTTCTCAGTCGTCACTCTCCTTTCTTGTGACGTTACCATCCTCTTGCGTTCACCGCTTCACACTTCTTCACGGACCTCCCCTAAGAGGCTGTCATCTCTCTGGGGGTACATCTTATAGGGCCTTCTCAATGGATACCTTGTTTCGACGTTCTTTTGTGGAATTGGGATCATTATCAGCGTTGTGCATGTCGCAATTTCAAGCTTCCAACATATAGGCAAAATAGGGGCGGGATTTCTGGTAGAGGCTTTTGGCTCCTCCTCTACAATATTGTAAGGAAAAGTAACATGCAGAGGTGACTCACTGAGACAGCTTCCATGCATGGCTGTTTATACCTGCAGAAACAGCAAAGCATAGCTGAGTGTGACAGAGTACAAGCAAGTACAACCCCTGGTCATTCAACTAGTGACATCTCTCCCTCTTGTGCGACCCATGCAGCTGCTGCTCATAGAACCCCCAACCCGGTATGACAGCAAAGTTCCATAAGCATGCCAGATTGCATCAGCCAGCTGGAAGATGAAGTGTATAACAGTGACATTTCTAACCGGGGTAGACCTTGGCTTTGAATCCAACCACGGGCGAAACATGGTGGTGATTCTTGGGGTTGGTGCATGGTTATGCTTGCGAAACATGGTTAGGCAGAAGAAGGGATTTGTGGGAAAGAAAGAGGAATCGTTGTATGGTGATCCCATCCAGGTAAGGCACGTGTTGAGAGGAGCTGTGAAAGTGGATGGGGGTCAAGTATGCAATATGAAAAGGGTGGCTGTGGTAAATCCCATGTGGAGACAGGATGGTCACGTAATATAGGCTAACGGTTAAATACATAGATTCACGCAATCCACTATGCGTTTCAGATTGACATGTATTACATCAAAGCTGTATAATGTGCTATTTGCATCAAGAGCATAGCATTCATGTACTGTTTTTGACATTCTTGTCTATTCAATGTTTGCATGCAATTGAAGATTGTTCTACACAACAATAATTACTATAATGTGGGATATGTACATAGTTAGAGATTATATATAGTTATGGATGGATTCCGGTGTCCATTCATGTATATAGTTATTTGAGAACCATTGTCAACGGAAGGAGATGTGTTGTATAGTGACTCTGGCAGAATGTAGAATGGTAGGGTGGAATGTTATCACCCATCATGTTATGCAGAATGTTGAGCAGTATTGGAATGTTTTTCCTTGATTAAAAAATCAGTTGGCTTCCAAAGATGTGGTGAAGGATGTGCTGGGGGTCTTAAGGATTATGCGTATAAGAATGGTGATGTTTGTTTTTAAGTATTCAAGTATTGGTGTGATGCACAGGTTACCGAGGTGGTCTTATTTATTAGCAAGGAGAGTTGACTTTGAGCAGTATTATTCATTAGTGAGGAGAGTTGACCCTTAGTAATTGTTTGTTTTTTTCTTTCTTATTTATAAAGTGCAACAAACCCTGAGGTATCTGGACGAGTTACAAGTTGCAAAAGTTATCTAATTTGGTTATTGTGAACAAGGCAGTGATAAAGGCAGACAGAATTTATACAAAATAGTTACAAGAGAACAAGTTATATACAGGACAGTAATAAAAGTCAAACACGATTTTTATAAAGTGATTACAAAGGAGAAGATGTTTCATACAGGAATATTCAAGGGCTTGGGAGGAGAGTAAAGATTATATATTCTGTGATAGTAGCCAGGATTTTGTATTCTTCCTGAAGCTGAAATAGTAAGGTTCTGATCTTAGGTTGATAGGCAGTGAGTTTCACAATTTAGCGGCCATCACTGGGAAGCTGCTACCCCCTGATTTCTGTAGTTATATCTGGGTACATTCAGGCAGTGTGAATGCATAGTTCTCAATGGGCGTTCTGATGTTTTTCTGGTGAACTTGTCGACTAGATATTTGGGTGCAGAATTGGCTAGACATTTGTGTGTAAGGGTAAGGGATTTGAGGTTAATTATATCTTTAACTGCAAGCCAGTTAGTGCCACGTCTGATATGAAATGATATGATATTTTATTTGTATCGTGCTCGTACACAAGTGTTTCAGAGCGCAACTTGGCAAGGGAGGGGAACAAGGGAGAACACAGCTCAACATAAAAACGATCTTACTAGGCCCAGTGACATTGAGAACGCGCAAGTGCATGGGAAAGTGAAAAGGGAAAAAGTGCATGGAAGGGGGAGAGTGGAAAGTGCAGAAGCCGAGGAGCGCAGATAAATAAAATAAATAGAAAATTGGGGCAAACTGTGGTAGTGCAGCCAGCAAGTGGCAAGTGCTGTGTTTAAGGCAGCAGACTGGGTAAGTCTGAATAAGTGCAGAAAAGAAGAAAAATGGGGGGGCTGTATGGGTACAGATACAGTCCCCAGTGCAAGGGGTGGCCAGGAGGCAGTGCAGGAAGGTGGCAGGGTAAGCAGGTACCTGGGCCCAGGGGACAGAGGGTGGCCAGGTGCACAGTGCCAAGAGAGCAGATCGGCAGGGGATAAGGAGAGCGAAGGCAGAAGCAAAGAGGAAGGTTTTGAAGTGCTTCCAGAACCGGAGATGGTTCTCCTCAAGCTTTAGAGTGGCAGAGAGGCTGTTCCAGAGGAGGCCCCAGCCAAAGATAGAGATCTACCCTCAGCTCGTTTCTTTGAAAAACGACTGACCCTGAGCGAGTTAGAGGTAGAGGAGCGAAGAGCTCGAGAGGGGAGGTATAGCTGAAGGTATTTTGGACCCAGGCCCCAGAAAGCCTTGTGGACAATGCAGAGGGCTTTGATTTAATCCTTGCATCCACTGGGAGCCAATGGAGAGATTTAAAAGCTGGAGAGATACGATCCCAGGGATTGAGGCCAAGGACAAGTCTTGCAGTCCTGTTCTGGATAAGTTGTAGAGGGCAGAGAGTAGAGGCAGGTAGATTTAGAAATAAGCTGTTACAATAGTCCAAGCTAGAGAGAACCAGAGCTTGGGGTACCATGAGCTTCTGGGGGAAGGAGAGGAAAGGCAAAATACCTCTGAGGAGGTGCAGTCGGAAGTTTGACTTTTTAGAGACATCAGAGATATGGGCCGAGAAGGAAAGTGTGGAGTCAAAGATGATGCCAAAGTTCTTAGCCTCGCTGGTAGGGGTAGGAGGAGGGCCAAGGGAGGCCGGCCAGAGAGTGAGGGAAAAGGATGGAGATGGTGTGCCGATGAGGAGGATCTCCGTCTTGCTGGCATTCAGACAAAGATCATTGGCGGCACACCAATTTTGAATGGCAGTTAGGCAGTCAGAGATGAGAGAGGGAGAGGTGGTGGCCGTGGGCAGCTGGAAAATTAGTTGAGTGTCATCAGCATAGCACTGGAAATTTGAGCAGAAAATGGCAATGCAGTGAGCGAGAGTTGCCAGGTATTGGTTGAAAAGCCAGGGTGAGAGGTTAGACCCCTGGGGAACCCCACAGGTGGAGAGGAAGATAGATGATAGGAAAGACCCCAGTTGGACCTGGGAGGGTCGATCAGAGAGGAAAGAGGTCAGCCAGGACAGAACCTGATCAGTGATACCCAGATTATCACAGAGACGGTTGAGCAGGATGGTGTGGTTGACCATGTCGAAGGCAGAAGTGAGATCAAGAAGGATGAGGACAGAGGGAATGTTAGAATCAAGGTTGGAGAGCAGATCTTCACGGATATTGAGGAGAGCAGTTTCCGTGCTTCTGGCCGCTCTGAAGCCAGACTGGTGGTTATGGAGACAACCAACAGAATCTGAATGAAGGTTAAGCTGAGAGATGGCCAGCTTTTCCAGGAGTTTGCCCAGAAAGGGGGTAATGGAAATTGGGGGATAGTTTGCCGGACAGGAAAGATCAGCTGTGGTTTTCTAGAGAAGAGGATGCACAAGGGAGTGCTTCAGAGGGAGGGGAAGGATCCTGAGGCAAACGAGTGGTTGCAAAAATCAGCAAAGGCAGGAGCGAGGGTGTCAATGTGATCCTTGATGGTTTTGGAGGAACAGGGAGGAAACTGTTTTGACGAGGCTTTCATAGATCGGACTTGTCTTGCGACCTTGTCAGGGGAGAGAATAGGAAAGGAAGAGAAGGATGGTGGGGGGTGCTTAAAGGGGGTTCTCCAAGCACAGACTCAGAGGGAATAGGAGGGGGAGGCGAGGCGAGGGTGGACAGGATGTCCTGGGTTTTAGAGATAAAGTGCAAGGCAAGGACATTGCAGAGAGCCTGGGAGGCAAGAGGAGGGGAGGAGACTGCTGCAGGGTTGGCAAGCTCCTTGCAGATTTTAAAGAGTTTGTCCGAGTTGTTGGATGCCGCAGAGACACGCGCTTGAATGTGGGCTCTCTTCTTAGTGCAGACAGAGAGTCGGTATTGCCTTTGGAGCAGGCGACAGGCCAGTTTGTCAGAGGATGAGCAAGAAGACCTCCATTTCCTCTCAGCCGCCCTACACTTACGTTTAAGTGTAGCTTTGTCAGAATCATACCAGGAATTGCACTTGGCTTTGGACTTCAAGCGGATCCTCATGACAGGGGCAAGAGCATCAAGAGTATCAGAGATGGAAGAGTAGAGAAGGGACATGGTTGTGTCGGGGTGTGAGTCAGCCAGAGGAGGAGGGGCAGAGAAGGTGGCAGCGAAAGCCTCAGCTGACACACGCTTCATAGGTCGGATGTCCGAGAAGGTAAGTGGAAGTGTTGGGGTGTGGTTGGCTTGGGGAGAAGAGAGTGAGAGACGGGAGGAGAGGAGGCAGTGGTCACTCCAGGAGAGAGGAGTGGTCAAAGGAATAGAGAGGGGGAGGCCAGGGGAGATCAAGACATCAAGTGTGTGTCCTGCAGAGTGCGTCGGGCCAGAGGGGAGGATAGGGAGGGAGAGGGCATCGCAGAGGTTGTGAAAGAGCAGCATTGAGGGACAGTGAGAATCGAGGTGAATGTTGAGGTCACCAAGGAGGAGGAGTTGAGTGGTTGAGGCCAGGAGGGAGGAGGAGAGGTCGGCCCACTCAGAGAGAAAAGAGGTGATTTGCCCGGGGGCCGGTAGAGAGTAGCAACAGTAAGAGAGTGGCTAGGAGAGAGTGAGAGCCTGCAGACAAGGCATTCAAAAGAGGAGTAAATCTGAATGGGAATGATAGTGGCAGGAATCCACTCAGGAAAGATCAGGGCTACGCCCCCTCCAGGTCGAGTGGATCTGGGTGCGGAGAGGATCTTGTAGCCCTCAGGGAGTAGAGTGTCAAAGCTTGTGACAGAGCTAGCCGCGAACCATGTCTCCGTAAAACTGAGGACATCAAGGTCCAGTTCTCCAAGGAGGTGGCAGATGTCAGAGGCATGTTTGACAGCAGAGCGAGAGTTGAGAGTGGCAAGATGAAGAAGGTTGCCGGCCTTAAAGACCTTCCGGGGAGGGGTACAAATCAGAGGTACGCCCTGCAAAGTTGTGGAGGTAGCCTGAAGAGTGGCAGAGGAGGAGGAAAATGTGGGCAAGGTAGCCAGGGAGTGAGAAGAGGGGACAGCTGGAGATGAGAGGAAGTTGATGAGGCGAGGGAAACGCCTATCGAAGAGGAGGAGATTGGCCTGAGGACCTTGAACCATGACAGTGCCATTTAGGTAGACATTAAGGATGACTCTGGAGGAGTCGAAAGAAGCCATGAGGACATCCCAGCGAGTGCCACCATTAATGGGAGAGGAGGAGACAGGACAAAGCACTGAGATCATATGGGGGGGTCCATAGATCCGGTGAAGGAACAACAAAGAGGATGTCGGTGAGGGTCTGTCTGGAACAGGCGCTGGTATAGGTATGAGCGATGGGGAGTCCAGGGTTGGAGGCCAAGATATCCTTTTTAAATTTCTTTTTTCCAGACTTAGTGAGAAGGGAAGGGTAGTTGATAGAGAAGCAGTTGGAATAGATGGGAGAAACAGAAAGCGCCATGAGTGGAAATGAGAAGAGGCAGAGGGAGGAGTAAGCAAGTAAAGCAGTATTGAACAGTCACTGGGCTAGCAGGTTACAATCAATGGCCAAAAGTTAAATGCAGAAATACAATGAAGTTGAACTTTCAAGTAAATGCAAAAATACACCCAAATTTGACTTTCAAGTAAATGCAGAAATACACTGAAGTTGAACTTTCAAGTAAATGCAAAAATATACCCAAGTTTGACTTTCAAGTAAATGCAGAAATACACTGAAGTTGAACTTTCAAGTAAATGCGAGAATACACCCAGGTTTGACTTAAAAGTTAAATGGGAGACCAGTAGTTAAGGAATTTAGAGTGGTAGTCAGATTGTAGAGGTTAGTATAGATAAGCTTCACATGAGAGCATGACAGGAAGAGTTGAGTACCCTCTGAGAAGGGAGTACAGGTAAATCAAGGAGGGAACTAACCCAAACAGAATATGGTAAGAGAGTCATGGCAGTCCAATAGTCCAGGGAAGCAGCCTCAGTGACAATGAGGGTTTGGCTGTTGCACAATCTCATGATGCAGCATGTGAAGCAGACAGAGAAGCTTACAGGGACCTTAGAAAGTTAAACTTTTTAAACAGGGGCCGGCTGAAGCCTGCCGGTCCTCCGATTGGCTTGAAAACAAAGCCAACAGCCAATCACTGCAGACGATGGAGGGAAGCACTTTAGATAAACAGCCAGCCTCATGCAAACAAGGAGGCTAGGCAGCCATGATGGAAAACCTCAAACACACTGGGCCTCATTACACGGTAGGCGGTAAGGGTTTACCGGGACCGGTATTTTACCGGTACCGTTAAACCCTTACCGCCTTACCACGAGGTCCCTTTGTGGGTTGGGGAATTTAATGCCTGCTTTTTGCAGGCGTTAAAAACCAACCCGCAAAGGGACCAGGGTGCTAAGTACGGTACCGCAATTTGCGGTGCCGTAATTAGCACCTTCCCATTCCCATTATGCCCTATGGGGCAAAAATGGGAATGGGGAAGGGCAATGGGGGAAGGGGGAATTACCGCCCCACCAACCTTGGAATAGGGCGGTAATTCCCCTTTCCACCAAGGTGGTGCCGGTATTTTACTGGCATGGACCAAGGTGCTAATAGCACCTTGGTCCACCGCCATCCGTGTAATGAGGCCCACTGTGAGGCAGCAGGAAACATCCATTTCATTGAAATGAGTCAGTGCAATTTAAAGCAGCAGAAGGTTAGAACACACTGCTAATTTGCAAAGTGTAATTTCTGAAATTAAAATGGTTTGCCAAGTGAAAAAAAAACGCTTTTTTCCGATTTTTCGTTTTTCTTTTTAAAAGCTTTTTTTTCGTTTCTGGTGCTGCAGGGACAATGGCAATGTACCTACCTGGTGCAGAAAGCGTCCGTGGGCCCAACAGATCAGGAAACTTAGGAAGGGTGGGAGCTCCAGTAAGACCGCGAGCTGAGATATGTTGCATTCTGGGAATGTTGAATATTGTTCTTAAAGCATTGTGCTGTAATGTCTGAAGTTTGGTTATGTTGTAGTTGCTGGAACCTAGATATAGGGCTTTGCAGTAGTCGAGTTTTGATAAAATCAAAGCTCTTGCCAATGTAGTGCAATTGTCTGAGGACAAGAAAGGCTTACATGCATTAATTAGCTTGCAGGTGTAAGCAGTGACTGAGGAGGTGGCATTGACTTGATTCTTTAGAGTGAGTGTAGAATTCAGGTAGAAGCCCAAGGTTTTCACCTCACTGGAGACATTGATATTGTTACTGTCGATTTTAAATGATTTGAAGTGGGTGCTTAGGTTGTTTAGTCTAGCTGAGTATACGACAAGGAGGAGCTCTGTCTTCTCATCATTCAAGCAGAGGCCATGGGTGGTCATCCATGCCTGGATGATCAGATATATTTTGTTGAAGATGGTGGAGACAGTTTCGTAGTCACCAGAGATAGGTATGAGGATCTCGGTGTCATCTGCATAGTTAGTGTACATGACACCCAGGTTGTCAAGAGCGTCAAACAGATGCTTAGAAAATATGTTATATAAAGTTATTGGTGAGACACATGATCCTTGTGGGACTCCACAAGTGATGGGTGTAGGTTTGGCTGCTGCGTGAGGAGAAAAGACTCTGATAGTGTGCTTGTCTAGGAAAGACCAAATCCAGGCCATGGCTTCATCGGAGAAGTGCGCGGCTGAAGTCAGGTGGTTGCAGAGGACCTTGTGATCAACTAGGTGGAATGCGGCTGAGAGATCTAAAAGGAGGAGGAGAGCTAGTTTTTTCCATTGTCCTTTAGGTTGTCCATGTGATTTTGTAGGTCAGTTAGTGCAGATCAGTTCCATGTTTAAGTCTGAAACCAGATTGTCTCAGACTAAGGAGATTATTTCTTTCTAAGAAGGCTTGAATTTGGACATAGGCAACTCTATCTAGTATTTTAAGAAGGAAGGGGACAGTGGTTATGGGCCTATAATGGATGGGTATGTTAGGGTCTAGGTTAGGTTTTTTTAGAAGCGGGAGGACCCACTCCTCTTTTAAATTGGTTGGGACGGAGCAAGAATCAAAAGGTGAATTTATGAGTGAAGTAATGAAGGGGGCTAGCTCTCTGGCGGCCTCTTTGATGATAGGGGACAGACAGGTATCGCCTTCACATCTTGACGGTTTACGGGAGGATATTATTTCTGTTACTTCCTCGATGGAGACAGGGGTGAACTTGAAATGGTTGCAGGATTTCTTAGGGGTAGGGAGCGTGTTTGGTTTAGGCAGGTCCTTGGCTATGTTAAATTTTTTTATTTCTATTTTCTTTTGTAGGAGTGAAATCTTATTGGCTAAGGAATTTTGGATATTGGTGCACAAATACTTCTTTTAGTATGGTGAACAGTTCTCGAGTATTAGAGTTTGCTTTATTGATCCTGTCATTGAAGGTGTTTTTTTTTGGTTTGGATAATCTCCTTTTTGAATTTTATTGATAAAGGGACAGTTTTCCATATTATCACTGGAGGGGTTAGTCTTCCAAAGGGTTTCTGCTCTTCCTTTTCTCGTTGCGTAAGGCTTTGAGTTGAGGGAGAAAACCAGGAGTTCAGGTGTTTTTTTGGTTTCTCTTTCTGCATTTTCAGCGGTGTGATTTTGTCAATAGCTGTATTGTAAGTCTTGTTGTAGAGTTTGACCAGTGATGTGGGGTCGCTTCTAGAGAGTGAGGGGTTTGTAATAGGTAGAAGTAGTTGTAGTAGACTATCAACAGTTATGCTGTGCTTGTTTCTGGTTAGAGAAAGGAGGGCTAGTGGATGACGGTGGCTTGAGGTCTGACCAGGAAGGTGAAGGAGATAATGTGCTGGTCAGTCCAGTCACATTGTTCATTAGAGGTGATCTTAGTATCGCAGATAAAGTCAGCAAGCCAGACTAGTGTCCTTCCTTTACTATGTGTAGGGAGGTTGATGCGGTGTACGAAGCCAAGTGCAGTGATGGTGTTGGTAAGTGTAGAGGTGTTATTGTCATTGATGTCGTGGAGACCGTGATGTCGGGGGGGAAATTCTGCCGGGGTCGGCCGGGCCGTCCGCAGACCTCCGGGCAGGGAGGCCCCAACTCCTCCCGTATATCCCAGATGAGATAGAGTATGAGACGCACACAAGGAGCAAGGCGACTCTGCTGTTTATTTATACAAAACGGCAGGGATGGGTCAAGGAGCGTACGCGTCCGTCCTGACACACACATAATCGTGGGGCTCGCAGGCCCTTTTTACTGCATTATGACGCGCTACTTGCGTCACTTCAGAAAGTTAACAAAAAACCTATCGCCACTCTTAATTGGTTGCTCGAGTGGTAGGGTTAGTATAGTACACATATAGAGAATGATATTAGTGGACAAGGTGTAGTCAGGTGGTATATCTGGGTTGTCCCTATAATTGGATACATAAGAATTGTTACATGAAGGCTCCTGAGGATTGGCTAATGTTACTGACGTCTGAGATAAGAGCCCCATGTTCTGATTGGTGCATCCGTGAGCTCCCCAGCCTGGGACCACCGTTGTTCCCAGCTCTCGGTGTACCTGTGTTTGCAACAATGTTTCAATATGGGTACGTGCAGACAATGTGAGGATTTATTCATAGGTGGAAGGCTGATCGCTCCCGCTGACCGCTCCCACTGTAGCAGGTGTCCATTGAGCCTTTCAAGTGTCTCGGCCTGTGTCTCGTAGTGAGGGACCCAGACGCCTTTTCTCTCCTGGGTTTTGGCATCTCGTCAGATTCGGCTTGGTCACGTGAGGCGGGACCGTGTTTGAGGCAGAATTCTGCACAATTAATATTGCTTTTCCACTGTGTGTCTGGTTTAATTTGTAGATATGACTTTAACGTTGGTACGCGGAGTACGAGGTTGCAACATCGTGCCTTTGATGATTTGTTCTTGGATGTGGGCTTGCAACATTGCGACCTTGGCTGGTTGCTCCATCGGGTTCTTTCTGCAGGATCAGCAACCTGACTCTTGCTTTGTTAATGTCCACGGGAGCTCTTGTTTGAGGCCTACTCGGGCCTGGTGCTTAAGTAGTCTGTTTGGTGCATAGGTGCTTTAGATTATAGTAGCATACATTTCCATGACCAGTATCGTGTTTCCATTATACCTCTCATGGTGGTAACGGGTTTCAAGGGAAGCGTGAGCAAGCGTTATAGATGAGCTCATGATGCATCTTGCGTTTCTGCATTCTGAAAGCCTATGTAAAAATAATAAAGATGCACGTCCGTGAATATGCCTGTCGCCTACGTCAGAGCACTGAGTATGTTCTTCGTGTAAATTGGTGTGGAAATGTTAAGTGTGTATACTTGTACAGATGTGCTTCCCGTTGTCTAGGTCGTCATGGCATCTCTAACGACGTGTGGTTTTTAGTCTAGCTGATCCGAGCCGCAGGTGTCGGCATGGCCAGTGCGGGCTGCTGGGCAGGCAGGTGGACACATCCGTATGTTCCTGTACCAGGGTACCTGGTCGTCTGGTAAATGGACAAACTCTTCCCGCGGCGGGTGTCTGGGCCGTGACCCTCTAGGCCAAGCGCGAGAGGTGAAGGACGGGAGCCTGGTCTTCCATTCTCCCACTTCAGTCCCCCCTCTGGTCGACTTGTCGACCACAAACATATCCTTCTCGTTATCTCCTCTTACCCTCCATATCTTAGTTATCCCTCCGAGATGTCCATAATGGTTTACATGATCTTCAAATGACCAATACATGTATTCACATGTTCCTCCAGGAGTACAGTATACCCATCTTCCTATGTAGCTCCTGGGGTTCCTTGGGTTCTCAATCTTCACTGATGGTGGGTCTAGATGATTGGTGATGATTTGGGTGCGCAACTTCTCCCTTTCTTGTATTATCACACCTGTATGCTGGCCGTCATCTGCTGGCATTAAGGGGTGCATTCCCACCATTTCCAGCAACTCGTCAGTCGTGCGTGCTTTCCGGGCCTTCCAAAATCTAATTATGATCAGGGTAGCTCCAGCCAAAATAGCACATCCCACTATTATTTTCAGTCCATCTGACAGCCAAGATGGCATCCATGACCATAATAGTGAAAACCAGCTCTTATCCTTGTTTACACCGTTACTTTCGTCCATCATTTTGGAGTGCATCTGGGCCAATTGTGAAACTGCTTCTGTCAGTGTACCATTGTCAGCATCGTTGGCAGGTATGAACGTGCAGCAAGATTGTCCTATTTTTGCACAGACTCCTCCTTCCATTGCTGTGAGAAGGTCCAATACATATCTGTTCTGGAGTGCTACCATCCTTACAGCTCGCAGCTCCTCTTTAATTGCGTTGAACCCATTTACTGTTGAATTGATGGTCATCATTAGTTCCCACCTTGTTATTTGGAGCCATTTTGCGTTTGCGTATGCCTGCAGTCCTGGATGTATTATTGAGGAGAGAACATTGCTGCTCTGCTGAATAGTCTATGTTCTGGCGGTATTGATGTTAGTTCCGTTTCCGACCTTCCCCACAGGTAATTTCCTGTCAATGGCTCTCCTTGTCTTTTTCTCCTGTTTAGGACAGTATCATTGCTGTTGGTCCTGTTTCCTTGCTCCTTCTGAAGTGGTGCAGATCTCTTTCTTCTCTTATCCCCTTCATCCATTTTAGGAAATTTCGCCACATCGACATGCTTCTTAGGTACCACTAGTGATGGTACATTGACGTGTACCATTGTGCACACACCATTCCACAGGGGAGGCAGTGTATGATATGCCTTTTCCCCACAGGCCCAATAATGGTCCATTATTACTGCTGTTCCCGCTCCCCCCTCAGGCAACTCCATCACGCTTGCACAATTGGTGTTATATCCTACGTCCACCTCTCCTTTATGCTGGTAGCATACTTTAGGCGCAGTCAATGGTAGTATAGTTATCGGGTCTTCATCTTCTTCTACCCACGTGAGCATTGGTACATACTTGATCCACGTCGTCCAACATCGATGATTGTGTGTCTCGATAGTTGAGATAGTTTCTTTTGTTACCATGTTGCTGCCAATCACTCCTATCTCCCAGCTGTTGCCCAGGAACACCTTTCCTGTTATCGTCAGTAGCGGCCTCTCCCAGCATCCTTGTTTACCCGGAACTTCAGTTGCGTACCAATCACATGGTAGGTACTGCAGTGTTACCTTCTTTGTTTCTCCTTTTGCAGGGCCACTTGTTATGTACCTGAATGCTTCAGCATGTAAACTGGTCTTGTGATAACTCAGATAGGTCTTGAGGAAGTTGTTTTCATATGGGTATGAGTCTCGTGTTTTCCATGTCATGTGCACTACTGTTCCTTGAAATCTTCCTTTCGTTTGGAACAGGGCCAAATATATTATGCACTGTGCTGTTTTTTCATCTATTTCTGTGGCAACAAATGTTCGTGAAGCGCTCATGGCGTATGGTATTAATGAGCAAACGTAACAGCTATCCTCAGTTGTCTGCTTACCAATGCGGGTCATGTGTTGGTACCATATGTTGTTTGTGACGTGTGCTGAATCTTGTACATAATTATCAATACCTTTATTGTCTGAGTACGTGCTGCGTTTAACTCTATTTTGCTTGGGTGCAAAATTACGATTACCACCTGACGTAACACCTGTTGCAGCAGGGGACGGGGGTATATTAAGTTTGGGTGCAGCAATAAAATCAATAGCATAGCTGTACTGCCAGACAGAGGCAGCCAAGAACCCGGTGATCATAAAAATCCCTATTATTTTTATTACATATGCTAATTTCACCGGCATTTTGCTCTTACCTTGCTGCGGTCCTGGCAGCTTATTCTTGCGACGTTACAGTTGCCCGCCTAAAAATTCTCAAAAGTGCTCGTTATTAAATGTTAGTTTTGTTTCCTTTAAGCTCTCCCTATCAAGTGGTCATTCAGTGCCCAGGCGAAGAGCTGCTCCCACGCTACTCTAAGTGATGGGTCTCTTAGGACCGGCAAGTATGGGCGGAGGTGGGGCATGTAATATTCTATGGCCAGGAGGAAGGCTGTGTAGTACACACGTACCCTTCTCCTTTTTAGGTATGTTGGCCTCTTTATTTCGTATACAAATTGGTGTGACAATTCTTCTGGGTAGTTATCGTCTGGCAGCACCATCTACGCCTGTACACTGAACTTGTTAATTAGCTTTTCTTAACAATACAATATTACGCAGTTCCTGTATGTGCGAGAGAAAAAGAGAACATTCACGTGTTTACATGTGTATTGGTGCAAGCAATGTCCTTTAGTTTTAGTTACAACTGTACTTAGCAGTCAATGGGGGGGGGTTTGCGCTCAGATGGCGGAAGTATTTTTACTCTTTGAGTGCGTGACCATGGGGTGGGCAGTATGGGGATCACCCCTTTCTTCGTCAGTTATCGTCTCCGAGGGAACAATTGGGTCGTTGTCTGTGGTGGAACTTTCTTCCGCTGTCGGCGATGTTGTTGCTGTTCGTCCAACGGACCTGTCGTTGGCGCTGGGGCGGGTCTGCAGTTTGTAGATCTTTACGTCATGTAGGTGGTTCCAGGCACGCTTATCCTTTAGTTTTACTGCTCTTGTTGATACGTCCTCTACCAGATGGGGGCCAGTGAACCTCTTCTCGTGCCACCTTCTATTGAAATTGCGAAGTAGTACGTGGTCACCTTTGGCAAGTTTGCACGAGTTCTCCTTTCCCAATTCCGTACTTTCGTCTTTTTCTTGATTGCTGGTAGACCCGCCCCGTGTGCGCTCGAGCTGTTGAGACACAAACACGACACTAGTAATCAAAGAAGACACATATTGATACATTTCATCTCCTAACACATTCGCTGAACTTTCGTTATCGGTGAATGCCCTTGACGTTGGTGTTAGGGGAAGGCGCATTTGACGTCCAGTAACCACTTCGTGAGGGGTGAGGTGGTGGTCGGACCCTGGCCTGTTTCTAAGTTCAAACAATGCTAACGGAAGGCAATACAACCAACTTTTCTTTGTTGTTTGTTGTATTTTAGCAATTGCCTACTTCAACAGGCCATTCAGGCGTTCACATACACCATTAGCCTGTGGGTGGTATGCACATGCAAATTTGTGTTTAATGTTCAGCAGGGATGTAATATGCTGGAACATTTCATTTGCGAAATGGGGGCCGTTGTCTGATCTTAACACCTCGCACACTCCCCACCTGGGGAAGACCTCCCTTACTATGAATTTGGCTGCTCTAAACGCATCAGGGTGTGAACAGGGCCCTGCTTCAATCCACCTAGAAAATGGACATACTACTACAATCATATACCTATTGCCTTGACAGATGTTGATCATATCAACATAGTCAATGTGAAGGTGCCGAAAAGGTCCTTCTGGCCGGGGTATTGTACCTCTTATCACTTTTAGAGTATGACCGGCCGTAAACTGTTGACATGTGAGGCAATTGCTGATAAAATTTGACACATGGGAGGTTAACTCGGGACAAAACCAATCTTCTCTAATTCGTGCTGCAATTATCTCCTTGCCTGTATGGGCAGGGTGATGTAATTGGCTCAAGGCGGTATTTAACAGTGCCAATGGTATTACAACTTTCCCAGTGCCACCCTGGCGCCATAGTGCGTCGGTTGGTGACATTGTGCATCCTCTTTTCACCCATACTTCTTTTTCGGCCATTGGTGCAGCCGCTTGTAGCTCCATAATCTGTGTTGCTGGGAGATGGGTGTACCCTTCTCTTATTAACATTTCCCTCGCTATTCCCCTCCCTCTCCCTCTCTGTGAGTCTGTGGGGTTCCATATCTCACCAAAATATGCAGCATATTTCGCATGTGCGTCTGCTGCTGCATTTCCTTTTGAAACGTAGTCTTCTCCATTGGTGTGTGCGGTGCATTTTACTAGGGCTAGTTCTTGGGGGTCGTTTATTACTTCAATTAGTTCAGCCAACAAGAGGGCATGTTGTACTGGAGTGCCATCAGCTCTCCTAAACCCTCTCCTTCTCCATTTTGATAGCCCTGAGTGGACAGTGGATGTAACATATGCACTGTCGGAATATATAGTTACTCTTTTATTAAAACTTTCCTTTAATGCCAATATTAGTGCAACGAGTTCCGCCGCTTGAGCAGAGTAGTGCTGTGGTAATTGTACACACTTCATAGCCACACACACCGGCGCCTCCATCATTTTTACTACTGCTGCCCCAGTCCTTCGTATCCCATCTCCTTGATCAATAGTTGATGACCCATCAATAAACAAAAGCTCACCTCCCTCTAGTGCGTTTTCTTCAACTTTCCTAGTACATGAGTATAGTTCAGTTACTTGGGTGCAGTCGTGGGCGTAATCTCCCTCTTCAATTACTTCTGCTAGGAACCTTGCAGGGTTAACCGTGCTACATCTAACAATTGCTAGTTCAGCTTTAGACAAAATAATCTCATAACCTGATGCCCTCTGTGTCGTTAATGTGGACTTAGGTTTATTCAATATTGCAAATAGTGCATGTTCCACAAATAGTGTAGTTGGACACCCCATAGTTATTGCTGATGCTTTTTCTACTGCAAAAGCAGCTGCAGCGAGACCTTGTTCACAAGAGAAGTGGCCTAACATTATAGGGTCTAAGTGACCGCTGTAAAATGCTACTGGTTTATAGCCCATGCTAGTTTTTTGGGCCAACACTGCTTTCATCACTGCTGAGTCGCAATGTGAAAATATAAAGAAGCGCCGCTCATAGTCTGGGGATGCCAGTACTGGAGCAGTTGATATTGCGTCTTTTAATTCGTCAAATGCCTCCCTCATTTCCATAGTCCATCCCAACTTTTTCTCCCCTTTATTTGCTTCCTTCAAACCCTCAAGCAGGGGTCCTATGTATGAGCTGTAATCAAATACCCATGCTCTACAGTAGTTGCACAGCCCCAGAAATTGCTGCAGTTCTCTCACAGTCTGTGGCACGGGAGTGCTTGAGATGGCCTGTGCTCTCTGTGGTGCAATCCTACTTCCATGTTGGGATATCAGTTGGCCAATGTAAAGTACCTGTTCCTGACAGTATTGTATCTTTTCCATGTCTACCTTGTACCCCTTTTCTGCCAGTATCGTCAACATTTTTAAGGAGTCCTCTCTACATTTACTTTCGTTTGTACTGCAAATTATTATGTCATCCACATACTGTAACACTGTGCTTTCCACCTCAACGTTACCCAAATCCATCTGTATTACTCTATTGAAAATTGAGGGTGATTCACAATACCCCTGTGGTAATCTGGTATGTTTCCACTTTGTATTTCGGTAAGTGAAGCTTGTCAAATCTTGTGAGTCTGGGTGTAATGGTATTGAGAAGAAAGCATTTTTAAGGTCAATCACTGTAAATCGTGATGCTTCTGCTGGAATGCCACACAATATTGTGGCCGGGTTTGCTGTTACTGGATACTCTGCTTCTACTATGTTGTTCAAGGGTCTGAGGTCCTGTATGAAGCGCCAAGACCCCCCTTTAGCCTTGCGCACCGGGTACACAGCTGTGTTACATGGTGATTCTGAGGGGACCAATATGCCATTGTTTATAAGGGCCGTTATGGTTTCAAATATGCCCTCATCTGCCTCTTTTGACAATGGGTACTGTTTAACTCTTGGTAGTATCGCACCTTTTTTCAATTTTATCCTTACACCCCCTATGCTTTTTATGCATCCCACGTCATAAGGGCTAATAGTCCATAATGATTTGGGCACCTTTGACATATCCTCCTTAAAAAATGGGACTGGGGTGCCTGCGGGTGCCTCAAGTGCCATTGCAATTTTCTGTGCTACTTGTTTGTGAGCCACTCTTAGCCATATTTCTACACTCATCATGAACACCATTTCATTTTCTTCCTTTTCTTCTGAGAACAGCTCTTCATCTGACACCTGGGTCAGCCTACATCCTTCTGCTAGTGCTATCACCGCCCTCCATGCTCTCCCTTCTTTATCTTGGGCGTGCACAGCAACATAATCAGCTGTTGCAATAATGCTCTCAATGTCCACTACAAACACCTTCCCTTCTAGTTCATTACCTGGTGTTTCTGGTCGGAATAGATAGGCTGCTGGTCTCCTCCATATTTTCCCTTCTATCCCTGGCATCCATGCAAATGCCATGTCAGTGCCATATTGGAATATCTCGCCATCTACTGGCTCCGCCCTAATCGCTGTCTGTCCACAGTATGCTTGCAAAATCTGTCGTGCTGCGAGCATGTTAATCCCTGGAGTAGAGCAAATTATGCCATCCTCTGTAAAGGAGATCGTCATGTTCAACCTGTTCATTATGTCCCTCCCCAGTATATTTACTGGTGAGGCACTATAATACAAGAGTGGAACTGACAGATCATAATCTCCAATAGATAAGGGAACATTATCAGTAAATGGAACCAACCCTTTAGCCCCAGAAAATCCTTGGGTGTTCATGGCTTCGCCTGACATCTTAAATTTACCTTCCCTTATGCAAGACCGGGTTGCCCCGGTGTCAACAAGAAATGATAATTTTTTGTCACCTATCGTTACCTCTATGCGTGGTTCCTCCGCACTATTAGGTGTTATTGACAGGATGGGACACACCAAGGCCGTCTGTGGGCTGGCCTATTGGGGGTACAATGATTGGCCATTCCCTGTGTAAGGGTTGTGTCCCAACACCGTCACCCCACCCAATTGTGTTCGTTCATTTTGGGGTGGTGGTTGTATTAACGCTACTTGTTGTTGTGGCGGTGGCAGGTACTGTGTTATTTGTTGTTGTGGCAGTGAATAGGTTTGTGGCTGTTGTGTTGTTTGTTGTTGTGGGTCACTCCCCTTTTGTGACGTCTGCTGTTGTTGTATGCCCTGCTGTTCTTGTAATGTCCTGGGTTGTGCTTGTTCATTCCATGCTGGTGTTCCTGGCCTGACCCTACATGTACGTGACATGTGTCCCAATAGTCCGCAGCTCCAACACACGGGTGGTTCCCTGTTTTGCCATGGGAAGCTCCCTGTGTTGTCCTGGTATACGGGTTGCCCTGTGGGGTAGTTATTTCTTAGTCCCCCAGCCTGTTGTTGGGTATTATATCCATATCCTCTCCCCCTCATAAACCCTCCTCTCCCTCGGTTATAACTATAATACCCAGTTCCTTGCATTGGGTACCCTCCTCCCATGTTTGGTGCGTGTAATTGCAGAGGCGGCACTTGCTGTATTACACCTTGTGGAGGCGTTATTTGTGCGGGATCTTGTGCAGCCACTACTTGCGTTGGGCTTTGGGCCATTGGTGTGGGCGTAGTTATTAGTGCCCCTTCCATTGTGTATTTAGTAAGTTTTTTCTGTACTAATTTGGCCTCTTCTGTTTTCCTATCCTCTTCCTTTTGTTTCATTTTTCCTTGCCATGTTCTGCAGTGATGTACTATAGTCAGTTGTATTTCTGGCCATGGTTTTGCTTCCATCCCCACTACTTTCTTTAGTTGTTTTTGAACTCCTTCTGGGAGCCCTTGTACTAGTATATGATAAAATATGGCTGGTGTTTTGTCCCATTGTTCTCTAGTTTCCATGCGCCACTTCTCTTGAACATCCTGGATATAATCAACAGGATCCTCATTTTCACCCATCTTACGGGAAGTAATGGCTCCTATGTCTGATGTGTCTGGGTACTGCACTCTCAGTGCCTGCCATAGCGCATGTCTGCAGTTTGCAAATGGTGCCCCATCATGCGATGTGTTCGTTATTGTTACCCCATGGAATCCCGCTCTTTTCCAAATGTCATCCGCTCTATCCCCTAATATTGATATTAACAGGCCCTTCACATCTCCTACTGCTAGTTTCTGTCCTGCGGTGTGTTTTTCCATTTCATATATCCACTTACCCGCACCTCCACTTAGTGATGGGAGCCTACATTTTATATTTTCCTTATCCGTATGTTTCCAAGGTACATACTGTGGTCTAACCCCTCCTCTCTCCAGCAGTGGCATTAAATTCTGTCTTGTGTCACCCTTTACGCTCCATAATGTTGAGTCTTCACACCCCTCCTCTTCCCCCATTTCTTTTACTACTCCAAATTCTTCCTTACTACCTCTGCTCCTACCTCCCTCTTCTTCCTTTCCCCTTTTTTCATCATTTCCTGTGTTTAATATGGGTATGTTTATTTGTCTGTCTTGCCTGCGACTAGGGAGGTCCCTAAGCCGACATGCATACGGTGTAAGTTCATTCATGAAGGGCGCGAGCTTTATTCTGTGCAGAGAGCGCGCGGTAGTTGAACATGTAGGGCGTGACGTGGGAGGGTGCGATGGTGATGTGGGTGGCGTGGTTTCATTGGTTTGTGTTTCCCCTATTCTTTTCACTTCCTCCTTACTTCTCTCCAGCTCCTCCCATCTTCTACTCATCCAGGGCGAATCTATGTTTGTTCTAGTAAGGTATAGTTTATCTAAGCTTTCCCTTTCACTCTTCCTTCCATCCTTCTCCACTCCTCCTTCCTCCTCACTACAAAAATCATTCATAAATGGCACCCCCCACTCTGCCTTTTTTCCTTTCATTGTTACTGTTTTTAAGTCTATTAGGTCTCTTTCTCCCTTTCCGTTGTTACCAACTGTTTCCCTTTGTGCTGATGTTGTTGCTACCTCTCTACTTTTATATACATCTCCCCATCTTTCACTCTCCCAACCCCTCTCTTCTCTTCCTCCTTCACTCCTCTCCTCCATTTCCCTACTATTTTCCTCCCTTTTCCTTTTCCACTCCTCCATTACTTCGTTGCTCATCTGTTCCAATATCCTTTCATCCTCTTTCTTCCTTTCCCATTTCACCCTTTCTCTTTCTACTATACTCTCTATTACCTTCCCCTCTTCATATTTCTTAGTTGCCTCTGATATTATCCTCCTCCTCCATATTTCCATTTCTTTTTCCTTTTCTTCTTCTTCCTTCTTCTTCTCTCTTAGCACTACTCTTGATACCCTATCTGCTGCTCCTTTTACCCTTTCAGCTTCTCTCTTTTGTTCCTCACTTCGTTCCCTTAATTTTTCCAATTCGTCCTTACCTTCTTTCCTTTTCCTCACTCTCTCTCTTTCCTCCCGCTCAAGTTGTTTGATCAGTTCATTCTGCTCATCCCTTAGTTCTGCTAATCTTTCCTCCAAAATCTCTTCCTTCTGCCGTAGTAGCTCCTCTCCCCTCATTTCACTCTCTCTGGCACTATCCTCGTTTGTTCTCCTTACCGCCTCCCTTTCTTCTCCAGTTAGTGAGCCTCGTAATTTCAACAATATCTGTGCAGCTATCCACTCATCGTTTCCTATCTCTACAGTCTGCTCTTCTCTAATCCTCCTGTCCCCCATTGGTATCTTCCCATGAGCCACATATGGTGGAGGGCTGTATGCCGGGTTTGAGTATCCTTCAGCCGCCCTTAACTGTCCTGCTATTTCTCCTAATTCTCTTAAAGGGTACAACCCTCCTCCCTCTGTTTTCACTCCCGGTGTTATGGGTATCCCATTGCTTGGTTCCTTTTTTATGTCGTCTGATTTATCAATCTTTTCTCCTCCCTGTCTTTCGTTCCCCGTATTCTTTGTGCTTTCGCACTCCTTTTCCCCACCCGTTCCTTCTTTCTTAATCTCCTTTTCTTCCGGTGTTTCCCCCATAGTGAACATTCCATTTGGTCCTGGTCGAGACCCCTGGAACATCCTCCATAAGTTAAACACCTCCACATGGTTTGCCAACTTCTTCCCCTTGTATGTATTGTGCAGATGGTTCAGTAGTGAATGTTGGGCATATGGATCGAAACTACCATTAGGCGGCCATGGTGTTAACATTTTGTTATCTGTCCCCTGGGTCCACTCTATGCTGTACTTAATTAACTTCTCCCTATGTGGTGGCAGTGTGGTGCATATGTGCTGTAGTGGGGTAGTGAGGGTGTTCCCCCACCCTCCCGACCCTCTCCCGTATGACATAAATTCACTCCCCTTGTTACCCTTCCCCTTACTAGCAGTTTACGATATACAACCTTGTATTGCTTACCTCGCCCCGCAAATGTGGGGACTTTCGACAATCCTTTTGACAAATTATGCAATAATAATAAATATGATGTTATATTATATTCCTTCCCCTACGGCCCCCTGCGGCCGAAGCGCACGCAGCCCCCTGCGGCTGCGTACCCCTTACGATGATCTTATACAGTCGTCCTGTTTCTCCGTTCTCCTCCCCCGTTTACACTTGCCATGGCCGGCGTTCTCCGTGCGCAGCCACGCCCCTTTCCCCTTGTTTTCAATCCACTGGTTTATAGTTTATCTCCGTACCAGCTCCTTTATCATGCTTCTCTTCCCCACCACTCTCAAACCCAAAATTCCTTGTGCTCGCGATATCCTATTAAATCCCTACTGGTGACGTCACCGATTTCTTCGAGCTACTGGTATATTCTTGTTATGTTTTTTAAGTTCAAAATACACTTGCAATCTACCCCGCTAACCCTACAGCTGTCTTCCTGTCTCTCCTGGAACAAGGTAATCTCATCAATAATATAACCGGACTGCGCACGCTGCATCGCCTCGCGTGTGATACGCCCCTTAACCAGCCAATTATCTTCCGTTTTGGGCAACTATGTAACTAGCTACCGCCCACAGGGAAACGTCATCTACCTATCGAGTTTCTTGCTCGAACAATAGGGAACCTCATCTACTCATTGATCAATAAATGTCAAGTCGTAGGAAACCACACACCCACCCTCACACTTAGTCGCAATTTAGACCATCAGGGTCTTACGAGCGGCTGCACGTGATGTTTTCGTGCCCCGCCCCCCTCTTTCGCGTAACGTTAGCTGACTGTTACGAGCGGCTGCACGTGATGTTTTCGTGCCCCGCCCCCCTCTTTCGCGTAACGTTAGCCGACTGTTCTCGCACTCGTTTTCCTATCATTCATTCCATTAGCAACACTCAGTTAAACCTTCGCCGCACATCTCTACAATACCTCCCCCCTCCCTTATTTACTTCCTCCCCCTCCCTCACAATTTCGCATTGCTTGTTGTGCGTGTCATGCTCACCAAGTTCTCTCGATGCAGGGCCGCTCGACTGCGTGCACCCTCCAAGCGGCTCGCCACCTCCCCTCGTCTGGACCACGTCTGGACACTCGCCGACCGCGGGCGGGATACTTCTCAACCGGCTCCCGAGGGCCAATATCCGGATTGCGCTGTCCGGTCTTCTCGCGGCTCCGCGATGGTCCTGTAGTCCTCAGAAGGGGGCAACGGCAGAGGGGGCCGCGCCGCCGGGCCTCCTCGCAACGGGAGTGCCTGGAAAAACTAAAAATAAAAGTTGATCTTAAACAGATCTCAGCAGTGCCTCCAACTTGTCGGGGGGGAAATTCTGCCGGGGTCGGCCGGGCCGTCCGCAGACCTCCGGGCAGGGAGGCCCCAACTCCTCCCGTATATCCCAGATGAGATAGAGTATGAGACGCACACAAGGAGCAAGGCGACTCTGCTGTTTATTTATACAAAACGGCAGGGATGGGTCAAGGAGCGTACTCGTCCGTCCTGACACACACATAATCGTGGGGCTCGCAGGCCCTTTTTACTGCATTATGACGCGCTACTTGCGTCACTTCAGAAAGTTAACAAAAAACCTATCGCCACTCTTAATTGGTTGCTCGAGTGGTAGGGTTAGTATAGTACACATATAGAGAATGATATTAGTGGACAAGGTGTAGTCAGGTGGTATATCTGGGTTGTCCCTATAATTGGATACATAAGAATTGTTACATGAAGGCTCCTGAGGATTGGCTAATGTTACTGACGTCTGAGATAAGAGCCCCATGTTCTGATTGGTGCATCCGTGAGCTCCCCAGCCTGGGACCACCGTTGTTCCCAGCTCTCGGTGTACCTGTGTTTGCAACAATGTTTCAATATGGGTACGTGCAGACAATGTGAGGATTTATTCATAGGTGGAAGGCTGATCGCTCCCGCTGACCGCTCCCACTGTAGCAGGTGTCCATTGAGCCTTTCAAGTGTCTCGGCCTGTGTCTCGTAGTGAGGGACCCAGACGCCTTTTCTCTCCTGGGTTTTGGCATCTCGTCAGATTCGGCTTGGTCACGTGAGGCGGGACCGTGTTTGAGGCAGAATTCTGCACAATTAATATTGCTTTTCCACTGTGTGTCTGGTTTAATTTGTAGATATGACTTTAACGTTGGTACGCGGAGTACGAGGTTGCAACATCGTGCCTTTGATGATTTGTTCTTGGATGTGGGCTTGCAACATTGCGACCTTGGCTGGTTGCTCCATCGGGTTCTTTCTGCAGGATCAGCAACCTGACTCTTGCTTTGTTAATGTCCACGGGAGCTCTTGTTTGAGGCCTACTCGGGCCTGGTGCTTAAGTAGTCTGTTTGGTGCATAGGTGCTTTAGATTATAGTAGCATACATTTCCATGACCAGTATCGTGTTTCCATTATACCTCTCATGGTGGTAACGGGTTTCAAGGGAAGCGTGAGCAAGCGTTATAGATGAGCTCATGATGCATCTTGCGTTTCTGCATTCTGAAAGCCTATGTAAAAATAATAAAGATGCACGTCCGTGAATATGCCTGTCGCCTACGTCAGAGCACTGAGTATGTTCTTCGTGTAAATTGGTGTGGAAATGTAAAGTGTGTATACTTGTACAGATGTGCTTCCCGTTGTCTAGGTCGTCATGGCATCTCTAACGACGTGTGGTTTTTAGTCTAGCTGATCCGAGCCGCAGGTGTCGGCATGGCCAGTGCAGGCTGCTGGGCAGGCAGGTGGACACATCCGTATGTTCCTGTACCAGGGTACCTGGTCGTCTGGTAAATGGACAAACTCTTCCCGCGGCGGGTGTCTGGGCCGTGACCCTCTAGGCCAAGCGCGAGAGGTGAAGGACGGGAGCCTGGTCTTCCATTCTCCCACTTCAGTGATTTAAATCTTCTAGTATGATGATCTGAGAGTTGGGCTTAGTGTTGGACGAGAGTAAGGAGGTAGTGTCTTCCTCAAAGCATGAGATGTGGCCAGGGGGGCGATATATGAGGTGTAGTGTTATGGTGCGTGAAGGTGAAAGTGGCAGTTTGACCAGGGTCGGATTGGCCCCTCTGCCTTTTGGCCCTTGGCCAGCACCGAAATCGGCCCTGGGGATTGGGGGCCGGTGTCTAGCATTTGCCTGGGCTGGTTTGGAAGAAAAAGAAAATTGAAAAATATATATATATTTTTTCAAAGCATTTTTTTTCTCCAAAAAAGCCTGGAATCCTTAGGTAGATAAATGAGTACCATCACAGGTAGGGTGATATTGTATGCATATTTGTTCTATAAAAACAGCTTAACCGTAAGTGCTATACAATAACATATTATCATTTGGCCTTGGACGTCTGCTTGGATTCGCAGTAATTTAGTGTACTTAGAAACAATGCTATTTAATGCCACTTCCTGTTTTGTCAAGGGGTGAAAGGTCGTGTTTCAACGCTTCCCAGGATCTCACTTTGGGGTGAGGTGAAATGACATCACTTCCGGTGATGTCATCAGAGGTCAAGGGTCGTGAGGCGAGGGGTGGGCCACTTTTTTGAGGCAAGGGGTGGGCCACTTTCTTTTAGGTGACCAGGCCTATTTCTTGTCCCAGTCCGACCTTGAGTTTCACTGTGAGGAGTTCACCAGAAGGGAAGTGAAGTTGTGGGCAAGCTCTGAGACTCAGACTGGTTCTGGCAATGAAGGCTAGACCTCCGCCTCAGGAAGATTCTCTGTCTAGCCTTATTAATGTGTAGTTGTCAGGTATTGCTAGTGACAGAGTGTTACGCTCAGCTGGTCTCTGCGGAGGTGTTGGAGCATGGCTGCAGCCCACCCGGGGGGGAGGTCACTCAGGTCTGACTTCGCACTCTGCGCTTATGTGGTGCCTGGTGGTAATAGGTGATGCTGCTAGGGACTGCTCCTGCATGGAGAATAGGGGGCGTGAGTATGCCGTGGTACCCGTGGGATGTGCTGTCCCTGGAAAGCTCACCTGTTGATTAGTTTTGACGAGCACTCCATCCTGCTGTTTCTGGCAGGGGCGTTTGTATGATCTGGTCTGAGTTCCTTCACTGGTCCCTTGCACGTGGTAGTCCAGTCCTGCTGCAACTAAGCCACTATACTTAAGGTAAGGGTTCCTGTTTGCCTTTGCCTTTTCTCGTCTGCTTTTGTTATATTCTAAAGTTCATTGTCTTGTATTGATGTCTGTTCCACTTTTGATGTTTGCTCTTTTGCTTTCTTCCCTTGCAGGTGATGTCGGCCCGGCAGAAGCTGCGGAGCTCGAGGCGGCAGCCGGAGGGAAAGAGGAACGAAGCTGCAGCGGTACAGTAGCTGGTAAGTTGTTAACTAGGGGGGGCACAGGGTTCAAATCCAGCGCGGCCCTAGGACGGATGTTCTAACCTTGTCTTTCTTCTTCTTCACAGTGTCCGAGTTCGTGGATGCGGAGTGCAGTGCTGCAGCATCAGGATCAAGATCACTGGATGTCAGGAGTCTGCAGATGAAGCGATGAAGCACCGGTTTTCTGGCGGTGAGTATGCAGGAGAAAGCCTGGTTTCGAAGGTAAGTAAACTGGTCCAAGCGGCGGTGAGCGTCACGTTGCACGTGAGTGCATAGTAACGCGAAGCACCAGCCTTAAGGATGGAGCAGCTTATATAGCTGAGCTTCTGAAGCCACGCCCACCAGGTTCAGCCTGCCTGCCACACCCTGCCACACCCGATGAGTCAGCACATGAAGACAAGGCCTAGGGAGCCACACCTGATGAGTCTTCACATGAGGATGTTCTCTGGAATAAAGGCTTTCAGCTCCTGGAAAGTTCTTGTAAAATGAAAGCACTCCTGCACTGAAATAAAGTGTTCCTGCTCACATCTCTATAGGAGCCTGGCACAAAAGGTGCCAGGACTGATTCCAGCCAGGGCCCCTGTGTTTATGGGCCCCAAAGGGACATAAGTGAGTCAAGTGACCCTTTGGCCCCATCACTAGATGGTGTGGTTTTTGTGTTCGGGGGCCTGTGACCATGACAGCACTCTCCCTCAAGGTCCCTCTCATGGGTGTTTCCCCCAAGGCCCCGGTTTAGTGGGGTTATTGCGGTGGAACTGCCTGATTAATCGTGGAGCGTGGACATGCTCACTGGGTTCCCAGGTCCGATCTTGGGGTCCATAACCTTTCCAGTCTATAAGGTAGTATAACTTGGACCGGACCATCTTAGAGTCTGGGACCTTTTAACTTCATATTCTGGTTCTCCTTCAACTGTTTCGGGATCCGGTGGAGTATCGATCCGCGTACCTGGTCTAAATGGTTTTAGGAGGGAGACATGAAACACCGGGTGGATCTGCATATGGGCCGGCAATTCTAATTTCATGGCCGCAGGGTTGATGACAGCCTTGATAGTGTAGGGTCCCAGATATCTGGGACGGAACGCCTGTGGTCCTTTCAGGGGGATGTTTTTGGATGCTAACCAAACCTTGTCTCCGACTTGGTAGTTGGGAGCTTCCCTTCGGTGTCAATCCGCAAACTGCTTCTGTTTCTCTTTGGCTCTGGCAAGATGCTCTGCTGCTTCCTTAAAAACCTGAGTGATGGTTTTGTGTAAGATCGTTACAGCAGGCATTTCTAATGATTCGAGTGGGTCTAAAACGGATGTCCATGGATGTCGACCGTACACTATGTAGAAAGGGCTTTGTCCCGTACTGGTGTGAATGGAGTTGTTATATGCGTATTCTGATGACCAAAGTATGTCCTTCCAGGTATCCTTGGTTTATTGCAGCATACACCTTATGTATTGCTCGAGGGTCTGGTTAGTCCATTCGGTCTGGCCATCGGTTTGGGGGTGATGGCTTGTAGATACCCAGAGGTCGATTTTGGCAATTTTACAACACCTTTCCCAGAATGCAGAGACAAACTGAGTTCCTCGGCCTGATATCAATATTGATGGGAACCTGTGTAGCCGGACGATCTGTTCCAAAAACATGGTAGCCAGAGTAGAAGCAGTTTGGAGACCTTTCAGGGGAATAAAGTGGGCCATTTTGGAAAACAGATCTACAACGACTAAGATGGTATTGTATCCATTACAGGAGGGAAGGTCTGTAATAAAATACATTGATAGTGTATGCCAAGGTGCCTCGGGTACTTCTAAAGGATGAGGCAGACCTGCAGGACTTTGTTTTTGGGACTTGTGTTGTGCACAGGTGCCACAGGTTGCGATGAACTGCACAATGTCCTTTCGGAAAATTGGCCACCAGTAATTTTCCTTTATTTTAGCTTGGATTTTGGCTATTCCTGGATGCCCTTCTACTAATGAATCATGATAGTTTGCGATTAATTGATTCTGTAATTTCTTATCCGGGATGTACAATCATCCTTCGTAGTATGGTAGGTTGTCCACGATCGTATACCGGTCTCCCTTCACTAGCCATCCCTGTTGCGCTGGTGGACTCATCAAGTGTTGCAGGTCAGATTTGAAGTTGTCTACAGTGGTGGTTGCGGCAATCATGCCTTGAATTCTTCCTTCAGGATGATGGCCATGGGGTCTGGTATAGTGAATGCCTCTTTTCCCTCACTCTTGCGCGACAGGGCGTCCGCTTTCCCATTGCCTACTCTGGGTCTATAGGTGATGATGAAGTATTATTCCACAAAGAAGAGAGCCCAGAGGAGTTGGCGTGATGATTGCGCTGTAGTAGTCTTCAGATATTGTAGATTGTGATGGTCCGTGACGACGGTGACTGTATGTCTAGCACCAAGAAGATAATGTCTCCAGGCTTTGAATGCTACCTTAATTGCTGGCAGTTCTTTATCAGTGATTGCATAATTCAATTCAGGGGCTGAAAACTTGCGAGACCAAAATGCCACAGGATGCAACTGACCTGATTCAGGGTCTCGTTGTGACAGGACTGCTCCCATTGCTATGTTGGAAGCAACAGTTTTGACCACGTATGGTAGTTCTGGTCGAGGATGTCGTAGAATTGGTGCTGTGGTAAATGCTTGTTTTAGCTCCGGGAAGGCTTTCTCTACCTCTGCGGACCAATTAAATTGTTTATTTTTCCATAGTAAAGAGGTGATTGGGTGGATGATCTGGGAGAACCCAGGAATGAACCAGCGGTAAAAGTTGGTGAACCCGAGTACTCTCTGTACTCCTCTTATGGATGTCGGTGAGGGCCAGTTAAGGATAGCGTCTACTTGCGCGTGTCCATGCGTACGCCCCATGGTGTGAGAATAAAGCCGAGGAATTCTACCTCTGTCACATGAAAGAAGCATTTCTCCAATTTGGCATATAGTTGGTGCTGTTGCAGTTTCTCCAAAACTGCCCGGACATGGTTGATGGGGTCCTCCTTGGTGGTCGAAGAGATAAGAATGTCATCAATATAGACAAGGATGCAGACGTCCAACAGTTCGCAGAGCACATCATTCATGAAAAATTGGAATGCCACAGGGGCATTACATAGTCCAAAGGGCATAACCTGATATTCATAAAGGCCATATTTTGTGCGGAAGGCCGTCTTGCATTCGTCTCCTTTTTTGACTCTTACTAGATGGTAGGCCCCTCGTAAATCTAGTTTTGTAAATATCTGAGCGTTTTTGACTTGATCCAAGAGCTCGGGGATAAGCGGTAACGGGTACTGTTTTTTTACCATGATCTGGTTAAGTGCTCTGTAGTCAATGCATGTTCTCAGGTCCCCCTCCTCTTTAGGCACAAAAAAGAGGGGTGAGGATGCAGTGGACTTGGCTGGACGAATGAAGCCATTTACCATATACGGTTCGAGGTCGGTTTTTAGATGCTGGTTTTCCTGTTCTGTTAGGGCGTAAATCTGGCTGCAGGGAACTTGAGCTCCAGGTACCAGATCAATTTGGCAGTTATACGGTCTGTGCAGAGGTAGGGTGTTTGCTTGCTCTTTTTGAAAGACATCTTGGTAATCCAGGTATTCAGGTGGTAGGGAACTGGTGAGGCCTAGTATGGTTTCTTTCTTCGACGATCTTGGGTTGGTAAGACCTTTTAATGAGAATCCCTTGCTATAACAGGTGTCAGCACAGTCTTGGGGAAAGGTCAGAACTCGTATGTGCCAGTCATTCCTTGGATTGTTGGTCTCCAGCCAGGGCATTCCCAATATCATCTGGAACTGAGAAGTGCCGATGAGATCGAAGGTGATGTCCTCTTGGTGAACATTCTGACACAGAAGTGTGACCTTCTCAGTGTAATGCATCACTGGGCCGGATGATAGCTGAGATCCATCATCTGCTGTGATGTTTTCCGCAACCTGCTTCTGTCAGAGAGGAAGGCCTATCCGTTTAGCCAGATCTTGGTCCATGTAATTTCCCACAGCCCCACTCTCAATGTATGCCTCCAAGGCATGTATTTTTGACGGTTGCTTGTGGTTTACCAGGAGCACAGGGATGACTAGATGTGAGGTCTGTATAGGTTCCTTTTCACCGCTCGACAAGTGGACCCCTATGCTTGCCAGGCGTTGGAGTTTCCCCGAGTCCTTTTCTTCTTCTTCACCCTTGTCATTTGCTCCAACTGCTTTCCTGGGTGGTTTCAACTGGCATTCTCGGAGATAGTGACCTGCCTTACCACAGTACAAACAAAGCTGCTGCTGTCTCCTTTTCTCCCTTTCTGCCTTGGTGAGTGGGCTCCACTAACCTCCTATTTGCATTGGCTCGGACTGATCATGTGATTTGGTTTTATTCTCATGCAGTCGCAAGTAGACTGATCACCCCTCGGCCTTAGCCCGATCCATCTTCTGATCCTGCAATCTGTGATCGAGCTGCACTGTCAGGTCGATGTATTCAGCACATCTTTCCGGGGGATTTACTACTTGGGCTAATACGTCCTTAAGTTGCCCTTGCAAGCCTCAGTAAAAGAGCATAGTTCTTTTCTCCTCTGACCAGTTAGTTTGTGCTATCAGACGATTGAAGGAAGTGATATATGTTAGTAGGTCTTGATTACCCTGCCGTAATGATAACAGTTCATTGTCCAGAGCCTGCCCTTGAGTATGCCAAGCAAATAGTTTCTCCATTTCACGCTGGAAACCTCTGAAGGCTCGAAGCAAAGGATCATCCTAGTTTACCAAGGGTATTGACCAGTCTGCTGCACTACCTCCCAAATATGAGAGTACAAATGCCACTCTCGCTTGATCATTGGGGAATGCCCCAGGTCTGCACAAGAAATGTAGTCGACATTGATTCATAAAGATGGCATACTTATTCGGATCGCCTGTAAAGCGTTCTGGTGGGGCCAGGGGAACCCCCCATGGAAGAACCACCTGTACTGGGGTGGGCGGTAGAGGCGCAGCAGGAGGGGCATACCCCGGCAGTGGGACCTGGCCTGCCTGTGCCTGGAGCATTTGCCTTGCTAGTTCATCTGTCTGCTTCCCATTCACAATTAGATCCCTCCTTAGGGCATTGGTTTCCTTTCTTGAGGCATGAACTTCCATTTCAGAAGTTTCCATAATGCCAAGGCAGAGATTCGAAGAGGCTTTGCATTCTGTTACGCTCACCTGGTCTCTGCGGAAGCATTGGGGCATGGTTACAGCCCTCCGGGGGTGAGGTCGCTCGGGTCCGACTTCGCCCTCTGCACTTATGTGGTGATTGGTGGTAATAGGTGATGCTGCTCGGGCCTGCTCCTGCGTGGAGAATAGGGGGCGTGAGTATGCCAGCTTGTGCACCTGTTCCCCTTCCAGACCACTTCTCCCAAACGGTGGTATGCGCTGTGCCTGGAAAGCTCACCTGTTGATTGGTTTTGGCGAGCACTCTGTTCTGCTGCTTCTGGCAGGGGCGCTTGTATGATCTGGACCAAGTTCCTTCAATGGTCCCTTGCTAGTGGTAGTCCAGTCCTGCTGTGACTAAGCCACTATACTTCAGGTAAGTGTTCCTGGTTGCCTTTGTCTTTCCTCGTCTGTTTTTGTTGTATTGTAAAGTTCATTGTCTTGTATTGCTGTCCGTTCCACTTTTGATGTTTGCTCTTTTGCTTTCTTCCCTTGCAGGTGATGTTGTCGGCCCGGCAGAAGCTGCAGAGCTCGAGGCGGAAGCCAAATGGATTGAGGAACGAAGCTGCAGCGGTACAGTAGCTGGTAAATAGTTAACTAGGGGGCACGCAGGGTTCAAATGCGGCGCGGCCCTCGGACGGATGTTCTAATCTTGTCTTTCTTCTTCTTCACAGTTCGTGGGTGCGGAGTGCGGTGCTGCGGCATCGGGATCAAGATCACTGGATGTCAGGAGATGAGTGTGCAGATGAAGCCATGAAGCACCGGTTTCCTGGAGGTGAGGATGCAGGAGAACGCCTGATTTCAAAGGTAAGTAAACTGGTCCAAGCGGCGGTGAGCGTCACGTTGCACGCAAGTGCCCAGTAACGCAAAGCACCGGCCTTAAGGATAGAGCAGCTTATATAGCTGAGCTTCTGAAGCCACGCCCACCAGGTCCAGCCAGCCTGCCACACCCTGCCACATCCAATGAGTCAGCACATGAAGACCAGGCCTAGGGAGCCGCACCTGATGAGTCAGCAGATTAGGATGTTCTCTGGAAGAAAGGCTTTCAGCTCCTGGAAAGTTCTTGTAAAATAAAAGCACTCCTGCACTGAAATAAAGTAAAAGCACTCCTGCACTGAAATAAAGTGTTGCTGCTCACATCTCTCACATCTCTATATGAGCCTGTCGCCAAAGCCCCCAGGACTAAGTTCAGCCAGGGCCCCTGTGTTTATGGGTCCCAAAGGGACGTTAGTGTGTCTAGTGACCCATTGCCCCATCACTGGATGGTGTGGTTTGTGTTCTGGGGACTGTGGCCGTGCCACAGAGATGGCCTGAGGCAGTATGCAGCCAAGTTTCTGTTACTGCAAGGAAATCTAATTGGTTGGAGATAATAAGATCTGCAATGTCTAGGGCATGGGCGGCTATGGATCTAGCATTTACCAATGCTCCTTTGATGTGAGGTGGGTCAAGTTGGCTAGGCAGTGGCGGGATGTGGAGGGGGTTTGCGTTGTTGGGTTTGTGGAAGAATTTGGAGTTAGATTAAGATTTCTTTTTGGGGTCTGACAGGAGGTATAGGTTGTCTATGTAGTTGGTAGGTGATGTGGAGGCAGAGATAAGTCTAGAGCGGAGCCTAGAGTTTCTAACACTGGTAGAGCAAGGTTGGTTGGGAGTGGGTTTAGTGGCGTACCGCTGGATCCATTGGGCAGGGGAGAATGGGCATTGGTTATGTACAGTAGGTGTTTTGTTCCGTGTAGTGTTGGATGAGTATGGTAGGCATGGTGGTAAGAATGTCGTGGGTTTGATGAGCTCTGCATGTGGTAGTGCGAGGCTGATGGAGAGTGAGATACTGGACTTGTGAGTGGGAGGCATCCTAATAACAGAGGTGGTGTATTGTGGTTGGGTAGGTAGGAGGTTAGAGTAATTATTAATGCTGGAGTCAGTATGGTTCTAAGAAAATCAAAAAATAGTACATAGGCTCCTCTCTGCGAGAACGAACACGGCCCATTGACCTGTTCTTTGGAAAGGTACCCACTCAAGAAGCCGTAGCCACACTTATAGTGGTTCTAAGAATACGTTGGTCAGGTGATCTAGTGGTCAGAGAGGAGTACATGGCTGGCGGGAGCATAGGCAGATAACTGCGATCTGGATCAGATGGCACTGTCCGTTATATAAAGTAGGATAACGTTAGTGCTTGTGAAATAGTGTGCAGTAATTGTGAAGCTTGCAGTGATGCTTTGGCTGTACACTGATACACTTGTTGAAAAGGAGGCAAACAAAGGCTGTTGCTGAAAAATGGCAGCCGGGGGGAGCAGGGAAGATGAAACTCTGCACATTCCTTTGGCAAACATCAAAAGGGTTGCATTTATAATCATTTTAAACCTGGGATGTGTGTCAGGGCATGGTTTATCTGTCTAATAAACACCACAGGAAACACACAGTTTCATGAAAAGGAGGAGTTCAGGACCTTTAGGATTGCTGCCAAATAATCAAATGAATAAGAAGAGTCATACTGCTGGATCCAACTGATTCCTTAGAGATTACAAATATGAGCATTTAGATCAACTCTTGGAGATTTTTCAATGTTTTGATATTTTCACCATACTTCTCATGTTGCCCAGACACTCAACCATGCTATCTGTTTTGAGGTCTCCTTAGAGGGAGCTTTATCTCTCTGTCAGAACTCTTTAAGATACATTTTAGAGGGGCCCTGGTGTCAATCAGCTGCTCTGTGATGCTGAACATATGCATCATTGTTAAAGCACTGCTATAGCAGCAGCCATTTTGTAGAAGCAAGTGGAACTGTTCACTTGGGGGGAGAGATTTGTTGAACATGGCTTTTAAGAACTTGTTTTCCTTCCATGTTGAGTGATACATTGAAGCTTTTCCCACACCCTTTATTTTTGAGTTGATCATTATTATTATTATTAGTAGTAGTACTTATTCGTGTGCTTAAACACTACGGCCATGATGAATTAGTAGCTGTGTGTATAAACGATTACGATGTTCACAATGGCTCATAGCCACCATTATAACATGCATTTTCAAAGCCAATATGTCTGGGTTTGCAAATTTAGAGGACACGATTTAAGAGAAAACTATACTTTTTTGGCTCTACAGGATCTAAATGTTTACCCTCTACATTTTCAAAGCTGCTTTGCCAATGTTTTACTTTCCTTTTGTGTACTTGAGATGAAGCTGGTGTACTTCAGATACGATAGAAATTAGATCAGAGTTTTCCCATACAAGACTGTTCCTGTCAATCTCCAGAAACGACCACCCACACATCCCACCTGATTTCTATTTTTCCACTTGGAACCCCCTACTTGCCTGCTACAGCCAATTGTCTATAATGTATCATTGAATATTTCATGATAGTTGGATGGACGATGCTATGCAGTAAATTGTAGTTAAAGTTAACTTGATTTCTTTGAGGGACAACGCTAGGATCTATTGTTAATTGTGTCTTTTGAAAAAGAAAACCGCTCGTCTCCGTTGAATAATATTTCTGACTACATTAAGTAAATGTACTTTCGGTGTGTGACTCGGAATGCTAAAGAACCCATTAAAATGCAGCGCGAGTCTGCAACGTGGAAGCAAATAGGTAAATTAATGAAGGGGAATAAATGCAAAACGTCTACATGGAATTCTTGTGATATTTCATGGAAGTTTTATGAAAATGTGTGCAGATGTTGCAGGAATGTGTTATGCAGATTTCTTTCTCTGACCTTGTTGCTGTGCGCTGGATGCTTTTCGATATTGCGAGTCAACCAACATAATTCTAAAAGTTTACTAGACGTTCATGAGGCCAGACCTTTGACTTTCCGCTCTACGACACATCAAATCTCTGAACAAACAACCGCGTAACGGACAGAGTAGGTCCCCAGACCAAGAAAACAGAACGGCCGCAATGTTTTATGGGAGCATTTATTGTTGACAAACAATATGTTAAAAAGAAAATGGCGTTTACCGAAGGAAGGTAGCAAGTGCCGAACACGAGTACGGCACAAACAAGCATTGGCAAAGCCAACAGCTTGGGCTTTTCTTTAGGTATGTGATGGGCAGGCATTTTCTAGGCAATGATATTCTGGACTACCTGGCCAGAAGATGGAACATGGTGTGATTACCTGGACATATGAAAGCAGTGCTTGGAAAATGCTTGTTTAATACCTATAGGTAAGCCCCAAATTCTGGCTTTAACAATGCTTGTTTTTATCAGGACTTCAGTGCAAAGAACAGATAATAATCAAGTGGCTAAAAGCACACTTGGTTAATACATGTTGATTACACCATTAGCCATATACTGCTGCAATTAAGCTACAGACGGCTTAGAAATAACCCTGACAGGCTACAGTTTGAACTTAATGTTTAAAAGAGTGAGCTCAAAGAGTTCAGAGAGGTTGTGTTTTGTGTGGGGATGGGCAGGTAGTGGGTGGGAATGGCCATGCACAGTCAATCGGTGGGTACATAACAACCAACACCTACACATGCCATCTCCCACCTAGCTGTATACAAATGCAATAGTTTTGGCTTATAGGTGGTGCTAAACGGCTACCTAATAGCCCAAACTAAAAAGCAAAAGGAATGATCTGGACTCTAATAATAACCTTTTATTTCAATTCGACAACTATGTAGCATGTGGTCTTTTTCATGAAAGGTGATATATGTGCACTTGTAATATATTATCAAAGGACAAAAGTGTTGAATTTGCATTGCTCTTCTGATAAAAGATGTGGCCAATGTTCAAAACCAACATACAATCTGGAAATATTTATTCGGGTTCACTACACAGAACCATTCCATTTCTTCAAGAACCTCAACTATATGCCAAGTGTGGTTCTTGTTTGTTTGTTTGTTTGTTTTGTTTGTTTTATTTAGTATAGCGCTCCAGACCCAGGGGTAAATGGGGGCTTAAGGATAGGTTACATAATTACAGTAAATAATCAGTTATACAATTGTGGTGTTAAGATGCCAAATATAGAGTATACAGGCAGGCAGTAGGAGCATTTCAAGGTATGTACAATATATACAGTTGGTGCAGGTCTAAGACAATCATCTATTCAAGGTATGTACAGTAAACGCAAGTGGGACTGAGCTTAATTTATCTGGGGATTTCCTTCTCTAGAAGCCAGCTAATGACTGATCTTCTGAACAGTTGGAAGGATTTGGTCAATTTAATACTCAGTGGCAAGGTGTTCCAGAGTTGAGGGGCAAGGACACTAAAGCTTGAGCCCCCCGCTCTTTTGGCGGAGAATCTGGGCACGGTGAGGCAGAGAGTATTGGATGATCTGGTGAGTCTTGTGTTAGGCTTGAGGGAGAATTTGTTGGTGAGGTACTGGGGGGCAAGGTGATTTAGGGCTTTATAGGTGAGGCAGAGGGTTTTCAAGTCGATTTTTTGTTGGATAGATAACCATTTACAAGCTGGCTAAAAGCACATTGTAAATTATATATTTAAAATACATACAAAGCAGATAAACTATGCAATTATTTATATCTTTTATTTCAAACATATATGTCAAGGTTGGTAGATCATATGATAAGAGTTTGGGGCATGTCGGAGACAGCATGGTAGACCTTTGGGCAAAATGTGCAGGGATTCTGCCAGAGGAGAGAGAGAGAGAGCGAGAGAAAAAAGGCAAGCATTGGGAGTTAAAGAAATGGGACCTATCTGCAAAGTGCTGTAGACTTTCAGATCTTGGACTCTTCCATATGGATAATGTACTCAACAAGAGTCTTCCGCCAAACTCATAGAAAGCAGATTGGCACTCACAACCGGTACGTCCGACCTGCACCCATCAATATCACATGTTTCTCATTTGCCTCTCCCACTATCCCACTAATGGACCCTATTCCACTTTTTTCTTACAGAGGTATGCACATTGAGCCCACCCATAGTGGCAGAAGTGTTCTATAAAAGAGCACTTACTTTACAGTACAGTATGGGCATACCTGTACCTGAAGCAAGTGTGGCAGAGGTGCATTGTCAGAGCTTTGAGTGTGCCTCAGTATGGGTATACTATTTAATTTAATTTAATGCTGTAGTTGTGAATAGGGATGCATTGTGAGAGTCTTGATATTGCCTCATTATGTATGTACTGTCACATGCAGTAAGTGTGGATGCAGGTGCTTTGTGGGACCTCACAGGGTGTTTCAGTACCAAATGTGCATACTTTTTGTAAGTGTGGATAGAGCTGCACTGGGAAAACTCTGACCCTGCCACAGTACTTATGGGCATATGACTCCTTGATGCACATAATAGAGCTGCATTGCCAGAGTTCTGAGGGTGCCTCTGTATGCGTATACTGTTACATGCTTTAAGTGTGAATAGAGGTTCATTATGAGAGTTCTGCAGGTGTCTTGGTACTGTATGCATACACAAATACATGTTGTAAGTATAGATGGAGATGTACTTTTATACCTCCTGAAGGTGTCTCAATACTGTATGGGCATACTAGCACATGATATAAGTGTGACAGAAAGGTGCTCCAGTATGGGTATGCTAAATATGCTGTAAGTTTACAGTACATTGTGCTGTCTTTTTGCCCATGGATGCTATATCCTAAGGCACATTGCAATGGTGCTTTTTGTGTATTGCTGTGATAACTGGCACAGTAAGAAAAGACATGTATGTTTGTATATGTATTTGTGTGTGTGTGTGTGTGTGTGTGTGCAATACAAGTGTAATACTGAGACCCTACATATATTCTTAAATCGAACACATGTACTTATATCTTGAAAAAATAGATGAAGTACAGCAAAATACCAAAATATATAAATGTATTGTTCATCACAATGGAAACATTAGAAACATTAGAAAAATAGACCCATATTAAAGCACAACAACTGATCATAAAAATACAGTTCAATTACTCAATTCAAACCATTCTTCATCAAACATTTATACCACATACACAAACACAACCTTAGCAGCAAATCACAATATCATAAAACAAATGATATTGCTCACAAACCTTGCTCACAATGCATATTCCAGCCCTGGGATCACCTAAATGTCAGGTAGTCATTCACTGTCCCAAATTACATCCGGGATCAGTAGGTTCAATGTAACCAGAGGCTTCAGAGGTGTTCATAAATTTGAACGACACCTACGTCCGTCTTCAATGTAGCCGCTCTCACGAGTCCGCACTGCTGACCGAGCTAAAGCAACTACTTCCGTGTTATACGTCGGAGTCTGGGAACTTTCCCTGACATTTAGGTGATCCGAGGGCTGGATCACGCATTGTGAGCAAGGTTTTTATACGGCCAGCTGGTGTGTACTACATCTGTTGGTGGATGTGCCTAGGACCCTTACTGCAAAACATTGAAATAATGTTAACACTACAAGAAAGAAGTGTTTGTTTTCCCCTGAAGAGAGTTCAGCCATTGTATGGCAACACGAACTGAAACATGTTACATGTTGGGATTAAGTACATCATTGAAAACACATTTGTTTTATGATATTGTGATTTGCTGCTAAGGTTGTGTTTGTGTATGTGGTATATATGTTTGATGAAGAATGGTTTGAATTGAGTAATTGAACTGTATTTTATGATCAGTTGTTGTGCTTTAATATGGGTCTATTTTTCTAATTTTTCAATTGTGATGAATAATAAATTTATATATTTTGGTATTTTGCTGTACTTCATCTATTTTTTCAAGATATAAGTACATGTGTTCTATTGAAGAATATATGTAGGGTCTCAGTATTACACTTGTATTGTATCCTATCTCTTTGCTTAAGTATATTGTGATACCCCCTAAAGGTAGAGATAGTGAATATTAGGGGTAAATCCTGTTTGGCCTTTTTTGATTTACCTGTGTGTGTGTGTGTGTGTACATATATATATATATATTCAGTGAAAACACTTTGTTGAAGGGACGTTATGGTTAAGCTGCACTAATAAAAACCTATGAAATTAAGTGAAAACACTTTGTTAATTGAACCTCAGAAATGTTGCCAGTGTAACCATACCTCACGCCACCACCGTGCACTGCTAACGCTAACATACAGGACATCAAAGATGACATCACAAATTTCATTGATGACATCGCTTATGACATCACATATCTAGGCCACTTGTATTTTTTCACTGACATATCTAGGTCTGGTGTTTTTATTCACTGACAGTCAGAATATTAAAATGTTAAAGGCACCATATATCTAGACAATAACCTTGTGATATTATCTTAAAGTACTTTCCTTAGGGTTTGGTCTCAGCTCATGGTGCACATACATGGGGACATGAGCAGGCCTCAAACACACAATTCATTTGTTTTCATGAAGACGAACTATAATGTTATTAACATTTTCTGGTGATGTTGTTTATTTCTTCCTTACTTACTTTAGTTGCCTCTGATTTGTATGCATTGAGGGTCATCATATGTATTGTTTGTTGTAACACACGTGTGTAATACGTCTTGAATTGTTAGCTATGTATTCCATGTTTAACATTAATCAAAACTCTTATAAGGTAGCATTCATTATTTTACTATCCAAAATTACCAGATTATAAATAGTGTACTTTTATGCTGCATGCTGCAGCCATTGCCTATGTGTATGTATGATTACGTTCCTGTATTAACAACAACACTCCAATATAATATTTTGTTTAGATACGTACATTCTTTAATACATGAAGTACTACTAATCACCTCTGATATCTTGCTACCAACATTATAAACACAACCCCTTGTAGGATCTTTTTATCACAATTAACTTAATATGTGATGTAATCAGTGATGTCAGCAATCACATTTGTCATGTCATCTTTGATGTCCGGGGTGTTAATGTTAGCACTGCACAGTGGTGGCGTGAGTTATGGTTACTTAGCTTACTATAACTGCAAATTTCTGGGGGGTTTCGGTTTTACTTGTAACCATACGTCACTTTAACAATGTTTTTTCACTTTATTTCATAGGTTTTTCTTAGTACAACTTAACCACAACGTCCCTTTAAGAAAGATTTTTCGCTGAATTGTATGGGTTTTTACCAGGGGACCGTAATTTACTACAACTTCCTAAAAGCATACTTACCCCCAACATAGCAGCTGTAACGCTCACCTGGTTCCCCCGGAGGCGCAGGTCTTGATCTGGCGAGGATACTGTCTTCAGTGTTAGGCACAGGGTTCGTTGTGCTCCCGGACTGGGCCCCCTTCCCACCGACAGTTTAAGCTGAAGAGTGAGATGTCTGCAAGGGTAAACCAAGGTATTAGTGTTTGGAAGGTTCGGAAAGTTCCTAGCCCCTCTCGCCCTTTCTTTCCCCGTGGAACTGGGTTGATATTGCGCTTACCTTATGTAGGTAAATGCCGGGCTCTCCATCCTGCGTCTTGTGCAGGGGCGCTGGGTCCAGTTGCTTCACTGGATGCGAGCTCTGCCTCTTGATAGCAGAGGATTTGCTGAGAGCGAAGACGCGTTAATGCACGAGCGTGCCTTGTAAGTATTAAAGTTCCTTTTGCATTGTTCTCTTCTCTTTCAAAAGTCTTAAGTCTGTAAAGTCTATGTCTTTCCCTTTTCAGATGCTGTGACGATGAAGATTATCCTTCTAATGGCACGTGAGTAGAAAGACTGCACTAGCGCTGGAGAATGCTCCATAATGTCTCTTTTGTCTTTGCAGGTACTGAGGTGCAGCGCGAACAGATTGAAAGCGAACGTAACACAGGTAAGCAGTCTTGTAACTAAGCGTTACTAACCGATGTATCTTGCCTTGCAGGTGCCGGAATGCAGCGCGAGCTGAGTTGGAACGGGCGTAACACAGGTAAGCAGAACTTGTAGTTGAATATTACTGACCGATGTTCTCTCTCTTTGCAGATGTCGGATGCCGGAAGAGAAAGGCAGAAAAAGGCGCCTTGGATGCTGCCGTTGGATTAGGTAAGTAGATTCACTGCCTTTACTTTAGCCTAACCTGTGCCTTTGTTTTGCAGGAGCTGCAGAAGACTGAAGAAGACTGAAGATTGGATTCCAGCAGGTTATTTCGTGTTCACAGGATCTGGAGCTGGAGGTTTCGTGGAGCTGACACGGTGAGCATCCTGCTGCAGATGCAGAATAACGCGAAGCACGTGAAACCAATCGGGTGTGGTTTAAATAGCCTTCTGTAGTGCTTAGGCGTCTCCTTCCACGGCCTCACCCAGGTAAGAAAAGAGTTCCAGATTTCTAGAAGAGTTCCTGTGTTCTGCTTCCAGGGAGTGGCTCCTGCTCCACCCAGACAGAAAAAGTAGTTCCAGGCAGAGAAGGATCAGGAGACCAGTTAGCTGGTAAGTAAGCAGCATGGTCTGCTACAGGTAGGTCCACCAAGCACTCTTATCTAATATGAGCCCGGCGCTTCCTGTGCCGGGACCAGTCATCATCATGAGCCTGGCGCCACTGGCGCCAGGACAAGGTCCAGAGGGTCCCTATAGGGACTGGCTGGTTCCTGGGATCAGAGTCATGGGCCTGCTTCCAAGGTCGTGGGGCAAGTCCTGACCCCTTGGAAGCAGGGATCATGACAGCACCCCCCCTCAAGGCCCCTCCCAAGGTTGACTTCTCCGGAGGTCTTGGTTTGTTAGGAAATGTCCGATGAAATTTCTTGATTAGTCGGGGTGCGTGTACATGTTCTGCAGGTTCCCAAGATCTTTCTTGGGGGCCGTAGCCTTTCCAGTCAATCAGGTAGTGTAGTTTTGATTTGGAGATCTTTGAATCCAGGATATTTTTGATTTCAAACTCAAGTTCTCCGTCAACTAGGATAGGTTCAGGAGATTTAGTCAATCGGGTTTCTGGTTGAACAGGTTTTAGTAGTGAGACATGGAAGACTGGGTGCATTTTCATGCGAGGGGGTAACTCCAACTTGACCGCTACTGGATTTATTATGGCAGTAACAGAGTAGGGTCCCAGGTATCTTGGGTTAAAGGTGCGTGGTCCCTTTAGGGGTAAATATTTGGTGGATAACCAGACTTGATGTCCTATTTGGTATTGAGGGGCTTCCTTTCGATGTTGATCTGCTCCTTTCTTGTATTGTTCCTTGGCCCTTTGAAGGTGGGTAGTAGCTTCCTTGAAGGCTTGCGTGATGGTTGAATGTAGGTGGTCAACTGCTGGTGTTCCAAGATCCTGAGGTGGATCCAGGTTAGAGGTTCGAGGATGATTACCATACAAAAGAAAAAACGGGGTCTTTCCGGTTCCAGAGTGGACTGAGTTATTGTAAGCGTACTCGGCTATCCAAAGGATGTCCTTCCAAGTTCCTCCTGTCTGTTGCAGCATGCAGCGTAGGTACTGTTCCAATGTCTGATTGGTCCTTTCCGTCTGACCATCGGTTTGTGGGTGGTGACTGGTGGAAAGCCTCACATCAATTTGAGCTAACCGACAGCAACTCCGCCAGAAGTGGGAGATGAATTGACTTCCTCTGTCTGAGATTAAAACTGAAGGAAAGCCGTGCAACCGAACGATGTTTTCAAGAAATTCTCGAGCCAGGATTGCTGCTGACGGTAACCCCTTTAGTGGGATGAAATGTGCCATTTTTGAAAATAAGTCTACGATTACCAGGATTGTATTGTATCCGGAACAGGGAGGTAAGTCAGTGATAAAGTCCATGGAAAGGGTATGCCAGGGATGAGGTGGGATTTCAAGTGGTTGTAAGAGGCCTGCTGGTTTTTCCTTAGGACTCTTGTTCTGGGCGCACACTCCACAGGACATGACAAAGTTTCTGATGTCTTTTCTCCAAGATGGCCACCAAAAGTGACGCTTGACCTTTTCCGAGGTCTTGGCCATACCCGGGTGTCCTTCCATTAAGGAGTCGTGATAACAAGAGATGACTTGATTTTGTAAGCTGGTACAGGGTAGATAAAGTCGTCCTTGAAGTATAATAAGTCGTTCTTTACTGTGAAGTCTTCCCCCTGAAGCTGCCATTTTTGTATGTCCGTTGGAGTTACAAGTTGTTTAACCTGGGTTTCAATTTCTTCAATGAATTGCATGCTGATCAAACCCAGGATTCTTTGTTCAGGAATAATAGGTACGAGCTCGGGGTTAACCATGTGTTCCTCTACTCCGATTCGAGAGAGGGCATCCGCTTTACCATTCTTATTGCCTGGTCGGTAGGTGATTATAAAATCAAATTCGGCAAAAAATAATGCCCAGCGAAGTTGTCTGGAGGATTGAGCTTTGGCTGATTTAAGATACTGTAGATTACGATGGTCAGTAATGACAGTGACTGTGTGTCGGGCTCCTAAGAGATAATGCCGCCAGGCCTTAAAGGCGGACTTAATAGCCAATAGTTCCTTATCGGTAATGGTGTAATTGATTTCTGGGGCTGATAATTTGCAAGACCAAAACGCCACGGGGTGCAACTGGTTGGTTTCTGGATCTCTTTGTGAAAGCACTGCTCCCATAGCAAGGCTGGAGGCATCGGTCTCGACGATGTAAGGTAGTTCCGGGCGGGGATGTTTTAAAATCGGGGCGGAGGTAAATTTAGTCTTTAGCTCCTGAAAGGCTTGTTCTGCCTCGGTAGACCATTCAAAACGTTTGTTTTTTCTGAGGAGAGCTGTAATGGGTTGGACTACCCGAGAAAAGTCTGGAATAAACCTGCGATAGAAGTTGGCGAAGCCCAACATACTTTGAACCCCTTTTACAGATGATGTGAGGGCCACTTGATTATTGCATCTACTTTCCTCGAGTCCATGTGAACTCCGTTAGGTGACAAAATAAATCCCAGAAATTCGACCTCAGTAACATGAAAGACGCACTTCTCTAATTTTGCAAAAAGTTTGTGTTTGCGGAGCCTCTCCAGTACTGCGGTTACATGTTTTCGGTGTTCTGCCTCAGAGGACGAATAAACCAGAATGTCGTCAATGTATACAACTACACACACATCAATGAGTTCACGGAGCACGTCATTCATAAAGAACTGGAATGCGGCCGGTGCGTTACACAACCCGAAGTGCATCACTTGATACTCGAACAGTCCATACTTGGTACGAAAGGCCGTCTTCCATTCATCGCCCTCCTTTATTCGCACCAAATGGTAGGCTCCTCTGAGGTCTAACTTAGTATATATGCAGGCGTTTTTGACTTGGTCAAGTAGTTCTGGGATCAATGACAATGGATACCTGTTCTTAATTGTAATCTGGTTCAGGGCACGGTAGTCTATACACGTTCTTAAGTCCCCCTCCTTTTTTAGCACGAAGAACAGAGCTGAGGAGGCCAGGGACTTCGAAGGACGGATGAATCCGTTAGCCAGGTACTGGTCCAAATATTGCCTTAGGTGGAGATTTTCAGGTTCAGTAAGGGCATAAATCCGACTGCACGGAGGAGTGGATCCGGGAATCAGGTCTATCTGACAGTCGTATGATCTGTGGGGAGGCAAAGAATTAGCTTGGTCTTTCCGAAAGACATCTTGGAATTCCTGGTATTCAGGAGGCAGTTGCGGACTCTCAGAAACAGTTGCAGCTAGTTTGGTGGAGAGCTGAGGGTAGCAGGTAGAAGCGCATTCTGGAAACCGGATTGTCTTTGCTCGCCAATCAATTTGAGGATTGTGTTTCTCCAACCAAGGAACTCCCAAGATGACTTGAAACTGAGGGGCCTTGATCACATCAAACACGATCTTCTCTTGATGCCCATCTTGGCTTACTAACGTTACTTCCATGGTGGTGTGAGTTACGGGTCCGGAAGCTATTTCCGTCCCATCCACGGTGGTAATGACGTCTTTCACCGTCTTTGGACAAAGAGATAGATTCATCCTGGCGGCCAGCTCACAGTCCAAGTAATTCCCGATTGCGCCACTATCAATGTATGCTTTAATGGCATGCATACGATTAGGTTGTTCAGGACTCACGAGGACCATGGGCATGATGAAATGCGAGGTCAAAGAACTGCTTTTAACGCTCGGCAAGCGGACCTCTACACTTGCCGGGCGAGGTCGTTTCCCGGCTCAGAATTCTCGGTACCTTTATCAGACGCCCCTACTATCTTCTTCTTGGGCTTCACTGGACAATCTCGAAGAAAGTGCCCTGAGTTTCCGCAATAGAGGCATAATTGCAGTTGTCTCCTCCTTTCCCTCTCCTTTTGGGTTAAAGGTCCTTTTACACCCCCTATTTGCATGGGTTCCACGGAATCAGTTCCTTTCGTAGAACTTTGTGGCCTTGAAAAAAGTCGGGTTTCAAATCTGGATCGATCGGCTTTCCGATTCTGTAGTCGATGATCCAATTGCACTACCAGATCGATATATTCGGAACAGTCTTGTGGAGGATTTACCACTTGAGCCAGAACGTCTTTTAATTCCCCACGCAGACCTCTGTAAAACAGTGTGATCCTCTTATCCTCCGGCCATCCGGTTTCCACCACTAGTCTGTTAAATGATGCAATATAAGTCAGAAGATCTTGATTGCCCTGTCGTAGTGAAAGAAGTTCATTGTCCAAGGCCTGTCCCTGATAGTGCCTTGCGAACAGTTTCTCCATACTGGCTTGGAAGTCCTGGAAGTTATGGAGAATGGGGTCATCTTGAGACAATAAAGGAACAGACCAATCTGCGGCACTGCCACTGAGATAAGAGAGCACGAAGGCCACTTTGGCCTGGTCCGTTGGAAAAGCGGCGGGTCTGCACAAAAAGTGCAAGCGACATTGATTGAAGAACACAGCAAACCTTTTTGGATCACCTGAAAAGCGTTCGGGCGGAGCCAAAGGTATATTTCCTGGTAGATTGATTTGTACCGGATTCGAGGAAGCTGGAGGAGCGTGGCCCCCACTTGGGGTTGGTAGAGGAGTTTGTCCAGCTTGGGCTTGCAGCAATTGTCTAGCCAAATCGTCTGTTCGCTCTTTGGAGACCACTAACTCCCTCCTTAGGGCATTTGTTTCCTGACGTGCAGCGTGTACTTCCGCCCTCAACTCCCCGAGTAATTGGCCCAACTGGTCTGTGTCTGAGGTTTCCATTGCGCCTGGGCGGGAATTTTGTGGTAAGGCTTCGCGTTCTGTAACGCTCACCTGGTTCCCCCGGAGGCGCAGGTCTTGATCTGGCGAGGATACTGTCTTCAGTGTTAGGCGCAGGGTTCGTTTTGCTCCCGGACTGGGCCCCCTTCCCACCGACAGTTTAAGCTGAAGAGTGAGATGTCTGCAAGGGTAAACCAAGGTATTAGTGTTTGGAAGGTTCGGAAAGTTCCTAGCCCCTCTCGCCCTTTCTTTCCCCGTGGAACTGGGTTGATATTGCGCTTACCTTATGTAGGTAAATGCCGGGCTCTCCGTCCTGCGTCTTGTGCAGGGGCGCTGGGTCCAGTTGCTTCACTGGATGCGAGCTCTGCCTCTTGATAGCAGAGGATTTGCTGAGAGCGAAGACGTCGTTAATGCACGAGCATGCCTAAGTATTAAAGTTCCTTTTGCATTGTTCTCTTCTCTTTCAAAAGTCTTAAGTCTGTAAAGTCTATGTCTTTCCCTTTTCAGATGCTGTGACGATGAAGATTATCCTTCTAATGGCACGTGAGTAGAAAGACTGCACTAGCGCTGGAGAATGCTCCGTAATGTCTCTTTTGTCTTTGCAGGTACTGAGGTGCAGCGCGAACAGATTGAAAGCGAACGTAACACAGGTAAGCAGTCTTGTAACTAAGCGTTACTAACCGATGTATCTTGCCTTGCAGGTGCCGGAATGCAGCGCGAGCTGAGTTGGAACGGGCGTAACACAGGTAAGCAGAACTTGTAGTTGAATATTACTGACCGATGTTCTCTCTCTTTGCAGATGTCGGATGCCGGAAGAGAAAGGCAGAAAAAGGCGCCTTGGATGCTGCCGTTGGATTAGGTAAGTAGATTCACTGCCTTTACTTTAGCCTAACCTGTGCCTTTGTTTTGCAGGAGCTGCAGAAGACTGAAGAAGACTGAAGATTGGATTCCAGCAGGTTATTTCGTGTTCACAGGATCTGGAGCTGGAGGTTTCCTGGAGCTGACACGGTGAGCGTCCTGCTGCAGATGCAGAATAAAGCGAAGCACGTGAAACCAATCGGGTGTGGTTTAAATAGCCTTCTGTAGTGCTTAGGCGTCTCCTTCCACGGCCTCACCCAGGTAAGAAAAGAGTTCCAGATTTCTAGAAGAGTTCCTGTGTTCTGCTTCCAGGGAGTGGCTCCTGCTCCACCCAGACAGAAAAAGTAGTTCCAGGCAGAGAAGGATCAGGAGACCAGTTAGCTGGTAAGTAAGCAGCATGGTCTGCTACAGGTAGGTCCACCAAGCACTCTTAGCTAATATGAGCCCGGCGCTTCCTGTGCCGGGACCAGTCATCATCATGAGCCTGGCGCCACTGGCGCCAGGACAAGGTCCAGAGGGTCCCTATAGGGACTGGCTGGTTCCTGGGATCAGAGTCATGGGCCTGCTTCCAAGGTCGTGGGGCAAGTCCTGACCCCTTGGAAGCAGGGATCATGACAGCAGCATTTTCAGCCGATCTAAAAAGTTTCAACTTAAAACTGTGCCGTTCCCCACCTCCTAGCAACATTTTTAACACTACTATGAACTTTTTGTAGCCACATTTTTAACACTTGTATGAACATTTTTCAAATTTGTGGACTGTTTTTTTGTTAGCTGACATTGGCAAACGTCTGACGTCATCGCAGACTTTCTGGAGTGTCACGTGACCATGAGCGTTGCACGATGACGTGTTCATAAACGGGTCTGCGCTTCGCAAACAGTTCGAAAACTGCATTTTCATCTCATTGACAAAGTTTCAAGCTGAAAATGTACCCTAGCACAGCTTCTAGACCTATTCTTACTGATTTTCCATCTACTATCCAGGAGAGAACACATGCTGGGAAGAATATTAGCACAACTGCTTGCTATTTAACTTAAATAATTTCCACAGCCATGGTCTTTTGTCCTTCCCAGGAGCCACCACCATCAACATCACCACCACCAGCTGGTGAGCCTAGACAACGGGAAAAAGTGCAATGATGCAGAAAAGAATCAAGAGAACCAGGAAGATGAGATAGAGGAAATAACTACCTCCAGCACTCAGAGAGAATCATGGGTGTGGCAGTACTTTACCACCATTAGGGGTGTACCGAAGGCTAAGACTACTCAGTCATGGAAAACATGGGCAGTACTCCTTTGGAACCACCTCCTTTCACCATCACACCAAATCCAACAACGGGATGCTCTGAGAGTAGTAGTAGGCTGTCTTCCTCTACCTCATCCTCTTTAACAAATACTGCCACCACAGAGGCTACTCCTGGGGGGCTCAAAATCCCACCAGCTACCCTGCAAGCCATAAAAGAGACTGTTGATTCATATCTTTCCAAGACAACAGTACTCTGCATATACTGCAACACACCACTCTGCAGGGGGGAAGCAGTTTTGAAGTGCTTTCGAGGATGTAATCAAGGATCATGCGAAACACTGCCCCCTACTTTAGATTTAACGCATGCCCAACTTTTCCCCCTGTACAACTGCCCCTCCATATCTGTGGTTGGTGTCCCTTACCCTATTTCCCTCCCCACGTTACTTCCTGGCCTGTCCTACAAACCCCCCCCCCCAAAAATACAAAATGAAAACACCAAAAAAGGTTCCTTTACGAACCACCTTTCAAAATTAAAAAATAGAAGTACATAAATAAGCTTTTAGATGCCATCTACTTTTCAGTAAAGTAGTTAGAATCAGCAAGATTCTCGAACATTCCCGTGAGCATTTTCTACTATGCTAATGGAAATAATGGACAAGTGTATACTAGAGAAAAAGAAAAAAAGCACAGAAATTATTTTCTGTCCAAAATACTTTTCTCTATACAATAATGACCATAATCCATGGACCTTCATGACTATCTGCGATCTCCGCAGTCCCCTCTCCAGGCCATGCATCATTAAAAAACCCGGATTGCACATGCACACCAACACACAAGGCAGCCCTTCTACCCTTTTTACGTTTATGTTTGTAACACTCCCTCATTGCCTGCTTTCAAACATTCACACATCTATCCACCAATCAGTCAAACAAACTCTACATACCCTATCAAAATATTAATCTTCCACACACCAACTGCCACTTAAGAATGTACTAGGAATATTTTGCATCTGAATTCCCTTGCTTATCCAAACAAATGGTACACACTGCTGCTATAAATGAACATATTTACTTTGCATTTGTAAAGCGCTCACACAGCCCGGGGGCATCGAGGCGCTGTTACAGGAGTATGTCTATGTTGTGTATTTATAACACGCCCAGAGGTTTCTAAGCGTTGACCTGGGGATTGAACCTGTGTTGCTTCGTGTCGTCTTGCTTCCAAGGCGAGCATGTTGCTGCTGAGCTATCCTCATGGGACATATGCATTGTGCAGTAAGAGAAGTGCATGAATGGAAAGGGGAGTAGGGATTGCCAAGTGTTGATAGGAGCCCAGAAGGAAAGTACCAAGAGATGACAAGGTGGGAAGCCACTGGCTAAATGCTGGGGCAGAGGGGCCTCAAGGGTGGGGTACTCAGCCACCAGGCGGTAGACCCGCAAGGGCAGACCTGATGGGGGTGGGGGGCTGCTGGTGTTGACTAGATATAGGGCCTGGAACCTCTCAGATTCATGAGGGATAAGGCCACCAGTCGGTGGTTCTAGTTAGCAGGGAAGGGATTAATTAAAACAGGAAGATAAATTCAGAGTTTTCAAAAGAAATTCTGAATTTAAGGAAGTCCAGCTGAAGGATAAGGGAAGCAGGAATGCTGTTCCAAAGAGAGGCACCAGCCGAAGACAGACACATGCCTCTTGCTCTCTGTTTCAAAAAGTGTTTGACAAGCAGAGAATTGGAGTTTGAGGAGTGGAGGGCTCTAGCAGGGTAGTATTTAGGGAGACAACGTTGGAGATATTATAGTCCCAGGCCCGGAAAGCCTTGTCAATGTTACAGATGGTCTTCAATTTCATCCTTGCAACCATCAGGAGCCAATGTACACATTTTAGGGCTGCAGCGATGTGTTCCCTGGGCTTGGGGCCAAGGATAAGTCTTGCAGCCCTATTCTAGATTAGCCAAAGGGGGCGTAAACAACAACGGGGGAGGTTAAGGAAGAGGCTGTCGCAGTAGTTCAGCCTACAGAGGACCAAATACCCTATACACTTGAATTAGATCATTCCACCATATTACAAATACTCTATACTCTCCCTACAGTGCCTATAATTACTATACGCAAATTAGTATACTATGTGTTGACAGTGGCCAGATTCTTGGCTCTGGCCACTGGTCACAACCATCACGGTATAATTAAACCATATAACAAGTACGTACAATACACATTCAAATAACAAGACTCACCCACACCCCCTGCCATCCAAATGATGTCCATGGGCACTAAAATTGACAGTGGACTTGACGGCACATGCACACCTTTTTTCCAACCATAAAACCATCTCCATGTCAACTTTAATCCACTCTTGCCCACTGGCCATGCCCTCTTTCGGCCACCAAATAACCTCAAATGTGTTTTACAGACTTTTTTCTCACTGCACTATCCGCAGACAATAGCAGCTGGCCTTGGATCCAACATGGCGACCGTTTAAAAAACTATGACACATCCCACGTTTTTCACTATCCTATCAGCGGGTGCATACGATGTGTGCGAATAGCACGCCGAACTCCTGATTGGCCCAGACGTGTCCGCGGACTCTGAGTCAGGAAGTGAGTCCATGGACCGGACCCAGATATCACTATGTTTTTAAACCTACTTTTTGGCAAATTAAAAAAAAGATTACTTGTTGGATTTACACCACTAGCGCAAATTTGGTGAACATCCATCCACCGGGCGCAAGCAGCATTTTTTTCTATTGCATCTATGAGAATTTCCACAGATTTTGGGACCCCTCACCCCTATAACTTTCCTCCATCAAAATTAGAGGGGGGAGTCCCAAAATATTTGAAATGCTTATAAATTTAGTGCCATTTCACAAATCTGCACAACACTTTGAAAACAAATTCTAGACCCCGATTTGAATGTTTTTGCAAAGTTTGGTGGGTTTTGTCAAGAGGGGTCTCAAAGATGGCTTATAACGTTTTTGCTGTTAGATGTAAGTGCACAAAACATTTCAGAAGGATTATAGGCCCAACCTTAAATGTTTGTGCAAAGTCTGAATGAAGGTAGTCATTTGGGGGCTAAGTTATATGACTATTTTATGTACGTACATTTAGACACTTTTCAAAAAATAAAACATGGATGGATTTGCAGCAAACCTGTGTATGGAGCATTGGCAAGGACCTGAAAGCATGGTTTTGCAAATGTGTCTGTGTTTTATTTTTTGAAAAGTGTTATAATGTAGGTACAAATTATAGTGCTATATTAAGACTGCTTTATTACGACAACAGTTACTTATTGAATAACCCAGTGCTCAGGTGAACAGAGCTCATCCTCCTATTCGAAACCTAACACTTGAAGAAGGAAGTGCACCTTCACAAAAGAACCCCAGCACCAGCAGCAGGGTAATCCAATTAAAGTACTAGATCAAGTGCAATGATCTACCCATGTTACCGCCCTGCAATTACTTCATAATTATGTACTCTGATTTGCTTATTGGGGCATGTGGCATGGACAAAGTCCTTGGTTAGAATGGGAAAAAATATTCTGCTTGCGGCTACAGCCTGAAGTGCTGGACTTGATCACAACAAACCTGAACGAGGAGCATAAGCAAGGACCAGAAGGCATGCTTTTGCAAATCTTTCTTGTGTTTGATTTTTCCAAAGTGTCCAAACGTAAGTAAAAACAATTCTGATATTACTTTGGAGCATGAAGAGTGGGCCTTGCCCTCGGCAAGGACAAATGCCTACTCTGATTTACTTATTGGGGCATTCTGTTTGCGGTTGCCTGAAATCATGGTTTTGCAAATGTGTCAGTGTTTTATTTTTTGAAATGTGTAATAATGTAGGTACAAACAATAGTGCTATACCTTTGGTGACTGACCATGGGCTCTGTCACAATGTATCTCTTCTATTTTAGTTTCAAAGAATCACTTCCTTTTGCCTCGTGCTTTCATCTGCATTCTCTATTCATCCATTTCATAGCACAGTTCAATTTATCAGGTTATCGCTGTTTACAGCCTTTGTTTTAATGCCAACCAGAATCGCAATGTTGCCTCCAACTCACCGTCTGCACTGAGCTGCTTGGTCGGCATCTGTTTCTCTCGGTGACCGCAGCTCCTCCCTGCTTTGTCTCACCACGCAGGAGGGCCTTGGCCAGTCTGCACCTGTAGGACAGCAATTCTTCGTCGCTCCAGCTGTTAACTGATCCGATCACAGTGGCACAGGGTCAAGGGCTTCTCCCTGCTTGTGGCCCTGTCTTGACCTGTTCGTCTTGTGCCTCCGATGGCAGTGCCCTGGGCCATCTGGACGACAGATCCCAAGGGACTGGTCTGTGAGACACCCTCTGGTTTCTCACACTAATAACTTTTGACTTCCTGGATGGATTTGGATGAAATATTCAAAGGAATGTGTTTGTCAAAGCCCCCACTCGCCCAACTGTGAAAAACTCAAAATTAAAAATGTGTTCTGCCCTTTCATTTTCCCATAGAGGAAAAGTGCACTTTTTGAACAGCGGTAGCGTGAAAACCACTGGGCAGATTTGGATCAAATAGGAAATAACTTCTGCAAAAAGTGTTGACTTACATTTCTTGAATGGTTTGGGTTAAATCCATCCAGTAGTTTTTAAAATATATGACAGCAAAAAGGTTTATATCGGCCTTGTTGCTTTTTGCGGCAGAGAGTCGGACCGAGGCTATTAACATTTGTCTTGCTAGATGGATTTGGATGAAATTATCAAAGCAGTTTGCCAAGGGCCCACTAAACTGGACATTTTTGGAAAAATGTGTTAGAAAATGAAAAGGTTCTTAAGAAATAAAGTAACATAATTATCACAACAGTCTGTCAAGAGAACCCCTAAACATTGTTGGAAAATGCATAAGTTATTAAGAAAACATAGAAACGCTGTTTCCAGCCTACTCGCATTTATTTTCCCATGGAGAAAAAGTGCAGTTTTTGAACAGCTGTAGCGTGAAAATCTGGGGCAGATTTGGACCAAATGAGAAACAATTTGACCACAAAGAGTTGAATTCATTTCCTTGACTGGTTTGGGGTAAATCCATCCAGTAGTTGTATTTTTGTATATTCAACAGAGACCAGGGTGCCTCTTTGCCTTAAAACGTTTATATTGGTTCTGGTGCTTTGCAGCAGAGAGGCTTAGAGAGGCTAATAACTTTTGACTTGCTGGATGGATTTAGATGAAATGTTCGAAGCCAAGGGTTTGTCTAGGACACCCCAAGCTGGACATTTTGGGAACAATTCATCAAAAAATGAAAAAGAGAAATGGGAGACCACTGGGGGGTGCAGCTGGAATGGACACCTAATCCACTGTCTCCCTCGCCCAGTGGCATAGAACCGATGAAAAAGAGAGTTAACCGCTGAGCAAATGCAGTGGAAAGACAGTGAACACAGTCCGAGGAGGCACCGAGCTGGCACTCCAGGTCTGGAGTAGATCAGAGCAGGGGATCCAGATATATTGATGTTGGCACGCCACAGTCTGTAAGGAACTCCGGCAGAGAATGTACAGGACGCCCACCAAATACCCTGTACCGTGCCATACGGGCCTCCTGCGGGCCGGCAGGCAGCAGAGGCAAGGTCCCTGAGAGAGGGAAGCCCCGTGGTGAATGTGAGCGAGGTCACCTGAGACACCCGGGGGTTGCTCAGAATAAACACTGGGAGCCCACTCGGAGTGAGGCACCCTGGAGGCTGCATCGACCGTGTGCCTCCCATGGCCCTTAGTGGTCTGGGCCAACCTTGACCCCGTTGCAATGTTGGTGACCCTCCCCACCCCATCAGCATCCCACCACATGGATATTGGCCAATAGAGTGAATGACTGTAAGTGTGGCACACCCAAACTCAGGAGCAGCGACTTCGGCCTGCACATTATGAGTATCATAGCCCCAATGGGCGGCCATAACTGACCTGCACACTTTCCAGAGGAGTCCCAAGTACAGCCTGTCTCCCTCTTAACTAAAATTAGTCCTGACTCACGCGTCCCTGGACGGCTGACTCTTGGAAGGCTCAACAAGCAGAGGGAAAGCCCCAGAGGCGCACTGGTGGCACAGCGGGCCCAAAACTAATTCCTGAACAGTGAGGGGCACAGCATGAGCTTGGGCACCACTGGATCTGGTGAGCTCCGGTCCCTCAGCACCACATTCATCCTCAAGGGGGAATTAGGTGCTCCCACCCACGGGAGGAAGTCCGCAAGACACAGTGGCCCCAGGAGGCCGAGATGGAACCTAATCCAACAGCGCAGCCCAAGGGGTCTATCGGATTGGGAGGAAAGTCTGGCAGAACAATGCTTGGACTCCAAGACCTGCACCCCCTTAACAGATTTTCAAACAGTGCCCTCCCATAAAGACGAACCACACCCTGGTGCACTTGCCTAAGCAGAAGGTGGCACACGCAGCAGTGGAGGCCAATTCAGGCAGCTCACAAGACGCCCCCCACAGGAATGTGATCCAAGAGGGGCTTAAGGTGGACATCCTTGGACATTGCACACTGGGCCCCAACACAGCCAAAATATGCAATAGTTTCCACAGAGAAAATGTTGATATCACAATGGCCCAAACTGATGGCACTCAGCCCCTAATGGGCAATGACAAAGAAGGTTCAACAAAGGTGGAAATACCAAACTCTTGGAGGCGATCCAGTCTGTAAAAAACTGCCTAACTCCTCTAATCTTTGACCTGAAAGGGAGGGCCAACAAGGTCAAAGAAAAGTTAGAATTGTTTGAAAACAACCAGCTATCGGCGGACCTGATAGAAATGAGAACAAAAGGTCACATACTGGAATCAGACTAGAAGGAGAGTCCTTACCCTCAAGATTGATGACTTTGAGAATCAGGAATGATGGTCTAACATCGGAATCATGGGCATGAAGGAGCTGCAGGCTGAATCTATTGCTGCCCTTGAGGAAGGAGTAAAGTGGGTCACCAATAGTCTCTTTGATGATCCTCCCAACCCAGAGATCACCTTCGACAGACTCCACTGTGGAGGTTCCCACCAAACAGCCCACATTCAGTTCTAGTGAAGAGCCACTATTTCAACCAGAAAATGGACATACTCCAAAGAGCCAGAGGATTTATCTTTTGAGGGACACAGATTTGAATTCACCAACACCTGTCGTCAATGACGCTGAATAAGAGGTGAGAATGTCACCCATTGACCCAGTGGCTGCAGGAAAGAGACATCTGCTATCGATGGGGATAGCTATTTGCACTGACCGAGCTTCATGGAGAAAAATATAGGGTGACCATATAAGAGGAAGCAGAGGGGGTCCTGAAACAGCTAAAGGCAGAGAGCAGATTTTGTCCATTGCCCCAAAAGAGGCAGATCGGTAGGCTCAAGAAAGTATTGCAGATTAAACACCCCATGAGAACCTGACTATGCCTCCACTTGAATTCAAGGGTCTCTGACACATAGAGGTTGGCCGGGACTTGGGGCCCTGTAACAGAATGCCACCTGACTGCTGAGGGTGTCACCTGGCCATATCTGCAGGATTGCTCAAGTTTCTTTATTAACTTAACTTTCATGATGTTGTGGTTGTTTGCTGAAGGACGAGGGCTCTTTGAGGGGTCTGAAATGCGAGGCGGGCTAGTAGATAGAGTTTCTCACAAGTAGCCATCTTTATTTAAATAATAATGGTGAGAAAAAGTCCTCAATTTCTGTAACCTAATGACGATTTCCCTACCTATAAAACTAAGACTAAAGGAAAAACACTCTTAAATAGGTGTCTGTCCCACACACTTATATACATAACAAAACATACAGGTATTAGATGGCGATCATCTCAACAATATAATTATTATTTGCAAACACAGTTTTATAACCAAGCTTCCTTTTAATCTGGGTCAGTTCCCCCCTCCTCAGGATTAAAGCAGGATTCTTAGATCAAAGTCTCAGTAAAGAAAGTTATTTTCAATATCCAAAGTCTGTTTGAAAATGCAACACAAAGTTCTCTTTAGTCCACAAGCTTTCCAATTGGCACTTGGAACAAATGCAACAAAATGTTCTTTTCCAAGGTGACTGCTCAAAGTGGTCACAATTTTCTGCTTCACAAAAACCAAAAGACTTTTATCTTTCTTCTCTTTGATTGTTCAATATATATCTCTTCATGCTCAACAAGATTTTGTCTGGATGTGTTTTTATCACAGTTCAAATCATCATATTCTTGTGGCCTTGCCACTTTCCACCACCAGCTTCAACCACAATGCAGTACTTCAATGTCTTCTTCCTGGTTCTTCCTGGTTCACAAACCTGCCAGGACTAACCACTAAAAAAGTCCCTTTCCTGGTATACTCGCCTGCTAGGATAACACTCTTACTACTACTACCAGTACTCAGTGGTGAGGTCTAAATGAAAGTTCATAAAGGCCTTCAAACTTCAACAAAGACTGAGATGTATAAACTCTTTCAAAAAGACATAATACCCTTGAAGCTTTTGTTCCTATGACTTGTTTGCCACATGCAATGCAGGTTAATTTCCTCTGCCCCTTGATAATGATTGCAAGGAAGGCTTCTTTCATGCCACCTTTTGGTTTCTTCTGCTTTGCCAATTCACTTCTGATGATAATTCTGATTTAGTTTTCTTTCTATAGGAAAACTAGTTTCGCTATTATTTATAATTGCTGCTCTCTGGCTTAGGCAGTGCTGGTTCTCCTGATTAAGTATTGCCTCCTCTTTACTTTGGCAATGGTAGTTATAATTGTATTCAGGGCTTGTCCCCTTCCTTTGGCCTAAGCGATACTGGTTCTATTGATCAAGTATTGCCCTCTCTTTACTTTGGCAACAATTAATATAATCTTTCAGTTTCCCATTTCTCTTAATGTAAGAATTATTCCAAAAGTACTTTAACACATTAGTTCAGAATTCAAAAAGTCTATTTCCAGAGGGCGGTCTGTCACAGAGCGCTCCGGTGTCATCTTGCATAGGCAAACTCACCGGTCTTCCTATGTGCTTCCTTCCGACAAACTGCTGGTTCAGCTTCTGCTTCCTGCGTCAAGATTTAAATGCCTGACAGCTCCAGTCACACCTCCAGTGCTTGTGCCTTCTGTGCAGGGAGTCCACTTCATTCCTCGCGTACTCCGGTGCTCGCAAGCCACTGAAGCACTGCACAGAACTGTGAGAGCTCCTCTCTCCCGTGGGACAGTCAGCCTCCACGCTGCTTCCTGCTGCCTGATCTCTGCACCTCAAGGCCACAACTTTTATGACTCTCTTTTCCGCAATGCTCTGGAAATGCAGCGGCGGTCCCCCTTTCTCCTCTCAGCTTCTGCTGCTCACATGACTGATGAGTTATCTTTTCCTGCACCTGAGCGGGCCTTAAGTAGTCAAAAGTCCTGCTCAGGTGTGGGTCATCAGAGCCATCAGACGGCACATCAGAGTTCTGCACCTCTGAGCTCCTCTTACTCATCCCAATACCGAAAGCATTATGGGACTTGTCGTCCCTAATGGTTTGTGCCTGTTTCTGCCATATACTTCAATTTTACAATAAGCCATTAAAATTGAGGCATCACTAGAGAAGTTAGTTAAGGGTTTTCCCAATTTCCCTGAGCTGAGTCCCCACCCCATGTAATCCTCCCGCAGAACACCACCCCCAGGGTTAGGATCAAGAAGCATCGCCTTTCCTTGGCCACATGAGAAGGGTCCCTGGCCAGGGATTTTGGGATGATCAGCTCTGATTCATCACAGGTTTCAAATGGATGACCCTCATATTTCTGGGTGTCTCGGTCTGTGAGTGTTGCTCATTCTCCTGTCAGCTTGATGGGGCACAACGGGGTTAGGGGAGAATTGGGATACAATTGGAGGCAAGGTATTGTTCACACTCACACATATTATGGCATGGGGCGGGTGGGAGGTGTTGCACTATTCTTATCCCAATAATTATGTCTGCGATCTGGGTATGAACCAGATAGCAAACTGCTCATAGTTTCAGAGATGAGAGACACGGTTACCAGTCAAATGGTCGAAAACATTTGGTCGACAGACAATTTGGTCGACACCATTTGGTCGAATGCCAAATGGTCGAATTTTTTTTTTTTTTTTTTTTTTTACCCATTTTTTGGTTTTTTTTGGGGGGGTCCCCCCCCAACCCCCTTTTTTTCTTTTTTATTTTTTTTCCCCACACGAAAACCCACAAAACACATATATATATATATAAAAAAAAAAATTCGACCATTTGGCATTCGACCAAATGGTGTCGACCAAATTGCAGTCGACCAGTTTGTTGTCGACCAGTTGACTGGACACCGAGAGACACCTCTGGTCATGTGCTGTGATAGCAGTAGGGTTGTATCCCTGAATGCAAAGGGGTTGAACTTGCCCCAGAAGCACTTGATGGTGACACAGGTATTTAAAACTTCAGGGCACGATATCCTTTTCCTGCAGGAAACTAAATTCAAAGTGGGTGAGGAATGTATGTTGCGAGGGAAAGAACTGGGGATTGCATTGTGGGTATCAGGTCCCTCGAAAAAAAGTGGGAGTGGGCATTCTGATTAGAATGTCCCTGGGTCTAAAAGTCTTGCAAGTTAGCAGAGGAATGGAGGGGAGATTTCTAGCAGTGAATGGGAATATAGGCCACACGGCAGTTACACTCTGCTCATTATACGCCCCAAACCAATGACAAATCCTGTTCTGTTCCGCTGCACTAGCCACTGTTAGCTCCTGGAGGACAGGCCATCTCATCTGTGGAGGTGACCTGAATCAAATTGTATACCCTCAGGCAGACGGGTTGTCTCTAAAACCCAGAGCAGTTCCCCGAGCTGCCCAGGATGGTGACCCATTGAAATCCCTCCTGCTTGAACACTTCATGATAGACTCATGAAGAACAATACACCCTCATGCACAAGCATTCACTTTCTTCCCCCCGTCACATGTGATGTTCACAAGTATCGACTATATACCGCTGGATGTCTCACAGGGATATACCATGATTAAGGCAGACACAGTTGGGTGGTCAGACCATGACATGTGCAGACTAACTGTGGAGATAGGTCACCATGCCTCACTTGACACGCACTGGGTTTGTAGTGACACAATGTACATGGACCTGGTCTTGGATGACACTCCACCCTACATAATCTGAGAAGCAGCTAAATCCACCTTCTATGAACTCTTGATCTCAGAGTGCGCAGTCAAAAAAAGAGAGAGAATGTTACTTGAGACCAACCCAAAACAAATAATCAGGAGTAAGGAGAGGGCACTGAACGAAACAGGAGAGGGCTCAGAGGAACACTTAACTGAAATTAGAGAATTAAGGAAAGAGCTGTGGTACATTTGGTGTGGGAAGGCCATTGCCCAACTACACTACATGAAACAAAAATACTTGGAATATGGGGTCAAAGCCCAGACAATACTGGCAGCAAACCTCAAGGGCCAAAGAGCAGAACGAACAGTCCATAAAATTAGGGACGAGGGAGGCACAACACATAGTAAACCCGAAATAATTGCACAACACGTTGGGGATTACTATGCCTGGCTAAATACCACAGAGTGTGTAGCAGTGGAGAGGGAAATTCAAAACTATCTAGGGGTATTGGCCCTCCCTATACTTAACTTGGAGGACAGAGTAGCACTCAAAGCCCCCATTAGCAACAAAGAAATCCTCAAGGCCTTTTACAAACTAAAATCAGGCTCAGCACTGGGGAAAGATGGGTACATGCCAGCCTTTTATAAACGTCACAGCCCCTTGCTGGTTCCATTTCTGGTAAAGTTGTTTAACAGCATGCTAGACGCTGGGAGGGCCCTCGACTCATTCACGCAAGCGCAAATTATAATTCTCACAAGGAGGGTAGAGACAAACTGATCTGTGGGTCGTATAGCCCCATATCATTAATAAACGTGGATGCTAAAATATATGCTGGCGTCTTGGCAGAAAGACTAATCTCAGTCCTTCCGAAATGTATTCATAATGACCAAGAGGGATTTATCAGATGAAGGTACAGAGTGGACAATATCCGCAAATTCTGAACCTAATGGACGCAACTGAAGACCCCATTCTGTTGTCAGTTGGGTCGAGTGGCAATTCATGGAACAAGCCCTAAGTAGGACAGGTCTAGGCCCTAGATAGCTTGCTGGAGCCATGGCACTGTTTCAGAACACATGGGCCAAGGTCATAGTAAACAGAGTTGCCCCCCCCCCTGAGTTATGATTAACCTGTGGGACCCATCAGTGATGCCCACTGTCCCCACTGATCTTCTTCCTAATGTTGGAACCCCATTCACTCCAAGGAGCAGATACGGGGGAATACGAGTGGGAGCGCCAGAATTCAAACTGCCCTATACGCAGATGTCAACCTATCATACATCAGTCACCGCCTTTCTCGAGGCATTGACGGCATATGGTATCTGTCTGCGTTCAAAATTGCCTCTAGCGATCCCACTCCCGCACAGTTGAAATCCTACCAAACCAGGGCATACAGACTCAGACTGCTAGCATAAGTGTCTGGGATTATATATTACCTCGAACCATGCCAACATGTATGCGATCAACAGCCCACCCCGATGGGATAAAATTAAGCAAGACGTGCAGAAATGGTCAAAGCTGACGTTGTCATGGGCGGCCCACCTCACGATGATAAAAATCAATATCTGGCCTAGACTCCTGTTATTATTCCAGGCACTGTCCCTGATACTGCCAACTCACCTCCATGAAGAAATAAAAAGAACCCTTCTTGTCTTCCTGTGGGTGGGAAAGAGACCCAGGATCGCGCACAACACACTGCACTTACCCAAGGGGGAGGGAGGCATGGGCCTTCCAGATTTTTACTAATAGTACAGAACAGCCCAATTTTGGGTCCTGGTGGACCACCTGCCAGAGAATGGAGAGAAACAGTGGGTTGCAATGGAGAATAGCCTCTTTGTGCCGGTCACCTTGGGGTGGCTCTGGGTCCCGTATAAGAGCTTGCACCCTGTTCTCTCAGTTCTTAGGCTCCTTTGGAAACCCTCAGACGAAATGAAGGGCCCATTAGGGACATAATCGCAGAGCCCTTGATATTCCAACCATGCTGGGAAGGAGGCCTGAGTAGAGCGGGCCAAATGTGGAAAGAAGGCACCCTCCTACACAATTCTGAATTGAAAAATGCACTTGGGATAGTCGATATCCCACCCTTGACTAAAGGGAACTTTGACAGACCAATGCTGGGTACAGAAGCTTTGCCGACCGCTGAACCGGCATGAACAAGTCCTCAACTCATTCACTGACTCAAAAAGCCTTATTTCAGCACTGTATGTAGCCCTCCTAACCAGAGATCACATACCAATCCTGGACACCTAGACTATGGTCTACAGACATGTTCTCTCTAAGCTGGACCACTGTAACAGCCTCTACCTAAATCTGCCCGCCTCTACTCTCCGCCCTTTGCAACTCATCCAGAACAGGACTGCGAGTCTTGTCCTTGGCCTCAAGCCCAGGGACCGTATCTCTCCAGGAATGAAATCACTACACTGGCTCCGAATGACTGCGAGGATCAAGTTCAAAACCCTCTGCATTGTCCACAAGGCCTTCTGGGGCCTTGGGCCAAAATACCTTCAACTCTCTCTTCCTAAATATCTTCCTTCTCGAGCTCTTCGCTCATCCGCCTCCAACTCCCTCAGGGTCAGCCGCTTCTCCAAACAACGAGTTGAGGGCAGATCTCTCTCCGCTGCAGGGGCCTCCCTCTGGAACAGCCTTCCTGCCTCCCTGAAACTTGAGGAGAACCATCTCTGGTTCAGGAAGCACCTCAAAACCTTCCTCTTTGCCTCCGCCTTCTCTCCCCCTCTCCCCTGCTAAACTTACTGAAACTGCACTGAATCTGCAACTGGGCCACTTACCGCTCTCAGTCCTTGGCCCAGCCACTCTCCCCTGCACTGCCTCCCTGGCAACCCCCTGCACCGCGGGACTGTGTCTGTATCCCTACAGCCCCCATTCCCAGCACTTTTCTGCACTTATGTCGCACCGCGGGACTGTGTCTGTATCCCTACAGCCCCCCTTCCCACCACTTTTCTGCACTCATCTCGCACTTGCCACTAGCTGGCCCTTGTTATTTATCCTGTATGCTCTTAACCCTGTACTGCACTCTCCCTTTTCCACCTCCCCTTTGCACTTTTCCCCTCCCCTCTACCCTTGCACTTGCGCGATCTGAATGACACCTGGCCTAGTAGGATCGTTGTCTGTCTCCCCTTGTTCCCCCCTGCCTTGTCGCGCCTTGAAACACTTGTGTATAGGCGCGTTACAAATGCCATATCATATCATATCACATCATGTGTCTCCCTGAGAACACAGACATAGAGCAGACTATTTATAGGGCAGTCTGGTCCTCCACCATTGCAATGCAGTACAAGATGCACAATTGCAGGCTTGTTTTTATATGGCCCCTAACTCCTCCGAGACGCTCCAAGATGTACCACAATGTCAACCCCCAGTGCTGGAGAAACTGCGGTGAGACCAGCACATACTGGCACATGTGGTGGAGCTGCCTGTTAGCACTTAAATACTGGAAGGAAGTGTTGGCCTTGATTAGGGACATAGAGCCTCATTACAAATCCAGCGGTAACCCTGCCAGTGGTACCGGCGGGTTACCACCGGACTTGCAATATTTATCAGTGCCTGGCTTGCCTGTAACACCGGGGGACTACAACCCTGACGTTCCGGGAAGTCAGGCGCTGGTAAATTGTAAATCCCTTTTCCCATAGGACTCAATGGGAATGGGAAGCACTGTTAATAACGGTGCCGCTGCTTCCGTGAAACTCTGTGGGCGGGTTCTGTTCTGCCCAACAGGTCTGACCCTGGCGGCGGGACGGCACACGCCCAGAGAGTCATACTGTGCCTGTCCCGTTGTTACCAGACTGGTACAGTTGTAATGAGGCCCATAGACAATATTAGCAGAGCACTATCACCTTTGTTGGTATTGTTTAGCATAGAGGAGCATGACAGTGAATACTCATTACTCCCACACATGCAGAGAAACCTATTATTAGCAGCTAGAATCTTTGTCACTCTGTACTGGAAGAGAATTTGCCTCCAGGCACTCCGAGAAGGGCTACCTAAGTCACACACAATATATAAGATGGAAAGCCTAATAGCGATCCTGCTGGAATCGCATGCATACATTCATGTAGAATGGTTGCAATTCATGGAACACTACTGACTGCACATGGACATAGACACAACCCATATGTGACAATCACAGGGCCCAAACACTTGCGTACACCCTGCCACCCTAGCTCACTCTGACCTGCTTACCGACACCAAGCCACTAGACCCACTGGATCTGCTGTATGATGCAGCCATCTTATCCCATCCTAATGACACAGCTTCCACTAACCCAACTAGTGGAGGAGGAAAGGGAGGAAAGAGGAGTGACAGGGGATTGGTTGATGTTAAGCAATGTATACATTGTAGAACTGTTAAATTTGTGTCAAATGTTCTTTTGGTTATTGCTGGTTGACCTCAGGGTTATCGTTTATTGCATTGAGATGTGCTATGTACTGTGAGAAAACATCAATGAAAACATATTTAGAAAAAAAGAAAAGATAGAAAAGCAGTTTTCATCCAACTCCCATTCGATTTTCCCATAGAAAAAAAGTTCTGTTTTTGAACAGCTGTAGCAGGAAAACCACCTAAAAGATTTGGACCAAACTGGGATTATTCGATCCAGTAGTTGTTAAAATACTTGACGGAGAAGGGGGTGCCCCCTTCTCCCAAAATTATAGCTATATATGTGTCCCACAATGCATCTACGTGGCTTTTCAGAAATGAAACAGCCACCATTCTCTTTTTTACTCGAAGGGATAGATAACCGTGGTTGTAACGGGTATAACCAGGGTTATCAAAACATGAAAAGTGGATAATATGCTTCTTGGAGGAGGAAAACAGATGAAATGTCATCAGGGTAGAGGTGGTGGTGGGAGAAGAGCACACCATGTGAAATTGGGGAGTTGGGGGTGGGGGAGCTGGGTACAAATTGAGAGCTCAAACATGTTCGCATAACCAGATTTATCTGTCTGGAAAAACTAGATCAGGAATGAAAGTGTGTCAGACATAAGGATTTACGCATGAGTGTTGGGGGGAATGGAAGAGGGGTAGGGAGGGAAAACGAACTTACGGGGAATGGGGGAGCATGGCATGCGGAGGGGGTCACTTGGTGATTACCAGCGAGGGCAGGGAAGAGTTTTGGAGTTTTGGATTTTGCGTGCTTTTGATGGATAACTATCCATTATCCATCTAGTGGGCTAGTGGGCCCCAATGAAACCTAGTAGGCAAAAGGTCAAGGGGCCATGGCCAAAGGCTAGTGGTCCCATTTAGGAAACCTATTGGAGCAATATGTAGAGTGGCCCTGGCTTGTGGGCCCAAAAGACATGTATGCCGTGGCCACCTAGTGGGTCCAGAAGAAATATTGGGAGAACATTTACAGTGGATAGGTCCCGTAAAACAACGGTGCTGTACCAAAACCCTTAAAATTCACTGAAAAAACCTTAGTTTACGTGCAGTTAAGTTGGGCATATTTGGGGCAACAAAACTCTTGAAATTCAGCGGACGTGGGAAATCATGACTAGCTTAACTAGGCGCGTTCCCGTTGCAAATCCCATGACCACATACATATTATAAGAGAAGGGATACACAATCACATACAAAATGGCATTATGGGGAGAGCAATGGGAGTGCGCCGAGTTAAGCTGGTCATGACTTCCCACATCCCTTGAATTTCAAGGGTTTTGTTGCATTAAACCGGGACAACTTAACTGCACGTTTACTAAGGTTTTTCTGTGAATATATATATGTGCGTGTGTATGTGTCTATGCACAGGGCAGAGTTAAACAAAAGTAGTTGGTACAGGTGGCATTATACAATGCTACACCCATTTTACAGAGTAGCCCGAGCACATACAAAAGGGCTGGTCCTATTCACACAGGTGCTGTTTGATACATTTTCAGGGACCTACAAGCTTCTTCTTTCTGTTGCATGTTTGTATGTGTATATATGTTTGTACACTGGGGAGGCTAAACTAAAGGAGGTCTTACAGGCATCATTATACAACCCTGGACCCAGCTTACACAGTGGTCTAGGTATTTACAAAGTGGCTGATCTTATCCTAACAGATTTCAGTTTGAAGGGACGTATACACTTCTTCTTGGTGCTGCACAGTCCCTGTTTACATTTCTCAGCTGGTTTAGCATGAGACCAAGGTGTGCATTGTACCATTGCTTTTGTGGTCACAGAGAGCACAAACAGTAGCCACACAGTATAGGAGAATGTGCGGTACTTGTGATGCCTTCTCTGACATTTCTCCTCAGATATCTTTCCAATTCGTGGAAAAGTTGTAAATGTAAGCACACAATTCTGGCAACATCCCACTCACTTCAAAGGGACAGCACCACAGCCTTTCTCCTCCTTTCTCTCTTCTGTAATGTAAATAGGTTTTAATGGGTGAGGTGGTATCATTCCTGGCTCCATATCCCAACCAGTGGAGAACAATTCACACCTTTGGATATCCAATCCCTGAAAGCCTTTCCCTGCTGTCAGGGGCCAGAAATGCAAGACGGACACAAAGGTAATGTTTTCTCCAAGTTTGCCATTTAGTCAAAGTAAAAAGGGGTTCTGATAACCGCCTTACTTTCCCTAAGCTAACAGAGAGATCCCTACTTAGCAAGCTAAATCTAAAGAAACATGGCCTAGTTTCCACAATACTTCTGGCCCTCATTATACAAGGAAAATATGGCTGACTTTTTTATCAACAAAAACAGTTTCAAACCTACATATTCTTGAAAACACTCCTTGTGATCAGGGTTGTATTCCCTTCCACTGGATCAATTCAGGAGTACTCAAATAACAGTTCTGTTTCAACAACATTCTGTTCAAGGAAATGTGAGTGGTCAGAAATGTGAGGCAGACAACTTTGTGAAGGTTTTTCAAAAGATGCCATTTTATTAATTCAAAAGGTTGGAGAAATGCCTTACTATCCCTACCCTGACTAGGATTGATATGATATGATATGATGATATGATATAATATGGCATTTATAATGCGCCTATAAGTGTTTCCCTGCCTAAAATAAACTAACGGAAACACTCTAACAAAACGTTTCTGTTTTTCACACTTATACATACAACAACTCAACAAGGTAATATATGACAGTTCAAAAGCAGCAATTATACCAGTTAAATTGACAGTATGATAACTGTCTCTCCTTATAATCTCATTGAATTCCCCTTCCCCAGATTCAAGCAGGATTATATTCAACAGCTACAAAAGAATAAGGAAATCCTGTCTAAAACAAAATTGTAGTGCAGTTCCTTCGATTCTAACTTGGCAACAAAAGTTCAAATACTTCAGAATTGTTCAACAAGGGTTCTTTCTCTTCCACTTGTGATATTAAGAAGTCAACCAACCTTCTTTATGTGAACCAAGAGGATTTCTTTACTTAATCAGGATCAACATGAATTGTCATTGTCAGGAATTTTCTACAGAAACATAATTGTTTTGGAAACGTTACATACCTCAGCAGCCGTTTAAACAACACTTGCTTCATCAATGAAAGTTTGTTAGGATGATTCACTAATATTTCACCAAAACATCTCAGTGGTTCTGCCATTTTTTCTTTACAACTTGTGAACACCACTTCACAACACTTAATCAACTTCTACCTGGTTTATCTCCATGCCAGGCATAATAATTCTCAAGGTTTTCTGTTCTGGTGAACTCTCCTGCAAGAACAGAATAAAGTCATTACAGCAACCTCTGACATGGTACACTCTCCTGCCAGGCCAGAATAAACTATGAACGACAAGTAATTCTGTGATAAAGATCAGCTTACAACTATTTAGAAATGTCTCTTTCTTCACAACACTACATTTAAGAATTTCTTCAGAGAAAGCAAGATTAACAATAGTGCCATTTATGATACACTCGTGACTTACGCACAATCTGGAAGTTATGCTCCACTCCTTAGTAATGTGTGGGTTTGAACCAGTTCATTTTTATGAAAGTTCCTTTTAGGAACTCCTTTAAACATGGGCAATAGGTTTTAAAAACATTCAGGTATTCATTTGCCCCCTCTTGACTTTGGCAATGATTTGTTATTTTTTATTTGCCTTGTTATAGCTCTCTTTTGACTTTGGCAATGGTAGTTTGGCTTTCAAATGTATCCCCATGCCTGTAATCATACCCCCTTGCTATCATAATCAAGCCCTTATCATTCCACTTGTTCATTATAAAGCCAGTTTGGTTTACAAAACATGCACCGCCGTCACAATATCTTGGGGAATTCACTGGGTTCTGGTGTGTGCATCCATTTGCCTTGCTGATTTCAGTTCCTCTGCCTCAGCTTCTTCCGGTGTTCTGGCAACCAGCTGCTTGCAGTCTTCTGTGGACCACGCCACTTGCACACAGAGATTTCTCTGCTCAAAAAGGCTCTCTGGTGCTCACCTGCCACCGGAGACAGCTTTAATGTAGGAAAAGATTTTCAAACTTTCGCTTTCTGCTCCGCACCCTCTGCACTTCAGGTCTCCAAGGGGAAAACTTCCATCTACAACACTTCCCACTGCATGACCTCTGCAATTAACGCTTCTGGAGGCAAAGACCCTCTCAGGACAGGCAACCGCTCGACACACGACAGTGGTCCAGGCATCTTCTTCCTCCTTCAGATTCTGCTTCTGCAATGTGAAGAGTTCACAACTCCTCCACCTATGATTACTGTGCTGCTCCTTCTTCTCTCTCATGGCCTGCACCTGAGGGGGTCTTGTAACCCTCCCAGTCTCCCTCAGGTGTGGGTCATTTTCATTAACAAGCTGCACTCTGCAGTTACTTTCATCTTCAGCCCTCTTCTTTGAACCCAGTACTTTGGAGATTATGGAACTTGGAGTCCATAATGTAAGAATCTGTTTTTCTCATGGGGATTTTAATCTCATGTTCATTTCTTTTCTTAATATCATAAGGATTAATTGAAAGATTTGGCTTTACAGAGAAATAAAGATCACTTTATTCAATCCTTTATGCAACTCTATATTTAACTCCTGTACTCTACTCCTGTATTACCTTAACTGTATGTGATATGTAACTTATGTAACTGCAAGATTACTTTAAATGTATGTGATATGTAATTTATGTAACTGCAAGAAATGCACCCAGATACCTAAGGGTTTGGTGCACTATATAAATAAACAAAATACAAAATGCAAATTCAAAGTGATTACATTGCTATTATTTACAGATTTATATTTACTATTCCTTTGGAAGTTAGGGTAGCTTCCACCTCTATGAATCTCCATGATTTTAAAAGCGGTTTAATCTCTCCCACTGCATAAGTGGTTATTAATGGTTTCACCCACATTAACATATTCAATTTAGGAATTCAAAAGTTCTTTCTGACAACAAGCCATTACATATTTTGTCATTGCTATTATTTATTCCCTAAACAAAGACAAATATTTCATCTCATCCAACAGAGTCCTCCCGCCGCCCTTGGCCCTTCTCCTCCTTGGTGATCCGCCCGGCTAATACTGTCCTGAGAATCAGGATCAGGAAGTGCATGCCTTTTCTTGGCCACCTGGGAGGAGACATTAGGTAGGGTTTTTGTGAGGACTCTGCAGGATTCATCAATGAAAGTAGAAAAGTATTTTCAAACCACATTGTCCTTCTTGGAGAAACAGCAAATGTATTCTTCCACCACAATTGGTTGATAATTCAAAATAAATCCATAGTATACTTCTTGTAAGGATGATTGACTTTTTACCAAACACAGGTCCCAAACCAAATGCAATTGTTCTGTTTTCATTCTTCAAAATAAACCACTTCTTTGTCAAGATAGTGCATCAATCTTTCTCAACACATCTTGAAATAGAACACTTTTGTCAGGACAGCAAAAACCAATTTTGTCTCATTTAGTCTGCGGCTTGTCAATAAATGATAAAATATGTGAATTCTCTTCATACATTAAAAGTTCTTTTCACATATATTTCTGCCACAGTGATATCAAGCCATCATCTTCTTTCCTGATCCACTCACTTGCCAGGACTAACCTCTATAAGCCCTTTCCTGGTATACTCTCCTGCCAGGATGAACACTCCTACAACTAATATAGTCTTAATTCTGATATTCTACACACCAATCATTTGGTATGACTTCACAATCTCTTTGCTGGTGGCAGGGTGAGATATTTTCTTTCCCAAAAGTAAATCTCTCAAAAGGGGATCTATACCTCAGTTGCTTTCTTAAGGGTCTGTCACAATCTTGTAGCTGATGGTATTGCTGGTTGTGAAATGTTTCCAGTGATTGTTTTAATATGGACTTCTTGTACCCTATAGGCTGTGGGTAGTATTGGTTGGAGGCTCCCTTCACTGATAGCACACCCAAAGCCTTTTGGTATTCTCTTAGCTGTGTGTAATGTTGTTTACAAAGTGTCCTCCCTTGAATTCGATTAATAGGGAATTTCCCTCTTTGTCACTTTGTTCGTTTTCTTTATCTATTTGGTTTTCATCAAAGAAATTCTGCTTTGTTTTCTTAAAGGTTTGGTATACAAAATTCTGGTTTTCTGACCGCCTTAATACACACAGCGCCCTGCGGTTAGCATTACTATTCTGCCAATTCACTGTTTCCCAACAGCGGCTCGTGCTAGCTTCTTGGCTTTTCAGCGTTACTTCTTCTCCCAGTCGGCTTTATTCCATGTCTCTGTAAGTCTCGGGTAAATTGCGTGGCGGTCTCCGGGAGCGACGGCAGCTCCATTGCTCATCTGCTGCTCTACCCACCTGCCACACTTTGTTCTGGAAGCTTCTCTTCTCTGCCGGGCTTTCTAGTTGTAAGCTGCTTTCTGCTGCGTGTACTCTGCAATTCTTCTTGTTTTGTTTCATTGGGGTAGCTCCTGCATGTGGGCTTCTCTCTGTGTCTGCCTCCGGACCTCAGATGATGGTGGCTCTCACAGCTGCACCTTCCGCATTGCCATGGACTGCTCCTTGACTTTCTTCCGCTGCTTGACCTTAATTTCCCAGCTGGGTCTCGGCTAGGGTTTTAAATATCCTGATCAAGTGTTTCAATTGACAAGGACTAGGCTGCACCTTTGAATATTCACCATTCTGATTTCTCATTGCCTCTAAGCTCCATTTCTTCATCCCAGTACTTTTAGCATTATGGGACCTGAAGTTCATAGATGAGGGTATAACATTAAGTTGTTCTATGCTATTTTCAGATAAGTTAGATTGTTCTGTAAACTGAAAGCTACTAGAATAAGGAGAGTTTATGGAACGAGTCTGCAATTTCACATTTGACGGAGGACTTTCCATTAAGACAGAATTATTACAATTCAAGGTTATCATCTTTAGTGTTACGCTCACCTGACTCCCACGGAGGCGCTGGCCTGGTTCGCGCTGCTGTGACCTCTTCTAAGGTGATGCGCAGGGTTCGGAAGACGGACTGGACCGGGCCCCCAAATCTGGCTAGTCTGGCTCGCAGAAGTATCCTTCTGTAGGCGAAAATAGGGGATTAACTGTCTGCGGGGTAATGCAATCGGCCTCCCACTTTCCCCTCTCACCCTCCTCAAAACCCTTCTGTGATTCCTCGTAGCGTCTCACCTTAGGGTCTGGAAGGACAAGCTCTCCATCCTGCTTCTGATGCAGGGGCGCGTTGGTATCCAGTTACTTCACTGGATTTTCGGATTGGTGAGAACCAAACTTGCTTGGCTTCCAGGTAAGTTTTTTTGATAAGAGGTTCCCCTTGTGTCCATGCAATAATGTACTAATGCTAGTGTCTTTTTCCCCATAGGGGCCGGGGTATGGAATGCCGGGGAACAGGCACCGACCCGAGATGAGAGGTGAAATCCTCGTAGAAATCAGGTACGTCTTTAATGAGCGTCTTTTGGTAATGTCTTTTCATTCGCTCATTAACGCTGATGTCTCTTTTTCCCCTTAGGGGCCGGGGTCCGGAAATGCCAGGATGCGGCGCGGACCCGAAATGAAGAGGGAATGAATCAACAGGTAGGTCTTAACATGGAGATTTAGCTTTCCTTATTCCCTTCTCTCTCTCACCTTTTGTTCTGGTCTTTTTCTCCCTAGGCGCTGTGGCGTGACTGCGAATCCGGATGATCGCTGCTGAACATGGAGGTGCCCTGTAAAGGTGAGTGGAATGCGGCACTGCAGCGATCGACGCGATGAGCTTTTAAATAAAAGTTTTCCTTTTCAGAATTGTCGGCGAGATGTCTCCGGGATGTGGTTTTAGCAGGTAAGGTCTTTTCCTTCTTCTGTTCTCTTCTTCTCTTCCTTTGCAGGTGATCCAGGATGCTGGCAGCTGTAGCAGAAGTCAGGATGCAGGAGCAGACACGGTGAGCGTCCAGCTGCTAGATGCAGAACAACGCGAAGCACGTGTGGCTGTTCGGGTGGGGTTTAAATAGCCTTGGAAGAAGTTCCAGGTATGTATCCTTCCTCCAATTAGGTATGTATCCTTCCCCGACCACGCCCGGATGGTAAATTAGTCCCACAGGTAAAGTAGTTCCTTTCAGGCCTCAAGGAGGCCGGGATCCTGCAGCATGGTCTGCATCAGGTAAGTGCACCCAAGCACTCCCATAATGAGCCTGGCGCCCATGGCGCCAGGACTGATGTCTTTTATGAGCCTGGCGCCATAGGCGCCAGGACACTGTCCAAAGGGCCCCTATATGGGGTTGCTGGGTCCTTCCTTGGGGACTGGATGTCCGCTTTCGGGGACGCAGGGCTTGAACCGGCTCCCCGGGAGCGGGCATCATGACAGCACTCCCCCCAAGGCCCCTCAGGTTGTTCCCTCCGGGGGTTTTGGTTTGTCTGGGAAGAGTCGGTGGAATTTCCTGACTAATCGAGGTGCATGCACATGGTCGCTGGGTTCCCACGACCTCTCCTGAGGTCCGTACCCCTTTCAATCAATTAGGTAGAACAGTTTTGACCTAAACATTTTTGAGTCTAAAATGTTCTTCACTTCGAATTCGGGCTCCCCATCTATTAGAATAGGTTCTGGAGGTTTGAGTAGTCGGGTTCCAGGTACCACTGGTTTCAGAAGTGACACATGAAAAACAGGGTGAATTTGCATACTAGCTGGTAAATCAAGTTTAACAGCCACTGGGTTAATTATTGCCGTAATAGAATAAGGTCCCAGATATTTTGGGTTAAAAGTTCGAGGCCCTTTGAGTTGTAAATGTCTGGTAGCTAACCACACTTGATCCCCAATCTGATACGGAGGTGCTTCACTCCGATGTAGATCAGCATTCTCCTTGTATTTTCTCTTGGCTTGTTGTAAATGCGTAGTTGCCTCTTTGAAGGCTTGGGTAATTGTAGAATGCAGATGTTCTACTGCAGGCATTCCGAGGTTCTGAGGTGAGTTAAGGTTTGAGGTTCGAGGGTGATGCCCAAACAAAGTATAAAAAGGACTATGGCCAGTTCCAGAGTGTACCGAATTATTATATGCGTATTCGGCTATCCAAAGAATGTCTTTCCAGTTGCTTTCAGATTGCTGTAACATACACTGTGAGTACTGCTCAAGGGTCTGATTTGTCCTCTCGGTCTGACCATCGGTCTGAGGGTGGTGACTGGTCGATAATCTTACGTCGATCTGCGCCATTTGACAACATTTGCACCAGAAGTGGGAAATGAATTGGCTTCCCCGGTCAGAGTTTAGTTTAGTTTAGTTTATTTATTTGTACCGCGCACCGAACCCTGGGGTAGCTGGGCGCCGGAGACTTAAAAACAGTTACAGCATGGCAAAAATATACAGTACAGATTGTGAAAAAACAACAACGGCTTAGTAGACCGGGTTACAGGTGGTCAACAGAGGCAAGCAGAGAGAAAGTGCATTAAACGGCATTTTTGTTGGAAAGCCATGTTTTTGTTTTGGCTCTAAAAGTCCAAAATGAGGGTTCTGCTCTAAGGTATGGTGGCAAAGCATTCCATAGTTTGGCAGCTAGGACCGGGAAGCTGGCGCCGCCTGCTTTTTTTAGGGAGAATTTGGGAACAGAGAGGCAGTGTGCGTATGGAGTTCTAGTTGGTCTAGTTGAGGTGTGATTGTGGAACTTGTCTGCCAAGTATTTGGGTGCGTCGTTAGAGCGGCATTTATGGACGATGACGAGGGATCTGAGGGAGATTCTGTCTCGTACTGGGAGCCAGTGAGCATCTTGTCTGAAGCTGGAGATGTGGGCGTTTCGTGGGATACTGAGGGCTGCTCTGATGGCATTATTTTGAAGTACCTGTAGTTTGTTCAGGTTGTGTTCTGATGAGCCAAGAAAGAGGGTGTTGCAGTAGTCAATTTTTGAGAGCACTAACGCTCTGGCTAGTGTAATGCAGCTAGAAGGTGATAGGAAAGGTTTGCAGGCGTTGATGAGCTTATTGGTGTAAGCGGTTGAAAAGGCAGTTGCGTTCACCTGTCTTTTGAGCGAGAGAGTAGAGTCTAGATAAACCCCAAGGGTTTTAATTTCTTTGGCTACTGTGATTAGGTTACCGTCTATGTTGATGGACGCGTAACGGGGGTCTAGTTTGTTTAGCCGGGGTTGGGAGCCGACAATGAGGAGCTCAGTTTTCTCATCGTTGAGGCATAGGCCGTGCTCTGCCATCCAGGCTTGGATCTCTAAATAAAGGTTGTTGATTTTGGTGGAGTCCTCGTCGTAGCACCCTGATAGGGTGATGAGAACCTGGGTATCGTCAGCATAGTTTGTGTAAGTGACACCTAGATTATCTAGGCGGTCAAACAATAGCTTTGTGAAGATATTGTATAGGGTCGGCGAGACGCACGAGCCTTGAGGAACGCCGCAGGTGATGGGGACAGGGAGTGCTGATGCCCCTGGGGAGAAGACTCGGGTGGTTCGGTTGGTTAGGAAGGACTGGATCCAGGCAGTCGCCTGGTTAGAGAAGGCCGCAGAGGTCATCAGATGTTCTGTGAGGATCTGATGGTCGACGAGGTCGAAGGCAGCTGATAGATCTAGCAGTAGGAGAATGGCTAGATTACCCTTGTCCTTTGCCTCGTCCATCTGGATTTTTAGGTCCAGTAGGGCTGACTCTGTTCCATGCCTTGGCCTGAAGCCGGATTGTCTGAGACCCAGGAGGTTGTTGTCTTCCAGGTGCTTCTGTATTTGCAGGTAGGCCACTCTGTCTAGGATCTTTAGGATGTAGGGAACGGTGGTGATTGGCCTGAAATTAGTTGGGTTATTGGGGTCTAGATTAGGTTTTTTTAGAAGTGGCATGACCCAGGCCTCCTTGAGGCTACTGGGCACTGAGCTTGATTTGAAGGATGCATTGATGAGGGCTGTTATGAAGGGGGCCAGAGTGTTGGCGCCTTCTTGGATGATGGGAGCTGGGCATGAGTCCCCTTGGCATCTAGAGGGCTTGAGGCCCTTAATGATGCTTTCCACTTCTTTAGTGGAAACTGGTGAGAAGGAGAAGGGGGGGCAAGTAGGTGTTTTGGGGGTGGTGGGCGGAGGGTGGTTTGTTTTTTTGGATAGGCTGAGCTTTTTCTGTTCGATTTTGGATTGTAACATGGTGATTTTGTCTGCAAGGGCTTTTTGAATCCTCTCACACCAGTCTGCATCTTTCACGCAGGTTTCAGCCAGAGTGGGGGGGGATTCGAGTTCCCTAAGGATATTGAAGAGCTCTTTTGTTTTGGATTTGGCGTTCTCAATTCTGTTATCATATGTCTCTTTTTTGGCCTTAAGGATAGCAGTTTTGTAGGTGGTGGCTGCTATCGAGAGTTGAGTTTTGTTGGAGAGGTTGGGCATTTTTCTCCAGGTGGCTTCTGCGGCTCGTTTGGAGTTTCGGAGGATTTTTAGCTCTGGTGTGAACCATTTGTTCATATGAGCTGCCGGTTTGGCTTTGGTGAGTTTGAGTGGGGCGATGGTGTCTATTGCTGATTCTAACGTTTTGTTGTAGAGGTCAGCGAGTTTCTCTGCATCTAGGTTGGCGTAGTTTGTAGGGGTACAGATATTGTCTATAAGTGGGCAGAGGTTTTGTAAAGTAATGTTGCGGTTGTTTCTGGTGAGGGTTTGGGGGATGGTAGGGGTTGGAGAGTTTGGTTGTGAATTCCCTTGTATGGAGAAGGAGATGGCGTGGTGGTCAGACCAAGCAGTTTGCTCGTTTTTTGTAATGGTCGTAGAGCAGTTGAGATCCGCTAGCCAGTCCAGGGTCCTGCCTTTGTTGTGGGTAGGGTCTGTGATTCTGAGCTTGAACCCTAGTTGGGAGATGGTGCTTTCCAGGGAGAGTGCAGAGATTAGTATAGATGGGAATCCATGTAGCCGAACAATATTTTTGAGGAATTCTTTGGCTAGGACAGAAGCTGAAGGTAAACCTTTCAAAGGAATAAAGTGGGCCATTTTGGAAAACAAATCCACAATTACCAGAATAGTATTGTACCCCGAACAAGGAGGCAGGTCCGTAATAAAATCCATTTATAGGGTGTGCCAGGGTGCTGGTGGTATGTCTAGAGGTTGAAGGAGACCGGCTGGTCTTTTCTTTTGACTTTTATTTTGGGCGCAAACAACACAGGACATCACAAAAGATTTAACATCTTTTCGCCAAGAGGGCCACCAAAATTGTCGTTTCACCTTTTCCTCTGTCTTGGCAATACCGGGGTGTCCCTCTATTAATGTATCATGATAACCGGAAATAACTAATTCGTGTAATTCCTTATGTGGCAGGAATAAGCATCCTTGGAAATAAGGTAAACCATTATCTATGGTAAAGTCTGATCCCTTTTGTATCCATTCCTGTAAGGTTGTAGGGTCCAGGAGTTGTTTCACTCTGGCTTGAATGTCTTCAAGCGTCTGTAACGAAGTCATGCCTAGAATCCTCTGTTCGGGAATTATTGGTACTGGTTCTGAGTTTGTATCAGATTCTCCCATTCCAATTCGGGATAAGGCGTCTGCTTTGCCATTCTTGCAGCCAGGTCGAGAGGTAATCACGAAATCAAATTCAGCGAAAAACAAAGCCCATCGGAGCTGCCGTGATGGCTGAGCCTTGGCGGTTTTCAAATACTGTAAATTCCGGTGATCAGTGATCACTGTGATGGTATGTCGAGCGCCAAGCAGATAATGCTGCCAGGCTTTAAAAGCGGACTTAATGGCTAACAGTTCTTTGTCTGTGATTGCATAATTAACCTCGGGTGCCGAGAATTTTCTGGACCAAAATGCTACGGGATGCAGTTGGTTGGTTTCGGGATCTCGTTGGGACAGGACAGCTCCCATGGCTAGGCTGGATGCGTCAGTCTCGACAACATAAGGGAGATCTGGACGCGGGTGTTTCAATTTAGGTGCGGAGGTAAACTTAGCTTTTAAATCCTGAAAGGCCTGCTCGGCTTCTTCAGACCATTCAAAACGTTTATTTTTCCTCAAGAGTGCAGTAATGGGTTGTACCACGCGTCAAAATTCTGGGATAAACCTGCAATAGAAATTGGCAAAGCCGAGCATGCTTTGAACCCCTTTTACAGAGCTAGGTGATGGCCATTTGAGGATGGCATCCACTTTTCTTGAGTCCATTCGGACTCCTTTGGGTGTCAGGATGAAACCTAGAAACTCGACTTCTGTGGTATGGAAAACACATTTCTCCAATTTAGCAAATAGTTTGTGTTGGCGCAGTTTTTCAAGTACTGCCCTGACGTGTTTTCTGTGATCAGATTCCGAAGAGGAGTACACCAGAATGTCATCAATATATGCGACAACACAAACATCGATGAGTTCCCGAAGGACATCATTCATGAAGTATTGGAAGGCAGCCGGCGCGTTACACAATCCGAAAGGCATCACCTGGTACTCGAATAATCCGTATTTAGTACAGAAGGCAGTTTTCCATTCGTCGCCTTCTTTAACTCGTACCAGATGATAAGCCCCCCAGAGATCTAACTTGGTGTATATGCAAGCGTCCTTCACCTGGTCAAGGAGTTCAGGGATCAGAGGCAGAGTATAACGGTTTTTAACCGTTATCTGGTTCAATGCGCGGTAATCGATACAAGTTCTAAGGTCGCCTTCTTTTTTGGGCACGAAGAACAAAGCCGAGGATGCCGGGGACTTTGACGGGCGAATAAAACCATTAGCTAGGTATTGATCCAAATATTGTCTCAAATGCAGATTCTCAGGTTCGGTAAGGGCATACATCCTGCTACAATGGGGTTGTGCACCGGGCACCAGATCGATTTGGCAATCGTACGATCTGTGAGGAGGTAACGTGTTGGCCTGTTCCTTTTGGAAGATGTCCTGAAAGTCTTGGTATTCCGGAGGTAGTTGCATGGAGGCAGAGGTTACAGATGCTAGATTAATCTTCAGGTTTTCTGGGTAGCAGGTTTGTGTACAATCCGGGAAGGTTATTCTCTTAGCTCGCCAATCAATTCGAGGATTATGTGTCTCTAACCAAGGGATTCCAAGAATAACCTGAAACTGTGGAGCCTTGATTACATCAAACACAACACCCTCCCGATGGCCGTCGGGACCAATAAGAGTCACCTCAGTAGTGGAATGTGTTACCGGTCCAGAGGCAATTTCAGTTCCATCGACTGTGGTGATGACATCTTTGCTGGTTTTAGGACAGAGAGGGAGGTCAATCCTAGAGACCAATTCACGATCCACATAGTTTCCAATAGCCCCACTATCGATGTATGCCTTTATTGCATGCAACCGCTTAGGGTGTTCTGGATCTAGGAGAACCATTGGCACAATGAAATGCGAGGTCTGAGAGTTAGTTTTCAAGCTCGGCAAGCGGACCCCTACACTTGTCGGGGGGAGTCGTTTCCCGAAACAGAGTCTTCATGGTTTTTATCAGCGGCTCCTACCGCCTTTCGGGGCGGTTTTGCCGGGCAATCTCGTAGAAAGTGTCCAGAATTCCCACAATAAAGACATAATTTTAACTGCTGCCTCCTTTCACGTTCCTTTTGAGTTAAGGGTCCTTTAACCCCTCCAATTTGCATAGGCTCAGAGACATCAACGCCCTTGGGATTAGCATGGGTCTTGACAAACACCCGGGTCTCAAACCTGGACTGATCTGCTTTTCTGTTTTGAAGTCTGTGATCCAATTGGACCACTAAGTCTATATACTCTGTGCATTCTTGGGGCGGATTTACAACTTGGGCCAAGACATCTTTAAGTTCTACGCTTAGGCCTCGATAAAACAACGTGACTCTTTTATCCTCTGGCCATCCCGTTTCCACAATTAGTCTATTAAAGGTTGCAATATAGGATAGGAGGTCCTGGTTGCCCTGTCGCAGGGATAGAAGTTCGTCATCCAGAGCCTGCCCCTGAGAGTGTCGAGCAAATAACCTTTCCATGCTTGCTTGAAACCTTTGAAAATCACGGAGAATCGGGTCATCTTGAGTAACCAGTGGAACTGACCAATCGGCAGCGCAGCCGCTGAGATATGACAATACAAAGGCTACCTTGGTCTGATCATTAGGGAAGGCCCCAGGTCTGCATAGGAAGTGCAAACGACACTGATTCATGAATACGGCGAATCGTTTGGGGTCCCCAGCAAAGCGTTCGGGTGGGGCCAGCGGCATGTTTCCAGGTAGATTAATCTGCACAGGGTTACTGGAAACCACAGGAGCGGGGTTCCCTCCGGAACCGGGTAGAGGAGTTTGCCCAGCTTGACCTTGCAAAAGCTGTCTGGCCAGGTCATCAGTTCTTTCCTTTGATATTATTAATTCCCTCCTGAGGGCATTAGTCTCTTGACGAGCGGCATGTACTTCGGCCCGTAATTCCCCCAGTAATTGGGCCAACTGATCAGTCTCAGAACTTTCCATAGCGCTTGGGTGGGAATTTGTAGGAAGGCTTCGCGTTCTGTTACGCTCACCTGACTCCCACGGAGGCGCTGGCCTGGTTCGCGCTGCTGTGACCTCTTCTAAGGTGATGCGCAGGGTTCGGAAGACAGACTGAACCGGGCCCCCAAATCTGGCTAGTCTGGCTCGCAGAAGTATCCTTCTGTAGGCGAAAATAGGGGATTAACTGTCTGCGGGGTAATGCAATCGGCCTCCCACTTTCCCCTCTCACCCTCCTCAAAACCCTTCTGTGATTCCTCGTAGCGTCTCACCTTAGGGTCTGGAAGGACAAGCTCTCCATCCTGCTTCTGATGCAGGGGCGCGTTGGTATCCAGTTACTTCACTGGATTTTCGGATTGGTGAGAACCAAACTTGCTTGGCTTCCAGGTAAGTTTTTTTGATAAGAGGTTCCCCTTGTGTCCATGCATTAATGTACTAATGCTAGTGTCTTTTTCCCCATAGGGGCCAGGGTACGGAATGCCGGGGAACAGGCACCGACCCAAGATGAGAGGTGAAATCCTCGTAGAAATCAGGTACGTCTTTAATGAGCATCTTTTGGTAATGTCTTTTCATTCGCTCATTAACGCTGATGTCTCTTTTTTTCCCCTTAGGGGCCGGGGTCCGGAAATGCCAGGATGCGGCGCGAACCCAAAATGAAGAGGGAATGAATCAACAGGTAGGTCTTAACATGGAGATTCAGCTTTCCTTATTCCCTTCTCTCTCTCACCTTTTGTTCTGGTCTTTTTCTCCCTAGGCGCTGTGGCGTGACTGCGAATCCGGATGATCGCTGCTGAACATGGAGGCAGCTTCTCTCTTCTGATGCAAACCCTACTCGCCTGCCAGGCAGTCTTCCCTCGATGCCAGTAACCTTCTCTTGCTTGCAAGCCCTGCTCGCTCCGGACACGAACGGTATGCTCTCTCTCCTGGAGGCGCCCACAGCTCCTACTGCTCGTGCTCTGGGTTGGAGGTTTCCACACCTGTGTCCACAATATGGCCACCTTGTCCTGGGCCACACACGTTTCTGGGGTCTCTGCTGGCAATCTGGCTCCTGGTCTGGTACCACGACAGCTGCTTCCACACATGAGGGTTCCCTGCTGGCCTCTCCCACTCAGCCTCCCTCTTGCCCTTGTTGCCTTCATTTTACACACCTGCACCCAGTTAACAGACTGCAGGTGTGTATCTTTACTTAGAATTGCCTGGCCATGATTAAAGGGACATGCGTGACTCTCTGCAGGCATCTTCTTCATCCCAGTACCAGAGTGGTATTATTAAGGTATACTGTTTACTACTCTGTCTCCTCTTCCTTGTCCCAGTACTTTTAACTGTCAAATATGGGGAAATGAGGAGTGCAGTCTTGCAGTAGCCCATAAATGTTGGGGGATGGTTAGGCTGACCATTATTAGGAAAAGGGGGATACAATGTCTCGCCTGAGGGTACCCCATTTCCAGACTCCGAGGACCCTCCACCCTGGTGATCCTCCCTCGTTTCTCCACCCCATGGGTTGGGATCCAAGAGTGATGGACTTTCACTGGCCACCTGAGAAGAGGATCCATGGGGTGCTTAGGAGTGAGAATACCCTCAGGTTTCTTTCACTCTACAGTATTCATCACATATGGTTCCCCCAAAGACCTGGCCTCTTATTCCATGTTATTTTACATGACTTGCATCATTAGCTTTCCCCATATCAAAAGAAGATTTTTGGGTGTCCCTGTCCCAAACAGGATCTCTTGATAGAAGTCCTTCCATTTCCCATAAATGAATTGGGGAATAAGAAAAATCATTTGAAAAGTCATTGAAAAGGTTGTCTGAACCACTTGAAGGATCCATTTATCAAAATATACTACCCAACACCAACTGATTTGGAAGATCAATTATTACTGCCACTAATAATGATACTTCCTTTCCTAACATGGTAACATTTATTTGGGTTAATGCATGCCCTTTTGTTTGACCCTGAACACAGCCTAATGTCCTCTGTCCTGTGGGTTTCCATTCTGGATGAAGATCAGCTTTTATGGCACAATCCTTACTTCCAGTATCTAATTGGGCCCATATTGTTCTTCCTTGTATTATCACTGGAATTGTATATCTTCTCTTCTCTCCAGTACATAGCATAAACTTTGTTTCATCTAAAGACATAGCTTCTTTAGAATGATAAGAGATAGTATTTTCACAAGATTGTTCAACCTCTAGTTTTTCTTGTTCATCCTTAAGGAGATAATGATAATACAAGGGGCATTGATGGCTCAAATATTTGAAACTCCCACGGATAAAACATTCCAACTCTATGGGAGGGATATTCTTAGAGTTTCTCTGTTCCCTTTCTTGGAAATCTAAATCCCCAAAATAGGAGGTTTAAAAGTTTCTACCAGTCAATAATAGAGATTCCTTAGACACATTCTTTAGTGAGGTTAATGTACTATGAGGTCTACATTTTTTCTTAGAAAGACAGTTATTAGAAATAGGACAAATAATTCCTTTACCCTCTTTCAAAAGTAAATCTTGTTTTGGGACATATTTTCCAAAATGAGTCATTCATTTAGATGAATTTAAAGATGATTCAAAGTCTAAATTACAAGTTAATTGATGGAAAAGATTCTGGGGATTTGTCTGGTTCTGTTCAAAACATGTTGGTATATTCACAGTCAGCTTCCTCTGTTATACAAGGGGAGAATATTTTCTTAGCATGGTTGTCATCTGCATAATTCTTAGGTTTATCATTACTCCATGTTTCCCCTACAATATCATATACTAACTTTCCAACCTTCTAAATCTTACAAGATTCGAGAAAGATGTTTAGGAAAATAAGCTTTAATTCTTTTCCACAAGATATAAGGGGAAATATTTTCAATCCCCTTTCTTGCAAGGGTATGACATAGACAGATGCATTAACAGGATACTCTGTGCTTAACTGTAATGAACTAGTGTTTTATCCCGTCCTGAAATTATATAATGTTAAGGACAAAAAGGGTGGTATAAATTACCCGCTACAGGTTTCCTAACAGGAGAAATAACTTGCCTATACAATTTTGGAAAAGTTATGCCTACATTAACCCGGGAAAACCAACAGTTCTCATAATCTTGTTTTCATTTTCCTTTTCCCCTGATGACAAACAGGTCTGAGCTTATTTCTTCCCCAGCCATAGATGTAATAGAGCCAAAATCTGGGGAGTGAGCATAGGACCTGGTAGGGGAGGGAGTATGTCCATGCCACTATTCGTCTCATCTGACGTCAGTAGGGTTAGCATCTACCATACTCATGTGGGATCTCTGGTTAGTTTCAACTGAATCCGATCCCACTACTGACACCATATGTGAAGTGGCAGAAATGTGAGACAGACACAAAGTTGAAGATTTCCCAAAGTGTGCCATTTATTCAAACAAAAAAAGGGGTTTTGATAACTGCATAATGTTCCCTAACTTAACAGAGAGGTCCCTACCTAGCATACTAAAACTAAAGAAAGACATAGGGCCTCATTACAAGTATGGAGGTAGCCATGCTGGGTACTGGGTCTGGGTTACTTGAATGGGGAAATACCGGCCATTCTGACCTTGGAGGGCCCGGTATTTCCCTATTCAAGGAACCCGGACCCGGTACATCCCCATTCCCATTGAGCCCCCATAGGACTCATTGGGAATGGGGAGGATGCTAACAATGGGCCCGTTAATGATGAGCCCGTTGTTAGCATCCTGCTCTGCTCGCAGTACCCGCTAAGGATGCCTGGTTTTTCCAGGCGTCTTTAGCGGGACCCGCGAGCAGACATCGTAATGAGGCAGTGGGTGTTAACGGTGCCGGCAGCTCTACCGGCGCCATTATTCCCCTACCGCCTGGGTCATAATGAAGTCCATTGTGTCCAAAATACTTCTCACATTAATATATACAATCAAATTATACAAGGAAAATATGGATGACCTTTGGCTCAAAATAGATCTACAATATACTTCTTCTAAGGATGATTGACTATTTTTCCAAATACAGGTTCTAAAACCAAATGCAATTGTTATGTTTTCATACAATACTTTCTTGAAAAGAAACCACTTATTTGTGAAGATAGCACATCAGTCTTTCTCAACACTTCTTGTCAGGATAGCACAAAGCAATTTTGATTAATTGGTTTGTCAATAAATGATAAAGTACATGAACTCTCTTTATTCATTAAAAGTTATTTTCACATATATTTCTGCCACAATTATATCAAAACATCATCTTCTTTCCTGGTCCACACACCTGTCAGGACTAACCTCTATAATCCCTTTCCTGGTATCCTTGCCTGCCAGGAAGAAAACTCCTACAACTAACTTCAAACTTGACGATAGTCTTAATTCCGATATTCTCCACACCAATCTTTTGGTATGACTTCACAATCTCTTGGCTGCTGGCAGGTTGAGATATATGCTTTCCAAAAAGTAAATCTCTCAAAAGGGGATCTGTATGTCAGTTGCTTTCTTAAGGGTATTTCACAACATCTTGGCTGGTGGTATTGCTGGCTGTGAACTTTTCCCAGTGATTGTTTTAATATGGACTTCTCGTAGCCTCTTGGCTGTGGGTAGAATTGGTTCGAGGCTCCCTTCACTGATAGTTCACCCAAAGCCTTTTGGTATTCTGTTGGCTGTGGGTAATGTTGTTTACAAACTTTCCCCTCTTGAATTCCCACAAGAAGGAATTTCCCTCTTTGCCACTCTGTTTTTGTTTCCTTTATCTAGTTGGTTTTCATGAAAGAAATTCTGCTTTGTTTTTTCAACAGTTCGGTATTCAAAATTCTGGTTTTGTGACCGCTGTCAAGGCATCATGAAGTAAAACACAGACAACATATTCACTTTTCTAAAATACATTCTTTAGTTCTCAAATGTCAGGATGCAGTAAGGCCTAACTTGCTCTATGCTAAGGTGGGAGATCCCAACCTAAAGAAACTAAGTATAGTCTGTGTTATTAAGTTCAACTCAAAAGTCTGTCTGTGTCCAAAACCTATACAATGTGTAGGGATGTCAGCAACCAAAGAAACAGTGTTCAAAAAAATAAAGTTCTGAGCTTCTTCCAGCTCCTGGCTTGCTTGTAAACTTTCTCTTCCCCAAGTTCAAAACAGTCCCACGAAAAGACGTGGGGGGTGCCCTTTCTCATGTTCAACACAGTACCAAAATCCCAGGGTTCCTTCCCCAAGAAGGCAGCTCTTCTGGATTCAAATTTACAGTTAATTCAACTTTCTGAGCTTTCCATATCGATTTAAAATCCACTTTGTAATCTTTCAGGCTTTTCAACAATGTATTTAGCTTGCTTTCTCTTTAGTCACTTTAACACTTGTAAAGCAAAACAGATTCAGCCTCTTTACGCTCCTTTGTTCATTCCAGGTAGGGGTTACTGGGTCTACGGGCAGTTGTCACACACCACGGTTTACCCATCACAGGTCATGCAAACCGATAACCCTGGGCCTTTTGTAATGTTCATTGAATTCTCATTGGACTTCTTTGCCAACACAGGCTTACTCTCTGCATCTGTGTTATTAGTCCATATGCACTTTTCTGCAACACACGTTGTGGTGTTTTATTCCTTGTCTTCACCTTGCTTTCACACTATCCAATAATGCTTATTATTTGCCTTTCACTTGCTTCACAAGCTCTGATTACTGGCTTTCAATTGGCTCATAATTTCACATTGTCCAGAAATGATTTTCTACTGGTTTTCACTTCGTTCGTAAATGCATATCACTTTCTTTCACTTATGCTGTGTTTTCATATATTTTGCATATCTTCGGTATTTAATAACTCTTTAAGTACTTTGCAGTTTGCTCGGTATTCAATATTTTCCATTCCGTCTCCAGACCCATTCAATACAAATTTTCACTCAGCTAGCATCTTCCTTTGTCCACAGTGTCAGGATTCCGACTGTGCCTAATGCAGGTTTGGGGCATTTGGTACACACCACGCACAAAGAGCAACATCCTGGGCTAGGGAAGAACAGGCAGTGGTCCAAGCATCTGTATTTTAGGACTTTGTTGTGCCCTATTTGTAGAATGCAAGCCTGGAGGCAGCAGAATGCAGCGTTCGGCATCAGGACCAAGAAAGACTTCAATACCCAGCATGCTCGCGCCTTCGCGAGCAAAAGAACTACTTCGGGACAACGCCCGAGGACCAGCGCATGCGCGCGACGCGCGCAAGGATCCCTGCTTGTGCTAAAGGAGTTTGACCAGAGAAGACGTGCAGATCGAGGGCTCCTGCAGGCAGCGACCCGCGGGGCCAAACCCCGCCTGTGAATACTGCAGGCCCCGCGCACCATGACAGATAAGTGCATTCCTTTCTTGGGCTAAACTAATGTGAACAAGCGACCGCTAACGGAACGCTTACAAAGAATAACAGATACTTCCAGCGTGCGTCTGGAACACGCTGGTTGGGATTCAGCGTTGGGTGCACACGTCGGGAGTGGGGTGAAGCCTAGCACTGGAAGAGATTCCAAAGTCCGTCTTGGCGGAACATTCACCCGGTGCCAATTAGTTTGTGTGAAGTAACACGGCCTGACTATACTTGGAACGAATGAATGTGTGATTGTGCCGTGTGAGGAAACACGGTTGTTGACATTACACTCACACCTGTTTTTGGTTTTCTTGTAGCGGCGCTCCGCTGTAGTGTACAGCAGGAACTCGTATCGCGCCGTAGTGTTACGGCAAGAACTGGGGCAAGCCGCATACCTCTCAGCTGCATCACACGAAGCTAAGTGTCTCTTGAGTTATTCTATTACCGTGTATAGTAATACTTGTTCTAGGGGTGTCTGTGTGAACAGCTCAAGAAGTGTGATAGGAACGCTTCTACCAGAGTAACGTACTATGTGCATCAATCACCATTGTGTATAGCGTGAGACCCAACAGGTCTCTGAGGTTCTTGCTGAGTGTAAGAGTGAGTGTAAGGGCGGAGTGCCATCGATCTCAGGAACCCCACAAGGGGACAGCAAGACGGACCTTTCCCTATAACCCCCTTTACCTACCATTCCCTTATCCCTTCTTCCCGGTTACCCTAACTTCCCCCTACCTATCCAATCCAGCGGACCCTAACCCTCTTTCCCCGGCGGGTTACGGAAGCCTGAGTTTATTACCAAGCCAGGCACCAAGACCCAACAGGGAGGCAGGTGTAGGTGCTACCTCCGCGCAAGGTTGAGTGTCTGACAGTAGCACAAGCCCAAGTATTTTTAAGCGCCTGGGTAGCACGACACCATGGAGGAGGTTTTGGCAGCATTACGGGAGTTGAAAGACGAATTGCCGGCCACCCGTCAAGATTATGTAAACTTAGCTGGTCAAGTGCATACCCTTACTGTGCAGAGTAATGCCCAAGCTACCCCCTTGCCCAGGGATCAGGTTCCACCCACCCCAGTTCAGGTACACGTATCTACTGAACCGCCCTTGCCCTTGTCAGCCCCGGAAAGGTATCATGGCGATCCACAGCGTTACAATCAGTTCATCATGCAATGTCAGCTGCATTTTATCACCAAGCCTACTATATTTCGCAGCGCTCAGTTCCGTACAGCATTTGTAATCTCTTACCTGGGTGGGGATGCTGCATCATGGGCTACGCCCCTGGTATCGAAGGATGACGCTATCCTGTATCATTGGGATACTTTTCTAGAGGAATTCGGTAAGATCTTTAACCGTAAGGCAGCAACTCTAATTAAAGACAGAGAATTACTTACCCTGCGTCAAGGAGGTAAGGACTTGGTTACTTATGTAACCACTTTTAATCGCTTAGCGGTGGAAACTGATTGGCCAGAGGAGAAGCGCCTGGCTTTGTTTTACCAAGGGCTAAGGGATGAGATGAAGGACCTCATAGCGCAAGTAGACCCACAGCCTGAAAGCTGTTCCTCCATGATAGACCTTGCATTGCGTCTGGATCAGAGACAAAGCGAGAGAAGGCAGGATAGAAGGAAATGGGATTCGAGACCACTAGCCAGATTAGACCACCAACCAAAACCTAGTAAGAATGAGAAGCCAGTGGACGAACCCATGCAGATAGGAACGGTGCGTGGGCCGTTAACCAAAGAAGAGAAAGACAAAAGACGTAGGGAAAAGCTTTGTTTGTATTGCGGTAAAGGCGGATATTTTGTAAGAGAATGCCCTGCTAAACCCAAGGGGGAGCTGCTGCCGGGAAACGAGAAAGCTCGCCAGTAAGGGTGGTCCGGGCGAGCCAATTAGAAAACACCCCGACGCACTTGGCTAATACTCACCACGTACAGGTGGTTCATGTGACAGTCTTTGGTTATATCAGTTGGGCGGCCAAGCGGGTTCCAGTATCATTGATGATAGACTCAGGAGCCACGGGCAATTTCATTGACCAGGACCTAGCATGTAAATTGGGAATACCTCTACACGACAAGGAATGTAAGGAAGAAGTGCAGTCAGTAGATGGGTCACCACTCACTTCTGGCCTCATAACTAAGCAGACTAGGTGGGTACAATTGGAATGTAATTCCTAGCAAAATGAAGACATTAGGTTCGATGTAATTGCAGCACCCCAGTTCGGAATGATCCTCGGGTTGCCTTGGTTGAGAACCCACAATCCGGAAGTGGACTGGACTCGGGGTACCTTACGTTTTTCGTCTTACCACTGCTTGGAACATTGTCTCAGCAACCCCGCCAAAGTTCCGGAAAACCCTAAAATCCAGGGTACGCCTAGGCAAGGGCACGTAATTGGGAGTACAGAAACCCTACCAGCAGTCTACCAAGCCTATAGGGATGTTTTCAGCAAGGCCGCAGCAGAAACCCTAACACCTCATCGTACATTTGATTGCAGAATAGATTTAGAACCAGGCGCAGCACTTCCGTGTAGTCGAATCTACGCATTGACCGAATCAGAAAACAAACACGTGCGAGAATACATAGACACGAATTTGGCTAATGGATTTATACGTCACTCCATGTCACCGGTGTCGTCACCCTTGTTCTTCGTCCCTAAGAAGACCGAAGAACTAAGAACTTGTATTGATTATAGGGCAATCAACCGAATAACCGTAAAGAATCGATACCCGATTCCATTGATACCCACCTTGTTAGATCAGGTGCGAAATGCTAAAATCTACACCAAACTAGACTTACGAGGGGCTTACCATCTCGTGCGGGTGCGTGAGGGGGACGAGTGGAAGACTGCTTTTAGGACCAAGTATGGGCTCTATGAGTATCAAGTCATGCCGTTCGGACTCTGCAATGCACCCGCCGCCTTTCAACATTTCCTAGACGAAGTTTTACGGGGTTATTTGGATCTTTTTGCCATCGTTTACATAGATGACATACTTATCTATTCCCAGAATCTAGACGAGCACCAAGAACATGTTAAGGCTGTCTTGCAGCGATTAAGAGAACACCAACTATATGCCAAATTAGAAAAATGTGTATTTCACCAAACCACAGTAGAATTCTTGGGATTTGTTCTCTCGCCAGAAGGAGTCACCATGGACCAAGGCAAGGTGAGAGCCATAGTAGAATGGCCTTCCCCCACGTCTGTTAAGGATGTGCAGACTGTCCTAGGTTTCGCCAATTTTTACCGACGGTTCATTGACGGGTTTGCCCAAAAAGTACAGCCGATTACCCGTTTATTGAAAAAAGGGGTTGTGTTTCACTGGGATGAGGCGGCGGAGGCAAGTTTTCAGACTCTGAAGAAAGCGTTCACAACAGCCCCAATTTTGTTACATGCAGATCCCACTCGTCCCTACGTCATAGAAACGGATGCTTCGAGTTACGCTCTTGGTGCTATTCTATCCCAACGAGATGGCACTGGTCAACTACACCCAGTAGCGTATTTCTCTCGCACCTTGTTACCTGCAGAACGTAACTACGTGATAGCGGATAGGGAATTACTAGCTATCAAAGCGGCGTTCAGTGAGTGGCGTCATTATCTAATGGGAGCCCAACATACAATAACAATATTGACCGACCATAGGAATCTGCAATTCCTGAAGTCAGCCAAGGCTCTAAGTCCCCGTCAGCTGTGATGGGCCATGTATTTCGCTGACTTTGATTTTGTGGTCACATACCGTCCAGGGGTAGAGAACAAGAAAGCGGACATCCTGTCCCGGTATCCAGAACCTGAGGTCAAATACGATACAGAAGAGGAACCAAAACCCATTGTGCCACCAGCATGGATCATAGGTAGTGTTGTAGTGGATGATATGTTTACCAACATCAGAAAGGCGCTAACAGCACAAGAGCTGGCCCAATGGAGTGATCCTAGCAAGAAAAAGACTGTTAAGGATGGGCTCCCCTTTTTGGGAACCAAATTGTATCTGCCCACGACGGCTATTCAGCAACAAGCAGTCAGGTGGTGCCATGACTCGCCCTTCGTGGGACATCCCGGAATAGCCAAGACTTACGAACTACTGACGCGTCACTTCTGGTGGCCCAGAATGAAACATGATGTTCAACAAATTCTACGAATATGTGAATGCTGCTTACGGAACAAGGCAGGTCATCAAAGACCAGCTGGGCTGTTACGCCCTTTACCCACACCACCAGTACCGTGGCATACTATTTCATTAGACTTTATTGTGGACCTACCAACGAGTCATGGTTTCACCACTGTTAGTGGTTGTAGACTCCTTGACTAAGCTCGCACACTTCATCCCTTGTAAAGGGGTTCCCACGGCCAAAGCTTTAGTTGATCTTTTCCTCCAGAACATAGTGCGCCTTCATGGTATCCCCCTTCATGTTGTATCCGATCGAGGGGCGCAATTTACGTCACGCTTTTGGCAAGCCTTTTGCGCCAACGTGGGTATGCAGCTAAAATTGTCCACTAGTTATCATCCAGAAACGGATGGGCAGACTGAGAGGGTGAACCAAACCCTGGAGCAGTACATCCGTTGTATGACATATGATAATGAATCCTCTTGGGCAGATGTCATCTGGCTAGCAGAGTTAGCATACAACAACTCGGTGCATGCATCCACCAAAGTAACTCCTTTCTATGGTACTTACGGCTTTCATCCACGTTTCCAACCGGTGCCTCAAGTGAGCTTTGCAGAAGTTCCGGCTGTTACCCAGAATAAAAAACACCTTGAAGGCGTGTGGTGCAATATCATCACTAATCTAAACACTGCCAAATCAAACTACAAGAGATATGCTGATGCTAACAGGGGACAAGCTCCAGCATACAAGGTCGGGGATATGGTGTGGCTGAACATGCAAAATCTTCTCTTGCTAGGCCCACGTAAGTTCCAGCCCAGGTTTGTGGGTCCATTCCCTGTGGAAAAGGTTTTAAATCCCGTAGCAGTTCGCCTCACTTTGCCAACACAAATGAAAATTCACCCTGTGTTCCATGTTGCATTGTTAAAACCCGCCCCAGCATCCATTTGCCCCAAGAAACCTCCACCTGTCACTGTTAACGGGGTTCCTGAGTTCGAAGTAAAAGCAATTTTGGATTCACGTTTTCGTTTGGGGCAATTGTATTACTTGATAGATTGGCTGGGTTACGGGCCCGAAGAGCGCTCTTGGGAGCCAGCGTCAAATGTTCATGCACCCCGGCTGATACGTGTTTTTCATAAGAACAACCCCTCTAAAGCAGGCCCTGTTGGGAGGGGGAGTACTGTCAGGATTCCGACTGTGCCTAATGCAGGTTTGGGGCATTTGGTACACACCACGCACAAAGAGCAACATCCTGGGCTAGGGAAGAACAGGCAGTGGTCCAAGCATCTGTATTTTAGGACTTTGTTGTGCCCTATTTGTAAAATGCAAGCCTGGAGGCAGCAGAATGCAGCGTTCGGCATCAGGACCAAGAAAGACTTCAATACCCAGCATGCTCGCGCCTTCGCGAGCAAAAGAACTACTTCGGGACAACGCCCGAGGACCAGCGCATGCGCGCGACGCGCACAAGGATCCGTGCTTGTGCTAAAGGAGTTTGACCAGAGAAGACGTGCAGATCGAGGGCTCCTGCAGGCAGCGACCCGCGGGGCCAAACCCCGCCTGTGAATACTGCAGGCCCCGCGCACCATGACAGATAAGTGCATTCCTTTCTTGGGCTAAACTAATGTGAACAAGCGACCGCTAACGGAACGCTTACAAAGAATAACAGATACTTCCAGCGTGCGTCTGGAACATGCTGGTTGGGATTCAGCGTTGGGTGCACACGTCGGGAGTGGGGTGAAGCCTAGCACTGGAAGAGATTCCAAAGTCCGTCTTGGCGGAACATTCACCCGGTGCCAATTAGTTTGTGTGAAGTAACACGGCCTGACTATACTTGGAACGAATGAATGTGTGATTGTGCCGTGTGAGGAAACACGGTTGTTGACATTACACTCACACCTGTTTTTGGTTTTCTTGTAGCGGCGCTCTGCTGTAGTGTACAGCAGGAACTCGTATCGCGCCGTAGTGTTACGGCAAGAACTGGGGCAAGCCGCATACCTCTCAGCTGCATCACACTAAGCTAAGTGTCTCTTGAGTTATTCTATTACTGTGTATAGTAATACTTGTTCTAGGGGTGTCTGTGTGAACAGCTCAAGAAGCGTGATAGGAACGCTTCTACCAGAGTAACGTACTATGTGCATCAATCACCATTGTGTATAGCGTGAGACCCAACAGGTCTCTGAGGTTCTTGCTGAGTGTAAGAGCGAGTGTAAGGGCGGAGTGCCATCGATCTCAGGAACCCCACAAGGGGACAGCAAGACGGACCTTTCCCTATAACCCCCTTTACCTACCATTCCCTTATCCCTTCTTCCCGGTTACCCTAACTTCCCCCTACCTATCCAATCCAGCGGACCCTAACCCTCTTTCCCCGGCGGGTTACGGAAGCCTGAGTTTATTACCAAGCCAGGCACCAAGACCCAACGGGGAGGCAGGTGTACGTGCTACCTCCGCGCAAGGTTGAGTGTCTGACAGTCTGACACACAGCAAGCACCTGGAGCGCCCGGTATGAGTGTTGTATATATTTCACTCACCGGTGTACGGGCCCTCCTCCGGGTGCTTTCACCTTCCTCCCTGGCTTTCACTCGCTCTCCACTCTCTCGTCAGGAGCTCCGGCGAGCAGCGCTCACCTCTTCTGAACCATCTTGCTGCTGCTTGTGGCGTATTGGAGACTTCTGTGCCCCCCACCTCCAGCTGTATACTTGCGGCTCAGGGATCTACAGTACTCTCGACCCTCTCATGGCCTGTCCTGGCCTTGGTGTCTTTCTCGCTCTGCTGCAGCGCTGGCGTCCTTTTCACCGGCCCTTCTCCAGCCTGCTTCACATCATCCTGGCTTCCCAGGTGGTTCCCTCTCCCCAGGCGGGTCTCTCCTATTCACCTGCACCCGTAGGCTCACAATTTGCTGCAGGTGCAAATCCTTTGCCTGACTATAATTACTTCTGTCAATGGGACATGCTTGGCCCTTACAGTGGTGTTCCACAGTCCTCTTCCTCATTCCATTACCAAAGTGGTGTCCAAAGATGCAAGTGTGCATTGCTCCTATTTGCCTTTTCCTTGTCCCAGTCTTAAAGGAATATGAATGAGGGACAGTTGGTGTGTGTGACAGTGGAGAAGACTGGTAATAACGTAGGGGAGGGTAGGGTGTATTCTGACAAGGGAAAGGGGGATACCATGCCTTACCTAAAGGCATCTTTCATACATTGCTCAAGGTCCCTCCAAGGTTCCTCCACCCAGGTGATCCTCCCTTGCATATCCACCCCCAGGGTAAGGATCCAAAAGTGATGGCCCTTCCCTGGACACCTTAGAGCAAGACCCATGGGGAGTAGATGGGAGGATGTCCTCAGGTTCCTCACGCTGTCTTAATACACAGAGCGCCCCGGGGTTAACATTACCTTTCTGCTAACTCACTGGTTCCATGCAGCGGCTCCTGCTGGTGACGTGATTTTCATCACTCCTACCTCCAGAGCCTTGCCTCCACCCCAGGGGAGTGTCAATGACCTCCCCAGCAGGGGCTGTGGTGGGTGTAGGGGTAGCAAAAAGCAGGAACCTGTCACTGTGCAACCGAGTGAGAGCAGGCAACAACTCCTGCAGTAGTCAGCTGCTTTTAATTGCACAGTAGAGGTTTACCAATGTCATATACATTTATATTGATAGTCCACTGCTCACAACATCCATTAACCCTTGGTGTGTATTAAAATACATGTACCTTGTATGACACATGAATACACAATAGTTCAAATAGATGTACCACACTTAATATTCATGTTCAATGTCATCTGTTATCACTCAGTAATCAACACTCAATGATTGTGTCTCACATTCTCATATACCAAATAAATCCTTTTAATAATGAGAAATATGTAATAAAGAAACATCATAATTATTATCATCACTATACACACCACACTTAGGGTCTCATCATGAGTTGGGCAGTAGCCCTTAAATGCAGCAGTAATTCTATTACTGCTGCATTTAAGAGCTGTCTCAGTCATGTGTCTGGCATTAAATGGGAGTTTTTCCAGGTAGAAAACTTTATTTTCGTCCTGTTTTGGCACTATTAACACAGCGCTAATTGCATAGCACCACCCCCCAAAACCATTGGGAATGGGGACTTACCAGCCCCCACAGCTCAGGATCCCACGCAAAAAGCACCAGACCGAGTGGCAGTGACGCAAATAGTGTTGGGTGGTATCCCGGTGCTAGAGCCGGTATACCGCTCAACTTGTGATGACGCGCTTAGAATGAAGTAAACCATTAATTGAAAAGTTGAACCATTGTCATTTGCCTCTACCTCAAGTCCAGATTAAGACAGATCAACCTTGTCCAAGAAATCAAAGTCACCTTATAAACCAACTACCTGCCTAACCAGGTCATGGTAGGCAACCTCACAAAACATGCAAGGCAATCTTGCACCTGCCTCACCAAATTATGATAGGCATTTTCATAGAGGCATCTGCCTCAATCATTAATCAATACCCCAATAACTTTCTCAATGTGATATCAAATGCAGGGTAAAAAGATCTTCCTTATACTCACTGACTTGAAAAGATAGGGAGTCGAGGAGAACTGGAAGAAGACTGGATGCCTGAAAAAATGGACATTTCAAAATAAAAATGAAAATAATTGAAAATATGAAAAAGTTGAAAAAATAAATAAATAAAACACCTGATGCTGCACCTTGGGGTTTTCATTAAAAATGCATAAAAATATGATTAAATGCTTCAAAAAGAATTAAATGTCCATTGGACCTACTGTTGCCAGGATGTGGCCCATCCAGGATAAGTTGTCTGCTACTAGGCTATAAGCTGATTAAGTTGCCTTGAAGAAAATTAAAAACCATCCCCCAAACAGCAAAATAAATCAAAATAGCCAGAACCCAGTTTAAGGTTTCAGAAATCCAGAAGAAGATTTAGGAGTGGAATCATCCCTCCTATCAGGGGAAGCCTTTTCTGTTCTCCATCTTCATCCAGCCATCTGCATGCCCCTGTCTTCATTACATCTCCCTTGTCCCGAACAGCCTTCTGCCCAGTCTGAGTTAACTCAGCTATATACCCTCTGCGCCTTCCCTATTTGAACGCTCTTCACGCCTGTCCTTCAGAGAGCCCTTGGAATTTCGCCAACAATTTCAGTCGACAACATCTTTCTCTTGCAAAGACGAGGACATGGTCCAGTCCTTCAGTGAACCCTAGGAATCGGGTCAACAATAACATTTCATTAAACAACATCTTTCTCTTGCAAGGACATGGTGCTGTCCTTCAGTGAGCCCTAGCAATTTTGCCAACAATTGTGTTTCAGGTCACTGCATTTTCACATGCACAGCATAGCAAACTTGCCAGTGTAGTATAGTTACCCATTAAACCTACACAACAGAACTACAGCAGTCCTGCTTTTTGTAGTTCGTTGTGTTCTGCTGTTATCTTATGTTTTGTATTTACCGAGAACATTGGCTCTCTTCCTGGAAAACCCTAAACAGCGATTAATGGGGTGTTTATTTAAGCAGAGTACAGTGTACCTAGTTTCAAGGTCACAGGTGCAGAGCGCAAAATAATGAAAAAACTCTAATGTAATCCATTGTATCATGGAAAAGTGACACTCGGCCTGCATTGCAATGTGTTTTCATCATGTTGTGCAATTCAATTCATATAAATGTGTTTATATCACACTATGCATTATAGCGAGGAGATCTGGAGGCCTGCATTGCACATTACATTAAACTGTTCTCACCGCACAGTGTACAAGCCAGTCTACGATTCAATCATGGGCCATTTGAAGCATGGATAAAAATGAACAGACATAGAAAATACATGTCACAGGATTTCAGCTTTGCAGGGGTGCTTCTGCTTCTAGTCAGCTTTCTTCCACCTCTCTGTAAGCCTCAGGTAAGTTGCGTGATGGTCTCCGGTAGCGACGGCAGCTCCCTTGCTCTTCTGATGCTCTACCCGCCTGCCACATGCTGTTCTGGAAGCTCGTCTTCTCCGATGGGCTTCCTAGTAGTACGCGGACTTCTGCTGTGCCTACTTTGCAATTCTTCTTGTTTTCTTATGTCGCAGTAGCCTCTGTAAGCAGGCTTCTCTCTGTGTCTTCCGCTGCACTTCAGATGATGGTGTCTGTCTCTGCTGCACCTCCTGCAATGCCATGGACTGCTGTTTGACCTTCTTCCTGTGCTTCACCTTCATTTCCCTGCTGGGTCACAACTTGGGTTTTAAATATCCCACTCAGGTGTTTCAATAGGCAATGACTAGACTACACCTTTGGAGATTCACCATTCAGAGTCCTCATTGCCTCTAAGCTTCTCTTCTTCCTCCTCAGTACCTTTAGCATTACGGGAGCTGACGTCCAGAGACGAGGGTGTAACATTAAGTTGTTCTATGTTTCAGATAAGTTAGAATGTTCTGTAAATTGAAAGTTACTAGAATAAGTGGAGCATATCGAAAGGGGCTGTAATTTCACATTAGACGGGAGGACTTTGCATTAAGACAGAATTATTACAATTCAAGGTTTTAATCATTAGTTCACGAGTCTCTGAGGTTCCAACTTTACTCTGTTCAACTGACTTTTTATAACAGGTTCTTTTCACATTGATATTAGAGGGGTTGGTAAATTGCCAGTATACCATTAAATGTCTGGGAATGATTTCATCTTCATTTTCAGAAGAGGAACATTGCGTCCCTCCTAGTGGAGTCACCACTTCCCCGTGATAGCCTTCTTCTCCCATGTGATCCATCCCCCTGATACCACCTCCAGGGTTAGGATAAGGTAGCGTCTGCCTTCCCGTGACCACAGGGGAGGAGACGTTGTGCTGGGTTTTGGTGATGACACCAAAAGATTCATCACACTACCCTAGAATAGCTCTTAAGATCTGGATGAATAAAACATGGCTGTTTTTGCCCTGGTCTCATCATTTAGCTGTAACACTAGTAAGGAGAACCTGCTGAGCCCCTTAGGTAGCAAGGGACTGAAAACTCAAGATTGCAGTCTTATTGGAAAGTCTATCAAATGCTGCACCCCCAAAACCCATGTCTATCACAGCCAATGCACTGCTAACCACCATCCCGCAGGCATCATACCCTAGTCCCTTTTTTAGGTGAAGGTACTGCAAATTATTTGAGGAATCCACATTCCACCTGACATCTTTTCTGCACCTCGTTCCATTGTGAAGAATCTCCTGTAGGGTTGCACATTAAGGAAGGAGAAATGGGTGACTGCGGTCTTCAAATTTAAGGCTGTACTTCCATTAGGCCTTAAATTATTGCCTCCCATAACCTCTAGCAGATTATGGTAATGGCTGATCTGAGTTTCCACACTAGCACTTTTTATCATCTGCCAGCTTGCAGATGCTTTTTTGTTCCTCAAGGAGTACAATGGCCCTAATTACAGTTTGGTGGTATGTGGTAAAAGGGGTAATAACAGGATTACTGCCACTTTTACCAGTTCCCCAAATTAGGGCTGTCAGAAAATGGCTGGCATTTCTCCCAGAATTGAATCCGCTGGTGGAATTACTGAAGAAACAGAAAATGGCAATTGCACCACATTACAAGTTCAAATACTGCTGAAATACCCCCGGAAATGGCAGTAATTCTTCCAAAACACAGTGCAGTTACCTCCACCCAAAAGGTGGAGGTAAATGCTAACAGGTGAATGAAACAAAGCTACAGGTGCACCCAATGCACTCGGAAAGTGTACATAAGGCCTACACATTCCACAAGCACACTATTCCAACAACAGGCTGCAATTAGCAGTTGCAAACTTTGACATTCGGGACCACACATTGGGATGCAGAGGCAGTAACAGCACCACAGAGCACATGGAGCAGAGAGGCAGAGGAGACGCCATGCAAGGTGAAACCCCATCAGCATTAGACTCGCCCCCACACTCCTACAATTCAGAAAAGAACTAAAGACCCAACTCTTCAAGGAGTCTCTTCTTCTCAACACCTAGGCTATCACGTTGAAACACACGCGTCACCTGACTTGATAGATGCTGTCCACCACCCCCCCCCGATCACCCTTTACAGCTGTACCCCTCCTCTGTGTCCCTCTGTATCCTACTCCCCGCTGTATATCTGTTCTTTTGTTACCTCTGAAAAGCGCTCATTTATGCATCTATACTGTTGTATTCCTCTGTAAAATTCTCTGTTGCTTCTTGAAGCTAGGTCTGCGCTCAATAAATATAATAATAATAATAATAATAATAATAATAATAATGATAATAATGATAATAATAATTATAGTATTATTATTATTATTATTATTATTATTATTATTATTATTATTATTATTATTATTATTATAATTATTATTATTATTATTATTAATGCCATTCCCCAGGTGAGGACATTACCCTGGGCACTTACCAATGCAAAGCCTGATAAACATCCAAACGTCCCTATCACCACTGCTGAAGCTCATGTCGATGCAGTATTCCTATGCAACAGGCACATGCCAGCACATAGTGGGCATGCTGCATGGCATGTCAAAGCCCACATATTCTATTGTGCAGGTGCAGGTGCGGGATGCACTGTTGCAGCATGCCCCAGCAGATCTCCCACAACACCACCCAGGCACTGATCAATGCCACAAAGGCAACATCTGTCTCCCATACCAACCTGACCAATGTGATAACAACCCTAGACTGCATTCATGTTGCCGCTCAGGCAGCAGAAGAGGTATACTACAAATGGAAGCAGTACTAATCAATGAATACACAGGTGACATGTGATGCAGCCCTCATCATCACACACTTCTGCGCCTGCTACACTGTGTGCACCCCCGACACTGTGGCCCTGCGGCACAGCACACAGCCTGGCTACATGGAGAGACACTGAGGGCAACAGACATGGCTACTGGGTAAGTGCAAGTGCCATCACACATTCCAAACTTCCATCACAAGGTAAATGGCACATGAAAGGGGCACACAATCCAATGTAAAATCAATCAGTGGCCAGTCGCAGCCCTGTGCATGCAGGACCTTCTCTTCAACCACACAAATTACAGAGACCAACCCACAGGAATATGCCCTGCATAAAAAAGCCATAGCGTGGCAGTAAAAAACAATGGCACAGCAAGTGAGTAATGCATAGGGAATCCATGCATATAGAGGCAATAGCACAGTGTACCAAGCGCAATGATTATGCAACACTGGCAAACATTGATGGAACGTACGCGTCAAATGATGAACGACATTGCACAATAGCAGGAACACACAAACAATACAAATACACAATAACAAGTGTACACCCCCAATGGGCACATTCATAACTGCAGAACACTGGTTCTACACAGTCAGCATGTACCTGGATAATCCAGTCACAGTGTATGAATGACACAATTGGTGGATGAGAGATGTGTGAAAGGGGTATCCCAAAGTGTTATTACACATGTACCCCCATAGAACATGATGCTTCAAGGAATTACAGTAATACTCAACCATGTTGTTCAACTAAGCTGCCTAACGTCATATAGAGAGTGTAGATGAACATGTCATGTACAAATGCAACACATCCTCATTTTAATGCTACTAACACCTGTACCTTTTATCCTTACAGGTGGCTCTGGATACTGTGAGGGATTAGAAATGTGAGACAGACACAAAGGTATTGTTTTCTCAAGGTTTGCCATTTTATTAAATAAAAAGGGGTGAGATAAACACCTATCTTTCCCTATCCTAACAAGGATGTCCCAGCCTAGCAAACTAAAGCTAAAGAAAAATGACCTAGTGTCCGAAATGTCTCTGACTCTCACACTAATACACACAACAAAATGATACAAGGAATGTTAGGCTGTTTTCAGTTCAACAAAACAATATACTAGTTAAAACTTAAAGTTTTCAGAAAATACTCCGTTGGACCAGGGTTGGACTCCCTTCCCCTGGATCAATTCAGGAATATCCTGAGCAACGTTCTGATTCAACAAAGTTCTGATCAGTGAAACAAAAACATCATTTCTATCTACTGCGTCCTCCACTTGATGAAGTGAATGTCTCTTTCCCAAATGTTTGTTCACAAATCAAAACAACTGTTGTTCTCCACAGTATCCTCCTTGGTAAGGCACATGTCTCTCTCTCAAAACAAAAGCTCATAAATCAAGGCAATTGTTCTCTTTAGAATGCCAACCAATGTTAGCATATCACACTTCCTTCAAATGAAACACGTTTGTCAGGATAACCAGCAACTATCTACCTTTGGTGATGCAACCGTTTGTAAAAAGGATTATAGAGTTTACAAGTTATTTCCACCACACCTCTTTCTCATGAGCACACTTCTTTAAATCATCTTCTTCTTTGGTGCTATATTCACCTGCCACGACTAACTATTGTGATCCCATTCCTGGTGTACTCGCCTGCCAGGAAGAAAACTCCAACAACTACAATCAATATTAGTGGCAATATTTGTTCCCAGATTCCTCACACCAGTATCTCTTGTGATGGGGTCTGAATAATGGCTTGTTAAGGATTTCAATCAGGTGACACACACCTTGGTCTCAGACTAGTATGTAGCGCACAACTGAGATGCTTTTCTCCTTATCTTATACAGATTCAATTTGAGATGGTACACAACTCGTATCACACCCCTTTTCAAATACACCGGGTCACAATGGACCATGACCAGGTTGGTTAGTAAACTGCAATATTTATTTATTTATTTTAAAATTCAAAATAAATCATACAATTTTTAATATGGGCCAGCAATCACCAATGGGGTGATAATTATCATGAGAATGTAAGCAATGCACTTGGTTTAACCTTCTAGTGGAACATATACAAAACCTCAGGGAATAGGAGCACTTTTTGATTTAGGATAGATAGCACCTGAGTTAGGATTTCCCCCAGTGATGCTCCCTCAACCCACAAATAATCAATTCTGAATGGATAGAAAGACACAGCAGGTAATCAGGAATAAGAGGCAGAAAACGAATCCAAATCCGACCTTCCATCACCAAGTAAGAGTGGAAAACGGATTTTAAACCCCTTGCAATGTTATGAAATGACACTCGGAAATGGACAAATAAATAATTAATGTGTAGTTAAAACTCTGAGGTAAAGATAATTTCTCACTAAAGCAACAATGCATAGACACTAACAACTACCAGCAATGGATTAGCAAGAGCATATAATTCGAAAATGAATGGAAAGTTTAAAAAAAATTGCAGCCAAATGACACATGTAAAAGATGCATTTCCTTTCAATTTCCGTGTAAATTTACTCAAACGGTTTCTTCAAAGAATGGGTGAAATATTGCAAATCGTGATGCGGGTTTTAGTCTGAGGGACAGAGGTACATCACAGGGATATTACAAAAGTGAAAGAATGGGGGTAGCTGGTGAATGGAGAGAGATTTAGAAGGTAGAGTGAGGTTCGTTTTTAAGAAAATATAACAGTGAAAAAGAGGAAATCGGTTTTAAAAGTGAAAGGCAAATTTGACTTAAACTAGGTTTTTTATGGCTAAGAAAAGAGGAACGCCCCCTTATGCTATGATCAGGGGATGCCCTGTCCCTATCTACCTGTTCAGGGTCCCTCCAGTTAGGATTAAACCTAGCACCCTCTTTCTCCAACCTCGCTAGTTTCTCCTTCTCAGACCCTACTTCTTGATAATAAGCAAAGATCTTAGCCTTTTGCTCAGCTATCAAGGCTTTACTGGCCTCTATGACCCGCTCTTGAGCTACCACCTGCTGGTGGAGCCCCTCTGTCTCCTCACAGAGGGCCTAATTGTCTCTCTGGGCTTCCTGTATGGCTTGGGAATAATGGGAATAATGAGACAATTTCTGTTGCAGGAGACTCACCTCCAGAGTTTGTGCTTCTTTGGTTTGGGTGTTCTCTTCCAGAGCACCTTCTACCCGTCTGGCGTGCTCCAGTAGATTCCCTTACGCTGTTTGGAGTTCATTTAGTTTCTGGAGGGCTAACTCACTTCCCTGTAACTCTGTTTTTAACTTGTTTATTTCCTGGCCTAGGTCGTTTTTCTCCTGATTTACGTTGCCCCTCTGTTCAGCCAGGTCATCCCTTTGTTTCTGGATAGTATTGAATTTCTGGCACTCTTGGTCAAATTCTGCTTGAGAGTGGAGGTCTCTCATAATTAATTTATTATTTTCCTCTTTTAATTTCTCTATCTGATCTTGTAGGGTAACTATCTGCTCTGTGCAAGCTCTATTAAAATGTATTTGTTGATTTAACTTCTGTTGACTCTCTTGCAGAGAGTCAACCTTTTACTTACACTCCTCTTTCAATGCCTCTAATTGGGTCTCTTGATCTGCATTATTCCGGTGTTGGAGAGCCAAATCCTCTTTTAATTTCATAACATAATTTCCAGATTCTTCCTCCAACTCTTGGCTCTTCGGTAATTTGTGTTCTGCGAAATTTAGATCGGTCTGAATTTTATTTAATAGTTCAACTTGATTCTGCGCAAGAGTTGTTTTCTTCATGCCTTTCCCGTATCACTCCCATGTGGAGATACATGTAGGTCGCGTTTCTAACAATTTTGATTTGCTCCTCTTTAATTTTTGGGGTCATATATAGCTCAATCAAAGCTTGGTGTAATAGGCCACCGTCCTGCCCCGTTTCAAGGTTCATGGCAGTGACCTGTTGTGTTGATTCTTGTAGCCAGACTTTTTCATCCTGTTCTGGCCATTCAACTCTGACAAATAGCTTGTGCAGAAGGTGCTCCCTAGCCATATTGATTTCTACTGTGGTCATTTTGGACATGTTCTTTCTTTATTAATTAATTTATTTATGTAAGGGTAACCTGTATTCTGTTGCTTTTCTGTCTATTTCGGGGTTGATTTTAGTTTTACACAGGCCTGGTACTTTTTGTATTTGTTTTTGGGAGGCGCTTGTACAGTGTAACACAGTATTTCAACCACCCTAAGTATAACTACCTTGCAGGTTAGTCTGCTGTGTTAGACTGCACTGGTGGTAACCAAATTCAATCCGGACTCGAGCCCCCAAATTTGTTAAGGATTTCAATCAGGCGACACACACCTTGGTCTCCACCTAGTATGTAGCGCACAACTGAGATGCTTTTCTCCTCATCTTATGTAGATTCAATTTGAGATGGTACACAACTCGTATCACCCCCCCTTTTCAAATACTCCGGGTCACAATGGACCATGAACCAGGCTGGTTGGTAAAATGCAATATTTATTTATTTCTTTTAAAATTCAAAATAAATCATACAATTTTTAATATGGAGCAGCAATTACCAATGGGGTGATAATTACCATGAAAATGTAAGCAATGCACTTGGTTTAACCTTCTAGTGGAACATATACAAAACACCAGGGAATAGGAACCCTTTTTGATTTAAGAAAGATAGCACCTGAGCTAGGATTTCCCCCTGCAATGTTCCCTCAACCCACAAATAATCAATTATGAATAGATATAAAGACACAGCAGGTAATCAGGAATAGGAAGCAGAAAACAGAATCCAAATCTGACCTTCCCTCACAAAAATAAGAGTGGAAAACTGATTTTAAACCCCAAGCAATGTTATGAAGTGACACTCGGAAATTGACAAATAAATAATTAATGTGCGGTTAAAATTCTAAGGTAAATACAATTTCTCACTAAAGCAACAATGCATAGACACTAATAATCACCAGAAATGGATTACCAAGAGCATATAATTCGAAAATGAATGGGAAGTTTAAAACAAATTGCAGCCAAATGACACATGTAAAAGTTTTCCTTTCAATTTCCTTGTAAATTTACTCAAATAGTTTTGTTGAAAAACGGGTGAAATATTGCAAATCGTGATGCGGCTTTTAGTCTGAGGGACAGAGATACATCACAGGGATATTACAGAAGTGAAAGAATTGGGGGAGCTGGTGAATTGAGTGAGATTTGGAAGGTACAGTGAGGTTTGTTTTTAGGAAAATGCAGTGAAAAAGAAAAAATCGGTTTTAAAAGTGAAAGGCAATTTTTACTTAAACTAGGTTTAATGGCTAAGAAACAGGAATGCCACCCGTGAATATAAAAGTTATGCTGCAGTTGTAACCCTTTACGCAGTGTACCCCTTTTCGCCTCATTACGACCCCGGCGCTAAACCATGGTGCTATTAGCACCATGGTCCATGCCGGGGTCCGCCATGGTGAATGGCGGAATTACCGCCCCATTCCAAGGTTGGCGGGCGGTAATTCCATATTCACCATGGGCCCTTCTCCATTCCCATTTTTGCCCCATAGGGCTCAATGGGAATGGGGAAGGCGCTAAGTACGGTGCCGCAAATTGCGGCAACGTACTTAGCACCAAGGTCCCTTTGCGACACCCTACTTTAACGCCTGCTAAAAGCAGGCGCTAAAGTCGGGTCCCGCAAAGGGACCTCGTAATCAGGCGTTCAGGGTTTAATGGCGCCGACACCTTTTACAGCGCCGTTAAACCCTTAACGCCAGGGTCGTAATGAGGCCCAATAATGACTTATGATCTATGCAAGACAGAAATGAAGAGAAAAGTGGCGCTAACACTTGGGGATCAAGGGCAAGATCACAGAGAATTCTGACAGTTTTAACAAGTTACCAGGATAGGGATAGGATGGCTTAGAGAGTGGGATAATGCCAAATGCAAGACAAGGTAGATTATGGATTTCTATGGGGTAGGGATTATACTTACAGTCCACTTTTAGTTTGGCATTTTTGGACCGTCAACAGGTTCTGGTCATTACACGGCAGCGCGCCTGGCAAAGGACAGCTGGGCAAAAGACAGCTGGGCAGGTCGGGTCTCCGGATGGCAATTCTGGTCACTGGATGGCAGAGGTACCTCTGGATGCAGTTAGTGGGCAGCAATTAGTGGGCAGCAAGCCAGGCTGGTTCAGGATGCAAAAGGTACCACTGCTTTCCCGTTCTTAATGGGAGATTAATGGGTTGATTCTGGATCAATGGCCTTGCTGGGAATAGGATCAGCAATGATTGGGTTTGGCAGTGGGCCCTGGAGTAGGGTTAGCAATGCTCAGGCCTTGTAGTTGGGATCTGGACTCAGCAGGATGAATGGAACAGGAATGCCAATGCAGGAAAATCAGGAAGAGGTGTGTGTCTAGAGTCTTATCAGGGACTTATTTATAATGTATAGTGACATCATCAAAGTATATGGCTGGGCCAACTTAGCTAAGCACACCTCTAACCCACGGGATTGGCTAGGGGTGCTAGTCTCTGCCTCACGCTTAGCTGGTTGGATTTCAAAGCAGGAGGGCAGATTCATGATGTGAGTTTAACAATGTCCGAAAACCTCCCACAGTTACCTTAGCTAAAATCCAATTTCGCCACAAAAGGTACATTTATACAGTTGAAATCTCTTAGCAAATTATATACACAGGTTACATATTTTGTGTAGAGCATAGCACTCCAACTATGCAATCCGCGAGACATTGTTTCTCCCTTCTAATACTTTTTGGTAATTTTGAGTATGAACGACCTATGGCCTAAAATTCCATAACTTTATACACATGTGTGGATTATCATAAGGGATGTAAGTATAAAATGTGCATTGGCATCATGGATTCTTTCCTTGTAATCCCTGATTCTTTGCCATTTATATTCCCAAGGGGTCAGTGAATTCTACCATGTCTTAAATGAAAGCCCATAAAATCACTTTTAAGCTGCGAAATGTTTACATTTTTACAAAGTCTTGCTGCAGAGATAAAAGTCCTTACATTTTTATTCATAAATAGTCTTTGGAAGCAAATGGCAGTCCTCTGTTCCAGTGGTATATGTATGAGTTATGAAAGAAAGATGAATGGATAAAAAAGTATGAGTTGGGTCTGTGATCAATCTGATGAACTATTATTATGAATTAAAATGAAGATTTTGTATTGGTAAAAACTTTTGACTATATACATATGGAATCCTGTCATCATTGTCTATTGGTCATTTTTTTATTATTATTGTGTATATTCACCTGGACGACCATAGAACTATACCAGGTACCCTTTGTGGATTCTTATATTTAGCTTCTCATATACTGAATTGCCATACTCTGAGTTGGGAGCATATCTCCCCCTCAGCTGAGATTCTTCTCCACATGCCGCCTACCGCTATGCGCACACTGCGCTGCTACTCACCTTCACTCCTCATTTCGGCATCAGCTGAAATTCTTCCTTCTGTGGCAGTCCCAGCACCTCAGATTGCCACTGCTTCAACTACCCCTTCCATGTCTCTTTCTTTCAGCTGTAACTAATTTCTGAGTTTAAATGTACCGTTCAGGTGCCTTGGTCTGTAACAACTAGACCACACATTCTGGTTAATAACACTTTATGATATGATATGATTGGTTATTTATAACACGCTTAATACCCTCAATCCTTACTGACTCTGAGCCCTTCTTCCTTGTCCCAGTACTATAGGCATTATGGGTAATGAAGTCCATAGTGGTGTTGGTCTTTTTATATTTAGTTAATTTTGACTGCTTTATGAATTGAGAGTTGTCAAAGTGAGGGGAGGTGGTGAAAAGGGTTTGTGATTTAACATTGGAGTGAGGACCTCTACCTAAGGTAGAATTATGACAATTAAGAGATGTCATATTTAATTCCTGAACTCACTTATTCTGTTTAGAGGATCTTTCATAACATGTTTTTTGGGTAGTTATATGAGATAAACTTGTACACTGACAGAATGCCATTAGGTATTTGATGTGGAAAACCTCCGTGTTTTCCCACATCTGATCCTCGGGGATCCTCGATCCAGGTGGCCATGAGATCGTCACTGCTCTTGTATACTGACCCTAGGGCCAGACAAGTGAGCAAGGTTCACCTGGATGGAGGATCCTTGAGGATCAGAGATAAAGGACCCTCAGGCGAGATATGGTATGAGAAGGTTAGGGATGGCGCACAAGAGACCTTTATAGGATATTTGAAGGAATAGCCTATTGAACCTGACTTTTTTCTTCATCCCTGTACCTCCCAAATGGAGAGGATAAAAATATGCAGCATCAAATTAAACCCAAAGGCTTATTTGCCTAGGCACTCCAACACCCCCTTAAGATCTGAAGTCAAAGCTTGTTTTAGAAGTCAACCCTTCTGTTTAATTGAAACTCGGTCTCAGAAGGGTGATATAAAGAATAAAACCAAAGCACCTCTTCGTTATACCCAAATCAAATCCCCTAACAATTTTCATAGCATCAGACTAAATAAGTGTGGGGATAATTACTTTCCTATGAAGAAACACTACAACTCCCATGATACTTACCCTCTCTTTGCTGACAAAACTACTGAGCTGAAGAATGTGAGGATTGTGGCTATGAAGATTACCCCTCACACTTTGCAATGGCCCTGTCCGATTAATGAGGCCAGGCAGGATCAGGCACTCAGTTTTAATCGCACACACCTGCCATACATTAGCTATCAGTGTGGGGATTAAAGGTGGAGCACACAGGCACACTTTGAGCGAGGCTGGCTACGAGAAGGAACAGCTCTCCCTGAGCTGCTGCAAACCAGGCAGCAGAGATCAGAGGGCCAAGGGGCTGTTCAAATGCTGAGAGGGGCGAAAGAAAGCCAGGAGAACAAACCATATTTCCAAGAGGCCACAAGGGTTCAGAAAGTGTGGCCAAGAATATTGAGTGAGCCTTTTTTTGAAGTATTCCAAGCTTGCCTGTTCATCTCCCAGGTGAACGATGGATTTGGGGAGGAGCAGAGGAGTCACTGGTAAAGACCTTGATAGCAGCATTCAAGGAAAATAAAATAAATAAATAAAATAAAAGAAGGCTCAAGCTCGACTGCGGGAAGCCTAAGTGAAGCCTTACTACGAGGTCCCTTTGCGGGTCCCTACCTTAACGGCTGGTTAAGGACGGGACCCGCAAAGGGACCTTGGAGGTAATTACGGTACCACAATTTGCGGTAGCGTAATTACCGCCTTCCACATTCCCATTGAGCCCTATGGGGGGAAAAATGGAAATTGGGAAGTGCCATGGTGAATGTGGAATTACCGCCCCCGCACACCTTCGAATGGGGTGGTAGTTCCGCCATTCACCATGGCGGACTCGGTAAAATACCGGCAGCAACCATGGCGCTAATAGCGCCATGGTTACTGCCTTCCGTGTAATGAGGCCCAGTGTGTTACAAAGAAAATGATGGACAAATCTTGAGCCCTAACGGGGGAAGCCGGAGTGAATTGTACCAATGTAAGAGTGTCAAGAAAGGCGCGGACATGGGTAAGGAAAACCTGAGGGGTCTATTTGAGAAAGTGTTGTACTGTATATTTGATTCAAGGCAGGGAAGCCTAAAGAAACTGTTTTGAACTGAGAAACGCTTGATGCCCAAGAATGAACTGTTGAATTGTACCAGCAAGCCATAGTGTGCCACATTGGGAGAACTGTGCCATCCACCTATCCTTTTCTTAACTTTCGAGACCCTGCGCCTTGAACGTGGGGAAGGGAGTTGTCACCTGCTTATAAAAGCCATTCTGACTTTCCTTTTGAACACAATTTTCCTTTGAAACATATTCCCTTTTCACATTTGTTATTTAAGAGTGAGGGCAAGGTTAGGTTTATAACACAGACACGTTATTTGATTAGACTGACTTGGACTTGTTTTCTTTTGTTTAATGGTAGAGTCTACTCCCATTATAGAGTTTGGGCCAGTAAGGAATTCTCCCAACCCTTTGACATTACAAAATAAAGGTTTTGAAAACTTGCATCTTTTTGTGTCTGTGTCTGCTGTTGACACCATGCCTTCCTCACATTGGGAATTATAGAACTCTCATCCTCTGAAGAATATGAATATTGCGTCCTTCCCAGACAATCACCCGCTTCCCCCTGACAACTGTCTCCTCCCATGTGATCCTCCCTCCTGATACCACGCCCAGGGTTAGGATCAGGTAGCCGCTGCCTACCCTGGCCACATGAGAGGAGACATTTGGCTGGGGTTTAGTGATGACTGCGCAGGATTCATCAAACTACTCAAAGATCCTGTGTCTCATACCACTTGTGCACACTCAGCACACACCTCAGGAGGTGGTCTACAATGAGGCACACATCCAGATTAGGCTGTGCATCGAACAGACCTTTGGCCTACTGAAGGGACATTTCAGGTGTCTCCACCTGTGTGGAGGGGCCCTCATGTGCAAGCAAGAGAAGGTGGGGAAGATTTTTGTTGTCTTTGCTATGCTGCACAACATGTGCTTCAGGCAACATGTTCCCCAGCACCCAGATGTGATGAGGCCTCCCCAGAGGACAACAACATCCATGCAGATGAAGTGCTGTCATGCAATCAGCACCAAGAAGGCAGGGATGACTGTCGGGTGCAGAAAAAACTCATAGACAATTATTGGTAGTCACATTTCATAGTACCTACTTGGTCTTTTATATACAGGCACCAATTAAAATGTAAACTGTCACTCAAAAATCAATGTCCTTTCTTGTGTCAATGTTGACTAGTTGTTTATTTTGTATATTTCAAAACACCCACACCGCCTCAGCCCCAACACCATCAACTCTCCCCACACCCTCATCTCCAATGCTATGACCCTTCCCACACCGTCATCCCCAACACATGATCTCCCCATATCCTCATCCCCAACACCATGACCCTGCCTACACCATTATGGTCCACAGTCTGTCACAAACATGTGTCCACTACCTTCTCCTCTTGTCACCTTTTCTTATTGGAGTGGTAGCACAACTGGTGCAGCACTGCAAGCACTTTGGTGGCATGCATGCCACATATGCCACAGTTGCGATGACTGATACAGAACTGCCTGGCTCATGACCCCAGATTGCTACATGGTGAGGGTTATGGCTCTGGAAATTTTATTATTGGTAGCTGACATATTCTCTGCCAACTCTTGCACCCTTTGGCTCATTAGGGTATTGCTTGCAGTGGTGACAGGAGCATGGCAACAAAGACAGCCCAGGGCATTGGCCACCCACCTGGAGGAGCCCTAATCACTGCATCCTGCATAGCTTGTGAGTGGCAAGCTGCTCCTGAGCAATCTGCTCCATCTTCCCCTGGCGCTGCTTCATCTGGGAGAGCCTCTACCACATGGCATTGAGTGTGTGTTGTTGCACTGACTTGGGAGACAGATGGAGGTGCCTTTCCTTAATGCCAGATGCCTGGTCTCCATGCACCTCATCATCTTCAGGTGGGGATTCTGTGTCCTCTGGATGGTCCCAATGGAAGGCACAGTAAGATAACAAGGGGGAGGGAGTAGAGTGCATGGGCAAGATGCTAGGCTGGGGAGAGGATTCCAGGAACATCTGCCTCACAGTGGCAGCTGGAGAGGTGGAGCCAGTCGACCCAGACTCAGATGCTGCTGTGACAGCGGATGTAGGTGCCTGTGTACAGTGCAGTGGCATGGTCAGCTGTCTGTATGGTGTCAGCACTAGGGTGGGTTGGTTGCTCCCTAGAATCAGCAACGGATGTGGAAGTTGGCTCTGTGGTAGGTGGTCCAGAAGGCTCCACCATGGCTGGAGTTGGGGCCATGACCGTGGCCCGTGTGCCTGTGCCCCCAGACGTGCCAGCAGCAGTGCCGTTGGACAGGGGGTCCTGGATATCCTCTTCTGGGCAATTTCCTTCCTGGGTGAATCATGTACTGATCACTACTTGGCACTTCCAGGGGCAGGCGTGCCGGATATAATGAGGCCTTCCACTGGGTCCTCAGGGTCTCCTGTGCCTGTTGGGAGAAAAGAAACATGCATCATTACCCTTGTTCGAATGTTCTAGGGTGTGCTCTCAGGAAGTGTACAATTATATTATGGTTGTCCCACAGTGCTACGGTCCCATGGGGACCTTCTTCATGAGGCAGACAGTATGATGGATTCCTGATGATTGGCTGTGAATCTAAACTGTTGGGAACATGTGCTTTGCCTGGATTGTGGTGTCATGTGCTACACGGTTGTGCAAGGTAATGCGTGCCCATGTAGGGCTGGCCCAATGTTGTATATGTATCCTGTACGACTGTCAGCTATGGTGGTGTGAGTGCAGAATTAGGTGGGACACAATCTTCATGGAGGCCTTGCTGCTACTAATCTGTTGCACTTGTCAGTTTGACCCAGACATCTACAGCTGTTGAATTTGGGCCATACGTTAAGTGTGTGGCAGCTATTTGGCTGATATGTTTATGCATGTGTGTCTAACATGCTGGAAAGAGGTGGTGGCTATGTACCGTGTGATTGGGTGACTAACCATGATACTTGTTGTTCCATGGCAGTTGAATATGTGCTACACGAGGGCCTCATCCTTCTCCATAGTGAGTCTTTTAGGGGGTTCACACCTACCGTGCCTCCTTATGTGAGGCATGACCTGTTACATTAATTGCTTCTGGATTGGATGAATAAATATCTGCTAGGAGACTGCGTGTGTATGTTGATATTCAATGGGTGTTGTTACGCAATATGCCCATGATTAACTTGTGTACTCACATGTGTCTTTATAGCTGTTGGCTCCGAGATACGCCATTACCACACCTGCTAGGTCTGCCATGTGGAGGATGCTGCTAATTGGCTCCTTTCAGGGTGTGAGCTGCAGCAGGGCAACTCTTCCTCCACCAGTGGCTTCTGTCTCCCGTGGGTGATCTGAAACAAGGGTGCCGACCGTGGCTTTGAGGTAATTTCACCTCTTACGTATTTCTTTGCTCTCCTGTGGCACAATCCCTACGGCCACCACCTTGTCCTGGATTTCACCTCCAAATGGTGTTCTTCCCCTATGAGAATACCTTCCTTTTGTGTGAACCATACAGCTCCTCTGCTTGGGCCATTACCTGCTCTGCGAGCAATCTGACCTCCTGCCCAGTGAATTTTGGTGTTCAGAGCTGCATTTCCAGCACCGTACTTCCATATATTTTTGTTGATGTGTTCTAATTTGGATGGCACTTCCTTGCTCGTGAGTGAAGGTGATTTTAAGTGGATTGAGTTTTTAAAGATGGTTGTCGCTGAACTTCCCGTTGGCATCATGATGGCTTCCCATCTGGTGGTAATTACACTGGTAGACTTACCATTAGGTAATTCCACCAATTTACAGTGGTAACAGTGATTCTGCTGAAAATTGGCAGATTTAATGTTGAGGTACTATTTTCGTGCTGTAATTCCACTGGCGGGTTTATCGTTATTGCTGATGGTTGATGCGCACACCCGTCTACTCATAATTCGGTGGTAATTCCACCAGAATCATCAGGCATAATGGTAATTCTGTTGGGGGGAATTAGCACCGACTCCCCGCCCTACTCGTAATGAGGGCCAAAGTCTTTATGAGAGAAGAGAGGGAGAAAAATGGGCACTAGAAAAAAAGGCCATGTCTACAAAAGGCCAGGGGTAGGAGTGCAAGGCTGCAGGTTGTTTTCCTTGTAAATCCTACTCCCCCATTCCGCTGACTAATCAACTCCACTCTAAGATCTCCTACCACCTTACACCACACACAACCCCCCCACAGAAAGGAACTGCAGGCAAATCCATTTGCACAGCAACACTAACCGAGCCACGGCTAAGCTCTCCTCCTTAGCCCTGTCACACTTTTCCACATCAGCTGCTAACCAGACCCAAACTGCTGTAGTCTATCAGATCTTGGGCTCATTCCTATTGATAACATACTCCCAAATCTCTCCAGCAAACCGATAGAAAGCAAATCGGTGCTCAGGACCTGAGTATTTCTGACCTGAACCCATGAACATTACAGGTTTTGTATCTGCCGTGACCATTGTCCCACTACTTAACCAAACCCGCTTTTTCCCTTACAGAGCCATGAGCAGCGAAGTTGCCAAAAGTTGCAGAAAGACGACATACAAGACAATTTTCATTAAATTACATGTTACAGTTTTGAAAGTCTTCGATACTAATGAGATAATGAGAAGAAACGTGGGGAAGGGAACCCTGCAAAGTGAATATTGAGAACCCGAGTCATGAAGTGAAAATAAAAGACGGCTGGAGCCCAACTGAGGGAAGCCTAAGTGAAAGTGTGTTACAAAGAAAATGAAGGACAAAACTTGACCCTAACGAGGAAAGCCGGAGTGAATTGTACCAAAGTAAAAGTGTCAAGAAAGACCCGGACATGGGTAAGGGAAACCTTAGGGGTCTATTTGAGAAAGTGTTGAACTGTATATTCGTTTCAGGGCAGGAATGCCTAACGAAACTGTTTTGAACTGAGAAACACTCGATGTCCAAGAATGAACTTTTGAATTGTACCAGGAAGCCAAAGTGTTCCACACTGAGAGAACTGTGCCATCCACCTATCATTTTCTTAACTGTTGAGACCCTGTGCCTGAAACGTGGGGAAGGGGGTTGTCACCTGCTTATAAAAGTCATTCTGACTTTCCTTTTGAAACACTATGCTCTTTTGAAACATATTCTCTTTTCACATTTGTTATTTAAGAGTGAGGGCAAGGTTATTGATATTGATATTGATATTTTATTTCTATGGCGCTCATACACAAGTGTTTCAGAGCGCAACAATGCAAGGGAAGGGGAACAGTGGAGAACAAAAACAACGATCTTACTAGGCCCAGTGACATTGAGAACGTGCAAGTGCAGGGTAGAGGGAGAAGGGGGAGAAGTGTATGGAAGGGGGAACAAAAGGCGAGTGCGGATCGAGAAGGAAAAAAACAAAAATAAATAAATAAAATAATAAATAAAAAGGCAACAAACAATGGGAGTGCAGCCAGCAAGTGGCAAGTGCTGGGTTTGTTGCAGCAGGCCATGTAGGTGTGAAAGTGCAGGAAGAAAAGGGGAGGACTGTATGGGTACAGATACAGACGCCAGTGCAGGGGGTGGCCCGGAGGCAGTGGGTGAGGGTGGCAAGATGATTAGGTTAGGTTTATAACACAGACACTTTATTTGACTAGACAGACTTGGACTTGTTTTCTTTTGTTTAATGTTAGAGACTACTCCCATTATAGAGTTAGGGCCATTTACTAATTCTCCCAACCCTTTGACATTACAAAATAAAGGTTTTGAAAACGTGCATCTTTTTGTGTCTGTGTCTACTGTTGATACCATGCCTTGCTCACATTGGGAATTATTGGACTCTCATCCACAGAAAAATATGAATACCGCATTCCTCCCAGAGGAGCCGCCACTTCCCCCTGACACACATCACCTCCATGTGATCCGCACTCCTGATACCACCCCCAGGGTTAGGATCAGGTAGCGGCTGCCTTCTCCTGGCCACATGGGAGGAGACTTTAGGCTGGGACTTAGTGATGACTCAGGAGGACTCATCACAATACCCACAGCTCCTGTGGGTCATATCATTTATGCACACTCCATGCGCTCCTCGGGCGGTGGTCTACAATGAGGCACACTCCTGAATCAGGCTGTGCACGGATCAGACCTTTTGGCCTACTTAAGCGTTGTTTCAGGTGTCTCCACCTGGCTGGAGGGCCCCTCATGTGCAGGCCAGAGAAGGTGGAGAAGATTTTTGTTGTTTGTGCCATGTTGCACAATATGTGCTTCAGGTGACAGGTTCCCCATCCCACAGATGTGGAAAGGCCCCCCCCAGAGGACAACAACACTCATGTAGATGAAGTGCTGCCACGGAGATTGCACCAAGAAGGCAGGCACGACCGTCTGGTGCAGCAAGCACTCATAGACAATTATTTCTAGTCACATTTCATAGCACCTACTCGCCTTTTTGTATATAAGCACCAATTAAATTGTAAATGTGTCCTTGCTTGTGTTAATGTTAATTAGTTGTTTATTCTGTATATTTCAAAACACCATTACCCTCCCCAAACCCTCATCCCCAACACCATCAACCCTCCCCACACCCTCTCTTCCCCAAAACATTACCTTACCATGCCCTCATCCCCAACACCATGACCCTCCCCCACACCCTTATGGTCTGCAGTCTGTCACATCAATGTGTCCATTACCTCCTCCTCTTGTCACATTTTCTTATTGGAGTGGTAGCACGACTGGTGCAGCGCTACAAGCACCTTGGTGGCATGCTTGCCACATATCCCTCAGTTGCGGTGACCAACACAGAACTGCCTGGCTCATGACCCCAGATTGCTGCAGGGTGAGGGTGATGGCCCTGGACAATTTATTATTGGTGGCAGACATATTCTCAGCCAACTCTCTGACCCTTTGGCTCATTGGGGTATTGCTTGCAGTGGCATCAGCAGCATGGCAACACAGACTGTCCAGCACATTGGCCACCCACCTGGAGGCACCCAGCACTGCATCCCGCATATCCTGTGACTGGCCAAGCTGCTCCTGAGCAATCTGCTCCATCTTCCTCTGGCGCTGATCCATCTGGGATAGCCTCTCCTAGATGGCATTGAGGGTGTGCTGTTGCACTGACTTGGGAGACAGATGGAGGTGCCTTCCCTTGATGCCAGATGCCTGGTCTCCATGCACCTCGTAATCCTCAAGTGGGGATTCTGTGTACTCTGGATGGTCCCAATGGAAGGCACAGTGAGATGACAAGGGGGAGGGAGTAGAGTGCATGGGCAAGATACTGGGCTGGGGAGATGATTCCAGGAACATCTGCCTCACAGTAGCAGCTGGAGAGGTGGAGCCAGTCGGCCCAGACTCAGGTGCTGCTGTGTCAGCGGGTTTAGTGCCTGTGTACAGTGCAGTGGCCTGGTCGGCTGTCTGTACGGTGTCAGCACTTTGGTGGGTGGGTTGCACCCTAGACTCTGCAACAGTGGTGGAAGATGGCTCTGTGGTAGGTGGTCCAGAAGGCTGCACCATGGTTGGAGTTGGGGCCATGACCGTGGTAGGTGTGCTTGTGCCCCCAGAGGTGGCAGTAGCAGTGCCCTTGGACAGGAGCGTCGTGGAGATCTTCTTCTCTGCAATGTCCTTCCTGGGTGAAGCATGTATTTCATCAAAACTGGTTAGTTGCTCATAAACCTTGTGACTCCTTGATCAAGGCTCTACAGTTCACGGCAAATGATTTGGCCCCCCATAAGCTCACTACCTCATGTACAAAAGAATCCGCCCCTGGTACTATTCTGAATTACGCTCACTTAAACAGAGATGCAGATAAGCGGAATTCATATGGCATTGTCTCTCCCTTGATCCCATTGATAAACTTGCCTATGTTGAAGCTCGAAATATCTACCAAAATACTATTAAAAAGACGAAAGTCCATTATTTCTCTGATCTAATCATGAATGCTTCTTGCTCCACTCGTGAACTTTTTGACCATCCCTAGTCGCACCCCAATCCCACTATTCATAATCAAAAACAGTGCAATCAAATTGCACTCTTTTTTAAAGAAAAGATTTGCAAAATTCGAGAGCAGATTAATGCTGATAGACAGAGGTCTGATACTCCCACTGAGATCACTCCCCTTCTGAGCTCTTCCAAAACCTTTCAGTTTAATACTGTGACTGACGCTGTGGTAGCTTCTGCCTTTCTTAAACTTAAATCAGACTCTCCTGCAAACCCTATTCCCCTGCGAGTGCTGCAATCTCTTCCTCACAACCTTGTGCCGCTATTTACTTCAGCTATTCCTTCTCTACTGGACACATCCATGATTCTCTTAAACATGCAGTTATCTCCCCTCTTCTAAAAAAGCCTCATTTAGATCCTGCCATGGCTGCTAACTATCGACCAATCTTGCTTCTCCCTGCCATCATGAAGCTGTTTGAAGCTATTGTTACCCCACAGCTTTCTGCTTAATTGGGAGTAACCACTTTCTTCACCCCTTGCAGGCTGGATTCCGTCCTCGGATGGGTACTGAGTCGGTTGTGGTCTCGCTACTTGATGACATTGCTTTGCTTCAGGACCACAGAGAGACTGGGGTTTTTATTCTCCTTGATCTCTCTGCGGCTTTTGATACTGTAGGCCATCGCCGACTCCTTCAGTGCCTTCAAGAAGTTGGAATTCCGGGCCACCCTTTGAAGTGGTTCTCATCTTTTCTCTCTAACTGTACTCAGACTGTCTCTTTTTCACCTTTTACCTCTTCCCCTTTCACGTTGACATGTGGGGTTCCGCAGGGCTCAGCTCTATTTCCTCCTCTTTTTAATTTACATATGTTGGCTCTGGCCAAACGTATTTCCAGTCATGGCATTCACTTTTTTTCCTATGCCGATGACACCCAAATTCTTTTTCGTCTTAAGTCTTCATCCACCGATCCTTCTTCTAAACTCAAGAATTGCATCTATGCTGTTGCTGACTGGATGTCAGAAAGCTGTCTTAAACTCAACGGGGACAAGACAGAGGTCCTTCTGGTCGGCTCTATTTCTCCCGAGTCCCCCTGTACCTCTGAGGACTGGCCTTTGTCCCTCGGGCCTTGTCCGGAACCTGCTTCTATGGTGAAAAGCCTTGGCATAAAAGTCCTTTCTTCTGGTTCTAGGTGAGTCCAAGTGTCCACCATCTGCCAAAAGGGCTTTGCTAAACTTAAAGTCTTAAGAAAGGTTCTCCCATTTCTTCCTAACAATCCTGGTGCGAAGGTGGTCATGGCCTCTATGGGGTTGATTGACTACTGCAATGGGATTTATTTAGGCCAGTCTGAATTTCTTTTACATCGTCTTCAAACCCTCCAAAATTCGGCAGCCCGTCTGGCCTTAAAAGTCCACAGATTAGCAAATTCCTGGGAACTTCCTCTCCAGCTTCACTGGCTCCCGGTGAAAAAGCGTATTGAATTTAAGGCCCTCTGCCTTGTTCACCGTGCTGTTCATGGCAATGGAGCGGAATTTCTGCAATCAAGGTTCTCTTGGTATAAACCTAGCAGAGATCTCTGCACAGCAAATTTGTCACTTCTGTGCATCCCCCGCTATCTACGATCATTCTCGGTCCTGGGTCCCACTCTTTGGAATGGTCTTCCAGCATAGTTGCAGAATATTGTTCAGTTTCTGTCCTTCCGCAAACATCTAAAAACCTTCTTGTTTTAAACTCTCCCCTGACGATAAGCTCATCTCTTTCTCATATCTAGAGCCTTGGCGCCTTTACTGGTCTTTGGTCATGCTCGACCAAATACCCATACAATAAGATACAATACATGTACTGATCCCTTCTTGGCACTTCCAGGGGCAGGTGTGATGGATATAATGAAGCCTTCCATGGGGTCGTCAGTGTCTTTTGTGCCTTTTGGGAGACAGGAAATGTGCATTGTTACCCCTGGTTTGAATGTTGTAGGGTGTGCTCTCCGGAAGTGTACAATATACTATGGATGTCCCACAATGCTAAGGACCCATGGGGGCCTTCTTCATGAGGCAGACACTATGATGGATTAATGATGATTGGGTGTGAATCTAAACTGTTGGGAACATGTGTCTTGCCTGGATTGTGATGTCATGTGGTTCTCGGTCGTGCAACGTAATGGGTACCCATGTAGGGCTGGTCCAATGTTGTATGCGTATCCTGTACTACTGTCAGCTATGGTGGTGTGAGTGCAAAATTAGATGGGACATAATCTTCATGGATGCCTTGCTGCTACTAATCTGTTGCACTTGTCAATTTGACCAAGACATCTACAGCTGTTGAATTTGTGCCAAACATAACATGTGTGGGAGCTATTTGGCTGATATGTTTATGCATGGGTGCCTAGCATGCTGGCAAAAGGTGGTGGCTATGTACCATGTGATTGGGTGACTGCCCATGATGCTCACTGTTCCATGGTAGTTGAATATGTCCTACATGAGGGCCTCATCCATCTCCATAGTGAGTCTTTTAGGGGGTTCACACCTACCATGCCTCCTTATGTGAACTCCTGAGCTATTACATTCATTTCTTGTGCATTGGATGGGCAAATATCTACTAGGGGACTGTGTGTGTATGTTGACATTCTATGGGTGTTGTTGTGCCATGGGCCTTTGATTCACATGTGTACTCACTGGTGTCTTTCTGGCTGCTGGCTCTGAGATCTGCTATTCCCACACCTCCAGGTACGCCATGTGAAGGATGCTGCTATTCGGCTTCCCCTAGGGTCTGAGCTGCAGCTGGGCAACGCTTCCTTCGCCAGTGGCATCTTTCTCTCGACGGTGATTTGAAGCAAGGGTGCAGACCATGGCTTTGAGGTCATTTCACCTCTTACGTATGTCCTCGCAGTCCTGTGGGAATTTCCTATGGCCGCCACCTTGTCCTGGATTTCACATCCCAATTGCATTTTTCTGCTATGAGAATGTCTTCCCGTTGTGTGACCAATACAGCTCCTCTGCCTGGCCACCTCCTGCTCTGCTCATGCTCAGTGAATTGTGGCCTTCGGAGCCGCATTTCCAGCACCTTCCCTCCAGGTATGTTTTTGATGTGTTCTGGGCTTGGATTGTACTTCCTTGATTGTGAGTGATGGTGATTTTAAGTGGATTGAGTTTTTAAAGATGGTTGTCGCTGAACTTCCCGTTCGCATTATGATTACTTCCCGTCAGGCGGTAATTACACTGGCAGATTTAGCATCCTGTAATTCCACCAATTTCCAGTGGTAACAGTGATTCTACAGGAAATTGGCACAGTTAACGTTGGGGTACTGTTTTCCCGCTGAATTATCATTACCACTGATGGTTGGTGCACACACGCGTCTACTCATAATTCAGTGGTAATTCCACCAGAATGATCAGCCATAATGCTAATTCCGTTAGGGAGAATTAGTACTGTACACACCGCCCTACTCGTAATGATGGCCAATGTCGCTATGAGAGATTAAGAGTCAGAGTGTGAGAGAGTGAGAGATGAGAGAGAAGAGAGGGAGACCAATGGGCACTAGAGAAATAGGAAATCTCTACATATGACATGGGGTAGGAGTGCAAGGTTGCAGATTCTTTTGCCTTGTAAATCTTACTCCGCCATTCCCCTGACTAATCAACTCCCCTCTAAGATCTCCTACGACCTTACAATACACACACACACCCCCCACAGACGGCAACTGTAGGTATATCCATTAGCACATCAACACTAACCAAGCCATGACTAAGCTCTCCCCTTTAGGCCTGTCACACTTTCCAACATCAGCTGCTAACCAGACCCAAAGTGCTCTAGTGTAAAAAATCTTGTGCTCATTCCTATCGATAACATACTCCCAAATGTCTCTGGCAAAACCATAGAAAGCAGATTGGTGCTCAGGACCTGAGTATTTCTGACCTGGACCCATCAACATTACAGATTTCGTATCTGGCTTTGTCCCACTAATTAACAAAAACAGCTTTTTTTCTTACAGAGCCATGGGCAGCGAAGTTGCCAAAAGTTGCAGAAGGACGACATACAAGACCAATTTCATTATATTCCATGTTAAGCACTCACCGTTGACATGGCACCGGAAGCACTTTGCAAGTGTATTTACTTATCCGGCAGGTTCAACTCAGCCCATCATGCTTCCGAGATTCATACATTGAGTATCATTATATTACAGCTTTTAAAAGTGGGGGAATCTGGCATGTAGTGCTGTATACAAACGTGATTTTATTCTTATTATTGTTATAGTGCTAAACAACACATTTGAAGGCACTAAGGGTCTGCTAGTCTGAGTCTAAGGGAGACTTGAGAAAGGTTCATGGTTATTGCCGGCCATGTCTGCCCCTAAACATAGCATTTATTGCTATTAGCACCCTGATGCTTTCATCCAACGTGCTATTGTTATTATTATTATTATTATTATTATTATTATTATTATTATTATTATTATTATTATTTATTTCTATAGTGCAAACCTAGCTCAGGAGCAATGGGGCGCTGTACAGGACATAGAGGACATAGAGAAAAACATTGGTAGTGAGTTATCAAGTAACTATTAGTAATGATGATCACAGTACAATATACAAATGGTGTGTGTGCAAAAGATAACCGGAATCCAGATTCCACCAAGGTGATGTTGGTAGGCCCAAGTCTTCAGTTCATTCCTAAAATAAAGGAGTTTTGCTGCAATTTAGAAATGTCCTGGAATGGAGTTCTAGAGGACCAGAAATGTAGGATGAAAAGGACGGTTTCGAAAGGGCCTCATTACGAGGTAGGTGGTAAGGGGTTACCGGCACCGGTAAGGACACCAGTGCCGGTAATCCCTTACCACCCTATTCCGAGGTCCCTTAGTGGGTCCCTTCCTTAACGCCTGGTTTTAGCCACACTACTTTGAGCCAGATACTAGCCGGGATGTGGAGCCATTGTAATTCGTACCCATTGTGGTCAATGTTTCTAGAGCTAGTGATGAGGCAAGTCACAGCGTGACTTGAGGTGGGTTAGGTGGGAAGTCCGGAGCCTTGCAAAGACAGTTTTACCCCCATCGATATGCAAGATCACTGAGACCAGCACCACCGCTCAGAAAGACTTGCGTGGAGGGTCGGACTGGGGCATAAAATTGTCTCGGGCACCAATCAAAAAGTGGCCCACAGTTGCAAATGGCAATTCATTCCTTTGGTGACAGACTGTTCTCTTACACTGATTCCGGTCACAGACGGCGTTATATTGTTCCCTTGGGCGAGTCCACAGTAGTGATGTGATGTAGTTACACTGTTATTTGCATGTCTGGCACCCTTATTGTGACCGTAACAATAATAGAAAGGAATGCTTACATTTTGTCTGGTACCTTTGGACTGTGCGCTAAAAATCCAAAATTGAAAATGTAACTTCAAAAACCACATGCGTGCTTGATTTTGTACTTCTTTTTGTTTATTGGATTTAACTTCAGTTATGTTGTATTAATTTCATGCATTTAACTTTCTTCAGTTACTTTTGTATTGGTTTCATACACTTTTTTGCCATTTATATTCGTTATTAGCTCCCTCCTCATTCCCATTGAGCCCTATGTGGGCTCGAATGGGAATGGGGAAGGGTATTTTGAATGGGGACTTACCGGGTCCTCCAAGGTTGGAATGATCTGGTAAGTACCCATTCAAAGAACCCGGACACGACTTTGGAGGCAGCCATGGTGCTAGTAGCAATATGGCTGCCTCCAAACTCGTTATGACCCCTTGTCTTGTTTCCTATAGGAGCAAATTGGAATTTAAGTAAGAATTAAGTTTAGTCTGTAGCCTATTTTCCTTTTTGTGTTCAGTATTAGAGTTTGCTAGAGTGTGCCCATAATTCTCAGTACATTGCAACTTAGTACTCTTGTTTCCTCATTTTTCAAATTTTCTTTTTAAAAGAGAAGGAATTATATTTTGTTTATTTAGGGCATTCAATGGCTCTTTATCTAAGAGTGATTTTCCACTGAGCAATGTGCTCATAAAGCATGTCCTAACTTTAGTAGCTAATGGATTTTGGCTTGCTGTACATTTTGATTTCTAGGAAACCTTAATAGGTGAATAAGTAGTTAAAAGAATAGCGTGCTATTCTCTAACTAGAATAGTACTAGTTGTTTATAGTAAATGGATAAATGAATTAAAGAGTAGAGTGCTGCTCCCTAACAGAAGCGGTGCTGGTTGCTTACCTCCCTCCTTCTATTCTGCTGAGTTGGAAGATTTGATTGTCTTCCTCTCAACGCCCAGATCCGCGTTGTGTCTATACTCGCGTCTACTTCCGGTTTTATACTTCTGGTGTTGTGACATCATCACGTACGTGGACGTGATGACGTTTTGACGTAAATAGCTTCTGGCAACAATTTTAAATGCCACATTTATGCATGGTTATTTTCTATAGCTATCGTGACTACTGAGGTAGAGTGATATGTTCTACAAGGCGCCATATGAGGCAACATGAATAAAAATATATATAATATGGGAGTTAAAGTTAGGGTCTACTGTTTGCTTCCACTCCTATTTCCACTAAAGTAAGTTTGTGAGGTTATATAGTGAAAGAGAGACAGAGATATACAGAATCATTTTGTGAATCTATGCTTGTGTTGACTTATATAATTAGTCTTCATAGGCATGGATTCCACTGTTATAATTGTCACATATTTGAAAGTGATATTTTGAACATTTAGTTTATACATTACCATAATATAGATTTCAATTGTGATTTAGATTACAATTTTCACATATTATTCTCTGGTGTATTGGGCATTCAGATTACACCACACCATAATATAAATTTCAAATATCAGTAAGCAGTGACATATTCAATATAACACTTTTTTGATCAATTATTGGCTAAATTCATTGCCAATAAGCCATCTCATGCTCTAAGTTTAAGCCGGAATGGACATGATGCAAATCCATTTTGCTTCTCTTTTGTGCAAGAGGAGCTCTCTGTTTCCTCCTCTTTCTGGTAGTTTTACTTTTTCTAGCCCCAAAAATGTAATGTTATACTTCTATGTTGTTGGGTGTTCTGTACAGAAGTGCATGGGCAGTGGGTTTAGTTTATGTTACGCTCACCTGGTATCCACAGGGACGCCACCCAGCCGGGTTACTCGCTGGTATGCTTCTGAGCTTTGCCCTGATGTGGTTTGCGGGGAAGGTTCTGCCTGAAAATACAGGAGGACTGTGTTCAAGACTGACCGACTGGGGCAAGTATCCTCCCTCCACCCCCGTATGATTTCAGTCCCTCTGGTGCCCTCTCCTCACGTTGTGGTAGAATTAGGCATGCTCTCCGTCCTGCCTTCTTTGCAAGGGCGCGTTGTCTTTCATGGGTGAGTGCGGTCCAGTTACTTCACTGACGCCGGCCCGTTTGATATTGTTCAGGTAGGTCTTATTGCTGTTCTTTAGTTTTGTTGCTATCCGGCATGCCTTTCTTTGTTTAAAATGTCTCTTTTTCTCCCTTAGGTATGCGGAGCTTCAGCGCAGCGAACTGGCTTGGTTTAGCCCCGCTGGTAAATGATGACACATTAAGAGCGCTATGATGCGGTAAGTAAGCGCTATGCGCAGCGCTGTGAAGTCTTGCCTTTGTTAACCTGTGCTTTCCTTCCTTGTAGGTCGCGGTGTTCTTCAGCGTGAGTGGAATGTCCGGAGTGGTGCCAGCCGAGAGGCGACCAGCCAGGTAAACCTTTTGAGCAGTTCGTAATTTGTAAATGTCTCTACTGCTTTCTTTAATGTTGCCTCTATCTTCCTATTTCAGGTCGTTCTGTCCGGGAGGCGTGCAGATTCGAGGAAGCTGTTCTCAGTAGGTGCGAGTGTTTAAAGATGAAGACTGCAGGTAAGATGCTGCTGCTAATGATGTTCCTTTTGTCTCCTTGCAGGTTCGGCTTCTCCGAGGTTCGAGGGAATAGCTGGACATGGTGAGCGTCACGTTGCAAGCTGCAAAGTAACGCGAAGCGTGTTGTCTTGCTCGGGTGTGGTTTAAATAGCCCCAACAAAAATAGTCCATGTATAGTAGTCCCTAGGCTACCACACCCAAAACACTAGACCGCATAGCTTGGTTCTTAGGACCCAAGCTATGTGGATGCCTCCATGTTGGCTGACAATACAATAAAGTAATTCCCAAGGACATTGTTTTTCATGGTGTATGAGCCTGGCTCCATGAGGGCTTTTGAAGAGGATGCCATGCTCTAGAGGCCGAGTCCTGACTCCACCTGGCCAATGGGTTTGCCAGAGGGGGTTTTGGGCGAGGGTCGTGACAGTTTAGTTTAGTTTATTTCATTGATTTATACCGCACGCCGAACACTGGGGTAACTGGGCGCCAGAGACTTAAAGCAAGTTACAAGTCATAGGCATTTTGAGAACTATAAACGGAAATAATGTTAAGTGCAGTTGACCGGGTTACATAATGGTCGTAGGACAGACACAGGAAGAAAAAAAATGTAGTGCAGTAGTGAGACAGTGGATAGTCAGGCATTTGAGCAATTCTTGTTAGCAAGCCAGGACTTAGTTTTGGCTCTAAAGGTCCAGAAGGAAGATTCTGATCTAAGGTTCACGGGTATAGCAGTCCATTGTTTGGCTGCTAGGACCGGGAAGCTAGAACCACCTGCTTTTTTTTGGGTGAGTTTGGGGATGGAGAGGCAGTGGAAATACATCGTTCTGGTTGGTCTGGCCGATATGCGTTTGTTACATTTATGCGCTAAGTACTTGGGGGCATAATTCGAGAGGCATGACGAGTGATCTGAGGGTGATTCTGTCACGTACTGGGAGCCATTGGGCATCTTGTCTAAAGCCAGAGATGTGGGAGTGCCGCAGGAGACACAGAGCCGCTCTAAAGGCATTATTCTGCAGCACCTGAAGTTTGTTCAGATTGCACTCCGAGGTGCCAAGGAAGAGGGTGTTGCAGTAATTGATTTTTGGGAGCACTAGTGCCCTGGCTAGGGTGATGCAGCTAATGGGCGGGAGGAATGCCTTGCAGGCTGAGCTTATTTGTGTAGGCCGTGGAGGAGGCTATGGCTTTGACTTGTTTTTTGAGAGCTAGCGTGGAAGGCAGATAAACCCAGAGGGTTTTGATTTCTTTGGCTACTGTGATTAAGTTACCATCTATGTTGATAGAGGCGTAACAGGGGTCAAGCTTGTTCAGACGTGGTTGCGAACTGACGAGAAGAAGCTCAGTTTTCTCGTTGTCAAGGCATAAGCCTTGTTCAGCCATACACGCCTGTATCTCCAGGTAGAGGCTGTTAATCAGTTCGGAATCCTCATCATAGCATCTTGATAGGGTGATGAGAACTTGGGTATCGTCAGCATAGCATAATTTGTGTATGTGACACCCAGGTTATCAAGGCGGTCGAACAATAACTTTGTGAAGATATTGTATAAGGTTGGCGATACGCACAAACCTTGGGGGACGCAACAGTGGATAGGGACAGGGTGGGCTGAAGCCCCCATGAGAAGACCTGGGTAGTTCAGTTGGCTAGGAAGGATTGGACCCAGGTGGTCGCCTCACTAGAGAATGCAGCTTATGCCGCCAGATGATCCGTAAGGATCTGGTGGTCAACGAGGTCAAAGGCTCCGAGAGGTCGAGGAGTAGGAGTATGGCTAGTTTGCCCTTGTCCTTTGCCTCGTCCATCTGAATTTTGAAGTCCAGAAGGGCGGTTTCAATTCTGTGCCTTGGTCTAAAGCCAGATTGTCTGAGGCCCGAAGGTTGTTCTCTTCTAAGTGCTTCTGTATCTGCAGATAGGCCACTCTGTCTAAGATCTTTAGGATGTAGGGAACAGTAGTGATTGGCCTATAGTTAGTGGGGTTCTTAGGGTCTAAGTTAGTTTTTTAGGCGGGGCATGACCCACGCCTCCTTGAGGCAATTGGGAACTGAACTTGTTTTGAAGGAGGAGTTTATTAACGCTGTTATGAAGAGGGCCAGCTCATTGGCACCTTCCTGGATGATGGTAGCTGGGCAGAGATCCCCTTGGCATCTAGATGGCTTAAGGCTTTTGATGATGCTTTCTACTTCTTTGGCTGAGACAGGGGCGAGAGAGAAGGGGGCAGGTAGGCACTTTATGAGTGGGGGTACAGGGGAGTTAGCGTTTTTGGCTAAGCCGATCTTTTTCTGTTCGATTCTAGATTGGAGCATGGCAATTGTGTCTGCCAGAGCTTTTTGTATTCTCTCACACCAGTCTGCATCTTTCACACATGTTTCTGTAGGTGTGGATGGAGACTCCAGTTCCTTGAGGATATTGAAGAGCTCTTTTGTTCTTGGTTTGGCATTGGAGATTCTGTTGTCATATGTTTCTTTTTTGGTCATGAGGATAGCTGTTTTGTAGGAGGAGGCAGCTATGGGATATAGGGATTTGTTAGATGGGTTAGGCATTTTTCTCCAGGCGGATTCCGCCATCCGTTTGTCATTCCGAAGGATTTTGAGTTCAGGCGTGAACCATTTATTAAGGTGGGCTGCTGGGTTAGCTTTGGTAGGTTTGATGGGAGCAATGTTGTCTACTGCTGATTCGAGGGTTTTGTTGTAGAGGTCGGCCAGTTGATCCGCTTCTAGGTTGGCATAGTTTGCATGGGCTAGGATGTTGTGGATTAGTGGGCGAAGGCTTTGTAGTGTTATATTACGATTGTTCCTAGAGAGGGTTTGTGGGACGGTGGACGGTAAAGTGTTGGGCTGCACATTCCCTTGGATGGAGAAGGAGATGATGTGGTGGTATCTCAAGTCACAATTTTTTTATCGCTCTTAAATGTTCCATTAGTCGTATTTTAAGTGCCCTAATTGTACTTTCTATGTACATTCTGTTGCAAACACAAATGATGCCATAAATTACAAATGTACTATTGCAATTGATAAACTGGTTTATTCTCTTGGTTTTTCCATTTGGTAGGGTTTGTTGTTTCATTCCAATCAAGTTATGTGGACAAATTCTGCAGTTCTCACATTTGTAGGTTCTAGTCGGTGCCAGCACATTCATAAACTTTCTTAAGTTGTTCAAAGGTTCTCCCTTGAGATGACTTGGGCTTGCTCGCTGTTTCAAAGTTGGGGCTTTCCGAAATATTATGGTTGGATTTTCCTCTATATATTTAATGATTGTGTTGTCTGTCTTCAGGATATTCCAATGTTTTTTTAGAATTTTCTTGATAATGTGTGAGTCACTGCTTAAGTAGTAATAAAGTTTGTTTTGGTTGATTTATCCATATTTTCTGTTCATTGGTGAGTAGAAGGCTTCTTGGAATATTTTCTGCCCTCCGTATTGCTCTTGCATGTTATCTTTTTTGGTAACCTCTTTGTTTGAATTCTCCTTAAATTCTATGGCATGTTTTTGAAATGTTTCTTCAGTACTGCAATTTCATTTTACCCTCAATTGTTCTCCATATGGAATGTTCCTTATGATGTGTTGTACATGATTGCTCTGTGCATGTAATATACTATTCACTGCTGTTGGTTTAATGTACAGATTAGTGAGTATCTTATCTACACCTGTGTATAATTTTAGGTCCAAAAATTATATTTCTTCTGTGCTGTTCTTCTCTGTTAGTTTAATGTTATAGTTGTTCACATTCGAATACTTCACATATTCCAATAAGTGCGATTTCTCTCTGTTCCAGATCATGAGCACATCGTCAATATACCCCCCAATACACAATGTTATTTCCTTCATTGAAGGCTTTATGTTGCCAGACGTGATTACGTTCAAAATGACCCATAAACAAGTTTTTCGTAGGCGGCGCAAATTTAGCACCCATTGCTGTACTCTGTTGTTGTTTGTAGATAACTTTATCAAATGTGAAGATATGGTTGTTAAGCACAAAGTTCAACATTTCCAGAATCAGATTTGGTTTAGGAATGAGATTGATCTCTTTTTTAGGAAGAATTCAGTACTTTCCATTCCTTTAGTGTGTTGGATACTTGTGTACAATGAGACAACATCTAGTGACACAAATATGTATTTATTTTCCGAGGGAATTTGTTCCAACTGCTGTATGATGTGTTTTGTGTCCCTTGGATACGATGCCAATCCTGTTGTTAGTGGTTGCAAATGTAGATCGATATACTAAGAGATCTTCTCTTTAAGGGAACCTATCCCATTGATGATTGGGTGACATCGTGGAAATGCGTCATATTTCTTGTGAATTATTGGTAGAATTTCATGCCAGTTCTTACTCATCAAGTGCCATTGTTTTTGGAGCTCTGGTAACAGGTTATTTTGTGGTTCTAGATAACAGTTTTTATCATTAAGATGTTTTTTGCCTTCTGTTCCATATTTCATTCTTCTGATAAGTACAATATTGTCTTTATCCGCCATTTGGTTACTATATTATGATTATTGGCTAGCTCTTTAATAGCTCTTTTTTCTTTGAGAGAGAGGTTATGGTGTAGTTTAGCCTTTTTGTTGTTTAGGTAGTTTTGTCTCAAATCCTTACCGACAGCCTTTTGAAAGATGTCTATAATATTATATATTAATATATTTCCGATAATGTTGGTAAGAATGTCGATTTTGTTTTTAATTTAGTTTCTTCAGTTTGGAATGGGTTAATTTCTTGTTCCTCCAGGAATTTCTTGGTTGTATAGTTTCTCCTTCCACATTGTGATTTAGTAAGTTCACTGTATCTTCAACAATTTCTACCGTAAGTGGCGAGATATCTGTTAAGTTTGTATCCTTTGGTTTGAATGCTGTTTCATCAAAATATTTTTTTTATTTCAGTCTCCTGCAGAATTTAACAGGTCCACTTATGTGTGAAAATAATCTGTCTTATTTGTCGGGCTGAACGTTAGTCCTATGTTAAGTGCTGCTGTTAGTGTGGGATCTACTGGATAGCCTGTAAGATTGAGGACAAGGTTCACTTGTTCCCTCTCCGTTGAGTCTGGGTTAACATGCCTAACTGGCTTCCGCCTTTGTTTCTTCAATCCCCCTCTCTTTCCCCTCTTACACTTGTGTACATTGTTGAGGTATTTACGTGTGTTGGTGGTCTTGTTCCTAAGTTGATTGGAGGTGATTGTTGAGAATTTTCATTTTTGAATTGATAGCGCACGGTTCAAAGGTACCAGACAAAATGTAAGCTTTTGGGCCAGACTGTTTGAATAGTACCCAAGGGGGAGTTTTATGATCAAATATGATTAAATTGTGCATTCTAAATAATATTTTTTCAGTAACACTGGTCAAAACGACTAGCTGCATGGTGTAGTAACTCATCAAACTGGCCCACGTTGGCCCAAAAATTGGCCCACCTTGACAAAATAAAACTGTCCCACACTGATACCATGCTGTTTGAGTTTTAGGTGTGATTATCCACAATAAAGCATAGGGATTTTTCTGAGTGGGTGTGATGAGGGTTGAACCCGTCCAGACACATTACATCCAGCCACCTGCAGTGTGTTCCTACTTGGAGGGGTGGCCCACAAGCATGAATTCAGACTTGGGGCACTCGAACTTTAAGTAGGCACTTGTCATACATGTTTGAATTATTGTAAGGCATGAGAGAAGGAGAGCAATTTCTTATGGGCCCTTGATCTTTAGGTACAACTGTGTATTTTCTCTGTATTTGTATGAGGACATTGGGGTAATCTACGAGTGAACGCAGTGATTTCATATAGAGGTTAAAGATTTCCTGGGAGAGTATTAAAACCTGATGGACAGTGTGGCATTCTGAACATCTGGTGTCTGCCAGATTGGTGGTATGTGAACCATTTCAGTACATTGCCAAAAGAGCCTCTGTGCAAGGAAGGTGAGTGACATGTGATGGTAAGCCATGGTTATCCCGGAGCAGACTGAGTTTCTCGATTTTCGAGAGTAATTGGTTAGCAACTACTTTCTCAATGACATTGCTGATAGTGTAGGCTTGTTATCAGCTGGTAAATTTCCAGGTCGTCTGGATAAAGGGTGGGGATTTTCAGGAGTGGGCATAGAAGCCCTTTTCTAAGGACATCTGGTAATGTACCCTTGCTGACAGAGGTTTTGGCTATCCCAAGAAGAGCATGAATGGTATGTTTTTTAAGGATGCAGGTGGGATGGATGTCGTTGGTCTAAGATGTCAGTTTTGAGGATGCAAGCATTTGCTTGCGGCCTTTGGACAAGAGGGGAGATAAATTGGTCCAGGGTTGAACAGCCCGTGTGGGGATATAGAAAGTCCTTGATGTGAGGCTTGATGGTATTGATATTTGATAAAGAACTTCTGGATAGCCTCACACTTCTCCCAGGATTAGCATTTGACTGCTTTGAAAAGGGATTTGCTCCTGTACCAGGCTGCAATAATGGTGCTGGTGTAATAATTAACCAGGGCTTCTAATATTGGGTCTGACGTTTGGAACGTAAGACCTTGAGGCATGGAAGATCCTCTGGTTTGTGGGCCATGCATCAGCATTTCTCAAGGGCTGTTTGATAGAGAACTCTTTAGTATACCAGGGGCGGATGCTTTATTTCAGCCATGGCCAATTTTTCCAGAGTGACAGTGTATGCCAACTAATTTGAGTTTGGCTAAAGGTTTCTAAAAGCAAGGTGACTGTGGTGAGGAGAATGGGATGGCTGCACACTCTGTCCCGTTGAGTGCATTGGGTTCACACAGTTTAGGAGGGGTTAAAGATGACAAGAGGAGGTCTAGGGTAATACCCCTGATGTGTGTGGGGGCTAGTATGCATTTGGTCATTTCCAGCGGTTCTACTTGGGACAGGAATGGGTCACAGGGCAGTTGAAGTCTCCCATTATGTAAGAAGGAACTGCACCTGTCAGATGGTATATAGATGAGATGGAAATTGGCTGAGTTCTTGTGTTATAGAGGGAATTGGCAAATTAGAGTTTCCTTTGAAAATAATAGTGATTGATTGTGTACCATACAAGCCCAGTTCAATGACTGCCACTCCTCTCTCTGTTTTACATGACCAGTCAACATTTTGGAAGCTGGATCTGGATGGGACAAGGACATCAATGACATGGGAGGAGGTTGGTGTATGCCAGGTTTCCGTAATGAAGATAGCATTGGAGGTGATAAAGTACAAAATATCTGCTGCATGTAAAATGGTTAATCATCATTAAAGAGCAAGTACAACGTGAGGGGGAAGTGTGAGCAGTGCCAAGGGTATTTGGAGAAGTTTAGTAATGTTAGATGTATGGTGTGGATGAGGTTGCTTGCCTGGTCAGTCCCTGGAGGGTATGGTGATGAGCTGGGATTGTGAGAGTCACATGGATTCTTCTTATTAGTAGAGCGGTACACACAGTCCAGAACCTAACCCTGTCAGTCACAAAGAGGCAGTGTCCTGGTCTCCATACGTCCTTTGCTGAGGACGCCCAGGGATGAGGATGCCTTGGGGAGACTTCTTAAATGAAGCCTGGTTTGGTGTGGTCAGAAGTTGATGGATACAGAGCAATGTCATGTGACCTGCTCTCATATCTGCAACTGGAGACTAGATTAGCTTATCCACTGGTGTCCTTTAAATGAAGCCCAAGTTAGTCTGGTCAGCAGTGAATGGCGGAAAGATTGAGGTCACATGCTGCTGGTTTACCGGAGATGCAGGGAGCAGTTGGCAAGCCCTTTACAGGTCCTAATAGGAACTTTGTTTTCCCTTTACTGCACTGTCCCTTTCCCCCTTCCCATGCACTTGTGCAATCTGAATGATACCTGGTCTAGTAGGATTGTTGTCTGTCCTCCCTTTGTTCCCCCTCCCCTGCTTCATCGCGCCTTGAAACACTTGTGTATAAGCGCGTTATAAAAACCATATCATATCATATCATATCTTTGCTTCAGATGCCTGAGTTGGGATTCTCTGTGATCTTAGCGTTAAGAAAGGGGCAGGACAAGGCAGGTGTTGCAGAGGTCGAGTGACCAAGATTCTTCTGCACCAGGGAAGCAAGAAGAAAGGCTTGAAGGCAGCTTAAGTAGGGAAAGAATGGAGCATGATGGATATTTTTGAAAATGAAATTATGACCATGACGTTTGTGTCCGCCCAATTTCCAATTAAAAGAACTACAAATGAAGATGACAGTAGAACATACTAAAGAAAGTAAGTTACTTTACTTTTTTCATGGCAGCCATCTCAGGAGAAGACATGTTGCGGCGTAGGACAGAGGACGGTCCTTTCAGCTATGTGGGACTTGGATGGGGACCAGGAGAGGATAGGGTACAGGAAACCAGCAAGGGCAGGAGGGGCATGGAGGGCACACTTGGGTGAAGACAGAGCACAATATGGTGGACCCGGTAAAACGACTGAGGTGGCCAGCATGGAACCTGGGTCGTTACTGTAGAGTTCTGCCTTTGTTCCGGGCCACACTCGCACATGCCTACTTCCCTTAACAACAAAACAAAATAGCCATAAATGTAAATTATAAAGGGACATTTACTATTTCCTATTTACTATTTCCAGGAATGGGAGGCAGAGCGGGAATCAGGCCTATTGGCTGGGACTCAGCATGCAAGTAACTGGAATGGAGGCTATGCGGGGAAGGGGACTCTGGTGAGGTGTGGAGGGAATGTAGTCAAGTGTGCTGGCAAGGAAGACCTGAGACACCGGCTCACAAACAGGTAGTTGGATGATTGTTGATTGCGGATTCCTCCATGTCCCTTCTGATTTCTCAGTGCCTCTCCCCCGGGTTCTGATTGTGCTTCTACAGTATCTGTTTGATTGAAAGAATTAGAAATGGGTTATCTGATTTACTCATGACTCTATTTGAGAGCTTGGCCTAGTTCAGTCCTATCACGTGATATGTTTGTGATTAAGAGAATAAGTGGCAAGCAAAACAGCTCCAAGAATGCAATGCTCAGAGAAAGTATTCCAAAACAGTACCATTTTATCTGTTACATGTTTTAACTATATATTGAACACATGTCTAGTTGTAAGTAGGTTCCATACTCATAAAGGCACTGTATTTCAAAATAAAATCTCTTCAGTCCAACAATGTCAATACAAAAATAAATTATAATGGCCCTAGTGTTTGTTGGTAGTCCATAGTTCTTTCAAATTTTCCCCAAAGCTGTCTTCTGTGCTGCCTACTGAATTTCACTTGAAAGGGATATGATCAAGACATGTATATTCAATAATCATTAGCACCCTGGCAGGGGGTGCCAGACAATCAGGTGGCAAGCCTGCGTTCCATGCCGCCTGACGGCCAGGTCCTGACCTTGCTATCTTTCCCCCACACTTGGTCCCCGTTTATTAAATTTGTCTTAACCCCCAGACCCTAACTTACCTTATTTTGGCTGAAGCAGCACTCGTTGCCGTAGCTGCACTTTCTTATCTGCTCCCAACGGCCACCATGGAAAGGGAAGAGGGGCTCCGTACGGAGCACGGCCTTCCTGCCTTCCCTTTTCATGGTGGCCATCTTTGTGAAGGATTTTCCTTCCTTTCGATGGGACGCACTGGATTGGGTGTTAACGCCACAATGGGCCTCGTTACGAGGTCAGCGGTAAGGGGTTAACGGCGCCGGTAAGGATGCCGGTGCCGTTAACCCCTTACTGCTGCATTCCAAGGTCCTTTCGCGGGTCCCGCTAAGGGCGGCTGGTAAAACCAGCCGCCCTTAGAGGGAGCCGCTAAAGGACCAGGGAGCTAATAACGGGCCCGTTATTAACAGGCCTGTTATTAGCTCCCTCCCCATTGAGCCCTATGGGGGCTCGAATGGGAATTGGGATGGGTTCCCTGAATGAGGAAATACCGGGTCCCCCAAGGTTGGAATGACCTGGTAAGTCCCCATTCAGGGAACCCGGACCCGGTATGCGGTAAGGGGGTAGCCATGGTGCTAACAGCACCATGGCTACCTCCAAACTCGGAATGAGGCCCAATATGTCTAGTATGCATGAACAGACCAGCTGTTCTCTGGATATCTGTCCCCATATACTCCATTATGCTCATTTGTCTTCTTTGATGAAACAACGTACACATGTGCAGATGGAATAAATGTGGGTGAGTTTGTAAGAATGGTTTACAACCAAATCCATGCATGTCAGAGGTACATTTTTAAACTTTATATTTGCAGGATTTGGGATATCAGGAGACTGAAGGATTATACATTTCCCCTTTTCACATCCTGTTATGTGGGGATGATTACGAACATAAGGCTACCATTTGTGAGATACATTAAGACAGCACTTCAGTGGTGAAAGTCTGTCAGAATATCCCTTCGTGCACTATTCTTCAGCGCAAGAAATGTACAATTCAGTACATTTCTGGTGCTGTGTCATGAAGGGTCTTAATAGGCATCGCTACAGTGCGGAACGTGGCTGTCCTTGCTAATCTCAAGATATTCCTCGTGGCCCAAATCTAGTTAACTCTGCATGTTGTTTAGAGACCACACTGCAGAGGATGTATGTCTTTACTTTGCCTGCATTCACTTTACCATACATTCTACTGGAACATTATTTTTGGACAGCCTTTGTAGTGAAGTAAAATCTTTCCAAGGAACGAGCAGGTCCGTACCCCTAGCCAAATCTGAGGACTATTTGGAGTCTTCAGCTGTCGGACAAGACCTACCTGCTGCCTACACACTAGAATCTGTGATTCTGCCTTCCAGGGGTGTTGCTAGGCCTGGAAAAGATCAGGGGCTAAGATAATGTTGGGACCGGCGGGACTCGGGGCTAACTAGCATTGGGTTGTAGCACCTGAGCTTCTATCTGGGGCTACAACCAAAATACCTCAGGCTATAATCCCCTCAGCCCACCCCCCCCCAGCAACGCCTCTGCTGCCTTCTAGACATGGTCGTCCTGAAATTCCTTCCTCTGTCTTTGCAAGGGCAGATGAATGACTCACCTTAGCCTCAGAGACCCTGGATGTGGTTCGACAGCAATGCACGAGCAAAGGAGCATTGTTTTCCCACCTTAACCGCGTTTTGAGCTCACTGGACTCTTTTTGAGCCACGGCCTGACATTATATGCTTTCTGAACCAATTCAATCCCTTTTCGAATCACTGACTTGACATCCTTGACATTGCTTGCCTGTTTCCTTTTTCCGGTGTCTTTGAACTATCAACACAGTGGAACCACATTGTTGGACCCTCTGGAAAGCACCTAGAAGCCAGGGTCGACACTGTCAAGCCTAAAGAACAAGACCAAAAGGTATCTGTAGTGGTTATGTCACCCTTGCCTGATATTAAGGGGTATAGTGAAATGTAAGACCCCATGTTTGACCTTTTTAAAGACATTCTCAAACTTAAATTGGTTCAAAGACAATTGCCTGCATACCCCTGTCTTCATATTGAGACTCTCCCTTTCATCCAAATATCTGCATATTCTGTGTATTTCTTTGCAGGGTGGGATTTTAGCTTTTTTTTAGTAGTGAATTTGTATTTCTCAATTAATTAAAGACAATAGAGAATATTGATTGGACATTTCTTTTATTTTGGTACCACAGTACTATGATTGGTTTTGATCATTCATTTCTGGCTCCCAACCCCTTTGAAGAGAATAGCCTGCCATCACCCCCACGCTACCTTAAAGAGGTGAAGGAAGTGTACCATTCAAGTTGTACCTATTTCACCTTTTTGATTGAGTGTACTGGTGATTTAGTAGTAGTGTGGGGCTAAATAGGAATCAGAAACCGCAATTAATCCATGTACCCGAGCGGAGAAAAAGTCATTTTGCCACACACCACATCCTTTCTTTATCGTATCCCCCTTTACAGTAATTGAACTCCTCACACAGAAATCTTCCAGGGCATTCAATGTATGTTGCAGGCCAATGTCAGCTAAATCCCCCATCACATAGTTGCAATGCACAGTAAGAGAGCTGCTAGATGTGTTCCTTTTTCTCTTGGTGTAACCTTTTTAGTGTCAATTTCATATTCATATGAATATGTGTATATATACACACACGCACACACATACACATTGTTTGCAAGGAAAACGCAGAATGAAGTATTCAAATACTACCTACACTAAACAAGAGATGATATATTAAATCGTATCAATACATTTGGCAAATATGATTAAAACATGCACCAATGGAAAATGTGTACATCATATACGTGGGCGTATTGCAACAGAATATTTGTATTTGTATTTGTATTTATTTTATTTGTATTATATTTTTTTGGTACCACAGTACTATGATTGGTTTTGATCATTCATTTCTGGCTCCCAACCCCTTTCACACTGTGAAACGAAAAAGCGGAATGATCCCTTATCTGATACAACACAATTAACACAGTTTAACTTAACGTCACGCTGCCTCCACCTGCAACCCCGAAATTTTTGTGCCAACGGGTAGGCTTCCTCGATCCCGTACTGCCTGACCCTTCCCGCCTAACCTCACAATGCCGGGCGCAGCGCGGCATGAAACTGAGGCTGAGGCCTCGTTGCTAGGATACTAGCAGCAACTTGTTCCCCTCACATCCGCCGGCAGGCGGAAGCGCCGGCCACACGAAGGCCCACATAAAGGCTCCTGTTTGCACCCTGTTTGCGTCCTGGGGCGCGACGGAGCGCCTTACTCTGCTCTCCTTTACACAAAGTATGTTCACTGGACCAGCATCTCCACCTGAATCCTTGAGGAGCAGGAGCTCCCTCCATCCACTGCAGGAGCAGCAGGCTACAGGATCGAGGCCCGCGTGCCTTGCCAGATGCAAGGTAGGCCATATGCCTCGCCCAGCTGCACTCTAGATTTCGGCAGCATGATTGTTTTGACCGCCACATTTGGTAATTGTACCCTAGCATTCTAACCCACCAGCTTGTGCCTTCTAAATTTGCGCACTGACACACTACTGCTGTCTTCGCACACAACACTTTAGCTTTGTAGCTTTAGGCACGACTCGGAACTCAGTTGCTGCCCTACTGCACTATTAGCTTAAGTGTCCTACCCGAACCCAGGCGATGCCTAACTCCTCTTCAGCTTATGCACTATTCTGGACTTAGATGCTGCCACACTGCATCAGGTGTTGTGCCTTATGGTCGCCTACAGACCACATTTGATTGATTTGTGTTGTGCCTTATGGTCTCCTACAGACCACATTTGATTGATTTGTGTTGTGCCTTATGGTCGCCTACAGACTACATTTGATTGATTAGTGTTGTGCCTTATGGTCGCCTACAGACCACATTTGATTGATTTGTGTTGTGCCTTATGGTCGCCTACAGACTACATTTGATTGATTTGTGTTGTGCCTTATGGTCGCCTACTGACCACATTTGATTGATTTGTGTTGTGCCTTATGGTCGCCTACAGACCACATTTGATTGATTTGTGTTGTGCCTATGGTCGCCTACAAAACCACATTTGATTGATTTGTGTTGTGCCTATGGTCGCCTACAGACCACATTTGATTGATTTGTGTTGTGCCTTATGGTCGCCTACAAACCACATTTGATTGATTTGTGTTGTGCCTATGGTCGCCTACAGACCACATTTGACTGATTTGTGTTGTGCCTATGGTCGCCAATAGACCACATTTGCAACCCTTGCTTACTAGCATCATGTATTGGTGCCTATCTACTCTCATCCACCTACTGTATATCTACACTAGACGTTGGACTAGTCAACCTAATCCATTTCCTAGTCAAGACACTTACACCTGCACACGCATGTTAACCACCACCCTCACCTCGTGGCCTAGCACCATGACACCTGCTAACCCGTACTTGGATGATCCAGCACTCTGGATACGCCACTTTGCTACCAGACCAACACCTAACCAACCTTGTACTATGGCTATTAGAAACACTAGATTAAATTCTAGAACAAGCCCACCTACCTTTCCATGCTCTTCCCACACTAGCATCTCAACCAGAAACTTTAGATTAAGAGCCCGCAGCATGAAACATTCGCATACTGACCACAACCCTGCCAATTCGACCACTGACTCAGTCAAGTTAGCCCATAACCATTTGCACGACCTACCTATACCACCTGAAAAATCTTCCCAAAAAGACAAACTCATTAAAGCAGCCTTGGTGAGTGCTAGGTCTCTTCCTGCCCATGCTCTCGACATCGCTGACTTTATATCTCACGAAAAGCTCGATCTCCTCGCAGTCACGGAAACTTGGCTTAATGCTGCCTCCGGTCCATCTCTGGCCCTTGCTATACCTAATGATTATGCTATTATTAGATGCGACAGAAACACCACTCAAACGAAGGGAGGTGGACTCGCCATCATATTCAGAAATACATTCGACATCAAAATCATCAAGGACGCTCAAATCCCCTCTGCTGAATCCTTGTCTATTAAGCTACCTCTATCACCTAACCACACGGCAACTTTACACCTTATTTACCGACCACCAGGTCCCATCTCCTCCTTTATAGAGGACATTGCATCACTCATTACCACAGATACCAAACCCAACTCTCAAACAATCTTATTGGGGACTTTAATCTTGGTTTTAACGACCCTAAGAACACTAACGCCCATGACCTAGTTAACACCTTATCGGATTTGGGTCACACGCACATTATTCACGAGCCCACTCATATCAAAGGCAGAACACTGGACTGGATCACTCACCTCATTTGCTCTATTGACCTTCTATCCAATGACCCATGCATTTGGTCGGATCATCACATAATAACCTTCTCTATCAAAGCCAATACACCTCACCTGGCGCCCATCATCGCCCCAGCCACCAGCACGAGAAATAAGAAAGATATTACACCTGACAAACTATTACCCATACTACTCCCCATCCTGAACAATATCGACTCAGAGGCTGATCCCACAGTCTCAGTGGATATCTACAACCAGGCTATACTTAAAGCACTGAACACCATTGCCCCCCTAAAATTGCGGAAACCTAAACCACAGTGTCACCTTAACACTTGGTTCACGCCGCAGCTAAGAGAAATACGCAAAGCTAAGAGAACCGCAGAGTCACATTGGAAAAAACATCCCACAGCATCCAATAAGACTGAGCTAACCCTAGCCTCCTCTAGTTACAAAGAAGCCATCTTTATTGCTAAAAAGGACACATATAACAAAAGGATTACACAAGCGGAATCCAACACAAAGGAACTCTTTAAGATTTTGAAAGAACTAGAATCCCCCATTGCCCCCATAGACAAATGTGTTACAGATGCACTATGGTGTAGTAATATTCAGAAGGCTTTATTAGATAAAATAGCTCTCCTACAATCTAAAATCAACGCAAAAAAATCCCTGCTACTTGCTGACCCGGACTACAAACAATTACCTAACAAATCACCTACCTTTAAGTCAACTTGTAAACCTTTCAGCTTCTCACCCCTCTCAATCTGGGAAGTAGAAAACATCATCAGGAAACTTAAACCTTCAAATTGCCAAGGTGATGCCTGCCCTGCCCCGATCATCAAAGCTGCTGCGCACGACCTGGCACCATTCATAACCAACCTCATCAATGCCTCCTTCAAAACTGGAGTAGTGCCTGATAACCTAAAAGATGCGTGGGTCATCCCACTCCTTAAAAAACCTACTCTTGATCCAGCCAACCCGTCTAACTATGGACCGATAACAACTGTACCTTTCTTATTAAAAAATACTGGATAGAGCAGCCTATTTACAAATACAGGCCTACTTAGAATCAAACAACCTCCTAGGATTTAGGCAGTCAGGTTTCCGACCGAGACACGGTACGGAAACTGCATTAATAGATCTCACTACCCAGATCCAAATCCTGAAAGACAATGGTAAACTTGCACTCCTCTTATTGCTTGATCTGTCAGCAGCTTTTGACCTGGTCAACCATCAAACACTCTGTCACCACTTGAAAACTGCAGCACACTTCTCAGACGCAGCCACGGCCTGGATCAGTTCCTTCTTGGCGAACAGAACCATGAGGGTCTTCTCTCCCACTGATTCTGCTGAACCTTCACCAGTACCCTGTGGAGTCCCGCAAGGCTCTTGCGTGTCCCCGACACTCTATAATATATTCACAAAGCCCCTCTTTGATATCCTTGACTATCTGGGTGTCACGTATACCAATTACGCGGACGACACCCAGATACTCAGTCCTATCTCGGGGAACTATGAAACAGACAGCAAAACCCTTAATGAAATCTACTCAGTAATTCAAGCATGGATGTCACATCATGGACTCTGCCTCAATGACGAAAAAACCGAGTTGATCATCCTTGGCACTCACGCCAAACTCAAAAATCTCAATCCCGCATTTAAATCCTTCACCATAGATGGCAATCTCATCCCCGTGTCAAATAACACCAAAACCCTTGGGGTTTACATCGATGCCACCTTATCCTTCACCAAACAAACTAATGCAGTAGCTTCATCAGCCGCTTACTGTCATGATCTCTGCTTCCAAAAGATCAGGACCTGCCCGACTCCCTTGGAAGCAGACCCATAACCCCGGTTCCGAGTGCCAGCCAGTCCCAATTGGGACCTTTTGGACCCTGTCCTGGCGCCAGTGGCACCAGGCTCATAAAGATGCCCAGTCCCAGCGCTGGAAGCGCCGGGCTCATAATGCTTGGGTGGACTTACCTGCAGCAGACCATGCTGCTTACTTACCTGCCAGTTGAACCCCTGATCCTCTTCTGTTTGGGACTACTTTTCCTGTTGGGTGGTGCAGGAGCCACTCCCTAGGTTCAGAACACTGGAACTCTTCTGGAAAGCAGGAACTCTTTTCTTACCTAGGCGTGGCTGTGGAAGGAGACACCTAAGCACTACAGGAGGCTATTTAAACCACACCCGATGGATGAATCTTGCTTTGTGTTATTCTGCATTCTCTGCAGCAGAACGCTCATCGTGTCTTCTGCTTCTGATCCTGGGCCTAAGGGAACAAAGGCTTACCATCCTGGAATCCAGTCTTCAGCAGCACCTGTAAAGACAAAGAAAGAACAGGTTAGCACTACGGTCTTCAGTGGCAGCGCATCTCTTACCTGGTCCATCGGCTGTCACCAACGCCTCGCGCTGCATTCCGGCATCTGAAAGACAAAGGCTTACCTACTCTTCGCATGCTCCGGAGGTCTTCGCACTGCATTCCGGCATCTGAAAGACAAAAGCTTACCAGCTCTTTGCACGCTCCGGAGGCCTTCGGCGCTGCATCCCGCATCTGAAAGACAAAAGAAGGTGCGTTTAAAGACATTGGGCAACTTTATTACTCACGTGCCATTACTCCTTCCCACGCCGAATCCAGTGGGTATTCCAGTACCCTTCAGCTTCTCTAAAGCTCCGAACTTGTACCTGCAAGATAAAAGGGACAGTTAGTGCGCATCGTGAAGCAGGCTACAAGCGCTTACTTACGTGCTTCCAGGCGCTTCTATTCCTCACGCGGGTTCGATCCTCAACTCTCATCAGCCCGCCATCCGCCATCGCCGGAACCCTGCAAAACAAGAGATATCATTACAAAAGACTTTTAAGACATTTGAAGTGCCCAGAACTTACCGTTCGTGCAGTTAACGACGGACAGCAGTCCTCTGAGGTCAAGAGGCCTGCACCCTTATCCAGAGAAGAAACTGGTTACTGCACCCTGCCCCGAGGCAGATGGAGAGCTCGGCGTTCACTTACCTAAGGTGAGGGCGTTAACCTTTGGGGTTCTACAGGAGAAGAGAAAGGGAAGAGGAGAGAGGCACCCAATAACCCCAGTTCATTAATCCCATATTTTCTATCTGCAGACATCTTACTCTTCGAGACAGACATACAGTGCACAGAGGTCCAGCCCAAAGAGCCAACCGTGTGTTACACATCACCTTTGAAGATACGGCATTCACCCAGTCAAGACCGGCGCCTCTGCGGGAATCAGGTGAGCGTTACAGAACACAAAGCCTACCGCAAAACTCCCACCCAGGCGCTATGGAAACCTCGGATACCGACCAGCTAGCCCAGTTACTTGGGGAACTAAGAGCAGAAGTGCATGCAGCCCGTCAGGAAACGAATGCTCTAAGAAGGGAACTGATTATTTCCAAGGAGCGAACAGACGATCTCGCTAGACAATTGCTACAGTCACAAGCCGGACAAACTCCGTTACCCGCATCAAGGGCAAATCTTCCTTCAACATCCTCTACGAACCCAGTGCAGATCAACCTACCTGGGAATGTACCTCTGGCTCCGCCCGAACGATTTTCTGGTGACCCAAAGAGGTTTGCAGTATTTATTAATCAGTGCCGGTTGCACTTCTTATGCCGGCCAGCAGCCTTTCCAACTGATCAAGCTAAGGTAGCTTTCGTGCTTTCGTACCTTAGTGGCAATGCGGCAGACTGGTCGATCCCTCTAGTTAATCAAGATGATCCGGTTCTCCATGATTTTCAAGCTTTTCAGCTCAGTATGGAAAAACTGTTTGCAAGACATTCACAGGGGCAGGCCTTGGACAATGAGCTCCTTTCATTGCGACAGGGTAATCAAGACCTTTTGGCTTATATTGCGTCTTTCAACAGACTGATAGTGGAAACTCGATGGCCTGAGGACAAAAGGATTACGCTGTTTTATAGAGGTCTACGTAGAGAGCTCAAAGATGTGTTAGCCCAAGTAGTGAATCACCCGCAAGACTGTTCGGACTATATTGACTTAGTCGTTCAAATTGACCACAGACTGCAGAACAGGAAGGCCGATCGTTCCAAGTTTGATGCTCGAGTATTTTCCAAACCACCAACTCCTACCAAAGGAGTAGACTCCGGGGAACCCATGCAAATAGGGGGCCTGAAAGGACCACTAACACAAAAGGAGCGGGAAAGGAGAAAACAGCTGCAATTATGCCTCTATTGCGGAAACTCGGGGCACTTTCTTCGAGACTGTCCGGTGAAACCAGCAAAGAAGGCAGTAGGAGCTGCAGTTACCAGGGTCACAAACTCTGAGCAGGGAAACGACCTCGCCCGACAAGAATAGAGGTCCTCTTGCCGAGCGTTAAAACCAGTTCAGTGACCTCGCATTTCGTGATACCTATGGTCCTCATTAGCCCTGAACATCCGGATCGATTACATGCGATTGAAGCTTACGTCGACAGCGGTGCCATCGGCAATTATGTGGATCATGAAATGGTTTTGAGGATGAATCTGACTCTTTGTCCAAAGGCTGTAAAGGACGTCATTACTACGGTGGATGGTACGGAGATAGCCTCCGGACCAGTAACGCATACCACCCAAGAAGTGACGCTAGTAAGTCAAGATGGACACCATGAGAAGATCGTGTTCGATGTGATCAAGGCCCCTCAGTTCCAGATTATTCTAGGAATTCCTTGGTTAGAGAAGCACAATCCTCAGATCGATTGGCGAGCAAGAACGGTTCAGTTTCCAGAATGTGTCTCTACTTGTCACCCTCGACCTGGGGTTGCACTGGCAGCAATTTCCTCGGAGGATCCCCAGTTACCTCCTGAATACCTAGAATTCCAAGATGTTTTCCGGAAGGATCAGGCTAACTCTCTACCTCCTCATAGGTCTTATGACTGCCAGATAGACCTGATACCTGGATCTACTCCTCCTTGTAGTAGAATTTATGCCCTCACCGAGCCTGAGAATCTTCACCTCCGACAATACCTGGATCAATACCTAGCGAATGGGTTTATTCGTCCTTCCAAGTCCCCTGCTTCCTCAGCTTTGTTCTTCGTTCCAAAAAAAGAAGGGGACCTTAGAACTTGTATAGATTATCGTGCCCTGAACCAGATCACCGTTAAGAATAGATATCCGTTACCTTTGATCCCTGAACTCCTGGACCAAGTCAGAAAAGCATGCATATATACAAAGCTGGATCTTAGAGGAGCCTACCACTTGGTACGAGTAAAAGAGGGCGATGAATGGAAGACGGCCTTCCGCACCAAGTATGGGCTATTTGAATATCAGGTCATGCCCTTCGGACTTTGCAATGCCCCGGCCGCCTTTCAATATTTTATGAACGATGTCCTCAGAGAGCTCATAGATGTGTGTGTTGTTGTTTACATTGACGACATCCTCGTTTATTCTTCATCGGAAACTGAACATCAGAAACACGTGAAAATGGTCCTCGAGAGATTGCGTCAACACAAACTTTTCGCTAAGTTGGAAAAATGTGTTTTCAACGTGACTGAAGTTGAATTCTTGGGATTCATATTATCACCTAGCGGAGTGCGTATGGATTCAAAGAAGGTCGATGCAATTCTCAAATGGCCATCGCCATCCTCCGTAAAAGGTGTTCAAAGCATGTTAGGCTTCGCTAACTTTTACCGCAGGTTTATCCCCGAATTCTCTCGAATAGTCCAGCCCATCACCGCCTTGTTAAAGAAAAACAAACGTTTTGAATGGTCTACCGAGGCGGAACAAGCTTTCCAGAATTTGAAGACTAGATTTATCTCTGCACCGATCTTAAAACATCCTCGCCCAGAACTCCCCTACATCGTTGAAACTGATGCTTCGAGCCTTGCCATGGGGGCAGTTCTATCACAAAAGGACCCAGTAACCAATCAGTTGCATCCCGTGGCATTTTGGTCCCGCAAATTCTCGCCTCCTGAAATCAATTACACTATTACTGATAAGGAACTTCTAGCTATCAAGTCCGCCTTTAAGGCTTAGCGGCATTATCTTCTGGGGGCCCGACACACCGTTACTGTGATTACAGTTCACCGAAACCTGCAATATTTGAAAACCGCAAAAGCTCAATCCTCTAGGCAACTCCGTTGGGCACTATTCTTTGCCGAGTTTGACTTCATAATTACCTATCGACCTGGTACAAAAAACGGTAAAGCTGATGCCCTTTCTCGGATGGGAGTGGAAGAACATTTGATCAATCCTAAACCTGTACCTATCATTCCCGAACAAAGAATTCTAGGTGTAATCGCCACACAATCCATAGAGGAAGTTAAGGATAAAGCCAGGCTACTGGTAACTCCAGCAGACATACAGAATTGGCATCTGCAGGGAAAGGACTTTACGGTGAAGGACAACCTATTATATTTCCAAGAACGGTTATACCTGCCCAGCACAGATTTACAGAAAAAGGTAATCTCTTGTTATCACGATTCTTTAATGGAAGGACATCCCGGTATGACCAAGACCTCGGAAAAGATCAAGCGCTACTTCTGGTGGCCGTCTTGGAAAAAAGATATCAGAGACTTTATAATGTCCTGTGGAGTATGTGCCCAAAACAAGAGTCAAAAGGAAAAACCAGCCGGCCTCGTACGCCCTTTTGACATCCCGCCTCGCCCTTGGCATACGCTTTCTATGGACTTCATCACCGATCTACCTCCATGCTCCGGATACAATACGATCCTAGTAATCGTGGACCTATTCTCCAAGATGGCGCATTTCATTCCACTCAAAGGCTTACCAACAGCAGCAACTCTGGCCCGAGAATTTCTCGAAAACATCGTCCGACTGCACGGTTTTCCTTCAGTTCTAATTTCGGATCGAGGTAGTCAATTTATTTCTCATTTTTGGCGAAGTTGCTGTCGGTCGGCTCAAATTGATGTGAGACTTTCGACCAGCCACCACCCTCAAACCGACGGACAAACCGAGAGGACCAATCAAACTCTGGAACAGTATTTGCGCTGCATGCTACAACAAACTGAAAAAACTTGGAAAGATATCCTTTGGATAGCCGAATATGCCTACAATAACTCTGTCCACTCGGGAACTGGGAAGACCCCGTTTTTTCTTTTATACGGTAGTCACCCTCGAACCTCGGAGTTGGATCCACTCCAAGATCTTGGAACACCAGCAGTAGACCACCTGCATTCTACAATCACCCAAGCCTTTAAGGAAGCCGTTTCTCACCTTCAAAGGGCTAAAGAACAATACAAGAAAGGAGCAGACCAACATCGGAAGGAAGCCCCCCAATATCAAGTAGGAGATCAAGTCTGGTTATCCACCAAATATCTACCTCTAAAAGGACCACGCACATTCAACCCAAGATACCTTGGTCCCTATTCCATCACTACCATAGTAAATCCAGTAGCGGTCAAGTTGGACTTGACCCCTCACATGAAGATACATCCGGTCTTCCACGTCTCTCTATTAAAACCCGTGCAACCTCAAACCCGACTAACTACATCTCCAAAACCTATTCTAGTTGATGGAGAACTCGAGTTTGAAGTCAAAAGCATCCTGGATTCCAAGATCTCCAAATCTAAACTATTTTACCTGATTGACTGGAAAGGCTACGGTCCCCAAGAAAGATCCTGGGAACCTGCAGAATATGTCCACGCGCCTCGTCTAATCAAAAGATTTCATCGAACATTTCCTAACAAGCCCAAACCCCCGGAGAAGCCCGGTTTGGGAGGGGCCTTGAGGGGGGGTGCTGTCATGATCTCTGCTTCCAAAAGATCAGGACCTGCCCAACTCCCTTGGAAGCAGACCCATAACCCTGGTTCCGAGTGCCAGCCAGTCCCAATTGGGACCTTTTGGACCCTGTCCTGGCGCCAGTGGCACCAGGCTCATAAAGATGCCCAGTCCCAGCGCTGGAAGCGCCGGGCTCATAATGCTTGGGTGGATTTACCTGCAGCAGACCATGCTGCTTACTTACCTGCCAGTTGAACCCCTGATCCTCTTCTGTTTGGGACTACTTTTCCTGTTGGGTGGGGCAGGAGCCACTCCCTAGGTTCAGAACACTGGAACTCTTCTGGAAAGCAGGAACTCTTTTCTTACCTAGGCGTGGCTGTGGAAGGAGACACCTAAGCACTACAGGAGGCTATTTAAACCACACCTGATGGATGAATCTTGCTTTGTGTTATTCTGCATTCTCTGCAGCAGAACGCTCATCGTGTCTTCTGCTTCTGATCCTGGGCCTAAGGGAACAAAGGCTTACCATCCTGGAATCCAGTCTTCAGCAGCACCTGTAAAGACAAAGAAAGAACAGGTTAGCACTACGGTCTTCAGTGGCAGCGCATCTCTTACCTGGTCCATCGGCTGTCACCAACGCCTCGCGCTGCATTCCGGCATCTGAAAGACAAAGGCTTACCTACTCTTCGCATGCTCCGGAGGTCTTCGCACTGCATTCCGGCATCTGAAAGACAAAAGTTTACCAGCTCTTCGCACGCTCCGGAGGCCTTCGGCGCTGCATCCCGCATCTGAAAGACAAAAGAAGGTGCGTTTAAAGACATTGGGTAACTTTATTACTCACGTGCCATTACTCCTTCCCATGCCGAATCCAGTGGGTATTCCAGTACCCTTCAGCTTCTCTAAAGCTCAGAACTTGTACCTGCAAGATAAAAGGGACAGTTAGTGCGCATCGTGAAGCAGGCTACAAGCGCTTACTTACGTGCTTCCAGGCGCTTCTATTCCTCACGCGGGTTCGATCCTCAACTCTCATCAGCCCGCCATCCGCCATCGCCGGAACCCTGCAAAACAAGAGATATCATTACAAAAGACTTTTAAGACATTTGAAGTGCCCAGAACTTACCGTTCGTGCAGTTAACGACGGACAGCAGTCCTCTGAGGTCAAGAGGCCTGCACCCTTATCCAGAGAAGAAACTGGTTACGGCACCCTGCCCCGAGGCAGATGGAGAGCTCGGCGTTCACTTACCTAAGGTGAGGGCGTTAACCTTTGGGGTTCTACAGGAGAAGAGAAAGGGAAGAGGAGAGAGGCACCCAATAACCCCAGTTCATTAATCCCATATTTTCTATCTGCAGACATCTTACTCTTCGAGTCAGACATTCAGTGCACAGAGGTCCAGCCCAAAGAGCCAACCGCGTGTTACACATCACCTTTGAAGATACGGCATTCACCCAGTCAAGACCGGCGCCTCTGCGGGAATCAGGTGAGCGTTACACTTACACCTGCAAGCTGATCACTGCATGTAGGCCGTTCATCTCCTCACCCAATTGCATTACTCTTGCTAGAGCATTAGTCCTATCCAAGATAGACTATTGTAATGCCCTTTACTTAGGCACGAGCTACAAAAATATCAACAAACTACAAGTAATTCAAAATAATGCCATCAGAGCTGCCCTCAACATCCCCAAAAAGATGCACATCTCGGAGACCAGACGTAAACTACGTTGGCTTCCAGTCAAGCACAGACTATCCCTTAAAACTCTGGCCCTTACACATAAAGCCAGAGCCAACCTTGCACCAGCCTACCTCACCAACCAACTTACACCTCACACTTCTTCAAGACCTCTTAGAGCAGCACAAGCTAACACTATGTCCATACCGAGATTTAAACTTCATAACTCGGGTGGTGCTAGCTTCCCTGTACAAGCCTCCAAATTATGGAACACAATACCTGCGCTTTTGCGAGCAGAACCTTCATTTAACCTATTTAAACATAACACGAAGTGTTGGCTTCACAACATGGACTCTTTGACAGCCTAATGGCCTGATCCCAGCATGATCGACTGTCACTGGCACACTTTTGTAATTTATGTACTTATACTAGACTATGTATATATGCATTTGCATGACTAAGTTTGTAACCACCTGTAACTGCAATGTAACGTAACCCTTATTGACTGCTTTCAATTGCAACTGTAACCAGATCTAACTTATGCGCCCGTATGCCCCTGGGCCTGGCTGCGCTTTATAAATAAAATAAATACAAATACAAATAAAAAATACACCAAATTAATGTCACTAAACCTATTCCGGGTGAAACTATTGAATCATGTGCTGCTGATCAGAATCAAAGCTTCACACTCACAATGTAGTTGTTTTCAAACATCATTCTCCTAAAACAACAGAATATAAACAATAACAATCATATAAAACTCAAAGTTATATTCAGAATTTGGAATATTTCTAAGTGACAAAACATTATAAATGTCCACGCCTACAAATGTAGGTAATGGAATAGAAAATGTTCTGCAAATATGACAGTTGTACAAATCAAAATGTCTGCCATTGTAAATAAAAACAGCACGTGAAATGCTCTACCATCCCCTATCTCCACCAAGCAATTACTACATATAACGAATCTGCCAGAGAGGGAGCCCCTTCCCATTTTGCCAGGGTGGTGAGGCTGCTACCCAATAGCCCCCTGGGCTGGCACTCAGTGGGAGGATCTCATGGGAGGAGAGTGCATCTCTAGATAGCATGGTATAACACCCCTCACCCAACATCTTTCCCCCTCCATACCCCATAGACCCTAACACTTTATTTAGTACACCCATGTACCTTTGTAAGTCTGTGACTCTAAGAAATACTGAGATGAAGAAGAGTAGGGACTACACGAAGGAAGTGTACCAGACAAATACTGGTACGAGGAGGAGGTGCAGAGCCATGAATAACACCTGGTGGAATTGTAATGACCATTCTAGCTTTCCACGGAGGAGTGGTTGTGCGAGAGAGCTAAACACCGACAAGGGACTTGCAGAAGTTGTTCTGAAGCCCCAGGAGCTGCATTCAGGAGATACTCAGCCACAGCAGCAGACCATAGCAGGGACCACCCAGCCTGGGAGATTCATAGGTCATCTGGCCACGAGGGAGCAAAGAATCCCAGGGCGCAAGGCTGGTCTGGAGCAGAACTGGAAGTTGGAAGCCGGTGTTGGGACGGAAAGGCACAGGGCCAGACCAGGCAAGCAGAGAAGCATCCGTACTACCCGACGAACAACAAGCACCCAAAGAGGACCAGTAGTACGTTCAGAAGCCCAAGAAGTTAAAGGGCTCTATGCTGATGTTGGTGGGGGCTTGAAAATGAAGGATTGGGACCCAAATCAAGAAGACGAGGATCAGAGGTATCTTCCTCATCTTAGTACTTGGCAAGAGAGTACGCAAAGTGGGCCAAACTGAAGAGTGAGAGAAACCGGGTCTAGGACCCAAATCACAAAGCGAGGCATCTTCCTCATTGCAGTACTTGGTAGAGAGAGTTACCATGTGAGTCCAAACAAAGAAGAGGAGAAGCCAGGGTCGTGGACCCTTCTAACATTTGAGAACTGTGTGTTTGAATCTACATGATACGTAGATCAGGGGAAGTTCATTTCCTCTGTTGGCCCTAACCTGAAGTCAGGGCCATTAAGCCTGGGGAAGGGAGCCATTCCCCTAGCCCATTTGACATACTAGGCCAGAAGAAGGGAGGAATTCTCTTGCCCAACTTGAAAGGACACATATCAAGGACAATACATGAGTCATCTTCCTCGCGGCAGTACTTGGCAGGCAAGTGAACCAAGTCTGCGAGAGCAAAGAAGCAGAGAAGCACAGGTCTGGGACCCGCACTCAAAACAGAAAGAAAGCCCAAATCATCTTCCTCCTGGCAGTACTTTGCAGGATATTGAACCAAGGGCACAAAATCAAAGATGTGAAGAAACCTGGGTTTGGGGTCCTGAATATCGTTTAGTTTAGTTTAGTTTGTTTGTTTATAAAGCGCGTCCGAAACCTCAGGTAGCTGGGCGCATAATCATGTGCACAGCAGAGTTACATATCGTTACACAAATACATTAATACGTTGATACTGACTATTGCAAAATATCCTTGAGGAAGGATCAAGAGTACCAGGAGAAGGTAGTCATTCCCCTCGTATCCAAGGCCAGGGGAAGGAAGTCATTCCCACAGGTTTTGCTGAACTGTAACAGACAAGTGCCAGAAGAAGGGAGTCATTCTCTTGGTAATAAAGGCCAGGGGAATGAAGTCATTACCCCCGCTTGTGTTGAACTGTAAAATCCACATACCAAGAGAAAGGAGTCATTCTCCTGGTAACCATAGTCGAAAAGGCTTTATGATACAAAGTGTGGTGCATCACAGAGAGAAGTGTCCAAGTTTTGTCTTTTGTGTTGGATGACAATTTTGACTCGGGGTAGGGAGCCATTCCCCTAAGAAGAAGCCCAAAACCTACCTTGAAGTGAACTTTCATCCGCAGTCAGGAAGAAGGGAGTCATTCTTCTGGATCAAGAAGGTCTACTTTATCCCTGGTTTAGTTTTATGTGGAAGGGGCAGAAGTAGAGAATGGTGGGCTATTGATTTACACAGACATTCTGACAAAGCCCTTAGTGTTTTAGGTGAGGCAGGGAAACCCCTCTTAGAGATAGGGAATGTTAGTGTTTCTCTTTATTTTCTTGACTAAGTAAATATATTTAGCAAACACTATGCCACCTGTGTGTCAGTCTCCTCCTTCTGCAGCCTTACATAATGCAGAATAGAAATTAGCACAAACAAGGATGCAATGGCACCAAAACTACTGCCTGTCCAATAGACCTAACACAAAACAAAATCAGGCATACCCCAAATCAGTTAATCCCTAGATTTCTATACATTTCCTGCATACATCATTACTTGAGAGACTCTGTTTTTTATCTTCTCTGTGGTCCAGTACAGATGGTAGCAAATCAATCGATATAGAATATCAATGCTTGCATTCTAGATGTTTGTCAGGATCTGTGCCCATTTTGGCTGTTATATTGTGGCCCAGTACTTCTTCCAAGACACTTGTCATACTTGTTCATGCTTGGCTGTGCCAGCATCTTGTTCATTTGGCTCACCCTGTATTCCATTTTATTTCATGTGGATATAGCCTCTAAAGGCACCACAAGTGAATTGACCAACTGACCCGTCCTTTGGCATACTTCCTTAGCCCACATTAACCCCAGATGACCTTACTAGCCCAAAGATCTCCATCAATTGTTCCCTTGTTCATTATTTGGAGTACCATGGCAATAACACTTTGCATCCATACTTCATACTTGAAGGTATTCTTATAATTTCAAAGCTTGTAATGTTTCCAAATTTGATTTGTGTGTATTGTAAGGAAGGACGGATCTGTATGCCCCCTCTGTACATTCCGCACAAAATAAGTCTATTTGCTCATCCCATTGCGGGGAAACGTCCCCTGTGTCTTTTGCTGACAACAGCAGAAAGAAGCCATTGGATGACACACTCAAACTCCATTTTGTGCCACTTTAGACTTCATTTTTGTACTAGGCTGCACAATGATCTCTAAAAGGTCTTCTCTCCCCTCATCCAGCGCCACACACAGCCAGCTCTGACAGCCCCCACCACCTCCTCCCCTGTCTGTGCCACACCAGCCCAGTTCTCACGGAAGCCCAGGCACAAATTGTTGCAAACTGAAAACTGTATTCTTTCTCTTCCTCTGAGCTCACTGCCCTGTGTGTGATCGGGCCAAATCTTGACTTGTGTATTCATCTGTCCACAAACCTGCTCCTGCTCCTCTGCACCCCACCTTTAGGAATTATTGCTTGCACAATCTTTTGCCCCTCTATTCTCCTTTCATGTAGCAGTTGGTAAGTCCCTGTCCATCCTGGCCACCCTAGATTGCCCCCCATATAACTAATCTCATGTGATCATATATTCTCCATGGGTTAACATCTATCAATCCACTTGTTTGAACCATGAGGCACCAGGGCAAATAAATCTAAGATCAAAACCTTTAGATAAGCCATCTGGCAAAAAGGACCATTGCACCTCTGCCCCACAAAGACCTAGGTTAAGAAGGTGTATATGTTTGCTCACGATTTACAGGCGACCCCGCATTCTGGTACACATTTTATGTATTACATTACTCTTAGCTATTAGCCTGACTTTCACCCCTCCCAGATGAGCCCAGCTGACCCACGTGCCGCGGGAAGCAACAGCTCCCCACCAACCAATCAAGCTGCACCGACCCAGTATGGCGTATACTGAAACATTGTAATGCACCAATGGACTTGCGCTATTCACCCCCTATAGGTGTTTGTCACCAATGACGAAATGTATGTATAAAGATGTGTTGTTTCTGTATTGTTGGCAGAGCGCTCTCAGAGCAGCAGAGTCCTCTGCATGCATCATTTACTTTATAAAACCTTATTCAACTTGCAATCTTTCTCCTGGTCTCATTCCCTACTGGGGTGTGTCCATTTATTCTGAGTTTTTGATTTGTATTTTGGGGAATGACCACCTTCACTTGGTGACCCCCAACAAAGTGACTGCTCTGAGAAGGCCCCTGTGCTCTGCGGCAAGATAAAGGGCGCCCCATCAAGACGACTGCCACCTACGGCTGACCAGTATTAAAACGCATACGCACCTGAGCAGGTTCTGCGGGTCCCAGCTTTGCAAATACTCAACTGCTTGCCGGAGCCGGGCACGACTTGATTGGGAGGGCGGCACCCCGATTGTGGATAGACCGTGAACGGAGGCTCTCGGATCACCACTAACACTTGAGCATTGCTCTCAAGGAGAATTAAAGGAGGGAAAATTAATGGGAGAAGGGTCAAATTGAAGCAGGTGGGGGAACGGCCTGTGGGTTGGGTGCGAATAAAACTGAGTGATTGGTGGTTAAGGTGTTTTCTTTCTTCTTCATATAGGCATTAGGTTTTTTTTGTATATGTAAGGTAATAAAATAAGAGGAGATACGGGAACCTAGCTTCAAAAGGGGGTGGAAGGCAGCACTGCATAGTACAGGTTTATAAGTGAGGAAAAAGGAATAAGTAGGAGTCTTGCATATTGAGTAGACTCGGAAAATATTAGTAATTAGTTTTCTTTCTTTAGTATTGGTAAACACTCTTTAGAGGTTGGGCCAGAAGCGGCCAGGGTGGAGTGACTGTGAGGTGTGAATGAAGGGGAGAATTTAGTATTGTTCAAAAAGGAGTGGGGCCGGGGGGCACTGTCGCGCACACGCAGGATGGCTGACTAGGGTTTGAGCTCCTCTCCGGCTTGAATCCTTTATGAAATATATAACCTGTTCGGGAGCCACCCGAGAGATATGCACAACATATTTAGAATTCCAGCTGATGCTAGCACCAAGAAACCCGAAGAAAATCAGATGTCATTTTGCTGAGAAATCCATGCTGTCAGAGTCAGCGGGAGCAGCTGAGGTGAGATGCTGAGAAAGTGCTCCGGGCTGCAGCTACTTGAGCCCGCTGCCGGAGGTCCTCCCCAGGGTCACTAGGTGGGCGGAGTCAGCGGGTCTATAGGGTGCGACTCTTGGGCTCGCCCACAATGCCTCCAGCTGCCATTTTGAGGTTCTGCCGGCTGCAAGCTATGAAATCCCTGCAATTGAGACATTTTCCAGCAAAGCCCTACGGCCGGAGCCTTGGCCACCGCAGAAACACCTGAGCTGGCAACCGTTGCGAACAGTGGCACTGTGGCCACCCATCCGACCCTGAGCTTGGCGGCCGAGGCCAGGAGGACTTGAGGGACACTTCCCTTCGACCGAGTCTATACCACCACGGCGTGAGGACACGGTGGCTGGTGAACGGCACACTGTAGGGCCGCCGGGTGCATCAACCCCTTCTGCCCGTGGACCTGATCTGGAGGTGGGGCCCTTGCCTGGTGGTGGTGTGGACCCCCAGACCTCGGGGAGTTGGATGACAGGGCCCCCCCAAAAAGCTGCCTGTTGTACATCTAAGGCAGTTTCCCACCCCGCTCTGCTTGCCTGGGAAGCCGTGGCCTGATCCACTCTGGTGGCGGACACTTGGCACACCCCCGGGCGAGCAGACACTTAAGTCTGGGTCACTCCCACTGCAGGTTGCTTGGGGGAACCTCACTTACGTACCATGGAGGGCGATCCATGGCTGTGCAAAAATCAACCTTCTCCTTAGCTTCACCGGTTTCACCGGTTCTTGGACACCCGGTAGTGCTGCGTGCTGTGCTGCGGGGCACACGTATTGTAGCCCACGTTGGGAAGGTTCCTAGCAGCGGTGCACAAAACGCAGATCGGATGGTCCACTTACCTCAAGCTTGATACCATATTGTTGGCGTACCTCCTGAAGCGTCGTAGAAGGACTGCTGCATCCACGCCGTGAGTACTCCGAAGGGGGTAACATTCCCGCAATAGCCCATACTTGTTGACCAATCTTCCCAACACACGCTGACTCTTCTGAGATTCCCGGGCCGGGGAGGGTGTCCTGATCGCTTGGACTATCTGGAGCGCTGCGTGGGCCTGGAGTCCCCCTTCCACTTTGCCAATATTAAACAGCAAACCTTGCCTGGCTGCCTACCCGCTGGGCTGCAGTGAGTTTAGGCAGTTTATGATCTGATACACAGACACGCTCGCAGGAAGTTCACTTCACACTGATGACTAAAGCCCTCTAAGTCGCAATAATTGCAATTACTCGGGGATAATCAGAATTATTGCCTAATCCCGGCTGTGAATACATGGGGGGACACACAGCATTCGTTGTTGATGTGGATTCTCTGGACCTGGGAAAGTACGCCCGCATCTAGTGCAAGTACACTGAAACTTGGGGATCCTTTACACATATACTGGGCCGTGCCTGTCAGTACCTCGGAACCCCTATCATAGCATATCCAGCAGGCGGTGTGCAATTTGGGACTTGGGCAACCGACACACTCCAGTTACATTGGTCACAGTCACTGTATGGGACAACCTGCTCACGCTGCCATGAGGGAGTGGATCACTGCAATAATAATCTAAATTTGCACTCGACTGAAGTGAATAGACATAACACAGAGGTTGTAGTGTATGCTGTGAGTGCTACCACGACGTGGCAATTTCGATGACACAAACCCTGTGATGTGACTTGCGCAAGAGAACAATCTATCCTAATATTCTGTTGAAACGCTAACAAGTGGTTCACCAACTGCATATGCAACAAAGTCACTCGCCTAAGATTCATGGAACGAGCCCACAGTTGTCGTGAAGATTCTTCGTTTGTCATTCCTCTTCCTCTGTCTGGAACCATTGTCCGGCTTGACACACCACTGGGATTGCACACGACTACCTGATCCCCTAATATACAGCTCCTCCGCTGACTCTTCCTGCTGAGAACCAGAGCTGCTCAGGTGTGCTAGGTTTGCCCTCGGTGCCTTGCTGATCTACTGCTGCAGACACTAGGAATATTAAGGAGGAAGCCTGGGCTCTGGGCTGCCACTGAAAGCTACCCAATATCCACAATATCCTGCGCTCCTTAAGGGCCACCTCTACAATTCAGGCCACGAGCTAAGCATATTAGTGCTGGTGCTGCGTCTACTTGGCGATGCCCAGGGGAGCCAGCTCTAAGACAAAGAAGACTGGACCCATGGACTCCTTCAAAAACAGCCAGCACCATGCCCCAACCGCCTGCCGGACTGCCGGCAACCACATCAGAGAATGCCAGATATGAACAACTTCTAACCACGTTGCAAAGTTGGTTTGTGTCTGTCAATATGAAATTAGACAACATTGGGCCTCATTACACGGAACGCGGTAAAAATACTGCCCTTACCGGCATGGCGCTATTAACGTGTCCGCCTTGGCAAGAGGCCGCCAATTGCGTGCCATTACGAGTACGTGGACACGAGCACAGCGCCATGCCGGTAATGACCCTACCGCCATGCCGCTAAAGACCCCAAAAAGACCCTTAGCGGCACCGACGAAAGCGCTGATAGCACTTCCGACCTCCAGCAACACGCAAATAGCAGTCACCGTAAAAATGCAGAAACGGAAATAGCGTCATCGCACAGGAACAGGAAAGAGCACGGCGGCCATTTTTAAAAACACAATCCATTGCCATCCTCTGCCCCCAGAACCTTTTTCCACACCAGTGCCATACCAAAGCATCAAGGATCCCCTCACAATGCCCAAGGCAATCAAGAAAGGTGCAGATCGCCAACGCAAGGAGAAATTCACAAATGAGGAGCTGGTCATGCTGACGGAGACCCTTGCTGCAAACGTGGATGTTGTCTTCGCGATTGACATGCGGTGTGAGACCCTGATTAAAAAAAAGGCCATCTGGGCAGAGGTGGCCCAGAAAGTCAGTGCGGTGGGCACCACCACCCGCACCGTGAAAGACTGCAGGAAGCGGTGGGACGATCTTCGCCTCCGGGTCCACAGCATACTGTATGCAAATCGTAAGCTGGCCATGGCCACAGGAGGTGGCGCTGATTCTCCCATCAATCTCAGGGAGTGGGAGGAGACCTGCGCCAGCACGATTGGCGTAGAATCCATAGAGGGAGTCGGGGACATGGAGCGTGGTGTGCCCACAGCATCAGATGGAGGTGAGTGTACACATGAAACAATGCACTGTGAAAGGTGAGGCACCCCCCAAATGTGAGCCCAGAATCACCTCATGGATGCAGCCACAAACATACACGCACACAACCCTGCCCATGTGAGTGTCACACCCCAACACACACACATGCACGCATCACCACAGACACGTGCCACACAGACCCATGCATGGATGACCCACCCAAAAGCCCCATGACCTGAATGCCCACTAATGAAGTCCCAATGCACAGAACGGCATGATGAACAAAATCTTCATGAAGCACGTTGAACGATCACCAATGCCATCCCCCTCTTTGTCCCCCACAGGCTCACAGACCAACAGCGATGAGCAGGACACTGTAACACAGGCTCCCCGGCCAAAAAACAAGCCAGGGCACAGGAGACAGGGAACACCACCACAGCATCAAGGAGCACAGGGAGGAGTGAGCACCTGCAGAGAGGCAAACACAGCAAGAGAGCCACTGCACCAAGACCTGAAGCTACGGCTGCAACAATTGCTGCACCCACTGCTGTGATCCACCCAACACAGGAAACACCCACGGAGGGCCCACTCTCTGCTTCCACCAGTTCGACTGGTGAGGCAGCAGCCACTGCGCTGCTGTCTGACGTGGAGGAGACCAGTGACTTGCCCATGCAAATGCAGACCTCCAGCCCCCCAGGATCCAGAGAAGCAAGCCCACGGCCACCACCATGATCCAGTAGCCATAGCTAGTCTGGCGACGAGACCATGGCAGGGCCCTGGAGCCCACTGGTGCCCTCACCTGATGGCCGAGACATAGACCAAGGTGCAGCAGCCACCCCACGAGCTGGACACAGTGGCCATGACCTGGCCACCATCAGGCAGCACCAGGAGGATATTACAGCGCTGGTTGGCCAGCATGTAGATGAGACAGCCCGTCTGAGGGAGGAGGTCAGGGAGAATGCTAGGCAGTCAAGGGAGGGCATGGAGGCCCCCACCAACAGGCTCTGCGAGGAGATGGCACAACTGAGGCAGGTCCTCACCGCATAGCGGACGCGATGGACTGACAGTACCCACCACCACCACAGGAACAACCAGGCACCTCCTCCTCTGCAAGTTCAAGGCAGACAAGCCCCCGCCGCCGCTCCTTGTGCACCATGAGGCGCACACCCTCCCAACCTCCTAAAGGTGGGGGTGGGCATGGGAAGTAGGGCCAGCAGGATCTAGCTGGCACATGTGTAGCAGGACACTAACGTTGTGCAAGCCAAACATGGGGGTGTTGGGGAGGGGGGGGTAAAGGGTGTTTTGGGAGTGTTGTGGGGGAGGGGGGAAGGGTGTTTTGGGAGTGTTGTGGGGGGAGGGGGTAAAGGGTGGTTGCATATTTGGGGCCATGCACTTTTTCTTCTCAAAATATGTTTAATACACTGGTGACAAGTTAAGACACAGGCTTGGACTTCATCATTGTGTATGTGAACTTTATTGGGGGACAGGGCCTATTGTGCGCTTCACCACAAACACCAGTGCACTAATACCCACATCCATCCAACAGAGTTGAACCATGTGATTCAGAATATTTGGTTGATCAGATGCTGACGCACATCGCGTCCCTCCTGGGCATCGCCTCTTGCATGACCTGCAGCCCCGTCCCCTCCCTCCTCATCCCCATCATCATCCTCATCAGGTGGTTGCATTTCGACGTCAGGGGGCAGTGGCACATTCCGTCTGATACACATATTGTGCAGCATGACACATGCCATGGTGATCTTGGCCACCTTCTCATGGCCGTACAGGAGAGCCCCACCCAACCTGCTTAGGCACCGGAACCCTGTCTTCAAAGGCCAAATGTCTGCTCAATCATGACGCGGGTACGGGTATGTGCATGATTGTATTCCTCTACGTGCCTATTCTGTGGGTTCCGTACAGGGGTAGGAGCCATCTCTTCAGGGGGTAGCCAGCATCACCTGCATGGGTGGAACAAAGGGGACTTGTTACTGTTCACCTCAAGTGCAACCTGTACATATCACACTAATCCAGTTTGCATTGTGATTGGCATCCACGAATCCCATCATGCATGTAGACGATCTGTGTAACTGCAATGTGAGAAGGTGAGCTAGTCCCTGCAAGTGGACATGCACCATGCATGCCTCCGGCAGTAATTGCCATGTCCTGGGTGTGGACAGGTTTTAGTAGTTCCTGGGCCCATGCAAATTTGGTACCACACTGCTAGTGAACTGCCATTCTGAAATTGATGTCGCCATGCTGTGAAGCGTCACTTCAGTAGTGGTGTGGGGTGTGGTTCAGTACAATGGCTAGAGGTGATCCCTTCGCATGCACTCAAGGGCGCATAGCTGTAGTGATGTTGTGCAGCGCAAAATTTCAATTCGCATATTGTTGCCATGTTGCTGATTTGTGTCATATGGGGTGTGGTATGATGTGCAATGTGCATGTGGATGGATGTGTCATGTTTGGCATCTTGGATTGTTTTCAATGTTGTGCTGCTTCAAATTGCATGTTGTTTTGTTTCCGGTCAGTTGTGGCCTGCCTTGGTGGACATTGGCCTACATCTGTATGTCCATTTGTTCTACAGACGACCGTACACACCCAGTTGGAGTATGCACCCCCCCCAATCACACCCAGTTGGAGTATGCCTCTCTTCCCCCCATCACACCCAGTTGGAGTATGCATCTCTTCCCCCCCCAATCACACCCAGTTGGAGTATGCATCTCTCCCCCCCAATCACACCCAGTTGGAGTATGCATCTCTTCCCCCCCAATCACACCCAGTTGGAGTATGCATCTCTCCCCCCCAATCACACCCAGTTGGAGTATGCATCTCCCCCCCCCAATTACAACCCACATCACACTGCCATGTTCTTGCCCTGCTACTCACCAGGTAGCCACGAAAGTTGTCCGGCTTGTCGCTCCATGTAGCGTGGTATCGTTGAGTTCCGCAGGACCATTGAATCATGCGTTGATCAGGGATATCGGGCACAACAATGTGTGATTATCTTTTTTGAGTCACATACCATTTGGACATTGATGGAGTGGAATTGCTTTCTGTTTCGGTAGACTGCTTCATTGTAATGTGGGACCACCAATTCCACATGGGTGCAGTCGATGGCCCCGATGCACCTTGGGATGCCTGCCAGCGAATAGAAGCCAACTTTGGTGTGGGAGATCTCCTGGGCAGTCCGTGGCAGGGATATGTGTTCACTTGTGTGCTTGAGGAGGGCATCGAGCACCTGAGTCAGCGTGCGTGAGAATACTGGTTGTGAGATGCCATGCATCTGCCCTACTGTATGCTGGTAGGTGCCTGTGGCCAGGAAGTGGAGCACAGTTACCACCTCAGCAGAGGGGGATGGTTGTTCGGATGTCTATGAGGCTCAAAATGTCGTCATGTGTCATGTCCACGATTGTTGGCAGAGCGCTCTCAGAGCAGCAGAGTCCTCTGAATGCATCATTTACTTTATAAACCTTATTCAACTTGCAATCTTTCTCCTGGTCTCATTCTCTACAGGGGTGTGTCCATTTATTCTGAGTTTGGGATTTGTATTTTGGGGAATGACCACCTTCAGTATCTTGTATATATATATATATTTTTTTTTTTAAAAAAAAATATTTTTATATGATTTATTCCAAACCTTTAAAATATTTTTTCACTCAAACAGTTTTAAACATCATGCAGTCACATTTCCATTCAGAGAATTTATCACATTACTACTCATTAACTTCATTAACTGCATGCTCCTTTGTCTTTAAGATTTCATTTTCGCAGTTATTCAGTCACAAATTTAAAATATCTAGAAAAAAAGTTAAAGCAAAAGTAAATTTTCTTTCTGTTTCATCAAACAGTATTTGCCACCAGTCATCAGCGTTTAGAAAGGATCTTTTCAGAATAAGGTCTCCAAGACAGTTTGTTCTGTCCGTCTGTAAGGCTGTGCAGAACAAGGTAAGATGTTTCAAGGTCTCATCATGTAGTTCACAGAAAGTACAGATCTTTGCCATTTTTTTATTTTTCTGCCACAGGCTTTTTGTCTCTTGTGTCTTAAATAAGTTCAATCGAAATTTGAAGTACAGATTTCGTCGACGTGAGTCTGGGAAAAGTTTTAAATAGTGTGGAATTTCATTAAATGTATGTTTTTCGCTAGGCACATTTTTAATTAATTTATGGTTTCCTCTTTGTTCTTCTGATGCGATCCAATCACATGTCCACAAGCATTTTTTTTTACCAGATTTTGATTGGTGTGAAGAGTTTCAATGTCAGTGTCAAGATCTTTAAGGTCATCTTGCAACAATCTACCCATATTGTCAGCACATTTTGTTCATTGGCATTTTCCATGTTTCGTAAAATCTCGAACTGCAGGGGGATGTTTATGCTAGTCACGTTGCAATACAGATTTAACATGTTCCAACAGATTCTGGCATGAATGGATATTAAGCCGAGTTCATAACGGATGCAAGCTGTCGGAGTCCCTTGTGGCAGATGTAAAACTTTGGTCCAAAAGGTGTTTTCAAAAGTATTCCACACTTGATGGGAAGGACCTAAAGAGCATTCCGCTCCATATATGAGTGCTGGAACTGCTTTCTGTTTATAAAACGCCAAAACCGGAAGAAGTGAGTATTGACCATATTTTTGTGAATAATGGATGCTTGGTTTGCCAATTGTTGGCATTTGGATTTCACACTGGCAACCCAAGGCGCGTCATTAATCCTTTTTAGGCCTTTAGGGTTGAGATACAATAAAATTAGATCATCCACATAAAGTAGGCGACTTAATGTTGACCATTTATTTTTGGAGGGAAGGAGTGGACTTGATCGAGAGTGACATCTATATTGGATAAAAATAAATTGAAGATTATGAAGGCCAGTGGACAACCCTGTTTCACTGCACAGTGGGTAGATATAGCGTCAGATAGTTTGCCAGCTCTATCAAGTCTGTACTTGATGTTTGTTTTAGTATGGAGCTCTCTTATTGCTGATAGGAGGCTTATGGGACAGTTCCAGGAGGATATTTTGGTCCATACGATCTTGGGAGCAATGCTGTCAAAAGAATGCGTAGAATCGATGAACGCAAGATAGATTTTTCTGCCAGACCATATAGTTTCCATTTTTAGGATGTTTACGATCAGCAGATTCAAGCCACATCCCATTCCTTTCACTAATCCTGTCTGTCTTTTATCCATGAGATTTGCTGTGCGGCTCCATTCATTTAGTTTGCGTGATAAGGTTGTCACATAGATTTTTCCCAATATGTCTAACAGTGCAATTGGATGATAGTCCTTCGGATTGGTTCTGTCTCCTCTTTTGAAAATAGGGACTACAATTGCTTTTTTCCAAGACTTTGGGTTGGAGCATGATTTAGCAATTTTAGTGAACAGTATGTAACAGAAGCTAGCCCACTCATCTGGGTTCTGTTTGAAGGTGTAGTTGCACAACCCATCGGGTCCGGGTGCTCTTGAGGCGCTTAGTTTTTTAATAATAATTAGGATCTCAACTTGGTCGAATTTGAGGTCCCAGGATATCACAGTTGGAAATTTTGGCTCTTTTATATTTCCCTTTTTACTGTATAAGATGGTGTAGTGAGCAATACAGACTTTTTCTGTTACCGCATTTTCCTGGATGGATTGTTGCGAGGTTCCAAGCTGGTTGATAATGCTCCAGAATTCTCGTATATTCGTCTTCGCGAGCTTCGATAACATTATTTCGGCGTTGCATTGTTTCATAATTGACTTGTGTGACTTTAGCCAATTTTTATACGTCTGCAAGATCTGTTTGTTTTTGCTTTGTGTTTCTGGAGAATTTAGTTTCTGAATAGAGCAGATTTTAGTTCTCATTTTAAATTTTTTTCAAGTCAAATGTATGTTTGGGTATGAAACCTGTTCTTTTAAGACCTTGATTTTTTTCTTTTAATTGAATAAGGACGTGACCATAATCGAGCATATCTTTTTCATTCTTGTAGGTCAAGGTGATGGAATTAACTTTGTCATCTTCAAGTTTCAATCTTAGTCTTGAGGAATCCGTGATGACGGTATATTTACAATAATGTTGCGGTTCCATGCTTAATTCAGCCAGACACATTTCCGACAAGTTATGATCACTTTCTTTTTTTTCGATAACTTGCAGAGTCTGGATTCGCCAATGCAGACTCTCAGAGACGAGAAAATAGTCCAGGATGGATTCTTGTTTGTCTCTTCGCCAAGTCATTTTAGCTGGTATGTCTCTGGGCGTGTTGCCGTTTAGCATGTGCATCTTACGTGCCTCCATCTCCATGCACCATTGATTAGCTGTGGTTAAATTGCTCTTGTGATTGCATGTGTTTTTCTCTATGCAAGCAAATTTCAAATCACCACACAATACAATGTTAGGCAAATCAGTTTGTTCATTGATTTCGTCAAGTAGTTGCGTTACATCGATAAAGCACGTTGGTTTCATTGTTTTGTGTTGCCAGTAAATGTTGATGAGATATATGAATTCTGTTATCGTTTGTTGTTCGTCCTGTTTTATCATATGGGTCATTTGTATGTAAGGGGTTACATTTTTGGATTCCATTATCTTGTATCCCAGATCCTTCCTGACTAGCATCATCAATCCAGCCATCGGTCTCCCTTTCTCTTTTTTGATTGTAGGATTGAAAGAGATGTCATATGCGTCTGAGATGGGATATTCGGTCAACCATGTTTCTTGGAAACATATTATGTCTAGGCCTTTCTGCCAGTCCTGTTGTAAAAGATGTTTATATCCGCGTGTGTTCCAAGATCTGTAGTTGACTGTCAGAATGGGCAGAGAGGCCTGGCATTAGTTTTTTTTCTGTTTTATCAAAGCAGCAGGAATCCAATTCCATTTCTTCATATCTTCATCAATGGCATGAGCTGGTGAACTTGACTTGGTGTCATTGCTCTTGTTTGTATTTTTGCACAAGAATGTGATTTGAATGTGATCTCTTACTGATTGCTCTCCAAAGATTTTGTTGCGCTCGACTGAGCTTGATGTTGTGTTATTGACTCTACTTGGAGTTGTTATCTTCTCCTCTTTGTTGTTAGAGTCTTGGTTTGCTGTCCACTTTTCTCTTATTTGAAATGGAATATTCACATTTGTTCTTTGCTCTCCGTTTTCATCCCCGTCGACCGCCTTGTTCGCTTCAAAGTTGTTGAAACCCAATGAGAGCAGCACTGCAGTTACGTCTAAGAGGAAGTTGCAGACGGTCCTGGAATCAAGATGTAGCTTCACTTTATCATCTTTGGGTTCTTTTAAGAATTCCACGCATTTTATGTTTCTCGATTCGATGGTCCTTAGCGAGGGGACATAATGAAAAAGTTGTAAGACGTTAGCGCAATTCAACATCAGACCATCTTTTCCAGAAAATGTGCGCTCTAGAACAAGGCAATATTTATATTGGGGTTTTCTTTCCAGTTCCTGTTGTGCATTATATCGACTCATTTTTGTGTTTGCGCTGTCATTTTGCATTCTTTGACTGGAGGGGATCCACACAGGTCCTTTGTCAACAGCATTTGCTGAAGTTTTACTGACAGGAGCAAGTGATCTAGTTTTTGCTTCAATCAAAGTTTTCTCTGTCGTGTTTGAGCTTGTGATTCCATTTCAGGCCTCGGAGGATTCGATGTTACTCGGTTGTTTACTGGCCAATTGTTTCCATTTCTCGTCCATTGTTCTTAACACAGGACTGGGTTGCTTATCCTTGTCAATTTGTTGCGTTTTCATAGGGAGGATCAGCACACATACACATTCTTCTTTTTTTCATGGCATTCCTGGGAGGTCGGGGACCGTGAATTCTCTTGCGGCTGCAAGTCATGAGTCGGTACAGATGCAGCCGGGTCCGTTTGTTCAGGTTCAAGCTCATCTTCGTATATAGAGAACTCCAATAGGTCAGTTTAACTTTCCATGTTAATGCGGGGTTCTTTACAACTGTCTGCTTGTTTTGTGCTTTGTTTTACTCCAATGTGTATTGTTTTTTCATTCCCCAAAGTTTTTCGTTACCTTGGTTTACTGTGAAGCTCACTGTTTTGAAATTACACAGACATTTTCTTGAACAATTAGTGGTGTTACACTCCTTCATGATTCGATTTTTTGTCTTTTTAGCCTGGATTGATTTAGGAAGCTCTATCACTGATGGTTGTTTGTTAGTATTGAAAATGTCAAACAGTATCTGGTTGGGTGGTTCATTCATTAGGCTTATTGAAGCTGTATTTGAGGAGATCTCATATTCTTTTTTAGATGAAGAGGACATTTGGATATCAATGTTGGCTCCATTTTCTGCTCGATTGGATATGGCAAGCACTTCCTTAAAGGAGAGCGTAATACTGGGTTCCAGCATCGAGATTGCCGGTTGAAGGTGCGTAGACATTTCGTTGGTTGATTAGGCTTTCTCAGCAGCTGTCACAGGTCCTCTTGTTGCAGATACTAAAGATTATTTTGCTGTTAGATCAATGACCCTATGTTCCAGTTCAGTTGTTTGTTTGTTCTCTCTGACTACAGGAATCGAATCCGCGTTGGTTTCTTCGATTGGATTCCTTAAGGTAATTGCTTTGTCAGTATTTGGGTCGCTGTTAATGCGAATTTTAGGTTGTGAGAGCTTGCTACATTCGTTAGTTCTTTCATGTCTCAATAAGGACAGCGATTCTTTCGCAATTTCAGCCAGCAGTTTTTTATCCTCACTATTATTACGTTTTTGTGTCGTTAGTGCAGCTAGTAGAACATCAATTTTGTTATTAAATTCTTTGTCCCGCTGTTTGGCGCATGTATTTTCGCATTCTATGTTGATGAGCTTGGAGTTCATCAAAGCCATTAGGGCGGTTTGATCCTTTATTGTATCATTTAGGTGCTTGTACATTTTCAAGAATGGAGAAATGGTTATTGACATTGATGATATCAGGGTGGGTTGTGATTCTTGGATGTATTTTTTTATCATGGCTTCCACTTGGACAGAGTTCTCCTTTATTGTGGCTTGAGTTCTATGCTTCAATTTGTGATGAGTTCTTCTGATCTTAGGATACTCCCGATCCATTATTGAGGATTCCGTACTGGTGACATCTGAAGAGGTCTCAGATATTGCCTTAGGGGCTTCACTACTGTTCATTGAAGAGTGGTTGTCATCTTCGGCTGTTGCCATACTGTTATTTGTTGAGTCCAGGACAAGTGCCTTTTGAGTCGGGTCCTTGTAGGTTTGAGTCTGTCTCAACCTTTTTTGTGAGTAATATATCTTGGGGGACTCACTATCCATTATTCTTCTCCGCTTCAGGGCTCCACTTAGCCATTTGAATTTGTCATGTGCTGGTACGTTTGGGTGAATGTCAATCTCTTCATCTGCGCTCACACTTTGCCCATTGGTTTTATCGTTGGTTTGTAAGTTTAAGTGATTTTCATTGGACTCACTCTTGTCCATGCATGTGTTTGCACTTCCACTCGCATCGTTTTGGTCATGCAAAGAGTGTGTTTGATTTTCGTCCTTATTTTGCGCTAGGTTTATGTTTGTCAAATTCAATAGCAATTTATTTACAATTTCAAGGGATTTTCTCCTTTCTAGCTGATCATCATATTGGGTTGGAGCTATGAATGGGGAGGCATTAAGTTCAATATCTGGGAACATTCCAAAGGCTAGATCAGGTTCTGCATTAGCAAAGAAGAACACGGCACAGCAAGGTTCTTCCAAGCACGGCTCGCTCATCGCTGCCGTGTCAATGTACATTCTCTGCTTAGACGCATCGTCCAGTAGGCTGCATGTCCCGCCCGTGTCAGCATTCTCTGCTCGGCCCCCCCTTTAGGCTCCGCCCACACTGCCAGAAAATCCGCGAAGCACAGACCCGCAGGACACCCTCAACGCTGACTGCCATACTCCCCCCCTTCACATGCCCCACAACAACCGGGGGGCCAAGGGAGCCGGTGCGGCCACGAGCACACACGCCGCAGGTGCGAAGCAGGTCCGTCCAAAGCCCACCATGGATCCCGTGCCATCCCAGAACGGCAGGCGCAGCTGCGGCATTGCAAGACACCGTGCCAGGGCCCCTCTCGTGAGTCATGGCATTTTGTTTTTCTAAAAGCTCTGTGGGAGCTTCGTCTTCCTTGTGAAACATATTGCTGCAATTATTTATGTTCATATTTGGAGCCCGGGAAGCTGGAACAGAGTCATGTATATCGTGTATAACAGCTGATTCAGCTAGTTCCGTATGAGTATTTTCATGGCTGCTATGCACTAGAGAGTATAGTTGTAATAGCTTGTGTTTATGGTTGTGTTCATCAGGCCGTGTACTAGACAAGTCAGTGAGAACAGAGGTGAGAACAGAGGTGGTCAAAATAGGGGTCGAACTGTTACTCACTTGTTGTTTGAAGCTCTCTTGTTGAACAAAGGGAGGGCTTTTCTCCTCTGGGCAGGTGACTCCTTTATGCAATTGTAGACGGGTAAGGGGGTGAGGAACCTTGGATGATTTGCCTCTACATTGACTCACATTGCTTTTGATCGAGTCTAGGATATTTTTCGGTCCCAGAGCTCCTCATATTTCCTCAGAGCTCCACAGACTCCAAGAGACTCTGCAGACTCCGTGGCCGCTCCGCTGCGAGTCTGGGTTTTTGAGGCAACTGGGTCAGCCTCTAGCAAAGGAAAGGGAAGAGCCACTGGTCACTGGTCTGGTCACTCAAAGAGACTCTGCAGACTCTGCGGCCGCTCCGCGGCGAGTCTGGGTATTTGAGGCAACTGGGTCAGCCTCTAGCAAAGGAAAGGGAAGAGCCACTGGTCACTGGTCTGGTCACTCCAAGAGACTCTGCAGACTCTGCGGCCGCTCTGCGGCGAGTCTGGGTTTTTGAGGCAACTGGGTCAACCTCTAGCAAAGGAAAGGGAAGAGCCAATGGTCACTGGTCTGGTCATTCCAAGATACTCTGCAGACTCTGCGGCAGCTCCTCGGCGAGTCTGAGTTTTTGAGGCACCTGGGTCAGCCTCTATCAAAGGAAAAGGAAGAGCCACTGGTCATTGGTCACTGGTCTGGTCACTCCAAGAGACTCTGCAGACTCCGGAGACTATCTTGGATATTCATCCCACACTAACTCGCATGTGCCCTCATGGCTTTCTGTATTGTTAACAGATATTGAAGCAGGGTGTTTTAAGTTTAGGCTGCCATCCAGCACTGCAAAGCATCTGAAATCTCTCAGGAGAGGCTAAGAGGCAAGAGGGACAAACATCACCTCAGAAAGCACACATTTAGCGAGTGTGAGCTTGTGGTCCACACAGATGAGGTAGTGGCCCACTCTGAGGAGCTGTTTGGGGCCTGGCAAAGAAAGGCCATTGGGCAGCAGCGGACCGCAATATGGCATAAAACATCGCCCAGAATGTCAGCAGTTGCCCATGTACCCCATGATGGTGAGGACTTCTGGATAAAGTGGAACAACCTGAGGGCAAGAGTGCAGGGACTGCTGTCCCAAAACCGCCGGGAGTCCCTGGTGACAGGGGGAGGCACTGCTGAGCCACTGGTCCTCAATGCATGGGAGGAGAAATGTAGTACAATGCTCAACCTCATGGGGATAGAGGGAGTCCTCAGTGCAGAGGCAGCAGGGGCCAGCAGCCAGGAGGCAAGAGGTGAGTGAACCCCCATCGCCAATGCATGTTCAAATGACAACCCAGTATAACAAGCCCCAGTGGACAGGGACACAAGTCAGCAGACCCCAAAGCTAGGAATGCCGACAGGGCAGAGTGACACATCAGGCACCCAAAGAGCAGCCATGGGGCAGGACACCAAGGGTACCCCTGAGCGTCACAGCAGCGGGAAGGGCAGGCAGGTGAACCCAACAAAGGCAATGGGCACATCAACCCAACTGGCGCATCCTGTGCCAGCGGGATTGAGGTGCATGAGCAACCATGGCACTGTGCAGCAGTCAACCCAGTATTAGTGGACTCAGTAGGCTTGCCCCATGAGGGCATGGCAGACAAGCCACAGGGAAGTACACGTCGCACACACAGACATGTTCCCAGCCTGCCAATCACAGTGCACCACAGAACAGCCATGCTGGCTGCACATCAGCGCACCATAGAGCCATGACAGAGCCATGGAACAAGCCATCCCCCCAATCGCACAATGTCACTGCCACCCGGGGTGGAGATGCTGGGCTATGAAGGACCCCAAACATGCATGTCCGACCACATCCACCACAACATGTACACCCTGCCCTACCCAAACATAGGTCAATGACCAACAGGCCATGGGCCACACACCCATTGCCTCATGCTACACCATGACATTGGTCCCACATTCATCCTCCCATGTCCAACCATGGTAATTTTCTCATATGTGTGGGTTCACACTCTGTACGATTGTAATTGAATCTTGCATGCCAAAACACATGGGGGAACCATACCTGATGACATTCCCTATGTCCCCTACAGGCATGCATGCATCACTAGAGGCTTCGGAGGATGGGGAGGCTGTGTTAGGCAGAATCCTGTGCAGTGCCCTTAGGCACCACTACACACAATTAAGACTACAGGTGGCAATACAAGTTTTACCTTTGGTACAAGTCTGTACTACTATATTAAGGCAGTAGCAGTAGCGGAGCATCCAGGCTTATCTCAAGAGTATATGAGCAGTAGCAGAGATTACACAAAGGGACCACAGTTACTGTGACTCAAGCACACACTGACTCAAGGTTTCAGGTAAAAAATATAAGTACATTTATTTTTAAACCATTTGTTATGAACACAACACTTCTATTAAATTCAAAAACCACACGTAAAATACACTACAACTAACCAATTCACTTTGTATGGTATACTTCAAGGTAAGTACCCTGTGTTTTAGCGGACCGATGTTGTGAAACAAAAGACGTTACCGGGAATACACTTGCGATCACTTTTTGACAGTAATGACAGTTCGATCTTACTAAGGAAACGCGTATCTGCGGCAAGAAATGTTACCGGGGCAAAAACACACTTAGCACCTGAGATACCCAGAGAGAGTTGGGGGCAAAAATCATAGGCAATACTTTTGTCAAGGCAGACAGAACCAGAGAACACTCTTAGACAGAAATTCAAAAGTCAATAGGCCGGAGCCAGTGTCAAGTGGAACCGGGTTCCTGTTGTCGAGGATCACACAGTTGGATAGTTCATGATTCAACGTAGCCAGGAGTACTTAGATATTGTCAACAGAGGAAGCAAAAGTTATAAGAAGGAGGGAAGACAAGGGCAAGCCTTGGAGGTGAAGAAAAGGGGATTCACTCAAATGTCTCGAGCAGAACACAGTACCTTATTCAATGAAGAAGCTGTTGCCACGGCAGTTGTTCCTGGTAGTTTCCTGCAGACCCTCGGTTCCTGGAGCTTTGATCCGTAGGAGGACGTCTGAAGGGGTCTGTACCACACAGGGATGAAGCCGGCAGCAGCGACTGTGAATTAAAGGTGCGCTCCTTAAAAACAGGAGAAGCTCTTCAGGTGGCTGTCCGGACCACTACAGCAGTGTGCAGCGATTTCGACCACGAAGAGGATCCTCTGGCTGTAGAAGATGAACTGGTTATCCCCACCAAGCTCAAGGGAAGAAGACTTCGGACTGAATCTTCTCTGGTCGTCGAAGGGTAGATAGCTCAGGACTGCAGCAGGGCTTCACCGGGACAGGATAGTGGCATCAGTTGACTTCTTATCCGCTTCTCTTCGGTTCCTTGTAGTTCCAGTGGCGACTCTGACTTCTAGCCCAAGAGACCTGCCTTTTAATGCGAAAATCCCCCCTTAACACAGCCTGGCTGTCAATCACACAGCCGGGGGGTATCCGGCCCGGACCACCACCTAAGCCAATCATGGCAAAGTGCAACTTGGGTTTCCTAGGATACCCTGTGCAAGGGGTAACTACACCCCTCCCTCACATTCAGCCCACCTAGATACCCAGGCACCTAGAGGAGAGCTTCTTGGCAGAAGCCCACCAAAAGACAGTGAACAAAGAAGGCAAACCTGGTTTGCCGCGCAAAGTAATACACAAGAAGGACTTTAGCAAAAAGAAATGGCGAATAAACCCGACCGGAGCCAAAAGAAAAAGTATTTGGTCAAGCGGGTTTAAGTTCGAGGCTAATATAATAGCCTAAAATAATACCACGTTTATATAGTATAATCGCGGTAGAAAAGTTAGGGTAGATAACACTGCCACCAGCCAAGTCTAAATGTTAAAAGAGCGAAACAATGCTCTAGGAGGTACAGATATAAAGGGATACGGAGTAACCCTTTCTAGTACTCCATGTAAGATGGGGTGTACTGGATCTGTGGTTAAATGACTAAGAAAAGTGAATGGCAACTTTACCCTTTTCTGGGGGACAGTAGTCATCCTCAGAAATGGAGTCGGTGGGAAGTCTAAAAGACAACCCTGTGTCACTGCACTGAAGGTGCTGTGTAACACACAAAAGAAGGGGACTACTGAAGTGGTGTACTCCAGAGTCCACAATCACAAAAACAGGTAGAAGACACATGGCAAAACATGGGTAAAAATGCGGGAAAATCTCACACTCTTACCAAGTGAAAAAAAAAATAAACTCCAGAAATCCAGCAAAGCTGCTGGGGGACTCACTAGGTGAGGGAAATTAGCCATAAAATGAGAATTCTCCCTAACACTCGCTCCCCCTAGACTAAGGGCAGGAGGATTTAATCCACTCCTGGATGGATCTCATACCTCTAGTCGGTTAAAAATATCCTAGAGAGACCATCATCCTGCTCTGTGCTCAATGGAAAAATCTAATCCTTGCAGGCAGATTGACAATCTGAGTAACTTTGGGTTTTCCCTTACATTTGCATCAGCCATCTCAAGGGTTGGTGGTCAGTCTGAATGATGAAGGTAGATCCATACAAGTATGGTCTAAACCTCTTCAGTGACCACATAAATAGCAAAATATTCACGTTCTATTGTTGCCCACCTTGTCTCAGGATCCTTTAACTTCCTGCTGATGCTCCCTACCTTTCTCATCCAGTTGACTAAGGACTGCACCTATACCTACATTAGAAGCATCAGTTTGTACAATGAAAGGTTGGTGATAGGAGCTCTTAGGACAGGAGCTTGACAAAGGGCTTTCTTTAGACCTTCAAAGGCTTGATTGCACTCCTCATTCCACCTGACCTTTTTAGGGAACTTGGGAGAGGAGATGACATTCAAGGGAGAAGCTATGGTCCCATAGTTCTCTATGAAGTTCCTGTAATACCCAGTGAGACCTAAGAAAGCTCTCACTTGGGTTTGAGTAGTAGGGGTGGCCCGGTTTTGTACAGCTTGTACTTTGCTAGGCAATGGTCTTATTTCACCTCCTCCTACCCCATGTCCAAGGTAGACCACTGGACTCTGACCAATTTGACATTTACTTGCCTTTATGGTCAGATAGGCCTGTTCCAGAGCCTGCAATACATAGCCTAGGTGTTCAATATGTTCTTTCCATGTAGGGCTGAACACTGCAATGTCATCCAAGTATGCCATGCAGAAGTCCTCCATCCCATTTAGAACTTGATTGACCATCCTCTGAAATGTAGCAGGTGCATCATTTAGTCCAAAAGGCATTACCTTGAATTGGTAGAGGCCAGCTGGGTTGGAGAATGCAGTTTTCTCATTGGCATGGCCTTTCAGGGCTATTTGCCAATAGCCTGACGTTAGGTCAAATGTGCTGAGGTACTTGGCTGCACCAAGTTTGTCCACCAGCTCATCTGTCCTAGGTAAAGGATGGGCATCAGTCTTGGTGACTGCATTTAGAGCTCTATAGTCCACACAGAATCTCAACTCCTTGGATCCTGCTTTTGGTACAAGCATAACTGGGCTAGACCATGGGCTAGTAGAGGGCTCTATAACCCCGAGATCAAGCATCTTGTTGACCTCATTCCTTATATGGGCACTTACATTGTTTGACATTCTGTACCCCCTGCTTTTGACAGGCAAACAGTCACCAGTGAGTATTTTATGCTGTCCCCAAGGGGTCAAGCCTGGTGAAAGTGAGAACAGGGAGGCAAACTGATTTAACAGTAACTTGCACTCATCCCGCTGGTCAGATGTGAGACTGGAAGAGAGATTAACTCCTTCCACTTGCTCATCTAAAGGTAAGCCTCTGAGGAGGTCAGGTAGAGGTTCACTCTCCTCCTCCTCCTGAGCTGAAGCTAGAAGCAAAGCTCCTATGTCAGGCCTAGAGACATAAGCCTTCAAACAGTTGGTGTGAAAGACTCTGGGAGCCTCCTTAGGATTGCCTAAGTACACCAGATAGTTCACCTCTCCAAGTTTACCCACAACTTTGAAGGGTCCTATCCATTTGTCCTGCAAGGTCCTCTGCTTTGTGGGGACCATAACAAGAACAAGCTGGTCTTGAGTAAACTCAACCATGTTAGCCTTCTGGTCATGCCAATATTTGACCAGAGCTTGACCAGCCTTCAAGTTATCACTTGCCTCTGCCATCATGTGCGACATTCTCCTCCGGAGACCTATCACATAGTCAGTCACTCTGACTGGCTTAGGGGAAGGAGCACTCTCCAACCCCTCCTTAATCAGGGCCAATGGACCTCTGACTGGATGGCCATAAAGAAGTTTGAAGGGACTGAATCCTACTCCCTCCTGAGGGACTTCTCTATATGCAAAGAGAAGGCATGGCAGTAGAAGGTCCCACTTTCTCTTAAGGGGTTCTTCTAAAGCACCTATCATGCTCTTCATAGTTCTGTTATATCTCTCCACCAATCCATTGGTTTGGGGATGGTAGGCAGTTGAGAACTTGTAGGTGACTCCACAGGTTTTCCACATGGCTTGCATGTAGTGGGACATAACATTTGATCCCCTGTCAGATATCACCTCCTTAGGAAAACCTACTCTGATATAAATACCAAGTAGGGCCTTAGCCACAGCCGGAGCCGTAACAGTCCTCATAGGTATGGCTTCAGGAAGTCTAGTGGCATGATCCACTACAACCAGGTTAAACCTGTTGCCTGAAGATGTGGGAGGGTCAAGAGGACCAACAATGTCAATCCCAACCCTCTCAAAAGGAACTCCCACCACTGGGAGAGGCACCAAGGGTGCCGCATTCTTGGCTCCACTCTTGCCAGAGATTTGGCAAGTGTGGCAGCTCCTGTAGAATTTGTCTACTTCTGAGCCATCTTAGGCCAGTAGAAGTAAAGAGAGAGCCTTTCCTTGGTCTTCTTAAAACTTAAGTGACCAGCCAAAGGTATCTCATGGGCTAACTGCAGAAACTGGAGTCGGTTCACTAAAGGTACTACAAGTTTTTTGCAGTCTCCAGGGGTTGACTCAGTCGGTTCACTGTAGAAGAGGCCATCTTCCCGGTGCAAACTACACTTCCCAGGCTCAGTCCCATTGAGCTGAGAAGTTGCCTGTAGGCGAAGACTTTCAAGGGTAGGACACTCGCTTTGTCCCTTTCTGAAATCTACTCTGTTGGGCCCACCTTCTGCCAGTAAAGACTGCAGTTCAGGATGGTCAACAGGGTCAAGATCTCCTACCAGAGTAAGATCTTCTTCTAGATCTAATTCCTCAGTATCTAGCTGAGCCATACAGGGTTGAACCTTACACTCAGCCTCAATTAGCCATAAAATGAGAATGCTCCCTAACAGGCTGCCGGCCCATCAGTCAGTACTGCTTCAAGACCCTCAAGGTCTTCCACCATCACTGCACATAGGCACCCACAATCCACAGCCAGGTTCACGGGTCGCTGTGTGACATCTGCACCCAGCAAGGCCAGGCCTGCAGGTGGACCCGCAGACCATGCCCCAACACCAGCAACCATAGCCACAGAGACTAAGGCACAACCTACTGCCACAGACACTGAGGATCCACAGGGGGACAGCAGCCCAGAGTCACCCCTTGCTGAAGGACATAAATCCCCAGGGAGCAGACTGCACCGCCAGTGCCATACATCCCCAGGGAGCAGTTTCCGCTGCCAGCACCATCAATCCCCAGGCAGCAGTCCGCGCCGCCTGTGCGTGATGACACCTGAGCCAGACTTGGATACCCCAAGCTATGGCCCACCTGCCCACAGCCCTGGCACAGTGCAGAGCCCCCCTCCCAGACACTGTAAGTCATTTAGCAGCATGCTGCTGCAAAGGCTGGGTGTGATGGCGCATTGGCAGCGTGAGATTGAAGCAATCGGGTGTACTCACTCTGCACACCTGCAGGCCATCAGGGACAGTATGCAGGGGGTCACCCACAGAGTAGTGCATTATATGGTGCGGAACAGGGCCGAGATCAGTGCAAACACATCCACCCTCACACACTATGCACAATTTGTCTGTGAAATGACAGAGGGAGTCTCTGCCCTAAGAGAACCCATACAGCAGAGCAACAAATTCCAGTGGCAGCGTAACCTTGTGGTGGAGTCCGTCCCATCTACCTCCACCAAGCCCACGGAGGGTTCACAGCAGGGCATGGCACGACAGCTGTCGCAGCAACTACTGTGCCCGAGATCACCTGCACCCGGCAGAGGGGAAAGAAGCCCTGACCATGAATGACACTGGGACACCGGCCGCCATGAGTGGCGATGCCGGGAAGTTGGGGTTGGGGTTGGGAGGGGAATAGTGTGCTGGGGAGTTGGTGGTGGGTGGGGGCAGGGGGATAGTTTGCTGGGGAGTAGGTGATGGGAGGGGGGTGGTGTTCTGGGGAGTTGGTGGTAGGAGGGGGTGGAGGATAGTGTGCTGGGGAGTTGGTGGTGGGAGGGAGAGAAGGGATAGTCAGGGCATATAGTTAGAATAAAACAGTTGACCTACATCAATCCGAGGACATTCCTGATTGTGTCATTGGGGAGTTTATTTACAGAAGTGACAGTCACGCAGTGGTGCATTGTGGCCAGGGAAACGACTTAGAAGAAACTGTCAATCAGTGCCTGACGAACCAGTCTCCCATCCCTCACGTCATCTCTGACGTTAGCTGCTGTGGCCCCTGCCTCAGGCACTTGGTCATCATCTTCTGGGGGTGGCATGTCCACGTCCGGAGGTAGGGGCAAATTCCTCCTCATGCAGATGTTGTGTAGAATGGCATATTCAAATTTCTATTTTTCCTACTTTCTCTGGACAGTACATAAGGGCTCCGCCTGTACGAGCTATTCAATGCAAACGTGTCTTCAGGAGTCCAAAGGTGCCCTCAATGCACACATGGGTCCTGCTGTGTGTGTGCGTATAAGCTAAGTCGTGCAGCGTTCGTGGTTCACACACAGGGGTCATTAGCCAAGGCAGTTGTGGGTATTGGGAGTCACCTGCATGGTGAGAGCCACAGGCATTAGTCACTGCAAACTGTGTGGGGCTTGACTTACACAGCAACATGGCAATGGTCATCGTGTGCATTCATATGGGGCATCATCCCATAGTATGTGCCCGTTCAATGTTTGTGCATGCTGTGTCACTGGTATTATGCATTGTATTGGCATCACATGCACCCTGTTACGTTTCAGCAAATGTATTGTGATGTGTCTGTTGGTGGAATGTGTACCTGGTGCCTTGCTGGGTTGCCTATAGGCATGCCCTATACTTCTGGGGGCAATAGGTCAGCATTGTGAGGTCGGTGTACATGGGTACAGTGCTGCTGTAGTCTGCTGCAATGTGGAACTTTGTATGTTCTTGCTTTTGATCAGGCATGATGCATTGTGGTACCTGTAGTCATGTGTGTTTTGAATCAATTGCTGCTGTATGTGTTCATCTGGTCCAGGTGTTTTCAACATGTCCAGGATCCCTGTGCTGTACCCTGTAATTGGTGCGGGAGCTGGACGGGTACTGGTTTTGCATTTACTTGTCATGCCATGTTTTGTGTCATTATTCACCCCCTGAACCCTTAAATCTGGTCAGGTGCTACACAATGCATAGGTGCTGGATGTTTTACTCACCCACTATCCAGGTCCGTTGGCCTCTGTGCCGCTCCATGTATACTTGCAGTTTGCTGTTCCGTACGACCATGAAGTCGTGGGTAGAACCTGGGTAGAGGGCACAGCAGTGGGTGATGATGAGGTTGGGGTTGCAGGTCACCTGCACATTGAGGGAGTGGTAGTGCTTGCAATTTTGGTACACTGCTTCGTGGGCCTGGGGGGCCACCAGCTCAACGTGGGTGCAGTCCAGGGCTACAATCACATTAGGCTGTTCTATTGGGCTACGGCATAGAACTAAGCATTCATGACATTGACCAGGGCTGTGGTGGTGGGCAGTACGATGTGGTGTAGCACATTTTGCAGGAGGGCATGCAGCAGCTAGTCAAGAACTGCACAGAATGTGGACTCTGCCATGCTGTGAATCATGGCCATAGAATGCTGGAAAGTGCCAGTACCTAGGAGTTGTAATACTGACACTAGTTTGAGCAGTGGGGCACAGCTGTACGGATGTTTATCCTGCTCCCTATGTCCTCATGTATTGTACTGCGCAGCTCAGCAATGGTCTCCCTGTTAAGGCGGTACAGGGTGAACAACTGGGTGTCAATGAGGGTCCATGGTGAGGGCCTGTCCCTGGGGATGGCTGCACACATTTGCTTGTGCTCTTCTCCTTCTCTTCCTCCGCCTCCTCCTCTTCCTCCTCACCCCCACCCCCTCTTGTGCTCCCTGTGCCCTGACCTGCTCCTCCTGCCTCTCTGCTTCCAGACGCAGAATCAGCAACTGCCTGTCCAAGCTCACACTGGCTATGGCAGCATGGTGTGGAATACAGTGTTTGGGGTGGAGGTGTGCCTCATGTAGCCATTTGGAGTGCATTGGTTGCACTTGTCCCTTGATTTCTGCCACCTATGTCCATTTACCTCCAGCTGGATTCTGGAGGTAACTGTGCAGTGTTTTTGGCGGTATGTGCGCCGACTTTGGCGCTAATACTGCTGAGGATGGACTTGTAATGCAGCTGTGTTTGCACCTTGTGTGGGCGGCTGTAATAGCGCCTGCTGTATTGGTGCCAGCTGTAATAGCGCCACCTGCATTTAAAGTCTGCGGTATTTACACTGGCTCATGATCCAGCAGAGCTGTATTGATGGCGCTATTACCGTTACCGCGTTTTTTTTATTTTTTATTGTGCATTAGCCAAAACTATGACATTTTACACAGTATAAAAAGAACAAAACCAAGCACATACATAAGACATCAAAAAGAGTAAACACTGTATATAAAACAAAAACTAAAGGAAAATTAACAGCAGATAAAACAGAAAACTTTCAAAATGTTGGCAGACCATTCAAAATAGCCTCATTGTGTAACAAATTCAACTGTTTTTAAATCAAAACAACTTCAAATGTAAGGAACCTTTTGTTACCAGAGATTAGTCTGTCCCAAAATATGTCTGAGGACAAAAAATTGGGATCATGCCCAAAACGCTTGAGTCTTGCAACTCTGACCAGCTAAGTCCCAACACACTCCGTCAAAAGATGACAACTTGACTGGGTTACTTTAGCGCTGCATTTATCGCATATATCAGAAGGATAAAGATCTGCAAAGCGAACATGGACGATTTCCAAAGTTGGAAGTAAATTTAGTCTGAGTCTTAGGAAGTCCATTCGTGTACGTGGGTTAGATGATGTCATGAGATATTGCGGGAGGAGAGTCCTTGTTTTGTCAATTAGAAGAGGGGATGAGGATAACTTGGCAGTCCTCATTTTGTCCACAGTTCTTATCAAATCCATTTGGTGCAAACTTTCCTTTGCTTTACCTGGATTTTGGATAAGAGTGTCAGGGTCTAGATCGATAAAGGTAAGAAGTTCAACACACCGACCTTTCAAGATATTTAATAAGAGATTGGCAGATTTCCTCTTAGCAACCTCTAAAATCTCGTACATGGAAAATGTAGGGGAAGCAAGTATCAGTCTATAGCATGAAAACCATTTACACTTCAACCAGTTCTTCAAGGAGGTAAGACCAAGTTCAAATCTTAAGCAGGAAATCGGAACACAGTCTGGAAGACCGAAAGACGTCTTCCAGATTTTACTTTCAGTCTTGTCCCAATCCAGATGGTAAGCCATCAAGTTGCATTCCATGCCAAAAAGAAGAAACTGGCACAACCTTCCCAACATAAAATTTTATCAGAGGCAGAAGAGAACATTTATAATACTGCAGATGTTTTTTTTTTCATCTGGGAAATTAAATCAACTACCTTTACATCTATTGCGAGGATAAGGTCACGACTAGTAGGAAAAGCAGTGATGTTTGAGCCTAGAAAGGTCCCCTCCTTGGATAGAGGAATTGTCACTTTGTCCAACTGCCACAGCAAAGATTTAATTTTTCTAAGGCGATGCTTAAAGACAATTATCTTTGACTTTTCAGGGTTTATTTTTAGATCACTAGCTTTAGCATACTGCCCCAAGGCATCAGGTAATCGCTGCAGGCCGACTTGAGTTTGATCAAAGACGACAATATCGTCAGCATACGCTAACCAATTTATTTTCCAGTTCCCCAATCCAGGGGTTGCCAACCCCGAATTCCCCAACCATTCCCCTAAATTCAATAGATAGAGGATGAAAAGTGGAGGAGCTAACAGGCAACCTTGATGCACTCCCTTATTGATCGAAACAGATTGGGACAAAATCCCCAGCTTGGACAGCCGCACTCTTAAAGATGATCCTTCATGTAATTCCACAAGTACAGAAAGTAGTGACCCCGGGATCCCCCACCACTGTAACTTTGTCCACAGTCTATTCCTATTGATGGAATCAAAAGCCTGTGAGAGATCAACCCAGGTTCCAAACAAAGGAGACCCTTTCTTATCAAGAGAATCGACGGACAGACAGCCCAAAAGTAGTGTGTTTAAAGAAGTGGAGAGCCCCCTCCTAAAACCCGTCTGTTGCTTTGGGATTATACCTTTGGCCTCTGCCCATTTCTCCAATTCTGACAGAATGAGGCCAGAGAAGATCTTCCCGTCAGCCTCTCGGATGGAGATAAGCCGATAGTTTGATTGATTTGATCTATCTCCCTTTTTGTAAATAGGAATAACGATGGATCTTCTCCATGACTCAGGGAGAAGTCTTGTAAGAATAACATTATCGAACAGGATCTTGAGGACCTTGGACCATAGCACGGGGTTCAATTTAAGAATAGCGTTGCTCAGACCATTAGGTCCAGTGGCCCTTGAGGTGGATGATTTTTTTATCAGTAATTCAAAGTCCTCACTCGTAAAGTTAAGGGACCACTCTGTAGTACAGATTACCTTGGGTGCCTGGCATCCTGGTAGACCATACAGGCCCGAGAAGTGTTCAATCCAGGCAGCTTCCTGAATTACCATTTCTTGCTGGTCATTGGGGCGGCACCCAACTGATCTCACTATCGACCAGAAGTTTCTGGAATTTTTGGCACATTCAGCTCTTAACATTTCCTCACCTTTTCTTTGTTCTCTCATACCTTTCAAGGAGTGTAGCCAGTTTCTTTGGGCGTTATTTACTGCTTTTATTTCATACTCCAGAAGTAGGGGGTCCTCTATATTTTTTTAAGAAACTGTTTATGCCAATTGATCATTTTTTTTCTTTGATGGATTTTGACATCAAAGGAATAATAATTTGTGGGCCTCATCCTCCTACCTTCACCTACTAATGGGGGATTTAAGTTCCAGAGAAAGTCACAGAATCTCTATGATTGGCAGGCCCACTCAAGTTGTGTAAGAGAGAGGTCAGTAAAAGTTGTCTGCAGAAGACCAGTAAGGGAGCGACCACCTCGCTCAAACTTAACCACACAATTACCTGCATTGTTTACAGTTAAGATTTCCAAAAAACCTGGACTTGCTTTTTTTTTTAGGGAGTTTGATGGTAGCTTCTAAAATATTGTGGTCATCCGTATTTCCCTCCGTGATCTGGAAATCTATGCAGCGGTCAAAAAGGGGTTTGCAAAGGAAGATATAATCAATGGTAGAACATTTGGAATCACGTTGCCAAGTGGGTCTACTAGGAATGTCCCCCCTAATATTATCATTCAACATGAACAGGTCCCAAGCTGACATAAAGTTACACCACGCATAACCATTAAAACATTTTTTTTTTTAACAGATAAGTTGTCCTGTTGCGTATCAATGCATTGGGCATTGAGGTCCCCCATTATAATCATGTAATCATCAGGAAATTGAGAGGAAAAGTCTACCAAAAGATCTGATAAGGAACCCAAAAATTCAACCAACTGTTTGTCCATCGGGTTCCAATAGAGATTAAACACGATCCAATTGGAAGTCGACTCCTCATTACACATTTTCAGTCGAACAATCAAAATGCCATTTTCTTATTCGAGAGTAGGGTACATGCCGTGAAGATGGCATTACTACAGAGAACCAACAAACCACCTGACAGGCGACCCTTTAAACCCTTTTAGGGCCTTTTGATGATAGGACGAGAAACCCTCAATGTTAACAATATCTAAACACATAGTCTCCTGTAAAGCAATTAGATGTAACGTGTTTTAGCATCCACCACAGTAGAGCTAGTGCCTCATGTATTCCATGATAAGCATCTCACAGCGTCCGTTGTTAGAGTTTCTGCTGAGGTAATCCCAGTTTAAGAAAAATCTGCGAGATGATTTCTGGAACACACTCCCACATTTTGGGGGCTGCTAAAGACATATTTTCCTGAAACCCATGGGCATTAGACATTTGACTGACCGGGCCCGGAGGCACCCTTGTTATGACCACCTCGGGGGCCAATGTCGAGACTGAAAAACCTCTCGTTGACCAGCCAACTTCGCTCCCAAGACTATCTTAGAAGCTAGTTTAGAGTTCATTTGCAATTTTGCAACACTAACGTCTGGGTAGCAGAGAAAGCTCAATTGCTTAATGTCCGTAATGTCAGTAAACCTTAGAGCTGGAATGAGGCTCATTTCCTTCAAGACTCTTGAATGGTTAACTGGCTGGAGATCAGTTGTAGATTTCAATACATTTGAGAGAAAGAGTGTGAAACCAGAGTGATCTCGCAAGACACCTTTATTCAGAAGTTGCGGATGAGCGACATTCGCTGCCAGTAGCGATTGAGGCAATGTAGTCACTTCTGCCCTCCCAGTATGACCCACCTCCCCCTTAGCCTGGGACTGGGATAATGCTTCATTTGATAAGTTCAACTGGGGTCGTTTTTTCACGACCAAAACCACAGCCTGCGGAACAGTCGCTATCGTGGGGCATGCAGGAGGAACTTTTGTAGCCTGGGGCGCTTTTAGGAAGATAGGGGCGATCTTCACTTTTGCTGCAGTTAGATTTCTTGTTTTTTCATTTTAAGGAAAATCATAGCAATTTTCTGTGGCGGCTCCAGGTTGTCTGTTTGGCTTCTCACTGAGACTCTTTTCTTTGCTGGTGGTGGCCCACTAGGGACCACTACAGGAACTTCATGGGCTACAAGTTTCTTTTGTTTCTTCCTACTAGGCAACTTGTATTCTTTGCTAAACTCCTCATAGATGGCATTGGTTTATTGTCTTTCGAGCGTTTGGTTGGACGGATCATTTTAGACCCAGTATTTTTTGATTTATAGTTTTTAGCAGGGTCTTGTGCCATTTCATTGCATTGCACCCTTACTGCTTTTTGTTGTCTTTCCTTCATTTCTTTGTTTTTCCATAGATTTCTTAGACTTTTTTTTTTGAGGATTGAGGATTTATTAGTAATGGAAGATTCCACTATTATAACACATTTATCGTCCTTGCCAACAGGTAGGTCCCCCTCGGCTAAGTTGGCTAATCGGATTAACTCTTCCATCATGGACGCCAAGAGCGTAGTATCATCAGCTTCCGTTGATGGGGCAGTCGAAGACAAGCATGAGTTACAGGCAGGGCACTTTGGGAGCACCTTCTGGATACTTACTTCTCCCAGAACATTGTTCCGACATTCCCTCTCCCCTTGAAAAGCAGAGAGCTGACTGGACAGCAGGTCAATTTTGCCAGAGTAGGTCTGCAATTGCGTTGACAGCAAAGAGGTTGTTTCAAGCTTAAATGCATTGACTGCTGTTTTTAAGGCAATCGTTGAGAGTTCACTTGCTTGCAACTCTTTTGTTACTTTTAGGAGAATTCCGGTGTGTTGCTGGACCTCTCATTTAATACTTTCAAATACTTTCACCAGGGAGTTTAATATAAAATTGAGGGCTACTATCGAGTTGGAGCCCCATCCTCTGGTCATTTTTCATCACAGGCAAGAGGTGTTATTGACAACATCCTCTTGAACGCCTATTGTTTCAAGGGGCCCCTTTATCAGCCCTTGGACTTCTTCCCACAGAGCTGACAATTAGTTCAGTTCATAAGATGAGTCCATAGCAGTCCCTGAAGTATTTTCTTGCCCTATTTCACTCGGCACAGGACTAGGCGGATAAGATGAATCATTCGGGCAAGAAGAGAGAGGTTAGTTGTTTGATGGGATTGTTGGCCCTGGGAAGACATTTTCAGTTGCAGACTTCATAGTGGTAGCTGTCAAAGTAAAATTGTGGTCAGAACACAAAAGGTCTTTGAGTGGGGAGTTGACATTTACCTTGTTAGGCAACCCTGTACCATTTAAATTCAGCCCAGAGGTTGTTGGGAGCTGCAGATCACTTGCAAAGGTGCTCGGTGATAGATAATAGCAGCGCCCCCATTTTTATATGGCCTAAAGGATGATGGACACCCTTCTATAACAACTGGTGGCCCAATAGGTGGGTTCAGAGCATTCAGTTTAGTAGTTACAACTTCTTCCACTACTGAACTTCTAAGGTTGTATACTTTAGTCATGTTTACTTTTCTTGCCAATGAGAACACACAATCCAAATCTAAGAAGGGGTACAGAGAGATAGACAGTTAGTGGGGGGCACTGCTCCAAATCCAATACTTCAGCGGGGAAGACCTGAGTTTGAGAGTAGATGTGCGGCTGACTCAGTACACAGATGAAAACAGCATGCCCAGCTCTTATAGAGAGGAGCCGAAAGAGCCCTGTGAGAATGACGATACAGGCGCCGCCCTCCGGATGCTGCATAAAAGTCAATTTCTGCCTAACAGGACCGCGTGGGTCAAGGGTATTACCTGCAGTCCCCACCAATACGGCCAGAGGCAGTAGGAAAAGGATGGTCAGCCCTCCACAATGGACACGCCCAGACAGTCACTTAGTTGAAAGAATAGAAAGTTTCTTGAGCAATATAATGGCTCATCACACAATTCAACAATAAAACATAGTATGTCCATGGCTCAAAATTGCTCTATGCAGCACTGACAGTCACATGGACAATGGCAAGAGGAATACCTTAGTAGTTGTGTGGTACTTCAATTATTCCATAGTGGCAGAGAAAATAGAGGAGGAGACCGTAACAGCCACCGAGCACCCGAGCAGCTCCCGACGACTCCAAAAGACTTGGCTTGACTCCGCTTCGCTCCGTGAAGTTGCCGGGTCCTTACAGCAGAGGCTCCTCCTCCAAATAATGTGGGCTGTGAACTGCAGATTGTGCTTTAAAAAGAAAACCCCGGGCCCATTCATCAGAGGCCACGAGCCAAGGGAGATCGCGCGTGGGAGAACTACAGATAACTGGTCATTATCAAAGTGAATGGAGATTATTGTGACTGCTGTACGAATGACCTAATATATATCAGGCAGGCAGAGTAGAAAAAAAAGGGAATCCCCTGTGTTTAATTGACACTTTATAATGTTGCGAAATTAATATTGTTCTTTTGCTGCATGTTTTCCTTTTTCTCTTTGTTACAGATGATGCAAAGTGAATCTCGTTCCGCTGCTGTACATTTTTCTGTTTATTTCTGTAAAAAAAAACAAGGGTAAGATGGTGTTCTGAAATGCAACTGTTTATAAAACACAAAAATACATGAAGGCAGACGTGTAGTGTGTTTTTGTCTTTCTCTTTTCTTAGTGCATCTGGAATAGCACTTGTGATATGGGGAAGATTTTGAGGTAGTGCATTTGTCATTTTTCCCATATAGATAAAACAAAAAAAGAATAAGTTGTCTAAAATTAAGACTTAGCAATTATAAATAGCTGTGTGCGTGATTCCACTCAGTGTATGTGTGTGTGTTTTCTAAGTGGAATATAATACAATAGTTCTTGCTGAGCGTACATGAATCAGCAAAAAGAGGCCTATGGAAACATAATCTCACTAATATAAATAAATTAGTGATAATACCACATGTTATTGTGAATACTTTATGGAAACATAGTTCGCTGGTGTACATAAATCAGTGATAACAGCCATAGGTGGCACTCTATATGAAAATGTGGTGTTTCTGAATAATGTAGGTCTGAGGCCTCTAGAGATCACACTAACAGTCCAAAAAAGAAGGGGGTTTTGTATGTTGGGGCCACAAATAAAACAAATAAATTATGCTCACCAAAATACCACCAACAAAATTTATACCACTATGAAGCCAAACCTAATCTAAATGCAAGGAGTAATCATTGCCAAATTAACATTATTTTTGGCGTTAAGAAAATACCGCCAGGCCCCAAATCTACACAAAATACCCTACATATTTATGGTGCGTTGCAGGCCGGGAAAGTGAGCACCTACTGGGCGTGGCAAGTGTGTCTCACACTGCCATCCGTACATTAAAGGGAACTCATTTCATAATAGCAGTGTGTCACTGAAAACGAATTTCAGAATGTCTCAAATGGAAGCCACATTCTCAGAGCTAGTGCAATATTTAGAGGCGAAGTTATATGCACATGGGACGTGGTCATCGAACAATGCCACAGAATGGCATGACCGCATTCATGGTGAAGTGCAGAAAGAAAAATTTGACAATATTTTTGCAGAAGGCAGTATAATTCAGGTCTGCCTTCTGAGGTTATTAAATGCAGCTGATAAACATGCAGAAAAAGATTGTCTGATACGGCTATTGCCAAGACGTGGTTTATTTTGAATAGGTCCCTGCGAATGCAAGAAAATTATGCTAAGCTGATTAACAGGTTAAAAGCAGATATAGATGGGGCAAGTAAATAGGAGGAAATGTTAAGAGCAGAATTAGAAGGATGTCAAAAAGATATGCAGTTAAAATGTAGAGATTTTGATATTCAATTGTCCAAAAGCAAGAAACAGTTTGAGGACAGTGAACAAGAATTGGTACACTTAAAAGCATTAGTGGACCACATTAGACAATATAAAGATGACATGGTTTCAGAAATGCAGGTGTTACAAAAAGAACATTTTGAAAATGAAAGTGATCTCCAGAATGCAGAACAGGAAATGGTTAAAATGCTTCAAGAAAGAGACAAGAGAAACAAAGAATTCAATGAATGCGAAATGCAAATGTGCAACATGCAGGAGGTAATTAATAAAATGAGTGATGAAAACAATTACTTGCAAAACGAGACAGACAGGCTCTTTAAGAAGTGTAAGGATTTGGAACAACAAATGTGCATTCCCAGGTCCCAGGATAGACGGCAGGGCATCACATTCAATGGAGTTGAGGTGAATTCTATTTCTACCCAAAGAGCTAGTGCCCCAGTGACTGGGCTGGTGATTGAACTTGGTTGCAGTGCCCTTGATACTCCCAGTGGGGGCCGCCACCAACCCCATACACCTGGAACCAGGGTTGAGTCACCAAGTAGTGCAATTCCATGCATTGCAACAAGTAGCCCCATAAAGATAATGAAATCCATTAAAGCCCTGATCAAACCATTTAGAAAGGGAGGGGAATGCTGCATAGAGGATCACTTAGAAGCGGTTCATGGCATTTTTAAAGCCCTCCAGATACCTAAGGAACAATACAGGCAGTATTTTCATTTAACTTTAGATGCTCCCACGGCCAGTATCATAAGGGGATTGAATGAGCAGCAGAATGTGACATGGGCAGAGTTTGAAAAAGAGATTAGGCGTCATTTTTCTCCTTTCCAGTCATTGCGGGAGGCAAAGGAATTTGCTTACACAATCACTGCTGGGCCTAATACATCCCCTTGCCAGTTTTTACAAGACTTAAAAAGGGCATTTTCTCGTTTTTATGTATCTTTTGACCCCTATTCTAATGAGTTTAAAACTGCCTACTTCTATGGGCTACAAAAAGCCATTATATCACAACTGGTCTGTGAATTTGATTGTGACAAGTCCCTTGAGTGGACTGTGCACCAAAGCACAAATCTATATGCAGTACTCTATTGTCAGGGTAGAGAAAGTGATAAAATGAAAGATACTAGACCAAAATATAAAGAACCCTCAGCACCAGTGATGGAAATCAGGTCAGCCAAAATGTCCCTTGAGACTGCTCAAAGTCCAGGTAAAAATAACTTGACACCTGAACAAAGGGGTAATCAACACAGATTATCACTTCCTGTACCAATGTTTCAATCACTAGTAATGGGGAGAGCTACATTAGCCCCAGGTACTTAGGAGATAGGCCCCGGGCAGGCTATCGGCCTGATATGTCAGGTATGAACAATAACCAGAGACAAAATCAGGATCAAAGAAATGATGGTCCCTACCCGACATTGGGGACACAGAGCAGATTTGATCCCAATACCATTATATATGGTAATCAAGATAGACCCCGATATTTGGATCGATTAACTGATAATCGGAATCAACATAGGGGCCAGTACCCACAACAAGAGAGACAGGACATGAGGCAGAATACGAATTATGCTCCACGTCAGTACAATGATTCCCCACCAAGGGATTACAACCAAAGGATGGGTGCACCCCGATCTCCTCCACATATGAATCAAGAGTTCAGGAACAACCCCAATATAAATCATTCACCTGAGAGGTACCAGAATAGATCCAATCAGGGGGAAAACAACCAATATCGATCTAGGCCACAGAGAGAGGATTCTAGAGAGATGGAAAGATTCCAGTGTCTCGAGGCCCAAGTGCAAATGTTATCTGAGCAAATAGGAAAGCTCTGTACAGCACAAAAACAGTCATCAAAGGAGGGGGCAGAAAGCCATAGCAATGACCGGGTAGTTTCTGAAAAGTGACTATGTACTTATAATACCTGCAGTGCCAAAAAGACATATTGCTCTGATGTAATTATGCATAATGACTCTGAGATGCCTAATGATTTAAAAGTGAAAGTAACAGTAAATGAACATGTGACAGAATTTGCAAATACATCTAAAAGAGAGGTACGGTTTAACCTGGAGCTAAATCAAACATTGGAGATCTGTACGAATGAAACAGGAAAACCTAAAATTCCAAAAGAACAAAGAGACAGATTCAAGAAAAACGACTCATGCATGGGGAATACCAGTGAACAGGGAGTACGTGGGAATGCTATAACTCCTTCCCTGGGCAATCAGAGCAATAACCAAACACAGGCAGACAAAAGAAATACTCAAAAGGAGGGTACAGGTCAATCACCTGAAGAATTATTTGAGCCACATATTTTTGAAGACGTTAAAAGGGCTGGTACCACACTAAATCACGAATGCACAGGGTTAGACAATGACAAGTTGCCAAATGATGTTACACATGTTCAGTTGGAGGATTGTAGTGTGACCCCTGATGATACCTGGATGGATGGGCGAACAGTGGCCACACTCCAAAAAACCTCTGAACATGGAGAAATTAATAAAGTCTCCCACGCAGAAATGGGCAAAAAGGAGGGAAAAATGTCATTTCATTTACCAATGTGCTTAGCCAAAAGTGAAAAAGGCCTGAGAAAGGTGAGCCCTGAAATCAGTAAGAATTTGCACTTCTTATGTGTGTTAGAGGAAGTTGAAGACAGGTATTATGCTCCCATCACTGTAGAAGAAAAATGCAATACATTTGCAATGATTGACACTGGCGCACAGGCCACAGTTATGTCTAAAGAATTGGTAAAGAGTATCATTGAAGGGAGATCCCCACAGTATCAGATCACAGTGAAGGAAAATCAAGGTCCAGTGCATAATTTTAACGGGGAGGAGGTGCCTATTACAGGCGTCTCCGAGGTTGACATAAAGATAGGTAAACACAGAATGAAACAGGAGGTATTGGTCACATCCATTAGTGAAATTCCATTTCTGATGGGAACAGATTGCCTGAAAAGATTGTCTCCTCTCATAGATGGGGTGAATGGAGTACTGTGGTCCTTAACCAAAAAACTATTGAGACCTAAGAAACTAAAATCACAAAATAGCAATATAAATGAATGTCACACCGTTGCCAAAACAAATGATGCAGTGGAGGTATATCTCCAGAATAGCTGCATCCCTAGCGTCACTGTTATATTAATGTGTCAAGGCAAAATGCAGAGTGAAAATGAAAAACTACCTATACAAATATACTTGGGCCCAAGGAAAAAATGGCAAACTGCCATAGATGAGCACACATTACGTTTTTATTTAAAAGAGAAGACATGCAAACAGAATACTGCTCCTAAAGCAGATTCAGAAAAACACATCACCACTCTTGCTGAAATACACATGGAAGATGAGCAACCATGGGTTCACGTTGGTATAAATAACTATTCTAAAACAACAAAAACCACTTTAGCACTTGAACAGGAAAGGAGTTTCATTAATGAGAGACTGTTGCAAAAAATAATGAGGGAGAAAATCCCAAAATTTAGAATTAAAAACCAATATGTTTCTGGGTTGGACAGTCCAGATTTTGAAAACCGAATTGCAGGAAGATGCATGCTGAAAATTAGTATTGGACAAAAGACAATTCACCATAATGTTTGGATAGTGAGTGGGACACAAAATGACTTTTACATGGCCAATGATATAATGCACAGAATGTGCATGGTGTTAGATTTCCTTAATCAAAAAATATGGTCACGCCTAGGTGGGCCGGCACCTGAATTTGAAGATAAAAGAAGAGCTTATCATTGCGCACAGCTGGTCCCATATGCAATTGAATTACAGCTGAGGAAGGATACTGTTATCCCTGCATTCACCAAACAGGTTGCAATAACACTGAAATGCAAAAATGGACTGCAGATGAAAGATTCTGATGCATTTGTGTTCTTAAATGAATCCATAAAACAGCAAGGCCTGGATTATGAATACATTCCATTGATAGATATTCGTGAAGGGTCTGTAAAAATTATGGTGAATAATAAAGGTTGTCAAGATATTAATTTAGAGGAAAACTCCTCATTAGGAATGGCCATACAAAAATCACATTATACTGCAGATCTAAATAACTTGATTATTGGAAATATCCCTGAAAAGTATGTGGATGTCAAGGGTGAGTTGCCAGAATACTTGGCCTCTCAGCCCAAAGGAATATTTAGAATTCATTCTGTGTACCCTTATGATTCAAATAAGACAGTGTGCTGTCATCAACAGGATTGCATAACATTTAACTTAAATGAAAATGAAACAGAAAATCAGCCCATTGAAGTGGAAGCTGATATGCCAAAATATTTAAAAGCGGCAGCTTTACGGAGAGACACAGCCACACAATTAGAGGAAAGCACAGAGATTCCTCTACTGGAAGATTTTCGAGAATTTTCCAAAATGGTAGAGGAGCAGATTTTTATTAGCGGATGCATGTGGCAGCGATGAGGATAGAAATGAACTGAGGAAGATATTTATGGAGTTTAAAGATGTATTTGCTAAAGATGCTTATGATTGCGGTTTAACTGATTTACATGTGGCCACGCTAGCGGAAGGGTGTAGTAGAAGCCCAGTATTTGTGCGCCAGTATAGATTACCACTGGCATGTTTAGAGTCATTGACAGAGATTATTAAAAATTTGGAGTCTCAGGGAATTATCAGGCCTATTCATAGCACATCCAACATACCTATTTTAGGTGTGTTGAAGCCAAATGGTCAATGGCGGCTATGTGCAGATTTGAGGGAGTTAAATAAAAGTGTGCCAGTATCCAGATGGCCACTGCCATTCATTGATCAAGGCCTAGCTCAGGTACATGGTTCAAAAGTGTTTACCACTTTAGATCTCACCTCTGGATATTGGTGCGTGCCATTGGCAGAGGAGATTCAGAATTTATTTTCATTTTTATTTGATAAGACTCAATACGCATGGGTTAGAGTTCCATTTGGGTATGTCAATAGTGGGAGTGAATTTGGAATATGTTTGAGTAAGGCCATGCCTGATGCACCAGAAAGAGGTACTATAGTTTATGTGGATGATGTCCTGATAAAGAATGAGAGCTTGAAAAACCACTTTGATGAAATAAGACAGGTATTTGGCCAGTTGCAGAAAGCAAGCGCCAAAGTATCTTTACAAAAAGCACAATGGTGCAAGAAAAAAGTGAATTTTCTAGGCCATGAAGTGACTGAACATGGACTAAACCCACAAAAGAAGAAAATAGAAGCCATACAAAAACTAAGAGACCCTAAAAAAGTGAAAGGGGTAAAAAGTCTATTAGGAATGACAGGCTATAACAGGAAGTTCATTGAAAATTATGCTGAAATTACTCAACCATTGACTAAAATGCTAAAGCTGAATACACCTTCGGAGTGGGAAAAAGAGCAGTCTGAGGCAGTGGCTAAATTAAAGGAATGTCTTGTAAAGGCACCATGTTTAGCATACCCCATAAAGGATAGGGATTTCTTTATAGAAATAGGTTTCTCTGAACATTGTATGTCAGCAGTGTTGTCACAAAAACATGATTTGAATCACAAAACCATTGCCTATGCAAGTAAGGCTTTTTCTCAAGTTGAAATTAAATTCAATGAATGTGAAAAGGCCCTATTGACCACTGTGTGGGCGCTACAACATTTCCGCCCCATTGTTCAGGGAGAAAAGGTGATTATTGAGACAAATCATAAACCTTTGCAGTTTTTAGAGAAAAAAAGGTTTAGGTCAGGTAATCTAGCACAGTCCAGAATCACTTCAAGGACGCTGGCATTGCAGGGATTTCCTGTAGAAGTGAGATATGGCCAAAATAAAAAAAAAACAGTTGCTCAAGGTTTAGCAGATCTACATGACTGTGTAGCTGAACACGTATCAAACAAAGTAGAAGTGGAATCTAGTTTACAGGTTTTTGAGCAATCACCACACAAAGCTTTTGATGAAAAGACATGCAAGGATTTGCCAACTGTATATGTTGATGGTTGTGCTTTTCACATTGAAAATGACAGTAATAAACAATAAGGGGTCGATTCATGGAGCAAACGTGCGCCGAAAATCCCATGCAAGCAGGCGCAAGGTGGCGCAAGCGTGAGAAACCCTGCGCACCCGCGCGATTCAAGGAAGACGCTGCGCGTGTTTCCCACTGTCCGTGCGCCAATTCCTGCCATGGCACACGCGGGCACACACGGCGTGCGCTACGCGCACCGCAAAAGCGCACATAGCGCGACGCACACAACCAAAGTGGGCGGAACAGTGGGCGTAACACGCGGAATGGGGAAAAACACGTGCAAAAAGAAGGCGTAACTGGGGAAGTACTGCAGGGAACTACACGGAACGCCCACACACACGCGAACACCCCGTATTCATGGATTCGAATACGGGAAACCCGCACACGGCAAAAGACGCACACAGGCGTCAACGGGTCCACCACACGAAGGCAGGCGGAAGTGTCCCCGTGCACAGTATAAAAGTGTGCGCAAACAACAAACATGTATATACAGCTACGATGAATGCCCCTTTTTGTCACAGCACTGGTCGTGGGACACCGCAGGAGGAGGAGAATAGCCAGGGCACGCATTTTCGCACCACGGACAAGCCTTTTTGGGAAGCCTGATGACCAGGTCTACAGCAGGTATAGGTTTCCACCCCATATCATCCTAGACCTGGTCAGGGAGTGGGAAGATGACCTTACATCCCCCACCCTTTGCTCCCAAGCATTGAGCCCCTTGGAGAAGGTGCTCAATGTAATGCATTTCTTGGCCACTGGGTCATTTCAGCGGACTACTGCCATAGTGGGGGGGGTCTCACAGGCCACGCAGTCACGCTGCCTACACCAGGTACTGGCAATCATGACAGCGCGCCCCTCAGTCCGCAGGCACATATACATGCCCAGAACACCCGCAGAAAGGCAGGCCATTGTCCTGGATTTTTACAGGGTGGCACACTTCCCCAAAGTGCTCGGTGCCATAGATTGCACCCATGTTGCCCTACGTCCACCTAGGGCCACTAAGTACATCTACCGAAACCGCAAGCACTGGCATTCCATCAATTTACAGGTGGTATGCGATGCAAAGGGAATCATCACCTCTGTCTATGAAAACTACCCTGGCTCCACCCATGACAGTTTCATATACAGAATGTCCGCCCTGAGCCGGGCCCTGGAAGCTGGGCAGCATGGCGACACATGGCTCCTAGGTGAGTACAAATGCCCTTGCACATGCATGTATGTCACACACACACAAATACACAAACCCCAATAATCACAACCATTTACACCTCCCCAGGGGACAGTGCCTACCCTCTGAGCAACCACATGATGACACCAATCCGGAACCCCACCACACCACCCCAGGTAAGATACAACGCCACCCATATTGCAACCAGGGCCATAGTGGAGCGCACATTCGGAGTGCTCAAGTCACGTTTCCGCTCCCTTAACCGCTCTGGCGGGCAGCTACTATATGCACCCCCAGTAGTGTGCAGGATCATTGTGGCAGCATGTGTCCTGCACAATGTTGCAACACGGCAGGGCGTACCGGTGGACAAGGTGGTGCCCCCACATCCCCAACCACATGCACAGGCGCTGCCCATGGGAGGGGACAGGGCACGTGGCGAGGAAGCCCGGACCCAGCTTGTGGCTACATTTTTCACCTAAACTCCCACCCCTGCGGAGTGCACACAGGCCTGGCACATACCAGGTGACAATCGATGATGACAAAGAGACAGTCAACTGTCACAACCTTACCACCCTGAGATTGTTTCCATGGAAGTGCCACATTGTCTACATCCCTAGCTACTTAAACACATGCTATCCTGTGTGACCAAAAGGCACACATATGACATATGACATGATATGGCATTTGTAACGTGCCTATACACAAGTGTTTCAAGGTGCAACGAGGCAGGGAGGGGGGAACAAGGGAAGACAGACAACGATACTACTAGGCCAGGTGTCATTTAGATTGCCCAAGTGCAGGGGTAGGGGGAAGGGAAAAGTGCAAGGGGAAGGAGAGGGGGGGAGTGCAGTACAGGGTAAGTAGAATAAAAAACAAATCAATAGGCCAGCTGGTGGCAACTGCAAAGGTAAGTGCAGACAAGTGCTGGGAAGTGGGGGCTTTAGGGGTAGAGAGACAGTCCCGCAGTGCAGGGGTTGCCAGGGAGGCAGTGCAAGTGGAGAGTGGCTTTGCCAGGGCCCGAGGTCGGTGAGAGTGGCCCAGTTGCAGATCCAGTGCAGTTTCGGTGAAGAATTTAGCAAGGGAGAGGGAGAGAGAAAGCAGAAGCAAAGAGGAAGGTTTTGAGGTGCTTCCGGAACCGGAGATGGTTCTCCTCCAGTTCCAGGGAGGCAGGAAGGCTGTTCCAGAGGGAGGCCGCTGCCGCGGAGAGAGATCTACCCCCAGCTCATTGTTTCGAGAAGCGGCTGACCCTGACATGCAAGGTGTGAATCACACACACCTGCAAAACAGGCCATGACCATCACTGTTATGTCACTCAAACCCTCCCAAACCACAACATGACATGGCAAGCAATAGCCATACACCAACACAGAACCAATAAGGTACACATTGCCATGTTAAAAATGTACATTGGCATCAGACAATGATGCCTGACATGGAATCAGATGAAATGACTGACCAACAACCTCCCACCCAAAATAAGTAATTCCCAAATGCATTACAAAAGTTGTAGACGTAACATAACAATGAATGCCTGTCTACATGCACATTGTGAATTGCAAAATCAACACTGCAGCTTCTGTGTGCTGTGTCCAACTCCTGCAACACACTGCTCAGCGCACAGCACAGTGAACAGCTATTGTGTGTGATGCACACCCTGAGCATCACATCTTAGCGACAAACCACATCAAAAAGCAAATTAGGCATGTACAGGATCCATAATTGGTCACATAACATGTGCTGCAGGGACACAATGGGCACCAGAAGGCAAACAGAGTGTACACGTGGATATACAAGGGTGGTTGTACATGTAGTGCATCATAGCGTGAGTGTGTAGGTCAGTAAGGACATGCACTCAACATATGCATGTGCAATCAAGTGACCATCAGTGTCCTCTACACATCACATGTGAACATTCACCATGTGTACACCCCAGCATGTCAAACCACAACTATCCCCTCACACCTGAAAGGTAAACACAACACATGAACAGGCATTGATCAGCAGAACACAACATGTACATAGGATACCACAATTACAATGTCAGGGTTCCCATCACACTGCAGGGCAAGGCAACTATCAACAACAAAACACCCCCCCTCCCTCACAAATGACCATGACGCATTGAACAACTGCACCTGGGTCATGGAGCCTTCAACCCTCAATTTCACCTGGCCAAAGGATCACCCTTCCCCTTCGTCACGGTGGGCAGCCGTAGTCTGACTATTGGCACCCACTACCATGTCACGGCTGTGGCCCTGCACGTAGTCCACGAGGAAGTCCAGTTACTGCTTGCAGAAAGGCTTCTTCCTCGACGTGCAGGAGGTCGTGGCTGTGTGTGGGGTCCCAGCCTGTGCTGCAGGTGCAACCTTCCTCCTCTTGGCTGTGGCGCAGACCCTGGCTGGCTAATGCCACCCTGACCAGTATGGCCAGTGGGTTCGGTGGATTGAGTCAAGGGAGTGGCAGGCAAGGCCTGACTTGTGTCAGTGGCATCTGGGTGCCCTCTAATGGACCCTGCGCAGCAACATCCGCTGTGGCAGGGTCATTGACTGCAAAGGTCCTGGTTGGCAGACTCACAACCGGGTTGCTGTTGGGTGCATCTGCCCCTGCACTTGCCAACACCCGGCTGTTCGGGGCAGCAGATGACATAACTGCCCCATGGACACGTGTCTTGGTCAGAGCAGCCCTGCGTGCCCCTATGGTTTCCCTCCTGGCCTGTTGGAAATCTACCAAGGGCTCCTCAAGTGCTAACGCAGCCTGCGCTGGCAGACCCTGAGCCTGGGTGGCGGTGTCCACAGCTGCACCTGCAGCTACCACTACCCTTGGGCCCGTGGCAGTCGATGGAACGGACTGCTGGGTCACATGGGTGCCAGTGCCAGATGCAGAAGCTGCATCCCCGGAACCACAGGGGGTGGTGGCATGACTGCACCAACACATGGCACAACATTGTGCTCAAGTGGCGCACCCCTGCCTCTTCCCCCTCTGTGGCCGCCCTGGACACCCTGGAGTCCCCCTACTGCCTGGTCACCTCGGCCACGTCCCGACCATGCCCACCACGAGGAGTACGCCCAGCTGAGGCGACCCTCACCTTTGGTGTCCTCCCAACCATGGCACAGATGTAGTAGTGCTGGCACAGATGGAGTGGTGCCAATGGGAGGTGTACACCACAATTGACCTGGGCAATTGGGGTGAAGGGGGTGGGAAGCAAGATGTTAGCAGCCCCCCTGCACCTGCAAGGCTGTATGTGACCCTAGTGATGTAGTGGGTCACGCAACGCTCAGGCACCCCAAAACTGCAGTAAAACAGTGCACGCAACCCTGCAGCCTACGTGCGTGGAATCAACCTCCCGCAGTACGCGGTGGCACCCAGTAAAACGAATAACGCGTACGCGTGGGACACGCAGGCTACTATGACCTCAAAAATGGGTGTGATACACAGGGGCACCCGCAGTGGGAAAAATAGCGTGTGCGACTCACCGTCTGACTAGCGTGATGCAAAAAAACACGCATAGCCAATACCCCCGCCAAAAGAAGAGATACGTCCTTGATAGCTGTGAAATTGTGATGGCGCGTGAAACAACAGGAAGCATCAACACACGACGGTCTCCACGAAAGGCACGTACAGCGAACTGCTGCCCCCGCTCACCTTTAACCCATGCTGAGGGAAACGCCCGCGCACGTCACTTCACTTACGCGCATGGGCCCTTTCCTCGGATTACACGCATTCCCACACGGACGTGCAGTTTTTCACGTGCGCTGAAACGCCCGTGTACGCCCGCGCGTGTCACGTCACAGAGGCGCTTACACTTGAAGGGCTTTCGGTCCAATGAAATCGCGTATGCCTGCAGACGCGCTTACGCGCTTACGCGCTAAGGGCCTTTCCTCGAATTACACGCTGACATGCAGAATTTTCACGTGCCAAATCACTCTGTATCAAGCTGGCCATGCGTAAGCACATGGAAGACCACGCTCCTGCCCAAAAGGCCGAATTACTGCCCCCCAGACCCCCGAGCAGCCTCCCACAAGCCATCTGCTGCTGCCTGCCTGCCTGCCTGCTGCCACCGTGCCCTGCCATTTGGTGCCTGCACATCAGCCATCTGCAGGGGTCCAGTTGCGGTGCCCACCCCTGCTGGAACAGAAGACTCCCGACTGGGATACCATCGCTCCACAGCCCAGCCCCAGGACCCAGTTGCCCACCCACGCCTGCCTCAGGGGTCACCATGTCGGGGCAAACACCATCTGAGACCACTGGCGACCCCTAGCCAGAGGGGCAGAGGGCCACCAGCTTCAGTCAGAAGGAAGTTGGTGTCCTGGTGGAGCTTGTCCTGGGGCATTATGATGCCCTCTTCGGATCATCACGCGCCGACAAGGAAGGACGGGACAGGATCTGGGACGACTTTGTGGTTGCCATCAACGCGGAGGGGGTGGCAACCCGCAACATCAAGCAAGTCAAGAAGCGCTGGGAGGACTTGAGGTCCAGGACCCTCATAAAGGCCCGGCACCTCATGCAGGGGGGCCGGGGCAGCATGAGTACCATCCAGCTGAGGGTCCTGGAACGCGTACGCCCAGCGATCCATGCCCAGATCCTTGAGAGGCAGACCTGCCTGGAGTCGAGCGGTAAGTGGCCAAGCATTGCTGTGTGAGACAGGGCATGTTGCAGTGTGCTGGTTGTCTGATACTTGCCTGTATGTGTGATATAGGCCATGTACGCGTGTATGTGTGCAGGGACATCATGGTCATGCATGTGAGACCAGTAATGTGTGAAGCACACGGTTGGTGTATGTGTTTAAATGCTACATGGGTAGCCCTATGCGGAATGGACACATGAGAGCATGCCAGTCTCTGTTCCTGGACATGGGTGGGGGTGAGGGATGGGTGCTGATGCTATGTACTTGTATGGTGTCCATGTCTGTGTGTCTGACCTGCGTGTCTGTGACTTTTGAATGCCATGGATGCATGACACATGTCTGTGACAATGTTCAGAATCACTGATGCAGCCTAGTTATCCTTGTATCCACTATGTCTGGGGTGTACCAGTCCAGATGGATGAATGTACGGTGAAGTGTGTGCATGTGATAGGCTTGACCCATGATGCATGTGAGTTCAAAAACAACATTGTATGTTTCAAGAGTCCCTTGGACATGTTTGCTAATGTCCATAGCATGCGCCATGCCTGTTACTGCATGTGTTTTGCCTGCACTGACCCATGTGTTCTGGAGGGACATGATGGAAGTGATCTTTGACAGTGCCACTCATCTGCTATTGCTTCCTGTCTAGGGGACCATTGTACAGTACCCGGATGCTTGTGTTCTATGTCTCCCTCTACACAGCGCAAAGTGGAGAAGAGGGCGGATACAGCGCTGTGGAGCAAAGCGGCGGGGATGCCCGCACGGCTGCAGTGGAAGGGGTGGGTGAGCCCCCACAGGGGCTTGCAACGGCGGACGACGGGGTGGAGCCATCCAGGTTGGTGGTTTCCACAGAGGAGGAGGAGGCCGCTACTGAGTCGCACATCCCTGCTGGTGCAAGTGGTGCAGTCCAGGGGCAGGAGGCAGCACAGGCCGCCGGGGAGGGCCTGTGCATGTCACTGTCCCTGACACTGTAACTGCACCACCATGCACCAGCAGGGATGCCCCATCCCAGGCCCGTCCGCAGGTAGGGGGGATGTCCATGTCATCTGACTCCCCTCCACCTGCGGACGAGGGGACCCCTGGACGTATGGAGAAGGTCCTGATTGGTGTCGCGTTGCGCACGGGTGTCATTTGTGATGAGGTGCGTGCTTCCTGCGGGGAGCACGCACGTCATCACGAAGAGCACTGTGCCAACGTTGCCCAGTTGGGAGCGGCCGTGGTCGGGGGTTTCGTACATGTGTCGGGCACTCTGGCGACCCTTTCCTCCTCTGTGGAGGCTATGCGCCAGTCGTTCTCCATGCCGTCTTCCGGCCCAGATGCCACCAGGGCCCCCTGTGGACCTGCCCCGACCAACGCAGCCAACTCGGTGGGGATCCCATCCCTGACACAGTCGGGAGTCGGAGGTCCAGCAGGGGTGGACACACCAACAACTGGACCCCAGCAGATGGAGGATGTGACGGCGTCGGTGGATTCCATCAGCCTGGATGCCGTCGTGCTGGCACAGGCAGTTGCGTCTGAGGCAGCGGCAGGCTCGACGTGGGAGGCATCATGGCTCGGGGCCATCAACATCAGGGGGGCAGGCATCGGCCGGAGGGCAGGAGAACCCTGGAATGGGAGTGTCTTCCGTGTGGGAGCGGTTGGGCCAGCAGATAGGTGCGGAGTGGCAGCGGGCAGAGGAGGAGCGGCTCACAATGGTCAGGGCGGAGAACTCCATGCGGAGGGCGTTGAGGCGGGCTGAGTGCCTCGAGGGTATTCGCAGGGAGTTGGAGCTGGACACTGCATTATCCCTGCGAGACCTCGGGGACAGGGAACATGCCCGCCTCCAAGCCATTGAACAGGAGTTCGATGATGCCCTGGCCCATGACAACAACCAGTGACCCGTCGGACTAGCCCGCTGCCCTTGTAAATAGTTATGTAGTTAGTATTAGGTTTCCTTTGCTTTTTTCTTTATTTTGGACCTTTTGGACAATGGACCACATTTTTGTATATAGTTTTTTTATTAGGTAGTATTTTTAGATAGGTTTAATTTCTTCAGTTGGGATCATGGACCCTGGATTGTTTATCTGTATATAGTTGACTGTTGGATTATAGTTTTTTTGGATTTACCCATGGAGCAATGGTTTTCGGTTTTGTTTTTCCCTTAGATGTACTTTTTTGAACTGTGACTTTGGACACCTTTCCTTTGGATTATGATTTGTGGTTTTTCATTATTTTACGGACATGCTGCTTTTGGTTTTTAATTCCCATTGTCGTATGTTTATTTTTAATTCCATTTATGTTGCTTTTAATACATTTTTTTCATCAAACTTCAATGTGTAGTATCATCTCATTGGTTTCATGCATATCATGATATGGGTTTTGACATTCACTTACACCCATTGTGTGTGTGTGAGGGACATGTGTTCATTTACATACTTGCCATTGGGGTTGTATCATGTAATTGGCATTTCTAAGTGGGTGGATTCAATACTTGGGTGGGTGTTTGGCATGTGGTGGCTGCCCATAAGGGCCAGGGATCTAGATTGTGATGATGTGTTGGCTGGGGGATATGAGTGGGGGCCTGCTGGCAGGTGCCCCACAATGCTGGGGGGTGGGGGTGCAGGAGGACATGAGTGGGACATGATTGGGGGCCTGTTGGCAGATGCCCCGCAATGCTGGGGGGTGGGGGTGCAGGGGGACATGAGTGGGACATGAGTGGGGGCCTGCTGGTAGGTGCCCCGCAATGCTTGGGGGTGGAGGTGCAGGGGGACATGAGTGGGACATGATTGGGGGCCTGATGGCAGGTGCCCCACAATGCTGGGGGGTGGGGGTGCAGGGGGACATGAGTGGGACATGAGTGGGGGCCTGCTGGCAGGTGCCCCGCAATGCTGGGGGGTGGGAGTGCAGGGGGACATGAGTGGGACATGATCGGGGGCCTGCTGGCAGGTGCCCCGCAATGCTGGGGGGTGGGAGTGCAGGGGGACATGAGTGGGACATGATTGGGGCCCTGCTGGCAGGTGCCCTGCAATGTTGGGGGGTAGGGGTGCAGGGGGACATGAGTGGGACATGAGTGGGGGCCTGCTGGCAGGTGCCCCGCAATGCTGGGTGATGGGGGTGCAGGGGAACATGAGTGGGACATGAGTGGGGGCCTGCTGGCAGGTGCCCCGCAATGCTGGGGGGTAGGGGTGCAGGGGGACATGAGTGGGACATGACTGGGGGCCTGCTGGCAGGTGCCCCTCAATGCTGGGGGGTGGGGGTGCAGGGGGACATGAGTGGGACATGAGTGGGGGCCTGCTGGCAGGTGCCCCGCAATGCTGGGGGGTGGGGGTGCAGGGGGACATGAGTGGGACATGAGCAGGGGCCTGCTGGCAGGTGCCCCACAATGCTGAGGGGGTGGGGGTGCAAGGGAACATGAGTTGGTGATCAATCGTGCAAGGAGACATGTGGCTTTGCTTGGGGGCATGTCCATGTTGGGTGGGCTGCCTGCGGGACATGACCAGGGATGCCTGGTAGTCCCCTGCGGTGTGGGCTGCCTGCAGGGGCCGTGGAGGGTGTACAGGAAACACCTGGGAGGACCCACACTGCCAAATCACGTGTGGGACTCCCCGGCACCCCCAAAATATACGTACCCTGCTGAAATCACGTGTGGAACTTCCCGCGCACCCCAGTGATACACGTACCCTGCTGAAATCGCGTGTGAAACTTCCCATGCACCGCAGTAATACATGTAGCCTGCTGAGATCGCGTGTAAAACTTCCCGCGCACCCCAGTAATACACGTACCACGCTCGCACAGGGCCAATCGCGTGTGTAACTTCCCGTGCACCCTAGTAATACACATACCCTGCTGAAATCGCGTGTGAAACTTCCCATGCACACCAGTAATACACGTACCCCGCTCGCACAGGGCCAATCGTGTGTGATACTTCCCGCGCACCCCAGTAATACACATACCCTGCTGAAATTGCGTGTGGCACTTCCCGCGCACCCCAGTAATACACGTACCCTGCTGAAATCGTGTGTGGAACTTCCCACGCACCCCAGTGATACCCGTACCCTGCTGAAATCGCATGTGGAACTTCCCGCGCACCCCAGTGATACACGTACCCTGCTGAAATCACGTGTGAAACTTCCTGCGCACCCCAGTAATACACGTACCCTGCTGAAATCGCGTGTGAAACTTCCCGCGCACCCCAGTAATACACGTACCCTGCTGAAATCGCGTGTGAAACTTCCTGCGCACTCCAGTAATACACGTACCCCGCTCGCACAGGGCCAATCGCATGTGGAACTTCCCGCGCACCCCAGTAATACACATACCCTGCTGAAATCGCGTGTGAAACTTCCCGCGCACCCCAGTAATACACGTACCCCGCTCGCACAGGGCCAATCGCGTGTGACACTTCCCACGCACCCCAGTAATACACGTACCCTGCTGAAATCGTGTGTGGAACTTCCCGCGCACCCCAGTAATACACGTACCCTGCTGAAATCGCGTGTGAAACTTCCCGTGCACCCCAGTAATACACGTACCCTGCTGAAATCGCATGTGAAACTTCCCGCACACCCCAGTAATACACGTACCCTGCTGAAATCGTGTGTGAAACTTCCCGCGCACCCCAGTAATACACGTACCCCGCTCGCACAGGGCCAATCGCGTGTGACACTTCCCGCGCACCCCAGTAATACACGTACCCTGCTGAAATCGCGTGTGAAACTTCCCACGCACCCCAGTAATACACGTACCCAGATGAAATCGCGTGTGAAACTTCCAGCGCACCCTAGTAATACACGTACCCCGCTCGCACAGGGCCAGTCGCGTGTGAAACTTCCCACGTTCCCCAGTGATACACGTTCCCCGCTTGCCGTGCTGGTACAGGGTTAGCGCAGCCCTTTGCACTGGATTGGGGATTTTGATGGCTTTTCCCTGCGTGAGGGGCGTTCTTGGGGGCGTAACTGGCGCTGCTGCAGGGTCGCTGCGCCACTGTGCACCACGGCTGGTTTTGGTAGCTGGACCCATGAATACGCTGTGCGCGGAAATTAATTTTAGCGCACGCGGCTGGCGCAGGGATTCGCACGCGCACACTGGGCGCCAGCCGCGTGCGCCACTTGTGAGCTAAATTCTATGAATTACGCCCTAAGTGTCAGGAATAGGAAATGTCTGGTTGAAATGTGAAGGCGTCCCCAGTATAGGAATGAGAATTGTAGTTAGGAGCAGTCAAGTAGCGGAATTGACAGCCATTTATAAAGCAATTGAAACTGCTGTTGATAATAAATTTAGTGAAATTGTCCTGGTGACTGATTCTGACTATGCTCAAAATGGCTTTGTGAAATATTTACCTGGGTGGAAAGCGAGAGGCATGATTACATACAACAAAAAGCCACTCAAACATGGACAAATTATACAAGCCATAGACAAATTGGTGTCAGAGAATGATTTAACAATATACTGGAGGAAAATTTGTGAGCATTTAAAAACTCCAGGAGAGGATAAGGAGGGAAATGAGGCTAAAATTGGGGCTGTAATGGTGGGAATTGCTACCTATTGAACACTTACTTGGTGAAATACAAATTGATGCAGTAACACACTCTAAAGCACCAAAGGAGATAGAACAAACAGTGGTACAGTGGAGTTATGATACACCAGATCAAGATCTGATTAAGGCACAAAAAAAATTTGGGGAATATATTATAATCATTTGATAGACCCTGAACAAAACCCTTTAACAGAAAATGATTGTGTGGGAAAAGAAGAGTTAAGAGTACTATTAAAGAATAAAAAACGAATTAGACTACAGGATGGGCTCATGATTAGAGAGTCCATAACAGGACAAATACAGTGGGTGGTGCCACTTTCATTCAGAGGGCTAATGCAGCACCATGCACATGATGCGATAACTGCAGGCCACAGAGGTTCACAAAAAACATTGGAGATACTAAAAGATTATGCTTGCTGGCCACATATGTCCCAGGATGTGGAATTATATACTAGAGGATGTCTAGTATGTGCCCAATTTAAACCCGCTTCACCAATGCATAGAGCCCCATTAATGAAAAGAGGCTTAAATCTTCCATGGTCAGATTTGCAAATAGACTATGTAGGGCCTGTAAAGAGGTCGAGCAGGGGGAACAGTTATATTTTGAGTGTGGTGTGTTTGATGTAAAAATGGATTGAGTGTATTCCTGCACCAGATTGTAGTGCGCAAACAGCAGCTGCATTACTGGTGAATCATGTGTTTTCAAGATTTGGGTTACCACAAAGAATAGAATCAGACAGGGGAAGTGTTATGCTCACCTGGCTCCCACAGGGGCGTCGATCTGAACTGCGGTCTCCACCAATGTGACGCATAGTGCCGAGATGACAGACTGGACTGGCTCACCTAGTTTTGTTTGCTTGGCCCGTAGGAGTATTCTTCTGCAAATGGAGAAAGGGAATTAACCACCCACGGAGTTGAGTGTTAAACCTTCCCCTGATGTTCTCCCCACTGATCACCTTTAATGTCCCCTCTTATAGTCTCACCTGATGGTTTGGAAAGATGAGCTCTCCATCCTGCATTGAGCGCAGGGGCGCGTAGATAACCAGTTGTTTCACTGGCTCGAAGGAATTGGTGAGTTCCAGAACAATATTGACTCTGAGATTTCCGACGAGACGCCGTAAGTATATAGTTCGTAAGAGTTCAAATGTCTGACTTTCACTCTTGTCCGATTCCTTGCAGGTTGCAGCTCGACCCTAGCGAAGAGTTCCTCGTGGCAACCAGTAACATTCAGGTAAGGATTTGTATTATCCAACACAGTTCGATAAAATAATGTCAGTATGTAACCTGTTGCTTCCTCCCTTATTCAGGTGCTGAGAGAAATTATGAAGTCTCAGGGAATAATGCCTCCGGCGGTAAAATTAGGTAAGTCTATTGTGGTGAGAAGGATTCCCCTTGTTTGTCCCTTTGTTTCACCTTGCTGTCCTTTTGTTCCCCTTAGGGGCCGGGCTGCGGCGAAGATGCAGTGGAGGCTGCGCCGACCCGTGAAGAGGAATAGTACCCCCGGGGGTAAAATCAGGTAAGTCTATGGTGGGTAACTAATATTGCCTCTGTTTATTCCCTTGGCTCACCTTGCTGTTCTTGTGTTCCCCTTAGGTGCCGGAGTGCTGTGGGAACATGCAGAAGGATGCGGTGGATAGTGAAGATGCTGCGAAGGCCGGTGAGTTCAGCGCGGCGCAGCAGCAGGCGAGGCGACGTGCATAAAATAACTTCTTTCTTCCAGCTCGAAGGCGCAGTGGATCGGGAATTCAGGTAAGGATTAAAGTTATTGCTCTTGTTCTAACCTTTTCTCCTTCTTTCTCCCTCTTTCTAGGAGCTCCAGACTCGAGGCGGCGTGGCAGAAGACTGGATGCAGACTTGCAGGCACAGTGAGCGTTACGCTGCTGGATGCAGAATAACGCGAATCGTGTGCTGCTCTTCGGGCGTGGTTTAAATTGCCTCCAAAGTAGTCCCAGGTAAGTATTCCTCCTCAACCCCACCCGAGTAAAAAATAGTCCCTAGGTAAAGTAATCACTTCCAAGCCTCTTTTGGCTTGGAGCTCTTGCAGCATGGTCTACATCAGGTAAGTTTGCAGCATGGTCTGCATCAGGTAAGTTTTAATCTATGAGCCTGGCACCTGTGGCGCCAGGGCTGACTCTCCATATGAGCCTGGTGCCATAGACGCCAGGACTGCACCCAAATAGCCCCTAGCAGGGGTTGTTGGGCTTGCTTGGAATAACTTGATGCCTGTTTCCGGGGTTGCTGGACTTGATCTGGATCCCCGGGGGTAGGCATCATGACAGGAAGTCATTTCACAAGCGCTCTAATGAGTAAGGTATGGCAAATACTGGGAGTGAAAGGAAAATTACACATTGCATATCGACCTGCTTCTTCTGGGGGAGTTGAACGCTGTAATAGGTCTGTTGTGGACATATTAAAGAAGTTTGTAGCAGAAGCAGGTTCCAGCTGGGATTTACGTTTACCTTTGGTTTTGATGGCAATCAGATCAACTCCTGCCAAAGCAACAGGAATTAGCACCCATGAGGTTTTGACAGGTAGGAAAATGGTGTTACCGCAACACCTACTATACAGAACACATGAGCAGACACTTGTAAGTGCATCTACAGTTCATGAACACATGGATGAGCTGAGGAAGCATTTACAACATGCATTTGCTTTTGTACAGTGAAATCTAGAAAGAGCTGCTGACAGTGCAAAGTCATATTATGATAAAAAGACATCAGTGAAAGAGTATTGTGTGGGAGATCAGGTGTATAAATTTCATTTTGGAAAAGGTAAACAGAAAAATTCCAAATTTCTGCCAGTCTGGCAGGGGCCATTTCAAATTATAGATAAAATATCTCCCGTGGTATACAAAATTTTGAAAACTGAAGGTGAAACAGTAACAGAACAGTTTGTTCATGTAAATCAAATTAAGCCATGGCACCCCAAACATGAGGTAAGAAGACTTGAGCGTGTAGAAACAGATAAAGCCACTTGAATACATGAAAGAAAATAAAGTTTAGTCATAGGGCAACGGCAGAGAAATAAAATAGGGATGATTGATTGTTGTAATGGAACACAAATACTGTGACATATATATATGTATATATATAAAAAAAATAAAAAAATGGGGGCTGAAACTAATGGAGTTATTTTACAAAATCAAAATGTGTTAAATGCTGAATGCTATTTTATGTATGTTTGTTTTCTCTCTAACATGTGCTTAATTTCAGAAGGCGAGAGGAAAAGGGCGAAATGTTTTGCAAAGCATGTTTTATTTTTGGCAAAAGGGTGAAGTTAGTATTGTGCTATGTACTTAATTTGTTTCTTTTCTATGTGATTTAGAATACTAACGTATTTTGGGTCAGAGGTCATGGGACCGTAGGATGCGGGAGACGATGGAGTCCTGCAGTCCCCTGGATGAAGATCAAATGATGCCTGCCTCCGGATGGAGATGAAGACAAAGTAACCGGGATGCCAAAAGGGATGACTCCTATAGAAAAGGTACCCAAGAATGCCAAGATGGAAAAGTGCCCAAATGAACCAAGTGATGTGACGTTGCTGGTCGGGACATATCAGAGGCAGACTAGTGTCCTGGAGTATGGAGTTCCATATATTTATTATTTTAATTAATTATTTTAATCTGTTGTGTTCATTCTTTATTTTAATTATTTATTTTATTTTATTGTTTTATGATTGACTTCAAGTATGAAAGCAAGACATTGGACTATGGACATTTCCTTGGAAACAAATGTGTAAAATATTTTATAAGAACTGATAGACTCAGAGATGAATTTTGATATTACGGTGGATGAACAGTAATTTATTGTAAAATGGGTGAATGTTCATTTTATTGAATTGCTATGATTTAAAAGAAGAACAGGAACCGGTTGGTTTCTTCCAATTATGACTTGAACCATGGCCAAATTGGCCGAAAAAGGAGGGTATGTAGTATAATTTATTGTATTTTGGAGTGCAGCACCACTGCATGGGATCACATTATTCCTATAATGTGGCACATATAGCCAGCCAGATGTTGCCAGTGTAACATATGGATATGCAAATGAAGACAGGTTACAGAATTAAAAGCATAATAGAATTTTTTTATTTCTCTTTTCTCACTTGAAATGCCTCATTCACAGGAGACCACATTAGTTATCTAATTGACTAACTTAATTAACAAATACTAACACTAATTCTAACTAAATAACATTATAATGTGCTCTCCATGTGGAAAGAGAGGCAGACGAGATGCGCTCTAAGAGTCATTTTTTAAACGTGCATTTTTCTCTGATTTTCTCTGGCTGCATTGAAATGTGAAGGATGGAAATGCAGCAGGAAACAGAAACAGAAACAGTTATTGCAGTATGAAGATCCCATTGTTTGTGAAACAGGGTTGGCAACCTAATCCACTTTCTGTTAATATGATTCGAGGGAAGTATATCTGAAGACAGGCTGCGTAAGCAACAGAGCTTTGCTGGACGAGCTCTGACAGAATTATAGTTAGTTCACTTTTGCGGAGCTGCTGTGAGGTCGCCTTCGTTCTGCTAAAGGGAGGAGTCGTTCCAGCTGCACTGTTGACCTTCAGAGACTGGGGGTTCCTGGTCACTTGGCACCGGCTTGAGAACTGCAGATTGCAGATTGAACTGCATGTTCTCGCTGTGTGCTTTTAAAAGAAAACAGCGGGCCCATTCATCAGAGGCCACGAGCCAAGGGAGATCGCGTGTGGGAGAACTACAGATAACTGGTCATTATCAAAGTGAATGGAGATTATTGTGACTGCTGTACGAATGACCTAATATATATCAGGCAGGCAGAGTAGAAAAAAAAGGGAATCCCCTGTGTTTAATTGACACTTTATAATGTTTCGAAATGAATATTGTTCTTTTGCTGCATGTTTTCCTTTTTCTCTTTGTTACAGATGATGCAAAGTGAATCTCGTTCCGCTGCTGTACATTTTTCTGTTTATTTCTGTAAAAAAAACAAGGGTAAGATGGTGTTCTAAAATGCAACTGTTTATAAAACACAAAAATACATGAAGGCAGACGTGTAGTGTGTTTTTGTCTTTCTCTTTTTTTAGTGCATCTGGAATAGCACTTGTGATATGGGGAATATTTTGAGGTAGTGCATTTGTCATTTTTCCCATATAGATAAAACAACAAAAAGAATAAGTTGTCTAAAAGTAAGACTTAGCAATTATAAATAGCTGTGTGCGTGATTCCACTCAGTGTATGTGTGTGTGTTTTCTGAGTGGAATATAATACAATAGTTCTTGCTGCATGAATCAGCAAAAAGAGGCCTGTGGAAACATAATCTCACTAATGTAAATAAATTAGTGATAATACTACATGTTATTGTGAATACTTTATGGGAACATAGTTCACTGGTGTAGATAAATCAGTGATAACAGCCATAGGTGGCACTCTATATAAAAATGTGGTGTTTCTGAATAATGTAGGTCCGAGGCCTCTAGAGATCACACGAACAGTCTAAACAAAAGAAGGGGGTTTTGTATGTTGGGGCCACAAATAAAACAAAGAAATTATGCTAACCAAAATACCACCAACAAAATGTATACCACTATGAAGCCAAACCCACTCTAAATGTAAGGAGTAATCATTGCCAAATTACCATTATTTTTCGCAGTAAGAAAATACCGCCAGGCCCCAAATCTACACAAAATACCCTACAGGCCTCATCAGTGAGGTGAAGCTGTGCCTCTCTGAGCAATGTTTGTAAGGAACTTGGGGTTGGTCACCCTGAGTTACCTGGGGCAACCAGATGTGGACTCCCTGCTCACTGTGCTCAGAGAGGCGCAGCTTCAACTCACTGATGAGGCCCAACAAGGCTGAAACACGTGTATGGGGTTGCTGTTGGTACTCTTGTTCAGAGAGGAATTGCCATAGTATTTTGTTGCTGGACTGCCCATGTGGGCGGGACAAAGACTGATATGCAAATTGATATTTCCCATCTGTGAAAGGTACAGTGAGCAAAAAGCATGTGCTGCAAACTCTCATCTCAGAACAGGTTATCATGCTATGTTCCTTCTGGAGAGGAGCGCCTGCTACCATTTTTTGAAATGGTTCACCAAGTGCCACACATCCAGTTAAACCTGTATCAGGTATATGCATGTGTAGTGTCTTCCTATATTTCTTCTCATTAGATTTTGTTACATTGCTTCTATCCAAGTCTAATCCTGCCCATAAATTAATGTCCCTACTAATGATCACATTCCGGTGTTGGTATTAAGATGTTATTGCAGCAATCTACATTGAAGATCTAGAGACCATGTTGAACGCTGTTGCCGCAATTAAGACCAAGTTAGTCAGGTATAAGTCCAACCACCAGAAGTGGTTCTCACACAAACTAACCAAGCTTAAACAGGAAAAGTGGAAGGCAGAATGCTGTTGAATTAAAAACAAAACAGAAATAAATAAGTCTACCTGGAAAGCCATTGAGAAGCAATTCTGGAAGGAAATATATGAAGCTAAGAAAAATGATTTCAATGGTGAAATTGAAAATTCCAGTAATAATACAAAAACACTTTTTGAAATAATGAGAAGCCTGGAAAAACCTAATTTAAAATCTAATACTACAGAGAACTATATACGTATGCAGCAAGCCTTTGCCAGCAAAATATCTGAATCGCATGAGAAAATTATACAAGATCTTGTTTCTAATATACCAGCGGGAGAAACTCTAAAAACTGTGATGGTTGACAGTCGCTTGTTTAGTTTTTCACCTATCCTTATCCTGGATATGAAAATGTGTCCTACATCATGCCCAGGGGATGTCATTCCATTGAAAGTCATTTTAGATAATTTTACAATTTTTTTTACCCTTTTTAACACATTTTACAAATGCTACTTTTCATCACAAGTCAATTCCAGATAGTGTGAAAAATGTAGTTCTTACTCCTCTTTTGAAAAAAGTGGGATTAAATCCAGAAGACACAAATAATTTTAGGCCGATCACAAACGTGCCATTTCTTTTAAAAATAATTGATAAAATAGCTATGGTACAGTTACAGGATTATTTGGATCAAGCAAACATACTGCATCTCACACAGTCTGGTTTTAGATCTAATCATGGTACCAAAAGTGCGCTGTTGGATCTCCAGACCCGGAAGTTGGATATTGTAGAGCAGAGTAGAGTAGGGCTGCTGATGTTGCTGGATCTTTTAGCAGCCTTTGACCTTCTGGATCACACTAAACATTTGGTCGCGCTACCCTCAATGGGTCGATGTTCACCAGAAACCATTAAATGGATTGGGGGTTTTCTTTCCAACAGAAAATCTAGAATTTGCTTTGAACAAGCCTCTTCGAACTCTGAAATCTCCATTCGTGGGGTACCTCAAGGTGTCTGCTTGTCGCTAGCACTTTTTAACGTTTATGGTATGCCTTTTGTGTGATCTTCTTGACATAAAGACATAAAGGGGGTAATATTTAAGAATTATGCTGATGACACAGAGGTGATGTTTGAACTGAGTGTCGACTATGTAAAAGACTCTAAAGAAATCCAAGAAACTTACAAACTAGTGAAAAACTGGATGACAATGTTGGTAGTGATTACATTTCGCTGGTCGATAATAAAGTCATGAGTGTTCGTGTCGTTTATTTATGGCATCTGTGACTTTCTTAGTTGTAAATTCTGCGAACGTATCATCTTAAATTTGGTCTTCTCTGCAGTATGTTCATTAACCTCTTTATGGCCAGGTTTCAGGTCAATTACCAGGAGGGGTAGAGGTACTTCATGTGTTACATCTTTGAAGTCTACATTAGAGGCATATGCCCTCTCATTGCTGGTCGATGTTGACCCAGTATTCACCAGAGACTGCTCACTGCAGGAGTCGGTTTGTAAAGCTGTGTCTATCGTCTCCCTTTGTATATTGACTTGGCAGGCATTATGTACCTGTGACGGGCTGCTGGATTATAAGGCCTTTCTGTCTGTGATGCAGCGTCCACTGTCTATGTTATTTGGAGTTCCACATCTGACAGTCAGATCCACTTTTGGCATTCCTATGTATGCAGACAATATCTGAGTTGTAGGGAGTTCCTTACTGGAATGGGAGTCTCTGTCCCCTGGTGCGGAGTCACTCCCAGTGAGGACCTGTGTTCCCAAACCCCTAGGGAGGGCTTTGCTTAGTCGGCTCAGCTACCTAGCCTAGAAGGGGGTGGTTCCCACAAGGAAGAAGGGACAAAACTTGCAGATTCATCACAACTCCCAGCAACAGCCTCATTCCTGTGGTGTACATCCCATATTCTGGCTTCTGAGAAAAAAAGGAACTATGAACAATGACTATGCATGCCACTCTTTGATGCCTGCATCCTGTTTTCCTCCTCAGCATGGGCTGCAATTATGGGACCACACACCATTCACACTGCTGGATTGAAGCCATCAAATGGGATACCATGCTCGTGGGGTATTGTATGGAGATCGAGCAATGGCACGCTACAGATTTGTTTTTATTAGGTTTTGCAGGTTCAAGATTTGGGTTGGTCAAATCTGTACAGGAGCTAGGTAAGTAACCTACAAAGAACAAGGAACGAATCTGCAACACAGTGTAAAGAATGGGAGAATGCAAAGTGAGGCTTGTCTGGTGCTTCCAGCACCTTGGGAGGGTAGTTCAAATAAACATAAATATTTTCAAAACCTAGTGTTAACCAGTATTTAGCCCTGTTGTACCTATATATTCTATTAATGACATTCCACGTTGGTGATCAACATAGAAGTTCAAACCGATCATTAACGAGTCCTTTAGTCAGCAGCCTCAACACATGCTTCCAATCTTGGCCAACAAAAGGTTCCACAAACCTACTGTGATGAAATGACTACTACAAGCATACTGGGATGAGTAGGGAATAGATCACCTACTCAGACCCGCACTGCTACTAGCAGCAATGATCCCAATCATAAAGGTAAAACAGAGGCAGCTTGATGGGTAGTCCTTGTTCACATTTTGTGGTTATGTGGCCCAAGGGCAGGCTAGACTCCCAGGATGGGTATGAGGTGATAACAGTAGCAACTGAAACAGTAATAGTAAAAAGGCTCCAAAAGAAAAGAATGATCAATCAAGGTTCTATAAAATATATATGCTTTTACATATGCTTTCATTTGAAACAAGCAACAAATAAAACAAAAAAAGAAATAAAACAACCTAAAAACACAAGCAAAATCCCACCCCTGCAAAGAGACAATGGGCCTCATTATGAGTATGCCGGTAAAACCGTGTTCATTACCGGCATGCCAGAATGAGCGGGTCCGTGCACGTATGAACCCGCTAATAGCGGGTCATTATGAGTGCGCGAGCACGTGCGTTCCCCCATGCCGGTAGTGGCAACACCGCCATGCCGGTAAAGGGCCTCCAAGCCCCCTATACCGGCATCGCGGGGCCCGCCCATTGCGCTACCGCTTCACACTAACCCGTAAATACCGGCACGGTAATACCACCATGGTATTACCGTGTTCGCAAAAAACAGACCCGGAAATTACGTCATCGCGCAGGAACGGGAAATGGGCCGGCGGCCATCTTTAAAAACACAATCCATTGCCATCTTCCATTACTACCACTACACCCGTGTTGTTGAGTGCCAAAACAAAACCAGGATGTCAAAGGCCACCGGAAAAAGCAAACAAAGCAAACAAAGGAAGAGGAAGCAGCGCTTCTCGGATGCAGAATTGACAATGCTAGCGGAAACCCTACAACAGCATGCTGACATTATCCGAAGCACGGACCTGAAGCATGCGGCCCAAACGCATAAAAAACAAGTGTGGCAGGAGGTTGCGCAGAGGGTAAAAGCAGTGGGGGTTACCCCAAGGAGTGTCCGGGATTGCAGAAAGCGCTGGGACGACCTCCGCCTCCGTGTGCGGAAGATCCTTGCGGAGAACCGGAGGGCCGCAATGGCGACAGGCGGTGGCACACACTCCCCTGTTAAGCTCACCACATGGGAGGAGATTGCAAGTGGATTCATCGATCCAGAATCCATCGAGGGGATTGGAGAACAGGAGTACGGGGCAGCTACTACAACAGAGGAAGGGGAGTGAACCATCACATCCACCTATAACAAAACATGATGTGACACAAGTGAGGTGGGAGTCAGAATAGGCAAGGCAATTCCCATACCCAAGGCAACATCAACTCACCAACAGAATATTGATTGCCACCCCCTGCACCACACGCATGCTGCGTGAAATCTGTAAACCCATCCATGCCCATGTCCCCCCCACACCTAGACAATCCATTGCCACCAGCCATGCAATCATTGCCAACATGTCCCCTCAGTACACCAAATGCCACACAACAGAAATGAAATCATGCCTGAATGTATCAAGATATAACACTGCCACAAATCAGAGCTGCCATTTGGCAATCTCACTGATGACCTGCATCTCTTCTATCCCCAGGCACCGATGAGGAAGGTGGAACCCAGGACAGGGGGCCAGGCACATCCAGTGCAAGCAAGGGGACCAGGGACACCACAACCCCCTCTTCCAAAAAATTTCCTCTGACCACTCCCAGTGTGCCACGCAAGGCATCATCTCTGCAGGGGGCACCTGCTGCGACAGTGCCAGCTGTACCGCCGGCCACCACGGACGTCCTGTCCACAGAGGTGGTTGAAGAGGCCGAAGAATTTTCGGGATCGCCCAGCCCAACACCCATTGGCCCCCCCTGCCCCCCTGCGGAGACAGAGAGCCTGGATGACCCATGTCTCCATGACTCTGACCTAGGGGACTCGGACATCGGCATATTTGAGGACGACAGTGCCCAGGACGAGGGCCCCACGCAGGTGCCTGCCACCACCCAGCCCTCCGCCACCCAGCCCTCCACCACCCAGCCCTCCACCACCCAGCCCTCCACCGGTACACCTGCGACAGAAACCCCCTTTGAGGTCCGTCTGGCAAGGGTGGAGGCCCGTCAAGACGAGATGCTGCAGATAATGCGGCAACAGGTCCTTGCCGGTAATGAGACCATGAAGGCCATAGCCACGGCCATTGCCGCAAATACAGCAGCCATGGAGGCGTCCACGTCTGCATTCAGGCAGTGCATGGGGTCACTGACCGAGGCCCTACTAGCCAACATCAGGCAAGTGCAGCAGCCACACCATGGGTCTGACAGAGGATTGACAATTGACACCTCGACCACGTCAACACCTTCCACCTCTGTCCAATCAAGCCCCGTGCGCTTAACGTGCAGGAGTGCACGGTGCATGGCCATGGCACCCCCAGACCTGAAAGTCGCCAAAAAGTGACTTTTTGAAAAATGGAAGAAATGTGAGGAGTAGGATTGTTGAAGGCAACACTGTTTGTTGCACACATGGGGACATCTTGGGTCTGTGGGGTGGGTGAAGGAGTTTGTTGGGCTGTTCACTGGGGTCTGTGGGGTGGGTGAGGGAGTTTGTTGGGCTGTTCACTGGGGTCTGTGGGGTGGGTGAGGGAGTTTGTTGGGCTGTTCACTGGGGTCTGTGGGGTGGGTGAGGGAGTTTGTTGGGGGATCGTGGGAGGGGGGAGTGGGCACAGTTTTGCACTTTCATATAATACACAAGTTTTCTGGAGAACAATCCATGGCTGGACATTGTCATTTTTGGTGTGCATCCATTTAATGTGTTACGGTGTTCAGTCTCAAAATTACAACATTTCCTTTGTGCATTTTCACATTGGCCCAGTGTGACAAAAGTCATTCATGGTTCCTGTGTCTTAAAAATATTCGTCAATTAGTGCTTGGCGTACAGCATGGCCGTCCCGTACATCACGTACTGGCAGGGGGGCTCCTTCGCCTCCGTCTCCATCCCCTTCATCCTCACCCGGGCCATGCATGTCAATGTCAGGTGGCAGTGGTACATTCCTTCGGACGCACATGTTGTGCAGCATGACAGGCCATGGTGATCTTTGCTACCTTCTCAGGCCTATATAGGAGTGCCCCACCAGACCTGCTTAGGCAGCGGAACCGCGCCTTCAACAGGCCAAAGGTCTGCTCAATCACGACACGGGTACGAGTGTGCACACGATTGTACTCCTCTTCATGGCTGTTCTGCGGGTTCCGCACAGGGGTAAGTAGCCACGGCCTCAAGGGATATCCTCCATCACCTGCAAGCAGATACAAATAGGTGTGTGTCACTCTGAACTGACACCTTCAGGGAGCACGGTCATGGCAGCAGCTATTAGGTGTGAGCATGCAAATGTCCCTGTACGTGTACCAAATAGTCACCTATATGGGATGTATACTGGAAAGAGGTGTGGAACACTGGATGGGGTTGAATAGATGATGCAGGGTGTAATCATGCATGCTGAGGCAGATGTGCTGTGGCAGTGCAACAATGTTTAGCCTCCAATTCATGCTGTGTACTCTTTACTTTGCATGGTCACACTGGCTGCATTGGCACAGTTGTCATCCTATTCAGTCATGCATTGCTTGCCATCACCATGGTGCCCCGGTTGTGCCTCTTACTTGTTGTCATCCATTTGCATTATTTGTGATATGTGGCCCAGTGATGTGTCATTTTCCATTTGGCTGTGTCAGGTGAGGAGTGTTTAGCTCTGCATTCATTCTTCAATCACTCGCTATTACACCCAGGTGTACTTTTAACCCCCCTTTCCCACCCTGGTAAACTACCTCCCCTCCCCCTTTCCCACCATGGTGAACTATCCCCCCCCCCTTTCCCACCCAGGTGTATTATCCCCCCCTTCTGCATCCGCACACATGAGTACCCCACAGCATGGCCATGGGCCTGTTGTGCAACTCACCGAGCAGCCAGGCACGTGGTCCAGCATGTCGCTCCATGTGACGGGGTAGCGTGGCATCATGTGTGGATCCAGGAAATCTGGCGCAGCAATGGGTGATGATTTTGCTGGAGTCACATACCATTTGCACATTGATGGAGTGGTATTGCTTGCGATTGCGGTACACCGCCTCTATGGCATGGGGGACTACCAATTCCACATGGGTGCAGTCGATGGCACCAACACAATTGGGCATGCCGGCCAGTGCATGGAAGCCTACTTTGGTTTTGGCTATCTCCTGGCCAGTCCGTGGTAGGGATATGTGGGTGCTTGCGTGCTTCAGGAGGGCATCGAGCACTTGGTTCAGCATGCGTGAGAATAGTGGTTGTGAAATGCCGTGCAGCTTGCCCACTGTGAGTTGGTAGGTGCCTGTGGCCAGGAAGTGTAGCACAGACACCACCTTCAGTAGTGGGGAATGGCAGTGCGTATTTGTATGTGGCTGGCAATGTCGTTGTGTATCATGTCCACTATGGTGGTGATGGTGTCACGGTCCAACCGGTACAGGGTGTGGATCTGCTCAGGGGTTAGGTTGAATGGGCTGGGTCTGGTGCGAGGGATTGGTGGCTGCCTACGAGGCGCTGGTGGCTGCGCTGGTGGTAATTGCTGGGCCTGTCTCACCCTCCTTCTCCTCCTGCGTCTCCTCTGTGCTGCCTGTTCTTGCTGCTGTAGTTGTTGTTGTTGTTGCTGTTGTTGCTGTTGTTGCTGTAGTTGTAGCAGTATAGGCATGTCCTCCTGCGCCATGATTGCAAATGCTAGTGGTAGCATTTTGGTGTAGGAAGGGGTGTGGTGTGTAGGTGTGCTCCTTTTGTACTGGGCCACTCTGCATTGCCTACACCTGTGGGGAGGGTTGTGGTGTGTGGGTGTGCTCAGTTCATACTGGCACAGCCTCCTTTGACTCCACCTGTGGGGATTGTGTGCACCTGTGGCAGCTGCCTTGTATCTTGGTTGCTGTTTGCGGGTGGTCCGCGATGCCTGTTTTTCCGGCATCCTGCAGCCCGTTATTATCGTGTTCGCGATGCCGGTATTTGCATGTTTGTGTGGGTTGTGATTGCCCCTATTACCGGCATGCCGGTATTTACTACCTGAGGAGGCGCGTGTACGCGCCTATGCCGCTATTACCGTAAATACCGGGTTTGTGGGTCAGAATGCTACGGAACGTGAAATGATGCCGGTATCTACATACCGGCATCATTTTTCCCTTACCGGCATAACTCGTAATGAGGCCCAATGGCCCTCATTACAACCCCGGCACTAAACCATGGTGCTATTAGCACCATGGTTGGTGCCGGTGTTGTAACGAGTCCGCCATGGTGGAATGGGGAAATACCACCCCATTCCAAGGTTGGCGGGGCGGTATTTCCCCATTTCACCATGGCCATTCCCCATTCCCATTTTTGCCCCATAGGGCTCAATGGGACTGGGGAAGACGCTAAGTACGATACCGCAAATTGCGGTACCGTAATTAGCACCGAGGTCCCTTTGCGGCACCATACTTTAACAGCTGGTAAAACCAGCCATTAAGGTCAGGTCCCGCAAAGGGACCTCGTAATCAGGTGTTAAGGGTTTAATGGCGCCAACACCTTTTACAGCGCTGTTAAACCCTTAACGCCAGGGTTGTAATGACCCCCAATGAAGACTGTTGTGTAGTATGGTTCACTGGGTACTCAAGCAGTGGCGTTCTGGCAGGAATTGCAATCAATGTCAATGTTCAAAAAGAATGTGCTTGAAGGGCAAGGTGGAAAATGGGGCTTACCAATCACTGGGTTGACAGAGGTTGGATCATTGGCTGTGGTTGAGCCAATGCGAACAAAATTCAAATCGATGAGATCCCACTGGCAGTTGGTGTCGAGTTGGTTCAATGGTGCAGACTCCTAAGGATCGAGACAGCAAGTAAGATGCCTTCCAACAGTTTGAGTAGTGGTCAAGCTGATTGCAAAATAATGGCTTCTGTTGGGTCGAGCCAGGGTTCGCAGTGGCAAGTTAGAGGCTTCCAGCAGATTGAGTCAGTACTTGAGTCAGTTTTTCCCTCTAAGATCAAGTCTACAGTTCAGGTTGCTCGAGATGGTCTACGGCAAGGAGTTGACCAGCCGTCTGCGTGGTTTGAAATGCAGCTTCTGGTTGGAAATTGTCTTAGATGGCCAAAAGCAGTACCGTGAGTCCTGTGGCTGGCTGACAGCATCAAGAACCGTCGAAGTAGCTCAAAGACAGTTCACAGTGGGGAAACAGGATTAAAGTTGCTCTTGCATTTTCAGGGTGCTGGGAGATGCAACAAGCGGACTCCAGGACAAGGGGAGTTCTTCTTGCTCTGTACTCCCAGTCCAGGGGGTTTGACTGTCACCTACAGGGGTTCCTTCAAATCCTATGAAGATCCTGGTTCCAGTGCAGCTGGCATAGTGGCCTTATTTTACATTGGTTCTCCTCCAATGTGCCCTGGGGATGGGTAGGGAGCAAAGCCTTCCTTTGCATTGGATGCCTTCTGTTTTCACCACTATGGCAGAGGACTCTGAAATGAATGCATTCCAAAAGTTGTCCAAAGGTGAATTATTATTATTCTTTCTGATGTCCAAAGATGAATCAGAGGAGCAGTGCTTGGCCCCCTTCCGTATAGTGCAAAATATCACAGGAGATTGGTTCAAAGCAAACCTCCTGTAAGGAGTCCAACATCTATTGATTTAACAATTGAGCTTACCTTCTGACACCAGACCCAGAGACTTGTCCCAAGGGAAATCCTACGGGAATGAAGGAAAAGAGCCCTGACAGAAAACCAAGATAGTGGCACCCATTATCAAGTCTTCCTTACCTCTCTGGATGCTATAACTCCACCTCTATCCCATGCCTGCTGATGTCAAATGCCGCTTATGTAAACCATGGTATGAAGCTGGCTTTTCTATGTCTGTGCAGCCTTCAAAGCACCTACTCCCACAAGGTATTACCCTTCCTCCCTGTCTTTCTTTCTCCTGGTTCTGTGGTTGTGCTGTACTATGGGTGCCATGGGTGCCACGCTTCTCTACACCACACGTCCTAGTGGCATGGTCTCTCTTTAGAAACCAGCAGAGTGTTTGCCAAATGGTGTTCTCCTATTTATCCCAGGGAGTGGTGAGGATCACACCTGCTTTGAGCTTGTGCCCTTTCTAGCATTTTCTGGCCCCTTTTATACACCCTGGCCAGAGTGATTACATTTAAGCACAACTAGAATTGGTACCATTTTCATTTGGTCCCCATTTGGTCCCTTAATTATTGTTAGCATTACCATATGGGTTAATTGGGAAAGTAACTGTTGTATTCTCACCTGTCTGATCCTCAGTATTAAATATGTGCCATACTGTTGCCACCTTCTCGTAAATCCTTGCAGGCTTGCTCGCAGTTCTGCAGTTGCCTGTGTTCTCTATGTGAACGTGTGCATGGCTCAGTTTGCAGTCAGCTTGGAGTCTGACTTCCCCATAGTAGGATGGTACTTGTATTTTGCTAAACATTCACAGTTAGCTATCAGTTCTTCTCTGTGGTCTACCGTGGTCCAAGGAAAGGGCTCCTTACACTTGTAGTCATGTGGTGATGTTTTATGTCTGGCAACCACAAAAAGTAGGGCATAATACTGCCTCTCTCGGGGGAAGGAGGTTTATGAGCTCTGGAAATGTAGACCAACCCACCCTCTGTGAGGCACATCAAGTATCTGCCAAAACACACTAGTCCCCTGTGGCCTGGCCCCCTCAGAATAGAGGATGGAGACTAGCTCTAACTCACCAAGGTATCTGGCCAGTCTGCAGTCACAACCATGTAGTCAATGCTCTCATCCACAGGTCCACAATCTAATGCCTGCCCCTGTGCAAAAAAGCACCTTGTTCTAGACCTCAGATTCAGCCATTCATGAATGGTAATGTAGCTGCGTGTTCCCAAACAATTATGGTCTTTATGGAATCCTCACCTTTTGACAAAACAATAAAGCAAGCGGTCCATAGACAATATTACTGCAGAGTTAGTGGTGAGAAAACATACATTTTTTTTCATGTTCAAACACCTACATCACACTGAAAAGGTGCATAGTATCACTTCAGGAAGCAGAGCTTGGGCTCAGCATGTGGAAAAACATTGGCTGGGGGGACACTGTCTACTCTTTCAATATTTTTCAGGGCTGGCTCTAAAATGTGGTGGCAAAAGAAATATATTAGAAGCTGTGCTCAGTTCCCTGGAGCTTAGTTAAGCCTCCCACTTGACTTGATTGCTACCAATCTCTCTGAGTGGATACATTAGTGTTGTGAACATTTTCTCTTTTTAGCAATTTTCCCACTTTTTCTATGGACCCCCCAAACTTTTAGCTATTGTTTTTGAACTCTGTCCTGGCTTTTTACAGTGAAGTGAAGCCATCAGCTTCGCTCCGCTGCAGATTTGCTCATTGTTATGGGGAAACTGACCTTACAGCTGTCAGTACTAGGAAACTATGTTTCTCTTTTCTTGTTTGTTTGTTTGTTTGTTTTATTATTTGTAATGCGTACCTAACCCGGAGGTAGCAGGCACAGGAGCAACAAGAGGATTGTATAGCTTAGGTTACATAAATCACAACATTGAAGACAGAGTACAGTAAGTCATATTTACATAAAATATACACAAGATTACAGGTTTATGTTATAACTGAGTGCAATAAATACTTTAAATGTCATGTTCCTTCTTAATCCAAGATAAAAAATTGGATCTAATTGGATCTAAAGTGTAATTAAGGAGGTTTATAAGTTATATGTTATCTATTTTTGGGTAACATGTTATCATTGCACAATGTATTTTACAATTCAGTGTAATGGGGTTTCTTTTGTATGACCCTGGACTACACTCAAAAAGGATTTTTTGGTTACTTTTGGTGTAACTAAAACTAAAGCTGGGGGCAGCAGTTGCATTTTGACCATTTTTGCAATACTTTTTGTTGGCTCTAACTGTGGCTAGTGTCCTAACATAGCCGTGCCACAAGGTTTTTGCATGCTTTTTTGGGCATCTTGTTCTGTGGCCTTCTTCCTGCTCTGGCAGGTCAGGAAATTCCTTTTAAGTTCATACACTGGTCCGGGAAAGACTTGAATTTCTTGGGCTAGTGCAGGGCTGTGTGTGTTACCAAGAAGTGGGCTGGGATTGTCTGGTCCCAAACCACATATTGGTGCCTTAGAGTTGTGTGTGCATGTTTGCATGAGACCCACAGTTGTCCCTGATTGGACCATTGCTGGTGTGCATGTGTGAGGCAGATCTTGCAATTGGCGGGCTGAGTCTGAACACTCACCTGACTTTGGATAAGAAGAGGAGTCCCCAGCCATGCCTCAGAGATTATGGAGCAATCCTGCTACAAGCTAAGTATCCTGTGTTGCTGAAAGGTGAGTGAAGAGACCATGGACCTGTCCGAAGGAGGCCTGGTGACCAACTTCTGCTGCTGTCCTGTAAGAGCCCTGCCTGGCAAGTGATCTTTAAAAGTTCTTCAGTGGATGTGTAGATGAGCTGCTAAGACCCCGATCGTGCTTTTCTTCACCTCTTCCATTCTATCAGGCTCTCCTGGACGTCCTGGGGGCCTCTGTTCCCCTCTGGGATCCTCTGGCATTTCAGCAAAGTATTTCACGCATCAGGCAGGGAGACTGAATCAGGTTCACAAAAGACTTCAGGTTTTATTCATGCCAGACTGACACAGACAGCATCGTTGTCAAGTACACAAACCCCCTGCTCCCTTCTGAAAACGGAGCTTCCTTTTTATACTTTTCAGAGCAAAAGAGTCGAACCCCTCCCTTTTCTACACATGTCCAGGCAAAACTCTTCATTGAACATCATATCACAATCCTACAATTTGTCACATACTAACGCATTGTTATTCTTAAAACAAAACATGTATGTGTGTCTAAACTATTTTTATCTTCTTCCCTTTAAACCCCACTTCTTTTCTCCATTTGCTTTAAACTAACTATGCCTTAGATAATTTCACAGCCATTGTGAGACTCGAGAGATTGGTCAAGCTTTGGGATAACCCATTAGCCCATTGTCTCTTCCTATGTCATATCTTGTCTGCAACTCCCACCCCAACAAAATATAATCTCTCCTTCATCTTCTTATGCTGCCCATGAATATATATAACATTTTCAACTGTATCTTTCCCTCTTGTTCCACACATTTTCTTCTTCCGTATGTTCTACTTTACTCATCTTAGTTTGGCATCGGTGGACTGCCTGTCGCCTTTGTCCTTTCTTTTGAGATGTTTTCACAGTTAGTCTCCCAGGTTCTTTGATGCTTATACCAGGAGTCCATTGTCTTTTTTTTCCTTTTTCACAAAGAGTTCATTTTTACTAGAGTGTCTCTCTTTCAATAAATATATTGTCCAAAAGAGGGGATGTTTTAGCATGGGGACACAGGGTTGGGGGAGTCTTTTGCAGACACAATTCAGATGATCACTTTGCGTCGGGCTTTCACTGAGTTTCTCTATGACCTCCCTCTTTCCTCACACGGTTTGACATTAATTTCCCAAGGCATATATGTCCCTCGATGTATAGCTGTAATATAAAACTGAATGAGTTTCTTTTATAAAGTAAACATGTATCTTCTATTTAACACATTTCTTACCAAAGCATTTCCTTAAAACCACTCTCATTCACATTCCAGCTCTCATACCCTACCTCCTAAAAAATCATGAGACATTCCCTCTTATTGGACACCCCTACCTCCTAGAGGAACTATAAGACATTTTCATTTAAACATTTCTTTTTTATGGGTCATTCCTTCCTCATAAAAAAATACACCCCCATCGTTCGCTCTGTGTCAGCCGGCTAGAACCTGAGTTTGTTTAAAAATAGAACAATTTGTCCTCCATAGGACACATTTTTCCCTTGAGGGTGACACATGCAACTCTAAAGAGACAGAAATAACAATTAAAGAAAGAAGTCTTCTTCCTTTCTGGTCTTCTAGGCACGTCCGTAGCAGATGACAGAAACATCCTTGGGGATCCCCGTTGTCTGTAGAAAGTCAAAATACGAACAAAAGACATTCGGCACTGGTAAGGGGTCAGCTTTTCTTCACAACTTCAACTGTTTCCTCCTTTTCTGCTATCAAAAAATACTTTCTCGATCATTCTCCCCTATTCGTTGGTGCACATAAACAACTATTTTCCAACCACCCAGTAGGATACTTAGTTTGGGCTTGGTTCCTTGCTCAGCTTAGCTGCATGTGCTTCCTGGTCAGCTGTAAGTGCTTCCTTAGCTCAGCAGTAAATATGTGCTCCTTAGCAGCCATTCTTCCTTTTTTCTTCTTGTCTTTGGTTGGACATGGCCTTTGCTTGTGCTTTGCGTTCATCCTATGAAGACAAAACAGAGGCGTTTTGCTGCACACCGTTCTTGTCTAACTTAATCTAGAATACCCCCGTTTTTCGAGACTATGGCACCAATTCTTACTATGTGCCTTCATTTTTTATCATACACACCAATGTTTGTCTCTTCTAATAATTGGATACCCCTATCACATCAACACAAAAAATAATTACTCACCTTCAATTTGACTTGAGTTTTCTGTGGTTGTCTGAAAGGCCATGCTGTCATCTATTTCCTACTCTTTCCACACCTGATTGCACCTATCTTGGGAAAAACAGCTAAATAATTGAAGACATTGTGGGGCCAATTCATAGAATTCGGCGCACAAGTGGCGCACGCGGCTGGCGCACAGTGTGCGCGTGCGGTAGTCTGCGCCAGCCGCGTGCGCCGAAACACATTCAGGCGCACAGCGTATTCATGGATTCCAACATCCACAACCAGCCGTGGCGCAGAGTAGCGCAGCGACCCTGCAGCAGCGTCAGTTACGCCCCCAAGAACGCCCCTCGCGCAGGGAAAAGCCATCAAAATCCCCAATCCAGCGCAAAGGTCAGCAGCAAACGCAGAGCGGGGAGCGTGTATTTCAGGGGTGTGCGGGTGTCCCCACACGCGATAGGCCTGGGTACGTGTATTACAGGGGTGTGCGAGAAAATCTACACGCGATTGGCCTGGGTACGTGGATTTCAGGGGTGCGCGAGAAATTCTACACGCGATTGGCCTGGGTACGTGGATTACAGGGGTGCGCGAGAAATTCTACATGCGATTGGCCTGGGTACGTGTATTACAGGGGTGCGCGAGAAAATCTACACGCGATTGGCCTGGGTACGTGGATTTCAGGGGTGCGCGAGAAATTCTACACGCGATTGGCCTGGGTACGTGTATTACAGGGGTGCGCGAGAAAATCTACACGCGATTGGCCTGGGTACGTGGATTTCAGGGGTGCGCGAGAAATTCTACACGTGATTGGCCTGGGTACGTGGATTGCAGGGGTGCGCGAGAAATTCTACACGCGATTGGCCTGGGTACGTGTATTACAGGGGTGCGCGAGAAAATCTACACGCGATTGGCCTGGGTACGTGGATTTCAGGGGTGCGCGAGAAATTCTACACGCGATTGGCCTGGGTACGTGTATTACAGGGGTGCGCGAGAAAATCTACACGCGATTGGGCTGGGTACGTAGATTTCAGGGGTGCGCGAGAAATTCTACACGCGATTGGCCTGGGTACGTGGATTTCAGGGGTGCGCGAGAAAATCTACACGTGATTGGGCTGGGTACGTGGATTTCAGGGGTGCACGAGAAATTCTACATGCGATTGGCCTGGGTACGTGGATTTCAGGGGTGCGCGAGAAAATCTACACGCGATTGGGCTGGGTACGTGGATTTCAGAGGTGCGCGAGAAATTCTACACGCGATTGGCCTGGGTACGTGGATTTCAGGGGTGCGCGAGAAAATCTACACGCGATTGGCCTGGGTACGTGTATTACAGGGGTGCGCGAGAAATCCTACATGCGATTGGGCCTCTGCGAGTGGGGCAGTGTATTACGTGGGTGTGCGGGAAGTTGAAGAGGTGAATTGCCAGTGTGGGTCCTCCCAGGTCTCCCCTCTACCCCCTCCACGACCTCTGCAGGCAGCCCACACCACAGGGGACTACCCTGCACCCCTGGTCATGTCCCGCAGGCAGCCCATCCACCATGGGCATGCCCCCCAGCCAAGCCACATGTCCCCTTGCACCCCCACCCCCCAGCACCGTGGGGCACCTGCCAGCAGGCCCCCAACCATGTCCCACTCATGTCCCCTTGCACCCCCACCCCCCAGTCACCAGGGGCAGCCTCCACAAGGCCCCCACCCATGTCTCCCACCACCCCCACCCCTCCAGTCACCAGGGGCAGCCTCCACCAGGCCCCCAACCATGTCCCCTTGCACCCCCACCCCCCAGCAGGCCCCACTCATGTCCCCCTGCACCCCCACCCCCCAGCACTGTGGGGCACCTACCAGCAGGCCCCCAACCATGTCCCACTCATGTCCCCTTGCACCCCCACCCCCCAGCAGGCCCCCACTCATGTCCCCTTGCACCCCCACCCCCCAGCACTGTGGGGCACCTGCCAGCAGGCCCCCAACCATGTCCCACTCATGTCCCCTTGCACCCCCACCCCCCAGCAGGCCCCCACTCATGTCCCCCTGCACCCCCACCCCCCAGCACTGTGGGGCACCTGCCAGCAGGCCCCCAACCATGTCTCCCACCACCCCCACCCCTCCAGTCACCAGGGGCAGCCTCCACCAGGCCCCCAACCATGTCTCCCACCACCCCCACCCCCCAGCAGGCCCCCACTCATGTCCCCTTGCACCCCCACCCCCCAGCAGGCCCCCACTCATGTCCCCTTGCACCCCCACCCCCCAGCACCGTGGGGCACCTGCCAGCAGGCCCCCAACCATGTCCCACTCATGTCCCCTTGCACCCCCACCCCCCAGTCACCAGGGGCAGCCTCCACAAGGCCCCCACCCATGTCTCCCACCACCCCCACCCCTCCAATCACCAGGGGCAGCCTCCACCAGGCCCCCAACCATGTCCCCTTGCACCCCCACCCCCCAGCAGGCCCCCACTCATGTCCCCCTGCACCCCCACCCCCAGCACTGTGGGGCACCTGCCAGCAGGCCCCCAACCATGTCCCACTCATATCCCCTTGCACCCCCACCCCCCCAGCAGGCCCCCACTCATGTCCCCTTGCACCCCCACCCCCCTGCAGGCCCCCACTCATGTCCCCCTGCCCCCAGGTCCTGACGAAACGCAATCATGGCAGTAATGGGCAGCATACCCAGCACAAACACCCAGCCAAGGATTGCATCCACCCACATAGTAGATGCAATTACATGATACAACCCCAATGGCAAGTATGTAAATGAACACATGTCCGTCACACACATGTACACAATGGGTGCAAGTGAATGTCAAAACCCATATCATGACATGCATGAAACCAATGAGAAAATACCACAAATCTAAGTAATAAATATATGTATTAAAGATGAAAATGAAGTAAAGAAATAAAACACACAACAATGGGGATGACAAAACAAATGGTCCATGTCCGAGAACTAATAGAAAAAATCAAAAAACAAAGGAATCCAAAAACTAATGTAGTCCAAAGCAAAATAATGGGGGGAAAAAATAAGGAAATACCATTGCCTCATGGTGAACACAAATATAAATCCAACAAATGTTTTCCAAACATCAAACTATGTACAAGAATATCCCAGGGTCCATGAGCTCAACACCATAAATGAAACCTACTACTACTAACTAATAAAAAAAATATATACAGAAAAGTGGCCATTGTCCGAGCGGTCCAAAAAAAACTTAAAAAATAAAGGAAACCTAACACTAACTAACTAAAGAACTATATACAATGGCAGCGGGCAAGTCCTGCGGCTCACTCTGTGATGTTGCCGGCCAGGGCATCATCGAACTCCATGTCGATGTCCCGGAGGCGGGACTCTGTCCTGGCCCCGAGGTCTCGCAGGGACAACCCCGTGTCCACCTCAAACTCCCTGCGAGCTTCCTCGAGGCACTCAGCCCGCCTCAACGCCCGACGCATGGAGAACTCCGCCCTGACCATGGTGAGCCGCTCCTCTTCCGCCCGCTGCCGCTCCGCACCTATCCGCTGGACCAACTGCTCCCACACGGAAGACACTGCCATCCCAGGGTTCTCCTGCCCTCCGGCCGATGCCTGCCCCTCTGATCTTGATGGCCCCGAGCCATGATGCCTCCCACGTCGAGCCTGCTGCTGCCTCCGACGCCACTGCCTCTGCCAGCACGACGGCATCCAGGCTGATGGAATCCACCGATGCCGTCGTGCACGTGCCCTGCCAGATGATGCCGGCACATCAGCCATCTGCAGGGGTCCAGTTGCTGTGTCCACCCCTGCTGGAACAGTAGACTCTCCCTAATTAAGGCCATGCAGACATTTCTTGTACTTCCACGCAAAAGTCCATAACTTTTATCTGTAAAATAAATCAAAATCGTTACAGGTACTCAAAAATTGTTTTTTACTTACCTCACTATATTTTCTTAAAATGGCTTGTGTGTTATTTTCCCTTGTTTGGTTGACCCAATTTTTTGTCAGCCATACTCCTTTTCTCGGTCTTCATGGTCACGGATGCTTTTTATTGCCCTATGCTCCTTTTTTGCTGTTGGCCATGAAACCTCATAAGTGCTATTTGTTTTCCAATTTTTTAGATTTTTTGTCTGTTTTATGCTTTTGAGTTTATTCCCTATCCTTTTATTCATTTGCCCAATAGTTCCCTTCCTTAGTTTTTCTTTTATTCACTTTTTATTTAAGATAATCAATCATTTTCATCTTTTCCTGATTTATTTTTTCTGATCCTGTGTAATAGAGGCCCAAAGTCTCCCTAACGTTTTTAATCCTTTATCATAATCATCTCTTATTTATGTTGAACATTTATTTCATTATATTTTTTTTCATGTATCCTAAAACACGCTTCCTTTCTTTTTCTGTGTGGTGCTGTAAGGACAGTACCATTTCATACTCCATTAACCCCTGTATGACTGCATTGTCATCTATGACGTTGTTTAACCTAAATCTTTTTATCTGAACCATTACTGTCCTTCGTGATTCTTATTTAATTCTGTTTGCTTCTTAATCATTTTCCATGTTTTCCCTACGTTACGGCTGCCTCTAATTTCCTGGAGGTCATCTGTCTCTTCCTCTTGTTCATAAATGTTGATGGCCTGCGCCTGAATTTATTAACTATTTTCATAATTTCTCCACTAGGTCATACAGCTGGCTATATTACCATGCTGCCACAATAATAAATACTGTAGTTTTTACCCAAACAATCTCATTGCCCTTCTGCCATTTTCATGCCCTCAAAATTATGCTGTGTCTAAATGGTTCATGTCCCAGATACACAAACTTGCTTTCCTTGATAACCTAAACACCATCATCATGCTTTCATGCTTTGTCATTCAATCCTTTTTTCAACCATCTGAATCCTATAATACTAGAATCTCAACTGATCGTCCTGAATCAAAAAGGTTTTTCACTATTTTTCAAAATGTTTTCTCCACGCCAGCCGCCAAGGCCTCAAAAATCATGAAATTCTAACCCTGGTATAACACCATTCAGGCTGTCCCATCATGCAAGGGGGAGCTCCTGGAAAATAACCTTTAAGAGCACCCCAAACTCCCATTCAGTACATTATGCTATCCTAAAGACAAACATGTCACAGAGGACCCACTAACCCCCTTCAACTTCAGAGGGCTTTCTAAGTCAAAAATAATAAAAAACATCAATCACATTAGACCATTCAACTGCTAAAGCCATGCCTGCCCCTGCCCGCATGTTAGTTTAAACAACCCGTATAAAATCACTTGCTCCGCATCTCATGACATTCACCAATACCTCCTTCAATCCCAACACTATTTATGCATCTGTAAAACAACCCTTAGGAGTGTTCCTCCACTCACCCTTGTCCGTGTCATGCCAGGTTACATACTACAATCTGTTCCGTTGCACTTATCATTTGAGTGCCATTGCTTCTGCTTCACTACCACATTCACTAATGCCATCAGCCCTTTCCTTTGCCCACAAAACTGTTTATTCATTTCCTGTGTCATTATCAGAGTTAAATTGGACTACTAGGCTGCCATCCTTGCAGGCATCCTAGCAAAAAATCTTCACAGGCTCTAAAAAGTGCAGAGTGATGCTGTGTGCAACTCTCAGTATTCTCAAAAGGTTATACATTACTCACGCCAGGAGAGCTGCTCACTGGCTACCTTCGAAGGAACAGTTAATTTCAAGATCCTAACCATCACGCATAAATGTATGTCTCACACAGCACCAGTATATTTAGCTGATGCTGTTAATAGAGTCAGTTCAGCCTGACACAAAAGAAGTCACCATGTCACTCAACTACAAGTCCCACTAACCAAAAGAACTAATGCCAGAGGTCTAAGCTTCCCCGTCTTGTTCCCAAACCATGGAATGCTTCCTCTAGCGAACTTAGAGCAGAACCTCCTAATTTTTTTTTGCCAAAACCCTCAAAACTATCTTGTTTAACTACCCCTATTAGTTCCCCCAGCGGTGTCTATACGTATTCCCCCTGCTGCTTAATTAACCTTTATGCCATGTGTTTACTCAATTTTTACTCTTTCAATGTAAGCTAAACATGCAACTCATCCATTGTAACTACAGTATGTATTTGTTTGTCCTACAACTACAGGCGAGGCTGTGGCATGCAACCACTTATGTATGCCATTTTCATTGTAATCTGTAAGCCTTTCCTTTGTAACAGCACCACGATGACTAAGGGCTTCTATGTGCTCTACATATTCTAATAAATAAATAAATAAATAAATAAATAAATACATAAATAAAGGGCTTTCCATGCATTCAAGCCTTTCCTTTCTACTGAGAATGGCTCATTCCTTGCCAAAACTACAGTAGGCACTAATACTGGATCACTACAATGGCCCTTCTCTGGGCACTCATGGACAACTCCTCAATAACAAATATATCTCACACAGAATGATACCTCTAGGCAATACTGAATATTCCCATACAGAAGCCTCTCATAAGCCAGGAAAAAAGTGCACTGGCTATCAGTAAACAAATAGCCAAGCTGGCTACGGCAATGCCATCCATGTGCTAATTCTTCTCTTGTTCAATATGTTCCTGTACCTGCACCATTGCATCCTCTGTACTCGCACCAAAAATTCCCCTGGGCTGATGTGCGCCTACATGTTTAAATAACTACCACTGCAAGGCGCCTATCTATAATCTAAAAAGCTACATGGATACACAGTCCCAATGTCTATCATTAGACCAAAAAATAATTTTTTCTTGCCATATTTCTCCTTGCATTCCAAAACCCTAGTGCCACTTAACTCTTCTAAAGACTTATGATCATCCTTTGGGGCTGTCCGACTGTGAAACACATTCATTTTTCTGTTTTGCAAAAATATTTCTTATTTTTAGGTTGACACCTTTTATTCCCAGGTGCATCTGTGTATCCTGTGTTTGTGTATTGCTGAGCCTACATGTATGCTTACTTACTTGTCCTCTGCTACAAATTCATTTTGCATGTAATGCACTTTATTTTCAAAATAGATGCAACGTATAAAACACAACTCGCTTGAGCATTTACTAGATTACTAAATAGTTTTCATTTAACAATTACACCAGCTGTACACATAGCCGATACATCCATGCATCATGCAATGCTGTCTCTCTCGACTGACTTAATCTATGGTTCTTGAGGGTGTTCGACCTATCAGTGCTTTAAAGTAATACCACTGAATATGTAAGGCATCTATATGACTGCCAAATAACATGACATGACATCTTTGATCTTTTTAATGTGTCTTTTTTACTACACATTTTAAAATACTGTGGGCCTCATTACGACCCAGGCGGTAATTAATGGACATTACCGGCATGGCGCAACTAACGTGTCCGTGCTGGCCAGAAATCGTTAAAAGCGGTACATTACGACCTCTCGGGCACGAGCATTGTGTCATGCCTGTAATGTAATCTGCGCCATGCCGGTAACGTCCCAAAAACGGCACCTACTGGCATCGTATGCCATGCAAGGTGCACTACCGCCACCCTACCCACTGATATTAGCGATCACCGCAAATAGCGGTGACCGTTATTTGCGGTGACCGTAAAGAAGCGGATCCGGAAGTTGCGCCATCGCACCGGAACGGGAAAGAGCACGGCGGCCATCTTTAAAAACACAATCCATTGCCACCCTCCACAACCATTGCACATCTGACCCCGAGACCCGCCACAAACCTTCACCCATATCCACCCATCGTCAGAATGCCGAAAGTTGTTAAAAAAAGTTGCGATCAGCTGCGGCAGGAACGCTTCACTAGCACGCACCATGTTGGCGGAAACCCTACAGGAAAACGCGGACGTTGTATTCTCAACAGAAATGACCAGACCGGCAATAGCACAGAAGAAGGCCATATGAGACCTAGTCGCACAGCGGGTCAGTGCAGTTGGAACAACACCCCGTACCACAAGACAGTGCTGGAAAAGGTGGGACGATCTCCGGCTCCGTGTAAGGAGTATACTGTCTGCCAACAGAAACCTGGGCATGGCAACTGGTGGAGGAGCAGACTCACCGATAAAATTGCAGCTGTGGGAGGAGATATGTGCCACAACCATTGGCATCGAGAGCATCGAGGGGGTCGGAGAAATGGAGAGAGGAGCCCCCACATCAGGTGACGCAGGTAGGTGCCCCAAATCAAGCCATGCAAAACTCTCTCAAGTCCAGTTTCATGGGGAGCACAATGTTGCCTAATCGGGTTAACGCGACACATCAGCAGAAAACTGCCTACAGGCATTATTGACCTACACCCTGTACACATGCAGTATGCACACTCTCACTGTAGGCACCCACATTCCTGCATGCTTCACCTACCCAAAAGGGAGACAACCTGTATGTCACTGCCTCCAATGTGCACCATCTAGTTATCGAAATGATGGCAGTCATCACAATGCCTGCTTGTCTGCAGACCCATCAATAACACTTTCCCTCCTTTGCTCCACCACAGGCTCCCATTCGGACCTTGACGAGGAAGACACTGGCACCACACCTGCCAAGAAGGCCAGGCCCGAAGTGACACCACACCAACCCTTCACCTCTGCTGGACCAAACAAACCCCCACAACAGCCAAAATCAACGGCCACAACACATGCCAGGGCACCGATAAGCACCAAGGCAAGCAGCACGGTACCACCAGCAGCAGACATCCAACAACTGGTGGCCACTGAAGGGACTGTGTCTGCAGGAATCAGCATGATTGGGGAGACTGCTGCCGTTGCAGCTTGCTCAGCTAGTGATGTTGGAAATGATGATGATGTTGTAGAATGTCCCCCCACTGCCCACCCTCATTCCCCCTACCTGTCCACACGTAGCCTGCATGATGATGGCACACAGGGGCAATCCCCTGATGACTCCTGGCCAGCCACTCCATGCCCAGTGGAAGGTGTGGAGGAGGGGAGCAGCCCAATGAACGCGCCACTGGCATTATCCAATGCCCAAAAAAAACAAGAGTCGCTGGAACAAATCTTAACACGCCAACACCAACTGTCCTCACTCCTGACTCAGCATGTGGCCGAATGTGGAGGTGCAAGTGCGGAAATGCTAAAATGTGCCAAGACTGTGAAGGCAGCCATACAATCCTCCACTAAGGATATCTGTGCCGAACTTGCCGCGGTGCGGCACGTGCTCTCGGAGCTTGTACAGACAATGAGGGACAATGCGTCCTAGTGAGCAGCCGAGTACCTCCTCCACTGCCAGTTCTGCCCCAAGCAGCCCCGTCCGCAGGTTGGCCAGGAACCTGCAGAGTACAGGCAGAGGGGGCTGCCAATAGAGGCCGCCCAGTGGAACAATCCCACATTACGCACTTCACCACAGGCATCCACGCACTTTTGCAGGGAGTTGAGGGGGCAGGGGGGAGTGGGTGTGTTGGGGGGTTGAGGGGGGAGGGGGGAGTGGGTGTGTTGGGGGTTGAGGGGGGAGGAGGAGTGGGTGTGTTGGGGAGTTGAGGGGGAGGGAGGAGTGGGTGTGTTGGGGAGTTGAGGGGGGAGGGCGAGTGGGTGTGTTAATTGAATTCACATTTACAATACAATTGTTGTTTGAGCACAAATCACATGTGTGGACATTGCTCATTGCGTATGTGTGCTTTATTGGTGAACAGTCCACAGTGTGCATATCCCAGACACACACAGTGCCCCAATTGCCATCTCCATGTGACACCCCCATCCGTGTGTGCTAGAAACATTGGTTGATCAGAGTCTGACGCATGTTACGTCCCTCCTGTGCATTGCTGCCTCCCTGAGGTGCTGCCCCATCCCCACCCTCCTCATCCTCATCGTCAGGTGGTTGCAGTTCAGCGTCAGGGGGCAGGGGCACATTCCGTCTGATGCACATATTATGTAGCATGACACGTGCCATGGCGATCTTTAACACCTTCTCATGGCGGTACAGGAGTGCCCCACCAGACCTGCTGAGGCAGCAAAACCGTGCCTTCAATAGGCCAAATGTCTGCTCAATCACCACACGGGTTTGTGTATGTGCACGATTGAAGTTCTCCTCGTGCTGGGTCTGTGGGTTCCGGACTGGGGTAAGGAGCCACCTCTTCAGGGGATAGCCTGCATCACCTGTATGTGGGCAACAATGTATGTGTCAGTCATGACATCAAATCTCAAATCATGACGTGCCACCATGGCATGCATTCATCTCTTACTTTGTACCACATTTACATGCACAAATGGAGTCACACTATGTGACCGGTGTATTCCTCTCATGGACTGTTTTGCATGCCATCAGCCAGTTTATGCAGGGGGGTCCAGTGCCTTGTGAGTGCCCATCCACGGTGTTAGTCCATGCCGTTTGTTTTGTTGACCTGGCAGGTGTCCAGTGATATCAATGCTCTCATCATGGCAACATTGATGTCAGCCTCATGATTACCCCACTGAGCACTACTAATGTTGCTAGGCAATTTTTTGGGACCTCGGGGTCTATGTAGTGGTGTATTGATGTTTTTGTCCGTCATGTGCCTCCTTTGTGGCAGTTACGGGGGACTGGCCTTTCAGTTGATGGTGTTTGGTGCCGTGTATTGGCTGAAGTCATTGCATGTAGGTGCATTTCGTTGAGGTCGATGGGGTCCGATTTGGTACAGTGCACTTGCAGATGGTTGTGTCATGGTTGGGACACACCTTCATTCACATGGTAGGGCTGCTTACATCGGGCATTATGTGTTCAGGTTTCAGTTGACGTTTGGGCTGCTTTAGGGTATGAGATGGCTTCATTGCCTCTGGTACTCGCAGCCAGGTAAGGTATGCTTCACTCCCCCCCCCTTTCAGCCAGGTAAAGTATGCATCTCCCCCCCCTTTTCAGCCAGGTAAAGTATGCATCTCTCCCCCCTTTCAGCCAGGTAAAGTATGCATCTCCCCCCCCCTTTCCACCAGGTAAAGTATGCATCTCTCCCCCTCCCCCTTTCAGCCAGATAAAGTATGCATCTCTCCCCCCCCTTTCAGCCAGGTATAGTATGCATCTCTCCCCCCCTTTCAGCCAGGTAAAGTATGCATCTCCCCCCCTTTCAGTCAGGTAAAGTATGCATTGATACGTCAATCACCTACCCACTTCACATTTCCATGGCCATGACATGAGACTCACCGAGTAGCCAGGATCTTGGCCCTGCATGTCGCTCCATGTAGCGTGGTATTGTGGAGTTACGCAGGACCATTGAATCATGGGTTGACCCGGGGAATCGGGCACAACAATGTGTGATGATCCTGTTGGAGTCACATACCATTTGCACATTGATTGAGTGGAATAGTTTACGGTTGCGGTACGCTACCTCAATGGCATGTGGGACCACCAATTCGACATGGGTGCAATCAATGGCACCAATGCAACCAGGTATGCCGGCTAGTGCATGGAAACCCACTTTGGTGTTTGCGATCTCCTGGGCAGACCGTGGTAAGGAAATGTGGTCGTCTGTGTGCTTGAGGAGGGCATTGAGCACTTGGATCAGTGTACGTGAGAATAATGGTTGTGAAATGCCATGCAAGTGCCCCACTGTGTGCTGGTAGGTGCCTGTGGCCAGGAAGTGGAGCACGGACACTACCTTCAGTAGGGGGGGGATGGCGGTGGGTGTTTCAATCATGCTGACAATGTCGTTGTGTATCATGTCCACAATGGTGGTGATGGTGTCCCGGTCCAAATGGTACAAGGTGTGGATCTGCTCAGCGGTGAGGTTGAATGGACTGGCTCTGATGCGTGGGATTGGGGGCTAACTGCGTGGTGGCATTGGCTGTGCTGGTGGGGCTTGCTGGCCCTGCCTTGCCCTCCTTCTCCTCCTGCGTCTCCTCTGTGCTGCCTGTTGTTGTTGTTGTAGCACTTGCATTGCAATCAGGTCCTCCAGCCCCAACATTGCTAGTCCTATTGGAATCATTGTGGAGTGTGACTGGGTGTGGGAAGGGGTGGAGTGTGCTCTTTTTGTACTTGGTGAGTCTGTATTGCCTCCACCTGTGCTGATTGTGTGCACCTGTGGCAGCTGGGAACACTGCATATGGCCATTTACGGTTGGCCCGCGATGGCGGTATTTGCACCATGGCAGTAAGGTACTTTACGACCTTCGCAAGGGTGTTAAGAGCATGTTCGCTTGACTCGTGATGTTCCCCAATATGCACCATGCCGCTATTTCTGGCATGGGGGGTCGCGTGCCCGCGCCCTTGGTGCTGTTAGCGGCACCATTAACTACGGTGCTGCTAATTGCACTTACTCGGATCGTAATCGGACCTAGCGGTAAGCGATGCCGGTAATCCTTTACCGACATCGTTTTCAATTTACCGCCAGGGTCGTAATGAGGCCCTGTATCTACTATCGCCTTGCTTAAAAAATGACCACCACGAATCATGATGAAACAAAAATGCAGAATGTAATGACCCAACCAGATCCGAGCACTGTGTTTACCATCCGTTCCACTAAAATATTCAACTGCTGTCTCCTTTAATAAGTATCCCCTTACCTCTGGGTTACTAAATGGGTAAGCTGCAACTGCACTTATAAATGCTTCCAACTTCCAAGTGTGGGCATTTATTCCATAATGTTCAACAATGCTCAGAATGACCCTTCACATCTGTAATCTGTATTTGACACATTGTTTTTAAAAAATAAAGCCTGCCTTTTACTCCACTTGCTTGTATGCGATAAGTATGCCCTTGCAAAACGCACGATAATTCTGCATTTCTTTCAACATGGAGCGATTGCTTAGCTTGGCAGTGTTACCTCAAAGAACTGCTGTCGCGCAGTCCTTTCTTGATAAATCACTGTATTCGCTCTTATGGGTTATCCTTAACCTTGCTTCTGGGTAAAAAAAAGCATTTTTCTTTTCTTGTGTATTAATTTAGTTGCATCCTGCTGAACTATTAATTCTCAATTGCGTGTTTTCAAGCAGCTTCATGCTAAACAAAATATATTCATGTTTTTGTCATCTCACAAATGCAAGCTGACTTAAAATATACAAAACCCACTATCTTTTAAACCACGGCATGCCAGCCCCAAACAAAACATTCTAACAAAAAATTGCTTGTTTCACTTGAGCAAGACATCCTTGTCAACATATTTTTGAATTTAAACGCAAATACAAACTCGACTAGCATTTCACCAGGCTCTGTTATTGCCTTGAGAATCATTCACTCATTTCTTGTCTAAAAAGCAATTAATTATCTTGCGCACCTCAAAGGCTCACAGTTAATTTCTTAAGTCATAAATTACTATAATTTCAACTGGACTTTTCTACCCTCCATAGTTAAAAGATACTTCTGCACAGTGCATTCCTTTCCTCAGCACGCTTAAATGCATGATAACAGCACTTCTATAAATCGCTGTAACTCAGTCATTTTAATGCAGAACTCTATCTTTCTTAGCGCGATCCATTAGTTATCTTGTCTAGTACTAGGAAATAAAATTTAACTCCATAGTTGCTAGTTTGAGTTTTCTGTGATGGCTACAAGTGCAACAGCTTTTTACACTTATCTCAGAACTGTTTGGCTTTTTTGAGTTAAAATCACCACAAAGTTGTGTGCCTTAAATCATAGCATCTGATCATCTACATTATTGTTATTTGTTTGACATTTTCGAAAACTTGGCTGAACGCCAATTCTTTTTAGATTAGCTTGAAAATATAATTTTATATTATTTCCAATGTTTTACAGTGCACACAGACAGTTACGCCATAAAATGAAACAAACAGCCATAACATGTAACAAATTAGACACACAACATAACATGACATGTAAACTCCATCCGGCTCCATGAATATCTGCCCCTAAATATGTGCGTTTCTTTACAAAACTCGAGTTCACTCCTTTCAAGGAATCTTTAAATTCTCTTGGTCTCCTAATCACCCCATTAACTGGGCTCTGGGTGCAAAACTCCATCCAGCCACCTTTAAACGCTAGGCAAATAGGCATATTGTCTCTCCTCTGGTGTCTTCCCCGGTATCTCCTCTCCTCAGGTATCTTCCTGGTATCTCTCTCTTCTCAGGTATCCTCCTGGTATCTCTCTCTATTGCTTGGGTACCTTGAGTCAATATTTTTTAGCTTATATATACACATTATACTCTTATTATGATGTTATTTTTTGTTCACATCCCAACTCCCTCTGTTACCTTTTGCTGGGGTCCCCCATGAATATTTTACACTTGTGATTTTTTAAATGCTGTTAATTTCTTGGCTTTTTCCCAAATCTCGTCTGCCATTGTTATTTTTCCCTGAAAAGTTACCATATATATATATATATATATATATATATATATATATATATATATATATATATATATATATATATACATATATTCCACTCCTGCCATACTGTTCTCCTCCCTGTGTCCCTGTCTCTTGTCCCTTCTTTTCTATCGGCTAGGACAGCTGCAGTCTGCCCCATCCCTATCTTATTTTCTATCCCCTTTACTCCACTCTTATCTTGGGCAGAACAGTATGGCTCACCTTAGTCTCTTAGTCTTGACTGCCCAGGTTCTTTTTGGCTTGAAGAGATGTACTCTGTTCAGTAATCTGATCAGTCCGTTCATCATCCTATCCGTCCTGGTTTGGCTTGCCATGTGTAGACGAGGTGCTAAGACCCCGATTGTGCTTTTCTTCACCTTTTCCATTCTATCAGGTTCTCCTGGATGTCCTGGGGCCCTCTGTTGCCCTCTGGGACCCTCTGGCATTTCAGCAAAAGTATTTCAAGCATCAGGCAGGGAGACAGAGTCAGGTTCACAAAAGACTTCAGGTTTTATTCACACCAGACTGACACAAACAGCATGGTTGTCAAGTACACAAACCCCCTGCTCCCTTCTGAAAACGGAGCTTCCTTTTTATACTTTTCAGAGCAAAAGAGTCGAACCCCTCCATTTTCTAAACATGTCCAGGCAAAACTCGTCATTGAACATACTCGTGCACAAGGCAATTATTCCTTATCTGTTTAAACCTTCAACATGAAATACATTCTGGCACAAAACCTAGGATTTTCCTGGCCACACTGCCCCAAATATGGTCATGCAGCTGCATCCCTTGGCTAAAATTTCAGACATAGCCTAATTTGTCTGGTTTCAGACTGCTTATCTGATTCCTGCAAAGCACGGCGGCCTTGAATTGTTCAACACTGGGCTGACTCATGCGGCCACTGTCTGTAGATAGTCGCTTCATTTAATACATTCCTTTTACTCATATAAAGGCATTGTCAGTTAAAGGAATTGTGGTAGATGTTCTTTTCTGTCTGGGTATAGTAAAATCATTTTCCTACTTAATTTTTATAGTGTGTATTTTGTACCTTGCCTACTTACGAAATCATGATTAAAGCATTTTCGACTTTATAAACATAACACCATTTAAAGAACTAATGTCTTTTAACCCTATGAGTTCTATTTTCACACATTTACAATACTAAATCACTCCATACGATTTTTCTCTGCCTGGCTTTAAGTGGGGGGGCTGCCCCCCTACTGCATTCAGTTGTTGATACCTCATCTTCATTTTGGAACCTCAATTACAGAGCTTTGCCCCTTGGAGTGGTGGGACCAACCATTCTCATCATCGGCACAGTTTCCTGGAAAGAAGTGCCCTCTGAAGTGCCCCATGACCACCCAGTGGCTGACCAGCTTGAACTTTGCTGTTCTGCATTTTGGCCTGGAACTTTGTGGATCCACAGCTTATCAAAGAGGGGTCACCTCTGTGTAATGTCAGAGTTCCAGAATCCAAGGGACCCGAGATATGAGTCTGATTCCATCTGCATCCGCAACAACTCTGTCATCCAGTCGTGTGCTGACAGGAAGCCTGCACTCGAGTGAGCTGCATTCTTCAACACGTTGCGCCAGCATCTGTGAATGACCGGGTAGTCACTGGAACCTACAACTCCCGAGCACCGAGGTCCGTAACAAAATGTTAGGAAACACAACCTCTGATGCCACTCTGAAGACCTGCCAATTCCCCAGAGAAACCGAAGTATGGGGGGTTAGATACAGTTGTACTTATCTGAACCTCTATGCCCCCCTTTAAAAGTGTTCCTAACTTTTAAAACCTTTACAATACTTTGGCTTTGCCATTGCTTGTTTGTGCAAGCACTATTAAAGCTGGGTACAGTTTTATTCACTAGAATAGACACTAACCTCACTTCTGGAACAGGTTTCCCATCTTGAAGACCCTCCTGCTAACTTTTTCCTGCCTTACCAAACTACTTGCAACTTTGTGAACTTTCAGGGCATAAGGCCCCAGTCAATTTAGGGTTTGACTTCTAAAGTTAGGGTTGTATTCTTGTGGACTGCCATTGCTAATCCAACCATACCTTTGCTTCCAGTATTGTGGGGTGGGGTATTGTGGGGTTTTTGCACTGGCTACTGGGAATGTCTCGGGAGGATATCTCAGGGGCAGCACGCTCCCCTTGGAAGCAAGACAACACTGAGCAACACAGATTCGATCCACGAGTCTGTGCTTAGAAACATCTGGGTATTAAGCTTGTTATAAATAACCATTTATAATGTAATTATAATATAATGTACACATGCATTTTATTATAATTATTTGTAATACCATTACTTGCTTGCAGTCATTTTTATAGTGTCTGCTTGACCATAACTAAATATAGTATTTTTATAACTACTTGTCTAAGTGCAATCCTTGATTACTTACCTTGTGGATTCATTGTCGACCATTGACCAGGCTCATCTCTTCCTGAGACTTAGCCTTGACAACTCTCCATGCTACCTGGAATGGTTTTGCTACAGCTCCCAGAGTTGACCCTGTTCACTAACTGTGTTGGGTTGGCCTTCTGTACGTCTGTCCACCAGGCCAGAGTATAGAACCCCAGTTTTAAAAATTAGGATTCCAAATTCTCACAGAAAAGTAAGCCTTGGTGGACACAAACTGAACTGTGCACATTTTTGTCCACATGGCACATGTTAATGACTCCAATCAAGCATTCCCACTAAGTCAGTGCCTTGTCTGGGATTGCTCAAGGGAAGCCCTTATTTATATATTTTTATGACAAGTTGTAATCTGGATGATGAACATTTGTATAACGCCCCTCTCTTAGAAACCCCCTGACCCCACTGAGCCAAGAAGTAGGTTTGTTTTGCAAATTAAAAAGGTTTATTTGAAAAATTAAACAATAGATATATATCACACTTTTATAATACATTAATATTTGATATCACACTTAGACATATGACAGTGATCAACAATGGATGATGTTATACTAGCGCACTGGTTTAATTACTTAGGAGTAGTATAGAGGATAAGGTAGCTGAGAATGCTTTATGGTTTCAAGGAGATGCAAAGATGAATAAAAGGCAGTACAGAAATAAACTTGATATGATTTCAGCAAAAGATAATATGATCACTTTTCCTCTGACAATTCACTCCCCCCCAATGCAATGTAAGGAGATGGAAGTAACACACACAGTCTTCAGGAATACAATCACAGTACAATACGAATTCAGTTCCCCCCTAGCAAGCTTATAGCACCAGGGATGATTTTGAAACACAGGCGAAAGTACTTTAAATGTGGTATGCAAAGAAGGGAAAAATATGCTAAAAATGATTTTTATTCCCAGTAAGAGGTTCAGGGTAGGTGATAGCTATTTAAGGTTAATATTCAAGTCACACTGGCAATGCTCAATGAGGGATTAGCAGGTTGAAAACGAATTTTAGCAGTTCAAGCAAAAGCGGCTATTTTGACAGGAGCTAATTTTTCAATTCGCAGCAATTTTTCCGAATGCGTCAAGCGCGATTAAGGAACAATTATAAGGTTCTGGGTTCGCTGGAAAGCCTAGAATCTTAGCTTTAAAATGAAAGTTAAATCTCGCTTCTATCACAAACGGTTCAAGAGATATGGACGAGTTATTGAAGGTAGTTTTTCAGAAATTAAATAATGATTCAAAATGGCAAAATGACACTTTTACGGGTTTACAGGTTTACAGGTTTGAAATGACAGAATGAACACACGATTCCTATGATGCAGTTCTCGACAGGTTAAAATAGTTTGAATCAGATTATTTTAGACTAAGAGATTGGTTCTGGCACAGTTCTAGCTGAGTACTCACACTATAAATTTGAAATAGGCTGTCAGGGTCTGGTCAGGTTGGCTGCGGTTCTCTCACCACGGATGGTCTTTAGTACCGGTTCTGCTCACAGCGATCTGGTCTGGGTCTGCTAGCAGATCTGGATCTCTGGTTCTGGTCTCAGCACTGCACAGCAGTCTGGTCTGGGTCTCTTGAATTGGATCTGACGGTTATGGATACACAGGATTCTTAGCAAGCAGCAAACCGCGCAGCCTAGCGGTTAAATAGTTTGCAAAGGATTTTGAGGCCTGCTGAAGAGAACTCAGCTTGTGGGTTAGGCCTTTGCTTTAAGTTCTCGAGTCTGAGTTCTAAGTTCTGGTCTCTGTCTGGATTTGAAGTCTAAGTGCTGGATCTGGTGTCTTCTGGCAAAGTGCTCTGCAAGAAATCAGCTTGAAGTGGGAAGTGAATGTCTCTACCTGGGTTCCAGTGACTCTTTTTATGTCTTTTGAAAATGGGTGTGGATGCTAACTTTCTATGCCCAACCCACTCATGATTTGATAGGTCAAGGATTTCTCTTTGACCTGATTTGAGAAGGGAGCAGTGAGTCATCCTATGTCATCAGGTGTCATGTTTATGGCTCCAAAGAAAGAACACTCCCCTTTGCTTTTACCTTAGAAAATCATTTTCATAACTAAACATATTTCCCAAATACACAAGTGGTTGACATTACATGTACATATCATATATTACTTCGGGTAGGTCTCTGTTCCAACTCTGATGTTTCTAAGAGCCAGGGTTAAAAAATGGCAACTTATTTTCGTTTTTAGTTGGTTTACCAATATTGGATTTTTACCAAACATTACACAGATGTACACCGCCTTTCTACACATATTCCAGTAAATTTTCATTTTTCTAGCGTGAACCCCGTGTCTGCAATCTCCATAATTCATGGGGTTTTGCCTCAGAACATGGTACATAGTCCTAACATCTCTTAAAATGTGCACAGAAAAATCACAAGAATAATGATATTAATTATATAATTTTGACAAGTCCGTACTATGAATTATCCATCTTTTTAAAATTATGCTCTGGCCCAGAGGGGTGTGGTTTCCCAAAGCACATGGTGGAATTTCTGGTTTGTCCACTTCCTCCAACTCAAGTTGCTCACAAAGGCACTGCCCCTCCCAGTTTCTCTCAAGAGGAAGCCATTTACTACCCCCCTAATTTAACATTTGGCTGAGCCAAGGAAGGCTTATTGTTCAGTTTCCTGCAGTCCCCAGCTGCTCCTCCCCTAATCCAATTAGAGAGGTGTTGTCTCCCTTTGGTGAGGGCAGGAGAATGCAGGCCAGGCCTGGGAACATTTGTTGAGCAAGTTTCAACTCCCGTCGGGGGTAGTTTCAGGCAGAATTCAATCTCTTTAAGCCACGCTTCAGCTAAATGTCACTTTTGTTCCCAGTTTTTCTTCATCCAAATCAAACTCACAATTTTTACACATGCAGCTAGAATGCTGATTCTAAGTTCAAAACTATGACCTTTAAACAGTTGCAACCTATGTGACACTCAAAGTAGGTCACTCATTTATTTTAAACATTTCGATTTTAGTGGCTTTAAGTCCAATTTCACTTCAGCTGCTGACATCCACAGCTCAGCCAGTTTTGTTATAAACATTGTTTTGGGCTCTTCATCTTTCCAGATTTTGTACGCACACAAGACTACATTCTGCCAAATGTCTGCTGGTGTTCATTGAGATTTTTGAATATCTTGCAATGTTTAAAATAGGCATTTTAGCTTGCATTTCAGAGAAACAAAGGTAATTTCAAAGAGCTTTTTGAGCTAACAGGCACCGCTGTTTTTCCTTTGGCACCCATTCCACTCATGGCACTCCTGGCCCATCACGCTCGCACTGGTGGGTGGTAGGTCAGGCGACCATATTGGTGTGCGCAAAAACTGCGTGGTTTTCCTGGATACAGGCGCAAATGTGGGCTTTTCCACCATCTTGGATTTCCTCAGCCCACAGCACCAAATGCTGCAGCATAATAGTCCAAACGTGGGTCAGGACACCCAACACACAGGCTTTCCCAAATGTTGTGAGTGGCCTGGGCAGATGTTTCAGGTTTGTTTAGACCAAAATGTAAATATGGAATGCGTGGTTCAATTTTTGCATTGGTCTTTTGTGGACAGATGGAGTAGGAGTTACTGCTGCATGACTGGAACAGAGTTGCAAGCTGCTCTCTGCCATACATTCCGGCTTGTGAATAGGACATCCTGGCTCCAACCTTTTGCATTTTCTCCTCCCCGAGGGGCCATTCTGCTGCCTGTCCTGAAGTCCTTTATCCTCACCAGATCATGTGACCTTCCTTAACGAGTCCCCACTGTGCTTCCTCGTTGGTGTTGCTGCTATGTCCTCCGCTTCGTGGATTGCCTGAAGGAACTCCTCAAATACCACTGATCCTGTTCTCATAGTTATGCTACATCCAGGATATGCTTGCAGACTGTGTATTTGAAACCGGCACCTGAGCCAGACCTAGTCCTGGTGCCAAAAAGTGATCTCTGCATTTTCGACCTCTGGGTTTCCTGGACAATAGCCATAAGCCTTGTTAGTCTTCCCCTGGATTTCTGACCATCATCCTGCCACTTGCCTTTGTCTTCAGGGTCTTGTGACTCTGTGTAAAGTCATTTTTCAAGACCACCTTAACTATGAATATTTTCTTCATTGGGTTGTGGACCTGTGTGCAAGCAGCCATCGCCCAGCTTCTGGTCATCAAACCTGGGCAATGATCCTTTCTGGTGGGCTCCTGAAGACTGCAGAATCATAGTTGCTGCCTATGCTTCTTCTTTGACCTTTAATACTTACATTTTCACGACACTTGAGCTGACCTACAGAATTTGTCCTGCTCAAATCTATGGACAAACGATCACAAATGACATATAAATACTTGAAAACTTTACTCACCTTTAGATATGGATTTGCCAACTTTAGAAGCAATTGTCTGCATTACAGTAATTGTTGCTGTAACTGACCTTTTATGGACTATTTTAAAACTTTAGAAGTCTTCTAAAGCTTGTACATGTTTCCATGCTGTGAAAGTTCCTGCTACAGGTTGGGTTTCCTAAGCCTTCATTAAAGGACTTTAGGACAATCTCCTAAAAATGAGGCGATGTAATTCATGGTGGCAGTCAACCCTGCCGGGAACACCTTCTCCCTCCCTCCCCCAAGTTGTCCCTAAACATGAGTGGCGTTTCCATTACTGGCACTGTCTGCCTGCTGCTGCTGGTTATGTTGGCATTAATGCCCATGGTGTACTCACATGGGTTCTAATGGAAACACTAACATTTTAAAAAGTCTTTCATTTTTCGGCATTGACCGTGCATGTGCTCACTCATTAGCTAAATGCAAAAGTGAATATAAAACAAGAAACACAGTCCTCCCTTTTTCGGCAATGCACTGCTACTTGGCAGAAGGTCGAAAAAGCAAGTAAGTTAATTTACAAAGGAGCATGGAAAAACAGGGAGCATGTTTAAAGAGGTTATTTGTGGGTATTGGAAACCTAAAAAAGGAGAGTCTTTACAAAATATGGCGAAAATGTTGAATCCAATTTAGAATAGTATTTTACAAAGTATACGCCATGACAATTGCACGTTTGTGAGCTTGAATTGGAATTTGTCACAAGAAACTTTACCGACCAAAAGGGTTCATAAAATGTATAAGAAATTGTAACCAAGGGTAGAGACAGCTTAAACAGTATAAGAAAGTAGAATCCGGGGAAGGAAATAATTGAAGAAAGAGCACAGGATTGTTTGGAGTTGGTCATTTGGGTATGTAGGTAACTTTCACCAATGAAAGGAAGCAAATAAAGAGAAAGAAGGAAACTTTGTTTACAATAGGAATATGATGAATCTTTGATATAAGTCTGAAATATGAACAACAGATGGGAACATGACATACGTAGAGCGGAATTGGACATTGTGGGTAAAAGAAGTAAAGCGGTTGTTCAGTTTCTGAAGTGATTGAACAGAAGGATGGAGGAGGAGTTGAGGGTTGAAGCGAAGGTTGTTGGGGCAGGAGGGTTCAACTTCCTGATGGATGGAGGGTTTATTATATAGGTAGACTTTGCTGTGAGAAATGGCATCGTTAGTTGGAGGAGTAGAGAGAGAATATGTATTAAGAAGTTCAAATCCACTATTGGAAAGTATTGTAGACCTGGCATTTCCTTCCATATGGCAATGGTCCCAGTAGCGTTTTTAATGTATGTCCCTGCACAATGACAAGTCACTGAAATGATTTGCCAATTGTCCAGAACTGCCTTGACTGGTAATTGCACTGTTGTGGCTCTAATGCACTGGGTCGTATATAGTAGGGAATTTGGCTCTGTGTGTAATTGTTTTCATCAATGTGCCTAGTACATTATTGACTAATGATTTCTATGAGTCCAGTTTGTACTTTTTTGTAGGCTCCAAGAGGATCATTTCAAGATCCGAAAAAACAAGTAGGGGGTTTATAGAGGTAATTTGGAAACACAATTCTAATACATACCTCCTCTGCTGTGTTCACATGTGGTTTTTGGTGTACTTGTTCAGCGCAAATGTTTCGGACCTCCGGCATGTGCCATCTGATAAAATTGTGAAGAGTGCATGTTCTCTCCTCCAGTGTGTTAGATGGAATTGAATATGGAGCCATGGTTTCATTTGTAGTGATTCCGTGTGGCCTTTGGATAAGGCAGGTGGCTGTTTTAGAAGTTGTACATCACTTTAGCTGATAGCCTATTTAGGTAGAGAAGTGTCTCTACAACTGAATCTACTTTCTGTAATAATGGTACGGGAATCCTTGGCAGATTGGAAATAGCCATTGCCCATGAGGTAAAGATTTCGGAGAAAAGGAGAAACATACAGATGTGTATTTATCTCATATTGGATGGAAATCAAACTCTGTGGGTGGTGATGTGTGCCTTTAGTAGGTATGCTAATTATTCAGCAGGGGGAATTTCATAATTAATGTTTTTATTTTCCAAGGATCCAGGACTTAAATATGTGCGTTGGCCACTTTGCTGTATTTTGTTGGGTTGGCTCGTTTTTTGCCTCTTTAAGTTCTGGGAGAGCCTCTATCTGAAATGTGGAAACGTCATTTGTGAGGGGGAGAGTCATCTTTGGGAGAAGAGGAAGGAGAGTTATTGCATGGTAACCATTCCTCGAAAAGGGGTGCCACCAATTACGTTGAACTGCTTGGTAACCATTCCCCGAAAAGGGGTGCCACCAATTACATTGAATGTGAGTTGGGGAGCGGTATGCGCACCATTTTCATGCTATTGTGGAGGCTGGTGACAATGTGTAATGAGTGGTGCTGCATTTTTGTTTGTGGTAATGTGCAGCTCCTTGATGGATCATACCGTGGAGACAGGTATAGTCCTAGCGTAATACATTAAATTGAAAACACTATTTGCCTGATTCACAGAGCGTTCTCCAATGGGATTGCTCCATTATAAAACACGTATGTGAATCAGGCCCTATGTGTGAAATGGTCGACATTTAAAAGAAACGTGGTTAGGTGGTTTATAAGGTGTGAACAAGTGGACAAAGCATAGCGAGCACTATGCGTGCATGAGGAGTTTAAGGTAGCCAATGCTGGAGGGCGCGGAGCAGTCTGGGTTCATGGAAAGAGCAGGTTTTTACTTGTGAATACAACCTGTGTTACGAGCACCCCGGTCATTCGTGTCGAAAGCCAGGGTGCTAATTTGAGAATGGTACTGGGATTGGAGGCTGAGTGAAAGCTGTCTTCAGTGTGTTATGAGAATTCTGGGGGTTGAATCTGCTCCTATCTCCAGTATTCAAAGCAGCACTGCGTCTACGCCTTCTAGCAATTTGCTTCAGCAGATCACTTGCAGATCACTTGCAGACAGATGATCTCCCACAGGCCAGCTTGTCTTCTGAAATTCTGGGCAATGAAGGCTTCTGTCTCGAAATCTGATGTATGTAAAGAGGCCTGATGGGTATCCAGTCAATATATCTAAAACATTATAGAGTGGTACATTTCAGAGTGGACCATAATACTGAAAAACACTGCAAACATTAATTGAATAAATATAGGGTAGTGGGGTGAAGAGGTTAAAATGGGTTGGGATGGGGTAGGGGTGGCGTTATAAGGGTACACAACCAGGGACTTGGGGTGGGGACCCCTGCATATTAAATATAAATCAGCGTTTTTCAGTATTTTGTCCCCAATTAAATTTACCACCCTGCAATTGTGGTCGGTAAGATCACATATAACCAGCCTGATGCTTCCCTCATGACAAATCCTTGAAGTGAGCAACAGGATCGTGTTTGCTCGTACCTCAGTCAGGGAAAGAATCTATGGTGATTACATTTCTTCTCCTCAATAGCAATCTACCTTCTTGGAACAAATAGATGGGTGCTCCATTGCATCAAGGTCCTTTGCAATCCCTCTTGGATTCATTTACTGTTTCTTCAGCAGAAGCAAGAGAACAATACAATCCATGTATGAACTCCTCGTCTTTATACGGGAGGCAGTTCTGGGTGTTTGAGGTTACCTCTGAGATATCATTGTGGTCTTATGCAGTTTCTTTATTTACCAGTGTTGCAGGCTCAGGGATGAAGGTTTCCAGTTTTCAGCTGCAAGGTATGGAGGAGGGTTGAGCTGTGAGCCAAATATCACTGGTAGCAGTTTGAATTTGATATGAATAACCCCTAGTGTAGATGTGTTAATGGCAGTGGCAGCTCATTCTTACAGGTTGCTGGTGAGAGAGAAGAAACAGCAAAGCAGACTGCTAAGTTTCTAGCAGCATCAGAGACTCTGGATAAGTGGCCTGGTCTCTGATGGCCCTACTCCAGGCTCAATCTGGAAAGCACATGCGGGGAGGAGTACATACTACACCTGCTTGTGGTCATTCGACTGTATGTACTTGGTACAATGCTCCTCCAGCTATATGTGGAGTGTGCAGCATACGTCTCTTCATAGAGTGTGAACCATTCTGGGGGCCAACAAAGGCATTGTGGGCACCAGCATTTTACTGCAGATGCATATGCACCATGAGTGCATTGGCCATCAATGTCTATATTTAGAGGTATGCTGGTAAATGTAGGCATAGCATGCTCTGTCTGTATGCGTGAAAGAAACAATAGCTGGTGTATATTGTGATGTTAGGCATGTCACCCTTTCCCTGAGATGCTGCCTTCAACTGTCTCTTGCCCATCTTCTGATTCTCCATGACCTTCCCCATAACTGCTGAGCTCCTATCTCCACCTATTAATTTCTCCCAGTGAGCCGCTGGCGTCTCCTTCCCCTGGACCCCATCACTCTCCGATGACTGCAGCCTTCTATCCCACTACCTAGCTGCAAGGACTTTTTCGCCTGTGTGGCTGGCACTGTGTGTTTCTCCCGCCCCTTGGTAGAGAAGCCATGGAAAACAGATGCCTCATCCTGGTGCTTGTGTTTGTGCTTATGCATGTGTATATTGGGACAGTGAATATGAATACATAGATACCTGTATGCACAAATGTGTGTTTTTACATGAATGGGTGTGCCAGAGTGATTAAGTTAGTGTACCTGGTCAAAAAGGTGTACAAAGCTGTGAGTATGTTTTACATGGGTATCTGTCTGTTCATGCATGAGTGTCTGTATGTGTGTTGTCAGTGTTTTTCTATGGGTACATGCATGTGTGTGGTGTACAAGAGTGGGTATGTAGGGAATTTAATGATGTTGTGATAGTACATGAGCCGTGATGGTAGTACATGGCATTATAAAGATGCACTTAGGCCTGTGATGCTGGCAGTGGTGTTTACGGCGTCATTTAGTTATTTAATAGAATATCACCATATGATTGCAGTACACAGAGATATGAAGATGAATTAATGTGTATTGTGCTTAAGGCTTCATCTAAGTTTATGTTGTCTGGAAATGGCTATAGGGAATCTCTCGTGCCCTTATGAGGGAACATTCTGTCTGACTTGTACTTCTCACATACGTCTTCCCCAAATGCTTCTACTATGGAGCCTATTGTGTGCACCTCTTCTATTGTGCTAAAAGCCCCATTCACCTTCACCCTGCATATTCCTTAGCTAGTACTTGGGGATAAGATGCAACTACCAGGCACATTGTGTAAGTAACTAGATATATGATTCCAGTACATGCCATGTTGTGGCAGTAGTGGTGCATATGATTGCAGCAACTGCATCATATAGCAATATAACTTATCCAATCTCTGCAAATCTTTCATTTGAGCTAAACATTCTTGAGTGACTAGTTAGCTTTCAACTCTAAAATGACAGTAAAAAAAGCTTCACCCACATGACTAGAAAACCCACTTCAGACAGACTAGAGATGCTGAAACAACCCAATCAAGTTAGATATTTAGAACAACACAGATGATAATAAAGCAATTATTTTTATTTTCATAGACCTGAGAGCAGGCTAAGATACTGTTGATTTTAGCATCCTTCTCTATCGTCTGCATCTTCCTTTTCATTCTAGATACATCATGGGCCACACCTAAATGGATAGCCTTGAATTCTTGTGACACCACACAATCACGATAGGGTCTCTTTTCAATGGTTCTCGTGATTGTGTTCTGCATGGTCTCACAAGGATATGCTCTATCCCTGTGGCTCTTCAATGCCCACACAAGATTTTGTGCTTCACTAATTGAGTCCGTCATGACACCTTTTAAAATCTATGTTTAATGGTGCACTGAGCACACCAGAAGTAAATGAAACAGAACTAGATGAACTAAATAGAAAGAATGCAAAAACAGGTTAAGGTGTTTCATTGCCTGATGAATTTAGATGAAAACTCCTCAAAGCAGGTGAGTCCCCAAGGAATATTCTGAGCCACAGATGTTCAATGAGGTGCAAGAAACAGGTGAAGTAAAACTGCAAGGTGAGTTCCAAACACAAAATATTGATATACTACAACATGAAAAGGATGCTGGTGAAAACACAAAGCAGTCGTGTCCCATAAGGAAAGTAAGTGAAGAAAATCAAAACAATGTTTAAAAAGCAGGTTAGGAATGGGATGAGAACTCAGTTGAGCCCGTTATGCAGGGAGGCCAATCAATAGCAAAGCTTCAAATGAAATCTCAGGATAGAAAAATACACAGGGAAGTTGAAAATTAAATGGGCAAAGAGGGGGGTAATGTATCATTACATGTCCCTTTGTCTAGCAAGAAGCCAGGCAGGCCTAACGAAAATCAGCCCTGAGATCAGTAACAATTCACATTTCCTATGTATACTTGAAAAATGTGAAAACTGACGTTATGCCCCTTTCACAGTGGAAGAGCAATGCAATGTGTTTGCAATGGGGGTACAGGTGCACAGGCTACTCTAATATCAAGGGAAATGCTGGATAACATAAATGAAGGAAGATAACAACATAAACATTCGGGAATTAAGACAGATTGAGGGCCCTGTGCATCATTTCAATGGTGAATAGATACCGGTGGAGGGTGCGAGTGAAGCTAACATCAAAGTAGTGAAACATAGGCTGAGACAAGAAGTGGTAGTCAAGCCGATTGTGTGGACACCATTCCTATTGGGCATGAATTGTCTGAAGAGAATGTTGCTGCTAATTGATGGGGTAAATTGTGTTTTGTGGTCTTTGACCAAGAAGCCCCCAAAGCCTCAAAAAGCAGTGTGCCAGGTTAGCAATGCAAACGAATGTCACACTATTGCCAAGTCAGAGAGAGCGGTAGACATATATCTTCAAAATGGCTGCCTACCCAGTGTCACTGTCATTCTGATATGCCAGGATGAAATGCAAGGGGAAAATGAAAAGAAATCATTGGAGATTCATCTAGATCCCAAGAAAAACTGGCCAACACAGGTAGATGAAGACACATTGTGGTTCTATCTAAGTGAAGATTATAAACAATGTGACACTTTGGTGTTAGATCAGGAAAAATATATTTCTATCATTGCAGGGATTCACATGAATGAAGATCAGGCATGGATACCAGTTCACATGTATGGGCATCCGGAAATGATGGAGGCAGTATTGGCCCTAGAACAGGATAGGAGTTTCATTAATGAGAAAGTGTTCAAACAAATGCTTGACAGGAAAGAAATACCGAGTTTTAAAATAAAATCAGCAAATATTCAGATCTGACAGCCCTGCTTTGGGACATAGAATTGTGGGGAGATGCATGTTGAAAATAACAATAGGATCCACAAGCATCCATCACACTATATGGATTCTAAGTGGAACTAAGGCCACTTTCTATATGGGGAATGACATTATGCACAGAATGAGTATGGTTTTACATTTTTGGAATCAAAATGTTTGGTCCAGACTGGGTGGGGCAGCACCCGAATTTGAGAATAGAAGACAAGCATGCCGTTGTGTACAAATGATGCCATAGGCAACTGAACTTCCAGTAAAGAAAGATATTACCATTCCTGCATTCACAAGGCAGTTTACAGTATCATTGAAACTCAGAAGGGTGCAGAAAATGATGAAGCCTGATGCGTTCTGTTCCAGGTGGATGAAAATGAGGCAGAAGAGAAACAGCAGATTGAGGTGGAGGCAGAAATGCCAAGATACATGAGAGTGGAATCTGTTCAAAGTGATACTGTCACATAACAAGAAGAAAACACAGAGATTCCTCCTTTGCAGGATTTTCCAGAATATTCTGAAATGGTAGAGGAACAAGTCCAAGCTGCGGATGCATGCTCAAATGAATTGGAGAAAGACCAGTTGAGAAAAATATTCTTTGAGTTTAAGGATGTATTCACTAGAGTCGCCTATGATTGTGGGCATGCTGATCTGCATGTCGCTACACTGCAAGAGGGTTATGGTAGGGAACCTGTTTTTGTGCAACACTATGGGCTACCCATGGCCTGTTTAGAGTCTTAGGCCGAAATAATCAAGAACTTAGAGTCCAGAGGAATCATTAGGCCCATTAACAGTACCTCCAACACGCCTATATTAGGCTTGTTGAAGCTCAATGCCAGTGGTGGTTATGTGCAGACTTGAGAAAACTGAATAAGAGGGTATCTGTGACAAGATGGCCCCGCCCATTCATTGACCAAGGCCTTGCACAAATTCAAGGAACATAGGTCTTTTACACCTTAGATTTGACAGCTGGGTAGTGGTGTGTACCTTTAGCAAAGGTTATACAAAATCTATTTGCGTTTACCTTCCATGGGAAACAGTATTAATGGGAAAGAACTCCCTTTGGCTTTATCGATAGTGGGAGTGAGTTTGGAATCTTTATGAATAAAACACTTCCGGATGTAGCCAAGATAGGAACTGTGGTTTATATGGATGATGTCCTAATTAAAAATAAGGACATAAAAAGCCATTTCAGTGAAATCAGACATGTACTTAGCCAATTGCAAAGGGCCGGGACAAAGGTGTCTTTGCAGAAGGAGCAGTGGCGCAGAAAAAGGGTACATTTCTTGGGACATTAATTCATGGACAATGGATTGACCCCACAGAAGAAAAAGGTAGAAGGCATTCAAAAGTTGAAGGATCCCACAAATCTCAAGGGTTTGAAAAGCTTGTTAGGGATGACAAGTTACAATAGAAAATTCATTGAAGACTATGCAGAAATCACACAACCATTGACTAAGTTATTGAAACAGGGTGTGCCCTGGAAATGGGGACAGGAACAGTGTGAGGCGATAGCCAAGTTGAAGGATTGTTTAGTCAGGGTCCCATGTTTGGCCTATGCAAAGAAGAATCCAAATTGGTGCATAGATCTCTGCATGCCAGGGCCTTGTATCAAAATCATAATTCAACCAACAAAGCCATTGCTATGCCAGCAAAGCCTTGTCACACGCTGAAACCAAATTTAATGTGAAAAAGCACTATTGATGACTGTTTGGGCATTATAGCATTTCCACCCCATTGTTCAAGCGGAGCGGGTGACTAATGAGACTACTAGTCAAACCCTGCCATTTTTACAGAGTAAGAGGATCATCAGGAAATGTCGATTTGCAAATCAATTTTACGGGCCCCATCAAAGGTCATCACAGGGAAACAATTACATGCTAACAGTTACATGTTTGATGTCAAAATGGTTTGAATGTATACCTGCTCCTGATTGTGGTACACAGACTGCAGCTATGTTGTTAGCGAATCACATATTTTCTATTTTTGGTTTGCCTCAGAGAATAAAATCAGACACTGTGAGCCGTTTTACCAGTTCACTGATGACCAAGATGTGGGAAATTCTAGGGGTAAAAATGAAATTGCAGATTTCATACGAGCTATCCTCTAGTGGTGGGGTGGAAAGATGCAACAGATCAATAATTGACATGCTTAAAATGTTTGTGGCTGAAGCAGGGTCTAGTTGCGATTCACAACTCCCCTTGGTACTGATGGCCATTAGAGGGACACCATCAAAATCTACAAATCTCAACCCACACAAGATTATCACAGACAGGAAGATGGCACTTCCCCAACATTTGTTGTACAGGACCAATGAGCAAGTCTTAGTAAATGCAGCCACAATTCCTGAGTATGTGGAAGAGCTAAGAAAGCATTTGCAGCAAGCATTAGCATTTGTGCCGCGAAACCTAGAAAGAGCAGCTGAGGGTGCCAAATCATACTATGGCAGAAAGACATCTGTCAGGGAGTATGCAATAGGTGACCAGGTATAGAAATTTAACTTTGCGAAAGGGAAAAACAAGAATTCTAAGTTCATGGGTTCTTGGCATTGCCCATTCAAAATTGTGGACAAGGTTTCAACTGATAAGAAGGGGATCTGACTGTGTAAGACCTGAAAAGTGTAATTCTCACATCAGAAGCAAGGATATGTCATGAACTAGGTGAGTAAATCAGTTCATGCTGGTCCACCAAGGGAAGAACACAAGATTAAGAATATGGGGATTCATTATAACAGATAAGTAGGTGCTTTTGGTGTGGTGCATCTGAAGGAATGAATGAAAAGTGGAGTAGTAGAAATAGAAAAATAAAAACTTAAATGATAAAAAATAAATAAGTAATTGAAAGGAAGGAAGGGAATTGGAGAGGAAAGAAACACCCCCAAGGTTATTATGGTAATTATGGTTGTTTGATACTTAACCTGTTTGGCGCTCCTCTATTTTTAGAAAGAGTAAACTTGTTTTCCTTCCAAAAAGTTCCCTGTAGCCCGGTATACATGGAGGAGGCCCCAGGATGATGTAAGATGGAGTTCCCGGGAGGAAAAGAGGAAGAGTCTGGCAGGTGAAAGGGGGAAATACAGATGACAACACGGTGGGCCACGCTGCGTAGGAAGAATAATCATGTTCTTTTGTTTAAAAATATACTAGTTATAACATGTTTAGTAACCTGAACACGTGCCACACCAGCAAATGGACAATTTCTGATTGAGCTGGAGGATTCCCCCTGGATTCATATCAGGGAATAGTCGACTCTTGCATCAAAATATATACACAAGTGTAGACCCAGATAGTGTTTTGGAAAAGAGTTTTAATTTTACAGAGATGAGATCCACTCAAGTAAAACAATGGGTTCAAATACGCAGGGAGGGGGCTCAACGAGTGGTGAAAGACATTTTGATGCAGCTGAGATTTATGAATACATCAAATATTAAGAAAAGAAGGGAACGCAGAATAGCAGGGTTTTTAATTGCAACCGCCTTTGTTACAATAATTGGTGCTATTGTGGGGACAACTATGTCAACCGCAAACGCAGTGTCAGTGAACACATTGAGGGACAAAGCCGAAAGTTAGGCCAAGATTTGAAAGTGATTCAACAAAGACTGGACAATGTTGGAGTGGAACAGAAGGAACTGGTTCAACATGTGAATAAAATCATTGTTACCGTGAATGATCAATCAGCACTGTTAGAGCATGGTATCAATCTGATGTTTCAGCAAAATGGGATGTTCGAGGACATTCTTAATTGTGTGAATCCAAATGAGATGATGCTCAGTAAATCTGTGCGGGAGGTTCAAGATGAGGTGTGCCAGTAGATTCCGAGTCACATTCTATTGTATTTTGTTTCATATGATATCATACAGCAAATAATTACATGGATAACTCGAAGAGAGATTGAGACAATGCAGGAAAGGATTGCATTTGAAATGGGAAGTACTATTCTCGTGAATATAGATGTAGAACGGATGGAGATTGGTTTTCTATTGAGTGTTCCCTATGTCACCCCAGAATTGATATATCAGACCGAAACAGTATATAATGTAGGATTGAGTCAGAAAGATAAATATGTAAGATTTGTGCTCCTGAAATGTGGCCTTTCAGACATGGGAGACAGGATTGTACCTAATTCCAAAGTTAGATAACTTGTGTAAAGTTCAAGGAACAAAACTACATTTGCCCGTGGAAACCATTCTTGCCTGATGAGACAAATGCACTATGTGGGTTGCAGGTAGATCAGAGTGTTACAGAGGGATGTGTGGTGTCCATAAGTAATCCAAAATCTGAGGAATTGGCACATGCCAAATGGTTTAAACAGAGGTGTATGGTCAGTACATGTGCAGTGAATTATGCAGTCACACACCTCAATCATGGTTCATTTGTTGTCACACCATTGCAGTACAATTCGTTTTTTTTTATCAAGGTCCCTAAAGGTTACTATAGTGATGTTTGGTAGTCTAACATTGTTACATGTGGATGGTGATCTGTGGAAAGGAAGAGTAGAAAAAAAGTGAGTTATTCCAGAGAAACAAATTTCCTATGGAACCCAACATAGAATAGCTCCTGAAACATAAGGAAGCACACACAATCAAACTGAATATACAAAATGATAATATCACAGTGAGTGACCTGGGTTTAACAGACAGAGATGTACACATGTGCGGGAAGTTGCAATGGACAGAAAAGGGGTTGATCATTGTGGGGGTGTCTATAGTTGACAGTTTTATATGGATAGTGATGCTCACAATAAAGTTATTTGTTTGTCCAACTGGGTTGACAGCCATACGCCTGAGCGGGGCACCTGGCTTCTGAGGTTAGTTGTTCTGCAGAGTGCCTGTGTCTAATCAGTGTCCTCCACAGAAAAGGGGGATATGTAGGAACGGTTGTGAGCTAAGGAATCAGTGCAGTATGTTCTGTGCTGGGTGTAGTACATGGGTTACTAATATTTAGAATTGGGGACAACAAGGGGGTGACGTTGGTTACTAACATTTAGTATAGGGGTAAATTGACTGGGTTAGGTTTGTTAGGCCACTGGCTCTGAATGTACTGACAGTGCAGCAGGTGCACAAACATCACCGACTGGGACTGGTCATTACCAATTTCAGGAAAATAATGCAAAATTGAGAGCTGTCAGAAGTACTTTGCAAGGCAGAGCGTGCAGCGTGATGGGCTTTGAGAATAAAACATTAATTGTCCTGAGCAGGAAGAGAGGAAGAAAGAATAATCAATATTATAGTGAGGTGTTATGCCAAATACTGTCCAGAGGTCATTTAAACCAGGCGCTGGAAAGTTACACAAGCAGAATCAGAAGGGACCAGGGTAGGCTCTGTAAAGTTCTGGCAGGTGGTTTGGCAGATGATTGATGATATCACAAAGGAGGCTGGAAATTATAAAGAAAATATATGAAAACACAGGTTGAGAGACATTTTTATGGGAAAGGTTTAAAAGAGGGAGAAAGGCGGAAGGGGGGGGTCTTCTTCTGCTGGGTAGGCTGGTGTTTCCTGGGTCTTTGGGTTTCTTAATGAGAGGGAGAGCTGCTGAGTCCTTGTCGGTACTTCCTGGACTTCTGGTTCTGCTAGCTTCCTGGGGAGAGAGAGGGCTTTCTGCCTAGCTGTCTCTGGAGACCAATGTAGCTGCAGAGAGGGAGCTCTTTGAATGCCACAGTTTGAACTGAGGGCAGTGTCCTGGCAGAGACAGGCGAATCGTACTTGGCTGCATGTGTCAGGCTTGTCTGGGGTACAGCTCTCAAGAATGTGACAGACTTTGCCCAATGCTACACCACTACCAGGCATGCCAGGGCAGCAATGATGGGCTGCTTTGCCACTGGGGAGGCATACTGATATTCCACATTGTTCGTAAGCTGTGGAATACACCCCTAGAGAGTTTAAGGAAGGGAAAGAACCACTGTGGCTTCAGAAAGACCCAAACTCCCTCCCTATTTAAAAAAGCCTTACCACCTTAAACCGTTGAAACATGCAACTTGTTAACCTGGCACAAGGCCACCTGATTCCCTCTCCATTCCACAATAGAGTGTCTCCTCAATGGTGCCAACCTACTGCAAACCTTTTGTCTCCAACAAACTGTCTTTCTAGATGACAGCTTCATACTGCATCATTTTATGTAACACATATTCTTCCATGGGTATTATTGTATGTTTTTGGGTAACTTGAATACAGCTTTAGCTTTTGCTGTACAAGAAGCCTATTTTCCCCTTCCCCATATTTGAATCCATCGCCCCACCTCTTTTGATCCCTTCCACACCCCAGTGCTCCAAGGCGGTCTGTTGTGCAATGCTTGAACTATGCAAAACTTCAGTAAAAGTATAATGGCGACACGACACACCGTGTGAATAATTGAACATATGTTGCCAATACTTGGTTATCATGTTGTGGCAGGGAGCCTGGGTATTTTATGGGACAACCTATGTCCAGCGTGGTAGCACATGTCTTTAATGCAGATGAGTCACTGAGGTATGTGGTGGCAGCGAATGGTAAAATAACATGGCTTCTAATAATATAGCTTCTGTGCCTATGAGTTCATCTTCACCTGTCATCATCTCCTGAGACAACTCCTTTTTTGCTTCACCCCTGTTTGCCCCCCCCCCTTATCTCCTCCTGTGCGGGGGCTTCTTGCCAGAAGTTAAATCTGTCTATATGGTGTCATGACCTGCACATTGGTTTTGTAAATGGAAGTGTGACGCAAATAATTGGTGTATTGTGGATGTACCTGAGCATATGAAGACACTATCTGGCGCATTGCCGGAGTAACTGAACATATGAGCCCAATAACTACTATGTTGTGAGGGTACCTGGGCATTAAATGAGACTGCAGTTCTTGAACCTTGACAATTGTAATTTCTGCTGAGATAAGTTGTTCACTCTGCTGCAATATGATTGGCTGGATATCGACCACAGCACTGTTCCTTTTTGTTGCCTCCTACTCTGCTCTTTCAGAAAACAGAAGGAACACATCTTGTGGAACAATGGACACATCCTGGAAAAGGGTCTTTCACCAGTTTTGCACATGGTATGCCCATGCATTTACTACATCCACTCATTAATTCCCTTGCTCTATGCACTGTTATAACTATTTATTACTGTTTTAAGGGGGTGTTGGTTTCTTATTGTGATTTTCTTTTTTAAGTATCTGCATTGTGTATAAAATGTTAGAAAGTACCATGGTACATAGCTTGGTAGTTAACATGGGACTGGAGTCTGTTCTATTTCACAAAATGTTTATGGCCCATGACTGCAGGAATGCATGATTGGGATTCAGAAATGGAGCGAGCTGAACATGTGTTTGCTGATTGCGCTCCACTCAGCATTTGGGTGCCTTCCATCTTGTTGATTGGCACTGTATATCTGCAATGGTAAACCTGTTCAAGGCTGACATTTTTTAATGGATTTTTATTACTGGAATTGCTTGCTCACATGAGTATTTCCAGCGAAATAAGAGATGTATCCCCAAATGTCATTCTCTAGTACAGTGCCTGGTCATTTGATGGCAATATCTGGGCCACAAATGGCATTACTTGAACATATGAGGACACACCGATACCTATGATGCCTGTAGCTTAACATAAGGCTTCACCTGGTATGCAATAACAGTACAATAACATATAAAGCCACTTCTGGCCCATTGATTCTTCCCTTCCTCAATCTGTCCAATTCCTCTGTGGCCCTTATGCTGCCCCCTTGCACTATACCCAGGCGCTCCTTCCCTCTGCACCACTTCATTGCTCCCCGAAAAAGAGAAGATTGCTACTATACAAAGTCACGAAACTACAGGCTTTTGCTGGCCTGGATTTCCCCAAAAAAACATTTACTGCACACACATCTTCTAAAGTAATTGTGTGGTGCTTTTTACTTTAATAATTTGTACTTTGAGAAAACCATTTACGTCCACAAAATATATTGCAGCCCTTCCACAGGCCTGCGTCGGTGTCTTGCAAGAAATTAAATCTAAAGTTGGGTATAGTTTGAGGTTCCATGTTATTTTTAACTGAGTTTAAACCTTTTAGTGAAAGCTAAAAAGTGGCACACAGACACAGGACCTCTTCGGGAGCGGTCTGGATCACGGTTAGCAGTGGGTAGGTGTGTCCACACACTGTGCATGTGTGCGTATATAGCAAATGTTTGTTTGAAAAATCCGTCTGTGCACACTATAACAATTTTCTTTTTTGTCCTAGAGGTGGTTGCTCTGATCTTCACGCGACACTAAAAAATGAATGCATTCCCCGTCTTGTTACAAATTGGAAAACACACCTAACTCAAGTGGGTGTGTATATTGGGCTTCTCTACGTTTTAAAAAGGGACATCGTGCATCATTGCAATGATTTGGGTGTTAAGTACAGAAAAGGTGGGAGAAAGCGTTATGAACCTTTTTGTTACTTAAGACCTATTCTGAACTGAAGGTGGCGCATTTTTATGAAGTCAGAATGAATGTGCTACATTCGGAATATATGTGGTGATTGTTAGGATTGCTGGGAGACCAACCTAGCAACTGCCACATTTGTTACATGCCGTATAACCACGGGTATTCTTGTGGCACTCCTCCACTCTATAATGTGCCTTAAAATGGCGCACATATACGGTGCCATTTTGTTGCCGTTATTGTGGAGGAGTGCGATAGGAAACCAGTCGCTGAATGCAGGTGGGGTGCAAACTCCTATAAACACATGTTGAAGTAATTCCCATTTACAGAAACTAGAGAAGGGATCAATAAGGCGGAAAATATATGTTTAAAAATATGCAGCTATGTGAATGAACATGCAGTAAAATGACACCATGTATAACATTCCTGATCCACACAAAGATATGTTATGTTTTATACATTCTTTTATTCTACACATATCACCAGCATAATGGTCTTTTAGTGCAACGCCTTGTCTGTATAGTGGTAAATAGTGAACCTGCACCGTGTATTTTTGGGTGACAAAGAAAGAATGTGACCAGGAAGGGCAAAATGTGGAAGGTGAGTGAACAAAACAGAGAGCCTTAAGTCACTTTAAATAAGGGAAATACCAGAGAAGGGGTGTATGGCAGTGATAACTGGAACTTTTATAGGTTTTTAATTCAGAAGGTGGCCTCAAAGTTTACGAGTGCCGCTGTGTTCTCGGCAGCACCTTCATAAAATAACGATGATGTCGTTATTTAAGGAAAGTGCTGCCAAGAATTTCCATTGCGCCCGTTTTCATCAAAAACAGGCGCAATGAAGAAGGTGCACTGTCATGCACTACGAGGATGCCCAGGACCACTTGAGAATAGTGGTGGAGCCTGGGCATCCAGATTTGGTGCAGTGATTCGTGCTCTTTAGCACGCTCACTGCGCCAACATCAGAATTGGGCCCTTGCAATCCACCCATTATCCGAGGAAAACATGTGAATTGCAGACAGTGCGCTGTTGTGCACTGCGCCAACGCCCAGTCCCAGTTCAGAATAAGAGTGGTGCCTGGGAATCAGGAAAAGGCGCAGTGAAGCATGCTTCACTCCACCTCGATGAAAATCTGGGCCTAGGAAAGTACTGCTTGCTTGGTTGGTTTACAGCCAATCCTAGCAACTAGCGCACGTATTCCAAAAGTGGGCTTTTCCTCTGACCTCGGAAAAATACGCCGACTTCAGAATAGGTGTTAAGTAGCGAAAATGTCACAACCACTTTCTATTACATTTTCGGTACCTAACACCCTGTTGAGAATCGGCCCCGAGTCCTTCTTCTTCCTCCGTTAAGGTTGCCCTTAGTTAAGGAGGACTGTCCTTAATCAATCTACAACACCAGTCTGGTCAGACGGGATCAAAATTTGCGTACAGTACATAGTGGAAAAAACGTAAATTGTTGCCCAAGAAAAGATTAAACGTGCTTCAAAACCACAATGTTAATCAAAGCGTTGACTGAGATGAAAGGGAGCAGTTCTCTCAGCTATGGTTGTATCCAGGACATATCCGAGCCATACATACCGGGATTTGTTATGTTCATAATTTCCTTTTATGAAATGTCTTCTGCCCCCCACGAAGGTGTTACAGAGTAAAACCGCCTATCTCCCGTCAGAGCTCTTCTGGGAGAGGCGATCAGACGGGACTCTCTCGACTTTAACTTCCATAATATTCGTAAATCTTAGACATGCACAGTGGAAATGAAGTTAGGGCGGCTGACAGGCCTGCGTTGTTCTGTGGGGATTTCAAGTGTCACGGCGTATCAGTGGGAATTGCTTTCTGGTGAAGCTAATGGAAAAACAGTGGAGGAGTTTATCGACGGCCACAATGTAATGGTTTTAAATGAGCAGGGAGCCTGATTTGATGATAGCATTGGGACATTTTAACACAGCGGTTTTATTTTGGTGTCAGATAAAGCTTTTTCTAGACGTGATGGTTGGATGTGATTACACGTCTTCTGCAGCTCAGCCTAAGTTTAAAAATGCGAGTGTCAGGCAGGAAAGATAAATTGGCCAATTGCGTTCCGATGCCACATGAAAATAGTCACAGTGAAAGGCTATCACGAAGGCTGATTGCCTAAGAAATCTTTAAGGTAAATACGAGGGTGTGGATTATAATTGTCAGCTGTGTTTGCATAACCCTAAACATGTGCTATGTATTACCGTATTTTTCTTTAGTTCGAACTTTTTATTAAAGAGCACCCTAAAATTCACAGGACCATGTATAACATGGCAAATAAGGACGATGTATAACATGGAAAATACACCCTGAATTATATCTCTGTGTGAAGCACAACTGATTTAGGAACATGAACCGGAAGAGTTCAAGGGCTTTCTCAGTGCAGCAGGTTGATAAGTGCCTGATGCCTAGTGGAGGTTGGTTTTTTTAAATCGGTCTTTTTCCTTGTGGCATATAGCTGCCAAGTGGCCCCATGGATTGCATGAAAACCTCAGCCAGTTGTGATTTTATATATTGCCTGGTGGAAAGTGTTCTTTCTATTTTCCCATTCAACGTACAAGTACTGGCTGACGACTCAATGCATGACATGAGAACACTTTCCACTCGGGTGGCAGAGCAGGACATCCAGCTAGATTCGCAAAGTCAGGAGAGGAGGTGCAGTTGTCTGGTATATGTGCCGATTTCTACACATGGTAATTTGCATCATACCTCAGTTTTAAGGGGAACCAGTTTGGGGAGGTATTCTTATATGCCGCAATCATCATGGCCACCTGGGACATGGCGCATGCCTTGGCAGCAATTTGCATCCAGTTTGCAGTCATCTGATTAGAGTGGAGGCTTATGACATTGGGAACAGATCAACAGGACAACTTGTGTTCACTCAACTACACATTTAATATGGTCTTGTTCCATGTAGGTTGGTTCCTGGAGCCTGGAGACTTATGCTGCGTGTCTACAGTAGCCCATTAGAAGGTGTCTGCAAGTATTTGTAACATTGCTTCCTTTGCAGGGACTATTGTTGAGTCATCCCAAGACACCATTGTTTCGGGTACTTCCTACCGGTTCGATGGGCATTTGGTAAAATACTGATGGGACGAAAAAAGACATGTCACAACATTCCCCACTTCCTCTGTGTTGCTGAACTTCTTATTACTTGTCCTCACTTATCTCGTTTCAGAAATCTTGGCCTGGGAATTAATATCTATCAGAGGTGTTCCTGCGTTATTGTTTTCCTACAGAGGGTGTCATCTACAGGCCACTCCACCGCAGGTTATCCAACAGAGCATCAGTGTGCTCTAATGCAGACCACAAAGTGAGTCCTTTCCTAGATGATAAGGTTTAAGAAGCTTACAGCTGCGACCCCATTGATAGAACGCACAATGTACAAAATCTTTGAAATAAATGGATCTAAAAAGAGAAATATAGAATGAATTGGCCACAGTCAGCTATCCCCTTTTAAAGTGCTGATTGTGTTGGTAATGCAGTTACACCTTTGAAGGAAAGGAATTGGAAACGACAGACTGTACTGGTCACTGAAGACTCCGTTTCTAACCAGATATTCCCAGCCAGACAATCTCCCAAACAAGCCAGTAAACCCAGAGAAAAAAAACTCAAGCAAGAAAGAACTGTACCAGAATCATCTACCCGGGTAGGCTAACCTGAGTATTTTTGATTTTTGTAACACAAAATAATGCTGGCAATTCTGCCCCAGAAAGTGAGTTTTTGTAATCCAGCTCACTTTTCATGAGTCTCCATGCTGAAATGTATGGTGCAATGATCCAACTCTGTTGGGACTGTCTACTCTTCCTCCAGCAGGTGCCCTATAGTTTGGCGACATAGCAGTTACTGAGTAAAATGCATTCCTACACATTTTGTAACCCAAAGTTCCAACAGCCAGAGGTTACTGTTAACGTAGTAAGCCTGAACCAAATTATATATGATTGTACATACCCAGCGTCTGGTGGCAGATTAAAACAAATAAAAAACATATCTGGGTTGGTATAGTGGCCTGTAGAGATATACAACTATGCTGGAAAATACTGCTTAGATGTCATTTTGTTGCTTTTTATTGTTTCTGTAAGGTGTTTTGGTACAAACATAAATAAATCAAATGCATATATGTTTTCCCCAATTTTTTAAATTCATATCTGTAATAATTAACATATTTACTAAGAACTTTCACAATGTCATTCAAAATTACAAATCATACCTAAATTGCATTAACTTTTTATAAATAAGGAGAAACAGGGTATGAAAAGTATGAGGGGAGTCTGTGAAAAAGCCAAAGTAAACAAGATTATTTTTTACAAAATTCATGTTTACCCTAGTAATATCGACATTATACATACATGTAATTAGAATGACCCCAGATCAAATTATATTTGCCCACAACATTCATTTTTGTAAATGACCATTTTTCTTTTGTTGATATAAGTATCATTATTTGTGGCAAATCTTCATGTCTAGGTGTTTCCTTGTCTTTAAGACCTGTTGCGTTAACACTATCAAAGCCATAGATGTCGAGTATTTTGTCTCATTTGGAATATGTGGAATCCTTGTTAGCAATCCCAAGAAACAAAATAGGGGGGACTGAGGAATAGTACACTCTGTAATGATCTCCATTTGTTGCAGCACATCTTCCCAATATTGTATGATTTAGTTACATTCCTAGAACATATGCTGGTTTGTTTCTTTTTTCTTACATGACCAACACACGTCTGAAGATAGGAGTTTACATTCTTTCATTTTCAAAGGTGTCCAATATAAACTATAAATCATTCTCTGTTCAGTATATCGTAGATCCAAATATATCTTTATTTGCAACATATTCCTGTAAACTTTCAGTAAGTCTTTGTGCGGTGTAAGTGATTTCAATCCGGCACACACCCAAGTCAATGCCTAGCATGTAGTGCACAACTGAAATCCTTATTTATTTTTGTCTAAAATGTCCTTATTCTGAACAATATGCCACTCATATCACACCCTTTTCCTGGAACCCGCCCGGTCACACTGAACCAGGAATCAGGCTGGTTTGCAAAGGTAAATATTTATTTATGCATTTAACTTTTAATCACAATATGTTTTAATAGGTACACAGCAATCACTAATGGGATGATGTATCACTGAATAATCTCTTTAATACACAAGGAGGAAGTAGTGAGCAAAACAATTCAGCACAGAAAATAATACTTTTGTATTGGTTCAGATCAGATAGCACTGTGGTTAGAGGTTCCCCCTGCACACCCCTCAACCACCAATAGGCAATGTAAACAGATAGGAGGAGAGTGCAGGTATTCAGGAATGGCAGAATTCAAACAGAATATCAATCCCACTTTCCCCCTGCAAACACAAGAGAAAAACGGAATTGACTGTCAAGCTGTCAGAATGGCTTTGAAAGTTATCTTCAGAATGGACTGGGCAAAAACAACAAATATGGTCAAAATTTCTGAAATGGTTATACATTCTTCTGGGAGCCGCTTTGGATAGTTGCACACAAGCACAAGCAATGATTTAATCACAAGAAAACATTTGAAATGTTAAATTGAAGTCGGAAGCAATTAAAAGCTGTTTTACATGTGTAAACATTTTCCAAAACGAAGGTTCTCGGGAAACTTTTCACTGTGCGATATTCACGATAACGGGAGAATTGCATTGACTTGGAATGCGGTTTTAGGTGCAATGGATAGACATGGATGTAAGCTACAAGCAGAAGTTTGTTTCTGTCACAAAAACTGATGGAGTTACAGACGTTTTAGTAGAGGTCATTTTTTTGAGATGGGGCAAGAATGGAAAACAGGAGCGCTTTTAAAAATGACAAATGGGTTGCTTACACTATTGGATGACTATGAACAAAACGAATACCACACAGGAACACAGTCAGTTGATCAGGATGACTGCCTGCTAAGGAAACTCGCCATCTTCAGATGAGAAAAGGATCAGTACAAAGATAGTTTAACAATATAAGTTCTGGAGGGAAGATAGGATGGGTTGGAGAGAGATTTCAGACAAGGCAAATATACTCCTAACACTACAGATTCTAAATGCAAGATAGGATGGGTCTAAGATAAGGATAAGATGATGAAACGTACATATGCTAGTGACACAATTCTTCCTTTTTATACTCACTGGATAGGTTTTTCAATGGGACCGTCAATTCGGTTCAGGGGAAAGGATCTGGTTTAGGAACGATGGCTGGGCACATCGGACTGGGCAGGATCTGCAAGGTGCTATGGTCACAGCACGGCACAGGACTGGGCAGGGTCAGCAAGGCAATCTGGTCACAGCACGGCACTCTGGTCACAGCACGGCACAGGACTGGATCAGATCTGTCCTTCTTGGTTCTGAGGATGTTTCAATTCAGGCAAGTAGAAACAGCACCGCCTGGCTGTATTATGATGCTTCCCCCTAGGCTTGTGGGGTTCTGTTCTAGAATTTGAGGCCTAGTTGAGAATGGTTCAGCTATGCAGTGGGCCTTTTGCTTTGCCAAGTTTCTAGAGTCTGGAGCAAGGAAGATGCAGAGTTCAGCAGCAGGGTGCTCAACCAGCATCAGGATAGTGAGTGAATCTGTCTGTCTTTATTTGTGGTGAGCTGTCTCTATTTATGCTCTGAAATGACATCATAAAGTGGTTGTGTGGGCCGGCTTAGCCAAGCTTGCCCCTTTGGAAGGTGATTGTGTCAGAGTCTACTCTCTGCCTTGATCGGAGGGGAGAAACAGAGTGTCATTCTTATGGTGCGATTTTATGAGGCTGAGAATCCACCCCTAGCCCCTGGAACACAAAATCTACTTTTGGCAAAAGACATATTTCCACATGTGCAACCTCTATAAAAATCACATATACAGATTACATATTTTACATAGCAGCTATTCCTCAAAAGCCCGTAGCTGTGGGATCTTGTCTCCGCTTTTCACTGAATTTTGCCCTTTTCACTATGAACACAATGTACAATTTTTAAGCAACTTTCTACAAGTGTGTGTGTTTAACATGGGAATAAGTGTATAAAGTTTCACAATTCTAGCAGAAATACATTTTGCGTAAAATCAAATTTCTTGCCATTGCTGTCCAGAACATGTTCTGGCGCCTCTTCACCCGTACATCCAGAAATTACATTAACAACTCTGTTATTTTTATATTTTTCACAATTTTAAATAGTAAGTTATCAGTCTTTTTAAAATATGTTCTTTGTCCTTCTCAAGCATCAAATGGTCGTTTGGCTCCACCCCTTGGTCTCTCCCTGGAAGCCAAGGAGCCATCCCCAATGTTTGTTCCTTGCAGAGGCCATTTACGACTGTCTTCACACTTCAAATTTCCTGAGCTGCAACTTGTCATTGTTCCTTTTGCCTCTGTGGACCAGGTTCTTTCCTACCCTATAATTAACACTTCTCTGTGATTTCCTGCTGGGGGGAAAGACCTTCCTTCTCTGAGAAAAACCTGTTATTCAAGTTCTGCAGCTCCAGCCAGTTTTAAATTAATGGTTAACTCTGTTGACTTTTCCTTAGCACAAAACCACTTGTTGTATCACATGACAGTTAAAATTCTCATTCAAGATTTTAAACCATGGGATCAAAACAATTACAATATGGGTTACTATCAGTAAGAGGCCTCTTAGATTGCAAACATTTGATTTTCTGTTTATACATGTTAAAGTTTAATCAGGCAGGGTCCTGACAGCTCTCATCCCAGCAGCCCTCTTCTGCACAGAGATTTTTTTACAGATCCACAGAGAGGCCATTTTTGCTGTGGAAATCTCTTTATGCTCTCAGCTTTTCAGGACCTTGTAAGTTCACAATGATTTCTTAAACTAAATGAATTGTAGCACCCAGCTATAATTTTGAATATTGGAAAGGTGTTCTGTACCGGCATTCTGAAGTCTCAGCAGCAAAGAAAAAGAGGTTTAAAACAATATTGGAGTTTCATTTAGCAAAGCATTGCTTTTTCCTTCTGCACTCCACTTTTAATTGTTGTGGGGCCTAGTGACACATTTCCGTAGTGAGAGCTCTGTTCCACCACTGACAACATGTGTGGCAGATTGGGCAGCCATCTTTTTGTGAATTGAAAAGTGCAATTTTCAGGGGCTTTGGCGCGCACAAAGGTTTTGTAGCCATTTTGTTATTTCTGGCACCATCATAACAGAGTGATGCAGCATAGCAGGGCAAAAGTGGGTTAATACATCCCACTGCGGTATTGGTGAGCTTATCTTATCCCCACAGTTTGATCTTTCTGGACCAATATTTAGTGGATTTGTTTTCAGCCAATGGAAAGTAGTTGATGCTGAAATGGGGTGTAGCTTTAAAAGATGACTTAGACCTGGTGCATTTGCAGTCTGGCATTTATCGGTGGAAAACAATGGATGAAAAGATATTAGGATTTAGTATCTTTGCCATTCAGATGATGGCAGTTTAAATTTAAATGCAAAAACCATAAATTCAGCAATGTATTTCCATTCAGAATGACTTCCAGATTTCAGACATTTGCCAAGAATGCCAATAAAGCTGCTTGTTTTACCTTACGATTGCCTGATTATACCCTATGGGGCTCAATGGGAATGGGGAGCATTTTTTTCTGCCGCCTGGCAATGGGCAATTAACGAGTCTGGCGGGGCCATAATGACCTGGCGCCCGAACAACAATGATACCGGTTTTACCAGCACGGCTACTGCCATTCTCATAATGAGGCCCAATGCCTCCAAAAATTAAAAAGTTTAACAAAAAAGAAGAAGGAAAAAAAATAGACAAACTGAAAAAATCACAAGACAAGGGAAAAGAGGATTTGGTGAAAAGTGGCTAAAAAGGAAGAAGGATTAAAGTTCCAACAGTTCTTGTGGTTACTTGGATAACCTTTCACTAACAAGCATCGATAGCAATTATCAATATACATTTTTTTGTGTGGGTGGGGTGATTATTCATGGCCACACACCGCTGCACGCGTTGATTGGACACCTCTGCATGCGCAAATGTCTTCAAACAGCATTGGGCACAGCCACATCAATACATCGCAACATGTGATTGGGTGTTTTGTTGATGCGGATTGGTCAATAATTTAGGCACAAACACGTAATTGCGCTTGCGGGTATTTGCATGTACAGCAAAACACATTTTGGTTGGCTATGTCATGCAACCATGGTTACACCCCTCCCTCAAACACCTTTTTCATGTTTTCTGTTATGGCTTTCCATCTCTTGTTGGGTGAATTTCATTGTGAGCCTTCAGGAACTTTTAAGAACCTTAGCTTGATGCAAAGTATTATTATTATTATTATTATTATTATTATTATCCATTCCTTTTTTACCTTTATTCTTCCTATGCTATTATCCTTTGTATTGTGCTTTGCAGTTTGTTAGTTTTTGTCACACACAGACAAATACACAAACCCAACTAATAACAATCATCCTCACCTCCCCAGGGGACAGTGCCTACCCTCTGAGCAACCACCTGATGATGCCAATACGGAACCCCACCACACTACTCCAGGTAAGATACAACGCTGCCCATATTGCAACCAGGGGCATAGTGGAGCACACATTCGGAGTGCTAAAGTCACTCTTCCCCTCCCTTGACCTCCCTTGACCGGGCAGCTACTCTATGCACCCCCAGTAGTGTGCCGGATCATTGGTGCCCCCACATCCCCAACCACAGGCACAGGCGTTGCTTATGGGAGGGGAAAGGGCAAGTGGCGAGGCAGCCTGGACCCAGCTTGTGGCCAAATTTTTCACCTAAACTCCCACCCCTGCGGAGTGCACACAGACCTGGCACATACCAGGTGACAATCGATGATGACAAAGAGACAGTCAACTGTTACAACCTTACCACCTTCAGAATGTTGCCACGGAAGTTCTACATTGTGTGCATCCCTAGCTACTTAAACATAACCAATCCCGTGTGACCAAAAGGAACATATGCAAGGTGTATATCACACCACGCCCCTGCAAATCAGGCCATGCCAATCAGTGGTATGTCACCCAAACCCTCCCAACCCACATCACCCTCGTCGGCCACACCATGACATGGCATGCAACAGCAAAAGAGCAAACCAAAAGCACAACACATGGCCAATTAGATATGAAGTGATATGTGATAAATGGAAAGAGGCCTGAGACAATCACACCTGACATGGAATCCGATGAAATGACTGACCAACAACCTCCCACACGTACAAAGTCATACACAAATGTATGCCACCAGCGGTACCATCAACAAAAGACAGAATGCCTGTTGGCATGCACATTGGCCAATCCAAATCCGCAAATCACAAACCCGCGTGCTGTGTGTGTCTCCTGCAACACACCGCTCAGCACACAGCACAGTGAGCGGCCATTGTGTTGGGGATAAACCTTGAAAATAATATAAAAAGAGGACAAGCAACAAAATAACCTACTGACGCATGTACACGATCCCCAAATGGTAAGTGATCATGCGCTGCAGGGACACTGCATGCCAGAGAAGGCAATCTATCTGAACGTATGGTCATCGATGGGTGGTTGTATGTGTGGTGGAGCATTGTGTAAGTGTGTGTGTCAGTAGGGACATGCACTCAATACATGCATGTGAAATCAAGTGACCCTAGGTGTTCTGTACACATCTCATGTGAACATTGGCCATGTGTACACCTCAGTATGTCAAACCACAACAATCCCTTGACACCTGAAAAGTGAACCCAACACAGGAACAGCCATTGACCAGCAGAACACATCATGTACATAGTACCCCACAATGAGAATGTCAGAGAGTGCCCAAACAATGTAGCCCAAGCGTACTGTCCGACGACAAAAGGCCCTCCCTTATTTACTCATCATCATGACCTTCAGAAGAACTGTGTCTGGGGTCCGTCGGCTTCTTCCTTCTAGTCTACCTGGCTTCAGAATCCCCCTACCCCTTGCTTTCCTTGTTCTACCTTTCATGTAAATAGGGTCCAGCCACCTCAGAGGCTACCTTGACTGGTAAAAATACCAAATTGCAGAGAACTTCAAGGAGCCAAACCCCCAAATCAGGGAAAAAGCATCTATCTACCAAAAAACCCTGGAAGAGTCTTCAGTAGATGACTTGAAGTCGCTGAATATGGCCAAGCACATGTCCAAGCAGAATGATAGAGTATCTACCGAGGTAGCACCGCTAAACAATGGTTCAACAGGATGGGTAGCAATTTCAGTACACAATGATCAATGAGGATGCAACAACTGATGGGTAGGGTCACAGATCCAATCTCCAGGCACAAGAGTGGCACGAACCAACCATCCCCTTCGCGGTCTGGGCGCCTGCAAGGTAAAACTTGCACAGGCCTCTGAGACCCCGGCGGGGAAAAAGGGTTAGGGATCCGTTGATTGGATAGGCATTGGTATTCAGGATAACCGGAAAGAGGCTCAGGAGAGGGGAGGTGGATGGGCAAGGGAAAGTAGTGAAAATACAAAAAACAACTATTGACAATTACACTCAATAAGAGAAACCATGTACTTCATGCTCATTGTATAATATGGCTCAAAGGCAAGCAAAAGAGAGACTCATCTCTGGGGTGAGTGGTGGCCTCCTGCCTGCACACTCTCAGGTCCAGTAATAGGAGCAGTTCAATGCTGCAAAGAGAGCGTGAGTTACTATTCTGTGTGTGTTTTTCCGACACACATAACACCATTCATGTCTTGAACTTAGTGACTCCTCCCCAAACAAGCACTCTTGTCTGCTGCTTCGTTCGTATAGTTTTACTTGCCCCCATGATGGTTTATACACTGTCAATGCGGTAAGGTAGCCACACGTGGCCCTGCGTTAAACGCAAGACCATGTGTTAAGAATCACACATGATAGAATGTGCCTTGGATGTGCTGCTAGATGCGTGTGGCAAGGTGCGACTTCAGTACAAGTAGCAGTCTGCCAGCTGTGGCTTTTTATAGGCAGCTCACGTGGCTAATTGCATATGTTAATGATATGCACTGCACTCGAGTTTGTGCGTCGCTGGGGCCCCCATTTGTGCCATATTAGTTTGTGGCTATGAATGCTACTTCGCTAATAACTTAGCTTCGATGGAGCAGGGGGGACTCCAGGAAATGGGCGATGCAACCTGCGTGTGTCCCTGACAACTTGGAAAGCTTCTTGGCATTTGCTCCTCACCGCGGCTCAGCTGTACTGTGCGCATCTTCTCCAACGCATGGCTAAGTTCACCAGCACTGGCGCTACATAGGTTGCATGTGTGAGGGGCCTGGAGGAACGTCAGCTGGGGCGCAGCCCCTCGTGCTGCTCACCTTGCCCGGAGCTCCTGGAAACACATCTGCTTCCGGCAGACGTCTGAGCACAAGCCCAGTGCTTCTGCTTGCGCACGCATGCGCACCTGTGCACCACCCAATGTGGCCAGGGTTTGTAGTTCTTGGCCCGGTGTCTGCTGGGAAAGGTATCCTGGAGGCTCATTTTCCTGTAGAAAGGGCATACAAGCTTTTAATAAGGCTGGAAAGATTCCTGTGTCTTCATGCTGCTTGTCACTGGGCCATGTCTGAGACCTATATCTGACCTCCTCCACACAACCCCAGGTCTGTACCCTGACAGGTAGAGCTAGAACTTGAGTCGAAAATAACCAAGGAGGCTGGCACAATAGGATGGTTCAGCTGAAACCCAATCAATCATTGATAGCGTGAACAAAGAAAGGCAGAGACAGCAGAAGTCTTGAAAGGCACAGAGAATGCGAGATAGCCAGAAACAGGCAACAGCAAGTAAAGATATGACGAAAGTCCAATGCCCTTGTGTAAATGGTTGTCCCACCGAACCATCCTTGTGAGACCATGGATAGGGGAAGCAGGAGTGGCATATGTGAGTCAAGACCCCAAGCCGCAAACACATACACGAGACAAGCTTGAAGGACCCAGCTGGAACAGACAGTGGATGCTTTCAAAAGCCACAAAGCACCACACCGTCACATGAATGCACAATAGACAAACAATTTTAAACTATATTAACTAATTAAACTAACTATAAAATAAAAAAAATGGCCACATATGACCCGGGGGAGGCACCCAAGAGGGGGGAGGTACAGGGTGCACCTCAACACCCACATGCGATGATGTTGAGATAAAAAAAAACTCCAAGGGCTCAACGCCTGCACGGCCCGACCTGTGTGGGAGATAAGTCGTTGTCCTGCTCACCCTCTGACTCAAAAGGTGGATTTGGCACAGTACCCTGACCATGCCTATTTACAGCTTGCCCCTCGTCGGCAGCAAGGCTGCGGGACTGGTGAGCCTGGTTCTGTGCGGCGATGACACATAGGTCAGCATGCAGAACCTCACGTGATGTGCGTGCTTCCTCTTGCAAGGTAGCACGTGTAACACAGAGGTCTTCCTGCATGGCCTGGCATGACATCTGGAGCACCTCCCGGCATGGATAGAGCTCAGCCGAGATGGTATTCTCAAGCTGCTCCAACCTCTCCTCTGTCCGCTGCCTCTGGGTCATGTTGAGCACACCCAGAGTAGATCTGAGGGAATCATGGGCATCCCTCAGGGCCTTCCTGTGTGCCTCTGTGTGAGCAGCAAGTGCTTGATGCAGAAACACCATTTATGCCCAGCGTGCCCTTTCTGAGGCCGCCATGCCCAGCCTGAGTGAGCGGGCCATGGACTGTGCTGCCCACTGCTAGAGCTCCACCTGCCTGGCAGGGGGTAGCACGGATTGGACCACACGTTCCATGCTCTGAGCGATCTTATCGATTGCTGCCCCCGGTTGTTCGGAATTGGCACACATGGATCGCTCCCACTCAGTATACCTCGGTGGCGCACGGCCACTGCGTTGCCTGGCTTGACACCCACAGGGCTGAAGGAGCCGTGGTCCTCGCTGGGCTGGCACCGCCCGCGGCTGTAGGTTTACATCCCTCCGTTGACGTGATGCCCCAGGCACATCATGTACTTGTGTGGAGTGTGACCGGGCGTCCCGATCCACCACAGGTGGAGGTTCCAACACCGTCTGGCCCCTCAGTGCAGGTGTCACGGACAGAAGATCGTCCGCATCAGAATCACTCACCGTCGACGAATGGACATGACACGCATCCAACTCAACATTGTCATCAGAGTGATCATCCGGGCTAGACTCATTGCCAGCCCTAGACACAATGGTCTGGAGCATAAGTGGGTTCTCGTGGCCTACCACCCCACGGCCCCCACTTGTGCTGGGTTGCTGATGTAATAGCAACCCTGTGTCTGGAATGACATCACCATCCTCTGGCTCCATTGCGTCATCATCTGCAATGTGGAAAAAACAAACATGAGTACACATGTCAGAAGCACATAACCCACACACACATAGACATCACATCGACAGCCAACACATGAAGCAGACATGTCACACACAAATGAAATTCCGGCATGCATCCAGTGGCATTGATATACAAACACATCCCAGAAGCAGAAATGGATGTGTCGAAATAGCAAAGCCTACACATGTACAGAATGTAGTATATCACCTCCATCACACACCACCTCTGTCAGGCACATGTCACAGGCAGAAAAGACAGATGGAAAGAAAGAGATGGCACATACCATAAGCATGTCTGAACTGCAAAATGGCCATAGCTGTAAGTGAATCCAAACACACAATGACACACGTAATATGCATGTACACATGCATCACTAAACCATCATTCACCAATATAGCTTCATCCATCTGCAGCTCGGCCCGTACTGGGCCTCATGGGCCATGTAGACATAGTGAATTTCCCAAGCAAAACGAGGGCCTGCAACTAGGCATGAGGGACAATAACACACAGTACGGTTTGAGCTGCTGGCCATGAAGCCTCCAGAACATCCCTCAGGGCCTGATTGAGCACATTGTGCATTGATTGTGCGCTAACACATTATTCAGTGTGTCAAATCATCACTGCCAGGCCACACAAGATTAGCTAAGTGGTCCTGGGCGTACACATACTGCACCGCAGTGCACCTTCAGGATTGTGCCAGTTGAACATAACGGGTGCAATGCTGAAATGGCAGCAGCATTAACGTTAATCAACTACATTTTAGTCCTTCATCAAAAAAGCTGGAGGTAACACATGTGTAAATGAACACCTTCACACACACATGAGTGAGTAGCTGCAATGTTGCACTGCACAACGTTGAAGCTGCTTGCATATGTACATGTGAAAGTGTTCAAGAACACCCGTGTCCATATACACCCGTATGGTGATTATGAACAGCAACCTATACAGCAAATCAAGCATCTACAATGCTGCTTGCTTCGATGTATGTGAAAGTGTACACATACACACGTGAAGGCAGCTCCACAGTCATTACAACCCGATTGGCAGGCTACAATCAATCGGCGGCCTATACCAGTTGGTATAGGCCGCAGATTGACCAATCAACTTTGCTAAACACCCACTAGGGTGTCCCAATACTGAGTACATGTGTCACAGGATGCACCTCTGCCCGTGGCTTTCATGACAGTGAAGGGATGACAATCTGACCATACATGCCAGGTCACTTTGACATTGCAGCAGTGAGTAGGTGTGTAGAACGTTATAACGGCTCAGAAGTGGGTTGGTGCAGTGCAGAACATGTGTACGTTACCGACTATCTACATCAACAAGTACATTATGATGTCAATCAATAAACATGAAGGCAGTGTAAGGGCAAGTTCAGGCAACACGTGCAATGTGCATGCAATGGGTTGCATGTCTACAGGCAAGCCCTCCCCCCCTTAGTGAAAATGCAGGGAGGCATTGCATGGCAGCAAAAGGTTGACCGGAGAACTGTGTATTGGCAGACATTGTTGACTGGCATCAATTGCATCATCTGAGTCACCTGACAACACAGCAGATGAGAATGGGACAGTAAGCAGGACACATGATGAACCCTCAGTAGTACACCCATTTGTGCGGAAAACACTACACCAGTTGAACAGAGTCAGGGGGCCTGAAACAGGGGGAGGCCTGTATCCCACACAGACTATGACACCCTAAACATGTGCATGATGCAGGACTGAGCCAGAGTGGGAATGGAATGGTTGATCAAATGCCATTAAATGAATGTCATCCTGGACACGTGCTACAATGATCATCCTGCCAAAGACACATAGGGGCATGCATGGAATGCACATGGAGCATGAATGGGTACTCATGTCCCTCTGTAGCATCTGCCATCTGCAGAGTCCGAGTGAGACACCCTGCATGAGGACAAAGGATGTACCCCACTGTATGTGTCTGGCAGGTTGGCAGGGGGAAGTGTACATGTACACAGGAGTGTTGAACAGGCCATTGCAGTAGTCCAACATGATACCCACCAGTGCCATGGTGAAATTGGGGTGCAGGGGGGTGGAGGGGCAAGGGAGCATGCCTACGTGGAGTACCCGCATGCAGGCAGAACACACATGCAGGTCAGTCATGTGATGACATAGTTCGAGTGCTGAGTGCAAAAACACCCCAGGCTACATGCAGAAGGGCCAGTGAGCTGGAACATGGAGGGGCAGCCGGGTGACTAGCATGTGAGTAGGGTGCAAGTGTGGTGATGAGGACAGTCCCCGTCTGCTCTACATGTCCAGCATGCTGCACAGCAGGCATGCATCAGTGAAGCATTGCATGACTCGCACATGAAAACCATGTTTACATAGCATGTAGTGGCAGTCAGGCACAACACATCACACAAGCAAACCACACATGGGCTGGACAAACACGCAACAGCACTCACTGGATGGGGCATCAACGTCCAGCATCTCTCCCACTCCTTCGTACAATTCTGCCGATATGAACTCTGCAGCGATCAACTCGTGCAAAGTGAGCTCTTCCTCCTCAGGTGACCCATTGCCAGTCACCTGAGTCATGGCATAATTGGAGGTGCGCTTCAGCTTAGCACAGCGTCGGAGGTCATCCCAATGCTATTTGCACTCCTGAGCTGTGCACACCTCATGTCCGAATGCACTGACACCCTCCGCAACATGCTTCCAGTGGGGCAAACGCTGGGCAGCCATAGTGTGACAATTCGGGCCCACTGGCATATCACGGTTGTGTCCCGACACGTAGTCCACAAGGAAGAAAGGCTTCTTCCGCGACGTGCCGGAGGCCGGAGCTGTGTCTGGAGTCCCAGTCTCTGGTACAGGTGCAACCTTCTTCCTCTTGGGCAGTGATCCGGACTCTGACTGGCAAATTCTGCCCTGCTCAGTAAGGGCTGTGGCGCTGGTGGATTGAACCGAGGGAGTGGCAGGTGGAACAAGGACGGAAGCCCTGACTTGCGTCAGTGGCTGCTGGGTGCCCTTGACTGGACCCTGCGCAGCAACATCTGCTGTGCCAAGGTCATGGACCGAGACTGCCCTGGATGGCAGACTCACAGCCGGCGTGGTGTCGGCTGCATCAGCCCATGCATTAGACAACACTCAGCTGCTCGGGGCAGCCAATGACAATACTGCCCCAGGGACATGTGCCTTGGTCAGGGCAGCCCTGCGTGCACTTACCGTGTGCCTCCTGACCTCCTGGAAATCATCCTGGCACTCTTGAGGTGCCAACGCAGCATGCGCTGGCGGACCCTGAGCCTGGGTGGTGGCCACAGCTGCAGCTGCAGCTACCACTACCCTTGGGCCCGTGGCAGTCGATGAAACGGACTGCCGGGTCACATGGGCGCCAGTGCCAGATGCAAGAGCTGCATTTCCCGGAACCACAGGAGGTGGTGGCATGACTGCACCAACACGTGGCATAACATTGTGCCAAAGTAGTGCACCCCTGCCTCTTCCCCTCTGCAGCCACCCTGGACACCCTAGAGTCCCCCTACTCCCTGGTCACCCCGGCCACATCCCTGACCACACCTGCCATGTGGAATATGCCGAGCTGAGGCGCCCCTCACCTTCCGTGGCCTCTCAATCATGATGTAGTAGTGCCAATGGGAGGTGTACAAGACAATTGTCCTGGGCAATTGGGGTGAAGGGGGTGGGATACTAGATGTTAACAGCACCCCTGTGCACCTGCAAGGCTGTATGTAACCCTAGTGATAAAGTGACAGGTCACACACTGCTCGGGCACGCCAAAACTGCAGTAAAATCATGCACGCAACCCCCGTGGAATTAACCTCCCACAGTATGCAGTGGCACCCAGGGACACGAAAAACACATACCTGTGGGACACGCAGGCTACTATGACCTCGAAAACGGGTACGCGATACACAGGGGCACCCGCAGTGGAAAAAATAGCTTGCGCGACTCACCATCTGACTAGCGTGGTAATGAAAAACATGCGTAGCCAATACCCCTGCCAAAAGAAGAGCTACCTTCTTGATCCGCTGTGAAGTTGTGATGGCACGTGAAACAACCAGAAGTAGCAATACACGTCGGTCTCCACGAAAGGCATGTATAGCGAACTGCCAGGACCCGCTCACCTTTAACCCGTGGCGAGGGAAATTCCTACGTACATCACGTCACTTACGCACTTAGGCCCTTTCCTCGAATCACACGCATTAACACGCAGACATGCTGTTTTTTCACGTGCTGAATCACTATGCACCCGTTACGAGGGAAATGCCTGTGCATGTTACGTCACATACGCATACGCGCTAAGGGCCTTTCCTCGAATTACACGCTGATGTGATGTTTTTCACGTGCCAAGTCACTCCATATCAAGCTGGCCATGCGACAACACAGGGAAGACCACGCTTCTGCCATTTTCCTGCCCCCCCAGAGCCCCAAGTTGACGCCCACCAGCCATCTGCTGCTGCCTGCCTGCCTGCTGGCCACATGCCCTGCTATTTGGTGCCTGCACATCAGCCATCTGCAGGGGTCCAGTTGCTGTGACCACCCCTGCTGGAACAGAAGAGTCCCAACTACAGTTCCATCTCTCCACAGCCCAGCACCAGGACCCAGTTGCCCACCCACTCCTACCTCAGGGGTTGCCATGTCGGGGCAAACACCATTGGAGACCACTGGCAACCCCCAGCCAGAGAGGCAGAGGGCTGTCAGCTTCACAGCAGGAGAGGTTGGCATCCTGGTGGAGCAAGTCCTGTTGTGTGTATGGATGCTGCTGCTTGCTGCACGATTCCTGTTAATTTGTGCATGTGTGTGGGTTCAAATGATATGAGTGTTGGGGAGTGTGATGCTATCTGTGAAGTTTGACACTGCCACTCATGTGCAACTGTCATGTGTGTATCTGACCATTGTACTGTGCCCTGATGCCTGTGTTCTGTCTCTTCCTGTCTGCAACGTCGACTGATGAAGAGGACGGAGAAGGTGCTGTGGAGCACAGCGGCAGGGATCCCACCACCAGCCGGAGACGCAAGGCCCAGCTCTCCTCCCACGTAGTCATCTCTTCCGGGAGTGAGGAGTCTGGTGCCGCGTCCATGGCCGCAGCTGCCGAGGGAAGGTCCAAGAGGCGGAGGTTGAAGGTGGACTCCTTGGCAGCAGTAGGGGCAGCTGAGACCACACAGTGGCCTATAGAGGAAGATGGCACAGAGTCATCCAGGTTGGTGGTGGGTTCGGTTGAGGAGGAGGACGTGGAAGGCCCACGCACGGGCCTGTGTTAGGGAGAATTCTCATACTATGGCTAATTTCCCTTACTATAGAGTCCCCCAGCAGCTTTGCTGGATTTGAAGGGTTTGTTTCTTTTTAACTGCTAAGAGTGAGGCTCTTTTTCCCACTCTTAGGCATTTCTGCTATGTGTGTAGTAGGCTATTTTTGTGTTTAATGCCTATGGGATTTTCTCTCCCCCATAGGAACCATCTTTATTCACATGTGTTACACCGCACCCTCAGTGCAGTGACACAGGGGTGTCGTAGCGACCCCCAAACATAGACTCCATACCCTGGGACCGACTACTGTCTCCCAGGGCATGTAAAGTCCCCATTGACTTTACTAGTCGATTTTTATGAACTTAACCAGTACTAACCATCATACTATGGAAGTGCTGGAAGGGGTTAATAGTTTTTCCCTATGTTCATTTTTGAGGGGGTACCTCAAAGTCCCACTCTCTAAAGTTTCTGGCTGGTGGCAGTGGTTACTACTGTAAATATTGGATCGCAAATATTTCCCTATGGGATTTCCCCATTGTTCGAGGCTACCACTTTTTCTGACAGCCTCTAACATACTGCCGGTGCATTTTAATATTAACTTTGCTCCGGTAGGTTTTATTTGCCAGAACTTTAATATAACTTCTTTCTCGTGTATTTCTCTACGATCCTCACCCAGGTCGGGGATCCTTTGTTCGTCCGTTTGGCGGGCTTCTGCCCAGAAGCCCTCCTTCCGGCACCACGGTGTCTGGGGTGGGTCCATTGTGTGGGAGGGGGAGTAGGACCCCTGGACAGAGTTGCCACAGCAACACAGGTCGCACTCTAACCTGATAGGCTAGAGGGTCTCCCGCCAAGAAGACCACTCCACTGTGTGAGTGACAGCTAGGCTGTATGAATGGGTCTCTTTCTGCATAAAAGCAGGGTCCTGAGGACTGGAAGAGCAAGACGTCACCACTGGAACTACAGAACCAAAGGGGAGAGAAGCCACAGGTATCTTCAGCATCTACACAGGCAGCCCATCACCCCAGTCCATGCCCCGCAGGCAGCCCATGACCCCAGACCATGACCCGCAGGCAGCCCATCACCTCTGACCATGCCCCGCAGGCAGCCCATCACCCCAGTCCAAGCCCCGCAGGCAGCTCATCACCCCTGGGCATGCCCTGCAGGCAGCCCATGACCCCAGTCCATGCCCCGCAGGCAGCCCATGACCCCAGACCATGGCCTGCTGGCAGCCTATCACCCCTGGCCATGCCCGCAGGCAGCCCATCACCCCAGTCCATTCCCTGCGCATTTTTGTGGTTGGGGGGCTGTATACTGGTCCCCCGGCCTTTGCGCCATGTAGGGGATTTGTGCAATGTTTTTGGTGCACTGGGTGGGGATGGGGGCGTAACTGGCGCTGCTGCAAGCTCGCTGTGCTACTCTGCGCCATAGCTGGTTATGGATGTATAAATCCATGATTTCGCTGTGCGCCAAAATGGGGTTTGGCACACGCGGCTGTCACAAGCTGCCGCACGCACACTCTGTGCGCCTGCCGCGTGCACCACTTCTGCGCTTAATTCCATGAATTACCCCCACTGTGTATATGGATCACAGACCATTAATTGATCCTTTCAATACAGTGGGTCTCATTACAACCATGCTGGTCCGGTAACAACTGTGCCGGTAAGCCTACCGGCACCCTTGTTACCAGACCGGCATAGAACGACTATGGAGGCGGGAGCCGTCCTGCCCGACAGGGTCAGACCAGGCGGGCGGAACGGCACCCCGCCCGCAGAGTTTCACAGAAGCACCGGCATCGTTATCCTATGGGACTCGAATGAGAATGGGGATTAACAATTTACTGGTGCCTGACTTCCCAGAAAGCTGGGGTCATAATCCCCTGGTGTTTCCGGCATACCAGGCACCAGTAAATATTGAAAGTCTGGCCGCAACCCGACGGTAACACCAGCAGGCTTATCGCCAGACTTGTGTTTAAACAAAAAGTACATACCCTTATGTATTTCATTATAGCCATAGTTATGACCTGGGGAAGCCGCCCGTAAAACCCCCCCAGTCGTTGCTGCAATTAGCCACGCCTGTATCTCAGTAGCTGCAGCTAGAAAACCATTACAAAATATATATGTACATTGACTGCAGTCTGTGTTCACAGTTAATGTAACACTTTTGTAACTTACTATTAATTATCAGTACATATAAAAGTAGACACTTTAAAAAGTTAAGTAAATATGCAAACAACGTGTTTTAAGAACAGGTTTATTTGGGGGGAATGTGGTTGCACAATTTCTTTTTATTTGACTTTTTCCACATGTATGATACATTGTTTTCATTAGCCCAATTGTCTGTAATATTAATGTCAATTGTTTATGGAATAACAAAACCCTTGAAATTCAAAGAAAAAACATTAGTTGCAAGGACGTTGCCGTGAGCAATACATTGTAACACAGCCTTTGAAATTCAAGTAAAAAACTTTAGTTGCATGGACGTTAAGGTGTGAACTTCATGCAACAAACCGCCTGAAATTCAGCAAAGCCAACTTAACTTCGCACCCCCTGTTGCGCAGCCTATGACCAAAATATTGACATCATAGATCACATCATGGATGATATTGATATTGATATTTTATTTCTATCGTGCTCGTACACAAGTTGACATCACTGATACTTTCACTGGTGACAACAGTAATTACATTGAATATAACTGATTACAGAAATAATGGAATTAGACATAACATAATTTACAAGTTAGCTCATGAAAAGTTTGATTAACCTAATAACAATTTAGGCCAAGGACTGACAAAGGCTGGAGTCTCTGGCCAGCACCAAAGGCCAAAGCTAGTGATCAGTTAGGGTTCAAAATACAAATGTGCATGGTTAAAAGCCAAGCCTAGTAGCCCATCACTGTTTTAAAATATACAGAGGGCAACTTTGAAAGCTGTAGTCAATGGCCATGGCTGATCCAGTCAGTGGCCATCCCTCCCCTGCTAACTCATATCACTGCTGCTGAGAGAGGTGGCCCGGTCCCTCATGAACCTCAAAGGTTCCAAGCCCTTTATCCAGTCGACACCAGTACACCTCCACCCTTTAGCACTGGTCTTGCGGGTCTACCGCCTGCCAGCTGTGGACCCAACCCTTGGGACTCCTACGCCCAGCAATTAGCCAGCGGCCTCCCACCTTGGCATCCCTTGACACATTACTTGTGGGCTCCTATCAGCTGATGGCAATACTTACTCCCCCTTCAATTCATGCACTTCTCTTACTGCACAATGCATATGTGCATTCATAGCAGCAGAATGTAATTTGTTTTTGTATAAGTAAGGGAAATGCAAATGGAAACGATTTCTAGACCATTGTTAAGTGGCAATTGGTGTGTGGAAGTTTAATACGTTGATTGGGTCGTATGTAGAGTGTTTGGAAGTGATTAGTGGATAGATGTGTGACTGTTTGAAAGCAGGCAATGAGGGAGTGTTACAAACATAACGGTAACAAGGGTAAAAGGGCTGTCCTGTGTGATGGTGTGCACATGCAATCCAGGTCTTTTAATGATGCATGGCCTGGAAAGGGGACTGCAGAGACTGCGAATAGTCATTATGGTCCTTATTGTATGCTAGAGAAAAGTATTTGGGACAGAACATTGTTTCTGTGCTTTTTTCTTGTTCTCTAGTATACAATTGTCCATTATTTTCATTAGCATAATTCACAATGCTAATGGAAATTTTGGAGAATCGTATTGAGTCTAACTACTTTACTGTAGATGGAGTCTATGTAGAAAGATGCCTATTGGTGGCAGTTGGCCTGGTATTCAGAAATGGCCTGTGCCCATCCATCTAGGATGGCATCTCCCAGCTCGATCCAATTCTGGCATTTGCAGCACATAACTTTACACTGCTTTAGATCAGGTGTTGATAGCAGTGGACAAAGTTGAGTGGTGCTGCTTGTATATGGGAAAGCAGCTCAAGGTCCACTGGATGCTGCTGATGATGTAGCTGGATGGGTAGAGGAAGAAGGCAAAGGGGTGGAGGTGTCACGGAGGCAGCGCTGTACCGAATAGCTGCCATGGGCCATTAGTTTGTGCTTGTTATGAGCAACCCGGTACGGCTCATCAATGTCATCCCAATGGACTTGAACGAGGTATTGAGTCAAAGTTGAAGTCTTGAGACTCTGAGATGGTGCCGTTGATGGTCTTCTTTGCAGCAGTTTTTGCCATAATGTGCACATGACTTCTTCCACCTCCTTGCGGCTGAGGTTTTATTTCATCATGAAGTATCGCCAGCTGCCAGATTGTTTCTTCATTCTGCAATGTTTCTTGCTGGGAGGTGAAGGAGTTGCGACCCAAACCACCTCCTCATCACTGTGTCCGGACATTGTAAAAGTCAAACAGGGAGGAAAATCAATGAAAGTAAAAAAGACAAAACAAAAAAGACAGTAGCACTTAAGAAAAAGAAAAACGCTATAAAAAAAGTTTAAAAAAATAAAACAAAGAATAGACAAAACTGACAGAGTAGAAGACAAAGGAGAGAGGTTTAGGAACAAGGGAGGGAAACATAGATAGAATAAATGAGTTTGCTGCTTTTGGATAGACTGGGTGGCTAAAATAGAACTGTATCCAACCAGCACCTGAAAGCAATGTGAAAAGTTGTGAAGTTTCCGGTGGGGTGTGTTGAATAAGCACATTTACCCTCACTGGCCAATCACGTCATGCAGAGGGTCGTGCAGAGTACCTGCGTCAGCGTCATCTCATAGATGTGTTTACGACAAGAACCTCATGGTATTACCAGGATTAAATTTTCTGCAGATTATACCATTGCCTACACTACAAATCTACTTACTTGTTCATGGAGGTTTGGTATGAACCATTCCCTCTGGAGCTCTGCCGCTATTTGTCATTGAGAGGTATGCGACGGGTAATGTAGTTGCTCTAGAGCCACAAGAAGCTGTTCTACAGGCATTACTAAATTTCCTGTAAGCTCGTATCTCCACAGGAAATTTGTGGGCAAGAAGGCACATCCTATCTTTGCCCAGAGCTCCTTTTCCTACTTATGTGCTTTTCCCTGTATTTCTATAATTTGAAGGATAGGGACTGCAGTGTTCGGGCTTGCAACTATACACAATGGGACACGGTTTCCATTTTCTGGGGATCGGGAAATGCCAAATATGCATCTTCTTTCGTCGCCCTGTCTGTGGCATCATTTCCAAGTGCTAGTCGATAAGTACAGTTTGTGTGCGCAGCGCATTTAACAATGAATCTGGACAGCAGTGCAGCATGCTGGACAGGGGTCCCGTCAGATCTCCTAAACCCTCTTCTCTGCCACCTTGACGAGCTTGAATGCACAGTGGAGGTTATGTATGCAGAGTTTGAATAAATATTGACTGACTTTCCCTTACTAATTTCCAACACCTCTATAAGTGCCACTAGCTCTGCGGCTTGAGCAGAGTAATGCAAAGGCAACTGTTATTTCAGTCTGACCTGGTATTCCCCATCCACAAGGCCCACAATGGCTGCACCCATATGCCTCTCACCAGTGTCCTGATTGACAATCAAGGACCCATCAACAAAAAGTACCTCACATCCCACCAAGGCATCCTCCTTAACACTCATCCTCTCTTCCTCTTCTCCATCATATGTCGCACAATTGTGGGCAATGTCATCAGGTTTCACTGGCTATGCTACAAATGTCACAGGATTGACTAGGTGACACTGTACGGGATGCATGGATACATGCAATGTAATAACATCATACCTGAGACTCTCTGGGTCGTCAAAGTTAATTTGGACTTTTCCAAGATTGCAAATACTGCATACTTAAAGTACAATGTCACTGGGTAACCAATAGTAATGGTTGAAGACTTTAGAATCACAAAAGTCGCAGCTGATAAAGCTTGTTCACAAGGAAACTGTCATTGCATCACTGGGTCTAGGAGTCTGCTATAGTACGTTAAAGGTTTATGGCCTTGCGATGTTTGCCGGGCCAGGACAGCTGTCATCACTTGTCTGTTCTAATGATAAAACCGGAGCAATACTGATTGCAGCCTTGAGTTCCCAAAAGCAGGTCACCATCTCTTCAGACCATTCTATCGGATCCTTCACTTTTTGCATTCCCTTAAGTCCCTGCAGTAAGGGCCTTGTGTAACTAGAGTAGTCAAAGATCCACGATCTACAATAGTTACAGAATCCCAAAAACTGCTGCATTTGTTTCACCGTGGCCGCTGACTGGGGTGTATTCTGGACTGCAGTGTCTCTCTCTGGCATTGCCTTCCTTCCTGCAGCAATATTACTTGCCCCAAATATAATACCTCTGTCTGGCAATATTGCTATTTTTCTTTGTCCACTTTTTACCCATTCTCCACAATGTGAGAAATCTGACAGTATTCTCCCAACCACTCCCTCGGGATCTTCTTTCAGGGGGCCAGGGAAGGGCCATCGCTTTTGGATCCCTACCCAGCCAGTGGATAAGCGAAGAAGGATCACCAGAGTGGAGGGTCACAAGGGATTGGGAGGAGGATACCCAAGGGCGAGACATGGTATTCCCCCAGTCCCAACAACACCCCAACCTACTCTCCCTCAGCCTTTATGGGGTATTTCCAATCTCACCCCATCTCCCCCTCCCCATTTCCAACAAATACTGAGATGAGGAAGAGGCAAGTGAGAGCAGTGAAAATTACCCATAGGAATAACATAGGGAAAATGTGGGAAACCTATCATAGAAACAACTCAAAGTGTCCCACTAATAGAGTTAGGCAGGGTCAGGCATTTGATAGTAACCCTTCACATGTGACTCCACTTGACTGGTCTTTTCACTATAAAAGAAGTGGTCCGACACAGAGGTCTGAGCGAGTAATAGAGCAAGAATGAGTGTCAGCTGAGAGGAGAACCGAGACACCAGAGTACCAGAGGACAGAGACCGGGATGCCGAGAGCAGAAACGTGGCGAGGGAGCCGTGTCTCCAGGGAGCCAAGAATGATCCACATATGGGAACCGAGAGGCATGCTGGTCCCCTACAGAACCTCTTTATGTGAGTGCTTGTTCCCCATGGCCGGTGAGACAGCTGAGGAGTGTCCGAGGGACAGGCAGTGAGACCCTAACCTCAGAATGAAGTGCCCCATGGAGCCAAAGTGCAGAAGACAGCCCGGTGAGTCGAAATGCATTGCAGAGCAGGTTGTGAAGAGCGCGATACATAATAACACTCAGTCACACAGAGTTCACTCTATCAGCTCAGGCTCCTGCACAATTCATAACTTATGAGAGGAATTTGCAGCATACAAATCTGTATATTAATCATGTACCCCAACTGTCCCAAAACCATTTCCTTGAAGACCACACCCATGTATGAAAGTTGGTGCATGTATGTTCAAGACCACTCACAACCTCTCACCATGATTGCCCCATTGTGAATCTCCTTACTCGCATGCACATACACAGCTCCTCACTGCTCATCTGCTAAGCACTACGTGACGCTACACACCTATATTGTTTTTATATTTAATCTGCAGTTTTGACATTTATCTTGCTGGGTGCGTGCAAATTTAAATGTATCAACTTAAACACAAAGTAACACTAAAAGTAACACATCTCCCATTCTTATTATCTACACTAATACATGTGAATTTGCAACATTGCGTAAATATCGCTGTACCCCCAGTCAGCAATATAGTGCACACAACATGAACCCTTCCTTCTCATGTTGACCTTTATCAACCACCACAGCAGTCCCCAAGAGCGGAGTCTTTCCCAGTAAGGACCCACTTGCCCAGACCCCTAGGTAAGATCTTGCTGTGCGGGCTCACCTCCATAGCGTCAAAGGGGGTGGTTGCCATCTGGGGAGAAGGGACAAATTAAGTTCATATTCATCACAAGTTGTATCAAAAAGTACTGAAAAATAATTCAACGGATATAACACATGGCCCTCTCGTTTTTTTCTGCAACACTGGAATACATTGTTATGCAACTGTACCATTCACATGCAGTTACAAATTACTGCTTTCATTATTGAAATGCTCAAGGAAAGTAATAATATTTTCGTTTGATCCCTGAAATAATGAATTGCAACTATCTGCCAATATCCCACCCAAGCACATATCTGTATGTTCATGCTTTCAGTAGAAGATTAACAATGACATCAAACCTGTGTCATCAATAATGAACAACAAAACACTATTAAGTATTGGTATAAATCATACATATATAAAAGCCTGCATGTCTTGTACTTTTTCATACTGGATATGAAGCGTGCCTCATGTGTGAGCTCTCTTCTTTAGAGCTGTTTTCCTGTTCAAGGTGTACTTCCTCTGGCAGCTCCTGCTCTTCAACAACTTCTTTACTATCTCTGTGTGTGTCCCACACCAGCCTCAATAACACAGGGTCCAATACCTAGGTCACCTCTGCATACTCACATTTTATGGCGATACAAACTACTATCTGCATACATGTAGTGCAGACCGATGTTGCCATGTGTCTCCCATCTATGGATGGCTATATTTTGATTTCTGCCAAATATCCTCCCCCCACACGCATGAATATGTGCCAGCTACCAAGCTCAACCCATTCGCTGGTGGAAATGGCGCATTAAAGGGCACATTAGGCTGAAGGTACTTTTGAAAGCCTAAAGGATTTTTAGGTTGAACTTTAGATATAATATGTCAGTAATTTCCCCTTTAGCTGCTGTGCTACCCTGCTGCTTTCTACTTTTGGGTGTGTGACTCAACTTTAAAGGATTCAACATTGCAGGTGAATCTCTAATACTGTTCAAGGTCACTTCACTAGCACCCGAGCAGTTCATATACAATGCTTAAAAGTCAATTAAGTTTCATCTGCTGTAGCATTGACAAAGCATGTCGTCTCTTTTGGGGAATCCTGTCAGCTGCTGAACAGTGTAAACATACCTTGCTGGTTCTTGCTCCTATTGCTAGAGCAGTATGGGTTAATGTGGCCTCTTCACACGCCCCGCCCCTCCCCACCGTACACGACTTCTAAGCCCCGGCCCATGTTGCTTTAAGCAGCTGTTGTAACTATGTAACTATCCAAGGGTGCAACTTGCCACGCTGTGTTCCTGTGCAATGGAGGGGATGGACATCTCCAGAGTTGAGGAGGCAAGGGCTAAATGTCCATCATTGAACAGAGTGTTTCCTCAAGCACAAGTGGCTATGTTTAAAGACGTATGCACATGCATAGATTTCTGCACAGAAGGGGGTGAATGTGTGGAAGTGTTGTAAAAAGGATAGTAGATTCAGTGCTGGGTCCAGTGCTTATTACTGTGGCCGTGAGTGACAATCCACTTGGGACACTGATGCTGATGTAATTCTGCATAGGTGTACCCAGGGGTAAGATATGTGTGGTGACCATGTTTCCCTGGCATGTCTATTTATCAACATGGCAACAGTCTCCACATGGCCGCAGATGTCATTTTGAGGTTTACCATACTTGAGAAGTGACGCTCATAGTGTGCAGTTATACATTCATTGTGAAGATGACATGCTGGAGGTATTCCAATGTGTATGGAGTACAAACATGCAGTCAACCTTTTCACGCTTTCATGTGGACATGACAGAACCTTTGTGACACTCCGTCACTTTCATTCGTCGTGTGATGTTTTGACACCGCAGATTTTCCAGCATTGTATGGCCCACGAGGAAACATTGTTCAGACCGACTTAACTTCTGGGTTGGGAAAGTGCTGCCTTTGCACCTGTGGTATGTACAATAAATATTTGTAGCGGTAACTCCTGATAGAGCACAGGCCTCTCTGTCTACAAGAAATGCCTGGTGTTTTTGACTTCTTCCCATCGGACAATAGTGAAAATGATATATCGTTCAGTGGATCTGTGTAACTAGGGAGTGAAAGGGTCCACCCGTCATAGTGAAGAACCCACAGTGTAGACAGCCTTCCTTTGATGAGTATATCTAAGGGGCCAGCTGTGCCCTGTAGGTGTTGCTTATCCTTTAGAGAGTGCCTCTAATGGGAGGAGTGATGGATTAGCCAGGCATTATTCATCGTTCAAGAGGCTGGCAGGGGTCTGGAATGGGGACTCAGAATCATACATCCCCGAGAGCTTTCAGACATCAGGTGGGTGGAAAGTGATTGTTTGTAATACGCCATTGGGATGCAATAGGCCTGGATGTGCTGTTGTGAGATTTTCAATGGGTGAGTAATTATCATGTCCCCTCATGTCATCCTGGGCTCCAGAGTTGGATAATGTTACATAGATGGACATTTTTTCCAGCCACTGTAACTCATGTAAGATGACCTATTTGCTTCAATGCTTTCATGTGTGTATGCAGTGTTGCACGCAAATGTAAAGGCTGATTGCTCCTGTCCCATTTTACACCCTAACTGGGCATTATGTTTGCTTGTTTTCTAGGTATATCATGCCAGTGTGTGCATGTTGTGGCATACATATGTCCTGGGAAGGCGTTTTCCACTGTACAACTGTGCTGCAATTGCCCTTTGAAGCAACTCAGATGATCTTCTATGGGTTTGGTGATGGATCACTTTGCCATTATGCTGACCTGGCCAGCGTGACAGACCGCTTTGTTCTGTAGCTATGTTGTTGTTCCAGGCATAAAACTTTGCAGTGACCTTGAATCCTTCTTCAGATGACTTGGACTGAAGGAATATTTTCATAACAAACAGGATGACAGCCAGGCCAGCAACAGAATGGTGAACAATGGGTGCACAAACAGAGAAAAGAAGCAGAACTCGCACTAGAAACCTGGACCTGGACACAGCCCAAATCTTCATCAATAAGTTGAAAGTTTCTGATATAGAGTAACATTTTCCATACTGCAAAAGCACATCAATCAGCCTTGAAATCTGACACCCACAGAGAGGGAGCCTATAAAATCCATGAAAAGCAATCAGAGAATTACAATCAAATTGACAATCAAATTGACATACAAAGGAGGAACTGTTGTCATAATGAACACCAGTGACTATTCTGATGAATCTAGTGGGAGTCATCACAGGCTAACCAGTGGCTGGGAGAAGGCAGCCGCTAACTGATCCTAACCCTGGGGCTTTTTGAAGGAGGATCACATGGGAGGAGAGGACTGCTGGAGAGATGTTATGACTTCACTGGATGAAGCACAGTAATCCCCCATTTCCCTAAGGATGTCCCTCTGCCACCCAACACATTAATGGCATATTGTCATTTAATGGTTCCCCGTTTTAGAGGAAATCAGAAAACATTGTCTTCACAATATTCAAGTCAGGTCCCCACCTTTAACCCAATCACTCAGAATTTACACATACCACCTTCTGTTTCTAACATGCCTTATTGTAAACATCCTGAGAAAAACCATTTGAGAAATAGAAGCCCTATGACATTCATGGACTCCAACTCTAATATTCACTAAGGTACTGCGACAAGAAGAAAGATGAGAGAGTGTGTGCAGAGTGACAGGTACCCAAAATACAACATAAAGGCTAGTTGTTTTTCAAAGCCTACAGTGCGTGGGACATTTAAAGATGGTGACCGCACTAAGAAGTTGGGCAGTGCAGGAGAGGATGGGAAACTCCAGGTGGAGGCTCGCAAACGTAAAAACACACAGAGGAAGTTACCGGGACTGAAGGAGGGACACCGCAGATGAGCAGGAAAAGCCGTTGGGACGTGAGGAGCTGCCCAGAAGCTCCTAGGTGTCAGGCCACTAGTGGAAGCAGCGTTCGTCAGTCCAGACCATGAGAGAAAGCCAGGATGTGACCGCAGAGCCACACATAACACTGGAGACACCTCCGTTGACTACAGGGTGGAAATCGAATGAAGCAGTTGTAGCACAAAAGCGAGGATGGAGTTGGAGATGCTGGAAGAGACAGGCGAGTCTGCCCAAAGCAGCTGGGGATCCTGGGGCATTCCAACAAGCACACCAGCATGCAGTTGATAAATATGAGATGTTAACAATGAAATGAGCATAAGAAGTATATTTTAATGCACTCAAGACAAAGTATTAACACAACACCCAATAAGAAGAACGTTTGTATGTAGACTGTAACAAGAGAAACCCCAATGTAAAACAGGTGGGGGTGGAGGAGGGGCAGAAATTTGAGCAAGTGCTATCATAGGACACTATACCAAGTACCTCAAGGTATAGGCCATTTTTGTATAACCAAGGAACTGTGAATCATTTAAGAGAAATCTGGCAGGCAAGTACACCAGGCAGTTGAAGTTGTGTAAAGATTTCTGGCAGGAGAGAAAGCCAGGGAATTTGGAAGGAACTATAAATGAAATCCTGGCAAGTGAGCATACCAGGTAATGGAGATGGATTGAAGGAATTCTAAAAGAAATCCTGGCAGGCGAGTATGCCAGGTGGATGTGATTAACTGAAGATTCCTGGCAGGGAAGGGGGTACAGCAGGCAATCTGCAGAGTTAAAGGAAATCTCTATGAAAGAGTGTTGCAAAACCTATGATTGAAACAAGAGTCCAGTGAAGAAATAAAGAAACTGTTAATTAAAGTGTACATTTTGCCATCCGATGTAAAGAAACCAGTGGAAGGGAACTACCCTATAACACTTTTGCTAACATCAAGAAAAAGACATTTCCTTGCAACCTTTGATGTTTTGTTTTAGTGTGAAGGTCAGGGTAAGACGTTTTGGGCACAAAATATAGACTGGGCACCTGATATAGACTGATCCTTAGTTTTGATTTTTAGGTAGGGAAAATCCTCTTTGAATAGGGCCAGTTAGGCAGTTTACCAACCCGTTTTTGTTACAATATGAATATCTTCTGTCCAACTCTCATGTCTGACCCCTCGCACTATGTGCAAGAAGGGAACAAACAACTCTCTGGCACAAGATATTATCCAAGGTTGCAGGAAGATCCAACCAAATTATATAAAAGAGAACTCAACAAGATTTTAAAGTTAAAGACACTTCCAAATGACATCAAGGAGCACATTTGGGCTTGGTAGAAGATATCACAGTACCTGGTCATTCTACATGATTCCTAAAATACACAAAGAAACACTCAGGACACACAATTATCTCTTGATAAGGCACATTAAGTGAGAACATTTATGGCTGGGTTGAGAACGTCTTGAAGCCACTTGTAAGAGAGACCCCCAGCTATATCCAGGACAGCACTGAACTAATAAACAAACTGAACGCTATTCTCCACGTAGTAGGCAGGTATGTGGGGTCACTCTACACTAACATTCCCTGTGTCGATGGCACAGAGGAGTGTAAGAATGCTCTCAGAAATCACAAACCACTTGCTTACCCCATAGCTTAGTGAATAAACTTAATCTTAACCCACAACTAGTTCACATTTGGTACTTATATTTATCTTCAAATGATGTGGACCACCATGGGCACTTGGATGGTGCTGATGTATGCCAATCAATTCATGGAACAACTATAAAAGGATGTCCCTGCCAACTGCGACTGCCAACCACTAAGACATCTGCACTGCATTTATCATATCCTCCTTATTTGGACAACTGAAGAACATGACCTGTTAGGCTTCCACAGGAAATTCAATTATTACACACAACCATCAACTTCAAACTCTTCTACTCACCTGTAAAAGTACATTTCCTTGACACCCCCATAACTAAAGATTATGGCCTGCTACAGACCACAGTGTATTGCAAACCCACAGCCCAGGCCAGCTATTTGAAGAGTGACAGCTTCCACCTAGTGCGCTCAAAGCATGCCACAATATTCAGCCAGGCATTAAGGTACAACCAAATATGTGGAGACATAAGGAACCGGGATAAAATCATACAAGCTTTGAGATCTGTATTTCTAAATTATGGATACAACTGCAGGATTATAGACAGTTTCATAGGGCAACAAGGATCCCCTCAGCAACCTCCTGAACTACAGATCAAAAGGGACACAAAATCGAATGTTACTGGCATTCACACATACAATCCAGAGTTGGAATCCCTCTGCAAGATTTCTCAGGAACTGCAACCCATTCTTATACAAGACAAGCAACTGTGTAAGGTCTTCCTAGAAATGGCTCTCCTTGACTTCAGACAGGCATCCAGCCAGAAAGAAAGGATAATACAAAGTAAGTTGCATCTACATCACACAGAAACATTGTCTAAACTGTCCACATATCTACAGTTCATATACAATCAAGATAATCCACACGGGGCAGAATTACAGAATTACGGGAAGTTTCACATGTGCATCCAGCAATGTTGTGTATCTGGTTATGTGTTTGAAATGCCATCTTGTGGGCCACTATATGTTAGGAAAGTGCCAGCAACTACATAAGTGAACGAATCTAAACAGACAAAACGTTATTCAATGAAGCAAGGACACACCCATCAGTGGACACTTTTTGAAGCCAAATCACACCCATAATGACTTTAAACTTGCATTGCTGTATGGTAACTTTAGGACAGAAAATGCATGAAAAACATATGAATACAAATGCATGCAGATTTTCAATACACTGGACAATGGTTTGAACCGACATTGCTACTTCACGAGTCACTATTCCAAATAACAAATTCCCATTCTTTGCACCCATAAAAAAACAGTGGTCAAAAGAGATAGACCTGCTATTGCCTGTAACATGTTCTATGCCTCTTTACTGACACTTGACTGACACATCAACAGCCCTATCTGCTTCACTGAAGCAATGTTCTGTTGCTGGACTCACTTCTAACCAAGCACTCCCAGAGCTGCCTCACAAGCTTCAGAGAGTCTGATGAGTGCTCCTGTTCAATGTCAGATAGTTTTCTCAGATGTACAGAAGCACACTCTCAATACAGCAATCCTTTTCACGGCAGTGTTCACAAGCCAAAGGCCGAACAAATGGCTCATGTTTACCCTTTTTATTGGCCGTCTAGAAGCATAAGCCCAACGCGTGGATAACTGTACTACCATTAATCTCACTAAGGGACCAGCATGACAAAAGGCTTGCTCTATTACAATCTGGTAAACCTTTTTGTAGGCAATGGTGAAAATGAGCCTGAAATATTTTCTAAATACAATTGTCCAATAAGTGACTGGCTGTGTTTTCTATCCCAAGCTTAAATATAGGTGGACATGGTGGACAACAAGCTTAGTGGAGATGAGCATGCACGCGCCTCCACCTAAAACATACCATTCTTCAGTAGGTTTGCACCTGCTTTGGCTGACACTACCTCATCCCTTTATGCCTCTCTGAGAGCAGCCCAACAGTGTTTCTTTCTCGTACATGTCGTTTTCAGTGCCCCATTCAAATCTTTGAGGCTGAAATGTGTGGGGAAACTTCTGAAGTCTAAGACTCTTTGTGACGGAAACACGAATCAGAAATAGAAGAAACCAGATAAGACATTCCAGATGTGAATACTTAAGGTGTCCTGCTTGTCCAAGAGCTTCATTCTTCCTAAACCTGATGAAGTAATCTGAAGATTACCAAACCCTGCAAATAAACGAAGGGTAGCCTAACTAAGGTATCCATCATCATGTTGTATTTTTTGGAACAACCATTTTTATGTTGCTCTTGGCCAACACGGTAAAAGAAAACTGAACTCTCTATCAATCCAGATGGCTCTGGGTACGGTGCGCGTTAAACATGACAAAATAAATAAATATATACATATCCAGAACAGTTGTTACAATGGAACTACGTGTACCTGAAAATAAAGTAAATATGGTGCTATGCTAATCCAATTGTTCTAAACCAATAGTCAAACACATGATCTCTTCACTGCTCTGTCATAATAATAGCAACATACAAGGTGCCTATTTGTTTTACGAATCTATGAATCAGAAGCAGTTGTTCACCAAAGATGCCATTTTCATTTTGGAATCCATTTTACATTGTTCTATCCTGAACAATATTAAAATACTAAAGCAGTTATTGCAGCATGTGCCCAGGCCGCCTTTAAAAAGGAATGGCTTATGTACTGAAAGGGGAAAGAAGTCATTGTGGGTGGTGTGCTAGCAAGGCAAAGTCTAAAGATGTATTGCAGGTTGTGAACCAGGACATGCCGCTTAATCCATGTCCTTATACGACTTGTCTTTTCTGAGTTGGCAGAGGGTTGAGCACAAACCGCTAAGCTCTGAAGCAGATGGAAAACAGAAAGTTAAAATAGACATTAGTCTCATGTGTGTTCCCCTTAAACAATATACCATCTGCTTAGCTCCTAAGCATCAATTCAAGGCTTTCTGTCTTTAACACCGCGTATCTTTTACTCATGTTTCCATGTTTAATTGAACATGGTTTTAAGACAGGGACATTCCCTAGGGTTGCGCTGCGACTGGCAATGCTGCAGACCACACTTGATACTCACGGTTCAAGCTGTAGCCAGTGCTGTCTAGTCACGGAAATAAAAACAATTCTGTAACGTATTTCAAAATATGACACTTATTTCAATCGCCATACGTGTTTGTAATTCAAACTTCATTTTAAATTGACTCCAAATATATGAATAAACAGATTCTGACCAAATGCACTTCCAGTGGAATGTATCCATTTGTTCTATTCAGTCTACAGATTCATGTCAAAGTCAACATTCATGTATACCTAACTCTCTATAATACATACATGAAGCTAGTCAGTCCAAACAAACATTAAATACAATTTGTGATGATCATTGTTAGACACAGTCAAGTGCTAATTAGCAGAAATTCAGTCTTTTCTCATCTGGATTTCATTTCTTGTTAAGTTCAAGTGTTAACTAATTATGCAGCCAACACATTTCTGCTAATCTATCAACTAAGCTTCAATTCAAATAGATCCTTCATTGAGGCATGCTTATTGAGATCAATGTAGCAAACAATCTAAAAGAAATACTTTCTACAGGGAAACAGTTACTGTGACACTGTTGGCTGCTTCTGCTTAGAAACAAAACTGCTGTACCTCATTTTGTAAACAATGAAACAGGCTAGAGCTGACCTGAAGTTCATGAGCAGTTGCACTTTCTAATGTTGGAAATTACTTGTTCTACCGTCAATTTTTATAAGGAGCAGATAGAAAAAAGAAAAACAAATCATGCAAACAAAATTTCCAGGAGTCAGTGCCTCACCAAATGGTGGAGTCACACTTATATCACAAAGGGTCATAATCCAGGGATGGGTGGCTTGAGGATTCAATACCTCACACCTGGGCCCTAGCTGTAACAAAAATAATAATGAGCCAATATGTTTTCTATCAGTCTAATAGCATAATCCTTGGTGCCAATTACTATAGGGACTGGCAAAATATTCAATAAAAACCTATGGATACTGGATACTGAAGGGAGAAAGTTAAAATGAGGGGTATATTCCCGCACCTTAACTGCTCACCTAATTTACAAAACTCCAGGGCCCATTGGTACCTTCAAGGAAGATATTATGACACTATTATCGGATAACACTAAAACCTTCTCTCAAATACTACTTCTAGGAGATTTCAACTTAGGATTCAATGACCCCAACGACATCCAAGCATTAGTAGTAGCTATCACCCTTACTGAATACGGCCTTAACAAAAGAGTCACCCAGCCTGCTCATGACAAAGGCAGGACCTTAGATTGGGTAGCTGATCTTAACTGTGACACTACAATTACGTCAATTGCACCACAATCCTGGACTGATCATTATCTACTTCACTCTTTCGGCCAATATCCCCAAAACTAGGTCTAACCTAATAGCACCTCCATTCCCTACCAGGAACAAAAGGAACATTACTGTGGACACTATCTTACCACATGTAATCTCTATCCTTAACTCTCTGGAGGACATTGCTGATCCAGATACATTAGTAGATGTCTACAACTCAACAATGACTAAAGCCCTAGACATCATTGCCCCGCTTAAACTGCATAAAGGCAAAGCCAGAGCTCACCTGAACTCATGGTTCACACCTCATCCAAAAACCCTGCGAGCCAAAAAAAGAAAATTGGAAGCCCTATGGAAACACCTCCCCTCTGCAGAGAATAAAAATAACCTGATGACTATCTCAGCCAAATATAAAGAAGACATACTACTTACTAAACATGAGACTTACAATAGAATTAATCAAGCTAGTTCTAGTACTAAAGAACTCTCTGTTATCCTCGGAGAAATGGATGCTCCTATTCCCCCAACTGACTCTTGCCTAAAAGACAAAGGGCCTCATCACGACTTGGGCAGTAATGCCGGCGGTATTAACGCTAGTAGCGCCGGATCACAAGTTCGGCGGTAAAGTAAATCCCCATTCCCCATTGAGCCCATTCGGGAATGCTGCATTCCCCATTGGGCTAAATGGGGAAAATGTGCGCTCTTACCGCCGGCGGATTTCCCGCTGGCGGTAATAGCACGAATTTTCGGCGGATTTCCTCCCAGCTCAGAGCTGGGGCGAAATCCGCCAAAGTCCTGATTTGGCGGACCCTTGAATCCGGCAGTAATAGCGCTGCCACCAGATTTAAGGGTTACCGCCAAAGTCGTGATGAGGCTCAAACTCTGGTGCACCAACATCCAGAATGTTCTAACCAACACAATTGTCACTCTTCAAAACAAAATCGCAGACAAAAGATTAAACTTACCGAACATAACAAACTCAAACGCCGAAACAAAGAGCATCCTACTAAATGTCCTCAATGCTTCGAATTCTCCAAAGTGTCTATCCCGTAGGTACAAAAAATTATTGCCTCCCTCAAGCCATCAAGATGCCAAGGAGATAGCTGCCCTGCTCAAATGAATTAAAGTTGCTGCCAGAGACCTGGCGCCCTTCATCTGAAAACAAATCAATGCCTCTTTTTTATCTGGCACTGTACTCAGCAACCTAAAGCAATCATGGGTCCTGCCTCACCCAAAAAAACAATCCTTGGACCCTACTATCCCCACTAATTACAGGCCAATCACAACAATGCCGTTCTTACTGAAGATACTTTACAGGGTTGCATACTTGCAGATCCAGGAATATTTAGAGACCAATCATTTCCTAGGGACTCGACAATCTGGCTTTAGACCTCAACACCAAAACAGCGTTGATTGATCTAAAGATAAGGGGAAAACTCAAAGATAAGGGGAAAACTGCACTGCTATTACTTTTGGACCTAACAGCCACCTTTGATCTGGTCGACCACAAAGTACTATGCAATCACCTTGCCACAGCAGCGCATTTCTCTCAGAAAGCAATGACATGGATCTAATCATTCCTAAACAATAGGACCATGAGAGTCTTTTCTCCGGTTGGTGACAGCTGACCCAATCCCAATAACTTGCAGAGTTCCCCAAGGATCCTGCGTCTCACCGATTATGTACAACATATTCACGAAGCCTCTGTTTGATGATTTGGATAATTTGGGTGACCTCTACACTAATTATGCAGACAACACCCAGATCCTCCTTCCTCTTACGGGAAACTATGACACTGATGTAGTGCTAGTGAATAAAATCTATCTAATCATTCAGGCATGGATGGCCACCCATGGTCTCTGCCTGAATGACAATACAAAAGTGCTCCTGATTCTAGGTTCCCCAGCCAACTTGAATAAACTCAGCAATGATTAAGCCTCCTTTAACATTGATGGGAACAACATTAAAGTGGCAAATGAAGTAAGCACTCTTGGTCTTTACCTAGACTCACCACTAAACCTATGCAAACAAGTCAATGCTTCAGCCTCGGCCACAGCATATACATGTAAATTGATACAGGCTTGCAAACCCCTTCTCTCTAAAGAGAGTTGTCTTATCTTAGCGTGAGCCCTCCTCCTGTTAAAATGGGATTATTGAAACAGGCTATATACAGGTGAAAGTAAGTACATTGTCAGTAAACTCCAAATTCTGCAAAATAAAGCACTAAGGACTGTGCTGAGCATATCAAGGAGAGAACATATCTCTGAGACAAGAAGACGTCATAAATGGCTGTCCATTAAGGACAAGATAAGCTTTAAACTATGTTGCTAACCTATAAATGTCTTAATCATGCCGCCCCACCATACCTTACAGAGAAATTTGTCATTAGCTCTTCCTTGCGCGTCACCAGGTCGGCAAACTCTTCCTGCCTGGTAGTGCCAAGGTACAAACTAAAAAAGACAGGGGGTGGAGTAGTTTCCCGGTTATGGCGGCTCAGCTTTGGAACACACTCCCACCCTCTCTAAAAACTAACCAGTTTTTCCCTAACTTTAAGAGAAAGTCAATAACATGGCTAACTGAGAAGGACCAATGACGAAGATAGGATAGCACATACTCCATTGTTTATTACTGCACTATAGTTTCTCTGTACTGTTCATGTTGTACTCACTGACCTGTCATTGCTTGTCTGTTGGTGTTTTACACTTTGTATTCACTGCCAGTAAAACATTTTAACTTATGCTAAGTTGTAACATGCTGTAATGCGCCCAGATACCTCCAGGTTCGGTGCACTATAGAAATCAATAAAACAAACAAAAACAAACAAACAAACAATAGGTAGGATGCTGTCTCAGAAAGCAGAAAGGTAATCATGATAGATTTTCTGTAGTGATGCACACACCAAAAAGAGAGCATGGGCAGCAAGTTAAACATCTTCTAAATCATACCCCATTGTAGATTGTACACAAAACTGTGAAGCCAATATATTAACATTTAAAGTCACTTAATGTTTCAGTCGGACCGGATGGCCAAGGTCACCTCACAAATGGGAGCAGCAGGGAGACTATCTCTGCTTGGCAATACATATAATACATTGGACTTAAAGTTCCTAACTACCTTGTGAATACATAAATACTAGGGAGGAGAATCCAGTTTAGGATTTAAAACACGTTGTCTAGGAATCAAATTCTCCACATTATGGGTATTTTAAAGCATAAGCAGAAAAGGCGCTGATGGACATAAACTTAAAAATCATGTACCTGTCTTGGAAGTGCGTGTTCCCCAGGCTCTTCACTGTTGGAGCCTGTTTTAGTATCAGCAGTAAAGATGGGTAAGCCCCGGCACGGTGATGTGATGTCCATGCCTCTGTCTACATCCAATGACTGAGGCCTGGAACAAGCAAAGAAAGGGGTAGTGGCAGTCTGACTCTATGAGACAGTGTGCAGACAATAGCAAGGTGCAAGATTTAAAATGTGCTACAATCAAGTCCTTAGTGGCAACAACATGTCATGCCAGATCGATATCAGCATATGCACTGCAGAATATCGAATTTGAGAACACACGAATGACATGAACCTTTGGTATTTGTAATACATAAAATGTAAAGGATTTTCTGAATCATACGAGTCAGATAGGCGTCACAAAAGTAATGTGCTTGATCAAAGATACCAACTAGCTGCAAAGCTAGAGTGGCACGGAGGTATGTTGATGACAGACCTTCTCTATTAATGGGAATGCATCCCAGGCACTATTATAGGTAGTGTGATACAATAAAAAGAAAAAGAAAATATCTAAAATAGTGCAATCATGGACCATTCCGTACGATCATTCAAACATGTACTGTGTGCCTCAATTTTCACAATCCATCTTTTATTGAACTGTTTCATCAGGTTTCATCCTATCAATCGCTACCCACTGTAGGTCTTATTCCCAGTGTCCAATTTTAGCAAAATGTTGCACCAGTGGAGCTTGTTGAAAATGCAGTCTAATGCAAGATTGGTGTGCTCCAATCCGCTCTTGTGGTTTTACCCACATACTTTTGTTGCCTTATCATGTTGCTAAATGAACAGAGTCATTCGTTTAGTTGTTTGCATGTTTTTTTGTTCATGGATGGACATGCCACCCAATTTCTAAACAGCTACTATCCTACAATGTATTTCCAGTCCCATAGTGAGGTGAGATAAATGTTAGGTTCTGCTTTGTTAGTTTGTACTTATGGGTGTCACTTGCAACACCTATAAGCCAAAACTACTGCATTCGAGTACAGATTGGGAGGAATGCCATATGAGGAGGGACACACAGCCTGTAGGGTTTTTTGGTCATTTGCCCACCCATTGTCTGCCCATTGCCATGCTAATCCCTATGGCAATTCCCACCGTGTTCCCCACACCCAAAACAAAGCCCCATGGGAACTCTTTGAGCTCACTTTAATGAAGCCTTACCCTCAAACTTTGCACTGGAAGTACCTGTGGTTAATGACTTAATGGAAGTTGAAAACACGCCACTGATGTAATAAAAACATGTCTTAACCAGGTCTGCCGCCCGCCACTCGATTTATAAGCAGCCTGTGTGTCCTTCACTGAAGTCCTGTTAAAACAAGCATTAGCAAAGTCCACAGTTTTGGCTTGTGTATGAGTATTAGGAATTTGCCAGGCACTGCAATTAGATGTCCAGGTACTCGCAGCATTTTGCACCTGCTATCATCAATGGCCAGTTAATACAACTACAGGTGTGCCTGGGAAGTTCCGTTCCCATGCCTACAGAAAAGCCCAAACTGTTGGCATTGCCAATGCTTGTTTCAGAATGGTCCAATTTTTCTGAGATTTTGTCATTTTTGGAAAGCAAATAAAGGTTTATGTGTGTCAAATTCTTCAAGAAAGCATAGAATGGATCAGTTCTGTTTGATTAGCTTTTGAAGGGCTGTGCTGTTCTGCATACTGTTTTGACAGAAACTAGTCATTGTTACAATTCTAGTTCAGGTGGTGGATCAATCAGGTGTTCGGATAGGTATAACATGCACATTTCATGGCTTGTCTGATAATTCGAGGGGATACCCTGCAGCTTCTTGGAGGTCGCCCAAATGTTCAACCTCATAAAAATAGTCCTCTTTCCATTAATATTTACACCTAAATATTGCCGGTAGGATAGATTGTGCCTCTGTGCTTTAGGACGCTGGTTTTTACATCCTAACAAGCTATGGCCACCATCTTTTCTGTACAGTCGCGAGTACAACTTGTTTTCATGCTCATATATCATGATATCAAGAAACAGCAGTTCGTTTGTGCTTTCATGGAGTGACACTTCCAGTTTCCTTTTGTTTCGTATATGGTCAATGTATCAACGCTATGTAAGATTTTGGTTCTGATAAGGATTGTTTGCAAAAATATCCCTAAAAATGGGCCAGACTGCAGAATAAAAAAGACAGCCTGCTTGGTCGTACCTTTAGTTTATAGAAACCATGATCCTTTAAGGGGAAAATAGTTTTAATTAGTGCCACCAAGGATTCTGCTTGGATTGACTGTGTATTAGGGCAAACATGTAATATATATAGCTATGAACTAATTACGAGAGACATTGACCCTTTCGGTCACGTACTTTTTATGTTCCTCGCCATATGTTCGCATTCATATTTTTTCTAAATGGCTGTTGCCTACATCATCATATATACAATCTCCATTTGTTCAAAAACGGCAGTGACTTTCATTAGACTGTCCTTTCCGATCACTTGACCAGTGGGGGATAATTATTATGATGTTTTTAAAAAAAAACTTTCTCTTGCCTCAACAAGATGCCCCTGTTTTGTAATTTTTTTTCCATTTTGAGGCTGTCGACAGTCCCAGTGTGTAACCATAGAGATGAGGCACTATTTATCAGTCCCTCATCTGTGTTGTCACCCTTTAATGTGAACAAGCGGTTAGTCAACCGCAAAACGCGTTGTTGCTTGCTTTCTTACTTTCCACTGCACAAACAATAAAGGAGACTGTGTTGCTGTGGACATCGTGGTTGTTTCTCTTTTGCAGGTCAGAAACTTTACTGTGCTGCTGCTCTTTGGAGTGCTGTCTATTTTCGTACTTGTTTATGTGTGCTCTTTAATATATATATATATATTCAGTGAAAAAACTTTGTCAAAGGGACGTTATGGTTCCAAGTAAAACCGAAAAACCCTTGAAATTCGTCAGTTATGGTAAGCTAAGCAACCATAACTCGCGCCACCACCGTGTACTGCTAAGATTAACACCCAGGACATTAAAGATGACATCACAAATGTCATTGATGACATCACTGATGACATCACATGTGTATGCACTTTTCATGAAATATGTGTACAAGGGATTCTTATTATAATGTTGTGAAACAAGTGTCAAGGATCATTGCAATAAATATCATACCCTAATTAGTGCATTGAACGATGCATTGATATAAATAGCATTCTATTATGGGGTTCTAGCTAGTATACTAAGCTACTCATACAGAAACATAACATTGTGTGCAGTGTACAAGATGAAGGTATAATATTCGTAATGTTAATATGTTCAATAATGAAATGATAATTGTTTTCTTAATAGATTTTTGTGTACTGTGAAATATGTAATACATAGCTAATAAAACACATGTATTAAATAATTGCATCACTATAGACAAAACACAAAGACACAAGAACACATACCAATATGGGTATATACAGGGAAAGTGAAGTTAGCAAAAAAGCACAAGCAGTAGCAGAAACAATTCATAATTGAACTGATTATTTTCATGCAAATAAATGATTGCTCTGTTTCAAAGCTGCTATTTACCCTAGGTATATGTATCACTTGATGTGATTGGACCCTAAGGAAAGTAGTGTGAGTACAATGTATACAAATAAGACCATATACCGGGAAAGTACAGCCATAAAAAAAAAAACAGAACGATCAGAAAGTGCTCATAAGTCTATTGATTATCTTTATGCACAAAAAGGATTGCTGTCTTTCAAGCTTGTGTCTTCCCGTATGTATATGTTTCATATGATGTGACTGGACTCTAAGGGAATTACTGTAAGAACCTACTTGAAGGATACGTCTACAAATAAAATAACATTTTTAGTTTCTGACTGTTACTGAAGAAAACCATGTGGCCTAGATATGTCAGCAAAAGAAAAAAGAGTGAGCCAGACAGGTGATGTCATCAGTGATGTCATCAATGACATTTGTGATGTCATCTTTGATGTCCTGGGTGTTAGTCTTAGCAGTGCATGGTGGTGGCGCGAGTTATGGTTGCTTAGCTTACCATAACTGGCAAATTTCAAGGGTTTTTCAGTTTTACTTGGAACCATAACGTCCCTTTGACAACGTTTTTTCACTGAATTTCATAGGTTTTTAGTAGCGCAACTTAACCATAACGTCCCTTTAACAAAGTTTTTTCACTGAATTTCATAGGTTTTTAGTAGCGCAACTTAACCATAACGCCCCTTTAACAAAGTTTTTTCATTGAATTTCATAGGTTTTTATTAGTGCAACTTAACCATAACGTCCCTGTAACATTTTTTTTTACTAAATTTTAAAGGTTTTTATTAGTGCAACGTCACCATAACATCCTTTCCAATAGATGAAGACCACTAACATCTTATGTCCTCAAAGTGGGAACGCTGGGTGGAAAAAAAAACAAAAACATTTTCCTTCCTACACCGGGACGCCTGTGGCGTCCCGATGTAGGAAGGAAAATCTTTTACCAAGATGGCCACCATGGAAAGGGAAGGGGGGTGTATAAAGAACACAACAGGGCATGAGCAGGGGGCTGGGGGGAACAGGGGAGACACATTGGCATGAGCGGGGGGTGAGAGGGAACAGAGTCCAAACGGTGCATGAGCAGGGGGTGGGGGTGAAAAGGAAGGAAAAATGGGGCATGAGCGGTGGTGGGGGGAACACGAGAGAGACACGGGGCATGAGCAGCGGGTGGGGAGGAACATGAGGGAGACACAGGGTATGAGCGGGGGGTGGGGAGGAACACGAGGAAGACACGGGGCATGAGCGGGGGGGTACAGGGCACACACGGGACATGAGCGGGGGTGGGGGGGAAGGAGAGAGACAAGGGGCATGAGCGGGGGTGGGGGGAACACGAGGGAGACATGGGGCATGAGCGGGGGGTGGGGGTAACACGAGGAAAACACAGGGCATGAGCGGGGGTGGGTGGAACACGAGGGAGACAAGAGGCATGAGTGGGGGGTGGGGGGCAACAGGAGAGAAACACAGGGTATGAGTGGGGGTGGAGAGAACAGGAGACAGACACGGGGCATGAGCAGGGGGGTGGGGAGAACAGGAGACAGACATGGGGCATGAGTGGGGGGTGGGGGGAACAGGAGACAGATACGGGGCATGAGCAGGGTGGGGAGAACAGGAGACAGACACGGGGCATGAGCGGGGGGGTGAGGGGCAACAGGAGACAGACACGGGGCATGATCGGGGGCGTGGGGGGCAACAGGAGAGAGACACGAGGCATGAGCGCGGAGTGGGGGGTACAGGAGACAGACACGGGGCATGGGTGAGGGCAACAGGAGACAGACACGGGGCATGAGCGGGGGTGGGGGGAACAGGAGACAGACACGGGGCATGAGCGGGGGTGGGGGGAACAGAAGACAGACATGGGGCATGAGCGGGGGGAGTTGGGGGCAACAGGAGAGAGACACAGGGCATGAGCGGGGGGTGGGGGGGTACAGGAGATAGACACGGGGAATGAGCAGGGGGTGGGGGCAACAGGAGAGAGACACGGGGCATGAGCAGGGGGGTTGGGGGGTACTGGAGACAGACACAGGGCATGAGCGGGGGGTGGGGGGCAACAGTAGAGAGACACGGGGCATGAGCGGGTGGGGGGAACAGGAGACAGACACGGGGCATGAGCAGGGGGGCAACAGGAGACAGACACGGGGCATGAGCGGGGGGTGGGGGGGTACAGGAGACAGACACAGGGCATGAGCGGGGGGTGGGGGTACAGGAGACAGACACGGGGCATGAGCGTGGGGTGGGGAACAGGAGACAGACACGGGGCATGAGCGGGGGGTGGTGGAACAACAGAGACAGACACGGGGCATGAGCAGGGGGTGGGGACAACAGGAGACAGACACGGGGCATGAGCGGGGGTGGGGGGCAACAGGAGACAGACACGGGGCATGAGTGGGGGGTGGGGGGCAACAGGAGACAGACACGGGGCATGAGCGGGGGGTGGGGGGCAACAGGAGACAGACACGGGGCAAGAGCTGGGGTGGGGGTGAACAGGAGACAGACACGGAGCATGAGCGGGGGGTGAGAGGGAACAGAGTACAAACGGGGCATGAACAGGGGGTGGGGGTGAAAAGGAAGGAAAAATGGGGCATGAGCGGTGGTGGGGGGAACACGAGAGAGACACGGGGCATGAGCAGCGGGTGGGGAGGAACATGAGGGAGACACAGGGTATGAGCGGGGGTGGGGAGGAACACGAGGAAGACACGGGGCATGAGCGGGGGGGTACAGGGCACACACGGGACATGAGCGGGGATGGGGGGGGGAGGAGAGAGACAAGGGGCATGAGCGGGGGTGGGGGGAACACGAGGGAGACATGGGGCATGAGTGGGGGGTGGGGGTAACACGAGGAAAACACAGGGCATGAGCGGGGGTGGGTGGAACACGAGGGAGACACGAGGCATGAGCGGGGGGTGGGGGGCAACAGGAGAGAAACACAGGGTATGAGTGGGGGTGGGGAGAACAGGAGACAGACACGGGGCATGAGCAGGGGGGTGGGGAGAACAGGAGACAGACATGGGGCATCTGCGGGGGGTGGGGGGAACCGGAGACAGATACGGGGCATGAGCAGGGTGGGGAGAACAGGAGACAGACACGGGGCATGAGCGGGGGGTGAGGGGCAACAGGAGACAGACACGGGGCATGATCGGGGGCGTGGGGGGCAACAGGAGAGAGACACGAGGCATGAGCGCGGAGTGGGGGGTACAGGAGACAGACACGGGGCATGGGTGAGGGCAACAGGAGACAGACACGGGGCATGAGCGGGGGTGGGGGGAACAGGAGACAGACACGGGGCATGAGCGGGGGTGGGGGGAACAGAAGACAGACATGGGGCATGAGCGGGGGGAGTTGGGGGCAACAGGAGAGAGACACAGGGCATGAGCGGGGGGTGGGGGGTACAGGAGATAGACACGGGGAATGAGCAGGGGGTGGGGGGCAACAGGAGAGAGACACGGGGCATGAGCAGGGAGGTTGGGGGGTACTGGAGACAGACACAGGGCATGAGCGGGGGGTGGGGGGCAACAGTAGAGAGACACGGGGCATGAGCGGGTGGGGGGAACAGGAGACAGACACGGGGCATGAGCAGGGGGGCAACAGGAGACAGACACGGGGCATGAGCGGGGGGTGGGGGGGTACAGGAGACAGACACAGGGCATGAGCGGGGGGTGGGGGTACAGGAGACAGACACGGGGCATGAGCGTGGGGTGGGGAACAGGAGACAGACACGGGGCATGAGCGGGGGGTGGGGGAACAACAGAGACAGACACGGGGCATGAGCAGGGGGTGGGGGACAACAGGAGACAGACACGGGGCATGAGCGATGGTGGGGGGCAACAGGAGACAGACACGGGGCATGAGTGGGGGGTGGGGGACAACAGGAGACAGACACGGGGCATGAGCGGGGGGTGGGGGGCAACAGGAGACAGACACGGGGCAAGAGCGGGGGTGGGGGTGAACAGGAGACAGACACGGAGCATGAGCGGGGGGTGGGGAGAACAGGAGACAGACACGGGGCATGAGCGGGGGTGGGGGGCAACATGAGACAGACACGGGGCATGAGCGGGGGGTGTGGGGCAACAGGAGAGACACGGGGCATGAGCGGGGGGGGGCAACAGGAGAGACACGGAGCATGAGCAGGGGTGGGGGGAACAGAAGACAGACATGGGGCATGAGCGGGGGGAGTTGGGGGCAACAGGAGAGAGACACAGGGCATGAGCGGGGGGTGGGGGGTACAGGAGATAGACACGGGGAATGAGCAGGGGGTGGGGGGCAACAGGAGAGAGACACGGGGCATGAGCAGGGAGGTTGGGGGGTACTGGAGACAGACACAGGGCATGAGCGGGGGGTGGGGGGCAACAGTAGAGAGACACGGGGCATGAGCGGGTGGGGGGAACAGGAGACAGACACGGGGCATGAGCAGGGGGGCAACAGGAGACAGACACGGGGCATGAGCGGGGGGTGGGGGGGTACAGGAGACAGACACAGGGCATGAGCGGGGGGTGGGGGTACAGGAGACAGACACGGGGCATGAGCGTGGGGTGGGGAACAGGAGACAGACACGGGGCATGAGCGGGGGGTGGGGGAACAACAGAGACAGACACGGGGCATGAGCAGGGGGTGGGGGACAACAGGAGACAGACACGGGGCATGAGCGATGGTGGGGGGCAACAGGAGACAGACACGGGGCATGAGTGGGGGGTGGGGGACAACAGGAGACAGACACGGGGCATGAGCGGGGGGTGGGGGGCAACAGGAGACAGACACGGGGCAAGAGCGGGGTGGGGGTGAACAGGAGACAGACACGGAGCATGAGCGGGGGGTGGGGAGAACAGGAGACAGACACGGGGCATGAGCGGGGGTGGGGGGCAACATGAGACAGACACGGGGCATGAGCGGGGGGTGTGGGGCAACAGGAGAGACACGGGGCATGAGCGGGGGGGGCAACAGGAGAGACACGGGGCATGAGCAGGGGTGGGGGGAACAGGAGACAGACATGGGGCATGAGCGAGGGGTGGGGGGAACAGGAGACAGACACGGGGCATGAGTGGGGGGTGGGGGGTGGGGGGAACAACAGACACGGGGCATGAGCGGGGGGTGGGCAGAACAGACACGGGGCATGAGCGCGGGTTGTGGGGGGCAACAGGAGATAGACACGGGGCATGAGCGGGGGGTGGTGGGAACAGGACACAGACACAGGGCATGAGCGGGGGGTGGGGAGAACAGGAGACAGACACGGGGCATGAGCGGGGGGCGTGGGGGGCAACAGGAGACAGACACGGGGCATGAGCGGGGGGTGGGGGGGCAACAGGAGATAGACACGGGGAATGAGCGGGGGGTGGGGGGAATAGGACACAGACACGGGGCATGAGCGGGGGGAACAGAAGACAGACACAGGGCATGAGCGGGGGGTGGAGGGAAGGGGAGAGAGACACACGGGGCATGAGCGGGGGTGCGGGGAGGGGGAGAGACACACGGGGCATGAGCAGGAGTGGGGGGAGGGAGAGAGACACACGGGCATGAGCGCGGAGTGGGGGGGTACAGGAGACAGACACGGGGCATGGGTGGGGGCAACAGGAGACAGACACGGGGCATGAGCGGGGGGTGGGGGGAACAGGAGACAGACACGGGGCATGGGGGGTGGGGGGAACAACAGAGACAGACACGGGGCATGAGCAGGGGGTGGGGGACAACAGGAGACAGACACGGGGCATGAGTGGGGGGTGGGGGGCAACAGGAGACAGACACGGGGCATGAGCGGGGGGTGCGGAGCAACAGGAGACAGACACGGGGCATGAGCGGGGGTGGGGGTGAACAGGAGACAGACACGGAGCATGAGCGGGGGTGGGGAGAACAGGAGACAGACACGGGGCATGAGTGGGGGGTGGGGGGAACAGGACACAGACACAGGGCATGAGCGGGGGGTGGGGAGAACAGGAGACAGACACGGGGCATGAGCGGGGGGTGTGGGGGGCAACAGGAGACAGACACGGGGCATGAGCGGGGGGTGGGGGGAACAGGAGACAGACACGGGGCATGGGGGGTGGGGGGATCAACAGAGACAGACACGGGGCATGAGCAGGGGGTGGGGGACAACAGGAGACAGAGACGGGGCATGAGTGGGGGGTGGGGGGCAACAGGAGACAGACACGGGGCATGAGCGGGGGTGCGGAGCAACAGGAGACAGACACGGGGCATGAGCGGGGGGTGGGGGTGAACAGGAGACAGACACAGAGCATGAGCGGGGGTGGGGAGAACAGGAGACAGACACGGGGCATGAGTGGGGGGTGGGGGGAACAGGACACAGACACAGGGCATGAGCGGGGGGTGGGGAGAACAGGAGACAGACACGGGGCATGAGCGGGGGGTGTGGGGGGCAACAGGAGACAGACACGGGGCATGAGCGGGGGGGTGGGGGGGCAACAGGAGATAGACACGGGGCATGAGCGGGGGGTGGGGGGGAATAGGACACAGACACGGGGCATGAGCGGGCAGTGGGGAGAACAGGAGACAGACACGGGGCATGAGCGGGGGCGTGGGGGGCAACAGGAGACAGACACGGCACATGAGGGGAACAGGAGACAGATACGGGGCATGAGCGGGGAGTGGGGAGAACAGGAGACAGACACGGGCATGAGCGGGGGGAACAGAAGACAGACACGGGGCATGAGCGGGGGGTGGGGGGGAAGGGGAGAGAGACACGCGGGGGTGGGGGGAGGGAGAGAGACACACGGGGCATGAGCGGGGAGTGGGGGGAGGGAGCGAGACACACGGGGCATGAGAGGGGGGTGGGCGGGAGGGAGAGAGACACACGGGGCATGAGCGGGGGTGGGGGGGGAGAGAGACACATGGGGCATGAGCGGGGGGTGGGGGAAGGATAGAGAGACACACGGGGCATGAGCGGGGGGTGGGCAGGAGGGAGAGAGACACACGGGGCATGAGCGGGGGGTGGGCAGGAGGGAGAGAGGAGAGACACACAGGGCATAAGAGGGGGGTGGACGGGAGGGAGAGAGACACACAGGGCATGAGCGGGGGTGGGGGGAACAGGAGACAGACACAGGGCATGAGCGGGGGTGGAGGGAACAACAGACACGGGGCATGAGTGGGGGTGGGGAGAACAGACACGGGGCATGAGCGGGGAGGTGGGGGCAACAGGAGACAGACACGGGGCATGAGTAGGGGGTGGGAGGAACAGGAGACAGACACTGGGCATGAGCAGGGGGTGGGGAGAACAGACACGGGGCATGAGCGGGGGGGTGGGGGGCAACAAGAGAGACACGGGGCATGACCGGGTGGGGTGAACAGGAGACAGACACGGGGCATGAGCGGGTGGGAGGTACAGGAGACAGACAAGGGGCATGAGCGGAGGGTGGGGGCAACAGGAGATAGACACGGGGCATGAGCGGGGGGTGGGGAGAACAGGAGACAGACACGGGGCATGAGCGGGGGGTGTGGGGAGAACAGGAGACAGACACGAGGAATGAGCGGGGGGAACAGAAGACAGACACGGGGCATGAGCGGGGGGTGGGGGAAGGGGAGAGAGACACACGGGGAATGAGCGGGGATAGGGGGAGGGAGAGAGACACACGGGGCATGAGCGGGGAGTGGGGGGAGGGAGAGAGACACATGGGGCATGAGCGGGGGGTGGGCGGGAGGGAGAGAGACACACGGGGCATGAGCGGGGGAGGGGGGAGGGAGAGAGACACATGGGGCATGAGCGGAGGGTGGGGGAAGGATAGAGAGACACACGGGGCATGAGCGGGGGGTGGGCAGGAGGGAGAGAGACACAGGGGGCATGAGCGGGGTGTGGGCGGGAGGGAGAGAGGAGAGACACACGGGGCATGAGCGGGGGGTGGGCGGGAGGGAGAGAGACACACAGGGCATGAGCGGGGGTGGGGGGGAGGGAGAGAGACACACGGGGCATGAGAGGGGGTGGGGGGAGTCAGAGAGACACACGGGGCATGAGCGGGAGGGGAGAGACACACGGGGCATGAGCAGGGGGTGGGAGGGAAGGGGAGAGACACACGGGGCAAGAGCGGGGGTGGGCAGGAGGGGGAAAGACACGGGGCAAGAGCGGGGGCGGGCGGGTGGGGGAAAGACATGAGGCAAGAGCGGGGGTGGGCAGGAGGGGGAAAGACATGGGGCAAGAGCGGGGGTGGGCGGGAGGGGGAAAGACATGGTGCAAGAGCGGGGTTGGGCGGGAGGGGGAAAGAGACAGGGGGCAAGAGCGGGGTGGGCGGGAGGAGGAAAGAGACACAGGGCAAGAGCGGGGGTGGGCGGGAGGGGGAAAGAGACACGGGGCAAGAGCGGGGGTGGGCAGGAGGGGGAAAGAGACACAGGGCAAGAGCGGGGGTGGGCGGGAGGGGGAAAGAGACATGGGGCAAGAGCGGGGGTGGGCGGGAGGGGGAAAGAGACACGGGGCAAGAGCGGGGGTGGGCAGGAGGGGGAAAGAGACAAGGGGCAAGAGCGGGGGTGGGCAGGAGGGGGAAAGAGACACGGGGCAAGAGCGGGGGTGGGCGGGAGGGGGAAAGAGACACGGGGCAGGAGCGGGGGTGGGCGGGAGGGGGAAAGAGACACGGGGCAAGAGCGGGGGTGGACGGGAGGAGGAAGAGACATGGGGCAAGAGTGGGGGTGGGGGGAGGGAGACAGACACACGGGGCAAGAGCGGGAGTGGAGGGGAGGGAGACAGACACACGAGGCATGAGCGGGGGGTGGGGGGAAGGGGAGAGAGACATGGGGCATGAGCGGGGGTGGAGGGGAGGGAGAGAGACACACGGGGTATGAGCAGGGGTGGGGGGAGGGAGAGAGACACACGGGGCATAAGCGGGGGCTGGGCGGGAGGGGGAGAGACACACGGGGCATGAGCGGGGGGTGGGCCGGAGGGGGAGAGACACACTGGGCATGAGCGGGGGTGGGTGGGAAGGAGAGAGACACACGAGGCATGAGCGGGGGTGGGGGGGAGGATCGAGAGACACACGGGGCATGAGCGGGGGTGGGGGGGAGAGAGACACACGGGGCATGAGCGGGGGGTGGGGGGAAGGGGAGAGATACACACGGGGCATGAGCAGGGGGTGGGGGGAAGGGGAGAGAGACACACGGGGCATGAGCGGGGGGTGGGCGGGAGGGGGAGAGACTCACGGGGCATGAGCGGGGGGTGGGCGGAGGGGGAGAGACACACGGGGCATGAGCGGGGGTGGGGGGGAGGTAGAGACACACGGGGCATGAGCGGGGGTGGGGGGAAGGGGAGAGATACACAGGGCATGAGCGGGGGTGGAGGGAGAGAGACACACGGGCATGAGCGGGGGTGGGGGGGAGGGAGAAAGACACACGGGGCATGAGAGGGGGGTGGGGGGAAGGTGAGAGAGACACGGGACATGAGCGGGGGGTGGGCGGCGGGTGGGGAGAGACACACGGACATGAGCGGGGGGTGGGCGGTGGGTGGGGTGAGACACACGGACAAGAGCGGGGGGTGGGCGGCGGGTGAGGAGAGACACACGGACATGAGCGGGGGGTGGGCGGCAGGTGGGGAGAGACACACGGACATGAGCGGGGGGTGGGCGGCGGGTGAGGAGAGACACACGGACATGAGCGGGGGGTGGGCGGCGGGTGGGGAGAGACACACGGACATGAGCGGGGGGTGGGAGAGACACACGGGGGGTGAGAGAGACACACAGGGCATGAGCGGGGGGTGGGCAGCGGGTGGGGAGAGACACACGGACATGAGCGGGGGGTGGGCGGGTGGGTAGAGAGACACAGACATGAGCGGGGGGTGGTCGGGTGGGGAGAGACACACGGACATGAGCGGGGGGTGGGAGAGACACACGGGGGGGTGGGAGAGACACACGGGGCATGAGCGGGGGTGTCCGGGTGGGAGAGACGAGTGGGGCACGAGCGGGGCATGAGCGGGGGTGGGCGGGAGGGAGAAAGACACACATACATGAGCGGGGGGTGGGCGGGAGGGAGAAAGACACACGGACATGAGCGGGGGGTGGGTGGGAGGTCGAAAGACACACGGACATGAGCGGGGGGTGGGAGGGAGGGAGAAAGACACACGGTCATGAGCAGGGGGTGGGCGGGAGGGAGAAAGACACACAGCGTTCGTGTGCAGGCGGCAGATCCCGCTCCTCGGCCCTCTGCTGGCCACCGTGTGCCGATGGCGTGAGCGGGGGGCTGGAGGAAAAGGGAAGACACGGAGCATGAGTGGGGGTGACAAGAAGGACAGACCGGGCATGAGCGGGGGGGTGGGAGGAACAGGAGACAGACACGGGCATGAGCCGGTGTGGGGGACTTACTGTGCAGGCGGGATACAAAGCCTCTCATGTGAGGAACAAAGATGGCGGGCGTCTCTGAAGACAGACGAACTGCACGCTTTCACCGCATCCAATGAGAGAGCACGTCAGATGTCCGCGGACATCACGCAAGCTGCTTGCCCAATCACTGTGCTGTCCGCGGAGCGAACAGGGAAGTGTGTCCGCGAAGCGAACACAGATATCATTAATTTTTTTCACTTACATTTTTGTCATTTTTTTAAAAACTACTGGACAGATTTACACCAAATAAAGCAAAGCACGCTTTCGGGACCAAGCCGCCGCTCCTGACGCAAATTTGGTGTAAATCCGTCCAGCGGTTTGGGCTGTAGGCGTGAGCAAAGTTTTTTCCCATTATGTCTATGGGAAAAAAAAGTTTTGGTGCCCCCCCTATAACTTTTCCCCCCCTGGACGAATCGTCACCAAACTTTGCAAAAACATTCAGAGTGATCCAAAGTTTGGTGAGGATTCATCCAGGGAGAGCGAAGTTATAAGCCGCCCAAAAAGTGCTATTCCTATGTAAACTGCAACTTAACCATAACTACATGGCCACTACCGTCCAGTAGTTTTTAAAAAATGTAGGTACAAAAATATTTGTCATATCTTGACCGTCCAGAGGCCAACGTGAGGTCTGTGAACACCAGACGTGCTCACCGATTGGATGTTGAAGAGTGTGAGGAGCATCATATTTTCTGAAATGCCAGCCATGTTGGATCCATGGACAGCCCTGTGTCCGCGCACAGCGCAGCAAGGGTAAAAGGCATGGGAAACCCATTTAGGGTTATTTGGTGGTGGAAAGAGGGAGTGGGATGGTGGGGAGTGGAAAAAAGATGATATGAGGCTCTTTGCATTTGTGGAAAAGAGCATACGGGTGGCACAATAGTCCTGGGGTTATTTGGTGACTGAAAGAGGGCTTGGTCAGGGTAGGGGAATGACATATAGATGAAATGGAGATGTTTTTATGGGTGAAAAATGGGGTTGGCTGTTGGAGGAGTTCAGGGCGAGTTGTGTTATTCCAATATTTATTCATTGTTCTTCTTATGTATGGTTTAATCATGCTGTGGTGGGTGTGGCCAGATTCTTGGGTGAATAGGCCATGCACCCAAGAATCTGGCCACTGGCCACAACCATTATAATAATATGGGTATAGTAATTGAATCTAGGCACTGTTTACAACCATTATGATAATATGTGTATAGCAATTCTAAGTAGTGTAGGGGCAGTATACAGTATTTGTAATATGGTGACATAATACCATTCAAGTGCAAGTAGAACTTATGATTTCAGTACAATTGAGGGTATAGGTTGAGTTTGTTGTACATGGTAATGAAGGAGAAATATTTGCTTCTTTCTCTGTGAAAAAAAAACAGTATAATATGTTAGGCAGGATAGTTTAAAATGTTTCATTGAATACAATCTCACATATTCATGTACTTTTTAGACCCCCATTATCAGTACATTCTAAGTACTGTGTTTGGAACATCATTACTGTGTGTTCTGCACAGTTGCTGTTTCTGTTTGCATAATCATTGGGTCAATGGGAAAAGAAATCCATACAGAATTGTACTACTATATTTATGTGAATTTATGTTTGACAGTATGTTTGTTTGAAGTGTGATGTACTTAAGGGAATGTTTAAAGTGCACAGATAAGTTTATTTGTTTTTTCAAGCAGTGTTGGAGTAAGAAGAATCATGATGTTGTATTTGAATTGTGGTGTAATGAAGGGTATTTTTGAAGTAGTTAGATACCTGTTGGCATATTCTAACTATTTTGCCTTTCAAAAGTAGCATTGTAGTATTATGGATGTAGTTAGATACCAGTTTTCGTTTTCAAACTGTTGATAGTTTACAGGTTAGTGACTAAATTTAGGTTTTAGGAAAATTAAGTAAGGTTATTTTTTTAAGTACTTAGATACCGGTTTGCGTATTGAAACTGCTTGACATTTTAAAAGCAGCAAGCAGCATTGCAGTACTGTAGATGTAGTTAGATACCACTTGGCATTTTCTAACTGTTGATAGTTTTATAGTTCTGAAGGGTATTTTTGAAGTAGTTAGATTCCTTGTTGGCGTAAACTATCTATTTTGCTTTTCAAAAACAGCATTGTAGTATTATGGATGTAGTTAGATACCAGTTGGCATATTCTAATTGTTGATAGTTTTACAGGTCAGTGTCTAAATTTGGGTTTAAGGAATAATAAGTAGGCATTTGTTAGAATTGCCGGTAATCTCTGTTTTAGAGTAACGGAAGTGTCATGCATTCAAACCAACCACTTATTTTTTTAATATATGGAGTATAGTGACCTGCAGTGGTTGTGGCACCAGTGTGGTAGATTATGCCTACTGTTGCCTACTGTTGTACTGCCCTAAGATGCCCTGCCAAGTTTTCCAGGCGTGTTCTTCACCCTTTCTGCAGATACAAGACTCAGGGAAGGAAAACCGCCCAGAAACTACATTTCCCAGCAGGCCGTGTGTGACACGAGTCTGCTGGCGGAAGAAGGGCCACACCTGCACTCGTGCGCATGCACGAGCCGCGCCCTGGAATCGCTGCTCGCAATCCTGGCTATCAACGAGAGAAGACGTGTTCCCCGCGAGCTCCTGGTGGCACGCCTACACGGGGCGCCCGCCCGCCTGCATCCATACCCCAGGCCCCGCGTACACTAAGAAGCTAAGTAGAAGCCTATTTTACTTGGGGACAGCTGATTCTTCATTGGAAGGGAGACACGCTACGCACCACCGGGAATGTTAGCTGTTACTGCCTAGAGTCACGAAAAACATAGGAGGCGCGACCAAAACATGTTAACCCTTGCATGATATGCATGACTAATTCTTCCTTGATTACAATAGCGGTGAAGTAACCGCACCAGTAACCCAGTTTTTAACCCTTAGGGAACATTCTTAGGAACGGCTTTTCACACGCACGTGTACTGACTTTACTTTGCTCCTTTCAGCTGCAAAACGAAATGAACCAGGGACCTTGAAACTCACACAGAAGCCAAAGCTAAGTGTATTTGCACACTGAGTGCACATTGTTTGTTATCCTCGCATGGGGTAATGTGGGGAATCTATTGCCTTGCAAGGTTGGGGCATGCCTACATGAGGTAATGTGGGGTTCTGTCACTGTGCTAATGGGGGGTCTTGCCTACATGAAGCAATGTGGGAAGGGTGCTAGAGCTGCCTGTGTTTGAAGGTGTTTAGCCAATTGTTGGTGTAAAAAAGTAACTGCCGAGGAAGATACTGGTTAGAGGCTCTAGTACAAAGGCCTCCAACTAAAGAGGACACATAGAGTGTTAGTGGAGTGACTGTGGAGTGAGTGCTTCTCTAAGTCCCCCTACCCATCCATTATATTTCCCTAAACCTCTTTCCGGTCACCCTGAACTCCCTCTAACTATCCACTCATCGGACCCTAACCCTCTTTCCCCCAAGGGTTTCGGTGGCCTACGGTTCTAACATCACTTGTGCCAAGACCCAATGGGGAGGTAGGTGTTTGTGCTGCCTCCCAAGAGGATCAAGAACCTGACACATGCCTGTGAGTTCAACCTTAAAAGCATTAGCATGAGATATTGGCTATGTGAGTTTATGTGCATGGTGAACAATTGTCTAAATTACAAAAAGTGCATAATAATGCATGATTTGCATTTTGCACCAGCTGATGAAATTTAATGAATTCATAATTTGGTATAGATACATGCACACATCGTTCATTAGGGATGTGCTTTTGTGAAACATCATTGCAGAGACTGCATGGATGTTTCCACGTGTATGAAATCTGGTTTATGGTTTCCAGTACTTGCAGTAAGTATATTAGAAATTATTGTGGATGTTCCTGTGTGTTTGTGGTGAATTCTACTGTTCCTGTACAATAGTCCAATTCTTGCCTTATTCCTGAGACACTGTAACTGTTGTCAGGATTATGTGTGGCATTTCTATGAAGGACGAGCATTTGCAAACACAAAAGGTCGGAGTCCTTGACGTAAATGTTTTGAACAATTGGTGGCAATTGGAAGAGAGGATTGATTGCTACATTTGCATAGTAGTTCACACCAATTGTGGTGGAAAATTTAAATGGACCAGAGAGTTCTCTCTCTGTGTCATTTACTGGACCTCCACTTGTTTTTTTAGAAGAAATATTTCTCTTTTTATCTTCTGACGGATGTGCAGTTCTGTTTGCACTAGACAGTTTTGTGGTTGAACTGCTTGATGGAGTAGCAGTTGTGTTTTGTTTCTTTGGTGGTATTGTTGGGAGATCTTTTACAAGTTTTGTTTGCATTAATTTTCTTTTTAAAACTTTAGCTTTTTGAGGAACAGTCTACATATCTCGATGGGGTGTGTAGAGTGTACGTAGTCTGTTGTACTCTTGGATGTTAGGAATGTCAGCCTTGACTTTTTTTGCATCAAATTTGACTAGGAGTAGTCCTTCGAGTGTATGTAGACATGAAAGTGCTACATAACACATACCTTCTATAAAGATTGTGCTGCCTATATCAATCAATGCTTAATCTAGGGGTAGACCTTTCAATTTGTGAATAGTCACAGTATATGCAAGAGACAGAGCGAATTGTTCTCTGCATACATACATGTCTTCAAAAAGATGGAATCGTGCTGTTGAGCGCCCTATTATTTTAATTTCTGCAAGTTCGTCAAAGTGGATGTTGACAAACCAAATGTTGTTGTCATGTGGATATGTCTGGAAGCCAATAACTGTACCAATTGCTCCATTGACTAAACCTTGTTCTACGTCAAGGTTACGTTTAAGAATTACTCTGCAGTTTACACACAACATTAACATTTTCTCCAATCGAGATGTGTTGGAGATAGATTTTTCTAAGCTATTTAGTCGTGCTGTTTCCTGTTGACACATAGGGAGTGTCGTCCTATGTACTTCCAGTTTGTCTGTTGATTTAATATGCAGTATAGGTTGCATTTCTTTTTTTTTTTTAACATTGTCTCGTTGAATTGACTACAGCTTACTAGGGTTGGCATTAAGGACATGCATTTTTTATTTTGTTGAGTTCATTTTTCCATGGCATCAGGAGCATATGTGTTATGCATATATAGCTCATGGATTAGTGTACTATTTAAGATGGATTTTGCATCTTTAGTAAGCAGACCAGTTCTAATGCTTTTTTAAAATATTACCATAGGTGAGGTATGCAGTCTGATGTATGTTTTGAGTTAGTTCTTTGTACTGGGAATATTGCCAGAGAATTCCATTTCCTATGCTGCTGAGTGTGTTGCAGCATTGTTTCTGTCCTAATGTTTTAAAAATAGGGTCACCTTTTACCAGTGCTAACTGTTGGAGGTCTCTGAAAACAATCATGTGTTTTCCTCCAAACAGTTCTCCGTAGTCTGTTTTTAGGACTTCTGATAATTTGTTGTATTCTAATTTGTTTTGGTGTTCTACTGGAAGGAGCAGTAGTCGGTGTAAAGTTACACCTCCTCTGTTGTAGGAAGCTAAACCTGTGGGGGCTATTACAACAGCTGAAAGGTTCTTTGTTAAGTTTTGTACACATTTGCTGATGATTTTAATTAAGAATGTTTTCCAGAACCAGCTACACAACTTACATAGACGAGCAGAGGTTTATCATTTTTACTGCTACAAGTTTTAATTTCATGTTTAAAACCATGGTCAATTTCTTCAGTGACTTGTAGATAAATGGTGAGTTCCTCATCATTTAGCTGTGATTTCAGCACTGACAAGTCTGCTTTGGATTTTTTATATTGATACATGGTATTTTCTCCTTCAATTATGGCCATTTCTGATCATTTAGAATGATTGGTTCTCCAAGTGGTTCTTGGCTTCCTGTAAGGGAATGTTGACTGCATTCAGGAGTGTTTTTATCTAGTTGAGGTTCAATGTCTTCCTCTTGTTGGAGTTCATTGTCCAACATTTCTTTGTATGTTTAAAATTTACATTTGTTATACTGCTTTCATTTGCAATAAATGCAGTTTTAAATGAGTTATGGATACCTAATAATTCTTCTTCTTTTCTCCATGGCTTAAAAAGCTGCAGTAGGGCCAGTTAATAAAGTTCCCTATGTTGTGGAGTTCTGTATTATAATTTTATGTGATTAATTAGGCTGGGTTTGGTAAGGCTTCCTTCAAAAGTTGAGACTACATATTTTCCAGTTGTCTCATCTGGTTTGACATTATTTTTGTAGGAATAGTTTTGGGCAATGTGGAACAGACACATGCTTTCTAAAGCAGCATTTCTGTTTGGATAGTATATGTCCAGTAAATCGTTGTTTAAAATATTCTGGCTGTTGGAATCATTTGTGGCTGTTGTTTCTATCTCTTGGTAGGATATGAGTACTCATTTTCTGGATGAAGCTGGATCAGGGTTTAGCAAGACAATGTAGTCAGATTTGCCATATAAGCTTGTACCTGTTAAATGGTCTGCAGCTTCGTAGCACCTGCATTCTCTATGGGAGAGCATTTTTATACCGAAGCTGTACAATTTATGTGACAGTGTTTTATCAGATGAAATGTCATCCCAGAGGTATTTAAGCTCTATTTTCATAGCTTTGGTGGGATAGGCTGTGACATATCTTGCAACAGCAGTGGAATGGTCTGCAACATATTGTCTATCTATATTTGCATTCCACAAGTGGGCAATGATAGCATTATAATCATTGATATCCTTTGATGCTTTGTCCCTTTTAATGTTGTATGTGTTTTAAGGCAATTTGCCTTTTACACCGTGTCTAACAGAAGACATGAAGCTATTTGCTAGTCCTTTTTCGCAAACTGGTCTAGGGAAGCCAAAGAGATATTTGATATAGTATTTCCCCGTTTTATATCTCTTTCAGCAGTATTTGCCACACTTATGTTTTTGGAAGCGTAAGATTTGTGTACACTATGTGTGGGTTCTGAAGGGATGTTGCAGGTTTTGTATTTTTCTGTAAATTGTAAAACGGTGGCATCAGTGTCATGGCCAAATTTCGAGCAACTTTTATCGACAAAAGCATGTGGATGTGTTGTGCTTCTCTCGATTGATATTCTTTTCTCAAAAAGTAATGTTGTACTTCTCAGAGTAGAGGGGTACTTTTATTGCAGATGAAGTGCAGCTTGGCAATAACGTGATGATGAAAGTACCTTACCAGCTCGGCAGGGTCAAGACAACAAAGTACTTCTGATGTTTTTATATTTATTTCTTCTTTAGTTTGGTTTGCTATGCGTAAGAAGTCAAGCAAGTCATCCCATGCATATTCTGTACAACTTAATTTAACAAACCATCTAGGTGGCCCTAGGTTCCTTAGCATACAACATACATCAGTGTACTGTCGGAACCAGTATTGTTTTGTACCACGCATGTTTGCCAAGAGATGAGTGATACTTGACTGCAAAACTTAATCTTTGTCTTTTATCTTTTGAAGCAGTTGGTAGCAGACATGTTTAAAAAATTGGAGCCTGTTTTTAATGTGTGTGCAACTCTATAACATAAAGTTGCTAGTACACGTTCAAACAGGAGGTGGAAAATGTATTATACGTTTTGTCTGAATTTGGAATCTTCAGAATACATTCGTAAAGAGCGATATTCTTATGCACTAATTTGTGTGGGTCTTTCATTATATCTTCCTCCATTTCCTGTAGGAAAGATTAGAGGAAAAGAACGTGTTTCAACACTTTTCATTCCATATGCTCATTGGAGATAATTTTTCTTGACGCATTTGATATGTTTCTAATGCATCGTCTATGGTTTATTTGGAGTGCAGTGGGTGAATTGTATACTGGTCCAAAATGGTGGTTGCAGTAATAGGATCTACACGTTCAAATTGCCCAGTTGGTGGTGAATCCTCAATTAATTGGATGGTTGCTCTTAATTTCTCCTCTATGTTTATATCTTTGCAGTATTGATTGTTTTCTTTAAGATATTGTAGGGCTTGTCTAACCTTGTTTAAGTTCACTAGTTGTTGCCAAATTATTTTGTCTTTGGTTGATGCACCCACTATTATATCTACTATTTTTGTGCTCTTTTTATAAAAAAAGTTCTGCGACAACATACACATACTTGGTCTGGTATTTCATGAGAGGTGTTTTGAAACTTTGTTATTTCTTTTTTGTATGTGCGTGTTAGGAGGTTGGTCTTCGTAAGGTTTTCACTCATGTTTTCTAAAGTTGGCGAATTTTCTGAGTGTTCTTCACTTCCAAAATATTTACTTTGGATGTGGTGTATTTGTTGAAGGAGTTATTTGGCTGTTCCATGTAGGAGTATGTTATTTAAATGTTGCAGTTGTAAAGCAGGACTATTAGCATAGCATAGTCACTGCACAAGATTCCGTATAGTGAAATGGTGTGTTGCTAACATTTTGATGTGGTGGAAGGTGCTTTTACAAGCAGTTCCTGAAATGCAGGCTAATGAGTGCCCTCGCAGTCAAGTGTAGTTGTGCACTGGACAGGAGTTCATGGTTTGCAAAGTTTTTATTATACTTTTGTGTTTTAGTTTTACATACTGATCGAGGGATTGTTGTAAAGAATTTAATAGTAGTTAGAGTACGTTACACATTGAGCTGCATGCCCATTTGTACACTGGACAAATTGTTTGGGCGAAAGGAACAGTTGGTTGGAAGTTTGCTGGGGACTTTTTTTCTATAGGGATTTTTGTGCCATAATGGTGTGTCTGCTACCATTTCATACATCTTGTTTATGAGCTTCTTCATTGAATTATGGTTCTGTGCTGCTTGTGTGAATCCATTCACGTGCACAGAAGTTTGAAAAGGTCTCTATGTTGACCTTTTGCATGTTTAGAAGTACATTTTGTAATTTACTGATTAATTTAGTTAGTGGTTTCATGCTGTTTAAAATTAACATAATAACTTTCTTTTTATTAGAAATGTGCTGTCAATTAGAGCTTCGAGGATTAGTCTTCTGCAGTAATTTTTAAGGGTGGAGCATGACTTTTCAGTTGTTTTTAAAAGATTGTAAAATACTCTACGGTGGAACATCTTTTGGAATGCTTACTGGGGCTATGTTACCATTGTTAGATATGTGGTTAGGTTTATTCTTAGGTGTGCTCTTGTTTATAAAAAATCTTTAGTTTTAGTTTTAGTTTTTGGAGGAGCTTTACTTTTTTAGTGGTTGCTGGATTAGTGTTGTTGAGTGATGTTATCAGCAATTTTGTTTGAATATTGTCTATCAATTGTTTTAGAAGATGATGACTATATGGCTTGCTTTTATTCTTATCTGCTATTTTTTCTTTGTTTTCTATGGAGTTGCTTTTTATTAAGCATTCTGTTCAGTCTGTTGGAAAAATAGAAAGTGTGGGTTTGAAAGTTGTGCAATATATATCTATGTATTGTGACTGGGTGTGTGAATTTGATGGTCGACATAAATACAGGTCTGTGTGTTTGTGTAATGAGATAATAGTTGTGGGCAGGAAGGTTGTAAGAGTAACTGTGTTTAGGGGTGTGAAGGGCTTGGGGTAGTGAGTAAGAGAGTTGTGGTGTGAATGAATACGTAGGGACATTATGATGTTTGAGGAGAGTAGTGGGTGTTATAATGATGTTGTTTAGATGAGAATGGAAAGAGTGTGCATACTGAAATGTAATGAGTAATAGTGAAATACATGTTGATGATTCGAAAGGAATACTGTAGGCTAATATATTGCAAAAGTGCATGGGTACCATAATAAAGAGATTAATAGTATAGTAATGTACTTATTTGAAGAGTAATCTTCTGGATGGTGTCTTCAGTCATTTTCTTTTTTCCTGTAATTATAAAAGAAAGTTAGTGGGTATATATGGTAATGGTGAAGTACGTTTAGTAAGAGAGGTTGTTATTTATGAATGTAGGAGGAGTTGTTGGGAAATAGAGTTAATAAAGTTATGTTTTGGATAGTCTAGTGAAGTATTTTATCTATGTTGTTATAGAATTGAAGTATGAGTAGTGCTGTTTGGATGATTAGAAGGAAAGGGGAACAATGGGTGTAAGGAAAAGGTGTATATGTAGGTTACTTTAATGCTCCTGAGTTTAATGAAAGAAGTGCTGTGTTTGTGGTGCAATGTATTTATAATATGTTGCAGTATAATTAAGGAATAGGGAAATTGTGGCCTAGTGGTAATGTAATGGTGGATTGTTGTTGCAACAGTGTTTGGTGGCTTAAAGTAGAGGTTAGAAAAGCAGAGTACTTTATATGTAAGGTGAAGTGTCAGATATAGATACGTTGGCAGTAAATACATATGTGTAAGCAGGTTGAGAATGGTGGCAGTGCAAGGGTTGTAATGAGTGAGGTTGGAAAGTGTGTCATTAATATGGAATGAACAATAGAAAATGATGACTGTAAAAAAGTTATTTAGGGGCATTTTTATGAAAGATAACAAATGGATATGAGCATTTAAAGCAGCACTGTGTGTAACTGTGTTGTAAAAAAGAAAAGAAAAATAGAGGTTAACGATTTGTACAACCTGTTTGAGGGGTACTTGTTGTGTGGAGGTTTAATATGTTGGCAGTGGATGTGTACTTGCAAACTGGATCTGTTACAATATGTAGGTGCTTATCAGGTCTTGTTTTTTGCTTTGTGTTCTGGGAGCTGTAGTTGCAGTTCTTTCATTAGAAACGTTGGACTACAAGTCCTAGAATGTAGAGAAAAAAATCAGACTGGGTAGATTGTCACGGGAATTTCTGTACAATGTTCATGAGAGGAGGGGGAAGGGAGTGAGGTTTCATCATACCCTATTTTATTTAAATTGAGAAAATTTCATGTAGATGATTGGTTGGGAGAAGGGGAACGGATACAGGTACAAGAAGAGCAGTGAAAGCAAACATTTTCCTTGACATGATTTTTATATTTGTATTTATTAAGTTTATTTAGCGCTTTACACCACTACACTTTACATTATAACAACATGAATACATAGAATATGATAAACTAGAAGCATAATTCAAACAGACAAGCCATTGAAAGACAGTATGTAGAGCAATTTACCTATGTGAAATACGAATGAAGGAGGGAGGAGGAGTAAGGGGAGCGATGAGGGGAGTCGGGCGGGGAATAAGATGGAGTATTAAGGGGAGCAGAGGAAGTGTAAGAGGGAGGTGATAGAGAAGTGTAATGGAGTGATGAGGAACGTGAGGACGGGAAAGGAGAAAAGATTTCAAGGAGGCGCGGAAGGAGGAGTAGGAGGTAATGGAGCGGATAGAGAGAGGTAAGGAGTTCCAGTGTAGGGGGGCAAGGAGTTGAAAGGAACAAAAACAAGATGAGGAAGAAGGGGAGGGAGGAACAGTAAGTAGGAAGAGATCAGCAGAACAGAGGGAGTAAGAGGGGGTGTAGAAGGAAAGGAGAGTGGAAAGATAGGGGGGAGTGAGTTCATGAAGTGATATAAAAACAAGTAAGAGAAAGTGAAATTTAAGTTGGGAGTGAAAGGGAAGCCAGCCAAGGTAAGAGAGTGAAGAGGAAATGGAGTCATGAGGAGCAAGAAGACAAAGGATGCGGATGGCAAAGTGGTAGAGGGATTTAAGGGGAGCAAGATGAGAGGCAGGGAGACCAAAGAGGAGAGAAAAGGTGAGAATATATGAGGGAAGAGATTAAGAGTTTAGTAGCCTGGAAGGTGAGGGAGGAATGAATTTTACTAATGTTGAAGAGGTGGTAGCGACAGGCATGAGAGGTAAGAGAAATGTGGTGGGTAAAGGAGAGCGAGGAGTCAAAGTGGAGACCTAGATTGTGTAAGAGGATTCAATTCAACACTACAGCTAAGTCAATGCCTAGTCTGGGATACTGAATGGAAACCCTTATTGATATATCTTTACGCCCAGTTCATGCGTTCTGGATGACTACCCCTATATAACACCCCTCTCTTGGAATCCCCCTGACCCCACTGAGCCAAGAGTTAGTTCTGTTTTGCAAGTTTAAAAGGTTTATTTGATAATTTAAACAATAGATATATATATATATCACACTTTATAATAAATTAATAATTGAATATCACACTTAATCTGAGCAGTAATCAATAATGGATAGTCCGGCACTAGCACACTTCTTTATAATCAATGATGAGTGGTTATAGGATGGATAAGATAGCAACAATACCTTTATGGTTTCAAATGGATGCAAGGTGGAATGAAATTGCAGTACAGAAATACTCAATATGATTTCAACAAAACAATGTAATCACTTTTCTCTGGCAATCCACTCCCCCCTTTATGCAATGCAAGGAAATGGAAGGAAAGCACACAGTTCTCAGAAATGCAATCAAATGTAATTCAGTTCACCCCAGCAAGCTTAGACTACAGAAGTTTGAAACACAGGCCCAAAATGCTTTTATATGTGCTGGCAATGAAGTGAAAAATATGCTAAAATGCTTTTAATTCCCTCTAGAGGTTCAGGGTGAGTGGTATCTAGTTAATATTAGTCCAGGCTCACTCTAGCAATGATTCAGGGATGGTTCTTAAGAGGCAAACGAATTTTTAGCAAGGAAAGCAAGGAAGCTGCTGTTTTCACACGTGGCTGGATTTTTAACCAAATCGCAAATCGCGGTAAAATTTGCGAGTGTGAGAATCGTGATTATGGCAAAAGTATGAGGAGTAGGAAGTCGGTTCTAGGCTTGTTGAGAAGTCGAGATTCTAAGCTTTCGGAGGAAAGTAGAACCAAGTTTCTAGCCCAAACGGTTCCAGAGGTACGGACGATTAAATAAAGGTAGTTTTTTGGATTTGAAATTTTAAAAGTTCAAAGCGACAGGTTACAGCTTGCAGATAGAAAATGACAGGTGACAGCTTTGCAAATGACAGGTGACAGTTAGGAGGCAGTTCTGGTTAGATTAAAATAGATTGAATTATATTATTTTAAATAAGAGATTGGTTCTGCACAGTTCTGCTAGGTACTCACAATAGATTTTTTAATTAGAATGGGCCTCGCCACGTATCTGGTCAACAGGTTTTCTTCACTCGCCACGGACGGTCTCTGCGCACAGCGTCTGGGTCAGCTCTACTCTGCTGGTCTGGTCTGGGTCTCTGGTTCTGATCAGGTCTGTGGGTCCGGATACAGCGGTCTCCGGTTCAGCTGGTCTCTCTCTGGATACAACACTGCTCTCTGGCAAATGGCAAGAGTTCTTGCAAAGAATTCAAACAGCTCGCCTGGCTGTGAATAGTTGCAATGATTTGAGGCCTGCTAAAGAGGGATTTAGCTTGTAGTTGACCTCTCTGCTACAAATTCTGGAGTAAAGTCTTGGTCTCTGAAGGTGGATAGATTGAAGTCTCTATGTTGGCTCTCTGGAGGTTGATGGAGGTAAAGTATGGATTTTCCCGGCAGAGCGTCCCGCAGCAGATGGAATAGAATGTCTCTATCCGTCCTGACTGTCTGCTTTTATGTGTTTTGAAAGTGGGTGGAGAGGCTAGCTTTCTAGGCCCTACCCCTCTCCACTTGTCATTGGCCACTTCCTCCTCTTCCGCATGATGAGGTCTGTTTATGATACAGAGAACCCACCCCTGTCAACTTTACACACAATCTATATCTGATCCAAATACATACTTCCCCGATAGACAGTTGTTTGGCATTGCATACACACATCATGCATTTACTGATGGTAGCCCCTGTTCCAATTCTGTCGTTTCTAGGAGCTTGGGTTAAAAAATGGCAACATATTTCACTTTTTGGTCGGGTTACCAATATTGGATTTGTCCCCGCATTTACACAAATGTTCGCAAAGCATGCAGGCATTAATTGATGAAGTATCAGACTTTTCACATGCAGACATTTTAAGTAATACCCTCTTAACTGCTAGTTTGCCCCCAGATCATACCACCGGTTCTAAAAACCTCTTAAAATGTGGCCAGAAAAATCACAAGAATTATGGTATCATTTAAATAATTATGACAAGTCCGTACTATGAGTTATTCATCTTTTTCTAAAACCATATTCTGGCTAGAGGGGTGTGTCTTTTCAGGTCACATGGTACAGAAACCAGTCTTTCCACTTTCTTCAAGCTCAGCCTCTGTCTCCAGTTTCTCCCCCTCCCAGTTTCTGCCAAGAGGAAGCCACTTTTATGACCCCTGCAATAAACCATCTGCCTGGGTGAAGGGGGTTGCATTGTTCAGAGGAAGCCATTTTACGACACCCCCAATAAACCATGTGCTTGGGTCTTAGAAGGCCCATTGTTCAAGCTCCTGCAGTGTGTAGGGGCTCCCCTTAATTCAATTATCAGAGAGATGGCATATCCTTAGTGTGGCCAGCAGGAAACAGCCAGGCCTGGGAAGTTACCGTGAATCAAGTTTCACTCCTGATGGGGGTAGTTGCCAGGCAAAATTGGAATCTCTTTAAGCCAGTTTTTAGCTACATGTCATTTCTGTTCCCAGTTTAAATCAAACATACAATTTTTACACATGCAGCTACAATGCTGATTCTAAGTGCAAAACTATGACATTACAGTTACAGACTATGTGACACTCAAAAGTAGGTCACTCATTTATTTTAACATTTGGATTTTTAGTGTCTGTAGTTCAGTTTAACTTAAAACTGCTGCCTTCATAGCTCAGCTATTTCTGTTATAAACACTGTTCTGGGCTCTTCATCTTTCCGGATTCTGTAAGCACACAAAACTTCATTCTGCCAAATGTCTGCTGGTGTTCAGTGAAATTTTTTGAATATCCTGCAATGTTTAAAATGGGCATTTGAAGCTTGCATTCAAGGAAACACAGGGTGGTTTTAAAGCGCTTTGAAGCTAACCGGCGCTGCTGTTTTCCCTTTGGCAACCCATTTTACTCATGGCACCCCTGGACCATCACGCTCGCACTGGTGGGTGGTAGGTCAGGTGACCATTTTAATGTGCGCAACAACTGCGCGGTTTTCCTGGATTCTGGCGCACATGTGGGCTCTTTCGGGCATCTTGGATTTCCTAAGCCCACAGCACCAAATGTTGTAGCATAATAGTCCAAACGTGGGTCAGAACACCCAACAATTGCGAGCATGGGCAGAAAAGGAAGATTAGAAGGGGGAAAGTGAATGAAAGAAGAGGGAGATAGAGGGGGCGTATTGGAGAGAAAGAATAGGACTTCAGTCTTATCAGTATTGAGGGAGAGAAAGTGGGATAACATCCAGTTTTTGATAGCAATAAGACAAGAAGAGAGATTAAGGTGGAGGTCAGGAGTGAAGGAAGAGAAGGAAAGGAAAAGCTGGGTGTCATTAGCTTAGAAATGGTGAGAGATACCGAAGGAAGAGATGATGGTGGCAAGAAGGGAGGTGTAAAGTGAGAAAAGGAAAGGGCCAAGAACAGAGCCTTGTGGACCACTGTAGTCTGAGGGGAGAGTAGGGGGGGTGTGACCAACCCACGAAACAGCGAAAGAACAATTGGAGAGGTATGAGGAGAGCCAATCGAGGACAAAGCCTTTGAAACCAACAGAAGAAAGAGTGCTGAGGAGCAAGGGATGATCAACGGTATGAAAGGCCGCAGAGAGGTCAAGGAGGACCAGGGCAGATGATTGCCTAGAGTAGCGAGGGGTGAGAAGGGAGTTGAGAACATATGTGAGAGCAGTTTCAGTGGAGTGTTTAGGGCGGAATCCAGATTGTGAAGGGGGAAGGAGAGAGAGATTGGATATGAAAGCAGAAAGTTGGGAATAGAGTAGTCATTCAGGGAGCTTAGAGAGGAATGGAAGAAGTAAGAATGAAATAAAGTTGGATGTAAGAAGGGGGTTGGAAGAGGGTTTGTTCAAGATGGGGATAATGGTGGTGTGTTTGAAGGCTGAAGGTAAGGTGGCAGAGGAGAGACAGATATTGAAGAAGGAGGTTAAGTAGGGAACAAGCAGAGGGTAGATCTTAGGAATAAGGGGGGTGGCAAGGGGATCAGAGGGGGCAGCAGTAGAGTGAATTTTGGAAAGGAGGAGGGAGTGACAGGAGAGCAGTCAGATACGCAAGTGGAGGAGGAGGTGAGAGGAGGGAGAGGAGGGGAATAGGAAAGGGAGCAGAGAATGTTTTGGCCTAGGGAGAGGATTTGGGGGGTGAAAAAGTCAGCAAAGTCTGAAGGAGAGAGCAGAGAAGTAGCTGAGAGGTCAGGAGTGGGCGGGGAGAGAAGACGAGAAAGGGTCTGAAAGATGCGACGAGGGTGAGAGGCTTGTGATTGGAGAAGGTTAGAGAAGTAGGAGCGTTTAACAGAGCTGAGTCAAGTGTCATAAAGAGAGTGCAAGTGAGTGGTATGAGAAGTAGGAGGTTTGGTTAGGGGATAGCCATGGTTGAGAAGGTTTGTGGATAGGGTGGAAAGAGGAGAGGGGGTAAAGTTGATCGAGGCTAGAAGAGATAGAAGAGGAGAGGAAGGATAAAGCTTCATGAGCCGAGAGAGCGGAGAAGTCAAGAAGAGGAGGGGGGAAGAGCAGGAATCGAAAAAAAGAGAGAGGGTGGAGCCAGATGAGTGGGTAGGTGAAGTAGGTAGGGGGAGAGAGGAGGTAGGAGTCAAGGATAGAAAGAAGAGGGAAATGTTGATGGGAAGTGGGGAGGTGAAGGTTAAAGTCACCGAGTACAGTGAGGGGACAGGGGGAGGTGGGGTTAGAGAGAGGAGGTGGTCAGGGTCATCGTAGAAGGAGGAGAGAGGGCCAGGGGGTCTGTAGATGATGAGAAAGGAAATAGTGTGGGGAGAAGTGAAGGATTTGTACAGGTATTCGAAGGAAGGGAAGGTAGGAAGAGGCGTGGAAGGGGGAGGAGAGACATTTAGGATGGAGGAAAAGACCAATGCCACCACCACGACCAGAAGAACGTGAGACATGAGAAAAGGAGGATGAGAAGGTAGAGAGAGAAGCGGGTACAGTAGTGAGGGGGGGGGATCCAGGTTTCAGTGATACAGAGAAAATGAAGGTTAAGTCGGAAGAACATGTCCAGAACAGCTGTTGTTTTATTGCAGAAGGATCTGGCATTCCATAGGGCAATATTTATGACACTGGAGGGGCTGACGATAGGGGGGTAAATGAGGTTAGGTTGAAGAGGGGGAGGAGGTAGAAGGGGTGAGTAGGGGAAGAGGTTGTGTGCAGGGATGGTCATGAAGATAAGGGGAGCAATAGAAGAAGAAGGAAGTGGGGGTTGGGGGCAAGGGAGCAAAGAGAAAGGTTGGTGAGGAGAGTGGAGTCCAGAAACGTGCATGACAAGGGGGAGTTAGTAAAGATGTTAAAGAGGGCAGGAGAGTGGAGAGAAGTAGCGTTAGGAGAAACGGGAAGAAGGGAGAGGGGTTTTGAAGAGGTTAGAAGTCATTTCAGAGTAGAGAGGGCCTGCAGTGTTAAAGTCAGTAAGTAACTTGTGCGTAGCAGCAGATGTGACAGGGAAATGGAGAGAGAAGGCACGGGTCAGGGGGGAACACGCAAGAGGTAGGGGAGCAGGAGGGGAGGAGAAGTAATGGTCCAGGCAAGTACGTATGCTAGCCAAGAGACCCTGGCAGGAGAAGCAGATCTTAAGGAGAGGGAATGCAGCAGGCAAGCAAGTACGTGGCAACAGATGCGGCAGGGGTGGAGATAGCTGAGCAGCCCTAATGAGCACTGCTCGAAACAGCAATTCTGGGCGAGTCAAAGAGTCATCACAACAGTTCAAGACAGCATTGTCGGAGGAGTGGTAGAGTCAGCACCCGAGAGGACCAGAGCAGTAGAGGATTGCAGGGGACAGCCAAAGCTGCCACGCGTCTTGGAGACGTTGGAGGGGCAAGGCACTACCTGAATGTCAGAGTAGCTGCTTGCCAGGAGGAGCGGAGAGGAGGAGGATTATTGGAGGAAGGGTTCAAACACAGCAGTTCCACCTCAAAGGAGGCCGGTGGAGTCAGGAGTGTGTGTGGCCACTGCAGACATGCGTCCATTAAGGCTGAAGGCAGGCAGACCTATGCAGGCCAGTGTGAATCTGGGTGGCAGAAGAGGACGGAACCAGAGCAGGCCAGTGGAGGGTCCAGGTGGCGATAAGAGCCGTGAGACCAGGACGGAGCTGGCAGCCGGCATCTCATGTCCTAGGAGGGTTGGAGGCGGAAGAAGAGAGGACCAGTGTAGAACGGTGGAGTGCCCAGGAGGCTGAAGGCAGTCTGTGAACTGGAGGGGTAGGCAGCCACAGCAACTTGCGTGGTTGAGCTAAGGATGAAAGAAACAAAGTTGATGGTAGGGGCTCAAACGGCCCCTACCACTGTGCACTGCTAAGACTAACATCTAGGACATCAACATGACATCTAAAATGTCATTAATGACATCACTGATGTCCCTTTAACAACGTTTTTTCCGTGAATATATATTTAGACAGAAATGTTTGAATAAACTGACATCCCTCCAAACTGGATGTTTTGGGGAAATTTGCAAAACGTGTTTTAATTTTTTTAACATTGCGATTTTGTCTCAAAACAAGTATATATTATACAAAATAAGAACAATATTCATAAAGCATTTTTAAAAAAACAAAAAAACAAATACAATACAGAATAGGATACACATACATTAGTCCAGATTACTTTCCCTAAATATAGCAGTAACCATTTTTTTTCATAATAATAGAATATAGCAGAGTATATAGGAAAACATTGGTAAAGTGCCCTGTGCATTGTTCAAAATCTATAATTAAAATGATTAAACTACATATTTTGTAGAACAGACTGCAGAGGAAATACTTATAAAATGCATTGAAATAAGGCATTCATAAAACAAATTAGTTTACCCTGTGATAAATTAATTATCTGCAAATATTATATTAATGCTATTGTTAGTGGTATTTTATGTCCTCTAGATAGGCATACTCAGAAGCCTTGTTCTCTAGCAGCCCCTCCTCCACATTAACAAAAGTCCTAAGCATTGCTATTCCTATATTATGCTACTTAGAACACTCTATTAACAAGTGCTTTAAGGATTGAGCCACAAGTGATTTCCCACAGAAACAACATCCCCCATCTGACTCAGATAATGTATTGGGTAAGGCCAACATTTTTCCTGTTGGCAATAGGTTCAAAAGTTAATTTAAAAAAAGTGCTAATAGAGAGAATACCCGTAGCTTGACAACTGCTTGAGGGATTGTCACCAAACTAGAAACAACTTGAGTATAACCAGTCAAAGATACTCCTGTTTTTGGTGTGGTGTAAATGGTGTAAATCAATCCAGTATTTTTTTTTAAATGATGGAGCAGGGCAGTCCTCAGACCCCAAAAACCTTTATATATTACACAGCCACGGTAGTGGTTGTGTAGTTATGGTTAAGTTTCTATTCCCATAGGAAGAACACTTTTTGGGTGGCCTATAACTTCGCTCCCACTGGACGAATCCACACCAAACTGTGCAAGGAAAGTATATGGGCCACTCTGAATTGTTCTGCAAAGTTTGGTTGGTGAGGTTTGGTCCAGGGGGGGCAAAGTTATAGGGGGGGGTCCCATAACTTATTTTTTTCCCATAGACTGAATGGGGAAAAAACTTTGCTCATGCCTACAGCCCAAACCACTGGACGGATTTTCACCAAATTTGTGGCAGGAGCAGCGGCTTGGTCCCAAAAGCGTGCTTTTGTAAATTTGGTGAAAATCCGTCCAGTAGTTTTTTAAAAAATGACCAAAAAGTAGGTCACAAAAAATTTGTGATATCTATGTCCGCTCTGCGGACATATTTCCCTGTTCGCTACGTGGACAGTGTCCTGATTGGCTAATCGGCTTGCGTCATGTTCGCGGACATGTAACGTGTCCGCTGATTGGATGGTGAAAAGGATGGAGTGCGTTGGAATTTTGGGGACGCCCACCATCTTGTATCCGCGGACATCCGCAGACAGCATGGTGACAAATGGTAGGGAAATACAATTTTGGTAAGTGTGTTGGAGTGTAAGACTGTTTGGGGAGGATGGGGGAGTAAGAGATGGGTCAAATATTGTATCTATTTAGGTGGCAGGCACCCATGTTGTGTTCAATGTGTCCGCGGACAGCCGCGTTGTCCTTGATGTCTGTAATTGACTAAAATGGGCATGTCCTAAGGACACTATACCTGTCCGTATTGTTCGCAGGCAAGTTGAAACTGTTCTGAGAACACACACAGTGTCCGGGATGTCCGTAATCAAATGCCAATGGAGGTGTCCTTAGGACACTATACCTGTCCGTACTGTTCGCAGGCAAGTTGAAACTGTTCTAAGAACACACACGGTGTACGGGATGTCCGTAATCAAACGAAAATGAGGTGTCCTAAGGACACTATACCTGTCCGTACTGTTCGCAGGCAAGTTGAAACTGTTCTAAGAACACACATGGTGTCCGGGAGATCCGTAATTAAATGAAAATGGAGGTGTCCTAAGGACACTGTACCTGTCCGTACTGTTCGCAGGCAAGTTGAAACTGTTCTAAGAACACATACGCTGTCCGAGATGTCCGTAATTAAATGAAAATGGAGGTGTCCTAAGGATACTGTACCTGTCCGTTCTGTTCGCAGGCAAGTTGAAACTGTTCTCAGAACACATACAGTGTCCGGGATGTCCATAATTAAATGAAAATTGAGGTGTCCTAAGGACACTATACCTGTCCGTACTGCTCGCAGGCAAGTTGAAACTGTTCTAAGAACACACACAGTGTCTGGGATGTCCGTAATTAAACGAAAATGGAGGTGTCCTAAGGACACTATACCTGTCCGTTCTGTTCGCAGGCAAGTTGAAACTGTTCTCAGAACACACACAGTGTCCGGGATGTCCATAATTAAATGAAAATGGAGGTGTCCTAAGGATACTGTACCTGTCGGTACTGTTCTCAGGCAAGTTGAAACTGTTCTAAGCACACACACGGTGTCTGCAGACATAGAAATTGCCCATATGACATAGTTAAAATGTATGATTCTATGGGTGTGATCTTTGGGTGTGATATGCTCTGGTGGTTGTGGCCAGGGCCTAGAGGCTTGGGTGCATGTGGTGGTTGTGGTCAGGGCCTAGAGTCTTGGGTGCAATGCTGAAGGCCGTAGGCCGTAGGCCATGCACCCAAGACTCTAGGCCCTGGCCACAACCACTGTAGCATATCACACCCATAGATCAGACCCATCGAATCAAATATGGGTGTGATCTATGGGTGTGATATGCTGCAGTGGTTGTGGCAAGGCTAGAGTCTTGGGTGCATGTGGTGGTTGTGGTCAGGACCTAGAGTCTTGGGTGCATGGCCGAAGACCATGCACCCACGACCAAAGTTCAAGACCAAAGCTATAAGTACCGAAGTTATAAGCTAGCATGGGTGTGATATGTTACGGTGGTTGTGACCAGGGCCTACCCAAGACCAAGTTATAAGTACCAAAGTTATAAGCTACCATGGGTGTGAAATGTTGCGGTGGTTGTGGCCAGGGCCTACCCAAGACCAAAGTTATAAGTACCGAAGTTATAAGCTATCATGGGTGTGATATTCTGCGGTGGTTGTGGGCAGGTCCTAGAATCTTGGGTGCATGGGCCATGCACCCAAGACCGAAGTTATATGCACTGTTTGCTTCAATTATTGTGTTATGGAGCAGTATTTATGAGTTGTACTTCTTGTAATATACTTACTGTTTGGTTTGGTAACTGGAGTACATATATTTTTTGTCAATTTTTGTGATAAAAGAAAAGATCATGTTAGTATTGGTAGTTTGTAAGGATTTATAGCATTGAATAATAGACATTCTTTATTCATTTCGACCCTCATATTTAGTAGATTACAAACCAGTTTACTGTGCTATTTGCTCAGTTTCTGTGTTTGTTTTTCAAATAATTGGGTCTGCGGGAAAAAAAAATCCATGTTGGATTAAAAAAAAACTTTTTTTGTTATGCTACAGTCTATTTGTTTGTTTGTTTTCAGAGTTCATTTGTTATTTCTGGCTAATGTTCTATCTCTTGGCTTGTTGCATATTTTTGCAGCAGTTAGATACCTGTTGGCGTATTCTAACTGTCTATTTTCTGTTATAATTTAGTGGTATTGCTTTATCTGTTTGGTTGTTGCAAAATCTTGGGGCAGTTAGATACCTGTTGGTGTATTTTAACTGTTTATTTCTTGTTATAATTTAGTGGTATTTATCTGATTGGTTGTTATAGAATCTTGGGGCAGTTAGATACCTGTTGGCGTATTTTAACAGTTTATAGTTTTTCAATTGAAGTTTTGTTAATGTTTAAGTACAGATTAGTTATTAAATTTTGCTTTTAAGAAGATTAAATAGGCGTTTGTAAGATTTGCTGGTAATCTGTGCTTTAGAGTAATGGTACTATTATTACATTCGAACCATCCACATTTCTTTTTAATATATGCAGTGTAGTGACCTGCATTGGTTGTGTCTCCTGCGTGGTAGATAAAAAACCCTTTTTTTGTTATGCTTCAGTCTATTTGTTTGTTTGTTCTTAGTGTTCACTTGTAGTTTTTGACTAATGTTCTATCTTTTGGCTTGTTGTACATTTTTGGAGCAGTTAGATACCTGTTGGCGTATTCTAACTGTCTATTTCTTGTTGTAATTTAGTGGTATTGATTTATCTGTTTGGTTGTTGCAAAATGTTGGGGCAGTTAGATACTTGTTGGCGTTTTCTAACTGTATATTTCTTGTTATAATTTAGTGGTATTCATTTATCTGTTTGGTTGTTATAGAATCTTGGGGCAGTTAGATACCTGTTGGCGTATTCTAACAGTTTGTAGTTTTTTAATTGAAGTTTTGTTAATGTTTAAGTACAGATTAGTTATTACATTTTGTTTTTAAGAAGATTCAATAAGCGTTTGTAAGATTTGCTGGTAATCTCTGCTTTAGAGTAACGGTACTATCATTACATTCAAACCATCCACATTTCTTTTTAATATATGCAGTGTAGTGACCTGCATTGGTTGTGGCTCCTGCGTGGTAGATTATACCTATTGTTGTGAAGGTTTTCTTACCAAGTGATACTTGACCATGTGTGAATCCAGACAGCCTGCATTTGTTTTTGGTACCATCTGCATTGTAACGTAGAAGCATTAGTATTATGTATTTAACATGTGTTTGTATTATTAAGGTGGAGCGATTATCTGAATTGCAGATAATCGCTCCACCTTACTACCATGGTTTGAATTTTGTACAAGTTGCTGAAATGAAACAGATTCACAATTAGGTATGGATACATACACAAAGCGCTCATTAGGGATTTGTTCCTGTGCCACATTGTTGCAGACAGTGCATCTATGTTTCCACATGTATGAAATCTGGAAAATGTCATTTATAGGTATGTTTTTGTTTTCAAGTACTTGTAGTAAGTACATTACAAATTCTTGTGGCTCTTCTTGTGAGTTTATAGTGAATTTCATCATTCCAGCACATTAGTCCAATTCTTGTCTTATTCCATGAACACTATATGTGTTGTCAGGATTGTTTGTTGTGTTTCTATGAAGTACTAACATTTGCAAACACAATTGGTCTGTACTGTGTAAGTAAATGTTGTCAACAATTGGTGGTAATTGAAATAAAATATTCATTGCTACATTTGCGTAGCAGCTTACACAAGTTATATTTGAACATTTGAATGGACCAGATAGGTCTGTGTCCAATTCATTTTTTCTGAGTTTGTGTTGATTCTTTGAAGAAGTACCTGAGTTACTTTGAGTAATAGGTTCTTCTTTGGTTGTGGTAATTGATGAAGTATTACCCTCTTTTCGTCTCTTTGGAGGATTTGCAGTGATATCCTGTTGCATTTCTGTTTGAATTATTTATCTTTTACAACGTTTTCTTTTTTGTGGAATAGGATATGTTTTTAGATGGGGTGCATAGTGAACGCAGTCTATTGAATTCTAAAGTGCATGGAATATCAGCGTTTACTTTACTTGCATCAAAGTTTATTAGAAATAGACCGTCAAGTGTACATAAGCGTGATAGTGCTATGTAGCTCACGCCTTTTTAAAGATGTGTTACCAATATCTATCAATGCTTTGTCTAGGGTAAGACCTTGTGATTTATGAATGGTGACTGCGTATGCTAGAGTTAGGGAAAATTGTTCTCTGCGTACATACATGTCTTTGAAGAGAAGGAATAGAGCTGTTGAGCGCCCTATCCTTTTTACTTCTGAAAGTTTGTCAAAGATAATGCTGACAAACTGAATGTTGTTGTCACGTGGGTATGTTTGAAAGCCAACAACTGTACCCAGTGCTCCATTAACTAGTCCTTGCTCCACGTCAAGGTTACATTTAAGCATTACTCTACAGTTTAAGGCCAATTTTTTTCCAAACCAGTTGTGTTGGAGATAGAATTTTCTAAGGTATTTAGTCTTGTTGTGCAAAACATTCTTAAACAAAATCATCAGCAAGTTCCTTCAACAATTGACAAACAACCAACTGTCAGGTGTTGTAACTGCCCACACAGGTTTAGCTGCCTACAACATAGGCGGTGTCACTTTACACCGATTACTACTCCTGCCAGTAGAACACCAAAACAAATTAGAATATTACAAACTTTCTACAGAAGCTGCCACAAGACAATCTTCCCTTGGACCCAGCTGCAACACAAGAAAGGAATGTACAAGAGTGAACATCGGACATATTGAACTCTTTGAACTTAATACTTACGGGTTCTCGCCTGGAACCTCAGAGTCAATATTCATCCGGAACTCTTCCAACGCCCTCAAACCAGTGAAGTAACTGGTATCTACGCGCCCCTGCATTCCACGCAGGATGGAGAGCTCATCATTTACAAACATAAGGTGAGCTTACAGAAAGTGAATATCGGTGGTGATTAGTGGGGAGAACAGTGGGGTGCCATTACTAAAATCCACGGGTGGCTGAATCCCTTTCTCGACTTGCAGGAGAATATTTCTATGGGTCAAGCAGACAAGACTAGGCGGTCCAGTACAGTCTGTCATCTCTGCATTACGCTTCACGTTGGAGGAGGTCGCAGCTGTCCGGGTCCGATCGACACCCCTGTGGGAGCCAGGTGAGCATAACAGTGCATTCTTGGTTTCATGTTGGACACCATGTGCAATTTCTTTTGTTACTTCTTGAAAAATGCTACGCTGTTTAGTTTTGATTGTAGTGTACTTAAGTCTTCTGTATCGTCATACTGACACATGCTTCTGTCATAGCTAATTCTGCCTCATTTGCTATTAGTGGCTGTCCCAGTGCTTCTTAAATTCCTGTTACAGAAGGTTGACTACTGTCAGGAGTGTCCTTATCTAGTTGGGCCTGGAGTTCTTCTTCGTGTTGCTGTTCATTGTGCAACATTGTTTGGTACTGTGTAAAGTTTACATCTGTTATAGTGCTTTCATTTGCTTTGAAAGCGTCTTCATAGGAGTCATATGTATCCAGTAACTCTTTTTCTTTTCTCCATGGTTTAAAAAGTTGTGTCAGGGACATGTAATATAGTTCTTTATGTTCAGGAGTTTTTAATGACAATTTGATATGATTAATTAAACTTGGTTTGGCAAGTTTTACTAAGCTGCCTTCACAATTTTGTCACTCTGTATCTACCTTTTTTTTCATCGGGTTTTATATTATTTTTGTATGTGAAGTTTTGGGCTATCTGGTATAGACACATGGTTTCCAAAGCGGTACTTCTGTTTGGTTAGTATGTGTCCAGTAAATTGTTTTTCAAAATGTCTTGGCTGTTGGGATCATTTTTGGCTATTGTTTCTATGTCGTATGATTTGAGAACTCTTTTTCTAGATTTAGCAGGACCAAGACTTAGCCATAATATATTTTCAGATTTTCCATACAAAGCAGTACCGGTTAAACGATCTGCAGCTTCATAGCAGCCACATTCTCTATGGGAGAGCATTTTTATGCCTAAACTGTACAATTTCTGAGACTGTGTTTTTTCTGATGACAGGTCATTCCAGAGGTCTTGAAGCTCTGTTTGGTTAAGTAGACTGTAACATATCGTGCAACTGCAGTGGAATTGTCTCCAATGAACTGCACATCTATGTTTGCATTCCACAATAGGGCAATGATTGCATTGTAATCATTGATATATTTTGCTTCTTCTGTTCTTTTTATGTAATATGTATTTTTAGGTGATTTACCTTTAACACTATGTCTAACTGAAAACATGAAGTTGTTCACTTCACCTGTTTCTGTAACCGGCCTAGGGAAACCAAAGCGGCATTTGGTGTAGTATTTCCCATTGTTTTTTTATTTGCTACGACAATATTTGCCACATTTGTGTCTTTGAAATTGTACAATTTGTGCATGAAGATCACTATTTGTTGCTTCTAATGGAATTTCACAAGTGATATATTTTTTGATAAACTGTAACACAGTGGCATCACTGTCTTCACCAAATTTAGGAGCATCTTTAATCTATAAAAGCATGTGGATATGTGGTGCTCCTCTGGCTTGGTATTCTTTTCTCCAAAATAAGTTTTACACTTCTCCGAGGGGGGGAACAGTTTTATTACAAATAAAGTGTAGAATAGCAATGAAGCGATGATGGAAATATCTTGAAACATTAACAGGATCTAGAGAGCAAAGTTCTCCAGGTGTTAGTATATCTATGTTTGTTTTGTTTTTGTTTGATATGCATAGGAAATCATGTAGATCTTCCCATGCATATCCTGCACAACTTAATGTAACAAACCAAGTGGGTGGGCCAAGGTTTATTATCATACAACGTACATCTCTGTGACGTCGGAACCAGTACTCTTTCGTACCACGCATGTTTGCTAACAGATTTCTAATTCTTGATTGTGAAACTTCATCTTTTTCTTGCACTTTTTGTAGTAATTGCGTAGCTGACATATTTTGAAAGTGGGTTCCTGATTTTAATGTGTGTGCAACTCCGTAACATAGAGTTGCTAGTTCACTTTCAAAGAGTACGTGGAATATGTATTCCACATTTTGTCTAAATCTGGGATCTTCAGAATACATTCGTAACGAGCGGTATTCTGATGAAGTTATCTGAGTGGGTCTATCATCGTACCTTCCTCCTTTGCCAGTAGGAAAGAGGAGAGGAAAATCACGTGCTTCTATACTTTTTCCCCATATGCTGATTGGTGATCCTTTCGTTTGTCACATTTGGTATGTTTCTAGTGCATTTTCTATGGTGTCATTAGAGTGTAATGGATGAATTGTATAATGGTCTAAAATATCGGATACTGTAGCAGGATCTAGAAGTTCAAATTGACCAGTTTCTGGTGACTCTTGAATTATTTCAGTTGTTTCCCTTAAGTTTTCTTCAATATTTATTTCTTTGTAGTATTCATTATTGTCTTTTAGATATTGCAAGGCTTGTCTAACTTTATTTAAGTCTACCAGTTGTTGACCATTTTCTTTGTGTTTTGTAGGTACACCATTTACTAAGACAATTAAAGATTGTTCTATTGGACATTGCACTCCCAGAGTGTGCACATTTTCTTTTAGATCTAATGGTAAATATACCACTTTGCCGCAAATGCCTTTCACCAATTCAGAGGGAGGTAATTTTGCTGTTTTTGGTTGAAGGCATATTATTGCTTGAAACTGGTGCGCTGTTTGAATTATGATGCTCTCATATAAATTGAGTTGTTGCAGGGGTTTTGGTAGAGGGAATAATTCCAAATGATTTGTGATAGCACGTGAAGGAGTTTTATTGTTGTCAAGTTTTGTAGCACAGTAACTGCAACGTGTTAATGAGTCAGTTATTTCATATTTGTTTTCTGCTATAAGGTAGAGAGCTAATTCAAACCATTTGGAATCTTCATTGTCTTCTTTTTTGTATGTTATGTCTATAGTTTTTGTGTTACTTTTATAAAAAGTTCTGCGGCAACATACACACACATGGTTAGGTACTTCAGCGGATGTACTTTTGAATTTTAGTATTTCTTTTTTGTATGTGTGTAGTAGAAGGTTGCCATGTGCAGCATTGTTGCTAGTCTGTTGTAAAGCTATTGCATTGTGTAAGTGGTTTTCACTTCCAAAATATTTATTCTGGATATGGTTGATTTCTTCGAGTAGGTCTTTGGCTGTACCATGTAGAAGATTGTTATTTAAATTGGCTAGTGCTAAAGCAGGACTTTGAGCATAGTAAAGTTTATAGACTAGATTTCTTATAGTTGAATGATGTGTTGATATCATTTTGATATGACGGAAGCTGCTTTTGCAAATAGGTCCTGAAATGCAGGCCAATGAATGTCCTTGCAGTCCTGTGTATTTGCGCATTGGACAGGTATCCACATTTTGCAGCAGTTTTATTTTGATTTTGTCTTTGCATTTTACATATTGATGGAGGAACTGGCGTAAAGATTTGAAAGATTTTTTAGCAATGTTACACATTGACGTGCATGGCCATTTGCATACTGGATTTTCTGGTTCAGTCGAATGGAGTTTTCTAGGGATATTTTTGTAAGCAGTATTTCTTGTTCCATTACGGTATTATTAAGTTTTTCATAACCCCGTCCACTGCTATGGATGGCAATTGTGTTTGTTTGATTTTGTTTGTATGCTTCTTCATTGAAATATGGTTCTGTGCTTGTGGTGGGACTCCATTCACCTCCACAGATATTTAAGAAGTTATTATTGTTGACATTCCGTTTATTGAGAAGCCTTTTTTGTAATTTAGTACTTAGTTTTGTTATTGGTTTAATTCTGTGTAACACTAAAATAAATAACTTTCTTTTGAGAAGGATTGCACTGTCTATCAAAGCCTCTAAGATTAATTTTCTACGGTAGTTTTTAAGGGTTGTGCATGATTTGTCTCCTGTTTTTATAAGATTCTGAAGGACTCTGGCGGAACATTTTTGCTAATATACTTTTTTTGGTATGGTTACTCCCTACTATATCAAGATTTATAGGAGCAGTTGTATCAGTAGTGGTAGCTGCATTTCTGTCAATCATTTTCTGTTTTCTTTTACATTTTGTTAGAGGAGGCAAAGTTTCTATACTGGAAGATAGTTTTGTTTTGCTAAATGACTGTATTAGCTGTTTTGTTTGAACTTTTTGTACAAACTCTGCTAGAGATGGATGCTTATTTTGGACATTTTTATTTTCATTTGCTCCATTTCTGCGTTGCTTTCTACGGACTTGCTTTCTGGTAGGCATTCTGTGGTGTCTGTTGAAACAAAAAAAAAGGAGGTATGGGTTGGGCTGTTGTGCAATGTATGTATGCTCTATGCATGAGTGTCTGAGTATGATGGCAAATATGTATCTGGTGGTGTGTGATTGTGCATTGGGCAGCTACAATTAGTTGTGAAGGCTGTTCTTCTATTTGTGTGTTACTATACTGCGGTTCAGATGACAGTAGAAAGTGAGCTAGTGGTGAGGATAAGCACTAATAGTAAATCAAATGGTATACAATTAAAACAATTCTTTGTTTTGTAATACTAATATTCTAGGGGCTGAGTTATGTTATTTGTGCTCTGAAAAACGGGGATTTGTGTGTCATTCTGCGTGCTAATCCCTTTTTAATAAATGGTGATTTGTGGGCAGAATGGTACACAAATCTTTGTTTTTTTTGGTGCACAAATTACACGAATCACCCGCACAGTGTGTTTGAGTAATACATTTTAATAACAAGAGGGTATGTATAACAATTAACATTATAACAGTAACGGTGGAAGCAATTTAAAATTGAGAATCAGACCAAGAAAACAGTAAGTAGAGCAATTAAACTGAAGGGGAGAAGGAGAGTAGTGCAGTAGAAGTGAGAGAGAGGGAAGGGTGGGGAAGAGGAGGAGGAGGAGGGAAACGGATGGGGTTAAAGGTGAGAATGGGGGAGAGGGAAGGGGAGGGAGATGATTAAGGAGATAAGGCAAGGGGAAGGCGGCAAGAAGGTGGGAGGGATTTCATGGTGGGGAATGGAGAAGGAGAGATTTGAGGAAAGTGTATAATGAGGAAAAGGTAGAAATATAGCAGAGTGAGAGCGGTAAGGAGTTCCAGTCCAGGGGGGCTAGGAGATAGAAGGAGCAGAACCGGGATGTGGCAGAAAGGGAAGGAGGAACAGTGAGGAGAAAGTGGTCAGCAGAGTGAAGGGAGTGGGAGGGAGCATAGAAAGAGAGGAGAGAGGAGAGATAAGGGGAAGCAAGATTGTGGAGAGATTTAAAGACTTGGCAGAGAAACAAAGGTAGTATTGTACTTACTCTTTTTTTGTGGAATGAGCAGGTTTCTTTGTAGTTGGTGTATGTAGTTCAGATGTTGCTGTTTTCCAGGAGAGTGGGCTTCACTGCAATTGTAAAAGAAAGAGCTCAGTAATTTTGTGTGTTTATAGTAGTGATTTTAATTGAGAGATTCATTTATATGTCTTTGTAGTAGTATTCTTGTTTGATTTCTGAACATAGTGTATGCATACAGTTTCATTTGACTATGTGCAGCCTTTATATTTTATTTATATTATGTTAGTTCAACATGCTTTGTAAATGAGTAGAATATTAAGTGTATGAAATGCACTTGGTTTTTTAAAGCTGTGTTATAGAATGTTAGGAGAAAGAAGAAACAATTATTTTGCAATTTGTATTAGGTAAATGACAGAAACTGTATAGAAAAGCACGGAATATATGTATTTGTGAAGCTGTGGGTAATAAAGTAGAAGGATGTGATTTACAGGTAGTGGTGTATGAAGATGCATGACATTTTACTGGCTGTGTGTAATTTTATGATACACTACCAAGTGTTTCCACAATTATATTGTTATTTCTTCCTTCTTCTAATATTATAATTTTTTAGATAGGTATGTGTGTAAAAAAGAAAATTAGATAGCAGACAGGTTTGGAAGTGACAGTTGATTATAGCAGATGGAAAAAATGATAATAAGTTCATTTTATAGGCTATACAGGTTAAGTGGCAGTTGTTCTGTTTATATGCATTTATAAGAGTTGTACATGTACTGTGCAGAAAATATGCATACCTGTAGTTTGTATTCATGCATGTGGATATGCATGCAGCTGCAAGTAGAAATCTTGGAGACTTGTACAGTAGTTTTTGTAGTAGGTGCTTTCCAATGATATGAGACTTGTACTCAGAGTGATCTACAGTACATTTGAAGTGCTGAACTCTGATGATGGAGTTAGATGTAAAGGTCTTGAATGTGATTGGTGGATGGTTGTGTGACTTGTTAGCTATATCCAATGAGGGAATGGAACAGAGAGTGAAGTGGAAATGGTAGAAGGGCTATCCAAGTTATGATATGTCCGCGGATATGGCAGTAGTCCGCGGAAATTGCGTATTACATACAGGGATTTTGGGGTGGAGAAAAATGCAAATAAGAATGAGTAGATCAATTGATTGGTCAGTAAAGTTTCATGGGTGTGTTGTGTAAGGAGAGAGTTTGTCAGAAAGTCTTTTTCCTGAGAGAAGAACAGTTAGCTATGGCTGTGTGTTTCAGAAAACAGATTGCCTGGATTTTGGGAGACTCATGGATACATTGGTTGGAGGTGCATGCACAACGCTGTTGGGTAGCTGCAGAACTTGGATTCCCTCATGTGGGAGTGCATTGGCATGGAGTGCATGGAATGAAGTGGCTGGAATTGGTACCTCTCTGTGCTAGTTTACAGACAGAGCTTCATCCAGACATAATTATAATTCATTGTGGAGGGAACAGTTTAGGACATGTGTCAGGAATTTCTTTGCAATTTGCGATGAAAGAAGGACTTGGGAAGGTCATTGACATGTTTCCAAATTCCCAAGTAATATTTTCTCGTATTGCGCAGAGACAAATGTGGCTACGTTCTTCTTCATTTGGTCCACAAATGGAGAAAGCAAGGCGGAATGTTAATAAGGCTGTTTGTGCTTTTCTAGGAGATGTTGGCATGTCCTCTTTCCACAATGAAAATATAATATTTCGTAGCACATACATTTTTCGCAGAGATGGAATTCATCTTACTTATGCTGGTAATCAGATCTTTTTGAAAAATGTACAAAATGCATTGCGTCCTTTTGTAGAATTACAGCCATCCATTTTGCAGTAGGTGTTAACTATTTCAAGTTTTTCAAACACAAAAAACACCACCAAAGGGGTCTTTTCAGAGCCACCACTTCCTACCAGAGAAAGTGCAATGATTTTGATAGGGCAGCACCCCAAAATTTTAGATGTTTGCGAACTGTCCGCGGACTTCTAAAAAATGCACAGGGCCCTGCTTCATTTATTTGTCACTTCTATTTTTAGACTGTGAAAGGTGGCTCTGAAAAGAGACTTTTTTGGGATCTCTGTTGTTTTATATTTTTTTTGTATTTTTTTTACACACACACTAGGAGGGGAGGCGAAAGGAGGGTAAGGGGGGTACACCAACCATGGGGATAAGAAAGGGTGGGTGTAGAGAGGAAGATGTAGGGTGGGCATTACTTAGGTAGTGGGCAGGTCTTCTTGTGCTCTGAGACCGAAGTCTCGAAAGCACTTCAAAATCTCTCCCCCCTGCAGAGTACTGCGTTGCAGTACATACACAAAACTGTGACCCTCGAAAGGTAAGGGTCATCAGCATTGTGAATGGCCTGTGAGGCAGCTGGAGGGATGCGCTCTCCCACAGGAGTGTCTCTTGTGGTGAGAGGAGCGGAAACAGAGGTTGTAGTAGAGGAACTCAACCTACTACGCTCCTCACAAGGTACAACCTTGCGAACGGCCTCACCGTGGAACGACCTTAGGTGTCACTTCATAGTTGTCATACCAAAGCTGTACGAACCAGGCCTCCCGCGACTCAGCACCACATTGCACTGGTTGCAGGTGACCTTGTTCGCACGCGCCTTGGGTATGTTACCATGAATGGTAAATAACCGCCACACCCAAGACTCATGGCGAGTGCTGGTAGTAGGGACTGTTATGCAGAATCATGTGCAGTTCCCTTGGGGAATACTGCAAAAAGATTAAGACTACATGAGCAGCAGTAAACCCAATTGGTAGCAGTCCGCACCACCCAGATTTACCTGGTAGCTGTGGCTGAGCAGTCAGACTTCTCTCGAGAAGAGTAGGGCAGTATGCAGAGTATACACAATAGGGTCCAGACACAGTAGAGCAAACAAACACTGACCAGAGCTTTGTATAAAAAGTATATAATTATTTATTTAAAACATACTTTAGGCAATACACTAGCACTCTCAATGAAAAGTAATCTTAGAACACAATCAGGTAAGTATACACACCTCCCTTGATAACTATCAGACAAGTCAGGGTTAAAGCACAACTATTTGTTAAGACAGAAGTGAGCGCTTAACCTAGACGGCACTCCAATAGTTTAGGGTAAAAAGGGAGAGAAAAGGTAGAGCATAAAATAAAACAGTTCCCAACACTTTTAAGAGTTCAGAGCAAGGGGAGAAAGGCAGGTTATACTGTAGAGCCAAAGTTCATAGGCCTGGCCCACTTTAAAGGGAGAAAAGCGAAATGTGCCCAAGATCACATGGTTTAAAGTGCACTGAAAGTCTTTGCAGAGTGTTCAAAAGAGGGTGGGGTGAGTCAAAAGATATAGTTAGAAGGCCTGGAGCCAACCCAGTTTAGAAGCCAAGGATTTAAGGTTACCTTTAGCAATCTGTAGAAGGGGAGGCCAGGCAGGACACTGTACCTTAAAGAGAAAGGAAGCTGCAGTGGGAGCAGTTGTTCCTGGCAGTGGTTGAGGTTCATGGTTCTGACCAGGGGAAGAGAAGATCTCGTCAAGGAGGAAATGTGGAGTCGTTGCACTGCACAGGGATGAAACCAGCCGCAGAGTTCCCGATTAAAAGGTGTGGTCCTTTTATTCGCGGTCAAAAGTGGTGAGCTTGGCTATCCAGCCGCCGGGGTGCTTGGCACAGGCGATTCGACCAAGTGATGTCTTTGGAAGCGAAAAAGGGCGAACTGGGTGGTCCTACCAACTCAAAGGGAGAAAACTCTCCAGCAGAAGATCTTCTCTTGTCGTTGGAAAAGTGGTGAGTTCGTTGCAGCAGGGCTTTACCGGCGGTGTCATCGGTTGCAGGTGGCTTCTTCCCTCTTCAGATTCTTAGGTCCTGTGGCGACTTCTGAAGTTCCAGTCCCAAAGGCCCTGCTTTTATGCAGAAAACCCCCCATTCATAGCTGTCAATCACACATGCTAAGTGGTGAGCCGGGCGGCTCACCACTGGGCCAATTAGAGTAGAGTGTGACTTGGGTTGCTAAGGCAATGCAGTCCAGGGTGCCAATTCCCCCCTCGACCCCTCCTGTGGAACCCAGACAGAGTGGCACCATTGGGAAGGCTTCTGTGGAGAAGCCCGCCAAAATAGTGGAACAAAGGGCTCGACCTTGGTCAGAGTTACAGAGACGGACACAAACAGGATTTTAGAATCGAGTTCTGGCAAAAAGACCCAACCGGTGATTTAATATTAAATAAATAAACCAGCGGTATCTTTAACATTGCACCAAAAAGTGGTGCGTTTAAAATCAATAGGAAAATCCCATAGAGAATATTCCAGAGGAATGTTTCGTGCGGTAACCACTGCCACCAGCCAGAAACTCGATGAGGGGGGATGGGACAGTGCCCCCTCGAAAACAGACCCACTCGTATTATTCCTTACCAGTACTTCCACAATATGATGGTTTGTACTGGTTCTGTTCACAATTTTGGACTAGTAAAGCCAATGGTGATTTTACATGCCCTGGGAGACAGTAGTCAGTCCCAGGGTATGGAGTCTATGTTTGGGGGTCACTGTGACACCCCTGTGGGACTGCACTGAGGGTGCTGTGTACCACACATACAGAAAAACAGATGATACTCTATGGAGTAAAAAAGAAACCCCATAGCCCATAAGCACATAACAAGTCAAGGACATACCTAAAATCATGTCTTAGGGTGGGAGTAAAAGACTCTCACTCTTAGCAGGAGAAAAAAGCAAACCCCAAAAATCCAGCAAAGCTGCTGGGGGACTCACTAGGTTTGAGAAATTAGCCTTATAAGAGAATTCTCCCTAACAGGGACTTCCACTACCTCATCCTCGTCATCCTCTTCATCCTCCTCTACATCATCACGCCTGTTCCCCTCTACAGGCCCTTGGGGAGGTGGTGGTGGAGGTGTTGGGGGTGGTGCTGAGGCAGATGTAGCACTAGGTGGAAGTAGAGGAGCCATGGATGCCATCAGGTTTCAGCAAAATCTGGAAGATTGGCAGCCAAAGTACACTGTTCTGTCAGATAGCCAGAAACTCAATGAGGATGAGCTCTGGGGTGTGGCCTTTTATAGGTGTGTGCATTTCGCGGACACCCATGCTGTCTGCAGACAAAACAAACAGCCCAAAAAGGCTCAAAAAGTGCCAAAAAGTATGTAAAAAGTCAGGGTCATTGTCTGGGACATGTGCTATGTTGAATTTTTACTATAAAATACTGTGGATTGCATGAAAAGGTACTTTTAAAATGTTCGGGGACCCGGACAGTGTCCGCAATTCAGGACACACACTCAACGTGGGTGCAGTCACATGATGGCGTCATGAACATGTCCGCGAAGGGAACGGGTGTCCGCAGGACACCAAATGCATGGGAACGGTCGTGCACATGCTCGCGGGTGTTCTACGAACAGTGTACGGGTCCTGAAACTAATTAAAAGTGCGACACAAGTGAGACGAACAGTTACGGACAGGCGCGATGTTCAGAGATCTTACTGGTGTGGTGTGCATGTGTGTAGATGTTCTTCAGGCAGTACGGACCGGTATGGTGTCCTCAGGACACCCCATTTTGTTTATTTACGGATATCCCGGACATCGCGTGTGTTCTTAGAACAGTTTCAACTTGCCTGCGAACAGTACGGACAGGCATAATGTCCTTAGGACACCTCCATTTTCGTTTAATTATGGACATCCCAGACACTGTGTGTGTTCTTAGAACAGTTTCAACTTGCCTGCGAACAATGCGGACAGGTATAGTGTTCTTAGGACACCTCCATTTTCATTTCATTACTGACATCCCGGACACTGCGTGTGTTCTTAGAACAGTTTCAACTTGCCTGCGAACAGTACGGACAGGCATAATGTCCTAAGGACACCTCCATTTTCATTTAATTATGGACATCCCGCACACCGCGGCCCTCCAACCCCCCGATAGCACCATCACGGGACCCGCTGATACCGCCTCCGCCTAGGAGGAACCCCTTAATACCGACCCGGTAATAACAACATGCTAATACCGGGCTCGTAATACCGGACCAGGAAGTAACGTCATCGCGTCGGAACGGCAAATGTGCCGGCGGCCATCTTTAAAATACAATCCATTGCAATCCACCCAAACCAACAGTTGTTTACAGGAGAGAGCAGTGGCAATACATACACCATGTCGAAGGCAACCCAGAAGACTACCCCCAGCCTGCAGAAAAAGTGTTTTTCTGATGCAGAATTGAACATGCTTGCGGACACCCTTGCTGCACATGCTGATGTGATAAAAGATCAGAACCTGAAGCGTGAGGTGCAGCAGCACAAGAAGGAGATCTGGCAGGAGGTAGCCCACAAGGTCTCCGCTGTTGGAACCACCCCACGGACAGTGAGGGATTGCAAGAAGAGGTGGGATGACCTCCGCCTCAGGGTCTGTAACAACCTTGCAAGCAAGAGGAGGGAGGCCATGGCTACAGGCGGGGGTCCCCTTTCTCCTGCCAAACTGACCACCTGGGAGGAGACGGCAAGCACCTTCATCAATCAGTCCATCCACTCTGAGCTGCCAGCTTCAGGATTCACAGTCATGCCCGCAGCTATTTGCTGTGTACATGCACATGTCCCTGTACATATGCACAAATATTAAGTAGAAGCATTCTATACTGCTATAAGGTGTGGTAGTCTGGATGGCGTTGAATAGATGATGCAGGGTGAAATAATGCATGCTGAGGAGGATGTACTGTGGTTGTACGACAATGTTTACCCTCCAATTTATGCTGTGTATACTACACTGTGCATGGTCACACTAGCCGCATTGGCACAGTTGCGATCCTGTTCAGTCACGCATTGCTTGATATACACATGGTGGCCAGGTTGTATGTCTTCCATGTGGTCATTGATATACATAAATGGTCAGATGTATGCCAATGAGGTCTCATGTTGGGGTTGTTGGGAGGTTCAGGTCAGGTGTCATTAGCTCTGCCTGCATTCTCCACTCACCGTCCATTCCCACCCAGGTGGAGTATGCACCCCCATTCCCACCCAGGTGGAGTATGCATCCCACCTTCCCACCCAGGTGGAGTATGCATCCCCCCCATTCCCACCCAGGTGGGGTATGCATCTCAACACATCACTACCCCAATGCACTGACATGGGCCATTCAGCCAACTCACCAAGTAGCCAGGAACGTGGTCCAGCATGTCGCTCCATGTGAAGGGTTAGCGTAAAGTTACACAGCACCATGGCATCATGTGTTGATCCGGGAAATCAGGCGCAGCAATGTGTGATGATCTTGCTGGAGTCACATACCATCTGCACATTGATGGAGTGGTATTGCTTGCGATTGCTGTACACCACCTCTACGGCATAGGGGACTACCAATTCTACATGGGTGCAGTCCAGGGCACCAACACAATTGGGCATGCCTGGAAGGCTACTTTGGTGTCAGCTATCTCCTGGTCAGTCCGTGGTAGGGATATGTGGGTGCTAGCGTGCTTCAGGAGGGCAACCAACACTTGTGTCAGCATGCGTGAAAATAGTGGTTGTGAAATGCCATGCAGCTGGCCCACTGTGTGCTGGTAGGTGCCTGAGGCCAGGAAGTGCAGCACAGACACCACCTTTAGTAGCGGGGGATGGTAGTGCGTATTTGTATGAGGCTGGAAATGTCGTTGCCTATCATGTCCACTATTGTGGTGGTGGTGTCCCTGTCCAACCGGTACAGGGTGTGGATCTGCTCAGGGGTTAGATTGAATGGACTGGGTCTGATGCAGGGATTGGCGGCTGCCTGCGAAGTACTACTGGCTGCACTGGTGGTAATTGCTGGGCCTGTCTCACCCTCCTTCTCCTCCTGTGTCTCCTCTGTGCTGTCTGTTGTTGCTGCTGTAGTTGTTGTTGTAGTTGCTCTTGTTGCTGTAGTTGTAGCAGTATAGGCATGACCTCCAGCGCCATGATTGCAACAGCTGGTGGTATCATTTTGGTGTAGGAAGGGGTGTGGTGTGTGGGTGTACTTCTTTTATACTGGGCCAGACTCCATTGAGTCCACCTGTGGTGATTGTGTGCACCTGTGGCAGTTGGCTTGATTGCTGATTGCTGTCTACGGGTGGTCCGCGATGCCTGTATCGCCGCCATCGTGCATCCTCTGATTACTGCCTTCGGGATGCCGGTATTTGCATGCCCGTGTGTGTTGTGATGTCCTCCTATTACCGGCATGCCGGTATTTGCTCCCCAAAGGGGAGCGTGTACGCGCCCATGCCGGTATGAGGGGGCATGGTATGGGCGGTGCCGGTATTGGTGGGTTGTCGGGTCGTAATGACCCGGACCCATTAACGATGCCGCTATTACCGTTCCGCCTTCCTTTTTTCATTACCTCCATTCTCGTAATGAGGCCCCATGTGTGTTCTTAGAACAGTTTCAACTTGCCTGCGAACAGTGCGGACAGGTAAAGTGTTCTTAGGACACCTCTATTTTCGTTTGATTACGGACATCCCGGACACCGCGTGTGCTCTTAGAACAGTTTCAACTTGCCTGCGAACAGTATGGACAGGCATAGTGTCCTTAGGACACCTCCATTTTGGTTTGATTACTGACATCCCGGACACCGAGTGTGTTCTAAGAACAGTTCAATTTTGCTTGCGGACAGTAAGAACAGGTATAGTGTCCTTATGACACCCCCATTTTGGTGAATTACGAACATCCCAGACACCCGCGCTGTCCGCGTACAACCCTATTGCCTTTTTTTATAAAAAACACAAAAAGAACTGAAATTAAAACACATATAATATTTTTGTTTTATTATATATAGATGTACAATTTATGAAAGAGAAGGGGAAGCAGAAACTGACACAAACACAGGGGAATTGGGGGTTGCAAGAGGATGGATAGGATGAGATGAAGTGATGGAAGTCTCATCAAAACGAGGGTTTGGGGATAATTGACTGGGGTATGGAGAGGGGGGACAGGTACATGTGGGACAATGGTATTTAATTTTTTCTTTTATGTGGTCCTCCACAAAAGTTTTCAAATCGTTGAAATTTGCCATGATCATGTCCATTTTTTCTTCCATGCGCTGGAGAGTCTTCTCCAATATATCTTTTGGTGTACTATTTTCAATGTTTGTATGGTCTGTTAAAAATATATATATATATGTTAAGTGTACATAATGTAATTCTTATTAATGTGGTTATATAGAGAAGTGTCTACCATTAGTATCACTATCTTCAGACATTTCCTCACGTGGGAAATTCTCCTCAAGCCATTCTAAAGTACTGGACATTTATGTGAAACAAATATATTTATATTACTTTCATTGTATCTAATACAGACATTTTAGAAATATATATGAAACATGAAGTACACTTACTAGCTTCTGGTAAGTTGTGTTCTTACTGGTCTGTAGATCTGCTGTTGATCCTAGTTGTGCAGTTTCTGTGAGGTAATTATGTTGGAAGCCTATCTTTCTTCTTTTGGTATATTCCATTTTAGTACATATGGTATTTAAATGGATGGTTGATGTGTTAGATATATAAGTCCCTCTTCTTATTTATTACTACATATAATGTGTTTGTGTGCTGGTTTTTTGAACTTGTTCAGTGTTCATATGGCATGATATAACAATTTAAGATACCCCCTGAGTTTTTGGGTAGTGTTGCTGTTGTCTGCATCCGTCCGCGGACATACGCACAGTCCGCGGACATCAAAATCACTAGCTGGGCGTTCATTATGTTCTATGTTACATGTATATAAAGTCAGGGATATTATGGTTATGTTGTGCTACTAAAAAGCTATGAAATTCAGTAAAAAAACTTTGTTAAAGGGACGTTATGGTTCCAAGTAAAGCCGAAAACCCCCTGAAATTAGCCAGTTATGGTAAATTAAGCAACCATAACTCGCGCCACCACTGTACACTGTTAAGACTAACACCCAGGACATCAAAGATGACATCACAAATGTCATTGATGACATCACTGATGACATCACATGTGCATTTACTTTTCATGAAAAGTCTGTACAAGGGATTGTTATTATAATGTTGACAATAAAGTGTCAAGGGTCATTGGAATAAATATCATGAGCTACTTAGTGCATTAAGCAATGCATTGATATAAATAGCATTGTATTATGAAGTTCTATCAAGTATACTAAGCTACCCATGTAGAAACATAGGCATTGTGTGCAGCATACATGATGGAGGTGCTACATTCATAATCTTGCCATGTTGAACAGTGAAATGATAACTGCTTTCTTATTATAGTTTTGCGTACTGTGAAACATGTAATAAGTAGCTAATGAAACCCACTTACTACATAATTGTATTATTACAGACACAAGTCAAAGAGACAACAAAACATACAAATATGAGTATATACAGGGAAAGTGAAGTAAGCAAAAAAGCAGCAGTAGTAGCAGAAAGTGTTCATAACCTAACTGATTATCTTAATGCAGAGAAATGATTGCTCTGTTTCAAAGCTGCTACTTCCCCTATATATATTTATTATATGATGTGATACGACCCTAAGGAAAGTAGTGTGAGTACAATGTATACAAATATGAGCATATACAGGTAAAGTACATTAATAAAAAAACAACAGAACTATCAGAAAGTGCTGATGACCCTACTGATTATCTTCATGCACAGAAACCATTGCTGACTTTCAAGCTTGTGTCTTCCCCTATGTATATGTTTCATGTGACTGGACCCTAAGGGAATTACTGTAAGAACATACTTGAAGGATATGTCTAGAAATATAGTACCTTTTACATTTTTAGTTCCTGACTGTTACTGAAGAAAACCATTTGGCGTAGGTATGTCAGTAAAGGAAAAAAGGGGGAGCCAGACATGTGACGTCATCAATGATGTCATCAATGACATGTGTGATGTCATCTTTGATGTCCTGGGTGTTAGTCTTAGCAGTGCACGGTGGTGGCACGAGTTATAGTTACTTAGCTTACCATAACTGACAAATTTCAGGGGTTTTTCGGTTTTACATGGAACCATAACGTCCCTTTAACAAAGTTTTTTTTTTTAATTTCATAGGTTTTTGGTAGCACAACTTAACCATAATGTCCCTTTAACACCTTTTACAATATTTATTTACTGAATATATATATATATATTCTTACTTCTACCTATTAGGTAGATGGTTCGAGCTGCACTCTCCACAGTATCTTAGAGACCCATCACCATTGCAAGAAGTTGGAATACAAACCGCTGTTTGTGTTTCAAAAGCTGTTCCTTTCTTTGTTTTTCAGGGAAAAGAATCACATTAAAATTCCAATGTATTCCGTTCCAAAATTGGAAAACAAAAGCAAAAAAGACCAAAGTGTACAGGTCCTCCCAAGTGCACCACTCCTCAAAAAAGAGGCGTTCACGCGTTTCGCAGCCAACTCTCCGCTTGCTCACAACAATTAACCTCATTGTTACAAAGCTATTTTAAAATGTGAGGGAAACAGGCAAGCATGGGGAGGGGCAAGGGTGGGTGGCGGGGGAAAGGAGGAGCACACACAGTAGCAATCGTGGAAGGACTGGTCTCACCTTTCCCCAAACTTTACATCTATGGATGGGCCATCTTGGAGTGGTGAATTTTACCACCATAACTTATGTATTGCCAGTCATACTTTCTAGTCTACTGCGTTTTGTGCAATCCCTTCGCAGTACAAAATCGCAATAGTTTCTGATTCCCACTACTATTATTTAGGGGTGACCCGTATTTCCTCGACAGCAAGTACCCATGTGCTTCAGTTTCCAATCTATTATTATAGTATGCTTTTACTCTGACTATTCTAGTCCATTTAGTGTTTTGGCTTTTCCCCTATACTCGGCTGAAGTGCATAGTGCAAATTTCTTTTTAAACTGTCATGTGCTAAAAAAGGCAACATATTAGTTTCAAACAGTTTTTTGTATGTCACATATATATAATCACTTGCTTTAAATGCTCAGTGCATTTTTAACACCTATCTCCTCTATAGTAAGTAGCTTTTTAGGACATTCGTCCCAATGTTAAATACATCTCTCACGTCTTTGAACGGTAAAGTGCTTAGTGCATTCCCCGCCTTCGCTCTTCAGTTTAAAGTGCTTAGTGCATTCTCAACAATAGCAGCAATAGTTTTGTCCCCAATGCCGAATGTATCCATATCTATATAGGTAGGAGTAATTGCAAGTTAAAATATGATGACAAATCATTTTCACTGTTAAGATCATAAAGTGCTTAGTGCATTTAACAGCCTTCATTCTTCTATTTAAAGTGACAAGTGCAATAGCAGCAATTTGTCTGTTAAGATTTGCCAAGTATATATGTTAAAATGTAAAAACAAGGGGAAAAGAAATTGTTAGGTTTACTCATAGTATACTCTTCTTAAATTTCTATGCAAACTATCTATCCCTATAATCTGTATGAATTCCAGGTAGGGCTGCACATTGACCATAATCTTGGGGAACATCACAACTTCAATCCTAAAAGTATCTGCCTACCCCACAAGCCTCTCCTGTTTCTCCCTCATCAAGACTTTTCGTTTAAAATTATTGCTCATTCAGAACAAGTGTATTAGAAGCAAAACATAAATAACTATATACCCAAAATTATTCAAAACATTAAAAACACTGAAACCAACTGCAAGGGTATCTCAAATTCTCCTCAAGGACAATAATTTGACATTAGTACTTTTCTTTTTTCATTGTCCACTCAACATCTTTAGAAAACTAAGGTATAAACAATGGTTAAAACTGATTTCGGCACTCCAAGGAGTTTTTGCAGGCTGGTGTTTGTCCAACATCATAGATACAATGACAGGGGGCTTTATCTTTTTCATTTCTCAGCAGCCCAGAAAGGTGTACAGCTCCTCATCGATGTTGTGCCCGTTGGGCTGTTTGCTCTCGAAGTCCAATATACACCTTGTTTCCTTTTGTCTGAGTAGCTTTTCCTTATCGCCTCCCCTTGGACCCAATTCGATTTTGTATAGGCCCAAGAATCTGAAACTGTCTATTTCCTTGTTGTGGCATTCGTAGAAGTGTTTCGCAATTGGGTAATTTGCGTCATTGTGTAATATGGCACGCACATGCTGTTGTATTCAAATTTTTAACTTACACTTCGTACTGCCAATGTACCATTTCTTGCATGCGCAGGTAAGGGCATTGACTACATGATCCGTTTCACAAGTGATCCATTTTTGGATCAACACATTATGTCCTGTCACCGGAAGTATGAAAGTTTCACCATTGATTGCATATTTGCACATGCTGCAATGGGTGCATTTGTGAAAACCTAGCTTTTTAGCGGTTAGCCAGTTTGTGGGTGCCTTCTTCTCTTCACTTCCCATAAAGCTTTGAACTAAAAAATCTTTGAAGGATCTGTTTCTTCTGAAAGTGACCTCGGGATGAGGTTTGAGACTTTTTGCAAGGTCACGGTCAGCTAACAGGATACTCCAATGTTTGTTCAGAATGTGTTTGATGTTTTTTGCTTGACTATCAAACGTAAGTATGCATCGTGTGCTGTTTTCCCCTTCCAGTTTTTCTTTATTTTTCTTGCCAGCTAATAAAGTGACTCTATCTATTCGTCTGGCTTTCAGGAAGGCTCTCTCGATGACCTTATATATATATATATATATTGAATGCTACATTGCAGCACTGAGGCTTTTCAGAAATGAAAATCACTGATGTTTTCTTTTTTTGCTCAATGGTAATCCTGTGGGAAACAAAAGGCCCAAAGTGATAGTTGGAGGGTCGGAAATTGTGGTTTTACATCAGGGTAGAAATGTGGTGGGTGAAAGAAGATGATCTGGGCAGTTGGCGAGTTTAACGAGGGCTGGAGAGCCCATTTCGAGGAACAACACTTTAGTCTTATCGCAGAACTTGCACAGGATTTCTGTTGGAATTGTGCTATATGCATGCAGAAAGAAATTTGCGACTGGAGAGAGTGGAGGAAAGGTGATAATAGGAGATGGTCAGTGAGGACTTAAGGAGGGAGCACATGGAAAGTGGCAAAGGGGATTTGGGAAGACTTTTATGTTTTTGAGCATTTGCTTAGTTACCGCACTGCTATGCACATGCTGCATTACAAGGTGGTGTGAAGGTGGCGGCAGTATGTTTTTCTGCAGTAATCATTCAGGGGAAACTACAGCGGAAGTGAAAGGAGGTGGAGAAAAGAGAGAACAGTGGCCATGGTCAGAGGAACATGATTGGGTAATTTTAGTGAAGGGATGGGGATATGGGCCCATATTGCATTAGAGTACAGTAAGGGGGAGTTGGCATATACAGAGGGACACATTGCTGGTAGGTGTTGTTTGGCTATTTACCCACCCATTGACTGGCCATGGCTTGCTAATCCCTATGGCCATTCCCACCCGTTTCCTGCCCCCTCCCACACCCAAACACAATCTCTTGGGATCTCTTTGAGTTTGCTTTATCAAGGAGGTGCCAGACCCAGCAGAGGGGCCAGACACCGAGAGGGGTAGAGCTGGCGGGGGAGCAGGTGTGAATGTAAACATGACTACTCTCAGTGTAAGCCAGTCCCTAGGTACACAATACCGGACTGGAACGCCAGCAGCCTTCTGATATCCACCAATGCAGAGAGACAGCGTACAGCGTCCCACCAGGTGCACCAGGAAGAGAGGACGCTACGCAATGAAACGACAAACTAGGCAAAATGGGATGACTATGTCACCAGAACCCAGCTTTCGGACCATATTGATAACGTGGACAGGTGGAAGGAGACGCTGGCTAGGAGCTTGATGAAAGTGGACTCTGAAGTTGACAACCTCAGCCAGATGAAGGAGGAGGCTGAATGTCCCTTGCAGGCCAATAAAGTGCCTTTGGATGTGGCCAGCAAATGCCTGGCCCTGCAGGACCGGCATCAGACCATTGACCTGGTGAAGGACCTGGTGGAGGATGCGTTGCGCAAAAAGGTGGAGGTGATCTAAGCAGCCCGTAAAGCACTGCAGCAGAGCATCAACGAAGCTTTGAAGCAGCTTTGTCTGCTTCAGGAGGTACGCCAGTAGCTGAACTGGGACCACTGTGGGATGATGGAGACCCTGGACATTGATCAGACATGCTTATCAGTAAATAAGAATTCTCCGAACATCTCCCTGAAGCCGGACCCAACGAGAGTCCACAGTGGGTCAACAACTCAGGGTCAGTTAGAGCAGTTCAGTCGCTACAACAAGGACCGAGCAGACACTGACATTAAATCCTCAACGCTGCAGTGAGAGGCCACAGAATTTGCCTTCTGGAAGAGGATTTGTGATACTAAAATGGCCGTGGATGAACTTAAGTGACAGGAGAAAAATACCAAAGAAGAAATTGCTGATACAGAGGAAGAAATCCGATGCCTGGAGGAAGACCTGCGACTGAAGCGTGGCCCCCTGAAGTTGGCACACACTCACTTGGAGAACTGCTATTCCCGCCCCAACGTAGACCTGTGCAGAAATGGGCTCACTGATGAGGTCCACCAGCTGGAAGGCACGATAGCTGCTATGAAACAGAAGTTAGCACAGATACAGGATGCCTTGGACGCTCTGTACAAGTACCTGGCTTGCATCCAAGAGGACATTTGCATCAAGGATAACACCCTGCAACAGGACAACAGGTCCATGGACATCACGAAGAAACTAACCATGTCGGCTGAGAAATACATGCCTACCGTTGACACTTTTAACCGCACCACCAACCAAGGCCTCGCTCTTCTGAAGGGCCGTCAGCTAGAGCTGGCTTAACTTTCTGCAGTGTGTTTATCAAGACCAGTGTTAGGAGCACCACCAAATATACAGGTCTACATATACATATTTTTACGTCCCTGTTCTACACATCTTGTCCCACAAAAAGGACCATAATAATGATGTATTTAATAAAGTACTTAAACATTCAAATACAAAATAAATGTACAATCTTTTTAAAAAAAAGAATTGGCCATAAGATTTTGTACTCAAAGTACCTGCAGTGTTTTTGAAAGAAGTGCTCTGAGAGTTAATGATTTGGAGCTGAATAAGTGCTATTGGTGTATTAAAGATGTCTTAACCAGGTCTGCCATCTGCCACTTGATTTATAAATAGTACGCATGTGCTTCACTGAAGTGCCTTTAAGAACAAGCATCGTGTTCAACTGATAACTGTGATTTTCAGAAGAGGATTCCCTGGTTAAAGAAGAAGGTACTTGATATGTTGTGCCTGTGAGCATTGCTGTTTTTGCAAATATATGCGATTTTCTTCAACAGGGCACCAGAAAACACCTCAGTAAGTCTCTTGGTGATTTTTGTCTAGGGTGTGGTGAGCAAGGGTGGACAAAACTATAAGCTGTATTTTGTGCCCTGAAATTTCACTTCCTATGTCAGGGTTACAAGCAGGGTTTTGATACGATTTTACTTCATACTTGAAATCAAAAGATTTTTCCAGCAGTAAGAAAGTAATTGGTAGGAATAATAATAATAATAATAATAATAATAATAATAATAATAATAATAATAATAATAATAATAATAATAATAATTTTGCATTTATATAGTGCTACCAACCCTTAGTCATCTGCACGCTGCTTATTATTACCCATGGTGTGTGGTGCTCATTTATCGACCTCGGAAGTATGAAGGGCTGAGTTTGGCCCTGCCGGGAGTCGAATCTGCGTGGGCAGGCTCTGCACTGATGTCAAAGCGAGCGCTCTACTCATGCTTATTAATATATGTTCTTTTCCATTAAAATTCCTTGTGAGATTGGGCATTAATTGGATTAGAGTTCCTACCAATGCCACTGCTATGCTGGTCACTGAGTTGAAAAGATATCAGAGGAACTTTGTGGGTAGAAGCAGGGGGTGATACCTATATGTTCATGGCTTCCCGTTTTTTTGTTGGGCACATTGCCCAGTAAAGCGGCTGGTGTATATGCCTCCTAGTTGTATGTCAGGTTTTAAGTAAATGTTGCCACAACTCACAGAGCAACATAATGTAGATAGTAAGCAGAGGCCCAGGAATTTGGATCATTATATTCGGCGGTGCAGTTATTCTGATAATTATCATCCTTAAACACATTATGAGAGGCATTTTCTCCTGGCCCTTGAATTACTCCATTAAAGTGGCACATGAACTCCTATTGGCATGTTTTCTGACACATTCCTTTCATTTGCAATTATTCCATTTACAAAAATTGCCTAATGTCTGAAATTTTGCACAGCCACATCAGTGATTAGCGATACTTGTTTTTGTAATAATGTTCCCTCTGGCATTAAACACATTCTGTATTGTCTCCGAGCATCGATGACAAATGAATAGCCACAACTAAACCTATTGTTTATCCTGAGCATGCAAATCTTTTTTTTTTGTGCATACACGTTTTTCTTTTTGCACAGGAGTATTTTTGGTAGTTACTATGGCATATCTTGATTGATGAGCTCTCCTTATAATCACATATAAAATATTTGTTTTTTTTAGCCTATATGTTTGGAAAAAGAGTCATAAGTTGCTCCTTTTATACTGATTTGTAAAGAATTGCAGTGATTGGGAAGGGAAAATCGCCTTCCAAACTCTTCACTACGCATGCTGACAAATTGGCTTACATCGTTATTACATAGTTATTCAGTTATATACATGGAAAATACTTAGGGAAAACAATTAGAGGGAACATTGCTCACAGCTCAGTTGTTTGCTTGCATATGTAGGCACATCACATCACAAGGAATTCACCTGTATACCTAGCCAACAGCTGAATTGACTGCATACTAATTACATATCACAGTTGTATGCTTGAATACCTAGCAGATAGCTAGATTGAATCACTGTGCTTGCCTCAACAACAGTGGAACATCTCATCATCTTGCTGCCTGCAACCTAGCATATACCTAGATTGATTCTCTGTGACAGACTGTGTAACAATTGCATAGCTCAGCTGCTTGTTTCCATACCCAACACTTTGCTAGATTGACTCATTGGCCCTCATTCAGAGTTTGGAGGTAAGTACCAGTCATTACCGGCATGGAGCAAATACCGTGTCCGAGCTGGTAACAGACCGCTAAAAGCGGCCTATTACGACTTTGTGGGCACGAGCTTTGCGCCATGCCGGTAAAGTACCTAGCGCCATGCCGCAAAAGGGCCCCAAAAAGCCGTTACCGGCATGAAGTGCACCGTACATAACACTACCGCCAAAGAGTAAAGCGGCAATAGTCGTGGCCGTAAATTGCGGTGGCCATAAATTACGGCTACTGTAAATTACAGCCACCGCTAAATAGCGGAACCGGAAATATCGTCATCGCACAGGAAAGGGAAGGAGCGCGGCGGCCATCTTTAAAAATACAATCCATTGCCAACCTCACCAGGCAGAATCCCTGGGACCATTGTGAACCTTGAAAAAGCCTAACAGAAGCACCAGGAATGCCAAAAGCACCCAAGAAGGGAGCAGACCGGCTCCGCAAGCAGCGCTTCAGCCCCGACGAATTTCAGATTATGATGGACACCCTCGAGGAGCATGCCGACATTGTCTTCAGCGGAGACATGCAGAGAGAGCTGGTGCTCAGGAAGAAAAACATCTCGGCACTAGTGGCCCAGAGGGTGAGAGCAGTCGGCAGCACCCCTCGCAACCCCAAGGACTTCCGCAAGCGGTGGGATGACCTGCGGATGAGGGTGTGGAGCATCCTCTCGGCAAACCGCAGTCAGGCCAAGGAGACTGGAGGGGGCCCAAGTTCCCCCATTAAACTGATGCCATGGGAGGAGACGTGTGCTGGCTTGATCGGCCAAGAATCAATTGAAGGGGTCGGCAACATGGAGTGTGGGGCACCGTCGTCCGCTGATGGAGGTGAGTGTCCAAAGTCAACACTGCCAATGCCATGATATACACTGGAAAGGCCTGGCCAAGGAGTCACGGCATGGTGTCCCCCCCATTAAATTCATGCCGAAGCAACTGCGACCCAAGCAAGTTCCAAGTGCAAGGGCTCAACGCACATTACACATACTGCACAAAGTGGCCCATCCCATGAGGCACACTGGGCAGCTGTTGTGGACAGTGTGCTAGTCAGACAGCACAGTACCCGTCCAACATGAGTGACACCGACACCTGCATCCATATCCCACCCATAAATTGAATGTAGTGCCGTTGCATACCCAAATGCCCATAACCCCCAAATGACTTCCCTGTGATCCCCCCAGCGTTAGCTGCCTAGGAGCAGGAGCTCCTTCATCGAATCCCTCCTGTGCAGGAGCAGCTGGCGGCCGACACAAAGCCCAGCTGACCCCCGATGATTGCAGTGATGCGCGGTAAGCGTTGCGACCGCATCCGCACTTTCGCCCTGAAGCGCCACACAGATCCGATAATTCATCCTTGATGCCACGGATGAATACCCCATGTCGCTGCCCTTGGTATCCCAGCCTTACTCGCTGGATCACCATATGCGCCATTAAAGTACACGAGGTACCTATCTACTTCAAGATGGCCACCCGCCCGACCCTGGAAGTTCTCCGAGCCTAGCCACGCCCACTACAGGCCATACACTCGGCCCATTGGCTGCCTTGCCCTCTTAAGCCGGATTGGCTGCCGGCAGGCATAGCCGGCCCGCCTCCAACAAAGCCCGCGAGAATAAGGCTGATGCCTGTTCTCTGCCCGTGGTCTTCCCCGTGATCCCCCCAGCGTTAGCTGACTAGGAGCAGGAGCTCCTTCATCGAATCCCACCTCTGCAGGAGCAGCTGGCGGCCGACACAAAGCCCAGCTGACCCCCGATGATTGCGGTGATGCGCGGTAAGCGTTGCGACCGCATCCGCACTTTCGCCCTGAAGCGCCACACAGATCCCATGATTCAACCTTGATGCCACGGATGAATACCCCATGTCGCTGCCCTTGGTATCCCAGCCTTACTCGCCGGATCACCATATGCGCCATTAAGGTACACAAGGTACCTATCTACTTCAAGATGGCCGCCCGCCCGACCCTGGAAGTTCGCCGAGCCTAGCCAGGCCCACTACAGGCCATACACTCGGCCCATTGGCTGCCTTGCCCTCTTAAGCCGGATTGGCTGCCGGCAGGCATAGCCGGCCCGCCTCCAACAAAGCCCGCGAGAATAAGGGCGATGCCTGTTCTCTGCCTGTTTACTGCCGATTCTGCGTCTGCAAGGCCCCCTGGACCTCGAACACAAACCTGTCAAGGTAACTTTTATCATGCATGTGAAATTTGCCGTAGAGGCCACAACTTATCAGCATCCCATAAACACACCTGACCCTGCTGACTCGATCCTCTGCCCAGCATTTCCACGTACTGCTTAACCCTACTGCCTCTTAGCCTACTGTGCTGTTTCAAATCTACGTGATGCCCTACTCCGTGTTTTTTAGCCTACTGTACTGCTAATCTAGGTACTTCATTTTAGCCTACTGTGCTGTCTCAAATCTAGGTGATGCCCTACTCTGTGTTTTTTAGCCTACTGTACTGCTAATCTAGGTACTGCATTTTAGCCTACTGTGCTGTCTCAAATCTAGGTGATTCTCTACTCTGTGTTTTTTAGCCTACTGTACTGCTAATCTAGGTACTGCATCTTAGCCTACTGTGCTGTCTCAAATCTAGGTGATGCACTGCTCCGTGTTTTTTAGCCTACTGTACTGCTAATCTAGGTACTGCATTTTAGCCTACTGTGCTGTCTCAAATCTAGGTGATGCCCTGCTCCGTGTTTTTTAGCCTACTCTACTGCTAATCTAGATACTGCATCTTAGCCTACTGTGCTGTCTCAAATCTAGGTGATGCCCTGCTCCGTGTTTTTTAGCCTACTGTACTGCTAATCTAGGTACTGCATCTTAGCCTACTGTGCTGTCTCAAATCTAGGTGATGCCCTGCTCTGTGTTTTTTAGCACACTGTACTGCTAATCTAGGTACTGCATCTTAGCCTACTGTGCTGTCTCAAATCTAGGTGATGCCCTGCTCTGTGTTTTTTAGCCTACTGTACTGCTAATCTAAATACTGCATTTTAGCCTACTGTGCTGTCTCAAATCTAGGTGATGCCCTGCTCTGTGTTTTTTAGCCTACTGTACTGCTAATCTAGGTACTGCATCTTAGCCTACTGTGCTGTCTCAAATCTAGGTGATGCCCTGCTCCGTGTTTTTTAGCCTACTGTACTGCTAATCTAGGTACTGCATTTTAGCCTACTGTGCTGTCTCAAATCTAGGTGATGCTCTGCCTTGCGCTTTTAGCCCACTGTACTGCTAATCTAGATGCCGCACAGGTATCTGCCACCCAGGCCCTACCTCCAACCTCCGAATTTCAGTGAACCCTGTTTGCACATGCATCTTAGCCCTACGTTTGAATCCCTGACTTTAGATGAACCTGCTTGCACATGCATTTTAGCCTCACTCCTGATTTCGGAATCTGAGTGAACCCTGTGTACCTAGACTCATTCGCGTAGCCATTGTGTTGCCTTACCAAGCCATTGTGCAGCCCACATCTAGCCACCGTGTTGCCCACACCTAGCCAATGAGCCGCCATTACCGAGCCATTGTGTTACCACTGCCCATACTTAGCCACTGTGTTGACAGCCATTGTACACTCTATAGAATGATCCCCATCCTCTTCCTCCTGATCACCCTTTGCCCTACAATGACAACAGCAAACCACCCACCGCAGTCTATGCCTACTGTAACATCAAACTCTGATGACGAGCCCCGACCGACCAGCACCCCAGACACTAACCCACAAACTATAGAGATAAAGATACCTACCACCCACCACCCCATAACAAATATCCCATGCGATACCTTAAGTAGAAATGCAAAATTACGATCTAGACTACCCAAAATCTATGAACCACTAGCCAGACTAGCCACCAAACCTAGCTATACAAGAAACCACCAACGCAATGCCCCCAAACTAGACACCTCCCCCACCAAAAAATATTCCCACACTGACAGTCCCACTAACAACCACCGCAAATCAAGCAACAGACCCACCAAAAAGAAAAGCCATGTCACCCCTGCGACACCCAAACCAAACATACCGCTGAAGGGTGCCCTCATTAATGCTAGATCATTGATAGCACATGCCACCGAAATTGCCGATCTCATCCAAATAGGCAATTATGACCTTCTAGCCATAACGGAAACCTGGCTTCACCAAGCAGCAGGACCCGCTTTGATGCTTGCCCTGCCCCCTAACTACAACATTCTCAGAGAGGACAGAACCAACTCTCGAGGAGGCGGCCTAGCCATCATCGCTAAAAACAACCTTGCCATAACAATAGAAATGCCTTCAATCACCAAATCTTGTGAATCCTTAACCGCCAAACTCTCAACATCACCCTCCCAATCTATCAATATACACCTCATCTATATTCCACCAGGTCCCATGGGAACCTTTGAGGAGGACATCTCTATGATCCTCTCAAACAATCTAAAAAACTCATTGCAAGCCATCCTCCTGGGAGACATGAAGTTAGGTTTAAATGACCACAAAGACTTGCAAGCGACTAACATCGCCAATGTCATCACAGAACTGGGATTTACCCAAAGAATCTCACAACCTACCCACGGAAAGGGTCGAACACTCGACTGGGTAGCCAACCACAACTGTAATGTAACAATTACCCATGTCTGCCCACAAATCTGGACAGACCATGCACTAATAACCTTCCTCATAAATGAAAACACCACCCAACCCAAGGAAATTGTACTGCCCCCCCCCTACCGACCAGAAATAAAAAAAACATAACCACAGACAAACTGCTACCACTTATCCTCCCAACCCTAAATTCCTTATCTGAATCGCTAAACCCAACAGCCCTAGTGAACGTATTCAACTCAACCATGGCCACAGCCTTGGACACTATCGCCCCGTTGAAAATGAGAAAAAGCAAGCCCAGAGCACACTTAAATACTTGGTTCACCCCTCACCTCAAATCCCTAAGAATTGAAAAACGCAAATGCGAATCCGCCTGGCGACTAACTCCATCAGAGACTAACAAAATAGCTCTCATCAGTGCCTCTAAGATCTACAAAAATGAAATAAGAAGGCCAAACAAGAAAACTTCAACAACAGAATATCACAGGCTAAATCTGGAACCAAAGAACTATTTCTTATACTAAAGGAACTGGAAAACCCTATCCCTGCTCCAGACAACTGCGATAAAAATAAAACGTGGTGCTCCAACATCCAAAAAGCTCTAAACAACAAAATTGCCACACTCCAAACCAAAATTGAGAAAAAGAAACACACTATACCCACCTCAACCAATCCAAGCGGTAAACCACCCACCTCCAACAAGCCAGAACACAAATTCAACTTCACCAAAGTAACAATCCTGGAGATTGAAAAAATAATACTCTCGCTCAAACCAAATAACTGTCGAGGCGACATATGCCCAGCCAAACTGATAAAAGACGCGGCCAGAGACCTTTCCCCATTTATCACCAAACTTATTAATGCTTCCTTTGCATCAGGCACTATACCAGACAATCTTAAGCAATCATGGGTCCTCCCCCTCCTTTAAAAGCAAACCCAGGACCCCGCCATCCCGACTAACTACAGGCCAATCACCACGGTCCCATTTCTGCTAAAAATCCTAGACAGAGTGGCCTACCTACAAATATCTGGAGATGCACCAACTATTAGGTACCAGACAGTCAGGCTTCAGGCCTCAACATGGCACCGAAACTGCACTTATCGATCTCAAAACCCAGGTCGATGAGCTGAGAGATCTTGGAAAAACTGCCCTACTCCTCTTGCTGGACCTCTCAGCGGCATTTGACCTGGTGGATCATGATGTGCTTTGTACCCACCTGGAAACCGCGGCCCACTTCTCCACATATGCCATTGCATAGATCAGGTTGTTCCTAAGCGGCAGAACCATGAGGGTTTTCTCCACCTCCGCAGCGTCTGACCCAGTACCCATCACATGTGGCTCTCTCCGACCATGTATAACATCTTCACAAAGCCCCGGTTCGATGATCTGGACCTTCTTGGTGTCACCTACACAAACTATGCAGATGACACTCAGATTCTCATCCCACTTTTGGGGGATTATGAACAGGATTTGGCCTTGGTGAACAGAATATACCTCATCATTCAGGCATGGATGGCCCGTCATGGTCTATGCCTGAATGATGTCAAAACGGAACTCATCATACTGGGGAACACACAAAATATCAAAAAACTGAACGATAACTACTCATCATTTGTCATAGATGGCAACACCATTAAAGTAGCGAAAGAAGTAAAAACACTAGGTTTTTACCTCGTCTCTTGCCTCTCCCTAACAAAGCAGGTGAATGCGATGGCCTCTAGCACCGCTTACACCTGTAAGCTGATTAGAGCAGCTAAACCATATCTATCCTCCGCCAGCTGCCTCATCCTATGAAGAGCCCTGGTATTATCCAAATTGGACTACTGCAATGCACTATACATAGGGTCCAATAAACACACACTGCAAAAAATCCAAACCCTGCAGAACAACGCCCTTCGAGTCGCCCTAGGAATCCCAAGAAGAGAGCACATCTCAGACGTCAGAAGACAATCTAATTGGCTATCCACAGCTGACAAAATTAAACTCAAAACAGCATCACTGACTTTCAAAAGTATTAATGACCTAGCCCCCAAATACCTAACAGAAAGATTCAAAAGGAGAGCTTCTAGCAGACCTACCAGAAAAGCATACACCAACCAACTAGCCGTGCCCCCATTTAAACTGAGCACAGCCGGAGGCACCAGCTTCCCTGTCAAAGCGGCCCAGCTTTGAAACTCCCTCCCATCATCCTTAAGATCTGTCCAATCTTATCCACACTTCAGACTCAATTGCATTAAATGGCCCAAAGAAAATGACCTATAACCTACTAGACTAGGACTATTCACGTCTGACCCACCTGTTAATCCGCAGCCGAACGCATACCGCGTTCATCACCCGCTTAACCCACCTTGCTCCTGACATTCAATGCTTACTGTGTACACATCCCTGTGCACACTCATCTGCGCATGTAACCACGCATACTGTCATCACTTACTAATGATACACCATGTAACCTTCCTGAAATGTGTAACTGTAACACGTACATTGTCATCATTTACTGCTAATGCACCTTGTAACCCTCCTGAAATGTGTAACTGTAACATGTAAGCTTAAAGTATTCTTGAACATGCGCCCGGACGCTAATGCACCTTGTAACCCTCCTGAAATGTGTAACTGTAACATGTAAGCTTAAAGTATTCTTGAACACGCGCCCGGATACCCTCGGGTCTGGCGCGCGCTACAAATAAATAAACAAACAGACTGAATATGTGAATGTAGCCATGTATGAAAGTTGGCTCTCAAATCATCAGTCATGCCATCCCTCTCTTCTACCCCCACAGGCAGTGAGCATGACAGCGAGGACGACAAGACCAGCTGTCCCACCACCTCCAAGGGCAAAGGCAGGGTCCGCCGCATTCCAGCCAGGAAGAGCACACCTGGAAGCGCAACACTGGCTCCTGCAAGGCCCATGGAGGGTGCACCACCCCCACCCGTCCCTGCATTGGCGCCAGGAACATTGGCAATGCCAAGGTCTGAGGAGTCAAGCATAGCTGGGGAGGTGGCAGCCACAGCCCCCTGGAATCTGTAGACAGCCCCTTCTCCACTTGTGGAGCGGCAGAGGAGGACACATATTCAGCCGTCCACACCCCATATGCCAGCTCCTACCCACAGGTCTCATGCAGTGACTCGGGCGAGCCAGACACACCTGGCCAATGTGCCCGCTGACAATCACAGGAACAAGCCAATCCTGTGCCCAGTCCCCCAGGCGAAGCCCTGGCAGGTCACGGCAGCACAATCCCCTGCAGGGACGACACACCATTGGCTGATGCGCAGCGTGCAGCACAACTCACCACCCTCATCACCGAGCTGATGCAGGACATTCGGCAGGGCAGAGAGGAGTGGCGGGAGGAATTAAGGGCAATGCAGCAGGTGGTGACGGACAGCACCAACCGTCTATGTGATGTCCTCGGACGTATTGCCGATGCCCTGGAGGCTGCACGTCCGTCGCAACAGGCTGAGCATGAGGACACCCCGTCGACCAGTAACTCGACACGGACGAGCCCACTGCGTCGGTCACTCAGTTCCCAGCGGTGCCGGGATATGGCTGCCCCTGGCCCCTGGAGCGAAGAGTAACTTGCCTACCAGCCACATGTGGCCTACATGGACACCATGGGACTAGTGTTGGGGAATTGGGGGGTTAGGGGGAGGCGGGTGAGGGTGTGTGGGGGAGTTGGGGGGTGAGGGTGTGTGGGGGATTTGGGGGGAGGGTGGTGGGGTGGTAGAGGGTTTGTTATTCACTCAGGCATTTTCAATTTCAATACATTGTTTGTGTTGCAAAGGTAAACCAGTGTGGACATTCATCATTGCGCAGGTGCCTTTAGATATCTGACAGTGCATAGTGTACATGTAACCCCACACCCAGTGCCCTATGTCCTCATGTCATGACACCCTCTGCTGACTTGTGTGTCAGTAATATTGTCCAATCAATGCTTGCCACATGGCATGTCCCTCCTGTGCATCGGAACCATGATGCTGTCCTGCCCCTTCTTCCTCCTTCTACCCTTCATCATCATCTGGTGGTAGCAGTCCCATGTCAGGGGACAGATGCACGTTCTGACGGATGCACATATTGTGCAGCATTACACATGCCATGGGGAGCTTGGACACCTTCTCATGGCTGTAGATGGGTGCCCCACCCGACCGGCTGAGGCAACAAAATTGTGCATTCAACAGGCCAAAGGCCTGCTTAATCACCACACGTGCACGGGTATGGGAACGATTGTAGGTCTCCTCGTGCCTGTTCTGTGGGTTTCAGACAGGGGTCATGAGCCACGGCGTCAAGGGATAGCCACCATCACCTGCATGAGAAGGGAATGAAGGTAAGTGTTTGTACATTCATGGTGGACAACTGAGCTAGTTTTACATGGCAGCAGGGGATTTCTACCCATACGCACATGTCCCTGGATGCATTGACCCCATTCCTGGCCCCGCTATGTGTCCTGTGCAATGAAATGATGGAGGGGGTAGCATCTTAAAGATGGTTTATGGTGTGCACTCACATCTTGTGGAGCATGCCTTGTATATGCATGCAGCAGTCTTAGGGTAAGATCCTTGAAGTGTTGTGTTTTGTGAGATTTGGTAGTAGGGAGTGTTGGCTGTATTCAGTAGCATATTCGTCATTCTGCACTGATCCGTACTATGGTGACTTACAGCCCTCCTATGGGTGTGCAGTACCTGTGACACGGTGTGGTATCCCTATTGGGCTCAGTTCAATGCACTCCCAGGGATGACTCTCCGGTGTGGTGATATGCTGGAGGCAGCAACATAGTCCATATGCAGTACATAGTGCTAGATGCCCTTACGGTGTGTGAGGGCCGCCGATGAGTGGTGCTTGTGTTGTGGGATGTGGCCTGGTCACCTGTTAGTCAGGTAGTGTTAGGTGTCGGCCTTACTTCATCACTGTGGGATTCAGTAGTCATGAGCCGTTTCACTGGCTCTGGGGCACAGTGTTCAGTGAGGTGCACTTCGTGCACTGGCGTCAACATTTACACCCAGGGTGAGTATGCACCCCCCCCTTCCCACCCAGGTGGAGTATGCAGGCACCCACCTCATAACCCCGATGCACTGCCATGGCCCAGTTAGGCAACTCACCAAGCAGCCAGGCACGTCGTCCAGCATGTCGCTCCATATAGCGTGGTAGCGTGGTGTTCCGCAGGACCAAAGAGTCATGAGTTGATCCTGGATATCGGGCACAGCAATGTGTGATGATCTTGCTCCCGTTGCATACCATCTGCACGTCGATGGTGTGGTATTGCTTGTGGTTGTGATACACCACCTCCATGGCGTGCGGGACCACCAACTCCACGTGGTTGCAGTCGAGGGCACCTATACAATTTGGCATGCCTGCCACTGCATGGAAGGCAACTTTTGTATCAAGTATCTCCTGGGGAGTCTGTGGTAGGGATATGTAGTCCCTTGTGTGCTTGAGGAGGGCATCCAGCACTTGGTTCAGTATCCGGGAAAATAAGGGTTGTGATATGCCATGCATGTGCCCCACTGTTTGCTGGTAGGTGCCTCTGGCAAGGAAGTGGAGCACAGACACTACCTTCAGTAGAGAGGGGATGGCGGTGCGTATTTCTATGAGTCTCACTATGTCGTCAAGTATCAGGTCCACGATGGTGGTGATGGTGTCACGGTCAAGCCGGTACAGGGTGTGGATCTGCTCAGGGGTTAGGTCGAAAGGACTGTCTCTGATGCGAGGGATTGGGGGCTGCCGGCGGTTTAACAGTGGCTGCACTGGTGTGGCATGCTGGGCCTGTCTCACCCTCCTTCTCCTCCTGTGTATCCTCTGTGGTGGGGGCTGTGGTTGTTGTTGTTGTTGCTGTTGTTGTTGTTATTGCTGCCCTGCAAGCAGGGCCTCCAGCTCCAGTAAAGCTACTACTATTGGTATCATCTTGGTGTGGGAGGGGGTGTGGTGTGTGGGTGTGCTCCTTTTGTGCTGTGCCAGACTCCATTACCTCCACCTGTGCTGATTGTGTGCACCTGTGGCTCTTGGAAACACTGCTCAGGGTTCTTAACACCTTCTCTGAGATGCTGGTATTTACTCCATGCCAGTAAGGTACTTTTCTGGCTTCAGGAGGCAGTTATTTGCATGTCCGCATTACTTGGGAGCAGTTCCGGTTTACGGCATGCCGCTAATATCGGCATGGTGTGTCGCGCGCACGACCCTAGACCGCTATTTATGGCATCGTACTTTTACGGTGCCGTAAATAGCGGTCTGGTTGGTGAGAATAGCCCGTAGCGGTAAGGGATACCGGTAATCCATTACCGGCATCGTTTTTCCCTTACCTCCAACCTCGAAATGACCCCCATTGTGTTTGCTAGCATACCTAGCACATCAATTGATTGACTCACTGCTGGAATGTGTGAGAAATAGATATCTCAGTTGCATGCTTGCATATTTAGCATATAGCTAGATTGAATCAATGAGTTTGCCTACACACTAATTGTATAGGTCAAGAAATTGTGGCCTACGTACCTAGCACATAGCTAGATTGACTCATTGGGGGTCATTCCGAGCATGGAGGTAAGCTAAAAACCATGCAGGTAATGATTTACCGGCATTTTTTACCGCTACATGCTATTCTGACCCCTCAGACCGCTAATTACGGCACCATAAACTACAATGCCGTAATTATCGGTCTTGGGTCTTGCGCGCGCCCCACCATGCCGAAATTAGCGGCATGGCGTAAACTGGAGCTGATCGCAAGTAAGGAGCACACGTAAATAACGGCCTCCTCAAGCCCGTAAAGTATCTTACCGGCATGGAGTACATACAGGCATCTCAGAGAAGGAGTTGACCCTGAGTAGTGGTTCCCAGTGGTTCCTGAGCAGTGGTTCCCAGAGCCACATATGCACACAATCAGCACAGGTGGAGGCAATGGAGTCTGCCACAGCATAAAAGGAACACACCCACACACCACACCCCCTCCCACACCAAGATGACACCAATAGAACCAGCAAGGGCACAACCACAAAATCTTCAGCACCAACACTAGGCACCCCCTTTGAGGAGACACAGGGGGAGAAGGAGGGAGAGACAGGCCCTGCATGCAGCACCGGTGCAGCCTCCATCACCACCCCAGCAGCCCCCATGCACACGCAGCATGCCCGGCCACTCAAGGAAAACCCTTAGCAGATGGACACCCCTGACCACCTTGACTGTGACACTGTCACCACCATATTTGGCCTGAGACATAACGAGATAAACGAGCAGCATACAAATATACACTGCTAACCTGGCACAAGTGACTGCGTTGCCTGTGCCCCACACCCATGCCACAGGCACCTACCAGCACACAGTGGTGCCCATGCATGCCATGTCACAACCGTCCATTACACGGACACATAAACAAGTGCTGTTTCACCTCCCCAAGCACATAAGGGCCTACCAATCCCCAACATGGACCACCCAGGATATACACAACAGTAAAGCTGGACCTCATGCATATGGAGGCATGCCAAATGACATTGGTGCCCCTGACAGCACCCACGTGTTGTATGTGGACCAGCATGGCATGCAGGTGGCAGACAGCAACTGCAAACAATACCACTCCCCCTACGTGCAGATGGAATGCAACGCAACCAAGAACCGCACACATGGGTGGGCCCGACATCAAAGAACTACACATGACTCAAAGGGCCAGCAGGTCACCACGCTACCGTGCCACATGGTGCAACATGCAGGATGACGTGCCTGGCTGCCTGTTGAGTCGTCTGACTGTGTCATGCAAGTGCATTGGTGCCATGAGGTGGGTGCCTGCATGAACCAACTGGGTTGAAATGATGAAGGCATCGTACGATGTTCACCCCAACAACCAACCTGCCACAGAACCAGTGCAACTGCACATGAGAACAGATTACCACATCGATGGAATAAGGCACTCACAATACACTACATCTCCACCATCTGACAAGGGCAAATCCCACTACACTTGCACCACTCATTGGCGGCCACCACAACCGTAAGCGCATATAGGAAGACACACTGCATATGTACAATGTGGCTGCCCCAGCATGGCACCACATCGGAGACCCATCCCTGGGAGTGGATTGAACTGAGGGCAGCAGGGATACCACACCATGTCATCGGCATGGCACACCCATAGGAGTTTTGAGATTCACCATAGTATGTATCAGAGCAGGATGATGACCATGAGCCACTGACTACAGCCATCACACCCAAATACGATTTTACACAGTACACATCACCACATGGATCTAACATCAGGACAGCAGCATGCATCAACGGAACATGTACCACGAGATGTCCATGCCATTGTTCACGGACCATCTTGAAGACGCAACCCCCCACAGCATTACATTGTATTGGACACATATTGTGTCCATGAATGTGCGGAATGCATCCATGGACATGTGCATATGGCCATCAGTGAAACCCTGCCATGTCAGCCAAGTTCAGTTCTCCACCATGACAGTTCAAACACTCACCTTATTTGGCTAGACATGCAGCTGTTGGTGGCTGTCCCTTGACACCATGGTACATGACCCCTGTCAGTAACCCACAGAACAGGCCCAGGGTGTACTAAAACACTGGCCATACCCGTGCATGCGTGTAGATGAAACAGTCACCTGGCTTGCGTAAGGCACATATGAGTTGGCGAAGCAGGACTGGTGGGTGACACATCCACTGCTATCTGGTGTCCAAAAACCCCATGTCATATGTGTAGCTGAACAAAATGTGCATCCCTACTATTGCGTCTCTCTCCCCTGACATGGTACTGCTACTACCACATGACAATGTGGTGAAGGTGGAGGAGGAAGTGGCAAGAAAGCATCATGGAGGCAGTGCACTTGATGGACATGTAATGCGCCAAACAAAGAGTGGACAAGATGTCCAGAACACAAGTCAGCAGAGGGTGGCATAACATGGGCACACAGGGCACAGGATGTGTGTATACTTGTACACCATGCACTGTCAGACGTCATTATACACATGCTCAATGATGAATGTCCACAACGGTTGAACTTTGCAACACCAATAGTGTATTGTGAAAAAGGTATAAGTGAGAACATTATCTGCAGCCCCCCCCCAACTCCAGAACAAAACATCGCCCCCCTAAACCCCAACACCACAACAAACCCCCACCCCACAAACCCCTCCCCCCAACTCCACAACAAACCCCTAACCCCCACACCCCTTCCCCCCAACTCCACAGCAGTGGTCCCATGTAGGACGTAAAGGCCACATGTGGCAGCGATGACTATTGTTTCTTGCTCCCCTGGCCCAGGGGAGGCATATCCCTGCACCGCATGGAACACCGAGTGCGTCTTGCTGGGATGCCTTGCGTGGCCTCACTGGATGCGGGCGTGTCCGCCTGCTCTGGCTGGGCATTAGAATGGCCTGCCTCAAGGGCATCGGCTATGCGGCCAAGGATGTGACACAGACGGGTTGTGCTGTCAGTGACAGTGTCACACAACCGGTCTGTGCAGTTGGTGAGTGCCTGCCGCATTTCCCTTACTCCATCATGCCATTGAACCCTGGCCTGGCGGTTGTCCTCCATGAACTCTGTTATGAGGTCTGCCAGCTGATTCACTCGACGTGTGCCAAATGATGGAAAACCATTGCTGAAACCACTTGCCCCTACATGCTCGGGCGAGGGCGAGGGCTGTACGGGTGGACTTGGGGCATCATCATCATACCCCTGTGGTCTATTTGAGGACTATGGACAGGTGTTGGTGCATATCCACAGTCACTACATGAGGCCAGGGGTACAATGCAGGGCTCCGGGGGGTGTGGACTGTGTGTTGGCCCTCCTCCTCGGACGCCCCACAGATGGGTGACGGGCTGTCCACACACTCGTCAGGGCCGGTAGCAACAGCCTCCCCAGAGATGCTCGACTGTGCCGATGTTGTGGTTGGCATTGTGGCTGGCGCCAATGCTGGGATGGATTGTGGTGGGGCAGTATCCAGTGGCCTTTCCGGAGCCGGGGGGGCTGTTCTTTTTGGTGCAGGGATTCTCCTGACCCTGCCACTACCCATGGAGGTGCTTGGCCCGCTTGATTGTGGCTCGGCGCTGTCATGGTCAGTGCCTGTGGGGGTAGAAGAGAGGGACACCATGAGTGATTGTAAGATGTCCTATTTGCATACATGGCTGCATTCACATTTCAGTCAATTGCGGTTTGTGGCCTTTTGGGTGTAGCTACGGCAGTGGTACATGTGCATGAGTATGTCATGTATGCATGTTTGGGAGTGACTCATCGTGGCCTGGTTATGTGCAGTTTGGCTGGCACAATGGCGAGCCGGCTGCACAGTATGCATGATGGGATGTGCAAGTTAATGCACTATGGTTGATGTGCGTTATGTACTCGCACTTGGCCCTTGATTGCGTGGGACTTGCCTCTGCATTAGTTGGATGGGGGTGAGTTGGATGGGAGGAGGGCAACACGAGAAGGTGCCTTTGGGGCAGTTTGAATCATGCAATGGACATTGGCAGTGTACACTGTGGACACTCACCTCCTTCGGCAGAAGTCGTTGCCCCGCACTCCATGTTCCCCACGTCCTCGATCGATTCTTTGCCAAACAGAGCCGCACATGTCTCCTCCCACGGCTCTAGTTGCACAGGGGTACTTGGACCGCCTCCCGTCTGCATGGCCTGACTCCAGTTGCTGGAGAGAAGGCCCCGCACCCGCACTCGCAGGTCATCCCACTGCTTGCGGCAGTCCCTGGGGATGCAGGGGGTGTTGCCTACAGCGCTCACCCTCTGGGCAAGTTCAGCCCAGATGTTCTTTTTGCGGAGGATAGACTCCCTCCGCATGTCGTTGCTGAAAACGACATCTGCATGCGCAGCCAGGAAGTCCACCATGGCCTGGAGTTCCTCTGGGCTGAATCTCCTCTTGCGGATGCGGTCCGCAGCCTTCTTTGGAGATTTTGGCATGTTGGTAGTCGTCTGGTCCTTTTCCGAACTTTAGTTTGCTCCCAAGGGTGCTGGCGGATGAGGTTGGCAATGGATTGTGTTTTTAAAGATGGCCGCCGTTCCTGTGCGATGACGTAATTTCCGGTTCCTTTTTTTGCGGTGACCGCAATTTACAGTATCCGTAAATTTCAGTCACCGTTATGTACTGACGCAACTGCTTCCAAGGCGGTGTTGTTATTTACGTGTCGCAGCATGCCGGTAGGGGGTTTGCGGGTCGTTTAGCGGCAGGCCGCTCGGTTCTTTTCTGGCATGGCGAAAAGGGCGTGTCCGCGAGGTCGGAATGGGCCGCAATTAGCGGTCTGACGCCAAGGCGGTGTTGTACTTTACGCCATGCCGGAAAATACCGGTACTTACCTCCAATCTCGGAATGAGGGCCATTGTATTTGCCTACGTACCAAACGCATACCATCCAGTTGACAACTCCTGCCCCCTTTGGAACAATGGGGTCATTTACAACAATTCGTAGTCTGTCCTCTATCTCCAGCAACTTAGGGATGGTCACGTTGTCATGTGCTGATCTCTTTCTGGGTCACTGAACTCCTTCCATGGACTTCGGGCTTCCTCCTTCTCAGGCAAGGGGCATTGGGCCACCGCTCCCTGACACAGTTCTGCTAGGGAAGTAGGTCCCAAGTATGTCTACCAGTTTCGACTGGCTAAATTCAACGATGGTGGCCCATCGGTCTTAACCCACTAACTATGAGAGTCTCGGAAGTTCTGATCTCTGCATTTGATACAGCGCATGCCCCATCATTGGACTCTTGGGGACAAGCATTGGATTTAGGCAGTAGATAGGGGAGTGCCCTAACCACCAACTGCTAGAATTTAAAGACAAATAATAAATATTGGGCTCCTATATGTACTTGACATCATGCCTGTATTCAATCCCTGGGACATCGATCCATAATAGATATTCTCATCATCCCACTATATTAATTTTTCACCATTCATTGGTGGGCCAAACCGTGTGATGTCACATACATACAATCATATAATTGTCAAAGTGCTGTCACTGTTCACACTAGACTGGTTTATTGCTGTGCCTGCATCTCTAATGCATAGCTAGATGAACTCAAAACTTAGTTAAAGGGGTGTTATGGTTAAATTGCACTAATAAAAACCTATCAAATTCACTGAAAAAACTTTGTTAAAGGGACGTTATGGTTACAAGTAAAACCGGAAAATCTCAGAAATTCCCCAGTTATAGTAAGCTAAGCAACGGTAACTCACGCCACCACTGTGCACTGCTAAGACTAACATCTAGGACATCACAAATGTCAGTGATGACATCACTGATGTCCCTTTAACAAAGTTTTTTCCGTGAATATATATTTAGACAGAAATCTTTGAATAGCAAAGTCTAGTACTGACATCCCCCCAAACTGGATGTTTTGGGGAAATTTGCAAAACGTGTTTTAATTTTTTTATCATTGCGATTTTGTTTAAAACCAAGTATATCTTACACAAAATAAGAACAATATTTATAAAGCATTTAAAAGAACCAAAAAAACAAATACAATACAGAATATGATACACATACAGTAGTCCTGATTACTTTTCCTAAATATAGCAGTAAACATTGTTTTCATAATAATAGAATATAGCAGAGTTTATAGGAAAACATTGGTAAAGTGCCCTGTGCATTGTTCAAAATCTATAATTAAAATGATTAAACTACATATTTTGTAGAACAGACTGCGGAGGAAATACTTATAAAATACTTACAAAATACATTGAAATAAGGCATTTATAAAACAAATCAGTTTACCATGTGATATCGATTACATTAGATGAACTCATCGTGTGTGCCAGCATACCTAGCACATAGCTAGATTGACTCACTGCTTTACTGTATGGCAAATACATAGTTTAGTTGTATGTTTGCACATTCAGCATGAAGCTACATTTAATCAATATGTTTGCTTTCACAAAAATTGTATAGCTCGGTATATTGTGGCCTGCATACCTAGCACATAACTAGTTTGACTCATTGTGTTTATCTACATACCAAACACATCCAGAGTTTGATACTGCATAACAATTGTGGGGCTACATTGACTCGTGCCTGCCTACATAGCAGTTGCATAGCTTATTTATCTGATTTGTATAAACAATTTGTGACTATTCCTCATTATCCAGTTAAAGTGGGCAGTGAACTGATATGTTGGCTCGCCTATGCGGATAATTTGATCTTGCTTGATTTAAAACCTAACGGCCTACAAGCTATGATCACTGCACTGGGACTTTATGGAGATCAAAACAGCCTCAGTGTAAACATTCCGAAGAGCAAGACCATTATCTTTCCAGAGATGTAAGTTTGTATGGGAATTACATGCCATTCCTCTTGAACGAGTCAACTGTTATAAGCATCTTGGGTTAACAGTTGACACTCTGCTGAAATGTACACTGGCTTGAAATTAAATCTAAATGTACGATTATGGCCAATGTTTTAAGTAATTGTATAGGACATTTTTTTGGGAATATCAGTTCAGACTGTCCTGATGTTTTACACTGTCAAAATTGGCCTGTAATGGTTTTGACATTTGGGGCCACAATTTTGGAGCAGAGCTCATTAAATTCGAGGCCAAATTGCTACCTAAGCTCTTTCCTCTACCATCTGCAGTATCGATTGATTTCTTATATATCGAATTTGAGCTAACAGGAATAACATCTGTGGCGATTCAAAGAACCTGTATGTACAGGGAGAAATTGCTCCGATTAACAAATGGTATTTTTATAGTCAACTATATTGAATTGTTCCTTCGGCTCGATAACTATAAGAAATTTGGCACAATTGGCAAAATGATTCAAGTGTGTGACAGATGGTTGTCTGAAACTGTCTCCCTATCTAGTGCCATCTCTGTATTATTTACTAAGCGTTTGCTAAAACAGAAATTGAACATATTATTTTATGTGAGTCGAATCGTACAATAAACATCCAACAGAAGCACGGGCTGTTTTATTGAATACACCAACTCATGCTTTCATAGACCTGACTACATCACAGCATACCCCAAAAGTGGTATTTTGCAACAATATCTTCTCTTTAAATTCAATAGGTGTGACACATTAGAAGCCAAAGGTGGCCAAATGGGTCTTTCTCATACTAATCAATATTGTAGCCTTTGTGGCACTGATGAGATTAAAACTTCAACCTTTAACACATATTCTGTTGTCCTGTGAAGCCCTAAAATCAATGCGAACTAACTTTATGTAAATGTACAATAACCAACTTGACTGTATGGAGCTCTCGAATTTGTGGCCAATATTTATGGAAGGCAATGATGCAAACCTAATTCATTTTATGATTGCATTTTATCGGAAGTTTACTGACATTTTAAGGATAATATGAGTATTTTAATGTGCATTGTTTTTATTAATAATTGTTTTATTGAATTGATGTTTAGCTTCTATTTTAGAAAGATAATTGTGATAATACTGCGTTTTATGTTTTCCGTAACTCATGATATGTGTTTAATGCGTTATCTGAATACAATATGTTATGTTATTTAATTTGCATTTGTTTAACTTTATACTGTTTTTCTAATGTGATGTTTCATGTTGTGTATACACGGCTTGACAGCCATATGTACATTATCAATTGTTCCTGACCCTTGCCCCACCCCCTACGGAACATTCCCCTAGTCTCACCACCTCAACCTACAGTTTACTTAAACCCAACAACAGGATGCCTAGCAACCACACAGACCGCAGAATCAGAAAGGATGACTGGAGAAGGAAAACACTTTATGCAGCCCTTGCCTCTGCTTTAGACTAATCAACTCGACACTCTCTGCAGAAGACCACGAACAGCCTTCATCTCCAGATACTTCCTGAACCATCCACGTGAACTGAATTACTACAACCAAACATTGGTGCAAGAGACGGGACTCAACATCTACCCAACACCATCCCCTATGTTTATTCCGACAGCCATTCAATCAGTCATACAAACCCAATCACAAGCAGCAAAGCATTTGATACCAATCATCACTGAACATCCTGCACCATCTACTCAAACTCTAACCAAACTCAGCCCCAATTACTCGCACTTGATCATCGACAGTATTAGCATACCTGTCTCCTCTGCCGTCAAGACCTTAGGAGTCTACATTGACGCGACACTCTCAATGACAAGACAAACCAGCGCCATTGCCTCAGCTTCTGCTCTGACTACCAAACTCATCTACGCCATAAAACCCTACCTCACCATGCCCAACTGCCTCTCCATAGCCAGAGCTACTATAGGAGCCAGACTGGACTACTGTAACGCCCTCCTGGCAGGCACCTCATCAAAAAACCTAAACAAGCTCCAAATAGTGCAAAACAATGCCCTCCGTGCTGCACTACACATGCCCAAAACTGACCATATCTCACAGGCCAGAAGACGCGTCCATTGGCTCCCAGTCAAGGAAAGGATCAACTTTAAAATCCTCACCCTCACACACAAATGCATTAACCACACAGCACCCCCCTACCTATCTGAGACTATAACCAAGAACTCCTCCATCCGCCCCAGAAGAAGTCACCACGCCAACCAACTCCAAGTACCCACTGTAAAAAGAGCCAAAGCCGGCGGCATTGGCTTCCCTCACATAGCACCTAAGCTATGGAATGCCCTCCCCAACGCGCTTAGAGCAGAACCATCTCTGTATCTCTTTCACAAATCCCTCAAAACCACGCTATTCAACTAACTCCACCTTCCCTTCACCCACCTCAGCTCGCACACATCTGATACGAAAAGTGTTCGATACGAAATGCTTCCTGTAATGAAAATTGCTTTGTAACCATCTTCCTTCCATTGTAACCAGACTATGTATGTATTCATGTAACAGCGCCACGATGCCCCCGGGCTGATGTGCGCTTTAAATAAATCTGAATAAATAAATAATAAATAATAACCCCTCGGATCAATGAGCCACGCCCAAAAAGAGCCTGTCTCTTTTAAATCTGAAACCCTTAACATGGAACCCAGGGAAACTAATGAAAGCACGTATGACTGACACAACAGTATTTGTTCAACCACCCAGACACACCCAGAAATAACGGGAACAAGATGCCTTTGGATCAACACACGTTTTGTTTCCAAACACTCCTCTGGCATTTTTGACCTCTGTGGAGACAAACTAGACTAAATCTTCATTATGGATACTTGGCTTATTCCTGGCCAATCCCCTGTTATCAACAAGAGTATCCAAACAGGCTATAAACTCATATGTGCAAATTCGTACAATAGGAGATTATGTGTGCTAGCACTGACTCACAGATGCATTCATATTCTCAACTCCTTCTATTAACAAAACCTGAGACTGTGAGTCACTCGTTTTGACCTACTCCAACTCTCCTACTGCCTCACCGAGCTTCCCATTAATATGTAGATCTCCTTCTTACCGCTCTCACTTTTCTGAAAAACTAGCTGAAGCCACTGTCAATATGTTTGTAGATCACCAACTTCTACCTATACTTGAAGATTTCAACATCTGGCTTGAGGAAAAAGACAATGCTGACACAAACGTCTCTCAGCGCTACACCTCAAATAAATGGTTGAGGGTCCAGCTCACATAGCCTGTTACAATTCAGGCAGCATTTTCTGCAGCTAAATTATAATCAGCGTCTGTTCTCCAGCACACCTTCCCAAGGGAGACCACCTATCCGTACATTTCACAACACTCACAGAGACACCACCACTTGAAGAACCATTAATAGAGTCACCAAAATGATCATTGCCTAGAAAGAAATACAAATCAACACTTGACCAGAAAAACTAGAAGCAAAAAAATGTAACCTTTCCACAGATTGGCTAACAACCACACTGGATGTGAAACTCCAATTATTTCCACCTTGAACATTATTGCCCCTAAGAAACCTTTCAAAACTCACAAAATAAGAACCTAGCTAAATGGTTCTCACCTAAAGAATACCGATTGAAAAAGGAAATTTATAAAGTGGAGAAAATCTAAGAAACAAGTAGTGAATTCAACAGCTAGGCTTTTAAAGGGCAAAAGTCATCAATGCAAAGAAGCACACTATTCCAACGCACTGAATTGGTATGACACAGCCAAGAGGAAAATGCATAACAATATCCAAGAATTCAAAAACCAGACCGCATGCAAAACTTCTCCAACTCTTAGTTAAGAACTCTGTGATCAGATTGCTGCACATTTCAACACAAAGGTCCTCTGCATCCAAGAACACCTTTACAACATACGATACTCACACTTTTACATCACCAGTGATAACCCACTGATGCCTTCCACCACCAGCTCTCCAACTCTTTTAACCACTTTCTGCTGCCTCTCTGGAAGGGATATACTTGCTGCTATTGACTATTGCTTGCAACAAAACCTGATTCCCCAGTTTTTACACCTCCATCATGTACATTCCAGAACTAATGCCTATTTTCCTCACTAACTCCATCCATGCCAGAAGTGTCCCAGCCCTATTGAAATGTGCATATATCAGTCCACTTCTGAAATTTCATTACTGGGCCAAATGATGAGCTATCTACCACCCAATCTCCAACACTCCTTTCATCAGGAAAGTATCAGGAAAAGTAATATATACAGTCAACTCCAGAGCTGTGTTGAAACCAACAACCTCCTGAATGAGGCACAGGAAGGTTTCAGACCCTTCAATGGTACATAATCCTCTCTGTTCAATCTGAGATACACTTAAAAGCAACGCAGAGGAAAGCTTTGGGGGCACTCCCATACTGCTGGGCATCTCAGATGCTTATGTCACCAACAGTCATGAGAACTTCCTAAATAGACTGGAAGGCAATGGAAATCAAGTAACAGATTTACACTGGATCATCTCCTTCCTCATGGTTAGAAATAATCCACTATCAAGAGCCTCTACACATCCCAGTCTCACTCACTAATCTGCAGAGTAACGCACGGATCCATACCTTCACCTCCTCTAGTGAAGATGTACAAGAGACCCCTACTAGATGTCACCAACAGATCTGGCATCATCTGCTACAAATATATAGATGAAACACAAATAGGCTGCAAACTGGAGATCAAATCATCAACAAATGCTCCAGATATTAATACATATCTCGGACGCATGGATGCATGGATGACAGAAAACAATCTAAAGATCAAGCCTACAAAACAAAACTGAATCTCTGCAATTTACCAGCATTTAACACCACCACACACCCTTGACCTGGCAATATGGGCCCATGCCCAATACTGTCCACCATGGTAAGGAATCTTGGAAGCACAATGGACACACTTAAATCACAGGTTAATGTAATTGTCAGAGGCTGCTGTTTCGAATGCTGCACTCTCTGTCGCTTCTTACCTTACTTAACATTCACTCACAGACTATGCTAATAGCCTCTATGTTGTAATCCCAGGCTACCTGATCAAGAAACTACAAAAAGTCCAAAATACAGCAATCAGACTTCTTGGAATGAATAGATTTAAGCATATCAAGCCAGCACTATGCATTCCTCCCCAGAGCCAGTAGTGAAAATACCCTATCCCCATCTCAGGCACCCACCATGTCTAGTATACTTAACATACTCCTACCTCACCCATCTTCTATGAACGACCACTCAGTCTATGCTTCTCAACCTGGGTCTGCCTTTATGGCTAACCTGCACCCATCTATACCCATCAGGAAGTACACAGAGTTTTCACATCAGCACACAGTTAATGGGTACTTCTGACCTGCACCCATTCACACCACAGGTTTTCTACATCTGCCTTCCTGCTATCCAACTAACATCCTGACCTTCCTTGCTTACAAAGCCATGTCAGCAAGGGTGGTGACAATATTGGCAGAAGGTGATATATAAGACAACTTAGCTTACCTTACCCACCTAAGGGTATGGCATTTCTTTGGTAAACTCTTGGATGTCACTCTTGAGTTTAGTCAGTTTCTCCTGGTGTATTACAGAGCTTCTAAATTCCTCAATCTCTTACACTATTAAAGCCAATTTAGGTGAAGGCTCAGTAATGCACTCTCCTCTATAATTGAACTGACCCTCTGCCTTCTCACTATCTGGTGGAGGGTGTTAATACTCACAATGTATGATAAAATAACAATATTTATATGTATGTATGTTATGCTGGTACATGAAGTCCCCTCATACAGGAATGTCTACATTTTTGTTACATCAGTCTGTGTGTCCATGGGGATTAGTCCTTGGTCAGGTATTGTTGCAAAGCAAAAGTTTTGAGAGCTTTTTGGAATTGGAGAATTGTGGGATCATTCTGAGCTAATGCAGGGATCAAGTTACAGATGGTGGGTGCATAACAAGAGAAGGATTGTTTGAAGGACCTCTCTTTCTTTGTGGGCAAGTTGATTGTGTATTTGCTGCACAAGAAGTGTGTACCACGAGATATGTGGAATTTAGGGTCCTGGTCTGCTTATGTGTTACCTGTGACTGCTTTGTACATTATATAGTCTTGAACAGTATCCTGGCCTGGAGAGCAAGTGAGTGCAGTTCGTATAGGGCATGCATGATTTGGTAAAATATCCATGCAGCCGAAATGAGGCATGCTGCAGCGTGGTGGCATGCTTTTAGGAGTACCAAGTGAGGGTCTGGGAGAACCATCATAGGAGGGTTTTTAAACTCATCCACCCAGTTCCTTCTAGACATATATCTGTTATTGTTGTTAAGAATATGAGCTGAACTTGTAAGCATAATCTCCTGCTTCTATTCTCCCCCTGGAACGTTGAAGAACTTTATAAATTTTGTCAGAGAACATTTACTACCAAGACCAGTTGAGTTTAGTATTTATTTAATTTTCATTCATGTAATGCCAGGAACAATGCTCTTTTTTATCACAAAAGAGCATACAATGGATAAGAAATCAGATTTGACAGAAAACACTGAGCTTCCTACAAAGGGGTGAGTTTGAGTGACATTCTTACCAGGTTGTGAAGGGGAGTAAATGGAGCAGTCCCCAGGGACCTACAAAGATTAGGGACAACCACCATTACACATGTTTAAGTGAAAGTAGGTGTTATGGCCCGCTGTGTTAGGGATGTGACCATAATGGACAAAGTGCTAGAGTGGAGGCAAAGAAAGTGAGGGATGCAATTTAGAGGTGAGGGAAAAACATTAGCTGGAAGGCAGATGAGAGGTGGGTTAAGAAGGTAACTCGGAGGGGAGAAGGTAGGCGTTTAGTTTTGTTTTGTACAAATCTGTGTGGACTGTTTCTCAGGGGTCAAGGGTAAGCGAATTCCATGGAAGTGGAGCAAGAAGAGAGAATGAGTGAAAGCACATTGGAACGCTGAGCTCCCTCCCACATACACCGTCTACAGCAGGCTAATTTACCCAGAAATCTTCTTTTAACAAATGGTAATGCTCTTCATCGCCACCCTGAGACTCAACCATCCCACATTCGTTATGCTTAGCTGGTGGCTTATTATGCATTCAAAAATTCAAAGAAAAAATAAAATCTGTAATCTGACACAGTACATTAAGGCCCATGATGTAATTATCTGCGACAAAAACTGCAGTCCAGGCATTCTATTGGACCCTGCATAACCCGGTATGCTCGTACTTTTTTAATAGACTTGCATAATAGCCTGACAGTAAAGGAGTTAATCACCAAGTAACATTTCTGTTGGCTGGAGTAGCTGTTATAAATATTTACAAACTGAACGAACTGGGTACATTTTTGGGATCTCTTTGAGCTTTCATACTCTGAGATCCTCTTACACCTCAATACCATTTAGAAGTGTTCGAAGTGCTGATGACCATGGGTTGCCACTGCAACAAACTGTTTTTAGGAATTGGTGCAAACTGTCCAAATGTTCAAATGGAAACCTACGGGAGGTTAGATGCTACTGTGCCCCATTCCACCCTGAATGAGATGTTGCTGTTCTGTTTTTCTGCCTCCATTCTAGGACTTATATTTCCGCCTTCCACAGTTTAGCTCGAGGTTTGTCCCGGGAGAATAGCTCAGCAGCAACGTGTTCGCTTTGGAAGCAAGAGACACGAGGCAACACAGCTTCGATCCCCTGTCGTGCTTAGACACCTCTGGGTATTTAAGCCGTTATAAATACGCAACTAAGACCAACAAAAAAAGAAAACAATTACGCATCTAACAAACAATTCCTGTAACTGGGCCTCGATGCCGGCAGGATGCCGGCAGGCTGTGTGAGCGCTTTAACAATGCAAATAAGTAAGGTTGTGTGCAAGCATCTCCAGTTGGGATGGGCATGTTGGCATGTCAGCGAGACTGATGACAAGCCAGATCTGAACAAACAACACGCAGCACATGAAAACAATTTTAAAATTGCTTACCAAGTTGAGTGTTTCCTTGAAAAGTGCTTGTTTAGAAAGCTGCGTTATTTCCGATCACCTCCTTGCTTCGTGCTGCCACACCTCACATGGGGTTCGGGAATCGGGTGGCCTCCGCCCCATAATAATTGAACAACTTAGGTTAATGGTTTTTAATGCGTTTGATAAGAAACAACATTTCCTCACGTCCGGTAATTCAATACTTCACAGCCAATTGTGTGGGTGAATCGGTTACCTGACGTCATACTCTTAAAACAATAAGCTAATTTGTGTGCATTGTTTTCATTGCTACAGGAAAAAAAAACATTTTGCTCAATGCAATACATTTTAAGTGACTTCTGAATCAAATGCTTTGTTTAGAGATATTGCAGCGCTTAGAAGCAGCCTCTGGCTGTGTAATTTGAAACTGCTAAAGAGGAGTTTACAAAAGATAAAATGCAAATCAGAAACAGCATTTTCTGTATCACAGAAAGTGTACGTTTTTTTTGTTTACTTTTGACAACGTGAACTAAATCTAACACACATCAACAGAAACCCTATTGTGAATGTATTGATGTTTATAGTAAATGCGAAAGACTGTAACGATGCTAAGAAGCAAAGAATGGCAGCATTTTATTGTGAGAGAGCCAAGCATTTGACGGTCAGTTCTCTGTGCAGAAATGTGTTTTCTTGTTTAGAAAGGGAATTTGCGCTCCTCCCAGAATTTCTCTCCGTGGCTGAAGCATTGAAAGAATGAAATATGTGTGCATTCATTGTTCCGTGTGACGTTTGATTATGAAAACGCGGAAGCAGCATAGGCAATTAGCCTGATATCAACCGTACATTCAATTTATAGTGAAGTCAATGAGGATTCACTCAGCTGGCTACAGGCTCAGAGTGTGTACCTAGATTAACGCAGCCTCTCTTATGTAGAATGAGGAAACTGGCATCAAGGGAGAGCAATTATCAAATTGATTCTCACTGACTACATTCGACGAAGATGATGAGGGCGGTTCTAGAGGCCAGCCCACTACCTCATTAGCAAGAGAAATTGTACATAATAACGGCTCTGTTGTCTGAGAGAGATATTTGCTATTGATGAGCTCAACCAACTTCTCCCTTTTCTCTCAGCTTTCTTTCCCTTTCTGAAGCCTTTTAAGTAATTTTGTGTATGCTCATTTTCCCCAAAAATCAGCCCCAACATGCCCCGATTTCTCCCAAACTTCCCTGAAGACGTATGCCTATTACAGGAGATTCAGGCAGATTTGGCTTGAAGAAAAATCTGCAGGAACCCGCAGACCTACCAGATTCTCAATAGGAGGGAGTCTGATGGTAACTTTTGAAAAAGTTCACCCAAGTTTATGTATATAAACCTCTTCTGAGGAGTGGGGGCAGCTATCCAGACTGGGGAAGTGCATGAGTATAACATTATTTATCTGAGAGTGGGAAATCTGGGAAAGCCGTTTTAACCCTTTCATTTGAATTTTGTGCAGAGATGGTCTTGTCCAGAAGTGGTGGCAGAGTTGATTAGGAAAGATAAGCAGGCGAAATAACATAATATATTGTGAGATTAGATTGTTAGGTCCATTATTCGTGAAAGTTATATTTTAGCCTGTGGAAACTATTTGAGATCAGAACACTTAGGTACATAGGCTGTCAGACATATTTAAGGGGCCTTAGCAGATGTGTTTTGAGATAGCAAACATATTTGATTTGCAACTACAGATAACAGAGGGCCACAGTTTCGATTGTGCATGGTGCACCAATGTTTCAAGAATTCTATGCATGCTAAAATGCCAAGAGATGATTTGTGTGTTTGTAGCTCAACATTTAACATACCACTTTAGGAAAACTGTGAACTGAATTTTGATACTCTATGTATAACTTCTAAATACAGTGGGCTACTTTTTGGAGAAACAAAGAAAGATAAACATTAACTGCAACTCACTATAAACTAAATTATTCATTTATAACAATGCATGTTTTATCCATCCAAGCAAACATTTAACAGGTACTTCTCTAATACATCCCTCCAGAATCTCATGAATGCACAAGACATGTTTTTCACATTCTACAGAATAACAACATAAACAAAGACACACAACAAATGTCAATGATGTAGAAAAAGGAAGACTAATTATAAAGTTAGACATAATGAATTCACCTTTTCATCCCAATGAAAGCAAAAACCAAAGAGAAAATAGAGGACAACCCCCTTCACTATCTACATCATGGAGTGGCACTACAGCCAGCCAAAACAAAAAGCAAAACATCTTAAGAAGGCAAGTGCTTCTAAAAGATTAGCAGCCCTGAAGTGAAAAGTAGAAAGCAGTACAAGCAAAACACTGGGCCTCATTACACGGACGGCGGTAAGGGTTAACGGTCACCGTTAATGGCAACGGTGACCGTTAACCCTTACCGCCGTACTACGAGGTCCCTTTGCGGGTTCGAGGATTTAACGCCTGCTTCTTGCAGGCGTTAAAATCCAACCCGCTAAGGGACCTCGGAGCTAATTACGGCAGCGCAAAATTGCGGTGCCGTAATTAGCGCCTTCCCCAGTCCCATAGAGCCCTATGGGGCAGAAATGGGAATGGAGAAGGGCAATGGCGGAAAGGGGATTTACCGCCCCTCCAACCTTGGAATGGGGCGGTAAATCCCCTTTCCGCCAAGGCGGTGCCGGTATTTTACCGGCATGAGCCATGGCGCTAATAGCGCCATGGCTCACCGCCTACCGTGTAATGAGGCCCACTGACATGCAGAGCTATTAATCTGCCAATATCATACTCACCTCTCTGTACAACTCTATTAACGTCTAGAAAAGCAATGCAACTTCATTCTACCCGTGGTTTAGGTTGGATGCAGGATCCTGCAGAGGGATGCACTCTAGGAGACCATAAAATACCACTTTCCCCTCCAAACAACTAGCGAATGCCACTCATCAGAGCGAGAGACTTGTGTCTTCGTTTTCACAGTATCTAAGGTGGGATTGCATTTACCCTGAAATCGTAAATAAGTGCAACACCTACATAAAATGTTCTTTAATGTGCCTCTAGTTCCTTTTTATATTAATTCATATATATTAATTCAACAATGAAAAGTCTCATTGCCGTATGTAAGAGATATTTTGCACCACTGCACAAAAACAGGAGCTGATGTAAATCTCTACGAGTCAAGTGTTGCCACTCACTAGACTACTGCAAGCTTAGAGAGATGATGGTCCAGAATTTCGAGACCCAAATACATCTTTTAAGAATTCCTTAAAAAATGAGGTAAAACGCTCTATTACTATTCTGCCCCTCACATCCATACATGTATATATACTGCGACAGCAGAGAAATCACCAGAGAAGTCGAGACTGTTGGAAAGTTTACTCTCAGCTTTATTTTTGCCACACGGTGTGGCCTAGTCAATGGGAATGAGTTTAGGGAAGGAACAAAGTGAAAACTCTGTTGCCCAGATACTTCAATTTCTTCAGAACTATGGTCCTTGGTCCTTCTCTATCTTCCTTAATTAAGTAATGTAATGTGGTATATGTGGTGTTGTATACTGCCCATCTGCCATTATTTTGGGTCAGAAAGTCATTCACAGTCTCTGCATTTTTATAGTTCCAACCTATTACTTTCTAGAACCATTGTCTTTCATGGCTGCAGATGAATTTGCCATGATCATGGCGTGGTACCCCACTTGCTAACCTTCTTGGGTCAGGCTTTGGGCATGGTACAGCCTGTTGGATCCAGGGTACTTTCATCTTTAGCCCCTCTTCTCTCTGGTATGGTAAGTCTCTCAAATGTGACCTTAGGGCATGCTACCAGCATAATTAGCTCTACTCCTTATTCTGGCTCCTTTTCCACCACTTAAGGAGCACCTTTCTGGTTCAGGTCTGACCCTTCTGGTACTGGCTCTGGTTTTCTGCTCCTCTCATTCTTTTTCTTTCTTTTCTGCTCTATCTCCCTCTCTTCTCTCTCCCATCTTTGATGTTCACCCTTTGCTTCATTTGCTCTGTCAGTACTATTCTGATGGTGGCATGGCCAAGCGCTGTTTGGAATGAGGGTTTAGCTCCGCAGCTCCGCTCCTGAGGTATAGCATATGGGGCCTTTTCTGTAAATAAATGAGAAACAGCATGTGTTCCTTTCCGTCAAACAAGTGCCTTTTATGGGTGCAACAACAAAAATTAAGTAAGCTTGTAACTACTTACTCCAGCAGCATTAAGGAAGTGGGTGACTTTGGAAGCGCTAACAAGTGCTGTGGTGCAGGCAGTGTGGGCTCCGGTGTCTATTTTCCTCAAAGTAGTGGCCGCACCACATCTACTGATATATCAATGAAGGCTACATGCAGTAAAGAAGTGAAGTGACTTTATTTCTTTCTATGTGCTGCTCTGTCTTATATCCCCCTCAAATGGCATATATTGGTACCTGCTATTGTCTATGTATCAAGGCAGCAGGCTTACTTTCAATTTATTTTTCACTTTACTCCTCCAAGTGGCACTGGTTGGTACCTGCAGGAAATTCAATCATTAAAAGTACATTGAGTTTTTCTTTGGATATACATTTTTCAGCATTATGTTTTGCCTGTTCATCCTCATTGCCTGCAGTTTAGGCCTATGATATTACCAGAGCCAACTACTCCAACTTATATTATGGCATCCTAAAAAAAAGGACACAACAGAAAAGCATCTCCTACATAATCCAACTCTTCTAAGCGTCCCAAAAGCGATTCCCTGCCACAAAAGGAGGAAATATTAGAGCCTTCTGTGTAAACCATTTTATCAGACCTTCGTGCTCTTAAGCCTGTAGGGTATTTTGTATAGATTTGGGGCCTAGCGGTATTTTCTTACCGCCAAAATGAAAATAATTCAGTAATAATCACTCTTTGCATTCAGATTAGATTTGGTATATAGTACTACAGTATACATACATTATTTCAGCACACTGATACATTTAGTGGTATACATTATGTTGGTATGCGTTATTGGTGGTATTTCTGGTGAGCATAATTCCTTTGTTTTATATGTGGCCCCAATATCCAGAACCCCTTATTTTTGGTTAGTTTGTTCGTGTGATCACTAGAGAGGCCTCAGGCTTACATTTCAAGAACACCACATTTTCAATTGGAGTGCCACCATGGGCTGTCCTCGCTGTCTTATCTACAGCAGCGAGCTAACATGCGGTATTTATCACCAACTTATCTACATCGGTGAACTATGTCCAGGGCCTCTCTTTCTGCTGACTCATGTACCTCCAGCAGTAGTCTATTTCATTATATTATTATTATGTTCCGTTCAGAAAACATACACTTATATACTGAATGGAATCATGCACACAGCTACCACTAAGTCTTATTTTTAGCTAGCTTAAAAATGACAATTGCACTGTCCAAACCTCTCCCCATATTATTAGTACTGTAATGGTAGATGCACAAATAAAAGAGAAAAATAAAACACACTATCCGTCTGCTTTCAGATATTTTTTGTGTATTATAAAAAAATGCATTTCAACACGATCTTACTCTTTTTACAGAAATAAATGGAAATTGTACAGTAACAACCTTATCTGTAAAAAAATGAAAAGAGAGCGGCAAGAACATTTTCAATTCGCAACATTAAACCTGTTGATAAAACACTGGAGTTCCCTCTTCCACGCTGACTGAATAGTTTCACACACATACACACTGCCCCCACACTCTGTAATATAATTACCAGGCCTGTCCAGCATGTGAAGTTCGTCGGCTGGTCGCCTTCTGGAAGTGGTTCAATGAATTCTTCTTAAATCATCCCAGCAAGGACGAGCATCTGCCGTCACTCAAACCGGGGCTTATTGACTGGAATTCCCAGTCTCTGGAGCAGTGCACTGGGATCTGCTTTTTCAATCAGGAAAATACCCAGCCACCAGCCAGGTCTTTCTCCCAGCTGTGTAAAAAGTCTTCTCCTCTCCTTTTTGCCGAGATTCATTAGCAAAGCTCTGTTACAGCCTGCCAAACGAGTTCAACCAATGAAATTCTATCATGTCCTACCCTTCTTCTCATTAACAATGGCTTGACTTATATAGTTGCAACTGTAACCAAACTGATTTCCTGCTTATTTGAGTCTGTGCTTCCAGCAAATACTGTGGACAGAGTGCAGATAGAAGCAAAGAAAAAAAAATCTGGATGCGCGTTTAAAATGACTTTCAGAGCCTGTAATTTTCCATTTCATTTTGCACTGGAGAACACATTATATTATTAATGAGTTAGAATAATTAGTATTGTTAATAAGGTTAGTTCATTAATCCTCAAATGTGTCTCCTGCAACAGAGGAATTTCAGGTGGAGAAAAAAAAATATATGCTTTTAACTGTGAAAAAAAATGATTTGCATTTTAAATGTAGAAATCGTTTTTTACTGAATAGCCTGTTTTCATTTACATGTCCATGTCACACTGGCAACACATGCCTTGCTGTACCGCATTATAGCAATGCACCAAACCCATGCAGTAGTGCTGTATAAAAATAATGCTAAACACTCTTACATATTCCCTCCTTTTTTCTGAGAATTTGGCAGTCCAAGCCATAATTAGAGGAAAATCAACTTGCTCCCTTCCTTCTTTTAAAAGGTAGCAATCCAACAAAATGAATATTCACATGCAAAAACGAAAAAGTTGAAAACCACTGTCCAATCAACATAATATCAAAGTTCATCTTTGGGTCCATATGTTCCTTCCCAATGGAAGTGTCCATAGTCCAGTGCTTCAATTTTATACTTGAAGTCAATCAAAAACAATAAGATAAAACAAATAACTAAAACGAAGAATTAACATAACAGATTAAAATAATTAATTTAAATAATAAATACATGGAACTCCATACGCCAGGACACTTGTCTGCCTCTGATATGTCCCGACCAGTGATGTCACATCATTTGGTTCATTCGGGTGTTCTTCCATCTTGGTACTCTTGGATCCTTTTCTATAGAAGTCATCTTTTCTTTGGCATTCCGGTTATTTTGTCTTCACCTCCACCCGGAGGTAGGCATCATTCGATCTTCATCCAGGGGACTCCAGGACTCCATCGTCTCCCGTGACCTCCGGTACAAATATGTTAATATTCTAAATCAAATAGAAAAGAAACAGATTAAGTATTTAGCACAATACTAACTTCACCCTTTTGCCAAAAATAAAACATGCTTTGTAAAACATTTCGCCCTTTTTCTTTCGCCTTCTGAAATTAAGCACAGGTTATAGAGAACAAGCATACATAAAACAACATTCAATATTTAATGCATCTTCATTTTGCACACCAACTCCATAAACTTCAGCTTCTATTTTTTTTATATTATATATATATTTACATATATTACAGTGTTTATGTGCCATTATAATCAACGATCTTTATTTAACTTCTCTGTCACTGCCTCCTGACAGTACTCATGTATTTTACCTTCTTGTGTTCAAGGGACTTTATCTGTTTCTACACACTCCAGATTTTTTATCTCATGTCTTGGATGACATGGCTTCATTTGGTTTACATGTACAAACTGTTCTATTGCTGTTTCACCTTCAGTCTTTAAAATTTTGTAAACTACAGGCGAGACTTTATCTATAATTCGGAATGGCCCCTGCCAGGCTGCTAGGAATTTGGAATTTTTCTGTTTACTTTTTCCAAAATTGAATTTATACACCTGATCCCCTACACAATATTCTTTTACTGTTGACTTTTTATCATAATATGTTTTAGCACCGTCAGCAGCCCTTTCCAGATTTCTCTGTACAAAAGCAAATGCATGTTGTAAATGCTTCCTCAGCTCATCAATGTATTCATGAACGTTAAATGCGCTTACAAGTGTTTTCTCATGTGCTCTGTATAGTAGGTGTTGCGGCAACACCATTTTCCTACCTGTCAAGACCTCATGTGGGCTAATACCTGTTGTTTTGGCAGGAGTTGATCTGATTGCCATCAAAACCAACGGTAAACGTAAATCCCAGCTGGAACCTGCTTCAGCTACAAATTTCTTTAAAATGTCCACAACAGACCTATTACCCCGTTCAACTCCACCTGAAGAAGCCGCCCCATATGCAATATGTAGTTTCCTTTTCACACCCAGTATTTGCCATACCTTGCTCATTAGAGCACTTGTGAAATGACTTCCTCTGTCTGACTCAATTCTTTGTGGCAACCCAAACCTTGAGAACACATGATTCACTAGCAATGTGGCTGCTGTTTGCGCACTACAATCTGGTGCAGGAATACATTCAATCCACTTCGACATCAAACATACCACACTCAAAATATAACGGTTTCCTCTGCTCGACCTTTTTAAAGGCCCTACATAGTCTATTTGCAAATCTGACCATGGAAGGGTTAGGCCTCTTTCCATTAGTGGTGCTCTGTGCATTGGTGAAGCAGGTTTAAATTGGGCACATACTAGACATCCTCTAGTATACAATTCCACATCTTGGGACCTATGTGGCCAATAAGTATAATCTTTTAGTATTTCCAATGTTTTTTGTGAACCTCTGTGGCCTGCAGTTATGGCATCATGTGCACTGTGTAGCATTAGCCCTCTAAATGAAAGGGGCACCACCCGTTGTATCTGTCCTATTATGGACTCTCTAACCATGAGTCCATCCTGTAGTTTAATTCGTTTTCTATTCTTTAATAGCACCCTCAATTCCTCTTTTCCCACACTATCATCTTCTGTTAAAGGGTTCTATCCAGGATCTATCAAATGGTTATAATAGATTCCCAAACTTTGATCATTCTTTTGTGCCTCAATCAAATCTTGGTCTGGAGTGTTGTAACTCCATTGTCCCACTGATTGTTCTGTCTCCTTTGGTGCTTTAGAACGTGTTACTGCATCAATCTGTATTTCACCCAGTAAATGTTTAATAGGTAGCAATTCTCCCATCACAGACCCAATTATAGCCAGGTGGTCTGCCTTATCATTCCCCTCTTTATCCTCTCCTGGAGTTTTTAAATGGCCACAAATTTTTTTCCAGTATGTTGTCAAATTATTTTCTGACACTAATTTGTCTATGGCTTGTATCATTTTTCCATGTTTCAGTGGCTTTTTGTTGTATGTAATTATGCCTCTCGCTTTCCAGCCAGGTAGATATTCCACAAAGCTGTTTCGTGCATAGTCAGAATCAGTCACCAGGACAATTTCACTGAATGTATTATAAATTGCAGTAGCAATGGCTTTAAAAATGGCTGCCAATTCCGCTACTTGACTGCTCCTAGCGCCAATTCTCATCCCTATGCTGGGGATACCTTCACAATTCAACCAGACATTTCCTATTCCTGACACTAATAGTTTATTACTGTCATTTTCAATGTGAGAAGCACAACCATCGACTTATACAGTTGGCAAGTCCTTGCATGTTTTTTCATCAAAAGCTTTGTGTGGTGATTGTTCAAACTCTGTGTAAATTAGGTTCTATTTCCATTTCGTTTGATGATTGTTCAGCTGCACAGTCGTGTAAATCTGCTAAACTTTGAGCAATTGGGCTCTTTTTATTTTGGCCATATCTCACTTCTACAGGAAAACCTTGTAATGCTAGCGTCCATTAAGTGATTCTGGACTGCGCTAGATTACCTGACCTAATTCTTTTACTCTCTAAGAATTGCAAAGGTTGATGATTTGTTTCAATAATCACCTTTTCTCCCTGAACAATAGGGCGGAAATGTTGTAGCGCCCACACAGTGGTTAATAGGGCCTTTTCACATTCATTGAATTTCATTTCAACTTGGGAAAATGCTTTACTTGCATAGGCAATGGTTTTGTGATTCACATCATGTTTTTGTGATAACACTGCTGACATACAATGTTCAGAGAAACCTATTTCTATAAAGAAATCACTATCCTTTATGGGGTATGCTAAACATGGTGCCTTTACAAGACATTCCTTCAATTTGGCTACTGCCTCAGACTGCTCTTTCTCCCATTTCCAGGGCATATTTAGTTTTAGCAGTTTAGTCAATGATTGAGTGATCTCAGCATAATTTTCAATGAACTTTCTGTTATAGCCTGTCATTCCTAATAAACCTTTCAGCCCTTTCACATTTTTAGGGTCTTTTAGTTTTTGTATGGCCTCTATTTTCTTCTTTTGTGGATTTAGTCCATGTTCAGTTACTTCATGGCCTAGAAAATTCACTTTTTTCTTGCACCATTGTGCTTTTTGTAAAGACACTTTGGTGCCTGCTTTCTGCAATTGGCCAAGCACATGCCTTATTTCATCAAAATGGTTTTTTAAGCTTTCATTTTTTATCAGGACACCATCCATATAAACTATGGTTCCTCTTTCCGCTGCATCAGGGATGGCCTTCCTCAAAAATATTCCAAATTCACTCCCACTATTAACGTACCCAAACGGAGTTCTAACCCATGCGTATTGAGTCCTGTCAAATGTAAAGGAAAATAAATTCTGTATCTCCTCTGCCAATGGCACGCACCAATATCCAGAGGTGAGATCTAATGTGGTAAACACTTTTGAACCATGTAGCTCAGCTAGGCCCTGATCAATGAATGGCAGTGGCCATCTGGACACTGGTACTCTTTTATTTAACTCCCTCAAATCTGCACAAAGCCGCCATTGACCATTTGGCTTTAACACACCTAAAATGGGCGTGTTGGATGTGCTATGGATAGGCCTGATGATTCCTCGGGATTCTAAATTTTTTATAATCTCTTCCAATGATTCTAAACATGCCAGCGGAAGTCTATACTGGCGTACAAATACTGGACTTCTGCTACACCATTCCGGAAGTGTGGCCACATGTAACTTAGTTAACTCACAATCATAGGCATCTTTTGCAAATACATCTTTAAATTCCATAAATATCTTCCTCAATTTGTTTCTATCCTCATCGTTGTCACATGCATCCGCTAAGGAGATCTGCTCTTCTACCATTTTGGAAAATTCCGGAAAATGTTCTGGTAGTGGAATCTCGGCGCTTTCCTCTAGCTGTGTGGCTGTGTCTCTTTGTAAAGCTGCCACTTTTAAATGTTTTGTCATGTTAGCTTCCATTTCAATGGGCTGATTTTCCATTTCATTTTCACTTAAATCAAAGGTTATACAACTCTCTTGATAACAGCACACTGTCTCACTTGAATCATAAGGGTACACAGAATGAATTCTAAATATTCCTTTGGGTTGAGAGTCCAGGTATTCTGGCAACTCACCCTTGGCATCTACATACTTTTCAGGGATATTTCCAATCACCATGTTATTTAGATCTGCAGTATAATGTGATTTTTGTATGGCCATTCCTAATGGGGAGTTTTCCTCTAAGTGAATATCTTGACAACCGTTATTATTTACCATAATTCTTACAGGCCCTTCACCAATATTTACGAATGGAATGTATTCATAATCCAGGCCTTGCTGTTTTATGGATTCATTCAGGTACACAAATGCATCAGAGTCTTTCATCTGCTGTCCATTTTTGCATTTCAGTGTTATTGCAAACTGTTTTGTAAATGCAGGAATAATAGTATCTTTCCTCATTTGTAATTCGATTGCGTAAGGAACCAGTTGTGCACAATGATAAGCCCTTCTTTTTTCTTCAAATTCAGGTGCCGGCCCACCTAGGCGTGACCATATTTTTTGATTAAGGAAATCTAACACCATACACATTCTGTGCATGATGTCATTGCCCATGTAAAAATCATTTTGTGCTCCACTCACTATCAATACATTATGGTAAATTGTTTTCTGCCCAATGCTAATTTTAAGCATGCACCTGCCTGCAATTCGGTTTTCAAAGTCTGGACTGTCCAACCCAGAAACATATTGGTTTTTAATCCTAAATTTCGGGATTTCCTCCCTCTCCATTATTTTTTGCAACAAAATTTCTTATTAATGAAGCTCCTCTCCTGTTCAAGCGCTAAAGTGGCTTTTATTGTTTTAAAACAGTCATTTATACCAACATGAACCCATGGTTGCTCATCTTCCATGTGTATTTCAGCAAGAGTGGTAATGTGTTTTTCTGAATCTGCTTTAGGAGTAATGTTTTGTTTGCATATCTTTTCTTTTAAATAAAAACGTAATGTGTGCTCATCTATGGCGGTCTGCCAATTTTTCCTTGGGTCCAAGTATATTTGTACAGGTAGTTATTGATTGTCGCTCTGCATTTTGTCTTGACACATTAATATAACAGTGACACTAGGTATGCAACTATTCTGGAGATATATCTCCAGAGCATCATTTGTTTTGGCAACGGTGTGACATTCATTTATGTTGCTGTTTTGTGATTTTAGTTTCTTAGGTCTCAATGGTTTTTTGGCTAAGGACCACAGCACTCCATTCACCCCATCTATGAGAAGAGACAATCTTTTCAGGCAATCTGTCCCCATCAGAAATGGAATTTCACAAATAGATGTGATCAATACCTCTTGTTTCACTCTGTGCTTTCCTATTTTTATGTCAACCTTAGTTACACCTATGATGGGCACCTCCTCCCCATTAAAGTTATGCACTGGACCTTGATTTTCCTTCACTGTGATCTGATTCTGTGGGGATCTCCCTTCATTGATACTCTTTACCAGCTCCTTGGACATAATTGTGGCCTGTGCGCCAGTGTCTATCATTGCAAATGTTTGGCATTTTTCTTCTACAGTGATGGGAGCATAATACCTGTCCTCAACTTCCTCTAATACACATAAGAAGTGTGAATTCTTACTGATTTCAGGACTCACCTTTCTCAGGCCTTTTTCACTTTTGGCTAAGCACATTGGTAAATGGAAAGACATTTTTCCCTCCTTTTTACCCATTTCTGCGCGAGAGACTTTATTCATTTCTCCATGTTCAGAGGTTTTTTGGAGTGTGGCCACTGTTCGCCTATCCATCCAGATATCATCAGAGGCCACATTACAACCCTCCAACTGAACATGTGTAACAACATCATTCAGCAATCTGTCATTGTTTAATTCTGTGCATTTGTGACCATTTAGTGTGGTACTAGCCCTTTCAGCCTCTTCAAAAATATGTGGCTCAAAGAATTCTTCAGGTGATTGTCATGTACCCTCCTTTAGAGTACTTCCTTTTTCTGCCTGTGTTTGGTCATTGTTTTGACTGCCCAGGGAAGAAATCATAGCATCCCCACTTACTCCCTGTTTACTGGTATTCCCCATGCATGAGTCATTTTTCTTAAATCTGTCTCTTTGTTCTCTTGGAGTTTCAGGTTTTCTTATTTCATTTGTACAAATCTCCAATGTTTGATTTAGCTCTAGGTTAAACCGTACCTCTCTTTTAGAAGTATTTGCACTTTCTGTTACATGTTCATTTACTGGCATTTTTAGTTTTAAATCATTAGACATCTAAGAGTCATTATGCGAAATTACATCAGAGCAATCTGTCTTTTCGGCGCTGTAGGTATCATGAGTACTTAGTCACTTTTCAGAAGAAGCCCCCCGGTCATTGCTATGGCCATCAGCCCCCTCCTTTGATGACTGTTTTTGTGCTGTACAAAGCTTCCCTATTTGTTCAGCTAACATTTTCACTTGGGCCTCAAGGCACTGGAACCTTTCCATCTCTCTAGAATCCTCCCTCTGTGGCCTAGATCGATATTGGTTGCTTTCTCCCTGATTGGATCTATTCTGATACCTCTCAGGTGAGTGATTTCTATTGGGATAGTTTCTGAACTCTTGATTCATTTGTGGAGGGGAGCGGGGTGCACCCATCCTTTGGTTGTAGTTCCCTGGTGGGGAATCATTGTACTGACGTGGAGTGTAATTCATGTTCTGTCTCATGTCCTGTCCCTCATGTTGTGAGTACTGACCCCTATGTTGATTCCCATTATCAGCAAATCGGTCCACATATCGGGGTCTATCCTGATTACCATATATCATGGTGTTGGGATCTAATTTGCTCTGTGTCCCCAATGTCTGGTAGGGACCATCATTTCTTTGATCTTGATTTTGTCTCTGATTATAATTCATACCTGACATATCAGACGATAGCCTGCCCGGGGCCTCCTAAATATCTAGGACTGATGTAGCTCTCCCTATTACTAGGATCATGTGATTGAAACATTGGTGCAGAGTGTGATGACCTTTGTTGATTAACCCTTTGTTCAGGTGCCGAATTATTTTTACCTGGACTTTGAGCAGACTCAAGGGACATTTTGGCTGACCTGATTTCCATCACTGTTGCTGAGGGTTCTTTAGATTTAGGTCTAGTATCTTTCATTTTATCCCTTTCTCTACCCTGACAATAGAGTACCTCATATAGTTTTGTGCTTTGATGCACAATCCACTCAAGGGACTTGTCACGATCAAATTCACGAACCAATTGGGATATAATGTCTTTCTGTAGCCCATAGAAGTAGGCGGTTTTAAATTCATTAGAATTGGGGTCAAAAGATACATCAAAGCGAGAAAATGCTCTTTTTAAGTCTTGTAAAAACTGGCGAGGGGATGTATTAGGCCCAGCAGTAAGTGTATAAGCAACTTTCTTTGCCTCCTGTAATGACTGGAAAGGAGAAAAATGATGCCTAATTTCTTTTTCAAACTCCACCCATGTCATATTCTGCTGTTCATTTAATCCCCTTATGATGCTGGCCGTCGGAGCATCTAAAGTTAAATGAAAATAGTGTCTGTACTGTTCCTTAGGTATCTGGAGTGCTTTAAAAATGTCATGAACCGCTTCTAAGTGATCCTCAATGCAGCATTCCCCTCCTTTTTTAAATGGTTTGATCAGAGCTTTAATAGATTTCATTATTTTTATGGGGCTACTTGTTGCAAAGCATGGAATTGCACTACTTGGTGACTCAATCCTGGTTCCAGGTGTATGAGATTGGTGGCTGCCCCCAATGGGAGTATCAAATCCCCCAAGGGCACTGAAACCAAGTTCAGTCACCGGCCCAGTCACTGGAGCACTAGCTATTTGGGCAGAACTAGAATTCACCTCCACTGCATTGAATGTAGTACCCTGCCGCTTCTCCTGGGACCTGGGAATGCACATTTGTTGTTCTAAGTCTTTGCACTTTTTAAGGAGCCTGCGTGCTTCATTTTGCAGATAGTTGTTTTCATCACTCATTTTATTTATGTCGCACATTTGCATTTGGCATTCATTAAATTCTTTGTTTCTTTTGTCTCTTTCTTGAATCATTTTAACCATTTCTTGCTCTGCACCTTGGAGATCACTTTCTTTTTCAAAATGTTCTTTTTGTAAAATCTGCATTTCTGAAACAATCTCATCTTTATCCTGTCTAATGTGATCCACTAAGGCTTTTAAGTGTACCAATTCTTGCTCACTGTCTTCAAACTGTTTCTTGCTTTTGGACAACTGAATATCAAAATCTCTGCATTTTAATTGCATGTCTTTCTGACATCCTTCTAATTCTTTTCTTAACATCTCCTCTTTTTTACTTGCCCCATCTAAGTCAGTCTTTAACCTGTTAATTAGCTGGGTATCATTTTCTTGCATTCGCAGGGACCTATTCAAAATAAACCATATTTTGGCACATAGCCGTATTAAACAGTCTTTCTCTGCACTTTTATCGGCTGCATTCAATAACCTTGTAAGGCAGACCTGAATTATGCTGCCTTCTGCAAAAATATTGTCTAGTTTTTCTTTCTGCACCTCACCCTGAATACTGTCATGCCATTCTGAGGTACTGTTCGATGACCACGTCCCATGTGCAAACAACTTTGCCTCTAAATATTGCACTAAGTCTGAGAATGTGGTTTCCCTTTGTGACATTCTTGTGACACTGTTATTATGAAATGGGTTCCCTTTTTTTAATGTACAGATGGCAGTGTGAGACACACTTGCCACGCCCATTAGGTGCTCTATGATCACTTTCCCGGCCTGCAACGCACCATAAATATCACACTGGCAACACATGCCTTGCTGTACCGCATTATAGCAATGCACCAAACCCATGCAGTGGTGCTGCATAAAAATAATGCTAAATACTCTTACAAGCCCTTTATGAAGGCTACCAAAACCAAGTTATAGCAACTGGATGACAAATGGTCATTGTTCAAGTCCCGAATGCCTGAAGTGGAGAGAAGAATTGATCATGCGGAAGATGTTACAAATAGAGTGGTAGCATTGGAGACGGTGGTGGAAACCCTTCAGAAACAATCTGAACATTTAGAAAACCGGAATAGAAGGAACAACCTTTGTATTGTTGGGCTTCCTGAAGGAATAGAAAAAGTTAATCCTATTTAATTTCTAAACTCCATGCTTCCTGATCTACTGCACCTCCCAAAACCAGTACATCTTAACCTCCAAAGAGCTCATCGTTGGGCCCTCTCAGCTCTATACGCAGTCCATGCTTCTCTTCCAGAACTTTAATTTTGACCTTGCTAGACTATACACATATTCAGGTCATACTTAATAAAGTGAAGCAAATCAAGCAATTATTGTGGGATTAACGAATACTATATATTTCTCAAGATGTTTCCAATGGCACTGCCACAAGAAAGAAAAAACTCCTTGCAGACCTGCTCTAAGGCAACTAAATGCAAGATATGGAATCATTCACCCAGGATTTATGAAAGTAACTTTAAAAGGTCACACGCATACTTTGACAACCCAACAGACCTCAGACAGATTATTCAAACTCATAAAATGGAAGAAATTGATACTTCCTTTCCTCCCCCACAGCCATCTGGTTGATACACTTTTGTGTTAGTCTCCATTGTTCAGTAATACATGATTTATTGGAATGGAGATGGGGTTGGTCTCCTCTCATCCGACTCTCCACCTCTGCAACTCTTCTAGTCAGCATCATTTGGTGTGGCTGTTTCTTAGCTGTGTTAAAAAATGTCTGCAAGTTGCTGTTTTCTTCATCTTAATTTTGTGCTGACACTGCTTGTGTTCCCCCAGTGCTTTTGTTTCCACCCCAGTTTCTTCTTGCTCTCCCAGGATAATTGAAGACATGATGTGGGAAATTATTTTTGCTGCTCCACTGTACAGTTAAACACTAATGTATATGCTTTCTACACTAGCCAATATGATTTATATATATTATCAGCTTTGATGTAATGCCACTAAATATTACTTCATGGAATGTGAAAGGTTTACATAACCCTTTTAAGGGACAAAAAGGTTATTTCCTATCTAAACAGAACCAAACCATCTATTGCCTGTATTCAAGAATCACATCTTTCAGAATCTGAAGGCACCAACCTTAAGTTTATGGATAGGTCAGATCTTTGCAAGTACTGCTCATGATTGGAATAATATAATTCATCTCCTAAGTTTAAAGTGATTAAGTCTGAATCTGATCATTTGGGTAGGTAGCTTCTTGTAAAAATGTGTATCAACTCAGTTGAATATACAATTCTCAATGCATATGGTATTACTTTGCCAGATCCGACCTTCTGGTATAGTCTGGAAAATCACCCGTTTCAGGCTAATTTGGGTAACCTAATTGTATGCATAGCCTGTAATGAAATGATTGACCCCTTCCTCGATAGAAAGTCGACTGTGCATTTTAAAACTTCTAAAACTCATAAGCAATTTTTGAATTTCATATTTCAATTGGGTCTTATTGATGCTTGGTGCATAACTCATTGTTACGTTTGCGGGATCCCATGCCTGTCTCCGGGCTTCCCTTTCCAGGTTTTAAGGGCTTGCTCCTCGCAGGATATGCCATTTAGCTGCCACGTTTGTACATAGGTGGCGGTTGCCCTGGAGATGTACTGCAGCAACAACGTTGCACTCTGGAAGACTGGTTGCCATGGTTTCCACACATGGTAATGTGATTGGATCAGCTGCCTGGAGACGCAGGTTTCGCATGCAGCGTTTGAATAAAAGCATGAGCCGTGCTGAGAGTCTCTGCTTCTGATTGTAGTTGTTCACTACCTAGATGCTGCGTTTTTGTTCTGCTATCCTGACTTCTTGACTCACACCTGCCTTTTGGATTTGAATACACCTGCTGATTTGGCATTGTTCCGCTCTTGCCATTGCCAAACTCCTGCCTGTCTCTGTACTGCCCTACGCTTGCTGATTTGTAATTATCGCTCTCGCCATCAACAAACTATTGCCTGCCCCTGGACTGTCATATGCGTGCTGATTTCGTGCAATCAGCCATGTGTTTAATACTTTCTCGCAGATTCCATTCTGCCTTCTGACTGAAACGGTCACTCTTGCCCTTTCAGAGTTACTGTGCCGACTCCTCTAATATCATTGTGCAAACCCCAACTCTATATTCACAGAGTTGTTCCCTTAATAATCATCTTGCTTTCATTTGCAGCCTGGTACTGTGGTGGTGTGTTCTCCCGCTCTTTTGTTTGATTTGCCCCTCTGCCTGTTACCTTTACACATCAGAGGGGCGTATCAGGAAAAAGAGCTCCCTCGGGTGAGGAGACCTGAGTTAAGGAGTAACCCAGATTCTTCAAGCAGCTGGACTGACCAAGCAAGAGTCCGGTGCTCACCTGAACCCTCCATCCGGGTTCCCCTGATGGATTTCCTGACAGTGAGTGACACTCATCCTACGGACTTAGAGTATACCTTCTATTCCAGTCCACATAATTCTTTTTCCAGAATTGATTATATTCTTCTCTCTCAATCCATGTCCAGCCTCATACTAAATACCAACATAAATTGTATTTCCTTATCACATAATTCTCCGGTCTACATTAAGCTTGAAATCAATTGAACCAATTGTAAATCAAATAGAGCCGTGTTAAAGGATAGTTCCGGGACTTTTTTTTTATTGTCCCTACGGTTCGGCCATGTGTTTTTAAGCATAACTCGGTAGATCGTAGAAAACTTTCCTATGGACCTTACCCGACTTTTCGTCCATTATCGCACTCGAAATCAGCCGCCATTTTCTGATAATCCTATCATTTCCCCCCATCGCCCTGGCTCACCTGCTTTTGCAGCACTAAATCAAATCCCCCGCCCCTGAACCTGACATCAGCAGACGCGTACTGCCCATTTCTCGATGCCAAAGCACGTTTCGTGTCAACAATCGCTGCGCTTCAGCTAATGAAGTGTCGCCATGGAAATGGCAGGACGCCTCTTTCCTCAATAAGTATAAACAGACATTTCACAACACACAGCAGCAGATTTTCGATTCCATTACTCTCTCTGTTTTACTTTGAGTATTCTGTGACTCGTTTCTGTGCTCTGGTCAGCTACCTTCGCCGCTTCTAGGCCTTGTGAACAGCTGTACCATCTCTGTAAATTATTTTACTTTCTTTACCACACAATGGCTACAATAATGCCGTATATGTACGAGCCCGAGTACACCGAGGAAGAACTACTGGAAAGGCAAGCACGCGAAAACGATGGGGATTCGGACGGCAGTTGGGAGGACCAGTCAACGGATGAAGAGCCTGGACCATGTCGCATGGACGGTGTCTCCACCTGGTGCACGTGCAATCGGTGCGAGCTAATGCCAACTGAGGAGGAGAACTGCTGCTGCCGTGAAAATTCCGGGTGCTTGGCCTACATTTCAGAAGGCGAGCCAAGTCCGCAATGCATCACCGAGCTGCCAGAGTTAAGGGAAGCCTGCCTCTCACGGACCGTGTTGAGGATGATGATGGTGCTTATGCACGAACTTCGCAGCACTGTTCGTCCGCGTAATCCGAGTAACAAGTAAGTATACTCTGGTTGTGATGTCCGTGATGCCACTACTTTTTCATGGTCGTCTCCCACATATAAAATTACATCTACATATCATTCGAATGCATGTAAATTGGTTCCATATTGTGCATTTTCTAGATAGAATTTTTTTCAAAGCAGAATGACATTTTTTACCTGAATCGACAGTGATAAGAAAGTTTTGTCATTTTAATACAGTTTGCATCTTTCATTTTCACAGGTGGTACAGGCTGGTGGCCTATCGTTGCTTCACTTGGTGGCTTCACGGGAGGCTCGGACACCGCGTTCGGAGAGTAATACCTGCCTGTGCGGTACTTGCCATTAGACAACATTTCCCCAGCGACAGTGGACAATACCGCGGATTTTCCCTGGATGTGCTGCAACCGGAACTTTACAATGTGTAATGTTTATTATTTATGTTCAATTGAAATTAAGATCTAAAATAAAACCCAACATATATTTTAACAATGGTTGTTTTGATTTTTTAAATGAATCTAGTGTGTCTCCATTGAATAGTCTTCCTGTGCCTTGTCTTGTCACACCACATGTCTCCGGCCAGCATCCTCCCTCACGCTGGCCGCCCACCTTCAATCCACATAACCGTTGAACCCATATGCAGCAGACATACATATGTTATTTTGCGGGTTGGCATCAAGCCTAGGCATCCAGGGTCTCCAGGGTGAACTGCACCCATATATTCTCCTGGGACGGTGAGGTATTTATAAACTCACCCCCCTGCCTTCCATGTACTAGATCCTGCAGCCTGCCTCTTACATGCAGTTAGATGGCCTCTCCTTGGTGAGGCCCTGCGGCAAACGAGTCTTGTCTGCACGACCACCGCCCCAATCCACCCCCCGCCCTATCAAAGGCAGTTCGCACCGGGGTACTTGTGCTGGCAAGTGGAGCTGTCAGGGAGCGATAAAGGCCAAGAGGTGCCAAAGACCATGTACACTTCAAAGTGGTCTATAGAGCATGGGTTGTTGTTCCCATGTCTACCTCCAGACCCCGTGTCTCCTGCCAAGCATCCCCCTCACGCTGGACGCCCCCCTGCAATCCACATAAGTGTGTCTCCATTCACGAGTCTTCCTGTGTCTTGTCTGCACGACCACCGCCCCAATCCACCCCCCGCCCTATCAAAGGCAGTTCGCACCGGGGTACTTGTGCTGGCAAGTGAAGCTGTCAGGGAGCGATAAAGGCCAAGAGGTGCCAAAGACCATGTACACTTCAAAGTGGTCTATAGAGCATGGGTTGTTGTTCCCATGTCTACCTCCAGACCCCGTGTCTCCTGCCAAGCATCCCCCTCACGCTGGACGCCCCCCTGCAATCCACATAAGTGTGTCTCCATTCACGAGTCTTCCTGTGTCTTGTCTGCACGACCACCGCCCCAATCCACCCCCCGCCCTATCAAAGGCAGTTCGCACCGGGGTACTTGTGCTGGCAAGTGGAGCTGTCAGGGAGCGATAAAGGCCAAGAGGTGCCAAAGACCATGTACACTTCAAAGTGGTCTATAGAGCATGGGTTGTTGTTCCCATGTCTACCTCCAGACCCCGTGTCTCCTGCCAAGCATCCCCCTCACGCTGGACGCCCCCCTGCAATCCACATAAGTGTGTCTCCATTCACGAGTCTTCCTGTGTCTTGTCTGCACGACCACCGCCCCAATCCACCCCCCACCCTATCAAAGGCAGTTCGCACCGGGGTACTTGTGCTGGCAAGTGGAGCTGTCAGGGAGCGATAAAGGCCAAGAGGTGCCAAAGACCATGTACACTTCAAAGTGGTCTATAGAGCATGGGTTGTTGTTCCCATGTCTACCTCCAGACCCCGTGTCTCCTGCCAAGCATCCCCCTCACGCTGGACGCCCCCCTGCAATCCACATAAGTGTGTCTCCATTCACAAGTCTTCCTGTGTCTTGTCTGCACGACCACCGCCCCAATCCAGCCCCCGCCCTATCAAAGGCAGTTCGCACCGGGGTACTTGTGCTGGCAAGTGGAGCTGTCAGGGAGCAATAAAGGCCAAGAGGTGCCAAAGACCATGTACACTTGAAAGTGGTCTATAGAGCATGGGTTGTTGTTCCCATGTCTACCTCCAGACCCCGTGTCTCCTGCCAAGCATCCCCCTCACGCTGGACGCCCCCCTGCAATCCACATAATGCCACGACATATACACGTCATTCATTCACAAACACACCCCTGTTTCGAATTCTTTATAACCCACTTCATATTTCTAATGAGAACTTCTTTGCGCTTTGCTAGTAAACCCGTGAAGGTGCTGGTTATCTGCTCTTCGTCTCTGTGAACTTCCGTGACCACTTCGAGGAAACTCGTCAGTTTGCAACCTGTGAACTGCTCCCTGTGCTACGACAAGAAACTACTCTGATCCCGGAATCTAACTGTTTGTTCGTCAAGGTAAGGCCATGTACCATAATCATTTTGCGTCCAATTTCTTTTCGTTCAAGACAGTACATGCAAGGAACTAGTCACATGTTCTGAGTTTAGTCAAATTATTTTTCTATTTTTTTAAAGTTATTCAAATACTTATCCGCATGTGAATAACGTGTATAGTTCCAAGAACCAAAACGAACCTTGCATTGAACCTTTTATGTGTCATTTAATTTTTTAACACATTGGTATTCATAGAGAATTGTTGATCTTTACTTTTCAGAACTTTCCACAATGCCTGCCTGTTCCATTGGCGGTTGCCCTTCGAAGACCCATAATAAATCTGAAGGTACTATAATGCATGTTTTCCCTAAGACAATAGATCAGATAAGAGAATGGGTCCGATATTGCGGATATCCACCGTCTGAGCTTGAAAGTAGAGTCCTAGAAGTCTTTGCGGACAAGAGGGGTGATCGATACCGCATCTGCAGCAGGCACTTTAGCTCAGACATGTACTCCACATCATTGCTAATAAAGAAGAACACACCGCGAGCGAGGCGAAAATTGCTCTCAACCGCTATTCCCACTCTATTCGTCCACATCCCTCCACTGGTGAGTCAAGTTTACGTATTTATCTCTCGGCCTTGCGGTAGTGTGTAGCATTAGCTAACAATAATTTCCCCATTTATGTATCCACTCAATATGAAGGCGGAAGATTCTCCATCCGTGTCGTTATTGCAGTCATCAGCCACTTCAAGCGCCTATCGGGTAATCTTACTTGGCTATTCTGCCACTGACTTGTTTTAGGCATGTAAATCAATAGTTTTAATTTATCGTGTAATTATTTTACCTAATGGTACACCCTTGTACTCGTCCTCTATTCTTTGTTTTCAGATATAATTATTGTTATCCAAAATAATGCAAGTACTGTCTTTCAGGGAGATGCTGAGGAGTCCAACGTATTGACGACAACCGTTGATGTCACTCAGATGCTCGAGGTACGTTTCCGGACAGTTCCATCGATGGAGATCATCAGATCTTGCATTCTTGTAGCATGATTGTTACACACAATGTTTCTTTCGTTTTTAGCCATTGATATGTCCTTCTGTCGTCGCCCTCCTATGTGTCTTCTTTTTTCAATATTGTGTTCATTACTAATGAAAGTCCAATGTTTCAGGGAGTCGATGGAACATTATTCCAAGAAGAAGGGGGAGCATGCAGTTACGGGTCGGCGCAACAGCTTGCAGAAGTGTGCACCGCAGTTACATCGTCCCTTGATGTTCTTATGCATTTCGAGGTATGGATATTGACAGTTCGATCAAGCGAGATCATATGACGTGATTACATCCGCTATACTTCCTTCTTTATTAACGCAAGTACTATGTTTCAGGGAGATGACGGAGCTTCTTCTACAAGAACATCACCCCTAGTAGTTGATGCAGATTTCTGGGTGGTGACACTTCCAACGATCGAGCAAATCGAATCATATTTAGATATCCATTATTTATTTTAGACAACTGATCATTTGTGCAGGTCTATTTAGATGAGCCGTTGACGCCTGCACAAAGTGTATGTTCTTTTTAACAAAATAGAAAACCATACTAATGCAATTACTGCGTTTCAGGGAGTTACTGAAGCATCATCTTCAATAATATCATCAATGGAAGTCTATGAGGAGCCCGAGGTATGGATCTTGACAGTTCCATCTAACTAGATCAACAATGCGTGAATAATTGTCGTTTGAATGTTCTACACAAAGCGTTCATTCGTGTTTTGCTATTGAGATGTACGTGGGTATTGGTCCCCAAGTACATTTTGTGTTTTCAATATTATTATACATACTAATGAAAATTCTATGTTTCAGGGAGTCGATGGAGCGTCAGCGCGTGATGGATGTGCTTATCATGAAAATATAGTCGTTGCAGCGCAAGAGGAAGTGGAGACATGCACACACGAGTCGGAGCAACAGCGTCCCGATGTTGAAGTTCGAGGCAAGAAAGTTTCAAAGAAAAGAAAGCAAAAGAAGGTTAGTGTCCTGGTCACTATATTATGTTGTTTTTCACTGTTAATAGTTCAATACTGTAAGTTGTGTTTAAACTGAACATCCCTTTTCCAATCTGTCCTCTAGTTGCGAGTGGGTGTACGAACTAGATCTACACAGACAGTGAAGCGAACGAGAGATGTTGCTTGTCAAACCTTTTGGCAGGGACTTGAGACTGGAGATGCATCGTGCCAATGGGAAGAATATGAAGTGATTGACAACGGAGCTATACCACATCCAGCCATCGATAGTGAATGTCCTCCTGGTAGTTCGGATGCAATCAATTCACAGAATCCACACCCGCAAAAACTAAGACCGCGAGAAAGTTGAAGAAATTGTTTTATTCACCCATCGCCGGAGAAGGAACAGATGTTGCAATGGAAGAGAATGAAGTGGACGACAATGAAACACCATCAATATCACTGAACATAGCGGAAGACGATATCAGAGATTCTACCTTTCATGTGAGTGACATGTCCTCAACGTTACAGGCCGAACCAGCTGGGATGCAGAGTGACAGTATAAGGAAAGAGGCCAAATTCATTGTATTCGATAGTTGTTTGATTGATATTATTATTCGGATGAAATGTGGGCATTCGGTTGGTGGGGAAGTATGTGGGGAGCCATTGATTAATGTGACTCGTGCAATTCGAGGCACTAACCTTAAAATACATGCCACCTGTACAAAATATCATCCTTTCTCATGGTCTGCACAACCCATGCTGGGGCAACTGCCAGCAGGCAATCTACTTTGTGCAGCGGCTGCACTTTTTAGTGGTTCAAGTTTTAAAAAGTTAGAGTCTTTCTTTCAGTTTGTGGGAATCCATTTCATTGCGAAAACTCAGTTCTACAAATACCAAACCGATTATCTATTTCCAGCCATTAGCGAAGCTTGGAGAATGGAAAAAATGTCTATTGATAGTACATTCGCGGGCAAACGGTTCAGGCTAGCCGGTGATGGACAGTGCGACAGCCCAGGATTTTCAGCCAAGTACTGCACCTACCACTTTCAGGACATGGAAAGTAAGAAAATTGTGAGTTCGGTGGTCGTGCAGGTGTCACAAAGTACATCCTCAGTGGCCATGGAGAAAGTTGGCTTTGTAGCATCATTGCAAGAACTACAATCGCGGGGAATGGTGATCGACCTGATAGCCACGGACAGACACGTTTCAATTGCCAAGACAATGAGAGAAGAGTACAAAAATATAAATCACCAATTTGACGTTTGGCATCTTGCAAAAACAATCAATAAAAAAATGTCGGCTGCAGGTAAAAAAAAAGATATGCAAGGTATTTCACAGTGGTCCAAGTCAATCAGCAACCATCTTTGGTGGAGCTCAAAAACATGTGGAGGGTCGTTGGAAATTCTACTGGAAAAATGGCGGTCAGTAATGCTACACTGTATCAACGTTCACCACTGGACCACAAACCAACATTTCCATAATTGTGAACATGGCCATTTGTCCACAGAGGAGGCACGGAAGAAGAAGTGGTTGATTCCTTCATCACCCACTCACAAAGCCATTGAAAAGATTGTATTTGATAAAACTATAACAAGAGATTTGAGGGGACTCACGGAATTCTGCCACACAGGAGATTTGGAGGTGTTCCACAATATGTGCCTAAAGCACAGGCCAAAACGATTGCATTTTGGCATGGAGGGCATGATAAATCGGACTCTTCTAGCGGTCTTGGCACATAACCATAATGTTGGCCGTCAACAAAGTAGGACGACCGGAACTTTAGGGACGCTTCGCTACAATAAGGCCTTCACTAAAAGAAGTAAACAATGGGTGATCAAACCAGTGTTTGAGGATATGCAATATGAGTTTATTGAGAGACTTATTAATGATGTCCTAGATAGGCACATACATGGAGTTGTGAACGAACCTGTGCAGGGGACAACTGCATTGCCACCCAACATTGCCTCTGTTCCATGTCCACCTAAAGCAGAGCTCATTGAGAAATACACATCACGGTTTAAATGATTGTCATTTGATTGTCTGTTCTCTCGAGTCTCCTCATGTCGCAGGCCCATTGAATATGTGTATCTATGTAATGTGTAAATAAAAGTGATTGCTCAGTGTACATGCAATGTGTCTCTCCACCCTTGCCCCTCCCTTCACCGTGCAGTAGTGCGAACCACCCGGGTGTCACCTGTGACTTTGCTCTCGAGTCTCCTCATGTCGCAGGCCCATTGAATATGTGTAGCTATGTATTGTGTAAATAAAAGTGATTGCTCAGTGTACATGCAATGTGTCTATCCAACCTTGTTCATTTGTGCATTAAATTAAACCAAACAGTAATATAAATCATTTTTCAAAAAATATAGAATGTATCCGTATTTATGGTTCTATGGGGCTGCAAAGCACGCAGACAAAATGCAAAGATGGAGTGTAAATTTCAAGTCCTGTGAGATGGCCTTACACTGAATGTAGCTAACTAGGAATGTGTGCTCGTTCAAAGTGAAGGTCAGCTGCTTTGATTTTTTGCTCGGGTGCCGGAATGGCCCACGACTCAGTATAAGGTTCTATTGTTATTTGACCTTGACAGGCCGGGGCCATCCCGAAAGACTTCTTTTTGGGGGTGTGGGGCAATAACGTAAGAAACGATAATGAATATAATTTCAGAAACGAAAGCCATTTAATGTTCGTTCATTAGAAGAAATAACGTCGGCATAGAAGGAGTGGTATTTCGGGGCTGCCCTACGCACAGACTCAATGGAAAATGCAAATATAATGTAAGTAACTCTTTAGATGAGTTTATACCGCAATTTAATTACTATACAGTAGCTTTAAAGACGGGTTAAGTTGTACTTGTTCGTTCTATGTGGCATATTGTTTTGTACCGCGCACTATCTTGAGGAGAACCATCTCCTTTTACGGAAGCACCTCAAAACCTTCCTCTTTGCTTCTGCTTTCTCTCTCCCTCTCCCCTGCTACAACTGGTCCACTGTCTGCGACCTCGGTCCTGGGCCCTTCCACTCTCCACCTGCACTGCCTCCCTGTCAACCCCTGCACTGGGGGACTGTCTCAGTGTCCTACAGCCCCCCCTTGACGTATAATACCCAGTTGCACTGTCCTAGCTATGAAATAATTTCCCGACCTAATATATAAAATGAATAATTTTAATAAAGATCTGATGGTGAGACTAATTTCATTTTTTATGTTTTTCAAACAGGTACATCATTCATTATTGTATGTGTCACGAGTACCAGACACCGGCGGATGTCTTTTTTAACCGCCAGTTGCTTCTCCGCGTGAACAACGTTACCACCCTGACCATTTTATGGGACGATCGCCAAGTACAAGTATGCCCTTACGCGGTACTAACGGCTAGATGCAACATACAGACCGTTGTGGTGGCTTAGTGCCTCGTTGTTGGAACAGCCATGCGATTATCAGTGCGACCGAAGAGCTTATTTTATCGTAAACCAACACCTTGTGTACTGCACACGAACATCGCTTGCCTCAAGACGAACTATTTTGGATCGAGAGCAAAGAAAAATGCAAATCGCTGAATATTCTCTAAACATTTGATGTCCAATAAATGTACTTTGCCAAATGTACAATCTTGCCGTTTGATTTTAAACCACAGTTTCATATTCCGAATTGTGGCGCTGTATTGTGAGATGATCTAAGACCCTGTGTACAGCAAAGGAACATCCCGTGCCTCAAAACGAAGTTTTTGGAACGTGAGCAAATAAAAATGAAAATCGCTGAATATTCTCAAAACATTTGATGTCAAATAAATGTACTTTACCAAATTTACAATCTTGCGGTTTGATTTAAAAGTACAGTTTCATATTCCGAATTGTGGCGCGCTGTGTTGTGAGCTAATCTGTGTTGATTTCCGGGTTCTGTGTGGAGTCGCGTAGAAGACGCCTGGGCGCGTTTGCCTACGCAGCACAGTCACGTCACGGATAGAGGCGGGGAATATGAATGTTTTGATAAAGTCTGTTTCAGGGGCGGGGGATTTGATTTAGTGCCGCAAAAGCAGGTGAGTCAGGGCGATGGGGGGAAATGATAGGATTATCAGAAAATGGCGGCTGATTTCGAGTGCGATAATGGACGAAAAGTCGGGTAAGGTCCATAGGAAAGTTTTCTACGATCTACCGAGTTATGCTTAAAAACACATGGCCGAACCGTAGGGACAATAAAAAAAAAGTCCCGGAACTATCCTTTAAAGGATGATTTATTTATTCTGTTGCTTATTGAGTTACATCATCATTTTTTAATTTATAATAGAATTGAAGATACCTCCATTCCAAATAACTGGGACTGTTATACAGCCGTACTTAGAGGGCAAATGGTTTCATATGTTGCCAAGAAAAAAAAATTCAAACAGGAATCAGAGACTATTCTGAAACAACTAAAAGTTCTAGAAAAGCAATACACGCACACTGCCATTCCAGATACTTGTAATAATAATAGTCAAATAAGAATTAAATATAATAAAATTACTTCTGAATACTCATGTGCCCGATTACTTATATATAAGGCCAAAATATACACATTTTCTAATAAAACAACAAGATCACTTGCTTCTTACCTCAAGATTAAAAATGAGAGAGCAGGAGTAGCTGTTCTAAAATATACACTAGGCAATAGGAGGTTTTTGGATAAAGAAATAATTATTATCTTCTCCAAATTTGATAATAATCTATTTACACAGCAGAAACTAACCTGAATAATATACAATCTCGAGACTTTCTCAACCATCTTTTTCGCTGTACTTACCCTAAACCAGACCTCAGTTCCTCAAATAATCCCATTACTCCAAATGAAATCCGTAAGGCAACTGATGATCTTACAAAAGGTAAATCCCCTGGCCCGGAAAGCTTTCCCATTGATTTCTATGTGCACTTTAAAGAACTACTAGTTCCCAAATTAGATGAGCTTTTTGCTCATTTTGTCCCACATTGTACATCTAAAGGATCCTTTACAGAAGCTATGCTTGTTGTCTTCCCTAAGCCTAATAAAGACCCATAGCTTCCTCAAAGCTATTGGACTATTTCCCTCATAAATGCTGATCGTAAAACCTTTGCAAACCTTTTAGCCACACGTCATCTTCCCTTTTTGCCCAGTTTGATTAAACATGATCAGGTCGCATATGTCAAGGGTAGGCTGTCCTCCTTTGACATCAGATTATTTTTAGATATTGTAGATATTGTTGATAAATCCAAATAGTAATGCAGCTGGGGTACACGATATGGAAAAAGTATTTGTTGGAGAAGAATGCAATTTTATGTTTGATGCAATTTAATGGCATGGTCTTGGTAACCCCTTTTTATCCATGATCAAAGTATTATGTTCACATCCTAAAACGGCTGCTTTTCTGGATGGGCAGATGTCACCTTTTTCCCCTTTGTTTAGGGGTACTATGCAAAGGTTGTCCCCTTTCTCCCCTATTATTCATATTAGCCTTGGAGCCCTTCCTAGAAACTATTAGAAATGACAAAGCAATACAAGGTATTGATGCTTGTGATGCACAAATAAAATTAGCGGCCTATGCAGATGATATACTCCTGCTTCTTAAAAATCATGATACCTATCTATTATAAAACATTTTTCACTTGCTTCCAGTTACAAGTTACAACACAGATACACCCGAAATATTACCCCTTACTGCCCATTGTTCTAGACAACACATTAAGGCATATGGTATGAGGTGGTGCCCTAATGGCATTACATATTTAGGTGTCCACATTTTTTCTTCTATAAGAGATATTTTCAAAGTAAATATAAATGCTGTATTTTCTAAAATTAAAGAATTAATGAATCCATGGTCCTCTTTATTCCCATCTTGGTGGGGCATCTTCAGACCTTTAAAATGATTATTTCTCCATTATCTTGTATAACCTAAACATATGTTACAGCTATCCTTTCCCTCCATTTCTATAAATTGATTCATGTTTTTTTTTTTTTATGGAAACAGGAGAAACATTGAATCTTGCTGTAGGGTTTCCTAATTTTAGAAATGATCATTCAGCATTTGTATTGAAACAAGCTCAGGTGTGGTTTGCACATATACATGATAACACTGTACCAACATGGCTCCGTTTAGAAAAATATGTGGTTTTCCCCTTGACACTTGCAAGTTGTTATATGTTTAAGCGCAAAATGAGATACATTAAATGTACAAGTGTTGTTATTTCTGCTAATTATATTAGATTGTATTGATACATGTAAGGGGCAGATCTGTTTTCTGGAGAAAGATTTTAGAGAGAAGTTCTCTATCCTTCTATCTGATTGTCACCAATACGGTAGTTTAATTGATGCATTATAAGATTATTTAGAACTTCTAATATCGAATGTGCATGTTCATCGGCAAGATAGGTTTCAGCAATTACACAATCTCCAGTTTACTGCGTTAATGTTTTATAAAAAACCTGTCGGAGGAACATACTTTTGATCCACAATGGGGGTCAAATGTTGCTTGGAAGCAAGACTGTGTTTTAATTAATGAAGACATCTGCTGGCCTGTGAGCTGGGAAAAATGTCATGGATTACTCCTTCTGCCAGTTTGACCCAGACTTTATATTTCTTTCACCATAGAGTTTTTATTACTCTGTATAAACTATTCAAGTGTAAGATCGCACAAAATGATAAATGCTGGAGTTGTCTTGATGCAGAAGGTACATGGCACATTCAAATATATGTTTATTGACTGTAAATGTGTTCAGAAATTTTGGAAAAGTGTTTGGGACACTATAAAAATGATCTTTAAAATATAATGTGATTTTGATTTTAAATTTCTTTTTCTTGGAAACTCACTACTTCAGGACACGTTAGCGTTCAATGATAGTCATTTGTTCAATCTTTTCATTCTTGTTGCCTTTCAAACTATTACGGCTAATTAGAAAAATATAGATCATATTAATTACAAAATTCTGAGGAATTTTATTTGCAATATTAACAGCTCTGAAATGTGTATTGCTTCATCACTATGTCTAACTCGTAAATATGAACTAAAATGGAGTATGTTTCTAGATATCTTATGTGCTAATCTTCCGGTTTCACAACATTAATTGTCACTATTATACTATCCTACCTCATACCCCCTCCCTTCTCATTTCTGTTTGTGGCCCATGTCTTTCAACTGTCTTGTTGTGTCCTCTGGTTCCAAAAATACATTTCCTGTTTACATTACTTCTTAGATGTATACCCTATTTCAAATTGTATCTTTTCTCAGTCATCAAATTGTACACCCAAGTGTATCCATTCATTACTGTTAATGATGACTTCTCATATATTGTTGTATACATTTGTTCTTCAATAAAATACTTTCAAGCAAAAAAGTGCTATTCTGATGTTTCTTCTCCTATTATGCTCTTTCTCCTCTCTCTGCTCTGGCCTCCCCCTCCTCTCTCTCCTTTTCCCCTGTTCCTTCTCTCCAGTGCCTCTCTCTTTTTTTACACCAATCGCTTCCTCTATTCTCATTGTGCCCATCTTCTGCTTACCACTCTCCTCACACTTTAGGCATCTCCTAACACCCACACTGCCCTCTCTGCAGGTCACGCCTATAGCATTCTCGCATTTGTTTGATTGGGATCTTAAGCCAGAGACAAGTGGTACCTGTGGATGATTTTGTAGCAGGCTTCCTGATTGTTTAAATTAATATACTGGAAAACAATTGAGCCTTCAAATAAGGGGGGCTAACGAAAAAAATCTGAAGTTCACCATGTGTGCTTCTCTATCTTGTCGAATTTCCCAAAAGTCAAGCTGCAGCTTTCACAACCCATGGATCCTGGTATTGCAAATGGGTTTCTTCACTTACCAAAGAGGATACCGTTTTTTTGCACATTGCATTACATAGGCCATCCTGGGCATCTCTGAAATGTATGAGCACCATAAAAATCAAGGCTGGAGGTGGTATGTTGGCAACAGGGGATCCATGCGTACTACAAGCAGAACCATCATCATGAAATGGGTAGCAACCCCGGCCCCTTAGGTCACCCAAACCCAACTCCTGCCTCTCCATGCAACCTCATCACAACACTGTGACAAAGTCCCCAGTCAACCGTTGAGTGGTCAAAGGGGCCAGTAGGCACTGCAATCTAGTAGATATGGGACCTGGAGGGTTTATACAGGGGATCCCCAGTCCACCCCACCTGCATCCTAAATGTATTGCAAGCAGCAGTCACATGGTGAATAACAGGGGAGAATAAACCCTGTTCATCCACTTAAAGGGGGGCAGCAACTCCAAGGGGAAGCACCAACAAAGCTCAGTCACCCAGTGTTAACACAACAGTGATCGGAACCCAGCAGAACAGACACCAGGACAGGCCTCCCACCCTGCTGACATTGATGCACAGGATCATGACTGTGGTAATTCCAGGGGCCCTAATACTTCCCTCACTTCTTCTACCCCTAATTCGGAGCACATCAGAAAAAGGGGGGCTACTCCTGATCCTTAACGAAACACCTTTCCTTAAGGTGAATGTTTACAACTATCCATGCTCTATGGCCAGACCCAGAACTTCAGCATAGTAAGTGAATCCTCTCCTATGAAAGAAACAGCAACAATTGACAATCCTAGACCTTCGGGGAAATACATTCTGTTCTGCAGAACAAGTGCTAGGGAAGACAGCTTGCATTGTGACTCAGGTTTGCTTAGGACATGAAAGTCCTGGGGCTACAATGTAGAATCAATGCAAATGTGTAGCCATAGTACTCAACTTCATAAGAACAATGTGATGTGTCGAGAATAGTCTTGGTGTGTGGACGAGGTTAGAGCAGCAGAAGGGTTTATTTAAAGATGGAAGTGATGTTGCAGAATGGAGGGGGTTGGTGAAAAAGAGCATTATGATTAGGGAAGCAGAACTTGTTGGCTAGGGGAAGAATCAAACCATCGGAGAAGGAGGGAGTCCTTATGAGGCTGGAGATCTAGCCAGGTGGTTGGAGGCAGAATGTTACACCGAGGTATGGTGATGTTGGAGGTGAGCTGAAGGCCTATTCCAGCTGCGGCCAAAAGAGAGGCACTGGAGGGATAGATAACACTATGAGACCTGAGGAGATGGTGGAGATCAGGTACCCATATAAGAAAAGACTAAGACGTTTCCAGTTGGCCAACTGGATAAGGGCAGAACTTTGAACCAGTGGGAGGAGGTATGCAATCCGACCAGGGTCAGGGAGGTTACTCTAGGTGGACCTTGCCAGGGGGTGCTCTGGGGCACAGAGCATCAGTGCAGGGAGCCAATTGTCAGAAAAGCGACTACCTGAGTCCTCCTCTGTCCTCTGAGCTCCCAACCAACAGAGCCAAATAAACCAGATAACATTGCTTTTCCCTCCTGGAGGAGGATTTCTTCAGGTGTTCTCCCATCCTGAGACATGTGGGACACAGAGGCAGAGTGCAACGTACGTTACCAACAAGCATTTGAGACTCCACACAACTCACAATATGAAGACAAAGGCCAGGGTCATTGTCTAAACACCGGCCCAGAACCAAGTCAAGCTAGAACAAGGATACAGTCTTTTACTTGTGGGGACCATACGCTACTTTGTAACTGTGTTTAAAGGACTGTTAATTGAAATTACACTTATACGTTTCCTTTGGTGCCTCTCACATTCTCCACCTTTTCTCTTGATCACTCAGAAAGAGGTTCCAGTGCTTCAGCATGTCACTTAGTTATCTTAGTTTCTTTTTTGTTCCGACACACATCCTACACTAAGTGATTTCCCTGCACTGGCATTCCCTGCACTCTGTTACTCCCTGTGTGATAATAAGCTAAGCTGTTTTCATGACTAGACTTGTATGGACGTGTGCCCCTTTTGGCATGCTCTGTGACAACACATACATGTGACCAAGTGGGACATTGTGAATGCAATGACACGGGAAGATGCAGAAAATGTAAAAGAGACTCTGTGAAACATTTTACAGCTCAAGACTCTCATCTGCTCATCAATAAAGGCTTTGAGCTGGCTTGCCTGGACATAAGGTAATACATGAATTGAGTGCTGGGACATGGACAAGAAATGTATTGAGGCCGTCTGTATTCACGTGTTTAGTGAATACACAACAATTAGCAATAGGAACACTCTCATCTGCAAACAAATACTGGAAAATGCATTCAAGCCATTAACAACAGACCAAATTCCCTTATAACTGCTCACATATAAATTCCAAATACTGTGAAATATAGTTTCAAAAAGCTAAAATCCCGAACCTGCTGAATTGTGTTCCTAGAGCCACAAAGGTTTAACTTTGAAATACAAATGAGACATTAGCTGTGGAACCGAGCAGGGCTTTGTTATTCAGTAGCAGGCCGACATTTGAACACTTTGGAATAAAGCGAACTGTTCAGCAGTAAACATACACAAGGACATCATCTGCCATGCCAAGGAAGGATAGTGCAAGGAACAAAAGAGTCATGTTTTAATTGTAAGCACATCCGTAATGGAAAGCAAGGACGTACAATTTCTGAAATAATATTATTCTACCATAGTTAAATGTGCCATGGGTCATAGTGTGGACAATGGAACACGTTTCACACTATAATACGTGATTGACTATGCCTGAGTTTGGTGGCCAGAATGTTACATCAGAAATTCATTTGCATTAGTTGAAGGAAAAAAAGGCTTTTTTGGAAGGCTACCTAAAGATGACCCCATACGTGTATGTCAATGCCAAGCAACTATAGACGTTAAACGCATATCAGATAAAAAACGAAACTTCTGGGTTGTCTAAATCTGAGCCTTTATCGGGGGAGAGGTGTTTTCGTGGTTGGGAAAAGAGATGTCTGCCTCATTGTCTAAAAAGATGTAAGTCTGCTGCCATCTCTTGACACTTTGTAATACGACTGGGCACGTTCAGCCAAATTAGGCCTCATGAGGCAGTTGCTGCATTCTATTTTACAACCAAGAGGAAAAAACAGGGCAGAGGGGCCTAGATTTGCAGTGGACTGCTAGCTACCTGCATTTGATGTGGGCCTCCCTAGATGTTATCTGAAGACAGAGAACGTTGGGCCGAGAAGCGTGAGATAAATGCATGTGAAAGTAAACTTAGTTGGCATTTCACATGAAAATAAATGCTTGGCTCTGTTTTGATTAAAAACATGGTGTTATGATTTACACTACTGAGAACAAAGAGTGAGATAAATTATTGCATACCTGAAAATTACTGTTATTTTTTTCATCACTGTATATTTGCAATTGTACAAGGCCATGTGTTGTAGATGAGAATGGAACTTTGGTAGCGCTGTATATTTATCACTACACAAGGCCATGCATTGTAAATGAGAATTGTGATTTGTTTTTCTGAACTGAGTTTTGTACATTTGCAAATACACATGCCATGCACTGTGCATGAGAATTTAACTTAGTAGCATTATACATTTGTAGCCATATATTTTAGATAAGGATTTAACTTTTGCAGGGAAATCTGTGTGATGTAAGTTCCCTTTCTTTTCAAAGACAGCTGTCTTGTAGAAAAAAAAGTGTTTGTTTTAATGTGTTTTGCAACATGAATCATTCCTCTGTTTATGAAACAATGATTACTTTCTGGCTACCTCTATGCTTGTTTTAATGTACATTATCCTACTATTAGTGAATAATTAACCAATGATGTGTTTCTCTTGGGTTTTGTTTAATAAAAGAAGCATGTCATAAGTATTGCATGCCAGAGGATTTGGGGATTTGTAATAATAATGTGCCACGTTAGCAGAGATTCTCGGGCCCATCAAAGATTGCTCTTCCCCATTCCCATTGTTGCCCCATAGGGCATAATGGGAATGGGGAAGGTGCTAATTACGGTACCGCAAATTGCGGTACCGTAATTAGCACCCTGGTCCCTTTGCGGGTTGGTTTTTAACGCCTGCTAAAAAGCAGGCGTTAAAGTACCAACCGGCAAAGGGACCTCGTAATCAGGCGGTAAGGGTTAACGTACCATTACCGGTGACCGTTAACCCTTACCGCCTTCCGTGTAATGAGGCCCACTGTCTTTTATTATCCAATACATACAGGGATCTCCAGCATTCTCAGCACGGGAACCTTTGTCATACGTTTTTATGCATAAGTGACATCACATAATTCCGGTCCACTCCAAAAACCAACTGGGTGTCCTTGTTGGTCAGTTCTACTGGCCTTTCATATCAGGTGGCTCCGCCGGAGACTTCCCCCTAACTGTTGCAAACTACATGGTTGCAGGGTAGCAGGAAGACCATTGGCCCATGCAATATTTTACACCACCTCACAAACTGAGCTTCCCGATTAGATCGGGTGGGTCCTTCCAGGCCTGGGACCCTTTCTGGTCACAGAGCTTGGTGTACCTCTTCAAGGTGATGGAAGGACTGTGGAGGGCTGTGTGTTCTCTATTGTTGCCACTGGTTTGATCACCTAACCTGGGAGAGTGCCTGCAGATTTTGGCAGGCAACAATTGTATCATTCTAATCTGTCTCGCTGGGAACAGATTCTCTTCCCACCACAAGGCACTGTCCTGTCCTGCTGGTCCACGTGTGAGTGGATCACAAAACAAAGTCCTTCAGTCTTCAATTATGAGAATTTTATTCTGAATTCTTGCAGGTGGCTTGCTGCCTCAGTAACCAGGAATGTTCCACCCGCCCTTGTCCTTGGCTGTGAACCCCAGCTCTGCGCCTTGTGCTGCAACGATCATCTCTCCCCTTCCATGTATTTGAGGCCTGGATTTTCTTAGCTGATTCACTTCAGTCACACTCTAGGTTCCCTCTGTGTTTCCATGTCTTTTTGCAGTTAGTTGCAATAAAACACATGCAAGGTTGGTCCATGTATATTCTGCAATTTGTGTTTTTGCCTTGGCAAAAGACGGGAAAGGTACTTTGCATTATGTAAATGTATCCGTCCTCTAGCTACAGAATTATAAGCATGCTTTTCATGTCTTCAATTAATAAATCTTGTGCATGTCTGTGTATCTTCGTGCATGGATGCATATTTGCTTCATGGCTAACACAGCAATGTAAAGATGTCACTAATGACATCATCAATGCCTGGTTTTATCATCAGTCGATCTGATCCATTGATGAGACATCTGTCTCCTTGAAACCATCAACTGGATACGGTTTGAATGATTTTCTGAGAGAATATCTCTTGTCATATCTGTGATACATTGGTGCAGTCGGTGATTGGCCAAACAGTGAGTTACACCTTTCATTCTTCATCCTGAGAGTCGACAGTGACATAGGGGTCATAAAGGCCATTCTAGGGACCTTCTCTTCATAAGAATAACCATAAAAGTTGGATTACAAGTTAATTGATGGGTTCTCAATCATACAGTCATTGACCTACATTGAATTAATTTAAAAGATAACTGGATTTTTCAGATCTCAGTTTCACTTGGTTGACGGATCCCAATCAATAATTACATTAATAAATACGTGATGAATACATGAATGAATAATTGGTAATGAAATATAACACATTATTTGTTTAAAAAAAAACTTTAATAAGTTGTGGGCCGAAGGGACAGGGAACTCAGCCACAGGAAAATTGGGGAAGTGAAGAAGTGCATACAAATATACCCAGGGATTTTATGCAGTATTATTTATTAAAAATGTGATTAATGGAAATGTGTACAATTGAAATATTTCTTTCAGTTTACTACAGGTATTGACTGTGTAATATTTTTAAAATGTTCCTACTTTTTTCTTATTCCACTACAAGAGGCACTAAATAATAAAATACATTTTAAATATTTTTAGATTTTTTCTATACGTTTTTTGTTTGGTTACCACTCATATATTTTTTTACATGACAGCAGATTGCAAAGTTTAAATGAACAATCCAAACATGCAAAGATATTTGTCAAATAAAGGCTAGAATGTTTTTTTAATTCTAATTGCTACTAAATATTAATAAGATTTTTGTATTATGTTCAAATTTCCAAAAACTAAAATATATTTTAAATAAGTGAATACAAATATGCTTATAATACATGTCACAATTTTAATTACTGTAATTCAGGGTATTCCACACTTTTGCTGAATTGGACTTTTTGCAGAATTTATTTTTACCTTTTTCTTTTACCTCAAAAACTATATATGGTAAGTATGGCTATGGAGAATAGAGAAGATTTCCCCCTGCTTTTTGTGGTAAAAAAAGTTGTATAAACGTAAATACATGTTGTCAAATTTGTATTTGTCAAAAAAAGTTCCTAATTAAGCATCACAGAGATAATTAAAAAAAAACAATAATTGCATTTTTGTTTCCATTCAATTTTTTAAAATGTTTATGAACTCAATAAGGACTATTTTGGATTTAAGAGAATATTTGGAAAGAAAACTACTTGCATGTGTAGAATGGCAGTCATGAAAACTGTTTGGAGAGAGTGGATTCGAAGTGAGGTTGATTGTGCAGATCCTAGTAATGTTTGAGCTGCTGGAACTCTTGATGAATATGTTTGAATCTTCAGCAAGATCATGCAGATGTTTTTTCAAAACAACGCAAATGACAAATAACATTGATTTGGCAGTGATATGAATTAGAACCATAACTACACCAAATTATTAAATTGGAAGACACATTAAATTAGCCATACATGAGGTAGACAGATGAGAACATAAAGATATTGTAGGGCAGTGAGGGGTCCCCGGTCCCCCACGCGCCGTACACTCCTCAGTATAAGGCTTGGACCACGTGCCTCCGGTAGTGGGATTGCCCCTTGCCCTTATGTAAAGTTAACCACGGTTGACCGCTACATAGATGGGATTACTGAGTAGGACACCGGGCATCCATCTTTTGTGTCCCCTTTCGACTCCATCTTGGGTAAACAAGCCTCCCTGCGATAGTACAGCAATGCTCAGCTCCCCTTCCACCGCAGCAGCCAAGGACAGGCACACACACACACAAGGCGCGCAGGCAGCTGGCTGGCCCCCACCCTTGCACTCCCCCTGCGAAGGAAAGTTCTGCGCTCCCATTCTTACGCAGAAGCCGGAGAAAGTTGCAAAAACCAATATGATACAGTTTTCTTCCTCTGCGACCACTGCTAGCATGAGAACCAGCATGTGAACCAGGATGAGCTAAGCACTTTCTGCTCGTTCGCCCCCATAAACGTGCAAGCCACCCACCCCCATTTAGAACAATTTATTGCCATCTTGACCCTGCGCTCCCTGTAAGGTATTTCTTTCAAGTGCCAGACCCTCGCCTGTGCTGCGAAACCCACCCAACACACCACTACTAACATTAAGCATTTTACTACAATATATGTTTTTTCTCATATTAATAGGTTTGAAGTTTAGGAGATAATTGAAACACAGCTTGATTCTTTTTAAATGCTAAATGCACAATAAAGGTCAAGTCCTCTAATTAAAGCCACAAATGACCCAATTTTACTGTCCCAGCCGTGGAGCAGACCCCCTCCTTCACCAGAGGAGCAGGAGCTCCCCCGGACCCTGCAGGAGCAGTGGTCTCCCTTTCCTGGATCCATCCTGAATTGCCCTCGAATTCGGGTAAGCATCATTATTCCGTGCGAGATTCGTTTTTTCTCGCTGCTAATTGCACCACTGATCCGCCGACCTGCAAGAATATTTACACAGCCTGCATGTTTTAAAATTGATGCCAACAGCTGCTGTGTTTGCCCCTGCCACCATCAGCCACCACGAGGTTTTTACACTTCCAAGATGGCCGCCCGCCATGTCTCAAGGAACCCCAGTGCCTAACAGAGCACAGCCGACTGTCCTCGCATCCGATTGGCCATTGAGCCACCTTAAGCAGCCTATCACCAGCCGGTAGGCGAAGCCGGCCCACTCCCAGCAAGGCCCAGGAAAACAAGGCCAATACCTGTCTTCACCTGTCCTCAGCCTTCCTCGCCATTCGCCCGGACCCCCTGCCGGATTCCAGACCAACCACAACGGTAAACGCCACTTCCCTACGCAGCCCGTGGATAAATTGAAATGCTTTGATTCTTGAAAAGGCTTTGTTACCACAAACTTTAATAATGCCATTTTCGTGCACTCATGCCTGATTGTATGATGTATCTGTGCCCAAAGATACTTCGCACTGCATATATTGCTCCCCTTGCTCCTAATCCATGCACAGCATCAAGTGCAACTCCATACATACCTCTGTCCTCCCCCCCTTTGCAGCCATTCTGTCGACAACGCCGCCCGTAGGTTTAGATTTGCAACGGTGCATCACTCTCTACTCTAAACACCACTTTACCATCATTTTTATGCTCTGCATGCTTGGCCGCACCTACCTCTCTACCCAACCTGTTCTACATGCTCTCCACTGAAATTCTATATTGCCTTTACCACTAGCCTTACACTATGACACTCGCTAAATCTTGAACCTAGGTGGCTGTACCTATTGTTACCTCACCTTGCTATGGTCCCCCATGATCAATGTCTTGTGTGCTGCCCGAGATTATAGTCTATAGACCTGAACCATCTGCAGCCACTTATAGGATCCTGCTACGATGCTACTGGCCTGCTATGCATACTCTCCAAGCCGCACTAGGTCAGCCCTCTCTGGGGTTATTTCTTTAATTGACCTTGCCGCAGCAACCTAATTTTGTTGTGCCTTAAGGTCACTTACAGACCACTCAATTGTGTTGTGCTTTAAGGCTGCTTACAGACCACTCAATTGTGTTGTGCTTTAAGGTCGCTTACAGACCACTCAATTGTGTTGTGCATTAAGGTCGCTTACAGACCATTCAATTGTGTTGTGCATTAAGGTCGCCTACAGACCATTTCAATTGTGTTGTGCATTAAGGTTGCTTACAGACCATTTCAATTGTGTTGTGCATTAAGGTGCACTTGTGTTGCTTACAGACCATTTCAATTGTGTTGTGCATTAAGGTGCACTTGTGTTGCTTACAGACCATTTCAATTGTGTGGTGCATTAAGGTCGCCTACAGACCATTTCAATTGTGTGGTGCATTAAGGTTGCTTACAGACCATTTCAATTGTGTGGTGCATTAAGGTTGCTTACAGACCATTTCAATTGTGTTGTGCATTAAGGTCGCCTACAGACCATTCAATTGCAGGTTAAAATTGCATTTAGGGATATGTTTTTAGTCGCTAAAATGGAACTTAGAACCTTGCTATGTTTTTAGTTGCATTCTATAACTGCACACCTTTAGTGTAAAGCTGAATCTAGCTGTGCCTCGATTCGCATGCCGCAACTCCCTATCTTCAGGTTAATAGCGAAAGCTATATCTAACTGTGCTGCTAGCTGCGCACCTGACTCAGTCAGGTAGCATGTACTCTCCAAAACCAAACATACTAAGTATCACTGCACTAGATAGGACAGCTAAGTTACCTCTCTACGCTGCCTCCCTCATCATATTAGTGGTATTATCACTCTCCTCCCTGACCATGCCTATTCCTCAACAAACCATTGGACCTATAGTAAACCAATAACAAGATGACACTACCACATACAGGGCCTGTAGTACCATAGACAGAAACCTCAAACTTCGTGCTCGCTTACCAAAATTGTACGAACTTCCAGCAAAGCAAATTGAACAAATCAACTTCCTAAAAATGAACATACTGCCGAAAACCACTGCAGAACACACTAGGAAAGCTCATATCCCTAAAAGACCAACACAAAAATGCTCCAAACCTACCATTATAGCAAGCACCATGCTCACTAAACATCACCTCAATGGTGCACTCATAAATGCCAGGTCCCTAGTCGCTCATGCTACAGAAATCTCAGATATTATTCTCGGACACCACCTAGACTTCCTAGCCATATCAGAATCATGGCTTCATGATGCAGCGGGTCCCCCCCTCTCCTTAGCAGTTCCCGACAATTATACCATCATACGAGCTGACAGACACACCCCCCGAGGCGGGGGTCTAGCCATTATTGCCAAGATCAGTCTCGACATAAGAGTCTCCACATCCCCCATCACAAAATCTTGTGAATGCCTCTCGGTCAAAATGGCCACCGCCAGCTCCCAAACATTAAACATTGTCCTTCTCTACAGACCTCCTGGTCCTATTGGAACCTTTGTTGAGGACCTCTCCACCACCTTGTCCAACAATTTGAAAAACACCTCCCAAACCATAGTGCTAGAAGACCTCAACCTAGGCTACAATGATATTAAAGACACCCAGTTCACAGCCACTGCTCTGATCCTAAAAGAGCTGGGCTTTGCCCAAAGAGTCACCTGTCCCACTCATAATAAAGGTTGCATCCTTGACTGGATAGCTGATCACAACTGTGGAGTAACCATTACAGACACTGTTCCCCAGATCTGGACGGACCACTTTCTTCTTCTATTTACAGTAGATACTAACTTAGCCACAGCCAAGCCCACACCTGCCCCTCCTATACCCACGAGGAACAAAAAGCTAATAACCACAGAAAAATTGTTGCCAATCATACTATCCCAACTAAACTCGCTCCCAGCTAACACGGAGCCTGATATGCTAGTTGATAAATTCAATGAAACTATGAACTCAGCCCTTGATCACAAAGCACCGCTCAAATTACGGACTAGTAAACCGAAAAAACATCTCAACTCATGGTTCACCCCCCACCTAACCACCTAAAAAATCTCAGGTTAACCAAAAGAAAACTAGAATCCAAATGGAGACTTACTCCTACAGTTGAAAACAAACTAAACCTTGCAAAGATATTATCCCAATACAAAAAAGATATCCTACTAGCCAAACAGGAAACATACAATACCAGAATATCCCAATCTAAATCAAGTGTCAGAGAACTGTTCAGTATCTTGAAAGAGCTGGAAACACCCATCATTCCCCAAGACAACTGCACCAAGGACAAAAAATGGTGCTCAGACATTCAATCTGCCCTTATCAACAAAGTAGTCAACTTACAAACCAAAATCGCCCTAAAAAAAGCATCTCTCACACCTCAGGACGCCCTAACCCCAGCACCCCTACTTAAAGCTAAACAAATAACACGTTTCTGCTTCTCCAAGGTTTCTACCATTGAAGTCGAAAAAGTGATCCTGGGACTTAAACCGTCCAACTGTAAAGGTGACCAATGCCCTGCCCAATTAATTAAGGATGCTGCAAGAGAATTATCGCCATTCATAGCTAAACTCATCAACTCATCCTTCACTACCGGCATTGTACCGAAAAATCTTAAAGAGTCGTGGGTCTTGCCACTCCTAAAGAAGCAAACCCTCGACCCTGCCATTCCTACCAATTTTAGGCCTATCACGACTGTGCCCTTTCTTCTAAAAATTTTAGACAAAGTGGCATACATGCAAATACAAAATTTCCTTGAATCCAACCACCTGCTCGGAACCCGCCAATCTGGATTCCGTCCCCAGCATGGTACAGAGACTGCCCTTATCGATCTCAAGGCCCAAATAGATCAATGTAGGGACAATGGCCAAGCAGCCTTACTCCTCTTGCTAGACCTCTCAGCAGCGTTCGATTTAGCCGACCATACAGTCTTATGCAGCCACCTAGACTCTGCTGCTCACTTCTCTAAAGAGGCCATATTATGGATCAAATCCTTCCTGAATAACCGCACCATGAGAGTCTTCTCTCCATCAGCCTCAGCTGACCCGATCCCTATAACGTGCGGTGTACCCCAGGGATCTTGTGTATCACCAACCCTCTATAACATTTTCACAAAGCCGCTCTTTGACGAAATGGATCATCTGGGTATCGCCTACACCAAATATGCAGACGATACCCAGATCCTCCTTCCGCTTTCAGGAGATTACGTCGTGGATCTGGCTTTAGTGAATAAAATTTACAGCATCGTTCAGGCATGGATGGCCACACACGGCTTATGCCTGAATGACGACAAAACTGAGCTCATAATCCTAGGCACCCCGACATACATAACTAAACTCAACACTAACTATGCCAGCTTCCTTATCGATGGGAACAATATCAAAGTAGCAAAGGAAGTCAAGACCCTAGGCTTTTACCTTGACGCCACCTTAAACTTTGGCAAACAAGTCAACTCCCTAGCCTCTTCCACAGCATATACTTGCAAATTCATTAGAGCCAGCAAGCAATTCCTCTCTACAGACAGCTGCATCACGCTTGCCAGAGCCCTTATTCTGTCCAAACTGGACTACTGTAACGGTCTTTACATTGGGGCTAACAAACAGACTATCCAAAAATCCAGGTCCTACAGAATAATGCCTTGAGAGCCGCGCTTAAGATCAACAGGAAAGAGCATATCTCCTCTATAAGAAGAGAATATAAATGGCTATCCACTCAGGACAAAATCCAACTTAAAATTGCCTCCCTTACTCACAAATGCCTCAATAACATGGCACCACCCTACCTCATGGACAGGCTACACTTAAGAACTTCACTTAGACCAACAAGAATGGTCAATGCAAATTGCCTCTATGTCCCTCGCTTTAAACGTGCCACTATTGGAGGACATAGCTTCGCAGTCAAAGCAGCACAGCTTTGGAACTCCCTACCACATGACATAAGAGAACCCCAGCCCTTTGCGAAATTAAGGCAGAATTTGACCAAGTGGCTGAGAGCTAATGACATCTAACTAATCCGACCGGCTTGACCTGACTGTCCCTACTAGCTTTCTACCTGCATGCCCCAGTTCTGATACCACTTTCTGTATTTTACTCCATTGTATATTACTGTACCTATTCCACTGTATATCACCTCCACATTGTGAATATTCCTGTAACTTGATCACCTCCTGTCTCGACCTTGCTCCAGCCCTGCTCATTCTTGCTTATTGTATACTGCATTATGACCATGCACATGTACCTGTATATATTTTATTTATGGCAGAATGTATTATGTTTATGTAATTGTACCTGTAACAAAGCTGAGCATATTCTTGTCTTGTGCGCCCTGATGCTCCAGGGCCTGGCGCGCCCTACAAATAATAAACTAAACTAAACTAAACTAAATTATTATGTGTAACTTGTGTAGAAATATGAAAAGTAGCATAAAATGTTTTAGATAATTTGTTATTTAGTGCTTTTCAAATGCAACATATTAGCTTAGGTAGTGACCACAGTGACCCGACCTTGACCTGCGTGGAGCACAAGATATTTGACGTCCATCATCTTGTCAGCCACTCAGCCAACCAGAAGGAAGAGATGCCACCCACACCTACAGCACCACACCGCCTGGCCAATCGGGTCCATTTAGCACTTTTTGTTAGAGTTACTTTAATTGATATATATATACGAGTATGATGTAAATGTTTGGTAGGGGTTTTTTGGGTTATTTCCTAGCTGGAGAAATAAACCATCCTTTGAACTCTTGCAGCCGGGTCTCAGTGCCTCCTTCCCCGACAGGGGTGGTTATTTTATTTTCTCTCACACGTAGTAAGCCGGGGAAAGGCACCTACATTTTTGGTGACCCCGCGATGTGATTTAGAGAGGTGCCTCGAGGCCTGCACCGCCCAGCAGTGAGATCCAGGGCGCCCCCAGCAAAACCATCGCCTCCGCGGTTGACCAGACTGTGCACACCAAGAAGAAAGGGTCAAGGGTTCCCGGTTGATGAATACCCGATCTAAAAGGCTACTCGCCAAGGCAGGCCACGGCTTGGTTGGGGGACAGACCTGAGCGAGGTCCGGCCATGAGCGGCGATCCTCAGAGTACTTGACTGAACACGTGGAGTCCCGGGTGCAAAGACCCCAAAGGAAGGTTAAGGGGGAAAATACTGGAAGAAGGGAATTAGCAAACAAAGGGAAGGTAGTTAAGAATAGGGTCTGTGTGAGTGATGGTGAGGCTTTTCTGATCTATCCTTTATATGGCCATTAGGTGTTGTAAGAAGTGAGAAGAAGAGAAGTGGTATCCTAGCCCGTCCGGGGTAGAAGGCGGCGCCGCATAGCATTTGTCCCGACCAAGTGCAGAATAGAGATAAAGAGAAAAATAGTAGGGGTCTCGTATATTGAGTAGACTCAGAGTAGTTTTTAGAATATTCTTTTTCCGTGGAAGTAAGAAATCTTGAGACATAATAAAGGTGAAAGAGGTGGGGAGCGAATGCGAAATAGTAGGTAGAATAGGGAAGAAGAAAAATCAGGGACAGTAACAGGAATAGGGAAAGAACAAACGCGCGCAGGCAGTGCATGTGTATGTTGCATGATTATATGTTTGTCGGTCTGCTTTGTGTACATGTTCTGTTGAAAACGCTAAAGTATTTCAGTACAAGTACCTTTTTTGATTAATGAATAATAGGCAAAGAAATAAATTGTGAGAGGTGACCAGGTAACACCTCTCAGAAAGAACAGCTAATGTGACATACCATAATTGCAAGCTTTGATAAAGAACGTATTTTTCACATATTGTAACTGACATATCAAGTGAGAGGTGGGAAGGGACTCAAGGGTACCAGAACACACAAGAAAGGAAAAGAAGCATTGCCATGGGGGGAGTAACGCAACTGGCACATATTTGCCAGCACCTTCCACTATATAGTGACAGGATACAGAAGTATCACGATCAGTGGATCACTGAGATAAAAGGAGATGGGGTTATACCAATTTGGCCAGAAGGAGGGTAATTCGACAAAAGAGTGTTGGACCTAGTATCAACACATTTGCTAGCACGATACAAAGGGAAACAGTTACAGAACGGGAGAGAAGTATTAGATTTATGGCGAATGTTTGAGGAAGTTACCCCCACGGCAGAGGTAGGTACCAGCCGAATGATAGAAAAGCAGAAAATACCTGAAGAAGTAAGCGGGACACCAAAAGGGGAGTGCTCAACAACTACAACCGAGAACGAAGTAACAAAAATCTATCCCTTAATGACCAGGCCAGCAGTAGGGTTTAGTGAACCCCTGTATATACCACCCACCCCCACTGCTCAGGGCGGGGCAACAGCCCCCGAGCCTCCACCATATGACAAAGGAGGCCTGTACGGCCCCACAATTGCGCCTCCTGTGGACATAGCACGTTTAACAGGCGATTTAAATCGCCAGCTAGCACACGCACAAATGGAAATAACGCGGTTAAGAGCTCTATGTGACTAAGGACAAATGCTTCCAGGGGGGGGGAGGTACCCCCGCTGTCACTGGCAGATCTCACCCCCCCGATAGGGGCAGTAAGCAATGCAACCCCAGCAGCCTCGGTATCAGGGCAATCTATAGCATCGCAAGGGACGTCATCACAGCAAAGATAAGAACAAGAGTGGCAGTCAGGACAGTTCCTGTTTCAATTGAATAACAAGCAAGTAAGACTTATACACCCAAACACACCAGAGAGTCAACGTGGAGTGGAGATCTGGGTGAAAGACAAGGAAGCAAACCCAAGGAAAACTGGGAGGATAATAACGAGCTAGAGTCAGCGATAGAAGAAGTATGGGATGATTTAGATGAATACGAAGAGGCAGCTGCCGCAGAAGGTTCCCCACTGCCAAATTGCCGTTACCCAGACACACTATCACCAGCATTATGGCAAGGTAGATTAAGACAACGAACAGGGGTGACAGGAAACATACTGGTAAGTAAAACGAAAAAAGGGAGAACGAGCAAAAGAGGAAAGAAACAGAAACTACAAATGCCACTGATACATAAAGGAGCAGGTAGGCCAAATTATATTCCGTGGGCCCAAATGGACAAAAACAACCTGTTAAAACTCCTCCCCCCGCTGACGGGAGGAGCAGGTAAGTGGATACATGCATTTGAGAAGAACACGGCAGGCGTGCCATTGGCTATAAGTGATGTGAAAAGCTTATTTGTATCAGCAATCGGGGACCAAGCAGACACAATCTGGGAAAGGGCAGGGTTCCCGGGAGTAACAATGAGCTGTGATCGCCACGGTGGATCACCATTCAATAATGTTTGAGCACAAGTGTGGGATGCATTGCGGCGTGCATTTCCAGACGTTCCAGATTTACATGCAGTGATGCAGTGCAGGATGGAAGAGAACGAGGACCCTGCGCAATTCATTTTGCGAGTGCAAGACTTATGGAGAAGCAAAACTGTACAGCATGGAATCAATCAACAGCTTTATTTTATTTTATCATTAAAAAGGGGTTGCCGAAAGAGGTGCAGAAGGCCTTGGACAAAATAGCTTGGATCGAAGCCAAAGGGTGGCCTGAAATTCAGAGCATAATTGTACATCATTGGAGGAAGATCAAAGAGAAAGAAAAGGAGGTCACGCAAAAGAGGCTGGCCGACGAAGCAAAATTAGTGCAGACGAAATTAGTGAAGGTTGCGCCCTTACTGCCAGCGTAACCGCAGACAGAGGAAATGAAGAAGAGGAAACGCGGGAGAAAGACCTATTGGGATAGCAGCGCAGTGGGTTGGAGAGCACCAAGGACAGTGGAACTGAGAGGAACAGCCATGCCAAGGATCACAGTGGCAGAACAGGCCGGCCCAAGGAAGAGGTGGGTACCGTGGGCAGAGGGGAGGATATGGAGGAATGGGAAACAGACGGTATGGTGGGCAAGGACCAAGAGGAGGACAACAGGGGTCATGTTGGAATTGTGGAAGATGGGGACATTATTCACGAGATTGTAGAATGCAACCATCAGGGTATTTTCAGCAGCAACAGCAGCTGCCCATGAACAATGAACAGGGGTGGGGCTGCCCACACCCAGGTAGCCCTTGTGGAGCTCCAATGGGGAGAGGTGGACAACAAGATCAGTACTGCTATGACCCCCAAATGCAACAAGGACAGCCAGCCCCATAACAGCAGCAGCAGCCACAACAGCAAAACACACTACAGCCCATGGCAAGACAAAACTCAGTAGGGAACATAAATAATAACCATTTTGCAGTGGCTGCAAACGGTGCCCCTGCACCATTCCGTGGCATAACGGTCGTAGGTGACAACGTTTTTTCAGTGCCAGGTCAGCAAAGATACCAAGACTAGGACAGCCCACAGGGAGCACTTGCATTTCCAGTCCTATCCACCACACAAAGTGCAAATGAGGAACCACTAGTGGCGGCAGAGATAGGAAACAAGCAGTTTATCTTTATGGTAGACTCTGGAGCAGAAAAATCATGTCTCACAGAAGGGCAGTTTCAACTCTCGGGAAGAAATTTGGAGACGCAGGGGTTCTCTGGGGCTATTTTAAAAGTTCCTTACACAAAAGATCTTGATGTAACAGTAGGGGGAAAAACCGTGCGCGCACCCTTATTGTATTACGAAGACGCGCCAATCAATTTGATGGGACGAGACTTGCTCAGTAAGTTAAACATGACCATAGCCTTTACTGAAAGAGGGATAGTGTGCTCGATGCCAGGGGTATGCCCCATACGAGCACTCCTGATAATAAGCACGATTACAAAGGAAGTTGCGGGAGTAAGAGGGATCCCCATTGACATGGACATGTTCGTCTATGCAGTACAGGTATTAGCCCAAGTAGTGCCTGAAATAACACAAAAAGAGTGGAGAATACCATCAGACTTCATATTCCGCCCAATCACACCAACAGATGTAGTGCCAGGCACAATTAAATCTATAGACATTGAGGCAGTTCAAGTTTCCAACAAACGCATTGTGGTCATAGGCCTAGATGCGCAGGGACGCGAATGGAGAAGTGTGCTATGTATAGAGCCAAACATAATGCTAAAAGATATAACTGATGAAGAATTGTTTACCGATTACGAGGGGGGTGGAGAAATAATAATGGAAATAAGCATACCATGTGACATTATGATCCAATACAGAGAAATACACAACCCACTCATGGCTAACATAAAGGCCCCACTGACAATATTTGAGGAAGACATGGCCAGGGTATCACCTGAAATTTGGACTACAGGGCCACACGATGTGGGATTGTTGCACGAGGTGACCCCCATAAAGATAAAAATGAAACCAGGTGCCCTCCCACCCAGAGTGAAACAATACCCAGTATCCAAAGAAGCAGAGGAAGGTATTAGAGAAACAGTGAATGCACTCCTAAGCCAAGGTATCTTAGTGCCATCAACTTCCCCATGCAACACAGCGATTTTTCCGATTAAGAAAGCGAAAGGAGGGGCGTGGAGAATGGTCCAAGACCTCCGCCCACTCAATGATGTCATCCAGAAAGAGTTCCCATTAATGCCTAACCCGGCATCATTATTGTGCAGTATACCAAAAGAGGCAACTTGCTTCACTGTCATTGATTTGAAAAATGCCTTTTTCTCTGTGCCACTTGCACCAGAATCGCAGTACCTCACAGCTTTTACATTAGGAAACAGCAGATATGAACACCGCAGACTCCCACAGGGGTATTGCGAGAGCCCAAGCATTTTTAACAGATTACTACGAGAAGACATCAGCAACATAGATGTAGGGAGCACCATTATACAGTACGTGGATGATTTGCTCGTCTGCAGCAAAACAGAAGAAGAGTGTAGAGAAGACTCGATAACACTGCTTAACGTATTGGCTGCCAAGGGATACAAGGTGGACAAAGGAAAGTTACAATACTGCCTTGCAGATGTTGTATATCTCGGTCAGCAAATATCTAAAGATGGAAAAAGAATACTACCAGACAGAGCTGCTGCCATTCGACACATTATCATACCAAAAACAGTGAAGGACATGCAGAAATTTCTTGGCGTATGTAACTATTGCCGAGCATGGATTCTCGATTATGCAGCATACACATGGCCAATGCTACAAGCACTGAAGGAAGCACAGAAGAACAGGGCCCCAAAAAATGGACACCTGAGACAATTGCCCAATTCTTTCAATTAAAAGACCTTATTGCAGACGCCACAGTCCTTGCAAATCCAGATTATGAAAGGGAATTTTTCCTGTTTTCACACAGCAATGGAACATTGATGACAGCAGTATTGACACAAAAGACGTCGCTAGGCCACAAACCATTAGCGTACTACAGTGGAATATTAGACCCAGTAATGCAGGGACATTTCGCTTGCAAACAGGCCCTCGCTGCAGCGGCCTTCGCCATTGAGAAAAGTACCACGATCATAATGGGATGTTCAGTGACGCTATATGCGGAACACTCATTATTTGCTATCTTGGAAAGATCAAAATCTACTCTCACAACACAGAGAGTATCTGCTTATGAAATAATAATATCCAGTCCAAATGTACATGTGGTCAGATGCAAGACAGTGAACCCAGCCACATTCATTACAGAGCCATGCACAATTGAGGATTTACAGGAACATGATTGTAGCATGTATGAGGGAGAGGGCGATGACATTCCCAAAGCAAGAGAAAATGCCCTTAAAGAAGGAGAAATCTACTTCATAGACGGGTCAGCATCCATAAACTCAGAGACAGGAGAGAAACATGTGGGGATGGCAGTAGTGCGCATGAAAGAAGACACATACGAAGTGATTGTTCAAAAGCACCTCCCCTCACATTACTCTGCACAAGCAGCCAAACTGACTGCACTAATCAGTGCGTTACACACAGCCAAAGATTGTGCCGTAACAATATATTCAGACTCAGCTTACGTCACCACCACAGTTCACTCAGGGCTATCACGCTGGCGAAGGAGAGGGTTCAGAAGAGCAGACGGGTCCCCCGTACAACATGCCACGTTACTAAATGAAGTAATAGAAGCTTTAGCAGAGCCATCGGTAGTGGCAGTGGTTAAATGCCAAGCCCATACCATTAACACAGACGCTGTCTCATTGGGGAACGCGGCAGCCGACACAGCAGCGAAGGAGGCCTCATACTTCAATAAGACACCAACATCAGAGTACGTTGTAAAAACAGCCACAGCAGAACCACCAGCAGAAGCATACAGTAACATGCCCATAGCACAATTGATAGAACTCCAGAGAAGGGCCCCATCGGAAGAACAGGAGTTGTGGGGCAAACGAGGATGTAAACAATCAGCCACAGATCTCATTTGGAGACAGGAAACGACAAGCAAGGTAGTGATGCCTGTAGAATTATTAGAAGTAGCGTTCCAACAACTGCATTTCCCAGCTCACGTTGCAAAACAACACATCGCCTCAGACATTCAGGAGGATTGGTTTGTTCCCAATCTGCACAAATATTTGTCTAAATTTGTGATTGAATGTATTACATGCCAAACTTACAATTCAGGAATGACATTACGAACTCTGCGTGACACTTTGCCACGCCCTACAGGTCCATTCAGAGAACTACATATCAACTATGTCGATATGGTAGAAAGATGTAATGGAGCGAGATACTTGATTGTGGTGGTATGCCCTTTTTCACGGTGGGTGGAAGAGGGCCCCTGTCCCCATCCTGATGCAAAATGTGCTGCCAAGTTCCTTTTGCGTGAATTATTCTCGCGTTGGGGAATATGTGACGTGATCTGTTCAGACAACGGCACGCACTTTGTGAATGATCTCTTCAAAGAAGTAACCTCCCTTCTGGGGGTTAAACATAAACTATGTTTGATTTATCATCCAATGGCCAATGGAGTTGTGGAGAGGATCAAAGGGCTGCTCAAAAGCAATTTATCGAAATTATGCAGTACGTTGAAAAAAAATTGGGTATATTGTCTGCCCCTAGCACTGTTCCAACTCAGAAATCAACCATACAAGGATCACCATTTAAGCCCGCACGAAATCGTGACGGGGAGAAGAATGCACACGCCGCTCTCTCCTGTTAGGAGGGCATCTGATGCACACAGGGCTGCCACTGTGCTGGGGGAAGAGTTTAAGGAATACCTAGCACAACTAACGCGCGCAGTACGCAGCATAGCAAAACAAATTGCTCTGTCATTTACTGAAGATGTAGCAACAGACACCTCCATACCGGAAGCAGATAGCCCGGAGGGGCCATTAATGCCAGGGGAACACATCTATGTTAGAAGCTTTGTAAGAAGGTGGAATTCACCAAGATTTCATGGTCCATACACAGTGGTGTACAGCACTCCAACTGCAGTTAAAGTGAAGGGACTGAAATACTGGGTGAACCTCTCAGATGTGAGAAGGGTGCGCGGTGTCGCACTCCCCCAAAATGAAACAGACTGTGTGGATGGCACCGCTAACACAGTCTGACGCGATGAAAACTGCAACTAAAACAGGGAAAGAATAGTGAAAAAGCAAAATGTTTTTTTAAAATATATATTCTGTCTTTCTCTCTTTTTTCTTTTTTTCTTTTTAAATCTCATATGAATTGTGTTATTCTTTCTATTTTTCTTCACTGTTTACATGATAAATGGAAAGAAATTGTTAAATGCCTAATTGAGCAAAAAGATGAAAAAGAATGAACAAATGCAAATATGTTTCTTTTCATGATAACTTAACGAATTTGTCTCGCCCACATGGGTTCAACATAAGCCAATGCGATGAAACGGCTGAGCAGGCTGAAATGTTAGATAGAAATAGGGATGCCACTAGGGCCAGTAGATTAAGTAATGTAATATGCGTTATAAAATATGCTGCCATACTATTTGCAATAATGATGTTTTATTTTATTTGGTATAATGTTGTTTTATTTGTGGCAAATGAAATGAACAAAGGGGGGAGTGGGGCTAATATGACAAAACCAGGGTCTAAACTAATATGGACTGGAGTAACAACCATTTTGAAGGACACTTATAATGTTGAATCAAATAGCATAAATGCAACACCACCCAATGTACAATTACACATGAACAAAACTGCTATTTCATTGTTGAGTAATACTATGACTAAGGAAATAGAGCGTGGATGGTATGTAAATGACGATTACTATTGGTTGATTAACTTCAGAAATACAAGCGTACACACACACACGGCACCAGAAACCACTACTGAATACACACATGTCACCATGAACAACATTGACGATGCATGGTCCAGAATATTCCCGCTGCAATATCAACGAGTTGGTACCCAATTAAAAACAAAAGAAGGAGGAGAAAAAGGGGGGCGGGAAAAAACAGATATGATATTTATCACAATCTGGGGTTAGATGAAATAGAGGACCCCCGACACCCTGACCAATCAAATAAATGGTATTCAGACATGAGCGTCGCAGCAAAGCAAGCAAGTAATGAAAGTTGCTACGTGTGCTCACTTATTCCTCATGCGACTGGAACCCCAAAAATGTTAGTTCCACAGAAAGTACCCTTGTCTGGGGCCCAATGTTTGATTCATCTGATGCTGTGTAGAATAAAAAAGACATTTCAGGCACACACAGTCGCCATGGAAAAATTGGAAAACGAACAAACATGCACCAGCAGACGACAAGGAGTAATCTGCCTCCAAGAGCCATTTTTCATCATAAAAGGGACAAGGTATGCAGACGACAAGTGGCATGATGAAACGATTAAATGCAAAGCTGAGGGGCTTCGAGGGCTGCCAGACGAAACATACGAGTGGGCAAAAGAAACGTGCATCCCCATCTGGTCACAGCATATCACCAATCTGACATGGGTCACACCCCTGGAGAGACCCATAAAGATTCAAAGGGAAATACCGCACAAACTTTGCTTCCATGGAGAAGGGAAGGTGAATATGGGAACCACACAGCAGTGCAATAAGACTTTAATAATACCAGATATGAAAAAAGGCACTGCTGCATTAATGGACATATTCTGGATCTGTGGCAAACAAGCTTACCTGCATCTCCCAGCATCCTGGAGGGGCACTTGTGCCCTAGCCACACTTCACTCAGCACTAACGGTGGTACCAGAGAGCCACGTTCAGTTTACAGCAAGGCCTTCGGCTGACAGTTCGACAGCAGGCCAATCGGCTGACATATCGGCAGCAGGGCAATCGGCTGAACCATCGTCAGCGCCCGATGAGACAATCACGGAGCCCCCAGCATACAAACTATTGTCAGAAGAAACATTGAGAACCAAGTTGTCACACAGCAAAAGATCCAATTATATTTTGTTCAAATCGTCAGAACTCCTTGCTGAAATCCCACAGCAGTACAAGCTTTTCTCATCTGCAGAGACATTTTTTGCATCATTTCTAGCACCAGGCGGTTCAAGCAAGGACAAACGCGAAATGGCTGCAGATAACACGCTGGGAGCTCATCCAGCTGGCTAACGACACTGAAGAAGGATTCAACATCTTAAAAATAGAGCTCTGTGCACTGCGCCTGATGACCATGCAAAACAGATATGTCTTAGATCTTATCACGGTGATGGACGGTGGTGTTTGCAAAAATATTGAGAGGGCGTGTTGCACGTTCGTACCCACTTCAGATGCTAATAACGGGACACTGTCACACGTGATAACATCAGTGCATAATTTAGGAGAAAGAATAAGAGTAGAAGGTGGAGCAGACAACAACACGTGGTTCGACAATCTGTTCAGCTGGATACCATCATGGGTGTACATAACAGCGAAGATACTCATTCCCATTATTGTCTTTCTTCTCCTAATATTCTGTGTGTCAGGAATAAGGGCCTGTGGTGCAGGAGGAAGCAGGTACGGCATATCTAAAAACTACAATTCTCAGCAGGCATGGGGAAATGTGTAGTTCCTTGGGGCGGCGGCGGCGACGGCGGCAGGAGCGAAGCAGGAACGCTGAAGGTGTAAGCGAGTGGCGGGAAGGAGTCACGCCGGTTATGTCGCAAGGCATCTTTATATCCCGGGGTGCGGTGGCACACGCTCCTTTATCTGCTCCAGAGCTACAGGTCCGGGTCAGCCGCAGTAGGCTCCCGGACCATCAGTTAAGTGTTTCTATGTTTGTTTGCTTGGCCGGTTTACGGCATTAACATGGAGTAAATCAGAAGCTTCAAGTATTTATGTCCGGACGTCTGAGGAAAACGTCCGGACCAAAAGTTAAGTGAAGGCACATAAATCCTTGGTTTTGGGCAAGATAAACGCCAGTCTGGTAGCAGGCACATTGTTGTCTAAGCACCAGGGAAAACTCAACTCTTCTTATCCGCATTTCCAGTTATTAAGTTTTTCCTATGTGCAGTGTATTATGTTAATCCATGTTTTGTGAGGCATATGAACGTCTCAATGTTCTCTGTTCATTATCAGTGTATTTTGGTTTTAAGTTATTTCCAGTTATTCGCTTTTCCACATGGAGAAAAGCGCCTTTCTATGTGCATTATGTTGTGCTAATCCATGTTTGCTCACGATTTGTGTAGGGTGGCGTGTTATGTGTTACCTAATTACTGAAGATAGAGTCAGGTCAGGTTGCTGGAGTATTAAGCTATCTAGTCAGGAATTGTAGGGGTTTTTTGTCGTTTTATGTCTTGTTGTCTTCCCTTCCTTCCCTTTATTTGTCCATCCCTTTCCTTAATTCCTTCTTCCCCCATTGGCTGCCACATGGCTACCTGTAATTCGAACATCCAGGCGCCCGTGCCAACCACGGTGGGAGGGGCCGATCCATTTGGCTTCTGTGGTTCGGGAGAGGGGATTGAAATCCTCCTCCCTTAAGTTCAGTTTGTGACACTGTGTGTGCCAACTGGGACTAAGATGCTGTGAAAATAATATGCCTAATTCAGCGATGATGATGGTAACAGTGGGCCGACAAACAACGGTGGCTACCATGATAGATGCCCAAGTACAAACTGAAGAATACACCACACCGCAGTATAGAATGACTGCCATCTATAGGCAGTATGGGGACGTGGTCGATAGTCTAAATCACACTACCATTAAAGAACCAAAGAACTTGCTGTGGTATAACGAGGTTTGGATAGATTTAGATGGGGATGGTGGGATATACTTAATGGTCACCCCAGAAGAATACGCAAGAAGAGGTAACAGCTTAAGAAGTGTGTGCAAAGCATGGATGCCAATAAAGGGTACACCCGCTTGGGATGAGGCTGTGGCTCAAGCTGAACGCTACCGAAGGGAGAACGGAAAGAACGAGATAAGTAGTTTGTTACTTTAGATGTAACGAAAGGGGGGAATGTATGGGAGTGAGGGGTCCCCGGGCCCCCTCGCGCTGTACACTCCTCAGTATAAGGCTTGGACCACGTGCCTCCGGTAGTGGTATTGCCCCTTGCCCATATGTAAAGTTAACCACGGTTGACCACTACATAGATGGGACTACTGAGTAGGACACAGGGCATCCATCTTTTGTGCCCCCTTTCGACTCCATCTTGGGTAAACAGGCCTCACTGCGATAGTACAGCAATGCTCAGCTCCCCTTCCACCGCAGCAGCCAAGGACAGACACACACATACACAAGGCGCGCAGGCAGCTGGCTGGCCCCCACCCTTGCACTCCCCCTGCGAAGGAAAGCTCTGCGCTCCCATTCTCATGCAGAAGCCGGAGGAAGTTGCAACAACCAATATGATACAGTTTTCTTCCTCTGCGATCACTGCTAGCATGAGAACCAGCATGTGAACCAGGATGAGCTAAGCACTTTCTGCTTGTTCGCCCCATAAACGTGCAAGCCACCCACCCCCATTTAGAACAATTTATTGCCATCTTGACCCTGCGCTCCCTGTAAGGTATTTCTTTCAAGTGCCAGACCCTTGCCTGTGCTGTGAAACCCACCCAACACACCCACTACTAACATTAAGCATTTTACTACAATATATGTTTTTTCTCATACTAATAGGTTTGAAGTTTAGGAGATAATTGAAACACAGCTTGATTCTTTTTACATGCACAATAAAGGTCAAGGCCTCTAATTAAAGCCACAAATGACCCAATTGTACTGACAATAATTATTATGTGTAACTTGTGTAGAAATATGAAAAGTAGCATAAAATGTTTTAGATAATTTGTTATTTAGTGTTTTTCGAATGCGACATATTAGCTTAGGTAGTGACCACAGTGACCGGACCCTGACCTACGTGGAGCACAAGATATTTGACGTCCGTCATCTCGTCAGCCACTCAGCCAACTAGAAGGAAGAGATGCCACCCACACCTACAGCACCACACCACCAAGCCAATCGGGTCCATTTAGCACTTTTTGTTAGAGTTACTTTAATTGATATATATACGAGTATGATGTAAATGTTTGGTAGGGGTTTTTTGGGTTATTTCCTAGCTGGAGAAATAAACCATCCTTTGAACTCTTGCAGCCGGGTCTCAGTGCCTCCTTCCCCGACAGGGGTGGTTATTTTATTTTCTCTCACACGTAGTAAGCCGGGGAAAGGCACCTACAATATCTCCCAAGAATTCCAAGAGGTATTGACTTACCAAGAACAGATTGATAACAAGTGCCTGCAACTATTGATTGAAACTCAACAGAAACAGGCCTTTATTGATCAATATAATTCCACAATTAGGAAGGTTAAGGAAGACAATCTTTTTCCCAAATGTTTTGAGTTGTGATAACGTGAATATGACTTCACCCAGGCACATTTCTCAGAGGTGATTCGTATGAATCAACAACTAAGCTTTCAAGCTTTAAATGATCAAATGGAGAAAATCCCACACCTCCAAAACAAAACATCTATGGCCCCACTACATTTATTGAACATGGGTGCAGGGTGGTTCCTCAAGTTAGTCAAAGGGAACAGAGAGCAACTGTAACCATTGAACCATCCTCTTGTAAGGATGAAAGATCATCCCCAAAGGCCAGAAAGAGAGAACAGATGATGTAAAACACCCTATCTCAATATCAAAGTGATTAATATAAAGCACACAATATAAAGCACACAAAATATAATTTATGATAATGGATATGTCACAGCCAGTAGGCATAGCCTTAAAAGAGAGGATGAAATAAAAAGAACAGTTTTGGGAGTATGTCTAAGATTAATAAAGAGGATGAGGAGTGCAATAATGCTGATCATGAGCTAATTAAAAGGGTCAAAATCAAAAATAAAGATTTATATTATGCAGTGTCAGAAGAAGGGGATGCTGATACGTAATAGTGTAGGGTTGGACACATGCTTGAAAACAAAATATGGACCCATCAAAGAAAGTTATATCTCTAAGAAGACTGGTAAAGATATTTTCGAAATCCGATAAAGTATTGAAGAGCATATTGAGGCAGTGGAGTGTGCATACAGGACTCTATAGATCTATGCAGATAAATACTTTATTAAGTGTAGCTGGACTGTAGACAAATATCAGGCCATTTTTTTCTCTAGTCCCTCATGAAAATGTGAAATGCTTTTAAGTATGAATGGCACAGACATTTTAATCTATGCAGATCAGTCAGCAGAGGCAAAATGAGTTGCATATTCCATGCTCTTTTTGGAAACCAAATGAATCCCCGTGTGAATTCTAACCGACAGAGTCTGTAGAGCTTTTCTTCTAATCCATCCAAATCTGGACACAGAATCACTTAACTTTCATAATTCGTACTTCTATTCCCTCTGAGTGGAAGTAATAGCACAGCTTGCATTTGACTATCATGCCAATTGTCCTATCGGTTGAATGACTGAAAAGGTGTCTCATATGAGTGTGGGAAGTGATTGCAAAGCTTCAAAACGCTGGTAGCAGTTCAACTAAGAGCCAAAAGAAAAACAAGAATTCTGGACCAAGGGCCAACATCTTAGAAGTTAAGACAAGTAGAAATAAAGCTGTAAAGACCACTAACATCATGAATAATGCTAGGAAAAGTCAAATGAATGAGCTTTCCCATGAGAATGTGATTACCAAGAATACAGTCTTCCACAATCACATTTTAGAGCCTTGATTCCATGCTGTCAATCTTTGTGTCACCTAAATACAAAGGATCTAATACTATCCCTGGGCTTTGTTATACTCCCATTGGGCAATGGAACCAGCAATCTCAGGCCTCCTTTGAGAAACCCTAAGAGGTTAGTGCAAGACATAGGTCAGAAATTCTTCCAATGTCTCTAGAAAAAGCAAATGATCCTGATTTGAGATACATAAATAGGTTGTCAGACCGAAATATATGACAGAGAGGAAATTACCTAAGAACGTGCAATCATGAGTCCCATCTAAGCCCCCAGACATTTGCTGGAGTCATAGTTGTGAGTCAATTTGGCTCAAGAATGATGGCAAGGTCCCCCCACCCCGGTTGAACCATGAGTCTGATAAAAATCTAAGTTACGTATGATTTCCCGAGCAGAGCCGTGGGAGCTATAGCAGGGCACCTAACACTAACTTCATCCAGTATTGCCCTAGAATTCAGAGATATGAATCTAGAGAAGGCCAAAGACAACAACATTTAGAAAGTCAGGTGGGAATACTTACAAAGCAGAATGTAAAGATATTTGACAAAACGCAAAATAGTAAACCAACTGTATCACAAAAAGAATAAGCTCCATACACAACATTGTGTAAGCAACTGATTAGTCAAAAGGACACTCAAACATGACCAAACAGGTACTCAGGGGAACCAATCCGGAATTGTACCCATCAGTGCGCTTAGGATTCTGACCAATTGGAGTACTCCAAAACAAGCCACAAATGAATAAATGATAGAGAGACACAAAAGGACATTTTATTTTTATCTAGAACATAAACAAGTGATGGAATGTTTAACAGAGCGAGGAAGTTTGGAAAAACAGGAACCACAACAGGAAGATACCATGCAGCAAGTAGTATTCAGTGAAGAACCAAAAGAACAAAGAATAAGGATACATTCTAGATATATGACTAAAATTATCAAAAACAACCCAGAGGGATAAAGTGAGTGTGCTTTGGTACCTAGAACAAGTAGCCAGGTAAGCTGGCAAAGTGTGAATGTAACACATTGCATCCGCAATTTATCAGTGGTGAACAAGGATTCATTGACAATTGAAGATAATTTGTTAACTGGTGATATGTCTTCATATAAAAGCTATGAACTCTTACCTGAATCATACCTACATACAAGTGGGTGGACCAGAAGGTTCAAAAGGCAAGCAGCATGGTATAGGCACGCTAGAAGGGAAAGGTAAGAAACAAAGTCAAAAGATTCCGGTTTAGAAGGGAATGATGGGTTCTTCATCTTCTGATGTATCAAACAGTACTATTGATCTCACCAATCCAGTCACCAATCGAGTCGCCAATGATAATAATCCAACAAATGATCAAGATCCAGAGGACTTTCTTTCCTGTGGAACTGTTTGATGAGGGGCAAATAACGGATACAATTGGTAAATCTGTTACTGTCTGTTCTTCCAGTCTGTCTCATATGCAGGATGAAAGAAGTTTCCACAAGATGGAAAAAGCATACACAATCAGTCCTGAGTACACCGGCAGGGGCACACATTTCTCTTTGAAGTGTAGGAGATGAGGAAGTCAAAGACAAGAACATATCCCAAAAAATAAAAATGTCTCTTCCACATGTCACTCTGTTTTTCAAAGAGTGTGGCAGAATTGAGAAGGTTTAGTCCTGAACTCAGTAATAATTCCCATTTCTTATATACATTGAAAATTGTTGAAGACCTTACTCTTCAATAAAACATCATCTACATATATTTAATTTCCCCTTTCTTCAGGTCGCCATTGCCATATGAAGTGAGATGTTAAATTCACACACATTACTACCCAGGGGCAATGTCAGGCCTCTTCATTAGTTGTCAAAGGAGTACATGTGGCAATTATGACCAGATGAATTCTAGAATCTATACATGAGGGGAACGCAAAGGAACATCACCTAAAAGTGGAGCCAGTAATGAATCCAGTACACAGTTCGATGGCGATGAGATCCTAAAAGAGAGAGTTGCTGAAGTAGATATCAAGCTATCCAGTGATGGTAAAGGCAATTTGAGAGACACCATTTTCTATAGGGAATGATCTTTTAAGACATCTGGCACATTAATGAATGCAGTGAATGGGGTGTTGTGGTCCCTGCCACACATACCTCTGAAACTGCAGAAAGTGAACCACCATGATGGAAATTCACATTTCACATAAGTGCCACAAAGTGGCAAGATCCATTAACACAATTGAGGTGTAACTGAAGAATGGGCAAAGGCCTTACATCACTAATATGACCAGGTAATTGCTAGTAGCTACCGCCATATAAGACATGGCAAGCACCATGCCTTTGCCCACCTACTTGACAACGTAAACTATGTCATGCTACCATAAAAAATGTGTTTGTACCATACAGTTTACCAATATTACCATGCATTTTATGTCATGCACTTTCTAATTTTCACAAAGCAACATCTTCGTATGCCTGCTAATGCACTTATGTAACCAAGTAAGCGTTCTTAACAGTACCACGATGCCCCAGGGCAGTTGGGCGCTTTACAAATTCAAATAAATAAAAAAAAATCAACATCATATTGGTTAGTGAGTCGGAATCAGGGAGCAGTTAACTATATTAACTTTTTAAAGTATATCTGGATCCCAAACAAAAGTGGAGGACTCAAGGGGATGAGAGTTCAGTAAAAGTCGAGTAATCCACAATAGAGCAGATTGGAATGCAAATGTGTTATTCCAGGGATTGGCATGCAATATAGTTTCCCTAACACCTCGTATAAATTAGTAATTCACCAGAAGATACCAAATCAGAATTATCGTTTAAACAGGAAATACATTTCATCAGTGAATACTTATGTTGACAGATGAAGAACAAGTCTGAGGTGCTTCATTGTGCCATTTGAGATCAGAAGGTTTCCAGGTTGAATGGACGAGTCTCCAAGCATCAAATAGTAGGAATATGCATATTAAAATTTGGATATAATGCAAGCAAATTAATCACAATGTATGGATTGTTAAAAATCCCCAAAACGCATTTTAATTAATGACATCTCACATATATGTGTGCTGTGATCAATTTGATAAATCAGAAAGTCTGGACTAGACTTGGGGTCATCCCAAGACTTCGAAAACAGAGAAAATGCAATTCATCACTGTTATATACTACCATACGGAAGTAGGTTACAGTTGAAGAAGAATGTATGTATTCCAGTGCCCCCAACACATTTCATATTAACTTCAAAACAGAGGAAAGTTCAGGAATTCAGATGATCTAGAGTCTTCGTGAGCATACATGACAAACTCGGGCAACAGGATTTAACCTTTGGAGGAAGTCACTGGTGAGTCAATTAGACCTTAGGTTGTCAAAGCATCAGCAAAAAGCATGAAACTGCAGATCTGAAATACCTCTAATGGAAGATTTTCCAGAAATCAAGAAATTGGTAGAGGAACTGGTGCAATTATCAGACACTTCAATGACGAAGAAAGAGAACAATTTAGACAGATATTTGATCTTTTGGATATGCGTTCTCCTGGATATACGCATATAGAGATGACAACGTTACCTAAAGATTCTTAGATTGAGCCAGTTTTTGTCAGTCAGTAAAGACTTCCATTGGATTGCGTTGAATCTCTATCTGATATCATAAATATTCTTGAATACTCTTGAATCCAAAATAATTTGTTGGCCGGTACATCATACTTTCAGTACCCCTGTTCTAGGAGTTACCCCAGTTCTCTGGCCGGCCTCTCTTGGCCCTCTTCCTGCTCCTACCTGCAAGGCTAAAAACCTCGGGGTCATCTACGACTCTACACTCTCCTTCTCTCCTCACATATCTGATGTCTCTAAGAAGTCACACTACCAGCTGCACCTCCTCAGAGGTATTCTTCCCTTCCTCTCCTTCCCCCAGAAGCTCACTGTCTCCCGAGCCCTGGTTCTCTCGAAGCTGGACTACTGTAACAGCCTCTATCTTAATCTGCCTGCCTCCACTCTCTGCCCTCTGCAACTCATCCAGAACAGAACTGCGAGACTTGTCCTTGGCCTCAAGCCCAGGGACCGTATCTCTCCAGGACTGAAATCTCTACACTGGCTCCCAGTGGCTGCGAGGATTAAGTTCAAAACCCTCTGCATTATCCACAAGGCCTTCTGTGGCCTGGGGCCAAAATACCTTCAACTCTCTCTCCCTAAATTTCTTCCTTCCCGAGCCCTTCGCTCATCCGTCTCCAACTCCCTCAGGGTCAGCCGCTTCTCAAAGCAACGAGCTGGGGGTAGATCTCTCTCCACGGCAGGGGCCTCCCTCTGGAACAGCCTTCCTGCCTCCCTGAAACTTGAGGAGAACCATCTCCGGTTCCGGAAGCACCTCAAAACCTTCCTCTTTGCTTCTGCTTTCTCTGTCCCTCTCCCCTACTAAATTCTACACTGAAATTGCACTGATTCTGCAACTGGGACACTCTCACCGACCTCGGTCCTGGGCCCAGCCACCCTCCACTTGCACTGCCTCCCTGGCATCGCATCCCCTGCACTGCGGGACTGTCTCTGTATCCCTACAGCCCCCCCTTCCCAGCACTTACCTGCACTTACCTTGCACTTGCCACCAGCTGGCCCTATTTATTTATTTGTTTTTATTCTACTTACTTGTACTACACTTCCCCCCTCCCCTTCCCCTTGCACTTTTCCCTTCCCCTACCCCTGCACTTGCGCGGTCTGAATGATACCTGGCCTAGTAGGATCGTTGTCTGTCTTCCCCTTGTTCCCCCCCGCCTCGTCGCGCCTTGAAACACTTGTGTATAGGCGCGTTACAAATGCCATATCATATCACATCATCATGTTAATTGGAGACTATGTAGGCATATCTGAGAGAGCTGAACAAGAGAGTTCCAATTTCAAAATGGTTACTACTTTTTATTGACCGAGGCTTGGCACAGATCCAAATTCCTGGATATTTTTCACTTTAGACTTAACACCTGTATACAGGTGTGCAGGGGTTAAGCCCCACCATTAACCCCATGTTTGCCTCTGCCTTTAAATTAAAACAGCATTTCTGGACAATAAGGACTTTTGGCTTCATTTGGCAGATATGAATGTATCATCCTCCTGCATAAGGCAAAGGTGGGCCTGAAGAAAGGCCAATTCAATGTATGTAGATGCTGTTTTATTGAAGAGTAAGTAGTTAAGTGGCCATTTTCAGGAAATCAAACATGTATTCAATCTACTCTGGGATGCTGGAGCCAAGGTCTCTTTGCAGAAGAAAAGTAAACGTTTTAGGTCATGAAGTTACTGCAGAAGGTTTCAATTTGCAAAAGAAAAAAGATTTATTCATTACAGAGATTGAAAGTGTCTAAAGGAATTGAGATGTCTCTTGGGTATGACCAATTACAATTGAAAATGAAGAGTAGAGCATGCTGAAGTTATCCATAACTTACCAAATTGTTAAAAAGGAACACATCTTGGAAATGGAGGATTGACAACAAGAGGCAGTCATTCAGATGGCGCAAGCCCCGCCCCATGTCTTGCTTCCACAATCAAAGGTCCGACATTTTTCTTGAAGACACTCTTTTTTCTAAGACATGACTGCAGACTTGTATTTGGACCAGAAGAAAAAGAAACAAATAATACCATACACTAGTAAGGCATTCTTACAATTTGGGACCTGTTGCAATAAATGGAAACACACTTTGTTAACAGCCAAATGGGAACCACTGCATTTTTGTCCAGTCATCCAAAGAGAGAGAGAGAGTGAGCATTTAAACTGATAGGATATGATAGTCATTTATAACATGATGGTACACAAGTGTTCCGAGTTTTCTAAACTGCACACCAAACTTTAAAATATCACTAAAGTAAAATTATTAGGTCCGTAAATCTTTCCAATTCTTGGATTAGCGCATACATTTTATCAATGCTGGGCTTCCCTTTAGATGTCAATAATGGAGAGAATAAAAGGAGCCCAATTGCTCAGGTTTTGGCAGAGTTGCATATATGTACAGAAATGGAAGGTAGCAAAGTAATAGGATGGGATGATAACACAGATGATTACCAGAACTCATGCCACAAATCATTTGATGAGGAAATGTGACAAAATGTAAAAGTCATTTACGTGGATGACTGTGTCTTCCATGTAAATGAGAGTTCAGAAAAATAATTTGTTGCTGGATTGGGAAATGCCTGGGTCAATAATAGGCTGGTCTAATTTTCTGTAAATAGAATTGGTTCTAGGATTTGTCAGGTGGCTGAACTGTTTGTTATATATAAACCAGTAAGCACTGCAGTCCAGAATCAAATAAAAGAATTAGTAATAATTATTGATTTTGAATATGACAGAAATATCTTTCTAGAGTATTTGCCATCCTGGAAAGCTAAAGGAATGTTAATATGTAATATGAAACCTCCAAACCATGGGAACTTGATTCAAACCATCAATTGGTCACTGAAAATGGAATGACTCTTTACTGGAGGAAATCAAAAGCGATTCCAAAGTACCAAGTATCGACAAACAAGAAAATGATCTAGTTGATCAATTGGAAAAGTAGGTAAAATAAATAGAGAATATATGTAGATTGACCATGTATTAGGAGATATGCAGATATCAAGTGTTACACAATCACAAACTAAAAAAGAAAGTGGATTTATGGAGTTGTGATATACCACCCAAAGATCTAATAGCTGCTGAAAGATAGGATTCCATACTGACAGTATTTTATTATCATATTAAGGATCTTGAGAAGAATCTTATCTGAGAAAAAGACTTTGCAGGATAATAAGAGTCACTAGTTTTGTGGATCACCAAAAAATAATTAAATTTACTATGCAGCAACTATATCAGGAGTATTCCCTGGTTTGTACCTATGTCTCTCAGAGAGATGATGATGCATCATGCACATGTTGCCATTACTATAGGGTATAGAGGAACATAAAAGATGGTTGAAATTTTAAAGGGATTTATATGTTGACCACATATGTCACAAGACATCACCTTATATACAGGATGAAGTATAGTGGATGTCCAATTCCATCCAAGTTCACCGACACATAGGGCACCGCTACTGAAGAGGGTTGACATTACTGTGGTCTGATCTCCAGGTGGATTTGATTGGCCTGTTGAAAAAAGTACATGGTGACAGTAGAATACATGACAACGAGATGGCTTACATGTTTACCTGCTCTCAACTTTACAGTGCAAACTGTTGCAACGTTGCTAATAAACCCCATTTTCTCCAGATGTGGTTTATGCCCATGAACTCAACCAGAGGCAGCCATTTCACTAGCACAATGATGACAAACATATGGGAGATCTTAGAAGTGAAATACAAATTCCACATTTCCTATAGTCCATGTTCTAGTGCTAGGGAGGTCAAAAGAACCAACCAAACAATTTGAAGCATATGGAAGATATTTGTAGCTGGGGCAGAACCCGGTTGGGATTTGAGACTTCTTCTTCTCCTTATGGCAATTAAAGCTGCGACTTCAAGATTTACCAATTTAAGTCCACAAACGTTTATTACTGGCAAGAAAATGGTGTTATCACAGCAACCAATGAGCAGACACTGATCAATGCTTCCACTATTCACAAATATGTGGCTAATCTGCGGAAACATCTCCAACATGCTTTTTGTGGAAAAGAACATGGAGAAGGAGGCTGATAGTTTCAAAACATTTTATGGCAGAAAAGCATCACTCAAAGAGTACAAAATTGGTGACTACATTTTACAATTTAATTATGCCAAGAGCAAAGCAAAACAATCAAATTTCTTAATCTCGTGGAATGATACTTTCAAAATGATTGACATAATATCTCCAGTTCTGTATTAGATTGTAAACCAAAATCCAAAGTTCAGGATATTGAGGAATATTTTAGGGAGAAAGTGTAAATGGAAATACCTTGATGAAAAGGTAATGGAAACTATATACATATGCAGCTAAGTAGGTAGACTTATGATGCAAATATAATTATGCAAAGAATGTGGAAACTATACATGTTACAGGTGAGTTTTAATTTTTAGGATTTGTGTAAAGAATGTGTGGGTAATGTTTTAAGCATTTGTTTTAACCACTAAACTGTGCAGTCTATAAAGGTTTGTATGGGAATTCAGGATGGACATACACACCCTTAGCGCTTAAGGGGTTAATCCTAGGTCAGAGAAAGAAAATACAGGAAAGGAGAAACCTGTCTGTTTTTCTCTCTATCCTAGATATCCTAACTCCATTTCCTCATAGCATACCAGGTCCTAGTGGGAGAGATGGAAGGAGAAGAGGGAGAGCAAAGGAAGGTGAGAAGCACTGAACTCAGAGGATAGTCCATCCTCGAAAGTAGTGATAGATGCCAAGTTTTATGATAATGAAGATGGAGACGAGTAGTCAACGGTGAAATGGATGGTGGAACACATCAATTTGCATTGGCATTTGCGATGAAAATACAAGAGTCACCCAAATTCGGTGTATGCCCTCTTAAGCATGGTAATGAAACCGGGAGAACAAGAATACTGTAAAGGGAAAACATCAATCTGTCTTCCCATCGCCCTGAGACCCAAAAGTAGGACACATCGTTCTGGTCGTTCCGATCTAAGGTTAAGGATTTACTCTCAACTCAGCATTAGATTCTCAACTACATTCAGCCAAATCTTAACGCATATGCTCTCAGTGATATAAAGAGGTAGCTCCAGTTTTGGCCACATACACCTTTGTAACTAATACATACTTCTGCACGGACCATTCTGTAATCCGGTCCTTCATACTAACTATTGTGCTACACCTCCCTATGTTATGCCCGGTATGCATGTGCAACTTTACAAATAAACAAACTAAACTAGGGTTGGTAGATTACTAGAGAAATGAGTTTATTGGAGACTGAAACCTATCTTGAGATGGACTTTTGACCATATCCTATGGAGCATATTGTATGGAGCCTATCATGGAGAAAATGGTAAGAGCGATCTTCATTGAATGATTATTGTAGTTATTATCAATCATTTACATATGCCCCTCTGTTGTGAAATAGTGATTATATTGATCTGATAGAAATGGGGTACTAGGGATTAGCAATACAATCACTCTAATCTGCAAACAAATACTGTAAAATGCATTGATCCTTTTGATACCCTACTACATTCCCTAGCCAATTGTTCACATATGCTAGGCTGTGAAAGATTAACTCGATTAAAGGTGCATTTTTCGAAATGAAATGGAAGTCAGAGTTTCATATAACTAAAATCTTGGATCTACTGTGGAGCCACAGAGGGTACACTTTGAATTAAAAAAAGAGACATTAGCTGTGGAACAGAGCAGGTAACATACACAGGGACAGAATCTACTTTGCCTTGGAAGGATACTTCAAGGAACAAAAGGGTCCTGTTTTAATTGTGAGCACATTCGTGAGATAAACCAAGGAAGTACCATTTATGAAACAGTTATATTTTACCAAGTTTGATTGTACTCGGGGCCTTTGTGTGGAGAATGGGACGTGCATCACACTATATTACGTGAGGGTGGTCAGAATGTCATGTGAGAAATTAAATTGCATTAAATAAGGAAATAGGTCCTGATTGGATAGATAGCTAAAGTTGACAACAGAAAATGTACGCCATGCCATGCAATGACAAAAGTTGAATGTAAATCAGAGATGTGTCTTTTTCTGAGTTTTCCTCTCCCTGAATCTGAGTGAGGGGTTGCCTTGTCCTGGCTGGGAAAAGAGATGTGGGTAATGCAGTCTAAAAGGATCTTCCATCCCTGGAAGCTTTGCTATTGAAACAGGCATTTTTTCTGCCACAACATACCTCAAGAGTCTCCTGCTGGGTGCTAATGCAAAGTCGAGAGGAGTCGCAGAAAACAGAGAGAAAGGGCAGAGGTTTATTTATTTATTTATTTATTTGCATTTATAAAGCGCACAGAACTGCCCTGGGGCATCGTGGCGCTGTTACAGCAGACTTAGTCATGAACACAAGCATAGGAATGTGTTTACAGATGTAAACCGAGTTACAGAGTACATTTCACATTGGTAATAAACATTGAGCTTAAAGGTTATGCTATGCTGTGGTTACAATGCAAGCATGAGAGTGCATGTGGTAGACTTTAGCGGAATAGGAGGGTTTTGAGGTTTTTACGGAAGGTATGGTATGATTTTTCGTTCCTTAGTGAGGTAGGTAAGGAGTTCCAGTTTTTAGGTGCGAGGTGTTGGAAGCATGGCAGTGGGCTGCTAGCTGGCCGCATTTCATGTGGACCTCCCCTGATGTTCAGAGTCGGATTGGCCCCTCGGTCTTTCGGCCTGTGACTGGGCGAAATCGTCCCTGGGGAGTGGGGACCGGTTTCTGGCCATGCCTGGGCCAGTTTGGAAGAATAAAACATAGAAAAAAAATATTTTTTTCCTTTCACTTTTTTTTTATTTACTTTTTTTTAAAAGCCTTTCATCCTTCTTAGGTCGATAAATGAGTACCAACACAGGTTGGGTGATATTGTATGCATGTTTGTTCTATAAAAAAAGAGCTTAAGCGTAAGTGCTATACAATAACATTATCACTTGGTCTTGGATGTCTGCTTGGATTCACAGTAATTTAGTGTACTTAGGAACAGTGCTATTTGATGCCACTTTCTGTTTGTCAAGGAGTGAAAGGGTGTGTTTCATCGCTTCCCGGGATGCCACTTTGGCTTTGGGGTCAAATGACATCACTTCCGGTGATATCATCAGAGGTCAAGGGTCGTGAGGTGTGGGGTGGGCCACTTTTTTGAGGCGAGGGGTGGGCCACTCTTTTTGGGTCACCGGGCCTAGTTCTTGTCCCAGTCCGACCCTGCTGATGTTACCTGAAGCTAGCGACCTTCACGCTGAAGAAGGGGAGGAAAGTGTAAGAGTAAATACATTTAATTAGCAGTCCACATGAAAATGAATGCCTGGCTTCATTTTGAAAACAAATGTTGTTATGGTTTAAACTATTGAGAGCAAAGTGATGAGGTGATTCATTACTGTGTAACTGAGAATTATTATTTTCTTCCTTCACTCTGCTGAGTACATCTGGAACGGTACAAGGCCAGGTGTTGTAGATGAGAATGCTACTTTGGAAACGCTGTGCACAAGGCCAAGTATTGTAAATGAGGATTATTATGTTTTTTGTGTGCATTCTGTACATAATATTTGCAAATACACAGGTTGTAAAATGGAAATTAACTTTGTAGTGCTCTGCTTTTGAAAAAGCACAAGTCCATGTAGTTTAGATGAGAATGTATTTTTTGTAGGGAAATACTTTTCATTACATTTTCATTTGTTTTCCATGACGGCTGTCTTGTGAAAAAGTATTCAATCATGTGTGATTCTCTTGGGATTTCATAATTAAAAAGAAGCATATCAAAAACATATGATGGATTGCACTTTAATTGTCGATTGACATTCTCATTAAGACACATTAATTGACTCATATTAAGTTGAACACTTTGGCGACTTAATTTTTAAAAAAAATGACTGGTTGTATCAGAACTCAGTTTTTCCTAGTTAAGGGATTCCGGTAAACAAAACAAATATTAATAACATAAAATAAAACTCTGGGGAATTTGAATTAATGTCTGGAAATACAATGAAACAAATTGCTCCCTTGAAAAACACACTGTTGTAGCCAGTGAGATGAACTCCACCAGGATTCTCGCAAAAGTCAGGAGCTCGACAGCAAATTGCAAATTAAAGGGCTTCAAAAGCAGGCACTTTGTATAGGTCTGGAATAGGAGGGCTGCTGTGAGTTAATGCCTCCATATAAACATCCAGCTCTACCTGGATCCATGGTGGCACTCTTGCTTGTACAAGTTCAATTAGTCATCTACAAATCCTCTGATAAGGTGTCACAAATCTAACACAATTTATCTTACATTTATCACAGCACTGCTTCACTGCACCATTCGTGCCTCCAACATCACTCCTTTGACCTCCTATACTACCTCACTGAGAACACCATTTCCTGTATGTCTACCTTTTTCTGCTCTGCTTAACAAACTTTCCATCAGTGCTCTCTGAGTTGCTCACCTGCCTTTTTGCTTGTCTCACTACTCCTCATATCTTTCAATCCGTACACAGTTCACTTATTCTACTGGCCCTCTTCATCTGTTCATTATTTCTCACAAAACTCTCATTGCTCATTCTTTCTCTCTAAACTCCTCCACTCTATATGCATTCTTTCACTCTCTTAATCCCCCACTATCCCTTCTGCAGTTCATGTCCTTACAGTCTATACCCCATCAATCTCTCCCCTTGCATGTCCACTGTGTCTCTCTGCGTCAGTCCCATCCCAGCCCATCCCATCACTAAGCTGCTCTATCTATTTCTAGAATCGCTGCAGATTTTCAAACCACACCTTCCAAACCCCTATAAAGGTGCACCTTCCTCCACACAATTCACATCTGGCACAACTTCAAACTGTCCATGACATCCCTTTTCTACTTCACCTACTTTTACCTCTAGGACCCTACTCTCCTCCACCTGTCCAACTCCACCCTCCTTCCCTTAACCCTACAATGTAATCCTGATTCCATCACAGCTTCTTTACTTCTACACTCCTATACCTTCACCATCCTGCTGTATGCCCCACACACTTTCCACCTCTACCCTCACCACCCTCTCCTGTCACAACCCTTCTACTTTCTCTGGATTCACCTCATACCTCATACCAATTGTCTCTAGTTCTTCACTTCTAAATTCCATTTTCTACTTTCCCCACATCTACTGCCCTATCTATCCTCTTCTCCTCTTCTATCGCTCCTCCTCTAGGCTCTCCACTTTTACCTAAAATAACTATACCTCTCCTACTTATTTCTGCCACTGCAACAACCTCTCCCTTCTTTGTGACCACCTTCTACACCTCAATGATAACCACGACTCTCCCCAACAACATCTGCTTCTCTGATGTCATGCCCATTAATCCACCCTGGCTGACTTACCTCTCGCTTTATGTCTATCTACCATGGCAAACCCTCTTCTAGATCTACTCCTACAGCACTACTCATTCTCCAATTTTGCCCTCCTCCTCTTCACCCCTTTTATTCTTCTCAAGCCCTACTTCTCCACCTCTTATCTTCTCAATCATTCCCCCACCTCCATGTATCCACGTTCACCCCTTCCCCTCTGCCTCTATACCTCTACCGCTCCACCTATGCCAGCCCACCCCACTGTCTACATCTACCACAACATCCATCTCTACCCATCCCCATCTCTTGCTCTATGGCTGTGCCCATCTCTTCTGCTTCCCCTTTACCAACCCAAACCACCGCCCATCTCTACTGAAACATCTGTTAATGAGCTTCAACACAATAACCACCTAGACCTCTATCTCTGCTCCACTACCCCTTCCAACTACACATCCCTGCCTACACATCCTTCACCCAGTCTCCAGTGCTCTGTACCTTTGACCACATACCTACCACTATCTCTACCTCCACACAACCTCCACTAACCCATTATTGTACTTTACACCACCCCACTCCCCCTCCACCTTTATCATCCTTGCCGAGTCAAGACCTCTACCCTCATCTCCATCTCTCCATCTCCTATTTAGCCTACCAACCTCTAGTTCTGCCTTTACATTTCCACCACTACCATCCTCCTCCTGTCATCCCCACGGTTACACCTCCACTTCTCCCTTCTTTTCTGTCCCTTTCTATGCCTCTCCACCTTCACCACCCCCACTTGATCAGCATCTCAGCTGCCACATCTATTTCTCTAACCATAACTAGCTGTACCGCTGTACTTACTCTAACGCCACCTACTCTGCGTTTCCACAGTGCAGCTTTGCCACAGCTACTGGAAAATGATGACACCTGTTCGCTCGTTTTCCAGCTCACCTATGTCTCTCACTGGCTTTCCTTTTAGCCCTGGGACTTGCCCCCACATTAGCCTAATAAGGGAAAGGGACTTTGGGTGGAAAGTATGGAAGCCCTATCTACCTCAACCCTTGATTTCCATGCAACGTACACTGATTGCTGCAACTCATATTGGCTCCCTGATTTAATTGTACATAAATTGCTCATGCATTGCACTTTATTGATGCTCTGATGGATTGGTTGTTGCCGTTTCGTTTTTTTCTTTGTTTCCTCCCATACACTACTCCTACATTTTGTACCAATAGAGTGATTGCACCTCAGTTCTTCTCCTTAAAGTGATTAACGCATTTTACACGCTACTCTATAGATTGGAGTCATTGGAGTGTATTACATATTTCTCTTAATAAATAGTGCAACGCGCCACCCACCAGTCTATCTGGGCCACCTCATCCTCTTCCATCTCTAACCTTACTTGTATCTGTCTACCTCCCATTGATGGATGCCTCTCAAAAACTGTTAGCTGATGTTTGCTCCCACAGTGAACGTTGCATCCCATGTCTTACTCCGTGATTGTTACCTATCATGCATTGCTTCTAATTGTTGTACCCATGGATCAGGAGTCTGCAACCTTTGGCTCTCCAAACGTTTTGAACTACAACTCCCATCAGTCCCAGTCAGCATAGTCAATGGCAAAGGATCGTGGGAGTTGTATTCCAAAACATTTGGAGAGCCTGAAGTTGCAGACCCCTGCCAAACACGGATTTGTGCACCTTACACACTGCTTTACGGAGGATGTGCTAATTGCATGCAGGGATGAAATAATGCACTTACGTGTTGCTTGTCCCCTGCATGCAATTTTCAACATTCACAAAGATGATGTAATTTTGAAGGGTAAATGAAGGCAACATTTCCTTTACTCTTCACTTTGTGAAAGAGAAACAAACCACTGCCTGCAAATTGCACTTGCAGGCAATATTCTATAATGGTTCCAAGGTAATCTGCCTGGTCTATGCAGATGCTAAACCAAGGCATATTGCACATGAATCCTTTGGTTGTACGCTTGCATAACAATGTCATGCAGGTGTTAAATAGAGTGCAGACTCGGCTTTGCTGCTCCCATCGCCACACCCCCTCCCCACGCCCACCCCACGTCCTCATGCCTTGCAAAGGCACTATAATGGGCTGGAGCAGAAAATGGAATTGCAAAAGCAATGTTACGCTTTCATTTTCCACTCCACAGGTTTTAAAATGACCCCCATAGGGTAATTTGTGCATCTTACGTATTGCCCAGCATGGTTGCATCTCGAATTCTGTTCACAAAAAAACACTGAGTCTGCGCTACACTTTGCACCGCTCTGTTAATTAGGCACGGTTCAACAGATTCATTAACTTTCTTGGTAAGATACTACTCTGTTTCCATGCTCCTGTGCCTCCTTTTGCAGTACTCCTTTATGTTTTATCATGTGCTATGTTTAGAACAAAAAGCAATTCTGCCGTAATATTGTTAATGCTGGCTGTTGTGCACTTGTAATTGCAATGACCTAGACACCTGCACCATGTTACACATGGTTATTTAACAGTCTTATCGGTTTGTCCACTTCACGTTGTGATGCTTTGCAGCATGTGTTATGTGTATAACTCTTCGCAAGTTGTAAACCGTGCTGCAAATGCATCAAAATCAGGAAGGCTGAAGTATCCTGATTCACCCCCATGTGGACAGGTAAATTCATTTAGTAAAAGCACTGTCAAAAGAGGACCTCCTGCTCAGAATATTTCTCTCTCACTCTGAACTCTCACAACACACACAATTTATACACATGCACCTGGAATGTTCTATGTTTCTAAGTTGCTTGGGAGACCTGACAACATGTTTGATGCCAGAAACTAAAATATTGGCAACCACTAAACAAGAGAAAGATAGCACCTGCCATAACACATTAACGAATACCGTTGAATAGTAACACTAACATGTTTGTCTACAGTTTGTTTGAGGTATACAAAAGAATACAATGTACAAGTGCCTTTATCAACAGCCTTGTGTATACATAACATGTGATTTGATCATTGTACATTGGTGACATTAAGCACACACATATAAAAGAGGCACAGAATATGAAGATACAAATTAAATATTGATAGATACACAAACTATCCTGTTTCTTTTTTAAAAATATGTATTTCTGCCCTCAGCACACACACAAGTGAACTTGCTTAGAGTAACTGTTCATGCACCGTGAAACCGTGTCATTGAGCCTCAACAAAACCAGGTTCGAATTAAGTGATAAGCATGTTTAAGTATGGATGCAAACTGTCCTGCTTTTTATTATGGAAATTAAATTTGATTAAACGACATGCCAAAGTAAATCCAGGCAGACAAACAAAAAGCAGCTTTGATCAACCCTAAAAGTGCACGTGGTTGTAGAAAACAAATGGGCATATATATTCATCTATACATCTATTAAGTATTAACAAACTGTGTTTTGCGTTATTTTCTGATATACCAGTATTTTAACTTGGTTTGAAATGGTGAAAAAACAGTGGTCATTATTTCCTCCCATAAATAGTATCTCCCACACAAAGGGCCTAATTCATACAAAAAGTGCTAAGTGCCCGCAAACTACTTAGTGCCATACGTTGCACGGTCTGCGGATTCATGGATTCTAAAGTGCAAAGTAACCCACTGAGCAAAGAACGAGTTGCGCTTGAACGACCCACAACACACCCCTACGCAAACAGAAATTAGCACCAACAAACAGCCTTTGCACCACCATCCAGCACCCCAGAGAAACTGCATACTGTCCCCCATAACTCAAGTTAGCACCCCGGCAAAACTGCTTACTGTCCCCCATAACTCACACCGTGCAAAACTGTATACTGTCAACCGAAATTAAAGGAAGAACCCCCTTGAAACTGCAGACCATCCCCGGTAACTGAATGCAGCACCCCGGCAAAACTGCGACCATCATCCCTAGTTTTCAAGACACCTAAACTGTGGGCCTACAGTCATAGCAGCCCCCTCAAGTCCTGGCACCATGCCCACGTACCGCCTTGACCTCTGCTCCATTCCCCAGTCATCACCCTGCTAGTCCACCCTCCTCCCAACATCCCCACTGACCTCTGCCCCAAACTCGAGACAGCCCCCTCAAGACCTGGCACCACATCCGCTCACCTCCCCCCAATCCCCAGGAAACCCAGGAAGCACCCTGCCAATCCACCCTCCTCCCACCCGCCCCACTGACCTCCACCTCAAACCCCAGGAAGCCCCCTCAAGTCCTGACACCCCCTCTGACTTCTGCCCCAACCCCCAGGTCGCATCCTGCTAGTCCAAACTACTCCCAACACCACCACTGACGTCCGCTCCAGCCCCCAGGCAGCCTCCTCATGTCCTGACATCACCCACCCCTCTCCACTAACCTCTGCCCCAACCCCAGGCAGGTTTCTCAAGTCCTAATTTCCTCCCACTGACCTCTGCCCCAACCCCAGGCAGCCCACTCAAGTCCTGACAACACCCCTGCTGACCTCCACCCCAAATCCCAGGCAACACCCTGCTAGTCCACCCTCCTCCCAACACCCTCATTGACCTCTGCCCAACACCCAGGCAGCCCACTCAAATCCTGACACCCCCTAACTGACATCTGCCCCAACCTCCAGGCAGCCCCCCCAAGTTCTGACAACACCCACCCCCAATGAACTCTGCCCCATGCCCTAGGCAGCCCCCTCGAGTCCTGACACCACCCCATGACCTCTGCCCCACCCCACAGGCAGTCCCCTCAAGTGCTGACACCCCCCACTGACTTCTGCCCGAAAACCCCAGGCAGCTCTCTCAAGTCCTGACAACCACCCACCCACCCACTAATCTCTGCCACAACCCCCAAGTAGCACCCTGCTAGTCCACCATCCTCCCAACACCTCCACTGAACACAACCCCCAGGCAGCCCCCTCAAGTCCTTACATCAACCACCCCTCACTGACCTCTTCCCCAACCTCCATGCAGTACTCTCAAGTCCTGACACCACCACACTGACCTCTGCCCCAACCCCAGGTAGCCCCCTGCCAGTCCACCCTCCACCCAACACCCACACTGACCTCCGTCCCAAACCCCAGGAAGCTCCCTAAAGTCCTGACAACAACACCCCCACTGACCTCTGCCCCAACTCCCAGGCAGCCTGCATGTCCACCCTCCTCCCAATATCCCAACTGACTTCTGCTCCAACCCCCAGGCAGCCCCCTCAAGTCCTAACAACACCCCCCGCTGACCTCCACCCCAACTCCCAGGCAGCATCCTGCTAGTCCATCCTCCTCCCAGCACCCACACTGACATCCGCACCCAACTCCCAGGCAGCCCACGCAAATCCTGACAGCCCCCCACTGACCTCTACCCCAACCCTCAAGCAGCCCCCTCAAGTCCTGACAGCACCCCCCCTGTGCTGACCACTGCCCAATTCCCAGGCAGCATCCTGCTAGTCCACCCTCCTCCCAATATCCCAAATGACTTCTCCGCCAACCCCCAGGCAGCCCCCTCAAGTCCTGACACCCGCAATAACCTCTGTCCCAACCCCCAGACATCACTCTAAAGTCCTGACACCACCCACAACCTTTGCCCCATCCCCCAGACACCTCCCTCAAGTCCTTAAAACACCCATCCCTCTACTGACCTCCGCCCCCACCTCAGCCATTCCTCTCAAGTCCTGACACCACCCTGATCTCTGCCCCAACCACCAGGCAGCCCCTCAACCCTGGCATCGCCCCTCTGACCTCTGCCCCAAACCTCAGTCAGCCTCCTCAAGTCCTGAAAACACCCACCCCCGCTGACCTCTGACCCAACCCTCATACAGCAGCCTGAAGTCCACCCTCCTCCCAACACCTCCACTGACCTCCACACCAGCCTCCAGGCAGCCCCCTCAAGTGCTGACACCCCCCCACTGACCTCTGCCCCAAACCCCATGAAGCCCTCTCAAGTCCTGTCAACACCCCCCACCGACCTCTGCCCCAACCACCAGGTAGCACCCTGCTAGTCCACCATCTTCCCAACACCTTCACTGACCTCTGTGCCAATGCCCAGGCAGTACCCTCACGCCCTGGCACCACTCCCAGGCACTGTCCTCTGCCCCAATCCCCAGGCAGCCCCTCATGCCCTGACAACACACACCCCAACTGACCTATGCCCAAACCCCCAGAGAGCACCCTGCTTGTCCACCCTCCACCCAACACCCCCACTGACCTCCATCCCAACCCCCAGGAAGCCCCCTCAAGTCCTGACACCACCCACCACCCCTGACCTCTGCCCAACCCCCAGGCAGCACTGTCAAGTCCTGACAACAACACCCCCACTGACCTCCACCCTAACTCCCAGGCAGCACCCTGCTAGTCCACCCTCCTCCCAATATCCTAACTGACGTCTGCTCCAACCCCCAGGCAGACCCCTCAAGTCCTGACAACGCTCCCCGCTGACCTCCACCCCAACTCCAGGGCAGCACCCTGCTAGTCCACCCTCCTCCCAACACTCATACTGACCTGCACCCCAACCCCGAGGCAGCCCACTTAAATCCTGACACCCCCCACTAATCTCTACCCCAACCCCCATGTAGCCCCCTCAAGTCCTGACAACACCCCCCTGCACTGACATTCGCCCCAACACCCAGGCAGCACCCTGGTAATCCCCCCTCCTCCCAATATCCCAAATGACCTTTACCCAACCCCCAGACAACACTCTCAAGTCCCGATGCCGCCACAACCTCTGCCCTAACCCCCAGATATCCCCCTCAAGTCCTTAAAACACCCATCCCTCCACTGACCTCTGCCCCCACCCCAGACATTCCTCTCAAGTCCTGATACCACCCCGACCTCTGCCCCAACCCCCAGGCAGCCCCTCAACCCTGACACCCCCCACTGACCTCTGCCCCAAACCCCAGTCAGCCCCCTCAAGTCCTGACAACACCCCCCTGCGCTGACCTTCGCCCCAACACCCGGTAGCACCCTGCTAATCCACCCTCCTCCCAATATCCCAAATATCCCCATAATTCCTGGTTCACGCCTCAGCTGAGAACCTTACGCAAGGAAAAAAGGACCTTTGAAACTCGCTGGAGAAGTCACCCGACTGAATCTAATAAAGCTAGCATGGCATTAGCGACACTAAACTATAAAGAAGCCATACTGTCTGCTAAAAAAGAGACTTATAATAAATGTATTGAACTTGCCCAATCTAATACCAAGGAGCTCTTCAAAATCCTAAAGGAATTGGAATCCCCTGGCCCTCCTCCAGACACTTGCTCTAAAGACAGCTCTTGGTGCACCAATATCCAAGAGGCCCTCATAGGTACAATTACCATGCTCCAAACCAAAATTAACGGTAAAAAAAACCAGCCTGCACTCATTTATATCACAGCTTGCTCCGCAGGTTAACCACAAACCTAACACTGCGTCCTTGCAACCATTCTACTTCTCACCTCTCTCTACCTCCGAAGTTGAACATATCATCAATAGCCTTAAGCTATCTAATTGTCAGGGAGACTCCTGTCCTGCCACTATTATCAAGGAGGCCTCACACAACCTGGCGCTTTTCATCACCACACTCATAAACTCCTCCTCAGAACGGGGATCGTCCCAGACAACCTCAAGGATGCATGGGTCATTCCTCTTCTGAAAAAACCAACCCTGGATGCTAACGCTCCTACTAACTATAGGCCAATCACCACTGTGCCATTCCTCTTAAAAATTCTTGATCGTGCAGCATACTTGCAGATCCAAGATTATCTCGAAACCAACAACCTCCTGGGCCTAAGGCAATCGGGTTTCCGCCCTCACCACGGAACAGAAACTGCGCTGCTAGACTAGAAACGCAAATAGAAGACTTAAAAGAAAAGGGAAAATTGGCGCTTTTACTCTTATTAGACCTTTCTGCAGCATTCAATTTAGTCAACCATCAAATCCTCTGTCACCACCACAAAACTGCAGCCAACTTCTCTGAGAAAGCTACAGCCTGGATTACCAAAACGGCAGCCAACTTCTCTGAGAAAGCTACAGCCTGGATTACCTCCTTCCTGGAGAACAGATCCATGAGGGTCTTCTCCCCTACCGCCACTGCAGAACCCTTCCCTGTCACATGTGGAGTCCCCCAAGGATCCTGTGTGTCTCTGACACTTTACAATGTCTTCACAAAACCCTATTTGACATAATGGACCGCATGGGCGTCACGTACACTAACTACGCTGACAACACCCAAATTCTTATTCCCATTACAGGCGATCACAAAACGGACTCCCTAGCTATCAACGCCATCTATCAAGTCATCCAGACATGGATGGCGCAGCACACACTGTGCTTAAACAATGAGAAAACTGAGCTCCTCATCCTAGGTTCACCCCATAAACTCAGTAAACTTGACCCCTCATTCCAGTCCTTCTCGACCAATGGTAACTCCATCAAAATGGCCAAGGACACTAAGACACTAGGCATGTACCTTGATTCCACCGTCTCCTTAACTAGACAAATAAATGCAGTCTCCTCAGCTATATCCTACACATGCAAGCTCATCACAGCCTGCCAGCCTATCCTGTCACAAGCCAGCTGTACTACCCTAGCCACGACCCTGGTCCTATCCAAAATTGACTACTGCAATGCCCTCTATTTAGGGACCAACCAATGCAATATCAGAAAACTCCAAATCATCCAAAATAATGCTATTAGAGTGGCCCTTAACATCACTAGGACCTCACACATCTCAGAAAACAGACGTAACCTACGTTGGCTTTCAGTCTCCCAAAGAATATCCTTGAAAACTCTGACACTCACACACAAAAGTATCGCGAACCAAGCCCCCAGCTACCTTTCCAACAGGTTCACAACTCACTTAGCTGCGAGACCCCTCAGAAGCTCACACTCCAATTGCCTTGTTATCCCACGCTTCAACCTGCAAAAATCTGGTGGTCGTAGTGTCCCAGTCCTCGCGGCTAAGTTGTGGAACACTCTTCCCAACCCACTCAGATCTGAACCTTCGTTCCCTGCCTTCATGCGCAAGGCTAAAGACTGGCTGTCCACCCTAGACTAGGCATGACCTTATCTCTCATTTCAGCATTTTAGGCCGCTTTGCATTATATCTTGAACTTATATTTTGCCCAGACTGTGCATCCTGTACACTGCAGTTCTTGTATCATGTATATTCTGTATATTTCAAGGTAAATATTGTGCCTGTAACTATGTATATTTTGTATATTTCAAGGTAAATATTGTGTATGTATGTAACCTGCCTTTAACTAAATAATGCTTCTGGTTGCCTTCGGGCCTTGTGCGCTATACAAATAAACAAAATATAAAATACATATACAAATACAAATGACCTCTGCCCCAACCCCCAGACATCACTCTCAAGTCCCGACAATACCACAACCTCTGCCCCAACCCCCAGATATCCCCCCCAAGTCCTTAAAACACCCATCCCTCTACTGACCTCCGCCTCCACCCCAGACATTCCTTTCAGGTCCTGACACTGACACCATCCCGACCTCTGCCCCAACACCCAGGCAGCCCCTGAACCCTTACACCCCCCCACTGGCCTCTGCCCCAACCCCCAGGCAGCCCCTGAACCCTTACACCCCCGCCACTGGCCTCTGCCCCAACCCCCAGGCAGCCCCTGAACCCGGACACCCCCCACTGACTTCTGCCCCAACCCCCAGACACCCCCCTCAAGTCCTTAAAACACCCATCCCTCTACTGACGTCCGCCCCCACCCCAGACATTCCTCTCAAGTCCTGCACCACCCTGACCTCTGCCCCAACCCCCAGGTAGCCCCTCAACCCTGACACCCCGCCACTGACCTCTGCCCCAAACCCCAGTCAGTCCCCTCAAGTCCTGACAACACCCACCCCCCCACTGATCTCTGACCCAACCCCCAGGCAGCACCCTGTAGTCCACCCTCCTCCCGACACCTTTACTGACCCCCACACCAACCCCCAGACAGCCCCCTCAAGTTCTGACACAACCCCCCTCTCAACTCTATCCCAACTCCCAGGCATTGCCCTTAAGTCCTGACACAACCCCGCTGACCTCTGCCCCACCACCTAGGCAGGGCCTCAGGTCCTGACAACATCCACCCCCCAATGACCTCTGCCCCAACCCCCAGGCTGTACTCTGCTAGTCCACCCTCATCCCAACACCCCCACTGACCTCTGCCCCAACCCCCAGGCAGCCCCCTCAAGTCCTGATACCACCCACCACCCCTGACCTCTGCCCCAAACACTAGGTAACCCCTCAAGTCCTGACACCCCCCCACTGACTTCTACCCCAAACCCTGCAGGTAGCCCCCTCAAGCCCTTACAACACCCACCCCCTACTGACCTCTGCCCCTACCCCCAGACAGCCCTCTAAAGTCCTGAAACCACCCCCTGAACCTCTAACCCAACCCCCAGGCGGCACCTTCAAGTCCTGACACCAGCCAACTCCTGACCTCTGCCCCAAACCCTAAACTGCCCCCTCAAGTCCTGACAAATCCCACTCCCAAATGACCTCTGCCCCAAACTCCAGGCTGCTCTCTGCTAGTCCACCCTCCTCCCAACACCCCCACTGACCTCTGCCCCAACCCCCAGGCAGCACCCTGCTAATCCACTCTCCTCCCAACACCCCCACTGACCTCTGCCCCTAACCCCAGGCAGCCAACTCAAGTCCTGACACCACCCACCATACCAACTCACCCCTGCCCATCACCCCTGGCAGCATCCTGCTAACCAGCCTATTCCCATTACCCCCACTCACCTCTGCCCATCACCCCTGGCAGCCCACTGCTAGTCTGCCCTACTCCCACTATCCCCACTCACATCTGCCCATCACCCCGGCAGCCCCCTGCTAGTCTGGCTTACCCCCACTACCCCCAGTCACCTCCATCCATCACACCTGGCAGCACCCTGCTAGTCCGGCTTACCACCACTAACCCTACTCACCTCCTCCCATCAGCACTTGCAGCACCCTGCTAGTCCGGCCTACTCCCACTACCCCCACTCACCTCCACCCATAACATCTGGCAGCCCCCTGCTAGTCTGCCCTACTCTCACTACCCCAGTCACCTCCGCCCATCACCTCTGGCAACACCCTGCTAGTCTGCACCCCTACCACTCCAATGTGGAGCTTCAACTTATCTCAACTCCTCTGGTCTGCCTCCTCCATAAACCATACCTGCCACATATCCTCCTCCAACACGATCAACTGGGAACAATGCGGTTGAATCCAGGCCGGAATCATCTTACATTGCTCCATGAAGACCACACTCAGCTGTATATCAACAGGACAGCACACTGTTGCACCACTTACACTGTTACCACCCAATATACATGGGCAATTGTATAGTGCCTTTGTGCCATTGCGATTGCAATGGCCTCAAAGCACTGTAAGTGAATGCACTTGGAGGATAGTAGTCCAAGGACTCACAGATTGTGCCCAATTATTAAAAATGAGAGTAGTTCAGTCCTGGATACTTTGCGCTATTTGATTTGGAAAGATTGATATCCACTACCATAGTTTATTCAGAACCCAATGTGGTTTTATTAGTGTAGTGAAGGCATGTAGTGTTAAAGGTCAGCTGACCTTTTGCAGTGGATATCAATCTTTCCAAATCAAATAGTGGCAGGTATCGGGGACTGAACTACTCTCACTCTACCCAAACAGGAGTTGTAGGCAGCACCTTCACCCACCTGTGACCACGCTGCTACAATCCAAACTCAGAGAATAATAGAGCGAAGTGCATGGACAGTTTCAACCTAGGGCCCAATGGTTCTGTTTATAATTATAAAGAACTTTTGGATGCATTTCAGCCTTTGCAAATGTAGGCAGGTAGGTAGTGGTGGCAAAGTCCCTGCCAGTGACCAAAGCAGAACAGGCATGTGTATGGGTGATGGGAAGCCTGTCAGAGAGTGTGCGATTTAGGGAGACAGAAAATGTGTGCTGCTTGACTGAACCATAAATCATGAATTCCAGTGGTGGAGGTGATGCATGATATGAAAGAAGGTAGTGGGTGATTGCAGATGTGTGCGAGTGGGTGTGCGTAGTGTGAGAGTGACACAACAATCTACCATGGCTAAAGCGACACAAATACAGCATGGAATTTCATAAATGGTGGGAGTTGTTGCTAACGACACAGAATAAAGATAGTACTGTCTTCTGGAAAATTGTCAATAGCCGGGACTCTAATATCAGGGAAGTAAATGGAGACGCTGAGGCAGATTGGGTAAAACTGACCTTGGGGGGAGATGTGTCGACTCGTATCAAGGGGCAGCAGGTGAAGAACAAGGGGCAGGTGTATGCCCTGACCCGGGATGACATTGAGGGACTCATTAGATCTTGTAAGGCTTCCAGGGCCCCGGGCCCTATGGAATATGTAGTAGTGTTATCAAGGCGGACCCTTCCATCTGGCCCGCTGTACTGCACACTCTCTTCAAGAGCATTGAGTCTCTGCAGTGATACCGGCATCATGACAAGACAGCATTATCGTGCCTGTCCTAAAAAAGGGCAGGCACGATGATCTGAAGAATTATCGAATGCTGGCTATGCTGGATGTTCCGGGAACATCTTTTGCTAGAATGCTCTTGGACAAATTGACTCATTGGGAAGAACGCCTTGGTATTATCCCATTGTTCCAAACTGGGTTTTGGAAGAAGTCTAGCACCAGCATCAATGTGCTGGCCTTAACCACTGTAATACAACAATCTTGAATGGTGATGAATGTCGCCGTTTTTGTATTATTTATCGATCTAAGTGCAGCATTTAACACTGTTGATCACAACAGGCTGTGGCATAAGCTGCACAAGCTGGGTGTTCCTCCAGGCCTGCTATAGATGCTGGTGCTCTTGTACTCTCAGATGAGGGTTGAGGTAACGGTGGACCAACATGGAGGATGTACTACCTGGATACCAACACATAGGGTTTGAACAGGGCTGTACCCTGGCCCCGATATTGTATAATCATTATATGGCAAATATGGGGGCGACCCCGTGTCATCCTACTTCGATTCCACCTAAGCTTGGCACTAAACAACTTCAATGGCTAAGCTGCGCAGATGATTTGGCCATTCTTGACTTGACTGCGAGAAGGTTACAAACTTCCTTGAATAAACTAAAGAGCTATGCGGACAAGAATGCTCTGATTATTAACATCTCTAAGACCAAGATTATGATCTTTGATCCACTGAGAAAGAAGTGAAAGCTTAGAGTGTCCTGGGAATTGTCCGGTGTGAACCTGGAGGTGGTAAAGTTCCATAAATATCTGGGGATCCATCTGGACTCTAGGTTGAATGGTATGGCCTAGATGAATCTTGTGAAAATCAAGAGTCATGCTACTCTGGGGGGATGTGTTCCCTTGTACATAAAGGAGGAGGCCATTCGGTGGGCTCTGTTCTCCATCTGTATGAAGCCATAGTGGTTCCAATGATGATATTTGGAATGGAATCATGGGCATTATCTAAGACCAGGGAACTAGCTAAACTGGAACGCGGTTTGGTCAAGAGCTTGTTACGACTACCACCACCATCCTTGTACTCTAACATGAGCACTGGGGAACTGCTGACCTGCTCTGCTTCTGCACTGATCAAAGGGGAGAGATGCCCTTGTAAGGGGACACTTCCTGAGGGAACATACCCTTGAATCAACACCATCCCTACGGAGGTGGCATGTAAATGCCTGTCTCAATGGCTGTGGCCCGACAAGCAGTCCAACCCAAGATGACCCAAGTGTGCAAGATTAACCTGTTAAATGCAGGGAGCCAGAAGGACGGCCTGCCCTTCTGTTGCAGAGTAGGTCACAGAGGGTCATTTGACAGGCAGGCACACTGCTTGGCCACAGAAGTACTCACCCACTCTGTGGAGTGACACCAGCAGGCAAAGCTGTGTGGACACATTGCGTGGTGTACAGCCGTTGTCCATCCTGGGATGTGCTGAGCCTGGGTGTGTCAGCGAGTACCAAGTAGAGGGCCGATAGGACTGTTACGCATTGTCAACAGTAGGCCAGTGTAAGGTGACTGTGCCCAACTTGTAACCTGTGTACCATGGGTGACAGAGGAGGAGGACTGTCTAAAAGTGTTATGCCTCCTCATATCCACATTGGGAGTACATACCAGATTGTAGTCCATCTGAACATCAATAGCCGGCCTGCCCTCTGGGCCTACCATGCAAACACAAGATCCACTACAACATGACCGGGCATTCCTAAGGATCACAGTGGGCACATGTGGACCATGGACCAGGCCCCCCTGCAAAGCCCAGCCCCCCTGCAGCTCGGCCCTTGGATTCAGAACGCAGGGGCACTGGGGTGGCCAGTGAGGCCCTAACCATTAAATGCATGGAAGCATAGCTGGTCTGTGGTACTGATGGGAACACATTGTTGTCAAGACACCCAGTTGCATGCAGGATCCAATAAGCCAGTCATGACTTGACTACGCACAGCATGGCCATGCGAGCGGGTTGTGAGGTCTCGCGACACGTGCTTGGGCACCTGTCCAACCAATTACAGGTTGCAACATGCATCCCTGATGGTTGACCTATAAGCATGCAACATGTACAGGCACAGATTACTGAGGTACAAGCACTTATTCTGCTGACCCCAGCACAAACATATGGCATGATAACACATCAACTCTGGCTTCACATGCAGTGGATTAACAGATCACATCAATGTCCCTGAGAGGTGAATGTACAAACATGACATTTACAGACATCCAGACACATGTGTCACTCTCAGCTGATGAGTGTGGATGGCTCCAGTTGTAAATGTGAAACCCGTAAAGGTGCCCTGTATGCATGTCGATCACATGGCCGCAAAATCGTAATCTGGCATACGTACTGTCAGAACACTTCTTCTCATCAACTCACATTGCAAATGCATGTGTGCATCATGTCACCAAGAACCACCAGTGCACATGCCAATGCATGTCAAATCAACATATGTCTACCATCACATACACCCATCATTTGTAGGAGGCTGCATGCCACTGTGGATCACTGCAACACACATGCTATATACAGAAGGTATTACCTGCAATCATGCATGCCGATGCACAACACACATACAATGTAGAGCAGTACACCACATGGGTACTCACCAGCAGCTACCAGACGTTCTTGCCACTCACAGATCTAGGTGTGGAGTGCCGGGTAGAACCTCCCGTGAATCTGCAGCTGGAAGGATGACATGCTGTGGCAGCCCACACAATGCATCTCCATGGTGTTACCTGCCTTGAGGCTGCCACTGCCTTGGTATGGCTCTGGGTGTCAAGGTCCACCCAGTGCTACATGACGTGGAGTCAAGGTCCACCCAGTGCTACATGAAGGTCTTGCGGGAACAGACTGCCACCCCCTCCGCATTAATGGCAGCCATGATCAGTACCCAGCTTTGTTGACATTCTGGGTAACCATCTGCCTGCGCAAGTAATTGTAGAGAAATTTGTAGAATTGTTGGCTGCTTTAACATCTAAATTCTCTAAAACTATAAAGGCCAAGGGCACTGTATCGAGAAGGGGGTGGTTAGATGAGGCTTGCAAAAAGGCAAAGAAGTCGTTGCTGAGTACTTTAAAGGACCCGACTAGTGGGAGATTGAAGATTGCCCTAGATAGAAAAAATTATCAACAAGAGTTAAAGAGAAGAAAACGGGAAATAGAACAGGCTGCCTGGGAAGGTTTTTTGAACTCCGCTATGCGGGGGGATCAGAAGGCTTTTTGGGCTTTTGTAAAAAGTGGCCCAGAGGGGTGTTGGTCCAATATGGGGAGTGGCACCCACGTGGAAGAAGGGGCATGGTTAGCGCACTTTGGTAGCCTGTTTGGGTCTGAAAAATCAGAAGTCGATTTAGATTATAGTGGCCCCTGCCTGAGGTTTGAGGTGGAGGAGATTGCTAAGGCAATTAAGCTCCAGGCGCATAACCGTGCCCCTGGTCCAGACATGATACCCTCGGATTTGTTCCAGGACCCAGTTGATCTGTGGGCCCCTCTTTTGACTGTGGTGTTTAACGCGTGACTTAAAGCAAGGAAATATCCTCCCTCGTGCAGGAGGGCGATAATTTTCCCTATATTTAAAAAGGGAGACCTGTCTAGCCCTGGTGCATATAGGCCCATTTCTTTATTAGACTCGTTTAAAATTTTTGGCAGAATTCTGCTGGCCCGTATTGAGTCTTGGATTGAGGAACAGTCTGTTCTATCCGATATCCAATTTGGGTTTCGTCCCGGAGTGGGCACCTTAGAACAGAGCCTCAATCTATACTTGCTGGTGGCTAATTCTGTGTTCTGTCAGGGCGAGTCAGTTTATTTGGCATTTATGGACCTAAGCACCGCCTTTGATAAAGTAGATAGAGCTAAGCTCTGGGCAGTGCTTGGGTCCTTAGGGTGTCCAGGTGAAATTTTACAGGCCCTGGTAGATCTCCACACGGATAATGAGGCCTGTGTTCGCAGCGGTTCTGGGGGGCACTGCACAGCCTGCTTTCAGGTGGGGTGTGGTGTGAGGCAGGGCTGTGTATTGGCCCCCATTTGCTTCTGCCTTTATATCAATGCCCTCTCACAGGACGTGATAGGTGTATTGGCCGATTATCTAATTTTGGGTGGTAGGGGGCTCCCAGTATTGGCCTATGCTGATGACACTGTCCTTTTGGCAAGAACACCTCGGGCCTTACAGATTCTGATCAATGCCTATTCTTTGTTCATGGACAATTTGGGTCTAAAAATTAATTCTAAGAAATTTGCGGTAATGGCCTGCATTGGTAGAAAATGTCCTGCGCCGATGAAACCCATGCTCTGTGCAGGAGAGATAATCCCCAGAGTTAAGTCCTTTGACTACCTTGGAATACGGTTCTCTGAGGCATTAAATGGCAAAGATCATGTGGTAAAACAATCTGTCAAGATGAGTCAACAACTTGGTGGTATTGCACGGTTTATGTCACAGTGTAGGGGTCAGCCATTGGACGTGATTCTCAAGATTTATGGTACCCAAACTGTTGCCTCTACCCTGTATGGTGCAGCTATCTGGGGCTTCCAGAATGCGGAGGAAATACAGAGAAAGGAGAGCACATTTTTCAAAAATTTGCTCGGGCTTCCGCCCAGTGTTTCTGGTATAGCGGTCCATAGGGAGCTGGGTGTGGAGTTCTGGGAAGATCAATGGGCACTGGCCCCTTTGCTTCGCTGGGTTAGGATATGGGCTAACGAGCACGCCACCTTGTGTCAAACCATCTTACGTACTGTGACGGACAAAAGTGGCTGGAAAAAAATTCCTTGGTTAGCGTATGTCTTTTCATCTCTGGGGGAAGCTAATTTGGGTGCCCTTTTTCTGCCTGCTTCACTTATATCCAAGAGTGAGGGGACTGTTTATAAAGCCATGTTGGGTGAAGTGATAGTAAGGAAAAGAATTTTGCTGGAGCATGGCCATAGTAATGGCGAATTGCACTCCAGCATTAGCTGTTTAACGGAATTCAACCGTATTTGCTCTGGAGTGCGTTGAAAAAAGACAGGTGGTTGATCTCTAAGGCACGGTTCAACTGCCTTCAGCTGAATGGTAATATTTATAAGTGGAGGGGTTCTCTCGTCACAGCTAGCTGCCCAGTTTGTGGTTATTGTAGAGAAGATCTCTCCCATTTGCTGTTCTTCTGTACTGAGTATGTCGGTGAAGAGGGAAAATGGAGACCAAATCCATGCCCCCGCACCCCAAGCGCCCCAGCGCACCCATGGGTGACAAATATGCTGAAACACACCCACTTCACCAACAGTGCAACTTCTATGCTACATTAGAATCAATGCTGCAATATCAGAATCTACAAACACAAAAATCCCTGTTTAAAGGCTTGCAAATGCCTATATGAACTAACATGGTCTAAATGCACAGTGTAAAGCTATGTTTCAGGAAAATTACAGCTAAGTTCATTTCACTCACTGAACACTGAACACTGGCTGCGGGAGCCTTATCAACATTCCTCGCAAAACAAGTCCGACCTGCCAAGGCCGCAAGTTCAAGATAAAATTGCTTTCTGCAGACAGACATTTTTTTTTATCCACAAATGCGAACAAATCACGGCAACCCAGTGTGCTTTTTTTTCTTTCTGGGAAAGAAAGACATTTTCTCAAGGACACGCACAACATTGAAACATAACTTGTAACAAGCCAGAGCCCAGGTGCGAACTGCTTGTTCAGCTAAAAGTTATGGGAACAAAGTCACATTGCAACAAGATTAGAATTAGGTAATGGGGGCTGGCACAGCTAAATCAACCCACTGACGCAGGAGGTTAATATCCAATTATCAGGCTCTCTATAAGGGCTACATATGTAACCCACCACTCTGCAGCCAATAACAGGAGGAGATAGGTTTCTGGGAGCTGATCCAATTCTGTGAGGTCAGCCTGCAGTGTGATTATAAAACTTACTTGCAAGACAGCTCCGGGGGAGACGGCGCCTGAATTCGCGGTGTGCAAAATGCTTTGTGTGTTTTTTTTTCTTTTCTTCGCCTAGAAATAAATGCAGTTTGAAAACATGCTGCTGCCTGCTTGGCACTCTGTTGCATTTCTGGGGGCCATATGGGAGGTGTTGGGGCCTCCCATAGCTGGTGAGGGTATGGCTGCTGGCCCCCCACTGCCCTGGGGGTGGGGGGGGATCCAGCTTCTCCCCGACAAGTTGGTGCCCTCTGTGAGGCTCATTGCTCATTGTAACATGAGTGAATGAGCTCTGCCTGTGCAAGCCCTGCGGTGGACTGAGCTCCCTGCCGCCGACTCAAGGAAGCTGTGAGACCCTCGCCTGCACCTGAAGACCACCGGAAAAACGCGTAACCGGCTAAAGGCTTCGGGGGCCACTTGGAAATACCCCGCTTGAGGGCAGGTGAGAGCCCTGCAGGAGAAGGGGTCCGGTGAAGCGCATTGAGGGAGTGTCCAGCAGTGGTGCAACTGCCAGTGCAGCATAGGAAAATGTAAGTAAACCAGCAACATGGGCTCTGAGGGGGGGAAATGTTTAAAGTAGAAATGTTAAAGTGTTTTATTTTTTTGTTTTTTTTTTGTTTTTTTTGTTTTCAGGGAGGGATTGTAAATTGGGTGGTGGGTGATTGTACATTGTCACAAAATTCAGCGCATTGGTAGTGATCGGCACGTGAATTGTAGTTGGGACTGGGGTGGTGGCAGTGGTCCCTTCTTGTGTTTTTGAGCATATTGGGTGGGGTAGTGACTCCCTACACATAGAACAGGAGTGCCGCGCTGATTGGTCTAGAACAGGAGTGCCGCGCTGATTGGTCTGGATGGTGATTTCATGTACGGGGTCTGGATTTCCTATGAATTGACGTTATAGATCAATGAGTAGATGAGGTTCCCTGCTAATTGAGCGTTTTAGTTCAGTGAGTGGATGATGTTTTCCCGCAGGAGGTAGCTAGATTGTTCCCGAGTGCGGAAGATAGTTGGCTGGTTAAGGTCCCCTGGTGAGGAGCGTATCATGCACTAGGCGACGCAGTGTGTGCAGTCCAATTATAAGAGTTTATTGTGGTTTACCTTGTTCCAGTTGAGACAGGAAGACAGCTGTGGGGATTGTGGGGTTTTATTTTGGGATTTTTTGTGGGGTTGGGAGAAATGGGTTATTGTTATGTGTATGAACATTTGTCTTTTCATTTGCATTGTGTTTTTAGTTTGGTGACGTCACCTTCAGATTGATGTATAAGGACACAAAGTTTTGATGGTGAGGAGATAGTGGTGTGGTTTTGGATTTGGAGAATAGGTGACCAAGAGGCGGTGTGTGGAAGACACATGCGCAAGATTGTGGGGGTGTGCCGGAGAAGGCAATGGTTTGGTGAAGATGGATTGCACGTGGAGTGCACTGGCTAAGGTGCGGAGCAAAGAAGGCTCACAGAAGTTGAAAAAATGTTCAATTATTTTCTAACTTTTGCTCCCTGAACAGCGGACTATCGAAATTTTCGAATTGAATAGAGGTAAAATGTATCACACAATACAGAAATGACTCCCCTTCACTTGTTGTGTAGCACACAGCTTCCATGCTGAAATAGCACGCCACCTTGTGTCAAACCATCTTACGTACTGTGACGGACAAAAGTGGCTGGAAAAAAATTCCTTGGTTAGCGTATGTCTTTTCATCTCTGGGGGAAGCTAATTTGGGTGCCCTTTTTCTGCCTGCTTCACTTATATCCAAGAGTGAGGGGACTGTTTATAAAGCCATGTTGGGTGAAGTGATAGTAAGGAAAAGAATTTTGCTGGAGCATGGCCATAGTAATGGCGAATTGCACTCCAGCATTAGCTGTTTAACGGGAATTCAACCGTATTTGCTCTGGAGTGCGTTGAAAAAAGACAGGTGGTTGATCTCTAAGGCACGGTTCAACTGCCTTCAGCTGAATGGTAATATTTATAAGTGGAGGGGTTCTCTCGTCACAGCTAGCTGCCCAGTTTGTGGTTATTGTAGAGAAGATCTCTCCCATTTGCTGTTCTTCTGTACTGAGTATGTCGGTATTCGTAAACTGACTTTGATCCCTGCCTTTAAGAAGACGGTGATCCGCACTCATAGGGCTGCTCTAGTGTTCCTTCTGAGTACTGAAACAGTTTTTACAGCATGGGCTCTCCTGACGTTTTTGAAAAGAGCGATGTATTTCAGAAATAGTATTTTGAAATTACAAGGTGGCGAAGGCCTGTAAATAAAGTATAATTGCATCTGCAATGGGACAAATGGTACGTGTATAGCTTCTGGTATGATCCTTCACTCAATGCTTTTAGAATATAGCCTCTGTTGAGATACATTTTTTTAATAATTAAATGTATTTTTATACTGCTTTTAGGAATTGTTTATTGATTGTATTCCCATGGACTGGTGATCTTATGAATTTGTAAATTGGAACTGTGTATCAATGTGTTTTATTTGGTGTTTAATGGTTGTTTTTACACATCCGAATAAACTTGATTGATTGATTGATATCCTTCCACACAAAGCTACGTCGCTGGGTTGAAGTGGCATTAGAATGCTCCAGGACCCGATCATCAGGATGTCAATTGGGTGTAAGTGAAGTTGGCAGCCCTCAGCTACGCTTACATGGGGGTGCCACTCGATGCAGAGGATGATGATGGTGCAGACATGGCAACCCCCGAGACAGATGTGGGCTAGCCCGGTCCTGGAAATGTGCTGTGGAGCTATGGTGGTGGTACAGAAAGGTGGACGACCCAAGATGCCAAATAAGGTGGTCACGCAGCCGACACAGGAGAACAGTGAAACAGCTGGAACTCCAAAACAGTGCTGGTGGGCAGCGGGCACTTACACTCGACCAGGCAGCAGCAGATGGATAGGTAGGAGGCAGTACAGGGGAGGAAGAGGCAAATAAAATGGAATGGAGGCAGGAGCAAGTTCGAGTCACATCGGATCATGAGGCCGCATGGATAGCAGAGTAAGGGGCCTTAGCATGTAAGGCATGTGCTACGTGCTGCATGCAGTACACTTACGTTGCACACAGCAATGCCAGGGATATTTAAGAGATGTGACACGCATTACCAGTTGTGCTTGAGAAGGGAAGACTGAGGAATTGTTATTGCTGACACGTATTTGGGGGTAGTTCGCAAGCCGATGCCTTCACGATGCACATACTGCATTTTTTCATTCGGGGGTGTCTATCTTATACACATTTATTTTTCTATGGGGTGCCTCCATGTATCGTGCACTGCATTGCTAAGGTTGCAGTGCCCATATGGTATCATGTATGCATTATTGAGTTTTGGGATTCCCTCTGCATATCGTGTACTGCTATATTGGGTTTCGGGTGCCCATACGGTATTGCGTATGCATTGTTTGGTTTTAGTTGGCCCTCTACATATCACATACCATGTTTTTTATATTTTGGGGGACCGTTACATATCGCATACTGCTTATTGGGTTTTCAGGTGCCCATACAGTACCGCATACACATGTTTTGGTTTTGGGAGGCCCTCTATCTATCACATAATGCTGTTTTGGTTTTGGGATGTCCATACGGTATTTGTATGTATTATTTGGTTTTGGGAGGTGTAAAGACTGGAGGGGGGTATCTGTGCTCCTACACTCTATATGGCAGAGTAGAGGCACAGAGAACCCCAGCCACGATTCTCTATTTGGTAACTTTGGATGAGCAATCAAGACTTAAGCTCTCAGGAGGTGATTCAGGCTGGTTCTTAAGTGCAGTGTAGTCCCCAAGCACCCACAAAGGAATGTCCACACACTATGTTAGTGATAACACAGTCTTTATATAAAAAAGGTTCATGGTTATATACACAATCACAATAACACACTTTGTGCTCAAGTTAATCTGCAATGGCAAATATATACAGTTCTAAGTGGTACCACAATTACTTCTTAGATTTCATTAAAATGCATTAACTGAACTCAGTTCAAATGTCATACAAATCAGTTATTAAAGTGAACCAACAATAGACATAAGAGGAAAGCAAGGTCGGTTAAAACAATAGGCAGAATACAGGGCTCTACCACTAGGCACAGTTCTGTATGTGGATCCCCCGAACTGGGCAACCTGTAAATAAAGATATAATACAAGCCCCCGCTTACGTGAGCATAGACCTCAGTGTTTATCACGTTCAGAACCAATCAGTTTTAGATTAGTCCTATTTTTATGAGAGTTATGAAAGCTTATTTCAGTAGGTCTGTCGTCTATGTCCGTGGAATCACACCCGGCTGCCGGCATAGACAGATGCCAGCTTTTTCTGTGTAAGCGGCAGAACAACCTGCGACGAACGGAGCAAGGAGACAAATAACGAAGGTAGGGAATGTAGCCCCTGTCTAGGACTAGCACTATGCGGACCCGTGCTAGGTGCAGCCCATAGTTGCACTAGCAAGCGGCGGAGTCCGCTGTATATGAGAAATGTTTTTTTTCTATTTTTTTCCCTACAACAATGTAGAGGCTTTTTATATGAAGGGCTTTCTGCAATACTATTGCAATGAATAATGACATTCTGAATTTTTGGGTGGCATTTTGTGCAATAGCCCTCAGCACCAGCCAATTGTGAAGGGTGTGACATGACTAATTAAGAATAGATCACAATATAGAGGAGTCAGAGATAATCCCTATTTGGTCTCGGGCACTATATTAATTGATGGACATTTTGATCCCCATATAGAGAACTAGTGTGTGCCATTAGGAGGTGTTAATGCTACTTTTTTTCAATTATAGACACTGCTAAGAATACACATTCCAGTGGAATAGTCGACATTCTCGCTGCAATATGGGTGAGTGCTTGTTCCTTTGCTTGTATGTAAGGGGAACGTAAATACTTTATCCTAACTAGGTCATCATGTTGCAGGTCAATGAACATTGGTCCTGATTTATGACAGACAACCAGTGTTACCCAATATCTGACATCTTCAGGAAATAAGTTGCTTTTTGCGGGTCACATATATGCTGTTTTTATATTGCCTGGCCATTCTGAGTCAATTATAAGATGAAGAAAGTTTACTCTGGGCCTATGTTTCTGTAGGTAATTTGGGGTGATATCCTACTTTGAAGGTTTCACATGGTTCCAAGACCACTACGGGGTCGGTTGGAACCAGAGGGACAATTTTGCTCACCACACACAAGCCCCCTGCAAATAATAGCCAGAGGTGAGTGTGAGAGAACACAACAGATTAATCTATGGTTGTGATGCATACATTTATTATGCCGCAAAGAAGAAATAGAGGTTGGATGGTAACAAGTGTGTTTGTTTGTTTTATTGCTTTTAGGTGACTGAGAACTATGTAACCTGGGAAAATACCTACCACCTACAATTTGGCATGAACAGAGAGAGTTGACCACTGTTCTGTTTATTACATTATGTCATGAAGAAGGTCCTGAGAATTAGGGGCAATATTAATGCCATTAGAGGACTGAAACATATGTAGACAGGGGCCACAAGTATACAAAGGTGGCTCGAAGAAAGGCATATATTCAAAAAGGAAATATAGGGCCGACATTACTTTTGCTAATAAGTGAAACAAATTTACAGTGTATTTTACACTGGTGATATGTGCTAAATAATTGTGGAAAACATTGGAATAGGGGATGGTATGAATGAGTATGAAAGGTGGTTATGAAAGGTATGGTCTAGAATAATTTGATATATAGTTGCTATGGTTGTTTTATATTGTACAAGTTTATACTGATACAACAAAGAATTAAAAATATAAATATTTTCTTAAAATTCAAATTAGAAGTGGAGTTTATTATTTTTAATAGAATCCATCCAACCTCACTGCCCCCGATCTATGTTTTGTTTGAAAACTTATACTGTTTACCTGAAGGGATCTGGGGGCTATACCGGTATCCCTTTGTGATTTCTATAGTGTATATGTATTTACTATTGATCCAACAAAACATGCCATGTTGCACAGCCTGAATGCTCAGCCAGGTTTGCATAGGTCACTGAATGCTATTAATCTGTGCTGTATATGCCACAGTGTGCTCAGTCACAGTGTGTGATATATGTGTGTCAGGCCATTTTGTGTCTGTATGCATTGTAATGCACATATGCATGTTCTGTCAGGTACTCATGCCTCAGGATGTTGTTGTTGTCTGTCTTTGGGCAGGTGATGATGCAGCAGATGAAGGGGCAGAGGAGGAAGAGGAGGCAGTCACATGACAGACCACCAGTTGAGGCCACTTGTCAGGCCTCATTACAATCCCCAGATGCTGCATACACTGCTCGGTAGGGTTGTCAACTCTTCGGACTCTTCAGACTCTTCAAATGCAGCTTTTGAATCAGATGTGGAGGACACACTAAGAGACATGGAGGATGCCCCAAAGGGCAGTGCGGATGGGGCCATTGAGACCGAGGATGTGAGCCCAGAGTCACAGGTCAGGCCAATGGGAAGCCCCACATCTACGGTGGTTGCGGCTGCAAAGATCGTCTTTGCCTGTGTTGGAATCAGCAGCAAGGGCCATTGTCCAATGGAGTGTTGCAGACCTGAAGCCAAGGACAGGGGTCCCACTGTGATGAGCATGGACCCCGGCATCCCACTGCTGTCGGTCACACACACATGTTCGATGTGTGCATGACACATAGACAGAGTGGGAGCAGCAGATTCTGTGTGTGACCATCCAACATGGTGAGGTCATGCATGAGATGGCCAGGGACATCCATCGGCTGGCTGAGAACATCTCACCAGCTGGATGGGATGCACAGCATCTGCCTGTCAGGACCATCAGCAGCAGTTGACTCACAGCCTGATGAAAACACTACATGCAGAGATGCCGTCCTCAAGACTCTCCCACAAACTGTGCATGGAATCCAACAACAAAAGCCAGCAGGCTGATATGGCATCTCTGTGGCACATAGAAACAGCCTACAGCTGGAAATGTTGGCATCTCAAGACGTACATCGCCATGAGATGGAGAGCTTGAGGGCTTCATTGCATGATGAACCTTTGGCTACAGGGATCCACCTCCACCAGGAGCTGGACGCCTCGAGGCAGATGCTCTTCCAGCAGTCTGATGCATCACGAGTGATGTGCACATGCAGACTCTGGGGCCACACGGGAGGAAGTCCATCATGAACTTTCCACCATTGGGTTACTTATGGATACATCTGTGTCATGGGTGGCCCTAGCCAATAATGACCATGCTTTGGCACTGCATGGAAGGATGCAACACCACCACCCCCACCACCACCTGAGGAACCACCACAGGATGGCAGTCCCAGACCATTCAGTCAACTTCAACAACCTGTGCCATGAGCCCATTGAGGGTGTATGATTTTTATGTTTTTATGTTGATTCTTTTCAGTTCACTTATTTGGACACACTCTTCCAACTCCCCTCCCCCTCCAAACCCCCATTGTGGGCATATTTTATTTTAACCCCAGTCCAAGATGGACACTTTTTCTTTTTTCCCCTGGAGTGATGTATCATTGCCCTGTTGTGGCCTTCCTGAGTGGAGGACTGGACATTCAGCTACGCGCAATGGAGTCAACTGCCATGGTTAACTTGACTGCAACAGCCTTGCAAATACAGGTACAGATTACACTCTTCATTGATTACACATGTGCATTCTGCATGAAGGGCTCCTTTGCTGGTCCAATCCAATGTACTATGTCCTTACAGGAATCTTGCCTCATTCAGTACCTGTACTCTCTGCGAGGTCCACCAAGCACTATTTTTTCACCCTAGTCCCAATGCCCTATGTCCACTGCCAGACACAGGCCCTACATGCCCCAATGATAAGGCACAGTGTTCAGTGGAGGTGGTGATGGAATCACAGCAGAGCATCCCTGCCAGCAGGTAAGATTGTGCACTGTCAATCATGTTCATGGCTGTTGACGTTTGCACCCCAATATTGACATGCAGTGACACATAGGGTTTGCATGAATCATTTGATTATGTGATGGTGACTGTCACTGGAGATGTGAGTTGGGCCACGTATCTGTGTGCGTGCATGTCCCCTTGATCATCCATGCATGTTCTATGTGTTTCTGGTTGCGATTCCACAAAGGACAGCAGACTCAGCAGTCCTCCTTCAGCCATCGGCATCCTTTGACACTGACAACAACAGCATCCTCATCGCCAGACTCCACTCTCTAGCATCCAGCATCCAGCTCAGTGAAGAACCTGGGATGCACCATGGAATATGACAGACCACTCTATCACTGTATGAACACTGCTCATAGATCCTGTCATATACACCTCCACATCCTTTGATGATCCTTCCCTTGCCTATCCTACCTTCACAGAGCCACAGCAATGTTGGCAATCGTCCTCTCCTGTCTACACTGCTCTTAATCTATTTATGTGGGCACCCCTGCCTATCATCTCATAAATATACAACAGACCCAGAACAATGCAGCCTACCTCATCCTTGCACTCACCCCCAGGGAACACATGACTCCTGCATTGCGGGTTCCGTCTTCAGGGCCATTTGCATCACAATTTGTGCCCTCCACAAGATGAGTCTTGACTACCTCAAACACTGGATCACAGGCTAATGACTCTACAGAAACCTCGCACCAGGCTCTGCACTAGTCCTTGTGATCCTTCACACAAGTGAACTTACATTTGGAGTACCTCTTTCTCTGTCGAGGCTCCCACACTCTGAAACTCCTTCCCACTCAGCATTCACCAATTGGTGGACCACCTCTACTTCCATAAGGCAGTCAAAACCTGTCTCCTTCCTTCCCCAAGTTGGACAAAAGTCCACACCCCATGCAATGTCCCAGCCCATATTTCCATGCTGGCCCATGGCAGTGTTGTACTGAGTGTCATGGCTGTGTTGGATTTCAGGAGTCCAGCTTGTTTTTGGCTCGAAGGGTGTCTGGCCTAAGGGTGTAGATCAGCTCACTTGCATGCAGATGGCAGGACAGCCTGGCTGTATGCCCCCCTGCACTCCACAGGACCGATTTAGCAGAATAGGACTTTCAAGATGTGTGCTGCTTGGTACATGTGGACCGCTGACAGCCTTTGCCTGTGTTTCACATACAATTCACTTGTTGTTTAAGGTTGGTTTTCTGTATGTTCTCTTATCTTCAATGTATTGCATGACTTTTCTTTTCAAAATTGTTGTTCAAATCTTGCACTGTGTGCACAATGTGACTGGCTGCACTGTATGTGACTGTATATTGTGGACACATGCATGTGAAACATCATCCCTTCCCCACAGCTTCTCTTTATCCGTTGTACCTGCACATTTTGGCACTGCACCCAATGATCCCTGCCCCCATCCTGAGAATGGCTCATCTTGGGTGTGGTCTCTGATGGAGGGAGAAGCTGGGGGGTGATGACCTGTCCATTAACTATTCTGACCAACAGGGGTGGTAGTTAGGTTGGGCAGAGTCTGGAGTGGGGTTGCCATAGCCTAATATTTGTGGTGAGTGAGGACCTGGGTCTCTCTGTGGGTTGCATGCCGTGGTGTGTTGACCATGTCGGTTGGAGATGTGAAGCTGAGGAGTCCCTTTTAGAAGGTGGCCTTTCTTTCCAAGTCTGCCCTTCACCCTCTGACCCTATTGTCCTCTTTCAACCCCAACCTGTGCTATTTTTCCACCAGCGTCCCTCCCGCCCTCTCTGCCCCTGCTTCCTTCTTTTCCTCTCTTTCTGTCTCTCTCTTCCTCTCTTACCTTTCTCTCAGCCATCACCCCACCAGCAGTGGAGTGATTGCTCTCCAATTTCTCTCTCTGCTCCCAAGCTGACTCCTCTCTCCCCAGTACCCCTTTCCCTCTGTCATCCTTCTCATCAGCTCCCACAGTTGTACTTTAATTCACCAGCTATTCCACTCCTCCATTGGTGGTCAATTCCCTCCCCTGCATCAGTCCCTCACAGGCCCACTGGCAGCCTGACAGTGGGTGTGCCCAACTTGTACCTCTGCCATCGATGCACTACCTTGTGTCTGCATCCAAGGGCAGACTAACCGATGTGTCCAGAGTACATAACGTACTCTGATGGCAATTTAGTTCCTTCACTGCCAGTCACTACTCTGGTCATGAGTTCGATTTTGGTGTGTTCATTGGTGCTCACACTCTATGATGCGACCTACCCGATGTTGCAATGGGGCGGTACCCAGTCCATCTTTGCATTCAACACACCTTCATCGTGTTGGTTGATCCCTGTTCCAGAACCGTGACTCTGGACACAGCCTTCCTCATTCTGTTGTGCCTAACGCAGTCATGGCTGAAGTTTTGGAAAATACATTCCACCCACTTTGGGACTGTGTAAAGGGTATGCCCCCAAGGGTGAGCCTCCTTACATGGGTGTTTTCCCCCTATGTGCAGGGCAGAGGCTGAGCATCCTGGAAGCGCACTGGTGGCCAGTCCATAGTGGACAGGGTTGGGTGTTGTTTTCCCCAGTGCAGGCACACTCGGCCATGCATGCTGTTCAGCCTTCACCACCAAACACATAGGTGTAGCAGGTCAGAATGACCATTCTGTGGGGTGCAAACCGACCCTGTCATCACACTGGTGGTGGTGTGTGGCATGACCCATCCCACTTTCATTTCATCTTGGGGCCAGTTTCTTCCCTTTGACCACCACCCCTGCTGCAGGCTGACCTGCTGGTGCATGTGTAGCTGACATGTCCACCTTCAAGTGTTGTGGCTTTGTAAGCTCTCGTGCTTCTCTCCCACAGAAGTCCCTGAGTGTGTGCAGATCAGCCTGAGGCGCGTGCAAGGCACCCCCATTGCTACGCTCATCTCAAGGAGTGAGCCATACACGTGTTTGTACACACGGCTAGTACGGTGACAGTGCTAATGGCTCATTGAGTCTGTGATGTCCCCTTTGATTGCTGGCTCAGTTACGTTGATTTCTGTGGTGGATATACAGCTAATACATGACGTGACAACACAGACGCTGAGCTCCTGGGATGCATGCATAAATCAGACCTAGCAAAATATGGCATATATGGGTGCTTCATTGACTGTACCTACACTTGGTCAGTTAGCAGCCCCACTTCTACAGAGTTATAGTGAGACAAATAGAGTGCTCAATCCCACACAGAGTGCCTGTTGACTTCTGCATGGTACTGATTCAGTGCTAACTACTATAGGGATACCATGGGAGGGAAGGTCAATTAGGGCAATATTGGTTCTCTACTGTTCTTGGACCTGTTAGTGGGCCTCAAAAATGTCGGTCATGTGACATTATTGTACAACATCAGGATTAAATGCCTTTTAAACAATCAGGCATGAAATAATCTCTCTTCCCTGCATTCCCACTGAACTTTCGGTGGGGATGGGGCAGCCTGGAGGAGTCCCCCTGTAGCCCTTGTCACTATTTACACCACCTCATTCAAACATAGATGATAGTGTTACATTATGCTGATGACACACAGTTGATCTTTAAACTTAAATCTGACAATTTGGCATTAGAAACTGACTTACCCACATCTTAATTAATGATAGATCACTGGACATATAAAAAGAATCTCAAAATGAATCCTACAAAAATGGCAATCTTGCTGTTGGGTGCACACAACCAAAGCGGCACTTCAGTTATATGACCTACACAACACCTCTGTGAAAGCCCTGAGCAAATAAAAAGCATACAAATACTTCCTGGACCTTTTTTCTTTTATAGCCTGACCATGGGAACCCCACATAGCAAGTGTAGTGCATAATGGCTCTTTCAATTTGAAACTGTTCAAGAAGATTTTTCAATTTCTCACCTTCACTGGCAGAGCAAAGGCAGAACAACAAGAACATAGGCAAATATGTGGCCTTTCAGAAACAATTGAAAACCGTCTCTATTTCATAATGTCTTCTTTTTATGGACCCATCATAAGTGACGTGCTGTTCTCTGTCTTCACTGCTAAGAGGCCATCTATGTGACAAATGCAGCCCCCTAAGGGGATTGGCTAATTTAACATTTTGCTATGCAAAGCTGATTTGTTTTATTTGGATAACTTTTCTTGGATTAACCAGCTGCATTGTGCTCAGTCTTTGTGCATACATATACCTACTTTCTCTATGATGATGCTGAACAGCAGACAGCAGAAACAGCCCTAACACAACTTTCTGCTTTGAAATTTTTATAGTTGTGATATACTTCAAAGAAACATGTTCATTGTCTCTCTTGTCCCATACAGATGTAAAGGTACAGCATATTTGCCTTTAGTCCCCATACTCTCCATTATCTAAGCTCTCATGGGTGGGGTCCATCCGAGAAATCTTCAGCCTCTAACCCAAATTCCAAACAATTTATATTATATTTTGGCTGCTAAGTTTATAAGGGTAATGGGCAGGACACAGCACCATATAATCGTTCCTATATGTACTGATGTACTGCCTCGCATGTAAAATCTCTGCACTTTACCATTTCCGGACAATTACGTAATATTGATAACTTAAGGCATTTCTAGAATGTAAAGTGTGTTGTGGTTCAGATGCATGGCCACAGAACTATCCACTGTTATAATGAGACCATATAACCCGAGGCGGCGGGCCGACCGAGCCAGTAACATCCAGCCCCTCCAAGATAAGGGCCTGAGTGAAGCGAGGGTCCCTTAACATGAGAGGCTGTACTATTACAGTTGCAGTCGGCCCATCTCCCAGAGTTATAGCACCATTAGAACCCGCATACCAAATATGTGGGTACTAAGGGTGTGTTTTAATAAAAATAATATAAATCTTACTTGTTACCACGAGGTGTAAGTCAGTTTTCCATGTTGATGATTGAATGTCATCAACATGGAAAATGGACGTATACCACGTGGGGCCAGGCCAAAAGATAAGATTTCTTCTTACTTTTCTTTAATCAATATACACCCTTACAGAAAAGTTCCACATGATTCCAATGGTTTGTTACTCTTCTTTCAGTCTCCCGGCTGTTACACCAATTATGATCCAATTTAATATAAGCAAGAAGCAAGTTCCAGTTGAGTAAACCTGACATTTTATTTCACCAACTTGGGGCCAAGGAAATACCCCACTTTCTGGGAAACTTCCGGCTACTGTGTGTGTGTCTTGTAAATGGTCCCCTATATTGGTATTCTCAACTTTATCTCCCCTTTCCCAATTTAAAGACAGTTGATTCAATAATCTGTCAATTGTTATTTTCTTGTTCTGTCCCAAAACCACTGGTACAAGGAAGAGTTGTAAGAATGTTCAATGTCTCAGCCCATGCCAAACCTGTTTAAAATGTGGGCTCTTGAAGGTAGGCTGTGTTTACTCCCCTGCCCAACACTACCTTGTTGTTCTTTTACCTGCTATGCAAGCCGTGGAGTTTGGTGGGAACACATTCCCTGGGGTTTATTACCACCCCTACCTGGTCTGTTATTATTTACTTCAACAGTCTCAACCCACTCTCGCCATACAGTACCTTTTATATTTTCTCTGCTGCATGGTTCACCTCAAAGCTGTTTGCTTGGTCCTGGCGTAGTTTCCGGGGATGCTGCCACTCTCCAGCTGATTGGTCTTGTCAGCACGAGCAGAAGTCTTTGTTCTCTGGTCGGTTCACAAGTTCTTTTCTACTAATTGCGGGCAGCTTTAAACATAGGGTTGGTGAAACGTTCCCCAATTGCTGACAGCTTGCATCAACTGTGGCGAGAGAGGGTACCCATCCCTTGTCATGAATGCTCTTGGTGTTCAGACACCGCTCTTGAGGTTTTTTGCAAGTGTGATCTGTTTGCGAGCACCACCTGTGTTTAAACACTGGCGCCCCACGTCCCAAACAGGCAGCAGGTTGCTGTGACGTTGCTGCCTTCGGGCAAGACAATTCCTGCAGCACTCATCAAAGTCCTTCCTGATTCTGCCTGTTGGGATTTGGTGCTCAATTCCTGCTGACGTTGCCTGCCTGGCATTGGTCTGTAGTTTCTCATTCTCTTTCTTTAGTCTGTTTTTCATTTTCCTGCTTCCATTACGTTCTCGACTTCCACTTTTTGTTCGGCTCCCTCTTTTCTCTTTACGTTGACCACTTCCCCCTCCACCATCACTACTACGACTGCTGTTGCTACTGCTGTGTGTTTTGTTTCGTCCTTCTTCCCTTTTTATATGATGAACATTTTCAGCAGAAGGACAACAACTGCACCGCTTTTGGTACTTCTCCCTTGCATCGTCACAGTTGAAGTATGGTTTTTTTGGTATGCAGTGATTATATCGAATACAAAAAAACTAATGAAAAAATAACAAATGAAAAAATAACTAATACCAAATTAACTAATTTTGGAAAAAAACAAAAAATGGGGTTGTGAGAGGGAATAGTTGTTTTGGGCGTAGTGGGAAATGTATTATAAAAAAGGGGGGGCCTTGAGGGGCAACCCCCCCAAAACAACGAAAAAGAATTTCGTTATTTTGGAATTAGTTGTTTTTAATTTGTTATGTTTTCATTCGTTATTATTTCATGAGTTATAATTGCATGTAACTGGTTTTTCACCATAGGACCTTCATGATTCTTCACAGCCATGCACATCCGGGCAAAGGACTCAAGTTCTTCTGGGAGAAAGTGTGTCAATGTTATAGGGTTTTAAACACAATCCCCTATTTTCTTTTGTCTGGAATAAAGACAAAAAAGATGATGGTCAATGTCATTTCTGTGGCACCTTCAGTGAATCATTAAAACACCTGGTCTTATATTGCTAAAAATTCGAAGAATTGAGATTATCTATCTTTGAGAAAGTGAGCGTATTGAAGATCTCCCAAAGCACGGAGGATGCCTGGAGCCTATTGATCGAAGGAGGAAACAAACAAGTGATGTTTGTATTGTCATTTTTTCTGGAAGAAATTGAAAAAAATCTGAGAGATTTTGGAAAGTGACATTTAACATAGGAATGATGTACAAATGTATGATGTTTTCTTTTCTTTTTTTCTATATTTCAAAAGTTTGTAAAGAACTAAATGAAATTAAATACAAAAATAAAATATTTTTTTTGGTAAGGGTTAACCATGGAAAGTAAAGGGGCGCACACACACACATCCACTCGCCTCTCCAAAGCACATAATCCTTTGTTGTATGTGCAAGTGGAAGCTGGCTTCAGTGTCTTTTGAAACAAAGGATTGGTCGTAGAATAATTGAAATAAAATGCCTTTGAAAACAAAAGGCATGCTTTTAACTTCAACACAGTTTGTTAAATGTAAGAAGAAGTGAAAACAGGAATAAATTCAGCAATTCAGAAACCTGGCATCCACTAAATTTTAAAATATTCAGGTAGCAATAATCACTGTACACTGCAGAGAAAACTGTAAGGAATAGCCCGTTTTAACAATGGCAAAGTCTCGTTGTGGTCTGCAAAAGCTACTGTCCACATTCAGGACGAAGCCTGAACAGGAACATGATGCATTTGTTTTCGTGTACGAAACAGTGTCCATGTGCTGGAAGAATGTTTCAAAGTCAGGTATTTTTCAAATAATTTCTCCATACCACAATAATGTCCATTAACACATCGTGTTTTCAAACAAAACTGTTTTTTAAAAGAGTGTTTATTAAAAGAGACAGTGATTCAAATTTTCTTTACAGATCACCAGTGCAACAAGTGGAAATCACTAATCATATATTTAACATACAATTCATGCTACAATTCCTACTGATACTCACATCCCACATGTGCTTTACTCAATTGACCATGTTGATAGAGGGTGCAGTTGCAGGGGCAAACGGTTACCTGGCATGTCTGGAGAGATGCATGCTGTGATGAATCAGAGGTGATAACCGTGGAAATCCTGACCTGGGACCTTTCACGTGTGTACAGGGAAAAGAGATGCTTCCTGATCACGACCCTTAGGGGTCGGTGTTCTGCGGGATGATCACATGGGGTGTGAACCAAGTCAGGAAATCGGGGATGCCTGCCTTAATAATTTCCCTAGAGAGCCTATAATCTTAAAGGCCTATTGTAAAATTGAACCATGTGAAGAAATACATAATTAGAACTTTGGGGACTTCAAGTCCCACAATGCCCTAGGTACTGGGACGAAGAAGAAGGTCTCAGATGCAAGTTGCAATTTAGTGGTTCTAATGACCCACACCTGAGTGGGACTTCTGAATATATAAGGCCCCCTCAGGTGCAGGCCATTAGAACAAGAGGGTGGAGTTTCAGAGACCACCCATTGCAATCGCAGGAAAAGCAGAAGTGGAAGAAGGAGGTAGTCGCCACAGTCACCGCTATCGTTGAAGCTATCAGTCCTGAGAGGGTTTCCCAGGTTCATAACCTGAAAAGCAGAGGTCACACTGTGGGAAGCTGCATTGCAGCAAGCTTTCTTCCTGTAGAGAGAGGTTGTCCTGCTGGGATGCAGTTTCCCGGTGAGTGCCAGTGATCAATAAGAGCGGGGGAGGCTCCTTCCTGTGTGGCGCAGGTAGTAGGACTCCAGAAGCAGCCTGCCATGAAAACATGGGCAGAAGAAGAAGCAGAGTGAGCAGATGCAATGGTTCGCACGGACGCGAGTATAGAAACCAGGTAGTTTAACAGTAAAGGGTAATCCAAGCATGCTCCATATATGACAGCTGACCACTGACATTCATTTTGAATACTGAATTAATATAAAGAAAGCATTTTGGGGAAATAGGAACTTTGCAAAGAGGCAAGACAAGAACTATTACAATCAGTTTTATAAAAGCAAGCACCCGTGCCAAAATACAGATGGGTCAATGCAGAAGCAAGCTAATCATAACCAGTATTGCTGAAAGCCAGGTAATTACCAACACCAATGCCAAAGAAAAGAAGGGGCAATACAGAAACAAGCTAATCATAACCAGCATTGCCAAGGTAAAGTGGGGGTAATCCTTCACAGAGCTCATAAATTATGTTGGTTGAATGACAGGTGAAAAAGAAGATTGTAACTTTTGTTGCCAGAATAAAGAAGATTACCCAAATATGAATGAACTGGAGTTTCTCCTTTCTATGTGGAATGAGACATCAAACACCAATTGCACCAACTCCAGACAGACTATACTGAGCAGTGGCGCAGCAGCAGAAGAACTGGAGATGACAAAGGAATGCAGGGTGACAGGCCCATCCCCTGTGTATACAAAGGCTCACTCAGGACAGAGAAAAATCCAAATTCAAATGAAAATAGTGACATGAAATAGTGACTGACTGAAATAGGGCGAGGGTAGAGGGCTTTTTGAAGACTTCCAGAGGAAGGCCTGGCTCCATTGGTATAGCTCAAATTAAGATTGGCCGGAGAGTAATGACATAGCTGACTCACGGAACCAATGGGAGCCAAGGACTCTTAAGCTGGAAAGGGAGGGCTATAAAATGCCAGTAGTTTCAGTAAAGAGTGAAAGGTTTACTGGACAGGCTGGAAGTGGAGGTGGGTGAAGAGACTAGAGAGGAGGGTGTAGTAGGTGGATAAGGAGTTGGAGGAGACTGTTGAGTGCTTTGGGAGCGCAAAGGTAAGGTGTAAGGTCTGACAGGATGGTACCAATTGGGTTGTGTATGGGTGAGTGGGAGTTGGACTGAAAAGACTTTTGGAGGGAGAACAGAAATAGGGTACAGGTTGAGAATAGACGTGAGAGAAGTGTGTGTGAGAGAGAGAGAGGAAGTGAGAGATAGGAGGGTAGAGGAGAACAGAGGCATGGGAAGTGTTTGAAACAAGGTGTTTTGGAGGCTGTGGAAGATCGGAAGGGAGTTGGTGAGCAGAGACAGGAGAGTGGAGGGAAGTAGAGCAGTAAGAGCAGGAGACAGCTGTGGAAAGAGAGGGAGGAGGAGGGAAGTCCAGGAAATTAGTATATGGAAACGGTGGGATCAGTTGGGTGATGGAAATAAGAGAAGCAGAAGAGAACAGTAAGGCGACAGGACAGAGTGTGTGGAGAGAGAGCGAGAGAGAGAAAGAGAGAGAGAGAGAGAGGGGGAGGACAGGGGAGAGAAAGAGAGAGAGTGACAGTGAGAGAGAGACAGGGATGAGAATAGAGAGGAGATAGGTGAGTGAGAAGATGGTGAAGAGACAGCCCATGGGAGAAGGTGCCAGAACAACTGGACTGCCCCTTTACGTAATTATGGTAGTCCCTGAGAAGGTCTGTCAGATATGGCTATACTAATTAGGAATGATACCCCGACTATAGTCCACTGAATTTGGGGCATGAGAATGGAAAAGAACAAAATGACATAAGAAAAATTCTGGTCCTCCCATCCAGATATTTGACATTAAAACAAATACAAAGAACAACAAGATAATCCACCACAAAAATTACATCACCCCAGAAAGTACTAGGTATTGGCATGTATATCAGGACTAAATACAGAGGAAGTGAGATAACATCCAGAGTTTTGCTGTGTTTCAATTGAGTAAAGAAATCCAATCAGTCAACTGCCACCTGAGGGCTACAGGGAGCTAGGTGGTAGGCCCAGAGCAGAGCCACATCCAGTGTCACAAGCCACCTGCCTATTACCAACATGTTAGCTACTTGAAAAGAGTTCAAGAGGCAAACATGTAGCCAAGATACAATTTCTAGCATAGTAATGGGTCTGATTCCAATTCTACCCCACAAGCCTATGCAACTATTAATGCTCATGGTAACTGCAGCCCTACAGCAAGTTTGGGTTGGAAAGAATCAAAATTATTCACACCTACCTGACAGTAATCATGCAAATTCGGACAGAGAGTTTGGCAATGACTCAATCCGGTATATACCCAGATTTCAGTGGACTGAATTAAGAGATGAAGGGATATACCGTAGTCCAGAGAGCTAAGTGAAAATGTTCACAGTAAAGCTGGAGCATTGTTTGTCAGTCAGCAAAATATTCTGCAGCCTTTGTTGTAAGACAAAAGAAAGTGTCTAATTTAATACTCTAACACACCTGACTGGAGATCAATATGTCACAAAGAACAAAGTGGCAGGATTGTATTTTGCATGGTAATACAAGTCAATTTGTTTAACTCAGCACCGCCTCATTCATTCCTCCCAGGCCAACCTCTCAATTTTTCTCCAAGCTGCATACCTTACCTTCTCTCTGCTCCCCAACGTCCTCCAGAATAATCTCCCTTTCGTTGCCTCCTTTTCTCAAAATTCACACAGTCTTGTGACACAAGTCTGTGCTCAAATAAAGCTTTTTACTGCCCACCCCGTTCCATTCACTATCTGGCTAAAAGTAACTGTGTGTCTCCCTGTGCAATTGACATAAGGATTGGTTGATGGGCCCCACCCCTGTGGTGGCTTGCAGTTATTATGTGGGACTTGATTTTGGATAGACCCTCCACATGGGTGGACCTTCCTCTGCTTGCTCGATCCTGGCCCCACCTTTAGGAAGGACTCTCTTAGACTAACAGGCCTTAGGTGTATGTGTGTGAAGAGAGTTCTAAACTACTTGAGTGTTTTACATTAGTTTGGGTCCAAACTCTTTCCTTTTGAGATTTGAGATAGGATTTCCTCACCTGCATGAGGAGAAATGAGCATACAGGCACTGCTGGCTCCGTTTGACACTTACAATGGACCATGCCCTTAACCAGCCCTCTCTTTATGTGAAACATAAAACCCAATGTTCTGATTCAATGACCCACATTACAGGTATGGCGGTCTGGAAATAAGGGTGCCAGTAGCAATGTTTCAGCACCCATTCTGGACCGCCACACTACAACGATGCAGGTCGAGCCACAGATCCCCCAGCAGGTCAGCCTGTTGGGAGTTCAGGCCCCTATTGGCATGGTTTTCAGGTTGCTAACGGTGCCGGTTCTTCCAAGTCCCCATTTCCATGGAGTCAAATAGGACTCTATGAAAATGGGAATTAACCCTTTCCTTCGCTGCTTGTAAAGTCCTGGTGGCACTGGGATATCTGGCAGCGGTAAGGGTGTTACAAGTTTATCGGCAACCTCGTAATGAGGCCCAATGTATTCGTTTTCTGGTGTTGTTTCATTATTTGCAAATTCTTAATCACTTCTTGTATAATTAATTCCTGCAAACAGTGGGGTTGGGCAGCATTTCAAGGAACATAGGACCCATTGACCCATTACTAACTGATAACAATGAGTTATGGGCAAACAATGGAGGTTTGGCTGCATTACAGTGGAGATCCTACATGGTGAAATACAAGTGTCAGCATGTACACAATCTCAATCTATAATGGAAGCTGAACTTTCTATAGCCAGTGGAACTCTGATACAAGTCCGATTGATACACAAAAATATGATCATACTCCACAAATATTTTACTGTCACATGTTTACGTCACATTTTTGACCCAGAGAAGAATACAATGACAGATAAGAACTGTGAGGGGATGGAAGAGTTGAGCATGCTACTCAAAACTAAAATGATATTCCATTTGCAAGATGGGGTTTGGTATGCAGACCAGTTTCTGTTTACATTCAACGGCTAGTCCCTATTTAATCCTGTGTTTTCAGGATGTACCATGAACATGGTCACTAAATAAAACACTCTAAAACAGTGACAGTATCATACCCTAATGGGTAGAGACTACACAATGGTTTAATGTTCTGACCATAACAATACGAGAAATGTCGAGATAAGGACAATACTAGAGATCTAAATGTTAGATACTCTGCATTATTACTGATTTGATTAACATTGATGTCAATCTTGCCCATTAGGGTATGATACTGACACTGTTTTAGAGTGTTTTATTTAGTGATTTACAACGAACTTGTAAACATGTTTTTATGTCTTTATTAAAATATTAAATGTGTCGTAAATAACAGTTGATGTTTAATGCTTATAACTGTTGTGTTATTCTAAGCTATCTATCTCCCGTTTAATCAGTCTCTACCTCCCAGAATAAGATAGAGCTACCACCTATGTGGTAATCTGGGTTTCCCCCTTTATATACTCCATGAACATGGTACCATAATCGGTGGATCCTAAAGGGCTCCAAAGGCATTTGACATACTGAGAGAATTTGCATATTGGCCACATATATCTCAGGATGTCACCTTTTACACCAGAAGATGCTTGGTAATAGCTTGATTCCGATCGAGTTAACAACACACATTACTAAAGAGAGTGTTGACCTTGCCCTGGTCTCATCAATAGATTGACTTTCTTGACTGTGTGCAATGATAGGAGTACATGCTCACTGTAATTTGTTTGATAACCTGATGGGTTATGTGTATTACATCCCCAAATTGCAGGGCGAAAAATATCAGCTTTGCTAATGATTAGTACCAGGCGCAGCGCAAAAATAAAAAAAAACACCTACCCATTGGTCGTTTTCTGAGCCTTACCTGCTGGTAATCCCACTCACGTCGCACTGCATCCCTCACGCCGGTCCTCGCAATTCTTCAGTGTTTCTTCAGGCTGCCATGGAAAGAGAGAAAGGACTACATGTAGTCCCTTCTCCATGTTCCATGATGCCCATGTTTTTTGTTTATCATTTTTTTACATGCAAGTCAATGGCTGCAATGTAAGGGGAAAAGGGACTACTCGTAGTCCCTTCTCCCCTTCCATGGCAGCTATTTTCTTTGTTTACTATGGCCACCACGGAAGGAGAACACAGAATACATTTTTCTGTCCGTGGTGGCCATTTTACTTTACTTTTTTTTTTGGGCTTTGAAATGCGATGCCTCTTGCAGCCAGAAAAAAATTACCATGAGTAGCCTGGTCTAAAGGGCTGGGGTACTAATGGCAATAAGCCCCTCGACTGCAGGCCATTACCGCCTATAGTAACTATGGGCCCCGGGGGCATTACCTTAGTCGGGAATGGCCCGCCGTCTCAGGGCTTGTTGCCAAATTATTCATATATATTTCAGATTTGGTATAGCCTACACTATTTAATTTGACCATGGTAGCCATAAAACGAACATGTGGGAAATGCTAGATGTAAAGAGAAAATTGCCCATCACCTATCGATCATTTTCAAGTGGTGGTATTGAAAAATCTAATATTACTATTGTCAAAATGGTGAAGTAGTTTGTGCTACAAGCCAGGCGTATTTGGGACATACACCTTCAATCTGTGCTTACTGCAGTAAAGACAGACCACTAAAATATTAAAATATTCCACATGAGTTGGTTACTATCAGGAAAATGGTGCTGCCACAAGACAAATCTAATGATCAAACTCTAATAGTGTATCCATGAAGATTGGGATAGCCTCAGGAAAAATGTTCAGCACACATTTGCAGTTGGTCAAAAGAACATGATAAATGCAGCTTGCAGTGCTAAGACATGCTTTGACAGAAAAACTACAATCAAGCAGTATAAGGCAGGCCATAATATTTACAAGTTCAAGGTTGCCAAGAATGAGAGAAGATATTCTCAGTTTCTGGCCCATTTTGAAAGATGAAATAAATTAATTCAGGATTAATATGTGACAAAGATAGACTGAAGTCTGCTGTAACAGCTAAGTAGGTGTGATCAAGTATGAAGGGAAACATGACGGGTTTATAGGAATGAAAAAGAAAGGCTAAAAACAATACTTCAAAACAAGGTGGTACTACATCTGTTTGTCTTTTTATTCTATCCTGGAAGATTCCATAGCTGAGTGGCAATATTATGCCCAATGTGGAGCTTTCTGGTGGGGTGCAATCCCAGGCGATGATGCAACCCAAAGGATAGGGCAAAAACAAACCAGGCACATTCCAGCTGCATGATGAGTCTATGCTGTTATGATTTAAATCTATTGTACATATTATTCATTCTTGAAAACATGCCACGTTGCTTTATTTGCTTTCTGGCGCTACAACCACAATCTAATGGCACCATTCATTCTTGAGACTGTGCATTCTTGCAATTAACCACTACCAAGCTGAACATGTTACCTTCGGCAGAGGTCAGTGGTAGGAAAGATTCCTTGTTTAGCAGCATTCCCTCCATAGTTCGAATGACCCCCATACCATTTACTATTGCTTTTTATCCTGTCCTGACTTTTCACAGGGAAGTGACGCCTTCAGCTTCACCCCCTGTCCTTTTGCTGATTTTGTTATGGGGAAACTGATCATTTGTTCAGACTATCAGTACTGGGAAACTATGTTTTCCTTTTGACTTTTACACTTTCGTAACTTTTTATCATTGCACACAGTATTCTACCATGCACTGCAATGGAGATACTTTTGTATCACCCGAGTCTTTTACACTTGATATATTTGGTTACTTTTGTATGTGCCTAAAGACAAGCGGTTGGCAGCAATTATATTTGTAGAATATTTTGTGTTATTTCTAGTGTGAACATTTGTGTTTACTGCATCTGTCTTCTAAAGTGGCTAGTGCTTTGAAATGGCCACACCATGATATTTTCGACTGTTCTTTGGCCATATTGTTATTTGTCCTTCTTTCTGCCTTGCCAGGTCAGGAAATCTCATATAAGGTCATGCACTTGCCCAGGAAAGCTGATGCTTTCATGGGCAAGTGATGCCTTTGTATGTGCATGGCCCATGACTGTCTGGTCCCAATCCATATCCACGGAGCTAGAGATTCTGGGTGTGGGGCATGAGTGAAACCATTAGTTGTACCTGATTGGACAACTACTGGCTGTTTGATTGGTCCAGATCCTTAGCATTGGTGGGATTGGACTTGCTTTGAAGTTGGATTTTGGATAAGAAGAGGACTCAAGCAGCCATTTTTTCAGATCAGCGTTGGCGCCAAGAATCCCACGTAGAAGAATAGCCAAATGATGATCTGAAGAAGACTCCTGAAGAGGCCCAGAATCCCTTCCTGCATCTGGCCGGTGAAGTCCTGTTGCATTACCTGATCTGTGAAATCCCTGTACAGTGCTTCAACCCCTGGATTGATGGGATCAATCTTGATGTGTTCTCAGGGATCCAGCCAACCTGAGACTTCAGAAGTGTCCCTGGAACAACAGGTGGATGCACCAGCTCTCCCGTGGGCTACCTCAGTAGAACTGTCTCTGTTCCGCTTTTGCAGCTGGAACTTCGGTGGTCGTCGGCTTGTGGTGTAAGTCACCTTTCTACTGAATGTCAGCCTCCCAGCATCAATAGATCCTTATCTAGAAGATCTTCTTCAACCTCAACTGGAATGACATCTGCCTTCGTCTGTGTGTGGTGGCCTTAGCTGGAACTCACCTTCCCCCCTCCTGTGAAGTGTCCTGAAGAGGTCTGCCTTTTACCATCGCCAACGGTTCCACTCTGCTCCTGGACACGAACTGTGGAGTCCTCGCATCTGCAGCTCCTGGGCACCTCGCACCAGAACCAACGGCCAGAAAACCAACCTCCAGCGACCCCCAGTTGCCCATCCAGTCATCTGGGAAGATCAGAGTCAGGGGGGTAAGTAAATGCAGCTAAGTATTTATCTCCCCCTGTCCTACAAAGGATAACATTGAGAAAAAGTATCTGTTTTCATACTTCCATTCCACTGCTGTTTGGTTGTCACACCTGAGAAGTGAAACCTGAAAGTTAAGAACACTTTTTACTTAACAGTAACATTGTTGCATCATTTCTTTTGAACAATCACCAGCACAAGAACTTTGCCTGCATCAGATGCAATCTGGGGAGTAGCATTGTAACGTTTGGGCACAAGTCCCCACTCTTCATAGAGACTGGACTTCTGAAGCTAGGGCATATTTCTTGTGTTTTGGTCCCATATCACTGCACCACTTTCCTTCTTCTATTGATTTAAGTAATTGCACCTATGGTGACTATATATATGTTTATTGTTGAATGTTGGGCGATGCTATCAGCGGCTTGTGTCATTTTCTAGTGTGTGTTTGAAGCCTCAAACTGATATAGGTGGTCATTACGAGATTCGGGGTAGGGGGTTAACGGGGCCGGTAGGGCTGCCGGCCTCGTTAACCCCCTACTGCCTCATTATGAGTTCTCCTCCGGGACCCGCTAAAGACGCCTGGTTTTACCAGGCGTCCTTAGCGGGTCCCGCGAGCAGACCAGCATGCTAACAACGAGCCTGTCATTAGCAGGCCCATTGTTAGCATGCTCCCCATTCCCATTGAGCCCTATGGGGGCTCGAATGGGAATGGGTATGGGTTCCTGGAATGGGGGTAGCCATGCCGCAAATAGCGGCATGGCTAACTCCAAGGTCGTAATGACCTCCATAGTCTTTTTTATACATTCCTGGCTAAATTGAATTATTGCGTGCTTCACTCTGTGGACTCATTGTGAACTCCTGTCCCGACTCACACTCTCCTGATAATAGTCTTCACTGCTCTTCATTGCTACCTTGATTGGGATTTGGCTAACCTCTCAGAGTTCCCCCGTTAACTATAACTAGGGTGGCCTCCTAAAATCTGTTCACTAGGCCAGATTCTAAAACTCCATCTTCACAATCAGTGTCAGCAACATGTTAATTTATTAATTTTATTTGTAAAATTGCACTTGTAAAGTGCCTAAACCCAGGGGCATGAAGGTAAAAAAAAAATGGAACAAGTAGAGGGCCTTGTCACTTCCAGTGTCTGTGGTCTGTCCAAGCAAAATTTAAGCAAAGAGCCATGTTTTTAGAGTTTTAGATGCTGCTGTAGCAGGGAAACTAGCCCTTCCTACTCTGGCCCGTTTCGGTGGTAAAATGCGGTGAGTGTGGGATGCTCTGATCGGTCTGGTGGAATTGGTGGAATTGGGTGAAATACTCAGGTGCTGTGTTTAAAAGGCATTTGTGGGTGATGGTGAAGATTTTGAAGTTAATCCTTTCCTGGATTGGCAGCCAATGCACTTTTTTTCTTGCTGCTGCGATATGGTCTCTCTTGGAGATGTTGAGTGCTGAGCGTAACACATTATTTTGGATTACCTGCATTTTGCAGATATTCTTCTTAGAGATGCCTGCAAAAAGGGCAATACAATAATCAAATCTTGCTCCAGTTATGGATTTTGCAATGGACAAGCAGCTTGGTGTGAGGAATTGCCAACCTGCGTTCAGAAGTTTGGCTGTGTAAGATGCTGACGAGCTGATTGCATTGACTTGTTTTGACATAGAGAGGCATCAAGGTACACTCCCAGAGCTTTCACAGATGCAGAGACCGTGATTTTAATGACGTCAATCAGGAAAGATGAGTAAGAAGAGGGGAGTTTCTTCATCATTGCAGGTGTCCCCACTATCAGGATTTCCGTTTTACCATCGTTTAGGCACAGGTTGTTCAAGGACATCCATGACTGGATGGTGAGGTAGATTTTGTTGACCATCTTGGTGTCTTATTCATGTGACCCAGACAGGGGGAGGGGAATTTGTGTATCATCGTCATAGTTGGTGTAGACTATGCTGCGGTCATCCAGGTGGTCAGAGAGAGGTTTGGTGAATATGTTACAGATGGTAGGGGAAACACAGGAGCCTTGTAGAACACCACAGGGGATGGGTTCAGAGGGGGCATTAGCCAAGTCCGTGAAGACTCTCATGGATCTTCCTTAGAGGAATGATAAAACCCAAATCCTAGCTTCTTGGGAGAATTTGGCCGCTGTCCAGAACTGAGACTCTGCGTGGGGGCGCCCACACTGCCTTCCCATTCTGGCTGCCTCACACAGTCATGGCTGCAGTTTTAGGAGATATATTGCACCCTCCTTGGGACTGTGTAAAGGGTATGCCTCCAAGGGTGGGCCTTCTTAAATGGGTTTTCCCCCTACAGGCAGGGCAGAGGCTGAGCATCGTGGAAGTGCACTGCTGGCCAGTTCATAGTGGGTAGGATTGGGTGTTGTTTTCCCCAGTGGGGGCCCTCTCGGCCATGCTGTTCTGCCTTCAACGCCAAACACATATGTGCAGCATTTCAGAAAGACCATTCTGTGGGGTGCAAACCGACCCTGTCACCACACTGGTGGTGGTGTGTGGTGTGACCCATCCCACTTTCATTTGTGCCTGGGGCCAGTCTCTCCCCTTGGATCACCACCCCTGGTGCAGGCTGACCTGCTGGTGCATGTGCGGCGGACCTGTCCACCCACCCAAGTGTTGGAGCTTTACATGCTCTTTTGCTTCTGTCCCACAGAAGTCCCTGAGTGTGTGTAGGTCAGCCTGAGGTGGGAGCAAGGCAACACCATTGCTACGCTCATCTCAATGAGTGAGCCATACATGTGTTTGTACACATAGCTATTACCATGACAGTTTAATGGCTCATTGAGTCAGTGATGTCCCCTTTGATGGTTGATTTCCATGGTGGATGTATAGCTAATACAGCCAGCAGACACTGACCTCCTGTGATGCATGCATTAATCAGACCTAGCACAATATGGTATATCATGGGCACTTCAGTGATTGTAGCAACACTTGGTCATTTTGCCACCCCCTTCTACAGAGGTCTAGTGAGACACTTAGAGTGCTCAATCCCACACAAAGTGCCTTTTGACTTCTGCACGGTACTTATTCAGTGCTAACTACTATAGGGATACCATGAGAGGGAAGGTCAATTAGGGCAATATTGGGGCACTACTGTTCATGGATTTGTCAGTGGCCCCCAATACTGTCTGTCACATGACATTATTGTATAACCCAGGGATTAAAATCCTTTTAAACAATCTGGCATAAAATAATCTCTCTTCTCTGCATTCCCACTGAACTTTCGGTGGGGATGGGGCGGCCTGGAGGAGTCCCTCTGTCGTCCTTGTCAATATTTACACCATCTCATTCAAACAAAGGTGACGTGTTACATTATGCTGATGACACACAGATGATCTTTAAACTTAAACCTGACAATTTGGCAGTGGAATCTGACTTCCCTACATCTTAATTAATGATAGATCACTGGACGTGTGAAAAGAATCTCAAAATGAACCGTACAAAAATAGCAATCTTGCTGTTGGGTGCACAAAACTGAACCGGCACTTCAATTGCATGGCCTACACACCACCTCTGTGAAAGCCCTGAGCAAATAAAAAGTATACAAATGCTTCCTGGACCTTTTTTTTGTATAGCCTGACCATGGGACCCCGACATAGCTATTGTAGTGCATAATGGCTCTTTCAACTTGAAACTGTTCAAGAAGATTTTTAAATTTCTCACCTTCACTCGCCGAGCAAAGGCAGAACAACAAGAAAATAGGCAAAAATGTGGCCTTTTAGAAACAATTGAAAATCTTCTCTTTTCCATAATGTCTTCTTTATATGGACCCGTCATATGTGGCGTGCTGTTCTCTGTCTTCAGTGCTAAGGGGCCATCTGTGTGACAAATGCAGCCCCCTAAGGGGATTGGCTAACATAACATTTTGCTATGCAAAGCTGATTTGTTTTATTTGGATAACTTTTCTTGGATTAACCAGCTGCATTGTGCTCAGTCTTTGTGCATACATATACCTACTTTCTCTATGATGATGCTGAACAGCAGACAGCAGAAACAGCCCTAACACAACTTTCTGCTTTGAAATTTTTATAGTTGTGGTATACTTCAAAGAAACATGCTGATTGTCTCTCTTGTCCCATACAGATGTAAAGGTACAGCATATTTGCCTTTAGTCCCCATACTCTCCATTATCTAAGCTCTCATGGGAGGGGGCCATCCGAGAAATCTTCAGCCTCTAACCCAAATTCCAAACAATTTATATTATATTTTGGCTGCTACGTTTATAAGGGTAACGGGCAGGAAACAGCACCATACAATTGTTCCTACATGTACTGATGTACTGCCTTGCATTTTAAATCTCTGCATTGTACCATTTCTGGACAATTACGTAATATTGCTAACAAGCATGTCTATAATCTAAAGTGTGTGGTTTTTCAGCCACAGATCTAACCACTGTTATAATGAAACCATACAACCCGAGGCGGCGGGCCGACCAAGCAATTAACATCTGACTCCTCCAAGTTAACAGCCTGAGTCAAGCGAGGGTCCCTTAACGTGAGTGGTGGTGCCATTACAGGTACAGTCTGCCCACCACTGAGAGTTATATTGCCATTAGCACCCACATACCAAATATGTGGGTGCTAAGGGTGTGTTTTAATAAAAAATAAAAATAATACAAATCGTACTTGTTACCGAGCGGTGTAAGTCAGTTTTCCATGTTGATGACTGAATGTCATCAACATGGAAAATGCACTTATACCACGTGTTGCCAGGCTACAAGATAAGGTTTCTTTTTAAATTTTCTTTAATCAATACACACCCTTAAAGAAAAGTTACAAACGATTCAAATGATTTGTTTCTCTTCTTTCACTCCCCTGGCTGTTACACCTATAATGATCAAATTTAATATAAACAAGAAGCAATTTCCAGTTGAGTGAACTTGAGGGTTTATTTGACCATCTTGGGGCTAAGGAAATACCCCCTTTTCTGGGCAACTTCCCACTTCTGTAGGTGTGTCTTGTAAATGGTCCCCTCTATTGGTATTCTCAACTTTATCTCTCTTTCCCAATTTAAAGACAGTTGATTCAATAATCTGTCAAATGTTGTTTTCTTTTTCTGTCTCAAAACCACTGGGACGAGGAAGAGTTGTAACAATGTTCAATGTCTCAGCTGTGCTACACCTGTTTACAATTTGGGCTTTTGAAGGTAGGTTGTGTTTACTCCCCAGCCCAACACTACCTTTTTGTTCTATTACCTGCTATGCAAGCTGTGGGGTTTGGTGGGAATAGATTCCTGTGGGGTTATATCCACCCCTACAGGGTCTGTTATTATTTAATTAAACCCACTCTCGCCATACATTACCTTTTATATTTTCTCTGCTGCACAGTCCACCTCACAGCTGTTTGCTAGGTCTTGGCGTAGTTTCCAAGGATCCTGCCCCTCTCCAGCTGATTGGCATGAACTGAAGAAGTCCTTGTGTTCCAGGCAGTTCACGTGTTCTTTTATACTAATTGCGGGTATCTTTAAACATACAGGTTGGTAAATATTCCCCACTTGCTGACAGCTTGTATCAAATGTGGCGGGAGACAATACCCATCCCTTGCATGAATGCTCTTTTGTTCAGACACCACTCTTGAGGTTTCTCGTAAATTTGTAGTGCACTCTGTTTGCAAGGACCACCTGTGTTGAAACACTGACGCTCCATGTCCCAAACAGAATGCGGATTGCTGTAACTTTGCTGAATTCTGGCAAGACAATTCCTGCAGCACTCTGCAAAGTCCTCCCTGCTTCTGCCTCTTGGGTTTTTGTGCTCAATTCCTGCTGACGTTTGAAAGGTATGCCAACTTACAGGGGTACGCCTTTAATTATACGGGTACCCCTATTAAGTTCACCCCTCTAGAGAATTAAGGCCAAGAGTCTTATCCTGCAAGGAAAACAAATTTAATCTGTACAGCCATGAGAATGGGGTGGCAAATGACTCTGCTCCCCGAACAGCATTCAGTCCCACTTCCGTTTCTCGCTCCTGCAGACTGGTGCCAAGGAGGAGCCTAATATACTGTTTAACTTGGATACTGGATACTGCCATGGCTCATCCAAAACTGTCCTAATCCTTTACAAGGGATGCCACAGTCTTCCTTCCTGCAAGGCTGGGTTTCCGTTTTCCATTTAGGACAAACTACTTAGCATACTGCTAGCTATGCAAGAATACATTGTAGCTCCTGTTTATCATCATTTTGCTATATTATAAACATTTATATATAAACACACCTTACCGCCATACGCTCCACACTTCACTCAATATACTCATATTTTATCTGGTCCAATAATTCCCCTTGAAACCTTATTTTCTCATAGTGTTGCATTGTATGAATGAGCATGTACACTCCCCTATTCTTAGTCTGCATGGGATTTTGATGGACAGGAAACAGCTGCAATGCCACTTCGTGTGCTCTGTCAGAGCTAGCGAACACCAGGCAATGCCTGTAGTCTATTTCTAGCACAGACTACATTCCTTTTGACACAGAGCATTCTGCTCTGCACTGTGCTTTGAGAAAAACTAAATACAATTTAACATGTTTACAAATTCATTCAGCTAATAGTTATTTACACCTTATATTTGAATACTATTTTCATTAGTGCCTGGTCACGTCTGTGTGTGATTATTTTTGCAAGGAAAAAGGCTTCTCAGTGCTCTAGTGCTTGGAGAAGTGTTGCCTAATTATAAAGTCCTTGGGGGTGCAGGAAGGCGCTAACTGCACCCCAACACGTTGCCTGCCTGGCGTCGGTCGGTCTGTAGTTTCTCATTTTCTTTCTTTAGTCATTTTCCTGCTTCCATTACGTTCTTGACTTCTAGTTTTTGTCTGTCTCCCTCCTTTCTCTTTACGTTCAGCACTTCCCCCCCTCTACCACCACTACTACAACTGCTGTTGCTACTACTGTGTGTTTTGTTTTGTCCTTCTTCTCCCTTTATCTGATGAACATTTTCAGTAGAAGGAAAATAATTGCATACAATACAAAACAACTAATGAAAAAATAACGAATGAAAAAACAACAAATACCAAAATACCTAATTCTGGACAAAACTAAAAATGGGGTTGTGAGAGGGAATAGTGGTTTTGGGGATGGGGGAAAAGTAGTGTGAAAAAAAGAGGAGGGGTTTGGGGGGAACCACCCAAAAACAACAAAAAAGAAATGTGTTATTTTGGTATTCATTGTTTTTTATTCATTATGTTTTCATTGGTTATTATTTTATTAGTTATAATTGCATTTAACCAGTTTTTCACCTTAGGACCTTCATGATTCTTGACAGCATTGCAAATCCGGGTAATGGACTAAAGTTCTTCTGGGAGCAAGTATGTCAAGGTTAAAGGGTTTTTAACACAATCACCAATTTTCATCTTTAGGGAAGGGTTAACCTGGGGAAGAAAAGGTGCGATATCGCCAGATTCATCACAACACACACCCACATATCCACTCACCCTCCATCGCACACAATCCTTTGTTCTATGTGCAAGTGAAGGCTGGCTTCATTGTCTTTTGAAACAAAGGATCGTTGTAGAATAACTGAAATAAAATGCCATTGAAAACAAAGGCCATGCTTTTACCTTCAAGACAGTTTGTATAATGTAAATAGAAGTGAAAACAGGAATAAATACAGCCATTCAGACACCTCGCATCCACTAACCTTTTAAGTATTCAGGTAGCAATAATCACCGTACGATGCAGAGAAAGCTGTCAGGAATACCACGTTTTTAACAATGGCAAAGTCACATTGTGGTCTGCCAAAGCTACTGTCCACATTTAGGAAGAAGCCTGAACAGGAACAGTATACATTTGTTTTCGTGTACGAAACAGTGACCATGCACTGGAAAAAAGTTTCAAAGTCAGGTCTCTTTCAAATAATTTCTCTATTCTACAATAATGGCCATTACCAAATCGTGTTTTCAAATCAAACAGTTTTTTAAAAAGAGTGTTTTTTAAAAGAGACTGTGATTTAAATTTTCTTCACAGATCACCAGTGCAACAAATGGAAAAAACGAATCATATATTTATAATACAATTTATGCTACAATTCCTAATGATACTCACATCCCACATTTTCATTACTCAATTGAGAGATGTGACAGGGTCATGAGTGTGACCATGTCAAGAGACAGGGGGCAGTTGCAGGGGCACCCAGGTCCCTGACACATCTGGAGCGATGCATGCTGTGATGAATCAGAGGTAATTCCCATGGAAACCCTGACCTGTGACCTTTTTGTGTGAACGGGGAACGGCAAATGCTTCCTGATCCTGACCTTGGGGGTGGTGTTCTGCGGTAGGATCACATTGGAGGGGGACAAGGTCAGGAAGCTGGGATGTCTCCATTAATAATTCACCGAGAGACCCTACAATCTTAATGACCTATTGTAAAATTGAACCATGTGAAGAAAGACATAATCAGAACATTGGGGACTTCAAGTCCCACAATGCTCTAGGTACTGGGAGGAGGAAGAGGATTTCAGATGCACTAAACTGCAAGATTCAGTTCAGTGGCTCTAATGACCCACGTCTGAGCGAGACTTCTGAATATATAAGGCCCCCTCAGGTGCAGCCCATTAGAGTGGAGTTTCAGAGACCACCTTTTGCCGTTGCAGGAGAAGCAGAAGTTGACGAAGGAGGGAGTCGATGGAGCCACCGCTATCGCTGGAGCTCATGTCAGTCCTGAGATGGGTTCCCAGTTTTATAACCTGACTTGCAGAGGTCACGCAGCTGGAAGCTATATTTCGCCAAGCTTTCCTCCTGGAGAGAGTGGCTGTTCTGCTGGTATGCAGTGTCCCGGTGACTGGCGAGTACAAGTGATCACTAGGAGCGAGGGAGGATCCTTCCTGTTCGGTGCAGGCAGCAGGACTCGAGAAGCAGCCTGCTGTGGAAACAGAAGCAAAAGAGGAAGCAGAGTGAGCAGATGCAGCGGTTCTGCACGGACGTGAGTACAGAAGCCAGAGAGTTTAGCAATAAAGGGTAATCCCGGCACACTCCCTATGCAACCGCTGACCAATGACAATCATTTTGGATACTGAATTAATATAAAGAAAGCATGCTGACAAAATACGAACTTTGCAAAGAGGCAAGACAAGAAAGATTACAATCAGTGTTATAAAGGTTAGCTGCAGTGCCAAAGTGAAGAAGGGGCAATACAGAAGCAAGCTAATAATAACCTATCTTGCTGAAAGCCAATTAATTACCAACACCAATGCCAAAGAATAGAAGGGGCAATACAGAAACAAGCCAATCATAACTACCATTGCCAATGTAAAGGGCAATCCTTTACAGAGTTTACAAATTATGATGGTTGAATGACAGGTGAACAGGAAGATTTGAACCTTTGTTGCCAGAATAAAGAAGATTACCCAGATGGGAATAAACTGTAGTTTCTCATTTCTATGTGGAATGAGACATCCAACATCCATACCACCAACTCCAGACAGACTACAATGAGCAGTGGTGCAGCAGCAGAAGATCTGGAGCTGGCAAAATAATGCAGGGGACAGGCCCTACCGCTGTTTAAACAGAGGCTCGCTCAGGACCAAAAAAATTCCAAATGCAAACAGCCCTTCTGACCACATGGCCGGCAGCATGAAAATTGAGACTGAAATAGGGCGAGGGTAGAAGACTTTTTAAAGACTTACAGGGGAAGTCCTGGCTCCAATGGTATACCTCAAATTAAGATTGGCCCAGGAGAATAATGACATAGCTGACTCACAGAACCAATAGAAGCCAAGGGCACTTACGCTGGAAAGGGAGGGCTATTAAATGCCAGCAGTTTCAGTAAAGAGTGAAAGGTTCACTGGACAGGCTGGAAGTGGAGGTGGGCGAACAGACTAGGGAGGAGGGTGTAGTAGGTGGATAAGTAGTTGGAGGAGACTCTTGAGTGCTTTGGGAGAGCAAAGGTAAGTTGCAAGGTTTTACAGGATGGTACCAATTGGGTTGCATATGAGTGAGTTGGATATGGACTGAAAAGACTTTTGGAGGCAGAACAGACATGTGGTGCAGGTTGAGAATGGACGTGAGAGAGGCTGTGTGTGTGAGAGAGAGAGAGGAGGAGAGAGACAGGAGAGTAGAAGAGAACAGAGGCAGAGTTTGCGTTTGAAACACAGTGTTTTGGAGGAGGTGGGAGATCAGAAGGGAGTTGGTGGGTGGAGACAGGAGAGTGGAGGGAAGTAGAGCAGTAACAGACCAGGGGACAGCTGTGGAAAGAGAGAGAGGGGGAGGGATACATCCAGGGAATCAATATATTGAAATGGATGGGATCAGTTATGTGATGGAGAAGCAGAAGAGAACAGTAATACCACAGGACAGAGTGTGGGGCGAGAGAGAGAGAGAGAGAGAGAGAGATAGAGAGAGGAGATGGGTAGAGAAAGAGAGAAAGTGAAAGTGAGAGAGAGACAGACATAATGAGGGGGATGAGACAAGAGAGCAGACAGATGAGTAAGAATATGGTGAAGAGACAGTGTAACAAAGTGGACGTACGGATTCCAAAGGTAAGTTCAAGGAGCTTTAATGTCCTTGTCCTGTACTCCATCAATAACACGGGGATGGTAGGGGACACAGATGACAAGACATCATTAGGGAAACACGGAGCTCACCGCCACACCCATTCTTCCCAGCTCTCTTTCTCTTTCTCACTAACAGTCACCCAGCAGAACACTCTGACACAAACATTCCACCAGCTGATGACATCACACACACTGCTACTCTCCAAGCCACATTACAACAGAGAGCCCCTGGGAGAAGGGTGCCAGAACACCTTGACTGCCGCTTTGGGTAATTATGGTAGTCCCTTAGAAGGTCTGTCAGCTATGGCTATACTGATTAGTAAGGGTAACCTGACTATATTCAACTGAATTTGGGGTGAGTCATGGTGAAATAGATAGCCTGGACTTGGGAGGTGGGTGTCCCCCTTCAAATCTGAGGAAAAGGGTGGATGGACCACCCCAAGAACCTGGAACCCCAATTGCCTGGCATACATATTTTTACAGTAAAGGTTGAAATGTATTAGCTGTTGTTGTGAGGTTCATTTAGCACAACGTTGTAGATGCCTGGCTTCCCACCTAGTTCCTGGGCACTTGCTAATCTACAATGTCGGACAGCACAGCCCATATTGCATTTAGTTGTAGTTCAAAAAGAAATCACAAATAATTTCTCGAGGATGGCTTATAACTCATGCAGCCGCTATAAATTGCCTACATTTTTCAGGCAAAGTGAAAAATATGCATTATCTAAGGGTTCAGATGCCCCCACATAACCAGGGCAAAACTGTAGCCTGACTGTCTAAATGCCAGTAATTACTGGATTTCACCATTGGCAAGACCACTTCTCAAAGAGCTTTATAACTCTAATGAGGGCATTTCTTAGAACATATCCTGATTTATGCTTAGAAAGCCCAAACTTCAAGAATTCTTACTTCTATAGTTTACGCCACGATTGTGTCACAGATAGCTGTGAACTATACATACAGGAAGCCAATCCGTTGGATAGTTTAACATACCACAGTCTGGGAATGTCTGAGGCATGAGAATAGAAAAGAAAAATAAGACAAAAGAAAAATGATGTTCCTTTCATGTAGATATTTCACATTAAAACCAATACAAAGAACAACAAGATAATCCACCACAAGAAATACATCACCCCAGAAAGTATTAGGTATTGGCATGTATATCAGGAATACAAACAGAGCCAGTGAGACACAATCCTGAGTTTTGCTGTGATCCAATTGAGTGAAGAAAACCAACCAGTCAACTGCCACCTAAGGGCTACAGGGAGCTAGGTGGTAGGCCCAGACTAGAGCCGCATCCAGTGTCACAAGCCATCTGCCTATTACCAAAATGTTAGCTACTTGAACATTGACAAACATGTAGCCAATATACAATTTCCAGCATAGTAATGAGTCTGATTCCAATTCTACCCCACAAACCTATGCAAGCATTAATGCTCAGCCCTATACCAACACTGTAATCACCTTAGTTAGTTTGGATTGGAAGGAATCAACATTGTGTACACCTACCTGATCATAATCATGGGAATTCTAACAGAGAGCTTTGTAATGACTCAATCCAGTCCATACCCAGATTTCAGTGGAATGAATTTAGGGATGAAGAGATATACCATAGTTCAGAGAGATAAGTAAAAGTGTTCACAGTAAAGACTGCAGCATTTTTTGGCAGCCAGAAAAAGATTCTGCAGCCTTCTTTGTAATACAAAAGAAAGCGTATAATGTAATACTGTAAAAAACCTGACTGGAGATCAACATGTCACAAAGAACAAAGTGGCATATTAAAAAGGAATTTTATATTGCTAGGTATTTAACTCAACACTGCCTCCTTCCTTCACCCCAAACCAACATCTCTATCTTTCTCCAAGCTGCATACTTTATCTATTCTCTGCCCCCCAACCTCCTCCAGAATAGTCTCCCTCTCTTTGCCTCCTTTTTCTGAAAACTCCCACAGTCTTGTGACACAGGCATGTGCTCGAAAAGAGCTTTTACTGCCAACCCCTGTCCCATTCACAATCTGGGTAAAGGTAACTCGTGTGTCTCCCTGTGCAACTTACAAAAGGATTGGTTGATTGGCCCCACCCCTGTGGTGGCTCACAGTTATTATGTGGGACTTGAGATTGGATAGACCCTCCACGTGGGTGGACCTTTCTATGCTTGCTACATCTTGACCCCACCTTTAGGGAGGACTCTCTTAGACGAACAGGCCTTAGGTGTATTTGTATGAAGAGAGTTTTAAACTGCTTGAGCTGTTTGCATTATTTGGGTCTAAACTCTTTCCTCTTGAGATGTCAGATAGGATTTCCTCACCTGCATGAGGAGAAATTAGCATGCAGGTGCTTCTGGGTCCATTGGACACTTATAAGGGACCATACCATTAACTAGCCCTCCCTTTATGTGAAACATAAAACACAATTGTCTGATACAATGCCCCTCATTACAAGTATGGCGGTCTGGAAATAAGGGTGCCGGTAGCAATGAACAGGCACACATTCTGGTCTGCCATACTACAACGGTGCCGATAGGGTCCACGGATCCCTAGGCAGGCCTGACCTGCTGGGAGTTCACGCCTCTACTGGCATGGTTGTCAAGTTGCTAACGATGCTGTTGCTTCCATGTCCCCATACCCATGGAGTCCTAGGGGACTACATGGAAATGGGGACTAACCCTTTCCACCGCCGCTCGTGAAGTCCTGGTGGCATTGGGATATCAGGCAGTGGTAAGGGTGTTCTGGGCTTACCGGCAACATCGTAATGAAGCTCAAAGTTTTAGTCTTCTGGTGTTTCTTTATTTGCCAATTGTTAATCACTTCTTGCAGAATTAATTACTACAAACAGTAGGGAGGGGCAGGCATGTCAATGAACACAGGATCCATTACTAAGTGATAACAATGAATTATGGGCAAACAATGGAGGTTTGGTTTCATTACAGTGGAGAACCTACATGGTGAAATACAAGTGTCAGCATGTACACAATCTAAATCTAAAATGGAAGCTGAACTTCCTACAGCCAATTGAACTCTGATACAGGATCGATTGATACACAACAATATGATCATACTCCACAAATGTTTTACTGTCATATGTTTAACGTCACATTTTCGACCCAGAAAATAATTCAATGACAGATACCGACTGGGAGGGAATGGAAGAGATTGGCGTGCTACTCAAAGCTAAAATGATATTCCATTTGTATTAAGGGGTTTTGGTATGCAAACCAGTTTCTGTTTATAGTCAACGGCTAGTCTATATTTCTCTCGTGTTCTCGGGATGCACCATGAACACTGTACCATAACCAGTGGATTCTAAGGGGCTCCAAAGGCATTTGACATACTGAGAGAATTTGCATATTGGCCACATTTGTCTCAGGATGTCACCTTTTACACCAGAAGACGCTTGGTAGTAGCTCAATTCTGACCGAGTTCACAACGCACATTACTGAAGAGAGGATTGACATTGTTCTGGTCTGATCAATAGATTCACTTTCTTGACTGTGTGCAATAATAGGAACACATGCTCACTGTAATGTGTTCAATGACCTGATGGGTTATGTGTATTAAATCCCCAAATTGCAGGGCAAAAAATGTCAGCTATACTAATGATTAATCATATATATTTCAGATTCAGTATACCCTAAATTACTTAATTTGTCAGTGGTTGCCACAAGATGAAGATGTGGGAAATGCTAGGTGTAAAGAGAAAATTACACATCACCTATCAATCATTTTCAAGTGGTGGTATTGAAAAATCAAACATAACTACTGTCAACATGATGAAGTAGCTTGTCGTACAAACTACTCTCTGGTCGGGAGAATAGCTCACGGGCAACATGCTCGCCTTGGAAACAAGACGACACAGAGCAACACAGTTTCGCGCTTAGAAACCTCTGGGTGTTAAGTGCATTGTAAATAATCATATGATATCATACAAGACAAGTGTATTTGGGACATACACCTACGACCTGTGCTTATTGCAATAAAGACAGACCCCTGAAATATAAAAATATTCCACATGAGTTTGTTACTACCTGGAAAATGGTGCTGCCACAAGACATGTTGTGCAAATCTAACCATCAAACTCTCATATTGTATCCATGAATATCGGGACAGCGTCAGGAAAGATGTGGAGCACACATTTCCGCTGGTCAATAGAGCATGAACATTGCAGCTTGCAGTGCTAAGACATCCTTTGACAGAAAATGCTACAATCAAGCAGCATCAGGCAGGTCATAATATTTACAAGTTCAAGGTTGCCAGGAATGAGAGAAGGTATTCTCAGTTTCTGGCCCCTTTTGAAGGACTTTTTATGATTATAGACACGATAGACCTTATGGAGTATAAGATGTTGATCAAGGAAGCAGATCATGAACAGGAAAAGCTTTTGAATGTTGATCATTTGAAGCCATATCACCCAAAAGATTAAATAAATTAATTCTGGATTAATATGTGACAAAGATAGATTGAAGTCTGTTGTAACGGGTTAGTAGGTGTGCTCAAGTGTGAAGAGGGAAATGAGTTGTGTAATGTTTATAGGAATGACAAAAAAAGGCTAAAAACAATAATTCTAAATAAGGTGGTACTTCATCTGTTTGTTTTTTTATTCTATCCTGGAAGACTCTGACTTCTTTTACTCCATAGTTGAGTGGCCATATTATGCCCAATGTGGAGCTTTCTGGTGAGGTTCGATCCCAGGATATTATGAAACCCAAAAGATAGTGCAAACCCAAAACCAGGCACATTTCAGCTGCATGATGAGTCTATGCTGTTATGAATTACACACATTTTCTATATTATACAGTCTTGAAAACATGGCAAGTTGCTTACTTTGCCTCCTGGCACTACCACCACAAACTAAACGCCCCATTCATTATAGAGACAGTCCATTCTTGCAATCATCTGCTACCAGGCTGAACATGTTACCTTTGGCAGAGGTCAGTGGTAGGAAGGATTTCTCATTTAGCAGTATTTCCTCCATAGTTGCAATGACCCGCAAACCATGTAATATTGTTTTTTATCCTGTCATGTCTTTTCACAGGGAAGTGAAGCCTTCAGCTTCACTACTCTGACCTTTTGCTGATTTTGTTATGGGGACACCAATCAGTTCACCAGACTACCAGTACTTGGAAACTATGAAACTTTTACACTTTTGTAACTTTTGTAACATTGCACACAGCATTCTACCATGCACTGCAATGCACATACTTTTGTATCACCCTAGTCTTTTACACTTGGGATTTTTGGTTACTTTGGTATGTGCCTAAAGACAAGCGGTTGGCAGCAATTATATTTGTACAATTATTTGTGTTATTTGTAGCGTGCACATTCGCGTTAACCGCATCTGGCTACTGTGAAGAAGACCGGTAGGGGGTGTCTGTACTTCTGCTCTCTATATGGTAGAAGAGAGGCACAGAAGACCCCAGCCAAGATTCTCTATTACGGTAGCAATGGACGACCAATCAAGGCCTAGCTTCTCAGGAGGTGATGCAGGCTGGTTCTTAAGTACAGTGTAGTCCCCAAGCCCCCACAAAGGAATGTCCACACACTGTATTGGTTAGAACACAGTCTTTATATAATCAATATTCAAGGTTATGTACACTTATCATAATAACTCACTTTGGATTTAGGAAAATCAACAATGGCAAATATATACAATTCTAAAGCGGTACCACCCTTTGTATTAGATCTCATTAAAGTGCATCAACAATACTGTAACAATGTCACACAGATCAATAGAGTGAAACCAACAATAGAGAGAGGAGAGAAAATAAGATGGTTGAGCAATAGGCAGAATACTGGCCCCTACCACTAGACACAGTTCTGTGTGGAGATCCCCCCACCTGGGCAACCTGTAAAATAAAGATATAGCACAAGCCCAGTCCATATATTGTTCTGCAAGTCTTATTCCCTCCTATAATGTTTTTACCCCCCCAATGTACCTGGTGGAGTCGAGTTCTTCGAAGAGGCGTCGACAGATCCTTCTTGAGCGACCCCCTTTCAAGCGGGAGTCACGGATCGTCGAGAGGCGTCGAGAAGCGTCGAGGAACTCAGTGTTCGGCGACGGGGAATCGACGGCCCTTCTTGAATGCCTTCCCTTTCAAGCGGGAGACACGGGGCGTCGAACGTCCGTCGACAAACAGGATAGAACGGCGTTGATGAGGCAGCAGCTTTGTCCGAGCGGTGCTCGTCAGCGTCGGAGCGTCGGCGTCCTGCAAGGCAGAGGCGTGCGGGGCACCTCGGTGACAATAGTTCTGGACCGCAAAGATTGTGGGGACGGAGGCCCAGCAAGGGCGTCGAGTCGTTCGAGTCTTTGTGGTCTTCGGGTGGCGGGAAACCCACCGGCAGGTTTCTCCTCAGCGCGTTGGTCGTTCTCGACTTTCTCCGGCAGGATAAAGCGGTCGACGGTGCGGACGAGGGAGTCCTTCGATTCGAATGTTCTTAGGCAAAGGAGCGGACGGCTCCGGTCGTCGGCGGCACGGCGTCAAGTGGTTCCCACGGCTGGGCAACACAACTTCGATGGGCCTCCAGCGGTTACACAAACCTGCGAACCCTGGTCGACGGCAATGGACTTCGATGGCGGCGATGTCCGGGTGCTTCACTTCGATCTCCTCGGCAGTCCCGTCTCGGGTCGGCAGCCTTTCGAGTGTCTGTCTTCCAGGGCGCTTCGACGAAGATGGAGCGGTGCTCGATGGTCCCTCGGAGCACGGGAAGAGGGCGCCTTACCAGGTCCTCTCTCGGGTCAGTCTTCGACGATTTCGGCAGCCTTCGGATCGGTCGAAGCAAATGCAACAGCAAGTCTTCTTCTTCCAGCTGGACGTCGAGGATCAGCAGTTCCAGTTACTCTTAGAGTGGAGACTCAGCTCCAGAACGCTTCTGAACGCTTCTGAACGTTCCCTGAACCTCCTACCAGTGGTGAGAGGTCCCCAGATATACTATTCTGTCTCTCATCCACACTGCTGGCACACACTCAGCAGCCAATCATACAGAAGGGCATTCATGCAGTCAGTCAGCCAATCAGGCACACAGTGCATTCAGGCCACACTCCTCCCTTTCAGACACTCACAACAAGGAATGTGGATTGGGACAAGTACCCAGCCATTCAACACTACACACTGCATTCAGGCCAGTTTCGGGCAGGGCTGTCTCAGTCTTTGTCTCTCATGCCAGAAACCAGACAACCACAACAAGGAGTGTATATTGGTCACACACTCCATTCACCCAGGTCCCACCCACAGGAGGTACCCACAACATACAGTCACTGGGAAGGCTCCAGTCAGTCTAGCTGGGCCTTCACAACAACACCATATATGGAACTTCCACCCAACAGCCAGTCAGGGGGAAGGGACAGAGTCAGGGCTTCCCAGGACTTTGGGAAACAAGGTAACAGGCAATAGAAAGCAAGAGGCCACAGGGGCCATCTTGTTTCTTATCAGGAATCAACTGATCCCAATGGCAGGGCCTGGGTATCCCAAAATGGAGGACACCCAGAGCACCTGTCAAATTCAGCACGGAGCTGCCACCAGCCCATACCCTGCTCTGTGGGCCACCCACAGGTGCCCAAAAACATACACTAGGGGCACAGGGTTGTACCCCTACCCATGGGTGCCATAAGGGTATCCCATGGGTCTGTTCACCAAACCAAAAGAGAGAGCTGCACTGCCAGGAGTCCCACATGGACTCCTGGGCAGAAAACATGACAGAACACACGATAAAAAGCAGTAAAGGACAAGGATTCAGAGGCCCTGTCCCTCTGATGCATTTCCAGCATCACAGTCGCCCCCCCCAGACTGAGGTGGAGGGTGTCTAATCTCCCACGGGATAGACACCCTCATCCAGATGGTCAACATACCTTCTGGAAAGGCCATCTGCATTATCGTGACTCTTCCCTGGTCTGTGCTCTATGGTGAAGTCTAGCCCTTGCAGGCTAATGAACCACCTGAGAAATTTCGGATTCTCACCCTTCATTTGCATAAGCCACTTCAGGGGCTTATGATCTGTTTGGACCTTGAAGGTAGACCCCGTAAGGTAGGGCCTAAAACGCCTAAGGCTCCAAACTATGCTAAAACACTCCTTTTCAACAGTAGCCCACCTAAGTTCTCTACCCTTGAGTTGTCTACTGATGAATATGATAGGATGTTCTCTCCCTTTGTCATCTAACTGGTACAAGACAGCTCCAATTCTGGTGTCGCAGGCATCCGTCTGGACGATAAAGGGTCGGCTGTAGTCAGGCGCACACAACACAGGTGCCCTACACAGACTTTCTTTCAAGCCATCAAAGGCCCTCTGACAGTCTTCGGTCCAATTAACCTTCCTAGGCTGTTTGGGTGAAGTTAGAGCTGTCAGGGGTGCAGCTATGGTTCCATAGTCTGCCATGAATTGCGATAGTACCCAGTGAGGCCCAAAAAGGCTCTCACCTGGGTTTGAGTAGTGGGAATCTCCCAGTTCTGTACATCCTGTACTTTACTGGAGAGAGGTTGGATTTGACCCCCTCCTACCTCATGACCAAGATAGGTAACTTTCCCCTGAGCTATCTGGCACTTGGTGGCCTTGATAGTGAGGTTAGCCCTTTTCAAGGCCTGCAACACCTTATCCAGATGTGTCAAATGCTCTTCCCAGGTGGAACTATAGACGGCAATGTCGTCTAAGTAAGCCACACAAAAGGCTTCCAGCCCACTGAGCGCATGGTTGACCAATTTCTGGAAGGTGGCAGGGGCATTCTTCAACCCAAAAGGCATGACCCTAAACTGGTAGAGTCCCTCAGGTGTTGAGAAGGCCGTCTTTTCCTTGGCATGGTCCGTCAGAGCTATTTGCCAATAGCCTGAGGTAAGGTCAAAGGTGCTCACAAATTTGGCAGCACCTATGGTGTCCACGAGCTCATCAGCCCTGGGCAATGGGTGCGCGTCAGTTTTGGTGACGGCATTGACTCCTCGGTAGTCCACACAGAACCTCCAATCCTTGGTACCCGCCTGGGAACTTGCCTTGGGGACAAGGACCACTGGACTGGACCAGGGACTGGTTGAGGGTTCAATAACACCCAGATCCAAAACTGGGCGACCTCAGCCTGGATGTGGTTCTTGACGGTATCTGACATACGGTAGCACCTGCTTTTGACAGGTACACTCTCACCAGTGTCAATTTCATGCCTACACCACGGTGTAAGGCCTGGCGTCAGTGAAAACAGAGAGGCATACTGTTGGAGTAAAGCCCTGCAGGCCCTCTGTTGCTCTGTTGTCAAATCCGGAGAGAGATGTACTACCTCCACTGAGCCATCCTGAGGGTTGCTATGCATCAAATCAAGAAGGGGCTCACTCTCATCCTCTTCTTGCCCTGAAGCTAGCAAGAGACATGAGACTTCTGCTCGCCGGTGGAAAGGCTTGAGCCTATTGACATGGAATATCTGAGGGGCTACCCCAGTGGCTCCCATGTCAACCAGATAATTGACTTCGCCCATCTTGGAGATGATCCTGAAGGGTCCAGTCCACTTGTCTGCCAGAGATCTAGGCTTGGTAGGCTCCATCACAAGGATTTCCTGTCCCGGAGTCCAATCCACTTGCGAGGCTTTAAGGTCATGCCAGTACTTATTCAATTCCTGGCTGGCCTTGAGATTTGCTGTTGCCTGACCCATCATCTGTGTCATCCTCCGTCTGAGGCCTAACACATAGTCCCCCACTTGCTTGGCGGGACCTGGAGGGGTGGCTTCCAAGCCTTCTCTGATCAAGGCGAGGGGCTCCCTCACGGGATGTCCAAAGAGTAACTCAAAGGGGCTGAAACCAACACCCTCTTGAGGTACCTCTCTGTAAGCAAACAGCAGGCATGGCAGGAGGAGATCCTATTTCCTCCTTAGGGGTTCTTCCAAAGCCCCTAGCATGCCCTTGAGAGTTTTATTAAATCTCTCAACCAGACCATTGGTCTGGGGGTGGTAAGAGGTGGAGAACTTGTAGGTTACCCCGCACTCTTTCCACATGGTTTTCATGTAACTAGACATGAAGTTGGATCCTCTGTCAGAGACAACCTCCTTGGGGAATCCAACACGGGTGAAAATGCCCAGGAGAGCCCTGGCAACCACCTTGGCAGTAACAGTCCGAAGGGGTATTGCCTCAGGGTACCTGGTGGCATGATCTACCAAGACAAGGATGAACCGATGTCCACCTGAAGTGGGAGGGTCAAGGGGACCGACGATGTCGATGCCCACCCTCTCAAATGGTGTGCCAACCACTGGCAATGGCTGCAGTGGGGCAATGACACTACCTCCAGTCTTTGCCAGACAACTGGCAAGTTGGGCAGGTCCTGCAGTGGGACTCCACCTCTACTCCCATCCGTGGACAGTAGAAATGGGCAGAGAGCCTCTGCTTAGTCTTCTTGGTCCCAAGATGACCAGCCAAGGGCACCTCATGCGCCAACTGCAGTAGGAAGGGCCTGTAAACCTGGGGTACCACCAACCTCTTGAGGGCACCAGGTTCAGGCTTAGTGGGCTCACTAACAAGGAGCTCACCCTCCCAATAAATCCAGAATGTCCTAGGCACTTCTCCTTGTGCCTGGGACAGGGCCTGTTTCCTCAGTTCCTCGAGAGAGTGGCACTCTCTCTGTCCCTTACAGAAGTCTGCCCGGGAGGGTCCCCCTTCAGCTAACAAGCATTGAAGGTCGGGATGATCCTCCAGGTTGAGAACCTCTCCCACAGGAGAGTCTTCTGTCTCTTCTCCCACAGGAGTTGAGTTTGGGTTTTCCACTGGACCCAGCCCGTCCGGAGCATGGATCCCAATGGGTGCTGTCGGAACAGCAGGAAGAGAAGGTGTTCCCTCCACAGAGGTGGCCTTCTTGGTCTTCCTTCTTCTTGCCTTAGGCCTCGCCTTTGGCTCGGGTACCTGACTCACAGCCAGACCCGGTGTCACCTGTGACCTAGTGACTGCAGCAGCAGTCATGGGAAGACCATCCGAGATCAACCCCAACTCTACTAGATCATTTCCTAACTCAATGTTAGCAGGGACATTGTCCTGAACCAGGACAGGAAGCTTTGCTGTCTGGTCTCCAATCATGAGTGTGACTAAGGCTACAGGCGATAATTTGGGAGGCCCACCAGCTAACCTGGTGGTTCTCAGAGGAGCCCCTACATAGTCCTCTGGCTTGAGCAGGGTCCTGTCCACCACTGTCATGCTTGCCCCAGTGTCTCTCAAACCAGTAGAAGGCTGGCCATTCAAGAGGACACTTCTCAAAAACCTACGGGTGTTCTGTGGGATAGTCGCCAGTACTTCTGCATACTGGTCCCAGGCCCCAAGGGACACTAATGAAATCTCTACCGGAGCACCAAATGTGATCCCGGTAGAGGAGGGGAGGACAGTGGCCTCCACCTCAGACACGGGGTAAGGGTAGGTCAGGCTGACAGCCTGTACTCCAAGTGCCTTACCTTTACACTTGGAATCACCCCTTTTGTGATCCAGAGCCCCACAGTCCCAACAAGCGCCAGGAGTGCGGGGTACGGTACTGGAACCACTGGGAGCCTGCTTTGCAGCAGGTGGACCACTACTCTTATTCCCACCCACAGATGACTTATCCCCACTAGATTTTTGGGTCTTGGGAGAGGACGGTTTAGGTTTACCCGACTGTGACTGCATGTGGGACTCCTCAGCTTTCTGAGAGGCCCCCTTTTCTTTGTCCTTGTCCTTCCCACTGGAATCCTTAGGGGACACCCGGTGGGAGACCCACTTGTCAGCCAACCTAGCCAGCTTAAAGGGGTCTAAAATGTTCTGGTCAGCCACATACTGACGCAGCTCTGGTGAACAGGCTTCAGAAAAATGCTCAAAAAACAAGAGGTGGGACAATTCAACAAAAGTCTTAACCTTGTATCCATCGATCCACCCCATCATGTTCATGTGCGCAGCACTCACCCAGTCAACCCAAGACACATTCTCTCTTTTCTTAAAATCCCTGAACCTTCTAAGGTATTGGGAAGGTGTCTTGCCAAACTTGGCAATCAAAGCAGACTTCATACACTCATACTGACCCCTTTCTTCCACGCTCAGCTTCAGAATACAGTCATATCCAGTTTGAGGCACCCTGCTTAACAAACACTTAGCCCAATCTCTTTTATCAACATCATGAATCGCACAAGCCATTTCAAACGCTTCAATCCATTGGAGGATATCTGAACCCTCCACAAATACACCAACCAAATCTTTCATAAACTTGGTGGCTGGGGACCTGACACTCTCACTGGTTTTAACTGAAGTCTCCACTCTAGCTTTCTCTAGCTGGATTCTCTGACATTCAGTGTCCTGGCTCTTGAGTTCAAGGTCCTTATTTCTGAGTTCAAGATCCCTATTCTTGAGCTCCACTTGTCGAGCCAACTCCTCTTTCTTAAGTTCAGCATCTATTTCCAACTTGCGGTATTCAAAGGCCAATTTCATCCTTAATAACTCAAGCTCCAAGGAATTGCTGGGGTTTGGAACAGAGGCAGCAGGAATGGCGGCATTCCCAGAAACAGATTCAGCAGAAACCCCAGGGGCAGAGTCCTCATTGGTTGCATTCCCCCCCTCATCAAGAGTTTCACCATCAGTCTGGTAGTCCACCAGGGCAGCTATCAGCTCAGCCCTAGACTTATCCACAAAGTCTAACTCCCTGGCTTCACAAGCACTCTGGAGAGCCTCCAAGCTCATCCGAGTCAATTTGCCATTTGCAATAGACTCCATTGTTTGTAATGCAGTTATCTTGTACACAACTAAGCCTTAATTTAATAAAGTGCGGATATCTTTTGTAAGTGGCACGGTTATACACTGATTCTTAAAACCATAAGCATCCCACCAGTGTGAAGAAGACCGGTAGGGGGTGTCTGTACTTCTGCTCTCTATATGGTAGAAGAGAGGCACAGAAGACCCCAGCCAAGATTCTCTATTACGGTAGCAATGGACGAGCAATCAAGGCCTAGCTTCTCAGGAGGTGATGCAGGCTGGTTCTTAAGTACAGTGTAGTCCCCAAGCCCCCACAAAGGAATGTCCACACACTGTATTGGTTAGAACACAGTCTTTATATAATCAATATTCAAGGTTATGTACACTTATCATAATAACTCACTTTGTACTTAGGGAAATCAACAATGGCAAATATATACAATTCTAAAGTGGTACCACCCTTTGTATTAGATCTCATTAAAGTGCATCAACAATACTGTAACAATGTCACACAGATCAATAGAGTGAAACCAACAATAGAGAGAGGAGAGAAAATAAGATGGTTGAGCAATAGGCAGAATACTGGCCCCTACCACTAGACACAGTTCTGTGTGGAGATCCCCCCACCTGGGCAACCTGTAAAATAAAGATATAGCACAAGCCGAGTCCATATATTGTTCCGCAAGTCTTATTCCCTCCTATAATGTTTTTACCCCCCCTAATGTACCTGGTGGAGTCGAGTTCTTCGAAGAGGCGTCGACAGATCCTTCTTGAGCGACCCCCTTTCAAGCGGGAGTCACGGATCGTCGAGAGGCGTCGAGAAGCGTCGAGGAACTCGGTGTTCGGCGACGGGGAATCGACGGCCCTTCTTGAATGCCTTCCCTTTCAAGCGGGAGAAACTGGGCGTCGAACGTCCGTCGACAAACAGGGTAGAACGGCGTTGATGAGGCGGCAGCTTCGTCCGAGCGGTGCTCGTCGGCGTCGGAGCGTCGGCGTCCTGCAAGGCAGAGGCGTGCGGGGCACCTCGGTGACAATAGTTCTGGACCGCAAAGATTGTGGAGACGGAGGCCCAGGAAGGGCGTCAAGTCGTTCGAGTCTTTGTGGTCTTCGGGTGGCGGGAAACCCACCGGCAGGTTTCTCCTCAGCGCGTTGGTCGTTCTCGACTTTCTCCGGCAGGATAAAGCGGTTGACGGTGCGGACGAGGGAGTCCTTCGATTCGAATGTTCTTAGGCAAAGGAGCGGACGGCTCCGGTCGTCGGCGGCACGGCGTCAAGTGGTTCCCACGGCTGGGCAACACAACTTCGACGGGCCTCCAGCGGTTACACAAACCTGCGAACCCTGGTCGACGGCAATGGACTTCGACGGCGGCGATGTCCGGGTGCTTCACTTCGATGTCCTCGGCAGTCCCGTCTCGGGTCGGCAGCCTTTCGAGGGTCTGTCTTCCAGGGCTCTTCGGCGAAGATGGAGCGGTGCTCGATGGTCCCTCGGAGCACGGGAAGAGGGCGCCTTACCAGGTCCTCTCTCGGGTCAGTCTTCGACGATTTCAGCAGCCTTCGGATCGGTCGAAGCAAATGCAACAGCAAGTCTTCTTCTTCCAGCTGGATGTCGAGGATCAGCAGTTCCAGTTACTCTTAGAGTGGAGACTCAGCTCCAGAACGCTTCTGAACGCTTCTGAACATTCCCTGAACCTCCTACCAGTGGTGAGAGGTCCCCAGATATACTATTCTGTCTCTCATCCACACTGCTGGCACACACTCAGCAGCCAATCATACAGAAGGGCATTCATGCAGTCAGTCAGCCAATCAGGCACACAGTGCATTCAGGCCACACTCCTCCCTTTCAGACACTCAAAACAAGGAATGTGGATTGGGACAAGTACCCAGCCATTCAACACTACACACTGCATTCAGGCCAGTTTCGGGCAGGGCTGTCTCAGTCTTTGTCTCTCATGCCAGAAACCAGACAACCACAACAAGGAGTGTATATTGGTCACACACTCCATTCACCCAGGTCCCACCCACAGGAGGTACCCACAACATACAGTCACTGGGAAGGCTCCAGTCAGTCTAGCTGGGCCTTCACAACAACACCATATATGGAACTTCCACCCAACAGCCAGTCAGGGGGAAGGGACAGAGTCAGGGCTTCCCAGGACTTTGGGAAACAAGGTAACAGGCAATAGAAAGCAAGAGGCCACAGGGGCCATCTTGTTTCCTATCAGGAATCAACTGATCCCAATGGCAGGGCCTGGGTATCCCAAAATGGAGGACACCCAGAGCACCTGTCAAATTCAGCACGGAGCTGCCACCAGCCCATACCCTGCTCTGTGGGCCACCCACAGGTGCCCAAGAACATACACTAGGGGCACAGTTTTGTACCCCTACCCATGGGTGCCATAAGGGTATCCCATGGGTCTGTTCACCAAACCAAAAGAGAGAGCTGCACTGCCAGGAGTCCCACCTGGACTCCTGGGCAGAAAACATGACAGAACACACGATAAAAAGCAGTAAAGGACAAGGATTCAGAGGCCCTGTCCCTCTGATGCATTTCCAGCATCACAGCTACTAAAGTGGCTAGTGCCTTGAAATCGCCACACCATGAATTTTGTTTTCGCTTATTCTTCGTCCATATTGTTATTGGGCCTGCTTTCTGCCTTGAAAGGTCAGGAAATCTCATATAAGGTATTGCAATTGCCCAGGAAATCTGATGCTTTCGTGGGATAGTGATGCCTTTGTGTGCATGGCTCATGTCTGTCTGGCCCCATTCCACATTCCTGGAGCTAGAGAGTCTGGTTGTGGGGCATGAGTGAAACCAATAGTTATACCTGATTGGACAACTACTGGCCCTTTGACTGGTGCAGATCATTACCATTGGTGGGATTGGACTTGCTTCCAAGCTGCATTTTGGATAAGAAGAGGACTCATGCAGCCATTTTTTCACATCAGCGTTGGAGCCAAGAATCCCACATAGAAGAATAGCCAAATGATGATCTGAAGAAGACTCCCGAAGAGGCCTAGCATCCCCTCCTGCGTCTGGCCCGGTGAAACCCTGTTGCACTACCTGATCTGCGAAAGCCCTGTGCATTACTTCAACTCCTGGATTGGTGGGACCAACCTTGATGTGTTCTCATGGATCCAGCCAACCTGAGCCTTCGTAAGTGTCCCTGGAACAACTGGTGGACGGACCAGCTCTCCAATGGGCTGCCTCAGTAGAACTGTCTCTGTTCCGCGTTTGCAGCTGGAACTTCGGTGGTCATCGGCTTGTGGTGTATGACACCTTCTCGCTGAATTTCTCTGGAAGGTCTTCTTCAACCGCAACTGGAATGACATCTGCCTTCATCTGTGTATGGTGGCCATAGCTTGAACTCGCCATTTATGCTTTCTGCATTTTACCATCGCCTAGGGTTCCACTGTGCTCCTGGACCTGAATTGTAGAGTCCTTGCAGCTGCAGCTCCTGGGCACCTCTCACCAGATCCAACGCCAGGAAAACCAACCTCCAGCGACCCTCAGTTGACCCATCCAGTCCACTGGGAAGATCAGAGTCAGGGGCGTAAGTAAAGGCAGCAACGTTTTTGGCTCCCCTTGTCCACCAAAGGATAACATTGAGAGAAGTCTCTGTTTTTATACTTCCATTCCACTTCTGTTTGGTCGTCACACCTGAGCAGTGAAACCTGAAAGATAAGAAAACATTTTTACTTGCCGGTAACATTGGTGCATCTCTTCTCTGGAATAATCACCAGCACAAGTACTTTACATACATCAGATTCATTCTGGAGAGGAGCATTGTAACGTTTGGGCACAATTCCCCACTCTTCATAGAGACTGGACTTCTGAAGCTAGGGCATATTTCTTGTGACTTGGTTCCATATTACTGCACCACTTACCTTCTTCTATTGATTTAAGTAATTGCATGCATTTTAAGAACCTATGATGGCTATATATATATGTTTATTTTCTGGTATTGTACGATGTTATCACTGATTGTGTCATTTTTTAATGTGTGTTTGAAACCTGGAATTGATATAGTATTTATAGACATTTCTGTCTAAATTTAATTATTGTGTGCTTCACCGTCTGGACTCATTGTGAACTCCTCTCCCCCCTCATACTCTCCTGATAATAGCCTTCAGTGCTCTCCATTGCAACCTTGATTCGGATTTGCCTAAACTCTCAGAGTTCCCCAGTTAACTATAACTAGGGTGGCCTCCTAAAATCTGTTCACTAGGCCGTATTCTAAAACTCTATCTTCCAAATCAGTGCCAGCAATGTGTTTATTTATTTATTTTACTTGTAAATTTGCATTTGTACAGCGCCTAAGCCCAGGGGCATCAGGCACTGTTGTGAAACAGTTACTCAGTACATATTGTTAAAGAAGTGCACAATTAACAGTCAGGTAAAAAAAAGGAACCGACAAATAGAGGTTCTTGTCACTTCCTATGTCTGTGGTCTGTCCAAGCAAAATTTAGGAAAAGAGCCAAGTGTTTAGAGTTTTCCTGAATGCCCAGTGAGCATATTCTGCTCTTAGCGAGGGAGGAAGAGCCTTCCAATGAGATACTGCTGTAGCAGGGAATCTAGCCCTTCCTCCTCTGGCCCTTTTGAATATGGGTGGTACAATAGGGTGGCCGCGGGATGCTCTCACAGGTCTGGTGGAATTGGCTTCAACAATTTTTGGGTTAAGTACTCAGGTGCTGTGTTTGAAAGGCATGTGTGGTTGATGGTGAGTACTTTGAAGTGAATCCTTTCCTGGATAGGCTGCCAATGTGCTTTTAATCTTGCTGTTGAGATATGGTCTCTTTTGGAGTTGTTGAGTGCTGAGCGTAACACATTATTTTGGATTACCTGCATTTTGCAGATATTCTTCTTAGATGTGCCTGCAAAAAGGGCTATGCAATCCAGTTATCGATCTTGCAATGAACAAGCAGCTTGTTGGTGTGAGGTATTGCCTAGCTGCGTTGAGAAGTTTGGCCATGTATGCTGCTGACGAGGCGATTGCATTGACTTGTTTTGACATAGAGAGGCATCAAGGTACACTCGCAGTTTTCACAGATGCAGAGACCAGGATTTTAATGCCATTGATCAAGAAAGATGATTAAGAAGCATTGCAGTTGATCCCACTTTCAGGATTTCCGTCTTTTCATTGTTTAGGCACAGGTTGTTCAAGTCCCTCCAAGACTGGGTGGTGACGTAGATTTTGTTAACCATCTTGGTGTCTTCTTCATGTGACCCAGACAGGGGGCAGGAGATTTTGTTTATCATCGGTATATCGGTGCAGACTATTCTGTGGTCATCCAGGTGGTCAAAGAGGGTTTGGTGAATATGTTATAGAGGGTAAGGGAAGCAGAGGAGCCTTGTGGAACACCACAAAGGATGGGTTCAGGTGGTGTTAGCCAAGTCCGAGAAGATTGTCATGGAACTTCCTTCTAGAAATGACGAAACCCAAGACATAGCTTCTTGGAAGAAGTTGGCCATTGTCCAGAACTGTGACTCTGCGTGTGGGCACCTACACAGCCTTCCCCATTCTGGCATGCCTCTCACAGACATGGCTGCAGTTTTAGGAAATACATTCCACCCACCTTTGGACTGTGCAAAGGGTATGCCCCCAGGGTGGGCCTATTTACATGTGTGTTTTCCCCCTACAGGCAGGGCAGAGTCTGAGCTTCCTGGAAGCACACTGCTGGCCAGTTCATAGTGGACAGGGTTGGGTGCTGTTTTCCTTAGTGTGGGCACTCTGGGCAAGGCTGTTCAGCCTTCACCACCAAACACATATGTGCAGCAGTTCAGAACAACCATTCTGTGGGGTGCAAACCGACCCTGTCACCACAAGGTTGGTGGTGTGTGGTGTGACCCATCCCACTTTCATTTGTGCCTGGGGCCAGTCCCTCCCCTTCGATCACCACCCCTAGTGCAGGCTGACCTGCTGGTGCACGTGTGGCAGACCTGTCCACCCATCCAAGTGTTGGGGCTTTACATGCTCTCTTGCTTCTGTCCCACAGAAGTCCCTGAGTGTCTGTAGGTCAGCCTGAGGCGGGAGCAAGGCAACACCGTTGCTACGCTCATCTCAATGAGTGAGCCATACATGTGAGTAAACTTGAGGCTTTATTTTACCATCTTGTGCCAAGAAAATACTCCCTTTTCGGGGCAACTTTCAGCTTCTGTAGGTGTGTCTTGTAAATGGTCCTCTCTATTGGTATTCTCAACTTTATCTCTCTTTTCACGATTTAAAGACAGTTGATGCATTAATTTATTTTATTTTAATTGGTTACTTATAATGCACTTAATACCCAGAGGTTTCTAAGCACGGGCCTGAGGATCGAACCTGTGTTGCTCCACATCATCTTGCTTCCAAGGCAAGTGCTTTGCCCCAGAGCTATCCTCCCCAGACCATCTGTCAAGTGTTGTTTTCTTCTACTGTCTCAAAAACACTGGGACGAGGAAGAGTTGTAATGATGTTCAATGTCTCAGTCCATGCTACACCTGTTTACAATTTGGGCTCTTGAAGGTAGGTTGTGTTTACTCCCCTGCCCAACACTACTTTATTGTTATTTTACCTGCTATGCAAACCCTGGGGTTTGGTGGGAATACATTCCTTGGGGTTTATATCCACCTCTACAGGGTCTGTTATTATTTACTTAAACAATATCAACCCACTCTCGCCATACAGTAACTTTTATATTTTCTCTGCAGCACAGTCCACCTCACAGCAGTTTTCTTGGTCCCTGCATAGTTTCCTGGGATGCTACCACTCTCCAGCTGATTGGCGTTGTCAGCATGAGCTGAAGAAATCCTTTTTCTCCAGACGGTTCACGCATTCTTTTATACTAATTGCGGGCAGCTTTAAACATATGGGTGGTGTGGCACTGCCCGATGACTGGGCGCGCACGCGGAGGCGTGATGTTGCACGCTGCCACGTGCAACATAAATAAACGGGCGTTCCCGGCCGCGTCAGAGCGACCCAGAAGCTCGAACCTAGAAGGACGTGTCTGTCTGAGTCCTTCGGTGCCGGGGCTTACGGCGATGCGCAGGGGGCGCCAGCAACCCCCAACAGTGGCGACGAGTGGGGGAGACGATGCATACAGTTTTTTCACCGAAACAAGGTCGGATTGAAAACTTCGTTTCACGCCGCGGGTAGTGCATTACCCACGCGGCTGGCAGCCATTTTGTCAAACCGCTGAGGGACTTCACTGAAGCGGCCCCAGGCCTATTTCTTGGAACTCTTGATTGCAGGCAGGCATACCTGCATGCACATGTGCCTGAAGAGGATTTTGTCATTTCCTTGGTTCTTCTACGTCGAGTGAAAGCAAGAAGGAGAGCTATAATGTCTGAGTTTGTATAGCCCACACATTTTCTTCTTCCAATTTTTGGAGCAGCTGAAGGCTGGGGGCCTTCTTCATCCTCTTCATCATCAGACTGGTGGCCCCACTGATCTTCATCCTCTTCATCATCACAGAGGTGTGGTGCAGCAGCTGTTTTCTCCAATGGTGCTGGCTGGAGGTATTTGGACTGGGTTTTTTAGTTGCGGCCCCTGTCTTCCACGGTGGGGGTGCTTGTGCGCTCGAACTGATGAGTGATACTGAGGACCAGGTCGGAGCGGCGGTGCAGCAGCCTCCACGTGCTCCAGCAGCACCTCAAGGTTTGCTGCCTCCAGTGCAGCCGGCACAGCAGCCTCCGGTTGGTCAGGCAGGCCTTCAGGGTCCTCTACTTCCAGCGCAGCCTGTGGCAGCACCTGTTGTTCAGCAGATTCTCCCCGTTATGGCTCAGGTACGTGCACAGGCGGCTCTGCAGCCCATCCCAGAGTTTGATGTATCGGGCCCACCTTCCAGTTTGGGGCCCAGATGGAGGAGGTGGGTGGACCGCCTGGACATGTACTTTCGGGCTGCCCAGGTGGTGGATGATGATACCCGGCTGGCAACCATGCTGTACTCGGCAGGTCCATCTGTCCAAGAGACTTTTGAATCGCTTCCTCCAGGGGATGGATCCTATGATCAGACGAAGGCCGCTCTGCAGGCGTACTTCCTGCCTCTCGCCAATGCGGATTATGAACATTTTGTCATGCTCTCTGCCAAACAGAAAGACGATGAGACTCTGGACACTTTCTATGGGCGCCTAAGGCGTCTCTCGCTGGCCTGCGCTTGGGGTGATGCGGAGGACATGATCAGGACGATGCTGATCCAGGCTTGTTCATCAGGCAAACTAAGGCGCCAGGTGCTAAGGGAGCCTGGAATTACGCTTCAACGCATCCTTGAACTGTGGAGGTGCCATGAGGTGTCGGAGGCGAGGGTAGCTAGAATGGAGGCCGGGTCACGCCTCATCAAGACCGAAGAGGTATGTGCGATGTGGCGAGGTGGCAGGGGCACCCGAAGACCTGGCAGCAGTCCCCAAGATCGAGCCGGGAGGGAAGGAGAAATCTGCCAAAAATGTGGGTATGACCTGCCCCACCCTGCTGAATGCCCTGCCGCTGGAAAGACCTGTGGACGGTGTGGGCTACCGGATCATTTCTCGAGAGTATGCAAAGCAGCAATGCCGCTATTGGTACCGAGGGGCCCGGGGCGGTCCAGTCTCAATCGCCAGGGTCGACCATCCAACATCGCTCAGGTGGATCAGACTGAGGAGGATGGCCAGGTGGAGGAAGCGGAAGAAGAGGACGAAGAGAGTGTCTTCTTTGTCTCGAGTGTGGGCATCCTGAAAAGTAAGAACAGGAGACAGCCAAGGTGCATGGTCGAGGTGAACCGATCTCCAGTCCCCGTCCTCGTGGACACTGGGGCGTTGGTGAATGTAATGGCCCGTGGACACTATGATGCCATGGACCAGCCCCCCAAGCTGGCTGCTCCCAAGGCCCGCATCTTTGCCTTCAATGGTGTTCCCTCTGGACGGTGTGTTTGTGGCAAAAGTAGAACATGAGGGCTCCCAAATCACTGCATGATGCTATGTGACACTGGTGAGCACCAACACGCTGTTAAGTTGTGCTGCAGCAGAGGCCCTCGGCATCGTCAGCTTCACATACTCTGTCTATATAGAGGACATTAATGACTTTCTCGAGAAGTATGCCGCACTGTTCAAGGGGATCGGGCAGATGGCCGGTGACCCAGTGAGGTTACACATTGATGAGTTGGTGCAGCCCATTGCCCTGAAACATCGAAGGGTGCCGTTCCACCTCTGTGACCTTGTCGACAAGGAGCTAGACAATTTGGTCAATCTTGACATTATAGAAAAGGTGGAAGGCCCGACGCCCTGGGTGTCCCCGATAGTGGTGGCACGGAAGCCTAAACAACCCGATGCTGTGAGAATCTGCGTCGACATGAGGCTCCCGAACAAGGCCATTATGAGAGAGAGACACCTCACCCCGACGATCGATGACATCATTGCGGAGGTACAGGGCGCTCGTTTCTTTTCGAAACTGGTCCTTCGAACGGGCTATCACCAGGTTGTCCTCCACCCCGAGTCGAGGTACATTACCACCTTCACGACACACCGAGGGCTATACCGCTATAAGAGACTGAGTTTTGGTGTGTCCTCGGCGGCGGAGGTGTTCCAGAACATTATTCGGGGCGCCCTGGCTGATCTACAGGGCGTTCTGAACATAAGCGACGACATCCTTTTGTTTGCAAGAACAGAGGTAGACCATCTGAGGCAATTGGTGAAGACGTTCAGAACACTACAATCCTTGGGACTCACCCTCCACAAAGAGAAGTGTGAATTTCTCCGACTATCGATAGAATTCTTTGGATTTCTATTCAAAGAAGGGGGGGGTGTCTCTTGATCCCCGGAAGGTGCAGGACATAAAGAAGGCGCAGCCTCCGGTGTCCGTGTCTGAGGTGCAACGTTTCCTAGGCATGGTTACATACTGTGGACGGTTCATTAAAAATCTGGCCTCCAGATCGGAACCGCTCAGGGCACTGACCAGGAAGGATGCCATCTGGAATTGGGGCCCGCTAGAACAGGCGGCTTTTGAGGACATAAAGGGTGCCCTGGCGGCTGAAGACACCATGTCGTTCTTCGATCCAGCATTACCATCAGAGATCATCGTTGACGCCAGCCCATTCGGCCTGGGCGCTGTGCTGACACAAATTGACAGTGGTGGGGGCGTCCGCCCGGTGGCATATGCCAGCAAGGCCCTGTCTGATGCGGAGCAGCGATACTCGCAGATCGAGCGTGAAGCGCAGGTAGTACTGTGGGGATGCCGGCACTTCCAGCTCTACGTCCTTGGACGCCCGGTGACGGTGGTGACAGACCACAAGCCGCTGCTTCCCATCCTAGCAGGGTCATCATCCAAGCCACCGGCACGCATTGAGAGGTGGATGCTCGCCCTTTGGAGTATGGAGTCACCTTGGTATACCGCCCAGGGGCGAACAACGCTGCAGACTATCTCTCCAGACACCCTGGGGCATCCGCAGGTGAAGTCCAGGACGCCTGTGCAGAAGAAGCAGAAGAGCAGGTCTGTGTGGTGGTGGAGGCAGCCACGCCAAATGCCATGCCTCTCCAGGGGCTGGAGGCAGCTGCAGCGCAAGATGAGTGCTTCCAGATCCTAAGGCACTCGATGCAACAGGGCTCCTGGAAGTCGGTGCTGGAGGCTCTGGCGGGGTGCACCCAGGAGGCCAGAACTGGACTTGAGCAACTATGGAAAGTCCGGGAGGAATTATCATTCTCGACATCTGGCCTTCTGCTCCATGGAGATCGGATTGTGGTGCCCCAATCGAAGGTGGACGAGGTGATCGCCTTGGCTCACCGTGGTTATCAGGGTGCCGCCAAGACCAAGGCACGCCTACGGCTGAAGGTGTGGTTCCCTGAGCTGGAACGCAAGGTGGATGACTTCATGGCGGCCTGTGTGTGGTGCCAGGCGGCATCTCCCCTGCAGCAGGAACCTGCAATAGAGACAATGCCTAGGGGGACCCGCCCTTGGGAAACTGTTCATGCGGACTTTGGATCCACCACCATGGGCACCCACTTCCTAGTTCTGGTTGACGAGTACTCGAGATACCCCGAGGTGGAGTTTGTGGACTCTGTGGCGTTCGAGCACGTTTTGGTGGCCGTGGAAAAGGTGTTTGCGGCCCATGGTTTCCCACGCACGCTGTGCTCGGACAATGGGGCGCCATTCCAGAGTGAAAGCTTCTCAGAGCTGATGGAGAGCTATGGGGTGGTGCACAGGAAGATCATGCCCCTCTGGCCCGGGCCAATGTTGAAGCAGAACCGCTTATGAGGACTCTAAATAAGACCTTTAGAATTGCTCAGGGACAGGGGCAGTCGCTCCAGAGAGCCCTGTACCAGTTTCTGAGGGCGTATCGCACCACGCCACATGCATCCACTGGAGTGGCCCCGGCGGAGGCATTTTTCAAGCGGTGTCCTCGGGGTTTGCTACCGGAGGTAGGAGAGAAAGAACCTGGGGTGATCAATGACCAACAGGTCGAGATGGACAGGCGGCTGAGGATCGAGCAAGAGAACATTCGGAGAGGGCTTCGCCCGCAGCGGCTGGAGCCTGGTGATGAGGTCCTCATTGGGAATAGGCATCCCCATGGGAAGCTCTCCCTACCGTATGAGCCAGAACCGCTGGATGTCGTCGCAGTCCGGGGATCCATGGTGACTGCATCGGACAGACGGTCGGCGGTAACTCGCAATGTGAGTTTCTTCAAGAAACTGCGGGATCCAAGAACTGATCCATCTCCTGATCCAGACCCAGGAGAAATCCCTGGGGACGAAGGGGAAACACCATGTCTGCCTGAGTCCCCGGCCCGAGGCATGGCCATGGACAGATCACCCGTGCCAGAGGTGAGCAAGAGGTACCCCGAGAGGGCTGGGCGAGGGAAACCTGCTCACCTCAGCGACTACGTGTTGGGTCACCTGGCTGATTGTCCTGACGATGAGTACTGTTAAGTAAGGGGACCCGGGTGGATGTCAATAAAGGGGTGTTTTGAACATGGGGTCTCGTGAAATGTTAAGTATTCGTTTTGGTGTGGTTTGCAGTGTCTAGTATTAGTATTGTTATTGTTCTCCCGGAAAAAGGAGGAGTGTGGCGCCGCCGCATGCAACATAAATAAACTGGGCGTTCCCGGCCGCATCAGAGCGACCGGGAAGCCCGAACCTAGAAGGACGTGTCTGTCTGAGTCCTTCGGTGCCGGGGTTTACGGCGATGTGCAGGGGGGCGCCAGCAACCCCCAACAGGTGGTGACATGTTCCCCACTTGATGACAGCTTGTATCAACTGTGTCAGGAGACGGTACCCATCCCTTGTCATGAATGCTCTTGAGGTTTGTTGCAAGTTTGAAGTGCACTCTGTTTGTGAGCACCACCTGTGTTGAAACATGCACTGACTTTGCTGCGTAGGGGCAAGACAATTCTTGCAGCACTCTGCGACATGCTCGTTGCTTCTGCCTCCTGGGTTTTTGTGCTCAATTCTTGCTGACCTTGCCTGCCTGGCATCGGTCTGTAGTTTCCAATTTTCTTTCTTTAGTCTGTCTTTCATTTTCCTGCTTCCATTACGTTCTCGACTTCCAGTTTTTGTCTGTCTCACTCCTTTCTCTTTACGTTCACCACTTCCCCCTATACGACCACTACTACGACTGCTGTTGCTACTACTGTGTGTATTGTTTTGTCCTTCTTCCCTTTTTATCTGATGAACATTTTCAGTAGAAGGACAACAACTGCAGTGCTGGTGGTACTTCTCCCTTGCATCATCACAGTTGAAGTATGGTTTTTTTGGTATGCAGTGATTATATCAAATACAAAACAACCAATGAAAAAATAATGAATGGAAAAACAACTAATACCAAAATTACTAATTCTGGAAAAAAACTCAAAATGGGGTTATGAGAGGGAATGGTGGTTTTGGGGGTGTGGGAAAAGTATTATATAAGAAAGGGGCAGAGCTTGAGGGAACCCCCCTAAAACAACGAAAACGTTTTGTTATTTGGGAGTTTGCTGTTTTTTATTCATTATGTTTTCATTAGTTATTATTTCATTAGTTATAATTGCAAGTAACTGGTTTTTCACGATAGCATCTTCATGATTCTTGACAGCCTTGCACATCCGGGTAATGGACTCAAGTTCTTCTGGGAGAAAGTACGTCAATGTTATAGGGCTTTTAACACAATCACCAATTTTCATCTTTAGGGAAGGGTTAACCTGGGAAAGAAAAGGTGCGATATCCCCAGATTCATCACAACACACACACACATATCCACTCACCCCTCCATCGCACACAATCCTTTGTTGTATGTGCAAGTGAAGGCTGGCTTCTTTGTCTTTTGAAACAAAGGATCGCTCGTAGAATAACTGAAATAAAATGCCATTGAAAACAAAAGCCATGCTTTTACTTTCAACACAGTTTGTATAATGTAAATAGAAGTGAAAACAGGAATAAATACAGCCATTCAGACACCTGGCATTCACTAACCTTTTAAGTATTCAGGTAGCAATAATCACTGTACACTGCAGAGAAAACTGTCAGCGACAGCACGTTTTTAACACTGGCAAAGTCACATTGTGATCTGCAAAAGCTACTGTCCACATTCAGGAAGAAGCTTGAACAGGAACATGATGCATTTGTTTTCATGTATGAAACAGTGACCATGTGCTGGAAGAATGTTTCAAAGTCAGGCCTTTTTGAAATAATTTCTTCATTCCATAATAATGGCCATTACCAAATTGTGTTTTCAAATAAAACAGTTTTCTTTTAAAAGATTGTTTTTTGAAAGAGACTGTGATTTCAATTTTCTTCACAGATCACCAGTGCAACAAATGAAAATCACTAATCATATATTTATCATATAATTTATGCTACAATTTATACTGATACTCACATCCCACATTTGCTTTACTCAATTGAGAGGTGTGACAGGGTTATGGGTGTGACCATGTCAAGAGAGAGGGGGCAGTTGCAGGGGCACCCGGGTCCCTGACATATCTGGAGCCATGCATGCTGTGATGAATCAGAGGTGATTCCCACGGAAACCCTGACCTGGGACCTTTCTTGTGTGAACAGGTAAAGGCAGATGCTTCCTGATCCTGACCCTGGGGGTGGTGTTCTGCTGTAGGATCACATGGGGGGACCAGGTCAGGAAACTGGGATGCATCCCTTAATAAATTGCCTAGAGACCCTACAATCTTAATGGCCTATTGTAAAATTGAACCATGTGAAGAAAGAAATAATGAGAACATTGGGGACTTCATGTCCCACAGTTATACCCTGATTATACCCAATTCTCGCTTCATTACAAAGTTCCCTAACTGTGCAGCTGTTTACTTGCTCGAGCCTCCCATTGAACTAAACTGGTAAGAGGCACACACGGACTGTACAACCAACTACTTTGCCTCTTTATACTACGTTTCATCTGCGTCAGTTTAGCCTCCTCGTGCACGCATGACACGGTAAAGCTATAACTCTATACCACTTTGCTGCATCCATGTTCAAGGCCGTAGTGTGCATTTTGCATCCAATTTAGATTTACATATCCCATTCTAAGTATGCAGGGTTCAGAACAACTCGTTCTTATACCTATCGCTGTTTCCTGCGTGACCGCGGCGCTTTAGCTCTGATACTAACCGCTCTCTGCAAGACCCATGTGTCTTTGTTGCTAGCCAGCCTGCTATCCCGCATACTGAGACCTATTTCACACTTCCTGCACGACAAACATGTATGTTGTAAAGGGACGCACTCTGTTAACACCTACTAGCTTGCATGCCCACTCCTGTACACCTCCCACTCACACCCACAGTAAATGCCTTGTTAACCCACACGACCATCATTAGTCATAACCTCCCAGTCTGCTGCTCGCGCAACCTGAATGCTTTCACCGACTATGCCGACAATCATGTGTAATCTGCCAATATAATCTGTTTCTGAAAGTTGATAGTCACGTGTAGCCATTCTTGCTGTAAACACACAGAATGCCTACTTCTGAAATGCTGGATGTCCAGTTTTGTACTTTTTGTTCTCTCGCACATTGTTAGCAACGTGACCCTCCCTACACCCACCCTACCCTTGCACATTGTCACCCACCCCGGTTTACTGTTAGATTCTTGAACTAGCCTCCTTTGTATTATAGTGTGCCTGAGCCTGTTGCTAATAATCTCGAATTCAGACCATTCTAGCATATGGTCAGTAACATGAACCAGTCTACTTTCCACACACTGGTACCGAAACTGCTAGAAATCTGAACCAGCTCTAACAACTGTTAGCCTCCTCTACCAGCCTACTGCGATCTATTGTGTGCCCTTAGCCCACTACTAGTTGAATCAGTCTTTGTTGCATATTGCTACTAACCTGAACTAACTATCTCTGCACACTGCTACCTGCCTGAATCATTGTGAGAAACCGGTACTAGCCCATTGTACCCCTGTGTTCATCAGACTATTTGGCAGCATCTTCCCACTGTGACTCTTTGTTCTGCCCTCCCTACCCACTGGCAGGAACACGCAACTAGCTAACTATCCCAGACTACATCGCTCCACTATGTATATGTCCAACATATACACTGTCCTAATAAGGACCATCCTGGACCTGATACTCCTAACTAGCTCCTCAAGCCTTTACTACTCACCGGAACTCTGCCCCACCATGACCGTCCAGCTGTCAGTACGCTCGACTACCCCAACCATCTCACCACCACACAACAATGTGAACCACACACACTCACAAGCCCTTAATGTTCACTGCACGTTCAGTCTATGCACAACCGCCTCCAGAAACCATAGACTCCGCTCCAGACTCACCAAGTTATTCAAACCCCTTGTCAGATCTATTAGCCAAACAAATACAAGAAAGACATACCTACCCACTAAACCTTCCAACACCCCATCCAACAGCACTCACCTCACCCCCACCACCGAACAACCTAAAGTGTCAACACAACAAATCACTTAATTTACCATCCATAAACTATTCCAACAATCAAGTCTCTTTTAATTCAACTGTGAAAATTGCCCGCATCTTAAGGGTGCCCTAATAAATACACAATCATTAGTGGCTCATGCTTCAGAGATTGCAGACCTGATACTGTTAGAAAAACTAGACTTCCTGGACATTACTGAATCATGGCTACACACAGCAGCCGGCCCCACCCTCTCACTTGCAGTCCCAGAGGATTACACAATACTCAGAGCTGACAGAACTGAGTCCTGTGGCGGTGGCATAGCCATAATACCCAAAAACAATCTAAACATGAGACTAGCCCCCTCTTCTGATGCTAAATCCTGTGAATCCCTGGTTGCCAAAGTAGCAATCTCCGGCTCAAAAACACTCACGATTCACTTGCTATATAGACCACCCGGCCCCACTACGTCCTTTGAGGAGGAACTAAACACTATCCTCTCTGACAACCTGAAAAACAACTCACAAGTCCTACTACTAGGCGATTTAAACCTGGGGTTTAATGACCCTAAAGATCAGTAAGCTGAAATAATCGCCAGCTCCATTGCAGAACTAGGTTTCAGCCAGAGAGTAACCATGCCCACCCACTTCAAAGGAAGAACACTTGATTGGGTGGCAGGCTACAACTGCAACATCTCCATTACGCCCATTACCCTCCAGTCATGGACTGACCACCACCTTCTAGTATTTTCACTAGAGGTTTTATCATCAGCCATCAGAAACACCCCACGGGCCCCAACCTTACCCACCGGGGAAAAAAAAGACATTACATCCGAGAAACTCTTGCCCCTAATACTACCAACTCCTTGCCAGAATCCACCCACCCTTCCATCCTAATCGAGGAATACAACAAAGTAATGTCAGAAGTGCTAGACTCCATTGACCCCAAGAACAAGAAAGAGTAAACCTAAATTGCACCTGAACTCCTGGTTATCCCCCCACCTCAAATCTCTGAGACTAGAAAAAAGGAAGAGTGAATCCATATGGAGACACCTACTGTCTGACGAGAATAAAACCAACCTCAATAAAATATCAACCCATTACAAGAAGGAAATAATCATAGCCAAACAAGATTCACATAACAAGAGAATCCTGCAAGCCAACTCGAGTATAAAAGAATTATTCATAATCTTGAAAGAACTTGAAATCCAATCCCGGTAACGGACACATGCGCTAAGGACAAAAACTGGTGCATTGTATTTCAAAAAGACTTAACCAACAAGGTGGCCACCCTACAAGATAAACTCACCAAAAAGAAATACCTCCTCCATACACCAACCACACAACCTCGCAAGCCTACCCTTAAAACAAATAACCGCTTCAACGTGACTAAAGACTCCATCTTAGAGGTGGAAAAAATGATCCTTACCTTAAAACCATCCCACTGCCAAGGAGACCCCTGCCCAGCCCAAATCAACAAAGATGCAGCCAGAGACTTGTCGCCATTTATTTCAAAACAAATCAATGCCTCCTTCTCCACCAGCATTATCCCCACCAACCTCAAGGAGTTCTGGGTACTCCTCTACTTAAAAAACAATCATTGGACCCTTCAATTCCCACTAATTACAGACCCATCACCACAGTCCCCTTCCCGCTGAAAATCCTTGACAGGATCGCATCTCCAAATCCAGAAATATCTCGGACACAACCATCTCTTGGGAGACCGTCAGTCTGGTTTCAGGCCCCAACATGGGACAGAAACAGCATTGATAGACCTCAAGACCCAAATCAACGGATTTAGGGACAATGGTAAAACTGCCCTATTGCTCCTGCTTGACCTATCAGCGGCTTTCAATCTGGTGGACCACAAAGTCCTCTCTAACCATCTAGACATGGCTGCACACTTCTCTCAGGAAGCAATAGGCTGGATACAATCCTTCCTGAATAACAGGACTATGCGTGTTTTCTCCCAATCAGCTTCAGCCTACCCCATTCCCATCACTTGGGGGGTGCCACAGGGCTCCTGTGTTTTACCCACCATGTACAATATATTCACAAATCCCCTTTTCGATGATCTTGATGATATTGGTATCACCTACACAAACTATGCAGATGATACCCAGATTCTCATACTGTTGACGGGTGATTATGACAAGGATTTGGCCTTGGTGAACAAGGTGTACCTCATCATCCAGGCATGGATGGCCACTCACCGTCTATGCCTGATGAAGACAAGACAGAACTCATCATACTTGGAACCACCCTTAATGTGAACAAACTAGGCCACAAATACTCCAGCTTCACTATCGATGGCATACCCATCAAAGTTGCCAAAGAAGTCGAAACCCTAGGCATATACTTAGACCCCACCCTTTACTTCAACAAACAAGTCAACACTTTGGTTTCAGCTACAGCTTACACCTGTAAGCTAATTAGAGCTGCCAGGCCCTTCCTCCCCTCGCACAGCTGCATTACTTTAGCCAGAGCACTAATTCTCTCAAAATTGGACTATTGTAATGCCTTATATCTGGGGGCCAACAAACACATCATTAACAAAATCCAGATTCTACAACATAATGCCCGTAAAGCGGCGCTGGGTATATACAAAAAAACACATCTCAGAGATAAGGAGAATTAACAACTGGCTCACTACCAACGACAAAATCATACTAAAAGTGACATCACTCATACATAAATGCCTAAACAATGCAGCACCATGCTATCTCTCAGATCGATTCAAAAGACAAACATCTATTCTCCCATCTATAACAGCCAAATCTAACTGCTTGACAATTCCTAGATTTAAACGAACCAAAATGGGAGGGTGCAGCTTCCCAGTCAAAGCTGCTCAATTTTGGAATTCCCTTCCCTCGGCCTTAAGGGCAGACCAAACCTACCCACACTTTAGACGTAACATCTTGAACAGGATTAAAGAAAATGACTGATAAACCTTTTTACACCTTGTATATACTCTCAAACGCCCCACTACAGACCAACCTCTCTGCATCCCTGTATATTCACCCTGCTCCACTGCATTACACTGCCACTTTGTACATAATATATCTTTTGTGACATTTCACCAACCACACCCTCTTGCACCTTTGCTCCCTACTACTGCTGCATATCCCTTTGACCATATCTATCTGTACTCTGGAAGGAGCCCCTAGGGGACCCTCGCGTAGTGGATACAAGGCAAATCACCACACATGGACTGACACGTCAGACACGGGGTTGTATTCCCAAAAGCTAGGGTTTATTGCAAAGCAAAAAGTCTCAGTTGGCCAACTCAGTCTCACGCCCCGCGATGTGTGTCTCCAGACCTCGAGGGACGCAAGAGGCAAATAACGTACATCAGTTACATATATACAAAATGGACATCCTGCAATCAGTCATGACATGTTCATTACGCCCATTGTACAGTTTCTTTGAACTGGGTCTTATGATTGACAATTTCAACGAATATGACACCTTCAAACGTCTATTTTAGCAACAATATGAAACATTACGAGTCTAGAGACATATTTCTTTGTTGAAAAGATCACAGTGCTTCTGTTCTTGCAGGCAAGCTGCGTACGGGGGAAGAGTCACATTCCAGGCCTTGCTATCTCCTATTTGCTATTCGTGTCCTGGGAGTCAGCTCGCTCTGCTGGGCTTAGGAAAGTGGGGCCGTAAGAAAAGCATAATTCAAGCCTTTAGCTGTTTCTTTCTAGCATTTCTGCCATATTAACGAGACTGGCTGGCATCAGTGAAATGATTAAATGCTGTGTTGCTCTCCTCCAAGGCTATATGCGGGAGGGGATTGGGCATTCCTCTCTGGGGCTGCCTACATTATGTTTCAACGAATAACTCCCGGCCTCGCGGCCTTGCTCTTTCGCTTTGAACAACAAAGTAATCAGTGAAGCAGAATAAGCAGAATAAGCAGAATAAGCTTTTGGCTAAGTAGTTTTGAACAAAAAGCAACGTTAGTGAACAAAATGGCGATTCTAGCTACATTAAAATGGCCGTACATTGGTCAAACTTATGATATGTTATGATATGGCATTTGTAACGCGCCTATAGACAAGTGTTTCAAGGCGCGACGAGGCAGGGGGGGGACAAGAGGAGACAGACAACGATCCTACTTGGCCAGGTGTCATTCAGATCGCGCAAGTGCAAGGGTAGAGGGGACTGGGAAAAAGTGCAAGGGGAAGAGAGAGGGGGAATGTGCTGTACATGGTTAGTAGAATACAAGATAAATAATAGGGCCAGCTGGTTGCAAGTGCAAGGAAAAGTGCAGGACATGGTTAGTAGAATACAAGATAAATAATAGGGCCAGCTGGTGGCAAGTGCAAGGTAAGTGCCGGGAGAAGGGGCTGTAGGATACAGAGACAGTCCCGTAGTGCAGGTAGGCAGTTGAGGGAAGAGTGGCTGGGCCAAGGACAGAGGTCGGAGAGTGGCCCGGTAGCAGATTCAGTCCAGGTTCAGTGTTTTTAGCAGGGGAGAGAGGGAGAGAAAGCAGAGGCAAAGAGGAAGGTTTTGAGGTGCTTCTTGAACCGGAGATGGTTCTCCTAAAGTTTCAGGGAGGCAGGAAGGCTGTTCCAGAGGGAGGCCCCTGTTGCTTGGAGAAGCGGCTGACCCTGAGGTAGTTGGAGGTGGATGAGCGAAGAGCTCGAGAAGGAAGATATTTCGGAAGAGAGAGTTGAAGGTATTTTGGCCCAAGGCCCCAGAAGGCCTTGTGTACAATGCAGAGGGTTTTGAACTTAATCCTTGCAGCCACTGGGAGCCAGTGTAGTGATTTCAGTCCTGGAGAGATACGGTCCTTTGGCTTGAGGCCAAGGACAAGTCTCGCAGTCCTGTTCTGGATAAGTTGCAAAGGGCAGAGAGTAGAGGCAGGAAGATTTAGATAGAGGCTGTTACAGTAGTCCAGCCTCGAGAGAACCAGGGCTCTGGAGACAGTGAGCTTCTGGGGGGAGGAGAGGAAGGGAAGGATACCTCTGAGGAGGTGTAGCTGGTAGTGTGACTTCTTAGAGACGTCAGATATGTGAGGAGAGAAAGAGAGTGTGGAGTCGAAGATGACTCCAAGGTTTTTTGCTTTGCAGGTAGGCTCAGGAAGAGGGCCAAGGGAGGCCGGCCAGAGAGCTGCAGGGAAGGAGGGAGTGGGTGCGCCGATAAGTAGAATCTCAGTCTTACTGGCATTAAGGCAGAGGTCATTGGCGGCACACCGTTCCTGCCGCCTGGTGTTCCTTATGAGTCTGTATTTCTGACGTTTAGTGCATGAGACGGTTGGTCGTCGGCCAATATGATACGTTGCCATTGGTCGTGAGAGGTATCTATTTTTCTAGATTGACAAACCCCTCCTTTTGGCCGATTGCCAAACGCCTTATCCATACATTGATGATGTGTCTGAATGATCTGAATTTGAATTTGAACCTGAATCTTGCATGCCACTATATGCCTCTTCATTCTCACCAATATTTATGGCCATGAATTGTTCTATTGTTTTCATTTCATGAGTATCTTTACGATCTTGGCCATGTGTTTGTTTTTGGGTTACCATATGCATACACTCTTCACTTATCTCAGTGCAAACTAGGGGCAGACAGTGTATGCAACAACAGCAAGTCATAAATATTCCGAACACTTCTACTAGTATTGCAATTAACTTCCATCCCCACGCACGTAATATTTCCCAGAACCAAGACCCTGCCTCCCAGTTCCCATTCATGGTATGGAGTTCAGAACTCAGGGCGTGTAACTTTCTTATCGCTTCAAAAATCGTAGGGGAGGAGTCATTTCCGAATACGCAGCAGGCTGATCCCACGATTTTGCAAACCCCCCACGATCAATCAGGATTACATCAAGAGCCATTCTATTTTGCAACGTCATTAATCTTATCCCCTTTTCTTCTAGCGTCATGTTGTATAGTATATCTGTTGTTATGTTTAATGTATTCTCTAATATTCTGATAGTTGCCTTATGTTATAGGAATTTATTGCTTGGGCCAGAAATGGTACCAATGATTTTGCTAAGTCTTCTGTAATCAAAGCGTCTTCTGTACTTCTTCGCGGCCTAGATCTGGATAGCCTAGCTACATCTGCTGTCTCCAATAGGAACACTCCTGGGAACAGTAGCCCCAAATAACATGTGCCTCCCCAGTTTCTAGGTAACCAGGGATACGCTTTTTCTCCGCATATAAAATAAACGCGATCACCTACATACACTGGTTCTACTTCTCTTTTGAGAACCGCTGTATTCATGCAACCAATAAATGTTTCTACTGAATAGGAGCCTTTCTTCTTTAGGCAACAAGAGACAGTTTGTGGGCTATAATTCACTTTATAGGAAGGAGGCATTGCATCTTTATTTTCTTCTGCTCTAACACAAAACATGATTACTGATGTTTTGGATGGTGGAAACAATCTATCTCGTCGTACAGGTTTAGGCGTAGGCTTTTATATTAACATTCGTGCTTTATGAAATATAGAACAGCCTACGGGTCTCATAATTATTTCCTCAAATTCATTCATGTTTGTTTTATCTAATTGACCTGTATCACTCTTATTCCATTTCCCATAAAATAATGCACTCAGTGATGCACTGCATGCAGAACTTAATGGTAATGGCTACACATACCAACCTATTCCCTTCCCAGCATGCTGCGGTAAACGGGCGCATACCCAGCAATTATTTTTCTTTGAAATTGCATGTGTCATGTTCATTATGAGCAATAGGGTATTATTCCCATCTCTTTCTTTGTGCCTCTCTTCCATTGGGGACAAGGTGTAAGTAATTACATGAACCGGGCTTTCAGTGGTGGAGATATTAATTACCGGCAAGAGCATATTCAATGGGTGCGTTGCTTCCACGTACCATAGTATCAACGCTGTCATTATTGGTGCTAACATACTCATAACACACATAACTATCGTTAAGATCAGCATACAGTTTTTTCGACAATGCGTTTTTTCTAACTTTTCAGTCTTTATACCTAATTTGTTATCAGCAGCGGTGCAGGAAGAGGCTAAACCTGGTTCTGGCATTCTCTCTCTCACAGTCCTTCTTCTTCCGCAGTGGTCGTTGTGAATATCTCTCCTTGTGGCACTCGTCCGAATGTCAATAAGTTCGATAAATGTCAGCAATTCATTCTGCCAGTTCTTAGCAGCCTGGACTGCTTACTCGTTTAGGCAAGATCATTAGGCATTTGCATGTTGCTCAAAAGAACTCCAGAGCAGTTTATCAATTGCCTTTGTACCATGTGCACCCCGCTTGTTTACTCGGGTTCCGGACACATGGATTTTTATGATCGCACCGAGGAGCCGCGAGCCTTGAGTTGCCCGATTTGCACATCTCTCACGCTTCTCTCCTCTAGACCTCCAGTTCCCTCTCCATCCGTGATGGGAACCAGAGGCAATGATGAAAGATCAATGAAATACAGATTCAATCACTCCTTCTTTCGAAGCCGCAGATTGTACCGTTTAGCTCCTGGTACAGTGTGGTCAATGAATAGTGCCGGTGCACTCCCAGACTCAAACTCAGAGTCTTGTGGCACAATAACAAGTGGCTGTGGGCGCCGCAGCGGTGATGCAGATTTCGTTTCAGGCAGTGGCACAATGGCAGATGCTGGTGGGTGCCAAAGTGGTACACGCTTTGTGTTGGCCCGCAGTGATGCAGATTCAGCTGGCCAATGTTGGGGCACTCTTTGCCCTTTCTCCTTTATAGCAATCCTTTCAGGCTTCGGTTCCAGCTTCACTTCAGGTTTAGGCAGATTCTGTAGTAAGGGACTGGCAACAGTTTCTTTCGATCTGGAGCTGCTGTTTCTTTCTGGTCGTCTCGGTCAGGCAAGTCTTTCAGCGTTGGTGGGATCTTTTTAGCGTGCGTGGCATGGATCCATGCCTTCCTCCCATCCACTCGAATCGCTGTTTGCGTTGCCAGAAATGCTTGATAGGGGCCACGCCATCTGGGTCCTAAGATGTCTTTCGTTCAAAGTTTTTAAGCAGCACCCAGTTTCCTGGCTCCAGCGCGCGCCCCGGACCAGTATACCTCACGGGTAAAGCCTCCTGCACCTGCTGATGAATCAAACGCAGTTTCTGTATTAAAAGTCCACAATAAGTACTAAGCACAGGATGCTCAACTTCACAAAGTCGCTTAGGCTGATGTGCGCACCAAACATTCGCCGGCCTCCCCATGACAATTTCATACGGGGAGAGCCTAGTTCTTGCCTGTACTGACGTGCGCATGCACAATAGCACTAATGGTAATGCGTCCACCCAACTCAACTTGCTTCCTGCACATATTTTACTGATCTTAGATTTTAAGATTCCATTATGACGTTCAATAAGACCGGCCAAACTCAGATGTCTCGAACTATGGAATCGCTTATCAATCTGGAGACCTGCACATATCTGTAATATCACTGCGCCCACAAAATGTGGACCGTTATCTGACCATACGACACGGGGCAGGCCTGAATAAGGAAAAATATTCCTTTAGCATTACTTTTTCCGTGCTCATTGCCATGCAGTCCTTTAAAGGATATGCTTCCACCCATTTGCTGAATGCACATATTACCACTAGAACATATTTCAAGTTTTGGCATCGCTCCATTTCTATGAAATCAAAATGGATTACCTCAAAAGGCATAGAGGGAGGGCCAAAACTTCTTGTCGGAGTCACCGTTCCCTTTCCAACATTGTGCTGTAAGCACGTGATGCAGTTCTGGACCAACCTCTCTGCATTCTTTTTTATGTTTACATTCTCCCATACCGTAGCTAGATGCTGGATTATTTTCTTGGCACATATGTGGGTAGGCCTGTGGGCCATTGTAACCATTGCATTTACATAGGAATTAGGCAACATCCAATTTTTAGTTCTCTTGTCCACCCAACAACCCTCCAAATTTAATTCAGCAGAGCCCTCAGCCCACCCTTGTATCTCATCAGTAGTATCTTCGGCCTGCATTTCTTTGACAGTGGCAATCCCATCTTCTATCATGCAAGGCACTTCCTCAGACTGTACTGTCATCATTTTGGTATTTAAATCAGTGGCAGTTTGTTTCGCAATCCTGTCTGCAAATGCGTTTCCCTCTCCCACTTTACATGTCACTCTTTTATGCGCCTCGCATTTCACTATTGCTAGGTCCTTTTGAAACGTGAGTGCAGACAGCAATCGTACAATCAAAGGGCCATGTTGGATTCTGGCCCCATGTGATGTCAAGAAACCCCTCTCTGCCCAGAGTCGGCCAAAGTTATGAACCACGCCAAAGGCGTACTGGCTTTCAGTATATATGTTCACGTTAAAATTCTCAGAAATCTCACAGGCTCTGGTCAAGGCTATTATTTCTGCGGCTTGTGCCGAGTTGTAGGGGATTCTTTTACTTTCTACAATGCTCTCTAGGGTAGTGATAGTGTAGGTGGCAGTTGATGTGCCATCAGGTAATTCAAAATAAGAGCCGTCACAAAATAACTCTCCATTTGGCTCTTTCTGTGGAGTGTCACTTAAATCAACTCTCCCCTTCGTTTCTTCCTCAGTAACCATTAAACAGTCATGGGGAGGTGATTCGTTGTCACCAAGTTCCTCTGTGGGCAGTGGCATTAGTTCTGCTGGATTCAAAGCGCTACACCTCATAATTTGGATGTGGGGCACGAATAAGATGATTTCATATTTAGTCAGTCTAGCAGAGGTGAGGTGTTGCGTCTGTGTTCTATTTAGCAGAATGTCTATTGCATGTGGCACCATCAAAATTAAAGTGTGCTCCAATACTATCCCTTCCGTTTGTTACACTGACGCAGCAGCCGCTGCAACAGCTCACAAACATCATGGCAGTGCGCGCGCTACAGGGTCCAGCGCGGAAGAGAAATAGCTGCATGGCCTATTTCTTCCACCTTGTTCCTGTGTCAAAACAACCAATGCATATCCTTCACTTTCGCATACAAACAGTCTAAAAATCTTCTCATAATTTGGTGTGCCAAAACTGGAGCAGAACATAATGCAATTTTCAACAACTCAAATGCTCTCTGACATTCTTCATTTCACTGCAAAGGCATCACAGCATCCTTTTTCGTCAATGCCACCATTGGTTTCACAATTAACACAAAGTTTCCAATCCACTGCCGGCAATAAGAAGCCATGCCTATTATGGCTCTGACTCCTTTCTGTGTTTTTGGAACAGGCATACCAGAAACACTCTCTATTCGCTCTCGCACTAGTCTTCTCCCTTCTTTCGAAAGTAAGTAACCCAAATACGCCACTTCCTTTCAACAATACTGACGTTTTTTCAAGCTGGCTTTGTGGCCATGCACTGCTAAGTGTGTTAATAGTAAAATGGTACTTTCTTTACAAATCTTCTCTGTGTCTGCAGCGATCAACAGATCATCTATATATTGTAGCAATACACAACCTGTTGGTAGATTTAGCATATCTAGTTTTTCCTTCAATGCCCTGCTGTAAATACTCGGACTTTCCGTGTAGCCTTGTGGAATGCGCGTGAATGTGAATGACCGTCCTCCTAAAGTGAACGCAAACAAATATCTACTGTCCTTGCTCACTGGAATACTAAAGAAAGCATTATTTAAGTCAATCACGCTAAAGTATTCTGCTGATCCAGGTATTATTGTCAAAATGGTGGTGACGTCTGGCACTAAGGGAAATTGAGGGTCGTCTACCTTGTTTAACGCACGCAGATCAATTATGAAATGATAGGGTACCTTGTTATCTCCTTTCTTGTATACCGGAAGAACGGGGTTGTTGCATGTACTACCTGCAATTTCCTCAATTACCCCTAATTTCGCCAAATCTGAAACAATCCTTATCAATCCTTGCTCTTCGTCAGCAGAAATTCTGTACTGTGGAATACGCGGCAGCGTGACCCCTTCTTTCAAAATCACTTTTACTGGCTCTATCTTTAAGTAACCCACATCATTGTCATGTATTGCCCATATACAGATTGGCATCTTACTCAACTCTCCTGGCAAGGGTTTAGACAAAAATTCAGACACCTGTGCATCTTGTGGACAAATTGTTAAAAACACACCATCGGGAGAGCAATGAATAACTGCACCTAGTTTTTTCAATAAATGAAATCCCAAAAGGTTTTCTCCACAATTATCTGTTAAGAGAAATGGACAATGCTCAGTGAATGGACCTATTGTTACTGGCAGTGATTGGGACACTGGGTTAATTGTACCTGCAAACCCTACAGAAATATTCTTTTGCCCTGACAGTGGTATATCTGGAACCAAGTGGTGATCTATTGAACACTTCTGCGCTCCCGTATCTACAAGAAAACGGTGCTCTGTATCCCCGACTCTCATCTCTACATGGGGTCCTTTCTGATTCACGGTAATAGACACTGGTTCCGACCGTTGTCTTGGGCTGTCCTATTGAAGGAATAACACATCGTCCGATGTGTAATAACTGCTATTGCTGTAATACGCATTTTTTTGTGTATCGAAAATGTTCCCATCCCTTCCTCTAGCTCCCCCATTCTGATTATTTCCATGTTGTTGATTACTCTGGCCCTGACTCTGGTTGGTAGTGTTCTGATGCTGAGCTTGATTCTGACCTCCTTGGTTACTTTGGTGCTGCTGCATATTATTTCTATTCGGTCCATTTGCTCCTGGGTGCCCCCGGTGCTGTCTTCTCTGACCACCACCAGTTCTATTTTGCAAATGTGGGCATTTCGCTCTCCAGTGCCCTTCCTCTTTGCAGTATGCACACTGAATTTGCCCCAACGGTCCTCCATGCATATTTGAATTACTCCTTCTTTGTGTGTTCCGCCTCCCTCTGTTGTGTCCCGCTACTTGCTGAAGTAGCACTCTCGTCTTCAATAAGCATGCTCTCAAATCCTCCCCCACCTGTTTTAACAATAATAACTCATCAACAATCGCCTTTTGCGTCCCCCCTTTCCCAGCGTCCTGGCTTCTATACCCAGGTGGGGTAAACATTTCAGCATATTCATTATCAAGTTCATTTTTTAGCTCAAAAAGTCCATATACATGTTCCCTTACTTCTTCATCTCTTTCTCTACAACGTGCTAATGCATTTAAATCTAACAAACGTTGTGGCGGTAATTTCCCAATTAACTGTTTCCATCTTCTCACTAAATATTCACCCATGCATTCCAACACTACCTGTCTTTCATTGCTTCTTCGGAAGTCATACATCGAGTCCAATGCTGCCATCCCATTGTTCCCATCCATATACATCTCTGTGTGAACTTGCAATTCCTGCTTCGTCTCTTTGCTGATCGCACTGTGGGTCACTCTTGTGCATCCACTTTGTACAGTCCCATCTCTCGCCTCCGTTTTTCAAGTTCAACCGCGGGTGGGCTGGACGGCACTGTGTCTGTTTCTAGGGCGAGAGGTGCGGATGGGATAACAGGAACGGGAAGTGACTGTTGTGGTACTGGCTGGCTAATGGGAGGTGCTATGTGCACAGTCTGTGGCTGTGCTAGGATTTGAACAATTGGGAGGGGTGCGGGGGCAACAGGAGGGGGCTGAACAATGGTTCCTGACGCGCTTGTTTTACTTTCTGGTCTTGGACCCCGCTTTGTATCGGTCAACACTTTTTATATTAAATCATCTGCTATATGCAATTATCGTTGTGGGTATATTCTTTCTATGTTCAACTGTTCGCGTCTACCTGTCCTTCTCAGACTCTCAGTCCACTCCTCCTCCTCCTTTTCCTCCGCTTTCTCAGTTTTTGATTTATGCCTGCGTGCATGTTTCTCTCTACTTTTCCAACGAAGCATAGCTTCCCTTCTCCAGTCCCTAAGGATATCAAATGCTGCAGGACGTACTTTCTTTCTTATCAACACCTTCTCCAAATTATCTATTCTCTCAATCTCAAAACTCCCATTAATCGGCCACTGAACATCTTCTTGGTTTCTGGTTTGCTTATGCCAAATCTCACAGAACATTATCACACCCACACCATTCTTTACATACATCTCGTACGCTGGCTTTCCCCCAGGTGGCGAAACTTGGCCATCTTCCAAAGATTGTCCACCGCAGCGGACAAACCCCGCTAGGGTGGACAATACCCCAGGCATGTTTTAACCTTACACTTGGCTAATCAACCTTACACTGGGCGTTTGATTTTGCAAAGTCAACTCTCAACCAATATCAGGGCTATTTCGAAAAGGGGTACGACTCACCTGATAAGTCAATTTGTCTTCCAAGACACAATTCGTCCGTATACTGACGCAACCAATGACGTCGTGTCTGCGTCTCTTGGCTCAGCCTCATTTCGGGACCATCGCCTCCTTGTTCTCTGGCCGGGTACGTCGATCAGGGATCAGATGTGTGCAGATCTGCATAGGAGTCTCATCACTTACACAGGGGCGCCCCGAACACCTCTTGATCCCGGCTCGATCGCCCTGTCCTCGCCGTTCTCTCCGCCTTTCTTATCTTACAATGTACACAATGGAACAAGTGGGGGAGGGTCCCTATTCGGGCGCCATCTTGAAGGTGCCCCTAGGGGACCCTCGCGTAGTGGAAACAAGGCAAATCACCACACACGAACTGACACGTCAGACACGAGGTTGTATTCCCAAAAGCTAGGGTTTATTGCAAAGTAAAAGTCTCAGTTGGCCAACTCGGTCTCACGCCCCGTGACGTGTGTCTCCAGACCTCGAGGGACGCAAGAGGCAAATAACGTACATCAGTTACATATATACAAAATGGACATCCTGCAATCAGTCATGACATGTTCATTACGCCCATTGTACCGTTTCTTTGAACTGGGTCTGATGATTGACAATTTCGACGAATATGACACCTTCAAACGTCTATTTTAGCAACAATATGCAACATTGCGAGTCTAGAGACATATTTCTTTGTTGAACAGAACACAGTGCTTCTGTTCTTGCAGGCAAGCTGCATACAGGGGAAGAGTCGCATTGCAGGCCTTGCTATCTCCTATTTGCTATTTGTGCCCTGGGAGTCAGCTCGCTCTGCTGGGCTTTGGAAAGGGGGGGCATAAGAAAAGCATAATTCAAGCCTTTAGCTGTTTCTTTCTAGCATTTCTACCATATTAACGAGACTGGCTGGCATCAGTGAAATGATTAAATGCCGTGTTGCTCTCCTCCAAGGCTATATGCAGGAGGGGATTGGGCATTCGTCTCTGGGGCTGCCTACATTATGTTTCAACGAATAACTCCAGGCCTCGCAGCCTTGCTCTTTCGCTTTGAACAACAAGGTAATCAATGAAGCAGAATAAGCAGAATAAGCTTTTGGCTAAGTAGTTTTGAACAAAAAGCAATGAGCACACGTTAGTGAACAAAATGGCGATTCTAGCTACATCAAAATGGCCGCACATTGGTCAAATTTATGAGTCTGTATTTCTGACGTTTAGTGCATGACACGGTTGGCCGTCGGCCAATATGATACATTGCCATTGGTCGTGAGAGGTATCTATTTTTCTAGACTAACACTCTTTGCCTTGCTTTTGTATTTGTAAAATACTGTTATATATACTGCATAGCACTGTAAGCAAGCTGAAAATATTCTTGTAACTCTCTGCGCCCTGATACCCTGGCATGCATTATAAATAATAAAAACAAACAAACAAACAAACAAACAAACAAACAAACAAACAGTGCTCTAGGTACGGGAGGACAAAGAGGGTCTCAGATGCACTACCTGCAAGATGCAGTTTAGTGGTACTAATGACCCACACCTGAGCAGGACATTTTAATATATAAGGCCCCTTCAGGTGCAGGCCATTAGAACAAGAGGGTGGAGTTTCAGAGACCACCCGTTGCAGTTGCAGGAAAAGCAGTAGTGGAAGAAGGAGGGAGTCGCCGGAGCCACTGCTATTGTTGAAACTGAGAGGGGTTTCCAGGTTCATGACTTGAATTGCAAAGGTCACACAGTGGGAAGCTGCATTGTGCCAACCTTTCCTCCTGGAGAGAGAGGCTGCCCTGCTGGTATGCAGTATCCCTTTGACTGGCGAGTAACAGTGATCAGTAGGAGTGAGGGAGGCTCCTTCCTGTTCGGTGCAGCAGTAGGACTCGAGAAGCAGCCTACCGTGAAAACAGAGGCAGAAGACGAAGCACAGTGAGCAGATGCAGTGGTTTGCACGAACGCGAGTACAGAAGCCAGGGAGTTTACCAGTAAAGGGTAATCCGGGCATGCTCCATATGCAACCGCTGACCATTGAAAATCATTTTGAATACCAAATCAATATGAAGAAAGCATGCTGTCGAAATACGAACTTTGCAAAGAGGCAAGACAAGAAAGATTGCAATCAGTGTTATAAAAGTCAGCAGCAGCTCCAAAGTAAAGTAGGGGCAATACAGAAGCAAGCTAATCAAAACCAGTCTTGCCAAAAGCCAATTAATTACCAACACCAATGCCAAAGAAAAGAAGGGGCAATACAGAAACAATCTAATCATAACCAGCATTGCCAAAGTAACGAGGTGGCAATCCTTTACAGAGCGTATAAATGATGTTGGTTGAATGACAGGGGAACAGGACGATTCTAACTTTTGTTGCCAGAATAAAGAATATTACACAAATGGGAATTAACGAGAGTGTCTCCTTTCTATGTGGAATGAGACATCAAACACCAATCCCACCAACCCAAAACAGACTACAATGAGCAGTGGTGCAGCAGCAGAAGAACTGCAGCTGGCAATGGAATGCAAGGGGACAGACTCAACACTTGTTTATACAGAGGCTTGCTCAGGAGAGGACAAATTCCAAATGCAAACAGCCCTTCTGAACACATGGCCCGCTGCATGAAAATGGAGACTGAAAGAGGGTGAGAGTAAAAGGCTTTTTAAAAACTTCCAGGGGAAGTCCTGGCTTCAATGGTATAGCTCAAATTAAGATTGGCCCAGGAGAGTAATGACATAGCGGACTCACTGAACCAATGGGATCCAGGGGCTCTTAAGCTGCAAAGGGAGGGCTATAAAATTCCAGCAGTTTCATTAAAAAGTGAAAGGTTTACCAGACAGGCTGGAAGTGGAGGTGGGTGAAGAGACCAGTGAGGAGGGTGTAGTAGGTGGAGAAGGAGATGGAGGAGACTCTTGAGTGCTTTGGGAGAGCAAAGGTACAGTGCAACCTCTTACAGGATGGTACCAATTGGGTTGTAAATGAGTGAGTGGGAGTTGGACTGAAAAGACATTTGGATGGAGAACAGAAATGGGGTGAGAATACACGAGAGAGAGAGAGGTTGTGTGTGTGAGAGAGAGAGGAAGTGAGAGGCAGGAGGGTAGAGGAGAACAGAGCAGGGTTAGATTTTGAAACAAGGTGTTTTGGAGGAGGTGGTAGATCAGAAGGGAGTTGGTGAGCGGAGACAGGAGGGTGGAAGGAAGTCGAGCAGTAAGACCAGGGGACAGCTGTGGAATGAGAGTGAGGGGGAGGGATAAGTGCAGGAAATTGGTATATGGAAACGGATGGGATCAGTTGGGTGAAAGAGACAGGAGAAGCAGAAGAGAACAGTAATACCAGAGGGCAGAGTGTGTTGAGAGAGAGAGAGAGAGAGAGAGAGAGAGAGAGAGAGAGAGAGAGAGAGAGAGAGGGGAGAGTGGGAGTGAAAGAGACTGAGTGAAAGTGAGAGAGAGACAGACATAAGGAGGGCGATGAGATAAGAGAGGAGACAGGTGAGTGAGAAGGTGGTGAAGAGACAGCCCCTGGGAGAAGGGTGCCAGAACAACTGGACTTCCCCTTTAGGTCATTATGGTAGTCCCTGAGAAGGTCTGTCAGATATGGCTATACTAATTAGTAAGGGTAACCTGACTATAGTCAACTGAATTTGGGGTGAATCATGATGAAATAGGGAACCTGGTTCCTTCCTGGTTGCCGCTCTTTTCCCCACTTAGCAAGCCCTGCCGGTGCCTTCCTGGTTTCTTCTCTTTTTCCCTAGTTAAGGAGTCCTCCAGCCTCTTTTCCTTTGCAGATGGGGAGCAGGTGCAAGTAGATCTTGGTCACCTACCCTAAGCCCCACCCATCTGGTGCCTTCCTGGTTTGTGCTCTTTTCCCCACTTAGCAAGCCCCGCCCACCTGGTGCCTTCCTGGTTGCCGCTCTTTTTCCCTACTCAAGGAGCCCTCCAGCCTCTTTTCCTTTGCAGATGGGGAGCAGGTGCATGTGGATCTTGGTCACATGGCCTAAGCCCCCACGCACCTTCTTAGCACTGCCTGTTCCTTCCTGCTCTTAACTCTTAGACTAAGGGCGTATCTAGCCCGGGCATCCACAGTTAAGGGCAGTCTAAGAAAAGGGCAATTTCCGTGTTGACCAGTTCGGACCAGGAGGATCCAGGGTCCAAACCCCTGCTCAGACACCAGGTAAGCATGCACCCACATGTGCTTACTCTCTCTGCCCCCACAGGCATCCCCACCCCTCTGGTTTTCCTGTGATGTTCCCTTGTGCCCCTCATCCCCTTCTGGCACACAGGTGTTGCCTGTTTTGCTTCATTCTTCTATCCTGCTCCTCCCCCTCTGGTGCCTCCAGCCTACTTCTGCAGGAGTCTGTCTGTCCTGATACATTCTGGTTTCACCATTACCGTCTTGTGGCCAATGCTGGATTTGACTTTTATGGACTTCATTGATTCACCGTGCATCACCCTTTCTCATGGTGGCCCTGAATCTTGCTGTTCCCATCTTCATCTTGTATCCAGGCTCACAACATTATGGGCCTCATTACACGGTAGGCGCTAAGGGATTACCGGCACCGGTAAGGTCACCAGTGCCGGTAATCCCTTAGCGCCCTACTACGAGGTCCCAGAGGGGACCCACTGAGGGACTTCAGAGCTAATAACGGTACCGCAAATTGCAACCGTTATTAGCTCCTTCCCCATTCCCATTGATGCCTATGGGGGCTCAAATGGGAATGGAGAATGGTATTTGGAATGGGGATTTACCGGGTCCTCCAGGGTCGGAATGACCCGGTAAGTCCCCATACCGCCTACCCGTACCCGGTATGCGGTAAGGGAGTAGCCATGCCGCTAATAGGTTACCTCCTACAGTGTAATGAGGCCCTATGTGTTTATACTGACTTCTGCAATTGTATTTGCTCTCCTCTCTTGCTTCTCCACTCTATTTGACTGCTTACTCTCTGTTCTCTCCTCCTCTCCCTTTCTCCCTTTTCCTATCTCCTCCTCTCCTCCCCTTACTTTCTACTATGCACTTACTCTATCAGAATTGTTTCTGGACCTAGTATGCTAGCAACCTCGTCTGTCTCCTCCCCCATGCACTTGCCCCCCCCCCCAGGTACTATCTGAAATGTCGTCAGGCCTAGTACAATAGTCACTTGTTTTGTCCCTGCCCTCCCTTTCTGCACCCCTCTCCCTCACCTTTTGTTTTTCTCCGGCTCTACCAGAAATGTTGTCAGGCCTAGTACAGTAGTCGCCTGTCTGTTTCCATTTCCTTCCCGCTCTCCCCATCCTTTCCTTATCTAAGTCTTAGCTCTTGCGCTATCTGAAATGTCGTCCGGCCGAGTACAATAGTTAATTTCACATCCTTACTGTTCATGGCCTGTAAAAATGTCATTGTATTTTCCCTTGTTCCCTCCCTTGCCTTGAAGCGCTTTGAAACACATTGCATATAGGCGCTATATGAATAAACTATCATAAGCTGGACTTGGGAGGTGGGTGCCCCCTTCAATGTTGAGGAAAAGGGTGGATTGACCACCCCAAGAACCTGGAACCCAATTGCATGGCATACATGTTTTTATAGTAAATGTTGAAACATATTAGCTGTTGTTGTGTTGTACATTTAGCACAATTTTGCAGATGCCTGGTTTCCCACCTAGTTCCTGTGCACTTGCTAACCTACAATGTCGGACAGCACAGCCCATAATGCAATCAGTTGCAGTTCAAAAAGAAATCACAAAACATTTCTCTAGGATAACTTTTATCTCATACAGCCACCATGAATTGTCTACGTTTTTCAGGCAAAGTTACAAATATGAATGAGCTAAGTGGTCAGATGCCCCCACATAATCAGCACAAAACTGTAGCCTGACTGTTTAATGCCAGTCATCACGGGATGGCACCGTTGGCAAGGCCACATACCAGCATGATTGTGTCACAGATAGATGTGGACTATACATACAGGAAGCCACTCAGGAGGATGGTTTAGCATGCCACATTCTGGGAATGTCTGGGGCATGAGAATGGAAAAGAAAAAAAAGACAAATGAAAAATTCTGGTCCTCCCATCCAGATATTTGGCATTAAAACCAATACAAAGAACAACAAGATAATCCACCACAAGAAATACATCACCACAGAAAGTACTAGGTATTGGCATGTATATCAGGAATACAAACAGAGCCAGTGAGACACAATCATTTTTGCTGTGTTTTAATTGTGGAAATAAATCCAACGAGTCAACTGCCACCTAAGGGTTACAGGGAGCTAGGTGGTAGGCCCAGACTAGAGCCACATCCAGTGTCACAAGCCACCTGCCTATTACCAAAATATTAGCTACTTGAACAGAGTTCAAGAGGCAAACATGTAGCCAAGATACAATTTACAGCATAGTAATGGGTCTGATTCCAATTCTACCCCACAAACCTATGCAAGAATTACTGCTTAAGGTAACTGCAGCCCTGCAGAAAAGCCGTAATCACCCCAGTTAGTTTGGATTGGAAGGAATCAAAATTATGCGCACCTACCTGATCATAATCCTAGGAATTCTAACAAAATTTGGTAATGGCTCAATCCAGTCTATACCCAGATTTCAGTGGATTGAATTTAGAGATGAAGGGATATACCATAGTCCATGGAGCTATGTACAAATGTTCACAGTAAAGGCTGGAGCATTCTTTGTCAGTCAGCAAAATATTCTGCAGCCTTTGTTGTAAGACAAAACTAAGGGGGTAATTCATAGAATCCAGCGCACAAGTGGCGCACGCGGCTGGCGCGCAGTGTGCGCGTGCGAATCCCTGCGCCAGCCGCGTGCGCTAAAATCCAATTCCGCGCACAGCGTATTCATGGATTCCAGCCACCAAAACCAGCCGTGGCGCACAGTGGCGCAGCGACCCTGCAGCAGCGCCACTTACGCCCCCAAGAACGCCTCTGGCGCATGGAAAAGCCATCAATATACCCAATCCAGCGCAAAGGGCTGCGCCAACCCTGTACCAGCACAGCAAGCGGGCTACGTGTATCACTGGGGTGCGCGGGAAGTACCTCACGCGATTGGCCCCGTGCGAGCAGGGTACGCGTATTTCAGGGGTGCGCGGGAAGTTCCACATGCAATTTCATCATGGTACGTGTATATCAGGGGTGCGCGGGAATTTCCACACGCGATTGGGCCCGTGTGAGCAGGGTACGCATATCTCAGGGGTGCGCGGGAAGTTCCACACGCGATTCCATCAGGGTACGTGTATTTCGGGGTGCGCGTGAAGTTCCACACGCGATATCAGCAGGGTACGTGTATTTCAGGGTGCAGGGGAAGTTACACACGTGATTTCCGCAGGGTACGTGTATTTCAGGGGTGCGTGTGAAGTTCCACACGCGATATCAGCAGGGTACGTGAATTTCAGGGTGCAGGGGAAGTTACACACACGATTCCAGCAGGGTACGTGTATTTCAGGGGTGCGCAGGAATTTCCACATGCGATTGGGCCCGTGCGAGCAGGGTACGCGTATCTCAGGAGTGCGCGCGAAGTTCCACACGCGATTCCATCAGGGTACGTGTATTTCGGGGTGCGCGTGAAGTTCCACACGCGATATCAGCAGGGTACGTGTATTTCAGGGTGCAGGGGAAGTTACACACGCGATTTCCGCAGGGTACGTGTATTTCAGGGGTGCGCGTGAAGTTCCACACGCGATATCAGCAGGGTACGTGTATTTCAGGGTGCAGGGGAAGTTACACACGCGATTCCAGCAGGGTACGTGTATTTCAGGGGTGTGCGCGAATTTCCACACGCGATTGCGCCCGTGCGAGCAGGGTACGCGTATCTCAGGGGTGCGCGGGAAGTTCCACACGCGATTCCATCAGGGTACGTGTATTTTAGGGTGCGGGGGAAGTTTCACATGCAAAATCAGCAGGGTACGTGTATTCAGGGGTGCGCGGGAAGTTCCACACGCGATTCCATCAGGGTACGTGTATTTCAGGGTGCAGGGGAAGTTACACACGCGAAATCAGCAGGGTACGTGTATTCCAGGGGTGCGTGTGAAGTTCCACACGCGATTCCATCAGGGTACGTGTATTTCAGGGTGCAGGGGAAGTTACACACGTAAAATCAGCAGGGTACGTGTATTCCAGGGGTGCGCGTGAAGTTCCGCACGCGATTCCATCAGAGTACGTGTATTTCAGGGTGCAGGGGAAGTTACACACGCGATTTCAGCAGGGTACGTGTTTTTCAGGGGTGCGCGTGAAGTTCCACACGCGATATCAGCAGGGTACGTGTATTTCAGGGTGCAGGGGAAGTTACACACATGACTTCCGCAGGGTACGTGTTTTTCAGGGGTGCGCGGGAAGTTCCACACGCGATTCCATCAGGGTACGTGTATTTCAGGGTGCAGGGGAAGTTACACACACAAAATCAGCAGGGTACATGTATTGCAGGGGTGCGCGGGAAGTTCCACACGCGATTCCATCAGGGTACGTGTATTTCAGGGTGCGGGGGAAGTTGGACACGTGATTCCATCAGGGTACGTGTATTACAGGGGTGCGCGGGGAGCACCACACGTGAATTGCACGTGTGGGCCCTCCCAGGTGTTCCCTTTACACCCTCCATGGCCCCTGCAGGTGGCTCACACCACAGGGGCCTACCCTGTACATGTCCTGCAGGCACCCCATCCACCATGGCCATGCCCCCCAGCCAACCCACATGTCAACTTGCACTACTGCCCACCAACGCATGTCCCCCTGCACCCCCAGGGGCTGCCTCCACAGGCCCCCACCCATGTCTCCCACCACCCCCCAGCAGTGCAGGGGCAGCCTCCACCAGGCCCCCACCCATGTCTCACACCACCCCCCAGCCACCAGGGGCAGCCTCCACCAGGCCCCCACCCATGTCTCCCACCCCCCCCCCCACCCCCCAGCCACCAGGGGCAGCCTCCACCAGGCCCCCACCCATGTCTCCCACCACCCCCATCCCCCAGCCACCAGGGGCAGCCTCCACCAGGCCCCCACCCATGTCTCCCACCCCCCCACCCCCCAGCAGTGCAGGGGCACCCACCACCAGGCTCCCACCCATGTCTCCCACCACCCCCACCCCCCCGCCACCAGGGGCAGCCTCCACCAGGCCCCCATCCATGTCTCCCACCACCCCCACCCCCCAGCACTGTGGGGCACCTGCCAGCAGGCCCCCACCCATGTCCAACTCATGTTCCCCACCACCCCCACACCCCAGCACTGTGGGGCACCTGCCAGCAGGCCCCCACCCATGTCCAACTCATGTTCCCACCACCCCCACCCCCCAGCACTGTGGGGCACCTGCCAGCAGGCCCCCACCCATGTCCAACTCATGTTCCCCACCACCCCCACCCCCCAGCACTGTGGGGCACCTGCCAGCAGGCACCCACCCATGTCCAACTCATGTTCCCCACCACCCCCACCCCCCAGCACTGTGGGGCACCTGCCAGCAGGCCCCCACCCATGTCCAACTCATGTTCCCCACCACCCCCATCCCCCAGCCACCAGGGGCAGCCTCCACCAGGCCCCCACCCATGTCTCCCACCACCCCCACCCCCCAGCCACCAGGGGCAGCCTCCACCAGGCCCCCACCCATGTCTCCCACCCCTCCCACCCCCCAGCAGTGCAGGGGCACCCACCACCAGGCCCCCACCCATGTCTCCCACCACCCCCACCCCCCAGCCACCAGGGGCAGCCTCCACCAGGCCCCCACCCTTGTCTCCCACCACCCCCATCCCCCAGCCACCAGGGGCAGCCTCCACCAGGCCCCCACCCATGTCTCCCACCACCCCCACCCCCCAGCCACCAGGGGCAGCCTCCACCAGGCCCCCACCCATGTCTCCCACCCCCCCACCCCCCAGCCACCAGGGGCAGCCTCCACCAGGCCCCCACCCATGTCTCCCACCACCCCCACCCCCCAGCCACCAGGGGCAGCCTCCACCAGGCCCCCACCCATGTCTCCCACCCCCCCACCCCCCAGCAGTACAGGGGCACCCACCACCAGGCCCCCACCCATGTCTCCCACCACCCCCACCCCCCAGCAGTGCAGGGGCACCCACCACCAGGCCCCCACCCATGTCTCCCACCACCCCCACCCCCCAGCACTGTGGGGCACCTGCCAGCAGGCCCCCACCCATGTCCAACTCATGTTCCCCACCACCCCCCAGCACTGTGGGGCACCTGCCAGCAGGCCCCCACCCATGTCCAACTCATGTTCCCCACCACCCCCACCCCCCAGCACTGTGGGGCACCTGCCAGCAGGCCCCCACCCATGTCCAACTCATGTTCCCCACCACCCCCACCCCCCAGCACTGTGGGGCACCTGCCAGCAGGCCCCCACCCATGTCCAACTCATGTACCCCTGCACCCCCACCCCCCAGCACTGTGGGGCACCTGCCAGCAGGCCCCCACCCATGTCCAACTCATGTTCCCCACCACCCCCAACCCCCAGCACTGTGGGGCACCTGCCAGCAGGCCCCCACTCATGTCCAACTCATGTTCCCCACCACCCCCACCCCCCAGCACTGTGGGGCACCTGCCAGCAGGCCCCCACCCATGTCCAACTCATGTTCCCCAGCCAACATGTCATCACAATCTAGATCCCTGGTCCCTATGGTCAGCCTCCAAATGCAAAACACCCACCCGAGTATTGCATCCACCCACTCATAATTTGCAATTACATCACAGAACACCAATTGCAAGTTCCGAAACAAACACATTTCCCTCACATAAACCCAATGGGTGTCAGTGAATCTCAAAACACATATTATGAAATGCATGAAACCAATGAGATACCACACATTGAAGTGCACCAAAAATAATATGTATTAAAGGAAACATCAATAGAATAAAAAATGAAGAAACAGAAACGTGAATGTACAAAAATGAAAAGAAGCATGTCCATCAAAAAAAAGCAAAACCAAAAATAAAAATCCAAAGTAATGTCCAAAGTCAATGTCCACAAAACAAAATCCAATGGGAAATAAAAAAGAAAGCCATTGCTCCATGGTCAAAAATAGAAAAAAAAATACAATCCAACTGTCAACTATGTACATGGGAACAATCCAGGGTCCATTATCCCAACAAAATAAAGGAAACCTATCTAACTACACTAACTAATAAAATAAACTATATACAAAAATGTGGCCAATGTCCGAAAGGTCCAAATAAAATAAAAACAAAAATGAAACCTAACACTACCTAGAAACTATGTACAAGGGCAGCGGGCTAGTTTCACGGCTCACATGTGGATGTCCCGGCCCAGGGCGTCATCGAACTCCTCCTCAATGTCCTGGAGGCGGTCCTCCTCCATGGCCCCGAGGGTCCGCAGGGCCGCCGACGTCTCCACCTCCAAACCCCTGCGGATTGCCTCGAGGCACTCGGCCCGCCTCAGGGCCCTCCGCATGGAATTCTCCGCCCTGACCATTGTGAGCCGTGCCTCTTCCGCCCACTGCCGCTCCGAATCTATGGCGTGGCCCAACCGCTGCCACACGGAAGACACTCTCTGTCCTGGGTCCTCCTGCCCTCCGGCCGATGCCTGCCCCTCCGATGTCGAAGGTCCCGAGCCCTCATGCCTCCCACCACGTTGCTGCTGCTGCTGTGCCTCTGCCCATGCACTGCCTCCTGCTGCCTGCACATCCGCTGCCAGCTGGGGTGCAGTTGTTGATGTGGCCACCCCTGCTGGACGTCCGACTCCCGACTGTGGCAGGGATGCCTCCTCCACCAGCCTGGCCGCACCGTCAGAAGCAGCTCCACAGGGCACCCAGGTGACTGATGGGTGGGAAGATGGCACAGAGGACGACTGGCGTGTAGGGGGTCCAGTTGAGGAGGGGGTCGGAGCAAGCCCCATCAGACGGAGGAATCCGGCCTGGGTGACCTGTCCCAGCAGGCTGACGTGGTCAACGAGCCATTCGAGATGACTCGCAGTCTCTTCATGAAAAGACTTCAGGTCACCTCGCATGGCCCGTTGACGCAACGCCACACCACCCAGGACAGGCTCAACCCGGACCTGGATAGCCACGTCCGCAGGCAGAGGAAGGCCAGTTGACGTGAGCTCATCCCCTGCCTGAAAACGGGTCTGGACGTAGGCATCCCTGCTGGTGCAAGATGATGCAGGGACAGGATCGGGGACTGGATTGCACACAGGCACCTCCGCGGCGGGCTGTGCTGCCTCCTGTCCCTGGTCCTGCACTGCACCACTAGCACCAGTGGGATCCCCACCTCCAGACCCCGTCTCTGGTGCTTGCACGGCCTCCTCCTCCACCAAACCCCCCACCAACCTGGATGACTCCGTGCCATCTTCCCCTGTTGGGCCCTGTGGGGTCCCAGCTGCCCCTTCTGCTGCCGAGGAGTCCAACTCCAACCTCCGCCTCTTGGACCTCCCCCCGGAAGCTGCGGCCTGGGACGCGGCACCGGACTCCTCACTCCCTGACGAGATGACAACCTGGGAGGGGAGCCGGGCCTTGCGTCTCCGACTGGCGGTCGGATCCCCGCCGCTGTGCTCCACAGCACCTTCTCCGCCCTCTTCATCAGTTGACGCTGCAGACAGGGAGAAACAAAACACAGGCATCAGGGCACTGTACAATGGACACATACACACATGACAGTTGTACATGAGTGGCATTGGCAAACCTCAGACATGTCATCACAATCCCCAACACACATGTGATTACAACTCGCACACATGAGCCATACCACAGCCATATCGCAACTGCCACCACCATCCATACACATACAACAGCATGAGCAGCCAAAGGTGAGCCAGACATAACATGCAACACAGGAAGTGCACCACACATGTACACACACCACCACACTTGCATGCATGTGTACACCTCTGCCAAGTGTCGCACTGTTCAGACGGGCATCCATGTCACATCTGCCAATCAGGCTTCCACATACCACTGTCACATGCATCCATGTTGCATCACTGTTGCACCATTGTCAAATACACACACATGCACATGTACACAGTGCTGATACATGCAGCCGAAAACAACATACATGCGTGACATCACGGACATGTCTACTTACATACACATTCATCCAAACATGTGTGCCCACACAACTGCATATGGCATGCAAGCCTACACACACAAGCCCCATCCATGTCTCACACATTACAGCCCTCGCATGTGTCAGCCCCACGGCCCTGTACACCCCCACCCATACTCGACCCCATACAAACAGATGTGCAACCTGCACACTACTGAATAACCACCACACGCACTGCTCACAATCAGGATGCATGTACACTCACCGCTCGACTCCAGACGGATCTGCTTCTCAAGGACCTGGACGTGGAGCGCTGGGGATATGCGTTCCAGGACCCTCATCTGTTCTTCCGACAAGTGGCCCCGGCACCCCTTGGCATCCACTGCCTTCAAGAGGCGCCGGGCCTTGTTCAGGGTCCTGGACCTGAAGTCCTCCCAGCGCTTCCTGACATGTTGTAAGTCGCGGACTGCCACCCCCTCCGCGTTGATGGCAGTCACGATGTCAGTCCAGATCCGAGTCCGTCCTTCCTTGTCGGCGCGGGAACTTCTGAAGAGGGCATCATACTGCCCCAGGACTTGCTCCACCAGGACACCAACTTTGGTGGCAATGAAGCTAGTGCCCCTCTGCCTCTCTGGCCGGGGGTTGTCAGTGGACACAGATGGTGTTTTCCCCGACATGACAACCCCAGAGGCAGGAGTGGGTGGGCAACTGGGTCCTGGGGCTGGGCTGTGGAGCGATGGAATCCCAGTCGGGAGTCTTCGGTTCCAGCAGGAGTGGTCACAGCAACAGCACCCCTGGCTGATGTGCAGGCAGCAAATGGCAGTGCACGTGGGCAGCAGGCAGTCAGGCAGCAGCAGATGGCAGGAGGGAGCGTGCTCGGGGCTCTCGGGGGCAGTAGTTCGGCCTTCTGGGCAGGATCGTGGTCTTACGTGTGCTTACGCGTGGCCAGCTTGATACGGAGTGATTTGGCACGTGAAAAATCTGCACGTCAGCGTGTAATTCGAGGAAAAGCCCTTAGCGCGTAAGCGCGTCTGCACGCATACGCATTTTCATTGGACAGAAATTGCCCCTGTGACGTGATGCGTACAGACGTGCCTGGGCATTTCAGCGCACGTGAAAAACTGCACGTCCGCGTGTAATACGAGGAAAGGGCCATGCACGTAAGCGCGCGTGGAAACTGCACGTCCGCGTGTAATACGAGGAAAGGGCCCATGCGCGTAAGTGACGTGACGCACGCATGCGTTTCCCTCAGCACCGGTTAAAGGTGAGCGGGCCCAGAAGTTCGCTGTACGTGCCTTTCGTGGAGACCGACGTGTGTTGCTGCTTCCTGTTGTTTCGCGCGCCATCACAACTTCACAGCTATCAAGGACGTATCTCTTCTTTTGGCGGGGGTATTGGCTACGCGTGTTTTTCTGCATCGCGCTAGTCAGACAGTGAGTCGCACACGCTCTTTTTCCCACTGCGGGTGCCCCTGTGTATCGCACCCATTTTCGATGTCATAGTAGCCTGCGTGTCCCACGTGTACGCGCTATTCGTGTTACTGGGTGCCACCGCATACTGCGGGAGGTTGAATCCACGCACGTAGGCTGCAGGGTTGCGTGCACGGTTTTACTGCAGTTTTGGGGTGCCTGAGCATTGCGTGACCCGTCACCACATCACCGGGGTCACATACAGCCTTGCAGGTGCAGGGGGGCTGTTAACATCTTGCTTCCCACCCCCTTCACCCCAATTGCCCAGGTCAATTGTGGTGTACACCTCCCATTGGCACCACTCCATCTGTGCCAGCACTACTACATCTGTGCCATGGTTGGGAGGCCACCAAAGGTGAGGGGCGCCTTAGCTGGGCGTACTCCTCGTGGCGGGCGTGGTCGGGGACGTGGCCGTGGTGACCAGGGAGTAGGGGGACTCCAGGGTGTCCAGGGCAGCCACAGAGGGGGAAGAGGCAGGGGTGCGCCACTTGAGCACAATGTTGTGCCATGTGTCGGTGCAGCCATGCCACCACCCCCTGTGGTTCCGGGGGATGCAGCTCCTGCATCTGGCACTGGCACCCATATGACCCGGCAGTCCGTTCCATCGACTGCCACGGGCCCAAGGTTAGTGGCAGCTGCAGGTGCAGCTGTGGACACCGCCACCCAGGCTCAGGGTCTGCCAGCGCAGGTTGCGTTGGCACTTGAAGAGCCCTTGGTAGATCTCCAACAGGCCAGGGGGGAAACCATAGGGGCAGGCCGGGCTGCTCAGACCAAGACACGTGTCCCTGGGGCAGTCATGTCATCTGCTGCCCCGAACAGCCGGGTGTTGGCAAGTGCAGGGGCAGATGCACCCAACAGCACCCCGGTTGTGAGTCTGCCAACCAGGACCGTTGCGGCCAACGACCCTGCCACAGCTGATGTTGCTGCGCAGGGTCCATTAGTGGGCACCCAGCTGCCACTGACACAAGTCAGGCCTTTGGTCATCCCTCCACCTGCCACTCCCTTGGCTCAATCCACCGAACCCACTGGCCATACTGGTCAGGGCGGCATTAGCCAGCCAGGGTCTGCGCCACAGTCCAAGAGGAGGAAGGTTGCACCTGCAGCACAGGCTGGGACCCCGCACACAGCCACGACCTCCTGCACGTCGAGGAAGAAGCCTTTCTGTAAGCAGGAACTGGAGTTCCTCGTGGACTACGTGCGGGGCCACAGCCGTGACATGCTAGTGGGTGCCAATAGTCAGACCACGGCTGCCCAACGTGACACCCACTGGAAGCATTTTGCAGAACATGTCAGTTCATTCGGCCATGAGGTGCGCACGGCGCATGAGTGCAAAAAGCGTTGGAATGACATCAAGCGCAGCACTAAGGCCAAGCGTGCCTCAAATTACAACTTGACTCTGGTGACTGGCGGTGGGCCTGCACCAGAGGAGGAAGAACTCACTCCGCATGAGGCTCTCGTTGCGGAGTTCATACCACCTGAATTGGTCGAAGGAGTGGGAGAGAAGCTGGACTTTGATGCCCAGTCCAGTGAGTGTTGATGCGTGTTTGTTGAGGACGTGTGTGTTTCACTTGTGGGATGTGTTGTGCATGATTGCTGCTACATGTGACGTGTACATGGTTCTGATGTGTAAGTAATGCAATGCTACCCTCATGCATGTCTCCTCTGCCTGCATGCGGGACTCCATGTAGGCATGCTCCCTTGCCCCTCCTCCGCCACTCTGCACCCCAGTTCCACCTTTGCACTGGTCTGCTTCAATCTTGCCAATGTGTACTTTCTTGTTCATGTGTCCTGTGTAGATGCAAACTTCCAGCGTATAATCTGCCAGACATATGCCGTGTGGTACAGCCTTAGTACTCGATGCAGGGTATCTCACTTGTACTGTGCATGGGTCAGATGTCCCGCAGGGACATGAGTGCCCATTCATGCTCCATGTGCATTGCACGCATGCCCCTATGTGTCCTTGACTGGATGATCACTGTAATATAAGTCCTTGGTTACATACATTGCCTGCCATCTCATCAGCCTTCCCATGTCAACTGTGGCTCAGTCCTGCGTTGCACACATGTTTAGGCTCTGACAATCTGTGTAGCTCACAGGCCTCAGCCTGTTCAATGGCCAATGACTCTGTCCAACTCTTTTTGTGTCTTCTTCACACGTGGGCGGCCTCCGGAGTTTCCATCATGTGTCCTGCCCACTGTCCCAGCATCATTTGCAGTGTTGTAATTTGAATCACATCAAGCTGTTGATGCCAGTCAACACTGCCTGTCAATAAACAGGTGTATGGTCAGCCTTTTGATTCCATGCTAGGCATCCCTGCTTTGGTAATGGGGTGGAGGGGTGCTTGGCTTCTAGACATGGTACACATTGAATGCACAATGCACGTGATGTCTGAATTTGACATTGCACGGCCTTCACATTTCCTGGCACACACCATGTAGTGCTTGTACATGTAGGTAGTGAGTGGCGTACACATTTTCTGCACTGCATAGACCCACTTCCATGGAAACTGCCACCTTTCAACAGGTCTGATCACAGAAGCTATTCAAAGAAGACCCAGCATGCATGCCAGGTCATATGTTGTGTGTCACATGTCTGCCGGATGCCTTTGCTGTTGGTGTGTGTGTGTGTGTGTAGTGTGCTTCTGACATGTGTAGTGACCTTTTTCTCTCTATTTTTCAGGTGATGACGCAATGGAGGCAGAGGATGGTGTTGTCATGCCAGACACAGGGTTGGTAACGCCACATCAACCCGGCACTAGTGGGGGTCGTGGGGTGGTAGGCCACGAAAACCCCCAAGTGCTGCAGTCCATCTTGTCTCTGGCTGCCTATGAGTCCAGCCTTGATGACGACTCTGACGTCCATGTTGAGTTGGATGAGCATCAAGTCCATGTGTCAGGGGTGAGTGATTCTGATGTGGACACTCCTCTGTCTGCGACACCTGCACTGAGGGATCAGACAGTCTTGGTTCCTCCGCCCGTGGTGGATCGGGACGCAGGGACACCCTCCACACCAGTCACTGATGTGCCTGGGACATCACGTCGACGGGGGCATGTAGTCGTGCAGCCGCAGGCGGTGCCAACACAGCGAGGACCCCCGGTCCTTGGGTCCCGCAGGGGTCAAGCCCGGCAACCCGGTCGCCGCGCGCAACCGCTGTATACAGAGTGGGAGCAAGACATGACTGCCAATTCCGAACGGCAGGGGGCAGCAATGGAGAACATCGCTGAGAGCATGGAGTGTGTGGCCCGATCTGTGCTCCCCCCTGCTAGGCAGGTGCTTCTCCAGCAGCAGGCGGCACAGTCCACGGCCCGCTCGCTCAGGCTGGGCATGGCGGCCTCAGACAGGGCACGTCAGGCTGAAATGTCGTCTCTGCGTCAAGCAATTGCTGCTCACGCAGAGGCGCACGTGGATGCCCTGAGGGAGGAGTATGCTTCCCTCAGATCCACTCTGGGTGTCCTTATGATGTCCCAGAGGCAGCAGGCAGAGGAGAGGTTTGCACAGCTTGAGCGTACCATCTCGGCTGAGCTACAGGCTTGCCGGGAGGTGCAGCGGTTGTCCAGCCAGGCCTTGCAGGAGGAACTCCGTGTTACACGTGCTACCTTGCAAGAGGAAGCACGTGTATCACGGGAGGTTCTGCATGCAGACCTACGTCAGATCGCCACACAGAACCAGGCTCACCCGTCCGGCAGACTTGCTGCCGACGAGGGGCAAGCTGCGGCTAGGCGTGGCCACTGTGCCACGTCCTCCTTTCCAGGATGAGCCAGACTCGGACGACCATCTATCTCCCACATAGGTCGTGCTGTGCAGGCGTTGAGCCCATGGAGGATTTTTTTTTGGCTCAGCATCATCGCATGTGGATGTTGAGCAGCACCCTGTACCTCCCCCCTCCTGGGTACCTCCCCTCCCCCCGGGTCGTATGTGGCCATATTTGATTTTTCTTTTAGTTTAGTTAGTTAAGTTTCTGTTTGATAGTTAGTTTAAATAGGTAATGTAGGTTTTCCATAGTTAGTGTAATTAGTTAATAGTTGATTTAGTTTAAAATTGCTAGTCTATTGTGCTTTCATGTGACGGTGCGGTGCTTTGTGGCTTTTGAAGGCATCCACTGTCTGTTCCAGCTGGGCCCTTCATGGTTGTCTTGTGTATGTGTTTGCTGCTTGGGTTCCTTGACTCACATATGCCACTCCTGCCTCCCTTATCCATGGGCTCGCAAGGATGGTTCGGTGTTACAGCATTTTACACAAGGGCCTTGGACTGTCATATCTGTGGCATGTCTGGTGCTGTGTGACTTGTGTTGACACCCCTAGTGGGGATGATTTAGGTGTCATTGTCCACTGTTCAGCTTTTGCTAGATGGGGTGTGTCATGATTAATGTGGACATTGATTGCTATGCATTGTGTAGTATGTTTCATATCTTTCCTGTACATGTGCCTGTTGCAAATCATGCTGTAGATAGTGTTCCACACTTTGGAGGTGAAAGACGGACTGATGGTGTGATTTGTGATGTGACTCTCTGACATGGTCAAGTAATGAGATGCCTGATGAGACACACACAGATGACTTTGAAGCATTAATCATGTGTTTCATGCCCTTTCTGCAGGGGGATGAGCCTCCAGAGCACCTTTGCCAGCAGACATGGCCCATTGGACGACGGAATTCTGGACCCGTTTGTTGGTGCCCACATGCACATGTGTGCAGAAGCAGAGGCACAGTGGTTGCAGACCCACATCCTAGAACTGCTGACATGTTCCAAGGAACTCCAGGCAAGGTGAGCATCACAGGGGGGCCACGACACAGCAAAGCTGGCACCAGGCGAGTTGCACATGCAGGTTTAGTCACAGCACTGAGGGTGAGCTTAGACGAATATTGGTGTTGAAGCACACAATGCAGCTCAGATGTGTTTGTGGACTGATGGCTGCTGATAGTAGGGTTGTCTGGGACACATGCAGGGGCAGTGGCACATACCCTCCGGTACACCAAGGTCCATTGAGGCACTTGTATCAACCATGTAGCCTTCCGAGACATGGAAAGGGGCAGCTCACAGGGACATACAGCAAGGGACATACTCGGGTGCAGTGCATGTCTTTTCCACGTACTTCATGATAAATGCACTGCCAACTTTGTTTCGGTCATGGTGGTATGCAACTTGCTCTGTAGTCATGGCTTGCTATATGGGTCTGTCTGCTTACCCAGGGAACATTGCATGTTGTGTGAATTGTGACACATTGGTGTTCCATTTGCCATGCACCCAGCAGCGGCTGCCTTACTGCATTGACTGTGTATGACCCGTCACAGGGGTGATGTTATATATGGGTACGAAGCATCAACCACAGATTGTCTGTTTGTAGAGTAGTCTGTTGCTATGGGGCATGTTTGGTGTTGTGTTTTTGTGCAATTGGCACGTACAGGTTGTTGACTGTGTCTCTCTTTGCAGCATTGCAGTGCTCCTGTAACCGGACCTGAGAGTGCGCAGGCAGGAGGCCAGCACTCAAAACCAGAGCTAAGTGTCTTGTTGTTTTTCTTACGAACTGCTCTGCATAGGCTTGCTGGGGAGTGTACTGATGCATGGATGTATGTGTGGTTCAATTTGGTATGTTTTTTTCTCCCTAATCACCCGTGATCCTATGCAATTTTGAAACCTGTACCCTCTACCCGGTGTTCCTGCTTCCCGTGCCTATCCAAGCAACGTTCCCTGACCCTCTTTCCCCACTGGGGTTGCGGATGCCTGTGTAAGCCCCGAACTTGCAGGCGCCAAAATCCTAGAGGGGGTGGTTGGTTCGTACCACTCCTGAGCCTGGACTACAGAAGGCCATGACAATGATGTCCAAGTTTGTTTGGATTGTGTATGTGTTCATGCAGGTTGTACATTTTCGTGCATTCCCTAGTTTCATGTGTCATTCCTCCTCCCCTCTCCTGCCGCTCATTCCAGTCATCCAGTGTGTCAACACCTGTCCCGACTGCATATCCCTGAACCTCATTCCCCACCAGGGTCTCAGGGGCCTGTGTGAGTTTGACCTTGCAGGCACCCGGGACATGGTGGGGGTGGTTGTTTCGTGACACTCCCGCGCCTGTACAGGGGACACATCCATTCATGGTGCATCATCCTATGTCATGTACCACACATGTCTCACATCCTGTCGTGACATTGTTTTGCTGTGCTACCTTGGTTGTTGCATCATTGTGGTAGTACTTGGCCTTTGTGAGGTACTGCTATGTCAAGTCATCTACTGGAGGGTGTTCGGGTTCGTTTATATGCCTTGGATTTTGTGATTTTGGAAATGAGTGTGGATTCTGAGGGTTCAGGCATCTTTTTACACACAAGGTGGGAGATGGTGACGAAGAGTAAAGGTGATCCTGTGGCCAGGTGGAATTGAGGTTTGGAGGCTCCATGACCCAGGTGCAGTTGTTCAGTGGGTCATGGTCATTTGTGAGTGGGGGGGGTTGTTGATAGTTGCCTTGCCCTGCATTGTGATGGGAACTCTGACATAGTAATGGTGGTATCCTATGTACATGTTGTGTTCTGCTGATCAATGCCTGTTCATGTGTTGTGTTTTCCTTTCAGGTGCGAGGGGATAGTTGTGGTTTGACATGCTGGGGTGTACACATGGTGGATGTTCACATGTGATGTGTAGGGAACACTGATGGTCACTTGAGTGCACATGCATATGTGGAGTGCATGTCCTTGCAGAACCACACACTTGCACTCTGATGCACTACATGTACTCCCACCCTTGCATATCCACGTGTACACTGTTTGCCTTCTGGTGCCCACTGTGTCCCGGCAGCACATGTTCTGTGACCGATCATGGATCCAGTACATGCCTAATTTGATGTTTGACGTGGTCTGTCACTTAGATGTGATGCTCAGGGTGTGCATCACACACAATGGCTGTTCACTGTGCTGTGCGCTGAGCAGTGTGATGCAGGAGTAGGACACTGCACACATGAGCTGGAGTGTTGATTTTGCAATGCATAATGTGCATGTAGACAGGCATTCATTGTGATGTAACATCTACGACTGTTGTAATGCATTTGGAAATGACTTATTTTGGGTGGGAGGTTGTTGGTCTGTCATTTCATCTGATTCCGGGTCAGGCAGCAGTGTCCGATGCCACTGTGCATTTAGGACATGGCAATGTGTACCTTATCGTTACTGCGTTGGTGTATGGGTATTGCGTGCCATGTCATGTTGATGTTTGGGAGGGTTTGAGTGACATGACAGTGATGGCCATGGCCTGGTTTGCAGGTGTGTGTGATGCACACCTTGCATGTCCGGGTCATCCGCTTCTCAGAGCAACTAGCTGGGGGTAGATTTCTCTCCGCAGCAGGGGCCCTCCCCCTGTGACAGACTTCCGGCCTGGCTTGAACTTGAGGGGAATCATCTCCAGTTCTGGAAGCACCTCAAGACCTTCCTCTTTGCTTCTGCTTACTGTCTGCCTCTCCCTTGCAGAATTCTCCACTGGAACTGCACAGGAGCTGCAACTGGGCCACTCTCACCGACCTCGGTCCCTGGTCCAGCCACTCTCCACTTGCACTGCCTCCCTGGCAACCCCTGCACTGCAGTACTGTCTCTCTATCCCTACAGCCCTCCCTTCCCAGCACTTGTCTGCACTTACCTTTGTAGTTGCCACCAGGCGACCTATGTATTGTTTTTTTGGGCTACTTCCCCTGTACTGGACTCCCCCCACCCTTCCCCTTGCACTTTTCCCATTCCCCCTACCCCTGCACTTGCACGATCCCAATGACACCTGGCCTAGTAGTACCATTCTCTGTGTTCCCTTGTTCCCCCCTCCCTGCCTCATTGCGCCTTGGAATACTTGTGTATGGCCCATATCATGTCATATGTCATATGTGTGCCTTTTGGTCACACAGGATAGCTTGTGTTTAAGTAGCTAGGGATGCAGACGATGTGGCACTTCCATGGCAACTTTCTCAGGGTGGTAGGGTTGTGACAGTTAACTGTCTCATTGTCATCATCGATTGTCACCTAGTATGTGCCAGGCCTGTGTGCACTCCGCAGGGGTGGGAGTTTAGGTGAAAAATGTGGCCACAAGCTGGGTCCGGGCTTCCTCGCCACGTGCCCTGTCCCCTCCCATTGGCAGCGCCTGTGCCTGTGGTTGGGGATGTGGGGGCACCACCATGTCCACCGGGACGCCCTGCTGTGTTGCAACATTGTGCAGGACACATGCTGCCACAATGATCCTGCACACTACTGGTGGTGCATAGAGTAGTTGCCCACCAGAGCGGTCAAGGGAGCGGAAACGTGACTTGAGCACTCCGAATGTGCGCTCCACTATGCCCCTGGTTGCAATATGGGCGGCGTTGTATCTTACCTGGGGTGGCGTGGTGGGGTTCCGGATTGGCGTCATCATGTGGTTGCTCAGAGGGTAGGCACTGTCCCCTGGGGAGGTGATAATAGTTGAGATTATTAGGGTTTGGATATTTGTCTGTGTGTGACTTGCATGCATGTGCAAGGTCATTTGTACTGACCTAGGAGCCATGTGTCACCATGCTGCCCAGCTTCCAGGGCCCGGCTCAGGGCAGACATTCTGTATATGAAACTGTCATGGGTGGAGCCAGGGTAGTTTGCATAGACAGAGGTGATGATTCCCTTTGCATCACATACCACCTGTACATTGATGGAATGCCAGTGCTTGTGGTTTCGGTAGATGTGCTCAATGGCCCTAGGTGGACGTAGGGCCACATGGGTGCAATCTATGGCACCAAGCACTTTGGGGAAGTGTGCCACCCTGAAAAAATCCAGGACAACGGCCTGCCTTTCTGCGGGTGTTCTGGGCATGTATATGTGCCTGCGGACTGAGGGGCGCGCTGTCATGATTGCCAGTACCTGGTGTAGGCAGCGTGACTGCGTGGCCTGTGAGAACCCCCCACTATGGCAGTGGTCCGCTGAAATGACCCAGTGGCCAAAAAATGCAGGACATTGAGCAGCTTCTCCAAGGGGCTCAATGCTTGGGAGCAAAGGGTGGGGGATGTGAGGTCATCTTCGCACTCCCTGACCAGGTCTAGGATATGGGGTGGAAACCTATACCTGCCATAGACCTGGTCGTCAGGCATCCCAAAAAGGCTTGTCCGTGGTGCGAAAATGCGTGCCCTGGCTATTCTCCTCCTCCTGCGGTGTCCCACGATCAGTGCAGCGACAAATGGGGCATTCATCGTAGCTGTATATACGCGTTTGTTGTTTGCGCGCACTTTTATGCTGTGCGCGGGGACGCTTCCGCCTGCCTTCAAGTGGCAGACGCGTTGACGCCTGTGCACGTCTTTTGCCGTGCGCGGGTTTCCCGTATTCGGATATGGTCCGAGTGTCATCGCGTGTGATCGGAGGGGAGTGAGCGTACACGCAACTGGCCTGGGTACGTGTGTTTCGGGGTGCGCGGGAAGTTCCACACGCGATTAGCCTGGGTATGTGTTCCGGGGTGCCGGGAACTTTCACACGCGATTGGTGGAAATCCACGTGTGTTCTGTCATCACGTGCAATGAGGGAAACACCTGCGCGCGTCACGTCACAGACGCGCTCACGCGCTAAGGGCCTTTGGTCCAATGAAATCGCATATGCGTGCTGCCGTGCATACGCGCTGAGGGCCTTTCCTCATATTACATGCGGACGTGCAGTTTTCCACGCGCGCTTACGCGCATGGTCCCTTTCCTCGTATTACACGCGGACGTGCAGTTTTTCACGCGCGCTGAAATGCCCAGGCACGTATGTACGCGTCACGTCACAGGGGCGATTTCTGTCCAATGAAAATGCGTATGCGTGCAGACGCGCTTACGCGCTAAGAGCCTCGAATTACACACTGACTTGCAGATTTTTCATGTGCCAAATCACTCCGTATCAAGCTGGCCACGCGTAAGCACACGGAAGACCACGCTCCTGCCCAGAAGGCCGAACTACTGCCCCCCAGAGCCCGAGCACGCTCCCACCTGCCATCTGCTGCTGCCTGACTGCCTGCTGCCCACATGCACTGCCATTTGCTGCCTGCACATCATCCAGGGGTGTTGTTGCTGTGACCACCCCTGCTGGAACCGAAGACTCCCGACTGGGAGTCCATCGCTCCACAGCCCAGCCCAGCCCCAGGACCCAGTTGCCCACCCACTCCTGCCTCTGGGGTTGTCATGTCGGGGCAAACACCATCTGTGTCCACTGACAACCCCCGGCCAGAGAGGCAGAGGGGCACCAGCTTCAGCACCACCGAAGTTGGTGTCCTGGTGGAGCAAGTCCTGGGGCAGTATGATGCCCTCTTCGGAAGTTCCCGCGCCGACAAGGAAGGACGGACTCGGATCTGGACTGACATCGTGACTGCCATCAACGCGGAGGGGGTGGCAGTCCGCGACTTACAACATGTCAGGAAGCGCTGGGAGGACTTCAGGTCCAGGACCCTGAACAAGGCCCGGCGCCTCTTGAAGGCAGCGGATGCCAAGGGGCGCCGGGGCCACTTGTCGGAAGAACAGATGAGGGTCCTGGAACGCATATCCCCAGCGCTCCACGTCCAGGTCCTTGAGAAGCAGACCCGTCTGGAGTCGAGCGGTGAGTGTACATGCATCCTGATTGTGAGCAGTGCGTGTGGTGGTTATTCAGTAGTGTGCAGGTTGCACATCTGTTTGTATGGGGTCGAGTATGGGTGGGGGTTACAGGGCCGTGGGGCTGACACATGCGAGGGCTGTAATGTGTGAGACATGGATAGTGCTTGTGTGTGTAGGCTTGCATGCCATATGCAGTTGTGTGGGCACACATGTTTGGATGAATGTGTATATAAGTAGACATGTCCTTGATGTCACGCATGTATGTTGTTTTCGGCTGCATGTATCAGCACTGTGTACACGTGCATGTGTGTGTATTTGACAAGGGTGCAACAGTGATGCAACATGGAGGCATGTGACAGCGGTATGTGGAAGCCTGATTGGCAGATGTGATATGGATGCCCGTCTGAACAGTGCGACACTTGGCAGAGGTGTACACATGCATGCAAGTGTGGTGGTGTGTGTACATGTGTGGGGCACTTCCTGTGTTGCATGTGATGTCTGGCTCACCTTTGGCTGCTCATGCTGTTGTATGTGTATGGATGGTGGTGGCAGTTGCGATATGGCTGTGGTATGGCTCATGTGTGCGAGTTGTAATGACATGTGTGTTGGGGATTGTGATGACATGTCTGAGGTTTGCCAATGCCACTCATGTACAACTGTCATGTGTGTATGTGTCCATTGTACAGTGCCCTGATGCCTGTGTTTTGTTTCTCCCTGTCTGCAGCGTCAACTGATGAAGAGGGCAGAGAAGGTGCTGTGGAGCACAGCGGCGGGGATCCGACCGCCAGCCGGAGACGCAAGGCCCGGCTCCCCTCCCAGGTTGTCATCTCGTCAGGGAGTGAGGAGTCCGGTGCCGCATCCCAGGCCGCAGCTGCCGGGGGGAGGTCCAGGAGGCAGAGGTTGGAGTTGGACTCCTCGGCAGCAGAAGGGGCAGCTGGAACCCCACAGGGCCCAACAGGGGAAGATGGCACGGAGTCATCCAGGTTGGTGGGGGGTTTGGTGGAGGAGGAGGCCGTGCAAGCACCAGAGACGGGGTCTGGAGGTGGGGATCCCACTGGTGCTAGTGGTGCAGTGCAGGACCAGGGACAGGAGGCAGCACAGGCCGCCGCGGAGGTGCCTGTGTGCAATCCTGTCCCCGATCCTGTCCCTGCATCATCTTGCACCAGCAGGGATGCCTACGTCCAGACCCGTTTTCAGGCAGGGGATGAGCTCACGTCAACTGGCCTTCCTCTGCCTGCGGACGTGGCTATCCAGGTCCGGGTTGAGCCTGTCCTGGCTGGTGTGGCGTTGCGTCAACGGGCCATGCGAGGTGACCTGCAGTCTTTTCATGAAGAGACTGCGAGTCATCTCGAATGGCTCGTTGACCACGTCAACCTGCTGGGACAGGTCACCCAGGCCGGATTCCTCCGTCTGATGGGGCTTGCTCCGACTCCCTCCTCAACTGGACCCCCTACGCGCCAGTCATCCTCTGTGCCATCTTCCCACCCATCAGTCACCTGGGTGCCCTGTGGAGCTGCCTCTGACGGTGCGGCCAGGCTGGTGGAGGAGGCATCCCTGCCACAGTCGGGAGTCGGACGTCCAGCAGGGGTGGCCACATCAACAACTGCACCCCCGCCGGCGGAGGATGTGCAGGCAGCAGGAGGCAGTGCACGGGCAGAGGCACAGCAGCAGCAGCAACATGGTGGGAGCCATGAAGGCTCGGGGCCTTCGACATCGGAGGGGCAGGCATCGGCCGAAGGGCAGGTGGACCCAGGACGGGGTGTGTCTTCTGTGTGGCAGCGGTTGGGCCAGCAGATAGGTGCGGAGTGGCGGTGGGCGGAAGAGGCGCGGCTCACAATGGTCAGGGCGGAGAACTCCATGCGGAGGGCCCTGAGGCGGGCCGAGTGCCTCGAGGCAATCTGCAGGGGGTTGGAGGAGGAGACAGCGTCGTCCCTGCGGACCCTCGGGGCCATGGAACAGGACCGCCTCCGGGACATCGACCAGGAGTTCGATGATGCCCTGGCCCAGAACACCACAGAGTGAGCCACTGGACTTGCCCGCCGCCTTTGTATATAGTTATATAATTAATGTTAGGTTTCCTTTATTTTTTTTTTTTATTTGGTTGCTATTGGACAATGCGCCACGTTTTTGTATGTAGTTCAGTTTTTAGTTAGTTGTCATAGTTAGGTTTCATTTGGTTGGGCTCATGGACCCGGGATTATCTTGTAAATAGTTCTTCAATGGATTTTTCTTTTTTATGGATTTTTTTCATCGCCATGGAGCAATGGTTTTTGTTTATCATTTACCCTTGGATTTCTTTTCTGACTGTGACTTTGGACACCATTTATTTTGATTGTGCTGTGTGTTTTTGATTTTTTTCATGGACATTCATCTTCTTTTGTTTGTTTTGCTTTGTGGTTTTTCTCATTTCATTTCCATTCAAGTTGATTTTAAATACATTTATATTTTCATCCTTCAATGTGTCGTATCATCGCATTGCTTTCATACATGTCATGTTGGGTGTTTTAACATTCACTTGCAGCCATTGTGTGTGACAGACATGTGTTCATTTGTATTATTTACATTGGGTGTGTAACATGTAATTGCCTTTGATATGTGGGTGGATGTGATAGTTGGTTGGGCCTTTTGGCAGGGGAGGATGGCCATTACGGACATGATTGGGGATTGGTGGGACCCAGGTGCAGGGGGGCATGGATGGGACATGGGCGAGGGCCTGGTGGAGGGTGCCCCTGCACTGCTGGGGGGTGGGGGTGGTGGGGAACATGAGTTGGACATGGGTGGGGGCCTGCTGGCAGGTGCCCCACAGTGCTGGGGGGTGGGGCTGGTGGGGAACATGAGTTGGACATGGGTGGGGGCCTGCTGGCAGGTGCCCCACAGTGCTGGAGGGTGGGGGTGGTGGGAGACATGGGTGTGGGCCTGCTGGAGGCTGCCCCTGGTGGCTGGGGGGTGGGGGTGATGGGAGACATGAGTGGGGGCATGTTGGAGGCTGCCCCTGCACTGCTGGGGGATGGGGGTGGTGGGAGACATGGGTGGGGGCCTGGTGGAGGCTGCCCCTTGTGGCTGGGGGATGGGGGTGGTGGGAGACATGGGTGGGAGCCTGGTGGAGGCTGCCCCTGGTGGCTGGGGGATGGGGTGGTGGGGAACATGAGTTGGACATGGGTGGGGGCCTGCTGGCAGGTGCCCCACAGTGCTGGGGGGTGGGGGTGGTGGGGAACATGAGTTGGACATGGGTGGGGGCCTGCTGGCAGGTGCCCCACAGTGCTGGGGGGTGGGGGTGGTGGGAGACATGGGTGGGGGCCTGGTGGAGGCTGCCCCTGCACTGCTGGGGGGTGGGGGTGGTGGGAGACATGAGTGGGGGCATGTTGGAGGCTGCCCCTGCACTGCCGGGGGTGGGGGTGATGGGAGACATGAGTTGGACATGAGTGGGGGCCTGGTGGAGGGTGCCCCTGCACTGCTGGGGGGTGGGGGTGGTGGGAGACATGGGTGGGGGCCTGGTGGAGGCTGCCCCTGGTGGCTGAGGGGTGGTGGGAGACATGGGTGGGGCCTGCTGGCAGGTGCCCCACAGTGCTGGGGGGTGGGGGTTGTGGGAGACATGGGTGAGGCCTGCTGGCAGGTGCCCCACAGTGCTGGGGGGTGGGGGTGATGGGAGACATGGGTGGGGGCCTGGTGGAGGGTGCCCCTGCACTGCTGGTGGGTGGTGGGAGACATGGGTGGGGGCCTGGTGGAGGGTGCCCCTGGTGGCTGGGGGTGCAGGGGGACATGCGTTGGTGGGCAGTAGTGCAAGTTGACATGTGGGTTGGCTGGTGGGCATGGCCATGGTGGATGGGGTGCCTGCATGACATGTGCTGGGTAGGCCCCTGTGGTGTGAGCCACCTGCAGGGGCTGTGGAGGGTGTAGAGGGAACACCTGGGAGGACCCACACGTGCAATTCACGTGTGCTGCTCCCCGCGCACCCCTGTCATACACGTACCCTGATGGAATTGCGTGTGGAACTTCCCGCGCACCCCTGGAATACACGTACCCTGATGGAATTGCGTGTGGACCTTCCCACGCACCCCTGGAATACACGTACCCTGCTAATGTTGCGTGGGATACTTCCCCCGCACCCTAGAATACACATACCCTGAGGAGATCGCGTGTGTGACTTCCCGCGCACCCCTGAAATACACGTACCCCGCTCATTCACGTGTGTAACTTCCCGCGCACCCCCGAAATACACGTACCCCGCTCAATCGCGTGTGTAACTACCCGCGCACCCCCGATATACACGTACCCCGCTCAATCGCGTGTGTAATTTCCCGCCCACCCCCGAACTACACGTACCCCACTCAATCGCATGTGTAACTTCCCGCGCACCCCCGAAATACACGTACCCCGCTCAATCGCGTGTGTAATTACCCGGGGGCACCCCCGATATGCACGTACCCCGCTCAATCGCGTGTGTAACTTCCCGCGCACCCCCGAAATACACGTACCCCGCTCAATCGCGTGTGTAACTACCCGCGCACCCCCGATATGCACGTACCCCGCTCAATCGCGTGTGTTGCTTCCCGCGCACCCCCGCAATACACGTGCCCCGCTCGCACAGGCCGATCGCGTGAGAAACTTCACGCGAACCCCTGAAATACACGTAGCCCGCTCCCCCAGGCCCGATCGCGTGTGAAACTTCACGCGAACCCCTGAAATAAACGTAACCCGCTCACCCAGGCCCGATCGCGTGAGACACTTCACGCGAACCCCTGATATACACGTAGCCCGCTCCCCCAGGCCCGATCGCGTGAGAAACTTCACGCGAACCCCTGAAATACACGTAACCCGCTCCCCCAGGCCCGATCGCGTGAAAAACTTCACGCGAACCCCTGATATACACATAGCCCGCTCCCCCAGGCCCGATCGCGTAAGAAACTTCACGCGAACCCCTGAAATACACGTAGCCCGCTCCCCCAGGCCCGATCGCGTGAATAAGTTCACGCGAACCCCTGAAATACACATAGCCCGCTCCCCCAGGCCGATCGCGTGAAAAAGTTCACGCGAACCCCCGGAATACACGTACCCCGCTCAATCGCGTGTGTAACTTCCCGCGCAACCCCGAAATACACGTGCCCCGCTCGCACAGGCACAATTGCTGTATGTTGCCACTTTTGCAATGCACAGGGACGCTACCGCCTGCCTTCGTGTGGCGGACGTGTTTCGGCTTGTGCGTGTCTTTCGCTGTGCGTGGCTTTGCCCTATTCGATTCCATGAATACGTGTGGTTCGGGTGCGTGTGGGCGTTCCGTCTGCTTCCCTGCAGTACATCCCCGGTTACGCCCTTGTTTTCGCGAGTTGTTCCCCATTCCGCGCGTTACGCCCCGTGTTCCGCCCACTTTCTAGTGTATGCGCCGAGGTTGTGCGCTTTCACTGTGCGCGTCGCGCACGTCTTTCGGGATGTTGCAGTGACGTGTGCGCCATGCACAGGTTTGGTGCACATCCCGAGGGAAACACGCGCAGGGACTTCCATGAATCGCACGCGTGCGCGTGCGCCTGTTTTTTTGCGCTTGCGCCTGCTTGCGCCTGCTTGCGCCTGCTTGCGGGTAGATTTTCGGCGCACGTTTGTTCCATGAATCGGCCCCTTTAGTGTCTAATGTAATACTCTAACAAACCTAACTGGAGATCAATATGTCACAAAGAACAAAGTGGCAGGTTAAAAAGGAATTGTATTTTGCAAGGTAATACAAGTCAATTGGTTTAACTCAACACCACCTCCTTCCTTTATCCCAAACTAACCTCTCTACTTTTCTCCAAGATGCATACCTTACTTTCTCTCTGCTCCCCAACCTCCTCCAGAATAATCTCCATCTCTTTGCCTCCTTTTTCTCAAAACGCCCACACAGGCATGTGCTTGAATAGAGCTTTTACTGCCCACCACGTCCCATTCACTATCTGGCTAAAGGTAACTTGTATGTCTCCCTGTGCAAATGACATAAGGATTGGTTGATTGACCCTACCCCTGTGGTGGCTTGCAGTTATTATGTGGGACTTGAGGTTGGATAGACCGTTCACATGGGTGGACCTTTCCCTGCTTGCTACATCCTGGCACCGCCTTTAGGGAGGACTCTCTTAGAATAACAGGCCTTAGCTGTATGTGTGTGAAGTGAGTTTTAAACTGATTGAGCTGTTTTCATTAGTTTGGGTCCAAATTCTTTCCTCTTGAGATTTCAGATAGTATTTCCTCACCTGCATGAAGAGAAATGACCATGCAGAGGCTGCTGGCTCCGTTGGACACTTACAAGGGACCATGCCCTTAACCAAGCCTCCCTTTATGTGAAACATAAAACACAATTGTCTGATACAATGGCCCTCATTACAAGTATGGGGATCTGGGAATAAGGGTGCCGGTAGCAACGTGCCGGCAACCATTCTGGACCGCCATACTACAACGATGCCGGTAGGGGCCACGGATTCCCCGACCGGCCTGACATGCCGGGAGTTCAGGCCCCTACTGGTTTGTTTGTCAGGTTGCATATTTTGCCGGTGCTTCCATGTCCCCATTTCCATGGAGTCCTATGAAATGAGGATTAACCCTTTCTGCTGCTGCTTTTGAAATCCTGGTGGCACCGGGATATCAGGCAGCGGTAAGGGTATTACGGGTTTAACACCAACCTCGTAATGAAGCCCAATGTTTTCGTTTTCTGGGTTTGTTTCTTTATTTGCAAATTCTTAATCACTTCTTGTAGAATTGATTCCTGCAAACGGTGGGGTGGGGCAGGCATTTCAAAGAACACAGGACCCATTGCTAATGATGACAATGAGTTATGGCCGAAACAATGGAGGTTTGGCTGCATTACAGTGGAGAACCTACATGGTGAAATACAAGTGTCAGCATGTACACAATCTCAATCTAGAATGGAAGCTGAACTTCATACAGCCAATGGAACTCTGATACAGGTCTGATTGATACACACAATTATGATCATACTCCACAAATGTTTTACTGTTGCATTTTTTCTGTCACATTTTTGACTCAGAGAATAATCAAATGACAGATAAGGACTCTGAGAGGATGGAAGAGTTGAGCTTGTTACTCAAAACTAAAATGATATTCCATTTGCAAGTTGGACTTTTGGTAACTAGACCAGTTTCTGTTTATATTCAATGGCTAGTCCCAATTTAATCCCAGGTGCTTGGGATGCACATTTTTTGCATATGGGCCACATATGTTTCAGGATGTCACCAGAAGATGCTTGGTAGTAGCTCAATACCAACCGAGTTCACAACACACATTACTGCAGAGAGGTTTGACCTTGTCCTGATCTGATCAATAGATTGACTTTCTTGACTGTGTGCAATAATAGGAGCAAATGCTCACTATCATTTGTTTGATGACCTGATGGGTTATGTGCATTACACCCCCAAATTGCAGGGCAAAAAATATCAGCTATACTAATGATTAATCAAATATATTTCAGATTCAGTATACCCTAGATTATTTATTTTGGCTCTGGTCGCCACAAGGCAAAGATGTGGGAAATACTAGGTGTAAAGAGAAAATTGCACATCACCTTTCGATCATTTTCAAGTGGTGCTATTGCAAAATGAAACATAACTACTGTCAACAGGGTGAAGTAGTTTGTGATGCAAGCCAGGTGTATTTAGGACATACACCTTCGATCTGTGGTTACTGCAATAAAGACAAACCTCTGAAATATAAAAATATTCCACATGAGTTGGTTACTATCAGGAAAATGGTGCTGCCACAAGACATGTTGACATGGGACAGCCTCATGCAGCACATATTTTCAATTGGTCAAAAGAACATGAAAATTGCAGCTTGCGGTGCTAAGACATACTTTGACAGAAAAGCTACAATCAAGCAGTAAAGGCAGGTCATAATATTTACAAGTTCATGGTTGCCAAGAATGAGAGAAGGTATTCTCAGTTTCTGGCCCATTTTGAAGGACTATTCATGATTATAGACACAATAGAGCTTGTGGAGTATTAGATGCTGATCAAGGAAGGATATTATGAACAGGAAATTATTTTGAATGTCAATCAGTTGAAGCCATATCACCGAAAAGATTAAATACATACATTCAGGATTAACATGTGATAAAGATAGATTGAAGTCTGCTGTAACAGGTAAGTAGATGTGATCAAGTGTGAAGGGGCAAATGAGTAGTGTGATGTTACATAATTTCGTTTAAAGGGTTTATAGGAATGAAAAAGAAAGTCTAAAAGCAATCATTCAAAATAAGATGGCACCTCATCTGTTTGTCTTTTTATTCTATCCTGGAAGACCCTGACTTATCATGCCCAATGTGGAGCTTTCTGGTGGGATGCGATCCCAGGAGATGATGAAACCCAAAAGATAGTGCAAACCCAAAACCAGGCTCATTCCAGCTGCATGATGAGTCTATGCTGTTATGAATTACATATATTTTCTATATTATTCACTCTTGAATACATGCCAAGTTGCGTACTTTGCTTCCTGGCACTACCACCACAAATGAATGGCATCATTCATTCTTGAGACAGTGCATTCTTGCAATCATTCTCTACCAAGCTGAAAATGTTACCTTTGGCAGAGATCAGTGTTAGTAAAGATTTCTCATTTAGCAGCATTCCCTCCATAGTTCTATGCACCCCCCAAACTATGTACTATTGTTTTTTATCCTGTTCTGACTTTTCACAGGGAAGTGAAGTCTTCAGCTTCACGCCCCTGTCCTTTTTCAGAATTTGTTTTGGGGAAAGCGATCAGTTCTTCAGTCTATCAGTACTGTGAAACTATGTTTCCCTTTTGATTTTTACACTTTTGTAACTTTTTAACATTGCACACAGTATTTTACCATGCACTGCAATGGGGATACTTTTGTCTCACCCTAGTCTTTTACACTTGGGATTTTTGGTTACTTTTGTATGTGCCTAAATATAATCGGGTGGCAGCAATTATATTTGTACAATTATTTGTGTTATTTCTAGTGTGCACTTTCGTGTTAACCCCATCTGGCTACTAAAGTGGCCAGTGCCTTCAAATCGCCACACCATGAATTTTGTTTCACTTGTTCTTCATCCATATTGTTATTTGGCCTTTTTTCTGCCTTGCAAGGTCAGGAAATCTCATATAAGGTCATGCAATTACCCAGGAAAGCTGATGCTTTTGTGGGCTAGTGATGCCTTTGTGTGTGCATAGCTCATATCTGTCTGGTGCCAATCCACATTCCTGGATCTATATCTTCTAGGTGTAGGGCATGAGTGAAACCAATAGTTGTAGCTGATTGGACAACTACTGGCTGTTTGACTGGTGCAGATCCTTCCCATTGGTTGATTGGACTTGCTTCATTTTGGATAAGAAGAGGACTCATGCAGCCATTTTTTCACATCAGCGTTGGATCAAGAATCCCACATAGAAGAATAGCCAAATGATGATCTGAGGAAGACTTGTGAAGAGGCCCAGCATCCCTTCCTGCATCTGGCCCAGTGAGGCTCTGTCGCACTACCTAATCTGTGAAAGCCCTGTGCAGTGCACCCCTGGATTGGTGGAACCAACCTTGATGTGTTCTCAGGGTACCAGCCAACCTGAGCTTTCGGAAGTGTCCTTGGAGCACCCGGTCGATGGACCAGATCTCCAGTGGGCTACCTCAGCAGAACTGTCTCTGTTCCACGTTTGCAGCCGGAACTTCGTTGGTCGTCGACTTGTGGTGTAAGTCACCTTCCCTACTAAATTTCAGCCTCCCAGCATCAATAGATTCTTCTCTGGAATGTATTCTTCAACCACAACTGGAATGACATCTATCTTCATCTGTGTGTGGTGGCCATAGCTGGAACTCACTTTCACCCCTCCTGTGAAGTGTCCTGAAGATGTCTGCATGATGCTTTCTGCATTTTACCATTGTCAAGGGTTCCACTCTGCTCCTGGACCCGAACTGTAGAGTCCTTGCATCTGCAGCTCCTGGGCACCTCTCACCAGAAACAACAGCAGGAAAACCAACCTCCAGCAACCCCCAGTTGACCCATCCAGTCCTCTGAGATGGTCAGGGGGGTTAAGTAAATGAAGCAAAGTACTTGTCTCCCCCTGTCCTTCAAAGATAACATTGAGAACAAGTCTCTGTTTTTATACTTCCATTCCACTGCTGTTTGGTCATCACACCTGAGCAGTGAAACCTGACAGATAAGAACAAATGTTTACTTACAAGTGACATGTTTGCATCTCATCTCCTGAACAATCACCAGCACAAGTACTCTACCTGCACCAGATGTAATCTGGGAGTAGCATCGTTACGTTTGGGCACAAGTCCCCACTCTTCATAGAGACTGGACTTCTGAAGCTAGGGCACATTTCTTGTGACTTGGTTCCATATTACTGTACCACTTACCTTCTATTGATTTAAGTCATTGCATGCATTTTAAGATGACTATATATATGCTTACTATTGAGTGTTGTACGATATTATCACTGGCTTGTGTCATTTTTTAGTGTGTGTTTGAAAGCTGGAATTGATATAGGGCCTCATTACGAGATTGGTGGTAGTCATGGCGCTATTTGCGCCATGACTCCCACCAATAATGGGTCCGGCACCGGTGTAGTTCAATGGGGACTTACCGGTCTAGTCCGACCATGGAGGGACCGGTAAATCCCCATTGAGCATGCCATTCCCCATTCCCATTTGAGCCCCCATAGGGCTCAGTGGGAATGGGGAGGGTGCTAATAATGGGCTCACGACGTGCAAGCCCGTTATTAGCACCCTGGTCCCTTAGCGGGACCCGTAAGGGACCTGTGGTCTGACCACATGTTCCTTATGGTCCCCGCCAAGGGACCTCGGAATAGGGCGCTGGGGGATTACCGGAACCGGTCTCCTTACCGGTGCCCGGTATCCCTTACCGCCCTACTCATAATGAGGCCCATAGTATTTTTATACATTCCTGTCTAAATTGAATTATTGTGTTCTTCACTGTATGGATTCATTGTGAACTCCTATTCCCACTCACACTCTCCTGATAATAACCTCCACTGCTCTCCATTGCTACCTTGATTGGGATTTGGCTAAACTCTCATAGTACCCCTGTTAACTATAACTAGGGTGGCCTCCTAAAATCTTTTCTCTAGGCCAGATTCTAGAACTTCACCTTCACAATCAGTGCCAGCAACATGTATATTTATTTATTTTATTTGTTTATTTGCATTTGTAAAGCGCCTAAACCCGGCGTCATCAATGCGCTGTTGCAAACCAGTTACTTGGTACATGTTCTTAAAGAAGTGAAAAATTAACAGTCAGGTAAGAAAAATGGTACAGACAAGTAGAGAGCCTTGTCACTTCCAATGTCTGTGGTCTGTCCGAGCAAAATGTAGGCAAAGAGCCACGTTTTTAGAGTTTTCCTGAATGCCCAGTGAGCATTTTCTGCTCTTAGCGAGGGAGGAAGAGTGTTGCAATGAGATTCTGCTCTACCCCGTTTGTATTTCGTTAGTACAATATGGTGGGCATGGGATGTTCTAACCGCTCTGGTGGAATTGGCATGTGTGGGTGATGGTGAGGACTTTGAAGTGAATCCTTTCCTGGATAGGCTGCCAATGCACTTATTTTCTTTCTGCTGAGATATGGTCTCTTTTGGAGTTGTTGAGTGCTGAGCGTAACATATTATTTTGGATTTCCTGCATTTTGCAGATGTTCTTCTTAGAGGTACCTGCAAAAAGGGCAATGCAAAAGTCGAGTTTTGCTCCAGTTATCAATCTTGCGATGGACAAGCAGCTTGTTGGTGTGAGGAATTGCCTATCTGCGTTGCGAAGTTTGGCCATGTATGCAGCTGACGAGGCGATTGCATTGACTTGTTTTGACATAGAGAGGCATCAAGGTACACTCCTAGAGTTTTCACGGATGCAGAGACCAAGATTGTAATACCATCAATCAGGATAGATGAGTAAGAAGAGTGGAGTTTTTTCAGCATTGCAGGTGACCCCACTATCAGGATTTCCGTCTTATTGTTTAGGCACAGATTGTTCCAGGCTAGCTAAGACTGTATGGTGAGGTAGATTTTGTTGATCATCTTGGTGTCTTCTTCATGTGACTAATCAATAGAACATGCAGCCTCTGCATAAAACCAAACTAAATCCAGGATTTGTCCTAACTTGAACTTCCATATTAACCCTTGAATTGCAATGTTCACACTACTCTAGTCTAGATTCATTAATATCCACAGCACACATAATTTGTGCAAACATGCAAACCAACTATAGCATACATTTGCACAAATGCACAAGGTTTATTTTTCATTCTCAATCTATGTTTTAGCTTCAGAACAACTGAATTTAAATGTGTTTATTTATTGGACCTTTGTATGGTGCCTATACAGCAGAAAGTGTTCCGGGCACCACAAGACAGCAGAGCAAAGCAACAAATAAAAGGTGTGCTCCTTAAAACCCAAACAGGGTCCAGTCCTCCTGGCTATCCGGTTCACTGCAGCTATGCACAGCAAATTCGACCAGGTGAGGGAGGCCTTGCTTGGTGTTTAGCGAACTGGTTGGTCCCACCAGCTCAAGGGAAGAAGATTCCTTGCAGATCTTCTCTGTCGTCAAAGTTTGGAGATTCGGACCCGCAGCAGGGCTTCACCGGGCGGTTCAGTCGTGGTAGTGGCCCTCTCCTTTCAGCTTCTCTTCAGCTCTCCCAATCCAGTGGCGACTCTGCCTTCTTAGTCCCAGAGACCTGCTTTTTATACAGTTTTCCCCCATTCACACAGCCTGGCTGTCAATCACACAGTAGGGTGGCCGCACCTCATCTGTTTGTCTTTTTATTCTATCCTGGAAGACCCTGACTTATCATGCCCAATGTGGAGCTTTCTGGTGGGATGCGATCCCAGGAGATGATGAAACCCAAAAGATAGTGCAAACCCAAAACCAGGCTCATTCCAGCTGCATGATGAGTCTATGCTGTTATGAATTACATATATTTTCTATATTATTCACTCTTGAATACATGCCAAGTTGCGTACTTTGCTTCCTGGCACTACCACCACAAATGAATGGCATCATTCATTCTTGAGACAGTGCATTCTTGCAATCATTCTCTACCAAGCTGAAAATGTTACCTTTGGCAGAGATCAGTGTTAGTAAAGATTTCTCATTTAGCAGCATTCCCTCCATAGTTCTATGCACCCCCCAAACTATGTACTATTGTTTTTTATCCTGTTCTGACTTTTCACAGGGAAGTGAAGTCTTCAGCTTCACGCCCCTGTCCTTTTTCAGAATTTGTTTTGGGGAAAGCGATCAGTTCTTCAGTCTATCAGTACTGTGAAACTATGTTTCCCTTTTGATTTTTACACTTTTGTAACTTTTTAACATTGCACACAGTATTTTACCATGCACTGCAATGGGGATACTTTTGTCTCACCCTAGTCTTTTACACTTGGGATTTTTGGTTACTTTTGTATGTGCCTAAATATAATCGGGTGGCAGCAATTATATTTGTACAATTATTTGTGTTATTTCTAGTGTGCACTTTCGTGTTAACCCCATCTGGCTACTAAAGTGGCCAGTGCCTTCAAATCGCCACACCATGAATTTTGTTTCACTTGTTCTTCATCCATATTGTTATTTGGCCTTTTTTCTGCCTTGCAAGGTCAGGAAATCTCATATAAGGTCATGCAATTACCCAGGAAAGCTGATGCTTTTGTGGGCTAGTGATGCCTTTGTGTGTGCATAGCTCATATCTGTCTGGTGCCAATCCACATTCCTGGATCTATATCTTCTAGGTGTAGGGCATGAGTGAAACCAATAGTTGTAGCTGATTGGACAACTACTGGCTGTTTGACTGGTGCAGATCCTTCCCATTGGTTGATTGGACTTGCTTCATTTTGGATAAGAAGAGGACTCATGCAGCCATTTTTTCACATCAGCGTTGGATCAAGAATCCCACATAGAAGAATAGCCAAATGATGATCTGAGGAAGACTTGTGAAGAGGCCCAGCATCCCTTCCTGCATCTGGCCCAGTGAGGCTCTGTCGCACTACCTAATCTGTGAAAGCCCTGTGCAGTGCACCCCTGGATTGGTGGAACCAACCTTGATGTGTTCTCAGGGTACCAGCCAACCTGAGCTTTCGGAAGTGTCCTTGGAGCACCCGGTCGATGGACCAGATCTCCAGTGGGCTACCTCAGCAGAACTGTCTCTGTTCCACGTTTGCAGCCGGAACTTCGTTGGTCGTCGACTTGTGGTGTAAGTCACCTTCCCTACTAAATTTCAGCCTCCCAGCATCAATAGATTCTTCTCTGGAATGTATTCTTCAACCACAACTGGAATGACATCTATCTTCATCTGTGTGTGGTGGCCATAGCTGGAACTCACTTTCACCCCTCCTGTGAAGTGTCCTGAAGATGTCTGCATGATGCTTTCTGCATTTTACCATTGTCAAGGGTTCCACTCTGCTCCTGGACCCGAACTGTAGAGTCCTTGCATCTGCAGCTCCTGGGCACCTCTCACCAGAAACAACAGCAGGAAAACCAACCTCCAGCAACCCCCAGTTGACCCATCCAGTCCTCTGAGATGGTCAGGGGGGTTAAGTAAATGAAGCAAAGTACTTGTCTCCCCCTGTCCTTCAAAGATAACATTGAGAACAAGTCTCTGTTTTTATACTTCCATTCCACTGCTGTTTGGTCATCACACCTGAGCAGTGAAACCTGACAGATAAGAACAAATGTTTACTTACAAGTGACATGTTTGCATCTCATCTCCTGAACAATCACCAGCACAAGTACTCTACCTGCACCAGATGTAATCTGGGAGTAGCATCGTTACGTTTGGGCACAAGTCCCCACTCTTCATAGAGACTGGACTTCTGAAGCTAGGGCACATTTCTTGTGACTTGGTTCCATATTACTGTACCACTTACCTTCTATTGATTTAAGTCATTGCATGCATTTTAAGATGACTATATATATGCTTACTATTGAGTGTTGTACGATATTATCACTGGCTTGTGTCATTTTTTAGTGTGTGTTTGAAAGCTGGAATTGATATAGGGCCTCATTACGAGATTGGTGGTAGTCATGGCGCTATTTGCGCCATGACTCCCACCAATAATGGGTCCGGCACCGGTGTAGTTCAATGGGGACTTACCGGTCTAGTCCGACCATGGAGGGACCGGTAAATCCCCATTGAGCATGCCATTCCCCATTCCCATTTGAGCCCCCATAGGGCTCAGTGGGAATGGGGAGGGTGCTAATAATGGGCTCACGACGTGCAAGCCCGTTATTAGCACCCTGGTCCCTTAGCGGGACCCGTAAGGGACCTGTGGTCTGACCACATGTTCCTTATGGTCCCCGCCAAGGGACCTCGGAATAGGGCGCTGGGGGATTACCGGAACCGGTCTCCTTACCGGTGCCCGGTATCCCTTACCGCCCTACTCATAATGAGGCCCATAGTATTTTTATACATTCCTGTCTAAATTGAATTATTGTGTTCTTCACTGTATGGATTCATTGTGAACTCCTATTCCCACTCACACTCTCCTGATAATAACCTCCACTGCTCTCCATTGCTACCTTGATTGGGATTTGGCTAAACTCTCATAGTACCCCTGTTAACTATAACTAGGGTGGCCTCCTAAAATCTTTTCTCTAGGCCAGATTCTAGAACTTCACCTTCACAATCAGTGCCAGCAACATGTATATTTATTTATTTTATTTGTTTATTTGCATTTGTAAAGCGCCTAAACCCGGCGTCATCAATGCGCTGTTGCAAACCAGTTACTTGGTACATGTTCTTAAAGAAGTGAAAAATTAACAGTCAGGTAAGAAAAATGGTACAGACAAGTAGAGAGCCTTGTCACTTCCAATGTCTGTGGTCTGTCCGAGCAAAATGTAGGCAAAGAGCCACGTTTTTAGAGTTTTCCTGAATGCCCAGTGAGCATTTTCTGCTCTTAGCGAGGGAGGAAGAGTGTTGCAATGAGATTCTGCTCTACCCCGTTTGTATTTCGTTAGTACAATATGGTGGGCATGGGATGTTCTAACCGCTCTGGTGGAATTGGCATGTGTGGGTGATGGTGAGGACTTTGAAGTGAATCCTTTCCTGGATAGGCTGCCAATGCACTTATTTTCTTTCTGCTGAGATATGGTCTCTTTTGGAGTTGTTGAGTGCTGAGCGTAACATATTATTTTGGATTTCCTGCATTTTGCAGATGTTCTTCTTAGAGGTACCTGCAAAAAGGGCAATGCAAAAGTCGAGTTTTGCTCCAGTTATCAATCTTGCGATGGACAAGCAGCTTGTTGGTGTGAGGAATTGCCTATCTGCGTTGCGAAGTTTGGCCATGTATGCAGCTGACGAGGCGATTGCATTGACTTGTTTTGACATAGAGAGGCATCAAGGTACACTCCTAGAGTTTTCACGGATGCAGAGACCAAGATTGTAATACCATCAATCAGGATAGATGAGTAAGAAGAGTGGAGTTTTTTCAGCATTGCAGGTGACCCCACTATCAGGATTTCCGTCTTATTGTTTAGGCACAGATTGTTCCAGGCTAGCTAAGACTGTATGGTGAGGTAGATTTTGTTGATCATCTTGGTGTCTTCTTCATGTGACTAATCAATAGAACATGCAGCCTCTGCATAAAACCAAACTAAATCCAGGATTTGTCCTAACTTGAACTTCCATATTAACCCTTGAATTGCAATGTTCACACTACTCTAGTCTAGATTCATTAATATCCACAGCACACATAATTTGTGCAAACATGCAAACCAACTATAGCATACATTTGCACAAATGCACAAGGTTTATTTTTCATTCTCAATCTATGTTTTAGCTTCAGAACAACTGAATTTAAATGTGTTTATTTATTGGACCTTTGTATGGTGCCTATACAGCAGAAAGTGTTCCGGGCACCACAAGACAGCAGAGCAAAGCAACAAATAAAAGGTGTGCTCCTTAAAACCCAAACAGGGTCCAGTCCTCCTGGCTATCCGGTTCACTGCAGCTATGCACAGCAAATTCGACCAGGTGAGGGAGGCCTTGCTTGGTGTTTAGCGAACTGGTTGGTCCCACCAGCTCAAGGGAAGAAGATTCCTTGCAGATCTTCTCTGTCGTCAAAGTTTGGAGATTCGGACCCGCAGCAGGGCTTCACCGGGCGGTTCAGTCGTGGTAGTGGCCCTCTCCTTTCAGCTTCTCTTCAGCTCTCCCAATCCAGTGGCGACTCTGCCTTCTTAGTCCCAGAGACCTGCTTTTTATACAGTTTTCCCCCATTCACACAGCCTGGCTGTCAATCACACAGTAGGGTGGCCGTCCTGGCGGGACGGTCACCACAGCCAATCGTACAGAGTGCAACATGGGTCTCCAAGGAGATCCTGTGCAGGGAGTCTGAAACCCCTCCCTCACATCCTGTCCACCTCAGACATTCAGGGGCCTAAGGAAGGCTTCTGTGCAGAAGCCCGCCAAAGGATGGCGAACAAAGGAACCAAACCTGGTTTGGCGCACAGAGTAAAACACAAGAAAGTCCTTTACAAAAAGAAATGGCAAATAACCCAGCCGGAACCAAATAAAAGTAAATGGGGTACAGCGGATTTAAGTTTGAGGCTACTAACTATTTAAATAAACCGTGGTAGGAAAAATATGGTAGATACCACTGCCACCAGCCAAATCCTAAAGAAAGGGGAACAAAATAATGTTCCATGAGAGACAGACATTAAGGGATAACTATTAACCCGTTCCAGAACTCTATGTAAGATAGTTTGTACTGGATCTGTGAATTTAAAAAGACCAATAAAGTCAATGGCAACTTTACATGTTCTGGGAGACAGTAGTCAGTCCCAGAAAATGGAGTTTGAAGTGGGAAGTCTGAAAAAGACAATCCTGTGTCACTGTACTGAGGGTGCTGTGTAACACACAGTAAAAAGATGATGCCTATGGCGTAGGTGAAGCTCCACAGTCTATGAACACAAAAATGTTAAACACACGCATCAAAACTTATGTAAGAGTGGGAAAAAAGGCTCACACTCTTACCAGGTGAAAAAAATAAATCCTAGAAATCCAGCAACGCTGCTGAGGGACTCAGTAGGTAAGGGAAATTAGCCTTTCTGGAGAATTCTCCCTAACACTCCTTGTAGATCATTTTCTAATGTTCATTTTTGCTTTGTACTTAGAGATTACTATGGTGCGTCCTGCTGCTGTTTATTCGCCACAGGCCCAGAGCAGAGGATGCCAATGTGTAACATGTTTCTATTATTCAATAGAGTTTCAAGCTACTCGTATGTTTACCTCATTGAGACATACCTCTAGTTAACAACATTTTAAAATTGTATATGGGCATGTGTGTAATTCTTATTAATGTAACATTATTTCATTTGCTTTAGAGGCTGATGTGGATGGATAGGATGGCAAAACATAAACCTGTTCCAATGCAAAAGAAATATCCGTACACAAACCTGTGCCCCGTTAATTTGAATATATAAATAATGGAAGCTCAGTGCTTAAGCATACATGGTTTCCTCTGGCTCACCAGATGGCACAGTGCTGTAAACCATCATCCAGCCTGTGCTTCTGTTTCTTAATCGCCCCATGTATGAATTAAATATTTCGCCCGTCTCTTCTATTGTTTTGCGGAACGAAGGAGGAAAATATAATTATTTAATTAGCTTGCATTTATAACACTGTAACTGGTGAACTATATTGCACCACAGGCGGGTTTACACAACGCCACCAATAGGTTTTCAGATAATGTACTCATGTATTTAATGGTGTCATAAAATATGACACTGTGCAGGAAGCTGCCTTGTTTTTATGCTGTGGGTAAAGCCTATAAGTCTGGCTGTGTAACTGATCCCTGCTGACACACATTTCTTATCCACTGCTGCAATGCTTGCTATTGTAGATTTGCAATTGAAGAGAATTACCAATTTTTCCACTTCACATTGTCTGCCGGATTGTAAAGCTCACAGTTTGCACTGCGGCCTTATTCTTATTTTCATTTCTCTGACCAGCACCCATTTTACCTGCTCCAAATATCAGCCAATTCTCATTTGCATACTGAAGTCCTGTTGGTTGGATTATCTATCGCTGCTTTCTTAGTGACAAGAAATATTACAAAGTACGGCAACAATTTACACTAAATCGCAATAAACACTGTTCTGTGAGTAACCTGCTATAATTCAATGTTACAATTAATTCACTGTAAAGGGCAAATGAAGAAAAGGGCAATTCCTGTTTGGACCTGTATCGGCTAGGAGGACTCGGGACCGGAACCCCTGCTTCTTCAACATCATGTAAATTCCCTCAAATATCAATACACTGGTTATTAGTGATCCATGCAAACCTTAATTCCCAATCGTCAAATCATATCCAAGTTTAATACCAATTGGTTATTCAAAATTCTTGAACTATCATGTTCAAATTACACATAGTTGAAATTGACACACCAAGCTCTGGGCTTTTTTCAATAATGTAATATTAGGTTTAATACACATAACCTGCGAAACGTGCTCCAACCTCTAAAAGGTCCTCATCAGGGTCTATTCAAAGAAGAATGATTTCTTCTGTTGTGTTCTGATAGCGAGAACCACTAAGGTTTGTTCAATTTCAGCTCTGCAAACAATCTGTTGAAAATATGTCCCCAATTAACTTCACTGGTTGTTTTCTCACAGTGAGAATTAAGATGCCATCCTCTCCGCCTCGGAGCTTCAATCTTCCTTGGAGTGTCTACTAATATTAGTGATATGAAAGGTTTCAATTCAATCTTTGGTCATGATGCCAATTCTCAGGTTGAAGTAGTTAATTCAGAAATCCCAATTTGTAGTGTGTTGGATAGACACACTATGGGCCTCATTACGAGTATGGAGGTAGCCATGTCGTTCTTACCGGCATGGCTACCTCCATACCGGGTACCGGGTCCGGGTTCCTGGAATAGGGAATTACCAGGCCATTCCAACCTTGGAGGGCCTGGTAATTCCCATTCTCGGAACCGGGACCCGGTACATCGCCATTCCCATTTGAGCCCCCATAGGGCTCAATGGGAATGGTGAGGATGCTAACAACGGGCCCGTTGATCACAGGCCCGTTGTTAGCATCCCGGTCTGCTAGCGGGTCCCGCTAAGAACACCTGGTTTCACCAGACGTCCTTTGCGGGACCCACTGCAGACCTCGTAATGGGGCAGCCTGTAATGAACGGTGCCGGTCCCTTACGTTCATGAGGCCCTATGTCTGTAAACAGAAATGTGGGCAGTCCCGTGGCGTGCCATTCCCTCAAATATGTGTTTCACCCCTTTGTCCCAACAACCAATCCCTACCATCACCACTCACCGCCAACCACGCTGCTCACTAGCAATATCATGGACACTGCATCTCAACCGCATCACTATAGATCCCATCAGTACGCCATCATCAATGACTACACAAAAAATGGATAATTCAACTCAACTACCAACCATGCAGCAGAAATTGCTGACCAAATCACCACACATAACGTGAAAAGCATCTTCATTCCTGAAACTTAGATGTCATCCACTTCCATACACATGCTAGATGTCTTATTCCCTGCGCCTACAGAATTTTACAAGACCATCCAAACAAGCTTGGTGGAGCCATGCCAACATTTACAAGGCATCATTGGCGAACACCCAACTCGATGTCACCACTCTGGCTCTTTTGAAAATAAACATTCCTGCCACTTCCTGCTCTCCCCAATTGGCACAGTCATGTTTTATCTTATCTGCAAACTGCCTGAGCCCAGCACCTCCTTCATCAAAGACTTTATGGACTTAGTCTCCACCATCTCTCTCACGTATGCCTTGCTCTGTGTCTCCATCTTCCCAGGCAACCCAGCAACCAGGTCAAGGATGGAAGAAATCCACTGTAAATGAAATACCCAACTCACAGGAAAGCTAATATCCTCAGCCTCATCATCACCACCAAGCCAATCCTCCATCACAGCTCTCCAATCCAGCCCGATGGTCAGACCATCAGGCAATCCCCTTTGATATTAGTCCCACCACACAAGTCCATCAAACGGAAACCCAGCAAACAAGCCTTCAGATGATTCAAGAACTTCCCAGTAGAGGCTCTCACAGAAAACATTGCCAAACCCCACTTCATATGGGCTGATTTACCTCTGATGAAATAGGACTGTGTGAGGAGTTAGAAATGTGAGGTGGGCACAAAAGTATAGTTTTCTCAGATTTTGCCATTTTATTAAACAATAAAGGGTGAGATGAACTCCTATCTTTCCCTAGCCTAACAAGAATGTCTGTGCATGGTTAACTAATCTAAAGAAGGGTGACTTAGTGTCCAAAAGTCTCTGACCCTCACTCTAATACAAACAACAAAATAATATAAGGAATATCTGGCCATCTTCAATTCAACACCCCAGTGCAAACGTCCAAACATATATGTTTCAAAGAGTAGTCCTTGTGACCAGGGTTGTGTTCCCTCAATTCAAGAGCACTCATAGAACAGTTCTGATTCAACGAAGGTCCTTTTAGCCCAACACAAACATTACTTTTCTGCCAATATGATCTTGCTTTGGGTAAAGTAAATGTCTCTTCATAAACACTTGTTTCCAAAAACAAAGCACTTTTTATTCTCTGCAGTTTACTTCTTGATAAGACACGTGTATTTCCCATAACCCTCTTGTTCCACTATAAAGCAATTGATATCTTCCACTATATCCTCCTTGTCAAGACTAATGCCTTTCTCATCAAACAATAGTTTATAAATTAAGGAAAGTGTTCTCTTCAAGAAATTGAGCAATTTTCAACATATCACACTGAATACCGTTGTCAGGATAGCAATCAAATTCTTCTTACAAAGCAACCATTTATAAAGGATTGTAAACAACTTCTTGCAAAACAACAGTTTGTAAAGAAATGATAATTGTGGTTTTACTTTCTTTCTGCCACACCTTGTTGCCACACATGTAGTGTTTCCAATCATCTTCTTCTTTCCTAGTCCACTCGCCTGCCAGGACTAACTACTATTGGTCCTTTTCCTGGATTACTCACCTGCCAGGATCAAAACTCCTACAACTACAATTGTACAAAGTGGCAATATTTGTTTCCAATACTTTGCACACCAGCATCCCATGAGAGGAGTGCTGAACAATGGTTGCCTCTTTTATAGTTGTTTGATTCTTGGCAATTTCAATCAGGCGATACACTCTGGTCTCAGCCTAGTATGCAGCGCGCAGCTGAAATGCTTATTTTATTATGTCTATAGGTTCAATATTCTGGGTAATATACCATCATATCACACCCCTTCTCAAAATACCCCCAGGTCACAATCGACCAGGAATCAGGCTGGTTGGTAAAGGTAATATTTATTTATTTATTTGTTTATTTAAAATTCAAATTAAACATATACTTTCGAATAGGGCGCAGCAATCACCAATGTGGTGACAATAACAGATAATAAGGTATGTGAGGCAGTTAGATTCACTTTTAGCAACACAGAATATAAAACATCAGCGAAAAGAACACTTTTGGCTTGCTTGAAATGATAGCACTTTGGTTAGGAATTCCCCCTGCAGTATTCCTCAACCCACAAATAAGCATTTTTAAACAGATATAAGGAAGCAGTAGGTATTCAGGAATAAAGAACAGTAACAGAATTTAAATACCACCTTCCCTACCCAAACAAGAGAGAAAAATGGGCTTGCAATCTTACACTTATTAAAATGACATTCGAAAATGGCTATGTAAAACAATTAATGTGTGCAAAAGTTCTTAAATCAATACAAATCTCTATGGGAGCAACACTGGAGAGATGCTACCAATAATGAGCTATATTTTGAGCAAAATTAAACACTTTGAATCTTAATGGAAGTTTGAAAATAATTTAAAACAAAAATCACACGTGTAAAACTTTGCAGAAAGGCGGATTCCCACCTAAAATTGACCAAACGGTTTTTAAGAAAAAAATGGGTGAAATATACAGATTCTGAGTGCGGTTTTTAGGTTTAGGTTGAGATGTAACTATGGGTCTTAGGTGTAGTCCAGAGTTGAAATGAAGTCTCTAGCTTTTAAATTGAGTGAGCTATGCAATGTTAAATGAGAAGCGTTTTTGGAAAATAAAGGCGCGAAAAAGAAAACAGAAATCAATTTTTACCAGGATAGTTTTATTCTACACTAGGGCTTTCAGGCTAGGTTACCAGGTTGAAACACAGTAAACTCCAGAGTTGATCCGCGGTACCAACTCCAGCACCTCCGTGTCCTCTGTGGCTGACTCAGTCCGATTACCCGAGGGAGGATTTAAAGGTTTGGGATTTCATAAAACAAAATTATTTAAATTAGTTTAGCACAAGCGCAAAGAATCAAGGCAAGGTTTCAAGAATGGTTCTGACAATGTTACAAGTTCTTAAGGTAAGGATAGGATGACTTAGAGATTAGGATGGAACAAAACAAGGCAAGGTGTGCTATGATTTTCTATGCTTTCTATTAATACTTACAGTCCACTTTAATTTAGGATTTTGGACCGTCAAGGGTTCTGGTCATCACACAGATCAGGTCTAACCAAGGACAGCAGGGCACGTCGGGTGGAATAGGGTCAGCTGAGCGGTTCTGGTCACTGGACTGGACTGCCTGGACTGGAGACTGCACTGGACTGCACTGGTTACTGGAGACGGGAGATCAGTGTGATAGCGAGTTTCAGCAGGCAAGCATTTAGTAGTAGCAAGCCAGACTGGATCAAAATGCTTCCCTGGGGTTTTGGGATTTGTTTCAGAATTTTGAGGCCTAGCTGAAAAGGAGTTCAGCAATGCTGAGGCCATGGCTTTGTAATGAAATCAGGAATCAGGAACAAGGATGGATGTTAGGGAGAATTCTCATAACTGGCTAATTTCCCTTACCTATTGAGTCCCTCAGCAGATTTGCTGGATTTCTAGGATTTATTCTTTTCACCTGGTAAGAGTGTGAGCCTTTTTCCCACTCTTACATGTGTTTTACTATGTGTGTTTTTACCATTTGTGTGATCTTGGACTCTGGAGCCTCACCTACTCCATGAGCACTATTCGTGTTTGTGTTACACAGCACCCTCAGTGCAGTAACACAGGGTTTTCTTTTAGACTTCCCTCTGACTCCATTTTTCTGGGACTGACTACTGTCTCACAGAAACATGTAAAGTTGCCATTAACTTTATGTAGTCTCTTTAAACTACAGACCCAGTACACCCCATCTTACATGGAGTATTGGAAAGGGTTAATTCTTATCTCTTTTTGTCTGTGTCTCTTGGAGCACTGGTTTGCTCCCTTTACATTAAGACTTGGCAGTTGGCAGTGGTAACTACCCTAACTTTTCTACTGCCGTTATATTATATAACCATGGTATTGTTTTAGGCTATTATATTAGCCTCGAACATAAACCCGCTTGACCAAATACATTTTATTTGGGCCCTGGCTGGGTTTAGTTGCCATTTCTTTTTTGTGTTTTTCTCTGCATGCCAAACCAGGGATGATTCCTTTGTTCGCCGTCTTTTCGCAGGCTTCTGCACAGAAGCCCTCCTTAAGGCGCCTGAAAGTCTGGGTAGGCAGGATGTGAGGGAGGGGTCTTCGGACCCCTGCCATGGGTTCCCTTGGTAACCCAAGTCACACTCTTGTCTGATTGGCTAAGGGGACTGGCCTTGCCAGGCCAACCACCCTGCTGTGTGATTGACAGCCAAGCTGTAAGAATGGGGGAAAACTGCATAAAAAGCAGGTCTCTGGGACTGGAAAGGCAGAGTTGCCACTGGAATGGAAGAACCAATGAGGAGCTGACTGAAAAGGACACCTTCTACGACTGAACCGCCCGGTGAAGCCCTGCTGCAGGTCCGAATCATCAAAATCCACCGACAGAGAAGATCCTCCAGGAAACTTCTTCCCTTGAGCTGGTGGGACCAACCAGTTCTGTCAAACTTCAAGCCAGGACCCCTCCTCTGGTTGAACTTGCTGTACAGAGCTACAGTGGGCCGGATAGCCAGGAAGGTCCGACCTTGCTTCGGTTTTAAGGAGCGCACCTTTTATTTGTTGCTTTGCTCTGCTGCTGGATTCTTCCCTGGGTAGTGCAGGACCCTCCAGTCTTCCTACTTCGTGTCAGTCCGACAGTCGCTTTAGGAACCGTGAGCCTGCAGGAACTACCAGGAATGTCCGCCTCAGCAACAGCTTCCTCTCTGTTTAAGGTACTGTGCAAACCCAGTTGCTCGTTTCGTTCAGCCGCGGGCAAAGTGTGTGAAATCTTTCTCCAATTCGAGGGCTTGTCCTTCTCTTCTTTTTAAACTAACTTTTCTACCAACCAACCTTGTCCAAACTCCGTGGCCCGAACTTTACCGTGAACTACCCTGAACCGTGTGATCTTGATCAAAAGACTTTGGTCCTATTGACTTTGGCCATAAGCCTCTTCTACCTGATTCTATCCCTGTAGTTCCTCTTGTTCTATTGCCCTGAGTACTCTCCTGGTGGTGTGGTTCAATTTCTACTTATCTTTGACTTTCCCTCCCTATTAAATTGCTGGAGTGCCATTTTGCTCCCACTTTATTTTGTGAGCTTAACTTGTCTGGGATTTAAGGGAAGTGGTGTGGTGTATTGAGAGTGTGATTTTTAAACTGCTTATAATGGTGTTATGTTATACAACTGAAGAGTGAAATAAATGTATATTCTTTTACTTGAAAACCTTGAGTCAGTGTTTGCCTGAATCATAGTAATTGTTGTCCTTTGTGTAACTATTTGATACTGCTCACTTACTCTTGAGAAAAAGTCTGGCTGCTCCGCTACTGCTGCCACTTTAACAGTGTAGTACAGGCTTGCACCAAAGGTGAATTTGTACTGTCACTTGTAGTCTTAATTGTTTGTGGTGTTCCCAAAGGGTACTGCATATAATTATGCCTAACAATGAAGAATTCAGGAACAGGGTGCCACGCAGAAATCAGTATGAAGTCAGAAATCAGTGTGTGTGTGTGTGTGCTGTGAGGCTCCCTTATTTATCATGCCAAATGACATCACTAAATTATATGGCAGGGGCAAGAGTACTGTCCACACCCTACTGCTAGGATTGGGCAAAAGCATAATCTCTGCCTCGTTTTTCGCTGATTGGATGACAGAAAGGGATGTCATGTTTTATAAGATGATCTTTACAATGTCTGGAAACCTCCCATAGCTATTGGGACCAAAATCTAACTTTCCCACAAATACATATTTATGTAGTTATGACCGCTAAGAAAATCAGATGCACATGTTACATATCTTGTGGGTCACATTTCAATCCAAGTCCCAAATCTGTGAGACCTGGTTTTGACTTCCTGCTGCATTTTGGCAATTTCAACCATGAAAGATTTGGCCTAACATTTCCCAATTTTGTACGTAGATGCACAATTACCCCAGGAATATGTGTACACAATGTTATGTTTGCAACATAAATACTTTTCGCGCAATCGATCATTCTTTATAACTTCTGTTCCTTATGCAGTAAGAAGCTCTACCAAGTTTTCAAATGAATAGCATAAATTTAGATTTAGAATTCTGCACATTTCACATTTTTCCTTCTTCTTGTGGCAAAGTTAAATGTCTTGAAATTCAATTGCAAAATAGGTATTTTAAAATCAAATGGAAGTCCATTGTCACTTAAGCAGGCTTTTTTTCTTTCTTTCAACTGTAAGCAAGTGTCAAAACCTTTGAAGCAGGGTGTGGGGCCTCTTGCTTGAGAGTGAAGCTTTCTGCCCCTCCCACTGGAAGGGTGAGTGTCTTAGCCTGCTATTGTCTTGGTCTGGTGGCCTGGGGCAAATATGAATGTGTAATGTGACTTGTAAGGCCCCATTGTCCTGAGCATCCCAAGCCTCCAGCCAGCAATTAGCCTTTTCCTGTTCCAGCAGTTGAGGTGTCATCCTTTCTCAGGGTCAGCACTGACAGAGCAAGTTTTTTTTTCTTTTAACTATAGTTTGCCATTCAGACTGGGTTGAGCTTTGATTTACAGGTTTAAATCTTAACTTTAAACATATAGAATTAAAACAGTTTATACGTGTGTCTTTACCATTACAAATCCTTATACATTTCTTAAGTAATTAAGCCTTGACACAGCAATGTACTTTTGAAATAGGCGATTTTCCCCCTTCAGTCAGGAACAAGTCCATTTTACTATTCCTTTAAATTCTGTTTTCATCTTAGCAAATATACACTTTGTGCATCTTATAGTTCTTGTCTTCAGTGCTAGAATTGTTTTGCAGCATGGAGACATGTATCAGACATTTGTTTAGAGTCTCTGTCTGCACAGCTGATTCTTGGGCGGGGGGGTGAAATGAAAAACAGAGTCCCTGGTTTGCTTTTCAAAGGATACTGTTGACAGGAGCTGTCACTCAATGAGGCCCGGTTCCTCTGAGACACAATGAAGAATCCTGGGCATTGCAGGACCCTTTTTGATCATAGTAGTTTATGAAAAATTAATGGATTTAGCGCCAAGCAGCACTTTTTAAGATTGGGAAAGTGTTGATTTAAAAGGCATTTTAAGGTTTCTCAGCACAATGAAGCTGCTTCATTCACTTTGCTCCATGTAAAATGTTGCGGAGCCCACTGGCATACTCCTGCAGCGAGGACTCTGTTTCACCCCCCCTGAAATGTGTGTGGCAGGGTGTGCAGCAATTTTCTGGTTGTGACACAAACGCAGTTTTAAAGATCTTGGCGCGCACAGGAGTCAGCGCAGTCATTTTGGGCTGTTTCTTTCACCATTGCAGTAAAGTGATGTAATGAGGCACATCTGAGTGGGTCAAAATATCCCACAGAATCCCCCCCGACTTTGTCTAGACTTCCAGTCATGGGGGAGTCGGGCAAGTGGGATTTTTTTCTTTTCGTGAAAAAGCAGGTTCAGTCAGGTATAAGTCCTTCTTCCACCAGCGAATGATGCGACACGCTCTCCTTGCTGCCTCTGTTTAGGATGTGGAACAATACCCCCAGCCTTCTCTCAGGTTTTCTTTTCTGGTGTGGAGCAACACTCCGGATTTCCTTGGGTTTCTCCTTCTGGGTCCCCTCGGAGGTCCTCCTTGATTATGGTACAATCAATGGCAATCTATAAAATAGAACACAAACCAGTTATGACAATTTTCCCCCTACTGTCCTCCAATCAGGATTTCAGCAGTGGGATGTGCATGCATTCAGTGAACATTGAAATATTTCTATGTTTCAGAAGCATCCCCTACAGGGTTTTCTATGGACTCCTCTATTTGCCTCAAAGTGTGCCTGGGGTAGCAAATCTTTAGCTGATTGATGTGGACCTACTTTTTTTTCTGTCAAGTCGCCCTTGGGGATGCGGATTCTGTAGGTGACTGGTGAGATTTTGTCCCAAAGCAATTATGGTAACATCGGGTATTTCATTATTTTGAAGATGAAACATAATTTGGTCTGGTTTTTGTACAACCATGTGGCATGTGCCGTTTAGCCTAACAGGGTTGACACTCTGTTTTAATTTGATTGGCCTGAGAGTCTGGTTCCAGAGTACTTTATTCACACAGTCTATTAGGGGAGAAAACCTACGGAGGATGTAATTCCTTAATAGAAAGGGGGTTTCCTCTGGTGCCACGACTATGACCAGGTGCTTCATCTTGAGTCAACCTATTTTAATTTCCAGCACTGCAGACCCCTGGACAGAAATTTCCTTCCCGTCGAAGTTCTGCAGTTGTCCAGGAAGAGGGGTGAGAGGGATCTGGTATCTTTCCCCCCCTTCCTGAATTCAGCTGATCATTGCTCACTTTGACAGAAGAGTGGCTTGGGATCCAGTGTCCACCAGTGCCGACACTGTACACTGCCCTCATATTTGGACCGGGGAATAAAATCTTCTCTCCTTCTCCTCAAGGGAGCAGAGATAATGTGCATTTTGGGCCAGTTGGTTGGTCAATTTCTTGATTCTGGACTCCGACACAGGGGTACTTTGGACATGATTCTCTGTGGGAGCTTGGGGATCTGTAAGAAAAATGTAGCAGTTGGATATTGGGGGAGTTTTGGGCTCCCCTGGTTCTGATTCTGGGCCGCCACCCCCCAACCCCCTTTTTGGATGCAGTCACCAGCATAGGTTTGGGCAGTGTGGTTTTCTAGATTAACATTGTGGGATTCAATGATGGGAGATTCTAACTCATTCCCCACATTCACCCAGTCTTCTTTAGGATCTCTTGGGACCCATTTTTCTTTGGGAGGAGTTGCCCCGTCCTTTGAAGGAGAAGATATTTTTTCCAGAATCCTCTGAGGACCCCTCTCCTTCAAATTGGAGGACACTAACCTTCTCCACAAAATGGGCCCTGTTAGGTTCTTTATTTCTCCCACCCGCCCTCTGTTCCTTAGGTTGTAGACTTTCGGGGGCAGGAGATTTTAGTTCCGGTTCCTGGGTTTCCAGTGCTTTTCACGGGTGGGGAAGGAAACTTCCTCTAAGGCTTTACACCTCCCTTGCCCCGTGCCTCCTCCTTTGGAACCAGTGAGTTGTTGAGGTTCTCTCCCCATCATTGTTCTGGAATTCCAGACCCTTGGTTTGAAGTGTTCTGAGATGCCATGTTCATCTGAGGGTTCTGCTGAGCCCTCAACATGATATGATATGATATGATAGTTTATTTATATAGCGCCTATACACAATGTGTTTCAAAGCACTTTGAGGCGAGGGAACAAGAGAAAATACAATGACATCCTTACAGCCATGAACAGTAAGGATGTGAAATTAACTATCGTACTCGGCCTGACAACATTTCAGATAGTGCAAGAACTAAGACATAGATAAGGAAGGGAGGGGGAGAGTGGGAAGGAAATGGAAACAGACAGGCGACTACCGTACTAGGCCTGATGACATTTCTAGTAGAGCTGGAGAAAAACAAAACGTGAGGGAGAGGGGTGCAGAAAGGGAGGGAGGAACAAAACAAGCGTCTTACGTACTAGGCCTGACAACGTTTCAGAGGAGGGGGGGCAGTAAGGGGATGGTGGAGCGACAGACAACCCAGATCCTGGGACAGGTTCTGGACCTGGCGCTCCAGTTGTGACACCCATTCCAGCTGGTACGGGGGTCTCTGGTCCATTCTTGGTGACTCACGGGAAGGGTAGCTATCCCTTCTCCCATAGTACCCTGGGTTTTGAAAAATTGAGTAACCCTCAACCTCGCCTCTCCTGGATTGGGCTGACTAGGCTCAGGAAAATCGGAAGTAAAGGAGGGTTGTTCTGTAGGTTGACATTTTGAGGGTACTGGGGAAAGAAACTCAACCCAGCATTTGGGGGATTATGGCTCTCCTGGGAAAAGTTAGCAGGGAAGTTTCCTGGGGTGGTACCTACCTGGTTGGACCCCCCCTGGGCTGGGGGAGGCCACACATACGCCAGGATGGGTTTGTTGCCCTTGAATCATGGGCTTATGTAATCAGGGGAGTTAGGGATCCCATTTGTGGGATTACCTCCCTGACTGCCTGTCTGGGATTGGCCCGAGGACCTTCTGGTTCTTTGGCTGGAAGGATTTTGTACCGGTATATTTTTAGGCCCTCCATCTCCAGATCTAAAATTGGGAAACCTTTCACCTCCACCACCTTAGCAGCAGGGGTGTTGGCTGGCTTGGGGGTTTTATTTGTGTTCTTGTTATCTACAGGTTTTTGTACCTCATAAATACGGGTCGCCTGTTCTATGACCCAGTCCAGTGATCTCTCTTCATGAACGTCGCTCACCACCTGGGTCATTATGTATTTGGGGAGTGCATGGAAAAAGGTGTTGATGAACTCCCTACTATCTGTACGCACCCTCCTGCTGGTCTGCACAAAGGCATGTTTGAGTTCTTGCACAAATTCTTGTTGGGCCTGATATTCCCGGCACTGCAGATTGTGGGCCGCCTTGCGGGCCTCTTGGGGCTTTCTATGTGCAGAGAAATGTTTTAAGATGGCCGCCCTGTAGGTGGACCATCATGAGTGATTCTGATCCTCCAGTCCTGCAAAGAAACTGGAGTACTCAGGAGAGAATGTCCATTTCACATACTGGATGCAATTCTGCCTGTCTTTCAGATGAAAAGTGTCCATCATCTGTTCATATAATTCAAGGTGTTCCCAGACCGAATACTTTGCATTTTTATATTAGGGAGTTATAACACTCCTAATGGCCTTGATCTGCTTCAGGGGATCTTTTTGCATCGCTCTCTTGATTTTGTTTGCCATTTTGATTTTAGTCAGCCAAGTCCACTCGTCCTCTGACTCAGAGGCACCGCTACTGGAGGTGGCTTCTTGATCCTCTAGGCACTCCCTGATTCTGTGAGCTTGAGAAGAGCTTGAAGAATGTGGGGGCCTAGTTTCCCTATTCCTGTGGTGCTCAGAAGAGTCTTCTGGCTCTCCCCTGCTCCCAGGATTGGCAGAGTAGCCCCCCCCATGGCCCTAACTGGGTAGAGGTCTTCAGGATACTCTTTTTGGGCTTTCCCCCCCTTCCTGAATTCAGCTGATCAAAGGCTCACTTTGACAGAAGAGTGGCTTGGGATCCAGTGTCCACCAGTGCCGACACTGTACACTGCCCTCATATTTGGACCGGGGAATAAAATCTTCTCTCCTTCTCCTCAAGGGAGCAGAGATAATGTGCATTTTGGGCCAGTTGGTTGGTCAATTTCTTGATTCTGGACTCCGACACAGGGGTACTTTGGACATGATTCTCTGTGGGAGCTTGGGGATCTGTAAGAAAAATGTAGCAGTTGGATATTGGGGGAGTTTTGGGCTCCCCTGGTTCTGATTCTGGGCCGCCACCCCCCAACCCCCTTTTTGGATGCAGTCACCAGCATAGGTTTGGGCAGTGTGGTTTTCTAGATTAACATTGTGGGATTCAATGATGGGAGATTCTAACTCATTCCCCACATTCACCCAGTCTTCTTTAGGATCTCTTGGGACCCATTTTTCTTTGGGAGGAGTTGCCCCGTCCTTTGAAGGAGAAGATATTTTTTCCAGAATCCTCTGAGGACCCCTCTCCTTCAAATTGGAGGACACTAACCTTCTCCACAAAATGGGCCCTGTTAGGTTCTTTATTTCTCCCACCCGCCCTCTGTTCCTTAGGTTGTAGACTTTCGGGGGCAGGAGATTTTAGTTCCGGTTCCTGGGTTTCCAGTGCTTTTCACGGGTGGGGAAGGAAACTTCCTCTAAGGCTTTACACCTCCCTTGCCCCGTGCCTCCTCCTTTGGAACCAGTGAGTTGTTGAGGTTCTCTCCCCATCATTGTTCTGGAATTCCAGACCCTTGGTTTGAAGTGTTCTGAGATGCCATGTTCATCTGAGGGTTCTGCTGAGCCCTCAACATGATATGATATGATATGATAGTTTATTTATATAGCGCCTATACACAATGTGTTTCAAAGCACTTTGAGGCGAGGGAACAAGAGAAAATACAATGACATCCTTACAGCCATGAACAGTAAGGATGTGAAATTAACTATCGTACTCGGCCTGACAACATTTCAGATAGTGCAAGAACTAAGACATAGATAAGGAAGGGAGGGGGAGAGTGGGAAGGAAATGGAAACAGACAGGCGACTACCGTACTAGGCCTGATGACATTTCTAGTAGAGCTGGAGAAAAACAAAACGTGAGGGAGAGGGGTGCAGAAAGGGAGGGAGGAACAAAACAAGCGTCTTACGTACTAGGCCTGACAACGTTTCAGAGGAGGGGGGGCAGTAAGGGGATGGTGGAGCGACAGACAACCCAGATCCTGGGACAGGTTCTGGACCTGGCGCTCCAGTTGTGACACCCATTCCAGCTGGTACGGGGGTCTCTGGTCCATTCTTGGTGACTCACGGGAAGGGTAGCTATCCCTTCTCCCATAGTACCCTGGGTTTTGAAAAATTGAGTAACCCTCAACCTCGCCTCTCCTGGATTGGGCTGACTAGGCTCAGGAAAATCGGAGGTAAAGGAGGGTTGTTCTGTAGGTTGACATTTTGAGGGTACTGGGGAAAGAAACTCAACCCAGCATTTGGGGGATTATGGCTCTCCTGGGAAAAGTTAGCAGGGAAGTTTCCTGGGGTGGTACCTACCTGGTTGGACCCCCCCTGGGCTGGGGGAGGCCACACATACGCCAGGATGGGTTTGTTGCCCTTGAATCATGGGCTTATGTAATCAGGGGAGTTAGGGATCCCATTTGTGGGATTACCTCCCTGACTGCCTGTCTGGGATTGGCCCGAGGACCTTCTGGTTCTTTGGCTGGAAGGATTTTGTACCGGTATATTTTTAGGCCCTCCATCTCCAGATCTAAAATTGGGAAACCTTTCACCTCCACCACCTTAGCAGCAGCAGGGGTGTTGGCTGGCTTGGGGGTTTTATTTGTGTTCTTGTTATCTACAGGTTTTTGTACCTCATAAATACGGGTCGCCTGTTCTATGACCCAGTCCAGTGATCTCTCTTCATGAACGTCGCTCACCAGCTGGGTCATTATGTATTTGGGGAGTGCATGGAAAAAGGTGTTGATGAACTCCCTACTATCTGTACGCACCCTCCTGCTGGTCTGCACAAAGGCATGTTTGAGTTCTTGCACAAATTCTTGTTGGGCCTGATATTCCCGGCACTGCAGATTGTAGGCCGCCTTGCGGGCCTCTTGGGGCTTTCTATGTGCAGAGAAATGTTTTAAGATGGCCGCCCTGTAGGTGGACCATCATGAGTGATTCTGATCCTCCAGTCCTGCAAAGAAACTGGAGTACTCAGGAGAGAATGTCCATTTCACATACTGGATGCAATTCTGGCTGTCTTTCAGATGAAAAGTGTCCATCATCTGTTCATATAATTCAAGGTGTTCCCAGACCGAATACTTTGCATTTTTATATTAGGGAGTTATAACACTCCTAATGGCCTTGATCTGCTTCAGGGGATCTTTTTGCATCGCTCTCTTGATTTTGTTTGCCATTTTGATTTTAGTCAGCCAAGTCCACTCGTCCTCTGACTCAGAGGCACCGCTACTGGAGGTGGCTTCTTGATCCTCTAGGCACTCCCTGATTCTGTGAGCTTGAGAAGAGCTTGAAGAATGTGGGGGCCTAGTTTCCCTATTCCTGTGGTGCTCAGAAGAGTCTTCTGGCTCTCCCCTGCTCCCAGGATTGGCAGAGTAGCCCCCCCCCATGGCCCTAACTGGGTAGAGGTCTTCAGGATACTCTTTTTGGGCTTTATCTGCTGGAGTTGCCCACCACATTTCACAAACTGATCTTTTGGTAGGCAGTATTTTTCTGGATCCAATTCCCTTACTCTCCCCTCATAGGAGTCTTCCTAATCAGAGATATTAACCCTAACATTTGGGGATCTATACAGGGACGCCCGTCCATCAATTTCTGGGGGGCACTGATCTGTCATTCCCAATTTCCCAATTCTATTGAATTCTACCATCCCCATGGCCCCTGGTTCCTATGAGCCAGTGGACATGAAGGTGGCAGAGTTCATGGCATTGAAGGGGTTAGAGTCCCTGAGTACAGGGGTCCTGATGTTAGGATCAGGGGTTGCTCTGTCCCTCTCTTCCTTTTTTCTTTCAGCCCTTATTACCAGTCGATAAGCAAACATCTGAGCCTTTTGTTCCTCTATCAAGGCCTTACTGGTCTCAATGATTTGCTCTTGCATTGTTACTTGTTGGTGGTCATTCTTTTCACAGAGAGCCTCATGGTTTCTCTGTGCTTCCTGCATGGTCTGGGAAAACTGGGCCAATTTCTGCTGCAGGAGACTCACCTCCTGAGTTTTAGCATCTTTGGTCTGGGTGTTCCCTTCCAGAGCATCCTCCACCTGTCTGGTGTGCTCTAGTAGCTTTGCATATTCTGTTTTTAATTCATTGAGCTCCTGGAGGGCCAGTTTTCTTCCCTCTAGCTTGGTTTTTAATTGGCTTACTTCCTGGCCTAATGTGTCCCTCTACTGATTTAGGGTGCCTCTCTGTTCAGCCAGGTCGTCCCTTTGTTTTTTGAATGCATTGGATTTCTGGTGCTCCTCATCAAATTCTGTTTGAGAGTCTAGGACTCTCATAATTAATGTATTATTTTCCTCTTTCAAGGTTTCTATGTGGTTTTGTAGAGTAACTATCTGTTCTGCGCAAGCTTTATTATAATTTAATTGTTGTGCCAGCTTTTGTTGACTCTGTTGCAGAGAGTCAACCCTTTCCTAACACTCCTCATTCAGTGACTGTAATTGGGTGTCTTGCTCTGCATTCTCTTTCTGTAGGAGAGCCAGATCTTCTTTTAATTTTGTGACATACTGTCTAGATTATGCCTCTAATTCTTGGCTCTTCTGTAGCCTTTGTTCTGCAGAGTCTAGATCATTCTGGATTCTCTCTAGTGCTTCAATTTGATTTTGTGCCAGACTATGTTTTCAGCGTGCTTTTCCTGCATCACTCCTATGTGGAAGTATAGGTAGGCCGCAATTCTGGACATTTTACTCTGCTCCTCTTTGACTTTTGGGGCCATGTACAATTCTCTAAGAGCTTGGTGCAATGGGCCCTTGTCCTGCCATGTATCCAAGTCCATGGCAGTGACCTGTTCTGTCATTTCCTGCAGCCAGACATGTTCATTCTGTTCTAGCCACTCACCCCTGACAAAAAGCTTGTACAGGCGGGGCTCCCTAGCCATTTTGATTTCTACAGGACTAGCCATTTTGGAAATATCAATTTCTTTATTAATTATTTCGGGGTTGATTTACTTTTAGTTTTACAAACAGGTCTGATTTTGGAGTATTTGTTTTGAGAGGTGCTTGTACAGTGTAGCACAGTACACCAACCAGGCAAGGTGTCTCTACCCTGCAGGTTAGTCTGCTGTGTTAGACTGTCACGGGTGGTAACTCAAACTCAAAATCATGACAGAGGCCCCCAAAACTGTTAAGTATTTCAATCAGGGTATACACCCTGGTCTCAGCCTAGTATGCAGCCCGCAGCTGAAATGCTTATTTTATCATCTCTATAGGTTCAATATTCTTAGTGATATACCACTCATATAACACCCCTTCTCAAAATACCCCCAGGTCACAATGGACCATGTATCAGGCTGGTTGGTAAAGATGATGTTTATTTATTTATTTAAAATTCAAATTAAACATATACTTTTGAATAGGGAGCAGCAATCACCAATGTGCTTACAATAACAGATAATAAGGTATGTAAGGCAGTTAGATTCACTTTTAGCAACACATAATATAAAACATCAGAGAAAAGAACACTTTTGGCTTGTTTGAAATGATAGCACTTAGGTTAGGATTTCCCCCTGCAATATTCCTCAACCCACAAATAAGTAATTTTAAACAGATATAAGGAAGCAGCAGGTATTCAGGAATAAAGAACAGTAACATAATTTAAATACCACCTTCCCTCCCCAAACAAGAGAGAAAAACAGTTTGCAATTTTACACTTTTTAAAATGACATTCGAAAATGGCTGTGTAAAACAATGAATGTGTGCAAAAGTTCTTAAATCAGTACAAATCTCTATGGGAGCAACACTGGAGAGATGCTAACAATCATGAGCTATATTTTGAGCAAAATTAAACACTTTGGGCCTCATTACGAGTTTGGAGGTAGCCATGGTGCTGTTAGCACCATGGCTACCTCCTTACCGCATTCCGGGTCCGGGTTCCGAATAGGAATTTTTCGGGTCATTCCAACCATGGAGGAACCGGTAAATCCCCATTCTGAGAACCATTCCCCATTCCCAATCGAGCCCCATAGGGCTCAATGGGGATGGAGCTAATAACGGGCCCGCCATTAGCTCCCTGGTCCACTAGCGGCTCCCGCTAAGGGGCCTTGTAATGCGGTGGTAAGGGGTTAACGGCAACAGCACCCTTACCGTTGCCGTTAACCCCTTACCGCCGACCTCGTAATGAGGCCCTTTGAATCTTAATGGAAGTTTGAAAATAATTTAAAACTAAAATCACGCGTGTAAAACTTTGCAGAAATGTGGATTCCCGCCTAAAACGGTTTTTAAGAAAAAACAGGTGAAATCTACGGATCTAAGTGCAAGGACAGCCATCTGACTGTGTGAGTGACAGCCAGGCTGAATGAATGGGGGGAAAACTGTTTAAAAGCAGGTCTCCGGGACATGGAAAGCAGAGTCGACCACTGGAACGAAAGAACCGAAGAGGAGAGGAAGGAAGAGGACTGCTGCAACTCCTGGATGATCGGTGAAGCCCTGCTGCAGGTCCGAATTGCCTGAAACTCTGATGACAGAGAAGCCCTTCAAGGTTAACTTCTTCCCTTGAGTTTGGTGGGAACAACCAACTCGCAAGCCACCTGGACACCGTCCTATTCTGGTCGATTTTTCTTCGGCGTGCTGTTGAAAACCGGATAGCCAGAGGGAAGGAAACCAGGGGGACTTTAAGGCACTCACACCTTAAACCGATGTCTTGCTACAGCTTTTGGCCTCTTCCCTGGTTAGTGCAGGAACCTCCTTACGTCCTCCTTCTTGTCCCCATGACTGAAGCTCAGGAACAGCGAGATCTGCTGGAACTGCCAGGAACAACTGCCTTAGCTACAGCTCTCTTCATTTAAAAGGTACTGTGCAAACGCGGTCCGGAAAACTTTTTGTCCATTGAGAAAGTGCGTGAAAGTTTCCTCAACTATGAAGGCTTGTCCCTCCCTAAACATTTGTCAAACTTTTCACCAAGCCAAATCCTTTAAAAATCTGTGGCAAAGACTTAACCGTTAAATACCAGAACTGTGCTATCTTATACAAGATACTCTGAACCATTGACTTTGGCATATTGAGAAGAATTGCTGGTTACTGAAACCCTTTGCCCTGCCTATGAATGTATTTGGTCTGTCTATTCTTATAACCTTGTCTTTTCCTCCCTTTTCTAAGTATCTGAAATGCCATTTTGCTCCTACTTCATTTTTGAGCTAAACTTGTTCAGTTACTTAACGGTGGGATTTTTGTGGTGTATTAGTGTGTGATATTGAGCTGCTTGTGCTAGTGTAATGTTTTACAAATGATTGACTAAATAAATGTATATTCTTTTACTAAGAAACCTTGAGTAAGTGTTTGCTTGAATCACCGGTTGGTCCTTGGTGTAACTTGAACTACTGCTCACTTTTAAAACTCTTGAGATAAGTCTGGCTGCTCAACCATCGCTACCACTTTACTGTGTAGTACAGGTTTATACCAAAGGTGAAATTGTGCTTACACTTGTAGTCCTAATTACCTGTAGTGTTCCCAAAGGGTACTACAGATGATTCTGCCTAACACCTTATCAAACCGCACTGGTTCCCACTGTGAGCATGTTTCATATTCAAATCCTGCTGCATCATCTGCAACACTGTCACCCAAAAGTCCCTACCTACCCCACTCAAAACTCAGCATCTCTGGAGGCTTATGAGCCAAAAGAAGTAAGAACTCGGCCAGTGCAGGAAGGAAAGAACCAGAAGACATGTCTTCTCTGTCTATGCCCTAAGACACTGGGACCTCCTCTCCTTCAACATCAGACTCACCCACCCCCCTTGCTTTTACAGTTCAGGGTGGAGCTCAAGACCCTCTGCATCAAGGAATGACTCCTCCGTACCACCTAGGTCCACACCCTCCTCTCCCACCCTACATGAGACTCAGTGATCTAATCCCCACTCTTTCGTCTGCAGGTTGCTTATAGATTCGTAGCTGACATATCACCCATTTCCCTTCTCTTCCACAGAGCAGCAAGCAATCTCCAAGAAATTAGCAAAATGGGTTCTATGTTGTTTTTCCACTTTGAGGAAAAGAGCAAAAACAAAATGCACATGATTAAATGAATGACAAAAAGCAAACGTTTTATGGCAAATCACCATTTGATGCATCCTGGTGAAGTTCTGATATAGGATCAGCTATTTTGTAGAAGCCAGGATACTGCCTAAATTAAGGAGAGAGTTGTTGAGTGCTCCAAGGAAGACCTTCTTTTGACACACAGAGCTTTGTACATTAATTTGTTTTTCCACTGTAGTGTTGCATTACAATTGGCTTTCTAGATTATTATTATTATTAGGATATTTATTGAGCGTGGACCTTGCTTTGAGAATCAACAGAGTGCTTTACAATCTTAGGGGGAGAACATGGTGAGGGGAGCAGAGATACTAATCCTCAGAATTATTTATTTATTTATTTTTTATTTACTTGTTTATAATCAAAAACATTTGATTTTTACAAGATGTTGATACGCAAAGCAGAGAAAAGCACGTTTTGTAAAAAATAGATATCATGGATGCAGATAAAAAAGATAAAGATAGAACAAAAAGTGGATAACAAGAAACAGAGGAATAATTGGAACCAGAAAACTAGGCACTTCACTGCAGAAACTTTGTGTCTCAACATAAAAGAAAGTCACTGTTCTTTAAATTGCACTTGACTAGTTTGTAGGTTCTGGTTTAGACTCAATGCTGCTTCTAAAATCTTTACTGTCACTGTCGACCACTTAGTTCTGTCTCCAGCAATCAGACGACACCACCATGTGTTTTCCTCTCGGAGTGGTACGTCATACATCAAAGGGAGCAGATAGGCTTCCCGCAAAAATAAGGTTCTAGTGCAAGTCATAAGTAAGTGTCTAAGAGTTTCCACTTTTCCTGGGTCCAGACAGAATCTGCAAGTACGAGCGTCCGTTTTCATACGGATTGCTATGATTTCCTGCGTTGGTAAATGATTGAATCTTATTTTCATTCAAGTTTTCTGCATTTTTTTGTTGGGGAATTTTAAGCAGTAGCTCATAGGTTGGTTGAGTTTATTTGTTGTTGCTGGTAAATGAGCCAGGAGTTTGTTTCCTATTGTTTTTTCACCGGTTTGGATCCAATCAGCTTGCGCTATTTTTGTCTTGATTCTGTTGGGGTTCGTGATCAGATCGTCTGCCGAACAGGCCAAATCTGCGAGTTGTTTTGTAAGTTTTGAATCCAGTTATTTAGTGCTCTGCAATGTCCTTGGTTAAGCTCTATCTGGACCAACTTGTAAATTGGAATGGTATCTGGAAGAATAATTTTCCAAAAAAGACGCATCTTGCTTTGGTCTACTGATGCTTGTAATGATGGTAAGCCCAGTTCACGTCTAACAGCAGCAATTGCAGAGGATTTAAGCAGCCCTAACACGGCTTTCCAGTTTGGTCCATATGGTGTTATCGATGTTCAACGCAGTGTCCATGCCGTAGATTATAGACGGAACTACCTTTTGTTTGTAGTATTGGATCACTGGAAGAAGTGAGAATTTACCAAATTTCCGATCTACTAATTTCATTTGGATTGTCAGAGTTTTGATCTTTGTCCATAGCGCTGAAATGGTCGCACTTTCTGACCTTTTTGAATCTATCATGATTCCCAAGTATTTTATAGTAGACACGGATTCAAGTTTTGTGTTGTTTAAATACCAGTGGTCTTGATGGATCGTTGCTGGACGGCTTTTCCCCATCGTCAAAATTTTTGACTTATGGATGTTTATCTCTAAGTCATTATCGCTGATGTAACTTGCTAGGTTTGTAAGTTGGCGTTGGAGACCTATTTGGGTTTGATCCATCAGGATCAAGTCGTCAGCATATAACAATCTTGAGATTTCAGTATTGCCCAATTTAGGTGGAAAGGCTCTGACTGCTGGTTGTGTATGCTGGAAGTCTCCCATGAAGGCGATGAATAGGGCCGGAGCGAGCGGGCAGCCCTGTTTAACACCAACCTCTGATGAAAATTGGTCCGATAACATCCCTTGCCGATTTAAGCGTACTCTTAGTTTAGTATCTGTGTGTAATGTGATCACCGGGCCTAGGATCTTTTCAGGGCAATTCCACGCTTTTAATTTCGTCCATAGCCTTTGACGGCTGATCTTGTCAAAGGCTTGTGTTAAATCGATAAACGCAATATAGACTGGAGGCGCACCGTTCTTAACATTGTCCTTTACGATATTCAAAATCAGGATGTTTATGCTGGTACTTGCGTTTTTAACAAAGCCTGTTTTAAATTTATCTAGACAGGGCGCCGATCTTGCCCAGTTTTGAAATCTAGTTAATAGAAGGGTGGCAAAGATCTTCCCCATGATGTCGAGAAAGGCAATAGGGCGGTAGTTTGCTGGAATTTGGGAACTATTACCGCCTCAGTCCAAGTTTTAGGTATTAGCCTAGTGATCGTACATTGCTTAAAGATTTTTGTGATTAGGGCGGCCCATTCCTCTGGATGCTGCTTTAGATCGATGTTGGTTAAGCCATCAGGGCCAGACACCCTAGAGGTTTTTAATTTCAGGATTGTTGCCAGAATGTCGTCGCGATCTGCCAGATCTTCCCAAGGTGATGTTTTGCAGCATAGCGATTTGTTTGAAGTTTGCGAGATAGAAGCAAACTGTGCTGAGAAAAAGGTTATCCTCGCCTGTTCTGAGACGGCGTTCGAGAGTTGGTTGTTTGTCACATCGTTTTTGTCTTTGATCAGGGACCAGAATTCTCTTGGATTTTTTGTTGTTAGGGTTTTTAGCATTTGCTCTGAGTCATTCTGGTACATTGCTGCTTTATGGTGTCTCACCCAAGATTTGTAAGATCTTGTGGCCGCTTTAGCGTAGTCCTTTTGTACCTGATTATTGGAGACTTTAGCCAGATGGTTTAATTTACGCATCTGCTTTTTTTTCAAGGCAAGTTCTTTATCATACTCGTGGACCCCTTTTCCATTGGGTCGGTGACATAGACCCTTTTCCTTCCTATACTGCAACAACAAGGGCATGTAATTTGGTCTACTTGTTGCGTCTATCTTTGTTTTACTGAGTACATCAAATTGCTCGGTGATTTCCTTGATATTAGTTGCTGTAAGTTGAATTTGTGACGACTTTCGCGCTACCTCTACCTCAAAAGGATATATTTGCTTTGGAGTTGATTCGGTCTCGAGAGTCATTATCAGAGGATTATGGTCGCTGAATTTTGTTCTGTATACCTCAACAAAGGGGAGGAACGGATAAGAGACGTAAATATGATCCAGTGTTGCTGATGTTTCAGCACATTCTCAAGTTGGAATTCAGGGTAAATGGCCTCTAGCTGGTGCAACATTATAAAATTTTCTCGAGTCCATAAAATCGGTCCAAAGCACACCTCTCAGAGCCGAGGGGCAGAGATTTGGTGCTGCAGCAGTTTGATCAACTCTTGCGTTAAGGTCGCCACAGATTATGATGTAGTCAGTTTTCTCTTCAAGAAGAAATTTATCTATGGTTTCCCCGATGGTATCAAGAAATTCCATGTTACTTGTTCTTTGCGGGTTCCAATAGACATTGATGATTCCGAGGTTGGATTTCGTATTGCTTCTTGATATATATTCTATATGGAACCACTCAACTAGTAGAGCTAACATGCCATATGATTTGGCCACTTTGTTTTTACTAGAAATGCCCGATCCAATTTTAATTGCCGTTAGGAGGCCTGATGATGGTCTTCCAAACAGACCTTTGACTGCAGAAGAGATGTGCATATCGTATCCATCTAGTACTGGTGGTTCCATAAGCCACGTCTCCTGGAGGCAGATAATATCAAAGTCACTCAAGTCAAAAGCATCTGGCTTAGCAAGGTGATTGTGACCCCTCGTGTTCCAAGAACACATGATACTCCTGTTCCGTCGTAAACATTCCGATCTTAGAGGTCCCGTAGGCATCGCTGAATCTTTTAGTTGTTATTCTTGCTGGTTTGGGTTCAGAACCTTTTTTAACCATCTCCAGGGCCCCGACAGTTCACGCTTTTTATTATGGGCCCACTCAGCAGTTTCGTCAGTGGACTCTGAGTGCTTATGGATTTTCCCCCGTCTGGGATTTGAACTCCAGTTACCTTCATGTTGAAATTTTCGATGGTTTGTGTTGGTGTTCGACGAGTATAATCTCGATCTGAATCTCCCTCTGCTAAGTTCAGGTTTCTCCCTGAAAGCGACTCTTCTACTGCCCACCTGCAGATCTGTTGTGTTTAGGTGGCGTTCCGAAGGGTCCACCGTCACATTGCTTCGCAGAGGAACAGCCTTTTCCGCACCTTCAGACATCGGGACTTCCTCTATCGAGAAGCATAATTGGATTAAGGCGGCGCTCACATCTTCGCCACCATCCAGGTCCACGAGATTGTTCCTGTGAAGGTAAGTTTTAGCCTTCCCGTCTCTATGGTAGGGCTCCACCAATACAAGATCTGATGTTTTTAAAGATTTCAATGCCGGTATGCTGGTTAAGATTTTCAGGACCGTCTTTCTGTTCAAGACGAGGACATTTTTCCCGGCTGCGAGTTGTTGCATTTTATAAACTCTGGTAGATGTTACTTTAGAATCGCACTGACGCCTTGTCTCCCCTGATATCTTTGTAGTATTTACAGTTTTCGTCTTTTCAGGTATTTTTTCATGTTGCTTTAGCCGCACATCCCTTTTTTTGATCGATGGATCCGCTAGTAGTTTTTCACTCTCTTTACACATTGTAGTTTTTGTTTTATTTGTGTTTGAAGGCAGGGATTTACTCACGATTTGTGGTTCTTCTCCATCATTTACGTTTAACTCTAAGTTCGTTTCCTCTTTGTTTAGATGGACCGCCAGGTCAAGAAGTGACGAATTCCCCATTGAGCCTTGCTCATTTAGTTTGGAATTGTCAAGTTCGATTATAGTTTGTTCCATTTCTGAGTTACTGCCAACTGGGGCTTGAGGTGGCGCGTGGGTAGTTGCAATCTTTTCCTAAGTCGAAGCAATTGCTTTTGGAGTTTTAAACATTGCTGGCGTTTTTAGATGTTCTTTGCTTTTCTTCCCGTTTTGAAGCGTAGAGTTTGTGCTTTGGCTTCTAATGGCTTGATTTGCCTTTGCACCTTGTGTTTGTGGATCCTTTGTGTTTAAGGACAGAAGATGTTCTAACTGGGGGTTTTGCCTGTTTTCCCCAAGATTTCTTGCAGTGGTTAATATGGTAATTAAAGATTCAAGCCGGGTAAGCTTTGAGTCCCATTGTTTCTCTTTCTCCACGTTTTGTTGGTTTTGGGCAGTAATGAAACCTTCCAAAAATGTTACTTTTGTATTAAGGGCCGAAGCAAGAGTTAAAGAATCCTTCATTGAATCGTTAATTGATTCATACAATTTTACAAAGGGTGCCAGCCCCACTGTTATGGGGGACATGATTGTGAGTAAGTCTGGCTTTTTTGTTGGCGTTTCTTTGGGAAGGTGGCCCACCATGTCACTTGGTCTTCTATTTCTGATTGGTGTTGAGGTGTCTTTTAGAAAGTCATTATATGAAGACTGTCTTCCAGGTGGAGGGTCAGTTAGAAATATCTTTTGTCCATGCATAACCAGCACAGGTGGAACGATTCTAGGAAGGGACTTATTCCCCAAATCCGGTTGGGCTGGTATTGGTGACAAAGTCTTTCTTTGGTTATTTACTTTAATTGGTGGGGAAATAGTTGATGGTATTAGAACATTTTCCTCCTGTCCGGCTCTCTCCGAATGATGTGGGTGGACGTCTTCATCGAGCAGATTTATTGTCTCTGTTTGTGCTCTCGTTCGACAATGGTTGATCCTGTTTCCTTTCACCTCCCTGTCACCTCGGCTGCTGAATAGTGGGGTGGTGGGGTTGCCACACTGGGCCTCAACTGCACTATGAGTGGAATCCGCTATTCTTTCTCTTTGTTGCGCCACTGGAGGTAATTCCAGCGGAACATCGAGCATTTCTGCATCAGAAAGTTCTGTGTCTGTTTGTGGTATCCTCTTTGTTTGTTTAAAAAAGAATTCTTTGAGCGTGTCACTCGTTGCGTTCTCCAAAGTACCGTAGGAAATGTCGTTTGATGTTTTCTGAGCGGTCCAAGGGCTTACAACCTTACAGGACGCTTTCTCAAGAGGGTTCTCGAGGTGGCTAAAGTTCGTTTGGATGGGGGGCACTGAGGGTCCTGAAGGTAGCGCTTTTTTCACTTGCATAGTGCCAGAGTTAGTGTTAATTCCACGGTTTTTCTTTGCCGTGTAAATTTTAGGGGATTCTTTCTGCTTCTCAGGGCATATAAATTTGCTCCTCAGTACCCTACCAGATGGGCTTTTTACTTGGGGATAAAAGGTGGAAAATTCTGAGTTATCTGTAACACTTTCAGATCTAGGAAGTAGGGGGTCCGCTTGCAAATCCATGCCTCCTTACCTCTTAGCTTCCGTAGACTGCTTCCTTACCATCCACCAAACAGCCGCACAACAGCCAGTGGGCTTGACTCCTCCGGGCTTAACGCCGCGAGGGTGGATGGGTCTGCCTTTTCCAGACGATGTAAATCACATGACTTGACACGTGTGCAGCCCAAGCCCCGCCTCCTCCAGGAAGCACACGGGCACCAGCACAAGCCCCTTGTCAGCTCTGAATGCTGGCCGTTGAAAATAGAGAAGCCTTTGTTTTTTCCAGCAGAAAGAGAATGCTACTGGCAGCAGTGCAGCAGCGTTCGCCCCTTGGGCGGATGGGTCTGCCTTTTCCAGGCGATGTAAATCACGTGACTTGACACGTGTGCAGCCCAAGCCCCGCCTCCTCCAGGAAGCACACGGGCACCAGCACAAGCCCCTTGTCAGCTCTGAATGCTGGCCGTGGAAAATAGAGAAGCCTTCGTTTTTTCCAGCAGAAAGAGAATGCTATTGGCAGCAGTGCAGCAGTGTTCTCCCCTCGGGCGGATGGGTCTGCCTTTTCCAGTCGATGTAAATCACGTGACTTGACACGTGTGCAGCCCAAGCCCCGCCTCCTCCAGGAAGCACACGGGCACCAGCACAAGCCCCTTGTCAGCTCTGAATGCTGGCGGTTGAAAATAGAGAAGCCTTCGTTTTTTCCAGCAGAAAGAGAATGCTACTTATTCACTAATCACTCAGTTTGCCCTGAAGTGCAAATACATCAGAAAAATCAAACATTCAAAGAATTCAAATCATTTTCTATATAATTATGGCAGAGTTGGCACTTCATCAGGATGAGGTTATCTTTGGGCCAACATAGAGGCTCTGCCCATATCCATTGTCTAGCTATTCACATATGTTAATGCACTACATACACCCATTAAAAAGAAAGATGGAGATTATGGAGGACACTGAGCAGAACATGTCTTTCCTCAGTGTTGGACTGCAGTGAGGTGAAAGAGAACAATCTAAATTACATGTGGGAATGGTAAAGATGAATCCTGTCTTGAGTGTGGGGGTGGGAGTGAAGATCAGATACAAGCTTAGGCCCCTGTCTCCCATTGCTGGTGTGAGCATTGAAGGAGCCCAGGAATGCAGCCATCATAAAACATGCTGGGAGATATAGGGATGGATGATTTCTGCAACAATGCAACCAGGTCCACATCATGGGGAAAGGGAATGGGAAAATGCTAGCCTTCATATTACAATTGGAAGAGTCATGCAAGGCTCTGACGAGAAAATGTGTGAACATTGCACAGTGGAAAGTAATGCAGTGGGAAGGTGCCTTTTCTGGCGTAAGCATAGAAGGAATTATGACAAATCTTCGGAGGTCATCCCTTCTCCCCTAGGCCTTCCCATGAGGCCAGGGAGGTGAGGCCGTTACTCGATGTGCCCCTGGAGTGGGACTCAGCGGGCGATCTCATGGGGGAATCCCCCTATGGGACTAGGGATGACTTTTCGGAGGGAACTAAATATATACAAAAGGCATTCCAACCTCCCTCATCCTCAGGTTCAGAACATAATATGTCCCCCACACAGTCATGTATGTATATAAAATAGATAATCCAGCCATTATCAGAACCACTGAGACGAGGAAGAGCAGGGACCATTTGACTGAAGTCTATTTGAAAACTGGTACAAGGAAGAGTCCAGCTAACCCAATAGGGAGTAATAATACTTGTACTGAGACAAAGTATATGTGCAGAGCCATAGAAATCGCCCTGCAGAATCAAAGTAAGCATTCTAGTCTATATGGACACTGCACATGCATAACAACTGAGGAAGGACTCACATCATTGTCGAACACTCCTGGGAGGAACCGCTAAAGCCAGCACAGTCGAGGGAGAAGAGAGAAGGAGGACCTGGATGCTGAGACGGTAGAAAGACAGTGCGAGACAGGTCCAGTGTGGAAAGACAGTCCGATGAACCAAGTGGAAGTAGCTCCTGTCGCCCCTGAAGTTCAGCAAGCATGGGAAGCAGGAACCAAGCTGGCCAGAAAAAGGTTTCCCCTTCACAGCTGCCACAGACCGAAGGGAGATGCAGAGAGACTGGGAAGCCCCGCTGCATATCGCATGCATCCAGAGAGACCCAGGACCACTGTGGAGCACAGGAAAAGATACAGAGGTGGCAGGGGAGCTTCCCCAAGAAAGTGGTTGAGAAACTTGAGAGGACAAAGGAGACAAAAATCTACGGTCTGGGACCCTGACAAAAGGAAAGGAACTTTTTGTCTTTTGGGAAAACTACGGCGGTACTTAGTAGGATGGTGAACCAAGTTTACCAGATAGAAGAAGAAAGCAGAAAGTTTGAGTCTGGTAACTGTACCCATAAAAGTAACAAGAAGAATCCTCATTGTTCTTCATAGTCGCAGTACCTGGCAGGGGAGTAGACCAGGTTGACAGTGCCAGGAGAGCTGAGAGAAGCTGGGGAAAGAGAGCCATTGCCCCTGGTGTTGATGAACATTGTAGGAGAAGCCAATGGAAAAGAAGTCATTTCCTTGACATTGTGAAAAGCCTGAGAAGGGCCAGGGGAAGGGAGTCATTCCCCCTGTTCTTGATGGATGGCGTGAAAGAAGCCAAGATATGGGAATCATTCTCATGGCCCTGTGAAGAGTCTGAGAAAAAACAGGGAAAGGAAATCGTCCCATCCTAGTGTTTGTGAACATTGTCTGAGACACTAAGTTAAGGCATTGTGAGAAGGCCACAAAAGAGCAGAGGCAGGGAGTCATTCCTGCTGACATTGTAAACTACCCAGTAAAGACCGGGAGAAAGAGGTCATCCTTTCTGGCTGTTTTGACTCACCGCCTCAGAGTTTTGAAGGAATCTGAGACACTCCAGGAATTACGGAAGTCAGGGACTGGATAGTTCGTAATTGGATGTTCGAGGATGAGTTATTTCTATTAATGTACCCCTCTGATGTGCTTATGTATCAAGTAGAGGAATTAATCAATTGAAAGATACTGAAAACACACAACACAAAACCACCAGCTGCAATATGGAAAAGACAGCAATTAGCAACAGAGACTGATTTTCTCTGATAAGAGTAGAGCAGAGTGAAATAGTGCTAACCTCTAGATTGGGAGTTGTCTCATCAGAGTGGAGCAGCAATGCATGTGTTGTGGTGGAACGGGAGTCCCTTGTGTTTCCAAGTCGGCAGAGATTATCTGAGGAAAATAGGTAAGATAGATAAAACTGGGTAACGGTGAGATAGGGACAGTGTGTGGACAGATGTAGTAAACTTACCAGGAGTAGTTGAGCTGTGAAGCACTGAAAGGCAGAGATCCCAAATAATCCAAGTAAGGTATACTCAAGGTAAAGGGATGGATAGTGGGACATGTCCAGATGGCACAAGGACGTCTAAATCACACGGGATGGTGCAAACACAGCAAACGGCCCTACTCTGTGCACAGTCAGTGGAGTCGGCCAGCGAAGAAATCCAAAGGACAAGAAGGCAGGTAAGTGGTTTTCAGCAGAGGATCTCTTGGGAAAATACCTTGAGGAAAACAGCAGCACAACAATCCGAGGGACAGAAGCGGTTGTCAATGGGCTGGCAGCAGATAAGGTAAAAAGCAGTAAGCAATGTAATCCTGGGACGTAGCAGTTGGTCGGCGTGGAGCGGGCAGCGAGGAGTAAAAACATAAGACAAAAGCAATCTGTAAGCAGTCTGAGTCACCAATGCCAAGGTCGATCGATTCCAGGGAATGAAACAGGGGGAGTAGAGGGGATAACAGAAACACGTCAGCAATGAAGAATCAACTAGATAGCAAGGAGTGGATAGAATCAACGAATACTTCTAATCAAAAGCGACAGGCTACCACCGAAAGCACTACTTAATCCTTGACGCATGTAACATACAGCATGTCATGTGACCGCGAGGGCCGGTCCTCCTATTGGTTGAATGATGTCGTGTATGCAGAGGCTTCCACCGTCGCCATGGCAACTTCCATGTGCCCATATTATACGTGTGGGGTGCCTGGCAGGGGAATGGGGCTGAGAAGCCATGTACAAAGACCTGTTCCCTGTATATGGAGAAATGGCAGTGAGTGTGCGTGATGACCTGGGCTCACTCTTAGGCAGATTCCTGACATTGGCAATGAGACAAGCATTAAAGAAACCTGAAAAAGGTTAGTGGGAGAGGGAGACAACCTCCTAACACTGATATGAGACCCATGTGCATCGGTGGAGTGTCAAATCAAGGGGTTATTTTTGAGACTTTTTAGTCTGGACCCTTTTGAGGTACTTTTCCTTTTCACATCATCTCAAAGTGAACTTTGAACTATTACCAGAAGAAAAGAGCCATTCTTCTGAACCAAGAAGATCACCCAGTTGAGAGCATAAGTCAGGAAATAGGTCTCATACTTCTACACCCTTATCAAATGATAAGGTGCTGTCATGCAGACTGTTGGGCGGTGTTTTTGGGACTCCTGGAGGCGCCATTAAGATGTCCCGACACGTCGGCGGCTGTTCCGGAATCACCGCTCTAGTGTTTTCCAAGATGGCCGCCGCCACCTTTAGTGCCGGCTCAGTGCAGCGTTCTTCGCGTTGCACCTTCTCTGCTCCTCCGAAGGTAACGCTGTTTGACCGTTTTACTCTCGGTGTTTCGCCTGTTTTTTCCAGCCTGCTCTCAGCTCATTCTGTTCTTTGTGCTTCTTCTTATTCCTTGTCTCGGCTAGCTCCTTCTATTTGTTTTTCACCCTCCTAGCCAGCCCAGCTCTCTCTTCCCTCCTTTTCCCTCATGTTCTTGTTTTCCTTCTTTTCCTTAGTTTTTTCCCTTGACATTTCCCGTGTTCTGTTTTTTCCCTTGGCCACCCTTCCTGACTTTTGTCTGCCTTTTGCTCGTGCTCTTTGGACACTGGAGGATCTGCATACCAGCCCGCCTCTAGTCTGCTTTCTTGTCCCAGTCTGCCCAGCGCTCACTTACCTCTGCCAACTGCTGAGTCCTTTGGACACTGGAGGATCTGCATACCAGCCCACCACTAGTCTGGTTTCACCTTGGATGCTCACCCAGCAGGGTTTTTTCCGCCACTAAGGCTTTTTCCCTGCTCCGGAGCCGGCTCCCGGGGGTCCCCACTGTTCGGTTTCCCAACTATCCAACAGGGTGGCATCCCAGGGAGCCCGCCCCTACTTACACGAAAAGAAGAAGACCCCGAAGACCTCTCAAAGACGTACCGGGGAACGACAAGGAAAGAAGTCAGAACACCAGATCAGTTCTTCAGACGTGTCAGGTGAGGAGGAAGGGAGGGAATCCACCGCCTATTCTGACAGTGTGCAACGCCATAAGACTCCAATGGCTTCTCTTGAACAATACCAAGAATTGGTGGCAGCTATCCAGGGCCTAACAGTAGAAGTGCAATCCCTTTGTTCCGAGAACCAGTCCTTGCGACAGCAGGTGGAAGCCCATGATGAAGCCCGTGGGGACCTACCTCTTCTTCCTTTGCCATGTGGGAAGTACGATGGAGATCCCAAGACACTGAAAGAGTTTCTGGACGCTTGCAAGTTATATTTTACTTTCCGACCTCGCACTTATGAGTCAACTAAGGCCAAGATGGGATTCCTAGTCTCCAATTTAACAGGGAACGCTTTGGCTTGGGCCTCTCCCCTGGTCTTACAGTCGGATCCATCTACCAATGATTATGACCAGTTTGTACATCTTTTGAAGTCTCGATTTGAACGCCCTGAAGTTCAGTACGCCTCATACGAAGCCATCCTGGACATAAAACAGGGTCCTCATAATGTACAATCGTATGTAACGTCTTTTATGCAGTTAGCCACGGAAGCCGGATGGCCAGACTCTGCCCAACAGACATTGTTTCGACGTGGCTTGCATGAAGACATAAAGGATGAATTGGCACGTGTTGCAAGACCCCAGACTTTTCAGGAACTTGTTTCACTTGCACTACAGATTGAATTCAGGTTAGGAGAAAGAAGACAGGAGAAGAGACGACCTCGATCTTCTCCCTTACCTTTCACCTCACCTTCGCATTTCTCCAAGGAACCATCTGCGCCCACTTCTGGAGAGGAACCCATGCAAATTGGTACTGCAAGAGGACCCTTAACTGCTGATGAGAAGAAGAGAAGAAAGGAGCTGGGACTCTGTATGTACTGTGGTTCCAGTAAACACCTACTCCGTAATTGCCCAGAGGTTCCTCCTCGTCGCCAGGCAAACGAATCCCCCCGAACCTAATCAGGGTCAGGTCCGGGGAAGTTGGAAGAAGTCCCTGTAATCATACTTTATCTCTTTTACCCAAAGAAGACAACCGTTTGATGGTGTTCCAAATCAGTTTAGCCAGAGGATCCTCCGTCGCTTGGAAGGCATTAGCTATGTTGGACTGCGGTGCAGCAGGGAACTTCATTGATGTTTCGTGGGCTCAAGAAAATGGCGTCCCTATCATTCTTAAGAACCAGCCTATACCTGTGGAAGGAGTGGATGGTCAACCCCTGTCCTCTGGACCAATCACTCAGGAGACCCTACCCCTTCAGGTTACATTGTTTCATCATCGGGAAGAAATGGTGTTTGACATCATTAAGGCAGCACATTTCCCAGTGATTTTAGGGATACCGTGGTTGCGCAGACACAACCCACTCATTGACTGGTCTAACAATGTCATACAGTTTCAATCCCCCCTTTGTCGTGATGAATGCCTGAACCAGGGCCTTCCATCTGGTCCCTCAAAACAGAGCAAACCCGTCTTGGCAGCTTCTCTCCATTTGGTCCCAAGACACTATAATGAATTCCTAGAGGTCTTTACGGACAAGCTGCCACATGCCCTTCCTCCTCACCGAAGGGAAGACTGTGCCATAGAGATCCAACCTGATGAACCTATCCCTTTTGGAAGGATGTTTCCCTTATCTCTACCCGAGCGTAGAGCCCTCAAGGAATATTTGGACTGTAATCTCCAAAAATGGACTCATCCAAGAATCCAAGTCTCCTGCAGGGGCATCGTTATTCTTCATACCCAAGAAAGGGTCATCCGAACTCCGCCCTTGTATTGACTACCGAGGCTTAAATCGTCTTACCATTAAGGACTGATATCCCATGCCCCTTATCAAGGAGATTCTTGCAGCTGTACAAGGTGCCACCATCTTTACCAAGTTGGACCTTAGAGGAGCATATCACTTGCTCAGTATCAGACAGGGGGATGAATGGAAAACTGCATTTAGGACACCTCTAGGCCATTTTGAATATCGGGTAATGCCCTTTGGCCTAGTGAACACACCCGCGGTTTTCCAACGCTTTATGGACAAGCTATTTGCTAACCTGTCTTTGAGGCACCTTCGGTATCCTACTTGGGGTTCATCCTCTCACAAGAAGGTATCCGTATGGACCCCAGTAAGATCCAAGCAGTGCTCCACTGGCCTGCTCCTGGAAGTGTTAAGGAAGTACAACGCTTCCTAGGATTGGCGAACTTTTATCGCCAATTCAACCCTGGATTCTCGAATTTGGTCCTCCCTATCACTTCTTTATTAAAGAAGGGGGTGTTATTTTTTTGGACACCAGAGGCGGATTCTGCCTTTCAACCCCTTAAGAATGCCTTCACCTCGGCGCTGATTCTGATCCAACCGGATCAAACCTTACCTTTCATAGTCGAAGCTGATGCTTCGGGAGGAGCTATTGGCGCAGCTCTCCTACAGAAGCGTAACGATGAGCTCGAACATCCGGTGGCATATATTTCTAGAACCTTATCCCCAAGTGAAAAGAATTATTCCACCATCGAAAGGGAATTGTTGGCCATAAAACATGCATGTGAGGAGTGGCGACATCTCCTTCAAAGAGCTATGCACAAATTCACAGTACGTACGGACCACAGTAATCTCCGCATTCTCCAACAGATGGAATGCCAAAATGTCAGACATGCCCGTTGGGTGTATTTTTTTTCCCAGTTTAATTTCGAAATTACATACCTACCGGGCAAGCAGAACATCCTAGCCGATGCCCTTTCCCGCAGTCAGGTTTCAGACTCTGAGGTAGAAGGCAACCATGAATTACTGCTGGCAGGCAAGGAGATCCGGACAGTGGCCAATACTTTCCTACGTGAGGTTCAGTTCAGACAACACAATATCCCTATGGGAACAGATGTAGGTACTGAACTAGAAGAAAGAGAGGGATACCTTTTTAAGGGCCGAGCTTTATACCTACCCGATAAGAGGCACCAAGACTTGGCTCTCTCGTGGTGTCATGATTCGCCAATGGCTGGGCATAAGGGAACACGTGCCACCCAGGACCTTCTGTCCAGGCTGTTCTGGTGGCCAAAGATGAGCCAAGATGTACAGTCTTATGTATCAGCCTGCCCTATTTGTGCAGCCAACAAGTATCTCACCTCTAAGCCTGTCGGCTTATTACAGCAGGAACCAGCGCCCAAACAGCCTTGGACACACATCTCTACGGACTTTATTGCAGATTTACCAAGGTCCGACGGAAATACTGCCATCATGGTGACAGTGGACTCCTTAAGCAAATTAGCCCACTTTACGCCCTTGAAGGGGTTACCCACAGCCCCGGAGATGGCTAAGGTATTCTTGAGAGAAATTGTGCGACTTCATGGTCTTCCTGACACTGTAGTTTCTGATCGAGGATCTCAATTTACGTCCAAATTTTGGGGGTCTCTTTGCAATCAGTTAGGAATTCAACAAGCCCTTTCCTCTGGATTCCACCCTCGAAGCAATGGGCAGACTGAAAGACTTAATCACACACTCGAACAATATCTCTGCTGCTTCTGTAGCAGAAGACAAGAAGACTGGTGTGCTTACCTCTCAATGGCAGAGTTTGCTTATAATAACACCAGACATACGGCCATCAATATGTCGCCTTTCCTATGTACCTTTGGCTACCATCCTACACATTTGCCTCTGACAGAACTACGTCCTTCAAGTCTACCTGCCATCGAACAAGTAGTCGAAGAACTTAGAGATACCTATAAACTGGCCAGCGAGACCTTGAATGCCAGTCGTCAGACGTATAAGGCATGGGCCGACAAGAAGAGGAAGGCAACTCCTCCGTGAACTAAAGGAAGCAAGGTTTGGTTAGCCACAAAGTTCTTACCTCGGTGGACACACATTGGGAAGTTTGCTCCAAGGTATATTGGACCCTTTCAGATCTCTAAGAAGGTGAACCCTGTAGCATTTCGCCTTCAGTTGCCTTCCTCACAAAAAAATGTTCATCCTGTGTTTCATTCATCTCTGCTCAAGCCCTACCTGCCTGATCCTTATAAGAGAAGAACCAAAGGATTAATTGATACCTTTCCGGCAGATCCAGCCGTATATGAAGTATCTTATCTAGTCGATTCCCAGTACCATCATGGAGTTCTACAATACTTGGTTCATTGGAAGGGTTATCCCATTGAGGAACGCACCTGGGAGCCCAAGAGCCACATTCACGCCCGTCGACTTATCAGAAGATTTCACAGATTACACCCGGGCAAACCGGGAGGCCCCCCAAGTAGAAGAGGCCATAATGTCATGCAGACTGTTGGGCGGCGTTTTTGGGACTCCTGGAGGCGCCATTAAGATGTCCCGACACGTCTGCGGCCGTTCCGGAATCACCGCTCTAGTGTTTTCCAAGATGGCCACCGCCACCTTTAGTGCCGGCTCAGTGCAGCGTTCTTCGCGTTGCACCTTCTCTGCTCCTCTGAAGGTAACGCTGTTTGACCGTTTAACTCTCGGTCTTTCGCCTGTTTTTTCCAGCCTGCTCTCAGCTCATTCTGTTCTTTGTGCTTCTTCTTATTCCTTGTCTCGGCTAGCTCCTTCTATTTGTTTTTCGCCCTCCTAGCCAGCCCAGCTCTCTCTTCCCTCCTTTTCCCTCACGTTCTTGTTTTCCTCCTTTTCCTTAGTTTTTTCCCATGACATTTCCCGTGTTCTGTTTTTTCCCTTGGCCACCCTTCCTGACTTTTGGCTGCCTTTTGCTCGTGCTCTTTGGACACTGGAGGATCTGCATACCAGCCCGCCTCTAGTCTGCTATCTTGTCCCAGTCTGCCCAGCGCTCACTTACCTCTGCCAACTGCTGAGTCCTTTGGACACTGGAGGATCTGCATACCAGCCCACCACTAGTCTGGTTCCACCTCGGATGCTCACCCAGCAGGGTTTTTTCCACCGCAAAGGCTTTTTCCCTGCTCTGGAGCCGGCTCCCGGGAGTCCCCACTGTTCGGTTTCCCAACTATCCGACAGGGTGGCATCCCAGGGAGCACGCTCCTACTTACACGAAAAGAAGAAGACCCCGAAGACCTCTCAAAGACGCACCGGTGAACAACAAGGAAAGAAGTCAGAACACCGGATCTGTTCTTCAGACGTGTCAGGTGAGTAGGAAGGGAGGGAATCCACCGCCTATTCTGACAGGTGCATAGTGCAAAAAATAATAATAGGAGTAACCCAGGGATGGAGCCAACCATGCCTCTCAGGGAATGCTAATATCTAATGAAAGTGGTGTGTCAGTGACTTCATCAGTACCCAAGTCTTTGCAAGTCAGCTCTATTTGTTGGGAGGGTGTCCTATGGATGGAAGCAACCATGCCTCAGAAGGAGCGATGATATCTGAAGAAAGTGTCATGTCAGTGCCAGTGTCAGCCCGCCAAGTCTGTGGAAGTCAGTGCTGTTGATCGGAGGCCACCCTACAGATGAAGACAACCACACCTCCTCAGCAATGAGGATATCTGGAGGAAGCAGTGCATGAGCGCCTGCATCAGCCCCCAAGTCTCTGCTAGTCAGTAATGTTTGCTGTTCCATATGTGGCTCTTGGAGGTGGCACAGTGTCGCAGAAGATGACATAGCTTATTATAATATAGTCTATTTGGTAATTGATTGTGCACGAGAAGAAATGGTAAGGCACTTTATTATTTGGAGCACATACATTTTTAGATGAACATTGAATTTGAGTGTGCTGATATTAGAGTCCTGTACCTTTATTTTAAGAATGGGCTAAAGAAATAGGAAAATAGGTGTTGTTTTGTTCAACGGAGGTGAATGCCCTAATTTCAGAAAGTGTCTAATTTAGAAGACATTTACTCCAATAACACACACTTCTCATAACAAAACAAGTTGTAAGAACTCTCCTAAAGTTGTATTTTCTCCCTCTTCAGAGATAGATGTTAAACAACAGACACTACGTTTTGGGAAGACATTTGATTGTGCTAATGTGGATACTTTGGATCAGTTGCCAGTTCCATCATTCAAGACAGTGGGTGGACTTTCCCGCTAACAGTGGAAGTGTATTCATGTGCATCCTGATGATGTTCATTTTAATTAATTCCTGAGAGAAGGAAAGGTTGTATACTGAGGTGCTGAGGGCTGGAGATGATATTTCCCTGGTAAACTGGTTCCCAATTCTTACCAATGAAGTCTGTGCAACTAGCAAAAAAGCTGTAATTTTAGAGTGTGCAAAGTCATGCATTGTTGACAAAAACCCTAATTTCCTCTTGTCCCTATCCTACTTGCCTACCTCACAGCCTATTCCGCAATCAGGGTTGGACCAAGCCTTGTGAGCATCATTTGAAGTTCATCCTTGTGGAAGCATTGCTCATGCTGCTCTGCAATCACTAATGAATTTGATTTTTTGACAAAAACCTACTGATATTTGCACCATAATTTGAAATGTACAGGGGAGCTCTTGAAATGAGACCATGATATTACATATCTGCCCATGTGTGATTTAATTAAAAAAGCCCTTAGAAATGCTGGCCCTTATAGAGGAGCTGATACTGTTTGACACTTTGCCGTTACAGTGCGCCCCCAGACTGGAATACATATAACTCCCCCCCCTAAATTGAACTTAGATGACCATCTACTGCAAAAGTCTGTATTTGTCAACTGACGTTTTTTAACTGTCAATACTATGTATCAGCGAGAAGAGCTCTACTCTCGGAAGGAAGTTCGTATTTCCAATGTATGGTTTTTGCTTAAAGGTTTAAAGAACACAGGTGTTGATCATTTAACAAATGCTTCTTAAAAAAATGTTTTGATGAAAAACATTGTTTCTGTATCTTGAGTCCCATATCCATGTAACCATCCATATTATGTAGTTAAAGTAACATTAGTCATATCATTTTTGGTAAAATGCCTTCTCTAAAAATGATTTTGGACCTATTCTCGTAAATCTTTCATCCTTGCGTTGAGAACATTTATTGCAGATATCCACTTGATTTGATTCAAATAAGTCAAAACATGTATTTACATATGTTTGTATTACAAGGCCATGGTAGTGGCCATGCAGTTATGGTTAAGTTGCTGTTTCCATAGGAAGAGTACTTTTTGGGCGGCTTATAACTTCGCCCCCTCTGGACGAATCCTCACCAAACTTTGCAAAAAAAGTATATGGCCCACTCTGAATTCTTTTGCAAAGTTTGGTGAGGATTCGTCCAGGGGGGGGAAAGGTATAGGGGGGGTCCCAAAATGTCTGTTTTTTCCCATAGACTGAATGTCAAAAATGTTTTGCTCGCGCCTACAGCCCAAACCGCTGGACGGATTTTTTTTTGGGTGAAAATCCATCCAGTAGTTTTTTTTAAAATGACCAAAAAGTAGGTAAAAAAAAATTTGTGATATCTGTGTTTGCTTCGCGGACACGCTTCCCTGTTCGCTCCGCGGACAGGACGGTGATTGGGCAAGCAGCTTGCGTGATGTCCGCGGACATCTGACGTGCTCTCTCATTGGATGTGGTGAAAGCGTGCAGTGCGCCTGGCTTCAGAGACGCCCGCCATCTTTTTTTCCTGCATGAGAGGCTTTGTCAGGTCAGCAGGAGCATGTCTGTCTCCTGTACCTCCCACCCCCCGCTCATGCCCCGTGTGTCCTTCCTGTCCCCCCCACCCCCGCTCATGCTCCGTTTCTCCCCTGTTCCTCCAGCCCCCCGCTCACGCCATTGCACACGGTGGCCAGCGGAGGGCCGAGGAGCGGGATCTGCCACACAAACTCATGTCCATGTTTTTGTTTGTCTCCTGACATACAAACCCCCCCACCCACGCTCATGCCCCGTGTGTCTCTCTAACTCCCCCCCACCCTCCGCTCATGCCCCGTGTGTCTCTCTAACTCCCCCCCACCCTCCGCTCATGCCCCGTGTGTCTCTCCCCTCCCCCGCACCCCCTGCTCAAGCCCCGTGTGTCTCTCTCCCTTCCCTCCACCCCCGCTCATGCCCCATGTGTCTCTCTCCCTCCCCCCACCTCCCGCTCATGCCGCGTGTGTCTCTCTCCCTCCCACCCACCCCCCGCTCATGCCCATGTGTCTCTCTCCCTCCCCCCACACCCCGCTCATGCCCCGTGTGTCTCTCTCCATCCCCCTCACCCCCCGCTTATGCCCCGTGTGTCTCTCCCCTCCCCCCGCTCATGAACCGTGTGTCTCTCCCCTCCTCCCCACCCCCCGCTCATGCCCCGTGTGGCTCTCTCTCTCCCCCCACCCCCTGCTCATGCCCCGTGTGTCTCTCCCCTCCCCCACTCATGAACCGTGTGTCTCTCCCCTCCTCCCCACCCCCCGCTCACGCCCCGTGTGGCTCTCTCTCTCCCCCCACCCCCTGCTCATGCCCCGTGTGTCTCTCTCCCTCCCCCCCACCCCCCGCTCATGCCCCGTGTGTCTCTCACGCTCCCCCCACCCCCTGCTCATGCCCCGTGTGTCTCTCTCCCTCCCCCCACCCCCCGCTCATGCCCCGAGTGTCACTACCCTGCCCCCCACCCCCCGCTCATGACCCTTGTGTCTCTATCCCAACCCCCACCCCCCGCTCATCCCCCGTGTGTCTCTCCCCTCCCCCCACCCCCCGCTCATGCCCCGTGTGTCTCTCTCCCTCCCCCCCGCTCATGCCCCGTGTGTCTCTCTCCCTCCCCCCCACCCCCCGCTCATGCCCCGTGTCTGTCTCCTGTTCTCCCCACCCCCCGCTCATGCCCTGTGTCTGTCTCCTGTTCCTCCCACCCCCCGCTCATCCCCCGTGTCTCTCTCCTGTTGCCCCCCAAACCCCGCTCATGCCCCATGTCTGTTCTCCCCACCCCCCGCTCATGCCCCGTGTCTGTTGTTCCCTCCACCCCCCGCTCATGCCCCGTGTCTGTCTCCTGTGCCCCCCACCCCTCGCTCATGCCCCGTGTCTGTCTCCTGTTCCCCCCACCCCCTGCTCATGCCCTGTGTCTCTCCTGTTGCCCCCACCCCCCGCTCATGCCCCGTGTCTGTCTCCTGTTCCCCCCACCCCCCGCTCATGCCCCTTGTCTGTCTCCTATTGCCCCCCACCCCCTGCTCATGGCCCGTGTCTGTCTCCTGTTGCCCCCACCCCCCGCTCATGCCCCGTGTCTGTCTCCTGTTGCCCCCCACCCCCTGCTCATACCCCGAGTCTGTCTCCTGTTGCCCCCACCCCCCGCTCATGCCCCGTGTCTGTCTCTGTTGTTCCCCCCACCCCCGCTCATGCCCCGGGTCTCTCTCCTGTTGCCCCCCGCTCATGCCCCATGTCTGTCTCCTGTACCCCCCACCCCCCGCTCATGCCCCGTGTCTGTCTCTGTTGTTCCCCCCACCCCCGCTCATGCCCCGGGTCTCTCTCCTGTTGCCCCCCGCTCATGCCCCATGTCTGTCTCCTGTACCCCCCACCCCCCGCTCATGCCCCGTGTCTGTCTCCTGTTGCCCCCACCCCCCGCTCATGCCCCGTGTCTGTCTCCTGTTGCCCCCCACCCCCTGCTCATACCCCGAGTCTGTCTCCTGTTGCCCCCACCCCCCGCTCATGCCCCGTGTCTGTCTCTGTTGTTCCCCCCACCCCCGCTCATGCCCCGGGTCTCTCTCCTGTTGCCCCCCGCTCATGCCCCATGTCTGTCTCCTGTACCCCCCCACCCCCCGCTCATGCCCCGTGTCTGTCTCCTGTTCCCCCCACCCCCTGCTCATACCCCGAGTCTGTCTCCTGTTGCCCCCACCCCCCGCTCATGCCCCGTGTCTGTCTCTGTTGTTCCCCCCACCCCCGCTCATGCCCCGGGTCTCTCTCCTGTTGCCCCCCGCTCATGCCCCATGTCTGTCTCCTGTACCCCCCCACCCCCCGCTCATGCCCCGTGTCTGTCTCCTGTTCCCCCCACCCTCCGCTCATGCCCCGTGTCTGTCTTCTGTACCCCCACCCCCGCTCATGTCCCGTGTCTCTCTCCTGTGGCCCCCCTCCACCGCTCATGCCCCGTGTCTTCCTCTTGTCCCCCCTCCTATGATGCCCCTTGTTGACCTCTTGTTCCCCCCACCCCCCGCTCATGCCCCTTGTCTTCCTCCTGTCCCCCCACTCCTCGCTGATGCCCTGTGTCTTCCTCCTGTTCCCCCCACCCCCACTCATGCCCTGTGTCTCTCTCCTGTTGCCCCCTCCACCGCCCATGCCCAGTGTCTTCCTCTTGTCCCCCCTCCTATGATGCCCCTTGTTGACCTCTTGTTCCACCGACGCTCATGGCCCGTGTCTCCCCTGTTCACCCCCACCCCCCGCTCAAGCCCCGTGTCTCCCTTCTTCCCCACCCCACCTCCCGCTCATGCCCTCGTGTCTCCCTTCTTTCCCGCTCATGCCCCGTGTCTCCCTTCTTCCCCCCAACACCCCGCTCATGCCCCGTGTCTCCCTTCTTTCCCACTCATGCCCCGTGTCTCCCTTCTTTCCACCCCCTGCTCATGCCCCGTGTCTCTCTCCTGGTCTTCCTGACCCCCCGCCGATGCCCTGTTGTGTTCTATTTATACACCCTGCCTTCCCTTTCCCTGGTGTCCATCTTGGTAAAAGATTTTCCTTCCTACACCGGGACGCCTGCCTGCGGCGTCCCGGTTTGGGAAGAAAAATCTTTTTTTTACCACCACAGGTTCCCACTTTGAGAACCTAGGATGCTAGTGGTCTTCCTCCATTGAAAAGGATGTTATGGTTACGTTGCACTAATAAAAAACTATGAAATTCAGTAAAAAAAAATGTGTTAAAGAGACTTTATGGTTAAGTAGCACTAATAAAAACCTATGAAATTCAGTAAAAAAACTTTGTTAAAGGGATGTTATGGATAAGTTGCGCTACTAAAAACCTATGAAATTCAGTAAAAAAACATTGTTAAAGGGACGTTATCATTAAGTTGCGCTACTAAAAACCTATGAAATTCAGTGAAAAAACTTTGTTAAAGGGACGTTATGGTTAAGTTTCGCTACTAAAAACCTATGAAATTCAGTAAAAAAACTTTGTTAAAGGGACGTTATGGTTAAGTTGCGCTACTAAAAACCTATGAAATTCAGTAAAAAAACTTTGAGCTAATTGTACACACTTTATAATATAAACCATTTAAGTGTTATTATTTTATATATATTTAACATATATATTTCTTTTTGTACAGAGCATACCAAAATAGAATATATGTCTGAAGAAACTGTTATGGAAAACACGCTTGACAGCTTAAAAGAAAAAATGGATTTATTATTGAGCAATTTTAATAATTTGAAAACTTTTGTTGAGGATCATTTTAAAACAAAAACCTCATACCATTGTCCCATATGTACTTGTCCCCCCTCACCATATCCCAGTCAATTATCCCCAAACCCTCTCCATAATCCAAAACGTTTTGATGGGACTTCCATCCCTTCTTCACCTGATATCAATCATGTTGAAACCCCTAATTCTCCAGTTTTTGTTTCTGTTTCTGCATCACCTTCTCTGTCATAAATTATTAATATATGTGAAATAAAGTTACATTTTTATATTGTGTTGCAATTACTTCCCATTTTTTATTTTTTTAAAAACAATGTAGATGTCCGCGGACAGCGCGGGTGTTCTGAAATGTTCGTAAATAAACGAAAATGGAAGTGTCCTGAAGAACACTATAACTGTCCGTACTGTTCGCTACCAAGTTGAAACTGTTCTAAGAACACAAGCGGTGTCCTGAAATGTTCGTAAATAAACGAAAATGGAGGTGTCCTGAAGAACACTATACATGCCCGTATTGTTCGCTAGAAAGTTGAAACTGTTCTAAGAACCCAATTGGTGTCCTGAAATGTTCGTAATTAAACGAAAATGGAGGTGTCCTAATAAAGAACACTGTACCTGTCCGTACTGTTCGCTACCAAGTTGAAACTGTTCTAAGAACACAAGCGGTGTCCATAAATGTTCGTAAATAAACAAAAATGGAGGTGTCCTGAAGAACACTATACCTGTCCGTATTGTTTGCTAGAAAGTTGAAACTGTTCTAAGAACCCAATTGGTGTCCTGAAATGTTCGTAATTAAACGAAAATGGAGGTGTCCCAATGAACACTATACTTGTCCATACTGTTCGCTAGCAAGCTGAAACTGTTCAAAGAACACAAGCGGTGTCCTGAAATGTTCGCAATTAAACGAAAATGGAGGTGTCCTAAAGAACACTATACCTGTCCGTACTGTTCGCTAGCAAGTTGAAACTGTTCTAAGAACACAAGCGGTATCCAGAAATGTTCGTAATTAAACGAAAATGGAGGTGTCCTAAAGAACTCTATACCTGTCTGCACTGTTCGCTAGCAAGTTCAAACTGTTCTAAGAACCCAATCGGTGTCCTTAAATGTTCATAATTAAACGAAAATGGAGGTGTCCTAAAGAACACTATACCTGTCTGTAATGTTCGCTAGCAAGTTAAATGTTCTAAGAACACAATTGATGTCCTGAAAAGAAAGTTCGTAATCAAACGAAAATGGAAGTGTCCTAAAGAAGACTATATCTGTCCGTAGTGTTCACTCGCAAGTTTAAACTGTTCTAGAACATATGCGACGTCCAGAAATGTTTGTTTGATGTGTGACGCACTTTTAATTAATTCAGGACCCTAACACTGTCCGTAGAACATCAACGCGCATGCGCAAACCAATGTCCGTGCATTTGGTGTCCTGCGGACAGAAGCTTCCTTCGCGGACCTGTTCACAAAGGGATCATGTGACCGCGCCCATCCTGATCGCGTGTTCTGAATGCGGACACTGTTCGTGTCCCCGAACAATTTAAAAGTACATTTTTGAGTAATCCACAATATTTTTTCCATAAAAACTAATCATGGCCCAAGTCCCACATAGTAATCCTGAGTTTCTACATATCTTTTGAAACTTTTTGAACCTTTTTTTTGTTCGATCTGTCCGCGGACAGCGTGCATGTCCGCAAACCGCGTACAAGCACTCCTATAAAAGACCATGCCCTACAGCTTATTCTCTTTGTGTTTCTGGCTATTCTTCAGAGCACAGCTATTTCTTCAGCAACTTGCTGATTCCACCATCGAGATGGCATCCCTGGCTGCAGAACTGCCACCTGGTGCTGTACCTGCTTCAGCACCACCCCCACCCCCTCCACCACCACCACCTTCCCAAGGGCCTGAAGAGGGGAACAGGAGTGAGGATGCAGAGGAGGAAGAAGAGGATGATGAGTGTTAGGCGGAAACCTGTGTAGTTCCCTCTGGGACCACTGCAAAAGATTTAAGAGTACAGGTGTTGCGATGAACCCACTTGGTAGCAGTCTGTACCACACAGATTCAATTGGTAGCTGTGGCTGAGCAGTCAGACTTCTCTCAAGAAAAATTGGTCAGTATAGGGAGCATACAATATAGGGTAATTCTTCGCAGCAAAACGAGTGAACACGTAACCAGGCTTTAGTATAAAGATAGTAAGTTATTTATTGATAACAGAACGTCTACAAAAAATACTAAAGCGAATCACGGCAAATAACTCAAAATACAATTACTCTGCAAAGTGGAATAAGCTCAATCCCCCGAAACACACTATCGACAACTCTAGGTTCTACGGCACCACTTATTTTCAGACAGAGGTGTATACCTCAACCCAGATGACACTCGAATATTTAGTGAGGAAGGGAGAGAAGAAAAAGGCAGGTAATGAAGTCAACACGGTTCGTACTGAAGCGGGTAAAAATGCAAGGCAAGAAAGCATTAATCACACTAGATCATATAGTTCGGCGGCCAGGCCCACTCGGTGAGAGGCAAGGCACGATGTCTTGGAAAGTCTCTACGGATGATGCATTCAAGTCTTGTTTAGCAAATTGGTTAGCGTCAGGTTGAACCAGTTCAGAACAAAGAGTGAATAAAGCTTGGAGGCAACCCAACGGAACGGGGAGGAATCAGATACCTCACACGAACCGATCGAAAAGGGAAGCCAGGCGGTTACGGTACCTTGTTGTGGAAGACAGCTCCGACGGGGGCAGTTGTTCCTGGTGGTGGATGCACGACGGGTCTTGGCCAAGAGAAGAGATGCTCTCGTCGTCGAAGAGAAGATGTCCGGTGCACCACCAGGGAAGAAACCAGCCGCGGAGTGCTCCGTCACAAGGCACCACCTTTCGATCACAGTGCAGGAGTAGTGGCTATCCGGTTGCCGGGTGCTCTGCACGGGCAATTCGACCACTGCGTCCTGGGTGACCAAAAAGCACAAAGAAGAAGAAGACTGGTTGTTCCCACCAGCCAGGGAAAGAGCCTCTCCGGCAGGGAGATCTCTTCTGTCGTCGGGAGATTGTGAGACGATTCCGCAGGGCTCCACCGGAGGTGTCGTCGTGCAGGTCGAGTCAGCGTTACCCTCGTCGGATTCTTTAGGTCCAGTGGCGACTTCCTGAAGATCCAGTCCCAAAGGCCCTGCTTTTATGCAGACGTCCCCCATTCATTCAGCCTAGCTTGTCAATCAACACATGCTAAGTGGTGAGCGGGAAGGCTCACCACCTGGGCCAATCACTTCAGAGTGCGACCTGAGTTGGCAAGGCAACTCGGTCCAGGGTGTCTAAACCCCCTCCCACACCCCTGAGGTAACCCAGACAGAATGGCGCCACCTTCGCGGGTCTCTGTCCAGAGGCCCGCCAAAAGTGGGACAAACGGCTCAACCTTTGGTTTAGGAGTCACAGAGAAAAACACAGACGCCATTTTACAACCCGAGTTCTGGCAGAAAATACCACTCGATAAACCTATTTAAGATAAGTAGATCGGTGGTACGTTGGAGATTAACGAAAAACAGTATCAATCTTCAACAATGGGACGGATCCCATAGGGTTATGCTCGGGGTCGAACATAACAAGTAGTTTCCACTGCCACCAGCCAAAACTCGACGAGGAGGGACGGGACAGTGCCCCCTCGAGTAACAGATCCAGGAGTAATCGTATTACCCCAACTAGCACGTCCACAATAAGATGGTTGGTACTAGTTCTGTTAGCAAATTTAGGTCTAGTAAAGCCAATGGTGACTTTACATGCCCGGGGAGACAGTAGTCAGTCCCCGGGTATGGAGTCTATGGTGGGGGGACCTGCTAGGGCGCCCCCGTGTCACGACACGTAGGGTGCAGAGTGACACACATAGAAAAACTTATGAGACCCTATGGAGTAAAAGACCCCATAGCCCATCGAACACATTGACATCTCAAAGGAATTACACACATACATGTCCAAGAGTGAGAGGAAAAGGGTCACACTCTTGGCAGGATGGGAAAAACAAACTCCAGAAATCCAGCAAAGCTGCTGGGGGACTCACTAGGTTAGGAAATTCAGCCTAAACAGAGAATTCTCCCTAACAATGAGAATGAGGTAGAGGAAATCCCTACTACCCGCACTAGACGTGAGTCTTGGGTGTGGCGGTTATTTTCCATTTATGGGAATGTTCCTAAGGCTCGTGCGAACCGTGTTATCTGCAATGAGTGCAAAATGATACTCAGTCGCGGGAAGCACGATTCCTACAGCTTTGGGACCATGACCATGAAGCGACACCTGAGGTCATTTCACTCTGGGGCTATTCACAAGGTTGTACCTTGCGAAGAACGTAGTAGGTTGATTTCCTCTACTTCATCCTCTGTTTCTGATCCTGTCACCACAAGGACCACCTCTGTGGGACAGCGTCTTTCTCAAGCTGCCTCACAGGCCATACTGAATTCTGATGACCCTTACCTTTCGAGGGTCACAGTTGTATGTATGTACTGTGACAAAGTACTGTGCAGGGGGGAGCGACTTCGGAGTGCTTTTGAGACTATCGTCTCAGAGCACGAGAAGACCTGCTCACTACCCAAATAAAACCCACTGTACATCTTCTTCTCTCAGCTCGCCCTTTCTTATCCCTGTGGTTGGTGTCCCCCCCTTTATCCTCCTTTCCCCTCCTCTCCTAGTGTGTCGTGTCTAAAAAACCAAAAAAAAATATAAAATTACAACAATCAAAAGAAATAAGGCTCTTTTCAGAGCCGCCTTGCACAGTTAAAAAATAGAAGTGAAGATAAATAAAGCAGGGCCCTCTGTATTTCTTAAAAGTCTGTGGACAGTTTGCAGACATTAAAAAAATTGGGGTGTTACCCTATTGTTACCATTGTATTTTTCTCTGGGAGGAAGTGGTGGCTCTGAAAAGAGCCTTTGGGAGGTGTTTGTATGTCAAAAATTATAAATACTTAACACCTACTTCAAAATGGATGCTGTATTTCTAAAAAAGGTCGCAGTGCATTTTGTACATTTCTCAGAAAAATCTGATTGCCATCATAAGTAAGATGGACTCCATCTCTGCGAAAAATGTATGTACTACGAAACATAATATTTTCATTGTGAAAAGAGGACATGCCAAAATCTCTTAGAAATGCACAAACAGCCTTATTAAAATTGCGCCTTGCTTTTTCCATTTGTGGACCAAATGAAGAAGAACGAAGCCACATTTGTCTCTGCGCAATCCGTGAAACTATTATTTGAGAATTAGGAAACATGTCCCTGACTTTCCCAAGTCCTTCTTTCATAGCAAATTGCAAAGACATTCCAGACACATGTCCTAAACTATTCCCTCCACAATGAATTACAATTATGTCTGGATGTTGCTTTGTTTCCAAAGTAGCACAGAGAGGTAGCAAGTCCAACCACTTCATTCCACGTACTCCATGCCAGTGTACTTCCACATGTGGAAATCCAAGATCTACAGCTACTTCACAGCTTTGTGCATGCACCTTCAACCAATGTATCCACAAACCTCCCAAAATCCAAACAATCTGTTTTCTGAAACACACAGGCATAGCTATCTGTTGTTCTCTCACCAAAAAGAGTATCTGAGAAACTCTCTTCTGGCACAACACACCCACTAAACTTTCCTGACCAATCCCTTTCACTGCTCATTCTCATTTGCATGACTTCTGAACCCAAAAATCGCCGGATGTAACTCCCGATGTCCGCGAACTACCGCCATGTCCGCGAACATATTGTAACATGAACAGCCCTTCTACCATTTCCACTTCACTCTCTGTGCCAATCCCTCAATGGATGTAGCTAAGAAATCACATGACCATGCACTAATCACATTCAAGACCTCTACATCTAACTGCTTCATCAAAGATCAGCACTGCAAATGTACTGTGAATCTCTCTGAGTACAAGTGTCATATCATTGGCAAGCACCATCTACAAGAAATACTGTACACATCTCCAAGATTTCTACTTGCAGCTCAATGCATATCCATATGCATGAACACAAACTACAGGTATGCATATTTTCTGTACAGTACATGAACACATTTTCAAACTGACTTTTAGCTTGTGCAATCTGTAAAATGAATCTACTGTCTTTTTTCCAATTTCCTAAAATCAACTATCACTTATAAACCTTTATACTATTTACTTTCTTAATACACACACTATCAAATCATGTTAAACTAAGATTTTTTAAATGAAATTTATAGACTACATATATTGAAACAAAATTGCATGCATGCACACTCTATGTTCCAATCTCAAAAAAGAATACTTATACAATTACATTTATTTATTTATTTATTTATTTATTTATTTATTTATTTATTTGATTACTTTAATTTAAGCATGACATTAAGGCACTATTACCTAGAACAGCTTAGTTACAGAAATGGTGGTATTCAGCGGTACATTATGAATTTCACAAGACATACAAAACATATGTTGTTTGTTACAGTTACTCATTGCAATACAATTTGTTCATTAAGAACATATCATATCTATTGAACTGGTGCAACGTATCTTATGTGATTAAGATAGTTTTAATGGTTTTAAGGAAGGCGCTGAGGATTCCAATTAAAAAATCAATAAATTAAAAACAATGCTATATACAAACAAAATTACTAATTTGTTTCTTTTACAATTGCAGTGAAGACCATTCTCCTGAAAAGAAGCAGCCAAATTTCAAGAACAAAGAAGAACTAAGAATTAAACTGCTCATTTTAGAAGTAGAATATCACCATAATATTTGTATTATTACTCAAACATACTGTAAAGTTAATTCATGCTATTTCTGTGCCTAAAAATAGAGATTGTGCACCATTCTGTCCAAAAATCCCCATGTCTTAAACAGCGATTTACAGCCAGAATGGCACACAAATTCCTACTTTTGGACACAAAAATTACCCAACTCAACCGCTAGAATTTTCATACTATAGAACAAACAACTGTTTTTATTGTATACATTAGATTTACTATTTGTACTTCTCCACACCACTAGCTTATTTTTTTCTGTCATCTGAACCTGAGTTTAGTAACATATTAATTGAAGAATACACATCCCTACTAGTTCTAATTCCCAATGCACAATCAGACACCATTACATACATCATCTTACTCAAACACTCATGCACACAGCACACATACATTGCAGAACACCCGAACCCATACCTTCTTTATTTTTTTCAACAGACCCTAAAGAATGCCTACCAAAAGTCAAGTCCGTAGAAAGCAACGCAGAAGTGAAGCAAATGAAAATAAAAGTGTGCAACATAAGCATCCATCTCTAGCAGAATTTGTAAAAAAAAGTTCAAACAAAACAGCTAATACAGTCATTTAGTGAAACACAAGAAGTTTCAAATACAAAAACTTTGCCTTCTCTATCAAAAAGTAAAACAAACCAAAAAACAATTAACAAAAAATCAGCTATCACTACAGATAAAACTACTTCTTTAAATTTTAATATAGTGCAAAGTAAGCATACCAAGAAAAGTATTTTAGCCAAAATGTTCCGTCACAAAGTCCTTCAAAATCTTATAAAAACAGGAGAGAAATCAGGTTCAATGCTTAAAACCTATCGTAGGAAATTAATTTTAGAAGCGTTGATAGATAGTGCAATTCTTCTCAAAAGAATGTTATTTATTTTAGTGTTAAACAAAATGAAACCACTAACAAAACTAATAACTGAATTACAAAAAAGACTTCTCAATAAACGAAATGTCAACAGAAAGAACTTCTTAAGTATCTGCGAAGGTGAATGGAGTCACACTACGAGCACAGAACCATACTTTAATGAAGAAGCGTACAAACAAAAACAAACAAATACAATTGCCATATATAGCAGTGGTTGAGGTTATGAAAAAGTTAATAATACCATAATGGAACAAGAAGTACTCCTTACAAAAATATGCCCTGAAAACTTAGAATTACCACTCCATTCAACTGAATCAGAACGTCTAGTGTACAAATGGCCATGCACGTAAATATGTAACATTCCTAAACAATTTTTCAAGTTTTACGCCAATTCCTCAATCGATATGTAAAAAGCAAAGACAAAATCAAAATTAAACTACTGCAAAATATGCATACCTGTCCAGTGCGCAAATACACAGGACTACAAGGACATTCATTGGCCTGCATTACAGGACCTACTTGTAAAACCACCTTCCATGATATCAAAAGAATATCAACACATCATTGAACTATAAGAAATCTATTCTATAAACTGTACTATGCTAAAAGTCCTGCTTCAGCACTAGCAAATTTAAATAACATTCTTCTACATGGTACAGCAAAAGACCTACTTCAAGAAATTGACGATATCAGGAAAAAATATTTTGGAAGTGAAAGCCATTTACAGAATGAAATAGCTTTAAACCAAATTAGCAACAATTCTACACATGGCAACCTTTTGCTAAACACATACAAAAAAGAAGTACTAAAATTTAAAAGTACATCAGCTGAAGTACCAAACCATGTATGTATATGATGCCGCAGAAATTTTTATAAACGTAACACGAAAACTGTAGACCTATCATATAAAATAGAAGACAATGAAGATTCTAAATGGTTTGAATTAGCTCTCTACCTTGTAGCAGAAAACAAATACGAAATAAGTGACCCCTTAATACTTTGCAGTTACTGCACTACAAAACTTGACAACAACCAAACTCCTTCACGTGCTATCACAAACAATTTGGAATTATACCCACTACCAAAACCCATACAACAACTTAAATTATATGAGAGCATCATGATTCAAACAGTATACCCATTTCAAGCAATAATATGCCTTCAACCAACAACAGTAAAATTACCTCCCTCTGAATTGGTAAAAGGCATTTGTGCAAAAGTAGTTTATTTACCATTAGATCTAAAAGTAAATGTGCATACTCTAGGAGTGCAACGTCCAATGCAGCAATCTTTAATTATCTTAGTAAATGGAGTAGCTACAAAGGACAAAAAAATATGGCAACAGCTGGTAGATTTGCATTAAGTTAGACAAGCCTTACAATATCTTAAAGAGAATAATGAATATTACAAAGAAATTAATATTGAAGAAAACTTGAAAGATACAACTGAAATAATTCAAGAAACACAAGAAGCTGGTCAATTTGAGCTACTAGATCCTGCTACAATATCAAATACTTTAGACGATTATACAATTCATCCTTTGCACCCTAATGACACCATAGAAGATGCACTGGAAACATACCAAATGCGTCAAACAAAAGGATCACCAATCAGCATATGGGAAAAAGGTATAGAAGCACATGCTTTTCCTCTGCTCTTTCCTACTGGCAAAGGAGGAAGGTATGATGATAGCCCTATTCAAATATCAGCTTCAGAATACCGCTCATTACGGATGTATTCTGAAGATCCCAGATTTAGACAAAATGTGGAATACATATTCCACGTACTCTTTGAAAGTGAACTAGCAACTTTATGTTACGGAGTTGCACACATATTAAAATCAGGATCCCACTTTCAAAATATGACAGCTACACAATTATTACAAAAAGTGCAACAAAAGGAGGAGGTTTTACCATCAAATATTACAAATCTATTAGCAAATATGCGTGGTACTAAAGAGTACTGGTTTCGAGGTCACAGACATGTACGTTGCATGATCAGAAACCTTGGCCCACCCACTTGGTTTGTTACATTAAGTTGTGCAGAATATGCATGGGATGATTTACATGATTTCCTACGCATATAAAATAAAAACAAAACAAACATAGATATACTAACACCAGGAGAACTTTGTTCTTTGGATCCTGTTAATGTTTCAAGATATTTTCACCATCGCTTCATTGCTATGCTACATTTTATTTGTAATAAAACTGTTCCTCCCTTTGGAGAAGTGCAACACTTCTTTTGGAGAAAAGAATACCAAGCCAGAGAAAGCACCACATATCCACATGCTTTTATGGATTAAAGATGCTCCTACATTTGGTCAAGACAGTGATGCCACTGTTTTACAGTTTATTGAAAAATATGTCACTTGTGAAATTCCAGTGATCTTCATGCACAAATTTTACAATTTCAAAGACATAAATGTGGCAAATATTGTTGTCGCAAATACAAAAACAAAGGGAAATACTACACCAAATGCCGATTTGGTTTCCCTAGACCAGTTACAAATACAGGTCAAGTGAATAACCTCATGTCTTCAGTTAGACATAGTGTTAAAGGTAAGTCATCTAAAAATACATATTACATAAAAAGAAAAGAAGAAGAAAAATATATCAATGATTATAATGCAATCATTGCCCACTTATGGAAGAATGCAAACATAGATGCGCAGTACATTGCAGACAATTCTACTGCAGTTGCACGATATGTCACAGCATACTTAACCAAAGCAGAAAAGACAGAGCTCCAAGACCTCTGGAATGACCTGTCATCAGATAAAACAGTGTCTCAGAAATTATACAACTTGGGCATAAAAATGCTCTCCCATAGAGAATGTGGATCATATGAAGCAGCTGATCATTTAACTGGTACTACATTGTATGGTAAATCTGAAAATATAGTATGGCTAAGTCTTGGTCCAGCTAAATCTAGAACAAGAGTTCTAAAAACATATGAAGATATAGAAGCAATAGCCAAACATGATCTCAACAGCCAAGACATTTTAAAAAAAATGTATTAGACACATACTACCCAAACAGAAGTAATACTTTGGAAAACATGTGTCTATACCACATAGCCCAAAACCACACATGCAAAAATAATATAAAACCTGATGAAAAAAAAGGTAAATACAGAGTGACAAACTGTGAAGGCAGCTTAGTTAAACTCACTAAACCAAATTTAATTAATCATATCAAATTGTCATTGAAGATTCCTCAACATAAAAGAAATATAGTACATGTCCCTGCTACAACTCTTTAAACCATGGAGAAAAGAAGAAGAAATACTAGAAAACTATGACTCATATGAAGATGCTTTCAAAGCAAATGAAAGCACTATAACTGATGTAAACTTTACACAATACAAAACAATGTTGCACAATGAACAGCAACACGAAGAAGAACCCCAGGCCCAACTAGATAAAGACACTCCTGACAGTAGTCAACCTTCTGTAACAGGAAGCCAAGAACCACTGGGAAAACCACTAATAATAAATGAGGCAGAATTAGCTATGATAGAAGTCGAAAACACCATGTGTCAGTATGAAGATAAAGAATACTTAACTATACTACAATCAAAATTAAACAAAGAACAACATAGCATTTTTAAAGAGGTAACAAAACACATTGCACATGGTGTACAACATGAAAATAAAGAATGTTCCTGCCATAATTATAAACGTATACTACTGTATGTCAGTGCTGAAGCTGGTTCTGGCGACACATTACTAATCAAAATCATCAGTAAATTCCTTCAACAATTGACAAACAACAAACTGTCAGCTGTTGTCACTGCCCCCACAGGTTTAGCTGCCTACAACATAGGTGGTGTCACTTTACACCGATTACTACTATTGCCAGTAGAACACCAGAACAAATTAGACTATTACAAACTTTCTGCAGAAGCTGCAATGGAACTACGCAGAGTATTGAAACAAATGAAAATGCTACTAATAGATGAAGTAAGCATGGTCTCCAACCTAATGTTGGCTTTGATTCACCTCAGATTACAAGAAGTACTGAAAACAAACTATGAAGAGCTCTTTGCAGGAAAACACATTATTGTTTTTGGCATGAGCTACGTAGCAGTATCACGCTTACGTACACTTGACAGTCTATTTCTAATCAACTTTGATGCAAGTAAAATAAACGCTGATATTCCTTGCATTTTAGAATACAATAGACTTCGCTCACTATGCACTCCCCATCTAAACACATATTCTGTTCCACAAAAAGTAAAACATTATAAAAGAAAAATAAATCAAACAGAAAAGCAACAGGATGTCACTGCAAATCCTCCAAATAGAGTAAAAGAAATTAATACTTCATCAAGTACCACAATCAAAAAAGAATCAATTAGGGAAAGTAAACCAGTTACTTCTTCAAAGAAGGTAGGCAAACTCCAAAAAAGCAGTCAGATACAGAACTACCTGGTCCATTTAAACTCTCAAATATAGTTGGTGTAAGTTGCTACGCAAATGTAGCAATGAATATTCTATTTCAATTACCACCAATTGTTGAGAACATTTACTTACGCAGTACAGACCCATTGTGTTTGCAAATGTTAGTACTTCACAGAAATGCAGCAAACAATCCTGACAACACGTATAGTGTTTATGGAATAAGACAACAATTGGACTACTGTGCTGGAATGGTGAAATTCACTATAAACTCACAGGAAGATCCACAAGAATTTCTAATGTACTTACTACAAGTACTGGAAAACAAAAACATACCTATAAATTAAATCTTCCAGATTTCATACATGTGGAAACATACATGGACTCTCTGCAACAATGTGACACAAGAAGAAATCCCCAATGAAAGCTTCATATATATCAATACCTAATTGTGAATCCATTCCATTTCAGCAACTTATACAAAATGCAAACCATGGTAGATTATGTTCTACCTGCAATTCAGATAATCGCTCCACGTTAGTAATACAAACACCTAGTAAATACGTAATACTAATGCTTCTATGTTACAATGCAGACGGTACCAAAAACAACTGCAAGCTGACTGGATTCACACATGGTCAAATATCACTTGGTAAGAAAACCTTCACAACAATAGGTGTAATCTACCACGCAGGAGACACAACCAATTCAAGGCACTACACTGCACATATAAAAAAGAAATGTGGATGGTTTCAATGTAATGATAGTACCATTACTCTAAAGCAGAGATTACCAGCAAATCTTACAAACGCTTATTTAATGTTCTTAAAACCAAAATTTGATAACTAAACTGTACTTAAACCTCAAGTAAACTTGTAGTAAAAAATATAAACTGTTAGAATATTCCAAAAGCTACGTAACTGCCCAAAGAATCTACAACCATTAATCGCTTAAAGGAATACCACTAAATTAGAGCAAAAAATAGACAATTAGAATACGCCAATTGGTATCTAACGGTCCCAAAATTTTACAATATCCAAACAGATAAATCAATACCACTAAAATATATAAAAAAATAGACAGTTAGAATACGCCAATTGGTATCCAACAGTCCCAAAATTTAACAATATCCAAACAGATAAATCAATACCACTAAAATATATAAAAAATAGACAGTTAGAATACGCCTACTGGTATCTAACTGCTCCACAATTTCATAATATCCAAACAAATAAATAATATGTTACTGGTCCCAAAAAAATACAACAACCCAATGTATAAAGCATTAGCCAGAAACAACAAATGAACACTGAAAACAAACAAACAAATAAACTGTAGCATAACAGAAAAAGGTTTTTTTTTTAATCCAACATGGATTTTTTTTCTCCCACAGACCCAATGATTTTAGCAACGAACACAGAAACTGAGCAAATTGCACAGTACTCTGGTTTGTAATCTACGAAATATGAGGGTCAAAAAAAAAATGTTGATTATACAATGTAAAAAGTAATTACAAAATACTAATACTAACATGCTATTTTCTTTTATCATAGAAATTAACAAGAAATACATGTACTCCAGTTACTAAACCAAGCAGTAAGTATATTCTACACTCTATGCCCTAGCCACAACCATCACAGCATATCACACCCATAGTATCTTATGACTTTGTTCCTTATAAATTTGTTTTTGACCCAAAGTTATAAGCAACTATAAATGTGATATGCTGCAGTGGTTGTGGCCAGGGCATGCTTGTGGCCAGGGCATAGAGTGTTGGGTGCATGGCCAAATTGCCATGCACCCAACACTCTATGCCCTGGCCACAACCACAGCAGCATATCACACCCATAGAGTAAAACATTTCAACTATGGCCTATGGAAACTTTTAATGTCCGCGGACATTACCAGTGTTCTTAGAACACTTTCAATTTGCCAGCGAACAATACGGACAGCTTCTTCAGAACACCCCCTATGAACATTTCAGGACAATGCGAAAGTTCTTAGAACACTTTCAACTCGACAACGAACAATACGGACAGCGTCCTCAGGACTCCCCCTACGAACATTTCAGGACAACGCGTGTGTTCTTAGAACACACCCCCATTTTGTTTATGTGCGAACATTTCAGGACAACGCGAGAGTTCTTAGAACACTTTCAACTTGACAACGAACAATACGGACAGCGTCCTCAGAACACCCCCATTTTGTTTATTTGCGAACATTTCAGGACACCCCGAATGTTCTTAGAACACGTTCAACTTGCCATCGAACAATACGGACAGCATCTTCAGTACACCCCCTGCGAACATTTCAGGACACCACGAGAGTTCTTAGAACACTTTCAACTCGACAACGAACAATACGGAGAGCGTCCTCAGGACACCCCCTACGAACATTTCAGGACAACGCGTGTGTTCTTAGAACACACCCCCATTTTGTTTATTTGCGAACATTTCAGGACACCGAAACAGTTCTTAGTACACTTTCAACTTGCCATCGAACAATACGGACAGCATCTTCAGGACAACCCCTACGAACATTTCAGAACAACGCGTGAGTTCTTAGAACACACCCCCATTTTGTTTATTTATGAACATTTCAGGACACCGAGACAGTTCTTAGAACACTTTCAACTTGCCATTGAACAATATGGACAGCGTCCTCAGGACACCCCCTACGAACATTTCAGGACACCGTGAGAGTTCGTAGAACACTTCAGGACAAAGCGTGTGTTCTTAGAACACACCCCCATTTTGTTTATGTGCAAACATTTCTGGACAACGCAAGAGTTCTTAGAACACTTTCAACTTGACAACAAACAATACGGACAGCGTCCTCAGAACACCCCCATTTTGTTTATTTGCGAACATTTCAGGACACCGCGAGTGTTCTTAGAGCGTCTTCAGGACACCCCCTACGAACATTTCAGGACACCGCGAGAGTTTTTAGAACACTTCAGGACAACGCGTGTGTTCTTAGAACACACCCCCATTTTGTTTATGTACGAACATTTCAGGACAACGCAAGAGTTCTTAGAACACTTTCAACTTCACAACGAACAATACGGAGAGCGTCCTCAGAACACCCCCAATTTGTTTATTTGCAAACATTTCAGGACACCCCGAGTGTTCTTAGAACACTTTCAACTTGCCATCGAATAATACGGACAGCGTCTTCAGGACACCCCCTGCGAACATTTCAGGACACAGAGGCAGTTCTTAGAACACTTTCAACTTGCCATCGAACAATACGGACAGCGTCATCAGAGCACCACATTTTGTTTATTTGCAAACATTTCAGGACTCCCCTAATGTTCTTAGAACACATTCAACTTGCCACAGAACAATACGGACAGCGTCCCCAGAACACCCCCATTTTGTTTATTTGCGAACATTTCAGGACACCCCGAGTGTTCTTAGAGCGTCTTCAGGACACCCCCTATGAACATTTCAGGACACCGCGAGAGTTCTTAGAACACTTCAGGACAATGCATGTGTTCTTAGAACACACCCCCATTTTGTTTATTTGCGAACATTTCAGGACACCCTGAGTCTTCTTAGAACACTTTCAACTTGCCATTGAACAATACGGACAGCGTCTTCAGGACACCCCCTGCGAACATTTCAGGACAACGCGAGAGTTCTTAGAACACTTTCAACTTGACAACGAACAATACGGACAGCGTCATCAGAGCACCCCCATTTTGTTTATTTGCGAACATTTCAGGACTCCCCGAGTGTTCTTAGACCACATTCAAATTGCCACAGAACAATACGGACAGCGTCCCCAGAACACCCCCATTTTGTTTATTTGCGAACATTTCAGGACACCCTGAGTGTTCTTAGAACACTTTCAACTTGCCGTCGAATAATACAGACAGCGTCTTCAGGACACCCCCTGCGAACATTTCAGGACAACGCGAGAGTTCTTAGAACACTTTCAACTTGACAACGAACAATACGGACAGCGTCATCAGAACACCCCCATTTTGTTTATTTGCGAACATTTCAGGACTCCCCGAGTGTTCTTAGAACACATTCAACTTGCCACAGAACAATGCGGACAGCGTCCCCAGAACACCCCCATTTTGTTTATTTGCGAACATTTCAGGACACCCCGAGTGCTCTTAGAACACATTCAACTTGCCACAGAACAATACGGACAGCATCCCCAGAATACCCCCATTTTGTTTATTTGCGAACATTTCAGGACACCCCGAGTGCTCTTAGAACACATTCAACTTGCCACAGAACAATACGGACAGCGTCCCCAGAAAACCCCCATTTTGTTTATTTGCAAACATTTCAGGACACCGCGAGTGTTCTTAGAACAGTTTCAGCTTACTTGCAAACAAAACGTATGCATATTGAGTCCTCAGAACACCCCTCATTCAGTTTATTTAGAACATTTCAGAACACCCGTGATGTCCGCAGACAAATCGAACACAAAAAGAACGTCTACCACATAAAAAAGCACAGCATTTCACCTATCTCATACCCTTCCATCCTCCCCAAACACTCCTACACACCAACACACTCTACTAAATGCACATTTAGAACAAACTTTCACCGCGCTGTACGCGGACGTCCGCGAATCCAAGATGGCGGGCGCTACCGAAAATCTGACGCGCTTCACGCTTAACACCGTCCAATCAGCGAACATGTCGCATGTCCGCGGACATCACGCAAGCCGATTGGCCAATCAGGACACTGTCCGCGGAGCGAACAGGGAAGTGTGTCCGCGGACCGAACACAGATATCAGTAATTTTTTTTTACCTACTTTTTGGTCATTTAAAAAAAAACTACTGGACTGATTTTCACCAAATTTGCAAAAGCATGCTTTCGGGACCAAGCTGCTTCTCCTGGTCGAAATTTGGTGAAAATCCGTCCAGCGGTTTGGGCTGTAGGTGCGAGCAAGTTTTTGTTTCCCATTCAGTCTATGGGGAAAAAAAGTTTTGGGACCCCCCCTATAACTTTGCCCCCCCTGGACGAATCCTCACCAAACTTTGCAAGAAAATTCAGAGTGGCCCATATACTTTTTATTGCAAAGTTGGTGAGGATTCGTCCAGGGGGAGCGAAGTTATAAGCCGCCCAAAAATTGCTCTTCCTATGGAAACAGCAACTTAACCATAACTACCGTGGCCATGTAATATACATATATATATATATATATATATATATATATATATATATATATATATATATATATATATATATATATATATATATATATATATATATATATCACATGTCTGGCTCCCCCTTTTTTCCTTTACTGACATATCTAGGCCACATGGTTTTGTTCAGTAACAGTCAGGAACTAAAAATTGAAAAGGTACTATATTTGTAGACTTATCCTTCAAGTATGTTCTTACAGTAATTCCCTTAGGGTCAAGTCACATCATATGAAACACATACATAGGGGAAGACACAGGCTTAAAAGACAGCAATCCTTTCTGTGCATGAAGATAATCAGTAGGGTTATCAGCACTTTCTGAAAGTTTTTTTTAATTACTATACTTTCCCTTTATATGCTCATATTTGTATACATTGTATTCACACAACTTTCCTTAAGATCCAGTCACATCATGTGATACACATATATATAGGGTAAGTAGCAGCTTTGAAACAGAGCAATCATTTCTCTGCATAAAGATAATCAGTTAGGTTATGAACTGTTTCTGCTACTACTTCTGCTTTTTTGCTTACTTCACTTTCCCTGTATATACCCATATTTTTATGTGTTGTTGTCTCTTTGTGTTTTGTCTGTAATAATACAATGATGAAGTAAGTGGGTTTTATTAGCTACTTATTACATGTTTCACAGTACACAAAACTCTAATAAGAAAGCAGTTATCATTTCATTATTCAACATGTCAAGATTATGAATATTGCACCTTCATCATGTATGCTGCACACAATGCCAATGTTTCTGCATGAGTAGCTTAGTATACTGGATAGAACTTCATAATAGGATGCTATTTATATCAATGTATTGCTTAATGCACTAATTAGCTCATGATATTTATTCCAATGATCCTTGACACTTTTTTGTCAACATTATAATAAGAATCCCTTGTACAGACGTTTCATGAAAAGTAAATGCACATGTGATGTCATCAGTGATGTCATCAATGACATTTGTGATGTCATCTTTGATGTCCTGGGTGTTAGTCTTAGCAGTGCACAGTGGTGGCGCAAGTTATGGTTGCTTAGCTTACCATAAATGGCGAATTTCAAGGGTTTTTCGGTTTTACTTGGAACCATGACGTCCCTTTAACAAAGATATTTTACGGAATTTCATAGGTTTTTAGTAGCACAACTTAACCACAACGTCCCTTTAACTAAGTTTCTTTACTGAATTTCATAGGTTTTTAGTACCACAACTTAACCACAACCTCCCTTTATCATTTTTTTTACTGAATATACATTTTCATAGTGTGAATTTGATAGATGTTTACTAAGATTCCCTTACTTTATATACATGCAACATAGAACATACTGAACCCCCGCTAATGTTTTTGATGTCCGCGGACTGTGCGTATGTCCGTGGACGGCATCAACACTACCCAAACACTCAGCGGGTATCTTAAATTGTTCTATCATGCCATATAAACACTGCACAAGTTCAAAAGGCAGCACATAAACACATTATATGTAATAATAAATAAGAAGTGGAAAATATATATCTAACATATCAACCATCCATTTAAATATCATATGTAGTAAAATGGAATATACCAAAACAAAAAAGATATACTTCCAACTTAATTACCTCACAGAAACTGCACAGCTAGGAGCAACAGTAGACCTACACAACAGTAAGAATACAATTTACCAGAAACTAGTAAGTAAACTTCATTTTTCTTATATATTTCTAAACTTTTTGTATTAGGTACACTACAATTAATATATTTTTGTTTTTCACTCAGAAATGTGCAGTACTTTGGAATGGCTTGAGGAAAATTTTCCACGTGAGGGAATGTCTGAAGACAGTGATACTAATGGTAGACACTTCTCAATATTAGCAAATTAATAATCATCACTTTATGTGTACTTAACATATATGTATATATTTATTTTTAACAGACCATACAAACATTGAAAATAATACACCAAAAGACACATTGGAAAAGACTCTGCAACACATGGAACAGAAAATGGACATGCTCAAGGAACATTTCAATGTTTTGAAACAGTTTGTGGAGGACCACATAAAAGAAAAAAATAAATACCATAGTCCCACATGTACCTGTTCCCCCTCTCCATGTCCCAGTCAACTATCCCCAAACACTCAACACCAAGAAAAACGTTTTGATGAGACTTCCATCCCTTCATCCCCTCCCATCCATCCTCTCCAAACCCCTAATTCCCCTGTATTTGTATCAGCTTCTGCTTCCCCCTCTCTTTCATAAATTGTGTATATGTATATAATAAAAAAAATATTATGTTTCTTTTAATGAAATCCTTTGTGTCTTATTTTTTTTAAAAGCAGTTAAAGTGTTCGTGGACAGCACACCTGTCCGGAATGTCCATAATTAACAAAATGGGGATGTCCTAAAGACACTATACCTGTCTGTACCATTCGCAAGCAAAGATGGAACTGTTCATAGAACACACCTGGTGTCCGGGATGTCCGTAAATGAATAAAATGGGGGTGTCCTAAGGAAACTATACCTGTCCGTACCGTTTGCAACCAAGATGGAACTGTTCTTAGAACACACCCGGTGTCCGGGATGTCCTTAAATGAACAAAATGAGGGTGTCCTAAGGACACTATACCTGTCCGTATCGTTCGCAACCAAGATGGAACTGTTCTTAGAACACACCCTGTTACGCTCACCTGTTATCCACGGGGACACCACCCAGCTGCGGGGACTCTGGTGCCCTTCTCAGCCGCTCCCTGGTATAATCAGCGGGGAAGTTCTGCCTGGAAAACAGGTGGGCAATGTTCAAGACTGGGCTACTGGGGTAAGAGCCTCCCAACACCCCGCATGCCCGCAGCCCCTCCCCGGACTTTTCCTCAGCTTGTTATGGATTTTGGCGTGCTCTCCATCCTGCCTTCTTGGCAGGGGCGCGTTGTCCTTTGTGGGCGAGTGCGATCTAGTTACGTCAATGATGCTGCCCTTTAGAGTCTTTCAGGTAGGTCTTATTACTGTTATACTGTAAGCCTTTCTTGGATTCAATAATGTCTTTTCTCTCTCCTTAGGTGCATGGAAGTTCGCTGTGGAACGTTGGCTGAATTTGGACTCACCAGCAGGTGATGGCGTTTCGAGAGCGCCTTGATGCAGTAAGTAGGCGCTTTGCGCATCGCTATGATGCCTTGCCTTTGCTAACCTGTTGTCCTTTGTTCCCGTAAGTTGCGGTGCTCATCCGGAGCAAGAAGTCCCAAGGCGGTGCTGGTCGATGGGCGACTTGAGAGGTAAGCTGCCGGCACAATTGTAAATGTCTAATGTCTTGTTTCTCTCCTTTTGCAGATCCGACGGTCCGGGAGGCTCGCTGTTCCTTGGATGCTGTTTGCAGGAGCAGAGGGCAGCTAGCGGTGGAATCACAGGTAAACTGCTGCTAATAACAATGTCCCTTTTGTTTTTTAGGTGCTGTTCTTCCGAGGTTCGCAGATGCTGCTGAACACGATGAGCGTCACGTTGCAGGATTGCAAAGTAACGCAAAGCGTGTTCTCCAAGTCGGGTGTGGTTTAAATAGCATCAAGAAAGTAGTCCAGGTAAAATAGTCCCCAGGCTACCACACCCAAAACACTATACCGCATAGCTTGGTTCCAAGGAGCCAAGTTATATGGATGCCTCCATGTTGACTGGCCTTGAAATAAAGTAGTTCCCAACCACAAGTCCTCAATAAGTATGAGCCTGGCCTCAAAGGCGCCAGGACTGGCCCCAAGAGGGCCTAGGCAAAGGATGCCTAAGCTTGTTGGGGGCCCGAGCCGAGACCCCTCCTGGCCCATGGGCCTGCCGGGGGGGTTCAGGAAGTGGGTCATGACAGCACGCCCCCCCCAAGGCCCCTCTCAAGGTGTTCCTTCTGTCCGGCCTTGGTTTAGTTGGAAAGTTGCGATGATATGTTCTGATCAGACGTGGTGCATGAATGTTTTCACAGGGTTCCCAGGATCTGTCTTGGGGTCCAAATCCTTTACAATCAACTAGGTAGTATAACCTTCCCCTCGAATACTTGGAATGCAAGATGCTTCTGACTTCGAATTCTGGTTCTCTGTCAATAAGTATGGGTTTTGGTGGTGTCCCAATCCATGTACCGGGCTGCATTGGTTTTTAATAGGGACACATGAAATACTGGGTGAATCTGTAGGTTAGGTGGTAAGTCTAGTTTGACGGCCGCTGGATTGATAATTGCCTTGATGGTGTAGAGTCCTAAGTACCTGGGTTGAAACGTCCGGGTTCCCTTGATGCGTCCAAACTTGGCAGCCAGCCAAACCTTGTCTCTTACCTGATAGTCCGGGGCCTTTTTCCGGTGTTGGTCGGCAAATTGCTTTTGTTTTTCTTTGGCAAAAATAAGATGTTCTTTTGCCTTTTTGAAAGCCTGAATGATGTTGGTGTGAAGAGTTTTTACTGCTGGCATTTCCAAATTTGTTGGGACATCTAGTTCTGAGGTACGTGGGTATCTACCATAAAGGGTATAAAAGGGTGTTTGTCCGATACTGGAGTGCAAGGAGTTGTTATATGCATACTCGGCTATCCATAACAAATCTTTTCAGTCTCTTAGTTCATGGTATAACATGCACCGTAGGCATTGTTCGAGGGTCTGGTTGATCCTCTCGGTCTGACCGTCCGTTTGGGGGTGATGGCTAGTGGATAGCCTGACGTCAATTTGTGCCATTGCACAACATTTTTTCCAGAAGTTGGAGATGAACTGGCTACCTCGATCGGAGATCAAGACTGATGGGAAGCCATGTAGTTTTACAATACCATCCAGGAACACTTTGGCTAGAGTGGGTGCGTCAGGAAGGCCTTTGAATGGAAAAAAGTGTGCCATCTTTGAGAACAAGTCCACGACTACCAGGATGGTGTTAAACCCTTGACTGGGAGGTAGGTCAGTGATGAAGTCAAGGGAAAGAGTGTGCCAGGGAGTTGGAGGAATGTCTAAAGGTTGCAGAAGACCAGATGGTTTTTGTTTTTGCGACTTGTTTTGCGCACAGTCTCCGCAGGACTGAACATATTGGATGACATCCTTATGCCAGGCAGGCCACCAGAAGTTCTGTTTTACCTTGGCAAGAGTCTTGGTGATTCCTGGGTGCCCTTCGATCAGGGAATCATGATAACTAGCAACAATTTGTTCTTGTAAGTCTTTGGTGGGTACATACAACCGATAGTTAAAAAAGGGTAAGTGATCTTTAATGGAATATTGTTCTCCTTGCACTTGCCATGCGAGGAAGGCATCTGGGTTCATGGTTCGTTGAATATTCTCTCTCAGTTCAACTTGGGTTAAGGCCGTAGTGAGGCCCAAGAGCTTGTCTTCCGGTATGATGGGGACTGGATCTGGGGGCGTATATACCAAGTCATTAGTGCCGGTACGAGAGAGTGCGTCAGCTTTTCCATTCTTGACCCCTGGTCGAAAAGTGGTGACATAGTCATATTCAGCGAAGAAAAGGGCCCACCGCAATTGGCGTGAAGACTGGGCTTTAGCTGTCTTAAGGTATTGCAGGTTTCGGTGGTCTGTGATAGCGGTAATGGTGTGTCTGGCCCCCAGAAGGTAGTGCCGCCAGGCCTTAAAGGCGAATTTGATCGCCAAGAGTTCTTTGTCCGTGATGGCATAGTTCATCTCCGGGGGAGAACATTTCTTCGACCAAAAGGCCACTGGATGTAGCTGGCCTGTTACTGGATCTCTTTGCAAGAGGACAGCTCCCATCGCTATGCTGGAAGCGTCTGTTTCCACGATATAAGCAAGATCGGGGCGAGGATGTTGCAGGATTGGCGCGGAGGTGAACCTTTTCTTGAGTTCCTGAAAAGCCTTCTCTGCTTCTTCGGTCCAGGCAAATTTCTTGTTATTTTTTCTTAGCAATATGGGTGTACAACCTGTGAGAAGTCTGGTATGAACCGGCGATAGAAGTTCGCAAAGACCAACATGCTCTGTACCCCTTTTACTGACGTTGGTGATGGCCATTTCAAAATGGCGTCCACTTTATGCAGGTCCATTCTGATGCCTCCTGGAGTAAGAATAAAACCCAGAAACTCAACTTCGGTGACGTGAAAAAAGCACTTCTCCAGCTTTGCATATAAATGATGTTCCCAGAGCTTGGAGAGGACTGAACGGACATGCTTGATGTGATCCTGTTTTGAAGTTGAGTACACTAAGACATCATCTATGTACACTAGGGCACAGACATCAATTAACTCTCTCAAAATGTCATTCATAAAATACTGAAACGCTGCAGGAGCGTTGCATGACCCAAAGGGCATGACTTGATATTCGAACAAACCATATTTGGTGCGGAAAGCAGTTTTCCATTTGTCTCCGCTTCTGACCCGCACCAGGTGGTATGCTCCTCGAAGGTCCAGTACATGATTCCAGCAGCAACTGCAGTCGGAGAGCATCCTTACCAGATTTCAGCAGCAACTGCAGTTGGAGCACATCCTTACCTGATCCCAGCTTCCCTGTCTCAACACTTACTCGGGAGTCCATCGTCAGCCAGCATCCTCATGGATCCAGGCATCCTTCACCCGCCACCAGATCTTCGGATGACAGCATTCCAGTCTGACTTTGCCAGGCCATCCCTGCAAGAGAAAAGGACAAACAAGGTTGAAAAACTATAAAAACATTACGCTAAGGTTGTGCGCAAACCAATCCTTGCGCTTGACCTAAGAACCAAACTTACCACCTATTGGGACATCGTGAACTCTCCTGTTATCCATTGGGGATCGCTTCTTGCACCGCAATTCTGTTGGGCCTCACATCACCTATTGGGGAGAAGGAAAGACATTACAAGAGATACGGACAATAATCAAGGGAAAACACATTACAAAAGAATACGGACAGTAATCATTATCGAAGGATACTTACCTTTGAAGTGGTTCAGCCACAGCCGGTCTGGGCTGCCACGCACATGGACCAGTGAAGAAACTAGGTCTAACCAAAAGCGCCACTGCAGTGAGAAGCAGGATGGAGAGCTCACCATCATAATTAAACAGGTGAGACTATGTGGGTAGGTGCATGCTCACCACATTCTGGAAAGAAGGGTTTGAGGGAAACCACAGCCATATCACAGCATTCTCACGGCCTCTCGTATTATCGCATGGGCAGCACCAACAACCAGCGCTGTCCACAACACAGGAGCTGGGGAAGAAGCCTGACCCAAGGGAGCCAGTTCCAGGAAGGGCTGCAACCGTGCCCCAACGTCCCCGCAGAGACCAGGTGAGTGTAACAGGATTAGTGCAAGTTGTAGTAGGGTGAGAAAAAGTCTCAGAAAGATGTACAGATTGGAAAGGATTATATTTCTGTGTGTGGAATTCCATTAACTTTCCTGAACATAGATACTTGCTACATGAGTGCAGAAATCCTTCATGTTGTTTGATTTATTTATCCACGTTTACAATGTACACATGTATTTGTTTGCTTTTGAAGCAATGGTGCATTCTGTCAACTGTGCAAAGTATGTACCTGCCATGCACGCCACTCCCACCATCCCGCCGACACGAGAGGGCAGGAGCCCTCTCCCTCTGTCCCCTGCAGCGTAACCTGAAGATGCCTAGAGGAGACTACAGGGCTTGCTAAGCCCCCTCACATCGAAGCAGGTACCCTGCAAGAATAGGGACCCCTCGCCACCGTGTGAGCTGCGCTCTACCCGCACCAGAAGTAGCTGCATCCCAAAGCTGCATTGAAGCAGCGCACATCTAGATTTGAAAAGCGTGCCATTCCAAAATGGCCGCCTGATTTTATCGAGCCGCCCGAGGAGCAGTCGAGCCTCTCAACCAGTGCCTCTGATTGGCCAGCCACATCAGCTTATCCTCCAATCCAGGTGACCGTAAGGCGGAAGCCGACCGCTGCACCAAAGGGTCGGTTCCTAAGGGCCTGTCTGTGGCTGTCCGTGGGCTGTTCGTGCTGTTCAGCCGGGCATACTGCTGCCATCTACAAATTGCTGCAACAACAACCGTGAGTACTCCAACACTGATCTCCCTAGCCGCCTCCATTTCTATGGTACCCCAACCACATGCTTGGATTCATGCCTCGATTAGTCCAGCAGCCCTGAGGCCATCTCACTCGCAGAATGCCTCCTTTGAACTTCCTCCACTTATTCGCTGGCATGTCGATCGCCACCACCCCTCTATTAAATGTTCCTAAACAGCATAGAACACTGTTTATCCATTTCGGCGCCACCACTATATGTAAGCATGCCAGCCCCTAGCGGCGCCTCCATTATACGTGCTATTGCCAGCCCCTAGCTGTGCCTCCATTGTATGTACTATTGCCAGCCCCTAGCGGCACCTCCATTGTATTTGCTCTTGCCAGCCCCTAGCGGCGCCTCCATTGTACATGCTATTGCCAGCCCCTAGCGGCACCTCCATTGTACGTGCTATAGCCAGCTCCTAACGGCGCCTCCATTGTATGTACTATTGCCAGCCCCTAGCGGCACCTCCATTGTATTTGCTCTTGCCAGCCCCTAGCGGCGCCTCCATTGTATGTACAATTGCCAGCCCTTAGCAGCACCTCCATTGTATTTGCTCTTGCCAGCCCCTAGCGGCGCCTCCATTGTATGTACCAGCCCCTAGCAGCGCCTGAGTGTATCTGCTCTAGCCACTGTCAGCTCTACACTACTCCATACACGCCCACGCCAGCCGCTAGTGCCTCATAACTGGATAGGCATTCACCAGACTCTAACGGCCTGTCTGCTCCTCAGACACCTTTCGAGTGGACCAGCCCAACTAGCACCACAGACCCTTCTACAGTCCTACAGTTCTGTTGTCAAATGCATTCCCCAGCTAGCCACCCTACAGCGCCTACACTGGTCATCTCTCCCCCCACAATCTTCCTCATTTCTCTCTCTCTCTGGGCCACCCACAATTTACTCCTCACACTCCCAGACCTTACACCTACTACTGACATCATGCACTCACTCTCATCCCCCACACCACACATCACACCCGACCACTGCACCTTTAATCCTCCTGGGCTCGACCTCAGGCACTACAGACTAGGAGCCCGCACTAAAACCACGCTCTCGCACCGCAGCTCCCCACCCACTACTCACAGCAGGAATCACAAACTCAGACACTGCACACACATTTCACTCCTACACTACACCCTCATGTCCACACACACATTCCTCATTCCCCTATGCCCAATCATTTACACCAACCTCCCTCACTCACACGTGCCCTCACCACCTTGCCCACCCCATACACCAGAACTCGTAATCTATCACCAGCCAAACGTCCCCTTAAATGCGCACTCATTAATGCACGCTCCATCAACGCCCACGCATTAGAAATCAATGACCTCATCACCACCCACAATCTAGACATACTAGCCATATCCGAGACGTGGTTCCATGAAGCGTCCAATCCAGCCATTCTTCTCGCCCTCCCCCAGGACTATACCATCCTTAGGCAGGACCGCAAAGCCTCCAAAGGTGGAGGTGTTGCCCTCATCTTTAAAAACACAATCTCCATTAGGCTATTGTTACGCTCACCTGACTCCCACGGAGGCGCTGGCCTGGTTCGCGCTGCTGTGACCTCTTCTAAGGTGATGCGCAGGGTTCGGAAGACAGACTGGACCGGGCCCCCAAATCTGGCTTGTCTGGCTCGCAGAAGTATCCTTCTGTAGGCGAAAATAGGGGATTAACTGTCTGCGGGGTAATGCAATCGACCTCCCACTTTCCCCTCTAACCCTCCTTGAAACCCTTCTGTGATTTCTCATAGCGTCTCACCTTAGGGTCTGGAAGGACGAGCTCTCCATCCTGCTTCTGATGCAGGGGCGCGTTGGTATCCAGTTACTTCACTGGATTTTCGGATTGGTGAGAACCAAACTTGCTTGGCTTCCAGGTAAGTTTTTTTTGATAAGAGGTTCCCCTTGTGTCCATGCATTAATGTACTAATGCTAGTGTCTTTTTCCCCATAGGGGCCGGGGTACGGAATGCCGGGGAACAGGCACCGACCCGAGATGAGAGGTGAAATCCTTGTAGAAATCAGGTAAGTCTTTAATGAGCGTTTTTTGGCAATGTCTTTTCATTCGCTCATTAACGCTGATGTCTCTTTTTCCCCTTAGGGGCCGGGGTCCGGAAATGCCAGTATGCGGCGCGGACCCGAAATGAAGAGGGAAAGAATCAACAGGTAAGTGTTAACTTGGAGATTTAGCTTTCCTTATTCCCTTCTATCTCTCACCTTTTGTTCTGGTCTTTTTCTCCCTAGGCGCTGGGGCGTGACTGCGAATCCGGATGATCGCTGCTGAACATGGAGGCGCCCTGTAAAGGTGAGTGGAATGCGGCGCTGCAGCGATCGACGCGATGAGCTTTTAAATTAAAGTCTTCCTTTTCAGGATTGTCGGCGAGATGTCTCCGGGATGCGGATTTAGCAGGTAAGGACTTTTCCTTCTTCTGTTCTCTTCTTCTCTTCTTTTGCAGGTGATCCAGGATGCTGGCAGGCGTGGCAGAAGTCAGGATGCAGGAGCAGACACAGTGAGCGTCCAGCTGCTAGATGCAGAACAACGTGAAGCACGTGTGACTGTTCGGGTGGGGTTTAAATAGCCTTGGAAGAAGTTCCAGGTATGTATCCTTCCTCCAATCAGGTATGTATCCTTCCCCAACCACGCCCGGATGGTAAATTAGTCCCACAGGTAAAGGAGTTCCTTTCAGGCCTCAAGGAGGCCGGGATCCTGCAGCATGGTCTGAATCAGGTAAGTGCACCCAAGCATTCCCATAATGAGCCTGGCGCCTATGGCGCCAGGACTGATGTCTTTTATGAGCCTGGCGCCATAGGCTCCAGGACACTGTCCAAAGGGCCCCTATATGGGGTTGCTGGGTCCTTCCTTGGGGACTGGATGTCCGCTTTCGGGGACGCCGGGCTTGAACCGGCTCCCCGGGAGCGGGCATCATGACAGCACTCCCCCCCAAGGCCCCTCCCAAGGTTGTTCCCTCCGGGGGTTTTGGTTTGTCTGGGAAGAGTCGGTGGAATTTCCTGACTAATCGAGGTGCATGCACATGGTCGCTGGGTTCCCACGACCTCTCCTGAGGTCCGTACCCCTTCCAATCAATTAGGTAGAACAGTTTTGACCTAAACATTTTTGAGTCTAAAATGTTCTTCACTTCGAATTCGGGCTCCCCATCTATTAGAATAGGTTCTGGAGGTTTGAGTAGTCGGGTTCCGGGTACCACTGGTTTCAGAAGTGACACATGAAAAACAGGGTGAATTCGCATACTAGCTGGTAAATCAAGTTTAACAGCCACTGGGTTAATTATTGCCGTAATAGAATAAGGTCCCAGATATTTTGGGTTAAAAGTTCGAGGCCCTTTGAGTGGTAAATGTCTGGTAGCTAACCACACTCGATCCCCAATCTGATACGGAGGTGCTTCACTCTGATGTAGATCAGCATTCTCCTTGTATTTTCTCTTGGCTTGTTGTAAATGCGTAGTTGCCTCTTTGAAGGCTTGGGTAATTGTAGAATGCAGATGTTCTACTGCAGGCATTCCGAGGTTCTGAGCTGAGTCAAGGTTTGAGGTTCGAGGGTGATGCCCAAACAAAGTATAAAAAGGACTGTTGCCAGTTCCAGAGTGTACCGAATTATTATATGCGTATTCGGCTATCCAAAGAATGTCTTTCCAGTTGCTTTTAGATTGCTGTAACATACACCGTAAGTACTGTTCAAGGGTCTGATTTGTCCTCTCGGTCTGACCATCGGTCTGAGGGTGGTGACTGGTCGATAATCTTACGTCGATCTGCACCATTTGACAACATTTGCTCCAGAAGTGGGAAATGAATTGGCTTCCCCGGTCAGAGATTAGTATAGATGGGAATCCATGTAGCCGAACAATATTTTCGAGGAATTCTTTGGCTAGGACAGAAGCTGAAGGTAAACCTTTCAAAGGAATAAAGTGGGCCATTTTGGAAAACAAATCCACAATTACCAGAATAGTATTGTACCCCGAACAAGGAGGCAGGTCCGTAATAAAATCCATTGATAGGGTGTGCCAGGGTGCTGGTGGTATGTCTAGAGGTTGAAGGAGACCGGCTGGTCTTTTCTTTTGACTTTTATTTTGGGCGCAAACACCACAGGACATCACAAAAGATTCAACATCTTTTCGCCAAGAGGGCCAATAAAAATTGTCGTTTCACCTTTTCCTCTGTCTTGGCAATACCGGGGTGTCCCTCTATTAATGTATCATGATAACCGGAAATAACTAGTTCGTGTAATTCCTTATGTGGCAGGAATAAGCGTCCTTGGAAATAAGGTAAACCATTATCTATGGTAAAGTCTGATCCCTTTTGTATCCATTCCTGTAAGGTTGTAGGGTCCAGGAGTTGTTTCACTATGGCTTGAATGTCTTCAAGCGTCTGTAACGAAGACATGCCTAGAATCCTCTGTTTGGGAATTATTGGTACTGGTTCTGAGTTTGTATCAGATTCTCCCATTCCAATTCGGGATAAGGCGTCTGCTTTGCCATTCTTGCAGCCAGGTCGATAGGTAATCACGAAATCAAATTCAGCGAAAAACAAAGCCCATCAGAGCCGCCGTGATGACTGAGCCTTGGCAGTTTTCAAATACTGTAAATTCTGGTGATCAGTGATCACTGTGATGGTATGTCGAGCGCCAAGCAGATAATGCCGCCAGGCTTTAAAAGCGGACTTAATGGCTAACAGTTCTTTGTCCGTGATTGCATAATTAACCTCGGGTGCCGAGAATTTTCTGGACCAAAATGCTACGGGATGCAGTTGGTTGGTTTCGGGATCTCTTTGGGACAGGACAGCTCCCATAGCTAGGCTGGATGCGTCAGTCTCGACAACATAAGGGAGATCTGGACGCGGGTGTTTCAATATAGGTGCAGAGGTAAATTTAGCTTTTAAATCCTGTAAGGCCTGCTCGGCTTCTTCTGACAATTCAAAACGTTTATTTTTCCTCAAGAGTGCAGTAATGGGTTGTACCACGCGTGAAAATTCCGGGATAAACCTGCGATAGAAATTGGCAAAGCCGAGCATGCTTTGAACCCCTTTTACAGAGCTAGGTGATGGCCATTTGAGGATGGCATCCACTTTTCTTGAGTCCATTCGGACTCCTTTGGGTGTCAGGATGAAACCTAGAAACTCGACTTCTGTGGTATGGAAAACACATTTCTCCAATTTAGCAAATAGTTTGTGTTGGCGCAGTTTTTCAAGTACTGCCCTGACGTGTTTTCTGTGATCAGATTCCGAAGAGGAGTACACCAGAATGTCATCGATATATACGACAACACAAACATCGATGAGTTCCCGAAGGACATCATTCATGAAGTATTGGAAGGCAGCCGGCGCGTTACACAATCTGAAAGGCATCCCCTGCTACTCGAATAATCCGTATTTAGTACGGAAGGCAGTTTTCCATTCGTCGCCTTCTTTAACTCGTACCAGATGATAAGCCCCCCGGAGATCTAACTTGGTGTATATGCAAGCGTCCTTCACCTGGTCAAGGAGTTCAGGGATCAGAGGCAGAGGATAACGGTTTTTAACCGTTATCTGGTTCAATGCGCGGTAATCGATACAAGTTCTAAGGCCGCCTTCTTTTTTGGGCACGAAGAACAAAGCCGAGCATGCCGGGGACTTTGACGGGCGAATAAAACCATTAGCTAGGTATAGATCCAAATATTGTCTCAAATGCAGATTCTCAGGTTCGGTAAGGGCATAAATCCTGCTACAGGGGGTTGTGCACCGGGCACCAGATCGATTTGGCAATCGTACGATCTGTGAGGAGGTAACGTGTTGGCCTGTTCCTTTTGGAAGACGTCCTGAAAGTCTTGGTATTCCGGAGGTAGTTGCATGGAGGCAGAGGTTACAGATGCTAGATTAATCTTCAGGTTTTCTGGGTAGCAGGTTTGTCTACAATCCGGGAAGGTTATTCTCTTAGCTCGCCAATCAATTCGAGGATTATGTGTCTCTAACCAAGGGATTCCAAGAATAACCTGAAACTGTGGAGCCTTGATTACATCAAACACAACACCCTCCCGATGGCCGTCGGGACCAATAAGAGTCACCTCAGTAGTGGAATGTGTTACCGGTCCAGAGGCAATTTCAGTTCCATCGACTGTGGTGATGCCATCTTTGCTGGTTTTAGGACGGAGAGGGAGGTTAATCCTAGAGACCAATTCACGATCCACATAGTTTCCAATAGCCCCACTATCGATGTATGCCTTTATTGCATGCAACCGCTTAGGCTGTTCTGGATCTACGAGAATCATTGGCACAATGAAATGCGAGGTCTGAGAGTTAGTTTTCAAGCTCGGCAAGTGGACCCCTACACTTGTCGGGCGGAGTCGTTTCCCGAAACAGAGTCTTCATGGTTTTTATCAGCAGCTCCTACCACCTTTCGGGGCGGTTTTGCCGGGCAATCTCGTAGAAAGTGTCCAGAATTCCCACAATAAATACATAATTTTAACTGCTGCCTCCTTTCACGTTCCTTTTGAGTTAAGAGTCCTTTAACCCCTCCAATTTGCATAGGCTCAGAGACATCAACTCCCATGGGATTGGCATGGGTCTTGACCAACACCCGGGTCTCAAACCTGGACCGATCTGCTTTGCTGTTTTGAAGTCTGTGATCCAATTGGACCACTAAGTCTATATACTCTGTGCATTCTTGGGGCGGATTTACAACTTGGGCCAAGACATCTTTAAGTTCTCCGCGAAGGCCTCGATAAAACAACGTGACTCTTTTATCCTCTGGCCATCCCGTTTCCACAATTAGTCTATTAAAGGTTGCAATATAGGATAGGAGGTCCTGATTGCCCTGTCACAGGGATAGAAGTTCGTCATCCAGAGCCTGCCCCTGAGAGTGTTGAGCAAATAACCTTTCCATGCTTGCTTGAAACCTTTGAAAATCACAGAGAATCGGGTCATCTTGAGTAACCAGTGGAACTGACCAATCGGCAGCGCAGCCGCTGAGATATGACAATGCAAAGGCTACCTTGGTCTGATCATTAGGGAAGGCCCCAGGTCTGCATAGGAAGTGCAAACGACACTGATTCATGAATACGGCGAATCGTTTGGGGTCCCCAGCAAAGCGTTCGGGTAGGGCCAGCGGCATGTTTCCAGGTAGATTAATCTGCACAGGGTTACTGGAAACCACAGGAGCGGAATTCCCTCCGGAACCGGGTAGAGGAGTTTTCCCAGCTTGACCTTGCAAAAGCTGTCTGGCCAGGTCATCAGTTCTTTCCTTTGATATTATTAATTTCCTCCTGAGGGCATTAGTCTCTTGACGAGCGGCATGTACTTCGGCCCGTAATTCCCCCAGTAATTGGGCCAACTGATCAGTCTCAGAACTTTCCATAGCGCCTGGGTGGGAATTTGTAGGAAGGCTTCGTGTTCTGTTACGCTCACCTGACTCCCACGGAGGCGCTGGCCTGGTTCGCGCTGCTGTGACCTCTTCTAAGGTGATGCACAGGGTTCGGAAGACGGACTGGACCGGGCCCCCAAATCTGGCTTGTCTGGCTCGCAGAAGTATCCTTCTGTAGGCGAAAATAGGGGATTAACTGTCTGCGGGTAATGTAATCGGCCTCCCACTTTCCCCTCTCACCCTCCTTGAAACCCTTCTGTGATTTCTCGTAGTGTCTCACCTTAGGGTCTGGAAGGACGAGCTCTCCATCCTGCTTCTGATGCAGGGGCGCGTTGGTATCCAGTTACTTCACTGGATTTTCGGATTGGTGAGAACCAAACTTGCTTGGCTTCCAGGTAAGTTTCTTTTGATAAGAGGTTCCCCTTGTCCATGCACTCCATGCATTAATGTACTAATGCTAGTGTCTTTTTCCCCATAGGGGCCGGGGTACGGAATGCCGGGGAACAGGCACCGACCCGAGATGAGAGGTGAAATCCTTGTAGAAATCAGGTAAGTCTTTAATGAGCGTTTTTTGGCAATGTCTTTTCATTCGCTCATTAACGCTGATGTCTCTTTTTCCCCTTAGGGGCCGGGGTCCGGAAATGCCAGGATGCGGCGCGGACCCGAAATGAAGAGGGAATAAATCAACAGGTAAGTCTTAACATGGAGATTTAGCTTTCCTTATTCCCTTCTATCTCTCACCTTTTGTTCTGGTCTTTTTCTCCCTAGGCGCTGGGGCGTGACTGCGAATCCGGATGATCGCTGCTGAACATGGAGCGCCCTGTAAAGGTGAGTGGAATGCGGCGCTGCAGCGATCGACGCAATGAGCTTTTAAATTAAAGTCTTCCTTTTCAGGATTGTCGGCGAGATGTCTCCGGGATGCGGATTTAGCAGGTAAGGACTTTTCCTTCTTCTGTTCTCTTCTTCTCTTCTTTTGCAGGTGATCCAGGATGCTGGCAGGCGTGGCAGAAGTCAGGATGCAGGAGCAGACACGGTGAGCGTCCAGCTGCTAGATGCAGAACAACGCGAAGCACGTGTGGCTGTTCGGGTGGGGTTTAAATAGCCTTGGAAGAAGTTCCAGGTATGTATCCTTCCTCCAATCAGGTATGTATCCTTCCCCGACCACACCCGGATGGTAAATTAGTCCCACAGGTAAAGTAGTTCCTTTTAAGCCTCAAGGAGGCCGGGATCCTGCAGCATGGTCTACATCAGGTAAGTGCACCCAAGCATTCCTATAATGAGCCTGGCGCCTATGGCGCCAGGACTGATGTCTTTTATGAGCCTGGCGCCATAGGCTCCAGGACACTGTCCAAAGGGCCCCTATATGGGGTTGCTGGGTCCTTCCTTGGGGACTGGATGTCCGCTTTCGGGGACGCCGGGCTTGAACCGGCTCCCCGGGAGTGGGCATCATGACAGCTATGTAACCAACAATGGGACAACAAGGCTTACCTGCTCTATGCTAAACTAGCTCTCTCCCCCAGCTGCACTATTAATCTCCTAGTCACGTACAGACCACCAGGCTCTCCCCCAGACTACCAAAAACAACTCCTCCAAATCATAGGCAAAAACCTGAAAAGCTCCACCAAAACCACTCTACTTGGTGACCTTAACCTTGGCCTAGACGACCCCAAAGACAAGACTGCAGCACACCTAGCAAAGGATCTCTCCCACATGGGATTTAAACACAAAATCACCAGTCCTACACACTGTAAAGGTCGGTCCATCGACTGGTTAGCAGATCACAACTGCTTTTCAACCATCACCTCCATCTCAGCCCTCCTGTGGACAGATCACTACCTCATCCACTTCTCCATCCCACCACTCCCACTCATAAAACTCTCACATATGCACCTCCCGCCAAAGTTAGAAGTTCCAAAAAACTCACTGCTACCAACCTCGCTCCACTTCTAGATATCCCTGAACTCAAGCATCCATTCAACCAAGATTCGACCTCTCTCGCCATTATCTACAACAATGCCCTCACCAATGCCATTGAGTCCATTGCCCCGCTGGAAAAAAAAAAAAGAAATCCATGCACTCCAACTCCTGGTTCTCAGAAAAACTATCTATCCTACGCATTAAGAAACGTAAAGCATTATCCAACTGGAAATCTGCACCTAACCAATCTTCCCTCAACGAATTCAAAGAAATCTCACAAACCTACAAAAATGCCATCTTCAAAGCCAAATCAGAATCCTATAATCAAAGATCACCAAAGCCAGCTCCAAATCCAGAGAGATATTCTCTATATTCAAAGAACTCACCACTCCTGAGTCTAGCCGGGACGAAATCACCAAAGATGAAGCTTGATGCATAAGCATACAGTCAGCCCTCCTCAACAAAGTCAAAAAGCTCCAAGACAAATAGCACCTCAACGTAAAGCTCTCAACACCCCCTGCACGCCCCTCTCACCCTCCCTTCACAACCCCCACCCTCAAATACCCTTCTTTGCCTTTAGAGAAGTCACAGAGCTAGACGTCTCCGCCATACTCAAAAACATCAAAACCTCCACATGCAAAGGGATATATGCCCACCCACTATCATCAAAGAGTGCTCAGAAGCCCTCACCCCCATCATCACAGCCTTCATCAATGCCTCCTTCTCCTCCGGAACCGTACCTCAATGCTTAAAAGAAGCATGGGTTTGCCCACTCTTAAAAAAAACCTCCCTAGACCCTACCTCCCCCAACAACTATCGTCCCATTACTACCGTCCCCTTCCTCCTCAGAATCCTAGATAAAGCTGGCCATATCCAAATCCAGCTATACCTTGAAACCTATGCTATTCTAGGCAAAAGACAGCATTCCGCAAAGGACATGGGACCGAAACTGCCCTACTAGATTTGAAGAATCAAATCACCAACATAATGGACTTAGGCAAACTTGCTTTCCTCCTGCTGGTAGATCTCTCCGCAGCATTCGACTTAGTTGACTTAGTTGACCATGGCATCCTCACATCGCACCTATGCAGCCCATTTCTCTCACAAAGCAACCTCATGGATCACCTCCTTCTTAGAGGGCAGAGTCATGAAGGCCAATGCCCCACCCACCACCATAAGTTGTGGAGTCCCTCAAGGATCATGCACTGCACCTACCCTCTACAACCTCTTTACCAAATCCCTCTTTGACCTCCTGGATTCCCTCAGCATAGCCTACACCAACTATGCCGATGACACGCAAATCCTCCTCCCCCTTACTGGAGATTATGACCAAGACACAGAAGCACTACTCAATATCGACTCTACCATCCAAACCTGGATGGCCATCAATGGTCTGTGCCTTAACGGTGACAAAACAGATATCATCATCATGGCCCCCTGCGAAATTCTCTCCAAGCTCAGCCAAGACTACTCACACATGACCATTGACAACTCCCACATGCCTGTCTCCACTGCCGTAAAGACTCTAGGAGTCTATTTAGACACTACACTTTCCATGACAAGACAAGTCAGAACCATCTCCTCCTCTTCTGCACTGACCACTAAACTCATCTATGCCATAAAACCTTACCTCACCACTCCCAACTGCCTTTCCATCGCCAGAGCCACCTGTCATGATGCCTACCCCCGGGCATCCGGATCAAGCCCATCAGCCCCGGGAGCAGGCATCCAGACATTTACAAAAACCCCAGCAGCCCCAGCTAGGGGCTGTCTGGGTTCGGTCCTGGCGCCATAGGCACCAGGCTCATAATAAAAATCAGTCCTGGCGCCATAGTCACTCCTAGAGTGAAGCTCCTAGAATAAAGAGGAAGAAAAGGACAAGGTTAGAAAACAAACTTATTTCAAATTCCTCACCTGATTCCGGATCCATTTCATCTCCCGACCTGGAAAGTACATCAGTCCTGCACGCGTTGCTTCGCCAGCTCCAGCACTGCGCCATACTCACCAGTTCTCACAGCATCTTTTGATCCGGCACTGTCTCCATCATTTCTTCGCCGTACTCTGGCACCTATGGGCACAAGAATAACAAGGTGAGCCAAGGGAATCAACAAATACCTCTTACCACCATAGACTTACCTGATTTACCACCGGTGGTATTATTCTCGATATCTTCATATGCCACATCTGTAAAGAGGGAGAAAAACAACACGTTAACGCATGCAATAGTTACCGGACAGCGTTGGGTAACACAGACTCTTACTTGAACGCCAGCAGCAGCTACGAGACCTTCTTCTCACAAACTCAGTTGCAACTTAAGGAAGGAAGGGGACAAGAGTGAACATTGGGCACATTGAACTCTTTGAACTTGATACTTACCAATCCCGCCTGGGACTTCAGAGTCAATGCTTACCGGAACTCTCCCAACGCCATCAAACCAGTGAAGTAACTGGTATCTATGCGCCCCTGCAAGACACGCAGGATGGAGAGCTCATCTTTTACAAACATAAGGTGAGGTTACTAAGGGAATATCGGAGGTAATTAGTGGGGGAGAGCGAGAACAGTTGGGAGGCCATCACTAAAACCCACAGGTGGCTAATCCCTGTCTCCACTTGCAGGAAAATGCTTCTTTGGCTCCAGCAGACAAGACTAGGTGGGCCAGTCCAGACAGTCATCTCTGCACTACGCATCACGTTGACGGAGACCGCAGCTGTCCGGGTCCGATCGACACCCCTGTGGGGTCCAGGTGAGCGTAACACCACCATAGGAGCCAGATTAGATTATTGCAATGCCCTCTTAACCGGCACATCAACCACAAATCTAAATAAGCTCCAAATAGTGCAAAACAATGCGCTCCGTGCTGCTCTCCACATCCCCAAATCTTACCACATAGCGCAGGCCCAAAGAAATGCTCACTGGCTCCCGGTCAAGGAAAGAATAAAATTCAAAATACTCACACTCACACACAAATGCATCAATCACACCACTCCATCCTACCTATTAGCAACCATAACTAGGAAATTCTCCCTTCGCCCCAAGAGAAGCCACCATGACAATCAACTCCTAATCCCTACCATAAGAAGAGCTAAACCTGGAGGCATCAGCTTCCCAGACTTAGCACCCAAACTATGGAATGACCTCCCAAATCCCCTCAGAGCAGAATCCTCCCTCCTCTCCTCCGCAAGTCCCTCAAAACCACGCTCTTCACATAATCCTTCTCCACTCTCTGATGTAACACCACCCTACCGCCTTCACATCTGTATTCTAATGTATGTAACTAAAAAGAATTATACTGTAAATCTAAAAATTGCCATGTATGCTTAACAAACGTTCCTTTTGTAACCAGTCAAGCTGCTGTTTATGTAACAGTGCCACGATGCCCACGGGCTGACTAGGCGCTTTAAAAAAAGTGTGAATACATAAATAAATAAATAAATGCTTTGTGAACATACATAAAGTTTCTCTTTTCTGTGTGCATTCTGTGCATTCCACATAGGACCTGCCTTTTCAACTTGCTGTAAAAGTGTTTCCAATGTGGTTTTCTTTTTTCAATACTAATACATCAGAGGGAGTCGTGATAAAATGGAAATATGAAGTGTGAAGCAGTTATGTAAGTGGGTATTAAAAGAAAAGGATGTAAGCACACATCATTGTAAGTGCAACTTGATGTTAGGAGATGGGAGAAATGACAGTATGATTATTTAGTAGGTTATGCAAGGTAAGTGACAGGTACTGTGTTCATATGCATGCAATCTATGTACTTGGTATGCTTTGGTAAGATATATGCAGTTTTCTTTTTCTGTGTGCATTGTAGGCATTTCTATGTCAGGTGTGTTTATGGGGGAGGTGGTTGTAAAAATGGTAGTAGGAATCAATAACTGTCTGCACATTAAAATGGGTGATATGGGTAAAAGAAAACTTTCAAAGCACACCGCCAGTGCCACTTGATGGTAGGAGATGGGGGGAAATGACAGTATGCTTATGGAGTAGGTTATGCAGGGTAAGTGGCAGGTATCCTGTTCACAGGCATTTATAAAAGAGTTGTAAATGTACTCTTCAAAATATATGCATACCTGCAGTTTGTGTTGATGGATGCAGATGTGGATAGATCTGGAAGCAGATATGTTGAAGAGTTGTACAGTACTTTGTTCTGGGGGTGCTTTGCAATTGCAGCAGACTTGTAGCTAGAGTGTTGAACATTAGATCTAAAGTTCTGAAGTGTCTGCTTATGTGTAGCCAATGAGAGAAAGGTGCAGAGTGTGATGTGGAAAGGGAAGAAGAGCTGCCCCTGTGTTACGAGATCCGTGGACAGCGCGGTGGTCCGCGGACAGGTTGTGCCACATCCAGGACTTCTCAGCATGCCTGGCATGGAAATGGGACTGAGGAGATTAGCCAATCAGGTATTGAGGGTGCCATTCATAGGGAGAGAGGGTAATCCTTTTTTCATTGCTGTGTGTAGTGAAGATGGCTGTGGTTGGAGAGATGGAGAGAGCGAGTGTGTGGATGGTGGGAGATTGTTTTATTACTAATCTGCAGAAGTATGCAGAAACATGTGGCATTTCTGCCAACCTTGGATTGGAGGGAGTGGAGGCTTTGTGGTGTGGTGTGTCAGGGAGACATTTGAAAGGTGTATTTACACTTTGTGAAAATATGGCTTTTTTCAACAGTCCTGATGTCCTGGTGATTAAGTGTCAAGGAATATATTTGGGCTATATCAGTGCAATAACTTAGCAGGGTGTACTGAACCAGTTTCTGAAGGAACTAATGCACCTCTCTCCATGTGCAATGGTTATCTTTTCCCAAATTAATTTAATCCTCAACAAGACATAGGAAGGCATCTTGTTCACCAAGGGATATCCTGTTTTATGTGTGCTGTTGTGTTGTCATCATTCCCAAATGAGAACGTTTTGGAGGATGGTGCAAGTTCTTTTTTTTGTGATGCCATTACTTTGATGGGTTGTGGGAATCAAATATTTCTTAGTAATATTCAAAATGTGATCAGAAAATTGTTATAAAGTCATGTAGAATGCATTTAGTAGATGTAGCAGAAAAAATCTGAAAACTGTGGAGGCCAGGGGATTGGTCGATACGTTTTCCTGGTTGTGATGTGCAAGGAAAGACTGTGGCAGAAGGTCTGTTTGCTGAGAGGAGTGCGGTTGGCTATGGCTATGGCTGTGTCCTTCAGGAGGCAGAGTATCTGGATTTTGGGAGACTCTTGGATACATTGGTTGCAGTTGTATGCAAAGCATTGTGGAGTGACTGCACATTCTGTATTCCATCATGTGGATGTGCAGTGGTTTGGAGTGGGTGTAAAGAAGTGGCTAGATATGGTTCCTCTTTGTGCCACTTTAGTGTTACGCTCACCTGGCTCCCACAGAGGCGTCGATCTGAACTGTACAGCTGGGTCTCCACCAATGTGACGCGTAGGGCCGAGATGATGGACTGGCCCACCTAGCTTCGTTTGTTTGGCCCGTAGGAATATTCTCCTGCAAATGGAGAAAGGGAATTAACCACCCGTGAAGTTGAGCGTAAATCCCCCCACTCCCGCTGTTCTCCCCACAGATCACCTTTGACGTCCCCTCTTATAGTCTCACCTGATGGTTTGAAAAGATGAGCTCTCCATCCTGCATTGAGCGCAGGGGCGCGTTGATAACCAGTTGCTTCACTGGCTCGAAGGAATTGGTGAGTTCCAGAACAATATTGACTCCGAGATTCCAGACAAGACGCCGTAAGTATGTAGTTCGTAAGAGTTCAAATGCCTGGCTTTCACTCTCGTCCGATTCCTTGCAGGTTGCAGCTTGACCCAAGTGAAGAGTTCCTCGTTGCAACCTGTAATATTCTGCTAAGGATTTGTATTTTCCAACACAGTTCGATAAAATAATGTCAATATGTAACCTGTTGCTTTCTCCCTTATTCAGGCGCTGAGAGAAAGTATGAAGTCTCGGGGAATAATACCTCCGGCGGTAAAATCAGGTAAGTCTATTGTGGTGAGGAGAGTTCCCCTTGTTAGTCCCTTTGTTTCACCTTGCTGTCCTTTTGTTTTCCCCTTAGGGGACGGGGTTCGGCGAAGATGCAGTGGAAGCTGCGCCGACCCGTGAAGAGGAATAGTACCCCCGGTGGTAAAATCAGGTAAGTCTATGGGGGGGTAACTAATATTTCTCTGTGTATTCCCTTGGCTCACCTTGCTGTTCTTGTCTTCTCCTTAGGTGCCAGAGTGCGGCGGGAACATGCAGGAGGATGCAGTGGAATGTGAAGATGCTGCGAAGGCCGGTGAGTTCAGCGCGGCGCTGCAGCAGGCGAGGTGACGCGCATAGAAAAACTTCTTTCTTCCAGCTCGAAGGCGCGATGGATCAGGAATTCAGGTAAGGATCAAAGGTATTGCTCTTGTTCTAACCTTTTCTCCTTCTTTCTCCCATTTTCTAGGAGCTCCAATCTCGAGGCAGGCGTGGCAGAAGACTGGATGCAGACTTGCAGGCACGGTGAGCATTATGCTGCTGGATGCAGAATAACCCGAAGCGTGTGCTGCTCTTCGGGCGTGGTTTAAATAGCCTCCAAAGTAGTCCCAGGTAAGTATTCCTCCTCAGCCCCACCCGAGTAAAAAATAAATAGTCCCTAGGTAAAGTAGTCCCTTTCAAGCCTCTTTTGGCTTGGAGCTCTTGCAGCATGGTCTGAATCAGGTAAGTTTGCGGCATGGTCTGCATCAGGTAAGTTTTAATCTATGAGCCTGGCACCTATGGCGCCAGGACTGACTCTCCTTATGAGCCTGGCGCCATAGACGCCAGGACTGCACCCAAATAGCCCCTAGCAGGGGTTGTTGGGCTTGCTTGGGAGAACTTGATGCCTGCTTCCGGGTTTGCTGGACTTGGTCTGGGTCCCTGGGGGTAGGCATCATGACATTTGGTGACACATCAGCATCCATACATTATTATTATTCATTGTGGAGGGAACAGTTTAGGACATGTTACCAGCATCTCAATGCAGTTTGCGATGAAGGAGGCACTTGGGAAAGTAACAGATATGTTTCCGAACTCCCGAGTAATTTCTTCTCGCATTGCGCAGAGACAGACGTGGCTGAGCTCTTCTTTATTTCGTCCTCAAATGTTAACAACGCTGTTTGCGCCTTTTTGAGAGATGTTGGCACAATGAAAACATTACGTTTCGTAGCACGCACATTTTTTTCAGAGATGGCGTCCATTTTACTGATGCTGGTAATCCGCTTTTTCTGTGAAATATTCAAAATGCATTGCAGCCCTTTTTGCAAGTACAGGAAGCATTTTTCCAGTAGGTGTTGGCTTCTTGTACCCTACTAAAATCAAACAACATGAAAAGGGTCTTTTCAGAGCCACCACTTTCCCCTGGAAAAGAGTGCATTGTTTTTCAAAGTGCCACCGTCTTCATTTTTTAGAAGTCTGCGGACAGTTTGCAGACTTATCAGAATGCCCAGGGCCCTGTACCATTTAATTGGCACTCCTGTTTTTAAACTGTGAAAGGTAGCTCTGAAAATAACCTTTTTTAGGGGGGCAGTTTGTTATTTTGTATTTTTTATACATGACACATAAGGAAAGGAAGGGACGAGAAGGTAGGGAGGAGCACCAACCACAAGGATAAGAAAGGGCAAGTGGAGAGAGGAAGATGTTGTGTGGGCCTCACTTGGGTAGGGGACTCTCTTTCTCATGCTCCCGGACTGAAGCCTTGAAAGCTCTCCGAAATTGTTCCCCCCTGCAGAATACAGCATCGTAGTACATGCTCAATACAGTAACACTTGAAAGGTAAGGGTCTGCTGTGTCACGTATTGCTTGTGAGGCTGGTTCAGGGATGCTCTGCCCCACAGGAGTGTCTCTTGTGGTGACAGGAGCACATACAGAGGATGTTGTAGAGGAACTCAACCTACTACTTTGTTTCAAAAGGGATGACCCTCTGAACTGCCACCTTGTGATTAGAGCTCAGGTGTCACCGCATGGAGGTGGTTCCGTAGCTGTACAGGCCCGGTTTGCCACGACTGAGCACCACTTTGAACTCACCTTGTATGCACGTCCCCTGGGTACCCCCTCAATAGTGGTAAACAGCCTTCACACCCAAGACTCACGCTGGCTGGCAGTAGTAAGGACTTCCACTACCTCATCCTCGGCTTCCTGTTCATCCCTCTCTACATCTCCACACCTGTTCCTCTCTCCAGGCCCTTAAATAGGTGACAGTGGTGTAGTGGGTGGTGGCAATGCAGAGGCAGAGGCAGCTGAAGAGTTAGCCATGGGTGCCATTGTCTAATCCAGGAACTCAGCAGTTCAGCAATCCAGAAATGAAGCAATGTGGAGAAGTAGTCCAGCAATCCAGCAATTTGGAGCAGTGTCTGTCCTGGAAATCCAAAATCAGAATGAGGAGCAGCTCTGGGGTGTGGTCTTTTATAGGGGTGATGGGGAGCACTCCGTGGACAGCCTCATGCTCTGTGGACACTTTGAACACCAAAGAGGGTTCAAAAGGCTCCAAAAAGTGACCAAATCGCTAGGGGCGTGGTCTGGGTGAAGTTTCATAGTAAAACATCTTGGATTGCTCAAAAAAGTACTTTTGTGGTGTCTGGGGGCTCAGCCACTGCCCGCAGACCAGGGCCTACGCTGAGCATGGGTGTGGTCACATGGTGACGTCGCAGACGTTTGCGAATGGGATGGGTGTCCATAGGACTCCTATTGCGCGTGATTGGTTGTACGCATGCGCATAGGTGTTCTACGGACAGGGTTGGGCTCCCTGGACTAATTAAAAGCGCGACACACATGCAGCGGACAGTTCTGGATTGGCGCAATGTTCGTAGGATCCCGAAGGTGGGATGTACATATGTCTAGGTGTCCGCCGGACAGGGCTAGGATCCCCGAACTAATTAAAGGTGTGTCAGAACTTTGCAGACATGCGAATAGGCTTGCTGTTCTACGACACCTCCATTTTGATTACAGACAGCGGAGACAGGTTAAGTGTCCGTAGGACAGCATCATTTTGATTAATCATGGACATTCCGGACAGTCGTACTGTCCGCGGACTCCCAACGGGGCTTTAAAAAAATAAACAAAGACACATACAGGAACAGTATACATATAACTTTATTTATACACATAAATATACAAATTACGAAAGAGAGGGGGAATAGGAAATGGAGATATATACAGGGCAATAGGGGTTTTCTACAGGTTTGGGATTAGGGGAGGAAGGGATTGAGGTCTCATTGTAACATTTTTGGTGATGGGGAATTTGTGGGGATGATTGGCTGGGACAGGGAGAAGAGGTACAGGTGCAGATGGGGCAGTGATATTTAATTTTCTCCATGATATGTCTTTGTACAAAGTCTTTCAAATCATCAAAAGTGTTAATTAGTTGATCAATGTTTTCTTTCAAATGCACTAGATGATTTTGCAAAGTGTCACTTTGTTGTTCCATATGCCCTTGGAGTTGTACTTGATCTATTGTTTCTGGTGCATTGGCGTTATTTTCTATATGTATTGTAAAAAAAAAGAAAAATAGTCAGGTACATGCGAAACAATGTATAGTAATTGGCTTAGTTTGGAAACTGCACTGTGTACCAATAGTATCACTGTCTTCACTCATTTCATCCCGAGGAAAACTTTCTTCAGGTAATTCCAGGGTGCTAGCCATTTCTGTGTAAAAAAATGTAAATTCTTTTTTAGTGTAGCATACTGAACAAAGGTCCTTGCTCTAGGAATAAATGTTGTGGGCTTACCAGTTGGTTGTTCAGTGGTGCTGTTAGTGTTTTGCAAGGTGTGCTGTTGACAGTTGGGTTGCAGTTTCTGTATAAAGCAGCAGTGAGGAAATTGTACTGGAGGCAAAGGTTATTTTTGTTTTTGGTGTGTTTCATTATGTTGTATATCCTATGGAATTGCACTGTTGGTTTCTCAAGTGTACAGTTTTTAGACCTAGTATATTTTTGTTTGTAATTTACTTTCATGCTGCTCTTTCAACATGTTCAGTGTCTTTGATGTATGCTACAACAATGTGAGATGATACCCCCTGAGCTTTTGGGCAGTGTGGATGTTACCCATGGTCCACGGACATTCGCATAGTCTGCGGATCCTGTAGCCATCAGCATGGGGCTAGGGGGTTCAGTATGTTGTATGGTACATCTATACAAACTAAGGTTATCCTGGTAAAAACCTATGAAATTCAGTGAAAAAATGTTGTTAAAGGGACATTATGGTTATGTTGCTGTAATAAAAGGTTTGTAGTAGCACAACTTAACCATAATGTCCCTTTAACAAAGTTTTTTCACTGAATATAAATATATGTCAATCCAGTAGTCATTGTAAGTTGTATTTTGAGATATATACAGTATAACAGATAATGGGAGAATGGTGCAGAAGCGTGAATAGAATATGTAGCAACAGAGTGGGTGTGTAGGGGTCAAGAGGGTGGGGGTAGACTTGGTAAGCTTAATTAGGGTGTGGGTAAAGTGTATGGATGGGGAAAGACATGGTGGGTATACGATGGTAGTACAAATTATGTAAGTAGGATGAAAAGGTGTGGGTAGTCAAGATTAGGTAAAATGGGAGAGAATAAAAAGAGAGGGAGTTTGGTGGGTGGTTGGGTTACAGAGGGTGGGGGAGGTTGGGTGGATGCAGAGCAGGTAGGATAAAGTAGGTGCACAGAGGTAGAGAAACTAGCAATGGCCACCAGTATTCAGGAATGTAAACTCTCTTGCTACATCCTGAGCAAATACTCATGACTTACTTAACCTCTCATCATTTCCCCTCATCACCCCATGTCTGGCTGTCAACAATACTCTGCTTTATGAACATAACTTGAAAGGTACACATGCCATAGTGTCACTCAATATATAAATCCTTAAAGAACTATGTTAGGCAAAAAAGTTTACAATTGTGCAATTGTTCCCCCCATCTTCACTAGGGAACTAAAAATACAATATGCAGTTCAGAAAAAAGGCAATGTAATGTTCTCTCAGAGCTCTGGGAGCACTGGGACCAAAAGAAAGGGTCTGGCGCCCTCGGGCCATGTTGCTCTAAGTGGGCTTGTAACCTCTGCTAATTTATTAGGCAACAACGCCTGAGGGGGGCAGCCGCTTCCTCGCTTTGAGGCTAAGCAGAGTCAGTCCCGATTACTGCATGGGAGGGAGTCCCGGGTGCCTATCAAGTCACTGGCCATGGCCTTCGGCCAAAAAGTTTCAATTGCAGCATTATTCCCCCCATCTTCACTAGGAGACTACACATACCACAATGCAATTCAGCAAAAAGCAAAAAAATGTTCTCTCAGAGAGCACTGGGATCACAAGGAATGAGGCTAGCCCTCTCGGGACATGTTGCTCTAAGTGGTCTTGTAACTTCTGCTAATTTATTAGGCAATATGGCCTGAGGGGGCCAGCTGCTTCTGTGCTTTGAAGCTAAGCAGGGTCAGTCCTGATTACTGCATAGATGGGAATCCCAGATACCTATAATGTCACTGGCCATGGACAGTTGTTTTTGACACCCGGCATCACTGTGGATGTTAAAGTATCTTTTTTTAAAAAAAAAACATTTTCTCCATAGCCACGGGTACATAACTACAGATACCATTGGCTATCTGCAGTCATTTTATAGCCACGGCTATCGAGAAAATTGGCAAAAAACAAAAATGTTTCTTACTATTCCAAGCCCTCACCAAGTGCCCCCAACTGCTATATCAGGTCCCCTTGTCCTCTGATGGCCTCCTCACCTGCACTGTCCTCTCTCATTCCCCCACAACACACACTGTTTCCGTGACTCAGTTTGCTTTGAAATGTCGTCTATTTGCGGCTATTCTGTCCATAGCATAGGATACAGAAAAACTTTGTTTTGCAAACTCAGTCCTTATATCCCCTAGAACTCCCAAATTTCACTTGGTGTACCTCTTGGAGTACCTCTCCCCCAATTGTAGACTTTTGACATGTGCATGTTTTTTTACCTGCAAATGGCTTTTTTTCTGCCTTTCATTTTCTGATAAACTTGGCTAAAGCTGCAGCTATCTCTTGCATCGAGTAAAAACAAACATGGTGGCTGTTTTATTTATAAGCACTAAGTTCCTCTGCAATTTACCCAAGATATATCTTTCTATTTTGGAGAAGGGGGGCACACCCTACTCCATCAAATATTTAAAAAACGACTTGATGGAATAACCCCACCCCACAAAAAGGCTTCACATCAACGCTTCATGCCCAAGTCGTTTTGGACCTTCCAGAGGTTTGGACTGTGTGGTCCGGCAACAATGTAAATTGTTTTCTATTGGAAAATGAATGGGACGACGGCTGTAACTTATTATTATTTCTTTTGGTTTCTTAATAACACTTTTATTTTTTAACAAATCTTTACCAAACTTTGCAGTCTTGGGGGGTGGGGGCATCCCTAATTTCATGCAAATCCGTCACACGAGCCAAATGTTCTTAGCACTCCATTCTTTCAGGATTCTGATTTACCTTAAAAAGTGGCAAGCTATTATGTAAGTTTATACAAGAAGGGCGAGCATACTCGTCCCTGCCACTTAAGGGGTTAAATATAGGGCGGTGAGCGCTGCCCTAGAATATTCACGCAGGTATTATATTCAATTAAAAAACTTTGTTAAAGGGATGTTATGGTCAAGTAGCACTAACAAAAACCTATGAAATTCAGTGAAAAAACACTGTTAAAGGGACGTTATAGTTACAAGTAAAACTGAGAAAAAAAACAGAAATTCCCTAGTTATGGTAAGCTACGTGACAATAAAATGTGCTGCCACCATGTACTGCTAAAACGAACACCCAGGACATCAAGATGATATATGATATGATAGTTTATTTATATAGCGCCTATACACAATGTGTTCCAAAGCGCTTCAAGGCAAGGGAGGGAACAAGGGAAAATACAATGACATTCTTACAGGCCATGAATAGTAAGGATGTCAAATTAACTATCGTACTCGGCCTGACGACATTTCAGATAGTGCAAGAGCTAAGACATAGATAAGGAAGGGAGGGAGAGAGTGGGAAGGAAATGGAAACAGACAGGCGACTGCCATACTAGGCCTGACGACATTTCTGGTAGAGCCCGAGAAAAACAAAAGGTGAGGGAGAGGGGTGCAGAAAGGGAGGGGAGGAACAAAACAAGCAACTATGATATTAGGCCTGACGACATTTCAGATAGTGCTGAAGGGGGTGTGGGGAGGAAAACAACAGTAATGGGAGGGTGGAGGAAACAGACAAGGTTGCTATCATATTAGGTCCAGGGACAATTCTGATAGAGTAAGTGCATAGAAGAAAGTAAGGGGAGGAGATAGGAAAAGGGAGAAGGTAAAGGAGGAGAGAACACAGAGAGAGTAAGCAGTCAAAAGAGTGGAGAAGCAAGAGTGGAGAGCAAATACAATTGCAGAAGTCAGTAGTAACACATAATGTTGCAAGCCAGGTTACAAGATGAAGATGGGAACAGCATGATTCAGAGCCACCAGGAGTACAAGGTGCAAAGGAAGCCCACAATGAGAGTTGAGACAGAGTGACACACCGTGAATGAATGAAGTCCATGCAAGTTAAATCCAGCATTGGCCACAGACAGTGATGGACCAGAATCTATCATGACAGACTCCTGCAGAAGTAGGCTGGAGGAAGTTGAGGGGGAGCATGGGTAGAAGAATCAAGCAAAACAGGCAACACCTGTGTGCGAGAAGGGGGGCACATGGGAACATCACAAGGGGACCAGAGGAGGTGGGGATGGCCTGTGGGGACATAGAGGTAACACATGTTGGTGCATGCTTACCTGCTGTCTGAGCAGGGGGTCGGACCCTGGGTCTTCCTGGTCCGAACAGGTCCAAACAGGAATTGCCCTTTTCTACGTCTGCCCTTCGCTGCAGACGCCCGGGCGAGAGACGCCCTTGATCTAATAGTTAAGAGCAAGAAGGAAGAGGCAGGGCTAAGAAGGTGGGTGGTGCTTAGACCAGGTGACCTAGATCCACTTGCACCTGCTCCCCATCTGCAAAGGAAAAGAGGGTGGAGGGCTCCTTAAGTAGGGAAACAGAGCAGCAAGCAGGAAGGCACCAGGTGGGCGGGGCTTGCTAAGTGGTGAAAAAGAGCAGCAAACAATAACGCACCAGGTGGGCGGGGCTTGCTAAGTGATGAAAAAGAGCGCCAAACAGGAAGGCACCAGGTGGGCGGGGTTTGCTAAGTGGTGAAAAAGAGCGGCAGGCAGGAAGGCACCAGGTGGGCGGGGATTAGGCCAGGTGACCTAGATCCACTTGTACCTGCTCCCCATCTGCAAAGGAAAAGAGGCTGGAGGGTTCCTTAAGTAGGGAAACAGAGCGGCAAGCAGGAAGGCACCAGGTGGGCGGGGCTTGCTAAGTGGTGAAAAAGAGCAGCAAACAGGAAGGCACCAGGTGGGCGGGGTTTGCTAAGTGGTGAAAAAGAGCGGCAGGCAGGAAGGCACCAGGTGGGCGGGGATTAGGCCAGGTGACCTAGATCCACTTGTACCTGCTCCCCATCTGCAAAGGAAAAGAGGCTGGAGGGTTCCTTAAGTAGGGAAACAGAGCGGCAAGCAGGAAGGCACCAGGTGGGCGGGGCTTGCTAAGTGGTGAAAAAGAGCAGCAAACAGGAAGGCACCAGGTGGGCGGGGCTTGCTAAGTGGTGAAAAGGAGTGGCAGGCAGGAAGGCACCAGGTGGGCGGGGCTTGCTAAATGGTGAAAAAGAGCAGCAGGCAGGAAGTCACCAGGTGGGCGGGGCTTAGGCCAGGTGACCTAGATCCACTTGCACATGCTCCCCATCTGCCATCACAAATGTCATTGATGACATCACTGATGACATCACATGTCTAGGGCACTTGTTTTTGTTCACTGACATTCTAGGCCAGTTATTTGTGTTCACTAACAGTCACAATATGAACATCCAATATATATCTAGATGATAAACTTGTATGTTGTTAAAATACTTTCCTTAAGGTTTGGTCTCAGCTCATGGTGCACATATATGGGGCAATAAGCAGGACTCGAACACACAATTAATTTATATAAATGAAAATGAACTTTAATGTTCTTGACATTTTCTGGTGGTGTTGTTACTTTTTTCCTTACTTTAGTTTCCCTGTATGTGCCTCTGATTTGTATGCATTGTGGGTCTTCATATGTATTGTTTGTACTAACACAACTGTGTAGTAAGTCTTGAATTGTTAGCTATTTATTCCATGTTTAACATTACTCAAAACTCTTATAAGGTATAATTTCTTATTTCACAATCCAAAATGACCATATTAAAAATACTGTACTTCTATGGTGCATGCTGCAGCCACTGCCTATGAGTGGGTCTGATTAGGTTCCTGTTTTAACAACAACACATCAATATAATGTTTGTTAGATGACTGCATTCTTTAATACATTAAGTAGTTCATGAAAGGTCTTCCGATCACCACTGACATCTTGTTTTCATCTTGTTTTCAACATCATAAACACAACCCCTTGTAGGGACTTTTAATCAAAATTAATTTCATATGTGATGTCATCAATAGTGTCATCAATGACAGTTGTGATGTTATCTTTGATGTCCTGGTTGTTTTAGCAGTGCACGGTGGTGGTGCTAGTTATGGTTGCTTAGTTTACATTAAATGACACATTTCTGTGTTTTTTTTTCAGTTTTACTTGTAACTATAACGTTCCTTTAAGAAAACTTTTTCAAAGATATTCATAGGTTTTTGTTAGTGCAACTTAACTATAACATCCCTTTAACATCGTTTTTTTATTGAATTACATAGATTTTATTTTAGTGCAACTTAACCAAAACGTCCCTTTAACAAAGTTATTTCACTGAATTTCATGGGTTTTTACCAGTGTGCCCTAATTTTCTACAACTTCCTAATATCATACTAACCCCCAATATAGCAGCATTTACAGCTGATGTAGAATGTTCGAATTTAAAACTGTGCCATTCCCCACCGCCTAGCAACATTTCTAACACTTCTATAAACTTTTTGTAACTTTTTCCACTGTTTTTATGTTTGCAGACAATTAGAACATCTGACATCATCTCGGAATTTCGAGTCAGTGTCGCGTGACCACTTGCGTGCACTCGGCAAGATGGCATGATCACGAAGGTGTCAACACTTCGTAAATGGGTCTGTGCTTCGTGAACAGTTTGAAACTGCATTTTGAGCTTATCTAGGACGTTTGAAGCTGAAAATGTACCCATGCACAGCTCCTACACCAATTCTTACTCATTGCCCATTAATAATCTAGGGCACAGAACATGCTTGGAAGAATATTACTAGAACTGCTATTTATCTTCAACAATGGCATCAGCTATTGCCAACACTCCTCCTAAGGAGCCACCACCACCACCACCAGCTGGATGGCCTAGACAACGGAAGAAGTGCAATAATTCAGAAAACAATGAAGAGGACCAGGAAGATGAGGTAGAGGAAATGTCTACCTCTAGCACCCAGAGAGAATCATGGGTGTGGCTGTTCTTTATAACTGTTGGGGGTGTACCAAAGGCTAAGGCTACCAAAGTGAAATGCACTGAGTGCAACATTGTACTCAGTCACAGACAACCTTGGCAGTACTCCTATGGGTAAAAAGTGAACTGAGTATAATTGCACACCTTGTTATGATGTCATTTACAAAAGTGAACATCCCTTAAACTATGAATTTGGGTGCAGAGGAGGTAACACTATCCTGACACGGAGTAGGAACATACACAGAGTAAAGTACAAAATAGTGTCCAAAGGGATTCAGACACTCCCGTCCCCTGCACACCTTTGTGTTGAATAACAGCAGGTATGATGTTTAACAAATTTAAATGTTAGTGTATGGGTAGACGTTTGTTCACAAATAATGATTGGACATGGACAGTAATATGTTCAATTCTTCTTTTATATTTCAAAATATGAAGCACAACGCATTTTGGGATATACAATTCCCTTCATCAGGTGCAGATTAATGAATCTCGAATATGACATATTGCAAAATGAATACTGATAATACTCATTTGAGAGTCAAACATATGAAAATTGGTCTAAAGTTAATACAATTCAGTCAGAATACGTATATAGACCATTGGCAACTATCCAGTAAATTAATATGGTGGTCAATGATAAATCTGTCCCGTAGAGTATAGCAATCAATACAGGAGTCACAACATATTGTTAATGCAATCATCTAGAATAGTTAGAGTAGTGATGAAAGACTGTGTGAATATAACTAAGAGGATTGTATAATCGAAATGAGTGCACATAGAAATCCAAAGTCAACATAATCAGGATCTAGCATGCATGTGCGTATGATGAGAACTAATTGCCTGAGGACATTTCCTAAATTCAGAACCATATGCTGGGAAACAGCAAAGAGTGTCACGCCAGCTGTGACCTAAAGAGTGTCATGAAAGAAAGGTGCTCAAGGGGGACACAAGGTTGGCTGTATGTCACGTAGAAAAGAAATAGGTCAAGTGAAAGTATAGAAAAAGAAGCAATGTTTACCTATCAGGATATTTTGTGAGCGATTGTAGGTAGTGAGGGGAGCCTTAGTGTCATCTAGTTGTAATGCCATAAGATTGTGTAAAAAAACAGTCATAAATGCTTCTCACAGTCAGGACTACCTCCATGTGCCGCCACGCCAAATCCGACCACCAGGATGCTCTTAGAAAGGCCCATATCTTTCACAGACAACAGTACTCTGTATATACTGCAACCCTCCACTATGCAGGTGGAGCAGTTTTTAAGTACTTTTAAGGCTGTAATCAAGGAGCATGAGAAACGCTGCCCCCTACCTTATATGTAATGCACGACCAACATGTTCCCCTGTTCACATACCCCTCCATAGCTGTGCTTGCTGCCCCTTCCCTTACTTCCCTCCCCACCTTACTTCCTGGCCTCACCTGCAAAAAATAAATACATCATTACATGAATAAATACAATAAAAAACACCAGAACATTTTTTTCCTTTAGGAACCACCTTAAACAAGTTCCAAAATAGAAGTAATAAATAAGCTTATAGACTCCATCTTTACATTTTTCGTTAAAGTAGCTAAATAAGATTCTCCAACATTCCCATTAGCATTTTCTACTATGCTAATGGAAATAATGGACAATTGTAAACTAGAGAAAAAGGAAAAAACACAGAAACAATTTTCTGTCCCAAATACTTTTTCTAGCATTCAATAAGGACCATAATCCATGACACTTCATGACTATCCACAGTCTCCACAGTCCCCTCTCTAGGCCATGCATTATTTAAAAAAAACAGATTGCATGTGCACACCATCACACAAGACAGCCATTCTACCCTTTTACCATTATGTTTGAAGCACTCCCTCATTGCCAGCTTTGAAACAGCCACACATATATCATATATTCCCACCATCTTGACTGAGAGACTACAAATACCAGAATGCAAAAGGCAAAAGAATGGTCTCTGAGTGTAAAACGTTCAAGCACTGACAGTAGCATGTTAAAAAAAATATGTGGATGCCCATTCGGTCACCCATCCATGCAGTAACTGGGACTGACCCTGTTTAGTTTCAAAGTGAGGAAAGGGCCAGCCCCCTTGATCCATGTTTCTCTAAGTGGTCTTGTAACTTCAGCTTAATTATTAGGTAACATGGTCTGAGGGGGCATGCTGCTTCCCCACTTTGAAGCTAAGCAGGGTCTGTCCTGGTTACTGCATGGATGGGAGACCAGGATTGCTATTGTGTCACAGGCCATGGCCAAGTTGAACTGTGATTTTTCAGCCCCAATGTCACTATAGCTGTAAAGATATCTAAAAAAAAAAACTACCATGGAGGGTATGAAACTACAAGTAGCCGCGAATATGCCAAACATGGCACAATAACAATGCTTTTTCATCAAGTGCCCCATTATCTATGCCAGCTCCCCCCACATCCCATTTTAGTGTTGCAAACTCAGTCAAACTAGACCTCTTCCAACTCCCAAATTTCACTCTGTGTTCTTGAGCCACCCCCCACCTCTAGACAGATGGCATTTTCATTTTCTTTTACCTGCAAATGGCTTTTTTTCCTGTGTTTCATATTCCCATAACCAAGGCTATAGACATGGCTATCTCTTGCATTGAGAAAAAAAAGATGGCAGTCGATTAATTTCTAAAATCCCCTGGTTTTGACAATTTACCTCAGCTACAGCTATCTATTTTTGACAAGGAGGCTCCCCATTCTCTGTCAAATATTTAAAAAAAACTGCTGCACAGAATAACCCCAAACCACAAAAAGTCCTCTTTTAAACACGTAGAGCCTGATTCACAGAACAGGTTCCTATAGGATTGCACCATTATAAAACACTTCTGTGAATCAGGCCCCTAGTGCCCAATTTATTTACTCTGTCCATCGGTTTTGAACTGTGCGGTTTGGGAAACATTTACTTTGTTTGTCTATGGGAAAATGAATGGGAAGTAGGCCGCAACTTTGGAAAATATTTTTTTTGCTTTGTCTTCTTAATAACTTTTTTATTTTTTAACAAATTTGGGTACAAAAGTTTGTAGTCTTGGGGGGGAGAGAGCAGGCGCTTTGCAACGCACATCCATAACCAACTTCAAGATTTCGGCCAAATATGTTACTCAAATCAAAAGTTATTAACAGTTTCATTTTTCGAGGTTCCAATGAGCGTCCGACCCACCTTAATTATAGGGTGGCGCAGCGATATATATTGTTAGTAAACATAAAAATACGTATATATTGGAGTATATATCAATTTCTACATATAATAGTGCAGCGGTCCAAGTGCTTCCAATTATGTGTGTCGATAGTATTTCAAACCACAGTGTAATTTAAAACAGAAACGTGGGTCTGTTGTTCTCATGAGGGAAACCCGTTCACAAAAGTATACAGAAATCTGCAACATTCTGGAGCATGTCCATGGTCTATGTGCAACAAAGTGGTTGACAGGGAATTGTCTTGTGACTGAAATATGTCCCAAAAAACAAAATGGTAGGCATATAGCTAAATTTCATGGAGCAGGCTATAGCTGAAAGGAATATGATTATGTAACCTGAGGTCACATGGTTGAAAATCCTAATGGTGATTTTGTATTCAAGATTTTTATAAAAATGTGCAGCTGGGCTATATCTATGAGAGAAGAAAGGCTATGTTGCAAAGAAAGTTTTAGTATAAGGACATGACTTCATCACCTAAGGCACACAATATTTTTTATGAGATTGCAAATAACTTCCCTATTATTGAAAAAAAATGATGGTAAATATTACCCCCCGTCAGAAAGAATTCTTAATGCCTTTCACATTGGAGTCTATTGTGGCAAGACTGTATGAATTGGAGTTGCTGCGTCTATTTGGATCTGGACTTGCCATCAAGATGCAAGAATAATTTGCTGTCCAATTGCCTCTGTTCCTCACTGTGAATGTAAAGAATGCTGCATCATATGAGTTTTTAGAGGACATTCTGACTGAGAAAGACACTTATTGCTGTCCACTCCAACTTTAAGACTAGATGCTGATCATATGGCGATTTTCTTAAACTCCTTCAAAAGGGGCAGGGTTTCATTTCACCATTGCATTCCATTATATGGACAGAGGAGGCAATAGTTTTGCCGAAGATTAACTATTATTCTAAGTGAGAAATTCTTTCAACGGAGCAATTATAAGCGAGGCCAAAACCCTTATAATATGACCTAGCAGGCTGACTGGGTATGGCCCTCACTTCCCTTCTATTTACCAACTGAGTTAGATGATAATTGTTTGACTGATATCCTGTTTGACTATCTTTCTGATTAAAACTAAGACTATTAGTTTGTTAGATGCACAGCTCCCAAAGTGGCAAGTCTGTTATAGGGTTGTCCATGTTGTCAGTTGTCAGCAAAGGTTGTGACTGTCCAATACCTACAGTGTTCATTTGTCGTATTAAGGTATTCACCTAGTTGTACCAAACTGTAAATCTATCTTCAGTATTACAATAGAGTGAATTTAATTATTTCATCTCTTATCCCTTTTCTAATAAGTTTCACAATGCCACATGGTTGTTTGTTGCTATTTTTATTTTCCTGTCTGTTTTCTCCTTTTTAAGTTGTGTGCATCCAAACAACACAGTTTTTTATTAGAGCAATTCTCTATCTCTTTACACGGGTTTCTCCACAGTGTTATAGTCGATCATCAGGAGAGAATCTAGAAACGCAAACATTTGAAAGCAAATATCACTGCTCTAACTAACAATCATAATATCGTTGAACAAATTCAATTAAGCAACCAATGCCACTCACCCTATTGTGTTGTTCTATTCTTAATGATATTCACATGTACCATCATCTTGCTACACTTTTGTTTTTTTATTTAGTTAATTTTTGTCTCCACTGTTTTTTTTCAGAGGAGACCAACAGACCTGACAAAGAAGATGTATTGGTATGGTGCCGGTGCATCCAACCTCTCCATTCCCATTCCCTATGGGGCTCAAATGGGAATGGGGAGCATTTCATTCCGGCGCCCGTGAATGGGCAATTATCGGGTCCAACAGGGCCGTAATGACCCGGTAATTGCCCATTCGCGGGCACTGGAAAAATCTGCAAGTTTGGCGGCAGCCTGATGGTTATACCAGCAAAGCTACCGCCAAACTTGTAATGAGGCCCATTGTGTTGTATTTTCATATGTTTATTGGTCAAATAGTTGTATAGTAAATCATTGCACACAGCTTTCTGAAACAGATCAATAACATTATCTGGTGGTAATATTGGTATGCATTTTTATTTTGGTTTTAGTGTTGTGTCCTCTGATGAATAGGTACAAATTAGTTGTTCTTCATTTAGGCTAGTTACACTGTATTAATCTTCCTCTGCCAGAATTGGTAGGTTTACACTTTTTTCTACTTGTTCCACCGTCAAGGTTGATGGACTTGGAACCACAGTTTTTTCTTCTATTCTTCTTGGTGTTTCTTCAGAAAAATGTTTAAGTTTTAGCCATCTGCAAAATTTAAAGACGTCCAGTTGTGTTTGGAAGATGTCTGCCTGGCATGTAGGACTAAATGAAAGGCCTTTATGTAATGCAGATTTCAGGGCTGGATTTATTTCATAGTCTGAAAGATTCATTACCAGGTCTATCTGGTAGTTCCCCGACATTGTGATCTTGTTGTCATTCCTTGTACGCCTCCTCCTCCTCCTGGGCTTCTTTGTTCCTCCCCTCTTGCCTCTTTTGAGCGTAAGTTTAATGTTGAAGTACTTTGGTTTGTATTTTTTCCTTAACCAGAGTTTCTGTTGTCTGGATATTGAGAAGTTGCTCGAGAGCTCTTTTTGTAACTCCTTAATTTGTCTAAAAAAGACCAGACTCTCTCCTCTCTTGGTTGGGCGATGGATTCAACCTCTCTTGTTTCACTATCACTCATAGATTCAATTTGAGATGATTGTGATGATGCACTTGAAGTCTTTGATTTTTGTTTTGAATTATAGCTACTTTTAAGGTCATACTTTCTTTTTACTCTAACTGATTACTTTGCCTCTACTTATAGCTGCAAAGACCAAGTCAGTTGTTTGCTGTTACTGAGTGACTTGTTCAGGGCAAAGTAAACATTATAAAAACAAATTCAGGTCTTTCTGTCTCCTCTGAAAAAAAACAGTGGAGGCCAAAAATGAGCTAAATCAGAAGATAAAAAAAATGTACCAAGATGATGGTACATATCAATACCATTAAGGATAGAACAACACAATAGGGTGAGTGGTATTAGTTGCTTCATTGAATTTGTTCAAAGATATTATTATTGTTAGAGCAGTGACTTTTGCTTTATATTTTTGGGGTTTCTAGATTTTCTCCTGATTATCCACTATGAAACTGTGGAGAAACAGCATTAAAAAACATGTTGCATTTGAAGCTTACTGGAAAAGGTATAAGAGATGAAAGAATTAAGTATACTCTATGGTAATACTGAAGATAGATTTACAGTTTGGCGAAACTAGGTGAATACCTTAATACGACAAATAAATCTACTGAGGGATCAGTGCATGTTTTGGAGAGAGTCTTCTGGGTGGCATTGACCCTTAATGTAGGTATTAGGGATCCTTTCACTAGACATGCAAACATATAAATGGCACATTAAATGTTTTTCTCTTATCAATCTCCCTCTCTCCTACTTCTAAATTATCAGAATTAAACAAATCACATGTGCTGTAAAATAATTATAAACATGATTTCTCTGAAGCCTAGTGCACTTAGAATTCATTTAAATTCAGATGTTTGTGTAAGGGAAGCTCAAATGGTTTATTTATATAGGCAAATTCCATGTCTTTTAAGATATGAGAAACTGATGAGTGGTTTTAAATCCTAATGAATACTCACTACACAGGGTGGCCTTAGTCAATTGAATCCAAGTAGTCTCTCACCCTCAGACAAATTTGGAATACAATGTTTCATGTATTTCTGTTATATGTTCAACAAATATCTAAACAAATGTATCATTTGGTTCTCTATTGAATGTGAATGATAACAATTAGAGTTAAGTTGTACTCAAAGTAAAGATGCTCCTTCCTACGTTGTCAGAAGTATATCTTTATAAGGTAATACTGCATAGAAAGACCCCCAGCATATCCTCACAGGCCCGGATCTCCAACAGACTCCTTTAAGCATAAACATTCCACCCTTGTGCTGATTATGGTTCACATTCCACCTCAAGGTTCCATATTCCACCGGACAGACATAAGAAAGCACATTGCAAAACATCTCTCTCCCCTACCCAACACTCTAACAACTATGTACATGTGATATAAATAGAACTATATACAATGGATGGTTATATCACCAGCATAGCGAACATAAGACCGGTTGGACAATAATGGTTAGGTTTCTACTGCACTGGCTTGAATTCAGCCACCCTTACCAGGTTCCACAATTGACCTCCTTTCACCCTCACGACCCCTCTCAACACTTGTGTTCCCTGTACGGGTTTGCTATATAACAATTCCCCTTTCTTTCTCACCACTCCCTTCTTAATTCGTATCCAATCACCTACTTCAACCTCCACGCTCCTCCTCCCCAACTTCTCATTCACCTTTTTCACTCACAAATCCTTCCTCTTATACATCCTTTCTCTCACCTCTTCTCCAACACATTCTGACTCACGTGCCCTTCCCAACCAAGGAGGCAACACTTTGGTGCTCATTTTTCTCCCCTAATCAGCTCAAAAGGACTCACACTTGTACACAGATGTGGAACCAATCGTAGAGCATACAACCTCTCTCTCTCACAGCAGTTTTCCTATCACTTCCACATGCTCCTGCCATCCACACTGCTTCCATTATGCAACAATTGACCCTTTCAACTGCCCCATTGGTTTGTGGTTGATATAATGCTGTCTTATTATGCTTCACACCACATAATCTAAGGTACTCTCAGAAGCATCCACCCACAAATTGCTTCCCATTATCAGTTAACACGGAATCAGGTAATCCCTCTATCTCAAATAAACATTGTAAAAATTCAACCACACACTGAGCCGAAATATCATGTATAATCCAAAATCCCATCTACCTAGAAAACAAATCCACTAGGACAAGTATGAACCTCTCCCAAACACTCCCCATATACACTGGACCCAATATGTCCAGTGCTAATTCACTCCTCACTCTATTTGGGGTATCCACCTTCACTATCCGCTGTACCCTTGCCACCACATTCTTATTTGAAATATCACACTCAACACACTCCCCAACCAATCTTCTTCTCAACATACGAGGAACCACTACTCGGTCACACCTGTACAGAATACCTCACTTGACACATAGTTCCGACCTTACTTCACAAAACAACTTCTCACCACTCAATAGTCTCTTCTCTGTCCACCCACCTTGTACAAATCCCATCACTCTCACAGATGTCTCCTCCTCCCTCAACACGCTTACCCACTCCTCACTTGTTATTAGTCCAACATGGATGACATACAATATGTCAGCAACCACATCCTCTACCTCCTCCTCACCGCTTCCGTCCTCGCACTCAACCAATCTTGACACATGGCCTGCCAACACATTTTCCTTCCCAGAAACAACTTCCGTGGTAAACCTATGACTTTGCCTCCTAGCCACCCAAACTGCCACCCTTCTCGATACTTTCTCAAGCCCTTTGTTCTCAAATATAGCCTTTAGCGGTCTATGGTTCGGCCTTGATGGCAAAATTCCAGAATGTCTCCACTCCCCAATGGCATGCCAATGCCTCTTTCTCTAACACTGAATAGTTTCTCTCAGCACCCCTCAACATCCTCCAGGCATGTGTGACAATCACCTCACTACCAGTCTCCTCAACTGGCGCCAACACAGACCCAATTCCAGAATCACTGGCATCCACATAAATTACGTTTCTCTTACCTGTGTCAAACGTCGCCAATGGCTTAGCCATGTCTATTTCATTTTCTATTCTCTGGATCTCCCCTCCACACTTTGCATCCCATATGAATTCAACGCCTTTTCTAAGCAGGCTTTGCATTTTCACAATCTTGTTTGCAAAACCACCTACAAACTTCTGGTATAATCCTATCAAGCCAAGGAAAGATCTCAACTCTCCGTTACCTTCCGGTGACTTAACTTTCCTGATGCCATCTATTAGATCCTTTCTTGATCTCAACCCTTCACTTGAAATCTCGTGTCCTAAATATTCTACACTCTTCTTTCAAAACACACACTTCTCTCCTTTCATGGGTATTCCTTTCTGCTCCAAAATCTTAACCACTTCCTTCAACTTTTTTTCATGCTCCTCACAATTATTACCACACACTAGGATATCATCCTGAAAGCACTGGACTCCAGTTAATTGTTTAAATAGCATGTCCATGACCTTCTGGAAAACTGATAAAGCAGATAATAATCCAAAAGGCATTCTGCAAAAATATAAAATGCCCTCATAAGTAATAAAAGCTGTTAATTCTTTGGATGCATCATCTAACCTTAGCTGATGGTAAGCAGACGCCATGTCCAATTTAGAAAATAATTTCCCCTTGCCTACTGTTGCCAACTCATGTTAAGAAGGGGATGTCACTCTGCCACCACACACGTATTCAATTCCCTTAGAACAACACACAACCTCAACTCTCTAATGGGCTTCTTTACTAGTATGAAGGGAGAGACCCACTCAACACTCTTGGTGGGTTCAATTATGCCTGCATCCCTTCATTTCTTGATCTCTGCCCTCACGCCATCTCTCAGCACCATCGGGACAGACCGCAATTTTGCCACCATTCTCCCTTCCCTTAAGTCAATGTTATGTACCATGGCCCTCACGCATCCAATTTCGCTTGAAAACACCTTGGGGTATTTCTCTACCACATTCACTTCCTCGCTCACATTTAGGACTTGCTCATCTGTGTTGGGGTCTAACCTTATTCGAAGACCTTTTTGCTCCCTCCATCCCTACATTGTTTCTCCACTTTTGGTAACATATACTTTGCCCTGGGTCGCTCTTCCCTTGAACTACAATTGCGTCATAAAATATCCGATGACATCTATCCTACCTAGGTTATAACCCCCAGGCCTTTTATCTGATGGCAATAGGTCACACATTTTCCTGCCAACGACCCGCTCAAATACATCTCGTGACATTAAAGAAAGCTTTGACCCAGAGTATGCCATCATGCGTACTCCCTTGCCATTTACCCGAATCTCTACAAATGGACGGTCACATGTATCATCTCCACAACACATAATCATATTTACTGTCACCACCTCTACTTGCTCTTCACTCTCTTCACCCGATGATCGATGGGTATTATCTGATACATATAGAACCTTTTTACCACTGGGTATGGAATAATTTCTGAAACAATTTGCATAGTGCTCCCACCTCTTGCTTCTATTACACGTCACTCTCCTCCCTGGACATACCGGGGAACTGGCAAAATGGGTTGCACTAGCACATCAACAACATAACTTTTCTTCTACCTTCCCACCTTTTGTTTTATCACCCTTTCCCTCCACTTTGTCACCTACCCCTTGCCCGTACACTTTGCTCCCCTTCTTTTTGAATTTTCTGTTTCCTTTGCTCACATCACCCACTCACAATATTTAATTAGTCATTACTCTGCTTCCCTTCCTCCCAGGTTTTGCAATACATGGCATGGTATGCTCAACCCTCTTTGCTATCATCACCACTTCATCCAAACTTGGGTCATCCTTTAGCCATATCTCCTCCTTTATCTTATCATTACAACAGTGGGTCATAAGTTGATCTCTTATATGCTCATCTAATATGTCTCCAAATTTACAATTGATGACAAGTTGCCGTAATGCTGTTATATATTACTCTACTGATTCTTCCTCTTGTTGATTCCGCACCCCAAAGTTGTATCTTTCCAGGACTGTGCTAGGTTTAATCTCAAAATGTCGATCTAGTTTTAGCACGTGCATATCAAATTAATTAATTTCACTTTCTTGGTCCAGGTCCGATACATCTGGTAAAGTCTTGTAGATCCTTTGCCCTTCATATCCCAAAAAAGTGCATAAGGAGTGAGACTCTGCGTTCTGCTGATATGGAGTTTCTACATTCTGCCATTATATAGTGAATGACGCCCTTTTTACATGCTGCCCATTTAATTTTTAGTTGACCTGGACTAGCCATGAACACCAGTGGACCCGGCACTCCTGCAACAGTCATTGATCAGCGGGGTTCTTTGATGTATACTGTTGTGCGTTTCCTTCGCACCAAAGCTGCTGTGTTGATACCTTGTATCCAATGTTTAATGTTTGCTCTGTATTTATGTGTTTCTTTTGTTTACAGCTGTAACGCGATTGGAATATATTGCACCTAACATGCACGTAACTTGGATGGATGTATTTCTTTAATGCTCAAAACACCTGTAGACTGCTCCTTCCTCACGATAAAGTGAAAAGGAAAACAAACAAAAAAACATTTACTGGTGCACGCGTGTGCCCCTCCCCTAGGGCCCTAGGCATATGTGCAGTCTTTTCCTTTCTTCGGGTGCTGATATTCTCATAACATCCAGCGATTGCTTTCCTTAACACGTCCGTATTACGTTTGTTGCTATGGGTGCTACGTGATAATACGTGATAGTACACTTAGGGGCCGATTCATGGAACAAACGTGCGCCGAAAATCTTTGCGCAAGCAGGCGCAAGCAGGCGCAAGCAGACGCAAGCGGAAAAAAACAGGCGCACGCGCACGCGTGCGATTCATGGAAGTCCCTGCGCGTGTTCACCTCGGATGTGCGCCAAAACCGTGCATGGCGCACAAGTCACTGCAACATCCCGAAAGGCGTGCGCGACGCGCACAGTGAAAGCGCACAACCTCGGCGCATACACCAGAAAGTGGGCGGGACACGGGGCGTAACGCGCGGAATGGGGAACAACGTGCGAAAATAAGGGCGTAACTGGGGATGTACTGCAGGGAAGCAGACGGAACGCCCACATGCACTCGAACGACACGTATTCATGGAATCGAATAGGGCAAAGCCACGCACAGCCAAAGACACGCACAAGCTGAAACACGTCCGCCACACGAAGGCAGGCAGTAGAGTCCCAGCGCATCACAAAAGTGGCAACATACAGCAATTGGGCCTGTGCGAGCGGGGCACGTGTATTGCGGGGGTGCGCGGGAAGTTCCACACGCGATATCAGCAGGGTACATGTATTTCAGGGTGCAGGGGAAGTTACACACGCGATTTCCGCAGGGTACGTGTATTTCGGGGGTGCGCGTGAAGTTCCACACGCGATATCAGCAGGGTACGTGTATTTCAGGGTGCAGGGGAAGTTACACATGCGATTTCCGCAGGGTACGTGTATTTCAGGGGTGCACGTGGAGTTCCACATGCGATATCAGCAGGGTACGTGTATTTCAGGATGCAGGGGAAGTTACACACGCGATTCCAGCAGGCTACGTGTATTTCAGGGGTGCGCAGGAATTTCCACACGCGATTGGGCCCGTGCGAGCAGGCTACGCGTATCTCAGGGGTGCGCAGGAAGTTCCACACGCGATTCCATCAGGGTACGTGTATTTCGGGGTGCACGTGAAGTTCCACACGCGATATCAGCAGGGTACGTGTATTTCAGGGTGCAGGGGAAGTTACACACGCGATTTCCGCAGGGTACGTGTATTTCAGGGGTGCACGTGAAGTTCCACACGCGATATCAGCAGGGTACGTGTATTTCAGGGTGCAGGGGAAGTTACACACGCGATTCCAGCAGGGTACGTGTATTTCAGGGGTGCGCGGGGAGCACCACACGTGAATTGCACGTGTGGGCCCTCCCAGGCGTTCCCTCTACACCCTCCACGGCCCCTGCAGGTGGCTCACACCACAGGGGCCTACCCTGCACATGTCCTGCAGGCACCCCATCCACCATGGCCATGCCCCCCAGCCAACCCACATGTCAACTTGCACTACTGCCCACCAACGCATGTCCCCCTGCACCCCCAGCCACCAGGAGCACCCTCCACAAGCCCCCACCCATGTCTCCCACCACCCCCCAGCAGTGCAGGGGCACCCTCCACAGGCCCCCACCCATGTCTCCCACCACCCCCACCCCCCAGCAGTGCAGGGGCACCCACCACCAGGCCCCCACCCATGTCTCCCACCACCCCCACCACCCAGCCACCAGGGGCAGCCTCCACCAGGCCCCCACCCATGTCTCCCACCACCCCCACCCCCCAGCCACCAGGGGCAGCCTCCATCAGGCCCCCACTCATGTTTCCCTGCACCCCCACCCCCCAGCAGTGTAGGGGCAGCCTCCACCAGGCCCCCACTCATGTCCAACTCATGTCTCCCATCACCCCCACCCCCAGCCACCAGGGGCAGCCTCCACCAGGCCCCCAATCATGTCTCCCTGCACTCCCACCCCCGAGGAGTGCAGGGGCAGCCTCCACCAGGCCCCCACCCATGTCTCCCACCGCCCCCATCCCCCAGCCACCAGGGGCAGCCTCCACCAGGCCCCCACCCATGTCTACCACCACCCCCACCCCCCAGCAGTGCAAGGGAAGCCTCCACCAGGTCCCCACCCATGTCTCCCACCACCCCCACCCCCCAGCCACCAGGGGCAGCCTCCACCAGGCCCCCACTCATGTCTCCCATCACCCCCACCCCCCAGCAGTGCAGGGGCAGCCTCCACCAGGCCCCCACCCATGTCTCCCACCACCCCCACCCCCCAGCCACCAGGGGCAGCCTCCACCAGGCCCCCACCCATGTCTACCACCACCACCACCCCCCAGCAGTGCAGGGGCAGCCTCCACCAGGTCCCCAACCATGTCTCCCACCACCCCCACCCCCCAGCCACCAGGGGCAGCCTCCACCAGGCCCCCACCCATGTCTCCCACCACCCCCACCCCCCAGCCACCAGGGGCAGCCTCCACCAGGCCCCCACCCATGTCTACCACCACCCCCACCCCCCAGCAGTGCAGGGGCAGCCTCCACCAGGTCCCCACTCATGTCTCCCTGCACCCCCACCCCCCAGCCACCAGGGGCAGCCTTCACCAGGCCCCCACTCATGTCTCCCTGCACCCCCACCCCCCAGCAGTGCAGGGGCAGCCTCCACCAGGCCCCCACTCATGTCTCCCACCACCCCCACACCCCAGCAGTGCAGGGGCAGCCTCCACCAGGTCCCCACCCATGTCTCCCACCACCCCCACCCCCCAGCAGTGCAGGGGCAGCCTCCACCAGGCCCCCACCCATGTGCAACTCATGTTCCCCAGCCAACATGTCATCACAATCTAGATCCCTGGTCCCTATGGTCAGCCTCCAAATGCAAAACACCCACCCGAGTATTGCATCCACCCACTCATAATTTGCAATTACATCACAGAACACCAATTGCAAGTTCCGAAACAAACACATTTCCCTCACATACACCCAATGGGTGTCAGTGAATCTCAAAACACATATCATGAAATGCATGAAACCAATGAGATACCACACATTGAAGTTCACCAAAAATAATATGTATTAAAGGAAACATCAATAGAATAAAAAATGAAGAAACAGAAACGTGAATGTACAAAAAAGAAAAGAAGCATGTCCGTCAAAAAAAGCAAAACCAAAAATAAAAAACCAAAGTAATGTCCAAAGTCAATGTCCACAAAACAAAATCCAATGTGAAATAAAAAAGAAAGCCATTGCTCCATGGTCAAAAATAGAAAAATATATACAATCCAACTGTCAACTATGTACATGGGAACAATCCAGGGTCCATTATCCTAACAAAATAAAGGAAACCTACACTACACTAACTAATAAAATAAACTATATACAAAAATGTGGCCAATGTCCGAAAGGTCCAAATAAAATAAAAACAAAAATGAAACCTAACACTACCTAGAAACTATGTACAAGGGCAGCGGGCTAGTTTCACGGCTCACTTGTGGATGTTCCGGGCCAGGGCATCATCGAACTCCTCCTCAATGTCCCGGAGGCGGTCCTCCTCCATGGCCCTGAGGGTCCGCAGGGCCGCCGACGTCTCCACCTCCAAACCCCTGCGGATTGCCTCGAGGCACTCGGCCCGCCTCAGGGCCCTCCGCATGGAGTTCTCCGCCCTGACCATTGTGAGCCGTGCCTCTTCCGCCCGCTGCCGCTCCGCATCCATGGCGTGGCCCAACCTCTGCCACACGGAAGACACTCTCTGTCCTGGGTCCTCCTGCCCTCCGGCCGATGCCTGCCCCTCCAATGTCGAAGGCCCCGAGCCATCATGGCTCCCACCACGTTGCTGTTGCTGCTGTGCCTCTGCCCGTGCACTGCCTCCTGCTGCCTGCACATCCTCCGCCGGCTGGGGTGCAGTCGTAGATGTGGCCACCCCTGCTGGACGTCCGACTCCCAACTGTGGCAGGTATGCCTCCTCCACCAGCCTGGCCGCACCGTCAGAGGCAGCTCCACAGGGCACCCAGGTGACTGATGGGTGGGAAGATGGCACAGAGGACGACTGGCGCGTAGGGGGTCCAGTTGAGGAGGGGGTCGGAGCAAGCCCCATCAGACGGAAGAATCCGGCCTGGGTGACCTGTCCCAGCAGGCTGACGTGGTCAACGAGCCATTTGAGATGACTCGCAGTCTCTTCATGAAAAGACTGCAGGTCACCTCGCATGGCCCGTTGACGCAACGCCACACCAGCCAGGACAGGCTCAACCCGGACCTGGATAGCCACGTCCGCAGGCAGAGGAAGGCCAGTTGACATGAGCTCATCCCCTGCCTGAAAACGGGTCTGGACGTAGGCATCCCTGCTGGTGCAAGATGATGCAGGGACAGGATCGGGGACAGGATTGCACACAGGCACCTCCGCGGCGGCCTGTGCTGCCTCCTGTCCCTGGTCCTGCACTGCACCACTAGCACCAGTGGGATCCCCACCTCCAGACACCGTCTCTGGTGCTTGCACGGCCTCCTCCTCCACCAAACCCCCCTCCAATCTGGATGACTCCGTGCCATCTTCCCCTGTTGGGCCCTGTGGGGTCCCAGCTGCCCCTTCTGCTGCCGAGGAGTCCAACTCCAACCTCCGCCTCTTGGACCTCCCCCCGGCAGCTGCGGCCTGGGACGTGGCACCGGACTCCTCACTCCCCGACGAGATGACAACCTGGGAGGGGAGCCGGGCCTTGCGTCTCCGGCTGGCGGTCGGATCCCCGCCACTGTGCTCCACAGCACCTTCTCCGCCCTCTTCATCAGTTGACGCTGCAGACAGGGAGAAACAAAACACAGGCATCAGGGCACTGTACAATGGACACATACACACATGACAGTTGTACATGAGTGGCATTGGCAAACCTCAGACATCTCATCACAATCCCCAACACACATGTCATTACAACTCGCACACATGAGCCATACCACAGCCATATCGCAACTGCCACCACCATCCATACACATACAACAGCATGAGCAGCCAAAGGTGAGCCAGACATCACATGCAACACAAGAAGTGCACCACACATCTACACACACCACCACACTTGCATGCATGTGTACACCTCTGCCAAGTGTCGCACTGTTCAGACGGGCATCCATGTCACATCTGCCAATCAGGCTTCCACATACCGCTGTCACATGCATCCATGTTGCATCACTGTTGCACCCTTGTCAAATACACACACATGCACATGTACACAGTGCTGATACATGCAGCCGAAAACAACATACATGCGTGACATCACGGACATGTCTACTTACATACACATTCATCCAAACATGTGTGCCCACACAACTGCATTTGGCATGCAAGCCTACACACACAAGCACCATCCCTGTCTCACACATTACAGCCCTCGCATGTGTCAGCCCCACGGCCCTGTACACCCCCACCAATACTCGACCCGATACAAACAGATGTGCAACCTGCACACTACTGAATAATCACCACACGCACTGCTCAAAATCAGGATGCATGTACACTCACCGCTCGACTCCAGACGGGTCTGCTTCTCAAGGACCTGGACGTGGAGCGCTGGGGAAATGCGTTCCAGGACCCTCATCTGTTCTTCCGACAAGTGGCCCCGGCGCCCCTTGGCATCCGCTGCCTTCAAGAGGCGTCGGACCTTGTTCAGGGTCCTGGACCTGAAGTCCTCCCAGCGCTTCTTGACATGTTGTAAGTCGCGGACTGCCACCCCCTCCGCGTTGATGGCAGTCACGATGTCAGTCCAGATCCGAGTCCGTCCTTCCTTTTCAGCGCGGGAACTTCCGAAGAGGGCATCATACTGCCCCAGGACTTGCTCCACCAGGACACCAACTTCAGTGGCACTGAAGCTGGTGCCCCTCTGCCTCTCTGGCCGGGGGTTGTCAGTGGTCACAGATGGTGTTTGCCCCGACATGACAACCCCAGAGGCAGGAGTGGGTGGGCAACTGGGTCCTGCGGCTGGGCTGTGGAGCGATGGAATCCCAGTCGGGAGTCTTCGGTTCCAGCAGGGGTGGTCACAGCAACAGCACCCCTGGCTGATGTGCAGGCAGCAAATGGCAGGGCAATTGGGCAGCAGGCAGTCAGGCAGCAACAGATGGCAGGTGGGAGCGTGCTCGGGGCTCTGGGGGGCAGTAGTTCGGCCTTCTGGGCAGGAGCGTGGTCTTCCGTGTGCTTACGCGTGGCCAGCTTGATACGGAGTGATTTGTGATTTGGCACGTGAAAAATCTGCACGTCAGCGTGTAATTCGAGGAAAGGCCCTTAGCGCGTAAGGGCGTCTGCACGCATACGCATTTTCATTGGACAGAAGGCCCCACAAGCGCAAGCGCCCCTGTGACGTGACGCATACAGACGTGCATGCGCATTTCAGCGCACGTGAAAAACTGCACGTCCGCGTGTAATACGAGGAAAGGGCCCATGCGCGTAAGCACGCGTGGAAACTGCACGTCCGCGTGTAATACGAGGAAAGGGCCATGCGCGTAAGCGCGCGTGGAAACTGCACGTCCGCATGTAATACGAGGAAAGGGCCCATGCGCGTAAGTGACGTGACCCGCGCGTGCGTTTCCCTCAGCACGGGTTAAAGGTGAGCGGGCCCAGCAGTTCGCTGTACGTGCCTTTCGTGGAGACCGACGTGTGTTGCTGCTTCCTGTTGTTTCGCGCGCCATCACAACTTCACAGCTATCAAGGACGTATCTCTTCTTTTGGCGGGGGTATTGGCTACACGTGTTTTTCTGCATCGCGCTAGTCAAACGGTGAGTCGCACACGCTCTTTTTCCCACTGTGGGTGCCGCTGTGTATCGCACCCATTTTCGATGTCATAGTAGCCTGCGTGTCCCACGCATACGCGTTATTCGTGTTACTGGGTGCCACCGCGTACTGCGGGAGGTTGAATCCACGCACGTAGGCTGCAGGGTTGCGTGCACGGTTTTACTGCAGTTTTGGGGTGCCTGAGCGTTGCGTGACCCGTCACCACATCACCGGGGTCACATACAGCCTTGCAGGTGCAGGGGGGCTGTTAACATCTTGCTTCCCACCCCCTTCACCCCAATTGCCCAGGTCAATTGTGGTGTACACCTCCCATTGGCACCACTCCATCTGTGCCAGCACTACTACATCTGTGCCATGGTTGGGAGGCCACCAAAGGTGAGGGGCACCTCAGCTGGGCGTACTCCTCGTGGCGGGCGTGGTCGGGACATGGCCATGGAGACCAGGGAGTAGGGGGACTCCAGGGTGTCCAGGGCAGCCACAGAGGGGGACGAGGCAGGGGTGCGCCACTTGAGCACAATGTTGTGCCATGTGTCGGTGCAGCCATGCCACCACCCCCTGTGGTTCCGGGGGATGCAGCTCCTGCATCTGGCACTGGCACCCATATGACCCGGCAGTCCGTTCCATCGACTGCCACGGGCCCAAGAGTAGTGGTAGCTGCAGGTGCAGCTGTGGACACCGCCACCCAGGCTCAGGGTCTGCCAGCGCAGGCTACGTTGGCACTTGAAGAGCCCTTGGTAGATCTCCAACAGGCCAGAAGGGGGAAACCATAGGGGCAGGCCGGGCTGCTCAGACCAAGACACGTGTCCCTGGGGTAGTCATGTCATCTGCTGCCCCGAACAGCCGGGTGTTGGCAAGTGCAGGGGCAGATGCACCCAACAGCACTCCGGTTGTGAGTCTGCCAACAAGGACCGTTGCGGCCAACGACCCTGCCACAGCTGATGTTGCTGCGCAGGGTCCATTAGTGGGCACCCAGCTGCCACTGACACAAGTCAGGCCTTTGGTCATCCCTCCACCTGCCACTCCCTTGGCTCAATCCACCGAACCCACTGGCCATACTGGTCAGGGCGGCATTAGCCAGCCAGGGTCTGCGCCACAGTCCAAGAGGAGGAAGGTTGCACCTGCAGCACAGGCTGGGACCCCACACACAGCCACGACCTCCTGCACGTCGAGGAAGAAGCCTTTCTGTAAGCAGGAACTGGACTTCCTCGTGGACTACGTGCGGGGCCACAGCCGTGACATGCTAGTGGGTGCCAATAGTCAGACCACGGCTGCCCAACGTGACACCCACTGGAAGCATGTTGCGGAACACGTCAGTTCATTCGGCCATGAGGTGCGCACGGCGCAGGAGTGCAAAAAGCGATGGAATGACATCAAGTGCAGCACTAAGGCCAAGCGTGCCTCAAATTACAACTTGACTCTGGTGACTGGCGGTGGGCCTGCACCAGAGGAGGAAGAACTCACTCCGCATGAGGCTGTCGTTGCGGAGTTCATACCACCAGAATTGGTCGAAGGAGTGGGAGAGAAGCTGGACTTTGATGCCCAGTCCAGTGAGTGTTGATGCGTGGTTGTTGAGGACGTGTGTGTTTCACTTGTGGGATGTGTTGTGCATGATTGCTGCTACATGTGACGTGTACATGGTTCTGATGTGTAAGTAATGCAATGCTACCGTCATGCATGTCTCCTCTGCCTGCATGCGGGACTCCATGTAGGCATGCTCCCTTGCCCCTCCCCCGCCACTCTGCACCCCAGTTCCACCTTTGCACTGGTCTGCTTCAATCTTGCCAATGTGTACTTTCTTGTTCATGTGTCCTGTGTAGATGCAAACTTCCAGCGTAGAATCTGCCAGACATATGCCGTGTGGTACAGCCTTAGTATGCGATGCAGGGTATCTCACTTGTACTGTGCATGGGTCAGATGTCCCGCAGGGACATGAGTGCCCATTCATGCTCCATGTGCATTGCATGCATGCCCCTATGTGTCCTTGACTGGATGATCAGTGTAATATAAGTCCTTGGTTACATACATTGCCTGCCATCTCATCAGCCTTCCCATGTCAACTGTGGCTCAGTCCTGCGTTGCACACATGTTTAGGCTCTGACAATCTGTGTGGCTCACAGGCCTCAGCCTGTTCAATGGCCAATGACTCTGTCCAACTCTTGTTGTGTCTTCTTCACACGTGGGCGGCCTCCGGAGTTTCCATCATGTGTCCTGCCCACTGTCCCAGCATCATTTGCAGTGTTGTCATTTGAATCACATCAAGCTGTTGATGCCAGTCAACACTGCCTGTCAATATACAGGTGTATGGTCAGCCTTTTGATTCCATGCTAGGCATCCCTGCTTTGGTACTGGGGTGGAGGGGTGCTTGGCTTCTAGACATGGAACACATTGAATGCACAATGCACGTGATGTCTGAATTTGACATTGCACTGCCTTCACATTTCCTGGCACACACCATGTAGTGCTTGTACATGTAGGTAGTGAGTGGCGTACACATTTTCTGCACTGCATAGACCCACTTCCATGGAAACTGCCACCTTTCAACAGGTCTGATCACAGACGCTATTCAAAGTAGACCCAGCATGCATGCCAGGTCATATGTTGTGTGTCACATGTCTGCCGGATGCCTTTGCTGTCGGTGTGTGTGTGTGTCGTGTGCTTCTGACATGTGTATTGACCTTTTTCTCTCTATTTTTCAGGTGATGACGCAATGGAGGCAGAGGATGGTGTTCTCATGCCAGACACAGGGTTGGTAACGCCACATCAACCCGGCACTAGTGGGGGTCGTGAGGTGGTAGGCCACGAAAACCCCCAAGTGCTGCAGTCCATCTTGTCTCTGGCTGCCTATGAGTCCAGCCTTGATGACGACTCTGACGTCCATGTTGAGTTGGATGAGCATCAAGTCCATGTGTCAGGGGTGAGTGATTCTGATGTGGACACTCCTCTGTCTGCGACACCTGCACTGAGGGATCAGACAGTCTTGGTTCCTCCGCCCGTGGTGGATCGGGATGCAGGGTCACCCTCCACACCAGTCACTGATGTGCCTGGGACATCACGTCGACGGGGGCATGTAGTCGTGCAGCCGCAGGCGGTGCCAACACAGCGAGGACCCCGGTCCTTGGGTCCCGCAGGGGTCAAGCCCGGCAACGTGGTTGCCGCGCGCAACCGCTGTATACTGAGTGGGAGCAAGACATGACTGCCAATTCCAAACGGCAGGGGGCAGCAATGGAGAACATCGCTGAGAGCATGGAGCGTGTGGCCCGATCTGTGCTCCCCCCTGCTAGGCAGGTGCTTCTCCAGCAGCAGGCGGCACGGTCCACGGCCCGCTCGCTCAAGCTGGGCATGGCGGCCTCAGACAGGGCACGCCAGGCTGAAATGTCGTCTCTGCGTCAAGCAATTGCTGCTCACGCAGAGGCGCACATGGATGCCCTGAGGGAGGAGTATGCTTCCCTCAGATCCACTCTGGGTGTCCTTATGATGTCCCAGATGCAGCAGGCAGAGGAGAGGTTTGCACAGCTTGAGCGTACCATCTCGGCTGAGCTACAAGCTTTCCGGGAGGTGCAGCGGTTGTCCAGCCAGGCCTTGCAGGAGGAACTCCGTGTTACACGTGCTACCTTGCAAGAGGAAGCACGTGTATCATGGGAGGTTCTGCATGCAGACCTATGTCACATCGCCACACAGAACCAGGCTCACCCGTCCGGCAGACTTGCTGCCGACGAGTGGCAAGCTGCGGCTAGGCGTGGCCAGGCTACTGTGCCACGTCCTCCTTTCCAGGATGAGCCAGACTCGGACGACCATCTATCTCCCACATAGGTCGTGCTGTGCAGGCGTTGAGCCCATGGAGGATTTGTTTTTGGCTCAGCATCATCGCATGTGGATGTTGAGCAGCACCCTGTACCTCCCCCCTCCTGGGTGCCTCCCCTCCCCCCCGGGTCGTATGTGGCCATTTTTGATTTTTCTTTTAGTTTAGTTAGTTAAGTTTCTGTTTGATAGTTAGTTTAAATAGGTAATGTTTCCATAGTTAGTGTAATTAGTTAATAGTTGATTTAGTTTAAAATTGCTAGTCTATTGTGCTTTCATGTGACGGTGCGGTGCTTTGTGGCTTTTGAAGGCATCCACTGTCTGTTCCAACTGGGCCCTTCATGGTTGTCTTGTGTATGTGTTTGCTGCTTGGGTTCCTTGACTCACATATGCCACTCCTGCCTCCCTTATCCATGGGCTCGCAAGGATGGTTCGGTGTTACAGCATTTTACACAAGGGCCTTGGACTGTCATATCTGTGGCATGTCTGGTGCTGTGTGACTTGTGTTGACACCCCTAGTGGGGATGATTTAGGTGTCATTGTCCACTGTTCAGCTTTTGCTAGATGGGGTGTGTCATTATTAATGTGGACATTGATTGCTATGCATTGTGTAGTATGTTTCATATCTTTGCTGTACATGTGCCTGTTGCAATTCATGCTGTAGATAGTGTTCCACACTTTGGAGGTGAAAGACTGACTGATGGTGTGATTTGTGATGTGACTCTCTGACATGGTCAAGTAATGAGATGCCTGATGAGACACACACAGATGACTTTGGAGCATTAATCATGTGTTTCATGCCCTTTCTGCAGGGGGATGAGCCTCCAGAGCACCTTTGCCAGCAGACATGGCCCATTGGACGACGGAATTCTGGACCCGTTTGTTGGTGCCCACATGCACATGTGTGCAGAAGCAGAGGCACAGTGATTGCAGACCCACATCCTAGAACTGCTGACATGTTCCAAGGAACTCCAGGCAAGGTGAGCATCACAGGGGGGCCACGACACAGCAAAGCTTGCACCAGGCGAGTTGCACATGCAGGTTTAGTCACAGCACTGAGGGTGAGCTTAGACGAATATTGGTGTTGAAGCACACAATGCAGCTCAGATGTGTTTGTGGACTGATGGCTGCTGATAGTAGGGTTGTCTGGGACACAGGCAGGGGCAGTGGCACATACCCTCCGGTACACCAAGGTCCATTGAGGCACTTGTATCAACCATGTAGCCTTCCGAGACATGGAAAGGGGCAGCTCACAGGGACATACAGCAAGGGACATACTCGGGTGCAGTGCATGTCTTTTCCACGTACTTCATGATAAATGCACTGCCAACTTTGTTTCGGTCATGGTGGTACGCAACTTGCTCTGTAGTCATGGCTTGCTATATGGGTCTGTCTGCTTACCCAGGGAACATTGCATGTTGTGTGAATTGTGACACATTGGCATTCCATTTGCCACGCACCCAGCCGCGGCTGCCTTACTGCATTGACTGTGTATGACCCGTCACAGGGGTGATGTTATATATGGGTACGAAGCATCAACCACAGATTGTCTGTTTGTAGAGTAGTCTGTTGCTATGGGGCATGTTTGGTGTTGTGTTTTTGTGCAATTGGCACGTACAGGTTGTTGACTGTGTCTCTCTTTGCAGCATTGCAGTGCTCCTGTAACCGGACCTGAGAGTGCGCAGGCAGGAGGCCAGCACTCAAAACCAGAGCTAAGTGTCTTGTTGTTTTTCTTACGAACTGCTCTGCATAGGCTTGCTGGGGAGTGTACTGATGCATGGATGTATGTGTGGTTCAATTTGGTATGTTTTTTTCTCCCTAATCAGCCGTGATCCTATGCAATTTTGAAACCTGTACCCTCTACCCGGTGTTCCTGCTTCCCGTGCCTATCCAAGCAACGTTCCCTGACCCTCTTTCCCCACTGGGGTTGCGGATGCCTGTGTAAGCCCCGAACTTGCAGGCGCCAAAACCCTAGAGGGGGTGGTTGGTTCGTACCACTCCTGAGCCTGGACTACAGAAGGCCATGACAATGATGTCCAAGTCTGTTTGGATTGTGTATGTGTTCATGCAGGTTGTACATTTTCGTGCATTCCCTAGTTTCATGTGTCATTCCTCCTCCCCTCTCCTGCCGCTCATTCCAGTCATCCAGTGTGTCAACACCTGTCCCGACTGCATATCCCTGAACCTCCTTCCCCACCAGGGTCTCAGGGGCCTGTGTGAGTCTGACCTTGCAGGCACCCGGGACATGGTGGGGGTGGTTGTTTCGTGACACTCCCGCGCCTGTACAGGGGACCTGTGACAGTAGACATCCATTCATGGTGCATCGTCCTATGTCATGTACCACACATGTCTCACATCCTGTCGTGACATTGTTTTGCTGTGCTACCTTGGTTGTTGCATCATTGTGGTAGTACTTGGCCTTTGTGAGGTACTGCTACGTCAAGTCATCTACTGGAGGGTGTTTGGGTTCGTTTTTATGGCTTGGATTTTGTGATTTTGGAAATGAGTGTGGATTCTGAGGGTTCAGGCATCTTTTTACACACAAGGTGGGAGATGGTGACGAAGGGTAAAGGTCATCCTGTGGCCAGGTGGAATTGAGGTTTGGTGGCTCCATGACCCAGGTGCAGTTGTTCAGTGGGTCATGGTCATTTGTGAGGGAGGGGGGGGTTGTTGTTGATAGTTACCTTGCCCTGCAGTGTGATGGGAACTCTGACATAGTAATGGTGGTATCCTATGTACATGTTGTGTTCTGCTGATCAATGCCTGTTCATGTGTTGTGTTTTCCTTTCAGGTGCGAGGGGATAGTTGTGGTTTGACATGCTGGGGTGTACAAATGGTGGATGTTCACATGTGATGTGTAGGGAACACTGATGGTCACTTGAGTGCACATGCATATGTGGAGTGCATGTCCTTGCAGAACCACATACTTGCACTCTGATGCACTACATGTACTCCCACCCTTGCATATCCACGTGTACACTGTTTGCCTTCTGGTGCCCACTGTGTCCCGGCAGCACATGTTCTGTGACCGATCATGGATCCAGTACATGCCTAATTTGCTGTTTGACGTGGTCTGTCACTTAGATGTGATGCTCAGGGTGTGCATCACACACAATGGCTGTTCACTGTGCTGTGCGCTGAGCAGTGTGATGCAGGAGTAGGACACTGCACACATGAGCTGCAGTGTTGATTTTGCAATGCATAATGTGCATGTAGACAGGCATTCATTGTGATGTTACGTCTACGACTGTTGTAATGCATTTGGAAAGGACTTATTTTGGGTGGGAGGTTGTTGGTCTGTCATTTCATCTGATTCCGGGTCAGGCAGCAGTGTCCGATCCCACTGTGCATTTAGGACATGGCAATGTGTACCTTATCGTTACTGCGTTGGTGTATGGGTATTGCGTGCCATGTCATGTTGATGTTTGGGAGGGTTTGAGTGACATGACAGTGATGGCCATGGCCTGTTTTGCAGGTGTGTGTGATGCACACCTTGCATGTCCGTGTCATCCGCTTCTCAGAGCAACTAGCTGGGGGTAGATTTCTCTCCACAGCAGGGCCCTCCCCCTGGAACAGACTTCCGGCCTGACTTGAACTTGAGGGGAATCATCTGCAGTTCTGGAAGCACCTCAAGACCTTCCTCTTTGCTTCTGCTTACTGTCTGCCTCTCCCTTGCAGAATTCTCCACTGGAACTGCACAGGAGCTGCAACTGGCCCACTCTCACCGACCTCGGTCCCTGGCCCAGCCACTCTCCACTTGCACTGCCTCCCTGGCAACCCCTGCACTGCAGTACTGTCTCTCTATCCCTACAGCCCTCCCTTCCCAGCACTTGTCTGCACTTACCTTTGTAGTTGCCACCAGGCGACCTATGTATTATTTTTTTGGGCTACTTCCCCTGTACTGGACTCCCCCCACCCTTCCCCTTGCACTTTTCCCTTCCCCCTACCTGTGCACTTGCACAATCCCAATGACACCTGGCCTAGTAGTACCGTTCCCTGTGTTCCCTTGTTCCCCCCTCCCTGCCTCATTGCGCATTGGAATACTTGTGTATGGCCCATATCATGTCATATGTCATATGTATGCCTTTTGGTCACACAGGATAGCTTGTGTTTAAGTAGCTAGGGATGCAGACGATGTGGCACTTCCATGGCAACTTTCACAGGGTGGTAGGGTTGTGACAGTTAACTGTCTCTTTGTCATCATCGATTGTCACCTGGTATGTGCCAGGCCTGTGTGCACTCCGCAGGGGTGGGAGTTTAGGTGAAAAATGTGGCCACAAGCTGGGTCCGGGCTTCCTCGCCACGTGCCCTGTCCCCTCCCATGGGCAGCGCCTGTGCCTGTGGTTGGGGATGTGGGGGCACCACCATGTCCACCGGGACGCCCTGCCGTGTTGCAACATTGTGCAGGACACATGCTGCCACAATGATCCTGCACACTACTGGTGGTGCATAGAGTAGTTGGCCACCAGAGCGGTCAAGGGAGCGGAAACGTGACTTGAGCACTCCGAATGTGCGCTCCACTATGCCCCTGGTTGCAATATGGGCGGCGTTGTATCTTACCTGGGGTGGTGTGGTGGGGTTCCGGATTGGCGTCATCATGTGGTTGCTCAGAGGGTAGGCACTGTCCCCTGGGGAGGTGATAATAGTTGAGATTATTAGGGTTTGGATATTTGTCTGTGTGTGACTTGCATGCATGTGCAAGGGCATTTGTACTGACCTAGGAGCCATGTGTCGCCATGCTGCCCAGCTTCCAGGGCCCGGCTCAGGGCGGACATTCTGTATATGAAACTGTCATGGGTGGAGCCAGGGTAGTTTGCATAGACAGAGGTGATGATTCCCTTTGCATCACATACCACCTGTACATTGATGGAATGCCAGTGCTTGCGGTTTCGGTAGATGTGCTCAATGGCCCTAGGTGGACGTAGGGCCACATGGGTGCAATCTATGGCACCGAGCACTTTGGGGAAGTGTGCCACCCTGAAAAAATCCAGGACAACGGCCTGCCTTTCTGCGGGTGTTCTGGGCATGTATATGTGCCTGCGGACTGAGGGGCGCGCTGTCATGATTGCCAGTACCTGGTGTAGGCAGCGTGACTGCGTGGCCTGTGAGACCCCCCCCCATTATGGCAGTAGTCCGCTGAAATGACCCAGTGGCCAAAAAATGCAGGACATTGAGCAGCTTCTCCAAGGGGCTCAATGCTTGGGAGCAAAGGATGGGGGATGTGAGGTCATCTTCCCACTCCCTGACCAGGTCTAGGATGATATGGGGTGGAAACCTATACCTGCCATAGACCTGGTCGTCAGGCATCCCAAAAAGGCTTGTCCGTGGTGCGAAAATGCGTGCCCTGGCTATTCTCCTCCTCCTGCGGTGTCCCACGATCAGTGCAGCAACAAATGGGGCATTCATCGTAGCTGTATATACGCGTTTGTTGTTTGCGCGCACCTTATGCTGTGCGCGGGGACGGTTCCGCCTGCCTTCGTGTGGCAGACGCGTTGACGCCTGTGCACGTCTTTTGCCGTGCGCGGGTTTCCCGTATTCGGATACGGTCCGAGTGTCATCGCGTGTGATCGGAGGGGAGTGAGCGTACACGCAACCGGCCTGGGTACGTGTGTTTCGGGGTGCGCGGGAAGTTCCACACGCGATTAGCCTGGGTACGTGTGTTCCGGGGTGCCGGGAACTTTCACACGCGATTGGTGGAAATCCACGTGTGTTCTGTCATCACGTGCAATGAGGGAAACACCTGCGCGCGTCACGTCACAGATGCGCTCACGCGCTAAGGGCCTTTGGTCCAATGAAATCGCATATGCGTGCTGCCGTGCATACGTGCATGGGCCCTTTCCTCGTATTACATGCGGACGTGCAGTTTTTCACGCGCGCTGAAATGCGCATGCACGTCTGTACGCGTCACGTCACAGGGGCGCTTGCGCTTGTGGGGCCTTCTGTCCAATGAAAATGCGTATGCGTGCAGACGCGCTTACGCGCTAAGGGCCTTTCCTCGTATTACACGCTGACGTGCAGATTTTTCACGTGCCAAATCACTCCGTATCAAGCTGGCCACGCGTAAGCACACGGAAGACCACGCTCCTGCCCAGAAGGCCAAACTACTGCCCCCCAGAGCCCCGAGCACGCTCCCACCTGCCATCTGCTGCTGCCTGACTGCCTGCTGCCCACGTGCCCTGCCATTTGCTGCCTGCACATCAGCCAGGGGTGTTGTTGCTGTGACCACCCCTGCTGGAACCAAAGACTCCCGACTGGGATTCCATCACTCCACAGCCCAGCCCCAGGACCCAGTTGCCCACCCACTCCTGCCTCTGGGGTTGTCATGTCGGGGCAAACACCATCTGTGACCACTGACAACCCCCGGCCAGAGAAGCAGAGGGGCACCAGCTTCAGTGCCACCGAAGTTGGTGTCCTGGTGGAGCAAGTCCTGGGGCAGTATGATGCCCTCTTTGGAAGTTCCCGCGCCGACAAGGAAGGACGGACTCGGATCTGGACTGACATCGTGACTGCCATCAACGCGGAGGGGGTGGCAGTCCGCGACTTACAACATGTCAGGAAGCGCTGGGAGGACTTCAGGTCCAGGACCCTGAACAAGGCCCGGCGCCTCTTGAAGGCAGCGGATGCCAAGGGGCACCGGGGCCACTTGTCGGAAGAACAGATGGGGTCCTGGAACGCATATCCCCAGCGCTCCACGTCCAGGTCCTAGAGAAGCAGACCCGTCTGGAGTCGAGCGTTGAGTGTACATGCATCCTGATTGTGAGCAGTGCGTGTGGTGATTATTCAGTAGTGTGCAGGTTGCACATCTGTTTGTATGGGGTCGAGTATGGGTGGGGGTGTACAGGGCCGTGGGGCTGACACATGCGAGGGCTGTAATGTGTGAGACATGGATGGTGCTTGTGTGTGTAGGCTTGCATGCCAAATGCAGTTGTGTGGGCACACATGTTTGGATGAATGTGTATGTAAGTAGACATGTCCGTGATGTCACGCATGTATGTTGTTTTCGGCTGCATGTATCAGCACTGTGTACATGTGCATGTGTGTGTATTTGACAAGGGTGCAACAGTGATGCAACATGGATGCATGTGACAGCGGTATGTGGAAGCCTGATTGGCAGATGTGACATGGATGCCCGTCTGAACAGTGCGACACTTGGCAGAGGTGTACACATGCATGCAAGTGTGGTGGTGTGTGTACATGTGTGGTGCACTTCCTGTGTTGCATGTGATGTCTGGCTCACCTTTGGCTGCTCATGCTGTTGTATGTGTATGGATGGTGGTGGCAGTTGCGATATGGCTGTGGTATGGCTCATGTGTGCGAGTTGTAATGACATGTGTGTTGGGGATTGTGATGAGATGTCTGAGGTTTGCCAATGCCACTCATGTACAACTGTCATGTGTGTATGTGTCCATTGTACAGTGCCCTGATGCCTGTGTTTTGTTTCTCCCTGTCTGCAGCGTCAACTGATGAAGAGGGCGGAGAAGGTGCTGTGGAGCACAGCGGCGGGGATCCGACCGCCAGCCGGAGACGCAAGGCCCGGCTCCCCTCCCAGGTTGTCATCTCGTCGGGGAGTGAGGAGTCCGGTGCCGCGTCCCAGGCCGCAGCTGCCGGGGGGAGGTCCAAGAGGCGGAGGTTGGAGTTGGACTCCTCAGCAGCAGAAGGGGCAGCTGGGACCCCACAGGGCCCAACAGGGGAAGATGGCACGGAGTCATCCAGGTTGGTGGGGGGTTTGGTGGAGGAGGAGGCTGTGCAAGCACCAGAGACGGGGTCTGGAGGTTGGGATCCCACTGCTGCTAGTGGTGCAGTGCAGGACCAGGGACAGGAGGCAGCACAGGCCGCCGCGGAGGCGCCTGTGTGCAATCCTGTCCCCGATCCTGTCCCTGCATCATCTTGCACCAGCAGGGATGCCTACGTCCAGACCCGTTTTCAGGCAGGGGATGAGCTCACGTCAACTGGCCTTCCTCTGCCTGCGGACGTGGCTATCCAGGTCCGGGTTGAGCCTGTCCTGGCTGGTGTGGCGTTGCGTCAACGGGCCATGCGAGGTGACCTGCAGTCTTTTTATGGAGAGACTGCACGTCATCTCGAATGGCTCGTTGACCACGTCAGCCTGCTGGGACAGGTCACCCAGGCCGGATTCCTCCGTCTGATGGGGCTTGCTCTGACCCCCTCCTCAACTGGACCCCCTACGCGCCAGTCGTCCTCTGTGCCATCTTCCCACCCATCAGTCACCTGGGTGCCCTGTGGAGCTGCCTCTGACGGTGCGGCCTTGCTGGTGGAGGAGGCATCCCTGCCACAGTCGGGAGTCGGACGTCCAGCAGGGGTGGCCACATCAACAACTGCACCCCAGCCGGCGGAGGATGTGCAGGCAGCAGGAGGCAGTGCACGGGCAGAGGCACAGCAGCAGCAGCAACGTGGTGGGAGCCATGAAGACTCGGGGCCTTCAACATCGGAGGGGCAGGCATCGGCCGGAGGGCAGGTTGACCCAGGATGGGGTGTGTCTTCTGTATGGCAGCGGTTGTGCCAGCAGATAGGTGTGGAGTGGCGGCGGGTGGAAGAGGCGCGGCTCACAATGGTCAGGGCGGAGTGCCTCGAGGCAATCCGCAGGGGGTTGGAGGAGGAGACGGCGTCATCCCTGCGGACCCTCGGGGCCATGGAACAGGACCGCCTCCGGGACATCGAACAGGAGTTCGATGATGCCCTGGCCCAGAACACCACGGAGTGAGCCGCTGGACTTGCCCGCCGCCTTTGTATATAGTTCTTTAGTTTTAGGTTTCCTTTGTTTCTTATTATGATTTGGAGTCGACGGACACTGCTCCACTTTTTGTATATAGTTGCATTTTAGTTAGGGTTTTTTGTAGGTTTCCTTTGTTCAGTTGGGCTCATCTACCCTTGGATGTTTTGTACATAGTTCTTCATTGGATTGAATTTATTTTTAATGTGACTTTGGACAACATTTTTTTGGATTTGGATTTGTAGTTTTTATATTTTTAGACGGACGTGCAGCTTCTCTTTTTTTCGTTGCCATTGTAGTTTGTTTCATTTAATTTGCATTCTTTTTTTTTTTAATACAATTTTGTTTTCATACTTCACTGTGTGGTATCATCTCATTGGTTTCATGCATGTCATGTTGGGTGTTTTCCCATTCAATTGCAACCATTGTGTGTGACGGACATGGGTTCATTTGCTTTATGGACATTGGGGGTGTAACATGTCATTTCAATTTCCATGTGGGTGAATGGGTTACTTGGTAGGGCTTTTTGGCTGTGGAGGCTGACCATAACGCACATGATTGGGGATTGTGAGGACCTGGTGGAGGCTGCCCATGGTGGCTGGGGGGTGGGGGTGATAGGGGACATGAGTGGTGGCCTGGTGGGGGCTGCCCCTGGTGGCTGGGGGGTGGGGGTGGTGGGAGACATGGGTGGGGGCCTGGTGGAGGGTGCCCCACACTGCTGGGGGGGTGTGGGTGGTGGGAGACATGAGTGGGGGCCTGGTGGAGGCTGCCCATGGTGGCTGGTGGGTGGGGGTGGTGGGAGACATGAGTGCGGGCCTGGTGGGGGCTGCCCCACACTGCTGGGGGGGTGGGGGTGGTGGGAGACATGGGTGGGGGCCTGGTGTAGGCTGCCCCTGGGGAGTGGGGGGTGGTGGGAGACATGGGTGGGAACCTGGTGGAGGCTGCCCCTGCACTGCTGGGGGGTGGGAGGGGTGGGAGACATGGGTGGGGGCCTGGTGGAGGCTGCCCCTGGTGGCTGGGGGGTGGGGGTGCTGGGAGACATGGGTGGGAACCTGGTGGAGGCTGCCCCGGCACTGCTGGGGGGTGGGAGGGGTGGGAGACATGGGTGGGGGCCTGGTGGAGGCTGCCCCTGGGGAGTGGGGGGTGGGGGTGGTGGGAGACATGGGTGGGGGCCTGGTGGGGGCTGCCCCACACTGCTGGGGGGGTGGGGGTGGTGGGAGGCATGGGTGGGTGCATGGTGGAGGCTGCCCCTGGGGAGTGGGGGGTGGGGGTGGTGGGAGACATGGGTGGGGGCCTGGTGGATGCTGCCCCTGGTGGCTGGGGGGTGGGGGTGCTGGGAGACATGGGTGGGGGCCTGGTGGAGGCTGCCCCTGCACTGCTGGGGGGTGGGGGGTGGGAGACATGGGTGGGGGCCTGGTGGAGGCTGCCCCTGGGGAGTGGGGGGTGGGGGTGGTGGGAGACATGGGTGGGGGCCTGGTGGAGGCTGCCCCTGGTGGCTGGGGGGTGGGGGTGGTGGGAGACATGAGTGGGGGCCTGGTGGAGGCTGCCCCTGCACTGCTGGGGGGTCGGGGGGTGGGAGACATGGGTGGGGGCCTGGTGGAGGCTGCCCCTGGGGAGTGGGGGGGTGGGGGTGGTGGGAGACATGGGTGGGGGCCTGGTGGAGGCTGCCCCTGCACTGCTGGGGGGTGGGGGGGTGGGAGACATGGGTGGGGGCCTGCTGGCAGGTGCCCCACAGTGCTGGGGGGTGGGGGGGTGGGGAACATGAGTTGGACATGGGTGGGGGCCGGCTGGCAGGTGCCCCACAGTGCTGGGGGGTGGGGGTGCAGGGGTACATGAGTTGCACATGGGTGGGGGCCTGCTGGCAGGTGCCCCACAGTGCTGGGGGGTGGGGGTGGTGGGAGACATGAGTGGGGGCCTGGTGGGGGCTGCCCCTGCACTGCTGGGGGGGTGGGTGTGGTGGGAGACATGAGTGGGGGCCTGGTGGGGGCTGACCCTGCACTGCTGGGGGGGTCGGGGTGGTGGGAGACATGAGTGGGGGCCTGGTGGAGGCTGCCCATGGTGGCTGGTGGGTGGTGGTGGTGGGAGACATGAGTGGGGGCCTGGTGGGGGCTGCCCCACACTGCTGGGGGGTGGGGGTGGTGGGAGACATGGGTGGGGGCCTGGTGGAGGCTGCCCCTGGGGAGTGGGGGGTGGGGGTGGTGGGAGACATGGGTGGGGGCCTGGTGGAGGCTGCCCCTGGTGGCTGGGGGGTGGGGGTGCTGGGAGACATGGGTGGGGGCCTGGTGGAGGCTGCCCCTGCACTGCTGGGGGGTGGGGGGGTGGGAGACATGGGTGGGGGCCTGGCGGAGGCTGCCCCTGGGGAGTGGGGGGTGGGGGTGGTGGGAGACATGGGTGGGGGCCTGGTGGAGGCTGCCCCTGCACTGCTGGGGGGTGGGGGGGTGGGAGACATGGGTGGGGGCCTGCTGGCAGGTGCCCCACAGTGCTGGGGGGTGGGGGTGCAGGGGTACATGAGTTGGACATGAGTGGGGGCCTGCTGGCAGGTGCCCCACAGTGCTGGGGGGTGGGGGTGGTGGGGAACATGAGTTGGACATGGGTGGGGGCCTGCTGGCAGGTGCCCCACAGTGCTGGGGGGTGGGGGTGGTGGGGAACATGAGTTGGACATGGGTGGAGGCCTGCTGGCAGGTGCCCCACAGTGCTGGGGGGTGGGGGTGGTGGGAGACATGAGTGGGGGCCTGTTGGGGGCTGCCCCTGCACTGCTGGGGGGTGAGGGTGGTGGGAGACATGAGTGGGGGCCTGGTGGGGGCTGCCCCTGCACTGCTGGGGGTGGGGGTGATAGGGGACATGAGTGGGGGCCTGGTGGAGGGTGCCCCACAGTGCTGGGGGGTGGGGGTGCAGGGGTACATGAGTTGGACATGAGTGGGGGCCTGCTGGCAGGTGCCCCACAGTGCTGGGGGGTGGGGGTGGTGGGGAACATGAGTTGGACATGGGGGGGGCCTGCTGGCAGGTGCCCCACAGTGCTGGGGGGTGGGGGTGGTGGGGAACATGAGTTGGACATGGGTGGGGGCCTGCTGGCAGGTGCCCCACAGTGCTGGGGGGTGGGGGTGGTGGGGAACATGAGTTGGACATGGGTGGGGGCCTGCTGGCAGGTGCCCCACAGTGCTGGGGGGTGGGGGTGCAGGGGTACATGAGTTGCACATGGGTGGGGGCCTGCTGGCAGGTGCCCCACAATGCTGGGGGGTGGGGGTGCAGGGGTACATGAGTTGGACATGGGTGGGGGCCTGCTGGCAGGTGCCCCACAGTGCTGGGGGGTGGGGGTGGTGGGGAACATGAGTTGCACATGGGTGGGGGCCTGCTGGCAGGTGCCCCACAGTGCTGGGGGGTGGGGGTGCAGGGGTACATGAGTTGGACATGGGTGGGGGCCTGCTGGCAGGTGCCCCACAGTGCTTGGGGGTGGGGGTGCAGGGGTACATGAGTTGCACATGGGTGGGGGCCTGGTGGAGGCTGCCCCTGGTGGCTGGGGGGTGGGGGTGGTGGGAGACATGGGTGGGGGCCTGTGGAGTGTGCCCCTGGTGGCTGGGGGTGCAGGGGGACATGCGTTGGTGGGCAGTAGTGCAAGTTGACATGTGGGTTGGCTGGGGGGCATGGCCATGGTGGATGGGGTGCCTGCAGGACATGTGCAGGGTAGGCCCCTGTGGTGTGAGCCACCTGCAGGGGCCGTGGAGGGTGTAGAGGGAACACCTGGGAGGGCCCACACGTGCAATTCACGTGTGGTGCTCCCCGCGCACCCCTGTAATACACGTACCCTGATGGAATCACGTGTCGAACTTCCCCCGCACCCTTGTAACACACGTACCCTGATGGAATCACGTGTGTAACTTCCCCTGCAACCTGAAATACAAGTACCCTGCTGATATCGCGTGTGGAACTTCACGCGCACCCCTGAAATACACGTACCCTGCTGAAATCGCGTGTGGAACTTCCCCTGCACCCTGAAATACATGTACCCTGATGGAATCGCGTGTGAAACTTCCCACGCACCCCTGGAATACACGTACCCTGCTGATTTCGCGTTTGAAACTTCCCCCGCACCCCGAAATACACGTACCCTGCTGATATCGCGTGTGGAACTTCACGCGCACCCCGAAATACACGTACCCTGCTGATATTGCGTGTGGAACTTCACGCGCACCCCGAAATACACGTACCCTGATGGAATCGCGTGTGGAACTTCCCGCGCACCCCTGAGATACGCGTACCCTGCTCGCACGGGCCCAATCGCGTGTGGAAATTCCCGCGCACCCTGAAATACACGTACCCTGATGGAATCGCGTGTGGAACTTCCCGCGCACCCCTGGAATACACGTACCCTGCTGATTTTGCGTGTGAAACTTCCCCCGCACCCCGAAATACACGTACCCTGCTGATATCGCGTGTGGAACTTCACGCACACCCCGAAATACACGTACCCTGATGGAATCGCGTGTGGAACTTCCCGCGCACCCCTGAGATACGCGTACCCTGCTCGCACGGGCCCAATCGCGTGTGGAAATTCCCGCGCACCCCTGAAATACACGTACCCTGCTGGAATCGCGTGTGTAACTTCCCCTGCACCCTGAAATACACGTACCCTGCTGATATCGCGTGTGGAACTTCACGTGCACCCCTGAAATACACGTACCCTGCGGAAATCGCATGTGTAACTTCCCCTGCACCCTGAAATACACGTACCCTGATGGAATCGCGTGTGGAACTTCCCGCGCACCCCTGGGATACGCGTACCCTGCTCGCACGGGCCCAATCGCGTGTGGAAATTGTCGCGCACCCCTGAAATACACGTACCATGATGAAATCGCGTGTGGAACTTCCCGCGCACCCCTGAAATATGCGTACCCTGCTCGCACGGGGCCAATCGCGTGTGGTACTTCCCGCGCACCCCAATGATACACGTAGCCCGCTTGCTGTGCTGGTACAGGGTTAGCGCAGCCCTTTGCGCTGGATTGGGTATATTGATGGCTTTTCCCTGCGCGAGAGGCGTTCTTGGGGGCCTAACTAACGCTGCTGCAGGGTCGCTGCGCCACTGTGCGCCACGGCTGGTTTTGGTGGCTGGAATCCATGAATACGCTGTGCGCGGAAATGGATTTTAGCGCACTCAGCTGGCGCAGGGATTCGCACGTGCACACTGTGCGCCAGCCGCGTGCGCCACTTGTGCGCTGAATTCTATGAATTACCCCCTTTATGGTTTGTTGTGGCTGCCGCTGAGGTGATGCGCCGTTGCTATGGATGCAGTGGCTGCACGGCGCGTAGTTGCCGTGGACATTGTGGCAGCGCGTCCTATGTCTGGCAATGCTCTACCTCATTGCTAGGGCACTGTAGCAACGCGCTTCACAAGGCCTTTAGTGGTTCACCTCTGTATGGGGTTTTACTTCTGGCCTCTCTAGTTCCGCACAGCTACACAAAAAGTTAATTGGTGCAGAGCTGGGCACGGCCCTGACTTACCGCTGCCACTTTCTTGCTTCACAACAGTTCAAAAGTTAATCGCTGCAGAGCTGGGCGCGGCCATGACTCACCGGCAGATGGATTCCATGTCGCGTCCTCCCGATTCCCCTCCTCTCTCTCACACGCTGCTGATTATCGCTTTCTTTACGTGTGCACAGTTTTTCTTCCAATCACGTTACATAAATCTTCCTCCTGCAGGTGTTTCTCCTCGCTACCCGTGTGTCTGGATGGCAGGGGGTCCTCTGCTGGCCTTGTCGCCAATGTAAAGATGCTCCTTCACATGTTTAGGTTGCCAGAAGTATATCCCCAACGAACACCTTTAAGCATAAACATTCCACCCTTGTGCTGATTATGGTTCATATTCCACCCTAAGGTTCCATATTCCACCAGATAGACATAAGAAAGCACATTGCAACACTCAAAATAAAATATATATACTGTTTTTGCATCTATATGTATTCACATTGAAGTAAAACATAATTAATATGTAACTTGATATTAATAATACATTATTTTACAAGTTATGCTAATTTGGTGTAAGCGTATGTTTGAGTATTGGGTTTCTATTAAAGATTATTGGGTGTTCCATTTGCAGCTTGGTAGATAGTATCTCAAAGCTACCCATACAACCCAACTCAGGATCCAGTATTCATCTCTCTTAGTACATGCTGAAATGTTTAAAGAATGATAGCTATCTATATTTTATAAAAGTGAACATTTGTGGGTTCCACAACGTTTCACCAATCTGCACCAAATTTTGCACAGTTACCAGTTCAGAGATTCCAGCTTTACTGGCTACATGATATTTGGACACCTTTCTCTGGAACTCTAAATTTGTTTGTGGGTTTGTGGCTTGGTGAATCATTGTTCTTTATACAATTCCACACCGTTTCACCAATCTGCATCAATTGTTGCATAGTTATCTGTACGGACCCTCCAGACAATACTGGGTACATGGCATTTGGACACCCCACCCCATTCCCCAGATTTCAGCAAAAGTCAAAATTTATTTGTGGAGTTGAGGCTTGGTGAAACGTTGTTCCTTATACAATTACACACCGTTTCACTAATCTGCACCAAATGTTGCAGTGTCACCTGTCAGGACTCTCCAGACATTATTGGCTACATAACATTTGGACACCCCACCCCTTTCACTGGATTTCATCACCTTCACACATGAGACGGTTGTCTGAAATAAGCGAAACATCAATGTGGTCATAGCAGGATCAGTCCTCAACCCTAGAATGCATGATTTCTGGGATATTTGCACCGCAATGCACTGCAATGGACTGCACCATGCCAGGGTGAGGCAACAGGTGGGGAGAGGTCCCTGTAGGTCCCAGTATGCAGCAGCACACCAACTCTCGCCTCCAACCAATTTCTGCTCTTAGATATGTAAGCCATCCACACATGCCCATTCTCAGTGCAGTTTACTTCAGATCAACGCACATCAAGCGATAAGCAAATCGGAACAGCGGCCTACAGGATCATTACTTTTCAACAATTTCTGAGAGTGCTTTCATGTCTATCCACAGAACCCGTTCGGAGAACAGGTATTTTTTTGTTATTCATATTATATCATAAAAGGCCAGATGTCTGTTTGCCTGAAGCCCCCGTGCCAGCTTCGTCTGTTATCACTGCTGGAGGGTGCTGTTGCCTTACGCATAAAACAATAAGACTTGGGGCCTCATTAGGACCCTGGCGCTAAGTGTTTAACGGCGCCGTAAAAGGCTGCGGTGCCGTTAAACACTTAGCGCCTTACTACGAGGTCCCTTTGCGGGACCCGACCTGAACGGCTGGTCTAGACCAGCCGTTAAAGTAGGGACCCGCAAAGGGACCTTGGTGCTAAGTACGGTACCGCAATTTCGGTACCGTACTTAGCGCCTTCCCCAGTTCCATTGAGCCCTATGGGGCAAAAATGGGAATGGGGAAGGGCCAATGTTCCATGGGGAATTACCGCCCCAGCAACCTTGGAATAGGGTGGTAATTCCCTATTGAACATTGGCGGACTTGTTACGATACCGGCACCAACCATGGTGCTAATAGGGCCATGGTTTAGTGCCAGTATCGTAATGAGGGCCTTGAAGTTAATTTTCCAGGCAAACAAACTGTGTATTTCATGTAATCACTGCTAGAGGGAGCTGTTGCCTTACACATACCACAATAAAGCTTTAAGATCATCTTCCAGGTGAACAAAATGTGTATTTCAACAATAACCTACAATTAGCTACAGAAAAGGCCAAAGACAGGGATGATACTTTAACAGCATACTTCAAGTTCCATACACTAAGAAAATATATACTTTTTTTTTTTAGCACTTTGGTTTACACACAAAAATGGAAAACCTTTGGCTATACAAATACACAATTATAGGCAAACAAAATGAATATCGATATCCTCATTAAGCAGAAAGGTAGACAAAAGAAGAAAAAGATTTCTAATTAAAAAGTCTGATTTCTTTAAATTAAATAACAGAAAGAATGGTGTATATCTCATCGTAGTCTCTACAAAATTCTTTGTGCATGACAAGTTTAGCCCTGGTAGCAATATGTGCTCCTTCCGTTTGACCGTTGTTTCGTGTTTACAGTCAAGGTTCCACACATTTTTCCTCTATTTTTGCAGAGATGGTCACGAGAAATTTAGTTATCGACAGATTGACTGAGATCTTTTCTCCTTCTAACAGAGGTTTCCACCAGAAATCAGACTCTATGGTCCAATGGTCCTTCCAAATGTGACCCAAGTAAATATGTCTTTCATCTCTGAGAAACGAACATTCCAATGACAGATGTTTCAGAGATTCAATTACTGTTGTATCTTGACATAGTCTACAGTGCTTTGGTTCATCTTTGGTTCTCTTTCTCTAGTTGTTAGCTCTGCATGGCCATAAGTTAAGGCGAAATCTCATATAACCAGATCTCAAGAACCAATTAGGAAATGACAGCAGGTATTTTGGCAGTCTGTTCAGCTTTCAGGGGACTGCCCAGAAATCTTTGTATCCTTGGTACTTATAGAGATCTTCATTTGTTTCAATCCAGTCAAGCCTGTACATTTATTTCTTTACCTGATCTGGATTATTTAGTAATGATTCTAACCCATTCAAATTTTGTAAGAACGCTTGACATGTTTTAACCCATTGTGATAGTATCGGCTCAGACTGATTGTCTATTGCTTTTTTCAGAACTGAGAAACTGAGAAACCTCCCGTCCCAGGGCCTTCCAAGCATTTCCTGAAAAAGGATATAATTTTCCACTCTGAAATAACTAAACTAAACATACATTTAAAAAAAAACATATAAACAGAAATTAATTTGATTAGGCACTATTTCTCTAACAAAATAAATTACTTTTTTCAATGTACTATTGTATTATCTAATTATTAATTGTAAAATGTCTTGGTATGCATATTTATATCAATAATATTCTTCATGTTCATTTTAAACTTTGACTTCAATTTACTTTATTTTATGATCGCATGTCTACTTTGAATCATGCTGCACATGAATTGTATTACTCTGACATCTCTCAACATTATATCCAAGACAATGAGGAGCAGATACACAATTGACCGTATGTACTATGTGCAACTTTCAACTGATTCTGTGAGATTTTGTTTGAGGTTACCACTCCTCCACATAAAAGGAACAAGATCCTTTACAACATTTATTTTCCTGTTAACATAAATTACGTTAAAATACACCACATAATATATTTACACCCTGAAAATATCTTGCTATATGCACATTAGCCTGTGTACACAGGATATTCCACTAGTAGGATATTCAAGTTTTGTGCTGGCAGGGAGACGGTATTACTCCCCTAGATTAGCCACCCATTTTTCAAGAAGTCTTTTGGTTTAGCTACTCAACAAAGTATCGGGGGCACAGAACAGCAAAATAGGAACCATTTCCTCCTCTATAGGGACAAAAACCTCAGAAGGAGCACTTATCCACTGCAGCAGTCAACCCCTGAGCATTTAGTGCACTTCACGTAGCCTTGGAGTCGGATGAGGTGTGGTCAGAGCTATGGTACTGGTCTGTTGCCTCCTCTCTTGCTAAACCTGTGTGCATATGCCCATAACCAACAGGGGCATCAAGAAACACAGTCAAGAATCACTCCCTGCAAGTTTGCCATTTGTGGCTGGTCGGAAGATGGAGTCGGACACATTTTGGACAGGTTAACTTTTCTTTTAATGAAATGGTAGAGAAAAGGCCTATTTATCCCTATTGCTAAGGGGTTTTCCCTGCCTGACTAAAGAAATGTAATGTGCTTGTTTGTCATCCGGAAGTCAAAAATAAATGTCCTCAGTCCAAACCTTACTCTATCTGATCCTATCACTAATATGAATATCTAAAGTAGACTAACTCCTGGTCATTTGCCTTTATGCCTTCTTCCTTTCTTGTGGCTTTTCCTCCAGGTTTTATCATGTTTCCTTTTATGCTTGAATTACAAATGTCTCTGATTTAAAAATATATTCCTTATGCAGCTCTTCTCTGAGACTCTCTTGATGTTTCCTTCAGGAGCACTTGGGAATCCTCTCAACTCTTCATGAGTTTTATATTCTTCTGTCTGATTTGTTTAGAATGTCTCTCCTTGATATATTCTCTGAAACTCTTTCCTTTAAGTGTATGCCTTTCAGCTTCTTCAGTTTCAATCTTTCTTTGGTTTTGTATACTTTTACTTGTATAAGGAGTTCCCTTCTCATGGCTTCTTCCTATTGGCTTATGTCTCTCCTTATTATAATCACTTGACAGTCTTCATTCACAACACAATGAACACTGTATCAAGGAGTGTACTCCCCGCTGTTTAACTTCGATTTCTGGTGGTCTTCCACTCCCTTTCCAGGGACCTCTTTTTCACTTTTCCTCTGTTTCTTAATTTCTCCAGTTATGCTGTTTTTTTAGGGAAATGTCACCTTCCTTGGTTTCACATCTTTGACTTCTTATATTTAGTTTCCAGCCAGCCTCCCACTCTTCCCATTAACCCCAATACATGTGTTTCTCCAGGGTGACGTTGTAGGGCTCGGCACTCGCACATGTTATTGGTTTGGCATTCTCACTTCTCCATCTCCGGCTTTGCTTGCATCTCATTCTCAGCATCTGAAAAAGAGGTTGTGTTCCAGGGATGTTGGTGGCTGGGAGCTACCAGCGCTCCCTGAAATAATGGTCTCAGAGTCATTCACCGGGCGCCTGACCCAGCATGGTAGGACTGTGGTCAGGCCACCATGTCGGGCAGGCTTTCTCTCCCTGCCACTACAGAAGTCTCTCTATTGCCTTCATTGCTGGTTCTCCAGCTTCTTGCGGTGGCTTTCTGCAGCTTTCAAATTGCAGCTTTCTAATTGCTGCAGGCCCCGTGGCTTCCTCCAGTTGCACCTCTTGAAGGCATGCTTACATCAGGGGGCTTCCCATACGCACCATACTCTCTCTTCTCTTGTAGTCCACCTGTCCCAGTTAAATACAAATCTTTTCTTAAAGAGATATTGGACCTCATTACAAGCATGGCAGTCCGTGAACTACGGTACCGGTAAGCATGCCAGTACCGTAGTTCCTGGACGGCCATACTATGTGCTCTGCTCGCGGTTGCCGTTTCACCCGCCAGGTTTTTCCTAGCGGGTGTAACGCCACCCGCGAGCAGTCCACATCGGATGCACCGGCACAACTCTGAATGTGCCAGTGTATCCAACGTCCCCATCCCCATTCAGTCCAATGGGGCAGAATGGGGATGGGGAGGCCCTTAATTCCGTCACCCGCAAATGGGCAATTACCGAGTTCGCTGAGCTTGGCATGACCCGGTTCTTGCCCTTTCGCGGGTGCCGGAAAAATATGCAACTCCGGCAGAAGCTTTGCCATTTTTAACGGCACGGCTACTGCCATAGTTGTAATGAGGCCCATTGTCTTTGCCTTTGTTTGATCCGCCATTGCCTGGCACATCATACAAGGATGACACAGAATTCTTCAAGAAAGGCAGACCCCTATATGCAGATATGGTGCTTGGCCTAGGAAGTTGCCCATGGGAATGAGAGTCCTTTTCCCCTAAGGGGGAGTCACTCCCAGTGAAGTCCCACTTGCCCAAACCTAAAGGGAGGGTCTTGTTGAACAGGCTCACCTCCCTTGCCTCAAAGGGGGGTGGCTCCGCCTTGGGGAGAAGGGACAAATAATCCTGATTCGTAACACTTAGCAACTACTTTCTAGAATATTTCTTGTGTACAGTAGGTTAGCGGATGATAATAATCATTTAGTTAGCTGAGACTGCCATGGATTTCTTCATGTGAAAAAAGAGCACTGTGTGACATGGCCAGATGACCTGTGAGTTTGATGATATCTGTGAAAGTATAATGATGAACCATTTGCAGTCCATAGGCTGTGCCCCCTAAAGACCTACATAGGAAAGTTGGCATTCATAAGGCTGCCTCTTATATGTGGGTCTGCAGGTGACACAGCCTAGACGAAAGCCAGAAAGAGTGTGCCGGAGTACAACAGGTAAGTAGGGCGGAGTGGTGACCGAGGAACGAGGCTGGGCGTGCAGTAGAGAGGTGTGTGGGTTGAGGGAACCCCTGAAAGTGTCAGGAACAAAAGCCTGTCCTTGTGATGCATCCAAAAGGTTGTCTTGTGTTACTAGCCTGAACCTGATAAACTCTTTGAGGGATGCTTTTAAGCAAGTTTCTACTGGATAGTTGAAAGCTTTAGTTTTTTTCCAATAATAGCCATTTAGTATGACTTAGTTTATTTCTGATAATTCTTGCCTTGCAAGAGAGACAGCAACAGGGATATAGACAGATTCAGGGTATCTTTTTTAAAGAGCTACCACCCCCCTTGGTATACTTCATAATACGTATTTACTATTTCACTGGCTTGCTTTGCTGGATCATTTAAACTTGTGACATTTTGGGGGCTCATCTTACTGGTTGGTTTCAGGAGATTTTAAAGACCAGAGTCAGGTGAGTTTCTTGGCCAGGTAGAATGAGGTTTTGGATTGTGACTGCTTTGGAGTGCAGGCAGTCTTGTAAATGATACGTGCTTGAGGAGCTAGCCAGAGCAAAACATCCTAGCTTCACTGCCATGACTGAATGGGCCAGATTGTAAAGATGGCCACATTTCTTTTCCTTTACCTCTTACAGAGAAGTGAAGGGCTTATTGATTTTATTCAGATGTTCATATGCAGATAGAAAAGCAAAGCAAATGTATTTGTATATTTGCATACATAGAAGACCTGTTGAAACCAAAGGTGGTTTTTAACTTTATGCTTGGGAAGTCACCCACAATACTCTTTAGAAACAAGTACAGGCCGCTTGGCTACCACAACATGTAACCTGCCTGCTTTTCACTAAATTACAAGGCAGTTTGGCTTATTGCAATGATCACAGCCACTGAAATTGGAAAACAAGGGTGCCAGCACAGATTTAATTCCCGTTGTCGAGTTTACACTGAACTAAATACCTCCCACCACCTAATGGAGTTTGTAGGGAAAGTCTCTCTTAATTGGTACAACTTGAAGAAAGATCCATTTACTGAAGCATATAGTTTTACATTTATAGTGAGGTCAGATTCCCAAACTATACTGTGATTCTAGACTCTCTCCACAAACTCTGGAGCCTGAAGAGACCAAAAGCATGAAGACCACAGAAAACATGACATGCTCAGGGTGCTTGTGGCCAACTATACTACCTCTATTTTTGAGGGGTATGTTTGTGACCACTCATTCACAGCCATGCATAATGTCCAGGCCAGCAGAGATTGTGGAAAAAATCATGATTAGGGCCATTGACATACAAATGTATTTGGCCGTCATCTGCGAAAGAATGATATTTAAAATCCAAAATGTTGAGTAACTAAATAAATAGAATGAGATAAATGGAAAAGAGCAACGAGAGACAACGAGAGACAGAATAGACTCCTATTGAATTCTGCAGTCTAGATTGACTGCTAGGGAGCAGAACATCCCCAACCAACCTTGCTGTTTTACCAACCATATTGATTAGGAGTATTGAGGTTTTGACTTCATCCTGTATTTTCCAAAAGTGCAAGATAGTGCCACACGGATGAGAGGGCATGAGTATCTTTTATTAGCCCGTGTGGAGAAGGTATCAGCCAATCAGTTTGTCATGAGCTCTGACTGAATCTAAAATTATAGGCCTGCATTCTACCCGGAGACGGGAACTTTTTCCTGAGTCCCCTATGTTCTGTCGTCCTCAGCGCCCTTCCCCACCACCTGCCCTAACCGTTGCAAGACCCCGCCTGCACCACGCCCTCTGCTCCTGATTCCCCGCCGGTCCCTTCTCATGCATCACAGTAATAGAAGCCGTGCTTCGCCTGCAGCCTGGATTCCATGTCTTTGCCCATTTATCCTGCTACCTGCACACACAACGCAGGTGCGTTTTCTCTTTTAAGAAAAGACTCTTAGTAACTTTGGACTCGGCCCCAGGATGCTGGTAGAAATAATAGCTTTTGTGGCAGGTTTGCTCAGCCAGTAACGCAACAGTTATTGGCATTAAAGCCCCAGATTAGATCTAGCCTGTAACTTGCGTCCAATGGTGTTACTGGCTGATCCAGCCCACCACCGCAGGTATTATTTCTTAAATAAACAAGCACTGGAAAAGCCAATAGTTTTGGCATTTCTAGTTTATTGCATTTTACATTTAGCATGGAGGAAAGGACTGAGCAACGATAGCACAGGGAAGAAGAAATGACAGCCTAGGGGGAAATGAAGGTCAGCGCTGTGGAGTGAGAAAAACACAGGGGGGGGCAATAAATGGCAACAGAAGGCAGCATAAAAATAAACATAGATGAAAGCTAGGCCCGCAACAGTATACAGGAGCATTGTACACAATTTGAAGGAGTACTACACCCATGGGTGGAAGGAGTGATTAGGAAAAAGAGGGCAGAGCAACAGCACACAGGGGTTGCTGATCGACAGTACTAGAGAGCAAAGGAGCAACATCGTGGGGGGAGTGAAAGCACACAGGGAAGGATCAACAGCACAAGAGGAAGGAGCGACAGCGCAAGGGGGAGGAGTGACAGTGCAAGGGGGAGGAGTGACAGTGCAAAGAGGGAGCGATGGGGCTGCAGCATCGAGGAGGACCTATGTGTGATGCAGCTCTGGAGAAGGAGGGTGTTGGAAACAGTACAGTGGCAGAGTCCAGTGAACCAGGGACACCGTATAAACGCAGTTGTCACTTCAACCCATGTGGCCCATATAACATTCACAATGTCCTGTACTGTGGGGTATAATCAAAGGCCCAAACCAACAGAACTGATGGGCCCACTGGTGAAAGGACCTGCCAGCATTCAGAAACCTGCACGCTGAAAAGGGGCCGAATTAGGTAGAATATGTGCGTGGCTTTCAGCAGTTGAAATCCAGAGAAAGCTAAAACAAAAATGTAATCCAGTGCAGATTGGAAAAGCACATCACATTACTGGCTGAGAAATAAATGCAGCATTTTCACTGAAACTACCGACCTTCAAAAGGTGAAGCACTGTGACAATTCAGACCCACTTTTTAGCAGAAAAGAGAACGGCAGATAATTAAAAGTGTATTTTATTAATGACTGAAAGAAACAGCCCTGTACTTTCAGCGCAAAAGCAAAGTGAACTCTGATCAGTAAAACATGCCAAATGTCCGTAATGGACATCTCTGGCCGAGCCCTTACCTGGTTTGGGTCTTTTCTGTTTGGACGCTCTCAGTCTCTTTCTCTTTATTTCGGTGGCTAAGCACCTCACCTGCGGTGTTCCCCAAGGCTCTGCTCTTTCTCCTCTCCTCTTCAATCTGTATAGTCAACTGTGGGTTAAACTGATTCACGCTTTTGGTTTCCGGTGTTTTTCTTACACTGATGATACTCAGATTTTGGTGTGGCTCGATCTTTCTATGCCATCTACTGCTGAGTGGTGCTGTCTTTCTGCGGTTCATTGTTGAATGGGGAAAAATTGGCTCCATCTTAATGAAGAAAAAACAGAGGGACTTATAGTTGGATCCCTGCGTGAGGCTTCTGGGTGGTTGTGTGCTTTTTGGCCTCCAGAATTGGGCTCCTTGCCCCCCCAATGATGAAGAACTTGGGTGTGAAGTTTTCTCCCTCATTGTCCACGCACGAACAGGTTAGTGCAGTCTGCTAGGCAGCTCAGTTCAAATTACGCAACCTTCAGAAGGTGCTACTGTATCTCCACTGTCCTCTTCGCCCCTTGGTCATAACTTCCTTATCTTCTGCCTCATTGGACTACTGCAAAGCTCTGTTTCATGCCCAACCTGCCTGTCTCCTTCAGCGGCTGCAAGTCCTGCAAAACTTTGCTGTGAGGCTTGGTGTGGGGGCCTCTCGTCAATCCTCCGGCTCTCCGATTCTGAATACTCCGGACTGGCTGCCAGTACCTAAATGTGTTATGTTTAAGGCCCTGTGTGTGGTTCAATGGGCTTTCTATGCAACGGGACCTGCATATCTACATGCCAAATTTAGTCATTGGGCCTCATTACGACCCTGGCGGAAATCGAAAAACGATGGCGGAAATGCAATACCGCCATCGAATAGCGCTCGGTGCGATTATGACCCGTCACCGCAAAGTACGATGCCATTAGCGACACCGTAGTGAACGCCAACGCTAACTGCACCAAGTACGCGCGCGCGCGCCATGCCAAACCGTAATTACCACCATGGCGCAACGGTACGCGAATTCTGACCCTAGCGGACATGCACCTAACGCCATCAAGCACGGCGGAAAGTACCATTCCGCCATGGTGAGAAGTACGGCATCGCGAACCAACCGTAAACGGCCCCACTGAGTGCCTGTACACCGCTCCCTGGCCACATTGTACAACTCCCCGTAGGTGCAATGAAGTCACACAATCAACCAGTGAAATGTACTAGTCATCCATGCCTGCCAACGAACAAATGAATCTCAAGAGGGGCCAATGGGAGCTGCAGGGCACAGATGGCACGAATACAGAAGCCATACAAATGGACATGACCTCAGTCTCCCACAAAGAAACGCACGCAAACACAGGCACCTGTGACCAGCAATATTCCGATAATCACATCATTCCACCAATCCAATCTGTGGTGGTGGTGTTGTGGGCATGCTGGCTGCTGGGGTGCCTGTTGGAGTTCCCTCCTCTGTGCTGCCACTTGATTTGTGCTGCTTCCGTGTCTTGATGCGTGCAGCTGAGGTGGAGGGTCTTTGGCCGTTGGTCTTGGCCCTCTTTGCAGGTGTGCTGGTAGGGGTGTCCTGGAGCTCGTCGTTTGGATCGGACCCTGTGGTGGAGTAAAGGAGGGCGAGCGTTATTAATGGGTCTGTGGGAATTGGAATGGCAATGTATCACATGCATTGGGGTGGTACCTGAGGGTGATTTGGGTCGGGGCCTTGGAGGTGGTTTCATTTGTGTGTGGAGTGAGGGTGCAGTTGTTCGGCAGCCTGCAGTTAGGGTGTGCCTGCTGCACGTGTAGAGGGTGTTTTTAGGATTTTTAATTATTTATGTATTTGATGTGAGTTTTAAAGTGTGCTATCAGGCCTATGTATGTGGAAGTTCTCCTGGACATGTGTTACTGTTGCACTATGTGGGCACGTGGTACTTCACATGATTGGACATTGTGGTTTTGGCATTGTTTTATTTGGGACACCTACCTGATTCTTCGGATGTCTGCACTCCTTTCTCCATCCCTCCGACTCCCTCTATGCTCTCCATTCCAATGGTGGAGGCACAGATTTCTTCCCAGGGGGTCAACTTGATGGGTGATTCCGATCCTCCCCCGGTGGCTGTGGCAATGTTGCGGTTGGCAGAAAGTATGCTACGGACGCGTATCCGCAGGTCGTCCCATCGCTTTCTGCATTGCTGTGGGTTGCGGGGTGCGGTCCCCACCGCACTTACCCGCTGTGCCACCAGGGCCCATATGGCCTTCTTGTTCGCAAGTGCCGTCCTGGTCATTTGCGTGGAGAAGACGGCGGCAGCATTCTCCTGGAGGGTCTCTGTGAGCACGGTGAGTTCCTCACGGGAGAAGTGGACCTGCCGCTTGCGGTCGCACGCTTTCTTCGCTACTTTTCCCATTTTTCTTGGTTTCACTAGGGTGGATGACGGGTTGGGATGTATCTCAGGGTAGTATTTTTAATGGTTGTGTGGAATTTGTGGTTTTATAGGTGTACGGCGTGATGTTTCCCGTTCCGGGACCATGCTTTTACTTCCGTTTCCGTATATTTACGGTCACCGTACTTTCCGGTTGGCGCTCACTGCGGTGTCCGCTGAGATGGGTGGCGGTATTGCACCTAGGGCGCCGTACGGCGGCGGTGTGGGCCGTTTTGGGGTCATTTCCGCCATCGCGGACTTTGCACTTCCGCCATGGCGTGGTGCTCGTGCCCGATGTGTCGGAATGAGCCGCACTTTGCTCCATCGTGCAATGGCGGAAACGCTATTTACGCTGTGGCAGTCCGGTCAGTCACTTTCCGCCAGGGTCGTAATGAGGGCCATTATGTTCCTTCTCGTCCTCTTCGTTCCTCCACCTGTTTGAGGATTGTTGTGCCCCACTTTAAATATGCCCATGTGGGTGATCGTGCATTTTCGGTTGTGGTGGCCCTACTTTGGAACTCTATTCTTCTGTGTCTTTCTGAGACGATCAACTATCTTTCTTTTAGGAGGACGCTGAAGACCTGTTTGTTTTTAACCTGAGTTTGTTTCGTCTCTTTGCTTGGCTATGAGTTAGTTCTTTCTCCCGTAGTATCATGATGCCCTTGATGGTGAAGGTGCACTCTACAAGTGCAGGTAACATAACATGTAAAAGAACCAATGCAGATGTTAGGAAATGAAATATGTGAGTTCCTTTCAGCCACGGACAAATTATGGGCCTCTGGGCAAAATTCACAAAGGACTCCCCCACTGAAAGCCTGGCCTGCATCCCCACTATTTATAACTGCAATAAAATGTGGTCTGCCTGAATGGTGTTGAAAACCAAGGTTCCCTAGACCTGCTGTCTCTGAGGGCAGTTCTGTGCAGGCCAAATGTTTTAGCCAGTGCATGACTTGAATTTGGGGAGGGGCATCTATAGGGGCATTTCGGGCAGGACAAATGTTTTAGCCAGTACATGAACTGAATGTGGGGAGGGGCATCTCGGTGTGGCTGGTGCATCCCAGGAATTTACGATCTGCAGTGTACACTTCAAACAACACAGAGATTAATTAGAACTTCACTCTGATCACAGGCTAGCCCAGAGTGACAAATGTCCTGGAGACCAGAGAGCTACAATTTGCATAAGATAAAGATTTGCTATTAATATTAAATGAATATTATCATGTAGGCATTTTTCTAAAACACCATAAGTCGTACTGCCTTGATTTCTGTGTCCTTTTTTAGATAATTTGCAGGCGAGTTTGTTGAAATAAAATATCCCCAGCTGTGACTTGAATTTGAGAATTGGCGTGCGGGTGGATTGTAAAATTAGGAATATGGGGTGTAAAATGACATGTTCCTAACTATTACGCTTTTTGGTAAAATGGCAGAAAATTGTCAAACGGCTGTGCAACATGGTGCAGAACTGGATGTTGTTTTATTCAAATTCCCCATGATTAGCTCAAGCGAAATATACATATATTATGGCAGTTACCAGTAAATCACAATGTTTTTGACACATAACTAGATTTTTGCCAAAGGTTGACATGAAAACAAAAGGGGATTGAAAATGGGGATTGCCATATGTCTGCTCCAGAATCTTAAACCAATCCTTAGAGAGAGGCTCGACTTGGGATAGAGAGATGGGTAACTGTCCAATACTGTTTGTGAGAATTCTTGCAGGTCATCCCCCAGTATTGAAATCTTGATTGTGTCATCACTGGTATATAAAGTGGATGCACTATGAGGAAAGAAAATGCTGCTGAAATTTGCCAACTGACAGTCACAAGGAAACACCAAAGGAGATTTACAGAGATTGTATCTGGGTGGATCTGCATTTTGCTGTGGAGGCCTAAAGGCTGCCTGGGTCCTATGGTGAAGAGCTGGGGATCATCCTTGCGAGTGACCAGAACCCTGTCCTGTCCTCCCAGAGGGCCCTGAAATGCAGCTGGCTTTCCTGAAATCTGAACAGAGGTTTTAAATGTAAGTAGGATTGAACCCTCTGAAACCAAAAAGTGGGGAATCTGCTTGCCTTCAATCCTTCCCTTTATAGTGGGCCGGGGGGGGAGGGGACAAGTGTGTAGATCATTGGCCTATTTAGATGAAAATATGAATTTAATTTATTCCTCTTGGCAGATCACCATGGGGTGAATTTTATTAAAATTCAAAATTAACAAAGCTCATTCCCAGTGTGTACTGAAAACTGTAGACTAATTTAATTGGGTAATTCTATAGGTCCAACTTCCACTAACACAACATTCTAAAATCATCCCAATTATTACTGTACAACTTCCCCAACACAGACCTTTCAGTGGGGGAAGGCTGAAAACAGACTGCTAAATCACCCTGTGCTTATTTTAAACCAAAAGTGTGGGTGAAATCCTAATTACCATATGCATTTGTGCCAATCTATAAACCAAACTGCTAGCCTTTTAAGCATGCAGAAAAATCTAAATTGCACAGCACTACAGATGTAAATTGCATGTCTTCATTGGCAAGTTTGATTATTTCTTGAAGTGAAATATGTATAAAGTATTGTGATTTGTGTTTTTCCAAACCAATTTATGTGATTTATTTGTGTACAAGATGTTTAATTGTGATCCCCAAAGAAGGTAATCTGTGTCATTTTAGTGTGATTTCTATTACTTATCTTTCAAATAAATACAAATATATTTCCTATACCCTGGCCTGGTTCTTGGCTCACTGTGGGCACGGGGGAGATTTGTGTGACTCTATATGAGTCTTCAGTAAGGCCAGCGATAAAAACACTTAAGCGAGTATTGCAGGGCTCCTTGATTGGGGGTGGAAAGGAACTCCCCAGGTTAAGGGTGCTCAAAATATAACGCAACAGTACCAATAATTTACTAATTTCTTGACAGTTTACTACAGCACGAAGATTTGCCAGATGGCTAGAAAGAGACTGGAACAATCGGGAAAGTTAATTGGCTTCAGTGGTTTCTCTCTTCTCTGTGCGTCTGTGTCTACTTTAGTTCATGTTTAACGATAACCCTGATTTTACTTTATTTTCCTTTTATTGATTGATATATGAATACGGGTTGACTATGTGTAAAGAATTAGGATAGATCTCGATTTTTGTAAAAGTGTGTAATAAACTGAATAAAATTAAAAAAATAATAATAATAATTTACTCCTTCCAAACTTCAGTGTTGCAACTCCACAAGACTGGCACAAGATAAGATGAGAAGGATGATAAGACAAACAAGACTGATTCTGTCTTGCTTTCCACTGTCTCAAACTGTCTTTTAGCTGTCCAGAACTGGATGTCTTCTCATTTTCTACATATCAATCCATCAAAAACGAAGGTTCTTCTCTTTTCCTCTTCTACTATCTCTTCCACTCCATCCACCCTTCTCTTTCCTTTTCTCCATCCACTTTTTCCTTTTCGCTTCCCTCTCCTTTTCCCTCCACATTTCTTCTATTGCTCGCCGCTGCCACTATGTGCTATTTAACATTCGCTGTGCTAGTGCTTATCTTTCCTTTCATGCCACTGAACTTCTCTTTTCCCTTGTCTTTTCCAGTATTGACTATTGTTCATCTTTATTGCTCAATCTTCCTGCCTGTCATCTCTTCCGTCTTCGTTCAATTCATAATTCCTCTGTTCGCCTTCTTTTTTCTTTACTCCTCTATTACATCTTCCCTACCTTCAAATTCACTACTTTCTTTTGAATCCCATCTCTTGTATCACTTTATTTCAATTGTTTTCAAATGCATCCATGGGCTGGCCCCTCCTTACCTTTCCTCTCTACTCTTGTTCTATGTCCCCTCAGACTCCTTGTGATCTCAGAATCTATTTCTCTTGATTGTTCTAAGCCCCCTTGCGCCTCGTCTCATTTCCCCTCTTTTCTCTTTTGTCTCCCAAACACTGGAATGCTCTTCCTTTTTCACTTTACTCATCATCTCCCCAAAATGTCCAGTCTAATCTTAAGCTGTATCCTCTTTCATCTTTACCCTCTTAAAACTCTGTGTTTTCATTGCTGATGTAATTTCTAATCATTTATATCATTTTGCATGCACTGCTTTTTGATTCTTTTATTGTTCAGCGCCTTTGGTGAAAGGCACTTTATAAATTCAATAAATACAAAATAGAAATACAAAAACAAGACACAGGTTCCATGATAGATGCAAATATTTGAGTTCAGGCTGGATAGTAAAAGTAATGACTTGAACAACGTATTACTCGTAGAGCGTTTTGAAGCATTTTTCACCATCGCAAGCAATGAAACAGCTCTGTTGTCTTTAAACCTTATCTGAAGTTGCAGAAATTGTTTGCATTTCAGAAACAACTAGCAGTTGCGTCTCTTAATTTGCTAATGCTAGATAAATATTTGTTTGGATTCTCCTCATTGTCCTGGAACATCCGACCTGCAATCTAATTTAATTGCATTGATGGGTGAGCAATCAGATTAAGGGGACGTGAGAGGCCTTTCTATAGACTGTAAAAACTGTGACAGAGACAGCGCACAAGGCGACAGAGGTAGGATGTGAGAATCAGCAAAACCTACATCTCATGGCCTATGGAGGTTGGTGGACATACCTATTGGACACTGGTTTAAAAAGACATTTTAAAAAACGTATGAAGCTTTGCTAGAAATAATCCAAAGAGTAAAAGGTATCTTAGATAGATAGTATATTTACATTCATCCTACTAATCTCGGCTGAAATTCCGAGGCGAGTCTTTCCAGAAACCACAACAAAAGACAAGCAGCAGTGTGCTCAGTAACTCTCTCAACAATGAAAAAAAGTAACTCCGCCCCTCGAAATGTTAACTTGTATCAGGCAAGTGCATCAGCGCATGGGGCCAAGTGCTCAGTGAGGAAACTCTGTGATCAACTCACTGAAAAGGGAATGCTAGTATAAAAGCCTGAGGGGTGGCAAAGGACCATCACCTGAAATGAAAAAATGTGTACATTACATATTGTACGGTGTCAAGCATTTCAAGTTTCCACAGCTCATTTGTGTGAACATGTGAGGATCAGCGTCATCGAGGTTCGTGGTATAGGTGGGGAAAATACAAACAAGTCTGTGCAGAGAGATGTCACAATATCAAACTATATCACACAATGTATTCGTAGTAAACACCCGATACAAAGATAAAGGAATCGAAACAGGATCAGATAATGGATGGATTATCTTACGACTGATCGACTTTACTTACCTGGCTGGCGGATATTGTGACATCTAAAAGAAGTCATCTATCAAAAGGGCCAGGGAAGTAGCCCAAATATAGCCTAGCTCTCTCTGGCTGTGAAAAGAAAATATCACTATGCAGCCCGAGCTTTGAAATAGACACAGAACATGTACCATGGTACAGAAGTCCTGATTGGGAGAAAATTAGTTAAAGAAGCCACTATTGGATTACACCAGCGTAATCATGAAACAAGAAATAACAATCAGTTTGGCCTCATTGCAAGTCTGGTGGTAACCCAACTGTGCTACCGTTGGGTTGCGGCCTGACTCGTAACACTGTTTCCGTCGCCTGAGATCCCGGTGCCACCGGAACATTACAAGTCCCAGGGGGCCACGATATCAGGCGGCGGAAATTCTAAGTTTGCATTCCCATAGTCCCACAGGGACACAGTGCTTCAGTCCCACAGGACTCCATGGGAACAGGGACACTGAAGCACCGGCACTGTTGCTAACAGTGCTGGTGCTTCCCTGAAAACTCTGCAGGTTGTGCAGTTATGTCCGGAGAGTCAGACCTGCCGGGTGCTACGGCCCCCACCTGCTAAGTTGTAGTGTGGCGGTCCGGAAAGGGTGTCAGTATGGTGCGACCAGCACCCTTATTTCCAGACCGCCACACTTGTAATGAGGACCGTGTTGCTGATTATGCCACAGCATTTAAAGCTGTTATACAAACCACAAAGTCAGCTTTATCGCACCCATTCGGTCTCTTCTTGGTGATTTTTTGGTGGCTGTGCCATGAAAATGCGCCAAAGCCAAAAATGGACATACACTTTATATGAAATTCAGAATGCTCAATTTTAGAAATACCACATTTTTAGCACAACGCTAAAGCCATCATATTAATGATATAAAGTACTTTCCTTTCTACTGAGATTAATGAAGAGGGCACATTGTTCTCGAAGTCCAGTTACATTCGTCGGGATAAGGCTTCCATGTAACACTACCTTCTTGCGCCCATGTTGTGATTCATTCAGAATACCGAACACATTTTGCAAATGCACAAACTGCATTTGTCTAAGTGTAATGGAATTAGTGAAGAAGTAATGTGCTTCCATTGTTTTTGCGCTGCTGCTATTTCCATTTGACGCATAATTCAATCTTCACACGTTCAAGCTGAGTTAGTTTTCATGTGCACAGTGTATTGTTTCTGTAGGTACTGCATATGGAGTGACCTCAGATACACCCTCACATCCTCACCACACACTTGAGTTGCATGGCGGTTTGCATACTTGTTTATAGGAAATCTTTGCATCCTGAAAACATCAATATGATTAATTACAGCATTGACACTGAAAAATGTTGCTTATTCCCGATAAAAATTGCAAATTCATAAGGATAGAAGGCACCACAGAGACAAGATTAACATTTTAATGATTCATAAAAGAAAATAGCAAAGCAGCTTCTTTCTGCAGGATGGGATTATGCTGGTTGCCCTGGAAGCCCGGGGTGAAAGAGATCAGTCTGTAAGTAGCGTTATCAAAAAACACTTAAACTTTAACAGTCAGATTGTCTAGTGTTAGGAATTTAATGCGTGCTGCAGTGCTACTGAGGAGAAGCTTCTGGTGTGTTGTGACGTGGGTGCAAGAATAAATAGAGGTCCCGCCCAGGCACAGGCAGGAATCCTCTGTAGCTATGACACCAGTCTACGTGTCGTTATTGGGCTCCAGGGTGCAATCCCAGGAGAACCCAACAACTGGCGATGAGGTGGGACCAGAGCCCACAAACCCACTCGACATGACGCTCCACAGCAGTGCTTGAGGTGGCAGACACCAGCAGTAACGTGTGGTAGCCCGCTGAGGCTGAAAACAGCTCAGTTTCCATGGCAGTCAGGAGGCCGAGTGTAGCGTGCACGCACCATGGTGCCGCTGCACACGTTTGCTGCGCCACTTGTGGCACTACTGAGGAGGCGCTCACAATGCTCCCCATGGAACATCAACCACAGTGAGGACAAAAGACAAAAGAAAAAGCACCAGGTACTTCAGTCCCAGCAATGTGTGGCCAGCTAACTCAGCCCCCTCTGATAGACTCCCTGACCATGCAGTGGCCCTCATACATGGGGAACTGGTGGATGACCTGGTAATGGGGGTTAGGACCAAAAGGACACCTGCAGATGCCGAAGCTTGCAGCCTTGGCTGGATGCTTCTGTGGCTGAAATAGGGTGTCAGGCACAGTGAAAGCATACCCAGAGCCGGGTAACAACAAAGGGGCCACCCAAACATGGAGACTGACTGGGAGGATGATGGGATGCCCACGTCCCACTCCATCATTGGGGCAAGTGCACACACGGAAACTTCCAATCTCACAGGTAGGGTGAAGGGAAAACTGAGGGATTTTTCAGGGGCCCATCTTGTGGAATTTAATGTCATTGGAGCGCTGGCGATGCTACGACCAAGATGGGACATGTGGATGGAGAGGCTAGAGATGTTCTTCGACACGTCTGGGGAGGATGATGACCAGACAATGAAGGCAATGCTCCTTTTCTATGCAGGGAGTCAGGTGCACCAGATCTTCAAGTCCCTGCGATGAGTAGACAATTCATATGTGGTGGCAAAGAATGCACTCCAGGCCTACTTTTGCCCCATGGTCAATTGGGAATACGAAAGGTTCAGGCTGCGACAGTTGCACAGGGACTGGATGGGGTCATTAGACACATACCACTCATGACTTTGGTAATGAGTGGCCTGTAATGTCCTGCCATCTCAACAATGAGACTGAAATTCACGCCCAGATCATCCAACGTTGCGCGGTGACTGTCCTACAGCAACAAACCCTAAAGGAACCTGATGTCCTGCTGTGGCAGATTCTGGAGCTAGGCCGGTCACAGGAGCTGTCATCATCTCGTGCTGCACAGATGGAAGAGGACTCCAAGGCAGGCTGGGTCGAGACGGTGTGCGCAGTAACAGAGAGAAGAGCACAGAAGCTGAAGGGACGACTCTCGCGAGGAGCAAGAAGGTCCAGTGGGCCGACTGAAGGTGGTGAGCAAAAGTTGTGCGAGAACTGCGGGTGTCCAACCACTCAAAAGCCATCACTTTCATGCCTGGAGGGTGCAGTGGACGTTAAGGATGCCTTCTTTGTGTCGGCAATCTGCTTAGGTGCCATGAGCACTTGACACAAGCCACGGTGCCTGGTATCTGTGCTGGTTGTGGACATGCCAGTGGTCATCGATACAGGTGTAGAGGAGGTCCCAAGTATGGCCCGCACTCCAACTGTCCATTTTGAAGTACCAGTAACGTTCACATCAAAGTATGTGACGTACGAGGAGCAAATAAACCAGCACAGAGCCGCAGTGGGGCTCTGTCCAGTACCTATCAGAAGAACCGCACCCATTGAGGTACCTACACCTAAAAAAACTTGGACAGTAAAGTACCCATTGAGAAAACCATATCAACAAATGAAACGGAATGAAGGTTGTCTGAGTACAGTCCCTGAAGAAGCCAAAAAGGTCTTAATGGAAGACGAATGGTGACATCACAAGAACCCGGACTGACTCACATATAGAAGATATGACGACCTGCGAATGACGAAAAGAGACGAAACGCCATGAATAAGGGACCTCACAAACCTAAAGTGAAAGGACGACGTCAAATATAAAAAGCTTATGCCTTGAGCACGATGAAGATATTCAGTTAGTTTAAACGTGTACATATGCTTGGAACAGCAAGAAAGCTAATAAAATCATGCGGCTTGCTATGCTTTGTAGTAAGATAGATTGAGGCCAACAGTAGCTACAATTAATGAAGCAAGGAACAGAATATCCTGCTCAGGAAGGTCAAGATAAGAAGCAGAAGGCAGGTGGTGGACAAAACGAAAATCAAATACATGAATTACATGGAAAATGAAACAGTTTTACGGTGTCTAAAACACGTGACCAGCTGAGCGAGAAGAAAGGGGACTTTCACACCTACACATGGGAGAGTGCCATGCAAAGATATCAGAAGTTTTCCAGACAGAGATGCAGGCTTAAGGCCAACCACAATGAAATAATTGACACATGACAACCGAAGTAATGATTGATTGAGGCAAAAATTGGAGAAAGTCTGGGGGAGCTGACGTGCACCCTGCACCTGGTCGACCATTTTGCATGCTGCTAGGCAAAGTGGAAAAGTATGAGTGGGGTTGGTGCCAACCCAATCATAATGGACCAAGAAATCTAGGATCCTATAGTTAGTAGAACCAATGGGAGTTGTACTTTTAGTGACCTCTACAGTAGCCATTTATAAGGTAGGGCTTAGATGCCCCACCTGACAGTACCCAATCCCCTCACTCCGTTAGCATATACAGATATAGTACCTATATTAAACCTACCTTTCTAGAACCAATAGAATTGCATGCAACATTTTAAGCATTATACGTTAGTGATGACGAGTTTTTTTGTATAAATGATGTGTTTCTTATGAAGTTTGTTGGAGTTGTGAAGCTAGAAGGAAGATCTAGCAACTGCTGATATTCATAAGACTCCCCGTTTTTTGTACTTGTCATTAAACGGACTCCCTTTGCCAAACCATTGAGTTGTCATTATTGATTTGATGCTAGAGTATTAATCTGCATCCCCATCCATCTCACAGGTGCTGCTGTTCCATCTTAAAGTGCTATTAGGCAACCCACAGCTTTATGGGCCGGTTGGGGTCCTAGTGCACACTTGATAGCAGAGATAGGATGGTTTATCGATTATCGGTTAGATAATACACCCATTCACCATCGACATAAAGTAACTCTGGGTCCTCGGTAATATCACAAGTCCTTTTGCTATCCAGCTAAGTAAACCGAGAAGCTCCCCGTGGACAGTGGTTAGAATAAATTATAAAACCTGCAGGTTAAGGTCTGAAGGAACCTGTGCTTTCCCCCACAAACCCCTTACCACTTCTACGAGCAGCCGATCGGGTGAACGGGAGGAGAGGCGGTGACAAAGGTGGTGATCCCTAGCATCCAGAGAAGAAACATGCGAATGGTGAGTGAAAAAGACTGAACGTTTTGGCAAAAAGTGCATGCCTTAGAACAAGTAAGGGAAGGTAACGGAGGGAGGCGGGAAATAAAAATACAGTTGGAAGTAGAGTAGAATGTATATATAAAAGGGGAAGGAAATAGTGACTTGATGGTGACCGAGCATAGAGGAGGATACCAGGAGGATACCAGAGAAGAGAGAGATACCGTGGGGACACCCGAGAAGAGAGGATACGCCCAAATTCCTACGCTTAATATAGCGGATACGAGAAGCCTGCATCTAAAGAACTGAATAAAATATGAATAACTAGAACACCAAAGTGGTTAAAGACGTTTTCATTTAAAGGGATGGGCTTACACCCCATGTCAGGGTAAAATTTAGGGGCAGAGATTTGTGTAGCCGGCGGGAGTCTGGCTAGTCTGTCAACGTCTGTCTTCTGTGTTGTTTGTTGTGACATCATAGGATGAAATTTTTCCTTTGAGGAATTAGCATGAAAATTACGCGATTGTTTAGCTGTAATATTGTAGGATACGAATTGATGCTTGTTGTTTGAAAAAGAAAGTATAATTTTTGTGAAAGAAACAGGACTGGAGCTTGCAACGATTGGTGCTCGCTCATATTGTTGAAGTTGTCTAAAGAAACGGAAAAGCATAACAAGTGTTATATAAAGAGAAGGTGAACAGATTTAAGCATGGAAGACATGACACCATTAATACACTTGTGCAAGCAGTTGCCAAAACACGCAACAAAGCTGAAAAAGTACAGTGCAGAATGGCTTCTCCAACGACCCAGAAACCCTTGCCAAGAACTACGATTCTGCTATCACGGCAGCAATCAATGCTATCGCCCCACTTAAACCACGCAAAACCAAACCTACCAGCCACACCAATGCTTGGTTCACCCAAGACCTTCTCAAATTGCCCACAGACAAAAGAGCAGCACTAGCTCAATGGCAATCATCCCGTGATGATAAAGACAAACTTAACTTCAAATCCCTCGCAAATGAATATAAGAAAGCCATCATCAAAGCCATTGCCAAATCATTTGAAGATAGAATCTCCATGGCCAAATCAAACACCAAGGAAATGTTCGCCGTATTCAGGGAACTCGAGACCCCTACACCCACCCCCCAAAACTTCACCAAAGATAAAGCATGATGTGATGACATCCAAACAGCCATGCGCAACAAGATCAGCTCTCTCCAAGCCAGAATTCTGAAAACCAAACTAGCGCTCACCACCCCCTCCCCCCCCCCAATCCCACCCTCTCCTCACCCACAGAAGCCCCCCCTACCTTCTCATTCAAAACCATTCAGGAGAAAGACATGATCAACATCATGAAAAACATCAAACCCTCCAATTGCAAAGGAGATCCCTGCCCCTTCTCCATCATCAGAGACTGCGCAGACACCCTTGCTCCTTTCCTAACAACATTTGTCAATGCCTCCTTCACCACAGGGAAAGTCCCCTCATGCCTCAAAGAAGCATGGGTCCGACCTCTCATAAAAAAACTTACACTTGACCCCACCTCCCCCAACAACTACGCCCCATCACCACAGTCCCATTCCTCCTCAAGATTCTAGACAAGGCAGCCTACCTGCATGTCCAGTACTTCCTCGAAGAGCATAACCTCCTAGGACTGAGAATATCTGGCTTTCGGCCTAGGCACAGGACAGAGACCGCCCTACTCAACCTCAAAAATCAAATGGATGACGCAAGGGACCAAGGCAAACCTGTCCTGCTCCTCCTCCTCGATCTCTCTGCAGATTTCGATCTTGTAGATCACGACATCCTCTGCCATCACCTCACTTCCACAGCCAACTTCTCCCAAGAAGCTACCACATGGATCACCTCCTTCCTCCAAGGTAGGATCATGCAGGTCTTCTCTGACCTAGCCACTGCGTCACCCACCATCATGCTATGTGGTGTGCTCCAAGGCTCCTGCCTCTTCCCTACCCTTTATAACATCTTTACCCACCCCCTCTTCCTCATCCTTGACGCCATGGGCATCTCCTACACCAACTACGCTGACGACACTCAGATCCTTCTCACATTAACAGGTGACTATGGCACTGACTGTGCAACTCTCAACAACATATATAGCACAATCCAAATGTGGATGGCCATCAACGGCCTTTGCCTTAACTCTGACAAAACTGAGCTCCTACTCGTAGGATCCCCTGACACCCTCAAGAAACTTGACGCCCAGTTTAGCCACTTTACCATTGACTCTATCAGAATTCCAGTACTGGACATGCTAAAAACACTAGGCGTCTATCTAGACTCTAGCTTATCTATGACCAGACAAGTAAACGCAATCGCCTCCTCTGCGGCTTACCATGCAAAACTCCTCAATGCAATCAGGCCTTTTCTGTCAAAAGACACTTGCACCAACATAGCCAGAGCCATAACTGGTTCCCGGCTAGACTACTGTAATGCTCTCTTCCTAGGGACCTCTAACAAAAACCTTGAGAAGCTGCAAGTAATCCAGAATAGCGCCCTGGTGCTGCACAAGGCATTGCCAAGAGAGAGCACATCACAGCTGCCAGGAAAGCGTCCCATTGGCACCCCATAAAGGAAATAATTATATTCAAAGCGCTAAGCATCACCCACAAATGCGTCCACCTCTCAGCCCTAGCGTACCTATCCCAGAGAATCCACCCGGTCGCCTCCACAAGACCCACCAGGACACCCTATGCCAATATGCTCTCCGTACCCAGGGTAAAAAGAGCTAGAGCAGGTAGCGCCAGTATCCCCTACCTTGCTGCTTTACATTGGAACACCCTTCCCACCTCTCTGCGAGCTGAACCCTCACTGACTGCTTTCCGCAAAGCCATGAAAACTACCTTGTTCACCTAACCAACCCCACATGTTTAACCTCTCATGACTAACATGTATGATGTTCTATGGTGTATGATGTATTATGGTGTATGATACTCCCTGTCGCTTAACACAGGATCCTGCCTTACTGTAATCCAAGGCACAACCTGTACCTGTAACTAAGTTCCCTTACAAGTAACAGCGCCACAATGCCCCTGGGCTGCCTGCACGCTATATAAATGTAATAAATGAATACATTAAAGGAACTGCAAACAAAATGTTTATGCCATGGCCCCAAGGTGGATCGCTGTCTAAAATGGCCCTGCAGCACATGACGACATAGTTGCATCGCACATACACTGGCAAAAGGTTAGACAAACGCTTAGCTAGTTTAGAGCTTTGGAAGATGTATCAAGAGGATAAGGAGGAGATGTCAACCATAGATTGGATACTTAACGTATGCACAGAGGGGGGTGATACGCCTTCCGCACCACCCACCCAAGCCGAAACAAAAAGTGAAGTCAGCAAACACGAAGCATGGTACTCGCTAAGGGAATTTAAAGCAGCCTAGGGGTATAGCAACCAGGCATATGAGTCACCTACACAAAGTAGTGACAAAAATCCAGATAAAGACAGAGATAGAGATATCACCTCCAAGGTCCAGAGAGACAAATAGAGGCATGAGAACGAGAGAAAAGACCAGGCACATGCAAGTGAAAGTGAGAGGCCCCCAACACTGCTGGCAAATCACCCAACAGGGTCAATAAAGGTACATCCCAGGAGGGAATAAGACCAAGTAAGAGTGTGGTTAAAGGCTTTTTGTCTAAAGTAAGGGCAAACAGAATCTACTCTGCTCACGCCGAGAGCGCTCTGCAGAAAACATGTTACAAATTGCTTTTATACAGTTTTATCATCATCGAACAGAGGGAAGGCAATTCTATGACAACAGACAGAGAGAGAGAGCTAGAGAGATAGAGAGAGAAAGAGAGAGCGAGAGAGATAGAGAGAGAAAGAGAGAGAGAGAGAGAAAGAGAGAGAGAAAGAGAGAAAGAGAGAGAGAGAGAGAGAGAAAGAGAGAGAGACTGTCGACGAATAACTACATAATAAAACATTTCTTTGATTCGAGATTCTCTTACTCGTGGTCGTGCAAGTTGTGGCTAAAGGTCTATATAATGCTAGCCAGGGGCGACTAACTTCTATATTATACTTTTCTGTCATCATACATGTAATTACATTCAGCTTTGTCGAAAATGAGGTAGCATTGTGTGAGTATATACAGCTCTACATTTCATTAACCATTGTAATATCGCAATTAATACTGTGAACGTTTCGGCATTATAAGTTGTCATATATTTTGCCTTCAATACAGCAGGTTAGCATAGGAACTTCCAGTTACACACGTATATGTATTTACTTTGCTTACTCATAGGGCTTCTTAAGTTATCTGCAGGTTTATACTATTTCGCACAAGAAGAGAGGGCATAGTTACTTTTATCCATGTCAAAGGAAAGACAGGTTCACTGGTTTAAGAGTCTTTTTACGTGTTGACTTTGCCCTAGAGTGCACAGGGATTATGTTTTTATGGCCAAGGTCTGTGGGTACGGGGCAAGTTTACAGAGACAGAAAGCCCCTGCTCTGGCCTTTGTTCTGAGCCGCATCTGAATTAATGAAGGGAGTCGGACGGCAAATGATACAGTGTGGGTTTTGTTGCATTCTTGCAGCCAGACTTCTCATGGGAAGGGAGTTGCTGTGTGGACGGCAGGGCGAGGAGATGGGGGAGAGTCTTGCTTACTGTGTGCTCTTGCTGTGGCTGGATGCAGGCAGGAGTAAAACTTTGATAGTCCTTCGGTATTGCAAATGGAGTCTGTGATTTTCAAAACAGAGTTTTGGTCACCCCTGGTTTTGCTATACAAGGGTGTGCGCAGGGGTATTACAGCACCCAGAGATATTCCCATACAAAAGGGGTCATGGTTCCCGAAGGTGTTCCCACACGAGTGCCTCAGGCCCGGGGCCCGGGTCCTGAAGCAGCCGTGGCTGGGCCCATCTGGGAAGCATCGGCATAAGGGAGGGGGGTCTCAAGTGCCCCCTCCTTCCACTCACAAGTAAATCTCTCAATACAGAGAGAGAGTGCAAAAGATGGAAAGGAAATGAGGATAGAACTGATGAGTTAGCATTCAGACAGAACGAATGGATGGGAGGTCAGATTGTATTGAAACTCGATGGTAAAGGCATTGATGACATGAGACAAAAAGGGAAGTCAGACGATTTACATAGAAAGGAGAAGGAAAAGGAAAAAGGATTGAGAGATGAAAGGATCAGGAAAAAAGATAGGCAGAGACAGCAGCAGTTGTATCGCAAAAAGCAAGAAAGACAACACGATCATAAACAGAGAACAGCTAATGATCAGGACAGGCAAGAACAAAGGCGAATAGAAGATGAAGAGCAAAAGATACGGGAGAAAAGAATGAAGAGAGAAAGGGATGAGGAAATGCAAAGGGCAAATGAACATAGAGATGCAAAGAAAATGGAAGAAGATAGGGTCAGAGATGAAGCGAGGAGGCGCAGAGAATTTGATGGTGACGTAAAACGTAAATGAAGACAGAGAGAACGCGATCTTGAATATCTGGAAAGACAGGTTAAAAAACCCGATCCAGTAGTAGATTGAGAAGACATCGAATAATTATTTCCCGAGTACGATTCAGTACAAGACATGTCTAGGGCAAATATCAAGGATGACTTTGACACCAGAAACATCTGAGAGACGATCGATAGGATGTATGATGAAATGGGGCTAGAACAATCACCCCAAGGGGAAGGAGAGGACGAGCGCCTGGAGAGCACTCAGCTGTACGATGCTGAGGACGCCTCCCGAAGTAGTAGAAATAGAGAACTGTCCCTAGACAGGTTGACAATCAATAGGAAGGAGGAGGATGAGGGAAGTTGGGCACAGACGAAATTAGACACCGAAAGAGAGGAACATGAGGAAAAGGAGGAAGTGAGGAGACGCGAAAAACACTTCTCCGGGAAAAAGGGATAAGATGGTCAGATTCTAGTGGGTCTGCACCTAGGGCATAAGAGTCAGCAACACAGTCAGACCGACACTGTGAAGATACTGGTGGGGGGTGTCTGTACTTCCGCTCTCTATATGGTAGAGGAGAGGCACAGAGGACCCCAGCCAAGATTCTCTATTATTGGTAACATAGTCGAGCAATCAAGGCCTAGCTTCTCAGGAGGTGATGCAGGCTGGTTCTTAAGTACAGTGTAGTCCCCAAACTCCCACAAAGGAATGTCCACACACTGTATTACTGAAAACACAGTCTTTATATAATTAATATTCAAAGGTATGTACACGATCACAATAACGCCTATTGTACTCAGAAATCAACAATGATAAATATATACAATTCTAAAGTGGCACCAACAATTTTATCAAATCCCATTAAAGTGCATCAACTGTACGGTTAAAATGTCACACAGATCAATAACGAGGAAACCAGCAATAGAGATAGGAAGGAACGTAAGATGGTTGAGACAATAGGCAGAATGCTGGTCTCTACCAAGAGACACAGTTCTGTGTGGAGATCCCCCCACCTGGGCAACCTGTAAAATAAACATATATAGCACACGCCCAGTCCATATATTGTTCAATAGCCTTATTTCCTCCTATAATGTTTTACCCCCAATGTACCTGGTGGAGTAGAGTTCTTCGAAGATGCGTCGAAGGATCCTTTTTGAGTGACTCCCTTTAAAGCAGGAGCCACAGATCGTCGAGAGGCGTCGAAGATTGTGAACTTGTCGTTGACGGCGGCGATGAGAAGTTCAAGAGTGCAGAGACCCCGGTGTCAATCCAGGCGGTGCTCCTCAGCGACGTCCTGCGAGGATCAGATGTGCGGGGCACCTCTGCGACAGATTGTTCAGGACCGCAAAGAGTTTCAGAAGAACTGTGGCCCAGCAAGGGCGTCGAGTCGTCCAAGTCTTTGTGGCCTTCAGGTGGCAGGAAACCCACCGGCGGATTCTCCTCAGCGCGTTGGTCGTCCTCGACTTTCTCCGGCGGGACAAAGCGGTCAACGTTGCGGGCAAGGGAGTCCTTGGATTCAAATGTTCTTAGGCAAAGGAGCGGGATGCTCCGGTCGTCGGCGGCACGGCGTCAAGCGGTCCCAAAGGCTGGGCAACACAACTTCAACGGGCCTCCAGCGGTTACACAAACCTGCGAACCCTGGTCGACGGCAATGGACTTTGACAGTGGCGAAGTCCGGGTGCTTTGCTTCGTTCTCCTCAGCGGTCCCGTCTCGGGTCTGCAGCCTTTCGAGGGTCTGACTTCCAGGTAGCTTCGGCGAAGGTTAGCGGTGCTCGACGGTCCCTTTGAGCACAGGAAGAGGGCGCCTTACCGGGTCCTCTCTCGGATCAGTCCTTGACAAGTTCAGATCAGGTCGAAGCAAATGCAACAGAAAGTCTTCTTCTTCCAGCTGGGCGTCGAGGATCAGCAGTTCCAGTTACTCTTCAAGTGTAGACACAGCTTCTGAACGATTTCCAGTGGTGAGAGGTCCCCAGATATACTATCTTGTCTCTCATCCACACTGCTGGGTCACTCTCAGCAGCCAATCATACAGAAGGGCATTCATGCATTCAGTCAGCCAATCAGGCAAACAGTGCATTCAGGCCATCCTCCTCCCTCTCCAACATTCACAACAAGGAATGTGGATTGGGACAAGTACTCAGCCATTCAACACTGCACACTGCATTCAGGCCAGTTTCAGGCAGGGCTGTCTCAGTCTTTGTCTCTCATACCAGGAACCAGACAGCCACAACAAGAAGTGCATATTGGGCACACACTCCATTCACCCAGGTCCCACCCACAGGGGTTACCCACAACATACAGTCACTGGGAAGGCTCCAGTCAGTCTGGACTGGACTTCACAACAACACCATATATGGAATTTCCACCCAACAGCCAGTCAGGGGGAAGGGACTGAATCAGGGCTTCCCAGGACTTTGGGAAAACAAGGTAATAGGTAATAGAAAGCAAGAGGCCACAGGGGCCATCTTGTTTTCCATCAGGAATCAACTGATTCCAATGGCAGGGCCTGGGGATCAGCAGAAATGGAGGATACTCAGCACACCTGTCAAAGTCAGCATGGAGCTGCCGCCAGCCCATACCCTTCTCTGTGGGCCACCCACAGGTGCCCAAAAACATACACTAGGGGCACAGGGTTGTACCCCCACCCGTGGGTGCCGTAAGGGTATCCCACGGGTCTGTTCACCAAACCAAAAGAGAGAGAGCTGCACTGCCAGGAGTCCCACATGAACTCCTGAGCGGAAAATATGACAGAACACACGATAAAAAGGCAGTAAAGGACAAGGATACAGAGGTCCTGTCCCTCCGATGCATTTCCAGCATCACAGACACGAAGAAGTATCTTACGGTTAGAGGGGGTGTCGCCACCACCCTATGTGAGCCTACTAAGGACATTACCAGGTAGGCGGCGGTGCAGGAATATTACTCCTGCAATAGATAGAAAAATGATAAGAGAAGAGAGGGAGGGCTATGCATCACAATTTCCGTTGCTCGAGAAAGGAGGAACGAGACCATAGTATATTCCATGGCCACACATGGATCGGGAAAACCTGAAAAATAAACTTCGAATGTTAACATCGAAGCCGGAAAGTAGATACATGAGCTGGAAAAAATGACGGGAGTGAACACGTTAGCTATAGGGGATATCAAGGGTCTTTTAATTGCCATACTTGGTGATAGAGCTGACGATGTGTGGACAAGTGCAGGTTACATGGCACAACCACAGTTAATACTGCGCATGATAGAGCCTCATTTAACAATTGCAGAGCCGCGGTATGGAAAGCATTACGATTGCTAAATCCAGATACTTCCGACATGGGAGCTTTAATGACACGTAAAATGAAGGAGTCAGAAGACCCTTTGCTTTACATTCAGAATTTCCAAGATGTGTGGGTGCTCGAAACTCGTGAATTTTGGGGGAAATCTATACCCTTGTTTTACCATATATTATGCCAAGGGCTGCCAGATCAGGTACAGAAGCAGCTCAAGAAATTGGTAGGGATCGAGGCCAAACCATGGTCTGAAATACAGCTGACCATAGCGCACTATTGCAGACTACTGCAGGAAAAGAATCACAAAAAAGTGGCTGCACAAAAACCCAAAGAGGCAAAATGAGTGCAGAAAAAATTGTAAAAATATGCCATTGATGTGGAAATGATAACTAACACAGATGGGTCAAACATACAGCAGGGTAATAATCCACAGCAGGTTACTCAGGGCAATAGTGGGATTCAGTTACTCAGGGCAATAGTGGGTTTCACCCCAGAGGGAGAGGATTTAGAGGAAGAGGATGGCAGAGCAATCAGGGAGGCTTTCAAAACAATCAGGGAGTGTAACGCTCACCTGATTCTCGCAGAGGCGCCGGTCTTGACTGGGCGACTATCGTATCTTCAAAGGTGAAGTGTAGCACCCGGTTGGCTCTTTGGGCTGGACCTCTGTGCACTGTATGCCTGACGTGTAGAGTAAGATGTCTGCAGATAGAAAATATGGGGTTAATGAACTGGGGTTATTGGGGTGTCCCTATCTCTTTCCTCTTCTCCTCTCCTGTAGACCCCCAAAGGTTAACGCTCTCACCTTAGGTAAGTGAATGCCGAGCTCTCCATCTGCCTCAGGGCAGGGTGCTGTAACCAGTTTCTTCACTGGATAGGTAGCGCAGGCCTCTTGACTTCAGAGGACTGCTGTCCGTCGTTTACTGCACGAACGGTAAGTTTCGAGTCATTCAAATGTCTTTAAAGTCTTTAGTAATGATGTCTCTTGTTTTGCAGGGTTCCGGCGATGGCGGATGACGGGCTGAAGTGAGTTGAAGATGGAGCCCGTGTGATGAATAGAAGCGCCTGGAAGCACGTAACTAAGCGCTTGTTGCCTGCTTCACTATGCGCTCTAACTGTCTTTTTATTTTGCAGGTACGAGTTCGGAGCGGCTGCAGGGTGCCGGAATACCCACTGGATTAGATGTGGAAAGGAGTAATGGCACGTGAGTATTAAAGTTCCCCAATGTCTTTAAACGCACCTTGTTTTGTCTTTCAGATGCGGGATGCAGCGCCGAAGGCCTCCGGAGCGTGCGAAGAGTTGGTAAGCCTTTGCCTTTCAGATGCCGGAATGCTAACCTGTTCTTTCTTGTCTTTATAGGTGTTGCTGAAGACTGGATTCAGGATGGTAAGCCTTTGCCTTTCAGATGCCGGAATGCTAACCTGTTCTTTCTTGTCTTTATAGGTGTTGCTGAAGACTGGATTCAGGATGGTAAGCCTTTGCCTTTCAGATGCCGGAATGCTAACCTGTTCTTTCTTGTCTTTATAGGTGTTGCTGAAGACTGGATTCAGGATGGTAAGCCTTTTTCCTTAGGCCCAGGACCGGATGCAGAAGACACGATGAGCGTTCTGCTGCAGAGGTTGCAGAATAACGCAAAGCAAGATTCATCCACCGGGTGTGGTTTAAATAGCCTCCTGTAGTGCTTAGGTGTCTCCTTCCACAGCCACGCCCAAGTAAGAAAAGAGTTCCTGGTAAGAAAAGAGTTCCTGCCTTCCAGAAGAGTTCCAGTGTTCTGAATCTAGGGAGTGGCTCCAGCCCCACCCAACAGGAAAAGTAGTTCCAAACAGAAGAGGATCAGAGGCTCAACTGGCAGGCAAGTAAGCAGCATGGTCTGCTGAAGGTAAGTCCACCCAAGCATTATGAGCCCGGCGCTTCCAGCGCTGGGACTGGGCATATTTATGAGCCTGGTGCCACTGGCGCCAGGACTGGGTCCAAAAGGTCCCAATTGGGACTGGTTGGCACTCGGAACCTGGGTTATGGATCTGCTTCCAAGGGAGTTGGGAAAACCCTGACCTTTTGGAAGCAGAGATCATGACAGTACCCCCCCTCAAGGCCCCTCCCAAACCGGGCTTCTCCGGGGGTTTTGGCTTGTCAGGAAATGTTCGGTGAAATCTTTTGATTAGGCGAGGAGCGTGGACATATTCAGCAGGTTCCCAGGATCTCTCTTGGGGGCCGTAGCCTTTCCAGTCAATTAGGTAGAATAGTTTAGATTTGGAGATCTTGGAGTCCAGAATGCTTTTGACTTCAAACTCGAGTTCTCCATCCACTAGGATAGGTTTTGGAGATTTGGTTAGTCGGGTTTGAGGTTGCACGGGTTTTAATAGAGAGACGTGGAAGACTGGATGTATCTTCATGTGCGGGGGCAAGTCCAACTTGACCGCTACTGGGTTTACTATGGTAGTGATGGAATAGGGACCAAGGTATCTTGGGTTGAATGTGCGTGGCCCTTTTAGAGATAGATATTTGGTGGATAACCAGACTTGATCCCCTACTTGATAGTGAGGGGCTTCCTTCCGATGTTGATCTGCTCCTTTCTTGTATTGTTCTTTAGCCCTTTGAAGGTGAGAAACAGCTTCCTTAAAGGCTTGGGTGATTGTAGAATGTAGGTAGTCTACTGCTGGTGTTTCAAGATCTTGGAGGGGATCCAACTCCGAGGTTCGAGGGTGACTGCCGTACAAAAGAAAAAACGGGGTTTTCCCAGTTCCCGAATGGACAGAGTTATTGTAGGCATACTCGGCTATCCAAAGGATATCTTTCCAAGTTTTTTCAGTTTGTTGCAGCATGCAGCGTAAATACTGTTCCAGAGTTTGATTGGTCCTCTTGGTTTGTCCGTCGGTCTGAGGGTGGTGACTGGTCGATAGTCTCACATCAATTTGAGCCGACCGACAGCAACTTCGCCAAAAATGAGAAATAAATTGACTACCTCGATCCGAAATTAGAACCGAAGGAAAACCGTGCAGTCGGACGATGTTTTCGAGAAATTCTCGGGCCAGAGTTGCTGCTGTTGGCAAGCCTTTGAGCGGAATGAAATGCGCCATCTTGGAGAATAAGTCCACGATTACTAGAATCGTATTGTATCCGGAGCATGGAGGTAGATCGGTGATGAAGTCCATAGAAAGCGTATGCCAAGGGCGAGGTGGGATGTCAATAGGGCGTAAGAGGCCTGCTGGTCTTTCCTTTTGACTCTTGTTTTGGGCGCATACTCCACAGGACATTATAAAGTCTCTGATATCTTTTTTCCAAGACTGCCACCAGAAGTAGCGCTTGATCTTTTCTGAGGTCTTGGCTATACCGGGATGACCTTCCATTAAAGAGTCGTGATAACAAGAGATTACTTTTTTCTGTAAATCTGTGCTGGGTAGGTATAATCGTTCTTGGAAATACAATAAGTTGTCCTTTACTGCAAAGTCCTTTCCCTGCAGATGCCAATTCTGTATGTCTGCTGGAGTTACAAGTTGCCTGGATTTATCCTTAACTTCCTCTATGGATTCTGTGGCGATTACACCCAGAATTCTTTGTTCGGGAATGATTGGTACAGGTTTAGGGTTGACCAAGTGTTCTTCCACTCCCATCCGAGAAAGGGCATCGGCTTTACCGTTCTTTGTACCAGGTCGATAGGTAATTATGAAGTCAAACTCGGCAAAGAATAATGCCCAACGGAGTTGTCTAGAGGATTGGGCTTTTGCGGTCTTCAAATATTGCAGGTTTCGGTGATCCGTAATCACAGTAACGGTGTGTCGGGCCCCCAGCAGATAATGCCGCCAAGCCTTAAAGGCAGACTTGATAGCCAGAAGTTCCTTGTCAGTAATCGTGTAATTGATTTCAGGAGGCGAGAATTTGCGGGACCAAAATGCCACGGGATGCAACTGATTGGTTACTGGGTCCTTTTGTGATAGAACTGCCCCCATGGCAAGGCTTGAAGCATCAGTTTCCACGATGTAGGGGAGTTCGGGGCGAGGGTGTTTTAAGATTGGTGCAGAGATAAATTTAGTCTTCAAATCCTGGAAAGCTTGTTCCGCCTCGGTAGACCATTCAAAACGTTTGTTTTTCTTTAACACGGCAGTGATGGGCTGGACTATTCGAGAGAATTCGGGGATAAACCTGCGGTAAAAGTTAGCGAAGCCTAACATGCTTTCCACACCTTTTACGGAGGATGGTGATGGCCATTTGAGAACTGCATCGACCTTCTTTGAATCCATACGCACTCCGCCAGGTGACAATATGAATCCCAAGAATTCAACTTCAGTCACGTTGAAAACACATTTTTCCAACTTAGCGAAAAGTTTGTGTTGACGCAATCTTTCGAGGACCATTTTCACGTGTTTCCGATGTTCAGATTCCGATGAAGAATAAACGAGGATGTCGTCAATGTAAACAACAACACATACATCTATGAGCTCTCTGAGGACATCGTTCATAAAATATTGAAAGGCGGCCGGGGCATTGCAAAGTCCGAAGGGCATGACCTGATATTCAAATAGCCCATACTTGGTGCGGAAGGCCATCTTCCATTCATCGCCCTCTTTTACTCTTACCAAGTGGTAAGCTCCTCTAAGATCCAGCTTTGTATATATGCATGCTTTTCTGACTTGGTCCAGGAGTTCAGGGATCAAAGGTAACAGATATCTATTCTTAACGGTGATCTGGTTCAGGGAGCGATAATCGATACAAGTTCTAAGGTCTCCTTCCTTTTTTGGAACGAAGAACAAAGCTGAAGAAGCAGGGGACTTGGAAGGACGAATAAACCCATTTGCCAGGTATTGATCCAGGTATTGTCGAAGGTGAAGGTTCTCAGGCTCGGTGAGGGCATAAATTCTACTACAAGGAGGAGTAGATCCAGGTATCAGGTCTATCTGGCAGTCATAAGACCTATGAGGAGGTAGAGAGTTAGCCTGATCCTTCCGGAAAACATCTTGGTATTCTAGGTATTCGGGAGGTAACTGGGGAGTCTCTGAAGAAATTGCGGCCAGTGCAACACCAGGTGGAGGGTGACAAGTAGAGACACATTCTGGAAACTGGACCGTTCTTGCTCGCCAATCGATCAGAGGATTGTGTTTCCCTAACCAAGGTATTCCTAGAATAATCTGAAACTGAGGGGCCTTGATCACATCGAACACGATCTTCTCATGGTGTCCATCTTGACTTACTAGCGTCACCTCTTGAGTGGTATGCGTTACTGGCCCGGAGGCTATCTCCGTACCATCCACCGTAGTAATGACGTCCTTTACAGCCTTGGGACAAAGAGTTAGATTCATCCTCAAAACCATTTCATGATCCACATAATTGCCGATGGCACCGCTGTCGACGTAAGCTTCAATTGCATGTAATCGATCCGGATTATCAGGGCTAATGAGGACCATAGGTATCACGAAATGCGAGGTCACGGAACTGGTTTTCACGCTCGGCAAGAGGACCTCTATTCTTGTCGGGCGAGGTCGTTTCCCTGCTCAGAGTTTGTAACTTTGGTAACTGCAGCTCCTACTGCCTTCTTGGCAGGTTTCACCGGACAGTCTCGAAGAAAGTGCCCTGAGTTTCCGCAATATAGGCATAATTGCAACTGTTTCCTCCTTTCCCGCTCCCTTTGTGTTAGAGGACCTTTCAGACCCCCTATTTGCATGGGTTCCCCGGAGTCTACTCCTTTGGAAGGAGTTGGCGGTTTGGAAAATACTCGAGCATCAAACTTGGAACGATCGGCCTTCCTGTTCTGCAGCCTGTGATCTATTTGAACGACCAAGTCTATATAATCCGAACAGTCTTGTGGGGGATTCACTACTTGGGCTAAAACGTCTTTGAGCTCTCCACGTAGACCTCTATAAAACAGCGTAATCCTTTTGTCCTCAGGCCATTGAGTTTCCACTATTAGTCTATTGAAAGATGCAATATAAGCCAAAAGGTCTTGATTACCCTGTCGCAACGAAAGAAGCTCATTGTCCAAGGCCTGCCCTTGTGAATGTCTTGCGAACAGTTTTTTCATACTAAGCTGAAAGGCTTGAAAATCATGGAGAACCGGATCATCTTGATTAACTAGAGGGATCGACCAGTCTGCCGCATTGCCACTAAGGTACGAAAGTACAAAAGCTACTTTTGCTTGATCAGTTGGAAAGGCTGCTGGCCGGCATAAGAAGTGCAACTGGCACTGATTGATAAATACTGCAAACCTCTTTGGGTCACCAGAAAATCGTTCGGGCGGAGCCAGAGGTACATTCCCAGGTAAGTTGATCTGCACTGGATTCATAGAGGATGTTGAAGGAAGATTTGCCCCTGATGCGGGTAACGGGGTCTGTCCGGCTTGTGACTGTAGCACTTGTCTAGCAAGATTGTCTGTTCTCTCCTTGGAAATAATTAGTTCCCTTCTTAGAGCATTCGTTTCCTGACGAGCTGCATGCACTTCTGCCCTTAGTTCCCCAAGTAACCGGGCTAGGGGGTCAGTATCCGAGGTTTCCATAGCGCCTGGGCGAGAGTTTTGCGATAGGCTTTGCGTTCTGTAACGCTCACCTGATTCTCGCAGAGGCGCCGGTCTTGACTGGGCGACTATCGTATCTTCAAAGGTGATGTGTAGCACCCGGTTGGCTCTTTGGGCTGGACCTCTGTGCACTGTATGCCTGACGTGTAGAGTAAAATGTCTGCAGATAGAAAATATGGGGTTAATGAACTGGGGTTATTGGGGTGTCCCTATCTCTTTCCTCTTCTCCTCTCCTGTAGACCCCCAAAGGTTAACGCTCTCACCTTAGGTAAGTGAATGCCGAGCTCTCCATCTGCCTCAGGGCAGGGTGCTGTAACCAGTTTCTTCACTGGATAGGTAGCGCAGGCCTCTTGACTTCAGAGGACTGCTGTCCGTCGTTTACTGCACGAACGGTAAGTTTCGAGTCATTCAAATGTCTTTAAAGTCTTTAGTAATGATGTCTCTTGTTTTGCAGGGTTCCGGCGATGGCGGATGACGGGCTGAAGTGAGTTGAAGATGGAGCCCGTGTGATGAATAGAAGCGCCTGGAAGCACGTAACTAAGTGCTTGTTGCCTGCTTCACTATGCGCTCTAACTGTCTTTTTATTTTGCAGGTACGAGTTCGGAGCGGCTGCAGGGTGCCGGAATACCCACTGGATTAGATGTGGAAAGGAGTAATGGCACGTGAGTATTAAAGTTCCCCAATGTCTTTAAACGCACCTTGTTTTGTCTTTCAGATGCGGGATGCAGCGCCGAAGGCCTCCGGAGCGTGCGAAGAGTTGGTAAGCCTTTGCCTTTCAGATGCCGGAATGCTAACCTGTTCTTTCTTGTCTTTATAGGTGTTGCTGAAGACTGGATTCAGGATGGTAAGCCTTTGCCTTTCAGATGCCGGAATGCTAACCTGTTCTTTCTTGTCTTTATAGGTGTTGCTGAAGACTGGATTCAGGATGGTAAGCCTTTGCCTTTCAGATGCCGGAATGCTAACCTGTTCTTTCTTGTCTTTATAGGTGTTGCTGAAGACTGGATTCAGGATGGTAAGCCTTTTTCCTTAGGCCCAGGACCGGATGCAGAAGACACGATGAGCGTTCTGCTGCAGAGGTTGCAGAATAACGCAAAGCAAGATTCATCCACCGGGTGTGGTTTAAATAGCCTTCTGTAGTGCTTAGGTGTCTCCTTCCACAGCCACGCCCAAGTAAGAAAAGAGTTCCTGGTAAGAAAAGAGTTCCTGCCTTCCAGAAGAGTTCCAGTGTTCTGAATCTAGGGAGTGGCTCCAGCCCCACCCAACAGGAAAAGTAGTTCCAAACAGAAGAGGATCAGAGGCTCAACTGGCAGGCAAGTAAGCAGCATGGTCTGCTGAAGGTAAGTCCACCCAAGCATTATGAGCCCGGCGCTTCCAGCGCTGGGACTGGGCATATTTATGAGCCTGGTGCCACTGGCGCCAGGACTGGGTCCAAAAGGTCCCAATTGGGACTGGTTGGCACTCGGAACCTGGGTTATGGATCTGCTTCCAAGGGAGTTGGGAAAACCCTGACCTTTTGGAAGCAGAGATCATGACAGGGAGGTTTTCAAAACATGCAAAATGGCAATCAAGATATGTCGAATGGGCAAGTAATCAGACCACCGCCAATATGTTGGATGTGTGGTATTACAGGGCATCTAGCACGCAAATGCAGAAGTCAAGGCATGGTGCAAAATGACCAAGGAACAAGAGCAGGTATGGTGAATCCACCTGTTTTTTTTACAGCAGGAAGGAAATGGAGTTGCACAGAATCACACGGTGCAATAGCGAACACCAGGAGTGCAGCAGAGCTCGCAACCTCAGAACTTGATAAGTTTTCCACAAGGACAGTCTCAACAGTCGCCGATGCAACTGGTACAGACAGCAAGTGCAGGACAGGCTGCAAACTCTGGCATAAGAGCTAACCCTGGTGATGGAGGAAGTCCATTCACACAAAACAGGACAAAGTTGTATATGGATTAGGACAGCTCACTGGGAACCCTGATGTGTTCTATCCTATCAGTGACACCAGACCCTCACCAGGAACCAAGGGTGGATGTCGTTATAGCGGATAAAGAATATTCCTTCTTAGTTGACACAGGCGCAACACACTCATGTATACATGAAGGCAAGTTTTCCTTGTCCAGCGATGCTATAAATACTCAGGGCTCCACAGGAGCAACAAGTTGTGTTCCTTTTACAGATACACTTCCAGTCGCCTTAGGAGAATGTGACATGAATGTACCATTGTACCCAGACAAACACCAGTAAAAATCTTGGGACAAGACATAATGACAAAGTTAAACATGACAATCTCGTTCACAGAGAAGGGCATAACATGTTCAACTCCAGGATGCACTATTGGAACGTATGCAAGATGGTTAGAGCATACGCAGGACACACAGCTATGAGAGCTATCCCATTAGAGCCAGAAATATTTGCATATGGAGTACGTGTGCTAATGACGAGGCTACCAGGCCTTGCAGGCAAAACCATGAGGACCACAGATGAGTTTCTATTTAGGCCAAGAATACCTATGCAAAAGGAAAAGGGACGAGAATTTCCTTTGACAATACACACAGCTATATTCCGAGGGAAAATGGCTTTGATCAATGGTTGCGATGATGAAGACTGACAATGGTGCACAGTAATCACCATTGAAGATTGGTACAGATTGACTGACAACACTGATGACGATCTGTTTGACGAGCAAGCAGATGGAGAAGAAACAACAGTTGAAGTAAATCTCACTTTCTGGGTGAAAATGATCAAAAGAGAAGTGCCTCAGAGAATGATGTTAGCACAGAATCGTCCTGAATATTTTGAGGATGACATGGCCCAGGTGCCTGTCTCGGTATGAACCACAGGCCCCTATGACTTAGGCTTATTGAAAGGAGTCAGAGAAGTAAGTATTAAATTGAAACCAGGAGCAATTTTACCCAAAGTACGACAGTATCCCATGTCTAGGGAAGCAGATGAAGGAATTTTCAAGACGATTTCGGTTATGATGGAACAGGGCATCTTAGTGACGTCAGAGTCGTCATGCAGTACCACAGTTTACCCTATCAAGAAATCAAAGGGAGGGTGTTGGAGACTAATTCAAGATTTACGCCTGATAAATGATATTGTAGAGGCCTAGTTCCCTTTAGTCCTTAACCCGGCCACAGTCTTATGTAATATACCTGTTGAAGCAAAATATTTAATGGTGATTGACTTGAAAAATGCATTTTTCTCAATCCCATTGCACCAAGACTCACAAGATTTGACGTCATCCACATTCAGACAAAAGCATCTGAAGGTTGCCCAGGGGTACTGTGAGTCTCCTTCGATCTTTAACAGAGTCCTGCAGATGGACTTAAGCAATATTGCATTAGAGAGTGTTGTCTTGCAATATGTGGATGACATCCTCATTTGCAGCACGACAGAGGAAAAATGCAAGCGTGATTCTGTTCAGCTATTGACCATATTGGCTGAAAAAGGATATAAAGTTGACAAAGAAAAGTTACAATATTGTGAGCAAGAAGTGCTGTACATAGAGCAACTAATATCGTATGAGGGGAAAAGAGTTACCCCTGAAAGGGCTGAAGCCATACTGAACACAGCTAAGCCACACACGATAAAACAGATGCAGAGTTTCTTAGGTCTTTGCAATTATGTCAGAGCTTGGGTCTTTGACTAGAGCTCATATACTTTGATAGAGGGGGTGAGATGGATGGGCCGGTGGGCATGCAGGCAAGTGTGTGGGAGCGAGGGGCCATCAGGCCCCTCTCATCCTTTACTTCTCAGTAGAAACTCGGGCCAAGTGCCTCCAGTAGTGGGTTCGCCCCTTGCCCTTATGTGATGTTAACTTTGGTTGACATTCGCGTAGATGGGACCACTGAGCAGGACACGGGGCATCCATTTTTGTACCCCCTTTCCAATCCATCTTGGTGACCAGGCCTCACTGCGCACAGCACATGACCCCCACCCTCGTTCCCACTCTGACTGGAAAACTCCAGAGGTATTTGCAACAGCTAATAAATGTAACACCACTCTTCCTCTTCGATCACTGTCCTGCATGTGAACCAGCCTGAACTAAGCACATAGCTCGTTCATCTCCACAAACGTGTCCTCAATACCTGCATGCATTATTGAGAATATATTAAGCCCTTGTTACAGGCCCTAAAGAAGGCACAGGTGACGAAAGGAAAAATTGAATGGTCTGAAACCATGGAAGAAGGGTTTACTGAACTCAAGAGAGCCATTTGCACGGCGCCAGTGTTAGGGATTCCTAATCATGCAGAGGAATTCTACCTGTTTTCACACACGAATGGCAGCGTTATGACAGCAGTGCTCACGCAGAGAACCACATTGGGGTACAAGCCCCTGGCATATTACAGTGGGAATTTAGACCCAGTGATGAGAGGCCACTTCCCCTGTGAACAAATTTTAGCTGCCGCAGCGTTCGCCATAGAGAAGGCTACAAACATTGTGATGGGATGCTCCATGAAGTTGTACGTCGAGCATACGCTATTTGCTATTCGAGAGAAACCAAAGGGCACATTGACATCTCAGAGAGTTTCTGCTTATGAAGTGATCATATCAAATCCATCAATTAAGATAATTCAATGTAAGATAGTGAACCCAGCTATGTTCATAGCAGAACCAGTCACTGAAGGAGAGCCAATACATGACTGCGGAAACTATGAAGAATTTTATGATGAGATTCTAGAGTGAAAGAAAATGCATTGGCAGAAGGAAAAATTGTCTTTGTTGACAGTTCCTCGAGAATCGATCAAAACGATGGGCAAAGATATACAGGCACTGCTGTGGTGAAGCATATAGCAGTATACACAAAAGAGGAACTCCAAAAATTCGGGAACTCAATGGAGCACTAAACTAACCTATAACACAAGGGTGTTCCCGAAAAGACTATAGTTGTAATATTATTTAAACAGCTATCAGTACATATTCAACTAATAGCTAAAGCAGAACAAATCATTCAATGACTCATTTGTATTTTTACCTCATCAATCAGATAAACCTCAGAAACCATTCAGAAAATATATACAAAAATATAAGAATTTTTATTATTTAGAATGAAAGCAACAAATGTAGCCAATTGTTGGCTACAGACATGAGCAATAATTACACAGATAAGTAAACATATACAGGCCAATCTCCAAATAGGATCAAAATTCTTTCAATTATACAATAGAGGGGGACAAAATCATGAACAAGGGAAGCACAGGAAAGAGAAAAGATAACAACAAAAAGTAATGTGTTAAGCAAAAAACATTTGTTCTGTTAAAGGTCTTTATCCATTCAAGTTACACAAGAAACAGTGGGGTTAATTAGTCCATGTGGTAATTTGTCAAAAAACATAAAAGTCTTTATCCATTCAAGTTGCACAAGAAACACTGGAATTAATTCATCCATGCAGAAGTTTGTCAAAGAACAGAAAACAAAAAGGCAGTTAGCCGGAAAGTAGACTATAACTAGCTAACCCTTACTATCTTGAGGGTATAGTTTGTAAATTTAATTATAACCTAGACAACACATCAAAAAGGCAACAGAATAAAGATAAAGATCATAAACAACAACACCCAAATAAATTTGCGCAGTTAGATATAAATGATGCACATAATTTCTTTTAGTTCGACAAAAACCTGAAAGGTTATGTCATAGGCTGAAATGATGTACTATGCCTTCCGCTAGTGAGCGTGTATTGCCACGTCGACAGGATGCAGGTGCATGTGCACCTACAGTCAGGGCATGGGAGAAGTTGGCGTTTCGGTGGTATGTAGATAGATGGAGACCACCTTCCTCAGGTAATTTGATCTTAAAATTCAGCCCCTGCAGAAGCAATCAAATGTAAAACCATCCTGAGTGGTAATCTCAGAAGACATTTTGAAATGCAAAGTGAGGTTGTAGCATGAAAGGTGGAAAAAGGAATACCAATTAATGGTAAATAACACCAGGCAACCAATCATTTTAAGCTGGCAAACGGGACCCCCACCAACTGAAACCTATGTATCATAAAGTGCTATTCATAGCACAAAGTCACCGTGGGGAAGTGAAAATAAATGCCATTGGAAAGAGGTACATTAGCAAAGTAGCGAAATGTGTTTTGAGTCCCAAACAAGAGAAGGAAGGAGGATGAGGGGAAAAGGGGGTAAGGGGATATTATTGAGAGTGACTCCACAACACCCATATACATGCAAAGTGAGCCCCAGTGTCCCTAAGGGGATAAAACAAATTCATACCTAGAATGGTGTTGGAGATGCCTCCTAGACAGGGGTGTGTCGCGGTCAGTGTACTGTGACTTAGTAGAAAAAATCAATGCTGCCACCTCCCACCTTCAAAGGCACATCTGTGGTGAAACAGATTATATGAAGTTTTAAAGGAAGTGTGCTCACAAGTCAAGGCTGCAGAGTCAAGGCAGTCCGTGGCAGTCTCTCTACAGTTGCTGTTCCTAGTGAAGGTGTGTCCATAAAACACCCATCTATCCGCGGAGCAGGCCGCGGAGTCAAGGCTGCAAAGCCAAGGCAGTCCGTGGCAGTCTGAGCCAGGACCGCCGGAACTGCCCTCACAGCACTGGCAACATGAACCGTGCACCCGAAGAAGAAGTGCACTGGCTAAGGAGCCAAAGAATCCGTAGTGAAGACAGCGGGCTGGAGCACCGCAGCCCCCACAAAAACCCTTCGAGAAGCAAAAAACTACAGGCTGCAAGACCACTCATTTATTTATTTTATTTATTTATATTTATATAGCGCGCAAGTAACCCACAGGCATTGAGGCGCTGTTACTTGCAAAAATCTTAGTTACAGGCATATAGTCATTCATAGGTACAGTATGAGTTCGACAAAGCATAGAGCTGACATTTTGGTTGGTACAGTATGTCATTACAGTACAGTTTATGCATTAGGAATATATGAGATGTATTCGACTAGTGCAACGCATCTTATGTGAATAAGATTGTTTTCAAGGTTTTGCGGAAGGTGCTGAGGGAGGACTCGCCTCTGATTGTGGGAGGTAGGGCGTTCCAGTGCGTGGGTGCGAGATATGGGAAGCTCATACCCTCTCAACAAACGCACAAACTGCCGACAAACCCCCAAAGTCAAGGCAGTCCGGAACCATTGGCTCGACCAACAGAGGGTCCCAAGCTGGATGCAACCAACCTCCCTGCGACCCGGCTAGCCGCGCCGCTCCCCAAGGGAGGGCCAGGAAGGTCTACCCGACAATCGGCGGCGGCACCGCAGAAGGATGCCAAGATTGAGAGAGTTAACCCTCCCCCGACCCCTCCACACTCTCTGGCCGCTCTGGGAGCGTCGGCTCGAGCCCACAGAATGGAGGAACAAGACAGAGCCCAGGACGGTGCCATCTCTACATCTCTAGCCCCCTCCTGCCCCCCGGCGGGCCTGGGAGCGTCGGCTCGACCGCCGGGGGACACCGAGTGGGGTGCGGAGTCTGCGGAGGCAGCCCCGTATCAGCAGGCTGACTCAACTATAACGGCTGGTCTGGGAGCGTCGGCTCGACCAGCTGCGGCAGCGACCTGCGAAAACAAACACAACAGGGATCGCCCGCCTCACAAGTCCCCACACTCACCGCTGGGTCTGGGAGCTCTGCCTCGACCGTCCTCGGGCGTTGCTGGGGCGGGCGCTCTGGACTCTCCTACGAGACGCTCCTCGCGCGCGCCGCCGCCCAAGGCGAATGTGAACGGGGGAGAGGAGTCTCCTCGCGAGGGTGTTCTGCCCCCTCGCTGCCCTCCGGGACCAGGAGTCGCAAGAGAAGAGGAAGTGGGCGGGAGCTCACCGGCGCTGCTCTGCTCGGCTGGAGCGGGCCCCGGAGAACTTCTCCCTGGAGCGGAAGGAGAGGGCGCCGCGCCAGACCCAGCGCCCTCTAGAGACTCATTTGGGAATCCCATATGCTCCACCACCATACACACCTCCAACGAGGCCAATGACCCCATAAAAACGAGCAACATTGACACCCCCAGATGTGGGGGAAACAAAATAAAAATTGATATTGAGATTCATCCGGTGCTGGCCAGGGAGGCCTTAGCTAGTCCCCCACCCAGTACGGGAAACTTGAAAACTGTTTGGTCAGGCGACTGCTCATACTCAACAATTGAGGACTCAGAAAGTGAGAACTCCACAAACTACGTCACAACGCCCCCTTTATCCACCTCAAAGGCAACACTACTGAGGTTCTCTGAAAAGGAGCCTTCACTCAACACTAACAAAATGTCACCTAAAGACTCAACCCCAATGAAGGTCAAACACTCGCCTGTGAAGGGAAATAGATCAAAGCCAGGCAAAACAAATAAACCTAAACCTCTTACATGCAGACTACCAAAAAACAACTTGCATCCCGCCCCAACAAACCGGAACAAAGAGGCCCAAATTCCATCAGTGGGCACCCTGGATAAATTCTTCAGCAAACAAGGGAAAGAAGTCTCTGTAGGGAAATGTGAGATCTCTGACGCAAAACTCCTGGAGGGGACCTTAGAAGAAAATGATCACACCGACTCCCCCGTCATTCCGACGAGACTAAACTTCAACGCAAACTCTCCCAACCCTATCGCTTCCAGCCCTCAACTACCCATCAACAAAAGATGGCACTTTGGGAAACCGCCAGTAAGGAACACAGAATTCAACACACCAGGAAACCCTTCACAGCGCTTTGCTTCATCACACAGCCACAATAAGCCAAACACGCCTAAAGAAAATCTGTTACATGTTAGAGCGCCAGAGCCAATTGCCACATCGATTAAACCACAAAACCCCGGTTCAACATCCAAGAAACTGGATTCAACAAACTCAAAATCTGAGAGGCTCACAACACAACCCTTGGCCGCAAAATTAACGCAGGCTACCCCACATCAGGATCATTTGACAATGACTAAAACACCAATAATCAACCGACCGCAAGAAGCTCAAACTCTGAATCAGCTCACGCCAAGCACACCGCCAAAGAACAGGAGAACAAGTGAAATCACGGGAAACTCTGGTAAAGAAACACCAACCAAAAAACCGGATCTACTAACGATAATGTCAGCTATCACTATAGCCCTAGCTCCATTCACCAAACTGTACAAATCACTCAATGACTCTGTAAAGGATCAAGTAACGCTGGCAGCCTCTGCACAGGCAAAACTAATCTTCTTAGAAGGATTTATCACCTCAAAAATAGAAAACAGGAAGACCACTAAAGAAGCCAGCACACAAACAAGGGTCCAACAACACCTGATAACAAAATCTGTTCAGTCCCAGGTCCACTTTCCACCAGTGGCAACATTCCATTTCAAAGCAGGAACTGCCGACAAGAACAGCAACCCTTGCTCAGCTTTATCAGGCAAGAACCTCCTAACGACCACGGCGCCGGACAACCAGAACCCAAGACTCTCCCTTCTAAGCCCCACATTGGATTTGACAAAGAAAACCCACATAGGCCAACCTTATGGGAATCAAACCACTCTCAACTTCTCAATACTATCAACGAGCAAGACAAAGGCACCAAACGGGTGCATAATCAATGAGAAAGAACAAGAGCTCAGAGTCTCTGCTGATGGCCCATCCATACCCTCAGCACCAGCAACGAAACCAAAGACCGGGACAATTGCCCAACCCAAACTGGCAACGGAACACCCTAAGGTTATGGGAAAATCTTCACTTTCAACCAAACGAAAGTACATCAAAACTGCAACTAAACCACCGACTCCAAAGGCTACTCAAAATAGCCACGTGAGATTGAATAGCAATAGATCTCCCTCACCTACAGAAAGCGATTTAATGGGAAACGCCCTGGAACAGTCTTCTCAATGGCTGACCAAAGACCCAAAATCCGATAATAACCATGAATCAAAAAGAAAAACTGTCTCCTTTGATCGGAACCATGACAATGGTACACCTCCAAAAAAAATCAGACTTTTGGAGTCAAAAACCACACCGCGACACACGGCCGAAGACGCGAAACGACAGTCCTCGACTTGGCCAAAACAAAGACATCGTTCTAGCCCTAAAAAACAGGATGAATCCAACAATCAGAAAACAATTCATACCCCCAATAGATGGAAATCCAGAGTGCACATGCAACAAAAAAGAGAACCCAGAGACTACCACCTAAAAAGAGAGCGGAACGGTTTGATGCCACCAAAGCACTTGGATAGAGATTGGAAACGCACTCGTCTTACGAGATCCAAGAGAACAACTGATACTCGTTCTTTCTTCTTGCAACCCAGTTACAAGTCAAAGCCCAATCAGGTTCTAAATAGAGCCGTAATAATGGACCTACTCCATCAAGTTCATTCTTTAAGATCAGTAACATCAGACCACCTTGACGTCATTGAATTTTCGGGTCCACACTGCATAGACAGTGTATAAATCCATACATCTTCATCAAGCACGAGACGTAAACTCAAGGACGAGTCCAGAGCCCTTAGAGACCTAGGTTACTACCTGGAAGAAATAAGTAGCAACAATGAGAACCTTTGCCAAGCACCAGCCGGATCTAAAGCGAGAGATCACACACTAAGCACAGAACATGCTCCTTCTGATAAGATAGACACCTCTTCAAGATATCGAGCTTCATTCTACGCTCCCCTTAAAAAACACTCAGGATTCAGAGCCCAAGAACTGAACGAAAGGAGATTACTCGAGGACAATTCGGACGCCCCTCTGCGTCACCGAGCTCCACACTATAGACCTCGTAAAACTCATTCCAAAACCAGAACACTGGATTCTGAGGGAAGGAGGCCAATCGGTAACCACTATGGAAAGGAACCTACTAAGGACGAGCGAAGAACCTCCAACCACAAGGACCGACGGGACTCCCCACACAAACCAACTAAAACTCAACAATGGCATGAAAGCCCCACAAGTAACACCACGATTCGACATAAAGAAAAACTGAGCAACATGGAGCCAGAACGATTCCCGAAGGACCCCGTGCTGAAACAGAAGTCAACAATTGATCAGGACCCCCTCAGAAGGAGGACAAGTGAAATACATAATTACCTGCGACACTCCCGTAGAGGCAACGAAAAAACTAGATGGGATTGGTCCCCGGAAAGACCCTCAACAGAAACAAGAAGATAGCCACGAACAACCGTGACTGGAGAAGACAAAGACCCCAGAAGTCCACCACAGACCCCTAGAAGACTAATAATGGGCTTGTGGAACACAAGAGGCTTCACCCATCTGACATCCAAGTCAGACGTAGAATTGGGATCATTTGACCTTCTCTGCTTACAGGAGACGTGGCTCCTCAAGAAGCCAACAATTGACGGCTTCGAAATCGATTTCTCACCAGCAATGCAAGGAACAACAGACAGGCCTAGCTCAGGGCTCCTGACAGCTGTTAGAATCTGTAGCGGCCTGCGAATAAAACAAACACTGCTAAGTAGCGCATTCATTCTGGCTTCCTTGGTTTCCGGACACAAGACCGCAGCGGGCAAAAACGCGGACAAGCCAATATCATACTTAGTGATAAACATATACTGGAATCCAAAAGCGTTGAAAGAAGCAACTCTTCTGTCAAATATTGGTCAAATGATAGAATCCAGTCTAAACACGATGGACATCGACCACATCATAATATGCCGGGACTTAAACCTGACCCTAGCTAACATTGGCCAGAACACAAAAAAGGGCGACCCAAATCCTAGATCGGTAACTCAAGATCCTTCGACAATCCGAGAATCGGATCAGAGAGGCAAGTGTTGGGAAACATTCATGGACGAACATGATCTTCATAATCTTCACTACTTGAACTCACCCACATCTAACCCCATCCCCACCTGGGAACAAGGAAACCTCAAAGCTTTTTTGGACCACATATACGTATCCAGAAATCTGCTCTCAAAGATAACTGCATTCTAAGTGACAAGAACCGAAAAAAGTGACCACAACCTTCTGACGGCCACATGGTCAGCCCCATATCCAAAATCGGAGGAGAAAAGAAAGAAAATGACTCTGTTAATTGCCATCAATGGTGCAGGGACAAGACTAAGACTCACCAGCGAAGCAATAAGAGCAATCACAAAGAATTACGAAAGAACAATTGCCGTACCAACAGGGTCATTAACATCCGATTATTACCCCCTACTGATCCCTTACCAACAACAAAGGAAACCACAAGCATTTGCAAAGAAACCGAATCACGTGCGCAACAAGAAATTGGTGGAAAAAAGAAGAGAAATGAGAAGAACTCTACGTAAAGCAAAATCTCGCCCCTCAAAACTAACAGCTGAGGCAGCATGGCTCGCAAAAAAGTCTTACAGAAACTGGCTGAAATCCCATCGTGCCATACTATACCAAGAGGACGCGGAGAACATGCTAAGGACTCTAAGCGGGAAACAACCTAAAGCTTTCTGGGCCCTGATCGACCCGAAAGGTAATAATTCCAACGACGCCTTAGCCAATTCAATTGGAGAGGCGCAATGGATCTCTTTCTTCTCGAACATGTTTGCTTCACCTAAGAGCATTACCTACGAAATTCCACGGGCCCAAAAAGACCGATGGGACATAGAATGCGACGAAACGGAAATCTGTGGGAAAATCCGGAAACTGAACAACTCCCGGGCACCCGGACCGGATGGAATCTCCAATGCCGACCTCAAAAACAACACAGAATCATGGGGAGCCCTTATAGCCCGAATATTCCAACAATGTGCCGACACCCGCTCTATCCCGAAATCTTGGAAAACAGCAAACGTGGTTCCAATTTCCAAGAAAGGCGACAAAGGGAATCCATCAAACTATCGACCAATCGCCTTACTGGACACCATAGGCAAACTGTGTGGCGCCTTCCTTCTGGACAAATTCAAGACATGGGCAGTCACCTCTGAAGCTCACGATGACTTCCAAACAGGCTTTGTAAAAAACATTGGAACAATGGCCAACATAATGCTATTAAGTATACTCAAAGCTAAAGTTCTGGAGGGACGTCCAAAGATCCATCTGGCTTTCATAGATCTCTCTCACGCTTTTGACGCAGTCAACAGAGACCGACTTTGGAGGAAACTGAGGACCTGGAATTGTCCTCCATCAATCCTGAACCCAATCATCGAGCTGTATTCAGGAACCTCCATGAGGGTCAGACTCAACGGAATAGGCCAACTCTCAGAGGAGATTAACACCTATAGAGGCGTAAAGCAAGGATGCCCACTGGCCCCCGCACTGTATAATGCATTTACTGGTGATTACCAAAACTTGGACCCCACAGCCAGAACATTTCCACCGAACATTGGAGACGAGAACGTTGGCAGACTACTCTACGCTGATGACATTCTATTACTCGACCAAACTGCCATAGGTCTACAACGCAAACTCAACTTACTTTCAGAATACCTCCAAGCCAATGACCTGATTCTAAACTCAACAAAAACAAAAATAATGACATTGGAAAAAACAACAACACGAAACGAAAAATCAAAATGGTCTCTGGCAGGTGAGAGACTGGAAAAAATAAAATCATTTAGATACCTGGGAGTCACGATCAATTCAAACCGTTTTGAAATCCCCATGCAGGAATCCATGATCGCAAAAACAAAAATCATGATGACACAAGCACGACTCATGGACAAAAAATTTGGAAAATTCTCCTTGAGACCAGTTCTTAATTTCTACACAGCAAAGGCAGTGCCTGCTATTTCCCATGGGGCAGAGGCGATCCCTATGATACCCGAGAGAATCTGGATAAAACTGGAAGGCCTATTCTGGAGGAAACTTCTGATGCTCCCACAATCAATGCCAATGGCGTCGATTCGCAGAGAAATCAATATCCTTTGTCTAAAGGGAAGAGTCAATCTAAACACTCTGATGCTACATCGGAAAATCAGATTATCCTCTGAGAAGATTTTTAAGCTATTAAACAAAGAGCTAAACAAAGGCTCAAACACCATCCTCTCCACTTGGGTGCAAAGAAACACGGAAACACTTGCCGAAATAGGAAGCTCATGGGAAGAATTGGAATGTAATCCAAACAAAACTGTCAAAAAATTCAAAGAAATGGACTGGATCAAAACACTAGAAGACGTCGCGAAATACAAATCGGCCTTGGACCTACCGGTCAACCTTCAAAAACAAAACGAGCCTATGAGCTACTTGCTAAAAGGTCCCAGCAAGCAAATTAGAAAGACATACCTAAGGGCCAGGCTGGACCTTCTACACACCAAAGAAATTCTATTCATCAGAGGCTCTGCCTCCAACAACCTTTGCAGATTCTGTAATAAAACAGACACAGTGGAAACCCTGAGGCATCTTTTGCTGTCATGCCCTGAACTGGCCTCAAAAATAATGACCCATATGGGACACTTGTTCAAAAACAGATGGTGTATGGAAAAAGATTACTGGTGGAACATTCTGATGTCGGGTGAAAACACCAAAACAGTAACTGCGGTCGGACAGTTCTTTCAGAACATAAACTTGACGAGAGAAGAAACAACCTGACAACAACCTGAAAAACAAACCGCACCAATGGAAACAAAGGATCAAATGAAGAAGCATTTGTTTAGGATAAAATGAAGAATCATTTTGTAAAAACTGTGATAAACAGTTCAATCAAAAAAAAAATAATAATAATAATTATAGCAAGGTGCTCATGATACAAAAACATGAACAAACCTGTGCTCGTGTACGGCAGAGCACCGTGAAAGTCCAGCACAGTTGGAGCAGGAGACAGAACTGTTAATCCAGCGCAGTCATTCATTAAGGGATATGAGCCGTGTTGTGGCTGTAAACTACAAATGGGGATGCCCGTGAGGAACATCCACGGTGAGAAAGCCGTGAATGAACAGTGAACATGGCAGTACTTACTTGCAGGGCACCTCCAGGTGAAAAATAATTTCGAGCGTTCTCAGTGCATGTCTACGCTCGGAGACTCCAAAGCAAATACACCATTTGCTCTTCCGGGGGCGTGGCTAGTCGCAAAGATTCATGCCCATAGAAAGCGGACTACAGTAGTCACTCCTTGGTGCATTGAGAGGCACTACATAGTCCAGTGCGGCATAATTCTAGTCACCAAGCAGATACATATAGAAGTACATATATCTATATATATCCAGATACACTATTAAATAAAGATAGGTGTTTGGATGATAATAATGCCAAAACGAGCAACGCTACATGGTGCAACAGACCACTAATGCATATAGCAGCAGCATAATTCATGATATAGTGTAGTATTTAGAAAAGGACCCCAGAAATGAAATGAGGACTAAGTGGCCAAAGAGTAGTAAAAGAAGTTTACCACCAAGTTTGGGATGCCTCATTGAGACCATTACGATCACGTCTAGTTCAAAGATCCAGCGTGCCTCCTTATTGGACAATGCCTGAAGTGGATTGGAGGCATTCTTGACGACATCGATGACCCACCAGCGGAAGTCTTCTGTCGTGTGGCCATACTCCATGTAATGGCTCACTAGGGGTGAGTTGATGGCTTTGCACCGGATCCTGCAGCGGTGCTCCGTAATTCGGGTAAGGACCGGTCGTGTGGTTTTGCCTATGTATTTGAGCCCTCAAGGACACTCAATACAATAAATCACCCACAGAGCACATAGCAAACAGAGCATTTTGAGTACTCATTATTGCACGATTACCATCTCATTATTCAGCACAAGCTGCAGAATTATTGGCGTTCATACTTGCGATTGAGAATCACGCAGACCAGGAAGTAACTGTTTACTTAGCGTGCTGGAAAACGAGGGGCTACCTCCGAGCGGACGGCACGCCAGTGCAACACGCAGCCTTATTGGATAGGCTCATTAAGGCAATACAGCTCCCAGTGGGCATAGCGGTCGTGAAATGCACCGCTCACACGAAGGGGACAGATTTTATCTCATGAGGACATCAAGCAGCAGACACGGAGGCCAAGCGTATGGCATCCAAAGACGAAACCATAATCAATGTGGAAATAACTGATATACATGAAAACATGATTGTTGCACGAAGTGAACCTGAGAGCTATAATAACATGGGGCAAACCCAGTAAATGGAACTCCAAGGGGAGGCACCACAGGAGGAGACAAATCTCGGGAAGTGGCTAGGGTGTTCTTTAAACCCCTCCGAAAGCTTGTGGCAACAAGACAGCACTGGTAAACCAGTAATGCCTACAGCCCTGTTAAAATTAGCATTGGAACAGCTGCTCTATCCAGCGCATATGACAAAAGAGAATCTCACGGCAACGCTCACTGAAGACTGGTTGATACCGAACTTAGCAGAGCACATTGTATTTTTTTATGGTGAACTGTATAATCTGCCAGCAGTTCACGGCTGAACACACACTTAAAGAAATTAGAGGAGTCATCACAAGGCCCAATGGACCTTTTCAGCACTTGCATGTTGATTACGTCGCTATGATTCAAGTATGTAACCGGTACAGTTACCTAACTATTGTGGTGTGTCCATTCTCTAGATGGATAGAAGCAGGTCCATGTACACACCCAGAGAGAGATATTTCCCAGGTGGGGAATATGTGAGGTTATGGGATCAGATAGTGGGGCTCACTTTGTTAACAAAGTCTTTGAACAGATTAGCTTGCTGCTTGGTATAAAGCACAAGTTCTCATCGGCCTATCACCCGCAAGGTAATAGGATATGTGAGAAGCTCACTGGCTTGTTAAAGGAAAGGATAGCCAAGTTGAAGCTTACTCAAAGCAATGGATGGTTACACTGCCTTCCTTTGGCACTGTATGCACTCAGAAACAAGCCTGGTTCTGACCATCATCTTACGCCGCACGAAATAGCAACAGGTAGAGGGATGCACACTCCCCTGACACCCAGAGACAGAGCTAGATGTGATTCCTACCCAACAGGAGAAATCTTAGGGTCTGAAATGCAAAATTACTTGAATTGCATGACATCCAGTCTTACTGTAATTTAAGGCCAGCTGCAGCGACGACGAACAGGGTGATATCAAGCCATATATCGGAGAAGGCCTTATCAATGTGCTGTTCTTTCACTTAATTGAAGACTGTCCAGATCTTTTTGGGAGAACCACAGACGTTTTGACATTTCTTCGAGATCCAGCAAACACAGAACGTTTAAGTATAATCCTGAACGGAATTATCATCCAAGTTGCTTTACACACACATTGAGATTGCGGAAACTGCTCACAGTGAGTGCGGGCCAAACAGTTCCAAACTTTAGCAAGGGCAGGACAAATGTCCCTGTCACCATAAGATAGCAGATAGGCAAGCAACGTCTTCGTTGTGCAAGACCAGAGGCCAGTTTATGGGAAGTGATGCCTCACTGAAATGGGCAACTGAAGCCACTGATCCAAACGAAGATGATTATGTCCAAGACATAAAGACAAGAAACAATGGAAACACAAAACACATTGTGATCAGATACGAGAAGCCTGGAGTTAAAGGAGCAGAAATCAGAAGAGAAGCAAAACACAAACTAAACATTCAAGGAAAGATGCCAGAAGAGGCTTGAAAGTGGAAGAACAGAGGCCAAATGCAAATCTGGGGAACAGTGCTTTCACCAGAATGATGGGAAAAAAGGATTGGTGATCTGCAGAGCATGGATGGTCTTCGGTCACTACGAACCCACCATCAACATAGTATGAAATGGATGCAAGCCATTGTGGCCAAAGCTTACAAAACTGCTAACATGGGTTGAAGACAGAGGAGGACCCTTGCAGATAGTGCCATTGGAAAGCCCAAACTTTTGCTGCAGGAATAATGGCACAAAGAAGATGGGGGAGAATCAGAACTGTGGACGAGTTTTTGACACTCCAGGAATGGTACACGGTATTGCAGTGATCATGGATCATTATTAGGCATGTGGATCCAAAGCATATATCAGACTGCCGAGAAACTGGGGAGGTATATGCACAATAGTGAATGTCCACATTCCAGCGTTGGTGATTCTGAAAAGTGACCTGGATATTGACAGTTTCCCGTAAGCAGATGCTCACCTGAGGAAGAAGAGATTTGTGGAATTGATGAACCGAATGAAGCGAGAGAATAACTTTTCTGCCAAATCCATAGAAGCTTTTGATGCTATCCCTTATGACCATAGGCTATTCAGTCATACTTCCTCAGTGTTCACGACAATTTTCATGCCAAGAATTCAAGTTGGAGCAAATACTAAATGGTTGCAGATAACCAGATGGGAATTGTTGCAGACCATCAACACGGCCATGAAGGGATTCAACGCAACCAAGGAAGAGTTAAAGGAATGGTTTGGTCAACATTTTTTATTGCCCCTACGGGTTGGCCATGTGTTTTTAAGTCTAAGTCGCTCGATTTTAGAAAAATTTCCTATGGACTTTACCCGAGTTTTCGTCCATTAAACGCATGCAAAAACAGGCGTCAGGGAGCTGCCAATTTGTGATAATCCTATCATTTCCCCCATCGCCCTGGCTGACCTGCTTTTGCAGCACTAAATCATATCCCCTGCCCCTGAGCCTGACATTATCAAAACCTTTATATTCCCCACCTCTCTCTGTGACGTTTCTGTGCTGCGTAGACAAACGCGCCCAGTCGTCTTCTACGCGACTTCACACAGAACCCGGAAACCAACACAGAATAACTCACAACACAGCGCGCCACAATTCGGAATATGAAACTGTACTTTAAAATCAAACAGCAACACGGTACATTTGGTAAAGTACATTTATTTGACATTAAATATTTATAGAATATTCAGCAATTGCCATGTGAACTCCAAATGCCATTTATTTTCTTTTATCTCTATCCGCAAATCCGTAAAAGTTTATCGTGAGTCACGCGCTGTTCCTTTATGGTACACAAGGTGTTGGTTTTCGTTAAAAGAAGCACTTTGGTCGCACGTTGAACCGCAAGGCTGTTCCATCAAGTAGTCACCAGGCCAGCGTAAAGGTTGATATGTTGCTTCTAGCCGCTAGTACCGCGTAAGGGCATATGGGCCCTTGGCGATCGTCCCATAAAATCGTCAGAGTGGTGCAGTTGTTTACAAGAAGCTGCAGCTGGCGCTTGAAAAAACCATCTGCCGGGGTCTGAAACTGGTGGCAGTAGCAGTAGGGAGGATATACCTGTTTTGAAAACATAACATTTATAATTAGTCTCGCCAGCCGATCTTTATTAATATTATTCATTTCATTTATTACGGCCAAGCTGAAACTATTTGCTTTCAAGGATAGTGCAATGGAGTATGTTCGGCTCTAAAATCAATGCGAAAAGTAACAAAATAAATCGAGGTTAGTACACAATGATAAACGACTTTTTGTCTACATGCGTGTGGAATGTGGACCTGCATGCCCATGTGCCCGCTACAAGGACGATCCCACAAACGTTTTCCTAGCTCTTCATTCATTCATTTATTCATGCATCCATTCATTAATTCTTCATTCCGGTATAAAAGCGTATAAAGAGTTACTTACATTATATTTGCAATTTCCATTGTATCTCTGCGTAATGCAGTCTGTAAATCCCATTGTGCTCTTGACAACGATTTTTCGTATACTGAACTAACATGAAACTCGTTCTAGTTTCAGAATTTTCTGCCTTATCGTCTCGTACGTTATTGCACCCCCCCCCCTTCAAATGAAGTTCTTTCAGCATGGTCCCTGTCTCTCAAGGTCAAAAAACAATAGAACCTTATACTGCCAGTGTGAGTTGTGGGCCTCTTCAGGGCGCGAGCTGAAAATCAAAGCCGCTGACCTTCACTAGAAATTAGCATACATTCTTTCTTTGCAACATCCCGTAGTAAAGCCATCTGTGAGAACTTGAAGTTTCGAATCCATCTATGTACTGCGCCTCAATGTGCAAATGCGATTGGCTTCTCTCCCACCTGAAACGGCTCGCTTGGCGCGTTCTAAGGCCCCCAATTTTGTCCTCGTTGTCTGCGAGCTTTGAAGCCCCAAAAAACCATAACTATTGAGACTTTTAATTTTTTGGGGAAGGTCAGGCAAAGTATACAGTACCTGAGGAGTTGAGTTGAAAGTGAGATTTATTGTTCTGTTTTTTTTTTTATTATTTGCAATACGCAAGCCTCCCCTCAGTTAACAGTGCGCAGCATTTACATGCGATTGCGAAAATAAGTTACATCAACAAAAATATATACATACACTTATCGACAAGGTCAGCAATATGAGGTGAATAGAGAGAGAATTCAAAGATGACACCCGGGTTGTTCGCCACCCAGGATGGTGAAGGTAGGGGTTAGGGTTAGCGTACTTTGTATGTACACTGTACAATAACATTTATTTACAAAAATACAATCGTTTTATAATTATTTAAACCGGGATTTGTACTTCACAACCAGCTCTCCTTTGGGTGTATATGGCACAGTGGCAATGTTGGGTGGCAATGGATCAGTGCTCTGGACAGAAATGTTCAAAATTCCATATATGTGCTTCTCTAATACAGCAACAATAAGGCTTTTGACAAAGTCGAACTCCATTTCCTCATAGACTGGTTTGATCACCCATTGCTTACTTCTTTTAGTGTAGCGAGGCATCCTTACATTACCCGTAGTCCTAGATTGTTCACGGCCGAGATTCTCGTTATGGGCCAAGACGGCAAGTAGAGTCCTATGTCTCATGCCCTGTATGCTGAAATGCAAGCGCTTTGGCCTGTACTTTAGGCACATATTGTGGAACACCTCCAAACCTCCTGTGTGTCAGAATTCTGTCAGTCCCCTCAAATCTCTTGATAGAGTTGTATCGAAAACAATCTTCTCAATGGCTTTGTGTGTCCGTGAAGATGGATTCAACCACTTCCTCTTCCGTGCCTCCACTGGGGACAAAGGGCCATGTTCACATTGGTGGAAATGTAGGTTTTCTGACCAGTGGTGGACGTTGGTACAGTGGTGCATCAGTGACCGCCATTTTTCAAGTAGTATTTCCACTGACCCTTCACAAGTTTTGGAGCTCCACCAAAGATGGTTGATGATAGACTGGGACCACTCTGAAATACTTTCCAAACCTTTTTTTTTTCCCTGCAGCCGAGATTTTCTTATTGTTTGATTTAGCAAGGTACCATACATCAAATTTATGTTTAATATGTGGGAACTGCTCTCTCATTGTCTTGGCAATTGAAATGTGTCTGTCCGTGGCTATGAGGTCGATGTGCATTCCCCTCGATTGTAGATGTTCCACTGATTTTATAAATCCTAGTTTCTCCATGGCCACTGAGGATGTACATTGTGTTACCTGCACAACCACCAAACTCACAATTTTCTTACTATCCATGTCCTGAAAGTGGTAGGTGCAGTACTTGGCAGAAAATGCAGGGCTGTCGCACTGTCCATCGCCGGCTAGCCTGAATCGGTTGCCTTCGAATGTACTGCTAGAGACAATTGTTCAATTTTCCAAGCATCACTAATGGCCGGAAACAGATAATCATGTTGGCATTTGTAGTACTGCGTTTTTGAAATGAAATGGAGTCCCACAAACTGAAAGAAAGACTCTAACTTTCTAAAACTGGAGCCACTAAAAAGTGATGCAGCTGCACACAGTAGATTGCCTGCTGGTAGTTTCCCCAGCATCGGTTGTGCAGACCATGAGAACGTATGATGTAATCTACAGGTGGCATGTATTGTGACGTTACTGCCTTGTTTTTGACGAGTCACATGAATCAATGGCTTCCCACATACCTTCCCTCTGACGTAATGCCCACATTTCAGCATACTTATAATATCCATCCAACAACTATCGAATTCTATGTATTTGCCCTCTTTCATTAGACTGTCATCCTGCGTCAAAGTTGTTTCGGCCTGTGACGTTGAGGACATATCACCACATTTGAAAGAAATATCGCTGCTATCAAGTTCTGATGCGTCGGTAAATGCTGCTGCTGGTTCATTCTCTGTCATTTCAACATCTGCTACTTCAACATTGATAGGAGAACACAACAATGTCGACAGCTTTTTTGGTGGCAATTTTATGGCGGGTGTAGATTGTATGAATTGATCTGCGACTACTTCAGAGCTATCTTCAATGCATCCAGTATCATGTTGCGGTGGTGCGGTCGACTGTAGCAATGGTCCTTTACAACTTTACTGGATTCTCCGGACACATTCATTTCATGTTCTGGCCATTGGACATGAGCATCTCTAGTCTCAACACGCGGCGTCTGAATTAATAGTTCCTCCATAGTGTAAATGGTCTGGCAAGCAACATCTCTCATTCGCTTCACTGTCTGTGTATGTATAGTTCGGACACCCACGGGTAACTAGAGGACAGATTGGAAAAGGGATGTTCAGTTTAAACACAAGATAAAGCATAGTACAATGGACTGGAAAAAAACATAAAATAGGCCCCAGCACAAAAAGATTTCTGAAGTTATGAACTGTTTGTAACTAACCTTATTTTTGTTTCTTTTCTTTGCAACTTTTTTGACTCGACCTTCAACATCTGCACGCTGTTGCTCCGATTCGTATCCGCATGTCTCCCCTTCCTCTTGCGCTGCAACGACTATATTTTTTGTATCCACATAGACAGCACGGAATGAGGCTCCATCGACTCCATGAAACATAGTATTTTCATTACTGTGTATCAAAAGCATAAAACACACGTGAGGACGAACACACAGGTACATCTCAATAGCCAAACACGATTTAAACATTGTGTGGAACAATCAAACGACAAGTATTTGAGCTCTGATGACCTAGTTTGATGGAGCTGTCAGTATCCATACCTCTGGCTCTGCATGGACTGCCACAAATGATTGTATTGAAGAGGAGGCATCAGCAACTCCCTGAAACACAGTACTTGCGTTAGTATGGTTTTCAATATTGTAAACATAACACACACTTGGGGTCGACGGCACAGGTACATATAAAGAGATAACCACAAATGTTGCATTGTCTAAATGAATCAATTAACATTTAAATATGATCAGATTTAATCAACTTATTTCTCCGATTTCTTTACATCTGCATCATCTAAATGGGATCTTGTGATTGCTCCATCGTCTCCCTGAAACACAGTACTTGCGTTAACAAGGAAGAAAGTATAGCAAATGGAATCACGTTATATGATCACGCTCGATGGAGCTGTCAGTATCCATACCTCTTGCTGCTGAAGAATATCTATGGATGTTGTAAATGTGGTGCGCACTTCCGAAAGCTGTTGCGCCGATTCGTATCCGCATGGTCCCGCTTCCCCTGGAATTACTTGAATGTCAGGCTCTTCATCAAGTGCGTGGGTTGACGCTTCAACAACTGCCTGAAACATAGTATTTGCATTAGTAAGGATTACAATATTGAAAACACAACATACACTTGGGGTCGACCGCACAGGTACATATCAATGGCTAACCACAAATGAAACATGGTGTAGAACAATCAAAAGACAAGTGTTCCAGTCCTGATGATCACGGGCAATGGAGGGGTCAGTATCCATACCTCGTGCTGCTGAAGAACATCTAGGGCTGTTGTCAATGTGGTGGACGCTTCAGCATCTCCCTGAAAGACAGTACTTGCATTAGTATGGATAACACTAATTATAACTGAAAACAAACACCAGGGGACGACAACTAAGGTGTATATCAATTGGAAAGCACTAACCAAACAATTGGTAAAATAAGCACACGATACATAAAAACTATTACTTGACATGCATAAAACAAGTCTGTAGCGGAATAGCCAAGTATGATTACCTGATACGCGCTAGAAGTGGTTGATAACTGCGGGCACGTCACAGATGTAGAATGTTCTTGCTTCAGATTCAGTGGATAGTCAAGCAGTTGTAAAGGTAAATTATTGTTTGATGATGAAATGCAAATATTAAAAAATGGCCATGTAAACCGACAGAATACTTGAGAATAATGCTATTGAAAATGCGCAATATAGTACAGTTCCCTGTGCCCATAAATAGATTTCCTTTGGGGGTTATAAAATCGAAAAATAATTTATTGATAAATGTCATTATTCAAAAGCTATGCACTCATATCAATATCGAAAGTATTACAAGGGAGTATTGCAAGGGACACAACACCTAAAATATGAATTCATCCATTCGGCTACCTACACACTACCGCAAGGCCTAAAGCTAAATCCGGACACTTGACTCACCAGTGGCAGAATGTGGACGAATAGAGTTGGAATAGCACTTGCGAGCAATTTTCGTGTCGTTCGCCGTTTATTCTTCTTTGTTACCCAAGATGTGGCGTACATGTTAGAGGAAAAGTGCCGGCTGCAGATGCGGTATTGATCAACCCGCTTGTCCTATAATACTTGTTGGACTCTACTTTCCAGCTCATCCAGTGGATATCCGCAATGTCTGACCCATTCTCTTATTCGATCACCAGTTTTTGGGAATACATGCATTGTAGTGCCTTCAGATTTAGCATGGGTCTTCGAAGGGCAACTGCTAATCGAACAGGCAGGCATTATTGAAAATTCTGAAAAGTAAATATCAAGATTATTATAAAACCTTGATGAATAAAAATGTCATAAAAAAGTAAATGAACCATACCATGCTCAATGCAAGGTTTGTTTTGGTCGCCGGAACTATACCAGTTCATCATGTGCGGCTTAGTATTTGCATAAGTAACAGAAATGTTTTAAATTATGTGACTAAACTCTGAACATGTGACTCGTCCCTTGGATGTTCTGTCTTGCACGAAAAGGAAACATGCTTACATTATAGACTGGACCCCCGAAGGATGCAATTCGATGACAATTGACACAGATGAAAATAAATAGATCTATTGCTAGCATAACAATTGAAACTCAAGTCAATAGCAATGAGACCAATGACCATAGCTCTATTGGGTACTGTAATCGCAAATAGAGAGAAATGTAAAAATGACCGAAATATGACTAGGATACATGGCCTTACCTTGACCAACAAACAGTTGGATTCGAAGCGGTCACAGCGCGACGACGAGCAGATTAGCATAGATCTCAGTGCTTTTCAGGTCGAAGGTTCCGGAGTTGACTTGCAAAGCACAAAGATGTTCTCATGAGACATATCAAGTGGTTTATAAAGTATTAGAAACAGGGGTGTGTTTGTGAATGAATGACGTGTGTATGTTGTGGTATTATGTAGATTGCAGGGGGGCGGCCTGCCTCGAGATACGGGGTCTGAGGAGGCCATGTGAGCGATGGCCCCTGGGCGTGGGATACCTTTTGAAGTGTACATGCTGTTTGGCATCTTGGTTGTTTGTGCCCGTGACAGCCCCCCATGCCAGCGCTCATCCCCGGGTGCGAACCGACCATCTTTGATAGAGGGGGTGGGCTGGATGGGCCGGTGGGCATGCAGGCAAGTGTGTGGGAGCAAGGGGCCATCAGGCCCCTCTCATCCTTTACTTCTCAGTAGAAACTCGGGCCAAGTGCCTCCAGTAGTGGGTTCGCCCCTTGACCTTATGTGATGTTAACTTTGGTTGACATTCGCGTAGACGGGACCACTGAGCAGGACACGGGCCATCCATTTTTGTACCCCCTTTCCAATCCATCTTGGTGACCAGGCCTCACTGCGCACAGCACATGGCCCCCACTCTCGTTCCCACTCTGACTGGAAAACTCCAGAAGTATTTGCAACAGCTAATAAATGTAACACATCACTCTTCCTCTTCGATCACTGTCCTGCATGTGAACCAGCCTGAACTAAGCACATAGCTCGTTCATCTCCACAAACGTGTCCTCAATACCTGCATGCATTATTGAGAATATATTATGTTAGCTTAGATAGTGACCACCCTGCTTCACAGCAATCTGACCTTCACCCATTCGGAGCACAGATGTCTGACGTCCATCCTTGAATGGAGACACACTTGATTCATTTAAAAAATCGAAACAACCGTTGTTAAAATATATGTGGTATTTTATTTTGTATCTTATTTTGATGACACACAAATACAAGACTTTAGACATTGTACAGGTCAGGTTGCAGCACAGTGAGAGAAAATCCCCCGTACTGACTGCTGTCACTCGGGAAGGTTTCTCTTATGGCACGAACGGCACAGGCGGATATTACTCTTCGAACGCGGTGTCCAAGCCTCCCGTGATGCCACCATGTAAAGGAACGATAGGCCACCAGCCTGTACCACCTGTGAAAAGGAATGGCACAAATGACCAAGATAAGTTTAATAAACGTGTGTTGTCAATGACAATTCTTGTAACTAATGGCATTCTGCTCGGACAAATGCTATCTAGACACTGCACACTATTGAATGACTTTCATGCGTTACAATGATATGTATATGTAATTTTGGATATAGTAGAAGACCATGAAATAGGAGTGGCATGACAAGCAGAGTATACTTACTCGTTACTTGGATTAGGCAGGCTGCCCTGAAGTCGGGCAGCTCGGTGATGCATTGTGGTCGTGGCTCGCCTTCCGAAATGTAGGCCACGCATCCCGAGTTTTCACAGCAGCAGCAGTTCTCGTCCTCGGTTGGCATTAGCTCGCACTGATTGCATGTGCACCAGGTGGAAACACCGTCCATACGACTAGGTCCAGGCTCCTCAGCTGTTGAATCGTCCTCCCAACTGCCGTCCGAAGACCTATCATTTTCGCGTGTTTCCCTTTCCAGTAGTTCCTCCTCGGTATACTTGGGCTCGTACATGTAGGGCATTATTGTAGCCATTGTGTGTTAAACAAACTAAAATAATTTATAGCGGTGGTACTGGTATCTGTTCACATGGGCTACAAGCAACGAAGGTAGCTGACCAGAGCACAGAAACGAGTCACAGAATACTCAAAGTAACACAGAGAGAGGAATGGAATCGAAAATCTGCTGCTGTGTGTTGTGAAACGGTCTGTTTATACTTATTGAGGAAAGAGGCGTCCTGCCATTTCCATGGTGACACGTCATTAGCTGAAGCGCAGCGAATGTTGACACGAGACGTGCTTTGGCGTTGTGAAATGGGCGGTATGCGTCTGCTGATGACAGGCTCAGGGGCGGGGGATATGATTTAGTGCTGCAAAAGCAGGTCAGCCAGGGCGATGGGGGAAATGATAGGATTATCGCAAAATGGCAGCTCCCTGATGCCTGTTTTCGCATGCATTTAATGGACGAAAACTCAGGTAAGGTCCGTAGGAAATTTTTCTAAAATCGAGCGACTTAGGCTTAAAAACACATGGCCCACCCGTAGGGGCAATAAAAAATGTTGACCCAACCATTCCTTTAAGAGTGATTCAACTAATGACTCGCCACAACAGATATGTCCTTGACATGATCACAGCTATGTATGGAGGTGTTTGTGCAAAAATCGGAAAATCATGTTGCACATTTATATCTTCTCACGACGATGAAAATGCAACTCTCACAGAGGCCATAGGTATGCTGACGAAACTACAGAACCAAGTGATTGAGGAAACTGACAAAGTGGACGATGACAGTTGGTTTGGAGCACTATTCCCATTTGTTCCGCAATGGATGGCAGACACTTTCAAATTCCTAGGAGCCCTATTAGTGATGATATTGCTCGGATTCTGTGTTATCAAGATAATATTCTCTCAGTGTCAGAAAAAAGCGAAAAAACCCATAGGGATGAAGATCATGATTGATGTCGAACCAGGGTGGAAGCCCAAAGATCTGACTGATGAAGAAATAAGAGACTTTGTGAAAGCCAGCATTCATGCACCAGAAGGAAAAAAGTTTAGATATCCCAGAAAGCATAGAAATTATGTAGGAAGATGGATCTATTGCAGCCCGAATGGACAGTGGCAACTAATGACGTGGAACAAAGATGAACATGTAAGAACAGCAGGAAGTCTACAAGGAGTCATAAAGATATGGACCCCAAAGAGACATTTCTTCAGACCGTCGTGCATAGACCCAGAAGATAAAGAGAAAATGGACCCAGAAGATGAAGTAAAAGTAAATACAGTGGATCCAAAGAAGATTGATACAAAGGAAGAAATAAAAGTGGTCAATGAATCGCCCAGAGGGGGGAGTGTAGAGGAGGTCCCAAATATGGCCCACACTCTAACCATCCATTTTGAAGTACCTGTCATGATGCCTACCCCCGGACATCCAGACCAAGTCCATCAGTCCAGGGAGCAGGCATCCAGACACCTATTGAAAACCCAGCCACCCCGGCTAGGGGCTAGCTGGGTTCTGTCCTGGTGCCGTAAGCGCCAGGCTCATATATGGGATCAGTCCTGGTGCCATAGGCGCCAGGCTCATATGAAGAAACTTACCTCATGGAAGGAACTACTTTGTTTCAGGGACTATTTTTTACTCGGGTGTGGTCTTGGGGAACTTCTTACCTGGGACTACTTTGGAGGCTATTTAAACCACGCCCAATGAGCAGCACACGCTTCGGTTATTCTGCATCCTGCAGCGTAATGCTCACCGTGCCTGTCAGTCCAGCATCCAGTCTTCTGCCATGCCCGCCTCGAATCCGGAGCTCCTAGAAAGAAGGGAAATAAGAAGAAAAGGTTAGAGCAAGAACATTACCTTCATTCTTCATCTGATCCTGGATCCTTCGCGCATCCGAACAAGGAAAAATACTTTATTTTGTGCGTGTCGCACCGCCAGCTGCAGCGCCGCGCTATACTTACCAGTCTTCACAGCACCTCCTCGACCCGGCGCTGCTCCATCATTCATCGCCGCACTCCCGGCAGCTAAGGGGACCAGGAACGTTCATGCCGAAGTAGGTGACGTACGAGGAGCAAATAAACCAGCAGAGAGCTGCAGTGGGGCTCTGTCCAGTACCTATCAGAAGAATCACACCCATTGTGGTACCAATACCTAAGAAAACTTGGACAGTAAAGTACCCATTGAGAAAACCATATCAACAAATGAAACGAAATGAAGTTTGTCTGAGTACAGTCCCTGAAGAAGCCAAAAAGGTCTTAATGGAAGACGAATGGTGACATCACAAGGACCTGGACTGACTCACATATAGAAGATATGACGACCTGCGAATGACGAAAAGAGACGAAACTCCATGGATAAGGGACCTCACAAACCTAAAGTGAAAGGACGATGTCAAATGTAAAAAGCTTATGCCATGAGCACGACAAAGCTATTCAGTTAGTTTACATGTGTACATATGCCTGGAACCGCAAGACAGTAACAAAATTGTGCGGCTTGCTATGCTTAGTAGTAAGATAGATTGTGGCAAGCGCCTCCTATACATATCTACCTCAATAGAAGCACTATATATAAGTATACTTCCACTATGCACAAAGGTAGAATCAACCAAGGGTTACAGGAGGTCGCATGAGGAGAGTTTCATAGTTAACAAATCAAGAATAAAATACAGAAGCAAAACTCAGACAGAGACAAATCGTGCCAAAAAGCCAAGGTTGTACCAGTTAAAATAGGCCAACAGTAGCTACAATTAATGAAGCAAGGAACAGAATATCCTGCTCAGAAAGGTCAGAATAAGAAGCAGAAGAGAGGTGGTGGACAAAAACGAAAATCAAATGCACAAATTACATGGAGAATGAGACAATTTCAAGGTGTCTGAAACACATGACAAGCCACGCGAGAAGAAGGGGGACTTTCACACCTACGCATAGCAGAGTGCCATGCAAAGATATCAGAACTTTTCCAGACAGAGATGCAGTCTCAAGGCCAACCACAGTGAAATAATTGACACATGACCACCAAAGTGATGATTGAGTGTAGCAATAATTGGAGAAAGGCTGGGGGAGATGACGTGCACCCTGCACCTGGCCGACCCTTCTGCATGTTGCTAGGCAAAGTGGAAAAGTATGAGTGGGGTTGGTGCCAACCCAATCATAATGAACCAAGTAATCTAGGGTCCTATAGTTAGTAGAACCAATGGGAAGTCGTACTTTTAGTGACATCTACAGTAGCCATTTTTAAGGTAGGGCTTAGATGCCCCACCTGACAGTGTTTACCCAATCCCCTCACTCCGTTAGCATATACTGATATAGTACCTATATTAAACCTACCTTTCTAGAACCAATAGAATTGCATGCAACATTTTAAGCAATAATGGTCAGTGATGACAAGTTTTTTTTATAAATTATGTGTTTCTTATGAAGTTTATCGTAGTTGTGCAGTGAGAAGGAAGATCTAGCAACCGTTGATATTCATGAGACTCCCTGTTTTTTGTACTTGTCATTAAATGGACTCCCTTTGTCAAACCATTGAGTTGTCATTATTGATTTGATGCTAGAGTATTAATCCATCTCACGGGTGCTGCTATTCCATCTTAAAGTGCTATTGGGCAACCCCCAGCTTTATGGGCCGGTTGGGGTCCTAGTGCACACAGGGACCCCAGTCAATGTGAGGCTGGCGGCGCAATTTAAAAGGTTGTCACCACTGCAGGTGCGGCACTGCCCCAAGATTTGTATTTTCACCTACCGAGGCTCATCTCTCCTACTACATGATGGAGTCTTCTGCTGCACAGTACAACACGACAATGGGTCGATGGAGACCACGTTCTATGTCTCCCATCGCAAAGGACATGCTGTTGAGCTGCGCGATGGCAGAAGACCTTGGCCTGCTGCAATTCAATTTCCACGTCTACATGGGTCACTCAGAGTGACTTTCCTCTCTACTCTCGTTCTATGTCCCCTCACGCCGCTTGCAATCTCAGAATCTACTTCTCTTGAATGTTCTAAGTCCCCTTGTGCCTCGTCTCATTTCCACTCCTTTTCTCTTTTGTCTCCCAAACACTGGAACCCTCTTCCTTTTTCGCTGTGGTCCTCATCTCTCTGCATTTTCCAGACTAATCTCAAACTCTATTTTCTTTTATCCTTACCCTCTTACAACTCTGTCTTTTCTTTGCTGGTGTAATTTCTAATCATTTGTATCATTTTGAGTGTACTTCTTTTTGATTCTTTTATTGTTCAGCACCTTTGGTGAGAAGCACTTTATAAATTCAGTAAATACAAAATACAAATACAAACACAAGGAACAGGATCCATGATAGATGCAAACATTTGAGTTCAGGCTGGATAGTAAAAGTAATTACTTGAACAACGTATTACTCGCATAGCACCATGTTTCACCATCGCAAGCAATGAAACAGCTCTGTTGTCTTTAAACCTTATCTGAAGTTGCAGAAATTGTTTGCATTTCAGAAACAGCTAACAGTTCGGCGAGTTTAACTCTCTCAAATTGCTAATGGTAAGAAAAATATTTATTTGGATTCTCCTCATTTCCTGCAACATCCGACCTGCAATCTAATTTATTTGCACTGATGGGTGAGCAATGAGATGAGGGACCTGGAGAGGCCTTTCTATAGACTGTAAAAACTGGGACAGAGATAGCGAACAAGGCGACAGAGGTAGGATGTGAAAAATCATCAAAACCTACATCTCATGGCCTATGGAGGTTGGTGGACATACCTATTGGACACTAGTTTAAAAAGAAATTAAAAAAAAAACATATACAGCTTTGCTAGAAATAATCCCAAGAGTAAAAGGTAGCTTAGATAGATAGTTTATATATCTTGATTCTGATAATCTCGACTGAAATTCCGAGGCAAGGCTTTCCAGCAACCACAATAAAAGACAAGTAGCAGTGTGCTCAGTAACTCTCTCAACAACGAGAAAAAGTAACTGCGCTCAGCGAAATGTATGGGAGGCCGTTCAAGTCAAAATTACACCTTTGTGAATGTGACGTACTGAAATGAATACAACATGCAGTGAAATTAGTAAGGCATACACTGAAATGACTATAATACATATTGAAATGAGTATAACGTATTGAAATGAGTATGACATACACTGAAATTCAATGAATAAGACATGCATTGAAATGAATAGGGCACACATTGAAATGAATATGACACCCATTGAAGTGAATATGACACATGTTGAAGTGAATACGACATACAATGGAATGAATATGACACCCATTGAAATGAATATGACACACGTTGAAATAAACATGACACCCATTGAAATGAATATGACACACGTTGAAGTGAATACGACATGCAATGGAATTAATATGACATCCATTGAAATGAATATGACACGTTGAAGTGAATATAACATGCATTGGAACGAATAAGACATGTATTGAAATGAATAGGACATGCATTGAAATAAATATGACACTCATTGAAATGAATATGACACACGTTGAAGTGAATACGACATGCAATTCAATGAATATGACATCCATTGAAATGAATATGACACACGTTGAAGTGAATATGACACATGTTAAAGTGAATAGGACATGCAATGGAATGAATATAATACCCATTGAAATGAATATGACTCACATTGAAGTGCATGTAACATGCATTGAAATTAATATACCATGCATTGGAATGAATAAGACATGCATTGAAATAAATATGACACCCACTGAAATGAATATGGCACACGTTGAAGTAAATAGGCCATGCATTGGAATGAATATGAGATCCATTGAAATGAATATGAGAACCATTGAAGTGTAAATAACATGCATTGTAATGAATAAGACATACAGTGAAATGAATAGGACATGCATTTAAATAAGTATGACACCCATTGAAATGAATATGACACACGTTGAAGTGAATAGGACATGCAATGGAATGAATATGACACCCATTGAAATTAATATGACACACGTTGAAATAAATATGACACCCATTGAAATGAATATGACACATGTTGAAGTGAATAGGACATGCAATGGAATGAATATGACACCCATTGAAATGAATATCACACACGTTGAAGTGAATATAACATGCATTGAAATGAATATGACACCTATTGAAGTGAATATAACATGCATTGGAATGAATATACCATGCATTGGATTATCATTTTCCTTCTCTATAAACTCCACGGATTAATTAATGAATATGACACACATTCAAATGAATATAACATGGACTGGAATGAATAAGCCATGTATTGAAATGAATATGACACAGGTTGAAGTGAGTGTAAAATGCATTAAATTAATATATCATGCATTGGAATTAATAAGACGTGCGTTGAAATGAATAGGGCATGTATTGAAATGAACATGACACCCATTGAAATTAATTCGACACACGTTGAAGTGAATAGGTAATGCATTGAATGGATGTAACATACATCCAAATGAATAACACATGGATTGAAATGAATACAACATACAGCTAAATGTATAAGACATGCATTGAAATTAGTAGGTAATGGATTGGAATGAATATGACACCCATTGAAATGAATATGACATGCGTTGAAGTGATTTTAACATTATAGCTTACTAAAATTGTTGCATTGAAAAGCATGTGATACTTTTAAAACAATGAAATTGCAGTTCAAAGGAAACAGGAAAAATAAACTTGAAAGCCTGCTCATTCATTGCATTTAGAGCCCTGGTTAAGCATGGATTTAAGAAGTGTTACAGAGTTTATATTATGCTATTTTTTAATCTGTGTTTTTTTGCGTTGAAGCATCATCTGATGATCTTTTGGATTATCTAATTTCTTTAAAATCATGCTTTAATGCTTTAGAACAAGCTTTGTTGTCTGTTGATATTAACCTTTTGGAACATCTGCAGAGAAAACTTGAAAGTCATTTGGAAATATTACTTGCTATTTTAACAGTCTGCAATCTTTCTGAAACACTGGGCCCCATAGGTACCTTTATTTTGGAAGAACTCTGTAAATGTACATATGTTTCTATTACAAATATTGAAAGCAAGATTACCATTTTATCAAACATTCCTGCAAGCACGTTTTGTACGCCCACCACAATTCAAGGTGTAGGAAGACCAAGGTGAGTTACTTTTTATATGTTTTTCCTTCTTATAGTTGTGCAACAGAATACTGAGCAACTCTTTTACATTCTCATTCTGCAGGTTTATTGTTTCAAAAGTAAATATTGAATACCTATGGGAGATTGGATTTTCCTGCACATCAATAGCAGCTTGTTTAAATATAAGTCCATCTACGCTTTACAGAAGAAGAGTCGAACTGGGTATGTCTGCATATTCTGAGTCTAGATTTACAGATATCAATGATGCAAACCTTGATCAGAACATTATAAACATTTTAAGCACCTAATTCTGCCGAAAGCTATATATGTGGGAGTCTAAGGAGCAGGGGACAAAGAATTCAAAGATGGAGAGTGAGAAATAGATTTCACCTCCTTGACCCTATTGGGAGAGCCATCAGACAGCGAACAGCTATTCGACGACGGGTGTACCATGTCAGGGGTCCAAATCATTTATGGTAAGATAATGTTTCTCAAATTTAAGGAAAGTGTGCATGTTTTCTTTTTTTTAACTCTTTTTTATTAGCATTTCACAAATCATGGTACAGTACAAAACAAAGCATTGGGGGGGGGTTGGGTTCACAGTAGCATGTTGTTTCATTTGCATACTCCCACACGGGTTGAGTATTCTTATTTTCCATGCAGCATCGGACCGTTGTCGGCCATCCTCCTCCCCTCCTTCAATGTCCACTGCCCCTAATTTGGTGACTTTAGATGAGCTTTAAAACCCCAATATAACATCCCGCTTGACCCCCGCAAACTATGAGTTGCTCCGTGGTATAGTGCTCTCCTTGCCCTTGAGGCTAATGTTCCAATGACATCGGCTTTCAATCTCAATCTCGTTGTCCAAGCCCCTTTGCAGGCTCTGTGCCCTGATTTTTGTGAGTGTTTGTTTGTTTGTTTTTTTGTCCCCTTTCATTCAATCATACCCCTCCTATCTTAGGTCTACTGGTCTATGAGTGCCCGGAATCTTGCCACCCTAGTGGGGTTGTATGTTTGTCTTCTAGCCATAGCTGCTAGTTCTAGTCTGCATGTTTTCGCCAGTAGCTCTGTGCATTTGGAGTGTGAGGGAGGGGTCTTAGCCTTCCAATGGGTGGTCAGTAATTTCCTAGCTGTGAATAGCAGTATCCCTTTGATTCTGCGGGTTGAATGGTCTTCGTGCCATTCGTCTGCCTCTGCCCCAGCAGCATCACCTCAGGTGTGAATGCGACTGCGGCCCTGTTGATGCCCTCAATCTGTCTGTGGACTCCCCTCCAGTATTGAGAGAGTTTGGAGCAGTGCCATAGTTAGTGGCCTATCATGCCTAGGGATCCACACTCCCTCCAGCATTTGTTTGAGTGTGCGACTCCTATTTAGTACAGTGTTACAGGGGTGTAGTATAACCGTTGTGTACATTTCTTCTTAAACATTACTTCATTTGTATCTTTTTGGCATGTATTTTATATTATATGTAGAGACTACTGAGGATGTGCATATAATGGGGGATCTATGGTGCTGTTCATCTAGCCCAGGGGTCTGCAACCTTTGGCTGTCTAGATGATTTGGACTACAATATCCATGATACATTGCTATTGACTGTGGTGGCTACGGATGATAGGAATCATACTCCAAAACATCTGGAGAGCCAAAGGTTGCAGACCCCCAACTTAGCCACTCTCTACCAGAGCTGAGAGCGGCAGACACCACCAGTAGTATGGCACATTGGCACACCAGCTTCACATACTTAGGGTCAGTGCATGTCAAATTGTTCTTCAGGCAGGTCATGGGGCCTACTGCAGTAATGGTCCTTCATGTTCAGACTTTCAAAAAAGAATCATGAGTGCTTTGATCAGAAATGATGAACATAGGTCCAGGATGTGTTTAAAATAGATTACGTAGAGAATCGGAGGTACATATACCATTTATGAGGTAGGAGATGCGTGGCAACATGCAATAACAGTGCAGTTTCATATGTGTTTGATTGATGTATGCATCAATGGGGTCCATAGGCAGATTCAGAGGACCCATTTCATGGGAGTGATGAATTCAGTGGTTCTGAGGTCACAGGTATTCAGTCTGACATGTTTTGCACCTTTTGAAGTCTGACTATTGACGTTTTGTGAAGGCCAGACTAGAGAGCATCTGCAAAGACAAGCTTCACCCCGACATCGGTTATAAGCTACAGCTACTTTCTGATTTTCATTTAGCAAAAACTATCTTGTGAGCAGTTTCATTTGTAACAATCCTTCTTTAGTGACATGAGCGACTTGCATGTTCATATCTAAGTTGATGTCACGCTCAGGGCTAGACCTTTAACTGAGTGTGTGTGTTCAAAAGGATCACCAAAATAGAGTGGGACATGGATTAAATAAGGGATTTCAGAAAGTTTTGTCAGCAAAGTACAAAGAATTTCTATCTTGGTATTCAGGTAACTATCCCCATTAATTTCTCAATGCCCCTTTCCGTTCAACATAGTGGAAATGTTTTCCTAAGGGATTGTGACTCTTAAACCTATTTGAGTGTCTTTAGCATAGGAATAGAAGGGGAGCATTGGTCATTTGGCAGCCCCATTAATTGTATTATGTATATATTAAATGATGTTGATGGCTGAGAAAAGGGGATGATCCCTCATGGAAGCCGCCAGAGATTTTGCCAGATTTTCAAAGAAAGTTCTTCAATTTCATTTATTGTTCTGTGGGAGATGGGTAAACCAAAATGAAAAAAGATGAATAAATAAAAGAAATACAATTCTGGCCCACACCACCAGCGGCATCACATTAGCGAGCCCTTATGATATGTCTTCCCTTGTAGCAGACATTGTGATACTTGTAAGGATCTCATGGTGGCAACAGTAAGGACAGATACAAGTGATCACAATTCAAGGGTGTTTATTAAACGGTATAGGTATGTTGGAAAGATGCCTAATCTAAACCTAAATGTAAGAGGGGAGCAAGCCTCAACCATCAAAGAATCATAATGCAGTCCTAGTGGTGTCTTTGTCAAATAAAAGGGCCTATACTAAAATGAAAATATTGCTAATCCTTACGCTAAATACAAAAAGAAGTGTGGGATAATGTTCCTAAGAAAGAAGGAAGTGTTCACAAATAAAAAGTCAGGATGTGGTAGTCAGGATCTCCCTTCCCCAAGTTTTCAGCACGGGACAAGGTAGAACTTTGGAACACAGCACATGCTCAAGCTTTCCCAGCACGAACAAACAGTTCTGCTTTCAGCAATCGGGGCCTTCGGTGGTTAAGTATCTTTTCTAAAAAAAGTCTCTTGCCTCCGTAGACCTGATGTATCAAAATAATTTAAAAAAGAGTTCCTTTTTCACATTAACATTGGGTGATGCCCTTTCCACCCCTGGATCGCCCTCTTCCGGGCTCGGACCCTTCTCTATTGTTAGCCTCCCTCGGTCGGGTTCTCTATGGCTTTCAACACAATCTTCTTTGTGTCATTCACAAATCTTAATGTCTTTTTAAACAGTTCACTGTGGACATCTCTCGGCCAGGGTCACTCTTGTCAACACACTATATTTCGGGACTTTAGTTTAGTTTAGTTTATTATTTATAGAGCGCGCCAGACCCTGGGGCATCAGGGCACACAAGACAAGAATATGCTCAGCTTATTTACAGGTACATGGTAAGTAGGAACATCAGACAATTTACAGTAGGTAGATACATACAAGGCAGGATCTAGGTCCTGAAACGAAGTTTTACATGTGGAGGTATTCTTGAGAGGAATATAAAATAATAATAATATACACAGTGATAAAAATACAGGCACCCGGAACATTCCAGTGCATAAAGAAAGAGGCGGATACACATAGCCTGGTGATGAGGTGCAAGTCGAACTTCAGGTTAGTTCGTCAGCGGATACAAGCAAGTCAGGGTAGTTAGGTGTCATTAGCTCTCATCCAATTGGTCAAGTTCTGTCTGAATTTCACAAAAGGCTGGGGTTCTCTAATGCCATGGGGTAATGAGTTCCACAGCTGCGCAGCCTTGACTGGGAAACTATGTCCTCCTATGGTAGCGAGTTTGAATCGCAGGACTTGTAAGCAGTTTGCGTTTGCTGTGCTTGTGGGTCTGGCCGAGGTTCTTAGAAGTAGCCTATCCTTGAGGTAGGGTGGTGCTTTGTTGTTGAGGCACTTGTGGGTAAGGGAGGCAATTTTGAGTTGAATTTTATCAGAAGTAGATAGCCATTTGTATTCTCTTCTTACCGAGGATATATGCTAATTTCTGTTAATCCTGAGAGCTGCTCTCAAGGCATTATTCTGGAGGACCCAGATTTTATGTGTGGTCTGTTTATTGGCCCTAATGTATAGTCCATTACAATAATCCAATTTGGAAAGTATAAGGGCTCTGGCGAGCGTGATGCAACTGTCTGTAGAGAGGAATTGTTTGCTGGCTCTGATAAATGTGCATGTGTATGCAGTAGTTGAGGCTAGAGAGTTAACTTGTTTAGCAAAGTTAAAGGTGGCATCTAGGTAAAAACCTAGGGTCTTCACTTCCTTAGCTACTTTTATGTTATTCCCATCGATAAGGAAATTGGCATAGTCAGGGCTGAGTTTGGATATGTATGTCGGGGTGCCTAGAATAATGAGCTCAGTTTTGTCATCGTTCAGGTATAAGCCGTGTGTGGCCATCCATGCCTGAACGATGCTGTACATTTTATTCACTAGCGCTAGATCCTTGACGTAGTCTCCTAAAAGCGGAAGGAGGATCTGGGTATCGTCTGCGTAATTGGTGTAGGCGATACCCAGATGATCCATTTCGTCAAAAAGTGGCTTTGTGAATACATTGTAGAGGGTAGGTGACACACAAGATCCTTGAGGTACACAAGTTATGGGGATCGGGTCTGCCGAGGCTGATGGAGAGAAGACTCTCATAGTTTGGTTGCTCAAGAAGGATTTGATCCATATTATGGCCTCTTTAGAGAAGTGGGCTGCAGAGACTAGGTGGCTGCATAAGACTGTATGGTCAACTAAATCAAATGCAGCTGAGAGGTCTAGCAGGAGGAGTAGGGCTGCTTGGCCATTGTCTCTGCATTGATCTATTTGGGCCTTAAAATCGATAAGGGCTGTCTCAGTCCCGTGTTGTGGGCAGAATCCGGATTGGCGGGTTCCGAGTAGGTGGTTGGTTTCAAGGAAGTTTTGTATTTGCATGTATGCCACTTTGTCAAGAATTTTTAAGAGAAAGGGCACGGTCGTGATGGGCCTGAAGTTAGTGGGAATGGCCGGGTCAAGGGTTTGCCTCTTTAAAAGTGGCAGTACCCAAGACTCTTTTAAGTTATTTGGTACAGTGCCTGTGGTAAAGGATGGATTGATGGGTTTAGTTATGAATGGCGATAATTCTCTCGCAGCATCCTTAATCAGTTGGGCAGGGCATTGGTCACCTTTACAGTTGGACGGTTTAAGTCCCAGAATAACCTTTTCTACCTCAATGGTCGATACCTTGGAGAAGCAGAAACGCGATTCTTGTTTGGGATTTGGTGGTGGTGCTATAGTCTGCGGGATATGAGGCGTTAGAGATGCTTTTTTGAGGGCAATTTTAGTTTGTAGGTTGGCTACTTTGTTGGTTAGGGCATACTGTATGCTAGAGCACCAATTTTTATCCTTGGTGCAGCTTTCTTGGGGAGCAATAGGTGTTTCTAGTTCTTTCAGAATGCTGAATAATTCTCTGACACTAGATTTAGATTGAGATGTTCTAGTATTGTACGTTTCCTGTTTGGCTAGTAGGATGTCTTTCTTGTATTGGGATGATGCCTTGGCGAGGTTAAGTTTGTTTTCGGCTGAAGGAGAGAGTCTCCAAATAGTTTCAAGTTTTCATTTTATTAGCCTTAGATTTTTTAGATGAGGAGTGAACCATGAGTTAAGGTGTTTTTTTGGTTTACTATTCCGTAGTTTAAGTGGCGCTATGTGGTCAAGGACTGTATTGATAGTTTCATTAAATTGTTCAACTAGCACATTAGGATCCATATTCACTGGGAGCGAGTTAAGTTGTGGTAGTATAATGGGCAACAGTTTTTCCGCTGTCATAAGTTTTTTGTTCCACGTGGGCATAGGAGGGGCAAGTGAGGACTGGGCCGTGGCATAGTTTGTTGCTACTGTAAATAATAGTAGATGGTGGTCAGTCCAGATCTGGGGTACAGTTTCTGTGATGGTTGCTTCACAGTTGTGTTCCGCTATCCAGTCAAGGATTCGACCTTTGTTAGTAGTGGGAAGGTTGACTTTCTGGGAGAATCCCAGTTCTTTTAGGATCAAGGCAGTAGCTGTTGACTGGATATCCTTAATGTCATTATAGCCTAGGTTGAAGTCGCCTAGCACTATTGTTTGGGAGGTGTGTTTTAAGTTAATGGACAGGGTTGTAGAGAGATCCTCAGTGAAGGTTCCAATAGGACCTGGAGGTCTATAGATAAGGAAGAGGTTTAATGGTTGGGAGCTAGCGGTGGCAATTTTGACCGTGAGGCATTCACAATATTACATAGTAGGGGTTGCGTTAATTCTCATGTCTAGACTGCTCTTAGCTATGATTGCTAGACCCCCACCACGCGAGGGGGATGGTATGGTACTTTAGACTTTGTCCCCTTTTTATCGGCATCCTTCTTTCGGGTTCACTCTTGCCAATCTTGTCAATCGTGACTTTCTCATTCAACTCTTACAATGCGGGAGTCATTTCCCTTATTGTCACAATCATCTGTTGGTCAAAGACTTTCGATTGTACAGAGGATTTTACAAGACCCCTGTATGACCACTTTGACCCCATTCATGACAGACACAGTATTGTGAAGGTTTACTTTGGATAGTTTATTGAGAGTGGGTGGTGATTTTAATAAAAAAATTGATAATGACTTGCCTCTGCAGCTGCTTGATGAAAATGAGGAAATGTGATTGGGGATAAAGAAAAAACACAATTTTGGACTCCCGGTCACGTGTTAACGGACTACAGTTTTTTTACTTGGATTGTTGAATGGGGATTACGCTCTATTAATGGCTGGGTCCCCTCTGACAATCTTGGTTAGTTTACTTTTAAAAACTATCAACGGGAAACCACCATTGAGTACTTCTTTCTTTCTGTTAACAAATGGATGATGAGTGATGATTGTAAGGACATTAATGCTGTTTTTATTGACCACCACCCGGTGACCTTGTGCATAAAGTGGAGTACTTTTCATGAGGGAACAAATGTTATTCCCCATTTGAAAGTTGTAGAAATGAATTGCAATAGTAAAATCAGACATAACTAGGAAATTATAGATACAAATTTGTTGCATTTAGAGATATTTTTAATGAGGCATTCCCAAAGTAATATTGAAGTTAATTGAAACAATGGCTGAAACAGCCATGGGAGTATTTGTAAGGGAATGCAAGAAAGGGTGGCAACCTATCTAGGATGGTTTAATGAGGCATGTAGAAGGGATAAAGAAACCGTTATGGTCTTGAAAAATACAGAGGCGGTAAGAGTAGATATTATTAAAGCAATAGCAAAGTACAAGGAAATACAAAGAATAAGAAAAGCCAAGTTAGAGCAAAGGGCATGGGATGAACTGTTGAAGGCTGTTGCAAATATAAACTCCAGCAAATTCAGGAGGATGGTGGCAAAAAGGCCCATGCATACAATTCAGCCAAAGGGGAGTGTAACGAGTGTCGAGGACAGGTTACGGGTATCCCATTTCTCGGCACTCTATAAAGGAAATGGTGGAGAACGCAAGGAGCCAAATAAATATTGCCTTGGATTTAACATTGTTGGGACAAACTCCCAGGTATGCTAGAGGGCCACTAGGAGTTCGCAGACACTTGGAAGGCCAACACCTTTCTCGGGATAAATGGAGGACTCAGTCAACATCAAGTTCAAACTGCGGTTTATTACAAACAAACCCAACAGGGATATGGAAAATCCAAGCGCAACTCAACTTCTCCTGGCAGTTTTGATACAAAATTATGTCACTGCTCCATCACTACTTGCGTCTCTCTCCAAAAACCTATCGACGTGCGGGATTGGCCATCAGGAGCCTAATAACCTATATGGTGTACACCGGGACCCCAACCAGCCCATAGAGCTGGGGTTTGCCCAATAGTACTTTAAGATAAGATAGCCACACCTGTGAGGCACCCATGAGTTGGATGGGGGTGCAGATTAATACTCCAACACCAAATCAATAATGACAACTCAACGGTTTTGCAAAGGGAGTCTGTTTAATGACAAGTACACATCATTTATACTAAAAACTCATCATCACTGACGTTTAACGCTTAAAAGTTGGCATGCATTTCCATTGGTTCTAGAAAGGTAACTTTAATATAGGTACTATATCTGTATATGGTAACGGCCTAAGGGGATTGGGTAAACACTGTCAGGTGGGGCATCTAAGCCCTCCCTTCAAAATGGCTACTGTAGACATCACAAAAAGTACGTTCCATTGGTTCTACTAACTATAGGACCCTAGATTCTAAAAATGGAAAGATATTTTAAACAGTTACGTTCATGAAAAAATAAAGGTTATTCCACAAAACGTATTCACAACCTTGGCTTTTTAAGAGGGGCATGTTACGTTTCATTTCTTGGGTATTTGATTAGTATGGCTTTAATGGCCAAACACGTAAAAATTAGCAGGGAGAAAAGGTCTAGCTTACCAGAGCTGGAAGAGATGAAATCGATATGAACGAGAAAGTGCCGCAATGTGAGGATATTTAACAGAATAATCAATATGCACAACAAGGATGTGAGCGGAACATGAAATAGGTAAAGAGATAGGGTGAAAGAGATGAACATATGAGGGAGAGGAGGAGGAATGGAGGACAGATGGAAAAAGAGAACCTCCGCCTTGGATGAGATGAAGCAAGTGGTTAGTCATCCAAGACAGGATACCAAGGAGGCAGAGTGAAATAGTCTTATGAATAACAAAGGTTAAAAATGAGAAGGAAATAAAAGGTTGTCTATCATCTGCGTACAAGTGATGGGATAGACCAAACAAGATGATGATGGAAGCAAGTGGAATAGTATACAAGGAGAAGAGAAGGGCAGCCAGGACAGAACCCCGAGGTTTATAATATTGTAGTTTTGTGATTGTGCTATTTTTATGACAATGCTCCTCTTGTGTAATGGTTTGAGAGCCAGATAAAGTTCCTGGAAGCTGTTTTGAGTTTACACACTGGAGGGTTTAGATGCACACCAATCTCTGGATGAATCTTGACTGACAGGGCACCAATGGTGGTGGTTCATGATTCACACCACAAACCTGCTGTCACATCTAGGATATTAATACATGTGGTACCTTACCCTTCCTACTACAATACCAGACAACCTTCCTCTTTGCTTCTGCTTTCTCTCCCCCTCTCCCCTGCTGAAGACCTGGCTGATAATGTGACTGCATCGGTTACCTGGCCACCCATCTGCTCTCGGGCCCAAGCCCTGCCAGTTGCACGCGTGGGCTGCCTCCCTGGCAGCCCCTGCACCTGGGGACTGTTTTCTGTATCTCTACAGTCCCCAAACCAGCACTTATGTCTGCACTTACCCTGCACTTGCGACCAGCTGGCCGTTCTTTATTTATTTTATGTCATTATTTATTATCCCATGTACTGCACTCTCCCCCCCCGCACTTTTCTTTTCCCCCTTCCCTTGCACTTACGCGATCTGAATGACACCAGGCCTAGTAAGATTGTTGTCTGTCTTCCCTCTGTTCCCCCTCCCTTGCCTTGTCGCGCCTTGAAACACTTGTTTATAGGCCCGTTATAAATGTCATATCATATCATAACTGTGTGCACATCTGTGGAGTTCAAATCTGGCTCATTCGACTCTGCCTGTTAGGACACCGGGCTACATTATGCCGAACTCATAACACTGTTTTCGCAGCCTGATATCCCAGTGCCACTGGAACATTACAAGTCCCGGAAGCCTAGGATATCAGGCGGCGGAAAGTGTAAGTCCCCATTCCCATGGAGTTCCATAGGACTCCATGGGAATGGGGACACGGAAGCACAGCACCGTTGCTAACGTCCACACGAACAAGGGACAATAGGCTCTATCGCCCTGAAGAAGGACTCAACTGGAAGCCAAAACACGTTGGCAGAACACTAACAAAACCACCATTAGTGGAGCCTATTAGGATGTTTACGATTGTACTTTTTGTCAGAAATATGTAAATAATCACAACGCGTAAATGGTGAACACACTGCACTGCTATACTTTTCCATCTTGTCATTCAGCTTTAGTGAAGCTAAACATCACATCATAAAACACAATCCTATGTTGATCTCTCAGGAAAATGCATTTGTCTGATTAGTAAAGCAGGAAGCCTTTAAACTGATAATGTTAGAAAAACTAATTTCTGATAGTGGTGAGGAAAATCGTGACTGATGTTATTTTGGGAAGATGTCAGTAATGTGTTTTCTCCCACTGTGTTTGAAGACATTGGAGCTGTCATAGTGCAACCAACATGCAAGACCTCTGATATCGCCTCATTATGGGGATATTCTGATGCTGCCGAACTATTATCGAACACTGTTCCACTCTCCAGCCAATTTGCCAACTCTGATTTCTCTGGTGTTAGTTTAACCTATAAGAAACAACAAAATAATAAAAACATAATCGTTGCAGTACATCAATATCATTGATGATATATAAGCAATATTAATAGTGTATAAATGTACCTTAAAATATATGTTGTTAATATACATAGTACTTCATACAAGGTTCGATGATTTAAATGAAAATAGTAAGGAAATAGGGTATGAATTTTGAGTTCTATAGTACACAAATCAAATAATAACATTTTACATTTGAAAAGGGAGCCATGTCCATCTTTATAGGTACCCAGTGGTCGTCCTTAATTCCCACGCCGTGCTCCAGTTTTAACTTCTCAGGCAGGTGGAATAGGACTATGATCTATGTCGCTTTAGCTGTCTCACAGAGCTGTTGTAATCGATATAAAAAAGGTTAAAAAAGGGCTTGGAGAGAAATGCATCTTTTCAAGTGGAATCGTTGTTTGGTAGTCCCATTCCTATAACTTGGTGCTGATGCAGGGCTATTTGCTGTTGCTTCACTAGTAGGTAGGGGCCAATACCAGTGCACCACTGTGCCCTGTTTCTTGTATGTCATTTATTGTGAAATCTGTTGGTCTGCCACGTTGCGGTAAAATGAACATAATGGCACTTGCCTGTGGACTTTGCTTTTCAAATACTTTTCTAGTCTATACAAATAAACACAACCTCAAAATGTACATAACCATTTTTATGGAAATATGAAAATATTATTGAAAATAAACTTACAAGCACAGGTTTTTCCGGCATGTCAAGTATTTGTTTCGATGGCAGTAAATAGACTGATTTTTGTTTGAAAATCTTTGAGATTAAAAGACCCGACAGACTTTGATTATCCATTAGCAACGGTTTTACTAATTTGTTATGGCATGGCATAAGAAGTTGTATGCTATATTAAAAAAAAAAAAAAACAGAAACATGCATGAAAATGAACATTCACTTTAAAAAATCATCTTTCATCTGCCTAGTGCATTTCCTAATTTTGGAGGGCACTGAATATGCGTTGGAAGGGCAAACACACAGTATTTGAAAACTTTGATTAATGGCGTAGAGGTTGCCAGATAAAGGGTACAATGCAGTGCCCTGCAAAGGATTTATAGTCATCACTGAAAAAATGGTCAAATTACTACCATACCAGATGTTTTCCAAATTTAACTTGGGTGTGCATGTCTGTGCGTGTTTGTGCCTCAACCTGGTAATAGAAATCACTGACTTGCTTTTTACAAATTGATTAAAGCCTTAAGTCTGTAGATATGACACTTGGCCTTCAATTATTCTAGGATTCAGTATGTATATTTCACCAGTTTCCATCTAATTATGATCCATCATGCTACGTAATCCTTAACATATAATTATACCTTTCCCACCAGAAAACAAGAAAAAATAAATAATTATTGATTCCTTTGAAAGCAAGCAAAAATAATACTACACTGAAAGTAATTGATTTACAATAGTTAACTCTTATAAAGTAATGCAATGTTTACAAATTGTGTATTAACAATTCCAAATGCAACATGCTTGATTTTATTTTTATGCATTCTTCTTCAGAAAAAAATATGAAATGGAAATTTTCTTACTCAATAGTATCAATTTTTGCACTAAATGCTCTACGAAGATTTTCTTGCACCTCAATGTTGGTCCGGAATTTATTAAACTCAAATGTAGTGATGATATGTGCACTTTCATGAAGTAACTGTTTGGTTCCTTGCTTGACGACTGTCTCATCATGAGGACCAGATAAAATAATTATTTCTTTTGTGAACACAGACGGGTCACGAAAATGCCTATAAAGTAAAGTCAATGTGAATTTTAACCTTCAAAGCTGAATACATTTCTAGACTATATACATGTTATTTATACTACACAATTTAAAAAACACAAAGGTTGTGAAAGGCGAGGATACATTATTAGATGCTACAATGTGATGAAGATGTATAAGATTCTAAGGATTCTTATACCTGGAGACTATGAAAAGGCACGATGTGTACAGGGACATACAAATGGGATTAATTAATGTACACTACACTAATATGAGCTGGAAGACCACTTCAAATTCTAAAATTACATTTGGATTGACTGACATCGGTTTGGTCTAAATCATAGAAATCTACTGGCAGAGAACTCCCCTCAGAGTCATGATGATGTACCAGAAAATGAAAAGGAGAGAATGTAGTTTGTGCCCTCACCAATTATTCAAAAAAGTGCCCCTCTCAATGGCATAGTAATCTTTAAAACACTGAATGAAGTTGGTACTGTGGCAGGATCCAGTACTCTTGATTACGAGATGACAGTCAATTAAGCCAAGGAACATTGTAGTTACTGTGGCCCAGGGCACCCAACTGTTCCTTTTCTCATTTTTACTTATTTCAGTTGGAAACTTACATTTCCTAAAGACCTTGAAGTGCCTTCAAAATGAGGCTTCCTTGTTTGCAATACCTTTTGCTTTGTAATATTGCATGGCCACCCTTTTTTTCAAGTTGTTTAGTCGTGTGTTTTGCCTCCTGCCATTGGTACTATAGTAGTAGATGTTCTAAAAGGGGAGCTGCATATGAGCTTCAGCTATGTCAGACACAACCTCCCTACCACCATACATTATAGGGCCACTTGAAAAGAAAATCTTTATTTCTAAGTCCTCGTTATATCGCACAGCTCTTCAGTTTTATTATATCACCCTTGGACTTCATTACATCAGAAATGTATCTAAAATGGAAAACGCCTATTAGTTAAGTTAAGTGCTGCGACTCCAGGGCTTATATGTTTTACCAATGCAGATATCAGCATGATTGTAATCAACTATTTTAAAGCTATGCACAGCCTGATGAATTGATGTACCCATACAAAGACTGGATGTGGCGGTCAGTGTGAATGTTTGTGAGTGGAGGTGGAAGATTTATTATTATTTTTTTTTTAATTTCTTTATTAGATTTTCAACACAATTAAACAATAAACATCAAGACCATGCACTGGTCGTCATAAACCAAGTCTCCCCGAACCTTTCCTCCCTCTTCTTCCTCCTACCCTTTCCCATGTTCTACCAAGCAGTTGGCTGTGTTGTCTGATGTTATAAGTCTAATTGTTGTGTGGCATCTGATGACATTGTCCCAGTCTCTAGTGGTTCATTCTGGCTTTGTGTTGGGGATGGATTCTGTGATGGCACTTCTAGCACCGCCTCTGACCCCTGCAGTGCCTATCCTTGACTGAGCACACTGTCTTCAACGCACCCTTCCTGCATCCATTCCCTGCTTACGGCTGGTGAGCTGCAACACCCTCTATTGTAACTCATTGGAATGGATCAATCACAGTGTGTCCACCGCAGAACATCAAACCGAGTGCCACATAATTCCCTGAGTAAGGAAGCAAGGCAGAGGGTCATGTGAGTCCCTCATGGGGGAGGGCCTTGGAGGAGATGGCACCCTGATGAGCTACAAAACAGTAATGTGCCTGTTGCTTCTCACTCACGGGTCACTCTGGCATTCACCTCTTCCGTGTGAAGACTGCAAGGACAGCAGCAGCTGTGTCAGGGGGGTGGTGGCAGTTCTTTTAATATGAACTCGGAAGATATAGTGACAGCCTGACATTAAGTAGCATTAAAAACAAACATATAGTATATTATTGTTGCTACTACATAAATTTGATTTTGCAAACCAAATGTACAAACATTTTGGGAGGAAAATAAAGTGTTGTGAAGGCAAGTATAAAACTTATAATCTTACCTCCTATTGTATTTTACCTGCTGCGTTCTCTGGCAGTTTGGTCTTCCACAATTGCGGGTGAAATTAAACATTGGTGATTGTGTCATACGGTTCGGCTCATGTGTATTAGAGCACTGATCCAATGTAGTTGATGATCTTTGTGAACTACCACTTTCCAATTGGGTTGAAGAATTCCTCCCTCTTGACTAGACCCAGCAAGGGGTTCATTCATAAGAGCACGGGTTTGTGGATTTCGTGGTACATCAAGAGTTTTGCTAATAGCCTCCAAAATCGTAAGTTGTGATAGAAGTGTATCAACTAGGTCACACATAGATTTTGACTCTGCAATCATCATTTTCATTAGATCTGTAAAAGACAAGCACATATCAGTAGTTATGGTACTTTACCAATTATAATATCACCAGTTGATTAATATGCATGTCAAAGTACAAATGTTTGGTCTTGGTCAGCAATGATAACTTTCATTCTGAAGTTTCAAAAGCACAAATTGTAAATCTCAAGAGTCAAGGGCAATACATTGGGAAACTGAGTGATCAATCTAACAGATGCCCCACAGGGAGGAAAATGTTGTAGAATTGTGTAATTCTAACTCGTTGTTCGCAAACATCCTTTTGCTCAGGTAGTGCTCAGGTAGTGGGCTGATACTTTGAGAACTCTTGCCATAGGAGCAGCCTGCAAGTGAATGTTCTTTTGATGGGCTCATTCCCACAATCCTAGAGCTAGTATGCATTATGTCGATGTCAAACTTTGTTGTGTTGCTGTCTGTGAGTATCATCATGGATGAGTTTTATCTCAGAAGCAAGGGGAACTGTAGGAACCAAGAAATTGAACGCATTATGTCAAAAGCTACCTACAGAAGGTTATAGTAGCATTTCCAGAGTCCCTCCCACTCTCTTAGCTCTGCTGTTTCTGAGAGAGATGTTCAAGTCAGTGAAAAGGTTTCTGAGTTCCATTCCTGATGAGTTGCCAGAAGAGGATATATAAACTTCTCATTTGGGAAAAATGTGCCCTTTTGCTATGAATAACAATCATAATGAATAACAGAAGTGGTCAACCAGAAATATTGTACAGAAGCATAGGAACTAAGCATGCGTAGCACCATTAACTTAAAACAGGACCTAATGGAGACATGAAGGCTTACTAAATGTTTAACAGTGATGCACTTCAAACATAATTGAATTGCTTTTGAGTGATCCCAATTTTGACAGTAGTGAAAAAATCTGACTAATTAATGTGTTAGGGATTACAAAGATTTGTGCGCAAGCTGACTTTGAGCACTAGTTTTCTGCACAATTTACTACACTTTATTCTTTAAACTGCACATTCTTGAGTCCCATCTTTAGGTCTAAACAAACATATGACATTTTTAGTGTAGTTGCCAGTCAAGCTCTAAAATTATTATGTACATAGGTGCCAGCGTGTAGATATTTCTTCGGGTTTTAGGTGTATGGGGTTATCTCTTCAGATGCAACATTTGATCCAGTCTGCTAGGACTTCACAACAGAAGGGCCATCTGCCCCAAACAAATCAGAGTGGTGGCTAGTAGAATGTTTGCCAGGGATATGCCAGGGATATGTTAGCCTGAACAAAATAGAATTATGGCCCCTGTCTTTTCGCTGACAAACATACCAACAGTGGGCAGGAACGAGGACTAATGACATCTATTGAAAGTGCTGCTTATATACACACATTTGTTGGTGAGGTATCTTAGCAAATGAAGTGCCCGCTGCTGAGATTTGTGTGCAAATTGCAGTCAGAAGTTTATATCATGGCAAGGACACTCTTCATCCTTAAAACGTTGAAAAAATGTATAACATAAATGGGCATTAAGAACACCTAACATTGTACCATTTAAAAGCAGGAGTAGTGTGGCATGACGCACTAGATAAAAACAAGTCATATTGCTATTTCTTAAAAGTCTTCTGAAACAAAGTTCATATTTATCATTGTCAGGGTGCATATGTCCTCCAAGTGTTCACTTTTTAGCTCATGTCATTTTGTACTCTAGTAGAGTCTTTCCTCACAATAAATGAAGTTCTGCAAATAATAAAATGCAAAGTGATGGAAGTCTCAAAGCAAAGGCTGGCTGAGCATCTAACTACTGAAAAGGGGCAGCTTGGGACATCTGTCAACTCTACTCTGCGCTAACTGACATAGCATCCAGGGACCCCTGCAGTCTGTACACACATTATGCGGGTGACACACATGGGGGCGGGGCAGGGGTGTAGGCTAAATAACACATTTTGCGTGTTTTCTTTGTAATGTTGCTGATCCGGGTTTACGGATCCTAATGTTCTAATACGTAAATTGTGATTTTCAGGAAAATGTAATAAAGCTGAAATTTAAAAAAAATAATGTCATTATGATCGTTATATTACACCAATCTACAACATCGGATTGTCCATATTTTTGAACAGCAAATCGTTTCTGAAGTCCAACCATATGGCCTTTGGTTTAGAGGCCGATGGTAGCAAGGACATATATCGTTATTATTGTTAGCCTATGTTATATCGTTCATCCACGCCTTAATATCAGGGGGGCGTTTTTGTGTACAATTCCCAAGAATACATCTTTTTGCCAATAAAAGCCAAGTTGATAAATCAGTTTCACTATAGACACTGTAACGAGTTCCCCAAATAAGCAACAACGGGAGCAGAATTTGCATAATACTAGAAATACTTATTACACACCTGTAACCAAAATTCATGCAATTGTAGGCAAGACCATATAACACATGTAGATAATTAGCACTATTTGCATTGCACTTGATGCTTTGGCCATTGCCTTCGTGTTGAAATAATTGTAATCCAGCCGGAGTATAGTGCAACCTATTCAAAATGTTAAATTGCCTCAATCTGAATCTAGAGTTAAGAGACCTGGCTAGTCAAATTGCACATACTCTGCCACCTTTCATCTGTTATTCCTTCCCCAAAATCCAAGGACCATTTATGCCATGCTCTACTGATGTCACCCGTGATTCCTGGATAAGATTGTATAACCAAGTAACTAACCTACAGCATCCACTAGAATGCAGGGAGGGGTTTGCAACCTGCAGCTGCTCTGCAGATGTTTTGGACTATGTCTCCCGTGATCCCTCACCATTCACTATCCTTGCTATGGCTGATGGGAGATGTAGTCCAAAATATCTGGAGAGCCAAAGGTTGGAGACCCCTGCAGAGTGACTGACTTATGTTATGAAAGGTGCCTCTTGCAGTAATGACGCCCAATTGGTTTGAACCGCTGGACACAGTCGATGATATTGAAATGCCCATATTGTTAAAGGTGGGGTGGGTTTCAGTGTGGCCCCAATTTATGGGGACAGAACTGACAGATTAAATTTTGATCTGAATGCAGCGCACTTGGTCTCAATGAGATCCATTTGAGATAGAAATGTTTTAGTTAGAGTTACGCCAACTTTACCTCACTTTACTTGCATTGTAAATATGTGCAATGCCAATGCAAGTATGCAAAAACAACTACATGGTGGCAGTATTAGTACTGGCCAGAAGAATAATTCCCACCTGACATCTCCATTAGATTCTAATTTCCGTAGTCTCCTGGTTTCAAGCAGAATGATGTATGTCCAACAAGCAACTTGGGGTTGAGATACCCCCTCCTAACATAAGGGTTCTCTGTAAAGTGCTTTGCCACTTCTTAAAGCAAGCCTGTACTCTATCCAGGGCCCCACCTAAGCAACTCACATCTCTATTGTCATCCCAAATATCAGGCTAGTTCTCCCAGGACAATAAAATGCTGGCTAACACAATGCAGATTGCCAAGTTGATGTGTTAAACTAATGGCAAGCGAAGAACATGACACAAAAAGAAACTCTGTAAATGTTTTTTCTTTATCTTATTTTGGGCCTTAAAGACAAACAACACTATGCATCTAGAGAAAATTAATCAAATGGGATAAAACAAAAATATATATTTTTGAAATTATAATAATATTTTCACTTGATAAAAAATACTTGTTTCATAAATGGGAACTACATTACCATTCGGTTTTACTTCCAGTTTCAAAAGTAGAAAGTAAAACACTCCTACCCCAAAATCATATCAGCTGGCTATGTCAAATAGATACAATAAAAATAGGAAAACTGCTCTCGTTAGAAATAAAAAAACGATACACGAGTTCCTGCTAGTGCTAAACCCATTGAGGGTATGCTAACTCCAGTCTCTGTATCCTCATTTTTCAATTAAAGGGAGTTAAAAAGCACCTGACCATTTAACACCAGCATTAGGTCAGTACACTAACACTACGGCCAGTGCTCCAGATAAGATTTTGAGTTGGGAGTATTTTACTCCCTATTTTTTAACTTGAGCGTAAATGTGATTTTAAGAGAGTAGAAAATGAGTTTTCTCCTTTACAAGGGATTAAAATGTATGTGACATCCAGCTGACGTGTGCAAAAACTGTATGGAAATCATTACCATGCAGCAGCTTTCTTCATTGTGACAGAATAAACTTTTCATTATAAGTGTACGGTCTTGCCATTTGAGCTCTCCTGTATATATTCAAATCTTGAAAACACAAAAACCTAGCCAATTACATAGTAAAGCAAACATGAATTGTATTGTGTGTTTTGAGGTTCGATAGCAGAATTGTCCTTTAATGTTTAATGAAAGTCCTAATTTCCTGGAAATATTACTACCTAATGTTATGCCAATGTCATGATACAACATTGCAGAGACGTAAGAACTCCATGCTAAATTCTATATATAATCTCACGGTCGAATGGTTATTTATATAGCGCTTTTGGCAAAGCGCTGTACATAGAACATATGTAACACAATTATCACTAAACTGAAGTTGGTACTCCTTTATCGACCTCGAAAGTATGTAAGGCTGAGTTGGCCTTACCAGGATTTGAACCTGCATCCTACAGATCACTCACAGATCGCAGCAACAAGCGCTGAACCAGCTGAGCTATCTTATTGGTTAACATCCTTCAGAGGTCGGTAAACTGAGTATCGACTGAGGTATAATAATCACAGTGCCTGGATGATGGACAAACCATGCATGAAGCGCTACATAAAGTTAAAACATCTATATAGATTATCACAGGGACAGGTTTTGCTGCATTTCTATTTCAATTACAAATGTAACTTTCATTTGTTTGTATTTGAACAGCGCTTGCACTTGCTGGATAGTAAGGTTTTGGGTGTTTTAATTCTAGTCTTGACGATTTGAGAGGCTAGAACACCTGTGATCAGTGTAATGACAATTACTCACCCTTTAGCAAAACCTCTGCTGCCACTGACCATGTAAAGTAATGTACCCCATTGACTGCTATGTTGAATGGATGTAAACTAGACCATGCATACTCCTTCGCATGATTATGCACGCAGTACAGGAACTCTGAAATATAATAATAAAATTGTGCAATACTGGTTTACTTTAACTGGAACAAAAAGCATAATTTGTTACAAAAGATGAATCAATTGCAACTTAGTTTTCCATCTTAATAATTATACAACCCTAAAAGGCTGCCTGGGTCATCGGTATGTTCTTGGTGTTCATCACTGCATGGGTGCACTGCTCACATGCAACACTGCCTGGGTTCTCAGTATTTGCTTGATTTACAGAACTGCATGAATACGCAAACCGCACATACCATTGCCTGGGTCCTCAGCCATTGTGTGCAGCACTGCGTGTATACACCACCTGCACACAGCATTGCCTGGCTCCTCTGTACTTTTTTGGTTTATAGAACTGCATGAGTGCACTTCCTGCACACAGCAATGCCTGGGTCCTGAGTACTTTCTGTGCGTACAACACTACATGGGTACACTACCCACACACAGCACTGCCTGAGTCCTTGGTACTTTCTTGTTCACACAGCACTGCATGAGTACACTGCTCTCATGCAACACTGTCTGGGTCCTCTGTATTCCCTTGCTGTACAGCACTGCATGTAAAATGTACACGCAGACAGGGCTGCCTTGGTCCTCTGTACTTTCTTGGTTTATTATTATAGCACTGCAAGGGTACACTACCCGCACACAGCAATGTGTGGGTCCTCAACACTATCTTGGTGTACAGCACTGCAAGGGTACACTACCCACACACGGCAATGCATGGGTCCTCAACACTATCTTGGTGTACAGCACTGCAAGGGTACACTACCTGCACACATCAATGCATGGGTCCTCAACACTATCTTGGTGTACAGCACTGCAAGGGTACAGTACCCACACACGGCAATGCATGGGTCCTCAACACTATCTTGGTGTACAGCACTGCAAGGGTACACTACCCGCACATAGCAATGTCTGGGTTGTCACTCATTTCTGGGTGCAGGGCACTGCATGAGTACACTACCCACATACAGCAGCACCTGAGTATTCGGTGCTTGCTTGGTGTACAGCACTGAATGGGTACACGATCCGCAAACAGCACTGCCTGGGCCCTCTGCACTTTATTTGTGTACAGCACTCCCTGGTGCACAGAATGATCCCAATGGCAGTACGGATAGAAAAGATGCACAGGCTATCCGCAAAACCACTCAACCTCTGGCAGGAAACCAGGTCACCCGAGAAAAATGCTCCTAATAGCAACCCCACACAATATAGCGAGAAGACATGGGAGAGATGGGGGTGAGGGGATCATCCCCTGTCGTTCTCCCACCTCCATATTTTTACTCTGACCCCGCTAATCCGTCCGTCATCCCTCTGAAGCAGCAAGGGGAGGCACCAGGGAACCGTCCATGCAACTGGAAACATTGCAACACTTGTAGCAATACACTTTGCAGCTCACTGCTTTGTGTCAATATAATGGATGGATGGATTGATTTTGTGGGTGGGCGGACAAACATGTAGATGGATAAATGGATGCAAGGGCCTGGCGAATATATGAATAGATGGATGGGATTGTAGGTTGGACAGCTGCACGGACGGGTGTATGGTTAGAAGTGATGGATGGACTTGTAGCACATACTGGAAAAGATATCGCCTGTGGGCGTTTCCACAAGCCAAATCTACAAATATGTGATGAGGAGTTAGCATCCAACAACAAAAGCGACTTTACCATGATGTACTTGAAAATCTAGAGGCACACTTCTGGGAGATGACAGCTAGCCACAGACTGTCCAAGGGTCAAAGTTACACCCCAACAGCTCACATGTGACATGTATTCCCCCCCCCCCCATAGCAGAGTTCAGAAGATAAATCAAGTTTCGGCAACCTTCCTACAGTCTACCCCAACTTCTACTTGTTCCTGAAGCGGCCACTTGCTTTCAAGAGAGCGTTAGCGCTCTATAAGCGATATCTATTGTCCACGTTAATGCTTTATAAACGCTATATATTGTCAATTACACAATGCTTCACCCAGTAGCTCCTATCTGAACAGTGTACACCTTACCCAAGAAGCCTCTGCGTATGCACCAGCTGTGGCTAGAAGAGTTCTGCTTCCGAATCCCGGCTCCACCCATGGCAGCGTTGCTGATCCTGGTCAAATTACTTAACATCACCTCAGTTTTGTGTTTTTGACAAAAATCGCAAGCGCTTCAAAGCGTTTTATTTCGATGCAATTGGATGGGAAGTGGACGTTTATATCTGGAGGCAACTAGCAATCACATTGTTGCGGCTTCTTCAAACTATTTCTCTTTGCAAATCAACACTGAAAAGCGAGTCCTGAGCTTGGTGGTTTCGCCGCCTTGATGTGCAGAAGCTAACACCCGTTCACTGTAGATACGGCAAAGGCATTTGCGAGACACTGCCGTAATGATCAGTACTGAAAATGGGAACATTTACTTGGGGGACCCTCTCGTCCCTGAAGGGGCGGGGCGGGCCGTGGGGAGCACTGCCTCTTTGTCCAGTGGCATGGGGGTTGCAAGGACAGGTCTAGGGGGTTGCTACCCCTGGCAACCTGCAATGGCCGGGCAGGATTTAAGCTTAGTTGGCCACCTGTCATGTTTTTTGTTGATGAAAAGTTCCGATTGTGTTAAGAATTGTTGGTATTTCCCCTTCCTGGCCTAACATTTTCTTGCATCTCGCACCATGTTTAGTGGCATTTTTGCTGTGCTCCTGTTCATTTTCCAAGTTTTTTCCGCATGTAACTAAAATAGCTTTTGAAATGTGGCATCCATGATTCGTCGAATCAGCGGAAAATAGAACTTAAACAGGAAAGTCGGTGCTATGGTATGTTTAGCAACCCACTTCTCCTGAGGCTAGGTGTGCGCTGTATAAATGCATGTCCTTAATTGGTAAAATACAGTAAAACCATAGCCACGGAATAAATTGTTGTATCTGTCTTTATATATTGCAAGAAAAGCTAGGAAGCAAAATAACATCGAACGTGCCGAGGGATCCCATTGTCATATATGTGTTTTGATCTATGGGAGTGATCACACCTTTTATGGGACCAACGCGATCATATTAACGAATTTAGTAATATGCACAGCTTTTGTATGTGCTGGGGGTCGGCCTTCGGCCGTCACACACGCATACAGCCACACGCACCCATACATGCAGGGAAGACACGCCGGAGACGTGTGATGGCTCCGGTCTCCAGCGCGAACCGCCGGGCACCGCCTTTATTAAACTAACGCGCATGCGCGAGCCCCGTAGCTGCTCGCGCATGCATACTTCGTGTACGCAGTACATCACATCCCTCCTTTTCCCCGGAAACAAACAATTAACACTTCACTGCAGAAACAACAACAATTAACAACGGACTGCAGAAGTACAACCTGGTTCCTTCTTCAGATTTGCAACAACACCTTTCCCCGCCTATGGTACAGGGTCCATGATAAAGTCTCTGAACCTCTGGGGAAGTCGTCGTGGTATCGTGGTACCCTGTCACCAGGGGCCTCCGATGTCTCGTGATCTGCAGTTGGGGTAGCTTCTTCCACCCTTGTCTCTTCCCCTTGTTCCGGGACCTGTTCTGCAGTTGCCTCGTCACTAGCGGCCTTGCTGCGCTTGAAAAACGACACGTTTCTGGTGACGGTTCCTCTGGGATTGGCTGCGGTGACCATTGTACCTTTCACGTGTGTTACCCCCAGTGGTTGGGTCTCGTACGTTGTCGACAGCTTTCCTTCTGCTCTTCTGTTTCGTACCAACACGGTATCCCCAACCACAATCTGTTTTTCCGGCAGTCTCCTCCGCGCTGTTTCATTCTCGTTTCTCCATGACCTTTCTAGTTGTACTTGGTCATTGTCGATCACTCCTGGTTGTCTCCCCTCTGACTCCGGTATGAGTCCTCTTGGGATCCTCTTGAAAAGTGCCTCCGCAGGGGCTATTCCAGTTGATCAATGCGGTGTTGTGCGATACTCCCGGAGAAAGTCGAACAAATTCCGTCGGAGGTCTTCACCTCCATTTTCGGATATGCGAAACACCTTGTTTAGTGTCCGCATGAAGCGTTCTACTTCTCCATTGGCTCTTGGCCATAGTGGGGTGACCTTTCGGTGTTTTATGCCTCTCTCTTCGCAGAATCGAGCAAATGATTGTCCTTGGAAAGGTGACCCATTGTCGGAACATAACTCGAGGGGAAACCCATGGGTAGCAAATATCTTGTCCAAGGCCAGGGTGGTGTGGTCAGTGGCCTGGGACTCGACCAGTTCCACCTCTGGATATCGGGACCATTGGTCAGTCACTACTAGGAAGTGTAGTCCTCTTCCGGTAGAGCCAAAATCGGCATGTACTGTCCCCCAGGGTAAATCGCTCCTTGGCATGGTCTGAATCAGGGGTCCCTTCTCGGCCGGGCTCGTTGCTTGGCACGGGATGCATGCCCTTACATACTCTTCCACTCTCTTTTCCAATTCGGGGAACCAAACTTTGAGTCTGAGACATGCCTTCATTCTGGTCATCCCTTGGTGTCCGTTGTGTGCCAACTGAAGGACCTTCGGCACGAGTGACCTGGGGATCACAATCCTGTGCCCTCTCAGCAGGAGACCATCGGCAGTCACTGACAATTCCTGTCGTGCACCCCAGAGCAATTGCAAATCCCTTTGCGTTTCTGCGTTTCTCCGGGCATTGTTCAGAAGGAGCTCCCGCCATGCTCCTGTGGCTACCGCACCTTTCACTCTCAGAAACGCCTCATCCGAGTTTGATTCGTTGGCAATTTCTTGTCTTGTCAAAGCAATGGGAAGCGCCGACTCGACGACCATGTGAATGGTGTCCATACAGTTTGCAACCTACGTAGTGTCTCTGGGTCTTCCTGCGCTGGGGTGGCGAGACAAGTAGTCTGCAGGATTGTGCGTACATGGGCGGTATACCAGCTTCACCCCGTACTCCATGAGGGATAGCATCCACCTCTCTATCCGAGGTGGCGGTTTGGACGAAGCGCCTGCCAGAATGGGCAGTAGGGGCTTGTGGTCCGTCACCACTACAACAGGTTTCCCCAGAATATATAATCTAAAATGTTTACAGCCCCATAGTATTGCGAGGGCTTCGCGTTCAATTTGAGAATATCTTCTCTCTGTGTCTGTAAGAGCCTTGCTGGCGTATGCAACGGGTCGCCTGGATCCCTGTTGATCCGCCTGCACGAGAACCGCCCCAAATCCCACTGGACTGGCGTCCACTATGATTTCAGACTCCCGGGCTGGGTTGAAATACGCCATGGTGTCTTGTTCAGACAGGGCATCCTTGATGGCCGTGAATGCTCTCTGTTCCTTTCCAGTCCACGTCCATGCCACTTCATTCCTCGTGAGTGCTCTCAGGGGTTCAGAGAGAGATGCTAAGTCTCGAATAAACCGCCCGCAGTAGTTCACCATCCGTAAAAAACGGCGGACTTCTGCCGGGGACGTGGGAGGTGACGTCTCTCGAATGTCTCTCACCTTCTCAGGATCTGGGGATATGCCTCCCGCATGGAAGACAAATCGAAAAAATTCCAGGCTGTCCTTCAGGAATTGGCACTTTTCTTGGTGCAGCGTCAGGCCGAGGTTGTGGAGCCTGTGAAAAGTGTTTTCCAGACGCTTGATATGCTCTGCTTCAGATTTGGCAAAGACTAGGATATCGTCTGACATGTTTATTACTCCTTTTAGTCCGGACAGAGCCCCCCTGATAGCATTTTGGAAAACTTCTGCCGCAGAGGAAATTCCAAAACTGAGCCTTTTATATTGATACAGTCCTTTGTGTGTTGTAAAGGTTGTAATATATCTAGATTCTGGGTGGAGCTCCAACTGGTGATAACCCGCTCTCAGGTCTAGTTTCGAAAAGAATTTCGCACCCTGAAGTTCTCCAACGATGTCGTCCAGAGTGGGAGTGAGATGACGTTCTCCTTTTATGGCCAGATTAGGAAGTCTCATGTCTACGCAAATGCGTACAGCCCCAGGCTGTTTGGGCTTTGAGGCCACTACAATAGGAGAGACCCACGGGGTGGGCCCTTCCACCTTTTCAATGATATCTCGTTCCACTAAGTCTTGCAGCTCCTTTTCCACCTGAGCCCTCAGATGAAACGGTATGAGACGATGTTTCAGCGCCGTTGGTCTGACTGACTCATCAATGTGGAGCCTTATTGGCTCAGCCTTCAGTTTCCCTATGCCCCTGAAGAGCTTCTCAAAGCGTGTCAGCAGGCTGTCCAGATCTGTGTGATATACAGCAAAAGTGAAATGAACCAGGTCGAGTGCTTCAGACGCTGCGCAGCTTAAAAGAGAGTGCGGACTGACGTTGGTTACAAAATATCTCGCATTGATGCTGTTTTGGCCATGGGTCACTGGGGCTACAAATACCCCTTGGATGGGTAGCGGAGTATCTTCACCAAAAGCGTATATCTGGGCTTTGGAGGGCGACAGGGTTGGTGGGCCTGCCAGTGCGTTGTAATGTCTGTCTGCCAGTACGCAGACTGAAGCTCCCGTGTCAATGAGGACTGGGGTGGGAATCTCTCCAATGTCCACAGTACATATGGGTCTTCGTCTAGTACCAGGGCCATTTGCGATGCTGGAAATGAAGAAAATTTCTTCCTCCTCTTCTTCCTCTTCTTCGGCAATGTGTAGGTCGTGCACGTCCTGTTCAAGGGATGATATGCCCCTTGCCGTGCGAGCGCCACCTCTACCGGCCCTCTCTGGTCCTCTGCTTGCTGCCACGGGCATGGCGGCCCTACACATCCTGGCGTAATGCCCCAGTATCCCACACCTGCCGCCTGTTCGTGATTTGGCTGAGCATTCACCCCTGTGTGGGAGGTCATATCCACAATAGGAGCACGACTGAGGGGTACCTGAAGTCGTGGGTCCGTCTCCCTTCTTCGGTGTCAATCTGGCCTTCCCAGGTGTGAACCGTCCGACTGCTAGAGCCTCCTCCTCATTCTTGGGATGCGTGGCTGTGTCCATTTTCGATCCTCTGGCCTCCGCCAGCTCATACGCTCTTCCCATGTCCAGGATTTGCCGGAGGGTCAGCCCTGGTTCCCTCAGGACTTGCCTCCTAAGTTTTCCTGAGCAGCAACCTTGCAGCAGTTGGTTGCGGACCATTTCCTCTTGGTTGACCCACCTGCAGGAGCTCGCTAGGTGTCTCAACCGGGCACAAAACCGGTCCAGTGACTCTTCGCTTCGTTGTTTTTCTGCCCCCATGACAAACCTGTTGAAATCAACATTCGCTAATGGTAGGAAGTGATCCCGAAGTGCTTGCTTGACAGCGTCATACGTCGCCACTGGAACCTCCGAAAACCTCGCTGGCTGAGCTGAAAATAGGGCTTTTCTCTGGCTTTTCATGCTTGGGTGCTGTTTTTAATTGGAAGATGGGGCGCAGGCTCTGCTGGCAACCCCCACATCCTGCACGGATGCATGGCTTGGCCTTGCAGAAGGGAACCGATTACAACATTGTCTGATAAACCCCACGCCCATGGGCTATTCCTTCAAGTAACAGCCAACCAAATTATTAAAAAAAATATGCGATTGCTAGGATTTTTCGCACCTCAGTCACCTGAAACTCAAATGGCTACTCTGGTCGAAGCATGGTGCTTCTGCTCGCCTCGCCTTAGCACTCTCAGCAGCAGTCAGCAACGTAGCCAGGGCTCAGCTCTGCACCTGCGCAAACAGTGCACAGCACGTGCGGTTCGTTCCTCAGGCGGTGCCCGGCCCTAATTGCGCAGGCGTGCTGCTGCCAGCCCAGCCCTAGGTTGAAAAAGAAAAACACCAGCCACACGTTGGTTTGTTACAGTTCAATCATAATTTGATATCCTTCCCGGCAGGAAGCAAGAAAAAGAGGCCAAAGAAGAAGAGCCCCAGGCCTCCCAGGGAAAGTCGTGGTCGGCCAGTCCAGCCCTGCTATGCACAGACAAATCTACAAAAATCTTACCTCTAGGCCTGCAGAAAGAAGAGTGAGCAAAGTTCACAGAAAGGCTTTGCAGCTTTCATTTCACTGCAACATGATTGGCCATGGCATGTGCTTTTCAGCATGTGTTATACTCACAATTCAGAATATCTTATCCATTTCACTGCATGTTATATTCATTTCAATCTGTGTCATAACAAGTTCAACCCAAGCTATATTGATTTCAATGATTGTCATATTAATTTCAATGATTGTCATATTAATTTAATGCATGTCATATCCATTTAAATGCATTAATTTCAATCAGTGTTATATTCATATATATCAAAATTATATTAATTTCAGTGGATGTCATATGTATTTCAATCCATGTCCTATTCATTTCAATGCATGCTCCGATTACTTACTGGTAATCTTCATTACTCCTAGTCCTATTCATCCTCGTCCCAGTACTTACCTTTGAGTATGTTCCGTGCTCACTCCAACACATTTATTTTCAAGTGTGCCCTCTTTGGCCCCTCCCCTCCCAGCAGGTATACCCTCCCAACCAACCAGCCCACAGCAGTAATCTAAAGCCCAGGCATGGGAACTTTCTGCCAGTGGGCGGGAGCGAAGGCAAGTCTGTACTGGGAGGAGGAAGAGTAGAACTAGCAGTAATGAAGATTACCAGTAAGTAATCCGAGCATTACCTCCACGTCCCTCTTCCACATCCCAGTACTTACCTTTGAGTTGTACCAAAGCAGAATCAAGAAGGACGCTCATGCCCATGAAGGCGCTCACTCCCCACATCACCAATAAAACTCAGAATAATGGACACATACCAGTAGGGAATGCAACCAAGAGATTGGTTGTGAGAGGCAACAAAGTTTATATAAGATTCAGCATCGAGAGAACTCTGCTGCTTTGGGAGCGCTCTGGCAAACAATATAGAACCAATACATTTTAAAGGGTTACAGTGTCATCTGTGATGATTTCTATACAGTCTATAGGGCCGGCTCCACGAGATTGGCTGATGACTTGGCGGGAGGTTGGACATCACATGGTTCAGCTGGGCCGGTTCGTGTGAGGTGAAGGTTGGGTCAGGTAAGGAGAGGCGGTTGGTTCTGGCTAACTAATCTATACACTTATCCTAAAACATACAGTAAATAATGATCATTACTACCACTTTGATGTTTTACGATAGGCCTATAAATTGCACACGTGTTTGCATTATATTGCTTTAGATCACTGGTGGGGTGAAGGGTGTGAAGGTCTTGCCCTCCAGGTAACATGTGTGGGGGCGGGATTGATAGCTGTCAGATTGATAGCTGTCAGGTCAGGCACATCAGAGCGGGAGGGGGTGGAGTGACACATGTTAGTTTAAGACAGAATATACCTTGACAGTCTGGTTTTATTGGGGGCACTCTAGGGTGGTCAGCAAGAAAGGGTCACACTTCTGTTACATCAAAAGAGTAGCTTTGGAGGGGCACATGGTTGAACAGGCAGTGGGGGTGAGAGGTGCAGGAGCAGGTTTGTTGAGATAGGTGGGTCAGAAGTCATGATTTGGCCCGGTCACACACAGGACAGTGATCTCAGAGGAAGGGTGAAAAGAATACACTGCTTGCTCGCAACAATTCGTGTCAAAGCATCTATGAGAAAGGGACTTGGGAGGTACAGGTGCAGGAGGAAAAAGGTGGGGGCTGTCAGTCCCCTCTGTTCGCGGCACGGCTAAGGGGAGAGAAGGCTTTGCAGATCTCAGAGTGCGGCCTAGTCCAAAGATGGAGTCGAGGGTACAAAAAATGTATCTTGCCACACCTCTTCATGTGCCAGGGTCTTGTCCCCTGAGGCCACAGAAGGGCAAGGAAGGCATCCCTACACTAGTGCAAGATCAGGTGGTCCCTTTCGCCTAGAATGTACAGGGGGGAGCTAAACCGACCCGCTCCTTCCTTTCACCCATCACAAAAGACACAGACACCAAGGGTAATGTGAAACCCATCCAACACCAATTTATTCAAGGAACAGCAAAAAGCAAAAGGTAGGACGACCACGACTCCTGCCACCTACTCATCCAGAACACCCACACCAAAGGAAGTAGACTGGGGCCCCTCCATGTTGATTTGGTAATGAAGAATGAATGTATTAGGTGTAGCCCATGTGGCAGCTCAGCAAATGTCCAACAAAGGAACCCCCTGCAGGCATGTCCAGGAGGTGGTCACACCTCTTGTGGTCCCTGACCTTGGACCCACCCTTCAGCACAGATGCCCACAGACACATAGAATCAAATATTTAATCCACCAGCTAATCATTGGAGTGGACACCCGGTGACCACAGCCCCCAGAACCGTGATCAGTGAGAGAAAAGAACTCTCTCAGGGACAGATAAATTAAGACCGCCCGCTTGGCATCCAGACAATGCCAAGTCTCCTTCTTAGGAGAGAATGGAGCAAGAAAGCAGAGAGAACCACCTCCTGAGACCTAGGCAACCAAGAGGCGACCTTGGGCACAAACGAGTTCACAGCCCAGCACCAAAGACTCCTCCTGGACCACCAGAAACAGTGGCCTACGCAAGAGGGCCCTGATTTCACCCAAATGCTGAGCCAAAATAATGGCAATCAGGAAGGTAGTCTTCAGCGTCAACCATTTCAAATGTAGGCTTCTTCAATATGGACAGGACCAAAGGAAGGTCCCACAGGGAACCCCATCTGGGCCCAAAGGATGAGTATCTAATACCCCTTTCAAAAGCGTTGAGACCAGAGCCTGCCCCCGTACCATAGGGGACAAGGAAAACTGGAAAGCCCGAATGGCCGACCACTGAGAATGGAGAGTAGAGACCACCAACCCCTTCTCCGCCCCTTCATGAAGAAATTGCAAAATGTCTGGAAGGCCACACTCCAGTGCCAGGACACACTTCAGGGAACACCAAGCCAGAAAATTAGCCCAATGACGGTCAGAGGACTTAAGTGTAGAGAACTGGCTCACCCTCTGGACCATCCCAGCCATTGCAGCAGAAAGGCCTAATGCCAGGAGCTTCCTCTCAGTTTCCAGACCCCCCCAATGGATGAGAGAGTAGAAGGCGGACATTGAGCACCCACAATGGAGATGGCCATCTGAGCAACACCCAAGGAGAAGCTAACAGCATCTTCAGAAGGCCCGGGAACCACCCCATCTGAGGCCAGTAAGGGACCACCAGAATGAACACACACGAAGATTATCTGATTGTGCTGATGACCTGCAGAATCAGGGGATTTGGCGGAAAGGCATAAAGAAGCTCTGGGGGCTAAGTCAAGGGAAGAGCGTCCACCCCCCGCCCCCACACCAACCCCTGGGGGGAAGAGTCCTCGAGCAAAACCAGGAAAGTTGAGAGTTGCAGGGGGAGGCAAAGAGGTCCATCCAGGGATGCCGAACCACCGACACACCTCCTGAAAAACCTTAGGACAAAGAGACATCTCCCCTGAGACTGGAAACACCCTGCTGAGCCGGTCCGCAGTCACATTGTCCACCCCCCGGATATGGACTGCTCTCAAGGGGACTAGTTGTGTCGCTGCCCAGGTCCAAATGGACAAAGCCAGATCCTCCTGGGAGCGGGATCCCGTAGCCCCCCTGATGGTTGATGGAAGCCAGAGCCAAGGTGTTGTCTTTCCGAACCATAACATCATTCCCCTAGATCGAAGACCTGAAGAACACCAAAGCCCTTAGAACACCTGGCAACTCCTTACAATTGGAGGAGACCAGCTTGAAAAGAAAGGAGTTCGAGTGAGAATTTATTCATTTGTATTTTATTTATTTGTAGCGCGCACCAGGCCCAAGGGCAACCAGGCGCGAAAACTTTGTGAGCATATTTACATAGGTCACACAACATATCCAAAAACAACAGTAAAGCGAATTTACAATATAGTACATCAGTGATCAAAATGGGTAGATATCATATGAACATTAACTTAGTCGAGACAAAGTTTAGAGGAGGCAGATAAATCAAGGTGATTGCAAAAGGGGGAGGCTACATTAGATTTGAGCGAAGAGCCAAGATTTGGTTTTCAATTTAAATGAATTGAATGAAGGCTCAGTCCTGATATTAGACGGACGCGTGTTCCAAAGTTTAGAGACCAAAACAAGGAAACTTACGTCCCCGGCTTTTTGAAGTTTGAATCTGGGTAAAGACAGGCCATGTATCTGGGCAGTTCTTTGGGGTCGGGAGGAAGTGTGCAAGGAGAGGCGGTTGGAAAGGTAAAGGGGGGCCTTGTTAGTCAGGCATTTGTGGGTGAGGGCAAGTGTTTTCCGTGCAATTCTTTGTTTGACAGGGAGCCAATGCAGGTTAGTCCTGATATTGGATATGTGTTGGTTTCTTGGAATATTTAACGCCGCTCTAATGGCATTATTCTGGGTAATTTGCAGTTTGTTAAGGTTGGACTGGCTGGTCCCCAGATGGAGGGCACTGCAGTAGTCGATCTTAGACATGATAAGCGTTCTAGCTAAAGTGATGCTATTGGGGGTGGTCAGAAAAGGTCTGCAGGCCGCAATAAGTTTGCAAGTATATGCCGACGCTGATCTGATGGCATTAGTTTGTCTTGTCAAGGACAGGGTGGAGTCAAGATAGATGCCCAAGGTTTTGGTATCCTTTGACACTTTAATGACATTGGGCCTCATTCCGACCCTGGCGTTAACCAAGGCGCTATTAGCGCCTTGGTTGACGCCGTTATTTTTCCGACTCCGCCATGGTGAATGGCGGAATTACCACCCCATTCCAAGGTTGGCGGGGTCGGTAATTCCCCATTCACCAAGGGCCCTTCCCCATTCCCATTTTTGCCCCATATGGCTCAATGGGAATGGGGAAGGCGCTAATTACGGCACCGTAATTACGGTGCCGTAATTAGCTCCTAGGTCCCTTTGCGGGTTGGGTTTTTAACGCCTGCAAAAAGCAGGCGTTAAGTACCAACTCGCAAAGGGAACTCGGAATAGGGCGGTAAGGGTTTAACGGCACCGGTCTCGTTAACGGTGATCGTTAACCCTTACCGCCCTACTCGGAATGACCCCCATTGCCATCAATGATGACTGGTACGAGTGATCTATTTTATTAAGCCTTTGAGAGGAACCCAAGATGAAGAGCTCCGTCTTGTCATCATTGAGGCAAAGTTTGTGTTGGGTTATCCAAGTCTGGATTACCAAATAGACTTCGTTCAATGCCTTGGTATCCGCAATGTGATCACCTGTGATGGGTATGAGTATCTGGGTTGCCTCAGCGTAATTCGTGTAGGAGACACTCAGATAGTCACGAACATCAAAGAGTGTTTTGGTAAACACATTGTAGAGAGCTGGTGACACACACAAGTTTTGTGGGACCCCACATTGGATGGGTGCTGGTCAGTGGCTGCTGAGGGGGAGAAAACTCTCATGTGTCTGTTAGTGAGAAAGGAGCTGATCCACGCAGTGGCAGAATCAGAGAAATGGGCAGCAGATCAGAAGTGCTGGCACAAGATTTTGTGATGGACCAGCTCGAAGGCCACAGACAGGTCAAGAAGTAGTAGCAGGGCTAATTTCCCATTATCTTTCAAGACTTCGATTTGAGTTTTCATATCTATCAGAGCCCTTTCTGTCCCATGCCTGGGACGGAAGCCAGATTGTCTTAGTCCAAAGAGGTTGTTAAGTTCCAAGTAGTCTTGAATCTGCAGGTAGGCCGCACGATCAAGTATTTTGAGAATGAACGGGACAGTAGTAATAGGCCTGTAATTAGTTGGTATACTCGGGTCTAAAGAAGGTTTTTTTAGTAATGGGATCACCCAGGCATCCTTGAGAGTGTCAGGGACAATACCTGTTTTAAATGAGGAGTTGATAAAGGCTGTTAAGAAAGGGGCAAGGTCATGGGCTGATACCTTGATGATGGAAGCAGGGCAAGAGTCACCTTGGCAGTTTGACGGTTTGATTCTATTGATGATGTCTTCCACTTCGGCAATGGTGAGTGGAGCGAAGGCAAACGGTTTGATCTTAGGTGGTACCATGGGAGGAGTCGTGAAGGAAGTGGGCTGACGATTCTCCAGCTTTAGTCCATTTTGTTTGTCTATAATTTTAGATTGGAGGGAAGCGATTTTATTCAGTAGTGCTGTCTGGATATTAGCGCACCACTTGCTCTCTTTATTGCAAGTGTCAGGCGGTGTGGCAGGAGATTCCAGTTCCTTTAAGATCTTGAATAGTTCTCTGGTATTCGAGTCTGCTTGCATAATGGGAGTATTAAAGGACTCTTTTTTGGCATGGTAGATAGCTTCTTTTTAGTTAAGGATGGCTAGGATAAGGCCGTCCTTGAGAGCATCTGACTGATGGCTTCTCCAGTGGTTTTCAGCTCAACGTTTAGTTTTGCGGAGCATTCTTAGCTGCGATGTAAACCAGGAGTTAAGGTGCGCATGCTGTTTAGGCTTTCTCAGTTTAATGGGGGCAATAGAGTTTAGAGCTGAGAGCATTGCTTGATTGTGGTGTCAGCAAGGATGGTAGGATCAGAGCAGGAATGTATGACCTTGTTAAGGGAGGGGAGTAAAAGAGGGAGTAGTTTCTCTCTAGTTATGTCTTTTTGTTTCTCGCAGGGATGGCAGGAGCCATTGTAGGTAGAGGGCGAATGGCTGCTTCAATCGTAAAGGTGATGATATGGTGGTCAGACCATAGGCAGGGTATATTAGATATTACATTGATGTTGCAATTGGTATCAGCTAGCCTGTCAAGTGTCCTTCCTTTGATGTGGGTTGGTTCTTAGATGTGCTGAGTGAATCCGAGATTGGTTAGAGTGTTAGCAAGGTTAATGGCGATAGGGTCATTGAGGTCACGGAATCCCAAATTGTGGTCTCCTAGAAGAAAGATTTGCAAATTAGTTTTGGATTTATCAAGTAATAAGGTAGAGATGTCATCCGCAAAGGATGAGGCTGGGCCAGGTGGTCTGTAGATAAGGTGTATGGTGGCAGTTTGGTTGGGCGTTAAAGGTAGTTTGACTGAGATTATCTGCAGACTCCAAGTTGACATTGGGTACAGCTCTTAAGCCAAGTGAGTTTTTGTGGATGAAGGCAACTCCACCCCCTCTAGATTGTGCAGTGTTACGATCGCAGCGCGTAATACTGTAATCTGGTGGTATAGCAAGAGATAATGTAGGTCCAGAGGTCCAGAAGCTTTGTGTAACCAGGTCTCGGATATGGCAATAAAGTCAAGCTCTTGGGTAGTGATAAGGTCAGCAATGTCTAGTGTGTGGGCTGTGATCGATCTAACATTGATAAGTGCGCCTTTGATCTGAGTAGCTTTGGCTGCAGGGGCTACAGTTGTAGGGTTATTACTAGTGAAGGGCGAGCATGAGGCCAGGGAGCTATGACTAGGTAAGAGGAGTTTAGGCAGGGTGTGGGCAAAGGAGTTGGACCGCTTACTCAGATGGGAGAACCTGGATCCTAGTCTCTTATTTCTCAAGTGGGTGGTACAGGGTTGATTCGGTGTGGGTTTCTTTGCAAAGTGTTCTAACCAAAGAGCAGGGGCATTAAGGTACTGGTTAGTGGCGGCATTGCTATGATTGTGCTCATTGGCCGCTGGCAAGAGACAACCCATAGTGTGGCAGGGTGGGCGCACAAAGTAGATAGTGAGCGTGGTATGTGAGTGCGGCGGTAGGTGAAGGAGGGCAAGAGAGGTGGGTAGGTGGTGTAAGGGTGAGCAACCATGTCGCGGTGGACAGGAGTGAGAGCAGTAGGTGGAGACAGGTTAATAACATACGAGAGCACATGATAGAACGTGATATTGTACGTGCAATTGGAGAACCAAAGGACAGAGCATACATCAAGGTCAGTGACAGGCAAGATGGATACAATCTAGGCTAGAAACAGAATCCATATTAAATGCGATAACAAGCGCATAAAGGCTAACACCAAGTCAGGTGCAGGTTCCAGTGTCAAGGAAGCTAGGGCAACATACTATGTCAGGTATTAAGAGCAGTAACATGGTACCAAGGCTAGAAGAAATGTCTAGTACTAGCAGCAAGGACAGGCATAGAGAATATGATATCAGGCTTGATGCAGTGGCTAGTTCTAACAGCAGTACCAGGCATAGCGGATACAATTACAGGCTAGATGCAGAGACTAATACTAGCAACAGTGTCAAGCATAGAGGATGCAATATCAGGCTAGGTGCCGTGTCCATGCATAATACAAAGGCTACAGTTCGCCGGGATCAGATATGGGGCAGCTGAGGGCTAGATGCTTGTCAATGGCACAGTGGGAGGGAGGCAATCATAAAGCGACCGTGCAAAATGTGGCAGGCTAGGCAAGACAAAACAGTTCAGTGCCGACTAGGCAGTAGGCCCAGTTAAGGCAGACAGACAATCATAGAGTGAACAGAGTAGGCTGCATGTGTTACCAACACAGAAAGAGCATAACTAGGTAGATGCGCTGTATAATACGGTGCAAAATTGCACATCATCAGCAAAACCAAAGGCAAGGAACAGTAGTCCAAAGTCTGTGATGGGCAGAGGCACTCACGGGGTGCAACACAGGAAGGGTTCGTATAGGCGAGCTGCAAGGTCAGGGTTAGCTTACCGGAAAGTGGGCAGGGTCCGTGGCCAAGGCCTTGGACGCCTCCGGACAGGCTCCAGACAGGATGGGATCCTTGTGTAGAGGATCCTTAGGGAGAGGGCCAGCGTTCGCTTGCCGGCGCGTGATTGGCCTTGAATAGCAAAGGCTGGCCTGTACTGCAAAATACTGGGAGGAGGGACATGGAGGCAATGTCTTATTCATTCAAATGGATGTTATATTAATTTTAATACATATTACATTCACTTCAATGTGTGCCATATTCATATCAATGGGTGTCATATTCATTCCATTGCATGTCCTATTCACTTCAACATGAGTCATATTCATTTCAATGGGTGTCATATTTATTTAAATGCATGTCCTATACATTTCAACGCATGTCTTATTCATTCCAATGCATGTTATATTCACTTCAACGTGTGTCGTATTCATTTCAATGGGTGTCATATTCATTCCATTGCATGTCATATTCACTTCAACGTGTGTCATATTCATTTCAAAGCATGTCCTATTCATTTCACTGCATGTCTTGTTCATTCCAATGCATGTTATATTCACTTCAATGGTTGTCATATTCATTTCAATGGGTGTGATTTCATTCCAATGCATGTTATATTCACTTCAACGTCTGTCATATTCATTCCATTATATGTCCTATTTACTTCAACATGTGCCACATTCATTTCAATGGGTGTCATATTTATTTCAACATGTGTCATATTTATTTCAATGTGTGTCATATTCATTTCAATGGCTGTCAATATTGATTTCAATGCTTGTTATATTGACTTCAACGTATGTCATATTTATTTCAACGTGTGTCTGTCGTATTTATTTCAACGTGTGTCATATTTATTTCAACAGGTGTCATATTAATTTCAATGGGTGTCAATTTTAGTTTCAATGGGTGTGATATTCATTCCAATCCATGTTATATTCACTTCAAAGTGCGTCATATTAATTTCAATGGGTGTCATATTCATTTCAATACATGTCTTATTCATACCAATACATGGTATATTAATTTCAGTGCATGTTGTATTCACTTTAATGTGAGTTATATTCATTTCAATAGGTGTCATATTCATTCAATTGCATGTCCTATTCACATCTACGTGTCATATTCATTTCAATAGGTGTCATATTCATACCATTGCATGCCCTATTCACTTCAACGTGTGTCATATTCATTTCAATGTGTGTCATATTTATGTCAACGTGTGTCATAGTCATTTCAATGGGTGTCATATTCATTCCATTGCATGTCCTATTCACTTCAACATGTGTCATATTAATTTCAATGGATGTCATATTTATTTCAACGTGTGCCATATTCATTTCAGTGGGTGTCATATTCATTCCATTGCATGTCCTATTCACTTCAACGTGTGTCATATTCATTTCAATGGGTGTCATATTTATTTCAACGTGTGCCATATTCATTTCAAGGGGTGTCAAATTCATTCCATTGTATGTCGTATTCATTTTAATCTGTGTCATATACATTTCAAGGAGTGTCATGTTTATTTCAACATGTGTCATATTCATTTCAATGGGTGTCATATTCATTCCATTGCATGTCATATTCACTTCAGCATGTGTCATATTCATTTCAATGGGTGTCGTATTCATTCCATTGCATGTCGTATTCACTTCAACGTGTGTCAAATTCACTTCAATGGGTGTCATATTCATTTCAATGTGTGTCCTATTCATTTCAATGCATGTCTTATTCATTGAATTTCAGTGTATGTCATACTCATTTCAATACAGGTTGTACTCATTTCGATAAGTATTATAGTCATCTCAGTGTATGCCTTACTCATTTCACTGCATGTTGTATTCATTTCAATATGTCACATTCACAAAGGTGTAATTTTGACTTCAACGGCCTCTCATAGTAATGTTAACTTGTATCGCATGGGGCCAAGTGCACAGTGAGGAAACTCTGTGATCAACTCACTCAAATGGGAATGCTGGTATAACAGCCTGAGGGGCGGCAAAGGACGAGCACCTGAACAGAAAAAAATGTGTACATTACAAATTGAACGGTCTCAAGCATTTCAAGTTTCCACAGGAAAAACTCATTTGTGTGAACATGTGAGGATCAGCGCCTTCGAGGTTTGTGATATAGGTGGTTAAAAAAATACAGACAAGTCTGTTCAGAGAGATGTCACAATATCAAACTATATAACACAATGTATTTGTAGTAAACACCCAATACAAAGATAAAGGAATCCAAACCGGATCAGATAATGGATGGATTGTCTTACATTACAAGCGATTGATCGACTTTACTTACCTGGCTGGCGGATATTGTGACATCTAAAAGAAGTAATGTATCAAAAGGGCCAGGGAAGTAGCCCGCATATAGCCTAGGTCTCTCTGGCTGTGAAAAGAAAAAATCACTATGCAGCCCGAGCTTTGAAATAGACACAGAACATGTGCCATGGTACAGAAGTCCTGATTAGGAGAAAATTAGTTAAAGAAGCCACTATTGGATTACATCAGCATTATCATGAAACAAGAAATAACAATTAGTCAGCCTCATTATAAGTCTGGTGGTAACCCGTTGGTGCTACCGTTGGGTCGCCGACGGACTCGTAACACTGTTTCCGCCGCCTGAGATCCCGGTGCCACCGGAACATTACAAGTCGTAGAGGGCGAGGATATCAGGCGGCAGAAAATCGGAGTCTGCATTCCCATGGAGCCCTCCAGGACTCCATGGGAATGGGGACACTGAAGCATGGCACTGTTGCTAACGGTGCCGGAGATTCAGTGATAACTCTGCAGGCGTGTGCTGTTATGCCCGGCAAGTCAGACCTGTTGGGCACTACGGCCCCCACCTGCAAAGTTGTAGTGTGGCGGTCCGGAAATGGTGTTGGTATGGTGCAACCAGCACCCTTATTTCCAGACCGCCACACTTGTAATGAGGCCCAGTGTGTTATTGATTATGTCACAGCATTTAAAGTTGTTTTGCAAACCACAATGTCAGCTTTATCGCACCCATTCAGTCTCTTCTCAGAAATGTTGGTGATTTTTCTTGCGACTGTGCAATGAAAATGCGCCAAAGGCAAAAATGGACATACACTTTATATGAAATTCAGAATGCTCAATTTTAGAAATACCACATTTTTAGCACAACGCTAAAGCCCTCATATTGATGATATAAAGTGCTTTCCTTTCTACTGAGATTAATGAGGAGGGCACATTTTGTATGTTCTCGAAGTCCAGTTACATTCGTCAGGATAAGGCTTCCATTTAACACCTTCATGCGCCCATGTTAGGATTCATTGAGAATACCGACACACATTTTGAGAATGCACAAACTGCATTTGTCTAGGTGAAATTGAATTAGTGAAGAAGTAATGTGCTTCCATTGTATTTGTGCTGTTGCTATTCCCATTTTACGCATAATTCAGTCTTCACACGTTCAAGCTGAGTTAGTTTTTATGTGCACAGTGTATTGTTTTTAGGTACTGCACATGGAGGGACCTCAGATACACCATTACATCCTCACCACACACTTGAGTTGCATGGAGGTGTGCATACTTTACAGAAGATCTTTGCATCCTGAAAACATCAATACGATTAATTACAGCATTGACACTGAAAAATGTTGCTCATTCCCGATAAAAATTGCAAATTCATAGAAATAAAAGGCACCACAGAGACAAGATTAATATTTTAATGATTCATAAAAGAAAATTGCAAAGCAGCTTCTTTCTGCAGGATGGGATTATGCTGGTTGCCCTGGAAGACCGGGGTGAAAGAGATCAGTCTGTAAACGGCGTTAGCAAAAAACACTTAAACTTCCAATTTAACAGTCAGTGAAGGTACATTAATCTGTATAATGCCCACAGAAGCGTTAAGTGTGGGGCACCTCTGCCTGTTCAATTCTCCATTTCAGATTGTCTAGTGTTAGGAGCTTAATGAATGCTGCAGTGCTACTGAGGAGAAGCTTCTGGTGTGCTGTGACGTGGGTGCAAGAATAAATAGAGGCCCAGCCCAGACTTAGGCAGGAATCCTCTGTAGCTACGACACCAGTCTATGTGTCGTTATTGGGCTCCCGGGTGCAATCCCACGAGAACCCAACAACTGGAGACGAGGTGGGGCCAGGGCCCACAAGCCCACCCGAAAAGATGCTCCACGGCAGTGTGGCAGGTGACCCTCGTGAGAACCAAGAAGGTCTAATGTGCCGGCTGAAGATGGTGAGCAGAAATTGTACGAGAACAGTGGGTGTCCAAACCCCCACGAGCCATCAGTTCCGTACCTGGAGGGCGCAGTGGACCTCAAGAATGCCTTCTATGTGTCAGCAATCTGCGTAGGTGCTGTGAAAAATCAACGCAACCCATCTGTGCTGGTTGAGGACGTGCCGGTGCTCATCGATACAGGGCCCTCAGTCAATAGGAGGCCTGCGGTGCAATTTAGGAAGTCACCACCACCAGTGTGGCACTGCCTCAAGATTTTAATTTTCACCTACAGAGGCTCATCTCCCCTACTACATGATGGAGCCTTCTGCAGCTCAGTACAACACAACAATGGGTCGATGGGGACCACGTTCTATGTCTCCCATCGCAAAGGACACGTTGTTGAGCTGCGTGATGGCAGAAGATCTTTGCCTGCTACAATTCACGTTCCAAGTGTACGTGTGCGACTCAGAGTGTCTGCTGGTACGATTTACGCACATGTTCACTGGGGTTGGTTGCTTGAAGCACCAAGAGGTGAGGCTTCACATTGACAAATCAGTGAAGCCGGTAACCTTACAACACCGTTGCATACCACTCCATCTGCGGCAGAAAGTGGAAGAGGAGCTGGTGAAGCTCGAGAAAGTGGACATCATAGAAACGGTGGTAGGCCCCACACCCTGGGGGTCTCCCAACGTAGTGGTTGCCAAGCCGAAGTCCCCTGAGGAGGTGAGAATATTCATGGACATGCGGCTGCCAAACAGGGCTTTCTGCAGGGAGTGTCACCCCATGCCTACCATGGACAACATTCTTGCTGATCTACAAGGATCCAAGGTCTTATGCACCCTGGACTTCAAGCCGGGTTACCATCAAGTGCCCATGCACATGGACCCAAGATCCATCACCACATTTTCTTCACACATCGCTCTTCAGGTGTAAGAGGCTGAACTTTGTGTGTCCTCGGCAGAATAGGTATAACAGTACACCATCAGGGGTGTACTGGCGGGGCTCCCTGGAGTTCTTAATGTAAGCAATGATGTGCCTGTTTTCTCCAGATCACTGACTAAAGGCGGTCCTTACCCGCATTACTCAACATGGTCTAACCCCCAACAAACGCAAATGCAAGTTTATGCAGCCTAAAGTGTAACTTCTTTGGCTTTGTGTTTCATAACAGTAAGTTGTATCCCAACCCCAAGAAAGTGAATGACATCGAGATTGTATCTCCCCCGGAGTTACTCTCGGTGGTGCAAAGCTTCCCGGGGAGGGTGAACTTTTGTGGGCGGTTCATCCCGCATCTGGTGACCATCACAGAGCCCGTCAAGGTGCTCACAAAAAGGGATCAGGATTGGCAATGGGGACAGGTGGAAGACATTGCTTTTCAGCAAGTGAAGGCCGCTCTGGGCTCCGACACGGCCATGGCCTACTTCAACCCAGCCAGCACCACAGAGATTGTCGTGGATGCCAGCCCGAATCGAGTGAGACAATCAGTGACCTATGCAAGGAAGGCTCTGTAAGAAATAGAACGCTGCTACTCCCAGATCGAGCGGGAGGCACTAGCAGTCTTATGGGTCTACACTGCCACAAGCCCCTTGTCCCAATCATGACAGGGTCTGCTCCAAGACTACCAATATGTTTGGAACAATGGCTCCTCCAGCTGCAGGAATATGGGGTAACCCTGCTATTCAGAGCCAGGGTGGATAACCTAGCGGCCTACCTCTCATGACACACAGCGAGGGGGGCAACCTAGGAGCCTGTGAAGATAAAGGGGGCAACACAGAAGCGTGTGTGCCCATGATTACAAGGGCATTAGCCCCCAAGGCAATGTCACTAGAGGACATTGCCAAGGCCACCAAGGGCAACTCCGGTCTAAGGCAACACATCATCACACGCCCAAGGCCCAGGTATTTCGGCAAGGACCATGGAGGGTCCATTCAGAACTGTCAAAAGGACACAAAGGAATCCTGCTGAGGGGAACTCAACTGCTCATTCCATTGGCATTGCAGACGAAGATTCTTGCGTTGGTACACATTGGACATCAGGGGGAAAGCAAGACAAAGACAAAGACTCCACTCTGAGGGAAGGTGTGTGCCAAGTCTACTAAGGGATGAAAGGGTACGACCCCCTCTCCCGAACCACTGAAGCCGAATAGATCAAACCTCCCACCGTGGTTGGCACGGACGTCTGAATGTTGATAATACAGAGAACCACATGGCAGCCAATGGGGGAAGACAGAGTTAGGGAAAGGGTGTAGACTGATAAAGGGAAGGTGGGGAAGAAATAACATGCATATCTACACATCTATCATATATACTTAATACCGAGACTGTACTCCTAATCCTGCTCTTCAGACTTATTACCACCTTGCCTACCCGACTCCTGATTAACTAAATACATAAGCAGCATAATACCCCTTGATTGGTATTTGCCATAGCAGATAACGTGTCAACATATAGAGCAAACAAGATCATGACACCACATTGCAAACACGAAACAGACCACAAACTGTTTGGCACAAACAAGGGAGTTTTCCCTAGAATGAAATAACATGACACATGGCCCGTTGGGCTGACTGTCAACATAAAGCAGGATTTTTTCTGTGCATGGAAGACTCTGTCCTTCCACACCTCGTACCCTGCACCCTCACTAAAGATACCCCTCTTCACTGAAAGCATTGCATCATACTCCGGGTTTCACATCATACTCCAGATAACCTTTCAGTGCTTGGATATGGCTTTGTGCGTTCCGTAAGAAAGAAAGCCTTTACTTCATTAGTTGACGGACAAGTCAACACACATTGCACAATTCCCTAAACAAACAAAATGTTGTGCACTTATCTTAGTGTCCAGGTGACTCGAGAGCTCACCCGGACGTCGTAGTATGTCACTTTCAAAACGCTGTGGTCTCTTGTGCCCACTGCCGTGTACTGCCCAGACTCTCTTCCCCTGTGGGCACGGAGCACATTGATTTCCCAAGCTCACCGCCGCAGCTCAGGAAGAAAATGCACTGCGAACTGCGAGCGCAAAATCACCTGGCCCCTGAAAGTCATTGCCGCGGCCCAGGGAGAGCAGAACTGCGAGCGAAATTCACCAGCTCACCGCCACGGCCCACATGTTAACCATAGCCTCGCCTCCAGCGTCTTCAAGAGTTCCAGCCAAACCGTCGTGACTGCTCGTTCTGCACAATCAACAATTATCAGCACCTGTGCACGGGCAGTCCATGCTTAAATACCATCTTAATGACCTACAGCTGGTTCACAGCGTGAGTCTCTGAACTACAACCCGCCCTAAAGCATGCTGGGAAGTGTAGTTTCATACTCATTTCTTGAGATACTGTCTCCTTTGCTGGCCCCAAACCCTATTCCTGACAGTGTGGTTCCTTGACCTGGTACATAGGTGGTGCCCTGGAAAGGTGCACCTTGTGCCAAGCGTCAAGACCAACTGTTAAGGAGCCACCCATCGAGTCGCTTGCTAGGGTCACAGCACCATGGAAAGCACTGAGTGTTGACTTTGAGACAGTGCTGCGGTCTGAGCACTTCATACTGGTGCTTGATGAGTTCTCAAGATACCTGTAAACCCAGTTTGTGGAATCTACGGCAGCCAATGAGGTGATTCCAGTGCTCAAAGGATCCCAAACTCCATTAGATCAGACAATGGGCTGCCCTTCCAAGGGGCTGGCTTTGAATGGTTCCTGGAGTTCTATCGCATCACCCACATATGCATTGCGTCCTGTTGGCCCAGTGCAAACGGAGATGTGGAATGATTCATGAGAACACTGAATAAGGTGTTCCGGATCGCAGTAGACAAGGGGCAGCCCCTAGATCTGGCACTCACAGTCATTTATAATGGCATACCGCATTACACTGCATGCATCCACAGGGATGCCTCCGACTGAGGTCCTCTTGGGGCGCAAGGTTGCATCCCTTATCCACAAGCACCAATCCCGACGGATGAAGGAGCCAGATCCGGTGAGTTGGAGGGTGCAGCAAGAGCTGGCCAACAAGCATGAGTCTGTCAGGAGACTGCTGGGCAGTGATCCAGTGGTGGTCGGGAGCACTGTACTGCTAAGAACAAGGAATCCCACCCACAAGTTATGTCTCCCACATAAAACCACACCATGGACAGTAATGTTGAGAAAAAGGACTATGGTCACAGCGCAATGAGGACGAGAGTCGATAACAAGAAACTCCAGTTGATTCTGGCAGTTGGTGCAATCTCCTGCATCATGCGAGGCAGAGGATGGAGAGGCCTGTGGTGAAGAAGGAGAATGGTGAAGCTCGAGAAAGATGTCCGACAAGGGGACTCGCCAGGTCTGGGATGCTGCGAAGATAGCTCAGGAGTCCCTGACTGGAGGTATCCCATGCGAGTCGACCGATGACCCCCGTATAGACTCAAGGACTATGAGCCGGAGTAAAGAATACCATAGATGTTGTGCTGTATCCAGGCACAGGCAGGGATCCTCTGTAGCTACGACACCAGACTACATGTCGTTATTGGGCTCCCAGGTGCAATCCCAGGAGAGCCCAACATGGCGTTATGCAAATCTAGACCTAGAGGTCATGGCGAGTGACTTCTTTGTGTACATATCTTCAAAAACCTGGCAGCTGCATGTCGATATAGTCATCTATATCTGTTTTGGGAAGGTGTCTGCCAAACCCAGACACGCCAAACAAGAAAAAGGTGAAGCTAAAGCTTATGAGGGGCTGGAACACTATGCAAACCTGGACCCCCTGGACCCAAGCATATTACACTCAAGAAAAAAGCACAATGCCCTCTAGCAATATACATTAATTTGTTCAAAGCAATCTTCAACTAAATGTAAACTCAAATGTCTTTATTGTCATTTATGTCATTCATCAAAAATTCAAATTAACCAAACATTGGTCATCTAGTAAAAATTGCCATATTGGATTGCAAAAGCAGATTTAGCAATATTGGCATGCCATCAACAAACATAAACGGTACTCTCACACCACTGATGCATACCACAAATACACATTACACTCTAAAACACAATCATAAAATGAAAACTAGAACAATACAAAACAAACTGGATACAATGAACGAAAAGGTTGTCTACTAAGGTTTAAATTATCACTGTTTGTTATCACTATGTAGCAATTTATATAACCATCCATTATATATTACAGTATATCTATTTGGTAGAGATGTGGGTATCCAGTGTCTTCATTGACTGGAGGTTCGGCTTTCACCAAGGGGCCTCAAGATGATTAATGGACCAGCCTCATCAGGACGAAGTGGATGGTAGGTGGTGAGGGCGGCTGAAATCACCTGCGGCGAACACATTTTCTTTAAAAAGAATGTTCATCCACAAGGGGCTATGTAGCCGGGCTGTTAGTTACCCAAGGCATGCAGGAAAACAAGTGGGATGGAAGAAGAGGAGGAGCAAAACATCACCTCCATTGCGAAGATTACTGTCAATGCCTCAAGTGACCATTGGTGTGACCCATAGCAGTCCCCCAACCCATAAAATCTGACTAAGGAGGAGAAGGAAGAAAGATGTGACTGGAACACTGACGATAGAGAAGATGTGTTGGTTTGTCGGACCCTACGGTTGGGCTGAAACATATCAGTATTGTGCCCAACCAGACACCATACTGCCTGGAAAAAAGAGAAACGAGGAAATAAATACAGTTATGCATATAATGCCCCAATCCTTGTTACGTACGATTGAACCGTGCGTTCTGAACAACAGGAAGAGCACTTTTTGGGCGGCTTATAACTTCGCTCTCCCTGGACGAATCCTCACCAAACTTCGCAAAAAAAGTATTTGGGTCACTCTGAATTTATTTGCAGTTTGGTGAGGATTCGGCCGGGGGGGCAAAGTTACAGGGGGGGTCCCAAAACTTTTTCTTTCCCATAGACTGAATGGGAAACAAATTTTTCTTGCATCTACAGCCCAAACCGCTGGACGGATTTTCACCAAACTTGGACCAGGAGCAGCGGCTTGGTCCCAAAAGCGTGCTTTTGCAAATTTGGTGAAAATCCGTCCAATAGTTTTTTTAAAAAATGACCAAAAAGTAGGTAAAAAAAAAATAGTGTTATCTGTGTCCGCTTCGAAGACACACTTCCATGTTCGGTCCGGGGACAGTGTCCTGATTGGTCCATTGACTTGCGTGATGTCCGCGGACATGCAATGTGTTCGCTGATTGGACGGCATGGAGCGTGAAGTGCATCAGATTTTCGGTAGCGCCCGCCATCTTGGATTCGCAGACGTCCACGGACAGCGCGGTCAAACTTGGTACAAATTTTGTATTTAGTAGAGTGTGTTGGTGTGTAGGTGTGTTTGGGGAGGGTGGGAGTGTATGAGATAGGATGAAAGTTGTGTTTTTTTATGTGTTAGACCTTCTTTTTGTGTTCGATTTGTCTGCGGACATCACGGGTGTTCTGAAATGTTCTAAATAAACTGAATGGGGGGTGTTCTGAGGACTCAATATGTGTCAGTTTTGTTCGCAAGCAAGCTGAAACTGTTCTAAGAACACTCGCGGTGTCCTGAAATGTGCGCAAATACACAAAATGTGGGTGTTCTGAAGATGTTGTCGAACACTCGCTGTGTCCTGAAATGTTCGCAAATATGTATGGGGGGTTGTGGCTGGCAAGTTGAATGTGTTCTAAGAACACTCGCGGTGTCCTGAAATGTTCGCAAATAAACAAAATGGGGGAGTCCTGAGGACGCTGTCCGTATTGTTCTCTGTCAAGTTGAATGTGTTCTAAGAACACTCGCGGTGTCCTGAAATGTTTGCAAATAAACAAGATGGTGGTGTTCTGAAGACTCTTCTAAGAACACTTGCGGTGTCCTGAAATGTTCGCAAATAAACAAAATGGGGGTGTCCTGAGGACGCTGTCCGTATTGTTCTTTGTCAAGTTGAATGTGTTATAAGAACACTCGCGGTGTCCTGAAATGTTCGTAGTGGTTGTCCTGAAGGCGTAGTCCGTATTGTACGCTGGCAAGTTGAATGTGTTCTAAGAACACTTGCGGTGTCCTGAAATGTTCGCAAATAAACAAAATGGGGGTGTCCTGAGGACGCTGTCCGTATTGTTCTCTGTCAAGTTGAATGTGTTCTAAGAACACTCGCGGTGTCCGGGGAATGTTCATAGGGGGTGTCCTGAGGACGCTGTCCGTATTGTTCTCTGTCAAGTTGAATGTGTTCTAAGAACACTTGCCTTGTCCTGAAATGTTGGCAAATACACAAAATGGGGGTGTTCTGAAGACGTTGTCGAACACTCGCTGTGTCCTGAAATGTTCGCAAATATGAATGGGGGGTTGTGGCTGGCAAGTTGAATGTGTTCTAAGAACACTCGCGGTGTCCTGAAATGTTCGCAAATAAACAAAATGGGGGTGTCCTGAGGACGCTGTCCGTATTGTTCTCTGTCAAGTTGAATGTGTTCTAAGAACACTTGCGGTGTCCTGAAATGTTTGCAAATAAACAAGATGGTGGTGTTCTGAAGACGCTTCTAAGAACACTCGCGGTGTCCTGAAATGTTTGCAAATAAACAAAATGGGGGTCTTCTGAAGACGTTTCTAAGAACACTCACGGTGTCCTGGAATGTTCGTAGGGGGTGTCCTGAAGGCGTAGTCCGTATTGTTAGCTGGCAAGTTGAATGTGTTCTAGGAACACTTGCGGTGTCCTGAAATGTTCGCAAATAAACAAAATGGGGGTGTCCTGAGGACGCTGTACGTATTGATCTCTGTCAAGTTGAATGTGTTCTGGGAACACTCGCAGTGTCCTGAAATGTTTGCAAATACACAAAATGGGGGTGTTCTGAAGACATTGTCGAACACTCGTTGTGTCCTGAAATGTTCGCAAATATGAATGGGTGGTTGTGGCTGGCAAATTGAATGTGTTCTAAGAACACTCGCGGTGTCCTGAAATGTTTGCAAATATGAATGGGGGTTGTGGCTGGCAAGGTCAATGTGTTCTAAGAACACTTGCGGTGTATTGAAATGTTCGCAAATAAACAAAATGGGGGTGTCCTGAGGACGCTGTCCGTATTGTTCTCTGTCAAGTTGAATGTGTTCTAAGAACTCTCGCGTTGTTCTGAAATGTTCGTAGGGGATGTCCTGAAGATGCTGTTCATATTGTTCGATGGCAAGTTGAATGTGTTCTTAGAACACTCGCGGTGTCCTGAAATGTTCGCAAATAAACACAATGGGGGTGTCCTGAGGACGCTGTCCGTATTGTTCTCTGTAAAGTTGAATGTGTTCTAAGAACACTCGCGGTGTACTGAAATGTTCGTAGGGGGTGCCCTGAAGGCGTAGTCCATATTGTTCGCTGGCAAGTTGAATGTGTTCTAAGAACACTCGCGGTGTCCTGAAATGTTCGTAGTGGTTGTCCTGAAGGCGTAGTCGTATTGTACGCTGGCAAGTTGAATGTGTTCTAAGAACACTCGCGGTGTCCGGGGAATGTTCATAGGGGGTGTCCTGAGGACGCTGTCCGTATTGTTCTCTGTCAAGTTGAATGTGTTCTAAGAACACTCGCTGTGTCCTGAAATGTTCGCAAATACACAAAATGGGGGTGTTCTGAAGACGTTGTCGAACACTCGCTGTGTCCTGAAATGTTCGCAAATATGAATGGGGTGTTGTGGCTGGCAAGTTGAATGTGTTCTAAGAACACTTGCGGTGTCCTGAAATGTTCGCAAATAAACAAAATGGGGGTGTCCAGAGGACGCTGTCCGTATTGTTCTCTGTCAAGTTGAATGTGTTCTAAGAACACTTGCGGTGTCCTGAAATGTTTGCAAATAAACAAGATGGTGGTGTTCTGAAGACGCTTCTAAGAACACTCGCGGTGACCTGAAATGTTCGCAAATAAACAAAATGGGGGTCTTCTGAAGACGTTTCGAAGAACACTCACGGTGTCCAGGAATGTTCGTAGGGGGTGTCCTGAAGGCGTAGTCTTTATTGTTAGCTGGCAAGTTGAATGTGTTCTAGGAACACTTGCGGTGTCCTGAAATGTTCGCAAATAAACAAAATGGGGGTGTCCTGAGGACGCTGTCCGTATTGTTCTCTGTCAAGTTGAATGTGTTCTAAGAACACTCGCGGTGTCCGGGGAATGTTCATAGGGGGTGTCCTGAGGACGCTGTCCGTATTGTTCTCTGTCAAGTTGAATGTGTTCTAAGAACACTTGCCTTGTCCTGAAATGTTTGCAAATACACAAAATGGGGGTGTTCTGAAGACGTTGTCGAACACTCGCTGTGTCCTGAAATGTTCGCAAATATGAATGGGGGGTTGTGGCTGGCAAGTTGAATGTGTTCTAAGAACACTCGCGGTGTCCTGAAATGTTCGCAAATAAACAAAATGGGGGTGTCCTGAGGACGCTGTCCGTATTGTTCTCTGTCAAGTTGAATGTGTTCTAAGAACACTTGCGGTGTCCTGAAATGTTTGCAAATAAACAAGATGGTGGTGTTCTGAAGACGCTTCTAAGAACACTCGCGGTGTCCTGAAATGTTTGCAAATAAACAAAATGGGGGTCTTCTGAAGACGTTTCTAAGAACACTCACGGTGTCCTGGAATGTTCGTAGGGGGTATCCTGAAGGCGTAGTCCGTATTGTTAGCTGGCAAGTTGAATGTGTTCTAGGAACACTTGCGGTGTCCTGAAATGTTCGCAAATAAACAAAATGGGGGTGTCCTGAGGACGCTGTACGTATTGATCTCTGTCAAGTTGAATGTGTTCTGGGAACACTCGCAGTGTCCTGAAATGTTTGCAAATACACAAAATGGGGGTGTTCTGAAGACATTGTCGAACACTCGTTGTGTCCTGAAATGTTCGCAAATATGAATGGGTGGTTGTGGCTGGCAAATTGAATGTGTTCTAAGAACACTCGCGGTGTCCTGAAATGTTTGCAAATATGAATGGGGGTTGTGGCTGGCAAGGTGAATGTGTTCTAAGAACACTTGCGGTGTATTGAAATGTTCGCAAATAAACAAAATGGGGGTGTCCTGAGGACGCTGTCTGTATTGTTCTCTGTCAAGTTGAATGTGTTCTAAGAACTCTCGCGTTGTTCTGAAATGTTCGTAGGGGATGTCCTGAAGATGCTGTTCATATTGTTCGATGGCAAGTTGAATGTGTTCTTAGAACACTCGCGGTGTCCTGAAATGTTCGCAAATAAACAAAATGGGGGTGTCCTGAGGACGCTGTCCGTATTGTTCTCTGTAAAGTTGAATGTGTTCTAAGAACACTCGCGGTGTACTGAAATGTTCGTAGGGGGTGCTCTGAAGGCGTAGTCCATATTGTTCGCTGGCAAGTTGAATGTGTTCTAAGAACACTTGCGGTGTCCTGAAATGTTCGTAGTGGTTGTCCTGAAGGCGTAGTCCGTATTGTACGCTGGCAAGTTGAATGTGTTCTAAGAACACTCGCGGTGTCCGGGGAATGTTCATAGGGGGTGTCCTGAGGATGCTGTCCGTATTGTTCTCTGTCAAGTTGAATGTGTTCTAAGAACACTCGCTGTGTCCTGAAATGTTCGCAAATACACAAAATGGGGGTGTTCTGAAGACGTTGTCGAACACTCGCTGTGTCCTGAAATGTTCGCAAATATGAATGGGGTGTTGTGGCTGGCAAGTTGAATGTGTTCTAAGAACACTTGCGGTGTCCTGAAATGTTCGCAAATAAACAAAATGGGGGTGTCCAGAGGACGCTGTCCGTATTGTTCTCTGTCAAGTTGAATGTGTTCTAAGAACACTTGCGGTGTCCTGAAATGTTTGCAAATAAACAAGATGGTGGTGTTCTGAAGACGCTTCTAAGAACACTCGCGGTGTCCTGAAATGTTCGCAAATAAACAAAATGGGGGTCTTCTGAAGACGTTTCGAAGAACACTCACGGTGTCCAGGAATGTTCGTAGGGGGTGTCCTGAAGGCGTAGTCCGTATTGTTAGCTGGCAAGTTGAATGTGTTCTAGGAACACTTGCGGTGTCCTGAAATGTTCGCAAATAAACAAAATGGGGGTGTCCTGAGGACGCTGTCCGTATTGTTCTCTGTCAAGTTGAATGTGTTCTAAGAACACTCGCGGTGTCCGGGGAATGTTCATAGGGGGTGTCCTGAGGACGCTGTCCGTATTGTTCTCTGTCAAGTTGAATGTGTTCTAAGAACACTTGCCTTGTCCTGAAATGTTCGCAAATACACAAAATGGGGGTGTTCTGAAGACGTTGTCGAACACTCGCTGTGTCCTGAAATGTTCGCAAATATGAATGGGGGGTTGTGGCTGGCAAGTTGAATGTGTTCTAAGAACACTCGCGATGTCCTGAAATGTTCGCAAATAAACAAAATGGGGGTGTCCTGAGGACGCTGTCCGTATTGTTCTCTGTCAAGTTGAATGTGTTCTAAGAACACTTGCGGTGTCCTGAAATGTTTGCAAATAAACAAGATGGTGGTGTTCTGAAGACGCTTCTAAGAACACTCGCGGTGTCCTGAAATGTTTGCAAATAAACAAAATGGGGGTCTTCTGAAGACGTTTCTAAGAACACTCACGGTGGCCTGGAATGTTCGTAGGGGGTGTCCTGAAGGCGTAGTCCGTATTGTTAGCTGGCAAGTTGAATGTGTTTTAGGAACACTTGCGGTGTCCTGAAATGTTCGCAAATAAACAAAATGGAGGTGTCCTGAGGACGCTGTACGTATTGATCTCTGTCAAGTTGAATGTGTTCTGGGAACACTCGCAGTGTCCTGAAATGTTTGCAAATACACAAAATGGGGGTGTTCTGAAGACATTGTCGAACACTCGTTGTGTCCTGAAATGTTCGCAAATATGAATGGGTGGTTGTGGCTGGCAAATTGAATGTGTTCTAAGAACACTCGCGGTGTCCTGAAATGTTTGCAAATATGAATGGGGGTTGTGGCTGGCAAGGTGAATGTGTTCTAAGAACACTTGCGGTGTATTGAAATGTTCGCAAATAAACAAAATGGGGGTGTCCTGAGGACGCTGTCCGTATTGTTCTCTGTCAAGTTGAATGTGTTCTAAGAACTCTCGCGTTGTTCTGAAATGTTCGTAGGGGATGTCCTGAAGATGCTGTTCATATTGTTCGATGGCAAGTTGAATGTGTTCTTAGAACACTCGCGGTGTCCTGAAATGTTCGCAAATAAACAAAATGGGGGTGTCCTGAGGACGCTGTCCGTATTGTTCTCTGTAAAGTTGAATGTGTTCTAAGAACACTCGCGGTGTACTGAAATGTTCGTAGGGGGTGCCCTGAAGGCATAGTCCATATTGTTCGCTGGCAAGTTGAATGTGTTCTAAGAACACTCGCGGTGTCCTGAAATGTTCGTAGTGGTTGTCCTGAAGGCGTAGTCCGTATTGTACGCTGGCAAGTTGAATGTGTTCTAAGAACACTCGCGGTGTCCGGGGAATGTTCATAGGGGGTGTCCTGAGGACGCTGTCCGTATTGTTCTCTGTCAAGTTGAATGTGTTCTAAGAACACTCGCTGTGTCCTGAAATGTTCGCAAATACACAAAATGGGGGTGTTCTGAAGACGTTGTCGAACACTCGCTGTGTCCTGAAATGTTCGCAAATATGAATGGGGTGTTGTGGCTGGCAAGTTGAATGTGTTCTAAGAACACTTGCGGTGTCCTGAAATGTTCGCAAATAAACAAAATGGGGGTGTCCAGAGGACGCTGTCTGTATTGTTCTCTGTCAAGTTGAATGTGTTCTAAGAACACTTGCGGTGTCCTGAAATGTTTGCAAATAAACAAGATGGTGGTGTTCTGAAGACGCTTCTAAGAACACTCGCGGTGTCCTGAAATGTTCGCAAATAAACAAAATGGGGGTCTTCTGAAGACGTTTCGAAGAACACTCACGGTGTCCAGGAATGTTCGTAGGGGGTGTCCTGAAGGCGTAGTCTGTATTGTTAGCTGGCAAGTTGAATGTGTTCTAGGAACACTTGCGGTGTCCTGAAATGTTCGCAAATAAACAAAATGGGGGTGTCCTGAGGACGCTGTCCGTATTGTTCTCTGTCAAGTTGAATGTGTTCTAAGAACACTTGCCTTGTCCTGAAATGTTCGCAAATACACAAAATGGGGGTGTTCTGAAGACGTTGTCGAACACTCGCTGTGTCCTGAAATGTTCGCAAATATGAATGGGGGGTTGTGGCTGGCAAGTTGAATGTGTTCTAAGAACACTCGCGGTGTCCTGAAATGTTCGCAAATAAACAAAATGGGGGTGTCCTGAGGACGCTGTCCGTATTGTTCTCTGTCAAGTTGAATGTGTTCTAAGAACACTTGCGGTGTCCTGAAATGTTTGCAAATAAACAAGATGGTGGTGTTCTGAAGACGCTTCTAAGAACACTCGCGGTGTCCTGAAATGTTTGCAAATAAACAAAATGGGGGTCTTCTGAAGACGTTTCTAAGAACACTCACGGTGTCCTGGAATGTTCGTAGGGGGTGTCCTGAAGGCGTAGTCCGTATTGTTAGCTGGCAAGTTGAATGTGTTTTAGGAACACTTGCGGTGTCCTGAAATGTTCGCAAATAAACAAAATGGAGGTGTCCTGAGGACGCTGTACGTATTGATCTCTGTCAAGTTGAATGTGTTCTGGGAACACTCGCAGTGTCCTGAAATGTTTGCAAATACACAAAATGGGGGTGTTCTGAAGACATTGTCGAACACTCGTTGTGTCCTGAAATGTTCGCAAATATGAATGGGTGGTTGTGGCTGGCAAATTGAATGTGTTCTAAGAACACTCGCGGTGTCCTGAAATGTTTGCAAATATGAATGGGGGTTGTGGCTGGCAAGGTGAATGTGTTCTAAGAACACTTGCGGTGTATTGAAATGTTCGCAAATAAACAAAATGGGGGTGTCCTGAGGACGCTGTCCGTATTGTTCTCTGTCAAGTTGAATGTGTTCTAAGAACTCTCGCGTTGTTCTGAAATGTTCGTAGGGGATGTCCTGAAGATGCTGTTCATATTGTTCGATGGCAAGTTGAATGTGTTCTTAGAACACTCGCGGTGTCCTGAAATGTTCGCAAATAAACAAAATGGGGGTGTCCTGAGGACGCTGTCCGTATTGTTCTCTGTAAAGTTGAATGTGTTCTAGGAACACTCGCGGTGTACTGAAATGTTCGTAGGGGGTGCCCTGAAGGCATAGTCCATATTGTTCGCTGGCAAGTTGAATGTGTTCTAAGAACACTCGCGGTGTCCTGAAATGTTCGTAGTGGTTGTCCTGAAGGCGTAGTCCGTATTGTACGCTGGCAAGTTGAATGTGTTCTAAGAACACTCGCGGTGTCCGGGGAATGTTCATAGGGGGTGTCCTGAGGACGCTGTCCGTATTGTTCTCTGTCAAGTTGAATGTGTTCTAAGAACACTCGCTGTGTCCTGAAATGTTCGCAAATACACAAAATGGGGGTGTTCTGAAGACGTTGTCGAACACTCGCTGTGTCCTGAAATGTTCGCAAATATGAATGGGGTGTTGTGGCTGGCAAGTTGAATGTGTTCTAAGAACACTTGCGGTGTCCTGAAATGTTCGCAAATAAACAAAATGGGGGTGTCCAGAGGACGCTGTCCGTATTGTTCTCTGTCAAGTTGAATGTGTTCTAAGAACACTTGCGGTGTCCTGAAATGTTTGCAAATAAACAAGATGGTGGTGTTCTGAAGACGCTTCTAAGAACACTCGCGGTGTCCTGAAATGTTCGCAAATAAACAAAATGGGGGTCTTCTGAAGACGTTTCGAAGAACACTCACGGTGTCCAGGAATGTTCGTAGGGGGTGTCCTGAAGGCGTAGTCTGTATTGTTAGCTGGCAAGTTGAATGTGTTCTAGGAACACTTGCGGTGTCCTGAAATGTTCGCAAATAAACAAAATGGGGGTGTCCTGAGGACGCTGTACGTATTGTTCTCTGTCAAGTTGAATGTGTTATGGGAACACTCGCAGTGTCCTGAAATGTTGGCAAATGCACAAAATGGGGGTGTTCTGAAGACGTTGTCGAACACTTGTTGTGTCCTGAAATGTTCGCAAATATGAATGGGTGGTTGTGGCTGGCAAATTGAATGTGTTCTAAGAACACTCGCGGTGTCTTGAAATGTTCGCAAATATGAATGGGGGTTGTGGCTGGCAAGTTGAATGTGTTCTAAGAACACTTGCGGTGTATTGAAATGTTTGCAAATAAACAAAATGGGGGTGTCCTGAGGACGCTGTCCGTATTGTTCTCTGTCAAGTTGAATGTGTTCTAAGAACTCTCGCGTTGTTCTGAAATGTTCGTAGGGGATGTCCTGAAGATGCTGTTCATATTGTTCGATGGCAAGTTGAATGTGTTCTTAGAACACTCGCGGTGTCCTGAAATGTTCGCAAATAAACAAAATGGGGGTGTCCTGAGGACGCTGTCCGTATTGTTCTCTGTCAAGTTGAATGTGTTCTAAGAACACTCGCGGTGTACTGAAATGTTCGTAGGGGGTGTCCTGAAGGCGTAGTCCATATTGTTCGCTGGCAAGTTCAATGTGTTCTAAGAACACTTGCGGTGTCCTGAAATGTTCGCAAATAAACAAAATAGGGGTGTCCTGAGGACGCTGTCCGTATTGTTCTCTGTCAAGTTGAATGTGTTCTAAGAACACTCGTGGTGTCAGGGGAATGTTCGTAGGGGGTGTCCTGAGGATGCTGTCCGTATTGTTCTCTGTCAAGTTGAATGTGTTCTAAGAACACTTGCGGTGTCCTGAAATGTTTGCAAATACACAAAATGGGGGTGTTTTGAAGACGGTGTCGAACACTCGCTGTGTCCTGAAATGTTCGCAAATATGAATGGGGAGTTGTGGCTGGCAAGTTCAATGTGTTCTAAGAACACTTGCGGTGTCCTGAAATGTTCGCAAATAAACAAAATGGGGGTGTTCTGAAGACATTGTCGAACACTCGTTGTGTCCTGAAATGTTCGCAAATATGAATGGGTGGTTGTGGCTGGCAAATTGAATGTGTTCTAAGAACACTCGCGGTGTCCTGAAATGTTTGCAAATATGAATGGGGGTTGTGGCTGGCAAGGTGAATGTGTTCTAAGAACACTTGCGGTGTATTGAAATGTTCGCAAATAAACAAAATGGGGGTGTCCTGAGGACGCTGTCCGTATTGTTCTCTGTCAAGTTGAATGTGTTCTAAGAACTCTCGCGTTGTTCTGAAATGTTCGTAGGGGATGTCCTGAAGATGCTGTTCATATTGTTCGATGGCAAGTTGAATGTGTTCTTAGAACACTCGCGGTGTCCTGAAATGTTCGCAAATAAACAAAATGGGGGTGTCCTGAGGACGCTGTCCGTATTGTTCTCTGTAAAGTTGAATGTGTTCTAAGAACACTCGCGGTGTACTGAAATGTTCGTAAAAGGGGTGCCCTGAAGGCATAGTCCATATTGTTCGCTGGCAAGTTGAATGTGTTCTAAGAACACTCGCGGTGTCCTGAAATGTTCGTAGTGGTTGTCCTGAAGGCGTAGTCCGTATTGTACGCTGGCAAGTTGAATGTGTTCTAAGAACACTCGCGGTGTCCGGGGAATGTTCATAGGGGGTGTCCTGAGGACGCTGTCCGTATTGTTCTCTGTCAAGTTGAATGTGTTCTAAGAACACTCGCTGTGTCCTGAAATGTTCGCAAATACACAAAATGGGGGTGTTCTGAAGACGTTGTCGAACACTCGCTGTGTCCTGAAATGTTCGCAAATATGAATGGGGTGTTGTGGCTGGCAAGTTGAATGTGTTCTAAGAACACTTGCGGTGTCCTGAAATGTTCGCAAATAAACAAAATGGGGGTGTCCAGAGGACGCTGTCCGTATTGTTCTCTGTCAAGTTGAATGTGTTCTAAGAACGCTTGCGGTGTCCTGAAATGTTTGCAAATAAACAAGATGGTGGTGTTCTGAAGACGCTTCTAAGAACACTCGCGGTGTCCTGAAATGTTCGCAAATAAACAAAATGGGGGTCTTCTGAAGACGTTTCGAAGAACACTCACGGTGTCCAGGAATGTTCGTAGGGGGTGTCCTGAAGGCGTAGTCTGTATTGTTAGCTGGCAAGTTGAATGTGTTCTAGGAACACTTGCGGTGTCCTGAAATGTTCGCAAATAAACAAAATGGGGGTGTCCTGAGGACGCTGTACGTATTGTTCTCTGTCAAGTTGAATGTGTTATGGGAACACTCGCAGTGTCCTGAAATGTTGGCAAATGCACAAAATGGGGGTGTTCTGAAGACGTTGTCGAACACTTGTTGTGTCCTGAAATGTTCGCAAATATGAATGGGTGGTTGTGGCTGGCAAATTGAATGTGTTCTAAGAACACTCGCGGTGTCTTGAAATGTTCGCAAATATGAATGGGGGTTGTGGCTGGCAAGTTGAATGTGTTCTAAGAACACTTGCGGTGTATTGAAATGTTTGCAAATAAACAAAATGGGGGTGTCCTGAGGACGCTGTCCGTATTGTTCTCTGTCAAGTTGAATGTGTTCTAAGAACTCTCGCGTTGTTCTGAAATGTTCGTAGGGGATGTCCTGAAGATGCTGTTCATATTGTTCGATGGCAAGTTGAATGTGTTCTTAGAACACTCGCGGTGTCCTGAAATGTTCGCAAATAAACAAAATGGGGGTGTCCTGAGGACGCTGTCCGTATTGTTCTCTGTCAAGTTGAATGTGTTCTAAGAACACTCGCGGTGTACTGAAATGTTCGTAGGGGGTGTCCTGAAGGCGTAGTCCATATTGTTCGCTGGCAAGTTCAATGTGTTCTAAGAACACTTGCGGTGTCCTGAAATGTTCGCAAATAAACAAAATAGGGGTGTCCTGAGGACGCTGTCCGTATTGTTCTCTGTCAAGTTGAATGTGTTCTAAGAACACTCGTGGTGTCAGGGGAATGTTCGTAGGGGGTGTCCTGAGGATGCTGTCCGTATTGTTCTCTGTCAAGTTGAATGTGTTCTAAGAACACTTGCGGTGTCCTGAAATGTTTGCAAATACACAAAATGGGGGTGTTTTGAAGACGGTGTCGAACACTCGCTGTGTCCTGAAATGTTCGCAAATATGAATGGGGAGTTGTGGCTGGCAAGTTCAATGTGTTCTAAGAACACTTGCGGTGTCCTGAAATGTTCGCAAATAAACAAAATGGGGGTGTCCTGAGGACATTGTCCGTATTGTTCTCTGTCAAGTTGAATGTGTTCTAAGAACACTCGCGGTGTCCTGAAATGTTCGCAAATAAACAAGATGGTGGTGTTCTGAAGACTCTTCTAAGAACACTCGCGGTGTCCTGAAATGTTCGCAAATTAACAAAATGGGTGTGTCCTGAGGACGCTGTCCGTATTGTTCTCTGTCAAGTTGAAAGTGTTCTAAGAACACTCGCGATGTCCTGAAATGTTCGTAGGGGGTGTCCTGAAGGCGTAGTCCGTATTGTTTGCTGGCAAGTTGAATGTGTTCTAAGAACACTTGCGGTGTCCTGAAATGTTCGCAAATAAACAAAATGGGGGTGTCCTGAGGACGCTGTCCGTATTGTTCTCTGTCAAGTTGAATGTGTTCTAAGAACACTCGCGGTGTCCTGAAATGTTCGTAAATACACAAAATTGGGGTGTTCTGAAGACTTTGTCGAACACTCGCTGTGTCCTGAAATGTTCGCAAATATGAATGGGGGGTTGTGGCTGGCAAGTTGAATGTGTTCTAAGAACACTTGCGGTGTCCTGAAATGTTCGCAAATAAACAAAATGGGTGTGTCCTGAGGACGCTGTCCGTATTGTTCTCTGTCAAGTTGAATGTGTTCTAAGAACACTTGCGGTGTCCTGAAATGTTGGCAAATAAATAAAATGGCAGTGTTCTGAAGATGTTTCTAAGAACACTCGCAGTGTCCTGGAATGTTCGTAGGGGGTGTCCTGAAGGCGTAGTCCGTATTGTTCACTGGCAAGTTGAATGTGTTCTAGGAACACTTGCGGTGTCCTGAAATGTTCGCAAATAAACAAAATGGGGGTGTCCTGAGGACGCTGTCCGTATTTTTCTCTGTCAAGTTGAATGTGTTCTGAGAACACTCGCAGTGTCCTGAAATGTTCGTAAATACACAAAATGGGGGTGTTCTGAAGACGTTGTCGAACACTCATGTCCTGAAATGTTTGCAAATATGAATGGGTGGTTGTGGCTGGCAAGTTGAATGTGTTCTAAGAACACTTGCGGTGTCCTGAAATGTTTGCAAATATGAATGGGGGTTGTGGCTGGCAAGTTGAATGTGTTCTAAGAACTATCGCGTTGTTCTGAAATGTTCGTAGGGGGTGTCCTGAAAACGCTGTCCGTATTGTTCGCTGGCAAGTTGAAAGTGTTCTAAGAACACTCATAATGTCCGCGGACATTAAAAGTTTCCATAGACCATAGTTGAAATATTTGACTCTACGGATGTGATATGCTGCGGTGGTTGTGGCCAGGGCATAGCATAGAGTCTTGAGTGCAAGGCCATTTTCTGCTTTAGAGTAATGGTACTATCATTACATTCCAACCATCCACATTTCTTTTTTTATATATGCAGTGTAGTGCCCTGAATTGGTTGTGGCTCCTGTGTGGTAGATTATACTTATTGTTGTGAAGGTTTTCTTACCAAGTGATATTTGACCATGTGTGAATCCAGTCAGCTTGCAGTTGTTTTTGGTACCATCTGCATTGTAACGTAGAAGCATTAGTATTATGTATTTACTATGTTTTTGTATTACTAACGTGGAGCGATTATCTGAATTGCAGGTAGAGCATAATCTACCATGGTTTGCATTTTGTGCAAGTCGCTGAAATGGAATGGATTCACAATTTGGTATTGATATATATATATGAAGCTACATTGGGGATTTCTTCTTGTGCCACATTGTTGCAGAGAGTGCATGTATGTTTCCACATGTATGAAATCTGGAAGATTTCATTTATAGGTATGTTTTTGTTTTCCAGTACTTGTAGTAAGTACATTAGAAATTCGTGTGGATCTTCCTGTGAGTTTATAGTGAATTTCACCATTCCAGCACAGTAGTCCAATTTTTGTCTTATTCCATAAACACTATGGGGCCGATTCATGGAACAAACGTGCGCCGAAAAACCATGCGCAAGCAGGCGCAAGGTAGCGCAAGCGCGAGAAACGCATTGCACGCACACGTGTGCGATTCAAGGAAGACGATGCGTGTGTTTCCCGCTGTCCGTGCGCCCAATCCAGCGATGGCGCACACAGGCATACAGGGCGTGCGCTACGCGCACAGCAAAAGCGCACATAGCGCGGCACACACAACCAAAGTGGGCGGAACAGTGGGCGTAACACGCGGAATGGGGAATAACGCGTGAAAAAGAAGGCGTAACTGGGGAAGTACTGCAGGGAACTACACGGAACGCCCACACGCATGCGAACAACCCGTATTCATGGATCCGAATACGGGAAACCCGCGCACGGCAAAAGACGCACACAGGCGTCAACGCATCCGCCTCACGAAGGCAGGCGGAAGCGTCCCCGCGCACAGTATAAAAGTGCGCGCAAACAACAAACACGTATATACAGCTACGATGAATGCCCCATTTGTCGCAGCACTGATTGTGGGACACCGCAGGAGGAGGAGAATAGCCAGGGCACGCATTTTCGCACCACGGACAAGCCTTTTTGGGATGCCTGACGACCAGGTCTATGGCAGGTATAGGTTTCCACCCCACATCATCCTAGACCTGGTCAGGGAGTGGGAAAATGACCTTACGTCCCCCGCCCTTTGCTCCCAAGCATTGAGCCCCTTGGAGAAGCTGCTCAATGTCCTGCATTTTTTGGCCACTGGGTCATTTCACCGGACTACTGCCATAGTGGGGGGGTCTCACAGGGCACGCAGTCACGCTGCCTACACAGGTACTGGCAATCATGACAGCGTGCCCCTCAGTCCGCAGGCACATATACATGCCCAGAACACCCGCAGAAAGGCAGGCCGTTGTCCTGGATTTTTTCAGGGTGGCACACTTCCCCAAAGTGCTCGGTGCCATAGATTTCACCCATGTGGCCCTACGTCCACCTAGGGCCACTGAGCACATCTACCGAAACCGCAAGCACTGGCATTCCATCAATGTACAGGTGGTATGCGATGCAAAGGGAATCATCACCTCTGTCTATGCAAACTACCCTGGCTCCACCCATGACAGTTTCATATACAGAATGTCCACCCTGAGCTGGGCCCTGGAAGCTGGGCAGCATGGCGACACATGGCTCCTATGTGAGTAAAAATGCCCTTGCACATGCATGCATGTCACACACACACACACAAATAAACAAACCACAATAATCACAACCATTTACACCTCCCCAGGGGACAGTGCCTACCCTCAGCAACCACATGATGAGGCCAACCCGGAACCCCACCACACCACCCCAGGTAAGAGACAACGCCGCCCATATTGCAACCAGGGCCATAGTGGAGTGCACATTCGGAGTGCTCAAGTCACGTTTCCGCTCCCTTGACCGCTCTGGCGGGCAGGTACTCTGTGCACCACCAGTAGTGTGCAGGATCATTGTGGCAGCATGTGTCCTGCACAATGTTGCAACAAGGCAGGGCGTCCCGGTGGACATGGTGGTGCCCCCACATCCCCAACCACAGGCACAGGCGCTGCCCATGGGAGGGGACAGGGCACGTGGCGAGGAAGCCCGGACCCAGCTTGTGGCCACATTTTTCACCTAAACTCCCACCCCTGCGGAGTGCACACAGGCCTGGCACATACCAGGTGACAATCGATGAAGACAAAGAGACAGTCAACTGTCACAACCCTACCACCCTGAGATAGTTGCCATGGAAGTGCCACATCGTCTGCATCCCTAGCTACTTAAACACAAGCTCTCCTGTGTGACCAAAAGGCACACATATGACATGACATGATATGGCATATACACAAGTATTTCAAGGTGCGATGAGGCAGGGAGGGGGGAACAAGGGAAGACAGACAATGGTACTACTAGGCCAGGTGTCATTGAGATTGTGCAAGTGCAGGGGTAGGGGGAAGGGAAAAGTGCAAGGGGAAGGGGAGGGGGGGAGTGCAGTACAGGGGAAGTAGACCAAAAAACAAATACATAGGCCAGCTGGTGGCAACTGCAAAGGTAAGTGCAGACAAGTGCTGGGAAGGGGGGGCTGTAGGGATAGAGAGACAGTACCGCAGTGCAGGGGTTGCCAGGGAGGCAGTGCAAGTGGAGAGTGGCTGGGCCAGGGACCGAGGTCGGTGAGAGTGGCCCAGTTGCAGATCCCGTGCAGTTCCAGTGAAGAATTTTGCAAGGGAGAGGCAGAGAGAAAGCAGAAGCAAAGAGGAAGGTCTTGAGGTGCTTCCCGAACCGGAGATGGTTCCCCTCAAGTTGCAGTGAGGCAGGAAGGCTGTTCCAGAGGGAGGGCCCTGCTGCGGAGAGAGATCTACCCCCATCTAGTTGCTCTGAGAAGCGGATGACCCTGACATGCAAGGTGTGCATCACACACACCTGCAAAACAGGCCATGGCCATCACTGTTATGTCACTCAAACCCTCCCAAACCACAACATGACATGGCAAGCAATACCCATACACCAACACAGTAACAATAAGGTACACATTGCCATGTCCAAAATGTACAGTGGCATCAGACAATGATGCCTGACCTGGAATCAGATGAAATGACAGACCAACAACCTCCCACCCAAAATAAGTCATTTCCAAATGCATTACAAGAGTTGTAGACGTAACATAACAATGAATGACTGTCTACATGCACATTGTGCATTGCAAAATCAACACTGCAGCTTCTGTGTGCTGTGTCCTACTCCTGCAACACACTGCTCAGCGCACAGCACAGTGAACAGCCATTGTGTGTGATGCACACCCGGAGCATCACATCTAAGTGACAGACCACATCAAAAAGCAAATTAGGCATGTACAGGATCCATAATTGGTCACAGAACATGTTCTGCAGGGACACAGTCGGCACCAGAAGGCAAACAGTGTACACGTGTATATTCAATGGTGGGAGTACATGTAGTGCATCAGAGTGCAAGTGTGTGGGTCAGCAAGGACATGCACTCAACATATGCATGTGCAATCAAGTGACCATCAGTGTTCTCTACACATCACATGTGAACATTCACCATGTGTACACCCCAGCATGTCAAACCATAACTATCCCCTCGCACCCGAAAGGTAAACACAACACATGAACAGGCATTGATCAGCAGAACACAACATGTACATAGGATGCCACCATTACAATGTCAGGGTTCCCATCACACTGCAGGGCAAGGCAACTATCAACAACAACCCCCCCTCCCTCAACCCTCAATTCCACCTGGCCACAGGATCACCTTTACCCTTCGTCACCATCTCCCACCTTGTGTGTAAAAAGGTGCCTGCACCCTCAGAATCCACACTCATTTCCAAAATCACAAAATCCAAGCCATAAAAACGAAACAGAACACCCTCCAGTAGAAGACTTGACGTAGTAGTACCTCACAAAGGCCAAGTACTACCACAATGATGCAACAACCAAGGTAGCACAGTAAAACAATGTCACAACAGGATGTGAACCATGTATGGTACATAACATAGGATGATGCACCATGAACGGATGTGTACTGTCACAGGTCCCGTGTACAGGCGCGGGAGTGTCACGAAACAACCACCCCCACTGTGTCCCGGGTACCTGCAAGGTCAAACTCACACAGGCCCCTGAGACCCTGGTGGGGAAGGAGGTTCAGGGATATGCAGTCGGGACAGGTGTTGGCACACTGGATAACTGGAATGAGTGGCAGGAGAGGGGAGGAGGAATGACACATGAAAGTAGGGAATGCACGAAAATGTACTACCTGCATGAACACATACACAATCCAAACAAACTTGGACATCATTGTCATGGCTTTCTGCAGTCCAGGCTTAGGAGTGGCATGAACCAACCACCCCCTCTAGGGTTTTGGCGCCTGCAAGTTTGGGGCTTACACAGGCATCCGCAACCCTAGCGGGGAAAGAGGGTTAGGGAACGTTGCTTGGATAGGTACGGGAAGCAGGAACACTGGGTAGAGGGTACAGGGTTCAAAATTGCATAGGATTCCGGGTGATTAGGGGGAAAAAAACATACCAAATTGAATCACACATACATCCATGCATTAGTGCACCCCCCAGCAAGCCTATGCAGAGCAGTTTGAAAGAAAAACAACAAGACACTTAGCTCTGGTTTTGAGTGCTGGCCTCCTGCCTGCGCACTCTCAGGTCCGGTTACAGGAGCACTGCAATGCTGCAAAGAGAGCCACAGTCAACAACCTGTACCTGCCAATTACACAAAACACACCACCAAACATGCACCATAGCAACAAACTACTCTACAAACAGACAATCTGGTATAGATGCTCCGTACCCATATATAACATTACCCCTGTGACGGGTCATACACAGTCATTGCAGTAAATCAACCGCCGGTGGGTGCGTGGCAAATGGAACACCAATGTGTCACAATTCACGCAGCATGCAATGTTCCCTGGGTAAGCAGACAGACCCATATAGCAAGCCATGACTTCAGAGCAAGTTGCGTACCACCATGACCGAAACAAAGTTGGAGTGCATTCATCATAAAGTACATGGAAATGAAATGCAGTGCACCCGAGTATGTCCCTTGCTGTATGTCCCTGTGAGCTGCCCCTTCCCATGTCTCTGATGGCTACATGGTTGATACAAGTGCCTCGATGGACCTTGGTGTACCGCAGGGTATGTGCCACTGTCCCTGCAGGTGTCCCAGACAACCTCACAATCAACAGCCATCAGTCCACCAACACATCTGAGCTGCATTGTGTGCTTCAACACCAATATTCGTCCAAGCTCGCCCTCAGTGCTATGACTAAGCCTGCATGTGCAACTCGCCTGGTGCAAGCTTTGCTGTGTTGTGGCCCCCCTGTGCTGCTCACCTTGCCTGGAGTTCCTTGGAACACGACAGAAGTTCTAGGATGTAGGTCTGCAATCCCTGTGCCACTGCTTGTGCACACATGTGCATGTGGGCACCAACAAACATGTCCAGAATTCCATCGTACAATGGGCCTTTTCTGCTGGCAAAGGTGCTCTGGAGGCTCATCCCCCTGCAGAAAGAGCATGAAACACATGATTAATGCTTCAAAGTCATCTGTGTGTGTCTCTTCAGGCATCTCATTACTTGACCATGTCAGAGAGTCACATCAGAAATCACACCATCAGTCCGTCTTTCACATCTAAAGTGTGGAACACTATCTACAGCATGAATTGCAACACGCACGTGTACAGTAAAGATAAGAAACATACTACACAATGCACAGCAATTAATGTACACATTAATCATGAAACACCCCATCTAGCAAAAGCTGAACAGTGGACAATAACACCAAAATCATCCTCACTAGGGGTGTAAACACAAGTCACACAGCACCAGACATGCCACAGATATGACGGTCCAAAGCCCTTGTGTAAAAGTTTGTGACACCGAACCATCCTTGCGAGCCCATGGATAAGGGAGGCAGGAGTGTCATATGTGAGTCAAGGACCCCAAGCAGCAAACACATACACAAGACAAGCCTGAAGGGCCCAGCTGGAACAGACAGTGGATGCCTTCAAAAGCCACAAAGCACCGCACTGTCACATGAAAGCACAATAGACAAGCAATTTTAAACTATATTAACTAATTACACTAACTATGGAAAACCTGCATTACTTAATTAAACTAACTATCAAACAGAAACTTAACTAACTAAACTAAAAGAAAAATCAAAAATGGCCACATACGACCCGGGGGGAGGGGAGGAACCCAGGAGGGGGGAGGTACAGGGTGCTGCTCAACATCCACATGCGATGATGCTGAGCCAAAAAAAAAACCTCCATGGGCTCAACGCCTGCACAGCCCGACCTATGTGGGAGATAGATGGTTGTCCGAGTCTGGCTCATCCTGTAAAGGAGGACGTGGCACAGTAGCCTGGCCACGCTTAGCCGCAGCTTGCCCCTCGTCGGCAGCAAGTCTGCCGGATGGGTGAGCCTGGTTCTGTGTGGCGATGTGACGTAGGTCTGCATGCAGAACCCCACATGATACACGTGCTTCCTCTTGCAAGGTAGCACGTGTAACACGGAGTTCCTCCTGCAAGGCCTGGCTGGACAACCGCTGCACCTCCCGGCAAACCTGTAGCTCAGCCGAGATGGTACGCTCAAGCTGTGCAAACCTCTCCTCTGCCTGCTGCCTCTGGGGCATCATAAGGACACCCAGAGTGGATCTGAGGGAAGCATACTCCTCCCTCAGGGCATCCATGTATGCCTCTGCGTGAGCAGAAATTGCTTGACGCAGAGATGACATTTCAGCCTGGTGTGCCCTGTCTGAAGCCGCCATGCCCAGCCTGAGCGAGGGGGCCGTGGACCGTGCCGCCTGCTGCTGGAGAAGCACCTGCCTAGCAGGGGGGAGCACAGATCGGGCCACATGCTCCATGCTCTCAGCGATGTTCTACATTGCTGCCCCCTGCCGTCCTGAATTGGCAGTCATGTCTTGCTCCCACTCAGTATACTGCGGTTGCGCGCGGCGACCGCGTTGCCGGGCTTGACCCCTGCGGGACCCAAGGACCGGGGGTCCTCGCTGTGTTGGCACCGCCCGCGGCTGCACGACTACATGCCCCCGTCGACGTGATGTCCCAGGCACATCAGTGACTGGTGTGGAGGGTGACCCTGCGTCTCGATCCACCACGGGCGGAGGAACCAAGACTGTCTGATCCCTCAGTGCAGGGGTCGCAGACAGAGGAGTGTCCACATCAGAATCACTCACCCCTGACACATGGACTTGATGCTCATCCAACTCAACATGGACGTCAGAGTCGTCATCAAGGCTGGACTCATAGGCAGCCAGAGACAAGATGGACTGTAGCACTTGGGGGTTTTCATGGCCTACCACCCCACGACCCCCACTAGTGCCGGGTTGATGTAGTGGTAACAACCCTGTGTCTGGCATGACAACACCATCCTCCGCCTCCATTGCGTCATCACCTGAAAAATAGAGAGAAAAAAGGTCACTACACATGTCAGAAGCACACAACACACACACACACACCGACATCAAACGCATCAGGCAGACATGTGACACACAACATATAACCTGGCATGCATGCTGGGTCAACTTTGAATTGCTTCTGTGATCAGACCTGTTGAAAGGTGGCAGTTTACATGGAAGTGGGTCTGTGCAGTGCAGAAAATGTGTATGCCACTCACTACCTACATGTACAAGGACTCCATGGTGTGTGCCAGGAAATGCGAAGGCAGTGCAATGTCAAATTCAGACATCACATGCATTGTGCATTCAATGTGTACCATATCTAGAGGCCAAGCACCCCTCCACCCCAGTACCAATGCAGGGATGCCTAGCATGGTATCAAAAGGCTGACCATACACCTGTGTATTGACAGGCAGTGTTGACTGGCAACCACAGCTTAATGTGATTCAAGTGACAACACTGCAAATGATGCTGGGACAGTAAGCAGGACACATGATGAAAACTCTGTATTCCGCCCATGTGTGACGAAGACACAACAACAGTCGGACAGAGTCATTGGCCATTGAACAGGCTGAGGCCTGTGAGCCACACAGATTGTCAGACCCTAAACATGTGTGCAACGCAGGACTGAGCCACAGTTGACATGGGAAGGCTGATGAGATGGCAGGCAATGTATGTAACCAAGGACTTGTATTACAGTGATCATCCAGTCAAGGACACATAGGGGCATGCGTGCAATGCACATTGAGCATGAATGGGCACTCATGTCCCTGCGGGACATCTGACCTATGCATAGTACAAGTGAGATACCCTGCATCAAGTACTAAGGCTGTACCACACGGCATATGTTTTGCAGATTCTACGCTGGAAGTTAGCATCTACACAGGACGCATGAACAAGAAAGTACACATTGGCAAGATTGAAGAACACCAGTGCAAAGGTGGAACTGGGGTGCAGAGTGGCGGAGGAGGGGCAAGGGAGCATGCCTACATGGAGTCCCCGCATGCAGGCAGAGGAGACATGCATGATGGAAGCATTGCATTACTTACACATCAGAACCATGTACACGTCACATGTAGCGGCAATCATGCACAACACATCCCACAAGTGAAACACACACGTCCTCAAAAAACACGCATCAACACTCACTGGACTGGGCATCAAAGTCCAGAATCTCTACCACTCCTTCGACCAATTCAGGTGGTATGAACTCCGCAACGAGTGCCTCATGCGGAGTTAGCTCTTCCTCCTCTGGTGCAGGCCCACCGCCAGTCACCAGAGTCAAGTTCTAATTAGAGGCACGCTTAGCCTTAGTGCTGCGTTTGATGTCATTCCAACGCTTTTTGCACTCTTGCGCCGTGCGCACCTCATGGCCGAATGAACTGACATGTTCCGCAACATGCTTCCAGTGGGTGTCACGTTGGGCAGCCGTAGTCTGACTATTGGCACCCACTAGCATGTCACGGCTGTGGCCCCGCACATAGTCCACGAGGAAGTCCAGTTCCTGCTTACAGAAAGGCTTCTTCCTCGACGTGCAGGAGGTCGTGGCTATGTGTCAGGTCCCAGCCTGTGCTGCAGGGGCAACCTTCCTCCTCTTGGACTGTGGCGCAGACCCTGGCTGGCTAATTCCGCCCTGACCAGTATGGCCAGTGGGTTCGGTGGATTGAGCCATGGGAGTAGCAGGTGGAGGGATGACCAAAGGCCTGACTTGTGTCAGTGGCAGCTGGGTGCCCACTAATGGACCCTGCGCAGCAACATCAGCTGTGGCAGGGTCATTGACCGCAACGGTCCTGGTTGGCAGAATCACAACCGGGGTGCTGTTGGGTGCATCTGCCCCTGCACTTGCCAACACCCGGCTGTTCGGGGCAGCAAATGACATGACTGCCCCAGGGACACGTGTCTTGGCCTGAGCAGCCCAGCCTGCCCCTATGGTTTCCCTCCTGGCCTGTTGGAGATCTACCAAGGGCTCCTGAAGTGCCAATGCAGCCTGCGCTGGCAGACCCCGAGCCTGGGTGGTGGTGTCCACAGCTGCACCTGCAGCTACCATTACCCTTGGGCCCGTGGCAGTCGATGGAACGGACTGCCAGGTCACACGGGTGCCAGTGACAGATGCAGAAGCTGCATCCCCCGGAACCACAGGGGGTGGTGGCATGACTGCACCGACACATGGCAGAACATTGTGCTCAAGTAGCGCACCCCTGCCTCTTCCCCCTCTGTGGCAGCCCTGGACACACTGGAGTCCCCCCACTCCCTGGTCACCACGGCCACGCCCCCGACGATGCCCGCCATGAGGAGGACACCCAGCTGAGGCGCCCCTCACCTTTGGTGGCCTCCCAACCATGGCGCAGATGTAGTAGTCCAGGCACAGATGGAGTGGTGCCAATGGGAGGTGTACACCACAATTGACCTGGGTGGGAAGCAAGATGTTAACAGCCCCCCTGCCCCTGCACCTGCAAGGCTGTATGTGACCCCGGTGATGTAGTGACGGGTCACGCAACGCTCAGGCACCCCAAAACTGCAGTAAAACCGTGCACGCAACCCTGCAGCCTACGTGCGTGGATTCAACCTCCCGCAGTTCGCGGTGGCACCCAGTAACACGAATAACGCGTACGCGTGGGACACGCAGGCTACTATGACATTGAAAATGGGTGCGATACACAGGGGCACCCGCTGAGGGAAAAAGGGCGTGTGCGACTCACCGTCTGACTAGCGCGATGCAGAAAAACACACGTAGCCAATCCCCCCGCCAAAAGAAGGGATACATCCTTGATAGCTGTGAAGTTGTGATGAAACAACAGGAAGCAGCAACACACGTCGGTCTCCACGAAAGGCACGTGCAGCGAACTGCTGGGCCCGCTCACCTTTAACCCGTGCTGAGGGAAACGCACGCGCGCGTCACGTCACTTACGTGCATGGGCACTTTCCTCGTATTACACGCGGACATGCAGTTTTTCACGCGCGCTGAAATGCCCATGCACGTCTGTGCGCGTCACGTCACAGGGGCGCTTGCGCTTGAGGGGCCTTCTGTCCAATGAAATTGTGTATGCGTGCAGACGCGCTTACGTGCTAAGGGCCTTTCCTAGAATTACACGCTGACGTGCAGAATTTTCATGTGCCAAATCACTCCGTATCAAGCTGGCCACGCGTAAGCACACGGAAGACCACGCTCCTGCCCAGAAGGCCGAATTACTGCCCCCCAGAGCCCCGAGCACGCTCCCACCTGCCATCTGCTACTGCCTGACTGCCTGCTGCCCACGTGTCCTGCCATTGGCTGCCTGCACATCAGCCAGGGGTGCTGTTGCTGTGACCACCCCTGCTGGAACCGAAGACTCCCGACTGGGATTCCATCGCTCCACATCCCAGCCCCAGGACCCAGTTGCCCACCCACTCCTGCCTCTGGGGTTGTCATGTCGGGCACTGCAACATCTGGCACCACTGACAACCCCCGGCCAGAGAGGCAGAGGGGCACCAGCTTCAGTGCCAGGGAAGTTGGTGTCCTGGTGGAGCAAGTCCTGGGGCAGTATGATGCCCTCTTTGGAAGTTCCCGCGCCGACAAGGAAGGACGGACCCGGATCTGGACTGACATCGTGACTGCCTTCAACGCGGAGGTGGTGGCAGTCCGCGACTTCCAACATGTCAAGAAGCGCTGGGAGGACTTCAGGTCCAGGACCCTGAACAAGGCCCGGCACCTCTTTAAGGCAGCGGATGCTAAGGGGCGTTGGGGCCACTTGTCGGAAGATCAGATGAGGGTCCTGGAACGCATATCCCCAGCGCTCCTCGTCCAGGTCCTTGAGAGGCAGACCTGTCTGGAGTCGAGCGGTAAGTTTACATGCATCATGATTGTGAGCTGTGCGTGTGGTGATGTTTCAGTAGTGTGCAGGTTGCACATCTGTTTGTATGGGGTCGAGTATGGGTGGTGGTGTACAGGGCTGTGAGGCTAACACATGCGAGGGCTGTAATGTGTGAGACATGGATGGTGCTTGTGTGTGTAGGCTTGCATGCCAAATGCAGTTGTGTGGGCACACATGTTTGGATGAATGAGTATGTAAGTAGACATGTTTGTGATGTCACACATGTATGTTGTTTTCGGCTGCATGTGTCAGCACTGTGTAAATGTGCATTTGTGTGTATTTGACAAGGGTGCAACAGTGATGCAACATGGATGCATGTGACAGCGGGATGAGAAAGCCTGATTGGCAGATGTGACATGGGTGCCCATCTTAACACTGCGACACTTGGCAGAGGTGTACACATGCATGCAAGTGTGGTGGTGTGTGTACATGTGTAGTGCACTTCCTGTGTTGCATGTGATGTCTGGCTCAGCTTTGCCTGCTCATGCTGTTGTATGTGTAGGGATGGTGCTGGCAGTTGCGATATGGCTGTGGTATGGCTCATGTATGCGAGTTGAAATGACATGTGTGTTGGGGATTGTGATGGCATGTCTGAGGTTTGCCAATGCCACTCATGTACAACTGTCATGTGTGTATGTGTCCATTGTACAGTGCCCTGATGCCTGTGTTTTATTTCTCCCTGTCTGCAGCGTCAACTGATGAAGAGGGCGGAGAAGGTGCTATGGAGCACAGCGGCTGGGATCCCACCGCCAGCCGGAGACGCAAGGCCCGGCTCCCCTCCCATGTTGTCATCTAGTCGGGGAGTGAGGAGTCCGGTGCCGCATCCCAGGCCGCAGCTGCTGGGGGGAGGTCCAAGAGGCGAAGGTTGGAGTTGGACTCCTCGGCAGCAGAAGGGGCAGCTGGGACCCCACAGGGCCCAACGGGGGAAGATGGCACGGAGTCATCCAGGTTGGTGGGGGGTTTGGTGGAGGAGGAGGCCGTGCAAGCAACAGAGACGGGGTCTGGAGGTGGGGATCCCACTGGTGCTAGTGGTGCAGTGCAGGACCAGGGACAGGAGGCAGCACAGGCCGCCGCGGAGGTGCCTGTGTGCAATCCTGTCCCTGATCCTGTCCCTGCATCATCTTGCACCAGCAGGGATGCCTACGTCCAGACCCGTTTTCAGGCAGGGGATGAGCTAACGACAACTGGCCTTCCTCTGCCTGTGGACGTGGCTATCCGGGTCTGGGTTGAGCCTGTCCTGACTGGTGTGGCTTTGCGTCAACGGGCCATGCGAGGTGACCTGCAGTCTTTTCATGAGGAGACTGCACGCCATCTCGAATGGCTCGTTTACCGCGTCGGCCTACTGGGACAGGCCACCCAGGCCGGATTCCTCCGTTTGAGTGGGGACATGGGTGGGGGCCCATGTCCAACTCCTCAACTGAACCCCCTATGCGCCAGTCGTCCTCCGTGCCATCTTCCCACCCATCTGTCACCTGGGTGCCCTGTAGAGCTGCCTCTGACGGTGCGGCCAGGCTGGTGGAGGCGGCATCCCTGCCACAGTCGGGAGTCGGACGTCTAGCAGGGGTGGCCATATCAACGACTGCACCCCAGCCGGCAGAGGACGTGCAGGCAGCAGGAGGCAGTGCACGGGCAGAGGCACAGCAGCAGCAGCAACGTGGTGGGAGCCATGAAGGCTTGGGGCCTTCAACATCGGAGGGGCAGGCATCGGCCGGAGGGCAGGAGGACCCAGGACAGAGAGTGTCTTCCGTGTGGCAGCGGTTGGGCTACGCCATAGATGCGGAGCGGCAGCGGGCCGAAGAGGCACGGCTCACAATGGTCAGGGCGGAGAACTCCATGCGGAGGGCCCTGAGGCGGGCCGAGTACCTCGAGGCAATCCGCAGGGGGTTGGAGGTGGACACGTCGACGGCCCCTGCGGACCCTCGGGGCCATGGGGGAGGACCGGGACATTTAGCAGGAGTTTGATGATGCCCTGTCCCGGGACATCCAAAAGTGAGCCGTCAGACTAGCCCGCTGCCCTTGTACATAGTTATGTAGTTAGGTTTCCTTTGTTTTTGAATTTATTTTGGACCTTTTGGACAATGGGCCACATTTTTGTATATAGTTTTTTTTATTAGTTAGTGTTAGATAGGTTTCATTTCTTTTGTTGGTATAATGGACCCTGGCTTGTTCGTCTTTTTCTTTCTCAATTTACCCATGGAGCAATGGCTTTCAATTATAATTTTCCATTGGATTTTCTTTTGTGGACTGTGACTTTGGACACCATTCCTTTGGATTATGATTTTTGGTTGTGCTTTTTTTCACGGACATGCTTCTTTTCATTTTTGTACATTCCCATTTCTGTTTCTTTATTTTTGATTCAATTTATGTTTCCTTTAATACATATTTTTTGATCAAACTTCAATGTGTAGTATCATCTCATTGGTTTAATGCATATCATGATATGGGTTTTGAGATTCAATGACAACCATTGGGTGTATGTGAGGGACATGTGTTTGTTTCCAAACTTGCAATTGGTGTTCTGTCATGTTATTGCCATTTCTGAGTGGGTGGATGCAATACTCGGGTGGGTGTTTTGCATTTGGAGGCTGATCTTAGGGACCAGGGATCTAGATTGTGATGACATGTTGGCTGGGGAACATGAGTTGGATATGGGTGGGGGCCTGCTGGCAGGTGCCCCACAGTGCTGGGGGGTGGGGGTGATAGGGGACAGGAGTGGGGGCCTGCTGGCATGTGACCCACAGTGCTGAGGGGTGGGGGTAATAGGGGACAGGAGTGGGGGCTTGCTGGCAGGTGCCCCACAGTGCTGGGGGTGGGGGTGATAGGGGAACATGAGTTGGACATGGGTGGGGGCCTGCTGGCAGGTGCCCCACAGTTCTGGGGGGTGGGGGTGATAGGGGAACATGAGTTGGACATGGGTGGGGGCCTGCTGGCAGGTGCCCCACAGTGCTGGGGGGTGGGGGTGCAGGGGAACATGAGTTGGACATGGGTGGGGGCCTGCTGGCAGGTGCCCCACAGTGCTGGGGGTGGGGGTGATAGGGGACAGGAGTGGGGGCCTGCTGGTAGGTGCCCCACAGTGCTGGGGGGTGGGGGTGATAGGGGACAGGAGTGGGGGCCTGCAGGCAGGTGCCCCACAGTGCTGGGGGTTGGGGGTGATAGGGGAACATGAGTTGGACATGGGTGGGGGCCTGCTGGCAGGTGCCCCACAGTGCTGGGGGGTGGGGGTGCAGGGGAACATGAGTTGGACATGGGTGGGGGCCTGCTGGCAAGTGCCCCACATTGCTGGGGTTGGGGGTGATAGGGGAATATGAGTTGGACATGGGTGGGGACCTGCTGGCAGGTGCCCCACAGTGCTGGGGGGTGGGGGTGATAGGGGAACATGAGTTGGACATGGGTGGGGGCCTGCTGGCAGGTGCCCCACAGTGCTGGGGGGTGGGGGTGATAGGGGCCAGGAGTGGGGGCCTGCTGGCAGGTGCCCCACAGTGCTGGGGGGTAGGGGTTATAGGGGACAGGAGTGGGGGTCTGCTGGCAGGTGCCCCACAGTGCTGGGGGGTGGGGGTGATAGGGGAACATGCGTTGGACATGGGTGGGGGCCTGCTGGCAGGTGCCCCACAGTGCTGGGGGCTGGGGGTGATAGGGGCCAGGAGTGGGGGCCTGCTGGCAGGTGCCCCACAGTGCTGGGGGGTGGGGGTGATAGGGGACAGGAGTGGGGGCCTGCTGGCAGGTGCCCCACAGTGATGGGGGTTGGGGGTGATAGGGGAACATGAGTTGGACATGGGTGGGGGCCTGCTGGCAGGTGCCCCACAGTGCTGGGGGTGGGGGTGATAGGGGCCAGACGTGGGGGCCTGGTGGAGGCTGCCCCACAGTGCTGGGGGGTGGGGGTGATAGGGGAACATGAGTTGGACATGGGTGGGGGCCTGCTGGCAGGTGCCCCACAGTGCTGGGGGGTGGGGGTGCAGGGGAACATGAGTTGGACATGGGTGGGGGCCTGCTGGCAGGTGCCCCACAGTGCTGGGGGGTGGGGGTGATAGGGGACAGGAGTGGGGGCCTGCAGGCAGGTGCCCCACAGTGCTGGGGGGTGGGGGTGATAGGGGAACATGAGTTGGACATGGGTGGGGGCCAGCTGGCAGGTGCCCCACAGTGCTAGGGGGTGGGGGTGCAGGGGAACATGAGTTGGACATGGGTGGGGGCCTGCTGGCAGGTGCCCCACAGTGCTGGGGGGTGGGGGTGATAGGGGAACATGAGTTGGACATGGGTGGGGGCCTGCTGGCAGGTGCCCCACAGTGCTGGGGGTGGGGGTGATAGGGGCCAGGAGTGGGGGCCTGCAGGCAGGTGCCCCACAGTGATGGGGGGTAGGGGTCATAGGGGACAGGAGTGGGGGCCTGCTGGCAGGTGCCCCACAGTGCTGGGGGTGGGGGTGATAGGGGAACATGCGTTGGACATGGGTGGGGGCCTGCTGGCAGGTGCCCCACAGTGCTGGGGGGTGGGGGTGATAGGGGCCAGGAGTGGGGGCCTGCTGGCAGGTGCCCCACAGTGCTGGGGGTGGGAGTGATAGGGGACAGGAGTGGGGGCCTGCTGGCAGGTGCCCCACAGTGCTGGGGGGTGGGGGTGATAGGGGAACATTAGTTGGACATGGGTGGGGCCTGCTGGCAGGTGCCCCACAGTGCTGGGGGGTGGGGGTGATAGGGGAACATGAGTTGGACATGGGTGCGGGCCTGCTGGCAGGTGCCCCACAGTGCTGGGGGGTGGGGGTGATAGGGGAACATGAGTTGGACATGGGTGGGGCCTGCTGGCAGGTGCCCCACAGTGCTGGGGGGTGGGGGTGCAGGTGAACATGAGTTGGACATGGATGGGGGCCTGCTGGCAGGTGCCCCACAGTGCTGGGGGGTGGGGGTGATAGTGGAACATGAGTTGGACATGGGTGGGGGCCTGCTGGCAGGTGCCCCACAGTGCTGGGGGGTGGGGGTGATAGGGGCCAGGAGTGGGGGCCTGCTGGCAGGTGCCCCACAGTGCTGGGGGGTGGGGGTGATAGGGGACTAGGGGGTGGGGGTGTTAGGGGAACATGAGTTGGTCATGGGTGGGGGCCTGCTGGCAGGCGCCCCATGGTGCTGGGGGATGGAGGTGATAGGGGCCTGGAGTGGGGGCCTGTTGGCAGGTGCCCCACAGTGCTGGGGTTGGGGTGATATGGGACAGGAGTGGGGGCCTGCTGGCAGGTGCCCCACAGTGCTGGGGGGTGGGGGTGATAGGGGAACATGAGTTGGACATGGGTGGGGGCCTGCTGGCAGGTGCCCCACAGTGCTGGGAGGTGGGGGTGATAGGGGCCAGGAGTGGGGGCCTGATGGAGGCTGCCCCTGCACTGCTGGGGGGTGGGGGTGCAGGGGAACATGTGTTGGACATGGGTGAGGGCCTGGTGGAGGCTGCCCCTGGTGGCTGGGGGTGCAGGGGGACATGCGTTCGTGGGCAGTAGTGCAAGTTGACATGTGGGTTGGCTGGGGGGCATGGCCATGGTGGATGGGGTGCCTGCAGGACATGTGCAGGGTAGGCCCCTGTGGTGTGGGCCACCTGCAGGGGCTGTGGAGGGTGCAGAGGGAACACCTGGGAGGACCCACACGTGCAATTCACGTGTGGTGCTCCTGTAATACACGTACCCTGCTGATTTCGGGTGTGAAACTTCCTGCGCACCCCAAGATACATGTACCCAGGACATTTGCGTGTGAAACTTCCCACACACCCCGAAATACACGTAGCCAGGACATTCGCGTGTGGAACTTCCCGTGCTCCCCTGATATACATGTACCCTGCTGATATCGCGTGTGGAACTTCCAGCGCACCCCGAAATACACGTAGCCAGGACATTTGTGTGTGGAACTTCCCGCGCACCCCTGATATACATGTACCCTGCTGATATCGCGTGTGGAACTTCCCGCGCACCCCGAAATACACGTAGCCAGGACATTCGCGTGTGGAACTTCAAGCGCACCCCTGAAATACACGTACCCTGCTGAAATCGAGTGTGGAACTTCCCGCGCACCCCAAGATACACGTACCCAGGACATTCGCGTGTGAAACTTCCCACGCACCCCGAAATACACGTAGCCAGGACATTCGCGTGTGGAACTTCCCGCGCACCCCTGATATACATGTACCCTGCTGATATCGCGTGTGAAACTTCCCGCGCACCCCAAGATACACGTAGCCAGAACATTCGCGTGTGGAACTTCCAGCGCTCCCCTGGAATACACATACCCTGCTGATATCGCGTGTGGAACTTCCCGCGCACCCCGAAATACACATAGCCCGGACATTCGCGTGTGGAACTTCCCGCGCACCCCTGATATACATGTACCCTGCTGATATCGCGTGTGAAACTTCCCGCGCACCCCAAGATACACGTAGCCAGGACATTCACGTGTGGAACTTCCAGCGCACCCCTGGAATACACGTACCCTGCTGATATCGCGTGTGGAACTTCCAGCGCACCCCGAAATACACGTAGCCAGGACATTCGCGTGTGGAACTTCAAGCGCACCCCTGAAATACATGTACCCAGCTGAAATGACGTGAGATACTTCCCGCGCACCCCAGTGATACACGTAGCCCGCTTGCCGTGCTGGTACAGGGTTAGCGCAGCCCTTTGCGCTGGATTGGGGATTTTGATGGCCTTTCCCTGCGCGAGAGGCGTTCTTGGGTGCGTAACTGGCGCTGCTGCAGGGTCGCTGCGCCACTGTGCACCACGGCTGGTTTTGGTAACTGGAATCCATGAATACGCTGTGCGCGGAAATGGATTTTGGCGCACGCGGCTGGCGCAGGGATTCGCACGCGCACACTGTGCGCCAGCCGCGTGCGCCACTTGTGCGCTAAATTCTATGAATTACCCCCTATATGTGTTGTCAGGATTGTTTCCTGCATTTCTGTGAAGTACTAACATTTGCATACACAATGGGTAGTGTGTAAGTAAATGTTGTCAACAATTGGTGGTAATTGAAATAGAATATTCATTGCTACATTTCTGTAGCAACTTACACCAACTATATTTGAGAATTTAAATGGTCCAGGTAGTTCTGTATCTAACTGCTTTTTTTGGAGTTTGTCTTCCTTCTTTAAAGAAGTACCTGGTTTACTTTCCCTAATTGATTCTTTTTTGCTTGTGGTGCTTGATGAAGTATTAGTTTCTTTTACTCTCTTTGGAGGATTTGCAGTCACATCTTGTTGCATTTCTGTTTGATTTATTTTTCTTTCATAATGTTTTACTTTTGTGGAACAGAATATCAGAATATGTGTCTAGGTGGGGGGTGTATAGTGAGTGAAGTCTATTGTATTCTAAAATGCAAGGAATATCAGCGTTTATTTTACTTGCATCAAAGTTGATTAGAAATAGACCGTTAAGTGTACGTAAGCGTGATAGTGCTACGTAGCTCATGCCTTCTTTAAAGACTGTGTTAGCAATATCTATCATTGCTTTGTCTAGGGTAAGACCTTGTGATTTATGAATCGTGACTGCGTATGCAAGAGTTAGAGAAAATTGTTCTCTGCGTACATACATATCTTTGAAGAGAAGGAATCTAGCTGTTGAGCGTCCTATCCTTTTTACTTCTGAAAGTTTGTCAAAGAGTATATTGACAAACTGAATTTTGTTGTCGCATGGGTATCTTTGAAAGCCAACAACTGTACCCAGTGCTCCATTAACTAGTCCTTGGTCCACGTCAAGGTTACGTTTAAGCATTACTCTGCAATTTAAGGATAATTTTAATATCTTTTCTAAGCCTGCTGTGTTTGAGATTGATTTTTCTAAACTATTTAGTCTTGTTGTGGCTTGGTCACACATTTGTAGTGTCATACCATGTACATCTAGTTTGTCTGTGGCGCTAATTTCCATGATTGGTTTCATTTCTTTACTTAGCATGATTTCATTTTATTTGAAACAGCTTGCAAGAGTTGGCATTAAGGCCATACAATTGACATTTTTGTGGGCTAATTGTTCCATAACATCTGTAGCACATGCATTATCGCCATAAAGTGCATTAATGTGTCGGGTTTTCAATATTGCTTCTGCTTCTTTAGAAAGTATACCAACTCTGATACTTTTTAAAATGTTGGCATAAGTGAGATCTGCAGATTGCTGCATGTTTTCTGTTAATTCTCTGTATTGGAAATGTTGCCAAAGGTTGACATTTCCAATGCTGCCAACAGTTTTACGGCAGAGTTTGTGTCCTAATGTTTTAAAAATAGGCTCACCTTTTACTGGTGTTAATTGAACCAGATCTCCAAAAACAATAATGGGTTTTCCTGCAAAGAGCTCTTCATAGTCTGTTTTGAGTACTTCTTGTAATCGTAGGTGAATCAAAGCTAACATCAGGTTGGAGACCATGCTCACTTCAGCTATTAGTAGCATTTTCATTTGTTTCAATACTCTGTATAGTTCCATTGCAGCTTCTGCAGAAAGTTTGTAATAGTCTAATTTGTTCTGGTGTTCTAATGGTAATAGTAGTAATCGGTGTAATGTAACACCACCTATGTTGTAGGCAGCTAAACCTGTGGGGGCAGTGACAACAGCTGACAGTTTGTTGTTTCTCAATTGTTGAACAAACTTACTAATGATTTTGATTAGGAATGTTTTGCCAGAACCAGCTTCCCCACTTTATAATTATGGCAGGAACATTCTTTATTTTCATGTTTTACACCATGTGCAATTTGTTTTGTTACGTCTTGAAAAATGCTACGTTGCTCATTGTTTAGTTTTGATTGTAGTATATTTAAGTCTTCTTTATCTCCATACTGACACGTGGTGTTTTCTACTTCTATCATAGCTAATTCTGCCTCATTTATTATTAGTAATAATCCCAGTGGTTCTTGGCTTCCTGTTACAGAAGGTTGACTACTGTCAGGAGTGTCCTTATCTAGTTGGGCTTGGAGTTCTTCTTCGTGTTGCTGTTCATTGTGCAACATTGTTTTGTACTGTGTAAAGTTTACATCAGTTATAGTGCTTTCATTTGCTTTGAAAACATCCTCATATGAGTCATAGTTATCTAGCATTTGTTCTTCTTTTCTCCATGGTTTGAAGAGTTGTAGCAGGGACATGTAATGTACTTCTTTATGTTGAGGAGTCTTTAATGACAATTTGATATGAGTAATTAAATTTGGTTTAGTGAGTTTAACTAAGCTGCCTTCACAGTTTGTCACTCTATATATACCTTTTTTTTCATCAGGTTTCATATTATTTTTGTATGTGTAGTTTTGGGCTATGTGGTATAGACACATGTTTTCCAAAGTATTACTTCTGTTTGGGTAGTATCTGTCCAATAAATTGTTTTTTAAAATGTCTTGGCTGTTGGGATCACGTTTGGCTGGTTTCTATATATTCATATGATTTTAGAACTCTTTTTCTAGATTTAGCTGGACCAAGATTTAGCCATACTATATTTTCAGATTTACCATACAATGCAGTACCAGTTAAATGATCAGCTGCTTCATATGATCCACATTCTCTATGGGTGAGCATTTTTATGCCCAAACTGTATAATTTCTGAGACACTGTTTTATCTGATGACAGTTCACTCCAGAGGTCTTGGAGCTCTGTCTTTTCTGCTTTAGTTAAGTATGCTGTGACATATCGTGCAACTGCAGTAGAATTGTCTGCAATGTACTGCACATCTATGCTTGCATTCCATAAGTGGGCAATTATTGCATTATAATCATTGATATATTTTTCTTCTTCTTTTCTTTTTATGTAATATGTATTTTTAGGTGACTTACCTTTAACACTATGGGCCTGATCATGACTTGGCCATTACCGCCGGCGGTATTACCGCCGGCGGTAATAGCCCTACCGCCAAACTCCCCGGCACTAATAGCGCCGGATCACGAGTTCGGCGGTAAAGTAATTCCCCATTCCCCATTGAGCCCATTCAGGAATGCCCCATTCCCCACTGGGCTCAATGGGGAATTTTCACGCTCATAACGTCGGTGGATTTCCAGCCGGCGGTAATAGCGCAAATTTTTGGCGGACTTCCCCCCAGCTAAGAGCTGGGGCGAAATCCACCAAAGCCCTGATTCGGCAGACCCTTAAATCAGGCGGTATTAGCGCTACCGCCGGATTTAAGGGTTACCGCCGAAGTCGTGATCAGGCTCTATGTCTAACTGAAGACATGAGGTTGTTCACTTGACCTGTATTTGTAACTGGTCTAGGGAAAGCAAATCGGCATTTGGTGTAGTATTTCCCTTTGTTTTTGTATTTGCGATGACAATATTTTCCACATTTGTGTCTTTGAAATTGTAAAATTTGTGCATGAAGATCACTATTTGTGGCTTCTGATGGAATTTCACAAGTGACATATTTTTCAATAAACTGTAAAACAGTGGCATCACTGTCTTGACCAAATTTAGGAGCATCTTTAATCCATAAAAGCATGTGGATATGTGGTGCTCCTCTGGCTTGGTATTCTTTTCTCCAAAAGAAGTGTTGCACTTCTCCAAAGGGAGCAACAGTTTTATTACAAATAAAATGTAGCATAGCAATGAAGCGATGGTGAAAATATCTTGAAACATTAACAGGATCCAAAGAACAAAGTTCTCCAGGTGTTAGTATATCTATGTTTGTTTTGTTTTTATTTCATATGCGTAGGAAATCATGTAAATCTTCCCATGCATATTCTGCACAACTTAATGTAACAAACCAAGTGGGTGGGCCAAGGTTTCTGATCATACAGCGTACATCTCCATGACGCCGAAACCAGTACTCTTTAGTACCACGCATATTTGCTAATAGATTTGTAATATTTGATTGTAAAACCTCATCCTTTTGTTGCACTTTTTCTAATAATTGTGTAGCTGTCATATTTTGAAAGTGTGTTCCTGATTTTAATATGTGTGCAACTCTGTAACATAAAGTTGCTAGTTCACTTTCAAAGAGTAAGTGGAATATGTATTCCACATTTTGTCTAAATCTGGGATCTTTAGAATACATCCGTAATGAGCGGTATTCTGAAGCTGATATTTGAATAGGTCTATCATCATACCTTCCTCCTTTGCCAGTAGGAAAGAGTAGAGGAAAAGCATGTGCTTCTATACTTTTTTCCCATATGCTGATTGGCGATCCTTTTGTTTGATGCATTTGGTACGTTTCCAGTACATCTTCTATGGTGTCATTAGAGTGCAAAGGATGAACTGTATAATGGTCTAAAGTATTTGATATGGTAGCAGGATCTAGTAGCTCAAATTGACCAGCTTCTTGTGTTTCTTGAATTATTTCAGTTGTATCTTTCAAGTTTTCTTCAATATTAATATCTTTGTAATATTCATTATTCTCTTTAAGATATTGGAAGGCTTGTCTAACTTTATGTAAATCTACCAGCTGTTGCCATATTTTTTTGTCTTTTGTAGGTACTCCATTTACTAAGATAATTAAAGATTGCTATATTGGACGTTGCACTCCTAGAGTATGCACATTTTCTTTTAGACCTAATGGTAAATAAACTACTTTTCCACAAATGCCTTTTACCAATTCAGAGGGAGGTAATTTTGCTGTTTTTGGTTGAAGCAGAAGGCGTATTATTGCTTAAAATGGGAGTACTGTTTGAATTATAATGCTCTCATATAAATTAAGTTGTTGTAGGGGTTTTGGTACTGGGTATAATTCCAAATTATTTGCGATAGCACATGAAGGAGTTTGGTTGTTGTGAAGTTTTGTAGTGCAGTAACTGCAAAGTATTAAGGGGTCAGTTATTTCGTATTTGTTTTCTGCTACAAGATAGAGAGCTAATTCAAACCATTTAGAATCTTCATTGTCTTCTATTTTGTATGATAGGTCTACAGTTTTTGTGTTACTTTTATAAAAAGTTCTACAGCAACATACACATACATGGTTTAGTACTTCAGCTGATGTACTTTTAAATTTTAGTATTTCTTTTTTGTATGTGTTTAGCAAAAGGTTGCCATGTGTAGAATTGTTGCTTAATTGGTTTAAAGCTATTTCATTCTGTAAATGGCTTTCACTTCCAAAATATTTTTTCTGGATATAGTCAATTTCTTCAAGTAGGTCTTTTGCTGTACCATGTAGAAGGATGTTATTTAAATTTGCTAGTGCTAAAGCAGGACTTTTAGCATAGTACCGTTTATAGACTAGATTTCTTATAGTTGAATGATGTGTTGCTATCCTTTTGATATCATGGAAAGTGGTTTTACAAGTAGGTCCTGTAATGCAGGCCAATGAATGTCCTTGTAGTCCTGTGTATTTGCGCACTGGACAGGTATCCATATTTTGCAGTAATTTAATTTTGATTTTGTCTTTGCTTTTTACATATTTATTGATGAATTGGCTTAAAGATTTGAAACATTGTTTGAGAATGTTACACATTGACGTGCATGGCCATTTGTGCACTAGACGTTCTGATTCAGTTGAATGGAGGGGTAATTCTAAGTTTTCAGGGCATATTTTTGTAAGGAGTACTTCTTGTTCCAATTTGGTATTATTCACTTTTTCATAACCTCGACCACTGCTATGTATGGCAATTGTATTTGTTTGCTTTTGTTTGTACGCTTCTTCATTAAAATATGGTTCTGTGCTCGTAGTGTGATTCCATTCCCCTCCGCAGATACTTAAGAAGTTCTTTCTGTTGACATTTCGCTTGTTGAGAAGTCTTTTTTGTAATTTAGTTATTAGTTTTGTTGGTGGTTTCATTTTGTTTAACACTAAAATAAATAACTTTCTTTTGAGAAGAATTGCACTTTCCATCAACGCTTCTAAGATTAATTTCCTATCATAGGTTTTAAGCATTGAACCTGATTTCTCTCCTGTTTTTATAAGATTTTGAAGGACTTTGTGACAGTACATTTTGGCTAAAATACTTTTCTTGGTATGCTTACTTTGCATTATATCAAAATTTAAAGAAGCAGTTTTATCTGTAGTCATAGCTGATTTTCTGTTAATCGTTTTTTGGTTTGTTTTACATTTTGATAGAGGAGGCAAAGTTTTTGTACTTGAAACTTCTTGTGTTTCACTAAATGACTGTATTAGCTGTTTTGTTTCAACTTTTTTTTACACATTCTGCTAGAGATGGATGCTTATGTTGGATAGTTTTATTTTCATTTGCTCTACTTCTGCGTTGCTTTCTATGGACTTGACTTTTGGTAGGCATTCTTTAGGGTCTGTTGAAAAAAAATAAAGATGGTATGGGTTGGGGTGTACTACAATGTATGTGTGCTGTTTGCATGAGTGTTTAAGTAAGATGATAAAGATGTATGTAATGGTGTGTGATTGTTCATTGTGCACTACAACTAGTAGGGATAGGTGTTCGTGAATTTATGTGTTACTAAACTGGGGTTCAGATGACAAAAAAAAAGTTAGCTAGTGGTGTGGAAAAGTACAAATAGTAAATCTAATGTATACAATTAAAATAGTTGTTTGTTCTATAATATGAAAGTTGTAGCGGTTCAGTTGGGTAATTTGTGTGTCCAAAAATGGGAATTTGTGGGCCATTCTGGCTGTAAGTCGCTGTTTAAGACATGGAGATTTTTGGACAAAATGGTACACAATCTCTATTTTTAGGCACAGAAATAGCTTGTATTAACTTTACAGTATGTTTGAGTAATAATACAAATATTATGGTGATATTCTACTTACTTTTTTTCTTAAATTAAAAGGTAACTTCTTAGTTCTTCTTTGTTCTTCAAATTCGGCTGCTTCTTTTCAGCAGACTGGTCTTCACTGCAATTGTAAAAGATTCAAATTAGTAATTTTGTTTGTATATAGCGCTGTTTTTAATTTAGATATTGATTTTTTTAATTGAAATCCTCAGCGCCTTCTTCAAAACCATTAAACTAATTTATTTACATAAGATACATTGCATCAGTTCAGTGCATATAATATGTTCTTAATGAACAAATTGTATTGAATGACTAACGGTAGCAAAAAAAATATCTTTACTGCGTCTTGTGAAATTTATAATATACCAGTGAATACCACTATTTCTGTAACTAAGCTGTTCTAGGTAATAGCGCCTCAATGTCATGTCTAAATTAAAGTAATTAAGTAAATAAATAAATAAAAACAAAATAAATATGAAATTGTATAAGTATTTTTTTAAAAGATTTAAACATAGATTGTGCTTGCATGCAATTTTGTTTGAATATATGTAGTCTATATATTTAATTAAAAAAATGTTAGTTTAACATGATTTGAGTGTGTGTGTATAAAAAAAGTAAATTGTATAAAGGTTTATAAGTGATAGTTGATTTTAGGAGATTGAAAAAAATACAGTACATTCATTTTACAGATTACACAAGCTAAAAGTCTGTTTGAAAATGTGTTCATCTACTGTACAGAAAATATGCATACCTGAAGTTTGTGTTCATTTTATATGGATATGCATGGAGCTGCAAGTAGAAATCTTGGAGACTTGTACATTATTTCTGGTAGATGGTGCTTGCCAATGATATGACACTTGTACTCAGAGAGATTCACAGTACATTTGCAGTGCTGATCTATGATGATGCAGTTAGATGTAGAGGTCTTGAATGTGATTGGTGCATGGTCATGTGACTTCTTAACTACATCCAATGAGGGAATGACAGAGAGAGTGAAGTGGAAATGGTAGAAGGGCTGTTCATGTTACGATATGTCCGCGGACATGGCGGTAGTTTGCGGACATCAGGAGTTACATCCGGGGATTTTTGGGTTCAGAAGTCATGCAAATGAGAATGAGTACTGAAAGGGATTGGTCAGCAAAGTTTAGTGGGTGTGTTGTGCCAGAAGAGAGTTTCTCATATACTGTTTTTGCTGAGAGAACAACAGATAGCTATGTCTGTGTTTTAGGAAAAAGATTGTATGGATTTTGGGAGATTCATGGATATATTGGTTGAAGGTGCATGCAGAAAGCTGTGGAGTAGCTGTAGATCTTGGATTCCCACATGTGGAACTACACTGGCATGGAGTACGTGGAATGAAGTGGTTGGACTTGCTACCTCTCTGTGCTACTTTGGAGACAGAGCAACATCCAGACATAACTGTAATTCATTGTGGAGGGAACAGTTTAGGACATGTGACTGTACTTTTTTTGCAATTTGCTATGAAAGAAGGACTTGGAAAGGTTATGGACATGTTTCCTAATTGTCAAGTGATATTTTCACAGATTGAGCAGAGACAAATGTGGCTTTGTTCTTCTTCATTTGGTCCAAAAATGGAAAAAGCAAGGCACAATGTTAATAAAGCTGTTTGTGCCTTTCTAAAAGATTTTGGCAAGTCTTCTTTTCACAATGAAAATATTCTGTTTCAGAGTACAAACATTTTTCGCAGAGATGGAGTCCATCTTACTTATGGTGGCAATCAGATTTTTCTGAGAAATGAACAAAATGCATTGCAACCTTTTTTGGAATTACAACATCCATTTTGAAGTAGGTGTTAAGCATTTATAATGTTGGACTTACAAAATGCTCCCAAAGGCTCTTTTCAGAGCCACCACTTCCTCCCAGAGAAAATTGCAATGTTTGTGATAGGGTAGCAACCCAATTTTTTAAATGTTCGTGAACTGTCTGCAGACTTCTATAAAATACAAAGGGCCCTGCTTCATTTATTTTCACATCTATTTTTTAACTGTGAAAGGCGGCTCTGAAAAGAGACTTATTTTTTTTTTATTTTTGTTATTTTATATTTTATTTGGTTTTTTATACACAACACACTAGGAGAGGAGGGGAAAGGAAGGTAAAGGGGGGGACACCAACCACAGGGATAAGAAAGGGGCGAGCTGAGAGAGGAAGATATATAGTGGGTTTTATTTGGGTAGTGAGCAGATCTTCTCGTGCTCTGAGACGATAGTCTCAAAAGCACTACGAAGTCACTCCCCCCTGCAGAGTACTGTGTCACAGTACATACATACAACTGTAACCCTCGAAAGGTAAGGGTCATCAGCATGCTGTATGGCCTGTGAGGCAGCTTGAGGAAGACACTGTCCCACAGAGGTGGTCCTTGTGGTGACAGGATCAGAAACAGAGGATGAAGTATAGGAAATCAACCTGCTACGTTCTTCGCAAGGTACAACCCTGCGAATAGCCCCAGAGTGAATTGACCTCAGGTGTCGCTTCATAGTAGTGGTCCCAAAGCTGTACTTATGCTTCCCGCGACTGAGTATCATTTTGCACTCATTGCAGGTAACACGGTTCGCACGAGCCTTAGGACCATTCACATGAATGGTAAATAACCGCCACACCCAATACTCATGCCTAGTGCGGGTAGTAGGGATTTCCTCTACCTCATTCTCATCATCCCCTTCTTCCTCCTCTGCATGCTCACTCCTGTTCCCCTCTTCAGGCCCTTGGGGAGGTGGTGGTGGTGGAGGGGGTGGTGGTTAAGCTGAAGCAGGTGCAGCACCAGGTGGCAGTAAGCAATGGCTGCCCTCTCGATGATGGTGTAATCTGCAGGTGGCTGCAAAAATCGCTGTGTTCTGAAGAATAGCCAGAAACACAACGAGAATAAGCTCTAGGGCGTGGTCTTTTATAGGGGTGCTTGTGTGCGGTCTGCGGACATGTGCGCTGTCCGCGGACAGATGGAACACAAAAAAAAGTTCGAAAAGTTTCAAAAGGTATGTAGAAACTCAGGATTACTATGTGGGACTTGTGCCATGGTGAGAGTTTATTGAAAAATATTATGGATTAATTGAAAATGTACTTTTAAATTGTTCGGGGACACGAACAGTGTCCGCATTCAGAACATGCGATCAGCGTGGGCGTGGTCATATGATCCGTTCGCGAACATGTCCGCGAAGGAAGCGCCTGTCCGCAGGACACCAAATGCATGGAGATTGGTTAGCGCATGCGCGTTGATGTTCTATGGACACTGTTCGGGTCCTGAAGTAATTAAAAATGCATCACACGTGAAACAAACATTTCAGGACACTGCGTGTGTTCTTAGAACAGTTTAAACTTGCTAGCGAACAGTAAGGACAGATATAGTGTTCTTCAGGACACGTCCAATTTCGTTTATGTACGAACATTTCAGGAAACCAATTGTGTTCTTAGAACAGTTTCAACTTGCTAGCGAACAGTATGGACAGGTATAGTGTTCTTTAAGACACCTCCATTTTCGTTTAATTACGAACAATTCAGGACACCACGTGTGTTCTTAGAACAGTTTGAACTTGCTAGCGAACACTACGAACAGGTATAGCGTTCTTCAGGACACCTCCATTTTCGTTTACGTACGAACATTTCAGGACACCAATTGTGTTCTTAGAACAGTTTCAAGTTGATAGCGAACATTACGGACAGATGTAGTGTTCTTTAGAACACTTTTATTTTAGTTTCTTTACGAACATTTCAGGACACCACGTGTGTTCTTAGAACAGTTTCAACTTGCTAGCGAACAGTACGAACAGGTATAGTGTTCTTCAGGACACCTCCATTTTTGTTTATTTACAAACATTTCAGAACACCTGCACTGTCTGCGGACACCTACATTGTTTACAACACAATATAAAAATTAAACTTTATTTAACATATATTAATAATTTATGACAGAGAAGGTGAGGCAGAAACAGAAACAAAAACAGGAGAATTAGGGGTTTCAACATGATTGTTATTAGGTGAAGTAGGGATGGAAGTCTCATCAAAACCTTTTGGGTTATGGAGAGGGTTTGTGGATAATTGACTGGGATATGGTGAGGAGGGACAAGTACATGTGGGGCAGTGGTACGAGGTTTTTGGTTTAAAATGATCTTCCACAAAAGTTTTCAATTTATTAAAATTAGTCAACAATAAATCCATGTTTTCTTCTATTCTGTGAAAAGTGTTATCCATAACAGGTTTTCCTGAAGTATTTTCTATTTTGGTAAGCTCTATACAAAAAAAAAATCTATGTTAAATATATACAAAATACTGATAATTAAATGGTTTATATTATAAAGTTTTTACCATTAGTTTCACTATCTTGTGACATTTCTTCACGTGTGAAATGCTCCTCTAGCCATTCCAGAGTACTAGACATTTCTGTGAGAAAAAAAAAAGATAAAATATTTTTTTATTTAATACAGAAAGTTTATAAATATATGAATAAAATTAAGTACACTTACTATTTCAGGTAAGATATGTCCTATGTACTCAGTGGGTCTGCTCTTGTTCTCAGTTCTGTCGTGTCTGTGAGGTAATTATGTTGGAAGCCAATTTATCTTCTTGTGGTATATTCCATTTTAGAACATAGTGCATTTAAATGAATGGTTAGTATGTTGCATATATGGGTTACATTTCTTATGTATTAGTACATGTAATGTGCTTGTGTGCTCCTTTTGAATTTGTTAAATGTTCCTATGTTATGACATAACAATCAAACACACCCCCCAGAGTTTTTAGGTAGTGGTACTGTTCTTCGAACATGTCCGCGAACATAAATGAGTTTGCGGACATCAAGTACAGTAGAAGAGATTCAGTCAGTTCAATATGACATGTATATAAAGTCAAAGTCATTATTGTTAAGTTGCACTACTAAAAACCTATGAAATTCAGTGAAAAACTTTGTTAAATGGACGTTATGGTTAAGTTGCACTACTAAAAATCTAAGAAATTCAGTGAAAAAACTTTGTTAAAGGGATGTTACGGTTAAGTTGCGCTGCTACAAACCTATGAAATTCAGTGAAAAAACTTTGTTAAAGGGACATTATGGTTAAATTGCACTGGTAAAAACCAATGAAATTCAGTGAAAAAACTTTGTTAAAGGGACGTTATGGTTCCAAGTAAAACCGAAAAACCCTTGAAATTTGCCAGTTATGGTAAGCTAAGCAACCATAACTCGCGCCACCAGCGTGCACTGCTAAGCCTAACACCCAGGACAATAAGATGACATCACAAATGTCATCGATGACATCACTGAAGACATCACATGTCTGACTCCCCATTTTTCCTTTCCTGACATATCTAGGCCACATGATTTTCTTCAGTAACAGTCAAGAACTAAAAATTGTAAATGTACTATATTCGTAGACTTATCCTTCAAGTGTGTTCTTACAATAATTCCCTTATGCTCCAGTCATATCATATGAAACATATACATAGGGGAAGACACAACCTTGAAAGACAGCAATCCTTTTTGTGCATTAAAATTATAAGTAGATTTATCAGCACTTTCTGTTAGTTTTGATGTTTTTTTATTACTGTACTTTCCCTGAATATACTCATATTTTTATATGTTGTACTCACATTATTTTCCTCAGGGTCCAGACACATCATGTGATATATATAGATAGTAAGTGGGTTTTATTGCCTACTTATCACAAGTTTCACTATACGCAAAACTCTAATATGAAAACAGTTGTCATTTCACTATTCAACATGGCAAGCTTATGAATATTGCACCTCCATCATGTATGCTGCCCACAATGCCTATGTTTCTACATGAGTACCTTAGTATACTGGATTGAAGTTAGTTATAGAATGCTATTTATATCAATGCATAGCTTAATGCACTGATTAGCACTTGATATTTATTCCAATAATCTTTGACACTTTTTTTTATTAACATTACACTAAGAATCCCTTGTACAGACTTTTCATGAAAGGTAAATGCACATGTGATGTCATCAGTGATGTCATTGATGACATTTGTGATGTTATCTTTGATGTCCTGGGTGTTAGGCTTAGCAGTGAACGGTGGTGGCGCGAGATATGGTTGCTTAGTTTACCATAACTGTCGAATTTCAAGGGTTTTTCGGTTTTACTTGGAACCATAACGTCCCTTTAACAAAGTTTTTTCACTGAATTTGAAAGGTTTTTTGCAGCGCAACTTAACCATAACGTCCCTTTAACAAAGTTTTTTCACTGAATATGTATATATATATATATATGGCACAAATTAAGAATTGCAGACACTGTGAGAAGGGCTCAAAAAGTGCTCAAATATCAACGAGCACCTGTTGGTCTAAGTGGCAATAGCATTCACTAAGAAGAATGAAATTAACAAAGCACCCATGCAAAAGTGGTATGTCCTGAAAGAGAGCCCACAAAGGTAAAAATCCACCTGTGGTCGCTGCTCAGAACACGTGTGTATTTGTGGAAAAAAAACTCTCTGGTGAGCTCCGTGTTCTGAAAAGAAAATTTTCATTAGAGCATTTTGTGATGCACTGGATGTATAAGGTCTTTCCACTGCAACCAACTGTTGTGTGCATGAGTATAATATATAACTGTTTCAGCCGCTTGTCTCACGAGGCGTGGCGGCAACTGTATAATACCATATTTTGAATGGACGAAAAAGAAAACGTTCCGGTGTTCGTCCGACAGTTTGGCTGGATCCGTCACGCGGAATAGATGACTGCCGAATTTACTGTAAATGCAAGCAAAACTCATTGTTGCAATGAACAGGGACTTAAAGGGCTGCATTATTCCAATTAAACGGAGTCAATGAAGGAGGCAAAGCGCACAAAGTTGTTACCTTGATGTGAGACATCCAACACGTATTGCTGACTGGTGGTCTATTGCTGTGATTGCGAGGGACCAGCCACGCAGTCTGATGTTCCAAATGTAGGAGCTGCACAACTACCCATTTTTGGATATGTGGGGTAAACCCAACTTCTCACCCTTTCGAGATGCAAAAAGGCTCCTGAATAAATTTAACACACTTTTGCTTAACAGAGACATCATTTGAATTTATTGTATGATATCATGTTATATAAAATGCTACAAAGAAAGCGCATCTCGTGTCTCTGGGTTAATCTATTAAAACAAATTCTACTAATTGAAAACTGCCGGCATTGTGGAATGCTGAGGCTAAAGGTATTGATGTGAATGCAAACATATTGTAAATTATAGGGCAGGAAATTATAGACGTTAACCATATATTTCCTTCTAGTTGTGCAGCTTGAGTGATGTTCTAGGTGTGGAAGAAAAAATGCAGTTGTATGAAATGAGGCTTTAAAATAATGTAGACCAAAATGTGACTGCACGTGAATTCAAACAAAAAATAAGAAACATACTGATTTAATAGAAATAGGCTTAACGGAAAAGTGACCTCAAAAATGTTATTGTCCTGAGCGTTTGGGCATGTGGTTTTAAGCAAACTGTGATCGATCATAAAAACATTTCCTCTGCACCGTACCTTAGTTTTTTGCACTTTTACACATGCAAAATCAACAAGTGAGGCATGGCCATCTTCTGCTAATCTTATCCGTGGATCGATCGCCCTAAGTTCAAGTGCCCCTGCAGCACTAAATCACATCACCAGCCCCTGAAGCTGACATCACTATTCCTAGCGATATTATCCACCTATTTTCATGACTTTAGTGGGCACGTAGCCAAACGTGCCCAGTCATCACCTACGTTTTATCGTCAGTTTACGCAGAACCCGGAATATCGGCACACACATCCTCTCACAGCACAGCGCATCCCAAATCGGTATAGAAAATGCTATTCTTAAAGGAAACATCCATACTCTGCAATGCGCTTTTATTTCACACACAAAAAATGCTCGGAGAACAGCCAGTGATTTGGATTTACGAGAAATTTTTGAATGTCCGTGGGTTAGAGTATCAAAACTTTATCATGAGGCACACAGTGTTCCGTTCGGGAGAAGATGCACATTCAACGCACCTTGAATCGCAAGGCTTCGGCATCAGCTTCTTGCTAGACCACCGTAAACGATGACAGGCTGCTCGTTGTCGATGGTTCTGCCAAAGGGCATATCGGTCCCAGGCGATCATCCCACATCAGCTTAATATAAATCCATCCGTTTAGGTGTATCTGCCACTGCTGGCTGAAGAAACCATCTGTTGGAATCTGGAAGCGATGGCATTCGCAGAACGGCAAAATGTAGCTGTGTAGAAAACATAAGAAAAATATATTTTAGTAGCTGTTCTTTATTCATATGTATCCATTTAACCTGTGATTCTGCACCGGTGAAACCAAGTAATGAACACAAACCACAAACAATGTTCTTTCTAGAGAGGGGCACATGCTACCTTTTAAAAATATCGAACATACCTGGCAACCTCAAATTTAGACAAGTGAACCAAGCCACCTTGGAAAATGTTCTGCACCCGGCATATCCAATAATACATCGTTGATAGCACACACTGATATACCATGGGACAGGTTGTGTTTGTGGGTCGTGGATGAATAATCGTTACAATATGCTCCAACTAACAACCCATAACAATGTAAGCAAGCAATACCGGTCAGAAAATGAAACCTTTACTCGTTTGTCTTTAAACTCGTCTTTAAACTTAATAGTTAAACTTACATTATATTTGGTAGTTCCATTTTCTTGGCGTAACGCAGAGTGTCCTCTCAGAACAAAGGTTTGCATAGATTGAAAATAAATGTTCCAATGTCCAGTTTTAAAATAGTGAATCCTATAATTTTGGCGGATATTCGACACCTTCCGTTCTTCAAGCCATAGAGAATCCTCCCTTTCATCCAAGGTTGCATAACAATTGAAGCTTCTTTAGAGCGTGTATGCCTGGTAGGTTTTGTTTTTGTGAAGTAAAACCTATCAATCTAAAACATACTCTACAAGAAGCATCGGCGTGAACTCCCCACAAGCAACATCAAACCAAGTGATCTTCACTCCATGAGAGCGATGAGCCCGGCTGACAAAAGTGGCATTCGAAATATGTTAAAAAAATAAACAAATTGTTTGCTGGCATCCACCAGTTAAACTGAAGGTCAGTAAAACAGAAAATACAAGCCACTGAAAGTCTGGTGTAACCTAAGATTCCATTTGTGTCTGTCTGAAACAGACTGTGATAGCATATGATGATATTGTATTGCATTTATAATGCGCCAATGCACAAGTGCTTCAAGGTGTGACGAGGAAATGCAGGGGGAACAGAGGGAAGACAGAGACAACAATCTTACTAGTGTTGGGAAGTAGACGATCCTTGCCTCCCTCCCCCTCGTTCGTCACTCTTGAAACATAACATATGTAATATCCAAGGTGGGAGGCGTAGCCAACCCCCCTGACATTCCGATACACCACACCCCATTGCAAATAACACATATACTATAGTTTCAAGCCCAGCATTAGGAAACCATTTTGAAATAGCCCGAATTACATCTTTCTACTAGGCCCAAAAATCCATCTATCTGTACAAATGCAGCTCTCCCATCTCCAGCACCTCGTTCAGCCAGCCCACACCATCTCCTCCCCATTGCCACATCTGCATGTGCCCTGTTCTCGTGGGGGAATATACTCTGCGGATAATGTGAGACACTGATAAGTCATAAATCTAAGTGCCCATTCATCTTCACTGAACTTTCTGTGCACTAACAACCTCCACCCCGCCAGGCCTAAGCCCACCCGCTCATCCTCTGCAGTTCTTTTCATGCTGATATCCATCTGACCTTCCCCTGCCCTGATCAGTCAAGGACCCACACCACAGCCCTTATCCCATATAGTAATATATTCTCCCAAACAGCAACATACATCTACCTATATCCTGAAGACCCAAGCAGGGTAGATGATCGCGCAAGTCCAGTTGAGGGGTAAAGGGGAAAAGAGCAGGGCAAAAAGTTGACAAAGAGGATACATTTGAAAAGACCATTTAGGCCATCAATGCCAGAGCCATGCACTGCATGTGTGGATGTGGTTTGGGTCTAGCAGAGGGATTTACAGACACCTAGCAACCACAGACATGTATGTTTTCGTTCGAGGACCAGTAATATAAATTAAGGGATGGCAAAAGATATAAATTATTGAATCATAAACCGGATTAAATCTGCATAATTAAACACTTCTTAATACTTTTTATAGCATTGAAATTCGAGTTTAATAGCATTCCATTGTTGGTGTACAATGTAGAAACATTGGGGAACATATCCCAAAAGTTATAGTGAGCACATTAAGAACGCTGCTGCAAATCATGTATACCGCAAAGTCAACTGTTCAACAAGTTCAGCTTTAGGTGGCCAGGGCTCGTTTGCAATGTTGTGTGGCATTGTATGTGTCCTAGGAACAAAATCAGGCTCCATTCCATGAGTATGCACAGCCAACACAGTCAAAGTGAGATCTTTCACAAAATCAAATTCCATTTCCTGGTATATTGGCTTTGCCACCCATTTTTTGCTTCATTTTGCAAAGGCCAAGGTGTAACGAAGCATCCCAAAGTTTCCGGTAGTTCTCGATTGTTCTCTACCTTGGTTCTCATCATGCGCTAATACGGCTAGTAATGTTTGGGCTTACATACTGTCTATGCCAAAATGCACCCTTTTGGGCCCGTACTTTAGGCACATATTGGGGAACACCTCCAAATCCCTGGTGTGATAGAATTCCTTGACTCCCTTTAGGTCTCTTGAAAGAGTTTTGTCATACACGATCTTCTCAAGAGCTTTGTGTGGAAGTGAACGTGGCAGCAACCACTTCTTCTTGACTTCCTGCTCCTCCGATATCTACGATATCTCAATGTCTACCAGGCAGCTGTCGAATCCAATGTATTTTTGCTCCTTTAGTGGCCAATCATCCTGCATGAATGTGGTTTGTGACTCAACTGTGGTGAACAAATCATCCAAACTAGCCAAACTGAAGTCGAGATCTTTGGCAAGATTATCGGTCAATTGCGTTGAAGCTTCAGTCTCTGTTAGTTCAGCTTGTGTTATTTGCACACGAATTGGAGAAACCATCAAATTCAAATGTTTATTGAGTGGACCTTTTTTGCGGGTGTAGGTGGTCTGCGAGGAATTCCAATGCATCTTCATTATATTCAGTTTCATCTTGTCGAGTTCACACATTGTAGGAATCGTCCAAGAACACTTTGCTGGCTTCGCCGGTCACATTCAATTCAGTTTCAGGCCATTGGGCATAAGTATCACGAGTCTGCTTATTGAATGGACTATGCTTTGCCTCAAATAGTAGTTGCTCCATGGGCAAATCTGTTTCGCAAGCAACATCTTTGGTTTTATTTGTCATCTGTGTCTTTATACTTCTTTTCCTTCTGGGCCTCGAGGAGATGTGTTGTAAAACATGTTCAATGTATAGCATACATACAGCAGATAGCACTATAAATACAAAAACATGTTATGAAGAAAACACTAGCCCAAAACACTTCTAGAAATCTACATTGTTTGTTAGTTATACTTGTTTTCTTCATTGTGTGTGAAACCGTGGTCTTCTCTGTAACGATCGCACCAGCAAGCTGATCCACCACCTGATCCATGTGTCTCCACTTCTAATTCCACACCGTGTGTAGATTCTTTGAATAGAATATTAATTAAAAAACAAAAGTCAATCGTATTGGAACTTAAAATCTTTCATCGCACACAGCGCTTACACACATAACTTCGCAAACAGTGTACATCATTTAGTCAAAATATACATTTCAAATTTCACCTGATTGTTGGCAAGTGTACTTGATCAGAGATCACTGTGCAAAACATACTGATTGTAATGTTGCCCTCAAACATTTTGCAATGTATTCTGCATTATCGAAGAAGTGTAACGTTAGAGCTGAAATCATAAAAGTTTGAAACAATGCACGTTTATATGAATGTCACTGTCTAATAGTATCCTATGTAGGATTTACTTTCTTTCATTCAAGGGAACTGTAAGTACGCATACCTCATACTCTGGACCAGCTTCACAGGACAATGTAATTGTAGTCGAAGTACCAGATTTCCCCTGTAAAACAGTACTTGTTTTAGTACGGATGAAAACAGCAAAATGGAACAGAGACAATGGGATGCAGACAATGGTACATATAAAGAGAAACCCATAAATGACACCTAGTGTAAAGAACCGACAGGATACATAAACAATGTCATATTATTTGAAATTCCAAGCATAATACATTCTCATAATTGAAAAGTGAAATAAAATTACCTGATAGGCGCTTGAAGTTGTTGACTCCGGAAAATAAATGGATGCAGAATCTTGGTCCTTCCTTTTCAGTGCATTGTCATGAAGTGGTAAAAGGGAAAATTAGATTTGCATTAGATATGTGGGAAGATCCAACTGTCAAGAATATGAACTTCTGCAACTCTGTAGGGCTAACCATTGGTATACTGGACGTGTTAGTGGTTTCGTCACTAGCGAGGGTCTGTGCCTTCATCAGTATGCTTTCCTAAAAAAATGGATATTTCAAGCAACCGATTTTGAAAACATTATTCTTCTTTTGAAGGGCACTATGGCATTGTTTTCCATGGTCATAATTACTTCATTTGAGGTGCCATACATCACGGACAGATGTATAGTAAAATGTGGTATAGTTAAAATGTAATACAATCTGGTAAATATGCAAACTTTAGTAAGACGCATTTACACCGAAAGCACCAATACATTCATGAAGTTACCTTTTCAGTACCCCACCGCCTACAGCTAATTCAACATCCGGGACTCACCTGAGGCAGAGTGTGCATCAATAGAGTTGGAAGTGCATTTGGAAGCAATTTTTACGAAACATTCTAGGTCAACATTTTTTTGTGTACTTCGATTGATCGTACATATCCTCGGTAAAGTGCAGGCTGCAGATGCGGAAATGATTGGCCCTCAAGTCTCCCAAGACAGCCTGGGCTCTACTTTCAATCTCATCCACTGTAAAACCACAATATTGAACCCATCTTCTTATTAAATCAATATCCTTCGGGAATGTATGCAGGATTGTGCCCTGACTTTTGACATGACTCCTAGAACTGCAACCCAAATCCATACAAGCAGGCATTCTTGAAAAATCTATAAGATCTCTATACAAAAAGTATAAATAATTACAAAAACATTGCACTGTATGCATGAGATTGATGGAAGTATATCACAGCTTTCTATGCAATGTTTGTTTTGGTCAAAGAAGCAAAACCTGTGTAATGTAGTCAAATATACACTGGGATAACTTTCATACAGAATTGATTGATATGACACAAATCGTAACGTGTTACTCGTCCGTTGAATGTACTTTCATGCATCAAAAGGAAACATGCTTATAGACAAGGTCTGAGAAAGATGTGATTCTATTACAATGGAGACTGATGAAATGTGCTACCTATGGAGATCGGAACACTTGAAACATTAGACAATGGTAAAGTCATTGAGATGAATGAACATTACACTAATGGGTACATTTGGTCGAAATAGAAAGAAAATTTGAGATCAGAAAGAGATGAATATAGTGAAGTTAATAGGTGACCTGCTCTTACCGTGACTAACAAACAATTAGATTCAGCAAGCAGGGGCGTTAGTAGCAGAACATGTAGCACGATCAAGAGTTGACTTCCAGTGCTCAGAGATGTTCTCCGGATAAATATCAAGGGGTTTACAAAAGATTTGAAAAGTGGGTGTGTATGTGAATGTGTGACATGTTTCTGGTGGGGTCTGCTTCAGGGGAGCCTGAAGACACTGGTTCCGGGGAGCACATGTGAACAATGGCCCCTGTGCAGAAGATACCTTTGAAGTGTACATGGTGTTTGGCACCTTGGCAGTTTCCACCCTGCCAGTCCCCTTGGGAGCGCATGGCTTAAGGTGCGAACTGCCATTGATAGTGGGGGGGGGGTATGGATGGCAAGAGGCATGCAGAAAAGGGCCAGAACACTGCTGAAGGGAGACACACTTATGTGGATTGCAGGGGCACAGTCTGCTTCAGGGGAGCCTGGAGACACTGGGTCAGAGGAGCCCATGTGAACAATGGCCGCTGTGCGGAGGATACCTTTGTAGTGTACATGGTGTTTGGCACCTTTGCCGTTTATAATGGAGGGGGGATGGATTGTTGCAGAGTAAGTGAGTGTAAAAGGGCACCAACCATTCTTTCATGTCCCTCACAGACAAGTGAGCGTGTCCTTGATTCACTAAAAAATGTAAACAACTATTCATAAAAGCTCTTTTGTATTTTATTTTGTTGCTGATGTTGATGGCACAAATATACTACAAATTGTATACTTCGGGTTGCAGCACAGTGTTGTAAAAATACCCTGTACTGTCCGCTGTCACTGGGGAATTTGTTGCGAATGGCTCCAACGACACAGGTGGGTATCACTAGTTGAACGCAGAATCCAAGCCTCCCATAAAGCCACCATGTAAATAAATGGTAGGCCACCAGCCTGTACCCCCCTGTGGAAGAGAAACACACATACTGGGCCTCATTACGACCCTGGCGCTAAGTGTTTAACGGTGCCGTAAAAGGCTGTGGCGCCGTTAAACACTTAGCGCCTTACTACGAGGTCCCTTTGTGGGACCCAACCTTAACGGCTGGTCTACACCAGCCGTTAAAGTAAGGACCCGCAAAGGGACCTTGGTGCTAAGTACGGTACTGCAATTTGCGGTACCGTACTTAGCGCCTTCCCCATTCCCACAGAGCCCTATGGGGAAAAAATGGGAATGGGGAAGGACCATGGTTCAATGGGGAACTACCACACTGCCAACCTTGGAATGGGGTGGTAATTCCCCATTGAACCAAGGCGGACCCGTTACAGCACCGGCACAAACCCTGTTGCTAATAGCGCCATGGTTTAGCGCCGGTGTTGTAATGAGGGCCACTGTATTTAAATGAACCTGATAAGTGTACAAACCTTGGCATGACTTTGCACCGATTGCAGGTACACCAGGTGGAAACGTCTTACATGCGACTAGGCTCTGGCTCAGGATCCATTGATTCCTCTTCCCAACTGTCGTCCAATGCCCCATCGTTTCGTCATCTTTCTCTATCAAGTACTTCTGCCTTGAAATACTCCGGGTCGTACTGGTAGGGCTGTATTGTTGCCATTATACAACAAAATTGAAATCAATAGTAATGGTAGTATAAGTATCTGTTTGCAGGGGTTCCATGCAACGAAGATAGCTGAACACAGCAGAAACGAGTCACAGGCTATACAACAAAAAGAAAACGGTGAAACGATTGAAAAAGCAACTCTGATATTGTCTGATGAGAAACGGTCTGTTTATACATATTGAGGAAAGAGGCAGCCTGCCATTTCCATGGGGAAACGTCATTAGCTGGCGCACAGAGAACGTTGACACGATACGTGCATTCGCGTTGTGAAATGGGCCGTACGCATCTAGTGATGTCAGCTTCAGGGGCGGGATATATGATTTAGTGCCGCAAGAGGAACTTGAATTTAGGACGAACAATCCAGAAAGATTAGCACAAGATGGCCACGCCCAGATTGTTGATTTCACATGTGTAAAAGTGCGAAAAAGTAAGGTAAGGTGCATAGGAAATGTTTTTACAATCTATCACAGTTTGCTTAAAACCACATGCCTGAACGCTCAGTACAAAAACATTTTTGAGCGCACTATTCCTTTGATATTCAGGGAACTGGCCTGGTAGAAGTTACAGAAACTCCATTTTGAAACATAGATGCTTACTGCCACAATGGAGAAAATCAAAACATGGCTCACCTAAGTGGTATTTTACTCACATGTTAGCTTTCTGCGGCCTAAGCATACATTTTGCAACCCTGCTTGCATTGCCAAGAGGGTGTTTATGTATTAAACAAAGCTCATTCAAATGCTTAGTGATAAGAGAGTGTGCCTTACTTGACTATTGAATGTACATTTGCATTGATATATCGTGATGTTGTCAGTGTCCTTGGAAGAGCAATGCTTGCCCAACTCCTAAGCAGAGGTTAATACTATCAGGGGGGCTAATCGGGTCTATAAGTGCTCTTAGGTTATGTCTAAGTAAGAAAACAATGTATGTGCTTGGGTGCAATAGCTGCAACAACTGATGTGCTAAGGCTCTGCCCCCGCCTAGCACTCAGTATACAAAATTAAATATTATACACAGGTAAGGATTGCGTTTATCCAAATGATTAAAGAGGTGTTTTTATTACAATGGACCCCTGGTCAAACACACACACTGGACTCTAAAGGCCTCATTACACGGACGGCGGTGGACCAAGGTGCTATTAGCACCTTGGTCCATGCCGGAAAAATACCGGCACCGCCTTGGTGGAAAGGGGAATTACCACCCTATTCCAAGGTTGGTGGTGCGGTAATTCCCCCTTCCCCCATTGCCCTTCCCCATTACCATTTTTGCCCCATAGGGCATAATGGGAATGGGGAAGGCGCTAATTACGGTACCGCAAATTGCGGTGCCGTAATTAACTCCCTGGTCCCTTTGCGGGTTGGTTTTTAACGCCTGCAAAAAGCAGGCGTTAAATTCTCCAACCCGCAAAGGGACCTCATAGTAAGGCGGTAAGGGTTTAGCGGTACCGGTAAAATACCGGTATCGGTAAACCCTTACCGCCGTCCGTGTAATGAGGCCCTTAGTCCTTGTAATTCAAACCTTAAATATATTACTTGTTAGAGACACATTTTGTGTACCACCCTCCAACTAATTCAGAAAAGGACTGCAAGATGTATCCTTGACCTCAAGCCCAGGGACCGTATCTCTCAGCCCTAATATCCCTCCATTGGCTCCCGGGAGCTGCAAGGATCAAATTCAAAACCCTCTGCAGCATCCACAAGGCTTTCTGGGGTTTGGGCACCTGCTATAGATCTCAGGATTTGAATGATAAAGATCAGCTGACGTACAAAAAATGTGTGTTTGCCAAGTAATATATTCAAGCATTGAATTACAAGGACTAAGAGTCCAGTGTGTGTTTAGGACGAGGAGTCCATTCTGTTTAATAAAAACACCTCTTTAATAATTTGGACAGGCAAAATCACTTGTGTATAATATTTAATCCTAGCAGAGGTCTAATCGGAATTAATAAATCCTCCATAGTGAAGTCATAACATCTTATTTTAGTTACATTACAGTATATGTACTAAAAAACCTTTATAGGTTTTTCTATGGTAGGGTGTAACACAGCTTCAGGGTTCTTTAGAAATTGTGTACTGTCCATTTCTGTGTGCACCCAGGGTGCTGCTGTTAAAGATTTATCAAATTAACTTCTCCCATGATTTGAATCCAGAGTTTGAGGTTCTCTATATAGGTATTCTCCAAGTATTCTGCATGGCTTAACCCTTCCCGCTAGTGTACTTTGTCATCCCACTTCTGCAGTATAGGCACAGATTCTGTGAAAAGAAAGCATCATTTCACCCCAGGGTATTGAGGAAGATTTGGGTTCAATGTTTGATTCTTGCAGCACCTGCGACACACATTCCAGGGTTTAAAAGGTAACCATTATTGAAAAAGATACCTTGTATGGGGGTCTTTCACATCCTGGTCCTAGTAAGGATATTCTGTGTGTTCTTGGCATCTTTAGTATGTACTTCTGTAACATTAGCCTGCTTACTGGCCCACCATAATAGGAGAGAGATACCCTAAGGTACGATGTCCACCTTCAAAAAAGTGCACTCTATTTATTAAATCAATTTAGGTTGGATAGGCATGATAATATCCAACATGTGATTCCTGCTTTGGAAGAGCTACTACTAGTACAAAAAGTGGAATGTCCGTGTATTGGTGAAGCACAGCAGCCAGTGACTGTTTTCAGTCAAACATATTTGCATTACATTCTCTGCATCAGCTACACAGCTCAACAATGTAATGTTGGCAGAACATATATCAGAACAACAGATTCTTACCATACCCTAAGCAAAAACACAGATTGGAGCCTGCTCTACAGATTTGATTAATGGGTATAGTTTGTACATCAATACTCAATATTAGGGATCTGCTTTTGTGACAAATTGACTTCTGTCCAGCCAGAGTACAAGGATGAGCAGAAGCTAAAGCAGTGCATAGTAACTTTTTGTGGTTCTTGGTGGTCCAGCCGCCCTGAATCAAACTTCTGGGTGCTGTGCAAATAATTCAAAGATTGGGAGCATGCAAAAGACAGCGAGGAGAGTCGTAGTGGTTCAACACTAGGCTCCTGGCTGTCTTGCCACTCAGGGTGCTGTGAATCTAAATCCAGGCTAAGGATCAGGATGAGTACTTTTCTCATGCTCCCAACCATGGGGGAAGCTGGCACACAATTACAGGGGTCCTTCAACATAGTGGGTTCTGGGTTACTGCCATGGCTGCAGAGAGGTAGATCTTACTCCAACAGCAGGCCATTTCTCAGCTTGTTGTACCACTCTGTGTACTCAAGGACAAGATGAGTCCTTGTTCTCAGGCTTCCAAACACGAGGGAGGCTGGCAAACAACTGCAGGGTCGTTCAACACAGTGAGGCCCTGAGTAGAGCTGTGGCTGTCAGAGAGGCCAGTCTTGTTCCAGCACCAGGTTCACCTCCAATGGTCTCTGGGGATGCTTAGGGGACAAATTCACTTCTGCCTTCGAGCACCTGCCTTCAACTAATAACTGGAGGACTCTAGAAAGGTCTGCTCTCCCGGCAAGGTCCAAATGAAATCTTCTTCAAGGGTTGGAGTCTAAAAGATGATTCCAAAATGGTTCAAAGAAGTGGTTTGAGACCCCTTCTACTTCTTCTAAAGGTACATGCTTGCATGTGATTGGAATAAAGCTTGACTGCCTTAGTGGTCGAATCCCTGCTCTTGAAAGAAGTGGACTTTGCCCTTCTTACATCACACCCAAAGTGCTTTGCTCCAGAAAAAGTGGAGAGGACAGAAAGGAGAAAGAGAGAGGTAGGGAGAAACACAATGGTGGAATCTTCCTCCACTGTACAGAGCACCTCAGTTTACTCACACTTGCCCCCTTCCCTTCTCAGTAGGGACAAAGGCTTTTAGAAATGCAGCACCTAATGAGAAGCTTTTTCCTTTGAATGGGTGTGCTGCTTTGATGCCTGTGCCCAGGACAGCTGCCTGTGGTGTGTCTGTCTTTAGAAGAGGGTGTTACCTGCCCTCACAAAGAGATCAAAGAAGGGAGATGACCATTCAGGTTCCTGTCCTGTTATTTGGTAGGCTCAGCCTCTCTTGTCAGAATACACATCACATTCTACAGCTGAGCCTGTCTCACAGGAGCTGACTCATTTGTCTGATATGAAATTGGATGTGGCTGCAAGGACCATAAGAAGTGTCATGCCCCATGTCGAAACTCAGGCATAGTTTATCTTCAGAATTTACCCGGCCATCAGCTTGGGGTACTTATGATCATCATAGTTTTAGTACAGGGGTGTATTCTTAAATTAAGCCCCTGCCCTGCTGACATTTGGCTGTCAGTGCAGCTGTCCAATGTTAATCTGTGACCTCTGAACCTTCTCTGTACCACTGGTAGAGCAGATGCTACAAATTAGTATACTGATGCAGCAGGACACAGATACACACTATGCTTTGGCCATGGAGCTTCTGAAAGGGGAATCTGAGCAGCAAAATACCTTTTCAGAGATGAATTACCCACATTATTGTAATATTTCATTAAAAATATAAACAGCAGGACTTTCACAGCCTTGACAGATGACAATTCGTCACCGCTTTCATCACCAGCATGCCAGCCCATGGAACAGGTGGCTGCCTGAAAGTTATTGGTGAAGACCAGAGTCGACTGACAGAAAATAGGCTCAGACACCCAAAATATCTCACATTTGAAATTCATATTTTATGCTATATGACTCGAGTATACATGCAGTTTCATGTTTTATGGAAATGCCTAATGAATAATACATTTTAGAGCACTTTAGGTGATTTGGAATGGGCATATCTATCAGCAATGCCGTGTGCAAAGTCATACTCTTCCATTTTTAGTTTCGGACAAGTCACCTGTTGGCAAAATATTCCTATAGTGTAGGTTTTGGTTTTGTGAAAGTATACAATGGGGTTTAGATGGTGTGTTCTATCTTGCTGAGTGTTCATCCAAGCAGAATTTGTCTGACTGACATGGCTGCACAGGCACATTCAGATTGGATTAACGTTCCTGTCAATCCATAGTAAGATAACTCTGGTACACCTTGAACTTCGAGCCCCAGACTTTAAGGGCCTCATTACACGGATGGTGGTAAGGATTTACCGGTACCGGTAAAATACCGGTACCGGTAAATCCTTACCGCCTTACTACGAGGTCCCTTTGCGGGTTGGGGGATTTAACGCCTGCTTTTTGCAAAAAATTGCGGTGCCGTAATTAGCGCCTTCCCTATTCCCATAGAGCCGTATGGGGCAGAAATGGGAATGGGGAAGGGGAATGGTGGAAGGGGGATTTACCGCCCCTCCAACCTTGGAATGGGGTGGTAAATCCCCTTTCCACCAAGGCGGTGCCGGTATTTTACATGATGTACATTTGCTATCACATTCCGTTGGCTGCCTCTGATCTATGCTTGCTCTACTACCAGAGCTGCATTTTTGCATCAAAACTTTCAAGCACTGGCTTGAAACGAGATGGAGTGCTGCAAGGCTGAGTTCTTGCATCACAGGCCAGAGGCATAGACAGGGTAAGGCCTGAGCGAGTGAGGCCAACTCACAATCTGTAAATGCCCACTCAGCAGCACTGAGTGGGCTTTTACAGAAGTCAATGTCACCGGTCATCCAGTGCTTCTGATTTATAACTAATCTTCAAAGCAGGAATCTGTCATGTATGTCATTGAAGGAATACAGAGTGTGCATGTACACATATGGAATAGTGTTGGAAATGTGTGAGCCGGAATTCCAATCGGCTGCATATATTTAACTTCTGCATCAAACTATTACTTATAATGCAGATTTAGCTTTATAGGTAAAATCAGGCCTTTCTCCAGAAAATTATTTTTGGGGTTTATGATCCCTGGTAGAAGAAGAAAACAAAAATGGGAGAACTGATGTGAGTTCACTGTTAAATACTACACACTATGGTGAGATAAGAAACTGAATACATTTGTTGATTTGCTATGAATGAAATAGAGGGGATTTAAAGGGCAAGTTCTCTAAGGAACTTTATTTGGCCAATCAAGTAGGCATGTATTTTTGAGCATACATCAATCGATTGAAAAAGAAAATCCATTGCATCTTAACTTAGTTTTTCTCACATCCTGACCTGTGAGTTTTGAATGTGTAAATGTGAGAAAAACAAAGTTAAGATGCATTGTAATTTGTTTTACGATCAATTATGTAACTCTTGTGCTAATTTTATCCGTTGATCCATTGCCCTGAGTTCTAATGTCCCTCTTGCAGTAATTCAGATCATCTGGCCCTCAAGCGGACATCACTAGACGCTTACGCCCCTTTTCACAACGCCAATGAACATCTCATGTCAACGTTCTGTGTGCGCAATCTATTAACGTGTCTAATTTGAAAGGTCAAGACACCTCTTACCTCGATAACTATCAACAAACCCTTTCTGATCAGACAACATTGGAGTTTCTTCCTTTGTGTCAGTGTATTTCACCATGAGCGTCTACAAGTTTTTTTTCTCCGTTTAGCTATATACCAAGAACAACGTATTGAGGAGAGGTACTTACCCTACCTCTAACGAATTAACTGTGTAAGCGCTTTGTGTTACACAATGTTTATTTACTTTACAAATGTCTTTAACAAACTATATCAAAATTCTATATTTATGTGACTTCTTTTTTACATGTGCCAATGGGAAATTTCAATGTTTGTGCATATTATTCTTGTCTTTGCACAATGGGTTTTTGTAACATGGCTGTTTCTTCTCTTAGTTTTCTTTTACGCTGCATTTTAATGTAAAATCTAATTTCATTACTGTACAAACAGCTTTTTTATTTTTCTCACTGTTGATTTTAGATTTCTTCAATATTCAGGAATTATGGCATAAATGCAGCCCTATCTGTACAAGCCTGAATATACAGAAAATTAAATGGTTGATAGAGAAAGAAGCTGGTATGATGGGGAATCAGATGAAAGTTGTGACAATCAATAACCAGAGCCTAATCCTAGTCACATGGAAGATGTTTCCAACTGGTGTAACTACCATTGTTGTGAGGTGATGCCAACTGTGGTGGAGAACTGCTGATGCAGAGATCACTTTGGCTGCTTAGCTTACACAGCTGAAGAAGACACACACCCCCACTATGTGTTTGTCAGCTGCATGACTTCATGGCAACCTGCCTTACAAGATCTGTGTTGCGAATGATGATGTGCCTTATGCACGAACTTCGAACAACAGTTTGCCCTTGTAATCCAAGTACGTTTCCCTTTTATACATTGTATTTTTGACAACTGAGACTACTAACATTTTTATGTTGTTCTCCTACTACATTATAACTTCACTGGATCACTGACGATAGAATTTTTGCAATATTTGAAAATATGTCTCATTCTAACACCAAGCCAAAGTACTCAACATTCAGGGTAATTCATAGAATTTCGCACAAAAGTGGCGCACGCGGCTGGCGCACAGTTTGCGTGTGCGAATGACTGCGCCAGCCGCGTGCGCTAAAATTGATTTCCACGCACAGTGTATTCATGGATTTTAGCCTCCAAAACTAGCCGTGGCGCAGAGTGGTGCAGCGACCCTGCAGCAGCGCCAGTTACGCCCCCAAGAACGTCCCTAGTGCAAGGAAAAGCCATCAAAATCCCCAATTCAGCGCAAAGGGCTGCGCTAAACCTGGACCACTTTACAGGGCTGCCAAACAGCAAACGCCAAGCGGGAAACGTGTATAACTGGGGTTCGCGTGAAGTTTCACACGCGAAAGGGCCTGTGTGAGTGGGGACGTGTATAACTGGGGTTCGCGGGAAGTTTCACACGCGATTGGAGCAGGGTACGTGTATTACAGGGTTCGCGGGAAGTTTCACATGCAAAAGGGCCCTGTGCGAGCAGGGTACGTGTATAACTGGGGTTTGCGGGAAGTCTCACATGCAATTACAGCAGGGTACGGGTATTACGGGGTTCGCGGGAAGTTTCACACGTGAAAGGGCCCTGTGCGAGCGGGGTACGTGTATAACTGGGGTTCGTGTGAACTTTCACATGCGAAGGGGCCTGTGCGAGTGGGGTACGTGTATTACTGGGGTGCGCAGGAAGTTTCACACGCGAAAGGGCCTGTGCGTGTGGGGTACGTGCATAACTGGGGTTTGCGTGAAGTTTCACACGCGAAAGGGCATGTGCGAGTGGGGTATGTGTATTACTGGGGTGTGCAGGAAGTTTCACACACGAAAGGGCCTGTTCGAGTGGGGTACGTGTATTACTGGGGTGTGCAGGAAGTTTCACATGTGAAAGGGCCTGTGCGAGTGGGGTACGTGTATTCCCGGGGTTCGTGTGAAGTTTGACACGTGAAAGGGCCTGTGCGAGTGGGGTACGTGTATAACTGGGGTTCGCGTGAAGTTTCACACGCGAAAGGGCATGTGCGAGTGGGGTATGTGTATAACTGGGGTGCGCAGGAAGTTTCACACACGAAAGGGCCTGTTCGAGTGGGGTACGTGTATTACTGGGGTGTGTAGGAAGTTTCACGTGCGAAAGGGCCTGTGCGAGTGGGGTACGTGTATTCCTGGGGTTCGCGTGAAGTTTGACACGTGAAAGGGCCTGTGCGAGTGTTGTATGTGTATTACTGGGGTGCGTGGGAAGTTTCACACGTGAAAGGGCCTCTGCGAGTGGGGTACGTGTATAACTGGGGTTCGCGTGAAGTTTCACACGCGAAAGGGCCTGTGCAAGTGGGGTACGTGTATTACTGGGGTGCGCGGGAAGTTTCTCACGCGAAAGGGCCTGTTCGAGTGGGGTACGTATATTACTGGGGTGCGTGGGAAGTTTCACACGCGAAAGGGCCTGTGCGAGTAGGGTACGTGTATTCCTGGGGTTCGCGTGATGTTTTACATACGAAAGGGCCGTGTGCGAGTGGGGTACGTGTATTCCTGGGGTTCGCGTGAAGTTTGACAAGCGAAAGGGCAAAGCCCGTGCACGATACGTCACAGGTGCGCTTACGCGCTAAGTTCCTTTGGTCCAATGAAATTGCGTACGTGTGCTGACCTGCTTACGTGCTAAGGGCCTTTCCACGAATTACACGGTGACGTGCAATTTTTTCACGTGCCAAATCACTCCGTATCAAGCTGGCCACGGATACACACACGGAAGACCACGCTCCTGCCAAGAAGGCCATTTTCCTGCCCCCCAGAGCCCCGAGCACGCTCCCACCTGCCATCTGCTGCTGCCTGACTGTCTGCTGCCCACGTGCCCTGCTATTTGGTGCCTGCACATCAGCAATCTACAGGGGTCCAGTTGCTGTGTCCACCCCTGCTGGAACAGAAGACTCCCGACTGGGATACCATCGCTCCACAGCCCAGCCCCAGGACCCAGTTGCCCACCCACTCCTGCCTCTGGGGTTGCCATGTCGGGCACATCTCCATCTGGCACCACTGGCAACCCCCAGCCAGAGAGGCAGACGGCCACCAGCTTCACTGCCACCGAAGTTGGTGTCCTGGTGGAGCATGTCCTGGGGCATTATGATGCCCCTTTCGGAACAACACGCGTTAACAAGGAAGGACGGGAGAGGATCTGGGACGATGTAGTCGTTGCCATCAACGCGTAGGGGGTGGCAACCCGCGACATCAAGCACGTCAAGAAGCGCTGGGAGGACTTCAGGTCCAGGACCCTCCACAAGGCCCGGCGCCTCGCAGAGGGGGGCCGGGAACGCATGAGTAACATCCAGATGAGGGTCCTGGAACGCGTAGGCCCAGCGCTCCACGCCCAGATCCTTTGGAGGCAGACCCGCCCGGAGTTGAGCGGTAAGTGGCCAAGCAGTGCTGTGTGAGACAGGGTATGTTGCAGTGTGCTGGTAGTCTGATGCTTGCCTGTATGTGTGACATAGGCCATGTATGGATGTGTGTGTGCAGGGACATCATGGTCATGCATGTGAGACCAGTTATGTGTGAACCACATGGTTGGTGCATGTGTTTTAATGCAACATGGAGAGCTCTATGCGGAATGCACACATGAAAGCATGGCTGTCTCTGTTCCTGAAACCAAAGAGAGGTAGAGCTGCTACTGACCAGGTTTGTCCCTAATATTTGTCATTAAATGAAACAACTGTATCATGATATTGGGAATCCTGGTGTTGTAGGTACTAATAGGTGATACCATGGGATTGTCCAGAAAGAAAAAGAGGGTTGAACAAGGAAAGTCACATACAACAATGATTGTGAATAAACGTGATTTGTATTAAAATTAGAAACATTCAAAAAAGAGAAAGAAAGCATTTATGAACAACTTACATATGACAAAATCCAATAGTCTTAGCATGAATAAATAATGAAATCAAAAATTAAAGTTTTGCTTCAGTACATAGGTAAATTTGAAGTCCTGACCATGTGACAAAATCCAATAGTCATCGCATAAGTAAATAAAGTAATGAAAAATTAAAGTTTTGCTTCAGTACATGGGTAAATTTGGAGTACTAACCATGCACCGTACGGGCTTTTTTAGTGCTTGTTAGTACACAAATGATTCTAAGTGTACGTCATGACCCATGTGTGATGAGGGGTCCCACATACCTGCGGATGAGGGGTCCCACAAACATATGGGCTCCGTCATGGTTGGAAGGTCCCTACATGTGTCGCGCACTCTGGCGGACCTCTCCTCCTCTGTGGAGACTACACGCCAGTCGTTCTCCACACCGTCTTCCGGCCCAGATTCCACCAGGGCCCCGACCAACACAGCCAGCTTGGTGGAGCTCACATCCCTGCCACAGTCGGGAGTCGGCGGCCCAGCAGGGGTGGACACCACAACTAGAGACCAGATGATGGAGGATGTGCAGGCACCATCAGAGACGGCACATGGACAGCAGCAGCAGGCTCTAGGTGGGAGCAATGATGGCTCGGGGCCATCAACTACGGAGGGGCAGGCATCGGCCAGAGGGCAGGAGGACCCAGGACTGGAAGTGTCTTCCGTGTGGCAGCGGTTAGGCCATGCTATAGATGCAGAGCGGCAGCGGACAGGGCCCTGTGCGAGCGGGGTACGTGTATTACGGGGTTCGTGGGAAGTCTCACACACCATTTCAGCAGGGTATGTGTATAACTGGGGTTTGCAGGAAGTCTCACACGCCATTTCAGCAGGGTACATGTATTTCGGGGGTGCAGGGGAGTCCTACACGTGAATTGGCAGTGTGGGTCCTCCCAGGTGTTCCCTCTACACCCTCCACAGACCCTGCAGGCAGCCCACACCACAGGGGACTACCCTGCACCCCTGGTCATGTCCCGCAGGCAGCCCATCCACCATGGGCATGCCCCCCAGCCAAGCCACATGTCACCTTGCACTACTGATCAACAACGCATGGCCCCCTGCACCCCCACCCCCAGCACTGATGGGCACCTGCCAGCAAGCCCCCACTCATGTCCCATTCATGTCCCCCAGCACCCCAACCCCCAGCAGGGCAGGGCACCTTCCTGCAGGCCCAAACTCATGTCCCCTTGCACCCCCAGCAGTCAGGGGCACCTGCCAGCAGGCACCCACTCATGTCCCCTTGCACCCCCACCCCCCAGCAGTGCAGGGCACCTGCCAGCAGGCCCTGACTCATGTCCCACTCATGTCCCCAAGCACCCCCAACCCCCAGCAGTCAAGGGCACCTGCCAGCAGGCCCCCACTCATGTCCGCTTGCACCCCCACCCCCCAGAAGTCAGGGGCACCTGCCAGCAGGCCCCCACTCATGTCCCACTCATGTCCCCCTGCACCTCCAGCCACCAGCAGTGAAATGATGATCTCATAACACAAACCAAAATTCAACTATGTACATCAACACATGTCCGTCACACACATACACTGGTTGGCATTGCTTGTTTACACCCACATTTTCACATGCATCAACCCAATGAGCGAATCCCACACATGGAACTAAAAAATGAAAATGTATTATGTACATGGAATCAAAAATGAAATGAAAGCATACCAAAATATGAAACATGAAATGAAAAGCATGTGAAAAAGATGATTGAATGAAAATGATAACCAATCCAAAAAAAGTGAAAGAAAAACAGTCCAAAGTCACCCTCCAACAACGCAAATCCAAAGGAAATGTAAAAAAAAATCTCCATTGCTTCATGTTCATAATACAGGAAATAAGAGAAATCAATCCATAGTCAAACTATTTACAATCCATTGTCCGGAAAAAATAAATCCATTGCTCCATGTCCATAATGCAAAACAATAAAATAAAAAGGAATACATGATGAAACTATATACAATCCATTGTCCAAGGATGTAAAGGGTCCATGATCCCAACCAAAAAAAATGAAACCTACCTACCTAACTACCTAAAAATATAACTATATACAAATTTGGTTGGCATTGTCCATTGACCACAAATAAAAGGAAAACAAAAAGGAAACCTAACTCTAAAAACTATTTACAAGGGCAGCGGGCTAGTCCGATGGCTCACTTTTGGATGTCCCGGGCCAGGGCATCATCAAACTCCTGCTCAATGTCCTGGAGGCGGTCCTCTTCCATGGCCCCGAGGGTTCGCAGGGACGACGACATGCTCTCCTCCAACTCCCTGCGAATTGCCTCGAGGCACTCGGCCCGCCTCAGGGCCCTCCACATGGAGTTCTCCGCCCTGACCATCGTGAGCCGTGCCTCTTCTGCCTGCTGCCGCTCTGCATCTATAGCATGGCCCAACCGCTGCCACACGGAAGACACTTCCAGTTCTGGGTCCTCCTGCCCTATGGCCGATGCCTGCCCCTCCGATGTAAAAGGCCCCGAGCCATGATGGCTCCCACCTTGTTGCTGCTGCTGCTGTGCCTCTGCCTGTGCCCTGGCTCTTGCTGCCTGCACATCCTCCTCCGGCTGGGGTGCAGTTGTTGAGGGGGCCACCCCTGCTGGATGTCCGACTCCCGACTGTGGCAGGGATGTGTCCTCCACCAGCCTGGCCGCAGGGTCAGAGGAAGCTCCACAGGGTACCCAGGTAATACATGGGTGGGAAGATGGCATGGAGGACGACTGGGGCATAGGGGGTTCAGTTGAGGAGGAGGTCGGAACAAGGACCAGAAAATGGAGGAATCTGGCCCTGGTGAGCTGTCCCAGTAGGTCAACGCGGTCAACGAGCCATCCGAGAAGACGTGCAGTCTCCTCATGAAAAGACTGCAGGTCAGCTCGCATGGCCAGTTGACGCAAAGCCACCCCACTCAGGACAGGCTCAACCCAGTCCCGGATAGCCATGTCCGCAGGGAGAGGAAGGCCAGTTGTTGTAAGCGGATCCGCTCCCTGAAAACAGGTCTGGACGTAGGCATCCCTGCTGGTGCGGGATGATGCAGTCACAGGATCGGGGGCAGGATTACACACAGGCACCTCTGCGGTGGCCTGTGCTACCTCCTGTCCCTGCACTGTACCATTAGCACCAGTGGAATCCCCACCTCCAGACCCTGTGTCTGTCCCTTGCACGGCCTCCTCCTCCACCAAACCTCCCACCAACCTGGATGACTCTGTGCCATCTTCCTCCGTCGGACCCTGTGGGGTCTCAGCTGCCCCTCCTGCTGCTGATGAGTCCAACTCCGACCTCCGCCTCTTGGACCTACCCGGCACCAGACTCCTCACTCTCCGACGAGATCACAACCTGGGAGGGGAGACGGGCCCTGTGTCTCCGGCTGGCGGTGCGATCCCTGCCACTGTGCTCCACAGCACCCTCTCCGCCCTCTTCATCAGTTGACGCTGCAGACAGGGAGAGATAGGAGACAGGCATCAGGGCACTGTACAATGGACTGATACACACATGACAGTTCCACATGAGTGGCAGTGTCAAGCTTCAGACATGGCATCACAATCCCCAACACACATGTCATTTCAACTCACACACATGAGCTATTCCACAGCCATATCACAAAGGCCAGCAACATCCATACACATACAACAGCATGAGCAGCCAAAGGTAAGCCAGACATCACATGAAACACAGGGAGTGCACTAGACATGCACACACGCCAACACACTTACATGCATGTCTACATCTCCTGCAACTGTTTCAGTGAAGAGATCGCCATACATGTCACATCTGCCATTCATCCTTCTCCATATCAGTGTCACGTGCATCCATGATGTATCACATTTGCACACTTGTCAAATACACATACATGCACATGTACACAGTGCAGATACATGAATAATGAACCACCATCTGTGCCACAACCATGCCAATGTACATACGGAGAGATTGAAACCTGTGTGCTCCCACACCTGCATATGCCCAGCATGCTTACCAACACATACACCATCAATGTGTCTCACACCTGCGAGGATTCGCATGTGGCAGTCACACGCCCATGTTCATACACATCCCTACATGGCCCTACATAAACACATGTGCAACCTGCACACTACTGGCACAACACGACACGCACAGCATACCATCAACATGCATGTACACTTACTGCTCAACTCCAGACGGGTCTGCCTCTCAAGGATCTGGACGTAGAGCGCTGGGCATATGCGTTCCAGGACCCTCATTTGGTGGTCTGACAGCTGGCCCCGACGCCCCTTGGCATCCGCTGCCTTAGCGAGGCGCCGGGCCTTGTTGAGGGTCCTGGACCTGAAGTCCTTCCAGCGCTTCTTGACATGTTGTAAGTCGCGGACTGCCACCCCCTCCGCGTTGATGGCAGTCACAATGTCCATCCAGATCCTGGTCCGTCCTTCCTAGTCGGCGCGCAAACTTCCAAAGAGGGCATTATACTGCCCCAGGACGTGCTCCACCGGGACACCAACTTCGGTGGCAGTGAAGCTGGTGGCCCTCTGCCTCTCTGGCTGGGGGTTGCCAGTGCTGCCAGATGGTGTAGTGCTGGACATGGCAACCCCAGAGGCAGGAGTGGGTGGGCAACTGGGTCCTGGGGCTGGGCTGTGGAGCGATGGAATCCCAGTCGGGAGTCTTCGGTTCCAGCAAGGGTGGTCACAGCAACTACACCCCTGGCTGACTTGCAGGCAGCAAATGGCAGGGCACTTGGGCAGCAGGCAGGCAGCAGCGGATGGCAGGTGGGAGCTTGCTCGGGGCTCTGGGGGCAGTAATTCGGCCTGCTGGGCAGGAGCGTGGTCTTCCGTGTGTTTTCGCGTGGCCAGCTTGATACGGAGTGATTTGGCACATGAAAATCTTGCACGTCAGCGTGTAATTCGAGGAAAGGGCCTTAGCGCGTAAGTGTGTCTGCACATGCACGTGATTCCATTGGACCAAAGGCCCTTAGCTAGTAAGCGCGTAAGTTACATTACGCGCGCAGGTGTTTCCCTCATAGCACGTGATGACAGAGCACACGTGGAAAAACTGCACGTCCTAGTGTCATCGCGTGTAATTGGAGGAAAGCGCCCGCGTACACGCGTATCTGACGTGTACGCGTGGGCCGGTTTAAAAGCTACGTGTAGGACGCCATTTCCTTATACGTGCTTTTTGTGGAGAGCGAGTGGGTGAAATCTGTACTTCTTGTCGGTTCACACGCGATTACTTCACAGCGTTTCTAGTTCATACTCCCTGTTACCTCTGACAGCTCTTTCCTGATTTTTTGTTGGGCCTGTTTCCTCAAACAGAGTTCACTTCTCCTTTTGTCCTGTCTCCTCAGACAGCGTACAATTCTTCTTTTGCACGGGGTTGTTGCCAACGTGCACACATGCGTATTTTTCATGTTCTTTTTCCAGGCAGACGGTGAGTTCCACATGTACTTAGCAACTGTGCTTGCCCCGTGTGTCGCGTTCCCCTTCAGAGGTCATTGTAGGCTGCGTGTATTACGCGCATGCTTATTTTTGTGTTTCTGGGTGTCACAGCGTAGTGCAGGTTCATTTTTTTACGCACGTGGTCTACGAGGGGCTGCGTGCATGTTAATTTTTGATTTTGGGCTGCCTGTGCGTTGCGTGACCCGTCATCTTCCCCCAGGGGTCACAGACAGCCTTGTTAGAGCACTAGGGTATGAATTCCATCTGGTATCCTACCCCTTTGACCCCCAATTGCCCAGGACAATAGTTTACTGCAACTCCCATATGCACAACAACATCAGTGCCATGGTTGGGAGGCGACCAAGCGGTAAGGGAGGCAAAGGTGGCCGACCCTCAAAAGGTGGGCGTGGTGGGCGCGGTAGGGGACGTGGCTGGGATTTGCAGGGTGCCCCTATACCCCCATGTGTGGAGGAACAATCAGGGACACCCATGCCCCCCCCATGGTTGAGGGAAACGTGGCTGACACCATCCAAGCTCAGACCCTGTTGGCCAGCCCATTGTGACACCTGACCTGGCACAGGATGACTCCCTGGCTGACTTACAGGTCAGCAAGTCTAGGCCACATGTGGCGGTGCAAGTTGTTGTCACCAATCCACGTGGATCTGGGGCAGCTATGTCATCTGCTGCCCCAAGTATGCAGGGTGGGGAGGCTGCAGGGGCAGCTGCAGCTCCATCCGCCCCAGCTCTGACTCTCCCAGCCAGGACAGTGTCAGTCCCGGTCCATCAAACTGACGTTCCCCCTGCCAACATTACCCTGCAACCAATGCCTGCATCAAGACCTATGGTCATTGTGCATTCCCACACTCCTACTACCCAGTCCACCGGTGATTCTGCCCCCACTGACCAGAGCGGCGTAAGCCACTCTGGCTCTGCTCCACCTTTAAAGAAGAGGAAGAAGGGTTCTCTGGCACGACAGGCTGAGACCCCAGACACGGCTTCACACTCCGGTACCTCTAGGAAGCCTTGCTTTAATGATCCGTAACTTGATGCACTTGTGGGCTATGTGTCGGCACATAGCCACGAAATGCTGGTGACTGCAGGGTGCAATAACACACCTGGTCAACGTAAGGCACACCGGCAGACCATTGCCGACCGCATAAGTGCCCTTGGATTTGTGAGGCGCACAGCTGATGATTGCTACAAGCGGTGGAATGACCTGAAACGTAGAGCAAAGAACAAGCTGGTCTCAAATCAAGCCGCTACGCTGGTGACTGGCAGTGGGTCTCCACAAGAGGACAACAAACTCACTGAACATGAGTCTGTTGCTGGGGCCTTCGTTACAGAGGAACAGATCCAAGGTGTGGGAGGACTACCTGATTATGATGCATTGTCCGGTGAGTGCCCATGCATGTGTGTGTAATGCATGTGTATGTTGTTTGGGTGACGGGTTCTGATTGAGTGCCAGGTGAGGGTGTGTGTGCCTGAGTGGTATGGTTCACCCATGCGCTTCATCCAAAACATTCAGCAGCCTTGGATTTGGGAGTGACAGTATCCCTACTGCCCACATTAGTAATTTTGCACAACATTACGGCAGTTGCCCTTGAAGTGGCATCTTGCAACAACATTGTTTGTATTTTTCAGTGTTCGTTCAGGCTGATTGTTTCAATTCTCCCACTTTTGCTATGCATTCCTCAGCCCTATTGTCACATTTGTGACATGCTTCTGTCATTGATGAACCCCACATTGGCCCACATGTGTTACTTTGTTAGGTGAATGATTTGACCATTCAGGCTAATTGAGTATTGGCCTGTTCACAGGAATTTATGGGGCATGTTTGAATGTGGAACATGATAGTTCTTTCCTGTCATGTTGAAGTGCACAACCATTGATGTGTACATCGGCCTGCAATCACTGTATTTTTGTTCCCTGGATGTTTTGCAGTGTGAAGCACATGCCTATTTTGTCACACTATGTAGCATTTTTCATCTCATCATGTCCATCTCACATGGATGGCTGACAGTATTCATTCACTGACATATGGATGTACTTGTGGAATGTACCATGGCTATGGTACATGCCATCTGTGCGATGGCATGTGTCATGTATGTGTATTGGACATGCCACTCACAGGCCAATGTGTGATGGCAGTGCTACCCAGCATGCAGCAAATGTGTTGATCTTCCATCTTGGTGTCATCAGTGTCTGCCTTTTGTCTCCCCTTCCAACTCAGTGACAGTGCATGCATGGGAGGGTCATAGTCATGTGGGACATGTGTAAATCATGTACTGGTTCTGTAGCTTGTCAGGCCTATTTGTGTGCTATGGTGCTAATGCCTGTTTCCATTTTTTGTCTTTCATGTTTTTGCAGGGGATGATGCACTTGATTCTGTTGAGGTTGAGGAGATGGTGCAGACCCAGGAGGAATCTCAGGCACGACCGGGCACCAGTGGGGGACGTGTTGTGGTGGTGGGTGAGAACCCAATCTTGCTGCAGACCATTCTGTCGAGGGGTGCTTCTGAGTGCACCTCCCCAGACCTCTATTCAGGTGCTGATTCGGATGATGAGACCTATGTGCCCAGGTAAGTGTTTCTGGCAGGGATTCTGTTCTGTCCAACCCACCTGCACCAGGAGTATGACCCCTCTATGGGGATGTCAGTGTTGGTAAGTCCACCTTTGGCGGTTACGGATGCAGGGTCACACTCCACAACATCTGATCCTGTTCCTGGGCCAGCAGATCAGAGGGGGAATGCAGTCCTGCAGCCTCAGGCAGTGCAGGCACAGCAAGGAGCAGATCGCCTTGCCCCAAACAGGTGTGGTGCCCGCCGACGCGGTGGCCGTACGCCACCAGGCTTCTTCAGAACCCACACAATAGCAAAGCACTCTCTTTCGATTGTTGCCCACCTTGTTTCAGGATCCTTCAGCTTGCGGCTGATGAAGCAAACGTGGTGCTCCCTACCTTTCCCATCCAGTTGACTGAGTACTGCACCTATTCCTACATTTGAAGCATCTGTCTGCACAATGAAAGTTTGGTGGTAATCAGGAGCTCTGAGTACTGGGGCTTGGCCAAGAGCCTTTTTCAGGTTTTCAAAGGCCTGATTGCACTCCTCATTCCATCTAACCTTCTTAGGGAATTTTGGAGAGGAGATGACATTCAGAGGAGAAGCTATGGTCCCATAGTTCTCAAAGAAATTCCTGTAATAGCCGGTGAGACCTAAGAAGGCTCTCACCTGGGTCTGAGTAGTAGGTGTTGTCCAATTTTGCACAGCTTCAATCTTACTGAGCAAAGGCCTTATTTCTCCACCTCCTACCTCATGTCCAAGGTAAACTACCTTACTGTGTCCAATTTGGCATTTACTCACCTTTATGGTCAGATTGGCTCGTCCAAGAGCCTGCAAAACATCTCTTAGGTGGTCTACATGTTCTTCCCAGGAATTGCTGAACACTGCTATGTCATCCAAGTATGCCATGCAGAAGTCCTCCATCCCATTCAGAACCTGGTTTACCATCTGTTGAAATGTAGCAGGTGCATTTTTCAATCAAAAAGGCATTACCTTAAACTGGTATAAGCCAACTGGGGTAGAAAATGCAGTTTTCTCCTTGGCATGGTCTATCAGGGCTATTTGCCAATAGCCTGACGTCAAGTCAAATGTGCTGAGGAACTTGGCTGAACCAAGTCTATGCACCAACTCATCTGTTCTTGGCAAAGGGTGGGCATCAGTCTTGGTGACTGCATTAAGAGCTCTATAGTCCACACAGAATAAAAGTTCTTTAGATCCTGCCTTTGGTACTAACACAACTGGGCTAGACCATGGACTAGTAGAGGGCTCTATTACCCCGAGATCAAGCATCTTGTTGACCTCACCTTTGATGTGGGTTCTTATATTTTCTGACATTCTGTATCCTCTGCTTTTGACTGGCAGACAGTCACCAGTGAGTATGTCATGCTAGCCCCAATGGGTCAGTCCTGGTGAAAGTGAGAACAGAGGGGCAAACTGATTCAACATAGATTTGCACTCTTCTTGTTGCTCAGGTGTCAGATTTGAAGAGAGATCTACTCCTTCAATCTTTTTGTCTAAAGGTAAGCCTCTGAGGAGATCAGGAAGAGCTTCACTCTCTTCTTGTTCCTCTGATGATGCTAGAAGCAACGCTCCTACATCCGGTCTGGAGACATACGCTTTGAGTCGGTTGGTGTGGAAGACTGTTGGAGCCTCCTTGGGATTGCCCAAGCCCACCAGATAGTTGCCCTCTCCAAGTTTACCCACAACTCTGAAGGGTCCCATCCATTTGTCTTGCAAGGCCCTCTACCTTGTTGGGATCATAACGAGAAGTAGCTGGTCTTGAGTGAACTCAACCATGTTAGCCTTTTGATCATGCCAGTAATTGACCAATGCTTGTCCAGCTTTCAAGTTATCACTTGCTTCTGCCATCATGTGTGACATTCTCCTCCGGAGACCTATCACGTAGTCAGTCACTCTGACTGGCTTGGGGGAAGGAGCACTCTCCAACCCCTCCTTGATCAGGGCCAATGGACCTCTGACGGGATGACCATAGAGAAGCTCAAAGGGAGAATAACCTACTCCTTCCTGAGGGACTTCTCTATAAGCAAAGAGAAGGCATGGTAGTAGAAGATCCCACTTCCGTTTAAGGGGGTCCTCAAAAGCACCTATCATGCTCTTCATGGTTCGGTTGAACCTTTCAACCAACCCATTGGTCTGTGGGTGGTAAGCTGTTGAGAACTTGTAAGTAATTCCACAGGTTTTCCACATGGCTTTCATGTAGTGGGACATAAAGTTTGACCCCCTGTCAGAGATTACTTCCTTAGGAAACCCAACCCTGCTAAAAATACCAAGGAGGGCCTTAGCTACAGCCGGAGCTCTAACAGTCCTCAGCGGAATGGCCTCGGGATACCTAGTAGCATGGTCTATTACAACAAGTATAAACCTGTTGCCTTAGGAGGTTGGAGGATCAAGGGGACCAACAATGTCAATCCCTACTCTCTCAAATCAGACTCCCGCAAGAGGGAGAGGCACTAAAGGTGCTACATTCTTGGAGCCAACTTTACCAGAGGTCTGGCAGTTGTGGCAGCTCCTGCAGTATTTTTCTACTTCGGCCCCCATCTTCGGCCAATAAAAGTAGAGAGAGAGCCTTTCCTTAGTCTTCTTGAAACTCAAGTGACCAGCCAAAGGAATCTTGTGGGCTAACTGCAAGAAAGGTTGTCTGTTCTCTTGGGGTGCTACAAGTTGTTTGTAGTCTCCAGGTTCAGACTCTGTCGGTTCACTGTAGAAGAGGCCATCTTCCCAGTGCAACCTGTATTTCCCAGGCTCTTGCCCTTCAGCCTGAGCTTCTGCCTGGTGGCGAAGACCTTCCAGAGTTGGACATTCTCTCTGTCCCTTACTGAAGTCTGCCCTGTTGAGTCCACCTTCTGCCAGTAAAGACTGCAGCTCAGGATGGTCAACAGGATCCAGATCTCCAATGAGTTCCTGGCCTTGCATTAGCTCTTCCTCAGTGTCTAATTCTACCACACAGGGTTGTACCACCCTCTCAGCCTCAGCTGGAGGGGGAGTTACTGGTGTAACTTTGGACAACCGAGGGGAAGTCCTTGTTGGCTGCACTGAAGTGCTGGGTGCTGGTTTCTGTTTGGAAGTTTTAGGTTTCCCTTTCGCTTCCGATTTCTTTGAGACAGCAGCTGGCAAATCCAGTGGAGCAGGAGTGATATCCTTCTTCATCATCTCCTCGGGAGTACCTTTCATGGTTCTCTCCCTTGCAGGTCTGGTTAGCTCCTGTAACCGTTTACTAGGAGGTCTGGGGGTATGAGACACAACTCCAAGAGTTTTTAAATCGTTACCCAGCAGAACGCGTCCTGGTACCTCACTTTGTATGCTGACAGGTATCTTCACAGTCATGTCGTTACACTGGATGAGAACTGGTAATTGGGGAAGTATCTGCACAGGCCCTCCAGCTAACTTGGTGAGGCGTTTGGGTGCCTTAGCAACATCCTCAGCCTGAAAAAAAGATTTATCCACCACAGTTATGCTGGCCCCAGTGTCCCTAATGGCAGGAGTCTCCTGACCATTCACCTGGACACTGTCCTTATAATACTCTTTAGTATTATCTGGGATAGAATTATACGGCCTCATTACACGGAAGGCGGTAATGGTTAACGGCCACCGTTAATGGTAACGGTGACCGTTAACCATTACCGCCTTACTACGAGGTCCCTTAGCGGGTTGGTGCTTTAACGACTGCTTTTTGCAGGCGTTAAAAACCAACCCGCTAAGGGACCTCGGAGCTAATTACAGCACCGCAAAATTGCGGTGCCGTAATTAGCGCCTTCCCCATTCCCATAGAGCCCTATGGGGCAGAAATGGGAATGGGGAAGGGCAATGGCGGAAGGGGGATTTAGCGCCCCACCAACCTTGGAATGGGGCGGTAAATCCCCTTTCCGCCAAGGCGGTGCCGGTAATTTACCGGCATGGTCCAGGGTGCTAATAGCACCCTGGATCACCGCCTTCCGTGTAATGAGGCCCATAGACATCTAAATTCTGTTGTTCCCACAAACCCAGAGACACTAAAGAAACACTGGCTGAGACTCCAATGGGTTCATCAGCCAGCAGTAGAAAGTTTCCACTTGCCATTTGGACTTCCTCCTCTGGAGTGAAGGCTAAGGAGACAAGCTGGACCCCTGAAGGTTTACCCTTGCATCTGGGATCTCCTTTCACATGGTCAATAGAGCCACAAACAAAGCATTTACCGAATGCTTTCTGCAATGGTGGCTTGTTCTGGCCTCTCTCTGGTTTGGCACCAGAAGGTACACTATTCTGCCGTGGTTTTCCTTGTGGCTTACCCTTGTGGTTTTGTTTGGGGCCCTCTTTGGAATTTGAGTTATTAGAATTCTCTTTTCAGTCTTTTTTGGGCTGTTTTCCCTCATCCTTTTTCTGAGTTGCCCCAGAATCCTTATGAGTAGCCCTGTTGGCAACCCACAAGTCAGCAGCCTTAGCTAGCTTCCTGGAATCCAATTCCCGTGAATCAGCCAAGTGCTGTCTGAGCTCAGGAAAACAGGCATCATAAATAGACTCCAACCTAAAAAGATTCTTCATACCCTCATAAGTGTTCACCTTGTAACCCTTAATCCATCCCTCTAAGTTTTTCAACCCTTCACTCACCCAGGTAGCCCAGGGGGTACCATCATGCTTTTTGAGGGATCTAAACCTCTTAAGATACTGGGAAGGGGTCTTCCCAAATCTAGCTGTCAGGGCTAGTTTCACACTTTCGTACTCTTTCCTATCCTCCTCCCCCAACTCCATTACCGCATCAGTTGCAACAGGGGGGAGCCTAGAGAACAACCAGGTAAGTAGCTCATTACCTGTGATGTTCTGGAGCCCATGATTATACTCAAACAAACCCAGCCAATCCAACACATCCAACTTTGATTCATACATACCAATTAATTCCTTAGGCATCCGGGGTCTTTTGGGGCTGGAACTTCTAGAGGAGCCAGAGACACAAGCAGTTTCAACAGACAACTTTTTCATTTCTAACTCATGCTTGAGCTCCATTTCTCTGAACCTAAGAATTTGTTGCATTTCTTGGTGTTCCTGTTCAGTTTGAGCAGTCATTCTTCTGAATTCCAAGTCTATTTTCATTTTTTCTATTTCAAGGACTTGAGGACTTAGGGCCTCATTACACGGATGACGGAGAACCATGGCGCTATTAGCGCCATGGTTCATGCCGGTAAAATACCGGCACCGCCTTGGCGGAAAGAGGAATTACCGCCCCATTCCAAGGTTGGCGGGGCGGTAATTCCCCCGTCCACCATTGCCCTTCCCCATTCCCATTTTTGCCCCATAGGGCTCAATGGGAATGGGGAAGGCGCTAATTACGGTACCGCAAATTGCGGTACCGTAATTAGCTCCCTGGGTCACTTTGCGGGTTGGTTTTTAACGCCTGCAAAAAGCAGGCGTTAAATCCCCCAACCCGCAAAAGGACCTCGTAGTAAGGCGGTAAGGATTTACCGGTACCGGTATTTTACCGGTACCGGTAAATCCTTACCGCCATCCGTGTAATGAGGCCCTTTGTGTGGGACCTGCTATTGGCCCAGTAGGTACAGCTGGTAAGGCAGACAGAGGGGTAGGGGAGACAGTTTCATTAGCCTCTCCTTCCTCTTCAGCCTCTTCATCACTATCATCAGAACTTTGATTTAAATCAACACCATTACTGTCATCTACATTTGCTGGAGAAGTTGGTTCCTCTGAACCAGTACCCAGACTTTGGTTTTCCAGCAATCTTGCTATCAGTTCTACTTTCTTGCCTTTTACAGAAAGATTCTCTTGTCTACAGAGAGCTCTCAAACGCTCAGTATTTTTACCTGACAAGGACTCTTGACTGTAAACTTCCATAGTAGACATGTTTTTTGAAAGTTCCTTTTTAGTGCTAAGCTTTGTGGTTAGTTATCTTAAAGTGTTGAAAAGCACTCTAAACTGTATGCTCGATACAAATCCCACCGCTGTACACCAGTGTTAGGCAGAAACCTGTGCAGTTCCCTCTGGGACCACTGCAAAAAGTTTAAGACTACAGGAGTTTGCAGTAAACCCAATTGGTAGCAGTCTGCACCACCCAGATTTACCTGGTAGCTGTGGCTGAGCAGTCAGACTTCTCTCAAGACAAGTTAGGCAGTATTTGGAGTATACAAGATAGGGCAATTAACACAGTAGAACAAGCAGACACAGATCAGAGCTTGGGTGCAAAGATATATAATTATTTATTTAAAAACACATCTATGAAAAACACACTGGCACTAATATGGCAAACAACTTCAATCACAGTTACTATAAGTATATATCAATCCCATAACAATATTTCGACAAGTCTAGGTTCAAGACTCCACTTATTTGCAGACAGAGGCGAGTGCTTCACCTAGATGGCACTCTAATTTTCGTTAGACAGGGAGAGAAAAAGGCAGGGTAAGAAACCAACTCAGTACCAACACTTTTACGAAGCAAATGCAAGGCAAGCAAGGCAGGGTCTACTGTAGATCACAATGTTCAGAGGCCAGGCCCACTCGGAGAGAGGCAAGGCGGTATGTCCCAAAAGTATCACAGTGGAAATGCACTTCAAGTCTTTGTAGCAAAATGTCACAGAAAGGTTGGACCAGTTTTAGAACAAAAGTTAAGAAGGCCTGGAGCCAACCCAGTGGAAAGGTAAGGATTTAAGACACCTCACGCTAACCGTCACAAGGGAAGCCAGGCGGACACAGTACCTTGAAAGTGAAGAGACAGCTCCGGCGGGGGCAGTTGTTCCTGGTGGTGGATGCAAGTCGGGGCTTTGCCAGAAGAAGAGATGATCTCGTCGTAGAGGAAAGTTGAAGATCGTTGTACCACCAGGGAAGAGACCAGCCGCGTAGTGCTCAGTCACAAGGCACCACCTTTTGGTCACGGTACAGTGGTTAGTGGCTATCCGTTTGTGGGGTGCTCAGCACGGGCAATTCGACCACTAGACGTCCTGGAAGCAAAGAAAAAGCAAGGGACTGGTTGTTCCCACCAGTCAAAGGGAAGAAGACTCTGCAGCAGGGAGATCTCCTCTGTCATTGGGAAGTGGTGAGTCAGTTCAGCAGGGCTCCACCGGAGGTGTCGTCATTGCAGGTCGGCTCAGCTTTACCCTCGTCGGATTCTTAGGTCCTGTGGCGACTTCTGAAGTTCCAGTCCCAAAAGCCCTGCCTTTATGCAGAAAACCCCCATTCATTCAGCCTAGCTGTCAATCAAACATGCTAAGTGGTGAGCGGGGCGGCTCACCACTTGGGCCAATCACACCAGAGTACGACTTGAGTTGGCAAGGCAACTCAGTCCAGGGTGCCTAAAACCCCTCCCACACCCCCTGTGGTACCCAGACAGAATGGCACCACTCTGGAGGGCTTCTGTGCAGAAGCCCGCCAAAACTGGAACAAAGGCTCAACCTTTGGTTTGGAGTTACAGAGGCGAACACATACATCATTTTAAAAACCGAGTTCTGGCAGAAAATACCAACCTTTGAATTCATTTAAATTAAATAAACCGGCGGTATGTTAGAGACTAATGTGAAAAAAAGTATTAGCCTCGAACAATGGGAAGAATGCCATAGTAATATATTTGCGGTCGAATATAAAAAGTAGTATCCACTGCCACCAGCCAAAACTCGATGAGGGAGGACGGGACAGTGCCCGCTCGAACAACAGACTCAGGGGTAATCGAATTACCCCTACCAGTACATCCACAATAGGATGGTTTGTACTAGTTCTTTTAGTAAATTTAGGTCTAGTAAAGGCAATGGTGACTTTACATGCCCTGGGAGACAGTAGTCAGTCCCAGCGTATGGAGTCTATGGTGGGGGTCACCTAGGACACCCCCGTGTTACGGAACGGAGGGTGCTGTGTAACACACATAGCAAAACACATGAGACCCTACGGAGTAAAAGACCCCATAGCCCACAGAACACATTAGCATTCAAAGAAATACCACAAATCATGTCCAAAAGTGGGTGGAAACGAGTCTCACTCTTAGCAGGATGAAAAAATCAAACTCCAGAAATCCAGCAAAGCTGCTGGGGGACTCACTAGGTTAGGAAATTCAGCTTAAACAGAGAATTCTCCCTAACAACTCTACGCCAATGGATATCAATAGAGTCCCAGGGCCACAGGGAAGCCCTGAGGGTAGAACCCCATCACCTCAGGGAGACTCTTGTTGCCCTTGAGGCTTCCACTAACTTGAGGACAGAACAGCGGCTGGAGCGGCTCACACGTTCGCTCTCAGCTGAGATGCAGGCCACTCGGGATATCTGGACTATAATCCTCCAGAACGAGACCTCCCACACTCGCATGCTTGCTGCCATGGAGGACCATACTAGGGCTTTGCATGGGCTGCCTCCCATAGCACCACCACCTCCTGTGGCAGCACCACCTCCTGTGGCAACACCACCTCCTGTGGCAGCAGCAGAGGTTGATGAGAGCAACAGCAGCAGTTCTCCCACAATGGCATAGCCGTGCAGGCCATGAGCCCATGGAGGTGTTTTTTTTTTCCCAACATCCACACAGGTGGCACCCTGTCCTAGGACCTCCTGGGTGGCCTCCCCCCCCCCTCGACCCCCACATGGCCATTTTTTAATTTTATTTTTTATTTATTTATTTATTTTTACAGTGTGTTGCCTTGTGTAGCTCCCGTGGGCATCCACTGTATTCCGGCTGGGCACATGCAGGCTTGTCTTGAGTTTGGGTTAGATGCTTGGGTTCGTGAGACACACACCCCTCCTGCTTCCCGTTTCCATGGGCTTGTAAAGGGTGTGCCCAAGTGACAGTGACTTACACGGTGATGTAGGACTCCCATGAGCTCTGTGGGCAGTCTGTAGTCAATACTGTGTATACATTCCTAGTGGATATTGTTGTTGAATTGTACACTGCATGGTGTATTGCTATGTCCTTGTGCATCCATGTCTTTCTCCTAATTTGCAGGTTAACTCCTCATGTCTTCACAAGGCAGTCTACTTTGGAGATGGAGTTCATGTTGTAAGCAGTGCACTTAGACATTTGTGTGGCAGCAGCACTGTACAGTTGGAAGTGGCCGATGTGCTAGCATAATCAGGTTGTAAGACTACCACTACTTTAACTTAGTACTGTCATGTTTATGCTATGTTTGAGGTTGTATAGCTGCATTGTATTGTTGGTAAGTATTTGGTCATGTGTGTTGTTAGTTCTACATTACTGGAAGCACATTGTGTGTGGGCAGTTTCCATTAGGGACACCGTACTTTGACACTTGTGTCATGTTTTGGGGATTGCTTTGTTTGCTCTCACATAGCATGACATGCCATGGTGTGTTGGGTGGCGGTGCTGGGGAGGGGTTGGGTGACATGGCACTTTTGCCATGTTGTATTTTGCAAGGGGGTCATTATTTTTCGCAGCATAGAAGTGTGTCTTTTGATGACACAGCATTGGTGGTGTTTGTGTAGGTAGGGATGCACACAATGTAACACTTCCAGGTGACCTATCTTAGGCTGGTATGGTTGTGACAGTTGACTGTCCCTTATGTCATCATCATTGATTGTCAGCTGGTATGTGCCAGGGCTGTGTGCACTCTACAGGGGTGTGATTTTAGGTAAAGTAATTAGCCACCAGCTGCATACGGGCTGCCTCACCCTGTGCCCTTTCCCCTCCCATGCGCAGCGGACGTGCATGTGGTTGGGGATGTGAGGGCACCACCATGTCCACGGGCAGACCCCGGCGTGTTGCAACGTTGTGCAGGACACATGCTGCCACTATGATCCTGCACACTACTGGGGGAGCGTATAACAGCTGCCCGCCAGAACGGTCAAGGGAGCGAAAGCGTAACTTGAGCACTCCGAATGTGCGCTTCACTATGCCCCGGGTTGCAATGTGGGCTGTGTTGTATCTTACCTCGGGTGGCATGGTGGGGTTCCGAATTGGCGTCATCATGTGGGTGCTAAGAGGGTAGGCACTGTCCCCTGGGGAGGTGATGATGGGTATCATTAGTGGGGTTGTGACATTACTCAGTATCTGACATGCATGCATGTGGTGTGGCATTTATACTCACCGAGCAGCCATGTATCGCCATGCCGCCCAGCTTCTAGGTCCCGGTGTAGGGTTGACATTCTGTAAATAAAACTGTTGTGGGTGGACCCTGGATAGTTGGCATATACTGAGGTGATGATTCCCTTGGCATCACATACTACCTGGACATTGATGGAATGCCAGTGCTTGCGGTTTCTATAGACGTGCTCAGATGCCCTTGGAGGACGTAGAGCCACATGGGTGCAGTCAATGGCACCTAGCACTTTGGGGAAGTGTGCCACCCTGTAAAAATCCTGGACGACAGCTTGCCTTTCTGCAGGTGTTCTGGGGAGGTATATGTGCCTGCAGACTGATGGGTGTGCAGTCATGATGGCCAAGACCTGGTGTAGGCAGCGTGACTGCGTGGCCTGTGACACCCCACCCACTATGGCACTTGTCCGCTGAAATGATCCAGTGGCCAAGAAGTGCAGTACATTGAGGACCTTATGCAGGGGGCTGAGTGCTTGGGAGCACAGGGTGGGTGATGTGAGGTCATCCTCCCACTTACTGACCAGGTCGAGTATTATGTGAGGTGGAAACCTGTACCTCCCATACACCTGGTCATCAGGCATCCCAAAAAGGCTGGTTCTGGGTGTGAAAATTCTGGGCCTGACTATCCTCCTTCTGTGGTATCCCACGACCGCTGCTGCTAGGAACTGAATATTCATCCTGGCGTCTGTGCTTGTTTGTTGATTGCGCGCACTTTTATGCTGCGCGGGTCCACGTACGTCTGCTTCCTGCTGGAGTACATGTTTCCTGATTAGCGCGTCTTTTTTGGCGCACGCCTTAGCCCCGTTCGATTCCATGAATACGTGTTTTGAACGTGCGTGTGGGCGTTCCGCGCACTTGCCTCCTGTACTTCCCCGTGATGCCCACATTTTCACGAGTTGTTCCCCATTCCGCGTGTCACGCCCCCTGTTCCTCCTTCTTTTGTTGTGTGCGCCACGCTATGTGCGATTTCGCTGTGCGCGTAGCGCACGCTGTTTGGAGACGTGTGCGCCAGCGTGCGCCACGCAGAATTTTGGCGCACATCCTGGGATTTACACGTGCACGTCTTCCATGAATCACTGTTTGCAGGTTTCGCTGCGATTTTCGCACTGGTACTGCGATACGCACGCTTTCGCACGCTTGCGCTGAAAATTTCAGCGCACATTAATTCCATGAATCGGCCTCGTTATATTTAACAACCTAAAAATAACATTTCTTTTACTTTACAGTTGAAGGAAATATGTCCCTATGCTCCAAACTTTTATTTCTGGAATGGGCATTCACATTTCCAATACGTCCCTACTTTAAAACAATTATATTGGCAGTACTTTGCTCGCAAATGTACCTTTTTAAGCATACAAATGCCTTATATTTTAGAAGACAGTACAAACAAGATGAATGCAATTATTGGATATGTTTAAGTTAACTATTTCTTACACAGATGTTATAGGCTTGTTGTCTATCAAGCTTTTAGATGGTGGATTTATGGAAGACTTGGATTCCGTGTTTGATGACAAATACCTGTTGTGTGGTTCAAGCCATTTGTGAGAAATTCCCCAGTGACTCTGAACAATACAAGGGATTTATACAGACAGTAGCTCAACCACAGCAGTACAATTTGTAGTTTGTTAATGCCATCAACCTTAACTTTAAAAAGTGTCTTTTTACAAAAAATATGTATTTTTCTTTTATTCCTTTGTAACTTTGTAAAACGTGTGGTTTCACCCTAAGTAACCCAGGGCAATGCAGACTAGGACCCCTTGCTCACTGTGTCTTAGAGAGGCACAGCTTCACCTCACTGATGAGGCCCCACTAGGCCGAAACATGTGTCTGTGGTTTCTGATCACACTCTTGTTGAGAGGAGATTTCCCTAGCATTTTGGTCCTGGACGTCCCTTGTGGGGGGGACAAAGACTGATATGCGCATGTATATTTCTCCTCTGTGAAGGGTGCAGTGAGCTAAAACGTAGTTTTAGGACCTCCTGAATGGAAGAAATTCCATAGAATAGGGTATTTGACCCATGTTTGTTTTCAGTAGAGGGGTTACCACACTCCTTTGTAACTTTATTGAAAATGTATGTATATAATATGTGTACATTGTATTTGATTAAAAATATTTATTTTGAGTAAGGGTTCATTTGAAGTTTGCATGTCTCAAACTGTCACCATCAGTATACAACAAGGCACAAACGCTACAGTCAAAATTAAATAAAGTACTTGCAGTGACAAACTAAATAAAATAAATGAGGTAATATGAAAAGTCATTAAAATTAAATTGTAAGTCATGTATGCTATACCATGAAAGATCATGACAGATCGCTGTCCTTTAACAAGGTCCCTGGCATATTGCACTACTTTCATCATTATCCATCCGCCATCCTATTAGAAAGTTGGATAAACGCATACTATCCCTACCCTGATGAGGATTTCCGTGCCTAAAATAAACCAAAGGAAACTCAATAACAAAGGATATCAGTACCTCACACTTATACATGTGATAAATAAATAAGGAAATGCATGGCAGTTCAAAGATAGCAACATAATATGGTATGATAATTGAATTTGTAATATAACTACATTCTCTCCTTATAACCTGGGAAATTCCCCTTCCCCAGATTTAAGCAGGATTCTGCTGCACAGTTCCAAAACGAAAGTAAAGAAATCCTGATTTGCACCAAAGTTCCAGCAGAGTTCTGCAAATTCAACTTGTCAACAGAAAGTTCCAACCATCCAGTGTTTCAACAAAGAAAGGCTCTTCCTCTTCCTTGAACAAGTATATGATTATCCTCATCGGATAAAGGACATTTTCTCATTTCATCAATAGAAACAATAATTGACTTGGTCAGAATGATTTACCACAATTGATACATTATATAGAAATATAACTTCTTTGCAACAGATTTACAGTTCTTCCTTCGGCACCACGAACAACATAAATTGTCTTTGTCAGTATTACTTCATACCATTTCATCAACTTCTACCTGGTTTCCTTCCATGCCAGGCCTACCCCTTCAAAGGTTTGCCATCCGGCTATACTTCCCTGCTCGGACAGCATTTCACAATAACAAGTGCCTTTTATGGTTAAGATCACCTGAAAAGAAGTTCACAACTGCCTCACAGTTGTTCATCTTTAAACTTTTAACAACTCTTCAAGGAAAACAAGGTTCACATTGGTGCTCTTTAATACTCTTCTTTAAATAATGCTCTTCTCTTTCTGAATACCTTTTTCCCGAAGGGCCGCACTTTTGCCACTTGCCACTCTTGTTTCCCCACTGCACAAGTAACCAAATAGTGACAAGGCTAGGGTCTTATTCTGTGTCTCCCTTGGCTTTGGCAATGTGAGTTTATACCAGATTTTGCCATATGTTGTACAAATTATGGGCAACAAGTTTCACAGCTCGTGGATTATTCATCAGTCCCCTTCTGCCGTTGGCAATATCTGCTGGATTGTATTTGCCTTGATTTTAGTTTCTCTTGGCTTTGGAAATGGTTGTAAGTATTAGTTCTTAACAATATTGCCCCATCTGGTTGCTGGATATTCCACAAATTCACACGTTTAAGGTTAAAATCATTTGGTTTTGTTATATAAGACTTTTGCTGCTTTTCAATAGTTCAGAATTCAAAATTACTTTTAGAACCACTTTCACCCACGCAGGTGTGCTGCTTTTGCTGCGTTTGAATAGTTTGTTATTCAAAATCATTTTTAGAGCCACTTTCACTCATACGAAAATGCTGCTTACTTGATGAATGCCTGCCTTGAACATGCAAGCATAAGCGGAGCGCTGCAGGGTCACTCCCGGCATGTGAACACAACGGGTAAGGCATGCGCTTCCGATCCCCTCGCTGCTCCAAGTAATTCTTCTTCTCTGGCTCCACGTGAACTGGCAAACTGCTTCTCTTAGTCTACCATCCCCCATGTCACCTGCAACAGGAGCCCCTTTTGACAGTGACAGCCTCAAGGCCCGCAAGTGCATGCCAGCCACCAGAGATAGCCTCCTCGAAAGCAAAGTTTCTCTCGCTTTCACTTCCCGCTGTGAAGCCTCTGCAGAACAGGTCACCATAGGGCAGGCTTCCCTCTTGTATGCCTCCCATTGCGCAACCTCTGCTCTTCAGGTTTCAGGAGACACAGACCCTCTCAGGACCTGCAGCTGATATCTGCCGAAAGGTGGTCCCAGCGTCTTCTCCTCCTCCAACTGCTGCCTTGGCCGCCAGAACAAATCGCATTGCTTCTGCTTCTTGCTCTCTGTAATGGCATGCACCCGAGGGGCCTTTTGACCCTCTTAGTCTCCCTCAGGTATGGGTCATCTGAGTTAACAATCTGACCACTGCTGCAACATTGTACTTTTTCAGCCCTCTTCTTCGTCCCAGTAATTAGGGAATTATGGAACTTGAAGGTTCCAAGGGAAAAGGTAGTTTTTCTTACTTTTCTGTTTTACCATAAGCCATTAGAAGGGTGGGATTTCGAGGAAAGTCATTACTCACAAATGCCTATCCCTGTCAGCGCCCCAATACCTTTCTGACAAATTCTTAAGAGAGTGCTCCACTAGACCTACCAGAGCCCCATATTTACACCAATTGAACATGCCCAAGTTTAACCTTAAAACAGCTGGTGGAGCAAGCTTCCCTGTGCTAGCAGCAAAGTGCTGGAACTCACTTCCCACAGATATTAGAGCTGAGTCTTCCTTTTGGTGTTTTAGAGCCGATGGGAAGGATTTGCTCTTCACCGAGCAAGGATAATCCTCTACTTCTCAGACTCGTCTTCTCTGTAGCCAATATAGAATGGCTTGCCTGATCCATTTAATGTATCTGTAATACTTGTGTTGACTTCCTGCTTTGCCCACTATGTAACCTGGTCTTCACATTGTATCTATACTCTTCACTTGTAACTATTTGCTCTTATTGTATGTTTAACCTGTTTTATGTTCTAAGCTGAATGCGCCCAGATACCTCAGAGTTAGGCTGTGCTATACAAGTAAATAAACTAATTTAAACTAAACTAAACTAAATTAAACTAAACTAAACTAAACTAAACTAAACTAAACTAAACTAAACTAAACAAGGGGGTTTCCCATTCCAGCTGAGCTGCCGTCGCCCTCATGTGATCATCTGGCAGAACACCACCCACAGGGTCGGGATCAGAAAGCGTCTGCCTAGCCCTGGCCACATGAGAAGGGTCCCAGGTCAGCTATCTGGGGGATTCATTGCTGATTCATCACAAATCCTTCCCCTAATGTTGCTGTTTTTTTCAGCCTCTATTGGGAATCGCAAAAGGAAATCAACATTGCCTTGTTCTTTTCCTTTACGATGCTCAACAGAGAAACAATAGGGCTGTAGATCTAGAAACCAGCGCATGACTCTAGCATTGGTATCTTTCTTTAAACTTGACCATTTAAGGGGAGCATGATCAGTAAATAATCTGAACTTTCTACCTGTTAAATAGTACTTCAAGTATGTTACGGCCCATTTGATGGCAAGGTCATTCAATTCTAGAGTAGCGCATTTATTTTCATGGGCAAACAGTTTCCTACTAATATAGAGGATAGGATTTTCTAAACCATCACGGCTTTGAGATAATACTGCCCCAAGACCAAAATATGAGGCATTAGTCTGTGAAAATGAATTGTCTCTTGAAATCTGCTACCTTCAGAATAGGCACGCTACACAATGGGCTTCATGACAAGTTTGCTGGTCTTGAAATAAGGGCACCCTTATTTCCAGACCGGTAAACTACGGCTTGCCTGCCAGAGCAGCTGTGCACGACAGGTCAGGCCCTGCCTGGCGCAGCGGTCACGGTACGCAAACATGTCACAGAAGCACTGGCACTGTTAACAATGGTGCCGGTGCTTCCATGTATCCAACCCATAGAGTCCTACTGGACTCTATGCGAATGGGAATTAACAAAATTACTGGCACCTGTCTTCCCAGCCACCAGACCCGTAATGAGCCGGTGGCGCCTGGAAGTCAGGCGCCAGTAAATCTTTACAAGTCCGGTGGCAACATGCCGGTAGTACCAGCAGGGTTACCGCCAGACCCGTAATGAGGCCCAATATATGTTTCAATTGATCAAAACAACACTTTTGGTCTTCCGGCCGCCATATACGGTTATGTGGTTCTGTGTTTTTAAGTTTATCAGTGAGGGGAGAAGAAACAAAAGAACCATTTTGAATAAACCTAAGGCTTAAGAAAAATCTCATATTCCTTTTTAGTATTTAGGGATGGAGTTTCCAGAACAGATTTAACTTTGTCAGTCTGAGGTTGAATTAATCAATTTCCTACAAAGAACCCCAAATATTTTACAGCAGATCTAGCCAGGTGACATTTCTATGGGTTGACCCTGAGTCTGGCTTTTCTTAATGCCTGTCTCTCTTGATAAAAATGTGCATGCTCAGGCCAGGTTTTACTATGGAGAAGATGTTGTCAATACAGGCCCGACAGAATGATGAAAAAGGGCCCTCATGCAACCCAAAAGTTAACAATTTAAATTGGAATAACCCAAGGGAGGTGGAAAAAGCGGTCTTGGGTTTATCACCTGGATTGACTGGAAAATGCAGCACACCATAACCCCGTACCAGCCTGAAACCAGATGGCACAGCCGACCACTCATGAAGGCCATGCATTAAGGCTACAGATGCTCTCTGCAGCTCCACTGTGAATTGGATCTGCATTGAGATCACTGAACACTATGTAGCAACGGGAAACACTGCGGTGCAAGAGAAGGAACCCCTGCCAAGATGGCCACCCCTGACACATCCATCAACCAGTGTGTCTCATGGCTCGGAGGAAGTCATAGACGATTGGCCTGCTGCACACCATAGCCCAACGCCAGCCCGAAGCTGGATGGCAGAGCCGGCCACTCATGAAAGCAGTGAATTAAGGCTACAGATGTCCTCTGCAGTTCTCTGCTGCTCGTCGCTTCAGATGCTGGATCTGCAAAAACCTATCGACCTTCGAGTGGAAAGGATGAACTCGCCAGAGAAAACCCTCAGCTGCCCGGTGGCGACACGCATCATGATGGCAACCCGAACCTAAGCAGTGGGAATCATGTGACTCCGCAATTATTGCAAGGTAAGCACACATTTGGCTCTTATTGCAATGCTGCTACATGCTCCAATCTTGATACCTGCCTACAATCAGTCCCAAGCATGATAACTAACGTAATGCCTCCTGGTTATCACCCAGACATTGCATCTCCTTCCTTTGGCAAACACCCTAATCACCACCCTGTTTCCACGCTGCACATAGCTAAGGCACAAGCTCAACACCATACACCACCGTTCTGCCAGTCTCTTGCAACTACACCTCCCCTAACTCCTTGCAGTCTATCTAGACTTGCCAACAGTAGCTGAACCCTGCCAGTGGTAGCACCCACATATCGGCTCAGAGCGGAGTCCCTTTCGGTGTGTCACATTGCCTTCAACACAAGCAGCAAGTAGCCCAGGGTACACGCTACCTATAGCTACACAACACCCCTGGCACATCCACCTCACAACCCCATTGATCACATACACACCACCCATCACTTCACATAATGATCGACTCTTAAGTAGATCACCTCATGTGTTCTACACATATGTTCAGCCCACCCTTATCAGAAACATCAGCCTCTAATGCAGCCCGCCCTGCAAGACACATTCCAAAACACACTTATCCCGCTAGCAGACCCTGGATTGGTCTACCTACACCAACCATCATCAATAAGCGTATACACATTATATTTCCAACCACACCTACAACACACAAATATACCACTGAGGCCCATAACCCCCAGAATGCCCATCTAAAAGGAGCTCTGATCAATGCCAGATCAGCACCAGCCGATGCCCTGGACGTCCAAGATCTCATTGTATCACGTGACCTGGACCTCCTAGCCCTCACAGAGACTTGGCTACAATGAGCCTACAACCCCTCTCTATCCCTTGCCATTCCCCCTGGATTTACTATCCTAAGAGCAGACAGGCAGGCATCCAGGGAAGGCAGGGTAGCCATAATATACAGCGAAACCCTGAACATCAGAGTGCCCATCTAAATTAAAGGGTAACTGTTACCTGCTCTCCTTAAAATTTACCACCTCTCACACAAGTGCTATATTACTGAACTTAGTATAAAGACCACCAGGACCTGTGGTCACCTTCGAGTAGGACCTCCTTCACCTACTTAATACCATCTCAAACCAGCTTCTAAAGTTATTCTCCTAGGAGAAATTAACTTGGGCGTGAATGACCCTACTGACCGTAACACCACTTTTCTAGTGAATGCACTAAAGGCACTAGGCTTCAGATTTCGCATAAACACTCCCACCCATGCTAAGGGCCGTACCTTGGATTGGCTAGGTGACCTAAACTGTAACATTAACATTACTGATGTAGTACCCTGCCCCTGGTCGGACCACTTTATCGTAAACTTCAACATCCCACTATCCCGGGACAACCGTCCTATCTGGACGCTTATGCCCCTGCTTGGGCTAGAGGTTCTCACGAAATCCCCAGAGACAGTATACTGCCACTGCTATCCAACCTCAACCCAGCTCACCTAGCAACCTGGGCTGATAACCCGGTGGCGTTGGTGGAACTCTACCGAAAGACAATGCAGTCAGCAGTGGATACGTCATCCCTCTAGTTCCACGTAAGGCTAAAGTGCTCTCCCATGCCAACCCCTGGTTCACTGACAACCTCTGAAATCTGAGAGCGTTGAAACACCAGGCAGAAGCAGCCTGGACAAAACACCAAACAGATTCACTCCTGGCCCAATTTAAGTCCTCAGCTCGGACTTAAAAACTAGCTATAACCCAGGCCAAAGCTACCGTCTACTATGAAAGAATTGCAAATGCAAACTCTAACGCCAAGGAGCTATTCATTATCCTGAAGGTACTAGAAGCCCCAGCACCAGCCCTCTCGGGTATCATCAAGGAAGAAACCTGGTGTGCAAATATTCAAGAAGCCATTTAAAAGAAGCCCATAAACGCTGACACCAGAGGAAATACACCCCGCTAGAGAAGAATGGCCCAAGTCGATCTCGTAAGGATAAGTCATTTTAATCTCATGCGCAGATGAGAGCAACAGCAAAGAACTCTGCTGCCAAGAAGGTTTTTCCAAAAAGAGGTACAAGCAGAAACATTTAAGGCAAAACATCATCATAATGATGCAATACATATAGAACACACCCATGTGGCTGATTGGATGGAGCCTATACAAGTGCTGCCTTTATCCATATAGGATGGTCCCAGTCCATCCGTCTTCCATCACATGGGCACTGCGGGAAACATATTCTTCTGAAGGTCAGAAAACAAATTAACTGGACTCCTACTATCCAGCTTGTTCATCACTCATATTATATACTTGGCAGGCTTCAGAATAGACACAGTAGGTTCCTGGGCACTTTAACAGTCACCCACACATTTCACTCACTCCCTTTGTGCCATCTGACTCCAAGGTCTCCACCCTCATTTGAACTATAATGTATCCCTCCCAGCACCTCGCATACAAATGACACGATCGTCGCTGCAACAATACATCCTGTCCATCCTCTTTGAAAATTTCAGGACTTGTTACTTTGACGTTGATGGTAAAGGGCACCTGGTGTCATGGAATTCGGGGATCTTAGGGTTTAGTCAATTATATGGGCTAGAAACTCGATGTCACTTGAGAATGGGCCAGATCGTTCTTTGGGCAAAGTGAGATAACATGGCAGCTAGGCGCTGACTTCTAATTGCGGCCTTGTAGGTCACATTCCTTTTGGGTGAAAGACACATCTGCGCAATACTTTCAAGAACAATGGACAGTGTGGTGGGTGGAGGTGTGAACTGTCCTCATGGGAGCTTGGGCACGACTGGATATTTCTGTGGCCTCCTGGATTTTGGCCTAGTGCATGTATTGCCACTTTTACCGTGCTAAAAGTGCAAGCCTTCGCTTCTACCTAGGAATATTAATATCTATGCAAAGTAACGATGTCACCCGCGCCTTTGGCCGCACCATATGAATATGCTATAATTGATGATATTACTATGGGGTTCTACTGGATGGGAAACCGCCCCTTTCACTGACCCCCTTGCCCCGGGTTCATTACAGTGCCTCAAATGCATGTTGCCTTACTTTGAAGAACCTGGGGGTTGGGGCTGTCTCCTTCCCAACACCCTTCTAAAGAAAGTCACCACACTTCAGGAAAAAATTGTGCTCAAACAATCATCTATTAAGAGCCCTCCTGTCATACTACGACCTTCCTCTAACAAATACAAAGCCGCCTTCCACTTCCACCAGATCTCTGAAACTGAAGTAATCACTATCCTCACCAATCTTAAACCCTCCAGATGTAAAGGGGACATATGTCTGCACTGATGCCCTTAGCTTCATCAATGCCTCCTTGCTCTCTAGCACAGTTCCTACCGTACTAAAGGAAGTATGGGTCCTACCCCTCCTAAAAAACCATCGCTAGACCCAACTTCACCCAGCAAAGTTTGACCAATTACAACAGTCCTTTTCTTGCTCAAAATCTTAGATAGCAAATGCAGCACTATCTAGAATCGGATTAAAACCAAAGTCTGCGCCAATCGGTTTTAGACCAGGTCATGGTACATGATCTTCCTTGCTGGATCTAAAAAATCAACTCCTTCTTCTATTACATCTCTCCATGGCCTTTGACTTGGTTGACCATAAAACTCCTTGCACCCACCTAGTCTCTGCAGCCAACTTCTCACAGGAAGCCACTGCATGGGTAGCCTCTTTCCTTGCCAACAGTACAATAAGAGTCTTCTCAGAAGTCACCTGTGCCGCCTTCCCCTATCTCATGTGGGGTGCCCCAAGGCTCATTTGTGTGTCTCCCACACTATTAAATACCCTCTCGCCCTGAACTCAATCTACTCAGTTATCCAGGCCTGGATGGCATCCGATTGTTAAGGCCTATGCCTTAACAATGAAAAGGCAGAGATAGTCATGGTCAGACCCCCATCAGTCTTAACCTTGAATCCCAATATGCAAACTTCAACATAGACAATCTCTTGATAGCAGTCTACACTTTTATAAAGATCCTAGGGGTCTACCTGGACTACCTGGACTCCTCACTCTCCATGACACAATAGGTCAGCGCCATCGCAACATCAGCCGCTTACACGATAGAGCTTATAAATGCTGCCAGGCCTTTCCTTCTCCCTCCCAACTTCTTCCCTATAGTGAGAGCCGTCATCAGAGCCAGACTGGATTACTGTAATGTCCTCTTTGCTGGCACATAAACACAAACATTCACAAACTACAAGTAATCCAGAACAATGCCATCCAAGCGGCCCTCAACATCCCTAAAAGGGATCACACAACTGAGGCAAGAAGGAAGGCCCACTGGCTGCCCATCAAGGAGAGGATCATCTTCAAAACACTTTCTATCATGCACTGATGCCTCTCCAACTCGACTCCAGCCTACCTTTCTCCTTGTCAAAGCCCAGTCCACCAGACCTACCAGGAGGGCCTATGTCCACAGACCTGTCCTACCCAGATATAAGCAGGTAAAAAGTGGAGGCGCTAGCTTCCTCACAGTAGCCACTCTTCAATGGAACGCACTCCCACCTTATTTGAGGGCAGAACAATCATATTGGGCCTTCAGAAAATCCTTGAAAAAGTGTCTCTTCACCTACGGCCCAAATCTCTGTTTGTTTTTTCTTCTGTTCAGTAATGTAAGAGTACCTGGTTGTAACAGTGCCTCAATGCCCTTGGGTTTTGTGCGCTTAATGAATGTAAACATAAATACATAAATAAACTGCCAATAACCTTTAGTTAGGTCAATAGTTTAAAGGTACACAACATCCCCTAACCTGCTAATCAAGTCATATTTGTATTTTTATTTTATTTATTTATATAGCGCACCTGTCCCAGGGGCATCCAGGCGCATTACTTGGGTTACCTAGCAGAGATACAAGCATAAACAGTAGGGATAAAATACAATGGTGGAAAGAGCAGGAATTTACAGTTATGTACAGGAACACTATCACGTGATCGTAGACCAGAGGCAGCTATTGAACAATTATACAAATATATACATAAGCAGCCTTACACAGTAGGAGAGGCATACTGGTAGTGGCTAACGTGCCATTTAATACATGGGCAGATCTTGTGCGGTCAGCCAAGCTTTGGCTTTGGTCTTGAAGGCAAGGAACGAGGGTTGGATAGCCTATAGCATTGGATAGCTGTCAAACTGTGACACTTCATTAACTTTCCTGAAATCAATACAGAATCTCCTGGAATTGTCTGTTTTGGCAAATAGTACAATAGGGGAAGACCAGGGACTTTGTGATGGTTAAATAATGTCTGCTTTTAACAAAGCCTCTATTTCCTCCAAGGATGATTTGCATTCTGCTCTCAGGGATTCTATAGGGTTTTTGATTAAATACTTGTCCGGGAGGAGTACATATGGAATGCTACACTCCTTTAACTCTTCCCGGTTCAGTTCTAAACACATCAAATAATTGCTGTAGAAGATCTTATAGATCTTGTTTATGATTCTGAGATACCTCAGGAGAGATTAAATGTTTAGCTTCACTCTCTTCAGATAATAAGCTTGTTAACATGACCAAAGTATTTCCCTCTGGGTCTTCCCTCCATTCTTTAAGAAGGTTGACATGATAAATATGGGTTTTAATTTTCCAGTCAGATTAAGAGATTTTATAATTATAAGGTCCCGTTTGTTCCAGGATTTCATATGGCCCATGTCATCTAGAAAGCATCTTATTTCTTGAAGGAGAACCTTCTTATGCAAATACGAACACCAGAATTTAGATGCACTCAGATCAAACCTGGTTAAATAATAGAAATTCTCCAAGTAAAATACCTGGTGCAAACTGTCCATGAATAGCGTAAACCACAGACTAAGGATATATAGAGAAAAATAATTCAATTTACTCTCAAATGTTTAATCAAAATTAATATGCCATGTATTAATATTAATATAAAAAATGAACACAGTTTAAACATTACAGGTATGTTTAAAGAAGAACCAAAAACACTTTTTGACCCATGGAAACATAACTCATTACTGCCTTCTTATTATAACATTCTTTCTGAAGTTCTTGAGCTTGTGTCATATTATTTTGTACTATATCCCTAACTATGGTCATATATTCTTTAAGTATTTGGGCAGTTTGTGGCAATGGAATAGCAGCCCTTCCCTTTCTTCCCAGGCGTCACGTAATATGTTCAACACATCCCTGGGTTCCTTTCCATATAACAGTTCAAAGGGAGAAACTCCAGTAGATGACTGAAGAGTTTTTCTAATAGCATAGAGGGCCCATGGTGTCATAATATCTTAATGTTTACCATCTGCCTCAACTAGTTTCTTTAAGATGTGTTTCAGAGTTTTTTTTAAATCTTTCAACTAGTCCATTGGTCTGGGGATGATAAATGGAAGTTCGCAGAGTTTTAATCTGAAGGATATGTTTTACCTCAGCCGCAGGTTTGCTCATAAACATAGATCCTTGATCTGTCTGAATTTCTTTTGGCAATCCAGATTGAGAAAAAAATGGAAGTGAATGTTTCCAGATCTGCTGTGAAGTATTGATGCATATGTGGAATGCTTCAGGGTAACGGGTTGCATAGTCTAAAATGACTAATATATATCTATTACTGTTATGCTCACCTTGTCTCTGAGGGAGCGTGGGTGCTGTCTGGTCTGCTCTGCGGCTATTTTTCTTCACACTGGTTCACTGGTATGACGATGGTGGTGTGGGAACTGTTAGTTCCGCTCCTAAGGGAACAAGGAAAGGAGATTTGGTGAATGAAGGGTCCCTTATATCTGCTCCCCCCTTCATTTTCCAGGTGCTCGCTCCCTCACTGGGGAACATGTTGGTGGCTCATCTCTTGATTTGAGTGTTGTTGCTGAGGCCCAAGTTACTTCACTGGACCTTTATGGAGTTTAATGTCCCTTTCAGGGTTCAAATCCTGGTATAAAGCAGCGATAAAGTTAGCCAATCCGAGCACACTCTGGCCCTCTTTCACGGATGTTGGAGAGGGCCCGTTGAGAATGGTATCCACTTTTTGCGTGTATCCATCTGAACGCCACGTGGGGTGAGGATGAAGCCTAGGAACTCAACTTCCTTTACGTGGAAGAAACATTTTTCCAGTTTGGCATATAGCTGATGTTGTCGTAGCTTCTCCAGTACAGCACAGACGTGGGTGACATGCTCTTCCTCTGTGGCTGAGTACATTAAGATGTCGTCGATGTATACAAGTGCACAGACATCGAGTAGCTCTCAGAGTACATCATTCATGAAGAATTGGAATGCTGCAGGGGCATTACAGAGCCCAAAGGGCATGACCTGGTATTCATAGAGACCATTCTTTGTGCGAAAGGCGGTCTTCCATTCGTCTCCCTTTTTTACCCGTAACAGATGGTAGGCTCCCCTGAGGTCAAATTTGGTGTAAATCTGCCCGTCTTGACTTGGTCCGAGAGTTCCGGAATGAGTGGTAAGGGGTATTGGTTCTTTACAGTTATCTAGTTCAGTGAGTGTTAATCGATACAAGTTCTTAGGTCCCCCTCCTTCTTGGGCATGAAGAAAAGTGGTGACACTGTAGGTGACTTGGATGGACATATGAAGCATTATCCAGATATTGGTCGAGGTACGCTCTCAAGTGTAGGTTTTCCTGTTCGGTCAGAGCATATACCCGGGTACAGGGAACTTGAACCCCAGGTATAAGATCTATCTGGCAGTCGTAAGGCCTGTGTGGAGGTCACATATTTCCCTGTATCTTTTGAAAGACATCCTAGTAGTCCGCATATTCCGGTAGTAGTGCTCCCGTTAACCCAAATATGGTCTCTTCCTTCGGCACCATTCTCATTGGTCTTCCAGAGAGGGATTTCCCCTTATAACAGGTGTTAATGCAGTCTTTGGAGAAGGTCAGAAATCAGGCGCGCCAGTCGATCATAGGATTGTGAGCCTCCAACCAGGGCATCCCAGGATCATTTGGAAATGTGGGGCTCCGATAAGATCGAAGGTGATGCCTTCCTGATGGCTGGCTGTCCTGGCACAGAAGCATGAGTTTTTTTGGTGTAGTGTGTCACTGGACCTGAGGACAACTGGGTGCCATCGACTGCTTTGAAGTTTTCTGACCCGCTTCTGCCGGAGGGGAAGCCCTATCCTATTTGACAGGTCTTGGTCAATATAATTGCCAACGGCTCCACTGTCCACATACTCCTCCAAGGCGTGCATCTTAGAGTGCATCTTAGATGGCTGGTTTTGGCTGATCAAGATTACTGGGATGACTGTGCGAGGTCTGTGGTGGTTCCTTCTCATTGCTCGACAAGCGGACCCCTACGCTTGCCGGGCATTGGAGTTTTCCGACTCAGGTCCTGCCTCCTCCCTGTCTGTGGCTCCTAAGATTCTCCTTGGTGGTTTCACTGGACATTCCATGAGGAAGTGACCTGGCTTGCCACAATATAAGCAGAGTTGCTGTTGCCGCCTCTTCTCCCTTTCCGCATTGGTAAGTGGGCTCCGCAACCCACCGATTTGCATGGGTTTGGGATGATCAGACAGCTTGACTTGAGTTTCGCGAGGTTGTACGAAGACTGGTCATCCCTCTGACCGAGCACGGTTGATTTTCCGATCTTGTAATCTATTGTCCAGCTGTACAGCCAGGTCGATGTACTCAGCACAACCTTCGGGGGGGTTCACTACCTGGGCTAACAATCTTTTAAATCCCCTCCTAAGCCACGGTAGAACAGCCTTGTCCTTTTTTCTTCAGACCAGTTGGTCTCGGCCACCAGTCTGTTAAACGTGGCTATGTATGTCAGTAGATCCTGCTTGCCTTGCCGGAGAGATAGCATCTCATTGTCCAAAGCCTGACCTCGAATGTGCTGTGCAAATAACTTCTCTAGTTCCTGTTGAAAACCCCCGAAATCTCAAAGTCATGGGTCATCTCGATTCACTAAAGGTAATGATCAGTCCGCCGCACTGCACCCAGGTAGGAGAGCACAAACGCTACTCTGGATTGATCACTGGGAAATGCCCCTGGCCTACATAGGAAATGCAGATGGCATTGGTTCATAAATATGGCATACTTCTTGGGGTCACCAGTGAAATGTTTGGGTGGGGCCAGTGGCACCACCCCTGCGAGGACCACCTGTACTGGAGCAGTTTGTGAGGCTGAGATAGAAGGTGCAGTTCCAGGTAGCGGGGCCTAGCCAGCTTGAGTCTGGAGTAGCTGTCTTGCTAAGTCATCGGTACGCTCCTTATTAATGATGAACTCTCTCCAAAGGGCATTGGTCTCTTGCCGGGAGGCGTGCACCTCAGCCTGTAAGTCCCCAAGAAACTAGGCCAACTGGTCATTGTGTGACATTTCCATAACGCCCAGGCAGAGATTCTTAGTAGGCTTCGCATTCTGTTATGGTCACCTTGTCTCTGTGGGCGTGGGCGCTGTCTGGTCTGTTCTGAGGCTGTTTTTCTTCACACTGGTTCACTGGTCTGACGATGGTGGTGCGGGACTGTTGGTTCCGCTCCTAAGGGAACAGGGAAAGGAGATTTGGTGAATGAAGGGCCCCTTATATCTGCTCCCTCCTTGTTCCGGGTGCTCTTAATTTGAGTTGGTGAGCTCTCCTTCCTGCTATTCACTGCAGGGGTGCGTTGTTGCTGAGGTCCAAGTTACTTCACTGCACCTTTATGGAGTTTAATGTTTCAATATTCACAGTTGTGTGTGTCCGTTCCATGAGGTCTGTTTCGTGCTATTGTTCCATATGTTTCAGCATCTCTAAAGTCCCTCGACTGCTCCTTGATGAGTGTTGTCTGTTCTGTAATGTCCAACTTTATTGCACGGTTTGTTTTCCTTCCGTGATTAATGTTCTTTTGTCTTTTTTCCTTAGGTGAAGTTGCGGCTGGAGTAGCAGTGAATATTGCGGTGCTGGAGTAGCAGCAAGGCGTGCCGAAGACAGAAGCCAGGGTGAGCTGAGCTGAACACTGGAGCCGCGGTTGCAGATGCGTGGATTTGCACATGGGCATGAGAGTAGTCCCTTTAAAGCTCAGAGTTCTAACCTTTCTCTTCTTCCTTTTCTTTCAGCTGCATCGTGGTCACTGTGTCCAGTAAGGTTTTCTCATTCTCTCCCTTGCAGGATGTAGGCTGAGGCCGTGGTGAGTGTCACGTTGCTAGAAGCAAAGCAACGCGAAGCACAGACCAATGCCAGGATGAGGCTCATATAGCCAGGTTTGTAGCCACGCCTCCATCAGGATGGCCACGCCTAGTCACACCTAGTGCATGTGATAATGGACCCAGATGCTGCTTTACGAGGCCAGCCACACCCAACACATCCTAGTGCATGTGCAGATGGATGTTAACTCACACCAACCTCCATATTTTAACCCTTTTAATGAGCCTGACACCACAGGTGCCAGGACTTGGTCCACAAGGCTTTTCTGAGCATCCCATGAGAAAGAAGGGCAGTGGTTCTATGGGATCGTCCCCTGGTCCCCACCACACAGAGATGACTGGACATGTATGCCCCTGAGCAGCCAACCGTGACAATTACACAACCTTGATGTTACAACAGACCTACTATAACCATCCCAATTCTAGAAAAGGGAACATCAATAATAAGTAACGGTTGTAAAGGAGTGGGAGGGCCATTCTAGTTCTAGTTTTCTGAAACAAAGCATACGTGTTTATAAAATTCTTTACATCAGCATATATTCCTGGTCAATAGAATCTGTTAACAATTTGAGCTGTTCCTAAATGTCCCCCTGTTAAATGAGCATTAGTCATTTGCAGTACAATTTCTGTGATTTTTAGGAATCACAATTTGAGTCCTAGGATTACCAGAAGGGTCTATATCACCCCTGTACAATAATGTGAGAAAAGAATGGACCATTCTTTCTTCTCACTTGTTACCTGATTAAAGGTTTCAGCTAGTAATGGATCATTACGTTGCGCAAAAGCTAAAACAGGAAATATCTCTTCTTCTCTTTCTATATTAACTGGGGCCACAGGTGCAAGGTCTGATTTACCAAAACCTTGAGTTTCTCTTCCAGTATGATTACAATCCTTAACCTCATTTGGTTTCAGAAACATAGCCCTCTGCAATATGCCTTGGGCAATCCGTTCTCCAGCTTTAATTTGGTATGCTTTCTTCCCATTATTTTGCATCAATACTTTAACATCTTCTTTAAAGTTCGGATCAATTACTCCTGTTAATATGTCTAGACATAGCGCCAGCTAGACCTGACTTAGAGTAAAGACATTAGGAGGAATAAGAATTACATCTGTGGGAACAAAAGCCCTCTCCCCCAGTTGTATTAACTCGCCTCTACTGTTATATATTTATCGAAACCTATCCATTGCTCAGTAGCTATAGTGGGAGTGGTGGCACTTTTGCTAAGTTTCTGAAGTTTAAGCGTTCGCAAATGTGTGTCAATTGATTCCGATCCCATTTCTGACACCATGCATGAGGGGTCCAAAAAGTGAGGTGGACAACTTTGTGTAGGTTTCTCAACAAATGCCATTTTATAAATTAGAAGGTTGGATAAGTGCCTCATTATCCCTACGCTGATGAGGATTTCCCTGCCTAAAATAAACTAAAGGAAACTCTCTAACAAAGGATATATGTCTCTCAAACAAATACATGGCATTTCAAAGAGAACACTATAATATGATAATTGAATTTGTTATGTAGCCACAATCTCTCCTTATAACCTGGCAAATTCTTCTTTCTAGATTAAAGCAGGATTTCACTTCACAGTTCCAAAATGAAAGCATTGAAATCCTGATTTGCAACAAAGTTCCAGCAGAGTTCTCTGCAACTTCCACTTGTCAAACAAAACTGCAATAACACAGCCAGCGGTAATTACACCGAAAACAGGGCGCCAAATGGGATTTTCATCTCCAGAAAAAAGCTGGAGGTGAAACAGCCCATTTAGCTCCCAACTTGTAATACGGCCAGCCCTTAAATGCAGTGGTAATACTGCCCAACTCGTGATGAAGCCCTTTGTAACAGCCTTATACTTCTTCCTTCAGTACCACAAAAACATAAATTGTCTTTGTCAGGATCACTTTATAGCACTTTAGTAACTTCCACCTGGTTTTCTTCCATGCTAGGCCTACTACCTCACTTCACACCTGGTTTACTCCCATTTCAGGCCCCCTCCTCCAAACGTCTGCCATCCGAGTATCCTTCCCTGCCCGAATAGCATTTCACAATAACAAGTGCCTTTAATGGTTAAGATAAACTGTAAAAAGGTTCAAAACAGCTTCACAGTTTTGCAGCTTCAAACATTTAACAACTCTTCAGGGAAAACAATATTTGCATAGGTGCTCTTTAATATTCTTCTGTATATAATGCTCCTCCCCTTCTGAATACCCTTTTCCAGAAGGGTAGCCATCTTGCCACTCTTGTTTCTCCACTGCACAAGTAACTAAATACTGACAAGGATAGGGTCTTATTCTGCTTCTCCCTTGGCTTTGGCAGTGTGACTGTATACCAGATTTTACCAAATGTTTTACAAAATATAGGCATCAAGTTTCACAACTTATGGAACCTTCATTAGCCCCCTTCTACCATTGGCAATGCTGGATTATATTTGCCTTGATTTTAGTCTCTCTTGGTTTGGGCAATGCTTGTAGGTATTAGTCCTTAACAATGTCACCCCATCGGGTTGTTGAGTACTCCACAAACTCACATGTTTAAAGATAAAGTTAATTTTGTTTTGTTATATAAAACTTTTGCTGCTTTTATTTATTTATTTTGTATTTGTAAGGTGCTTATACATTAAGTAAATTGTGTTTCAAAGCGACCACAGGGCAGCAAGGAGGGAACTTGGGAATGAAAAACAAATATAACAAAGAAAGACAAAGGCAGACCTACTAGGCCTTGTGAGCATTCAGAGAATGCAAGTGCAGAGAGAGAGAGGGGATGAGGGAGTGGGGGTAAGTGCTAGATGTATCATGAGGGAAGTGCTGGGGAGTGAGCAGCTGTAAATACCTAGGTGGCGTGGTCAGCCGGCAATAAGTAAGTGCAGGCCTGTGGTGACATAGGCCAGTGGGTGTCAAGGCAAAGTGCTGGGAGCGGTGGAGGCTGTAGGCTATTGGGTGTGGGAGGCCAAGACCCAGGAGCACACACAAGGACCCTGGTTCCCAGTCTCAACGACTGTGGGATTTAGCAGAGGAGGGAGAAAGGGAAGGAGGAGGTGAAAAATAAAGTCTTGAGGAGCTTCATAATTTGAGGAGATCCGGCTCAAGCTGAAGAGTAAGGGGGAGGCTGTTCCATTGGAGGGAGCCTGCTGAGGAAAGAGATCGGCCACCAGCTTGCTGTTTAGCAGAGCACTTAACACACATAGAGTTGGTGCAGGAGGAGTGTAAAGATCTGGATGGAGAGTATCTAGTGAGATCAAGTTGTAGATAGCGTGGTCCCCTGCCCCAGACAGCCTTGTGGATAATGCAGAGGGATTTGAATTCGATCCTTGCAGCAACCAGGAGCCAGTGGATAGTTTTTAGGGCTGGAGAGATATGGTCCCTGGGCATAAGGCCAAGGATAAATCTTGCTGTCCTATTCTGGATTAGCTGGAGGGGTCGTAGAGGGGTCGTAGAGAAGAAGAAGGTAGATTAAGGAAAGGGCTATTGCAGTAGTCCAGCCTAGAGAGAACCAGGGCTCTAGAGACATTGAGATGCAGGGGGGAAAGTTAGGTAAGGAAGAATTCCTTTGAGGAGGTGGAGTTGAAAGTGGGCCTTCTTGGTAAGGTCCTGAATGTGATGGTTGAAGGAGAGAGAGGAGTCAAAGATAACTCCAAGGTTTCTGGCTTCAGATGATGAAGAAGGGGGAGAGCCCATAGAAGATGGCCAGAATGAGGGGCAGAGAGAGGGAGGAGGTGTCCCAATAGGAAGGAACTCAGTCTTGCTGGTATTGAGGCAGAGGTCATTGGAAGTACACCAACGCTGGATGGCAGATAGGAAGTCAGGAATGATGGAGGAGGTAAGAAGAGGATTAGAGGGAAGTTTGAAGAAGAGTTGTGTGTCATCTGCATAAGACTGAAAGTTTGTGGAGAAATTGGAAATGAGGTGTGCAAGCCAAGCAAGGTAGTTGTTAATAGTTGTTAAAGAACCAGTGAGAAGGGTTGGGGCTCTGGGGGACAGCACAGGTGGAGGAGGAGAAGGAGCCCAGAATAACCTGGGATGGACGGTCACTGAAGAAGGCAGCGAGCCAGTCCAGTGCCCGCTCTGAGATACCTAGGATATCGTGGAGCCATTTTATGAGGATGGAGTGGTTAACCATATCAAATGCAGAGGAAAGATCAAGTAGAATGAGAACAGCTGGAGAGTTGGAATCAAGAGATGCAAGGGGCTTCAGAAGAGCAGTTTCTGGATGTTCGGAATCCATATTGGTGGTCATGGAGGCAATCAACAAGTTGTGTGCTGGGTCAGTTGTGGGAAGACCAGCTTTTCCAAGAGTATCCCAAGGAAGGGGGTGATAGATATGGGGCGTTGCCTGGACAAGACGGGCGTGCAGAAGGTTTTTTCAGTAGGGGGTGGACAAAGGAGTGCTTGTGGGAGGAGAGAAAGATCCAGTAGCAAATAGTGGTTGCAGAAATCAGCAAGTACAGGGGCAAGGGATCCAATATTATCCTTAATGTTTCTCAGGAGCAGGGGGAAACCTGTTTGGAAGAGACCTTCATAGAGTGGAAAACTCAAGTGATCTCATTAGATATGATATGAGAGAAGGAGGAGAGAGAGGCAGAGGGAGGATGGGAGGCCATAGGAGGCAAGGGTGTGTGTGGAGGGGACAGAGAAAGGGATGCAACGGTGCTCAGGATGTCCTGAGACTTTGCAGTGAAGTGTGTGGTCAGTGCGTTGCAAAGCGCCTGGGAGGGAAGAGGTGGGGAGGAGACTGCAGAGGGGTTAGCTAGTTCCCTGCAGATTTTAAAGAGTTCAGCCGTGTTGTTGGATGCACCAGAGATGTGGGCCTGGATGTGGTCCCTTTTCTTGGTGCGGATGGAGAGTCTGTATTGCCTTTGGAGCAGGCGATAGGCCAGTTTGTCAGAAGGTGAGCCCGAGGTCTGCCACTTCCATTCCGCAGCTCTGTACTTGTGTTTCAGGGCTTCAAGTTTAGAGTCATACCAGGTGTTACACTTAGAGGCATGTTTCAGGCAGATCTTCATGACTGGGGCAAAAATGTCAATGGTATCAGTAATGGCAAGATGGAGGTTGATAGGAGCCGAGTCAGAGGTAGAGTCTTTTGTCGGGAGAGAGGGGGGATGAAGGTAGATGCAAAGGTAGCAGCTGTTACTCGTTTCATCAGACAAATGTTTGTGAACAAGGTTGGCAGAGCTGGGGGACCAGGTCAGAGGGCCAAGAGGACCCAGGTGAGAGGAGAGAGTGGTCTGACCAGGAGAGTGGGGTGATCAGTGGGGAGGAGAGTCACAGATTGGTGTGCTTGGAGGCATCAAGAGTATGTCCAGCCCAGTGGGTAGGACCAGAAGGGAGAATGGATAGGGAGAGTGGGGTGCAGAGGTCATGGAAGAGAGTGGATGCCATGATTGAAGAGTCAAGTTGGATGTTAAAATCGCCAATGAGAAGGAGTTTAGTGGTTGTTTCGAAGAGAGATGAGGAGAAATCAGCCCATTCAGCGACGAACAGGGTGGTAGAGCCGGCTGGCCTGTAGATGATGGAAATGGTCATTGAGGAGATGGGAGAGATGTCCAACCTGCAAATCAGGCTCTAAATGGAAGAGTAAGTTTGGGTTGGTGTGAGGGAAGAAGGGATCAACTCAGGGAAGATAAGAACAACCCCACCACCTGCACGGTTAGGGCGAGGCTTTGAGATGATCATATAGCCATCATGGAGAAAGGAGTCAAAAGCAGTGACTGAGTTGGCCTTGAACCACATCTCGGTAAGAGCAAGGATATCGAGGTCAAGGTTTTCAAGAAGGAGGCATATGTCTGAAGAGTGTTTGATGGCAGAACAACCACTAAGCATGGCTAGATGCAATAGTTCTCCACCTTTGAAGGTTTTCCGAGTAGGGGTACAGGAGCGTGGTATGCCAGTCGGAAGGGGGGCAGAGAGAGTGGTGCAAGAAGGAGTAGCAGGAGTGGGGAGGATGTTAATGAGGGATGGCAGGTGCCAGTCAAAGATGAGGAGGGTGGGTTCAGGACCCAGAACCAAGATAGTGCCATTGTGATAGACATTAATGAACAACCTGGATGATGCAAAGCCCGCCAAAAGGACTTCCCATTTAGTGCCACCATTAACGGTGCAATTCTAGGAGTAGAGAGAGTAGAGATGAGATGAAGAGTCCATAGATCTGTAAAAGGGACAGAGAAGAGGATATCAGTAAAGATCTGGAGGATAGGTGGATAGGTAGGTGATAGTATAGCAGTTAGAGAAGATAGGGGAGATGGTGAGTGCCATAGTGCTGGGGGAAAGGAGGAAGAAAGAGGAGTGGCTGCACAGCACAGTACGAGTACAAACTAACCAGGTGGGTTAGTAGCCGAGGGAAGCAAGAAACAGATGCACTGGAATAGCAATCAAAGCACACAAAACATATGTACGGGGACCCAAATTCGATTTTGGATTCAAGGCACTCTGAACACACAAAACGGAAATAGTTTGGTATTCAAAATTACTTTTAGAACCACTTTCACTCATACTGAAGTTCTGCTTTTGCTGCTTTTCAATAGTTTGGTATTCAAAATTACTTTTAGAACCACTTTCACTTATACGCGAGTGCTGCTTTCATAATGAACTCCTGCCTTCAACACGCGAGCAGGTGCAAAGCTCTACGGGGTCACTACCAGCTTGTGAACTCACTGGGTAAGGTGTCCACTTTTGATACCCTCACCGCTCGCAGGTGTTCTTCTTCTCTGACTCCTTGCAACCCGGCAAACTGCTTCCCTTAGTCTGCCGTCGACCAAGCCACCTGCAACAGGACCTCCTTTTGCTCCTCAGACAGACACCTGGGAATGAAAGCTTTCCTTGCTTTCTGCTGCAAAGCCTCTGCAGAACAGGTGCCCAGAGGGCAAGCTTCACTCTTCTACGCTTCCCGCTGTGCAACCTCTGCACTTCAGGATTTGGGAGACACAGACCCTTGCAGGACCGGCAGCTGATATCTGCTTAACAGTGGTCCCAGCATCTTCTCCCTCCTCCATCTTCTGCTGGCTGCTTGCACAAATCACACTGCTTCTGCTTCTTGCTCTCTGTAATGGTCTGCACCTGAGAGGGCCTTTAAAGCCTCTCAGTCTCCCTCCGGCATGGACCCTCTGAGTTAACAATCTGGCCACTCCTGCAGCATTGTACCTTTTTAGCCCTCTTCTTCATCCCAGTACTTAGGGAATTATGGGACTTGAAGTCCCTAATAGCAAAGTTAGTTTTTCTTACTTCTTCTGTTTTACAATAAGACATTTTGAAGGGTGGGCTCTTGGGGAAAGTTGAACAAGTGGGTTTCCCATTCCTCCTAACTTGCTTCCACCTTCATGTGATCCTCTCACATAACACCACCCCGAGGGTCAGGATCCGAAAGTGTCTGCCTTTCCCTGGCCACATGAGAAGGGTCTCAGGCAAGGTTTCCATGGAGAATCATTGCTGATTCATCACACCATGCACTTGCACAGGGTGCTGGGTGGGTGGAAACAAACATCACACATTCGCATACACACCCATTCTAAGTGTTCATAAACACCTTGAACATTAGCACTTTTCAGAAGATATGTACAAACCATCAAAGTACACTAAAAAGCTTCTCTCCAGACTCCTTCACAAATTCCTTCCCAATGCAGTTCTAGCTGAATTTCAGCACATGCCGACTTATAAACATTGAAATATTTATGCATGTTGATATGTACACAATTGGTGTGTACAGATATGTCATCAAAATGATCACACAATCTATTGAAATAGTGTGTCAAAAGGCAACATGGTGAAAGGTTTGGACTTTTTCTCTAATATTGGTGTCAATATTGTATTGCCCAATTTTCGATTGTGACACAATGTTCAGAAGTTTTTACATTTTACACTTTTTTCTTAAATAATTCCCCACTTGAGCAATGCACACATAGTTCAGTGCAATGTGAGCCTTTCTAAAACCATTAATAGAGTCAACTGAAAATTGGTAATTTTGGTAACTGTGTTGATTACCATGTCTGTCTTTACGTAGGCCACAATGATGGTCCAGACCGTTACCACGGAGGAAACAACAGATATGTCAAATATCCAAATGGTGAAAGCATTCAATCAACCACATTGTTGTGTCATTCACCTACACACATGCAACAATGACAGTAATCAATCACAATATCTTTGGTTTTAGTAGAATTACTTTCAATCTCCTAATGGCCTATGAATGTGCTAATAAACCTTCACTGTCTACCTAAAACTCAACAGATGCAAAATAATTATAGTACAACATACTTTTGGAGACAACAATGTATTTGCTTTGCTTTGCAGGATGACAGTTTAGTGCTAACTCTGACTCCAATTCCCTGTGAAACTTTGAAGTTCAATAGGTACAATTTCAATTTCTTTTTCAAAGGTTAGACCTACACAGTGTTCGACCTTTTCTTATTATTGAAATTTACATTTTTATAAAGGTTTTGATCCAAAAACGTCTTCAAGTGATTTACCATCTCTGTTTTCTATGTATAACTAATGTTGTAAAGTCGACAATCATCAAAAATACATTTTCAAGATGTACTTTTTGTAATCAAAGAATTAAAAATTACATTGTTTAACTATAAAGCTATTTTTGTTGAATTTGTTATGTAAAAGGACCACAGGTATACATATGATATTGAATAAGATCAGTTATCATCTATTTCTATTTTCGTGTAATTTTTATTAAGTCAGAAGAATTTTTCATATGTAAATTAGGTTCTATTTGTAATTGTACATATGTATCTTGAAACAGAAGAGCAAAATGCTTGGTTTCTACATTTTCAAAATGCCCTTTTTGACTGTATCAAAGCACACTAGGACAACAGGTTAATTAACATAAGGCTTTTGGTTATTTTAAAGGGGTTGTTTATAAAGTGATTAATTGTTATTACATTTTGAGGTTAAAATTCATATATTATGTAAGTGTGCAATACATTAAGCATGCTTTTTTAATCGATTAGAGGCCTAGGAAGAAGAAGAGCAGAAAGATTCAGACCTCACCACTAACTAATGATGTCGCTCGCAAAACCAATGTCACTTGGGAGCAACTAATGTTTGAGGCTCAGCATGCTTGTCTCAAGCTTCAGAGTCAGGATGCAGCTGACCAGTGGCCGGAATTTGAACTGAATGTCAAAAGTGAACCGTGCAAAGTAACCATGGATCTGTAACGCTCACCTGATTCCCGCAGAGGCGCCGGTCTTGACTGGGTGAATGCCGTATCTTCAAAGGTGATGTGTAACACACGGTTGGCTCTTTGGGCTGGACCTCTGTGCACTGTATGTCTGACTCGAAGAGTAAGATGTCTGCAGATAGAAAATATGGGTTTAATGAACTGGGGTTATTGGGTGCCTCTCTCCTCTTCCCTTTCTCTTCTCCTGTAGAACCCCAAAGGTTAACACCCTCACCTTAGGTAAGTGAACGCCGAGCTCTCCATCTGCCTCGGGGCAGGGTGCCGTAACCAGTTTCTTCACTGGATAAGGGTGCAGGCCTCTTGACCTCAGAGGACTGCTGTCCGTCGTTAACTGCACGAACGGTAAGTTCTGGGCACTTCAAATGTCTTAAAAGTCTTTTGTAATGATATCTCTTGTTTTGCAGGGTTCCGGCGATGGCGGATGGCGGGCTGATGAGAGTTGAGGATCGAACCCACGTGAGGAATAGAAGCGCCTGGAAGCACGTAAGTAAGCGCTTGTAGCCTGCTTCACGATGCGCACTAACTGTCCCTTTTATCTTGCAGGTACAAGTTCGGAGCTTTAGAGAAGCTGAAGGGTGCTGGAATACCCACTGGATTCGGCGTGGGAAGGAGTAATGGCACATGAGTAATAAAGTTGCCCAATGTCTTTAAACGCACCTTCTTTTGTCTTTCAGATGCGGGATGCAGCGCCGAAGGCCTCCGGAGCGTGCGAAGAGCTGGTAAGCTTTTGTCTTTCAGATGCCGGAATGCAGTGCGAAGACCTCCGGAGCATGCGAAGAGTAGGTAAGCCTTTGTCTTTCAGATGCCGGAATGCATCGCGAGGCGTTGGTGACAGCCGATGGACCAGGTAAGAGATGCGCTGCCACTGAAGACCGTAGTGCTAACCTGTTCTTTCTTTGTCTTTACAGGTGCTGCTGAAGACTGGATTCCAGGATGGTAAGCCTTTGTTCCCTTAGGCCCAGGATCAGAAGCAGAAGACACAATGAGCATTCTGCTGCAGAGAATGCAGAATAACGCAAAGCAAGATTCATCCATCGGGTGTGGTTTAAATAGCCTCCTGTAGTGCTTAGGTGTCTCCTTCCACAGCCACGCCTAAGAAAAGAGTTCCTGCTTTCCAGAAGAGTTCCAGTGTTCTGAACCTAGGGAGTGGATCCTGCCCCACCCAACAGGAAAAGTAGTCCCAAACAGAAGAGGATCAGGGGTTCAACTGGCAGGTAAGTAAGCAGCATGGTCTGCTGCAGGTAAGTCCACCCAAGCATTATGAGCCCGGCGCTTCCAGCGCTGGGACTGGGCATCTTTATGAGCCTGGTGCCACTGGCGCCAGGACAGGGTCCAAAAGGTCCCAATTGGGACTGGCTGGCACTCGGAACCGGGGTTATGGGTCTGCTTCCAAGGGAGTCGGGCAAGTCCTGATCTTTTGGAAGCAGAGATCATGACAGCACCCCCACCTCAAGGCCCCTCCCAAACCGGGCTTCTCCGGGGGTTTGGGCTTGTTAGGAAATGTTCGATTAAATCTTTTGATTAGACGAGGCGCGTGGACATATTCTGCAGGTTCCCAGGATCTTTCTTGGGGACCGTAGCCTTTCCAGTCAATCAGGTAAAATAGTTTAGATTTGGAGATCTTGAAATCCAGGATGCTTTTGACTTCAAACTCGAGTTCTCCATCAACTAGAATAGGTTTTGGAGATGTAGTTGGTCGGGTTTGAGGTTGCACGGGTTTTAATAGAGAGACAGGGAAGACCGGATGTATCTTCATGTGAGGGGGCAAGTCCAACTTGACCGCTACTGGATTTACTATGGTAGTGATGGAATAGGGACCAAGGTATCTTGGGTTGAATGTGCGTGGTCCTTTTAGAGGTAGATATTTGGTGGATAACCAGACTTGATCTCCTACTTGATATTGGGGGGCTTCCTTCCGATGTTGGTCTGCTCCTTTCTTGTATTGTTCTTCAGCCCTTTGAAGGTGAGAAACGGCTTCCTTAAAGGCTTTGGTGATTGTAGAATGCAGGTGGGCTACTGCTGGTGTTCCAAGATCTTGGAGTGGATCCAACTCCGAGGTTCGAGGGTGACTACCGTATAAAAGAAAAAACGGGGTCTTCCCAGTTCCCGAGTGGACAGAGTTATTGTAGGCATATTCGGCTATCCAAAGGATATCTTTCCAAGTTTTTTCAGTTTGTTGTAGCATGCAGCGCAAATACTGTTCCAGAGTTTGATTGGTCCTCTCGGTTTGTCCGTCGGTTTGAGGGTGGTGGCTGGTCGAAAGTCTCACATCAATTTGAGCCGACCGACAGCAACTTCGCCAGAAATGAGAAATAAATTGACTACCTCGATCCGAAATTAGAACTGAAGGAAAATCGTGCAGTCGGACGATGTTTTCGAGAAATTCTCGGGCCAGAGTTGCTGCTGTTGGTAAGCCTTTGAGTGGAATGAAATGCGCCATCTTGGAGAATAGGTCCACGATTACTAGGATCGTATTGTATCCGGAGCATGGAGGTAGATCGGTGATGAAGTCCATAGAAAGTGTATGCCAAGGGCGAGGCGGGATGTCAATAGGGCGTAAGAGGCCGGCTGGTTTTTCCTTTTGACTCTTGTTTTGGGTGCATACTCCACAGGACATTATAAAGTCTCTGATATCTTTTTTCCAAGACGGCCACCAGAAGTAGTGCTTGATCTTTTCCGAGGTCTTGGTCATACCGGGATGTCCTTCCATTAAAGAATCGTGATAACAAGAGATTACCTTTTTCTGTAAATCTGTGCTGGGCAGGTATAACCGTTCTTGGAAATATAATAGGTTGTCCTTCACCGTAAAGTCCTTTCCTTGCAGATGCCAATTCTGTATGTCTGCTGGAGTTACCAGTAGCCTGGCTTTATCCTTAACTTCCTCTATGGATTGTGTCGCGATTACACCTAGAATTCTTTGTTCGGGAATAATAGGTACAGGTTTAGGATTGATCAAATGTTCTTCCACTCCCATCCGAGAAAGGGCATCAGCTTTACCGTTTTTTGTACCAGGTCGATAGGTAATTATGAAGTCAAACTCGGCAAAGAATAGTGCCCAACGGAGTTGCCTAGAGGATTGAGCTTTTGCGGTTTTCAAATATTGCAGGTTTCGGTGATCTGTAATCACAGTAACGGTGTGTCGGGCCCCCAGAAGATAATGCCGCCAAGCCTTAAAGGCGGACTTGATAGCTAGAAGTTCCTTATCAGTAATAGTGTAATTGATTTCAGGAGGCGAGAATTTGCGGGACCAAAATTCCACGGGATGCAACTGATTGGTTACTGGGTCCTTTTGTGATAGAACTGCCCCCATGGCAAGGCTCGAAGCATCAGTTTCAACGATGTAGGGGAGTTCTGGGCGAGGATGTTTTAAGATCGGTGCAGAGATAAATCTAGTCTTCAAATTCTGGAAAGCTTGTTCCGCCTCGGTAGACCATTCAAAACGTTTGTTTTTCTTTAACAAGGCGGTGATGGGCTGGACTATTCGAGAGAATTCGGGGATAAACCTGCGGTAAAAGTTAGCGAAGCCTAACATGCTTTGAACACCTTTTACGGAGGATGGCGATGGCCATTTGAGAATTGCATCGACCTTCTTTGAATCCATACGCACTCCGCTAGGTGATAATATGAATCCCAAGAATTCAACTTCAGTCACGTTGAAAACACATTTTTCCAACTTAGCGAAAAGTTTGTGTTGACGCAATCTCTCGAGGACCATTTTCACGTGTTTCCGATGTTCAGTTTCCGATGAAGAATAAACGAGGATGACGTCAATGTAAACAACAACACACACATCTATGAGCTCTCTGAGGACATCGTTCATAAAATATTGAAAGGCGGCCGGGGCATTGCAAAGTCCGAAGGGCATGACCTGATATTCAAATAGCCCATACTTGGTGCGGAAGGCCGTCTTCCATTCATCGCCCTCTTTTACTCGTACCAAGTGGTAGGCTCCTCTAAGATTCAGCTTTGTATATATGCATGCTTTTCTGACTTGGTCCAGGAGTTCAGGGATCAAAGGTAACGGATATCTATTCTTAACGGTGATCTGGTTCAGGGCACGATAATCTATACAAGTTGTAAGGTCCCCTTCTTTTTTTGGAACGAAGAACAAAGCTGAGGAAGCAGGGGCCTTGGAAGGACGAATAAACCCATTTGCTAGGTATTGATCCAGGTATTGTCGGAGGTGAAGATTCTCAGGCTCGGTGAGGGCATAAATTCTACTACAAGGAGGAGTAGATCCAGGTATCAGGTCTATCTGGCAGTCATAAGACCTATGAGGAGGTAGAGAGTTAGCCTGATCCTTCCGGAAAACATCTTGGAATTCTAGGTATTCAGGAGGTAACTGAGGAGCCTCCGAGGAAATTGCTGCCAGTGCAACACCAGGTCGAGGGTGACAAGTGGAGACACATTCTGGAAACTGAACCGTTCTTGCTCGCCAATCGATCTGAGGATTGTGCTTGTCTAACCAAGGAATTCCTAGAATAATCTGGAACTGGGGGGCCTTGATCACATCGAACACGATCTTCTCATGGTGTCCATCTTGACTTAGTAGCGTCACTTCTTGGGTGGTATGCGTTACTGGTCCGGAGGCTATCTCCGTACCATCCACCGTAGTAATGACATCCTTTACAGCCTTTGGACAAAGAGTCAGATTCATCCTCAAAACCATTTCATGATCCACATAATTGCCGATGGCACCGCTGTCGACGTAAGCTTCAATCGCATGTAATCGATCCGGATGTTCAGGGCTAATGATGACCATAGGTATCACGAAATGCGAGGTCACGGAACTGGTTTTAACGCTCGGCAAGAGGACCTCTATTCTTGTCGGGCGAGGTCGTTTCCCTGCTCAGAGTTTGTGACCCTGGTAACTGCAGCTCCTACTGCCTTCTTGGCTGGTTTCACCGGACAGTCTCGAAGAAAGTGCCCCGAGTTTCCGCAATAGAGGCATAATTGCAGCTGTTTTCTCCTTTCCCGCTCCTTTTGTGTTAGTGGTCCTTTCAGGCCCCCTATTTGCATGGGTTCCCCGGAGTCTACTCCTTTAGTAGGAGTTGGTGGTTTGGAAAATACTCGAGCATCAAACTTGGAACGATCGGCCTTCCTGTTCTGCAGTCTGTGGTCAATTTGAACGACTAAGTCAATATAGTCCGAACAGTCTTGCGGGGGATTCACTACTTGGGCTAACACATCTTTGAGCTCTCCACGTAGACCTCTATAAAACAGCGTAATCCTTTTGTCCTCAGGCCACTATCAGTCTGTTGAAAGACGCAATATAAGCCAAAAGGTCTTGATTACCCTGTCGCAATGAAAGGAGCTCATTGTCCAAGGCCTGCCCCTGTGAATGTCTTGCAAACGGTTTTTCCATACTGAGCTGAAAAGCTCGAAAATCATGGAGAACCAGATCATCTTGATTAACTAGAGGGATCGACCAGTCTGCCGCATTGCCACTAAGGTACGAAAGCACGAAAGCTAACTTAGCTTGATCAATTGGAAAGGCTGCTGGCCGGCATAAGAAGTGCAACCGGCACTGATTAATAAATACTGCAAACCTCTTTGGGTCACCAGAAAATCGTTCGGGCGGAGCCAGAGGTACATTCCCAGGTAGGTTGATCTGCACTGGGTTCGTAGAGGATGTTGAAGGAAGATTTGCCCCTGATGCGGGTAACGGAGTTTGTCCGGCTTGTGACTGTAGCAATTGTCTAGCGAGATCGTCTATTCGCTCCTTGGAAATAATCAGTTCCCTTCTTAGAGCATTTGTTTCCTGACGGGCTGCTTGCACTTCTGCTCTTAGTTCCCCAAGTAACTGGGCTAGCTGGTCGGTATCCGAGGTTTCCATAGCGCCTGGGTGGGAGTTTTGCGATAGGCTTTGCGTTCTGTAACGCTCACCTGATTCCCGCAGAGGCACCGGTCTTGACTGGGTGAATGCCGTATCTTCAAAGGTGATGTGTAACACACGGTTGGCTCTTTGGGCTGGACCTCTGTGCACTGTATGTCTGACTTGAAGAGTAAGATGTCTGCAGATAGAAAATATGGGATTAATGAACTGGGGTTATTGGGTGCCTCTCTCCTCTTCCCTTTCTCTTCTCCTGTAGAACCCCAAAGGTTAACACCCTCACCTTAGGTAAGTGAACGCCGAGCTCTCCATCTGCCTCGGGGCAGGGTGCCGTAACCAGTTTCTTCACTGGATAAGAGTGCAGGCCTCTTGACCTCAGAGGACTGCTGTCCGTCGTTAACTGCACGAACGGTAAGTTCTGGGCACTTCAAATGTCTTAAAAGTCTTTTGTAATGATATCCCTTGTTTTGCAGGGTTCCGGCGATGGCGGATGGCGGGCTGATGAGAGTTGAGGATCGAACCCACGTGAGGAATAGAAGCGCCTGGAAGCACGTAAGTAAGCGCTTGTAGCCTGCTTCACGATGCGCACTAACTGTCCCTTTTATCTTGCAGGTACAAGTTCGGAGCTTTAGAGAAGCTGAAGGGTGCTGGAATACCCACTGGATTCGGCGTGGGAAGGAGTAATGGCACATGAGTAATAAAGTTGCCCAATGTCTTTAAACGCACCTTCTTTTGTCTTTCAGATGCGGGATGCAGCGCCGAAGGCCTCCGGAGCGTGCGAAGAGCTGGTAAGCTTTTGTCTTTCAGATGCCGGAATGCAGTGCGAAGACCTCCGGAGCATGCGAAGAGTAGGTAAGCCTTTGTCTTTCAGATGCCGGAATGCATCGCGAGGCGTTGGTGACAGCCGATGGACCAGGTAAGAGATGCGCTGCCACTGAAGACCGTAGTGCTAACCTGTTCTTTCTTTGTCTTTACAGGTGCTGCTGAAGACTGGATTCCAGGATGGTAAGCCTTTGTTCCCTTAGGCCCAGGATCAGAAGCAGAAGACACAATGAGCATTCTGCTGCAGAGAATGCAGAATAACGCAAAGCAAGATTCATCCATCGGGTGTGGTTTAAATAGCCTCCTGTAGTGCTTAGGTGTCTCCTTCCACAGCCACGCCTAAGAAAAGAGTTCCTGCTTTCCAGAAGAGTTCCAGTGTTCTGAACCTAGGGAGTGGATCCTGCCCCACCCAACAGGAAAAGTAGTCCCAAACAGAAGAGGATCAGGGGTTCAACTGGCAGGTAAGTAAGCAGCATGGTCTGCTGCAGGTAAGTCCACCCAAGCATTATGAGCCTGGCGCTTCCAGCGCTGGGACTGGGCATCTTTATGAGCCTGGTGCCACTGGCGCCAGGACAGGGTCCAAAAGGTCCCAATTGGGACTGGCTGGCACTCGGAACCGGGGTTATGGGTCTGCTTCCAAGGGAGTCGGGCAAGTCCTGATCTTTTGGAAGCAGAGATCATGACAGGATCATTGTTACTGCAACCAGCACCCCACATTAGTGAGAGACAACACAGAAGATGTTTCAGAATTACTTGCAGAGCCGCTCACAGAATCCACACCCTCTGAACAATTTCAATCAAGGAAAGACACAATGTTCCCTGTTTCCTCAATACATTCTGAAAATCTAGAAATATCACAGATTGAAATAGCTGAAACATCTTTGGAATTGATGGACTTCACTCTGCTTATTGTGGAGGACTTATCCACCACCATGAAATCACAAACCACTGTACTTCAGGACGATTGGCTATTAAGGGAGCCACAATACCTTGTATTCGACTGCTGCCTGCTACAGATTATCAAAATGATTAAACACAATCATAAATTACATAGGAGTATTTGTGGGGAGTCATTGGTGAAGTTTGCTTGTGTAGTCAAAGGCACCAACCTGAAGATCAAGGGTAGCTGTGCCATCAACATAGCACATTTTCATGGTCTGCTTAAACTATCATTGGAAAAGTGTCAGCTGGAAATGTCATTTGTTCATCTGCTTTGTTGTTTAGTGAATCAACGTTCAGTAACATTTCAAGTTTCTGTAAGTTTGTAGGACTTGAGCACCTTGCTAAAACCACCTACTACAGATATAAGAGAACTATCTTGTTCCCCGCTATTAGCCAGGCCTCGAATCTCAAACAGATATCAATGGACAATGCTCTTGCAGGCAAAAGGCTCTGGCTTGCTGGTGATGGGCAGTGCAACAGTCCTGTTTTTTCCGCACAATACTGCACTTACCACTTCCAAGACATGGAAAGCAGAACTATAGTGAGTTCAGTCTTCTGTTGCCATGGAGAAATAGGTTTTCATTAGATCCATTGAACTTCTGCAATCAAGAGGAATGCAAATAGAACTGATAGCCACTGACAGTCACTTTGGAATAGCAAAGGCCATGCAATGTGAGTTTCCACACATAATTGGATATATGGCATGTCTCAAAATCAATATGCCAAAAAATAACAGCTGCTGGTAACAAAAAAGGCTATAGAAGAGATTTTAAAATGGTCACACTCTATCAGCAACCATCTTTGGTGGTGCTCAAAAACCTGTGAGGTATCTATAGATATTAATCTTGAAAGGTGGAATTCAATGCTGCACCATTGCTCAAACATGCACTCTTGGGAAGAAAACAATCATTTTCACAAATGTGTACATAGATCTTTGAATAAGGAGCAGGAGCGTAAGGAAAAGTGGTTGGTGCCAGGCTCCCATCCTTACACAGCACCTGAGAAGATTGTGTGTGACAAAACACTTTCAAGATACATGAAGGGACTCACAGAATTTTGCCACACTGGAGATTTGAAGGTGTTCCATAATATGTGCCTAAAGTATAGGTCTAAATGTTTGCATTTCAGCATAGACAACATGGAGGCCAGAAGAAGACTGGTCGTACTTGCTCACAATGAGACAGTTGGTAGAGAACAGGCCAAAAGTGCAGGAATGTTTGGGATGCTTCGTTACACCATGACGTTTACAAAAAGAAACAAACAATGGGTGGTGAAGCCAATATTACAGCAGCTGGACTTTGACTTAGTTAAAGATCTGACATTGACTGTGCTGGCCATACAAACGCACAGAATGGCACCAGATTATGTTCTCAGGGCACAATCCATACCATATAGCATTGCTAATGTGATTTGTCCTCCAAAACATGAACTTGTTGAAAGTGTGACTTTCAAGATTCAAATGATGTTGTGTGGTCTTTACAATTTCATCCAAAGCAAGTTTCATTGTTCTCTACAATGTTTGGAAACTGTATTAATCACAAAGAAAATGTAATTGTATAATGCTTGAAGTGTAAATGTTGAAGACATTCTTTTTATTTAATTATTGTTTGTGATGTAATCTTATTAGATATGTATTAACACATCTGTTTTACATGGCCTTTTCTCTATTTTTTTCCCTCAATATAATTGATTGATACTATAACAATAAATGAGAATGAAATCATTTTAAGTCTGTGACTCTTATCAAACATCATGGAAAACTTGTTTATGATTATTAGAATTCTATATACATATGCTTTTTTATTTTTTTTACAAATTTTAAAAGGTCATATTAAAATGTTCATTACAAGGAATAGGACATTGATAGAAAGGAATGTATTGACAAAATGGAATTTTAACAGTAAGACAGGTGCCAGATGTAATATTACATTTTTTTTACAATTTATCTTGCATACAGAACATGGATTGACAAGAAAAGAAAAATTAGTTGTGTGGTTGATAGTAATTGTGCATTAAGGCAGGGCTGAAGTCAAAGGTACACCATTAGACGGAGTCCACCCACTGTTTTCAGCGGTCCCCCATTTCTTTCAGAGGGCACCTTAAAACGCTAATTTCTGGTGAAGCCACATTCAATTGGTATGTTAATGAGTCCACCCACTTTTTAAATTTAGGACTTGAACCCTGCATTATGGCCTGACCTTGCACAACGCTGAGCAAAGAGACTTAACATGTATGGAATTAAGCATGCAACAAAGATGAATTTAATTGTAAAGTTTGAAGACCATTTCTTCTCTGTCGAATTGCAAAAACATGGAGTCATTCAAGTGCACCTCTATATATTCACCCACCGCCTTTTAGCCATCAATATCCATGCATCTATATTTCACGCTGTAACCATCTCTCTATGTCTGAGAGGATTTGTATTGAAAACATAGCTGACCAGATGAACACTTCTGTTTTTCACATGCATTCTTGGACATTTAATGTATAAAAAAATGTAAAAGGTTAAATTGAGAAGCGGTATGATTATAGTAAAAAACAAAGTAAATATTTTGTTATGTGGAATAGGTGAACTATTTCATTATTTTCACTGCACAGCTAGCAATTGAAAGTAGAAAAGAATAGTGTTAATTTTTGTGGCATTTGTTCCCAAAAACCAAACCTTCCTTTGGCAATGTGAACACAATATAAAGGGTCACTTTGTCATTTGGCCTTGTCTCCCCCTTACTAACAATTTGAAGGAAACAATGTGGTGAATAGCCAAATAGAATTCATAAGATTCCCTATAATGAAACACAACATAAGAAAGTGAAGTGACTATTACTGAGATCTGTCGTTCGAGATGGTTGATCATCTTTACATAGAGAGAATGGAAAATCAGCAAATAAGATAAGGACAATTTTACATCATATTTATGTGACTGATGTTTGCATATGTGCTGTATGCTTGATTAACGATTTGCCAGATTACTGTTCAATTTGACGCAAATACTGTGTAAATGTTACTGTAAATTGTTATTTAAAATATATATATACTGTATATATTATTTTTGAAAATGGGTACTGAAATATATTTTTGCATTCCCAAATGTACAAGGCTATGCTCTGAGGATGTGTGTTTGTCATGGCTACAATCTTCCCATGGATGGGTTTATTAACCAAAACTGGACCATAATCATCCATAACTGAACTGTTATATTCGTATTTTGGGACGATCATCAGGCACCAGTTTGTCCATTTTTGGTGGCATTGATAAGGAGCAACATGGTATGAATATGTGTGGGTCGCAAAGTGTTGCATTTCAAAGTGAAACTAGTTGTTTGTTCTCACAAATGGAAGACCATGTGCATCGATCAAACCTCGGAGATGTAACATAAGTGCATTGGAGTTACCACACAGAAGTTTGACTTCACTATGCCAATACATGCATTAAATGATCGATCAAGGCAATCATCAATATTTGATGGAAGTTGACAGTTTTGAAAAAAATGTGAAGCATGACATGTTTTCTATTACTTCCATTTGCAAATGTTTGCAATGTTTTTGTGGATGTAATCTTCTATTTTGAGCATTGTGTTAAAAATATAACTACTTGTTACATTCCCGACTATTAGTATTATCTGAAGAGTTAAAGTTGTTTTCTTCTTTTTGTGAAAAAAAAGTGAACATTTGTGCTATGTGTGGATGTGTGGTGATATTCCTGGTTTTGCATTAGGTAACGTTATGATATAGGTGATGACAGGGTATGTTTGGCTATGCTGTCCATGATTGTCATGAGAATAGACAGAGCATATCGTTATGACTAGTGATTTCAGCTTGATGGGTGGGTGATCTGAATTACTGCTGTAAGGAAACTTGAACTTAAGGCGATGGATCAACGGCAACGGATAAGAGTAGCACAAGATGGTGGTTCCCGACCTGTGAGTTGTGCATGTGTAAATGTGAGAAAAACGAAGTTAGGATACATTGGAATTTTTCTTTACGATTGCTCGATGTGTGCTCAAAAATACATGCCTGATCGATGGGCCAATACAATTCCTGAGAGAACTTTCTCTTTAATTAGAAGCTAGCAGGGCTTGCTCTGTGGCCCCCCCAGCTCGTGTTAGGAACCAGGAAGCGCTCCCTTTTTCCTGCTTCCTCTCTGCGTGTAGAGCGGGAAAAGGAGGCTTAGAGAGTAGGTAATGAGCCAGTGTTTTGTCGAGTTGGGAGGGAAGCAGGGAAGTAGAAAAAAAGCATTTTTTCTGCATCAATACGTGGATTGTATGCATGTATGTATGAATGTATGCATGCATGCAAAAGGGTGTCTGTGTAAGATTTTCTATGTATGTATGTTTGTATAAATGCGAGAGAGTGTCTGTAAACATGGATGAATGAATGCAGTGTACGAGAGTGCATGTCGGAGTGAGAATGCAGTGTGAATGTACTGGGTACAGTGTAAATGACAGAGACACTGCATTGGTGATTGACTGGTGGGCAAATGTGTATGCGTCTGTGTGTGTGTGTTTGTGTGTGTGCATGCTAGGGTGAGGACCCGGGGGCATTGGGGCAGTGTCATTCTTTTTGAAAAGGACTTGGCATGTTTACTGGCATTTTTGGGCAAAACACAATTATCTTGATGAGTGTTATTATGTGGAGGAGGGGTTGGGGTGGGGGATGGAACTCCAAAGGGGCTAGGAGCCCAGATCTTGTCATACTGGGGCATGGCATTTTATACATGCATTAAGGTCAAAGTCAACATGAGGAGGGGAGGACATGTTTCCTTACTGTGGTATGGCATTTCGTACTGATGAAAACTTCAAAGACAACGTTAGGAGTGTTTTTTACCTGGTGGTATTTGTGCAGATGCAAGGCAGGTTTTCGTACACTGGCTTGGCATGTTATACTGGGGTTAGCGGGAAAACAACATGGTGGGTGTTCTTATATACGTGGGGTGCATTTGTGTAGCAGGCAAAGGCATGTTTTCTTACTGTGGCATGTTTTATTGTATACTTGCATTTAGGCAAAGCCAACATGAGTATGTTCTTATATGGGGATATTAGGATACATTGGCAGAGCCATCATGAACATGTTTTTATAGCGTCATTAATTGCATTATTTACAAAGCAAACATGAGTACATTCTTATGTGTGAATACTGACATATATGGGCACAATCAACATGAAAATGTATTTTACGTTGGAATATATTTGGCAAAGGCATTATAATAGTGCATTGGGAAATGCTACTGCCCATTGTTGATGACTTGGCATCTGATGGATTTTTTTTTATCTTACCCCACAAAAACGGATTGTAAAATGGCGGCTAATTTGCCTAATTTGTCACAGAAAATGTACTGTAAAATCCAGAATTTTTTTTAAAAAAATTCCTGGGTGGGGCACACCCCCCAAAACAACACCTCATGGTTGGTTCGGGTTCCGTCGCTATGCTTGGTTGCTTCTGTGCTTTTGGCCGGGGGCAGATCAATCCCGCTTTCCTCTGCAGGCTCCCCTTGGGGTAGGCCTAACTGGATTAGCTTCGGGCCCCACAATCCTGGCTATACCTCTGTCACAAGTACCTGAGAGAAAACAAAACAAAGTGCATAATAAACTTCTCTTCTTCAGGCTGCCTCACTTTCTTCTTCTCTTGTGTCATGTCAGGATCCGACTCCAAACAGCGGGGTCATATAAAGGCTGCTGACTCTCACTCCTGGAAAGACTCCCTCCACGCACAATATAGGGGACGGTGGGAGCTCCAGCAGTCACACTGCAACCTTACATGTTGTATTTCCACTTCCCTGTCAGGAAATGTGGTGTGTGATAAAGCATTTTAAAATATGAAACAGTGACAAAACCATGGTTCTGTTCGCTTGCGCAAACACGTAAACACACGCATGCAGAGGATTCAATTCTGAGCTTTTTTATGAATTGCTGAAAATTAATCTTCTGTAGCGAAAGGCTGACATCCTGGTAACTTCACTATAATGTGAGAAAACTAATATAACAGCAAAGTGAAGGCATATTATTACCCACCCAAACGTCATTTTGTGGTAGTGCACCGTGGTACCACTTTTGTTTTCACCTATGTTTTGGGTGTTATACAGTTTGTATATTGCACTCAGTATATGTGGCTGCTGTTTCTGGAATCGAAATATTGAGTATATGTTATTTACATTAGTTAGTTGTATGATCTGGTGTCTGGTCCAAAGTATTATCACCAAATAACAAAGGAAAGACTTTGGGGAAAATTTAAATGGCCCCAAGATTCATCCCCATAGTTAGGCTTGCGACAGCTTCAAAACTAGAGAATCTCATTGCCTCCATATTGTTGCCCCTTTTGAAATGAAACGCACCACTCTTTAAACAACCATTACACTTAAAACACATACACCATAGAATATAACAATCAATTACAATACTTTATTGTATTTAATTTCATACACATAATTCATACAGTTTTTTAAAAAATAAGTGCAAGGTACCTATCTGCTAAAACAAGATTTGTACTCTTTTTCTTTTTTTTAAAGTGCAATTGAGTCTGTAAACCAAGACTCTACCTTACACAATACCAGTGTACAAACTATACAGCAAACCAGTACACTCAATTACTAATTATCTAAAAACTACAAATGACCCCGTATGGTGATAAACACTTCTATTTAGTACAAAAGACAGTCCCTATCCTGTAGGATACAATCTTACAACATCCAATACCCTTGATAGCTGAATCCTCATGTGTACAGACATGTGGTTCTCCTCAACTTAATAATTCATTGACATGTGTTGGCAACTGTACAACACCCTAAAACGCCCGACATGTTTCGTTCTTTGTCAACAATTACAGATATATAAGAACTTCTTCAGGGGAACAAAAAGCGATTTATGAGAAAAACAGATCTTGACACTCTTAAAACAATAAATGTATATACTCTTCTCTGTGGAGTTCTTCATAAACCTTAAGGGGGACTACATAGAATAACAGCAGTTAATAAAGCTGTTCACTATTACATAGAGCCTAAATTCAAGCGGGAGCAAAAAGTCTCCTACTAATGGCTCACTGTATTGGCATTTATAATTAACGCCTTTAATGGATGGGTACATTCGTCTTCACTGTAGACTGATGATCTGAAAATATAAATACAACGATTGATGACAGCTGTGCCAATCCAGTTGCAATCCAAAAAACACAGGAATTAATCTTATTAACTCTACAGTTTTGCTAGCATTGTAAATTGTTATATGCTAAATTCCTACCATATGTAGCACTTGCAGAAGGCACTGGAAGTAATTGCCTCCTGACAGGGGTGCAACATCTACAACTCATACCTCGTTGTCCCCTGTAAATAAAACCGGAACTTGTAAGCTAGAGACTTGTAAGTATTCATGCATAATATTGCTAGAATCTTTTTTGCTCATGCTAACATTCTAGCTACATTCTTAGTATCTCTTTTAAAGTGCTTTATTATTGTGGAAAAAACCAATAATTTGGAACTACACAACTGTTAGTAACCGTTGCAACATGACGCTCACACCCTCTATTTTGCAGCAAGCGTCATCCTACGATCGATCCCAATAGAAACATTATTCTTGATATCACGGCGCTGTGCGTCTGAATTCATAAGCCATACGTGTCTTGCTGCTAGTAACTGCGGTAAGCGTTGTTGGTTCACTCACGGTCTTTAAACCTACATACAAAAAGCTGAGTATTGGAATTCTTATTACTCAAATGGAATGCGCAATTACACACCGACTCTCATAACACAGAGAAGCAGAGCTAATACAAACAGAGGGGACTCACTACGAGGACCCAGGAAACTGAGCCACAAAGATTCTAATCGGATACACAACTTCTTACTTACTCGCACAAAGTCTCGAGTGATGCTTAGCTTCTGCCGACCCGAATCATGTTCCTGGTCACCTGATCGTCATACGTATCATAGCTACTGCATTTATAACAGCGGTTAATCCTACGCACCTAATACCAATTAAAGCATTCACTACGTTAGGAAACAGTAATCGAGTCAGCCTAACCTACATAGTGCATACATGTGTTGTGTGTTACCTGCTTCTCAATACGGTCAGTGGGTAAGTGAATCACTTATTTGGGGCAGCGGCTACAATTATACGGGTAATCGTATGCAAGCCATTCTTATACACATTAGGTGAAAAGAAGTTCAGGTATAAACCCACCTTTGTGTAATGTTAAGACCTTCAGCATTAATTGGTCCTGTGCCAATTGATTTGTAGCACTAAAGCTCATCCACACATAACTCCAATGCAGTTACTGATACATACCGAGGCTAAACTTCTAAAAATGCATTCTCATGTATTAAAAAAAAAACACAAATGTCTATCTTTTTCCATTATCAAATTTACCTTTGTATCTGTCAAAATTATGCATGGAGTATTGATGTTCATTAAGTTTCATACCACATTATTCCAGTCAATCAAAGTTTATAGGACTTATTTTCTAGTCTCCTCATTAATAAAGTGTTCCCCAATACTTGGTCTGCTGTTACCATAATTTTGATTTTTAAAGGTGGAGACAGGGCGTCCCCTTCATTTTATCGGCCTATATCACTCTTGGGCGCCTTGAACAACATTTCTGCAAAAATGCTCCTTAAAGAGCTACAAAAATGGGCACGCAAATCTAATTCCCTGGATGTCTATCAGGCGGGGTTTTGGCAGGGTATGGGCACTGCCTTAAATAGTTTTGTGCTGGATTTACTCGTACATCAAGCTAAAGCTCAAGCTAGACCAGTCTTCTTAGCCTTTTTGGACATTAGTATGGCCTTTGACCATGTAAACAGAGCCTTGCTTTGGAAAAAGTTAAACAAACAGGGATGTCCACCCGCGTTGGTGGGTATACTTGAGGCATTGCATAAAGCTACAAGAATCACTGTTAGGCTGGATGCATTTGGAGTGTATTCAACATGGATTCAGACTAATAGGAGTTTACGTCAGGCGTGTGTAAGCCCCTTTTCTTTTTTGTTTCTACTTATTGGGCATATCGGGCAATTTGAAAAAAGTTAGAACAAACCCACCATGGCTGGGAACCCTGTTGATACAATATTTACTGTATGCGGACGATATTGTATTAGGTGATCTAGCTGCTTTAGGCCTCCAAAGAGCCTTGGCTGCAGTAGAAGAGTTTTTGGAAAGCTTGGACTTGTCATTAAATACATCTAAATCAAAGGTATTGGTGTTAAAAGCTGGCAGAAAAAATTGTAAAATGTCTCTCTGGAAACTAAAAACTGGTAGCCTTGAGGTGGTCACTAAGTTTGTGTATCTAGGATCGCCTGTTTTTGACAATTTGGATGAGCCTGAGTTTGTGGCGGACCTCAAGGCTAATTTCTTGGGAGCACTTGTTAAGCGCCTATTTGATGCTAAATTTGGGAGATTTTCGATTCTCCCAGTTTAAAAATTTTATAAACAGCAAATGATCCCGAAATTGATATATGGCGCTCAAACTAGGAGTAGACAAACATATTGGTTTAAATTAGAAGGCTTGATCTGGCGAGAGCTCCTCCGGTTACCACAGTCAGTTCCATTAGTGGGGATACTTTATGAATTAGGACAACTGTCCATCCAAACTATGATTGACAGGGGAAAGCTACAGTTGTTTACAAGTTTGTTGTTTCCACCAGCTGTGTAAATGTATGAATGTCTGAACGCTGTATGGAACAAAGGCGCATGTAAGGTTTTGGTAGGCTGGGCCTCTGGTTGTGCAAAAATATTAGAATAATAGGCATATCCCTAGAAGTACAGGGATCCACGCCAACATTGGCTAAGACAAAATTGTTTAGACACGTGTGGGCCAAATTAAGAAAATCCTTATTCCAATATAAATGTTTTGGTGATAACTTTGTCTGGTCATCTAAGTGTTTTAATACTCCTGCTCCATACCTGAAAAAGCATCCTTCAAAGCACTTTAGGTTTCAAATCTTAAGACTCAGGTTAAACCTCGAACTAACACAAGAAAATGTGGGCCGGTGAAATAACATTCCACGGGAGCAGAGACTGTGTTGTCACTGTCACACGCACATAGAGACTTTGAAGCATTTGTGTGTGCAGTGCCCAAACCTGTGGACTGTGCATACCCAAAGTTTATCCTTGAATTTTATGCCTACAGAAGACGAATTTTGGCAAAGGATTTTAAATTGTAATGAGCTGAGTTTGTCCATTCGTATTTTAAAGTTTTTAGAGGCCTGTGCACTGGATTTCTAGTTTATGATCTTAAGGTTGGTAGACTGTTTATTAATGTCTCGTTATGATTCTATTCTATTTTATATGTTGTTAAACTGTGATTCATTTTTTTTTACGCTAGTGTTTTGTGTTAAAGGTACATTTTGTACTGTAATACACAATAAATAAAAATAAATTAGTTGTAGATTTACAAATACATAAACAATAGCATAACACAGCACGTTACACACAGGTTCTTGTTGTTCAAGTCACTCTCAACTTCATTCCTGTGTGACCTCATTTTTGAAAGCACCTGAAATTCTGCACCTGTGTAACCTAATTGTGGCATTACTTGTCCTCTCATGGCTTCTGCATTGGGAAAGTGATGTTTTGTAGTCCTCACTGCTAGACTAATATTGAGATTTGTTTAAGAAAGTCTACAGTACTGAGGTCTGTTACCCATTAATGCGTAGCTATATTGTAAAAAGTGGAAACACATTTTCCGTAAGTTATACCCTTAAAAATGGCACCTTGCCTGTACCTGGTATCACTGCTATTGGATTTAGGGGACTGGTCGTCACTTTAAAAAAAGTATACATTTTCAATCACCTAGAAGGTATTAAAATATTTAAATATTCACATCACAAATGAATAGATGTGCAAACCTTCACTGAACCCAACACTTCTCAAATGGGCATTACATGCTGCAGGGTTCATTTGGATCAATCTGTAAGATGGTATAGAGATGGTACAACATGCAGATACAAGCTCACCAAGGAAATCCATTCTGTGCGTTTCTCTGCTCAGTGGGGGAGGCCACCAGTGCCTACGCCCACAGCACGTTTGGATGGGGGTGGACAGACTGAGATTGCTACATATTTAACATGCTCTTTAGTGCTTCAGAAGATAAGATGGAGGCCATAGGGGGGCCCGTGTATTGAGGACAGCCATGATTGTTCCTGGCAGAGCATTACTGATCACTGTCGGGTGTACCTCCTTCCCCAGAGGAGATTCTAGTGCATCTTCTGCATGGTTTATAATGATATGAAAAGGAATCCAGGAACGTGCCCTGTATGGAAAATGAACGAAATCCATTAAAGAGGGCTGCAAACAAAGATGCTGAAGAACCCCACTCACAATGCTATACATCGTGACTCAGAGGATGATTTCTTGTACCATTGCTGTGGGTCACCCCACCTGACTTCACAGAATCCTTTCTGTACCCACATACCATTCCATCTTGCTCCTCTGTCAGTGTTCAGTATTCGTATTGTACAGCAAACTGGCATTAATAACGTTGGCTCAAAAGCAAACTGAGGCAAAGATGGAATCATGATTCTCCAAGGGTCATACAACTTGGTTAAGGCAGGGAGCCCAAAATAAGAACTCATGTTCCTGGTTTCTCCGATCACCACTACTGCCTGTAATCCTTCATAAAGCAATGGGAAAAGATGACACTCCCTGGGCATCTGATGGCAAAGTGGTGCAGATGCCTCTGCAATGCCTATATATCAGCCACAACTATTGGTATTGCCAATGCTTACTTATGCTCAGGTTTGCTACTCCTCACTTATCCTTTGGTTAAACCAGACATGGTTCTGGGGTTACGGAGTCAAACTCATTTCCCCTCTACTACTTAGTTCTTGATGTGATATATTTTCATGGTGCCTAAACATCTCAAAATCCGCTCTGATAAATCCTTGCCCTCCACCGGCTTGCAGCGTGAGAGAGGTACATGTCTAGCCAGAAATTCAAGCAACTAAGGCATCCCAACAATCTCACTTTCCCACACTACGATTCAGCTTAAGTCTACCAGAGTTCCATTCATCTAACGTTCCTGACTCACGTAGGTTAGCCTGGACAAAGTCGCTAATGTACATGTCATGTATTGCTTCTCAGAAGTTCAATTGCCATAATAGTAAGGAATTCCTGTAATCTCACAGCACCACCGTTTTACGTTGGACAGTTAGAGGAGTACTTGTGTCACCATATGTGAAACCCCAACATGTGCATACTCTGGTACTGCTTAATATGTGAAACCAAGCATGCAATGTAATCGGTCAGACATGATGGTATGTATGAGTGCAAGATTTAATTGGCAGAAAAAGGCAAGGGGGTGGGGGGGTCAATTGATGTTGGCTAAGCGTGGACATATTTTCTGTTAAAAAAAAAAAACTGGCAGGGGCCTTAAATCTTTTTGTGCAGATTCATCTTTATTCTGTGACCAGGGCATGTTTTTGATGCTGACGAATGCTTGACAAACTCCTGGTGGATTTACAGGTGCGCCGATCTGTCATCTAATCAGATCTCAGGATGAATCGATGGTTTATTAATTGAGTTTGTTTAGCCAATCAGAGCTGTGTTTCGCTGTTTCATTGTGTTTTTTTCAAGTTTGTTTAGCCAATCGGAGCACTAGAATCCCTTAAAAGGAGTCCAATCCCCTTTGTCAGGTCCAGGTCACTTCCTATTCCCGAGGGAAGGTCACAGGTGTGAATTACCAACAGAGAGGGTTTAAAGTGTTTTTGTAGTTTTGGAGCAGGGTTTTGAGGGAGTGTAGCCGTTTGGTGTTGTCTTTTAGTGTTTAGTGAGCTTTTGTAGGAATGTTTTGTTTAAGTGTTTCTTCAGTTTATTGATAGTGTTCTGTTAGTTGCCACCATACAAAAAAATACAAGTTTCTCTTTCATCTTGTGCATATTCTCATTGCTTGTCCTCTTTTGAAAAACGTTTTTTAAAAGTCTGCCTCCCCAAAAATACAAACACTTTTTTGCTCTTTCATAGTTTCCCCTTCCTGTTGTCGCCTTGTCTTCCCTTATCATGCATTATTAAATGTATGGTACAGTTTAGATTTGTTTAATTGTGGTTGTGCTTTAGTTTTCCAGGCTAATTTGAAGTTTCACACTTTTAGATTCTTGAATGTGCTCACACACAGTTCTAAAAGAGCTTTGTAAATTCTCACTTGAGAGTCAGATCTCACATGGGCAAGGTAGGGAGGGGAAGGGGAGAAGGTTGTAGGCAAGGTGGAGGAGGTGTTCTGTTATTTCTCTCAAAAGGAAGAACATTCATCCATGATGCATGAGGATGGGGGACTTCATACTGTTGTGGGTTCAGGTTTTCAGCTGAGGCCACTCTAAATTCCTGATCAGCTGGGTTCACAGGGATGCTGAGGCTTTCACTGTCCTTAGAACAATAATACGGGGAGTAGGGAGGGAGATCAGAGGAGGCTCAACTACTGACATTGATGCTGGGATGGCAGAACCTCTAATGGATGCCCCTAAAGAGGTGGGACTTTAGTGCATGCCCCCAAATTTTGATGGCCAATAGTGGAGCAGGGGGGACTGTTCCTCAAGTGGGAGAATTGGGCATGTGCCGCAAACACTTTGGAGGGGGTATGTGGTGGCTCCTGCTTGGGCAGGGGGTCATTTTGGATGAATTGATCTCCACCCAGCAGGGCTAAGGTACTGATGATGAGGTCCATTAAAAGGAGGTTTCTACAGGATGACCAACCTATGGATGTGCCACAGAATATGTTGGACTTGAATGAGTGGAAGGAGGAGTAGAAAGTAGAGGAGAGATAACATGAGAAGCTTAGTGGCTTGTTGTGCTCTGTGAAGAAACTGAGCCAAATAAGGTTTGGCTATGCCCTGTGAGAAAACCCAAGAACGTTAGTGAGGTTTGTGCCCTGTGAGAAATACAGATAATTGTAAGGGGTGACTGATCCCTGTGGTAGAACATAAGATCCTTAGTGGGTGGCGGTGCCCTGTGGGAGAACATGATAACATTTGACAAGTGGTGCAATGATCATCAGACAAGACAATGATTAAAATGTAATACTCCTATAATAGTCAATGCCATGGTAAGACAACAACTGGTGAGGGCCTCCTACTCACTACTAAAATTATCTGTTTGCCAACCACATGCACCACGAAGCAACCCTCACTACACTGTTCTCCGTCTATCATGTACCATGCAAAGCATTGTCATCATCAGAGATGGAAGTTTGGATATGGGTAGATGTTGTTCCATAGTCTTTTGTAATCAAGTGACTCTTAATGTTTAGAAATGTCAATTGTTTAACCTGCTGCATTGCCAGGATTATCCTATGGTTAGGGACAACAGCCCTGGCTGCACTCAAATATTTCAATCAATACACTCTAGCTGTGGGGCTGCTTAGGGATTCAACAGTAACTCACACAAAAGCCCCTTGCCAGATGGACTGCATGCTGCACCAACACTTCAATGGGTCATCATCCCTTAGCACAAGTGTGGTGCCCAGTAGTTACGCTCTGTTAATTTGATGACCCATCTGTATTCAAGGTGCCCCACTCACTGAGGAGAGAACCACATAGATTATCCTCTGGTTAGTTTGTGCCAGCACTGCTTACAAAGCCTACAAAGGGTATGGAGGAGGTGGAGTATCCCTGATCTTCCCAGAGTGGATCCCTACCACTGTCATTCCTATGCAAGCCTACTCCTCCTTGGAATGCCTGGTCTGCAGGCTCTCTATCTCTCCTGGCCTCTCTCTTAACATGGTCATCATCTCCAGGCCACCTGGCTATATCGCTCTCTTTCTCTCCGCATGGCCTGACCTCTCCTCCTCCCCCCTAGCCTCAACCTCTCAACGTCTCCTCATCGGAGACCTCAAAATCCACTTGGATGCCTCTAGCTTCTCCTTGGGGCTCTTTCGTAATCTCTGCAACTCTCTCTCTCTCTCTCTATTCTTCCCTCTGGCCCTACACATTCTACTAGGCACAACCTGGATGTTCTTATCTCATCAAACATCCCCCTCTCCAACCCTCTAACCACTCCTCTCTCTTGGATTGTCACTTTCTTCTATCCTCTCACCTGTCACTAGGTGTCCCCTGGGCAAAGCCGACCCCAGCACTGCCATCCACCTTCTCGTCATCCGGCCCATGAAGCGTGTGTCAGTGGAGGCTTTCGCTGTTACTTTCTCTAATGCTCCTTCACCTGTGGCTGACTCACACTCTGACACAGCCCTCTCCAGCCTGCATCTCTCAATCTCTAAAACTCTTGATGTCCTTGCCCTTGTCATGAGGATCCATCTGAAGCCCACATCCAAGTGCAGGTATGATTCCTTCCTCGCCACCCTTAAACACAAGTGTAGGGTGGCTGAGAGGAAGTGGAGGGCATCAGGCTCATCCTCCGACAAACTGGCCTGCTGCCTGCTCCAAAGGCAATATAGACTCTCTGTCCTGTCCAAGAAGAGAGCTTACATCCAAGCCTGTGTCTCTAAGGCCTCCAACAACTCAGCCAAAATCTGCAAGGAGCTGGCCATCCATGTTGCAGTCTCCATCTCTCCATCTCTCCTGTTCCCTCCCAGGCCCCTTGCGTGGCATTGGATTCTCACTTCAGCACTAGAAGTCCGGACAGCCTGTCCACTCTTTCCTCTTCCTCTCCCTCTAATACTCCTGGCCCCTCTCCAGCAATCTCGCCACCTCCTTTCTCCTCCTTCCTAGTGTTCAATCCAGACGATGTTTCTAGACAAGTCCGATCTATGAAAGTTTTGTCAAAGCAGGTGATCCCCTGCTCCTCCAGCACCATCAACACGTGCTCCAGCTTTGGACAATTTCTGCAATCACTCTTTTGCAATTGGAACCTACCCTTCCCCCTTAAAGCACTCTCTTGTGCACCCCCTCCTCAAGACACCCTCTGCTGATCCTTCCTCTCCGACAAACTACCACCCGATCTCTATCACTCCTTTCTTGGCAAAACTCCTGGAAACGCTGCCCATCTCCCATCTTACTCTCCATACTGAATCTGTTGGTTGTCTCCATGACCACCAGCCTGGCTTTACAGCAGCAAGAAGCATGAAAACTGCTCTCCTGAACACCCGTGAAGACCTGCTCTCTTATCTCGACCCTAACCTTCCTTCTGTCCTCATTCTCCTTGATCTATCCTCAGCTTTCGATACGGTCAACCACACCATCCTAATCAATCACCTCTGTGACAACCTGGGCAGCATGGTTGACCTCCTTTCTCTCCGATAGACCAAGGTCCTCTCCCAGGCCCAACTTGGATCTTTTCTCTCTCCCAACTTTCTCTCTACATGTGGTGTTCCTCAGGGTTCTAAGCTCTCACCCTGGCTCTTCAACCATTACTTGGCTCCTCTAGCCCACCTCACCTCTACCTTCTATTCTAATTTTCAGTGTAATGCAGATGACACCGAGCTCTCCTTCAAGCTCCCCTGAGCCTCCTCTGATCTCTCGCGCATTCCTGACTGTCTATCCATGATTCAGGAATGGTGTGCCTCCAACGATTTCTGCCTTAATTCCATTAAGACTAAGATCCTTCTCATTGGGACTCCTGCTCCCACTTTCCCTCTTGCAATCTGGCCACCCACCCTAGGCCCTCCACCCGCACCTTCTCTCCTCACATCTCTGACATCTCTAAGAAGTCCCACTGCCAGATGTACCTCCTCAGAGTTATTTTTCCTTTTCTCACTTTCCTCCAGAAGTTCACTGTCTCTAGAGCTGTGGTTCTCTCTAGGTTGGACTACTTCAACAGCCTCTTTCTAAATCTGAATGCCTCTGCTCTTTGCACTTTGCATCTAATCCAGAACAGGACTGCGAGACTTGTCCTTGGCCTCAAGCCCAGGGATCGTATCTCTCTAGCCCTGAAATCTCTCCACTGGTTCCGGTGGCTGCAAGGATCAAGTTCAAGACCATCCACATCATCCACAAGGCTTTCTGGGGCTGGGGACCCCACTATATTCAACTCTCTCTTTCTTAGTATCTTTCTTCTCGAGCCCTCTATTCATCCACCTCCAACTATCTGAGGGTCAGACGCATCTCCAGGCAGAGAGTGGAGGGGTAGATCTATGTCCTTGTCTGGGCTTCCCTCTAGAATAGCCTCCTGCCTCTCTCAAACTTGAGCAGGGCCACCTAAGGTTCTGAAAGCAACTCAAGACCTTCCTTTTCTCTCTCTCTCTCTCCCCTGCTGATGCTCCTGTCTGCTGCGCTAACTGGTTACCTGGCCACCAACTTAACGTCATGGGCACCAGGCTACTGCACGACCAGTAACCCCTAGCACTGCCTCAAGGCCTCCCACTCACTTAAGGGTGGTATCTGAAACCCTACAGTCCCCTGCCTCTCTGCACTTACTTGAGCCACCACCCTGGCAGGATTTACCATGTCTTACCACTTCACTCTCCCCACCACTCCTGCCCTCCTGGCACTTCTCTTACCACCCCTTCGGACTTGCATGAGCTGAATGATACAAGGCCTAGTAAGATTGTTTGTTTTGTCCTCCCTATGTCTACACTTCCTTGTCTTGTCATGCCTAGAAAGAGTTTTGTACAGGCGTGTTATAAATGACTTATCATATCATACAATATTATTTCTCTGTGTACATGAAAATATTTTGGATCATTGAGGTTCTTCCATATGCCTGTGTTCTTAATACAATTGATGCTGTAAATGCTGCAGAAAAGCATATTTGCAAAGTTACGCAGTGTTGCCTACCTTTCATGGTTGCTGTGAGTACCTCTCCCCCGAGACATGGAAATGAAAAGTTGACACTTAAACTTTGAAAAATAAATGGAGCCAGCATGTACTCAATTCTAACTTTAAATTTAACTACCAGTGAATTGCCATGCAAGGTTCAAAGCAGATCCTTCACCAACTGAACTATGTCAGTGTCAACTGCCAGGCAGAGCCCCTTAACAGGTTGCTCAGATTGAGCACCAGCAGGTACATCAAAGGAAGAACCTCACTGCCAGAGAGAGAACCTCACGTAGGAATGCATTGTGATGATTATTCCACTATTTGTACTGCTTGAAGGGTGGTAATGCTGAGCAGAGATTAGACAGCAGAAACCACTGAACTAATGTTAACATTTTTCCATCTAGAGCTCTGCTGTGATTGTTGCAGTAATCTGTGATGCCATTGCACTGATACAAAACCTGTCCACCATGGTTAAAATACATTTCCAATGAGTGGACACAGAGGACTTTAGGTTGTGCATTGGCAACATGTGGCACATCCGCTGTGATGAAATGACTTCTGCCTCGCAGGAGTACAAGGATGAGTAGAAGTTAAACTGCCCACTCAGTCCTCACATTTTACAACACAAGAGTCACCCCAATCACAAACGTAAAACAGGCACAGTTAAGAGATATTACTTGTTTGCTTTTTGTGGTAACATGGCCAGAGGGAAGGCTATACTCTCAAGAGGGGTGTGAATGTGATCCAGTAGGAACCCAAATAGCAAAGTCTGACAGTCCAAAATAAAGGGTAAATTCAATCAAGGTTCCATATAATTATATATTTTAGTTAAACACACCAAATTTAATAATAACAAAATAGTAAAACAGTACACAAAACACACCCTTGCAGAAAGAAAAGAGAATATTCAAAGATACACATATGCAACACTCTGGGTAACAAAACAGGGGTAGAAAGGCAAGAAATAACCACAATGATTTCAAAAATGATATGTTCAGATTTGAAAAGAGGTGAAAGATTATTTCTCGAGTCTCAAGGGCCGAAAGATGGACCAACAGCGCAGTTAACAGTCTGTAGTACCTTTTGCTGATCTTGGTGGCTCAGCAACCTGGAACTGGGCTTCTAGGTGTTGTTTGTGAAGTTCAAAGCAGCTCAAATGCAGCAATTGTGCTGTTACAGATGGGGAGCATTGTTCAGAAGGGGTCAAGCTGAAGTTTGTTTGAAGTGATGCTTGAAGAAGGGCAGTTTATGAGGGTGACTAAAGTCAGTTCGATGGTTCGTTCCATGACAAAGATCCTGGTGACTGATTGGACAGTTCGAGTTAGACTGCTCGATGCAGTGCTCAATGGTCTCATTTCTGTGAGGCAACCAGGGTTGGTTCTGTTAGTTCAAAAGGCGGTTAAACGTGGTGGATGCAACAATGCACTGCAAGTTAAAGCCGAGGCAATGATGCGCTCAGCTGACACACTGCGGAAGTTAACTGGTTATAGTCTGCGAGATAGCGGCTTGAAGATTGGATGAGAGCCACAGGCAGCTCCAGAGGGCCCTGATGGTGTGAACTGCTTTGAACAGGCTCAAATCACAAGTCTTGACCCAACAGCAGTTCACCCCAATTTGCCACAGGGATGAGTAGGGAAAATAGCTCTCCTCTGCCTTAGACACTCAGCCTTCACCTCCCTGATGGAGGACTTTAGAAAGTCAACTCCCCCAACAGAGGTCCAATGAGTTCTTCATCAGGTGTTTGTTCAAGAGTGAATCAGAGAAGGAGTGGGAAACCCCTTCTTTTAAAGGCAAAAGTCCACAGGTTCTTGGACTAAAGCAAGCCTGCTTTAAGGGGTCCAATCTCTGTGCTTCAGACAAGCAGTCATTGGGCCTCATTACAAGTCTGGTGGTATCCCGCCGGGAAACATGGTGAGATACCACCAGCAGACAGAATTACCATTACTGGCACTTGGACTGCCAGTATTTCTGGCAGATTCCAAGTGCCAGTAAGCGTAGTTCATCCCCATTCAATGTAGTCCAATAGGACTCCATGGGGGGATTGCTGCTATTACCAGCACCGATAGCACCGGTGCCAGTAATACTGGCTGTTTTCTGACAGTGGGGTGCCTGACTTACCTCCAGCTCTTGGCTGGAGGTAAATCAGGACCCCCACCGGCAAACTTGGAGTGTGCCAGTGCGGTAACATGCCGATATGCGGTAATATCAGCACATTATTTTACTGCACTGGCACACTTGTTATGAAGCTAAAAGAAGTGAAGGGACAGGAAAAAAAGATAGCGAGAAACAAGATGGTTGAATCTTGCTCTCTCTACCTACACTAACTTCACCCCTTCCAGTGTCAATAGCATCAAAATGACATTTGGTATTTAGCACCAAAATGTAAGGCTAGTCCTTTTGTGATGGGTGTGCCCTTAGATGCCTGCTTCCCAGGACATCTTCTGCAGGGAGACTGCCCTGCTGGATGGAGGTGTTACCAAAACTTACAAAGGATATAAGGAGAGGTCCAGATATTCAGTCTCTTGCCCTGCCAGCTGGCAGGGCTAGGCTGGCTGTCTGAAGAGAATACACATGACCCTTCTACAGGTACGCTGAGCTCACAGCGCTGACACATGTTTGATATCAATTTGAGATGGTATGTATAAGAGGTACTAGCCACCATGCCTGAAACTCTCCCACACATTCCTCTCAGAGATTCCTGCATCCTTTCACTCCTCCTACCAGGTATCACCTGCTTGAAAATGTCTTGTGGCAAATTGACTACTGCACTGCAAGAGTTCAAGAATGATGTTATGAAACGATGGAATTTATTTCTTCAACTAAAGGCGGAGAGCCCCTTGTGATGCTTGGGAGGTGAGTCCACTCCGCAATACCCTTCCTAGGGATGGAAGTAATCATGCTATACTGTACTAATCCGGTTGTGGGAAGAGATTCACCAGAAGAGATTCCCCCTTAGGAGACAAGGCCTCCCTTTCCCAGGAGTTACTCCCACCAAATGGACTTACCATGGCCTACATGGGATGTTTTAAAACACAAGAAAATATGAACTGTTAAGATGGGGATGAACAAACTCCTATGGGATGTCATTATTGTGTGAGAAAAGGTTGTTTCCCTTTAAATCTAGATGTCCAATTTACTGGAATGAGTATGTTAAAAAGCATGCATTCAAACAGGGAGGAGAGAGAGACAGGGGAATAGAGAGAGGATCACAGACGAAGGCTCTGGGAGGCCCCAAGTGGCACAACACCGGACGATAATGAAAATCAAGAAACCATCATGTTTCAAATTCGCTTGCAGCTGACACACAGGATGCCAAATCTACGCCAGCCCAGAGAAGCCGACAGGGCGGAAACCCAATCCTAAGCAGAGGTGGTGGCAAGATCACAGAGACTAATCTGGATGGACTGTCGGCGGTCCGATCAATAGAGGACCACAATGTATCCATGAGTACAAGCGACCACAGGGAGACCGAGAGGAGAGACCGAACAGGCAAATGCCGGGGAGAAGATGGCGTCCGCAATACCGAGTGAGAGATAGAAAGCGAGACCAAAACCCTCTGACAATGTTCTCCTTCATGAAAGAAGGTAACCAGGAGAACAGGAGGTTCTGGGAGATTCAAGAGTATCAGCATATCACACCGCTAACTCGTGTCAGAGTAGAAGATATGAAACAGCGTTAGTTTGGAAGGCAAATGGATGCAAAGTTTGTGAATCAAGAGAACATCATTATAACACACAGTTAACTTGCAACAGTAGAAGATATAAAATGGAGTTAACTTGGAAAAGAAATAGATACAAATATTGTGAACCAAGAGAAAAGGTTGATAAGAAGCTGGATATTAAGAGAGGGAAACAGTGGGACAAAATTCCTTGGGAAAGTAGAAAAACAAAGCTCCATTCTGCACAAGAACAATATACTATAAAATAGAGAGAAATGCAGGGCTATAAGCCTACAAACATAAACCAATTACAAACCCGAGTGATCCAGGAAAATTGGAGATGCTATAACCTAAAAGTAAAAGACCAGGAAAATCATATTCCCTCAGGAAAAGGGCACAACTAGGTATATGACCAAAATCATAAACCGGCTAAGAGAGAGCCAAAAGGGATTCAAAGTGAAGAGAGAAAGTGCAAAATCCCACCACGGAAATTAAAGACATTAATACAAGATGTCACAAGAATCTATTTCTGGATTATATATTAAATACTGGTACTAGCAGTACACTCAGTAGAAGGGAGTTATTCTTCTGACCTTTTCTCTTAGTGGTCGGGTCAGTTACGGTAGTTTTGGACAGCAGACCTGTTTCTTTGGACACTCACGACTGACAAACACACATACTAGTAATATAGGCAGGGACCACTCATAGTTATAGGGAAAGATAGACCTTCTACCTTTACTGTGATAAACAAAAGCATATCATGTCCTCTGAGAGTCCATGTCCTTCTTCAACTCACCACAATGAGTAGAGGTTAAAGGACCCATCCAGCCAGCACACTTCAACAAACCAAGAGCCAACACAAGCATAAAGGTGAAACAGGCACAGTTAAGAGATATACCTCCTTCACCTTTTGTGGTAACATGGGCAGAGGGAAGGCTGTAATTTCAAGAGGGGTGTGAATGCAGTTCAGTAGAAACCCAAACAGCAACGTTTAACAGTCCAAAATATAGGAATGCCCAATCAAGGTTCTATAAAATTATATATACTTTAATTAAACACGCCAGGTACAATAATACCTAACTAGACAAACAGTACACAGACCCCACCCATGGGGAAAGAACACAGAAACAGCAAAGATAGCAAGATATAGCACTCTGAGTAATGAATAAGGGGTGTAAGAAAAGCAGTAACCACACTGTACATTAAAAGAATATGTCCTTGGATGCAAAAGGGATACAAGTGACGTAACCTGTCTGTAAGGCCCAAAGGTGAACCAAGTGGGAAGTTAGCAGTCAATAGTACCTTTCCACAGTTCCTGGTAGTCCATTAGAGGCAAATCAGATTTCTTGGCACTGTGTGAGCAATTTCAAATTTGGGAGAGTGCAAAGGGAAGCACTTCGGGCACCTGGTGGTTTGAATGTATGAAAGGTTCTTGTAAACACTTCCAAGCAGTTCAAAGCAAAAACACTAGGGTCCCAGGCTGTCTTCACTCAGGGCACTGTGAGTCCCTACTCAGCTCTCCATGGACTAGATGAGTCCTTTTCACATGCTCCCACATATGGGGAGGCTGGTACACAACTGCAGGGGTCCTTCAACACAGGGAGGTCCAACACCAGGTCTCCCCTTTGGTTGCTGTAAGTTCTACTTCAGGGTCTAAGGGACAAAATGGGGGAATCTGATGCACAATGGCAGGAGTCCTTCAACACAGTGAGGCCTTGAACAGTGCAGTGGCTGCCAGAGAGACAGGTATTGTTCCAGCAGCAGGTTCATCCCCAATGTTCTCTGGAGATGGTTATGGACAAAGTTCACATTTGCCATGGAACATCTGCCTTCACCTCCGAAGTGACAGACTCGGGACAGGACGGCTCTTCCAGCAGGACCCAAATGAATACTTCAAGGGTAAGAGTCCAAAAGATGATTTTAAAATGTTTCAAAGAAGGGATGTGAAACCCCTTCTGTTAAAGATAAAACCACTCAGGTGATAGGACTAAAGCTAGCCTTCCTTAGTGGTTCAATCCCTGCTCCTGAAACAAGTGGACTTTGTTCTTCTCAGATATCACCCAAAGAACTTTGCTCGAGAGGAATTTGAGGGGACAAGAAGGAGAGAGAGACAGAGAGAAACAAGATGGTGGAAGTCTTCCCCCACTGCACAGAGATCTCCTACACTAACCCCACCCCTCCCCTTCTCACTAGGATCAAAGGCCTTTAGAGATGCAGCACCCTGGTGTGAGGCTACTCCCTCTGAATAGGTGCGCTCCTTTGAAACCTAGGCCCAGGACAGCCGCCTGTTGCGTGGCTGTCTCTGGAGGAGGGTGTTACCTACCCTCACAAAGAGATCAAAGAAGAGCCATGGCCATTCAGGTTCCTGTCCTGCCATTTGGCAGGTTCAGCCTGTATGGCCAGAATACACATTACCTTCCACATCTAAGTGGACTCATAGGATCCCCCATATGTGTGTTATCAAATTGGAAGTGTGTGCAGTAATCATGGGCAGTGCTATGCACCATGCCTTAAACCAAGCATATCTTATAGTTTGAGTTTAGCCTGCCACCCGTATGGGCTAAATATGATCAGTATAGTTTGGCTACAGGGGTGCATATCTTAAATGTAGCCCCTGTGCTGCAGAGACATGGCTGTCACAGATGCTGGCAAATGGGCACCGCTGAACCTGCTTTCTGCCACTGGTAGAGCAGGCATTACAGATCAGGATATGATGCACTAAGGGACAAGCACACGCTATGTTTTTAGCATGGAGTTTATTAAAGGGGGATCTGATCAGCAGATTACCCTTTAAGAGATGGACTTAACTGCATAATTTTATTAATTTATACAAATCAAAAAACACCCTTGCTAGATAGCAATTCATCACAGGGCCTCAGCTAAATAGGTTGAAAATCACCCTTCAAGAAAATAACCGGTTTCCACCTGCACTAGCATGTTAAGGTCTTGGCGTAAGCAGCATGTACATTTAAGCTCTCTGTAGAGCGATGTCCCAATTCGCCAGTTCTGGACTTTTCTCTACCATGACCCAGTTGTTCTCTAACTCTATCAGCCACCGGTGAAGGCAGGTAATTAGCTGACCAGTGACATCTAAACGCAGCTGCACTGAGTCTACTCCAATTCAAGTTTTACAGGTGACTGTGGTGCTTTTATTTCCCTGCCCATAGACTGGGACTTCTAGAACTGGGGCCCTCCTTTGGACAGCCCATGCTGGAAAGTGATTTGGCAGGCAGAAGACTGCTTATGTTTCGGTGGTGTCTGCGCAGCCACAGAGGTGACACAGAGTCACCTGTCAATTATGACATCTTCTTGGCATCCCACCTGAGAGAGGTTAGCTATTCTCTCACAAAACCACACAACCACAGATAGTGAATTTAAAGGGGTCTGGTGTGCTTCTCCTATCCTGTCAGTACCTCGGCAGGGCACAGTTTACATCTCTGAATCCACACTGGGATTACATAAATGATCTGACAAACTGTCAGATGTCCCAGTCACAACATGTTTGTCAAGAATCAACAAAGCAAAATAGAGGGCTCCCTGATAAACAACCAATTTCAAATGATCATCACAGAAAGAGTCATGTACAAAACTCATTAACACACACACATTAAAGAGAAAAGAAAGACTTTGAGTGTAATTATTAATCACCATTGAAAATACATAGACATAATTTATAACATACACTGGTCCTAATGCATCTAGTGTCCAATTAAAGGACATATATCCTCCTGCTGCCAAACATGAATAAGATCTGAGCTCAACAAAGTAATGTCTAACCATAGCACACATTCATGTACACATTCATACATTTTACCTCCAGGTAACCAATAGTGATTTTAAAAATAGAAATATGTATAATAACATCAAGAAAAAAACGCATCAATAAAGTGTGATGTGAACAAGAATGGAAGACTCAACAAAATAAGTTAAACAAACAAACATTCATCACCAATGTAATAAGACAAAGAGAACGTTGAATCAAGGCACTTGAGTTTCAGCCATTTGGGTCCCAATTCACATCAGGAATGTGGCACAGCCTTCCCCAGGACACAGCAAGCATAGAGGGCAGCAATGAAAGATCCTTGACATGTGTCTGCATCTACAAACAATGAGAAGACATTTAGAAGCATCAAGTAGATAAGCTGAAATTAATTCAAAGCGGGCCGTTTTAAAAAATATTTGTACCTTGTCAAGGTCTCTTATTGGGTTCATCGCCATGTTCCCTCTCTGAAAATAGGTAAAATGAACATCTCTCTGTCCGGGGAATGTGATCTAGGCTGTTGACACAGTACATTAGTGGAAACACAGATCAGGCTCATTACAGAGTTGCCGGTATCCCGCCGGGATTTCCGGCGGGATACCCGCAACCCTGCCTCACCGTCTCTGCCACCTGATATCCTGGTTTTACCGGGATTTTATGGGTGGTGGAGTGATGGCATTTGTTTTCCAGTAGAGGCCTGAACTCCGTGACCCTCCCAGCAAACTTGAAGTGTGCTGGTCCGATAAAAATGCCAGAGCCAGAATTACTGGCATTTTTCCCAGACTGGCACACTTGTAATGAGGCTCAGAGTGTTTATAGTGATTAGAAGTCTTACGCTGCACTTTTGACAAGGGCCCTCCCATCATTTATTGCAAAGAGAATCTGTCAAATGCAGTTTACCTGAACATTCTGGATGGCAGATCTCTTTGATACACACTGAGTCGTGGGCTGCGTAAATATAAAAAGTTGAGTTGGGGCAGCTCATTCACTTTTGTAAAAACAGTCAACCAAAGGTACAGCTGAAAAAGCCAAAAGGTAATAAAGGAAATGACCTTCTCTCTTGCATCCATGGGAGAAATGCGGGCATCACAAACAGCTTGGTTGCTCTACACACCAGCTGGCACAAGCGGGAGTAACGTTTATGCTCATCAGTTCAAAGGGGCGGTCTGCTGTTGTAGAACTAACAACACACACCAACGTGGTAATCCTCTACGGAGTCTACAGCGCATACTGGCGGACATCTTGAAAGAGCCAAAGGATGTCTGTGGTAACATTCCTGTGTAGAGGATATATGCATAAACACAGTGACATGTCACTGAACGTGCGTTAACACATGAAAAAGGAGAAGCCAGTTTGAGGTGATGGTGGGATTACACTACTTAAAAAAGGGAAACGGCACATACACAAAAGGTGTGCTGAGAGGTTGCCTACCGAGGGTACAGATGGGAGAGTCCGTATCTAAAACAGGAAACTCCCCAGTCATCCCCCAGCAATATTCCAGGAGTGTCTATCATCGTGGAAGAAGAAGAAGAGACCAGTTAAATTGCTCATTGAGCACACCCTCGAGCTTATAGCGCTTTTGCTATCACGCAAAACGCTGCAACAAAAGCAGTTTTATAACAGCAAAAACAGACGTTTTTGCAAAAACACCTCTGAAAACGTTATTTTTTTGCACAAACGACCTTTAAGAAAACATTTTAAAGACAAAGGGGCCAGGTCCTCTAAACTTTTTTTTAATTGTGTTCTAGCCAATAAAAATCCTTTTCACAGTACAAAAGAGAAATATATGAATACAATTACATTAAAAAACAAGACAATGGTGATGTCATCCACAACATTAAAATTACACAACAGAACCTTTCATACCATGGCAGGTTACATTATACTTCACATTTATACTGACATTTCAAAAGACAAGAAAGAAAGAGGAACAGTAATGTTTTCATAAAACGAATGCTTTCAACACTTTTAAAACCTGCATAGTAAGACACATGTCTTGTCCTGCTATTCACCTATCCCTGAACATTTCAGAAGATAGGCTATCAACTCTTTCCACAAATTGCACTAAATACCTAACTCGCATTTCCCATGTACGCCTGCAACTGATCATTATGTGTCTTTGTGAGAGCAAATGTGGACTGCTTGTATGCTGTTATACCAGCAAGACTGGATTGCTACTATGTGGATTAAATTTAGACGTAATGTTAAGAATTCCTGCCTATGGTTTGGATCTGGGATCTGTCTCAGATACGCAGAGAGGAAGCCTCTTGGTTTATTATAGGGAGATTTTGCCCGCCCACCTTCAATAGTGAGGATCCCGTCCATTCTGCCCAGAGCCTTCTTAATGCCCATAGGGTTTGCAATTAAGTCCCCTTCAGAGCATTCACAATCAGTCAGGACTTTAACCACGAAATTCATTAGGTACGACAAGAAGGGGCTGATCGCCTTATCTAGCAGAGAGCTTATGTCCGTATATAAGGAATTTTCCTGAATAACCAATACTAGCCTGTAGAGCGAGGTGAGCCGCCACTCCACCTGCATCTGCATTCAGTGGATGCTCAGGTCATATCTCAGGCCCACCATTGGTAGACTCTGAGGGAGCCTCAAGGTCCTCTTCCAGAGAGATTCCCCTATCTTAGTCGGTTACCAGAAATTTGGTCGAAAGCCAAATGGTCGAATTTTATTTTTTTGGATTTTTCACTTTTTTTTTTTTTTGGGGTGGGGTCCCTCCCAACCCCCTTTTTTTTCTAAACGAAAACCTAAAAAATATATATATAAATTAAAAAAATATTCGACCATTTGGCTTTCGACCAAATGGTGTCGACCATTTGTCCTGTCAACCTTTTTCTTTCGACCAAATGACTGGACAGCATCTTAGTCCAATTGAGTTTCCCGACCAAGGGCCTTGAGTCCATCCCATAGCGCAAGGAGGGAAAAACATTTGCGTTATGACATTTTAACAATTGGACTAATGGGAATTTTCAGTATGTTGTCAAAATAAATGTCATCTGGCAAGCAGGGGTGGACTGGCCTATAGGGAACTCTGGAGATTTCCCGGTGGGCCTTTGCAACCTGGGGCTCTTTGGTGTGGTATTTTTAAATTTTCTCATAGGAAAAGTATTGGGCTTGCTGAAAATGTGTCATATAGGGCCACTTTGAACATTATTTCCAGGGCCTCTTTTGGTCCCCAGTAATTATTTCCAGGGCCTCTTTTAGTTCCCAGTCCACCCCTGCTGTCAAGACAGCTGAAGTCTTTATTATTTAGGTATTCCTCTTGTCTGGGCTAGCGTCAGAAAATAATACATTTTGAAGCCCAGATAGACCACTTCCTTTCTACAGGAATCTCTTGCTCAACCAGTGACCACTTAAAATTTGAGTCATTCTTACCCGGTCTTCTAAAGGTCACTACTTTTAACTTTAATGGGTTAATTTGCAATTCATTTATTTTTTAGCTGTCTTCGAGGGCTCTCAGGAGGCGTTGTAGCCCAACTGCAGTATAGTCCAGAATGACTATTTCGTCTGCTTATGAGAGCCCCGTCCTTGCCCTAGAACCAACCCTGGGACTTCTCTGAGTCTGCAGGGATATCATCTCTTCCAAATCCGCAAAATTTAAATGAAAGAGGATGGGGGGCTATCATGCAACCTTGTCTCACCTCCCTCCTAACCAGAATTGGAGCAGATCGATTTCCCTCTGCATTCAATCTAACCTGCATGTTTGTATCCTCGTACAGGTGAATATAATTGCCTGCAAAGATGGTGGGAGTCCCCAGGAGACCAACTTTGCCCACAGACACTCCCTATTGATTAGATCAAAGGCCTTTGATATATTTATCCATGTACTATGTAATGCTGGGCCCCCATTTAACCAAGATTGTTCACAGGCTAAGGTCATAATCAATCCATTCTGAGAGGTTGACAGGCCACTTCGAAAGCCTATTTCGTTTTTAAACCGAATATTGTTGTCCATGGCCCAGGATTCCAAGTACCTTAGGACCGCTCCAGCGAAAAAGTTACTATCAATGTCCAGGATGGCAATCAGGCAGTAATTTGCTGGATCCGCTCAGTCGTCCTTCTTGAAGGACAGTTTCACAGTTTGCTTCTGGCATGGAGCTTACACAAGGGGAATGAGATCAGCAGAATTCCCTTTCAGTTATAGAATTACGGGCATCATTTTATTAATGAATAAAAACTCAAAAAGCCAGGGATTTCACACCCTTGCCAGATGACAATTCATCACAGGTCTCATATAGTGTCTTCAATAAATGCATACCTACTGGTGTGCAACCATCCTCAGAATCTCTACCGCTCCTCCTCCAAAGTGTCACTTTATCGTATGTGTCTCATCTACTCATCTACCCACTACACTAGACAATCATGACAGGCATATCACCCACTTACGCAAGTCCCCACTACTACCTTGTTAGAGAGACTTTTCATTTCTGTGCTAATTTCCTCCCACCTTAGAGACCCCCAGCTCTTCTGCTGGACTTTGGACTTTTTAATTTTAACTCCTGAGTGAGTAGGACCTTTTTATCACTCTCTCATGTGGTTTTCCCTCATTAGGATCGTATGTTTTCACCGTTTTTGGAGTCTGACAATCTCTATAGGCATCTGCTTTTTGTATGGGGACACACAGCACCTTCAGTGTAGTGTCACTGAGATGTTCCTTGTATTTTCTTAAGGTTTAAATACTGTTTCTTGGGTGAACTACCATTACCAAGAATAGTAAGGTGAAATTGATCTTACATACCTTTTCTCTTTGTAGGTCCAGCACACACCATGTTATGTGGGGTCCTAGGGGTTACTTAGTAGCCCCTTATCCTACTTTCTCATGTAACATTTCCTGTTACCCTCAAAACTTTAAATGGCTGGTGGCAGTGGTTTAATGTTGACTACCATTGTGCTTTTTTCCACAGGCTGAACCCTGCAGTACAGCACCCGTGGGTGTCCATTTTGTCAAAATAGCCCCTGTCCATATCTTGTTTATGAGGTCTTTCTCTGCTTTTACTCTGTGTGTTGAGACAGATTTGAGCCTTTTGTGTGTTTTGCCCTTGGCAGGCCTCAGCGTGTGTGGAAGTGCTCCAGTGAGTCTCGAAGGACAGGATGTGAACGAGGGTCCCGAATCTCCCCTGTCCTTTGTCTCTAGGTGTAGCTGAATGAAACACTCATGACTGGCCAGCTGGCTGTCCTGAAAGGACAGCCACCCTGCTGTGTGATTGACAGCCTGGGCTGTGCATGAATGTGAAAACTTGCTTAAAAGGCAAGGGTTTTAGGACTAGAGTCAGAGTCGACTACTGGAAGAAACGTCTGAAGCAGAAATTTGGAAGAGAAGCCTGCTGCAACCTCCTGGACCTCAAAGTACAGGTGAAGCCCTGCTGTTGTGCTGACCTCCTTTTTTGCATCCACAGAGAAGCTCCGGAAAGGATGACTACTTCCCTTGGGCTAGTGGGACCAACTAAACCCAAGATAAACTCCACTTTGGCGCAATCCTTGACTTACTGTGCTGCTCCGTTGCTGCAGAAGCCCAATGCCAGGGGTCAAGTGTCCATTGCCGAGTGCAACGTCTGCCGCAGAATGAATCTGGCCAAAAGTTCCAGGAGCTTTCTAAGGACACTCCAAAAGCAGGAATTCCCGATCCATAGTCCCCTCAACAGAGTTTAGGACCGAGGGAGCAAGGAAAGTCCAACCAGAGATTTGTTCTGCATCAGTGCTGCTTGCGAAGCGCTATAACCGCAAAGTGCCACTGAGTCGACGAGAGTACATAGCTGTCGACGACCTTCACTAGTACTGCCGCAGGAGCCCTCCAGACATCCTCCCTCTTGGCCCCACGACTGAGGTTAAGGAACCAGGGTCTGCATTGCTGTAGCAAGACGGAATCCAGCTGGAGCACTTTTCTTCTAACCAGAGGTACTGTTTGGGTTTGGGGTACTTACCTTCTCACCTTAAGTCATGCTGTCTCACTTGAGATTTGGACTTGCTTAACTTTCTGAGTTGATTTCATCTTCCATTAGTACAGGCCTAACAGTGTGCGTGTCTTCAGTGATTTTCTGTGAACAATCTGACTTTGTGAAAGAATTTATCCAAGAAGTGCATCAGAAATATAGACTTTGTCCAAATGACTTTGGCTGTCATGGCTCCCTAAAAGCACTCTTCTAAATCCATTGACTTTGGCATTGCTTGTCCCTTCAAAGGTTGTAGCTTGTTGAATACTGTTGCTGATGGGAAAGGCTTACCTGGACTTCATTGGATGAATCAGCTGTCCTCACCTTTTCTGTTCTAACCTTTTTATTCTTCTTAACCCTTCCTTTCTGCAACCACGAATCTACAAAGTATATTGGTGTGAGATATAAATGCCAATATTATCCTTGTAATTGAAGTCACTTCAGGGTGTAGGAGAAGTGTATTGAGCATATTCAAAGAATATTCACCAGCTTTATTGATTCTGTAAAGTATTTCTAAACTTTACTTGAACCGTTACAAAGAATTGCTTTTTTAAAGAATACTTATTTAAAAATTATGTTAAATAAATAAATAATTATTAATAACTGAGACCTGTGGGTAAGTGTTACTTCGTTACTTGTATTGACGGGTTCCATTTGTACAGCTCTACAGCTCACATTTACCCCTCTTGAGATAGGCTTGACTGCTCAGTCACACTACCAACTTGTGTAGTACAGACCAGTACCAAAATGTGGGTTACTTAACACCAAGCAGATAAGTCTTGTGTAGTTTCAAACAGTGTGACTACACCAATTCTTACATTACATCCCTCCCAGTAAAATGATGCAGGCAGGACTCTCCCACAAGATGCCAGCAGGGATTTTCCAGTGCCTCCCTTTCCTCCACCAAGGTATCATCCAATGTCAGCAATGTTGATTTGTCATTAGTGTCAGGGGGACACCAAATACAGACACTGACTGGTGTGTCACTCACCTCCAAAAATCTCTTGTGATGGCACTTTTGTTGGTCATCCACTTCAAATACCCTAAATCTAACTCTTTGACAGGGTCCCTAGTCAATCACTACCTCTCCCTTCCTCCTACTTAACTAATCTGAATGCACTCTAGTTTTGTAACCATTCCCTCAATATCTTAAGCCTTCCTGCAGCAACAAACTGCTGCCTCTGAGAAAGGAGCCTGAGACTGAATAGGCGCTCTAGCCACCTGTCCCTTTTTGAGCCATGTGGCTAACCTTTGGATAACATTTTCAAAATGTTCATCTGCAGTGCAACCTTGTTGATTCAAGGTTAATGCAAGAAAGTTCACCCAGGCCTAATACATACGCAGGGCATAAACAGTACTTTGTTAACTAACACACTTATATTTACATTCAAAGGGTGCACATTTGATCTTCCCGCTAAGCACCTTTGCCTCCCTAGCATGTATATCTTGCTTACCCTAACCCCTTACATGCTTTTAATTGTACCTATAGTATCCCTAACTGTGTAATTCTATCTGTGCTAAATGATAGCTATGCTATTGCATGCTGTTATCCTATGCCTTTGTTTTTAGGTTTGGGTCGACCGGCATTCCCAGAAGAGTCCAAAAATTATTGGGGACCTTTTTTTGTTCATATTTGGACCGGTCTTAGACCGTAGACTATTCCTGGCTTAAGGAGAGCTTCCAACTGCTGGCTTACTGCAGTCAACACCTGGGAAACACGGGGTAGTCTTGCGTACTTAACACTGTCATTTTGACAAGATCCATTTTAGTTTGTTTTATTTCTGCCAAGGTTTCGTAATCATGTTTTTGCAATAGAATGACATCATTTGCAGATGCAGATTTGAAAATCCAACATTCGAGAAAATGTTTTCAGTTTAACAACCTTACATTCCTTAATACCATTGTACATCATGCTTCATGTATCATTTGTTTACATTTTTTTATTGAAGTTTCTTGGCTGTGGCTAGCGACATGTGGCTCTCTGTTTCTGGAGTGGTTGGCTGTCATGAGCAGGCCTCTTAAAAAAATTCAGGGGGTTCCACCACAAGTGTAACACATTGAGCAGTCAACCTAAATAAGAAAGAACAGGAATAATAAATGATTAATCTTTCTGGAATTCGATGCAATAATTGCTAGACTCATTAAAGGTCTATTTCAGGCACACTTCAGGGGGTGAGTCACTGATTTAGTCTGTTCTTAAACACCTCACATTCACAATGCAGACAGAACCTTCCCAAAAGCATTTAGAGTAGAATAAGCATCCATTTTGGACACTGGATTAAGCTTTTCGCAAGTTGCAGTTATAGCATGATTTTTTCTGCCGTTGTCTCTGTTACGATCATCACAAGACATTCCATCTCGGTGTCCTCAGTCACTTGACAAAATCATTGTGCCTGAAAGCTTGTGTACAGTGTAGAAATAATTGACCATAGCACATAAAGGGGCCCTTGATTTCATTGTGCCACAAGTAGTGCTTTGTTGTAATGTGTTGTGTATATGTTTCCTATCTCCATGGCTGGTCCGGATGTTTGTTTGTAGGTATAAGGTGCCCAGAGTACGGGATGGCGTGTGAGTGCTCTGCTTTCCCTGCGCTACTCTAATATCTTTAATACACAGTTATGAATTCTCCAAATGGTATGTATTTTGCCAACCTCTGAAGCCTGAAAATGAGATCCACGCAGGCTTGACATGTGGCCATCTTTTCACCAGACATGTAGATGAACTGACCTGCTGTTAAATCTAAGTTACCAGTTTAATGGTATCCACTGTAGAGTGTAATTTGCTTTCTGACTTTGAGAACATTCAGACATGTAATTGCTCATTTTACTATAGCCTGTAAGATAGGGATAGCTGGTAAGATAGCTAAGTGGGTTGAGCGCTCGCTGCTGCAATGTATGTGTGATCTGCAGTTTGCAGGTTTGAATCCTGGCAAGACCAATTCACCCTTTCATCTTTTTGAGGTTGATAAATGAGTACCAACACAGGTTGGGTGATATTGTATGTATATTTGTTCTGTATAAAGTACTACATAAAGGGTTCACGCGTAAGTCCTATATAATAACACATCATTATTATTTGGTCTTGGACGTCTGCTTGCATTCACAGTAATGTGGTAATATGGGCCTATGCACACTGATATTAATGATACATATGGTGATCCATTCTTGTATGAAATGCATATGACATTACAGTGATATCATAACCATATTTTTCATAGTGTACTTCGAAAAATCCTATGTGATGCGACTTCCTGTTTCGTCAAGGGGTGAAAAGCTGTGTTCCATCGCTTACCGTGATGTTACTTTGGGTGTGGTCAAATGACATCACTTCCTGTGAAGGTCAAGGGTCGTGTGATGTCACTTCCCCTACCACTGCATTTTGGTGAAATGATGTCCCTGACTGAATGCGTAGCTTTGGAATGTAGACGAAAGGTCAGCTATGAGAAATCAAATATAGTTGAGGTAGCTTGCAAATATGCATTGTTAATAGCCTTTCATATATCTGCATACCTGTGTCAAATAATTGCTACAGTTAAGTTACCTTATCAAAGGTTCCTTTGTGGCAGTACAGCAGTACGATCTAGAGCTATTTAAGGCTCATATCACTTTGCAAAATGGCAATTCGTCTTTTACAACGCTGCAAGCATGCTCCATTTTGCATAGCCTGTCTTCATACAGATTTTAAAAATATATATTGTCAGGTTGTCACGTCAATCTCGCTCTTCAGAGGGATCCGTGCAGCTCCACATAGGAGAACACTAGTCATTGGTTAAGCCCAGTGCTGACTATGCAGCAGTGTCCTACAGGCAGTGACACCAAAGCAGGCCGAAGAGAACATAGTTGGCTAGACACAGTTTAGGGCACAAAACTGACTCCTGCCTGTTTGGTTTATCATGGTTTGAGTATTAAATTGCAAGCCACCTCTATAAAACAGAGCATTATTTTAATTGCTGAGACTGTATATTCACAAATAATTTTTCCTTGCTACAATTCTTGCTGCCCACAATGTGGGAAAGTGCCTAAATGGCAGACTGACCTCAAATCCTAGCTACAATACTTTGCCAACGCATTAGATTTTCTGAAATTCATGTATTCTCATTGTGTGTTACCTTCCAAAATTAATAGCCTCTAGAAGTGATTTACTTTCCAGTGTATGCTCGTCAAAAAAGGCCCGTCCATGATTTTAGTTAATGAGATACTATTTTTTGGGGCTAGGGGACCTCTTGTTTTTTTCTACTTCAGCTTATTTGATGCCCCGGTTTATTGTTGTAGAGCACTCTATTGCTTTCCAGATATGGTAACATTGTATGTAACCGGTGTGTATGCTCTTCAGTGTATGTCTGTATGGAGTAATGCTTGGTATGTTTGAGGTCATAGTAGAATGTGAATGTGTGAAGGGTATAATGTCATTGGCCAGATGTTCCATCACTGTCAGTTGGAGATGAAGTCTGTGTGGTGGGTACTGGTGGGTCCCTCGCCTGTAATATACTTGGATCTGTCTTGTAACTTAATAAAGGAACTTAAAGTTCTTATGACATTCATAGTCGGTCAAGTGGCACAGTGAGTAGAGCGCTCACTTTGACATTCGTGCAGAGCCTGCAGGAATCGAATGCCGGCGGGGCCAAACTCAGCCTTTCATCCTTCCACCGTGGGTAATAATAAGCACCGCTCAGATACCTGAGGGTTCGTAGGCTATATAAATGGCAAATAATAATAATAATTATTATTATTATTATTATTATTATTATTATTATTATTATTAAAGTGAACGTACCTGAAATGTCCTTCCAGGTCCCTTTACAACATAAACCCAATAGATGTAGTTAAGGTGAAGATGATGTGCATAGGCATTCCCATAATTCTATCACTAACACATTTTCACTCGTGGGCTGGATTTGGAGGAAACTGTCAGCCAAAAAGTTGGTCATGGAGTCAACTGCAAACTTTGGTGAAACTGTTAAAATATAAAAACATTATTAAGGAAACAAAAAAACAGTCGTTTTTGCCTCGTCGCATTAATTTTCCCAAAGAGAAAAAGTGTATTGATTGAACACCTAGAGCGCGGAAATCCAATGGGTGGATTTGTACCAAATAAAAAGCAACTTGAGCACAAAGCATCGCAAATATTTCTTTTGCTGGTTTGCCGTAATGTGTAATTTTATATGATTAGTTGGTTTGCAATATAGTTTGTGTATGGAGTTAAAGTTGGTACTGGGAATGTCTAGTCACTAGCCATCACCATAAGGGATGATATGTGGGATTGATTTGGGCAACAGAGCTGGCCTCTACTGGCCAAGGGCTTGAGGGATGATACGTGGGATATATGTAAGAAGTGGGGTTGATCTCCTCTTGCCCTGGGCATGAGGGATGATATGTTCATTGATGTGGGGTCATAGAATATTTTGTATATCTGCAAATAAAACAAAATATAGTCAGATGTAGAACACGATATGCAAAATATATATATACTTTAACTTTTGTACATTCATGAACTTTTTGCACCCTAATAAGTAGTACATTGGATGCTCTATGTGTACACACACAATGTACACACACAACATATGTGTGTGGTACATTGTTGTTGTATTAGTGTATTTCTAATCATTTGGTCATGGGACAAACAATCAGTGGTGGATTTAAAAAAACATATTACTTTGTTTTAGTACATATTTTGATAATGATAGCTATAAGGTTATCTTACTATTGTGTGGGAGTGAGGGGTCGTTTGGACCCCCCTTGCACATTCGGCACGATATGGACCAATTGCTCACGCATTAGCGGGGGCGCCTCCATTGCCTTTGTGCTAACATTAGCATAATTGGGGCTATTGCGGGATACATTTGGCTTCCATTTTGTGTGCCCTCGACTCCATCTTTGGACTAGGCCTCACTCCGATAATACGAAAAGACTTCTCTCCCTTCTGCAGTGCCACGCACAGCGAGCTCATGGCCCCCACCTTTTCTTCCCCTGTCTGAAGGCTTCACAAATCCCTTTTTTCATTATGCACCGGGAATAATTGCAACAAATAGTAAACTGTATCTTCTCACCCTTCCTCTGTGATCACTGTTGTGTGTGTGAACTCGCCTGAACCATGTCTTGTAGCTCATCCATCTCCAAAAACCTGCTCCTACTCTCTTGCCCCTGCTGTTGGAAAATTACCGTCATTGTAACCCGGTGCCCTCCTAAGGTATTCTCTTGATGTACCAGAAGTGTGAACCTGCTGTGCAGCCCACCCCAGAGTGCCCCCACTAAATCCAGACCTCTGTCGCAGTATATTGTGCCCTAAAACTAACATATGTCATTATACTCCCCACTCGCCTTGATGTGCTAAGACCCGCCCAGTTGCCCAGGTTATCACAGGGAACAAGTCCGCTAAGCCCTCTACCCCATAAAAATCCCAATGAAAGATGATGTAATCACTTGTATGCAATTTATAGGTTTTCAAGATGTATTCAAAAGTATACTAATGATTGTTGTTTATCATATGTGTAGTGGTAGTTTCTCATGCCAGCTTAGGTAGTGTCAACTCTACCTCACCATGACCTAACCCTCACCCCTCCCGGACACAGGCAGCTGGACCTCGTGATTCTCACCCTCCCGCTAACTGGGCAGCCTATCCGGAGAAAGCAGCGCCTAAAGAAACATATGTTACATCGCTCCCTAACCAATCCTGTACTAATGTAACACCCTATGTTAAGGATGCCATCTATGATGCTTTTTTGCTTTATATTTCCATATAACTGAATTGTTTGCCAGAGCGCTCTCGAGGCAGCTGAGTTCTCGGGATGCCGACTTTATAAAGTCTTTTAAATCTTGCAACCTCTTCTCTTAGTCTCTTTCCCGACTGGGATGTGTTAGATTTTATGAGGTTGTATTGGTAAGTCGGGGAGTGAGCCTTTACATTTGGTGACCCCCGTGACGTGATCGAGAAGGGTGTGCTGAGGAAGAACCCCGTGTTGTGTGGCTAGATCTGGGACGTCCCCAGCAAAACCATCGCCTACGCGGTTGACCAGTGTGCGCACAAAAAGAAAGGTTCCAAGGGTCCCCGTCATCTTTGCAAATACCCAATTGCTCGGCGGGGCGGGTCACGGCTTGGTTATAGTGCAGCCTTGATTGTGGATAGACCGTGAACGGAGGCTCTCGGACCACCCCGGACACGTGAGTACAGGTTGCAAGAGTTTCAAAATAAGGGGCAAAATTGGGAAACAGTGGGTGTGAAGATAAGGGCAAATGAATAGGGGGAATTGAATTTTATTGTCAGGGACTGTGTGAGTGAAACTGATAGGCTTTTCTTATCTATCCTTTATATGGCCATTAGGTTGTTGTGGACAAAGAAATAAAAAGGAATACGGGATCCTAGGTCCGAAGGGGGGTAGAATGCAGCGTCGCGTAGCATTGTCTTGACCAATGCAGGGTATAAGTGGAGATAAAAGGAAAAAAAGTAGGAGTCTCATATATTTAGTAGGCTTGAAGTAGTAATTTAGAATATTCTTTTTCCGTGTGAGCACAATTCTTAAAGGAGGTAGCATAAAGGGGCTTAGAGAAGGGGAGTGAATGAGAAAATAAGAATACGAAACAAGAGATTAGAATAAATCGAAGGGGCGATTCGCATTAGAAGGTAGTACATGTTACATGTTCAATGTATTGAAGTATATTATGTTCGTCTGTCGATGAAGTATTTGTGTGTTTACGTTAATATATAAAATAAGCATTGATGAAGTGTGTTTTTAGCGTTCCTGAAATAAGGTGTAAGTAAAAAAGGTTATTGACATTTAATTTGGTGTGGGTCAAAAGTTATTGAAGAAAGTACTGGAAAAGGTTTTTTTGTTAGTTTCATTGTGTCAGACACACAGTATAAGAGTAAAGACATCATGGGTGGCAATACACCATTAGCACATATTTGTCAAAACCTCCCTCTTTACAGTGAAATAATACAGAAGTACCATGAACAATGGCTCACAGAAATAAAAGGAGAGAGCTCCTCCCAAATATGGTCAGAAGGATGGTTCTTTGAGAAAAGAGTGTTAGATCTTGTAGCAAGCCATTTGTTAGCAAAATATCGAGGTAAGCAATTGCAAAACAGACGTGAAGTACTAGATTTATGGAGAATGTTTGAAGAAACAACCCTAAGCAGTGATGCAACTAAGGAAGTGTCCTCGGAAGGGCCTACAGTCCCGATGGGGGGAGAAGGAGTAACTGCAGAGGAGTGCACAGTAAAAACAGGGGAAAAGGACCTCACCATGCTTAACCCATTATTAACTAGGCCTGCATCAGGATACAGTGATCCCAGGTATGTGCCTGCGCCAAGTGCCCCGGCACACCAGCTGCCACGGCACCACCACCTTATGACCCAAGAGGGCTATATGGGCCCACTAGTGCCCCTCCGGTGGATATAGCATGGCTTACTGGGGATTTAGAAAGACAACCTGCTAATACTCAAATGGAAAAAAACACAGTTAAGAGCATTGTGTGATAGGGGTCAGATGTTGCCTGGGGGAGGAGAGGTACCACCTAGTGTAGCTAGTGATCTGATGCCTCCACTCAGCGTAGTGGGGGGTCTACACCATCTCCGCCGCCATAGGGGATTGTGCCTAAGGGACCTGAACATGAGTGGCAATCAGGAGAGTTGTTCTTCCATTTAAATGACAAGCCAATAAGGATAGTGCACGCAGAAGCCACAGACAACCAAGGAGGAGAGGGCCAAGGGGAGAGAGAATCAGATGAGGAAATAGATGAAGTATGGAGTGATCTGGATGAGTACGAAGAGGGGGTGACAGCAGCAGGATACTCGCTTCCCTTAAGGGAGGACCCAGAGGATGGGGGTGGGCTCCCGAGATGGCAAGGGAGACTGAGACAAAGAGTGGGAAACATGTTGTTAAGTAAAACAAAGAAGGTAACGGTAAGTAAAAAAAGGAAGTAAAGCCAAACTACAGATGCCTCTGATACACAAGGGAGCGGGGAGGCCCCACTACATACCATTGGCACAGATGGATAAAAACAACCTGTTAAAACTACTCCCTCCACTTTCGGGTGGGGCGGGGAAATGGATAAACGCATTTGAAAAGCACACAGCAGGGGTGCCCTTGCGGATAGGGGATGTGAAAAGGTTATTAGTGTCCGCAGTTGGGGACCAAGCAGATGGGGTGTGGATGAAGACCGGTTTCTCAGGAATAACACTAAACTGTAACCGCCATGATGGGTCAGCGTGCAACAATGTGAGGGCGCAGGTGTGGGATGCATTGCGGAAATCCTTCCTGGACATGCCAGACTTGCATTTAGTGATGCAATGCACTATGGGAGAGGAGGAAGAGGCTGTGTAATTTATCCTTCAAATGCAGGCTTTGTGGAGGTCAGAAATGAGCACGGCATGGGACCAATCCACCGCCCTATTCTACTTTATAATTAAGCGGGGGCTCCCGAAAGAGGTACAGAAGGCCTTGGATAACATAGCTGGATTGAAGCCAAAGGCTGGCCAGAGATTCAGAGCATAATAGTACATCATTGTAGGAGGATCAAAGAGAGAGAGAAAGAGATAGCACAGAGAAGGTTGGCAGACGAAGCAAAGTTAGTTCAGAATAAATTAGTGAAGGTCGCAGCAATAAATAGAACGCTACCCACTGAAAGGCAGGGAGAAGGGGAGGAGGGGTCAGGAAATACACCAGCAAGGATGGCATCAGCCTGGTCCCCAAACGGACAAGAGTAATGGGCAGGAGAGGAGCAATACAAAGGGGTCCCAATGGCAGGGCAGACCCACAAGAGGACAATGTGGGTACAGGAACAGAGAGGAGGATTTGGAGGACAAGGAATGAGGGGAGGACCCCAAGGGTCATGCTGGAACTGTGGGAGATGGGGGCATTTTTCAAGAGAATGTCGAATGCGACCAATGGGATATTACCAAGGGCTCCCTCCCATGGGAAATGAGCAGCAATTTGGTCACCTACATCCAGGAAGCCTGTATGGGTTACCAATGGGTGGGGGAGGGCAACATGAACTGTGTTGTAATGAGCCCCAGCAGAGAGTCCAAAACATGGTACCTAGGCAGCAACACCATCAGCAAGGCATGCAGCAACAAGTAGCATGTCAAAACACAATGGGAAATGCAAATACAACATTGTTTGCAACAACTGCAAACGGCATGCCGACAAATTTTCGTGGCGTAGTTGTAGTCGGGGACAATGTCTTTTCAGTCCATGGAACAGAAACACATCCAGGTTAGGACAGCCCACAGAAAGCACTTGCGTGTCCAGTCCTATCAACTACCCTACGTGCAGAAGAGGAACCACTGGTGGGTGCAGAGATAGGCAACAAACAGTTCATCTTTATGGTGGATTCGGGAGCTGAAAAATCTTGCCTCATGGAAGGCCAGTTCCAGCTCTAAGGAAAACATTTGGAAACACAGGGGTTCTTTGGGGCTATTTTGAAAGTTCCTTACACAAAAGATTTAGACATAACTGTGGGAGGGAAGATTATGTGAGCACCCCGACTGTACCATGAAGACCCACCAGTAAATGTGTTAGGACGGGACCTCCTGAGAAAATTGAATATGACCTTTTCCTTCACAGAAAGAGGGATAGTGGGCTCCACTCCAGGGGTATGCCCAGTAAGAGCTATGTTGATGATAGGTACTATGACAAATGAAATTGCAGTAAGGGGAGTGTCCATAGATATAGACATGTTCATTTATGGAATACAAGTACTTGCTAGAGTGGTGCCAGAGATAACACGCAAAGAATGGAGAGTGCCATCAGATTTTGTTTTCTGCCCCATTGTAAACTCAGATATTGTGCCAGGTACAATAATGTCTATTGATTTGGAATGGGGAACTAGTGTCAAGCAAACATATTGCAGTGACAGGACTGGACACACATGGATGCGAGTGGAGAACAATGCTGTGTATAGACCCAAACATAGCTATGTGTGATTTAACTGATGAAGAATTGTTTACTGACAGTGAAAGTGATGGGAAATTATTATGGAGATTAGTGTACCATGTGACATAATGATTCAGCACAGAGAAATACATAACCCCCTCATGGCTAGTGTCAATGCACCATCCACTATATATGAGGCTGATATGGAAAAAGTAATGACAGAATTATGGACAACAGGACCACACGATGTAGGCCTTTTGCAAGAGGCCACACCCATAAAAATAAAATTGAAACCAGGTGCAATCCCACCTTGAGTGAAGCAGTAACCATTATCAAGGGAAGCAGAAGAAGGAATAAAAGAAACTATACATGCGTTATTACAACACAGGGTATAATAGTGCCATCAAATTCACCCTCTAACACAGCAATTTTCCTGATCAAAAAGGCAAGGGGCCGGGCTTGGCGGATGATACAGGACCTCTGCTCACTTAAGGACATCATACAAAAAGAATTCCCTTTAGTGCCTTACCCAGCATCCATTTTGTGTAGCATCCCTAAGGAGGCAACCTGTTTCACAGTTGTAGATTTGAAAAATGCCTTTTTCTCAGTGCCACTTGACCTCAGTTGTCAGTATCTCACAGCCTTCACTCTGGGGGGAAACAGATATGAGCATTGTAGATTGCCACAAGGGTACTGTGAGAGCCCCAGCATCTTCAATAGAATTTAGCATGAAGACGTTGGTAATGTGGATGTATAGAGTATGATAATTCAATATGTGGATGATCTCCTTATATGCAGCAAGAGCGAGGAACAATGCAGGGCAGACTCTATTACATTGCTAAATTTACTAGCTACAAAAGGGTACAAAGTGGACAAGGGCAAGCTTCAATACTGCCTAGCAGAAGTGTAGTACCTTGGACAGTTGATTTCAAAAGATGGTAAAAGAATTAAACCTGACAGAGCGGCAGCAATACACCATGCAATAATCCCCAAGACAGTGAAAGACATGCAGAAATTTCTTGGCATATGGATTATGCGGCCTACACAGGCCGGTTATTGCAAGCATTGAAAGAAGCACAAAAGAACAGCGCCCGATAAAATAGACTCAGGAAATGATGACACGATACTTTAAGTTAAAAGATCTCATCACACATGCTCCAGTATTAGCGAACCCCGATTATGACCGGGGGTTCTACCTCTTTTCACACTGCAATGGAATATTGATGACAGCAGTGCTAACACAAAAGACATCACTAGGCCACAAGCCATTGCCTACTACAGCGGCACACTAGACACAGTGATGCAGGGCCACTTCGCGTGCGAACAACCTCTCTCAGCAGCAGGCTTTGTGATAGAGAAAAGCGACACAATTGTAATGGGATGCTCAGTGACACTGTATGCAGAACATTGACTCTTTGCCATTCTGGAAAGATCAAAATCCACACTCACAACACAAAGAGCAACAGCTTACAAGATCATAATATCCAGCCCAATTGTCCATGTAGGTAGATGTAAAAGTGTGAACCCTGCTACATTCATTCCAGAGCCCTGTACTGTAGAAGATATGCAAGAACAGGATTGTGCCACATACGAGGAGGTGGGAGATGATATCCCAAAAGCAAGGAGAAATATATTTTGTGGATGGGTCCGCATCAATCGACAGTGAGACAGGAGAAAAACATGCAGGAGCAGCAGTGGTAAGAAAAGTAGGGGAGGAGTACAAAGTTATAGTACAGAAACGACTCCCATCACACTACTTAGCACAAGCAGCATAGTTGATTGCGCTAATTTAAGCACTACATACAGCCAAATGATGTGCAGTGACAATATATTCTGACTCAGCATACGTGACAACAACGGTACATTCAGGGTTGTCACGATGGCGAAGAAGAGGGTTTAGGAGAGCAGATGGCTCACCTGTACAACACGCAGCACTGTTGAATGATTTAATTGAAGCACTAGCAGAACCGTCAGTGGTAGTGTTGGTAAAATGCCAGGTACACACCAACAACACAGACACAATCTCACTCGGGATGCTGCTGCAAAAGAAGCAGCCTACTTTAATGTCCCCTAACAGCTAGAATGCATTGTAAAGACACAGAATCAAGAAGCGCAAGAGGAGGGGTACAACTGCACCCCCATACTACAGATAATTGAGTTACAAAGACTTTCATCCCCAGAACAGCAACAATTATGGGGAAAGAGAGGATGTAAACAGCCATCCACAGATTTAATATGGCAGCAGGAAATGACTGGAAAGGTAGTGATGCCTGTGGAATTGTTACAAATAGCATTTCAACAACTACATTTTCCAATGCATGTAACAAAACAACATATTGCAGCAGACATTCAGGAAGAATGGTTTGTCCCCAATTTACAGGAGCACTTATCAAAATTAACAATAGAATGCACAACATGCCAGACATACAATTCCGGTATGGCCCTCAGGACATTACGGGGAACACTGCCACATCCTGTAGGTCCTTTCAGAGAGCTCCATATTGAGTGTGCCGATATGGGAGAAAGATGTAACGTGGCAAGATACATCATTGTAATAGTGTGCCCCTTCTACAGGTGGGTCGAGGCTGGCCCATGCGCCCATCCCGACACCAAGTGTGCTATAAAGTTTTTAGTGCATGAAGTATTCTCCAGGTGGGGCATATGCGATGTGATCAGGTGAGATAACGGCACCCATTTTGTAAATTACCTCTTCAAGGAAGTGATCACATTGTTAGGGGTAAAGCACAAATTATGTTCGATTTACCACCCCAAGCAAACGGGTTGGTATAAAAACTCAATGGCCTACTCAAAAGTAAACTGTCCAAGCTATGCAACACACTTAAAAAGAACTGGGTGTATTGCTTGCCCCTAGCACTGTTCCAACTCAGAACGCAGCCAAGTAAGGACCATCATTTGAGCCCGCATGACACTAGAAACAGACAAAAACGGGTAACTATTAACCCTTTCCAGAACTCTAAGTAAGATAGTTTGTACTGGGTCTGTGAATTTAAAAAGACTAACAAATTCAATGGCAACTTTACATGTTCTGGGAGACAGTAGTCAGTCCCAGAAAATGGAGTTTAAAGTGGGAAGTCTGAAAAAGACAACCCTGTGTCGCTGCACTAAAGATGCTGTATAACACACAGTAAAACGATGATGCCTATGGAGTAGGTGAGGCTCCACAGTCTATAAACACAAATATGTTAAACACACACAGCAAAACACATGTAAGAGTGGGAAAAAGGATCACACTCTTACCAGGTGAAAAATAAATCCTAGAAATCAAGCAACGCTGCTGAGGGACTCAGTAGGTAAGGGAAATTAACCATTCTGGAGCATTCTCCCTAACAGCACCTTATAAACAAACCATCCTGCTCAGCATTTAAGAGACTAAAGAAAACCTGGCTGTTTAACCAGTACAACTAACTTGAACTACCTTGCTCAGCATGATCTAATTATTGACTATCAACTTACTATGTCTGATTGTATGTATTCTCATACATTGCCTCATGTACACATGATGTGATACTCTTGGGTCTGGGCGTTACACAAATGTTAAAATTAAATTAAATGAATATTATACAAGATCATGGATGTTTTACATATTAATAATAATAATAATAATAATAATAATAATAATAATAATAATAATAATAATAATAATAATACCAATAATAATGCCAATAAAATTGTGTTGGAAATGGGCAAGTTCTAGCTCTAATATTTATCCAACATTTGTGTGCAGTACACTATTGTTGTATTAACATATTTCTGATCATTGGGTCATGGGACAAAAAAGGAAAAATATTAAAAATATATTTTAGTTTGAGAGTTAGTATATTTCTTGATAGTAGGAAACATTGTATATGTGTTATAGTATGTCTAAATAAGTGAAGTACCTGATGACGCATTCTAACTGTTATTTAGGAAATACATTTTGTAATTATTAGTTAAAATATTTAGTTTGAGGCGTACTTTTGTTAGATTCTTTGTTTTGTCTCTTGGTTTTGGTTTTGAAGTAGCTAGAAACCCATAGACATATTTTTACTCATTTACTTTCTTTTGTTTATTTCAGATTTGTAAAAACAATCCATAAAACAGCAGCATCAAAGAACAAAAGAATCTATTCCAGGTCAAATAAAACCTCAAAAAATATAAATATAACATCACAGAGTACTAATCATAAAATTATAATAACTGATTAACATTGCAAGCACATACAGGAATGTTCTTCTTTTCCAAGTGCTTTGTATTAGCATGAATTTTAAAAGTGCTAGCAGCGTAGGCTAAACTCAATAATAACATAAAAGCAGGTTTTCAACAATTAAAACCCTGATTCCTTAATAAATGTAGAAGTGCTTCAGCGAGTGGTTAAGGGACAAAAAAGAACCACGTGTGCCAGGGAGTCTACAACACCACAGAGACATCAGGTTTCAATTGCTTTGCAGGTAAGAAAAACGTCTTGCACAATATTTTTTGAAACATTTGTAGGAATAAGATTCACTTGAAGAGCCACAAGCTGGGAGGCTTGTGAGGGGTAAAGCTGCAAGCAACTCTGCAATGGCAACAAAGACAAGTCTCAACTGAGAACAAGCAATGCTACACAACAAGAGGTAAGTCCTCTTAAGTTTACAGTACCTTTGGTTAGAAGAAATGGTTCCAGCTGGCTTCGGTTCTTGTGTGGCTCTGCAGATCCTGCTGTTCCTGGGCCACAGTTGTGGGGACAAGAAGGAGGACGTCTGGGGGCTCCTGCTCTGCAATGGGAAGGTCAGCGTTAGCAATGGGCACTTTGCGGTTTCAGCTCCTCGTGTCTATAGCAAATAGCAACACTGCGATTCTCGGATACCACTTCAGACTTTCCTCGCATCTGTTTACAACACTCTGTTGAGGTGGCTCTGGCTTGGTCAGTCCTGCTTCAGGGAAGTCTGGAGGATCTTCCTGGTGCTCAGGTCTGACTTAAAAGTGATGCATTTGATCTGGTGTTCCTCTCCCTGGCACTTTGGTTCCAGCAGAAGCAGCAGTGGAAGCACAGGCCAGCTCTTAGAAGATGTCCAGGCGAGTTCACTTTGGGGTTGATTGGTCCCACCAACCCAAAGGGAGAAGTTGTCCTTGCAGGGCTTCTCTAGTCGAGGCAAATTCAGAGCTTCAACACAGCAGCAGGCTTAACCGGGCAAACCAATGGTCTGGGAGTTCCAGCAGGCGTCTCTTCCAAGTTCTTCTTCGAATCCTTCATCCAGTGGTCGACTCTGCCTTCCAAGCCAAAAAGCCTTAGCTTTTATGCAGGTTTCTCCCAGTCATTCAAGCCTAGCTTGTCAATCAGACAGCAGGGTGGCTGTCCTACAAGGACAGCCAGCTGGCCAATCATCTTTGGGTGCATTCCTGTAATGAAGGGGATTAAGAACAGGGAGTTTCGGGCACTGCCCTCACTTCCTGCCCCTACCAGACATACTGGAGCCAGAGGCAGGCTTCACTCGTGAAGGGAACAAACCTGGTTTGGCGCGCAGAGTATATCTCAAGAAGGACCTTTCCAACAAGAAATGGCCAAAAAAGAAGACCTGGCCATTTTGACAAAATGAGCACCCATCGGTGCCTTACTGCTGTCGTGAACGCAGCCCACGGTAAAAACACACAATGGTAGTAAAAAGTAAACCACTGCCACCAGCCAGTAATTGTAGAAAGGGTAACATAAAAATGTTACAAGAGAAACTAGACAAAGGCAATACTAAGTAACCCCTCCAGCACCCTATTGTAAGATAGTGTGTGCTGGGTCTAGAAAGTTACACAATGTAAGTAAAGTCAATTTCACTTCACTACTCTTGGAAACAGTAGTTTCACCAAGAGAAGGTATTTAAACCTTTGGGAAATCTAAGAGACTTCCGTGTGCCACTACACTGAAGGTGCTGTGTGTCACAATGTAAACATGATGCCTACGGCGTTTGTCAGACTTCAAAGTCAAAAGAAACACAGAGTCCAAATCACAGAAAAATACATGAGAGAATGGGAAAAAGGTCTCACTCTCTCCTGGTTAGAAATTAAAAGTCATAAAGTCCAGCAAAAATATCTGGGGGTTTCCAAGGTAGAAGGGAATAAGCACATTTCTGAGAATTCTCCCTAACACTGGCATTAAGGCAGAGATCATTGGAAGTGCACCATGACTGAATAGCAGTCAGATGGTCGGGGATGAGAGAGGAGGAAGAAGGTGAAGGGGAGGGAAGCTTGAAGGAGAGCTGCACGCCATCTGCATAACACTGGAAGTGAGGAGAGAAGGAAGCGATCAAGTGAGCCAAGGGGGCAAGGTAGATGTTGAAAAGCCACAGCAAGATGAAAGCCTTGAGGGACACCGCAGGTGGAGAGTGTGATAGGGGAGAAAAAAGAGCCCATTTGAACTTTGAAACGTAATTGGGCGAGAGTTGATCCTGCTCTGGTTTTCTCTAAAATTGTTCAGCAGCAGGCTGAGGACCCCCACGTGGTGGGCTCCATGGTGTTGGATAGAGCTAGGCTGGCCAGCTCAATGGAGGCATTGGCAGACGAATTGGCGCCACGGCAGCTGATGGCAAAAGTGTCACGTGCAGTGCCCCTTGGTATAGAAGAGCGCTTCACATGTTACGTCTAGCGACTCGACAATCGCTATGTGATAATCTCTCAGGTTTCTTCATTAGTAAAATTGATGAAATCAGGAGAGCCATCGTAGACAAGGGGAATGTTAAAGATAGTAATCTTGGCATCCCAGAAAGCGAGACCTTGATACCGCTTAGAGAAGCAAAATGACTGTGTGTTTTGCAGCTTTTGCCTTAACGAATAAGGAGGAAATGAAGGAGGCAGGAGCAGGGCTAAAACCTGTGTCTCCTCTTGATGACATTCCATTGCACTTGCTTAAATGGTCACCAGAGGATTTTTATGACTCACTAGCTATAGCGGTTAATTCATGAGGGCGGCAATGGAAGGCCTCATTCTGTTCGACCTTTTGGCCGCCTTCGACACGATTGATCATGAGATTTTGATAGCTAGGCTAGAGTAGGTAGGGTTCTCTGGGGCAGCATTGGACTGCTTCTGAGCATTTTTGGGATCACATTCCCAAACAGTCTCTCTTTACACGGATCACTCATCCCCGGTTGCGGTTAATTGTGGGGTTATGATACGATATCAGATGGCATTTGTAACGCGCCTATACACAAGTGTTTCAGCGCTCCGTTTAGTCCCCTCTACTTTTTAACTTGTATATTGGCCCTCTGATGGCTCTCATTCACTCGTTTCGTTTTAGGGTCTTCTCTTATGCAGATGACACCCAAATTTTGTTTCCAATGGACCCGAAACAGGTAAAGGTGAGCAGAAGACTAAAAAAAGTCTGGAATCTGTCTGGGCCTGGATGGAGGCAAACTGGCTCAAGTTGAATGGCGGGATGATGGAGGTCCTGATCACTGGTCCACCAGAGGCAGCCAAGGGATGGACCAACGATTTCTGGCCCTCGTTGCTTAGCCCCCTACCAGAACCAGCCAAAATAGTCTGAAATTTGGGTGTCAAGAAACCGGAATCGTTGTCGATGGAGGCCCAGGTGAATACAGTATGTGGATCAGGGTTCGTTAAACTTAAACAGTTGAAGAAAGTTCTCCCTTTTGTTCCAGAAAAGTTTCACCCCCAGATAGTGGCATTGTACGTAAATGGAAGTTTTGATTACTGCAGCGCCATATATCTGGCACAGCCATCCGTTCTTATCACGTGCTGCAAGTGCTGCAAAATGCAGCAGTGCATCCGGTCACACATACTCTGGTTGGTGCAGGAGTAATGAGGGCTTGGCAATCCCTCCACTGGCTGCCGATAGAAGCCAGGGTTAATTTCAAAGCTTTGTGTATTATGCACCGGGCCCTGAATTCCCAAGGTTGTTTGGCCATTCAGGAGAAACTGCACAGATATACCCCAGCCCGGTCCCTGAGATCCTCGAACGCAGCAATTCTGCAGATACCTAAATACAGGACGAAGCATCTGGGTGGCCAGGCCTTCTTGCTTGCTGGGCTCAAACTTTGGAATTCTCTGCCTATCCATTTAAGAACCACCATGGACTTTCTCCCTTTTAAACAAAACCTCAAAGCATTTCTCTTCCGGTAAGGATTGGTTGTGTCCTCTCAGTCTCCCTTCTTTTTGGTTTTCTCCCTTCTCGGGGGTGTCCTGCTTCTAAGCGTGATGATGCCTTTGGTGAAGGATGCGCTATATAAGTAGGTGATTGATTGATTGAATCTGGGAAGGTGAGTTGGAGAGGAGGGAGGTCAACCAGTCCAATGCCAGACTCATGATGCCAAGGGTGTCAAGGAGCCAATTTGTCAGGGATTGACTGTGTCGAAGGCAGAGGAAAGATCCAGGGGGGATATGATATGATGTGGCATTTATAACGCGCCTGTACACAAGTGTTTCAAGGTACGATGAGGCAAGGGAGGGGGAACAGAGGGAAGACAGACAACGATCCTACTAGGCCAGGTGTCATTCAGATCGCGCAAGTGCATAGGGAGGGGAAGCAGGACAGTGCTGGGGGAGGGGAAGACAACAGTGCAGTACATGGGATAAGAAAATAAATAACAATAAGTAAAAGTATGGCCAGTGTTAGGCGGAAACCTGTGCAGTTCCCTCTGGGACCACTGCAAAAGATTTAGGACTACAGGTGTTTGGCAGTAAACCCACTTGGTAGCAGTCTGTACTACACAGATTCACTTGGTAGCTGTGGCTGAGCAGTCAGACTTCTCTCAAGAAGAGTTAAGCAGTATGTGGAGTATACAATCTAGGGCAATTCTTCACAGTAAGACAAGCAAACACGCAACGAGGCTTCAGTGTAAATATATTAAGGTATTTATTTATAACGGAACATCTATAGAAAACACTATGGCACTATCAAGGCAAACACTTCAATTACAATTACTCTACGAAGAAGAAACAATCAATCCTCCTAACAATATTTCGACAATTCTAGGTTCTACCAGCATCACTTATTTGCAGACAGAGGTGTATGCCTCAACCTAGATGGCACTCTAATATTAGTTAGGACGGGAGAGAAAAATAAGCAGGTTACGAAATCAACACAGTTCAATACTTCATGGGAAAAATGCAAGGCAAGAAGGCAAGAACCACAATAGATCATAAAGTTCAGAGGCCAGGCCCACTCGGTATGTCCCAAAAAGTCTCTTAGTGGAAATGCGTTCGAGTCTTTGTAGCAAATTGTTATCGGCAGATTGAACCAGTTCAGAACAACACGCTAGAGAAAGCTTGGAGGTGACCCAACGGAAAGGCGAGGATTAAGACACCTCACTCGATCCGGCAGAAAGGGAAGCCAGGCGGACACGGTACCTTGTTTGTGGAGAGACAGCTCCGGCGGGGGCAGTTGTTCCTGGTGGTGGATGCACGTCGGGTCTTTGCCAAGAGTAGAGATGATCTCGTCGTCGAAGAAAAGTGAAGTCCGGTGCACCACCAGGGAAGAGACCAGCCGCGGAGTGCTCCGTCACAAGGTACCACCTTTTGGTCGCGGTGCAAGGGTAGTGGCTATCCGGTTGCCGGGGTGCTCTGCACGGGCAATTCGACCACTGCGTCCTGAGTCAAAGAAAAAGCAAAGGGGACTGGTTGTTCCCACCAGTCAGGGGAAGAGACTCTCCGGCAGGGAGATCTCCTCTGTCGTCGGGAAGTGGTGAGTCGGTTCCGCGGGGCTCCCCCGGAGGTGTCCTCGTGCAGGTCGGCTCAGCGTTACCCTCGTCTGATTTTTAGGTCCTGTGGTGACTTCTGAAGATCCAGTCCCAAAAGCCCTGCTTTTATGCAGAAAACCCCCATTCATTCAGCCTAGCTGTCAATCAACACTCGCTAAGTGGTGAGCGGGGAGGCTCACCACTTGGGCCAATCACTCCAGAGTGCGACCGAAGTTGGCAAGGCAACTCGGTCCAGGGTGCCTTAACCCCCTCCCACACTCCTGTGGTAACCCAGACAGAATGGCACCACTTTGGAGGGTCTCTGAACAGAGGCCCGCCAAAAGTGGAACAAAGGGCTCAACCTTTGGTTTAGGAGTCACAGAGACGAACAAAGACGCCATTTTAAAAACCGAGTTCTGGCAGAAAATACCATCCGATAAACTTATTTAAGATAAGTAGACCGGTGGTACGTTAGAGATTGACGAGGAAAAGTATCAATCTCCAACAATGGGACGAATCCCATAGGGTTATGTTCGGGGTCGAACATAACAAGTAGTTTCCACTGCCACCAGCCAAAACTCAACGAGGGGGGACGGGACAGTGCCCCCTCGAGTAACAGACCCAGGAGTAATCAAATTACCCCTACTAGCACGTCCACAATAAGATGGTTTTTACTAGTTCTGTTAGTAAATTTAGGTCTAGTAAAGCCAATGGTGACTTTACAAGCCCGGGGAGACAGTAGTCAGTCCCCGGGTATGGAGTTTATGGTGGAGGTCCGCTAGGACGCCCCAGTGTTACGGCACGCAGGGTGCGGTGTAACACACATAGAAAAACATATGAGACCCTATGGAGTAAAAGACCCCATAGCCCATAGAACACATTGACATTCAAAGGAATTACACACATTCATGTCCAAGAGTGGGAGGAAAAGAGTCTCACTCTTGGCAGGATGGAAAAAAACAAACTCCAGAAATCCAGCAAAGCTGCTGGGGGACTCACTGGGTTAGGAAATTCAGCCTAAACAGAGAATTCTCTCTAAAAGCCAGCAGGTGGCAAGTGCAAGGGTAAGTGCAGAGGTATGAACGGAAGGAGTGTTAGAGTCAAGATCATAGAGCAAGTCATCAGGGGTGTTCAGTAGCACAGTTTCTGTGCCTCTTACAGCTCTGCAGCCAGACTTTTGGTCCTGAAGACAGCTGACAGATTCAGTGTGTTGGGTCTGTTGGGTGATGGAAAGCTTCTCCAGGAGTTTTCCCAGGAAGGGGGTAATGGAGATAGGTCAATAGTTAGCAGGGCAGGAAGGGTCAGAAGAGGGCATTTTAAGGAGGGGATGCACATTGGAGTATTTGAGGGGTAGAGAGAAGGAGCTGGTGGAAAGGGAGTGGTTACAGAAATCAGCCAGGGAAGGTGCAAGGGAGGCAATGTTGTCCTCGATATTTCTGGAGGAAAGGGGGAGTACCTGTTTTGAGGAGACCTTCAGAGAGCACTAGTCTAGAGACCTCACTGGTACTATGGGAGAGAAGGAGGAGAGAAGTAGGGAAGGGGATAAGGGAGTGAAGGGAGATATGACAGCTGGGAAGGGAGGTGTGAGGGGGTAGAGGAGAGAGAGGACAGAATGACCTGGGTTTTGGAAAGGAAATGGGAGGCCAGAGAGGTACAGAGGGTCAGGGATGAAAAGGGATATATGGAGACTGCAGAAGGATTATTGAGTTCCTTGCAGATTTTAAACAGTTCACCAGAGTTGTTAGTGGCCACGGACAGGCGGGCTTCGATAAGAGCCCTCTTCTCCAAGTGAATAGAGAGTCGGTATTGCTTTTGGAGCAGGTGACAGGTCAGTTTGTCAGAGGATGCATTTTATGGCTGCTACTCTGCAATTGTGTTTCAGAGAGGCTAAGTGGGAGTCATACGAGGTGTTGCGCTTGGTGGCAGGCTTCATTCAGATCCTCATGACGGGAGCAAGGATATCCAGGGTCTTGGTGATAGAAAGGTGAAGACTTTCAAGGGCAGAGTCAGTGTGGGAGTCTGTGGCAGGGGTGGGGGGATGAAGGTGGCAGCTAAGGTGACAACTGACACTCGCTTCATCAGTTGAAAGACTGAGAAGGTGACAGGCAGTGTAGGCAGACGCTTAGCAGGAGGACCGAAGAGTTCCAGATGGGAAGACAAGAGGGTATGGTCAGACCAGGAGAGAGGAGTAGTGAGCCATTGTAGATAGGAATATCTGAGGAGATGAGGGCATCCAAGGTTCCGACAAGTGCGTTGGACCGGAGGGATGAATGGTGAGGGAAAGAACATCTGGTGGCGGAAGAGTCCTTTGTCCACCTCAGAGGAGTCAAGGTGAATGTTGAAGTCACTGAGGAGGAGAAGTTTGGAGGTAGACGCAAGAAGGAAAGAGGTGAGGTCAGATCACTAAGGGTCACCTGGCCAGGGTTCCTGAAGATGGTGGCGAGAGTCAGCAAAGGTGTGGTGGAGACACAGAGCCTGCAGATGAGACATTAAAAGGAGGAGTAGGACTGTGTGGGAATTATAGTGGTAGTGATCCAGTCAAGAAAGATCAAGGCCACTCTGCCTCCAGACCGGTTAGGCCTGGGTTTAGAGGATATTGTAACCCTCTGGCCGGAGTATGTAAAAAGCAGCGACAGAGCTAGCAGTGAACATCTCAGTGATGAGCAAGTACATCAAGATCAAAGTCTTTGAGAATGAGACAGATATCAGAAGCGTGTTTGACAGCAGAGGTTGAGTTGAGGGCAGCCAGGTTGACCTGGTTGCCACCTTTGAAGATCTTCTGGGGGGGGTAGAGGGATGGGGTATGTCCATCGCAGATAGAGAAGGGGGTGGGGGGTCGCCACCGGCGGAGTGGCAGAAGAAGGGATGGAAGTTGATGAGAGATGTAGATACCTATCAAGAAGGAGACGGTTGGGCTCAGAGCCCTGGGCCATTACAGTGCCATTTATGAAAGACATTCATGATGCACCTGGAGGATGAGAAGCCTGCCAAGAGTACTTCCCATCTGGTGCCTCCATTAATCAGAGATGAGAAGAAAGGAGAGAGGACAGAGACGATATGTGGAGTCCATAGCTGCGAGGAGGGAGCGACAAAGAGGATGTCAGTGACAGTCTGCCTGGAGGAAGTGCTGATGTAGGTGCCAGCGATGGAAAGGCCTGGACTAGAGACCAGGAGATCCTTTTTGCACTGTTTCCTTCCATGCTTTGAGAGGGAGGTAGGATAGGTGATAGAGTAGCACTCACAGTAAATAGGTGAGATGGAGAGCACCATGGATGGACGGAGAGAGCAGAGAGATGGAAAGAAAAAGGGGAGAGAGACTTGAGAACTGCAGAAAGCACAACAAGCTCACCAGGTGGCCCAGCAGCAGACAGATACTGATTGATTTGCTGGCTGGGTACAACCAAAACTTTAATGATGCCCAATGACATGTTTTCCTCCAAACAGTTCTTCATATTCAGCCTTAAGGACTTCTTGCATGATTAGGTGAATTAACACACACATAAAGTTAGAAACCATGCTTTCTTCATCTATTAGAAGGTTCATTTATCATAGAATCCTGTGAACTGCAAATTAAGCTTCTGCCAACAATTTGTAATGTTTTCATTTATTTTGATGCTCAACTGGGAGTAGGAGTCGGTGTAAAGTTATACCCACTATGTTGTAAGCAGCTGGACCTGTGGGGGCTGTTACAACAGCTTAAAGGTTATTTGTTTTTTCTTCCAAACATTTTTGGATGGTTTTAATTAAGACATTTTTTCAGAACCAGCTTCACCACTTACAAATAAAAGCAGAGGTGTGTAGTTTTTACAACTGCAAGTTTTATTTTCATGTTTTAATCCATGTTTAATTTCTTCAGTGAAGCACTGACAAATCTTCAAATTGTTTGGATTGATACATGTGTTTTTTTCGACTTCATTCATTGCTTTTTCTGCTTCATTTTGAAATAATGGTTCTCCAAGTGGTTCTTGGACTCCTCTAAGAGGTGGCTGACTCGCTTCAGGAGTGTCTGTATCTAGTTGTTTTTCTATTTCTTCTCCTTATTGAGATTCAATATCTAACATTTCTTTGTATCATTTAAAATTATCATGTGTTATATTGCTTTCATTTAGAATGCTATTACCACTAGAGACAACTTTACCCTGGTGCGAATATGCATCAACACTGTATCTTTTTTGCACTAGGGCAATTTTTGCCCTGGTGTCTATACCATGTCAAACTGCATTTGTCATGGTGCAATGGTTTTCTAATAAGTCCCAGTGTTTTCTAAATGAGGCAATCTTTGCCCTAGTGGTACTACCATGCACCTTTCCACTTGTTTCTGTTTCTGCTCCATGGAAGAGAGGGTTGACTCTGTTAGGAGGTTTCTTTACCAGTGTCTCTTTCCATCTGTTCTTCTTGAGGATGTTCATCATCTAACATGATTTTGTATTGTTTAAATGTATCATTTGGCATGCTGCGTTCACTTTCTTTGAATACAACTTCAAATGTATCATGGTCTTCCTCTTTTCTACAAGGTTTGAATAGTTGTAGTAGTGCCATGAAATACAATTCTTTGTGGTTTGCAAATTTAAAGGATATTTTTTCCTGGTGTGATGAATTGAGGGATTCAGTCACGTTCCCCAGAGGGGGAGCCCCTTCCTTTGAGGCTAGGGACGTGATCCCGCTATGCAACATTCCCCCTTTGGGCTGGCAGCAAGCGGGACCTCACAGGGAGCAATTAACCTCTTGGGCATAAGGACTCCCTTTCCAATGAGGAACTCCCTTTTCAATATTGTCATAAACCCAATACCATTCTATAATTTGACAGAAAATCAGACTCCTCTTACATATGTTATTGTGATGTGATACCAGAAGAAAAATACCAGCCTCGTAATGTGAAGAGTAATAGCATAGGCGTGAGAAAGAATACCTGTCTGTCAATCACTGAGATGAAAAAAACAAAAGGACTTATGAAGAACACAACTCCAACACAAAGGAAGGACTATGCTGAGAAGCTGGGGAATCCCCAGCATTGCATGATAAAAGTGGGTGGGACAAGAGAACCACAGAGGTAGACATGGAAGTTTCAAACCGGCTGGAAGGAGGAAGCTGGGAATTCAGGGAGAACGCTGGTTCACACAGTGGCAAGCCAGAACTGAGACAAGGCGCACAATCTGCAGAGCAGATTGGAGGAAGCCTACCAAGAGGCTGAGAGTCCCTGGAGAGACCGTCGACATGGTCTGACAAGGAGCCACAACCCTGATGTGCCTGAAGGCAAGCATGCCAGGAACAAACCGCGACAGGTCTATTTATCCAAACCCAATCCCAGGAAGGAACTAAGAGATAAAGGTGGTGGCTCGAGCGGGGATATATGGGCCAACCCTGAAGTTGCTAATAGCACACATAGACACAGAAGCGTGCCACGGGAGAGAATTGAAGAAGGCAGAGAAGCTGTCCTGATGGAGAACAAAATAAAAGTGAGGAAGCACGCCGACCCGGTGACATCGCCCCATTGCATCCAAGGTGAAGGGGAGAGCGGGAGGCCCGGGAAATGGGCATGAGATTTAAATGTGACAGTCATATCCAAGAGGGTTGGAAAACCGAATATAAAGATTGGAAGGATCATACTCATCCCAGTGAGTGGCAAAGTCATGAGAAGAGTGAGACTCATGCAGAGACACCTCATGCCCATCCCAGTGAGTAGTAAAATGATATGAATATTGAGAATCAAACCAGAACTGCTCATACTCGTCTCAGTGAGTGACAAAGTCATAGGAAGAGTGATAATCACCCCAGAACTATTCCTAGTCATCCAAGGGAGTGGCGAAGTCATAAGAAGAGTGAGAATCATACAGGTACTACTCATACTCATTGCCATTCGACCCAATATGTTAGGCAAAATAGAGGGGTCAAGCAGGGTTGCGTTACAGCGCCTCTTATTTATAACTTGTATGTACATGATATCCCTGCGACACTTGCGAAGGTCAATAACTGTCCACCAAAAATAGGTGATGCGTTATGTGTGGTCCTGGCGTATGCAGATGATTTGGTAGTCCTCGATAACACCATTGGTGGGCTGAGACGTTCTGCCCATGCTCTTTGGGAATACGTCAAGATCAATGGCCTAACCATCAATCTGGAGAAGACTAACGTTCTGAGATTCACTAGGAAAAGAGTAACCCGTGTGAACCTGACAGTACATAAACACACAATTTTGTACGCCCCGTGTTACCGCTACCTAGGAGTGGAAATAGAGCCTCTAGGTGACTATGCTCTATGCAAACAGGGACGTATTGCCAGGGCCCTTCAAGTGATCTCACTCATTGCATCTTTCACGAGCAAACAAGGGGGCTTTACTTTGTGGGGAACACGCCACCTCTATATACAAGTTTTCGCACCGATGGTCATTTATGGTCTGGAATCGCTGCTGACGATGAATATGGCGTGGCTCCAAGTGCTAGAGGAAAAGTTCTGGCGACGAATGTTGGGGCTTCCCCCAGGGGTCCCAATGGCCCTGATAAGATTAGAACTGGGCCTGCCTTCGCTTAAAGCTATGGTGCTAAAAAGAAGAACTGGGTTCTATCTTAAGATGACAAGTGGATCTCTTAACCCTCTGCTTATAGTTTTACATCAGGAATTAAGTAAAAAACTTACCACTTTGTCTTTATATAAAGATATGGGAAAATTCCTTAATGAAATTGGTTGGACTCTTAAAGGGACAAGTGTGACCAAAGAAATGTTAAATGCACTGGAGAAAAAGGTGGACCTTTGGGATTGGCTGGAGAACTTCGCTCATCTGGACACCCTCAAATCACACCGTTTTGTGAACTACAGAGTTTATAAGTTCATGAAACCCGCAGGACTACCTTTTCCTATGTCCCACCAGAAGACTCCGCCGTTTTATTATTCTGTTTCGATTAGAACAATTACCCACCTTATCTATCATAGGAGCAAGGGAAAATATTCCTATAGCAGAGCGAACCTGCCGAGTGTGCAAATCTCCCTTGTGTCCAGAGACAGCCAGACATGTTCTAACTCAATGTATGGCACTAAAGAAGACCATTGTATATTTCCTAGGGGAATTTGTGCATGACCCTCTTAGTATACCTAAATCTCCATTCTGGCAGTACTGTACCAACACAACCAACATGCATCTATTTATAGCACTCTATAATGTCTGGCAACAGATAGAACTTGGATTGGGAACTCAAGCATACCCAATCATCAATACTTAGTTGCTCAGGATTATTTGTAAACCAGTTAAAGTACTGGCAAACAATATGAAGGTTGTTAGTAATTATGTTTTTGCACTAGATGTCATTAGCAGTGACCTATGATTGATGATTTTATGTTTATGATTTTATATGTTTGATCTTATACGAATGATTATCAATATATGTGTAAAGTTTGAATTTGTTTTCATTCTATATCACATTAAATAATTATTATTATCATACTCATCCCAGTGAGTGGCAAAATCATAGTAAGAGTGAGAATCACCCCAGAACTACTCATACTCATCCCAGTGAGTGGAAAAGTCATAAGAAGAGTGAGAATCACAAATGGACTACTCATACATGTCCCAGTGAGTGACTAAGTCATAAGAAGAGTTAGAATCACACCGGGACTGCTCATCCTCATGCCAGTGAGTGGAAAAGTCATAAGAGGAATGAGCATCACACAGGGACTACTCATAGTCATCCCAGTGAGTGGCAAAGTCACAAGAAGAGTCAGAATCACACAGGGACTACTCATACTCATCCCAGTAAGTGGAAAAGTCATAAGAAGTGTACAAATCACATCAGGACTACTCATACTCATCCTAGTGAATAGCAAAGTCTTAGAAAGTGTGGGAATCACACGGGAACTCCTCATACTTGTCCCAGTCAGTGGAAGATTCATAAGGACGGTGAGAATCATACAGGGACTACTCATAGTTGTCCCAGTGAGTGGCAAAGTCATAGAAAGAATAAGACTCCAACAAGGGCTTCACCTATCGGTTTAGTAAGAAGTCAACCAAGGAAGAGAAAGAATGATTATCATAACAAATGTGTTTGTCCTAATGAAGAGAGATAGTAGTGCATTTGTTTGTCCTAATGAAGAGAGATAGTAGTGCATTTAGTAACTCCAGGGATGACTCTGAAAAGTCAAAGGAACCAGTATACTAGGGGCTCAAAGAGCCCATTTTAAATAACTGGAGCACTTGTTACAAGAGATAGGAAAGACCTATCGGAATATCCTGTACTGAGGGGAACTGTGCTGAAAAAGCAATTCAGGGGAATATATATCATTCTACTGGACTTTCTGTTGTTTAGAAATAGTGGTAGGGTCAGCCTTGGTTAGTTTTGGGTTAAAGGACAGACTTTTTATTACAGACTTCACTATTGATGACAAGCACCCTCGTTTAGTTCTGTTCAGTAGGGAAACCCTTAGAATTAATAATTATTGTTATTAATTATAATAATACTAAAGAATAATAAACCTTGTTGAATATGGTAAACAATGGTCTGTCGCCTCCTTCTGACCTACCACACTGGTTAATTATACTGGGTTTTAAAAGTCTTACTAGACTTCCTTCACAATTTAATACTGAATATTTGCCCAATGGTTCATTTGGAAATACATTATTTTTGCATCTGTAGATTTGCGGTATTTCATACAAACACATGTATTCCAAAGCAGGACTTCTGTTTCGATGGTATGCGTCAAAGAGGTTATTTTGTAAGTTGTCTTGGCTCTCGGGATTTTCTGTGGCGAGATATTCAATTGTCTGGTATGATTTTAGTACTCTTTTTGGGGATAAAGTTGGACCAACTTTCAAACAGAGAATATTTTCAGATTTCCTGTACAAGGCTGTACCTGTTCTTCTATGTGAGAACATTTTGATATCAAAGATGTATACATTTTGTGGAAGGTTTTTATGAAATGATATGCCATGCCAGAGTTCTTTCAGTTCAGTTTTCTCAACTTTGATGACATATCTTGCAAATGCAGTTGTATTATCTGCAATGCTTTCAAGGTCTATGTTAGCATTCCACATCGATGCAATAATCGGATTGTAATCATTTACATTCTTAGAGGCTTCATCTTTGTAGGTTCATTATTTATGTCTTCGGTAGGGATGTCACAGGTAATGTACTTTTTTAAATAAATCGTCTTTTCAATAAAACTGTCTCATCACTGACAAATTTGGGAACATGTTTAAACACAAAAGCACATAAATATGTGGTGCTCCTCAGCACTATTTTTATTTTCTCCAAAAGAAGTGTTGTAGTTCTCCAAGTAGAGGGCTTTTTTTCGTTAAATTGAAGTGTAAAATGGCAATAAAATGGTGGTGGAAGTATTGTGAAACATTTACAGGATCTAGAGAACAGAGTTCCCATGTGCTTTTATGTCTATTCCTTCTTTGTTTTGATTTTCAGTGCATAGGATGTCGTGCAAGTCATCCCATGCATAATTTGCACAACTGAGTGTAATGAACAATGTTGTGGAATGTAGGTTCTTTGGCATGCAGGGAAAGTCAGCATGACGTTGGAACGAGTAGTCATTTTTGCCAAGTAGTACAAGATATTTGTACTACTTGACTCCAATAGTTTGTTTTTGTCTTTTATCTTTGGAAGTAGTTCACCAGCTGACATGCTTGTAAAGTGGGTTCCAGTTTTTAGTGTGTGTGGTAGTTCACTTTCAAGCAAAAGATGGAAAATGTATTCAATATGTTGACGGTATCTTGGATATTCAGAATATATTCAGAGACAATGATACTCTGATGCACTCATTCTTATGGGACTTTCATCGTGTCTTCCTCATTTTCCTGTTAGGAAGAGTAGTTAAAAACAGCATGCTTCGAAACTCTTTTCCCATACACTCATTGGAGACCCTTTGACTTGACACATTGGTATGTTTCCAATCTTCCATAGTATCTCTGCAATGTAGTGGATCGATTTTGTAGTGCTTTATGAAACAAAAGTACGAATTAAGTGTTTAGATGGGAAAAGTGAGCAGTGGCTTCTATGTATATATTTTTGTATGTATAGGATTACTATAGATTCAACCTAATTATTAAGTAACAGAGCACTGTACAAAACAGGGATGTGAGGGTAATGACATGGATTACTATTGGGTATTGGGATGAAGAAGAGTTATGTGGGGGTAATGAAATGGATTAGCATTGGGTACTGGAAGGGCGAAGAGGGATATGGAGGAAATGACATGGATCAGTATTTGGTACTGGGATAAGGAAGGGGATGTGGAGGTAATGACAAAGATTACGATTGGGGTACTGGGACGACGAAGACGGATGTGGTGTGGCAATTCATAAGAAGGACTCGGACCAAAGGAAAGATCCTCCGAACCCTATTGCTAAAACGGTAGTTGCCTTCCCAACAAACTAGGCTAAGATGCTTGTTAATAGACAAAATAAAAAAAAAAGGTCCTGTGTCCGGACCTATCCTCTAAACAGGCCCTACATCTTAATAACAGTATAATGAAAAACTAGTCAGAGTGCCCTGCCCTCAGAGTTTTTCACCCCAAACTCACTCAGGACTTTCAGGAATCCGTCCTGGCTCCAGATCCAATTGATATCCATAGAAAAAAAATCTCCCTGGTTTAACAGTTCTTGGCAGTCTATCAAAGTTCCAAAAGTCTATCAAGTTTACAGAATAAACTCTCAAGTTCATGAAAAGACAGCATGTCCAAGTTGCCTTGGGTGGAGGGATATTTCCCTGCTCCCTCAACACCTCTTGGGTTGGTTTCTCATCACTTGGTTCACGTCTTAGGTGCCACTGTGACCCCCAAATGTGCTCTTCACTTAGCTTATTGGACCACTCTGGCTCCCTTTGGATACCCTGTCCCAAAGTCTCACTTATCTCTCTCTTTCCATGTGCCTCTCTTAGCTTTTGAGAGTTTCTGTGAGCTGTCTGTTTGATTGGGGGTCTTTGGCTACCATAACTCTTGTGTTATTTGGTTCTTTCTCACTTTGTGGGCCTTTATGCCCTCGGTATGAGGTTAGGACACTCGTTCCCTCTTCCCCTTTCGCTCTCTCTTCTTTCCACCCCCCTCCACTCTGAGCAAGCAGGTACCTTTGAAGTTGCAGGGTTTGCTCCAGTGAGGCGGCATCTGCTCAGTATCTGTGGCATTCTCCATGGCTTCCTGGATTTGTGTTCCACTCGTTTCAGCCTCTCTCTGCTCCTTGGCTCTCACTTTGTGAGCAGAGCATATGTTCTTTCCTCGTGTTCTAGCATCAGTGTCGGTTCTCAGGCACCTGGCCCACCACATCCTCCTCATGCTCACGCCTCCAGGTAAGGCATGCTTTAATCTGCCCTGGCCTCGCCAACTCTGCGTGGCTCTTTGCTGGGTCGGTGGCAACTCTCTTCTTCTCATGCTTCTCTCCATGCCACAGCAGGCTCTAGGGTTTGGCACGGCTAAGAACCTCAATGATATGCTCACGTCAAAGGCTTGCCTCTGTGTATTGTTTCCTCTGCTCCATTCAAGAGCGATCAACCCTTTATTCTCACTCTGTGACCAGAAAGGGTTGTGTTGTTTATTTTCAGCTGTCAAAGCGATGGGGAAACCAGCATTGTCTTTAGCCAAACACCCAAAGGTACTATCAGTATTATTTTGAGTCTCACAGCTGAATCTAACATATTCATTCTCTGATTTCCATGTGTTCAGATAAGGCCTTAGGTTTAGGGAGCACCCATGGGAATGTGAGCCCTTTTCCCCTTGAGTGGAGTCACTCCCAGTGAGGTCCCGCTTTGCCAAACCCCTAGGGATGATTTTGCTAAGCAGGCTCACCTCTCTATCCTCAAAAGGGGTGGCTCCCCCCAGGGAAGAAGGAATGAAACCTCCAGATTTGTCAAGGTTGGTAATGCAAAGGATTGCTATGGGGTACTGGGACAAGGAAGAGGCATGTGTGGGAAATGCCATGGATTACTGGTGGGGTACTGGGACGCTGACGAGGGAGGCAATGGTAATGTATTAGTTTACAAATAGGATACTGGTATTATTTTAGTAACATTGTAATCCCTGGCTGAGCCTCCACCAGCACTGCCAGCCTCCTTCGCGGTCAGCCGACCGATGAAATGAGTGTCAGCTGCAGTGTTTTCCTTCACCTTCATCCCTCCTCCTTCCTTCCCCTTGACTCCCCTACTGACTCTATCCTCCCCAATCTTCATCTTGCTATCACTAACACTCTTGAAACTATCGCCCCTGTCATGAGGGTCCACCTGAAACCTGCCTCCAAGCATAACACCTGGTATGAGTCTGATCTAGCTGCTCTGAAACGCAGCATTGCTGAACGGAAGTAGCAGACCTTGGCTCATCCTCTGACAAACTGGCCTGTCGCCTACTCCAAAGGCAATACTGTCTCTCTATCCATTCCAAAAAGAGGGCCCATATCCAGAAACATATCTTCGGAGCCTCTAACAACATGCTGAACTCTTCAAAATCTGCATGGAACTAGCCAATCCATCTGAAGTCTCCACCTCGCCTCTTCCTTCTCAGGCCCTCTGTATTGCACTCGCCACCCATTTCACCTCCAATACTCAGGACATGTTAACCTCTCAATCTCCTTCCCCTTCCTCCACTCCTCCTCCTATTCCCCTGCCTCCCTTGACCTTGCTTCCACCCCCACCTACTTCCTCCTCCTTCTCACCTATCACATTGGTGAAGCATCTAGAGTAGTCTCTAGAGTAGTCCATTCTATGAAGGTCTCATCCAAACAGGTATCATCCTGCTCCTCCAGAACCATTTAGGACAACATCTCCTCCCTCGGTCCGGCTCTTGCTGACTTATGCAACCACTCATTAGCCTCTGGCTCTTTCCCTTCCTCTCTCAAACACTCCCTTGTGCACCCACCCTGAAAAAGTCTTCAGCTGACTCTTTGTGTCTAGCCAACCACCACCCTATCTCTACTACACCCTCCCTTGGGAAACTCCTAGAGACGTTGGTCTCTATCCAACTGATCCAACACACTGGTTGGCTGGATGTTTACATAATCATCAATCTAGATTCCAAGCATTCATAGGCATGGAAACTGCTATCCTGAACACCAGTGAAGAACTGCTAACAAATCTGGACTCTAACTCTCCTGATGTTATCATTCTTCTTGACCTCTCCTCCACCTTTGACAAGGTCAACTACTCTATTCTCACAAAGCTGCTCCATGATACTCTTGGCATCTCAGACTGGGAACTGGATTGGTTGACCTCCTTCCTCATTGATTGTCTGCTATTCAGTCTTGGTGCACCTCCAATGATCTGTGCCTTAATACCAGTAAAACCAAGAGTCTTCCTATCGGGACACCTGCTCCCTGTTTGCCTCCTGAGCTTTAGCCACCCTCTATGGGCTCACCTCCCTCTCCTTCCACTGAAGCCAAAAACCTTTGGGTCATCTTCGACCCCTCTCTCTCCTTTACTCCTCATATCCTGGACCTTGCCAAGAAGGCCTACTTTCAACTCTACCTCCTTAGAGGCGTTCTCCCTTTCCTCACCTTCCCCCAGAAGCTCAATGTCTCTAGAGTTCTAGTTCTCTCCAGGCTGGATGACTATAACCTGCCTATTTCTTCACTTCAACTAATCTAGAATAGGACTGCACGACTTGTTCTTGGCTTCAAACCCAGGGGTTGTTTCACTCCAGCCCTCAAATCTCTCCACTGGCTCCCGGTTGCTGCAAGGATCAAAGTTAAGACCCTTTGCATCATCCACAAAGCGTTCTGGCACCACGCTACCTACAGGGTTTTTTGACTAAGTACTCTCCTTCTCCCTTATATCTTCTCGCTCCAACTCTCTGCTGGTCAAACGCTTCTCCAAGCAGAGAGCTGAGGGAACAGTCTCCCTCTCTCTCTCCATCTGGAACTGGACCACCTCAGGTTCTGCAAACAACTGAAGACCTTTCTCTTCTCCTCCTTCTTCCCTCTCCCCCTCCCGTGCTAATCATCCCCTCTGTCACTGAGATTGGTGGCCAGGTCCCTCAGGAGTCCAATAGGATCCTGGCCCCCCACCCAATCGCCACCAGCATCCCCTCTTCACTGCCCTCTGGGCCCACACCTGCCTTTCGGTTGGTGGTTTGCCGTCAACATACATTTGCTTGTTGGGCGGTTGACCTCCCTTCTTTACTTGGAACATCTCTGCCCATGCACCTACCTGTTGTCTTCCAACAGGCATCTGTGGCACTTCCTCCCCCTGCAGGACCGTAATAGCACTTACCCCGCCCCACCCCACCTTTTTTCCTTCTTCACTGCACTTGCACACTCTGAATGTCACAAGGCCTAGTACAACCGTTGTTTGTTTGTTTGTGTTCACTGTCAATTTTCAATGTGTATTTGGTCCCTTGTTCCCTTCCCTTGTGTATTTAAAGGCCCCAAACAGAAGTCCCTTTCCCATGAATGGCAGGCATTTTAAACACTGAAACAACACGGCCTGGACTTTGTTGTTGTTTTTCAAGTAAACTTAAAGAGCCATGTGGAAAGGGAATGAGGAATCAAAGATCCCTGTCACATGGAAAACAGGATTTTTAAACATTGAAAACAAAAACAGCATGTACATGTACATGTGTGTGCAAATAAAAACAGTTTTAAAAAGTAAAAGTGAAAAAATATCACTGCTCACAGGAAAACAAAACAAGATGTGCGGGTTGACCGAAAGCAATGTATATTATGTTTCACCAAAACTCCAGTGACATTTGAAGAGCCACTTTGTCTTCATGGAAAACGTCACTTCAAGTCAGACCCTTTTGCTGGATGTGGGCAAAACTTCACATGGAAAATGCCCACTCTCAGCCTGCATGGTACTTCTCCCATCTAATGTCCAACCGCAATAACATTTCCTGCTAAAGGTGTCGACATTCATTGTTCTCCAAACCTGCTGTCTCTGAAAGCATTGACTTCAAGAAATAGTAACCCTTGGCTGGAGCATGACTACTATGTGTGAAAATGGGGGAACCTACTTCAAAGAACAAGCTTCCAACACAAAGGAGATTGATAGAAAAAAAAGTGTGGCTACAGGGTGACCCAGTGAAGACAAATGGGCAGGAGTGAGGGCCATTTGTCTCACATAAAGATTCACAATTAATTTAAAAGGACTATTATTATTTTGCCCTTTTTCTCAGCCATCATAAGGCGGATGGATTTCATCTATGTACCATTTTTTATGTAATTTCTAGGCACGTTTGGGAATATAAAATTCATCCATGTGTGACTCATGGAACTGTAATGGCTATCAAAGATGTGTTTCTGGCTGATCTGAACATGTTCCAAATGTGAGAGTTGGTGAGCAGGTGTAAAATGAAATTAGGGACATGCTTAATAACTTACATATTTAGAATGGTTGTGCTTTTTATGGAAATGACAGAAAGATGCCACATGACCGTGCTACATGATACAGATTTGGTGGTCGGCTTATCTAATTCCCCTTGATTAACTGAAACAGAAAATATGTTTAGTATTTAGTTGTGCTACATAATTCGTTTTTGCCAAAAAGTTCAAATGAGAACAAAGGGGTGATGACAAATGGGAATTGCCATATGTTGCTGCAGACCCCTAAACCGATCCTGACTTGGAGGCTGGGGTTGGGAGGAGAGAGAAGGAAAACTGTCCAATCCTAGTGGCAGGGATTATTGCAGGGTACTTCCCCAAGATTGTAAAATGGGTGGTGTGATTGCTGCTATACAAGAGGGACTGCACTAGGACAGGGGACACACAGTGAGGAACAGACATAAAAAAGGAGAAAGACAGGAGGACAGAAAGAAGAGACAGACCCTCATCAAAGTTGCCAAAACTTACCATCTGACAGCTGTAAGGAGACACAAGAGGAGATTGCTGAAAGTGCATCTAGGTGAAGCTTTCTATTTCTAGGAAGGCCTCACAGCTGACTGGGTCCTGTGATGGAGAGCGGGAGGCCATCTTTGAGAGTGGAGTGACCGGACCCCTGCCCTATCTTTCCAGAGTGTCCTGAGATGAAGCAGCTTTCCTAAACTTTAAACAGAGCCTTCCTATGTAAGTAGAACTGAGCCCTGGGAAACCAAAGGGCGGGGGATTCTGCTTGCTTTGAATCCTTTCTCTTTATAGTGGGGGGTAGGGACTATGTAGATCCTCATCTTATGTAATGAAAAATGTTCATTTAATGAATTCCCCATCATTTGCCAGAACACTACGGGGTATATTTTGTTAAAATTCAAAATTAACTAAGCTCGCTTCTGTGTGTGTGCTGACAACTATAGCCTATAATTGAATTGGGTAATCCTCGTTGTCCAGCTAACCCCAACTTCTTTAAGTAAGAAGGGTGTCTTTGTTCTTAAATCAATCCAAACTTTTTATCCAGCTTCTCCAACACAGGCCTTTCAGTGAGGGTGGTTTAAAATCTAAAATTCCCCAGAGCATTCCAATATTTCTGTCTGACTTCCCAACATAGACCAAAGCAAGGGTGGTCTGAAAAACAAACCGATAAATCACCCTGTGTTTATTTTAAAACAAACGTGTGGGCAAAATCATCATTACTAATATTGAAATCCTCTGCTAACCCTTTAAGCCTGCCGAAATTCAAAATTGCCTAATATTACATAAGTGACTTTGTTATAGATCAGTGTAATTATTTTGTGAAGTGAAATTTGCAGAAAGTGAAGAATTGTGATTGTGTCTTTTAAACTCACTTTTGTGATTTATTTATGCTGAGAGAAGTTGATTGTGTTATGCCATGAATAAAGTGTTCATTTATGTGTTAATTTCTATTATGTTTAATGTAAATAAATACCAATATATTTCCCTTACACCGGCCTGATTCTTGGTTCATTGTTAACTCAGGGGCGAGGGATCCAAGGGGCATGATATGTGTCTGAGATAGGCCTAAAAAATAATCTGTTAAACAGTTTGTTGAATAACCACTTGAGTGGGGAGTGAAGGAACACCCTATGTTGAGGGTTGCTTCTCAATAAACCGCTTGACCCTTTTGCCCTGTGGTGCTTTGAAACACTGTCTTGCTATATAAGTGCCTTATAAATATCCAATAAATAAATAAAATAAATAAATATATATACTTACTTTTCAAAAAGACAGAGTTTTGTTAAGTCTGCAAAATTTGAAGAAGTATATAATACATACATGATTTTCTATAGCTGGGATGGGTGCTGTAGGCAATCATGTTTTGTATCACAGAAACAATGTTTTAGCTTCACTCATATTGTAAACAAGTTGATATATTATACTGTAATATGAGTTTATGTTATGGTTTTGTGACAGGGCGGTGTATATTTGAATAGGTAAAATAATTTGTTGTACTATAGATTGCTAATTGAGGGTTTTGGAAATATGGGAATTTTGCACTAAGATATGGAGTAGGGCATGTAGCAAACATAATGTAAGCAGGAGTGGTTTGAAATGCTGTATTAGACATTACTAATTCACTAATTGGGCCTGAGTACGACCCTGGCGGTAGCAGTGCTGGTAAAAAAGGCATCGTTGTTTTTTTTTCCGGTTCCTGACAATGGGGAATTACTGGGGCATTACAGTCCCGGTGGTCACGGTAATTCACCATAGCCAGACGCCGGAAAAAAATACTCCCCATTCCCATTTGAGTCCCGTAGGACTCAATGGGAATGGGGAGGACGGATGCACCGCCACTGTGTGCAAAACTGCCGGTGCATCCATCAAGGTCTGCAAGCAGTTGCCTTTCCGCCCAGCAGGTCAGACCTGGCGAGCTAAAGGCACCCGCACGCAGAACTCAGAGTATGCCAGTGCGGTAACAATGGTGCTGGTAGCTTACTGGCACCGTTGTTACCAGACCGGCATACTCATAATGAGCCCCAATGGGCCTGATTACGACCCTGGCAGTAGCCGTGCTGGTAAAAACAGCCCGGCTGCCTCCAGAGTCAGTTTTTTTCCGGTGTCTGGCAGTCAGGAATTACTGGGGCATTACAGCTGCAGCGGTCCCGGTAATTCCCCATTGTCAGGCGCCGGAAAAAATTACTCCCCATTCCCATTCGAGTGCCATAGGACTCAATGGGAATGGGGAGGACGGTTGCACCAGCACTGTGTGCAACAGTGCTGGTGAATTTGTCAAGGTCTGCGAGCGGGTGCCTTTCCGCCCGCCAGGTCAGACCTGTTGGGTGGTAAGGCACCCGCACGGAGAACTCTGAGTATGCCGGACCAGTAACAACGGTGCCGGTAGCTTACTGGCACCGTTGTTAACGGACCGGTATACTCAATTGAGGCTCATTGTCTTTTATATATACTTTCAAAAAAGTGCTGTTATGGAATCTCATTTTATAATTAGAAAATATGAATATGCATACAGTAAAAATGTACAGTTCTATATCATTTATTTTACAAGTATCTACCATATTGTTTTTGCATACTTTACTTTTGAAAATTAAGACATAGCTTTAGGATGACGTCTTAGATGTGGATGGCTGCAGATCCTTGAAGGAGAAATCTGTAGATGTTTCAAAAGTAGTTTGTGATAGAGCAGGTTCTGAATCTAATCACAAATGCACTCTCAGAGTTGGAAGGTACATCTGAACTGTTGAGCTAAGATGGGAAGGTTAGATGGAGTGTTTTTGGATAAACAGATCATTTAAGAATGCATAGTTCAAAAAGCTTTAATCATAACTAAATTAGAGAAAGGATTTAAGGTGGACTGAATGCAAGAATGGGGATAATCAAAGAATTTGAAGATGAACATTTCCAGCTCGCTTCGTAGTCCCTCAGCCCATCAATGTCTTTCCTTAGGCTTCATCTTTTGGCTATCAAATGAAAGCTACTCACAATCAGTGGTTTTTAATATATTCTATGCACTTTCTTCTAGTCTTGGCAAAGTGATTGCCCTGTTGTTACTTGATCAGGACGTTGGTCTGACAGGTGGACAATATCACAGTATTGGGGTTTGAGGAGGCTGAAGCTCAATGTTCAGGATTGCAAAATCTTAATGAAGATGGCAGAAAGGCTCTGAGAGGCAGTCGGGGCAGAGCTCTCATGTTTGTTGTGTGTTTGGAAGTCTTTTGGAAGTCTTTCTACTGTTTCTCCAGTTTTGCTGTGCCAGAGGAGGAACTAGCCCTTAAAACCTCTCGAAGACTGTGGCACAGAGAGGCTCTGAAAGGCAGTGAGGCAGAACGCTCAGATTTTGCTGTGTGTTTGGAAGTCTTTTGGAAGTCTTTCTACTGTTTCTCCAGTTTTACTGTGCTAGAGGAGGAACTAGCCCTTAAAACCTTTCGAAGACCATGGAGCGGCACAGAGAGGCTCTGAGAGACAGTCGGAGCACAGCGCTCATATTTGCTGTGTGTTTGGAAGTCTTTCTACTGTTTCTCCAGTTTTACTGTGCCAGAGGAGGAGCTGGCCCTTGAAACCTCTCAAAGTATGCGGAGCGGCACGGAGAGGCTTGGGGAGGCAGTCAGGGCAGTCAGGGCAAGGCTGGATGAGGAACAAGAAGCCCAACTCTGCGTGTGGCATCTTGTGAAAAAATAAAAGTACATATATATAATTAAAGTTGAGGAGGCAGAGCCCTACCAAGATCGCCCACTCCTTGAATTAACAATAAGGCAGACTCTAAAATCCTTATTTGTAAAGAAATAACCTTTGCATTGAACTGTGCACGTGAACTGTGTAAAATAGCACACAGCGCAAACTAAACTAACGTGATTAGTGGCTTTGCTAACATGAAGTGACTAAAATTACTGGTTAAGGAAATTTACTGGCTGCGACTGTGGCGATCATTACAGTATTGCACTTTACTTCTTTAAGATCTCTAAGATCTCATTCTACCTGGAGTTGCAGTCAATTTGACATTTACAGAGACAAATTGGCACAACTCTGCGATTCCAGGATCAGGACTTGTGTAGTTTAAATGGCATAGAGTTACTTGAAGGAGGTTAGTTGTCTTTGCTTGCCCGTAGCAAATTGTTTGGGATAAATATCATAATGAAGTTCTAAGCACTGACTGCCGCGGTTATAAGAGTGCTAGCTTAGTGGGTGGTGACTGCGGGCTGTAGAAGCCTTTGACCTTTCTTTGCAACGGTGACTGCGGGTCCTTAGTGTACCTTTGAACCGATCACAACAGAGTTAACTTTTGCTTTTATGGAAACACTGCTAACGTTCTGTGGAAGGTGACTGTGGGCAGTAGTGGCCTTTGAGCCTCTCACGTTCTCTGATTGGACTCTTTCGCATCAATGACCGTGGGCTGTTTAGTCGCTTTGAACCGATTGCCTACACCTCAAGAAGTCTTGTCAAGCACATTCACTGTTTCATTTCTCCTCGAGGGCAGTGACTGCGGGCCTAGAGCCTTGGAGCTGCCCTAATTGGTTTTGTTTCTGTGCCATTACCTTGAGGGCTGCTTAGGGCCTTTGAATTGATTGTCCATATTTCAAGAAGTCTTGGGAAAAGCATTTATCATTCAATTTATTCTTGAGGGCAGTGACTGCAGGCCTAGAGCCTTGGAGCTGCCCTAATTGCCTTTCTTTCAGTCCTATCATATTATTTTAATCTCTTTGGTTTGTGAAAAGTGGGGATGTATAACATCTTAAGTACCATCATATAAAACTCAAAAATGTCACACATGTACTACTTAAGCAGTGGGGTTCTGGAGGATGACCTAAGAACACCCAGGATTGATAACCCAGGGGTGGCAGAAAAACAGGCTGGAAATGATCTTTCTTCCCTGGGGAGACCATCCTAATAGCCTGAAAAGGGGCTCCAAAGTGGCCCGGCTAAGCCTTCATCACCTGAGGCGGGAAGAGAAATTGCTCGAGAAATGGGTCCAGATCCCTCTACAAATATCTTGTGCCTAATTCTCCTACATTCAGGGATTATAATTCAGATTAATGGCAAGCACCATGGAAACAACAATAAAAGATTTATTTCCTAGAAGGAAATGCCGAAGCGTGGGGGACATAGATCTCTTTGAATTAGATGACCTCATGAGTAATTAAAATTCGAAGGAAAGGGGTGAGAGTAATAGATGCTCACCTAAAATAGGTCACAGGAAGCTACCCCACCAATCTACTACATGTACTCCCCTTCCATCAAACTTAGCTTCCAGCCCAATTCAAACAACTGAGAAGACACAGGTCAGGGGGATAGTAATAGATTAAAGACGATCAGGGACTCTAGACAGAGGAGATGACGAATTTGACCAACAGAGAGGGGTGAATTACCAAACTTGGCCAGCTCTACACTTTGCTCTCAACTCCTTGGTACATGTCTTTGAGTTACTCAGAGGGGAAGTTCAGACAGATTCAGGGCTGCTGTTAGAATAAACTAGGGAAGTGAGGGAGTGCCAAAGTTCTATGGTCGGCCTGAAATCAGTCATCAGTGATGGACTGTTTGCCCCACTTTCTGAATTAAAATGAGCTATCAAGGAACAATCTAAGAGCAACAAGGCTATGCAGGGAAACTTGTGAACAACACGAGACACAATTGATACCTTAACTGCTACAGTTGAATCACTGAGGGACGGGGTCCAATCATGACAGTAGTCAGTAGAAGGGGGGCTGAAGAACATCCAGGAAAGGGCCACCTTAGATTTCAATGACACTCCTGACGCTGAATCAGTCATGGAGGAATGTATCCGGCTCGCACAAACTTGTGATCTAAAAGAGGGAAAGGAGCCAACAATCCCACCCTTCATTGATTTAAGGGATGTAATTATCACCGCACAGACTCACAAGGCAAACAAAACCAACGGGAAAAGAAAAAGGAAGAAAAAGAAAAGGGGAACAGACGTCTTCGCAGTCTTTACCTCAGCCTCAAAATTCTAAAAGCCAGAAAACATCTAGGAAAAAGAACTCTGCGACCGCCAAGTTTGTAAAAGCCATATCATTACCTAGAATCCCTCTCAAATCCAACAAGTCCTCAAAGAGAGCCTTTATTTCCAACTGCAATCCTCAAATAGATATAGGATGTATATGCACAAAAGTAACAGGGGGCACAAAAGAGAGAAAAAGGGAAAAGTAGCGGAGCAGGAAATCAAATACTGTCGAAGTGCAGCTCCAAAATCACCATCGCGATACAAACAATGTCTCTGCCAAAATCTCTAAGGATAAGCCCAATATTCCTTTGTAGCAAGAGAGACGAGAACTGTACTCTTGCCATAACACATATGGATATGCTAGAAGTAAAAAATGTTAGGCCGGAGAACTGCATAGCCAAAATAGAGACATTCTTAGGGGCATCAGAAGCAGAAAAGAATAGCACACAATCAACAGGGGCAAGAGGCGCAGGTTTAGCGCAGCAATCAAAGCCTACATAGGTACCACTAGAGGAGCCACATTTGGGGAAGGGTATTAACATAGCCGAGGAATCGGATTACGTCCCGAATCCCTTTGCAATTTCAAAAATCTGGATCAAACTAACAGGAGTGGAATACTGACAATCTTCCAACAAGCAGAGAAGTTATTCCTTTTCTCCTCACAAGATATTGAATGTGTCAAATTTCCAGATCACAGAAACTATAGCATAACGGAAATAGGTTTGAAGTCCAGACTAGGAACAACCGCTATTTTAGCAGTTGCCCCAGCGCTAAGAATGTTAGCTATAGAAGTATCGGCATATTTCATGAGTGACCAGGGAGAGAAATCAAGCCCCCGAAGAGCCATTCAGGAAAGTTTAGAATGTGAAGGTAGTATCAGGCTGCAAATAAATACATCTAATTCAGTGCACCAAATGGTCACACAAAAATCACCCCAAATTACTTCAGTAAAGCGATTCCTATCCTGATATATTGAGTAGACTTTAATCGTGTCATCAACACAATGCATTGGGATTGGTTAGAGGGCTTACTGTGGACAAATGTCTCATCCCTCCCCAGACCCTCCCTATATCTACTTTGAGATATGAATTGGGTCTGTTTTCTCTCTGTTCATGTATTGAGTAGAGAATACTATTGGTTTTCCGATTAATATGGGAACCATAAGTTAAAACTGTGTACGTAGATCTGAAAAACGAATTAGCAAAAAAACGATAACCTCTTCTTATCCGGTTTGGCGAAAAAAAGCCTTTGAAATGCTGATTTTTTGTGAAAGTGAAGTTAGTGACCTTATTAACTATACTATGCTCATAAAAAAGCAAAGAAAAGATTGGATACAGACGATTGATGATATGAGGTCAAAAAAACTTGCCAACTCCAATTCAGCATATGACAAGCCACTGGGATTTCTACCTGGCTACCTAACCCGTTTTCCTAATGCTAGAGGTTGAAATGATTCTTTGAGATTTAGGCTTAATCTACTACCAGCGAGGGAAATCCTCTATTCTAGACATAGGGATAGGTATAGTGATAATAAATGCCGATGGTGTGATCTAAGGTATCTAGAGACATTAAGACATATTCTGATAGACTGCCCAGGTACTCACATGCATAGGGTGGCTAAGTTCTCGAGATTTGTGGATAAGGAGGGTTGGCTTCTTACACAAGATTTCTGGGATTGTCTTTGTTCGGGTCATGAATGTTTTCTGACTGGGGAAGTAATATAATTCCGCTATTTGGCACTCTTAAAATGAAGAAAAAAAACCAACAGAAGTGTACTTCTTGATCTGTTCTAAATTGTATTCTTGATTGCTTTTTTAAACTTTTGCAGTATAACCACTTGTCTTTCTTGTGTGCTTCGTATTAATTTAAATATGGAAAAAGTAATTGTTATTTATTGTTCATTTCTTTTTTATTTTGTGAAAAGTCGAATGGAATAATGGCTGAAACAGAATTAAAACATTTGTAAAAAGCTGGCAGAGACCTCCCTAGGCTTGGGTGGGGCAACAAAGGTACTACAGTGCGTTTGGCAGACTCTTCTACAGACTCCATAATCACCAAACTGGTATGTGTCCTTTAAGGCAGCTGCCTCATGCCTGGCACCCTTTCCTCATGGCCTACCTGCTTCTCTGTCCTCTCTTTAGCTGTTGTTCTTCGGCCTAATGCCTTCTTTTCATCCATCCCCATAATGATGAGGCCACGTTTACCACGCCTATTGGTTTCCAACCCTCCATTTCTCCCTCCTCCACTCTCTCACTATCAGTCTCCTTTCCCCTTGCCAGGTGTTTCTTTATCGATAGGCTCATACCAATCTCTTTCCCTCCTTCCGCTACTACATACCGTGTTCCTCGATCACCCCTCCATTCCTTCAGTCTCAGGTTCCTCTCCTTCCTCCTGCCACCTTAATAGTTTTCTCTCAATCTTCTTTCTTGATGTTATCTGTCTTCCGCCTCTGCACTTTTTGCCTCACTGTTCTTGCCTTCCCCCTTCATCTCCACTGATTTTCTCTCAATCTCAGATGTTCATCCCTTCTTTTCTTCCTCTGCTCCTGTGTCTCTCATTCTACTTTACCCGTTCTGCTGCACTGCTTCTCTTACAACCTTCTTCAGATGTTTCTCCCTTCTCACCCTCCTCTGATCCTGCCTCTCGTTAGCCTAACTCCACGGCTCCTGATCTCACCCTTCATTCTTCTCCACCCTCCACGCCTTTTCAATCTCCTACTTCTACTTTCTGTACTCATCCTCCTGTCTTCAATCTGGCTCCTCTGACTTCCTTCCTCACCTGCTTCCTCCCTTTCTCTATTTCTTCTTTTCCCTTCACACCTTTCTAATTCACCACTTAGTTCCTTCCACGAACGCCCCTGCTCACATTGAAATGCCAAGCATTTATCAGTTAGGTACCAGTGTAGACCTAACCCTAGAGTCTTCAGTAACAGAAGCATGCTCATCCATGAGCCCAATAAAATGATCACAGGAATTGGTCCTTCAAATACTAAGGAGCTCATGTTGCTTCATTTAGCAATTTGGCAGCAGGGATCTGGTACATTTGCACTCAGGTGTAGCCAGGTCCCTGCCACCAAAAGTCTGTCATTTGCATAGCAGAGTCCAAATGTGCAGGGCGAAAGGTGGCCTGCACATGTGTACGCTGTCTTCTGCTGTGCACTTTTGCACTCCACAGTGCAAAGTGAGTAAACGCAGCCTGGCATACTCGCATGGCAGATAGCATGTAGAATTACAAGTAAATGCTGCCCGACATGCTGGCACGTAAATATGTCAGCAGTTAATTGAATTGTACACGCTGGCTGCCATGCAAGCCTGGCAGACAACATGTACAATGCATCCCTCTGGGGTCCACCTGCTTTAAGCGGATGTATACATCTGGCAGACCGCATACGGATCTCCAGCGTTTGTACTGGCAAGAACAATGCATGTGTGTGCAAATGCTGGAGCATTTGTATTGCACACAGGAAGGAAGACGACAGAAACGCACGTTGTGTTCCGCCCCTCCTCTGCCATACACATGATTGGACAAAAATGTGCAAAAGCCTTACTGAAGGCGTTTAAGCCTTTCATTTACAGTATGCCACTCATCAAAATGAGCTCTTCAGTGTTTCTTGCAGCTGCTCCTGATTGATCCCTGAATCCATGAATTGAGTTGCCAACTGATTCCCCATAAGTACCACCAGCTATCTTGCTTGAGAAATCTTTGTTACTGCTGTTTCTGCCACTCCACCACACAGTGGCTGGCAGTCTGTTGCTTGGCATCTCCTCCATGCCCTCGAACACTCCCTTTCCAAGCTTGTGGTCCTGCACAGGGAAGTCATTTTCATGAATGGAACCATTGGAACATGTTTGGTTTTCCTGCATTCTGCGACCACACAGTCCTTTGGTGCCAGGCCAGCCCGGCTGCACTTGCCTATAAGTCTATAAAGCTGGTATATGTTTGATAGCCAGGTCCCTGCACTGGCTCCGCTAATCAGAATTGCTGACTGGATGGCACACTTTCCTCTGATGGCTGTCATTGTCAAAAGAAAATCTGTTGGCATTTATGTCTTTTATGAATAAGCGGGTCGGACCTCTTAGTAGGACATGTAGGGGGCTTTGGAAGGAGAAACAAAAGGTACAAGTGGAAGCAACTTGGATAACACCTTAGAAGAAGCATGGTAGACTCCTGCTAGGACGGGATACATTCCGGTTGCTGCAGTGCTTACAAGATTATGGTGCTACTTTTTGTGGGGAGAGGATTACTAACATGTTTCATTACCTACACTTTCCTGGTAAAATGTGCATCCCTTCCAACACTGTCAGGTGGGTTCCTTCTTGCAGGGACTGGGGTCCCTCACCCTTGTCTTGGCTTTTCCTTCGCCTGGTGTCTCAATCTCTCCGGAAGCTACAAAGTGAGTTGTGGCACCCAACCCCACTGGTCACCTCCAATCCTTTCAACCATCCTAAAATATGACACTTGCTCACACCTTTGTTGAAAAAAAAACACGACTGTAGTCCATTAGATGCATCATGTTTGTTGTCTTCTTTTTAGTGCGAAGTAGCCATTTGTTTGCATGCATGCCACCCAGAAGCTAAAATAACATTAACAGGGTAATTCATAGAATTTCGCACAAAAGTGGCGCACGCAGCTGGCGCACAGTGTCCCCGTGCGATACACTGCGCCAGCCGCGTGCAATAAAATCCTTTTCATCGCACAGCGTATTCATGGATTTTAGCCTCAAAAACCAGCCGTGACGCAGAGTAGCGCAGCGACCCTGCAGCAGCGCCAGTTACGCCCCCAAGAACGCCCTCGCGCAAGGAAAAGCCTTCAAAATTCCCAAATCATCGCAAAGGGCTGCGCTAACCCTGAACCAGTTCACAGGGCTGCCAAACAGCAAACACCAAGCGGGGAACGTGTATTTCAGTGGTTCGCGGGAAGTTTCACACGCGATTGTCCTGGGTACGTGTACATCAGGGGTGCGCGGGAAGTATCACATGCAAAAACAGCAGGGTACGTGCATTTCAGGGGTGCGCAGGAAGTATCACACGCGATTCCATCAGGGTATGTGTATTCCAGGGGTGCGCGGGAAGCATCACACGCAAAAGCAGCAGGGTACGTGTATTTCCGGGGTGCGCGGGAAGTATCACACGCGATTCCATCAGGGTACGTGTATTTCAGTGGTGCGCGGGAAGTATCACACGCAAAAGCAGCAGGGTACGTGTATTTCATTGGTGCGCGGGAAGTATCACACCCGATTCCATCAGGGCACGTGTATTTCAGGGGTGCGCGGGAAGTATCACACGGGATTCCATCAGGGAACGTGTATTTCAGGGGTGCGCAGGGAGCACTACACGTGAATTGCCCGTGTGTTCCCTCTACACACTCCACGGCCCCTGCAGGCGGCCCACACCACAGGGGTCTACCCTGCACATGTCCCAGGCAGCCCATCCACCATGCCCATGCCCCCCAGCCAACCCACATGTCACCTTGCACTACTGCCCACCAACGCATGTCCCCCTGCACCCACACCCCCCAGCATCCAGGGGCACCCTCCACCAGGCCCCCACTCATGTCTCCCAGTACTGCCACCCCCCTGCATCCAGGGGCACCCTCCACCAGGCCCCCACTCATGTCCCCCTGCACCCCCACCCCCCAACAGTCAGGGGCTCCCTCCACCAGGCCCCCACTCATGTCCCCCTGCACCTCCACCCCCCAGCACTGTGGGGCAACCTCCACCAGGCCCCCACTCATGTCTCCCAGCACCCCCACCCCCCAACACTTTGGTGCATCCTCCACCAGGCCCCCACTCATGTCTCCCAGCACCCCCACCCCCCTGCATCCAGGGGCACCCTCCACCAGGCCCCCACTCATGTCCCTCTGCACACCCACCCCCCCCACCCCCGCATCCAGGGGCACCTTCCACCAGGCCCCCACTCATGTCCCCCTGCACCCCCACCCCCCAACACTTTGGTGCACCCTCCACCAGGCCCCCACTCATGTCTCCCAGCACCCCCACCCCCCTGCATCCAGGGGCACCCTCCACCAGGCCCCCACTCATGTCCCCCTGCACACCCACCCCAATGCATCCAGGGGCACCCACCACCAGGCCCCCACTCATGTCCCCCTGCACCCCAACCCCCAGCACTTTGGTGAACCCTCCACCAGGCCCCCACTCATGTCTCCCAGCACTGCCACCCCCCCCCCGCATCCAGGGGCACCCACCACCAGGCCCCCACTCATGTCCCCTGCACACCCACCCCCCTGCATCCAGGGGCACCCTCCACTAGGCCCTCACTCATGTCGCCCTGCACCCCCACCCCCCTGCATCCAGGGGAACCCTCCACCAGGCCCCCACTCATGTCTCCCAGCACCCCCACCCCCCTGCATCCAGGGGCACCCTCCACCAGGCGCCCACTCATGTTCCCCTGTACACCCATCCCCCTGTGTCCAGGGGCACCCTCCACCAGGCCCCCACTCATGTCCCCCTGCACACCCACCCCCCTGCATCCAGGGGCACCCTCCACCACGCCCCCACTCATGTCCCCCTGCACCCCCACCCCCCAGCACTGTGGGGCACCCTCCTCCAGGCCCCCACCCATGTCTCCCAGCACCCCCACCCCCTTGCATCCAGGGGCACCCTCCACCAGGCCCCCACTCAAGTCCCCCTGCACCCCCACCCCCCAACAGTCAGGGGCACCCTCCACCAGGCCCCCACTCATGTCCCCTTGCACCCCCACCACCCAGCAGTGCAGGGCACCCTCCACCAGGCCCCCACTCATCTCCCCCTGCACCCCCACCCCCCAGCACTGTGGGGCACCTGCCAGCAGGCCCCCACTCATGTCCAACTCATGTCCCCCAGCACCCCCACCCCCCAGCACTGTGGGGCACCCTCCACCAGGCCCCCACTCATGTCCCACTCATGTCCCCCTGCACCCCCACCACCCAGCACTTTGGTGAACCCTCCACCAGGCCCCCACTCATGTCTCCCAGCACCCCCACCCCCCACCAGTCAGGGGCACCCTCCACCAGGCCCCCACTCATCTCCCCCTGCACCCAGGTCCTGACAATCCTCAATCATGGCTGTTATGGCCAGCCTCCCCAGCCAAAAGGCCCAACCAAGTATCCCATCCACCCACATAGAAAAGGCAATTACATGATACACCCCCAATCTAAAGTATGTAAATGAACACATGTTCGTCACACACACACAATGGTTGCAAGTGAATGTGAAAACCCATATCATGACATGCATGAAACCAATGAGACGATACCACACATCAAAGTATGAATCCAAAAAATGTATTTAAAAAAACATGAATGGGAATAAAATGAAAAAAACAACAGTGGGAATGAAAAAATGAAACCTGCATGTCCCTTTTGAAATCAAAAACAAGAAATCAGAATCCAAATGAATGTAGTCCAAAATCAAAGTAAAAAAAGGTAATCCAAGGGGAAAACCATAAACAAAACAATTGCTCCATGAAGAAACTAAAAATAATCAGGAAAAGATAAATCCAATGTTGAACTATGTACAAATGAACAATCCAGGGTCCATGAGCCCAACTAACTAAATGAAACCTACCAAAAACTAACACCTAAGAAAAAAACTATATACAAAAATGTGGTGCCTAGTCCAAGCGCAACCAAAAGAAAAAAATAACAAAGGAAACCTAACACTAACTAACTAACTATATACAATGGCGGCGGGAAAGTCCAGCGGCTCACTCCGTGGTGTCCCGGGCCAGGGCATCATCGAACTCCTGGTCGATATCCCGGAGGCGGTCCACTTCCATGGCCCCGAGGGTCCGCAGGGACGACGACATGCTCTCCTCCAAATCCCTGCAGATTGCCTCGAGGCACTCGGCCTGCCTCAGGGCCCTCCGCATGGAGTTCTCCGCCCTGACCATTGTGAGCCGCGCCTCTTCTGCCCGCCGCCGCTCCACACCTATCTGCTGGCCCAAACGCTGCCACACGGAAGACACTCCCATGCCAGGGTCCTTCTGCCCTCCGGCCGATGCCTGCCCCTCTGATGTAGATGTCCCCGAGCCATGATGCTTCCCACGTCGAGCCTGCCACTGCCTCCGATGCAACTGCCTCTGCCAGCACGACGGCATCCAGGCTGATGGAATCCACCGATGCCGTCGTGCACGTGCCCTGCCCAATGATGCCGTCACATCCTCCATCTGCTGGTGTCCAGTTGCTGGTGTGTCCCCCCTGCTGGACCTCCGACTCCTGACTGTTGCAGGGCTGGGATCCCCACTGAGCTGGCTGTGTTGGTCAGGGCAGGTCCACAGGCGGCCCTGGTGGCATCTGGGCCGGAAGACGGCATGGAGAACGACTGGCGCATAGTCTCCACAGAGGAGGAGAGGGCAGCCAGAGTGGCCGACACATGTACGAAACCCCTGACCATGGCCACTCCCAACTGGGCCACGTTGGCACGGTGCTCTTCGTGATGACGTGCGTGCTCCACCCGTGAAGCACGCACGTCATCACGAATGACACCCGTGCGCAACGCAACACCAATCAGGACCTTCTCCATACGGCTAGGGGTCCCCTCGTCCGCAGGTGGAGGGGAGTCAGATGACATGGACATCCCCCCAGGTTGCTGTTGCTGTGAACACCCCTGCTGGAACCAAAGACTCCCGACTGGGATTCCATCGCTCCACAGCCCAGCCCCAGGACCCAGTTGCCTACCCACTCCTGCCTCTGGGGTTGTCATGTCGGGCACTGCAACATCTGGCACCACTGACAACCCCCGGCCAGAGAGGCAGAGGGGCACCAGCTTCACTGCCACCGAAGTTGGTGTCCTGGTGGAGCAAGTCCTGGGGCAGTATGATGCCCTCTTCAGAAGTTCCCGCGCCGACAAGGAAGGACGGACTCGGATCTGGACGGACATCGTGACTGCCATCAACGCGGAGGGGGTGGCAGTCTGACTATTCCATCATGTCAAGAAGCGCTGGGAGGACTTCAGGTCCAGGACCCTCAACAAGGCCCGGCGCCTCTCGAGGGCAGCGGATGCTAAGGGGCGCCGGGGCCACTTGTCGGAAGATCAGATGAGGGTCCTGGAACGCATATCCCCAGCGCTCCACGTCCAGGTCCTTGAGAGGCAGACCCGTCTGGAGTCGAGCGGTAAGTGTACATGCATCATGATTGTAAGCTGTGTGTGTGGTGATGTGCCAGTAGTGTGCAGGTTGCACATGTGTTTTTATGGGGCCAAGTATGGGTGGGGGTGTACAGGGCCGTGAGGCTAACACATGCAAGGGCTCTTATGTGTGAGACATGGATGGTGCTTGTGTGTGTAGGCTTGCATGCCAAATGCAGTTGTGTGGGCACACATGTTTGGATGAATGTGTATGTAAGTAGGCATGTTCATGATGTCACACATGGATGTTGTGTTCGGCTGCATGTATCAGCACTGTGTACATGTGCATGTGTGTGTATTTGACAAGGGTGCAACAGTGATGCAACATGGATGCATGTGACAGCGGGATGTGGAAGCCTGATTGGCAGATGTGACATGGATGCCGATCTGAACACTGCGACAGTTGGCAGAGGTGTACACATGCATGCAAGTATGGTGGTGTGTGTGCATGTGTAGTGCACTCCCTGTGTTGCATGTGATGTCTGGCTCACCTTTGCCTGCTCATTCTGTTGTATGTGTATGGATGGTGCTGGCAGTTGCGATATGGCTGTGGTATGGCTCATGTGTGTAAGTTGAAATGACATGTGTGTTGGCGATTGTGATGCCATGTCTGAGGTTTGCCAATGCCACTCATGTACAACTGTCATGTGTGTATGTGTCCATTGTACAGATCCCTGATGCCTATGTTTTATTTCTCCCTGTCTGCAACGTCAACTGATGAAGAGGGCGGAGACGGTGCTGTGGAGCAGAGCGGCGGGGATTGCACCGGCAGCCGGAGACGCAAGTCCCGGCTCCCCTCCCAGGTTGTGATCTCGTTGGGGAGTGAGGAGTCCGGTGCCGCGTCCCAGGCTGCAGCTGCCGGGAGGAGGTCCAAGAGGCGGTGGTCGGAGTTGGACTCCTCGGCAGCAGAAGGGGCAGCTGGGACCCCACAGGGCCCAACAGGGGAAGATGGCACGGAGTCATCCAGGTTGGTGGGGGGTTTGGTGGAGGAGGAGGCTGTGCAAGCAACACAGACGGGTTCTGGAGGTGGGGATTCCACTGGTGCTAGTGGTGCAGTGCAGGACCAGGGACAGGAGGCAGCACAGGTTGCCGCAGAGGTGCCTGTGTGCAATCCTGTCCCTGTTCCTGTCACTGCATCATCTTGCACCAGCAGGGATGCCTACATCCAGACCTGTTTTCAGGCAGGGGATGAGCTCACGACAACTGGCATTCCTCTGCCTGCGGACGTGGCTATCCGGGTCTCGGTTGAGCCTGTCCTGACTGGTGTGGCGTTGCGTCAACGGGCCATGCGAGGTGACCTGCAGTCTTTTCATGAGGAGACTGCACGTCATCTCGAATGGCTCTTTGACCACGTCGGCCTACTGGGACAGGTCACCCAGGCCGGATTCCTCCATTTGATGGGGCTTGCTCCGACCCCCTCCTCAACTGAACCCCCTATGCGCCAGTCGTCCTCCGTGCCATCTTCCCACCCATTAGTCACCTGGGTGCCCTGTGGAGCTGCCTCTGACGGTGCTGCCAGGCTGGTGAAGGAGGCATCCCTGCCACAGTCGGGAGTCGGACGTCCAGCAGGGGTGGCCACATCAACGACTGCACCCCAGTCGGTGGAGGATGTGCAGGCAGCAGGAGCCAGGGCACGGGCAGAGGCACAGCAGCAGCAGCAATGAGGTGGGAGCCATGATGGCTCGGGGCCTTCAACATCGGAGGGGCAGGCATCGGCCGGAGGGCAGGAGGACCCAGGACGGGAAGTGTCTTCCGTGTGGCAGCGGTTGGGCCACACAATAGATGCGGAGCCGCAGCGGGTGGAAGAAGCACGTCTCACGATGGTCAGGGCGGAGAACTCCATGTAGAGGGCCCTGAGGCGGGCCGAGTGCCTCGAGGCAATCCGCAGGGAGTTGGAGGTGAACATGTCGACGGCCCTGCGGACCCTCAGGGCCATGGAGGAGGACCGCCTCCGGGACATTGAGCAGGAGTTCGATGATGCCCTGGCCCGGAACATCCCGAAGTGAGCCGTCGGACTAGCCCGCTACCCTTGTAAATAGTTCTGTAGTTAGTGTTAGGTTTCCTTTTGTTTTGCATTTTTTTTGGACCTTTTGGACAATGGGCCACATTTTTGTATATCGTTTTTTTTATTAGGTGGTGTTATTAGATAGGTTTCATTTCTTCAGTTGGGATCATGGACCCTGGATTGTTTCTGTATATAGTAGACTGTTGGATTTTCTAATTTTTTTATGATTTACCCATGGAGCAATGGTTTTCGATTTTTATTTTCCATTGGATTTTCTTTTATGAACTGTGACTTTGGACATCTTTCCTTTGGATTATGATTTGTGGTTTTACATTATCTCATGGACATGCTGCTTTTTTTTGTCAATTCCTATTTTCGTTTGTTTATTTTGATTCAATTTATGTTGCTTTTAATACATATTTTTTCTTCAAACTTCAATGTCTAGTATCATCTCATTGGTTTCATGCATATCATGATATGGGTTTTGACATTCACTGACACCCATTGTGTGTATTTGAGGGACTTGTGTTCATTTACAAACTTGCCATTGGGGTTGTGTCATGTAATTGCCATTTCTAAGTGGGTGGATGCAATACTCGGGTGGGTGTTTGGCATTTGGAGGCTGCCCATAGGGGCCAGGGATCTAGATTGTGATGACATGTTGGCTGGGAGACATGTGTGGGGGCCTGGTGGAGGGTGCCCCTGGATGCAGGGGGTGGGGTGCTGGGAGACATGAGTGGGGGCCTGGTGGAGGGTTCCCCTGGATGCTGGGGGGAGGGGGTGCAGGGGGACATGAGTGGGGGCCTGGTGGAGGGTGCCCCACAGTGCTGGGGGGTGGGGGTACAGGGGCACATTAGTGGGGGCCTGGTGGAGGGTGCCCCTGGATGCAGAGGGGTGGGTGTGCAGGGGGACATGAGTGGGGGCCTGGTGGAGGGTGCCCCTGGATGCTGGGGGGTGGGGGTGCTGGGAGACATGAGTAGGGGCCTGGTGGAGGGTGCACCAAAGTGCTGGGGGGTGGGGGTGCAGGGAGACATAAGTGGGGGCCTGGTGGAGGGTGCCCCTGGATGCAGGGGGGTGGGGGTGCTGGGAGACATGAGTGGGGGCCTGGTGGAGGGTGCCCTGCACTGCTGGGTGGTGGGGGTGCTGGGAGACATGAGTGGGACATGAGTGGGGGCCTGCTGGCAGGTGCCCCACAGTGCTGGAGGGTGGGGGGGCTGGGAGACATGAGTGGGGGCCTGGTGGAGGGTGCCCCTGGATGCAGGGGGGTGGGGGCACTGGGAGACATGAGTGGGGGCCTGGAGGAGGGTGCCCCTGGATGCTGGGGGGTGGGGGTGCAGGGGGACATGAGTGGGGGCCTGGTGGAGGGTGCCCCACAGTGCTGGGGGGTGGGGGTACAGGGGCACATGAGTGGGGGCCTGGTGGAGGGTGACCCTGGATGCAGGGGGTGGGTGTGCAGGGTGACATGAGTGGGGGCCTGGTGGAGGGTGCCCCTGGATGCAGGGGGGTGGGGTGCTGGGAGACATGAGTGGGGCCTGGTGGAGGGTGCACCAAAGTGCTGGGGGGTGGGGGTGCAGGGAGATATGAGTGGGGGCCTGGTGGAGGGTGCCCTGCACTGCTGGGTGGTGGGGGTGCTGGGAGACATGAGTGGGACATGAGTGGGGGCCTGCTGGCAGGTGCCCCACAGTGCTGGGGGGTGGGGGTGCTGGGAGACATGAGTGGGGGCCTGGTGGAGGGTGCCCCTGGATGCAGGGTGGTGGGGGTGCTGGGAGACATGAGTGGGGGCCTGGTGATGGGTGCCCCTGGATGCTGGGGGGAGGGGGTGCAGGGGGACATGAGTGGGGGCCTGGTGGAGGGTGCCCCACAGTGCTGGGAGGTGGGGGTACAGGGGCACATGAGTGGGGGCCTGGTGGAGGGTGCCCCTGGATGCAGAGGGGTGGGTGTGCAGGGGGACATGAGTGGGGGCCTGGTGGAGGGTGCCCCTGGATGCTGGGGGGTGGGGGTGCTGGGAGACATGAGTGGGGGCCTGATGGAGGGTGCACCAAAGTGCTGGGGGGTGGGGGTGCAGGGAGACATAAGTGGGGGCCTGGTGGAGGGTGCCCCTGGATGCAGGGGGGTGGGGGTGCTGGGAGACATGAGTGGGGGCCTGGTGGAGGGTGCCCTGCACTGCTGGGTGGTGGGGGTGCTGGGAGACATGAGTGGGACATGAGTGGGGGCCTGCTGGCAGGTGCCCCACAGTGCTGGAGGGTGGGGGTGCTGGGAGACATGAGTGGGGGCCTGGTGGAGGGTGCCCCTGGATGCAGGGGGGTGGGGGCGCTGGGAGACATGAGTGGGGGCCTGGAGGAGGGTGCCCCTGGATGCTGGGGGGTGGGGGTGCAGGGGGACATGAGTGGGGGCCTGGTGGAGGGTGCCCCACAGTGCTGGGGGGTGGAGGTGCAGGGGGACATGAGTGGGGGCCTGGTGGAGGGTGCCCCTGGATGCAGGGGGTGGGTGTGCAGGGGGACATGAGTGGGGGCCTGGTGGAGGGTGCCCCTGGATGCAGGGGGGTGGGGTGCTGGGAGACATGAGTGGGGCCTGGTGGAGGGTGCACCAAAGTGCTGGGGGGTGGCGGTGCAGGGAGACATGAGTGGGGGCCTGGTGGAGGGTGCCCCTGGATGCAGGGGGTGGGGGTGCTGGGAGACATGAGTGGGGGCCTGGTGGAGGGTGCCCTGCACTGCTGGGTGGTGGGGGTGCTGGGAGACATGAGTGGGACATGAGTGGGGGCCTGCTGGCAGGTGCCCCGCAGTGCTGGGGGGTGGGGGGGCTGGGAGACATGAGTGGGGACCTGGTGGAGGGTGCCCCTGGATGCAGGGGGGTGGGGGTGCTGGGAGACATGAGTGGGGGCCTGGTGGAGGGTGCCCCTGGATGCTGGGGGGTGGGGGTGCAGGGGGACATGAGTGGGGGCCTGGTGGAGGGTGCCCCACAGTGCTGGGGGGTGGGGGTGCAGGGGGACATGAGTGGGGTCTGGTGGAGGGTGCCCCAGGATGCAGGGGGGTGGGTGTGCAGGGGGACATGAGTGGTGGCCTGGTGGAGGGTGCCCCTGGATGCAGGGGGGTGGGGGTGCTGGGAGACATGAGTGGGGGCCTGGTGGAGGGTGCACCAAAGTGCTGGGGGGTGGGGGTGCAGGGAGACATGAGTGGGGGCCTGGTGGAGGGTGCCCCTGGATGCAGGGGGGTGGGGGTGCTGGGAGACATGAGTGGGGGCCTGGTGGAGGGTGCCCCTGGATTCAGGGGGTGGGGGTGCTGGGAGACATGAGTGGGGGCCTGGTGGAGGGTGCCCTGCACTGCTGGGTGGTGGGGGTGCTGGGAGACATGAGTGGGACATGAGTGGGGGCCTGCTGGCAGGTGCCCCACAGTTCTGGGGGTTGGGGGTGCTGGGAGACATGAGTGGGGGCCAGGTGGAGGGTGCCCCTGGATGCAGGGGGTTGGGGGTGCTGGGAGACATGAGTGGGGGCCTGGTGGAGGGTGCCCCTGGATGCTGGGGGGTGGGGGTGCATGGGGACATGAGTGGGGGCCTGGTGGAGGGTGCGCCACAGTGCTGGGGGGTGGGGGTGCAGTGGGACATGAGTGGGGGCCTGGTGGAGGGTGCCCCTGGATGGAGGGGGGTGGGGATGCTGGGAGACATGAGTGGGGGTCTGGTGGAGGGTGCCCCTGGATGCTGGGGGCTGTGGGTGCAGGGGGACATGAGTGGGAGCCTGGTGGAGGGTGCACCACAGTGCTGAGGGGGTGAAGGTGCAGGGGGACATGAGTGGGGGCCTGGTGGAGGGTGCCCTGCACTGCTGGGTGGTGGGGCTGCAGTGGGACATGAGTGGGACATGAGTGGGGGTCTGCTGGCAGGTGCCCCACAGTGGTGGGGGGTGGGGGTGCTGGGAGACATGTGTTGGTGATCAGTAGTGCAAGGTGAAATGTGGGTTGGCTGGGGGGCATGGCCATGGTGGATGGGTTGTCTGTGGGACATGAGCAGGGTGCAGGGTAGTCCCCTGTGGTGTGGGCTGCCTGTAGGGGCCGTGGAGGGTGTAGAGGGAACACCTGGGAGGACCCACATGGCCAAATCACGTGTAGCACTCCCCGGCACCACCGAAATACACGTACCCTGCTGAAATCGCGTGTGAAACTTCCCGCGCACCTCGGAATACATGTACCCTGCTGAAATCGCGTGTGGAACTTCCCGAGCACCCCGAAGTACACATACCCAGGCCAATCGCGTGTGGAACTTCCCGCGCATCCCGAAACACATGTACCCAGGCCAATCGCGTGTGGAACTTCCCGCGCACCCCGAAGTACACGTACCCAGGCCAATCGCGTGTGGAACTTCCCGCGCACCCCGAAGTACACGTACCCAGGCCAATCGCGTGTGGAACTTCCCGCGCATCCCGAAACACACGTACCCAGGCCAATCGCGTGTGGAACTTCCCGCGCACCCCGAAGTACACATAACCAGGCCAATCGCGTGTGGAACTTCCCGCGCATCCCGAAACACACGTACCCAGGCCAATCGCGTGTGGAACTTCCCGCGCATCCCGAAACACACGTACCCAGGCCAATCGCATGTGGAACTTCCCGCGCACCCCGAAGTACACGTACCCAGGCCAATCGCGTGTGGAACTTCCCGCGCATCCCAAAACACACGTACCCAGGCCAATCGCGTGTGGATCTTCCCGCGCACCCCGAAGTACACATAACCAGGCCAATCGCGTGTGGAACTTCCCGCGCATCCCGAAACACACGTACCCAGGCCAATCGCGTGTGGAACTTCCCGCGCACCCCGGAACACACGTACCCAGGCCAATCGCGTGTGGAACTTCCCGCGCATCCCGAAACACACGTACCCAGGCCAATCGCGTGTGGAACTTCCCGCGCACCCCGAAGTACACGTACCCAGGCCAATCACGTGTGGAACTTCCCGCGCACCCCGAAGTACACGTACCCAGGCCAATCGCGTGTGGAACTTCCCGCGCATCCCGAAACACACGTACCCAGGCCAATCGCGTGTGGAACTTCCCGCGCACCCCGAAGTACACATAACCAGGCCAATCGCGTGTGGAACTTCCCGCGCATCCTGAAACACACATACCCAGGCCAATTGCATGTGGAACTTCCCGCGCACCCTGAAACACATGTACCCAGGCCAATCGCGTGTGGATCTTCCTGCGCACCCAGAAACACACGCACACGCTATTTTTCACACAGCGGGTGTCCGTGTTTGTCGGTACCCCTTTCCACCTCATTTGTCCTAGAGGGCCACTGTATGGACCATTCATCATAGCCGTATATGGGTGCTTTTTGTTAGCGCACATTTTGGCGCACATTCATTTCAGGTGCAGGGACGCTACCGCCTGCTTTCTTGTGGTGTACTTGTTTGGCCCTGTGCACGTCTTTCACCGTGCGCTGGTTTGCCCTATTCAATTCCATGAATACGGGTTGTAGGCGAGCGTGTGGGCGTTCCGCGCACTTGCCTCCTGTACTTCCCCGTGATGCCCTTATTTTCACGCGTTGTTCCCCATTCTCAGTTTTACGCCCCATGTTCCGCCTACTTTTGTGATGTGCGCCGCGCTATGTGCGATTTCGCAGTGGCGCACGCCGTTGGATGATCTGTGCGCCGGCGTGCGCCGTGCACTTTTTCAGCGCACATCCAATGTTTTTCTCGCGCACGGTCTTCCATGAATCGATGTGCGCTGGTTTCCCTGCGATTTTCGCAGTTGTACTTCGATTTTCGCACTTTTACTGTGAATCGCACGTTTTGGCACCTCTGCGCGGGAATTTTCGGCACACATCAATTCCATGAATCGACCAGTTAATGTTCCCATGGACCTAATATGTGCATGCACATGCATGCACCTAATGCAACAGAAATGAAATATCAGAACAAAGCAAACCTGCATTGTGTCTGCTTGTTTTCTCTAAGTAATGCTGCATGAACATAAGCGATACATCATCCAGAGGTTGTGGTGTTCCAAAGAAAATGTGAGCTGGGAGAAAGCTATTAGGAAGCCCTGCATTGCTGCAGGGTTTATTGATTTATTGTAAACAATGCTCTCGGGTCGAGGCCTATGAATTTTTCTTGCACTCATTAGGTCAAAGCTGAGAAAGAACATTGCAGCTTTCAAAGAGTTCATATTTGACTTGAAAGATTTAATGCCCCACCGTAACCATGGTGACCGTGTTCAATGCAGCCTAAAAATGCATCTTAAAACACTATATTCGTATTCCCAAAACGAAGGATTCTTCAGTTATTAGAGGACCTTATTGGCTGCCATTTCCACAGATCCAGCAGCCTGCTATATAGAATACATGGAATTATGTTGCTTCTTATTATTCTCTATGATGCTCTGTGCGGTGCTTTTAACCCCAACTCAAAGCAACGCCATTTAATACCTTTCAATTGTCAGTGTTCAGAGAATTCAACAATCGTTGCTCCAGTTGCAGAAAAATGATTGAAGCATTCCCCATGCAGCTATTTTCCGTGTCTTTGTTCGAGGTGACTTTGCTCGAGAGGTAAACTGTTTAACCCCCGCTATCGTCTACACACAGATAGATGTTCGTTTGAAAGGTTATCTCTTTTTCTGGGCCGAGCTGTTACGCATGCCCACTATCAATCACCACTCCGTAAATAGGTAAATAGAGGCAGTCAGAAGCAGCCCTTGCGGTCGGAGTCATACTATTTGCCACATTGTCAATAAGGTGAACACTCACAAACTGAGTGTGCATGGAAATGTGGGCTGTAAGTGAAAGTCACGTGGTGACAGACACTGCTAATGCTAATGCCCATATGCAACATATTTGGTAATGTAAATGTGCGGGCAGTTTACGCAGATAATTCACCTTATTACAGGGTTCGTTTAGTCATTTTGTAGAAACAGGCTTTTTAAATGTTGCATCTCTCTTTCTTGCACACATGATCTGCTGTACAAGTGATGTCAGTAATGATGCCATACGTGATGTCATATGTGATATCAGATGTCGTTTGTGATGTCATAAGCGTGTTTACAGACTGCGTAATGCAGACCTTATTGTTAAGGTGGCGTAGCTTTCATCATCTGCTGAATTTCAGGTTTCAGTTTTGTTGATTAAATCACCACCTTAACGCCACTTCAACGAACGTTTTTTCACTGAATTTCAAGGATTTTGTTATGCTATAACTTCCATGTATTTTTTTATCCTATAAAATTAAAATTGCACAAATATGAACATTTCTAGTACAAAGTAGTACAAATCATGTGAATATTAACACATAAAAACGTGTACACTCAAGAATGAACTACTTACCCTTCTCCACAATCACTGTTCATATGCAAATGCAAGTCCTTAACATAAAGGGAAATATTGATAGCAAGAATACTCAAAATTTGAAAGTTTATGTTGTTTTAGGGTTTCCAACTTTTTTTTATTAGACCTTGTTTCTGCTGCATCCAAGAGAACGTGTAAAGTTGCCAAGCACGCAGCTGGATTGCAAGGCAGTGCAAATATAATCATATCAGTTATTGTCTCAAAGATGAAGTACCTGTTATCCTGTCTCTTGACACTTTTCACATTAGTCAAACGGAAATACAATAATTGCAGAATATGTGTCCTGGTGTGAATTAAGCCTCAGGTTGAGGCTCTGCCAAAATTCTGCAACAGGCTTTGGATTTAGTGAAGTGTTAGGACTGTCAAGTTTGTGACAGAGTGGTCTGGAGGCACAAATAATACAAGAAATTACTTCTCACAGGTTTTTGTTGCATGCTTTTTTCTATGTGCTATGTCTCTGCCTTTTCCAGGCGAGATGAACGTACTGCGGACTAACAGTTTCTGTCCTGGGTCTAGCTGGATAATGGGGACAGCAACATGTATCACAGTGGTAGTTGCAAAGATATACTTCACAGCGAGGAAGCTACAAGGCCTGGGAACGGTTAGAGTGCCACATTGTCTGGTGTTATTGGAAAGGCTGTTGATGTGTCTACTATTTGTTGCCACGAGGCGCTGATTTCACTTTTCACTAATTGCCATATTAGGTCATCTGGTAGGGGATGGATTTGGAATGTCACGTGTAATGTAACAAGCAATAGAGTAGGGGATTGAATGTCTATCTTTAGGTTTGTAAATGGCAAAAGCCAGAAAGAGAATATGAATGTGCATCTGCTTAATGTCTGGAATATAATTGTAATTTTGAGGTTTCTGTCTATAATAATCGTAGCCCGATAATTGCATGCATTAAAGTGCTGTCTTTCTGCAACTTGTGCACCTCGTTATTGTTTCCTGGATTTATTTTGAGTCAAACAGCAAATACAAACTTACTCCCATTCTAATGACTATAAATAAGCAAAAAACAGCGCATCAATATTGAAACATAACATACAACCAATGTAAACATGTTTCGACATTTCCTTTTTGTAAATATTTTATTTGCATTTCCAATTTTCCATTACATATTATTTTTTTTAAATCTTTTTTATTATTCAGCGTGGCAGCAAAACACAAGCGAACAGCGTAAGGCGTTACAATATGAATACAGTATACATAATGTAGGTGCACAGAGGTTACTTCACATAATAGTACAATCAATGGGTACAATCACAGCATGGATAGATAGGGCAACAGAAGACCGTGATAGGGGTGAGGACCCGAGCAGGTGGGGGGAAGAAGACGGGGGGGGGTATCCGGTGTCGCGATTAGATCGGACATGTAAGAGCGGAACCTGAGCCAGACATTTCTAGGTCTGGAGTGGGCAGGTTGCATATGAGACCAGGCTTCCTCAGAGTCCGAGGCCCACGTGACCGCTCTCAGCCATTGGGCGTGTGTGGGAGGTGAGGGGCGAAGCCAGCAGAGCAGGATGGAGCGTACTGCCAGTAGCAGGCAGAGGCCGGCTAATTTTTTGGAATCACGGGAGAGGCCTGGGAAGTCATGAAAGAGGCATACCAACGGGGAAGGAACAATGGGATGGTCGAGAACAGCAGACAGCTGGAAGGGTGATCCGTGGACATGCAATGTAGTCTGATTGGGGTGTAGTGAAACCTGTGTAGTACTTTGAACTGAATGAGTTTAAGCCGGGAGTTGAAGGACACTCGATGTGTGCGCTCGCATAGATGTGCCCAGCGCTCATCCGACATTTCAACACCAAGGTCTACCCCCCACACACGCTTCAGTTTAGCGAAGTCTGGGACAGATCTGGATTGCAATATCGTGTATAACCTGGAGATTTTACCTCTTGTGGGCCCAGGGGAGGTGAGCTCCTCAATAGCAGGGTCGTCCGGTGGCAACGCGGGGAACGCTTGATAATTACGTTTGAGGGTCCTGCGGAGGGATGCGTATTGAAGCCATACACTCTGGCCACTCCTCAGGGGCAACGGGAGATCGGGCCATTCTTCAAATATACCCTGGTCAAACACATCACGCAGCAACTCGTAGCCTGCGTCCGCCCAGCGACGAACCGTGCCTGGTGGGACCCGCGGGACCCCCGGGAGGAAATTCCAGAGAGGGAGGTTGCCGTGAAAGGCGTAAGTAGTTTTGACTAGTCTCCACATCTTCGCCAATGCGATGGATATGCAGGCGACCAGGCTCTGTGAGTCCAGTGCTAAGGGAGCGGGTTGTATCACCAAGGAGCGGATATCCCGGTCACAGACCGCAAGCTTCTCGAGTCGGACATGCGGGGGATGGTCAATTGTATTAAACCAGTGGGAAGTATATTGGATTTGGGATACCAGCCAGTATTTGAGGAAGTTAGGGGCACCGAAGCCCCCATTAGAGATGGGAGTAGACAGGGTATCAATTTTAAGGCGGACCACACCCGAGTGCCAGAAAAAGGAATTCACAGTGCGAGTCAAGTCCCGGAAGAAGCCCCCCCCTGGCCACAAGGGTATGTTAGTGAACCTGTAAAGCAACTGGGGCAACACCACCATCTTCAACAGCCCTATCCTGCCTGCCAGGGAGATCGGGAGCTTGTCCCAGGCCCGGACCTTAGCCGACAGGTGTGTGAGGTACTTCTGATAGTTTTCCTGGAAGGTCAACGCCTGCTGGCGCGTTACTGCTATTCCCAAGTAGGTAAATGTGGATTGAGCCCATGTGAAGCCAAAGGTGTCAGGAGGAGGGAGAGTACATTCTGTGAGTGGGAAAAGAGTGGATTTCGAGCAATTCACTTTAAGGCCAGAGATTCGACCAAACCGAATGATGTCCTCCAGTATTGGGGGTAAGTTGATGGAGGGAGAGCGCACAAACAACAATGCATCATCCGCATATAGGGACACTATGTCCGACTGGCCCGCAGTGCGGAGGCCTCTGTGAGCATGGAGTTGGCGGAGCATATCAGCGAAGGGCTCTATTGCTATAGCGAAGATCAAGGGAGAGAAGGGGCACCCCTGTCTCGTCCCCCTGGCGATCTCAAAGAGGGGGGAGCAATGGTCGTCGGTGCGGACCCTGGCCAAAGGGGACGAGTAAAGCAATCTAACCGAGGAGAGAAAGGAGGGGGCGAATTTGCAACTCTCAAGAACCCGCCATAGGTACCTCCAAGAGACCGAGTCAAACGCCTTTTGCATGTCCAGGGTGACAGCCACTGCTTGCGTCTCGGGACTGATTCTGTTGATTATATTAAATAGGCGCCTCAGGCTCAGGGAGGTGGAGCGACCCGGGATGAAACCCGCCTGATCTGGATGGATGATAGATGGCAGGAGGGGAGCTAACCGGAGCGCCAGAGCCTTGGCGTATACTTTGACATCACAATTTATAAGTGAGAGCGGCCGGTATAAACCACATTGCAAGGGGGATTTACCTGATTTAAGTAGTACTGTGATTGTGGCCTCCCGGAGTGAAGGGGGGAATACACCGGACTCCACAGACTCTTCCCAAAGAGCTAGCAAGTGAGGGAGCAGCTGTGACTTAAAATGCATGTAAAATTCGACCGGGATACCGTCCGAGCCGGGGGCTCGCCCCGAGGATAAGGAGTCAATAGCGTCTGACAGCTCCTCCAGTGTGAGAGGGGAATTGAGGGAAGCCGCGGCTTCCGTGGACAGGGCTGAGAGAGGAAGGGCATCGAGAAAGGAGTCCATCTCCGCTACAGACACCTCATCTGAGTTAGAGTATAGGGTTTCGTAAAATGTGAAAAATTCCCTGTTGATGTCTTGCGAAGAGACAGCCATGGAGCCGTCAGGTCTCTCGACTCCGACTATGTGTGGGGACCCCGTCTCATGACGGATCAGTCGTGCCAGAAATCGACCGGGGCGCTCCCCCTCCCCGTATCTCCTCGCCATGCCAGGACTATCCAAAAACCTTTTTTCGCGATCCGCGAGGGATCGGAACGTGTCCAATTCCATCCCTATGTCAGCCATGTTGCCGGGGTGGAGTAAAGTGAGCATGTAGCTTCCAGGGTAGAGAGTCTGGATTCACTAGCGGCAAGATCCCTCCGGATTGACTTAAGGACCCCATTCTCTTTGGACAACGCAATCCCTCTGATATAAGCCTTAAATGACTCCCATAGAGTGGCCTGGGACGTTACCGAACCCGTATTAGTCTCGAAGAATTCCTCAATCGACTGCTCGAGCTCGGAACAGAACTCCGGGTCCAGTAAGGACAGGGGTTTCAGCCTCCAGTTGCGTGTCCGGCCGGGATCAGGACCCCAACCGATGGTCACAGTAACTGGAGAGTGGTCAGACAGGGTTCTGGGGAGGATCATTAGCTGTATAACGCTCTTAACCAGTTCGTTGGAGATCACCCATCTGTCAATACGGGAATAGGAATCGTGGACTGAGGAGTAAAAAGAGTACACACGGGAGTCCGAGTAGAAGAACCTCCACGCGTCAACCATGGTGAGACGGGGCAGGGATGATAGTGCAGCGTAGGCTGCCCTGGAGCGTAGACGGGGCCTGGATCCAGATCTGTCAAGGGCTACATCGAAAATCGTGTTGAAGTCGCCCCCCCAAAGGATGGGGACAAGGGGGAAGCCATCAAGGAGGGACGTGACCTGTACATAAAAATCGGGGTCATCTAGGTTAGGGCTGTAAATGTTCAGCAGGACCAATTCCCTGTGTTGTAGCATAGCATGAAGCAGCACATATCTGCCTTGAGGGTCTATTTGTGAGGAAATAAGAGTAAACTTGAGGCTCTTGTGGATGAGGGTCATGACCCCGCGGCTTTGGGTAGAGAAATCGGTAAAGAATCTATGGGGACCCCAGGTTTTGGCAAAACGCATACACTGTTCCGCGCGAGCATGTGTCTCTTGTAGAAACAGAATCTTGGACCCATGACGCTCAGCCTGCAACTGGAGCTGTCTCATCTTTTTATAATTGCCCAACCCACGTACGTTCCAGCTCATGAAGGTCAGGTCACTCTCGGTCACAGATGCAGTGGTGGTTGAAAAAGGAAAAATGTCAATACCCAGCGGACCAATTTCACAGCCCTGCAGCACCAAGTCCTGAGTACCACCTCGCGGCACGCCTTCGCTGCCGACGCCAACTTTTTAACAACAAAACCCCTGACATGACCCACCCCCACCCACATCCCCCCCCCAAACAGAGGGATGACAATCCCAACCCCCCTCAACCAAAACCAAACCAGAGGCATCAGCGCCTGGGGGCCTGAGGGCCGGACTGGCCGCCGCAGTCCGGGCTGCGGCAGATCCAAATAAGACAAAAGGTGCCCACAGTAGACCTTTGCAAGTAACTTGAACAGGGTTCTGGCACATGTTAATGTGGCACATATTTGTAAAATGAACAAAACAAGCAGATTCCGGAATAGAGGATCAGAGTAACCCCGATGCGGGAAGGCGGCCTTGCCTGGCCCCTCCACGTCGGGACAGAAGGATAACTGCAAAACCGTGAACAGAGGAGAGGGGTCAACCAGGGAAATGTTTGTCGATAAACCTGGAGGCCTCCTCCGGGATCGTGAAAAAAAACACCTGGTTGGCGTGTTCTATGCAGAGTTTGGCAGGGTAGAGCATAGCGTATTTGACTGAGTGGTCCCGCAGCCTGCGCTTCACAGCCTGGAAAGTCTTGCGTTCACGTTGGACGGCCGTAGAGACGTCCGGATAAAGATGAATCCTTGCGCCGTCCAATAGTAGCTCCCCTTTTAGTCTAGCGGCCCTGAGGAGGGCATCTCGGTCACGGAAGTTCAGCACCCGGGCTATGATGGGCCGAGGTGGAGCACCAGGCCTGGGCTTAGCCGTCAGGGCTCGGTGTGCCCACTCAATGGCAAAGTGCGGGAAGAGCTTGGGAGAATCCAGGAGCGAGACCAATGTGCGCTCAACAAAGTCCTCCATTGGTTCATGAACTTCGTTCTCGGGAACCCCGATGATGCGGAGGTTGTTACGCCTCGATCGAGATTCCAAGTCCTCGTTCTTCTTCTTTACCTCAAGGACTCGGTTGGAGAGAGCGGTGACCTCGGAGCGCAGGGCACCCAGTGCATCCTCTGCGGAACCGACCCGTGTCTCGACTTCTGACACACGGCTGTCAGTCCGCTCGATGTGGGCCTTAATAGAGGAAATAGTACCGTTCATGTCATCCAGTTTTGAGTGGAGTGCGGTGAAGCCCTCGCGAATAAAGTCCATCATAGTTTGGGATTCCGGTACTGTGTCGGGTGGAGGTGCAGCAGGGGCCTGCTCAGTGGTCTCCTCTGATGATCTCGTCGCAGCCTTAGTAAACATGTTGATAGAGCTCTGTTTCCTCGCCCCTCCCTTGGTCATCCTGACGATGTTGGAGGTCGAGTGGGGGTCAGGGGGGGACCCCGGCAGCCCTGGGAGAAATAAAGGGGGGAGATCAGGCCCTGTACCACTTGAGGGAGAGTGCGAAGTATGGTATGAAACAGGGAGTAATGCAGGGGGAGCCGTGGCTGTGAATCCGTATGGATGCAATATTGCGGCTACCAGTGCAGGCCGCGAGGTCTCAGCCAGCCCAGGGAGGCGTGGGGAGAAACGCGAGGAGACCTCGGGGGTGGGAGACCCCAGGGATGGGGGCAATGACGCCCAGCGTACACTGTGAGAGCAGGGATCCAGATATGGGTGGCCGAGTGCGATGAGTGAAGGGTGGCACCTCCCAGCGCAATGCCCCGCAGGGTAGACAGGCCGCAGCCTCGATCACAGTGATGACGGATAGGGCAGGCAGCCGGTGAACAAAAGGTCCTGGGTGAAGTAGTGACACCGAGATCACCGTTGCCCCCCTCAGAACATAGGTGACCCCCAAGGATGAAGACACACGCAGCCCGTGATAACCAGTGGAGCGAGGGGATGAAAGAAATTCCGGGGGGGTGCCAAGACAAATGCAGGCCGGGGAAGCGCCAGGCCCGGGGCGACACCAACCGCTAATGGGCCCAGAGGCCGAGGGACGCCGGCGAGTAATCCACAACCCCCTGGAGGGACGGGGTGAGGCAATGTCGCCGCCCATGGAAGTCCGCGGGGCCTCCCCGACCCATGTACCTGGTGGCCGCAAGGATCCGGCAGCACCGCGTGCGTCCCCTGGGTGCTGGAGTCTTGCTGTCGGCAGGGGGGGAGAGCTCCCGCCGAGGCAGCACCACAGCGAGGTCCAGCAGACGGAGAGAGGGGCCCGGGCAGCTCCGATGCAGGGCGGACGTCCCTCCAAGTGTGCCCCGAGTCGCCCGGCACCAGCGGTCGCGGTTGCTCGAGCCGGCAGTGCGCGGTCTCAGGACGCACCCCGGCCGCCTCCAGATCCCACCACCAGCCAGGGAAGAGGCGGACCGCCACCCGCCGGCGTACATCCACCGAGGCAAGAACACGCCGCAGGCCCCCAGGCGAGTCTGTCCGCTCTGCCGGGGCCGAGTTTTGGCGCGCGGGAGCGCTGCAGTCAGGTGGGGGGATGGTCACAGCGCTCAACAGCTCCGATTTTTGTCAGGATTCGATCCGCTGGGTCCCTGGGGTAGCGGCTCCAGAAACGTGTAAGCCGGGATCGGCTGTCAGGTGGTGAAGGTGCCAATTTAGGATCTTACGATCTGCCGGCCCCGGAGCTCGAGCCTCAGGCGGCCATCTTGTTCGTCGCTCAACAGCGCCCCCAACCCCATTACATATTAAAACATCTTAAGACAACAAATCTACCACCACCCTCAATATGCCCCACCACACACAAACCAACAAATACTTTTGTGCATATTGCTTGGCTCGACCGGGCTCTGAGCTGTTGGGATGCATGTGTAGCCCCATGCCCACACAAACAATTCAGGCTCAGGATGCGAAAGAGACTGTGCCCGGCTGCAGAGGGGTGGAACTCGCAAAGTGGGAATAATACAAATAATTGTTTTGTAATAGTTATGGAAGTGTAGATAGGCCAAGGTATAGGGCACAAGTGATATTATAATTATAATTGTTCTTTTAGAACACTCTTAATACCAGAGATTAGTTTCCAAGCGTGGGATTGGGTTTTAAACCTGTGTTGCGCTGCGTTGTCTTGCTTCCAAGACAAATGCTTTGCCCCTGAGCTATAGTGTAGTAGTTAAAATATAGTGTATACCAATGATGACATAGACCCTGGTCCCAGGCGCGAGAAATACAGAAGCACTGCCATCTCAGAAGTGAGGCATAGTACTTTGCAGGCCTTGTTGGAAATAAGGCAGCATAGTGTGATAAAGAGTTTGAATCATCTTCCCATCCCAAGTCCCAGCAGTGAAACCGAGCAGAGAGGCCTTTGGCCGACCAGATAAAAGTTTAATTGCATCAAGTGTATGGCTGCAAAACCCAAAAGGTATGTGAATGGCCAAGCACAGGCAGAGCTGTGCCCATCCTGAAGGACAAACCCATGGGAGCCGGGGCAGAGGTCTTGAGCTGCCAAATTGTCCAGTGTTGATTAAGGGCACTAGCGCCCCCCTAGAATTCTATTTGAAATACCAGACGCCCATAAAATAGAATGCCTAAATCCATCCAAATTTGGTTGATTAGTGTGGTCCCCAAAAGGCCTAAGCGAGGATCCAGGGAGAGTCAGCCCGATAAGAGAGGAGTCAGGAGTGGAACACCCTGTGATTTGTGATATGAGGAGCAGGAGGTGATGCCAACAAATTTACTTCAGAGATGGGGAGGCATCAAGAGAAGGGTACCATTATTCTAAGAAGCCAACTTGACTTTGGAGTTATTCACTGAGCTCATGTTAATGGCCAGGTGCACAACACGTGACTAAGCCAATGGGAAGGGTAACATTCCAGGTTCCTTGCCAATCAGCTAGCAGAGAATGAAGATGATGGAGTAGGGGGACCATGTGTTAGAGGGCAGGGATACATTATGATGTGACAATCGTCCAGGGTCTCTAGTGGACTTGTAGTATGTTTGTAGTGGGTAGCTCGTGAGGGTGGGGGGGGGGTTAAAACTGTATTGATTTATTAATTTATTGAACATTTGTATGGTGCCTATACAGCAGAACGTGTTTCCAGGTGCCATAAGACGAAGGGTGTGGCGGGATCAGAGGAGGATAAACAACAATAAACAGTCCTATTAGGCCTTGTGACATTTGGTTCGTGCAAGTGCAGCAAACAGGAAGAGCAGGGGGGTAGGCATGTCAGGGTGAAAGGGAAGGCAAGGGTAGTGGGAGGTCGAGATGCAGGAGGGAGAGGGCCCCAGGGGCAGCATAAGTGTGGTGGGGAGCCCAGAAGAGAAGTGCACTGGGGGGAGAAATAAGGGCCAACTACTGCAAGGATGGGGGTGGACCAGACTCAGTAGTCTAGTCAGGCAATGATGCCTGAAGGCAAGTGCTGGTAAGGAGGTGCTGAAGAAGAACAGCCAAGGGGGGAGGGGCTGGCCCCTGTATGACTCAGAAGGGACCAGGCAGCCAGTTGTAGCAGCAGGGGGGCATTAGAAAGGAAGTGGGTGAGGGAAGGAGGAAGAGAAAAGGAAGGTTTTGAGAAGCTTCCGGAGTTTAAGGAGATCCGGGTCAAGTCTGAAAGGGGCGGGGAGGCCATTCCAGAGGTAAGGTCCTGCTGGGGAAAGTTTGATGTAGCCTGGCCCCAAGCCCCAGAAAACCTTGTGGATGATGTAGAGGGTCTTTAATTTGATCCTTGCAGCCATTGGGAGCCTGTGGAGAGATATCAGGGCTGGAGAGATGCAGTCCCTGGGCTTGAGGCCAAGGATAAGTCTTGAAGTTCTATTCTGGATTAGTTGAAGAGGGTGGAGGGAGGACCGAGGCAGATTGAGCAAAAGGCTGTTACAGTAGTCCAGCCTGGAGAGAACCAGTGCTTGCAACCTCCCCCAGCAGGGTGTTACCCTCACAGATGCAGCAACAGGGTACATGAACCCACATGTGTGCCACTGCCCACCACATCTCCTCTACCTCCTTTGATTGTGACCCAATATGAGAATATACCAAACCCCAAAGCATCCGCTCGAGCACAAGCACATAGGGAATCAGAGTTAAGGTCACAGAAGGAGTCATAAGAAGCTTTAAATAAGACATAAGAAGAATTAGCAAGGTTGAAGTGGGGAAGGACAGAAAGCCCCAGTTGGGATGGATGAATGGAGACCGGAGGACATTTTATTCAGAATTGATAGTACAGAGATAAAGGATGTGCATGTGGAGACAGAAGTTAGCGGAAAATATTCTGAGAGGCAGTATAGAGGGAGACCATGGGCCAGTAGTTGAGATTATGGATTGGCCCAGTCTGATGCTGATGTGGCTGCAGTAGCAGAGGAGGAAGGATAGGAGACAGAAAATGAGCCAGGGGAGGATGGGACTCTGCCCATGATTTCACAGTGGGTCGAAAGCTTATGGGGTCCCTGGTTGAGAGCCCACTATGGGTGCATTGCGGTAGTAAAAGAGAAACAGGGGGGAAAGAAGAAGGTGGGAAAGCAGGTGTGGGCACAGTTTCTGCTATTACACAAGGGCCCCGGGATCACAATATATCACTTGGCCCCACATGGACAGAAACAATTTAATCAAAATACTAACATCTCTTACTGCGGGTGCAGACAAATGGATAACACATTTGAGAAGCAGACAGCAGGTATTACTTTAGCTGTGGGCGACATGACAAGCTTTTTTGCCTCTGTATTGGGTGACCAGGTAGATGACATTTGGGTCAAATTAGGGTACCCCGGGGTGCAGCTACTGATGACAGTCATGACAGGGCCCACTTTAATGACTGCAGGGCCCATGTATGGGTGGTGCTGTGGCGCACATATTCTAACACCCCAGACATGCAAACTATAATGGCGCAAACTATTCAAGATGATGAGTACCTGGCACAGTATATATTGCAGATGCAAGAAATGCTATTGTGTGCCAGAGGAATTGGGGATTCACAATAACAATATCCCAAGTTAGATAGCTGCGAATCTCAGGCCCATTAAAAACTCCACACTGCAAATACGGAAGACTCAGCTATCGTGCATAGTTTACTGTCTTCATTTTCCAAAACAGACAGGGATCATACAGGAAAACCAATTCTCCTGCAATCTCAGCTTCTGAACCTGTGTCACACGTTTTTATGCATGAGTGACGTCCCAAAAATCTGATCCACCCCAAAAAACCTGCAGGGTGTCCTCATTGGTCAGTTTGGGCTAACTACATATAGGAATTCATTAGGTTAGTGATTCTACTAACTTCTCATATTAGGTGGCTCTGTCTGAGACTACCCCCATAAGTTACAAACGACACTGTTGCAGTGCTGCATGAAGACGATTGGCTTGTTCAACATTTTACACCACCTCACAAACATAGCTTATGGATTGGCTAGAGCGGGTCCTCCCAGGCCTGGGACATTTTCTGGTGACAGAGCACAGTGTACCTTTTCAAGGTGATGGGAAGGAATATGAAGGGCTGTGTGTTCCATATTGTTGCTATTGGTCTGATTGCCTAGCCTGGGAGACTGCCTGCAGGTTGAGTAAATGGGCATTGTCCTGTTCTGCTGAGTCATGTGTGAAGGGACCGTAAAACAGAGCCCTTCTGACAGCAATTATGAGGATTTGCAGGTGGCTTGCTGCCCTGGGAACCTGGAATTTTTCACCTGCCCCTGTCCTTGGCTGTGAACACCAGCTCTGCGCCTCGTGCTGCAGGGAACGTGTCTCCCCTTCCATGTTTCTGAGGCCTATCTTTCCAACCTCATTCACTTCAGTTACTCTATAGGTTCCCTATGTATATTCATGGTTTTTCTGGTTAGTTGCAGTTGTTACGCTCACCTGGTATCCACAGGGACGCCGTTATGCCCTGGTTGCCGGATTCACCCTGGACCCTTCCCGATTCCGGACGGTGCCTTCTATGGAGGCCAGGCCTGAAAACACGGGAGGACTGGACTTAGGAACAGATTTCGTTTCCTCCACCCAGCCCCCTGGACTCAATCTGATGGCCCACTCTTCACCTTGTTGTGATGTCTGGCGTGCTCTCCGTCCTGCCTTCTGTGCAGGGGCGCATAGTTTTCTGCGGGTTAGAGCGACTGAGTTAACTTCACTGGTGCTAACCCATTCAAGTGTCTTTAAGGAGGTAAGTCTGGTTATAGCATTCTTAAAATGTCCTTGCTTTCCTTTCTTGCTATTAATGTCTTTTCTTTATTTATTCCCCCTTAGGTGCACAGTGGTTCGGTGGATGTGCTGCTTGGATCAGGCTCCTGCCAGGATGATGGACGCAGGAGCGTATGATGGATGGTAGGTTAAGCGTGAAGTGCGGCGCGGTAATGTCTTTTCTTACTAACCTGTATTGTTTATTCCTTTTCAGGTCGCGATGGTCTTTCTGGGCGTGTGAAGATTTCCAGAGCGGAACCGGCCAAGAAATACCCAGCGATGTGAGGTTCTCGTGATTACTGCCATAAATGCCATGTGTAACCAGTTTTAACTTTATCCTTCTTTCTCTCTCCCTCCAGGTGCTTCGTTCCGGTGCGTGCATGGTGTCCCGATGATGCTGCCGACTGGATGGAAGACTGCGAACAGCAGGAAGACGGATAATCGACAGATGGAAAGTTGCAGATAAGCAGAGACGGCTAATGATGTTCTTTTGTCTCCTCTGCAGGTCCGCTGTTCAAGGATCACCGGGTGCTGGTCTCTGGACACAATGAGCGTCACGCTGCTGGCTGCAGAATAACACGAAGCACTTTCTGTAGCTTGGGTATAGCCTCCCCTAGTAAAGTAATCCAGGTAAAGTAGTCTGGGCTGCCACACCCAAAACACTGCACCGCACAGTCTGGTTCTAAGAACTAGACTGTGTGGGTGCCTCCATGTTGACTGCAGGCCTCCAAGGAAAAAGTAGTCAAGACAATGTCCCAACCTGAACATGAGCCTGGCGCCAAAGGCACCAGGACTGACTCCAGGAGAGTCCATGATGATAATGCAAGGACCTTGGGGCAATAAGTGAACCCTGAGTCCTAACCCTACCTGGCATGTGACCATGCCAGTGGGGTTTTGTGTCATGGGTCGTGACAGCAGTAAAGCATATGCAAGCTTGGTCCACGTATATTCTGCTTCTTGCAGGTTCGCTTTGGCGAAAGAAAAGAAAGGTTCTTAGCATTATGTAAATGTATCCGTCCTCTACATACAGGGGTCACAAGCTTGTTTTTCATGTCTACAAGTAATAAACTAGTGCATGTCTGTGTACCTTCATGTATGAATGCATATTTGCTTCATGACTAACACAGCTATGGTGTGATGTCTCTAATGATGTCATCAATGCCTGGCTTTGATGTGAGTCGATCTGGTCTTCTGATGAGACCTCTGTCCTCCCGAAGCCATTAACTGGATATTGTTTGAATGGCTGTCTGAGAGAATATCTCTTGTCATACCTGTGATTCATTGGTGCAGTTGGTGACTGTCCGAAAAGCGAGTTACACCTTTCATTCTTCATTCTGTGGGTTGACATTCGCATAGGGGACATAAGGGTAATTCCTGTGACCCTTTCTCCAATCCCCCATCTGGCTTCAGGAGGCATATCTTTGTCACTCCCCCTGGGTGTCCATAGAATCTCGCATGATCATCCAAACTCCATGTCACGTAACTGCAGTCTCCTCAGGGGTTGCACCAAAACCATTTTCCCCAATAATATTTGGTGTCGTAGGGATTCTCAAACACTACTCCAGCCAGAAACATAGGACAGCCTGTTATCTGGGCCCCCAGTGTATCTCAAGCTTTTATTATTTAGTCGTATTCTGAGACTATGTGCCTCATTACCACTGAGGCGGAATGGGTTAATGGGCTCCGCTAAAGGAGGCGGACCCGTTAAACCCGTTCCGCCTCATTACAAGCTTCCCTCGCGGGACCCGGTAAGTAATGCCTGGTCAAACCAGGCGTCCTTACCGGGTCCCGTGAGAGGAAGAGGGAGTAAACAATGGGCTGCTCGTAATCGGCCCGTTGTTTGCACCCTCTCCCATTCCCATTGAGCCCTCTGGGGGCTCGGATGGGAATGGGGAAGGTCCGGCCCCGGGTTCCTGGAGGGAGGAATTACCGGGCCCTCCGAACTCAGAATGGCCCGGTAATTCCCCATTCTGGGAACTCTGACCCGATTTCGGCGGCAGCCATGCCGCCAATAACGGCATGGCTACCGCCGAAGTCGTAATGAGGCCCTATGTCTACCAGTACTTTCATCCCCACAGTCTTTTCAGTTGTCTTTCGTCATTCTGTGATGCATACTCTGAGAACACAGAAAGTCAGCAATACTAATGCTAGCACTGCTGCTAACTCCTTCAGCCCGTTGGCCATCCATGTTGGTGCCCATGACAAGATATATGATAGCCAATCTTCATCTTTTCCTGCAGCAATCATCTCTGCCTCCATTTTGGCATGCCTATCTGATAACCTGGTAAGTGCCTCAGTGAGTGTTCCATTGTCTTCATCATTTGCTTGAACGAATGCACAGCAAGAAGACCCGATCTTGGTGCAAACGCCTCTTTCCATTGCTGTTAGTAGATCTAGAACATATCTATTCTGTAGCGCTATTAATGTCACTGATCAGAGCTCTTCTTTGATTGGGTTGAACCCCTTGATGGTCGAATTTATTGTCTGCATCAGCTCCCACCTCTTAATCTGGAGCCATTTTTCATTTGTGCCGGCCTGTACTGCGGGAATGATGGATGCAAAGAATATTTCTATCCTGCTAAACAGTCTATGCTTAGATAGGGTGGCATCCAGGCACTCTTCCATTTTGGATGACACATAGGCCCTCATTACAACCTTGGCGGAGGACCATGGTGCTATTAGCACCATGGTCCATGCCGCTAAGGTTACGATTCCGCCATGGTGGATGGCGGAATTACCGCCCCATTACAAGGTGAGTGGGGCGGTAATTCCCCATTCACCAATGGCCCCTTCCCCATTCCCATTTTTGCCCCATAGGGCATAATGGGAATGGGGAAGGCGATAATTACGGCACCGTAAAAGCAGACGTTAAAGTCACCATCCCGCTAAGGGACCTTGTAATCAGGTGGTAAGTGTTCAACGGCGCGATCCATTAAAACAGCCGTCCCAACCTTCATACCGCAGACTTTTACTGTCTGTTTACATTCCTTGTTTTCTCTAACATTCTCTAACATTTACTGGACCATCATTCTGGAAGCATAATGGTGCTCCTTTTTTATTGGTATTATGGGCATTCGCCCTGCTTCGTTCTCCACCCATGTTAATAACTCCGCACTTGCTTTCTGCTGTTTTAGGCATTTGTCATTTTCCTCTTGTACTATTCGAGTTGGAACTGTTAGGAGTGCATGTGTCTTGCTCCCTACCCCTCCATCTTTTGACCCATCAGCTGTGCATACTTGTCCATACACCAGCATCTGTGGTCTTTCCCACCATCCTGGTTCTCCTCCTATATCCACTGGTCCTCTTTCAGGATATGGCAACTCCTTTTGTGTCAATACCCTTGTTTCTCCCGTTTGTGGACCTTTGGTTATATATTCTATGGCTTGGTCTTTCTTACAGTAACCATCCATCATTTCTAGAGTCTTTATAGTTGTCCTCATGTGGAAAAATGTTTTTGCACATTTATTTTAAGGTAGCTCTTTTCCCTTGAAACCTTCCTCTTGTGGTGCACAACGATAAATGCATGAGGCATTGGCGCCCCGCTGCTGGGATTTCAGTTGCCACAAATGTTCTGGAGGCACTTATGCCATAGGGGTTGAGAGAGCAGACATAACAGCTCTCGCCAGTGGTTTGTTTACTTACTTTGGTCATGTTCTTATAGACACATGTTATTAGATACCTAGGCCGAATCAGTTAGATATGAATCAACCTCACTTAAATCTAGGTCTGCACTGCAACTACTTCTCCTTACTGGTTTGACAGTGCTTATCGCCTTATCTGAAATGGTAGCCATACCAGCCTGGGTTGGGGTTACATTAGTATGGGTCACAGCTTCTGCATCTACAAAAAATTCTCTTTATACATGGATGAGGGTAGAGACAACAGAAAGCACACAATATCACAATTGCACATTTAATAATGGTACCCATAACTTACTCCTCTTCAGAATCTTGCTCCAAATGGATGAAGAAAACCCGCCTGAAAATAATCGAAATGCATGATTATGTTGTTAATGGATGTTAGTTCAAGATCTATGGGTGTAGTATTGTGCGAGTGCGATGAAGAACAGTCGTACCCACCGAATACAGATTCTTAGGTCACTGAGCATTTTTGTGGCAGATGGATTTCCAAGTCATGGATAAGTTTGTGTCAAATAAAGCTGAAAACCATGAAAGAATAGGCCAGGGGGTGCCCTCCCTCTTGTTCAGACCATATGACGATTTGAAAAAAGTGATCCTGGAAGGTTAGGGGCTTTTGAGATGAGAAATCACGGAACACAGAAATTAAAGTTGCCACTTTCACAATGAATATCTAATTGGTAAGAAAAAGACAGTGGGCTTCATTACATGTGTGCCGGTCCGGGAACGGTGTGGGTAAGCCTACCGGGACCATTGTTTCCAGACCGACACACTATGGGTTTGCCTGCCGGAGCTGCTGTGCCGGACAGGCCAGACCCTGTTGGACAGAGCGGTCACGGTAAGCAAGCCATAACAGAAGCACCAGCACCGTTATTAACATTGCCGGTCCTTCCATGTTCCCCATTTCCATTGAGTCCCATAGCACTAGGGTAATCCCGTGGTGTTAGCGGCAAGCCAGGCGCCGGTAAATCTTACAAGTCTGGCAGCAACCCACCAGTAGCACAAGCAGGGTAACCACAGGACTTGTAATGAGGGCCAGTGTGCCTAAGCCGGATGTATGGGAAGTCCTTGCCCTAGTTCTCTTGCTTTAGAGTGTGTGAGTCTTGGCTGCAGGTCTGCTGCTTGTCTTTGTCTTGGTTTGGTATTTTCTCATGGCTTAAATTGCCCCCTTCTTCTTCGCGACTGGGAGAGGTCTCTGCCCGACAGGGTTTCATGTCTCTGATGTAATTCCAGGCTCTTTTGCCTCATATTTTCACTGCTCAATTGGTTGCTTCCTCCACGGTAAAGGGGCCACTAAACCTAGGCTTGTACCAGGTATAGGTAACATTTCCTAATAATACAGAGTCCTCAGGGTGAAGCTGTGGTGGTGTTAAGCGATTTTCATTGGCCTCTGGGATGTTGCCCTCTTCATTCTTCTTCAACCTCTCTTGCTGTGCCTGCAGTTGGCGAGAAATGAAAGACGCACTAGCCATCAAAGAAGCAACATACTCATAAATCTCCATACCAAATAAATTTGACATAGAGTTTGCATCTGTCAAAGCCCTAGTGGGAGGAGACAGGTGGAGTCGCATGTGCCGTCTGGTTACCACCTCATTTGCCGGTAAATGATGGTCGGACCCAGGTTGGTTGGGCAATGCGAATAGTGCCAAGGGCAGACAATGTAGCCTACTCATATTTAGAGTTGCATTTATTTGAGCCATTATTTCCTTCAGCATGCCGTTGAGGCATTCAAACATCCCATTCACTTGTAGGTGATAAGCACAGGAAAACTTGTGCTGAATCCCCAGTAAAGTCATTATGCACTGAAATACTTCATTAGCAAAGTGTGGGCCATTGTCAGACCACAGGACCTCACACACACGCCAACATGGGAAAACTTCTCTAACCAGGAAACTTGCCTCTCTAAGGGCATCAGGGTGTGAACAGGGATCGCATCGATACATCGGGAAAATGGGCACACAACCACTATCATATAACAGTAGCCTGAGCATGTCTACTTAATCTACATGGAGATGTTGCAACAGACCTAGTGGGCAAAGTATGGCTCATCTACTACCCTCAATGTATGCCCAGAAGTGAAACTCTTGCAGGTAACACAGTTCTCTACAAATACGATCACATGTACTGCTAAATTGGGACAAAATCATTCTTCCCCATTGTGAGCAGCAAGTACATCCTTCCCCATATGGCTAGGATGGTGTAGTTGTGTGAGTGCCATCTGTAATAATGCCAGTGGCATCACCAGCTTGCCTGTACTTTCTTGTCACTATAGGACATCTGATAGGGATATAGAGCATTCCCTTCTACCTCATAATTCTTTTTCTTCTCTTGGTGCACTTCCATGTAACTCCATTATTTGTGTTATTGGTAACGTGCTGTACCCTTCCTGTAACACCATTGTGCGCACACGAATATGCGTGTGGGATGGAGTATCAAAATCTGAAATATCAACAAAGTATGCTGCACACGTCGCTTCTGCATCTGCTGCTTTGTTGCCCCTGGAGAAAGGGTCCTCCCCTCTCGTGTGGGCCTGGCACTTCACGGTCGATATCTCTGCTTGGAGTTGAAGCGCCTCTCTGATTTTGCCCAATAGGGGCAGGTGCTACACTGGCGTGCCATCGTAGAGGAGGAGCCAAGTCCCTCTACAGGAAGGTCTGTCCCTATTCTGCATATATGTTGGCAACCGGAAATTGGGAAATGTGTAATACCAGTGAGAATGTGAATACCTCGAAAAGTCCTTGAAACAAGGTATCCATTGAGAAAACCCTATATGTATCCACAAAGAAATTATGATCTTCTCAAGGAACTTCAGGAAGAAGAGTGAAAAGAATGGTGACGTCACATGAGGTAGAGGTGAGACACACAGAAGAGATATAAATTAATTAAGGATATAGACCTATAAAACCTGATGGCGAAGTAATGAAGTATGTAATATTTCGACCACTGAAATAAAGATTGCATGTGCAGAGAGGCAATGAAGAAAATGCAAAACCATTTACAATTATACAGACGCAGTAACGCAAGTAGACAGAGTAATCATGAGGCTGGGTGAGTAGTGAGATTGAGGCGATGCACCAATGTATATACATAGGAATACATAGAATCTGGATGTTTCACAATGCACTTTAGCAAACTTGGACTGCGTGAATGGAAGAATTGGAAGTGTGGCACAGCAGAATAATAGTTGGCGGTGAAGGAAGATTCTAGAAAGGCTTGCCTGGCCAAGTGTCAAGGGTCGGGGCCACTGAGAGCCTTGCCATGTACTCAAGAAGATACAAAAATGTGAGAAGAAATCTCAGCTCCTGTTTGAGGTGTAATTAAAACCATCAAAGGTGCCAAAATGTTTTCATTTAATGGTATTAAAATACAAAGAAGAGCTCGAAAACGTGGTCTCCAGTTACATGATCAGATGAGAATAGACTTTGGATCGAGCTACACCAAGATCAGAAGATAAGACCATGCTTAACTCCCTTTTATTCTCATGCGCAGTGAGCCTCTGCAAGGCCAAGTTCAAAGGGTTTAATTAAATGGCAGACTACAGGAGTGATGATGGATGTTGGGCTAATTGGGTGGGGAGGCATGACCAGGCCAAGCCCCCTAGCACCTGGAGTCCCAGTTGCGTGCTGCTAGCGTTTGGAATCTTCCAGAAGGGTGCAAGCGTGCCAACCAATTATAGAGCGCCACATATTAAGGAGCCCTATGGTTTGAGAAGCCAATAGTATGTCATATATTTTCATGACACGGAAGATGACTTGCACTTGGGATGGGCTTAGTTGCCCACCTGACCTTAGAGATACAATCACGTCCCTGTAGCCCATAGAAGGTATATGTAGATGTTCCGCATTGACCAAATACAACCCCTAGTAGGTTTTCTTATTTTGCCACATATCCTGACATCACTTTTGATGAATGTTTAGTATAAAGGCAATGTTTTTTATGAATTATGCCGAGAAATATCTGTGCGGCGTCCGTTGATGTACGTTGTTCTCCCTGTTTTAAAGACTTGTTATGAAAACAGCTTACCCTTCTGCCAACTTCTTGAGTCGGTCTGATTATTGATGTTTGAGTAAGATCTGCATCCCCATCCATCTTAGATACTGTTACCTTGTCTTAAAGGACCCGTAGTTCGGGTTCACCGTCATCAAGTCAGAAGCCCCTCATCTGCCATTGTGACAATCCAAAGTTTACTGTGAACGTCACATAGGGAGAGTCTGAATACACTGTCTCTTTTTAGTCCTTTCTCAGTTCTAATGCCAATATGAGGGCCACTCATTCTGCTGACTGCACTGAAAAATGTGATGGTAACTGAGCATTTGCTAGTACTGCAGCTGTCCCATCTATCTTTATTCTTACTGCTGCCATCCCAATGTGTCTTTTCCCCGGGGTCTGGTGTATTTTTGAAGAACCCTCAATGTAAAGCACTTCTTCCCCATCAAGTGGCTTTTCTCTCAATTTTGGAAGATCGTCATACTGCTCCATGTATGTGGTGCAATCGTGCATGTAGTCTCCCTCCTATATTGGCTCAGCTTCAAATGTTGCCTGGTTCACTGTCCTGGACCGTACTACCTTTATGGCTGGATTCGATAGTATCAATTCATACCCTGAAGCCCTCTGTGTTTTCAGTGTACTCTTGGGCCATTTGAGTATTTAAAAAAAAAAATCATTCTCCACAAAAAGGATGGTACTGCGCCCCATTGGAAAACTCACTGACATTTCTACTGTGAATGCACCAGAAGCCAGTGCTTGCTTGCAAGGATAGTGTCCCTTCATTAGTGGATCTACTTTCCCACTATAGTATGCCGTTGGCTTATGTCCTAAAGTAGTCATCTGTGTGAGCACTGTGGTCATCACTACTCCATTGGAGTGTGAGAACAAATAAAATGTGTCCTGATAATCTGGGATCCCTAACACGGGAGCTGTGCATATTGCTTTCTTCAGTTACTCAAATGCATCTGTCATTATGATATGATAAGTCATTTATAACGTGCCTGTACAACAACTGTTTTTAGGTGCAACAAGACAAGGGAGGGAGGACAGAGGGAGGACAAACAACGATCTAACTAGTCCTTGTGTCATTCAGATCACGCAAGTGCAGAGAGTTCCAGGGGGTGAGGGACAAGGGAGGGAAGGCAGACTTCTGGCCATTGTAGTGCCTTTCCTTTGTGCTTCTTTGAGTGCACTTAACAAAGGTCTTGTGTATGTGCTGTAGTCAAAAACCCAAGCTCTGCTATAGTTACAGAGACCTAAAAACAGATGCATCTGCCTCACTGTCATAGGTTTTGCCATCCTACGGATTGCCTCTGCTCTTTCTGGTGTCACTCTCTGCTGCTCCTTCGATATTGACTGTCCAATGTACAGCACCTCCTTCTGACAATACTGTAATTTCACCTTATCTACTGTGTACCCTTTTTCTGCTGATACTGTTAACATGTGCACTGAGTCATTTGCTTATTTCCACCAAGAGGGAGCATGGATCATGCTTTCAAACCTTCTAAAGTCAATCGAGAAGACCTACAATATAAATGCATCAATCTAGAGAGAGCCTCTGTGAAGGAAATCAATAAATATTGGGAAATGGCATCGCTTAAGAATTATATGCAAATGGAACAAATTCAGAGGGGCCTAAGAATCTTAATATTTCCAGATTTCTCCAATGAAGAAGATATCCATTTGGCCAACAAATGGGAAGAGAACGTAAATAAAACTTCCAGGATGATGCTGGAACTTTTGACTGAACATGCAACAACGGAACATACTAGAGCTGCAGAGTCCATAGAGACCATTAAGAAAGAAATGGTTGAAATGAAATCTCCAGAAACCACAAGGGAAAAGAATTTCCAAAAGATGTATGACATACTTAAAGAGTATCAACATGAGGCACAACGACGAAAAATGATGAAAGAAACTACAGGGAAGACCGAGTCTACACTTTCCAGACCAAATATGACCAGAAACCACACTCAAGCTCTAGAGGAAGCAAACTGATATGGAATCAGACCAGGAGGGAACAAACACAGGTGAGGGCAACACTATCCCTGCTAGTAAAGGCTTCATTAATCAAATACGGAGATTCAAAAATGGAAACTGAACCAGCGTGACCAAACAGGTTCATTTTCAGATAACACCCATTGTGACTACTACAATTCCAGTTGCAGGATTAGAGTAAGGAGGGGGGGTAGGAAATACAACAGACCAAGAGGCTGTACTAGACCAAAGCAAAAGAATAACCAGGGCCAACGTGAAAGTGGTGATCAAGAGACACACATGAACAGCCTCGTGGTGAACCTATTGAAGAGCATTATGATGCCTGAGGGCCAATCCGTCCTCAACAGGGGTTTCTAATTTGCACCAACAACGTTTTTTGATCCAGTAGACCTTTAAATTGATCTGTTCAAATTCAAGGACAGATGGAGAGAAGTCTTTCCTGAGCATAAAAGAACCAGTACTACCAACCATGTATTTCATCCCGAAGATACATAAAGACTTTGTACACATTCCAGAAGCAAGGCCCATCCTAAGTGGAATAGGGTGGGCAATAGAACCGATTTCTGAATATATAGATTCCATGATTAGACCGTTTGTGAGTAAGCTAACGGCGTACCTTAAGGATACCACCAGTATACTCAATATCCTTAACAACGGAATGCTGAGAGGAGGTGCAGTCTGTCTCTCTTTCATTTTTTACTGCTGAAAGTCCAGTCTTTCTTTGTCTTTCATAGAAGGAACATGGTTTAAAAAACCATTTTGGCCACTGAGCGGCCACAGAGAGCTGCGAGGAGGTGCAGTCTGGCAGAAAGCTCTCTTTCATTTTTTCCTGCGGAAAGTTCAGCCTTTCTTTGCCTTTCATAGAAGGAACAGAGTTTAAAAACCCATTTTGGCCACAGTGAGCTGCTAGGAGGTGCAGTCTGGCAGTCTGGCAGCCGGGCAGGATGGCGGCCAAGACTGACTTCAGCGAGAGCGGGACTGACCTTGACGAGAAGATGACTGTCGGAGAGTCCAGGAGTACAAAGAAGAGTCTCGTCCTGGAAGAGGGATTGGATACCCAAAAGGATGCGGGCCGCCTCCTGAGAAGCAGCTGCTAGACAACGAAAGACCTCCTGGAAAGACCCGACTGCAAAGCCCCCAATGCCCTACCCATTCTTAGTTCACTTTCCCCCTCTTCGTCCCCTCGGATCCTAATCAGCGAAATCAGAAAAAGACCTGACTTTCCGGAGTCACCAGTCATTAACCCCAAACGAAAGAGTGACTATTTGAAGCACATGCACTCCCCCCGAGACCTCCCTGATGTCCCCTCACAAACATAACTCACCTCGAGGCGATGGCTCGGCTTGCTGTGCGGCTCACCTTCCCGGACGCAGGGATTCCTCCTTCGACGGCTCCGAGCTCGGAGGTGGCAGGTCGCCCGGAAGCAGGGATCGACCAATTGGAGGACCGGGAGATTGTCGAGGGGCGGCTGCCAATGCAGAGGTGGGAGGGCGCAACAGCCCGTCACTTGCCAGTGAGCCCTGCGAGTGCTCGGAGGAAGATCTGGGCTCTACGTTGGGGAGAGAAAAGACACAAGTAAATTGAAGGCAGAGGACTATAAAGTGCTCAATCATCCTTCAAACTTCAAGGATTTAATTAATGACAATGAAATGGAGCAACTATTATCCAAGTCATGCCAAACTCTAGAGAAAAAAGTCCATCCAGTAACAGCAAGGGGTGAATTATCAAGCCCACACTTAGACTTAACTGATTTCAAGGAAAACCATCTGCTAAACATAACTGTAATTAATTCAGATGACCAGGACGACCCAGACACCGATGATCTTAATATGCTGCGAGAACATAACGGGGCAAAAGCCCCAACCAACTTCGACCTCCGACAAGTTCGAAAGTGCGCCCACTCTGGGAGAGCTTAACAGAACACTGAGTCACTCACCCCCGGGGCAAAAAAGCGAAAGAGTTACTCACGAGTCAAAACACACAAAACTCTTGAGACACAGAGTCCCCAAAGAAAAAGACTGACAAAAATTAACAAAACATGTTCATCAATGCCATATCACAAGGCTGTGACAAAAACCCAACTCAGAAAATCGAGCTCAAACATGGCCCTTAGAAACAATCCAAACGGCAAGTTTTTTAACAAATTGGGCAAAACCTTATCCAGTAATCAATTCAAATTGTCCGATTTCAGAAATACTCACTGCGAGAGAAATCCCCCAGGCAATTAGACCAGGAATGGACCCCTGCAAGCGGATTACTACCCACCTCAGCACGATGGCACTTTGGACAACCCAAGACACCATTTACCACTGGTGAAAATCCTCTTTCTCAATCCCTGACAGTCACTTTGGGACACAAGGAGGTGCCACAAATACCAAACGCAACAGACCGCAACGCCAACATGGCCACAAAGGACAAAGGCAACGGGAGATCCAACTGTGGCCAGCACAACCAAGACACTGCACCAAAGGCCAACCCTCTCTACACAGCGGGTCGTAAAGAACCCGAATCGGCTGACGACCCTCCAACCAACAAAGAAGTGTCAATTACCAAACATAGAGTGGCGTATTACCGCCCGAAACTGACATTGCAAAAGTTTAGAGAAGATTCCCCTGTGGACATATCTCAATCCTTCCTTTCAACTCCAACAAAAGGAAAATCGGAAAGAGAAACTTCCAAGATAATGGATGAAAACTCACTGGGTAAAAAACTGGACATCTTCGCCATAATGTCGGCTGTTACCATAGCCCTGGGCCCCATTCTGAAACTTATATGAACCACTGAATGAAACATTAAAGGATCATACATCCATGACAGCCTCTATGAACTCTAAGTGGACTCATTTGGAAGGCTATATTATGGCCGCAGAAGCCTGGAAGATGAACACAATAGATCAGGGCACAATGACAGAGAAACCACAACTACTCACCAACCTGCTGGACCAACAAAGACAAGTGGTTTTCCAGTTAAAAAAAAGCCAGTCACAATCAGAACCCAGACCAACCAGGTTTACAACTTAGAAAAAACCAAAGAGAAAGACCAAGACGAGGGGACTAAGGATCCTAACATGTTGAACATTCCAGTGAACCCCCAACACAAAAACGTGGAGACTTCTCAAGAGAAGAAAACAAACAAAATGAAGGAGAATCCATCGAGGGGAGCCAAGATTACACTAAGCACATCCAAAGGGGAGCAAGCCGAATCAAACATCTCAAAGATGTGACAATGTAAGCTCCCGATCTATACTCAAAAACCAGATGGAATACATGGTCACAATGGCCCTCATTACGACCCTGGCGGTAAGTAATGGACATTAACGGCATGGCGCAACTAACGTGTCCGTGCTGGCCAGAAACCGTTAAAAGCGGTACATTATGACCTCTCGGGCATGTGCATTGCACCATGCCGGTAATGTAATCAGCGCCATGCCGGTGACGTCCCAAAAACGGCACCTACCGGCATCGTATGCCATGCAAGGTGCACTACCGACACCCCTCCCACCGATATTAGCGATCACTGCAAATAGCGGTGACAGCAAATAGCGGTGACCGCTATTAGTGGTGAACGTAAATAAGTGGATCCGGAAGTTGCGTCATCGCAACGGAACGGGAAAGAGCACGGCAGCCATCTTTAAAAACACAATCCATTGCCATCCTCCGCAACCAGTGGACATCTGACCCCCAGACTCGCCACAAACCTTCACCTACATCCACCCATCGTCAGAATGGCGAAAGTTGTTAAAAAAAGTTGCGATCGGCTGCGGCAGGAGCGCTTCACTAGGGAGGAGCTCAACATGTTGGCCGAAAACCTACAGGAAAACGCTGATGTTGTATTTTCAACAGAGATGACAAGACCGGCGATAGCACGGAAGAAGGCCATATGGGCCATAGTAGCACAGCGGGTCAGTACAGTTGGCACAACACCCCGCAACGCAAGACAGTGCCGGAAAAGATGGGACGATCTCCGGCTCCGCGTAAGGAGTATACTGTCTGCTAACAGAAACCTGGGCATGGCAACTGGTGGAGGAGCAGAGTCACCGATAAAATTGCAGCCGTGGGAGGAGATATGTGCCACAACCATTGGTATCGAGAGCATCGAGGGGGTCGGAGAAATGGAGAGAGGAGCCCTGACATCAGGTGACGCAGGTAGGTGCCTTGAATTAAGCCATGCCAAACTCACTGAAGTCCAGAATCATGTGAAGCGCAATGTTGCCTAATAGGGTTAACGCGACACATCAGCAGAAGACTGCCTACATGCATTTTTGACCTCCACCCTGTACACATGCAGCATGCACACCCTTACTGTAGGCACCCACATTCCTCCATGCTTCTTCCACCCAAAAGGGAGACAACCTGTATGTCACTGCCTCCAATGTGCACCATCTAGTTATTAAAATGATGGCAGTCATCACAATGCCTGCTCAATGTCCGCAGACCCATCAATAACACTTTCCCTCCTTTGCTCCACCACAGGCTCTCATTCAGACCTTGGCGATGAAGACACTGGCACCACACCTGCCAATAAGGCGAGGCCCAAAGTACCACCACACCAACCCTCCACCTCTGCTGGACAAAACAAACCCCCACAGCAGCCAAAATCTACGGGCACAACACAGGCCAGGGCACTGATAATCACCAAGGCAAGCACCACGGTACCACCAGCAACAGACATCCATCAACTGGTGCCCACTGAAGGGACTGTGTCTGCAGGAAGCAGCACGATTGGGGAGACTGCTGCCATTGCAGCTAGCTCGGATAGTGATGTGGAGGATGCTGATGTTGTAGTATGTCCCCCTACTGCCCACCCTCATTCCCCCTACCTGTCCCCATGTAGCCAGCATGATGATGGCACACAGGGGCAATCCCCTGATGGCTCATGGCCAGCCGCTCCATGCCCAGTGGAAGATGTGCAGGAGGGGAGCAGCACTATCGACACGCCACTGGCATTATCCATTGGCCAAAAAAAAACAAGAGTCGCTGGACCAAATCATCACATGCCAACTTCAACTGTCCTCACTCCTGACTCAGCATGTGGCCGAATGTGGAGGTGCAAGGGCGGAAATGCACCAATGTCAGATACTGTGAAGGCAGCCATTCAATCCTCCACCAAGGATATCTGTGCAGAACTCGCCGCGGTGCGGCACATGCTCTCGGAGATTGTTCAAACAATGAGGGACATGCGTCCTCATGAACAGTCAAGTACCTCCTCCGCTGCCAGTTCGACCCCAAGCAGCCCTCTACGCAGATCGGGCAGGAACCTGCGGAGTTCAGGCAGGGGTGCCCCGGGGGCCGGGAGAGGGGGCTGCCAATAGAGACCGCACAGTGGAACAATCCCACATTATGCACGTCACCACAGGCATCCACACACTTTTGCGGGGAGTTGACGGGGGGAGGGGGGAGTGGGTGTGTTGGGGAGTTGAGGGGGGAGGGGTGTGTTAATTCAAATCACATTTTCAATACACTTTTTGCTTGTGCACAAATCACATGTGTGGACATTACTCATTGCGTATGTGTGCTTTATTGGTGAACAGCCCACAGTGTGCATGTCCCAGACACACACAGTGCCCCAAGTGCCATCTCCATGTGACACACACCATCCGTGTGTGCTAGAAGCATTGGTTAATGAGAGTTTGACGCATGGCACGTCCCTCCTGTGCATCGCCTCCTCCCTGAGGTGCTGCCCCATCTTCACCTTCCTCATCTTCATTGTCGGGCGGTTGCAGTTCAGCGTCAGGGAGCAGGGGCACATTTCGTCTGATGCACATATTGTGTAGCATTACACATGCCATGACGATCTTCGCCACCTTCTCATGTTGGTACAGGAGTGCCCGACCAGACCTGCTGAGGCAGCGAAACCGTGCCTTCAAGAGGCCAAATGTCTGCTCAATCACCACACGGGTTTGTGTATGTGCACGATTATAGTCCTCCTCCTGCTGGTTCTGTGGGTTCCGGACTGGGGTAAGGAGCCACCTCTTCAAGGGATAGCCTGCATCACCTGTATGTGGGCAACAATGTATGTGTCAGTCATGACATCAGACTTCAAATCATGACGTGCCAGCATGGCATGCATTCATCTCTTACTTTGTACCACATTTACATGCATGAATGGAGTCACACTATGTGACCGGTATATGTGTATTCCTCTCACGGACTGTTTTGCAGGCCATCAACCAGTGTATGCAGGGGGGTCCAGTGCCTTGTGAGTGCCCATCCACTGTGTTAGTCCATAGCGGTTGTTTTGGTGATCTGGCAGATGTCCAGTGATATCAATGCTCTCATCATGGCAACATTGCTGTCAGCCTCATGATGACCTCACTGAGCACTACAAATGTTGTTATGCAATTTCTTTTGGCCTCTGTGTCTGTGTAGTGGTGTATTGATGTTTATGTCCGTCATGTGCCTCCTTTGTGTGCAGTTATGGGGGACTGGCCTTTCAGTTGATCGTGTTTGGTGCTGTGTATTGGCTGAAGTCATTGCATGTAGGTGCATTTCTTTGAGGTGGATGCGGTCTGATTCTGTACAGTGCACTTGCCGATGGTTGTGTCATGGGTGGGACACACCTTCATTCACATGGTAGGGCTGCTTACATCGGGCATTATGTGTTCAGGTGTCATCTAAAGTTTGGGCTGCTTCAGGGTATGAGCTGGCCAGGTAAAGTATGCATCTCCCCCCCCCCTTCAACCAGATAAAGTATGCATCTCTCCCTCCCCCCTTTCAGCCAGGTAAAGTATGCATTGGTATGTAAATCACCTACCCACTTCACATTTCCATGGCCATGACATGAGACTCACCGAGTAGCCAGGATCTTGGCCCTGCATGTCGCTCCATGTAGCGTGGTATTGTGGAGTTACGCTGGACCATTGTATCATGGGATGATCCGGGGAATCGGGCACAACAATGTGTGATGATCCTGTTGGAGTCACATACCATTTGCACATTGATTGAGTGGAATAGCTTACGGTTGCGGTAAGCTACCTCAATGGCATGTGGGACCACCAATTCCACATGGGTGCAGTCGATGGCACCAATGCAACCAGGTATGCCAGCGAGTGTATGGAAACCCACTTTGGTGTTTGCGATCTCCTGGGCAGACCGTGGTAAGGAAATGTGGTCATCTGTGTGCTTGAGGAGGGCATTGAGCACTTGGATCAACGTACGTGAGAATAATGCTTGTGAAATGCCATGCAAGTGCCCCACTGTGTGCTGGTAGGTGCCTGTGGCCAGGAAGTGGAGCACAGACACTACCTTCAGTAGGGGGGGGGTGGCGGTGGGTGTTTCAATCATGCTGACAATGTCGTTGTGTATCATGTCCACGATGGTGGTGATGGTGTCCCGGTCCACACGGTACAAGGTGTGGATCTGCTCAGCAGTGAGGTTGAATGGACTGGCTCTGATGCGTGGGATTGGGGGCTGCCTGCGTGGTGGCATTGGCTGTGCTTGTGGGGCTTGCTGGCCCTGCCTTGCTCTCCTTCTCCTCCTGCGTCTCCTCTGTGCTGCCTGTTGTTGTTGTTGTTGTAGCACTTGCATTGCAATCAGGTCTTCCAGCCCCAACATTGCTAGTCCTATTGGAATCATTGTAGAGTGTGTCTGGGTATGGGACGGGGTGGGGTGTGCTCTTTTTGTACTTGGTGAGTCTGTATTGCCTCCACCTGTGCTGATTGTGTGCACCTGTGGCAGCTGGGAACACTGCACATGGCCATTTACGGTTGGTCCCCGATGGCGGTATTTGCACCATGGCGGTAAGGTACTTTTCGGCCTTTGCAAGGGCATTAAGAGCATGTCCGCTTGACTCGTGATGTTCCCCAATTTGCACCATGCCGCTATTTCCGGCAAGGGGCGTCGCGTGCCCGCGCCCTTGGTGCTGTTAGCGGCACCGTTAACTACGGTGCCGCTAATTGCACTTACTCGGATCGTAATCGGACCTAGTGGTAAGCGATGCCGGTAATCCTTTACCGGCATCGTTTTTCACTTACCGCCAGGGTCGTAATGAGAGCCAATGACAATAGTTCGGAGCAGGACAAACCAAACTCTAAGCAGAATCAATGTGGCCCCAGTAGAAACCTTGGTTCATTATCCAGAGCAAAGGAGAATTACAGGGACTCAACCGCACTGATACATGATAAACAACAGTCTCCAGCACCAGCAATTAGCAATTTGAAACTGTGCCAAGGCAAGCACCAAACAGAGAACATGGTCAAGTCAAATAAGTCCCTAACAAAATGGATAACCATTTTTGAAAAAGAATCTTTGAACCATGAGAAGCCAGGGCCCCTAAGGGGCGACAGAACAGAGCTTCAAGAGGAACTAGATGACAATACGATTGACTTATCTAATATCAGTGTTTACTCCATAGAAAACTCAGAATCAGAAATTCCTCTTCCAATAGTGAAAAAGAGAAAGGTGTCATTTGCTGATGATGAACACCCGCCACAAGCGTCAAGGAAGACTCGAACAATAGATCACAACGCATAATCAACAGTGCATCAAAAAAAAGAAAATTTTGAAAAATGCCATGACCATAACCAAATTAGTCCAGAAAGGAGAATGCTGTGCAGACTGTCAGGCCAGAAGTTGAACAAAGGCATGTTTAACAGGGAAAGAAAACACAGTGAACATCTTCTGGCGAGTCCAAGAAGAGAACCAACCCACAGATCATCTGGCTCTAAGTCCTACGAAGACAAGCCAAACAGCGTAAGAAAACGAGGCGCAAACCATTCAATCAGCAAGAGAACGAGAGAGAAATCCAAGCACTATCATGTCCAGAGAAACACTTCCTACACTAACGGCGATCAAAGTCCGGAAGTAAATTCTCTTGACAAAAGAAATCGACACACTCACAGAAATCCTTGCCCTCTTTCCTACTCTAATCAAACACAAGCCTTGGTTCTCTACACACAAGAGCCAATCAACAAGAACTTTAAAGTTGGAAAAACGACCTAACAGAGGAGAAACAATTATCCTAAATAGAAGAGCAACGCTGAAACTGTTTTGACTCATGAATGAAAACAGGATTCGAAGTGATGACATAAAGGTGGTAGAATTCGCCCATAAACGGCACACTGACAGCATATTTCTACACCTCACATCTCAAACAGTAAAGAAACTCCTGCTCCTGATGGCGGAGGAACTTCAAAAGATGGGTTACCTTCTCCGAGAAACAATGGCGGAATAGAAAGGACATGATTCACACAATACAAAGCAAGCTGTGAGTTACAGGCCTTACAAGTCCAGGGAACAAGGAGGGATAGGTCTGACTATGCCCGCAAAAGAACAACCTCGAGAGAAATTAACAACTAAACAAACACTGGGCAAGGGAGATTGATTGAGAGACATAGAGAGAAACTCAACTCGCAAACGGGCTGGTCCGAGTCATAGGTTAACCTGCAATGAAAAAAACAGGGAAAACCCAAGCCCAGCGCAAATAACAACAGGGCAACAAAAGAACGCCAACAAAGACTCAAAAGGTGGGAATGGATTTCATCAGTATTGGCTCGTTATACTAGGAAATAGCAACCAACAACATCCTCTACTAGTTCCAAAAGACCATTACCCAAAGGTAATATCGCACAACAAAGACTCACCATTGGATCATGGCACACTAGAGGCCATACTCACCTCACGCAGGCTGGAGAGATTAACATAGGCTAATTTGACCTTCTAAGCCTACAAGAAACATGGTTACAACTCTCTCCAAGTATAGATGGCTTTGAGACCTTACTTTCCCCGGCACACAAAGGAACGAAAGGTCCCCCGTCTTCTGGCCTTCTAACAGCTGTCCGTATTGGAGGAAGTTTGCAAATAGACCACAACCTGGTATCATCTTCTGTCATCCAAGCTACTCTCTTGGAATAGGACAAAAACCAGAGGTCACTTATGAGTACAAAAAGCGACCTCATTTTATTACTTAATTTCTATTTGAGCCCTATGGTGCATTCCACCAGAGATTTCATAAACAGCGTAGAAACAATACTAACGGAAGCAACAACCACACACAGTGTGGATCACATTTTGATATGTGGTGACCTAAACGCTATTTGTCCGGACTCTGGAGAAAAAAAACAAGTTACTGTAATCAAATCTAACCACAGTGTACAAGCGCGGACAAGAGGCTGAGCATGGTTTGATCTTATGGACTCTCATGACCTGTACAATCGTAACTCACTAGACAAAGCTTCACTGCCAGTCTCAACCTGGGAAAGTGATGGTCACAAGAGCACCATTGATTACATTTTCACCTCTAAAGAACTGTACTCACTTATGGAGTCATTCGAGGTGATCAAAACCACCGGAAGTGACCACAACTTATTAACAGCAACATGCTCTTCATTCAGAGATACACATACCACTATGCCGTACTAAGTCGAAGCTAACTTACAAAGGACCAGGTTGAAGCTGACAAAAGAAGCAATCATTTTCATCACAACTGCTTATAACCAAAAAACTGGCTGGATACTGAAGACCTGAGAACAGAAAACTTGGAGTACCGCCCGTTCCTTGTATCTTATTTACATCCCAGGCCAACAAGGACCAGCCCGAAAAATCCACACCTTCATAAATATAACAAGGAATTAAGGAGAAGAAAAGCAAACTCGAGAAAAGCCTGAAGACATGCTCAAACACACCATACCTGAGAGAATGTAGCTTTTGCTCTAGAACAAAAAAAAATTACAAATCTTTGTTAAAAACTTATCGGTGGAAACTATACCACATGATGCAGAGACAATGCTACGAGCTGTCTGTAGCAAAACTCCAAAGTCTTTTGGTCTATAATCAAAAGTATAACAACATCCACAGATACAGCTATACAAAATTGTGTCAGCAAGGAAAAGTGGTTGTCGCACTATACCAACCTGTTCAAATAGCAAACACCTAGAGAACCTGAAGAGCCAACCCACATTCCTTGTGACTAGACTATAACATACAACAAAACAATAATTCTGAAAAAGATAAAGATGCTGAAAAATTCCAGAGCCCCGGGCCCAGACGGAATCTCCAACATTCACCTAAAATGTGAAGCGCAATGTTGCCTAATATGGTTAACCCGACACATCAGCAGAAGACTGCCTACATGCATTTTTGACCTCCACCCTGTACACATGCAGCATGCACACCCTTACTGTAGGCACCCACATTCCTCCATGCTTCTTCCACCCAAAAGGGAGACAACCTGTATGTCACTGCCTCCAATGTGCACCATCTAGTTATTAAAATGATGGCAGTCATCACAATGCCTGCTCAATGTCCGCAGACCCATCAATAACACTTTCCCTCCTTTGCTCCACCACAGGCTCTCATTCAGACCTTGGTGATGAAGACACTGGCACCACACCTGCCAATAAGGCGAGGCCCAAAGTACCACCACACCAACCCTCCACCTCTGCTGGACAAAACAAACCCCCACAGCAGCCAAAATCTACGGGCACAACACAGGCCAGGGCACTGATAATCACCAAGGCAAGCACCACGGTACCACCAGCAACAGACATCCATCAACTGGTGCCCACTGAAGGGACTGTGTCTGCAGGAAGCAGCACGATTGGGGAGACTGCTGCCATTGCAGCTAGCTCGGATAGTGATGTGGAGGATGCTGATGTTGTAGTATGTCCCCCTACTGCCCACCCTCATTCCCCCTACCTGTCCCCATGTAGCCAGCATGATGATGGCACACAGGGGCAATCCCCTGATGGCTCATGGCCAGCCACTCCATGCCCAGTGGAAGATGTGCAGGAGGGGAGCAGCACTATCGACACGCCACTGGCATTATCCATTGGCCAAAAAAAACAAGAGTCGCTGGACCAAATCATCACATGCCAACACCAACTGTCCTCACTACTGACTCAGCATGTGGCCGAATGTGGAGGTGCAAGGGCGGAAATGCACCAATGTCAGATACTGTGAAGGCAGCCATTCAATCCTCCACCAAGGATATCTGTGCAGAACTCGCCGCGGTGCGGCACATGCTCTCGGAGATTGTTCATACAATGAGGGACATGCGTCCTCATGAACAGTCAAGTACCTCCTCCGCTGCCAGTTCGACCCCAAGCAGCCCTCTACGCAGATCGGGCAGGAACCTGCGGAGGTCAGGCAGGGGTGCCCCGGGGGCCGGGAGAGGGGGCTGCCAATAGAGACCGCACAGTGGAACAATCCCACATTATGCACGTCACCACAGGCATCCACACACTTTTGCGGGGAGTTGACGGGGGGAGGGGGGAGTGGGTGTGTTGGGGAGTTGAGGGGGGAGGGGTGTGTTAATTCAAATCACATTTTCAATACACTTTTTGCTTGTGCACAAATCACATGTGTGGACATTACTCATTGCGTATGTGTGCTTTATTGGTGAACAGCCCACAGTGTGCATGTCCCAGACACACACAGTGCCCCAAGTGCCATCTCCATGTGACACACACCATCCGTGTGTGCTAGAAGCATTGGTTAATGAGAGTTTGACGCATGGCACGTCCCTCCTGTGCATCGCCTCCTCCCTGAGGTGCTGCCCCATCTTCACCTTCCTCATCTTCATTGTCGGGCGGTTGCAGTTCAGCGTCAGGGAGCAGGGGCACATTTCGTCTGATGCACATATTGTGTAGCATTACACATGCCATGACGATCTTCGCCACCTTCTCATGTTGGTACAGGAGTGCCCGACCAGACCTGCTGAGGCAGCGAAACCGTGCCTTCAAGAGGCCAAATGTCTGCTCAATCACCACACGGGTTTGTGTATGTGCACGATTATAGTCCTCCTCCTGCTGGTTCTGTGGGTTCCGGACTGGGGTAAGGAGCCACCTCTTCAAGGGATAGCCTGCATCACCTGTATGTGGGCAACAATGTATGTGTCAGTCATGACATCAGACTTCAAATCATGACGTGCCAGCATGGCATGCATTCATCTCTTACTTTGTACCACATTTACATGCATGAATGGAGTCACACTATGTGACCGGTATATGTGTATTCCTCTAACGGACTGTTTTGCAGGCCATCAACCAGTGTATGCAGGGGGGTCCAGTGCCTTGTGAGTGCCCATCCACTGTGTTAGTCCATAGCGGTTGTTTTGGTGATCTGGCAGATGTCCAGTGATATCAATGCTCTCATCATGGCAACATTGCTGTCAGCCTCATGATGACCTCACTGAGCACTACAAATGTTGTTATGCAATTTCTTTTGGCCTCTGTGTCTGTGTAGTGATGTATTGATGTTTATGTCCGTCATGTGCCTCCTTTGTGTGCAGTTATGGGGGACTGGCCTTTCAGTTGATCGTGTTTGGTGCTGTGTATTGGCTGAAGTCATTGCATGTAGGTGCATTTCTTTGAGGTGGATGCGGTCTGATTCTGTACAGTGCACTTGCCGATGGTTGTGTCATGGGTGGGACACACCTTCATTCACATGGTAGGGCTGCTTACATCGGGCATTATGTGTTCAGGTGTCATCTAAAGTTTGGGCTGCTTCAGGGTATGAGCTGGCCAGGTAAAGTATGCATCTCCCCCCCCCTTCAACCAGATAAAGTATGCATCTCTCCCTCCCCACTTTCAGCCAGGTAAAGTATGCATTGGTATGTAAATCACCTACCCACTTCACATTTCCATGGCCATGACATGAGACTCACCGAGTAGCCAGGATCTTGGCCCTGCATGTCGCTCCATGTAGCGTGGTATTGTGGAGTTACGCTGGACCATTGTATCATGGGATGATCCGGGGAATTGGGCACAACAATGTGTGATGATCCTGTTGGAGTCACATACCATTTGCACATTGAGTGGAATAGCTTACAGTTGCGGTAAGCTACCTCAATGGCATGTGGGACCACCAATTCCACATGGGTGCAGTCGATGGCACCAATGCAACCAGGTATGCCAGCGAGTGTATGGAAACCCACTTTGGTGTTTGCGATCTCCTGGGCAGACCGTGGTAAGGAAATGTGGTCATCTGTGTGCTTGAGGAGGGCATTGAGCACTTGGATCAACGTACGTGAGAATAATGCTTGTGAAATGCCATGCAAGTGCCCCACTGTGTGCTGGTAGGTGCCTGTGGCCAGGAAGTGGAGCACAGACACTACCTTCAGTAGGGGGGGGGGGGGTGGCGGTGGGTGTTTCAATCATGCTGACAATGTCGTTGTGTATCATGTCCACGATGGTGGTGATGGTGTCCCGGTCCACACGGTACAAGGTGTGGATCTGCTCAGCAGTGAGGTTGAATGGACTGGCTCTGATGCGTGGGATTGGGGGCTGCCTGCGTGGTGGCATTGGCTGTGCTTGTGGGGCTTGCTGGCCCTGCCTTGCTCTCCTTCTCCTCCTGCGTCTCCTCTGTGCTGCCTGTTGTTGTTGTTGTTGTAGCACTTGCATTGCAATCAGGTCTTCCAGCCCCAACATTGCTAGTCCTATTGGAATCATTGTAGAGTGTGTCTGGGTATGGGACGGGGTGGGGTGTGCTCTTTTTGTACTTGGTGAGTCTGTATTGCCTCCACCTGTGCTGATTGTGTGCACCTGTGGCAGCTGGGAACACTGCACATGGCCATTTACGGTTGGTCCCCGATGGCGGTATTTGCACCATGGCGGTAAGGTACTTTTCGGCCTTTGCAAGGGCATTAAGAGCATGTCCGCTTGACTCGTGATGTTCCCCAATTTGCACCATGCCGCTATTTCCGGCAAGGGGCGTCGCGTGCCCGCGCCCTTGGTGCTGTTAGCGGCACCGTTAACTACGGTGCCGCTAATTGCACTTACTCGGATCGTAATCGGACCTAGTGGTAAGCGATGCCGGTAATCCTTTACCGGCATCGTTTTTCACTTACCGCCAGGGTCGTAATGAGAGCCAATGACAATAGTTCGGAGCAGGACAAACCAAACTCTAAGCAGAATCAATGTGGCCCCAGTAGAAACCTTGGTTCATTATCCAGAGCAAAGGAGAATTACAGGGACTCAACCGCACTGATACATGATAAACAACAGTCTCCAGCACCAGCAATTAGCAATTTGAAACTGTGCCAAGGCAAGCACCAAACAGAGAACATGGTCAAGTCAAATAAGTCCCTAACAAAATGGATAACCATTTTTGAAAAAGAATCTTTGAACCATGAGAAGCCAGGGCCCCTAAGGGGCGACAGAACAGAGCTTCAAGAGGAACTAGATGACAATACGATTGACTTATCTAATATCAGTGTTTACTCCATAGAAAACTCAGAATCAGAAATTCCTCTTCCAATAGTGAAAAAGAGAAAGGTGTCATTTGCTGATGATGAACACCCGCCACAAGCGTCAAGGAAGACTCGAACAATAGATCACAACGCATAATCAACAGTGCATCAAAAAAAAGAAAATTTTGAAAAATGCCATGACCATAACCAAATTAGTCCAGAAAGGAGAATGCTGTGCAGACTGTCAGGCCAGAAGTTGAACAAAGGCATGTTTAACAGGGAAAGAAAACACAGTGAACATCTTCTGGCGAGTCCAAGAAGAGAACCAACCCACAGATCATCTGGCTCTAAGTCCTACGAAGACAAGCCAAACAGCGTAAGAAAACGAGGCGCAAACCATTCAATCAGCAAGAGAACGAGAGAGAAATCCAAGCACTATCATGTCCAGAGAAACACTTCCTACACTAACGGCGATCAAAGTCCGGAAGTAAATTCTCTTGACAAAAGAAATCGACACACTCACAGAAATCCTTGCCCTCTTTCCTACTCTAATCAAACACAAGCCTTGGTTCTCTACACACAAGAGCCAATCAACAAGAACTTTAAAGTTGGAAAAACGACCTAACAGAGGAGAAACAATTATCCTAAATAGAAGAGCAACGCTGAAACTGTTTTGACTCATGAATGAAAACAGGATTCGAAGTGATGACATAAAGGTGGTAGAATTCGCCCATAAACGGCACACTGACAGCATATTTCTACACCTCACATCTCAAACAGTAAAGAAACTCCTGCTCCTGATGGCGGAGGAACTTCAAAAGATGGGTTACCTTCTCCGAGAAACAATGGCGGAATAGAAAGGACATGATTCACACAATACAAAGCAAGCTGTGAGTTACAGGCCTTACAAGTCCAGGGAACAAGGAGGGATAGGTCTGACTATGCCCGCAAAAGAACAACCTCGAGAGAAATTAACAACTAAACAAACACTGGGCAAGGGAGATTGATTGAGAGACATAGAGAGAAACTCAACTCGCAAACGGGCTGGTCCGAGTCATAGGTTAACCTGCAATGAAAAAAACAGGGAAAACCCAAGCCCAGCGCAAATAACAACAGGGCAACAAAAGAACGCCAACAAAGACTCAAAAGGTGGGAATGGATTTCATCAGTATTGGCTCGTTATACTAGGAAATAGCAACCAACAACATCCTCTACTAGTTCCAAAAGACCATTACCCAAAGGTAATATCGCACAACAAAGACTCACCATTGGATCATGGCACACTAGAGGCCATACTCACCTCACGCAGGCTGGAGAGATTAACATAGGCTAATTTGACCTTCTAAGCCTACAAGAAACATGGTTACAACTCTCTCCAAGTATAGATGGCTTTGAGACCTTACTTTCCCCGGCACACAAAGGAACGAAAGGTCCCCCGTCTTCTGGCCTTCTAACAGCTGTCCGTATTGGAGGAAGTTTGCAAATAGACCACAACCTGGTATCATCTTCTGTCATCCAAGCTACTCTCTTGGAATAGGACAAAAACCAGAGGTCACTTATGAGTACAAAAAGCGACCTCATTTTATTACTTAATTTCTATTTGAGCCCTATGGTGCATTCCACCAGAGATTTCATAAACAGCGTAGAAACAATACTAACGGAAGCAACAACCACACACAGTGTGGATCACATTTTGATATGTGGTGACCTAAACGCTATTTGTCCGGACTCTGGAGAAAAAAAACAAGTTACTGTAATCAAATCTAACCACAGTGTACAAGCGCGGACAAGAGGCTGAGCATGGTTTGATCTTATGGACTCTCATGACCTGTACAATCGTAACTCACTAGACAAAGCTTCACTGCCAGTCTCAACCTGGGAAAGTGATGGTCACAAGAGCACCATTGATTACATTTTCACCTCTAAAGAACTGTACTCACTTATGGAGTCATTCGAGGTGATCAAAACCACCGGAAGTGACCACAACTTATTAACAGCAACATGCTCTTCATTCAGAGATACACATACCACTATGCCGTACTAAGTCGAAGCTAACTTACAAAGGACCAGGTTGAAGCTGACAAAAGAAGCAATCATTTTCATCACAACTGCTTATAACCAAAAAACTGGCTGGATACTGAAGACCTGAGAACAGAAAACTTGGAGTACCGCCCGTTCCTTGTATCTTATTTACATCCCAGGCCAACAAGGACCAGCCCGAAAAATCCACACCTTCATAAATATAACAAGGAATTAAGGAGAAGAAAAGCAAACTCGAGAAAAGCCTGAAGACATGCTCAAACACACCATACCTGAGAGAATGTAGCTTTTGCTCTAGAACAAAAAAAAATTACAAATCTTTGTTAAAAACTTATCGGTGGAAACTATACCACATGATGCAGAGACAATGCTACGAGCTGTCTGTAGCAAAACTCCAAAGTCTTTTGGTCTATAATCAAAAGTATAACAACATCCACAGATACAGCTATACAAAATTGTGTCAGCAAGGAAAAGTGGTTGTCGCACTATACCAACCTGTTCAAATAGCAAACACCTAGAGAACCTGAAGAGCCAACCCACATTCCTTGTGACTAGACTATAACATACAACAAAACAATAATTCTGAAAAAGATAAAGATGCTGAAAAATTCCAGAGCCCCGGGCCCAGACGGAATCTCCAACATTCACCTAAAATGTGAAGCGCAATGTTGCCTAATATGGTTAACCCGACACATCAGCAGAAGACTGCCTACATGCATTTTTGACCTCCACCCTGTACACATGCAGCATGCACACCCTTACTGTAGGCACCCACATTCCTCCATGCTTCTTCCACCCAAAAGGGAGACAACCTGTATGTCACTGCCTCCAATGTGCACCATCTAGTTATTAAAATGATGGCAGTCATCACAATGCCTGCTCAATGTCCGCAGACCCATCAATAACACTTTCCCTCCTTTGCTCCACCACAGGCTCTCATTCAGACCTTGGTGATGAAGACACTGGCACCACACCTGCCAATAAGGCGAGGCCCAAAGTACCACCACACCAACCCTCCACCTCTGCTGGACAAAACAAACCCCCACAGCAGCCAAAATCTACGGGCACAACACAGGCCAGGGCACTGATAATCACCAAGGCAAGCACCACGGTACCACCAGCAACAGACATCCATCAACTGGTGCCCACTGAAGGGACTGTGTCTGCAGGAAGCAGCACGATTGGGGAGACTGCTGCCATTGCAGCTAGCTCGGATAGTGATGTGGAGGATGCTGATGTTGTAGTATGTCCCCCTACTGCCCACCCTCATTCCCCCTACCTGTCCCCATGTAGCCAGCATGATGATGGCACACAGGGGCAATCCCCTGATGGCTCATGGCCAGCCACTCCATGCCCAGTGGAAGATGTGCAGGAGGGGAGCAGCACTATCGACACGCCACTGGCATTATCCATTGGCCAAAAAAAACAAGAGTCGCTGGACCAAATCATCACATGCCAACACCAACTGTCCTCACTACTGACTCAGCATGTGGCCGAATGTGGAGGTGCAAGGGCGGAAATGCACCAATGTCAGATACTGTGAAGGCAGCCATTCAATCCTCCACCAAGGATATCTGTGCAGAACTCGCCGCGGTGCGGCACATGCTCTCGGAGATTGTTCATACAATGAGGGACATGCGTCCTCATGAACAGTCAAGTACCTCCTCCGCTGCCAGTTCGACCCCAAGCAGCCCTCTACGCAGATCGGGCAGGAACCTGCGGAGGTCAGGCAGGGGTGCCCCGGGGGCCGGGAGAGGGGGCTGCCAATAGAGACCGCACAGTGGAACAATCCCACATTATGCACGTCACCACAGGCATCCACACACTTTTGCGGGGAGTTGACGGGGGGAGGGGGGAGTGGGTGTGTTGGGGAGTTGAGGGGGGAGGGGTGTGTTAATTCAAATCACATTTTCAATACACTTTTTGCTTGTGCACAAATCACATGTGTGGACATTACTCATTGCGTATGTGTGCTTTATTGGTGAACAGCCCACAGTGTGCATGTCCCAGACACACACAGTGCCCCAAGTGCCATCTCCATGTGACACACACCATCCGTGTGTGCTAGAAGCATTGGTTAATGAGAGTTTGACGCATGGCACGTCCCTCCTGTGCATCGCCTCCTCCCTGAGGTGCTGCCCCATCTTCACCTTCCTCATCTTCATTGTCGGGCGGTTGCAGTTCAGCGTCAGGGAGCAGGGGCACATTTCGTCTGATGCACATATTGTGTAGCATTACACATGCCATGACGATCTTCGCCACCTTCTCATGTTGGTACAGGAGTGCCCGACCAGACCTGCTGAGGCAGCGAAACCGTGCCTTCAAGAGGCCAAATGTCTGCTCAATCACCACACGGGTTTGTGTATGTGCACGATTATAGTCCTCCTCCTGCTGGTTCTGTGGGTTCCGGACTGGGGTAAGGAGCCACCTCTTCAAGGGATAGCCTGCATCACCTGTATGTGGGCAACAATGTATGTGTCAGTCATGACATCAGACTTCAAATCATGACGTGCCAGCATGGCATGCATTCATCTCTTACTTTGTACCACATTTACATGCATGAATGGAGTCACACTATGTGACCGGTATATGTGTATTCCTCTAACGGACTGTTTTGCAGGCCATCAACCAGTGTATGCAGGGGGGTCCAGTGCCTTGTGAGTGCCCATCCACTGTGTTAGTCCATAGCGGTTGTTTTGGTGATCTGGCAGATGTCCAGTGATATCAATGCTCTCATCATGGCAACATTGCTGTCAGCCTCATGATGACCTCACTGAGCACTACAAATGTTGTTATGCAATTTCTTTTGGCCTCTGTGTCTGTGTAGTGATGTATTGATGTTTATGTCCGTCATGTGCCTCCTTTGTGTGCAGTTATGGGGGACTGGCCTTTCAGTTGATCGTGTTTGGTGCTGTGTATTGGCTGAAGTCATTGCATGTAGGTGCATTTCTTTGAGGTGGATGCGGTCTGATTCTGTACAGTGCACTTGCCGATGGTTGTGTCATGGGTGGGACACACCTTCATTCACATGGTAGGGCTGCTTACATCGGGCATTATGTGTTCAGGTGTCATCTAAAGTTTGGGCTGCTTCAGGGTATGAGCTGGCCAGGTAAAGTATGCATCTCCCCCCCCCTTCAACCAGATAAAGTATGCATCTCTCCCTCCCCACTTTCAGCCAGGTAAAGTATGCATTGGTATGTAAATCACCTACCCACTTCACATTTCCATGGCCATGACATGAGACTCACCGAGTAGCCAGGATCTTGGCCCTGCATGTCGCTCCATGTAGCGTGGTATTGTGGAGTTACGCTGGACCATTGTATCATGGGATGATCCGGGGAATTGGGCACAACAATGTGTGATGATCCTGTTGGAGTCACATACCATTTGCACATTGAGTGGAATAGCTTACAGTTGCGGTAAGCTACCTCAATGGCATGTGGGACCACCAATTCCACATGGGTGCAGTCGATGGCACCAATGCAACCAGGTATGCCAGCGAGTGTATGGAAACCCACTTTGGTGTTTGCGATCTCCTGGGCAGACCGTGGTAAGGAAATGTGGTCATCTGTGTGCTTGAGGAGGGCATTGAGCACTTGGATCAACGTACGTGAGAATAATGCTTGTGAAATGCCATGCAAGTGCCCCACTGTGTGCTGGTAGGTGCCTGTGGCCAGGAAGTGGAGCACAGACACTACCTTCAGTAGGGGGGGGGGTGGCGGTGGGTGTTTCAATCATGCTGACAATGTCGTTGTGTATCATGTCCACGATGGTGGTGATGGTGTCCCGGTCCACACGGTACAAGGTGTGGATCTGCTCAGCAGTGAGGTTGAATGGACTGGCTCTGATGCGTGGGATTGGGGGCTGCCTGCGTGGTGGCATTGGCTGTGCTTGTGGGGCTTGCTGGCCCTGCCTTGCTCTCCTTCTCCTCCTGCGTCTCCTCTGTGCTGCCTGTTGTTGTTGTTGTTGTTGTTGTTGTTGTAGCACTTGCATTGCAATCAGGTCTTCCAGCCCCAACATTGCTAGTCCTATTGGAATCATTGTAGAGTGTGTCTGGGTATGGGACGGGGTGGGGTGTGCTCTTTTTGTACTTGGTGAGTCTGTATTGCCTCCACCTGTGCTGATTGTGTGCACCTGTGGCAGCTGGGAACACTGCACATGGCCATTTACGGTTGGTCCCCGATGGCGGTATTTGCACCATGGCGGTAAGGTACTTTTCGGCCTTTGCAAGGGCATTAAGAGCATGTCCGCTTGACTCGTGATGTTCCCCAATTTGCGCCATGCCGCTATTTCCGGCAAGGGGCGTCGCGTGCCCGCGCCCTTGGTGCTGTTAGCAGCACCGTTAACTACGGTGCCGCTAATTGCACTTACTCGGATCGTAATCGGACCTAGTGGTAAGCGATGCCGGTAATCCTTTACCGGCATTGTTTTTCACTTACCGCCAGGGTCGTAATGAGAGCCAATGACAATAGTTCGGAGCAGGACAAACCAAACTCTAAGCAGAATCAAACTGGCCCCAGTAGAAACCTTGGTTCATTATCCAGAGCAAAGGAGAATTACAGGGACTCAACCGCACTGATACATGATAAACAACAGTCTCCAGCACCAGCAATTAGCAATTTGAAACTGTGCCAAGGCAAGCACCAAACAGAGAACATGGTCAAGTCAAATAAGTCCCTAAAAATGGATAACCATTTTTGAAAAAGAATCTTTGAACCATGAGAAGCCAGGGCCCCTAAGGGGCGACAGAACAGAGCTTCAAGAGGAACTAGATGACAATACGATTGACTTATCTAATATCAGTGTTTACTCCATAGAAAACTCAGAATCAGAAATTCCTCTTCCAATAGTGAAAAAGAGAAAGGTGTCATTTGCTGATGATGAACACCCGCCACAAGCGTCAAGGAAGACTCGAACAATAGATCACAACGCATAATCAACAGTGCATCAAAAAAAAGAAAATTTTGAAAAATGCCATGACCATAACCAAATTAGTCCAGAAAGGAGAATGCTGTGCAGACTGTCAGGCCAGAAGTTGAACAAAGGCATGTTTAACAGGGAAAGAAAACACAGTGAACATCTTCTGGCGAGTCCAAGAAGAGAACCAACCCACAGATCATCTGGCTCTAAGTCCTACGAAGACAAGCCAAACAGCGTAAGAAAACGAGGCGCAAACCATTCAATCAGCAAGAGAACGAGAGAGAAATCCAAGCACTATCATGTCCAGAGAAACACTTCCTACACTAACGGCGATCAAAGTCCGGAAGTAAATTCTCTTGACAAAAGAAATCGACACACTCACAGAAATCCTTGCCCTTTTTCCTACTCTAATCAAACACAAGCCTTGGTTCTCTACACACAAGAGCCAATCAACAAGAACTTTAAAGTTGGAAAAACGACCTAACAGAGGAGAAACAATTATCCTAAATAGAAGAGCAACGCTGAAACTGTTTTGACTCATGAATGAAAACAGGATTCGAAGTGATGACATAAAGGTGGTAGAATTCGCCCATAAACGGCACACTGACAGCATATTTCTACACCTCACATCTCAAACAGTAAAGAAACTCCTGCTCCTGATGGCGGAGGAACTTCAAAAGATGGGTTACCTTCTCTGAGAAACAATGGCGGAATAGAAAGGACATGATTCACACAATACAAAGCAAGCTGTGAGTTACAGGCCTTACAAGTCCAGGGAACAAGGAGGGATAGGTCTGACTATGCCCGCAAAAGAACAACCTTGAGAGAAATTAACAACTAAACAAACACTGGGCAAGGGAGATTGATTGAGAGACATAGAGAGAAACTCAACTCGCAAACGGGCTGGTCCGAGTCATAGGTTAACCTGCAATGAAAAAAACAGGGAAAACCCAAGCCCAGCGCAAATAACAACAGGGCAACAAAAGAACGCCAACAAAGACTCAAAAGGTGGGAATGGATTTCATCAGTATTGGCTCGTTATACTAGGAAATAGCAACCAACAACATCCTCTACTAGTTCCAAAAGACCATTACCCAAAGGTAATATCGCACAACAAAGACTCACCATTGGATCATGGCACACTAGAGGCCATACTCACCTCACGCAGGCTGGAGAGATTAACATAGGCTAATTTGACCTTCTAAGCCTACAAGAAACATGGTTACAACTCTCTCCAAGTATAGATGGCTTTGAGACCTTACTTTCCCCGGCACACAAAGGAACGAAAGGTCCCCCGTCTTCTGGCCTTCTAACAGCTGCCCGTATTGGAGGAAGTTTGCAAATAGACCACAACCTGGTATCATCTTCTGTCATCCAAGCTACTCTCTTGGAATAGGACAAAAACCAGAGGTCACTTATGAGTACAAAAAGCGACCTCATTTTATTACTTAATTTCTATTTGAGCCCTATGGTGCATTCCACCAGAGATTTCATAAACAGCGTAGAAACAATACTAACGGAAGCAACAACCACACACAGTGTGGATCACATTTTGATATGTGGTGACCTAAACGCTATTTGTCCAGACTCTGGAGAAAAAAAACAAGTTACTGTAATCAAATCTAACCACAGTGTACAAGCGCGGACAAGAGGCTGAGCATGGTTTGATCTTATGGACTCTCATGACCTGTACAATCGTAACTCACTAGACAAAGCTTCACTGCCAGTCTCAACCTGGGAAAGTGATGGTCACAAGAGCACCATTGATTACATTTTCGCCTCTAAAGAACTGTACTCACTTATGGAGTCATTCGAGGTGATCAAAACCACCGGAAGTGACCACAACTTATTAACAGCAACATGCTCTTCATTCAGAGATACACATACCACTATGCCGTACTAAGTCGAAGCTAACTTACAAAGGACCAGGTTGAAGCTGACAAAAGAAGCAATCATTTTCATCACAACTGCTTATAACCAAAAAACTGGCTGGATACTGAAGACCTGAGAACAGAAAACTTGGAGTACCGCCCGTTCCTTGTATCTTATTTACATCCCAGGCCAACAAGGACCAGCCCGAAAAATCCACACCTTCATAAATATAACAAGGAATTAAGGAGAAGAAAAGCAAACTCGAGAAAAGCCTGAAGACATGCTCAAACACACCATACCTGAGAGAATGTAGCTTTTGCTCTAGAACAAAAAAAAATTACAAATCTTTGTTAAAAACTTATCGGTGGAAACTATACCACATGATGCAGAGACAATGCTACGAGCTGTCTGTAGCAAAACTCCAAAGTCTTTTGGTCTATAATCAAAAGTATAACAACATCCACAGATACAGCTATACAAAATTGTGTCAGCAAGGAAAAGTGGTTGTCGCACTATACCAACCTGTTCAAATAGCAAACACCTAGAGAACCTGAAGAGCCAACCCACATTCCTTGTGACTAGACTATAACATACAACAAAACAATAATTCTGAAAAAGATAAAGATGCTGAAAAATTCCAGAGCCCCGGGCCCAGACGGAATCTCCAACATTCACCTAAAAGAGAATCCGGAAGGCTGGGCAGTACTGATCACAGAGATCTTCAACAGATGTCTTGCCACAGGAAACATCCCTGGATCCTGGAAAACAGCTAATATAGTCCCAATTTACAAAAGGGCCCAAAGAATGATCCAAAAAAACTATAGACCAATAGCTTTACTTGATGTTATAGGTAAGCTATTTGGGGCCCTGATTTTGGACGACTTCCGGAATTGGCAGGAGGAGGCAAACACAGCAGATCCGTACCAATCTGTCTTTGAAAAGGACCTCAGCACTTCTATCAACATTATACTGATCAGTATCCCAAAGGCAAGAGTGTGGGAAGGCCATCCAACAGTATTCTTAGCCTCTATAGACCTGGTCCAGGCTTTCGACCGCGTGGGCAGAAAAAAACTATGGGACAAATTGGAGAAAACAAGATGCCCACTTTCCATCATGGAACCAATTAAAGCGCTGTATAGCGATACTTCAATAATAGTGCGACTAAACACAGCTGCCTAGCTGTCAAATTCAATAAAGACACCCAGAGGGGTAAAGCAGGTCTGGCCCCTGGCCCCAGCACTGTACAAAGCTTACATGGCCGACATCGTGGACACTGAAAACGACACTCACTCCTTTCACCCCACAATAGGAGAGGCCAAGGTCACAAGTCTCCTCTACGCGGACATCATAATTCTCATGGACCAAACGGCTATTGGCCTTCAGCGCCAACTAGACGGTCTCTCGGCCTATTTAAAGGGAAATGATCTCGATGTTAATACCAACAAAACCAAGATCATGATCATCGATAAAACAAAAAACGCAACAAGAAAGTCACAATGGTTTATAAATTCAGAGAAACTGGCAACGGTGGAAAGCTTCACTTGGGGGTCAAAATCTCCCGAAGTACAATAGAGATTACCATGCAGGAACACCTCTTTGCAAGGACAAAAACACTTGCAGCTTAATCCTCGACTTTAGAAAGACAGTTTTGCAAATTCCCACTCTCATCAGTAAGAAACTTCTTGAAAGCGAAAGCAACACCATCAATAACATAGGGCACAGAGGCAATGCCACAACTCCCGCCCACATTGTGGGTAAAACTCAAAGGCCTATTCTGGTGAGACGTATTGAAACTTCCGACCTCGACTCCCATGGCAGTAATTAGACGGGAGTTGTGTCTGCCATCCATGAAGTCTGTGGTTGAGTGGAACCGCATGCTTTTTCTGGGGGAAATAAAAAGAATACCTCAGCCAATAATTCTTGACATCATCCATAATGAAATGACGAACGTGAAAAACAGGATGATGTCTGGCTGGTTGAAAAGCCAACTCGAACAGGGGTAAAAATTTGGATGCTCACTTTGGGATCTTGAACGAATCCCTGAGTCAAAGACAAATTGAAAATCTGAGATTGGATCGCAACACTAGAAAAAGAAAGTGAGTACAAATCCTCAGCACACCTGAAACTCAACACGCAAAAGGTAGAGAAGGTTAGAAAGTACTTGAAGAAGTTCCCAGATAAATGTCCTGAAGACAAACTAAATCCTATTCTTCTGGAAACAATCAAAGGACAACACCTGCCATTACTGCACGCCCACAAACAACATTGAGACAGTGAGACATCTTCTTTTCCTTTGCCCTGGAACAACAACACTCAGATCTGCCTAACTCCGACCACACAGACTCAAACATCTCACCTTAAATGAAGAAGACTGGTGGAACTGGATGATGAGTTGAGACTCAACATCCTTGACCATAGCAACAGCCAAATTCCTTCAGAGCTTGGACCTAGACGAAAAAGCTAAATCCCCAGTTCTACAGGAAGAAAACACAGAAGACTAAACGCAGAGTCAAAATCACGATACCGTTGTCGCTGCATTTGTAAAAATTGTCTAACCACAATTAAACACAAAAGAAAAAATATATATATATCCTTAACAAAATAATTTGAGAACCAAATTGTCTCCTGGTCACACTGGATGTCCGGACCTTGTACACCTCTATCCAACATGATTTAACCCTTAAGACAATAGAATATACTTTTAAAGACATCTCTGACTCACACTACCAACACAGAAATATACTTGTGGAAATGTTGGAAGCAACACTGCAACATAATAAATATACCTTTCATGAAACATACTATCAACAAACCAAGGGAGTAGCCATGGGTATCAAATATGCACCATCCTTGGCTAACCTTTTCATGGGTCCATTTGAAGACACTGTAGTCTACACAAATCACAGCTACCGAGAGTATGTCTTGATGTGGACTAGATCTATAGACGATATTCTACTGATTTGGAAAGGAAGTCCACACCACTTGGAGAAGCTTATAACGTAATTGGATACCAGAACCTTTGGAATTATATTCACTGGAACTCATGATGAGAAAGATTTGACGATTTATGTATCGGGGTACAAACTACTGAGTTGTACTTATAGAAAACCGACGGAAGTCAATTCAACCCTATATACAACAAGCTGTCACCATTATTCAGTAATCCGGAATATACCTGTTGGTGAATGTATAAGGACAAGAAGAAATTGTGAGGATCAAACCATTTTTTAACAAGAGTGTGATTTGTTACAGAAAAGATTTCACCAGAGGGGATATTCTAAAGCTGGTATATATGAGGCACAAAAAAAGAAAAGGCAAATTACCAGACCAGAAACACTAAAACAGAAAGATAAGAGCCCAGATGTAGGAGAAGTTAAAGTCATGTTCATTACAAAATACTGCTAAACCGTTCCATAATTCGGGATATTCTAAAGAAGCACTGGCATCTCCTATTATTAGATAAAGACCTAGTGAAATATTTGAAAGAGAAACCTATGCTTGTCTTTAAATGAGCAGAATCATTGAAGAATAAACTAAGTCCTTCATTTTTACCAAGTCTTACTACTGAAAGGCCAATGACGTGACTGCAACCCTTGAGACTAGGTTTTCACAGATGAGGAACATGCATGATGTGCATGCAAATACAAATGAATTTACAGACTTCAGTGGAACAACTCTACAAATTAATGACTACATCAATTGTAAAACACCTTTTGTTGTATATGCCTTATTATGTGTTTGCAAAAAGGTATATATTGGCAGCACCATTAGGCCACTGAAAACCCAAATATAGGAACATATGTCCTCTATTAACAGTCAAATCCCTAAACTGCCTCTGGTTCAGCATTGGCAAAGGGATCACCAGATGCATGAAATGAGATTTATAGGATTGAAGAAAATATACTAAGCAAGAGAGAGGGAAATAAAGAGCACCTCTTGAGACAAACTGAGGCAAAAACCATATGTAAATTTTAGCAACAGAGCCCAGCCTTAATGTGGATAATGAGATGAGTTTGTTCCTGTAAAACAGAGCGCCTGTAACGCTCACCTGACTCCCACGGAGACGCTGACCAGGTCTGGACTGCTGTGGCCTCTTCTAAGGTGATGCGCAGAACTCGGAAGACCGTCTGGACAGGACCCCCAAATCTTGCTTGTCTGACTCGCAGGAGAATCCTTCTGCAGATGGAAAAAGGGGATTAACTACCTGCGGAGTAGCGCGTCGGCCTCCCACTTCCCTCTTTCACTCTCCTCAGACCACCTCCGAAATTCCCCGTTAACTCTCACCTTAAGGTTTGAAAGGACGAGCTCTCCATCCTGCTTCTGGTGCAGGGGTGCAATTATATCCAGTTACTTCAATGGTGTTCAGATTGGTGAGGATCCAAGCTTACTTGACTTTCCTGGCAAGGTGCCGTAAGTATACTGTTGTAAAAGTTCAAGAGTTGGCCTCCTTTTCTATTTGCCTTTATATTCAGTAGTCCGTCTCTTATCCCTTTTATCACAGGTGCTGAGTGAAGATTTTGCGTAGAGGAAACAATTCGCCGAAGGTAAACTCAGGTGAGTTTATGATGGATGGTTCCTTTAATGTCCTTATATTCACCCACTAATGCGTGTGTCTTTTTTCCCCATAGGGTCTGGGGTACGGTACTGCTGAAGAAGCGGCGCCGACCCGAGATGAGGAAAGATTCTCCCAACAATGATCAGGTAAGTCGTATGGTGAAAATCTGGCTTTCCTCAATATGTTCCTTTTGCTCACCTTTTGTTCTTCTCTTCCCCCTTAGGCGCAGGTATGCGGCGGATCGTGCAGATGGTCGCTAAGGAGCACAGAGATGCCTCGTGAACAGGTGAGTGGAATGCGGCGCTGCAGCGAGCAATGCGATGCGTCTTTAAAATAAATGTCTTCCCGTAGGATCGCCGGCGTGATGACTCCGGACTCCGGGTAGAAGCAGGTAATGTTCTTCTGTTCACCTTTTCCCTTCTCTTCTTTCCTTTCAGGTGTTCCAGGATGGAGGCGGGCATGGCTGGAGTCAGGATGCAGGAGCAGACACGGTGAGCGTCCAGCTGCTAGGTGCAGAACAACGCGAAGCGTGAGCTGCTGTCTGGGCGTGGCTTAAATAGCCCCCAAAGTAGTTCCAGGTACGTATTCTTCCCCGGTCACGCCCGAGTGGCAAAATAGTCCCACAGGTAAAATAGTCCCTTTCAGGCCTCAAAGAGGTCTGGATCTGGCAGCACGGTCTGCATCAGGTAAGTTCACATAAACACTCCCTTTATGAGCCTGGCGCCTATGGTGCCAGGACTGAGGTCCAAAATGAGCCTGGCGCCAAAGGCGCCAGGACAGTGTCCAAAGGGCCCCTACTAGGGGTTGCTGGCCTTTTCCCCGGGAACATGATGTCTGCTTCCGGGGACGCTGGTCCTGGACTGGTTCTCCGGGAGTAGGCATCATGACAGCGCCTCATGACAAGTTTGCCGGTCTGGAAATAAAGGTGCCGGTAAGCTCACATGTTTGCCTGTCAGATCCACTGTGCCAGCAGTCCCAGTAAGCAAACCCGTCACATAATCACTGGCACCATTAGCAATGGTGCCGGTGCTTCCGTGTCCCCACTCCCATAGAGTCCTATGGGACTCTATGGAAATGGGGATTAACACATTTACCAGCGCCTCACTTCCCGGTCACTGGAACCGTAATGATCCAGTGGCACCGGGAAGTCAGGCACCAGTACATTTTTATAGGTCCGGAGGCAACCCATGGGTAGCACCCGCAGGGTTACCACCGGACCCATAATTAGGCCCAGAGACTCAGAATAGTAAGGAATGTTTGTCTTTAAACAAGTTGGTATCCAGTATGTGACCAAATATAACAAGAGGGATACACTATGAATGCTAATGGCAACATTAGGGATCAAACAAATAGGACTCCACCTATAGAAGCACTACACAATTAATGCGGCTTAATTAGAACGGTTTAATAACACATTTGGCTATTGAATAATATGACACAAGAGGGTAGCACAAATATTGAATACACATTTAAATTAGAAATCCTTCTAATTAACTTCTTCACAAAGGGAAATAAATTCATAAATATGAGGATTTCTAATTTATAAAAATGCCGGGAGAAATATGTGTAATTGGCTGGTATAGGGAGAGAAGCCAAAGAGGCTTTTATTGTGATAATACTAATTGCTTTAGGTGATGCGGCGTGTAATGCAGAGGAGGCGTGGTGGTAATCCACGTGCCAGTATATAAAGAACTCAAAAATGGTGACCACGTCTTAAGAACCGGACGTGATCTTGAGGGGATTGTACTCCGACAATTAAGGCACATAATCATAATGTTCTTCTATTGTATGCCTGAACTAATCCTTTGATGAATGATTTCACTTGAAACTTGGGAACAGCGTAGGAGTAACATACTCATATCGCAAAGTCTTTTCAAATGGTGGGGGCAGTGCTTAAGACCTTAAAGAACGCTATGAGGATTATGGCTAAAGTAATCATATGTTACATGGAATGGTTACTCAGGTAACAATTGAACCTTGAGGACGCGGTTTAATAGAGGGGAGATGAATAAAGCAGTGTTCTCATGTTTGTAGAGTGGATTAGTTAGCTAGAGACTACAGACTAACTAATTTTCCTATACTGTGAGATTATCGCAAGAGTGACAATTCACACCAAAGAGTCTGGAGAAATAGGAGGAGGCGGAGTAAAGAACGCTATGACATTTTTAGTTAAGGCAATGAAATGCGTTATTGTATTGTAATCCAGGTAATAATTTAACAGAGTGGGATGTGACTCTAAATAATCTAGAATTGTATTGGTAAACTACATGGGATAAATGTAATGATAAAATGGTAGAAAATCATATTGTAATTGGAGTATGGATTGTTTCTATTGTACAAATAGGGAACTAACCCAAGAACGTTAAAAAAATCCATGACATTTGTCTAATGTCCAAGTATGGTGGGTGAGTAAGACACAAGATAATTAATGAAAATCAAATACTGGTATCTTCGAAGATTATATCTGTTATCAAGTGTCAAACATGACAAATGAAATCTGTGTTCTGTGTCTTTTTCATTTTCCCTCGCATCCTTCCTTTTGCCAACCCCTAATTTTCTGTCTATTATTTTAACATGAATAATGTTACCAATGTATATAGAATGATTTAGCTATTGTGATTAAGGACCAGTCTGGTTTGGAAAAAGGCTCAAGGCCAAAACACGTGTTAACCTAAGGACATTCTATTTACCATACTCATATATATGCAGGGCAGTGCATGTATATATCAATAAATATGCCAGGAAAAAATCTGAAAATACTCTGTTAATTTCAATGTATCTTTTGTCCTAGCACAATTTGAGGAATACTAAGCTGCAGATCAAAATGTTGTCAATGTACTATATGAAAGTACTTTCCATTTGTACATTGCCTAGATCCATCTGGAGGATGCTATTGAATATGGGAGGTGAGATGTGGGAGCCAAGTATGTTTCCACTTCCGGTTTCTATATAGAAAGGAAGTCCGGTCCTGTGGCTCTATGTGAAGTGGTATAGACAAGAAAGCATTCTTCAAGTCTATTACAGTGAAGTGGGTAGCTTCCGTAGGAATGCTACATAAAATTGTTGCTGAATTTGGAACTAAAGCAAATTCTGCCTCTGCAATCTGATTTAAGGGCTGCAAGCCCTGTATGAAATGCCATGAACCCGTGTTGCCTTTTTCACAGGGGACACTGTGGTTGGTATTGCACTGTGACTCTGATGGTACCAGAATGCCCTGTTTCACTAATGCTGAAATGGTCTCATAGATGCCCTCATCTGCCTCTCTTGACAAGGGATACTGTTTTGCCCTTGGTAGAATTGCTCCTGGTTTAAGCTTTATCTTTACTGCCCCTATCCCTTTCAGTAGCCTCACGTCATAGGGACTTTCTGCAACAAAGCCATTCTCTGTGGTACTTCCTTGTAGTGTATTTTCACCCAAAATGTGAGACTAAAAATAATATACTGAGGAAACAAAAAAGAAGATCACGGCAGACACAGAAAATGGATAATAGGAATGCACGTATATTTATGTATGGCAATAGTCACTAATCACAAACCAGCAATCAGTACTCTCTGTCGGGCTGAGAGTTCCTGTGTCCGTGGAAGCTGCTGAACCCCCGACAATCTCCCTGAAGTGTAATTCTCAGAACCAGAAATACAACTCAGCTCTATTAACTACACCCCTAAGGGAAAGGGGGAAGTGGATAACATGAAAACACCAGGCTGACTGCGTCAAGACTAACCGAAACTGATCCTGCAGAGAATACAAGAAAACAGATGCAAATCCTCTCATTACTTACTCAACTTCAATGATTAGAATTGACTTTAAATCCATAACTAATAAGTTAAGAATCATACCTGGTTCTTCTCCTAAAACTTCTTAGAGAAGTTTACAGAAGTAGCTGAAAATCTTTCTTACTTGAGTCTCTTGAAATTTACAGCAACTTCTTATTCATGGCAAACCTGAGAAGTCTTGCTCTTGCCTTTTCAAAGTTGACAAATTGTTCCAGTAAGATTGTCTTTAGTAATGTCTTTGTTTTATTCTTTTCTTAAGTTCCAAACTATTTACAAAACAATTGAGTACGTAGATTCTTAAAGAAACGTGCGCAAAGATGCACACGCGCTGAAGAACAAACGCGCTGAAATCACACGCGCTGAAGAGTCCACGGGTTGAGGCGCACCCGCGCTGAAGAATACCCACGCCAAAATCACACGTGGTGAAAAGTCCACGTGTTGAGGCGCACCCGCGCTGAAGAATACCTGCGCTAAAATCAGATGCGCTGAAAAGTCCACGTGTTGAAGCGCACCCGCGGTGAAGAATACCCATGCTAAAATCACACACGCTGAAAAGTCCACGTGTTGAAGGGCACCCGTGCAGAAAAACACATGCGCTAAAATCCCACACGCTGAAGAGTCCACGCACTGCAGAATTAATGCGCTAAAACACACGCGCTTGAAAACACACGCACAGCAGAGTTCACGTGCAGAAGGATTCTCATGCTAGGAAACACACACGCTGGTAAACACACGCGCAGCAGAGTTCTCGTGCGGACAAGTGCTCGCGCCGAGGAATTCTCACAGTAGGAATCTCACGCGCATAACACACTGGTGCTTTTTATGTACACGCGCAGACGAATTCTCGCGCTAAGAAACACACGTGCTGGTTACACACGAGCAGTGGAGTTCTCACGCAGACAAGTTCTCGCGCCAAGGAATTCTCGCGATAGAAAGCTCACGCACATAACACACGTTAAACCTCACGCTTACTTTCAAACGAACACCAAAGTTCACGCACTTAAACAATTCAAAGTTAAAGGCTGCAAGAAAACATTTTACGAATTCTCTCTCAAACGACTTCAAGATGAAGGCAAAGCAGCAGAATTAAAATCTCAAAAGATAGTCACTTATCTCCAAAATGATTTCTAAATATCTCCAGGTTTTCCTGTCTTCAGATCACTTTCCTGGTATAAAAAAGATCTTCTACTGACACCCTCTAGAGAGTAGCCGCTCAACTGCTACCGCCTGAAGGATAAAATCCACCAGGCCTAAGACTAAAACAGGAGCAGCCACTACACACGTCCTCTCAGCTGGGTGTTAGATGATGAAAGGCAAAGAGTGACAGTTTAGAATGTTCATTGTTGTTCTGCAGGATTCTCTAGCCAGAGCAGTCACTGAGAAATTCCATCTTGCCTTGGGTCAGAATCAGGATTCTGTATTAAGAAGTTAAGGCCAAAGCAACTACAATAGAAAACTTCCCACCCACATAAGGCCAATCTAAAAGGGATAATAATAATAATAATAAAGAGATAAAGGAAAAGAAACCTAACACTCTCTAGCAATTAGTGCTTTAGCAAACCCAACCCTCCCAGCTTCTCTCTAGCAATGCTCTACTGAACACCATAGCACTGAGAGCTCCCTCGCAGCATCCCAGAACCCTAGCTCTCAGCCAGCTCTCCGTCTGAACTGAAAAACCACTGTTATGCATAGTAGCGTTTGATTTACATTTTACATTTTACATGCATAGAATGCAGTCCATGGCAACCAGCATTTTCGACTACTTATGTGCGTGCATATTTCCACATAACCGTGTACTGTACTGGGGCACGGTGACATTTTCATGTATAATATTCTAAGAACAGCAAGGATATTGTTAACATTCATGTGTTTTCGCATCGAGACAGAAAGGCTCTCTCCAGAACGAAAACAAAACAAAGCAGTCAAGGCTATATCTAACAGTATGCAAAGAGGCAGATTTGTTATGTAAACATCTACAAACACTGTGTTCGGCTGAGAACACATTTGCCTTTCGCGCTCGGCAAAAAACTAATTCATAATGAACAAAAAACCTGATCACATTTTTGCACTTCGAAACGCAGAATGTTTGCTACAAAAATAACAAGCTATACATATCTTTCTACATGGCTATCAGCAATTATCGATCCATAATAACTCAAAACAAACTATAGTGCTAAACATAGCTTATACTAAATGGATGAATGGATGAATGTATTAGCCCACACTAACTTATGATAGAAAAATGCAGATTAATAAACGGCCCTTTTTAGCATGTGCTTAGCCATTCTAGGATAGTAATACTAGACAGTAGTGTGGACATCAGGCAATGATATCAGACAAGTAACATGACAGGTGTCAGTCAAAACATGGCTATAAAGACCAAGTAGTGTAGCTAGATGCTAAGGCATACTAAGGCATACTAAGACATTGCAATAGTGATATTGGGACAGTAATGCCATTGAAAAAGCATAGTGACACTCTATTAGTAGTGTCCTATTGAGAGAACATAAACCACTGGCAATTTACCATGATACATAGCATGGAAACTAAGCAAGCTATGAAGCATTCTATACATAGGCAGCATCCTAAATTGATACCTACAAAATCTGCAATGGTGACAAAACCTGAAAACATTGCTCCAAATGATAGATGTACAGATTGCTATGTATCCACCTGGTGCTCATTGTGAAAACTGTCAAGCATGTGTATTTTTAATCAAGCAGGTCTACTCAAAAAGAAAACATAATGTAACAAATCATTGCATAGCAGGTATAGCATGTAAGATGGACATGGGCAACAGTTTTCTGTGATGGTCATTATTATTTTCCACAGTCATTAGCAGACCAAGGGGGTCATTAAAGTGAGGCGGTAAGGGGTTAACGGCGCCGGTAAAGGTGCCGGAGCCGTCAACCCCTTACCGCCTCACTACGAGTTCTGCTCACGGGACCCGCTAAGGCCGCCTGGTAACCAGGCGCCCTTAGCGGGTCCTGCGAGCAGACCAGGGTGCTAACAACAGGCCCATTATTAATGAGCCCGTTGTTAGCACCCTCCCCATTTCCATTGAGCCCTATGGGGGCTCGAATGGGAATGAGGATGTACTGGGTCCGGGTTCCTTGAATGAGGAAATACCAGGCCCTCCAAGGTTGGAATGGCCCAGTAATTCCTCATTTAAGGAATCCGGACCCGGTACCTGGTAAGGAAGTAGCCATGCCACTATTAGCGGCATGGTTACCTCCTACAGTGTAATGACCCCCCAAGTGCAACATATATCTGCTGACCAATGGTCTCCCATGGACCTGATAATTTCTGTGGCAAAACTGTGCATATTCTCACATTTGCACAACCCAAACATGGGCATAGTTTCAGTGTCAATTAGGAAGCCTCACTGACCTAGGCTCTACAAGTTCATTCATGGGATTCAAATCATCTGTCCCCTGCCCCCTCTGCATTCCAGCAAACGTCTTTGGGCAGAAAGGAGCTCACAAATCATGGTTTTCTTGTGGGTGCCACACTATTCCCATTGCTGCAGCACTTTCCTGACAACAAGGATCAATATTTCTATTCTCTCAATGAAAACACTGGGGTACATATTAGGCATGTATTTCTCTATCCCCTAACCCCTCCCTCAACCCATTTCCATAGGTGTAGAGGCAAAGGAAAATATTTGAAATGTGTAGCATGGATCCAAATTCTTCTCTTGCTGTCTATGCGAACAGCTTACATAACGGACATATGATAACATTTCCCATTTTGAAACAATGAAGGGAAAACATCTCAATTTTCAGGAATTTTATACAAGGCAAATCTTTCACTCTGGGATACAGGCGAGCTTCGTCCTGTGTACTTCTCAAAGCGGAGCGGTTATCATGTTCGGACTCTAAGGCATTCAAGCATTCCACAGAACAGCTGTACTCGGCAACATCGCTTGCACAGATGTTCAGTTGTCAGACCAGTCTGTATGCGTAGTCCAGTCTGGATCAGTAGGTCAGTCTTCCTGAATCAGATGCATCTTGAAGCCAAGAAGAAAAAATGCAGTATCAGCGATTGCATATCGTAAAGCTGTTTTCAAACAAGGCAAAGCCATTCATCACTGAATTGCATAAACACTGCCCTTCACAATTCATACAAGGTGAAACCTGTTATAGTCTCTGTCAGAGACAGCAATGCTAGGATGTCAGTGTCAGGCTATTCCAATTCAATGTGTACTAGTTCAGGAATTGCAAAGGTGTGTCATAATTCAGGCTGGTGTGACATGTTGTTTCTGTTACTAAAACATCAACTGTGTAAGGCAGCATGGTTAAGTTTTGACCCATAACCATGCCTTCACTTTCTTTGCATTATGCAACAGCAGTAGCTGCTGATCTAAGACATTCAGGTAGCACATAACCAACAGGACCCAATGTAAAGGAAAAATATCGCCATGGACTATCTTTCTCACCATGTTCTTAGACCAGCACTGCCAAAACACATCCATTCCCATATACAGACACAACACATTTTCACATAATTCAAAATCTTCAAGACTGCCCAAAATGTCTGTGTGACAAAAGCATTCTCGTTCTGCGAGTAAGCATCCCATGGCAATGCTGATGCAACACGTAGGGCCTCATAATAAGCATGGTGGTCCAGGAACTACAGTACCTGTAAGCATGCCAGTACCGTAGGTCCCGGACCGCCATACTATGAGCTATGCTCGCGGGCACCTGTTAGCCTGCCAGGTCTGGCCTGGTGGGCAGAGTGGAACCCGCGAGTGCAGCATTTCAGATGCACCGGGACAGTCATTGACACTGCTGGTGCATCCAACGTCCCCATTCCCATTGAGCCCTATTGGGCTCAAAAGGGAATGGGGACTGACAGGCACCGGCAACCGGCAATGCATGCACGGCTACCACCAGGGTTATAATGAGACCCATATTCTCTCTGGAGAAATTCTCATACCCTCCTTCAACAAGAGCTACCCTACATAGGCGTCCTCAGGTTGACAAGACTGGTACTCATTTAAAGAAACTTTCTGACTTGCATTTGCAAGATCCTTCAGTAAACTAATAGTGCCATTCTGGCATACCTCATGACAGTCTGTTGTAACTAGTAACAATGTGCAATATTGTGGCAACTCTTATCTATCAACCTGTACTCTAAGCACTCTACAAATTTCAATGCATCAATCACAGAAAAGTAAGCTCCTTGAGCAGAAGTCATAGTCAATTTGTCCTCTAAATAAATTTCAAAACGGTAGGGCAAAACATTGTCACCCTTTCTAAAAGCTGGCAACATTGTGCTGTTACAATTGCTGCCATATATTTCCTCAATATCACCTTTCCTCACCAAATCAAAAGACAATGCTAAATACTGTGTTGAAGCTTTTCTCTGCGAGGATACTGCCAAGTGTACACAATCAGAACTGCAATGAATCACTGTGTACAATTCTCTCAACACATTCACTCGCAATAGGTTTTCATCACAATGGGATGCCAGCAAGTGGCATTTATCTGTAAAGGAACCAACAGTAATGGGTACTGGCTGTGACATAGGGCATATTTCTGGTGTGCATGCAAACCCTACTTGCACTGAAAGGGAATATCTGGAACCATTGAGCTGTCAATGGAACATTCTTGTGACATGCTATCTATCACAACTGAGTCTGCCCTAGGTAACTTCTTTTCCTCGGTCACCCCTGTAACCACATTCTTTTGCACTGACTGGTGCACTGATTCTGGGACCACTTCCCAGTTGTCTAACATACTTCTCAGTCTCTCCCGTATTACTCTTAGTCCACTAAGGTACAGAGTCATAAATACATTTTCTAACCCTGTGGGTTTTTCTCAACAAACAAATTTTCTCCACATGTGTGAGGTATTCTAACTGCAGGTGTCTTTAAACAAAACGTTTCTTTAGACTGGCAAAATCTGTGTGCATATTTTTCAAAACAAAACAAACAAACTTAGAGAAAGCTCACCTAATAACAAAGGGAGTTAACGTTATCTCCCATTAAACTCCAACTTGATTTCGGTGCCTGGTGATCTTCATTCAAAAAATACAAACAGCATTACAGCTGCAACCAACGCGGTTTAAAACACTCGCCAGAAATTATCTTGGCCAACAAGTCGATCAGAAGTAGCAGCTGCTGCAAGGCACCTTCGTCCTACTTGGCAAGCAGGGATCCTCTGGTACCGGAGTCCAAATGAGTCCTCAATTATCCTTCGAAGAACCCACATTGGGCGCCATTTGTGAGACAAAAAATACTATACTGAGGAAATAAAAAAGAAGATCATGTCAGACACAGAAAATGGATAATAAGAATGCATGTTTATTTATGCATGGCAATAGTCACTAATCACTAACAAGCAATCAGCACTCTCTAGCAATGAGTGCTTTAGCAAACCCAACCCTCCCAGCTTCTCTCTAGCAATGCTCTACTAGACGCCATAGCACTGAAAGCTCCTTCCCAGCATCCCTAAACCCTTGCTCTCAGCCAGCTCTCCATCTGAACTGAAAAGGCGCTGTTATACATAATAGCATTTGATGAACATTTCACATTTTATATGCTTAGAATGCAGTCCGTGGCAACCAGCATTTTCGACTACCTACGTGCGTGCATATTTCCACATAACAATGTACTGTACTGGGACACAGTGACATGTTCTCGTATAATATTCTAAGAACAGCAAGCAAATCGTTATTATTCTTGTCTTTTCGCATTGAGAGAGAAAGGTTCTCTGCAGAACGAAAACAAAGCAACGCAGTCAACAGTCTGCCAAGAGACATTTTTGTTTTGAAAACATCTACACACACTGTGTTCGGCTCCAAACACATTTGCCTTTCATGCTCAGCAAAAATCTCATTCATAGTGGACAAAAAACCTGATCACATGTTAGTGCTTTGAAACACAGAATGTGCGCTATACAAAATACCCAGCTAAACATATCTTTCTACATAGCTATCACCAAATACTGATTCATAATAGCTCAAAACAAACTATAGTGCTAAACATAGCTTATACTAAATGGATGAATGGCTGAATGGATGAAAGGATTAGCCCACGCTAATTTATCATAGAAAAATGCAGATTAACAAAAATATAATGCTAATGTCAAACACTATCTTGTGATCTGACTTATTGTCCTAAAACAGTTCTTTATCTGTCACGTCAACCTGTACCCTTCCCCATACTGCAATCACTGTCCTCCAGAATCATCCTGTGTCATCTGACCCATGCAATATTATCCTGTCTACCCCCACTATTATCGCCTCAAGTTCCATTGGGACCACTTTCCCTTAAGGCTTGTCTAATGGAACTTCTGACCTGAATATATATTCGTTGGGTAATCACCATAGCATTTCCTGAATCCCTGGAAGCATGCTATCAATACCTGCACTCCATATTGGAACAGTTCAATGTCTGCTGGCTCCCTCCTCTGTACCATTTGTCCACAATATGCCTAAATAATCTCCCTCACATTCATGTAATGAATCCTTTGTGTTGAACATACTATCCCCTGGTATATAAACAAGATGGTCATATTGAGCTTACTCATGTCTCTTCCCATTATGTTCACCTGTGTCTGTCGGTAATATAATAGTGGAAAAGCTAAGTCATGCTCCCCTATAGAGAATGAACATGTATCTGTGAAAGGAACCACATCCGTCGCCCTGTGCATTCAGTGAATTGCCTGAAATTGGGTAGCTCCCTTACCTGATACAGAATCTAGTTGCCTCCATGTCCACAAGAAAGAAAAAAGTCTTGCACCTATGGTCACCCCTATACGTGGTTCCTCTGATGGATTGGGTGTAACCAATAGCATTGAACACATCAGGTCTGTCTGTGGGCTGTTCTATTGTGGGTATAATGACATCCCTGTCCCAATGAATGGGTTGCCCCCCACAACAGTCACCAACCCTAACTTCAGAATGGGAATCGATCCTATGGAGTCTACGTGTGTCAGTGTCCCAGCGTCCTGCTGAGCTGCTTGTGGTGGCTGCATGTGTCTCTGCATCTGCTGTGCAGGTGATGCTGGTGGGTATGGCTGAATGGGTCCCTGCATTTATGGTGCCTGTGTCATAGGCTGATATGCTTGCATGTATGCTTCTTGGGTCTGTGCCTGTCTCTGTGTTTGGACTTGGGCATGGTAGTCAGTCTGTTGTGCCTGGTTTGTGCATTGGTGCAGCATTCCATCATTCTGTTGCATCCCACCCCTGCTTCTACACACTTGAGAAATGTGCCCTATCTGTCCACACACCCAATAATCTGGTGTCCCCCCATGGGTCTCTGGTTGCCCTCTGAAAGCCCTCTGGTCCTTGCTGCATTTGATGTCAATACCCTCTTCCCCTGGGTGCTCCTACTCTCCCTCTAAACCCTTGGTGTATATATCCCCATCCATGAAGCCCCCGCAGTGGGTTGCAGTCTGTTCTGCTTATGCAGCACACCTGCTCCTTCCGCAGTGGTGAACATTGCCCCTTCATTGTATACTTTGATAATTTCTTCTGCACTAACTTCGCTTCCTCCTGTTTTCTGTCTTTGTGCTTTTTTCATGCATTCTCCTGCATTAGCCTACAATAGTGTACCATAGTAAGCTGAATTTCTGACCACGGTTTGGCCTCCATCCCCACTAGTTTCTTAAGCTGCCTTTGCACCTGATCATGTAACCCCTGACACAATATATGATTAAATAACCATGCTGTTTTGTTCCACAGTTCACACGTCTCAAACCTCCATTTCTCTTGAATAGCTTAAATATATTCATGTGGATCCTCATTCTCCCTCATTTTGCATGCCATATTTGTCTTAATGTCTGAGGTATCTGAATACTGCACCTTAGAGCGTGCCACACGGCCACTCGACAATTATTGGATGGCAAACCATTGTGTGCTGTGTTCTGTGCTGTTACTCCAAGGTAACCGTATCTTTCCATACATCGTCTGCAACCTCACTGAGAATTGCTGAAAGCAAACTCTTCATGTCACCCACTTCTAATGTCATCCATGCTGTCAGTCTCTTTAGCTCATATATTCACTTCCCAGCCCCAGCACTCGTAATCAGGTCTTTCTTACCTGATACTCTTTTCACTGTTGGGAACTACATTACCCAAGTTCCCCAGGTCTCTATATCCCGAAACATCAGGCGCTTCAGTGCCGGCACTTCAGGAGACAAGCCAGTCTTCTCCGGTCACGCCTCTGCCTACTTAAGTACTTTCACTTTCCTACTATCTTGATTATGTCATTTTGATCTAGGAAGCAGCACGTTCAGTCTGATTGTAGCAGCTAGTGCTTATTGTTTTGAATTGTGCTAGCTAAGGAAGGCATTTACGGCATTTACTATTTACTGCAACTTATTTGTCCCATGACACGTTTATCTCCTTACAACAGCATTTCCCAGTCATTGTTCATCTCGGATGGTTGCTCGGTTCAGTGGTGGATAACGTGTGTACTTTGCAAGTAATTGATTGTGCCGTGAGAAAAAGCACTTGCAATCAGGTCTTTTTTACCTGATACTCTTTTCACTGTTGGGAACTACATCACCCAAGTTCCCCAGGTCTCTATATCCCAAAACGTCAGGCGCTTCAGGAGCCAAGCCGGTCTTCCCCCGGTCATCGCCACAGCTTGCTGGCTCATTGATCTTCTCTTATAGCACAGCTTCACAACTGGTGCTCCTTGAGTGGTATATTCCTCTGATCAGGTACTCTTTGTCCTCTCAGGGTAACCTGTTATTGTTTATACTTCTAGTCACACAGCTTCACTGCTCCTCAGCCATGTGTCTGGGAAGCACACCATATGCTCCAAGCATCAAGCCTAATAATATAACACCTTTATTGGTTCTATTGCTCTCTCCACTCAACACACATTCTTTGTTTAAACACAGTGTTGAAGTAGCAGACTATGTTGCTGAACATAATCCCGATATCTTTGGTCTTACAGAGAGCTGGCTTAACCCCAAACTACCTACTACAGCCACGCTCTCCACGCCAGAGGACTATGTTCTCTTTATGGCATATCATGCCTTGGGTAAAGCTGGAGGAGTTGCGCTGATGTGCAAATCAAACTTGGATTGTTATGTTATGCCTCACTCCGCCCCCGAAGAATGCAAGTCCCACGTTTCTAAATCTAAAAATCTGCTAATAATAATGGGGGACTTGAATTTTTGGGCTACTGACCCTCTTGGCAAACAGGGTGCTATTCTATTTGATTCCCTCACTTCCACAGGACCTAAGCAATGCATCAATTCTCCTACTCAAAAATGTGGTATATACTTTGGATTGGCTTATCTCCCAGAATCTGGAAATTCATCAATTGAGTGTAGTCTCATGTGCTTGTTCCGACCATGCACTGATTCAAGCTATGATAACGCTCCCTGATCCTCCACCTAAATTAAGTTCTCTGCCTCTCATTCGCAAACTCACTCGCAAACTGAAGAAAATCACTGCTGCTTACTTTTCGCCCCTTTTATCCTCACATCTGCAGCCTCTTGCTAACTATACTGATTCCTCTTCTTTAATAAAACATTTTACCATCTATATTAAGGAGGCCATTGGCCATCGTGCTCCAGTGAAAATGAAAACTATCAGATCTGAAACTAACCAGAATACTTGGTTTTCTGAAGATATCATTGTGGCTAGGCAGGCTAAAATAGCACTTGAAAGAACATGGCGGAAATATCCCAGTGAACATAGTCTTACTGCATATATCCAATCAGTGAAAAAATGCAAACCTCTGATCATATCAGCCAAGGCTACTCTCTATAACAAAATAATCATTAACGCTCAGTCAAATGTATGAGAACTTTTCAAAATCCTTCCAGAATTCCGGGACTCTCCCCCCACCAACAGCGATCTTGTTAAAAACTCTGCTTGGTGCCAAACGGTTCATGATGGCTTCATGTCCAAAATAGCTACCCATAAAGAAAACATCAAGACCACTTTAAGTTCCTGCAACCCTGCCATCTCGGTAAAGACACCTAACATACCAGTAAATAATACTAAAGACATACCACCTTTTTCTTTTAGCCATTATTCTGAGGAACAAGTGCGTAACGTCATTCATGACCTTAAGGCCACCTCTTGTCCTGGAGATGACTGTCCCTGAGTTAAAACTTAAATACAAGACATGATTTCCTTATCCTTTTGGAACTGTTGCATACATTCCTTCTGGAATCTGGGGAAGGGGAATTCACCAAGATCAAAAGGCCTACTGGTTCCCTGGTTCACTAAGTTAATTAATCTATCTTTTGATGAGGGTGTTGTTCCATCTACTCTCAAGGCTGATTGGGTTACACCACTGTTGGAAAAATCCAACCTGGACCCCTGATCACAGATAATTACAGGCCTATAACCAATGTGCCATTCATTCTCAAAATACTAGGCAAATTGGCATGTATTTAGCTCATCTCTCACATTGAAAAACACAACTTCTTTGGCACTGGACAATCGGGATACAGAGCACAGCTTGGAACAGAAACTGCCATGCTTGACCTTCAGACCACCTCGGCTGGCATGGCAGATAAGGGTCATCATGCCTTGCTGATGCTCTTAGACCTCTCTGCAGCCTTTGATCCTGTTGATCACAAACTATTAGTGACCAGGCTCGGAGAGGTTGCCCATTTTACCATCTTAGCATCAAATTGGATTGCCTCTTTCTTGGGTCCTCGCATTGTGCAAGTATGTGTTGGGAATGAACATTCCTCTCCCATGACACAAACGTGCAGTGTTCCCCAGGGCTCCTGTTTATCCCTGCTATTGTTTAAGATCTATATCCGGCCTTTGCTTGACCTATTGAACAGCTTGGGAGTCCAATATACCAACTATGCTGATCATGCGCAAGTCGTCCATCAGCTTAGCGGGCACTATAAACAGGACATTGGTACCCTCAATACCATCTACAATGCCATTTAGAACTTGATGGCCTGTAATTCCATGGTGCTCAAATGCAAAAAGACCGAGCTCATGATTGTCGCCACCAAAGCAGGTCCTAGTAAACTTACATCTGACTACTCCAACTTTTCAATTGCAGGTCACAATATTATTGTCTTTAAGAAGGTCAATACCCTGGGAGTAGTTCTGGACGATTAACTATCTAGGAAGTCTCATGTTTCATACATCCGTTCCACATGCGGTCTTATCACCAGATGCATACACTACATTTGTCCTTTTTTTACTACAGAAAATTGTGCCCTGGCTTCCACTGCTATAATCAATTCCAGGCTTGATTACTGCAACAGTTTACAGGTTGGTACCACCGCTCCCATCATCTGAGCCCTGCAAGTCACTCAGAATAACACGGTTCGAGCTACCTTTGGTCTCTCTCGTCAAACACCTGTTGCAATATCCAGGAAGGACTTAAATTTGCTTCCTATAAAACAGAGAATTTCACATAAAATCCTTACATTTGCCTGTAAATGTTTATCTCACTCAAGTCCTGCATACTTATCTGATCGTGCGAAGCGTAACATTCCCACCAGAAACCTTCGGTCATCCCTGGCACCCACACTCTTTCAACCTAGAGCTAAACTGATACGTTTTGGCGGCACTAATTTTGATGTTCAGGCACCTACTCTCTGGAATTTTCTCCCTGCTTTCCTTCGACTCATCAACAATCTTTCTTCATTCAAAAAAGCCATTAAAACACATCTTTTTAATCTTATTCCTCAATAAGCAGTAACAAGTATTTGCCTCTGTGCTCTTGGTATAACTGTTTGCTGCATCTGTATTTTGTCTTGTCTTTGTTTTCTGTGCGCCCTGAGGCCCACGGGCATGTGGCGCGTTACAAGACTTAAAATAAATAAATAAATAAGCAGTCAACGATGGTAACTTACATCTTAAATTGTTTTTGTCAATCTGCTGCCATGGTATATATTGAGGTCCCCCTCCTCCCTTCTCTAATAGTGGACACTTTGTCAGTCCTATCCCTCCGCTTTGTCTCTCCATGTCTTTGGTGGTGGTAAACGCCCATGTTCTTTCTCCCTTCTTTTGCCCTGGCAGATCTCTAAGCCTCTGGGCATATGCAGTGATGTTGCCTGTGCTGTGTGATATATATTTAGGATGCTGTAGCCATCCCCCTCCATCTTCCCTTAGTCCATTCATGCCTTTGTTGTCTCCCCATACTTTGTCTCTATCTGGGATTGCCCCTTGGGAGCGATAAGAGGGTCTCTCCATTTCGTCATCCTCACTCTCCAATAAATAATCGTCGGACCCTGTCTCCCCATCGGTACTGCCAATGTCCTCTTGAAAGCTAAGCCTCCTCAATACCACGTTTCCCTGCTGCTTTCCTCCTGATTGACCTATACTTCTGCTTTGCCCCCTCATGGAGAGATTAATCTCATCTCTGTCTATCCGTGGAGTAGACCTGCTACTTTTCCAGCTTCTTTCTCGTTCTCTCGTCATTAGTGTCTCCTTTTCCTCGTTGTCACTAAAATGTGCTAAACCCATTTTTACTTGTGCTGCCCCTAGAGTGCATCCCACCTCTTGTTTGCGTTTTCGCTCCCTGATGAGTTGTTTAACTTCTAACTTCCTCTTGTCCTTCTTTATTTGAACCTGCTTTTCCCTCTCTTCTTCTGCCTTTCTTTGTGCTATGTCCTCGAGCTCTCTCTGTCTTCCTGTTTTCCGCTCCACCCGATCTGATGTTTCTACTTTCTGTTTCTCTCTGTGCACGCTTTTGTTCTCTTCGTTCTCTTCCCTTTCCCATCTTTTTACTTCCTCCATTATCTCTGCCCATTCTCTCCCCTCTTCTGTGTTTTTGTTACATGCAACTTCCCTGCTTACGCACCGTGTCTCTCCTGCAAACTTCCTGCCCAATTTAAGCAGTATCTGTCCACCTTCCCTTTCATTCAGGACTATGGGCTCTTGCCCCTTAAGGCTTCCCCTTTTCCCCAGGTCATTCTCCTTTAACCTTGCCTGTATCTTGCTTTGCTCCTTGCACTTGCCGCCTGCACTGTGCGTTCCCTTAGTCACTTGTTCAACCTCGTTTTGTCCCTCCCTCTTACTGTATGCTGAAGGTCCAAAGGTGGGATTAGTGTAACCTGCTGCTGCTTTTAATTCCCTTGCGTGATATAACCCCTGGGTTTCCGCTGCTCTTTTGTTTTCTGTTGGAGGAGGAGGAGGGGGAGCTGAGGGCAATTCGCTCTCTGCTTCTCTCTGGCTAAGCATCCATTGGTGCCATGCTAGGTCCCCTTGATCATCCTAAAACATTTTCCACAACTCTAATATGGCCATCTGTTTGTTTAACTTTTTCCCCTTGTAAGCCTTGTGTATGTACGTGTGTAATTGTTGCTGCACACATTTAGAGAAGCTCCGCTCTTTTGGACAGAGCTTTGCCAATGTGCCCTCTGTGCCGCAAGTCCATTCCATGCTATATTTACAGATTTAGTCCGATATCGCAGGTGAGACTTGCACATATGTTGTAGGGGTTTGTCCCTCATGATTTTACCAGGATACATTATTATCAATACTTACTTGACCTCCAATCAGGGTTTCAACAAATCCACCTTTTGAAATTCACTTAATTTCTTTTACCTCAAAATCAGTTAACAAATACCTCTTATGAACATAAAATCACCACATTAATCTTAGCCACTCTGGCTTGACCAATACCACAGGTGTGCGCCGTTCAGTGCCATTCTGCCGCTCTCCGCCCCAAAGGCTCAACTGACAACTCGTCTCATGCACTTTCCATTCCATGCCCCAAAGGAGCATCCACTGTTTCAAAACTCGATTATTGTTCACAGCCACCTAAAAAGCGTTGCACCTCCCGTGCACCTTAATTAAGTCCTATACAACAACCTGACTGGTGACGTCACCCCTACAGTAATGGAAAAAAGAAAGGAACTATTTGGCACTCTAACTGGCAAGCAACAACCGAATTGAACCTCTACGCCGTGCATAAAGTAATTAACCAACAATATTCCTTCAAACCCGCACGTTAAAACAGCCACGAAACCCCACTCCTGCGACACATTCAACGATGACATATTTCACTTACAACTCAGAGGAATCTTACCACACTCCGGATGTAATGATGAAAAACCAACAACTTCCACTGCCGAATAAATTGTCACAAGACAAAAACAGAAATACAATACCGGAGGATTTCTGCAGCGACGACCACAATAATCCGAGGATACCCACATCCATGCAGGACCTGCAAACATGCTAATTTCAGTACTGTCACAATCAATGATACCCTTTCTTAAACTCCAAGAAAACATGAAAGACAATGGCCCTCATTAGGACTCCGCCGGAAAACCATGGTGCTATTTGCAGCATGGTCGATGCCGGAGTCCGCCATGGCGGAATGGGGAATTACCACCCCATTCCAAGATTGGCGGGCAGTAATTCCCCTGCCACCATGGCCCTTCCCCATTCCCATTTTTGCCCATAGGGCATAATGGGAATGGGGAATGCGGTAAGTTTGGTACCGCAAATTGTGGTACCGTACTTACCTCGAGAGTCCCTTTGCGGGCCCCTACTTTAACGGCTGGTCTAGATCGGGTAAGGCATTAAGGGTTTAATGGCGCCGACACCTTTTACGGCGCCGTTATCCCCTTAACGCCAGGGTCCTAATGAGGGCCAATATCCGCGACCAAGCCACTCTACTAGCCATGATCCATGCCAAAAAAACCTGCACAGAAAACTTCATCACTACTATTGAAAAACATCTAAATATAAAAGCAGAACAATCACACCGCTGGCAGCAAAGACTGTCTGAAATTGTAAGAAGCGACCGACAAGAAAAAGCTAAGCTAACATCAGAAGTACTCTCTCTCCTAAAGGCACATCATCAACAACAAACACTTCGAGAACCCCTCCAAATTACTGACCAACCCATACTAGCTCCCCTGACTCCACATCTCGCACAAGACCTGGCAACCCCGATGCTACCCACTCGACGCTGCCCACCAAAAGAAGCCGTCGAAAACATTTCCATTGTTCAACTGACAACCTCTATTCCCTTGAGCAAGCCCTCCACAGATTCGTATCAGATCTTCTCGCAATCGAAGAAAACATCTGAAAGCAAACCCCAAACTTTGAAAAAACAGAACAAGCAGCAAACGGGATCAAGAGCCTTTCTACGCACCATGAAAAAGCCTTAAGGTCAAAAGGTTCCCCCACAGGGAAATCCACAAAACTTGCCGGCCTCAGACTGTGCCCAAAACCATCAAATGCAAGTGGAACCAATCCCTGGAAACAGCGAAGCAAATACCCTCCCATATGATATTACTCCGATTGACGATGATCTACTCAACTTAACCATCCATGAAGATCCATAAACGGCAGATACAACCACGCCCCAAAATCCCACAACTGCCTCAAGTTTCATAATCATAGATGAATACTGCTCTGAACCTCCTCCTTCGCCACTAAACAGTTATGAAGATATTTCGGACGCATCCTTGAGCGACGTAACCACGGATCAAACATCATCCGTAACATATGATCAAATTTCAAACAACGCACTCGAGTCGTCATCCTACAGCTACATGGAAGATACCTGTACCCTTCTGTCTTTCATTAATCCTCTACAACAAAAACAACTCCACACAATTTGCATCGAAAACATCTTCAATAGACCAGTTCCACTTATTCTAAACTGAACAAACGTGCTATGCCTTTTTTTCGAGTGGTTCCACAACTAGTCCGAATCTCTACAGGAGACATCAAATTGGTAACCTTCAAAGACGACCTCCACCTAGACAAAACCTACATGGAGCTAGTGGAGCCCACAATCCTAGAACTGATACTCGTAATGCGCACCCACCTCAGAAAGTTGGGCTTCAACTGCTGGTCAACTACTGAAAGCAATATAACCAATACATCAGGAAATACAAAAACCAGTCCCCATAATACCCCAAGATCCCAAACAGCATCAGGGGTCATCCAGATCCAACCTCAACAACTGGAACAGCCCACCAGGTGCGACCGACCATTCAGAAGAAACTATGACACAGAAATGTCATACACAGAAAATTCTCCTACCATTAGCTCATAACCATTAACCAAACTTGAACCCACATAGTCTCTGTGCTCGTGGAACACCAGAGGAAATTCTCATCTTTTCAATAACCCTTCACATGAATTTGACAACCACCAAATCATATGCTTACAAGAAACGTGGCACAGTGCAACACCCACCTGCAAGGGATTTCTTACTTTCCTGAACCCAGCAATACTAAAAAACCAAGGGAGACCGGCATCTGGTCTTCTTACTCTGATCAAGATTAATCCACACTGGACTGTACTGAACTCTGAAAATATCAACCCTTGGATACAAATCACAACAATAATGACCACAGGAATACATATAGCGACTCAAGAGAACCTACCTCCCAAAAGAGATGGAACAGTAATCGCAATGCTGAATCTTTACTGGAACCCAGTGGCCATTGCAAATGAAACTTTCATTGATGGGGTATTCTTACTCGCCACCAACCATCAGTCAATTGAAGTCATAATCTGTGGAGATCTAAACATCCACCTATATGATCATGACGGCATCCCCTTAAAGCAAAAGAAACTATCTACACAAGTCAGAAGATGGATGAAAGAAATTACCACTCGTAAACTCATCCTACTCGACCACGCCACTGATAATTCAAACCAATTAATTCCAACATGGTCCAGAGGAAATTGAAGCGCGATAATTGACTACATATTCTTGTCACAACACCTACATGGTCTAGTATCAAAAGTACAAATGGTACTTTCTGACAAATGTGATCACAATCAACTGATCATACATGGCTGCGGCTTACCACGACAACCCAAACCACTTCCACAACGTGCCCTTGAACTGACTAGTACATCAACAAAATTACACATTTCACACCAAGCGATGTCTACATTACCAACTGCCTTTCAGAATGCTACTCTGAAAGCCGAGGACAAACTTAACTATCAATGGATATTATTACCCTTCCAACAACGGGGCCAGCCTCGATCCTTGAAACATCATCAGCATGCATATAACCAAGAAACAGCTGAAAGGAAAAAACTCCTAGCGAAATCACTCCGTCAACTGAACAAAAACAAAACCGTAGAGAACATGACAATAGCAAAACAACTTAAGCAAAAATACTCGAACTGGAGAAAATCCCAAAAGAAACTACTAGATGCAGAGCTCATCCTGAAGAACTACAACTCCCACAATACGAGAGAATTATGGAATCTACTCAACAACAACTCCCAAAATCAATTTAAATTAACGGCCAATATTTCTCAAGAAACCTGGATCCTTCACTTCTCAAACATTTACAAAGCCGGACCAACACAAGAAACTGGCAGAGCTACTCCTAACAAAACAAAATGGCAAGTAAGCGCACACTATGATGACTTCCTCCGGATGATCAAAAATCTAAACGCCTCACAAGCACTAGGACCAGATGGCACTTCCAATGCCATCTTCAAAGAAGATCCTCCCGCATGGACGAAGCTAATGTGAAAACTCATAACCTTGATCAATGACCTCAACCAAATTCCAAATTCATGGAGGACTGCCACTATTGATCCAATACACAAGCAAGGAGCACGGACTATCCAGCGAATTGCACCCTTTCACCCTCCTCGATCCTCTTGGAAAACTGTTTTTGTCTATCCTTCTAAAACAACTAACTACTTGGGCAACAGAGACTGGCAGATTCTGTGCCAGACAAACTAGCTTTTCTAGAAACATCGGAACCAACATCAACCTCATATTGATAAACCTAATCAAATATGAGGCCATCAAATCTCACACCACCGTACATACTGCTTTCATAGATCTACACATGGCTTTTGACGCCATATCCAGAGACAAACTTTGGTCAAAATTGAAAGCATGGAAATGCCCAACAAACATTCTGTAGCCATTCAACCTATCGAAAGAAGGTGAAACCACAAATTCAATCGCCACAGAAAATGGCCTAAAACAAGGATGCCCACTTCCCGCAACCTTATACAATCTTTTTACTGCCGACATTGAAAAGCACATAATGAGCAACCTAGCGAATCCGCAAAAGAAAAATTCCACCCCAGTTCCAATTATGCTATATGCCGATGACATCATCCTCCTTGATAAGACCGCATCAGGACTCCAAACGGCTTTGACATCACTGAGCAGATACATGGCCACAAATGAACTGGCTATTAACACCGCAAAAACCAAGACAGTGACGCTAGCCAAGATCCCATTCAAGAAAGGAAAACATGCCACATTTATCCCCGATGGGATCCAACTAGAAAATGTTACCTCCTTCAAATACCTTGGTGTTCAGATAAACCAGTCCAAATCAGAAGAACAATGGCTAGACAAAATTGAACAGAAATCACAATCACTAGCACAACAAGGTTTTCTGATACACCAAAAAAATGGAAAATGTTCTTTTAAGCCAATCATAGCATACTATAGGCAACATTTCATCCCCATTGTCACTCAAGGCACAGAAGCTATGCTCAACGCAAAATCAATAAATTGGATGAAGTACGAGGCAATCTTCTGGAGCAAAATTTTACATCTGCCACTGTCATTCCCGATGCCAAGAATGAGATACGAGATGGCAACTCAATGACTCGCCTCTATTGTACTGTGGAAGCAACTGGACATTTTTCGCAAATTGCTCACTGACAAGAAAATCCCAGCTATACAAATCCTGAGGCATCACCCAAACACCTTTAACAACACAGTCCTCCAAAAATGGAAACAGAACCTCCAACAAGAGATGGCCAATGAGGACATATCAGAAGAACTCTTAACGCTGCGTCCGCAACATGCCAACATCAAACTCTTACGCAACGACTGGATAAAAACCACACAAATCAAAAACACTTACCAACAGAACCTCCAGTGTACGATAGATATTCGAAAAATGCACAAACTACCCAAATATCTTGTACTGTTTCCAGATCCGTCCATCAGAACAACCTTCCTCAGAATACGTCTGAACACGTTACCTACAAGATCAAATCTCACCACTGCTAGACAGATACCCTTCGAGGACCAACATTGCCGATTTTGCAATGTTCAAACAACACCTGAAACCTTATTCCACCTTGTAATGGAATGCCTGCTACTTTCGTCTCAACAGAAACAATTCGGTGCCTTGTTTTAACTCTCAGTGCAGCAAATGGACACAGAAGAAAGATGGTCTACCTTTCTTAGTGGACAAAACAACAAATACATCTACACAATTACCTTATTTCTTTGAACCATCTTGGAACTCAACAAAAGAACTGACTGAGACGTTTTAGCTCTAATCTCTCTCAAGTATCCTCTCACATAATAATATAAATAAACTACATTTTTTTTTAAAAAAGGAGCAAGTGGCACAATAAGAACTTCATCAGACCAGAAGGGTGTGATTGTATGTACATTGGTCAGATTAAAGGCCAGAAACAACATAGTGCAATAATTCAAACAAACAGCTATTACCAAAGCCAAAACAGAATTGCACTAAACCAAGTTGAAAAGAACAAACGTTGCCAAAGCCAAGAGGGGGCTATTTAGAATCCCAGTGTTTGTAAAATATGTTGCCCATATACAAAGAAGGTCATAAGATTAATTGGCTTTAAAAAACATTGCCAAAGCCAAAGATGTATGAGAGTGGGAGAGAACCATTGTCAGCAGTTGGTTAATGTGGAAGAGGGAAAACAAGAGTGGCAGGAGGGTTACCGTTCCTATAGTAGATACTCAGGAGATGTGGAAGGGGGAAAACAAGATGGCAGCAGGGTTACCGTTCCTATAGTAGATACTCAGGAAGAGTGGAACACAACCTGCATTATGTATGGTAATCACCAGAGTATGATAAACAGCACCAGTGCGTTTCCTGGTTTTCCAGAAGAAATACTTAAACTTGAAGTTGTGAGGCAAGAGACATTGCTAACTTGTTGGAATCTTACCTTTACCACAGAAATACTTGTAGTTCGTGGTTTTTATTCTGTCCTGGCGGCAGAGTACACCAGGCCATAGAACCTTGTAGTAGCAGGACTGGCAGGTGAATGGACCAGGTAGAAGTCTTTGAAGTACTGTGGTGTGGTTATAAGTTTTGAAGAAGAAGTAACAGAACCAATAATATATTTTTGGACTGTTACAGAAGCATCCTGACAAATTAATATTGCTGAAGCAAGTGTTGTGTGAACTGCTGAAGAATTATCTACAATTGTCAGAACAAGTGTTTTGTGAACTGTTTCAGAATTATCCGGATAAAGATCTTTGTGTTGATCCTGATGATCTGTGGAAGTATTCTTGGCTTAGGAGAAGAAGTTGCTGTGAGCTCTTTTGTTACAAGTGAAAAGAGGAAAACCTTGTTGTGCACTTTTGAGAAGAAGTTGCTTTGAGCCCTTTTGTCACAACTAAAAATAGGAAAATCCTGTTGACTACTTTTGAACTGTTGGTTGAATTCACGTTTGAACAAACAGAACTGTATTGGAACGTTTGTTGCCAAGCTGTAACCATAAGAACTGAGTTAAAACTTAAATACAAGACATGATTTCCATATCCTTTTGTAACTGTTGAATACAATCCCTCTGGAATCTGGGGAAGGGGAATTCACCAAGATTAAAGGGAGAAACAGTTATCAAATTGTGAATCTAATTGTTATATTTGATTTTCCATACATAACCTTGTTGGGTTGTTGTATGCACAAGTGTGAGGAACAGAAACCTTTTGGTAGAGTGTTTCTTTTAGTTTATTTTAGGCAGGAAAATCCTTGTCAGGGTAGAGATAGTGAGGTGCTTATCCATCCTTTTGAGTTAATAAAATGACATCATTGGAAGGATGGGCCCAAGAGGTATTGGACTTATGGGAGGATGGGGCGCATCTCCCAGGAGTTTAGGATCAGACAAGCGGCTGCATATAACCCACAATTAGCCCTCACCTCTTACCCACAGCTGTATGCCTTTGTGCCCCTGAATGTCCCTTATGGTGCTCCACCACCTATGGCCCCTGCTGCCCCACAAGTTCCCACAGATGCCTTCCCACACGCCTAATGACACACCACCTTATGCAATACATTCCGCGCAACAAAGTCATGCATTAAGGAGGGTTATTTCCCCATATCAGGTGAGGTAACGGACACACAAGTGTTCTCTTGGGCAATAAAATCAGTTCTATTCACAGAAGAATTACCCACTGAGGTAGATGACAGGGAAGTGCGAGCACCATTATTGTTCTCAACAGCCTTCCGGGTGAGTTTGATGGGAAGAGATGTTTTAAACAAACTAAACATGACAATTTCATTAATGGAGGAAGGTATAGTGTGTTTGTCCCTAGGTATATGTTATGTTATGGCAATGGGACGTGAGGGTGCATCCCGAGGGATACCAGTGCACCCTGACTTGTTTATTTATGAGGCTACAGTATTGATCAATGTAGTGTCAGGTGTGGCTAATAAGCAGTGGAGGGTGAAATCTGAATTTCTGCTCTGACCAGCCCAGCCCCAAGTCCATGAAGCAAGGACGATTATCACGCTGGATTTGGAAGGGGTGGTGTATTCAAAAACAAAATAGTTTTACTAGGGACAGATGCAAAGGGAGGAGAATGGTGCACTGTCCTATGCATTGACCCAACCCAGCCATTGAAGAGGGTATCTGATGGGCAGCTCCTTGAGAACATGGGCAATGATGGAGAAATGATATTTGAATTATGCCTCCTATGTGAAATAATGATTCAACACTGAAGTGTTTTGTGTCCCCTGATGCTAGCAGGGAGTGTCCCACAGTTTGCCCAAGGTGACTTATCACAGGTGCCAGATGGGTTGTGGACAAGCAATCCCCATAATTTTGTCATTTTTTTATTTTTATTTAGTTTGTTACAAACTTTAAAAAAAGAACAAAGAAAAAGAGAAGAAAATAACAAAAACAAAAGAAAAAGAAACCATACCATACATAAAAAAGCATTAATAGATTCTCTAAACGTTGTTACACAATGTAATATTTAACTAGTCCTGTTACTTTCATTTTTTTAGTATTTTCTTTTTTCCTTTTCCATTATTATTTTTTTTCTTTTATTGTTGTGTTCCTCCCGAGGAGTTGCATCAAGTTCCAGCAGTTTCTTGTGTGATTGTTCAAGATACAATGATAGTGCTATTGTTAGATGTTGACATTCGCTACTATGAAATCTTATTCACCACTCTTCACGGCTATAGGTCGCAATTTTCCCAAGCTCTAGCCCTAAGTAGTTTGTTCTTTACTCTCTCAATTCAATGCAATCAAGCACTAAGTGTTTCAATGTCTCATCTTGACCTTTGCAGAATCTGCATGTTAGATCGTCAGTTCCAACTTTCTGTCTTAATCTTTGGATCTCTTTTGTTGGAAAGAGATGCGATCTGAATTTCAAAAAGAATTTTCTTAGACGCTTGCATGGAAATCTTTCGAGATATTTTGGCAAACAATTTAAACTTTTGGCTTCCCTTGGTCGATTTTGCATGTATCTATGTTCAGATTGCTTCTCTATTGTCTCTATCCAATCTTGTTGGAGTAGCTTTTTTTTACTGCATTGGGGTTAGTTGTGAGAATCTTTTCTTCTGTGTTTAGTTGTTTTAAGATGTCTTTGCATTTTAATCTCCACCTCTGTATTGAGGACTCCTTCGCATGATGTTGCCAGTCGATCATTACTTCAGATTGCGGTAAGTCAGCTTCTTCAGTAGTCTTGCTATACAGCGCCATGGTGTTCCACATGATTCTTGAATTCAGTGATGATAGACTCATTTCTTATAGTGTACATGCTGTTTGCAATCCCTGTGGCAGTTGTAAAATTCTATTCAAGAATATGCCTTTGCATCTGGACCAGAGCTCAGTTGCACAACCAGACATGCTTTCAGCCCCGTAGACTAACACTGGGACCGCTCTCCTCTTGTAAAAGTTTAAAACCGGTTTATAAGAGAATTTGCTGTACTTTTTCCTGAATCACAGCCCCTTGGGCTGTTAGTTGCTTGCACTGACTGGCAATCTTTTTTGTCATAGGCTCATCATTTATACTTGAGTTGATGTAAGTACCCAAGTTTCTGCTACATTTTACTTGTTTTAGATGATCGATTCCCAATGTCCATCTGTGCTTTTCATTTTGTTTTGTGTTCCTTTTAGGTTTTTCATCAGGATCTCACACTTGGCTAAATTTATTTCTAGTTCATTATCATCAATGTAGGTCTTCAGGGCATTCAGCTTTCTATTTAGGCCAATAGGTGTCAAATCGAGAAGTACTATATCATCCGCAGACAGTAAACAACTAATGTGCGGGCCGTTTAGTTTTAGAGGGAAAGATTTAACTCCATCTAGTGCACTGTAAGTGATTTCAACTCACTGAACCAGGAAGCAGGCTGTTTTGCAAAGTTAAAAGAATTTGAACAAGATATATATCACACAATTATGAATTTGAACAATATATATATATCACACTATTAATATTTATACAATGATCACCATTGGGGTGATGTCACAACAATCCACAATCTCTTTAATCAGAAGGAGTATGGATGAGAAAAATAATGCAGCACAGAATAATACTTGATATGGGTTCAATCAATGCAATGTCACGTTTTCCCCCTGTACACTACTCAATTCCCCCCAATATGCAGTATACAGAGATGGAAGGAGAGAACACAGATTTCAGGAATAAACACTCAACAAATACAGTTTCAATCCCAATTCCCCCCAGCTGCATAGAGAGAAACAGGAATGATTTCAAAACAAGTCAAATGCTTTTGAATGGGGCTTGTAATGAATAGGAAAAATCACTGAAAAATTGATTTAATTCTCTAAATGGGATTCAAAACTAGTGGGAGCTGATTTGTATAGTTTCAGGCAAACACTAGCAATGATGATTGAATCACTAGCAGATTGGAAACTGAATTCTGAGGTTGTATGCAAAGAATAGCTGTTTTACACGTAATGAAATTGAGCCAAATGAAGGATTTGCAGCAAACTTTTCCATGTGCGAGAAACGCGATTGCGGGAACACTCTAAGGAGTTGGAATGCTGAGGATGTTAGCCTCAATTTGGCACTTAACTTTTGCTTCTGGTATGTACGGTATGGAAGTTACAGAGGTTTTAGTGGAGGTCGATTTTTCTCAGAAAGAGTCAAGATTTACAAATGAAAGATATGCTTTTGAAATTACAAACAGGAATTTCTTTCTTTACACTAGGGAGTCTATGAAGCCACAAGCTACATGACAGCACAGCCACCGATCCAGTGACGCCCCTGGATGGTTTCTACCTGCCGAGACGCTTGTCTTACTTCAGCAAATATATTAGCGCAAAGATGATATTATCACTACAATCAACAAAGGACTATATGGATGAGGGAAAGATTCAGAAAAACAAGAAAGGTTCTACAATGCAATTCTAGATATGATAGAATGGGTTTAGGAATGGATTACTTAAGGATAACAGATTGGCTATTGACAATTATATGCTATGGATACTCACAACTATGGTTTTGGAATAGGCCCATCAGGATCTGGTCAAAGGGTTCTGGACTGGATTTCTGCTAGCCCACCGGACAGGATTCAGGTGCCTGGTTCTGCATTCAGCAGGGCACTCTGGATACTGCACGGCCTCTGGACTGGATCTGATGGGTTGGTTCTGGGTTGCAGCTATCTGGTTACAGCTCTGCTCTACTGGTTTGGATCTCTGGGTTCTGGCAAGAGTTCTTGGCAAGAAAGCAGAATCAGCACAACCAGGCTGTTCAATTTTTGGTGTGCCTCTTGGAAGTCTGGGGGTAAAATCAGGTTTCAAGATTTTAAGGCCAGCTGAGAACGGTTAAGCTTTGGAGTTGGGCCTTCTGCTTTCAGAATTCTGGAGTCTGGGATTTGGGTTTTTCCTGCAGTTGATGGGTGAATCTGTGTATCTCTAGGTCCTAAACTGTCCCTATTTATGTATTTCCCTAAGACTAAGGGGTGGGTAGGCTAAATTATACTAGGCACACCCTCTAGGAATCCTATTGGTTAGGGTCTTTCCCCTCTCCTGATTTGAGAAGGAAATCTACTGTCATAGTGATGCTGTATTTTACAATCCAGGGAGTACTGCCCCTTTGTTTCAGTACAGTAAATCTATTTTTCGCATAAATCAAATTTACAATATCACCAACTTGCTAATAATACATATTTACATCCCAGAGTTAGTAGAGCACGTACTCGTCTGAGTCCCAACTCAGTGAGAGCTTTGGTTCAAAATTGACCGTTTTTCATGCTTTTGGTTGGGTACCCAGTGTCAGATCTGTCCACATTTTTCTCCATACATGTGCATGACATCTGGGCATAATCCTGTGAAACTTCATGTTCCTAGCATTATCACAATTGCTACAACATCAACATTTCTGTAGTCCTGTCTCTGAACATCGCACAGAGTTCAGAGTAGTTTCAAACGGTGAGCAGCATTTTCATATTAACAACCTATAAATTACAGATTTTTACAAGTTTTGCACAGTTCTATATGCGTCTTTTTTGAAAAAGATATTTCCTTGTGATTTAAGATACACAAATCTGTCTGATCCCGCCCGCATGGTTTGCTGGGCCCAGAGCAGTCCAGGGCTCTCTTCCTGCTGGCAGGTGGTTTCTGTTGACGCCTGAATTTGCATTCCCTTTCAGTCCAGGAAGCCTATTGTCTCTCCAAGAGAAGCGGAGCAAAATCCCCTCCTTCTTTCATTAGCATCTAAATAATAGTTCCTGGGCAGAGAGCAAAAGGAAGGCACCCTTTGTTGGAGCAAACTGTGGAATGTGCCTTTGAAGTCCAGTGTGGCTGGCCTCAGTTCACTGTAAAATACTTTGTTCAAAATTGTCTTTTGCTAAACTAAATCTTACATTTTCAACAAGTATACACACAGATCTCTAATTACAGTCTTTTTAAAACATAGAGATTGAATTGTAGCAACCTATATTGCTTTTGATGGCAAGTCTCTTCTTTTCCACAATTTGATCTTAATGTACAAGTTTAAACTGACAGGTTAAGTAAATGACAGTTTTGACACAGGTGAGCGGCAGTACTGCGCCCATATCTGACAGGTTTTTCCAGGTAAGCACCTTTTTGAATGGGGATATTTTTGTGATGAAATGTGCTTCTCCTGACATTGTGCCTATGGGGATTCCTTAGATACGATGATAGTTAACACCCAACAAGGATGTTGGATCTTTTCTGAGGTTTGGGAATCATGATTTTGCAATTTCAACAGCCAAGGAAAAATGGATTTTTAAGCACTTCTGTCATGATCTCTGCTTCCAAAAGATCAGGACTTGCCCGACTCCCTTGGAAGCAGACCCATAACCCCGGTTCCAAGTGCCAGCCAGTCCCAATTGGGACCTTTTCGACCCTGTCCTGGCGCCAGTGGCACCAGGCTCATAAAGATGCCGAGTCCCAGCGCTGGAAGCGGCGGGCTCATAATGCTTGGGTGGACTTACCTGCAGCAGACCATGCTGCTTACTTACCTGCCAGTTGAACCCCTGATCCTCTTCTGTTTGGGAATACTTTTCCTGTTGGGTGGGGCAGGAGCCACTCCCTAGGTTCAGAACACTGGAACTCTTCTGGAAAGCAGGAACTCTTTTCTTACCTAGGCGTGGCTGTGGAAGGAGACACCTAAGCACTACAGGAGGCTATTTAAACCACACCCGATGGATGAATCTTGCTTTGCGTTATTCTGCATTCTCTGCAGCAGAACGCTCATCGTGTCTTCTGCTTCTGATCCTGGGCCTAAGGGAACAAAGGCTTACCATCCTGGAATCCAGTCTTCAGCAGCACCTGTAAAGACAAAGAAAGAACAGGTTAGCACTACGGTCTTCAGTGGCAGCGCATCTCTTACCTGGTCCATCGGCTGTCACCAACGCCTCGCGCTGCATTCCGGCATCTGAAAGACAAAGGCTTACCTACTCTTCGCATGCTCCGGAGGTCTTCGCACTGCATTCCAGCATCTGAAAGACAAAAGCTTACCAGCTCTTCACACGCTCCGGAGGCCTTCGGCGCTGCATCCCGCATCTGAAAGACAAAAGAAGGTGCGTTTAAAGACATTGGGCAACTTTATTACTCACGTGCCATTACTCCTTCCCACGCCGAATCCAGTGGGTATTCCAGCACCCTTCAGCTTCTCTAAAGCTCCGAACTTGTACCTGCAAGATAAAAGGGACAGTTAGTGCGTATCGTGAAGCAGGCTACAAGCGCTTACTTATGTGCTTCCAGGCGCTTCTATTCCTCACGCGGGTTCGATCCTCAACTCTCATCAGCCCGCCATCCGCCATCGCCGGTACCCTGCAAAACAAGAGATATCATTACAAAAGACTTTTAAGACATTTGAAGTGCCCAGTACTTACCGTTCGTGCAGTTAACGACGGACAGCAGTCCTCTGAGGTCAAGAGGCCTGCACCCTTATCCAGTGAAGAAACTGGTTACGGCACCCTGCCCCGCGGCAGATGGAGAGCTCTGCGTTCACTTACCTAAGACATCTTACTCTTCGAGTCAGACATACAGTGCACAGAGGTCCAGCCCAAAGAGCCAACCGTGTGTTACACATCACCTTTGAAGATACGGCATTCACCCAGTCAAGACCGGCGCCTCTGCAGGAATCAGGTGAGCGTTACAACTTCTGGGTTTTCCTGGTAATGCAGCACTGCCTTTTCCGGTAGTTCCATTTCACTCTGTGGGAAGCCCAATGACAGGTTTTGGCAGTGTGGTCTCCTGTTTTACCACTGACATAGGCAAAATGGATTGGCAGCCTATTTTTTCGGTTTCCCTTGTGCACTTGTCAGAGATTTTTAGTGCATAGGGCTTTTTGGCGGCATTCTGTTGTTTCTGATGAAAGTAGCACACAGTGATGTTGCAGGGCACAGCCTAGTGGGTCAGAACATCCCACAAGCCCCCCTTGCACTTTGGCGTTCCTCGTCCACCAATCGGAAGTCGCAAGACTGGGATGATCAGTCTTGTTTCTTTTGGTTCCAAAAATGGCAAAGTTCATCATCTTTTCTTCCATCAGGGGTAGATCGACCAGTTCGCCTCCCCCAGTCCTGATGTGAGCATGGAGCGATATCCAGGGCCCCTTGCATCTTTCCTTCCGGTCCCAGGGTGGTCCTCCTTGGGTTTAGTCTCCATGGTTTCCAATTCTAGGATGACAAAGCAAAAACATATTTGTAGACATTTCCCCACCACTATTGATGTAGTGGGGAGGACACATACATTTTGACAAATCAGGACACATTTTTCTATTTGTAATTTATTGACTGTAGAGATGGACCATTTTATAGTGGGAATTCTAGGGAGCTGGAGTGACCCCCTCTGGGGTTCCAGGAGAATCTTCCAGTCACTGCAGAGTGTGCCTAGGATGGCAACATTTAAGTTGGTTAATATGGACCCACTTATCTTCCCCCTCTGCCAAACTGCCTTTGGGGATGCGGATTTTGTAGGCGACTGGTGAGGTTGTGTCTACAATTTCAAAAGGACCCCTCCAGGTAAAATGTGCGCTGTTTGGCCTGGTTCCTTTGGAAATTGTATAAATAGACCCAGGCTCCTACATGGCATTATTTTCTAGTAGCCTTTAAGTCATAGTAGGTCTTCATGCTGTCTGCAGATCTTTCTAGATTTCGCTGAGCATAGGCAAAAGCATGTTGAAGGTGTTTTCTTAAATTTTCAACCTACTCATGAGTTGTGGAGGCATTGATCAATGTCTGCTCTTGGGTTCTGTAGAGCAGATGCTCGGGAAGCACCATCCTGCATCCAGTCATCATCTCAAACAGTGACATTTTAGTTGCAGATGAAGAGGTAGATCTGATGGCCATTAGGACAAGAGGTAATCGAATATCCCAACTTGGCCCAGAATCTGCCACAAAACTTTTTTAATATGCTCACAATTGTTTTATTGTATCTCTCTACTGCACCACTAGAGGCTTGTCGGTAGGCAATGTGTCATTTCCTTTTGACCCCAAGTATCTCCCACATCTTAGTTATTACTTCGCCAGTAAAGTGCCTACCTCGGTCTGACTCGATCCTTTGGGGTAGTCCAAAACGTGGGAAGATGTGGTTGATGTTCAGGGCAGTTGCTGTTTCTGCCTTGCAGTTTGGGGCCAGGAGACATTCCACCAATTTAGTAAACAAGCATGTCACTGTCAACATGTACTTGTTTCCCCTAGAGGAGCGAATCACGGGCCGATAAAATCGACTTGCAAATCTGACCATGGCAGTGTCATCCCCCTCTTTTGGAAAGGTGGATGGTGTGTGAGGGATGTTGGCCGGAATTGTGCACACACAAGACACCCCTTCAAGTATTGGTCGAGGTCCTGCCCCATGTGTGGCCAGTATGCAACCTCTCTTAAGATTTCAAGTGTTGTATGAAACACCCTATAACTGGATGTGGCCACATCATGGGCTTGACTTAACATCAGGCTTTGGAATGAGGTAGGGACCACCCACTGGTCATGGCCAGCTAGAGATCCACTTACAAACAAACTGTCTTGGATTCGGAACATTTTTGGACATTTCATCAACACTCAGAGGTCCTCTTTCCCTATTCAAATCAGCATCTGAGGTCTCCTTACTCCATTGTGCAGTTGAGAGTTCATTGTGAGCATTTGTCTGGGACCTAGTGATAGCAGTGACCTGGATCTCCCCCATCAGGGACTCGATCTCAAGTAGATCCCCTTGGATGGCTCTGGTTTTGGCAAGCTGATCAGCTAAGTCATTTCCAGTTTTGTCTGGTCCCTCTACTTTCGAATGACCCTTGATCTTTTTCCAGTAGATGGTTATCCCATTCGAGGTGACCAGATCATCAATGTCTTGAATTAATTTCCCATGTTTCAACGGTTTGTTATTAGCACATAGCATGCCTCTGGTTTTCCAGCTAACCAGGTGCTCCACGAACCTGTTGCGTACATAATCTGAGTCAGTGATTATGACCAGTTCATGGAGTTGGTGTTGGACAGCAGTGAGGAAGGCTTGATGCACAGCCATCAACTCTGCCACTTGACTACTTTGGGGACCAATCTTGTACCCAGCAGAGGATTCTGGGGTCTCATTCACCCATGCATTCCCCACGCCGGCCACAAGTTCTTTTTCCCCATTGTTGTCAACATGTTAGGAGCATCCATCCACATAGACAGTGGGCATTCCCTCACACTTGTCTTCTTCAAAGACTTTGTGTGGGGAATTGAGGTATGCCTCCATGTTGTCCTTGATTTTTAGACTTTCGTCCTCGAGACAGTTTTCTCTGGCACAATCATGCAAGTCAGCCAGACCTTGCGCGAGGGGACTCTTCTTGTTTTGGCCATATCTGACCTCCACAGGAAAGCCTTGCTTTGACAGAATCCAGGAAGTAATTCAGAAATTACTCACATTTCCGTCCCGTATTCTGTCACTTTGGAGATATTGCAGAGGCTGGTGTGGAGTCTCCACTATGATGTGTTCCTCCTGTATAAAAGGGCGGTAATACTTCAATGCCCACACCGTTGCCAGGTGTGCCTTCTCACAATCGTTGAATTTTTCCTCCAGAGACGATAAAGTTTTACTCGCATAGGAGATTACTTTATTGACATTGTCGTGCTTTTGGTATAATACTGCAGTCAAGCATATATTAGAGAACCCCGTCTCCAAGAAGAACTCCTTGTTTTTGACAGGGTAAGCTAGGCAAGGTGCTTGTGAGAGGCTTCCTTTGAGTTGTCTTACTGACTCGGCTTGTTCTGGACCCCACTCCCACTTGACCTCCCCCTTCAAAAGATGAATCAGGGGTCTTGTGATCTCTGCGTAGTCCTCAATGAACTTTCTACTGTAATTAGTCAGTCCAAGGCTCCTTAGATCCTGCAGAGTTGTGGGGTCTTTCAATTTCTGGAGTGCTTCCACTTTCTTTTCCTGGGGACAGAGACCCTGAGGAGTAATCTCATGCCCCAAGAAATTGACACAGGTTCCACACCACTGTGCCTTTTGAAAGGAGAGTTTTGCTCCGGCAGCCCTCAACTGTGCAAGAACATAACGGATCTCCGCTATGTGTTCCTCCACAGTTGAGCTTTTGATGAAAACATCATCTACATAAGCCTTTCACCCAGGTCGGGAATGGCCTTATGTAGAAAAATGTAGAATTCATTGCCGGAGTTGATGTATCCGAAGGGAGTCCAGGTCCATGTGTACTGCTGCCCCCCAAAACTGAAGGCCATCTACTGACAGGTACAGTCCAGTATCCATTGGTCAGGTCTATTGCAGTGAATACCTATGACCCATGGATCTGGGCCAGCCTTTGGTCAATGTAGGGAAGAGGCCATCGGAAAGTATGGACCTGTTTGTTGAGCTCCCTAAGGTTGGTGCAGAGTCTCCACTGGCCGTTTGGCTTCAAAATCCCCAGCACCGGATTATTGAAGGTGCTGTACACTGGACGGATTATCCCACGGGACTCAAGGTTCTTAATTATTTCAGTAAGGGACTCCATTGATGCGAGAGGCAAGTGATATTGCTTCACAAACACTGGAGTCATGCCCGGGTCCGTGGGAATTGTTGTTGTGTTGATGTCGATGTGACCACAGTCATGTGAGTCCACCGCAAAGAGATCTTGAAAATCCAAGAAAACTTGTTTCAATTTTTGATTCTGCTCCAGAGTCTCACAGGCATAAGCTAGGTTGACTTGCTCTTCAACCATATGCCTGAAGCCTGGAAAGACTTCTGGCTTTGCTATCTCAGTGGCCTCCTACAGCTGGGTGAAGTCCCTGGTCAGAGTGCTGATTTGGACTAGTGGCTTCAGGTGGGGAAGGCAGTCCTTGCGGACTTGGAAAATCACCTCATCCCTCCTGAAGTCACAGGTCACATGTTCCTTACCATAAGGACAGGAAGTGTACACCAGGAAGTTCCCCCCATGCCAGGTAAAGATCCTGTCTGGTGTTGTGTTGTCATCACTATCACTGTCAAAACAGTCCTTGGGGATTGGTCCTAACAGTTCATTACCTAAATCTATGGAAAAATGTCGGTCATCAACTGCCATTCCAATAACGGTGCCTGCGGCTAGAGTGATACTCTTTAAGTCGCTGTTATCCACCTCTGGTGGAATGGTGTCATGTTCTATATTGACTAGTGGCATTGGGTTTACCCCCAACCCTTGCTGTTGGACATAAGCATTTAGATGAATATAGGCGTCAGGGTTTTTCAATTTCTGTCCTCTTTTAACTTTCACTTCCAGGGAGAATTGTCTGGTCCTTTCTCGGATGTGACTTCCTCTCCAATCTGAATTTCAACTGCATAAGGCAGCAGTTGAGCTGACCTAAATGCTTTCTCTGGGTCATCAAAGCCCATGGGATTATCTGCTAATCGGAACCAAGCTTTGAAGTTTATTAGGTCCAAACTAATGGCAAAGCGATTGAGAATGTCACTGCCTAAGAAAAAGGCAGCAGTGACGTCTCGCACCACCCAACAATTATTAGGCTCTTGTTGCCTACAGAGATTTTGAGCATACACCTGCTTGGCAGGAGATGTTTGGAATTGGGTGTTTCCAGATCCATTTCCCATTTTTCTATCAGTTTAACTGTGGGAATGGCTGGATCTTTTGGGAGTTTGCGGAACATGGCTTCGCTGATGAAGCTCTTACCGTTGTTCACACATACTCGGGCGAGAACAGAGTCCTTCCCTTCATTTAACTGAACTGGGATGAACAACTGCTCTCCAATATGCTGAATATTAGCCAGGCACTGAGCTGATTTCTCATCTTTCTGGACTACAGGAGTGGGAATGTCTGATTGTGAATTTGTGAAGAATTTCAGAGTGTTTCCTTCCAGTGTGGAATACCACCTTAAACTGGAATGAAGGTTGATTTTCAGAAATAGAGAGGACCCCCCATCACCAGTCTGTTGTCCTACTGCTATTACTGTCACATCTGGTATTTGGTTCTACTGGAAGTGAAATTCTACTTGGTCAGATTTTTGTTCAACCATGTGGCAGGTGCCGTTTAAACTAACATGGTTGACACTCTGTTTTAATTTTATCGGTCGGCTAGTCTGGGTCCAGAGGACCTTGTTTACGCAATCTATTAGGGGTGACAACCTTCGCAGGAAGTCATTCCCTAGTAAACAAGGGGTGCCCTCTGGAGTTACAACTATGATCGCCCAATTTTAATGTCCAAATCCGCAGTCCCCTCGATATGAATTTCCTTCCCGCCGAAGTTCTGAAGTTGTCCAGGAAGAGGAGTGAGAGGAATTTGGTAATTCTCCCCCCTTCCCGAATTCAGTTCATCAAAGGCCCTTTTTGACAGAAGGGTAGCTTGGGATCCAGTGTACACCAGTGCCAAAATTGTACCCTGCCCCTGTATTTGTTCCGGGGCATATAATCTTCCCTCCTTCTCCTCAAGGGGGCACAGATAATGTACATTTTTGGACAACTGGTGGGTTAGTTTTCTAGTTTTGGACACTGATAGAGAAGAGATTTGGGAAGAATTCTGTGGGGAGTCTAGGGAATCTGAAAAGAAAAGTTGACAACTAGAGATGGGAGAAGTTTTGGATTTCCAAGGTTCCGGTTCTGGGCGCCCCCCCCCCTTTTTGGAGGCAGTCACCAGGATGGGTTTGAACCAGGGGATTTTCATGCTGTTGGTTCTGGGGTTGGATGATGGGCGGCGCTAGCTCAGTACCCACATCTACCCAGTCTGGATTTGGATCCTTTGGGACCCATTTTTCTTTGGGAGGAGTTCCCCCGTCTTTGAAGGAGAAGATCCTTTTCCCAGGATCCTCTGAGGATCCCTCTCCTTCAAATTGGAAGATTTTTACTTCCTCCCCAAAATGGGTCTGTTTGGGTTCTTTGTTTCTCCTACCCCCCCTCTGCTCCTTGGGTGGCAGACTTTCAGGGGCAGGAGATTTTGGTTCCGGTTCCTGGGTTTTCAGGGGCTTTTCACAAGTGGGTAAGGAAGCTTCCACCAAGGCTTTACACCCCTCTTCCCCTTGTGCCTCCTCCCTGGGAACCCGTGGGTTGTCGGGGTTCTGCCCCGTCATTGCTGTGGGCCCCAGGTCCGGAGTTTGAGGCATTCTGCACCGGCATGCTCATCTGAGGGTTCTGCTGAGCCCTCAGCATGCAACCCAGATCCTGTGCCATGTTTTGGACCTGGCGCTCTAGCTGTGACACCCGCTCAGGTTGATACAGGGTTCTGTTGTCTCCCCTGGGCTGATCCCGGGAAGGGTAGCTTTCCCTTCTCTGAAAATACCCCGGGTTTGGAAAATTTGGGGACCCCTCCACCCTTGGCCTCCCCTCTCCCGGATTAGGTTGTCTGGGCTCAGGAAATTGGGGAAAGAAGGACGGATGGTTTTGGAGTTGAAAGTTTTGCGGGTACCTGGAGAAGAAGTTCTGTCCAGGATTTGGGGAATTTCTGCCCTCCTGGTGGAAGTGTGGAGGGAAGTTTCCCGGGTTAACTGCTGTTTGGCTGGATCCCCCACTTGGGCTGGAGGAGTCCACACATAACCCAGGATGGGTCTGTTGCCCTTGTAGCAGGGACTTAAGTAGTCAGGGGAGTGAGGGGTCCCATTTGTGGGACTACCTCCCTGGCTCCCTGTCTGTGACTGGCCCGAGGGCCTTCTGGGCTTAGGATTATTCTGATTTTGTGCAGGCAGGTTTTAGGCCCCTTTCTCCAAATCTAAAATGGGGGCAAACTTCACTTCTGCCACCTTAGCAGCAGCCGGGGTGTTGGTTGGTTTGGGGCTTTTTGCATTACTTTTATTTTCTATGGGCTTTTGCACCTTATAAATTTGTGTGGCCTGTTCAATGACCCAGTCTAGTGATCTTTTCTCATGAAAATCTCTCACTAACTGGGTCATGATGTACTTGGGAAGAGCGTGGAAAAAAGTATTCACAAATTCTTTGCTGTCCGTGTGCACCCTTTTGGTGGTCTGCGCAAAGGCACGCTTTAATTCCTGCACACATTCTTCTGTGGCCTGATCCTCCCCACATTGCAAACTGTAGTTTGCCTTGCGAGCCTCCTGAGGATTTCTGTGCACTGAAAAATGCTTCAAGATGGCCGCCCTATAGGTGGACCATCTAGAATGATTTTGGTCCTCCAGCCCTACAACGAAGCTGAAGTATTCTGGTGAGAAGGTCCATTTCACATATTGAATACAGCTTTGGCTGTCCTTCAAATGGAAAGTTTCCATCATCTGCTCAAAGAGCTATAAGTGCTCCCAAACAGAATATTTAGCGTTCTTATGATAAGGCGTGATGACGCTCCTTATCACTTTGATCTGTTTTAAGGGGTCCTTAAGCAAGGCCCTTTTTGGCTTATTGGCCTTTTTTGTTTCGGGTAACCCTGGTCCACTCCTCCTCTGACTCAGAGGCACTGCTCCCAGGGGTGCCTGTCTGGTCTTGTGGGCTCTGCTGGATTCTGCAAGCCTGAGAATGGCTGGCAGAATGTGGGGACCTAGTCTCCTGTGTCCTGGGGTGTGCTCAGAGGAGTCTTCTGATTCCTCCTTTCTCCCAGGATTTGATGGGTACCCCCCCACTGTCCTAGCTGGGCAGAGGTTTTCAGGATGCCCTTAGTGGGCCTACTCTCATGGAGCTCCCCACTAAATTTGACAGTGCTTGGGTACCCATACCCTGATGCTCGCCCATCCATTCCTCTATGGGCCCAATATTTTTGATTGGATTGAAATCTGCCATCCCCGTGGCCCTTAGCTCATGTACACCAGTGGACATGGGGGTGGCAGAGTCCAGGGATTGGAAGAGATGAAGGCCTCTGGTACTAGGGTTCCTGAGGTTATGCTCAGGCGTTTCCCTTTCCCAGCAAAGCTCATCTCTGTCAGCCCCTGCTCCCTGTTGCCATGCATGAATCTGAGCTTTCTGTTCCTCAATCAAGGCCTTGCTAGTTTCTATCAGTCTCTCTTGCATGGCTACCTCTCTGTGGAGCTTGTCATTGTTCTCACAGAGAGCCTCATTTTCTCTCTGTGCTTCCTGTGTTGTTTTAGAGTACTGGGCCAGTCTTTGCTGCAGGAGGGTTGCCTTCTGAGTCCTGTCCATACTGGCCTGGTCCTTCCTTGCAAGAACCTCCTCCACCCTCCTGGTGTGCTCTAACAATCTTTCATGCTCTTTTTGAAAGTCACCGAGTCCCTGAAGGGCCAGGTGATTTTCATGTAATTTCTCTTTTAATTGACAGACTTCCTGGCCTAAGGTGTCCCTTTCCTGAGCCAGAGCCTGCCGCTGTGCAGCCAGGCTGTCCCTCTGTCTTTGGAGCGCACCAGTTTTCTGGCGATCTTCATCAAATTCTGCCTGGGTATCCAGGTCTTTCAGGATTAATGTATTACTTTCTTCCTTCTCTCTGTCTAGGTGGCTTTGCAGGTTGACTACCTGTTCTGCGCATGCCCTGTTTTATTTTGATTATGTACTGCCTACTTTCATTTTCTGACTCCTTGCTCCTCTGCAGCCTCTGCTCAGAAGAGTCCAGATCAGTTTGGGCCTTTTCTAATGCCTGCAGTTGCTTGTTTGCCAGATCTTGGCCCTCTGCATATTTGTCCTGTATTGCTCCAATATATAGGTATAGATATGCCGCTATTTTGGCAATCTTGTTTTGCTCTTCCTTAGCCTTAGGGGCCATATGTAATTCACTAAGGGCCATATGTAATGGACCCTGGTCTTGCCATTTGTCTAACCCTGTTGCAGTGATCTGTTCTGTGATTGCCTGCAACCACACATTCTGATCCTGCTCTGTCCATTCACCCCTTACAAATAATGTATGCAATAGGTGTTCTCTAGCCATATTCATCTCTACCACAGTCGCCATTGTGGAAATATTAATTTCCTTCCTGATTTACAGAAGTTTATTTTATTTTTGCAAAACAGACCAATTCCTTAGAGCGTTCCTATTGAGGGGTGCTTTTCACAGTGTAACACAGCGTGGTAGAGATTATGTACCCCACTAGTTAGCACACTGTATTAGACTGTCACAAGTGGTATATCTAATTCAGAAATCCCAGACGAGCCCCCAATCTTGTAAGTGATTTCAACCCGGCACTCTCCTGAGTCAATGCCTAGCGTATGATGCACAGTTGGAACCCTTAATTATATATTTTTCTCTATAAGTTCTTTTATTTGTGAATGATGTACCCTTATATCACGCCCCTCTCTTTGAATCCCCCCGGTCTCACTGAACCAGGAAGCAGGCTGTTTTGCAAAGTTAAAAGATGTATTGCATGATTTTGAACAAGATATATATCACACTTTTTTGAATTTGAACAATATATTTATCACACTATTAATATTTATACAATGATCACCATTGGGTGATGTCACAACAATCAACAATCTTTTTAATCAGAAGGAGTATGGATGAGAATAATAATGCAGCACAGAATAATACTTGATATGGGTTCAATCAATGCAATGTCACTTTTCCCCCGGTACACTACTCAATTCCCCCCAATATGCAGTATAAAGAGATGGAAGGAGAGAACACAGGTTTCAGGAATTAACAGTCAACAAACACAGTTTCAATCCCAATTCCCCACAGCAAGCATAGAGAGAAACAGGAATGATTTCAAAACAAGTCAAATGCTTTTGAATGGGGCTTGTAATGAATGGGAAAAATCACTGAAAAATGGATTTAATTCTCTAAATGGGAATCAAAACTAGTGGGAGCCGCTTTGTATAGTTTCAGGTAAACACTAGCAATGATGATTGAATCACTAGCAGATTGGAAACTGAATTCTGAGGTCGTATGCAAAGAATAGCTGTTTTACATGTGATGAAATTGAGCCAAACGAAGGATTCTCTGCAAACTTTTCTGCGTGAGAGAAACGCGATTGCGGGAAAAATATAAGGAGTTGTTGGAATGCGGTTTTGGGTAAGCTGGAAAGCTGAGGATGTTAGCTTCAATTTGACACAGTTAAATTTCTATTCTAGCATGTACGTTATGGAAGTTACAGAGATTTTAGTAGAGGTCAATTTTTCTCAGAAAGAGCCAAGATTTACAAATGAAAGATAGGCTTTTGAAATTACAAACAGGACTTTCTTTACACTAGGGAGTCTATGAAGCAACAAGCTACACAACAGCACAGCCACCGATCCAGTGACGCCCCTGGATGTTTTCTATCTGCCGAGACGCTTGTCTTTCCTCAGCATATATATTAGCGCAAAGATGATATTATCACTACAATTAACAAAGGACTATATGGATGAGGGAAAGATTCAGAAAAACCAGAAAGGTTCTACAATGCAGTTCTGGATATGATAGAATGGGTTTAGGAGTGGATTATTAAAGGATAAGAGATTGGCCATGGACAATTCTATGCTATAGATACTCACAACTATGGTTTTGGAATAGGCCTGTCAGGATCTGGTCAAAGGGTTCTGGACTGGAATTCTGCTAGCCCACCGGACAGGATTCAGGCGCCCGGTTCTGCACTCAGCATGGCACTCTGGACACTGCACGGCCTCTGGACTGGATCTGACGGGTTGGTTCTGGGTTGCAGCTATCTGGTTACAGCTCTGTTCTACTGGTTTGGATCTCTGGGTTCTGGCAAGAGTTCTTGGCCCTAATGCAGAATTAGCACAGCCAGGCTGTTCAGTTTTTGGTGTGCCCCTTGGAAGTCTGGGAGTAAAATCAGGTTTCAAGATTTTAAGGCCAGCTGAGAAGGGTTCAGCTTTGGAATTGGGCCATCTGCTTTCAGAATTCTGGAGTCTTGGACCTGGGATTTTCCTGCAGAGTGCTTCGCCAGTAAATCAGTTGATGGGTGAATCTGTGTGTCTATAGGTCCTAAACTGTCCCTATTTATGTATTTCCCAAGACTAAGGGGTGGGTAGGCTAAATTATACTAGGCACACCCTCTAGGAATCCTATTGGTTAGGTTCTTTCCCCTCTCCTGATTTGAGAAGGAAATCTAGTGTCATAGTGATGCTGGATTTTACAATCCAGGGAGTAGCTCCTCTTTGTTTCAGTACAGTAAATCTATTTTTCACATAAATCATATATACAATATCACCAACTTGCTATTAATACATATTTACATCCCAGATTTAGTAGAGCACGTACCCGTCCTAGTCCCAAATCAGTGAGAGCTTCGGTTCAAAATTGACAGTTTTTCGCACTTTTGGTTGGGTAGCCAGTGTCAGATCTATCCACATTTTTCTCTATACATGCACATGACATCTGGGCATAGTCCTGTGAAATTTCATATTCCTAGCATTATCGCAATTGCTACAACATCAAAATTTCAGTAGTCCTGTCTCTGAAGATCGCACATCGAGTTCAGAGTAGTTTCAAACGGTGAGCAGCATTTTCATATTAACAACCTATAAATTACAGATTTTTACAAGTTTTTCACAGTTCTCTATGAGTCTTTTTTCAAAAAGATATTTCCTTGTGATTTAAGATACACAAATCTATCTGATCCCGCCCCCATGGTTTGCTGGGCCCAAAGCAGTCCAGGGCTCTCTTCCTGCTTGCAGGTGGTTTCTGTTAACAACCGAATTTGCATTCCCTTCCAGTCCAAGAAGCCTATTGTCTCTCCCAGAGAAGCAGAGCAAAATCCCCTCCTTCTTTCATTAGCATCTAAATGATAGTTCCTTGGCAGAGAGCAAAAGGAAGGCACCCTTTGTTGGAGCAAACTGTGGAATGTGCCTTTGAAGTCCAGTGTGGCTGGCCTCAGTTCACTGTAAAACACATTGTTCAAAATTGTCTTTTGCTAAACTAAATCTTACATTTTCAACAATTATACACATAGATCTCTAATTACAGTCTTTTTAAAACATAGAGATTGAATTCTAGCAACCTACATTGCTTTTCATGGCAAGTCTATTCTTTTCCGCAATTTGATCTTAATGTACAAGTGTAAACTGACAGTAAGGGCCAGTTTTGACACAGGCGAGCGGCGGTACTGCGTCCATATCTGACAGGTTTTTCCAGGCAAGCAATGTTTTGAATGGGGATATTTTTGTGATGAAATGTGCTTCTCCTGACATTGTGCTTATGGGGATTCCTTAGATAAGATGATAGTTAACACCCAACAAGGATGTTGGATCTTTTCTGAGGTTTGGGAATCATGATTTTGCAATTTCAACAGCCAAGGAAAAACGGATTTTAAAGCCCTTCTGGGTTTTCCTCGCAATGCAGCACTGCCTTTTCCGGTAGTTCCATTTCACTCTGTTGTCAGCCCAATGACAGGTTTTGGCAGTGTAGTCTCCTGTTTCACCAACGACATAGGCAAAATGGATTGGCAGCCTATTTTTCCCGGTTTCCCTTGCGCACTTCTCAGAGAGTTTTAGTGCATGGGGCTTTTTGGCGGCCATTCTGTTGTTTCTGATGAAAGCAGCACACAGTGATGTTGCAGGGCAGAGCCTAGTGGGTTAGAACATCCCACAGCATCACCAACCTCTGCGATATAGAAGTTAAACAGCGTTTCTCCCAGCAGACATCCTTGTTTAACTCCTCTTGCTGTTGGTATCGGATTGGAAACGTGGCCGTCACTATCCAAACGGATCTGGACTTCAGTGTCTGAATAAAGTTTTTTTATTGCCAGTATCAGCCTGTGAGGGCATCCACAGAGTTTTAGTTTTGACCACAGTATTTCGAGGGGTCAACACCATCAAAAGCATGGGCCAAAACAATAAACGCTAGATAAACTTTCTGACCAGTTTGGATCGCTTCCATCTTTAAGAGGTTCAGGATGAGGAGATTCAGTTCACACCCGACGCCCCTAACAAAACCGGACTGTCGCACATCAAATGCATTATTTGTACTTATCCATTTATCCAACTGTGCTAATAGGAGGGATGCAAATATTTTGCCTATCACATCCAAGAGCGCTATTGGCCGATAATTAGCAGGCTCCAAACGACAACCCTTTTTAAAAATTGGCACAACTATGGCCAATTTCCATGAGGCTGGTACTCGTCGTTCTTGGATTATGTTCTTGAACAATACGTCGCAAAACTCGGTCCACTCCTCTGGGTTACTTTTTAGCATTTGGTTGGACAATCTGTCTCGGCCAACAGCCCTTGAGGTGCTGATTTTTTTAAAGGACCTCCTGATATCATCTCTGTCGTTTTTGATGTCCCACGGCTGACTTGTGCAAAAGTCAGGGCTCTTTGTTTCTTTTTGTTTTAGAACAACATACTGTAATGGATGGTCCACTGGGTTTCAGTGACAGTGTTCGTTAAGGCTGCCTTCTGTGGATTTTCCATTTCATTGAGTAATTACCAAAACCCTCTTGATTTTCTCTGTGCCAGGGCCTTAAGTATCGCCTCAGCGTCTCTTTGCTCCAGGATCATTTTATGTGACGTTAGCCAATTTTTGTAGTTTGTTCTTAATTTCATTTTCAGCTCATTTCGATTTACGCCAATAATTGTGTTGAGGCTTCTGAGTCCTTTCCTGAATTCTTTTTTCTTTTTGGGCCACTTGAGGATCGAATTCATGTTTCCGGTATGTAATTTTTTTTTCCCCGTCGACTCCACTTTGTAAACTTCCATGAGATGCTTGTATTCTATCAGGTCCTTCACAGAGTTTGAGGTCATAGGTTTTATTTCATTAGCTAAGGCAGTAATGTCACTGTTATTCAGCCGAAGTCGATTTCGCCCTGGTTCTAAACTTACATTGTGTCTCAACTGATTTTTTTGAGGGATGTTTCCTCGTTTCCATATTAGGGGTACCAAGTTATGGGTCGCTTTGAGGTGTCTTCATCACCTTTAGTGCTAAGATCTCGTCGACCATTGTTTCTGACATGAAGAAGTAGTCCAAAATGGACTTTTGGTTTTCTCTTTCCCACATTTCTCGTGGTGGCATATCTCCACTGATGTTTCCATTCATCATATTCATGTTCCGAGCTTGCATTTCTTCTAGTCACGTTATTTTGAGATTTTCCTTCTTGCTAGAGCAGTTGACCTTCTTGGCTGAGTGGGGTGACAGTCCCATTAGTCTAATATTTAGATCTCCACAAAGGACTATATATGATTTGTTGTTTATTGTCATTATAGAATCAATGAGGTCCAATACTTCATCAATACATTTCTGACTTGCTACAGCCTGATGGTTCCAATATACATTAATAAGATATAAAGTTCTTTTTCTCAGTTTGTTGTTCACACCCGCCTCTAAGACCGCACTCTGCATGTATGGGGAGTGATTGCTCCAGGATTTTATGCCAAACCCACTTTTCTGATTGACCAAGATGAGTTGATCGGACATTGGCCTCCCTTTGTTTTGTTGGACTGGGGGATTTAAGACTATTTCAAATCCATTGATGCATGGGCATTTGGACATCCATGTCTCTTGGAGGCATATAATGTCATAGGACCTTAACTCATTCGCTGGTGAGCACAATAAATGACTAATGCCTCTGGTGTTCCATGAGGCTAGCACTAGCAGATTGAGAGAGTCATGGCATTAGCTTGTTCTTGTCTCATTTAGGGACTTTGCTAGCCAGGCACAGGTGTCAACTTATTTTATGCTTGGACTCTGGACCTCCCGCATACTATTGATAGGAGGATTATCTCTCGGATTCTATAAGGTGATTTTTATTTTTTTAATTTTCAACTCGGTAGGTAGCACAATAGTCTTGTCAACTGGCATATTTCCCACTACATTGGAGCTCTGTGTCACTAGTATTTGAAAGTTCAGCCTCTCGTCAGGTACTCTATGAGCATTCAGAATGTTATCGACCTCAAAACCTGTAAACCGGTGTCCAGTAGCTGTTATTCACAAATCTTCACTAGATGAACTGTTTTTGTTGAATCAATGTGTAACAGGGCTCTTTCGTGGATATCATCATCCAAGATTTCAACTCGCTTTATTTCAGTGCTTTTTATGGCTCTCAGTACATGGATGAAGTGAAATAGCTGCATCACTAGGTTTCTATTTAGTACTGCGCTGCCATTTTTTTTTTTCGAGCCATTCCACCAGAATTCTATAGCTATTCTCCGGCAGCTGCATAGCAGGTTTATTAATTTCTCTACGCAGGTCAGTCTTGCCTTGGTCGTCCCTCCAGCTCCTGAGGTTCTGTGGACCTATCATTGCATGCACTTTCATATTTCTTTCTGTTGTTCTTCATTTACAGCTTTGATCTTGCCCATATCTATCATTCCACTTCTTGGGAGCGATGCGTTGTAGCCTTTCTCAAAATGCACCATGTAGTTCTTGTTTAAGCTCATCCTGAGCTTCTCCTCAATGATATAACATTATTTTTTTACAACTAGTTGTATTCTTTGCTCCAAAGCTGCCATCAGCACTTTTCTTGGGCGAGGGCAACATTTCCACCATTCTCTTTCTTATTGAGTTGGCCTTCCCATGCTCTGTTGGTTTCTCAACTGAAATATCTTTTTTCAATTCATTTTGCGTTCCAAGCAACTTTGCAGAAGGCTCTGCACTAGTCCCGCTTTTTCTAAATGTAATTCATTTTCGCACTCTTCAACAGGAGTGCTATAGGTTGACAAGTACATCAGTTCCACATCACGGTCTTCATCGTAGGCTCCAATAATACTGGGATTTTTCAGCACATCCTTTTCGAGCGCTAAGTTATTCTCTACTGAGTTGTGGCTCTTTTTGTCATCATTGTGTTTGTTGGAATTTTGATATTAGTTTGATTCTGCGTTGGTAATCGTAACATTCAAAGATTTTATATTCCTAAAGAAATTTGAGGCATTTCTTGCATTTTTGTTCTTTTGGGCAGGCATAATATTACATGGCCACAGTAGTGGCCATGTAGTTATGGTTAAGTTGCTGTTTCCATAGGAAGAGCACTTTTTGGGCGGCTTATAACTTTGCTCTCCCTGGACAGATCCTCACCAAACTTTGCAAAAAAAGTAGTTGGGTCACTCTGAATTTATTTCCAAAGTTTGGTGAGGATTCGTCCAGGGGGGGGAAAGTTATAGGAGGGGTCCCAAAACTTTTTTTTCCCATAGACTGAATGGGAAAAAACTTTGCGCACGGCTACAGCCCGAACCGCTGGACGGATTTACACCAAATTTGCGGCAGGAGCGGCGGCCTGGTCCCAAAAGCGTGCTTTTGTAAATTTGGTGTACATCTGTCCAGTAGTTTTTTTAAAAATGACCAAAATGTAACGCAAAAAAATTAGTGATATCTGCATTCGCTTCGCGGACGGACTTCCCTGTTCGCTCCGCGGACAGCACCCGGATTGGCCCATGGACATGCGACGTGTTCACTGATTGGACGGTGAGGGGCGTGGAGCGCGTCAGATTTTCTGTGGCCGCGCCATCTTGTATTCACAGTCGACCGCGTACAGCGCAGTGAAACGTGGATAAAAAATTGTATTTAGTGCCGTGTGTTGGTGTATAAGAGTGCTTGGGGAGGGTTGGGGAGTATGAGATAGGTTCAATGTTTTGTTTTTTTATGTGCTAGACCTTTTTGTTGCGTTCAATTTGTCCGCGGAGAACACGGCTGTTCTGACATTTTGTAAATAAACTAAATAGTGGGGTGTTTAGAGGACGGAGTATGTGTCATTTTTGTTCGCAAGGAAGGTAAAAATGAGCTATGAACACTCGCGGTGTACTTAATTGTTCATAAATACACAAACTGGGGGTGTCCTCAGGACGCTGTCCGTATTGTAATCTGTCTAGTTGAATGTGCTCTAAGAACACTCGCAGTGTCCCGAAATGGTTGCAATTACACAAAATGGGGGTGTTCTGAGAACGTTGTTTGTATTGTTCGTTGTCAGGGTGAAAGTGTTTTAAGAGCACTCCTTTTGTTCACTAATAGTACAATTTCCTAGGGGCGTCAACTGACTTTTTGTCCACTAAAGAAACGATAAATCCGGCTGGTGTGCGCCGACATTATGTGATAATCCTATGACTGGCGCTATTGACCTGGCTGACTTGCTTTTGCGGCACTAAATCATATCTCCCGCCCCTAAGCCTGATATTATCAAAGCATTCATATTCCCCGCCTTTCTCCGTGACGTTACAGGGTGCGTAATGAAACGCGCCCAGTCGTCTCCAGTACTACGCGACTTTACACAGAACCCGGAAGACAACACACATTATGTCACAACACAGCGCGCCACAATTCGGAATATGAAACTGTGATTTAAAAGCAAAGAGCAAGATTGTAAATGTGGTAAAGTACATTTATTTGACATCAAATGTTTAGAGAATATTCAGCAATTTGCATTTGTCTTTGTTGTCGATCCGCAAAAGTTCATGTTGAGACACGCGTTGTTCCTTTGCGGTACAGAGAGTGTTAGATCAGCTTACAACTCAGTGCGCCACAATTCGGAATATGAAACTGTGGTTTAAAAGTAAACAGCAGGATTGTATATTTGGTAAAGTGCATTTATTTCACATTAAATGTTAAGTGAATATTCAGTGATTTGCTATTGTCTCTGCTGTTGATCAGCAAAAGTTTATTTGGAGCCACGCGTTGTTCCTTTGCGGTAGATAGGCTGTTGGTTTATAATAAAAGCAGTAAATGGTCGCTCTGATAATCGGAAGGTTGCTCCAACAACAAGCCATTAGACCACCCTATTGGTTGGTATGTTGTTTGTAGCCGCTAGTACTGCGTAAGGGCATATTGGTCCTTGGCGATTGTCCCATAAAATGGTGAGGGTCATGAAGTTGCATATTTGGACTTGCACCTGGCAGTTGAAGACCCCATCCGCTGGAGTCTGTAAATCGTGACATAGACAAAATGGGGCCACGTACCTGTTTTAAAAAACATAAATTAGTCTCACCAGCCGATCTTCATTAAAAATCATCATTTTATTTATTAGGGCATGAAACTATTTGATATCGAAGATAGTGCAACAGAGTATGTTAATAATAAAATAATAATATTTTCCCATTCATATAGTGCTAAGAACTGTGAGGTATGTAAGCGATGCTTATTATTAACCACGGTGTGTGGTGCTCATTTATCGACCACGGAAGGATGAAAGGCTGAGTTTCGCCTTGCCGGGATTCAAACTTGCATTAGCAAGCTGTGCACGGATGTCAAAGCGAGCGCTGTACTCGCTGTGCCACTTGACAGGCTACAGTGAAGTGGCACAGCGAGTAGAGCGCTTGACCGCCTATAGACCGGTTAAATTATTTCTATTAACCCACCCTGTGTCGTCTGCCTTTTTCAGAGCCCTCTAAACGACAGGGGATCAATTTGGCGGTGATAGTGCGTGGTAGAAAACATTATGCCACTTTCAACGAACAAGTTCAACTTCAGCGGTCTTTAATGCTAAGCTATTGTAATTGTGCTAATAGGAGGGATGCAAATATTTTGCCTATCACATCCAAGAGCGCTATTGGCCGATAATTAGCAGGCTCCAAATGACAACCCTTTTTAAAAATTGGCACAACTATGGCCAATTTCCATGAGGCTGGTACTCGTCGTTCTTGGATTATGTTCTTGAACAATACGTCGCAAAACTCGGTCCACTCCTCTGGGTTACTTTTTAGCATTTGGTTGGACAATCTGTCTCGGCCAACAGCCCTTGAGGTGCTGATTTTTTTAAAGGACCTCCTGATATCATCTCTGTCGTTTTTGATGTCCCACGGCTGACTTGTGCAAAAGTCAGGGCTCTTTGTTTCTTTTTGTTTTAGAACAACATACTGTAATGGATGGTCCACTGGGTTTCAGTGACCGTGTTCGTTAAGGCTGCCTTCTGTGGATTTTCCATTTCATTGAGTAATTACCAAAACCCTCTTGATTTTCTTTGTGCCAGGGCCTTAAGTATCGCCTCAGCGTCTCTTTGCTCCAGGATCATTTTATGTGACGTTAGCCAATTTTTGTAGTTTGTTCTTAATTTCATTTTCAGCTCATTTCGATTTACGCCAATAATTGTGTTGAGGCTTCTGAGTCCTTTCCTGAATTCTTTTTTCTTTTTGGGCCACTTGAGGATCGAATTCATGTTTCCGGTATGTAATTTTTTTTTCCCCGTCGACTCCACTTTGTAAACTTCCATGAGATGCTTGTATTCTATCAGGTCCTTCACAGAGTTTGAGGTCATAGGTTTTATTTCATTAGCTAAGGCAGTAATGTCACTGTTATTCAGCCGAAGTCGATTTCGCCCTGGTTCTAAACTTACATTGTGTCTCAACTGATTTTTTTGAGGGATGTTTCCTCGTTTCCATATTAGGGGTACCAAGTTATGGGTCGCTTTGAGGTGTCTTCATCACCTTTAGTGCTAAGATCTCGTCGACCATTGTTTCTGACATGAAGAAGTAGTCCAAAATGGACTTTTGGTTTTCTCTTTCCCACATTTCTCGTGGTGGCATATCTCCACTGATGTTTCCATTCATCATATTCATGTTCCGAGCTTGCATTTCTTCTAGTCACGTTATTTTGAGATTTTCCTTCTTGCTAGAGCAGTTGACCTTCTTGGCTGAGTGGGGTGACAGTCCCATTAGTCTAATATTTAGATCTCCACAAAGGACTATATATGATTTGTTGTTTATTGTCATTATAGAATCAATGAGGTCCAATACTTCATCAATACATTTCTGACTTGCTACAGCCTGATGGTTCCAATATACATTAATAAGATATAAAGTTCTTTTTCTCAGTTTGTTGTTCACACCCGCCTCTAAGACCGCACTCTGCATGTATGGGGAGTGATTGCTCCAGGATTTTATGCCAAACCCACTTTTCTGATTGACCAAGATGAGTTGATCGGACATTGGCCTCCCTTTGTTTTGTTGGACTGGGGGATTTAAGACTATTTCAAGTCCATTGATGCATGGGCATTTGGACATCCATGTCTCTTGGAGGCATATAATGTCATAGGACCTTAACTCATTCGCTGGTGAGCACAATAAATGACTAATGCCTCTGGTGTTCCATGAGGCTAGCACTAGCAGATTGAGAGAGTCATGGCATTAGCTTGTTCTTGTCTCATTTATGGACTTTGCTAGCCAGGCACAGGTGTCAACTTATTTTATGCTTGGACTCTGGACCTCCCGCATACTATCGATAGGAGGATTATCTCTCGGATTCTATAAGGTGATTTTTATTTTTTTAATTTTCAACTCGGTAGGTAGCACAATAGTCTTGTCAACTGGCATATTTCCCACTACATTGGAGCTCTGTGTCACTAGTATTTGAAAGTTCAGCCTCTCGTCAGGTACTCTATGAGCATTCAGAATGTTATCGACCTCAAAACCTGTAAACCGGTGTCCAGTAGCTGTTATTCACAAATCATCACTAGATGAACTGTTTTTGTTGAATCAATGTGTAACAGGGCTCTTTCGTGGATATCATCATCCAAGATTTCAACTCGCTTTATTTCAGTGCTTTTTATGGCTCTCAGTACATGGATGAAGTGAAATAGCTGCATCACTAGGTTTCTATTTAGTACTGCGCTGCCATTTTTTTTTTTCGAGCCATTCCACCAGAATTCTATAGCTATTCTCCGGCAGCTGCATAGCAGGTTTATTAATTTCTTTACGCAGGTCAGTCTTGCCTTGGTCGTCCCTCCAGCTCCTGAGGTTCTGTGGACCTATCATTGCATGCACTTTCATATTTCTTTCTGTTGTTCTTCATTTACAGCTTTGATCTTGCCCATATCTATCATTCCACTTCTTGGGAGCGATGCGTTGTAGCCTTTCTCAAAATGCACCATGTAGTTCTTGTTTAAGCTCATCCTGAGCTTCTCCTCAATGATATAACATTATTTTTTTACAACTAGTTGTATTCTTTGCTCCAAAGCTGCCATCAGCACTTTTCTTGGGCGAGGGCAACATTTCCACCATTCTCTTTCTTATTGAGTTGGCCTTCCCATGCTCTGTTGGTTTCTCAACTGAAATATCTTTTTTCAATTCATTTTGCGTTCCAAGCAACTTTGCAGAAGGCTCTGCACTAGTCCCGCTTTTTCTAAATGTAATTCATTTTCGCACTCTTCAACAGGAGTGCTATAGGTTGACAAGTACATCAGTTCCACATCACGGTCTTCATCGTAGGCTCCAATAATACTGGGATTTTTCAGCACATCCTTTTCGAGCGCTAAGTTATTCTCTACTGAGTTGTGGCTCTTTTTGTCATCATTGTGTTTGTTGGAATTTTGATATTAGTTTGATTCTGCGTTGGTAATCGTAACATTCAAAGATTTTATATTCCTAAAGAAATTTGAGGCATTTCTTGCATTTTTGTTCTTTTGGGCAGGCATAATATTACATGGCCACAGTAGTGGCCATGTAGTTATGGTTAAGTTGCTGTTTCCATAGGAAGAGCACTTTTTGGGCGGCTTATAACTTTGCTCTCCCTGGACAGATCCTCACCAAACTTTGCAAAAAAAGTAGTTGGGTCACTCTGAATTTATTTCCAAAGTTTGGTGAGGATTCGTCCAGGGGGGGGAAAGTTATAGGAGGGGTCCCAAAACTTTTTTTCCCATAGACTGAATGGGAAAAAACTTTGCGCACGGCTACAGCCCGAACCGCTGGACGGATTTACACCAAATTTGCGGCAGGAGCGGCGGCCTGGTCCCAAAAGCGTGCTTTTGTAAATTTGGTGTAAATCTGTCCAGTAGTTTTTTTAAAAATGACCAAAATGTAACGCAAAAAAATTAGTGATATCTGCATTCGCTTCGCGGACGGACTTCCCTGTTCGCTCCGCGGACAGCACCCGGATTGGCCCATGGGCTTGCGTCATGTCCGCGGACATGCGACGTGTTCACTGATTGGACGGTGAGGGGCGTGGAGCGCGTCAGATTTTCTGTGGCCGCGCCATCTTGTATTCACAGTCGACCGCGTACAGCGCAGTGAAACGTGGATAAAAAATTGTATTTAGTGCCGTGTGTTGGTGTATAAGAGTGCTTGGGGAGGGTTGGGGAGTATGAGATAGGTTCAATGTTTTGTTTTTTTATGTGCTAGACCTTTTTGTTGCGTTCGATTTGTACGCGGAGAACACGGCTGTTCTGACATTTTGTAAATAAACTAAATAGTGGGGTGATTAGAGGACGGAGTATGTGTCATTTTTGTTCGCAAGGAAGGTAAAAATGAGCTATGAACACTCGCGGTGTACTTAATTGTTCATAAATACACAAACTGGGGGTGTCCTCAGGACGCTGTCCGTATTGGAATCTGTCTAGTTGAATGTGTTCTAAGAACACTCGCAGTGTCCCGAAATGGTTGCAATTACACAAAATGGGGGTGTTCTGAGAACGTTGTTTGTATTGTTCGTTGTCAGGGTGAAAGTGTTTTAAGAGCACTCCTTTTGTTCACTAATAGTACAATTTCCTAGGGGCGTCAACTGACTTTTTGTCCACTAAAGAAACGATAAATCCGGCTGGTGTGCGCCGACATTATGTGATAATCCTATGACTGGCGCTATTGACCTGGCTGACTTGCTTTTGCGGCACTAAATCATATCTCCCGCCCCTAAGCCTGATATTATCAAAGCATTCATATTCCCCGCCTTTCTCCGTGACGTTACAGGGTGCGTAATGAAATGCGCCCAGTCGTCTCCAGTACTACGCGACTTTACACAGAACCCGGAAGACAACACACATTATGTCACAACACAGCGCGCCACAATTCGGAATATGAAACTGTGATTTAAAAGCAAAGAGCAAGATTGTAAATGTGGTAAAGTACATTTATTTGACATCAAATGTTTAGAGAATATTCAGCAATTTGCATTTGTCTTTGTTGTCGATCCGCAAAAGTTCATGTTGAGACACGCGTTGTTCCTTTGCGGTACAGAGAGTGTTAGATCAGCTTACAACTCAGTGCGCCACAATTCGGAATATGAAACTGTGGTTTAAAAGTAAACAGCAGGATTGTATATTTGGTAAAGTGCATTTATTTCACATTAAATGTTTAGTGAATATTCAGTGATTTGCTATTGTCTCTGCTGTTGATCAGCAAAAGTTTATTTGGAGCCACGCGTTGTTCCTTTGCGGTAGATAGGCTGTTGGTTTATAATAAAAGCAGTAAATGGTCGCTCTGATAATCGGAAGGTTGCTCCAACAACAAGCCATTAGACCACTCTATTGGTTGGTATGTTGTTTGTAGCCGCTAGTACTGCGTAAGGGCATATTGGTCCTTGGCGATTGTCCCATAAAATGGTGAGGGTCATGAAGTTGCATATTTGGACTTGCACCTGGCAGTTGAAGACCCCATCCGCTGGAGTCTGTAAATCGTGACATAGACAAAATGGGCCCACGTACCTGTTTTAAAAAACATAAATTAGTCTCACCAGCCGATCTTCATTAAAAATCATCATTTTATTTATTAGGGCATGAAACTATTTGATATCGAAGATAGTGCAACAGAGTATGTTAATAATAAAATAATAATATTTTCCCATTCATATAGTGCTAAGAACTGTGAGGTATGTAAGCGATGCTTATTATTAACCACGGTGTGTGGTGCTCATTTATCGACCACGGAAGGATGAAAGGCTGAGTTTCGCCTTGCCGGGATTCAAACTTGCATTAGCAAGCTGTGCACGGATGTCAAAGCGAGCGCTGTACTCGCTGTGCCACTTGACAGGCTACAGTGAAGTGGCACAGCGAGTAGAGCGCTTGACCGCCTATAGACCGGTTAAATTATTTCTATTAACCCACCCTGTGTCGTCTGCCTTTTTCAGAGCCCTCTAAACGACAGGGGATCAATTTGGCGGTGATAGTGCGTGGTAGAAAACATTATGCCACTTTCAACGAACAAGTTCAACTTCAGCGGTCTTTAATGCTAATCTATTGTAATTGTGCTAATAGGAGGGATGCAAATATTTTGCCTATCACATCCAAGAGCACTATTGGCCGATAATTAGCAGGCTCCAAACGACAACCCTTTTTAAAAATTGGCACAACTATGGCCAATTTCCATGAGGCTGGTACTCGTCGTTCTTGGATTATGTTCTTGAACAATACGTCGCAAAACTCGGTCCACTCCTCTGGGTTACTTTTTAGCATTTGGTTGGACAATCTGTCTCGGCCAACAGCCCTTGAGGTGCTGATTTTTTTAAAGGACCTCCTGATATCATCTCTGTCGTTTTTGATGTCCCACGGCTGACTTGTGCAAAAGTCAGGGCTCTTTGTTTCTTTTTGTTTTAGAACAACATACTGTAATGGATGGTCCACTGGGTTTCAGTGACCGTGTTCGTTAAGGCTGCCTTCTGTGGATTTTCCATTTCATTGAGTAATTACCAAAACCCTCTTGATTTTCTTTGTGCCAGGGCCTTAAGTATCACCTCAGCGTCTCTTTGCTCCAGGATCATTTTATGTGACGTTAGCCAATTTTTGTAGTTTGTTCTTAATTTCATTTTCAGCTCATTTCGATTTACGCCAATAATTGTGTTGAGGCTTCTGAGTCCTTTCCTGAATTCTTTTTTCTTTTTGGGCCACTTGAGGATCGAATTCATGTTTCCGGTATGTAATTTTTTTTTCCCCGTCGACTCCACTTTGTAAACTTCCATGAGATGCTTGTATTCTATCAGGTCCTTCACAGAGTTTGAGGTCATAGGTTTTATTTCATTAGCTAAGGCAGTAATGTCACTGTTATTCAGCCGAAGTCGATTTCGCCCTGGTTCTAAACTTACATTGTGTCTCAACTGATTTTTTTGAGGGATGTTTCCTCGTTTCCATATTAGGGGTACCAAGTTATGGGTCGCTTTGAGGTGTCTTCATCACCTTTAGTGCTAAGATCTCGTCGACCATTGTTTCTGACATGAAGAAGTAGTCCAAAATGGACTTTTGGTTTTCTCTTTCCCACATTTCTCGTGGTGGCATATCTCCACTGATGTTTCCATTCATCATATTCATGTTCCGAGCTTGCATTTCTTCTAGTCACGTTATTTTGAGATTTTCCTTCTTGCTAGAGCAGTTGACCTTCTTGGCTGAGTGGGGTGACAGTCCCATTAGTCTAATATTTAGATCTCCACAAAGGACTATATATGATTTGTTGTTTATTGTCATTATAGAATCAATGAGGTCCAATACTTCATCAATACATTTCTGACTTGCTACAGCCTGATGGTTCCAATATACATTAATAAGATATAAAGTTCTTTTTCTCAGTTTGTTGTTCACACCCGCCTCTAAGACCGCACTCTGCATGTATGGGGAGTGATTGCTCCAGGATTTTATGCCAAACCCACTTTTCTGATTGACCAAGATGAGTTGATCGGACATTGGCCTCCCTTTGTTTTGTTGGACTGGGGGATTTAAGACTATTTCAAATCCATTGATGCATGGGCATTTGGACATCCATGTCTCTTGGAGGCATATAATGTCATAGGACCTTAACTCATTCGCTGGTGAGCACAATAAATGACTAATGCCTCTGGTGTTCCATGAGGCTAGCACTAGCAGATTGAGAGAGTCATGGCATTAGCTTGTTCTTGTCTCATTTAGGGACTTTGCTAGCCAGGCACAGGTGTCAACTTATTTTATGCTTGGACTCTGGACCTCCCGCATACTATCGATAGGAGGATTATCTCTCGGATTCTATAAGGTGATTTTTATTTTTTTAATTTTCAACTCGGTAGGTAGCACAATAGTCTTGTCAACTGGCATATTTCCCACTACATTGGAGCTCTGTGTCACTAGTATTTGAAAGTTCAGCCTCTCGTCAGGTACTCTATGAGCATTCAGAATGTTATCGACCTCAAAACCTGTAAACCGGTGTCCAGTAGCTGTTATTCACAAATCATCACTAGATGAACTGTTTTTGTTGAATCAATGTGTAACAGGGCTCTTTCGTGGATATCATCATCCAAGATTTCAACTCGCTTTATTTCAGTGCTTTTTATGGCTCTCAGTACATGGATGAAGTGAAATAGCTGCATCACTAGGTTTCTATTTAGTACTGCGCTGCCATTTTTTTTTTTCGAGCCATTCCACCAGAATTCTATAGCTATTCTCCGGCAGCTGCATAGCAGGTTTATTAATTTCTTTACGCAGGTCAGTCTTGCCTTGGTCGTCCCTCCAGCTCCTGAGGTTCTGTGGACCTATCATTGCATGCACTTTCATATTTCTTTCTGTTGTTCTTCATTTACAGCTTTGATCTTGCCCATATCTATCATTCCACTTCTTGGGAGCGATGCGTTGTAGCCTTTCTCAAAATGCACCATGTAGTTCTTGTTTAAGCTCATCCTGAGCTTCTCCTCAATGATATAACATTATTTTTTTACAACTAGTTGTATTCTTTGCTCCAAAGCTGCCATCAGCACTTTTCTTGGGCGAGGGCAACATTTCCACCATTCTCTTTCTTATTGAGTTGGCCTTCCCATGCTCTGTTGGTTTCTCAACTGAAATATCTTTTTTCAATTCATTTTGCGTTCCAAGCAACTTTGCAGAAGGCTCTGCACTAGTCCCGCTTTTTCTAAATGTAATTCATTTTCGCACTCTTCAACAGGAGTGCTATAGGTTGACAAGTACATCAGTTCCACATCACGGTCTTCATCGTAGGCTCCAATAATACTGGGATTTTTCAGCACATCCTTTTCGAGCGCTAAGTTATTCTCTACTGAGTTGTGGCTCTTTTTGTCATCATTGTGTTTGTTGGAATTTTGATATTAGTTTGATTCTGCGTTGGTAATCGTAACATTCAAAGATTTTATATTCCTAAAGAAATTTGAGGCATTTCTTGCATTTTTGTTCTTTTGGGCAGGCATAATATTACATGGCCACAGTAGTGGCCATGTAGTTATGGTTAAGTTGCTGTTTCCATAGGAAGAGCACTTTTTGGGCGGCTTATAACTTTGCTCTCCCTGGACAGATCCTCACCAAACTTTGCAAAAAAAGTAGTTGGGTCACTCTGAATTTATTTCCAAAGTTTGGTGAGGATTCGTCCAGGGGGGGGAAAGTTATAGGAGGGGTCCCAAAACTTTTTTTTCCCATAGACTGAATGGGAAAAAACTTTGCGCACGGCTACAGCCCGAACCGCTGGACGGATTTACACCAAATTTGCGGCAGGAGCGGCGGCCTGGTCCCAAAAGCGTGCTTTTGTAAATTTGGTGTACATCTGTCCAGTAGTTTTTTTAAAAATGACCAAAATGTAACGCAAAAAAATTAGTGATATCTGCATTCGCTTCGCGGACGGACTTCCCTGTTCGCTCCGCGGACAGCACCCGGATTGGCCCATGGACATGCGACGTGTTCACTGATTGGACGGTGAGGGGCGTGGAGCGCGTCAGATTTTCTGTGGCCGCGCCATCTTGTATTCACAGTCGACCGCGTACAGCGCAGTGAAACGTGGATAAAAAATTGTATTTAGTGCCGTGTGTTGGTGTATAAGAGTGCTTGGGGAGGGTTGGGGAGTATGAGATAGGTTCAATGTTTTGTTTTTTTATGTGCTAGACCTTTTTGTTGCGTTCGATTTGTCCGCGGAGAACACGGCTGTTCTGACATTTTGTAAATAAACTAAATAGTGGGGTGTTTAGAGGACGGAGTATGTGTCATTTTTGTTCGCAAGGAAGGTAAAAATGAGCTATGAACACTCGCGGTGTACTTAATTGTTCATAAATACACAAACTGGGGGTGTCTTCAGGACGCTGTCCGTATCGTAATCTGTCTAGTTGAATGTGTTCTAAGAACACTCGCAGTGTCCCGAAATGGTTGCAATTACACAAAATGGGGGTGTTCTGAGAACGTTGTTTGTATTGTTCGTTGTCAGGGTGAAAGTGTTTTAAGAGCACTCCTTTTGTTCACTAATAGTACAATTTCCTAGGGGCGTCAACTGACTTTTTGTCCACTAAAGAAACGATAAATCCGGCTGGTGTGCGCCGACATTATGTGATAATCCTATGACTGGCGCTATTGACCTGGCTGACTTGCTTTTGCGGCACTAAATCATATCTCCCGCCCCTAAGCCTGATATTATCAAAGCATTCATATTCCCCGCCTTTCTCCGTGACGTTACAGGGTGCGTAATGAAACGCGCCCAGTCGTCTCCAGTACTACGCGACTTTACACAGAACCCGGAAGACAACACACATTATGTCACAACACAGCGCGCCACAATTCGGAATATGAAACTGTGATTTAAAAGCAAAGAGCAAGATTGTAAATGTGGTAAAGTACATTTATTTGACATCAAATGTTTAGAGAATATTCAGCAATTTGCATTTGTCTTTGTTGTCGATCCGCAAAAGTTCATGTTGAGACACGCGTTGTTCCTTTGCGGTACAGAGAGTGTTAGATCAGCTTACAACTCAGTGCGCCACAATTCGGAATATGAAACTGTGGTTTAAAAGTAAACAGCAGGATTGTATATTTGGTAAAGTGCATTTATTTCACATTAAATGTTTAGTGAATATTCAGTGATTTGCTATTGTCTCTGCTGTTGATCAGCAAAAGTTTATTTGGAGCCACGCGTTGTTCCTTTGCGGTAGATAGGCTGTTGGTTTATAATAAAAGCAGTAAATGGTCGCTCTGATAATCGGAAGGTTGCTCCAACAACAAGCCATTAGACCACCCTATTGGTTGGTATGTTGTTTGTAGCCGCTAGTACTGCGTAAGGGCATATTGGTCCTTGGCGATTGTCCCATAAAATGGTGAGGGTCATGAAGTTGCATATTTGGACTTGCACCTGGCAGTTGAAGACCCCATCCGCTGGAGTCTGTAAATCGTGACATAGACAAAATGGGGCCACGTACCTGTTTTAAAAAACATAAATTAGTCTCACCAGCCGATCTTCATTAAAAATCATCATTTTATTTATTAGGGCATGAAACTATTTGATATCGAAGATAGTGCAACAGAGTATGTTAATAATAAAATAATAATATTTTCCCATTCATATAGTGCTAAGAACTGTGAGGTATGTAAGCGATGCTTATTATTAACCACGGTGTGTGGTGCTCATTTATCGACCACGGAAGGATGAAAGGCTGAGTTTCGCCTTGCCGGGATTCAAACTTGCATTAGCAAGCTGTGCACGGATGTCAAAGCGAGCGCTGTACTCGCTGTGCCACTTGACAGGCTACAGTGAAGTGGCACAGCGAGTAGAGCGCTTGACCGCCTATAGACCGGTTAAATTATTTCTATTAACCCACCCTGTGTCGTCTGCCTTTTTCAGAGCCCTCTAAACGACAGGGGATCAATTTGGCGGTGATAGTGCGTGGTAGAAAACATTATGCCACTTTCAACGAACAAGTTCAACTTCAGCGGTCTTTAATGCTAAGCTATTGTAATTGTGCTAATAGGAGGGATGCAAATATTTTGCCTATCACATCCAAGAGCGCTATTGGCCGATAATTAGCAGGCTCCAAATGACAACCCTTTTTAAAAATTGGCACAACTATGGCCAATTTCCATGAGGCTGGTACTCGTCGTTCTTGGATTATGTTCTTGAACAATACGTCGCAAAACTCGGTCCACTCCTCTGGGTTACTTTTTAGCATTTGGTTGGACAATCTGTCTCGGCCAACAGCCCTTGAGGTGCTGATTTTTTTAAAGGACCTCCTGATATCATCTCTGTCGTTTTTGATGTCCCACGGCTGACTTGTGCAAAAGTCAGGGCTCTTTGTTTCTTTTTGTTTTAGAACAACATACTGTAATGGATGGTCCACTGGGTTTCAGTGACCGTGTTCGTTAAGGCTGCCTTCTGTGGATTTTCCATTTCATTGAGTAATTACCAAAACCCTCTTGATTTTCTTTGTGCCAGGGCCTTAAGTATCGCCTCAGCGTCTCTTTGCTCCAGGATCATTTTATGTGACGTTAGCCAATTTTTGTAGTTTGTTCTTAATTTCATTTTCAGCTCATTTCGATTTACGCCAATAATTGTGTTGAGGCTTCTGAGTCCTTTCCTGAATTCTTTTTTCTTTTTGGGCCACTTGAGGATCGAATTCATGTTTCCGGTATGTAATTTTTTTTTCCCCGTCGACTCCACTTTGTAAACTTCCATGAGATGCTTGTATTCTATCAGGTCCTTCACAGAGTTTGAGGTCATAGGTTTTATTTCATTAGCTAAGGCAGTAATGTCACTGTTATTCAGCCGAAGTCGATTTCGCCCTGGTTCTAAACTTACATTGTGTCTCAACTGATTTTTTTGAGGGATGTTTCCTCGTTTCCATATTAGGGGTACCAAGTTATGGGTCGCTTTGAGGTGTCTTCATCACCTTTAGTGCTAAGATCTCGTCGACCATTGTTTCTGACATGAAGAAGTAGTCCAAAATGGACTTTTGGTTTTCTCTTTCCCACATTTCTCGTGGTGGCATATCTCCACTGATGTTTCCATTCATCATATTCATGTTCCGAGCTTGCATTTCTTCTAGTCACGTTATTTTGAGATTTTCCTTCTTGCTAGAGCAGTTGACCTTCTTGGCTGAGTGGGGTGACAGTCCCATTAGTCTAATATTTAGATCTCCACAAAGGACTATATATGATTTGTTGTTTATTGTCATTATAGAATCAATGAGGTCCAATACTTCATCAATACATTTCTGACTTGCTACAGCCTGATGGTTCCAATATACATTAATAAGATATAAAGTTCTTTTTCTCAGTTTGTTGTTCACACCCGCCTCTAAGACCGCACTCTGCATGTATGGGGAGTGATTGCTCCAGGATTTTATGCCAAACCCACTTTTCTGATTGACCAAGATGAGTTGATCGGACATTGGCCTCCCTTTGTTTTGTTGGACTGGGGGATTTAAGACTATTTCAAATCCATTGATGCATGGGCATTTGGACATCCATGTCTCTTGGAGGCATATAATGTCATAGGACCTTAACTCATTCGCTGGTGAGCACAATAAATGACTAATGCCTCTGGTGTTCCATGAGGCTAGCACTAGCAGATTGAGAGAGTCATGGCATTAGCTTGTTCTTGTCTCATTTAGGGACTTTGCTAGCCAGGCACAGGTGTCAACTTATTTTATGCTTGGACTCTGGACCTCCCGCATACTATCGATAGGAGGATTATCTCTCGGATTCTATAAGGTGATTTTTATTTTTTTAATTTTCAACTCGGTAGGTAGCACAATAGTCTTGTCAACTGGCATATTTCCCACTACATTGGAGCTCTGTGTCACTAGTATTTGAAAGTTCAGCCTCTCGTCAGGTACTCTATGAGCATTCAGAATGTTATCGACCTCAAAACCTGTAAACCGGTGTCCAGTAGCTGTTATTCACAAATCATCACTAGATGAACTGTTTTTGTTGAATCAATGTGTAACAGGGCTCTTTCGTGGATATCATCATCCAAGATTTCAACTCGCTTTATTTCAGTGCTTTTTATGGCTCTCAGTACATGGATGAAGTGAAATAGCTGCATCACTAGGTTTCTATTTAGTACTGCGCTGCCATTTTTTTTTTTCGAGCCATTCCACCAGAATTCTATAGCTATTCTCCGGCAGCTGCATAGCAGGTTTATTAATTTCTTTACGCAGGTCAGTCTTGCCTTGGTCGTCCCTCCAGCTCCTGAGGTTCTGTGGACCTATCATTGCATGCACTTTCATATTTCTTTCTGTTGTTCTTCATTTACAGCTTTGATCTTGCCCATATCTATCATTCCACTTCTTGGGAGCGATGCGTTGTAGCCTTTCTCAAAATGCACCATGTAGTTCTTGTTTAAGCTCATCCTGAGCTTCTCCTCAATGATATAACATTATTTTTTTACAACTAGTTGTATTCTTTGCTCCAAAGCTGCCATCAGCACTTTTCTTGGGCGAGGGCAACATTTCCACCATTCTCTTTCTTATTGAGTTGGCCTTCCCATGCTCTGTTGGTTTCTCAACTGAAATATCTTTTTTCAATTCATTTTGCGTTCCAAGCAACTTTGCAGAAGGCTCTGCACTAGTCCCGCTTTTTCTAAATGTAATTCATTTTCGCACTCTTCAACAGGAGTGCTATAGGTTGACAAGTACATCAGTTCCACATCACGGTCTTCATCGTAGGCTCCAATAATACTGGGATTTTTCAGCACATCCTTTTCGAGCGCTAAGTTATTCTCTACTGAGTTGTGGCTCTTTTTGTCATCATTGTGTTTGTTGGAATTTTGATATTAGTTTGATTCTGCGTTGGTAATCGTAACATTCAAAGATTTTATATTCCTAAAGAAATTTGAGGCATTTCTTGCATTTTTGTTCTTTTGGGCAGGCATAATATTACATGGCCACAGTAGTGGCCATGTAGTTATGGTTAAGTTGCTGTTTCCATAGGAAGAGCACTTTTTGGGCGGCTTATAACTTTGCTCTCCCTGGACAGATCCTCACCAAACTTTGCAAAAAAAGTAGTTGGGTCACTCTGAATTTATTTCCAAAGTTTGGTGAGGATTCGTCCAGGGGGGGGAAAGTTATAGGAGGGGTCCCAAAACTTTTTTTCCCATAGACTGAATGGGAAAAAACTTTGCGCACGGCTACAGCCCGAACCGCTGGACGGATTTACACCAAATTTGCGGCAGGAGCGGCGGCCTGGTCCCAAAAGCGTGCTTTTGTAAATTTGGTGTAAATCTGTCCAGTAGTTTTTTTAAAAATGACCAAAATGTAACGCAAAAAAATTAGTGATATCTGCATTCGCTTCGCGGACGGACTTCCCTGTTCGCTCCGCGGACAGCACCCGGATTGGCCCATGGGCTTGCGTCATGTCCGCGGACATGCGACGTGTTCACTGATTGGACGGTGAGGGGCGTGGAGCGCGTCAGATTTTCTGTGGCCGCGCCATCTTGTATTCACAGTCGACCGCGTACAGCGCAGTGAAACGTGGATAAAAAATTGTATTTAGTGCCGTGTGTTGGTGTATAAGAGTGCTTGGGGAGGGTTGGGGAGTATGAGATAGGTTCAATGTTTTGTTTTTTTATGTGCTAGACCTTTTTGTTGCGTTCGATTTGTACGCGGAGAACACGGCTGTTCTGACATTTTGTAAATAAACTAAATAGTGGGGTGATTAGAGGACGGAGTATGTGTCATTTTTGTTCGCAAGGAAGGTAAAAATGAGCTATGAACACTCGCGGTGTACTTAATTGTTCATAAATACACAAACTGGGGGTGTCCTCAGGACGCTGTCCGTATTGGAATCTGTCTAGTTGAATGTGTTCTAAGAACACTCGCAGTGTCCCGAAATGGTTGCAATTACACAAAATGGGGGTGTTCTGAGAACGTTGTTTGTATTGTTCGTTGTCAGGGTGAAAGTGTTTTAAGAGCACTCCTTTTGTTCACTAATAGTACAATTTCCTAGGGGCGTCAACTGACTTTTTGTCCACTAAAGAAACGATAAATCCGGCTGGTGTGCGCCGACATTATGTGATAATCCTATGACTGGCGCTATTGACCTGGCTGACTTGCTTTTGCGGCACTAAATCATATCTCCCGCCCCTAAGCCTGATATTATCAAAGCATTCATATTCCCCGCCTTTCTCCGTGACGTTACAGGGTGCGTAATGAAATGCGCCCAGTCGTCTCCAGTACTACGCGACTTTACACAGAACCCGGAAGACAACACACATTATGTCACAACACAGCGCGCCACAATTCGGAATATGAAACTGTGATTTAAAAGCAAAGAGCAAGATTGTAAATGTGGTAAAGTACATTTATTTGACATCAAATGTTTAGAGAATATTCAGCAATTTGCATTTGTCTTTGTTGTCGATCCGCAAAAGTTCATGTTGAGACACGCGTTGTTCCTTTGCGGTACAGAGAGTGTTAGATCAGCTTACAACTCAGTGCGCCACAATTCGGAATATGAAACTGTGGTTTAAAAGTAAACAGCAGGATTGTATATTTGGTAAAGTGCATTTATTTCACATTAAATGTTTAGTGAATATTCAGTGATTTGCTATTGTCTCTGCTGTTGATCAGCAAAAGTTTATTTGGAGCCACGCGTTGTTCCTTTGCGGTAGATAGGCTGTTGGTTTATAATAAAAGCAGTAAATGGTCGCTCTGATAATCGGAAGGTTGCTCCAACAACAAGCCATTAGACCACTCTATTGGTTGGTATGTTGTTTGTAGCCGCTAGTACTGCGTAAGGGCATATTGGTCCTTGGCGATTGTCCCATAAAATGGTGAGGGTCATGAAGTTGCATATTTGGACTTGCACCTGGCAGTTGAAGACCCCATCCGCTGGAGTCTGTAAATCGTGACATAGACAAAATGGGCCCACGTACCTGTTTTAAAAAACATAAATTAGTCTCACCAGCCGATCTTCATTAAAAATCATCATTTTATTTATTAGGGCATGAAACTATTTGATATCGAAGATAGTGCAACAGAGTATGTTAATAATAAAATAATAATATTTTCCCATTCATATAGTGCTAAGAACTGTGAGGTATGTAAGCGATGCTTATTATTAACCACGGTGTGTGGTGCTCATTTATCGACCACGGAAGGATGAAAGGCTGAGTTTCGCCTTGCCGGGATTCAAACTTGCATTAGCAAGCTGTGCACGGATGTCAAAGCGAGCGCTGTACTCGCTGTGCCACTTGACAGGCTACAGTGAAGTGGCACAGCGAGTAGAGCGCTTGACCGCCTATAGACCGGTTAAATTATTTCTATTAACCCACCCTGTGTCGTCTGCCTTTTTCAGAGCCCTCTAAACGACAGGGGATCAATTTGGCGGTGATAGTGCGTGGTAGAAAACATTATGCCACTTTCAACGAACAAGTTCAACTTCAGCGGTCTTTAATGCTAATCTATTGTAATTGTGCTAATAGGAGGGATGCAAATATTTTGCCTATCACATCCAAGAGCACTATTGGCCGATAATTAGCAGGCTCCAAACGACAACCCTTTTTAAAAATTGGCACAACTATGGCCAATTTCCATGAGGCTGGTACTCGTCGTTCTTGGATTATGTTCTTGAACAATACGTCGCAAAACTCGGTCCACTCCTCTGGGTTACTTTTTAGCATTTGGTTGGACAATCTGTCTCGGCCAACAGCCCTTGAGGTGCTGATTTTTTTAAAGGACCTCCTGATATCATCTCTGTCGTTTTTGATGTCCCACGGCTGACTTGTGCAAAAGTCAGGGCTCTTTGTTTCTTTTTGTTTTAGAACAACATACTGTAATGGATGGTCCACTGGGTTTCAGTGACCGTGTTCGTTAAGGCTGCCTTCTGTGGATTTTCCATTTCATTGAGTAATTACCAAAACCCTCTTGATTTTCTTTGTGCCAGGGCCTTAAGTATCACCTCAGCGTCTCTTTGCTCCAGGATCATTTTATGTGACGTTAGCCAATTTTTGTAGTTTGTTCTTAATTTCATTTTCAGCTCATTTCGATTTACGCCAATAATTGTGTTGAGGCTTCTGAGTCCTTTCCTGAATTCTTTTTTCTTTTTGGGCCACTTGAGGATCGAATTCATGTTTCCGGTATGTAATTTTTTTTTCCCCGTCGACTCCACTTTGTAAACTTCCATGAGATGCTTGTATTCTATCAGGTCCTTCACAGAGTTTGAGGTCATAGGTTTTATTTCATTAGCTAAGGCAGTAATGTCACTGTTATTCAGCCGAAGTCGATTTCGCCCTGGTTCTAAACTTACATTGTGTCTCAACTGATTTTTTTGAGGGATGTTTCCTCGTTTCCATATTAGGGGTACCAAGTTATGGGTCGCTTTGAGGTGTCTTCATCACCTTTAGTGCTAAGATCTCGTCGACCATTGTTTCTGACATGAAGAAGTAGTCCAAAATGGACTTTTGGTTTTCTCTTTCCCACATTTCTCGTGGTGGCATATCTCCACTGATGTTTCCATTCATCATATTCATGTTCCGAGCTTGCATTTCTTCTAGTCACGTTATTTTGAGATTTTCCTTCTTGCTAGAGCAGTTGACCTTCTTGGCTGAGTGGGGTGACAGTCCCATTAGTCTAATATTTAGATCTCCACAAAGGACTATATATGATTTGTTGTTTATTGTCATTATAGAATCAATGAGGTCCAATACTTCATCAATACATTTCTGACTTGCTACAGCCTGATGGTTCCAATATACATTAATAAGATATAAAGTTCTTTTTCTCAGTTTGTTGTTCACACCCGCCTCTAAGACCGCACTCTGCATGTATGGGGAGTGATTGCTCCAGGATTTTATGCCAAACCCACTTTTCTGATTGACCAAGATGAGTTGATCGGACATTGGCCTCCCTTTGTTTTGTTGGACTGGGGGATTTAAGACTATTTCAAATCCATTGATGCATGGGCATTTGGACATCCATGTCTCTTGGAGGCATATAATGTCATAGGACCTTAACTCATTCGCTGGTGAGCACAATAAATGACTAATGCCTCTGGTGTTCCATGAGGCTAGCACTAGCAGATTGAGAGAGTCATGGCATTAGCTTGTTCTTGTCTCATTTAGGGACTTTGCTAGCCAGGCACAGGTGTCAACTTATTTTATGCTTGGACTCTGGACCTCCCGCATACTATCGATAGGAGGATTATCTCTCGGATTCTATAAGGTGATTTTTATTTTTTTAATTTTCAACTCGGTAGGTAGCACAATAGTCTTGTCAACTGGCATATTTCCCACTACATTGGAGCTCTGTGTCACTAGTATTTGAAAGTTCAGCCTCTCGTCAGGTACTCTATGAGCATTCAGAATGTTATCGACCTCAAAACCTGTAAACCGGTGTCCAGTAGCTGTTATTCACAAATCATCACTAGATGAACTGTTTTTGTTGAATCAATGTGTAACAGGGCTCTTTCGTGGATATCATCATCCAAGATTTCAACTCGCTTTATTTCAGTGCTTTTTATGGCTCTCAGTACATGGATGAAGTGAAATAGCTGCATCACTAGGTTTCTATTTAGTACTGCGCTGCCATTTTTTTTTTTCGAGCCATTCCACCAGAATTCTATAGCTATTCTCCGGCAGCTGCATAGCAGGTTTATTAATTTCTTTACGCAGGTCAGTCTTGCCTTGGTCGTCCCTCCAGCTCCTGAGGTTCTGTGGACCTATCATTGCATGCACTTTCATATTTCTTTCTGTTGTTCTTCATTTACAGCTTTGATCTTGCCCATATCTATCATTCCACTTCTTGGGAGCGATGCGTTGTAGCCTTTCTCAAAATGCACCATGTAGTTCTTGTTTAAGCTCATCCTGAGCTTCTCCTCAATGATATAACATTATTTTTTTACAACTAGTTGTATTCTTTGCTCCAAAGCTGCCATCAGCACTTTTCTTGGGCGAGGGCAACATTTCCACCATTCTCTTTCTTATTGAGTTGGCCTTCCCATGCTCTGTTGGTTTCTCAACTGAAATATCTTTTTTCAATTCATTTTGCGTTCCAAGCAACTTTGCAGAAGGCTCTGCACTAGTCCCGCTTTTTCTAAATGTAATTCATTTTCGCACTCTTCAACAGGAGTGCTATAGGTTGACAAGTACATCAGTTCCACATCACGGTCTTCATCGTAGGCTCCAATAATACTGGGATTTTTCAGCACATCCTTTTCGAGCGCTAAGTTATTCTCTACTGAGTTGTGGCTCTTTTTGTCATCATTGTGTTTGTTGGAATTTTGATATTAGTTTGATTCTGCGTTGGTAATCGTAACATTCAAAGATTTTATATTCCTAAAGAAATTTGAGGCATTTCTTGCATTTTTGTTCTTTTGGGCAGGCATAATATTACATGGCCACAGTAGTGGCCATGTAGTTATGGTTAAGTTGCTGTTTCCATAGGAAGAGCACTTTTTGGGCGGCTTATAACTTTGCTCTCCCTGGACAGATCCTCACCAAACTTTGCAAAAAAAGTAGTTGGGTCACTCTGAATTTATTTCCAAAGTTTGGTGAGGATTCGTCCAGGGGGGGGAAAGTTATAGGAGGGGTCCCAAAACTTTTTTTTCCCATAGACTGAATGGGAAAAAACTTTGCGCACGGCTACAGCCCGAACCGCTGGACGGATTTACACCAAATTTGCGGCAGGAGCGGCGGCCTGGTCCCAAAAGCGTGCTTTTGTAAATTTGGTGTACATCTGTCCAGTAGTTTTTTTAAAAATGACCAAAATGTAACGCAAAAAAATTAGTGATATCTGCATTCGCTTCGCGGACGGACTTCCCTGTTCGCTCCGCGGACAGCACCCGGATTGGCCCATGGACATGCGACGTGTTCACTGATTGGACGGTGAGGGGCGTGGAGCGCGTCAGATTTTCTGTGGCCGCGCCATCTTGTATTCACAGTCGACCGCGTACAGCGCAGTGAAACGTGGATAAAAAATTGTATTTAGTGCCGTGTGTTGGTGTATAAGAGTGCTTGGGGAGGGTTGGGGAGTATGAGATAGGTTCAATGTTTTGTTTTTTTATGTGCTAGACCTTTTTGTTGCGTTCGATTTGTCCGCGGAGAACACGGCTGTTCTGACATTTTGTAAATAAACTAAATAGTGGGGTGTTTAGAGGACGGAGTATGTGTCATTTTTGTTCGCAAGGAAGGTAAAAATGAGCTATGAACACTCGCGGTGTACTTAATTGTTCATAAATACACAAACTGGGGGTGTCTTCAGGACGCTGTCCGTATCGTAATCTGTCTAGTTGAATGTGTTCTAAGAACACTCGCAGTGTCCCGAAATGGTTGCAATTACACAAAATGGGGGTGTTCTGAGAACGTTGTTTGTATTGTTCGTTGTCAGGGTGAAAGTGTTTTAAGAGCACTCCTTTTGTTCACTAATAGTACAATTTCCTAGGGGCGTCAACTGACTTTTTGTCCACTAAAGAAACGATAAATCCGGCTGGTGTGCGCCGACATTATGTGATAATCCTATGACTGGCGCTATTGACCTGGCTGACTTGCTTTTGCGGCACTAAATCATATCTCCCGCCCCTAAGCCTGATATTATCAAAGCATTCATATTCCCCGCCTTTCTCCGTGACGTTACAGGGTGCGTAATGAAACGCGCCCAGTCGTCTCCAGTACTACGCGACTTTACACAGAACCCGGAAGACAACACACATTATGTCACAACACAGCGCGCCACAATTCGGAATATGAAACTGTGATTTAAAAGCAAAGAGCAAGATTGTAAATGTGGTAAAGTACATTTATTTGACATCAAATGTTTAGAGAATATTCAGCAATTTGCATTTGTCTTTGTTGTCGATCCGCAAAAGTTCATGTTGAGACACGCGTTGTTCCTTTGCGGTACAGAGAGTGTTAGATCAGCTTACAACTCAGTGCGCCACAATTCGGAATATGAAACTGTGGTTTAAAAGTAAACAGCAGGATTGTATATTTGGTAAAGTGCATTTATTTCACATTAAATGTTTAGTGAATATTCAGTGATTTGCTATTGTCTCTGCTGTTGATCAGCAAAAGTTTATTTGGAGCCACGCGTTGTTCCTTTGCGGTAGATAGGCTGTTGGTTTATAATAAAAGCAGTAAATGGTCGCTCTGATAATCGGAAGGTTGCTCCAACAACAAGCCATTAGACCACCCTATTGGTTGGTATGTTGTTTGTAGCCGCTAGTACTGCGTAAGGGCATATTGGTCCTTGGCGATTGTCCCATAAAATGGTGAGGGTCATGAAGTTGCATATTTGGACTTGCACCTGGCAGTTGAAGACCCCATCCGCTGGAGTCTGTAAATCGTGACATAGACAAAATGGGGCCACGTACCTGTTTTAAAAAACATAAATTAGTCTCACCAGCCGATCTTCATTAAAAATCATCATTTTATTTATTAGGGCATGAAACTATTTGATATCGAAGATAGTGCAACAGAGTATGTTAATAATAAAATAATAATATTTTCCCATTCATATAGTGCTAAGAACTGTGAGGTATGTAAGCGATGCTTATTATTAACCACGGTGTGTGGTGCTCATTTATCGACCACGGAAGGATGAAAGGCTGAGTTTCGCCTTGCCGGGATTCAAACTTGCATTAGCAAGCTGTGCACGGATGTCAAAGCGAGCGCTGTACTCGCTGTGCCACTTGACAGGCTACAGTGAAGTGGCACAGCGAGTAGAGCGCTTGACCGCCTATAGACCGGTTAAATTATTTCTATTAACCCACCCTGTGTCGTCTGCCTTTTTCAGAGCCCTCTAAACGACAGGGGATCAATTTGGCGGTGATAGTGCGTGGTAGAAAACATTATGCCACTTTCAACGAACAAGTTCAACTTCAGCGGTCTTTAATGCTAAGCTATTGTAATTGTGCTAATAGGAGGGATGCAAATATTTTGCCTATCACATCCAAGAGCGCTATTGGCCGATAATTAGCAGGCTCCAAATGACAACCCTTTTTAAAAATTGGCACAACTATGGCCAATTTCCATGAGGCTGGTACTCGTCGTTCTTGGATTATGTTCTTGAACAATACGTCGCAAAACTCGGTCCACTCCTCTGGGTTACTTTTTAGCATTTGGTTGGACAATCTGTCTCGGCCAACAGCCCTTGAGGTGCTGATTTTTTTAAAGGACCTCCTGATATCATCTCTGTCGTTTTTGATGTCCCACGGCTGACTTGTGCAAAAGTCAGGGCTCTTTGTTTCTTTTTGTTTTAGAACAACATACTGTAATGGATGGTCCACTGGGTTTCAGTGACCGTGTTCGTTAAGGCTGCCTTCTGTGGATTTTCCATTTCATTGAGTAATTACCAAAACCCTCTTGATTTTCTTTGTGCCAGGGCCTTAAGTATCGCCTCAGCGTCTCTTTGCTCCAGGATCATTTTATGTGACGTTAGCCAATTTTTGTAGTTTGTTCTTAATTTCATTTTCAGCTCATTTCGATTTACGCCAATAATTGTGTTGAGGCTTCTGAGTCCTTTCCTGAATTCTTTTTTCTTTTTGGGCCACTTGAGGATCGAATTCATGTTTCCGGTATGTAATTTTTTTTTCCCCGTCGACTCCACTTTGTAAACTTCCATGAGATGCTTGTATTCTATCAGGTCCTTCACAGAGTTTGAGGTCATAGGTTTTATTTCATTAGCTAAGGCAGTAATGTCACTGTTATTCAGCCGAAGTCGATTTCGCCCTGGTTCTAAACTTACATTGTGTCTCAACTGATTTTTTTGAGGGATGTTTCCTCGTTTCCATATTAGGGGTACCAAGTTATGGGTCGCTTTGAGGTGTCTTCATCACCTTTAGTGCTAAGATCTCGTCGACCATTGTTTCTGACATGAAGAAGTAGTCCAAAATGGACTTTTGGTTTTCTCTTTCCCACATTTCTCGTGGTGGCATATCTCCACTGATGTTTCCATTCATCATATTCATGTTCCGAGCTTGCATTTCTTCTAGTCACGTTATTTTGAGATTTTCCTTCTTGCTAGAGCAGTTGACCTTCTTGGCTGAGTGGGGTGACAGTCCCATTAGTCTAATATTTAGATCTCCACAAAGGACTATATATGATTTGTTGTTTATTGTCATTATAGAATCAATGAGGTCCAATACTTCATCAATACATTTCTGACTTGCTACAGCCTGATGGTTCCAATATACATTAATAAGATATAAAGTTCTTTTTCTCAGTTTGTTGTTCACACCCGCCTCTAAGACCGCACTCTGCATGTATGGGGAGTGATTGCTCCAGGATTTTATGCCAAACCCACTTTTCTGATTGACCAAGATGAGTTGATCGGACATTGGCCTCCCTTTGTTTTGTTGGACTGGGGGATTTAAGACTATTTCAAATCCATTGATGCATGGGCATTTGGACATCCATGTCTCTTGGAGGCATATAATGTCATAGGACCTTAACTCATTCGCTGGTGAGCACAATAAATGACTAATGCCTCTGGTGTTCCATGAGGCTAGCACTAGCAGATTGAGAGAGTCATGGCATTAGCTTGTTCTTGTCTCATTTAGGGACTTTGCTAGCCAGGCACAGGTGTCAACTTATTTTATGCTTGGACTCTGGACCTCCCGCATACTATCGATAGGAGGATTATCTCTCGGATTCTATAAGGTGATTTTTATTTTTTTAATTTTCAACTCGGTAGGTAGCACAATAGTCTTGTCAACTGGCATATTTCCCACTACATTGGAGCTCTGTGTCACTAGTATTTGAAAGTTCAGCCTCTCGTCAGGTACTCTATGAGCATTCAGAATGTTATCGACCTCAAAACCTGTAAACCGGTGTCCAGTAGCTGTTATTCACAAATCATCACTAGATGAACTGTTTTTGTTGAATCAATGTGTAACAGGGCTCTTTCGTGGATATCATCATCCAAGATTTCAACTCGCTTTATTTCAGTGCTTTTTATGGCTCTCAGTACATGGATGAAGTGAAATAGCTGCATCACTAGGTTTCTATTTAGTACTGCGCTGCCATTTTTTTTTTTCGAGCCATTCCACCAGAATTCTATAGCTATTCTCCGGCAGCTGCATAGCAGGTTTATTAATTTCTTTACGCAGGTCAGTCTTGCCTTGGTCGTCCCTCCAGCTCCTGAGGTTCTGTGGACCTATCATTGCATGCACTTTCATATTTCTTTCTGTTGTTCTTCATTTACAGCTTTGATCTTGCCCATATCTATCATTCCACTTCTTGGGAGCGATGCGTTGTAGCCTTTCTCAAAATGCACCATGTAGTTCTTGTTTAAGCTCATCCTGAGCTTCTCCTCAATGATATAACATTATTTTTTTACAACTAGTTGTATTCTTTGCTCCAAAGCTGCCATCAGCACTTTTCTTGGGCGAGGGCAACATTTCCACCATTCTCTTTCTTATTGAGTTGGCCTTCCCATGCTCTGTTGGTTTCTCAACTGAAATATCTTTTTTCAATTCATTTTGCGTTCCAAGCAACTTTGCAGAAGGCTCTGCACTAGTCCCGCTTTTTCTAAATGTAATTCATTTTCGCACTCTTCAACAGGAGTGCTATAGGTTGACAAGTACATCAGTTCCACATCACGGTCTTCATCGTAGGCTCCAATAATACTGGGATTTTTCAGCACATCCTTTTCGAGCGCTAAGTTATTCTCTACTGAGTTGTGGCTCTTTTTGTCATCATTGTGTTTGTTGGAATTTTGATATTAGTTTGATTCTGCGTTGGTAATCGTAAAATTCAAAGATTTTATATTCCTAAAGAAATTTGAGGCATTTCTTGCATTTTTGTTCTTTTGGGCAGGCATAATATTACATGGCCACAGTAGTGGCCATGTAGTTATGGTTAAGTTGCTGTTTCCATAGGAAGAGCACTTTTTGGGCGGCTTATAACTTTGCTCTCCCTGGACAGATCCTCACCAAACTTTGCAAAAAAAGTAGTTGGGTCACTCTGAATTTATTTCCAAAGTTTGGTGAGGATTCGTCCAGGGGGGGGAAAGTTATAGGAGGGGTCCCAAAACTTTTTTTTCCCATAGACTGAATGGGAAAAAACTTTGCGCACGGCTACAGCCCGAACCGCTGGACGGATTTACACCAAATTTGCGGCAGGAGCGGCGGCCTGGTCCCAAAAGCGTGCTTTTGTAAATTTGGTGTACATCTGTCCAGTAGTTTTTTTAAAAATGACCAAAATGTAACGCAAAAAAATTAGTGATATCTGCATTCGCTTCGCGGACGGACTTCCCTGTTCGCTCCGCGGACAGCACCCGGATTGGCCCATGGACATGCGACGTGTTCACTGATTGGACGGTGAGGGGCGTGGAGCGCGTCAGATTTTCTGTGGCCGCGCCATCTTGTATTCACAGTCGACCGCGTACAGCGCAGTGAAACGTGGATAAAAAATTGTATTTAGTGCCGTGTGTTGGTGTATAAGAGTGCTTGGGGAGGGTTGGGGAGTATGAGATAGGTTCAATGTTTTGTTTTTTTATGTGCTAGACCTTTTTGTTGCGTTCGATTTGTCCGCGGAGAACACGGCTGTTCTGACATTTTGTAAATAAACTAAATAGTGGGGTGTTTAGAGGACGGAGTATGTGTCATTTTTGTTCGCAAGGAAGGTAAAAATGAGCTATGAACACTCGCGGTGTACTTAATTGTTCATAAATACACAAACTGGGGGTGTCCTCAGGACGCTGTCCGTATTGTAATCTGTCTAGTTGAATGTGCTCTAAGAACACTCGCAGTGTCCCGAAATGGTTGCAATTACACAAAATGGGGGTGTTCTGAGAATGTTGTTTGTATTGTTCGTTGTCAGGGTGAAAGTGTTTTAAGAGCACTCCTTTTGTTCACTAATAGTACAATTTCCTAGGGGCGTCAACTGACTTTTTGTCCACTAAAGAAACGATAAATCCGGCTGGTGTGCGCCGACATTATGTGATAATCCTATGACTGGCGCTATTGACCTGGCTGACTTGCTTTTGCGGCACTAAATCATATCTCCCGCCCCTAAGCCTGATATTATCAAAGCATTCATATTCCCCGCCTTTCTCCGTGACGTTACAGGGTGCGTAATGAAACGCGCCCAGTCGTCTCCAGTACTACGCGACTTTACACAGAACCCGGAAGACAACACACATTATGTCACAACACAGCGCGCCACAATTCGGAATATGAAACTGTGATTTAAAAGCAAAGAGCAAGATTGTAAATGTGGTAAAGTACATTTATTTGACATCAAATGTTTAGAGAATATTCAGCAATTTGCATTTGTCTTTGTTGTCGATCCGCAAAAGTTCATGTTGAGACACGCGTTGTTCCTTTGCGGTACCGAGAGTGTTAGATCAGCTTACAACTCAGTGCGCCACAATTCAGAATATGAAACTGTGGTTTAAAAGTAAACAGCAGGATTGTATATTTGGTAAAGTGCATTTATTTCACATTAAATGTTTAGTGAATATTCAGTGATTTGCTATTGTCTCTGCTGTTGATCAGCAAAAGTTTATTTGGAGCCACGCGTTGTTCCTTTGCGGTAGATAGGCTGTTGGTTTATGATAAAAGCAGTAAATGGTCGCTCTGATAATCGGAAGGTTGCTCCAACAACAAGCCATTAGACCACCCTATTGGTTGGTATGTTGTTTGTAGCCGCTAGTACTGCATAAGGGCATATTGGTCCTTGGCGATTGTCCCATAAAATGGTGAGGGTCATGAAGTTGCATATTTGGACTTGCACCTGGCAGTTGAAGACCCCATCCGCTGGAGTCTGTAAATCGTGACATAGACAAAATGGGGCCACGTACCTGTTTTAAAAAACATAAATTAGTCTCAGCAGCCGATCTTCATTAAAAATCATCATTTTATTTATTAGGGCATGAAACTATTTGATATCGAAGATAGTGCAACAGAGTATGTTAATAATAAAATAATAATATTTTCCCATTCATATAGTGCTAAGAACTGTGAGGTATGTAAGCGATGCTTATTATTAACCACGGTGTGTGGTGCTCATTTATCGACCACGGAAGGATGAAAGGCTGAGTTTCGCCTTGCCGGGATTCAAACTTGCATTAGCAAGCTGTGCACGGATGTCAAAGCGAGCGCTGTACTCGCTGTGCCACTTGACAGGCTACAGTGAAGTGGCACAGCGAGTAGAGCGCTTGACCGCCTATAGACCGGTTAAATTATTTCTATTAACCCACCCTGTGTCGTCTGCCTTTTTCAGAGCCCTCTAAACGACAGGGGATCAATTTGGCGGTGATAGTGCGTGGTAGAAAACATTATGCCACTTTCAACGAACAAGTTCAACTTCAGCGGTCTTTAATGCTACGCTATTGTAATTATACTTGGTATAAAGTAATCTAAAGGGTTACTTACAGTACAATTGCAATTTACATTGTCTACGAGTGGTGCAGTCCCAAAATAGGACTCTGCGTGTGCCAACGATCTTTCGCATAGTGATATAATATGTAAAAGTGGTTTCGTTTCAGAAATTTCATCTTTATCTTCTCTTACGTTTTAGCAACACTCCTTCAAGAGAAGTCTTTCATCACAATCTCTGTCTGTCAAGGTCAAAACACAATACAACCTTATAGTCTGCTTCGTGAGCCTCTCCGGGGCCCGAGAAAAAAATGGAAGCAGCTGACCTTCACTGTGAACGAGCATAAATTCTTACTTTGCAACATTCTGTGCAAAGCCATCTGTAGAAGTTGGTTTTTGCACGCCATGTTTGTATATTGTTTGCGTGATATTAAAAAAAGTTTGTTTAAAGGACGTTATTGTTCTAAGTACAGCCGAAAGACCCCTGAAAATAGCAAGTTATGGTAAGCTGTGAAAAATAACTCGCGCCACCACCATGCACTGCTAAGACTAACACCCAGGACATCAAAGATGACATCGCAAATGTCATTGATGAAATCACTGATGACATCACATGTGTATGTACTTTTAATGGAATTTGTGTACTAGGGATTTTTATTATAATGTTCTGAAAAAAGTGTCAAGGATATTGCAATAAATATCATACCGTTATTAGTGCTTTGAACGATGCATTGATATAAATAGCATTGTATTATGGGATTCTATGTAGTATACTGAGCTACTAATGGAGAAAGATAGCATTGTGTGCAGAGTACAAGATAAAAGTATAATATTTGTAATGTTAATATGTTGAATAATGAAATGATAATTGTCCTGAAATGTTTGAAAATTCACAAAATGGGGGTGTTCTGAGGACGTTATTCATATTGTGTGATTGCTTAGCTGTATGCAATGAGGGAATGGTACAGAGAGTAAAGTGGACGCCGTCCGCGGACACCACGGCTGTTCGTGGTCAGGGCGTGGTACATCCGGGTTTTTCCAGGAAATCCAACATGGAAAGAAGACTGTACGGATCAGCCAATCAGATGTCGAGGTTGTGGATTTGTGTTGAAAGAGACTGTGTGTGGTGAAGATGGCAGAAGTGGAGAAAGTCAGGGTGTTGGTGTTCGGAGATATGTTTGTGCATGGTTTACAGCAGTTCGCTGAATGCAGGCATGTTGCAAAGAACTTTGATGTGAAAGGAGTGGAGGTGGTGTGGAGCACTGTGCCTGATTGCAATGTACAGGGAATTGTACAAGTTTGTGCGGATATGGCCACGATGAACAGTCCGCATGTGGTAGTTTTACACTATGGTGCTTTCCATTTGGGCAACGTCAGTGCCCTTACTTTGTTGGCTGATTTGGAACGCTTGGTTCAAGACGTAATGAAGATCCTTCCAAATGCGAAAGTAATTTTTTCTGGATTACTACTTAGGGCAATATGGGACAATAGTTCAGTTTTTTGTCCTCAGCAAAACATTGCTAGGTGTGTCATCAACCGAGGCATGTGTGCCTTCATGCTTAGAGCTGGTATGTTCTTCTGTAACAATGACAATATTGATGCCAGTAATGCTGTTAATTTTAAAGAAGATGGCATTTCTTTATCTTTTACCGGAAATGCCTTTCTATTTTGGAATGTAAGGGTTGCTTTGGAGAAGGTTATGTGAAGATTTTAGGAGTAAAGTAAGAAAAAAGACAAGGAAAAAAATATAAAATAACAGGTGTCTGTCAAGCATCTGTAAAAAAAAAAAATAAACGGCTCTTTTCAGAGCCAACTTCAAAGGGGAAATGGGGCACACTATTTAAATTTACATTCACCACGCTCAGATTTTCGATGTGTCCGCGGACATGGCGGTAGTCCGCGGACATGAAAATCACTATGAGGGGGTTAGTATGTTCTATGTTACATGTCAGGGATATTATGGTTAAGTTGTGCTACTAAAAACCTATGAAATTCAGTGAAAAAACTTTGTTAAAGGGACGTTATGGTTAAGTTGCGCTACTAAAAACCTATGAAATTCAGTGAAAAAAACTTTGTTAAAGGGACGTTATGGTTAAGTTGCGCTACTAAAAACCTATGAAATTCAGTGAAAAAACTTTGTTAAAGGGACGTTACGGTTCCAAGTAAAACCGAAAAACCCTTGAAATTTGCCAGTTATGGTAACATAAGCAACCATAACTCGCGCCACTGTGCACTGCTAACACTAACACCCAGGACATCAAAGATGACATCACAAATGTCATTGATGACATAACTGATGACATCACATGGCTGGCTCTCCCTTTTTATCCTTTACTGACATATCGAAGCCACATAGTTTTCTTCAGTAACAGTCAGGAAGTAAACATTGAAAAGGTACTATATTTGTAGACTTAGGGTCCTGTCACATCATATGAAACATGTACATAGCGAAAGATACAGGCTTGAAAGAGAGCAATCCTTTCTGTGCATGAAGATAATCATTATGGTTATCAGCACTTTCTCATAGTTTTATTTTTATTACTCTACCTTCCCTCTATATGCTCATATTTGTATACATTATACTCACTCTCCATAGAGTGAATGGGAAAATAATTTTGCTCGCGCATACAGCCCAAACCGCTGGACGGATTTCCACCAAATTTGGACCAGGAGCAGCGGATTGGTCCCGAAAGCGTGCTTTTGCAAATTTGGTGAAAATCCGTCCAGTAGTTTTATTTTAAAATGACCAAAAAGTAGGTAAAAAAAAATTAGTGATATCTGTGTTTGGTTTGCGGATACACTTCCCTGTTCGCTCTGCGGAAAGTGTCCTGATTGGACAATCGTCTTGCGTGATGTTCGCGGACATGCAAAGTGTTCGCTGATTGGACGGCGTGGAGCGTGAAGCGCATCACATTTTTCGGTAGCGCCCGCCATATTGGATTTGCAGACGTCCCCGGACAGCGCGGTGAAACTTTGTTCAAAATGTGTATTTTGTAGAGTGTGTTGGTGTGTAGGAGTGTTTAGGGAGGGTGGGAGTGTATGAGATAGGATGAAAGTTGTGTTTTTTATGTGTTAGACGTTCTTTTTGTGTTCGATTTGTTTGCGGCCATCACTGGTGTTCTGAAATGTTCTAAATAAACTGACTAGGGGGTGTTCTTAGGAGTCAATATGTGTCCGTTTTGTTCGCAAGCAAAGTGAAACTGTTCTAAGAACACTAGCGGTGTCCGGGGAGTGTTCGTAGGTGGTGTCCTGAGGACGCTGTCCGTATTGTTCTCTATCAAGTTGAATGTGTTCTAAGAACACGCGCGGTGTCCTGAAATGTTCGCAAATAAACAAAATGGGGGTGTTCTGAAGATGCTTCTAAGAACACTCGCGGTGTCCGGGGAGTGTTCGTAGGGGGTGTCCTGAGGACGCTGTCCGTATTGTTCTCTGTCAAGTTGAATGTGTCCTAAGAACACTCGCGGTGTCCTGAAATGTTCGCAAATAAACAAAATGAGGGTGTTCTGAAGACGCTTCTAAGAACACTCGCAGTGTCCGGGGAGTGTTCGTAGGGGGTGTCCTGAGGACGCTGTCCGTATTGTTCTCTGTCAAGTTGAATGTGTCCTAAGAACACTCGTGGTGTACTGAAATGTTCGCAAATAAACAAGATGGTGGTGTTCTGAAGAGGCTTCTAAGAACACTTGCGGTGTCCGGGGAGTGTTCGTAGGGGGTGTCCTGAGGACGCTGTTCGTATTGTTCTCTGTCAAGTTGAATGTGTCCTAAGAACACTCGCGGTGTCCTGAAATGTTCGCAAATAAACAAAATGGGGGTGTTCTGAAGACGCTTCTAAGAATGTGTCCTAAGAACACTCGCGGTGTACTGAAATGTTCGCAAATAAACAAGATGGTGGTGTTCTGAAGAGGCTTCTAAGAACACTCGCGGTGTCCGGGGAGTGTTCGTAGGGGGTGTCCTGAGGACGCTGTCCGTATTGTTCTTTGTCAATTTGAATGTGTCCTAAGAACACTCCCGGTGTCCTGGAATGTTCATAGGGGGTGTCCTTAGGACGCTGTCCGTATTGTCCGTTGTTCAGTTGAAAGTGTTGTAAGAACTATCGCGTTGTTCTGAAATGTTCGTAGGGGATTTGCAGTGACGTCCTGTTGCATTTCTGTTTGATTTAGTTTTCTTTTACAACGTTTTAGTTTTTGTGGAACAGAATATGTGTTTAGATAGGGAGTGTATAGTGAGCGAAGTCTATTATATTCTAAAATGCAAGGAATATCAGCGTTTACTTTACTTGCATCAAAGTTGATTAGAAATAGACCGTCAAGTGTACGTAAGTGTGATAGTGCTACGTAGCTCATGCCTTCTTTAAAGACTGTGGGCCTCATTACACGGATGGCAGTAAGGATTTACCGGTACCGGTAAAATACCGGTACCGGTAAATCCTAACCGCCTTACTACGAGGTCCCTTTGCGGGTTGGGGGATTTAACGCGTGCTTTTTGCAGGCGTTAAAATCCAACCCGCAAAGGGACCTCGGAGCTAATTACAGCACCGCAAAATTCCGGTGCCATAATTAGCGCCTTCCCCATTCCCATAGAGCCCTATGGGGCAGAAATGGGACTGGGGAAGGGCAATGGTGGAAGGGGGATTTACCACCCCTCCAACCTTGGAATGGGGCGGTAAATCCCCTTTCCACCAAGTGTAATGAGGCCCTGTGTTACCAATATCTATCATTGCTTTGTCTAGGGTAAGACCTTGTGATTTATGAATTGTGACTGCGTATGCAAGAGTTAGAGAAAATTGCTCTCTGCGTACATACATATCTTTGAAGAGAAGGAATCTAGCTGTTGAGCGTCCTATCCGTTTTACTTCTGAAAGTTTGTCAAAGAGTATATTGACAAACTGAATTTTGTTGTCACGTGGGTATGTTTGAAAGCCAACAACTGTACCCAGTGCTCCATTAACTAGTCCTTGGTCCACGTCAAGGTTACGTTTAAGGATTACTCTGCAATTTAAGGATAATTTTAACATCTTTTCTAAGCCTGCTGTGTTTGAGATTGATTTTTCTAAATTATTTAGTCTTGTTGTGGCTTGGTCACACATGGGTAGTGTCATACCATGTACATCTAGTTTGTCTGTGGCGCTAATTTCCATTATTGGTTGCATTTCTTTACTTAGCATGATTTCATTGAATTTGAAACAGCTTGCAAGAGTTGGCATTAAGGCCATACAATTGACATTTTTGTGGGCTAATTGTTCCATAACATCTGCAGCACATGCATTATCGCCATAAAGTGCATTAATGTGCAGGGTTTTCAATGTTGCTTCTGCTTCTTTAGAAAGTATACCAACTCTCAAACTTTTTAAAATGTTGGCATAAGTTAGATCTGCAGATTGGCGCATGTTTTCTGTTAATTCTCTGTATTGGAAATGTTGCCAAAGGTTGACATTTCCAATGCAGCCAACAGTTTTACGGCAGAGTTTGTGCCCTAATGTTTTAAAAATAGGTTCACCTTTTACTGGTGTTAATTGAAGCAGATCTCCAAAAACAATAATATGTTTGCTCACTTCATCTATTAGTAGCATTTTCATTTGTTTCAATACTCTGCGTAATTCCATTGCAGCTTCTGCAGAAAGCTTGTAATAGTCTAATTTGTTCTGGTGTTCTACTGGTAATAGTAGTAATCGGTGTAATGTAACACCACCTATGTTGTAGGCAGCTAAACCTGTGGGGGCAGTGACAACAGCTGACAGTTTGTTGTTTGTCAATTGTTGAAGGAACTTACTAAGGATTTTGATTGTTTTGCCAGAACCAGCTTCACCACTGACGTACAGTAGTATAGGTTTATAATTATGGCAGGAACATTCTTTATTTTCATGTTTTACACCATGTGCAATTTGTGTTGTTACTTCTTGAAAAATGCTACTTTGGCATTGTTTAGTTTTGATTGTAGTATAGTTAAGTCTTCCTTATCTTCATACTGACACATGGTGTTTTCTACTTCTATCATAGCTAATTCTGCCTCATTTGTTATTAGTGGTTCTCCCAGTGGTTCTTGGCTTCCTGTTACAGAAGGTTGACTACTGTCAGGAGTATCCTTATCTAGTTGGGCTTGGAGTTCTTCTTCATGTTGCTGTTCATTGTGCAACATTGTTTTGTACTGTGTAAAGTTTACATCAGTTATAGTGCTTTCATTTGCTTTGAAAGCATCCTCATATGAGTCATAGTTATCTAGTAATTGTTCTTCTTTTCTCCATGGTTTGAAGAGTTGTAGCAGGGACATGTAATATACTTCTATATGTTGAGGAGTCTTCAATGACAATTTGATATGATTAATTAAATTTGGCTTAGTGAGTTTAACTAAGCTGCCTTCACAGTCTGTCACTCTATATTTACCTTTTTTTTCATCAGGTTTCATATTATTTTTGTATGTGTAGTTTTGGGCTATTTGGTATAGACACATGTTTTCCAAAGTATTACTTCTGTTTGGGTAGTATGTGTCCAATAAATTGTTTTTTAAAATGTCTTGGCTGTTGGGATCATGTTTGGCTATTGTTTCTATATCTTCATATGATTTTAGAACTCTTTTTCTAGATTTAGCTGGACCAAGACTTAGCCATACTATATTTTCAGATTTACCATATAATGAAGTACCAGTTAAACAATCAGCTGCTTCATAAGATCCACATTCTCTATGGGTGAGCATTTTTATGCCCAAGCTGTATAATTTCTGAGATACTGTTTTATCTGATGACAGGTCATTCCAGAGGTCTTGGAGCTCTGTCTTTTCTGCTTTAGTTAAGTATGCTGTGACATATCGTGCAACTGCAGTAGAATTGTCTGCAATGTACTGCACATCTATGTTTGCATTCCATAAGTGGGCAATGATTGCATTATAATCATTGATATATTTTTCTTCTTCTTTTCTTTTTATGTAATATGTATTTTTAGGTGACTTTCCTTTAACAGTATGTCTAACTGAAGACATGAGGTTGTTTACTTGACCTGTATTTGTAACTGGTCTAGGGAAACCAAATCGGCATTTGGTGTAGTATTTGCCTTTGTTTTTGTATTTGTGACGACAATATTTTCCACATTTGTGTCTTTGAAATTGTAAAATTTGTGCACAAAGATGACTATTTGTGGCTTCTGATGGAATTTCACAAGTGACATATTTTTCAATAAACTGTAAAACAGTGGCATCACTGTCTTGACCAAATTTAGGAGCATCTTTAATCCATAAAAGCATGTGGATATGTGGTGCTCCTCTGGCTTGGCATTCTTTTCTCCAAAAGAAGTGTTGCACTTCTCCAAGGGGAGGAACAGTTTTATTACAAATAAAATGTAGCATAGCAATGAAGCGATGGTGAAAATATCTTGCAACATTAACAGGATCCAAAGAACAAAATTCTCCAGGTGTTAGAATATGTATGTTTGTTTTGTTTTTATTTGATATGCGTAGGAAATAATGTAAATCTTCCCATGCATATTCTGCACAAATTAATGTAACAAACCAAGTGTGTGGGCCAAGGTTTCTGATCATACAACGTACATCTCCATGATGTCGAAACCAGTACTCTTTAGTACCACGCATATTTGCTAATAGATTTGTAATATTTGATTGTAAAACCTCATCCTTTTGTTGCACTTTCTCTAATAATTGTGTAGCTGTCATATTTTGAAAGTGTGATCCCGATTTTAATATGTGTGCAACTCCGTAACATAAAGTTGCTAGTTCACTTTCAAAGAGTAGGTGGAATATGTATTCCACATTTTGTCTAAATCTGGGATCTTCAGAATACATCCGTAATGAGCGGTATTCTGAAGCTGATATTTGAATAGGTCTATCATCATACCTTCCTCCTTTGCCAGTTGGAAAGAGTAGAGGAAAAGCACGTGCTTCTATACTTTTTTCCCATATACTGATTGGCGATCCTTTTGTTTGACGCATTTGGTAAGTTTCTGGTACATCTTGTACGGTGTCATTACAGTGCAAAGGATGAATTGTATAATGGTCTAAAGTATTTGATATTGTAGCAGGATCTAGTAGCTCAAATTGACCAGCTTCTTGTGTTTCTTGAATTATTTCAGTTGTATCTTTCAAGTTTTCTTCAATATTAATTTCTTTGTAATATTCATTATTCTCGTTAAGATATTGGAAGGCTTGTCTAACTTTATATAAATCTACCAGCTGTTGCATATTTGTTTGTCTTTTGTAGGTACTCCATTTACTGATATAATTAAAGATTGCTGCATTGGACGTTGCACTCCTAGAGTATGCACATTTTCTTTTAGATTTAATGGTAAATAAACTACTTTTCCACGAATGCCTTTTACCAATTCAGAGGGAGGTAATTTTGCTGTTTTTGGTTGAAGGCGTATTATTGCTTGAAATGGGTGTACTGTTTGAATTATGATGCTCTCATATAAATGAAGTTGTTGTAGAGGTTTTGGTACGGGGTATAATTCCAAATTATTTGTGATAGAACGTGAAGGAGTTTGGTTGTTGTCAAGTTTTGTAGTGCAATAACTGCAAAGTATTAAGGGCTCAGTTATTTCATATTTGTTTTCTGCTAGAAGGTAGAGAGCTAATTCAAACCATTTAGAATCTTCATTGTATTCTATTTTGTTTGATAGGTCCACAGATTTTGTGTTACTTTTATGTAAAATTCTACGGCAACATACATGTACATGGTTTGGTACTTCAGCTGATGTACTTTTAAATTTTAGTATTTCTTTTTTGTATGTGTTTAGCAAAAGGTTGCCATGTGTAGAATTGTTGCTTAATTGGTTTAAAGCTATTTCATTCTGTAAATGGCTTTCACTTCCAAAATATTTTTTCTGGATATAGTGAATTTCTTCAAGTAGGTCCTTTGCTGTACCAGGTAGAAGGATGTTATTTAACTTTGCTAGTGCTAAAGCAGGACTTTTAGCATAGTACAGGTTATAGACTAGATTTCATATAGTTGAATGATGTGTTGATATCCTTTTGATATCATGGAAAGTGGTTTTACAAGTAGGTCCTGTAATGCAGGCCAATGAATGTCCTTGTAGTCCTGTGTACTTGCGCACTGGACAGGTATCTATATTTTGCAGTAATTTAATTTTGATTTTGTCTTTGCTTTTTACAAATTTATTGAGGAATTGGTGTAAAGATTTGAAACATTGTTTGGGAATGTTACACATTGACGTGCATGGCCATTTGTACACTAGACGTTCTGATTCAGTTGAATGGAGGGGTAATTCTAAGTTTTCAGGGCATATTTTTGTAAGGAGTACTTCTTGTTCCATTATGGTATTATTCACTTTTTCATAACCTCGACCACTGCTATTTATGGCAATTGTATTCGTTTGCTTTTGTTTGTATGCTTCTTCATTAAAATATGGTTCTGTGCTCATAGAGTGATTCCATTCACCTCTGCAGATACTTAAGAAGTTCTTTCTGTTGACATTTCGCTTATTGAGAAGTCTTTTTTGTAATTTAGTTATTAGTTTTGCTAGTGGTTTCATTTTGTGTAACAGTAAAATAAATAAATTTCTTTTGAGAAGAATTGCACTGTCCATCAATGCTTCTAAGATTAATTTCCTACGATAGGTTTTAAGCTTTGAACCTGATTTCTCTCCTGTTTTTATAAGATTTTGAAGGACTTTGTGACGGTATATTTTGGCTAAAATACTTTTCTTGGTATGCTTACTTTGCACTATATTAAAATTTGAAGAAGTAGTTTTATCTGTACTGATAGCTGATTTTCTGTTAATTGTTTTTTGGTTTGTTTTACATTTTGATAGAGGAAGCGAAGTTGTTGTACTTGAAACTTCTTGTGTTTCACTAAATGATTGTATTAGCTGTTTTGTTTCAACTTTTTTTTACAAATTCTGCTAGAGATGGATGCTTATGTTGGACACCTTTATTTTCATTTGCTCTAATTTTGTGTTGCTTTCTACGGAGTTGTCTGTTGGTAGGCATTCTTTAGGGTCTGTTGAAAAAAATAAAGAAGATATGGGTTGGGGTGTTCTGGAATGTATGTGTGCTGTGTGCATGAGTGTTTGAGTAAGATGATAAAGATGTATGTAATGGTGTGTGATTGTGCATTGGGAACTAAAACTAGTAGGGATAGGTATTCTTGAATTTATGTGTCACTAAACTGGGGTTCAGATGACAAAAAAAAGGAAGCTAGTGGTGTGGAAAAGTACAAATAGTAAATCTAATGTATACAATTAAAACAGTTGTTTGTTCTATAATATGAAAATTGTAGTGGTACAGTTGGCTAATTTGTGTGTCCAAAAATAGAAATTTGTGGGCCATTCTGGTTGTAAATCGCTGTTTACGACATGGACATTTTTTGGACAAAATGGTACAAAATCTCTATTTTAAGAAACCAAAATAGCTGGTATTAATGTTATAGTATATTTGATTAATAATATACATATTATGGTGATATTTTACTTACTTTTTTTTTAAAATTAACAGGTAACTTCTTAGTTTTTCTTTCTTCTTCGAATTCGGCTGATTCTTTTCAGGAAACTGGTCTTCACTGCAACTGTAAAAGCTTCAAATTAGTAACTTTGTTTGTATATAGCACTGTTTTTAATTTAGATATTGATTTTTTTTTAATTGAAATCCTCAGTGCCTTCTGTAAAACCATTAAACTAATTTATTTACATAAGATACATTGCATCAGTTCAGTACATATGATATGTTCTTAATGAACAAATTGTATTGAATGACTAACTGTAGCAAAAATAAAATATCTTTACTATGTCTTGTGAAATTTATAATATATTAGAGAATACCACTATTTCTGTAAGTAAACTGTTCTAGGTAATAGCGCCTCAATGTCATGTCTAATTTAAAGTAATTAAGTAAATAAATAAATAAAAACAAAAAATATGAAATTGTATAAGTATTTTTATAAAGGTTTAAACATAGATTGTGTTTGCATGCAATTTTGTTTGAATATATGTAGTCTACATATTTAATTTAAAAAATGTTAGTTTAACATGATTTGAGTGTGTGTGTATAAAGAAAGTAAAAAGTGTAAAGGTGTATAAGTGATAGTTGATTTTAGGAAATTGAAAAAAGTACAGTAAATTCATTTTACAGATTTTACAAGGTAAAAGTCTGTTTGAAAATGTGTTCATCTACCATAGCTCTCAACTCACACGCTTTTGGCGGGTGTCACACGCCTTGTAAAGGGCAGACTCACCCGCCAAGCCTCCTGCACGTTCCAATGGGCGTCTCACCCGCTAAAAACCGAATCGGGTGATTTCACCCGCCTGTAAAACAAAAATGGTTGAGAGCTATGTCATCTACTATACAGAAAATATGCATACCTGAAGTTTGTGTTCATGCATATGGATATGCATGGAGCTGCAAGTAGAAATCTTGAAGACTTGTACAGTATTTGTGGTAGATGCTGCTTGCCAATGATATGACACTTGTACTCAGAGAGATTCAGAGTACATTTGCAGTGCTGCTCTATGATGATGCAGTTAGATGTAGAGGTCTTGAATGTGATTGGTGCATGGTCATGTGATTTTTGAGGTACATCCAATGAGGGAATGGCAGAGAGAGTGTAGTGGAAATGGTAGAAGGGCTGTTCATGTTACAATATGTCTGCGGACATGGCGGTAGTTCCCGGACATCGGGAGTTACATCCGGGGATTTTTGGGTTCAGAAGTCATGCAAATGAGAATAAGCACTGAAAGGGATTGGTCAGGAAAGTTTGGTGGGTGTGTTGTGCCAGGAGAGATTTTCTGAGATACTCTTTTTGCTGAGAGAACAAAAGATAGCTATGGCTGTGTGTTTCAGAAAACAGATTGTTTGGATTTTAGGAGATTCGTGGATACATTGGTTGAAGGTGCATGCAGAAAGCTGTGGAGTAGCTGTAGATCTTGGATTCCCACATGTGGAAGTACACTGGCATGGAGTACGTGGAATGAAGTGGTTGGATTTGCTACCACTCTGTGCTACTTTGGAGACAGAGCAACATCCAGACCTAATTGTAATTCATTGTGGAGGGAACAGTTTAGGGCATGTGACTGGAATTTTTTTGCAATTTGCTATGAAAGAAGGACTGAGGAAGGTTATAGACATGTTTCCTAATTCTCAAGTGATATTTTCACGGATTGCGCAGAGACAAATGTGGCTTCGTTCTTCTTCATTTGGTCCAAAAATGGAAAAAGCAAGGCGCAATGTTAATAAGGCTGTTTGTGGCTTTCTAAGAGATTTTGGCATGTCTTCTTTTCACAATGAAAATATTATGTTTTGTAGTACATACATTTTTCGCAGAGGTGGAGTCCATCTTACTTATGCTGGCAATCAGATTTTTCTGAGAAATGTACAAAATGCATTGCGACCTTTTTTGGAATTACAACAACGATTTTGAAGTAGATGTTAAGCATTTACAATTTTTGACTTACAAACACCACCCAAAGGCTCTTTTCAGAGCCACCACTTCTTTACAGAGAAAATTACAATGTTTGTGATGGAGTAGTAACCCAATTTTTTTAATGTTCGCGAACTGTTTGCGGACTTCTAAAAAATACAAAGAGCCCTGCTTCATTTATTTTCACTTCTATTTTTTAACTGGGAAAGGCGGCTCTGAAAAGAGCCTTATTTTTTTTTGATTTTTGTAATTTTGTATTTACACTAGGAGAGGAGGGTAAAGGAGGGTAAAGGGGGGACACCAACCACAGGGATAAGAAAGGGCGAGCTGAGAGAGGAAGATGTAGAGTGGGTTTTATTTGGGTAGTGAGCAGGTCTTCTCGTGCTCTGAGACGATAGTCTCAAAAGCACTCAGAAGTCGCTCACCCCTGCAGAGTACTGTGTCGCAGTACATACATACAACTGTGACCCTCGAAAGGTAAGGGTCATTAGCATTCTGTATGGCCTGTGAGGCAGCTTGAGAAAGACGCTGTCCCACAGAGGTGGTCCTTGTGGTGACAGGATCAGAAACAGAGGATGAAGTGGAGGAAATCAACCTGCTACGTTCTTCGCAAGGTACAACCCTGCGAATAGCCCCAGAGTGAAATGACCTCAGGTGTCGCTTCATAGTAGTGCTCCCAAAGCTGTAGTTACCGTGCTTCCCACGACTGAGTATCATTTTGCACTCATTGCAGGTAACATGGTTCACACAAGCCTTAGGACCATTCCCATGAATGGTAAATAACCGCCACACCCAAGACTCACGCCTAGTGCGGGTAGTAGGGATTTCCTCTACCTCATTCTCATCATCCTCTTCTTCCTCCTCCGCATCCTCAGTCCTGTTCCCCTCTTCAGGCCCTTGGGGAGGTGGTGGTGGTGGAGGGGGTGGTGGTGGTGCTAAAGCAGGTGCAGCACAAAGTGGCAGTTCAGCAGCCAATGATGCCATGTCGATGATGGTGTAGTCTGCAGGTGGCAGCAAAAATCACTGTGTTCTGAAGAATAGCCAGAAACACAATGGGAATAAGCTCTTGGGCGTGGTCTTTTTTAGGGGTGCTTGTGCGTGGTCTGCGGACATGCGCACTGTGCGCGGACAGATCGAACACAAAAAAAGGATCGGAAAGTTTCAAAAGGTATATAGAAACTCAAGATTGCTATGTGGGACTTGTGGCATGGTGAGATTTTATTGAAAAATATTATGGATTATGGATTAACTGAAAATGTACTTTTAATTGTCCGCATTTCAGGACACACGATGAGCGTGGGCGCGGTCATATGATCTGTTTGCGAACTAGTCTGCGAAGGAAGCGCCTGTCCGCAGGACACCAAGTGCACGGAGATTGGTTAGCGCATGCGCATTGATGTCCTACGGGCACTGTTCGGGTTCTGAAGTAATTAAAAGTGCGTCACACGTGAAACGAACATTTCAGGACACCGCGTGTGTTCTTAGAACAGTTTAAACTTGGTAGCGAACAGTAAGGACAGATATAGTGTTCTTCAGGACACGTGTAATTTAGTTTATGTACGAACATTTCAGGACACCAATTGTGTTCTTAGAACACTTTCAATTGGGTAGCGAACACTACGAACAGTTGTACTGTTGTTCAGGACACCTAATTTTTGTTTATTTACAAACATTTCAGGACACCAATTGTGTTCTTAGGACAGTTTTAAGTTGATAGCGAACATTACGGACAGATATAGTGTTCTTTAGAACACTTTAATTTTTGTTTCTTTACGAACATTTCAGGACACCACATGTGTTCTTAGAACAGTTTCAACTTGCTAGCGAACAGTACGAACAGGTGTGGTGTTCTTCAGGACACCTCCATTTTCGTTTATGTACAAACATTTCAGAGCACTCGCACTGTCCGCGGACACTTTTATTGTTTTTTAAAAAAAAAACGGAAACTATTCACAATACAATATAAAAATTAAACTTTATTTAACATATATTAATAATTTATGACAGAGAAGGTGAGGCAGAAACAGAAACAAAAACAGGAGAATTTGGAGTTTCAACATGATTGGTATTAGGTGAGGAAGGGATGGAAATCTCATCAAAACGTTTTGGATTATGGAGAGGGTTTGGGGATAATTGACTGGGATATGGTGAGGAGGGACAAGTACATGTGGGGCAATGGTATGACGTTTTTGTTTTAAAATGATCTTCAACAAAAGTTTTCAAATTATTAAAATTGGTCAACAGTAAATCAATTTTGTCTTTTATGTTGTCAAGCGTGTTTTCCATAACAGCTTCTTCAGAGGTAGTTTCTATTTTGTTATGCTCTGTATAAAAAATATATATATATATATGTTAAATGTATACAAAATAATAATATTTAAATGGTTTATGTTATAAAGTGTTTACCATTAGTTTCACTATCTTGTGACATTTCTTCATGTGGGAAATTGTCCTCTAGCCATTCCAGAGTACTATACATTTATGTGAGAAAAAAAAAGAAAAGATAATATATTTTTTAATCTAATACAGAAAGTTTATAAATATATGAGTAAAATGAAGTACACTTACTATTTCTGGTAAGAAAAGTCCTATGTATTCAGTGGATCTGGTCTTGTTCTCAGTTCTGTTGTGTCTGTGAGGTAATTATGTTGGAAGCCAATTTATGTTCTTGTGGTATATTCCATTTCAGAACATATTGGGCCTCATTACGACCCAGGCGGTAAGTTACCGCCTGGGCCGTGACTTTACCACCATGGCGTAAACTACGTTTACGCCATGGTGGTTGGCGGACTTACCGCCCCATTCCAACCTTGGCGGGGCGGTAAGTCCCCAATCCCCATTTACCCTTCCCCATTCCCATTTTTGCCCCATAGGGCATAATGGGAGTGGGGAAGGCGTTAATTACGCCACCGTAAATTACGGTGGCGTAATTAACTCCATGGTCCCTTAGCGCCATGGATTTTAACACCTGCTAAAAGCAGGTGTTAAAAGCGCCATGGCGCTAAGGGACCTCGTAATTGGCGGTAAGGGGTCGGCGCAGCTAACGCTGGCGTAAACCCCTTACCGCCAGGGTCGTAATGAGGCCCATTGTATTTAAATGAATGGTTAGTGTGTTACATATATGGGTTACATTTCTTATGTATTACTATATATAATGTGTTTGTGTGCTGCTTTTTGAATTTGTTAAATGTTCTTATATTATGATATAACAATCAAACATACCCCCCCACCCCCCCACAGTTTTTAGGTAGTGGTACTGTTCTCCGAACATGTCCGCAAACATTAAATAAGTTTGCGGACATCAAGTTCATAAGAAGAGGTCTAGTCAGTTCCATATGACATGTATATAAAGTCAAAGTCATTATTGTTAAGTTTTGCTACTAAAAACCTATGAAATTCAGTGAAAAAACTTTGTTAAAGGGACGTTATGGTTAAGTTGCGCTACTAAAAATCTATGAAATTCAGTGAAAAAACTTTGTTAAAGGGACGTTATGGTTCCAAGTAAAACCGAAAAACCCTTGAAATTTGCCAATTATGGTAAGCTATGCAACCATAACTCGCGCCACCACCGTGCACTGCTAAGACTAACACACAGGACATCAAAGATGACATCACAGTGACATCAGTTTTTTTCACTGAATATATATATATATTTCTTTTTGGACTTCCCCTGTTTCAGTAGAGTGTCATCAGTTTTAGTGGAGGTCGAAGCTTTGTGTGGAGCCTGTGATTTTTCAAATATGCTGAACCATTCTGACTCTTTTTGATCTTGTGTGGGGGCAATCTCATCAGATTTCTTTTTGTTGATCATGGGCCCCTTGATAGTCGTCGGCGCAGAAGACTCCGACCCCAGGACTTGGGGCGTCAAGAATTCATTCTCCTTCGCGGATAGCTGAGGTGTGCTCACGTCAAGTTTAGTTGTTGGCTGACCTACATTCCAGTCAATCTCAGGCCCATTCTTGTTTGAGTCAGTAGAGAGGGATGCCGAGTTGAACTATATGCCTCACGGCAAGGGCTAATCCCCCTATCATGTATATTCAAAGTTGTTCACTCATTTTTTTCGACAGAGATGCTTTTTAGGATTTCTTGCGGCCAGAATGCACCAACAGCATGGCTCCAATATATCAATGTTCAAAGGTCGACTATCCAATCGGTTAGACCCTGGGTCTACGATGTTTCTCTCCATGGTTATTCTAGAGTCACGTTCTTTTTTCAAAATTGCTAAGGCTTTGCAAGCTATTTTGGCCACCAATTTTTTATCTTCGCATTTGTTTTTCAAGGCTTCTTTCAGCACTGTCATCGAAAGATCATTCTTACTCCATATCGTTGTGTTTTGTCCACAGCCATTTCAACCAAGTTTATCTCCAGTTTCATGATTTTTGTATTCAGTACTGGTATCAATGTAGTCTGGTCTCTATAGTTTTCGTTCAATTGTTCGAAGAGTTTTGTTAGGGGGTGACTGCGAATGACGTTGCAGACATCAGATTGGGTTGCAGCTCATTATCACCTTTTCAATTATGACGTCAATTGGAGGCTAGCCATAACTCTCACTCCCATTCGGGACTTCTATGGCTTGTCGTTTCAGTTTCCTCACTGGTGGTCTTTCAGATTCAGATTCAGAGGAGGAGGAAGAGTTATCCATTATTAAATGGTCAATTGGTCTGGCATTATCCCTTTTAGACTCTGCTGGCTCAGTGATTTCAGGGCTATCTCGTGGCATTGAGCTTTTGAGCTGTTTCTGTGAGTAGCAGAAATCACTATCCCAGCTTTTTTCAGTTCTTCGCTGTTTCCTCACAATCTTTGCCCGGTCAGGCGTCACCCAACTGGCGGACTCTCTTAATTCGACTTCGTGCTTGCTCAGCCATTCAATTGTATCCACTGCATTTGGCACAGATGCTTTGGGCCCATCCTGCCGACTCACCCTCTTTGCATCTTCTTTAAGCAGAGGTTTAGCCATCGCAGTTGATGCAGCCATCTTGGCTTGTAGGGTCACAAGATCTCTGATCACTTGATCTACTACCACAATTTAGTTGCTGCGATTGTTGGTTTGAGGATGCTCTGCATACTCGTCTTGTGGGTAGGGATGTAACGGTATTACGGTATACCGTTAAAGATACCGTGAACCACTTAATTGAACAATAATAACCGTCACATTTTTTATACCGGTATACCGTTCATACCGTTAAGTGTGCTTTTCAATCTGATTTGGAAAGGCTGCAGTAAGCAAGTGCTGCACAGTCTTGGTCTTGCACTGTTGGATGTGCCGTCTGCCAAGTAGTTTCAGTTGGAGCAGTTTTTAATGCCATTCCATAAACCACACGTGCCTGACACAAAATCACTATGTTAGCAATAGGAAGAATAAATACAGTGCCAAGAAGGAAAAGGGTTTACTTTGGGTTGGCGGCTTTGGGGTTTACATATTTATAATGGATGTTTTCTAAACATATGACAATGGGGGATTTCCCTGGTTCTATCATTGAATTTACATACAATAAGTCGCGCTGCGAAATTTACTCATCTGTGTGGGTATTCCCTGCTGCCATACCAAAGGGTAACATGTCCGTGATTACTGAACACCTTTTGGCCCGCAAGTAAACTAAAGGCTGTAACGTAAAGAGAGAGTGCGTGTGTGTGTGTGTGTATGCGCACAAGCGTATACTACCATCAGACTCCATTGATCTGTGGCATGCAGGTTATCAAGATGGCAACATGGTCATCTTCACCAGTGGCCAGTGGGTTGCTAAAAGCTTAAATGACCACTTAAGAAAAACTATTCAGTTTGCTTTGCCAGTCGCAGCAGGGCACCCCCCGCTGGCTCCCTCCTCCTCTCCACACATGTGTTTGGTGGAAGCAAGGGGTGGCATTTCAGTGGAAAGTATGTTGAAAAGCCCAATTCTGGCCCTGGATGCCTGGTTTTGTTTGTGATGATAAATCTGACAATTTATGACTTTTTAGAAAATATTTGTTAAGATTAGTTAACTCCACCTGCTATACCGCGATAACCATGATATACCGTCATTTGGCAAGAAGGTTATTGTACCGTCGTAAAACTAATACCGTGACACCCCTACTTGTGGGTTGATTCCTCCTATTACTCCTCTAGCCTCCCACAGTTCATCAGGAGTAGATTCGAGCTTGGCATAGTTGTTACCATCTTGCTCTTGGATCACCATTGGGTCACTGCTCTCGTCCGTGATTAAGGAGGCTGAAGTCTCCCTCCTGGTGTGCATTTTCCCAGAAAGCGACAGAGCTTCACAGCAGCTTTGTTTGACATGGGCACGCGTTAGGGGGATGCCGGTTCTTTTCTCCATTGTCCACAAGTCCACTCGGCCCACGTGGAACACGAGAAACACTCCTGCCACACTCCGTGACACTCTGCATCAGGCAGGGTGTTATAAAGGGTTGGCTCCTCCTTTCTGCAATGAAAACAAAAAAAAACACTGAAACTGGCAGCACCTCCCCACGTGAAACACTCCTGCCACCATTGGGCCTCATTCCGAGATTGGAGGTAGCCATGGTGCTATTAGCACCATGGCTGCCTCCAATACCGGTACCGACTCTGAACTGGTTCAATGGGGACTTAGCGGTGTAGTCCAACCTTTGCGGGACCGGTAAATCCCCATTGAAAAAGGCAATCCCCATTCCCATTTGAGCCCTCATAGGGCTCAAATGGGAATGGGAGGGAGCTAATAATGGTACCGCAATTTGCAGCACCGTTATTTGCTCCCTGGTCCCTTTGCAGCTCCCGCTAAGGGTGCCTGGTAAAACCAGGTGCCCATAGCGGGACCCGCTAAGGGACCTCGTAGTAGGGCGCAAAGGGATTACCAGCACTGATGTCCTTAATGGTGCCCGGTATCCCTTTGCGCCCTACTCAGAAAGAGGCCCATTGACTTTAAGAATACATTCTTCTCATGCATCCCGATTCCCAGTACCTCACTGCGTTCACCTATCACAGAATGAGATTCCAGCACACTTGGCTATCAGAGTGGTACTGTGAGTCCCCCAGCATTTTCAACAGGGTACTGCATGCTGATTTAGGCAGCATCCAAGTGCCCAGTATCATTTTACAATATGTTGATGATTTGCTAGTATGTAGCACCAATGAGCGGCAGTGTAGAGAGGACTCCATCACACTGACGCAACTAATAGCAGATAAAGGGTACAGCTGCATTATCCCTCACACGTCTCTAAGCAAAATATAGCTGCAGACATGCCAAACCTCAAAGAATTGTTAAATACTTTATTTGACAATTATATCACCTATCCTAGGTATAACACAGGGAAAACATCGAGGACACTGCGTAGCACATTACTCCGTCCCAGTGGACCATTCCAAGAACTATATATTGACCATGCTGACATGGGAGAGTGGTGCAAAACATATTGGTATCTCATGGTCATCATTTGCCCGTTCTTCTTTTGGATAGAAGCAGGGCCATGTGCACATCTAGACGCTAAATCAAACACCAAATTCTTAGTATGAAAAGTGTTTCCCTGATGAGTAGTGTGAGAAGTTCTTAAATCTGATAACCAAACTCACTTCTTTAATGAGCTGTTTAAAGAAATAGCTGCATTGTTAGGAATTTGCCATAAAATGTGCTCCATATTCCACCACCAGGCCATCAGTGCTGTCGAGCGGATGAATGGCCTCCTGAATAGCAAATTGTCAAAGTTATGTGTGACCCTCAAAATGAATTGGGTCCACTGTTCGCCCCTGGCCCTTTTCAGTTTGAGGACACTGCCCTGTATGGACCATCACCTCTTGTCTCACAAAATTGTGACGGGAAGGAGAATGCACATGCCGCTTTCACCCATACCTAGTGCATATGCTGATCACAGAGCTGCGACCATTCTGGGAGATGAATTTACAGGATATTTGCATCAGTTAACAAGGTGCATAAAGATTATTTCTCGCCAGATAGCGCCCAGAAGAGAATAACTAGACGACTGCATGGCACCCGTCCCAGCAAGTGTGCCACCACTACAGCTGTTCCCCAGCAATACAGTGTACATAAGACATTTTACCCACAGCAGAAGCTAGCCGAGATTCAATGGACCATACACGGTGCTGTATGCCACACCGTTTGCAGTGTAAAAAAAGGAGTTGCAGTATTGGGTGCACCTTTCTGATGTCCAGAAGGCTCCCCCTTTACCAGACTCCCAAGACCCGTCTGCACGAAGTGAAAATTAATTGAATAACGTTACCAGCTCTTGTCACTTTGTATCAATACTGGCTCCATTGAATCATGTTTTTTTCTTTCAGGATTATATTCACCAAGTGGTATAAAGCGTGTGTTATTATATTGTGCAACTTGAAAAATAATGTGATTAGTGTATGTTCATCTCGTTCTTCTCACTATCTGCAGATTTCTCCTCACAAGTATTGTGTAATAATGTCTGTATTATACGTATGTTAATGATTTATTGTAAGATTATGCATATATTCGATAGGCCAGTTTATATAGTGAGGACATATAAAGGGGGGGTGTATTATATGGTGTAAAGAACATGACATTTTTATGGTAATCCTGAGGAGCAAGGGCAAGGAGCATCTGTTTGGCTGTGGCGAGAGCTGAGTAAGGACTGGACCCTTTCATCCAAAATACTCTACTTGTGAGCCTTCCTAGTCTCCAATTTTCAATTTCCAGAGTGTGGCACCTGGAGGTTCCTGGAGGCGCGTTTGCCTTTAAGACTATCAGTGGGTCAGCCCATATAAGGCCGCCTCCCATGCCAGTTGCTTCACCGATGGGAGTCCGTTCAGCTCAAATCTCACCGGCCCCCTATATTAAGACAGCAATTTTTAGTGAGGCAACAATGCTGCAAGGTGAAGTCTGGTTGGGGGAGGAAATGGATGCTGCACCCAACGCTGGTCGAAGAAACTCCTCAGTGGTGGTTTCAACGGTACTGCAAAAATTGATTGACTTAAATAAAGCTTGTGCATGTAAACAGACGTCATTGCTCACCCCCAACCATAATGGGGGTATAAAAATCCCACAGAAAAGATGATGCAATGATGTGACTGATGTCAATCGAGACATATGGGGGTCCGGTAATTACAAAAGAGCAAGGACATTAGAGGACGTATCCTCTGATGATTCATCTCAGTCAGCAGCTGAAAAGGTGGTAGAGTCACAGAAAAGACAGCCTTTACACAACAATGTAACCCGTTGCTCAAGTCCGTGCCATTTAAATCCACTGCCGCGAAATTCAAACAGTGATGACTCTCTGGATGATTCAACATCCAGGGACTCATCATTTGTGGAGCGAGCCTTCCCAAAAGTTAGAAGAGAACGACCAGCCTTTAGTCAAGCAGCATGGGATGCGCCAAGGCAAGTCAGGGGCGGTAGACTGGCTCCATGTGCTCATGTGCCCTCAAATGACCTCACAATGGCTTTGACTTCTGCAATGACAATCTCTTTGGCCCCATTTAGCAAACTTTATGAAGGAATAAATGAAAACATGAAAGATGTTACAACCTTATTAGCCCTAATGAATTCAAGACTCTTACATTTAGAGGCAATGTATGGTGGGCATAGAACCAAACAAGAAGAGGTAAATCAGAACTTATTGGCAGGCCTCGCATTAGTTAATGAAGGCAAACGCAATGATGTGATCGATAAAAAGCTGTTTGCTGAGGTAGCTAAGGAAGCGCTAGCTCTCTTTCGTAAACCCCACGCGGAATCAAGAGGCGGGGAACCAATTGGAGCTTGTACTGCGCCTCTCAAATCAGTGAAAGAGCTACCGCCCTCACTGTCTCTTCCGCTTAATAGTGCAGCGCCAGCAGAGATTGTAGCAAGACAAACTCAGCCAAGTCAACTCGAGAGCAATCTAGCCCTAATGCAAAGGATTCCTAAAAGCCCACAGTTGGCGGCCTTGCCGATTTGGAACTCATGGTTCTTCCTCATCAGGTCACAATTGAGGGCGAAGGCCTCCTAAATACCTGTGTCATACGCAGTGAAGGTGCTGGCCAGGACAATATAATGGAAACTTCTTTTCACACAGCATTCTTACAAGCCAGAAGCACTGCAAATCTTACCTTGTTATATAGTCAAGGCGTGTCTATTTCAACACCTCAACTACCAGCTGTAGACCAAGCCTCCGGAAATAAAGTGGTGACCATTGACCTTACAAAGACAGCAGGTCTGTTCCCTATTTTTGGAGGCCCAGTTGCAGAACAACTAAAAACTGAGGAAATTTAAAAATGCAATTCACCTCAAACGAAGAAGCAAAAAAACATGCCAGGTCGTAAAAAGTTCCATCAAAGAGGTGCCTGGAAATTCCTCCGGAATATTAATATGCTACAACTTGTTGATAAAGCAATCTGCACACAATTGAATTTAGGTGTAACAACTAAGGAGAGCAAAAAAGGTACCAACAGAAACAACAGCAATTATTCCGCAAGTGGCCGATGGTCATCTAACTGAAGCCACAAAGACAGATCAAGAAGAGCTGATAGAATTATCAGTCTATGAAGACTTCGTTGAGGAAGACAGGGCCCCTGTGAATCCACCTTCTGATGCATCTATCATCATAGAAGCGGTCACCTTGCCTACTAGACAGGGGCTAAACAGCTGTTTTATGAATGTTGAAGCCGATACGTTGATACCAAAAATGTCTATACCTCATGAGCCTCATGTTAAATTAATTAACTCAAATCCTGTGATGGGTGGTAGGATCTCCTCTATAATCCCGTTTGAAGGTGGGGCAGTTAACAGGGAACTGACACCTGTGAGCTCTGTGTTTTCTACTTTACAAGAAAAAAAGGAACGTTTAAGGATGATTGTACAAACAAGGCACCCTTAGTTTGGGAGTATATGTCAACTTCCTTTAAACGTCTCTAAGCTTGACGGAGAAAGCATTGTGCCAACTGCTGCACCATAGGCTGTTGTTGTAAGCAACTCACGAAAAGACAAGTACTATCAGCCGGCGGTGCCTGAGAAAAAACAGAAGAGAAGTAATGGGAATGTAACAGCTCGTCTCGCGGAACATACTCTGTTGATCAAGTTGGTGTTGGAGAGGTTAGAGTCGTGTGATAAATTAATTCTGAATCAATCAAATGTGCTAAAACTGCTCCATCATGTACCACGCCTACAGTCATTGGGTTCCAAAGACTTAAAAATTGTCAAATTTCCTGATGAAGCATGCAATGATAAAGTGATTCAGCATGTCGACTCCAATATAATTGCAAATGCAATATTGGAAGCAGGGGAAGATCTTTTGTCCTTGGGGTTCAATACCTATAAATTACTGGAAAATGCACGCTGCAAAAAAGTGGAGTTTGAGGTTTCAACAGAGGAAGTCTTAGTTGCCCAAGACTCCAACTTATGTTCCACCGGGAGTACACAAAAAACAATGCCGACGGAACATATCCCGACAGGACCGACTCGCAGGAGTGAGCCGGATATGAAAGAAGGGCCAATCAATTCGGCATCACAAAGAAGGATGGCAGTCGAGCAGGAGGTGATGCCCAGATACAGCCAAATGGAGAAAAATCCAAATTACCATAAACAGCCGCAGCTCTTTCACTAAGAGTGCTACCGCCCAAGAAAGTAACCAAGTATGCGAAGAAATTAGCCAAGACTGGAATTGGCTGGCTTCGGCCTTGAATGTTAAAACCCGAAGCTAATGCCTGACAGTGTTGCACAGCTCTGCTCTTTTGCCTCATGGAATACCTGTGGGTTTATTCATTTGTTAAACAGTGCCTGGCTTCATGATTTGCACCTAGTTTGCCTCCAAGAAACTTGGATATGTGAAATGCCAGTTGTTTCAGACTTTGAATGTGCACTGAATCCAGCAATTAAGGCAGAAAAGGGGCGGCCTTCAGCTGGCCTTCTAACCATGATGAAGCGGTCCTCAGGCGGTCCTCAGGCTATCGGTTGTTAAATTCAAAGAACTATACGCCATACATTCAAGTCTCAGAGATAGGCAAAATCGATCACCTGTTAAAGGAGTGGGATGTGATCCAGGTAATAAATCTGTATTGGAATCACCAACGTACAGGGACCTACCCATTTATTAACCACAATTATTGATAATCTGCTTGAATCGAAAAGGGGGGTCAGAATCATAGTATGTGGTGATCTAAATATTGATTTTTTTTAATCCTCAAAACTCCGCTAAAGTGCAACTGGCGAAAGATTGGTCGGAAAAATTAAACATAAGACGTCTAACAATGCTAAATGGTTGCACACAAGGGGATATACCGGCGAAGTCCACATGGCAATGGGAGGGCCATTCGTCAATCATTGACTACATCTTTATATCGGACGCTATCCATGTCAGGGTAAATTCTTTGAAAGTTTGTGCAATGGAAAACAGTGACCATGAAATGCTGGAGTTAAAATTTCAAGTCTCTGAAGTCAAGCAAAGCCATAAATGGGGGACAAAGGTCCGGGTTGAATCAAATCGTTTAAGAGTGAGGCTGGAGGTAAGGGAAGTTTCGAATCTCTGCAATCAATTTAAGAATAACCCGGAGGAGGCTGAATATGCCTCTTTACTGTCCCAATTTAAAGCTAAAAACACAGGGTTATATCAGTTGTCGTTTCGCAAGAAGCACTGTTTCGATCTAATGGTGATGCAGCATAAGAGACTGATGCGTGCCGAAATTCGAAGAAATAAGCAAGGGCCAATGAGTGAAATAGCGTAAAAAAACAGTGCGACCAAACAATCTTACATGAACTGGCTAAAAAGCCACACATTTCTGCTATATCAACAAGATGCAGAGGCCATGCTGAAGACCCTAGCAAACAAGAACAGTGGGGAGTTTTTGCGAATCATCAATCGCATGGAAACGCCGCAGGAAGCCTTACAGGAGTGTTTGGTATCAGAGCTTGAATGGGTGAAGCACTTTACGACTTTATATGATAAAAACCCAGCTCCGAAGCCTCCACTATTACATGAAATAACATTGTGGGATCTACAATTCTTGAGAGAAGATATTCGAGAGGTTATCTTGAAAGCTAAAAACTCCAGGGTGCCCGGTCCAGATGGGCTGTCCAATTTTATGATCAAACAGCTCCCCGAACTCTGGGCTGATTTGTGCTTCGACTTATTTGCGAGAATTAATCTGCACCGACTGTCGCCAACCTCATGGAAAATGGGGAAAATTGTGCCAATTTTCAAAAAAGGCAACAAAATGTCACCTAAAAACTATCGTCCTGTGGCACTGCTGGATGTCTTAGGCAAGATTTACCCTTCTTTGCTCCAAAAAAAACTGATTGATTGGGCCCAATCAGCCAACAGAGTTGACAAAAGACAGGCAGGTTTTGTGAAATATGTTGGATGTTCTCTGAACCTGCTTGTCTTGAATTTACTGAAAATGGAAGCCCTGCGGGCAAATACTAAAGTCTATCTTGCCTTTGTGGATTTTTCTTGTGCTTTCGATATGATGGATCAAGAATTACTCTGCCAAAAGCTGGGGTTGTGGGGTTGCCCAGCTGGTTTATTAGAGGCTATCAAAGAACTCCATACGGACACATCCATTGCAATCCGATTAGATCAATCAGGTTCCCTGTCTGCACAGATCAAGACGCATAAGGGGGTCAAACAGGGCTGTCGGTTGGCAGCTGCAATTTTTAGTCTTTTTATTTCGGACATTGGCAATGCAATAAATTCAGTCCAGGCCTTTCCACCAAAGCTCCACTTATCTAAGATAAGCTGGATGCTGTATGCAGACGACTTGGTTATCTTGGATTTAACCCCGATCGGTTTACAACGTAAACTTGAGGCAGTCCAAAAGTATGTGAACATGAATAATCTGAAAATCAACGCAGTAAAGAGCGAAATACTGGCGTTCCTTAATTTAAGAGCTAAACAGATGGCAAAGGAGTCAAAGTTTGTGTGGAAGTTAGGCCAAGACCAATTACGTATTTCAAAAAGCGTAAAGTATTTGGGCATGTTGCTGAATTCCAGCATTTGTGATGGCCCATGGACACTGGAATCAAAGAGGAAATGTGGTCAGTTAGCATGTCAGGGCCTACTATTACACAGAAAGTTCGGAAGATTCTATATGCGACCCCTGAGAAACTTTTACGAACAGAAAATGGCACCGATCCTAACATATGGAGCAGAGAAAGCTTTTGGCTGCTCGTTCAACAATTGGTCATCGTTAGAGCACATGTTCTGGTCTAAAGCCTTAAGTCTACCAATTGGAATTTCGACAGCCTGCATAAGGTATGAACTTGTGTTAATCTCTTTGCAGGCTCAGATTAGCTGGAATCAACTGGCATTATTTCGGAAATCCAGAGCTTAGGAAAGAATCTTGCAATTCCGAATACTTCACAATGCGTCTTCCGGTGGAATAGACATTGTTTCTTTATGGGGAAAACGTTGTGAAGACCTACTACTTGCATATAACGTCAGCATGGAAACCCTTCATTCAAATCCCACGGCAGCAAAAGTGAAGATCTGGCGTGCCGATTGGGAGGCCACGTGTAGTGAGCGGCTTGCAGCTAGAGCTATGACAAACTCCCCTGCAGAAGCAAGAGGCTTTAACGTGCTACAAAAATATCTGCACCTATTTCCAAATCCAAAAGCCAGACGACTCTTTATGCTGTTCCGCTTAAATGCTTTGGATACCAAGGAGCGGTCCAGCCATTGGACTTGTAACATAGGTTTGAATCTTTCTTGCCGTTTCTGTGATAAAGAGGTTGAATCACTAAAACACTTTGGGCCTCATTACACGGATGGCGCTAAGGGATTACTGGCACCGGTAAGGGCACCGGTGCCGGTTATCCCTTAGCGCCATGCTACGAGGTCCCTCAGCGGGTCCCGTCCTTAACGTGTGGCCAGACCACACGTTAAGGAAGGGACCTGCTGAGGGACTTCAGGGCAAATATCGGTACCGCTAATAGCGGTACCGTTATTTGCTCCTTCCCCATCCCATTGAGCCCTATGGGGGCTCAAATGGGAATGGGGAAGGGCCTTGGTGACTGGGGAATTACTGCCCCGCCAACCTTGGAATGGGGCAGTAATTTCCCCATTCACCAATGCGGACTCTGTAAAATACCGGCGGCAACCATGGCGCTAACAGCGCCATGGTTACCGCTGTCCGTGTAATGAGGCCCATTGTGTTGTTCTGCCCAGAACTGAAAGATGAAAGATCAATTCATTGGGGCCGCTGGAATGACGATCATCCTACTGTGTGTGCGGAAGAATGGTGGATAAGAATGTGGAACAGCACTGACATGAAATTAGCTATGCCTTTAACCACTTTCTTGGATTTAATTGAAGAAAGGCTAAACAGGTGCGTTCATTTGCAGAACGATTGACCTAAACAAGACTAAGATGACTGATTGAAGAGGAACAGGTTGGACTATTGTGCCAAGGGAGGATGGGAGGGAGAGATGTGTTTGTATTTGGGTTGATTGTGTTTTTTCTCTGTGTGTAATATTTTAAAGGTTTGAATTTAAACCAATAAAATTAAAAAAAATAATAATGATTAAAAAAAAATATGGTCATGGTCAAGATGAAGCTTTTCAAAATGGCTTAGTAAATATGAAAATAACCCAGACACTTCATAGGGTTATATGGCATTGGAAGCCACAAGGTCAGGAGAAGGGTTGAGGAAGAGAAGGAATATGACCAATATAAAGGGGTAGCGTTTGACACCATGACTGATGTGCACCGTCCAGAATTAAGTCACTTTTGGTATAGTCACGTGCTCAGTGGGGAAGCAGAGGCCAAATGGGAACTGTTATGTTTGCTCTCTCATCCCGCATGCGTCAGGAGAACTTAAAATGTAAGTACCCCAAGAGATCCCACCCTTAGAAGCCCAGTGTTCAGTCCATTTGGCACTGTGTCAGGTTAGAAGCATGTTCCAAGGGCACAGAGTAGGAGATGTGTTGATGGACAAAGATGAGGAGAAATGTGCAAAACATGAAAAAGATCCCGGATAAAAGACACACACTTTGCTGGAAATGGACAGTGTTGTTTGCTTCTTACAAATGGAGGGAGTCAGAGTAAGCAGGGGGGTTGATGGATGGGATTCAATAAAGAAATCAAATGGGACAAACAAGAACTGTCTCACCATATGGGCCACATATGTGTCAACATTAACATGGATTGAAACAAATGAAACTTCAGTAAAAGTGCAAGCAGCAGAATAATATGAGTTTTGTTTCTGAAGACATGGCACTTTTCCTGAAGACACCACATCAAGTGCAACACGCCACTGTTTATTCCCGACCTCAGCAAAGTTACAGCAGCACTCATGGACATCTTTTGGGAGTGAGGCCCGCAGGCATACATGCATCGCCCACCATCATGGAGAGGAACATGCTCCTTAACAAACTTGCACTCAGCTATCCTAGTGGTTCCTGATGCCCACCTGGCACTAGCAAATGTAACTGCAGCAGAGTCATAGCCATTCCAACCCCCACCAGTGAAGAAAAAGAAGTGCACAATTGGGAGGAATCAAATTATTTTGCCTTTTTTATATTAGTTATCTCAAAAATGAAGGTCCTGTTAACCTGTCTCATGGGATTTTTGCTAGGGAACTCAAACCCATACATTAATAATGATTTATGCTTTTAGCATTAGCCAAACGGAAATACAATAGTTGCAAAAGACGTGTTCTGGTGTGAATTAGACTCTGCCAAAATACTGCATCAAGCTTTGGATATTATACCATCTAGTGAAGTCTTAGAACTGTTGAGTGTGTGAGTGGTCTGGTAGCACAAGTAATACAAAAAATAACTTCTTAAAGTTTTCTGTTACATGCTTTTTCTATGTTCTCTCTCTCTCTCTCTCTCTCTCCCTCTCTCTCTCTCTCTCTCCCTCTCTATCTCTCTCTCTCGCTCCCTTTCCCAGGTGAGATGAACATCCTGCAAAATAATTGGAAACATATGTTTATCAGTAAGGAAGCTGCAAGGCCTGGGAACGGTTAGAGTGCCAAGTTGTCTGGTTTCATGGGAACGGATGTTAGTGTAGCTACTATTTATTGCCACAAAGTGCTGAGTTCACTTTTCACTAATTGCCAAATTAGGTCATCTACAGGGGGATGTATATGAAATGTCACGTGTAATATACTAACCAATAGAGTAGGGTTATCTATGTCAAACTTTAGGTTTGTAAATGGCAAGAACCAGTAGGAGATTAGGGATTTGCATCTACTTAATGTCTGGAACATTATAGTAATTTTGTGGTTTCTGTCTATAAAAATTGTGTCCGAATGTTGGCGAGTAAAGCTTCTCAGTCTTTTGGTCACATGAGAATCATTGACCTCCTGGCCGATGAACTGACTCTTTTTGAGAATATGAAGTTATTGTAACTAGCACGACTCTTGGTCTTTGCCTGCTCCTTGCCTCTTGGGGACCTTATTGCGGATCCTGTCTATCTGAAAAGTTTCAGCAGGAGTGTCCGTAAGCATATCTCCAAACAGATGTTGGACAGTAACTTTCAGTTATCATCAATAATTTCTGGTATATTCGTGAGACGAAAGTTAGATCACCTTGAACAATTTCCCAAGACTTCAGTTTCTATTTCCAAGTTTTGAAAGACTATGGAGAGGTGTTCCAGCAGTTATTCATTTGTCATCAGTCAAATCTTGCAGTGTGCTTTCAGCACTGTTTGTCCTTTCTTCCAATTTGGAAATCTCCTTTTTAATTTCTTGAACTGAGTGCTTTAATTCGGCCATGAGTGAAACAAATTGGTCTTGGAAAGACATTGGGCCTCATGATGAGTCCGGAGGTAGCCGTGATAGTAAAAACAGCAGGCTGCCGCAAGACTCGTGCATTTTTCCGGCGCCTGGCTCCACGACGGAAGCGCCGGCACTGTTAATAACGGTGCCGGTGCTTCCCGGAAAGTCTGCGGGCGGGTGCCGTCCTGTCCACCAGGTTAGTCCTGGTGGGCAGGACGGCAGCCGTCCGCAGAGGTCCAGTAACAACGGTGCTGGTAGGCTTACCGGAACCATTCTTACCGGACCGGCACACTTGTAAAGAGGCCAATAGTGATTTTTTCCTGAAATGTTGTTAAGCATTGCAATAGTTCCTCCTTCGTTATGGCTGCCTGAATAGGTGGTACTTCTGCTTGAGATATACCGTTCTTTGCCATCGGTTGTAAATTCTCATCCTGAATCACACTTTTCCGACCAACAGTGATGTAGGCCCCTTCTGCTTGGAGGCGTTGAGATTTGGGTCGACACAGGGTATTTTTCACTTTCCCCTTTGATAGCAGGAAGATATTGCTTAAGCTGTTTGGGATCTCCCAAAATACAATAGTATGGGGTTTACCTTTACCCCATCAGGGACTGTGCTTAGGGCACCTTGATGAAACAGGTGCCTTAAATTTGCTAATTCTCTTACAATAGATGCAAATCCCCTCAGCTTTAAGATTTGATCTGAGCTCCAGCATATCGTCTTATTGCCACAGAAAACCAGTAAGAATGAGCTTGTCATTCCCTCATAACTGAAACTATGTGAAGTAGTATCAAGCACTTATTGAGAGCCCCCCCAAAACATATTCCATTTCTTCTTCCTCCAAGGATCAGCAGAAAGCCAGAGGTGCTTTAGATACAGCTTCACGTTGTTTCTATCCACGAATAAGTGTGACTCGAGCCCTGCTGTGAGACAAATAAAGTTAAGGAAATTAAATGGGCCTTGCCCTCGTGGTGAGCTGGGTCTTTCCCATAGTCAGCCAGCAGATCTGGGTGGATGCACGCTGCGACAAACCGCCTCTTGTCCGCAGCACTGTCTCGCTCTTCACCAGCTGCTGATGTCACGATGCCCGCTCCCGGGGAGCCAGCTCAGGCCCTGCGTCCCCGAAAGCGGACATCAAGTCCCCGGGGAAGGTCTCAGCAACCGCTTATAGGGGCCCTTTGGACAGCGTCCTGGCGCCTATGGCGCCAGGCTCATAGAAAACGTCAGTCCTGGCGCCATAGGCGCCAGGCTCATTATGAAAGTGTTTGGGTGCACTTACCTGATGCAGACCATGCTGCAGAACCCCGGCCTCCTTGAGGCCTGAAAGGAACTACTTTACCTGTGGGACTCTTTTACCACCCGGGCGTGGTCGGGGAAGGATACATACCTGATTGGAGGAAGGACACATTCTAGGAACTTCTTCCAAGGCTATTTAAACCACACCCGATCAGCCACACGTGCTTCGCGTTGTTCTGCATCTAGCAGCTGGACGCTCACCGTGTCTGCTCCTGCATCTTGACTTCTGCCACACCTGCCAGCATCCTGAATCACCTGCAAAGGAAGGGAACAAGAGAACAGAAGAAGGAAAAGGCCTCACCTGCTAAATCTGCATCCCAGAGACATTTCGCCGACAATCCTGAAAAGGAAGACATTTATTTTTAAAAGCACATCGCATCGATCGCTGCAGCGCCGCATTCTACTCACCTTTACACGGCGCCTCCATGTTCAGCAGCGACCATCCGGATTCGCAGTCGTGCCCCCGCGCCTAGGGAGCAAAAGACAAGAACAAAGGTGAGAGAAAGAAGGGAAAAGGGAAGCTAAAACTCCATGTCAACACTTACCTGTTGGGTCATTCCCTTTTCATTTCGGGTCCGCGCCGCATCCAGGCATTTTCGGACCCCGGCCCCTAAGGGGAAAAAGACATCAGCGTTAATGAGTGAATGAAAAGACATTACCAAAACACTCATTAAAGACTTACCTGATTTCCACAAGGATTTCACCGCTCACCTCGGGTCGGTGCCTGTTCCCCGGCATTCCGTACCCCGGCCCCTATGGAGAAAAAGACACTAGCATTAGAACATTAATGCATGGACGCAAGGGGAACCACTTATAGAAAAACTTACCTGGAAGCCAAGCAAGTTTGGTTCTCACCCATCCGAAAATCCAGTGACGTAACTGGATACCAACGCGCCCCTGCATCAGAAGCAGGATGGAGAGCTCGTCCTTCCAGACCCTAAGGTGAGACGCTACGGGGAAGCAAAGAAGGGTTTTGAGGAGGGTGAAAGGGGTAAGTGGGAGGCCGATTGCATTGCCCCGCAGACAGTTAACCCCCTATTCTCACCTAGAGAAGGATACTTCTGCGAGTCAGACAAGCCAGATCTGGGGCCCAGTCCAGTCCGTCTTCCGAACCCTGCGCATCACCTTAGACGAGGTCACAGCAGCGCGAACCAGGCCAGCGCCCCTGTGGGAGTCAGGTGAGCATTACAGCTGATGAATGGAGGCCATGGGCTGGGTATCAGATTACAAAGCACACCGTCCCTCCCACATGGAGATTAAAAGAACCACTGTAAAACAGCCCAATCAGGGCGATGACCCGCTGTAATATTCAACTATGTTCAGTCATTCTTGTCTCTCTGTGTCCTCATGGTCCGAGGCCCTCATGATGGAGCCCACCACCAGCGCCATCTGGGAATCACTAATTTAAATTTCCATTTATCATATCAGTATTGAAACAAAGAAATGTATGTTTCGTGTACCCAACAACCTAAGTTAGTACACATATGGATGTTTACACCTCATTTTACGTAGAAAGGAGAAACAAAAGATTGCAGAATGCTAGAACTAGCCCCAGTAATTAAATATACGAATATTTATAGTACACAAATACCAAATGTTTACTAATTTGTAATGTAATTACACTTCCTATGTCTACAAAATAATATGCTTATAAACCAGGGTTCTATGTTTATTCTTCAAACTTTTCTTTTCCGCTGCACTTTTTGCCGAAAATTATTTGCCAATAAAAACCATTGATTATTTTTGAATTTGGGGCTATTCAACCCCAATACCCCCTGCCCTATTATGTATCCCTGTACACCACCCCACCCTACCCCTTATATGCCCTACACCCAATAACCCCCATATTTTTAAATGTTTTTTAGGCAAAATAATTTCACCAAAAAGTCTAGCGGAAATAAAACGGGGATGAATGAACATCGTACCTAAACCAGAACCTATTTACATTTGTTTGTTTATTTGGTAATGCGCAGCAAACCCGTAGGTAACTGGGCACAAGAGAAAAGAATACTTACAGCTTAGTTACACAATAGAATCAATACAGTGTCAACAAGGAGTAAACAGTTGGGTTACAGTGAAGGATAAAGTAGGTTACATGGACACATGAATGGATGATACAATAGAATAGGTGATAGAATAGTCATTTTCATAATCAGACAAATGTACGGGTGGTACACTAGAAAAGGAATTTTCATTATCAGGTAGGGGTAGAGCTTACAGTCGTACAAGATTCATATGTCATTGGACCGTAGTCAGTTTAGGGAGTTGCGTATGAAGCTAAGATAGGACTGTTCAATTCTGAGGATCAGAGCTAGTGTGTTCCAGTGTTGTGCAGCTTTCACTGGGAAGCTACCTCCTCCAGATTTAGTTAACTTGAATCTAGGTATTTCTAGACAGTGGGAGTTGGCTGCTCTAGACGGGCGAGTTGAGGTTTTTCTGATCATTCTTTCTGTGAGATATGGGGAGCATTTTTAAGGCATTTGAAAGTGAGCGATATGGATTTAAGTAGGATCCTATCACTTATTTTTAGCCAGTGGTGGTCTCTTCTAAGCTTGGAGATGTGTTCTCTGTTGGTTAGATTTAGGGTAGTTCTCAGGGCATAAGTTTGACGTATTTGTAATGATGTGTTTGTTAGCTCCTAGATATAGGGCATTGCAATAATCTAGTTTTGATAGTATTAGGGCATTGGGATGGGTGATACAGCTTGCTTCAGATAGTTAAGGTCGGCAGGCCCTGATAAGCTTGCCTGTGTAGGCAGTGGAGGATGCCAAGGAGTTGACCTGTTTTCTTAGTGAAAGGGTGGAATCGAGATAAAAACCTAGTCAGGCCGATTCATGGAATAATTAGCGCGGCGCAAGTGGGCAAAAACGTGCGAATCGCAGTGGAATAGCGAAAATCACAGTGCAAGTGCGAAATCGCACGAAAAGCAGCGCACGTCGATTCATGGAAGTCCGTGCGCGAGAAAACCAGCGGATGTGCGATAAAAAGTGCGCCGCACACGTTGGCGCACAGGCCATCTAACAGCGTGCGCCAGGTCACAGCGAAAATCGCACAGGCCACAGCGAAATTCGCACATAGCGCGGCGCACGCAACAAAAGTAGGCGGAACACGGGCGTAACACTCGGAATGGGGAACAACTTGCAAAAACGTGGGCGTCACGGGGGAAGTACAGGGCACAAGTGCGCGGAACGCCCACACGCTCGCCTACAACACGTATTCATGGAATAGAATAGGGCAAAAAAGCGCACGCTCAAACCAGCGCACAGGCACAAACACGACCGCCACAAGAAAGCAGGCGGTAGCGTCTCTGCGGCTGTAAGAAATGTGCGCCAAAAGGTGCGCCAATAAATAGCACCCATATACTGCCATGATGAATGTCCTATACTGTGGCCCTCCAGGACAAATGACGTGCAAAGGGGTACCCACAAACACGGACACGCTGACAAAAAATACGTGTGCGTGTATACCGGGGTGCGCGGGAAGTCTCACACGCGATTTGGCCGGGTACGTGGATTTCAGGGGTGCGCGGGAAGTTCCACACGCGATTACAGCAGGGTACGTGTATTTCAGGGGTGCGCGGGAATTTCCACACGCGAATAGCCTGGGCGCGTGTATTTCAGGGGTGCGCGGGAAGTCCCACACGCGATAACAGCAGGGTAAGTGTATTTCAGGGGTGCGCGGGAAGTTCCACACGCGAATAGCCTGGGCGCGTGTATTTCAGGGGTGCGCGGGAAGTTCCACACGCGAATAGCCTGGGCGCGTGTATTTCAGGGGTGCGCGGGAAGTTCCACATGCGATTACAGCAGGGTAAGTGTATTTCAGGGGTGCGCGGGAAGTTCCACACGCGAATAGCCTGGGCGCGTGTATTTCAGGGGTGCGCGGGAAGTTCCACACGCGAATAGCCTGGCGAGTGTATTTCAGGGGTGCGCGGGAAGTTCCACATGCGATTACAGCAGGGTACGTGTATTTCAGGGGTGCGCGGGAATTTCCACACGCGAATAGCCTGGGCGCGTGTATTTCAGGGGTGCGCGGGAAGTCCCACACGCGATAACAGCAGGGTACGTGTATTTCAGGGGTGCGCGGGAAGTTCCACACGCGAATAGCCTGGGCGCGTGTATTTCAGGGGTGCGCGGGAAGTTCCACACGCGAATAGCCTGGGCGCGTGTATTTCAGGGGTGCGCGGGAAGTTCCACATGCGATTACAGCAGGGTACGTGTATTTCAGGGGTGCGCGGGAATTTCCACACGCGAATAGCCTGGGCGCGTGTATTTCAGGGGTGCGCGGGAAGTCCCACACGCGATTACAGCAGGGTACGTGTATTTCAGGGGTGCGCGGGAATTTCCACACGCGAATAGCCTGGGCGCGTGTATTTCAGGGGTGCGCGGGAATTATCACACGCGATTTGGCTTGGTACGTGTATTACAGGGGTGCGTGGGTAGTCACACACGCGATTAGGCTGGGTGGGTCCTCACAGGTGTTCCCTGTACACCCTTGACGGCCCCTGCAGGCAGCCCACAAAACAGGGGACTACCCTGCACACCTGCTCATGTCTCCCACCACCCCCACCCCCCCAGTCACCAGGGGCAGCCTCCACCAGGCCCCCACCATGTCTCCCACCACCCCCACCCCCCAGTCACCAGGGGCAGCCTCCACCAGGCCCCCACTCATGTCTCCCACCACCCCCACCCCCCAGCATCCAGGGGCACCCTCCACCAGGCCCCCACCCATGTCTCCCACCACCCCCACCCCCCAGCATCCAGGGGAACCCTCCACCAGGCCCCCAGTCATGTCTCCCACCACCCCCACCCCCCCAGTCACCAGGGGCAGCCTCCACCAGGCCCCCACTCATGTCTCCCACCACCCCCACCCCCCCGCCACCAGGGGCACCCTCCACCAGGCCCCCACTCATGTCTCCCACCACCCCCACCCCCCCAGTCACCAGGGGCACCCTCCACCAGGCCCCCACTCATGTCTCCCACCACCCCCACCCCCCAGTCACCAGGGGCAGCCTCCACCAGGCCCCCACCCATGTCTCCCACCACCCCCAACCCCCAGCAGTGCAGGGGCACCCTCCACCAGGCCCCCACTCATGTCTCCCACCACCCCCACCCCCCCAGTCACCAGGGGCACCCTCCACCAGGCCCCCACTCATGTCTCCCACCACCCCCACCCCCCCGCCACCAGGGGCACCCTCCACCAGGCCCCCACTCATGTCTCCCACCACCCCCACCCCCCCAGTCACCAGGGGCACCCTCCACCAGGCCCCCACTCATGTCTCCCACCACCACCACCCCCCCAGTCACCAGGGGCAGCCTCCACCAGGCCCCCACTCATGTCATCCACCACCCCCAACCCCCAGCAGTGCAGGGGCACCCTCCACCAGGCCCCCACTCATGTCTCCCACCACCCCCACCCCCCCCCCGCCACCAGGGGCACCCTCCACCAGGCCCCCACTCATGTCTCCCACTACCCCCACCCCCACCATCCAGGGGCACCCTCCACCAGGCCCCCACCCATGTCTCCCACCACCCCCACCCCCCAGCATCCAGGGGCACCCTCCACCAGGCCCCCACCCATGTCTCCCACCACCCCCACCCCCCAGCATCCAGGGGCACCCTCCACCAGGCCCCCAGTCATGTCCCCTATCACCCCCACCCCCCAGCAGTGCAGGGGCACCCTCCACCAGGCCCCCACTCATGTCTCCCACCACCCCCGCCCCCCCAGTCACCAGGGGCACCCTCCACCAGGCCCCCACTCATGTCTCCCACCACCCCCACCCCCCCAGTCACCAGGGGTAGCCTCCACCAGGCCCCCACTCATGTCTCTCACCACCCCCACCCCCCCGCCACCAGGGGCACCCTCCACCAGGCCCCCACTCATGTCTCCCACCACCCCCACCCCCCCAGTCACCAGGGGCACCCTCCACCAGGCCCCCACTCATGTCTCCCACCACCCCCAACCCCCCAGTCACCAGGGGCAGCCTCCACCAGGCCCCCACTCTTGTCTCCCACCACCCCCACACCCCCGCCACCAGGGGCACCCTCCACCAGGCCCCCACTCATGTCTCCCACCACCCCCACCCCCCCCAGTCACCAGGGGCACCCTCCACCAGGCCCCCACTCATGTCTCCCACCACCCCCACCCCCCCAGTCACCAGGGGCAGCCTCCACCAGGCCCCCACTCATGTCTCCCACCACCCCCACCCCCCCAGTCACCAGGGGCACCCTCCACCAGGCCCCCAATCATGTCTCCCACCACCCCCACCCCCCCAGTCACCAGGGGCAGCCTCCACCAGGCCCCCACTCATGTCTCCCACCACCCCCACCCCCCCGCCACCAGGGGCACCCTCCACCAGGCCCCCACTCATGTCTCCCACCACCCCCACCCCCCCAGTCACCAGGGGCACCCTCCACCAGGCCCCCACTCATGTCTCCCACCACCCCCACCCCCCCAGTCACCAGGGGCAGCCTCCACCAGGCCCCCACTCATGTCTCCCACCACCCCCACCCCCCCAGTCACCAGGGGCAACCTCCACCAGGCCCCCACTCATGTCTCCCACCACCCCCACCCCCCCAGTCACCAGGGGCAGCCTCCACCAGGCCCCCACTCATGTCTCCCACCACCCCACCCCCCGCCACCAGGGGCAGCCTCCACCAGGCCACCACTCATGTCTCCCACCACCCCCACCCCCCCAGTCACCAGGGGCACCCTCCACCAGGCCCCCACTCATGTCTCCCACCACCCCCACCCCCCCAGTCACCAGGGGCAGCCTCCACCAGGCCCCCACTCATGTCTCCCACCACCCCCACCCCCCCGCCACCAGAGGCACCCTCCACCAGGCCCCCACTCATGTCTCCCACCACCCCCACCCCCCCAGTCACCAGGGGCACCCTCCCCCAGGCCCCCACCCATGTCTCCCACCACCCCCACCCCCCAGCATCCAGGGGCACCCTCCACCAGGCCCCCAGTCATGTCGCCCACCACCCCCACCCCCCCCCAGTCACCAGGGGCAGCCTCCACCAGGCCCCCACTCATGTCTCCCACCACCCCCAACCCCCAGCAGTGCAGGGGCACCCTCCACCAGGCCCCCACCCATGTCTCCCACCACCCCCAACCCCCAGCAGTGCAGGGGCAGCCTCCACCAGGCCCCCACTCATGTCTCCCACCACCCCCACCCCCCCAGTCACCAGGGGCAGCCTCCACCAGGCCCCCACTCATGTCTCCCACCACCCCCACCCCCCCAGTCACCAGGGGCACCCTCCACCAGGCCCCCACTCATGTCTCCCACCACCCCCACCCCCCCAGTCACCAGGGGCAGCCTCCACCAGGCCCCCAGTCATGTCTCCCACCACCCCCACCCCCCCAGTCACCAGGGGCAGCCTCCACCAGGCCCCCACTCATGTCTCCCACCGCCCCCACCCCCCAGTCACCAGGGGCACCCTCCACCAGGCCCCCACTCATGTCTCCCACCACCCCCACGCCCCCAGTCACCAGGGGCAGCCTCCACCAGGCCCCCACTCATGTCTCCCACCACCCCCACCCCCCCGCCACCAGGGGCACCCTCCACCAGGCCCCCACTCATGTCTCCCACCACCCCCACCCCCCCAGTCACCAGGGGCACCCTCCACCAGGCCCCCACTCATGTCTCCCACCACCCCCACCCCCCCGCCACCAGGGGCACCCTCCACCAGGCCCCCACTCATGTCTCCCATCACCCCCACCCCCCCAGTCACCAGGGGCACCCTCCACCAGGCCCCCACTCATGTCTCCCACCACCCCACCCCCCCAGTCACCAGGGGCAGCCTCCACCAGGCCCCCACTCATGTCTCCCACCACCCCCACCCCACTGCCACCAGGGGCACCCTCCACCAGGCCCCCACTCATGTCTCCCACCACCCCCACCCCCCCAGTCACCAGGGGCACCCTCCACCAGGCCCCCACTCATGTCTCCCACCACCCCCACCCCCCCAGTCACCAGGGGCAGCCTCCACCAGGCCCCCACTCATGTCTCCCACCACCCCCACCCCCCCGCCACCAGGGGCACCCTCCACCAGGCCCCCACTCATGTCTCCCACCACCCCCCCAGTCACCAGGGGCACCCTCCACCAGGCCCCCACTCATGTCTCCCACCACCCCCACCCCCCCAGTCACCAGGGGCAGCCTCCACCAGGCCCCCACTCATGTCTCCCACCACCCCCACCCCCCACCATCCAGGGGCACCCTCCACCAGGCACCCACACATGTCCCCCTGCCCCCAGGTCCTGACGATAACCAATCATGGCAGTAATGGGCAGCATACCCAGCACAAACACCCAGGCAAGGATTGCATCCACCCACATAGTGAATGCAATTACATGATACAACCCCAATGGCAAGTATGTAAATGAACACATGTCCGTCACACACACATACACAATGGGTGCAAGTGAATGTCAAAACCCATATCATGACATGTATGAAACCAATGAGAAAATACCACAAGTGAAAGTAAATAAAAATTGTATTAAAGATGTGAAATAAGTAAACAAATCAAAAACACAACAATGGGGATAACAAAATAAAAGGTCCATGTCCGAGAACAAATGTAAAAAAATAAAAAAAATTAGGAATCCAAAAACAAATGTAGTCCAAAGCAAAATCATGTGGAAGGAAAATAATGAAAAACCATTTCCTCATGGTGAACACAATAATTAATAAAAGAAATCTCCATTCAAAAAGCAAACTATATACACGAAAATTCAAGGGTCCATGAGCCCAACACCATAAATGAAACCTACTACTACCTAATGAAAAAATATATACAAAAAAGTGGCCATTGTCCGAGCGGTCCAAATAAATAAAAATGAATAAAGGAAACATAACACTAACTAACTAAATAACTATATACAAAGGCAGCAGGCAAGTCCTGCAGCTCACTCGGTGATGTTGCTGGCCAGGGCATCATCGAACTCCATGTCGATGTCCTGGAGGCGGGACTCTGTCCTGGCCCCGAGGTCTCGCAGGGATAACCCCATGTCCAGCTCAAACTCCCTGCGAGCTTCCTCGAGGCACTCAGCCCGCATCAACGCCCGACGCATGGAGAACTCCGCCCTGACCATGGTGAGCCGCTCCTCTTCCGCCCGCTGCCGCTCCGCACCTATCCACTGGACCAACTGCTCCCACACGGAAGACACCACCATCCCAGGGTTGCCCTGCCCTCCGGCCGATGCCTGCTCCTCTGATCTTGATGGCCCCGAGCCATGATGCCTCCCACGTCGAGCCCGCTGCTGCCTCCGACGCCACTGCCTCTGCCAGCACAACGGCATCCAGGCTGATGGAAACCACCGACGCCGTCGTGCACGTGCCCTGCCTGATGATGCTGACACATCTTCCATCTGCTGGGGTCCAGTTGCTGTGTTGTCCACCCCTGCTGGACCTCTGACTCCCAACTGTGGCAGGGATGGGATCCCCACCGAGCTGGCTGCATTGGTCGGGGCAGGTCCACAGGGGGCCCTGGTGGCATCTGGGCTGGAAGACGGCAAGGAGAACGACTGGTGTATAGCCTGCACAGAGGAGGAGAGGGCCGCCACATTGGCCAACACATGCAGGAAACCCCCGAACATGGCCGATCCCAATCGGGCCACGTCGGCACGGTGCACTTGGTGATGACGTGCGTGCTCCTCCCGGGAAGCACGCACGGCATCACGAATCACAGCCGTGCGCATCGCGACCCCAATCAGGACCTTCTCCGCACGGCCAGTGGTTCCCACGTCCGCAGGTGGAGGGGAGTCAGGTGACATGGACATCCCCTCTACCTGCGGACGGGCCTGGGACGGGGCATCCCTGCTGGTGCATGGTGGTGCACTCACAGGGTCAGGGACAGCGACATGCACAGGCCCCTCCACGGTGACCTGTGCTGCCTCCTGCCCCTGGCCCTGGACTGCACCACTTGCACCAGCAGGGATGCCCCCACCAGGCCCCATGTGTGCCCCAGTGGCGGCCTCCTCCTCCTCTGTGCAAACCACCAACCTGGATGGCTCCTCACCGTCTCCCACCGTAGCAGGCCCCTGTGGGGGCTCACCCACCCCTTCCGCTGCAGCCGTGGGGGCATCCCCGCCGCCTTGCTCCACAGCGCCGTCTCCGCCCTCTTCTTCACTAGCCGCTGCGTAGAGGGAGACAAAGAACACAAGCATCAGGGTACTGTACTATGGTCCCCTAGACAGGAAGCAATAGCAGATGACCACCACTGTCAAAGTACACTTCCATCATGTCCCTCCACAACACATGGGTCAGTCCAGGCAAAACACACACAGTAACAGGCATGCTGCATGCCATGGACATTTCCATGCATGTCCAATGGACTCTTGAAACATTCAATGATATGGAACTCACATGCATCATGGCTCATGCATTTCACATGCACACACTTCACCTCAGTCACATCCATCTGGCCCCAAACACAACAAACACAGCGGCTACAAGGGCAATTTGGCTGCTTCACTGAATCTGTGCATTGTCACACACATGTGTCTTGCATCCATGGCATGCACAAGTCACAGACACGCAGGTCAGCCACACAGACATGGCTACCACATATGTACCTGGCATCGGCACCCATCCCTCACCCCCACCCATGTCCCGGTACAGAGACTGGCATGCTCTCATGTTCAAAATCTGCATAGGGGTCCCCATGCGGCATTTAAACACATGCAACAACCATGTGGGTCACACATCACTGGTTGCACATGCATTACCATGATGTCCATGCACACATACATGCATACATGGCCTATGGCACACATACAGGCAAGTATCATAGACCCAGCACACAGCAACATGCCCTGTGTCACACAGTAATGCTTGGACACTTACCGCTCAACTCCAGACGGCCTCCCTCTCAAGGATCTGGGCGTGGAGCGCTGGGTGTACGCGTTCCAGGACCCTCATCTGGATGGAACTCATGCGGCCCAGGCCCCCCTCCACGAGGCGCTGGGCCTTCACAAGGGTCCTGGACCTCAAGTCCTCCTAGCGCTTCTTGATCTTCTGGACGTTGCGGGTTGCCACCCCCTCCGCGTTGATGGCAACCACACAGTCGGCCCAGATCCTCTCCCGTCCATCCTTGCTGGCGCGGGACGATCCAAAGAGGGCATCATACTGCCCCAGGACATGCTCCACCAGGACACCAACTTCTGTGGCAGTGAAGCTGATGCCCCTCTGCCCCTCTGGCCTGGGGTTGCCACTGGTGCCAGATGTGGAAGTGCCCGACATGGCAACCCCAGAGGCAGGTGTGGGTGGGCAACTGGGTCCTGGGGCTGACTGTGGAGCGATGTAATCCCAGTCGGGAGTCTTCAGTTCCAGCAGGGGTGGACACAGCAACTGGACCCCTGCAGATGGCTGATGTGCAGGCACCAAATGGCAGGGCACGGTGGCAGCAGGCAGGCAGGCAGGCAGCAGCAGATGGCACGTGGGAGGCTGCTCGGGGCACGGGGGGCAGTAACTCGGCCTTCTGGGCAGGAGCGTGGTCTTCCGTGTGTTTTCGCGTGGCCAGCTTGATACGGAGTGATTTGGCACGTGAAAATTCGGCACGTCAGCGTGAAATCCGAGGAAAGGCCCTTAGCGCGTAAGCGCGTAAGCACGCATATGCAATTCTATTGGTCCAGAGTCCCTCAGCGCGTAAGCGCGTATGTGACGTGACCCGCATGGGTGTTCCCCACCCAGCACGTGATGACGGAGCACACGTGTAAATACTGCACGTCAGAGTGTCATCGCGTGTAATTGGACAAAAGTGCGCGTACACGCGATTGGCCTATGTACGTGTATTTCAGGGGTGCGCGGGCACTTACACACGCAAGTACGTCAGCGCACCTGTATCCCGTTGTGCGTGTGAATTTCCACACGCTATTGGACTGGGAACTGGATTCCAGGGGTGCGCGGGTCACACGCTCGCCTAGAACACGCGCAAAGCATGAATTTGCACACTTTAACAATAACAAGCCAGACGCCAGGATGAACATACCGTTCCTAGCAGCAGTGGCAGTGGGCTACCAAAGGAGGAGGAGGAGGATGGTCAGGGCCAGATTATTCACACCCAGAACCAGCCTTTTCGGAATGCCTGATGACCAGGTGTATGGAAGGTACAGGTTTCCACCACACATAATACTGGACCTGGTGAGTGAGTGGGAGGATGACCTCACATCACCCACCCTGTGCTCCCAAGCACTCAGCCCCCTGGAGAAGGTCCTCAATGTACTGCACTTCTTAGCCACTGGATCATTTCAGCGGACAAGTGCCATAGTGGGTGGGGTGTCACAGGCCACCCAGTCACGCTGCCTACACCAGGTCTTGAACATCATCACTGCACACCCATCAGTCCGCAGGCACATATACCTGCCCAGAACACCTGCAGAAAGGCATGCTGCCGCCCTGGATTTTTACGGTGTGGCACGATTCCCCAAAGTGCTAGGTGCCATTGACTGCACCCATGTGGCTCTACGTCCCCCCAGGGCATCTGAGCACATCTATAGGAACCGCAAGCACTGGCATTCCATCAACGTGCAGGTAGTATGTAATGTCAAGGGAATCATCACCTCGGTATATGCCAACTATCCCGGCTCCACCCACGACAGCTTCATTTACCGAATGTCCACCCTATGCCGGGACCTAGATGCTGGGCGGCATGGCGATACATGGCTGCTTGGTTAGTATGTATGCCACTGCACATACATGCATGTTGGATACTGAGCAAGGTCACAACCCCACCAATGATACCAATCACCACCTCCACAGGGGACAGTGCCTACCCTCTCAGCCCCCACATGATGACGCCAATTCGGAACCCCACCACGCCACCCGAGGTAAGATATAACACAGCCCACATTACAACCCGGGGCATAGTGGAGCGCACATTCGGAGTGCTAAAGTCATGCTTTCGCTCCCTTGACCGTTCTGGCGGGCAGCTGTTATACGCTCCCCCAGTAGTGTGCAGGATCATAGTGGCAGCATGTGTCCTGCACAACGTTGCAACACGCCGAGGCCTGGCCGTGGACATGGTGGTGGCCCCACATCCCCAACCACATGCACAGCCACTGCGCATGGGAGGGGAAAGGGCACGTGGGGAGGCAGCCCGTACACAGCTAGTGGCTAATTACTTCACATAGAAATCACACCCCTGTGGAGTGCACACTGCCCTGGCACATTCCATCTGACAATCAATGATGACTCAACCTGACACTGATCCTGAATGTCTGGAGAATGAACCGTGAATACCATATCAGCCTGAGATTGTTCACCTGGAAGTGTCACAATGTGTGCATCCCTACCCACACAGACACCACCAATGCAGTTTTGTGGAGTTACACATTCAAGCAGCTAAAAAGAATACCCAGGTAAACAAAGTAATCCCCACAACATGACACTAGTGTCACTATGTACAGTGTCCCTATTAGAAACCTGCAACACCTGAAATGCTCACAGCAATGCCGGACCAACAACATACTTGAGCACGTACTACCATTAACATGACATCACAAATTTTACATATTAGTAGTCTCACCACCTGGAAATGCCTGCACTCCCACCACCACCAACTGTGCAGTGTTGGCGCCATGTAGAGTTGTAGGTGCACTGCTGCCAACATGGACCCCATCTCCAGACTAGAGGTCCTTGTGTAGACATGAGGAAGGGACCTGCAAATTGGGAGGTAGACACAGAAGATGAGTTACACATCAATGCAACATGCAGTGTACAACACAACAGCAATATGCACTAGGAATGTATACACAGTATTGACTACAGACTGCCCACACAGCTCATGGGAGTCCAACGTCACTGTGTAATTCACTGTCACTTGGGCACACCCTTTGCAAGCCCATGGAAACGGGAAACAGGAGGGGTGTGTGTGACTCAAACCCAAGCATCTGAACCAAATACATTACAAGCCTGCATGTGCCCAGCCACAATGCACCGTATGCCCACAGGAACCACGGAAGCCAACAAATCGTCCCAAAAAAATAGGGAATAAAATAAATAACAATAAAAATAAAAATAAGAAACAATCAAAAATGGCCATTGATGGGCCCGGGGGGGTTGGGGAGGCCACCCAGGAGGTCCGAGGACAGGATGCACACCAGAACCCACCTGCGTGGATCCTGGGAAAATAAAACACCTCCATGGGCTCATGGCCCACACGGCTACCCTGTTGTGGGAGTATCACTGCTGTCGCTATTATCACCCTGTGCAGCTGCATCCGGAGGTGGTTGCACTATGGGAGGCAGCCCACGCAAGGCCCTAGTCTGCTCCTCCATGGCTGCAAGCATGCGGGTGTGGTAGGTCTGGTTCTGGAGGATGAGTGTGCGGAGGTCCCCATGCAACAACTCACGGGATGCCCGGACCTCCGCCCTCGTTGCCTGCATCTCAGCTGAGAGCGTACGGGTGAGACGCTCCAGCTGCTGTTCTGTCCTTTGGTGTGTTGAAGCCTCAAGCTCAACAAGAGTGGTCCTGAGGTGAAGGAGCTCCTGCCTCAGGGCTTCCCTGTGGCCCTGGGACTCAATGGAGATGGCCTCCTGCAGAGTCGCCAGTGCCGCCCGCCTGTCCCTGTTGGACCCCAACATGTCCTCCCTGTGTGACTGGCAGATGGAGTCGGTTGCCTGCTCTAGTCGCTCCATAAGCCTTTCTGGGGGGACAATGGAAGTGGCCACGCTATCCATGGCCTGAGCCATCATCTCGGATGATGCAGCCTGTTGGGTTGCCATACCGTAAATGGATTGCTCCCATGCGGTATTGCCAGGTGGCGTACGGCCACCACGTCGGCGGGCACCACACCTGTCTGGGGCAAGGCGAACTGCGCCTTGCTGTGCCGGCACTGCCTGAGGGTGCAGGACTACATTCCCCCTCTGATCTGCTGGCCCAGGAACAGGATCAGATGTCGCGGAGTGTGACCCTGCATCCGTAACCACCAAAGGCGTAGCTGCCAACACTGACATCCCCATGGAGGGTTCTGACCCTGGTGCAGGTGGGTGAGACAGAACAGAATCCCTCCCTGGAACACTCACCTGCGACGGCACGTAGGTCTCATCCGAATCAACACCTGAGTACAGCTCGGGGGAGGTGCAGCCAGAGACACCCCTTGAGAGCACGACCTGCAGCACTTGTGGGTTCTCCCCCACCACCACACCACGTCCCTCACTGGTGGTTGGTCGGCCCTCGGACCCCTCCTGGGTCTGCACCATCTCCACAACCCCAGCAGTATCAGGTGCGTCTTCCCCTGCAAAGACATGAAAACAAAGAAATGGAAACAGGCATTAGCACCATGGCACACAATGAGGGCTGAGAAGCAAGAGAACCAGTACTTGATTGACACTTGTCCCACATGACTAAAACCCTCCCATGCATGCACCCTCACTGCGTATGAAGTGCAGGCAAATGGCACACACTGATGACACCAAGATGGAAAATGAACACATTTTCTGCATGCTGCCTGGCAGTGGCATCACACATTGGCCTGTGATTGCCAGGTGAAACACACATGCCATCACACAGATGGCATGTACCATTGCTATTGAGTGAAGATGGAGAGGAGGGCAGCACCTATTCATTCAGTCCAGTTCCCGCATGTAATTGCTTTTCTAATTCTAACAGGTCAGAATTTTCACCTGGAGCTGCCAGTCTGAAATGGTCCAATTGCACAGGGACATGTGTGTACAAATGATATCCAGGTAACAAAGTCACTCCACTTCACCATAGCCATGTCAGACATGTGACTAGTGGACAGCGACATGGCTAGTAAAAGTGGGGGAATGCAAACAATCTGACTGAATGAACAGTGAAAAATAAGCAACAATGGTGTGGCAAGGTGACACTTCAAGGGCAACTGGCGTGCAGTTGAGCTAGATGTCTACTGTTGGCAGAAGGGATACTGCTATGGCCAAATGCAGCTGCGCAGGAAGTATTGCATGAAGCACATGGCTGACCCATACGACTCAGGCGCACACACTCTCACCTGGCACACAAACAGAAGCCCTCACACACACACCATGCACATGGATGACACACACATGCATGTGCACTCACCGGACAATGCCTCGTAATCAGCCAGATCTCCCACGCCTTGGATCTGTTCCTCCGTGACGTAGGTCCCAGCGACTGACTCATGTGGAGTGAGTTCCATGTCTACTACTGGAGACCCACCTCCAGTCACTAGAGTTGCGGCATGACTTGAGGCCAGCTTACTCTTTGCCCTGCGCTTTAGGTCATTCCAGCGCTTATAGCAATCATTGGCTGTGCGCCTCACGATTCCAAGGGCACTTACGATGTCCGCAACGGTCTGCCAGTGTGCCTGGCGTTGTGCAGGTGTGGTCTTGGATCCTGCAACAATGACCATCTCGTTGTCATGTCCGGACACATACTCGACAAGTGCATTCAGTTCGTCATCCGTGAAGCTGGGCTTCCTGGACGGGCCGGACTGTGTAGCCGTGTCTGGGGCATCAGCCTGTGCCGGACGAGCACTCTTCCTCTTCCGCTTGGAAGGTGGTGGTGATCCTGAGTGTCCTGCGCCGCTCTGGACACTAGGGGCAGGAGCCCTGGTGGACTCTGTATCAGGAGTGTGGGATTGCACACTCAGCATGGGAGTTGGTGCAGGCATTGGCTCTAGTGTGATGGTGTCAGGGGGAATGTCAGCAGCATGGACTAGGACCGACACTGTCCTGGCTGGGTGTGTGAGGGCTGGGGTGGATGGAGCCGCAGCTGCCCCTGCAGCCTCTCCGCCCTGCCTCCTTGGTGCAGCAGATGACCTTGCTGCCCCAGATCCACGTGGCATGATGGCATCAACGTGCACCAGCGCACGTGTCGTAGCCCTGCTGACCTGGAAGTCAGCCATGGAGTCAGCCAGGTCTGGTGCCACAATGGGCTGGTCCAACAGGGGCTGAGCATGGATGGTGTCAGCCACATCAGCCTCAACGGGAGGCGGGGAGGGGGGGATTATGGGTGCCCGTGACTGGTCCTCCACACATGGGGGGACAGGCTCACCCTGCAAGTTACGTCCACGTCCCCTACCGGATCCACCATGGCCACCACTTGTGGCTCTTCCACCTTTGCCACCCTTACGGAATCCTCGCCTCCCAGCCATGGCACTGATGTTAATGTGCGTATGGGAGTGGATGTAGACTATTGTCCTGGGCAATTGGGGGTCAGAGGGGTTGGGTACCAGATGGTAATTGTACCCTAGTGCTCTAGCAAGGCTGAATGTAACCCCTGGGGAAAGATGACGGGTCACGCAATGCACAGGAGGCCCAAAAAAGGGAGATGACGTGCACGCAACCCCTCCTAGACCACGTGTGCAGAAAGAAAAACCTGCACTACGCTGTGGCACCCAGTAACACAAGAATGAACGTATGCGTGTCACACGCAGCCTAGAATGACCTCTGAAGGGGTAGGCTACACACGGGGCAGGCACAGATGTTAGATACGTGCGTGACTCACCGTCTGCCTGGTAAACGAGCGTGTAAAAGGAGCACATTTGGTTGGCAACACCCCCGCCAAAAGAAGATTTGTACGCTGTCTGAGGAGACAGGACAACAGTAGAAGGGAACACTGTTTGAGGGAACAGGCCCAGGTAAACCAGTAAAAGAGAAAAAAGAGAAAAAGCTGTCAGAGGTAACAGGGAATACGAACTTGAAACGCCGTGAAGTAAATCGCGTGTGAAACGACAAGAAGTACAGAATTCACCCACTCGCTCTCCACGAAAAGCACGTACAAGGAAAACGTGTTCTACACGTACCTTTTATACAGGCCCACACGTCCAGCGTCACTTACGCGGCGTGTACGCGCTAGGGCCATTTCCACCAATTACATGCTTTGTCACTTCTGCGTGTAGGGCCATTTCCACCAATTACACGCTTTGTCACTTCTGCGTGTAGGGCCATTTCCACCAATCACACGCTTTGTCACTCCTGCGTGTAGGGCCATTTCCACCAATCACACGCGATTACACTCTGACGTGCAGTCTTTCCACGTGTGCTCTGTCATCACGTGCTGTGTGGGAAACACCTGTGCGGGTCACGTCACAGACGCGCTTACGCGCTGAGGGCCTTTCCTCAGTTTTCACGCTGACGTGCAGGATTTTCACGTGCCAAATCACTCCGTACCAAGCTGGCCATGCGTACGCACACGGAATACCACGCTCCTGCCCAGAAGGCCGAACTACTGCCCCCCAGAGCCCCGAGCACGCTCCCACCTGCTGCTGCCTGACTGCCTGCTGCCCCTGCACTGCTGGGGGATGGGGGTGGTGGGAGACATGGGTGGGGGCCTGGTGGAGGCTGCCCATGGTGGCAGGGGGGTGGGGGTGGTGGGAGACATGAGTGGGGGCCTGGTGGAGGGTGCCCCTGCACTGCTGGGGGGTGGGGGTGGTGGGAGACATGAGTGGGGGCCTGGTGGAGGGTGCCCCTGCACTGCTGGGGGGTGGGGGTGGTGGGAGACATGGGTGGGGGCCTGGTGGAGGCTGCCCCTGCACTGCTGGGGGGTGGGGGTGCAGGGGGACATGGGCAGGTGTGCAGGGTAGTCCCCTGTTTTGTGGGCTGCCTGCAGGGGCCGTGGAGGGTGTACAGGGAACACCTGTGAGGACCCACCCAGCCTAATCGCGTGTGTAACTTCCCACGCACCCCTGTAATACACGTACCAAGCCAAATCGCGTGTGAGAATTCCCGCGCACCCCTGAAATACACGTACCCTGCTGAAATCGCGTGTAAAACTTCCCGCGCACCCCTGAAATGCATGCGCCCAGGCTATTCGCGTGTGGAACTTCCCGCGCACCCCTGAAATACACGCGCCCAGGCTATTCGCGAGTGGAACTTCCCACGCACCCCTGAAATTCACGTAGCACGCTGGGAGACATGAGTGGGGGCCTGGTGGAGGGTGCCCCTGGTGGCGGGGGGGTGGGGGTGATAGGGGACATGAGTGTGGGCCTGGTGGAGGATGCCCCTGCACTGCTGGGGGGTGGGGGTGGTGGGAGACATGGGTGGGGGCCTGGTGGAGGATGCCCCTGCACTGCTGGGGGGTGGGGGTGGTGGGAGACATGAGTCGGGCATGAGTGGGGGCCTGGTGGAGGGTGCCCCTGGTGGCGGGGGGGTGGGGGTGATAGGGGACATGAGTGTGGGCCTGGTGGAGGCTGCCCCTGCACTGCTGGGGGGTGGCGGTGGTGGGAGACATGGGTTTGGCGCCTGGAGGAGGCTGCCCCTGCACTGCTGGGGGGTGGGGGTGGTGGGAGACATGGGTGGGGGCCTGGTGGAGGCTGCCCATGGTGGCAGGGGGGTGGGGGTGGAGGGAGACATGAGTGGGGGCCTGGTGGAGGGTGCCCCTGCACTGCTGGGGGTGGGGTGGTGGGAGACATGGGTGGGGGCCTGGTGGAGGCTGCCCCTGCACTGCTGGAGGGTGGGGGTGGTGGGAGACATGGGTGGGGGCCTGGTGGAGGATGCCCCTGCACTGCTGGGGGGTGGGGGTGGTGGGAGACATGGGTGGGGGCCTGGTGGAGGCTGCCCCTGCACTGCTGGGGGGTGGGGGTGGTGGGAGACATGGGTGGGGGCCTGGTGGAGGCTGCCCCTGCACTGCTGGGGGGTGGGGGTGCAGGGGGACATGGGCAGGTGTGCAGGGTAGTCCCCTGTTTTGTGGGCTGCCTGCAGGGGCCGTGGAGGGTGTACAGGGAACACCTGTGAGGACCCACCCAGCCTAATCGCGTGTGTAACTTCCCACGCACCCCTGTAATACACGTACCAAGCCAAATCGCGTGTGAGAATTCCCGCGCACCCCTGAAATACACGTATCCTGCTGAAATCGTGTGTAAAACTTCCCGCGCACCCCTGAAATGCATGCACCCAGGCTATCCGCGTGTGGAACTTCCCGCGCACCCCTGAAATACACACGCCCAGGCTATTCGTGAGTGGAACTTCCCACGCACCCCTGAAATACACGTAGCATGCTGGGAGACATGAGTGGGGGCCTGGTGGAGGGTGCCCCTGGTGGCGGGGGGGTGGGGGTGATAGGGGACATGAGTGTGGGCCTGGTGGAGGATGCCCCTGCACTGCTGGGGGGTGGGGGTGGTGGGTGACATGGGTTGGGGCCTGCTGGCAGGTGCCCCACAGTGCTGGGGGGTGGGGGTGGTGGGAGACATGGGTGGGGGCCTGGTGGAGGATGCCCCTGCACTGCTGGGGGGTGGGGGTGGTGGGAGACATGGGTGGGGGCCTGGTGGAGGATGCCCCTGCACTGCTGGGGGGTGGGGGTGGTGGGAGACATGAGTCGGGCATGAGTGGGGGCCTGGTGGAGGGTGCCCCTGGTGGCGGGGGGGTGGGGGTGATAGGGGACATGAGTGTGGGCCTGGTGGAGGCTGCCCCTGCACTGCTGGGGGGTGGGGGTGGTGGGAGACATGGGTGGGGGCCTGGTGGAGGCTGCCCCTGCACTGCTGGGGGGTGGGGGTGGTGGGAGACATGGGTGGGGGTCTGGTGGAGGCTGCCCATGGTGGCAGGGGGGTGGGGGTGGTGGGAGACATGAGTGGGGGCCTGGTGGAGAGTGCCCCTGCACTGCTGGGGGGTGGGGGTGGTGGGAGACATGGGTGGGGGCCTGGTGGAGGCTGCCCCTGCACTGCTGGGGGGTGGGGGTGCAGGGGGACATGGGCAGGTGTGCAGGGTAGTCCCCTGTTTTGTGGGCTGCCTGGAGGGGCCGTGGAGGGTGTACAGGGAACACCTGTGAGGACCCACCCAGCCTAATCGCGTGTGTAACTTCCCACGCACCCCTGTAATACACGTACCAAGCCAAATCGCGTGTGAGAATTCCCGCGCACCCCTGAAATACACGTACCCTGCTGAAATCGCGTGTAAAACTTCCCGCGCACCCCTGAAATGCATGCGCCCAGGCTATTCGCGTGTGGAACTTCCCGCGCACCCCTGAAATACACGCGCCCAGGCTATTCGCGAGTGGAACTTCCCACGCACCCCTGAAATACACGTAACACCTTGGAGACATGAGTGGGGGCCTGGTGGAGGGTGCCCCTGGTGGCGGGGGGGTGGGGGTGATAGGGGACATGAGTGTGGGCCTGGTGGAGGATGCCCCTGCACTGCTGGGGGGTGGGGGTGGTGGTGACATGGGTGGGGGCCTGGTGGAGGCTGCCCCTGCACTGCTGGGGGGTGGGGGTGGTAGGAGACATGGGTGGGGGCCTGGTGGTGGGTGCCCCTGGTGGCTTGGGGTGGGGGTGGTGGGTGACATGGGTGGGGGCCTGCTGGCAGGTGCCCCACAGTGCTGGGGGGTGGGGGTGGTGGGAGACATGAGTCGGGCATGAGTGGGGGCCTGGTGGAGGCTGCCCCTGGTGGCTGGGGGGTGGGGGTGGTGGGAGACATGAGTGGGGGCCTGGTGGAGGCTGCCCCTGGACTGCTGGGGGGTGGGGGTGGTGGGAGACATGGGTGGGGGCCTGGTGGAGGATGCCCCTGCACTGCTGGGGGGTGGGGGTGGTGGGTGACATGGGTGGGGGCCTGCTGGCCGGTGCCCCACAGTGCTGGAGGGTGGGGGTGGTGGGAGACATGAGTGGGGGCCTGGTGGAGACTGCCCCTGGTGGCTGGGGGGTGGGGGTGGTGGGAGACATGGGTGGGGGTCTGGTGGAGGCTGCCCATGGTGGCAGGGGGGTGGGGGTGGTGGGAGACATGAGTGGGGGCCTGGTGGAGAGTGCCCCTGCACTGCTGGGGGGTGGGGGTGGTGGGAGACATGGGTGGGGGCCTGGTGGAGGCTGCCCCTGCACTGCTGGGGGGTGGGGGTGCAGGGGGACATGGGCAGGTGTGCAGGGTAGTCCCCTGTTTTGTGGGCTGCCTGGAGGGGCCGTGGAGGGTGTACAGGGAACACCTGTGAGGACCCACCCAGCCTAATCGCGTGTGTAACTTCCCACGCACCCCTGTAATACACGTACCAAGCCAAATCGCGTGTGAGAATTCCCGCGCACCCCGGAAATACACGTACCCTGCTGAAATCGCGTGTAAAACTTCCCGCGCACCCCTGAAATGCATGCGCCCAGGCTATTCGCGTGTGGAACTTCCCGCGCACCCCTGAAATACACGCGCCCAGGCTATTCGCGAGTGGAACTTCCCACGCACCCCTGAAATACACGTAGCACGCTGGGAGACATGAGTGGGGGCCTGGTGGAGGGTGCCCCTGGTGGCGGGGGGGTGGGGGTGATAGGGGACATGAGTGTGGGCCTGGTGGAGGATGCCCCTGCACTGCTGGGGGGTGGGGGTGGTGGGTGACATGGGTGGGGGCCTGGTGGAGGCTGCCCCTGCACTGCTGGGGGGTGGGGGTGGTAGGAGACATGGGTGGGGGCCTGGTGGTGGGTGCCCCTGGTGGCTTGGGGTGGGGGTGGTGGGTGACATGGGTGGGGGCCTGCTGGCAGGTGCCCCACAGTGCTGGGGGGTGGGGGTGGTGGGAGACATGAGTCGGGCATGAGTGGGGGCCTGGTGGAGGCTGCCCCTGGTGGCTGGGGGGTGGGGGTGGTGGGAGACATGAGTGGGGGCCTGGTGGAGGCTGCCCCTGCACTGCTGGGGGGTGGGGGTGGTGGGAGACATGGGTGGGGGCCTGGTGGAGGATGCCCCTGCACTGCTGGGGGGTGGGGGTGGTGGGTGACATGGGTGGGGGCCTGGTGGAGACTGCCCCTGGTGGCTGGGGGGTGGGGGTGGTGGGAGACATGAGTGGGGGCCTGGTGGAGGCTGCCCCTGCACTGCTGGGGGGTGGGGGTGGTGGGTGACATGGGTGGGGGCCTGCTGGCAGGTGCCCCACAGTGCTGGGGGGTGGGGGAGTGGGAGACATGGGTGGGGGCCTGGTGGAGGCTGCCCCTGGTGGCTGGGGGGTGGGGGTGGTGGGAGACATGGGTGGGGGCCTGGTGGAGGATGCCTCTGCACTGCTGGGGGGTGGGGGTGGTGGGAGACATGAGTGGGGGCCTGGTGGAGGCTATCCCTGCACTGCTGGGGGGTGGGGGTGGTAGGAGACATGGGTGGGGGCCTGGTGGTGGGTGCCCCTGGTGGCTGGGGGGTGGGGGTGCAGGGGGACATGAGCAGGTGTGCAGGGTAGTCCCCTGTTTTGTGGGCTGCCTGCAGGGGCCATGGAGGGTGTACAGGGAACACCTGTGAGGACCCACCCAGCCTAATCGCGTGTGATAATTCCCACGCACCCCTGTAATACACGTACCCAGCAAAATGGCGTGTGATAATTCCCACGCACCCCTGTAATTCACGTACCCTGCCAAATCGCGTGTGATATTTCCCGCGTACCCCTGTATTACACGTGCCCTGGCTAATCGCATGTAAGACTTCCCGTGTACCCCTGTAATACACGTTCCCTGGACAATCGCGTGTTGAACTTCCCGCGTACCCCTGTAATACACGTTCCCTGGACTATCGCGTGTTGAACTTCCCGCGTACCCCTGTAATACACGTACCCTGGCTAATTGCGTGTAAAACTTCCCGCGTACTCCTGATATGAAGGTTGCCCGCTTTGCGTTCCTTGTTTGGCAGCCCTGTAAACTGGTCCAGGGTTAGCGCAGCCCTTTGCGATGATTTAGCGATGTTGATGGCTTTTCCTTGCGCGAGGGCGTTCTTGGGGGCGTTACTGGCGCTGCTGCAGGGTCGCTGCGATTCTCTGCGCCACGGCTGGTTTGGGAGCATGGAATCCATGAATACGCTGTGCGCGGAAATCGGTTTTAGCGCACGTGCCTGGCGCACACAATCGCACGCGGACACTCTGCGCCAGCCGCTTGCGACACCTTTCTGCGAAATTCTATGAATTACCCTGAGTGTTTTTACCTTGTTTACTACTTTGATTATATTGCCATCTATATTGAATGAGGCATAGTTGGGATGTAGTTTTTTAAGGTTGTCTGTGGAGCCAAGGATCAGGATCTCTGTTTTCTCGTCATTCAGGCAGAGGCCATGGGATGCCATCCATGCCTGAATGAGGAGATATATTTCATTCACCAAGGCTGTGTCCTTATCAAAATTGCCCGAAAGGGGAATGAGGATCTGGGTGTCATCTGCATAGTTAGTGTAGGTGACACCCAGGCTGTCCAATTCATCAAATAAGGGCTTGGTGAATATATTATACATGATGGGCTAGACACAAGATCCCTGGGACGCCACAGGAAGTTTGGATCGGGTCAAGCGATGCTGATGGGGAGAAGACTCTCATTGATCTATTTGCTAGGAAGGACTGGATCCAGGCTATTGCGTCACTCGAGAAATGGGCTGCCGACGCCAGGTGTTTGCACAAGACTGCATGGTGCACCAAATTAAGGCCACCGATAAGTCAAGGAGGAGTAGCATGACTGTTTTGCCTTTGTCCTTAAGCTTGTCTATTTGGATCTTTAGGTCAATTAACGCTGTTTTATTACCATGGTGTGGTCTGAATCCGGATTGGCGTGATCCTAGTAGGTGGTTGACTTCAAGGTAGTCCTGGATTTGCAGGTATGTTACTCTATCAATTATTTTAAGGGGAAAGGGTACCGTGGTGATGGGTCTGGAGTTGGTGGGGATGGATGCGTCAAGAGTCTGTTTCTTGTGGAGAGGTAGAACCCAAGACTCTTTTAAACTCTTTGGGACAGTGTTAGTTTTAAAGGAGGCGTTGATTAGTTTTGAGATGAAAGGCGCTAGATCTCTTGCTGCATCTTTGACTATTTGGGCAGGACAGTTGTCACCCTGACATTTGGATGGCTTAAGGGATAGGATGATTTTCTCCGTTTCCAGTATGGAAACTTTGGTGAAGCTGAACGGTGCTTGCATGTTCAGTCTTTCGGTGGGAGTGGGGACTTGTGGCTCAGTGAGAGGCAATGAGGCTTTTTTGTTGGCAATTTTAGTTTGGAGGGATGTTATTTTGCTTGATAGGGCGCTCTGGATGCTCGTGCACCATTGTTTGTCCTTGGGTACATTGTCTAGAGGGGGTATCAGGGATTCTAGTTCCCGGGGGATCAGAAAGGGCTCCTTAGTGTTAGAGCTATCTTTAGAGATTCTCTCGTTGAATATCTCTTTTTTGGAGCAGATTATTTTTTTCTTGTATTTATTGGGCAACTAGGTAAATTGTAGTTTTTTTTCCTCTGAGGGGGAGTGGCACAAGCGGGACTGTAATTTTATTTTCTGAGTCTTAGCTCTTTAAGGTGGGGTGTGAACCAGGCGTTGAGATGAGCCTTCTGTTTACTTTTACAGAGTTTGGATGGCACAATGATTTCTAACGCAGTCATCATTGTATTGTTGTAGACCTCTACTAGGAGGTTCGGGTCAGTGTTGTTTGGAAGCAAGTTGAGAGATGGGATGAGGAGAGGTAATAGTTTGTCTGATGTAATATATTTTTTGCATCTAGTGGGCAGTGGTGGTGCAATAGCAGTGGTTTTTTGCATTTGTTTATCTATTGTTAGTGAATAGTGCATCAGATGATGATCTGTCCGATGTTGCATGGTAATATTTGTGATAGTGGAGATGAAGTTAATGTCGGCTACCTAGTCAAGGGTTCTTCCTTTGTCGTGGATAGGGACGTGGACTTTTTGGGTAAATTCATGCTCTGATAGAATTGTTGCTATGGATTGTGCCTGTTTGTCCTCAGGGACATTAAAGCCTAGGTTGAAGTCACCCGGCATTAGTATTTGAGAAGACTCTTTGGTGTTATTGGCCAGCAGGCTGGATAGGTCGTCTTTGAAGGTACCGATAGGTCCAGGTGGTCTATATAGCAGGAAAATATTTAATGTTCTATTACTGGATACAGGTAGTTTGGCTTTAAGCAGTTCACAGGATTTAAGTGGTAGTGGGATGCCAAGTGTTAAGGCAAGGTTGGTTTTGGCAATCATAGCTATGCCACCCCCTCTGTCATTGGGTCTATCCACCCTGAGTATCTGATAGTTGTCAGGGATAGCTAGCATAAAGGTAGGGCCGGCTGCGTCATGTAACCATGATTCAGTGACTGCCAGGAGGTCCAGGTTATTGGAAGATAGGTTGGCTAGTTCAGTAGCGATTGCCACTAGGGATCTTGACTTAATCAGGGCTCCAGAGATAGTGGTCGTATTTTCTTGGGTACCAGTTAGGGTAGGTCTAGATTGGTTCTTTATGGTGTAAGGTGTTAGTGGATGGCAGGGCCTCATGATCTGATCCTACTAGTGAATCATGGTTGGGGTCATTGGTATTGAGCTTGTGGAGAGGATTTAGATTGGTGGAGTTGTTCGTTCTAGGCTCATAGAGTCTGGCTAATCTCTCTATTGTTTCTGTCAGGTAAGGTGCAGGGTGTGGATTTGATTAGAGACATTATGATGTAAAGTAGGATTAGTCTTATTAGGTGCGTCCAGTTCTTTCCTGTATACATAGCGTTAGTTCTATTCCACAGAGTGGGCTGGTCCCAAATTAGCAGGTGGGTAAAGTCAATGACGAGGGTTTGGGCAAGTTAAAGACCGCAGAGTAGCGTAATCCCATGTGAGTAAGGTAATTTGGAGCACACGAACGGCTAGACTAGTCTGGGCAGGAAGATACTTGTTTAATGAAACATACGTTGCCTTAATTAATTACATGAAGTGGGGTCCTGTGCTCATATCATTACTCCTGTTGTGGTCAGAATCATTGACTCTCAAGGAAAATGCAAACAAATACAAACATGCCGATAAGAAAGTTAAAAAAGTTGACAATCACATGCATTCTAACATAAAACTGGAATCAGGGTCAGCCCATTTATTAAAACAAAAGGACTTGCCTCTGTTCCAGGAAGCAGTTTACACAAATGTGAAGCCAGCAAAAAGAAAGATTCAACATACAAATGGGGGTACTACTAAACATTCTTTTTATTTAACAGATAATGACAGATTGGCTGAAGCTCAAAATTCTTATAATGAGCATTTCATTCAATGTATGAACACAGGTGGGCAATGTTTATATTCGACCTGTCAGCTTATCCAGGAGCAATTTCATTTGGTAAACATGTGAATCCATTATTACTTCCAAGTTTTGACACGGTAACAGAGCTTAGTTTTCGAGTGATGCTGCAACCCTGCAGGGGAATCTTCACGATGAAATGAGAAGCAGAAAAAATGCACAGTGGCGTGTGGATTCCTTCTGGATCCTGCGCTTCTCACATTTGCTGAACAGGACATTATTAAATAAAAAAAATGGAGAAAACACTGAATAGTTTCTACATCAATGTTCATTGAGTATAATAAATTAATCTTTATTTAAAACTAAAACTACACTGTAAATGTTGGTTTCAATAAAATTAAGTAAGCACTCTTAAGATACTTAGGCATTCTTGGCTTGAAAGAAACTAAAGAATCAGTTCAGGCAAGACCCTTTGTTTCTCGTCACAGCCAACTGGTATAATGGCCACTGTGAATCTGTACTCTATTGTGGAATATAACACCAACAGTTTCACATTTTCTGTGTGCTATAGAAACGTGAACGTGAGCAAACTTCAAAATGTTGGTATTAATGTGTGGTATAATGTGTCATTATGTTGAATGCTAGTAAGCACCACGTTGACCACAGACCATTTCCTGCTAAGCGTTGGTAACCAGGTTATAGAATGAAACACTATCTTGGTCTGGTACGATAAGGTTGTGGCTGCTGTACAAATGGAGGCATACCCACTCTCTTGGGGACCTGAAACTCTACCTTTCTGCCCTGAATTCTCTCAATTGCACTGTTGATATAACGAAAAGGGAATTCTACCTAACCCACATTGACTCTCACTCCAACCATACTCACCGGCTATAGGGCACCCTAAACTCAGTCCTCACTCCTCCTAAATCTATGATATGGCATTCATAACACGCCTGTACACAGGTGTTTCTAGGCGCAAAAAGACAAGGAGTGGCAAACAGAGGGAGGACAAAACAATGATCTTACTAGGCCTTGTGTCATTCAGATCGTGGATGTACAGAGAAGAGGGAAGGGGAGAAGTGCCAAGGTTGGAGGGGAAGGGAGAAGTAGAGGTAATCAGAAAGTGTAGCCAGCAGGTGGCTCATATGTGCAGAGAGAAGGGGCTGCAGGGTTGCAGGAACAGACCCTTAAGTGCTGGGGTAGCCCAGAGGCAGTGCAAGGAAAACTGGACATGCAGGAGCCCGGGCCCGAGTTCAGAGGGTATCCAGGTGACCAGTGCAAGGAGCAATCAGGTAAATCAGCAGCAGAGAGGAAGAGAGAAAGCGGAAGTGTAAAGGAAGGTCTTGTTCTGCTCAGATTTGAGAGAGGCGGGGAGGCTGTTCTAGAGGGAGGACCCAGCTGAGGAGAGAGATCTGCCCCAACTCTCTGCTCGGAGAAGCGTCTGACCCTCAGAGAGTTGGAGGTGGATGAGCGGAGAGCTAGAGAAGGAAGATGTTTAGGAAGAAAACGTTGGAGGAAGAGCGGTCGCAAGCCCAGAAATCCTTGTGGACGATGCAGAAGGTCTTGAACTTGATCCTTGCAGGCATCGGGAGCCACTGCAGAGATTTCAGTGCTGGAGAGGTATTATTCCTGGACTTCTGGCCAAGGACAAGCCTTGCAGTCCTGTTCTGGATAAGTTGTAAGGGTCGAAGAGTAGAGACAGGCAGATTTAGAAAGAGGCTGTTGCAGTAGTCCAGCCTTAATAGGACCAGAGCTTTGGAGACAGTGAGCTTCTGGGGGAAAGTAAGAAAAGGAAGAATACCTCTGAGGGGGTGCAGCTGATAGTTTGACTTCTTAGAGACATCAGAAATTTTAGGAGAGAAGGAGAGGGTGGAGTCGAAGTTGACATCAAGGTTTTTAGCCTCACTGGTAGGAGCAGGAAGAGGGCCCAGCGTCGGTGGCCAGAAAGAGAGACGAAAGGAGAGAGCAGGTGTCCCAATGAGAAAGATTTCAGTCTTACTGCCATTAAAGCAGAGATTGCTGGTGGAACACCATTCCTGAATTGCATCAGACAGTCTGGTATGAGAGAAAGAGCAGAGGTGACTGACCGGAACCTGAAAGAGAGCTGGGTGTCTTCTGCATAACACTGAAAATTGGGGCAGAAAGTAGCGATGCAGTGGGAAAGAGGTGACAGGTATTGATTGAACAGCCAGGGGGAGAGGTTAGACCCCTGGAGAACACCACAAGTAGAGGAAGTGTTAGGCAGAATCCTGTGCAGCTCCCTTGGGGAACACTGCAAAAAGATTAAGACTACAGGAGTAAGCAGTAAACCTAATTGGTAGCAGTCTGCACCACCCAGATTTACCTGGTAGCTGTGGCTGAGCAGTCAGACCTCTCTCAAGAAGAGTAGGGCAGTATATAGAGTATACACAATAGGGCTAAAAACACAGTAGAGCAAACAAACACTGACCAGGGCTTTGTATAAAAAGTATATAACTATTTATTTAAAACACACTTTAGGCAATATACTAGCACTCTAAATCAAAAGCAAGTTAAAACACAGTCAGGTAAAGTATACACACCTCCCTTAATAACTGTTAGACAAGTCAGAATTAAAACACCACGATTTGTTAAACAGAGGTGAGCGCATAACCTGATGGCACTCCAATAGTTCAGTTAAAGGGAGAGAAAAAGGCAGAGCATAGAAATAAAACAGGTCCCAACACTTTTAGGAGTTCTCAGCAAGGGAATAAAGGCAGTATAGACTGTAGAGCCAAAGTTCATAAACCAGGCCCACTTAAAAGGGAGCAAAGCGAAATGTGCCCAGGATCACACGGTTTAAAAATGCTCTAAAAGTCTTTGCAGAATGTTCAAAAGTGGTTGGGGCGATTCAAGAAGATAAAGTTAGGAGGTCTGGGGCCAACCCAGTTGGCAAGCCAAGGAATTAAGGGTCACCTTGGGCAAACCGAAGAAAGGGAGGCCAGGCACGACACAGTACCTTAAACAGAGAGGAAGCTCCAGCGGTGGTAGTTGTTCCTGGTAGTGGTTGTAGTTTGTTGTTTCGACCAGGGGAAGAGAGGATCTCGTCGACGAGGAAACGTGGAGTTGTTGCACTGCACAGGGATGAAACCAGCCGCTGAGTTCGTCAATAAAAGGAGCGTTCCTTTTATTCGCGGTCAAAGTGGTGAAGCTTGGCTATCCGGCCACCGGGGTGCTTGGCACGGGCGATTCGACCAACAGACGTCTTTGGAACGCAAAAAGGGCGAACTGCTTGGTCCCACCAGCTCAGAGGAAGAAGACTCGTCCAGCAGAAGATCATCTCTTGTCGTCGGGAAAGTGGTGAGGTAGTTGCAGCACGGCTTCACCGGTGGTGTCATCGTTGCAGATGGCTCAGCTTCTTCCCTCTTCGGATTCTTAGGTCCTGTGGCGACTTCTGAAGTTCCAGTCCCAAAGACCCTGATTTTATGCAACAAAAAAAAAACATTCATCAGCCTAGCTGTCAATCACACATGCTAAGTGGTGAGCCGGCAGGCTCACCACTGGGCCAATCAGAGTAGAGTGCAACTTGGGTTGCCGAGGCAACGCAGTCCAGGGTGCCAATTCACCCCTCGCCCCCTCCTGTGGAACCCAGACAGAGTGGCACCATTTGGAGGGCTTCTGTGGAGAAGGCCGCCAAAATAGTGGAACAAAGGGCTCGACCTTGGTCAGAGTTACAGAGACGGACACAAATGCCATTTTAAAAAAGAGTTCTGGCAAAAAGACCCAACCGGGGATTTAATATTAAATAAATAAACCGGCGGTATCTTTAACATTGCACCAAAAAGTGGTGCGTTTAAAATCAATGGGAAAATCCCATAGAGAATATTCCGGTGAAATATTTTGCGTGGTAACCACTGCCACCAGCCAGAAACTCGACAAGGGGGGACTGGATAGTGCCCCCTTGAAAACAGACCCAGGGGCAATATAATTAACCCCTTCCAGTACTTCCACAATATGACGGTTTGTACTGGTTCTGTTCACAATTTAGGACTAGTAAAGTCAATGGTGACTTTACATGACCTGGTAGACAGTAGTCAGTCCCAGGGTATGGAGTCTATGTTTGGGGGTCACTATGACACCCCTGTGCTACTGCACTGAGGGTGCTGTGTAACACACACATAAAAAATAGATGATACCCCATGGAGTAAAAAACCCCATAGCCCATAAGCGCACAAAAAGTCAAAGAAATACCTCAAATCATGCCTAAGAGTGGTAGGAAAAGAGTCTCACTCTTAGCAGGAGAAAATAACAAACCCCAAAAATACAGAAAAGCTGCTGGGGGACTCACTAGGTTTGGGAAATTAGCCTTATAAGAGAATTCTCCCTAACAGGAAGAGATAGAAGAGAGGAAAGTCTCAAGTTGGACCTGGGAGGGTCGGTCAGTAAGAAAGGAGGTCAACCAGGCCAGAGCCTGATCAATGATACCCTGGTTGTCATGGAGGTGTTCGAGGAGGATGGCATGGTTGACCGTATTGAAACCAGAGGATAGATCGAGGAGAATGAGGAAGGAAGGGAGATTAGAGTCAAGATTGGAGAGCAGGACTTCACTGGTGTCAGGGATAGCAGTTTCCATGCTTTTGGCAACTCTGAAGCCAGACTTGTGGCTGTGGAGGCAACCAACAGATTCAGTGTGCAGATTTATCTGGGAGATGGTCAACTTTTCCAAGAGTTTGCCCAGGAAAGGAGTGATTGCATTTGGGTGATAGTTAGCCGGAGAGGAAGGATCGACTGAGGGCTTCCATAGAAGGGGGTGAACAAGAGAGAGCTTAAGTGGAGAGCAGAAAGTTCCAGTGGCAAAGGAGTGATTGCAGAAATCGACCAAGGCTGGAGAAAGGGTGTTGATGTGGTCCTTGATGGTTCTGGATGAGCAGGGGAAAACCTGCGTTGACTAGACTTCCATAGATTGGACTTGTCTAGAAACATCATTAGGGGTCAACAGGGGAAAGGAGGAGAAAGGAGGAGGCGAGATGGCCTCAGACGGGCCAGAAGTGATAGAGGAGGAAGAGAAGGGCGAGGAAGAGAGAGTGGACAGGATGTCCTGAATTTTAGTGGTGAAGTGAGAAGCCAAGGCCATGCAGAGGGCCTGGGAGGGAACGGGAGAGGTAGAGACTGTAGCAGGATTGGCCAGCCCCTTGCTGATTTTGAAATGTTTGGCCAAGTTGTTATATGCCACAGAGATGTAGGCTTGGATATAGGCTCTCTTCTTAGAGAGCACAGAGAATCTGTACTGCCTTTGAAGCTGGTGGCAGGCCATTTTGTCAGGGGGTGCGCCAGATGCCCTACACTTCCTCTCCGCTGCCATACACAAGCGTTTAAGGGCGGTAAGGTTTAAATCTTACCAAGAGTTGCACTTGGATTTTGGCTTCAAGTGGATCCTCATGACAGGTGCAAGGACATCCAGAGAGTTAGAGATAGATAGATGAAGGTTAGAGAGGGCTGTGTCAGGGTGTGAGTCAGCCAAAGGTGTGGGAGGAGGAGAGAAAGTTGCGCTGAAAGCCTCAACTGACACACGATTCATGGGTAGGATGACCGAGAAGGTAGGTGTCAGTGATGGAGTTGGCTTGACCTGAGGGGTAGAGAGAGAGGTGGGAGGAAAGGTGAGAGGTTTGGAGAGAGGGAAGCCTTAGGGGATCAGAACATCCAGAGTGTGCCCTGCAGAGTGAGTCAAAACAGAGGGAAGAATAGAGAGGGAGAGAGAGAGTCGTAGAGGTTGCAAAAGAGTCCTGGAAACGACTGGTAGCATCCAGGTGATGTTCTGGTCTCCAAGGAGGAGAAGTTCAGAGGAAGAGGCAAGGAGGGAGGAGAAGAGGTTAGCCCACTCAGAGACGAAGAGGGCGACTTGGCAAATCGGCCTGTAGATAATGGCCACTGTGTGAGAGAGGTCAGGAGAGATAGAGAGCCTGCAGACCAGGCATTCAAAGGCAGAGTAGTCATGCATTGGAATGATAGAAGCAGGGATCCACTCTGGGAAAATCAAGTCTACACCCCCACCAGGACAGTTGGTTCTGGATGCGGAGAAGATCTTGTAGCCATTAGGAAGGAGAGTTTCAAAACCTGTGACAGAGATGGCGGTGAACCAAATCTCGGTGAGACCGAGTACATCCACATCAAGCTCTTCCCAGAAATGTCAGATGTCAGAGGAATGTTTGACAGCTGAACCAGAGTTGAGAGTAGCGATGTGGAGCAGGTTGCCACATTTGAAGGACTTCCGGGTAGGGGTATAGTACTATGACTATCAACTCCACTCTCACAGCTAATGGCCTAGCTGAATACTTCTCTTCAAAAATGTCCAAAATTAGAGACTCTCTTCTGACCTTTCTAACACTCCCTGCCCTACATTTTACACTTTGCTTACTCTACCATCATCCTCTGCCTCTATCTCCCACTTAAGTCACCCTAAAACTGATGAAGTCCTATCTCTACTGATGAAGGCTAGCCCCTCTTGTGCCCCATCAGACCTTCTATCTCCTTAGCTAGTCAAGCGTATTTCCCCTTTAGTGCCCTCTCACCTTGCTGAACTCTTAAACCTGTCCTTCGACTCTGCTTGCTTTCCCTCTGTTTTCAAAACATCCACTGCCATCATTTGTCCTAAAAAAGCAAGGTGCTGACCCAAACCTACTGCCTCTCCTTCTGCAATACTATAAAGTGTTCAAAATATTGTGTTGAACTGTTTTACCAATTTCTTAGACATCCACAACCTTCGAGAACCCATTACAATCAGGTTTCCACTCCTGTCACTCCACGAAAACTGTTCTCATGAATGTGTCCAAATTAATCACCTTTGCGAAGCACTCCAATCTATTTTCTATCCTAATTCTTCTTGACCTGTCTGCTGCCTTCAACACTGTTGATCCCTCTGATTTCCTTAGTACTCTCCTTTTCCTTAGGATTTACAATCAAGACCTTGCCTGGATTGAATCCTACCTTGCACTTCACCAATTCTCTGTCTCCTGGAGCGACAACAAATTTCAACTCACTCCTCTAACTGTTGGTGTTCCACAAGGCTATGTCTTGGATTTGCTGCTTTTTACACTCTACACTTCTGCTCTTGGGGCACTACAACTCTCCTCCTTTGGGTTCTAGTAACAGCTCCTTGCAGACGACACCCACATCTTCTTCTCTCTTCCTGAACACTCCTCTGATCTGTCTATCAAAAAAATCCAACTGAATTTCTGATGTTAAACTCTACCAAATCAGGGGTGCTCTTCTTCCCTGACAAAAGATCTCTCATCTCTTCCTCTGCCTATCCAGTTCCCACCTGACACTCTGCCCTACTTTTCTTCAGCTAGAATCGTCAGTGTCATCTATGATCCTTCTCACACATTTGCTACTTTCATATCCAAAACTGCAAAATCAGCTCTCCTTAACCTCCTACAAATAAGGAAAATCAGGAACCTCCTTCCTTTCAACACTGCCAAGCATCTCTTAACCACTGTTGTCTTCTCTAAACTGGACTATTGTGCCAGCATTCTCTTTGGTCTCCCCAACTATGCTTTCTGTCCTCATGACAAAATCATTAACTTCTCTACCTGGACTCTCTTCTTTTTGCCGTCACCAGGCTGGATGATTTTTGCCATCCTTAAGGAAAGTGTTGTGTGAAAGAGTTAATTCTACTACTCTTAAGGAATCATTATTTGAAAAGATACTTTTCCCCATCCTCAATAAGGTGTTGTGTGAAAGAGACTATTTTGCTACTCTTAAGGACATAGTTTGAAAAGGACACTTTTCGGCATACTACCTTTAATAGTCCAGGTGAAGTGAACCACTTCCTGGATTCAAGAATTGTTGAATGTTCATGTTTGGTTTTTGCAAATTTGTTTGCTAAATCAAAAACAGAGACACTTATCTTACACCTTTGATTGTTCATTTCTAGTGTGAGGGTCAGATACGTTTTGGAAACAAGGACATTTTGCATAATTCTGATGAAAAGACACAGACTGAACTTGAGTTTTAGTTTTCCAGGAAGAGAAACCCTCTTTAGGATAGGGACAGAAAGGCCTTTATCCAACCCCTTTCTTTTATTAAAAATGTGTGATGTTGAAAACATTGCACATTTGTGTCCACCTCTCATTTCTGACCCCTCACATATGACGTCAGGAGTGGGATCAGATTCAGTTGACACAAACTGGGGAACCCACATGAGTGTAATAGATACAAGCCGCTCACACATTACATCTGGTGAACAGTGGCATAGCAACACTCCTACTAATGGGTGTGATGCCCAAGAACTTGAAACAGATTCCATCTCCTTAACGTCTATATATGGAGAGAAACCTAAACAAGTTTTCTTCTCTACCAATGAGACCCTTAAGAGAATTGTTATCCAGTCAAGCCATTTTACCCATTAGGAACACTTTAGAGGGCCTTATATACCATCTTGTCTGTCCCCAAGACTGTTTGATACCTGGAAAGGATAACATAATATTTCCTTTGCAGTTGAGGATTGATGTCCATACCAGCGTGTCCCTCCATATTATCTTTTGTAAAGAGGGTAGATTAAACATGCTGTCTCTTCTTACTTATGGAGAAGAATGAAGATTGCCTGTGCTTACAGCACAAGCCAGTCTTGATTCTATTAAAGACATGGAGGTGAGCATGATGCTTTACTTTCTTTATTGCTGCCATTTCAGCACTTCAAAACAACAAACATTTAAACTGGATATTTCCTGTTTTCTTCAAGAACTGTGAGAAAAAAGGGTAAATGCAAAGTTTAAAACTTAAGTTCAATATTCTCTTCCCTGAACTACTAGCCCCATGAGTCTCCTAGCTTCTGGTAGTTCTGAAGCTCCTCTCCGTCACCTATCAGGTGCTTGCCTGGGGTATAAGATCCTCCAGCCCCAGGTCCCTTCCTCTTTCTTTGTCTTTAACATAATTCCATGCATAAACGTCCAACTTCTAGAACAAATCAATCCAATGCCATGGATGTCCAACGGATCCCTTGACACTTTGGCTCCACTGGTCCAACAGGACAACTCACCTTTTCATGACCCAAGCTTGAGGTCCTTCAGTGTCCATCAAGACGCTTTCTGCTCGTCTCCTATGAGAATTGAAACAACACCATGAGGGCGGGAGTGCGCCAAAGTCTATATACAACATCAGGTACATAACATTCATCAAGACTTTTGCCATTCTGGGTCGGATATAATGCTCGCCTACGTGCCATTAATAGAATCAAGACTGGCCTGCACTGCTAGCATGGGCAATCTTCATTCTATGTCAAGATAGGTGGCAAGCATTATGCTTGTAGAAAGCTTGCTATCACCTTATTAGTCATATCCGACACAGGTTTGAAATAAAACATTTTAAAAGTAGATTCTGATGACCAATCTGCTGATTTAATTATGTCTTGTAAGGAAACACCTGCTGCAAAAACTCTAGAAGCCATCGCACCTCTAACAGAATGCGCGCCAAAAAAGGCCAAGTCAATTCAAGTCCATTGCATCACCGCTCTTACCCACCTAGCAATCGTCTCTGTGGCTATGGCATGATGGGGCTTCTTATGCGGTATAAGCAGTTGCGTCACACCTTGGCCCTCATTATAACCCTGGCGTTAAGGGGTTAACGGCGCCGTAAAAGGTGGCAGCGCTGTTAACCCCTTAACGCCTGATTACGAGGTCCCTTTGCGGGTTGGCGATTTTAATGCCTGCTTTTTGCAGGCGTTAAAAACAAACCCGCAAAGGGACCTTGGTGCTAAGTACGGTGCCGCAATTTGCGGCATCGTACTTAGCGCCTTCCCCATTCCCATTAAGCCCTATGGGGCAAAAATGGGAATGGGGAAGGGCCATGGCGGCATGGGGAATTACTGCCCCACCAACCGCAGAATGGGGCGGTAATTTCCCATTCTGCCATGGTGGAGTCGGTAAGTTACCGGCATGGACCATGGTGCTATTAGCACCATGGTCCAACGCCAGGGTCGCAATGAGGGCCCTTGTGTCCTAAATTAAGCTGTTGCTGCCAAATAATCCTTAATTCATTGTGCTAGGCATAGTTCTTTTTACATGTGAAGTAAGGGTAGGAAATTATTCTGGAATTGCTCTTTGTTCTCTTCGCTATGTTGAAAGCCACCTCTTTGGGGTAAAATATCTTTCTATTAATTTCCAGGGCCTCGATGTCAGACACCATTCGGCAAGCTACTAAATATAGAAGCATCGCTAGCTTCCCTGAGAATTGAGAGCAGTAAAGGCTGTCATTCTTTGGCATCTAAGAAAGAGTTTCAAGACATCCCGAACATCCCATGAAACTGTGCATTTGGGTTTTGGCTGTCTCTTCAACTTTATTCCTTTCAGAAGTCTAATGACCGCTGGGTGTTCTCCTACTAGACCACCCTCTACCTTGTTGTGCCCCGCAGATAACACAGATCTATAGACCCCTAATGTTCTGTAAGCGCAAACGTCCTGAAATCAGCCCACTAGAAAATTTAGAACCTGCACTACAGGGGCTGAAACGGGATCCAAACCTTGTTCTATGCACCATTGGGATCACCGATGTGGCACCATGTGGCACCGTAGCACCTAATGGTGGAAGGCACCCAGGAGTCTCTGATGCAGTCAGCAGCGAGTTGTGAAATGCCTGGCAACTCCCATCTCTTCCTGAAACCCTGCAGGTGATCAAGTGTAGCGCACCTGTTTCTATCAATGGGTGACGCTGACCTTTGCACTGAGCAGAAGGTCGAGGCGATGCAGAGCTATCCTCAGAAAATCTGAAGAAAGTTCTATCGCTACTGGAAACCGTGCCTGAGACTTCCAAAACGGTATGATCATCACAAGCTCTGCTTATTCTCTGCAAGCCTTCGCCAGGACCCTGGTGATCTGTTACGCTGACCTGGTCTCTGCAGAGGCATTGGGGCACGGTTGCAGCCCTCCCTAAACTTGAATCACCCCCTTCAGGCCTCTCCCTCAGTAGAAAAGCTGTGAGCGGTGGTATGTGGTGATACTGCTCCTGCGTGGAGATAAGAGTGTGTGAGTGCGCCAATCTGTGATTGTTGTACCTCTCGAACCCTTCACCCCAAAGTACGGTTTCTGTGAGCATACCCTGGCCCATAAAGCTCACCTGTGAATAATGGAAGATAAGCTCTCCGTCCTACTGCTTCTGGCAGGGGCACGTCAAATGGGATCTAGTTCCTTCACTGATCCCTGATAAGGATTAGTCCAGTCCAGCTGTGACTATGCTTCTCCTTATGATTGGTAAGTCTTTCTTGAGCACTTGTGATGCTGTTCGTTCTGTTTATTGTCTTTATATGTTGCTCCTATCTATGCCCGCAATAATGTCTCTCTTCTGTTTTCTTCCCTTAGATGGAAATGCGGCCTTAATGCAGCTGTGAGAAGGGAGACGTGGCCGGATGGAAGATGGATGCTACCGCAATGTTCGACAGCAGGTAAGTGATGGTTTAAGGAAAGTGCGAAGTATGGCGAAGCACAACCTTAAACTGATTGTTTTTTCGATGTCTAACCTTGTATTCTGTTTTTTCTTACAGGTGCTGCTGTCGGCGATGGAGCATGTCGTGCTGCGGTGCCAAGATGAAGATTTCGGCGTTCCAGAAAGTGTAAAGATGAATACTTGGTTCACCTGAGAGATGTACAGGTAAGAACAGCTTCCCCCAGTTGGTAAGTATGCTGGCAGGAAGCAGGATGTCCAGGAAGCAGGATCTTCAAAGGTAAGTTTGACATCAGGCGACAGTGAGCGTTACACTGCTTGCAAGTGCAGAATAACGTGAAGCGTCTGTCTTGAGGATCGGGGCAGCTTATATAGCTGAGATCATGGGCACGCCTGTTAAGATGGATTTCTGAACTCTGTCATGGAGGGGCAGTATTTCAGCCTAATGCACACTTCTCACTTCAGACCCGGGAATGCCAAGTGTACGAATCGTGTGAGAGTGCCAAGGACTCGGAATACAACAGCAACCTGACGGCGGTGACAGAGCAAGGCTCCTGGGTAGGCTGGTCAGTCCACTGGATGGCCAAGGGACGCTTCCGAAGGCTTACGTGCAGGAGATGATGAAGATGCCGAGAATAGTTGTTCCCACTATTCCAAAGGGTAGAAGTACCAGTACAGGCCTTCTCATTTGATCAGAGGCAGAATGGTCTCACAGGGCGACAGCAGTGCAGAGGAGCAGTCCTTCAGCGGGTCACCAGCGATTCCTCGGTTCAGCCTCTTAGTTGCAGGATACTTGGCTCCTTTATCCGTCATTCGTGAGAACTCAGGAGATCGACATGGTAGTGGTGTTTCCAGCCTCCTCTTATCCAGAGTTCCCTTTGTGCCAAAATGGAGAGGACTCAATGGGAGATCTGCTCGCAAAACACTCACACCATAAGTGGACCAATCACGGACCACGGTGGTCCCAGGCATTCCAGACACACTAGACTCTCTGGCACCCAGGATGTGTATTTGGACCAGACATCCCAGCCCACATCCTGGAGGCACACACAAGGCATGCAGAAGCCCACGAAAGCATCTGTGTTTCGCAGGAAAGTACATGCCCAAATAATGATGGCCCCGGGTCGGCTCGACCTGGGGAAGGTGAAGGGGCAAGACGGTCAACGGTCAGGACAAAGAACCTTGTGGCATGGCCATTTTGGAAGCCAGGCCACCCATTTTGGGCAAACACGAGAAGCGCGGTTAACAGGGCAAAAGGGAGTTCAAAACACAAAGAAACGATCGCTGCCACCAGTCCCGTCCGTGACATACTTCCACAGTTCATTATAAATCCATCGAGAGTTACAAGGGCCTGTAGAATGACTAGAGACCCAAGAGCGCGGTAATGTAAGTTACGGTGCACTCTTGTGCCATGTTGCGTGAAAGCTGCAACATGAGAAAAGAACTACGGAAAATAACGTTTCCCGGTACTGACTGTCTTAAGGGCATGTCAGTTTCCCCGTAAGAATGAAGCGAAAGCCCAGAGGAGAGCGGCGGAAGGCTGCGCTTCTCTGGCAAAGTCTAGATCAGGGTGTAAAACAACAGCAAAAAGTTTGGGGGTTGCCACATGGAAGGAAAATGACCTACAATATTTAATCTTTCCTAGCACTCGCCCCTCCCAGACTAAGGACAGGGGGAACTAATCCACCCCTGGATGTGTCTCTTGTTCAGGTTGGTTAAACATTCTGGACAACCCATCAGCATTGCTATGTTGGACACCTGGCCTATGCTCAAGCCTTGTAGACTTATCGACCACATAAGCAACTTTGGATTCTCTCCCTTCATGTTCATCAGCCACTTTAAGGGCTTATGGTCAGTTTGCACAGTGAAGTGGGTCCCATAGAGGTAGGGCCTCGGCTTCCGTAGGGCCCACACAACAGAGAAGCATTCTTTCTCTACTGTGGACCATCTGAGCTCTCTGTCCTTAAGATGGCGACTAATGAAACCAATTGGGTGTTCCTTACCCTTCTCATCTACTTGCGATAGTACAGCTCCTATCACAGTGTCAGAGGCGTCTGTCTGCACAATAAAAGGTCTTTGATAATCAGGGGCCCTGAGGATAGGGGCCTGGCACAAGGAGTCTTTTAAGCCGTTGAAGGCCTTCTCACACTCGTCGGTCCAAGTTACCTTCTTGGGTTTCTTCGGAGTGGTGAGGGCAGTCAGAGGGGCAGCTATGGTGCCATAGTCTGCCATGAAGTTGCGGTAATACCCTGTGAGTCCTAAGAAGGCTCTCACTTGGGTCTGTGTAGTGGGGGTAGGCCAGTCTTGTACTGCTTGTACTTTAATGGAAGAGGCTGTATCCTCCCTTGACCTACTTCATGTCCAAGGTAAACCACTGAGCCTTATCCAATCTGGCATTTACTAGCCTTTATGGTCAAGTGTGCTTTCTGAAGAGCCTGTAGCACAATCCCGAGGTGTTTCACATGGTCTTCCCTGGTGGCGCTGAAAACTGTTATATCATCCAGATATGCAAGACAGAATTCATTCAACCCATTCAACACATGATTCACCAGCCTCTGGAAAGTGGCAGGTGCATTCTTCAACTAGAACGGCATTACCCTGAATTGGTAAAGACCGTCTGGAGTGGAAAACGCTGTCTTCTCCTTGGCATGTTCTGCTGAGGCTATTTGCCAATAGCCCGCAATGAGGTCAAACGTGCTGAGGTACTTGGAGGCACCCAAGGTATCCACCAGCTCATCTGTTCGAGGCAAGGGGTGTGCATCTATCTTGGTGACAGCATTCAGAGCCCTGTAATCCACGCAGAACCTCAATTCAGAAGTGCCTGCTTTTGGAACCAAAACCACAGGGCTGGACCAAGGACTACTAGCGGGTTCAATCACCCCAAGATCTAACATTTTGTTGACCTCTGTCTTAATGTAAGACCGCACTTTGTCTGACATCCTGTATCCTCTACTTTTGGTAGGAACGCTGTCTCCTGTGTATATGTTATGTTTGCACCAAGGTGTCAATCCAGGGGACTGCGAAAACAGGGGGGACAATTGCCTAAGCAAACTTTTCACCTCAGTCTGTTGATCAGAAGTCAGGTGAGGGGCCACACAGACACCCTCAAAGGAGCTGTCTGAAGGACCACTTTGGAACAGGTCAGGGGGAGGTTCAGACTCCTCTTCCTCAACATCTGAAGCCAGTAGCAGTGCTACGATTTCGACTCTTGGGACGAAAGCCTTCAGCCTATTTACGTGGAGCACTTTTGGAGCCTATCCAGGCCTTCCAAGGTCCACTAAATAGTTGACCTCCCCCAGGGGCTCGACCACTGTGTAAGGGCCTGACCATTTGTCCTGTAAAGCTCTAGGCCTTATGGGATTCATGATCAGGACTTGCTGACCAGGTGTAAAGTTGATGAGGGAAGCTTTCTGGTTGTACCAATGTTACACCAGCGGTTGTCCTGCCTTCAATTTGTCACTAGCCAGACCCATCAGAAGTACCATCCGTTTTCTGAGCCCTAACACATAGTCGACTACGTTGGTAGTAATAGGGGGAGTGGGCATCTCCCATCCCTCCTTGACTATGGCTAAGGGTCCCCACACAGGGTGACCAGACAGAAGTTCGAAGGGGCTGAAGCCAACACCCTCCTGTGGTACCTCCTGGTAGGCAAACAGTAAGCATGGTAAAAGAAGATCCCATTTTCTTCTTTGAGGTTCTTCCAGAGCCCCAATCATACTCTTTAACGTTCTATTGAAACGTTCCACCAGACCATTGGTGTGGGGGTGGTATGCGGAAGAGAACTTGTAGGTGACCCCACATTCCTTCCACATAGCCTGCATGTACTTTGACATAAAGTTGCTGCCTCTGTCGGACACAACTTATTTAGGGAAGCCAACCCTAGTAAAGATGCCAAGTAACACTTTTGCAACTGACTTGGCAGTTACAGTTTTCAATGGGATGGCCTCAGGATATCTGGTAGCATAGTCGACCAGCACCAGGATAAACCTATTGCCTGAGGATGTTTGCGGGTCAAGGGGGCCAACGATGTCGATCCCTACCCTTTCGAATGGTATTCCCACAACTGGGAGTGGTACCAATGGAGCTTGGATTGTTGAGCCACTCTTACCAGATAACTGGCAGGAGGCACAACTCCTGCAGTGACATTCTACTTGCACCCCGATGTTGGGCCAGTAGAAGTGCATGGATAACCTTTGCTTGGTCCTCTTAATACCAAGGTGACCAGCAAGGGGCACTTCATGCACCAGCTGCAGGAGGAAGGGTCTTACAGCAAGGGGAACCACCAACCTTCTATGGTCTCCTTCTGTAGACTCTGTGGGCTCACTGTACAGGAGTCCACCTTCCCAATAAATCCGATGCTTCCCAGGAGGTTCACCCTCCACCTGGGAGCAGCCCTGTCTCCTTAGGCCTTCCAGAGATGGTCAGTCACGTTGGCTTTTACTGAATTCTTCCCTGTCAGGACCACCTTCTACTAACAAGTCTTTTAGTTCAGGATGGTCATTGGGGTCAAATACTTCAGGTATCGCCGCCTCCTCGTCAGGTCCGGGCGATTGACCAACTTCCTCCACCGCAGTGGTAGGTGAGTTCGGGGGAATATTTTCTTTCCCTCGTTTTGGTTTCTTTACTCCTTTAGCCTTGGGTTTCCCCTTTGTCTGGGGCAGTGCATTGGCCTTGGCCAAGGCTGCCCGTGTTTGAGACTGTGTGCAGGGTCTGTCAGTAGTGTCTCCTACGAGCCCTAAAGCTATGAGATCATTGCCCAACAATACCTTTCCTGTGACGTTCCTCTGAATGCTCACCGGAATCCAGACTGCTGTACCATTGAGAGTAAGATTTACAGGTATTACTGGAAACATGCTAGGTGGGCCATTAGCCAACTTAGTGGGCATCAGAGTAGCTCTGGCAACTTCTGCTGACTCTACCAAGGTAGAATCCACTACAGTTCGACTGCACCCACTATCCCTAAGAGCTGGAGTATCGACTCCATTGATCAGCACACTGTCCTTAAAGTAGTGCTTGGTATTATTGGGAATCCTAGCATAAGCCTCTGCGACTTTAGGCTCCCAGGAACCCAGGGAAACTAAAACTACCTCAGCTTCTATTCCACTGGGGAAGGACTCTGAGGAGAAGGATGCTCCTGTAATCTCTTCTTCCTCGTAGGAGGAGAAGGCCAGATTAGCGGAGTAGACCCCCAAAGGTTTAACCTTACACCGGGGATCCCCCTTCACATGGTCAGTTGCTCCACAAGCAAAACAAGATCCATTGGGTCTGTTTACATAGGGAGGCTTACTATAAACAGAGTTCTGTTTCGGAGGCTGACCTCCACTACCCTGTGAGTTCTCTTGTGTTTTACCCTTATTGTTCTTTTTGTGGCCCTTTTGGGAAGAAGATTTATCAGTTTCCCCACCCCCGTTATCTTTGGACTTTTTCCCTTCCTCCTGCTTACCAGGATGAGTTTTGTCCTTATGGGACACTCGATGTGACACCCATAAATCTGCTGCAATGGCAAGCTTCTTAGGATCTATCTCCTTTGAATCTGCCAAATGCTGCTTAAGCTCAGGGGAAGAAGATGCAAAAATATGTTCCAGCATGACAAGACTTATCATACCTTCAAAGGTAGAAACCTTATAACCTTTGACCCAGCCAGTCAAGTTTTTTAAGGATTCGGTTACATAAGATACCCAAGTACCACCTTCTTTTTTCTTATACTCTTGGAATCATTTTAAATATTGGGCAGGAGTCTTTCCAAACTTTAAAATGAGAGTTTGCTTCAACATTGCAAAATCTGCTCGCACAGCCTTCGACATTTCCATAATGGCACTGCAGCCAGAATGGGGCAGTCTGCTGAGTAACCAGGCAATTTTATCAGCCTTGTCAACTTGTTGAACTTCACATGCATACTCAAACGTATTCAGCCAGTCCATAATGTCATTCTTTTCCTCATATGCACTGAGCAGATCTTTTGGAAACCTTGGATGAGAGGAGGCCCCAGACCCATGTCCAGGACCCTTGGATTCATTTGCAACCTGAAGCTTCGCCAGTTCCAACTGGTGATCCCTGTCTTTCTGTTTTTCTGCCTGTTCGATTTTTTAGTTTGGCCATACTGAAATCAAGCTCCTTCTGCCTAAGCAGCAGCTCTTGCTTCTTGAATTCAAGCATGGCCTCCCCATCGACACTGGCAGAGGAAACATTGGACATTTCATCCTCCCTGTCCTCATGGTTCCGGTGGACCAGTGCAGCGGCAGAACTGTCAGATCTACCAGTGAGAGCAGCCCCACCTCCTACTGCACTGTCCTCAGAAGCTATAGCGTCAAGCCCAGCTTCTTGCCACGCCACGATTCTTTGGATCATATCCAATTTGGTGCCTTGAGATGAGACACCTCTCCCAGCACACATCTTTTTCAATGTTTTGTATTTAGAAGCATTTAAAGTTAACAAGGTATATGTTTCCATACTGTTAGATAGGACTATGGCCTTTTAAAAGTTATACTACGACAATTCACTACGTGTCCTGGTAGGAATAACTTGAAATGCCTTCGCTCGTGCGCAACACTGGATACCTTCAGCCGTATCCCACGCTGTACACCAATTTGTTAAGATGGATGTCTGAACTCTGTCCTGGAGGGGCAGAGGTTCAGAAGGCCAGCCTAGTTTCTTGGAACAGGGTAACCTCTGGAAAAGCCAGACCAATCAGGGTAGCGATGGCAGTGGTCAAGACTAGGTCTCAAGAGGGGTGAGGGTGACTGAAAGCCCGCAATGAGCACACAAAACAAGGACACTTACAAATTACTCCAAGCAGGTGTTATATTAAAAATATAGACACATTTATTACAAGGCCTTTGTAACATTGACCATAGTAAAGAATCACAGTAAAACTCAAGTAAACCAACACATCACAATCAAATACAATATATATACAATTACCGAAGGGTCTAAAGAGTTTGAAGCAAGAAATATGCAGACCACCTAGATGGGGAGGAAAACAGGCAGTGCAAGTAATCGTTAGACCCAGTTCGCCTTCAAAGGCCACCTAACTAGAAGGAAGTCCGAGCCCTACGAAGAGTGGAGCCTTGTGCTCAAAAGTACCTGCACACGCTGGTGCCAACGGGCCAAGGGGAGTCTCTTCAAGGAAATCAGGCAGTTCAGAGCGGTGAACAAATGAGGACAAACAGATCTCTGCTACTCAAGCGCAGCCTCCACTTGTGGGCAGAAGCAGAGCGCGAGTGCGAAAAAGGCGTGCTGTTTAACACAGCGAGGAAAAGCTACAGGCTACTGCAGGAGGGCGACTGGTTCCTAGCGTTGCTACTCACCGGTCCCCGATGCAGGCAGACCCAGGCTTCTCCGCATCAGTTTCAGTGCTGGCAGGTTCAGATACGAGCAGGGGACGTCTCGGCGTCATGTAGATTCCTCAGCAGCAGAAGTTAGAGCTGAGGATGTCCCAAGCGCAGTGAACCCGCACAGATTGTTACCAAAGCAGGGCAATGCAGCGGCCGTGTGTATTTCAGCCTAATGCACACTTCTCATTTCAGACCCGGGAATGCCAAGTGTACGAATCGTGTGAGAGTGCCAAGGACTCGTAATACAACAGCAACCTGACGGCAGTGACAGAGCAAGGCTCCTGGGTAGGCTGGTCAGTCCACTGGATGGCCCAGGGACGCTTCCGAAGGCTTACGTGCAGGAGATGATGAAGATACCGAGAATAGTTGTTACCACTATTCCAAAGGGTCGAAGTACCAGTACAGGCCTTCTCATTCGATCAGAGGCAGAATGGTCTCACAGGGTGACAGCAGTGCAGAGGAGCAGTCCTTCAGCGGGTCACCAGCGATTCCTCGGTTCAGTTTCTTAGTTGCAGGATACTTGGCTCCTTTATCCGTCGTTCGTGAGAACTCAGGAGATCGATATGCTAGTGGTGTTTCCAGCCTCCTCTTATCCAGAGTTCCCTTCGTGCCAAAACGGAGAGGACCCAATGTGAGATCTGCTTGCAAAACACTCACACCATATGTGGACCTATCACAGACCACGGTGGTCCCAGGCATTCAAGACACACTAGACTCTCTGGCACCCAGGATGTGTATTGGGACCAGACATCCCAGCCCACATCCTGGAGGCACACACAAGGCATGCAGAAGCCTGCGAAAGCATCTGTGTCTCGCGGGAAAGTACATGCCCAAATAAGAATGGCCCGGGTCGGCTCGACCTGGGGATGGTGAAGGGGTAAGACGGTCAACGGACAGGACAAAGAACCTCGTGGCATGGCCATTTTGGAAGCCAGGCCACCCATTTTGGCCAAACGTGAGAAGCACGGTTAACAGGGCAAAAGGGAGTTCAAAACACAAAGAAACGATCGCTGCCACCAGTCCATCCGTGACATACTTGCACAGTCGTTATAAATCCATCGAGAGTTACTAGGGTCCGTAGAATGACTAGAGACCCAAGAGCGCGGTAATGTAAATTACGGTGCACTCTTGTGCCATGTTGCGCGAAAGCTGCAACATGAGAAAACAACTACCGAAAACAACGTTTCCCGGTACTGACTGTCTTAAGGGCATGTTAGTTTTCCCGTAAGAATGGAGCGAAAGCCCAGAGGAGTGCGGCGGAAGGCTGCGCTTCTCTGGCAAAGTCTAGATCAGGGTGTAAAACAACAGCAAAAAGTTTTGGTATTGCCACATGGAAGGAAAATTACCTACAATATGAAATCTTTCCTAACAACGTCCATTAGGGCCGGCTTACCAGCCACACCCTGCAACTCAGAGTGACCACGTGCAAAGGCAATCCATTAGCAGGCACACCCAAGAATACACTTGGGGCTGCTTAATGGATGGAATGTTCAGGGTTAATGCATCTGCTTAATGGATGGAATGTTCAAGGTTAATGCATCTGAAGTGCTATTTCCATAATAAAAGCTTTTTGGTGTTCAATGGATTTTCTTCTTTACTTTTGTTCATGGGCCTGGCGCCAAAGGCGCGAGGACAGTGTCCACCCAGGTCTCCTGTGCATGCGACCCCTGCATGCCTGTGCCCCTGACTTCATGACCATGACATGATCACGATGAATGGCAGAAAAGCATTCTGCACCGCCTCTGTCCATGGGTGCAGGAACGCATCTGTGCCCGCTGCCCCTGGGTCTATCCTCCAGCTGAAGTACCTGCGCGTCTGTGCATTCAGTCTGGATGCAAATAGATCTGTGTCTAGGGGGCTCCAGGTATCCTGTAACCACTTGGATACCTGAGGATGTAGCTTCCAATCGCTGGAGTCTACAAGATATCATGAGTTCCAGTCTGCTACGCTGTTCTGTGCCCTGGAAGGTACTCTGCTGCTGTCTCTGGAGCGCTCGATAATGGAGCGGCCCGGGAAAAATTGCTTGGATTGAGGCTGCAAGCAGTCCCACTATCCTGGCTAGACTCCAAATCTAAATAATCTTCTTTACTAATATTGCTCTTATTTCTTTCTTGATTGCTATCACTTTGTGCCCGAGAGTTCCAGAGTAGCTTTTGTGGTATCTATCGTGAACCCCAAGAACTCGATTCTCTGAACTGGTTGAAGCTGAGATTTGTCTAGGTTCACTAGAAATTCCAACGCACATTGCCGGTGAGTGTTACCTTGTCTGGTCCTAGCACGTGAATATCATCTAAATAAATTATAATCCGAATTCCCCTTTCTTGTATGGCCATGGCTACGGGTCTCATTAGTTTGGAAAAAGCCCAAGGCGCGGATGCCAGGCCAAACGGGAGACATGAGAAGTGCCAAATCTCTCTGTTCCATCGGAAGTGCAGATATCTGCGATACGTTGTCGCTATCGGTATCGTGAGATATGCGTCATTGAGTTCTAGTCGCGTTAGCCAATCTCCTGACCATAGGAGGTCCCTGAGCAAGTGAATACCCTCCATATTTAAATGATTGTATACAAGCCATTCGTTTAAGCTCTTCAGATTTATAACAGGTCTTATCTTCTCCCCCTGTGCACTAGGAACATGTTGCTGATAAATACTGCACCCCTATGAGAGTCGTGTTCGATCGCATTTTTGCTTACTAGTTTTAGCAGCTCGCTCTGCAGCAGTGACGTTTCCTCTACTGCCATATGAATCGGGTGAGGTTCTCATCTCTGTATGAGGTTGCCTATGAACTCTAACTGAAGGCCTGCTACTGCTTGGAACACCCAAACATCGCTGGATAAAGCTTGCCATTTGTTCAAAAAGCGGAGGGTTCTCCCTCCTACCTGTTTGCATGCTATACTCACCCCCTGTGGCACTTGGCTGCCGGTAGGCACCTCTCCCTCTACGCCCTCTCGGGAATCTTGATCTCACCGGGAAGAAGGTTTCTTGCTGTCTTCCTTCCCAATACTGGGCTTGTGGCCCGTGGGGTCTGCATTGGAAATTGTATCGACCGGACGACCGATGACGTCCGGTCCTGGCAAAAACACACCCGGGAATATCTTTCTGATAGACCTTTGTGCCTTCTCCAATGCGGAGTAGGTCCCCACGAATTGGGACATTTCCTTAGCAAATTCTTCTCCAAACAGGAGTCCTTTAGCACCTTTTCCTGCTTCATAAAATGGCAGGTCGCTGAACTTTCCGTCTATATTCAGCAATACCCCTCTCCTCCTCTATGAGGAGAGGGCGCAGTTGGCATTGCCAAGGTGGCACACCGCTCACTGCACCCAGTTACCCAGGCTTGGGCATCCACTGGTGTCCTGGTATCTTTGGCTTTTCTGCCAAGTCCATTACTTTTGCCAAAGGGTCGGCCAGGTCGAGGACTTTATCTTGGCACCCTCTGCATGCTCTGTCCATCCCTTTCCTGATGTCTCTTGCCAACTTGGTCACAAAAGGGAGCATCTTTGGATCGAGGTCCAGGGTTTCTGCCATCTTGTCTGGCAATAACAGCCGGGGCCTCTGCCCTCATTCGGGAGCGCACCTCTCTGTCTAGGGGCTTCCTGATGTGTTGCGCCATATATAGTGCAACCCTACATGAAGGCACCCACTCTGAAGAATTTGGGTGTCTAATGGCTTCGGGGTTGAACAAGTCCCCTGTAATGTCCTCTTCCTCTGGGACAATGTTCTCTACCATGGGTTTCTCTGGGGTTCTCCTCCTCTTCTCCCCCTTCATCATCAGGCGAATAGCCCTCGTCCATGTCCCCTGAATTATCCACCACTGGGGTAGGGGGTCTGTTATGGCAATCAGCTTTTTTGCCAGGAAGGCCTTTTTTAGTCTGGCGAAAGGGTCGTCTTCTCTTTGGGGGTCTGTATCCACCCTCTTTTCCTCACTCGGTGGGGTCAAAGAGTCTTTCCTCTTCCGAGCTTTACACCCCCTCTGCTCAACCCCTTTTTGGGGGTGTCCAGCTGACGTACCTTCTCCCGGGCTGAGAGGTCATTTGCTCTCTCTCTCTGCAATACATGCCTCCAGCCTATCCAGTCTCTGGGCTATGGGCTGCACCCCTTGAGAGACTTCCTTTGACAAGGAGTCCCCAAACACCTTTTTAAAACTTAGTGACAATGCAGTCTCCTGTTGCATGGGCACTTTCTCTCATTCCTGCTCACTCCATTCTGGTGTTGTGGACTCGGAATCTCCTCAATAATGAGCCATTGTAAGGCCAATGCTCGTACTGTCAGCTGATCAAACTGGCTTTTAGGAGAGCAGTAGCACCACCACACTGCTCTGGGCCTTCTGAAGAAGCGGTGAAATAAACGCTTTGTTGTTTATAACTTGTCTGTTTTTTTTTTTTTTTTTAAAATTCAATTTTTATTGATTTTTGGAAAACAACAGCATAGGTACGCAAATTACAAGATTTGGGCAATCGCCCTCAACAAATCAGACTATAAGCCATTATTCCCTGCGTTTGTTCCCCCCCTGCACACACAGTATCTCGAGCGCTGCTGTCTACTCATAGAAATGATGCGGCATAGGGCAGCGTCAATCCGGGTTTTCTCCGCCAGTGGTCGACCGGCTTTCCAGGTTCCAAGGCCATTCGTTCCATGTCGGGGCTTGTTTTTGGGCCGGGCCAAGGACGCTTGAGGGTTTCAGGACGTGGCCTATGTATTGCCAAACACCTCTTGAAATTGCAGCCAGTCTGTCTCTATTTGGGTACTTGAACCATGTAAAGCCGCAGTGAGTCTTTCCATTAGGAATATGTCTTTGGCAATCATCACCCATTCTTTCTTCGAGGGGAGGGCGGGCCTCTTCCACGTTCTAGCGCGGGCCGCTCTGGCTGCCAACAGTAGGGAGTGCGAGAGGTCCGGTAATTTTTCCCAGTAGTCATCCTTATGCTGCAGGCCAAACAGTATCAATATCGGGTCCAGCGGGAGCACACCTTCTCCCGCCTCTTTCAGCCAGCTAAGGACTTCGGCCCAGTAAGTTTGGACCTTCCCGCATGTCCACCACATGTGCCAATAGTTTGCCCTTTCCCCACACCCGTGCCAGCAAAGGGGGATTACGTCTGGAAACATCCTAGAAAGTGTGATCGGGTCATACTGCCATCTGTGCAGGAGTTTGACAGCATGGGTTTTGTATTGGCAGGAGATCGAGGTCTTAAATGATCTACTACAGAGTCGCCCCCAGAGACCGTCTCCGATCCTACACCCCAAGTCTCTTTCCCATTTCCCCCTGAGGCTTTTGGTGGTTCCCTCCCGGGGGTTAAAAGGGCAGAGTAAAGGAGTGAGATGAGGCCTCTCATTTCTACATGGGTATCTAAGATTTTTTTAACTGGGGTGAGTTTTCCTTGTAATTTGGGCTTTAGTTTTGCTTTCATTATGATTCCCTTGAGTCTCAGGTAGAGGAGTGGGGGGAGCCTACATATTCCCAAGGATTCTTCAAGCTCCTGGATTCTTATAAAGTACTCCTCCCTGACCAACTGACCAACTCTGCATAGGCCCGCGTCAAACCAGGGCTGATCGTGTTCATGGCCTGGGATTTCCTCTAAAACTGGTGTCGACCAGATGTGACTCATGGGGGAGGGCCAAGTGGTCACCTTCTCACCGTGTCCCTTACCCTCCAACGCCTTCCACATTGTTACTAGTATTGGGTGATCCCTGATTCTCCTTGGCAGCTTTTTCATCGGGACCCATAACCACTCACCCACTGCGACCGGGCTCAGGAGGGAGTTTTTGAGAAAAACCCATTGTTTGTTGGGGTCCTCTCTGAGGTGGGGGGCCAGGGTTCTGAGCTGGGCTGCTCTGTGGTAAGTTTGTAAGTCTGGGAGGCCGACCCCCCCTCTATCCTTGGGGAGGGTGAGTGTTTCGTAACCTATTCCGGGTCTCTGGCCTTGCCATATGAATCTCGTTATATGTTTTTTGGCTTCTTTAAGAAGTGCGTCTGAGGCTTCCAAAGGGAGCATCTGGAAAACGTACAGGACCCTGGGGAGAAGGTTCATGTTTACAGAGTTTATCCTTCCCATCCACGAGATTTGCCCCTTGCCCCATGTCTCCATATCTTTAAATAAGTTGTCAAACAGCGGGGGGTAATTTGTCTGGCTTAGATCTTCGTGGGGCCGGACAATGTTGATCCCCAGGTATTTAATCCCTTCGGTGCGAATTTGGAATCCCACGGGGGACAGCTCCGTGAGGTCCCTGTCTGCGTCTGGGGCAAAGGGGAAGATCACTGACTTCCCTATGTTCATCCTGAAGCCTGAGAATTGGCCGAACCGTTCAATAACCCGAACGGCCGCGGGGACCGAGCTAGTAGGTTCCCTCAGGTGGAGCAGTATGTCATCTGCATAGAGGCCGAGCTTGAAGGTCTGACCTCCAACAGCAATACCGCGGACCATCGGGGCACATCTGATGTACTTCGCGAGTATTTCCATGGTCATGGCGAACAGGATTGGGGAGAGGGGGCAGCCCTGCCTCGTCCCCCTTTGAAGGCTGAATGTTCGTGAAAGGCGACCATTCACCGTGACTCTAGCCGAGGGGTCTGTGTATAAGGCCTTAATGGCTCACCTGATTCCCTCGCCAAAGCCCAGTTTGACAAGGACTCCATGTAGAAACTCCCGGTCCACCCTGTCGAACGCCTTTTCGGTGTCGATGGCCACCAAGACAGGGTTGTCTCCCTCATCAGATGCAGGGTCTTTCGGAGGGTATCCGCCCCTGTCTCCCCTGTATGAAGCCCACCTGGTCGGAGTGGATGAGTACCGGCATATGGCTGTCTATTCTCGTGGCTATGATCCTGGTGAACAGTTTAGCGTCCACATTCAGGAGGGAGATTGGTCTATATGACCGGCAGTCTGTTGGATCTTTGCCCTCCTTCGGGATCACTGTTATCAGTGCTTTGCCAAAAGACGGAGGCGCCCTCCCGGTCCTCATGATATTTGTGAATAGGCCCGCCAGAAACCCCGCTAGTAGGCCTCCAAAGGCCTTATAGAAGCCTGCGGTAAATCCGTCCTCCCTGGGGGCCCTGCCCAGCTTAAGACCCGATATTGCCTTGAGTACCTCCTCGCTCGTTATTGGGGCGTCTAAAGCTGATGCCTCTGGGGGGTCCATCACAGGTAATGTTACTCCTCCGAGGTATGCTCCCAGTGCCTCCGCCTCCACTTCCCCTTCCCTCCCATAGAGAGTCTCATAGAACCCCGCAAATTCCTCCACTATTCCCTCGGGATCCGTTTTTGTCCCCTCATCCCTGCATGAGATCCTTGACACCCATCTATCTCTCCGTTGACCCCGGAGTTTGGCCGCCAGCATGGCATCGGCCTTATCCCCTTTCTCATAATACCTTTGGCGCAGGTGTTGGAGGCCCGCTACAATTTTCCCCATCTCCAATGCTCTCAGCTCTTGCCTTTTCTCTCTTGCATCCCCCAAGTCCCTTTCCCTCTCCTCATCCCTCTTCCCTTCAGATCCCTCCAATGCTATTATCTCCGCCCGTAGCCTATGAGCCAGGAGAGTCCTGGTCCTTTTTTTGGAAGCCCCCTCTCTAATCAGAACACCCCTCCAGGTCACCTTTGCTGCCTCCCAGACTGTCTCTATGTTGACTGCATCCGTGTTATTGAGTTCAAAATATTCATTGATCGCCTTCTCCATCTTCTCCTTAAAAACCACATCCCTTAGCAAGAAGTCATTGCATTTCCACATGAATTCTCTGGGTTTCAGACCCAATACACTAATATCTGTCCAGACCATGTTGTGGTCCGACCAGCTAACCGGGCGGATGATGCAGGACTCCACTCGGCTCGTTGTTCTGGTGCCCCATGAAAAGATAATCTATTCTCGTTCTGGTACCATGGACCGCTGAGTAGAAGGTGTATCCCTTACCCTCCAGATGCAATTCCCTCCATGTGTCCACGAGCCCAAAGCCCCACATTAGCTCCCGGAATTTCCCCTGGGGTCTGCCCCCTCGGCTGCCTAATGGGATGGCCCCTCCACTATGATCTAGTTCCCGATATGCCCACATGTTAAAGTCTCCACCCAGTATAAGGAGCCCCTCTGTCCTGGCCATTGTCTCTCCCATCGCCACTCTGAGAAATTCAACCTGGCACACATTAGGACAATAGATCGCTGCTAGGGAGACCCTGGAGTTGTGCAAGTCACCTGATATAATCATGGCTCCACCGTCTTCCCTCCCCCACCTGGTTACCTCTGTGAGTCTCTGGTTTCTATACAGGATGATCCCGACTCCACTCCGTTTCGTGGGAGCGGATGCCCAGAAGGTCTGGTCCACGTGTGCTCCCGGGATGGCCCTCTCCTCTCCCGTGACCGTTCTAGTTTCCTGTACAAAGAGGATATCTATTTTAGCGTTCTTCATTTCCCTCCCCAAGAGGGAGCACTTTGCTGGGGAGTTCAGACCCTTTACATTGAGTGAGCCAATTCTCAGTGACTCAGCCCGGCCCCTATTCTCATTGTCCGCCATTGGGTCCTTGTCTTGTGTATACCTTCTTCCCGGATCAGTGCTTGCTGCCACTTCCAATGTGGTTTTGAGACTGTGTGGGTCCCCAAGATCCCCAACCCCAACTCCCTCCCTTCCCTCCTTCCCCCTCCCCCTCTTTATCATGACGCCTGCCAACGGGCAAGCCACCAGGGTGAATGCAAGTCCATCCACCGCAGCCCCCTTGTTAAGCTCAGCATCCCCGGCCGGGGCTGTTTGATTCAATCTCTCAGTCTCACTAATAGCGAGCCTCTGATCACTTAGTCCCCTTCGGCTTCCGTTGTGGGGGTGTTAAGTTTCTTGAATTTCCTTTGGCCCTTTATCTTCTTCTTTGTGGACCAGCGGCCCTCCGGTTCCCTCACAGCGCTCCGAGGCTCTTGCGCCTCCATCTCGTTTCCTTCCTCTGGGGTACCCCCTTTGATTACCTGCAGCACTTGGGATGCCTCCTTGCCGCTGGTTACTCTATAGTCCACTCCTGAGCGTTCAAAAGACAAGGCGAATGGGAAGGACCACCTGTATCTTATGTCTTGGCTGGTGAGCCACTGGGTGAGTGGCCGGCACTCTCTTCTGCGGGTAAGAGTGAAAGCCGAGAGGTCCTGGTAAATCCTCACTGTGTCTCCTTCGAACAAGAAACTCTCCAGCCTTCTCGCTTTCTCGAGGACCTCCATTTTCTCTCTGTAGCGGAGGAAGCGCACAACTATGGACCTTGGGCTGCCCCTCGCTCCACCTCCCCCTCGGTGGGCTCTTTCCAGCTATACTTCCTTGCCCCCCATTGAGTGTGAAGAGTTGGTTGATGAGGCCCTGAACATTTCTCCCCACGTCTGCGGCAGTCTCACCTCTCTGTTGAGTCACACCCATAATGCGCAGGTTGTTTCGGCATTCTCTGTTCTCTAGATCGTCCATTTTCAGGGCTTTATCCTCCTCTCTGATTTCTAGGTCTGTTAGCCTCGCTTCGTATTTCATGTCTAACAGGTCCATTTGGAGGTGATTGTTTTCCATTCCCTCCATTTTTTCCTCGAGCATCTCCACTCTCCCCCTGAGATCAACTATAGAGGCTTGTATGTCCGTTCGAATCGCTTTTATCTCCTGGAGGATGTCCTTGAGGTCGTCCTTCGTTAGCACTGCGGGGGTGGGGTCGGCACTTGAAGGCATGGTGACTCTGTGTGGATCACTGAGGGGTGCGTCGGACCGGCGGAAGCGTTGGAGGGAGCGGATTGCGCCCGTGGGCTGGGTTGGTTCCAGGGCTCCGGTCTCTGGGTGCCCTTTGGATTATGGGTGGGGGCGGGGGGTGCCTCTCACCCTGCCTTAATGCCTTGAGGTTTCCTCTGGTCGTCTTGGGCTCTCCCCGCTTCCACGGAGGCAAGCTTGCAAGTGATGGCTCCGGTCCTCACGAGGGGGGCTAGGATTGTGATTGGGGCCCGTTTCTCCAGATGCGTCATGGCTGAAATGTTCCGGGGGGACCCCTGTACTCCAAGGGGGAGGGCCGTGCCAGCTTTTATGGGGTGAGTTGCACTGGTCCGTGCCCGGAGGGAGCCGGGGGGGGCAAACCCAGTCCGCCGAGTATCAGTTCTCCCCCCTGCGCTCCTCACCTTCTCCGGGCTGTCGAGGGCCTCCACACATCCATTGTGGGCTCGGACCCCTTCACTGGGGGCTCCTTTTCAAGTAGGCCTCTGTGCGCGGGGGATGGGTCGGGAGGCTCCCGGAGTCCTGATTTGCTGCTAGTTGTCCGCATCGGAGCGGTTCTTGGTGGCGTGGGCTCCCACCAGGGCGCCCCACTCATCCCTGGCCTTGTGCGATGTCCATACGCCACCGAGGCAGAGCTCTGGGGCTAGGGAGACCCTGGAGTTGTGCAAGTCACCTGATATATTCATGGCTCCACCGTCTTCCCTCCCCCACCTGGTTACCTCTGTGAGTCTCTGGTTTCTATACAGGATGATCCCGACTCCACTCCGTTTCGTGGGAGCGGATGCCCAGAAGGTCTGGTCCACGTGTGCTCCCAGGATGGCCCTCTCCTCTCCCGTGACCGTTCTAGTTTCCTGTACAAAGAGGATATCTATTTTAGCGTTCTTCATTTCCCTCCCCAAGAGGGAGCACTTTGCTGGGGAGTTCAGACCCTTTACATTGAGTGAGCCAATTCTCAGTGACTCAGCCCGGCCCCTATTCTCATTGTCCGCCATTGGGTCCTTGTCTTGTGTATACCTTCTTCCCGGATCTGTGCTTGCTGCCACTTCCAATGTGGTTTTGAGACTGTGTGGGTCCCCAAGATCCCCAACCCCAACTCCCTCCCTTCCCTCCTTCCCCCTCCCCCTCTTTATCATGACGCCTGCCAACGGGCAAGCCACCAGGGTGAATGCAAGTCCTTCCACCGCAGCCCCCTTGTTAAGCTCAGCATCCCCGGCCGGGGCTGTTTGATTCAATCTCTCAGTCTCACTAAGAGCGAGCCTCTGATCACTTAGTCCCCTTCGGCTTCCGTTGTGGGGGTGTTAAGTTTCTTGAATTTCCTTTGGCCCTTTATCTTCTTCTTTGTGGACCAGCGGCCCTCCGGTTCCCTCACAGCGCTCCGAGGCTCTTGCGCCTCCATCTCGTTTCCTTCCTCTGGGGTACCCCCTTTGAGTACCTGCAGCACTTGGGATGCCTCCTTGCCGCTGGTTACTCTATAGTCCACTCCTGAGCGTTCAAAAGACAAGGCGAATGGGAAGGACCACCTGTATCTTATGTCTTGGCTGGTGAGCCACTGGGTGAGTGGCCGGCACTCTCTTCTGCGGGTAAGAGTGAAAGCCGAGAGGTCCTGGTAAATCCTCACTGTGTCTCCTTCGAACAAGAAACTCTCCAGCCTTCTCGCTTTCTCGAGGACCTCCATTTTCTCTCTGTAGCGGAGGAAGCGCACAACTATGGACCTTGGGCTGCCCCTCGCTCCACCTCCCCCTCGGTGGGCTCTTTCCAGCTATACTTCCTTGCCCCCCATTGAGTGTGAAGAGTTGGTTGATGAGGCCCTGAACCTTTCTCCCCACGTCTGCGGCAGTCTCACCTCTCTGTTGAGTCACACCCATAATGAGCAGGTTGTTTCGGCATTCTCTGTTCTCTAGATCGTCCATTTTCAGGGCTTTATCCTCCTCTCTGATTTCTAGGTCTGTTAGCCTCGCTTCGTATTTCATGTCTAACAGGTCCATTTGGAGGTGATTGTTTTCCATTCCCTCCATTTTTTCCTCGAGCATCTCCACTCTCCCCCTGAGATCAACTATAGAGGCTTGTATGTCCGTTCGAATCGCTTTTATCTCCTGGAGGATGTCCTTGAGGTCGTCCTTCGTTAGCACTGCGGGGGTGGGGTCGGCACTTGAAGGCATGTTGACTCTGTGTGGATCACTGAGGGGTGCGTCGGACCGGCGGAAGCATTGGAGGGAGCGGATTGCGCCCGTGGGCTGAGTTGGTTCCAGGGCTCCGGTCTCTGGGTGCCCTTTGGATTATGGGTGGGGGCGGGGGGTGCCTCTCAACCTGCCTTAATGCCTTGAGGTTTCCTCTGGTCGTCTTGGGCCCTCCCCGCTTCCACGGAGGCAAGCTTGCAAGTGATGGCTCCGGTCCTCACGAGGGGGGCTAGGATTGTGATTGGGGCCTATTTCTCCAGATGCGTCATGGCTGAAATGTTCCGGGGGGACCCCTGTACTCCAAGGGGGAGGGCCGTGCCAGCTTTTATGGGGTGAGTTGCACTGGTCCGTGCCCGGAGGGCGCCGGGGGGGGGCAAACCCAGTCCGCCGAGTATCAGTTCTCCCCCCCTGCGCTCCTCACCTTCTCCGGGCTGTCGAAGGCCTCCACACATCCATTGTGGGCTCGGACCCCTTCACTGGGGGCTCCTTTTCAAGTAGGCCTCCGTGCGCGGGGTTGGGTCGGGAGGCTCCCAGAGTCCTGATTTGCTGCTAGTTGTCCGCATCGGAGCGGTTCTTGGTGGCGTGGGCTCCCACCAGGGCGCCCCACTCATCCCTGGCCTCGTGCGATGTCCATACGCCACCAAGGCAGAGCTCTGGGGCCCGCTCGGCGTCTGCGCACGGCGGGGGGCGTGCTCCGGCGTCCCCCCCTCGGTGTTATGGGCGCGGGCCGCGGCTGCGGAGACGACGATCGGCTGCTCTGGGTTCCGCGGATATGTCGTATCCAGCTTCCAACTAATTACTTTCTTCCGTGCTGAGTGACTGCTCGAGTTAATTGAAATGAGCGCAAGCAATCGGAATGGCCCGGGGAATGCTGGGGAGCTTAGAAGCCTCCCGCTCCCCCGGGTCCTAACGCCCGCCTTCTTCGGCGGCGCGTAAGTGAAAATGTGTGGAGCGGGGCCAGTCGCCTCACACCAGCATGTTCGCTCGTTGCTCCGGCCTTGCCTCCACTGGAAAGACAACACCGGAGCCTCCAATCTGAAGAAAACCTAGGTATTCACTAATGCGCGCGCAATCGAAGAAACCTAAAGAAGCGTTCAGCGCGCAGTACACGGCTACTGCTGTTCAATAACATTCCATTTTACACGTTCACTACTACGAACGCGGTGGAGCTATATCATTCAGGCATACAATTGCATGTCTACTCCGTTAAGCAACTCTACTTTATGAAAAAGCTGTCTAGCACTTCATTGAAGACACAAACAAGAAGTCACTTATCTCATGTTAGGCAGCAAAAAGAAAAAGGAAGGGAGCTAGGGCTGGAGGATCCTATACCCCGGGCAAGCACCTGATAGGTGGAGGAGAGGAGCCTCAGAACTACCAAAGGCTAGGAGACTCATGTGACTAGTAGTTCAGGGAAGAGAGTACTGAACTTAACTTTTAAACTTTGCATTTACCCTTTTTTCTCACAGTTCTTGGAGAAAACAGGACATATCCAGTTTAAATGTTTGTTGTTTTGAAGTGCTGAAATGGCAGCAGTAAAGAAAGTAAAGCATAATGCTCGCTTCCTGTCTTGACAGAGAAATAGGTTATTTTTTTAAAATCTTTCTCCAGTTCCCATTAAAATCAATAGGGGTAAAATGGTGGGAAGCATGGTGTATGAGATTTCTTGGGAACCATCAAAGACAAACCTAGAAGCCATTTGAAAAATAAAAACCCAGATTTTTTTATCTATCCTGTGATGTGAAACAAGAAACTGATTGCAAATTAACTAAAGAAAAGAGGTTGGGTAGGGAAGCCAAATCTCTTAATATGTCAACATGCATAAATCCTGAAAATAAAGACACTGAAAACGTATGTATTCTGTTAGGCAGAATCATGTGCAGTACCCTTTGGGACCGCTACACACAATTAAAACTACAAGTGTAAGTACAATTTCACCTTTGGTACAAACCTGTACTACAAGTTGTAGCGATGGCTGAGCAGCCAGACTTATCTCAAGAGTAAAGTGAACAGTACAAGAGGTTACACAAAGGACAGCAATTACTATGGTTCAAACAAACACTGATTCAAGGTTTCTGAGTAAAAGAATATAAATGTATTTACACCATCATTTATAAAACAGTTCACTGTTACAAAGCAGCAGAAAATCAGAGTCTTAATATACTACAATAACACCCAATAATTTCTGGACAAGTTAAGCACAAAATGAGTGTGAGCAAAATGGCACTCCAGCAATTTAAAAGGGAGAAAGGACAAGGTTATTCAAAATCAACAACACCAACAAGTTTTAGGCAGGGCAATCTAGAAAAGGCTACTACAACTAGGATTCAAGTCAATATGCCTGGGCCAATGTTAATGGTTCAGAATCTTTGCAGAGGATCACACAGTTCAGAATAGTTTGCGGTTAAGTCTTTGCCAAGAGTTCAAAACGAAGTTGGTCATAGGAAAAGTTATTTAAAGGAGAAGAGAAGGACAAGCCTTCGGAGAGGTGAAAGATTTCAAGCACTTTCACTGTGGTCGGACGGAAAGAACGACCGGATTTGCACAGTACCTGAAAAGAAGAAGAATGCTGTAGCTCAGGCAGTTGTTACTGGCAGTTCCTGCAGGCTCGCTGTTCGTGAAGCTTCAGTCATGGTGAGAAGAAGGAGGGCAGCTGGAGGGTCCTGCACTGCCCAGGGAAGAAGCCAAAAGTGGGGCAAAACGTTGAATAAAAGGTGCGCTCCTTAAAATTCAAACTGGTTCTCTTCCCAATGGCTATCCGATCTACTAAAGCGATGCACAGCAAATTCGACCAGGATGAGGACTGGTGTCTGACATTTGGCGAGCTGGTTGTTCCCACCAAGCTCAAGGGAAGAATATTCCTTGCAGATCTCCTCTGTCGTAGAAGTTTCAGGCAATTCGGACCTGCAGCAGGGATTCACCGGGTGTCCAGTAGTTGCAGCAGTCGTCTTCCTTCAGCTCCTCTTTGGTTCTCTCGTTCCAGTAGCGACTCTGCCTTCCAGTCCCAGAGACTGGCTTTTTATGCACCAAATCCTCCATTCACACAGCATGGCTGTCAATCACACAGCAGCTAATCAAACACGAGTGCGACTTGGGTCTCCAAGGAGACCTTGTGCAGGGGGCCTCAAACCCCTCCCTCACATCCTGCCTACACAGACACTCAGGTGCCTAAGCATGGGCTTCTGTGCAGAAGCCCCCCAAAGGACGGCGAACAAAAGAACCAAACCTGGTTTGGCGCGCAGAGTCAAATACTAGAAAGACCTTAACTAAAAGATATGGCAAAATAACTCGACCAGCACCGAGTTAGAATATACGTGTATTACCGGGTTTCGTTCGAGGCTACCACCATAGCCTCTAAGGGTACTGAAGCTATTTTCATAGTCCGTGGTAGTATAAAAATGGTAGATACCACTGCCACCAGCCAAATCCTAGAGAAAGGGGAACAAAATAATGTTCCATGAGAATCAGACTAAAGGTGATAACTATTAACCCCTCCAGTACTCTATTGGAAGATAGGATCTACTGGCTCTGTAGATTTAAAAAGACTAATAAAGTTAATGGTAAGTTTACATGTTCTGGGAGACAATAGTCAGTCCCAGAAAATAGAGTATACAGTGGGAAGTCGGAAAAGACACCCCTGTGTCACTGCACTAAAGGTGCTGGGTGACACAGAGTAAAAAGATGATGCCTATGGAGTGGGTGAGACTCCATAGTCCATGAGCATAAACATTTACAACACACAGCAAAACAATGTAAGAGTCGGAAACAAGGCTCACACTCTTACCAGGTAAATAAATTAAACCCTAGAAATCCAGCAAAGCTGCTGAGGGACTCAAAAGGTAAGGGAAATTAGCCATTCTGGAGAATTTTCCCTAACATATTCTGAGGAAAAATCAAATCCCTCCTGGGAAGAAAATGTGTCTAACATACTGGGGTGCTGTATTTGCAGAAGTTTAAGACATCTTACACACTGCTGTCCATTTCATTGACCAAAAATATTTAATCTACCAATCGAGCAACACAAATTAGATATTGGATTTTCCTGTGAAAGCAATATGTCTTTCCATTCTAAAGAAACAACACCTCTATAGAAATCAAGTGCTATACTCTTTACCGGGTATACACATCTTTACAGAATCATAATTGTATTACAAAGAAAAACCCTTTGGGCCCAATTAGATACAGGAAGTAAGGGATGTGCCATGAACACAGATTTACTTCCCCAGGGTTGTAGACCTGCGGGACAAAGGACCATAAGGTGTATTTATTGCCGTACAAAGGGACACCCACAAACTCAAATCGCTGTTACAATTCTGGGAAAAGAAGTACATTTATTAATGGTTGTATTACCCAATCTACCAACCCAACTGGTCTTGGGGAGCGAAGTTCCACATTGTGACCAGTAGATCTCTCAAGTGACACAAGTAGGACTTAAAATACACAAAGACACTATCCTTACAAAAATACCCAACAAGACCAAAAATGATTATCAGAAAACATACCTTCCATATTCTCCAATGTATTCATGGGAAAAGAAGGATTAGCTTTCACAGGCCCTGTTTGGGATTGGGAAACCCAAAATAAAGAACATCTTCCTTATATGGGACATGCTATTGGTTTTCAACAAACCAATGACCTTGGAGCGGGAGGCCAGATATTTAGGGGAAGGGCATGTGATGAATCCTGTGAAATCATCACTGATCCCCAGCCAAAGATCTCCTCCTATGTGGCCAGGGAACAGCAGCCACTACCTGATCATGACCCTGGGGTGGTATTGTGAGGGAGAATCACATTTTAGGAGATGGCTGTTGGGGAGAGGTGGTGACCCTATCGGGAGGGTCATGGTATTCTTTCATTCCCAGAGATGAAGACCTCATAATTCCTGAATTCTTAAAGGCGTTTTGTCATTTTACAAATCGTTCTTATTGTAAAATACATAAACCCCTTCCTGCAAAACAGTCTGAGCAGAATGATATTCATACCTCATATACATATAATATTTAACATCTCCTGTCTATGATGTTTTTGATTTAGGCAAAGATCCAAACCAATATAACTGTAAAAGATCTAAGATTCCTATGGACTCCAACTCCCATAAATCCTCAAGTACTGAGATGAGGAAGAAGGAGTTAGTGTGGATTGAAGGAAACACCAAGCTAAACGTGAAGACTGTTTGTCCCTATGGAAATCAGCTGTGTGGGAAATTTGCATGGTGAACACCTTTAATTGAGAAGTAGGGAAGAGAGATGCAGAGTGGGCGAAGCGGAAAGCAGAACCGAAGGCAGAAGCAAACTCATGGAAACGGACAATGCTGAGAGAGACAGGCGTTTCCAAGCAACCGCTTGTGAGCATGACTTACTGGACAGGTGTGAGACCGGAAGAAGCACAGCGGATGCCGTGGAAGGACTGCTGAAGAACCGGCAGCAAAGCAAAACTGTCATGTTGAACAGCAGCAGTTCTACCAGCAGATTAATGTAAAGCCAGCGGGAGAACTGACTGAGGGTCTGCCAAGAGGGAAAAGCCTTCCCATAGTGCCGGAAACACCATCAGACACCGGAGAGTCTGAACATAGGCTTTGGGGACTCTGGAGCCTGCGACAGGCATATGAACAATTGAAAACGTATTTTGAATACCAACCAAGTAAATAACTAAAATGCCTTCCTTATTGTTAGATAGTCATTCGGTCAATGCCGTTGGGGTTCCAGGACAGGACAAAACAGGACTAGTAGACACAGGCGCTGCCACATCTGTTTATCAATTCCACCCACTCAATCCCTAGATCTTTACACAATTCCATATCCGATAAAGTCTCCACCAGGTTGACCATACTTTGGACATTAACATGCGAAAATTCACTTGTAACCACTGCACATGATTTTGTAAGAGCTTTCATTTCTGTACTTGTTCCCTACTTTGGGAAGAAGTCAGTCATTTTATGACCTGATATAGGAGCAAATGCCTTTTCCCTGGGAGTGTTCAAATTAGCAGTCAAAGCCGACTCATTTAAACTAAGGAATTATGCATTTCGGAGGCTGGTTCTCCCAGATTTTATCTTAATTCAGAGATCAACCTTTCCACTGAGTTTCCTGCAATTTATTTCCCATCAGTTTCAAGTCCTGCCTTTGCCATATTTGTTAAACAGGCAGCTTGCACATGACTCATGGGCAGTTGCAGGGGAAGATTTCACTGCATGTGTCACTTGGCACCTTAGGGAATAAACGGTATTCCCCACCATCTTTACATTTAATCAACAGCTCACAAAATGGCTTCCAATACAGCATTGGTTTAAGACTAGTGGGTTCAAGATATAAGTACCAGGCTCACCCTCACCCCCTTTGCTGTAGCCACCCCTGCCAAACTGTAAAACTTTAGTGTGCACTTTTCCTGCACTTCCTCCGTGCATGCTGCACACTCTCCAGGGTTTTTTAATCCTCAACCGACACCAAGGAAGATTTGCCAAGCACCAAGCTCCCAGGCAAAATAGTCAAACCCAGACACAAACACTGCAACTGCTCGATACCAACATGAGAGAGCTGAATCAAAGTGACACCGGTACTGCAAAATGTTGGCGTGCACTTTTGCCACACTTCAAGTATTATTACTTGAGTTTTAAATTGCTGGTCACTTCCTCAGATATTAATGATGGTGGCCTGTGGTGTGTTAATGTTTTTAATAATGCAGGCTCTTAACAAATCAAATGTTTACTATAATGGGTTGTGGGTACCATGTGCCATACTTGGAACTAACCTTTAGCAAGTGAGTCATGCCATAAAATGGGTGTTGTTCAACGGGTCCATTCAGTTCAGGGCCCGGACTGTCAGTTAGACTATCAATACTCGCACATGAGAATGCAAGCTCTTTCCTTAACTCCTAATAGGTTTTAGAAAAAACAAGTATCATTGCCTCTTACTGACACTAGTCAAAATCACTGTGGTGCTTATTCACACTAATAACTATAAATAACTCTAGCTGCATTACAGGACACATCCTTCATACCTTCATTTGGGAGAATGCTGACTTTAATGAAGGGCATGACGCAGGTAATCGTCCATGTGGAGCAAGACGCCATGATTTGTTACCATGGCTATATAGCAACACCATCCCTAGATACAAACAAAAGACTATGCTAAGAAAAGTGTATTAACTGTAGACTATGCAGCCACCATCTTAAGAATCCACATTTCTATTCAATGTACTGTTGTATCTGTGGCAAACACTAAACCTAGAAGTGTTGCGAAAAAGAGATATGCTACACGTCTTAATATCTGTGACCATTTTAAGTGGAATACCATTGCGTGTATTTACCAAACTGAAGTTGGTTGTATAAACCATTCCGTGTTAACTTATTAATTAACGTGAATTTAACTGTGAATTGAAACAGATATAAATTGATGACAATGTTAAGATCATGACATAAATATTTAATAATGCAAACCATCTGATTTAAATTGTGTATATCAAAAGAGTGCACACTGGACAATTCCAATGTGTAATACTTAAAGATGATGTCCTTGTGAGTCCCCGATGTCTTTGGGGTACAATGGGGTTGTGCCCTTAAATTGTAACATTCAGTATAACGCTTGCTAAAAAGTTCGGAAGCTCTCTTACATTCAACATAAGTACTGTATAAGGTTAACTTGATCACTGATTGATAAAAACATGCAGTTCATTGTCTTTGTTCAGACAATCTCTTGTTGCATTCATTTCAAATATCAATCCGGCCATCTTTTGTCTCAAAGCAATTTTGCTTTTATCACATCTTGGCTTTCAGACTAAGAAAATACATCTCAGAGCCAAGATGTGATAACATAGAAATTATCCAGTTTGATTAAGGGTTTTTTACCACCATTGCTGTTTGTATTTATGTTTTTAACGTGTATTACATTTGTGTTGCTTTTGCTAGCATTTACATGTCTTATTTACTCAATTTAATTTAGCACTCATATTACATGTTTGCATTTTTTGTATGTATAGATTAATGTATGTTGTACTTTAGATGTTACTAACTTTGTACATTAGACATGTGTATATATTGGTGTTTTTTTTGGAAGTAAATGTTACTATATTTTCACTGTATATGGTATTGTAATACTTTTTTCATTGTTTAGTGTTTGTTTATTTTTGTATGTTCATTGCTTACTAAATTATATATGTGCAATGCTTATATGAATTTAGGAAAGAAATATGTTAATGTAATGTATGATATTGAAATGTTTGCTTTTATTTTGTAGTTGTAAATTAATGGTTAATATACTTTTATTATTTGAAACATGTTAAGCGTATTTCATTTTATTTTATTGCACTTTTTGAAGAATCCCGCTGGTGTATATTATAATTTCAGTTTGTTATGATATAGTAATATTGTATTTTTTTTTTTATTTGATATGGATAATATCATCATCCTTTCAAATTTCTTTTCCTTTCATTATATACAAGTGAAACAATACAAAATTGTTTACAATGTACACAACAATGCAATTTATGAATAAAAATAATTGGACTATATATTTCACTGGGTGAGTTGGAACAAGATTGATAAAAGATTAATAAAAGATTGATAATAGCTCAAAAGCAAATAAATGAAATCACAATTAGAAATACACTGAAAGGAAGACAGCTTGAGACACCCAAATTTAGCCTTCAAAGTAAGTGCTGGGAAAGATGGCCTCTAAGTAATGAACAATCGCCACTCTCATTCCCAAGTCTGGGTTATTGGTTATATAGGACCAAATGGTGTCCATTGACATAAATTTATATTTGCTTAAGCTGCATTTTGTGAAATAGGTTATACTTTGGCTAGTGAGCATTGGACAAAATAAAATACAATGTTCCAAGGTCTCTCTTTGTGATTTGTCTAGGCAAAAACGAAATGAGCCTGATCTTTTGGAATTAGATTTCATTTTGCCAACAAATCCGCAGTTGGCCACAGGTTTAAACGGAATCTAAGAAATTGTTGTCTAATGTGTGAACTCGGGCATTTCAAAAGATAAAGTTCTGTTGTGTACAAAGCTTTGGTGGCAAAGACCCGAGTGTCAAAGTTTTTGTACTTCAAACATAGACTGCGTGTTTTTGTCCAGTCATATAGATAGAATTTTTTTTTTTGCTCGGCTTGGATTCTGTATGATTAAATCTAGAGTGATGGAGGCATCGGCTAGAATATGGAATACGCTATTGCACCAACTCTTAGTAAAAGCATGATTCTGAGCTAAAAGATGTTGTGCTAGAATGCCGAGGAGTCCGTCAGATGTGAGACCTAATATACATTTTCTAAATAGAGCACACATCCTCCATTCATTATGTGATTTCAGGGAGGGAATTCCTAATTCATGCCGTATCAGCGGTAGAGGCGTACACTTTGGTAGCTGAAGAATCTGTTTCCAAAAGCGTGCCTCTAGAACTTGCCACCAGCTGGATTTCATGAGCAGCTTGGTTTACGAGCCATAACACAAGGCAGGAATTACCTTTTGTTGGTAAAAAAGAAGAATATGTTTAAGCGTGAATTTACCATATTTCTTCTTTAAAACTTTTGCTTGGGTAATTAACATACAGAGTTTCAATTGTATGTCCTCTTCCCACTCCTGTGAGGAGACAGAGGCCTGAATGATGACCCCAAGATATTTGTAGAAGGAGACTTGGGACAGAGGGGCGTTGTGTAGGTGCCAACAATGGCGCTTTACCTTTGATTTACCATGGGGCTTACATATCATAGTTTGTGTTTTATGGGTGTTAATTATGAGATTGTTGCTAGAAACATAAATAGCCAAGCAATCCAATAACTTTTGTAGCCCAGAGGGCGTCTGTGAAAGAGGAGCAGATCATCCGCATAGGCCAAATGAGTTATGGTGTGGGACCCAAGTTTGGGGGAGTCACTATTAGTAGATTGTAGACTGATTCCAAGATCGAACAGAAAAAAGTTGAATATGGAGGACGCAAGAATGCATCCCTGCTTGAGACCTCTCTCAGTCGAAATAATGGATGAGAGATTTCCTGTCATGGATAATCTGATCTGTACCGTTGTATTGGTATGGAGCAGCATTACTAGAGTTAAAAGTGAGATGGGACACTTGTGAAAAATAAGTTTTTGTTGTAAAATTGCTCTATCGATGGAATCAAATGCTGATTTAAAGTCTATGGGCCTCATTACGACCTTGGCGCTAAGTGAAAAACGATGGCGGTAAATGGTTACCGCCATCGTTTTCCGCCAGGCACGATTATGACCCGTGACCGTTAACTACGATGCCATTAGCGCCATCGTAGTTAACGCTGCCGCTAACTGCACCAAGGGAGCGCGCACGCGACCTCCCACACTGTACTTTGCGCCATGGCGGTAAGGTACGCAAATGCCGACCCGAGCGGACATGCACCTAACGGCATCACCCAGGCCGTTAAGTACCTTACCGCCATGGTGCTAATTACGCCATCGCGAACCAACCGTAAAGGGACATGTAAAGTGAATGCAGCTGCCACAGGTGCACAGAAACAGCACAGGTGAAGGCAATACAGACTCAGGAAGTACAAAAAGTGCACACCTAACCCCTTCCCACACCCAGTCACACTCCACAATGATACCAATACGACTAGCAATGTTGGGGCTGGAGGACCTGATAGCAATGCGAGTGCTACAACTGCAGCAACAACAACAACAACAACAACAACAGGCTGCACGGAGGAGACGCAGGAGGAGAAGGAGGGCAAGGCAGGGCCAGCTAGCCCCACCAGCACAGCCAGTGGCACCACGCAGGCAACCCCCAATCCCACGCATCAGAGCCAGTCCATTCAACCTCACTGCAGAGCAGATCCATACCCTGTACCGTTTGGACCGGGACACCATTACCGCCATCGTAGACATGACACACAACGACATCGTCAGCATGATAGAAAGTCCAACCGCCATCCCACCCCTACTGAAGGTAGTGTCTGTACTCCACTTCCTGGCCACAGGCACCTATCAGCACACAGTGGGGCACTTGCATGGAATCTCACAACCATTATGCTCACTTACGCTCATCCAAGTGCTCGATGCCCTCCTCAAGCACACAGATGACCACATCTCATTACCACGGACTGCCCAGGAGATTGCAAACACCAAAGTGGGATTCCATGCACTAGCAGGCATACCTGGTTGCATTGGTGCCATCGACTGCACCCATGTGGAATTGGTTGTTCCACGTGCCATGGAGGTACCGTACCGCAACCGGAAACAGTACCACTCAATTAACGTGCAAATGGTCTGTGACTCCAACAAGATCATCACACATTGTTGTGCCCGATTCCCCGGATCAACCCATGACGCAATGGTCCTGAGGAACTCCACAATACCACGCTACATGGAGCGACATGCAGGCCCAAGATCCTGGCTACTCGGTGAGTCCAATGTCATGACCATGGAAATGTGAAGTGGGTAGGTGAATGACATACCGATGCATACTCCACCTGGCTGAAAGGGGGGGGGGAATGATGCATACTCCACCTGGCTGAAAGGGGGGGGGAATGATGCATACTCCACCTGGCTGAAAGGGGGGGGAATGATGCATACTCCACCTGGCTGTGAGTAGCAGAGAGAACGGAGATAGATGATACCCTAGAGCAACCCAGACTCCACCCAACGCCAGTAAAGCCAATACCCAATGTATGCAGCCCTCCCCTGTTAATGAGGTCGTGCCCCAACCATGACACAACCATCTGCATGTGCTTTTTACCAAATCAGACCCCATTGCCAACAATGCAGAACACCTAAATGCACCCAACACCATCAACCGACAGGCCTGTCCCCCACAACTGACCACGAAGGAGGCACATGACGGACAGAAACATCAACACACCATTACACAGACAGCAGGGCCCCCAAAATGGCCCTGTCCACATCACCATCGCTCACTGGGGCCATGATGAGGCGCACAGAAATGTTGCAATGATGTGTGCATTGCCATTACAGGACATGTGCCAGGCCAACTAACCAAACGGCATGAACGGACACAGTGGATGGGCACTCACAATGCACTCCACACCACTGCATACATTGGGTGATGGCATGCAAGACAGGCCATGGGAGACATGAGCATATACTTGTTGCATTGTGTGAATTGATCAGTGCATGTAGGAGTGATCCTAAGTAACAGTTGGATACAAGCCATGGTGGCACATCATGTTTTTGTCATACGTCATGACTGACACATACAATCTCGCCCAAATACAGGTGATGCAGGCTATCCCCTGAAGAGGTGGCTCCTTACACCAGTCCGGAACCCGCAGAACCAGCACGAGGAGGACTTCAACCGTGCACATACACGTACCCGTGTGGTCATAGAGCAAACATTTGGCCTATTGAAGGCACGGTTCCGATGCCTCAGCAGGTCTGGTGGTGCACTCCTGTACCGCCATGAGAAGGTGGCAAAGATCGTCATGTCATGTGTCATGCTACACAATATGTGCGTCAGACGGAATGTGCCCCTGCCCCCTGACGCAGAACTGCAACCACCTGACGATGAGGATGAGGAGGGTGCTGATGGGGCGGCACCCTATGGAGGAGGCGATGCCCAGGAGGGGCGTGCAATGCGCCAAACTATCATCGACCACTGCTTCTAACACACACGGCTGGTGTGTACCACATGGAGACTGCACTTGGGCCACTGTGTGTTCCTGGGACATGCACACTGTGGACTGTACACCAATGAAGCACACATATGCAATGAAAATGTCGACACAATTCATTTTGGAGAAGCAAAAAGTGTATTTCGGAGATAACATGTCGTGGCACACCCCCTCCCCCCTCCCCCCTGAATACCCCAACACACCCACTCCCCCCTCCCCCCTCCCCCCTGAATACTCCAACACACCCACTCCCCCCTCCCCCCTCCCCCCTGAATACCCCAACACACCCACTCCCCCCTCCCCCCTCCCCCCTGAATACCCCAACACCCCCTGTGATCAAGTGGCTGATGTATTATTGCACCGGGCAGGCACTATTGGCAGCCCCCTCTCCCAGACCCCGGGGCACCCCTGCCTGTGCTCCGCAGGGTCCGGCCTGATCGGCGGACGGGGCTGCTCGGGGTGGAACTGGCAGCGGAGGATGTGCTTGGCTGCTCAGTTGGATGCATGTCCCGAATTGAGCGTGCAAGCTCAGACAGCACGCGCCGCATGTCAGCAAGTTCGGCACAAATGTCCTTTGTGCAGGACTGCATGTCAGCCCTCAGGGTCTCGGAGGTTTGCACCATCGCTGCCCTCAGGGTCTCGGTGCTTTGCACCATCGCTGCCCTCAGGGTCTCGGTGCAGTGTTCCATTGATGCCCTTGCACCCCCACATTCCGTGACATGCTCATTAAGGAGCGAGGAGAGTTGCTGCTGGCGAGTTATGAGCTCCTCCAGGCTCTGTTGTTCCCTCTGTGCCATGCCTATTGCCTGTGGTGTGTCCATGGGGCTGCTCCCCTCCTGCAGACTTACAACAGGGCTTGGGGGGGATGGCCAATCGTCATCATCAATTTGCACCTGTGTGGCATCCTCATGTGGGCTGCTTTGGGACAGGGTGGGGGATTGGAGGTGGGCAGTGGGGGGTCCCACATCAGTATCCTCTGCATCCCCTGCATCACTCTCTGAGCAAGCTGGTATGGCAGCAGTTTCCCCCATAGTGCTGCTTCCTGCTGAACCTGTCCCCTCTGTGGGAACCATTTGGGGGATGTTTACTGCTTCTGCTGCAGCTACCTTGCTACCTGCTGGGGTGCCGGTCAGTGGCCTGTCCTATTGTCTGGCACCGGCTTTTGGCTGCTGTGGTGTTTTTTTTGCTGCAGCAGAGGTGGAGGGTTGTAGTGTTGGCCCTGTGGTCCTGGCCCTCTTGACAGGTGTGGTGTCAGGTGTGTCCTCATCATCGGGTTCTGAGTCTGAGCCTGTGGTGGAGCAAAGGAGGAAGAGTGTTATTGATGGGTCTGCGTACATTGCGCGTGCATCGTGATGGATGACATCATTTGGGTTACTAGATGCGGCACATTTGAGGCAGGGGCATACAGGTTGTCTCACTTTTGCGTGGAAGTAGCATGGAGGTATGTGGGTGCCTGCAGTTAGGGTGTGCATACTGCATGCGTACTGGGTGGAGGTCAGATGTGGCTCTAGGCAGTACCCTGCTGATGTGTTGCATTTACACTGTAGGGTAACATTGGGCTTCACATGAATGGACTTCAGTGACTCTAGCATGGCTTCATTTGAGGCACCTACCTGCATCGCCTGATGCCGGTGCTCCTCGCTCCATCCCTCCTACCCCTTCAATGGACTCCATCCCGATTGTTGAGGCGCATATTTCTTCCCAGGGCTGTAGTTTGATTGGGGACTCAGATCCTCCCCCGGTCGCCATGCCCATGTTGCGGTTCGCCGAGAGGATGCTCCTGACGCGGAGCCGGAGATCGTCCCAGCGCTTCCGGCACTGCCTTGCGTTGCGGGGGACGGTCCCTACCGCACTAACCCGCTGGGCAACTAAGGCCCATATGGCCTTCTTCTTCACAATAGCCGGCCGGGTCATCTGTGTGGAAAAGACCACAGCGGAATTCTCCTGTAGGGTCTCAGCAAGTATATTGAGCTCCTCCCTTGTGAACCGGTCTTGCCGCTGCCGGTCACAGGCTTTTCGGACAGATTTGGGCATTTTCGAGCAGGGAAATGGGTAGGTATTGGTTTTTGCAGGGTCTCAGGGTCAGATGTCCAGTGGTTGCGGAGGATGCCGATGGATTGTGTTTTTCAAGATGGCCGCCGTGCTCTTTCCCGTTCCGGCGCGATGGCGCTACTTCCGGTTCCGCTTATTTACGGTGACCGTAAAGTACGTTGACCGCTAATTACGGTCACCGCTAAGTACGGTGACCGCTAAGATGGATGGCGGAAGTGTACCTAGCGCGGCGGACGACGCCGGTGAGTGCCGTTTTGGGGTCATTTCCGCCATCGCGTACTTTACATTACCGCCATGGCGTAAAGCTCGTGCCCGATGGGTCGGAATGAGCCGCACTTTACGCCATCGGGCCAAGCCGTAAACGCTATTTACGCCATGGCGGTAATGTCCGATACTTACCGCCTGGGTCGTAATGAGGCCCTATGTATGCTAAATATAATGCTTGGTTCTTGTCCGCATATTTAGATCTGAGAGTGTTAAGAGTTAGAAGATTGGGAAAAGTTCCAAGGCCGGCAACAAAACCCGCCTGAAAAGGGTCCCTTAGATTGTTACGAAGGGTCCAAGAATTCGAAGTCCCTGAGAACAATTCTAGCAAAGATTTTACCGGGTGCGTCTAATAACGCTATGGGCCTATAGCTGGCCGGAACAGAACGGTCCCCTTTTTTGTAAATGGGGACTATTATTGAGTGTGTCCAGGAGGGAGGTAACGACTGTGTGGTGTTAAAGGTGGTGAAGATCTTGTGAAGAATCACGGCCCATTGTTCAGGATACATTTTGAACATATGATTTGAAAGACCGTCTGGGCCACAAGCACCGGAGTTACTGATTTTTTAAATTAAAAATATAATGTCATCTAGGTCAAAGATTAGATGGAAAGAACTCCGTGTATCAGATGCTATCAAGCTAGGAGGGAGAAACGGACGGGCATACAACGCCGTGAAGTGCTTAATCCACTCTAATTCAGATACCGGATTGGATTGCAAAACAACTTGTGGAAGATGAGTAGATTTATTTAGTAGGGACCACACACCAATAGCAGATTTAGTTTGAAAGGAGGAAAGCGTGGCTTCCCCGTCGTGTTGGTACATCTGGATTTTCAAAGCTTTAATGGCATTTTTGTGCCTCGTCTTAATGGATCTTAGGGTGGATGCACGGTCAGCTGCGGGAGCATACATGGCCTGACGTTTCAAGGCCCTCGTGTGAGCTTTTAATAATTGTACTTGGGAATTGAAAACGTGAAGTCTAGGGCCTGAGGTCATTGGAGCCCCATGGGGTTTGAACATTTTGGGTTGCTGGAAATATTGTAACAAATTTGAATAGTGAATAACATCAGACTCGTTCCTAGTTTCCAGGACTCCATTTAGCTTGCACAAGGAACTGGGGGACCATCAGAGGCGATTGCCTCCAATATTGAGTGTTAAATTTTGATGAGCGTGATTTTCAACGAGTTTGGTACATGGGGACTGAATCGTCCATTTTACAACTAATTGGTTATGATCACTGTTCTGATTTGGGATCACTTGAAAGTGGTCCATACTGGAAAACATAGAAGCGTTCACAAAAATGTAGTCAATTATGGACATACTGCATCCTCTCTTCCAAGTGAACCTAGGAGGTGTATCGGTTGGAAAAGCTACATTGAGCATAATTAGATCATAATTATCCACCAGAGCCATCCATTTGGATAATCTAAGTTTACTGGAGGCACGCGGGGTGAAGCAATCTAAATTTAGATCCCCTGCAACGATTATGTTAGATACCAGGGGATCGAGGGCCACCAAATTAAGAAGATCTATGAAAGCCTTGAAAAAACACCCATCCGATACACCAGCTACATTCCAATATACATTGATCAAAGCATAGTGATTTGTATAACAGGAAAGTCTAATCATTTGAAGATACTGATTTGGGCAGCACCATTCTTGAGCGGCCATACCACAACCCATCTTGATTACTGTTACAAGGCCAGAGGTTGGTCTTCCAGAAATCCCTCGTTGAGCTGGATTTAAGAAAACTTGATGATTGTCCCACAGTGGCACTGAAGTCATCCACGTTTTTTGAAGTAGAGGTATATGATGAGACATGAGGTTATTGTTATTGTTGTTGATCAAGTGTGAAAAGCCTCTAGTGTTCCAACTAACAAGCGATATAATCTGTTTGTTGGTCTCAGAGGCTAGCTAATGTGATTTCAGGCCTAAAGAATGATGAGAGGCACTTGGAGTTGATGCCTGATTAGTGGGATGCCCATGAGGGGCGTGCTGAAAATTGGCTGATGAGTGATTGGTTTGATTCAGAGCTAACGTGTTGAGGGTATCGATTGAGAGGACAAAACCCAAGGAAAATAATTCATCTCTGGCCATCCAGATTAAATTCTGGATGGCTCGCGAATGAATCCACATTCTGACAGAGTTGGTGTTTTGCTGAGGTGCCAATTCTACCAATGTGATGTCAGATGAACCAATGTCTTCAAGTGAACGAAGGTCTGAAAAAATGGCCAGGAGAGAACTTCGGTTCAGAATGTATTGTGGGGAAGGACTGGGTTTGCATGCTAGTAATAGTGAATAATTGGCTGGGGGTTTTCCTACGGATTTTCGAGGTAAAGGATTTGAGTGGGAAGGGGGGAAATTTGTTGGATTCACACGAGAAACAACAGTTGTTTGTCTCAATTTGGTGAGTGACTGAAGCATGCCAATCATTTCCGGGGCCATTTTCACCAGTTGCGCATATGGGTCTGGAGTAACAACCGGTTCAGAATTAACAACAAGGGCATGGGACACAGTATTTATGGGTCTTTGGGATGAGGCGTCAGGGAGACTATTATGCATCGTTTGAGGTATATTCGAAAGTGTAGAACTACTAGCAGATTTGGGAACGATTGGCCCATATGATATAGAGGACATATAGACGTCAACTGCTTTCTTAATCTCGTCTCGATGAGCTGCATCATGGTTTAGATTTGAATCAGAACTGATTCTGTCACTTGGGGCCTCAATCATTACAACTTTTGCAGTGGAGGATTTGTTAAATGTGGGCTCAAGTTGCTGAGTGGCAATCTCTACTAGTTGATCTAGAGGAGCATAAGATGTAAGGGGTTGAGGTAGCATTGCGTATGGTTTGTTTGGGCAAGTTCAAGTTTTTTATGAAAGTTTTAGATTTGGCAGTATTAATTTTGTTCTTACCAGAGACATTTTTCTGAAGTTTGACAGCACTGGGGTGCTTTTTCTTATCTTTAGAGAAAATAGTGTATGTTTCTTTCATGGGGGAAGTCTGCTGCACTTGAGGTTTAAGCAGGCTTTGATTCTTTTGCAACACATTTGGTAGCGGGCCGGATGTCAAATCGATTTTTGTTGGAGGACGTTTTTGCTTTTGTTTGGGAAGACAGGAAGAAAACTGGTCTATTTTCGAGCATTTATTGTGAGGAGAGATTGCGTTTGGGTCGATGTTCAGACCCGTAGCAGGACACACAAACTCAACTGACGTTTCAGAAGGGCGGATAATCTGTTCAATAAAGGGCAATGCCTGATCCGGTAGTTCCTCTAGGACTTGGAGGATAGGGACAGAAGAAACTAATAAGCATTCAAGGTCTGGAGGGCAATCATCAGGTTTGGAGTGTGGGTCAGAGCGAACATGGTCAGATCGAAGGGCCACGAAGTTTGAATTTAATGAATGTGGACCAGGTGGAAATGTATTCACGGAGGTGAGCAAGGCTGGTTTTGGATGCTCAAGAGACCACTCGGTTTGCCATGAATTTATTTTTTCCAGCAACACCGTGTGGGTTTGCAACTTTGCTTCACAAGTATCATACAACTTGGTTAAAGTTGTGAGAGTGACATGGAGAGCATTTAAGGCAAACTGTGAGAGAGCCGAATTGCATTCAATGTGGTTCGCTAACGGGGGTACAATTTTGGGGGTTTGTTTTTTACATGAACATTCTGGAGGTGAGAGTTGAATACAACTGAAGGTAGGCGATGTGCTCAGAACAGCATTAGCGATTTCAGTGGGGGCTGCTGTTCTTCGAGGAGTGGGGGCACAAAAGGAAATCTTTGAGATGGAAGAGCCACAGGTCGAGAACATGATAGTAGATTTGGATAGATTATCGGACAGGAGTTGAGGAGAAAATGCAGAGTTGGATGGATTAAGATCAATTATAGCAATGTCAGATGTGTGTGGCGCTGTGGGCGAGAGGTTATGGAGAAGCTCGGCAGTGGGAGGCACGTTTTCAAGAATGCTACAGTCAGTGATGGCATTCTGATCAACCCGACATTTAGCTGCCGAGGCGCCAAGAGGGAAATGCAAGTCGTGATCCATGGCTGCAGAGATTTGGACTTGTGGAATGGATGTATGACTCACAGGATGTGCAAGGGCTTGACGGGACAAAATGTTCATTTTTTGCAATAGTGCCTCGCGAGAAATGGCATCAGACGCTAGCGTATGACACTCGACTACGGAGGCCTCAAGAGTACGAGGTTGAATTTCTTTGCAAAACTTACGTATGTCTGGAGAGCTCGGTTTCTTCAGAGTAAGATTAACAGCGCATTTAAAGCGCAAGGTTTTTGGGGTTGAAGTGGAATTTGCAAGCAATTTCTGGGAGTCCTTCCAAGTGGTTACCCCTGGATCAATCAATAAACCCTTGGGCATACCGGTTTTGAGGGTGGGAAACATTCTACAATTGACTTAAAAAAAAAAATAAATAAAAAAAAATAAATAAAGAAAAATTAATAATAATGACCCAGCAAGTACCCACGGGCCCGACCGGCGCCGCGGTGAAGCGGCAAAGCGGGGCTTCTGGGGACTTGCTGGGTGCGCGCGCAGCTTCTCTTAAATAGCTCTGCCTCTAAATCTGGGCTGCAGAGCCTATATGAAGAAAGAAACGTCGTATTAGAAAGTTTGTTGGCACTGAATGTGCAGATGAAAATGTCAACAAAGGTAATCACCTTCTGGACGTCGTAGTGCTTCCCAAAAAGTTTTTCAAAGCGGCAGTGAAGCAGAGTCTCCCGCAGCAAAGCTGGACTTCTGGGGACTTGCTGGGTGCGCGCGCGCGGTGCGCACGCAGCTTCTCTTAAATAGCTCCGCCTCTAAATCTGGGCTGCAGAGCCTATATGAAGAAAGAAACGTTGTATTAGAAAGTTTGTTGGCACTGAATGTGCAGATGAAAATGTCAACAAAGGTAATCACCTTCTGGACGTCGTAGTGCTTCCCAAAAAGTTTTTCAAAGCGGCAGTGAAGCAGAGTCTCCCGTGGCAAAGCGGGACTTCTGGGGACTTGCTGGGTGCGCACGCGCGGTGCGCGCGCAGCTTCTCTTAAATAGCTCCGCCTCTAAATCTGGGCTGCAGAGCCTTCTGGACGTCGTAGTGCTTCCCAAAACGTTTTTCAAAGCGGCAGTGAAGCAGAGTCTCCCGCGGCAAAGCGGGACTTCTGGGGACTTGCTGGGTGCGCCAATAATATTGTGCGCCAATAATATTGTATTACAAAACATTTTATACTTTGACAGTCATTATATATGCACATTTAATATAACTTTAATAGTTTTACATTGTATACATTAACTTGTATTAAGTGTATAATTATTACTTGATAATATTATGTGCTTATATGTTTGTGAGTGATTTAAGGTTACAATAATATTTGATTTCAATATAATATATTTTCTAATTAATTGATAAAGTTTATTATGATGTTACATTAGCATTATCATTTCTAATGTTTGTAGACTTTAAGATTTTGTTGGTTTACCCTTAAATCTTTTGCTATGTTTTTAATCAGATAATTGAAACTTTTTTTACAGTTTGTTTTTGATTTGTAATGTACGTACTCCTATGTCTGCGTGTAAAGACGGCGCAGGGGGATGTCTGTACTTCCGCTCTCTATATGGTAGAGGAGAGGCACAGAGGACCCCAGCCAAGATTCTCTATTGTGGTAGCAATGGACGAGCCATCAAGGCCTAGCTTCTCAGGTGGGGATGCAGGCTGGTTCTTAAGTACAGTGTAGTCCTCAAGCACCCACAAAGGAATGTCCGCACACTCTATTGGTTAAAACACATTCTTTATATAATTAATATTCAAAGGTATATACAATATCACGATACCACACTGTGTGTTCAGAAAATCAACAATGGTAAACATATACAGTTCTAAAGTGGTACCACAACAATTATTCGATCTCTTTAAAGTGCATCAACTATATGGTCAAAATGTCACACAGATCAATAAAGAGGAAACCAGCAGTAGAGAGAGGAAGGAAAGCAAGATGGTTGAACAATTGGCAGGATACTGGTCACTACCATTAAACACAGCTCTGTGTGGAGATCCCCCCACCTGGGCAACCTGTAGAATAAAGATACAAGCCCAGTCCATATATTGTTCACACTAGACTTCCCAATAGTTCTGCAACCCCAAAATACCGGCGTTGTAGCGTTCCTGGACAGGGAATTGACGGCCCTTCTTGAGTGCCCTCCCCTTAAGGCAGGAGTCACGGGTCGTTGAACGTCTGACGGAGAACAGGTTGAGCTACGACGGTGAAGTGGCAGCTTCGTTCCTAGTGGTGCTCGTTGACGGGGAAGCGTAAACGTCCTGCAAGGAAGAGGCGTGCGGGGCACCTCAGTGTCGATAGTTCTGGACTGCAAAGAGTTTGACGAACTGTGGCCCAGCGAGGGCGTCCAGTCATCAGTGTCTCTGTGGTCTTTGGGTGGCGGGAAACCCACCGGCCGATGCTCCTCAGCGCGTCGACGGTCAGGCCTTCTCCAGCAGGATACAGCGGCGATGATGCGGACAAGAGCGTCCTTGGATCAATTCAGTTCTTAGGCAAACAGGAGCACAGCGGCTCCAGTCGGCGACGGTGGTCGTCGACTGTAGCGGACAACAGTCCGGGTGTTTCTCCTTGTGATTCCGTGGCAGTCCCCTTCTCGGGTCGGCAGCCTGTCAAAGGTCTGTCTACCAGGGAGCTTTGGCAAAGATCTGCTGGTGCACGATGGTCCCTCGTAGCTCGGGAAGAGGGCGCCTTACCAGGTCCTCTCTGGGTCAGTCCTTGGAGGCACAGCAGCTTTCAGATTGTGAAGGAGAGCAACAGCAATTCTTCTCATCCAGCAGGGCTTCAAGGTGAAGCTTCAGTTACTCAGTCAAGATAAAACTATCTAAGTCTTTTAGAATCAAAAGGGTAAACACCTTAGCTTAGACATATATCAAATGTCATGGCCACAGGCCCCAGAACAAAAAAACCACACCATCTAGTGATGGGGGCAATGGGTCACTTGACTCACTTATGTCCCTTTGGGACCTATAAACACAGGGGCCCTGGCTGGACTCAGTCATATAGAGATGTGAGCAGGAACACTTTATTTCAGTGCAGGAGTGCTTTTATTTTACAAGAACTTTCCAGGAGCTGAAATCCTTTATTCCAGAGAACATCCTTGTGTGCTGACTCATAGGGTGTGGCTCCCTAGGCCTGGTCTTCATGTGCTGACTCATCGGGTGTGGCAGGGTGTGGCAGGCAGGCTGAACCTGGTGGGCGTGGCTTTAGAAGCTCAGCTAAATAAGCTGCTCCATCCTCAAGGCCGGTGCTTCGCGTTACTGTGCACTCGCATGCAACGTGATGCTCACCGCCGCTTGGACCAGTTTACTTACCTTTGAACCTAGGCCTTCTCCTGCATACTCATCTCCAGGAAACCGGTGCTTCATCGCTTCATCTGCAGACTCATCTCCTGAAATCCACTGATCTTGATCCCGACGCCGCATCACTGCACTCTGCATCCACTAACTCGGACCCTGTTAAGAAGAAGAAAGACAAGGTTAGAACATCCGTCCTAGGGCCGTGCTGCATTTGAACCCTGCGCGCCCCCTTGTTAACAATTTACCAGCTACTGTACCGCTGCAGCTTTGTTCTTCATTCCTTCAGGCTGTCACCTTGAGCTCCGCAGCTTCTGCCGGGCTGACAACATCACCTGCAAGGGAAGAAAGCAAAAGAGCAAACATCAAAAGTGGAATGGTCAGCAATACAAGACAACAAACTTTACAATACAACATTAACAGATGAGGTAAGACAAAGGCAAACAGGAACACTTACCTGAAGTATAGTGGCTTAGTCGCAGCAGGACTGGACTACCACGTGCAAGGGACCATTGAAGGAACTCGGTCCAGATCATACAAGCGTCCCTGCCAGAAGCAGCAGGACGGAGTGCTTGCCAAAACTAATCAACAGGTGAGCTTTCCAGGGACAGCCCATCCCACGGGTACCATGGTTTGGGAGAAGGGGTCTGGAAGGGGATCAGGCGCACAAGCTGGCATACTCTTGCCCCCTATTCTCCACACAGGAGCAGTCCTGAGCAGCATCACCTATTACCACCAGTCACCACATAAGCACAGAGGACGAATTCGGGCCCGAGCAACCTCACCTCTGGGAGTGCCAGAACCACGCCTACGCAGAGACCAGGTGAGCGTAACATCAAGACGATCGGACGAAAATTTGAAGGGCATTCAATTGAACCTTTTTTATGCAAGGGAATAATGATTGAAGTGAGCCATGACAGAGGAATAACCTTAGTTTAAAATATGATGTCATAGCGACTCTTCAAGATGGTTGCCCAAAAATGAGGATCATTTTTTAGGACACAGGGAGGCACCCCGTCGCGGCCCGCTGATTTGGAAATTTTGAGTTTGTTAATCGCCCATAGGACATCTTCAACTTCCCAGGGACATTTGGACGGAATTGAACTAACTAGAGTGTGGACATCAAAAGGCATGAATCCCTGTGGAAGTTGATATTTGCCTTGATAGAATTGTGTCCAAGTATCACCTGAGTTTACGGATTTGAATATGGAAGTTTGATGCCCAATTGGATTCCTCAAATTTGCCCATATGTCCCTGGTATTGTTCTTACATAGGTGAGCAATGATTCTTTGACTATCATTCAAGTAGCGGTCAAATTGAATTTTCTTTCAACTCAATTTGTAAGCAGAGATAAAAAAAAAAGTAGAATAAAGTAATCCATGAGGATTACAGATGAATGTTGTAACCCTCTAATGTCTCGATTTCTTTGAGATTTAAGAAGCTGAATTGATTTAATGAAACGGTTGGGTTGAGATGTTGCCCTATTTGTTATTTCTTGACACGCTAAAGTTAATAAATGCATGTGTATCATGTTAGTGTTCCACTCAACTGCTTTATGACACAGGGAAACTAAAGAATGGTCACCCTTGACAATCCAGGGGTCGCGACTGACCCGCGCTGCAGGAAGTCTGCATAAGCCTGTGTTCCATCAAATAGACAGAGCATATCTATCAATTTGGGCCAGGGTTAGATTTGGGAAGATGTGGAAACACTTAGATGAAAAGGATACGATACAATTGAAAATCATGTGTGGTCACCCAGATAAGGATGAAGTATGATTAACGGACTACAGTAACATGATAGCATATGCAAAATCGCGATGTAGTCTATACTGGAACTACTGGTACGATGGTGCCAGGTTGCATAGTAGTGTGGAGAATCTGGTGAGATAATATGCATGTCCCAGTCTTCCAGAAATGTATCCCATTGAATACCTCTATCTCGAGCTCTGCTGTGTATGGGCCCTGATGTGTGTCAAGGTTTGTTGATCTATGTGGTATCAATAATGAGTTGAAGTCCCCTCCAATGATAAGTTCATAATTAATATTGCTAATAAGAGCATCAGATAGGACTTCATTTACATTTTCTAGTAGAGAAACCAACTGAGTGGCATTGGGATTCCAATAAATAGAAACCACTAAAAGTCTAAGAAGAAAGGGGACTTCGAGGATCACTTCTATAACTGGTAATTCATCTGAAGAATAAATATACTTGGAAGTACATTTAAATCTGTTGTGAATCAGTATGGCCAAGCCTCCAGACGGACCGCCTGTAATACCCTGTTTAGCTTTATGTGTAAAGGAGGTGAAGCCATCTAATAAGATGTCAGACATGCTCATGGTCTCCTGTAAAAGAATTAGAGATGGTAACTCCAATGGACACAATGGGCCTCATTATGAGGCTTGTGCTCACGGAATGAAGGGGGCCGGTACGGGACCGGCCCCCTTCATTCCGTCAGGGCTGATTACAAGGTTCCCTTCGCTGGACCCGGATCAGACGCCTGGTAAAACCAGGCGTCCTTTCCGGGTCCCGCAAGGGGAAGAGAGAGGTAACAACGGGACACTCATAATATACCCGTTGTTACCCCCATCCCCATTCCCATTGAGCCCTATGGGGGCTCAAATGGGAATGGGGAATGGTTCCTGCAAGGAGGACTTACCGGGTCCTCCTATGTCAGAATGACCCGGTAAGTCCTCATTGCAGGAACCCGGTAAAGGAGCCCGGTTTGGAGGCAACCATGGAGCTAACAGCTCCATGGCTGCCTCCAAACTCGTAATGAGGCCCTATGAGTCATGCCAAGAAAATAGATTTTAAAATCCACAACAGTTCCAAGAGTGGATGGAAAACGATGAAGATTATAACTTTTCCACAGGTTTGTTACCATTTGCTATTGATTTAATGAAAGGTTCAAGCCATGCTAGGCCCTTTAGAACATTAGAGAAGTTTCGAGTTGCCCCAGCATAACTTTATTAAAGTTATTGGAATGTGGTTCACCTATACTAGGTGGGGACACCTCTATCTTGGGAGTCGGCATGAAATCAATGAATGTATTTTTCTCTTCCACGGACTTACATGCCTGTAATTCAAACCCCAATAGGGCCAAATCTGCTTGATGGTCCCATAAGAGTTTGGCAATTATTTGGGAATACAGATTGCATATCATCCGATTGTTTTTGCGACTTGGTAGCTCAATCCATTCCACATCATCTGAGATAAGATTGCGAAGAGCCGGAATTTGATGGAAAAGTCGCATGTGAAATGAGCGATTTAGACTTGCTTGACCATTTATAGAGACATTGCTAACCCATCCTAGAATGAGCTTCATGTCAGAAGAGACTTCAGCAAATGTTGGAATGGTGTCGTGAGGGCAAGAAGATGGATTACAAGGATTTATGGTGAATTGGCTTGTAATGCTATCAGTGTGCATAATGGGAATCGCTGGTGCATTTATGCCTAAAATATCAGAAACAGAAGGAAGACTTGAAACATGTCCAAGAGTGACAACAACTAATGAGGAGGAATTTAAAAGCGGCACAACATTCAAAAGTGGAGCAGCATAGCACTCTTCTTTTTGATCTGTTCCACTATTCAAAGCCACTTGAGTTGTTTCATGAGGGAAATGAGAATTGCAGGGATTGTTAGTTTGTGCTGCAATTGTGGCCTTTTTGTATTGTGACATTTGAAACAAATGTGGCATCTGGCTTTGAATAAGTGGGACATTTTGTTGCAAACCTCTATGAGATGTATCAGAAGGTACTGAGGGCTCAGAGGCAGCAACCTTGGGAAAACAATCTTGAATAGGCACAGTGTATGATGCTACTTCTGCTGTCCAGGCGGCCATTGCATTCAGTTCGTGATCCTTAAATTGAAGCAAAACTTTGCTTTCAGCATTAAACTGGTGCAAATCTAAGACTGCCTCATGGAGCGAAATGTTACTTCATTTTTTAATGCTCGAGTTATGTCCTTTAACTTTAGTAGAAGGCATGTTTTTGGGTTTGGGTTGATGCGAGTCATTGGCATTATTATTGGAAATAACTTGTTTGGACTGATGTCTTCTTTTTTGTGCCCTCATATGCAATCTTCTGGCTTTTCGTGGGAGATGATATTTTGTTGGTACAGAGTCGTCTTGAGTAGAATGTTCCTCAAGGCTAACATGCTGCTGGACATCCATGTCCGTCTGCAAGTCCAGCAGGTCAGTGATTGCAGAGGGACTGTCAGGAGAGTCCTGTTTGGAGATCTCATGATCTTCCGATATAATGGTGTCAGCAACTGTGTCACCTAAATAATGTGGCACCAAATTTGTTTTCACCAAGATATATTTGATTGCCAAGATTCTATCATGTTTCAGTTTGGCAACTTCCACTAGATCAATTTGTGGATTTTCTCGAGAACCCAAATTATGGTTGTAAGGTCCATGTACCACCTGAGCATATGATTGTGGATGGCCAGTTGATAAATCAATAAGTTAATTGGTATGAGTGTGTTGTGAAACTGTAAGTCTACTCACATTGGCATCAGGAGGCATATTTGTAGATGGAAAAAAGCTCTTTCTGATTGTCTGGTCCAAAATGCATGACATTTATCTTGGGCCAGCATAAATCCTTCTAATTTGTTCAGTTTGGCAATGATATCAAAAGTAGATGTTTTGAGATCGCTGATAGCCTTGAATAACTGAACCTGTTCCCGAAAGGCAGATGAACTAATTGCAGGGGGTGAGGGACCCAGCGATAGGTGGATGCACCTGTCTAATTCCGCCATTATCCCTGAGGCAATCATCAAGGTATCTGATATAGGCATAGGGCAATCTTCATGAGATACTCCCAAAATCGAATTGTTAATGATAGGTAAGTTTGACTAGTTTATTTATTCATTTATTTAAAATATTTATTTTTGTTGGCAGAGGCAAACAGCAAACACATACATCTGAATGGGCAGTAACATTCACATTATACATGTATCAGAACAGTTGTACCACAACAATAATGGAATAAAAAAGTACAGAGCAGTGGCATCACAGTATATCAAGATGGTGCAAGGCATCAATGCGGAGCTTGGGAGGACTCTCCCCCCATAGGAGATTTCGTCTAAGCCATGGATGTAACTGTTGAAGGCAGTCCAAATGTTCTTGGGGCGAGAACGCACTGGGATCGTGGCTATAAACTCCTCCTCACAATTGCGGGACCCAGTAAGTAGGTTTAGCAAAACAAATGGAGGTCTGGGAATCTCTCTACCAGCACAAACACATCCCAATGACCTGTTCTTGGGTGAATAACCCCTGGGAGAGTCTCTACCAAGTCTTTAGCTCACTGTCCCTTTCACAGAGAAGAAATTTCCCCGCATTTCAGCCTTTTTCCTGCCCAGGGGCAGTCCAGTGCCGAAATGCTAGGCAATTCTCCTCTGAACAAGAGTACCATCAGTAACCCCATACACGTGTTTCAGCCTTGTTGGGCCTCATCAATGAGGTGAAACTGTTGCCTCTCTAAGAACAGTGAGCAAGGGGTCCACATCTGGATCGCCCTGTTAACTTAGGGTGAAACCCAAATTTAATTTATGCAAAACAAATGGGGGTCTGGGAATCTCTCTACCAGCACGAACACATCCCAATGACCTGTTCTTGGGTGAATAACCCGTGGGAGAGACTCTACCAAGTCTTTAGCTCACTGTCCCTTTCACAGAGAAGAAATTTCCCCGCATATCAGCCTTTGTCCTGCCCAGGAGCAGTCCAGCGTTGAAATGCTAGGCAATTCTCCTCTGAACAAGAGTCCCATCAGTAACCCCATACACGTGTTTCAGCCTTGTTGGGCATCATCAGTGAGGTGAAACTGTTGCCTCTTTAAGAACAGTGAGCAAGGGGTCCACGTCTGGAATGCCCTGTTGACTTAGGGTGAAACCCAAAGTTAATTTATGCAAAACAAATGGGGGTCTGGGAATCTCTCTACCAGCACAAACACATCCCAATTACCTGTTCTTGGGTGAATAATCCCTGGGAGAGACTCTACCAAGTCTTTAGCTCACTGTCCCTTTCACAGAGAAGACATTTCCCCGCATATCAGCCTTTGTCCTGCCCAGCGGCAGTCCAGCGCCGAAATGCTAGGCAATTCTCCTCTGAACAAGAGTACCATCAGTAACCCCATACACGTGTTTCAGCCTTGTTGGGCATCATCAGTGAGGTGAAACTGTTGCCTCTCTGAGAACAGTGAGCAAGGAGTCCACGTCTGGATCGCCCTGTTATCTTAGGGTGAAACCCAAAGTTAATTTATGCAAAACAAATGGGGGTCTGAGAATCTCTCTACCAGCATGAACACATCCCAATGACCTGTTCTTGGGTGAATAACCCCTGGGAGAGACTATACCAAGTCTTTAGCTCACTGTCCCTTTCAAAGAGAAGAAATTTCCCCGCATTTCAGCCTTTGTCCTGCCCTGGGGCAGTCCAGCACCGAAATGCTAGGCAATTCCCCTCTGAACAAGAGTACCATCAGTAACCCCATACACGTGTTTCAGCCTTGTTGGGCATCATCAGTGAGGTGAAACTGTTGCCTCTTTAAGAACAGTGAGCAAGGGGTCATGTCTGGATCGCCCTGTTAACTTAGGGTGAAACCCAAAGTAAATTTATGCAAAACAAATGGGGGTCTGGGAATCTCTCTACCAGCATGAACACATCCCAATTACCTCTTCTTGGGTGAATAACCCCTGGGAGAGACTCTACAAAGTCTTTAGCTCACTGTCCCTTTCACAGAGAAGAAAATTCCCCGCATATCACCTTTGTCCTGCCCAGGGGCAGTCCAGCGCCAAAATGCTAGGCAATTCTCCTCTGAAAAAGAGTACCATCAGTAACCCCATACACGTGTTTCGGCCTTGTTGGGCATCATCAGTGAGGTGAAACTGTTGCTTCTCTAAGAACAGTGAGCAAGGGGTCCACGTCTGGATCGCCCTGTTAACTTAGGGTGAAACCCAAAGTTAATTTCTGCAAAACAAATGGGGGTCTGGGAATCTCTCTACCAGCACGAACACATTCCAATGACCTGTTCTTGGGTGAATAACCCCTGGGAGAGACTCTACCAAGTCTTTAGCTCACTGTCCCTTTCACAGAGAAGAAATGTCCCTGCATATCAGCCTTTGTCCTGCCCATGGGCAGTCCAGCGCCGAAATGCTAGGCAATTCTCCTCTGAACAAGAGTACCATCAGTAACCCCATACACGTGTTTCAGCCTTGTTGGGCATCATCAGTGAGGTTTACCCATTTCTGGAATGAGGGGGGAGAGGAGCTCTTCCAGTTCTGCAGAATTCATTTTTTAGCCACAATACAGCCCACATTTAAAAATGTGGCCATGGATTTAGCCCCATCAGTCAGCCACATTCCAAACAGAACTCCCATTGGGTCTGGGTCAATAGGAGTGTCGCAGATCTCAGTTAGTGTCTCCAGGATCTTACCCCAGAATTCCGTAAGCCCCAGGCACCCCTTGTGTGGAGTATAGTACAGCCTGTTAAGCAGCTTGAATTGAATGGTGCAATAGCAAAAATGAAGGGAAACTCTGCTAGTGTGTGAACACATCTCTCCCCACATTTGATCCGTGAGTTCCAGTTCCAGTTCAGTCGCCTAGTTGTCCCGGGCCCTAGAGGATTTGGGTGGGGCAACCAGTAGTAGTATCTTGTACAGTGAGGAGATCACACCTCGGGCGCCACCTGTGTTGGCAATGTATGCAATCCCGGGGGACTCCAGGGGTTCCTTGGGGAAGTCAGGCCAGGTGGCGCAGAAGGCCGCACTGAGTATATAATATTGCAAACATTCTAGAGCTGAGCCAGTATGGCCAGGTCTCCAAGTCTGTGGCATAATGAATTGCCCATCTGGGAAAAAGTCTGTTAGGGCGTGGTATCCCAGGGCCTCCGAATGATGCGCCAGGGCCTGGTCATGTGTAGGTTCCAGCCCGGGGAATCGCCAGGCGGGGAGCCACTTATAGTACGGGTGGTGGTCGGCCCCATACGTAAATAATCGCCCCCAGGCATGTACAATGGCGTGAACCGTATCAATGGGGAAATCCGTCTCGTATTGCCGGTGCAGTATCAGTGAAATGACAATGACGCTGCGATCCAATACCACATCATGTCAGGGGCAGTGAACCCCCCCTTTATCATACGGAGGTGTCATGTCAGACCATTTTTTCCATACCGCCCGGAGTGCCATAAGAACTGCGCACAGGCTTTGTGCAGTCCCGCAAAGTATTTTTTCCCGGGCCAAATGGGGACATTACAAAATATATAGAGCAGCTTGGGGAGTAGTATCATCTTGACAAGTGAGATTCTATCGGCCAAAGATAGTGGAAGGGAGCACCAACGCTCCATTTTGGCTTCAGCTTGTTGAGCTGCCGCCAAATAGTTATCAGCTAGTAGTGTCTCTTTAGTCAGGGATACCTGGTCCCCTAAGTACTTAACCCCGTCAGGCGACCAGCACAGTGGGTATTCATTCACAGGCTGTGGAGTGGATCTGGTGAGGGGGAAGAGCTCGGATTTAGTGTAATTTTTGGTAAATCCAGAGTATGTGCCTATACGGGTGATGTCCCGTAGTATTGGATCGAGGTGATTGTAGGGTCTCTAACAAACAGTAGTACGTCGTCAGCATAGAGTGAGATGATTTCGGGGGCATCTTTCAGCCGTATCCCTTTGTGTGAGTGACGTGACTTAACAAGGTCCGCCATTGGTTCTATCGCCAGGGCAAAAAGAATCGGGGAGAACGGGTAACCCTGGCGGGTGCCTCTAAATACAGGGATTAGGCCAGACGTCAGGGAGTTAACTCGGACTCTGGCAACTGGTGAGGTATAAAGTAATTTAATGTATCCAATCATGTTGGGTCCGATGCCCATGGTTTCCAGCACCAACCACATATATTTCCAGGACACCATGTCAAACGCCTTCTGGGCATCAAGCGTGACCGCCACCGCATTAGCGCGTTGGTCTATTCGGGACATGGCATTGAGGAGTCTTCTAATGTTGTGGGATGTGGATCTCCCGGGTACAAACCCCAATTGATCGTCGTGCACCATATATGTCATGACTGGAAGAAAGCAGTTGGCAATTACTTTAGCGAAAATTTTGGTATCTAGGTTCATCACCGAGAGGGGTCTATACGATCCTTATTCATCGCTGGGCTTGCCGGGGTGGAGTAGTATGGAGATGGCCACCTCACGTAATGTGGGAGGAAGAGTTCCCAGCCGAAGCACCTCGTCCCATACCTCAAGCAGTCTAGGGACCAGCAGGGCAAGGTGCTCTTGATAAAATGCGTCCGTAGGCCCATCAGGGCCCGGTGCCTTGCCTTTAGGAAGACTGGATATGGCCTCGACAATTTCATCCAACAGAACTGGAGAGTCCAATTGGTCCCTGGTTGCAGGGGAGACACAGGTTTTGGGTATTTGCTCGAGGAGGTTTCTCAGATGTGACTCGCTATGTTCGGGGGGTTGGGAGTATAAATCCATGTGGAAGTCTGTGAAGACGTCTAGTATCTGTTGGTCGGACCATTGCATTTCCCCCCGTTTGTCCTTAAAACCAGCGATCTGGGCCTGGCCCCACTCTCCCCTTGTCAAGGAGGCTAGTGTTTTGCTGGGTCTATCGCTCTCTCCTTACTTCTGGGCTGCCTGAGGGTGGCTAAAGTATTGGACCTCCCTTGTGGCCAGGTCGTGAAATAGCTTCAATTCTTCGCTAATCTAGGAGAGGACAGCAGGGTCAACTGATGGCGGGTGCGCCCGCTCTAGATCGTGTCGTCCAGCTTCCGCGCTGCTGAGGGCTGCTCTGATAGTTTTAAGGGCTCCCGCCTCCCTAGAGATGGCCATGCCTCTGATAAAGGCCTTGAAGGCGTCCCATCGGATTCACATGGTGGTGGATTGGGGTGTATAATGCTCGAAGTAGGATTGGATGTCGGCAAGGATGTCAGCTTTAAATACAATATCCTGAAGTGCAGCCAACTTAAACTGCCACGTATTGATGGTAGGCGAGGGAACACCCAGGGCCAAGGAAAGCAGAACCGGGGCATGATCCGACAGCGTGCAGGCAAGTATACATGTGTCTACCACTCTACCCAGCATCTCGCTGGATAATAGGAACATGTCTATTTAGAGGAACTGTCATGTACTGAGGAGTAGTAGGTATATTCTCGTGCCTGTGGGTGCAGTGTCCTCCATACATCTTGAATATCCAGGGTTGTGCAGTGGGCCAGTAGTCTACGTGATGCACCGGACAGCGGCCTAGGGGCTGTGTCAGTCCTGTCCAGGGCAGTGTCTAAGATGAAATTCATATCCCCGCCCCAAATAATCTGTACCCCCACATAGCCCAGCAGGAAGGACGCCACCAGATCTATAAAATCGGGCGAGTACACATTAGGGCCGTAGGTATTCACCAGAAGGTATTCCCTATTGGTTATCATACAATATAGTATGACATACCTCCCCTCCACGTCAATGTAATTCTGCATAGTACAAACTTGAGTGACTTATGAATCATCGTCAGGACCCCCCTGGTCCGCGTAGAGTATAAAGTGAAATACCTATTGGGACCCCAGGATGGTGCCATACACTTCGTGCGGGGGCCGATAGCGTGCGTCTCCTGCAGTAATAGTATTTTGCATCCATGTCTGTTGGCGTAAGCCATGACTTTACGGGCTTTAGTGAAGCTGCTCAGGCCCCGGATGTTCCAGGACATTACTATGGTAGGCAATCTAGGGGTCTAAGGTACATCCCAGCATTGTCGTCGCTGAACACATTTACCATGTGAATCACCACAATGCCTGTGCCCTGATGTAGTATAGCATGCAAAGCTGCCTCTGCCGTTTCCAATAACAGTCCCCAACTCATACCCTCCCCCCACCCGCACCGCCCCATCCTTGTAGGTAATGTGCCCGCCCACCCCCTCCCTTCCAAACCATAATCCCCCAATAACCATGAGTCAGCGCTGGATTCCCAGCGTGGGTCCAGTTCGCTAGTAGCCCAACCGGGGCCAGGACCCAACACCAATGTAATAAACTTATACCTTGCAATTGCAGTGGTGTGCGCTGCTGCCATGAGGTAGAACAAAGACAACCACGGATAGTATCGAGCGGTATAACAAACATTAGAACGCATAATCATCACATTGTTCCACACCCGGCTGCCCGGACAGGGGGTGAATTGCCCACCTCATGGGTGGGATAGGCACCAGAGAGTGGGGATAGTGAAGCAAGTGTGGGGTCTCACGTAGGTGGCCAAGGCCAGACCTATCGGGTCCGGGGGGGGATCGTAGACGGCCCCGCACAGAGCACTCACCAGGTGTGGTTGTCTCGGAGAGTAAATGTGTATGCGTGGTTAAAACAGTGGAGTGTTGTTACCATCAGCACATTGAAGAACAAACATTAATGATGAGGCTACATGTTCACTGGCTGAGATGGGTTCAGTCATTTGCAGCAAGGTCTTCATTCGCGTTGTGGGGTGGTATCTGGGACTCTATGAATTTCACGGCTTCCTCCAGCACCGTGAAAACATACAGCTTTTCTCTGAAGGTGATCTTGAGGCAGGCCGGAAAGGGGATTGCATAGGGGACATTGCGTTCTCGTAGTAGTTTCTTGACTCCTAGAAACTGACGTCGCTCTTGTTGAACACCAAGACTAAAGTCGAGGAATATACGAATGCTATGTGAGTCAAGGCAGAGGTCCCCTTTCTCGCGAGCCAGGCGGAGGATGAGATCCCTATCCCTGTAGTTGTGGATCCTGGTGATTATAGGCCTGGGGAAGTCCCCAGGCTTGGGGTGTGGTGATAGGGCCCGGTGAGCTCGCTCGACTGTGAAGTGTGGTGACATGGCAGGGTCGCCCAGAGGTCTTTAAGAAGAGAGAAATAGAGCACAATCACCACTAGCTACCCACCTCTATCACACCAAAGGGGGCTCTTCAGAAAGATTAACTCCTCAGAGTAGAAATCTCATTAAATTGTATACATCACCATGATCAAAATAACAAATGTAGCATATTTAATCATGTTTTTCTCAAACAATGTCACTAAACATGCATAAAAAACCTTTATTTGCGTTCATCCTGTGTGAATTATCACAAAAACGAAGAGGAAAAGACACCAATTTACATTTCTAGCTGTTATCTTCACCAATGCATTTATACTTTGCAGGCATACATTGGTTATGTGATGTTAGTAACAATATGTGTGACCACATTACAATTATACAAAAATATGGTATAATAGCGTCTACACTCTGATGTGTTTCTGGGGCAGAAGACAAAACTGTTGCAGTCTAACTCTCATCAGTGAAGTCCCAAGACCCGTCTTCAGGACGCATTAGGTTTTGGACAAGGTTACACTGTCTGCATGGCGTCTATATGTCAGTGTTGTAACCTAGGAAATAGATAAAATGAGGCACGTATAAGACCTAATATAAACAAGCTCAATATAAAAACCTTTTTACTGATGGTATAGATGTTGTAAATCAAAAAGTAGCCAATTTGCTAACCTTGTGTGAATTTCTTGGGGTGTGGAGGGCGAGATGATTGCATAAATCAATCTAGCAGGCGGCAGATGAATCCTTCAGAGTAATTCATGTCTTTAAGAAGAGACTCAACCGCCAGTTCCATACGCCCCATAAGGGCGTTCTCCAGAACCCCGATAATACGGAGATTGTACCTGCGTGAGCGGGATTCAAGATCATCACATTTCGCCTTTACAGCTTTACAGCTTTCATATCTCGGGTCAAGGTGGCCACCGTATCCTGCTGCGAGTGTAAGCTGTCTTCATTTGCCCCAATACGGTTCTCTGCCTCCGTGATTCTGATTCCTGCCTGGTCAACACGCAATTTGAGGGATGCCACATTAGCGTTAATGTCGTCAAGCTTTTCGTGGAAGGATGCAAAATTCTTGGCCATAGACTCCATCATTGTGGTGAGATCAGGGGCAGATGCAATGGAGGAGGGTTCGTGACCAGGGTCCCCCAGAGCGGGAGCAGCAGGCTCAGCCCCCGCGCGTAGAGTGGCTCTTGCAAACTTGTCCAGGGTGCGGACCCTGTGTCAGGATTCTGACTGTGCCTAATGCAGGTTTGGGGCATGTGGTACACACCACGCACCAAGAGCAACATCCTGGGCTAGGGAAGAACAGGCAGTGGTCCAAGCATCTGTATTTTAGGACTTTGTTGTGCCCTATTTGTAGAATGCAAGCCTGGAGGCAGCAGAATGCAGCATTCGGCATCAGGACCAAGAAAGACTTCAATACCCAGCATGCTCGCGCCTTTGCGAGCAAAAGAACTACTTCGGGACAACGCCCGAGGACCAGCGCATGCGCGCGACGCGCGCAAGGATCCCTGCTTGTGCTAAAGGAGTTTGACCAGAGAAGACGTGCAGATCGAGGGCTCCTGCAGGCAGCAACCCGCGGGGCCAAACCCCGCCTGTGAATACTGCAGGCCCCGCGCACCATGGCAGATAAGTGCATTATTTTCTTGGGCTAAACTAATGTGAACAAGCGACCGCTAACGGAACACTTACAAAGAATACCAGTTACTTCCAGCGTGTCGACTGGAACACGCTGGTTGGGATTTAGCGTTGGGTGCACACGTCGGGATTGGGGTGAAGCCTAGCACTGGAAGGGATTCCAAAGTCCGTCTAGGCGGAACATTCACCCGGTGCCAATTAGTTTGTGTGAAGTAACACGGCTTGACTATACTCGGAACGAACGAATGTGTGATTGTGCCGTGTGAGGAAACACAGTAGTTGACACTACACTCACACCTGTTTTTGGTTTTCTTGTAGCGGCGCTCCGCTGTAGTGTATAGCAGGAACTGGTATCGCGCCGTAGTGTTACGGCAAGAACTGGGGCAAGCTGCATACCTCAGCTGCATCATACGAAGCTAAGTGTCTCTTGAGTTATTCTTTTTACTGTGTATAGTAATACTTGATCTAGGGGTGTCTGTGTGAACAGCTCAAGAAGCGTGATAGGAACGCTTCTACCAGAGTAACGTACTATGTGCATCAATCACTATTGTGTATAGCGTGAGACCCAACAGGTCTCAGAGGTTCTTGCTGAGTGTAAGAGTGAGTGTAAGGGCGGAGTGCCATCGATCTCAGGAACCCCACAAGGGGACAGCAAGACAGACCTTTCCCTATAACCCCTTCTCTATAACCCCCTTTACCTACCATTCCCTTATCCCTTCTTCCCGGTTACCCTAACTTCCCCCTACCTATCCAATCCAGCGGACCCTAACCCTCTTTCCCCGGCGGGTTACGGAAGCCTGAGTTTATTACCAAGCCAGGCACCAAGACCCAACGGGGAGGCAGGTGTACGTGCTACCTCCGCGCAAGGTTGAGTGTCTGACACCCTGTTGGCCCCTATAGTTATATTAGGCATTACAGTTTCGAGTAGGGGGGCCCGCTGGCACTGACCCGAAGGTGTGTAGGGCGTAGGTGTGCAGTGCCAAGCTCAGCACCGAGTGGAGGAGCCTGGAGTAGGGGACAGCCCAGTATTTGTTATCAAGGACGGTTGGCAATGGAGTTGCAAGCGGGTTTCAGAAGGGAGGCCACGTCAATGTGCTGGTAGGTGATGGGCGACGCAGTCCTCAGCATCGAGAGCATCCAGCCAATGGAGGGTTGTTTTGCGGGGCAGTCGGGGCGATGGTTGTGCCGCTGTGCAAGTGGGTGCCTGACTACCCAGCACTGCAGTGGTCAAGAGGTGTTGTCACTGCGGGGCCCCCAGCGGGCGAAGTGGGGCGTGGATAGTGTCAATGCGGGTCAGGTGAGCCCAAAGCTGTATGCCACTAGGGCGCGGGCTGAGGGGCTGTAGGAAGGCCACCAAATGGAATGTCCGTGGCCAATACTTTACAGATGTACAGGCAATCCAGGAGGGAGTAGATGTCCTGATGCACAGCCTGGAGCAGTGGTTGGGGCCTCACAAGCAGTGTTTGGAAATGGGGGCAGGCTTGATTAGCTAGAGGGGCTACCCGTTGTGTGAGGGCACACGCTCAGATGCCAAAGGTGGGGGGGTAAGCGTCACCCCCACTCCTCACCTGTTCTCCGTGCATGATGAATCCAGTGTGCTGGGGGCCGCGTCCAGCCTGCAGGCTGCACACCGCAGCACCCTGGGCCTCAACACCGTCCCAGTCCACAGTAATCAGCCGGCAGGCCGCACGGAGGCTGCAGCCGCCTCGCAGGGGCCGCGGCAGTTCAGACAGCAGCATCGCAACACGGCAGTAGGAGGTGGCCAAGATGTCGGGCAGCTGGGGGCGGTCTCCTCCGCAATGCCCGGCTTGAGGTGGGAGGGACCGCGGCCCTCAGCAAAGGGGAAGACCCACTCCCTGGCTCCCGCAAGACTTCAGCTGACCGCCAGGGGCCGGCGGGCAGGTAGGCAGGCCCGTACCGGCTTAAGGATTAGGGCGGGCAATACAGCCAGGGAGGTCCCCCTCCAGGGGAGCCGCGGCACCGGGGATCTGCCGCGCGGCTGGGCCGCAACTGGAACAGTATGCAGCGGGTCTCCCGGAGCTCGCCCCAGGCTGGAGCTTGGATAGGGCAGGCAGCAGAGTTCGGGCAGCAGCCTGACAAGTTTACTGCTGATGGCGGTAGAAGAAACCGCTGATGCAGGTGGATTAAGGTTCACGCCTCACGGAGCTATGCGGCTAGGCGGCCATTTTCGGACAGCACCCCCCAAGTTTGATTCGTCTTTTACAATGAGTGCAGTAGTGTCATTTACTTTTCTGGTAGAACCTGTATTGTTGATGCCTGGGTGCAAATTCCTTTTGCCTGAAGGAGATTTCACAGGTGTGACATCATGGAAGGACGATTTTAAAAGACTGGAAATTGTCTTAACTGACCCCTCACTGTGTACAATGGCAGTAACGTGTGAAACCTTGCTAGGTGTAGGCGAGTCATGGGCCTATGTAGTGGGTGTGGACAGGGGCAGGTGAAAACGGTTTGATGTTTTTGAAATTGGGTCTTGGAGGCATTTACCACTCCTAAGACTTTAATCTATTAGAGCTGAGGAAAGGTTAACGGAACTAAGCAACACTTGACAAAGGCGTCCTTAGATGCAAGGAACTGAACCCAACGGGAGACTAATCACAGGACTCTAATGGAATTTTCTATTAGATTGTCGATATTAGGAAAGTGAACATTGTAGAAAAGACCTGGTGTACGATATGCATTGGGCAGTAAGCCCTTTTTGGAAAGAGATACCAGGCAGGAGAGTACACCAGGGGATCTGTGAGAAACAGAAGGGGGCAATTCCTAATAGGGGAGTACACCAAGAATTTAGAAAATAGAAGAAAGGAAAATATTCAGTCAATAGATTCCTTGCAGGAGCATATACCACAAATTATAATTTGGAACGGTTGTGTGACAGATATACATTATCATTTGAAGCAATTGTTGAAGTTAAACATATTTTCCATCCTGCGAAAAGTGTTCTTTGAAATAAGCATTTTTGTTTTGTCATCCTGAGAAAAGTTATTTTATGGATGAGACATTTGCTTTGCCAATCTAAGGAAAGTATTTAGTGAAAAATAAATTTTGATTGACTTGAACAGAACATGTTTGGAGCAAAACACTTTCAACTGTGTTCCTAAATTAGTTCAGGGGAAGGGAACCGACCCCTGGACACAAGGATTATTTTGTTGGAATGATACCGTTAACCCTTACACACTTTAGTTGTGTTGGAAAGAAAGACATTTACCCTGCACTTTTTGATTGTGTATGTTAGTGTGAGGGTCAGATATAATTTGGACCCAAGGCTTTATTTAGTTTCATAGACAGGGACACTTTTATTAGGATATGGATAGATGGGTTTTTATCTCTCTCACCCTTCTGAGTGCGCAAGTCTAAGTGTACCGGTTGCCGTAGGCTGACAGCTCTCTTGAGCCTGGGTCTCTGTTGTGAGCGGGGGCATCTCGTGCCAAAAGGAACAAAGGGACAAATCACGTCCCGGGGTCACCACTTGAAAGTGAGCGTCCCCAAAAATGCAACACAAAACTCCCCAATGAGGGTGAATAATGGACGCACCCCAGGAGGAAATGAGACCAAGACCAAGTGCGGGTGAAGGTAAAAAGTAAGTTTATCAAAACCAAAATAGGGCAAGCAGAGATATCTGCAAACTCTAAGAGCGCTCTGCCAAACATCAGAAAACATCTGTATTATATCTGCCGACTTCTTGTATCTTTCTTTAGCTTGTCTCAGCTGATCAGTTACTTGTTTGAAGGCTTGAGTAATAGTAGTGTGCAAACTTCTTACTGCTGGCATTTCCAGGAGTTGAGGCGGGTCAAGATTAGAGGTTCGAGGATGTAGCCTGTAGATGGTATAGAAAGGGCTCTTTCCAATGCTGGAGTGCAGGGAATTGTTGTAGGCGTATTCGGCTATCCATAAGATGTCCTTCCAAGTGCTTTCCGTTTGGTATAACATACATCTGAGGTATTGTTCTAAAGTCTGGTTGGTCCTCTCAGTCTGGCCGTCAGTCTGGGGATGGTGGCTGGTGGAGAGTCTTATGTCGATTTGCGCTAGCTCGCAACATTTTTCCAAAAATGTGAGATAAATTGGCTGCCACGATCTGAAATCAGGATGGATGGAAATCCATGAATTCAGACTATTTGTTCTAAGAATACTTTAGCCAGGACTGAAGCTGAGGGTAAGCCCTTTAGTGGGATGAAATGAGCCATTTTAGAAAACAAGTCCACCACCACCAAAATTGTGTTGAACCCATTACAAGGAGGAAGGTCAGTTATAAAGTCAAGAGTGTAACACCTGATCCAGATTAAGCACAGTGACGAGTGGAAGACCGCATTCCGCACACCTTTTGGGCATTATGAATATCGGGTAATGCCCTTCGGGATAGCTAACGCTCCCTCGGTGTTCCAGCATTTTGTGGACCACATCTTTGCAGATTTACTTCTACATTCTCTCATAGTTTATTTAGATGATATCCTGATCTTTTCTCAAACATTACAGGAGCATGTGCTACATGGTATTACAATGACTACAAAAACACCATCTTTATGCCAAGATTGAAAAATGTTCCTTTCATCAGTCCAGTATACCTTACTTAGGATTCATCCTTTCTGCAAAAGGAGCAGCAATGTATCAGAGGAAAGTAAAGGCAATATTGCAATGGAAACCACCCCAAAATGTTAAGGAGATACAAAGATTTTTAGGATTCTCCAACTTTTATCGCAAATTCATTCCAAGCTTTTCTCAAGTCATCAAGCCTTTGACAACACTTTTGCAAAAAGGAAGTAGTTTTTGTTGGAATAAGGAAGCTCAACAAGCCTTCGGGAAGTTAAAAGACACCTTTTCCGGGGCTCCAATACTCAGACTCCCTGATCAATCCAAACCCTTTATTTTGGAAACTGATGCACCTGAAGCCGCAATAGGAGGGGTCCTCAAACAACTTTCCAATAGAGGCATCGAACACCCTATCGCCTACATATCCAAAACACTTACCAGCTCAGAGCGCAACTATACCATTCTGGAAAAAGAATTGTTAGCCATAAAAAGAGTGTTTCAAGAGTGGAGACACTTGCTGTTGGGGGCTCAGCATCCAGTTCAGATCCAAACAGACCATCAGAATTTGAAGGTACAGCAAAACTTCGAGTGCCAGAAGAGTCGCCAAGCTCGATGGGCATATTTTTTCTCCTCCAACAACATAGTTCTCACATGCATCCCAGGAACCAACAACCATATCGTGGATGTACTGTCTCGGAGCTCTTATGAAAAATTACCTTTCACTCCTGAAAAAATGATGCCTCAAGATGCATACATTTATTTCGTATCTTCCTTCCTCCAAGAAATCCAGAGACAAGGAAAGAACATAATGCCTGGAGAACTAGACAAACTTCACCTGCAACAAGAAGATGGACTGTAGTTCCATCACAAACAAGTGTATATACCTTCAGAAGCTCTTAGACAACAAGTACTTCATATGTGTCACGATCATAAGACTGCAAGTCATCAAGGAATCACTACTACATTAGAGTTGATCAGTCGATACTTTTGGTGGCCGGAGGTGAACGAAGATGTCAAAGAATATATTTCTTCTTGTGCAACTTGTCTCCAGTCCAAGAGCCATCGACAGTTACTCGTAGGCAAACTCGTGCAACCAACCCTGCCTACCTTTCCCTGGGATCACATATCCACAGATTTCATCGTGGAACTTCTACCTTCCTCGCACAATGCCATGATAATGGCAACAGTTGACCCTTTAACGAAACTCGCCCACTTCATTCCTATGGCTAAGCTGCCCTCCGCAGCTCAGATGGCTTCCTGTTTTTTGCAGATAATCTTCCGTCTACATGGATTACCCAGAAGCATCCTATCAGACAGAGGACCTCAGTACATTTCCACTTTCTGGAAACATCTGTACCAATCTCTGGGAATTCAGCAAAACTTGTCATCTGGGTACCAGCCCGAGTCCAACAGCCAAACAGAGAGACTTTATCAGTCTTTAGAGCAATACCTTTGCTGTTTCATCTCTGCCTCACATGACAACTGGAGCTTGTTGTTACCACATGCTGAGTTTGTATATAATAACTCATTATAATCTGCCATACGAATGTCTCCATTCTATTCCACCTTTGGATTTCATCCCTCTGTTTTCCCAACAGCCACACCTACTCCAACTAAAGTGCCTTCTGTGGATGCTCTTGCAGCGGACATACAATCGGGCCACCAAACAGCACTCTCTGACCTCTCTGACACCAGACAGAGAGCTAAAACACAAGCTAATGTAACGCTCCCCTGATATCCATGGGGACGCCACTCAGCCGGTCCGGACTTCTGACCACTTCGAACCCTTCCCTGGACTTGCTCAACCAAGCACTGGGCCTGAAACACAGAATTATCAGAGGTCAATTCCCTATTGGTCTTGCTTGTCTGGCCCCCCTTTTCTTCCCTGGATCCCAATCTTCCCCCGGACCTCTCCTCACCTTGTTTTTTGATGTGGGGTGCTCTCTATCCTGCCTTCGATGCAGGGGTGCATTGGGTGATGCGGGCTGGAGGGTGCCTAGTTGCTTCACTGGCACGGGCCCGGCTGACGGTGCTTGCTGCGGCTTCATCCCGACCGGTAATTGGAATGAGTCTTACAAAAGTTCTGATGGCTCTAGTCCCTTTAATACTGTGTTTTTCTTTCCTTAGGTGATGAAGGTCTTGAGGATTGTGATGCGCTGCTGTAGTAAGTAGGAATGCGGAGCGTGATGCTTATTGGCTTCCTTAGCACTAACCAATGTTTGTCTTTTCTGTGTCCTTTTAGGTGCCGCAGTAACCCAGCATGGAAGCGAGCTGAGGAGATGAGCTGCGGTGAGAAAGCGTGTTGTGCGGCGCCTCTTAAATGTTTTGCGCTAACCTGATGTGTCTTTTCCCCTTTTTCAGATCGGTGGGATGCTCCGTAGCAGAAGTTGTCGGATCGACGGGAGTTCAGGTAAGGATTAAACTCTATTTGCAAATTTGAGAGAGCTAAGTATTGCAGAATGCTTACTAACGTCTTTTCTTCTATTCTTCTCCCCTTTGGTAGGGCGCGTTGTGCCGATATGGAGATGACTCTGCCGTAGGAATCCGCAAGACTGGGAAGAGCTGGACAGAAGTTGGATGATCTTCGAGGTGAGTATTGGCAACAAAGTTCTTATTCTTGCAGGTGCTCTGGCGCTGAAGAAAGAAGTGGGCCTCTTCAGGAGATCCGAGCACGGTGAATAGTCTGTAGTATCCCAGGTATCCCTGGGCTGAGCCACACCCGAGAGACTAACCCGCTCATCCAGTTCAAGGAACTGAATTACATGGGGGCATCCATTGCCCATTAATACACTGCAAGTCCAATACTAAGTGGATCTCAGGAATGTGTGTGAGCTTGGTGCCAAAGGCGCCAAGTCTGAGTCCAAGTAGGTGTCTGGGGAGATGGAGAGGCCCTTAGGGGTGACTAGGTGGCCGTGACCTGGCTCCAGCCTGATATGCCGGGTGTCTGGGGGCAGGAATCGTGACAGCTAACAAAAGACGCCTGCAGGAACCCATCTACAATCCTGGAGACAAGAAATGGCTTTCCTCTAAGTTCCTTCCGAAGCGTCTCTTACCATCCCAGTTGTCTCCTAAATACTTTGGAACTTTTTCTGTACTTATGGCCGTAGGAGCGGTAGCTTATCGCATCCAGCTTCCTGTTTCCTGGCATCGAATACATAGCGTTTTCCATGTTTCACAACTGAAACCACATGTAGTGGACAGACTCAAGAGGAGGCATAAAGCCATCCCTCCACCGATCGATACACTTGACGGTCCTGAATACAAAGTCGCTGCCATCTGTGACTCCAGATACTATCAGGGATCTTTACAGTACCTTATAGGCTGGAAAGGGTATGGGCCTTTCCGATCGCACCTGGGAATATGCGGCCTCAGTTCATGCCCCCGCTCTGGTAAACAAATTCCATCGAAAACATCCCTGGAAACACGGACCTATGACCCCACGGGTAGGGCATACTGTTAGAACTCCCCCAAGAGCTTTTTGGATGCGATGGAGAAAACACCATCCACGTTACTTGAAATGGAATTCAAGATGGCGTCTCCTCAGCTCCGTTTGTAGAAACCCCTGTGCGGGTCTAGTCTTTTCCAAGATGGCGGCGCACCTTTCCGGTTCTATATCTCTCACTTCTGGGAACGGGTAGGTCGTCGGTTCTGTGACTGCTCCCGTGCCTAAGCTTTTGCCTCCGCATTTTTCTGCTTTGCTACTTGTTTTTCCCTTCAATTCGTTTCTTGGTAATCCTTCGATTCATTCCTTTCCCATTTTGGCATGCCCTGTTCATTCTAACTTTTACTTTTACTTTCTTGCTTTTCTGCTCGCGGATCTCCTCCGCTTTTCCCAGCCTTTTTCTTATTCTAAACTTTCACTGCAGTTCTGCGGTTTTCACTGCGTACCCTGTGCGCAGCTCCACTTACCTTAGCTGCCGGCTCCTCGGTGCTCTGCGGTCTCTGCCGTGACTTCTTCAGTCCCGGTCCTGCAGCATTTCCGCTGCCCCTTACTTACCATGAATTGAGTCATCGTTCCTGCGTGCTTACACTTGGAAACCTGCAGCCGCCGGATCACTTCTTTTCTTGTGAACTGTTGAGAGTCTCCTTTGCCCTATTCAAAAGCATTCACCATTACTCTACATCCTGGCAGCCATTACTACAGCTACTGTTCAAGAACTCCATCTACCACACGGATCTTCACCTTCTCGGGTTTTATTCCCCGCAAAGGTTTCCAGAGTTGCTGCCCCTGAGGTGCACAGAGCCCATTTACTGGTCTCTGGACGCCTTGAGGGAAGTATTCTCATTTCATGGCTACTCAAAAGACAGCTATTGTGAGTACTGACTCTTTAACACAAGGAGATTGTAATAACTTGTATTAATGGTGATATGATCTGCACGTGCAGAGATTGCCGATAATGGTACCACTGTCTGCATTAAGAGACCCTTGTTCCATTTTTGGCCTTTAACTTAGGCCATGGGTGGTTAACAGTAGGTTTAGCCTGTTGCCGTGGTGCTTAATAGAAAACCCATGTCCCCCCAGTTTAGATCTTTATTCAAACCTTTTGGGTGATTCTGAAAAGAACCATTGTGGGGTTAAGGAGAGAATGGGAGGGGTGAGTGGATGTAGGAAAGATAGGTGGAAAGTAGACACATTTTTATTTTTAAAAGATTTATTGTTACGCTCACCTGGTCTCTGCGGGGACGTTGGAGCACGGTTGCAGCCCTCCCTGGAACTGGCTCACCTGGGTCAGGCTTCTTCCCCCATTCCTGCATTGTGGACTGCGCTGGTTGTTGATACTGCCCCTGCAAGAATACGAGAGGCCGTGAGAATGCTGTTATATGGCTGTGGTTTCCCTCAAACGATTCTTCCCAGAATGTGGTGAGCATGAGCCTACCCATATAGTCTCACCTGTTTATTAATGAGGGTGATCTCTCTTAGATAGACCTAGTTTCGTCACTGGTCCATGTGCGTGGCAGCCCAGACCGGCTGTGGCTGAACCACTTCAAAGGTAAGTCTTCTTCAACAATGATTATTGTCTGTATTCTTTGCAATGTCTTCTTTCCGTGATTATTGTTCGTATCCCTTGTAATGTCTTTTCTTGTCCCCAATAGGTGATGAGAGGCCCAGGGGAGTCACTGTGCTGAAGCGAGCCCCAATGGAGGTATGAGGCGGTGATTATTGCTGGAATCAGGTAAAACGCGCTTCAGGCGATGGTATTGCTGGAGTCAGGTAAGATGCGCTTCAGGCGATGATATTGCTGGAATCAGATAATATGTGCTTCAGGCGATGGTATTGCTGGAATCAGGTAAGATACACTCCAGGCTATGGTATCACTGGAATCAGGTAAGACGCACTTCAGGTGGCAGTGAGCATTACGCAAGCAGACTATCGCGAAGCGCTTGCATGCGAGCGTGGCAGACTTAAATAGCCTGGTCCCAGCCACGCTCCTTTGCTCTGCCACTCCTAGAAGATGCTGCATGTGCAGCCCAATGTATTCCTATGGCCACACCCGACCTGGATGCACGTGGAGGCCCTGCAGGGGAGGAAATAACACATGCACCAGAACAAAAGTGTGCAGAGCACACTTTTTCATGAGCCTGGCGCTAAATGGAGCTTGTGGTCCTTGCTCTGTGGCCATGACATTTATGTATTTTTTTAATTAACATTCTGGTAATAGGAAACCCCAAAAAGGGAGTAAAAACAACACCTACTGTAAACCTGCTTTGGCATGGAGGGTCCAACGCTGGGGCGGCAGAGATGACACTCCCATCATTGGCACTAGATGACGTCAATGAGAAAGGTCCAGAGGATGACACAGCTGGTGATGATGGTCATGCTTCCTCTGCAGCCTTTGGCATTTCAAGTCCAGTTATGGGTTGCAGGACATTGCCAGACCCTGCTCCTGAAATGTTCATCCATCTGCTACCAGTGTTAACAGATCAAGTGGTTTATCAATCCTGTGGTGCCTAGGGTTCGTGTAGAATGCAACAAAATGTGCACTGTGCCTTCTCGACGTCTGATAGTGGAGTGTATTTAGGCACCTTGAAGTATACTGCAAGCACTGGGAAGGTGTGAAGATCCTGCCGCCATACTTCTAGGATGGAGCTGGCTGCTCTACCCTCTCAATGTCTTCTGGGTCTTCACGGACAGTGACAAGGTCAATATCTTCATTGCTAGAGCGTGCCTCAAATGTTGTGTTGCCATCTCCATAAAATAATCAAAAAGAAAAATGAAAATCAAAAGAAAATAATTTAATGAAAAAGGACTAACAAGTCCATTAAAAGGGAATACAAAAATTAAAAACGAATATAAAACCAAGTACAGCAAATGTTTTGATAGGAAATAGTGTCAATTAAGTACATTTGTTAGACAAACCGTTGCCTGTTTCTACATGACTTTGTCTCCAAAGCAATGAGAAAATGTATGGATTTCTGCAGTATATATGGGAGTCGTGATCTATGTTTCTATGAACCAATCATTTCTCGAATTTCATATGTGCACTTTCCCTTAGGCCAATCCGTTTGCAGATTTTTTGTTCCCATGAATCACGATTTGAATAGAAGAGTCTGTTTGTAATCTTTTCATATTAAGGATTTTTTAATATGTTAAGTGCCAATTTGATTGTTGATTAGATCAGTTGTGGCAAATACTTATTTCCACGAAAGTTTTATGTATGTTCTTCCATATTGAAGTACTCCAATGAATCGGGATTTGAGAATTCAATGTCAAATCTTAGTGTTGCTCTCATTGAGGTTTGAATCATGAAGTTAAGCAAAACAGTGGCCCTCTGTCGTGGCGTGATTCGGTCCAGCGCAGAAGCAGCAAGAACTCCTATCTCCCCTTGGTGGTCTTGGCGCCTGGATTAGATAACACAGGGCACCGTGACCTCCACGGGGAAAGAGGGTTAAGGTCCACAGATTAGATAGGTAGGGGGAAATGGGAAAACCGGGTTAAGTGTTAGGGAGTGGTAGTGGATAGGTAAGGGGGTTCAAGGGAAAGGCATGCTCTTTGGCTCTGTTCTCTGCAAGTCCGTTTCGTTAATTATTAGGCTGAAGTTCTTCCTGTACCTCTGCGATCACATTCTCACACTTGCATTCATCTTTCATGCATGCGTTACCCTTCTTCTGAAAGACCTCGCTCAGTTTTAGCTAGCACTGAACAGTATTCAGTACAAATGCAGGTTCACAGAAATGTTGAATCCAGGCACAATGTGAGGGCACATGGGTTGTACATGAGAAGACACAACAAGGTTCCTTGACCTAGAAATGCGCACCAAGTGAGTGCTCTGGTATGGCCAACAACCACAACATATTTGCATTCAGAGAGTTAAACACATAAATAGAAAAGCACTTAGCTCTGGCTTTCCCTTCTCGCTCTGCTGGCCGCCTGTACAGTCTGCGTGAGCAGCTGGTACTCCGTAATCAGTAAGTTTGCTCCTGATAAAAAAAGTAAACAGTTAGTTTGTTCCTCTCGTAGGCCGTGGGTGCTCCGTTTTACCCAGACTTAAAAATGCGTGCAACGTGCGAGCGAACTACGGCATGCATCTGGGTTAGTATCTGTAGTTTGTAAATGTGTTCCCAAACTCGCGGCTGTCAAACAGTCAACCAGAGCCTTCCTGGAGTTAGTTAACCAAGTAAGTATGCTCCGCAATGTTAAACAAAAGAGTAACACTTATCTTTGGCAACGCAGGGCCAGAGGATGTCTTCCTGGCAGTGTGGGCGGGCCCCGCGTAAGGTTTACACTGGAGCTCTGTAAGGGTGCATCCTCTCGAGCGCGAACAAGTGTTCGGTGGCTGCGCATGCGCGATAGCTATCTCGCGCATGCGCATTGTTTTGGGCGTCGGTTTGGGCGTTGCCTGAGTTGTTTGCAGGCCCTGTGTGCCTGATCCTTCCTTGAATGAAGTCCGGGCTGCTGGGGCTGTAGTTCTTGGCCTTGGGGCTGCTGGGACATGGAGTCTTCTGGGTTCTTGCTCCTTGTAGATGCCCTGTTGCCACACAAAACACATCTACACATGGGGGCATGACATCTACTCAATGAGCCATCCCCAACTGTGCCAGCAACCATTTTGCACTTGTTTCTACGTTTGGCCAGCCTGGCCTGGCCACCCTTAGCGCCATCACTAGCACCAATACCTAGCACCAATACTGGTACCGCCACCGACTTGGTGGTATGGGGACTTACCGGTCTATTGTGACCTATGCTGAACCGGTAAGTCCCCATTTGAAAAGCCATTCCCCATTCCCATTTGAGCCCCCATAGGGCTCAATGGGAAGGGGGAAGGCGTCAATAACGGTACCGCAAATTGCTGTACCGTTATTAACCCCGGTATCCCTTTGCGGGTCCCATACATAACGTCTGGTAAAACCAGGCATTAAGGGAGGGACCCGCAAAGGGTCCTCAGAATAGGGCGCAAAGGGATTACCGGCACCGGTGGCATTACCGGTGCCCGGTATCCCTTACCGCCCAGGTCGAAATGATCCTGAGTGTGTTTTTTCTCTGTTTTAAAAAAATCTTTTCCAAATTAAATCCAATATCAATGTTTTTGTAGTGTTAACATTCTCCTTTCACATAAAATAATGTTATTGGAAGGTTAAGATGCCCTTGTTATTTAATTGGTTGTATACACGTTTTTCTAGCTGCACTCTTCCTCTTCTCACTATCGTCTGAATAATTTGTAACATTATGACTTCTCAATTCACCTAATATCTTTATATCTTTTCTTTTGTTGGTAATTCTTGATCTCAACACTCAGACATAGATATTGTTCATGAATCTAGATCTTACATAGGCATGCCCCTCTTCCTCGTCACAGTACTTTTGCAGATCTTGATATGGGTATTATTTTTGGAAACAAATAAAAGGAGTTCTGTGTTTATAATATGCAAGGTAGATGTTTGCACCAACTCAGTCTTCCTTGTCACAGTCCCTCACTAAACCCTCCTCACTATTCCTCACCACAGTCCCCAAGTACACCCCCTCACTCTTACATGTCACAGTTCCTAACTGCCCACCTCACTCTCCTTCGTCAGAGTCCCCAATTACACAACATTTGCCTTTCTAGTTACAGTCTCCCAATAACCCCACCTGGTTCTTCCTTGTCACATTACATATTACTAATATCTTCTTATCTAGGAGACACAAAAAAGAAGAAATACTTCAAAAACCTGATCTTGTGTAGCTCAAGAATAGATATTGATAACAAATGATATGGTATCAGGTCTGTTATCAGAAAAATATACAAAGTTACATGTGTTGGGGGTCATAGCATAACGAAAACCTTGAAATTCAGTGGAAAACATTAGTTAAGGGACAGTTAAGGTGAATATGTTCAGTGAAACAAATCCATTAAAATTCAGTGAAAAACCTTTAGTTGAGGCAAAACTATGGTGAAACAATGTGATGCTACAAAAGCTTCAAATTCTGAGAAAAACATTTGTGGAAGTGACGTTAAGGTGCCGATTTAATGCAACAAAACCCTTGAAATCCATCAGGTGTTGAAACCTGGCCACCTTAACTTTGATTCCCCCAATGCATGGCCCCTAAGCACACTGATGACATCACAAATTACATCAACAATGATATCACATATGACATCATGAATGGCATCATGATTGACATTACTGGTACAGCACATCACGTGTGCAACAAAGGGAGATGCAACATTTAGTAAGAGAACCATGGTACTATTATACACCAGCGTTACTCTATATTGTTTGAGCATTCGCCATCATGAGAAATTCTAGTACCTTTATAACTCTTCTAAGAACAGTCCCCTATGCAAAGAAGACATTTGAGTACTTCAATTATGACTTTACACCTGTCCACCGAAGAATACAAAATGCATAACATGGGCCAGTTTCTGAAGTCAGTGTATGAGCATTGGATATATATATATTCAATGAAAAAAGTTTGTTAAGGTGACGTTATTGTTAAGTTGCACTAATAAAAACCTTTGAAATTCAGTAACAAAACTTTGTTAAAGGGACGTTATGGTTACAAGTAAAACCGAATTTCAGGGGGTTTTCGGTTTTACTTGTAACCATAACGTACCTTTAACTAAGTTTTTTCACTGAATTTCATAGGTTTTTAGGAGCACAACTTAACCATCACGTCCCTTTAACAACATTTTTCACTGAATTTTATAAGTTTTTATAAGTTACTGAATGTAGATATTGATAGCATGAATTTGATAGGTTTTTAGTAGGATGCCCTTAGTTCATATACATGTAACATAGAACATACTGCACCCCCGTCCCACGCTAGTGATTTTGAGGTCCGCGGACCGTGTGCATGTCCGTGGACGGATGTGGTCAACATCAACACTATCCAAAAACACAGGGGGTATCTTACATTGTTGTATAAGTAATAAAAACTCTGAACATGTTCAAAGAGCAGCATATACATAAATAACATTCAATAATAAATAAGAAGTGCAAACTGTATATGTAAGACATCAACAGTCCAATTACATAGCATATGCAACATAATAGAAAATACCAAAAGAAAATAACATATGCCTACAGCAGAATTACCTCACAGAAACTGCACAGCAAATATCAACAGCACACCTACGCAGCAGTAACAGTAAAACTGAAAAAGAAACGGGTAAGTACACTACATTCATTTCATATATTTATAAACTTTCTGTATTAGGGTACACTGAAAAAAAAAGATATTGTATTTTACACAGAAATGTCTAGTACCTTGGAATGGCTAGAAGAACATTTTCCTCAAGATGAAATGAGTGAAAACAGTGATACTTATGGTAGACACTACACTTCTCTAAATAAACCAATTATTAACCATTACTTTATGTGTACTTAACATATATATATATTTTAACAGACCATACACACAATACAAATAATACAGGAAAAGACACCTTGGAAAATCATCTGCAGCGTGTAGAGCAAACAATTGATCTATTAATGACAAATTTCATTCTTTTAAAAAACTTTGTGGAGGAACATAAAAAGGAAAAAATTAAATATCACTGTCCCACACGTACCTGTACCCCTTCTCCATGTCCCAGCCAACCATCCTCAAAAACTCCCCAGCAAGAAAAAACGTTATGATGAGACTTCAATCCCTTCCTCCCCTACGATCCAACATGTACAAACCCCTAATACCCCTGTATTTGTATCAATTTCTGCTTCCCCCTCTCTTTCATAACTTTTATATTTTTATACAATAATAAAATATTATGTGTGCTGGTACTAAATGCCTCTGTGTCTTGTTTTTTTTAAAAAGGTAGTTAGGGTGTCCACGGACAGCGCGGGTGTCCAGAATGTCTGCAATTCACGAAAATAGGGGTGTCTTAAGGACACTATACCTGTTCGCACTGTCCACAATCAAAATGGAGGTGCCTTTAGGACACATACGATGTCCGCATGTCCGCAATTAACCAAAATGGGGTTGTCCTAATGACAATATACCTGTTTGCACTGTCCACAATCAAAATGGGGGTGTCCGCATGACACTAAATCCATCTGCATGTTCACAACTATTCAAAATAAAGTGTCCTAAGAACAAACCCCTGTTTGCATTGTCCGCAACCAGAATGAATGTGTCCGTAGAACACATAACCCGTCCGGTTGTTCACAAAGTTGTGACACACTTTTAATTTTTACAGGGACCTGGACACTGTCCGTAGAACACCCGCACGCATGCGTATCACACCATTGGGTCCTCCGAACATAGCGCCTGTCCGTAACTGTCCGCCGCACATGTGTTGCACTTTTAATTAGTTTGGGGACATGAGCACTGTCCATAGAACACCCGCACGCATGTGTACACCCGACCCTGTGCATTTGGTGTCCTAAAGACACCCGTCCCATTCACAAACGTGTCCACAACGTCATCATGTGACCATACCTATGCTAAGCGTGGGTCCTTGTTCGCAAAAACAGTCCCGGCCCCAGGACACCCAAAATTTGCTTTTTTGAGCAATACAAGGTATTTTCATGTGAAACTTCACCCTTGCACATGTGTCAGATGAAGTCCCTAGCTATCTACATACTTTTTGGAACTTTTTTAACCCTTTTTTGGTGTTCGAAGTGTTCGCGGACAGCGCGGGTATCCGCAAAGCGTGCCCCAGGACCCCATAATAGGCCACACCCCAGAACTGCTCCTCATTCTGTTTTTTGGAGTTCCAGGATAGACACTGCTGAATTTTATATTCTGCGAATTGCTGCCTTTGCTGTGCCTCCTGATACCATTCAACATGGCAACCATGGCTGCTGCTGCTCCTGTTGGTGCTACTTCTGCCTCAGCACCAACCCCACCACCTCCAACACCACCACCTCCCCAAGGGCCTGCAGAGGGGAACAGGAATGAGGATGCAGAGGAGGATGAAGCGGATAATGAGGATGAGGTAGTGGAAGTCCCTTCTACTAGCACTCACCGTGAATCTTAGGTGTGGAGGTTGTTTGCCACTCTTCATTGAGTACCGAAAACTTGTGCAAACAAGGTGCGCTGCACTCAGTGCCAGTTGGTGCTGAGTCATGGCAAACCGGGTTTGTACAGCTACGGTACTACCATGAAGCGACACCAAATGTCCTTCCACGGTGGGGCTATTCGTAAGGTTGTACCTTGCGATTAACGTAGTAGGTTGAGTTCCCCTGCAGCATGCTCCGTTTCCGCTCCTGCCACCACAAGAGACACTCCTGTGGGGCAGCGCATCCCTCCAGCTGCCTCACAGGCCATAAGTGATGCTGTTGACCCTTACCTTTGGAGGGTCACAGTATTGCGTATGTACTGCGACACAGTACTCTGCAGGGGGAGACCCTTCGAAGTCCTTTAGAGGCTGCGGTCCCGGATAATGAGAAGGACTGCCCATTACCTGAATAAGGCCCACTCTACATCTTACTCTCTCCATCTGCACTTTCTCCTCCCCATGGTTGGTGCCCCTTCTTTGCCCTCCCTTCCCTTCATTTCCTTATGTGTCATGTTTGAAGAACTGAAAAAAATACAAAACAACAAAAACCAAAGAAAAAAGGCTCTTTTCAGAGCCACCTTTCACAGTTCAGAAATAGAAGTGTCAATGAAATGCTGCAGTGCCCTGTGCCTTTTCAGAAGTCCACAGACAGTTTGCGGACATCTAACATTTTTGAGGTGGTGCCCTATCAGAACCATTGCACTTTTTTCTGGGAGGAAGTGGTGGCTCTGAAAAGAGCCTTTTTGTGGTGTTTCTTTGTGTTTCAAAAACTTGAAATGTTCAACACCTACTGCAAAATGGATTGCTATAATTCCAAAAAGGTTCACAATGCATTTTGTATATTTCGCAGAAAAATCTGATTGCCAGCATAAGTAAGATGTACTCCATCTCTGAGAAAAATATGTGTGCTACGAAACATAATATTTTAATTGTGAAAAGAGAACATGCCAACATCTCTCAAAAATGCACAAACAGCCTTGTTAACATTGCACCTCGCTTTCTCCATTTGTGGACCAAATGAAGAAGAACGCAGCCACATTTGTGCAATACGAGAAAAAATTACTCGGTAGTTTGGAAACGTCCATGACTTTCTCAAGTCCCTCTTTCATTGCAAATTGCAAAGAGATACCAGAGACATGTCCTAAACTGTTCCCTCCACAATGAATAATAATAATGTCTGGATGACGCACTGTCACCAAAGTAGCGCAAAGAAGTACCAAATCCAGCCACTTCATTCCACGCACTCCATACCAGTGCACTTCCACATGAGGGAATCTAAAATGTGAAGCCACTCCACAGCGATCTGCATGCACCTCCAACCAATTTATCCATGATTCTCCAAAACCCAGACAATCTGTCTTCTGAAAGACACAGCCATAGCTATCTAATCTCCTCTCAGGAAAAATACTTTCTGAGAAAGTCTCTCCTTACACATCACACTCAGTAAACCTTGTTGACCAATTCCTTGCTCTGCTAAGTTTCAGTTGCATGCCTCTCAACTTCAAAAGCCCCATATCTAATACACGCTGTCCGCGGACAACCGCGGTGTCCGCGGACAAATCGTAAATTCTGAGATTGCGGAATGAACATTTTAATTGTGTGTCCCATTTGCCCTTCGAGATTGGCTCTGAAAAGAGCCTTTTTTGTTTTTTTAAAGATGCTTCAATAACCCGTTTTTTTTTTTCTTTTTTTTGTTTTTTTTCCCCTTATTTTCCTCCAAATATCTTCACATTAGGTTCTCCAAAGCAATCCTTATGTTCCAAAACAGCATGGCATTTCCCATAAAAGGTAAAGACATGCCATCTTCTTTAAAGTAAACAACATTACCAGAATCAATGTTGTCATTATTGCAAAACAACATGCCAGCTCAAATCATAAAAGCAAACATGCCTTGGTTAATTAAACACCAAGCAACATTTTGTTGAGGACAAAAAACAGAACTATTGTACCAAAGCAGAAAAAATAACCCTGGCATTAGGAAGTACTTTCATGCCTGCCTGAACCAAGTTTTCCAGATCTTGCAACAAAGTAGGGACACTGACATAGCCCAAATGCAAAGCACCACAGTGCAGGACAACTACATGTGGACTATTAAACCTAGCCATATCGTGACAAACTTCTAGCATTGCCTGTAAATTAAAACCAGGCACATTGCACTACACCACCTCCACTCCTTTTATGTTAAAATTTTTAACCAAATTCCGAGATTTAGCATACTGCTCCAAACCATTCACAAACACATCTCCAACCACAACACCCTGACTTTCTCCACCTCTGCTATCTTCACTACACACAAGCTCTCTCAATACAAAGCAGAACCTCAACACCTGATTGGCTAATCCCCAAAATACACTCCCATTTAATGCTCAGAAGCCCCGGATGGGGCACGCTTTGTCCGCGAACACCTGCGGTGTCCATGGAGCGGGTAACACTGGGGCAGCCCTTCTACCCTTTCCACTTCCCTCTCTGTACCATTCCCTCATTGGCTACTGTTAAGCAGTCACACAACCATCCACCAATCACATCCAAGAACTCTACATCTAACTCCATTATCACAGTTCAACACTTTAGATGTACTGTTGATCACTCTGAATACAATTGTGCTTTGATTGCAAAGCACCTAATGCAAAAACTACTATAAAAATCTCCAAGATTTCTACTTGCAGATGCATGCACATCCACATGCATGAACACAAACTACAGGTATGAATATTTTCTGCACAGTACATGGACAGCTCTTCTATAAATGCATACAAACACGGTAAATGCCACTTACCCTGAATAACCTGTACACCAAGCTTACTGTCATTTCTCCCATCTGCTGTTATAAAGTGTCACTTGCAAAGCTGTCTGCTCTCCATTTTTTTATTTACCCATATTACTAACTTCTAATGTGCAAACTGTTATTTTCTTCATTCATTCTGTAATTTATGTGACCACTGCCACCTATGTATCCAAATTTCAACCATAATAGCATTTAATGCATTATAGTGCATAGGATGTACTTACAATTTCCTTTCTATACCTTCTGCATATTTAACATACAATCTATAATTTGAACTTAGTTTAGACATTATTACAATAGTAATCAGAAATAACACACACAGCTGTCTAACAAAGTGTAATTTCATGTTAAAAGATGGAAGAAATAACAGTATAATTGTGGGAGAAGGCTTTGTTGTGTGTTATAAAGTGACACACAGCCAGGATGAGTACATGAATCTTTATTCATGCACATACATAGCCCATATAATTTGAAAGGCTCACAGCTGAAACAACACCACTGCCTCTATAACTGTTGTTCCAATCTAGACAGCTCTCTCATTCCAGCTGGTTGCCCATTCTGTTCTAGAATTTACAACAGCATTCAACTATACACAGGGGAAGTCATGTCTATCACATCACATACAACTATGAACAAACAGTGTAGTAAACCAAGACATACAACATCTCCCCCATTCCTTCAGTCTGCAACGCAGGCACCAGACCCTTCATTGCAACCCTTACTTTATTTCAGACTCTCCCATATCCAAGCACCACAGGATTACCCAGTAGTTTGCTAAACACCTGCAGTCTGGTAAACTTGCTTTGTCTTTTTGCCACTTCTCCAGGTTTTCGTATTTGAACCTTCTCCCCTACACCTATCCTGGAGAGTAATAAGCTGCTAAGCCCATCAAATCCTTCTGCTTTATTTCCCACACCTTCACAAATGCATAAATTGCATGCTTTTCCCCACAGTTCCTGCCATTTACCCTGTATACATGGCAAGAAAATCATACAGTTATTTCTCCTATCTCCTAACATCCAATAACATTGCCTTAAAAAGCCAAGTGTGCTCTGTGTGCTTACTAATGTAATCATTTCTAAAGCACATTCAATTGACAGTAAAATATATAGAATGCACATAGGCAAAGAAAAGTGCATCTACATGCTATGCACAGTTATCAGAAAACACTACTACTATATAACCAAATGAATTCATGTCTTCATTAACAACAGTGCTATTAACACACATATTTACTAACTTCTTTCTTTCAAAATTGTAGTGAAGACCACTCTCCTGAAAAGCAGCAGCGTCTGAAGTACGAACCAGAACTCAGAAGAAACCTGCTCTTTCCATCCAAAAAAGTAAGTGCAATACTGCCACAATGTTCTAACTGTTACTCAAACACTGTAGAATTCTAGTATTGTAGAACAAACAATTGTATGAACCCTGCAGCATTAGATTCAGTATTACTGTTTGCCCTCAGCAGCTGCATATTTTGTATTGTCATCTGAACACCAGTATAGTAACACACAAAATAAGAATAGCCTTCCCAACCTGAAGTAGCACCCCATTGCACAATCAGACACCTCTACATACATCCTTACCATCATACTCAGACACTCATGCACAAAGCACACATACACTGCAAAACATCCCAACCCACACTTTCTGTTTTTCTCCAACAGACCCCAAAGAATGCCTACTAGAAAGCAACTCCATAGAAAGCAACACAGAAGTAGAAAAATAAAAATAAAAATGTCCAAAATAAGCATGCACCTTTAAGAGAATTTGTACAAAATGTTCACAAAAACAGCTAATACAGTCACTAAGCAAAACTAAACCAGCTTCCAGAACAGAAACTTTGCCTCCTCTTTCAAAATGTAAAGCAAAACAGCAAGTGATTAACAAGACTGCAGCTACCACTAGTGCTAACACTGCACCTATAAATCTCGATGTAGCCACAAGTAAGCATACCAAAACCATTATTTTACGATAAATGTTCCGCCACAGAGTCTTTCAGAACCTTATAAAAACAGGATAGAAATCACACACAACCCTTAAAACCTACCATAGAAATTAAATCCTAGAAGCTCTCATAGACAGTGCAATCCTTCTCAAAAGGAAATTATTTATTTTAGTTTTAAACAGAATGAAATCACTAACAAAACTTAGTACTAAACTACAAAAAATACTTCTCAATAAATGGAATATCAACAAAGATAGCTTCGCAAACATCTGTGGAGGTGAATGGAGTCACATCACAAGCACAGAACCATATTTCAATGAAGAAGCATACAAACAAAAGCAAATAAACCCAATTGCCATACATAGCAGTTGACAAGGGTGTTAAAAACTTAAGTATACTATTACGGAACAAGAAACGCTGCTCACAAAAATATCCTCAGAAAACTTAATATCAACTCTCCATTCCACTGTACCAATACGTCCAGTCTACAAATGGCTGTGCACATCAATGTGTAACATAGCGTAAAAATCTTTCAGATCTTTACGCCAGTTCCTCAATCAGTATGTGAAAGGCAAAGACAAATTCAAAATGAAACTACTACAAAGTATGGACTCCTGTCCAGTGCGCAAAGACACAGGACTACAAGGACATTCATTAGGCTGCATTTCTGGACCTATTTGCAAAAGCACCTTCCACCATATCAAAACGATATCAACACACCATTCGGCTATAAGAAATCTGGTTCATAAAACTGTACTATGTCAAACGTTGTGCTTTAGCACTAGTCAATTTAAATATCTATCTTCTACATGGTACAGCCAAAGAACTACTCGAAGAAATAGAGCATATCCAGGGAAGATATTTTGAAAGTGAAAGCCACTTACAAAATGCAATAGCTTTACAACAGACTAGCAACAACTTTACAGATGGCAACCTTCTACTACACACATACAAAAAACAAATACTAAAGTTTAAAAGTACATCTGCTGAAGTACCAAACCATGTATGTGTGTGTTGCCGCAGGACTTTTTATAAAAATAGCACAAAAACTGTAGACATAACGTACAAAATAGAAGACAATGAAGATTCCTTGTGGTTCCAATTAGATCTCTATCTTATAGCAGAAAACAAATATGAAATTACTGACCCCTTAATACTTTGCAGTTACTGCACTGCAAAACCTGTAAACAACCAAACACCTTCACGTGCTATCACAAATAACTTGGAATTATTCCCACTACCAAAACCCCTGCAACAACTTATATGAGAGCATCATAATTCAAACAGTGCTCCCATTTCAAGAAATAATATGCATTCAACCAAAAACAGCAAAACTACCTCCCTCAGAATTAGTGAAAGGCATTCATGGCAAAGTAGTTTATTTGCCATTAGATCTCAAAGAAAATGTACTCACTCTGGGAGTGCAACGTCCAATAGATCAATCATTAATTATCTTAGTAAATGGCATACCTAAAAAAGACAGGCAAAATGGCAACAACTCGTGGACTTACATAAAGTTAGACAAGCCCTGCAATATCTAAAAGACAACAATGAATACTACAAACACATAAATATTGAAAAAAACCTTAGGGAAACCACTGAAATAATTGATGACTCACCAGAAGCCAGTCAATTTCAACTTCTAGATCCTGCTACAGAATCCAATAGTTTAGACCATTATACAATTCACCCATTGTACTCTAAAGACACCATAGATGATGCACTGGAAACGTACCAAATGCGACAAGCCAAAGGATCTCCAATCAGCAAATTAGATTACTGATTGAGGAACTGGCGTAAATTAGATAAAAAAGTATATAAGCATGTGCCTTTCCTCTACTCTTTCCTAATGGAAAAGGAGGAATGTACAATGATAGAACCACAAAAATAACAGCATCAGAATACCGCTCTTTACCATTGTATTCTGAAGACCCCAGATTCAGACAAAACGTGGAATACATATTCCACCTTCTCTTTGAAAGTGAACTAGCAACTCTATGCTACGGAATTGCACACACATTGAAATCAGGTACCCATTTTCAAAATATCTCAGCTATGCAATTACTACAAAACGTGCAAGAAAAAGATGAGGTTTTACAGTCAAGCATTACAAATCTTTTAGCAAACATGCGTGATACAAACAAATACTGGTTCCGACGTCATGGAGATTTACGCTGTATGATAAGAAACCTTGGGCCACCCACTTGGTTTGTGACATTAAGTTGTGCAGAATATGCATGGGAAGATTTACACAATTTCCTACGCATAGCAAACAAAAACAAAACAGATATAGATATAAAAACACCAGGAGAACTCTGCTCTCTAGATCTTGTAACTGTATCAAGATATTTCCATCATTGCTTCATTGCTGTGCTACACTTCATTTGTAATAAAACTGTTCCTCCCCTAGGAGAAGTGCAACACCTCTTTTGGAGAAAAGAATAGCAAGCCAGAGGAGCACACCACATCCACATGCTTTTGTGGATTAAAGATGCTGCTAAATTTGGTCAGGACAGTGATGCCACTGTTTTGCAGTTCATCCAAAAATATGTCACTTTATGAAATCCATTCACAAACAACACATAGTGACCTTCATGCACAAATTTCACAATTTCAAAGACAAAAATGTGAGAAGTATTGTCGTCGCAAATATAAAAACAAAGGGAAATACTACATCAAATGCCGCTTTAGTTTCCCTAGACCAGTTACAGAAACAGGTCAAGTAAACAACTTCATGTATCCAGTTAGACATAGTGTCAACGGTAAATCACCTAAGAACAAATATTACATAAAAGGAACAGAAGGATCAAAATACATCAATGTTTACAGTGCAATCATTGCCTCCTATGAAATGCAAATATAGATGTGCAGTACATTACCGACAATTCCACTGCAGTTACACGATATGTCTCAGTCTACTTAACCAAACCTGAAAAAACAGAGCTTCAAGACCTGTGGGATGACAGATCATCTGACAAAACACTATCACAGAGATTGTACAGTTTAGGCATGAAACTGCTCTCCCACAGAGAATGTGGCTTCTGTGAAGCTGCAGACCGTTGAACCGGTACTGCCTTGTATGGAAAATCTGAAAACATAGTATGGCTAAGTCTTGGTCCTGCTAAATCTAGAAAAAAAGTTCTCAAATCTTATGAAGACATAGAAACAATAGCCAAAAATGATCCCAACAGCCAAGACATTTTGAAAAACAATTTACTGGACACATACTACCCAATCAGGAGTAACCTATACCACATAGCCCAAAAGTTCTTCAAAATAATATTAAACCAGATGAAAAGAAAGATAGATACAGAGTGGAAAATTGTGAAGGCAGCTTAGTGAAACTTACCAAACGAAGCTTAATCAATCATATCAAATTGTCATTATAAACTCCCCAACTTAAAGAACTGTATTACATGTCCCTGCTACAACTTTTTAAACCATGGAGAAAAGAAGAAGAGTTACTGGATACATATGACTCCTATGAAGATGCTTTCAAAGCAAATGAAAGTACTATAACAGACACAAACTTTACACAGTACAAAACAATGTTGCACAATGAACAGCAACAAGAAGAAGCACTCCAGGTGCAACTAGATGTGCACACTCCTGACAGTAGTCAACCTTCTGTAACAGGAAGCCAAGAACCACTTGGACAGCCACTAAAAGCAAATGAGGCAGAATTAGCCATGACAGAAGTAGCAAACACCATGGGGGTAATTCATAGAATTTAGCGCACAAGTGGCGCACGCTGTTGGCGTTTAGTGTGCACGTGCGATAGTCTGCGCCAGCCGCATGCGCTAAAATCCATTTCGGCGCACAGCGTATTCATGGATTTTAGCCACCAAAAGCAGCCGCGGCGCAGAGTGGCGCAGCGACCCTGCAGCAGCGCCAGAAACACCCCCAAGAACGCTCCTCGCGCAAGGAAAAGCCATCAAAATCCCCAATCCAGCGCAAAGGGCTGCGCTAACCCTGGACCAGTATACTGGGCCGCCACACAGCACACGGCAAGAGGGGAACGTGTATTACTGGGGTTCGCAGGAAGTTTCACCCACAATTTCAGCAGGGTACGTGTATTTCTGGGGTGCGGGGAAGTTTAACACGCAATTTCAGCAGGGTACGTGTATTTCTGGGGTGCGGGGAAGTTTAACACGCGATTTCAGCAGGGCACGTGTATTTCTGGGGTGCGCGGGAAGTTCCACACACAATTTCAGCAGGGTACGTGTATTTCTGGGGTGTGGGGAAGTTTAACACGCGATTTCAGCAGGGTACATGTATTACTGGGGTGCGCGGGAAGTTCCACACGCAATTTCAGCAGGGTACGTGTACTTCTGGGGTGCGGGGAAGTTCCACACGCAATTTCAGCAGGGTACGTGTATTACTGGGGTGCGGGGAAGTTTAACACGCGATTTCAGCAGGGTACATGTATTACTGGGGTGCGCGGGAAGTTCCACATGCGATTTCAGCAGGGTACGTGTATTTCTGGGGTGCTGGGAAGTTCCACACACGATTTCAGCAGGGTACGTGTATTACTGGGGTGCGGGGAAGTTTAACACGCAAGTTCAGCAGGGTACGTGTATTTCTGGGGTGCGTGGGAAGTTCCATACGCAATTTCGGCAAGGTATGTGTATTTCTGGGGTGCAGGGAAGTTTAACATGCGATTTCAGGATGGTACGTATATTTCTGGGGTGCGGGGAAGTTCCACACGTGATTTCAGCAGGGTACGTGTATTTCTGGGGTGCGGGGAAGTTTAACATGCAATTTCAGCAGGGTACGTGTATTTCTGGGGTGCGCGGGAAGTTCCACACGCGATTTCAGCATGGTACATGTATTTCTGGGGTGCGGGGAAGTTTAACACGCAATTTCAGCAGGGTACATGTATTACTCGGGTGCAGGGAAGTTCCACACGTGATTTCAGCAGGGTACGTGTATTTCTGGGGTGCAGGGAAGTTTAACACGCGATTTCAGCAGGGTACGTGTATTACTGGGGTGCGCGGGAAGTTCCACACGCGATTTGAGCAGGGTACGTGTATTTCTGGGGTGTGGGGAAGTTTAAAACGCGATTTCAGCAAGGTACATGTATTACTGGGGTGCGCGGGAAGTTCCACACGCGATAGGCCCTGTGCCAGTGGGGTACGTGTATTTCGGGGGTGCAGGGGATTCCTACATGTGAATTGGCAGTGTGGGTCCTCCCAGGTGATCCCTCTACACCCTCCACGGCCCCTGCAGGCAGACCACATCACAGGGGATTACCCTGCACCCCTGGTCATGTCCCCAAGCCAAGCCACATGTCACCTTGCACTAGTGATCACTAACGCATTACCCCCTTGCACCCCCACCCCCCAGCTGTGCAGGGTACCTGCCTTCAGGCCCCCAATCATGTCCCCCAGCACCTCCACCCCCCAGCAGTCAGGGGCACCTGCCAGCAGGCCCCCACTCATGTGCCACTCATGTCCCCTTGTACCCCCACCCCCCAGCAGTCAGGGGCACCTGCCAGCAGGCCCCCACTCATGTCCCCTTGCACTTCCACCCCCCAGTAGTGTGGGGCACCTGCCAGCAGTCCCCCACTCATGTCCCCTTGCACCCCCACCCCCCAGCAGTCAGGGGCACCTGCCAGCAGGCCCCCACTCATGTCCCACTCATGTCCCCTTGCACCCCCACCCCCCAGCAGTCAGGGGCACATGCCAGCAGGCCCCCACTCATGTCCCCTTGCACCCCCACCCCCCAGCAGTGCGGGGCACCTGCCAGCATGCCCCCACTCATGTCCCCTTGCACCCCCAGCAGTGCAGGGTACCTGCCAGCAGGCCCCCACTCATGTCCCACTCATGCCCCCTTGCACCCCCACCCCCCAGCACTGAAGGGCACCTGCCAGCAGGCACCCACACATGTCCCCTGCACCCACACCCCCCAGCAGTGCGGGGCACCTGCCAGCAGGCCCCCACACATGTCACCTGCACCCCCACACCCCAGCAGTGCGGGGCACCTGCCAGCAGGCCCCGACACATGTCCCCCAGCCAACACGTCATCACAATCTAGATCCCTGGCCCTTATGGGCAGCCTCCACATGCCAAAGACCCACCCAAGTATTGCATCCACCCACATAGAAATGCCAATTACATGATACAACCCCAATGGCAACTATGTAAATGAACACATGTCCGTTACACACACACAATGGGTGCAAGTGAATGTCAAAACCCATATGATGACCTGCATGAAACCAATGAGATAATACCACAAATGGAAGTATAAAAAAATATATATTAAAGATAACATGAACGTAAATCAAATTAAACACACAACAATGGGAATAACAAAAGAAATGGCCCATGTCTGATAAATTATGAAAATCAAGAAAACATAAGCAAAAGAAATCCCAATAGAAATGGTGTCCAAAGTCACAGTTCAATAAATCAAATCCAAGGGAAAATAAAAACCATTTCTCCATGGTGAACACAAAAAAAATATTAAAAAAGATAAATCCAATGTAGAACTATGTACAATAGAAGAATCCAGGGTCCATGAGCCCAACTTAAGAAATGAAACCTACCAAAAACTACCTAATAAAAAAAACTATATACAAAAATGTGGTCCATTGTCCAAGCGGTCCAAAATAAAGAAAAAACTAAAGGAAACCTAACAGTAACTAACTAACTATTTACAAGGACAGCGGGCAAGTCCAACGGCTCACATGTTGATGACCTGGGCCAGGGCATCATCGAACTCCTTCTCGATGTCCCGGAGGCGGTCCTCTTCCATGGCCCCGAGGGTTCGCAGGGACGATGACATCTGGAACTGCAGGTCCCTGCGAATGGCCTCGAGGCACTCGGCCCGCCTCAGGGCCCTACGCATGGAGTTCTCCGCCCTGACCATCGTGAGCTCTGCCTCTTCCGCCCGCTGCCGCTCCGCATCTATCGCATGGGCCAACCGTTGCCACACGGAAGACACTTCCCGTCCTCCTGCCCTCCGGCCGATGCCTGCCCCTCCGATGTTGATGGCCCCGAGCCATCATTGCTCCCACCTACAGCCTGCTCCTGCTGCTGCTGCTGCTGTCCATGTGCCCTGTCCGAACGTGCCTGCACATCCTCCATCAGCTGGTCTCCAGTTGTGGTGTTCACCCCTGCTGGACCGCCACTCCCGACTGTGGCAGGGATGGGATCTCCACCAATCTGGCTGTGTTGGTCAGGCCAGGTCCACAGGGGGCCCTGGTGGAATCTGGGCTGGAAGACGATGTGGAGAACGACCGGCGCATAGCCTTCACAGAGGAGGAGAGGTCCGCCAGAGTGCGCGTCACATGTAGGAACCCCCCAACCATGGCCCCTCCCAGCAGTGCCACGTCACGACGCTGCTCTTCGTGATGGCGTGCATTCTCCGCCCAGGAAGAACGCACGTCATCACAAATGACACGCGTGAGCAACGCAACACCCACCAGGACGGATCCCATACGGTCGCGGGACCCCTCGTCCGCTGGTAGTGGAGAGGCAGGTGATATGGCACTCTCCCCTACCTGCGGACAGGCCTGGGACAGGGCCTCCCTGCTGGTGCATGATGGTGCAGTCACAGGGTCAAGGACAGCGACATGCACAGGCCCCTCCGCGGTGACCTGTGCTGCCTCCTGACCATGGCCCTGGACTGCACCACTTGCACCAGTGGTACTACCCCCACCAGGCCCCATGTGCAGCTCAGTAGCGGGCTCCTCCTCCTCTGTGGAGACCACCAACCTGGATGTCTCCACACCGTCTTCCGCCATTGGAAGCCCCTGTGGGGGCTCACCCGGCCCTTGCGCCACAGCCGTTGTGGCAGACGCGGCACCAGCCCCCTCGCTCCCGGATGATGGTAATTCCTGGGAGGGTGGATGGGCCATGGTCGCCGCCCGGTGTAGGCATCCCCGCTGCTTGGCTCCACAGTGCCGTCTCCGCCCTCTTCTTCACTTGACGCTGCGTAGAGGGAGACATAGAACACAAGCATCAGGGTACAGCACAAAATACCCTAGACAGGAAGCAATAACACATGATTGGCACTGTCAAATGTCACTTCCATCCTGTCCTTCCACAACACATGGGTCAATGCATGCAACACACATGCAGAAACACTCCAGGCGCCTGCAATCAACATCAACACCCATGTACAAGTGCCCCTGTAAACCAAGATGTTGCCTTCAAAGTCACATGCATCCATGGCGTTTCAAAGTGAAACACACACTTCTCTGGCGCACACACACACACACACACACACACATGTGCACCATACATGTATATGACATCAGCACCCATTCCTCATCCCCCCTCCACGTCCAGGAACAGAGACTGGCATGTTTTCAGGTGTGCATTCTGCATAGAGGTCCCCATGTTGCATGAAAACACATGCACCTACCATGTGCTTCACACATAACTGGTCCCACATGCATGACCATGATGTCCCTGCACACACACATATCCATACATGGCCTATGTCACACATACAGGCAAGTCTCAGACTACCAGCACACTGCAACATGCCCTGTCTCACAAAGCAATGCTTGGCCACTTACCGCTCAACTCCAGACGGGTCTGCCTCCGAAGGATCTGGACGTGGAGCGCTGGGTGTACGCATTCCAGGACCCTCATCTGGATGTTGCTCAGGCTGACCCGGCCCACCTCCACGAGGCACCAGGCCTTGTTTAGGGTCCTGGACCTGAAGTCCTCCCAGCGCTTCTTGACATGATGGAATTCGCGGACTGCCACCCCCTCCGCGTTGATGGCAGTCACGATGTTGGCGCGTCTTGTTCTGAAGAGGGCATCATACTGCCCCAGGACTTGCTCCACCAGGACACCAACTTCGGTGGCAGTGAAGCTGGTGCCCTTCTGCCTCTCTGGCTGGGGGTTGCCAGTGGTGCCAAATGGTGTAGTGCCCGACATGGCAACCCCAGAGGCAGGTGTGGGTGGGGCAACTGGGTCCTGGGGCTGGGCAGTGGAGCGATGGTATCCCAGTCGGGAGTCTTCAGTTCCAGCAGGGGTGGTCACAGCAACTGCACCCCTGGCTGATGTGCAGGCAGCAAATAGCAGGGCACGTGGGCAGCAGGCAGTCAGGCAGCAGCAGATGGCAGGTGGGAGCATGCTTGGGGCTCTGGGGGGCAGTGATTTGGCCTTTTGGGCAGGAGCGTGGTCTTCCATGTGGGCAGGCGTTTCCCTCAGCACGGGTTAAAGGTGAGCACGGGCAGCAGTTCGCTGTATGTGCCTTTCGTGGAGACCGACGTGTGTTGCTGCTTCCTGTTGTTTCGCGCGCCATCACAACTTCACAGCTATCAAGGACGTATCTCTTCTTTTGGTGGGGGTATTGGCTACGTGTGTTTTTTGCATCGCGCTAGTCATACGGTGAGTCGCACACGCTATTTTTCCCACTGTGGGTGCCCCTGTGTATCGCACCCATTTTCGAGGTCATAATAGCCTGCGTGTCCCACGCGTACGCGTTATTCATCTTACTGGGTGCCAACGCGTACTGCGGGAGGTTGATTCCACGCACGTAGGCTGCAGGGTTGCGTGCACAGTTTTACTGCAGTTTTGGGGTGCCTGAGCGTTGCGTGACCCGTCACTACATCACTGGGGTCACATACAGCCTTGCAGGTACTGGGGGGCTGTTAACATCTTGCTTCCCACCCCCTTCACCCCAATTGCCCAGGTCAATTGTGGTGTACACCTCCCATTGGCACTACTCCATCTGTGCCGGCTCTACTCCATCTGTGCCGGCACTACTACATCTGTGCCATGGTTGGGAGGCCACCAAAGGGGAGGGGTGCCTCAGCTGGGTGTACTCCTCGTGGCGGGCGTGGTCGGGGACGTGGCCGTGGTGACCAGGGAGTAGGGGGACTCCAGGGTGTCCAGGGCGGCCACAGAGGGGGAAGAGGCATGGGTGCGCCACTTGAGCACAATGTTGTGCCATATGTTGGTGCAGTCATGCCACCACCCCCTGTGGTTCCAGAGATGCAGCTTCTGTATCTGGCACTGGCGCCCGTGTGACCCGGCAGTCCATTCCATTGAATGCCACGGGCCCAACGGTAGTGGTAGCTGCAGGTGCAGCTTTGGACACCGCCACCCAGGCTCAGGGTCTGCCAGCGCAGGCTGCGTTGGCACTTGAGGAGCCCTTGGAAGATTTCCAACAGGCCAGGAGGGAAACCATAGGGGAACGCAGGGCTGCTCTGACCAAGACACGTGTCCCTGGGGCAGTTATGTCATCTGCTGCCCCGAGCAGCTGGGTGTTGGCAAGTGCAGGGGCAGATGCACCAAACAACAACCCCGGTTGTGAGTCTGCCAACCAGGCCCGTTGCGGTCAAAGACCCTGCCACAGCGGATGTTGCTGCGCAGGGTCTATTAGAGGGCACCCAGCTGCCACTGAAACAAGTCAGGCCTTTGGTCGTCACTCCACCTGCCACTCCCTTGGCTCAATCCACCGAACCCACTGGCCATACTGGTCAGGGTGGCATTAGCCAGCCTGGGTCTGCGCCACAGTCCAAGAGGAGGAAGGTTGCACCTGCAGCACAGGCTGGGACCCCAGACACAGCCACGACCTCCTGCACGTCGAGGAAGAAGCCTTTCTGCAAGCAGGAAATGGACTTCCTCGTGAACTACGTGCGGGGCCACAGCCGTGACATGGTAGTGGGTGCAAATAGTCAGACTACAGCTTCCCACCGTGAACCCGACTGGAAGCAAGTTGCGGAACATGTCAGTTCATTTGGCCATGAAGTGCGCACGGTGCAAGAGTGCAAAAAGCATTGGAATCACCTCAAACGCAGCGCTAAGGATAAGCGTGCCTCAAATTACAACTTGACTCTGGTGACTGGCGGTGGGCCTGCACCAGAGGAGGAAGAGCTCACTCCGCATGAGTCACTCATTGCGGAGTTCATACCATCTGAATCGGTCGAAGGAGTGGGAGAGATGCTGGACTTTGATGCCCAGTCCAGTGAGTGTTGATGCGTGTTTTTTGAGGACGTGTGTGTTTTACTTGTGGGATGTGTTGTGCATGATTGCCACTAGATATGACGTGTACATGGTTCTGATGTGCAAGTAATGCAATGCTTCCATGATGCATGTCTGCTGTGCTGGATGGTGGACATGTGGAGCAGACGGGGAGTGTCCCCATCACCACTATTGCACCCTACTCACATGCTGGTTACCAGTATACCCCTCCGGGCCATGTTCCAGCTCACTGGCCCTTCTGCATGTAGCTTGGGGTGACCTTCCTCTCAGCCCAGGCACAATGTCATAGCATGACTGACGTGCATGTGTCCTCTGCCTGCATGTGGGTACTCCATGTAGGCATGCTCCCTTGCCCTTCCTACGCCACTCTGCACCCCAGTTCCACCTTTGCACTGGTCTGCTTCAATCTTGCCATTGCGTACTTTCCTGTTCATGCGTCCTGTGTACATGCTAACTTCCAGCGGATAATCTGCCAGACATATGCTGTGTGGTACAGGCTTAGAACTTGATGCAGGGTATCTCACTTGTACTGTGCAGAGGTCAGATGCCCCGCAGGGACATGAGTGCCCATTCATGCTCCATGTGCATTGCACGCATGCCCCTATGTGTCCTTGACTGGATGATCACTGTAATACAAGTCCTGGGTGACATACATTGCATGGCATCTCATCAGCCTTCCCATGTCAACTGTGGCCCAGTACTGTGTTGCACACATGTTTAGGGTCTGACAATCTGTGTGGGTCACAGGCCTCAGCCTGTTTAATGGCCAATGACTCTGTCCGACTGTTGTAGTGTCTTCTTCACATGTGGGCGGCCTCCAGAGGTTTCATCATGTGTCCTGCTTACTGTTCCATCATCATTTGCAGTGTTGTTACTTGAATCACATTAGGATGTTGATGCCAGTCAACACTGCCTGTCAATACACAGGTCTATGGTCAGCCTTTTGATACCATGCTAGGCATCCCTGCATTTGCACTTGGGTGGAGGGGTGCTTTGCTTGTAGAAATGCTACCCATTGAATGCACATTGCACATGATGCCTGAAGTTGACCTTGCACTGCCTTGACATTTCCTGACACACACCATGAATTCCTTGTACATGTAGGTAGTGAGTGACATACACATTTGCTGCACTGTATAGACCCACTTCCATGCAATCTGCCACCTTTCAACAGGTCTGATCACAGAAGCAATTCAAAGTTGACCCAGCATGCATGCCAGGTTCTATTCTGTGTGTCACATGTCTGCCTGATGTGTTTGTTGTCGGTGTGTGTGTGTGTGTTGTGTGCTTCTGACATGTTTAGTGACCTTTTTTCTCTATATTTTTCAGATGATGACACAATGGAGCCGGAGGATGGTCTTGTCATGCCAGACACAGGGTTGTTACCATTACATCAACCCGGCACAAGTGGGGGTCGTGGGGTGGTAGGCCACGAAAACCCCCAAGTGCTACAGTCCATCTTGTCTCTGGCTGCCTATGAGTCCAGCCCTGATGACGACTCTGACGTCCATGTCAAGTTGGATGAGCATCATGTCCATGTGTCAGGGGTGAGTGATTCTGATGTGGACACTCCTCTGTCCTCGACACCTGCACTGAGGGGTCAGACAGTCTTGGTACCTCCGCCCGTGGTGGATCAGGACGCAGGGTCACCCTCCACACCAGTCACTGATGTGCCTGGGACATCACGTCGATGGGGGCATGTAGTCGTGCAGCCGCAGGCGGTGCCAACACAGCGAGGACACCCGGTCCTTGGGTCCCGCAGGGGTCAAGCCCAGCAACGCGGTAGCCGTGCGCAACCGCAGTATACTGAGTGGGAGCAAGACATGACTGCCAATTCTGAACGGCAGGGGGCAGCAATGGAAAACATCTCTGAGAGCATGGAGCGTGTGGCCCGATCTGTGCTACCCCCTGCTAGGCAGGTGCTTCTCCAGCAGCAGGCGGCACGGTGCACGGCCCACTTGCTCAGCTGGGCATGGCGGCCTCAGACAGGGCACGCCAGGCTGAAATGTCGTCTCTGCATAAAGCAATTGCTGATCACGCAGAGGTGCACATGGAGGCCCTGAGGGAGGAGTATGCTTCCCTCAAATCCACTCTGGGTGTCCTTCTGATGTCCCAGAGGCAGCGGGCAGAGGAGAGGTTTGCACAGCTTGAGCGTACCATCTCGGCTGAGCTACAGGCTTGCCAGGAGGTGCAGCGGTTGTCCAGCCAGGCCTTGCAGGAGGAACTCAGTGTTACACGTGCTACCTTGCAAGAGGAAGCATGTGTATCACATGAGGTTCTGCATGCAGACCTACGTCACATCGCCACACAGAACCAGGCTCACCCGTCCGGCAGACTTGCTGCCGTCAAGGGGCAAGCTGCGGCTAGGCGTGGCCAGGCTACTGTGCCATGTCCTCCTTTCCAGGATGAGCGAGACTCGGACGACCATCTATCTCCCACATAGGTCGGGCGGTGCAGGCGTTGAGCCGATGGAGGTTTTTTTTTTGGCTCAGCATCATCGCATGTGGGTGTTGAGCAGCACTCTGTACCTCCCCCCTCCTGGGTGCCTCCCCCCCGGGTCGTATGTGGCCATTTTTGATTTTTCTTTTAGTTTAGTTAGTTAAGTTTCTGTTTGATAGTTAGTTTAATTAGGTAATGTAGGTTTTTCATAGTTAGTGTAATTAGTTAATATAGTTTAAAATTGCTTGTCTATTGTGCTTTCATTTTACGGTGCAGTGCTTTGTGGCTTTTGAAAGCATCCACTGTCTGTTCCAGCTGGGCCCTTCAGGCTTGTCTTGTGTATGTGTTTGCTGCTTGGGGTCCTTGACTCACATATGCCACTCCTGCTTCCCTTATCCATGGGCTCGCAAGGATAGTTCGGTGTAACAGCCTATTACACAAGGGCTTTGGACTGTCATATCTGTGGCATGTCTGGTGCTGTGTAACTAGTGTTAACACCCCTAGTGGGGATGATTACGGTGTTATTGACCACTGTTCTGCTTTTGCTAGATGGGGTGTTTCATGAATAATGTGTACATTCATTGCTATGCATTGTGTAGTATGTTTCTTATCTTGGGGATAAGATAAGATGGGGAGCAGGTGCAAGTGAATCTAGGTCACCTGGCCTAAGCCCCGCACACCTTGTGCCTTCCTGTTTGCCACTCTATTTCACCACTTAGCAAGCCCGCCCACCTTGTGCCTTCCTGCCTGCCGCTCTTTTTCACCACTTAGCAAGCCTCGGCCACCTGGTGCCTTCCTGTTTGCAGCTCTTTTTCCCTACTTAAGGAGCCCTCCAGCCTCTTTTCCTTTGCAGATGGGGAGCAGGTGCAAGTGGATCTAGGTCACCTGGCCTAAGCCCGCCCACCTGGTGCCTTCCTGTTTGCCGCTCTTTTTCACCACTTAGCAAGCACCACCCACCTTCTTAGCCCTGCTCTTCCTTCCTGCTCCTAACTATTAGATCAAGGGCGTGTCTCGCCTGGGCGTCCTAAGCGAAGGGCAGACGAAGAAAAGGGGAATTCCTGTTTGGACCTGTTCAGACCAGGAGGACCCAGGGCCCGACCCCCTGCTCAGACAGCAGGTAGGCATGCACCAACATATGTTACTCCCTCTGGTCCCCCCGTGATGTTCCCTTGTGCCCCCCATTCTCGCACACAGGTGTTGCCTGTTTTGCTTGATTCTTCTACCCTGCTCCCCCCTCACCCCACTCAAGCCTATTTCTGCAGGAGTCTGTTCTGATACATTCTGGTTTCACCATCACCGTCTTGTGGACAATGCTGGATTTGACTTTTATGGACTTCATTCATTCATGGTGCATCACCCTTTCTCAACTCTCATGCTGAACTTCTTTTGCATCTTGTACTCATGGTGGCCCTGAATCATGCTGTTCCCATCTTCATCTTGTATCCTGGCTTGCAACATTATGTGTTACTACTGACTTCTGCAATTGTATTCACTCTCCCCTCTTGCTTCTCCACTCTTTTGACTGCTAACTCTCTGTTCTCTCCTCCTTTCCCTTCTCCCTTTTCCTATCTCCTCCTCTTACTTTCTTCTATGCACTTACTCTATCAGAATTGTCCCTGGACCTAGTATGATAGCAACCTCGTCTGTCTCCTCCTCCCTCCCCTTACTGTTTTTACCCCCCCCCCCAGCCCCCCTCCAGCACTATCTGAAATGTCGTCAGGCCTAATATGATAGTCGCTTGTTTTGTTCCTCCCCTACATTTCTGCACCCCTCTCCCTCACCTCTTGTTTTTTTTCCGGCTCTACCAGAAATGTCGTCAGGCCTAGTACGGTAGACGCCTGTCTGTTTCCATTTCCTTCCCACTCTCCCCCTCCCCTCCTTATCTTGCACTATCTGAAATGTCGTCAGGCCGAGTACGATAGTTAATTTCACATCCTTACTGTTCATGGCCTGTAAGAATGTCATTTATTTTTCCTTTGTTCCCTCCCTTGCCTTGAAGCGCTTTGAAACACATTGTGTATAGGCGCTATATAAATAAGCTATCATATCATATCATATCATATCATCTTTACTGTACACGTGCTTGTTGCAATTAATGCCGTAGATAGTGTGTTCCCCACTTTGGATGTGAAAGACGGATTGATGGTGTGATTTCTGATGTACGTCTCTGACATGGTCCAGTAATGAGATGCCTGAAGAGACACACACAAATGAATCTAAAGCATTAATCATGTGTTTCATGCCCTTTCTGCAGGGGGATGAGCCTCCAGACCACGTTTGCCAGCAGACATGGCCCATTGGACGTCTGGATTCTGGACACGTTTGGTGGTGCCCACATGCACATGTGTGCGCAAACAGAGGCACAGGGATTGCAGACATACATCCTAGAACTGCTGACGTGTTTCAAGGGACTCCAGGCAAGGTGAGCAGCACAGGGGGGTCACAACACAGCAAAGCTTCCACCAGGCCAGTTGCACATGCATGCTTAGTAGCAGCACTGACGGTGAGCTTGGACGAATATTGGTGTTGAAGTGCACAATAAAGCTCAGATGTGTTGGTAGACTGATGGCTAGTTGATTGTAAGGTTGTCTGGGGCACCTGCAGGGGCAGTGGCACATACCCTCCGGTCCATCATGGACCATTGGGGCACTTGTATCACCCATGTAGCCTTCTGAGACATGGAAAGGAGCAGCTCACAGGGACATACAGCAAGGGACAGACTCGGGTGCAGTGCATTTCATTTCCATGTATATTTTGAAACATGCACTGCCTACCTTGTTTCGGTCATGGTGGAACACAACTTTTTCTGAAGTCATACCTTGCTATATGTGTCTGTCTGCTTACCCAGGGAACATTGCATGTTGTGTGAATCGTAACACATTGGTGTTCCATTTGCCACGCACCCACCGGCGCCTGACTTACTGCATTGACTGTGTATGAACCATCACAGGGGTAATGTTACGTATGGGTATGAAGCATCCACACCAGATTGTCTGTTTGTAGAGTAGTTTGTTGCTATGGGGCATATTTGGTGGAGTGTTTGTGTGTTATGGGCACGCACAGATTATTAACTGTGGCTCTCTTTGCAGCATTGAAGTGCTCCTGTAACCGGAACCTGAGAGTGCGCAGGCAGGAGGCCAGCACTCAAAACCAGAGCTAAGTGTCTTGTTTTTTATTCTTTCAAACTGCTCTGCATAGGCTTGCTGGGGGGTGCACTAATGCATGGATGAATGTGTAATTCAATTTGGTATGTTTTTTTTTTCCCTAATCACCCCGAGTCCTATCCAATTCTCAACCCTGTACCCTCTACCCGGTGTTCCTGCTTCCCGTACCTATCCAAAGAACGCTCCCTAACCCTCTTTCCCCGCTGGGGTTGCGGATGCCTGTGTAAGCCCCAAGCTTTCAGGCGCCAAAACCCTAGAGGGGGTGGTTGGTTCATGCCACTCCTGCGCCTGGACTCTGGAAGGCCCTGACAACGATGTACAAGTTTGTTATGATTGTGTATGCGTTAATGCAAGTACTACATTTTAGTGCATTCCCTACTTTCATGTGTTATTTCTACTCCCCTCTCCTGCCCCTTATTCCAGTTATCCAGTATGCTAACGCCTGTCCTGACTGCATATCCCTGACTCTCCTTCCCCACCAGGGTCTCAGAGGCCTGTGTGAGTTTGACCTTGCAGGCACCCAGGCCACGGTGGGGGTGGTTGGTTCGTGCCACTCCTGCGCCTGTACACGGGAGCTGTGACAGTACACATCTGTTCGTGGTGCATCATTCTATGTTATGTACCACACATGGTTCACATCCGGTTGTGACATTGTTTTTCTGTGCTACCTTGGTTGTTACAGCATTGTGGTAGTACTTGGCCTTTGTGAGGTACTGCTACTTCAAGTCATCTACTGGAGGCTGTTCTGGTTCGTTTTTCTGCCTTGGATTTTGCGTTTTTGCAAATGAAGGTGGACTCTGAGGGTGCAGGCAACTTTTTACACACAAGGTGGGAGATGGTGACGAAGGCGAAGGGTGATCCTGTGGCCAGGTGAAATTGAGGGTTGAAGGCTCCATGACCCAGGTGCAGTTGTTCAGTGTGAGAGAGGGGGGGTGTTTTGTTGTTGATAGTTGCCTTGCCCTGCAGTGTGATGGGAACCCTGACTTTGTAATTGTGGTATCCTATGTACATGATTTGTTCTGCTGATCAATGCCTGTCCATGTGTTGTGTTTACCTTTCAGGTGTGAGCGGATAGTTGTGGTTTGACATGCTGAGGTGTACACATGGTGAATGTTGACATGTGATGTGTAGAGGACACTGATGGTCACTTGATTGCACATGCATATGTTGAGTCCATGTCCTTACTGACCCACACACTCGCACTATGATGCACTACATGTACAACCACCCTTCGATATCCACGTGTACACTTTGTTTGCCTTCTGCTGCCCACTGTGTCCCCGCAGCACATGTTCAGTGACCAATTATGGATCCTGTACATGCCTAATTCGCTTTTTGATGTGGTTTGTCACTTAGATGTGATGCTCAGGGTGTGCTTCACACACAATGGCTGTTCACTGTGCTGTGCACTGAGCAGTGTGTTGAAGGAGTTGGACACAGCACACAGAAGCTGCAGTGTTGATTTTGCAATGCACAATGTGCATGTAGACAGGCATTCATTGTTATGTTACGGCTACAACTTTTGTAATGCATTTGGGAATGACTTAATTTGGGTGGGAGGTTGTTGGTCAGTCATTTCATCTGATTACATGTCAGGCATCATTGTCTGATGCCAATTTACATTTTTCATATGGCAATGTTGGTACTGTGTTGGTGTATGGCTATTGCTTGCCGTGTCATGTTGTGGTTTGGGAGGGTTTGAGTGACATAACAGTGATGGTCATGGCCTGTTTTGCAGGTGTGTGTGTTTCACACCTTGCATCTCAGGGTCAGCCGCTTCTCGAAGCAACGAGCTGGGGGTAGATCTCTCTCCGCGGCAGGGGCATCCCTCTGGAACAGCCTTCCTGCCTCCCTGAAACTTGAGGAGAACCATCTCCGGTTCCGGAAGCACCTCAAAACCTTCCTCTTTGCTTCTGCTTTCTCTCTCCCTCTCCCTTGCTAATTTCTTCACTGAAACTGCACTGAATCTGCAACTGGGCCACTCTCACCGACCTCGGTCCCTGGCCCAGCAACTCTCCACTTGCACTGCCTCCCTGGCAACCCCTGCACTGCGGGTCTGCCTCTGTATCCCTACAGCTCCCCCTTCCCAGCACTTGTCTGCACTTACCTTTGCACTTGCCACCAGCTGGCCTATTTATTTATTTTTTATTCTACTTACCCTGTACTGCACTCCCCCCTCCCCTTCCCCTTGCACTTTTCCCTTCCCCCTACCCCTGCACTTGCGCGATCTAAATGACACCTGGCCTAGTAGGATCGTTGTCTGTCTTCCCTTGTTCCCCCCTCCCTGCCTCGTCGCGCCTTGAAACACTTGTGTATAGGTGCGTTACAAATGCCATTTCATATCATATCATATATCATATGTGTGCCTTTTGCTCACACAGGATAGCTTGTGTTTAAGTAGCTAGGGATGCACACAATGTGGCACTTCAATGGCAACAATCTCAGGGTGGTAAGGTTGTGACAGTTGACTGTCTCTTTGTCATCATTGATTGTCACCTGGTATGTGCCAGGCCTGTGTGCACTCTGCAGGGGTGGGAGTTTAGGTGAAAAATGTGGCCACAAGCTGGGTCCGAGCTTCCTCGCCATGTGCACTATCCCCTCCCATGGGCAGCGCCTGTGCCTGTGGTTGGGGATGTGGGGGCACCACCATGTCCACCGGTAAGCCCTGCCGTGTTGCAACATTGTGCAGGACACATGCTGCCACAATGATCCTGCACACTACTGGGGGTGCATAGAGTAGCTGCCCGCCAGAGAGGTCAAGGGAGCGGAAGCGTGACTTGAGCACTCCGTATGTGCGCTCCACTATGGCCCTGGTTGCAATATGGGCCGCGTTGTATCTTACCTGGGGTGGTGTGGTGGGGTTCTGGATTGGCGTCATCATGTGGTTGCTCAGAGGATAGGCACTGTCCCCTGGGGAGATGAAAATGGTTGTGATTATTGGGGTTTGTGTATTTGTGTGTGTGTGACATACATGCATGTGCAAGGGCATTTGTACTCACCTAGGAGCCATGTGTCGCCATGCTGCTCAGCTTCCAGGGCCCGGCTCAGGGCGGACATTCTGTATATGAAACTGTCATGGGTGGAGCCAGGGTAGTTTGCATAGACAGAGGTGATGATTCCCTTTGCATCGCATACCACCTGTACATTGATGGAATGCCAGTGCTTGCGGTTTCGGTAGATGTGCTCAGTGGCCCTAGGTGGACGTAGGGCCACATGGGTGCAATCTATGGCACCGAGCACTTTGGGGAAGAGTGCCACCCTGTAAAAATCCAGGACAACGGCCTGCCTTTCTGCGGGTGTTCTGGGCATGTATATGTGCCTGTGGACTGAGGGGCGCGCTGTCATGATTGCCAACACCTGGTGTAGGCAGCGTGACTGCGTGGCCTGTGAGACCCCCCCATGGCAGTAGTCCGCTGAAATGACCCAGTGGCCAAAAAATGCAGGACATTGAGCACCTTCTCCAAGGGGCTCAATGCTTGGGAGCAAAGGGTGGGGGATGTAAGGTCATCTTCCCACTCCCTGACCAGGTCTAGGATGATATGGGGTGGAAACCTATACCTGCCGTAGATCTGGTCGTCAGGCATCCCAAAAAGGCTTGTCCGTGGTGAGAAAATGCGTGCCCTGGCTATTCTCCTCCTCCTGCGGTGTCCCACGATCAGTGCTGCGACAAATGGGGCATTCATTGTAGCTGTATATACGTGTTTGTTGTTTGCGTGCACTTTTATACTGTGCGCGGGGACGCTTCCGCCTGTCTTCGTGTGGCGGACGCGTTGACGCCTGTGCGAGTCTTTTGCCATGCGCGGGTTTCTCGTATTCGAATCCATGAATACGGGTTGTTCACGTGCGTGTGGGCGTTCAGTGTAGTTCCCTTCAGTACTTCCCCAGTTATGCCTTCTTTTTCATGCGTTGTTCCCCATTCCGCGTGTTACGCCCACTGTTCCGCCCTCTTTTGTTGTGTGCGCCGCACTACGTGCGCTTTTGCTGTCTTGTGTGACGTGTGTGCCCGTGTGCGACATGCATAGATTTGGCGCACGACCAGCGGGAAACAAGCGCAGCGCCTTCCTTGAATCGCACGCGTGCGTGTGCACTTGATTTCTCACGCTTGCGCCACTTTGCGCCTGCTTGCGCTGGGATTTTCGGCGCTCGTTTGTTCCATGAATCGACCCCCATGTGTCAGTATGTGCAATCTACAGAAGACTTTGCTCCACTAAAATCACAACTACACAATGAGCAGCATAGCATGTTCCAAGAAGTAACAAAACAAATTGTTCATGGTGTACAGCATGAAAGTAGAAATTGTACCCACCAAGACTACAAACCTATACTGCTATACGTGAGTGGTCAAGCTGGTCCAGGCAAAACGTTTGCAATCAAAATCATCAGCAAGTTCCACCAACAATGGACAAACAACAAACTGTGATCTGTTGTAACTGCCCCCACAGGTTTCGCTGCCTACAACATAGGCAGTGCCACATTACACTGATTACGACTGCTTCCAGTAGAACACCAAAACAAATTAGACTATTACAAACATTCTCCAGAAGCTACAATGGAACTACGCAGAGTTTTCAAACAAATGAAAATGCTGCTGATAGGTAAGGTAAGCATGGTTTCCAATCTAATGTTAGCCTTGATTCACCTCCGATTACAAGAGGTACTGAAAACAGACTATGAAGAACTCTTTGGAGGAAAACACATTATAGTTTTCGGAGATCTTCTTCAATTAACAACAGTTAAAGGTGAACCTATGTTTAAAACCTTAGGGCACAAACTATGCTGTAAAACTCTTGGCAACATAGAAAATGTCAACCTTTGGCAACATTTCCAATACAGATAATTAAGTGAAAACATGCGTCAGTCTGCAGACCTCACATACGCCAACATTTTAAAAAGTATTAGAGTTGGTATATTATCTCAAGAAGCACAATCTATATTAAAAACCAGGCACATCCATGAACTCTACGGCCATAACTCATGTGCTACTGATGTCATGGAACAATTAGCACACAAAAATGTAAACTCTATCCTTGATGCCAACTCTTGCAAGCTGTTCAAAATTTCATGAAACAATGTTAAAAAATACTTCAAATTTGCTCCACAGACAAACTGGACGTACATGGTATGACACTAATCATGTGTCAACAAGCCACAACAAGGCTAAATACCTTAGAAAACTCTATCTCCAAAACAGCTGGTTTGGCAAAGATATTAAAATTATCTTTAAACTGTAGAGTAATGCTTAAACGTTACTTTGACGTGGACCAAGGACTAGTTAATGGAGCACTTGGTACAGTTGTTGGATTTCAAACATACCCATGTGACAACAACATTCAGATTGTCAATATTCTCTTCGACAAACTATCATAAGTTAAAAGGATAGGACGCTCAACAGCCCGCTTCCTTCTTTTCAAAGACATGTATGTACGCAGAGAACAATTTTCTCTAACTCTAGCATACTCAGTCACCATTCACAAATCACAAGGTCTTACCTTAGATAAAGCATTGGTAGATATTGGTAGCAGAGTCTTTAAAGAAGGCATGCGCTATGTAGCACTATCACACTTATGTACACTTGACAGACTATTTCTAATCAACTTTGATGCAAGTAAAGTAAATGCTGATATTCCTTGCATTCTAGAATACAATAGACTGTGTTCACTCTACACCCCATCTAAAAACCTATCCTGTTCTGCAAAAAGCAAAACTTTATAAAAGAAAACTACTTCAGACTCAAACTATGCAGGATCTCACAGCAATTCCTCCAAAGAAAGTAAAAGAAGCTAATACTTCATCAAGGATCACAACCAAATAACAATCTACTGCTCAAACTAACTCAACTACCTCTTCAAAGAAACAATGAACACTCCAAACAAATGACTTGGACACAGAACTGTGAGGTCCATTAACATTTTCATATACAACTGGTGTGAATTGCTACACAAATGTAGCAATCAATATTCTATTCCAATTGCCACCAATTATTGACAACATTTACACGGGACAGACCAATTGTTTTTGTAAATGTTAGTCCTTCATAGAAATGCAACCGACAATCCTGACAACAGTGTTTCTGGAATAAGGCAGGAATTGGACTACTGTGCTGGAATGGTCAAATTCACTAAAAACACACAAGAAGATCCACAAGAATGTCTAATGTACTTACTACAAGTACTGGAAAATAAAAAGATACCTATAAAGGAAATCTTCCAGATTTCATACATGTGGAAACATACATGCACTCTTTGCAGCCATGTAGCACAAGAAGAAGTTCCTAATGAACACTTTGAATATGTATCTATACCTAACTGTGAATGCATTCCATTTCAGCAACTTGTACAAAATTCAAACCATAGCAGATTATGTGCTACCTGCAATTCAGATAATCGCTCCACCTTACAAATACAGACACATAGTAACTACGTAATAGTAACATTTTACGTTACAATGCAGATGGTACCAAAAACATCTGCAAGCTGACTGGATTCACACATGGTTAAGTATCACTTGGCAAGAAAACCTTCACAACAATAGGTATAATCTTCCACGCTGGAGACACAACCAATGCAGGTCACTACACTGCATATATAAAAAAGAATTGTGGATGGTTCGAATATAATGATTCTACCATTACTCTAAAACAGAGATTACCAGCAAATCTTGTAAACGCTTACTTAATATTCTTAAAATCAAAATTTAATAACTAATCTTTGTATGAACATAAACAAAACTTTGTTAGAATATGCTAACATGAATCTAACTGCCCCAAGATTCTGCAACAAGCAAACAGATAAATGAATACCACTAAAATGAAACAAGAAATAAACAGTTAGAATACGCCAACAGGTATCTAACTGCCCCAAAAACCTGCAACAAGCCAACAGATAGTTGAATACCACTCGGAAATGTCCGAATTCACCAGACAGTCTTCAACCTTACAAATGAAATTTGTGGAAAGAGGATACAACAGAAACCTTATCTTTAAAATCCAGGACAAAGTAAACCAGATTCAAAGGGATACCCTACTTACTCCAAAAACCAACCAAGATCAACAGAAACTAGTATACGTTACGACATACTCCACCCAGAGCAAGAGGATCAAAAGGGTCTTCCAGAAAGATTGGCACTTACTGCAAATGGACCCGAAACTGCTACAACTCTTTCCAGAAGCTCCTACGTTTGCCTATAGGAACAACAAATCCTTACGTAACAGCTTGGTTAGAGCAGACTTAACCACCATGGGAACTGAAAAAACCACATTCAAGGGCACCATCCCCTGCCACAATTGCCAGCACTGTGGCAATATACTGAAAGGCAACACCATCAGCCACCCATACACAGGAAAACCTATTCCCCTGAAACACTCATGCACATGCAATGCATCAAATGTCATCTATGGACTCAAATGCCCCTGTGGCCTATTCTATGTAGGCATGACCACGCGAAAAGCGAAAACCAGATGGTCAGAGCATAAATCCAACATCAGAACTAAAAGTCAAAAATCTCCCGTTGCATTACATTTCCTATAATCTAGACACTCGGTAGCCCAAGTGAAATGCGTTATACTGGAACATGTAATTCTAGGCCCTAGAGGTGGAGACATTTCTAGACCTCTCCATCAGACGGAGATAGTATGGATTGACACCCTTGACTGCCTTAGCCCCAGAGGCATGAACGTAGAGTTTGACTTGATGTGTTATGTTTGAACTTATGTACATGCAAACCTTACGGAAAAACAAAATTGGGATCAATACATAAAAAAGGTACAAGTGGGGTCGTTTTCAGATCCAGATGTAGATCCTAGCACCTGACATGGGAAATGGCAATACTATTAGATATACCTACGCCCCACTAGCCTGAAGCTATATGTTGAAAAATTGATGCATTCTGTTAAAAATGCTTTGTTACGAATTGCAATGCACTTTCTTTGTGTAGAAGTAACATAACATGTAACTGTGACACACCTACTGCCACTTTAGAGTGTGAGCCATATAAGTGGCAGAGATCTACTCACTTAAGCGTTAAATAATAAACATTTCTTGGAATATAGATGTAGGAACTAGAGCTGATGAATTTCTCGCTACAGGGTAGCACGTATTAAACCATGTATCACATCAGGCAATACTCAATGGAACTAATCATGCCAATCTGTATAGAACCACTTGTCAAGTGGTACCACGCATACAGTAAACAGTTTCAAACCACAGCTTGGAGGTTATGGGGACCTAAGCAGATCACAGATCTGCACTTCCCCCCACTCACACATGCTGAGCTTCCACAATACATTTCCTTATTTGGATTTGCCCGCAATCTTCATAGTTACAGTTTCCAGCCACAGCAGGGAATCCATGGGGACCCAAGCAGATCACGATCTGCGCTACTCCCCACTCACACACGCAAAACTACCACCAGCTATACCTTATTAAGATTTTTTGGTAATTTTTATAGTTTCGAGCCAACAGTTCTTACCAATTAGACAGACCTTCTTACTGGTATTGGAACCGACAGGTCACCATTCGTGGCTCTGATCAGCCCTTACATATAATACACAGTCCGCTCCCGAGGCACTGTTAGAAACATATCTGCGCATGCACGAAGAAACAGTGTACCAGCAGTAGTTGCTGCGCACTGCACACCCGCGCATGCCTGACAAGAGTCCTACCAATCCCCACGTTTACACGCACGCGAGTGATTAGCAGTCCAGCCCGCTCACACGCATGCGCACACACGTAGGATAGAGATCACTACGATGCGCATGCGCTATGGATTAGTGGTCCAGCCCTCGCTTGAACATGCGCAATAACCCCTGGGACAAACACATAAAACCACAATCAGTAAGTACGTTAGGGACCGGAGCACCGTACCGATGCTCCGTGGACCTCAGGACCTCCGTGGATATATGCACGCCGGATGTGTGGGTAAGAGACAGAATCTATATGATCCTATTAGGCAAAATCTCTTTGATTGTGAACTACTACACTGGATAAACTCTATGGCCAAACTAGATTCAGTCTGACTAGCACCCTACAACTATTTATATAAAATGCATGATTCAGCAAGGCTTATTGGGCAGTAGCTTTAGATTGAGAATAACCACACTACACTAACCGTCTTGAAATTTTAAGAGATTAGACTGGTTCTAGCCTGACTCGAATACTACAACCAGACCATTTACCTGGTTGGGATAATACAGCCAGATTCCCCATAGGGGGGAATGGCATTTCCGTTCTATAGTGGTGTAACCTGTAAATCTTGAAACACCTTCCAGTGACACATACACTAAGCAAACCACTATTCCTTCCCATTTTCTTTAGAAACTGTTTTGATGAAGAATAAATTCCATGAAGTATGCATGTCCTTACACAGAACAGATTAGGTGAAGCCATACCTATCTACAAGAGGTTGTCCAAAAATCAGAAAGCAGGTGCCAGTGGCATCAGAAAGAGGTGCGTTAAGAGTAAACCTGTTTTATGGTATCAGAAATGTAATATTACAAATTACAATGCCATATTGTTAAGCTGTCTTATCTTGAACAAGTGTTAAAACACTTAGAGTGTAATACTAGCTATATGTTTTTACCGTAGGAATTGAATTTTGGAAGAAGTAGTATCATTTAGCCCTGAAGATGGACTGTCAGAAAAGTCCGAAACGCGTTGGCAACACATTGATAAATCTTGATACTATTTTGTTTTGTTGACTATAACTAGGAAATCTGTTTGACTACTTTTCTTGTTGCTACTCTAAAAATTAGTTATTTTTTGTTGTTACCCTAAAGGGCCTTTGTGAATTCATGTACATAAAGAAACGAACCTTATGTATTTATGAATAAGATATCATTAACTGTACAAATTATGGATCTTGACGGATTTTGAAAGTGAAAAAAAATTGTTTTGGTTTGATTAAAAATAACCCATGAAGGGTCTTTTTACTTTCCCAAAAAAGTTGTATTGCGTTACATCAATGAATTAATATACTTATTGTAAAACTCTGTGAAGTGAACTTAGAAAGGAAAACACAACTGCCTGGCAACCTTATCGGGTAGCAGCTATCACACATCTGACCACTTTATTTACCCTACCAACTTTGAACCCTAGATAAAAGAGATCGATACCTTTAGCTAAACTCAGAATCGCAAGCAGTGGGAGCTTTATCAGAGCTCACGTGCCTGCCACATTGACATGTTTTGGGATTATATTCCCTTGGGAGTGCACTAAGGGTTGGCAGGTAGTAATACAAGCCTCTCTCTCTCCAGTTGGATTCACACATGGTCAAGTATCACTTGGCAAGAAAACCTTCACAACTTCATTTTCTTCAGATTCTTCATATTGACACATGGTCTTTTTTACTTCAGTCATGGTTAATTCTGCTTCATTTACTATGAGTAGCTCTCCAAGTGGTTCTTGGCTTCCTGTAACAGAAGGTTGATTCCCCTCAAGCGTATCTTCATTTAGTTGTGCTTGAACTTCTTCCTCTTGTTGGTATTCATTGTCCAACATGTTTTTGTACTGCTTGAAATTGATATTTGTTATGCTGCTTTCATTTGCATTGAAAGCTTCTTCATAGGAGAAATGGATGTTCAATACATCTTCTTTTCTCCATGGTTTAAAAAGTTGGAGAAGGGACATGTAGTAAAGTTATCTATGTTGAGGAGTTTTAAATGATAGCTTCATATGATTAATTATGCTGGGTTTGGTAAGTTTAACCAGGCTACCTTTACAAGTTTTGACTATGTATTTAACTTTTTGTTATCTGGTTTAATATTACTCTTGTATGAGAAATGTTGGGCTATGTGGTATAGACATATGTTTTCCAAAGCAGTACTCCTGTTTGGGTAGTATGCGTATGATAAATAGTTTTTCAAAATGTCCTGGCTTTTGGGATCATTTTTGGCTACAGTTTCTATGTTTTGTTACGATTTCAGCACTTTTTTTCAGCAGCATGACTAAGGCTTCACCAGACTATGTGTTTTCAGATTTCCCATATAAGGCTGTGCCTGTTAAACTGTCTGCAGCTTCGTAGCAACCACATTCTCTATGGGAGTGCATTTTTATGCCAAAGCTGTATAATTTTTGTGACAGTGTTTTGTCAGAATGATATGTCTTCCCAGAGGTCTTTCAGCTCTGTTTTCTCAGCTCTGGTTAGTTAGGCTGTGAGATATCATGCAACAGCAGTTGAATTGTCTGCAATGTACTGCACATCTATGTTTCCATTACACAAGAGGTCAATGATTGCATTGTAATCATTGTTGTACTTTGACAATTTGCTTCTTTTAATGCAGTATGTGTTCTTAGGGAATTTGCCTTTCACACTGTGTCTAACAGAAGACATGAAGCTGTTTCCTTGTCCTTTTGCTGAAACTGGTCTAGGGAAACCATAGCAGCATTTGGTGTAGTGTTTGCCTTTGTTGTTATATCTGCATTGACAATATTTACCATATTTTTGTCTTTGAAACCACAAAATGTGTGCATGTATCTCACTATGTGTGCTTTCTGAAGGGATGTCACAAGTTATATATTTGTGAATTAACTGCAAAACAGTAGCATCACCGTCCTGACCAAACTTAGGAGCATCTTTTATCCCCCAAAACATGAGGATGTGTGGTCCTCTTCTGGATTGATATTCTTTTCTCCAAAAGATGTGTTGCACTTCTCTGAGGGGAGCAATTGCTTTATTACAGATGAAGTGCAGCATGGCAATTAAGCAGTGGTGGAAGTACCATAACACGTTATCATGGAGCAGAGTACTCCTGGTGTTTTTAGTCTATCCCTGCTTTATTTTCATTTGCTACACTTAGGAAGTCATGCAAGTTTTCCCATGCATGGTCTGCGCAACTTAAAGTGGCAAACCATGTGGGTGGCCCAAGGTTGCGTAGCATACACCATACATCTACGTTACATCAGAACCAGTATTCTTTTGCACCAAGCATGCTTGCCAAGAGATTTGTGATACTTGACTGCTAAACCTCATCTTTGTGTTGTACTTTTTGAAGTAGTTGCGTAGCAGACATGTTTAAAAAATTGGAACCTGTTTTCAATTTGTGTCCAACTCCGTAGTTCAGTATTCACTTTCAAACAGGAGGTGGAATATGTATTCAATGTTTTGTCTGAGTCTGCGGTCTTCAGAATACATTTGTAAAGAGGGGCATTCAGATGCTGTTATGTGTGTGCATCTTTCATCATACCTTCCCCCTTTTCCAGTAGGAAAGAGTAGAGGAAAGGCGTGTGCTTCTACACTTTTTCCCATGTACTGATTGGAAATCATTAAGCTTGCTGCATTTCATGTTTCAAGTGCATCGTCTATGCTGTCTTTGGAGTGCAGTGGGTGAATTGTATACTGGTCTAAAATATTGGATGCTGTAATAGGATCTACAAGTTCAAATTGCCCATTTGATGAGGAATCCTGAATTATTTTGGTGGTTTCCCTCACGTTTTCTTCAATGTTTATTTCTTTGTAGTATTCATTGTTCTCTTTAAAATATTGTATGGCTTCTCTGACTTTTTCTTAAAGTCTAATAGGTGTTGCCAAATCGTTTTGTCTGTTGTAGGTTCACCATTCACTAGGATGATCAAAGATTGATCTATTGGCTGTTGCACTCCCAGAGTGTCTACATTTTCTTTAAGATCTAAAGACAAATAAACTGCTTTGCCATGAATGCCTTTTAGTAATTCAAAAGGAGGCAACTTGGCTGTTTTAGGTTGAAGGCGGATTATATCTTGAAAAGAGTGTACTGTGTGGATTATAATGCAACATAACAAATTAAGCTGTTGGAGTGGTTTTGGAAGTGGGAATATTTCCAAGTTATCAGTGATCGCTCGTGAAGGCATTTGGTTATTATCAAGCTTTGTAGTGCAGCATGTGCAAAGTATTGAGGGGTTAGTAATTTCGTATTTGTTTTCGCTATAAGGTAGAAAGCTAATTGGAACCACTGAGATTCCTCATTGTCTTCTATTTTGTACGCCATATCTACAGTTTTGGTGCTCTTTGTACAAAAAGTTTTGCGACAACACATACATACTTGGTTTGGTACTTCAGCAGATGTGCTTTTAAACTTTGCTATTTCTTTTTTGTATGTGTGTATTAGAAGGTTGGCTCCTGTTAGGTTGTTGCTACTCTTTTCTAAAGTTACTGGATTTTGTAAGTGCTCTTCTTTTCCAAAATATTTGCTTTGGATGTGGTCTATTTGTTCCAGGATTTCTTTGCCTGTGCCATGTAGGAGAATGTGATTTAAATGCTCCAGTTCTCAAGCAAGACTTTTTTCACAGTACAGTCTCTGGACAAGATGTTGTATAGTGTAATGGTGTGTTGCTAACATTTTGATGTGGTGGAAGGTGCTTCTGCAAACAGGCCGGGAAATGCAGGCTAATGAATGTCCTTGCAGTCCTGTGTATTTGTGCACTGGACAGGAGCCCATGGTTTGCAACATTTTCATTCTCATTTTCTCTTTCGCTTTTACATAGTGATTGAGAAATTGCCATAAAGATTTGAAGGATTGTTTTTGTACATTAGCCATTGAGGTGCAGGGCCATTTGTAGATGGGACGGATTGGTTTGGTGGAATGGAGAGTTGATTGTACGTTTGTTGGGGACATTCTTCCAATGAGCATTTCTTCTGCCATAATGATGTTGTCTACCATTTCATACCCTCGGCCACTGCTATGTACGCAATTGGGTTTTTCTGGGCTTGTTTGTATGCCGCCTCATTGAAATATGGCTCTGTGCTGGATGTGTGAATCCACTCACCTGCACAGAAGTTTGCAAAGGTATCTATGTTGATATTGTGCATGTTGTAAAGTACTTTTTGTAGTTTACTAATTTATTTTGTTAGTGGTTTCATTCTGTTTAAAATTAATATAAACAATTTTCTTTTGAGGAGCATTACACTGTCAATGAGAGCTTCCAGGATTTGTTTTCTGCAGTAAATTGAGCGTAAATTGAGCGTAAATTGAGCGTGATCTCTCTGCTGTTTTTATAAGATTCTGAAGGACTCTACGGTGGAACATTTTCTGCAAAAAAAAAATTGGGAATGCTTATCTGTGGCTTTGTTAACATTGGTAGATGCAGTGCTAGCGCTACTGGTAGTTTTAGTCTTCTAAATATATTTATTTTATTTTAACATTTTGGAAGAGGGGCCAGACTTTGTTTCCTGCTAGTTGGTTCAGTTTTGTTCAGTGACTGTATTAGCTATTTTGTTTGAACATTTCGTACAAACTTAGAGGTGAATGATTATTTTGCTTGCTTTTAATTTTATCTGCTCTATTTTTGCGTTGTTTTCTACAGAGTTTCTTTTTGGTAGGCATTCTCTTTGACTTTTGGAGAAAAAGGGAAAGTGTGGATTTCAAAGTTGTGCAATGTATTTGCATGCACTGTGCATGAGTGTCTGAATATCAGCATAGGCAACAATAGAATGGCGTGTGATTAAGCAATGGACTGTTACTTCTGATTGGGAAGCTTATACTAGTTGTTGTGTGTGTTGATGTGTGAAAGGTTTGCTTCAGTGTGTATGACAGTGTACTGCGCATGAACATTATTATGTTTTCTCGAAACTAGTGGGTGTTACAATACTGGTGTTCAGATAAAAATACAAAGAGTGGACCTGCTGAGGTGCAATGAGTAAGAGTGAAGCAAATGCTGTTGGGTTGGGTATAATTTTTTAGGTTACTACACAACACTGCACTGTATGAGTAACAGGAAGAATAAACTACAGTAAAGCACTGACTTTCTTGGATATGAAGAGTAGATTTCTTCTGGGTTTTAGCTTCCAGTAGAGACTTTTCTGTCTTTCAGGAGGCTGTTCTTCACTGCAATTGCAAAAGAAGGAAGTTAGTGGGTTTGCGTGTTAATGGTACAATAATTGTGCTTGGAGGACACATTATTTTACATTGTAGGAGGATTTGTTGGGACGAAGAGTTAGTAATATTGCACGTGATTACAAATATGGTTAGAACACTGCTGTTGGTGCAGACAGGTTGCCGCTAGATTCCTAATACATGTTTGACAGAAAGCTTCCAGTGTCACTAGGACATTACAGGCCATGTTGGCCTGGAAAGTCAGGTGTTGGAAAATGTTAGTCTGTACGTGTGTGCAATTGTACAGCACTGTATAGGAATGGGGACTTGGGAGCATCAGCATTGTTGGTACGGGGACCGGTGGTGCTGTGATAAGTATGCCCTACAGGGCTGCACTTCTCCAAGTGTGTGAGTTGTTGTTGCACTATTTGCATTGGAAATGGAGTAGTGCGAGTCCTAGTAGGCTTGGAAAAAGGCTTGGAAAAAGGCAGAAGCCCAGAAATATGTACAGATTAGAATTAATAATGTAATGTGTGCAATCTTAACTTTCCCACACATACATGCTTGCTACATGAGTGTCATTGCAGTATGTTGCAGAAATCCTTTCCTGTTCCTTTCATGTATTTATCAATATTTACAGATAGCACTGTTGCAAATGCCATGATTTGTTAACATACATTCAGTTTTCATTTTCTGTGTGCATTCTGGGCATTTTACAGCAGGTGTTTTAGTAGGTGAAGTGGTTTTAAAAATGACAGATGAAGTAAGAAAATAACAATTTGCATACTAGAATGGGTGATATGGGCAAGCATGCATTTCGTGGATATATATTAAGTTTCTCATAGGATCTGGCACTTGAAAATGCTGTACGGATGTTCCCAATGTGGTTTACTTTTTTTTAAACAAAGAAATCACAGAGAGTGCTGCTAAAATTGAAATATGTGGTTTGCAACTGTTATGCAATTGGGCATTAAAAGAAAACTTTAAAAGCACGCTGCAGTGTAACTAACTGCCACTTGATGTCAGGAGATGGGACAAATGAGAGTATGATTATTGAGTAGGTTATGCACTGTAAGTAGCAGGCACCCTGTTCATATGCATTTGTAAAAAAAGTTGCAAATGTACTCTACAAAATATATGTATACCTTTAGAATGTGTTCAGGGAGGCTTATTTGGATGGATCTGGAAGCAGAAATCTTGGAGGGTCTTACAGCACTTTTTGATGGACGTGCTTTGGAATAACAGGAGACCTGTACTCTGAGTGTTGAACAGCACATCTAAAGTGTTGAACTGTGATGACAGATTTAGATGTCGAGTTCTTGGATGTGATTGGTTGATGGCTGTGTGACTGCTTAACAGTAGCCAATGAGGGAGTGCTGCAAAGAGTGAAGTGGAAAGGGAAGAAGGACTGCACTGTGTTAAGGGGTCTGTGGACACTGCGGTAGTCCGTGGACTGGGAATGCCACATCCAAGGCTTCTCAGCATGCCTGGCATGGAAATGGTACTGTGTGGATTAGCCAATCAGGTGGTCAGGTTGTACTTCATAGGACGAGAGAGTAATACTCTTTTCCATTGCTGTGTGCAGTGAGATGCCAGAGATGCAGAAAGTCAATGTGTTGATAGTTGGAGATTCCTTTGTAAGTGATCTTCATAGGTATGCAGAGGGAAGATGCATTTCTGTCAATCTTGGTTTTCAAGGAGTGGAGGCTTTGTGGTGCAGTGTGCCCAGCCACAATTTGAGCAGAGTGGTTGCTCTTTACAGAGTTATGGCCTATTTCAGCACTCCTGATGTTGTAGTGGTGCATTGTGGAGCACTGCAATTGAGTTACATCAGTGCTCCAAGTTTGCCAGTGCACTGAAGGACTTGGTGCAGGCACTGATGCTGCTTTTTCCCAGTGCAAAGGTGGTTTTCTCACACATACCACCTAGAGCAGTATGGAACAAACCCAATGTTATCTGTCCCCAGCAAAATGTCGGAAGGTGTCCTGTAAACAGAGGCATCTCTGCATTTTTGCATAGTGCTGGATGTCCTCTTTCCACAATCAGAACATTAATTCTCTTAATGTGAACTATTTCACTGCAGATGGCATTTCTTTGTCCACCTTTGGAAATGCCATTTTCTTCCGCAATTTAAGGGATGCTTTGCAAAGGTTCATTTAAGACAGTAAGGAGGAAAAGAAGAGAAACCCCCCACACATTTCAAACCAAAGGTGCTTGTTTACCAACACCTTAAAAAAAGGCTCTTTTCAGAACCACCACTAAAGGGGAACTCTCCTACCCTGGGTTTAATTTCTCTCCCCACCTCCTTGAATTGGACAAATTATCTGCGGACACTGTGGTAGTCTGCAGATCACAGATGCCACATCGAGGGCATTTGAGGATGCCCGGCATAGAAATGGGACAGTGGACACCAGGGGATTGGCCAATAAGGTTCACTGAGTGGGGTGTACAAGGGGAGAGTGTGGCACAGGGTCTTCTTGCTGAGAGGAGTGCAGATGGCTATGAATGTGTCTTTCAGGAGACAGAGTGTCTGGATTTTGGGGGATTCATAGATACATTGGTTGTAGGTATATGCCAAGCAATGTTTAGTGGCCACACATCTTAGATTTGATCATGTGGATCTGGACTAGTATGGAGTGGCCGACATGAAGTAGTTGGACCCTTTGTGCCACTTTGGTGACGTGCCATCATCCAGCCATTATTATTGTTCATTGTGGAGGGAATAGTTTAGGCCATGTTACCCAGAATCTCACTGCAGTTTGCGATGAAGGAGGCATTTGGGAAAGTCATGGACATGTTTCCTAACTCCCGAGTAATTTTTTCTCACATTGCCCAGAGACAGATGTGGCTGCGCTCTTCTTCATTTGGTCTACAAATAGCGAAAGAGAGGCGCAATGTGAATAAGGCTGTTTGCGCATTTTTGAGAGATGTTGGCATGTCGTTTTTCGACAATGAAAACATTACATTTCATTGCACCAATACTTTTTTCTCAGAGATGGAGTCCATCTTACCGATGCTGGCAATCAGCTTTTTGCGAAATCTTCAAAATGCTTTGCAGCTGTTTTTGCAACTATAGCAAGCATTTTCCAGTATTTGTAGCCTACTTTTTCTCTAAATCTTGAAAAAAACCTTCCAAAAACAATAAAACAACACAAAAAGACTCTTTTTAGAGCCACCACTTTCTCCCGGAAAAGAGTGCAATGTTTTAGATGGTGCCACCACCTACATTTTTTAGATGTACATGGACTACCGTGCTGTATGCGAACTTCGCAACCAACGCAAGGGGCTGCACCATTTTTTTGGTACTTCTATTTTTAAACTGAAAGGTGGCTTTTTTTTTGTTTTTTGTTGTTTTGCAATTTGTTGGGTGTTATTGTACACAACACACAAGGAAGGGAAGGGAGGGTAGGGAAGGGACACCAACCACAGGGACAAAGGGGCATGTGGATAGAGGAAGATGTTGGGTGGGCCTCACATAGGTAGGGGACAGTGTTTCTCATGCTCCCGGACTGTAGCCTCAAAAGCACTTTAAAATTGTTCCCCCCTGCAGAGTACTGCATTGCAGTATATATGCAGTACAGTGACCCTCGAAAGGCAGGGGTCCACTATGTTGTGTGGTTTTTGAGGCCTGGTCAGGGATACACTGCCCCACAGGAGTGTCTCTTGTGTTGACAGGAGCAGATGCGGAGGATGTGATGGAGGAACCCCACCTACAACTGCCTTTGAAGGGTCTGACACTCCAAACTGCTGCCTTGTGGTCCGACCTCAGGTGTCGCCGTGTGGAGAGGGTCTCGTAGCTGTACCACCCAGGCTTGCCACGACTCACTCAGTGCAGCGAACCTTGGCCACACGCACCTTGGGTAACCCCCCAATGGCGATAAAGAGGCTCCAAACCCAAGACTCACATTGGCAGCTGGTAGTGGGGACATCCACTACCTCATCCTCTTCCTCTTCTTGATCCCCCTCTACATCACCATGTTCCCCTCCCCAGGCCCTCCAAAAGGTGGTGGCTTTGGTGGTGGGGGTGGTTCTGAGAAGGCAGCAGCATCAGCCACTGGTGACATTTGGATCAGCACACCAAAAGCAGCACAGCACAGCAGAAAAGCAATCCCAGACATCAAGCAATCTGGAGCAGTGCTCTGTCCTAGTCAGCCAAAAACAGAATGAGGAGCAGCAGTGGAGTGTGGCCTTTTATAGGGGTGATATATATATATTCAGTAAAAAAACTTTGTTAAAGGGACGTTATGGTTCCAAGTAAAACCGAAAACCCCCTGAAATTCGCCAGTTATGGTAAGCTGAGCAACCATAACTCGCACAACCACCGTGCACTGCTAAGACTAACACCCAGGACATCAAAGATCATATCACTAATATCATTGATGACATCAATGATAACATCACATGTGCATTTACTTTTCATGAAAACTCTGTACAAGGGATTCTTATTATAATGTTGACAGAAAAAGTGTCAAGGATAATTAGCATAGATAGCTTGAGCTATGTAGTGCATTAGGCAATGCATTGATATAAATAGAATTCTATTATTAAGTTATTTACAGTATACTAAACTATTCAAGTATAAATATAAGCATTGTGTGCAGCATACATGATAGAGGTGCAATATTCATAATCTTACCATGTTGAATAGTGAAATGATAAATGCTTTCTTATTAGAGTTGTGTGTACTGTGCAACATATAATAAGTAGCTAATAAAACCATTTACTACATAATTCCATTATTACATACAAAACACAACGACACAACAACACATACAAATATGAGTTTATATAGAGAAAGTGAAGTATGCAAAAAATCAGCAGTAGAAGCAGAAAGTGTTCACAACCAAACTGATTATCTTTATGCACAGAAAGGGTTGCTCTGCTTCAAACCTACTACTTTCCTATCTACAAATATCACATTATGTGACTGCACCCTAAAGAAACTAATGCAAATACAAATATGAGCACATCCAGAGAAAGTACAGTAATAAAAAAACAGCAAAACAATAGGAAAGTGTTGATAACCTTACTGATTGAGTATTTTTCCTATGTATATGTTTTATGTGCTGTGAGTGGACCCTAAGTGAATTATTGTAAGAACATCTTTAAAGTATTAGTCTATAAATATACTGCTTTTGATTTTTTTGTTCCTAACTATTACTGTCTAAGATATATCACTAAAGGAAAAAACAGCGAGTCAGACATGTGATGTTATCAGTGATGTCATCAATGACATTTGTGATGTCATCTTTGATGTCCTGAGTGTTAGTCTTAGCAGTGCACAGTGGTAGAGCGAGTTATGGTTGCTTAGTTTACCATAACTGCCGAATTTCAGGGGTTTTTCGGTTTTACTTGGAACCATAACGTCCCTTTAACAAAGTTTTTTTACTGAATTTCATAGGTTTTTAGTAGCGCAACTTAACCATAACGTCCCTTTAACAAAGTTTTTTTACTGAATTTCACAGGCTTTTAGTAAAGCAACTTAACCATAATGCCCCTTTAAAGACTTTTTTTACTGAATATACATTTTCATAGTGTGAATTTGATAGATGTTTACTAGGATTCCCTTACTTTATATACACGTAACAAAGAACATAATGAACCCCCTGCTAATGATGTTGATGTCCGTGGACTATGCATATGTCTGCGAATGGCCAGCGGACAACATCAACACTACCCAAACACTCAGGGGGTATATTAAATTGTTCTAGCATGCCATATAAACACTACACAAGTTCAAAAAGCGGAACATAAACACATTATATGTGATAATAAATAAGACGTGGAATCAATATATCTAACACATCAACCATTCATTTAAATACCACATGTACTAAAATGGAATATACCAAAACTAAAAAGATATTGTTCCAACATTATTACCTCACCGAAACTGCACAGCTAGGAGCAACATCAAACCTACACAACAGTAAGAATACAACTTACCAGAAACTCACACATACCACCTAGAGCAGTATGGAACAAACCCAATGTTATCTGTCCCCAGCAAAATGTCGGAAGTTGTCCTGTAAACAGAGGCATCTCTGCATTTTTGCATAGTGCTGGATGTCCTCTTTCCACAATCAGAACATTAATTCTCTTAGTGTGAACTATTTCACTGCAGATGGCATTTCTTTGTCCACCTTTGGAAATGCCATTTTCTTCCGCAATTTAAGGGATGCTTTGCAAAGGTTCATTTAAGACAGTAAGGAGGAAAAGAAGAGAAACCCCCCACACATTTCAAACCAAAGGTGCTTGTTTACCAACACCTTAAAAAAAGGCTCTTTTCAGAACCACCAGTAAAGGGGAACTCTCCTACCCTGGGTTTAATTTCTCTCCCCACCTCCTTGAATTGGACAAATTATCTGCGGACACTGTGGTATTCTGCAGATCACAGATGCCACATCGAGGGCATTTGAGGATGCCCGGCATAGAAATGGGACAGTGGACACCAGGGGATTGGCCAATAAGGTTCACTGAGTGGGGTGTACAAGGGGAGAGTGTGGCACAGGGTCTTCTTGCTGAGAGGAGTGCAGATGGCTATGAATGTGTCTTTCAGGAGACAGAGTGTCTGGATTTTGGGGGATTCATAGATACATTGGTTGTAGGTATATGCCAAGCAATGTTTAGTGGCCACACATCTTAGATTTGATCATGTGGATCTGGACTAGTATGGAGTGGCCGACATGAAGTAGTTGGACCCTTTGTGCCACTTTGGTGACGTGCCATCATCCAGCCATTATTATTGTTCATTGTGGAGGGAATAGTTTAGGCCATGTTACCCAGAATCTCACTGCAGTTTGCGATGAAGGAGGCATTTGGGAAAGTCATGGACATGTTTCCTAACTCCCGAGTAATTTTTTCTCACATTGCCCAGAGACAGATGTGGCTGCGCTCTTCTTCATTTGGTCTACAAATAGCGAAAGAGAGGCGCAATGTGAATAAGGCTGTTTGCGCATTTTTGAGAGATGTTGGCATTTCGTTTTTCGACAATGAAAACATTACATTTCATTGCACCAATACTTTTTTCTCAGAGATGGAGTCCATCTTACCGATGCTGGCAATCAGCTTTTTGCGAAATCTTCAAAATGCTTTGCAGCTGTTTTTGCAACTATAGCAAGCATTTTCCAGTATTTGTAGCCTACTTTTTCTCTAAATCTTGAAAAAAACCTTCCAAAAACAATAAAACAACACAAAAAGACTCTTTTTAGAGCCACCACTTTCTCCCGGAAAAGAGTGCAATGTTTTAGATGGTGCCACCACCTACATTTTTTAGATGTACATGGACTACCGTGCTGTATGCGAACTTCGCAACCAACGCAAGGGGCTGCACCATTTTTTTGGTACTTCTATTTTTAAACTGAAAGGTGGCTTTTTTTTTGTTTTTTGTTGTTTTGCAATTTGTTGGGTGTTATTGTACACAACACACAAGGGAGGGAAGGGAGGGTAGGGAAGGGGCACCAACCACAGGGACAAAGGGGCATGTGGATAGAGGAAGATGTTGGGTGGGCCTCACATAGGTAGGGGACAGTGTTTCTCATGCTCCCGGACTGTAGCCTCAAAAGCACTTTAAAATTGTTCCCCCCTGCAGAGTACTGCATTGCAGTATATATGCAGTACAGTGACCCTCGAAAGGCAGGGGTCCACTATGTTGTGTGGTTTTTGAGGCCTGGTCAGGGATACACTGCCCCACAGGAGTGTCTCTTGTGTTGACAGGAGCAGATGCGGAGGATGTGATGGAGGAACCCCACCTACAACTGCCTTTGAAGGGTCTGACACTCCAAACTGCTGCCTTGTGGTCCGACCTCAGGTGTCGCCGCATGGAGAGGGTCTCGTAGCTGTACCACCCAGGCTTGCCACGACTCACTCAGTGCAGCGAACCTTGGCCACACGCACCTTGGGTAACCCCCCAATGGCAATAAAGAGGCTCCAAACCCAAGACTCACATTGGCAGCTGGTAGTGGGGACATCCACTACCTCATCCTCTTCCTCTTCTTGATCCCCCTCTACATCACCATGTTCCCCTCCCCAGGCCCTCCAAAAGGTGGTGGCTTTGGTGGTGGGGGTGGTTCTGAGAAGGCAGCAGCATCAGCCACGGGTGACATTTGGATCAGCACACCAAAAGAAGCACAGCACAGCAGAAAAGCAATCCCAGACATCAAGCAATCTGGAGCAGTGCTCTGTCCTAGTCAGCCAAAAACAGAATGAGAAGCAGCAGTGGAGTGTGGCCTTTTATAGGGGTGATATATATATATTCAGTAAAAAAACTTTGTTAAAGGGACGTTATGGTTCCAAGTAAAACCGAAAACCCCCTGAAATTCGCCAGTTATGGTAAGCTAAGCAACCATAACTCGCACAACCACCGTGCACTGCTAAGACTAACACCCAGGACATCAAAGATCATATCACTAATGTCATTGATGACATCAATGATAACATCACATGTGCATTTACTTTTCATGAAAACTCTGTACAAGGGATTCTTATTATAATGTTGACAGAAAAAGTGTCAAGGATAATTAGCATAGATAGCTTGAGCTATGTAGTGCATTAGGCAATGCATTGATATAAATAGAATTCTATTATTAAGTTATTTACAGTATACTAAACTATTCAAGTATAAATATAAGCATTGTGTGCAGCATACATGATAGAGGTGCAATATTCATAATCTTACCATGTTGAATAGTGAATTGATAAATGCTTTCTTATTAGAGTTGTGTGTACTGTGCAACATATAATAAGTAGCTAATAAAACCATTTACTACATAATTCCATTATTACATACAAAACACAACGACACAACAACACATACAAATATGAGTATATATAGAGAAAGTGAAGTATGCAAAAAATCAGCAGTAGAAGCAGAAAGTGTTCACAACCAAACTGATTATCTTTATGCACAGAAAGGGTTGCTCTGCTTCAAACCTACTACTTTCCTATCTACAAATATCACATTATGTGACTGCACCCTAAAGAAACTAATGCAAATACAAATATGAGCACATCCAGAGAAAGTACAGTAATAAAAAAACAGCAAAACAATAGGAAAGTGTTGATAACCTTACTGATTGAGTATTTTTCCTATGTATATGTTTTATGTGCTGTGAGTGGACCCTAAGTGAATTATTGTAAGAACATCTTTAAAGTATTAGTCTATAAATATACTGCTTTTGATTTTTTTGTTCCTAACTATTACTGTCTAAGATATATCACTAAAGGAAAAAACAGCGAGTCAGACATGTGATGTTATCAGTGATGTCATCAATGACATTTGTGATGTCATCTTTGATGTCCTGAGTGTTAGTCTTAGCAGTGCACAGTGGTGGAGCGAGTTATGGTTGCTTAGTTTACCATAACTGCCGAATTTCAGGGGTTTTTCGGTTTTACTTGGAACCATAACGTCCCTTTAACAAAGTTTTTTTACTGAATTTCATAGGTTTTTAGTAGCGCAACTTAACCATAACGTCCCTTTAACAAAGTTTTTTTACTGAATTTCACAGGCTTTTAGTAAAGCAACTTAACCATAATGCCCCTTTAAAGACTTTTTTTACTGAATATACATTTTCATAGTGTGAATTTGATAGATGTTTACTAGGATTCCCTTACTTTATATACACGTAACAAAGAACATAATGAACCCCCTGCTAATGATGTTGATGTCCGTGGACTATGCATATGTCTGCGAATGGCCAGCGGACAACATCAACACTACCCAAACACTCAGGGGGTATATTAAATTGTTCTAGCATGCCATATAAACACTACACAAGTTCAAAAAGCGGAACATAAACACATTATATGTGATAATAAATAAGACGTGGAATCAATATATCTAACACATCAACCATTCATTTAAATACCACATGTACTAAAATGGAATATACCAAAACTAAAAAGATATTGTGCCAACATTATTACCTCACCGAAACTGCACAGCTAGGAGCAACATCAAACCTACACAACAGTAAGAATACAACTTACCAGAAACTAGTAAGTAAAATTTCTTTTTCTTATATATTTCTAAACTTTTTGTATTTGGTACACTAAAATAAATATATTTTTGTTTTTTACACAGAAATGTCCAGTACTTTGGAATGACTTGAGGAACATTTCCCACGTGAGGAAATGTCTGAAGACAGTAATACTAATGGTAGACACTTCTCTTTATACGCAAATTAATAATCATTACTTTATGTGCACTTAACATATATATTTTTTTTAACAGACCATACAAACATTGAAAATAATACACCAAAAGACACATTGGAAAATACTCTGCAGAGCAAAAAATGGACATCGTCATGGAAAATGTCAATCTTTTGAAACATTTTGTGGAGTACCACATACAAGAAACAATTAAATACCATTGTCCCACATGTACCTGTTCCCCTCTCCATGTCCCAGTCAACTATCCCCAAACTCTCAACACCATGAAAAACGCTATGATGAGACTTCCATCCCCTCATCCACTCCCATCCACCCTCTCCAAACCCCTAATTCCCCTATACTTGTATCTGTTTCTGCTTCCCCCTCTCTTTCATAAATTGTGTATCTGTATATAATAAAAAAAAAATATTATGTGTCTTTTAATTGAATCCTTTGTGTCTTATTTTTTTTTTAAAGTCAGCTGGGGTGTTCCCGGACAGAGCGCCTGTCCAGAATGTTCGTAATGAGCCAAAATGGGGGTGTCCTAAGGACACTATACCTGTCCGTACTGTTCGCAAGCAAGATGGAACTGTTCTTAGAACACACTTGGTGTCCGGGATGTCCGTAATTAAACAAAATGGAGGTGTCCTAAGGACACTATACCTGTCGGTGCAGTCTGTAGAACATCTACGGACCACACCCATAAATCCTGCGAACATTGCGCCTGTCCGTAACTGTCTCACTTGTGTCTCACTTTTAATTTGTTGAGGACCCGAACACTCTCCGTAGGACACACACACGCATGCGCATGACCGTTCCTGTGCATTTGGTGTCCTGCGGACACCTGTTCCCTTCGCGGACGTGTTCCCGACGTCATTATGTGACCGCATTCATGCTGAGCGTGTGTCCTGATTTGCGGACACTGTCGGGTTCACTAACATTTTAAAAGAACTTTTTCAGACAATCCAAAATATTTTACAGTAAAAATTCACCATTGCACATGTCCCAGACAATGACCCTGGCTTTCCACATACTTTTTGGAACTTTTTTAACCTTTTTGGGTGTGTTCGATCTGTCCGCGAAGTGCACCCCTCCTCCTCTATAAAAGGCCACACCCTAGAGCTGATCTTTATTGTGCTTCTGGCTATTGCAGATTGACTTTTGCTGCCTTTGCTGCTCTTGCTGAGATTATCTCATCAACCCTGATGGCATCCATGGCTGCTGTTGCTACATCTGCTTCAGCATCACCCCCAAACCCTCCACCACCACCACCTCCCCCAGGACCTGCAGAGGGGAACAGGCGTGAGGATGTAGAGGACGAGGATGAAGAGGATGAGGTAGAGGAACACCCTAAAACCAGCACTCGCCGGGCGTCTTGGGTGTGGCGGTTGTTTACCATTCATGGTAATGTACCAAAAGCATGTGCGAACAAGGTCACCTGCAACCAGTGCAAAATGGTGCTGAGTCGCTTGTGGGAGACGTGGTTCTTACAGCTTTGGTATGACATCCATGAAGCGACACCTAACTTCGTTCCACAGTGCGGACATTCGCAAGGTTGTACCTTGTGATGAACATAGTAGGTTGAGTTCCTCTACAACATGCTCTGTTTCCGCTCCTCTCACCACAAGAGACACTCCTGTGGGAGAGCGCATCCCTCCAGCTGCCTCACAGGCCATTCACGATGCTGTTGACCCTTACCTTTCAAGGGTCACAATATTGTGTATGTACTGCGATGCAGTACTCTGCAGGGGGGAGACTCTTCGAAGTTCTTTCGAGACTGCGGTCACGGAGCACAAGAAGACCTGCTACCTACCTAAGTAAGGCCCACACTACATCCTCCTCTCTCCACCTGCCCTTTCTTATCCCCGTGGTTGGTGTCCCTTCATTACCCACCTTTCGCCTCCGCTCCTAGTGTGTCCTGTGTAAAAAAACAAAACAAATATAAAAGAACAAAAAAAAAGGCTCTTTTCAGAGCTGCCTTTCACAGTTCAAAAATAGAAGTGGCAAATAAACAGTGCAGGGTCCTGTGCATTTTTTAGAAATCCGCAGACAGTTCTAGGACATATAAAGTTTTAGGGTACTGCCCTAGCAAAACCAATGCACTTTTCTCCGGGAGGAAGTTGTGGCTCTGAAAAGAGCCTTTTGGTGGTGTTTTTGTGTGTTTGAAAAATTTGACATCATCAACATCTACTGCAAAAATGATGACTGTAATTACAAAAAAGGTTACAATGCATTTTGTACATTTCTCCAAAAAATCTGATTACCAGCATAAGTAAGATGGATTCCATCTCTGCAAAAAATGTATGTGCTATGAAACATAATATTTTCATTGTGAAAAGAGGACATGCCAACATATCTTAGAAAGGCACAAACAGCCTTATTGACATTGCGCCTCGCTTTCTCCATTTGTGGACCAAATGAAGAAGAACGCAGCCACATTTGTCTTTGAGCAATACGAGAGAAAATTACTTGGGAATTTGGAAACATGTCCATGACCTTCCCAAGTCCTTCTTTCATTGCAAATTGCAAAGAAATTCCAGACACATGTCCTAAACTGTTCCCTCCACAATGAATTATAATTATGTCTGGATGATGCTCTGTCTCTAAAGTAGCACAGAGAGGTCCAAGTCCAGTCACTTCATTCCACGCACTCCATGCCAGTGCACTTCCACATGAGGGAATCCAAGATCTGCAGCCACTCCACAGCATTCTGCATGTACCTCTAACCAATGTATTCATGAGTCTCCCAAAATCCAGATAATCTGTTTTCGGAAACACACAGCCATAGCTATCTGTTCTTCTTTCAGGAAAAAGACATTCTGACAAACTCTCTCCTTACACAACATACCCAGTAAACTTTACTGACTAATCCCTAGCTCTGCTCATTCTCATTTGCATGCCTCTCCACCCCAAAACCCCAGTATGTGATACGCGATGTCCGCGGATTACCGCCATGTCGGTGACATATAGAAAACCTGAGCGTGGTGAATGTTAAATTAAATAGTGTGCTCCATTTCCCCTTTGAAGTTGGCTCTGAAAAGTGACTTTTTTTTGGTTTTTTTGCAGATGCTTGACAGACGCCTGTTATTTTGTATTTCTTTTGGGGTTTTTTCTTCTTACTTTACTACTAAAATCTTCACATAACATTCTCCAAAGAAACCCTTATATTCCAAAACAGCATAGAATTTCCCAAAAAAATAAGGAAATGGCATCTTCTTTCAAATAAACAGCATTACTGGAAACAATATTCTCATTATTACAGAAAAACATACCAGGTCTAAGCATGAAAGCACACATTCCTTGGTTGATTGCACACCTACCAATGTTTTGCTGAGGACAAAAAACAGAACTATTGTCCCATATTGCCCTAGGTAGTAATCCAGAAAAAAATTCTTTGGCATTTGGAAATATGTTCATTACTGCTTGAACCAAGTGTTCCGAATCTGCCAACAAAGTAGGGGCACTGATGTAGCCCAAATGGAAAGCACCATAGTGCAATGCAAAACTACCAGATGTGGACGGTTCATCCTGCCCATATCTTCACAAACGTGTACAATTCCCTGTACATTGCAATCAGGCACAGTGCTCCACACCACCTCCACTCCTTTAACATCGAAATTGTTTGCCACATGCCTGCATTGAGCATACTGCTGTAAAGCATACACAAACATATCTCCAAGCACCAACACCCTGACTTTCTCCACTTCTGCCATCTTCACTACAAACAGTCTCTTCTCTTTCAGCACAAAACCACAACCTCAACATCTGATTGGCTGATCCCTACAGTCCCCTTTCCATGCTGGATTTGCTGGAAAACCCTGGATGTGGCACGCCCTGCCCATGGACAGCCGCGATATCCGTGGAGCGCGTAACTCTTAGCTAGCCCTTCTACCCTTTCCACATCACTCTCGGTGCCATTCCCTCATTGGATACAGCTAAGCAGTCACACAACCATCCACCAATCACATCCAAGACCACTACATTTAACTCCACCATCAGAGTTCCGCACTTCAATGTACTGTTGATCACTCTGAGTACAAGTTTCATATTATTGGAAAGCACCTACTACAAAAACTACTCTACAAGTCTCCAAGATTTCTACTTACAGCTGCATGTATATCCACATGCATGAATACAAAATACAGGTATGCACATTTTATCCACAGTACATGTACACTCTTATGAATGCATTTAAACCGAGTAATGCCACTAAACCTGCATAACCTATAAAATGAATTTATTTCAATGTTTCACATCTACTATAATCAACTGTCACTTCCAAACCTGTCTGCTATCTACAACACAGCTTTAAAAAAAACAAGTGCATTTTATACACTTAAAATTCTACTCATTTGCAAAACATGTTGAACTAACATATTGTAAATAAAATATAAAGGCTGCACATAGTCAAATGAAATGCATGCATACACTATGTTCAGATATCAAACAAGAATACTACTACAAAAACATAAAAATCAATGTCTAAATTAACATCAGTGCTATAAACACACACAATTACTAACTTCTTTCTTTTACAATGGCAGTGAAGACCACGCTCCTGAAAATCAGCAGCATCTGAACTACAAAAACCATATCCGAAGAAACCTGCTCATTCCACAAAACAAGAGTAAGTACAATACTACCTTAATATTCTTACTGTTACTCAAACACACTGTGTAGTTCATTCATGTAATTTGTGCACCAAGAAAAACAGAGATTTCTGAACCATTCTGCCCACAAATCCCCATTTATTAAACAGGGATTAGCAGGCAGAACGGCACACAAATCCCAGTTTTCTGGAACACAAATAACATAACTCAACCCCTAGAATGTTAGTATTACAAAACAAAGAACTGTCTTAATTGTATACCATTAGATGTACTATTAGTGCTTCTCTTCACCACTAGCTCAGTTTCTACTGTCATCTGAACCGCAGTATAGTAACTCACAAATAGAAGAATAGCCTTCTCAACTAATTGTAGCTGCCCAATGCACAATTACACACCACCACATACATCTTTTCCATCATACTCAGACACTCATGGACACAGCACACATACATTGCAGAACGGCCCAACCCATACCTTCTTTATTTTTTCAACAGACCCCAAAGAATGCCTACCAAAAAGCAAGTCCGTAGAAAGCAACGCAGAAATGGAGCAACTGAAAATAAAAGTGTCCAAAATAAGCATCCATCTCTAGCAGAGTTTGTACAGAAAGCTCAAACAAAACAGTTAGTACAGTCATTTAGCCTAACAAAACAAGCTTCCAATACAGAAACTTTGCCTCCTCTATCAAAATGTAAAATGAAACAGAAAATGATTAACAAGAATTCAGCTACCACTACTGCTAAAACAGCTCCTATAAATCTTGATATAGTAGCAAGTAACCATACCAAAAAAAGTATTTTATCAAAAATGTTCCACCAGAGAGTCCTTCAGAATCTTATAAAAACAGGAGACAAATCATGCACAACCCTTAAAACCTACTGTAGAAAATTAATCTTAGAAGCTTTGATAGACAGTGCAATCCTTCTCAAAAGAAAATTATTTGTTTTAGTGTTAAACAGAATGAAACCACTAACAAAACTAACTACTAAATTACAAAAAAGACTTCTCAATAAATGGAATGTGAACAAAAATAACTTCTTAAATATCTGTGGAGGTGAATGGAGTCACACCACGAGCACATAATCTTATTTTAATGGAGAAGCATAAAAATAGAACCAAACAAACACAATTGCCATACATAGCAGTGGACGAGGTTATGAAAAACAAAATAACACCATAATGGAACAAGAAATACTGCTTACAAAAATATCCCCAGAAAAGTCAGAGTGACCTCTCCATTCGACTGAACCAGAACGTCCAGTATAAAAATGGCCATGCACGTCAATGTGTAACATTCCCAAAAAACCTTTCAAATCTTTACGCCAGTTCCTCAATCAGTATGTGAAAGGCAAAGACACAATCAAAATGAAACTGCTGCAAAATATGGATACCTGTCCAGTCTGTAAATACACAGGAAGACAAGGAAATCATTAGCCTGCATTTCAGGACCTATTTGCAAAAGCACCTTCCATCATATCAAAATGATATCAACACATCATTCAACTATAAGAAATCTAGTCTATAAACTGTACTATGCTAAAAGTCCTGCTTTAGCACTAGCCAATTTAAATAACAATCTTCTACATGGTACAGCCAAAGACTTACTTGAAGAAATCGACCATTTCGAGAACAAATATTTTGAAAGTGAAAGCTACTTACAAAATGCAATAGCTTTACAACAGACTAGCAACAATTCTACACATGGCAACCTTCTACTGCACACATACAAAAAAGAAATACTAAAATTTAAAAGTACATCCGCTGAAGTACCAAACCATGTGTGTGTGTGTTGCCACATAACTTTTTATAAAAGTAAACCAAAAACTATAGACGTAGCATACAAAATAGAAAACAATGAAGAATCCAAATGGTTTGAATTAGCTCTCTACCTTATAGCAGAAAACAAATACGAAATAACTGACCCCTTAATAATTTGCAGTTACTGCACTACAAAACTTGACAACAACCAAACTCCTTCACGTACTATCACAAATAACTTGGAATTATTCCCACTACCAAAACCCCTCCAACAACTCAATTTATATGAGAGCATCATAATTCAAACAGTGCACCGATTTCAAGCAATAATACACCTTCAACCAAAAACAGCAAAATTACCTCCAACAGAATTGGTGAACGGCATTCGTGGCAAAGCAGTTTATTTACCATTAGATCTAAAAGAAAATGGGCACACTCTGGGAGTGCAACGTCCAATAGAGCAATCTTCAATTGTCTTAGTAAATGGTGTACCTACAAAAGACAAACAAATTTGGCAACAACTCGTAGACTTACATAAAGTTAGACAAGCCTTGCAATATCTAAAAGACAATAATGAATACTACAAAGAAATAAATATTGAAGAAAACTTAACGGAAACAACTGAAATAATTTAAGAGTCACCAGAAACTGGTCAATTTGAACTTTTAGATCCTGCTACAGTATCCAATATTTTAGACCATTATACAATTCATCCATTACACTCTAATGACACCATAGATGATGCACTAGAAACGTAGCAAATGCAACAAACCAAAGGATCACCAATCAGCATATGGGAAAAAAGCATAGAAGCATGTGCTTTTCCTCTACTCTTTCCTACTGGCAAAGGAGGAAGGTACGATGATAGACCTATTGAGATAACAGCATCAGAATACCGCTTGTTACAAATGTATTCTGAAGATCCCAGATTTAGACAAAATGTGGAATACATATTTCACCTACTCTTTGAAAGTGAACTAGCAACTCTATGTTACGGAGTTGCACACACATTGAAATCAGGAATATGTCAGCTATGCAATTAATACAAAAAGTGCAAGAAAAAGATAAGGTTTTACAATCAAGCATTACAAATCTGTTAGCAAACATGCGTGGTACGAAGAGTACTGGTTCCGACATCACAGAGATGTACATTGTATGATAAGAAACCTTGGCCCACCCACTTGGTTTGTTACATTAAGTTGGGCAGAATATGCATGTGAAGATTTACATGATTTCCTACGCATATCAAACAAAAACAAAACAAACATAGATATACTAACACCTGGAGAAATTTGCTCTCTAGATCCAGTTGATGTTTCAAGATATTTCCATCATCGTTTCATTACTATGCTACACTTTATTTGTAATAAAACTGTTCCTCCCCTCGGAGAAGTGCAACACTTCTTTTGTAGAAAAGAATACCAAGCCAGAGGACCACCACATATCCAAATGCTTTTATGGATTAAAGATGCTCCTAAATTTGGTCAAGAGAGTGATGCCAGTGTTTTACAGTTTATCGAAAAATATGTCAATTGTGAAATTCCATCGGAAGCAACAAATCCTGATCTTCATGCACAAATTGTACAATTTCAAAGACACAAATGTGGCAAATATTGTCATCGCAAATACAATAAAAAGGGGAAATACTACACCAAATGCCGCTTTGGTTTCCCTAGACCAGTTACAGAAACAGGTGAAGTGAACAACTTCATGTCTTCAGTTAGACATAGTGTTAAAGGTAAATCACCTAAGAACACATATTATATAAAAAGAACAGAAGAAGCAAAATATATCAATGATTACAATGCAATCATTGCCCCCTTATGGAATGCAAACATAGATGTGCAGTACATTGCAGACAATTCCACTGCAGTTGCACAATATGTTACAGCCTACCTAACAAAAGCAGAAAAAACTGAGCTTCAACACCTCTGTAATGACTTATCATCGGACAAAACACTATCTCAGAAATTGTGCAGCTTAGGCATAAAAATGCTCTCTCATAGAGAATGTGGCTCCTATGAAGCTGCAGATCGTATATCCGGTACTGCTTTGTATGGAAAATCTGAAAATATAGTATTGCTAAGTCTTGGTCCTGCTAAATCTCAAATCATACGACAACATAGAAACAATAGCCAAAAATGATCTGAAAAGCCAAGACATTTTGAAAAACAATTTACTGGACATATACTACCCAAACAGGAGTACCACTTTGGAAACCATGTGTCTATACCAGATAGCCCAAAACTTCACATACAAAAATAATATAAAACCTGATGAAAAAAAAGGTAGATATAGAGTGACAAATTGTGAGGGCAGCTCAGTGAAACTTACCAAACAAAGCTTAATTAATCTTATCAAATTGTCATTAAAAACTCCTCAACATAAAGATCTATATTAAATGTCCCTACTACAACTTTTTAAACCATGGAGAAAAGAAGAAGAGATACTAGGAAATTACGACTCCTATGAAGATGATTTCAAAGCAAATGAAAGCATTATCACTGATGTAAACTTTACACAGTACAAAACAATGTTGCAAAATGAACAGCAGCACGAAGAAGAACTCCAGTCCCAAATAGATAAGGACACTGCCGACAGTAGTCAACCTTCTGTAACAGGAAGCCAAGAACCACTGGGACAGACACTAATAGCAAATGAGGCAGAATTAGAGTAGAGAACACTATGTGTCACTATGAAGAAGATACAGAAGTCTTAACTGTACTACAATCAAAATTGAACAAAGAGCAGCGTACCATTTTTCAAGAAGTAACAAAACAAATTGCACATGGTGTACAACATGAAAATAAAGAATGTACCTGCCAAAATTACAAACCTATATTACTATACTACTATCCGTCAGTGGTGAAGCTGGTTTAGGCAAAACATTCTTAATCAAAATCATCAGCAAGTTCCTTCAACAATTGACAAAGAACAAACTGTCAGCTGTTGTAACTGTCCCCAACATAGGCGGTGTCACTTTACACCGATTACTTATCCTTCCAGTAGAACACCAAAACAAATTAGAATATTGCAAACTTTCTACAGAAGCTGCAATGGAACTACCGAGAGTGTTAAAACAAATAGAAATGCTACTAATAGATGAAGTGAGCATGGTCTCCAACCTAATGTTGGCTTTGATTCACCTCAGATTGCAATAAGTACTTAAAACAAACAACAAAGCTCTCTTTAGAGGAAAACACATTATTGTTTTCGGAGATCTTCTTCAATTGAAACCAGTGAAAGGTGAACCTATTTTTAAAACCTTAGGACACAAACTCTGCCGTAAAACTGTTGGCTGCATAGGAAATGTCAACCTTTGGCAACATTTCCAATACAAAGAATTAACAGAAAACATGCGCCAACCTGCCGACCTTACTTACGCCAACATTTTAAAAAGTATTAGAGTTGGTCTACTATCTCAAGAAGCACAAGCCATATTAAAAACTCGGCACATCCATGCACTTTTTGGCCATAACGCATGTGCTACTGATGTCATGGAACAATTAGCATACAAAAATGTCAATTGTGTGTCCTTAATGCCAACTCTTGCAAGCTGTTGCAAATTCAATGAAACAATGTTGAAAAAAGAAATGCAACCAATAATTGAAATTTGCGCCACAGACAGCCTGGACGTACATGGTACGACACTACCCGTGTGTCAACAAGCCACAACAAGACTAAATACCTTAGAAAATTCTATAAATTCTATCTCCAACACAGCTGGTTTATAGAAAATATTAAAATTATCCTTAAACTGTAGAGTAATGCTTAAACATAACCTTGACGTGGATCAAGGACTAGTTAATCGGGCATTGGGTACAGTTGTTGGCTTTCAAACATACCCACGTGACAACAACATTAAGTTTGTCAATATTCTCTTTGACAAACATTCAGAAGTAAAAAGGATAGGGCGCTCAACAGCTTAATTCCTTCTTTTCAAAGACATACATGTACGCAGAGAAGAATTGTCTCTAACTCTAGCATATGCAGCCACTATTCACAAATCACAAGGCCTTACCCTAGAAAAAGCATTGATAGATATTGGGCACACAGTCTTTAAAGAAGGCATGAGCTACGTAACACTATCACGCTTATGTACACTTGACGGTCTAGTTCTAATCAACTTTGATGCAAGTAAAGTAAATGCTGATATTTCTTACATTTTAGAATACAATAGACTACGTTCACTATACACCCCCATCTAAAAATATATCCTGTTCCACAAAAAGGAAAACATTGTAAAAGGAAACTAATTCAAACAGAAATGCAACAGGATCTCACTGCAAATCCTCCAAAGAGAGTAAAAGAAGCTCATACTTCATCAATTACCACAACCAAAGAAGAATCTATTACTCAAAGTAACTCAGGCACTTCTTGAAAGAAGCAACACATGCTCCGAAAAAATGACTTGGACACAGAACTATCTGGTCCATTCAAATGTTCTAATATAGCTGGTGTAAATTGCTATGCAAATGTAGCAATCAATATTCTATTTAAATTGCCACCAATTGTTGACATTTACTTACACAGTACAGACCAATTGTGTTTGCAAATGGTAGTCCTTCATAGAAACACAACCAACAATCCTGACAACACATACAGTTTTCATGGAATAAGACAAGAACTGAACTACTGTGCTGGAATGGTGTAATTCACTAGAAACTCACAAGAAGATCCACAATAATTTCTAATGTACTTACTACAAGTACTTGGAAACAAAAACAAAAACATAACTATAAATGAAAACTTCCAGATTTCATACATGTAGAAACATACATGCACTCTGTGCAACAATGTGGCAGAGGAACAAATCCCTAATGAGCACTTCGTGTAACAGTTAGAATACGCCAACAGGTATCTAACTGCTCCAAGATTTTTCAACAACCAAACAAATAAATCAATACCACTAATAACTAATCTGTGCATAAACACTAATAAAACTTCAATTAAAAAACTATAAACAGTTAGAATACGCCAACAAGTATCTAACTGCCCCAAAATTCTGCAACAACCTAACAAATAAATCAATCCCACTAAATTATAAAAATAATTAAACAGTTAGAATACACCAACATGTAACTAACTGCCCCAAGAATCTGCAACAACCCAACAGATAGATTAGCAATTTGAGAATATAAATAAAAAACTATAACCAGTTAGAATTCGACAACAGGTATGTAACAATCTGCAACAAGCCAACAGATAGAACATTAGCCAGAAACAGCAAGTGAACACTGAAAACAAACAAACAAACACATATACTGTAGCATAACAAAAAAAGTTATTTTTTAATCCAACATGGATTTTTTTCCCACAGACCCAATGATTTAAAAAACAAACACAGAAACTGAGCAAATTGCACAGTTAACTGGTTTGTAAACTACTAAATATGAGGGTCGAAAAGAAGCTGAAATGTCTATTTTGTAATGTAATAAGTCTTTATAAAATACCTTCACTAATATGATCTTTTCTTTTATCACAGAAATTGAAAAAGAATATCTGCTCCAATTACCCAACTGATGAAAAAAAATATATCCAATTACAAAAAATGAAACAGTAATTATATTCTGATCGAACGCATAAATACTGCTGCATAACAGAACCATTGAAGCAAACATCTAACCATACACCACAATACAAAATGTTTACTTCCATGGATATGTAATACTGCAGTGCTTGTTACCAAACTCTACAATCTTAATGACATGACGTAGCCAAAACTTCACATACAAACTATCCAAATCAAACAGTACACAAACTGTAGATTTGCAAATATTTGATAGATATTCGATTCTATGGGTGTGATCTATGGGTGTGATATGCTGCGGTGGTTGTGGCCAGGGCCTAGAGTCTTGGGTGCATGGCCGAAGGAAGAAGAATCAAACATTTTAACTATGCCATATGGGCATTTTTATGTCTGCGGACACCGCCGTGTCCTTAGAACAGTTTCAACTTGCCTACTGACAGCACAGACGGGAATAGTGTCCTCAGGACACCCCTCATTTTGACTAATTCCAGACATCCCGGACAGTGCGGGCATTGCGAACACATATGGGGCACCTGCCACCTAAACAAATACAGTATTTGACCCATCTCTTACTTCCCAAACCTCCCTAAGCACTCTTGCACACCGAAACACTCCCCAAAATTGCATTTTGCCTCTGTTCACCGCCGCGTACTCGGCAGATCCAAGATGGCAGGCGCATTGGAACAATCTGACGCACTTCACGCTCTTCACTATCCAATCAGCAAACACGTCACATGTCCGCGGACATGACGCAAGACAATCAACCAATCGATTTCCTGTTCGCGGAGCGAACAGGGAAGTGTGTCCGTGGAGCGGTCATCAATATCACTAATTTTTCTAGACCTACTTTTTGATCATTTTAAATAAAACTACTGAACCGATTTTCACCAAATTTACAAAAGCACGCTTTTGGGACCAAGGCACTACTCCTGCCACAAATTTGGTGAAAATCCATCAAGTGGTTTAAGCTGTAGGCATGTGCAAATTTTTTTCCCCATTCAGTCTATGGGAAAAAAATAAATTTTGGGACCTCCCCTATAACTTTGCCTCCCCTGGACCATACCTCACCAAACTTTGCAAAAAAAATCAGAGTGGCCCATATACTTTTTTATGCAAAGTTTGGTGAGTATTCGTCCAGGGAGAGCGAAGTTATAAGCCATCCAAGAAGTGCTATTCCTATGGGATTAGCAATTTAACCATAACTCTACCGTGGCTGTGTAATATATATTGATCTTTGTTCCTCAGGGATTTCGGTTTCAATGGATACAGTTTCCTCAAATAAAGTTGCAAACCAAGAGTTCAATGTTTAAAAAAATCAATCCTTTATTTTTTCAAAAAATGTAAAAACTTGTGAGTTTGCAGTTTGCAACCCGCACCCGGCATCTAATCACGGGAGGCCATCAAAGGGATTACGCGTTTTGCAACTTCCTGTAGCTTGATCACATGGTTTCCCCCAGGTCAAGGCACGTATTTGAACACTGTGATCTCTCATTTTCATCTGCATAGAGAGAGGACTATTGTTTCACTTTTTCTGACTGAAATACTTCAAACAAGGTAAATCTTTCAACATTAATACTAATATTAATCATAACACACAACATATCTTTAATATGATATACTTTGTATATGGATAAACCCTCAGAATCTAGTGAGCCAATTACGGTCATATTTATGTATGTTTTCCAGCGTGCGGTAGCCTGGTGAGCTATGGATTATAATTAATGTCACAAGTATGAAATTCGCACTCGCAACCCGTTATAGCATATATGGTATTCTGTTTAGACAATCGGGCATTAGGTGCAGAGTGCCTCCCATCCTCGGGATGTCATTCCATAAAATGCTGGGTCTAATGCATCTTTCTAAGTGACAGTTCAAATTTATGACCCATTTAAAGTGCGTGGTGCAATGTCGTTCCTGCTAAGGTATACAATGTCTTCTGCCAATAACTGCCCATAATTTGACAGGCTGCAGAGTAACAAATGGACACTTAATTATGGATTACATTATGTGGTAACCTTAAACAAATGCCCCCACATTAAGACACAATCCCCAAAACAGTGTGCAATTGCTTCCGCACAATGGATCCTATGTGGACCATTCTGAATTATTGTGTGTGTCTACCACTGTAAAGTGCATAGTGCTGAATCCAAATTTATTCTGCAGTGTAATCTGCAAGTGTCCATTAGTCTTACTCCATGTAACTACCTCTCAGTTTAGGAACCATCACATTTAATGGGATCTCATGCAGTGCTTCGGCACAGTGCCCTCATGGATCAGCCAGACTTTACCGCTGCGTAATAAATTTACAAAAAGCATTCTATAGAGACTTGGAGTTAAAATCCTAATTTGTCGAAGTGCATATTTAGTCACTCTGTGAGGCCCAACATACAGGGCCAAATCTACGCAGGTTCAAGTAGTCGCCATTAACCATGGTTTAAAAGGCTCCAGTCAATCTGACCGGTTGACAGGAGGTATTCAAATAATTTACATAAGCATTAAACACAGATGGAGAGAATAGAATGCATGTTGAAAACAGTTATAAGCTGCAGACGTCTCAATATTCATCTAGCGTGACCATCCCGCTCAATACCCAACTAGCAAGAGTAACAATACTATCTGACATAAGACAAATGTACACATTTCCTGTCATGTCCTTAGATGTACCCACCATGGTTTTCTGTAGTGTGGAGAACTTAAATGTTCGATACATGAAGAATATGGATCTCATTCATGAATATAACTTTCCTACAAAATAAAGCATGGATTATCATCACTCTCCCAAAAAAGGTGTAGAGTTCTTCGTCGATATTGTGTCCCGAAGGGGTCTTACTCTCAAAGTCTATAATGCACTGCGTTTCATACTGTCTCAATAGTCTTTCCCTATTCCCTCCCCTCGGTCCAATGTTTATTTGTTTTAAACCGAAAAATTAAAAGTCACAAAGCTTTCCTTCGTGTTCTTCCCAAAAATGTTTAGCTATTGGATACGTATAGTCTCTGTTTTTTATTGCTCTGATGTGTTGCAAGATCCTTATTTTCAGTCTGCATTTAGTGCTCCCTATGTATCACTTTTTACAAGTGCATTTTAGGACATACACAATGTATTCAGACTCACAAGTGATCTTTTCAGTGATAGTCACAGTCTTCTTCAAAATGGGGTGGACATACATGGAGCATTCATCTGCATATTTACAGATCTTGCATTTTAATAAACCCTTATTTCTTTGTGTCAGCCACGTGGATATGTTCTTTTTAGGTTCAGGTGCCATGTAGCTGCTCACTAACGTATCTTTTATGGATTTATATTTCTGGAAGTAGAAATTAGGATATGATCCAAGTGTGTCATATAGATCCGTATCTATCATGAGTAAGTGCCAGTATTTCTTGACAATGGCGTTTACTGACTTGGCTGTTTGTCCATATGTTAATATCAGCCGTGCCGTCTCTTTACTTCTTGGAGTCTCATTAACATAATTTGAATCCAGTAGTAATGTCATCCTGTTGCGTTTGCGTGCCTTCAAATAAGCCCGTTCGATGGCTCGCTTGGGATAACATTGTTTGTTGAATACCCAGGCAGTGATCTTACTTTCCTTGTCATATGTTTCGATCTTAGTACAGTTTCTTCTTAACCGAAGAAAGTCTCCGTAGGGAATACTCCAGACCAAATTTTTGCAGTGTGCACTGTTTGCATGTATATATATATATTCCAAAACTCTGATTCGCCAAAATCACTGCCCTCAACCTCTAAAATAGCTGGTGCTTATGGGCTAAAGCTTGGCTAAGCTTATAACATATCAAACATTGTATTATACCATCTCTTCCTATCAACCTTTCTCATTGGCTGTAGGGTCTGATAGTACAAAATTTCCTCAGCACACTCGACCACACTTGGTGAAAACGTATATTTATTTATTGAAATTGAAGTCATGCGTGCATCAACCATAAAAAATGTATCTTACTGTAATTCAGCTGCAGACCAGGTTAAGAACATGAAACTCACACCACCGGGTGAAATTTGCCACACATTCTGCTCTCTTGAAAGAGCTTCGTCAGGCTGTTTATCATCCATGTGTTTGCTATCTCGCACAGTGCGGATGATAAACAGCGAAGTTCGCAGACAGCACAGTAGTCCGTGTACATCTAAAAAATGTAAGTGGTGGCACCATCAAAAACATTGCACTCTTTTCCGGGAGAAAGTGGTGGCTCTGAAAAGAGCCTTTTTGTGTTGTTTTATTGCTTTTGGAAGTTTTTTTTCAAGGTTTGGAGAAAAAGTAGGCTACACATACTGGAAAATGCTTGCTATAGTTGCAAAAACTGCTGCAAAGCATTTTGAACATTTCGCAAAAAAAGCTGATTGCCATCATTGGTAACATGGACTCCATCTCTGCGAAAAGTATTGGTGCTATGAAATGTAATGTTTTCATTATGGAAGGACGACATGCCAACATCTCTCAAAAAATGCGCACAGTGCAAGATAGCGAACACACGGATGATAAACAGCCTGACAAAGCTCTTTCAAGAGAGCGGAACGCGTGACAAATTCCTTCCACCCGGTGGGGTGAGTTTCATGTTCTTAACCTGGTCTGCAGCTGAATTAATGTAAGACTCATTTTTTTATGGTTGATGCTCGCATGACATCAATTTGAATAAATAGCTATACGTTTTCACCAAGTGTGGTCGATGTGCTGGGGCAATTTTGTACTATCTAACCCTTCAGCCAATGAGAAAGGTTGATAGGAGGAGATAGTATAATACCATTTATGATATATATATATATATATATATATATATATATATATATATATATATATATATATATATATATATATATATATATAGAGAGAGAGAGAGAGACAGAGAGAGAGAGAGACAGAGAGAGATGCTGTGAAAAATCTTTGAGACTGTGTTACAATGTTTATCGCAACAAAGTGATGCCCATCTTACGTCAGATTTACCCCTGGAGAAGCCCCCACAATATAATTTTGATCTCATTGTTGACCCTCTGATGTGAAGGTATGTGCATACTCTTGGACTTAGCAGTAGGGGGAGACTCAGTGGTAAGATGGCTATCATTTTCCACACCCACTGCGACAATGCCAGTAATGTGGCCTCGTCAAGAGCGGATGGGAAACCATCTCAGCCACAGTTGAGATGGTTACCAGGGATAAATCCAGAGCCAGTCCTACCTCTGATTCCTGTCCCCACCCCTTGTGCCAGCCTGTACTTGAGCATTACAACTGTGTCACTAGCTCCAGTGCCGGAGACAAAAGAACCAGCAAAAAGATACAGACATGACTACCTCAAGCCTACATGACACAGGAGAAACTGCAACATGTGTGCCAGCTGCCAGCAACAAACACTGGCAGCCAGTGCCCTAGATTATCAAGAACTATATAATGGGACACAGACCCCAACCCTGGATGTATTTTCCAAAGGGGAACCTAGAACAAGGGCTCCGAACACAAACTGGGACATTGGTTTCCCTGCACCACCATCGCGCCAGAGGACCACTCTGGTGGTGATATTGCGCGGTACATATGTCCTTTAACAGTAACATTAAAATTAACTTTTATTCAGCAGTCCTATGCAGAGAAAAGGGGTTGGGGCTTAATCCACTCTTCATTTAAAATCTCAGCTAAAACACCTGCCAGAAGGGGAAGACAGGGCCATATTGTCCATGACAAGTGAACCAATAGCAGGAACAGAACCAATAGCAGGAACAGGGGGAGCATAACTAGGGTAACACAGATTGGTACACAGTGGGCTGTTCAGGTGAGGACAGAGGAGGTGGAGGTGGCAGACCAAAGACAATCAGGAGGAAGGAAGAAGCAGTGTGTGGAGGTTATTTCTAGGGAAGTAAAGGTATTGGTTGTTGAGTGCAAGTGGGACAGTGCTGTGAGTGTGCATGAAAGAGTTGTGGTGTGATTAGGTGAGGCAGTGTCAGGAGTGAATATTAAGTGTTTGGGACTGAGTGGAAGGAGAGCATGTGAGTAGGAGGTGGGTTGAGTTGGAGTAGTACAGTGGAGGAAACAGTAGTGTGGAGGATGAAATAGTATTGTGGAGGAGTCACAGTAGTATTGAAGAGGGAGTAGTTTGGTTGGAGGTGGGAGTAGTAGTGTAGAGGAATGGTAAGTAAAATCAAAGTGTTGATGGAAGGTCTAGAAAGTAAGAGAGAAATTGAAGAGACAGAAGAGAAGAGTGAAGAGGTTAAGGCAGGTGGACTTGAAGATAGAGTTAAAGAGAGAGAGAGAGGTGAAAGTGAGCATGGTAGAATAGGTTGCCTGCAAGGAACAATCTTTCTTTTTTTATATTGCACTTCATGCTGGAGTCCAGCATTTAAGCACAGGACCGGGTATGGAACCCAGGCTGCTCGGTGTTGTCTTGCTTCACAATCTCGTAACATTTTATGAAACTAACAAACGGGAAGAGAAGTACAAGCTAGGGAATCCACAAGGGAGTTTGATTAGATATGGCTATGTGCCTTTAGGTTGACCACACATTTTATTCAGCCTTTTAGTATACTGAGGGTGACATAATTATCTACTAAGCGGGGGATAAGGATCCCTGGCTTAGGGAGGAGGTGCTTTAAGATGATAAAGAGAGTGACGGGCAATTTAAAATTCACTGAAAAGATTTGAACCATCTCTGAGGCTTGAAGTAGTTCTTGTGCTATCTGTGCACTAAATCCGATCTTCTTAACTCTGTCTCAAGCTTTTTCTCTGATTTTCAAAGGTTTTGTAATGCTATATCTTCTCTGAGCCCACTGGCATGACCAGTGGCGCTGGCCTATGACTGAGGCTGATCCCTCCCTTCCCCCGTAGTAATGAACCAGATCCCATTCATCCATGGCCTTTTGCTTTGGCCACAGGCAGAGGCCATGGCCTTTGGCTGTGGCCACTGTCACAGTGCCCCTATTAACTTACCAGATCCCACCAGCCATTGCCTTTGGCAGTGGCCAAAAGCCCCTTTTTCTCTCCTTAGATTTCCATGGTTGTTTCCCCCAGGAACTTCACTCGGTCGACTCATGCTGCTTTCCATTACGGCAGTACCCATTACTGGTAATCATTCCCATGTCAATGTATTGTTTTCAGATTACCGCAGGAATGGGAAAATGCTTGAAAATGTCTTCCCCATCCCCACTGTGCTGCCCTCCTCCTGTATGCCGCCCTTTGTGGAAATACTCTAAATCTCCCACACCCTCTCCCATTGCGCACTAAATCCGATCTTCTTAACTCTGTCTCAAGCTTTTTCTCTGATTTTCAAAGGTTTTGTAATGCTATATCTTCTCTGAGCCCACTGGCATGACCAGTGGCGCTGGCCTATGACTGAGGCTGATCCCCCTTCCCCCCTAGTAATGAACCAGATCCCATTCATCCATGGCCTTTTGCTTTGGCCACAGGCAGAGGCCATGGCCTTTGGCTGTGGCCACTGTCACAGTGCCCCTATTAACTTACCAGATCCCACCAGCCATTGCCTTTGGCAGTGGCCAAAAGCCCCTTTTTCCCTCCTTGGATTTCCATGGTTGTTTCCCCCAGGAACTTCACTCGGTCGACTCATGCTGCTTTCCATTACGGCAGTACCCATTACTGGTAATCATTCCCATGTCAATGTATTGTTTTCAGATTACCGCAGGAATGGGAAAATGCTTGAAAATGTCTTCCCCATCCCCACTGTGCTGCCTTCCTCCTGTATGCCGCCCTTTGTGGAAATACTCTAAATCTCCCACACCCTCTCCTATTGCAGCATTTTCACAATGTAAATTGCAGGGGATTCACGTTGTGAGAACTCTGAGGCCATTTTCACACCTATTCCCCCAGGGATCCTCTATTCAGGTGGCCAGGGAAGGGCCATCACTCTAGGATCCTGACCCTGGGGCCCGACAAGAGAGGAAGGATCACCTGGGTAGAGGGTCTCTGGGGAGAGAATGTCAAAGGGAGAGACATTGTATCCTCCCTTTTCTGATAGTGACCTCTCCTTCCCTCCCATAGCCTTTATGGGCTATTGTCAGTCCTATTCCCTTAATCTCTGTAACTCTCCAGGGAGTACAGCAAAGAGGAAGAGGCTTCTTTGAATAAGGAAGATTACTTATGTAAGAAACCATTGCAGCCGGAAGGGGTGTTGTGTCCGAGAGTGTCCCTGAGAGAACAGAGTGGCGAACCGTCAGAAGTCTGCACAGAAAAGTCAGCAGTGTGGCCAGGGAGCCGGACGGAAGAAGTGTAGGGAGCCGAGTCTGTAGGTGGTCCCTGTGATGAACGCCCAGAACTGCTTGTTACCCTGGCTGGAAGTGGTCACCCAGGGTTGTCAGATGGCAGGTGGAGCAGCCCTACCTTTTACGAGGAAGTGCAAAAAACACCAGAGAACCAGACGCACACGCCTGTGAGTTTCAAGGGCTGAATGAAACACAGTGCATGTCTAATCTGAAGATATATTGTGACTGCATAGTCATGTGTGGCAGGTTGCTAAATTGTACAATTCTGAAACAGAGCATCTGGCCGGTAATGGAAAGCAATGTAAGATTGTAACAAGGCTGAATCCACAGGAGCATAATGATCCAAGGGCCCTGTTGATCTGCTAAAACTGGTGTCTTTATATATGATAACATTTTCTTGTCAGAAACAAGGGGAAAGGCAAATGTCTCTGAGGAAAAATGTTCTAAAGTTGGAGAGATCTCTCTTGCTGAATTACATTATTCTTTCTTTCTTTTGCAGGTTCTAACTGAAGAAGTCAGCGTTATCAAGGAGTAAACATTAAAACCTATATGTGAGGTAAGTTTGTGTGCTTGTTATAGTTGAAGCGCACAAGCGGGGTGTCTTCGGTAGCCTGATACTTTTTTTCTATTGTGGTAAGTCTGCGAGCGTATCAGAGAAAAGAGCGCTGCACAGCGTAAGTTCATTTTAAAAAATGACAGCCTTCTTCTGTGAAAAGCGGCTTTCAGCTGTGAGGAAAAATCTCATGGGAGCTTCAGGTACGTATGCACATGAGTATTTCCATTCTCCATTAATTCTGTAATGTTCACTTTTTAACTTTGGTTCCTTTGTATTGCAGGTCTTCGGAAGTCGGAAAAAACATCGGACTGTTGCTGCAGCTGCGATCAAAGGCTGATGACAGATCTGGGAACTATGACAGAAGATATCTTCTGTTGGAGGACTGCGGCGGTGGAAACATTGCTCAGGTAATACTAGTCTGTACTCTGTAGATATTCTGTGAGCTTTTCAGATTAATAACATTATTTTTCTTTTCTTCTGCAGGTTCTGTGAGCTGAGCGCCAGTAGCGTTACACCACTGTCAGCTGACCTAACGTAAAGCGCGTGTTCCTGCGGAGACGAGGCTTATAAAGCCATCAATGCCCAATGTATGGTTCTCTATTATTACTTATCAGTGACCCACAGGGCAGCCATTTTAGGGGTATTGGTATACTATTGAGTTTCTATGGCAGTCTATTGTTAACATAATACTCTGTACTGTTAGAATGCCATGTTTGCCATGCTAAAACCCATCTAGAGCCTACAGATCTATACAAAGACTCCTGCCTGGCCTGAACTCCTGAATCTAAACCAGAAACCCTGGATGTGATCATGACAAATGCTGCCAAGGGGATCTAGTGAAGTGGGAGCAAAAGCCTGCAAAGAATATAAGAACGCTGTGGAAGTCAGAAATGGGCAGAGATGCCTAGCAGTGTGTGGATCTGATGAGAGGGGCCTGGAGATGGAACGATAAAGACTGTAGAAAGAGCTTGAATCATGAAAAGGTCCAGTGAAGTGCCCGGGAATACTTTCCCCCAGAAGCTCACTGTCTCCAGAGCTCTGGTTCTCTGTGGGCTGGACCAGTGCAACAGCCTCTTTCTAAATCTTCCTGCCTCTACTCTTTGACCTTTACAACTTATCCAGAACAGGACTGCGAGACTTGTCTTTGGCCTCATGCCCAGGCATCATAACTCTCCAGCTCTGAAATCTCCTCACTGGCTCCCCGTGGCTGCAAGGGTACACTTCAAGACCCTCTGCATCATCCACAAGGCTGTCCAGGGCCTTGGTCCTCTCTACCTTCAATTTTCACTTCCAAAACATCTTTCTTCTCGGGCTCTCCCCTCATCCACCTCCAACTCTCTGAGGGTCAGACGCATCTCCAAGCAGACAGTTGGTGCAGATCTATCTTCTCGCTGGAGTCTCCCTTAGGAACTGCATCACTGCCTCTCTCAAACTTGAGCAGAACCATCTCCAGTACCGGAAGCAACTCAAAACCTTCCTTTCCGTTTCCGCTTTCTCTCTTCCTCTACCTTGCTGGTGCACCTGACTGCTCGGCACACTGGTCACCTTCTGAACTCTGGCTCAGGCTCCTGCATGTACAGTTGCTCTTGCACTGCCTCCGTGCTCCCCAGTACTTAAGGGTCTGTTCTGAAACCCTAAAGTCCCTTCTCTCAGCACTTCTGAGCCACCCGCTGGCTGCACTTGTGAGTTAACTCCACTTCCCCTCCCCCCTGGCATTTCATCTCTTCCCCCGCACTTGCGCAATCTGAATGACACAAGGCCTAGTAAGATTGTTATTTTGTCCCCCCCCTGTCTTGTCTCGCCTAGAAACACTTGTGTGCAGTCGCGTTATAAATGCCACATTATATCATATCATATCATAAAAGAAGAGGCTGAGGGGTGTTCTGGGATGACCTGTAATGGATGGACTGTGCTCTAACATGTAAAGAAAGGCCCTAAACTCCAACGTTATGCCAAGGATAAACAGCCACTGGATATGCGACCTGTTATGGGTGGAACGTGCAGTCTAAAACTGTGCCACAAGAGGAGGGGGCTCCAACGAAAGAGTTGTAAAGTTTGAAGAACCTGTGACCTTTAATTAGTGAGCAAGTACTGCATTGAGTTTGGGAAAGGGAACCCTGAGCCTTCAATGAATACTGAGACTGTTTCTTGGGGACTTTGTAAACTTTTGATACTTCATGAACTGGTACCTGAGGTTTGGGGAAGGGGGTTTGGGGAAGGGTGTCTGAACTTCTTATGAAGTTTATTTTTTTTACTGAACTTTTTCCGTAAACCTTGTGTGGATTGTAACCAGAGATTATACCCCAGAGCGTACAACTTTGCAAGATGCTACTATTTTAACTGTATCCTGACTTGGGAAAGGAGGCTAGCCAGTGCTCCAAACTTTATGGTGTTCACTTGTTCAGTTGAACCATCCCTTCACTATAGTTGTCTCTTAGTTGTGAGGGCAAGCATAGGTTTGGACAGAGAGAGACATTTTCATTTGGACATCCTGACTTTTACGATCCTTAGTTTATTTCGGAAGTTCAATCCTGCCATAGCGATGGGGCCAGGTAGGCATTTTACCCATCCTGATTCATTGAATAAAGGTTGTAAAACTGCATCACCTGTGTCTATGTCTCTCTTCATGCCTGTCTCACACCCTTTAGTCAAAAACAGTTTGGTACAAATGGGCCCAGGTTTTCGTCCGTTGGGTCCATTGCACCTTGATGCAGTTTAGTCTGCAAGTAGCGCATTAAAGATGTAAACACAAACACAAGTACCCCAAATGCTCCCACTTGACTTGTTGTCCACTTTCCCCCTAACCACCTCTACCCTCATCTAAAACACCCTTTTTCCTTCTCAAAATATCATCTTGAGCATTGTTCGTGTTCTGATTCCCTCAGGTGTACTGCAGAAATACAATTGCACCTGGAACAAAGTGGCTTTTGATTTCAGAAAATTCTCACTGATGCAATGCCTCTTTGAAGATATATAAACATTATTTGAGATGAGGGGCTGTCTCTTCTCTGTCGGATTTCTTAAAAAATATTTGATGGATTTACAACAAACCAAAAAAGGCACACCTGTGACACAGTGTGCCCAACTTGTTTCTTATTTGGTGCAGCTCCAGACAGCAGTTTTCACACTAGAAGTGCTAAATGGAAGAACCTTTTTCTATATAGGAGAATGATTGGGGCAGTGGGAGGCCAAAAACAGCTTTCATTTTGTATCTTTATTTTTAAAGATTTTTAATGTTTGGTTTATTTCAAACCTTTCATAAAAACAATCAATTCCATTCTATCACATGATAAAATTATTAAAACACCTTTTAGAGGTATTGCCTTACATCTCCATTTTACAGAGGTAGAGATTCAAAAGGAAAAATAAATTGTTTTACAACCACAATTTCCAACACCTTCTCCATAAACTTCATTGCAGCCATTATCAATGAATTATTTTCTCCTATTATAAACATGTCCCACTGTAAAGACTGGAGGGGGGTGTCTGTACTCCTGCTCTCTATATGGAAGAGGAGAGGCACAGAGGACCCCAGCCAAGATTCTCTATTATTGGTAGTCGAGCAATCAAGGCCTAGCTTCTCAGTAGATGATGCGGGCTGCTTGTTAAATACAGTGTAGTCCCCAGGCACCCAGAAAGGAATGTCCGCACACTGTATTAGTTAAAACACAGTCTTTAAATAATTAATGTTCACGGTCATGTACAATATCACGATAATTCACTTTGTACTCGGTTATCTACAATGGCAAATCTATACAGTTCTATGTGGTACCACAATCACTATTCGCTCTCTTTAAAGTGCATCAACTGTACGGTTAAATGTCATACAAATCAAAACAACAATAGATATACGAGTAAAGCAGTTGGTTAGAACAATAGGCACAATACTGGTCCTGCTACCTAGACACAGTTCTGTGTGGAGGTCCCCCCACCTGGGCAACCTGTAAATTAAAGATATATCACAAGGCCAGTCCATATATTGTTCACAAGAGTCTTCCAATAGTTCAGCAACCCCAAAGTACATGGTGTTGTAGAGTTCCTTGTCGGGAAATCAACGGCCCTTCTTGAATGCACTCCCTTTAAGGCAGGAGCCACGAGTCGTCGAATGTCCGACGATGAACAAGGTGAACTACGGCGGTGAAGTGGCAGCTTCGTTCCTAGCGGTGCTCATCGATGATGGAGCGTAGACGTCCTGCAAGGAAGATGCGTGCGGGGCACCTCAATGTCGATAGTTCAGAACCGCAAAGAGTTTGAAGAACTGTGGCCCAGCAAGGGTGTCGAGTCGTCGGCATCTCTGTGGTCTTTAGGTGGCGGGAAACCCACCGGCGGATGCTCCTCGGCATGTCGGTGGCCTCGACTTTCTCCGGCGGGACAAAGTGGTCGACGATGCAGCCGAGAGCGCCCTTGGATCAAATGTCCCTAGGCAACGGGAGCACTGCAGCTCCGGTCGGCGACGGTGGTCGGCGACAGTGATGAACAACACTCCGGGCGCTTCTCCTTGGGATTACGCAGCAGTCCCCATATCCGGTAGGCAGCCTTTCGTAGGTCTGTCTACCAGGAAGCTTTGGCAAAGATCAGCTGGTGCACAATGGTCCCTGGTAGCTCGGGGAGAGGTCTCCTTACCAGGTCTTCTCTTGGATCAGTTCTTGGAGACACAACCGCTTTCAGATTGGCAAAGTAGAGCAACAGCAATTCTTCTCTTCCAGCAGGACTTCAAGGTCAAGCTTCAGTTTGAACTCCAGTTTCTCTTCAGCTTCTGAACGATTTCTAGCAGTGAGAGGCCCCCAGATATACTGTTCATCTACCATTCATTCTGCTGGGTCACACTCAGGCAACCAATCACTCAGAAGGGCATTCAGTAGTCAGTCAGCCACCCACAGGTGTACCCACAACATACGGTCGTTGGGAAGGCTCCAGCCAGTCTGGTCAACACTTCCCCACACTTCCATATATGGAACTTCCACCAATAGCCAGTCAGGGGGAAGGGACAGAGTCAGGGCTTCCCGGGACTTCGGGAAGATCAAGGTAACAGGCGATGGAAGGCAAGAGGCCACGGGAGCCATCTTGTTTCCATCAGGAATCTACCGGTTCCAGGGACAGGGCCTAGGCATCCCAAAATGGAGGACGCTCAGGGCATCTATCAATCCAGCACGGAGCTGCCACCAGCCCGTACCCTCCTCTATGGGCCACCCTCAGGTGCCCAAAAACATGCACTGGGGTCACAGGGCTGTACCCCCCCCATGGGTGCCATAAGGGTATCCCATGGGTCTGCAGACCAAACCAAAAGAGAGAGCTGCACCCACATGAACTCCTGCACGGAAAACACGACAGAACACGTGATAAAAGCAGTTAAGGACAAGGATACGGAGGCCCTGTCCCTTCGATGCATTTCCAGCTTCACACCCATCATTTTTGCAACATTACATTTTTATAGCATTTAGCCACTTCACTCATATGTTTTCTTCTCATTATGTCCAGAGCGTTACCTTCTGTCAACAAGTGCCTGGATGTTTCCACCTTATCTTGTTGCCTACAGTATCTACAGGAAGAAACGTTATCTTGTAATTATTTTCTCATGCAGAGGACTTATCGAGTCGGCAGAATGTTTAATCTAAGCAGCATAAAGAGGTTCCTATATCTGTAACGTGGACATTTTAGAAGATACTGCGGGAGCTGATTTTTTGAACCCCTCTTATGCTACACATTGAATCGTAATCTATAGGACCTCTTTGGGCTAAGGTATCTATCCAATCCATTTGCTTTATCTGGATCTTTACTTTACCAGGGTTGGTTACAAAAATGTCCTCCATTAGATTAAGCATTTCAAGCCAATCCCTACAGGAGACCTTCATGAATCCAACATACATCCTGAACCCTTATTCCCCCCTCCCCTGATGCAAGGAGCTCCACCTAATCATAGAGTGCAAATATCGTAGGCCCAACTCATACCTGATCATGGAGTTTGTAAAGCAATTGGGGAGACCCATCACCCTCCTGCAGAAAATTCCCTCTAGCCTATCCCAATAACCTATGGGGAGGTTGAGCACTGTTTCTGATCCATATACGAGAATCAGAATTACTTTCAGACTATAGAAAGTTATTATTGGAACCAAAGTAAATTTACTGAATCTTAAATGGATCCTTCTTGTATGGGCAGCATGTCTGACACATTTTAATCGTAGACCCTCCATCCATGGTTTCTCGTTCACACTACAATTATTCTAGACACTATTTTCACTGAGCCCACGACCCAGAAATGAATTTGGGTTACTTTTTCCTACTGGTGTTAGGGAGAACATAGGTTTTTTTGGGTTTATCCTCAAATCGTTAGCCTTTTAATATAATTTTAGTTGTTTCAATCTTCTTTGTAATCTTATCGGAGTTTGGTCAATAAGGACCAAATCATCTGTGTATAAACCCATGGAATAAATTGATTGTATATCTTGGGGGGATCGCATTAACACCCACCTGGCTGGACTCCATATCAGACACAAACAGATTGAATAGCTCTAGGGGAACGGGGGAAGCCTGTTTCAGACCTCTGGATGTTGGAATTGCTTTTGTAAGAAGTCCTTTGTTGGACATCCTTATTCAGACTGTAGTAGATGAATAGAGGGCCCTAATTGTTTCCACCAGATCACTCTGGCAGTGCTGGTTTGTCAGTTTCACCCACAACCTTTCTCTACTGATACTGTCAAAGGCTTGCTCCAAATCTATAAATGCTAGATACACTTTCTGTTTGATCATGGGTGCTCTCAACTTTATAATGTTTACTAGAAATAGATTGAGACTGGTACTGACCCGGATACAGACCGGCTTGTCTTTTAATATAATGACCAGAATCCCTCGCCAACTTTTTTAGATGTCTCAGCAAGATGGACGCAAAGATCTTTCCAAGGGTATTGAGAAGGGCGATGGTCCTATTATTTTTGGGGTTAATTCTTTTGCCCTTTTTAAAAATAGGTACAACCAGCGCCTCTCTCCAAAAAGGAGGGATCTCCCTTGCATGCAGGACTTGGTTAAACAGGACCCAATAGAAATATGCCTAATCCTCTGGGTCCTGTTTGAGAATGGTGTTATGCAGGCCATCCAGTACTGTGGCTAGTGGGGAATTCAGCTTCTTAATTTTTGTAACTATGTCCTCTCAGTCAAACTCAATGCACCAGGGAATAGTGTTTTTTCCTGGGATATCACGGTCTATTGACATGAGATGGCAAAGAGTTTGGTAAAGTCCTTAATCCAAGCCCTCTCAGAAACTGCTGGAATTACAGTAACTCATTAAAATGTTGCATTATTACTAAGTAAGGCCCAGAGGTATTGTGTTTCCTTTTTAGAAATGATTGCCATAATCACTTCTGCATCTTCTTGGAAGCGTAGATTGATTGATTGATTGATTGATTGATTATTTATTATGCGCTTATACACAATTGTTACAAAGCGCAAAGCATCGGGCTTTAGTACCTATCAGCCATTCCTGATATTGCTGCTTGCATTTCCTTTTTAGAACAATTTTATTGCCAATTTGTAGGTGTTCTATACTGCGAAGAATGGCTCTGAGTATTTTCTTCTCCACTCTCAAGATTTTATTTGGAAAGTGCAATCTTTTGAATTGTTGTCTTCCTCCAGCATTAGATTTTGATTGGAAACGTAACAAGACACCGGAGTAGTCTACTCCCAAATTTCTAGATTTCAGGGAGGTTTTGTATCATGCCATCACTAAGCAGACCTTCTTTGGGAGTATTTGTAGATGGTTTCCACCTTCATTTACATTTATTACATGACCCTCCAGATCACTGTAATCCTGTTCCAGGTCTTTAAATGTAAGCCTTAATAGATATTGGTTGCTATTAGCCTTTGATTCAATAATTAGAGACTGCAGACATTTAAACAGTTTGCCGGATACAAAGAGATAGTCCATTTGGGATTTTTGGGAGCCACAGGACCATGTAATGCTACCCGGAATATTACCAGTTAGCCGGACGTTCACCATATGGATGTCTCGCTCTTTTAGCTCTGTTAACCATAGCATCGCTTTTTTAGAAAAGTCAGTCCTAGGGAGCATTGCCTCCATTTTATCTATACACCTTATATTAAGATCCCCATAGATCACTATCTATGGATTCTTCATCTCCACTCAACAGCGATGTATAAGTTGAGTAACAGACCCCACAAATTCATCAGGATCAAGTTCAAAACCCTCTGCATTGTCCACAAGGCCGTCTGGGGCCTTGGGCCAAAATACCTTCAACTCTCTCTTCCTAAATATCTTCCTTCTCGAGCTCTTCGCTCATCCGCCTCCAACTCCCTCAGGGTCAGCCGCTTCTCCAAACAACAAGTTGGGGGCAGATCTCTCTCTGCTGCAGGGGCCTCCCTCTGGAACAGCCTTCCTGCCTCCCTGAAACTTGAGGAGAACCATCTCCTCAAAACCTTCCTCTTTGCCTCCGCTTTCTCTCCCCCTCTCCCCTGCTAATACTACTGAAACTGCACTGAATCTGCAACTGGGCCACTCACCGTTCTCGGTCCTTGGCCCAGCCACTCTCCCCTGCACTGCCTCCATGGCAACCCCTGCACTCCGGGACTGTGTCTGTATCCCTACAGCCCCCCTTCCCAGCACTTGTCTGCACTTACTTCGCACTTGCCACCAGCTGGCCCTTGTTATTTATCCTGTTTGCTGTATGCTCTTAACCTTGTACTGCACTTTCCCCTCTCACTTTCCGCCTTTCACTTTTCCCTTTCCCTCTACCCTTTGCACTTGCGCGATCTGAATATCACCTGGCCTAGTAGGATCGTTGTTCTATCTCCCCTTGTCCCCCCCATGCCTCGTCGCGCCTTGAAACACTTGTGTATAGGCGCGTTACAAATGCCATATCATATCATATCTTATCATATCATCATCCCCAATCCTGGCAGGGTTTCAATACAGATTGAATTAAAGTAATAACCAAGGGCTTTTACCATGAACCCTCTCCCAATTTAATATCATCAGTTGAACAAAGGGATTTGGGTTCCTTCCATCCAGAATCTTAAAGCTTTGTCCCAGTTTCACCAACATCAAAAGGCCGGCCAAAGGTCTCCCTATTGATCTATCGGGCCGGATTGAGACAGATTTCAAAGCCCTCACAAGTCAGCTTTGAGGACAACCAAGTTTTCTGCATGCATATAATATCAAAATGTGAAAAGTCCAGTCCGTCCATGCTAAAAAGGTGCACAAAACCTCTAGTGTTCCATGAAGCCAGGAATAGCAAAACATTTCCTGTGGCTTTACAGGTTATATATAGATCCTGAAACTTAGCCAAAGAGCCAGCAAGCCAGGCCCAATCATTCGACGGTCCTGTGTCACCACTTCTTTCCTGGCTCATCTTCACTCTTCTTTCTTCACCGTTAAAACAATCAAAGGTGACTTTCAGCATTGCTACCACATCCCTGTCCACACTGAGTGGCTAGCATCATGCCTCACTCTTAAAGTGGACACTATTGGATCCTTTCTTGATTTGATATCACGCTTGTTCACCAAGGTGTATTCCGGGTGACCTTTGTGTTGGCCAGCTCCCAGATTCCTAGAAGACTGGGGCTGGACTTGAGAGCCTTTCCGATAGCTCAAAGCCCAGAGATAGGAAGTCCATTGATGCTTCCAAGAGAGCAGTTTTCACCAGTATTGAGTGTAGATGTAGGATCACCCAGTCCAGGTGGCTTTCATTAACAAATGCCACAATCTTAATATCTTCCGGCTAAATAAATTAGAGTTTCGGTGGACAGTGCAGCAATTTTAGTACATGTTTTCTATTCCTGACTAAGCCATCTTTCTCCTGGATCAGCCTCTCAATTGAGATTTGCGATAGTGCTGGAGCCATCCAATTTAACAATCACCTCCTAGTCCCTTTTTCACTTCGCTCCATGAGCGTTAGGAGGAGAATGGCAGGTCGCTCTTTTTTTCCACCAGTAGTTTTCTCTTTTTTTCCAGAATTTGAAATAAGGTACAACCATTGCCCTCTGTTATATTCAGCTGACTGCAGGGGAACGAGGGTGTGCAGGAATAACTTAGATTGGGCGTCTCTTTTTATGTTGGCATATAACTTCTGGTCCAGTTCAAATGTTAAGTCATTCCTGTCTTCCATCTCCTCATCCATCGCCTCTGAATACGTTGATAAATTCATCAGCAGGAGGGTATTCTCATCAATTACATTATGTGGATCTAAATATTTTTTTAAGGACACCTTTGAGCATCGTTGTTTTCCTGGGGGCTTCATAAGTGTCTTTGTCTGGAATTTGGGGACTCGGAAGAACAAGATTCCTCATAAATCCTCTAGAGCCATTAGACTTGGGTTAGGGCTTTGGTTTTTTTTTATTTTTTATGTTATTTTATGACTGGTTTTGGGCCTTGGTCACACCTACTCAGATTTTTTCAAACAGAACAAAGTTTCCTGGTATCAGGTCTAGGCATGCTGTCTCTATTTCAATTACAGACTCCACTGATTCCGAAGAAGATGTTGCTGGTTGGTCATAAATAGGTCTAGTCCTCTCTTGTTCATGTGCTTTACCCTCCTGATTCTCTTCCATTGTTCTCTCCGAGCCAGGGTTGCATGGGGGCAACAATGATAATGGGAGTGAAGGTCCCCAGTTTCCATTGGAGGCGTCAGCTCAAAGAGGGTAGTGGGTAAAGCCCTGTAATCAATACGATTACTCCGCTTTAGCTCCTGAGACCACTTCTGATGTCTTGACCATTTTAGTATTTCCAATATTCAGGTCATTAGAGTAGTTTTCTCTGCCTCCTCTCCCCTTGCTACATCAAATAATCCGGCTTGCCATTGGGGTTAGATAGTTTTGGGCTGATAGTTCTGCTTCCTAGTCAAGCCTTGACTCTACTGAACCTGAGAAAGCTTCCAGTTAGATGAGTTTGGTGTGAATCACTGCTAGCATCGTGGTCTTGTCCTTAATTGTTTCTTTCGGGCTCTCGTACAGTTGATTGCCACATTCAAAGCTGCCATCACCAGATTCTGGAATCGTATGTGGTATGTTCCTCCGAGGGGGAGTACTTGGTGTGAATTAGCAGGTTCGTCTCTCCTAGGAGCCAAACTCACTTGAGATTCAAAAGAGGATGTTGAAGATGCAAGCGATTCATCAGCCACACTTAAAATTAGGTCTTTTTGAAGCTGAGTTTTTAAAAAAGAAATTGTCGTTTAAAGTCATCTTTGTACTGTTGATGCACTTTGTCTCCATGTTACCATGTATCAAGACATTTATAGGGTTGTTCACTATCGTTGATGTTTTGTGGAAGTGCTTCCCCCCCTTCAGTGAATCCAATGTACTTCAGGGTAGAACAATTAGTGTTGGCAAGGTCACTGAGCCTTTGTTGGTTTGTTCTTGTGGAACTGAGCTCAGCGATGTCCTCGGCTAATTGCACTGCCAGAGCCGAGTTCTGGCGCTCAAAAATCTCCAGTGGTAAAAACGAGAAGACCAGGGCAGGGGGCTTCCATATGGTCTCATAAGGCCATAGTACGGCATATGCAGTGGAATCTGTCCGGTTCCTCATAGTCATAGTCGTAGTCCGCCATGACCAAGTATTTAGGGCGTTCCATCTCATCTTCTAGATTGGTATCCGAGAGTCGCTTGGGGAGGGTTGAGGTGATCGGGGGATGGGGCCCGACAGTTGAAGGACCCTTCTGGTTGGTTGGGGGACTCACTGAGAGGAGAATAAGCAGACAAGGAGTCTGCAAAGGCAGACTCTCTACACAAAACGACTGCACACCTCAGCTGCCACTTAATAACTATTGAATCTTTCAATCAATTGTCCCCAAAATGTCCTATTTGTAGAGGCCTGTGCAAAGCAGCTTTTTTTGAAAGTTTTATTCATATCCTTCCAGCGAGTCAAACATTATTAGCAATAGAATTTTGGGAAGAACAATGTAAAATCATGTTTACTCCCCTAACATGTGATTTAGTTTAAGGTATCATATCATTTATGATGGGGTCTGAAAGGTGTGGACACCGTTCTGTGGGACAGGCTGCAATTTCAGGATTAAGGCATGTTTTTACATTTTTGACACTGTGAATTAATTTCTCTGTGACACAAGCAGCTTTGAAATGTTTAATGGTGATCCTAAAAAAAACATAATTGTTTTTTTTTTAATCAGAGAATCCCTGGCTGCCATATTGAACACATTAATGTTTTAAATAAGGAAAGGGTTTTGAGTTATTTTTTAATGGTAAGTAGGTGGATTTTTAAGCTGAACCCTTTTAAGGAAGATGTTGCATTTTGTGTATTTGGCAGTTTGACGACGCAAAGAATCATCTGCTCAACTAGGCTAGAGGTGTGAGGTGACAAGGGGCTGCATACGTAAAGGATAACCATTTGTTGCATCTTCTATAGTATGTTCAGATATGGCAATCATTGATATCAATAGGTAGTACCCAGCAGGAGCTTACAGTAAACCACTGATTCTATAATTATGGACTACCACAGACATCTCACATCATGTACTGCAGATATTAAATCCTCAGAGTTGCACACCCTTCTCCCCCAGCTATCACACTGCTAATAAAAACACCAATTACTGAAGATATATAATTTCTGCAGATAATAAGGAGGAGGGCTTCTCCTGCACGTAGCCCTCTTATTGACTCTAACCCTACATTTGGAGAATAAAAGCCATTAGGATTGGAGCCAAACCAAACACCCTGCCTATATTCTGGATACACTCGATGATACTCCAAGCTTGTTTCCATGCCTTTGGTGGGTCTTTGGCCCTTTCAAAGTTTGCAGCACAATCTTCTGATTAAATAAGGGAGGATGGGCAAAAGATGGATCCTCAGATCAGCAGAATGACAACCATGCACAGGCATTTTAGAGACTGGGTATCAGTGCTGAGGAATGGCAGGTCCCATTGTAATGCATATCCCACTGAGGTGCAAGATCAGCTCCACAAATCCTCTCCCTTCAGAGCAAGTCCTACAGTGGTTGAGCTGGTACATGCCCCTAAAATACACTATACATCCACATACCTACCAACATGACCCATTCCTATCTATAGGTGCTTATCCAGTGCTGTTTCTTTCTTTTCATTTTGTTGAAAAGAAATAAAACAGGACTGGATAAGTCCCTACAGATTGGAATTGGTCATGTTGTCAAGTATGCATCCAACTCAAAGTCTACCCTGTATCTGACTGATGTGTCTGGCTCACAGATTTAAGGAGGCTACTGCCTGATTCCGTGCCTGCAAGTTTCTTACTCTGCGTGCCTGTGTATTTGTGTGTATGCATGCGTGAGTGTGTGAGAATGTGAGCGAGATAGCGTAGCCTGAAACCACAAAAACCCTGAGGTGAAGAGTGTTCCTAGTTCCTAGTCGACAATCATCCTGGTGTAAGTGCGGCCAGATTCTTGAATGCCAAAAATCGTTTGAAATGTTCCTAAACATTTATAGAGTATGCAGCCACCTACTTGACAGACTGTTGTAGGGCGGTGAGTGAGGAACAGCCCTTCCATGCATTCTTTTCAGAGCTTACTGTTCATTTTCCGCCTCGTGGAACTTTGGCAGGTTGTAGCCCAACGCCTCATCTTATTGTTTGGATTCGTGCTTCAGTGACATGTCACTTGATGTGAAGTGGCCTGTTTTGAAAGTATTTCTGAACTTTCTCACTCTTCAAAAGTGTTATAATTGTATTGCAAACTCTACTTTACTTTGTGTGTGTTATGTTCTGTTGTTTTTTGAGTATTTCTCCAAGTTGTATTCGTCTTATTAAATTAAGTATTTGTTTTGTGAATTTTCGACTGTGTCTCGAATTGTTTTCATTTTGTGTAGCATGTCTTGAAGTGTTAATGACTCAATCCGTCCTATATAGCGTTTCGTTTCAAGTCACTCACCCAGTGAGCTACTTCGACGTTCTAAACCCCTTCAATTGTTTAAATCCTTACAATTTGAGTGTAATTTAGACTGTTCCTAATGACGCATAATGCCTTAGGGGATGTCACACTTAGGGTGCATATCTAATTGCATTTACAAGCCATCCATGCCATATTGTGGTCATTGATAATGAATCTCAATAGGGTTTTTTAAAGAACATGTATATGTTATATAGAAGGTGACTTGTGGACACAAAAAAAGGAAAACACGTCTCTTGTTATCAGGAAAAAGGGAAGGTTGAGCTCCTGAAGATTAGTGGTACCTCAACACTTCAGTGACCATTGCCCGCCAACTCGAACTGCTGGAGCACCGCTCGCTGACCTCTTCCAGCAGCCAAAGTCTGACACGGCCTGGCCAACTTTGAAGTGTTCTTGGGACTGCGCCAATCTGTATCATTGAACCACTGCCTTTCGACAGCACAGAACACCTGCATTCTACCCTACAAGACGCCTGCTTGCTGCCAGGGCCTCCACGATCCTACGTTCCGAACTGAGCCTAATCAGCTCACATCATCATTCAAACCTGGGTCTGATATGTCAGCCCCCAAGAGCTGAATCCTAGTACTGTGACATTGAGCTGCCCCCACGGTGCACTGGGAGCCTAGAGACTGGTTAGATCATGATCATTCCTGTTTTCAACCCAATATAATTGTGATGGTAGTAACTTACCTGGCACTCCTGGAACTACACTCAGAGTGCTACCTTCTCCAGTCTGTCACATCTTCTCATTTCTTTCCTTTGGGGTGGGTTTTTGTATAGTAATCTCTTTTTGTTCTACATGCAGATAGTGTGTTTAATTTAAGTGTTTATATTTTTATAGAGCCTTGATTGGACATTACCTTTATGTTGGACTGTGGTGCTATGTTATTTGGGTCACTGTTGGTTCACCTTCACATCTCTCTTAAGATTAAAGCCTTCACTTGACCCGTGTTACCACAATAGGAGCAGGATCTATTATCCCTTGATTGTCCGTGTTTGCCTTTATGATTGTGTTTGGTTTTTTCGGTTTAGAGAAGTGTGAGGGCTGACTGAGCCATTTTACCCCCACTCATGCTTGTACTCCTGCGAGGCAGAATCCAATTCGTCATAATTATACATGGCAAATGTCTTGGCAAAGAAAAACCAGGTGAAATGGGCACTGACTAATTGATTTTTTCTTTTGTTGAAGATATTGTGTTACGTGCCCATGCACATTCTTATTTATCATATGTATGTGTGAATTCACCTTTTTTCTGAAAATAGCCACAAATCCCTGGATCGGTTTGGCTGGTGTTTGTGATACAATGGCTTGAGTTGATGAAAAAGCACTTTCACTCTGTAAAACTGTGTAAACATATAAATGTTTGTAGGTTATTGGGGGGTTGCGAACCCCATCTTGAAATGGTGCAGGAATCAGGAGTAGACTGTGTAGCCTCCCTCACACACATGCCCCATATACTGCTTTGCCGGGAAGAAACTCTCAGACACACGCCCCATGCACTGCTTTTCCAGGGAGAAACTCTCACACACGCCCGATCCACTGCTTTGCCGGTGAGAAACTCTCACACACGCCCCATGTACTGCGTTGCCGGGGAGAAACTCTCAGACACACGCCCCATGCACTGCTTTTCCGGGGAGAAACTCTCACATACACCCCATGCACTGCTTTGTCAGGGAGAAACTCTCACACACGTCTGATCCACTGCTTTGCCGGTGAGAAACTCTCACACACGCCCCATGTACTGCGTTGCTGGGGAGAAACTCTCACACACAAGCCCCATGCACTGCTTTTCCGGGGAGAAACTCTCACATACACTCCATGCACTGCTTTGTCACGGAGAAACTCTCACACACATGCCCCATGCACTGCTTTGTCAGGGAGAAACTCTCACACACATGCCCCAGGCACTGCTTTGCCGGGGAGACACTCTCCCAAACGCTGCATGCACTGCTTTGCCAGGGAGAAACTCTCACATACACTCCATGCACTGCTTTGCAGGAGAGAAACTCTCACACACATACCCCATGCACTGCTTTGTCGGGGAGAAACTCTCACACACATGCCCCATGCACTGCTTTGCGGGGCAGAAACTCTCACATGCGCTCCATGCACTGCTTTGCCAGGGAGAAACTCTCACACACGCCCCATGCACTGCTTTGTCGGGGAGAAACTGCTTTCCCTGTACTAACATCGATCCGCACTGTCCACCTATCGAAGCTACAGATAGTATTTTTTTTCTTTTTCTAGCATGGGCGACCACATCCCAGAAATAGAAAAATACTACTTTTACTTCAAATGCATTGGATTATAAAACAGCCCCCACTGTCTTGGGGGCAATTGCACCCCGGTTCACTGTATAGTACTCCCTTGCTCATATTTGGATCCAGTTGGATCATTTAAAGTAAGTGTACTGTATTTTGCTCCAGCAGGACTTGTAATCAAATGTTAATAAATTGTCTGAAATCACATGCCTGCTTTCAAAACGTTAACCAATTTGCTGCAAAAGAAATCTACTTCAGGAACGCAGTTATATTACAAGATTACTGCGTTGCAGAATACGAACATGGACGCCATTATTCAGCGAGGAACTGGCAGACAGAATGTAATTTAATGCACCTTTACAAACACGTATAGATTAATGATCCAGGGACCTGTAAATACCGAACACCGAACAAATGGTTGAGCAAACAAGGCAGCCATCCAGGAGCGTACACTGGTGAAAACCCAAACACGGCAACAAATCAGCGTCGAGGCCTTGTAGAATTAACCTTGCTGCATAGCAGAGATAGGATTGATTGGACCGATGCTGCTGCATTGGATAAACATTGGCCTGATGGTGAGTTCCATGGGAAGGCTGAAGACCTGCCAACGAGGGAAGCAGCAGATGGCGGAAAAGGTAGGATGGGCAGAAATTGCTTAAGCTTGCCTTCTCACATCACCTGTGATTAACTTATTGACTTAACTAGCAAACCACAAGGTCAAAAAACAGACATTCAAGGGAAACTTTAATTCGGCTCCCAAGCACCATAAATCAGGAAGGCACGTAGGGCACACATTAAAAAAAATAATAATAATAGCCGAGCTATGCATGTAGCTGTTATAACTAGTTATATGCATAATCACATCTATCGTTCAAATATTCAAAAGTCCCACAGCGTTTTCTCACAGCCTTCCCTATTAATGAGCGTAATCATTCATTTGAAAATAATGATTCTATGTTAGATCCTAGCCGAAAAAAAGTACCAAATAAGTAATACTGTTTGCATGATATAGCCCTAAGGACTGAGGGAGGGGTCGTTATCGTGGGATAATGCCCCACCACCAAGTTATGTCCTGAGGTGAAGCCGAGGGCCATAAATTGGGGAAGGGGCATCAGTAATCACCCATCCAGAGTTCTATAGTCTATTAGCACATGGTGGTAGTAGCAATACACATTTTGGTGTTTTCATGACAAATTAAAACTTTAATAGTGAGTGAAGTAAATAGACAAACTGAGTTAGTACATTAAATGTGGTTTCATATTGTAGTATTTAAATAACATGGTTCTCTTCTAGTGAAGCATTTGAATTGCAACTTGGTTGAACAGGAACAGGTTTAGCATGAGCATGTCTGAGGTGTCATGTAAGAGTAAATGGTTTCTCTATAGAGAGTGAAAGCATTTTCAAATATTTTCATCTCTGTCTTTTGTGAGTTCATTTGAATGTTTACAGCAAAAAAAGTCCCCTCAGAGAGGAAGTATCTGAAACATTAAAACAAAATTGTGCCTGGACAATGCGTAGTTGTTTCCTTGTATGCTTCTTCAAACAGTATGTTCACAAAGCAGTCAACACCAGTAGTTATTGACTGCACTCTAAACATTCTGATTGGCTGAGAGGAGGTCGACAAAGATTTCCATGTGCTAACATTATTTATCCTTTGCCCTACCTCTCATTCAACTAGATGGTTTCAGTGAAAAATGGTTATCAGCCTTCCAGCAAGTTAAACGGAATGCTTACGAGGAGGACACAATCCTGGTCTTCATTCCCACTAAACACAAATTAGTTAGCCATGTTGATCTCATAACAAGAAGAGTAAGTTCTGTTTGAGAGGTTACCGTGTTATTGATGTGTGGTACCTGTATCTGCACTTCTCTTCACCTTGGAGTGAAGCTTGGTGGATTATGCAGGTCTGATGGGAATTCCCAGGGGACGTTAAATTGCCGTGCAGTCCTCCTCAGCCAATCAAATGGTAAGCAGCAAGAGCAAGGTGGGACAAAATCCTCCATGCTTTCCAGATATAAGGTACCATCACAGATACCTGATGCCTTACTCCAGCTTCCATGATTAACGGTATTCAACATTTTGTCACAACCCAGAGTTTTGCAAAGGCCTAGAACAGTATTTATTTATGACACTGTATTGAAGGATTGATAGCAAGATTGCCTCGTTCCCAGATTAATCAGTACTAGCAACAGTGATCTGCATCTCAAAACTAGAGTACACACCGGAACTTGCTGCAAAGATCTGTACCCAGCTTCTGTGGCAGATGGACATTTACAAGCACCAACTACTGGGGCCCTGGACATTAGCACAGCCTTGTGAATTGGGCTGGTTATGGCCCCATGACGGGGCCTGAGTGCCAGCATTTCTCACTTGAAAGGAAGTCACTAAATGTCTGATCTCCCTACCACACTGCCAACTGGCATCCTTTAACTAGACTCCTTCTCTGCCCTTGAGGCAAAGCTCTCTCATCCTCCTTTGTTGTTCCCTCTGTTGTACCCAGCTACATCATTTATAGAGACTGCCCCTCTCTAATATAGAAGCAGCCCATTAAATTGACCTTTACAAGTACATAATGCTGAAACCCACAATATTGTCACAACCCCTGCAATTTGGCCAGTGGTGAGTGACTCCATCCCTCACTGAAAATCCCCCTCCAACACCAGCTACTAGCATCCCACAACTGTGTTCCTGGCTACAATGTTCCTTCAGTCTACCCTTATCTAATATCAGAGCCCGCTAGATGACTTTCAGAATCTCCCACTGATGCAGCCCTGATCATCAACAAAGAGCTCCACACTGGTCCAGTCAAATTTACTTGGGTGTCTCAGCAAAGGAAAGCTGCTCTGGGGGTAATTTATTTGCCTCTTCCCCACGCTTGTCCTTCTCTCCAGAGGACCTCAGACTGAGCCTTTAAATGTTGACATAACATCTAAACCAGTTTCGCTCTTGTAAGTACTGCCAATTTTGGCTCCCTGCTGTAAGTGTCCACTCGCCACTTCTTCACCTTAGTACCCCATCCTCCCCCTCTTTGCATCTGGTCTAGTTTGCTACTGCTTCTCAGTTCCTAATTGTTGCCTGTACACACACTGCAGGCACATTGATTGGATGACCCTCGCCACCCCCCTTCCTTCCTTCATTGTCCCTCTGTTAGAGTTACACAGCTCACCTTCCCACTAACCCATCCTGTCCTTCTTCTGCTATGCCTATGCTCTTTCTGCACTCTGCCACCCTCCTCACTTCCCTATCCCTGCTCTACTTCTGCTGATGTCTGAGTGGCCATCCAGCATAATCTCCCCCAGCAACCATCCATCCCTTCCATCACCCTCTAGCCTCTGCCACTGTGGTTCTCTCATGTTTGCATCTCTCCTACAGTGCTTTACAATCCAAGGTACCCAAACTGTGTTCCTTCCCTTCTGTACTACCAGGGTCGTGGTTCTTCACTTTATCCTGGCTATGCCTTTTTCTGTTAGCTCATCCTTTGTGTAGCCACCTCCCATTGTTCCTGTCTTGAAAACCTTGGTCACTTGGTGGCAGTTGGTATTATATAATCCTACACCCTCAATGGGTCACTTGTTTGAGATTTAACCTGATGAGTACAACATGAGGTGCAGCCTGGAGAAATTTGATGCACAGTGTTGGTGAGGTCGGGTATGCCAGAGGTCTAGGGGTTACAACAAGCTCACCCGTTCACCTCCTGAGGGCCCAACAACCCTGCCCCAGAACAAACAGAGGACTCAGCCAAGGGCAAGTTAGAACTGTTGTTTATTACAAAAACTGACAGGACACATGCAGGAAATTCAAAAATATCCAGAGTCACCATTACCAAACCTTTGTCAACCATTTTTGATACAGAATGTCATCACAACCTGAGAGCTCCCCAAAAAACCTGTCACACTTGTTCGTTGGGTGATCTGGGTAGTATACACTATGGATTGCCCTTGCAGATCTTACTCAATTGGCCCTTCCATGTCAGGTGGCTGGCTTGCCCCTTCCCCAAGAAACTATTACATTGTTGCAGGGTTGCAGAATTGCCATTGGCCCTTACCCTCTGCCATTCACCCCTGTATTTCTGTGTCCTGATTGGCTGGGGCTGGTCTCCCTAGGCCTGGGACCCAGCTCTGTTCCCAGCTCTCTGTGCACCTCCTCAAGTTGATGAGAATGATTATGTGTACCCAATATATTTGTTAACAGTACCACTTTTGCCTGTGAGAATGCTCTCCATGTAGCAACTTTGTTAACTTGTACATGTTTCACTTCATGTCTGTGTTGCTGAGAACTGTTTGTCTTCCCACCGTGGTTGAATGACCATTGTCTAGCTCGGCCGCGTCACGTGGTTGGGGACCACAAAATCGAGCTCTTCTGGTCTGACAATTATGAGGATTTATTCTGTTTTTCTGCAGTGGGTCCATTTGTAGTTTTAGGTTTGGAATGTGCTGCTTGTCTCTGACCTTGGCTGTGAGCGAGCCCTGGCCTTCCTGCTCTGTGCAGTCTGGTTCTGTTTTCCCCTCATTTCTCATCCTGAGGCTTGTGGCCTACTGTGATCTTTATTATACTTATACTATGATTTCTGCACATCTATATTGTGATATGTTTCCTATAAATTAGTTAAATGTGGTCCTGCCAGGCTCCTGAAGTGATCCTGCAGTTCCAAAGGGTTAGTTTCCAGAAACATCTGCAAGCTTGCTCTGCATCTCTTCGTTGCCTTGCATTCAGTGTTTCTGCATTTTGCTAATGAGAAAAATAATGAAAGCTTTGATAGTATGTATATGCATCTGTCCTCTATCTACAGAACTGTGTAAGCTTATTCTTCGTGTACATGAGTGTGTGTTTGTGTAAAGTTCTGCATGGTTTTGAGTGTACTACATGACTAACATGGCTATGTCGTGGTGTCAATACTGACGTCAGCACAGTGGTTTATTGGCATTAGAAAACGTCATAAATCAAGGCATTTGGGCCTATGGCCACTGTTGAAGCACCTGTATCCATAAAGACATTCGCAGGATAAGGTTTGCATGGCCATCTGAGAGAATACCTTTCTGCATATGTGTCAGTCACTGGTCCCTCTGGGGGCTGTGCAAATAGTGAGTGACTTCGTGCATTTTTTGACTCTTTGTGCTGTCATGTTCATGGGGATTAGGGGGGGAATTCCTGGGACCCTCTCTTCAGTCCCCCGTGTGGTCGAAATGCAGACCAAACCTCCATACACCGTTGTTTTTGGTATAGTCATATCTTTGTTACTCCTCCAAGATGTCCATAGTAATTTGCATGGTCATCGAAACTCCAGGTCACATAGCTACATTCTCCTTCTGGGTTGCACCATACCGTTTCCCCAGCATCTGTCATTGTTGAATGGATTGTCGAATGTTATCATCTCAGTCGGAAACAGTGGACACTCCTTTATCCTGGCCCCCAGGTTATTTTGTTCTTCCACTATCGTGTCTTTTTGTTCTTCCCTGTTCACATCTACTAACACATTCACTCCTATTGTCTTCTCAGTAGTTTTGCAGCATTGTGTAATGCAGATCTTAACCACACACAGTCCTACTAGTACTAGTATTAGTGCTCCTAGTAATACTTTCAGTCCGTCTGCTAACCATGATGGCATCAAAGACCGTATGTATGACAACCACCTCTGCTAATTTCCTGTCCCTTTGGCTTCTTCCTCCATCTTGGAATGCATGTTCGATAATCTTGGCACTGCTTCTGTCAGTGTGCCATTCTGTGCCGCAAACTCCCCCTATCGTATTTTTTGTAACTAGTGAGGGCAAGCATAGGTTTAGACACAGACAGACTTTTATTGTGGACTCTTAAAAAACAACGCCCATTAGAAACATCAGTTAAGGGAACCATCCCTTTAGAGTTTGGGCCAGTTAGGCATTACACCAACCCAGGAACCTTAGTAAATCAAGATTTTCAAACAAATACGTTTGAGTCTGTGTCTCTCTCTATACCACACCTGTCTCACACTCTCCACACACCTAAGGGCAGAGGGGCATTGTGATTAAAGTGTTCTAGCTCCATTGAACATAGGCAGGATCCAGGGAGCACTCTCTGATTCCTGGCTCCTGTTGTATGCTGTGCACGAGCTGGAGGACCTTAATTACAGATGGCTGCACAAGGCCCTGAGGACCGGAATCTCGAGCAGGTAAGAAAGTAAAAAAAAACTGTATTTGTGTATGCGTGCATTCAAGGGGATGTGTTTGTAAGTGTGTGCATGAATGAGACAGTGTATGTTGTTTGGGTGTGTATGTTTATGTGACTTTGTATGAATGATGTATGTGTGCAAGTGTGAATGTGAGTGAATGAAGAATGAATGATGCGTATGATTGCTGATCATGTGTTTGAATGTGAAATTGAATAAACAATGGATGCTGTATACATGATGAATGCTGATGTGTGTGTTTGAATATGAGAGTGATTGAAGAATGAATGATGCCCTATGAGTGCTGATGTGTGTATTTGAATGTCAAAGTGAATGAATAATGAATGCTGTATAAATGAGGAATGCTGATGCGTGTGAATGTGAGAGTGAATGAAGAATGAATGCTGTATGAATGATCGTAGATGAATATGGATGTGTGTTTGGTAGTTGGGCAGCACACCTCTCATTGCATTGGGAGGAGTAGAAGGAGGAGGCTGGGACGGCAGCAGGGATGATGGGACTATTTAACCAAACTGGACACAGCAAGTTGGTGTGTACAGTTTGGACAAATATTCACTGTAGCATGGCATATTCTAGTGGGCATCAAGGGTGAAGGTAGAATAATAAGAGTTTCTGCATGCTACCGGTCCATATTGTGGGCCAGTATATGTCAGAACTCTCATAATGCTGCCTTTACCACTGGTGGATGCAGTCTGGGCATGTTTCTCCACAGTGGCATGGCATTTTTTTAATGGACATCAACCGAGAAGGCAGCATAATGAGAGTTCCAATATGGTACTGAAGACATCGGTTGGTCCAATCTGGACAGGTTTCTTTTCTTTGGCATGTCATTTTTTACTGGGCTTCAAGGGTGAAGGAAACATGATGTGTGTTCCTACTCGGTACTGGAACCTACTGGTGGATCCAGTTTCTACATGTTTTGTTACTGTGGCATGAAATGTATTTACTGGACATCAAGGGTGAAGGAAGCATAATGAGTGTTCCTATGTGATACTGGGTGGGTCCAGCCTGCACATGTTTCTTTACTGTGCCAGGGCATTTTTACTTGGCATATTCGGGGGAAACATATACACTCCTCCAATTAGGAAATTCACCAGCCCCTGGTGCTGCTTACAGTGAATTCATAATGACAAATTATATAAAAACAAATGATTAGTGTTGCTGTGTCGGAAGTGGCCTCTTTGTTGAGTTCCTGCTATCGGAGGTGCGGCTTGACACTCTCGTGACTCTCATGACGTTGGCGAGGTTTCTTTCCTCGAGTGCGTGTGAGCGGGCAGTGCAGACAAGCCGCTGATCCTGAGAACCATAGCATCACGCTTCTGGTTACCGCTGTATTGGCGTGTTGTGTCGGGTCCTGTGGAGCTGGTGAGTCGCTCTTGGTGTTGGTACCAGAGAAGTGCCAGTGATTGACTGCAAGGGCGTTTTGGGCATTTGCAGTCTGTGGTTATTTTAGCCCGATCCGCCGCAACCCCCGGGCCCACGACCTATTGAGCGCACTGGCACAGGTGAGCCATTCGGATTAATTACTGGTTACTGTCCCGCTCCGTTGCGAGACGGCGGATCTGGGCTGCTGCTGGTGAGACGGTGAGACGGTGTACAATCCGCCTGCCGGTGCATCTTGGCCCTTTTCAAGTTGTGCTTTGTTGTCTAGTTGTGGCTTGTGCACATTGGAGACCCTGTGCAGCGGACGCGAGCAGGAGACTACAGGGAAAATTCCCTTTGATCCTGCCCGCCGAAGCGACGCACTAATCTTGAGGCTATACTGCAGTAGACTGGGCTGTTACCTGACTTTCTGAGCCTTAAGCATGAGCGATCACAATAGCTGAAGTCCTAATCATATCACTACGAGGCTCAGAGGCAAGTAGATGCCAGTTGTGTGAGCCATTTATTCTTGGCTTTGTTATTGCTACAGCACTGTAAACCCCACAAGCTTTGCCCCCCTTTTTTTTCACGAAAAACAGAAACAGAACTCCAATTGTGGAGCGAAGTAAGTGTGTAAGAATGCAAAGCTCTGCATTAGCTGTGGTTGTAATCTAGCAAACCAGAGAGCAGGACAAAGGCTCACTTGACTCAACAAAGTGACAGACCCTGACGCTAAACCGTGAGAAATACTAGAGTGAGTTCTGAGTCAATCACGATGACAGGTAAAACTGCTCCACAGACCAGGACCAAGACCTTACAACAATACACCAATGCTGCTTATCTAACCCCTGGACGCTTGTAAAGGCAGGCATAGCTAAACTAAGCACCAAGAACAGAGCACTAAGAGGCGGGACATCAGACCTTGGAAAAGACGCCATGAGCACAAGTGATGACAATGCCGGATGCTCCCAGCCATCACAAACTGAGCCTGCCCTAACAGGTGACGTGGCTGTTCCTGGATGCACTGAAGGAACCAAAGTATCACCACAGAGCAACACGAAGGAAGGAGAAATCAATGAATCGTTACAAGGAAATCAGGGAAAAGAGCAACAGTCTGAGGAAGTCACAGGAATTGACTTGCTAAGGGAGGAGTGAATATACCCAAAGCAATTCTATCACTGTCGGACTAGGTGCTGATCGCAATTCACACTGGCAAACCAGATAAATCTCAAGACATGGACTGTCAGCGGGAATTTTTCACACCCTTCGAAATAACCGACGTGGAATTATTGGGAGCTCTACACCCAGAAATATTATTGCAACCATTTGACTGTGCTCAATCAACGATAACAACGCACACTTTACATCTACTCGATTTGCCAATACTGACACCAGAAAGTAACAACTTTGGCATTCGAAATACATCTGATCAACCTTCAGACCAATTTGATGTAGAAATAGCAATAACTGCAAATGAAAGTTTGCCAAAACAAGGCAGTAACCTGAAAAACAGTCTGAAGAACTGTGGTGAGCAGGCAACAATAATTATAGACAAAACCAGACTGGACGAACTCCCAAAACTTGTAGAATGTCCAAGGAAAATAAATGCACAAAGGCTGAGCCTAGGTAGTTCTAAAACTCCATCCAGCAAGGAGAGCTCCACGCCCACACCAAATGAAAATCTGCGAAAATAGACCAGCGTCCAGCTTCCTCAGACCACACTGAGAACAGGGGATGCAAACCAAATACTCCAAGATGGCATGTGACAACCCCAGTCCTTGAAAGACCGAGAGAATTAGAATTTACTGGATTGACCACGCCGGTTGGCAATCCGAGCGAAGCTTTGCCAAATATTCAAACAATAACAGGGAAGGGCCCAAGCGGAGCAACAACAAAATCAAGCCTATCAGCAGCTGCAGCAATGCAAATACACAACAATGTATTAGCAGCATCATCTCTGGCACTGATCCCCTTTGTCAAATTGTACGAAACACTCAATGAAACAATTAAAGACCAAAGTGCAATGCTAAACAACCTAATGCAAAAAACGGACAAACTAGACATGTTCATGACCTTTCTCCAGAATCAACTTGAAAAAGAAGCTGATGTTTCCGCTGGCTGGCAAATGCATCTAGGTGATCTAGCTGCAAGGTATCACTGTGAAAATGACAGCTTATCAACGGGCCTACTAGAAGCAGTGAAATGGATGAGACACGATGGGCGTCAACCATTGTCAGCAAACTCAGAGCCAAATTGCATCAAAACTCAAGTCACAAAGGCAAACAAAGACAAGATGCAAGCGAATACCTGTGTACTAAGCTTGGAGAGCTTAACTCCACAAAACATCCAAATTGAGCACAATGGTCCGCAAACGATCTTGCAGAATGGAAACAGAGCTGATAGTAGTAGAGCAATTCCAAGCTTAGTACCAGAATTATTTGATAAGTAACCATGTCAGCAGATGACGCAAGATGGAGTTGAGGCCGAAAAAATCAACAAACGATCAACTGACAGCTTACCACGAAGCCTTGAAGAACCAATGGCAGCGTCACCGCATGCCAATCTCCAAACCAATCTAGGAGGAACCGCTCAACATGTAGCGTTCACAATCTTCACTGGTGGAAGCAAAGAAACATCAAAAGCAACAACAAGACTACGTAAAGAAGGTGCCACTAATGAGGGACTCAAAGGACCACCTCTCTCTAAATCTGACCCAGTAATAAACAAGAGGAAACAATCGACAACTGCAAAAAAATTCATAAGGAATCTACCGACGCCAACACGACCAGCAATGTTCTGTCGACCGGTGAAAGAAAATCATAAACCAGCAAACCTAGCTAGTCAAAAATCTAACAAAAATATTGAAATGAGGAAACCTAATAGGAAACGAATGAAGCGAGATTCCTTAGACACAAGCGCTACTCTTTCCACCTCAGCCTCATCAATAAATCTCTGCAACCTGTCGACATACTCTCAAAACAACGACGTTGTTGAAGATGAATAAGAGGAGGTGTCAGACAGCATAACTCAAGAGGATATCCAAAAAACAACAAACTCGCGAATCAGCGATCATCATCCAAAGACAAACGAAAATGTCAAAAAATTACAAATGACGAAACACGAAAATTCAGGGATTGAAAGGAGGCAGGTTCAACCAGTTACAAAACCAAACCCAAAACTAACACCAAATCAACGGAAACAAGCAGTACATTACATTTCCAAAACACAGCAGTATCAAAAAAATGAAATGTCAAAACAAATTACAAAGTTACATTTTCAAAATATCCTTACAGATGAACACGAGATGAATTTAAACCACTCAAATGTGTTGAAGTTATTTAAATGTGTACCATCACTATGGACAATTCATAGTGATGACATTAAAATCGTGGAATATGCCTCTGAAAATACAACAGACCAGGTGCTATTACACATTGTCTCAAACGCGGTGCGAAACACAATTCCGTGTACAACAGACGAACTGCTTGCATATGGCTTTGATCTGATGGTAGAACCTCCTGAAAATCGTGAAGAAGGAAGAATCCCTAATGACGATACCACCCCTAATCAATAGAGTCCAAGATCTCTACACTGTGGCAATCGCTAGCTAGTTTACAAGATGAGCCTCGGAGAGGAGGTTCCAACCATCAAAAAGCGACCAAAAAAAATGATGATCAAGGAGTACAAAGGTGGCACAACTAGCAATGACTAAGAAGAAAAGAAGGAAGGTGTGATCTGTTGTCCTGGAATACGTGCAGATTTTCACATCTGTTCAAAGATTTCCCTGTCTCATTAGAGAACACGTTAGTCATTTGTCTGCAAGAAACCTGGTTATGCAAAAAAACGTCCAAAGATGGATTTACTGTCTTACTTAATCCTGCCGAAAAAAAACTCACAGTCCGCCCCTTCTCGGGTCTAATAAGTATGATCAGAATCAATGAAGGTTGGGTACCAGTTGATTCACAAAATCTGAATCCTTTTGTGCAAGGGACGCTAATAAAATTCCACCAGTTGATCAAAGGAAGTTGCAAATACATGCTAATAATAAATTGCTATTGGAACCCGGCTAAGATCACCACAGATGAATTTTCAAAAGCAGTGATGGTTATTTTAGACAGTGCCATGTTAACCTACAACAACTTGTGGATCGTATGCTGTGGTGACCTAAACTGTTCTTGGTTTAAATGGGAACCAACATCAAAAACAAATTTTAAAATCTCCAAAAATCAACTAAGTAGAAGAGCAAATTTGTGGCAGGAATTCATGGCAAATAGAAACCTCTATATGACCAACGGAAACATCAAGGGAGACATGCTGCCAAAAGACACCTGGAAAGGAATGGGCAACTGTGATGCAAACATTTTAGACTACATGTGGACGTCTGGAGAGATATATGACAAATTAATCAAAATGGAAATTATCACAACGGATCAGAGTGATCATGAATTGATACGTCTGCACTGGTCGCTGAGTTGGGACGAGGGCGACCACGAAACAAGTCCTTTGGTAACAGTAAACTCTGATGGAAATAGACTGAGAATAAACGGCACTCAGATACAGCAACTTACCTTAAATTTCTCTGTAGGGGATCACCAGAAATCAATCGATTACGCTCTGTTGTTAAATAATCTTGTAAAAAACCACTCTACGGCACTTAGCAAGGCTCATAAACACAACTATAGTGAGCTGCTCCATGACGCAAAAAAATAATTGAGACGAGATGTGCAACGCCTAAAGAAAATCTATGTGGCTGATGATGCATTACAAAAGGTTAAAATACGCCGCCAACAATACAGGAATTGGGCAAAATCCCACCATGTAATTATTGAGCAAAATCATGCAGAACTCATCATGAAACTCATGATAACCAAAAATTCTAGAGACATGTGGGCAATCTTAAATGCTGGAAACCTGAAATGTTTGCCCATAATTACCAACGATTTAGCAAGTAACATCTGGGTTAAACACTTCACAAATGTATACAAAAAATCCCAATCAGAACCTTTAACAAAGATAGAAACTGGAACCATGGCCAATAAATGCACACGAGATCGCTGAAGCATTAATGCAGCTAAAAAACTGGCGGGCCCCGGGGCCAGATCTAATCACAGAAGTCATGCTAAAACAAAACGTTGTAGAGTGGTCAGTCTTCATTGAGACCCTATTCAATCGAATAGCAACAACCAAACAAATACTGGCAACATGGTTAAAGGCTGTTGAGGTCCCGATCCTAACAACTATCGTCCGATTGCCCTCCTAGCTACCATAGGCAAGGTCTGTGGATCCTTCTTGAGGAAGAAGCCCGTAAAAAATGGGCAAACACATCAAAAATTGTCGACCCTAGACAAACGGGATTTACCACTGGTGTCGGAGTCGATGTCAATCTTTGTCTACTAAGCATTCTAAAAATGGAAACCACGAGGGCAGGTCACCGGCTGTTTCTAGCATTTATAGACATGAAACAAGCCTTTGATAGCATAAATTGCGGCAAGTTATGGCTCAAATTAACGACATGGGGATGCCCTGCAAACTTACTCGAACCAATAATAGCTTTTCACACCAACACATCAATTCGCCTCAATAACAGCAGAGAAATGTCTGAGCCTATTATAAATGAAAAAGGAGTAAAGCTAGGGTGCCCCCTGGCCCCTGAACTCTTTAAACTGTTCATAACCGACCTACCAACCAAATTAAATGATGCCAACTAATTTCCTCTAAAGCTAAATAAAATGCCAATATCCCGCATAACATATGCCGATGACATAGTATTATCAGATCGGACTCAAGTCGGGCTGCAACGGCAGCTAAGTAAACTGTTTGAATACTTGACCATCAATGAGCTTGAAATAAACACGGCTAAAATGAAGATAATGGCAATCGGCCCAAAAGGAAACAAGAAAAATCAAGCTTTTTGATGGAAAATCAATGGTGAAATGATAGGAAAGGTAGCCTCAATAAAATACCTAGGTATTCCCTACAACAACTCCATTTGTGAAGGACCGTGGATCGATGATCTAAAAAAACGGATGAAGAAGTTGGCACTGCAAGGAGCAAAAATAGAGAAAGAATACGGAAAATTCTCGCTGGAACCTGTCCTACTTTTCTATGTTCAAAAAGTAGTGCTGACAATAACATTTGGTGCCGAGGCTGGGTGGAATATTCCTGAATCAACCTGGCACTTACTGGAGGGACTCTTTTGGCGTAGAGTGCTGAAATTACCTAGACATGTCCCAATGACTGCTCTGAGGCATGAACTATAATTGAACTCATTACATTCAAAGGTTACATGGAAATCACTCACAACAAGGAGAAAAATGATCTTAATGCCCCCAATTCCTGCATATGAGATTTTCAAGATTTAAAGTGGAAATCAAATGACCTTGCTAAAAGAATGGTACATAAAACAAAAGGATATTTTAGCAGCCGCGTCCATAAAAGAATCGGAACTGCAATTTACACCACAAATTGCAAAAAAAAAGTTTGAGCAGTGGAGCTGGATTGTCAATAAGGAAACACGAGACAAACTGAAATCATTGGCAACTATAGAGTCCAGTGATTACAAACTAAACGTGCCACCAAGATTCTTGACATGGTGTCCTTCAAAACATTATTGTATACAATTCTTGAGATTGAAACTAAATGCATAGAGTACCAAAGAAACACTAACACGAAGGAAAGATAAAACAACACAAGACAGCACATGCATGTTCTGTAACCTTGACATTGAAACAAGCAAACACCTAATAATAGAGTGTACTGAAACCATTAATCAGCGTAAAATCCATTTGGAAAAATTTTCCCCACTGAACAATGATATTGAAGGGTGGTGGAAACACCTTTTGGAGGGCCAAAATGTAAAATTAGTCTGTGCGGTAGTAAACTATTTGGACATGTTGCTGAAACAAGAACTAGTGAAACTGAATCAAAAGACAGAAACACAGCTAAAAGCAAAAAACTGAAGAAATAATGGGCATAATGAATTATTGACAAGATGGAAATTGTAACAAAAGTTTAATATAATTTTGTATAAAACTGTAGTTTTACAATAAAAAATAAATAAAATAAAAATAAAAACAAATGTATGACTGAAACCTATCAAATTACAATGAAAAGCAATATCTGATTTGACAGAATACCACTATAAATGATAACTATACAATATAACAATAATTTTTTAGACAATTATTCAAAGTGCTTAATTTAAAAGGAATAACAACATGAACGTGGACATTACATTTGCTTAGAATTATGTTGTTCTATCCTTTACTTATGTTAATAGTTTGGTGATTACCCAACCAAAAATATTTGCATCAACCTATTTTTTACATTTTTGTTTACTTTTTTCTTATTAGGTTGCTCTACATTTTGTGAACTTCCTTCAATCCCTGCAGCAGAAAGTGACATCGAGGAATAAGAGGTGCAGTCTGCAGAGATATTGCAGCAACAAGGTGCATAGTATAATGTTGAATTTTCTTTTACTTTACACCAACAAGTTTACATATCTAGAAGTGGTAGTAGTACTAGGAGAGTATTAGAACTAAAAGTCATATTGTTACTACACTCAGTACTACTACATGTTCCACCACTGGCACTACTACTATTGGCATTATTCCTGATGCTACTGGTGAGGCAGGATTACGAGATATGAAAACGTGTTCGTTGATAGTCAAATTGAATGCACCAATTTACTTTTCATTTTTGCTGTAGTCACTTATTTCCAGACTGCACTTTCTCTACTCCCCTGATGATTAAAGACACTTAAAATGTTTGACATTTTTTTACATTTCAGCTGCTCAACTTGTTAAGCGTTGGATGGAGTTTAAACAAGCAGGTCTCGATGTCTCTTTGGCTTCCCTTCCCTGTCTCCCATCAGCTTACCGACCTCTGAGATGCTTGCTCATGCCTGCTACCTCAGTCACCCTGACCTATTGGGATAGAGCAAATCATAGGCATCGACTCACTATTCATCGATCACCACTGATGCCGGTTTTTCATAATCCACTGTTCACCCTTGGCCTGGCTAACAGAGACTTTCTTAGCTGGTAGGATGGTGGTCTCCATGCTCTGTGTCATGTATATGATGGGTTCCCCCCTCACTTTTGAACAGTGTAAAACGACCTTTGCATTACCGGGAAACTTCATTATGCACAGCTTAGACACTGTGCGTCCCACCGTGAGACCATGGAGGGGGAGAGGAAGGGATCTGTGGCCTTGTGAGAAGTTGGTGTTGTTTAATCTTTCCTGTCATAGAGACTCCAACATATGCAAGCTTTTGGTGACAGACACTGGGGAAGAGATGGAGGCTTATATGATGAGCTGGGAGAAGCTCTTGGGTCACACGATCCCACTCACATCATGGTAAGCTATGTGGAGGAGGGCCTCTAGGGCATACGTATGTACCACCATATTGGAGAACTCTTACAAAATGTTCTATCGCTGGTATCTTACACCTGACCATTTACATGCTATATATGCACAGGTCTCTCCTAGCTGCTGGATGGGATATACAAATGGTGGATCCATGGCGCATATATGGTGGCATTGACCTGTCATTAAACCCTATAGGGCTGCTGTTATCACCCTAATTAAGCAAATTGGGGGCATCCGGCTTCTCCTGGATCCCCTGGTGATTTTGTTGGGAGACTTAGATGATCAAGAGGTCTTTAAATTGGGGCCCCTCACTCAGTACTATATAATTGCATGCTCACAGCAGCTAAATTGACCATCGCCCAACACTGGAGAAAGGTGGAAGCCCCTTCGATCAATATGTGGTGGGAAAAAATGTGTTACACCTGCACCATGGAGAAAATCACTGCCACCATCTCTGATTCTTTAATTAAATATATATATGCATATCGGACCCTTTTGTAATCTTTGTTACTTCGGATGATTATAGCCTGCAGATACCCCACCAATGGAAATATTTTTTGTTATTGTAAATAAGACATTACAGGTGGAGTGGATGATGCTATCCTGAAGACGTATGTCATGTGTTATGAGTTTTGATTATTGAGCGCCGTCCTTTGGTGCGCATTTTCTTTGAACAGTCATGAGCGATTAGACGCTCCCGCCTCGATGTTTGGATTTATTAATTTTCTCCTACCCCTCTAATTGTGCACACATCAGAAATGATTATATGTATCTCATGAAATTTTGCCTATACCTTTACCTAAATGTTATTTGTTTGTTTGATTTGGCTTGTTGTGTGTGCCTCTTATTTGAAATGAAATTAATTCAATTAATACACTGTTAAAAAAAAATGCTTACAAAAACCTCCCTCAGACATTGGCCTAACATTGCTACCTCAGGTACCCTACGCTGCCAAAAATATATGTATGGAACCGTAATCCAGCAATCTTTGGTAGTAAAACACATTTTTTACTCTAAATGAGAGATCCCTAGAAAAGAACACAAATGAAAGAACCTAAAGTGAATTGAGAAAAAAATTATCAAGCTGCCCAACCTGTCTCTGCCTATGAAACCAAACCAGCCAAGAAGCTTTACTGTTTGCAACCCATTGAATAGTCAGCTAACAAAACTAAAACAATTTGCAAAACCTTTTCCATTTACGTTTGTCATGGAACATTATCCTCAATCATGCATAAGACATTAAGGGGCCAATTCATAGAATTCGGCGCACAAGTGGCGCACGCGGCTGGCGCACAGTGTGCGTGTGCGGTAGTCTGCGCCAGCCGCGTGCGCCGAAACACATTCAGGCGCACAGCGTATTCATGGATTCCAACATCCACAACCAGCCGTGGCGCAGAGTGGCGCAGCAACCCTGCAGCAGCTTCAGTTACGCCCCCAAGAACGCCCCTTGCGCAGGGAAAAGCCATCAAAATCCCCAATCCAGCGCAAAGGGCAGCAGCAAACGCAGAGCGGGGAGCGTGTATTTCAGGGGTGTGCGGGTGTCCCCACACGTGATAGGCCTGGGTACGTGTATTACAGGGGTGCGCGAGAAAATCTACACGCGATTGGGCTGGGTACGTGGATTTCAGGGGTGCGCGAGAAATTCTACACGCGATTGGCCTGGGTACGTGTATTACAGGGGTGCGCGAGAAAATCTACACGCGATTGGGCTGGGTACGTGGATTTCAGGGGTGCGCGAGAAATTCTACACGCGATTGGCCTGGGTACGTGTATTACAGGGGTGCTCGAGAAATTCTACACGCGATTGGGCTGGGTACGTGGATTTCAGGGGTGCGCGAGAAATTCTACACGCGATTGGCCTGGGTACGTGGATTTCAGGGGTGCGCGAGAAATTCTACACGCGATTGGGCTGGGTACGTGGATTTCAGGGGTGCGCAAGAAATTCTACACGCGATTGGCCTGGGTACGTGATTTTCAGGGGTGCGCGAGAAAATCTACACGCGATTGGGCTGGGTACGTGGATTTCAGGGGTGCGTGAGAAATTCTACACGCGATTGGCCTGGGTACGTGGATTTCAGGGGTGCGCGAGAAATTCTACACGCGATTGGCCTGGGTACGTGGATTTCAGGGGTGCGCGAGAAATTCTACACGCGATTGGGCTGGGTACGTGGATTTCAGGGGTGCGCGAGAAATTCTACACGCGATTGGCCTGGGTACGTGGATTTCACGGGTGCGCGAGAAATTCTACACGCGATTGGCCTGGGTACGTGGATTTCAGGGGTGCGCGAGAAATTCTACACGCGATTGGCCTGGGTACGTGGATTTCAGGGGTGCGCGAGAAAATCTACACGCGATTGGTCTGTGTACGTGGATTTCAGTGCGAGTGGGGCAGTGTATTACGTAGGTGTGCGGGAAGTTGAAGAGGTGAATTGCCAGTGTGGGTCCTCCCAGGTCTCCCCTCTACCCCCTCCACGACCTCTGCAGGCAGCCCACACCACAGGGGACTACTCTGCACCCCTGGTCATGTCCCGCAGGCAGCCCATCCACCATGGGCATGCCCCCCAGCCAAGCCACATGTCCCCTTGCACCCCCACCCCCCAGCAGGCCCCCACCCATGTCTCCCAGCACCCCCACCCCCCAGCAGTGCAGGGGCAGCCTCCACCAGGCCCCCACCCATGTCTCCCACCACCCCCACCCCCCAGTCACCAGGGGCAGCCTCCACAAGGCCCCCACCCATGTCTCACACCACCCCCACCCCTCCAGTCACCAGGGGCAGCCTCCACAAGGCCCCCACCCATGTCTCCCACCACCCCGACCCCTCCAGTCACCAGGGGCAGCCTCCACAAGGTCCCCACCCATGTCTCCCACCACCCCCACCCCTCCAGTCACCAGGGGCAGCCTCCACCAGGCCCCCACCCATGTCTCCCAGCACCCCCACCCCCCCAGTCACCAGGGGCAGCCTCCACCAGGCCCCCACCCATGTCTCCCAGCACCCCCACCCCCCAGCAGTGCAGGGGCAGCCTCCACCAGGCCCCCACCCATGTCCAACCCATGTCTCCCAGCACCCCCACCCCCCAGCAGTGCAGGGGCAGCCTCCACCAGGCCCCCACCCTTGTCTCCCACCACCCCCACCCCTCCAGTCACCAGGGGCAGCCTCCACAAGGCCCCCACCCATGTCTCCCACCACCCCCACCCCTCCAGTCACCAGGGGCAGCCTCCACCAGGCCCCCACCCATGTCTCCCAGCACCCCCACCCCACCAGTCACCAGGGGCAGCCTCCACCAGGCCCCCACCCATGTCTCCCAGCACCCCCACCCCCCAGCAGTGCAGGGGCAGCCTCCAGCAGGCCCCCACCCATGTCCAACCCATGTCTCCCAGCACCCCCACCCCCCAGCAGTGCAGGGGCAGCCTCCACCAGGCCCCCACCCATGTCTCCCACCACCCCCACCCCTCCAGTCACCAGGGGCAGCCTCCACAAGGCCCGCACCCATGTCTCCCACCACCCCCACCCCTCCAGTCACCAGGGGCAGCCTCCACCAGGCCCCCACCCATGTCTCCCACCACCCCCACCCCTCCAGTCACCAGGGGCAGCCTCCACCAGGACCCCACCCATGTCCCCCACCACCCCCACCCCTCCAGTCACCAGGGGCAGCCTCCACCAGGCCCCCAACCATGTCTCCCACCACCCCACCCCCCCAGCAGGCCCCCACTCATGTCCCCTCGCACCCTCACCCCCCAGCACTGTGGGGCACCTGCCAGCAGGCCCCCAACCATGTCCCACTCATGTCCCCTTGCACCCCCACCCCCCAGCAGGCCCCCACTCATGTCCCCTTGCACCCCCACCCCCCAGCACTGTGGGGCACCTGCCAGCAGGCCCCCAACCATGTCCCACTCATGTCCCCTTGCACCCCCACCCCCCAGCACTGTGGGGCACCTGCCAGCAGGCCCCCAACCATGTCCCCTTGCACCCCCACCCCCCAGCAGGCCCCCTCTCATGTCCCCTTGCACCCCCACCCCCCAGCACTGTGGGGCACCTGCCAGCAGGCCCCCAACCATGTCCCACTCATGTCCCCTTGCACCCCCACCCCCCAGCAGGCCCCCACTCATGTCCCCCTGCACCCCCACCCCCCAGCACTGTGGGGCACCTGCCAGCAGGCCCCCAACCATGTCCCCTTGCACCCCCACCCCCCAGCAGGCCCCCACTCATGTCCCCCTGCACCCCCACCCCCCAGCACTGTGGGGCACCTGCCAGCAGGCCCCCAACCATGTCCCACTCATGTCCCGTTGCACCCCCACCCCCCAGCAGTGCAGGGGCAGCCTCCACCAGGCCCCCACCCATGTCCAACTCATGTTCCCCACCCAACATGTCATCACAATCCAGAACCCTGGTCTCTATGGTCAGCCCCCAAATGCAAAACACCCACCCGAGTATTGCATCCACCCACTCATAATTTGCAATCACATCACAGAACACCAATTGCAAGTTCCGAAACAAACACATCTCCCTCACATACACCCAATGGGCGTCAGTGAATCTCAAAACACATAACATGAAATGCATGAAAACAATGAGATACCACACATTGAAGTTCAACAAAAAAATAATGTATTAAAGGAAACATGAATAGAATCAAAAATGAAGAAACAGAAATGTGAATGTAAAAAAATGAAAAGAAGCATGTCCGTTCAAAATAAAAAAAATAAAAATATATTGAAATCCAAAGTAATGTTGTACAAAGTCAATGTCCACAAAACAAAATCCAATGGGAAATAAAAATAAAAGCCATTGATCCATGGAGAATGTTAAAAAAGAAAGTATGTACAAGTCTACAACTATGTACAATGCAAGAAGCCAGGGTCCATTATCCCAACAAAATAAAGGAAACCTATCTAACTACACTAACTAATAAAAAAAATATATACAAAAATGTGGCCAATGTCCAAAAGGTCTAAATGAAACAAAAACAAAAATGAAACCTAACACTACCTACATAACTATGTACAAGGGCAGCGGGCTAGTTCCACGGCACACTTCTGGATGTGCCGGGCCAGGGCATCATCGAACTCCTCCTCAATGTCCCGGAGGCGGTCCTCCTCCATGGCCCCGAGGGTCCGCAGGGCCGTCGACGTGTCCACCTCCAAACCCCTGCGGATTGCCTCGAGGCACTCGGCCCGCCTCAGGGCCCTCTGCATGGAGTTCTCCGCCCTGACCATTGAGAGCCGTGCCTCTTCCGCCCGCTGCCGCTCCGCATCTATGGCGTGGCCCAACCGCTGCCACACGGAAGACACTTTTTGTCCTGGGTCCTCCTGCCCTCCGGCCGATGCCTGCCCCTCCGATGTCGAAGGCCCCGAGCCTTCATGGCTCCCACCATGGTGCTGCTGCTGCTGTGCCTCTGCCCCTGCACTGCCTCCTGCTGCCTGCACATCCTCCGCCGGCTGGGGTGCAGTCGTTGACGTGGCCACCCCTGCTGGACGTCCGACTCCCGACTGTGGCAGGGATGCCTCCTCCACCAGCCTGGCCGCACCGTCAGAGGCAGCTCCACAGGGCACCCAGGTGACTGATGGGTGGAAGATGGCACAGAGTACGACTGGCGCGTAGGGGGTCCAGCTGAGGAGGGGGTCGTGGCAAGCCCCATCAGACGGAGGAATCCGGCCTGGGTGACCTGTCCCAGCAGGCTGACGTGGTCAACGAGCCATTCGAGATGACGTGCAGTCTCTTCATGAAAAGACTGCAGGTCACCTCGCATGGCCCGTTGACGCAACGCCACACCAGCCAGGACAGGCTCAACCCGGGCCTGGATAGCCACGTCCGCAGGCAGAGGAAGGCCAGTTGACGTCAGCTCATCCCTTGCCTGAAAACTGGTCTGGACATAGGCATCCCTGCTTGTGCAAGATGATGCAGGGACAGGATCAGGGACAGGATTGCACACAGGCACCTCCGCGGCGGCCTGTGCTGCCTCCTGTCCCTGGTCCGGCACTGCACCACTAGCACCAGTGGGATCCCCACCCCCAGAACCCGTCTCTGGTGCTTGCACGGCCACCTCCTCCACCAAACCCCCCACCAACCTGGATGACTCTGTGCCATCTTCCCCCGTTGGGCCCTGTGGGGTCCCAGCTGCCCCTTCTGCTGCCGAGGAGTCCAACTGCAACCTCCGCCTCTTGGACCTCCCCCCGGCAGCTGCGGCCTGGGACGCGGCACCGGACTCCTCACTCCCCGACGAGATGACAACATGGGAGGGGAGCCGGGCCTTGCGTCTCCGGCTGGCGGTGGGATCCCCGCTGCTGTGCTCCACAGCACCTTCTCCGCCCTCTTCATCAGTTGACGCTGCAGACAGGGAGAAACAAAACACACGCATCAGGGCAATGTACAATGGACACATACACACATGACAGTTGTACATGAGTGGCATTGGCAAACCTCAGACATGTCATCATGATCCCCAACACACATGTCATTACAACTCGCACACACGAGCCATACCACAGCCATATCGCAACTGCCAACACCATCCATACACATACAACAGCATGAGCAGCCAAAGGTGAGCCAGACATCACATGCAACACAGGAAGTGCACCACACATGTACACACACCACCACACTTGCATGCATGTGTACACCTCTGGCAAGTGTCGCAGTGTTCAGACGGGCATCCATGTCACATCTGCCCATCAGGCTTCCACATACCACTGTCACATGCATCCATGTTGCATCACTGTTGCACCCTTGTCAAATACACACACATGCACATGTACACAGCGCTGATACATGCAGCTGAAAACAACATACATGCGTGACATCGCAGACATGTCTACTCACATACACATTCATACAAACTTGTGTGCCCACACAACTGCATTTGGCATGCAAGCCCACACACACAGGCACCATCCATGTCTCACACATTACAGCCCTCGCATGTGTCAGCCCCACGGACCTGTACACCCGCACCCATACTCGACCCCATACAAACAGATGTGCAACCTGCACACTACTGAACAATCACCACACGCACTGCTCACAATCAGGATGCATGTACACTCACCGCTCGACTCCAGACGGGTCTGCCTCTCAAGGACCTGGACGTGGATCGCTGGGGATATGTGTTCCAGGACCCTCATCTGTTCCTCCGACAAGTGGCCCCGGCGCCCCTTGGCATCCGCTGCCTTCAAGAGGCGCCGGGCCTTGTTCAGGGTCCTGGACCTGAAGTCCTCCCAGCGCTTCTTGACATGTTGGAAGTCGCGGACTGCCACCCCCTCCGCGTTGATGGCAGTCACAATGTCAGTCCAGATCCGAGTCCGTCCTTCCTTGTCGGCGCGGGAACTTCCGAAGAGGGCATCATACTGCCCCAGGACTTGCTCCACCAGGACACCAACTTCAGTGGCACTGAAGCTGGTGCCCCTCTGCCTCTCTGGCCGGGGGTTGTCAGTGGTCACAGATGGCGTTTGCCCCGACATGACAACCCCAGAGACAGGAGTGGGTGGGCAACTGGGTCCTGGGGCTGGGCTGTGGAGCGATGGAATCACAGTCGGGAGTCTTTGGTTCCAGCAGGGGTGGTCACACCAACAGCACCCCTGGCTGATGTGCAGGCAGCAAATGGCAGGGCACGTGGGCAGCAGGCAGTCAGGCAGCAGCAGATGGCAGGTGGGAGCGTGCTCGGGGCTCTGGGGGGCAGTAGTTCGGCCTTCTGGGCAGGAGCGTGGTCTTCCGTGTGCTTACGCGTGGCCAGCTTGATACGGAGTGATTTGGCACGTGAAAATTCTGCACGTCAGCGTGTAATTCGAGGAAAGGCCCTTAGCGCGTAAGCGCGTCTGCACGCATACGCATTTTCATTGGACCAAAGGCCCTCAGCGCGTGAGCGCGTCTGTGACGTGACGTGCGAGGGAGTATCCCTCATTGCACGTGATGACAGAACACATGTGGATTTCAACCAATCGCGTGTGAAAGTTCACGGCACCCCGGAACACACGTACCCAGGCCAATGGCGTGTGGAACTACCCGCGCACCCCGAAACACACGTACCCAGGCCAATGGCGTGTGGAACTACTCGCGCACCCCGAAACACACGTACCCAGGCCAATGGCGTGTGGAACTACCCGCGCACCCCGAAACACACGTACCCAAGCCAATGGCGTGTGGAACTACCCGCGCACCCCGAAACACACGTACCCAGGCCAATGGCGTGTGGAACTACCCGCGCACCTGGAAACACACGTACCCAGACCAATCGCGTGTACGCTCGCTCCCCTCCGATCACACGCGATGACACCCGAATACGGGAAACCAACGAGTCCGCCCACACGGAGGCGTCCCGCGCCCGCGCACAGCATAAAAGTGCGCGCAAACAACAAACGCGTATATACAGCGACGATGAATGCCCCATTTGTTGCTGCACTGATTGTGGGACACCGCAGGAGGAGGAGAATAGCCAGGGCACGCATTTTTGCACCACGGACACGCCTTTTTGGGATGCCTGACGACCAGGTCTACGGCATGTATAGGTTTCCACCCCATATCATCCTAGACCTGGTCAGGGAGTGGGAAGATGACCTCACATCCCCCACCCTTTGCTCCCAAGCATTGAGCCCCTTGGAGAAGCTGCTCAATGTCTTGCATTTTTTGGCCACTGGGTCGTTTCAGCGGACCACTGCCATAGTGGGGGGGGTCTCACAGGCCACGCAGTCACGCTGCCTACACCAGGTACTGGCAATCATGACAGCGCGCCCCTCAGTCCGCAGGCACATATACATGCCCAGAACACCCGCAGAAAGGCAGGCCGTTGTCCTGGATTTTTTCAGGGTGGCACACTTCCCCAAAGTGCTCGGTGCCATAGATTGCACCCATGTGGCCCTACGTCCACCTAGGGCCACTGAGCACATCTACCGAAACCGCAAGCACTGGCATTCCATCAATGTACAGGTGGTATGCGATGCAAAGGGAATCATCACCTCTGTCTATGCAAACTACCCTGGCTCCACCCATGACAGTTTCATATACAGAATGTCCGCCCTGAGCCGGGCCCTGGAAGCTGGGCAGCATGGCGACACATGGCTCCTAGGTCAGTACAAATGCCCTTGCACATGCATGCAAGTCACACACAGACAAATATCCCAACCCTAATAATCTCAATTATTATCACCTCCCCAGGGGACAGTGCCTACCCTCTGAGCAACCACATGATGACGCCAATCCGGAACCCCACCACACCACCCCAGGTAAGATACAACGCCGCCCATATTGCAACCAGGGGCATAGTGGAGCGCACATTCGGAGTGCTCAAGTCACGTTTCCGCTCCCTTGACCGCTCTGGTGGGCAACTACTCTATGCACCACCAGTAGTGTGCAGGATCATTGTGGCAGCATGTGTCCTGCACAATGTTGCAACACGGCAGGGCGTCCCGGTGGACATGGTGGTGCCCCCACATCCCCAACCACAGGCACAGGCGCTGCCCATGGGAGGGGACAGGGCACGTGGCGAGGAAGCCCGGACCCAGCTTGTGGCCACAAGCTTGTGGTGGGAGTTTCACCTAAACTCCCACCCCTGCGGAGTGCACACAGAGTGCACACAGGCCTGGCACATACCAGGTGACAATCGATGATGACAAAGTGACAGTCAACTGTCACAACCCTACCACCCTGAGATAGTTGCCATGGAAGTGCCACATCGTCTGAATCCCTAGCTACTTAAACACAAGCTATCCTGTGCAACCAAAATGCACACATATGACATGTGACATGACATGGGCCATACACAAGTATTCCAAGGCCCAATGAGGCAGGGGGGGGGAACAAGGGAACACAGAGAACGGTACTACTAGGCCAGGTGTCATTGAGATTGTGCAAGTGCAGGGGTAGGGGGAAGGGAAAAGTGCAAGGGGAAGGGTGGGGGGGAGTCCAGTACAGGGGAAGTAGGCCAAAAGAATAATACATAGGTCACCTGGTGGCAACTGCAAAGATAAGTGCAGACAAGTGCTGGGAAGGGAGGGCTGTAGGGATAGAGAGACAGTACTGCAGTGCAGGGGTTGCCAGGGTGGCAGTGCAAGTGGACAGTGGCTGGGCCAGGGACCGAGGTTGGTGAGAGTGTCCCAGTAGCAGCTCCTGTGCAGTTCCAGTGAAGAATTCTGCAAGGGAGAGGCAGAGAGTAAGCAGAAGCAAAGAGGAAGGTCTTGAGGTGCTTCCAGAACTGGAGATGGTTCCCCTCAAGTTCAAGTCAGCCAGGAAGTCTGTTCCAGGGGGAGGGCCCTGCTGCGGAGAGAAACCTACCCCCAGCTAGTTGCTCTGAGAAGCGGATGACCTGGACATGCAAGGTGTGCATCACACACACCTGCAAAACAGGCCATGGCCATCACTGTCATGTCACTCAAACCCTCCCAAACATCAACATGACATGGCAAGCAATACCCATACACTGACGCAGTAACAATAAGGTACACATTGCCATGTCCTAAATGTACAGTGGCATCGGACAATGATGCCTGACCCGGAATCAGATGAAATGACAGACCAACAAAATGTCCCACCCAAAATAAGTCGTTTCCAAATGCATTGCAACAGTCGTAGACGTAACATCACAATGAATGCCTGTCTATATGCACATTATGCAAAATCAACACTGCAGCTAATGTGTGCAGTGTCCCACTCCTGCATCACACTTTTCAGCGCACAGCACAGTGAACAGCCATTGCGTGTGATGCACACCCTGAGCATCACATCTAAGTGACAGACTACATCAAACATCAAATTTGGCATGTACTGGAACCATAATCGGTCACAGAACATGTGCTGCCGGGACACAGTGGGCACCAGAAGGCAAACAGTGTACACGTGGATATGCAAGGGTGGGAGTACATGGAGTGCATCCGAGTGCAAGTGTGTGGTTCTGCAGGGACATGCACTCCACATTTGCATGTGCACTCAAGTGACCATCAGTGTTCCCTACACATCACATGTGAACATCCACCATGTGTACACCCCAGCATGTCAAACCACAACTATCCACTCGCACCTGAAAGGAAAACACAACACATGAACAGGCATTGATCAGCAGAACACAACATGTACATAGGACAACAACATTACAATGTCAGAGTTCCCATCACACTGCAGGGCAATGCAACTATCAACAACAACCCCCCCTCCCGCGCAAATGACCATGACCCGCTGAACAACTGCACCTGGGTCATGGAGCCTCCAACCCTCATTTCCACCTGGCCACAGGATCACCTTTACCCTTCGTGTCCATCTCCCACCTTGTGTGTAAAAAGATGCCTGAACCCTCAGAATCCACACTCATTTACAAAATCACAAAATCCAAGGCATGAAAACGAACCCAAACACCCTCCAGTAGATGACTTGACGTAGCAGTACCTCACAAACGCCAAGTACTACCACAATGATGCAACAACCAAGGTAGCACAGCAGAACAATGTCACGACAGGATGTGAGACATGTGTGGTACATGACATAGGATGATGCACAATGAATGGATGTGTACTGTCACAGGTCCCCTGTACAGGCGCAGGAGTCTCATGAAACAACCACCCACACCATGTCCCGGGTGCCTGCAAGGTCAAACTCACACAGGCCCCTGAGATCATGGTGGGGAATGAGGTTCAGGGATATGCAGTCGGGACAGGTGTAGACACACTGGATGACTGGAATGAGTGGCAGGTGAGGGGAGGAGGAATGACACATGAAACTAGGGAATGCACGAAAATGTACAACCTGCATGAACACATACACAATCCAAACAAACTTGGACATCATTGTCATGACATTCTGTAGTCCAGGCTCAGGAGTGGTACGAACCAACCACCCCCTCTAGGGTTTTGGCGCCTGCAAGTTCGGGGCTTACACAGGCATCCGCAACCCCAGTGGGGAAAGAGGGTCAGGGAACGTTGCTTGGATAGGCACGGGAAGCAGGAACACCGGGTAGAGGGTACAGGTTTCATAATTGCATAGGATCACGGGTGATTAGGGAAAAAAACATACCAAATAGGACCAGACATACATCCGTGCATCAGTACACTCCCCAGCAAGCCTATGCAGGGCAGTTTGTAAGGAAAACAACAAGACACTTAGCTCTGGTTTTGAGTGCTGGCCTCCTGCCTGCGCACTCTCAGGGCCGGTTACAGGAGCACTCCAATGCTGCAAAGAGAGACACAGTCAACAACCTGTATGTGCCAATTACACGAAAACACAACACAAAACATGCCCCATAGCAACAAACTACTCTACAAACAGACAATCAGTGCTCGATGCTTCGTACCCATATATAACATCACCCCTGTGACGGGTCATACACAGTCAATGCAGTGAGTCAGGCGCTGGTGGGTGCGTGGCAAATGGAACACCAATGTGTCACAATTCACACAACATGCAATGTTCCCTGGGTAAGCAGACAGACCCATATGGCAAGCCATGACTACAGAGCAAGTTGCGTACCACCATGACCAAAACAAAGTTGGCAGTGCATTTATCATGAAGTACGTGGAATAGACATGCACTGCACCCAAGTATGTCCCTTGCTGTATGTCCCTGTGAGCTGCCCCTTTCCATGTCTCTGAAGGCTACATGGTTGATACAAGTGCCTCAATGAACCTTGGTGTACCGCAGGGTATGTGCCACTGCCCCTGCATGTGTCCCAGACAACCCTACTATCAACAGCCATCAGTCCACAAACACATCTGAGCTGCATTGTGTGCTTCAACACCAATATTTGTCTAAGCTCACCCTCAGTGCTGTGACTAAGCCTGCATGTGCAACTCGCCTGGTGCAAGCTTTGCTGTGTCGTGGCCCCCCTGTGATGCTCACCTTGCCTGGAGTTCCTTGGAACATGTCAGCAGTTCTAGGATGTGGGTCTGCAATCACTGTGGCTCTGCTCGTGCACACATGTGCATGTGGGCACCAACAAACGGGTCAGGAATTCCGTCGTCCAATGGGCCATGTCTGCTGGCAAAGGTGCTCTGGTGCCTCATCCCCCTGCAGAAAGTGCATGAAACAAATGATTAATGCATCAAAGTGATCTGTGTGTGTCTCATCAGGCATCTCATTGCTTGACCATGTCAGAGAGTCACATCACAAATCACACCATCAGTCCGTCTTTGACTTCCAAAGTGTGGAACACTATCTACAGCATGAATTGCAACAGGCACGTGTACAGGAAAGAAATGAGACATAATACACAATGCATAGCAATCAATGTCCACATTAATCATGACACACCCCATCTAGCAAAAGCTGAACAGTGGACAATTACACCTAAATCATCCCCACTAGGGGTGTCAACACAAGTCACAAAGCACCAGACATGCCACAGATATGACAGTCCAAAGCCCTTGTGTAAAATTCTGTAACACCGAACCATCCTTGCGAGCCCATGGATAAGGGAGGCAGGAGTGGCATATGTGAGTCAAGGAACCCAAGCAGCAAACACATACACAAGACAACCATGAAGGGCCCAGCTGGAACAGACAGTGGATGCCTTCAAAAACCACAAGGCACCGCACTGTCACATGAAAGCACAATAGACTACAAATTTTAAACTAACTCAACTATTAACTAATTACACTAACTATGGAAAACCTACATTACCTATTTAAACTAACTATCAAACAGAAACTTAACTAACTAAACTAAACGAAAAATCAAAAATGGCCACATACGACCCGGGGGGGAGGGGAGGCACCCAGGAGGGGGGAGGTACAGGGTGCTGCTCAACATCCACATGCGATGATGCTGAGCCAAAAAAAAATACCTCCATGGGCTCAACGCCTGCACAGCACGACCTATGTGGGAGATAGATGGTCGTCCGAGTCTGGCTCATCCCGGAAAGGAGGACTTGGCACAGTAGCCTGGCCACGCCTAGCCACAGCTTGCCCCTCGTCGGCAGCAAGTCTGCCGGACAGGTGAGCCTGGTTCTGTGTGGCGATGTTACATAGGTCTGCATGCAGAACCTCACGTGATACACGTGCTTCCTCTTGCAAGGTAGCACGTGTAACACGGAGTTCCTCCTGCAAGGCCCGGCTGGACAACCGCTGCACCTCCCGGCAAGCCTGTAGCTCAGCCGAGATGGTGCGCTCAAGCTGTGCAAACCTCTCCTCTGCCTGCTGCCTCTGGGACATCATAAGGACACCCAGAGTGGATCTGAGGGAGGCATACTCCTCCCTCAGGGCATCCATGTGCGCCTCTGCGTGAGCAACAATTGCTTGACGCAGAGACGACATTTCAGCCTGGCGTGCCCTGTCTGAGGCCGCCATGCCCAGCCTGAGCAAGCGGGCCGTGGACCGTGCCGCCTGCTGCTGGAGAAGCACCTGCCTAGCAGGGGGGAGCACAGATCGGGCCACACGCTCCATGCTGTCAGCGATGTTCTCCATTGCTGCCCCCTGCCGTTCGGAATTGGCAGTCATGTCTTGCTCCCACTCAGTATACAGCGGTTGCGCGCGGCGACCGCGTTGCCGGGCTTGACCCCTGCGGGACCCAAGGACCGGAGGTCCTCGCTGTGTTGGCACCGCCTGCGGCTACACGACTACATGCCCCCGTCGACGTGATGTCCCAGGCACATCAGTGACTGGTGTGGAGGGTGACCCTGCGTCCCGATCCACCACGGGCGGAGGAACCAAGACTGTCTGATCCCTCAGTGCAGGTGTCGCAGACAGAGGAGTGTCCACATCAGAATCACTCACCCCTGACACATGGACTTGATGGTCATCCAACTCAACATGGACGTCAGAGTCGTCATCAAGGCTGGACTCATAGGCAGCCAGAGACAGGATGGACTGCAGCACTTGGGGGGTTTCGTGGCCTACCATCCCACGACCCCCACTAGTGCCGGGTTGATGTGGTCTTACCAACCCTGTGTCTGGAGTGACAACACCATCCTCTGCATCCATTGCGTCATCACCTGAAAAATAGAGAGGAAAAGGTCACTACACATGTCAGAAGCACACAACACACACACACACCGACAGCAAAGGCATCCGGCAGACATGTGACACACAACATATGACCTGGCATGCATGCTGGGTCTACTTAGAATAGCCACTGTGATCAGACCTGTTGAAAGGTGGCAGTTTGCATGGAAGTGGGTCTATGCAGTGCTGAAAATGTGTACGCCACTCACTACCTACATGTACAAGCACTCCATGGTGTGTGCCAGGAAATGTGAAGGCAGTGCAATGTCAAATTCAGACATCACGTGCATTGTGTATTCAATGTGTACCATGTCTAGCAGCCAAGCACCCCTCCACCCCAGTACCAAAGCAGGGATGCCTAGCATGGTATCAAAAGGCTGCCCATACACCTGTGTATTGACAAGCAGTGTTGACTGGCATCAACAGCTTAATGTGAATCAAATTACAACACTGCTAATGATGCTGGGACAGTGGGCAGGACACATGATGGAAGATCCGGAGGCCAGCCACGTGTGAAGAAGACACGACAAGAGTTGGACAGAGTCATTGGCCATTGAACAGGCTGAGGCCTGTGAGCCACACAGATTGTCATTGCCTAAACATGTGTGCAACGCAGGACTGAGCCACAGTTGACATGGGGAGGCCGATAATATGGCAGGCAATGTATGTAACCAAGGACTCATATTACAGTGATCATCCAGTCAAGGACACATAGGGGCATGCGTGCAATGCACATGGAGCATGAATGGGCACTCATGTCCCTGCGGGACATCTGACCCATGCACAGTACAAGTGGGATACCCTGCATCGAGTACTAAGGCTGTACCACACGGCATATGTCTGGCAGTTTCTAAGCTGGAAGTTAGCATCTACACAGGACACATGAACAAGAAACTACACATTGGCAAGAATGTAGCAGACCAGTGCAAAGGTGGAACTGGGGTGCAGAGTGGCGGAGGAGGGGCAAGGGAGCATGCCCACATGGAGTCCCGCATGCAGGCAGAGGAGACATGCATGACGGTAGCATTGCATTACTTACACCTCAGAACCATGTACACGTCACATGTAGCAGCAATCATGCACAACACATCCCACAAGTGAAACACACACGTCCTCAACAACTACGCTTCAACACTCACTGGACTGGGCATCAAAGTCCAGCATCTCTCCCACACCTTCGACCAATTCTGGTGGTATGAACTCCGCAACGAGATCCTCATGCGGAGTGAGTTCTTCGTCCTCTGGTGCAGGCCCACCGCCAGTCACCAGAGTCAAGTTGTAATTTGAGGCACGCTTAGCCTTAGTGCTGCGCTTGATGTCATTCCAGCGCTTTTTGCACTCCTGCGCTGTGCGCACCTCATGGCCTAATGAACTGACATGTTCCGCAACATGCTTCCAGTGGGTGTCACGTTGGGCAGCCGTAGTCTGACTATTGGCACCCACTAGCATGTCACGGCTGTGTCCCCGCACGTAGTCCACGAGGAAGTCCAGTTCCTGCTTACAGAAAGGCTTCTTCCTCGACGTGCAGGAGGTCGTGGCTGTGTGTGGGGTCCCAGCCTGTGCTGCAGGTGCAACCTTCCTCCTCTTGGACTGTGGCGCAGACCCTGGCTGGCTAATGCCGCCCTGACCAGTATGGCCAGTGGGTTCAGTGGATTGAGCCGAGGGAGTGGCAGGTGGAGGGATGACCAAAGGCCTGACTTGTGTCTGTGGCAGCTGGGTGCCCACTAATGGACCCTGCGCAGCAACATCAGCTGTGGCAGGGTCATTGACCGCAACGGTCCTGGTTGGCAGACTCACAACCGGGGTGCTGTTGGGTGCATCTGCCCCTGCACTTGCCAACACCCGGCTGTTCGGGGCAGCAGATGACATGACTGCCCCAGGGACACGTGTCTTGGTCTGAGCAGCCCGGCGTGCCCCTATGGTTTCCCCCCTGGCCTGTTGGAGATCTACCAAGGGCTCTTCAAGTGCCAACGCAGCCTGCGCTGGCAGACCCTGAGCCTGGGTGGCGGTGTCCACAGCTGCACCTGCAGCTACCGCTACCCTTGGGCCCATGGCAGTCGATGGAACGGACTGCTGGGTCATACGGGTGCCAGTGCCAGATGCAGGAGCTGCATCCCCCGGAACCACAGGGGGTGGTGGCATGGCTGCACCGACACATGGCACAACATTGTGCTCAAGTGGCGCACCCCTGCCTCTTCCCCCTCTGTGGCTGCCCTGGACACCCTGGAGTCCCCCTACTCCCTGGTCACCACGGCCACGTCCCCGACCACGCCCGCCACGAGGAGTACGCCCAGCTGAGGCGCCCCTCACCTTTGGTGGCCTCCCAACCATGGCACAGATGTAATAGTGCTGGCACAGATGGAGTGGTGCCAATGGGAGGTGTACACCACAATTGTCCTGGGCAATTGGGGTGAAGGGGGTGGGAAGCAAGATGTTAACAGCCCCCCTGCACCTGCAAGGCTGTATGTGACCCCGGTGATGTGGTGACGGGTCACGCAACGCTCAGGCACCCCAAAACTGCAGTAAAACCGTGCAGGCAACCCTGCAGCCTACGTGCGTGGATTTGACCTCCCACAGTACGCGGTGGCACCCAGTAACACGAATAACGCGTACGCGTGGGACACGCAGGCTACGATGACATCTAAAATGGGTGCAATACACAGGGGCACCCGCAGTGGGAAAAGGAGCGTTTGCGACTCACTGTCTGACTAGCGCGATGCAGAAAAACACGCGTAGCCAATACCCCCGCCAAAAGAAGAGATACGTCCTTGAGAGCTGTGAAGTAGATGGCGCGCGAAACAACTGGAAGCAGCAACACACGTCGGTCTCCACGGAAGGCACGTACAGCGAACTGCTGGGCCTGCTCACCTTTAACCCGTGCTGAGGGAAACGCACGCGCGCGTCACGTCACATGCGGACGTGCAGTTTTTCATGCGCGATTACGCGCATTACACGCGGACGTGCAGTTTTTCACGCGCGATTACGCGCATTACACGCGGACGTGCAGTTTTCCACACGCGATTAGCCTGGGTATGTGTTTTTCCGGGTGTGCGGGTAGTTCCACACGCGATTAGCCTGGGTACGTGTGTTCCGGGGTGGCGTGAACTTTCACACGCGATTGATTGTAATCCACGTGTGTTCTGTCATCACGTGCAATGAGGGATACACCCTCGCACGACACGTCACAGACGCGCTCACGCGCTGAGGGCCTTTGGTCCAATGAAAATGCGTATGCGTGCAGACGCGCTTACGCGCTACGGGCCTTTCCTCGAATTACACGCTGACGTGCAGATTTTTCACGTGCCAAATCACTCCGTATCAAGCTGGCCACGCGAATACACACGGAAGACCACGCTCCTGCCCAGAAGGCCGAATCACTGCCCCCCAGTGCCCCGAGCAGCCTCCCACGTGCCATCTGCTGCTGCCTGCCTGCCTGCCTGCCTGCTGCCACCGTGCCCTGCCATTTGGTGCCTGCACATCAGCCATCTGCAGGGGTCCAGTTGCTGTGTCGACCCCTGCTGGAACAGTAGACTCCCGACTGGGATACCATCGCTCCACAGCCCAGCCCCAGGACCCAGTTGCCCACCCACGCCTGCCTCGGGGGTCGCCATGTCGGGACAAGCACCATCTGAGACCAGTGGCGACCCCCAGCCAGAGAGGCAGAGGGCCACCAGCTTCAGTGAGAAGGAAGTTGGTGTCCTGGTGGAGCATGTCCTGGGGCATTATGATGCCCTCTTCGGAAGACCACGCGCCAACAAGGAAGGACGGGAGAGGATCTGGGACGATGTAGTGGTTGCCATCAACGCGGAGGGGGTGGCAACCCGCGACATCAAGCACATCAAGAAGCGCTGGGAGGACTTGAGGTCCAGGACCCTCAATAAGGCCCGGCGCCTCGTGGAGGGGGGCCGGGCACGCCTGAGTGACATCGAGATGAGGGTCCTGGAACGCGTAGACCCAGCGCTCCACGCCCAGATCCTTCGGAGGCAGACCCATCTGGAGTTGGCCGGTAAGTGGCCAAGCATTACTGTGTGAGACAGGGCATGTTGCAGTGTGCTGGTTGTCTGATACCTGCCTGTATGTGTGACATAGGCCATGTACGTATGTGTGTGTGCAGGGACATCATGGTCAGGCATGTGAGTACAGTGATGTGTGAACCACATGGTTGGTGCATGTGTTCTATTGCAACATGGAGGGCTCTGTGCGGAATGGACACATGGAAGCATGGCAGTCTCTGTTGCTGGACATGGGTGGGGGTGAGGGATGGGTGCTGGTCCCATGTACACGTATGGTGCCCATGTGTGTGTGTCTGAACTGCGTGTCTGTGACTTGTAACTGCCATGGATGCATGACACATGTCTGTGACAATGTTCAGATTCACTGATGCAGCCTAGTCATCCTTGTATCCACTGCGTCTGTGGTATACGAGGCCAGATGGATGGAACTACGGTGAGGTGTGTGCATGTGATGGCAAGACCCATGATGCATGTGAGTTTAAAACCAACATTGTATGAATCATGAGTCCCTTGGTCATGTATGCCAATGTCCATGGCATGCGCCATGCCTGTTACTGTATGTGTTTTGCCTGCACTGACCCATGTGTTGTGGCGGGACATGATGGAAGTGATGTATGACAGTGCCACTCATCTGCTGTTGCTTCCTGTCTAGGGGACCATTGTACAGTACCCTGATGCTTGTGTTCTATGTCTCCCTCTACACAGTGGCAAGTGAAGAAGAGGGCGGAGAAGGCGCTGTGGAGCAGAGCGGCGGGGATGCCACCACGGCTGCAGCGGAAGGGGTGGGTGAGCCCCCACAGGGGCTTGCACCGGCGGAAGACGGCGTGGAGACATCCAGGTTGGTGGTTTCCACAGAGGGGGAGGAGGTCGCTACTGAGCCACACATGGGGCCTGGTGGGGGCATCCCCGCTGGTGCAAGTGGTGCAGTCCAGGGCCAGGGGCAGGAGGCAGCACAGGTCGCCGTGGAGGTGCCTGTGCATGTCACTGTCCCTGACACTGTGACTGCACCACCATGCACCAGCAGGGATGCCCCATCCCAGGCCCGTCCGCAGGTAGGGGAGATGTCCATGTCATCTGACACTCCTCTACCTGCGGACGAGGGGACCCCTGGCCGTGTGGAGAGGGTCCTGATTGGTGTCGCGTTGCGCACGGCTGGCATTCGTGATGAGGTGCATGCTTCCCGGGAGGAGCATGCACATCATCACGAAGAGCACCGTGCGTACGTGAACCATTTGGGAGCCGCCATGGTCGGGGGTTTCCTACATGTGTGTGGCCTTCTGGCGACCCTCTCCTCCTCTGTGGAGGCTATGCGCCAGTCGTGCTCCATGCCGTCTTCCGGCCCAGATGCCACCAGGGCCCCCTGTGGACCTGCCCCGACCAACGCAGCCAGCTCGGTGGGGACCCCATCCCTGCCACAGTCGGGAGTCGAAGGTCCAGCAGGGGTGGACACACCAGCAACTGTCCCCCTGCAGATGGAGGATGTGCCGGCATCATCTGGCAGGGCACGTGCACGACGGCATCGGTGGATTCCATCAGCCTGGATGCCGTCGTGCTGGCAGAGGCAGTGGTGTCGGAGGCCGCAGCAGGCTCGACGTGGGAGGCATCATGGCTTGGGGCCATCAAGATCAGAGGGGCAGGCATCGGCCGGAGGGCAGGAGAACCCTGGGATGGCAGTGTCTTCCGTGTGGGAACAGTTGTTCCAGCGGATAGGTGCGGAGCGGCAGCGGGCGGAAGAGGAGCGGCTCACCATGGTCAGGGCGGAGTTCTCCATGCGTCGGGCGTTGAGGCGGGCTTAGTGCCTCGAGGAAGCTCGCAGGGAGTTTGAGGTGGACACGGGGTTGTCCCTGCGAGACCTCGGGGCCAGGACAGAGTCCCGCCTCCGGGACATCGAAATGGAGTTCGAGGATGCCCTGGCCGGCAACATCACAGAGTGAGCCGCAGGACTTGCCCGCTGCCATTGTATATAGTTCTTTAGTTAGTTAGTGTTAGCTTTCCTTTATTTTTTAAGTTTTTTTTGGACCGCTCGGACAATGGCCACTTTTCTGTATATATTTTTATTATTAGTTAGTAGTAGTAGGTTTAATGTATGGTGTTGGGCTCATGGACCCTGGGATATTTTGTACATAGATTGATGTTTGGAAAACATTTGTTGGATTTATATTTGTGTTCACCATGAGGCAATGGTTTTTCCATATTTTTCCCCCCATTATTTTGCTTTGGACTACATTAGTTTTTGGATTCCTTTGTTTTTTGATTTTTTCTATTTGTTCGCGGACATGGACCATTTGTTTTGTCATCCCCATTGTTGTGTGTTTTATTTCTTTACTTCATTTTCATCTTTAATACATATATTTATTACTTACATTTGTGGTATTTTCTCATTGGTTTCATGCATGTCATGATATGGGTTTTGACATTCACTTGCACCCATTGTGTATGTGTGTGTGAGGGACATGTGTTCATTTACATACTTGCCATTGGGGTTGTATCATGTAATTGCATCTACTATGTGGGTGGATGCAATCCTTGCCTGGGTGTTTGTGCTGGGTATGCTGCCCATTACTGCCATGATTGCGTTTCGTCAGGACCTGGGGGCAGGGGGACATGAGTGGGGGCCTGCTGGGGGGTGGGGGTGCAAGGGGACATGGTTGGGGGCCTGCTGGCAGGTGCCCCACAGTGCTGGGGGGTGGGGGTGCAAGGGGACATGAGTGGGACATGGTTGGGGGCCTGGTGGCAGGTGCCCCACAGTGCTGGGGGGTGGGGGTGCAGGGGGACATGAGTGGGGGCCTGCTGGGGGGTGGGGGTGCAAGGGGACATGGTTGGGGGTCTGCTGGCAGGTGCCCCACAGTGCTGGGGGGTGGGGGTGCAAGGGGGACATGAGTGGGGGCCTGCTGGGGGGTGGGGGTGCAAGGGGACATGGTTGGGGGCCTGCTGGCAGGTGCCCCACAGTGCTGGGGGGTGGGGGTGCAAGGGGACATGAGTGGGACATGGTTGGGGGCCTGCTGGCAGGTGCCCCACAGTGCTGGGGGGTGGGGTGCAAGGGGACATGAGTGGGGGCCTGCTGGGGGGTGGGGGTGCAAGGGGACATGAGTGGGACATGGTTGGGGGCCTGCTGGCAGGTGCCCCACAGTGCTGGGGGGTGGGGGTGCAGGGGACATGAGTGGGGGCCTGCTGGGGGGGTGGGGTGGTGGGAGACATGGTTGGGGGCCTGGTGGAGGCTGCCCCTGGTGACTGGAGGGGTGGGGGTGGTGGGAGACATGGGTGGGGGCCTGGTGGAGGCTGCCCCTGGTGACTGGAGGGGTGGGAGTGGTGTGAGACATGGGTGGGGGCCTTGTGGAGGCTGCCCCTGGTGACTGGCTGGTGGGGGTGGTGGGAGACATGGGTGGGGGCCTTGTGGAGGCTGCCCCTGGTGACTGGAGGGGTGGGGGTGGTGGGAGACATGGGTGGGGGCCTGGTGGAGGCTGCCCCTGGTGACTGGAGGGGTGGGGGTGGTGTGAGACATGGGTGGGGGCCTTGTGGAGGCTGCCCCTGGTGACTGGGGGGTGGGGGTGGTGGGAGACATGGGTGGGGGCCTTGTGGAGGCTGCCCCTGGTGACTGGAGGGGTGGGGGTGGTGGGAGACATGGGTGGGGGCCTGGTGGAGGCTGCCCCTGGTGACTGGAGGGGTGGGGGTGGTGGGAGACATGGGTGGGGGCCTGGTGGAGGCTGACCCTGGTGACTGGAGGGGTGGGGGTGGTGTGAGACATGGGTGGGGGCCTTGTGGAGGCTGCCCCTGGTGACTGGGTGGTGGGGGTGGTGGGAGACATGGGTGGGGGCCTTGTGGAGGCTGCCCCTGGTGACTGGAGGGGTGGGGGTGGTGGGAGACATGGGTGGGGGCCTGGTGGAGGCTGCCCCTGGTGACTGGAGGGGTGGGGGTGGTGGGAGACATGGCTGGGGGCCTGCTGGGGGGTGGGGGTGCAAGGGGACATGGTTGGGGGCCTGCTGGGGGGTGGGGGTGCAAGGGGACATGGTTGGGGGCCTGCTGGCAGGTGCCCCACAATGGCCTGCTGGGGGGTGGGGGTGCAAGGGGACATGGTTGGGGGCCTTCTGGCAGGTGCCCCACAGTGCTGGGGGGTGGGGGTGCAGGGGGACATGAGTGGGGGCCTGCTGGGGGGTGGGGGTGCAAGGGGACATGGTTGGGGGCCTGCTGGCAGGTGCCCCACAGTGCTGGGGGGTGGGGGTGCAGGGGGACATGAGTGGGGGCCTGCTGGGGGGTGGGGGTGCAAGGGGACATGGTTGGGGGCCTGCTGGCAGGTGCCCCACAGTGCTGGGGGGTGGGGGTGCAGGGGGACATGAGTGGGGGCCTGCTGGGGGGTGGGGGTGCAAGGGGACATGAGTGGGACATGGTTGGGGGCCTGCTGGCAGGTGCCCCACAGTGCTGGGGGGTGGGGGTGCAGGGGGACATGAGTGGGGGCCTGCTGGGGGGTGGGGGTGCAAGGGGACATGGTTGGGGGCCTGCTGGCAGGTGCCCCACAGTGCTGGGGGGTGGGGGTGCAAGGGGACATGAGTGGGACATGGTTGGGGGCCTGCTGGCAGGTGCCCCACAGTGCTGGGGGGTGGGGGTGCAAGGGGGACATGAGTGGGGGCCTGCTGGGGGGTGGGGGTGCAAGGGGACATGGTTGGGGGCCTGCTGGCAGGTGCCCCACAGTGCTGGGGGGTGGGGGTGCAAGGGGACATGAGTGGGACATGGTTGGGGGCCTGCTGGCAGGTGCCCCACAGTGCTGGGGGGTGGGGGTGCAAGGGGACATGAGTGGGGGCCTGCTGGGGGGTGGGGGTGCAAGGGGACATGGGTGGGATATGGTTGGGGGCCTGCTGGCAGGTGCCCCACAGTGCTGGGGGGTGGGGGTGCAAGGGGACATGAGTGGGGGCCTGCTGGGGGGGTGGGGTGGTGGGAGACATGGTTGGGGGCCTGCTGGCAGGTGCCCCACAGTGCATGGGGGGTGGGGGTGCAAGGGGACATGAGTGGGGGCGTGCTGGGGGGTGGGGGTGCAAGGGGACATGAGTGGGACATGGTTGGGGGCCTGCTGGCAGGTGCCCCACAGTGCATGGGGGTGGGGGTGCAAGGGTACATGAGTGGGGGCCTGCTGGGGGGTGGGGGTGCAAGGGGACATGAGTGGGACATGGTTGGGGGCCTGCTGGCAGGTGCCCCACAGTGCTGGGGGGTGGGGGTGCAAGGGGACATGAGTGGGGGCCTTGTGGAGGCTGCCCCTGGTGACTGGAGGGGTGGGGGTGGTGGGAGACATGGGTCGGGGCCTTGTGGAGGCTTCCCCTGGTGACTGGAGGGGTGGGGTGGTGTGAGACATGGGTGGGGGCCTTGTGGAGGCTGCCCCTGGTGACTGGGGGGTGGGGGTGGTGTGAGACATGGGTGGGGGCCTGGTGGAGGCTGCCCCTGGTGACTGGGTGGTGGGGGTGGTGGGAGACATGGGTGGGGGCCTGCTGGGGGGTGGGGTTGCAAGGGGACATGGTTGGGGGCCTGCTGGCAGGTGCCCCACAGTGCTGGGGGGTGGGGGCGCAGGGGGACATGAGTGGGGGCCTGGTGGAGGCTGCCCCTGGTGACTGGAGGGGTGGGGGTGGTGGGAGACATGGGTGGGGGCCTGGTGGAGGCTGCCCCTGGTGACTGGGGGGGGCAAGGGGACATGAGTGGGACATGGTTGGGGGCCTGCTGGCAGGTGCCCCACGGTGCTGGGGGGTGGGGGTGCAAGGGGACATGTGGCTTGGCTGGGGGGCATGCCCATGGTGGATGGGCTGCCTGCGGGACATGACCAGGGGTGCAGGGTAGTCCCCTGTGGTGTGGGCTGCCTGCAGAGGTCATGGAGGGGGTAGAGGGGAGACCTGGGAGGACCCACACTGGCAATTCACCTCTTCAACTTCCCGCACACCCACGTAATACACTGCCCCACTCGCACAGGCCCAATCGCGTGTAGATTTTCTCGCGCACCCCTGAAATCCACGTACCCAGGCCAATCGCGTGTAGATTTTCTCGCGCACCCCTGTAATACACGTACCCAGGCCAATCGCGTGTAGCATTTCTCGCGCACCCCTGAAATCCACGTACCCAGGCCAATCGCGTGTAGATTTTCTCGCGCACCCCTGTAATACACGTACCCAGGCCAATCGCGTGTAGCATTTCTCGTGCACCCCTGAAATCCACGTACCCAGGCCAATCGCGTGTAGATTTTCTCGCGCACCCCTGAAATCCACGTACCCAGGCCAATCGCGTGTAGATTTTCTCGCGCACCCCTGTAATACACGTACCCAGGCCAATCGCGTGTAGAATTTCTCGCGCACCCCTGCAATCCACGTACCCAGGCCAATCGCGTGTAGATTTTCTCGCGCACCCCTGTAATACACGTACCCAGGCCAATCGCGTGTAGCATTTCTCGCGCACCCCTGAAATCCACGTACCTAGGCCAATCGCGTGTAGATTTTCTCGCGCACCCCTGTAATACACGTACCCAGGCCAATCGCGTGTAGCATTTCTCGTGCACCCCTGAAATCCACGTACCCAGGCCAATCGTGTGTAGATTTTCTAGCGCACCCCTGAAATCCACGTACCCAGGCCAATCGCGTGTAGATTTTCTCGCGCACCCCTGTAATACACGTACCCAGGCCAATCGCGTGTAGAATTTCTCGCGCACCCCTGAAATCCACGTACCCACTCAATCGCGTATTTAACTTCCCGCGCGCCACTTTTTTGATGCGCTTGGACTCTACCGCCTGCCTTCGTGTGGCGGCCGTGTTTCAGCTTGTGCGTGTCTTTGGCTGTGCGTGGCTTTGCCCTATTCGATTCCATGAATACGTGTGGTTCGAGTGCGTGTGGGCGTTCCGTCTGCTTCCCTGCAGTACATCCCCAGTTACGCCCTTATTTTCGCGTGTTGTTCCCCATTCCGCGCGTTACGCCCCATGTCCCGCCCACTTTCTGGTGTGTGCGCTGCGGTTGTGCGCTTTCACGGTGCGCGTCGCGCACGCCTTTCGCGATGTTGCAGTGACGTGTGCGCCATGCACGGGTTTGGCGCACATCCCGAGGAAGACACGCGCAGGGACTTCCATGAATCGCACGCGTGCGCGTGCGCCTCTTTTTTTCCGTTTGCGTCTGCTTGCGCCTGCTTGCGCCTGCTTGCGCGTAGATTTTCGGCGCACGTTTGTTCCATGAATCGGCCCCTAAGATCTCAAATTTAACAATATTAAAAAAAAGACACCTTGTTTTTGTATCCTTCCTAGGTATATTTATTGGTCTTTAATCATATTATTTATTATATTACCCGTTAAGACATTTATCATATCTTATACCATGAAACCCTATTCATGTCCTATGGAATAAACCTGCATCATCCATATTAAATACATATCTAGATATCTTTTTAGAAATTTCAGTAGCGAGATGTGGCCTCTACTAACAGCATGTCAATGAAATTAATAATAAGGGTTATTCTAGTTATCTTAGATACCATATGCCGCTAGAAGCGGATCAAGAACTAAGAGGGTAATTCAAGAGATACTTATCAGCTGATACATTTGTGTGAAATTGATGGCAGTAAATTGTGGAATGGTCATATGGAGATTGGTTACACCCATTCAATCACTACTAAGATGAGAATGTGCCTAGTCCAAAAACAATTCTACTGATGAATGGCTATGATTGCTGTGGAGAGCATTCCAATTGAGGGAGATGAGTAGTGAAAAGGAATGGTAGGGAGAACATACCCAAGAGGTGCAAGACAGATGGGTTGTTGAGAGATGAGGATCACAACGTTCAAAAGTGGGAGTCAGAAATGAAGCTATAAGCAAGGGGGTGGGGGCCAAGAACATTGAAAAATATAAAAAGACAAGGGGTAGGAACTTGAAAAGGAAGCGTGCAACCAGGTGGCAGAGGATCTGGATAGGTTGTAGAGGGTGTACATGCCAAAACTAATGTTGAGCTGGGAATACAGTCTGCGTGGACTCAGCCATAAACCTCTTCATTCTCAATGGACCATAGAGTCCTCAGATGAATAACATTGTCCATAAGGCTTTCTGGGGCCTGGGTCCAAAATACCTTCAACTATCCCACAGTATATACCTCCCCTCTCGAGCTCTTTGCGCCTCTACCTGTAACTCCCTCAGGGTCAGCCGTTTATTCAAAGAAACAAGCTGGGGGTAGAACTCTGTCTTTGGCTGGGGCCTCCCTTTGGAACAGCCTCCCTGCCACTCTGAAACTTGAGGAGAACCATCTCTGGTTCCGGTAGCACCTCAAGACCTTCCGCTTTGCTTCTGCCTTCAACCCCCTTCTCCCCTTATGATCTATTTCTCCCTCTTCACTGTGCACCTGGCCACCCTCTTTCCTCCAGGCCCAGGTAACTGCTCACCCTGCCACCCTCCTGCACTGCCTCTCTGCCACCCATTCCACTGGGGTCTGTATCTGTACCCATACAGCCCCCACCCCCTTTCTTTTCTTTCTGCACTTATCAGACATACCCTGTCTCCTAAAGCCAGCACTTGCCACTTGCTGGCTGCACTACCACTGTGTATTGCCTTTATTATATTTTTATTTTATTTATTTATCTGTTTCTCCACTGCACTTTCCACTTCTCCCCCCTTTCCATGCACTTTTGTCCTTTTCCCTTTCCCATGCACTTGTGTGTTCTCAATGTCACTGGGCCTAGTAAGATCTTTGTTTTGTTCTCCCCTGTTCCCCTCCCTTGCCTTGTCGCGCTCTGAAAAACTTGTGTATGAGCGCAATATAAATAAAATATGAATTCAATTCAATTCAACACACCCTGGAGTTGCACTGCCCATGGGAAGCAGGCTCTTAATGTAACAGTCTGATTAAGAAGCGCAAATAAACACAAGCTAGCTGTCATCTTCAATCCGAAAGGGCCAACAATAAAGCAGGCATATTTAGAGAATTTACCGGGGAGAGGGCATAGGGACAAGGTGACTCATCGACACCCACATGCATACCTGTCCCCTGTGGTCTAAATGTAGAGGCAGTAAAAAAGAGGTCCAGGGAAAAACTGACAACGAAATACAGAGTATTCAAAGGTGGAATGCAGACACTCTAGAAAGAAGTACACAGTCGGGGAAACAAAGAGTGTGGACGCAGTTAGCAGATGCAGGGGAATGGAGTGCATCCTCAACCAGATGGCATGCTTGAACAGAGTGGAGACAGAGGCATGTGGGTTGAGCAACAGGGGTGGGTCGGAGATGGACGTGGGAACTTTTCATAACAGAGGAAACTAGGGAATGTGGAACACCATGGGCATGTGATTGATAATGAAAGAGGAAGAGCAAAAGTAGAAAAGAGAGAGGTGAACAGCCAGCTGGTCGAGAAAGAGTGAAACATCCTGTAGGAAGAAAGAAAATAACTAAGAGCAGGATGGTCAGGTGTTTGGGGCCACCAAACAAATTCAAAAGTAACAAAGTGTGATAAAAATCATTTACTGCTCCGAAGTAGTACAGAAATTATTAGTGGTTTCTTAACTCCTACTCAGCCCCACACAGCGATGACGCCATCTCAATAATAAAGGGGTTTGTAGACACAGGGTTAACAGTATACCTCCTTAACGTCTTTAATGTAGCATGGGCTGAGGGCAAGCTATACTCTTCAAGAGGAGTGCGAGCCAGCAAGGAAGCATCCAAAACAACAATAGTACTATGGGTCAAATATATAGGAGTGGAAAATTAAGATTTCATACAAATTATGAGACTTTAATCAGCCTGAAACGACAGACACACAAATACAAAACACTAACAACCTACCCTTGCAAGGAACACACAGAGTCTGTTAATTAATTCAGGGATATGCACGCAATTGTCCGTGTAGCACTCTTAAAGCTTAAGTGTATGTATTTAAAGGCATACAGGGAGTCAGAAATGTCCCTAAGGTCCATAGAAAAATGGAGACAGATTCACTCTTACACACCCTAGTACACAACCTAGTGCCTTCATCTGTATTCTGTTAGATCCTTCGCTGGGTCTCTGACAAAGGGGAGTCTATGATCTGCACTTACCAGCCAAGAAGGTTGGTAGGGACACTTTCAGGGATGCCGCTTTAGCAGCCAGAGTCCTGAATACCATGGTCACAACAACAGTCAAGATTTCCTCCAGCAGTTCGTAGGTGTGCTGTGAGACTGCAAAAGGTCTCTGGGGAAAGCTGAATCTGTCTTTAGCCATTACCAGCTAGGAAGGTTGACAATAACACTTCTAGTTTTTCCACTTCAGCAGGCAGATCCCTGGCTATCAGTGTTCCTGCAATAGGCCGCATTTACAAGCAGCAGGTTACTTTAAATGTTCCCCTGAAGAGGTTAGGGGGTAGGCTTGCACCCTCCTGTGGATTTCTTATTTCATCCAAATGTCTCAGAAACTTGGGCAAAATGTCTCCCAACAAGCTCCCAATGAAATCCTCTTTAAGATGGTTCTTCCATGATGATTAAAAGAGGAATCCTAAAGATAATTCAATTAAGGTGGGCATCCCCCCCTCCCCTTGTATAGCCAATTTGCCACAGCAGATAAAGCCTTCTGTAAGGGGCTGGTCCTTGTTGCTGTAACAAGGTTTTGCCTTCTGATGTCAGCTCTCAGAGTTCCTTGTGGTGGTTAGGATTGTATTAAGAAGGACATGAGGCCCAAGCAATTCCAAGATAGCTGGATCCGTCCACTGTGTGAATCCACTCCCAGCTTCTCTGTATTTCCTCCACTTCTATTGTGTTATTAGTGAACAAAGAGACTGCAGTAATTATTCCAGTAGTGGGACTTTTTTACTGCTTGGCAAACATTTCTTTGAAGTACTTAGCCATCCACCTTGCCCTCTGGGGTATGTCCTGTCCTCTGGAATGCTGTCATGCCTTATACACAGAGAACAATGGCAGTCATAGCAAACATCACATGTGGGAGGAGCCTAGACCCCTAGACAGTAGTACATAAAAGCTCTGTTAAAAAAAGTAGGATTCACTGGAAACCAGTTGATCATAACATTAGTAATTATAACCGTATCCCCACATAGGCCACTATATCAAGATATCAAGCCAGACATAACTTTATATTTGCACTTTACCAAAGTATTACCTCCAGGCCTTTGAGGATGCACAGTTAATAACAGAAACATGTTTGCTCATCTTCCCATTTTTATCCCAGTTAGGCCAATGCAACATTTTGAAAAACTCTAGAAATCATTTGGCGTCTACCTTCCTAATATGGCCAGAAATATGCCTTTCAATGTGTAGACTGCTCACTCATTTGTAGCAGGTTTGCCAATCAAAAATGGGTTTGCACCTAGCAAGTGACAACATCAACTGGGGCACTTTCTAAAAGCATAGCCCAATTTCTCCTGACATACATTGTATTTCAGCACGATACTTTTCTTCAGCCTATAATACTGGATTAATAAAATGAGATGTGTCAGTGGACAGCTGTATGATACGAAGGGCTTCACTTTGGGCACATTACACTTTTAAATGGGAGCACACATTAGAAACCGCTATGCATGTCCACATTTTCTTCTATGCTCACTTTTATGTTAGGTACTGTGCGCCCTAAGAGTTTCTGGCATGTCAATAATCTGAGTTACAAATGGATTCTATCATTGGCTCCTTATTGGTACGTTGAGCCGGAAGAGACAGGTGACATCATTGTCCAGTTTTTCTGAATACCTGATGGGTGCATTTGTTTCAATTTACGCATCATGCCCCTCAGTGGCTACTTCACGACTATGATATCCTGCATATGGGGTTGAGACTGTTAGGCAGAGTTCGTATGCAGTACCCTCCGGGAACACTACAAACAACTCTGACTTCAGGTATAGGAAACCCAATCTTTGGTATAAGCTTGTACTACACAGTTTTAGTATTGTGTTGAGCAGCCAGGCTTATCTCAAGAGGGGTCAATGTGAGCTGTAGGAGAGTTACACAGAGATTCACAGTGATAAGTATTCAAATAAACTCTTACACTCAAGGTTTCTTGAATAAACAATTATTAATTTATTTATCAGTCAGTTAGAATAAGCCTTCTTCAGAAGGCAACAATATAACAGTAACATTCAAATACACTTCATGAAATACACACTCGTATTATCTCTAAACCAGTAGACAACCTTTTGGGATGGCCCACAGACACTATCTACACCCTCAGTTGATTTCAATTGCTAGGGTGCTGGGGACATTAATATATCACTGTTGCATTTAAAATCATATAGTAATAAGTCAAAGGAAAAGGTTATTTAGAACATACAAGAGACCACAAATATTCTTAAGCAGGCAAATACTTTCAGATCCCCTAATAAGAGTCATTCAGTCAAAGAGGCTAAGCCAAAGCCAATAGGCAAAAGTCTATATGAGCTGAAGCACTTCTTTGCAGGTAAGTAGAAAGTCTTTGCATGGTGTTTTAGAAGTCTTTGAAAAAAAGAAGAAGCAAATGTATGGCACAAGCCGTTCAACTTGTGATTAGTAGAAGATGCAAGCAACTCTACAGCAAGAGGTAAGTTCTCTCAGACTTTTTACAGTACCTTTGTATTGAAGAAAAAGTGCAGCAGATGACTCCTGTTCCTTTGCAGCTCTGCAGATCTCACTGTTCCTGGGCCTCAATCATGGGGACAAGAGGGAGGATGTCAGGGAACTGCTGCACTGCACTGGTACAGTCAAAACTCACAACCGGCAAACTTCAAATCAGTGGCTGTTCAGTGTTTCAGCTCTGCACATTTACCGCAAATAGCAATACTGCGGTTCCTAGCTGTCGAGATGGATTTTTCTTGCTTCTTGGGTCCTGCACTCTGTTACTGGGGGCTCAGGCTCGGTCAGTCCTGCTTCCTGGAAGTCCGGAGGATCTTCCTGGAGCTCTTGGCCAACTTAAAAGCAACGCAAACAAACTGGTGTTCCTCTTCCTGGCTCTACGGTTTCCAGCAGCAACTGTGTGGAAATTCAACCAGCACCGAGATGGATGTCCAAGTGGCTTACTTTGGAGTTGATTGGTCCCGCCAACTCAAGGCGAGAAGTCGCCCTTGCAGGAGCATCTCTGTAGATGCGAACTTGGCATTTCTTCACTGCAGCAGGGCTTCACCGGGCAAACCAACGGTCCAGGAGTTGCAGCAAGCGTCCTCTTCAAGTTCTTCTTCGGTTCCTTTGTCCAGTGGTCGACTCTACCTTCCAAGCAAAAAAGACTTGAGAACTGTATGTTCTCTCCCTTTCATTCCAGCCTAGCTGTCACTCACCCAGCAGGGTGGCTGTCCTTGCATCACTGAGTGCATTTTAGTCTCCTTGGAGACTAAGCACAGGGAGTTTCGGGCACCTCCCTCACTTCCAGCCTCCCCCAGACACCCTGGAGCCAGAGGCGGGCTTCACTCGTGAATCCCGCCAAAGGCAAAATGAACTAAGGGACCAAACCTAGTTTGGCGCACAGAGTAAATCTCAAGAAGGACCTTTCCTCAAAGAAATGGCGAAAAAAGAAGACAGGGCCATTTCGACAAAAATGGCACCCTTGGGTGCTTTACTGCAGCTGTGAACGCAGCACGTGGTAAATGCACACCACGATAGTAAAAACGAAACCACTGCCAGTAGCCATTCAGTGAGGAAAGGGTAACATACAAATGTTACATGAGAAGCTAGACCAAGGAGATACTAGGTAACTCCTCCAGCACCCTATTTGTAAGATAGTGTGTGCTGGTTCTAGAAAGTTACAAATGTAAGTAAAGTCGATTTCACTTTACTGTCTGGAAAACAGTAGTTCCTCCCAGAGAAGGTAGTTAAACCTTGGGAAATCTTAAGAGACTTCCATGTGTCCCTGCACTCAAGGTGCTGTGTGACACAATGTAAACACAGTTTACAAAGATCACTGTAAAATACATGAGAGAGTGTGGAAAAAGGATCTCACTCTCTCCAGGTAAGAAAAAATCAAGTCCTCAAAATCCAGCAAAGTTGCTGGGTGTCTCTAATGTAGAGGAAGTTGGCACATTTCTGAGAATTCTCCCTAACAGTGCTGCTAGAAGAAACTTAAAAGGGAGAATTTGATACATAAACACTTCACTGCTGACTACATCATGATGCTGCTAGAAGAAACAAAAAGAGAGAATTTGATACATAAACACCACTGCTGACTACAGCATGATGCTGCTAGAAGAAGCAAAAAGAGAGAATTTGATACATAAACAACACTGCTGACTACAGCATGATGCTGCTAGAAGAAACAAAAAAGAGAGAATTTGATACATAAACACTTCAATGCTGACTACGGTATAGTGCTGCCAGAAGGGAAAAAAACTGTTATTTTAAAATCCTGCCTTACAATGGGAAGTGATTTTCAAATGTTTCTTATTTTTCAGTGCAGATAATTGTAGAGTATTTTTCAGCTTTTGGGGAAGGGGCTAGAATATTGAGAATGGGACCATAGCTCATTTGTTGTTTTGATGAATGGATCTGTGGTCTGCATGTTACACACAGATCAGAGCACTGGTTTTATTAACCCCTTCACCTGATTAGTACATTGGGAAATGTTGAACTGCTGGGTACAGGCTATCTCTGAAGCAGGGTCTTTAACACTGAAGTATCTTCCAGGAATAAGAAGCCATATCGACATATTTTGATTTCCTTTTCTTTTTTATTTGAATGTATATCCTTCTTACTAATGATTAATCATTATATTTAAAACATCTTCGGTAAAGGGGCAGCCCTTTAACTACACAGGCCACACTTCATTTCCAGGTTACTTGTTTATGCATGCTAGATCGCATCAGACACTGCTCAGGTCCCATCCCAAATATTATGTTGTGCCCTGTTAGCCCCGCTTCGATTTCTCAGGACACTGGCATTGCTCTTGTTGAGTGTTTAAGGACGAAATAGAAGCAACCCAAACTGCAGAATTCGACCTTTTCCTCGCCACACGTGACTTTTCATGTCTTACAATATAACATCCAAGTATAATTTGATGTCAAGGTGACTTTGGCAGGTAAATACCAGTGATTTATTTACAGTGAAAAAGGCAATCTGGTTGTTTTGCTGTCTCGGTGGCGTATCGTGTACGCAGTGTTCTGTTTGCAGAACAGCCTTCTGGCGTAGCATGTGAGCAAAAGCATGAAGAACAGTTTGTTTGGAAGCTTCCCGGTTCCACCTTGAGGGGACACACACGAGGAGAAGGTCTTGTGGAGCTGAAGGATACGGAATGGAGCCGTGGCTCCGTTTCTATCTCTGTTTACTTGATGTCTTTAGCATTAATCTTATTAAAATTGTAGTCCAGCGCTTCCCAACGCAGCAAACAAATGATTGCAAAACTGACAGCGGCTGCACCCTCCTACCACCATCAGTTTCCATCAGTGCGGGAGAAGGCCTGCTGAAAAAAAACAGCTCTTGTCTAGGTAGAGTCGGACTCTGGTAGACTACTGATCAATACTCCCCTAAAACCCTTGACCTGCCGCTGTTTCTGTATTTCGCTTCTGCTGTAAAAAGTTAACAAGCTTAAGCTTCAGCCCAATTCTAACTCCTAGAAACTTTCACACGTATTGCCAAATGTATTGAACGTTGCCTGGCAGAAGCATGACATTGTTTTTCATTAATTTGTGTTGTCTTTGAGCATAGCCGATTTACCGTTGCTAATAGCGTGAAATGGCTACTTTCTTTCCTCTCACTATTCTACAATCTGTGCTCCAGTCATGTGGAGCATACACATTTACAAAGTAATACAGGTGATAGAATCGTGGTTGGCTCTAGATCTGGAAAAACCTTTGCTGAGCTCTGTTGGTTGCCAAGTTTACTAATATGGTTTAATTGTTGCAAGATCACAGCAGTTGTAGCGGTTTAGCCAGTACCCCAATTGTTTGAGTAAAAGGAAAGAGTTGTCCCCTGGTTATCTTGCTTAGGTAGTTCAAAGAATGGTTCTAACACAGTGGTAATTGCGATACAGTTCTCGCTTTTATTTGTACTGTTGCTTAGTTGTTTTATCATTCAGTCGGTTATGCATTTGGTACATATTGGGGATAACTGTGTCCCTGGATTGTCAGCCGACACGTGTTTCGACCCGTGGGTCTTTATCAAGGCTATTGTGTACAGTCTGTAGCCCCCTGTGGGGTCCTGGTTGATGCTGATGGGTGGCTATCCTGTTGAGACAGTGGCTCCTGTTGGGCCTAGTTGAGCTGCTTTAGGTCTGCGTGCAGTCTGCGAGGCGGCTCCTGTTATGTACCAAATGCATAACCGACTGAATGATAAAACAACTAAGCACCAGTACAAATAAAAGCAAGAACTGTATCGCAAGTAATATAGGTGCACTTTGTCTCACCATGAGGCCTCCAGCCAGCGCGTCATTTCGCCAAAATGCCAGCGGTAGCGGACGTGACATCACACGACCCTTGAACTCTGATGACATCACAGGAAGTGATGTCATTTGATCCCACTGCGACGTGACATCACAGAAAGCGATGGAACACGACTTTTCACCCCCTGACAAAACAGCAAGTTGCATCACATAGCATTGTTCCTAAATACACTATGAAAAACACGGTTATGATATCACTATAATGTGATATACTTTGCATACAAGAATGCATTGTTAATATCAACGTGTATAGGCCCATAGTACCAAATTACTGTGATTGCAAGCGGACGTCCAAGGTCAAATGGTGTGTTATTTTATAGTACTTACGCGTAAGCACGTTATATAGAACAAATATAGATACAATATCACCCAACCTGTGTTGCTACTCATTTATCGACCTCAGAAGGATGAAAGGCTGAGTTGAGGTGTTAAGAACAGACTAAATCAGCGACTCAACCCCTGAAGTGTGCCTGAAATAAATCTTTAATGAGTTAACCAATTATTGTATAGAATTCCAGAAGGGCACATTTTTTGTTATTCCTATTCTTTCTCATTTAGGGTCACTGCTCAAAGTGTTACACTTGTGGAACGCCCTGTTTTTTTAAGAGGCCTGAACAAGAAAGCCAACCACTCCAGAAACTAAGAGCCACACGGCGCTGACCAGAGCCTAGAAACGTACATTTAAAAAAAATACATATATATATATATATATATATATATATATATATATATATATATATATATATGTTTCTTCTTTTTGGGGGGGTAGCAAGGGAGACCACAGGGTTAGCAAGGGATTCCTCAGGGGGTCTCAGCTGCAGCCCCTGGCGACCCCAAATGATGTCCATGCCTCCAGCCCCTCACACCTAGAACATGTATGCCTAAAAATAGCAAGGTGCAATGTCCGGGATGGGTGTCTGACACATGGTGCCAACATCAGAAATGTATTGGTGGGGTGTAGGCAGTAACGTGGACACACCAACATGGCAGTTTGTTCTGGGAGACCTCATGGGATATTTAGCATTAAGGGAACATACATCATCAGCCAATTTGATTTGCATGCATGCAACCTTATTTTCTTTTATACAAGCAAGTTCTAAGCTCTGGGCTGGTGCCTGTCCCCTAGTGCTCCATTGTTTGGCCTGCAACTAGACTCTGCCATCTGCTCCCGGTTTATTTCCACCCTCTTGCCCTCCAGTGCTAGTAGCTAGCTTGAGCACTTTCTAGTTTCTCGGTATCCTAGAGTTGTCTTGTAGCGCTTGCCCAAGCACGATCTGGCCCCACTCATTTTTCAATTTTAAATTCAATCCTGTTTATTGGGATGAGTCAGCTGGACCTATAATATCCACTCCTATGAGTGTTTGGTACCAATATTCTACCTTTCAAATATGTTGGCCACCGTCTGTGCGAGTTCGGGCGAGCACAGGCGCCTATCTAACCCACCAGTCATCCTACAGCATTTTGCTAGACAGGAGTCACTACAGCACTTTGTCTACATTGTTGTTTACATTCATGGTTTATCTTTGACTTTTTAGCCATAATTGTTGAACCTAATGTTCTTTGTGAATATATAAGTGTGCCTGTTAAATGGGATAACCACCCATTGTTTTATTAATATGTATTGATTAAAATGTGCTTTATTCATACATTTGTTGCTCATTGTTTGTAATTGTTTCTCCATGAGAATGGAGGTATACACAATACTTTGAATTCAGGATTTTTATCGTTGTGGATACCAACCCCTTTCTGATCTCACATATGTCTTTTGGTTACTATTGATTGCGGAGAGAGTTTAGGACTGCATGTGTAACCCATACTGATCCAATCCGGTTTTCCCTTTTTACTTAAGACACATAACCGCACAATAGCATAAACCACTCATTTAGATCTGCAGTTGATGAAATCTGAGATTTCCATTTCTTCCTCAATGTTGATTTAATTTGTGCTATTTACCTGGCAGGCTGGCACATGCTATATTTACCACATTCGTAAAACCCACATACATTCGGATGTAACCAGGTCTCATGGGCCTCTAATGGTTGGATGAATGAGGGACTGAGTACAGTTCTCAAGATCAGGGCTTTTGTATATACAAATGTAGGTACTTCCTTGAAGTATTCTTGAAGATGTGGGTCAATTGCCAATAAATGTCAATGTTTGCAAAATATATTGAATAACACGTGACTCCATGTGGAGTATTGTGTGATCATTCTCAAACGTTCAAATCGGGGGAATTATCCTTGACTTTTGGTTTAAGTAAATCCTGCCTGTGGGATCACAAGCCTCTCATTTTAGCATGCCTTACAACTTCCTCAGTGTAGCCTCTCTGCTGAAACCTGGCAGATAACACTTCACATTCATTTTCAAATTCAGACACTTCACTACAATTTCTACGCGCTCAGAAGAATTCTCCGGTAGGAATATTAATACTTTCTCTATGACACCTGGTAGCTAGTAATCAACCTCAGTCGGCTTCCTATACATTTTGGACATGATGCTGGATTGTTTCACATACAACTGTGTATCAAGAAAATCCATTTCTGTTGGCTGTGTGGTACACTTGAATTGAATACCAAAGTCATTTAAATTCAGATAATGAACACACTCTTGTAAGAAATGGTCACTCCCTTGACAAATCAGGAAAAACATTGTCAGAGTACACATATACACTTTTAGAGAATCCCATAAAAAGTTTGGCCAGTGTGGGTGCATAGTTAGTGTCCCATGGGCAATCCCCTTATTTGTCTATACAAGTGTGGCTGGCATTGGCCTCCCTGGTGTGAAGAAGGTTTGAGCCCACTGAGGAAATGACCTGGGTTCCCCATCTTGGGTCCTACTTCCCCTGAAGGCCCGGGAAATTGAATCTGGGCTCCTTGTGGGCCCAGTGTTAAACTGAGAGGGGCCTGCTGGAGGGTCTTGTTGGTTTGACTTTGATAGTGTCTGGGCGCCTACCCTCCCCTAGTGGTTGGAGGAGCTGGGTCCTCAGCTTGGTTTTTATGATGAGCTAAGCCATTGGCATACCATTATTTGTAGTGGGACATTCTGCATTGACAAATCTCTTTTTCTCGACTCTGGCTGCCCTACACCTGAGAGGAAATCCACCTACTTTGAAGGCACCATTGACTTCAAAGCTCTGGCTTATCACGCGTTGCATCTGAATTTCTGACCCACAGGAGAGGGTGCCTACTGGCCAGTGGTGGCCCTGAAGAGTTCAGAGAGGACATGGTCTACACCTGATTTGTCTGCAACTGTCTGCTGCTAGGCCGCTCACTCAGTTTGTCAGACTTTGTGCAGTTCTCCATCTCACTCCCCCCTTCCTTCTCTCTCCCCTCCATGGTGCTCTCCATCTCTCCTATCTGCTCCAACTGTTACGCTTTCACCTAACCTACGTCTCTCTCAAAGAGTAGAAGGAAAAAGTGAAAAAAAAATCTCATGGTCTCCAATCCAGGCCTGTCCATTGTCGACATCTATGCCAATGCTTCTTCCAGGCAGACTGTCACTAACATCCTCTATGTTGCTCCGTCCCCTAACCTATGGACTCCCCATATGGTCTCTGTCCTCTCTCCTTTCTTTTCATCACCCATTAATGGTGGCACCAGATGGGAAGTACTCTTGGCAGGCTTTTCTTCCTCTAGGTGCATCATTAAGGTCTATCAGAATGGCCCTATTATGGCACAGGACTCTCAGCCGAACCTTCCCCTTCTTAATAGGTGTCTTTCATCTCTCATGAACTTCCTCCCTTCTCCCTCCACTCCTTCTTCTGTCTTACCTCTTGCCATTTCTCCACCACTGACGGGCGTACCACATTCCTGTACCCCTCCTCAGAAAACCTTCAAAGGTGGCAACTAGCTTCACCTAGCTACCCTCAACTCTCTGATGTTAAGCACTCTTCTGATATCTTTCCCCTTCTTGAAGACTTTGACCTTGACATTCTCACTCTCACTGAGATGTGGTTCACTGCCAGCTCTGTCATTGAGTTTGACACACTCCTCCCTGATGGCTACAAGATCCTATCTAAACCCAGGCTTAACTGGTCTGGAGGCGGATTTGCCTTCCCCGATTGGATCCCTGATACTATCATTCCCACTCAGGCCTACTCTTCCTTCAAATGCCTTGTCTGCAGGCTTGGTGTCTCTCCAACCTTCTCATTAACTCTCACCACTATCTAGCCATCTATCCACTATCTATGGATCCATATCCAAGCCTGCATATCTAGGGCCACTAACAACGCTGGCCAAGGAATTTGCCAATTCTACTGCAGTCTATGCTTCTCCCCTGCCATCCCTAACCCTCTGTACTTCACTGGCCTCCCACTTCTCAACCAAAACTTAGGACATTCTGTCCTCACTCTCCTCTACTCCCCCGCCCCCCCCCCAGCTCTGAGGCATAACATGGACCCCTTCTCCCCTTCCCTTCTGCTCTCCTCTTTCTTGCCCATAGCACAGTATGAGGTCGCTAGGCAAGTCCTCTCAATGAAAGTATCCTCCAAACAGGTGCTTCCGTGCTCCCCCAGAACTATCAAGGACAACATTGCCTCGATTTCACCTTCCCTGGCTGAATTATGTAATCACTCCTTTGCCACCAGCTCCTTCCTGCTACCCCTCAAGCACTCTGTTGTGCATCCTCTCTTCAAAAAGCCTATTGCCAACCCCTCTTGCTAACTAGCACCCTATCTCCATTACCCCCTTCCTGGGTAAACTCCTGGAGAATCTGGCCATCTCCCAACTGATCCAATGCACTGATTCTGTTGGTTGTTCCCATGAACACCAGTCTGTCCTAAGAGCAGCCAGAGGCACAGAACACCCATGAAGGCGAGCTCTCAAATCTTGATTCTAACTCTCCTTCTATTCATATCCTTCTGGATATGTTTTCTTTCTTCAACACGTTCAATCATGCCAACCTGACAAATCGGCTCTGTGGCACCCTTGGCATCAGGGACCTAGCACTGGACTTGTTGACATCCTTCCTCTCCGACCAACCTTCCCAGGTTCAACTGGGCCCTTGACTCTCCCCTATAACACTATCCACCTGTGTTGTCCCTCAAGATTCTATACTCCCACCATGGCGTTTCAACATCTACCTTGCCCCTTTGACCCACCTGATCTCCTCCTTCTCTCCTCACTTCTAGTGTTATGCAGATGACACACAGCTTTCCTTCAAGCTTCCCTCTACTGCCTCCTCTTCCTCCTCTTTCATCCCTGACTGTCTGGCTGCTATTCAGTCATGGTGTGCTGCCAATGATCTCTGCCTTAATGCCAGTAAGACTGAGATCCTTCTCATCGGGAACCCCAGCTCCCACCTTCCCTCCCACCCCCTGGTCGCCCTCTATGGGTCCCCAACCCCTCTTGTGAGGCAAAGAAAATTGCTGTTATCTTTGATTCCTCTCTCTCCTTCTCTCCTCGCATTGCAGACTTTTTCCAAGAAGGCCCATTATCAGCTGCACCTCCTCAGAGGCATTCGCCCTTGCCTCACCTTCCCCCAGAAACACAATGGGCCACATTACGAGCACCATGGCTGCCTCCAAACCGGGCTCCATTACCGGGTTCCTTCAATGAGGAATAACCGGGTCATTCCAACATTGGAGGACCCGGTAATTCCTCCTTGAAGGAACCATTCCCCATTCCCATATGAGCCCCCGTAGGGCTCAAGGGGAATGGGGAGGGAGGTAATAACGGGCACATTACAAATGGCCCGTTATTACCTCCCTCTTCCCCTCGCGGGACCCGGAAAAGACGTCTGGTTTTACCAGACGTCTGTTCCACGTCCCGCAAAGGGAACCTCGTAATCAGCTCTCCCGTAATGAAGGGTGCCGGTCCCGTACCGGCACCCTTCATTACGTGAGTGCCAGGGTCGTAATGAGGCCCAATGTCTCCAGAGTTCTGGTCCTCTCCAGACTTGACTACTGCAACAGCATCTTCCTCAATCTTCCTTTATCTATCCTCCCTTCGCTCCATTCAACTACTCCAGAATAGGATTGCAAGATTTATCCTTGGCCTCAAGCCCAGGGACTGCATCTATCAATCCCAAATGTCTATCCACTGGCTACCGGTTGCTGCTACGGTTAAATCCAAGACCCTCTGCATCATTCACAAGGCTTTCTGGGGCCTAGGACCCCACTATATCCAACTTTCTCTCCCTAAATACCTCCCTGCTAGAGCCCTTCGGTCCACTAGCTTCAACTCCCTGCAGATCAGATGCTTCTCTAAGCAGAGAGTGGGGATGGATCTCCTCTCCGCAGGAGCCTCCCTTTTGAATGGTCACCTTGCCCCTCTCAGGCTTGAGCCAAATCACCTTAAGTTCCAGAAGCTCCTCAAGACCCTCCTTTTCTCCTCTTCCTTCACTCTCCCCCTCCCCTGCTAACTCCTCCCTCTGCAGTAGTGACTGACTGCCTGGTTCTCTTTGTGTTCTACAGGGCTCCAGCCCCCCCACCCCGTCCAGTCCACCCCCCTTCCTTACACTTAGCAGGGGTCCTGCGCCACTGCAATTCCCTGGCACTTGCCTTCCTGGCTTCCCTTTAGCACTTGGACCAGAACCTCTCTACCTTACCTGTCCCTTTCCAACCTAGCACTTCGCTTATTGCGCACACTGGCACTCCCTCCTACCTTGCGCTTCTTGTTCTGCACTTGCACGATATGAATGTCACACGGCCTAGAAGGACCGTTATTGTATTTTGTCCCTTGTGCCCCCACCCCTTTTTTTCTTGTGGCGCCTTGAAACACCATTTGTTTCATAGGCGCCTTATAAATATCCAATAAATAAATAAAAACATTTAAAACATGGTGTTATTAAACTGAAAGCCATTGTGAATTGCAACATTTCTTTTAACATCAATAGATGCATTAAATATGACGCTGATCTGTTAGCATTTGTGAAATCAATAGTTTTGAGTGCTTAGTTGTGTACAACTTACTATCACAGATATAGGCAATACCAAGTTACTATTGCCCATGGAAGAACATGAAGTAGACATATTGAGGTACCTCAATATTGATCCCAAGCATTTGACGACACAGAACTGAAGGATACATCCACATTTACACCCTTTTTTGGAACAGCGGTTACTTGTGATATTCACATTATGGATGAACCACCTTATACAAAGGGGTACAGTAATTTCAAAACAGCAGAGAAACAGGCTTTGAATACCATTATGAAAGATGAAAAAATTGTGATTATGCAGGCAGACAAAAGGTGAAACCTTCTGGTCATGAATAGGCAAGACTATATTGACATGCCACAAGCACACCTTAATGTTTCAGGATATCATTATAAAATTAAGAACTAACCCACCAACAGCTAAACTATGCAAACGAGGGAGTTGGTGTCTAAATGGGCAAGGACAAGGCTATTAACAGATGATGATGAATGTTTTCTAACATTTCAGAGCCCCAGGTTACCAACCATTTACTTTCTACCAGAGATGCAAAAACCTTTTCATGTGATACCATATAGGATACCCATTGCAAGGGGGAGAGGATGCATTACGGAAAGGTTTTCTAAGTACATTGACACCATTATATCCAGGGAGGTTGTTAAGGTATCTGCCTACTTAAGGGATACAATGCATTTATTACAGTTGCTAAAAAGCTTTGAATGGGCCTATGATTTATGTTATGTAACCTTGGAAGTAAGGGCACTGTATACATCTATTGCACTCAATTTAGCACTCAAAACTATTGATTTCACATATGCTAACAGATCAGCGTCATATGCAATGCATCCATTGATGTTAAAAGAAATGCTGCAATTAACTCTGAATAACAATGGGCCTCATTACAAGTACTCCGGTCCGGAATTAACACTGCCGGTAAAACCATACCGGCACCGTTTCCATGTTCGCCCAATCATGACCCACGGCCCCGGTAATAGCACCACCCTCAACTGCCACCGCGGAAATAGGGGTCCCGTTAAGTCCGTCTGCACGGAAACACCTCCGTTACCGTCAACACGAAACACTGTGATCACCACAACTAGCGCGGACACGGAAATTCTGGCAAAAAAATGGCGTAAAAACATTGATCATGGTGGCGGAACCGCCGCCATCGCGAACATGGCGTTATACACTGCCTGCTGAACTGAATCAGGGCACAGGTGCACCAAATCAGCCCAGCTGGACCTAGCAGGCAACTGAGAGCCCACAAAAGGGCCACACCCAGCCCAACACAACACAGAGCCATGCAGGCAGCAGGTCTAGTAGCACTGGGACTGGGCCTACTCAACCAACAGGCAGCACTGCACATGGTGGCAGTAATGGCGCAGAGGAGGAGGCGTAGGCGGAGGAGGTGCAGGCGGCAACCAGCCAACCCTGCTGCTATGGCAAACACCATTGCCCAGCCAGCCCGACCCTGCCGCCAGCCACCAATACCACGCATCAGGGCCTCACTCTGGAACCTCACCCCAGGACAGATCCACACACTATACCTGCTGGACCGTGCAACAATCCTGCACATCACCGCCATGATTGAGGACAACATCAGCAGCCAAATTGACACCCCCACCGCCATCCCCCCTTTCCTCAAGGTTGTCTCAGTACTGCATTTCCTTGGCACTGGCACCTATCAACACACGGTTGGTGAGCTGCACGGCATATCACAACCCTGTTTCTCAAACAGGAACACATAGCCCTACTCCGCACCCTCCCCAAGGTCATTGCCACCAAGTTGGCCTTCCATGCCATAGCAGGCATGCCAAATTGCATAGGCGCAGTTGACTGCACCCACGTTGAGCTGACAGTACCACGTGCAATTGAGGCGGTGTTCCGCAACAGGAAACAGTATCACTCTTTGAATTTCCAGATTGTTTGTGATGCCATGCAACTGATTACACACTGCTGCGCACGTTTCCCAGGCTCATCACATGACTCAATGGTACTGCGGAATTCCACGTTGCCACGGTACATGGAACACTATGCCGGACAAAGCACATGGCTATTGGGTGAGTACAGCTGACGATGCTACAACCCTGTCGAAGTGGTGTGTGTGTGTCTAGGCCAATGAGCACTGTGAGTGTGCCGCTGTGACCGCACATGCATCACCCCCCTTCCATCTACCAAATACACAGCGGATGCCAAACATCATGAAGGAAGACATGACAGGGAACCCCAATGTGCCCGTGCACACGCTGGCACAGCCAATCCCGTCACTGTCCCATGAACCTTGTGCCACTGCAGACACCCACCCTCAATTGAAACACTGCCTCAAAAGGCACGAGAGGTGTGTAAATGAGACGACGTGTATTTACTACTTCCGTACAGTGGAGTCACTCTGCCATGTGTGGACAGCACTGCACCGTGACATGCACACAATCATATGTCACCCGCAGGGGACGGTAAACATGCAAGTAAATGTGTAGGCCCATATCCAGTTAGCGACATGCATTGTGATGCCCAAAACATACCTCCATACACTGCATGGTACATATGCATGAATGAATGATGACACAAGAATGCACAGCAGCAGATGAGGACATGATGCCACAAACACTGACATGTTCCCCCATCTACATCCCATGTAGGTGATGCGGGATATGCACTCACACCATGGATGATGACACTTGTACGGAGACCAAGGAACAGGCATGAAGAGGCATACAATAGGGCACATATCCGCACACGTGGAATGATTGAGAGGACATTTGGACTGCTGAAGGCCCATTTCCGCTGTCTGAGCAGATCTGGCGGATCACTGCTGTACAGCCCAGTGAAGACGGGTAAAATCACGCTTGTATGTGCCATGCTGCACAATATATGCCTGCGCAGGAACATCCCAATGCCACCAGATGCAGATGAGGAAGATGGGGATGGGGATGGGGACGGGGATGGAGATGGGGATGGGGATGGAGATGGGTATGGGGATGGGATGGCACCACCTCCCCCTGGGGGTCCACATGATGGCCAGAGAGCACGGGATGCCCTGATTCGCATTTACTTTTGAGTCACAGCACATTCACAGAAATGCACGAACATGGTGACGACAATGAATTAATAGTTGCACTGCAAAATAAATGATCATTGTCCACACATGTATGTCTTGATTCGAAATGGTGATGTATTGATGTAATAACAACAGGGAAGGAGGTGCATTGGTTAGGGAAGCTGTACACCCGGGCCCACCCACCATTGGTTAGGGAAGCTGTACACCCGGGCCCACCCACCACCCAAACGTGCCCACCCCTCTCACACCCTTGTAGTCCACATGTGTCCTGCACTGCCCCACACACATGCCATCACTTCCGTGTGCGCTTCTGTGCCTGTGCAACCTTGCCCGAGGGACCCGTTAGCCTACTCGAGCGCCTCCTTGGACTGGCAGTAGTGGAGCTGGATGGGGTGGTTGTGTTTGATTGTGCAGAATCTGGGATTGAGGGCATCCGTGCCAGATTTGCCTGTTGGCCAACCAACATGGCCTCTACAAGCCTGGAGGTGTGGCCGTTGCCCTCCCGCACATGGCGTGCAAGGGTCACTATAGTGCTCGCAAAGCGTCCGATGGACCTCGACAGGCAACGCACTGAGGCGCTGTAGCTCTCCCTCTGCAGCCTGGATTCCTCTAGCTGCCTCTCCACCAGCTGGGTGAGGGTAGCCTGCTGGTCCTCCATCCGCTGCATGCGGGCATTTAGTTCGGCCATGGATGGGGTGGGCGACCTCATGGGACTCCCCAGTGATGTGGGGCTGAACCCCAGCTCATGGAAGGAGCCCAGGTCTTCAAATGTGGGCATCTCCCCCTGTGTGCCCGTTTCCGAGTTCTCTTGCGGGGCACTGTTATCACTGCAGGCCGCCCCCTCTGCAGTGCTGCTGCCTTCGGTGTTGTGTTGGATGGCCATGATAGGTTCCCGTGGAACCTGTCTAGACTCAGGCAGTGTGGAGACGGTGGGGACGTCAGTGGTGGTGGTGGCCGGCACATCTGTAGTGGCTGGTAATGTGGCCAGAGGTGCAGAACTGCCGGCAGCATCCTCCTGTGTGGTGGCGGTGGCTTGTGTACTTGCCGGTGCAGATTGGCTGGCCTGTTGTGCAGTATCACTGTCACTTGAAATGGCTGTGGGGACACAAAGGGCATGCAATTAGTGTTGTTGTGGAGGCAGATGGGTACATCACATGCGTCATTAAGATTGGACATTGAATAGTGTTAGTCACATGCATCTGATTGCTGGTGTATGCATTCTGTGATATTGGTTGCCATGCGGATCATGATGGGTCCTTTGGCCCACACATGCACTGCCTGGGGCATATTTACATGTGGCATTCATGTTTGGGCACTTACCGGCATCTGCAGGTGGGCTCACTCCTGCCTCAGCCTCCCCGATCCCATGGATTCCCTCTAGGTGGAGGACACTGCTGCAATGCTCCTCCCATGCTTGCAGCCTCAGTGGGGAAGGGGGTCCTCCGCCTGTCCCACTGCTGCATTGGCGGTGGGTGGAAATGAGGTTGCGTACCCTCAGCCTCAGGTCGTCCCACCGCTTGTGGCAGTCCTTCATGCTCCTCACTGCCACGCCCACAGCGGTGCACTTGCTGCAGCTTCGGCCCACACCTCCTTCCTCCGCTGCTGTGTGGCACGCCGTTGGTCGGCGCTGAAAAGCATCTCCGCATTGTCCACAATGTGCTCCACCAAGACGGTTAGCTCCGCCTCGCTGAAGCGCTGTTTGCGCTGCCTCTGAGCAGGAATCCTGGCAGACATGCTGGTGGTCCCTTTTGGCTTCTCAGAGTTAGGATTGTGCTGGCTCTGGATGGCAATGGATTGTGCTTTTATATTATGGCCGCCTCTCTGTTTCCTGTTTTGGCGATCATGGTATTTCCGGTTCTGTGTCTGTGGCAGCGGAGGCGGAAACGGGTTTTGCGCCACTTGTGGAGGCGTTATTTCCATTTCCGTGGGGTTTTCCGTGACGGCGGTAACACCGTTTCTGAGTCCGTGTGGGGCGCGCGACCGACAGCGTGTAATCGGACGGTTTTTCCACAACCTTGCGGACACAGAAACGTTTTTACCGCCATCACAGATTTTGCACGGTCCCGGACTGGCAGGTTGCAATGAGGCCCAATGTCTTTCTATTTAATAACACCATTTATAGACAAACGAGCGGAGTGGCCATGGAGGCTTAGTGTGCACCTACAATGGCCAACCTTTTTATGGGATTCTTTAAAATTGTATATGTTTACTTTGACAATGTTTTCTCTACATGCATTAAGATGTGGGTTCACTTTATTGATGATATTTTCCTGATTTGGAAAGCAAGTAAACATGTGTTACAAGAGTTTGTTCAATATTTGAATATAAATGACTTTGGGATTCAATTCACGTGTACCACACATCCAACAGAAAATTATTTTCTTGATACACACTTGTATGAGAAACAATCCAGTATCATGTCCAAAATGTATAGGAAGCCGACTGAGGTGAATTCTGTATTGCTACCAAATTTCATAGAGCAAGTATCAAAAATATTCCTACTGAAGAATTCATGTAGAAATTGTAGTGAAGTGTCTGAATCTGAACATGAATGTGAAGTGTTTCGGTAGAGGGGATACACTGAGGAGATTTTCAAGCATGCTAAAAGGATCGCACAGTCAGGATTTACTTAAACTAAAAGTCAAGTATTATTCATATATTTTGCAAACATTGGCATTTATTGGCAATGGATCCAGATCTTCAAGAATACATCAAGGAAGTACCTACATTTGTATATACGACAGCCCCAACATTGAGAATAGTGCTCTGAGGCCATCAAAGACTGCAGGAGCAGCTCCAAACACCACTAGCCGAGTGCTGGCCCATTGTAGGTAAGCCTGCAAGGCTTAATCAACATAAAGCGCCCATCAGCGAAGCTCTTCTTGCGTGCAGCCCAAATTTGATTTTTTTCAAAAATCTTATTTGCTACGATTCCTGAAGGCAGACCCTGCCAGATCTTGCCGTGCCCTGAACCCGACCAGCGACGGAGTACGAAAACTGCACTCCAAGATAGCCACCGCCTGATTTCACCAAGACCAGCCGAGCCAGTCGTCAGCAACCAATTGGATTGGATGTGTAAGGTTATTTAGTGTGTTACAACACAGAGTACAGCACAGAGTACAGCACTACTGCACAGGATCAATGTGTAGCATGTTTTGTTTTATACAGTACCACTGCATGGGTTTGGTGTATTGCTATGATGCAATTGTTTCAAGCTGTGTGTTGCCAGTGTAACATGGACATATAAGTGAGGGCAGGTTATTCTGTCAAAAACGATTTTTACATATAAAATGCAAATCATTTTTTTTCACAGTTAAAAGCACACATTTGTACATTCAAAATGCGCACTATCAGAGTCTTTCATCTGCTGTCCATTTTTGCATTTCAGTGTTATTGCAAACTGTTTTGTAAATGCAGGAATAATACTATCTTTCCTCATTTGTAATTCGATTGCATAAGGAACCAGTTGTGCACAATGATAAGCCCTTCTTTTGTCTTCAAATTCAGGTGCCGGCCCACCTAGGCGTGACCATATTTTTTGATTAAGGAAATCTAACACCATACACATTCTGCGCATGATGTCATTACCCATGTAAAAGTCACTTTGTGCTCCACTGCCTATCCATACATCATGTTAAATTGTTTTCTGCTCAATGCTAATTTTAAGCATGCATCTGCCTGCAATTCGGTTTTCAAAGTCTGGACTGTCCAACCCCGAAACATATTGGTTTCTAATCCTAAATTTCGGAATTTCCTTCCTCTCCATTATTTTTTGCAACAATTTCTCATTAATGAAGCTCCTCTCCTGTTCAAGCGCTAAAGTGGCTTTTATTGTTTTAAAACAGTCATTTATACCAACATGAACCCATGGTTGCTCATCTTCCATGTGTATTTCAGCAAGAGTGGTAATGTGTTTTTCTGATTCTGTTTTAGGAGCAATATTCTGTTTGATTGTTTTCTCTTTTAAATAAAAACGTAATGTGTGCTCATCTATGGCAGTCTGCTAATTTTTCCTTGGGTCCAAGTATATTTGTATAGGTAGTCTTTCATTGTCGCTCTGCATTTTGTCTTGACACATTAATATAACAGTGACACTAGGTATGCAACTATTCTGGAGATATACCTCCACAGCATCATTTGTTTTGGCAATGGTGTGACATTCATTTATGTTGCTTTTTTGTGATTTTAGTTTCTTAGGTCTCAATGGTTTTTTGGTTAAGGACCACAGCACTCCATTCACCCCATCTATGACAGGCAATCTGTCCCCATCAGAAATGCAATTTCACAAATATATGTGATCAATACCTCTTGTTTCATTCTGTGCTTTCCTATTTTTATGTCAACCTCAGTTACACCTCCTCCCCATTAAAGTTATGCACTGGACCTTGATTTTCCTTCACTGTGATCTGATTCTGTGGGGGTCTCCCTTCATTGATACTCTTTACCAGCTCCTTGGACATAATTGTGGCCTGTGCGCCAGTGTCAATCATAGCAAATGTTTGGCATTTTTCTTCTACAGTGATGGGTGCATAATATCTGTCGTCAACTTCCTCTAATACACATAAGAATTGTGAATTCTTACTGATTTCAGGGCTCACCTTTCTCAGACCTTTTTCACTTTTGGCTAAGCACATTGGTAAATGGAAAGACATTTTTCCCTCTTTTGTACCCATTTCTGTGTGAGAGACTTTATTCATTTCTCCATGATCAGAGGTTTTTTGGAGTGTGGCCACTGTTCGCCCATCCATCTGGGTATCATCAGGGACCACATTAAAACCTTCCAACTGAACATGTGTAACAACATCATTAAGTAATATGTCATTATTTAATTCTGTGCATTTGTGATCATTTAGTGTGGTACCAGCCCTTTCAGCCTCTTCAAAAATACTTGGCTCAAGGAATTCTTCAGGTGATTGATTTGTACGCTCCTTTTGAGTATTCCCTTTTTTTCTGTCTGTGTTTGTTCACCATTTTGACTGTCCAGGGAAGGAGCTATAGCATCCCCACTTACTCCCTGTTCACTGGTATTCCCCATGCATGAGTCATTTTTCTTAAATCTGTCCCTTTGTTCTTTTGGAATTTCAGGTGTTTCTTTTTCATTTGCATAAACCTTCAATGTTTGATTTAGCTCTAGGTTAAACCGTACCTCTTTTTTAGAAGTGTTTGCACTTTCTGTTACATGTTCATTTACTGGCGTTTCCATTTTTAAATCATTAGACATCTCAGAGTCATTATGCAAAATTACATCAGGGCAATCTGTCTTTTTGGCACCGCAGGTATCATGAGTACTTAGTCACTTTTCAGACGCCCCCCCGGTCATTGCTATGGCCATCAGCCCCCTCCTTGGATGGCTGTTTTTGCGCTGTATAGAGCTTTCCTATTTGCTTAGCTAACATTTTCACTTGGGCTTCAAGGCACTGGAACCTTTCCATCTCTCTAGAATCCTCTTTCTGTGGCCTAGGTCGATATTGGTTGTTTTCCCCCTGATTGGATCTATTCTGATACCTCTCAGGTGATTGATGTCTGTTGGGATGGTTTCTGAACTCTTGATTCATTTGTGGAGGGGAGCAGGGTGCACCCATCTTTTGATTATAGTCCCCTGGTGGGGAATCATTGTACTGACATGGATTGTAGTTCATGTTCTGCCTCATGTCCTGTCTCTCAGATTGTGGGTACTGGCCCCTATGTTGATTCCCATTGTCAGTAAATCGATCCACATATCAGGGTCTATCCTGATTACAATATATCATGGTGTTGGGATCAAATCTGCTCTGTGTCCCCAATGTCTGGTAGGGACCATCATTTCTTTGATCTTGATTTTGTCTCTGGTTATTGTTCATACCTGACATATCAGGCTGATATCCTGCCCGGGGTCTGTCCCCTAAATACCTAGGGCTGATGTATCTCTCCCTATTACTAGGATCATGTGATTGGAACATTGGTGCAGGAAAGGGTGATCTTTGTTGATTACCCCTTGGTTCAGGTGTCACATTATTTTTACCTGGGCTTTGAACAGACTCAAGGGACATTTTGGCTGACCTGACTTCCATTACTGTGGCTGAGGGTTCTTTAGATTTAGGTCTAGTATCTTTCATTTTATCACTTTCTCTACCCTGACAATAGAGTACCTCATATAGTTTTGTGCTTTGATGTACAATCCATTCAAGGAACTTGTCACGGTCAAATTCACGGACCAATTGGGATATGATGTCTTTCTGTAGCCCAAAGAAGTATGCAGTTTTAAACTCATTGGAATTTGGGTCAAAAGATACATCAAAGCGAGAAAATACTCTTTTTAAGTCTTGTAAAAATTGGCGAGGGGATGTATTAGGCCCAGCAGTGATTGTGTAAGCGACTTTCTTTGCCTCCTGCAATGACTGAAAAGGAGAAAAATGATGCCTAATTTCTTTTTCAAACTCCACCCATGTCATATTCTGCTGTTCATTTAATCCCCTTATGATGCTGGCCATCGGGGCATCTAAACTTAAATGAAAATATTGTCTGTACTGTTCCTTAGGTATCTGGAGTGCTTTAAAAATGTCATGAACCGCTTCTAAGTGATCCTCAATGCAGAATTCACCTCCCTTTTTAAATGGTTTGATCAGGGCTTTAATGGATTTCATTATTTGTATGGGGCTACTTGTTGCAATGCATGGAATTGCACTACTTTGTGATTCAATCCTGGTTTCAGGCGTATGGGATTAGTGGCTGCCCCCAATGGGAATATCAAATCCCCCAAGGGCGCTGCAACCAAGTTCAGTCACCGGCCCAGTCACTGGAGCACTAGCTCTTTGGGCAGAACTAGAATTCACCTCCACTCCATTGAATGTAGTACCCTGCCGCCTCTCCTGGGACCTGGTAATGCACATTTGTTGTTCTAAGTCTTTGCACTTTTTAAGGAGCCTGCGTGCTTCATTTTGCAGATAGTTGTTTTCATCACTCATGTTATTTATTACCTCCTGCATGTCGCACATTTGCATTTGGCGTTCATTGAATTCTTTGTTTCTCTTGTCTTTTTCTTGAATTATTTTAACCATTTCTTGCTCTGCACCTTGGAGATCACTTTCTTTTTCAAAATGTTCTTTTTGTAAAATCTGCATTTCTGAAACAATCTCATCTTTATCCTGTCTAATGTGGTCCACTAAGGCTTTTAAGTGTACCAATTCTTGCTCACTATCCTCAAATTGTTTCTTGCTTTTGGACAACTGAGCATCAAAGTCTTTTTGGCATAGATCCAATTCTGCTCTTAGCATTTCCTGATTTTTACTTGCCCCATCTAATTCAGTCTTTAACCTGTTAATTAGCTGGTTATCATGTTCCTGCATTCGCAGGGACCTATTCAAAATAAACCATATTTTGGCGCATAGCCGTATTAAACAGTCTTTCTCTGCACTTTTATCGGCTGCATTCAATAATCTTGTAAGGCAGACCTGAATTATGCTGCCTTCTGCAAAAATATTGTCTAGTTTTTCTTTCTGCACCTCACCCTGAATGCGGTCATGCAATTCTAAGGTACTGTTCGACGACCACATCCCATGTGCAAACAACTTTGCCGCTAAATATTGCACTAGGTCTGAGAATGTGGTTTCCCTTTGTGACAGTCTGAAATTCGTTTTTAGTAACACACTGCTATTATGAAATGGGTTCCCTTTAATGTACAGATGGCACTGTGAGACACACTTGCCACGCCGAGTAGGTGCTCTGTGATCACTTTCCCGGCCAACGCACCATAAATATGTTGGGTATTTTGTGTAGATTTGGGGCCTGGCGGTATTTTCTTACCGCCGAAAAATAATTTAGCAACAATCACTCCTTGTATTCAGATTGGGTTATGTATAATAATAATACAGTGGATATGCATTATTTCAGTACATAGACATGCATGGTTGGTATGCGTGGTTGGTGGTATTTTTGGTGAGCATAATTCCTTTGTTTTATTTGTGGCCCCAATATCCAGAACCCCTTATTTATGTTAAGATTTTCGTGTAATCACTAGAGAGACCTCAGGCTTGCATTTCAGGAACACCACATTTTCATTTTTAGTGTGCCACCATGGGCAATTTCTCGCTGTCTTATCTACGGCAGTGAGCTATCATGCGGTATCTATCACCAACTTATTTACGTTTGGTGAGCTATGTCCAGGGCCTCCCTTTCTGCCGACTCATAGACCTCCGGCAGACTATAACACACACAGTTAGTTATAATTGCTCATACTGAATGACATTGTGCACACAGCTGCAGCCAAATCTTATTTTTAGCTACCTTAAAAATGACAATTGCACTGTCTAAACATCTCCCCACATCATCAGCATTGTATTGGTAAATGCACAAAGGAAAGAGAAAATAAAACACACCACCCGTCTGCTTTCAGATATTTTTGTGTATTATAAAAGTTGCATTTAAACACGATCTCACTCTTTTACAGAAATAAATGAAATAGCACAGTAACAGCATTATTTGTGATACACTGAGAAGAGAGTGGCGGGGAACAAGAATTCAATTTGCAACATTAAACACGTGGGTAAAGCACAGGAATCTCATTTCCTACACTGACTGAATATTTTCGCACACACTCAGCCCCCACACTTCAGCGAGATAATTACCAGGCTTGTTCAGCATGTAACTTCTTTGGCTGGTCGCTTTCTGGAGGGGTTCACCCAGCAAGGACAAGCATTTGCTGTCACTCAAACTGGGACTTGTTGACTGGAAATCCCAGTCTCTGCAACCAAGTTGAATCTGCTTTAGGAATCAGGCATCCCCAGCTATCCACACAGTCATTTTCCGAGCTGTGTCAAGATGTCTCTCCCCAGCTTCTTCCTCGAGATTATACAAGACAACTCTGGTTACCTCCTACCAAAGGATCCTAACCAATATAATTCTATCATGCCCTACCCACCCTCTGCACACAATGGCTTGGCTTATATAGTTGCAACTGTAACCAAACTGATTTCCTGCTTATTCGAGGTATTTGCTTCCTGCAGTTACTGTGGACAGAGCAGCAGAGCAAAAAGAAAAAAAAAACGGAATGTGCGTTTAAATAATGACTTTCAGAGTCTGCCTCATTTTGCAGTGGAGAGCACATTATTATTAGTGGGTTATGATCAGGTTAGTTGTTAATGAGGTTAGTTTATTAATTTTCAAATGTGTCTCTTGCAACATAGGCATTTCAGGTGAAAAATAGTGCGCATTTTGAATGTACAAATGTGTGCTTTTAACTGTGAAAAAGAAATGATTTGCATTTTATATGTAAAAATCGTTTTTGACTGAATAACCTGCCCTCACTTATATGTCCATATTACACTGGCAACACATAGCTTGAAACAATTGCATCATAGCAATACACCAAACCCATACAGTGGTACTGCATTAAATAAAACATGCTACACATTGATCCTGTGCAGTAGTGCTGTACTCTGTGCTGTACTCTGTGTTGTAACACGCTAAATAACCTTACAGATACCTGCCTCATCCAATAGAGGTGCACTGGAGGCGAGAGCCAGCCCAAAGAAGGCACACAAAAAAGGCACCTGTCCTGTGCCTGTCCCGTACTGACCATCACCCTCGCCAGACCCCCTGCTTCTCCTGCCCAAAGACTTGCGACTGAGCAACCAGTAAGTGCACTACCAACCCCTAAAATTGTAGATCTTTACCACTAACAATCTATGTCATAGCCAATGTGAGCGGTATTTTTTTAACTATTTGCTCGCACACCACAGACTCTCAAATGACTGTTGCGGCCCCAAAAGCATCCAATGCACAATGTATTAAGATCAATTGAATATTGTATTGAACTGTCCAAACACGCCTGGGGTCATCTCGATAGTATGTACTGCATAGTAATGATTGGTGACCTTGTAAAATAATATCTAGGTCTCTCAGCATTTACTGTTCCCTGCATGAAATAAGTCAATATGATACTATTCGTGACCTGTGCTCCCTAGCCACCAGGAAAGTCTACCTATACTATACTACCTAAACCTGCTACCTTGCTTACATCCATAGCACCATATGTATTACTTCGGCTGCTCATTATCTGCTTACATATACGCCACTATTTAGATAGTATTGACGTCGTCTTCATGCCAAGATAAGGGCTTTACCCCTACTTTAGAATTGCAACTTTAAATTGTTAAATAGTACTGTTACCTGACATAGATTGCAGCTATTAGATGAGCCTGCCTACTCTCAGCGCACCTATTATAACAGCGAAAAACGTTATCAGTACACACACCTTTCTTCTTCTGACCTGCTTGCTGGGCATAGTGCTCACCCTTCTCAGAAGCACTCAGAACACAACCGATCAGTGGTAGCAATCCACGCACACTCCAGCAGTCAAAGCTCTGACACCATGAACAACCTACCCAGTCTCACACATCATATGTCGGATACAGCCATGTACACACCCACACATAGTTCCAGACAAAGTAGACTTAGGACTCGCACCCATTTCAAGAATGTTGCTACCGTACCTATTATTATAACACTCAGAAACTCCCACCTAGGATCACAGATCTCCTATAGAGCAAGCAACAGATTCCTCCGCGCCACAGTCAGCAACCACCCCAGCACACAAATACTTCTCCAATTACCCACCCACAACACTACCAATCTTCACCCCTCCTCACAAAAAAACAGGCCACACAGGTCAAACCAGAAATAACAACAGTATCAGCCTTACAAATGTGCATTACTCAATGTCCGCTCTCTCAATGCAAATGCTTTAGAAGTGAACAACCTAATCACTAGCCAAGACCTGGACATAATATCCATCACAGAAACATGGCTTCACGAAGCATGAGGCCCAGCCATCACGCTAATACTTCCTTTAGGCTATTCTATCCTCAGACAGGACAGGCCTGATCAAACAGGAGGGGGTGTAGCTTTAATCTACAAGGAGGACATCGCCATGAGGCCTATACCCCACCTAAGAGAAGGGAATGTGGCCATCCTATCAGCTAAACTAGCCCTCTCACCAAAAAAAAAACATAAATATCCATGTCATCTACCACCCACCTGGAGCCACTATGGATTTACAGCATCAATTCACCCACCTCTTATGGGATTATATCAAAAAATCCACTAAAACACTAGTACTAGGCAACCTCAACTTAGGTTTCAATCACCCTAATGATAAAGCAGCCATGTCCCTCACTAAGGACCTAGTTGACCTTGGCTTCTCTCAAAGAGTCTCCTCTCCCACTTATGTGAAAGGCTGAATCCTAGACTGGGTCATAGACGATAATTGTAACACAGAAATTATATCTAATACCTGCCTCCCATGGACAGACCACAACTGTGTACAATTCACCATCCCATCCACACCATGTGCCAAAACTCCTGTACCCACACCTGCTACTTTAGCGAGATGCACAAAAAAACTCACTGCTGAGAACATTAGTACCTGTCTTAACCTTCCATACCCATCACCACCTTTCTCATCAGACCCCAACGTACTAGCTGAGTTATTCAAAAATACACTCACTAGTGCTATCAACTCTGTCGCCCCACTAGAAAATAAAAAAGAGAAAATATCTTTCCGCTCGAATTCCTGGTTCACAGAGGAGCTACGAATCAGGTGCAACTCCAAACGCCAGGCACTAAAAACTTGACAGGCCAACCCCTGCAACACCACCAGAACTAACTTCCAATCTATTACCAAAAAATACAAAGAAGCCATGTTCAAGACTAAATCAGAAGCCTACAACTATCGGATCGCGTCTGCTAACTCCCAGACTAAAGAACTCTTTACTTTTTCTAAAGAACTAACAGTACCTCTCATTTGCACGGACGAGATAGTTAAAGATCAACCTTGGTGTACCAGCATTCAATCCGATATGCTACATCTCCAACTCAAAATAGCTGACTACTACAAAGCCCTGCCGAAACTGATTCATCAGTAAAAGAACCAGTCCAAACCAACAATAAGCAATTGTCCGAATTTCTCATTTACTGAAGTCTCTCAAACAGATGTTATAGACATTCTCAAACATCTCAAACCCTCACATTGTAAGGGTGATGTATGCCCACCCAAAATCATCAAATAATGCGCTGAGCAACTCGCGCACCTCCTTACCGCTTTCATCAACACCTCATTCAAAACAGGCATAGTCCCAGTCAGCCTCAAAGAGGCCCGGGTACGCCCGCTCCTAAAAAAACAACGCTAGACCCTTCTCAACCAAACAACTATCACCCCATAACGACGGTCCCGTTTCTTCTAAAAATACTTGACAAGGCCGCTCACAAATTCAATTATACCTCGAAACCAACTCTATCCTAGGAAAAAGACAGTCTGGGTTCCGCAAAGGCCACGGAACTGAAACCGCCCTACTAGACTTAAAAAAACAAATTATTAATATTCTAGACAAAGGTAAGCCTGCTCTCCTCCTTCTCCTCGACCTCTCAGCAGCGTTTGACTTGGTTGACATAACACCCTCACAAAGCACCTCATGCATGCTGCACACTTATCCAATCATGCTGCAACCTGGGTCACTTCCTTCCTAGAAGGCAGAGCAATGAAAGTATTTTCCAACATAGCCTATGCAGAACCCACTATCATACACTGTGGTGTCCCTCAGGGCTCCTGTAGAGCACCCACTCTGTACAATCTATTTACAAAGCCCCTCTTTGATAAACTGGACACACTTGGGATCACATATACCAACTACGCTGATGACAACCAAGTGCTCCTTCCACTTACAGGGATCTATCACCAAGACGCCACAACCCTCCAGCAAATTTATTCCACAATCCACGCTTGGATGGCCACGAATGGTCTCTGCCTCAACGGGGACAAAACAGAAATCCTCGTTCTTGGTCAAAAGGCTACCTTAGCCAAGTTAGACTCTACCTATATCAACTTCCAGATCGACAACTGTGCCATCCCAGTGCTCTCCTCTGTCAAAACGCTCGGAGCCCACATTGATGCTACACTATCCATGGACAAACAAGTGAGCCCCATTGTCTCGGCCTCGGCACTGAGTACTAAACTCATCAATCCTATTAAGCCGTTTCTAACCAAGGACAACTGCATCTCTATCGCCAGAGCCACCATAGGAGCCAAATTGGATTACTGCAATGTACTCCTAGCCGGCACTTCCAGAAAAAACCTAGCCAGACTTCAAACCACCCAAAACAATGCTCGCATAGCTGCTCTTAGTATACCTAAAAGAGAACACATTACACAAGCAAGAAAATCAGCTCACTGGTTCCCAGTCAAAGACCGTATCACGTTCAAACTACTCTCTACCACTCACAAATGCATCAATCTCACGGCACCTTCATAACTTTCTGACACATTATCTAGAACTGTTTCAACAAGGCCCATCAAACTGGGATACACAAACCAACTCACAGTGCCCCGAATTAGCAGGGCTAAGGCAGGAGGAATAGGATTCCCTCATCTTGCCCCCAAGCTATGGAATGCGCTCCCCACCGCCCTCAGAGCAGAAACATCTCTCCATGCCTTCCGAAAAAACCTTAAAACTGCCCTACTGAACTAATCTACACGACCACATACACACCATAGTTGACAACACACACACTATTAGTGCCACGTTCCCCCACCAGCAATCACGGCCCATGTCTATTACTATATCAGTATAAGATAACCTTCTGTATGTCTCTTGTATACACCGGGTCCGTCCATCAATGTAATTAGCGCATTACCTCCACTGCGCCGTCTGTATTCTATATGTAACTAAGCTATGAGTAACCATTGTAACCAGCGCCACGATGCTCTCGGGCTGATGTGCGCTTAACAAATGTGAATAAATAAATAAATAAGTAAATAAATAATAAATTAGAGGCCCATAAGACCTGGTTACATCAGAATGTATGTGGATTTTAAAAATGTGGCACATGTAGCAAAAAGTAGGAAAAGTAAAACAATTGAAATCAATATTGAGAAAAGAATTTGAAATCACATATTTCATCAACTGCAGAACTACTTTTGTGGTTTAAGGTATTGTGTGCTTTTGTGGATTAGTATGTAATTCGGGGACCAATCTATCTTCAACGCTTCCTGACCAAAAACTCTCCTTCTAGACTCCTACATTCCTCCAGCACCAACTCCCGGCGTGTTAATCGCTTTGCTAAACAGAGGGCTGGTGTGCGATCACTTTCCTAGGCTGGTTCCCTCCTGTGGAACAGCCTCCCTCTTCCTCTGCATCTTGAGTAAGACCTCCTTAAATTCCGAAAAAGCCTAAAGACCTTTCTCTTTACAGTCTCCTTCCCCTCCTCTTTTCCATGCTAATCTTACAGCAGCATGACTGATGTGCAGGGCCTGTATGTGTCCTGGTGTCCTTGACCCCCCACATCTCTCATCCCAGACGCTGTCTCCTACTGCACTTACTTGGCTACCGTACTCATCGGTGGTTGCACTTACATTCTTCTCCTATTAGCACTTACCCTGAGCACTTCTCCATGAGCATCAAAACACCTTATCCTTCCCCCTACCCCTTCTGCACTTGGACATTCTGAACACTCACAAGGCATAGTAGGTTTGTCTCCCCTTCCTTTTATTCTCAATATTTGTTTGTACTATTAATGTAATGCAATTATTTATCCTTCTGTAATTCATTGTCTTCCCCTGTCCCCACCCTGTTTGCCCTGTGGGTGCTTTGAAACTGTTTTGCTAATTGAATAAGTGCTTAATAAGTGACCAATAAATAAATACAATAAATACATTTGTAGCACGATTCGAGAACTTCAAGTGCGGGTCAGAGAACACTTAAGTGCATTAAGGAATGATGATCCTAGACTACGACTGTGAACTGTGAGAAACCTGAAGGTACTCTCACATTTACCCCTCATGGATCTTCTGTTCAGGTGGCCAGGGAAGGGACATCACTTTTGGATGCTGACTGTGAGGGGGACAAGCGAGGGAGGATCACCTGAGTGAAGGGTTCTCAGGGATTTGGGCGAGGGTGCCTGAAGGTGAGACATGGTATCTCCCAACACTAACACTGACCTACCCTACCCTCCCTCAGTCTTCATGGGATATTGTAAGTCTTTTCCCATTTTTCCCTGTAGTTTCCCACCAAATAGTGAGAAGAGGAAGAGGCAGCTAAGAGTGGTGCACACTTCCTATTGCAAACACTTCTGAACTGGAAGATGAGTAGCGGTACCCTGGAGATTGATGGGGATGCAGATTTTATTCATACACCAATAATCAAGACGACACAAATAGTTAGGCAAAGTTTGTCTGTTTTAATGTTAAATATCTTAAAACAAGGAGTACAAAGAACATCAGCAATCACTCGATTCTCTGACTCTAACTACTTCATAAAGAACTTGGGCTTTTGTACCCAAAAGTGGTCCTCACTGACGTGATGACCTGCGTCATTACCAATATCATCCTACGTGGCAAACTACTAAAACCTATCGGGAGGTGGGATTGGTTCTAAGTGAATAACTAAGCATAGGCTCTATATATGTATAGAGTTACGGAAAGAAGTAATTGGATAGCTAACATCAGGTGGGGCAACTAAGCCCTCTCTTCAAAATGGCCACAATGAACGTCACTAAATGTACGAAGTCTCATTGGCTACACACCATATAGGACCCCCAACTACGCGGTCCCCTACAATTGGTTGGCTTCTAACCCCTGTCAGTATTTTTCCTACTACTATGTTAGCAGCATGCAGACTGAAGAATCAGGTGCGGATAAGCTCGTCTTTGCACCAGCTTCCCACCAATTAAAATATCATCTATCATCACCTCAAAGGTCCAGTGTCAATTAGTACTTGGAAGTTGGCCTTGAGTTTGTACTGTTCTATGAGAATTTTTAAAGAGTATAGGCACCAACCGGCTTCCGTGTGTAGGTGTGATAATCTCACTCGTCCAACTTCCCTCTATCACATGACTGGACATCATGTAACTTAGCCTCTTCGTGTATTGTTGATTTTATTTTGAATAGTCCTCTGACGTCTTTTGTTTTTGCTTGAACTCCCTTGAACAGGAGCTTCCGTTGTTTCATGTTAAGAGTATCCAATGTCAGCCAACTACAGTTTTGATAAGACCTTGGCTCTCTTGGCTCAGTCAACTCCTTAGCTGAGCTCTTATTCTGTTTAATTCAATTGCTTTTCTCAACTGCCACACTAAATGAGGCCTTCTTGTTTGTTCAGTACTGCTTTATACGTAGTGGAAACATTCATCCTTTACTTGTCCATATGTATCTATTGAGGTATATATGTATATGTTGGTGCTTGCTGCGGTCTAATCTATTTAAAAGCATGTGGCTAGCTTCATGATTACTTTGCTGCTTGCGTTTCATTGCATCTGTACACATTTAAACTATCAAAGTATCTTCATCCCGTCTGCGGCATAAGTCTCTTCATCTTGATCCCAAGATGTCACTTATCCTTGGTATTTCTTTGTTCTTTAGAATTGTCTGCCTCTCAGGTCTGGTTATCCTTTATTTGGTTGTCGATTCAACTTTGTATGACATCACCATTCATCTTTGTCATTTAGTTTCTTTGGTTCTTCAGGAATCTCGTTCAAATGGCCATCATATTGTGTTGGATGATTGTATGGTTTCCTCAATTGGTACTTTACCTCCCATATTCTCTTAGATATAGGTATTCTTATGGGTAATGCACAGAGCCCACATTATTCTCTTTGCTGGTTTAACTGTTCAGTATACATCACCTGCTTTGGTTAATATGTTTCAGGGAATGTAGGCGGGCGGTTGGAGTGGGGCTACTTGGCTCCTCGTCTACACTACCTCACCTGCAGCCTGTTGATAATGGTACATCGAGAGAGAGAGACAGAGAGAGAGAGAGAGAAAGAGAGAGAGATGCAGAGAGTGAGAGAGAGAGAGAGAGAGAGAGAGAGAGAGAGAGAGAGAGAGAGAGAAAATCTGCTATAAGTCAAGACACCAGCAACAATCCCAGGAGACCAGCAAGAGGGTCTTTGCAGGACCGAGAGTCCTCATATAGAAAGGCGGGCAGCAGGTGTGGCTGCACAGCAGAGGAAGGTTTTGACACAGACAGACTTTTAATTTGGACTTGCAGACCTAGACTTTCCTTAGTTTCTTTAGGTAGGGAAAATCCCACTATAGTATAGGGCAAGTTAGGCATTACACTATCCTGATCATCAATAAAGTTTTGTTTAGAACTGCACATCTGTTCTCTGTGTCATCTGTCATGATACCATGCCTGTCTCACACAACCTACTGATAAGAACATCAGCAACTTGATGATGAAGTAGCAATTCACTTTATCAGACTGAAATTGGTATGGGGTGATCCCAGAGGATGTGATAAGCAGAAAACATTATAACAACTGAAGCCAAATTGATCTGTAAATACAGAACTGTCCAGATGACTTGAACACAGATCACAAGATGGGAGTTTTCAGTAAGAAGAATTGGAGTGATCAGGCCCCAGTAGGGGCAGAGTGTTAATCTGTTATTACTGAGGAACAGTTCCTGTCTGAATTTACATCAATGAATAGGTCTGTGTTTTGATTGTACGGTAAGGACATTGTCCATTGAAGGAGTCTCTTTAATTTGGTTCATGTATAAAGGGGCAGATTTCTAATGTTATAGTGCCACATTACACGGATGGCGGCGAACCATGGCGCTATAGCGCCATGGTTCATGCCGGTAAAATACCGGCACCGCCTTGGTGGAAAGGGGAATTACCGCCCTATTCCAAGGTTGGCGGGGCGGTAATTCCCCCTTCCACCATTGCCCTTCCCCATTCCCATTTTTGTCCCATAGGGCTCTATGGGAATGGGTGAAGGCGCTAATTACGGTACCGTAAATTGCGATACCGTAATTAGCTCCCTGGTCCCTTTGCGGGTTGGTTTTTAACGCCTGCAAAAAGCAGGCATTAAATTCCCCAACCCGCAAAGGGACCTCGTAGTAAGGTGGTAATCCGTGTAATGAGGCCCATAGAAAGTTTTGACCACCATCAACATACAGGAGTTACCCAGTTTACATTCTCCACTTTTGATCACCATCTTGGTGAAATGGTTGACTTCCACCCAACTAAGGGGTTATTCTAAGGGGTACAGAACCAATGTGTTTTTTCCTATTTTTTTCCTGTTTTTTTTAGAAATGGGAAACAGTATAAGTGGCACATGAAACGTTTGACTTTTCCCCTTTCAAGGGTATTAGTGGTGTTTGTTTTGAAGGTTTTCTGGCGCCCTTCCCTTAGATGGACTCAATATCAGTATTGAGTTTTGGGCTAGCCGTGTATATGTGCCTTGTATAAATCATTGAAGGAAAACACCAATGAGTGTAATTAGAGGTACATCAGTTAAAATTAGGTGGCACCATAATGTGATACTAGGGTGAGGAGCAATGGAATACAATCTGATAGATGGTTTGTGGTAAGTTTTTATAGTTTTAATAATGTGCCATAATTAATCATAAGATTGAATTGAGAGAAAATTGGGTGTATTGTTTTGTATTATTGCTTTTGCATATAATGTGAGCTTGGGTATATTGTATAATCAATTACGTTTAACTGACATGAAATTAGACTGACGTCATGTAGAGCATTTACATGCAAATTTGCTAAATGGTGGCCGCAAAAGCCATGCAGAATGCCGCAGTCTACACCCTAAAGGTTGCTGGGCCTAACAAGCCTGGTCTTGTGAGTTCATACCATTTTTTAATCATGTTTTGCCTTGTCTTTAGTCTATATGCTAGAGAGCCTGCCTGATTGTTTATCAGAGCATCAGTGTTGTTTAACTCATTTTTAGGAACTATATGGCTGGATTGAACCGTTTCACAGTTACCATCACTACATTTTCTTGAGCTGTGCAAATTGAGGACCAAGTGCACTGTAGGGCATCTGTTTTAAGGTATGTGGGACCATTATTTTTCTAAAACCATTGTGGTCAGTGCTTACTCATGGTGTTTCATATGAGTATACTAGAGTTGTACAAAGGACTACAATGATGGGTTTCATTGACATAGTTTACTTTGTGTCCTTTGAATTTATAAATCATTGAGATCTGGAGATCAACCACAATGTTGTGTGGTGTTTGATGACAATGACATATATTATTGAGGAAGTGGTAAATATATATATCCAATATACTTTACCGAATGAGTAACTACATTAATTTACCTTTTCTCACTTATGACTGATTCCCTTTTTGCAAGTATTCTGCTTGTGTTTTCGTTGTGGTCACTATACAAATTAGTGTAGGTGTGTTTAGGTTTAGAGGTCTAACACATTAATGCAATAAACAACTTTAATTGTTTCCTATGTGAAGACACACTGTAATTCATGATGTCTTTTTCTTTTTTCCTTTTACCAATTCCTGTGTTGGGTTTGTGTAATTTGTTTGATGTTAATCCCAGTTTCATTTAATGTGTCTGTACATATCTATATGTTTTGACCATTTACTGTTCAATGTGTTTTATATATTGTATGGACATGCATTTCTGAAAGTTATGACCCTGAGGAAGACCTTTTTTAAAGGTTGAAACATGTGTTTGCTGTCCAGTAAAGGGTACAACGTCCTTTCATCGTGGGATGTTTTTTTCATGGGGGTTTTTACTGCTGATCTTTTAATGAAAAAAACTCAACAAATATATATTTGGGGCGTGGGTGTTCGAGAATAGCAACACAATTAAAGGGAATGGGGACTTCAGGGGGAAACCACAATAGTAAAAAAATAAAAGTTTTATACATTTTTTTCATTAAAAAATCTGTGGTAAAACCCCCCATGAAAAAAGAACACGCAGTGAAATGACATGGAACCCAGTAAAGCTATTATATCTCTGAATTGTTGGCCTATATATCGTGTCAATGTGACTGGTATTATTATTTGAGTTTTGGTGTGAGGTGGCAGGAGTGGTCAGATTAATACAATTAGTCGTTGTTTTATGTCCTTGCAATTTGCCCACCTTATCTTTGTGGCTAATGCTAGCCAACCCACAGTAATAGAAGAGGATATTCTTTACATTAGAGAGTGCTTATTATTTACATTGGTTTATAGCTCAACTTGATGGTAGCCTGTTTCAGTCGATTCTCCTGATGTAGACCCCCATAGAACAGATATTTGCTTTGCACCTTTCAGTGTTGTGGCAGGGGTTTCACTCCAGCATGGGGGGAGTGGACCATCTGATGGTTTAAGGTGCTGGCCCCATGTATGGGCACTGTGCTATCAAATAGGATTCTCTTGCCCAGTCCCATCCTGCCAACATAGGAAAGAAAGAGGACGTTTTTCTCCTGGCTATCTTGCTTCAGTGGTTGAAATAATTTTTATAACACTGTAGTTAATGCGATACAGGATTCGCTTTTATTAGTGATAGTGTTGAGTTGTTTTTTCATATTACATTGATAAGCGTCAAGTACACTTAAAGGCAATTGTGCGCCTTGTTTGTCAGCCGACACGTGTTTCGACCCGTGGGTCTTTATCAAGGCTATTGTCAAAGGTCTTGAGCCCCCTGTGGGGTCCTGGTTCTGTTGTGTGTGCTGTCCTGTTGACGGGCGTGGCTCCTTTTGGGCCCTTAAAACCAAAAAACCAAAAAGGACTAGATAAAAAAATCTAGTCCAACAGCCGCTCTCTGTACAAACCCCAAATGGGTGATATAATTTAAACATGGATTCCAACAATGGAGATGTAAATTCTTTTCTTCTTATGTATGAGTTCAATAGAAAAACACTGAATTCAAAGTAGAAGTGACGGTAATATGTTTATCAAAAACATGGATTCAAATCAAGGAGGAAAATCACTAATAATGTCTTAGTGAGGATTCAGCTGTCACATCTCATATTTTAAATAGACTTCTTTTACCAATGCATTTCGGAGCTTATAGCTCCTTCATCAGGGTGAGTCTAATGAGACGTGTTTGGCCTCGTAGAGACGAGAATCCACAGTCAAAAAGCAGATGTGTGGTCTGCTGTCAGTAACGGCAGCGTGCAGAGTACAGACAAATCAATAAACCTTTCGGGGTCAGGGTCAGTTGATTCCCCTATATTAAAGCCTCCTCCCACCACTTGCGCGAGCGTAGATCCACACTATCAGGTTGTTTGTTGTATTCAGGGAACCCGGACCATCCGCATTCCCATTCGAGCCCCCATAGGGCTCAATGGGAATGGGGAGGGAGCTAACAATGGGCCCGTTAACGACAGACCCGTTGTTAGCTCCCTGGTCCCCTCGCGGGACCCGTAAAGGACGTCTGGTCTGACCAGACATCCAGAGCGGGTCCCGCGAGGGAAACCTTGTAATAGTGCGGTATGGGTTTAACGGCACTGGCACCTTTAACAGCGCTGTAAAACCCATACCTCCAGGGTCCCAATGAGGCCCCATGTGTCCAATGCATTAATGGACTTCAACTCCCAGAATCACTCAAGTACTGAGACGAGGAGGATAAAATAGTTCATACAAGATAACAAGAGTTCAAAGTATAAAATGCAGTCTAGTTATTTTTCCAATTTACCTGTACATGGGACCTTTAAATATAGCAAGCACACTATGGAATACGGCAATGCAGAAGAAGATGTTCGCTTTTATACAGAGGCTCACAAACGTGGAATCACATACCAGTGAGGCAGAGCAGAGAGGGCCAGCAAGTAAGAAAGAGAGATGCTGAATGAAAAACGGAATTGCTGTGGAGATGCTGGGAACCGCGCGAGAGGTCCCGACTGCTCGGTATGTTGGTGAGGCAGTGTTCTTCCTTCCGGGACCTGAAAGGAAGCAGGCATGAGACGGCATAGGCGTGAATGAAGCAGGATGTACGTCCAAGCACCCCAGTGTGGAAGGCAGGTGTCAGCAACACACTGCAGAAGGGTGAAATGGACCAGAGATGCTGGAGAATCCCAGTGAATCTGACCAAAGACAGTGGGGACCCTGGGATAAAAGTACAAGAAGATTGTTTGAAGGCAGTAAAGGAAAAGTAATAACGCCAATGAGCTATGGATGTATAAAGGCCAAATGTGTGGCAAAACATTAACAAACCTTACCGCAAACATATATATCAAGCCACGAGCAGTACGGACAGTATAGGTTATACAGAGAAACTGTGAAACACAAAGGGGAAGTCCTGGCAAGGCAAGATATCGGGTAATTGAAACACATGAGTAGTCCTGGCAGGGGAGTATATCAGGCAAATGAAAACCACAAGTAAAGTCCTAGCAGTGGAAATTGCCAGACAGTTGGCATTATATAAAGAGTCCTGGCAGGGGGGTATAGCAGACAATTTGCAAAGCTTCCTAAATCAAGGAGAAACTTATGTTAAAGAAAGACATTGGGCCTCATTACAAGTATGCCGATCTGGTAACAATGGTGCCGGTAAGCCTACCGGCACTGTTGTTCCCAGACCGGCACACTACGAGTCTGCGGGCGGGTGCTGTCCCGCCTGCCAGGGCAGACCTGGCAGATGGAACTGCACCCGCCCGCAGACTTTCACAGAATCACTGGCACCGTTATTAACGGTGCCGGTCCTTCCGTCATCCCCATTCCCATTGAGTCCTATGGAACTCAAATGGGAATGCATATTAACAATTTACCGGCGCCTGACTCCCCGGATCGCCGGGGTCATAATCCCCTAGTGATTCCGGCAAGCCAGGCGCCAGTAAATATTGCAAGTCCGGCGGCAACCCGCCAACAGCACCGGCAGGGTTATCGCCAGACTTGTAATGAGGCCCATTGTTCTCTAAATCAAGGAGAAATGTGTGTTGAAGAAACACTGTCAACTAACTTGTTGCCTAATCAGGGACCTTACGATTCAAGAAAAGAAATAAAGGAACTATTAGTAAAAGAGACAATTAGGAATCCAGGGGAGGGGGTCATCAAAGGACTTTCCCCATGGAGAGCATTTTTGTTGGAGTTTGTCTTATTTTTTGTTGTGAGCACTTTATATGCTAACATCAGGTTGAAGACATTTCCTTGCAACATTTATTGTTTTGCTATTAATGTGAGTGTCAGGTTACGTTTTGGACACAGATCCAGTTTTTAGTTATTTGACACTCTGACACAGACATAACCTTAGTATTGTTTTTCAGGTAGGCACACCCCTCTTTAGCATAGGGCATAGGGACAGAGAGGCATTTTCACAAACCATGTTCATTTAATAAAATGCTTTAGCCACAATATGACAACCTTTTTTCTGACTCTCATTTCTGACTCCTCAGTGATGCCAGAAAGCAATGTCCACTTGCTCTAAGAACAAGGATTGGACCCTGCAAGGGTGCAGAAGCAGGTGACTGACACAGGAAGGTCATGTTTGTTGGCATAAACTTTTACTGAAAAGAAATAAAAGTGGAAAAACATATCTCTCCCTAAAACTAAGAGGGGTTCCCCTGCTTCAAAATAGAACTAAGTCAACTTTTAGAAAGTCCAAGAAATAAAACGTCCTTCCTCCTGTGTCAAATCATATTTCCAACCCTTACTCTTATAACTAAACTAACTATTATGCCAATGTGCTTGGTCCAGGAGAGTGGCTCCCTGCTCCTGGACGATGACTCACAGTTCCTCTGCTTCGAGAGATTATTTCCTGAGGCTCTGATCTCATTTCCCCAAGGTATTAATTTTTTATCAAAAGGTCAAATTAAAGTTTTCAAATGGTGTAGAGGAAAGTTCCACAGTGAAAAATCACAAAGCTCCAAACAATTGCAAAACAAACTACAGACCGCTGTCGTCCACCACAGTTCAAGCAAATGTCTCTCTTCTCTTGATGTTATACAGAGCTCACAAGCACCACAGGAAATTACTCTCTTCCCGGTCTTCTTAAGTATTTCACAATGTTAAGAGGATGTCCCTCCTCTCTTGGACTTTCACAAGGTTTCCAATGCAACACCAAGGGACATGCTTCTCTTCCCTTGTCTTCTCAAGTTTACCAATAGTAAGAGGAAATCTCCTCTTTTGACTTCTCTCCCAGTGTTCCGGCAAAACCCTGGTTCACTGTCCTGCCAGGTCTTCCTCATTCTCAGGCTTCACAATGCCAAGAGGGCTTCCCCCACTCTTGGCTATATTCGCAATGTCCTTACAAAACCCTGGTTATTATCCTGTCAGGTCTTGCTCATTCTCCTAAAACACAAATGGGACCCTACACGGGCCACTAGACCTGAACCAAAGCCCCACAACATTTTTCACACAAGGGAGTACAGGTTACGTTTCTTACTTTAACAATTACGACAAATAAATCTCACTTATTCTTGCCCTCCAACATTTTCCAACGGTCCCTTCTCCTATAGATAACCCTAGTGTATGGTGGTGCGCTGCCTATCTAGGTTGAGGGGATAGTGAGAGAGACTTACCATAAATTCTTTTCTGGGCTCAGATTTAATTCGACTCAGAGAATCGCCACTGTGCGTATGTTTCAAGATAAAAAACCTGGGTTATACCGGGATGTGGGCACAGCAGGAGTTTAGAGTACATTTATTTCCACCTGCTTATCTGCTCAGTTCTAAAAAAACAAAGTGTGTTTCAACTTTAAAAAGACAACCGTTTTTTGGGTGTCGAGGTGATTAATGAGGCATCCCTTGCATAAATGGTAAACCGGTTTCAGTGGTATTCCATTACTTGTCTTACACTTTCTTAAGGACCCAATATAAATCACTATTCTCAGTATCCATCGTTGCTTATAGATTTCCATGGGGTCAAACAATGCAAGCCACACCCCTCCATCGTGTTCCTACAAGGAAAACCAAAAAGAGATAATTTTACCCTTAGTGGTGCCAGTGCCAGGGAGTATGCAATCTTAATGGCATTGCTACAGACTCTCTAATATATGTGAACAGCACTCACTGTTAACTGTTACTTGGTGCAGTCACATATGGCTCTACTTCGTATTAATTATTTTGCATCTAAAATGACATATCATACTTTTAGTGGTGGCCACTAGCTGTTGTTACAGAGTCTTATTCTACAGTACAAACGTTGTGAAGTGAATGAAAGACTCACCAATGAGAGGTGTTTGGTTGTATATGCAGGGATTGCGGACACAGTCTCAACTGACTGTTGTATTCATCTAAAAAATTAAATGTTTGTTGGAATGGTGGCAATTTTAAATGATATTAGGTTAAGAACACACATTTACAAGCACACACTACACTATATGGAGGCTTCCACCATACACAAATTGTGAGTGCTTCACGCATGCGCAGAATGTATGATGAGAGGCTCTGAGAAGCCCAAGATTCCATTAATTTATCATTTAGAGATCCGCAACGGACTCTTGGTTGGTTTATCCATGTTGGACTCATATTTTAATCCACTTTGTGGTTTCCAAAAGTGGGTATCAAGTTTGAGAAAAAATTGAGACTGGAGACTTCAAAGCTATCCATATATATTGTTCCATATGCGGTTATTGCTCCAACACTGACTGAGTGTACTTCCTATAAGAACAAAATGCATATGATTTATATGAAAGCATGACTAAACATTACAGTTACCTTTTCAAGATGGCGGACACGTTTTTAGCCTCTTTGAGGAGTATTTGTTATTGCCAGCAGGAAGAAAATGGATACATAATCACATGAACGGAGTGGAGGGAAAGGAATTTGTGTCCAGCCAGCCATTGCAGCAACATGCATGAGACTTTTGCAATCTGCATCAGTTAAGCAGACTTTCATATGTAGGGAATTGTGTTCTTAATCTTAATACCATTTAAACTTCCTAAGGATCTGGATGGAGGGCATTTAGTGAGAGCAAGTTGTAGAAAGCGTGGTGCCCGACCCCAGACAGCCTTGTGGATGATACAGAGGGATTTCAATTTGTTCCTTGCAGCAACCGCGAGCGAGTGGAGATATTTTAGGCTGGAGAGATGCAGTCCCTGGGCTTGAGGCCAAGGATACATCTTGCAGCCCTATTCTGGATTAGCTGGAGGGGTCGTAGAGAAGGAGAAGGTAGATTAAGGAAAAGGTTATTGCAGTACTCTAGCCTAAAGAGAGCCAGAGCTCTAGAGACACTGAGCTTCAGGGGGAAAGTGAGGAAAGGAAGAATTTTCTTGAAGAGATGGATTTGAAAGTGGGACTTCTTGGCAAGGTCCTGAATGTGAGAGATGAAGGAAAGAGACGAGTCGAAGAGGAATTCAAAGTTTATGTCTTCAGATGAAGCAAAAGGGGGAGAGCCCATAGAAGATGGCCAGAGTGAGGGACAGAAAGAAGGAGCAGGAGTCCTTAAAGGAAGGATCTCAGTCTTGCTGGTGTTGAGGCAGAGATCATTGGAAGTACACCAGGACTGGATGGCAGATAGGCAGTCAGGAATGATGGAGGATGTGAGAGAAGGATCAGAGAGAAGTTTGAAGAAGAGTTGTGTTTGCATAACACTGGAAGTTTGGGGAGAAGGTGGAAATGAGGTGTGCAAGCGGAGCAAGGTAGTTGTTTAAGAGCCAGGGAGAAAGTTTGGAGTCCTGGGGGACACCTAACGTGGAGATAGAGGTGGGGGAGCAGAAGGAGCCCAGAATGACCTGGGACGGCAGTCACTGAAGAAGGAGGTCTGCCAGTCCAGTGCCTGCTCCGAGATATCTAGGGTATTGCGGAGTTGTTTTATGAGGACGGAGTGGTTGACTGTATCAAATGCAGAGAGATCAAGTAGAATGAGAAATGCTGGAGGGTTGGAATTAAGAGATGGGAGCAGTTCCTCGTGGGTGTTCAGAAGAGAAGTGTCTGTGCCTCTGGATGCTCGGATCAAGATTGATGGTTGTGGTAGCCACAACAGGTTTAGTGTGCTGGGTCACTGGGGGAAGACCAGCTTCTCCGGGAGTTTCCCAAGGAAGGGGGCGTTGGATATGGGGCATTAGTTGCTGGACAAGACGAGTCTGCAGAAGGTTGTTTCAGGAGGGGGCACACAAGGGAGTTCTTGAGGGAGGAGGGGAAAGATCCAGTAGCAAAAGAGAGGATGCAGAAATCAGGGAGTGCAGGTGCAAGGCAGCCAATATTGTCTTTAATGGTTCTGTAGATGTAGGGGGAAACCTGTTTGGAGGAGACCTTCATGGAGCGGACAACACTGAGGACTGCATTAGGTGTGATAGGAGAGAAGGAAGAGAGAAAGGCATAGGGAGGATGAGAGGCCATAGGAGGCAAGGAGGAGGGTAGAGAGGAAGGGGTGAGGGACACAAGGGTGCTCAGTTTGTCCTGAGTTTTGACAGTCAAGTGTGTGGCCAGTGCGTTGCAGAGGGCCTGGGAGGGAGGTGGTGAGGAGGAAGCTACAGAGGGGTTGGATAGTTCCCTGTAGATTTTAAAGAGTTCAGCCATGTTGTTGGATGCGGTAGAGGCATGGGCCTAGATGTGGACCCTTTTCTTGGTGCTAATGGAAAGTTTGTATTGCCTTTGGAGTAGACGACATGCCAGTTTGTCAGAGGATGAGCCTGAGGTCTGAGACCTCCATTCCACAGCTCTGCACTTGCATTTCAGGGCTGAAAGTTGTACCAAGCGTTACGCTTAGAGGCATGTTTCAGGTGGATCCTCATGACTGGAGCAAGAATGTGAAGGGTATTGGTAATGGTAAGATGGAGATTGCTGAGAGCGGAGTCAGAGGCAGAGTCTGTAATGGGGAGAGAGGGGGGATGAAGGTAGATGCAAAGGCAGCACCTGACACACGTTTCATTGGACCGATGTTTGTGAACAAGGTTGGCATTGCTGAGGGAGGCATTGCTGAGAGCCGAGAGTACCCATGTGAGAGGAGAGGAGAGAGTGGTCTCACAGGAGAGTGGGATGGTCAGTGGGGAGGAGAATGAATGATCGGTGTGGATGAAGGCATCAAGAGTGTGTCCAGCAGAGCGGGTAGGACTAGAAGAACAAAACAATCCACTTCAGTTCTTTTTTTAATCCAACTTGACAACACTGTTGGGACAAACTCCCAGGTATGCCAGAGGGCCACTAGTTTGTGGACTCTCGGAAGGTCCAACACCTTCCACAGGACAAACGGAGGACTTAGTCAACGGCAAGTTCAAACTGCGGTTTATTACAGACAAAACCAACAGGGATCAGCAGAGGGACAGAAGATATCCCAGGACATCTCAACTTATCCTGGTTCGCAGGCCAGTTTTGTACCCTAATGATGTCAGAGTGATGTTAGAACCTGGGCCCTTCTCCAGAAAACCTATCGGACCACTGGATTGGCGGACAAGAGCCTGATAACCTATATGGATGCCTATATGTTTTATTCTACTGGCTCTCCGATGTCAGGTAAATAACAAGGGGGGTCCTGGGAGACTCTCTGCCAGACATGAGTCCTGGTTCCAAGAGCCTTACCCAGAGTCTTAAACTCACTATTTTTCACAGAGGAGAAATAGCCTAAACATATCAGTCTTTGTCCTGCCCTGGGGCAGTCCAGCACTGAAATGATAGGCAATTCTCCTCTGAACAAGAGTACCAACAGCAACCCCAGACACGTGTTTCGGTCTGGTTGAACCTTATTAGTAGGTTATAGCTGTGCCTCTCTAAGAATAGTGAGCAAAGAGTCCACGTCGGGATTCCCCTAGTAACTTAGGGTGAGACCCAAAGTTACTTAAATTATGCAAATAACAAGGGGGGGTCCTGGGAGACTCTCTGCCAGACATGAGTCCTGGTTTCCATGTCAGGTGGCTGGCCTGGTCCATCCCCAAGTCACTATCTATATCAATTTTGCAGTGTGAAGGTTGTGCCATTGATGATTGCCCATTGCTACCCACCCCAAGGATACTAAACTGTGCTTGCTTCGAGCTGATGTCCCCAGGTCTGGGATCTGCAAAAGGTTCTCAGAACTTGGTGAACCTTTTCAAGGTAATAACAATGACTATGTGTCTGCATTGTAACTTGTGTGTACCACCTTAGGCTATGAGAGTGTTTGTTCTCTTTGTGCAACACTTGTCTCATATTGTAACATCTTTGTTGCGGTCCTCCATCTGGTAGCATGAGATCAGCTCTCGTTCCCAGCAGTGGTCGTTTGTCCATTATCTGCGTCGGCCAGGTCACGTGTTCAGAGACCATGATCTGGAGCTGTGCAGCTCTGAATTATGAGGAATTATTTGTATTTATTGCAGCTGGTGCTACTGTCGTTCAGGTTATGGAATGTCATCCGTATCTTGTGGCCTTGGCAGTGGGCCCTGTCTCACGTGTTTTGCTCTCTGTTCAGCCTGGTTTCAGCTTAGCTCAGCACTTGCTGAGAGGCCTGTGGCCTGCTGTAGTTTTCCTGAACCATAATGCGGCGTCTACAGTGTTCGTGCTATTGTATATACTCCATAGGTTAGTCACACTTGGTTCTGTCAGGTCCAATAGGTGCTCCTGCAGTTCCATAAGGTTATTCACTTTCATGCATCTGCAAGCTTTGCTCAGGATCTCTTGCTTCTGGTTGCAGTGTTGCTGTCTTTTGCCAATCGCAAAATAATAAAATCAATGTCAGTATCTAAATGTATCAGTCCTCTAGCTATAGAACTGTACAATTGTGTTCTTTGTGTATTCAAGTGCGTGTTTGTGTCCTGAAGTGCAGATGGCACGTGTGCTTCATGTGTAACCCTGCTTAGTCGTGGTGTCTCTAACGATGTCAGCAACATGGCTTCTTGTTGCTTTAATCAATACTGTGGTGTCTTTAGTTGCAGCCTGGGGCTCCTCGTCCACTCTGGGGTAGATTTGTACTGCACCTGGCCTGTAGGGCTGGCTGGGGGGTACCTCCCGACATATTTGTCAACCATTGGTCTGTTAGAAATTCGTCAAAAATAGAACGGGTTATTGCAATGTTTCCTGGTCTTCCGTGTCATGTACTTCATAAGAGGGGGCGGATGGGGTAGGCTTTCCCATTCCTCTTCAACACAAAGTTCCAACTTGGATTCCAAGGGAGATTTACAATTGTTTAAGAAAGCTTTCCTCTTTCCACTTGTAGCCAAGGTCTTGACACAACTTCTTCTCATTAACAATGTATATTTGAATAAAGATCTTGAAACTGTTTCTGGTCATCAACAAAGAATATTTGAGCAAACATCTTGAAACAGTTTCTTGTCATCAACAAAGAATATTTTAGGCTTCATTAGTTTCAAAACAAATGTCTTTTTCAAGATATGGTGCCACCACTTTTAGTTTCAGTACTACTTCAACAAAACACTTCAGTGATTCTTCAACTGCTACTTCATAAGAAGCCCATCACAGCACATCATGAACTTCCACCTGGTTTACTCTCATGCCAGGTTTACTACTATTTCACCTCTCTGCTCAGGTGTACTCCTGCCTGAACAGAACCAATGCTTGCAAAAGTTCTTGACCTGGTTTACTTTCCTGACAGCCAAGACAAACTACTGCAGTTCACGGTTTGGGTGTACTTTCCTAGCCAATTGGTACCATGACATAATATACTTCATTGCCAGGCCAAACTACAAGTACTTTGGTGGTAACGGTCAACTTCAAAGGTTTTAAGAATATCTTCTGTTTCACACAATTAGGTTTAAGAATGTCTTCAAAGGAAACAAGAATCAAACTGATGCTATTCATTACACCTGAGTGTTTCCCTCATGCAACACAAAAGGTGTCATTATGAGTCGGGCGGTAGGGGATACCGGGCACCAGTAAGGAGACCGGTGCCGGTAATCCCCTGCCGCCTGATTCCGAGGTCCCCTAACGGGAACCGCAAGGGTCGTGTGGTCCCGTTAGGGGACCAGGCCGCTAATTACGGGCCTGCCATTAGCAGGCCTGTAAATAGCGCCTTCCCATTCCCATTGAGCCCTATGGGGGCTCAAATGGGAATGAGGAATGGTTTGTTCAATGGGGACTTACCGGTTATCAGGGTCGGACTACACCGGTAAGTCCCCATTGAACAACACCAGACTTGGACCCATTATTGGAGGCAGTCATGGCGCAAATAGCGGCAGGACTACCTTCGATCTCGGAATGAGGCCCAATGTATCAGGAGGATAGCTCAGGGGCAATGTGCTTGCCTTGGAAGCAATACAACATGGAGCAACACAGGTTCGATTACCTGCTCCGTGCTTAGAAACCTCTGGGTAGTAAGCACGTTATAAATAACCTATCATATCATAACCAAAGCTTCCTTCCTCCTGAACCTCTATTATGAGAAGGGCAGCTCTCTGCCAATCTTGTTCCACCTCTGTATTATTAACCAAATGCTGATAATAACTCTTTCTTTCCTTCCCACCTCTTTGGCATTGTGGGTTCAAGCCATTTTCTACACCGGGGCAATATTCTTTGCATACACTGTTATGCTCAGCTATCGACTTATGGCTTCGGCAACACTAGCTGTTTGTTAATTGCCTTAGTATGGGGTCCCTTTTGGCTTTGGCAATAGTGGTTGGTGTTCCTTTCCTTGAGGTATTGCCCCTTCGTGTGGTTGGCTTTTATTGTAACCCAATAATAATAATAATAATAATAATAATAATTAGGCATTTATATAGCGATACGAACCCTCAGGTATCTGAGCGCTGCTTATTATTACCCACGGTGTGTGGTGCTCATTTATCGACCTTGGAAGGTCTGAGTTTGGCCCCGCTGGGATTCAAACCTGCATTAACAGGCTCTGCATGGATGTCAAAAAGAGCACTCTACTCGCTGTGCCGCTTGACTGGCTATATAACAATCACTTGACCGGCCAATATATAACAATCACTGCCTTCAGGTTGGATCTTTATGTTAACGGCTTTGGTTTAAATCATCTTGGTATGTGTCGCTATCATTAACTTGTTTTACATCATTTCGGTATTCAAAAAGGGGTCGGGATGCAGTCAGCGGGCAGTCACACAATGCTCTGGGGTCACAATATAACAGTGAACTCACCAAGACTGGCGTGTACATCTGTTTGGCTCGTTGCCTCCAGCCAGTCTGCTTCAGTTCTCCTGCACGGCTTGGAAACCTCTCCTGCACAGCTTCCCATGGCCTCCGTCTGCTACTTTCAGAGCCCTCGCAGCTCCCCCAACGATCCGGTGCTTGCCTGCCACTGCTGAATGCTTTACAGTGGGGAAAGTTACAAAACGGTGCACTTTCCGCTGTGCGACTGCTGCAGACGAAATCTCGAGCCTACAAGACCCTCTCAGGACCGCATCATGGAGGGTTCAGAACTCCTGCACACACTACTACTACTGCCCTCCTGTGTCTGCTGCTTCCGATGCTTTTCCTTTTTCCACCTTGGTCTAATGGCCTGGACCTAAGGGGGCCTTTTATGCTTCTCAGCTACCCTCAGGTGTGGGTCATTAACCTTAATAGGCTACACTTTACAACCTTGTGCCTCTGCAGCCTTCTTCTTCATCCCCGTACTCTGGGAATTCAGAGATTCAAAGTCCATAACACTAAATATTTTCCTCACCAAGTTCTTTTCTGTGCTTCAGCATATTCCTTAAAGGAGTATCAGAATGATTAAAGGATATATTTGGTTTTTACATAGGAATGAGGTTTTTCAAGATTTAAATTGGTAGCCTTTAAAGACTTCTCTGCATACTTTTCCTGGGACTCAAAGTATTTCTGGGAGTGTTATACATTTTACAAGAGTTGTTCTCACTCCTAATACATGACGGTATCAGCTAATAATGTCCTCATAGATAATGTCCCCCATACATAATTTCATTAGATATGGGGACATCATGTAAGCATGTAAGGGGATGGGTTGCGGGGATGTCCCCTGCTCCCCTTGTAAAAAAAAAAATGTTCAATGTAATAATGTCTCAGCAGAAAACAGTGACTTTTTTGTCAGGAGACATTTTTGCGGGGACATTATTACACGGTACCAACATGACTGGTTATGATTGCCTTCACTCACATTTTAAACATTAACTTTAGGGAATAACCGTTCTCTTTGGCAACTTTTTGAGAAAGACAAATAGCTTGTCTCATCCTACGAAGTCCTCCTGTTTCCCAGGGGCCCTTCTCCTTTCAGGTGATCCTCCCAGCTAACACCGCCCCCTTGGTCAGGATCAGGAGACATCTGTCTTTCTCTGTCAACCTGAAAGTAGACTTTATGTAAGGTGTTTGTGAGGACTCTGTAGGATTCATCACTTACCCTTGGGTCGTTATACAAAATGTTGGCATAGGAAAATTTTATGTTAGATTTTCCTTTTTCTTCTAATTTCTGTTTTGGTGGGAAAATTAGAACTTTCCAGACCATAAGACGGACAAAGTTTGGTGAGGTGACCTAATTTTCCACAAGCAAAACACTCCTGTTCTGGTCGGTACCTGACAGGGAATCCAAATTCTTGCTATGAATGATCACTTTCGTCCTCACTTAATCCTATCAAAGGCGTCTCTACCTCTTCTAATTTTACTTCAAGGGTCTCCTCATCATTAGAGCGAGTTGATGATATTGATAGGGTATTGATAGGGTATCTTCCTCATATGAGGTGGAAATATCACCCAACAGGGAGTCCAGACAAAATGTAGACTGGGAAACTTCAAATCTGTCTGTTTCTGAGGTATAAGAAACTTTTAGTGGAAAGTCACAAAAGTTATTTTCCTTGTTGGGTATCTCTGGTAAAGAGACCTCTAGTAACTGTTCATATGTTCTTTCATTCTCCAAAGCATCAACTGGAACAACCTTAGATTTAAGTGTATTACAATTTCCTGTTCTCTCGGGAAGAGGAATCTCCTGGATTATTGAGCTACCTGGAGCTTTGCTTTCTTTCGTTAGTATTCTTGACTCAGGCTGTTTGTAACTGGAGTAAGAGTTTATTTTACCTCCCACTTCAAGTCGTGCAAAAGTAATTCTGGGTCCCACTTACCACCAAGTTGTTTTCCCAGATTATTTTATTTATTTATTTGTTTATTTATTTGTCTTTAGTTCAGAAATGAACTTTTACAAAAACAATAAATACACATGAATTCATACTCTCGATATAATGCTTCACATTCCAGATTCAAACAATACGACCACAATCCCTTTGCAGATGGGGAGCAGTTGCAAGTGGATCTAGGTCACCTGACCTAAGCCCCACCCATGTGGTGCCTTCCTGGTTCCAGCTCTTTTTCCTCACTTTGCAAACCACGCCCACCTGGTCCCTTCCTGGTTGCCGCTTTTTTCCTACTTAAGGAGCCCTCCAGTCTCTTTTCCTTTGCAGATAGGGAGCAGGTGGATCTAGGTCACTGGCCTAAGCCCCGCACATCTGGTGCCTTTCTTGTTGCCACTCTTTTTCAACACTTAGCACACCCCTCCCACCTGCTACCTTCCTGGTTCCCGCTCTTTTTCCCTACTTAAGGAGCCCTCCAGCCTCTTTTCCTTTACAGATGGGGAGCAGGTGCAAGTGGACCTAGGTCACATGACTAAACCCCACCCACCCGGTGCCTTCCTGGTTGCCGCTCTTTTTCCCTACTAAAGGAGCCCTCCAGCCTCTTTTTCTTTGCAGATGGGAAGCAGATGACCCGGCCTAAGTACCGCCCACCTTCTGAGCCCTGCCTCTTCCCTCCTGCTCTTAACTCTTAGATCAAGGGCATCTCTTGTCTAGGCTTCAGAAGGCCAGACAAAGAAAAGGGCAACTCCTGTTTGGACCTGTTCGAACCAGGAGGACCCAGGGCCCGACTCCCTGCTCAGACAGCAGGTAAGCTTGCACCAACATGTGTTTACTCCCTCTGTCCCCACAGGCCATCCCCACCCTCTGTGACCCCCCCGGTGATGTTCCCTTGTGCCCCCCTTCTCGCAGCACACCGGTGTTGCCTGTTTTGTTTGATTCTGATACCCGGCTCCCCCCCACTCAGCCAAATTCTGCAGGAGTCTGTCCTGATACATTCTGGTTTTCACCATCACTGTCTTGTAGCCATTGCTGGATTTGGTTTTTATGGACTTCATTGATTCACGGTGCATCACCCTTTCTCATCTCTCAGTTTGGACTTCCTTTGCATCTTGTACTCATGGTGGCCCTGAATCATGCTGTTCCCATCTTCTTCTTGTATACTGGCTTGCAGCATTATGTGTTACTACTGACTTCTGCAATTGTATTCACTCTCCACTCTTGCTTCTACCCTCTTTTTGACTGCTTACTCTTTGTTCTCTCCTCCCCCCCCTTTCTCCCTTTTCCTATCTCCTCCCCTCCTCCCCTTACTTTCTTGTATGCACTTACTCTATTTGAATTGTCCCTGGACCTAGTATAATAGCAGACTTGTATGTCTCCTCCCCCCTCCTGCCTTCCCTTACTCCCCCCCAGCACTGTCTGAATTGTCACCAGGCCTAATACGATACTCGCTTGTTTTGTTCCTCCCCTCCCTTTGTGCACCCCTCTCGCTCACCTTTTGTTTTTCTCCTGCTCTTCCAGAAATGTCGTCAGGCCTAGACGGTAGTCGCCTGTCTGTTTCCATTTCATTCCCACTCTCCCCCTCACCCCGTCCCTTCCTTATCTATGTCTTAGCTCTTGAACTATCTGAAATGTTGTCAGGCCGAGTACGATAGTTAATTTCACATCCTTACTGTTCATGGCATGTAAGAATGTCATTGTATTTTCCCTTGTTCCTTCCCTTGCCTTGAAGCGCTTTGAAACACATTGTGTATAGGCGCTATATAAATAAATTATCATCATCATCATAATTCATTTGTTTTAACATGTTGTTATCATGAGGCAGATAACGCAAAGTTGACATATAAATATGCCCCAACTTTGGGCACTCTGTCAACAGATGCTTGGCTGTTTCTATATTTCCAGAGATTTCACTTCTACAAAATATTTCTGCTCTGGCTATTTTCCATTGCCCACCTCGAATGGCTCTAACAGGAAGTTGATTAGTTTGAAGTAATAATCTAAATCTGCGTACTTTTGGGTCAGGGCAACAGAGACGATAGCGTTGGGGTTTCATAAATCTATGACATACGAAATTTTGGATTTCAAAAAGAGCTCTCCTCTATGTTTTAGTGTCATGGTACTCAATGATAATAGTCCCAGTTCTAAACACACATATTGAAGAGATGTGGAAGGAGGGAGTCGTAATACATGGCACCAGAAATATCCCTCCAGTACATTTAACCACTCAAATTCACACAATTCAAGTGCCTCGAGACCATATAAAACCATTGGACAGAACCATTGTCTATAAAGATCAAGCACACCACCTAATGAGAATCCATTATGATGATATACAAATGCGTAATGTGTATGGCTTTTTATATCCTAAATGTGACCAGTTCTTGGTATCCGTTGGTTTCAGATAGTTCAACCACAATGTACCGATAAGGTTGAATATATTCAAGGTGTTCCTTATCAAGATTCAACATTAGTTTTTTAATATGTCCTCATTTACCAGCATTGCCTTACTTTTGCTTTGATTAATTAGCAAACCATGTTCCTCGCGTAACATGCAAGAGCGGATAACATGGCTTTCATCCTCAAGATTATCTGGTCACATAATACCAGATCATCTGCGTAGAGCATTGCAGCCACTGCACATTGACCAATTCTAGGGCGACATTTAGCAAATGATATCTTCCTTGAAGGGTGATCTGCTATGTAGAGGTTAAACAGCGGGCCGCTTGAATGCATCCCTGTTTAAACCCTCTGTTAGGGAGAATTCTCAGAAATGTGCTAATTCCACTCTCCTTACAGACCCCCAACAACCTTGCTGGATTTTGAAGACTGTAATTTTTAACCGGAAGAGAGTGAGACCTTTTTTCCCACTCTCTCATGTATTTTTATGTGATTTGAACACTTTGTTTCTTTTGGTTGTGGTGTCTGACAAACTCCATAGTCATCATCTTTTTACATTTTGTCACACAGCACATTCAGTACAGTGGCACAGGGAAGTATTTTAAATTTCCCAAGGTTTAAATACCTTCTCTTGGATAAACTACTGTTTCCAAGAGCAGCAAAGTGAAATTGACTTTACTTACATTTGTAACTTTCTAGACCCAGCACACACTATCTTACAACAGGGTGCTGGAGGGGTTACTCAGTATCCCCTTTTTCTAGCTTCTCATGTAACATTTTTATGTTACCCTTTCCTCGATTAATGGCCAGTGGCAGTGGTTTAATTTTAACTACAGTGGTTTGCTCTGACGGAGGGCTTCGTTGGCAGCTGCAGTAAAGCACCCAAGGGGGGCATTTTTGTCAAAATAGCCCGGTCTTCTTTTTTCACCATTTCTTTGTGGAAAGGTCCTTCTTGAGATTTGCTCTGCGCGCCAAACCATGTTTAGTCCCTTTGTTCATTTTGTCTTTGGCAGGATTCATGAGTGAAGCCTGCCTCTGGCTCTAGGGTATCTGGCAGGGGCGGGAAGCAAGGGAGGTGCCCGAAACTCCCTGTGCTTAGTCTCCTAGGAGACAGGAATGCACTCCTAGGTCATTGGCCAGCTGGCTGTCCAGCAAAGGACAGCCTCCCTGCTGGGTGACTCACAGCTAGGCTGGAATGAATGGGAGAAACCTGCAAAAAATGCCATGCTTTTTGGCTTGGAAGGCAGAGTCGACCACTGGATGAAGGAATCTGAGGAAGAAGTTGAAGAGGATGCCTGCTGCAAGTTCTGGACCGTTGGTTTGCCCGGTGAAGCCCTGCTGCTGTGCTGAAACGCCACTTCTGTTTCGACTAGAGAAGCCCTGCAAGGATGAAGTCTCCCCTTGAGATGGTGGGACCAATCAACTGCAAAGCAAGCCACCTGGACATCCTGTTGAAGCTGGTTGAATTTCCACTGCAGTTGCTGCTGGAACCGAATAGCCAGGGAGAGGAACACCAATTTGTGTGCATTGCTTTTAAGTTGGCTAAGAGCTCCAGGAAGATCTCCAGGACTCCCAGGAATCAGGACTGAGTGAGCCTGAGCCACCTCAACAGAGTGCTGGACCCCAGATGCCAGGAAAGCCCATTTCGACAGACAAGAGACCACAGTGTTGCTATTTGCTTAGATGTGAGGAGCTGAAACCGCAAAGTGCCCCTGAATAGAAGTTGGTCCTTTTCTGTCGCCGACCATCCCGTTGCAGTGCAGGAGTCCTCCAGACGTCCTCCCTCTTGTCCCCACAACTGAGACTCAGAAACCCGGGATCTGCAGATCTGCACAGGAACAGAATCCAGCCAAAGGCCATTTCTTCTAACCAAAGGCACAGTACAGTCTAAGAGAACTTACCTCTTGTTGTAACCTTACTTGTCCTCTACTAAGACTTGTCTTGGTTGCTCTGTAGAGTTGCTGTCAGCTTCTTTACTTCACAAGCCTAATCATCTTGTGGCCCTGCTTTGATTTTTTCTTTTCTACAAAGTCTTCTAAAATATTGTGGACGACTTTTACCTACCTGCAAGAATTGGTTCAGCTCACCTTGACTTTTGTCCAATTGACTTTGGCATAGCCTGGCTCCCTTAATGACTCTTCTTCCCTCTGACATTGTGTTTGGTCTTCTTTCCAGGAAGGGGTTAACTAACTTTGAATTGGGGTTACCAAAAGTACTTATCTGCTTCAGAATATTTGTGTGATATCTTATGTTATTCTAATAATCTGTTTCTTTGACATACTCCTAAGTGTTGGCCTAAATGCAACAGTGATATATCAATGTCCACAGTGTCCTAGCTAATGAAGTCATCTGATGGTGCAGGAAGTGTCTGTGTGCAATCCCAAATGGCTATTTACTGATTTAGGGAAACTCAGAGTGTGTATTTTGGAGTGTAGTTGCATTTTACTATTATATTGCCTCTTCTGAAGAAGGCTTACTCTAACTGACTGTTAAATAAATGATTAATTGTTTAATCAAGAAACCTTGTGTGTAAGAGTTTATTTGAATACTTGTCACTGTGAATCTCTGTGTAACTCCCCTACAGCTCACATTGACCCTCTTGAGATAAGTCTGGCTGCTCAACACGCTACCAACCTGTGTAGTACAGACTTATACCAAACGGTGGGTTCCTATTGCCAGGAGGTCAGGGTTTTTGTAGTGCACCCTAAGGGTACTGCATACAATCTTGCCTAACAGTCTCTATCAATAGGGATCTTTCCAGATAACAGCCCACTATCGCTTAACCTAATCTGAGTGGTGTTCCCAGTATGTAATGCTACCAATATTTGGAGGATCCATTCAGAACAACCAAATGTCCGAAGCTTCCTCCATAGCACCCCGCTCTTCACCTGGCCAACGTGGTTTGGAAGTCAATGAAAGTTATATAAACGTATCTGTTACTCAGGCCTGCAAGTGAACCAGCATAAATCCAGCAAAAGCCTCTCCTGTAGTATCATTGAGAGACAAAAGGCAGTAATTTTCTGGCAGTAACTGATCTCCATTTTTTAATACTGGGATATACATGCCCTTCTTCCATGTATCAGGCATACATCTATGCCAACATAATTTGTTGAACAGTTCACGCAATACTATGGCCCATATTTCTTTTTTAACCTTAAGTGTCACAGTGGAAACACCATTCAGCCCTGGAGCTCGAGAATTATTCAGCTTGGCAAAGTGACTGATCATAATAGGGATCTCAAAATTCATTGGCCACTTCACATATTGGTTCTTCAATCGGCATATTTTGATGTGGGATTCGAAACAAGGCAAAACCTAATTCTTTAACTTATGGATGCCAATTCTCATCAGTCGCTTTTGTCTCTCGATTTCGATACTAAATGGTAGCTGTTAGGCAGAATAATATGCAGTACTGTTAATAAGGACGCGCACACACGGAGGTTCTCTCGAAACTCCTTTATTCCCCAAACTCCAACCCGAACTGGCGCCACAGCGCGCCTTTCCCATAATCCCCTATTCCCCTACCGCCGTACTCTAGCTCCGCCCCCACAACGGTGGGGGCCTGCGCTCCTTAACCCCTACGTGTTCGGCAACATCACCCCCGAACAATATATCCAAATATCAAAGATTAACATTCTTCAACAAGTCTCATAGGTTTCCTTACAGTTCTCCGTGGCCTCTCCTCTTGGTCACCTGCATCTTGTGGTTCCAAAGTTCTCTCTTCTCTGCTTGTCCCTCCTGGGTCTCCTCCTGGTGGAAGCCATAGGTCATCCCATGGTTCTCGCGGCTCTGGAGAGGCCGGTCGACATGGCGGCCCTGTTCCTTCTCGTCTGGAGTAGTGTCTGAATTGCTGACAGTTCCTGGTGACAGTTCTGTTATGATCCTCGGCTGTCACCATAGTGCCTTTCACTGCGGTTACTCTCATGGGGCTTGGAGCAAACCGCGGATCTGTCTTTCTGGGCGTTGGTTGTTGGACGAGTACTTCGTCTCCAAGGTGGAAGTCTTGCATCACTGCGTGACGGCGGGCGTCTGTCTCTCGTCTCGCTCTCTCCTTGACCTCTGCATCCCTTCGGAGCACATCCATGTCAAGCGGCTCCTCGTCAGATGGGTTGTACGGTATGCGGGTTCGTACTTTGTAGCGAAATATGAGTTCAGCAGGTGTCTTATTGGTGGCTTCGTGAGGGGTGTTTCTGTAGTCTCGTAGGAGTCGGCACAGCGCCTGGTGTGGGTCGACCGCTTCCACTCTTGCTCTCTGTCTCGTTTTTTTGATTGATGCCATGAATCGTTCAGCCATTCCATTTGCTTGAGGGTGGCGAGGAGTTATTTTTGTATGTCCAAATCCTAGGTGCTCTGCCAGTGTTCTGAATTCATGGCCACTGAATGGGGGCCCGTTGTCAGATTTGACTATCTTGGGGATCCCCCACTCGCTGAATACTTCTTCTATCACCGCCGCTACTTGGGGGAATGCGGTAGTGTTGACCGTTTTGACTATCGGGAAGCGTGAGTGTTCGTCTATTATGAGCAAGAGGTAGTCCCCTTCGTCCGTGGGTCCGTAGAAGTCCATGGCTACCCGTTCCCATGGCCGTTCGGGTATCTGTGTGTGTTGAAGCGGGGGTGGATGTTCTGCGGGGGCTGTGCACTGACAGGCGTGGCAGTGTTTTACCCATTCGTCTACTGCCGCGTCCAGGAACGGGAACCAGACATGGCGTCTCAGCTGTCTCTTAGTGTTTTCTGCTCCTCTATGGCCCTCATGGGCTGTGCTTACCACTTCGTTCCTGAGCGTGGCGGGGATGACTATTTTGCACCCTCTGAGGAGGATGTCGTTGTCCTTGACGGCCAATTCGCTGTGTACCCTGGCCAGTCTTTCAATTTCTTGTTTGCACGCTCCTGGGTGTGCCAACGTCGCTCTATGATGGTCTCTCCATTTGCTGGACAATGTGAGGCTGATTGCAAGTGCCATGGTGGGGTCAGCAGCGGATGCAGCAGCCACTCTCTCCAAGGACAGCGCCGGTGGTAGTGAGTTTGACGCTATGTACTGTACATAGGCAATGTCTCCCTCTCGGGTCAGTGGGGCCCCCACTGGGTGACGTGACAGGTAGTCAGCGGGGTTAAGGTCACCCCCGGGGCGATGCACGATGTCGTAGTCGTATTCCTGTAAGCGGATTCCCCACCGCTCAATTCTCGGAGGCATCTTGGTGTGTGGGTTGCCAAACAATGAGAGCAAAGCTTGGTGGTCGGTTATTAGGGTAAACTTCTTCCCAATGATGAAGTTGTGGAAATGTTCACACGCCCAGACAGCCGCTAAGCTCTCTTTTTCTGCCTGGGAGTAAGCTAGTTCTGGGGTGGAGAGGGCCCTGCTTGCGTATGCGACAACGTGCCTCGGGTGGACATCCGCCCCGCTGGTTTGGGCTAAGATGGCTCCAAGGCCCACCGGGCTCGCATCCACCACTATTTCAGTGTGCCAGGCGGGATTGAAGTATGCCAGGCGGTGTGCTTCCATCAAAGCACGCTTGATGTCGGAGAAAGCCTGGAGGCATGCGGGGGTCCACTCAAATTGCGTGTCCTTCTGGAGGAGTTTCCTTAGGGGGTCGGTGAGGGACGCGTAGTGCGGTATGTATCGCGCACAGTAGCCAGCCATGCCAAGGAATGAACGGACGTCAGCAACTTGTCGCGGTTCTTCCAGGTTGGTGATGGTGTCAACCTTATCCGGATCCGGCAGCATTCCCTCGCTGGAGAAAATGTGTCCGAAAAATTTCAGCTTGGTCTTGCTGAAACGGCATTTTGCAATGTTGAGGGTGAGGCCCGCATCTTGGAGTGCTGCACATGTAGCGATCAGAGCCTTGTCGTGAGTCTCCTGTGATGATCCGAAAACGAGGATGTCGTCACTGTAGTTCAGTGTACCTTTGATGGGTCTGATCACCTGTCGGATTGCCTCTTGAAATATTTCTGCGGCTGATGAGATGCCGAAATTCAGGCGTCTATATCTGTATAGGCCGTCATGGGTCGCGAATGTCGTGATGGGTCTGGATTCCGGGTGTAGCTCGAGCTGATGGTATCCTTGGTTGAGGTCGAGTTTGGAGAACATCTGGGCGTTGTTCAGTTGCACGATCATGTCCTCGATGCAAGGGCCCGGGTGCCTCTCGCGCTGAATGGCCGTATTTGCCACCCTCATGTCCACGCACAAACGGATCTTTCCTCCCTCCTTTGGTACTATCACGAGCGGGGAAACCCATGGTGTCGGACCTGTGGCTGGTTCAATAATACCATCAGATAATAGTTGTTGGAGTGCGTCTGATACTGCCGTTTGCAGGTGGAAACCTACTCTCCGGGGGTGTTGCGGTACCGGCCTCACCGACGTGTCGATGTGTAGTCGGATGGGAGGGGCCTTGAGTTTGCCCAGCCCCCTGCAGAGGTCGGGGAAGTCTCTAGTGATGTCGGCTTGCGTCAACAGGTTCCGTATTTGATGGCAAGCGACGGTGCTGACGGCATCTCTTGTGTGCATATTCTCAGAGGTTGCCGTGATGGAGTCTCCTGCCTTCACATGTATTTCAATTAGGCCCAGACGGGACGCTGTGTGATAACTGAGCAGGCATCGGCTTCTGGCAAGTGATCGGATGATGTGTATTGTGGTGACTACTTTCCGGCCATTCAGGAGGAGGCATTGTGTGAAGCATCCTACTGTCGGTAGGGGGGTGGTGGCGCCCCACTGAAATATTCTTGAGCGGGACAGTTGGAGTTCAGGTGGGTTCGGTAGCATGGCATAGTCCTGTTCGCCCATGATGTTAACAGTGGCGCCCGAGTCAATCATGAACTGAAACTGTCTATTTCCCATTTTGATGGGGATTTTCGGAGCTTCACTGGCTTCTTCGGTGTCGAGAATGAGATTAACAAACTCATCATGGTCATATGAGTCATACGGTATGTCATATGCAGCTCCCTGCATCTCCTGGTAGAACGTTTCAGGCCCATATTCTTCAGGTGGGTGGTCATATTCATCGGTGACGTATCTGGTCCAATCCGTCTGCTCAGGCTGTGGTAGGTATCCCGGCATGTGGTATTCGTCAATGGCTCTGACGTATCGTCTTAGTCCTTGGCTCTGTTGGTAGGATCGGGGTTGAAAATGTCTAGGAGGTGGCGGACGGACGAGAGTCCTCGCTGGCGTTTGGGGTCTGACGGGAGGAAATGGTATGCCTTCCCTGCACACTGAGTGGAAATGCCCCTCTCTTCCGCAGTTTGTGCATCGTTGCGACAGAGCGGGACAAGATCCCGCGTGCGGAAAAGACATTCCGCAGCGATAGCATTGTCTCTGAAATCGGGGTGTTTGGAAGTTTTGGGTTCTATGTGGCTGAGGCACCCTGTCGCCTGGACGAGATGGTTGTATGGTTGCGATGAGTTCTGCAGCGTCATGTTTGGGGTTGCTTGGGCTGGCCATGGATGTGGCCTGGGCATCGACCCTCTCATGTATGCGAGCGAGCTCACTCACTTCCTGGATGGAGAGGGGCTTCTTTAAGAGCTGTTTCTTGAGGGCAGGGGACAAACAGCCTTCAATTACTCTTAACCTTATGGCTTCTTCCAGAGAAAATGCGTCGAATTGACAATTTGCACCTTTTACTCTCAGACGGGTTATGAATTCGTCGACTGTTTCCTGTGGCATTTGGGTGCACTTGTTGAAAAGGTAACGTTCATAGTCGCGATTGACTTCGATGATGAGGAGTTTGTCGAGGGCCTTTATTAGATCCTTGAAAGTGTTCTGTTCAGCTGCAGGAATAGTTTTGACCACAGTCTTTATTTCGCCCCCCACCAGATTAAGGAAGATGTCTCTGATGTTGGGGGAATTTCCATCCCCAGATCCCCTGACGTAGTGCTGGAAATCTTCCATCCAGTCAGTCCATCTGGGACCTTTCGTTGCTTGTGGGGTCATGGTGAAAGGGGGCGGTAATCGCAGTTGAATCGGCTGCACCACGTGAGCCGGCGTAGGTGACCCCGGGTTGGACCCTGACGGGGAGGCTGGCGCGCTCATGGTGCCGGACGCAATGTGTACCTGAATTCCTTGTGTGGGTAGGCCAAGCTCACCAGCTTCCGACGTGTTGGGGTGTCGCAGGAGATGTTCACCCACGTGTGGGGTGCTGCTGTGCCAGGGGCGAGTGCTGGGCCCGCAGGGTCCTTTGTTCCTTCAATGACTTTCCAGGGGTGTGGAGTGGAAATATGTCCAGATGTGGGAGGAGGAGGACTTGGGAGCCTTCAGGGCGTGATGCTGGAGGTACTGCGAGGAGGAAGAGTGGGACACCAGGATGAGAGCGGAGGAGGAGGAGGCCCGGGGCCTTCAGAGCGCATAAAATTGGCGGGCTGCCAATGTGGGCGTGGAGCGTGCGCTCGAGGAGGCCTGGGGCAGTCAGGGCGCGAAAATTTGGCAGACAGCCAAAACGGACGTGCGCGCTCACAGCGCGATGAAATTGGCGGAGATCAGGAGGAGCGGCAGGCCGCCGCGGAGGACTCACGAAGAGCCAAAGGAGGAACGGCGGATTGCCGTGAAGGACTCCGTGTGCGCTTATGGAGACAACCTCGTCGCCAGTGTTAATAAGGACGCGCACACACGGAGGTTCTCTCGTAACTCCTTTATTCCCCAAACTCCAACCCGAACTGGCGCCACAGCGCGCCTTTCCCATAATCCCCTATTCCCCTACCGCCGTACTCTAGCTCCGCCCCCACAACGGTGGGGGCCTGCGCTCCTTAACCCCTACGTGTTCGGCAACAAGTACCCTTTGGGAACACCGCACACAATTAAGACTACAAATGCAAGTAGAAATTCACCTTTGGTACAAGCCTGTACTACACAGTAAAGTGGTAGTGATGGTTGAGCAGCCAGACTTATCTCAAGAGTAAAGTGAGCAGTATTAACAGTTACACAAAGGACAGCAATTACTATGGTTCAAACAAACACTCACTCGAGGTTTCTGAGTAAAAGAATATACATTTATTTACACATCAGTTGTAAAACAATTCACTAAATAAAGCAGCAGAAAAACCACACTCTTAATATACTACACAACACCTGATGAAATTCTGGACACGTTAAACCCAAAATGAAGTGTGAGCAAAATGGCACTCCAGCAATTTAAAAGGGAGGGAAAGACAAGGTTATACCAAATTAAGCAGCACCAACAAGTAAGTAGGCAGGGCAATCTAGAAAAGGCTTGCTACAATGAGGATTCAAATCATTAGGCCTGGGCCAATGTTAATGATTCCGAGTCTTTGCAGAGGATCACACAGTTCAGAGTAGTTTGCGGTTAAGTCTTTGCCAAGAGTTCGAAACGAAGTTGGTCGGAAGAAAAGATATTTAAAAGAGTAGAGCAGGACAAGCCCTCGGATTGGCGAAAGATTTCAAACACTTTCACTGCAGTCCGACGGAACGGCCAACCAGGTTAGAACAGTACCTTAAATGAAGAAGAAGGCTGCAGCCGAGGCAGAAGTTCCTGGCAGGTCCTGCAGGCTCATGGTCCCTGAAGCGACTGTCAGACTGACATAAAGTAGGAAGACTGGAGAGTCCTGCACTTCCCAGGGAAGTAACCAGCAGCAGAGCAAAGCAACAAATAAAAGGTGCGCTCCTTAAAACAAAAGCAGGGTCCGGTCCTCCTGGCTATCCAGTTCACTGTAGCTGTGCACAGCAAATTCGAACAGAAGATGGAGGCCTGGCTTGCAGTTTGGTGAACTCGTTGGTCCTACCAGCTCAAGGGGAGAAGATTCCTTGCAGATCTTCCCTGTCTTCGAAGTTTGGAGATTCGGACCCGCAGCAGGGCTTCACCGGGAGGTTCGGTCGTGGTAGAGGTCCTCTTCTGTCAGCTTTTTTTTGGATCTCTTGATCCAGTGGGACTCTGCCTTCTCAGTCCGAGAAACCTGCTTTTTAAGCTGTTTTCCCCCATTCATGCAGCCTGGCTGTCAATCACACAGCAGGCCAAACATATAGACTGCGATATGGGTCTCCAAAGAGACCCTGTGCAGGGAGTCTCAAACCTCTCCCTCACATCCTGTCCCCCTCAGACTTTACGGCGCCTAAGGAGGGCTTCTGTGCAGAAGCCCGCCAAAGGACAGCAAACAGAGAAACCAAACCTGGTTTGGCACACAGAGTAAAACATGAGAAAGACCTTTACAAAAAAGAAATGGTGAATAAACCCAGCCGGAACCAAATAAAAGTAAATGGGGTCCAGTGGATTTAAGTTTGAGGCTACTAACTTAGCCTAATACAGTACCAAGGCTATTTAAATAAACCGCGGTAGGAAAAATATGGTAGATACCACTGGGGGAACGAAACAATGTTCTATGAGAGGCATACAAAAAGGGATAACTATTTACCCATTCCAGAACTCTATTTAAAAAAGACTAATAAAGTCAATGGCAACTTTACATGTTCTGGGAGACAGTAGTCAGTCTCAGAAAACAGAGTTTGAAGTGGGAAGTATGAAAAAGACAACCCTGTGTCACTGCACTCAGGGTGCTGTGTAACTAACAGTAAAACATGATGCCTGTGGAGTAGGTGAAGCTCCACATTCTATGAACACAAAAATGTTAAACATACACAGCAAAACACATGTAATAGCGGGAGAAAGGCTCACACTCTTACCAGGTGAAAAAAATAAATCCTCGAAATCCAGCAAAGCTGCTGAGGGACTCAGTAGGTAAGGGCAATTAGCCATTCTGGAGAATTCTCCCTAACACCCCCCCCCCCAGACTAAGGGACAGGAGGATTTAATATACTCCTGGATGAATCTCTTCACTCTAGACGGTTATAACCATCCTAGAGAGACCATCAGCATTTTGGTGGTGACATCCTGACCTGTGCTCAATGGTGAAATCAAACCCTTTCAGGCAGATTGACCATCTTAGAAGTTTTAGGTTCTCCCCTTTCATTTGCATTAACCATCTCAAGGGTTGGTGGTCTTTCTGAATCACAAAAGTAGATCCATACAAGTATGGTCTAAACTTCTTCAGAGACCACACAATAGCAAAACACTCATGCCCATCTTGTGTCATGATGCCTTCTTCCGGGAATCCAGTTCAGGGCCAGCGTCCCGGAAAGCAGACATCATGTCCCCAGGGAGGGACCCAGCAACCTCTTATAGGGGCTCTTTGGACATTGTCCTGGCGCCTTTGGCGCCAGGCTCATAGAAGGCATCAGTCTTGGCACCATAGGCGCCAGGCTCATTATGGGAGTGCTTGGATGGATTTACCTGATGCAGACCATGCTGCCGGATCCAGACCTCCTTGAGGTCTGAAAGGGACAATTTTACCTATGGGACTATTTTACCACTCGGGCATGGCTGAGGAAGAATACTTACCTGGAACTACTTTGGGGGCTATTTAAACCACGCCCAGACAGCAGCTCACGCTTCGCGTTGTTCTGCATCTAGCAGCTGGACGCTCACCATGTCTGCTCCTGCATCCTGGCTCCAGCCATGCCCACCTGCAACCTGGAACACCTGAAAAGGAAGGAAAGGAGAGAAAGGGGAATAATTGAACTTTACCTACCTCCATCCGGAGTCCAGAACCATCACTCCGGCGATCCTGAGAAAAGACATTATTTTTAGAAGAGCATCGCATCGCTTGCTGCAGCGCCGCGTTCCACTCACCTTCACGAGGCTCCCTCGGGCTCTTCAGCCACCATTGGCACCATCCGTCGCCTTTCAGCGCCTAAGGAGAAAAAGAGACAAAACAAAGGTGACCGAAGGAACAGATTGAGGAAAGCCTGATTCTTCCACCTTAAGACTTACCTGATTTTTGTTGGGACAATCTTTCCACACCTCGGGTCGGCGCTGCTTCTTTGGCACTGCCGTACCCCGGCCCCTAAGGGGAAAAAGAGACAAAACAAAGGTGAGCGAAGGAACAGATCGAGGAAGGCCTGATTCTTCCACCTTAAGACTTACCTGATTATTGTTTGGACAATCTTTCCTCACCTCGGGTCGGCACCACTTCTTTGGCACTTCCGTACCCCGGCCCCTAAGGGGAAAAAGACACACGCATTAGTGGGTGAAAGCAAGATCACTAAGGGAACCATCCATCAAAAAGACTCACCAGAGTTACCTTCGACGAATCCATTCCTCTACGCGGATTCTTCATCCTACATCTGAAATAGAGAAAAGGACAACGGACAATTAAGGCTTGAACTTTTGCAACTGAATACTTACGGCCTCATATCGGAAAAGTCAAGTGGAGTTGAATACTCACCAAACCCGAGATCCAGTGAAGTAACTGGAAATCAACGCGCCCCTGCATCGGAAGCAGGATGGAGAGCTCGTCCTTTCAGACTCTAAGGTGAGACTCTACGGGGAATCGCGGAGGGGGTTCGAGGAGTGTGAGAGGGGGAAGGGGGGGAATCCGACATATTATCCAGCAGACAGTTAATCCCCTTTTCCATCTACAGAAGGATTCTTCTACGGGCCAAACAGGCGAGGTTTGGGGGTCCGGTCCAGTCCGTCTTCCGAGTCCTGCGCATCACCTTAGAAGAGGTCATAGCAGTCCAGAACAGATCGGCGCCTCCGTGGGAATCAGGTGAGTGTTACAGAACGCAAAGTCTACCTACAATTTCCCACCCGGGCGCTTTGGAGACTTCCGAGACAGACCAGCTGGCCCAGCTATTGGGGGAATTACGGGCTGAAGTTCATTCCGCTCGCCAGGAGACGAATGCCTTCAGGAGAGAGTTAATTGTATCTAAAGAACGAACTGATGATCTTGCCAGACAGCTATTACAAGGTCAGGCTGGTCAAACTCCTTTACCAGGTTCTGGGGGTAATTCCGCCCCAGTGGTTTCAAATAACCCCGTGCAAATTAATCTACCTGGAAATACGCCACTGACCCCACCGGAACGTTTTGCCGGGGACCCCAAAAGGTTCGCCGTATTCATGAATCAATGCCGATTGCACTTCCTCTGCAGACCTGGGGCCTTCCCTAACGACCAAACCAAGGTCGCTTTTGTACTATCATATCTCAGCGGCTGTACTGCGGATTGGTCAGTTCCACTGGTTACTCAAGATGGCCCAATTCTTCGGAACTTTCAAGCCTTCCAGACAAGCATGGAAAGACTTTTTGCGCAGCATTCTCAGGGACAGGCCCTGGACAACGAGCTTCTATCCCTACGACAGGGTAACCAGGACCTCTTAGCCTATATCGCGACCTTCAATAGGTTAATTGTGGAGACTGGATGGCCGGAGGATAAAAGAATCACGTTATTCCATCGAGGTCTACGTGGAGAACTTAAGGATGTCCTGGCCCAGGTCATAAATCCACCCCAAGACTGCTCTGAATATATAGACTTGGTGGTCCAATTAGATCACAGGCTTCAAAACAGAAAGGCAGATCGGTCCAAGTTTGAGACCCGGGTTTTGGTCAAAACCCATGTTAACCCCAAGGGTGCCGATGTTACTGAACCTATGCAAATTGGAGGGGTTAAAGGACCTTTAACTCAAAAAGAGTGTGAACGAAGACGGCAAAGGCAATTATGCCTTTATTGTGGGGCTTCTGGACACTTTTTACGAGATTGCCCTATAAAACCGTCTAAGAAGGCGGTAGGAGTCACTGATAAGAACCTGATGGAATCTTAGTCGGGAAACAGCCACGCCCGACAAGCCTAGGGGTCCGCTTGCCGAGCTTAAAAACTAACTCTCTGACCTCGCATTTCATCATGCCAACGGTCCTCGTAAATCCGAAGCAGCCTGGGCGGTTACATGCCATTAAGGCATACATCGATAGTGGGGCTATAGGAAACTATGTGGATCGTGAATTGGCTTCCAGGATCAACCTCCCTCTTTGCCCTAAAACCAGTAAGGATGTCGTCACCACAGTGGATGGAACCGAAATCGCCTCTGGGCCGATAACACACTCCACTACTGAAGTGACATTGTTGGGTCAAGACGGACATCGGGAGGCAATTGTGTTTGATGTAATCAAGGCTCCGCAATTTCAAATTCTAGGAATCCCTTGGTTGGAAACACATAATCCTCGAATTGACTGGCGAGCAAAGAGGATAACCTTTCCAGATTGTGCACAAACCTGTTATCCAAGAAATCCAAATATTGGCCTAGCTACAGTAACCCCTGTCATTTTGCAAATACCGCCAGAATACCAAGAATTTCAAGACGTCTTCCAAAAGGAACAGGCCAACACTCTACCGCCTCACAGGTCGTACGATTGCCAGATCGATCTATTGCCCGGTGCACAACCCCCTTGCAGCAGGATCTATGCCCTTACTGAACCCGAGAATCTTCATTTACGACAATATCTAGATCAGTACCTAGCCAATGGTTTTATTTGCCCGTCTAAGTCTCCTGCATGCTCGGCTTTATTCTTCGTGCCTAAAAAAGAAGGCGACCTCAGAACTTGTATTGACTACCGTGCATTGAACCAGATAACTGTTAAAAACCGATACCCTTTGCCTCTGATCCCTGAACTCCTTGACCAGGTGAAGGATGCCTGCATATAAACCAAGTTAGATCTCCGGGGGGCCTACCATCTGGTGCGAATAAAGGAAGGCGATGAATTGAAAACTGCCTTCCGCACCAAATATGGACTTTTCGAGTACCAGGTGATGCCTTTCGGATTGTGCAATGCACCGGCTGCTTTCCAATCCTTCATGAACGATGTCTTTCGGGAACTCATCGACGTTTGTGTTGTCGTATATATTGATGACATTCTTGTGTACTCCTCTTTGGAATCTGATCATAGAAAACATGTCAGGGCAGTTCTCGAGAAATTGCGCCAACACAAACTATTTGCTAAACTTGAAAAATGTGTTTTCCATGTCACGGAAGTCGTGTTTCTTGGTTTCATCCTGACACCTAAAGGAGTCCGCATGGACTCACGAAAAGTGGTTGCTATCCTCAAATGGCCATCGCCTAGCTCCGTGAAAGGTGTTCAAAGCATGCTTGGCTTAGCCAATTTTTATTGCAGGTTTATAACGGAATTTTATCGTCTTGTTCAAACCATTACTGCGCTCTTAAGGAAAAATAAAGGTTTCGAATGGTCTGAAGAAGCCGAGCAGGCCTTTCAGGAACTAAAAGCTAAATTTACCTCCGCACCTGTATTGAAGCACCCGCGCCCAGATCTCCCTTATGTCATCGAAACTGACACATCCAGCCTAGCCATGGGAGCTGTCCTGTCTCAAAGAGATCCCGAAACTAACCAACTGCATCCCGTTGCATTTTGGTCCAGAAAATTCTCGGCCCCCGACGTTAACTACACAATCACTGACAAAGAACTGTTAGCCATTAAATCCGCCTTTAAAGCCTGGCGGCATTATCTACTTGGCGCTAGACATACCATCACGGTGATCGCCGACCACCGGAACTTACAGTATTTAAAGACCGCCGAGGCTCAGTCATCTCGACAGCTCCGTTGGGCTTTGTTTTTTGCGGAATTCGATTTTGTAATCACCTACCGTCCTGGCTGTAAGAATGGCAAAGCGGACGCTCTATCCCGAATAGGAATGGGAGAAACTGATACTAACTCAGAACCTGTACCGATAATTCCCGAACAGAGAATTTTGGGCAAGACTTGTTTACAAACGCTTGAAGACATTCAAGCTAGAGTTAAACAACTCCTGGACCCTACAGACTTACAGGATTGGGTACAAAAGGGATCTGACTTTACTATAAAGAATGATTTACCTTATTTCCAAGGGCGCTTATTTCTGCCACACAAGGAATTGCAAGAGCTCGTTATTTCTCGTTATCATGATACACTAATAGAGGGGCACCCGGTATTGCCAAGACGGAAGAAAAGGTGAAACGACAATTCTGGTGGCCTTCTTGGCGAAAAGATGTTAAATCATTTGTGATGTCCTGTGGTGTTTGTGCCCAAAATAAAGGCCAAAAGAAAAGACCAGCCAGTCTCCTTCAACCTTTAGACATTCCGCCAGCACCTTGGAACACCCTGTCATTGGATTTTATTACGGACTTACCTCCTTGTTCAGGATATAACACTATTCTTGCTATTGTGGATTTATTTTCCAAAATGGCCCACTTCATTCCATTGAAAGGTTTACCTTCAGCTTCAGTTCTAGCCAAAGAATTCCTTGAAAATATTGTTCGTTTACATGGATTCCCATCTGTACTAATCTCAGACCGGGGAAGCCAATTAATTTCCCACTTTTGGCGTAGATTTTGTCAATTGGCACAAATCGATGTAAGATTATCGACTAGTCACCACCCTCAAACCGATGGTCAAACAGAGAGGACGAATCAGACCCTTGAGCAATATTTACGGTGTATGTTGCAGCAATCTGAAAGTAACTGGAAAGACATTCTTTGGATAGCCGAATATGCATATAATAATTTGGTACACTCTGGAACTGGGCAAAGTCCTTTTTATATTTTATATGGGCATCACCCTCGAACCTCAGACCTCGACTCGCCTCAAGGCCTCGGAATGCCCGCAGTGGACCATCTGCATTATACAATTACCCAAGCCTTCAAAGAAGCAACTACACATTTACAACAAGCCAAGAGAAAATACAAGAAGAATGCTGACCTGCATCGGAGTGAAGCACCTCAGTACCAGATTGGGGACCAAGTATGGCTGGCTACCAGGCACTTATCGCTCAAAAGGACCTCGAACTTTTAATCCAAAATATCTGGGGCCTTACTCCATTACGGCCATAATCAATCCAGCGGCCGTTAAACTTGATTTACCAGCTAACATGCGAATTCACCCTGTTTTTCATGTGCCACTTTTGAAACCAGTGCAACCTGGAACCAGACTAATCAAGCGTCCAGAACCCATTCAAATAGATGGAGAACCTGAATTCGAGGTGAAGAACATTTTAGATTCAAAGATGTTAAGGTCAAAACTTTTCTATCTAATCGATTGGAAGGGATACGGGCCTCAGGAGAGGTCGTGGGAACCCAGTGACCATGTACATGCACCTCGATTAATTAAGAAATTCCACCGGATCTTCCCAAACAAACCAAAACCCCCGGAGGGAACAATCTTGGGAGGGGCCTTGGGGGAGAGTGCTGTCATGATGCCTACTCCCGGGAATCCAGTTCAGGGCCAGCATCCCCGAAAGCAGACATCATGTCCCCAGGGAGGGACCCAGCAACCCCTTATAGGGGCTCTTTGGACATTGTCCTGGCGCCTTTGGCGCCAGGCTCATAGAAGGCATCAGTCCTGGCACCATAGGCGCCAGGCTCATGATGGGAGGGCTTGGATGGACTTACCTGATGCAGACCATGCTGCCGGATCCAGACCTCCTTGAGGTCTGAAAGGGACTATTTTACCTATGGGACTATTTTACCACTCGGGCGTGGCTGAGGAAGAATACTTACCTGGAACTACTTTGGGGGCTATTTAAACCAGGCCCAGACAGCAGTTCACGCTTCGCGTTGTTCTGCATCTAGCAGCTGGACACTCACCGTGTCTGCTCCTGCATCCTGGCTCCAGCCACGCCCGCCAGCAACCTGGAACACCTGAAAAGGAAGGAAAGGAGAGAAAGGTGAATAATTGAACTTTACCTACCTCCATCCGGAGTCCGGAACCATCACTCCGACGATCCTGAGAAAAGACATTATTTTTAGAAGCGCATCGCATCACTCGCTGCAGCGCCGCATTCCACTCACCTTCACGAGGCGCCATCGGGCTCTTCAGCCACCATTGGCACCATCCGTCGCCTTTCAGCGCCTAAGTCGAAAAAGAGACAAAACAAAGGTGAGCGAAGGAGCAGATTGAGGAAGGCCTGATTCTTCCACCTTAAGACTTACCTGATTTTTGTTGGGACAATCTTTCCACACCTCGGGTTGGTGCCGCTTCTTTGGCACTGCCGTACCCCGGCCCCTAAGGGGAAAAAGAGACAAAACAAAGGTGAGCGAAGGAACAGATCGAGGAAGGCCTAATTCTTCCACCTTAAGACTTACCTGATTATTGTTGGGACAATCTTTCCTCACCTCGGGTCGGCGCTGCTTCTTTGGCACTTTCGTACCCCGGCCCCTAAGGGGAAAAAGACACACGCATTAGTGGGTGAAAGCAAGATCACTAAGGGAACCATCCATCAAAAAGACTCACCAGAGTTACCTTCGGCAAATCCATTCCTCTACGCGGATTCTTCATCCTACATCTGAAATAGAGAAAAGGACAACGGACAATTAAGGCTTGAACTTTTGCAACTGAATACTTACGGCCTCATATCGGAAAAGTCAAGCAGAGTTGAATACTCACCAAACCCGAGATCCAGTGAAGTAACTGGAAATCAACGCGCCCCTGCATCGGAAGCAGGATGGAGAGCTTGTCCTTTCAGACTCTAAGGCGAGACTCTACGGGGAATCGCGGAGGGGGTTCGAGGAGTGTGAGAGGGTGTTAGGCAGAAACCTGTGCAGTTCCCTCTGGGACCACTGCAAAAGATTTAAGACTACAGGTGTTTGGCAGTGAACCCACTTGGTAGCAGTCTGTACCACCCAGATGTATCTGGTAGCTGTGGCTGAGCAGTCAGACTTCCCTCAAGAAGAGTTAGGCAGTATGTAGAGCATACATAATAGGTACAGAGGCACAGTAGTACAAGCAAACACTGACCAGAGCTAGGTGTAAAAGTATATAATTATTTATTTAAAAGACACACTCATAAATTACACTAGCACAGAAAAGGTAAGTAAGTCAAAACACAATCACTATTACTTATATGTACATCCCTAGTTATTTGTTGGACAAGTCTAAGTTAACACCACTTATTTCCAAACAGAGGTGAGCGCTTGACGTTAGATGGCACTCCAACAAGTTAGTTAAAAAGGGAGGGAAATGGCAGAAGTAATGAAAACCGCAAGGTAAAACACTTTTCAGAGATTCACAGTAAGTTTAGAAAGGCAGACTATTGCGGAGCAAGGAAGTTCGGTTGCCAGGCCCTCTCTAGGGAAAGCCAGGCGAAAAGATGCCCAAGATCACACAATGTCACAAGTCTTTACAGGTGAGTTTAAAAGGTTTTACCAAGTTTAGAAAAGTTTAGTAAGGGTGTCCCAGGCTTACCCAGGTTCGAGAACCGAGGGCTAAATCTACCCCGTACAATCGGTGGCAAGGGAAACCAAGCAGAACACGGTACCTTTAAAATGGAAAGGATCCTCCAGCGGTGGCAGTTGTTCCTGGTAGTGGGTGCAAGTCGCGGCGTCGTCCAGAGGAAGAGAAGATCTCGACGTGGAGGAAAGCTGAAGGTCATTGCACTACCAGGGAAGAAACCAGCCGTGGATTTTTCCGGTTAAAAGGATGTTACCCCTCTTTCGCGGTTGAGGTAAAAAGTGGTATCCCGGTTGCCGGGGTGCTTGGCACAGGCAAGGCAGCCACAAGATGCTTCAAGGAGGCGAAAAGAAGGCAGAAACTGGTTGTCCCCACCAGTCAAAGGAAGGAGACTCTCCCGGCTGGAGATCTCCTCTGCCGTTGGGAAAAGTGGTGAGACGGTTCCGCAGGGCTCCACCGGTGGTGTCGTCTTGGCAGGTCGGCTCGGCTTCTCCCTCTTCGGCTTCTTAGGTCCTGTGGCGACTTCTGAAGAACCAGTCCCAAAAACCCTGCTTTTATGCAACAAACCCCCATTCATACAGCCTAGCTGTCACTCAAACATGCTAAGTGGTGAGCGGGGCGGCTAACCACTTGGGCCAATCACACCAGAGTGCGACATGAGTTGGCAAGGCAACTCAGTCCAGGGTGCCTAAACCCCCTCCCACACTCCCTGTGGTACCCAGACAGAATGGCACCACTTTGGAGGGCTTCTGTGCAGAAGTCCACCAAAAGTGGAACAAAGGCTCGACTCGGGTTCAGGGTTACTGAAGTGAACCTAGACGCCATTTTGGCGGCGAGTTCTGGCAAAAAATCCCAACCGGTGGAATATTTCCGTGGTATCCACTGCCACCAGCCAGAAACTCGGCGAGGGGGGACGGGACAGTACCCCCTCGACAACAGAACCAGGGGCAATCTAATTGCCCCTACCAGTACTTCCACAGTATGATGGTTTGTACTGGTTAAGTTCCTAAGTTAAGACTAGTAAAGTCAATGGTGACTTTACAGACCCAGGGAGACAGTAGTCAGTCCCCGGGTGTGGAGTCTATGTTTGGGGGTCACTATGACACCCCTGTGTTACTGCACTGAGGGTGCTGTGTAACACACATTCAAAAAACAATGATAGCCTATGGGGTAAAAAATTCCCCATAGCCCATAAGCACATAGCAAGTCACAGAAACACTCTCAAGTCATGTCCAAGAGTGAGGGTAAAAGAGTCTCACTCTTGGCAGGAGAAAAAATAAACCCCAAAAATCCAGCAAAGCTGATGGGGGACTCACTAGGTTAGGAAATTCAGCCTAAACAGAGAATTCTCCCTAACACTCGCCCCCCCAGACTAAGGGACAGGAGGATTTAATCCACTCCTGGATGAACTTCATACCTCTAGTCGATGACATACATCCTAGAGAGTCCATCAGCATTTTGATGGTGACACCCTGACCTGTGCTCAATGGTGAAATCAAACCCTTGGAGGCGGATTGACCATCTCAATAGTTTTGGATTTTCCCCTTTCATTTGCATTAACCATCTCAAGGGTTGGTGGTCAGTCTGAATGACAAAAGTAGAACCATACAAGTATGGCCTAAACTTCTTCAGTGCCCACACAATAGCAAAGCATTCTCTTTCTATTGTTGCCCACCTTGTTTCAGGATCCTTCAGTTTTCTACTGATGCAGCAAAAGGGGTGTTCCCTACCGTTCTCATCCAGTTGGCTAAGAACTGCACCTATACCTACATTGGAAGCATCAGTTTGTACAATGAAAGTTTGGTGGTAGTCAGGAGCTCGGAGTACTGGAGCTTGGCAAAGAGCTTTCTTCAGGTTTTCAAAGGCCTGATTGCATTCCTCATTCCATTTGACCTTCTTAGGGAATTTTGGAGACGAGATCACATTCAGAGGAGAAGCTATAGTCCCATAGTTCTCAATGAAATTAATGTAATACCCAGTGAGGCCTAAGAAGGCTCTCACCTGGGTCTGAGTAGTAGGTGTTGTCCAATTTTGCACAGCTTCAATCTTGCTGAGCAAAGGCCTTATCTCTCCACCTCCTACCTCATGTCCAAGGTAGACCACTTTACTCTGTCCAATTTGGCATTTGCTTGCCTTTATGGTCAGATTGGCCTGCTCAAGAACCTGCAAAACATGTCCTAAGTGGGTCACATGTTCCTCCCAGGAGTGGTTGAAGACTGCAATGTCATCCAAGTATGCCATGCAGAAGTCCTCCATCCCAGCTAGAACTTGGTTCACCATCCTTTGGAATGTTGCAGATGCATTTTTTAGTCCAAAAGGCATAACCTTGAATTGGTATAGGCCAACTGGGGTAGAAAATGCAGTTTTCTCCTTGGCATGATCTGTCAGGGCTATTTGCCAATAGCCTGACGTAAGGTCCAGTGTGCTGAGGTACTTGGCTGCACCAAGTTTATCCACCAACTCATCTTCCTTGGCAAAGGGTGGGCATCAGTCTTGGTGACTGCATTAAGAGCTCTATAGTCCACACAGAATCTCAACTCTTTGGATCCTGCCTTTGGTACTAACACCACTGGGCTAGACCATGGACTAGCAGAGGGCTCTATTACCCCGAGATCAAGCATCTTCTTGACATCACCTTTGATGTGGGTTCTGACATGTTCTGGCATTCTGTATCCTCTGCTTTTAACTGGCAGACAGTCACCAGTGAGTATATCATGCTGTCCCCACGGGGTCAAGCCTGGTGAAAGTGAGAACAGAGGGGCAAACTGATTTAACATAGCTTTGAACTCCTCCTGTTGCTCAGGTGTCAGATTAGAAGAGAGATTAACTCCTTCAACCTTTTCGTCCAAAGGTAAGCCTCCCAGGAGGTCAGGTAGAGCTTCACTCTCCTCCTCCTCTTCTGATGAAGCTAGAAGCAATGCTCCTACTTCTGGTCTAGAGACATAGGCTTTGAGGCGGTTGGTGTGGAAGACTCTGGGAGCTTCCCTGGGTTTGCCCAGATCCACCAGATAGTTGACCTCTCCAAGTTTTCCCACAACCTTGAAGGGTCCCATCCATTTGACTTGCAAGGCCCTCTGCCTTGTTGGAAGCATAACTAGAACTAGCTGGTCTTGAGTAAACTCAACCATGTTAGCCTTCTGATCATGCCAATGTTTGATCAGAGCTTGTCCAGCTTTCAAGTTGTCACTTGCTTCTGCCATCATGTGTGACATTCTCCTCCGGAGACGTATCACATAGTCAGTCACTCTGACTGGCTTGGGGGAAGGAGCACTCTCCAACCCCTCCTTAATCAGGGCCAAGGGGCCTCTGACGGAATGGCCACAGAGAAGTTCAAAGGGAGAATAACCTACTCCCTCCTGAGGGACTTCTCTATAAGCAAAGAGACGGCATGGCAGTAGAAGGTCCCACTTCTTTTTAAGGGGTTCTTCTAAAGCACCTATCATGCTTTTCATGGTTCTGTTAAACCTTTCTACCAACCCGTTTGTCTGATGGTGGTATGCGGTTGAGAGCTTGTAGGTAACTCCACAGGTTTTCCACATGGCTTTCATGTAGTGGGACATAAAATTTGACCCCCTGTCAGAGATCACCTCCTTAGGAAACCCAACCCTGGTAAAAATACCAAGGAGGGCCTTAGCTACGGCCGGACTGTAACAGTCCTCATAGGAATTGCCTCAGGGTACCTAGTAGCATGGTCTACTACAACAAGGATAAACCTGTTGCCTGAGGAGGTTGGAGGATGAAGGGGACCAACAATGTCAATCCCTACCCTCTCAAATGGGACTCCCACAACTGGGAGAGGCACTAAAGGTGCCACATTCTTGGAACCAACCTTACCAGAAGTCTGGCAGGTATGGCAGCTCCTGCAATATCTATCTACTTCAGCCCCCATCTTTGGCCAATAAAAGTAGAGAGAGAGCCTTTCCTTTCTCTTCTTGAAACTCAAGTGACCAGCCAAAGGAATCTCGTGGGCTAGTTGCAAGAACTGCTGTCTGTTCTCTTGGGGCACTACCAGGCATTGGTAGGCTCCAGGTTCAGATCCAGTTGGTTCACTGTAGAAGAGGCCATCTTCCCAGTGTAACCTATACTTCCCAGGCTCTTGCCCATCAGCAAGAGAAGCTGCCTGTTGGCGAAGGCCCTCCAGAGTAGAACATTCTCTTTGTCCCTTACGAAAAGCTGACCTGCTGGGTCCACCTTCTGCCAGTAAAGACTGCAGCTCAGGATGGTCAGCTGGGTCCAGGTCTCCAATAAGTTCTGGGCCTCCTACTAGCTCTTCTTCAGAGTCTAGTTCAACCAGACAGGGTTGTACCTCCCTCTCAGCCTCAGCTGGAGGTGGAGTTACAGGTGTAACTTTGGACAACCTCGGCGAAGTCCTTTTTGGAAGCACTGGAGTGCTTGCTGTAGGCTTTTTCCTAGGAGTCGTGGGTTGCCCCTTGGCTCCTGATCTGGTAGGCACTGCAGTAAGTTGCTCCAGTGGAAGAGGAGTGATTTCTGTCATCATCTCCTGAGATAAACCTCGCAGGGTTTTCTCTCTTGCAGGTTTTGTGAGCTCCCGTAACCTTTTACTAGGAGGTCTGGGGGTATGTGACACAACTCCAAGAGCTTTCAGGTCATTACCCAACAGAACCCTTCCTGGTACTTCACATTGTATACTGACAGGTATCTTCACAGCCATATCATTACACTGGATGAGAACTGGTAACTGGGGACACATCTGCACAGGCCCTCCAGCTAACTTGGTGAGGCATTTGGGTGCCTTAGCAACATCCTCTGCCTTGAAAAATGATTCATCCACCACAGTTATGCTGGCCCCAGTGTCCCTGATGGCAGGAGTCTCCTGACCATTCACGTGGACACTGTCCTTATAATACTCTTTAGTATTATCTGGGATAGAGTTATAGACATCTAAATTCTGTTGTTCCCACAACCCCAGAGAGACTAAAGAAACACTGGCTGAGACTCCAGTGGGTTCATCAGCCAGTAGTAGAAAGTTTCCACTTGCCATAGGGACTTCCTCCTCTGGAGCGAAGGCTAAGGAGACAAGCTGGATCCCTGAAGGTTTACCCTTACATCTGGGATCTCCTTTCACATGGTCAGTAGCCTTACAAACATAACAGGATCCAAAGGTCCTTTGGAATGGAGGCTTGTTCTGACCTCCTTCTGGTTTGGCACCAGAAGGTATACTACTCTGCTGTGGTTTCCCAGGTGGCTTACCCTTATGGTGTGGTTTGGGGCCCTCTTTGGAATTGGAATTATTAGAATTCTCTTTGGAGTCTTTCTTAGACTGTCTCCCCTCATCCTTCTTCTGAGTTACCCCAGAATCCTTGTGAGTAGCCCTGTTGGCAACCCACAAGTCAGCAGCCTTAGCTAGCTTTCTAGGATCTAATTCCTGTGAATCAGCCAAGTGCTGTCTGAGCTCAGGAGAGCAGGCATCATAAATTGACTCCATCATTACAAGATTTCTCATTCCTTCATAGGTTTTCACTTTGTAACCCTTAATCCATCCCTCTAAGTTTTTCAACCCTTCACACACCCAGGTAGCCCAAGGGGTACCATCATGCTTTTTGAGGCTTCTAAACCTCCTAAGATACTGGGAGGGGGTCTTCCCAAACCTAGCTATCAAAGCTAGTTTCACACATTCATACTCTTTCCTATCCTCCTCCCCCAACTCCATTTATGCATCAGTTGCAACAGGGGGGAGCCTAGAGAACAACCAGGTGAGTAACTCATTACCTGTGAGGTTCTGGAGCCCATGATTATACTCAAACATAGACAACCAATCCAACAAATCCAACTTAGGCTCATACATACCAATCAATTATTTAGGCATCCGGGGTCTTTTAGGACTGGAACTTCTAGAGGAGCCAGAGAGAGAAGCATTCTCAACAGACAATTTCTTCATTTCTAGCTCATACTTGAGCTCCATTTCTCTTAGCCTTAGTTCTTTGTCAGATTGAGTATTAAGTTTCTTGTACTCTAATTCCAGTTTCATTTTCTCTAGTTCATAGTATTGAGGACTAAATGTGGGACCTGGCAAAGGTCCAGTAGGTACAGCTGGTAAGGCAGAGAGAGGCCTAGAGGGAACATCTACAGCAGTTTCATCTTCCTCTTCTGGTTCTGACCCAAGATCATCAACACTTTGTTCAATATCAATATCATTGCGGTTCTCTACATTTGCTGGAGTGGTAGGTTCCTCTGAACCATCATCCAGACTTTGGTTTTCTAGCAACCTTTCTATTAGCTCTATTTTCTTGCCTTTAGTCATGAGATTCTTATGCTTACAGAGAACTCTTAAACAATCAGCAGTTTTTGTAGCAAGGGACTCTTGACTATAACTTTCCATAGCAGACATGTTAGAAACTGACTTTTTCTTTTTGTGCTTAAGCTTTGTGGTTAGTTGCACTAAAGTATCTCAAAAGTCCACTAAAGTGTATACTCAATACAAATCCCACCGCTGTACACCAGTGTTAGGCAGAAACCTGTGCAGTTCCCTCTGGGACCACTGCAAAAGATTTAAGACTACAGGTGTTTGGCAGTAAACCCACTTGGTAGCAGTCTGTACCACCCAGATGTATCTGGTAGCTGTGGCTGAGCAGTCAGACTTCCCTCAAGAAGAGTTAGGCAGTATGTAGAGCATACATAATAGGTACAGAGGCACAGTAGTACAAGCAAACACTGACCAGAGCTAGGTGTAAAAGTATATAATTATTTATTTAAAAGACACACTCATGAATTACACTAGCACAGAAAAGGTAAGTAAGTCAAAACACAGTCACTATTACCTATATGTACATCCCTAGTTATTTGTTGGACAAGTCTAAGTTAACACCACTTATTTCCAAACAGAGGTGAGCGCTTAACGTTAGATGGCACTCCAACAAGTTAGTTAAAAAGGGAGGGAAAAGGCAGAAGTAATGAAAACCGCAAGGTAAAACACTTTTCAGAGATTCACAGTAAGTTTAGAAAGGCAGTCTATTGCGGAGCAAGGAAGTTCGGTTGCCAGGCCCACTCTAGGGAAAGCCAGGCGAAAAGATGCCCAAGATCACACAATGTCACAAGTCTTTACAGGTGAGTAGAAAAGGTTTTACCAAGTTTAGAAAAGTTTAGTTAGGGTGTCCCAGGCTTACCCAGGTTCGAGAGCCGAGGGCTAAATCTACCCCGTACAATCGGTGGCAAGGGAAGCCGGGCAGAACACGGTACCTTTAAAATGGAAAGGATCCTCCAGCAGTGGCAGTTGTTCCTGGTAGTGGGTGCAAGTCGCGGCGTCGTCCAGAGGTAGAGAAGATCTCGACGTGGAGGAAAGCTGAAGGTCGTTGCACGACCAGGGAAGAAACCAGCCGTGGATTTTTACGGTTAAAAGGATGTTACCCCTCTTTCGTGGTTGAGGTAAAAAGTGGTATCCCGGTTGCGGGGTGCTTGGCACAGGCAAGGCGGCCATGAGATGCTTCAGGGAGGCAAAAAGAAGGCAGAAACTGGTTTTCCCCACCAGTCAAGGGAAGGAGACTCTCCCGGCTGGAGATCTCCTCTGTCGTTGGGAAAAGTGGTGAGATGGTTCCGCAGGGCTCCACCGGTGGTGTCGTCTTGGCAGGTCGGCTCGGCTTCTCCCTCTTCAGCTTCTTAGGTCTTGTGGCGACTTCTGAAGAACCAGTCCCAAAAACCCTGCTTTTATGCAGCAAACCCCCATTCATACAGCCTAGCTGTCACTCAAAAATGCTAAGTGGTGAGCGGGGCGGCTCACCACTTGGGCCAATCACACCAGAGTGCGACATGAGTTGGCAAGGCAACTCAGTCCAGGGTGCCTAAACCCCCTCCCACACCCCCTGTGATACCCAGACAGAATGGCACCACTTTGGAGGGCTTCTGTGCAGACGCCCGCCAAAAGTGGAACAAAGGCCCGACTCGGGTTCAGGGTTACTGAAGTGAACCTAGACGCCATTTTGGCGGCGAGTTCTGGCAAAAAATCCCAACCAGTGAATTTATATTAAATAAATAAACCGGCGGTATCTTTAACATTGCACCAAAAAGTGGTGCATTAAAATCAATGGGAAATCCCATTGGGAAATATTCCGGTGGAATATTTCCGTGGTATCCACTGCCACCAGCCAGAAACTCGGCGAGGGGGGACGGGACAGTACCCTGTCGACAACAGACCCAGGGGCAATCTAATTGCCCCTACCAGTACTTCCACAGTATGATGGTTTGTACTGGTTAAGTTCCTAAATTAAGACTAGTAAAGTCAATGGTGACTTTACTGACCCAGGGAGACAGTAGTCAGTCCCCGGGTGTGGAGTCTATGTTTGGGGGTCACTATGACACCCCTGTGTTACTGCACTGAGGGTGCTGTGTAACACACATTCAAAAACCAATGATAGCCTATGGGGAAAAAATACCCCATAGCCCATAAGCACATAGCAAGTCACAGAAACACTCTCAAGTCATGTCCAATAGTGAGGGTAAAAGAGTCTCACTCTTGGCAGGAGAAAAAATAAACCCCAAAAATCCAGCAAAGCTGCTGGGGGAACTCACTAGGTTAGGAAATTCAGCCTAAACAGAGAATTCTCCCTAACAGAGGAGGAAGGGGGGAATCCGACATATTATCCAGCAGACAGTTAATCCCCTTTTCCATCTACAGAAGGATTCTTCTACAGGCCAGACAGGCGAGGTTTGGGGGTCCGGTCCAGTCCGTCTTCCGAGTCCTGTGCATCACCTTAGAAGAGGTCATAGCAGTCCAGAACAGATCGGCGCCTCCGTGGGAATCAGGGGAGCGTTACATCTTGTTTCTGGTTCCTTCAGTTTCCTACTGATGAAGCAAATGCTGTGCTCCCTACCTTTCTCATCCAGTTGACGAAAGACTGCACCTGTACCTGTATTGGATGCATCTGTCTGCACAATGAAGGGTTGGTGATAATCAGGAGCTCTTAGGGCTGGAGCTTGACAAAGGGCTTTCTTCAGGTTTTCAAAGGCTTTAGTGCACTCCTCATTCCATCTAACCTTTTTAGGGAATTTTGGAGAGGAGAATACATTTAAAGGAGAAGCTATGGGCCCATAGTTCTCAATGAAATTACTATAGTACCCAGTGAGAGCTAGGAAGGCTCTCACGTGGGTTTCAGTAGTATTTGTGGCCAAGTTTTGTGCAGCTTGTACTTTGCTAAGCAATGGCCTTATTTCACCTCCTCCTACCTCATGACCAAGGTAGACCACTTTGCTCTGACCAATTTGACATGTGCTTGCCTTTAAGGTCCGATGGGCCTGCTCAAGAGCCTGCAAAACATATCCTAAGTGATCAACATGTTCTTTCCAAGTAGGGCTGAACACTGCAATGTCATCCAAGTATGCCATGAAGAAGTCCACCATCCCATTCAGAACTTGATTGAGCATCCATTGGAATGTAGCAGGTCCATTCTTTAATCCAAAAGGCATAACCTTAATTTGGTAGAGGCCTGCTGGGGTTGCGAATGCAGTTTTCTCATTGGCATGGCCTGTCAGGTCTATTTGCCAATAGCCTGACGTCAGATCAAATGTACTGAGGTACTTGGCTGCACCAGGTTTATCCACCAGTTCATCTATCCATGGCAAAGGATGGGCATTAGTCTTAGTGACTGCATTTAGAGCTCTGTAGTCCACACAGAATCTCAACTCCATGGATCCTGCCTTTGGTACTAGAACAACTGGATTGACCATGGAATTGTAGAGGGCCCTATAAACCTGAGATCAAGCATCTTGTTGACCTCTCCTTTGATGTGGGATCTCACATGTTCTGACATTCTGTAACCTCTGCTTTTCACCGGTAAACAGTCACCAGTGAGAATATCATGCTGGCCCCTAGGGGTCAAGCCTGGTGAAAGTGAAAACAGGGAGGCAAACTGATTTTACCGAACCTTGCACTCCTCCTGTTGTTCAGATGTCAAATTAGAAGAGCGATTGACTCCTTCTATGTTCTCATCCAAAGGTTGGCCTCTGAGGATGTCAGGTAGAGGCTCACTCTCCTCCTCCTCTTGAGCTGAAGCTAGAAGCAAAGCTCCCACTTCTGGTCTCGAGACATATGCCTTGAAATGGTTGGTGTGAAAGACTCTGGGAGCCTCCCTAGGTCTGCCTAAATCGTCCAAATAGTTCACCTCTCCAAGTTTGCCCACAACCTTGAAGGGTCCTATCCATTTGTCCTGAAAGGCCCTCTGCCTTGTTGGCACCATAACTAATACAAGCTGTTCTTGAGTAAACTCCACCATGCTGGCTTTCTGGTCATGCCAATGTTTGACCAGAGCCTGACCTGCTTTTAAGCTATCACTATCTTCTGGCATCATTTGTGACATTCTCCTCCAGAGACCTATCACATAGTCGCTCTAACTGACTTGGGGGAAGGAGCACTCTCCAACCCCTCCTTAATCAGGGCCAATGGACCTCTGAATGGATGGCCATAGAGAAGTTCAAAGGGACTGTAACCAAATCCCTCCTGGGTGTCAGGAACTCACGGGCTGCATTACGCCCACATGGTAGGAATGGAGGTAGGGTGGTTACTGGGATGGTGGGTGGAACATTCCTAAGTCGCTGCCACCTTTGTCCCCATTGCAGATGTGCTTGGTGCAGGGGTACAAGGTGTGCAGGACATAGAAAACCGGAAACACTACGTTTCCCAGCAGCCCCGGGCCTAAAACTACAGCTCCGGCACTCCAGGAAACGCCTAGGACCACGCCCGACACAACGCGCATGCGCGAAGATGCTGCCGCGCATGCGCAATCCTCAAAAGCTCGTCCGTGCTCGACTCTGCTGCCGAGAGGACGCATCTTACGGATCTCCGGTGAAACCTCTTGCGGGGCCGCCCTCGCCACTGGACTCATCTTCAGGCCCCGCGATGTCAAAGATAAGTACATTGCCTGCCATTTAAACTTACCCAGAGTGAAGTGTGCATTGGAAAGGGAGTCCGCTTACCCGTGACTTTGGAGAAACTTACAGGGGAGATACGCGGAAGCTCGCGAACTAACCAACCTACTAAACTTTGCATGTGACATGCATTCGCCTGTTGCGGGTGCAAACGTAGTAATAAGCTCGCCAGTTGCGGGCCGTTTATGCCATACTCATAGTAGCGCACATTTGTGAAAGGCATAAGGCACTGAAGGGAAAGGCTAATTTTCTCCCTTTTTGTCAGGGGTGAGCTGCTATCGACAACGACTCGATCGTTGTGCAACGCACAGTCTGCGGAGCCGGCGGGCGGAAGAAGCGCACAGGAAACCTCAGAACACTAGAGCTAAGTACATTATGTGACCAAAAGCATTGTATTTGAATACATGTTCTGCTTGTGAAATACCCAACAAGAGGGGAACATGACAGGCATTTAGAAGCCCGATAGAATATTGTGTATCTAGGGAAGAAGGCCAAGATTGGGCAAACTTGTGAATGTGGTGAACAAGTGCTGGGTTCCAGTCTGAGGGTAAAGCATGCATGTGGTAAGAATGCATGACTGAATGGCCTTGGAAGTACAAAGACAACTACCAAGAGGCAGTAGTCCAGACTCAGAAGGTCGGAGTTTGGGAACAACTTGACCCTAAAACCCCTTCCCTATCCATAACATCTCCCTAATCCTCAATCCGGTCATCCTACCACCCCGAAACCTATCCAATCCGTGGACCCTAACCCTCTTTCCCCGTGGGGGTCGCGGTGACCTGTGTTTTAACTAATCCAGGCGCCAAGACCGTCAAGGGGAGGTAGGAGTTCTTGCTACTTCCGCGTTGGGACGGACTTCGCCTTGACAGAAGCACGGACCCACGTATTTTCACGCGCCCAAGTAGCACGAACTCCGGCACCATGGAGGACATAGCCCGCGTCCTACATGAACTGAAAGATGCTTTAGAAGCGACTAGGCAGGATTATGCTACGTTGGCTCATCGTGTACAGGAAATCACGGCACAAGGTAGACCCCTGCCAGATGGGCCTCCTCCCACTCCAGTACAGGTTCAAGTGACCACGGAGCCGCCCATGCCCTTAGCTACCCCAGAAAGGTACGGGGGAGACCCACAAAAATTCTCCATATTTATGACCCAATGCCAGTTACATTTCTTGACAAAACCAACAATCTTTCGTTCGGCCCAGTCCCGCACAGCCTTTGTGATTTCATATCTCACGGGGGATGCTGCGGCATGGGCTACCCCTCTAGTACAAAAAGACGATGCCTTACTGTATGATTGGGGGGGATTTCAGGAGGAATTCGGGAAAATGTTTGATAGGAAGGCGGCCTCCTTGATCAGGGACCGAGAGTTACTCACTTTACGGCAGGGAAGTAGGGAACTCATTTGGTATGTAACAACATTCAATAGATTAGTGGTAGAAGCAGATTGGCCCCACGAAAAAAGACTGGCTCTTTTTTATCAAGGCCTTAGAGAGGAATTGAAAGATCTGATAGTGCAGGTGGACCCGCAACCAACCACCTGCACGGGAATGATTGAGTTGGCTCTACGATTAGACCACAGGCAAGGAGAAAGGAAGCAAGACAGGCGTAAATGGGAAACCAAACAGTATTCGTCAAGAGCGGACTACCAAAGGGCTGCACCTGGTTCAAAAGCAACAGAGAGAACTACGGAAGTAGAACCCATGCAAATCGGAACGATCCGAGGACCGCTTTCCAAAGAAGAAAAAGAAAAACGCAGAAGAGAAAAACTGTGTATGTACTGTGGCAAGTCAGGACACTTCGTGAAGGAATGTGGGGCTAAACCAAAGAACACCATTTCGTCGGGAAACGCCAATGCTCGCCAGTGAGAAGGGGGGATCTGCCGAGCCAAAATCATCACAGTACCCCCAAGCATCTATTGGGTAATGTGGCACAAGTACACAAAGCCCATGTTACCGTCACTGGAATTCTTCAGACACGCCAAAGGGATCAAACCATCACGTTAATGGTGGATTCGGGAGCAACCGGTAACTTTGTGGACTTGGATTGTGCTGTTAAATTGGGTTTACCAGTTGCCACTAAGAACATACATGAAGAGGTTCGATCAGTCGATGGATCTTTGTTGATATCCGGACCGGTGACTCAGCAAACGGGGGAGATGATTTTGAACATCCAAGGGCATAAAGAGTGCATTCAGTTTGATGTCATCGCCGCCCCCCAGTTCGGTTTCATTCTGGGGCTGCCTTGGCTGGCGTTACATAACCCGGCGATTGACTGGGCACGTGGAACAGTGTGCTTCTCTTCTAGTTTCTGCCGCACACAGTGCACGAAAGAACCAGGACATATGGTGCAGGTACTTGGGGCCACACAGGAAAACAGTGGAGAGCCGCTAGCAGGTTTACCACAAGAATACCAAGATTTTCAAGATGTTTTCAGTAAAAAGGCGGCAGAAACTTTACCACCGCACAGGTCGTTTGACTGTAGAATAGATCTGGAACCAGGAGCTGCCCTGCCATGCAGCAGGATTTACGCCTTGACGGAATCTGAGAACCAACACCTCAAAGAGTATATAGACACCAATCTCCAGAATGGGTTTATTCGTCATTCCACTTCTCCTGTTTCTTCGCCGCTGTTCTTCGTTCCGAAGAAAACTGGAGATCTCAGGACGTGTATCGACTATCGTGCGATAAACCGCATAACTATCAAGAATCGATACCCCCTACCATTGATACCGGTTCTGTTGGATCAAGTACGGGGAGCCACAATTTACACTAAGTTGGACTTACGAGGTGCTTACCACCTGGTGCGGGTGCGCGAAGGGGACGAATGGAAGACCGCTTTCAGAACGAAATTTGGACTGTATGAGTACCAGGTCATGCCATTCGGCCTCTGTAACGCACCCGCCGCCTTTCAACACTTCTTGGATGAAGTTCTACGAGGTTTTCTAGACATTTTTGTCGTTGTCTATATCGACGACATATTGATCTACTCGAGGAATAAGGAAGAACATGTACAACATGTCGGATCCGTTCTGCAACGTTTGCGAGAACACCATCTATTCGCGAAACTAGAAAAATGTACGTTTCATTGCACCACAGTGGAATTCTTGGGCTTTATACTCTCTCCCGAAGGCGTTAAGATGGATACGCATAAGGTACAAGCAATTTTGGATTGGCCAGCCCCGCAGAATGTCAAGGAGCTACAGTCAGTACTAGGATTTGCAAACTTCTACCGACGGTTTATCCAGGGGTTTGCAGAGAAAAGCTTAGCTATTACCCGTCTGCTCAAGAAAGGGAAAAAATTTGTGTGGGATACGGAGGCAGAACACAGTTTCAAGACACTAAAGGAGGCGTTCACTACAGCCCCCGTTCTGTTACATCCGGATCCAATGTTACCGTTTCTGGTAGAAACGGATGCTTCAAGTTATGCGTTGGGAGCGATATTATCCCAACGAGACCAATCTGGGCATTTACACCCGGTCGCTTATTACTCAAGAAAACTTAACCCTGCAGAACAAAATTACACCATAGCAGATCGCGAGTTGCTAGCCATTAAGGCGGCTTTTGCAGAATGGAGACACTACTTGCTGGGAGCAAGGCACACCATAACGGTGTTGACGGATCACCGTAATCTCCAGTTCTTAAAATCAGCAAGAGCTCTCACTCCACGGCAATTACGATGGGCAATGTATTTTGCAGACTTTGATTTCCTGGTAACATACCGACCCGGACAGGAGAACAAAAAGGCAGACATACTTTCCAGATATCCAGAATCATCAGTTTCTCCTGGACCGGAGGAAGCGGCAAAACCCATTGTGCCCTTAACCAAGATCGTAGGAAGCGTAATCAATACCTTACTGGAACAAGTGGGAAATGCCATGACAGCCAAACAATTACTGCAATGGGAAAACCCACAGTTAAGACGCTCGTTACAAGAAGGCATACCATTCCAAGACAAAGAAGTGTATTTACCGACTAAGAACCTACAGGCTCAAGCCCTCAAATGGTGCCATGATTCTCCACTGGCTGGCCATCCGGGGGTGCACAAAACACAAGAACTACTTCAGCGACACTATTGGTGGCCCAACTTGCGCAAAGACGTGCGAGAGCATGTGGAAAATTGTGAAATATGTGCTCGGAACAAGACAGATCATAAGAAACCAGCAGGACTATTGAGACCACTGTCCACTCCCTCACAGCCGTGGAATACCATATCATTGGACTTCATAGTGGAATTACCCCCGGATCAAGGTCAAACCACGATATTAGTAGTGATAGATTCATTTACTAAACTTGCTCACTTCATACCCAGTAGCGGCCAGCCGACGGCGGAGGAATTTGCAAATCTCTTCCTACAGCATATTGTTCGCCTACATGGAATACCACAACACATAGTCTCGGACCGGGGAACGCAGTTTACATCACGGTTTTGGAGGCATTTCAGTAAGAAAATAGGAACACAGTTGCAGATGTCTAGTAGTTACCACCCCGAGACCGATGGACAGACTGAGCGACTGAATCAGACGCTAGAACAATATCTTCGCTGTTTCACACAAGGCTCTGAAGGGGGTTGGGTGGAACTCTTGTGGTTAGCAGAACTAGCCTATAACAATTCTCAACATGCTTCTACAGGATATTCTCCTTTTTTCATGACTTACGGATACAACCCATTGATACAGCCAAGCGGAGAACGAATTCCAGATGTTTTGCCTTCTGTACAAACTAAAGTGGCCCAGTTAAAGCAGGTCTGGAAAAAGGCCCGACTAAACCTGATCACAGCCAAGAACACAACTAAGAAGTATGCTGACAGAAAGCGCCGTGCTAATCCCGAATATAAAGTGGGCGATAAAGTTTGGCTCTCAACACGACATTTGCACCTCTCAGGTTCCCGAAAATTGAAGCCCCGCTTCATAGGCCCATTTCGCATTACACAAGTAGTTAACCCAGTAGCGATGCGACTTTGCCTTCCAGATCACATGAGGGTTCACCCTGTATTTCATGTATCGCTCCTAAAACCAGCGAAGCCCCATATGCGCATGGAAAGACCACCACCGGTCTTCATAGAAGGGTACCCAGAGTACGAAGTTAAGGCCATACTAAACTCACGAGTGAGACGAGGTAGATTGCATTACTTGATTGAATGGGTGGGATTTGGCCCTGAAGATAGATCCTGGGAACCCGCCATTAATGTGCATGCCCCAAGATTAGTACGTTTGTTTCATCACAATCATCCCACGAAACCTGGCCCTTCTGCGGGGAGGGGATGTACTGTCAGGAACTCACGGGCTGCATTACGCCCACATGGTAGGAATGGAGGTAGGGTGGTTACTGGGATGGTGGGTGGAACATTCCTAAGTCGCTGCCACCTTTGTCCCCATTGCAGATGTGCTTGGTGCAGGGGTACAAGGTGTGCAGGACATAGAAAACCGGAAACACTACGTTTCCCAGCAGCCCCGGGCCTAAAACTACAGCTCCGGCACTCCAGGAAACGCCTAGGACCACGCCCGACACAACGCGCATGCGCGAAGATGCTGCCGCGCATGCGCAATCCTCAAAAGCTCGTCCGTGCTCGACTCTGCTGCCGAGAGGACGCATCTTACGGATCTCCGGTGAAACCTCTTGCGGGGCCGCCCTCGCCACTGGACTCATCTTCAGGCCCCGCGATGTCAAAGATAAGTACATTGCCTGCCATTTAAACTTACCCAGAGTGAAGTGTGCATTGGAAAGGGAGTCCGCTTACCCGTGACTTTGGAGAAACTTACAGGGGAGATACGCGGAAGCTCGCGAACTAACCAACCTACTAAACTTTGCATGTGACATGCATTCGCCTGTTGCGGGTGCAAACGTAGTAATAAGCTCGCCAGTTGCGGGCCGTTTATGCCATACTCATAGTAGCGCACATTTGTGAAAGGCATAAGGCACTGAAGGGAAAGGCTAATTTTCTCCCTTTTTGTCAGGGGTGAGCTGCTATCGACAACGACTCGATCGTTGTGCAACGCACAGTCTGCGGAGCCGGCGGGCGGAAGAAGCGCACAGGAAACCTCAGAACACTAGAGCTAAGTACATTATGTGACCAAAAGCATTGTATTTGAATACATGTTCTGCTTGTGAAATACCCAACAAGAGGGGAACATGACAGGCATTTAGAAGCCCGATAGAATATTGTGTATCTAGGGAAGAAGGCCAAGATTGGGCAAACTTGTGAATGTGGTGAACAAGTGCTGGGTTCCAGTCTGAGGGTAAAGCATGCATGTGGTAAGAATGCATGACTGAATGGCCTTGGAAGTACAAAGACAACTACCAAGAGGCAGTAGTCCAGACTCAGAAGGTCGGAGTTTGGGAACAACTTGACCCTAAAACCCCTTCCCTATCCATAACATCTCCCTAATCCTCAATCCGGTCATCCTACCACCCCGAAACCTATCCAATCCGTGGACCCTAACCCTCTTTCCCCGTGGGGGTCGCGGTGACCTGTGTTTTAACTAATCCAGGCGCCAAGACCGTCAAGGGGAGGTAGGAGTTCTTGCTACTTCCGCGTTGGGACGGACTTCGCCTTGACACTGGGGGACTTCTCTATAAGCAAAGAGAAGGCATGGCAGTAGAAGGTCCCACTTTCTTTTAAGGGGTTCCTCTAAAGCACCTATCATGCTCTTCATGGTACGACTAATCCCCTCTACCAGTCCATTTGTCTGTGGATGGTTGGTTGTAGAGAGTAGTGGGACATAACATTGGATCCCCTGTCGGATATCACTTCCTTAGGAAATACCAAGTAGAGCCTTAGCCACAGCCTGAGCCAAAACAGTCCTCATAGGTATGGCTTCAGGATACTTAGTAGCATGGTCTACTAGAACCAGGATGAACCTGTTTCCTGAAGATGTGGGAGGGTCAAGGGTACCAACAATGTCGATGCCCACCCTCTCAAAAGGAACTCCCACCACAGGGAGAGACACCAGGGGTGCCACATTCTTGACTCCACTCTTGCCAGAGGTTTGGCAAGTATGACAGCTCCTACAGAATTTGTCAACCTCTGAACCCATCTTAGGCCAGTAGAAGTATTGGGAGAGCCTTTCCTTGGTCTTTTTGAAACTCCAATGACCAGCCAAAGGTATCTCATGGGCCAACTGTAGGAACTGGAGTCTGTTTTCCAGGGGCACTACAAGTCTTTTGCAGTCCCCAGGGATATACTCAGTTGGTTCACTGTAGAAGAGGCCATCTTCCCAGTGCAACCTATGCTTCCCAGGCTCTTGCCCATCGAGATGAGAAGCTGCCTGTAGGCGAAGACCTTCAAGAGTAGGGCACTCTATTTATCCTCTGCTGAAGTCTGCCCTGTTGGGTCCACCTTCTGCCAGTAAAGACTGCAGCTCAGGATGGTCAACAGGATCCAGATCTCCAACTAAAGTTATGTCTTCCTCCAGATTTGACTCTTCAGAGACTGGATAAATCACACAGGGTTGTACCTCACACTCAGCCTCAGCAGGTGGAGGAGTCACAGGTGTGACTTTGGACAATCTAGGGGATGTCCTTGTTGGTAGCACAGGGGTGCTACATGCTTTCCTCTTGGTCTTGGGTTTCCCTTTTGATTCTTTCTTTCCTGAAATAGCAGTGAGCAACTCCTGTGGGGTGGCACTGATAGTTTCCTCTATCTCTTCCCCTGGAGAGCCTCTCAAGGTCCTCTCCCTTGCAGGCCTTGTGAGCTCCTGTTTCCTTTTACTGGGAAGCCTGGGGGTACTAGACACAACTCCAAGAGTTTTCAGGTCATTACCCAACAGGACTCTCTCAGGCACTTCACTCTGCACACTAACAGGTATTTTGACAGTCATATAATTACACTGAATGAGAGCTGGTAACTGGGGAAAAGGGGAAAAAAACAATGTGCTATGAGAGGCAGACAAAAAGGGATAACTATTAACCCTTTCCAGTACTCTAGGGAAGATAGTTAGCACTATGTCTGTGAATTTAAAAGACTAATAAATTCAATGGTAACATTACATGTTCTGGGAGACAGTAGTCAGTCCCAGAAAACAGAGTTTGAAGTGGGAAGTCTGAAAAAGACAACCCTGTGTCACTGCACTGAGGGTGCTGTGTAACACACAGTAAAAAGATGATGGCTGTGGAGTAGGTGAAGCTCCACAGTCTATGAACACAAAAATGTTAAACACACGCAGCAAAACACATGTAATAGTGGGAGAAAGGCTCACACTCTTACCAGGTGAAAAAAATAAATCCTAGAAATCCAGCAAGGCTAATCCAGAAGGTAAATTAGCAATTCTGGAGAATTCTCCCTACCAGCAGCACATGATTTTTTTACAGTTACGCCCTAAGTATACGTTCTACGTTTAGTATTTTCACACACTAATTTGGTCAGCCAAAGTTCTCATTTCCAGTTTGTAATCTCAGGCATGCGTTGAATGCAATTGTCATTTTTTTACACATCTTATTGACATTGCGATCAGACCAGACAACTCGGTTTCCTCCCTGATTAGACTCCAAGTTGCCAATGGTGAATTGTCGACTCTCAACAAGTTGAGTTGTAAATACAAATACAACGTTGCATGGTCACTAAATACCCTCTTATTAAAACATAGGCTTTTAGTTATATTGATCAATTGTGAGTTACCACAAAGGTAGTCTATGCTAGCTCCTTTGGCCCACATTTCCATGTTGTTTGACCTGGGTATCACCTGGTGTGCGGCCATTCAAAATCGTCATATTCCAAATTTCTAAAAAACCTAGCCACTGTTTCCCCTTGGCATTAGTAACTTTCTGTAGTAACACATGATCCTTAGTAATGGTAACATAAGTTTCTTTTGTGGAATGGTCCCCACATCTTGCATTAAGATTCACTCCCAGTAATATCATCTGCGAATCAACATCATTACACCAACTAGAGATAATAGAATTAATAGACTCTAAAATGATGTCAGTTAGTGATATACCAGGGGGGTCCTACACATTGATAACAAGCAAACGTTGGTCATTAGTACCATTGTTAAAAGTCAATTCAACTGCCAAAACACATAATTGTTAGCATTTGAATGTTGTACCATGATAGAATGACTCTCCTGATTGACTCCTATCATAAGTCCATGAAATGGACAGCCTTTTGCACCCTTTTTAGTGGGGATTGATGTATAACAAATCCATCTATCAGAAACTGATCCATTACCCAAGTCTACTGAGGCATAAATACAGATGTCTTGTTTAACATATCAAGTGAGCTAGATTTTTGTACAAAATAGGAGTGCCCACGAGTAGTCCAACATACAATATCCATACATCACCTCTTTGATTGCTCACTTGATCATTTTTTTCAACCATTGCCAACCTTCTTTATCATCAAAATCATTGTTAGATAGTTTGCCAATTACATTTGCAGGGGACTTGATTGTGGTCAATTTTCTACAGTGATCGCAGCATGTTTTAGTTGGGTTCAGGATGCATGGTTTGTCAAGTTTGTAACCCAAAAACTCCAAGGATTCAGAATGATTTCTTATTAGGGCTGCTGTCACAGGTAACACACAATGGGCCTCATTACACGGTAGGCGGTAAGGGTTTACCGGTACCTCAGCCTCAGCAGGTGCCGGTACCGGTAAACCCTTACTGCCTTACTACGAGTTCCCTTTGCGGGACCCGACCTTAACGGCTGGTTTTACCAGCCGTTAAAGTAGGGTGCCGCAAATGGACCTCGTTGCTAATTAGGGTACTGCAATTTGCGGTACCGTAATTAGCTCCTTCCCCAAAACCATTATGCCTTATGGGGGCAAAAATGGGAATGGGGAAGTGCCTTGGTGAATGGGGAATTAATGCCCCGCTCACCTTGGAGTAGGGCGGTAATTCCGCCATCCACCAAGGCGGACACAGTAAAATATTGGCGGCAACCATGGCGCTAATAGCGGCATGGTTACCGCCTACCGTGTAATGTGGCCCAATGTACGCTAGTCATGCCCCCACTCGCCCCTCATTCCAGTGCAATGAAATAAAAGTCACAAGAGTTCAAAATTCTAAGAGAGGGTATTTTTGGAAAAATATTTAACAAATTGGGTCTATTAATATGTTTCTTTTTACCAGCTTCAGTTTTATATGTTATGGTCAATGTACAAGCATTTGAAATGGGTCCCTCAACATGTAAGTTGTTTACTACCAGTTGGCTTACAATTTGACTACTGGGAATTATCCCTCTACTCCCTGTGGAGCTAGTGGCACGCAACCTAGGGGAGTGTGCCACATTCACGCTAATAGGGTCAATTATAAGTACTTCGATTTCTATTTTGTTGTCTTTGGGCCTCATTACGATCCTGCCGGTAGCCTTGCCGGTTAAAACGCCACAGCAGCCGCCAGGGTAATTTTTTACCAGCTCCTGTCAATGGCATCCTACCAGGGCATTACAGTTTCAGCCGTCCTGGTAATTCCCCATAGCCAGGCGTCGGGAACATTTACTCTCCATTTCCATTCCAGTCCTATAGGACTGAATGGGAATGGGGAGGACGCATGCACTGGCACTTTTAATAACTGTGCCGGTGCATCCGTCAAGGTCTGCGAGTGGGTGCCTTTCCGTCCGCCAGGTGAGTTCTGGTGGAAGGAAAGGCACCCGCTCGCAGAACTCGGAGTATGCTGGTCCAGTAACAACGGTGCCGGTACCAGCACCGTTGTTACCGGACCAGCATACTCATAATCAGGCCCACTATCTAAAGAAGCACTCATCTTGTTTTCTTTGAAGTAACCAACTAGTAAGAACACCCACACTTTTTTGGTGGCATTTCTTTCCTCCTTTCCACATTTTTCTTGGCTTTTTCTATCATTTGAGTCTGACTGGGCACAGTTACAATGGTCGAATTTAACGGCTCGTTATCTTCAGGTTCTACCAGTTATGGGGCAGGATTAAACTCACAGCATTTTCTAATCACTTTCTTTAGCATTTTATTTTTACCTATTTGTTTATGGGTAAGATAGTGTAAGGGAGGAAGGGTCTCCTAGGCCCCCCTTTCATTAATAACAACACACTTGATATGCTCATTCTGCGGTTGGCAGCGCACCTCTGGCCAAGGTGTGGGGCCACCATTGAATGACCCGTGACTGTGCATGGCCTATGAGCCATGGGACTCCATTTTGTTAACTACCAACTCAATCTTCTAGTAGTCTGCATGTAAACGCTGAATGCAGGCTGACCTCTCCCCTTCATTCTCTACGCACAGCCAGTCTGCCAAACCCCCACCTCCTACCCTCTGCCATCTCTGCGACTGTCCTGTTCTCACTGAAGCTTGGGCGCGAATTGTAACAAGCTAAACACTGTATCTCTCTTCTTCCTTTTACATCACTGCCCTGTGTGTGAATCGGCCGAAACCTGGTCCTGGAAAAAAAAATCCATCTCCACAAATCTGCCTCTGCACTAGCAGATCCCGTCTAGAGAAATATAGACCACAAGCCCCTAACCGAACACCTCTTTTGATGTAACAGTTGCATGTACCCCGCTCGTGTGCCACTCCAGTTCACCCCCTATCACTAATCCCATGTGGCCATATATTCTTCTTGTACTAACAAACAGTAAAAACACCCACAATACATCCAAGGAGATACTTGATAAATGTGTTACTGATATATTGTGTTAGATAAGACACCTGGACCCATGCACCTTTACTTTTTATTGTTCAGGTCAAATGTCTAATCATATATATATTGCATGTTGAGATTTATGAAACATGCTAAGACATGTGTGGCCAAAAGGGTACTTGTTAGATAGTCTGAATTTACAGCAATGTCGACATCGCCTGGCCCCGCACCCCTCCCAGATGAACCCTGCTGACTTGACTGCTCCACAAAGTTACAATCTGAAGCCAACCAATCCAGGAGCATCATCCATATGTGCGACATACTGACCAGCCCCCTTTGTCCAATGAATGTTACTGACTGTATCCCCTATAGCGCTCGTCATAGATGACGTGTTTTTGTAATATAATGTGTGTTTTTCATGTCTTGGGCAGAGCGCTCTCGGAGTCCTCTGCATGCCCCATTTTAACTTTGTATAAAGTCTTTTCTTTTACCTCACATACTTTTGTTGCTGGTCTCATTCCTTACTGGGGTGTGTCCATTAGTGTCTCTTATTTGGTTATTTCACTGTAACAGTGGGGAATGCCATCTTTCATTTGGTGACCCAAAGCAATAGCATTCTTTCATTCCTTTTGGTACGAGACATCCCCCGGCCACAGAGGGTAGGTCCACAGCGCCCCCGTCAAGGCCGTCCACCTACGGCAACTGGTACCCTGAGAAGTGCGCACATTAGGACGGAAGGTTCCACGGGTCTCGGCTTTGCAAATACCCAGCCGTACCCCTCGCCAGAGCCGGGTGTGGCTGTTGAGTGCAGGGCGGCACCTTGACAGACCGTGTCCGGAGGCTCTCGGATCAATACGGACACGTGAGTATCAAATGCGAGAGATCTAAAAGAAGGTGGAGGGGGAAAACGGGAAGGGAGTGAGATAGAGGTGTGTTGAGAATATATGGTGGGGATAGAAACAGGGAACTTTTATTTAAAGCGGGGAACTTTTCTTTACTGCCCTTCTCTTTTGCATATGGCCATTAGGATTTTATAAGAGGTTAAAAGGGGAACAAAGGTACGGGAACCTAGCTTCGCAGCAAGGGGGTAGAAGGCAGCTCTGCGTAGTACTATCTCAACTAGTACAGGGATTAAATGGTGACAAAGTAAGTCTTGTGTAAAGAGGAGACTCAGAGTAGGTTTTAGACATGCTTTTATTTTTTCTTCTTCCTTTCTTGTTTCTTAAAGGTTGGTCCTGAAGGGGGCATCACAGGGGCGAGATTGTGGGCGTAATAAGGGTAGGGGGAAAATAGGGAACAGCAGGCAGGCAGGGTCCTTGTTTTAATGTTCGTGTATAACGTTTTGTTCGATGTCGTATGATCCATGTTGTGTCTGTCTAATTGAGTGTTACATGTCATGTGGACAATGTCCTGTTTAATTCTGGTTTGATAATGACAAAGTGTCGTAATTGAAAATATAAGTAAAAGCATTTAGTAAACAGCATTACTATAATTTTGGTGAAAAAAGGATATTGTTCTTAAGAAAATGTTTGAAATTGGTGTTAGATTGTTCATACTTGCACGCTCACTCCATAGGCCACAAACAAGGTACAATGAGGGGAGAAATGCCACTTATGCATCTATGCCAGAGCTTACCAGGGTATAGTGAAAAAATTGGAAAATACTATGAACAATGCAATGGCGTACAGAAATGGCAGGGGAAGGTATGCCTCAGGTATGGCCTGAAGGTGGGTCATTTGATAAGTCAGTACTAGATATGGTAGCAACATACTTGACAATAAAATATAAGGGCAGACAGCTGCAGAACAGAAGAGAAGTGTTAGATTTGTGGAGACTGTTTGAAGAAATACCCCCAACAAATAATAAGGCCCAAGGCAATTCTTCCCAGGCAACGAACAACAGTGAGAGGAGGGGGGAGAGTAGGGAAAATATAACAGAACCTACAAGAATAGCCCCACCCCTGTACAATCCAAAAGGGTCGTTCAGACAGATATGCATCCCTCCGCTAAATATAGAACAGCTAAAACAGGACTTAGAAACACTATTAACAATGACACAAGCCGAACTAGCACGGTTCAGAGGGATATGTGAGCAAAGTACACCCTTACAGAGGTGCGAGCAGACGTTGTCACCCCAGACGCCCGGCAGCCCGGTAAAAATAGTGGGTGATCACTGGAAGAAAGGGGAGACTCTATTTCAAATAAATTACACCCCACCAGAATAATACAAGTAGATCAAAGTGAGAAACAGGTGAGTACAGGGCAAGAGAGTGTGTCATCTGAGAGGGAGAAAGAATACTGGAGCGATCTAGATGAAGATGAGGTGGGGGATGGAGCAGGTGGGGAGACAGATGGGACGGCAGGTGGAACATCACTGCTCATAGGATCATCGCCCGGGAAGAAAGGGGAAGAGGAAGGGTGGCACCAAGGGACGCTAAGAAACAGGATGGGAAAGGTGGCAGTAGCTGGGGAAAAAGATGTAAAGGGGAGTATGGGAAGAGGGAAGAGCAAGTTACAGATGCCGCTGATACATAAGGGGGCGGGGAGGCCGCATTACGTCCCATGGGCACAAAGGGACAAAGCAAATCTGTTGAAAACATTACCTCCACTTTCAGGGGGGCAAGCAAGTGGATATACGCATTTGAGAAAAACACATCTGGGGTCCCCCTAGCAATTGGTGATGTCAAAAGTGTGTTGGTCTCTGTAGTGGGTGATCATGCCAACAGGGTGTGGGCAAAGGTGGGGTTCTCCGGGGTAACATTGGATTGTGACCGCCATGATGGAGCATTATTCAACACTGTGATGGCGCGGGTATGGGACGCATTCAGGAGAACATTCCCAGACAATCCTGATTTGCAGTCAGTAATGCAGTGTACCATGGGGGAGTACGAAGATGCTTCAGCTTACATTCTTTGGGTGCAGGACAAGTGGAGGGCAGAGACAGGCATGGCTTGGGATCAATCCACTTCCCTTTTTTACTTCATAATTAAGAGGGGCCTCCCAAAGGAAATACAGAAGGCACTTGATAAAATTGCAGGGATAGACGCCAAAGGCCGGCCAGAAATACAGAGCATCATAGTGCACCACTGTAGGAGGATCAAAGAGAGGGAAAAAGATATAGTACTGAAAATGTTGGCAGACGAGGCAAAATTAGTTCAAATGAAATTGGTGAAGGTTGCAGCAGTAGCTGCTGCCTTCCTTGCAGAGCAGCTGGGAGATGGGGAGGAGAGGCCAACAGCAATGCAGGCAAGAATGGCAGCAAATTGGGCAGCAAACGGACAGGATCAATGGGCTGGCGAAGAACAGTATGGAGGGCCACACTGCCAAGGAAGGGCTGGAAGAGGAGGAAGAGGTGGGTACAGAGGGTCAAGGGAGGGTATGGAGGTCAGGGACCCAGAGGAGGGGGGCAAGGAGTGTGTTGGAACTGCGGTAGATGGGGCCATTTTTCAAGAGAGTGTTGCAGCCGTTCCATGGTGCCTTACCAAAATGAACAACAGTATGGCCACCCCCACCCTGGTAGCCCCTATGGCTTGCCTATGGGAGGATATAGATGCGAAGAACAAGCAGATCCCCGGTATGCATATGAACACAGAGCACCCCTGCAAGGCACGCAGCAACACCCACCATCACAAAGTCACATGACACTTACACACGGCAATCCATTCGCCACGACAGCAAATGGCACACTGACACCATTCAGAGGAGCAGCAGTGGTGGGAGGCAATGGGCCTCATTACAAGTTTGGCGGTAACCGTGCCCATATTACGGGAACAGCTACCGCCGAACTCACTACTGCACCTGCAAATGAGCCATAACTGGCCCATTACAAGTTGAATGAGCTGGTAATTGCCCAGTCGCCGGTGCGGTGTGGGCGGGCTCCCGATCCCCATTCTGTCCCATAGGGCAGAATGGGGGTGGGGAGCATGGTTGTACCGGCAATATGGTGGTCTGACCAGGCGCGCAGAGCGGCACCCGCGAGCAGAACTCGTAATGTGGCGGTACGGTAACAATGGTGCTGGTAGCACTACCAGCGCTGTTGTCACTGTACCGCCACATTTGTAATGAGGCCAAATTTTTCAACATTCATGAAACTATGAGGCACCCAGCTTAGGACAGCCCACAGAAAGCACTTGTGTGTCCAGTACTATCAACGAACCTCCGAGCAGATGAGGAACCACTGGTGGGGGCAGAGATAGGAAACAAACAGTTCATCTTTATGGTGAACTCGAGAGCTGAAAAATCATGACTAAAAGAAGGCCGGTTTCCACTTTCAAATCAAAAAATGGAGACGTAGGGATTTTCTGAGGCGGTGGTCAAGGTTCCATACACTGAAGATCTGGATGTAACAGTAGGGGGAAAATAGTGTGGGCACCCCAGTTATATATGAAGATTCACCCATACATTTTCTGGGGAGGCACCTCCTCAGCAAACTTAACATGCTGAAAAGAGGAATAGTGTGTTCAATGCCAGGGATATGTGCCATGAGAGCCATGTTACTAATACACACACAAGCCAATCTAACAGTTTGTGGGATACCCATTGACCCAGACATGTTTGTGCAGGGGATACAGGTGCTGGCGAGAGTAGTGCCAGAAATAACATGTCAAGAGTGGAGAGCACCATTAGATTTTGTATTTCGCCCTGTAGCAGTCCCAGAGGTAGTGCCTGGGTCGATAGTGTCCATATATCTGCATGCAGTGCAAGTATCAGTATGTCAAATCGCGGTAATTGGAACGGACATGCATGGGTGTGAGAGGTGGACAGTGTTGTGCACAGACCCCAATGTAGCGCTACGTCACCTATCAGATGAGGAGCTGTTTACTGACAATGACACAAATGGAGAAATAATAATGGAGATTTCCATTCCATGCAAGATAATGATTCAGCATAGACAAGTGACGGCACCCCTCAGGGCCATTGTCAGTGCACCGCCAGCATTTTCTGATCAAGACATGTCACAAGTACCTTCCATAGTGTGGACAAAAGGGCCCCATGACGTAGGACTCCTGCAGGAGGTAACACCTGTTAAGATAAAGCTAAAGCAAGGTGCAATATTACCCCGTGTTAAACAATACCCACTATCAAGAGAGGCAGAGGAAGGGATAAACGAAACAATACGTGCCCTATTAGAGCAAGGGATTATAGTGCCATCACATTCACCCTGTAACACTTGCATTTATCCGATCACGAAAGCGAAGGGAGGGGCTTGGAGGATGATACAACACTTAAGGCCTCCTAATGATGTCATACAAAAGGAATTTCCACTTGTCCCAAACTCTGAATCAATTCTGTGCAGCTTCCCAAAGTCAGCGGCATGTTTCACAGTGGTAGACTTGAAAAATACATTTTTCTCTGTACCACTAAACCCAGAGTCACAATACCTAACAGAATTCACCCTGGGTTGGAAAAGTTACGAGCATTGTAGGTTGCCCCAGAGATACTGGGAAAGTCCAGGTATCTTTAACAGGATAATACATGAAGACCTTGGAAACATTGGCACAAAAAGCACTATTATACAGTATGTGGAGAGAATGAGGAACAGTGTAGGACTGATTCGATAATATTACTTACCTTGCTGGCCCACAAGGGGTATAAAGTAGACAAACAAAAATTACAGTACTGTCTAACTGAGGTGTTGTAAGGGTCAATTTATATCAAAAGATGTCAAGAGAATAATACCAGACAGAGCAGCAGCAGTGCGAGCAGTCAGCAAACCAAGCACAGTGAAGGAAATACAAAAATGTCTGGGCATGTGCAATTACTGCCGAGCCTGGATATTGGATTCTGCAGCATACACAAAACCCCTATTGAATGCACTAAAAGAAGCACAGAGAGAAAACACAACACTGATATGGACCCCAGAAATGAGCACAGCCTTTAACACAGTCAAAGACTTAATTTCAATGCACCCGTCCTAGAGACCCCTGATTATGACTGTGAGTTCTACCTGTTCTCAAACTGCGATGGAATGTTGATGACAGCAGTACTGACACAAAAAATTTCACTAGGGCACAAGCCTCTAGCATACTACAGCGGAACACTTGATGCAGTAATGCAGGGACACTTCACATGTGAATAGGGTCTTGCAGCCGCTACATTAGCCATTGAGAAAAGCACCACAATTGTAATGGGATGTTCAGTAACATTGTTTGTTGAACATTCATTGTTTGCCATCCTTGAAAGATCAAAATCCACACTGACAACACAAAGAGCCACAGCATATGAGATTATCCTTTCCAGTCCAAACATACACATAGTGCTGTGGAAAATGGTGAACCCAGCTATGTTCCTCACGGAGGCATGTACCAGAGAAGATATCCAAAGCCATGACTGTGCCACATACAAAGGAGAAGAGGATGATATGCCCAAAGCAAATAAGAATGCCCTGGAGGAAGGAGAAGTGTATTTCGTGGACGGGTCAGCATCGATACACCCAGAAACAGGCGAAAACCATGTAGGGGCAGCAGTAGTGAGACTGGAAGAAGGGGAATATGACATAATAGTACAAAAGCGATTGCCAGCACACTTTTCAGCGCAAGCAGCAGAATTGGTAGCACTAATTGAAGCCTCACACACAGCAAAATGATATCCAGTAACTATCTACACAGATTCAGCTTATTGGTACTCACCACACTGCAATTGGTCGGAATGTTGGAGTCTGACCTTGTAGACAGAGTGGTGGTTTGAGTCCAGGAGCAATCAGCCTCTACACCAGCTTACCTGATTTCAAAGAATCAGGCTTCCTCAAGAAGAGGAGATCTTCTGTACGATGTATCACTCTGCTTTTTGAATACAAATACAGACAGAGGTATCAATCCTATAAAAGAGCAGAGAACATGCGCACCGCTAAGCACAAATGATTAGGCACTGTACAATCTGAATATCATAAATGGCAGTGTACTAAAGCACAATGAGTACCTGAGATATGGTCAGGTGGTGTTGGACTAGGAAAAAACAGATCCTGCGCCTATAAGAGAGAAAAAAACAAAACCATGTGAAACTATCAGAACTATCAATATCTTCCCACTATTCAAAATAGGATGCAAGGACCAACCTGAGAGGGTAATGATGTGGAAGCAGAATTCCCAGATGGGTAAAACTCAAGGACAGGAGAAAATAAAGTAAGGGGAAAATACACTCGAACGGCACGAGGGACACACTAGGAATGGGTTGGTGCATAAACTGGAAAGCGTCCTGGAATGCACTTTAGCAGGCAAAACAATACAAATCCAAATTCTTCAGGGAAAAGTTCCAGGTTAGAATCAATGGAATGTCACAATTGAAGTTCCAGATCAGAGTCAGAATGGAATAGGGTTGGATAATTAAAGTGGTGTTCGGAAGTAATGGAAGGAGTCCATTAAAACAAGGAGGGCACAGTTCAAGGCACAAGGAATTAACTCACGCTTTCAGGTGAACTCACCCTGTCAGAAGTGTCTCTTCCCTCTGCTGTCTTTGTGGCCAAAACTGCAGGGGAGGAAGCAACGGGTAAGGAAGGCTTGAATCAGGAAGTAGCCAGCAATCTGATAAGAATTCCAAATTTGTTCACAGCGAGTCAACCAAAAACAAAGGGGCAATCCATAGGCAGTCCGGTGAAGCAGACCAAGATCGAGGAACCAAGAAATGCAGTAGGAAGTCCACGGAGAGTGATCTGAGGTGAAATGCGTGGAGGCTTAGACAAGTAGGATTACGTGTCTAATGCTACAATTAGCAGCAATGAACCCCCGGCAGGAGCTGGGTTTATGCAGTCAAGGGGCGGGGCTTCTGCATACGCATTGCACGCAAGGAGCATGTCAGCTGACGCGGCCGTCCTTGGCATCCATACAACCTCCATGGCAACCGGTATCGAAGCCCCACGGAAGCCTTTCCCCGGGCTGTGTGAGCATGTAGTGAAGAAGAGGGGAAACAGTGCTGCTAGAGCGTAACAGCATCCGCCCCCAAAGACACCGGCAACCCCTTGGCAGAATGGAATTCCAGCAAGAGATCGGGTCAGTGCAAATTAGCAAGAGGCTCCCAAGAACGGTCTTCAGGACCAAAACCCTTCCACTCAACCAAATACAAAGCCAAACCTCTAGAGACCCTACAATCCAGGATGCGTGAAATCTCGTTGTCTTCCTCACCATCCACCATTATAGAGGGCAGACGGGTCGGTAAACATGTGGAAGAAACGCAGGGTTTGAGCAAGGATCCATGGATACATGGATACATGGAGCACAGGATGGATACACCACGACTTCGGTAAGGCCAGCCTGACAGCAACAGGATTGATCACAGAGGAGACGAGAAAAGCACATACAAACCGTGGAAGCAAAGACCTTTTTCCAGCAATCAGCAGGTTCCGTGAAGACAACCAAACCTTCATGCCGACCCGACAATCGGGGGCTGGTGCTCGATGTGCATCAGCTGTTTTCTTAGCATGCTCTTGGGCCCGAAGCAAGTGGCACCGGACATCCCGGTGTAATTGGTCCAAATCACGCACGCAAGCCAATGCAGCTGGATTAGTCGCAGGCAAGGATGGATCAAGTGGCAAGGCCCGTGGATGATATCCATATAGGGCAAAAACGGAGAAAACCCTGTGGCTGAATGCATAGAGTTGTTGTATGCAAATTCAGCTTGAGGCAAGGCCATAAACCAGGATTGTTGAAATTGAAGACATAGGCAACGCAAGTATTGTTCTATAGTTGCGTTGGCCCTTTCAGTCTGGCCATCCGTCTGAGGATGATATGATGAAGAGTATCTGTTGTTGATGCCAAAAGAGGTCGTGTCCTCCAAAAACGTGACGTGCATTGTGCTCCTCGATCAGACACTATGATGGAAGGCAGACCAAAATGCCATAGTGTTTGCCATGAACAATCTAGCCAACTGAGGGGCAGATGGTAGACCGGAACAAGACACAAATATGGCATACTTGGTAATGTAATCGATAAGTACCCAAATGGTATTGTGTCCTTGCACTTCTGACAAGCCGACTATAAAATCCATTGACACCATGTGCCAGGGTTTGTAAGGGACCGGCAAAGGGGGTAACAAACCTATGGGCTTGGACCTGGATGTTTAGCACTGAGCACATATTGCACAGGAAGCAATGTAGTCTTTTAGATCTCGTGACAAGTTAGACCACCAGGCCCAACAACGTAAAGCTTCTACCGTTTTTTTTATGGCCGGGCTGTGCTGCTATGACTGAGTCATGAGACCACTGAAGGGCTAAGGTACGGGCCTGACCCAGTGGTATGAAGATGCGCCCTTGTATGAATGGAAGCCCCTGAATCAGATCTAAGTTGAGGTCAACTACTTCTGTAGGATGAGTAGAAACCCATTGCATAATGACTGATCGCAGTGAAGGCTGCACCGCAAACCCACAGATGACTTTATTTGGCAGAAGCGTGAGAGGCTTCATGCGTGAGGACCGCTCCCCTGCATGAAGGCGAGAGAGAGAGTGTCAGCCAACACCTGGGCCTTGGCAGGGCAGTAAGTAATAAGAAAATTGTATTGTGAAAAGAACAAATGCCAATGGGCCTGTCTGGCTGTGAAGCATTTCATGGATTTGAAAGTGAGTAGACTCCTGTGATCTGAATAAACTCTAACAGGATGGCGAGCCCCTAATAAATGATGTCTCCACTCAGAAAAAGCGTCCCGGATGGCTAGGAGATCACATTCAGTGATCGAATAATTCTTTTCATATACCATCAGTTTGCGAGAAAACAAGACCGTGGGATGTATGTCGCCTTGTGTGGGGACACTCTTGTGTCAAGACAGCACCTATAGCAAACCCGGAAGCATCGGCTTCCGCAAAAAATGGAAGATCTGGATCAGGGTGCTTGAGCACAGGAGCTGACGTGAATGCCAATGTCAGCTGTTCAAAAGCTGTTTGTGCCGCCTCAGACCAGACATATGGAACCTTAGCACTGGTCAGCGAGGTGAGAGGCGTGGAGAGTCCAGAAAAGCCATGGATGAAACGCCTATAAAAATTGGCGAACCCCAGAAAGGATTGGAGTGATTTCAGAGTGTTGGGTTTTGGCCATTCCAGGATAGCCTTAACTTTGGATTTACTCATGCGAACGCCCTGGTTCGTGAGATCGTACCCCAAAAATTCCACCTCAGGGGTGTGAAAAATAAATTTCTCAACCTTTAAAAACAGCTTGTTCTCACGCAAACGCTGGAGTGCAGTTCTGACATGTTGAATGAGTTCTGGAAGTGTCTAGGAATAGATTAGAATGTTGTTTAAATAGACTACTAAGTACTGATCCAACACGTCATGAAAAAGATCATTCATAAAGGCGTGAAAGGTGGCCGGGGCATTACAGAGGCCAAAAGGCATCACCAGGTATTCATAGAGACCATAGCGTGTCTTGAATGTGGTTTTCCACTCGTCCCCTTCTCTCATGCGTACCAAGTTATACGCCCCTCTCAGATCCAATTTCGTGAAGACCTGTGAAGAACCCAATTGATCGAGAAGAACAGATATTAATGGGAGTGGATATTGGTTTTTAATGGCCACAGCATTCAGGGCACGGTAGTCAATGCAGGGGTGGAGGTCCCTCTCCTTCTTAGGAACAAAAAAGAGTGGGAACGCTGCCAGGGATTTAGATGGATGGATGAACCCCATAGCAAGAGCTTTGTCTAGGTACTCCTTAGCACCTCATCTTCTTTAAGAGTGAGTGAGTACACTCTTCCAGTAGGTATCCTTGCTCCTGGTACGAGATCTATCAGACAGTCATAGATCCGGTGAGGTGATAGCGTCTCTGCCATACCTTTGTCGAAAACATCAGAATAGTCGTTATACTCAGTAGGAACTGAGGGCAAAGAGACGGTAGAGATGGCTCCAATGTGCAAAGATGACATAAGCGCTTGAGTAGGGCTGCTTTGATTGATGGCATGTAGGTATGTGCATAGAGTTTGGTTACAGAGTACGGAAATTGAACCTGTTGAGAGTACAAGTCAATGGTGGGATTGTGATATTGAAGCCACGGAATGCCTAAAATGACTTTGTAGGCCGGAGCCTTGATAATGTCAAAGGATATTTCCCCTGTATTGCCTTTCTTAGTGCACATGAGCAACGGTACTGTCTGGTGTGTAACCATACCGAAAACCAATGTCGATCCATCTACTGCATTGACAGTTTCGAGATGCTTTTTGCGAATTAGCGGAATCCCTGACACAGAGGCAAAACAATGATCAATGTAGTTGCCCGTGGCTCTGGAATCTACAAAGGCCTTTGCTTCAAAGGACCCCCCATGGGCTAATGAAAAGGTAACAGGGAGGTGAAACAATTGGATCTGACCATGCCTAAGAGAGTCCCAATTTGAGCATTTGGCATATCTCACCTTTGTTTTGGGCCTTTTGGGGCATTCGGGCAATAAGTGATCAGATGCACCACAGTACATACATAGATTGTGGGATCGGCGGTGTTCTCGCTGGGCTGGTGTTAGAGGGATTCTGACAGCACCAATCTGCATAGGCTCAGGGGCTGGCAATTGTGCAGAGACTTCCGAAAACCACCGGCAAGAGAAAAGTTGCTCTCTTTTTTTCCCCGCCTTTCGGCCTTGCGAGCGTCTATTTGGAGGACCAAGTCAAGTAGTTCTCCGAAAGCGGTAGGAACAACAGGAACTGTGGACAAAATGTCCTTTAGATCATCTGAAAGGCCCTGATAAAACACAGCGGCTTTCTTCTCTTCCGGCCAGTCCGTTTCAGCTGCCAGTTGATTAAATTGTGCCAAATAAACCAATAGGGAAGTGTTCCCTTGTCTATGATTGAGTAACTCTAAATCTGTGGCTTGAGTTGTATATCCTGTATCGAACACTTTGCTCATCATGGAAAGAAGAGCATTGCAATTATATAGTACATGGCTGTTGGAATCCAACAATGGATTTGCCCATGCTGCAGCGGTAACTCCCAAGTGTGATAACACAAAAGCTGGAAGTGGGAAAGGATGTGGGTCGACACAAAAAGTGCAGCTTGTACTGATTGAAAAAAATCCTGTACTGTTTAGAGTCTCCCAGAAAGTGTTCCAGGGGAGCCAGAGGAAACTGGGTGGTGAGCATTACAGGAGCAGGTTCTTGACTGGGTATAGGAAACCCAGACCCTGAAGCTATAGCTCCAGCGCCTGTCTGTGATGCTGAGGTGGTCACTAGAGACTGGATTGCATCCATGTGTTGACGCAATGCATCTTGTGCATTGGTTAGGTCAGAACGAAGCTTGTGACCATTTGCACTATTTGCGCTGATGTGTCTGTTGTCTCTGTGGAAATTTTCAAGGCTGCTAATTCTGTTACTCACCACACTGCAATTGGTCGGAATGTTGGAGTCTGACCTTGTAGATAGAGTGGTGGTTTGAGTCCAGGAGCAATCAGCCTCTACACCAACTACCCTGATTTCAAAGAATCAGGCTTCCTCACGAAGAGGGGCTCTTCTTTACGATGTATCACTCTGCTGTTTGAATACAAATACAGAAAGAGGTATCATTCGTATGAAAGAGCGGAGAACGCGTGCACCGCTAAGCAAACACTGTAAAGGAACCACAAAAAGGATTAGGCACTGTACAATCTGAATATCATAAATGGCAGTATAATAAAGTACAATGAGTACCTGAGATATGGTCAGGTGGCGTTGGACTAGGACAAAACAGATCCTGTGCCTATAAGAGTGAACACCCCAAAACCATGTGAAACTATCAGAGCTATCAATATCTTGCCACTATTCAATACAGGATGCAAGGGCCAACCTGAGAGGGTAATGATGTGGAAGCAGAATTCCCAGGTGGGTAAAACTCAATGACGGAGGAAATAAAAAAAACAGGAAATTAGTAAGGGGAAAGTACACCCGAACGGCACGAGGGATGCGCTAGGAACGGGTTGGTGCATAAACTGGAAAACATCCTGGAATGCACTTTAGCAGGCAAAACAATACAAATACACATTCTTTGGGGAAAAGTTCCAGGTCAGAATCAATGGAATGTCACAATTGAAGTTCCAGATCAGAGTCAGAATGGAATAGGGTTGGATAATTAAAGTGGTGTTCGGAAGTAATGGTAGTCCATTAAAACAAGGAGGGCACAGTTCAAGGTGCAAGGAATTAACTCACGCTTTCAGGAGAACTCATGCTGTCAGAAGTGCCTCTTCCCTCTGCGGTCTTCGTGGCCAAAACCGCAAGGGAGGAAGCAACGGGTAAGGAAGGCTTGAATAAGGAAGTCGCCAGCAATCCGAGAAGAGTTCCAAATTCGCTCACGGCGAGTCAACCAAAAACAAAGGGGCAATCCGTAGGCAGTCCGATGAAGCAGACCAAGATCGAGGAACCAAGAAATGCAGTAGGAAGTCCACAGAGAGTGATCCGAGGTGAAATGCATGGAGGCTTAGACACATAGGATTACATGTCTAATGCTACAATTAGTAGCAATGAACCCCCGGCAGGAGCTGCCTTTATGCAGTCAAGGGGCGGGGCTTCTGCGTACACATTGCACACAAGGAGCGTGTCAGCTGACACGGCCTCCTTTGGCATCCATAAAACCTCCATGGCAACGGTATCGAAGCCACATGGAACCCTTTCCCGGGCTGTGTGAGCATGTAGTGAAGCAGAGGGGAAACCGTGCTGCCGGAGTGTAACACTTATAAGACCTCAACAGTACACAGGGAATTGTCACAATGGGGGAGGAGAGAGTTAAGGAGGGCAGACGGGCCACCGGTACAAAATGCCAAGCTTCTAAAAAAGCTAAAAAGAGCATTAACAGAACCAACTATGGTAGCCCTGGTTAAATACCAGGCCCACACGAACAATAATGACATCATCTCCTTGGGAAATGCGGCAGCGGATGCTACCTCCAAAGAGGCATCATACTTAGAAAGAGAGGTACCAGGGGAATTCGTAATAAAGGGAAGTGTGGCAGAAGAGAAAGATGGCAGTTACAACTCAATGCCAATTTCACAAATAATTGAGTTATAAAAAAGGACCCCACCTGAGGAACAGAAACTCTGGACTGTTAGGCAGAATCCTGTGCAGTGCCCTTAGGGACCACTACACACAATTAAGAACACAGGTGGTAATACAAGTTCACCTTTGGTACAAGCCTGTACTAATATGTTAAAGTGGTAGAAGTAGCAGAGCAGCCAGGCTTATCTCAAGAGTATATGAGCAGTAGCAGAGATTACACAAAGGGACCACAATTACTGTGACTCAAGCAAACACTGACTCGAGGTTTCAGGTAAAAAATTACAAGTACATTTATTTTTAAACCATTTGTTATAAACACAACACTTCTATTAATTCAAAAATCACACGTAAAATACACTACAACCAACCAATTCACTTTGGTACACTCTAACTCAAGGTAAGTACCCTATGTGTTAATGGACCAGTGTTGTGAAACAAAATACGTTACCGGGAATATGTATGCGATCACTTTTTGACAGTAATGACAGTTCGGTCTTACTAATGATACGCGTATCCGCAACATGAAATGTTATCGGGGCAACAACACACTTAGCACCTGAGTTAACCAGAGAGAGTTGGGGTCAAACATCATAGGCAATACTTTTGTCAAGGAAGACAGAATCAGAGAACACTCGTTGACAGAAATTCAAGTGTCAATAGGCCGGAGTCAGTGTCAAGTGGAACCGGGTTCCTGTTGTTGGAGAGAAGTTGGACCCCCACCAGGGCTTCTGGGGGTCATCTATGGGAGACTCCAACACCTCCCATTTTGCCCAAATAAATGCAGCAGAGTCCCAAGCAGGCAACAACACGTTCCAAACTGCGTTTATTTCTGGGCAGCAAAAAAAAAACACACAGATAGCTTCGTGCACAGCGAAAATCCAGGCACCGTCTCCCCTGGGGCTGGCTTGCAAGCCAGCTTTGTAACACCCTGCAGGCTGACATCACATGATTGGACCATCTCCTAGAAACCTATCTCTTCCTGCTATTGGCTGCTAAGTGATAGGTTACCTATGTAGCACCTATAGGAAGCCTGATCATTGGGCACTAGGACTTTTGCGTCAGTGGGTTGGTTTAGCTGCGCCACCCCCAATACCTTATTCTAAAATTGTTGCAGTAGGAATTTGTTCCCATTAGTTTTAGCTGAAACAGGCTTTTTGCCCCTGGGCCCTCAGGGTTCATTGGCCAGAGCTGAGCCATTCTTGTTACAATTATGTTTCAAATGATGTGTGGGTCTTGCGAAAATGTCTTTCATTCCCTGGAAAAAACACTGGGCTCTGGATGTTCTGTCTACCAGAGTTCACTGTCGTTCAAAGAAAGGAATCTTATTTTACTGTAAGACCTTGGCTGCTGCTGGATTTGTGAGGAGCATTGCTGAAGTCAGCACGAATCCCCACTGTGGCTGGTGTTCAGTGAGACAAATGCACTTTGCTGTAATTTTCCTGAAACATGGCTTTACACTGTGCAATTAGATCAGGTTAGTTCATATTGGCATCTGCAAGCCTTTAAACAGGGATTCTTGTGTTTTGTAGATTCTGGTATTGCTGCATTGGCTAATGTAGCATGTAGGTTGCAATGTTATTCAAGTGAGTGTCTTTCAGCATATTTGTCACCCATGGGTGCGCTGGGGCCTGGTTCAAATGATAAGTGTGCTCCTTATTCTTCCTGCTGTTCTTTCTGTTTATGCGCCTGGGGTGAGGGGGCAGGGGTTTGATCTCAATTTTCCCTCTTCGGTGTTGTCGAGGATCACACAGTGGGACAGTTCAAGATTCAACGTTGCCAGGAGTACTTAGATATTGTCAACAGAGGAAGCAAAAGTTATAAGAAGGAGGAAAGACAAAGGCAAGCCTTGGAGGCGAAGAAAAGGGATTCACCCTAATTCCTCAAGCAGAACACAGTACCTTAGTCAATAAAGAGGATAGTGCCACGGCAGTTGTTCCTAGTAGTTTCCTGCAGACCCACAGTTCCTGGAGCTTCGGTACGAAGGAGGACGTCCGAAGGGGTCTGCACCACACAGCGATGCAGCCGACAGCAGCGACAGTGGATAAAAGGTGCGCTCCTTAAAAACAGGAGAGGCTCTTCAGATGGCTATCCGGACCACTACAGCAGTGTGCAGCGATTTCGACCAAGAAGAGGATCCTCTGGCTGTGGAAGAGGAGCTGGTTATCCCCATTAGGCTCAAGGGGAGAAGACTCCGGACTGGTTCTTCTCTGGTCGTCGAAGGGTAGATAGCTCAGGACTGCAGCAGGGCTTCACCGGGACGGGGTAGTTGCAGCAGCCGTCTTCTTCTCCGCTTCTCTTCTGTTCCTTGTAGTTCCAGTGGCGACTCTGACTTCTAGCCCAAGAGACCTGCCTTGTATGTGACAATTCCCCATTCACACAGCCTGGCTGTCAATCACGCAGCAGGGGGGTTGTCCAGCCCGGACAACCACCTCAGCCAATCATGGCAAAGTGCGACTTGGGTTTCCTAGTTGACTACATCCCTCCCTCACATTCAGCCCACCTAGACACCCAGGAGCCTGGAGGAGGGCTTCTTGGCAGAAGCCCGCCAAAAGACAGTAAACAAAGAAGGCAAACCTGGTTTGCAGCGCAAAGTAAAACACAAGAAGGACTTTAACAAAAAGAAATGGCGAATAAACCCGACCGGAGCCAAAAGAAAGCGTATTTGGTCAAGCGGGTTTATGTTCGAGGCTAATATAATAGCCTAAAACAATACCACGTTTATATAGTATAATCGCGGTAAAAAAGTTAGAGTAGATACCACTGCCACCAGCCAAGTCTAAATATTAAACATGCGAAACAATGCTCTAGGAGGTACAGATAAAAAGGGCTAAGGATTAACCCTTTCCAGTACTCCATGTAAGATGGGGTGTACTGGATCTGTGGTTAAATGACAAGGTAAAGTTAATGGCAACTTAACCTTCTTCTGGGGGACAGTAGTCAGCCTCAGAAATGGAGTTGGTGCTTCCACGGAGAAGGGAAAGTGCCCTTAGGAACAAACAAGAACTGTAGCAAAACCCTCATCATTCACATGAAAAAAGGAACAGCAGCTTTAATGGACTCTTACTGGGTATTTGGCAAACAGGCATATTTACAACTTCCGCAGTCATGGAGGGGCACCTGTGCTCTGGCAATGCTGCATTCATCCCTGATTGTGATACCGGAAAGCTACATCCGAGGGCAGAGGGTGCCATCAAAGATGAAGAACCCCCTGCATATGACATCCTATCCGAAGAACAGTTACAAAGCACAGTATCCAGAAAACGGAGGTCATCAAATTATATCTCCACAGAATCCTCTGAACTTTTGGCGCAAATCCCCAAAAAATTAAGTTATTTACTTCAGCAGAGACATTTTTCACATCCCTCGTTCCAAGCCTCCAAGCTTGAGCAAATGCAAAATGGCTCCAAATAGCCAGCTGGGAACTCATCCAGCTGGCCAACAACACAGAAGAAGGGTTCAATGTCATCAAGCGTGAACTGCGAGCCCTGCGGCTGATGACCATACAGAACCGCTAGGTCCTGGACCTGCTAACTGCAATGGACGGCAGTGTTTGCCAAAAAATCGGGAGCGCATGTTGCACCTTCGTACCCTCTGCTGACATGGACAATGGGACTCTGTCACATGTGATAGAAGCAAATGCATAATCTCGGCAAAAGGATGAAGGAAGAAGGAAGAAGCAGGAGTGCAGTCCAGCACATGGTTCGACAACATGTTCGAGTGGGTCCCGTCATGGCTTGGAATGACCGTGAAGCTACTGATACCAATCATCATCTTTTTTTTGCAAATTTTTTGTGTGTGTCAATTGGAACTCAGGTGCTGTGCAAAGTCTATTCCTAACAGCGCAATGATGATGGTGACAATGGGCAAAGCAGCAGGAATAGTGCAAATAAAACACAAAGCCCAGGACCAAACAGGAGAAGATTCTGAACCAAAATATAGAATGACGGCTATACATAACACTGAGTATATTGTAGATCCACTCTTACACACCACAATTAAGGAACCCCAGGAATTAGAATGGTAAAATGAAGTATGGGTAGATCTGGAGGGGGACAGGGGGTGTATCTACATGACTTGCAACCCAGATGAATATGCATGGGTGGGGGAAAGCCTTAGGGCGGTGGTGTCGGGCCTGGATGCCAAGAAAGGGAACGAAGCAGTAGCTGAGGAAGCCGAATGGAGACGTTTGGGAGAGTTGCAGTATTCGTTACTTAAGTAATGAAAGGGGGGAATATAAGGGACGAAGGGTCTCCTAGGCCCCCCTTTCATTCCTAATAATGCACATGATATGCTCATTCCGCGGTTGGCAGCACACCTCTGGCCAATGTGTGGGGCCACCATTGAATGACCCATGACTGTGCATGGCCTATGAGCCATGAGATTCCATTTTGTTAACTACCAACTCCATTTTCTAGTAGGCCGCATGTAAATGCTGAATGCAGGCCTGCACCTCTCCCCTTCATTCTCCACGCACAGCCAGCCTGCTAACCCCCACCTCCTCCCCTCTGCCATCTCCACGGCTGTCCTGTTCTCACGGAAGCTTGGGCACGTATTGTAACAAGCTAAACATTGTATCTCTCTTCTTCTTTTTACATCACTGCCCTGTGTGTGACCGGGCCGAAGCCTGGTCCTGGAAAAAAAAAAAACATCCATTGCCACAAATCTGCCTCTGCACTGGCAGACCCTGTCTAGAGAAAGATAGACCATAAGCCCCCTAACCCCACACCTCTTTTGATTTAACAGTTGCATGCCCCCGCTCATGTGCCACTCCAGTTCATCCCCTATCACTAATCCCATGTGGCCATATATACTTCTTGTACTAACAAACAGTATAAACACCCACAAAACATCTAAGGAAATACTTCATAAATGTGTTACTGATATTTTGTGTTAGATAAGACACCTGAACCCAGGTACCATTAATTTTTATTGTTTATTGTCAAACGTCTAATCATATATATATATATTGCATGTTGAGATTTATGAAAAATGCTAACACATGTGTGGCCAAAAGGGCAAATGTTAGATAGTCTGAATTTACAGCAACATGGACATCGCTTGACCCTGCACCCCTCCTAGATGATCCCAGTTGACCCGCATGCTCCACGATGTTACAATCTGAAGCCGACCAATCCAGGAGCATCATCCATATGTGTGACATACTGAGCAGCCCCCTTCGTCCAATGAATGTTACTGACTGTATCCCCTATAGCACACGTCATAGGTTACGTGTTTTTGTAATATAATGTGTATTTTTCGTGTCTTGGTCAGAGCGTTCTCGGAATAGCAGAGTCTTCTGCGTGCCCCATTTTAACTTTATATAAAGTCTTTTCTTTTACTTCACTTGCTCTTGGTCCTGGTCTCATTCCCTACTGGGGTGTGTCCATTAGTGTCTCTTATTTGGTTATTTCACTATAACTGTGGGGAATGCAGCTTTCAATAGCTATGCAGTAATTCCACTACTGTACCGGCCTCGTACAACGCGTTGTGTGTGTACATTCTGAGGTGCGGCCTGACGCAGCATTCTCTGCTCCGTGGCCTACGCTGTGTTGTGCTGTGCAGGGTCTGCTTCTCTAACAGTTTCAGGCGCGGTGTTTCAGCGACCCGTCCCGAACCGTCCCTACTGCGGCACGTCTCTGCATCTTTTCGTAATCTTGGGCCCCTGAGAGCCATTAGCAGAGTGGCGCAGTACTACGCCCGGCTGAGTGCTGGTTTGGGCAGTGGACTACGGCTGTGGAGGCGGCGGCGGGTGGTGAGATTTCAGACTGATTCTCCCGGCAAGACAGTGAAGCGCGGCCCTGTCTTTGGGCAGGCTGAGGAAAGGGAGCGCTTTCCCCTGCTGGCTTCTCACACTGGTTCAGTTCTACGATGGGCTTGAAAGCGAGGTGAGTGAGGAGCCTAGAGTGATTTTGGGTTGCTGCCTTGCATCTTCTCCTGGTTCCTACACTCAGATTGGGACTTACTGGTCCCTAGTATTACATTACTGTGATACATATACTGTGGCATACATAAATATACATACACAGTACCCAGGCTGTTAACTTCACTCACTCTCTCAAGTGTCACCTTCTTATTGACCTCTGCCATCTGTAATTTCTATTCGCCTTGGAGAATAGGGCCTTTGATCCTGGGGTGATTGTGCACTGCCACTTTCGATCAACTTCAAGGTCTTCAGGTGAGAGGATCTGTTTGGGCAAACCCCAGAGGACAGGAGGCTATTACCCTCTCCTTTTTGGAGTTTTTGGGAATAATCACTCTTTCTTTCCTACACCAGTACTTATCATCCTACTCAATATTGTAGAGTTCCCTTTTCTTGATTAGACAACTTTGGGCGGTCACTGAATATCATCCGCCTCGGGAATGCAGCAGGGGAAAAGAGCTTCCCATTCGATTTATAATTTGCAGAAAACCAAGACCCTACCCATAAAGAAGAACAGGGAGACTAATATGAAGGATGCTAAACCCAAGAAGAAGGCGAATTACTCCAAGCCAGTGGTGCAAGGGGCAATTACAGAGTTTTTCCCAGTGAATCCTTCCCCTGAAATTAACTCTACCACCATCGAGGAAATTGCTGCCCCTGGCCCTAGTGGCTGCATCTCATTGAATACCACCAACTTTGACGACATTGGTAACAATTCCCTCTTAGTTTTGTGTTTAAACATTCAGAGAGGGATGTCGTCTCAAATTCCGCAGACGGCAATTAGTTGCACATTGCCCCTCAATGAAAGCAATACGAGCATTCCTCTGGGTCGGCATAACTCTGTTGGAAGCAATGATCGATTGTCTGCTTCTCCTAATCTCGAGATAGCAGAGCTTCAGTCAATAGTTGCTGCCCTTCAATTTGCGTTGAAGATTCTACTGCAAATCTCAGGTCGTATCTTGACAAACACTAACACTCTCACCCTGGCATTAGATCTGAAGGATCACCCTCATGAAGAGGCGGAAGTCAATCTATCTGCCGCCTTATTCGTAGCTGAGGTGAGTGAGGACCAGGAAAACATGGTTGAAGCTGAAGCCAAGTCATCTGAGTCTATTATCAGCACTGTAGCCCATGACGATCCCCTGGAGATTGAAGGTGATTCGGAGTCAGAACAAAGCCCTTACATTTTCTATTCACGGAAACAACGCAGATTGGCTTGAAAGGCACTTAAAAACAAAAATGCTAAAACAAGTGCCTCACCCTCCATTTTTGTACCACGGACTGTGCCGGATACACGCTTAAAAAAAGCTAGGAAAAGACTTGCTAGAGCAACAGCAAGAGCGTCAACGACCAAAGGTCCCCTTACTGACTGGCTAGTGCCGGAAGAGAAAGCTATTTGTCCGGCCTCAGATGAAGTCCTGCTGGAAGCCCCTGAGCAGAACTGTGATCTTAGCTTGCCTGTATGCCCTAAACAACACTCCGGTGTCAACCGATGAGTAAGCTACACTAGTGCCTGCACTACCCGAACTGCAAAGTGACCCCAAGGATATCAATGAGAATCGCATTTGCCTTATCAAGAACTTATACCTGAGCGGTAAAAACACTTGGCTCGCGCGTTCTAAACTATTAGTCAGCCTTTATTGTATTCCCCAACTGCGTGTTTTGAAATCTGACGATTTTCTTTTTGTCGAACCCTTGAATGGTCCTAATCCTAACGTCTCTGCCCTACATTGTACTTTCCTGTCGACAGCGCGGCTGATTAGGAAATACAAAGAGGGACTTAGGGCTGTTGACGTAGAAATTGATGTGGACCTGAATGAAGGTGACCCCTGTATTGATTCAGTTGATACTGTTATTGTTGTCCCTGTATCTAATGATCTTAAGCCTGCTGAAGGAAAAAAGTTTGACCTGGCCGAAATACAACAAGTGCTAAAATCACTATTGGAATCCCTCCCGGGAGCACTGTGCAACCATTGAATCTTTTCTTTACTCACTTGGAATTGCAGAGGCTTTGCCCACCTACTCAGGTCGGAGGGTTCTGTTGACCTACTGTCTAAACACAGCTGTTTTTGTCTCCAAGAGACTTGGTCAATGGACCCACTCTTTTTGGATGGGTATGTCTTATATCAATCACCTGTAAATTGGGCCGTCCGTTTAGGGGTTTACTCAAGGGGGTGATTAATACGGTTGTATCCCGTAGGATTCAATGTAAATCAGAGGAGCACCTTATGGCAGTAGAGGTGGAGTACAGAGATGAAAGCTGTCTGTTCAGGTTCCTCCTTGTTAATCTGTACAACCCTCCAGGAGCGGTAGTTAGAGAATTCCTACAAGAAGCACTACAAGATCTACTGTCTTCTTGGTCACTGATGTCTGGTAATGTTGCAGTGGTGGTTATGGGGGATTTCATTTGCCATATGAGAGGTGAGGTATACACATCCTCTAACCCGAATCTTAGTGCCACATGTATTATGATCCATGAGAAAAGGGAGACTGGGGCACTAGGTTTGCTACAATTGTTCAATTCCTGGGACTTTGCGATGATAAATGGCCGCACTTCTGGGGATAGGCCGGGGAGACCTGGACAAATGGAACATCATCCAGCACTTTGGACTTCATATTCATGTCTCCCGACATTCAGTCTAAAGTCGCGGATATGAGAGTGATTAATAACAACTGGAGTAACCATGCGTTGCTCCAATGTTCGCTCCGCTTACCAAGTACTCCCATTTCTTTACTGAACATTGGCAGTATTAACACCGATAGTGCATGGTCTAGAATAACCTGGTCAGAAAAGAACATAAGATTGGCCAATGAAGCCCTAAAACCCCTTCTCTCCGTTGGCTTCCCTGATTTCAACCTCATGACCGTCAACGACATTGAATATTAGATCCTGGCATTCTCGGGTGAACATGCCACGGCGAAAATCGGCTATATGTTAAGACCTGAGGGTACTAATCCTCCCTACAATAAAGGAATTAGGGATGCTAAGAGAGGGCTGAGAGCGGAGATTCGTAGTATGAAGTCCCTGAATTTACTGGTAGTCCTTTACTGCGAGAGAGTAAGAAATGCCAAAAGTAGATATAGAATGAGTATTAAGATCATTAAAAAAGCAGATAGAAACAGTGTCTATCAAAGCCTTGTGCAGACAATCTGCTCTACGAACTTTCGCAGCAACTGGTTACTCTTAAATGAGACTAGGGAGAAGATAAAAGCCAATTAGCCAATCCTATTAATGAGGAGGTTTGGGTTAAATTTCTTTTAGGCCGTAATTCAGGGGAGACGGAGTCTTCTATTATATCATCGTATCGGGCCCCGACCCATCCGCCTTTCGATGTTTCATCGCCGGCCATCCTGAAGAAAATAATAGCTTTTAAGTGTTCCAGATCTCCTGGCCCTAATGGTATGGCTAATGTAGTAATTAAGAATTATCCCGAATTTTGGGCTGATCTATTCTCCCTACTCTTTGAAAAGATCTTAGCTCAGGGGACTATTCCCCTATCCTGGCAAACAGCAATCCTCATTCCCATCTTTAAAAAGGGTAATTGTGCAGACCCTAATAACTACAGGCTCCTTTCTATGTTAGACAGTACAGGTAAACTCTTTGCCTCATTGCTGCTAAGTGAAGTGGAGAAATGGGTGGATGAGGCTAATATACTCAGTAGATTCCAGTGTGGATTTCGACTGGACTTTTCCACCTCGCTACTGGTGATGGATATACTCTGCACTCGGGCCCTCAGCAAGGGGCAGCCCCCTCTGTATGCCCTATACATTGATTTCAAGGCTGCTTTTAACTGTATCCCCAGAGCTAGACTTTGGGTGAAGCTTGAATCAATGGGTTGCCTGGCAGGTCTCTTATACTATCTGAGACTTCTGCACCAGAACACCACAGCTCGTCTCAGATTAAACCATGAAGGCAAAATGACCAAAAAAGTAGTTCAAAAAACAGGGTGGTAAAACAGGGATGTGTTACTGCACCCCTTATTTATAATCTCTATGTATATGACATCCCGGCAGTATAAGCTGAGGTCGACAATTGCCCTCCCAAAATTGGCGAGGCACCTTGCGTAGTTTTGGCGTACGCGGATGACTTGGTGGTGTTTGATAACACCATCAGTGGGATTCGGCGCTCCGCTTCCACGCTTTGGGAATATGCTAGGGCCAATGGCCTGACCATCAATTTAGAGAAGACCAGAGTAATTAGATTCACTGGGAGAAGAGCATCCCGAGTTGACCTAATGGTGGACCAAAACAATATACCCTATGCTCCCTCCTACCGCTACCTTGGAGTGGAAATTGAACCTAATGGCGATTACCATTATTGCAGACAAGGGTGCAAAATCAGGGCGGCGCAGGTAACTTCACTGATTTCTACATTTACTAACAAGCAGGGTGGCTTCACTCTATGGGGGACGTGGCACTTATATATTCAAGTGTTTACCCCGATGATCATCTACAGCCTTGAGGCCCTCCTCTCATTTGACTTGGCTTGGCTACAAGTGATGGAGGGCAAATTCTGGCGCAGGATATTGGGGCTGTCCCCCGGAGTTCCTATGGCCTTGTTAAGATTGGAACTAGGTCTCCCAGCCCTGCAAGCAATGGTACTCAAAAGGAGGGCAGGGCTTTATCTCAAGATGACTAGCTGTTGTACTAATCCCTTACTGTCTGTGATTCACCAGGAAGTGATCAAAAAGCATACAACCTCACCCCTATCGAAATCCATGATAACATTCCTTGCAGACATAGGCTGGACACATAGAGGGGTAGCCTTTAACAAGGAAGTCCAAAACGCACTTGGGAAAGGGTGGACATGTGGGACTGGATCGAGAAATTCGCACATCTGAGCACTTTAAAGAGCTACCATTTTATAAAGTACATATTATACTTCTTTATGAAGCCCCAAGCATATCTGAATCTTTGTCCCACCAAAAGGCTCAGACGCTTCATTATCCTGTTTAGATTGGAACAACTACCCACCCATAGCAACGTGGGAGCTAGGGAAAATAGTTCTGCCCAAGAGTGAATCTGTCGCCTGTGCAAATCAGCAGAATCTCTGGAGACAGCCAAACACCTGTTAACTGAATGCCAGACATTAACTCGCACTATTGTCGGGGAGAAGCTGGATCCCCCCCCACCCCCAGGGCAGTGGGGGGCCAGCAGCCATAGCCTCACCAGCTATGGGAGGCCCCAACACCTCCCATATGGCCCCCAGAAATGCAACAGAGTTCCAAGCAGGCAGCAACATGTTTCAAACTGCTTTATTTCTAGGCACAGAAGAGAAAAAAAAGCCAAAGAAAAGCATCGTGTATCGCGAGTTCAGGCGCCGTCTCCCCCGGGGCTGTCTTGCAAGTAAGTTTTATAATCACACTGCAGGCTGACCTCACAGAATTGGATCAGCTCCCAGAAACCTATCTCCTCCTGTTATTGGCTGCAGAGTGGTGGGTTACATATGTAGCACTTATAGAGAGCCTGATAATTGGATATTTACCTCCTGCGTCAGTGGGTTGATTTAGCTGTGCCAGCCCCCCTTACCTAATTCTAATCATGTTGCAATGTGACTTTGTTCCCATAACTTTTTAGCTGGACAAGCAGTTCGCACCTGGTTCTGGCTTGTTACAAATTATGTTTCAATGTTGTGCGTGTCCTTGAGAAAATGTCTTTCTTTCCCAGAAAGAGAAAAAAAAAAAAAGCACACTGGGTTGCCGTGATTTACTCGCATTTGTGGATAATTAAAAAATGTCTGTCTGCAGAAAGTAGTTTTATCTTGAATTTGCGGCCTTGGCAAGTCGGACTTCTTTTGCGAGGAATGTTGATAAGGCTCCCGCAGCCAGTGTTCAGTGTTCAGTGAGCGAAATGAACTTAGCTGTAATTTTCCTGAAACATAGCTTTACACTGTGCATTTAGTCCATGTTAGTTCATATAGGCATTTGCAAGCCTTTAAACAGGGATTTTTGTGTTTGTAGATTCTGATATTGCAGCATTGATTCTAATGTAGCATAGAAGTTGCACTGTTGGTGAAGTGGGTGTGTTTCAGCATATTTGTCACCCATGGGTGCGCTGGGGCGCTTGGGGTGCGGGGGCATGGATTTGGTCTCCATTTTCCCTCTTCAGTCCCCCCTCTGGTCGACTTTTGTCGACCACACCACCAAGCAACATTCACCTCCTTCCGGTCTGCATATCTTTGCCAATTCCTTGAAGTGTCCATAATTTTCTGCATTGTTGTTGATCAACAGTACATATAGGAGTGTTCCCCTTCTGTGTTCCACCACACTCACTCCCCTTCGTACTTCCTCTGATCACAGGGAGTGGCCACCTTTATTACTGCTGGAACCATGTTGCGCACCGCTATCTTAGTCCGGCTCTTCCTTTCACCATGTCTCTTATTTGCATTCCGATAACTTCCTCTGTTGTTCTCTTGCAATGTATCTCTATCTTGCACAATGGTGCTGTGCTCGGTACTCGTCCTTCCGTTATCACCTTCAAGCAACCAGGCAGTTATGATGTCATCCATCACCATGCAAGCACTAGCTAGTTCTTTGCTTTCTCTTTTCAGATACATTTTTTGCTGATCATTCTTTGGTATGCTGGTACTGCACCCACTCATTCTTCTTTCTCGCTCGAGAAGTAATTCCCCCCTCTTTTTACTTCTCTGTCTGTTTCTCTTCTTCCGTTGTTTTCCACCTTGGTGAATGTGTCACTCTTCACATCTTCCTTGGTCATCACCAACAAGGGCATGCTGATGCGCTCCAATGAACACTCTCCTCCCCAATTCAGTGGTAGTTTCTCTTGACCTTTGGAGGCATGTGCTCAATAGTAGTCCATAAGCAGTGATGTTCCTGCTCTCATCTCGCAACTTCTCTCAACCTTCTTGCATCCAGCATGATTGTCCACTTCTTGTCACTGTTGTGCTGGTAACATAACGTTGGTACCTTAACAGTATACGTCCTTCTTCAGTGACCATCTTTGCTCTTTTCTCTCACACTGTTAGGCACTTATCATATTTTTGTCTTTTTCATTTTATTTTTTCTTCTCTCTTTTTGTTTTTCTTTCTTCTTTTATTATTTATTTATTTATTTATTTATTTATTTTTCAATCTCAATGTTGCTGTCTTCCCTTGCAATCTTCTTCACACCTTGTCATACATGGCGTCGTGCTCTGCTGTAGTAAGTTCTGTTGTAATCAATTCTCTTCCGGCATATGTTAAAGAACAGTCAGGACAGCTCTCTCCAGTGGTGTCCCTACCAATTTTGTACATGTGTGCATGTTGTTGGTCACTTCTGATATGTGTGTTATGTGTATGTTTTACTCCCCTTGTGTCTGCCTTTAACTCTCCTTACTTTAGCAGCAGCTTTTCCTTACCCACTGACGCCGTAACTGTTCCTGCTTAGGTTAGGGAATGTTAGCAGGGGATACAGCGGTAATGCTCATTATTACAAATAATTTTCAAAGTACCACCCCCATAATTTCGTTCATCATTAATAGTTCCATCGTGAAGGTAAAAGTCCTTATTTGCGTGCCCATAACCACTTACGCTGCTGGGTCCTTGCAGCTGATGAGATGATAAAGTTGCCCGCCTGAAAATCGCAAGAAAAGCGTTAATACGTTAGTACATGTTAGTGACCTCAAGCTCCGCGAACTAAACAATCACTAAGGGCAAAATCAAACCTCCCCCTGGACATTTCGTGTTTTCAAAATTTCTCCATATGGGTAGGGAAAATCTTGGGCTGTTTATTCAATGGAAGCAAGGAAATATACTTCAGGGAAACATGCTCTAAGGGGTCTGAGGTTCTTGATAGGGTGGGCAATTGAGTGGGGAATGCTTCACAATGTTTTACTCAGTGGACCTCACAGTTTCTAATGGAAGATAACATTAAGGAAATTTCCTACACATTTCTAACAGCATATATACGCAACAACCTGCATGTGCGGGGAAAAGAGAAGAAACAAAACAGTGTTACAGCTGTAGGTGCACAAAATGTAATATGAAACTCAATTAAACTTTGGAAATGCGTGTGTCTGTCCCTATTCTAGTTGCTGGTGTGCGTTGGACCATGGGATGGCCATGTTTCCCTAACTCGGGAGTGTTCGTGCTACTTTGTAGTTCATGAAAATCTCTTGCGTTGGCCCTGTTGATCGTTGCTCCCTCGTTGCCAGGGTGGCCACCGCTTTGTAGGGCTTGACGCCTTACACTTCTGACAAAGTCTGTCAGGAGGGGAAAATGTCCCACTGTAGTCCATAGCCATTGGGTGTTGGTTGTCCGTTGTCTTCAGGCCTGCCCTGGGTCCTTTGTATCTGGCGAGAAATGAAATGGAAGCGCTTGAGACCTGAGAATTTACATATTCTTCAATTTCTTGACCTAACCTCTCTGCACTACTCTCACACTATTCAGTGTCCTAGTGGGAGGAGCCAATGGTACACCTATGCACCATCCTGTCACCACCTGGTGGCGTTCAATGGCGGTCTGACTGTAAATTATTACACAATTCGGAATGTACCCAGAAAATGGGTAGGCACTTAATTTTTGTGAAGATACTCATTACACACTTTGATCATATATATGCAAATTGGGTGCTAGTGTACAAATGGGCCTTTGGATCTTTGTATTTACTGTGCTTTTGTTATACGTTATTTATAGTGCGTGCCTTTGTCCCGTGGGGCATCAGGCACTGACAAGCTAAATAGGGAAACATCAGGGTGGTAAATTTGTCATATAGGGTGGCTGTGTTTCTAAATTAAGTGCACCATGTTACTTAGTTAAGATAATCGCAGGGTTTTAAAATCTTTTTTTTTTTCTATGGCTCCTCTCTCACTTCTCAGGGTGTGCCTTGCAGTGAACTGCAGGCACTTTAAGCTGGTACTAATGAAATCCGCTACCAATTTGCTCCCATTCTCTCTATCCCACCCCATGTCCACCTTTTAAATCCTACCTACTCTGTTAATTACTCATTTAGTCTAGTATTTTATTACTCCACTACTGTAATTACTGTTACATTTAAACAATATATATATATTTCTAATTACTGTTACATTTAAACAATATATATATTTCTAATTACTGTTACATTTAAACAATATATATTTCTCCCCCCAATATCTGCTCTCAAATTTTAATGCAACCATTATGCTCCAGTTCGTGCAGCAATGACCTCTTTCCCTATGTGTGTTGGCTAATGCATTTGTGCCAGTGTTATTTTCAAAAGCGCTAGTGGCAGTACCACTTGCACTGTTATCTTGTCGCCAAATTAATTCTGTTGGGAACATGGATCATCCACCCTTTACCCCTATTTCTCTCCTCCTGTGGTGAACTGTCAATGAAATGTAGTCCTCCCCCCTCAAGTGCACCTTCTTCCACCTTGTGTGTCTCATTTAATTGTTCTGTGTTAATCGTGTATTCATGAGCCCAGTCTCCTCACTGAAAGATGTGTGCTCAAAATGTAGCTAAATGTACTCTCTTGTGATGCGCTATCATTATGCACCCCCCCTCTGTACCGTGCACCCCCATTATTCTTAAACAATCTTCCTTACTTTCAACATGTGTATGTCTGGTGTTTAACAAGTTATGTATTTCTCGGTTAATAAGGTGGTCATATCCACATTGCTCATGATGTCACAAATGTCTCTTCCCTAATGCATGGCCTAGTCGCCCCACTGTCACCCAGAAAAGAAAATGTTTTGATACCTATCACCACCCCTATGCAATTGTCCTCTGCATTATTGAGTGTGCGTGAGTGTGTGTGTCGGCGCGCGTCTCGCCCGCTCTGTCGGTGAAGCGGAGCATGAGTGTGTGTGGCAGAGTGAGTCAAATCAAGTTTGTCTTGGGCTGTCCTATTAGCGGTATAATGTCAATCTATGTCCTTTGAAATATTTGTTCCCCATCAGGAAGACCCCACCCAGTCATGTAACCGGTACCATTGCTATTGTGTCAGTGTTCTGTATGGGTGCTGGCTGCTGTGCAGTGCCCCTGTGTTGTCATTCTAGTCAGTCCTGGGGTAGTGGTGCTGTCATTTGTTGTGTCTGTACATGTAATAGTAACAGTACCTGCATTGGTGCTTGTGGTGTCTGCTGAAATGATCCCATCCTGCCCCATGTATCCTCCCCACATGGGCGGTGCATATTGTGGTGATTGTTGACACTGCTATTGTGATTCTTGTGCATGTGTGTTGAAGCTGTTTTTAAATGCCCCTCCCATCGCATGCTTGAATGATTTATTTTGTGCCTACTTGTCCTCATCTGCCTTTCTCTGCCCCTGTGTCATCAAATATTACACTCCCGGAGGTTCAGAAGGGTGAGTCCCCTCTTCCCTCTGCTCGTGTTTGTTCAACATCAGCTGACCCCTCGCATTTTCCTTTTCCTTCGTGCACACAGTTCAACTGTAGCCATGTGCTTTTAAAGCTATTCCCGTGTAAGTGCTGTGTATGTGTGTCCTTAGCTATTGCTGCACATGTGCTTTTAAAGCTATTCCCGTGTAAGTGCTGTGTATGTGTGTCCTTAGCGATTGCTGCACGCTTCTGGAGAAGCCGCCTATGAGCAGCCATGGTCTTTTTAATTTACCTTCAGTACTTTTGAATCTTTGCACACTATGTTTTACTGACTTATTTCAGCATGGAAGCCGTGTGCTACACAACAAGTGAAGGGGAGTCATTTCTGTATTGTGTGATACATTTTACCTCTATTCAATTCGAAAATTTCGGTAGTCCGCTGTTCAGGGAGCAAAAGTTAGAAAATAATTGAACATTTTTTCAACTTCTGTGAGCCTTCTTTGCTCCGCACCTTAGCCAGTGCACTCCACGTGCAATCCATCTTCACCAAACCATTGCCTTCTCCGGCACACCCCCACAATCTTGCGCATGTGTCTTCCACACACCGCCTCTTGGTCACCTATTCTCCAAATCCAAAACCACACCACTATCTCCTCACCATCAAAACTTTGTGTCCTTATGCATCAATCTGAAGGTGACGTCACCAAACTAAACACACAATGCAAATGAAAAGACAAATGTGCATACACAGAAAAATAACCCATTTCTCCCAACCCCACAAAAAATCCCAAAATAAAACCCCACAATCCCCACAGCTGTCTTCCTGTCTCAACTGGAACAAGGTAAACCACAATAAACTCTTATAATTGGACTGCACACACTGCGACGCCTAGTGCATGATACGCTCCTCACCAGGGGACCTTAACCAGCCAACTATCTTCCGCACTTCGGGAACAATCTAGCTACCTCCTGCGGGAAAACATCATCCACTCACTGAACTAAAACGCTCAATTAGCAGGGAACCTCATCTACTCATTGATCTATAACGTCAATTCATAGGAAATCCAGACCCCGTACATGAAATCACCATCCAGACCAATCAGCGCGGCAATCCTGTTCTAGACCAATCAGCGCGGCACTCCTGTTCTAGACCAATCAGCGCGGCACTCCTGTTCTATGTGTAGGGAGTCACTACCCCACCCAATATGCTCAAAAACACAAGAAGGGACCACTGCCACCACCCCAGTCCCAACTACAATCCACGTGCCGATCACTACCAATGCGCTGAATTTTGTGACAATGTACAATCACCCACCACCCAATTTACAATCCCTCCCTAAAAAAAAAAAAAATTAAAAAAAACACTTTAACATTTCTACTTTAAACATTTCCCCCCCTCAGAGCCCATGTTGCTGGTTTACTTACATTTTCCTATGCTGCACTGGCAATTGCACCACTGCTGGACACTCCCTCAATGCGCTTCACCGGACCCCTTCTCCTGCAGGGCTCTCACCTGCCCTCAAGCGGGGTATTTCCAAGTGGCCCCCGAAGCCTTTAGCCGGTTACGCGTTTTTCCGGTGGTCTTCAGGTGCAGGCGAGGGTCTCACAGCTTCCTTGAGTCGGCGGCAGGGAGCTCAGTCCATCACAGGGCTTGCGCAGGCAGAGCTCAATCACTCATGTTACAATGAGCAATGAGCCTCACAGAGGGCACCAACTTGTCGGGGAGAAGCTGGATCCCCCCCCACCCCCAGGGCAGTGGGGGGCCAGCAGCCATAGCCTCACCAGCTATGGGAGGCCCCAACACCTCCCATATGGCCCCCAGAAATGCAACAGAGTTCCAAGCAGGCAGCAACATGTTTCAAACTGCTTTATTTCTAGGCACAGAAGAGAAAAAAAAGCCAAAGAAAAGCATCGTGTATCGCGAGTTCAGGCGCCGTCTCCCCCGGGGCTGTCTTGCAAGTAAGTTTTATAATCACACTGCAGGCTGACCTCACAGAATTGGATCAGCTCCCAGAAACCTATCTCCTCCTGTTATTGGCTGCAGAGTGGTGGGTTACATATGTAGCACTTATAGAGAGCCTGATAATTGGATATTTACCTCCTGCGTCAGTGGGTTGATTTAGCTGTGCCAGCCCCCCTTACCTAATTCTAATCATGTTGCAATGTGACTTTGTTCCCATAACTTTTTAGCTGGACAAGCAGTTCGCACCTGGTTCTGGCTTGTTACAAATTATGTTTCAATGTTGTGCGTGTCCTTGAGAAAATGTCTTTCTTTCCCAGAAAGAGAAAAAAAAAAAAAGCACACTGGGTTGCCGTGATTTACTCGCATTTGTGGATAATTAAAAAATGTCTGTCTGCAGAAAGTAGTTTTATCTTGAATTTGCGGCCTTGGCAAGTCGGACTTCTTTTGCGAGGAATGTTGATAAGGCTCCCGCAGCCAGTGTTCAGTGTTCAGTGAGCGAAATGAACTTAGCTGTAATTTTCCTGAAACATAGCTTTACACTGTGCATTTAGTCCATGTTAGTTCATATAGGCATTTGCAAGCCTTTAAACAGGGATTTTTGTGTTTGTAGATTCTGATATTGCAGCATTGATTCTAATGTAGCATAGAAGTTGCACTGTTGGTGAAGTGGGTGTGTTTCAGCATATTTGTCACCCATGGGTGCGCTGGGGCGCTTGGGGTGCGGGGGCATGGATTTGGTCTCCATTTTCCCTCTTCACTATATCATTACACCTTGGCAAATTTGTCCATAACCCTTTAACCATCTGCGAAACGCCATTCTGGTTATATTGCACTAAAACCTGCAATATGCATTTGTTTATAGCACTTTATAATGTCTGGCAAAACATTGAAGTAAGACTGGGCTCTCTGATTTGAGTAATCTGAGAATCGTTGTTTCAAGAAAACACACGCCACATTTGGACTTGTTGTAAATATATCGCAAATTTTTATTTTACATGATTTTGAATGAGTGTTTTTTTTTATTTTAGAAAATGCTTACTGTTTATCTTGTGCATATAAACCTGTATAGAATTGCAGGAAAAGATAGCTCTATATACACATTTTGTTATCTCAATGAAACATCAGACTGATTATTATTATCTGTGCACTTAAATATTTTTGTTTTTTCTTTCTGCTTTAGTATAATATTTGCTGATCACTTGTTTTGTGCTTGTGTTGATATTAACGTATATATTCTGTTTATTATGTGTAAAGTTTGAATTTATTTTCAATCTATATCACATCAAAAAATAAATAAATAAAACTTCTGTATTTAAAATAGAGACACCTTCTACACCCACAGTCTTCAGTGATACATTTAGCACACTAGCATCTGTGACCTAGTCATTTAATACATTTGCAACATTCATGCATTGGGCCTTGTTATTAGTCAGCATGATTTTCTCTAATGTTATGCCATGCTTTTTTACATCCTCTTGGATACAGCCACATCATTTCAGCAGGATTTGTATGGCAAAATTAAGCACCCCTCATGCTGGGTTGTTACTTAGTTGATCGCATCCATTTAAAGATTTAACAGGTTCACCAGTATTTGATAGATCATTTTGGATGTCCGCAGCAACTTGTGATATACTCTCGTTGGCTGTACAGTTTGACATAAACATTGTGGGGGAAGCTGACAGCCTTGGGTTCATGCCACTCTCACAGTTGGTCTATGTACTTTAGTCTATTAAAGATTTATTGCTGGCATTATGGTGTACTTGCACAGGGCAGCTGTTAGCTTGGCACATGGAATAGCGCAATTCAAGCAATGAGTTATCTATATTGTCAACCTCCTCACTTGATGTATTCCTATTGCCATCATTTAAGCACTCTCAAATGGCTGTGGGAAGCTTCTCAAGCTCACTGGGGATCGTTTCCAAAGGCTTGCTGGTATTTCCTTCTCTATTGTTTACTTTGAAATAGGATGTGATTTGTCCCCACCCCAATTCCATCACATTGGTAGGAAACGGATTCACACAATGGTGCAAACTCTTCCTGTCCATGGCCTGATGGGCCATCTGATTTTCCAGCACTTTGTAGACATAAGGCGTATTATTTCTCAAATTGTAGGCAGGTTTACGTTGCTTTTTCCCAGGCATTTTATTGAAGAACAAGCGCCAAAACCCAGTGGATAAAAGAGCAGGGTACAAAGAACTTTGTAATTTTTCAATGGGCTTCTCAACGGTTAGAGCAGATACAGTTATCTCAGTTGTTACGCTTCGAAGCAAACACAGGGAGCATTCAAATGCAATGCCATCTTTGGTGTCCGGCAGGTGGCAGCACACACTGGCTGCGAGTAGCGCTTCGAGGAAAACACAAGCAGCGCCCACTGGCTGCAGTAGCACTTTGAGGCAAAAATAGGCAGGTGACACTGACTGCAGTAGCACTACGAAGCAGGCACAAGAAACAGTGGATAGCAGAACAGCAAGCACGCAGCTGTTTTCTTCAACACCGTCGTTATTGACCAGCAGATGGCAGCACACATGCCAGTTTAGCAGCGGGGAAATAGAGATTTCAATGAGCCTCCTGCGCCGTTTACTCCACTCGCAAGGGGTAACCCCACCACCGTATGTTTTACTGTATCACGGTGACTGTAAGAAACAGACAATGCACGCCCGCAGCCAGAGCACCAGGAAATGTTCACAATGTCACCAAGTCATGCTTACTGCATGTCACTTTAACTTGTTTTTTATTGGCCCCCTCCTCCATTTTGACTGCTCGGACTGCACTGACTGAATAGATTGCACAGACTGCAGTCACACTCGCGGTCACACTCTGCAGTCCGTTCCGCGGTAAATGAGGACTTTATGCAGTATGACAGAGGTCCACAAGGTAAGCTCCTCACTTTTGTATAGAAACAGCAAAAATACTGGATTTTGGTATGCACAGACTGCAGTAACACTCACAGTCACACTCTGCGGTCTGCTCTGCGGTAAATGAGGGTTTTATACAGTATTACAGAGGTCCACAAGGTAAGCTCATCCTCACTTTTGGAAAGAAACAGCAAATAGACTGGAATTTGTACTGTAGTATAATTTAGTGTGTTTTGGAGTGCAGCGCCACTGCATGGGATCACATTATTGCTATGATGTGGCACACATAGCCAGCCAGATGTTGCCAGTGTAACATATGGATATGCAAATGAAGACAGGCTACAGATTTTAAAAGCACACCATTTTTTTTTCTCTCACTTGAAATGCCTCATTCACAGGAGACCACATTGGCTATCTAATTGACTGACTTAATTAACAAATACTAACACCAATTCTAACTCATTAACATTATAATGTGTTCTCCATGTGGAAAAATGAGGCAGGCTGAGATTCATTTTTAAACATGCATTTAGATTTTTTTTTTATTTGCTCTGTTCACTGTCTTTGCAGGAAATCACTCTGCATACCAGGAAATCAGTTAGCTACAGTTGCCTACTGTAAAACTGAGCTATTGTTGAGGAAGGTGAATATGATATTGTGAATTTGATTGGTGACACGTAAGCCTGGGGGATGTAACAGAGGTTTCTTGGGGTACCTCTGAGAGAATGAAGGGGAGAAGACATTTTGCGGAGCTGCAGAGGTCACATTTGCTGGGCTGCTGTGAGTAGCTGGACCACTGCCCTTCAGAGACTGGCTATTTTGGTCTAACTTGGCACCGGCTTGAGAACTGCAGATTGCAGATTGAACTGCATGTTCTTGCTGTGTGTTTTAAAGAAAAAAGAAAGCCCTGGGTCACTTCTCGGAGGCGACAAGCCAGGAGATTTCGAGTGCGGAAAAGCTACAAACAACTGGTAATTATCACGTAAAATTTGAGGGAATATCGTGTGAATTAAATCCTTTTCAGGCAGGAAAGATTTTGCTAGGGAATCACTGTGTTTAAATGTCACATTATAATGTTGCCATCTAAATGCTGTCATATTGATGTACCGTTCTTTTTATTGTTGCAAATGTAAAATGAAATGCGTTGTATTATTGCATTTGTTTCTCTTCTGTTTATTTTAAAAAGGACTGCCTCGCAAAGCTGGTAATGTACTATTTTGAAATGAAACTATTATAACACGCCGCCTGTGTAAGGGTGTTTTTGCTTCTGTTTTTGTTTGGTGCATTTAAACCATACCATACAAGAAAAGGGGAGGTTGTTAGGTATGTACGTGTCAAATTTCCTATACAGATGAAGTAATGTCATTAGCAATTATAAATAGTTGTGTGCGTGATTCCACTCAGGGTATGTGTGTGTGGCTTCTGAGTGGAATATAATACAATAGTCTGCTGAGCGTACATGAATCAGCAGAGAGAGGCCTCTGGAAATATAATCTCACTAATATAAATAAACTAGTGATAATACCACAGGGGTTTCTGAACGCTATATGTGAAAATTGTGATATCCATAAATGTAGGTCCGAGGCCTCTAGTGATCACACGAACAGACCAAGCAAGAAGAAGGGGATTTGGATATTAGGGCCACAAATGGAAAAGAAAGCTATGCTCACCACTATACACAACAAAATTCCCTGCATATTTATGGTGCGTTGCAGGCTGGGAAAGTGATCATAGAGCACCTACTGGGCTTGACAAGTGTTTCTCACACTGCCATCTGTACATTAAAGGGAACCCATTTCATAATAGAAGTGTGTCACTAAAAACGAATTTCAGAATGTCTCAAATGGAAGCCACATTCTCAGAGCTAGTGCAATATTTAGAGGCAAAATTATATGCACATGAGATGTTGTCATCGAAAAGTGCCACAGAATGGCATGATCGCATTCATGGCGCAGAAAGAAAAACTAGACAATATTTTTGCAGAAGGCAGCATAATTCAGGTCTGCCTTCTAAGGTTATTAAATGCAGCCGATAAACATGCAGAGAAAGATTGTTTGATACGGCTATGCACCAAGATCTGGTTTATTTTGAATAGGTCCCTGCAAATGCAAGAAAATGATACCAAGCTGATTAACAGGTTAAAGGCTGACCTAGATGGGGCAAGTAAAAAGGAGGAAATGTTAAGAGCAGAATTAGAAGGGTGTCAGAAAGACATGCAGTTAAAATGCAGAGATTTTGATATTCAATTGTCCAAAAGCAAGAAACAGTTTGAGGACATTGAACAAGAATTGGTACACTTAAAGGCATTGGTGGACCACATTAGACAAGATAAAGATGAGATGGTTTCAGAAATGCAGATTTTACAAAAAGAACATTATGAAAAAGAAAGTGATCTCTAAAATGCAGAACAGGAAATGGATAAAATGTGTCAAGAAAGAGACAAGAGAAACAAAGAATTTAATGAATGCCAAATGCAAATGTGCGACATGCAGGAGGTAATTAATAAAATGAGTGATGAAACTAACTATTTGCAAAACGAAGCAGACAGGCTAAAAAGTGTAAGGACTTGGAACAGCAAATGTGCATTCCCAGGTACCAGGAGAGGTGGCAGGGCACCACATTCAACAGAGTTGAAGTGAATTCTATTTCTACCCAAAGAGCTAGTGCCCCAGTGACTGGGCCGGTGACTGAACTTGTTTTCAGCGCCCTTGGGGGATTTGATACTCCCAGTGGGGGCCGCCACCAATCTCATACACCTGGAACCAGGGTTGAGTCACCAAGTAGTGCAATTCTATGCATTGCAACAAGTAGCCCCATAAAAATAATGAAATCCATCAAAGCCCTGATCAAATCATTTAAAAAGGGAGGGGAATGCTGCATAGAGGATCACTTAGAAGCGGTTCATGACATTTTTAAAGCCCTCCAGATACCTAAGGAACAATACAGGCAGTATTTTCATTTAACTTTAGATGCTCCGACGGCCAGTATCATACAGGGATTGAATGAGCAGCAGAATATGACATGGGCAGAGTTTGAAAAAGAGATTAGGTGTCATTGTTCTCCTTTCCAGTCATTGCAGTAGGCAAAGAAAGTCACTTACACAATCACTGCTGGGCCTAATACATCCCCTTGCCAGTTTTTACAAGACTTAAAAAGAGCATTTTCTCACTTTGATGTATCTTTTGACCCCAATTCTAACGAGTTTAAATCTGCATACTTCTATGGGTTACAGAAAGACATTATATCACAACTGATCCGTGAATTTGATCGTGATAAGTCCCTTGAGTGGATTGTGAACCAAAGCACACAACATTATGAAGTACTCTATTGTCAGGGTAGAGAAAGTGATAAAATGAAAGATACTAGACCAAAATCTAAAGAATTCTCAGCAACAGTGATGGAAATCAGGTCAGCCAAAATGTTCCTTGAGTCTGCTCAAAGTCCAGGTAAAAATAATTTGACACCTGAACAAAGGGGTAATCAACAAAGATCATCACTTCCTGTCCCAATGTTTCAATCACATGATCCTAGTAATAGGGAAAGCTACATCAGCCCTAGGTACTTAGGAGATAGGCCCCGGGCAGGCTATCGACCTGATATGTCAGGTATGAACAATAACCAGAGACAAAATCAGGATCAAAGAAATGATGGTCCCTACCAGACATTGGGGACAGAGAGCAGATTTGATCCCAATACCATGATATATGGTAATCAAGATAGACCCCAATATGTGGATCGATTTGCTGATAATGGGAATCAACATAGGGGTCAATAACCACAACATGAGAGACAGGACATGAGGCAGAATATGAATTATGCTTCACGTCAGTACAATGATTCCCCAACAGGGGATTATAACCAGAGGATGGGTGCAACCCGATCCCCTCCACATATGAATCAAGAGTTCAGGAACAACCCCAATAGAAATCACTCACCTGAGAGGTATCAGAATAGATCCAATCAGGGGGGAAACAACCAATATCAATCCAGGCCACAGAAAGAGGATTCTAGAGAGATGGAAAGATTCCAGTGTCTCGAGGCCCAAGTGAAAATGTTAGCTGCGCAAATAGGAAAGCTCTGTACAGCACAAAAACAGTCATCAAAGGAGGGGGCAGAAGGCCATAGCAATGACCGGGGGGTTTCTGAAAAGTGACTAAGTACTTATGATGTCTGCAGTGCCAAGAAAATAGATTGTTCTGATGTAATTATGCATAATGACTATGAGATGCCTATTGATTTAAATGTGAAAGTACCAGTAAATGAACATGTGACAGACATTAGAAATACATCTAAAAGAGAGGTATGGTTTACCCTAGAGCTAAATCAAACATTAGAGACCTGTACAAATGAAATAGGAAAACCTGAAATTCCAAAAGAACGAAGAGACAGATTTAATAAAAATGGCTCATGCATGGGGAATACCAGTGAACAGGGAGTAAGTGGCGATGCTATAACTCCTTCCCTGGGCAATCAGAACAATAACCAAACACAGGCAGTAAAAAGAAATACTCAAAAGGAGGGTACATGTCAATCACCTGAAGAATTCTTTGAGCCACATATTTTTGAAGAGGTTAAAAGGGCTGGTACCACACTAAATGATCACAAATGCACAGAATTAGAAAATGACAAATTGCTAAATGATGTTGTTACACATGGTCAGTTGGAGGATTGTAGTGTGACCTCTGATGATACCTGGATGGATGGGCGAACAGTGGCCACACTCCAAATAACCTCTGAACATGGAGAAATGAATAAAGTCTCTAACACAGAAATGGACAAAAAGGAGGGAAAAATGTCTTTCCATTTACCAATGTGCTTAGCCAAAAGTGAAAAAGGCCTGAGAAAGGTAAGCCCTGAAATCAGTAAGAATTTGCACTTCTTATGTGTGTTGGAGGAAGTTAATGACAGGTATTATGCTCCCATCGCTGTAGAAGAAAAATGCAATACATTTGCAATGATTGACACTGGCACACAGGCCACAATTATGTCTAAAGAATTGGTAACGAGTATCAATGAAGGGAAATCCCCACAGAACCAGATTACAGTGAAGGAGAATCAAGGTCCAGTGCATAATTTTAACGGGGAGGAGGTGCCAATTATAGGCGTCACCGAGGTTGACATAAAGATAGGTAAACACAGAATGAAACAGGAGGTATTGGTCACATCCATTTGTGAAATTCCATTTGTGATGGGAACAGATTGCCTGAAAAGATTGTCCCTGCTCATAGATGGGGTGAATGGAGTACTGTCGTCCTTAACTAAAAAACCATTGAGACCTAAGAAACTAAAATCACAAAACAGCAATATAAATGAATGTCACACCGTTGGCAAAACAAATGATGCAGTGGAGGTATATCTCCAGAATAGTTGCATACCTAGCGTCACTGTTATATTAATGTGTCAAGACAAAATGCAGAGTAAAAATGAAAAACTACCTGTACAAATATACCTTGACCCAATGAAAAAATGGCAGACTGCCATAGATGAGCACACATTACATTTTTATTTAAAAGAGAAGACATGCAAACAGAATACTGCTCCTAAAGTAGGGTCAGAAAAACACATTACCAGTATAGATTACCACTGGCATGTTTAGAATCATTGGCAGAGATTATTAAAAATGTGGAGTCTCAGAGAATCATCAGGCCTATTCATAGCACATCCAACACACCTATTTTAGATCTGTTGAAGCCAAATGGTCAATGGCGGCTATGTGCAGATTTGAGGGAGTTAAATAAAAGAGTGCCAGTTTCCAGATGGTCAATGCCATTCATTGATCAGGGCCTAGCTCAGGTACATGGTTCAAAAGTTTTTACCACGTTAGATCTCACCTCTTGATATTGGTGCTTGCCATTGGCAGAGGAGATACAGAATTTATTTTCATTTTCATTTGATAAGACTCAATATGCATGGGTTAGAACTCCATTCGGGTATGTCAATAGTGGGAGTGAATTTGGCATATTTTTGAGAAAAGCTATGCCTGATTCAGCGGAAAGAGGAACCATAGTTTATGTGGATGATGTCCGGATAAAAAATGAAAGCTTGAAAAGCCATTTTGATGAAATAAGACATGTTCTTGGCCAATTGCAGAAAGCAGGCGCCAAAGTATCTTTTCAAAAAGCACAATGGTGCAAGAAAAAAGTGCATTTTCTAGGCCATGAAGTGACTGAACATGGACTAAACCCACACAATAAGAAAGTAGAGGCCATACAAAAACTAAGAGACCCTAAAAATGTGAAAGGGGTAAACAGTTTATTAGGAATGACAGGTTATAACAGTAAGTTCATTGAAAATTATGCTGAAATTACTCAACCATTAACTAAACTGCTAAAGCTGAATACACCCTGGAAATGGGAAAAAGAGCAGTCTGAGGCAGTAGCTAAATTAAAGAAATGTCTGGTAAAGTCACCATGTTTAGCATACCCCATAAAGGATAGGGATTTTTTTTTATAGAAATAGGTTTCTCTGAACATTGTATGTCAGCAGTGTTATCAAGAAAACATGATTTGAATCACAAAACCATTGCCTATTCAATGAATGTGAAAAGGCCCTATTGACCACTGTGTGGGCGCTACAACATTTCCGCCCCATTGTTCAGGGAGAAAAGGTGATTATTGAGACAAATCATCAACCTTTGCAGTTTTTAGAGAGTAAAAGAATTATGTCAGGTAATCTAGCACAGTCCAGAATCACTTCATGGACGCTGGCATTACAGGGTTTTCCTGTAGAAGTGAGATACGGGCAAAATAAAAAAAAGCCCAATTTTTCAAGGTTTAGCAGATCTACATGACTGTGCAGCTGAACAGGTATCAAACGAAATGGAAGTGGAACCTTATTTACAGGAATTTGAACAATCACCACACAAAGCTTTTGATGAAAAACATGCAAGGATTTGCCAACTGTATATGTTGATGGTTGTGCTTTTCACATTGAAAATGACAGTAATAAACAATTAGTGTCAGGAATAGGAAATGTCTGGTTGAAATGTGAAGGCATCCCCAGTATATGGATGAGAATTGAAGCTAGGAACAGTCAAGTAGCGGAATTGGCAGGCATTTATAAAGCAATTGCTACTGCAGTTGATATTAAATTTGGTGAAATTGTCCTGGTGACTGATTCTGACTATGCACGAAATAGCTTTGTGGAATATTTACCTGGCTGGAAAGCGAGAGGCATGGTTACATACAATAAAAAGCCACTTAAACATGGAAAAATGATACAAGCCACAGACAAATTGGTGTCAGAGAATGATTTAACAATATACTGGAGGAAAATTCGTGGGCATTTAAAAACTCCAGGAGAGGATAAGGAGGGGAATGATAAGGCAGATCACCTGGCTAAAATTGGGGCTGTGATGGGAGAATTGCTACCTATTGAACATTTACTTGGTGAAATACAAATTGATGCAGTAACACGTTCTAAAGCACCAAATGAGGTAGATCAACCAGTAGTACAATGGAGTTATGATACACCAAATCAAGATCTGATTAAGACACAAAAGAATGATGGAATTTTGGGAATCTATTATAATCATTTGATAGATCCTGAACAAAACCCTTTAACAGAAAATGATTGTATGGGAAAAGAAGAGGTGAGGGTGCCATTAAAGAATAAAAAACGAATTAGACTACAGGATGGACTCATGATTAGAGAGTCCATAACAGGACAAATACAGCGGGTGGTGCCTCTTTCATTCAGAGGGCTAATGCTACACCATGCACATGATGCAATAACTGCAGACCACAGAGGTTCACAAAAATCATTGGAGATACTGAAAGATTATGCTTACTGGCCACATATGTCCCAAGATGTGGAATTATATACTAGAGGATGTCTAGTATGTGCCCAATTTAAACCTGCCTCACCAATGCATAGAGCCCCATTAATGAAAAGAGGCTTAACTATTCCATGGTCAGATTTGCAAATAGACTATGTAGGGCCTGTAAAGAGGTTGAGCAGGGGGAACCGGCATATTTTGAGTGTGGTATGTTTGAGGTCAAAATGGATTGAGTGTATTCCTGCACCAGATTGTAATGCGCAAACAGCAGCTACATTACTGGTGAATCATGTATTTTCAAGGTTTGGGTTACCACAAAGAATAGAATCAGACAGAGGAAGTCATTTCACAAGCGCTCTAATGAGTAAGGTATGGCAAATACTGGGAGTGAAAAGAAAATTACATATTGCATATAGAGCGGCTTCTTCTGGGGAAGTTGAACGCTGTAATAGTTCCCTTGTGGACATATTAAAGAAGTTTGTAGCAGAAGCAGGTTCCAGCTAGGATTTACATTTACCTTTGGTTTTGATGGCAATCAGATCAACTCCCGCCAAAGCAACAGGTATTAGCCCGCATGAGGTTTTGACAGGTAGGAAAATGGTGTTGCCACAACACCTGCTATACAGAACACATGAGCAGACACTTGTGAGTGCATCTACAGTGCATGAATACATGGATGAGCTGAGGAAGCATTTACAGCATGCATTTGCTTTTGTGCAGCGGAACCTAGAAAGAGCTGCTGACAGTGCAAAGTCATATTATGATAAAAAGACATCGGTGAAAGAGTATTGTGTGGGGGATGAGGTGTATAAATGTCATTTTGGGAAAAGTAAACAGAAAAATTCTAAATTTCTGGCAGCCTGGCAGGGGCCATTTCGAATTATAGATAAGATATCTCCCGTAGTGTAAACATTTTGAAAACTGAGGGTGAAACAGCAACATAACAATTTGTTCATGTAAACCAAATTAAACCCTGGCATCCCAGACATGAGGTTAAAAGGCTTGAGTGTGTAGGAACAGATAAAGCCCCTTAAATACATCAAAAGAGATACATGAGCCATATTTATAGAACAATGACAGAAAAATAAAAATAGAAGTGATTATGGTAATAGCATTAAAAAAAAAAATAATAATATATGTGGTGATCATTGAAGGAGGGTTGAAACTGGTTTTATTTTACAAAGTTAAGATATATTAAATGATCAATGATGCTTTATGTATGTTTATTTTTCTCTAACATGTGCTTAATTTCAGAAGGCGAGAGGAAAAGGGCGAAATGTTTTGCAAAGCATGTTTTATTTTTGGCAAAAGGGTGAAGTTAGCATTGTGCTATGTACTTAATTTGCTTCTTTTCTGTTTGATTTAGACTATTGATTAACACATTTTGGCTCGGAGGTCACAGGACCGGAGGACATGGGAGGATGGAGTCCTGAAGCCACTGGATGAAGAACAAATGACGCCTGCCTCTGGGTGGCGGCGAAGACAAAGTAACCGGAATGCCAAAAGAGATGACTCCTATGGAAAAAGCATCCAAGAGTGCCAGGATGGAAGAGTGCCCAAATGAACCAAGTGATGTGACATTGCTGGTCGGGACATATCAGAGGCAGACAAGTGTCCTGGAGTATGGAGTTCCACATATTTATTATTTTAATTAATTATTTTAATCTGTTATGTTAATTCTTTGTTTTAGTTATTTGTTTTATTTTATTGTTTTATGATTGACTTCAAGTATAAAAGTAAGACACTGGACTATGGACACTTCCGTTGGGAAGAAATATGTAAAATACTTTATAAGAACTGATGGACTCAGAGATGACTTTTGATATTACGATGGTTGAACAGTGATTTTTCATTTTTTCAATTTTCATATGTGAAATATTAATTTTTTTGGATTGCTATGATTTAAAAGAAGAAAAGAGGCAAGTTGGGTTTCTTCCAATTGTGGCTTGGACCATGGCCAAATTCTCAGAAAAAGGAGGGTATGTAGTATAATTTAGTGTGTTTTGGAGTGCAGCGCCACTGCATGGGATCGCATTATTGCTATAATGTGGCACACATAGCCAGCCAGATGTCGCCAGTGTAACATATGGATATGCAAATGAAGACAGGCTGGAGATTTTAAAAGCACACCATTTTTTTTCTCTCTCACTCTCTGCAGTCCGTTCCGTGGTAAATGAGGACTTTATGCAGTATGACAGAGGTCCACAAGGTAAGCTCCTCACTTTTGTATAGAAGCAGCAAAAATACTGGATTTTGGTTTGCACAGACTGCAGTAACACTCGCAGTCACCCTCTGCGTCTGCTCCGCGGTAAATGGGGGTTTTATACAGCATTACAGAGGTCCACAAGGTAAGCTCATCCTCACTTTTGGAAAGAAACAGCAAATAGACTGGAATTTGAACTGAACAGACTGCAGTAACACTCACAGTCACACTCCGCAGTCCGCGGTAAATGAGGGTTTTATGCAGTATGACAGAGGTCCACAAGGTAAGCTCATCCTCACAGTTGGATAGAAACAGCAAAAAGACTCTCTTTTTTACTGCACAGACTGCAATGACATTCACAGTCACACTCTGCAGTCACAGTTGATTCCCTTCAACTCCAGGCCTAATGTCAGATTGCGACAAAGATTCCCATGGGGTGTCAAGCACCAAGAGTCCCACAGCTCACCACTCTTATTTCTTTTCCACTGAAGAGAAGAGCCTTCCCTTTTTTCCCCTTCCACATAGAGACATAAAATAGATGGCTGATCCATACCCCAGTTTTATTTCTTACCTAAAATTCATAAATCATTATCCATTCCCCCTAGGCACCCTATTGTATCCGGTCTAGGGTCTCTTCTAGAACCTCTGTCTAAATTTGCTGATGCCTACTTAAAATCTTTTGTACGAGAAATGTACTCTTACATTCAGGACACGACAGGGGTTATTACACTGATCGAGAACTACCCATTCAATTGCCAGACTCAATTGTTGGTTAGCCTGGACATTGTATCGTTATACACCTCGATTCCACAAGATCTGACTTTAGAGGTGCTTGAAGATGTGCTTTTGACTAAAAGAACAGAAGGAGAATGTCCTAATAGTTTCATTCTCTGGTGCGCCACTATGGCCTTGAAAGAGAACTTCTTTAGCTTTAATCAAGAATTGTTTCATCAAATTCACGGGACAGCAATGGGGTCGTCAGTGGCCCCGTCGGCAGCCAACTTATTTGTTGAATATTTTGAGAAGAATGTTATCTATCTCCCCGCTAATCCATTTTTGTCTAAATTGCAGATTTGGCCTCGGTTCATAGATGACATTCTCTTAATTTGGGATGGTAGTATTTCAGAATTTGAAGCATTTCTGAGTTGGCTAAATGGACAGAATACATTTCTGCAATTTACAGCTACAAGCAGTACAACTGAGATTAACTTTTTAGATTTAACCATCTGGGCCAATACTATAGACAATACCTAAAGGTAAAACCGCATCATAAGGCCACCGACCGGAATTCTTTGCTCCAATTTGATAGCTGTCACCCGAGACACACAAGAGAAAATCTCCCTGTGGGACAATTTTTAGATTGAAGCACAACAGTTCAGACACTAATACGTTTGAGCAAAAAGCAACAGCTGTAGGTGAAAAATTGACAGCAAGAGGTTACCCTAAGAAAATAATCAAGACAGCCTGGAAGCATGCTAGGAATAATAACAGAAAAGCCCTTCTAGAATACAGAACAAAGACTAAAACTGAAGACCAAATAGTTTTTGTGAGCACTTATAACCCTCTTTCCAACAATGTGACTGCCATTATAAAACGCAACTGGCATATATTAAGTGGAGGTGACTGCCCTCTTAAACGCCCTTTATGTGCGTTTAAACGAGGCCCAAATATCAAAGATTTGGTAACTAAGAATGACATCTCTTTTAAACAGGTACAGAAAACGGTCACTGAATCATGGGGTATGAGTAAACCCACAGGGCACACTCCGTGTGGCTCATGTAGTTGCTGTTCCAGCACCAAACGCACTAAGGAAATTGACTTAGGCCTGAAGAAACCATGGCTCCAACACCAATTTCCGAATTGCAATTCAAAAATGGTTATTTACGCTATTTGGTGTCCATGCCAGAAAATCTATATAGGCATGACGGAAAGAAAAGTCAAGCTATGAATCATAGAACATAAAAGCTGTATACGGAACCATAACATAGCTGCACCAATGGTAGGCCATTTTTTATCAATGGAACATCCACCAGAGTCACTCACGTGGAGTGTACTCCTACAGGTTCATTCAGGAGAAAACACATCAGCTAACAGGAGTAAATTACTAAATCAGGAACAAAGGCTAATTTATCTTTGTAATTCAGTAGAGACTGGTCTAAACGAACAAATAGATTGGAATGTGGTGTGAGTTATGACTGTGGAGTGTAGAAATAACCATCTCAAGCTCACTGATTATGATGTTTTTCTATGCAAAAACTGCCAAAAGTCTATTCCGTACAGATCACCATCTTTATAGCGCCGCTTTAAGTATAATGAGGTGGATATGTTATAAGGCTCACACACTTTTAGTAAAACATGTAAAAAAAATTTGCAGTTTGCTTTTAGGAAAACATGTAAAAACTTGCGTTTTCTGAGGTATGACTCATGGCTAACAGTTCATTAGCATAAATGCTGTGTATACTTATTGGATTGTCATATTATGCAACATCAGTAGCATATATTGGGCCTCATTACACGGAAGGCGGTAATGGTTAACGGCCACCGTTAATGGTAACGGTGACCGTTAACCATTACCGCCTTACTGCGAGGTCCCTTAGCGGGTTGGTGCTTTAACGCCTGCTTTTTACAGGCGTTAAAAACCAACCCGCTAAGGGACCTCGGAGCTAATTACGGCACCGCAAAATTGCGGTGCCGTAATTAGCGCCTTCCCCATTCCCATAGAGCCCTATGGGGCAGAAATGGGAATGGGGAAGGGCAATGGCGGAAGGGGGATTTACCGCCCCTCCAACCTTGGAATGGGGCGGTAAATCCCCTTTCCGCCAAGGCGGTGCCGGTATTTTACCGGCATGGCTCACCGCCTTCCGTGTAATGAGGCCCATTGTCTCCTAGAATTGAATATCATTGATCTATGTGGAGACTGTTGGTTCTTTGATCTTGCCTGCGTTAATGTGATCTATACGAGAATGGCCCGTTTTAATCTATCAATGGATACATATAGGGCACAAAAATATACTCCTCAGAATGCTTTCTAGTGTTCGAGCTCGCACAGTAGTCACGTGAGGCCCACTTCCGGCCGCTAGAGTAGTTCCCGAAGCAGAGCGTTAGAGAATGTTATCAAGATGGTTTTGACTGTGAGGATGAAGTACGGCAGAAAACGCTGTGCGCGCGTTTAAACGGCATCCTGCTAGAAAGGTAAGCAGCTGCATTTCATAGTCTCTTCCCATGTTTAGTGACAGGATATTGATTTTAACTGCGCGAGTGAACATTAAGGACTCGCGTACAGGTATACATTAAAGGACAGAAGTATGCGCGGGTCTTAGTTCGTTTGTATAGCGTATGCAGTACTCGTATCGTGAGTAATGAGATCTCAATTACTGTAGTGTAGTTGTTCTGAACGAGAGTCGTTTTCATAACAAACGCAACTTTCTAGTAACAGTTTTGAGTGCTAGGAAAGAGGATGATATTTTTGTTAAAGGATAAAAGAGCGGAGTTTTAGCATTGTTTTTACACAGTATTTTGGTGGTAACATCCTCAAACATGACATCGCTTAAGGTTATTGCAGAAAAAGCACCCAACCGTCATTTGTTTATTTTTGTACAACAGCTATATCCAAGAAGTCTGAGTTAAGAGTCAGCCCAGAGGATTCCCATTGAATACCTTGATTACTTGTAACACGCCCTATAGGGACCTATAGAAAGACTCCATCAAGGCCGCACTCCATACATATTCCTCCCCGTCATAATACCCAGGTATGATAATTATACATGTATTACACATTACGACAAGTGATATTTGTTCATTTTGCACTGAGAGATGTGAAATGCCTGGATAGTGCGGTTAATGAGATGTTTCATCTAAATAGACAATGTTGGGTACAGTATAGAATGTCTTCGAATAATTCTCTGAGACCTGTTTTAACATCAGGGCCAGTCCTGGACGTAACTATTCTAAAATAGTAGAGTGAATGATTAGACCTCGAGCCCAAATGATGGCTAATTACGAATTTATCATGATGACATCATTGGGGCATAAATATAGCATGTAGAGTAAAGTTATGCATAGAGATTCTGCAACACTGATTTATTAGCACAGGCCCGTAGCAGAATAATTTCAAGCATATAAGAACATTGTTAAAAGTGTCCCATTTTTTTCCTGTACCGAACACTGAACTTGTGCCATTTTTCTTTTCCTTCCCCCTAGTGAACCAGCGCTCTATTCATCAGAAGCGCAGACTACTTCACTTGCAATTCTACAAGTTTGAAGTGTGGTAAGCCTCGCCTAGTTAATGAAATACTGAGGTAGAGATGAGTGCTCAGTGTAAATCCTGAGTCTAACACAACTGATTAAGAACAGTGTGTTTATTCCTTCTTTCCCTTCTTTTTCCTTTTTTAATAGGTTATAGTTAAGTCATAACACGCAGGAATTCCTCGAGGGTTGCAACTCAGGTCAAATAAATAAAGTTTTAAAAGAGAATCAACACTATACAAGTCTTGCTAATGATATGCCGTCTGAATTGTGAAGCAACAACCCCTGAAGAATTTCCCTTGCAAAAATATACATATCCAGGGAATGAAACATGTTGGGTTAATGATATCGTGTGACTACAGACACGTTCAAAATAGAGCATTTTAAGCTTGTATTTATGAAAGATACTAAGTAATCCTGTTATTAAATATGAGGATGAATTACTAGACAGTTTAGTGTCATATTAATGCAGTTCAGCTAGTTGTGTAAATTGCTTTTCCTTGATTTGTTCAGTGGTTTCTTAATGCGTTTTTATGAAATATTAGTGTATTGTTTTTCTTTTGTTTAACTGTTGGTTCTGTTAAAGTTGTTTTGGTTATCAGTTAGTGACACAATTAAGAGGATTGTTCACGTGTATCCAGGTGATTTCAGTTTATATATTGATCCCTTCACTTTATACTTCCTTTCCCCTCTCGTTTTTCATAATTAATGGTGAATTATTTTCTCATTTTTTGATTGTAATGAATTTGAGCAATGATTTTTTTTTAAAAGACCATATTGTATACCTAAGTAGTTAGAGCATGATTTGAAAAAAATAAACCACAATCAAATATATAAAAAAATGTTTGTAAAATTATGGGCTCAAACGTGTAATTTCATTGTCCGCTGCCGTTGCATATCCTCGAGGGTCCATTATGAGTATTCACCTCATTTAAGAAGGGCAAAGTGAGGTAGCAGGATCTTTTTGTTGATATTTTCTGATTTGTGGTAGGGGCACGGTCCTGACCTCAGGTTTAAAAACAATCCCCAGTCCTCATTTGTCTCCATGAGCCGGATGGAACTTCTTACACCTTGAGCGCTAGGGAAATGATGATTTTGTTTCTACTATGTATTTGAAAAGACTGAGGAAATAAAAGGTTATACTTGTTACCCATCACATTTCTCCTTGTAGAGAGAATGCCTTGGTTGGTTCGGTTGGTTTGTGGTTGAAAAATAACCCCCATCCTAGAATGTGGATAGAGAAGGGGTACACACTTTCTTTCTAGGGGCTCCAGCCTACTGGTAGAAAAAAAGCCTGGTTTAAACCTTTCCTCAGATATAACAACAGTGGGGCTAGTAGCTATTACATTCATAGTGGATCCCCAGTTTGTATCAAATGATTCCGATCTCAGTTCGACACCATATATGAGGTGTCAGAAATGTGAGGCGGACAACTTTGTGAAGGTTTTTCAAAAGATGCCTGCATAAACACCTCACTATCCCTATCCTACCGATGCTTCCATACCTAAAATAAACAGAAGGAAACACTGTAACTCAAGGTTTCTGTCCATCACACTTGTATACACACCAAATCAATAAAGAACTATATGGCAGTTTAGCAACAACATATATAACAGTATAATTCACACCACCATACCTGCTTCTTCTGAAAACCTGGGCGAACTCCCTTTCCCCAGACATAGAAACAAGAAGATTGTTTGAAGCAGTAAAAGAGAAGTAATAACCTCAATGAGCTATTTATTTATTTATTTTGTTTATATACAGGAGGATCAATGATCACAAAAGTACATACAATAGATAAAAAATCAAATTTGACGGGATGCAGTGAGCTTCTTACAATGGGGTGAGTTTGAGGGACATTCTGACCAGGTTGTGGAGGGGATTAAATGGAACAGTCATCAGGGACAATACATAAGTGGACATATATAGATTAAGGGCATCAACACTGGACATTTTTAAGTGCAGGTAGGCGCTATGGCCAGCTGTGGTTTGGACATGACCATGATGGGTGAAGTGCTAGAATGGAGGCTGAGGATTTGAGAGACAGAAGCAGGTTAGAGGCGAGGGAAACATGTTAGCTAGCAGGCAGATGAGAGGTAGGTTAAGAGGGTAACTCAGAATTAAGGAGGTAGGCCTTCAGTTTGGTTTAGAAAAGATCTGTGTCAACAGTTTCTCTGATGTCGGGTGGAAGAGAATTCCATGCAAGTGGAGCAAGACGAGAGAAAGAGCTGAAGTGAGAGGAAGGAAGGAGGGTGAGGAGCCACAAGGGTAGTTGAGGAGGCAGAGCGGACATTATGAGAAGGGTGATAGAGTTGGATAGAGGAGGATGTATACAGTGTTGCCTTACTATGGATAGATTTGTGAACCGGCCGAAGAAATTGAAATATGGGCCTGTTTTGCATATTCAGCCATCCAGCAGGGTGACAGTACGAGGAAGTAGGTGTGATGTAAGAGAGTTTAAAGAGAGTCTTGGTAGCAAAGTTAATAATCTTGTCAAGATGACAGAAAGCATAGTTGGGGAGACCAAAGTGGATGCAAGCACAGTAGTCCAGTTTATAGAAGACAAGAGCAGTTAAGAGATGCTTGGCGCTGTTGAACGGAAGGAGGTGCCTGATTTTCCTAATATTTAGGAGGTTGAGGCATGGCTGCTATGGATGCATAAAGTGCAAATGTGGGGCAAAACTTGAACAAACCTTACCACAAACATATATACCAAGCCAAGAGCAATACATGCAGTTTTGGCGCTATAGCAAAACTGTGAAATACATGAGAAGTCCTGGCAGGGAAAGATAACAGGCAATTGAAACGCATGAAAATTCCTGGCAGTATAACAGGCAAATGAAAACCACTAGTAAAGTCCTGGCCGGAGAGTACACCAGGCAGTTGGAATTTCATAAAATGTCTTGGCAGGGGAGTATACCAGGCAATTTGCAAAGCTTCCTAAATCAAGGAGAAACTGATGTTAAAAACATTAGGCCTGGAGGTTGGCCACCAGGGGGCGCGCGGATGCAGTCCTTGTCCGCGTGAGCTCCCGTCGCACGGTCCCCTAAATTGGATTGATCCCCCGTTTTTAGGGACCCCCCCGGACTGGAACTGGGCGTAGGGGTGTCGGAAGGGCCCCCCCGCAACACAACGAAATCCCGACCAAAATCGGCCAAGATCTCCTGGAGAAAAAGCCCTGGGCGTTTCGTGCCGGAAAACGAAACCAACAGTGCCCAGAACGAGCACCACGCTGCAGTGCCCAGAGTCCCCGGCAACTTTGCGCGCTTCGACCCACGGTGCGGGGACATCGCCCAGACGCCCGCGCACCCCACCCACGCAGGAACGACCCGCTGATGGAATCCGTGTTCACCGGCACAAGGCGGTGCCTCCACGCGATGCGACTCCAGCGAACCCCGCCGAGATAACAAGTAAGTGCGTACATTGGCACTTCCCGCCTGCTCTCGCACGACTCTACACCTGCAATCCGCCCCCCCCCCCGCCGAGGAGCAAACCAGCCCAGTGCAGTGGGTCGGGGCCCCACGTGAAGCAGCATAGACCCCGGAGTCCCTCCTGCACCCGGCTTCACCGGCGCTTCGACCACACAGGCCTGCACAAGCAGGGCCCCGCTCTGTCAGGCCCACGGAAGGCGGCGGCATCGCGGAGCACCCGCGACCTCCCTGCGTCACACGTGGTGGTCAGAAGGTGGTCCCCCGTCCACCCAGACGACACCGTAGAACAAGACTTCACAGGGTGGACCCAACTTATCACTTCGGTCCGGACCCCCCCAACGGAAGGCCCTCATTACGCAGCCAAAGAAAATAGTCACAAGGAGGGGGACGAACCCAACACAGCGTGACCCGCAAGAAGAGGGTGACCCCGAGACACGTATACCGCACAGATCCAATGACCGTCACGACTCCAGAGCTCTACATGGGGGGCACTCTCTAGCCCTAACTCTCCTTAAACACACTGGAGAACTGCCTTGTCACGCACCGCTGGGGGAATGGCCCCCTGACTCATCGCTGCCCCTTCGGGCACACCAGCGACTCCAAGAAAGATACAGGGGCGTGTGCCTCCTCAGCGGTATCCACAGCTAACTCACCCAAAAGTCCAGAACGGGTTCTCACAAGCGCATGAACCCCCAACAGAAACTCGCCATCTACGCCTACAACGCAAACCCCGGCCGGCGACCTGGGGATGGCGTCTCCAACAACCCCGACCCCGGATGGGGACACAGCGGCAACGAAAGGCGACATTGCAGGCCTGCTCGCAGAGATCAGGAACATGGGTGCCAGCATTGGTGGGAAAATTGATAAACTCACACAGCGGATTGACAACATTGAGAACAGGGTCGAAGGGATTGAAAATAACCAGGTAGCAATTGATACCCTTGAGACCCAGTTGTCACTGAGGATAAGCGACCTAGAGAAGAAGGAACAAGAGTGCAAGCTGAAGATGGACGATTTGGAGAATCGAGAAAGAAGAAATAACCTGCGATTTTTCGGCATCCCAGAAAAAGAAGGGGAAACTGAAGAGGACCTGAAAACGACCATACATGATATCATAAAGCTCCTTGTCGCCGACGACAATATAGATGAACCCAAAACGGAACGCATCCACAGGGCGGGAGGGCCACTCGGGGGACCCCGGTCCGTCCTGGCCCGATTTCACCATTATCGAGACAGATCGAGGGTGTTAGAAAAGGCAAAGAATGGAGGCAGCATCACCCTGAGCGGGGCACACATAACGATTTACCAGGATCTCTCCTCCTTAACCCTCGCAATGAGGAAAATGTGCAAACCGCTCACCACATGGCTTAAATCTCGAGACATAAGATATAGATGGGGATACCCCTTCTCCCTCTCCTTCGAACACGAAGGATCGAGAATCAAACTGTCTTCGGAGAGAGAAATTAAGGCCTGCATCCTCGACCTATTAGGTGATCACTCTCAAGAAGAGGAGACCGACCACGCACCCCGCGAAGATAGGGAATGGCGAATACAAGGCCCGAAGAGGAGGAAAGTTAAAGGCTCGAGAAAATACCGCAGAGGAAATGGCTCTCCAGAGGGACTGAGTTGATCATACTCCACCGCACTTCCACTCATCTAATTTGCAAGCTAAAATGAGAGCGAAGGACATTGCTTGTGAAGGGTGTTTCGACCCTACCCGTGCTCACCTAACAAGTACACCTGGAGGGTGGGTTCCAGGGGGCTCTAAAGTTGATATTGATGTACAAACTGCAAGGGGACTGTGAAGTAACGGTCTCCACTGGTGGTTCGGTTATGAGCCAGTGCTGCCAACTCGGCTCAATCGAACGCCACCGAACACATGGGGGGAGGGGGAGGGAAGGAAGGGGAAGGGGAACGGAAGCTGATTACGTGTCAACAACATGGATATGCGGCTCACTCAGGGAGATAGGTACGTGGCCCCCCGGTTACCACGGGGAAACAATAAAAGGATCAGCGCGACCAGGTGACCTGAAACACCACCGTCGTGATGACGGCTGAGGCATGCCCCAGGGGCAACATGAGGGTGGGCACGTTGAATGTGAAAGGCCTGAACTCGCCCACAAAAAGGTCCCTCGTCTATAGAGAGTTCCGGAGGTCGGGACTTGATATCCTTCTCCTACAGGAGACGAAATATGTGAGAGGCGAAGAAAGATCGATCTTGGGGAAGCGAACGGGGCTGGAGTTCTGGGGATCGGGCCCACTGCGCAAAGGTGGGGTGGGGATCTTGGTCAGAAAAGGAATAGATCTGGTGGTCACGAAGGTTTGGGCGGACGTAGATGGCCGAGCGCTACTTGTCACGGGCACCATAGGTAAACTAGCTATTACAGTGGCCACGATTTACTCCCCAAATGCAGGTCAGATCCGATACCTCTCCAAAACAATACCCAAGATCATGCTGGAAGCGACCGGCCATGTAATATTAGGTGGGGACTTCAACATGTGGGCGGACCCCGACATGGATTGGCACCCTGGCAATCCCCAAACAAGGGTCAAACCCACTGGGGACTACACTCAATTTAATAAGATGGTGGAATTGTATGGCTTGATGGACGTGTGGCGTTGTAAGCACCCCACAGATAAACGGTACACCTTTTTCTCAGCCCCACATAACACACACACCCGCATAGATTACCTCTTCCTTTCAAGAGACATATGTGATACAGCCTCTAGCTCAGATATCGTTACAATTTCATGGTCAGATCACGATATGGTACGAGCCGAATTGTCATGGGGCTCCCTTCCAGTGGGGAGGGGTAGATGGTGTTGTAATGAATCACTTTGGAAGGATGTAGTTTTTAAACAAGAAATGCAAACCGCAATTGAGGAATACTTCCAACTGAACGACAATGGCGAGGTCGCCAAGCAGGTGGTCTGGGAGGCGGCCAAAGCCACATGGAGAGGGGTTTTAATAAGGGAAGGGGCCTGTAAAAAAAGGGAGAGGGCTTTGATTGAAAACAGGCTCCGCAAGGAAATTACCCAGCTAGAGACGGGAACCCCCACTAATGGGGTTGCGGACTCTGAACGGGTCTTAGAAGCTAGGAAGAAAAGGGAGGAACTCCGTCTCCTAGAACATGAACTAATAGCCCGCAAACTTGTCCTCTTGAAGCAGAAGTTTTACGAGAAAGGGGACAAAGCTGACGCGCTATTGGCAGCTAGACTACGGGCCCAGCAAGCCGACAGAAGGGTACACGAACTATCTGATTCCGAAAATACCCCAGAAGAGCCCCAAACCACCATCCCTGAAAAATTTGCCAACTTTTTTGAAGCCTTGTACACCCCCGACGGAGAACCCGACATACCAAACATCCAAACATACCTGAACGACATCGACATGCCCGAGATTACAGTCACGGAAGCCGAATCCCTTGACAGCCCCATAACAAGTGCGGAGATCCATGAAGCAATAAAGAGACTCACATCAGGTAAATCCCCGGGGGAGGATGGCTTCTCGGCAGGATTTTATAAAACGTTTGCAACACAACTCACTCCCTTCCTCACCGATCTCTTCAACCAGATCCTGAAGACAGGAAAACCCCCCGATTCATTCACGAGGGCGATCATTGTGGTTATTCCAAAGGAGGGGAGAGACCCCGCGAGATGTGGCTCCTATCGCCCAATCTCTTTATTAAACTTAGACGCGAAAATATACGCCAGGGTCCTAGCCGCTAGACTCGAATCGTTCCTCCCCCGTCTCATCCACGCAGACCAAGTAGGTTTCATATTAGGCCGTCAAGGCGCTGACACTATGCGCAAAACCCTTCACTTGATACACACCTCCCATACCCTCCATACCAACCCTGCGCTGCTCTCTGTTGATGCGGAAAAAGCATTCGATAGGGTAGAGTGGGACTTCCTAATGAAGGTCCTTCAGAAGATAGGACTTGGCCCCAACTTAAGAAAGGGAATACAAGCAATATACTCAGCTCCCTCGGCATCGGTCCATGTGAATGGAGAATATTCTAGGTGGTTCCGACTGACGCGTGGTACCAGGCAGGGATGCCCCCTCTCAGCTATCTTGTTCGCCCTATCGCTAGAACCAGTGGCATGCAAAATCAGACAAGACCTTGGTGTAGAGGGCATACGTCTGGGAGGCGTAGAGTACAAACTAGCGCTATACGCGGACGACATACTACTACACGTAGTCAACCCAGAGATCTCCATTCCTCGAGCCATTTTCCTACTTGAGGAATACGGCCGCTTGTCGGGGTTCAAGATCAACCGCGCTAAGTCAGTCCTTTTCCCCTTACAAGGTGACCCAACTACGAACGTGGAAAGATATTCCTCCCTGGGGATAACGATCGAACACCACACATTACAATACCTAGGGATTCGAATCACCAAAAATATTGCCTCTCTCTACGAAGCAAATTTTCCCCAGCTCTTAACTAAACTCCGGTCTGACCTCACTAGATGGGGTAAACTCACGATATCGTGGTTGGGCAGGCTCAATGCGATAAAAATGACTTGCCTCCCCCGGTTCCTTTACCCATTCCAGATGCTCCCAATCGAGATCCCTCAAAGGTACTTCGTAGATGTCAGGAAGGAAATTCTAAAATTTCTCTGGCAAGGAAAGAAGCCCCGTATAGCATATGCCACCCTTACACTGCCCAAAGATAAAGGAGGGGTAGGACTACCTGACCTGAAAAAATACCATGCAGCAGCCCAGCTCCGTCTACTCGTCCCCCACCTGCGCAACTACAGTGAACCACAATGGGTAGCAATGGACAACCACTACCTTGCACCCGCAACACTCGGAGAATGGATGTGGGCACCACGGAAACGGGTCTTGGGAAGGACAAGAAACCACCCACTATTTGTAGCCCTGTGGGACATCTGGAGGGAGGGAACGGACATGAAATGCATTACAACTTGGCCGTCCCCACTAAGCCATTTATGGTCACCAGGCATCAACAACCATATCCCCAACGTAGAAAGATTTCAGACCTGGTATGAGGCGGGACTTGAGCGGGTGGGTCAGCTTCTCCGCACCGACTCCTTCATCACCTTGCCAGCCCTAACAGAGATCTTAAACATAGGAACCCTATCCGCTTTTCACTACCTCCAAATTAAAGGAGTCCTGACGAGGGAGGTGTGGAAGGATAAACTGAGCAGAGATCTCACCCCATTTGAAAGACTCCTAGACTCCAAGACTGATAGGAAGGGACTGATCTCAATGATGTACAAGCTGCTGTTGGAGGGAGGTAATGGGTCGACATATACTCTTCGAACACGATGGGAAAATGACATGGGGATTGAAATTGAAGACGAACTATGGGACAAAATGTGCTCCATGGCCACACGCACCTCTATATCAAGCCAATACAAATTACACTCCATCAAGCTCCTACACCGCTGGCAATATGACCCACACAGTCTATCAAAGATGTATCAAGCATCATCCCCCCTTTGTTGGCGCGAATGCGGTCAAATAGCTGATTACTGGCATATGTGGTGGGGCTGCCCTGGGGTCCAGATTTTCTGGGATGAGGTGCTGGGCTGGATAAGGCACACGGATGGGATCCAGAGAGCCCTGACCCCGCAACTGGTGCTGTTTAGTCTTGAGGCGGAGGATGGCGAATGGACGAAGGTCCAGGGAGTAGTCCCCCACTTATTACTTGCGGCGAGGGCACTGATAGCGACCAAATGGAAATCATTGTTGACCCCTAGTAAGAAAGAATGGATTAATGTCGTCTTAAATCTTTGCACGATGGAAAAGATAACGGCATCACTCCATGGCAGAACGTTACAATGTGAGCTCTTTTGGTCCGACTTCCTGAGCGCATACACGTCCACTACGGAACCAACCCACAGCGAAGATGACTCTCTACCCTGAAAGGACAGGACCAGACCACCCTCCTCCTCCAGGGACGGCCCCACCACCGCTTCGCCATAGATCTTCCCCCAGCCCAGTAGACACAACCATCCCAGGCCTGTAGCCACACCCCCCTCATGAACACGCCCATAGCAGAACTCATCTGACCTAGCACTGACCCACAACAAACACCCTGACCATGATGCCAAAATTTCCAAATGACCAGTCTTCCATTCCGGGGGGGAGGGCGGAGGGAGTATTGATTGTAAATTTGTCGGGGGAAAAGAGATGACGTACTTGTATGTGTTGTTGGCCCCCCTATGTTCTTCCGTTTATGTATGCTCTAGAGCTGCACCTCACGATCACCAGGAAGAACCTGACCTGAACAGGTACTCGTTGTTATTTCAAACGACATTCTCAGTCTGTACTTCTCTGTTCATGTGCAATGTTTACTTTGAAAATTCAATAAAAACAAATTAAAAAAAAAAAAAAAAAAAACATTAGGCCTCATTACAAGTCTGGCGGTCTGGAAATAAGGGTGCCGGTAGGATCTGGACCGCCAAACTACAACAACGCCGGTAGGGGCTACGATTCTCCCAGCAGGTCTGACCTGCCAGGAATCCTGGCCTCTACTGGAATTGTCTTCACAGAAGCACTGGCACTGTTGACAACACTGCTGGTGCTTCCATGCCCCCATTCCTGTGGAGTCCTATTGGACTCCTATTGGACTCCACAGGGATGGATACTTGCAGTTTCCCCCCGTCTAACATACTGACTTGTAATGTCCCGGTATCACTAGGATATCAGGTACCACCAACCTCGTAACGTGGCCCATTGTTTTCTAAATCAAGGAGAAATTTGTTTTGAAGAAAGACTGTTATCAAACGTGTTGCCTAATCAGGAACCTTAAGATTCAAGAAGAGAAATAATGGAACTATTAGTAAAAGAGACAATTGCCATCCTACTAAAGAATCCAGGGGAAGAGGTCCACCCTCTGGATCCAATGACTTTTACCCTGTAGAACATTTTTTGGGGAGTTGTTCTTATATTTAGTTGTGAACAATGTATTTTATAACATCAGGTTCAATACTTTTCCTAGAACCCCTTATTGTTTTGTTATTAGTGTGAAGGTCAGGATAGGAAGTTTTGGACAGAAGGACAGTTTTCAGTTCTTTGACCTCCCAACACGGACAGATCCTTACTATTCTTTTTTAGGTAGGAAAACTCCTCTTTAGCATAGGATCAGAGAGGCATTTTCCCAACCCATTTTCATTGTGTTTAGCCACAAAATGACAACCTTGTGTCTGACTCTCATTTCTGAACCCTCACAGAGGTCAGAAATCAATGTCCACTTGCTATAAGAACAGTCCCTCCTGAGAGGAGACTTTAGGTAGGATTTATGTGAGGACTCCGTAGGAGTCATCATACCATACATTATTTATAACCCTAACTCACCACCGCATATAATTATGATAAATTACGCAGTAATAAATTAGGTATTTTTGTCTTTGGCATTTTGTGCCATGTAGTAATGGGGTGATAACTATTTTCCCTTCCTTTTGAATATAGCAGACCTGGTGCACTGACCTCCCAGGCACTGCCAGGAGGAAAGTCTCTCTGGATGCACATCAATTTCACAAGTGTGTCCCTGACACTTATTTCCTTTCTTTGGAAATGGGGCAGACCTGGTGCACTGACCTCCCAGATACTACTACTCAGTTTTACACGTGGATCCCAGACCTTTACTTTCTTATCTGCCTCTCAGGATTCCCACCATTTTCTGGTTCTGCAACACTCCTCTTGGTGCTCACTGGTCTCTCATAGCTGTCCTTGGGGCTCTTCTCCTGTTCTCTGCATCCCTTGCAGGTTACAGTGTCTGTGTCGGCTCTTGAGTGGTTCCCTGTCTTTCTGGTCAGTGAACTGTTCTGAAACTCCTTCTACACGGCACAGCTTTCAGCAAACCTGTGGGTGCTCCAGGGAAGGCATGAACTTGGTTCCACTAGTAAGGAAATATCTAGCTTCTTCCAGCTTTCTGTACTTTGACAGCTCACAAATGTTTCCCCTCTCTCTGGTAGGCAAACGGGTCCACAGCCCCTTCTCATCAGTATACAGTTTTCCTGCTCCTTGCTCCTCCATGGATGGTTGACAATACTTCCTGGTTTCCCTCTCCTATTTCTACTCCACCTTGGCCAATAGGAAGTTGGAAACCACTAGACGTTCAATGTGATTCATAGAGGAAATCTTTATGCCTCTGAACATCCTCCTTGTCTTACTGCCGATCTTGAGGACTCCCAGTGAGTCCGTTGAAATTCCAATTCTTCCTCGTCCGGGTCATTTCTAGTGAAATGGCAGGGTGACAATAACTCATGACCATATCATGGAAGGGTTTGTTGTTAGGGTTGTAGGAAGGGGGTCTATGGTCAGGTGGTTGGCAGGGATACTGAATTCCCATTTGCTAGTCCTCCATAGTCCCGTAGAGGTATCCCTCTACATGGGATCCTTCGCCTGAGTACCACCCCCAGCTGGGCTATTGTGTAGCGGATGCTACAACATGACGGATGTATTCAAACTGCTGAACTGCACATTCAAACCTGTTCACTGCTCTACCGTGCTAGTTGAGCGCATCATTTCCTTGCCTCAAACTAAAATCACCATGTTGCATCTGCCACTTTCAAACCACTGCTTTAACCTCCAGCATCTTCTCTGATGATATTCCTCTCCTATCAAACCGACCCTGGTGGATCCTCAAGCCCTAATCATCGGGATCCTCATCAAACCTTTGGAACCTGACCACACATCCATTCTCCAGTATGTTTGTTGTCAAATTGACTCACAATCCACAGCCCTTCAATCTCTTCATCGAAGGCATCCAATATGATAGTCCATCCAGTGCATCCAGTCACTGGCATCCTCATAGTCGAACCCACTGTCAAACCAGCCCTGGTGGCCTCACGATCTACAATTCTTCATGCATCGCTTTCAAACCCTTGCACGACACTGCTTACCATCTACGACAACACAACCACTGCACTCAACAAAAATAAAGACCATTACATAGTACACTCCAAAGGGTGAATGTTGCCTTAACTTGCTTGAAGCTTCAACCTTGTTAGCCATGGTTATTGCATAGCTCCAAGTTAAATACATGATTCTATTTCCCTGTTTTCTGGGTGAGGGGCCATGCTCGGGGTATTGTCTTATATTGTGGGTTGGTGTCCAGTAGCCATCCCCCCCCACTGAGGGGCTGTTACTAAATGTCTTAACAGTCTACTCAATTTTTTCAGTGTGATTACCAAGAACTGACTCTTGCTACCTGCCACTTATTGCTTTAGTTTTTCTGCCATCTCTGCCACATTACAGGACATTTGGGTTCTGCCTGCTACTCCCACTTAAAACAATATGACATTTAAAAATAAATATATTGACTGCATCCTGTGCAAAGCCTTAAAGAGAAACACATGCAAGAAAATATTGTGACGTGAGCAGCTCATTTACAACAAAAGTTTGTTTTCCCACAGTAAATGACAATGCCAAAAATAAATCCTGTCAGTTATATGAAAGCATATTGTAAAGAAGTACAAATCAAATTTCTGCTTTGTTCTTTGCTGGACTGAGAATCAGCATTATAAAACAAATACCAACAGAGACTTGCATTGTAAATCTTTGATAGGAGTTTGACTGCAAAACTGTTATAATGTTGCCCCTGTTTTAAAAAAAAAATTATAACGGGGGAAAGAAAGTACGCTACATTTGTGAATAAAATCAGCAACATTGGACAAGAAACCAAAATATTTTAGCTGTCTCCAACCAGAGTGCTGGGGAGATGGTTTGCCAAGGAAATGAAACAAAGGCCTCTGAGGCTGGGCTGTAAACGTTGTAACACTGCCTGGTTGCACCAAAATGTTCTCTTTGTTCCCAAAAGACAGGCTTTGCAAGGAGAACACATACTACTCATTAATATCCTTCATTTTTCACTGGGTCTAACCGACAGTTCCCTAAAAATACAAAAATATGTTTGGAGGAGTGGACTTGCAGAATGCTTCTTCCAAGTAATCATGAATTCTCATCAAACAGGTCTTCAGTTAAGGTTCCATTCACGTTTACTCAGACATGACAATTGATATTTGTCAAAGGAAGCTGCTGTAATCACTCATAGAGCACAGGACTGTGTCAAGAATTGGCCCTGAACAGCCTAATTTCAAAAGATTCTTCTGACAATAGTGCCATGACAACTAGGCCTCTCAGGGGTTATAAATGGTCCATCTCTGAGCTTCAGCAAACAAACCTCATAGTGCCTGATGCCAGGTTAGCAAAGAGAATAACTCTAGAATATTTTCTTAAATGTTTACAATTGGGAGCAGATGTTCCTGAATATCACTCACTCATTGATGGACTGACTGACAGACCGACTGGAAAGAGATAGAAGAATAGATGACAACAGCAGGAGGGTGAAGATAATACCTTACTTTCCTTTTCATACATCTTGTATTTCTGGCAGACTATTGTGAGAGTGGAAGTTGTAATACTTTATTTCGGTTTACACCATTTGCAAACAAAATTTCAATACAATCCTGAAATGCACGGATAAAACACAGTTAAAATAACAGGTTAAAATATACAATGTGCTCCTATTACCAAAACTTGCAAATGAAAACTGAGTTAAAAATGTTATTCCAAACACTTAAAGGAGGCGATAATATACTCACATAAGTCACTTACAAAACATACAGCAACACAGGACAGAACTAAGATCATTGCCTCTCTCTGAAACAGATCTAATGTTATTGCAGATTGAATGTCTTCTCAGCCACTGTCATTTTAGATCTAATACTTTTGTGCAAATAAACAAACATAAAAAGTGTTAGAACATCTGCAGCACTGCTACCACAAGAACAGTACTTAGGGCTTCATTATGGATCAGGCGGTAACCGTGCCGGTGATACCGGCGGGTTGCAGCTGAACCCGTTATGATTTAATGGCACCTGACTTACCGGTATGAGTGGGGGATTACAACTCCGGCAGACCGGAAAGTCAGGCGCTGGTAAATTGTAATTCCCCATTCCCATAGAGTCCTTTTGGACTCTATGGGAGTGGGGACCATGAAGCACCGCGCAGTGCTTCTGGGAAAACTCTGCGGGCTGGTGCCGTTCCGCCGGGAGGACTAACCTGCCGGGTGGGACAGAACCAGCCCACAGACCTGTAATATGCCGGTCAGGAAACAACGGTGCCTGTAAGCTTACCGGCCCCGTTGCTTCCGGACTGGCAGGCTCAGAATGAGCCTCTTTGTCTTGAATTGCCAAGACATCCGGCCCGTTAATGGTAAAACGTTTAATCTCACCATGGCCAAAATAAATTGTATAGGTGACCAGGTGGCACTCACCGAGAAATTCTCATAGTGGATACAGCATGCCGCCATCAAATGTTCCAATGAGCGTAGATTCTTCATGCTACTTATGGCTTGATCAAATTCTATCTTACTCGCTATCATTTTCAACTGTTGCTTAGACATTAAGCCCCTGCCCTCGTTGCTTAATATCTATTCTCCACTTTCTACATAAGAGGAAGCATTTCTTATGCCAGGCACATATATCATAAGAGGCAGCATTTGCTAACTCTTCCATCGCACTCCTAATATTCGTATACTCTGAAGAGCTTGAATGCAATTTCCGAATGTATTCTAGGAATCTAAATTAGCCCACACCCCAACGTTTAAAACCCCGGCTTCAAGGGCAAGGGACAAGCCTGGGATACTTCCTTAGAAGCTTCCTTAAATAAATGTGCAAAATGGAATCCAGGGCAGAGCAGCTCACACACAAATAAGATGTGAACACCGGTGCTTCATGTGCCTGGATGCAGTCAGCAACACAGTAACCACCATATTTATGATAGAATCTCTTCAGGCCACCCAGGCCTGTCCGTAAATGATTTTCCAGCAATTCCAAGTGTGCACACCACATACAGTTTCTTGAAAATAGCCCCCTCCCTAGGTAGCAATATGAGTCTGCATTATTAATATTGACATTATTTATAGAGCAGGCATATTTCCTTTTGTTGGAATCAAAAGCCACTATCTTTGTTTTATTTAAATTCAAAGTTAAACCATTGGCTTCAAAATAACCAGCTGCATAGATCAGACTACTACATAGACCCTTTGGAGTTAAATCAAGCAAAAAAGCATTGTCTGCATACAAACGAATGGAGTACATAACCCCATTCAGAAGTGGCAGATTAAGCTTAGCTGCAACAAACCCACCATAAAGTTTGAGATAAACATAATAAACCGAAAGGGGCCATTCGGAAGCCGTGACAAACACCTTTATTAGTTGAAAGCTCCTCAGTGGCACCTAAACTGGAGTGGTCAATAAGTGAGGCCTTGGAATTAGAATACAGAAAAATAATTAGCTGCAAAAGGGGGATTGGCACACCAAGTTTTTGAAGTCTGTTCCAAGGAAGAGAGTGATCCAGAGAATCAAAAGCCTTTTCTACATCTAAAAAAGCTGCATACACTACACCCCCCATTATCCTCACGTATTTGTCTAAAATGGATGATCAAATGGCATAAAGCCTTTTCTAAACCAGCTTGATAAGGGGGGAGTATATTATTTTCCATCACCCACAGCTGAAGCCTGGCTGCCAAGCAGCTAGCACAGGTCTTGGACGCATTGTCCAAAAGTGATATAGGGCAAACAATCAGTTTAATAATACTCTTGGTACAAGACGATGGGAGAATTCAATTGCATACTTTCAACCAAACTGGGAACCACCATCCTGTGGACTACTTGTACATTTCTGACCTAACATCATCTGAGCCCGGGTCCTTGCCTGATGGTTATTAAGAATTCAACCCCAAGCCTTCCTCGTGGAATAGAAAACAGACAGGCCCAATACAGGAGGAGCGAAACCAAGCAATGGATGGAAGCTGAGCCATCTTGTTGTCTGATGACCACCGGTTACTAGAAGGGGAAAATTGAACTAGTCCTTGAGAGGGTACCCACCTGCCTGTGAGACAGACAAAATAAATTCCTGTATAAGTATGATGCCAATGGGAAATATGATTCTATGGTGAGGTATACTCTAAAGAGAAATAGATAAAATCCCATCCCCTCTTATGTGTGAAAGTACTGAGCGTATAGACCAATTGACTGTACATATGGGGAAAGTATAAGTGCTTCTGGAAACTTTGGATTTGATAAACTAGACCAAAATGGTGAGTATATTGGGATATCACTGACTCATTTTCTATTTAATGGCTAAGTACAGACTGGGCTCCATATAATGGGCCTCATTACGAGGTCGGCGGAAACACTTTTTCAGACACATGACTTCACGGTGCCACTGGGAGATTATAAGTCCCGGCGGCGCGGGAAGGCAGGCGTCGGATTTGGTAAGTCCCCATTCCCGCATAGTACTCCATGGGGATGAGGACTCAGAAGCACTGGAACCGTTACTTACGGTGTTTCCATCACAACTCTGCTTACCAGGGCCGTTGCCCCTGGCAGGGTCAGACCTGTCGGGCACAACGGCCCCTGCAGGCAGACTTGCAGTGTGAAGCCCAGGAACAAGGGTGCCGGTAAGGTTATCGGCACCCTTGTTTACAGACCTCCACACACGTAAACAGGCCTAATGTCTCACTTTGCACGTGCCTAGAACAATAATGTAATTGAAAACATTCCCTTGTTATAGCACTGAGCAGGGTCCTTTTACTAGCTCTGATCCACACAAGTAAATACGGTGAGGGTTTTTAACTGCCACACATTTTTCCCACTTTGAATTGCCATTTTAAAAATTACAAATGTACACTTTTCACACAGTAATGGAACAGAAGCACCATTAAAGGAAATCTAGCAATCATACATGTTAAATAGACATTTCTTTTGCAAGTGATTTACATGCAAGTATGTCAAGGAGCCGGTCTTTAAATTGTGATTATCCAAATTCTATTTGAAATACTGACATGTCTATTGAGTAAGGACAAGGTGTTTATTTTAAATAAATGAAAGATAGAGAGACTGAGGGGGTCATTATGAGTTTGGAGGTAGCCATGGCGCTATTAACGCCATGTCTGCCTCCAAACTCGTGTCCGGGTTCTCAGAATGGGGACTTACCGGGTCATTACAACCTTGGAGGACCCGGTAAGTCCCCATTCTGAAAACCATTCCCCATTCCCATTCGAGCCCCCATAGGGCTCATGGGAATGGGGAAGGAGCTAATAACAGGCCCGTAAATTATGGGCTCTGTTATTAGCTCCATGGTCCCTTAGCGGCTCCTGCTCAGGGCAGCTGGTTTTACTGATTTGGGACCTCAGAATGCGGCGGTAAAGGGTTAATGGCACCGGCATCCTTACCGATGCCATTAACCCCTTACCACCAGCCTCATAATGAGGCCCTTAGATAGGCAAGTATGTTCTGATTTGATTAGTTTTCCATAAAATAAAAGCCTTGTCCTCAATCCTCATTCCCTTTTCAATGCATGGTGAATGTGCTCTCAGGGTAAACCAAAAGTTCACATTGTTATGTCTGTGTTTTAAAAAGTCTACATTCATGTTAAATGCAACCTTTATAATTCAATTGACCAGTATATGATCAATCATCATGGTGGACATTTTTTACTTTGAAATTTCATAGAGAAAGTAAAATTTGTTTATATTTTAAATTGTGTGATTAATTTGAATTCAGTAATAAATGGACCTTCTGTGCAACCCTGCATGTTCCTTGTCCCGAACGGGGATGGAGTCTGGTGGGGATCAGTACATTTAAACTGACATTTCCCAGGTTCATAAAAAGAATTTTGTTGAACAAATAAAAATTCTGCATGCCTGATTTGGAGTGGGTGGAAAATTCTCCTGAACTACATTTACCTGATTTAAACATCCTACACTGGGAAATAATTGCAATCCCTAAACCCTATCACAAACAGGGTTCACCCCCGGACATCTTCATCTAAGGGCATCACTGAACTGTTATTGCTCGATCTCGTGTGGCTGAATGCCACTTGTCCCTCTAAGAAGTTGAACGCCGACCTGCACTTATGTCTCCTGTGGGACGGGAACTGGTATCCTAGCATGTATTTTTGCTAATAGCTCATTTGCCTGCCCTCTCCTGCCCACTCCCAAGAGAGGAGGAAATGCGCCAACTAACGATTTTTGATTTTATTGCTCTCAGAAGGATGAATGCTTTGATTAATTCAGGATAGAAAGTATTGAACTGGAAGCTTGCACACAGGTCTTTGCAACTGGTGCATCAACAAACTGATTTAGCTTACAAATTATATTCATAAGGATTTACCCGTTTAATGACAGGTGAAGAAATAATGGTTGGTACATGTGAAATGCAATTTTGTAGGGGAATGCAAAGTAATATCAAAAAGGTCTCTGCACTGGTGCATCAATACACTATTTTATAAAAACGTGGTTGGCTCTAGGTTTGTAAGCAACCTGTGCTGAGTTCTATTGTTCCTTATGAATACTGATCGGATTCATGTGTTGCAAGATCACAGGAGCTGTAGGGGTTTAGCCAGCACCCCAATTGTTGAGTAGTAAGGGAGAGTGTTCTCCTGGCTATCTTGCTATAGTGTTAACAAGAATAGTTCTAACACACTGGTTGTTGTGATGGGTTGTTCTACATTCAGTTGGTATGCATGTAGTACATTTGGGGCAATTAGGTCCGCTGGTTGTCAGCCGACACGTTTTTCGAACCATGGGTCTTTATCAAGGCTGATAAGGATTCAAAATCATGTGAAGTGAACAATTTGTGACATGATGTGACATACATTGTTAATTGCGTGCATAGTGAGTGGTGTTTGGGTGAGGTGGAGTGTTGACAAGGTAATCAATTGCAATTTAGGCACATAAATTTGGTGCAATGACAGTCATTTGGAAGCAGAGGGAAAAGGAGAAAGCACAGACGAGAAGTTAGCAAGAGTTAGAGGGTGGATGCCTCTTACCTATTGTGTGCAGTCTGTTGCCCCCTGTGGGGCCCTGGTATGTAGTGATGGGTTGCTGTCCTGTAGAGACAGTGGCTCCTGTTGGGCCTGTAAGGCAAGTGGATTGATGTTAAGTATGGTGTGGCGTCCATTGACCTGGGCAATAATAATGGGGGTCCCCCGTGAGTGCTCCTAATGGGGTCTGTGCCTATTGGTGGTGTCCTGGCATGGTCTAGCATGCAGGTGTGTGAGGGATGGGTCCTGGTGCTTGGGGAGGTATTCGCTTATAGGTGGATGCGGCCGGTGGGCCAATGCAGGGGCCTATCTGGGGAGGCTTGCAGGGTTTGTGGTGATGCCTAGCACTGATGGGCTGGGAGTGACACAATGGTACCTGGGCGAGTTGCGGTGGGAGGCGAAGTGATGCATCGTGAGGAATTGAATTTTTGCCCTGGTGAGGTGGCGGCAGCGTGGGCAGGGTGCCGAGCTGGAGAGCTCCGGGCCGTGAGGAGGCGCCCAGTGGAGCTATGGGCTGGGCTGCAGGGAGCATTGCAGTCCCTGTTGGAAAGGGGTGCTATAGGGCGCATTGGCAGTGGCCTGGCCGTGTCAGGATTGACATGAGCCAGCTGAATAAGGGGCTGGCTGGGAGGATGATACGAAGGCACCGTGGTGCGCCGGGCTAGTGAGCAACCTACCCTTGTGAGGGTGCGCCGGCAGTGTGGGCTGTCTGCCGGGCTGCAGTGCTCCTGACTTGGATAGCATGGTCAGGAAGAGCTGTGGGCTGGGCTGCATTGGAACGGGGTTGTCCCTGGCGGGAAGTGAACTGAGCGCTGTGTTACGCACTGTCGGCATCCGGCCCATTGTTTGGTTGACTTGTGTCAGCCGAGTAAGGGCCCTGAATGGGAGATGCTTGGCGGTGCTGTGAGCTGAAGGGCTGCACCTTATCTGGGTCTGGTCCGTATGGCTGGTCCGTCATGGTTCCTGGTCATGGCGACTGGGATGTGGACCTAATGTATGTTCTCTGCGCATGCGGATGCCGAGTCACAGATGGTGATCATGGCACGTGTGCAGAGGAACAGTGTCTATGCACGTATTGTTGCGCATGTCAGTGACCAGAGGGCAGTGGTTCCCCTTTGCGCATGTGCAATGGGGGACCAGTCCTGTTCAGGGGTTGGTTGGGTCTGATGGACTGGTGAGGGGTGGGGAGGGGAACTGGGGGGGCGCGCACTGGGTGTGCCATAATGTTAGTAAATAACAGGGTTGCCAGTAGTGGGCATATCCAGATGGACATTGGGGGTGAGCATGGGACTGGTTGGACTCCACAGAGCTTCCATGGAGAGTGCTATGAGGTGGAGGGTCCTGACAGGAGGGGGGTGGATGATACCTGCTCCTGGAGGTTGGTGGGGAATGTATAGGGGGGCTGGTGACCCTGTGGTCTGGCAGGCCAAGGGGTCTGCTATGTATGGTGTGTCCACAGGTTGTGGAAGCTCCTCAGTAAGCTGCTTGGATTGCTCCACCATGTGAGCGATATGTGTGGTTGTTGGTCCTGGGAGAATGGAGGGCCAATGGTCCTGCTCTCTGAGGATGTACCCCCGAGTGGGTGATATTGGGGTGCTGTAATCCATCCTGTACTGTGGGTTGACGGGTCCTGTTTGATGGTGAAGATACCACATGGGTGGCTGTTGTCTGGTGGTCCGGCAGGCCGGATGTCCCCGTGTGGGGGAGAGCCGGGTGTAGAGGAGGGCCCCATCTGCTTGTGTCAGTTGTCCGCTGCTATCATTTAGGCTCTGAGCATTGAGCCATGGGCGGCCCGTGGTAGTCCAGGATGGGTGGTTGAGGTCATTGGTTGAGTCTCAGGGAGCAACGAGGTTGGTGTGTCGAGACAAAACACGGTTACAAAAACACATTGAAATCAGGATCACTGTTCAAGCCATTTTTGACACATCTGAAGCGGCAGATCAGTCTTGCTTCTTCCTGCCGTAATCTTCGTATTCTGTGTCCTCCCATCCTCACTGTTTTCAGTCCAATGTATCTTATCAGACTTTTGTATTCTATCTGATGGTTCTTTTGCCAGTGGTTTGCCAAAGGCAGCTTCGGGTCCTGGGAGTGGATGCTGTTTATGTGTTGCCTTATCCGAGTTCGCACTTCCCGGATGGTGCTCCCTATGTAAATCTTGTCACATACACAAATGAGTGCGTAGATTACATACTTGCTTTTACAATTTAGGTGTTCCATGATTTTGAATGGTGGGCAGCCTGTAAATTTAGCAGATTTGGTTTGGGTAGCATATTTGCACATTGAACAGGTTCCACATTTAGTGAAGCCAATTGGTGTTTGTCTGCTTAACCAGTCTTGAGCCGAGATATTTTTCTCAGATAGAAAGGATGGGTTGAGTAAGCTTCTTAGTGTTGGTGCTCTGCTGAATGACATGCTTGGGTATGCTTTAAGACTGGGTTTGATGTGCTCATCCATGAGTAGCAAGTCCCAGTGTTTGGCTAATATTTTTTGGATTGCATGGCTGTCCATATTGTATCTGGTTACAAATCTGATTGTAGATTCTGTGTCTCTCTTCTTTGGTTTGGGTGAAAGTAATGTTTCCATTTTGATGGTGGTGGCTTGCTTCCTAGCTTCCGTGAGGTTTTTGTCAGAGTACCCTCAGCATTTGAATCTTTGGTCCAGCAGGTCGCATTCATCTGTAAAGAGTTTTTGAGTGTTACAATTTCTCTTGGCTTGAATGTATTCTCCTTGTGGGATATTCTGAATGACACTTCTCCTGTGACAGCTTTTTGCATGTATTATTGTGTTTACCCAAGTCGGTTTGCAGGTTTTGGTTGTTATTTTGTTGTCCTCAATTGAAATCCTTAGGTCCAGGAAATCAATTTGTTCTGTACTGATGTGGCTAGTTAGCTCAATACCATAGCTGTTTCGGTTCAGGTAGTCCACATATAGGTTCAGTTCTTCTTGAGTTTCTCTCCATATGAGGATGACATCGTCTATATAGCGTGCCCAGTTAATAATGAGGGTGGTGAACTTGATTTCTCGCACGGCGTGTTATTGTTCATACGAATGCATGAAGCAGTTGGTTAATGCTGGAGCATAACTGGCTCCCATCGCAATCCCCTTTGGTTGTTTGTAGTATTCTCCGTTGAAAATAAATGTATTGTTGGTCTATGAGAATTTGAGAAAAGCTTTGGTCATCTCCACTTGTTCCAGATGTGATGCTGATTCATGTTTCAGAAGATATCCCAGACTGGTTTTCACCAGTTCATGATTGATGGATGTATACAAGGCCTTTACATCTAGTGTGGCCATTATGAAGTTGGGTTGCCACTCAATCTGTGAGAGTATTGCCAAGGTGTGCATGGTATCTCTGAGATACGTTGGTATCTTGGTGGCTAGTGGTTGTATCACATTGTTGATATATCTGGCTAGTTTCTCAGAAATTCCTCCTATTCCGCTCATGATCGACCTGCCTTCTGGAATTTTGTCAAAGGTTTTATGAATTTTAGGCAGGAAGTAGAGGGTTGGCATGATCGGGTGATCTGTTCTGAGGTAATCATATTCCTCATCTGTTATGAACCCTTCTGTTTGGTAGTGCATGAGTAGTTCTTGGTGTTCTTTCAGGATTCTCGCTTGTGGATTTGTGTCCAATTTTTCATAGTTGCCTGGTGTTTGGAGATGGTTTTCTGCCATTTTCAAGTAATCTGTCTTGTCCATTATTACAATGTTGCCACCATTGTCGGCCTCTTTGATTATAATGTTCTTCTCTTCCCGTAAGTTCTTAAGTACGGTTTGATCTTTTTTCAAGAGGTTGTCTTTGTTGTTTTTCTTCTGATTCCGTTGGTCCTCTAATCTGTGTCGGTCGTTTGTGACCGCCTGTTGGAATGTATCTATGTAATTTTCTGCGAATAGTTGTGGAGTAAATTTGGATTTACTTCTGAGCTCCGGGATACTCATGGCTACATTATGGATCCTGATTTCTTGCATGCATTCTTTTTTGCTTTTGTGGTCTTCTTCTAATGTACTGAGGTGATGGATGTCCCCTAGATCACGTATGGTGAGCGCACTGGGTTCTGGTGTCACTTCTCGAGGTTTGTATACTGTTGCTTTTGTAGCAAAGAATTTGGTCAGTTTCAGACATCGTGTGAATTTAAAAAGGTCAATTTGAATGTCCACGAAGTTGTTGTTACTTGATGGTGAAAAGGAGAGTCCTTTGTTGAGTACTTCCATCTCTACGGATGTAAGTTCCTTGCATGATAAGTTCATAATTAGATTTTGTCGTTCTTTTGTCCCATTGTTTTCTGGGATTGTGACCTTGTTTGTCTTTGCTCTATTTCCTCTTCCAAGTCTCTTGCGTCTTCTGTCTGGTTTTCCTCCTCTCTCTCTTCTTGTTGGGTTGTTGTATTTGGTAATGGTACTGCGAAAGACAAAGTTTTTTTGGTTTGGGGTTTGAGCCGGCTTGCTTTCTTGTGTCGCTTTATTTGCTCTAAAAAAGATAGTTTAGTTGGTTGTTTGTCTGTTGCGTGTTCCTGTGGCTCCGTTCCAACAGGGACTGCAATTCTCCCTGCAGCCCAGCCCATAGCTCCACCGGGCCCCTCCTCACGGCCCAGAGCTCTGCAGCTCGGCACACTGCCCATGCTGCCGCCACCTCACCAGGGCAGATATTCAATTCCTCACGACGCATCACTTCACCTCCCACTGCAACTCGCCCAGGTACCATCGTGCCAATCCCAGCCCATCAATGCCAGGCACCACCACAAACCCTGCAAGCCTCCCCAGAATAGGCCCCTGCATTGGCCCACTGGCCACATCCACCTATAAGGGAATACCTCCCCAAGCACTAGGACCCATCCCTCACACACCTGCACGCTAGACCGTGCCAGGACACCACCAATAGGCACAGACCCCATTAGGAGCACTCACGGGGGACCCCCATTATTATTGCCCAGGTCAATGAACCCAACACCATACTTAACATCAATCCACTTGCCTTACAGGGCCCAACAGGAGCCACTGCCTCTACAGGACAGCAACCCATCACTATGTACCAGGACCCCACAGGGGGCAACAGACTGCACGCAATAGGTAAGAGGCATCCACCCTCTAACTCTACTGACTAAGAACTAACTAAGACTCTTGCTAACCTCTCGTCTGTGCTTTCTCCTTTTCCCTCTGCTTCCAAATGACCGTCATTGCACCCAATTTATGTTCCTAAATTGCAATTGATTACCTTGTTAACACTCCACCTCACCCAAACACCACTCACTATGCATGCAATTAACAATTTATGTCACATCATGTCACAAATTGTTCACTTCACATGATTTTGAATCCTTATCAGCCTTGATAAAAACCCACGGGTGGAAACATGTGTCGGCTAACAAACTGATTTAGCTTACACATTATATTCAGAAGGATTTACCCACTTAATGACAGGTGAAGAAATAATGGTTGGTACATGTGAAATGTAATTGTTTTAGGGGCCTGCACATAATATCAAAAAGTGATGATTCAAAGGATGCACATGATTTATAACCACTGGCATAGCACTGGGTTGCCTTTTACACCATATGTTTTACCTGTCTGTGCCATTAAAGAAGGGGTCCAGCCTAATGCATATCATTCTTGGTCTTGCCTCCAAAAGGAGACCAGTCATGACAACTGTGGCATGTCTTTTCCACACAGGAATTACAAGCAACCTCAGCTTCATTTTGGACTTGCACTGACCGGTTAGGCCAGTCTGCTCACATAGGTGGAAGGGCCAAGACTGATTTGCATACAGTGGTACCACAGGCTACTCGGAGCAAAGTCATTATTTATGATGGATACATATGATTTATACAGAGCCTTCCGTCCATAGAAATGCGGTTTTAAATTGTGTCTCTTACTGAGAAAGTGCATGATCAGATGTAGGTGTCTTACCTGCTACCCCTAGGGAGTCAAGCTGTACATCACTTGTTTTGTACAAAAACAAATCATCTAAACGTTGCCTGTGTTTTTGTGCAGAAGCGACAGGGTCCTGGAGTTCTAACTGAACTGCTCCCATTGGTGGATCAAGACTGGTTAGAAAATGGATGATCTCCCCTTCTCAAATGATGCAGATGAGCTAAAATAATAGTATTAAGGGAGGTTTCCAAGAGCAATGCAGGTGCTATTAATTACCACATTCTTTTCATACATTTTTATTTTTGGTGGCAAGAGGAGTGCTATTAAAAAATCATTGCTAAACAGTGTGTCACCGACAGAAATGATTTGATGTCACTCCCCACAGTGTGCCATTAGTTTGATGTATTTTTTATTATTTTATTCATTCTATACATAAACACTTGTTTGCCATTAAGAATATACACACATGTACTATTAAAATTAAAATATATTATTGAAGAATATGCACACATACAAACAGAGTAGACGAAATAAAAAAGTAGAAACTGAACTAGCATTAGGAGTCCATAATAGCAGAACGAGGGAATTCACTAAAGACCCATTAGGGAGAGGGCAAAACAGAGGGGGTGTCCATTGATCTCTTGAAGATCACTATAGGCTTCCCAGTATGCATGCGACTCTCTTCAGAACAAAATCCCTGGTGGATAAAAACAGAGGAAACATCCTCTAAAAAGAGAGGGATCTCCAAGGATCCACAATGATCTCTTTGCCTCACTGCCAATCATTGAGGGGGAATAGTCCTTAAAGTTAAATCTGCCTTGGCTTCGTATCTGTATCAGCATATGCAGTTCAGCACATTGTGCTGAGGCTGGGACTGGGAGTAAAAGACCAGCACTTTTCAAGGCCATTCATGCTCATTGCAAACCTGACACATTGAGTCTGGCAGTAGCCATGCCAGTAAATACCAGCACGGCTGCCGCCGGAATCATGAATTTACTGGCACCCGGCAATGGGGACTTACTGGGGCATTACAGCCCCGGCAGACCCAGTAAATCCCCATTGCCGGGTGCCGGTAATTATTACTCCCCATTCCCATTGCACTCAATGGGAATGGGGAGGCCGTATGCACCGGCACCACTCATCAATGGTGCCGGTGCATCCGTCGAGGTCTGCTCGCGGGCGCCTTACCGCAGAACTTGTAGTTTGCCGGTCTGGTAACAACGGTACCGGCAAGCTTACAGGTACCGTTGTTACTGGACCGGCAATCTTATAATGAGGCCCATTGTCTCCATTTACAAAACCCAGGGATCTTTGACCACATTACCCCCTTTCAGAGTACCGTTGGGTACTCGGTCCTTGAGTCTCTAGACATATGGCACCACTCCAAACGCTGATCCATCCATCTTAAGGCTAATTTCTAGGTGGGAACTACACAGTACATTCTCCCAGGAAATCCCCAGAAGACCAGGAGCTCCTCCCATGTGCTCTGGCTTCAATTCGTTTGGGCATAATGAGTGTCAGCCAATGGGCTCCATGCTCCATGCTCTAAACCTGTGAAGATCCACAGGCATCTCCTGGGCTGATGGGGGGGCTGCCTGCTGCCCCTGGACCAATGCAGAAATCTACACTCTAATCTCTCCACAGAACCATGCACACCTCTGTCTCACACAACCCTGTTCTCCTGGGTCGAAGAATGCACCATAAGGGTACCTCCTACAGTCCATTTAAATGTCGGCACCCTTGATAAGGAGAAAGGTGGTGCTCAAACATATCTTTTCCCCAGAGTATACTCTACTAATTTGGATGACTGGTAAATTATTCATGCAGTGATAGATCAGTTAGTTACAGCCTCAATTTAAATAAGGAGCCTAATTTTAAATGGGGCAAATCGAGGCTTTGATGCCTTGATTTACTTGTCCACACCAGTTTCCTGCAGTGACAAGACAGAGAAAGGGTACAGAGCAGGGATGAGTTATTTTCCTTGCATTCCTCCTCAGACTCGTCAGCCATCTTCATTTCACTAATGCATGACATTTTCATGAGGGCATGAAATGAATGGATTCTTGTAGTCAAAACCAGGTAGATTTCCAAGCAATCCATGAGTTAGATAGCAAAGCATATTTTCAGGCAGCTTTTGCCGTCACGTCTTGGGAGGATTACTCAGGGGCAATGCCCGACGCAAAGCAACACATGTTTGATCCTAGGTCCGCGCTTAGAAACCTCTGGGTATTAAGTATTATAAATAACCAATTCTAATTATTATGATTATAAATTATTAAAGCAAGTATACCTTGCTTTTTATCTCAATTCTCCCCTTCACATCTTGAAATGTTGAAGTACAGGGGACCCAACAACACACACGTGATAATGTTGTTGTGCCACTGCTTGAATTATTTTTAAATAATGCGGCTGTTAGTGTTTTCTGCTTCAGAGCCAGAGGTTTTGCCCACTTGAGGGTGAGAGATATTATTTTGTATTAAATGCAACTAAGACCTCTACCTCCACTGTTTTGTAGTGCAGAGAAACAAGCTACACAGAATGCAGGCTATTAAATACCCACTTTAAATGATTCCAAGGTTCAAGACATGTGCTTGTCCTGGAGTACAATCGGCTGTCAAGGTGCATGCAGAAAGATTGAAAGACATGTTGAAAGAATTGTGTGTATGCCATACCATCCACTTCACACCCCAACATCCTCTTGCAGTCAATGTGCCTACCTACATGCAGACATGGTCAACACTATCATGTAACACAACCTTCCTCTTGCCCATACAAGTGACAGAGGATATCCACTGTAAACATGACTCCTGACACCATGTAACAATCTCACTAGTAGAGGTATGAGACTCTACAATACGGCCCACCCACACACCAGACACACCAAGCCATTTCATTCTAAAACAACACGGTCCAAGGCATATGTCAATGCCAGGTCACTGTTGAAAACTGGTGACATACTGCAAGCCTGCCTCATGTTACACAATTTAGCCACATATACCCCACTCGTATGAGATACTCAGATGATATGCGGAGGAAAAACAAACTCATGGGAGAGAAAACAAACTCCACACAAAAAAAGTATAGCTCTTTTTAATGTACAACAGTACATTGCACAATAAATCTAAGTAGAAGGTGTTCTTAATGATTAATATACATGTGTTAATATAGGTCAACTGTCATACCAGTACATAATTTAACAATGCTAAAGAGATGGTACGTTAAATGCCACAGTATGAAATATCTCAGCTAATGATTTACTAATTCACTGCACATTTCTGTTCCCTTCAGGACAAAGGTTTCAATTTCAAGAATGCCAAAACAATCTATTGTTCGAAATGTCTTAGGGCGGCAGCGAGGGGTCGAGAACTTGTGACTGGTGTGGAGTTTGTCTGCAGACGCTACAGTCATGGAATATATTGACATTTCATTGATGCTGAGCACAGTCGCAGACAGAATGCACGTGCTGGAACAGAATGCGCGTGAACTGATCTAGCATTTTGTGCTCTCCTGAGTACTCGTCCATATTTATCCTGCAAGTCCTGGACTCAGCTCCTTAGTCATTTCATACCCCATGCTGCTATCACCTGTGCCATAAGGTATACAAACCGTCATACTCTCTTCCGGACCTGCATTGGATTGCGATTGGGTCTGGTAAATTGTTTGGACTGCTTACTCGGTTATGACAGCATCCTTCTAAATTTTTGACTGTTCTTGGAATATGAATGTTTGGAACTTTGATGGTGCTTTGATTTTGATACCTCTGATTGTGAACTCTGCCCTCTTCTTGCCTCCCATCATCTGTGCCTTTTTATTCTATCCGGGAATAGGTTTCCTCTTTCCTCCATTCATCATTATTTTTATTTCTCCTTTTCTTTATACCATCATGCCTTCCGGAGCGGGGGTGGCATCCCTGAACTTCATCGGACTACCTCCCGTGATTAGATCTACAGACCCTCCATATTGATGCTCAGGTATTTACGTTTTGGGGATTGTGAGGGGGTGTTTTGGGAGTGTGAGCATGGTCTGGATCTACCACACTACTATTTCTGATTATAAGCATATTAGAAGCCTGATGTAAAAATTTTGTAAGTGACAGTGTAGAGGAGGTCCCAGACATGGCCTGCACCCGTTCCCCTCTTTTCGAGGTACCAGGAGTGTACTCACCAAGGTATGTAACGTATGAGGAGCAAATGAACCAACAAAGAGCTGCACTGGGACTCTGCCCAGTATACATCAGAAGATCCATACCTGTTGAAGCGCCCATAACCAGACAACCCTGGGCAGCACGGTACCCTATCAGAGAGCCGTACCAGCCGCTGATACAAAACGAAGAGTACCTACAGACGGTCCATGAAGAGACCCAAAGAGCCCTAATGGAAGGTTAGTGGAAATGACTCAAGGGCCTGAACAGATTCATGAATGAACAAAAGCAGCTATCGAAGATAGCACGCCAGTGTGAGTAACTACGAAAATAAATGTAATGGACACAGAGAAGAGACGATGTTAAAACGTGAGGAAACGTTGTTACGAGACAAGATGGAAGCAACTGACCTGTTAAAACGTGTGTAAATAGGCTTGGAACGCAAGAAGCAAAAGAAACGATACTGCTTGCAATGCTTAGTAGAAGATTAGATCGGCAAGCGCCAACCATATGTCTACCTCAATAAGGCACATCATACAAGTGCAACTCTATTTTGTAAAAGCAGAAATGTACCCAGGCTGCCAGAGGCCTGACAGGCCAAGATTTGTAACCCAGCCAAAGGCAAGAGAAGGAGAGGAATCGAAACTCAACAAAGAGCGGCTCATGCCTAGGAAATCGAGGTCAACCAGAGAAAGGGAGGAGAGCCTCAGCTAACAAGACTCAAACTTCAGAGCATACCAGCCTGCCTCATGAAGGTCAAGATAAGGGGGGCCAATGCAGGTGTCGAGGCTGAAACAGAATTAAATGCACTAAAAGCTGGAAACTGAAGCAGATTCATGGTGAACTAACACGTGACCAGCCAGGCACGAAGAAGTACCACCGCCTGATGTCATCCAGGGCCCGAGGATGCCATACCTTTTCCTGATAAGCGGCTACAGTTTCGAGGCCATACGCAGCCAACTAATTGACACATAGCCCTAAGATACTGATTGATGGAAGGGAGGCAGGGTGAAACTTGGGACACCAGGCACATGGGTGTCCATTCTGCATGCCACTAATTAAAATGGGGATTTATGTCTAGGGGTGTAACCTACCCAATCACAATGGACCAAGTTATCTGGAGTCCTATAGATAGTAGAACCAATAAGACGTCGTACTTGTAGTGACGTCAATCACGTGTGGTGTAGTGGGATGGGCATAGACGCCCACCTGATAAGAGATATCCAATCTGCGTGCCTTATTATCATATACGGAAATAGCACCTATACTTAAGTTACCTTTCCTAACCAATTAAATTGCATGCCGAGTTTTTGTAGAGTGAGACGTCAATGATGATGAATATTGCCTATAAGAAGTACTGTTCAACTGAAGTTCGAGGAGGTCGGAGCGAGACAGGTGATCGCAATGCTGCTGTTTCCATTTGTTACTCTGTTTGTTGTACTTGTCATTAAACGGACTTCCCTTCGCCAACTTACTGAGTCCTCATTATTGAGTCGTGTTGGAATAAGTGAATCCTGCACCCCCTGTCCTCACATGGTGCAGCTTTCTTGTCTTACAAGTTCTAGAGGGTGAGCACTGACCTATGGGCCCATCAGTGAATTCCTCTCCTCCTGAACACCTGGTAGCGTGAGGATGGTTTCGGCCATTAATTATTGATTATATAATACTAAGACACCTTAGACCGACAACACAAAGTAACTCCGGGCCTTCGGCAATATCATGAGTCCTTTCGCCATTCCGGCTGAGTAGACTGAGAAGCTCCCCGTCGACAATGATAGAGTAAGTCCATAAAAGATCTGCAGTGGGTCTGAAGGAACCTGCCTTTCCAAGCATAACCCTTCTCATTTCCACAGGCAGCCAATCAGACGAAAAGACCTTAAAAGGCTGGAAGGGGCGGTGATCCGGAAGTCCCAGAGAGGAAAAGATGCGATGGGTGAGTGAAACAACAAACTCGTTACTTTGCCAAATGTCTTGTAGGCATTAGAGTAAGTAAGGGAAAGATAACGGAGGGTGGCGGAGAAAAAATAAAGTAGTTAGAAACAGAGAAGACTGTATATATATATAGGGGATTAATGACTCGAGTATGAGATAAAAACGTAAGGATTACCAGGCGGACACCTGAGATAAAAACATAAAGATTACCAGGGGGGCACCTGAGATAAAAATGAAGGATTCATCTTAATCCTGCGCTTTAATACAGCAGTCAGAAGAAACATGAACTCAGAGCCCACAGTGGGGGGACAATTAGGCTACGGTAACGTTCAAAGACGTCATCAAGGGAGTTCCTTTAAATCCCATGATGGGGTATTGATTAGAAGGCAGGTATACGTATGACCAGCTGGTGTTCGTCTAGTCTGTCAAGTGTCTGTAATATGTGTCTTGTTGTATGTCAAATGTAAAATAATTGTATTAATGATTGTTTGAAATGCATTTTGGCTTTACGCGATTCTGTAACTAAGAGGGAATCACCATTGAATTGATGGGTTTTGAGTAAATTGTTGGTATAAATTTTGGTGGGAAAAGATTGGATTGGAGCTTGCGTATGTGGTGCTCGCTCATACTATTGGAAGGTTTAAGAACTGTATAAATACTGTTAGTGACAAAATTAAAAATGGAGGAAGTTACCCCGCTTGCGCATTTGTACAAGCAGCTACCCAAGCATGCACCTAAGCTGAAGAAGTATACCACAGAGTGGGTTAAGGGTACTGCCCACAAGATGTTCATGCTGTGGCCCCAGAACGGGTCCCTTTCTAAAGCCGTCTTACAGCATGTGACGACTTTCCTGCATGCCACATATACCGGCAAGAAGCTAGAGAAACGTCTTGCTGTTCTAGAATTGTGGAAGATGTTTGAAGAAACAAAGGTGGAAGAACCACCCACAGACTGGATACTAAATGTATGTACGGAGGGGGGTGAGATGCCTACCGTGCCACCAGCCCCGCCTGAGCCAGTGATTGAAGGGAGTAAAACAGAGGGGCTTTACCCACTAAGAGAACTTAAGGCAGCCACAGAGTATAGCAACCCCGCATATGAGTCGCCTACGTACAGTAGTGCCGATAATAAGGGAAAGGAACAGGAAAACAATGTCGCCTCCGCGGTGGCAAGGGACAAAGAGAGATGCGAAGGTGAAGGAAAAGATTAGGCACAAAGTTGTGCACCTCCAGATAAGGAGAAAGAGGGAAATAAATGTAAGGGAAATGAAGGTAGAGTTGATGAGATAGCATTCGCGAAAGACAAATGGATGGGAGGTCAGATATTACTGAAGTTGGATGGAAAGGGAAGTGATGATTTGAGGCCAAGGGAGAGGTCTGATGAGACGCAAAGGAGAGAGAGAGAAAGAGATGGAAGTAAGGGATGAAAGGACAAGAAAGAAAGATAGGCTAAGGCGAGAACAACTATATCGCAAAGAGCAAGAGAAACAGCTCGATCGCAGACAAGAGGTAGTCTACGACCGGTACAGACAGACTAAGCAAAGGATGGAAGAAGAGCAAAGGGTACGTGAGAAGAGGGCGAAGAGGCGAGGAGCGGAGGAAATTAGAAGGGCAAATGAATGTAGAAATGAACGATTGAGGGAAGTAGATAAAGCTAGAGAAGAAGAGAGGAAGCGCAAGGAAGTAAATGATGAAATGGAACGTCAATGCAGACAAAGGGCATGGGACCTTGAATATTTGGAGCGGGAAGTCATTAAAACCAATCCTACTGTAGAATGGGAAGACATAGAAGAATTCTTTCCTGCACACGACTCGGTGCAAGGTATAAGTGGGACAAATATTGGAGATGACTTCAACACCAGAAGCATTGGGGAAATGATTGATAAAATCTATGACGAGATGGGGCTGGAACTAATTTCCCAAGGGGGAAGGGAAGATGAGCGCTTAGAGAGCACTCAGCTATATGACACTGAGGATGCCACCCGAAGTAGTGGGAGCAGGGGACAGTCCCTAGACAGGCTGGAGATCAGTGAGTACGAAGATGAGACAAGGAGTTGCATAAACTGGGATCATTCAGAAACTGATTCCGGTGGGGAAATGGAGGACGAGGCACATGAAGAAGGAAGACAGTGCGAACAACCGTCCCCAAGGGACTGAGAGGTACAATGGTCAGACGCTAGCGAGTCCACAAGTAGGACACCGAAGTCTGCCGTGCAGTCCAGCTGACATGAAGGAACACTCCACGGTCAGAGGGAGGCGGCAGCACCTACCTATGCAGATTAAGGGCATTGCCAGGAAGACGGCAAGGTGGGAATGCCACCCCAGCGGTAGACAGAGGAGCTATGAGGATGGAAAAGGAAGACTGCGCATTCCAATTCCCATTGCTAGAAAAGGGGGGAGCAAGACCGCAATATATTCCATGGCCACACATGGACCAAGAGAACCTTAAAAATAAGCTTCCAATGCTGACATCGGGAGCCAGAAAGTGGATACATGAGTTAGAGAAAACAACGGGGGGTGTCACCTTAGCTATAGGGTACATTAGGGCCTCCTAATTGCCATACTTGGTGAAAGAGCAGATGATGTATGGAAACGGGCAGGCTACCCTAGGGTAACCCTAACTAACACCTCCCATGACGGAGCGGCATTTAATAACTGTAGAGCAGCAGTGTGGAAAGCGCTGCAAACTCTATATCCAGACACGTCTGATATGGGTGCTATAATGACTCGGAAAATGAAAGAGTCAGAAGATCCGTTGATTTATATCCAGAATTTCCAAGTATGCGTGGGTACTCGAAACACATGAGTCTTGGACGAAATCTATCCCTGTATCCTACCATATATTATGTCAAGGATTTGCCTGAGACAGTGTAAAAACAGCTCAAGAAATTTGTAGGAATAGAGGCTAAACCATGGGCTGAAATACAGTTGACAATTGCACACTACTGTAGACTGCTGCAAGAAAAGAATCGGAAAAAGGAAGCAACCCGTAAGGGTGCGGAGGCAAAGTTGGTGCAAAAGAAACTCTCAAAGTATGCTCGCGAGGGAGCCATGCTGACGAGCCCAGCTGAGCCAATCGCACAGCAAGCAACTAACCCATCCCAGAACAATCAGGGTAACGCAGGATTTTACCCGAGGGGAAGGGGTTTTGGAGGAATATGATGGCAGAGTAATCGGGGTGGGTTTCGAAGTAACCAGGGAGGTTTTCAGAATAATCAAAATGGCTTTCAGAAGGCGCAGATGGGTGGTCCAGCTATGCCAGATGGACAGATGGCCTGACCACCGCCAGTGTGTTGACTGTGTGGAATGACAGGACATGTGGTGCGTGTGTGCAGAAGCCAAGGCATGTGGCAAAATAGCCAAGGGATGGGGGCAGGCATGGTAAATCAGCCTGCCGCCCCGCAGCACGGCACTGCACAAAATCACACAGGGCAGCAGCAGGCACCAGGCCTGCAGCAAGGTGCACAGCAAGTGGTTCAACCCCAGCACATGGGGAACATACCGCAGGGACAATCCCAGCAGGCACCACCGCAAATGTCACAGGGCACCAGCTCCAGAGGGGGAGTCAACCCTGTGGCTAGGGGAAATCAACAAGTATACAGTGGGCTGAATTTATATATGAAATAGGACAGCTCACAGGGGACTCTGATGTGTTATATCCTATCAGTGAGACCAGACCCTAATAGAGAACCTAGGGTGAATATCGTCATAGGGGGTAAAGAATATTCCTTCTTAGCTGACACGGGTGCCACGCGCTCGTGCATACGAGAAGGCAAGTTTTCCTTGTCCGCCGAGGCCATAGATACTCAGAGTTTCACGGGAGCTCACAGTAGAGTTCCCTTTACAGATGCACTCCCGGTCTCTGTGGGAGAGCGCAAAATGAATGTGCCCTTATTATACACACGTCAAACCCCAGTAAACATCCTGGGTTGGGACTTAATTACTAAGTTGAATATGACAATCTCGTTTACCAAGAACGGTATAGTATGCTCCACTCCAGGAATGCATTATTCGAACGTGTGCGAAATGATCAGTGCATATTCCGGACGTGTAGCCATGACAGCTATAGCAGATTGTATCATTAAGGGAAATACTTGTAATGGTATATTAGAGCCAGAAGTCTTTGCATATGGAGTGCGGGTGCTCATGGCAGGATTGCCAGGCCTCGCAGATAGAACTATGAGGACACCTGATGAGTTTTTATTCAGACCCAGAATACCTATGCACGAAGAGGAGGGAGAAGTATTTCCCTTAATGATACAATCTGCCGCAGTGTGAGGGAAAGCGGCATTGGTAGAAGGTTATGATGACGAAGGCAGACAGTGGTGTGCTATTATCGGGTATCCAGCGACTGACGTCACCGACGACGATCTATTCGAAGAACACCCTAACCTGGAAGAGACGAGGGTGGAAGTAAGTCTCACATTTTGGGTCAAAATGATCAAACGGGAGGTGCCACAGAGAATGATGTTGGCGCTGATAAGTTCAGAATACTTTGATGATGACATGGCCCAAGTGCCTGCCGCGGTATGGACTACAGGGCCCTATGACGTAGGCCTCCTGAAGGGGGCAAGTGAAGTAAAAATTAAACTGAAAACAGGAGCAATTTTACCACGAGCGCAACAATATCCCATGTCCAGAGAGGCAGATGAGGGGATCGCAAAGACAATTTCCGCCATGATGGAGCAGGGCATCCTAGTGACGTCAGAATCACCTTGCAACACGGTTATTTACCCTGTCAAGAAATCAAAGGGAGGTTCTTGGCGGTTAATCCAAGATTTACGAGCATTAAACGATATAGTTGAAGCCGAATTCCCTCTGGTCCCTAATCCATCCACAATTCTGTGCACCATACCAAATGAGGCAAAATATTTCACGGTGATTGACCTGAAAAATGCGTTTTTCTCAATCTTGTTGCACCATGACTCTCAAGATCTGACGTCATTTACTTTCAGACAAATGCACCTGAAAAGCACAAGGTTGCCACAGGGGTACTGTGAGTCTCCATCCATTTTCAACAGAGTCCTGCAGATGGACCTAAACAATATTGCAGTAGACAGTGTTGTTTTGCAGTATGTGGATGACATTCTGATCTGCAGCATCACTGAGGAACAATGCAGGCACGACTCTGTCCAGCTACTGACAATCCTGGCTGAGAAAGGATACAAAGTTGATAAGGAAAAGGTACAATACTGTCAGCGAGAGGTGCTGTACATAGGCCAGCTAATCTCACATGAAGGGAAAAAGGTAATCCCAGAAAGGGCTGAAGCTATCATGAACACGGTTAAACCACTCACGATAAAACAAATGCAAAGCTTCTTAGGCCTGTGCAATTATGTCAGAGCATGGGTTTTCGACTACAGCTCGTATACCAAGCCCCTGCTTCAGGCTTTGAAGAAAGCCCAGGCAACAAAAGGAGAAATTGAATGGGCTCAGGCAATGGAGAAGGGGTTCCTAATTATGCAAAGGAATTCTACCTGTTCTCACACTCTGATGGTAATTTTATGACGGCAGTGCTCGAGCAGTGAACCTCGCTGGGGTACAAGCCCCTAGCATATTACAGCGGGAGTCTGGACCCCGTCATGAGGGGCCACTTCCCATGCGAACAAAATCTAGCTGCTGCCGCATTCGCCATTGAGAAGGCGTCATCTATTGTGATGGGGTGCTCCATGACATTGTACATCGAGCACTCGCTATTCGCCATACTAGAGAAGCCAAAGGGCACTCTGACATCACAGAGAGCATCTGCCTATGAGGTGATTATCTCCAACCCATCGATCAAAATAGTTCGATGTAAAACTGTGAACCCTGCTACATTCATAGCTGAGCCAGTCGCAGAAGGAGAACCTATACATGCCTGTGCGCATTATGAGGAATTCGATGATGAAATCCCCAGGGTAAAGGAAAATGCCTTGGCAGGTGGCGAAATCGTGTTCGTTGACGGTTCTTCAAGAAACGATCAAGAAGACGGACAAAGATATACAGGCGTGGCTATGGTAAAACACCTAGCGAATGGAGAGTTCCACGTACTCGTCAGTGCGCGAATACCCTCTCACTATTCTGCGCAAGCTGCAGAACTGTTGGCTCTGATACTCGCCATTCAGACTCATGCAGACCAGGAAGTAACTGTGTACAGTGACTCAGCCTATGTGACGTCCACAGTACATGCAGGTCTAGCGCGCTGGAAAAGGAGGGGCTACCTCTGAGTGGACGGCAAGCCAATGCAACACACAGCCTTACTGGACAGGTTGATAAAAGCACAGCTCCCAGTGGGCATAGCAGTAGTGAAATGCGCCGCCCACACCAGACAGATTTCGTGTCACGTGGAAACCATGAAGGGGACACGGAAGCCAAGCGCATGGCATCCAAAACTGAAACAATCCTGGACATGGAGGTGGCACGTACCCATGAGAGGATGATGGTAGCGCGTGCCACACCTGAGGCCTATAGTAACATGGGGCAGACTCAGCTAATAGAACTCTAAGGGGAGGCACCTCAGGAAGAGAAAAATTTGTGGAAGCATCAAGGGTGTTCTTTAAACCCATCTGAAGGGTTGTGGATGCAAGACAGCACTGGTAAACCAGTGATGCCTGTCGCCCTGCTAAAGGTAGCATTAGAACAACTACACTACCCCATCCATATGTCAAAAGAAAATCTTGCTGCAACGCTCACAGAAGACTGGTTCACACCGAATTTAGCAGAGCATGTTGCATTGTTCACAGTTCACCGCTGGGCACACATTAAAAGTAGTGAGAGGAGTTATCCCCCAGCCGAATGGGCCTTTCCAGCACTTGCATATCGACTACGTTGACATGATTCAAGTGTGCAACGGGTATAGGTATTTAATTGTGGTGGTGTGTCCATTCTCTAGATGGGTAGAAGCAGGTCCCTGTACACACCCAGACGCTACCTGTGCTGCCAAATTCCTAGTGAGAGAAGTGTTCCCTAGATGGGGGGTGTGCGAAGTAATGAGATCAGATAACGGCGCTCACTTTGTTAATGCAGTGTTCTAACAGATCAGCTTGTTGCTTGGTATAAAGCACAAGTTCTTGTCGGCATATCATCCTGAGGGGAATGGCATATGTGAACGGATCAACGGCTTGCTTAAAGAGAGGATAGCCAAGTTGAAGCTCACATTAAAGAAGGGATGGCTGCACTGTCTATCATTGGCATTGTATGAACTTTGGAACCAACCCGGCTCCGACCATCATCTCACGCAGCACAAGATAGTTACAGGCAGAAGTATGAGGACCCCTCTTACCTCCCGAGATAGAGCTAGATGTGATGCCCAGCCGACAAGGGAGGTTTTGGGAACAAAGATGCAGGACTACCTAAACTGTATGACATCCAGAGCCTCTGTCATTTCAGGCCAACTGCAGCGATGGCGAAAAGGGGACAGCACAGCACGAAACACATCAGGAAGTGCTGAAGCAGACACAGCGCAAGGTATACATGCGCCCCTCGTCTTCCCTGGTGACAACGTGCTCGTGAAGAACTTTACCAGGAAGAGGCGGGACAAGCCAAGATTTAATGGCCCTTTCATTGTAGAGGACTGCACCCCCTCTGCCGTCAAGCTCTAGGGCAGAAGGGCATGGATCTTCATAAATTACATTAAACCGTATATAGGGGAGAGCCCTCCTGCTGCATCCAACTGCGAAGAAACCACAGACAATGGGGAAGAAAATCAGCACATGCAGACAAGATCCATGGCAAGGAAGAAGGACGCATGAGCAGAAAAACCAAGACAAAGAACCCGGATGCAAGTTCTGGCATAAAACTGGACAGGTTCCCCAAGCAAAGGGGGTTAAGGACATAACGAACACTCTGGGCCCGGTGACCGTTAACCCTTATCGCCTTACTACGAGGTCCCTTTGCGGGTTGGAGACTTTAACGCCTGCTTTTTGCAGGCGTTAAAAACCAAACCGCAAAGGGACTAGGGAGCTAATTACGGTACCGCAATTTGCGGTACCGTAATTAGCACCTTCCTCATTCCCATTATGCCCTATGGGGCAAAAATGGGAATGGGGAAGGGCAATGGGGGAAGGGGGAATTACCGCCCCGCCAACCTTGGAATAGGGCGGTAATTCCCCTTTCCACCAAGGCGGTGCCGGTATTTTACCGGCATGGACCAAGGTGCTAATAGCACCTTGGTCCTCCGCCTACCGTGTAATGAGGCCTTCTGTACATCCCAGTTGCAGGGTAAAGAGAAGCACATCCAAAGCCACAACAACATTGATAAAACATACTTTTGAAAGCATGTCATGCCCAAGTAGTACAAAGAATCAAGACTCTGATAGACTGTAATCAAAATATTCTCTGAGAGTGTAATACGGTATCCTGATGTGACCAGTATTGAGACTTTGTTCACAGAATTTATGGTACATTCCAACAGAAGTCTCAAGTGGGATGTACTCACCTATTTCCAACTCGTGGTGTTATCCGATCTGTCATTCATAGGGAGAGAAGCCAGTGTCACAGACTTTATTCAAGATCCAGCCAACAAAAAAGTGATCAGGCGACTGCTGACTGTCATCACGGAAGCCTTCACCGAACTACCCGAGCACAGCGAGGAGGACAAAAATGCTTCCACCGCCAATAGACATTGATGAACTCACATTTAATTTGTTCTTCCAAATAATCGAGAAATACCCAGGGCTTGTCAGGAGAACAACTGATATACGCACTTATATCAGAGATCCAAGAAACCTAGCTCAACTGAGCCAGCTGTGGACTAAATTAAATCATTTGGTGGTAATCCACGCAACGGGAAGGTGCAAAGACTGTGCACATCAAAAGAAAAGCTTGTGATCAGGACAGAGCCAAACAGGGCAAATGTCCCTATCACCCGAGACACCCGGCTGGCACAGAACGTCCTGTTTAGATTAGTCACAGACTATCCAGAAATGGTGGTGAGGACTGCAGATGTTGACGTCATCACCTTCCTTAGAGATCCGGCCAATATCCCACACATGAGCACTCTTCTCCATGGTATAATGCTCCAAGTGGAGCTGTCCAACTTCCAGTGAAAATTCCTAAGGAGATTCCAGTGAGACTTTCCGCCGGGGACAGATCAAGGAGACAAAGACATAGTTCTTCATTCTTCCGCCGAGAACAGATCGAGAAGAGCAGAAACGAGGATTACGACATCTTGTTCCTAGTTTTTTTGTATTTTTTCTTCTATTTTTCTTATTATCCTTTTCGTCATCTTTCCGCCATGTAGCAGATCGAGGAGAGAGACACTGTTCTTCAACTTGTCGCCGAGAGACCGAGCGAAAGGAGCGGACCCAAGAACGTCACCATTTTATTTTCCTTTTTCTTCATTTTTCTCATTTTTTCCTATTTTTTCATATGTTCACTTTTGTTTTTATTTTTACGACATTTTATTTTTGTGTGATTTACAACAATTACATCTGTTCAGCCCTACGCATTGAACAGATTCCAGAATGTCCTCAGGGCCAAGGCTAATTAGAGGAGTGCACTGGGATTTTGTCTATCATAGAGATGCAGAATGAGTTTGATGTGTTAAAGACGTTAGTCTAACCTTTTTCCATAGTGAAGTTAAAGGAACTGTAATGCATAACCAGAGACTACTGTCACCACCCGCGAGAGGGGGGACTCTTGAAAAGCACTCATCACTGTAGTATTAACTGAACTTTTGAGCAACGAGATCGGAATAAGAAAAGAAATAAATCACTGACTATGGACTTGGTCGACATGGGGGCCCAGAACAGTAACTTAATTTTACCTCAGACACAGGGGTGACCCCGCTTCCCAGGATGAAAATGCTGCCAGCTGTCTCACAAAACGATCATGTGTATATGCATAGTGATTATTGTTGTATTTTTGTCCCTAACTATCAGAACTGCATTTTTTATTGGTGCCCAAAGTGCCCAATGTTGGTACACCCATCAGATAATGAACATCTTTGTCCCACAAAAGCACCCAGACCAAATATAGTAATCCCTGTTCCGAGAAAAGCTGATAGTAAAGCAAATGAACTGAAATTAAATGTAATAAGTAGTGACACATACACACTTGAGGTATCGAATGAAGGAAAAAGCTGGAGACAGGCTCAGCACGGAATGAATGATAATGTAGCACTGACCACGGCACGCACCCACACACTGAGTGCACACAAACAAGGGCAAGTGTCATTGGCTACAGGACCTCAGACCAAAACAACAGTAAAAGAAAAGACACCTACAGAACGAACAGCTCCAGAGAATAGTGGAAGTAATCAAGAAGAACCAAGCGAGAAACCAAACAGAGAGGGCATAGCAAAAACCCTCAAAAGAACGGAAGAAGCCACAAAGGAATTCACAGAGAAAACACAAATGCTGATAGACTATTTGTTCCCCTTCATAGTCAGAGCAAAGAAACTGCACGATGAGCTGAAAGACAGGACTATAGAGACTATAACAGCAAGCACACCTGCTCCAACGCAAGGAACAAGCCTCAGGCCTACAACATGACCACGCGTTGGGAGGTTGGGGTGCCAATGGCGGTTAGAGGAAGTCTATGACAAAATACAAAAGGGAAGGAAAGGAAACACAAAACCTTCTTCTACCACAGCGATGCAGTCGAGGCAGCCTGCTCCACTGAGACACCCAGAGAGGAAAAGCAGCACAGATGCATTTAGAGACATAGGGCCTCATCACGACTTTGGCGGTAACCCTTAAATCCGGCGGTCGCTTTATTACCGCCGGATTTAAGGGTCCGCCAAATCAGGACTTCGGCGGATTTCACCCCAGCTCTTGGCTGGGGGGAAATCCGGCAAACATTCGCACTATTACCGCCGGCGGGAAAACCGCCGGTGGTAAGAGCGCAAATTTTCCCCATTGAGCCCAATGGGGAATGGGGCATTCCCAAATGGGCTCAATGGGGAATGGGGAATTACATTACCGCCAAACTCATGATCCGGTGCTATTAGTGCTGGGGAGTTTGGAGGTAGGGCTAATACCACCAGCGGTAATACCGCCGGCGTTACCCCCAAAGTCGTGATCAGGCCCATAGTCATAGCAAACTACAGAAGAAGGCTGAGAATCAAGAGAAGCCCGCACGTAGATAGCAATGAACTTAATGATTGCCTGGACAGCACAGACCATCTCGGAAACAACATATGGTACCAGCACATGAAGGATGTAGGACGAAGGCAGTCGGAAGGAGAATGCTTCGTCTGTGCTCTCCTACCATACAGCATGGGAAAATCCAAGATCTTCGTGGCTGTAGAAATTGATGTCCCTACAGCACATTGTATGTCACACGTAGCAATGTGTAACACCAGAGGACAATTTATAGGGAAAGACACCTCGCTGATATGGGCCAACGAAAAGGATTACCCAGAAGAAGATGGCTATGTCCAGGACATTAAGGGCCTCATCACGAGTTTGGCGGTAACCATTAAATTCGGCGGTCGCGCTATTACCGCCGGATTTAAGGGTCCGCCAAATCAGGGCTGTGGCGGATTTCTCTCCAGCTCTGAGCTGGGGGGAAATCTGCTGAAAACTCACGCTATTACCGCCGGCGAGAAACCCGCCAGCGGTAAGAGCGCGAAAATTCCCCATTGAGCCCAATGGGGAATGGGGCATTCCCGAATGGGCTTAGTGGGGATTGGGGAATTCCATTACTGCCAAACCTGTGATCCGGCACTAATAGGACCAGGGGGTTTGGCGGTAGGGCTAATACCGCCGGCAGAAATACCACCGGCGTTACCGCCCAACTCGTGATGAGGCCCTAAAACAAGAAAGAGGGCACACACCAGAAACCATGTGATCAGGTACGAGAACCCTGGCGTCAAAGGATCAGGGATAACATGGGAAATAAACCCGAGACTGAACATACAAGGAAAAACTGCAGAAGAGGCACACATCTGGAAGAACAGAGGCCAAATGCAGATCTGGGGAACAGTGGTTTCCCCAAATGGATGGGAAGAAGGAGTAGTGATCTGCCGAGATTGGATGGTCCTTGGAGTCTGCAAAGAAGCAATAGAAAACTCTCAAAAACTGTGCAAACCCCTATGGCCAAAGCTAGTAAAGTTACTAACATGGGACGAAGATAGAGGGGGACCCCTGCAAATAGTACCACTAGGGGAGCCCGAAACTTATCTTCAGAAAGGAAGATGGGAGAGAATCAAAACTGCGGACGAATCTTTGAAGCTCCAGGAGTGACACAAGGAACTGCAGTTATTATGGACCATTACTGGGCGTGTGGATCCAAGGCATACATAAGGCTGCCGTAAAACTGGGGAGGCATATGCACACAAGTGAACGTCCACGTTCCCGTGCTAGTGATCCCTAGGAATGACCTGAAGTTGGACAGTTTCCCGAAAGCAGATGCTCATCTTAGAAGAAAGAGATCTTTGGAACTGGTATCCAGGATGAAGAGGGAAAATTACTTTTCTCCCAAATCAGAAGAGGCATTCCATGCAATCCCATACGAACACAGGCTATTCTGCCTCACCTCAACAGTATTCAAAACACTACTCCTGCCCCACATTCAAGTTGGAGTGAATGCTAAATGGTTGCAGATAACCAGATGGGAGTTATTGCAGACCATCAATACCACTATAAAAGGATTCAACACGATCAAAGAAGAGCTGAGAGCAATCAGACTGATGACCCTTCAAAACAGATATGTGCTTGACATGATCATTGCAATGGATGTAGGTGTTTGTGCAAAAATCGCATAATCATATTGCACATTTGTACCATCACACGATGAAGAAAACGGAACCCTAACAGAGGCAATAAGCATGTTGACAAACCTGAAAAACCAGATGATCGATGAAAGTGATAAAGTGGACGATGACAGCTGGTTTGGAGACCTATTCTTGTGGGTCCCACAATGGATGGCAGATATATTCAAGTTTCTGGGAGCTCTACTAGCAATGGTATTGCTAGGATTTTGTGTTATCAAGATAATCATTACACAGTGCCAGAAAACTGCGAATAAAGCCATAGGGTATGGTTGATGTTGATGGTTGATGTTGAGCCTGGGTGGAAGCCCAGACACCTGACTGATAAAGAAATAAGAGACTCTGTGAAGGCCAGTAAATTTGTGCCAGAAGGAACAAGGTTCACACACCCTAAGAAACGAAGAAGGTATGAAGGAAAATGGATCTACTGCAGCCCAAATGGACAATGCCAGCTAATGACATGGAACAAAGACGAACATGTGAAAAAAGCAGGGAGTTTGAAAGGATTGATAAAAATATGGACTCCAAAGGCTCACACGTTCACACCATCATGTACAAATCCTGAAGACGATGAACATGACACCGAAGAATCAAGAGAAACAAATGCAAAAGAGGTTGCAGAAGTGGTTGATGAACCGACCAGAGGGGAGAGTGTAGAGGAGGTCCCAGACATGGCCTCCAACCCTTCCCCTCATTTTGAGGTACCAGGAGCATACTCGCCAAGGTATGTGACGTATGAGGAGCAAATGAACCAGCAAAGAGCTGCACTGGGACTCTGCCCAGTATACATCAGAAGATCCATACCTGTTGAAGCGCCCATAACCAGACAACCCTGGACAGCCGTACCAGCCGCTGATACAAAACGAACAGCACTTACAGACGGTCCATGAAGAGACCCAAAGAGCCCTAATGGAAGGTCAGTGGAAATAACTCAAGGGCCTGAACAGACTTGTGAATGAACAAAAGCAGCTATCGAAGATAGCAGGCCAGTGCAAGTAACTACGAAAATAAATGTAATGGACAGAGAGAAGAGACGATGTTAAAACGTGAGGAAACGTTGCTACGAGACAAGATGGAAGCAACCGACCTGTTAAAACGTGTGTAAATAGGCTTGGAACGCAAGAGGCAAAAGAAACGATACTGCTTGCAATGCTTAGTAGAAGATTAGAGCGGCAAGAGCCAACCATATGTATACCTCAATAAGGCACATTATACAAGTGCGACTACATTTTGTAAAAGCAGAAATGTACCCAGGCTGCCAGAGGCCTGACATGCCAAGTTTCTTAACCCAGCCAAAGGCAAGAGAAGGAGCAGAATCGAAACTCAACAAAGAGCGGCTCACGCCTAGGAAATCGAGGTCAACCAGAGAAAGGGAGGAGAGCATCAGCTAACAAAATCAAACTCCAGAGCATACCAGCCTGCCTCATGAAGGTCAAGATAAGGGGGGCCCATGCAGGTGGCGAGGCTAAATCAAAATTAAATGCACTAAAAGCTGGAAACTGAAGCAGATTCATGGTGAACTAACACGTGACCAGCCAGGAGCAAAGAAGTACCACTGCCTGATGTCATCCAGGATCTGAGGATGCCATAACCTTTCTCGATAAGAGACTAAAGTTTTGAGGCCATCCTTAGCCAACTAATTGACACATCGCCCTAAAACAATGATTGATGGAAGGGAGGCAGGGTGAAACTTGGGACACCAGGCACATGGGTGTCCATTTTGCATGCTGCTAATTAAAACGGGGATTTATGTCTAGGGGTGTAACCTGCCCAATCACAATGGACCAAGTTATTTGGAGTCCTATAGATAGTAGAACCAATAAGCCGTCGTAATTGTAGTGACATCTATCATGCGTGATGTAGAGGGATGGGCGTAGACGCCCACCCAATAAGTGTTATCCAATCCGCATGCCCTAGTATCATATTCAGATATAACACCTATACTTAAGTTACCTTTCCTAACCAATTATATTGCATGATGATTTTTTATAGAATAAGACGTCAGTGATGACAAGTTTTGCCTATAACAATGACTGTTCGACTGAAGTTCGAGGAAGTCGGAGCGAGACAGGTGATCGCAATGCTGCTGATCTCCATTTGTTTCTCTGTTTGATGTACTTGTCGTTAAACAGACTTCCCTTTGCCAACTTACTGAGTCCTCGTTATTGAGTCGTGTTGGAGTATGTGAATCCTGCACCCCCTGCCCTCACAAGGTGCAGCTATCTTGTCTAACAAGTTCTAGAGGGTGAGCGCTGACCTGTGGGCCCGTCAGTGAATTCCTCTCCTCTTGAACACTTGGTAGCAGAGGATGGTTTCGGCCATTAATTATTAACTCTAGGCCTTCGGCAAGATCACAAGTCGTTTCGCCATTCTGGCTGAGTAGACTGAGAAACTCCCTGTAGACAATGATAGTGAAATTTAAAAAAAACTGCAGATATTGATAAGGGGCAATGAGTTTAACTGGGCATTATCTGAACACAGGGATTGGGACATTCTGCTTTCACAATGTTCTAGCCCGAGTCCAATTTAACAAGGGTGAGGAGACCGGCAAAAGGCCTGCCTGTTAGGCACTTTGGAGCAGGGTTTAAACAAGCAACATATCCATCACATAGGGGCACAGCCCTCAGCCACATCTCCTGAAAGCACAACACATCAAACCTCTCCAAATCTGGGATCTTTTCTGAGAAGAGTATCCTGAACCCTCTCATATTCCAAGAGGCTATCCTAATAGACTCTCCCAGAACCCAAGCATTAGTCTATTCTCCCTGAGCACTACTCAAGGCTACAGCCAACCAATCCCAAGATTCCACCTCAGCAGTTCCTGCTTCCTCTCCCACTATTTTCATTCCACTGATTTTCTCCTGATTGGATATTGTGAATTTCGTAGATCTCAAATGTTCTTTTACAATTTGGGCACCTCTTCCTTCTGGAGTGCTTTCTTTCACTTGGGCCTTTTTACTTGGTATATTCCTTAATTGTTTCCCTCAGGATCATTGCTTCCCTCAAATTGTTTCTGGTCCGTTCCTGGTAGTCACTTATCTTGTAACCCATTGGGAGAAATTGATCCTTGAGGGATGGAATAAAATCTTTCTTGGATTGAGTAACCAAGTGCAGTATGACCCAATCTGTTCTCTTATCTAAGACAAATTCCAGAATACTGATGTCCCTCATGGATATCTGATGCGCCAGTATAATGCAGTTCAGCAATCCTAGGGAGTTTCTTCTATTAAGCACTGGCATACTTGAACCCCCAATAATTCTCTCTAGATATATTTTGAGGATTCATCTCTGATTTGCCTTATAGCTTCCCTTATGGTAATCTTTTTCCAATCTTGCAATGATGGTCTTTCTTTTCTCCTTAGAATTTTGACTATTCTCATCCACCTCCACTCTTTCCTTGGTAGATTATTTAAATGAGACCACCATTCTCTTAGCCTCCAGTGTTTTAAATGGCCTCAGCTCCGGTTGCAGTGTTGGGGCTTTTGGACTTTCGTTCGATTTTTGAGTTTCCTTTTGGAGAGGCTTTTTTATGGCATCTAATTGGCTCTCAATTTTCTCCCACTCCGAGATACGGACCTCTTTCCACATTTCATCTTCTTCTACTCTTTCTATTTCTCTTGGGGGTGGGGGAGCATAGGTTTCTTAAAAAGGCTTGCGATCCATTTGATTTACTCTTAGTTGTTGGAGGCAGGTTATTTATTACATTTTGATGACTTTTCTTAGTGACACCTACCGAGGTTGTGTTTACTTTAGCTGGTTTGAACATGCATAAAATAATCCCTTCTTTAAGAATCATTTGGGTATCTTGTTTGTCCAGAAGTTGGTGAGCGGGCTCTGTAGGTCCCGGCCTTTCTTTAGATGTAGTCTGGCCATCTGCCTCCATTTTAACCTGAGACCTCATCCATTCACAATCTAATAGTAGTGCCTCCATCATTGCAGTTTTGTCAATTTTTTCCCTCCTGGCAAGATCACACAGGCGATGTTGCCAGTTTGCCAAGTCTTCAGCCTCTTTATTCATCCTAGCTTCCATCTTATTCGACAAAGCCTCCAAACTTATTAACTTATTAGATATTCCCACGATCAGGGAAGATCCTGAAGGCTGGTAGTTATCGCCTCATAAAGCTTTGTGAACGGTAGCAGGGACTTTCTCAGTGAGGCCATCATAAGCTGCTGAAGAAGAGCCCATTCCTCAGTCCATAGTGGGGATCCTCTGTTCCACTGATCCTTTCCCTCATAATCTGAGCAATGATGGGAGGAGCCGAAAGATGAGGTAGAGGCGGGGGTAGGAGCTGGGGTTTGTTTTTCCTGAAATACTGAATCCTGTCCCTGCGGCCCCAACGGGTTCAGGTTTCGCATCCTCTCTTCCAAGTACTCATCATCATACTCCTTGTTTGATTAACTCAATGGAGCCTGCTCTGGGGCCTCCTCCGAGTGGATCAATTCATTCTCCACATTATTTTCCATTTGCTAGGTAACTGATTTGAGCTCCATAGGGCGGTTCATACCTGCCAACCACAAATTATGACGAGACCTATCTTCGGCTTTTTGCTCCACACGTAGGTCTACTTGTTTCAATGAGTGGTCCAAAATACGTACTCGCTCAGTGACATAGGACAGGCTAAAACCGCTTTTGTTGTGCAATTTTAATGGTCAGTGCTGACAGCTCCTTTACTATGGGCTGCCAGACCCACATTCTGACTAACTTCTAGGGGACCAAAATCCTTCATTGTCCCCCCTTCCTGAACCATGTCCGGTTGCGTATCTGCCACAAGTTTCCCTTTTTTTGTCGAATCCAAATCGTCTATTTTCCATTTATCAGGCAAACAGGGCTCTCCCTATCTTTGCTCTTTATGTAGGCTGTTACTTGATAGATGGCTAATATCCAAGGCCCACTCTTGCAGGTCTTCGAGATGTTAGCCCCTTTCCCTGTTTCTTCAGGGTATTTCAGGACCTGCCGGTGCTTAGGGACCTTCCCTCTGTACCCTTTACATCTCCGGTACAAGATTCCTGCATCACAACCTCCTCGCCACATTCTACAGTTGCAGACCGGCTTTGGATAATGCGGTCCACCTCGCTCTCTTTCACTGGCAGTTCCTTGATTGCTTACCCCCATCCCTCCACCTCCCTATTAGTTGGACACATAGCAATGGCGGGAGGGCTTTCAAGGGTCTCTTTTTCTCCCCATAGGTCCGGACTTCCCGCATCATCCATATTGAGCACACTCACTCCACCCATTACCTGGCGGCGAGTTCTCGTTCCGGATGGATTCTTCCCCTGGCTTCCCTCAGTGAACTCCGACAAACTCCTACTTGTCTACTACTTTGCTCAATAGTCCGTTTTTGAAGACTGGATTAGGCGAGAAGAGTGGAGAACGAATGTCGCAGTGGAGTTCATTAAAGGGACACTGCTGCTTTTTTCCTTCACGGTGGCTCAGCTTCTCTAAAGCAATAACGTTCACAAACAAGCAGACAGGCATCCAAAATAATCTCCGGCAAACTCCTACTTGTCTCCTACCTAGACTGGATCATTCCATTGTACGCAAGAACCCTGCACATCAATTTTAGATGGTAACACTTGTGATGTGTAAAGTGTCCAAAGTCCTGGTCCGTGTAGGGGTCAACTGGGTGCCCTCTCTGTGGTACGAGTGAGGTGAGCAGAGACCTGTACACTTTTTACTGGTATCCGTCGTGTTGAAATCTTTGAGAGTACAGTATCTGAGACCTCTACTGAGGGATGCTGGTACTCGCACCTTACAAGTCGCATTTGGTTTCTGTAAAAGTACTGCTCACCAGTTCATAGATATGTGTTTAGCAAAATATGTTAACAGAGCTTGGCCTTAACAAAGAAAATTTTATGCCAGATCAATTGATGATGCACTGTAGCCAAACCTACAAGTTTGATGAAGCACAAAGAATGGTACTCTTCCAATGTTATTTCTGTATTTGACTCGGGGCTGCGAGTATACTCTGCCTAGCATTAATTTAACATCCCCTGTTTTAGAAACTGATTTGTCTTAGCATTACTATTGAATGTATGACTTTGGGCCTCATCACTAGTTTGGCGGTAGCCCTTAAATCCAGTGGTAGCGCTGTTACCGCCGGATTTAAGGGTCCGCCAAATCACAGCTTCGGCTGATTTCCCCCCAGCTCTGAGATGGGGGTCAATCCGCTGAGATTTTGCTGATTTTCAGAGCGTTTACCGCCGGTGGGAAATCCACCGGCGGTAAAAGCGTGACATTTCCTCATTGAGCCCAATGGGGAATGGGGCATTCCCAAATGGGCTCAATGGCGAATGGGGATTTCCTGTTCCGTCAAACCCGTGATCCGGCGCTATTAGCGCCGGTGGGTTTGGAGGTAGGGCTGATAACGCCAGCACTATTAGCGCCGGCGTTACCGCCCAACTCGTGATGGGGGCCTTTGTCTATTGCTCCTGGCTTTTTTGAGTGAAACTGGCGCCAAGGTAATTAACCATTAGATTGTTTAAATGTTTTACTATGATTATTTGCTCAATTAGTAGCTATGTATCTGTTCACGGTACTAATCAGTTCATCAGATTGCTTACGCCTAGTGTAGGCCCACTCCCCATCTTATACGCCCAAAATACAAAAGAATACAACACACCCCAGTGAGGAATGAGACCAGGAGGACAGGCTGCAAGAGTTAGTCTTTTATCTAAAATTTGGCATCCAGAGAACTCTGCTGCCTGAGAGCGCTCTGGCAAACATTACAAAGGTGGCAGCTTAAGTAAGAATATCGCGTCATACATGACATCATTGCATAGGGGACTACATAGACACAGGATTGGATAAAGCAGTAGATACATATACAATGTGTGATGATGCTCCCGCTGGATTGGTTGTTCAGTTGGCGGGAGGGTTCATACCACGAGGTTCAGCTGCCTGTGTCCAAGTGGGGTGAGGGTCAGGTCACGATGAAGCCGGGCGGGCCCTATCTAATCTAACATAACATATTGTTTCAAGCAAGCACTAAATAACAGTTACTCAGGCTCCTTTGAACAAAGCATTATCCTCTATAAATTCTAGGTTTACGACAACATCATTATTCACTGGGGTCTTAGGGGGTTGATTGCAACTCGGGGGCTCGATCCAGGTGGGATGATGGGGTGGGTTTGGGCACATCAAAAGAACCAGGGGCATGCTGACATTTGTTAGTTCTACGGTGCAATATACTGCGACAGAGGTTGGCTTTTGTTAGTTGGGGCACACTGGGGTGGGCCTCACGCTAAGGTTACACGTCTGGCACATCAAGAGAATACCTAGCGGGGCCATGGGGTTGTACTGGCTGTAATTTTCCAACAGCGCGGATAAGATGGCACAGGCATGTTTGTGGAGATGAATGTGCTACGAGGCCTGGTTTGAGCCGGTTCACGCACAGGACAGTGATCTCAGAGGAAGGGTGAGGTGTTCTATTTATATTGTTGCAATTACCTCTGTCTCAGGCGTGAGAATGGAGCTGTGCGGCTTTCAGACACAGGGAGAAAAAGGTGGGGGCCTTGGAGCGTGCAGTGCGCGGCGCTGCAGAGGGGAGAGACGCCTTTTCGTAGTATCGCAGTGAGACCTAATCCAAAGATGGAGTCGGATGTGTCCAAGATGGATGCCAAGTGTCTCTCCAACAGCCCCACCTGCATCATCATCAGCACGGGGGCTGGTTATGTACACAGGGGCAAAAATAGGAAGTGTCCTCCACTGTTGGTCGAGCAAGTGATGCATCTTAAACTGAATGGTTGAGGGGGGGCCCTGTTACGCTCACCTGACTCCCACGGAGGCACAGGCCTGGTTTGGAGTGCTGTTGCCTCTTCTATGGTGAAGCGCAGGACTCGTAAGATGGACAGGACCGGACCCTCAAATCTGGCTTGTCTGGCTCGCAGAAATATCCTTCTGTGTGTGAAAAGGGAGTATTAACAATCTGCGGGATAATGTGTAAGCCTCCCACTCCCTTCTCACTCTCCATGAAACCCTTCTGCGATTCCCCATGAAGTCTCACCTTAGGGTCTGAAAGGACGAGCTCTCCATCCTTCTTCTGATGCAGGGGCGCGTTGTAATCCAGTTACTTCACTGGATCATGGATTGTAGAGAGTTCAAGTTTGCTTGACCTTCCCGGTAAAGTACTGTGAGAATTCTGTTTATAAGTATGAGCCCGAAATAATAATTGTCCGTTGTCTCTATTTCAGGTGCAGAACAAAGATTCCGAGATGAGCAATGGAACCGACGAAGGAAACTCAGGTGAGTTGTTTGATGAGAGGTTCCTTTAGTGTCCTTGCATTAATGCACTAATGCTTGTGTCTTTTTTCCCCATAGGGGCCGGTGTTCGGAAATGCCGGAGATATGGCACCGACCCGAAGTGAGAGGTGCAGTTCCAGCAGATATCAGGTAAGTCTTTAATGAGCGTTCAGGTAATGTCTTAGCATTCGCTTACTAACGCTGATGTCTCTTTTTTCCCCTTAGGGGCCGGGGTCCGGAGATGCGGCACCGACCCAAAATGAAGTGGGAATGACCCAACAGGTAAGTCTTATGATGGCAAATTAAGGTTTTCTTATTCTCTTCCCTAGCTCACCTTTGTTCTTGTCTTTTTCTCCCTAGGTGCTGAAATGTGGCTGCAGATCCAGATGGTCGCTGATGAACATGGAGGCGCCTAGTAAAGGTGAGTGGAATGCGGTGCTGCAGCGATCGATGCGATGTGCTTTTAAAATGAATGTCTTCCTTTTCAGGATCGTCGGCGAAATGTCTCCAGAATGCGGATTTAGCAGGTAAGGACTCTTCTTTCTCCTATTCTCTTCTCTTCTCCCTTTGCAGGTGTTCCAGGATGCTGGCGGGCGTGGCAGAAGTCAGGATGCAGGAGCAGACACAGTGAGCGTCCAGCTGCTAGATGCAGAACAACGCGAAGCGTGAGTTGCTGCTTGGGCGTGGCTTAAATAGCCTTCAAAGTAGTTCCAGGTATGTATCCTTCCTCTCAGGTATGTATTCTTCCTTCGGCCACACCCGTGTGGTTAAGTAGTCCCCAAAGATAAAGTAGTCCCATTCAGGCCTCTAGATGGCCTGGATGTTGCAGCATGGTCTGCATCAGGTAAGTTTACACCAAGCACCTTTAAACACAAAGTCATCTTTTATGAGCCTGGCGCCTATGGCGCCAGGACTGTTGTCCAATATGAGCATGGCACCAAAGGCGCCAGGACTGAGTCCAAAGGGCCCCTACTTGGGGCTGCTGAGACTTCCCTCGGGGACATGATGTCTGCCTCTGGGGTAGCTGGGCCTGGTCTGGCTCCTTGGAGGTAGGCATCATGACAGGCCCGACTGGCCCTGCCACTCACACACACTAGATTAATCAAATGATGTGACTTTCATCTCTACTTGACTTGTAGTGGGTGTGTTATAGATATTTGTATTGTTCTAAGTAATACGTTCACAGAACAATTCCATGTCCAGTTAAGAATAACGTGCTCTCTGGCATGGATGCTATGATATATGAATCACTGGAGCATGCTGTTTCTGCATGTATATTTCCACATTCAAATAATTCGTTTTACAAATGCCGGTTTACATCCATATGATATAATCTTTGAAGCTGTACATTTTAAAAAAAAACTCTTTTGGACTTTACATTCTAAGTTTAGAAGCGAAATATGATTACTTATGCAAAGTGTAAATGGTGTACTTTCTTTCTTATTTAGAAAATATTACAATATATCCCCAGGTCCTGACACAGCCAAATGGTATCACTTTCTTGTGAAAGGCAGCGAGCTGGGCCATTTATGACTTCAAGAACAGGTTTGGATAACTTCTTTGAAATAGAGATGTGGCAGGGCTTTTTAACAACCCAGTCCCGCCTTCTTGAGTGATTACAGCCACTTCCTATTACTTAAGGCAGACTTCCAGTCTTGACACGTATCCGGTATTTCCTTCTGGAAGTAGCTGGGCTGGTGGCATGATCTGATGACGTGGAGGAGGGACGACTGTAGACCACCTTGCAGACCATATTTAAACATTTTAGTCTAGGCTAAGAGACAGATTGGAGCTGTAAATTGGAAGCATTCATGTTTATTGCTTGTAAAGCTGTTCACAGAACACAAGCAAGTATCCACGTTTTAAATGCCAGACTCTGGGCCTCATCACGACTTTGGCGGTAACCCTTAAATCCGGCAGTAGCACTATTACCGCTGTATTTAAGGGTCCGCCAATTCAGGACTTCGGCGGATTTCGCCCCAGCTCTTAGCTGGGGGTCAAATCGTCCGAAAATTTGTGCTATTACCGCCGGCGGGAAATCCACTGGCGGAAAGAGCGTGAAAATTCCCCATTGAGCGCAATGGGGAATGGGGTATTCCCGGATGGGCTCAATGGGGAATGGGGATTAACATTACTGCCGAACTCGTGATCCGGCGCTATTAGCACCGGGGAGTTCGGCGGTAGGGGTATAACCTCAGGCGGTAATACCGCCGACATTACCGCCAAAGTCGTGATCAGGCCCTCTGTGTCTGAGTGTAATTTCCTTCTCTGAGAACAAGTCAACTCCCCCAGTCCTGATGTGGTGTTATTATATGTTGGGGGAAGTAATACCATATGGGTTTTAGTCCCAAAGCAGATACTTGATTATTACTTTTTCTTAGTCATCAAAATCCTGTCCAGTGGTCCACATGTTTTATATTTCTGCTTATTTCTTCCAACAAATTTGACTCCCTGTCCTGTAAAGGAAAATATGCCCAATGCAAAGTGCAATCCTGTTTTGCCTCTGCTATCAAATGCTGTGCTTTTCTTATAAGAATCAACGGTTTTCCATGTAATAATAGGTTACTTTATACTTTCTGGAACTTCAGAAGAGTTATCCCAGGCCCTGTCAGTTACTTAGGACATACATTCAGGTTGTAGATGGGCTGCTAACATTATGCATTTCCTCGCAAATGTGCTTTTGATATACTGTGCAGAGGCAGCAGCTCTCATTTTGCTTTTCTCTCCATCATTTTCTCCAAGACAGATCTATTTACAAATGCCTCACCCCTTGCTCAGACTCCTTGTGGCAGAAGAAGGGAGGGTAAAAGGTATTTATTTATGTATTTATTTCTGGTTTCTTTCTGGTCAAATTTGGACAAATCTTTTGAAATTGTCTATCGGACTCCATGGAATGGGGAGTAACTGCCCTTACTGGCACTCGGAATATGGCATAATGGTTGACCGTGTCAAAAGCAGAGGAGAGATCAAGTAGGATGAGGACAGAGGGAATGTTAGAGTCAAGGTTGGAGAGCAGGTCTTCACGGATGTTCAGGAGAGCAGTTTCCGTACTTCTGGCATCTCTGAAGCCAGATTGGTGGTCATGGAGAGAGCCAACTGAGTCAGAGTGAAGGTTAAGCTGAGAGATGGCAAGCTTTTCCAGGAGCTTACCCAAAAAGGGAGTAATGGAAATTGGGCGATAGTTAGCCGGACAAGAGGGATCAGCTGTGGGTTTCTTGAGGAGAGGATGTACAAGGGAGTGCTTGAGAGGGGAGGGGAAAGTTCCAGAGGCAAAGGAGAGGTTGCAGAAGTCGGCAAGGGGCGGAGCAAGGGTATTGATGTGGTCCTTAAGAGTTTTGGAGGAGGAGGGATGGACCTGTCTTGAGGAGGCTTTTATGGATCGGAGTTGTCTAGCGACCTCATCGGGGGAGAAAAGAGGAAAGGCAGAGAAAGAGGGATGAGGGGCAGCTGAGGGTGGGTCAGCACGCAGAGAGGGAGAGGGGAGAGGAGCAGGGGAGGAGGACAAGATGTCCTGGGTTTTAGAGATAAAGTGTGAGGCAAGGTAATTGCAAAGAGCCTGAGAGGCGAGAGGAGGGGTGGATACTGCGTCAGGGTTAGCCTGCTCCTTTCAGATTTTAAAGAGGTCCGCCGTATTGTTAGATGCTGCAGAGATACGGGCTTGAATATGGACTCGCTTCTTGGTACGTACAGAGAGACGGTATTGCCGTTGGAGTAGGCGGCAGACCAGTTTGTCAGAGGATGAGCAAGAGGCCCTCCATTTCCTCTCGGCGCCCTACACTTGCTTTTGAGTGTAGCTAGGTTGGAGTCAAATCAAGAATTACACTTGGTTTTGGGCTTCAAGCGGATCCTCATGACAGGGGCAAGAGCATCAAGAGGTGAATTGACCAGGTGGCCGGTAGATTGTAGCAACAGTAAGAGAGTGGCTCGGAGAGAGGGAGAGCCTACAGACAAGGCATTCGAAAGAGGAGTAAGCCTGAGTGGGGATGATAGAGGCAGGAATCCACTCAGGGAAGATCAGGGCTACACCACCTCCAGGCCGGGTGGATCTGGGGGTGGAGAGGATCTTGCAGCCATTTGGAAGGAGGGTGTCAAAACTCGTGACAGCGCTGGTGGTGAACCATGTAAGACCGAGGACATCGAGGTCAAGTTCTTCTAGGAGGTGGCAGATGTCAGAGGAGTGTTTGACAGCAGAGCGAGGATTGAGGGTGGCAAAATGAAGAAGGTTACCAGCCTTAAAGACCTTCCGGGGAAGAGTACATATTAGAGGTACGCCCTGCGGAGTTGTGGAAGGAGTATGAGATGGGGCAGAGGATGAAGGAGAAAAGGGCAAGGTAGCCAAGGGAGAGGAGTAGGGTACAGCAGGAGATGAGAGGAAGTTGATGAGGTGAGGGAACTGCCTATCAAAGAGACGGAGATTGGCCTGAGGGCCTTGCACCATGACAGTGCCATTTAGTTAGACATTTATGATGACTCTGGAGGAGTCGAAGGAATCCATACGCACTTCCTAGCAGGTGCCACCATTAATGGGAGAGGAGGAGAAAGGACAGAGCACAGTGATCATATGAGGGGTCCATAGATCTGGCGAAGGAACGACAAAGAGGATGTCGTTAAGGGTTTGTCTGGCAGAAGCGCTGGAATAGCTATCAGCAATGGGGAGTCCTGGGTTGGAGGCCAGGATATCTTTTTTGAATTTCTTCTTACCAGACTCATAATCCAAGAAGTCATATTTGAATTAGAGGCATTCCCAGCCTGTATTGTATTACTTTGGAGATATTGTAACAGTTGGCGGGAGCTCTCTACTTTGATATGCTTCCCCTGGATAAATGTGCAATAGTTTTTTAATGCCCACAATGTTGCCAGAAGTGCTTTCTCACAATAATTGAACGTTTATTCTCTGGAGGATAATGCTCTGTTTGCCTAGAAGACTACTTTGTTGACTGCGTCATTTTTTGATATAACACCGCCATTACGCGGGTGTCTGAGAAACCAGTCTCTAAGTAAAACTCCTTATTGTTCGTGGGGTAAGCCACACAAGGAGATTGTGGAAGTCTTCTTTTTAATTGCTTTACTGCCTGAGATTATGCTTCTTCCCACTGCCACTTCCCCAGGCCTCAATAAGTAGACCAGAGGCTGAGTGATCTCTACAAAATCCCCAATGAATGTTCAACTATAATCAGTTAATCCAAGGAGGCTTCAAAACTCACAGAGAGTTGTGGGGTTCTTTAATTTGTGTAAGGGTGCAGTCTTCTTTTCCTGGAGATTAAGACCCTCAGATGTGATTTCTTGTCCCAGAAAGTTCAATCGGGTTATGCACCACTGTGCTTTCTGGAAAGGTAATGTTGCACCAAATTTTTGCAACTGGGCAAGAGGATATCAGATTCCTGCTAGATGTTCTTCAACAGTTGAGTTCCCTGCTTTCTATCTCCGGATCTGTTTGCTGCTTTTCCCACTGAAGTGTTAAGCTCACTTGGTATCCACAGGGATGCCACCCAGCAGGGTTGCTCGCTGGTATACTTCTCAGTTTTGCCCAGGTGTTGTCTGCGGGGAAAATTCTGCCTGAAAATACAGGAGGACTGTGTTCAAGACTGACCGACCGGGTTAAGTATCCTCCCTCCACCCTGTATGATTTCAGCCCCTCTGGGGCCCTCTCCTCACCTCGTGGTAGAATTAGGCGTGCTCTCCGTCTTGCCTTCTTTGCAGGGGTGCGTTGTCTTTCGTGGGCGTGTGCGGTCCAGTTACTTCACTGACGTCGGCCCATTTGATATTGTTTAGGTTGGTCTTATTGCTGTTCTTTAGTATTGTTGCTATCCTGCATGCCTTTCTTTGTTTAAATGTATCTTTTTCTCCCTTAGGTATGTAGAGCTTCAGCGCAGCGAACTGGCTTGGTTGAGCCCCACTGGTAAATGATGGCGCATTAAGAGTGCTATGATGCGGTAAGTAAGCGCTATGCGCAGCGCTGCAAAGTCTTACCTTTGCTAACCTGTGTTTTCCTTCCTTGTAGGTCGCAGTGTTCTTCAGCGCAAGTGGAGTGGTGCCAGCCGAGAGGCGACCAGCCTGGTAGGCCTTTTGAGCAGTTCGTAATTTGCAATGTCTCTACTGCTTTCTTTAATGTTGCCTCTATCTTCCTCTTTCAGGTCGTTCTGTCCGGGAGGCGTGCAGATTCGAGGAAGCAGTTCTCAGGAGCTGCGAGTGCCTAAAGATGAAGACTGCAGGTAAGATGCTGCTGCTAATGATGTTCCTTTTGTCTCCTTGCAGGTTCTGCTTCTCCGAGGTTCAGGGGAATAGCTGGACACGGTGAGCGTCACGTTGCAAACTGCAAAGTAACGCAAAGCGTGTTGTCTTGCTCGGGTGTGGTTTAATTAGCCCCAACAAAATAGCCCAGGTAAAGTAGTCCCTAGGCTACCACACCCAAAACACTAGACCGCATAGCTTGGTTCATAGGAACCAAGCTATGTGGATACCTCCATGTTGGCTGACAACACAATAAAGCAGTTCCCAAGCACATTGTTTTTTATGGTGTATGAGCGGGGTGCCATAGGCGCCAGGAATGGCCCCAGGAGGGCTTTTGAAGAGGATGCCAGGCTCTAGAGGCCAGAGTCCTGACTCCACCTGGCCAATGGGTTTGCCAGAGGGGGTTTCGGGCGAGGGTCGTGACAGCACTCCCCCCTAAGGCCCCTCTCACTGTGTTCCTTCTGTCTGACCCAGGTTTAGTTGGGAAGTTCCGATGGAATTTCCTGATTAGACGCGGTGCGTGGATGTTCTCACTGGGCTCCCAGGATCTATCTTGTTGTCCAAATCCTTTCCAATCGACGAGATAATATAGCTTGGACGCAGAGTATTTATAGTCCAAGATATCTTTGACTTCGAATTCTGGTTCTCCGTCAACAAGTATGGGCTTAGGTGGTGTCCCAATCCGTGTGCCAGGTTGCATTGGTTTCAAGAGGAACACATGAAATACCGGGTGGATTTGTAGATTAGGTGGTAAATCCAGTTTCACGGCTACTGGGTTGATAATTGCCTTAATGGTATAGGGTTCTAAGTATCTGGGATGAAAGGTCCGGGTTCCCTTGATGGGTATGAATTTAGCGGCTAATCAAACTTTGTCTCCTACTTGATAATCAGGGGCCTTTTTCCGGTGTTGGTCGGCAAATCTCTTTTGTTTTTCTTTGGCATGAATAAGATGTTCCTTCGCCTTCTTGAAAGCCTGAGTAATGGTTGTGTGTAGAGTCTTTACCGCTGGCATTTCCAAGCTGGCTGGAAGGTCTAGTTCAGAGGTACGTGGATGTGTGCAATAAAGGGTATAGAAGGGCGTTTGTTCCGTGCTTGAATGCAAGGAATTGTTATATGCATATTCAGCTATCCATAGTAAGTCTTTCCAATTCCTTTGTTCGTGGTGTAGCACGCACCGTAAATATTGCTTGAGCGTCTGATTGGTTCTCTCGGTTTGGCCATCCGTTTGGGGATGGTGACTGGTAGATAGCCGAACGTCGATCTGCGCCAAGGCACAACATTTCTTCCAGAAGTTAGAAACAAACTGGCTGCCTCGATCAGAGACCAGAACCGAAGGGAAGCCATGTAGCTTAACAACACCCTCTAGGAATACTTTTGCTAAAGTGGCTGCGTATGGGAGGCCTTGGAGAGGAATAAAATGTGCCATCTTCGAGAATAAGTCCACAACTACAAGGATGGTGTTGAACCTTTGGCTGGGAGGTAGATCAGTGATGAAGTCAAGGGAAAGAGTGTGCCATGGAACTGGACGAATGTCCAACGGTTGTAGGAGACCAGATGGTTTTTGTTTATGTGATTTATTTTTTGTGCAGACACCGCAGGACTGAATATACTGAATGATGTCCTTACACCAGGTAGGCCACCAAAAGTTCTCTATCACCTTAGCTATGGTTTTGGCGATCCCAGGATGCCCTTCGATCAGTGAATCATGATAATTTGAAATAATATGCTGTTGTAATTCCTTCTTGGGTACATATAGGCGATACCTAAAAAAGGGTATATGGTCCTTGATGGTATATTGTTCTCCTTGAGTTTGCCATGCGAGGAAAACATCAGGATTCATTTTCCGTTGAATTTCTTTTCGTAGTTCTGCTTGTGTTAAGGCTGTTGTGATACCCAAGAGTTTGTCTTCAGGTATAATAGGTACTGGGTCTGGAGTTGTATATACCATTTCATCTATGCCTATGCGAGATAAGGCATCCGCCTTTCCGTTTCTGACCCCTGGTCGAAACGTGATTACATAATCATATTCGGTGAAGAAAAGGGCCCATCGTAATTGGCGCGAGGACTGGGCTTTGGCTGTTTTGAGAAATTGCAGGTTTCGGTGGTCTGTGATGACTGTAATGGTGTGTCTGGCCCCCAGAAGGTAGTGCCTCCAGGCTTTAAAGGCGGATTTGATAGCCAGGAGTTCCTTGACCGTGATGGCATAATTAATCTCTGAAGGTGAGAACTTTTTTGACCAGAAGGCCACGGGATGTAGTTGGTCGGTTTCCGGGTCTCTCTGTGAAAGGACAGCCCCCATTGCTAGACTGGACGCATCGGTTTCAACGACATAAGGGAGGTCTGGGTGAGGATGTCACAGGATTGGAGCATAGGTAAATCTTTGTTTAAGTTCCTGAAAGGCTTCTTCTGCTTCTTCGTTCCAAGCAAACTTTTTTATTGTTTTTTCGTAATAGTACTGTGATTGGATGCACAACCTGAGAGAAGTCTGGAATGAACCGGCGGTAGAAGTTTGCAACGCCTAGCATGCTGTGTACCACTTTCAGAGACGTCAGTGAAGGCCGTTTCAGAATGTCATCTACCTTGTGCATGTCCATTCTGATGCCTCCTGGAGTAAGGATAAAACCAAGAAACTCTACTTCGGTAATGTGAAAAAAGCATTTTTCAAGCATTGCAAACAAGCGATGTTGACGGAGCTTGGTGAGGATTGAACAAACGTGCCTGACATGATCTTGTTTCGAGGCTGAGTATACTAAGATGTCATCTATGTACACTAAGGCGCACACATCAATTAACTCCCTCAAGACGTCATTCATGAAATATTGGAATGCCGCAGGAACGTTGCATAACCCGAAGGGCATGACTTGATATTCACACAAGTCGTACTTAGTACGGAAGGCGGTTTTCCATTCATCTCCGTTTCTGGCTCGGACCAGGTGGTACGCTCCACGAAGGTCCAATTTAGTATAAATCTGGACATCTTTAACTTGGTCTAGCATCTCAGGGATAAGTGGCAAGGGGTAGCGGTTCTTCACGGTGATCTGGTTCAATGCGCGGTAGTCAATACAGATTCTCAAGTCCCCTTCCTTTTTCGGTACAAAGAACAAAGGACTGGCTGCGGGGGACTTCGAAGAACGGATAAATACGTTTGCAAGGTACTGGTCTAAATAGGATTTCAAATGAAGGTTTTCTGGTTCTGTGAGAGCATAGATCCTGCCGCAAGGGATTTGTGCACCAGGAACAAGGCCGCTCTGACATTCATAGGGCCTGTGCGGCGGCAATTTATTGGCTTTGTCCTTTCGGAATACATCCTGGAAATCATGGTATTCACTTGGCAAGGTTTTAGTTGCTCCCAGGGTTGATACTGTCACTCCGGGAGTCATGGGGATAAAGACGTCGGATTTCTCCTCTTGATAATAGCAGGCAGGGGAGCAGTCATCAGGGAAGGTTAATTTTTGTGCCCACCAGTCTATCAAAGGGTTGTGAGCAACCAACCATGGCATCCCTAGTATTAGCCTGAACTGAGGTGCCTTATGAGATCAAACGAAATAGACTCCCGATGTCTGTCCTGGCACAGCAAGGTTACCCTGGCTGTGCACTGGGTTACTGGTCCAGAAGCGATTTCTGTCCCATCCACTGTGGTTACCTTGTCCATAGTTGGCTTAGAACACAAAGGAAGCCCCATCTCTGCTGCCAGTTCTTGATCAATATAATTTCCAACTGCTCCGCTGTCGATGTATGCTTCAACGGCATACATTCTTGACGACTATTGGTGGTTGATTAAGATCACTGCGATTGCACAGTGCGAGGTCATCAACTCTTTCTTCTCACTCGACAAACTGACCTCTACGTTTGTCAAGCTTGATAGTTTTCTGATTCCTTAGCTTCATCTTTCACTGTGGCACTGACTGTTCTTCTTGGGGGTTTTACTGGACAGTCTTTCAGGAAATGTCCTGGTTTCCCACAATACAAACAAAGTTGTTGTTGTCTTCTTTTGTCCCGCTCTTGTTTTGTTAATGGAGGCCGTATCCCTCCAATCTGCATGGGTTCTACAGCATTTTCAGGTACACGGAATGTGTTTTCCCTTGGTCGAACATACACGGTCCGAGGGTCCGTCTTAGACCGGTCTGCTTTTCGGTCCTGCAACCAGTGGTCTAGCTGCACGACTAGATTTATGAATTCGGGACAGTCTCTGGGCGGAACAACCACCTGGGCTAAGACATCCTTTAATTCGCCCCGTAAGCCTCGATGGAATAACGTGGTTCTTTTGTTTTCTGGGCACCTAGCTTCGGCAACCAGTCTGTTGAAGGTAGCAATGTATGTTAACAAGTCCTGATTCCCCTGTGGGAGGGATAAGAGTTCATTGTCTCCTGCTTGTTCCTGGGTATGGTGAGAAAAACATTTTTCCGTTTCTCTCTGGAACCCCCCAAAGTCATGTAATAGAGGATCGTCATGCATCACCAATGGCACCGACCAATCTGCTGCACTACCACTCAGGTATGATAAGAGTAAAGCTCTTGGTCATTTGGAAATGCTCCAGGCCTACAAAGAAAATGAAGGCGACACTGATTGATGAATGCCGTATACTACCGTGGGTCGCCTGGTGGTGCCAGGGGAACTGTTCCAGGTAACGTGATTTGTACTTGAGTGGGGGTAGTAGATGGTAAGGTGGGATTTTGCATGTGCCTGTGATTGCAGGATCTGCCTACTGATCTCCTCCGTATGATCTTTGGTCACTAGCAAGTCCCTCCGGAGAGCATTAGACTCTTGTCGGGCAGAATGAACCTCAGCACGAAGCTCTCCTAGTAATTGGGCCGATTGGTCCATTTCTGATGTCTCCATGGTGTCCAGGTGGATTTGTTATGGTAGGCTTCGCGTTCTATTACCCTCACCTGGTATTCACAGGGACGCCACCCAGCCGGGTTACTCACTGGTATACTTCTCAGTTTTGCCCAGGTGTGGTCTGCGGGGAAGGTTCTGCCTGAAAATACAGGAGGACTGTGTTCAAGACTGACCGAATTGGGTAAGTATCCTCCCTCCACTCCTGTATGATTTCAGCCCCTCTGGGGCCCTCCCCTCACCTTGTGGTAGAGTTAGGCGTTCTCTCCGTCCTGCCTTTTTTGCAGGGGCGTGTTGTCTTTCATGGGCATGTGCGGTCCAGTTACTTCACTGACGCCGGCCCGTTTGATATTGTTCAGGTAGGTCTTATTGCTGTTCTTTAGTATTGTTGCTATCCTGCATGCCTTTCTTTGTTTAAATGTCTCTTTTTCTCCCTTAGGTATGTGGACCTTCAGCGCAGCGAACTGGCTTGGTTAAGCCCCGCTGGTAAATGATGGCACATTAAGAGCGCTATGATGCGGTAAGTAAGCGAAATGCTGCGAAGTCTAAACTTTGCTAACCTGTGTTTTCCTTCCTTGTAGGTTGCGGTGTTCTTCAGCCCGAGTGGAATGTCCGGAGTGGTGCCAGCCGAGAGGCGACCAGTCAGGTAAGCCTTCTGAACAGTTTGTAATTTGCAATGTCTCTACTGCTTTCTTTAATGTTGCCTCTATCTTCCTCTTTCAGGTCGTTCTGTCCGGGAGGCATGCAGATTCGAGGAAGCTGTTCTCAGGAGCTGCGAGTGGCTAAAGATGAAGACTGCAGGTAAGATGCTGCTGCTAATGATGTTCCTTTTGCCTCCTTGCAGGTTCTGCTTCTCCGAGGTTCGGGGGAATAGCTGGACACGGTGAGCGTCACGTTGAAAACTGCAAAGTAACACAAAGTGTGTTGTCTTGCTTGGGTGTGGTTTAAATAGCCCCAACAAAATAGTCCAAGTAAAGTAGTCCCTGGGCTACCACACCCAAAATACTAGACCGCATAGTTTGGTTCCTATGCATCCATGTTGGCTGACAACACAATAAAGCAGTTCCCAAGCACATTGTTTTTCATGGTGTATGAGCCTGGCGCCGTAGGTGCCAGGACTGGCCCAAGGAGGGCTTTTGAAGAGGATGCCAGGCTGTAGAGGCCCGATTCCTGACTCCACCTGGCCAATGGGTTTGCCAGAGGGGGTTTTGGGCGAAGGTTGTGACATGAAGACACAAGTGGACTTTAAATCCAGATAAGCCTCTCTTGCAGTGGTGGGCTTAGTAATTGAAAAAAGGATTCTCTTTTCTGTTGTTATCAATCCTCCTTTCTCTCCTTCTTCTTCATTAGTCAGCCAGTCAGCGAGTGAGTGTCATCCCCAGAATCTGCGGGTTTAAACTTTTATAGTGCAGAAACCACTCCCCTTTGATGTGTGTATAATTTCTCTAATTCAGTTGGTCAATATATGTGATTGGACCGGGCTCCAAAAGTGACATCACACTAAATCTACCCCTCATAGTCATTAGGCATATTAATGAGGAAGGCAGCCTGATGGGAGTAACTTCCAAACCCAGTTTCCCTCCCATTTGATGTAACGTCATCAAACAGATTTCTGCATTAAACAATTGCAACTTTTAAAAAAAAAAGCATATTTTACATATGGGATCATGTTACTAATCAGTTCATCAGATTGCTCTCACCTAGACAAATCAATTTAACACAATGTGGGGTTTGTGTGTTATTGATTAATACATTTACATACCAATTCCATTTCCAGTTCAGAACAGCAGGCTCTCTGGCATGAACACTAGTCTAAATGAATCACTGGCACAAGTCGTTTCTTCATGTAAATCTCCACATTTGCCTAAATTAAATAATTAAACACATATAAAGAAAGTGTACATCCATCTGATACAGCCTTTCAAGCTGAAATTTGTTTTAAAACAATAAACCATCTAGGACCTTCCGTTCATACGTTTGAAGCCAAATATGATTACATATGTAACTTTTAAATGTTGTATTTTCCTTTCTTATTCACAAAATATTATAAAACATCCAAAGTTCCTTGCCTGATGCAGCCAAATGGTATCAACTCTTTGTGAAAGCTGGAGAGCAGGGCCATTTATGACTGGGGGAATAGGTCTTGATAACTTCTTTGAAATACAGATCCGGCATTCTTCAGTGATTACATCAACTTCTTATCACTTAGTGCAGACATTTTCAGTCTTGCCATGTATCAGGTATTCCTCCAGGAAGCAGCTGTGCTGATGAGAGGATCTGCTTACATGGAGGAGGAACCACCTTTCGGACCATATTTAAAGTTTTAGACTGGGCTTAGAGAAAGATGGGAGCTGTAAATAGGAAGCATTCATGTTTATTCCTTGCAAAGCTGTTCCAAGAACAAATGAAAGTGACTAAGTTTTACATTCCAGACTCCAGGCCTGAGTGTCATTTCCTTCTCTGGAAGTCAACCCCTCATACCCTCCGCGATGAATGTTGGTGTGTTACTATGGGTGAGGGAAATTCATTTCATACATAGAAAAGAAAATTGCAACACCATGAGCGAGCACTGCAATTCTTAATAACAATGTACATATCTAAAAAATTGTGAAATTGTATTTTAGAAAAATAAAAATTATATAAAATGTAGACAAATATGCATACTATACACAAAAGTATACTATACTATATATATATATATATATATATATCTATATATATATATATATATATATATATTCAGTGAAAAAACTTTGTTAGAGGGACGTTATGGTTAAGTTGCGCTACTAAAAACCTATGAAATTCAGTGAAAAAAACTTTGTTAAAGGGTTATGGTTCCAAGTAAAACCGAAAAACCCTTGAAATTCGCCAGTTATGGTAAGCTAAGCAACCATAACTCGCTCCACCACCGAGCACTGCTAAGACTAACACCCACGACATCAAAGATGACATCACAAATGTCATTGATGACATCACTGATGACATCACATGTCTGGCTCACTTTTTTTTCTTTTGCTGACATATCTAGGCCACATGGTTTTCTTCAGTAACAGTCAGAAACTAAAAAAAATATTTTATTTGTAGACGTATCCTTCAAGTAGGTTCTTACAGTAATTCCCTTAGAGTCCAGTCACATCATATGAAACATATACATAGGGGAAGACACAAGCTTGAAGACAGCAATCCTTTTTGTGCATAAAGATAATCAATAGTCTTATCAGCACTTTCTGATAGTTCTGTTGTTTTTTTATGGCTGTACTTTCCCTGTATATGATCATATTTGTATACATCGTATTCACACTACTTTCCTTAGGGTCCAATCACATCAAGTGATACATATACATAGGGTAAATAGCAGCTTTGAAACAGCAATCATTTATTTGCATGAAAATAATCAATTAGGTTATGATTTTTTTCTGCTACTACTTGTGCTTTTTGCTAACTTCACTTTCCCTGTATATACCCATATTGGTATGTGTTATTGTCTCTTTGTGTTTTGTCTATATTAATGCAATTATGTAATACATGGGTTTTATTAGCTACTTACTACATATTTCACATTACACAAAAATCTATTAAGAAAACAATTATCATTTCATTATTCAACATATTAACATTACAAATATTATACCTTCATCTTGTACGCTGCACACAATGCTATGTTTCTGCATGAGTAGCTTAGTATACTAGATAGAACCCCATAATAGAATGCTATTTATATCAATGCATCGTTCAATGCACTAATTAGGGTATGATATGTATTGCAATGATCCTTGACACTTTTTTCGCAATATTATAATAAGAATCCCCTGTACACATATTTCATGAAAAGTATATACACATGTGATGTCATCAGTGATGTCATCAATGACATTTGTGATGTCATCTTTGATGTCGTGGGTGTTAGTCTTAGCAGTGCACGGTGGTGGCGCGAGTTATGGTTGCTTAGCTTACCATAACTGGCGAATTTCAAGGGTTTTTTGGTTTTACTTGGAACCATAACGTCCCTTTAATAAAGTTTTTTTCACTGAATTTCATAGGTTTTTAGTAGCGCAACTTAACCATAACGTCTCTTTAACAAAGTTTTTTCACTGAATTTCATAGATTTTTAGTAGTGCAACTTAACAATAATGACTTTCACTTTATATACATATCCTATGGAACTGACTGAATCTCTTCTACTGTACTTGATGTCCGCGAACTCATTTCATGTTTGCGGACATGTTCGAAGAACAGTAACACTACCTAAAAACTCTGGGGGGGTATGTTTGATTGTTATATCATAACATAGGAACATTTAACAAATTCAAAAAGAATCACACAAACACATTATATGTACTAATTCATAAGAAATGTAACCCATATATACAACACACTAACCATTCATTTAAATGCACTATGTTCTAAAATGGAATATACCACAAGAAAATAAATTGGCTTCCAACATAATTACCTCACAAACACGACAGAACTGAGAACAAGAGCAGACCCACTGAGTACATAGGACATATCTTACCTGAAATAGTAAGTGTACTTAATTTTATTCATATATTTATAAACTTTCTGTATTAGATAAAAAAATATATTATCTTTTTTCTCTCACAGAAATGTCTAGTACTCTGGAATGGCTAGAGGAACATTTCCCACATGAAGAAATGTCACAAGATAGTGAAACTAATGGTAAACACTTTATAATATAAACCATTTAATTATTATTAGTTTGTATACATTTAACATATATATTTTTTTTGTACAGAGCATACCAAAATAGAAAATACTTCAGAAAAACTTGTTATGGATAACACTTTTCACAGTATAGAAGAAAAAATGGATTTATTGTTAACTAATTTTAATAATAATAATAATTATAATAATCATTTTAAACCAAAAACCTCGTACCATTGCCCCACATGTACTTGTCCCTCCTCACCATATCTCAGTCAATTATCCCCAAACCCTCTCCATAACCCAAAATGTTTTGATGAGACTTCCATCCCTTCTTCACCTAATAAAAATCATGATGAAACCCCTAATTCTCCTGTTTTTGTTTCTGTTTCTGCCTCACCTTCTCTGTCATAAATTATTAATATATGTTAAATAAAGTTTAATTTTTATATTGGGCCTCATTACGACCCTGGCGGAGTGGGTTTACGCCAGCGTTATTCGCGGCGGACCCGTCCGCCCTACTACGAGTTCCTGTAGCGCCATGGAGCCGTTTTCCGCCTGGTTTTTCCAGGCGGAGAAATCCATGGCGCTACGGGACCTTGTTGTTAATTACGCCACCGTATTTTACGGTGGCGTAATTAACGCCTTCCCCACTCCCATTATACCCTATGGGGCAAAAATGGGAATGGGGAAGGGTAAAATGGGGAATGGGGATTTACCGCCCCGCCAAGGTCGGAATGGGGCGGTAAATCCGCCAACCCCCATGGCGCTATCGGCAGCTTTCCGCCGTGCTCCATGGTGCATTTTGCACCGCGATTTCCGCCAGGGTCGTAATGAGGGCCATTGTGTTGTAAATAGTTTCGTTTTTTTTTTTTATAAAAACAATGTAGGTGTCCGCAGACAGTGCAGGTGTTCTGGAATGTTCATAAATATACGAAAATCGAGGTGGCCTGAAGAACACTATACCTATTCGTACTGTTCGCTAGCAAGATTAAACTATTCTAAGAACACACGCAGTGTCCTGAATTGTTCGTAATTAAACGAAAATGGAGGTGTCTTAAAGAACACTATACCTGTCGGTACTGTTCGCTAGCAAGTTGAAAATGTTCTAAGAACACAATTGGTGTCCTGAAATGTTCGTACATAAACGAAATTGAACGTGTCCTGAAGAACACTATATCTGTCCTTACTGTTCGCTAGCAAATTTAAACTGTTCTAAGAACACACGCAGTGTCCTGAAATGTTTGTTTCACGTGTGATGCAATTTTAATTAGTTCAGGACCCGAACACTGTGCGTAGAACATAAACGCGCATGGGCTAATGAATCTCCGTGCATTTGGTGTCCTGCGGACATGCGCTTCCTTCGCGGACTTGTTCGCGAACGGATCATATGACCGTGCCCACACTGATCGCGTGTTCTGAATGCGGACACTGTTCGGGTCCCCGAACAAATTAAAAGTACATTTTCAATTACTCCATAATATTTTTCAATACAATCTCACCATGGCACAAGTCCGACCTAGTAATCCTGAGTTTCTACATACCTTTTGAAACTTTTCAAACTTTTTTTTGTGTTCGATCTGTCCGCGGACAGCGCGCATGTCCGCGGACCGCGCACAAGCATCCCTATAAAAGACCATGCCCTAGAGCTTATTCTCATTGTGTTTCTGGCTATTCTTCGAAACACAGCGATTTTTGCTGCCAACTGAGATTTCCATTGCATCTTTTATGGCATCCCTGGCTGCTGAACTACCACCTGGTGCTGCACCTGCTTCAGCACCACCCCCACCCCCTCCACCACCACCACCTCCCCAAGGGTCTGAAGAGGGGAACAGGAGTGAGGATGCAGAGGAGGAAGAAGAGGATGATGAGAATGAGGTAGAGTAAAAACCTACTACCCGCACTATGCGTGAGTCTTGGGTGTGGCGGTTATTTACCATTCATGGGAATGTTCCTAAGGCTTGTGCGAACCGTGTTACCTGCAATGAGTGCAAAATGATACTCAGTCGCAGGAAGCACGGTAAGTACAGCTTTGGGACCACTACTATGAAGCGACACCTGAGGTCATTTCACTCTGGGGCTATTCGCAGGGTTGTACCTTGCGAAGAACGTAGCAGGTTGATTTCCTCTACTTCATCCTCTGTTTCTGATACTGTCACCACAAGGACCACCTCTGTGGGACAGCGTCTTCCTCAAGCTGCCTCACCGGCCATACAGAATGCTGATGACCCTTACCTTTCGAGGGTCACAGTTGTATGTATGTACTGTGGCACAGTACTCTGCAGGGGGGAGCAACTTTGTAGTGCTTTTGAGACTATCGTCTCAGAGCACGAGAAGATCTGCTCACTACCCAAATAAAACCCACTCTACATCTTCCTCTCTCAGCTCGCCCTTTCTTATCCCTGTGGTTGGTGTCCCCCCTTTACCTTCCTTTCCCCTCCTCTCCTAGTGTGTCGTGTATAAAAAAACAAAAAAATACAAAATATGAAAAATCAAAAAAAAAATAAGGCTCTTTTCAGAGCCGCCTTTCACAGTTAAAAAATAGAAGTGAAAATAAATGAAGCAGGGCCCTTTGGATTTTTTAGAAGTCCGCGGACAGTTCGCAAACATTTCAAAAAATTGGGTTGCTACCCCATCACAAACATTGCAATTTTCTCTGGGAGGAAGTGGTGGCTCTGAAAAGAGCCTTTGGGAGGTGTTTGTAAATCAAAAATTATAAATGCTTAACACCTACTTCAAAATGGATGTTGTAATTCCAAAAAAGGTCGCAATGCATTTTTTACATTTCTCAGAAAAATCTGATTGCCACCATAAGTAAGATGGACTCCATCTTTGCGAAAAATGTTTGTACTACGAAACAGAATATTTTCATTGTGAAAAGAAGACATGCCAAAATCTTTTAGAAAGGCACAAACAGCTTTATTAACAATGCGCCTTGCTTTTTACATTTGTGGATCAAATGAAGAAGAACGAAGCCACATTTGTCTCTGCGCAATCCGTGAAAATATCACTTGAGAATTAGGAAACATGTCCATAACCTTCCCAAGTCCTTCTTTCATAGCAAATTGCAAAAGAATTCCAGTAACATGTCCTAAACTGTTCCCTCCACAATGAATTACAATTATGTCTGGATGTTGCTCTGTTTCCAAAGTAGCACAGAGAGGTAGCAAGTCCAACCACTTCATTCCACGTACTCCATGCCAGTGTACTTCCACATGTGGGAATCCAAGATCTACAGCTACTCCACAGTTTTCTGCATGCACCTTCAACCAATATATCCATGAATCTCCCAAAATCCATACAAATATTTTCCTAAAATATACAGACATAGCTATCTCTTGTTCTCTCAGCAAAAACAGTATATGAGAAACTCTCTTCTGGCACAACACACCCACTAAACTTTCCTGACCAATCCCTTTTAGTACTCATTCTCATTTGCATGACTTCTGAACCCAAAAATCCCCGGATGTAACTCCCGATTTCCGCGAACTACCGCCATGTCCGCGGACATATTGTAACATGAACAGCCCTTCTACCATTTCTACTTCACTCTCTCTGCCATTCCCTCATTGGATGTAGCTAAGAAATTACATGACCATGCACCAATCACATTCAAGACCTCTACATCTAACTGCATCATCATAGATCAGCACTGCAAATGTACTGTGAATCTCTCTGAGTACAAGTGTCATATCAGGGGCAAGCACCATCTACCCGAAATACTGTACAAGACTCCAAGATTTCTACTTGCAGCTCCATGCATATCCATATGCATGAACACAAACTTCAGGTATGCATATTTTCTGTACAGTAGATAAACACATTTTCAAACAGACTTTTAGCTTGTGTAATCTGTAAAATGAATTTACTGGATTTTATTCAATTTCCTAAAATCAACTATCACTTATAAACCTTTATAGTATTTACTTTCTTTATACACACACACTCAAATCATGTTAAACTAACATTTTTTAAATGAAATATATAGACTACATATATTCAAACAAAATTGCATGCAAGCACAATCTATGTTTAAATCTTTAAAAAAATACAATTTCATATTTTTTTGTTTTTATTTATTTATTTACTTAATTACTTCAATTTAGACATGACATTGAGGCGCTATTTCCTAGAGCAGCTTAGTTACAGAAATAGTGCTATTTACTGGTATATTATAAATTTCACAAGACATAGTAAAGATATTTTTTTTGCTACAGTTAGTCATTCAATACAATTTATTCATTAAGAACATATCATCTGTACTGAACTGTTGCAATGTATCTTATGTAAATAAATTAGTTTAATGGTTTTAAAGAAGGCACTGAGGATTTCAATTAAAAAATCAATATCTAAATTAAAAACAGCTCTATATACAAACAAAGTTACTAATTTGAAGCTTTTACAATTGCAGTGAAGACCAGTTTCCTGAAAAGAAGCAGTCGAATTCGAAGAACAAAGAAGAACTAAGAAGTTACCTGTTAATTTAAGAAAAAAGTAAGTAGAATATCACCATAATATTTGTATTATTAATCAAAAATACTATAAAGTTAATACAAGCTATTTCTGTACCTAAAAATAGAGATTGTGTACCATTTTGTCCAAAAATCTCCATGTCTTAAACAGCGATTTACAGCCAGAATGGCCCACAAATTCCTATTTTTGGACACACAAATTACCCAACTGAACCGCTACAATTTTCATATTATAGAACAAACAACTGTTTTAATTGTATACATTAGATTTACTATTTGTACTTTTCCACACCACTAACTTACTTTTTTTTGTCATCTGAACCCCAGTTTAGTAACACATAAATTCACGAATACCTATCCCTACTAGTTGTAGTTCCGAATCCACAATCACACACCATTACATACATCTTTATCATCTTACTCAAACACTCATGCAAACAGCACACATACATTCCAGAACACCCCAACCCATATCTTCTTTATTTTTTTCAACAGACCCTAAAGAATGCCTAACAAAAGTCAAGTCCGTAGAAAGCAATGCAAAAGTAGAGCAAATGAAAATATAAGTGTCCAACATAAGCATCCCTCTCTAGCAGAATTTGTAAAGAAAGTTGAAACAAAACAGCTAATACAGTCATTTAGTGAAACACAAGAAGTTTCAAGTACAAAAACTTTGCCTCCTCTATCAAAATGTAAAACAAACCAAAAAACAATTAACATAAAATCAGCTATCACTACAGATAAAACTACTTCTTCAAATTTTAATATAGTGCAAAGTAAGCATACCAAGAAAAGTATTTTAGCCAAAATGTACCATCACAAAGTCCTTCAAGATCTTATAAAAATAGGAGAGAAATCAGGTTCAATGCTTGAAACTTATCGTAGGAAATTAATCTTAGAAGCGTTGATGGACAGTGCAATTCTTCTCAAAAGAAAGTTATTTATTTTAGTGTTAAACAAAATAAAACCACTAACAAAACTAATAACTAAATTACAAAAAAGACTTCTCAATAAGCGAAATGTCAACAGAAAGAACTTCTTAAGTATCTGCAGAGGTGAATGGAATCACACTACGAGCACAGAACCATATTTTAATGAAAAAGCGTACAAACAAAAGCAAACAAATACAATTGCCATACATAGCAGTGGTCGAGGTTATGAAAAAGTGAATAATACCATAATGGAACAAGAAGTACTCCTTACAAAAATATGCCCTGAAAACTTAGAATTATCCCGCCATTCAACTGAATCAGAACGTCTAGTGTACAAATGGCCATGCACGTCAATGTGTAACATTCCCAAACAATGTTTCAAATCTTTACACCAATTCCTCAATAAATAGGTAAAAAGCAAAGACAAAATCAAAATTAAATGACTGCAAAATATGGATACCTGTCCAGTGCGCAAGTACACAGGACTACAAGGACATTCATTGGCCTGTATTACAGGACCTACTTGTAAAACCACTTTCCAGGATATCAAAAGTATATCAACACATCATTCAACTATAAGAAATCTAGTCTATAAACTGCACTTTGCTAAAAGTCCTGCTTTAGCACTAGCAAAGTTAAATAACATCCTTCTCCATGGTACAGCAAAAGACCTACTTGAAGAAATTCACTATATCCAGAAAAAATATTTTGAAAGTGAAAGCCATTTACAGAATGAAATAGCTTTAAACCAATTAAGCAAAAATTCTAAACATGGCAACCTTTTGCTAAACACATACAAAAAAGAAATACTAAAATTTAAAAGTACATCAGCTGAAGTACCAAACCATGTATGTGTATGTTGCCGTAGAACTTTTTATAAAAGTAACACAAAAACTGTAGACCTATCATATCAAATAGAAGTCAATGAAGATTCTAAATGGTTTGAATTAGCTCTCTACCTTGTAGCAGAAAACAAATACGAAATAACTGAGCCCTTAATGCTTTGCAGTTACTGCACTACAAAACTTGACAACAACCAAACTCCTTCACGTGCTATCACAAATAATTTGGAATTATATCCAGTACCAAAACCCCCACAACAACTTAATTTATGTGAGAGCATCATAATTCAAACAGTACACCCATTTCAAGCAATAATACGCCTTCAACCAAAAACAGCAAAATTACCTCCCTCTGAATTGGTAAAAGGCATTCGTGGAAAAGTAGTTTATTTACCATTAGATCTAAAAGAAAATGTGCATACTCTAGGAGTGCAACGTCCAATGCAGCAATCTTTCATTATCTTAAATGGAGTACCTACAAAAGACAAAAAATATGGCAACAGCTGGTAGATTTATATAAAGTTAGACAAGCCTTCCAATATCTTAAAGAGAATAATGAATATTACAAAGAAATTAATATTGAAGAAAACTTGAAAGATACAACTGAAATAATTCAAGAAACACAAGAAGATGGTCAATTTCAGCTACTAGATCCTGCTACAATATCAAATACTTTAGACCATTATACAATTCATCCTTTGCACTGTAATGACACCGTAGAAGATGTACTGGAAATTTACCAAATTCGTCAAACAAAAGGATCGCCAATCAGCATATGGGAAAAAAGTATAGAAGCAAGTGCTTTTCCTCTACTCTTTCCTACTGGCAAAGGAGGAAGGTATGATGATAGACCTATTCAAATATCAGCTTCAGAATACAACTCATTACGGATGTATTCTGAAGATCCCAGATTTAGAGAAAATGTGGAATACATATTCCACCTACTCTTTGAAAGTGAACTAGCAACTTTATGTTACGGAGTTGCACACATATTAAAATCAGGATCACACTTTCAAAATATGACAGCTACACAATTATTAGAAAAAGTGCAACAAAAGGATGAGGTTTTACAATCAAATATTACAAATCTATTAGCAAATATGCATGGTACTAAAGAGTACTGGTTTCGACGTCATGGAGATGTACTTTGTATAGTCAGAAACCTCCCACCTGGTTTGTTACATTAAGTTGTGCAGAATATGCATGGGAAGATTTACATGATTTCCTACGCCTATCAAATAAAAACAAAACAAACATAGATATACTAACACCTGGAGAACTTTGTTCTTTGGATCCTGTTAATGTTTCAAGATATTTTCACCATTGCTTCATTGCTATGCTACATTTTATTTGTAATAAAACTGTTCCTCCCCTTGGAGAAGTGCAACACTTCTTTTGGAGAAAAGAATACCAAGCCAGAGGAGCACCACATATCCACATGCTTTTATGGATTAAAGATGCCCCTAAATTTGGTCAAGACAGTGATGCCACTGTTTTACAGTTTATTGAAAAATATGTCACTTGTGAAATTCCATCAGAAGCCACAAATAGTGATCTTCATGCACAAATTTTACAATTTCAAAGACACAAATGTGGAAAATATTGTCGTCGCAAATACAAAAACAAAGGGAAATACTACACCAAATGGCGATTTGGTTTCCCTAGACCAGTTACTAATACAGGTCAAGTGAACAACCTCATGTCTTCAGATAGACATAGTGTTAAAGGTAAGTTACCTAAAAATACATATTACATAAAAAGAAAAGAAGAAGAAAAATATATCAATGATTATAATGCAGTCATTGCCCACTTATGGAATGCAAACATAGATGTGCAGTACATTGCAGACAATTCTACTGCAGTTGCACGATATGTCACAGCATACCTAACTAAAGCAGAAAATACAGAGCTCCAAGACCTCTGGAGTGACCTGTCACCAGATAAAACAGTATCTCAGATTTTATACAGCTTGGCCATAAAAATGCTCACCCATAGAGTATGTGGATCATATGAAGCAGCTGATCGTTTAACTGGTACTGCATTGTATGGTAAATCTGAAAATATAGTATGGCTAAGTCTTGGTCCACTAAATCTAGAAAAAGAGTTCTAAAATCATATGAAGATATAGAAACAATAGCCAAACATGATCCCAACAGCCAAGACATTTTAAAAAACAATTTATTGGACACATACTACCCAAACAGAAGTAATACTTTGGAAAACATGTGTCTATACAACATAGCCCAAAACTACACATACAAAAATAATATGAAGCCTGATGAAAAAAAAGGTAAATATAGAGTGAAAAACTGTGAAGGCAGCTTAGTTAAACTCACTAAACCAAATTTAATTAATCATATCAAATTGTCATTAAAGACTCCTCAACATAAAGAAGTATATTAAATGTCCCTGCTACAACTCTTCAAACCATGGAGAAAAGAAGAACAATTACTAGATAACTATGACTCATATGAGGATGCTTTCAAAGCAAATGAAAGCACTATAACTGATGTAAACTTTACACAGTACAAAACAATGTTGCACAATGAACAGCAACACGAAGAAGAACTCCAAGCCCAACTAGATAAGGACACTCCTGACAGTAGTCAACCTTCTGTAACAGGAAGCCAAGAACCACTGGGAGAACCACTAATAACAAATGAGGCAAAATTAGCTATGATAGAAGTAGAAAACACCATGTGTCAGTATGAAGATAAGGAAGACTTAACTATACTATAATCAAAACTAAACAATGAGCAAAGTAGCATTTTTCAAGAAGTAACAAAACAAATTGCACATGGTGTAAAACATGAAAATAAAGAATGCTCCTGCCATAATTATAAACCTATACTACTGTACGTCAGTGGTGAAGCTGGTTCTGGCAAAACATTCCTAATAAAAATCATTAGTAAGTTCCTTCAACAATTGACAAACAACAAACTGTCAGCTGTTGTCACTGCCCCCACAGGTTTAGCTGCCTACAACATAGGTGGTGTTACATTACACCGATTACTACTATTACCAGTAGAACACCAGAACAAAATAGACTATTACAAACTTTCTGCAGAAGCTGCAATGGAATTAAGCAGAGTATTGAAACAAATGAAAATGCTACTAATAGATGAAGTGAGCATGGTCTCCAACCTGATGTTAGCTTTCATTCACCTCAGATTACAAGAAGTACTCAAAACAGACTATGAAGAGCTCTTTGCAGGAAAACACATAATTGTTTTTGGAGATCTGCTTCAATTAACACCAGTAAAAGGTCAGCCTATTTTTAAAACATTAGGACACAAACTCTGCTGTAAAACTGTTGGCAGCATTGGAAATGTCAACCTTTGGCAACATTTCCAATACAGAGAATTAACAGAAAACATGCGGCAATCTGCAGATCTCACTTATGCCAACATTTTGAAAAGTATCAGAGTTGGTATACTTTCTAAAGAAGCAGAAGCAATATTGAAAACCCGGCACATTAATGCACTTTATGGCGATAATGCATGTGCTACAGATGTTATGGAACAATTATCCCACAAAAATGTCAATTGTATGGCCTTAATGCCAACTCTTGCAAGCTGTTTCAAATTCAATGAAATCATGCTAAGAAAAGAATTGCAACCAATCATGGAAATTAGTGCCACAGACAAACTAGATGTACATGGTATGACACTACCCATGTGTGACCAAGCCGCAAGACTAAATAGTTTAGAAAAATCAATCTCAAACACAGCAGGCTTAGAAAAGATATCAAAATTATCCTTAAATTGCAGAGTAATGCTTAAACGTAACCTTGACGTGGACCAAGGACTAGTTAATGGAGCACTGGGTACAGTTGTTGGCCTTCAAACATACCCACGTGACAACAAAATTCAGTTTGTCAATATACTATTTGACAAACTTTCAGAAATAAAAAGGATAGGACGCTCAACAGCTAGATTCCTTCTCTTCAAAGATATGTATGTATGCAGAGAACAATTTTCTCTAACTCTTGCATACGCAGTCACGATTCATAAATCACAAGGTCTTACCCTAGACAAAGCAATGATAGATATTGGAAACACAGAAGGCATGAGCTATGTAGCACTATCACGCTTACGTACACTTGACGGTCTATTTCTAATCAACTTTGATGCAAGAAAGATAAACGCTGATATTCCTTGCATTTTAGAATACAATAGACTTTGCTCACTATACACCCCCACCTAAACACATATTCTGTTGCACAAAAAGTAAAACGTTATAAAAGTAAAAAAAAATCAAACAGAAATGCAACAGGATGTCACTGCAAATCCTCCAAAGAGAGTAAAAGAAACTAATACTTCATCAAGTACCACAAGCAAAAAAGAATCAATTAGGGAAAGTAAACCAGGTACTTCTTTAAAGAAGGAAGACAAACTCCAAAAAAAGCAGTTAGATACAGAACTACCTGGACCATTTAAATTCTCAAATATAGTTGGTGTAAGTTGCTACGCAAATGTAGCAATGAATATTCTATTTCAATTACCACCAATTGTTGACAACATTTACTTACACAGTACAGACCCATTGTGTTTGCAAATGTTAGTACTTCACAGAAATGCAGCAAACAATCCTGACAACACGTATAGTGTTTATGGAATAAGACAACAATTGGACTACTGTGCTGGAATGGTGAAATTCACTATAAACTCACAGGAAGATCTACAAGAATTTCTAATGTACTTACTACAAGTACTGGAAAACAAAAACATACCTATAAATGAAATCTTTCAGATTTCATACATGTGGAAACATACATGCACTCTCTGCAACAATGTGACACAAGAAGAAATCCCCAATGAACGCTTCATATATATATCAATACCAAATTGTGAATCCATTCCATTTCAGCGACTTGTACAAAATGCAAACCATGGTAGATTATGCTCTACCTGCAATTCAGATAATCGCTCCACGTTAGTAATACAAACACATACTAAATACATAATACTAATGCTTCTACGTTACAATGCAGATGGTACCAAAAACAACTGCAAGCTGACTGGATTCACACATGGTCAAATATCACTTGGTAAGAAAACCTTCACAACAATAGGTATAATCTACCACGCAGGAGCCACAACCAATTCAGGGCACTACACTACATATATAAAAAAGAAATGTGGATGGTTTGAATGTAATGATAGTACCATTACTCTAAAGCAGAGATTACCAGGAAATCTTACAAATGCTTATTTGATGTTCTTAAAACCAAAATTTGATAACTAAACTGTATTTAAACCCTAAGTAAACTTGTGTTAAAAAAATATAAACTGTTAGAATACTTCAAAAGCTATCTTACTGCTCAAAGATTCTACAACAACTAATCAGATAAATGAATACACTAAATTAGACCAAAAAAGACACAGGGCCTCATTACGACCCTGGCGCTAAGTGAAAAACGATGGCGGTAAATGGTTACCGCCATCGTTTTCCGCCAGGTCCGATCATGACTCGTGACCGTAAACTACGATGCCAATAGCGGCATCGTAGTTAACGCTGCCGCTAACTGCGCTAAGGGTGCGCGCACGCGACCGCCCACACCGTACTTAGCGCCATGGCGGAAAGGTACGCAAATGCAGACCCAAGCGGACATGCACCTAACACCATCACCGAGGCCGCTAAGTACCTTACCGCCATGGTGCAAATAACGCCATCGCGAACCAACCGTAAAGGGCCATGTCAAGTGAATGCAGCTGCCACAGGTGCACAGAAACAGCACAGGTGAAGGCAATACAGACTCAGGGGAGTACAAAAAGAGCACACCCCACCCCTACCCACACCCAGTCACACTCCACAATGATGCCAATACGACTAGCAATGTTGGGGCTGGAGGACCTGATAGCAATGCATGTGCTACTACAACAGCAACAACAACAGGCAGCACAGAGGAGACGCAGGAGGAGAAGGAGGGCAAGGCAGGCCCAGCAAGCCCCACCAGCACAGCCAGTGCCACCACGCAGGCAGCCCCCAATCCCACGCATCAGAGCCAATCCAAACAACCTCACTGCTGAGCAGATCCACACCCTGTACCGTTTGGACCGGGACACCATCACCGCCATCGTAGACATGACACACAACGACATCGTCAGCATGATAGAAAGTCCAACCGCCATCCCCCCCCTACTGAAGGTAGTGGCTGTACTCCACTTCCTGGCCACAGGCACCTACCAGCACACAGTGGGGCACCTGCATGGCATTTCACAACCATTATTCTCACGAACACTCATCCAAGTGCTCGATGCCCTCCTCAAGCACACAGACGACCACATCTCATTACCACGGACTGCCCAGGAGATTGCAAACACCAAAGTGGGTTTCCATGCACTAGCCAGCATACCCAGTTGCATTGGTGCCATCGACTGCACCCATGTGGAATTGGTGGTTCCACGTGCAATGGAGGTACCGTACCGCAACCGGAAACAGTTCCACTCTATCAACGTGCAAATGGTCTGTGACTCCAACAAGATCATCACACATTGTTGTGCCCGATTCCCCGGATCAACCCATGATTCACTGGTCCTGAGGAACTCCACAATACCACGCTACATGGAGCGACATGCAGGCCCAAGATCCTGGCTACTCGGTGAGTGCAATGTCATGGAAGTGGGCATGGGAATGACGTACCAGTGCATACTCCACCTGGCAGAAAGGGGGGGGGGATGATGCATACTCCACCTGGCAGAAAGGGGAGGGGGGTGATGCATACTCCACCTGGCAGAAAGGGGGGGCGGATGATGCATACTCCACCTGGCAGAAAGGGGGGGGGGATGATGCATACTCCACCTGGCAGAAAGGGGGGGGGTGATGCATACTCCACCTGGCAGAAAGGTTGGGGGGATGATGCATACTCCACCTGGCAGAAAGGGGGGGGGGATGATGCATACTCCACCTGGCAGAAAGGGGGGGGGATGATGCATACTCCACCTGGCTGTGAGTAACACAGAGAACGGAGACAGAGGAAGGGCACTCACAATGCACACAACCCCTCTGCATACATAGGGTGATGGCATGCAAAACAGGCCATGGCAGCAATGAGCATATACTGGTTGCATTGTGTGAATCAATTAGTGCATGTAGAAGTGAGCCAAGGTAACATTTCCATGCCAGCCATGGTGGAACATCATGTTCCTGATCAGACAACATGACTGACACATACATTCTCGCCTACATACAGGTGATGCAGCCTATCCCCTGAAGAGGTGGCTCCTCACACCAGTCCGGAACCCGCAGAACCAGCACGAGGAGGACTTCAACCGTGCACATACACGTACTCGTGTGGTCATAGAGCAGACATTCGGCCTCCTGAAGGCACGGTTCCGAAGCCTCGGCAGGTCTGGTGGGGCACTCCTGTATGGCCATGAGAAGGTGGCAAAGATCGTCATGGCATGTGTCATGCTGCACAATATGTGCGTCAGACGGAATGTGCCCCTGCCCCCTGACGCAGAACTGCAACCACCTGACGATGAGGATGAGGAGGGTGCAGATGGGGCGCCACCACATGGAGGAGGCGATGCACAGGAGGGGCGTGCCATGCGCCAAAGTATCATCGACCACTGCTTCTAGCACACACGGCTGGTGTTCATCGCATGGAGACTGCACTTGGGGCACTGTGTGTCTCTGGGACATGCACACTGTGGACTGTACACCAATAAAGCACACATACGCAATGAAAATGTCCACACATTTCTTTTTTTGAAAGAAAAAAGTGTATTGGAACTATGAACTGTCGTGTAACACCCCCTCCCACCTCCCCCCTGCACACCCCAACACACCCCCTCCCACCTCCCACCTCCCCCCTGCACACCCCAACACACCCCCTCCCACCTCCCACCTCCCCCCTGCACACCCCAACACACCCCCTCCCACCTCCCACCTCCCCCCTGCACACCCCAACACACCCCCTCCCACCTCCCACCTCCCCCCTGCACACCCCAACACACCCCCTCCCACCTCCCACCTCCCCCCTGCACACCCCAACACACCCCATGTAGGTGTCAACAGATGCCTGTGACAGTGTCCACAGGCCGTCACAAGCCCCCTCTCCCGGCCCCCGGGGCACCCCTGGCTGTGGAGCGCAGGTTGCGTCCAGAACGTCGCACGGGGCTGCTCTGCGCAGAACTGGCAGTGGAGGATGTCCCTGGCTGCCCCTGTGCATGCAGCTCCTGTACTGTGTGGGTGAGGTCAGTGACCGCACGACGCAAGCCCGCAAGTTCGGCACAGATGTCCCTGGACATGGCCTGCATGGCATCCCTCAGGGTGGCAGTGCTCTGCGCCACTTCGGCCAATAGTGTCTCCGTGGCCTGTTCAATGCTAAACCTAGCCCCCACACATTCCGCGGCATGCTCATCCAGCATTGCGGACAGTTGATGCTGCCGTTGAGTGATGTCCTCGAGGGACTGCTGGCCGTGCTGGCCCATGGCCAGTGCAGGTGGAGTGATGGAGGGGCTGCCCCCCTCCTGTGGAGTGTGCACAGGGCATGGGGTGGAAGGCCACTCCTCTGCCTCAGTGTGCCCCTGTGTGTCACCCTCATGGGGGCTGGCGTCTGAGAAACAGGGGGAATGTAGTTGGTCAGTGGGGCTTCTGACCTCCTGCTCCATGTCCGAGTCAGAACATGCAGCTGTTGCAGCTGTCTCCCCGATGTTGCTGCTGGCCGCTGACCCCCTGCCTTCTGTGGCAGGCAATGTCGGTGGAGGTGGAGCAGCTGCTGCTGGCCTGCTGCCAACAGGGGTGCTTGCCGGTGGGACCTCCGGTATGCCTGCAGTGGGACCTGCCTGTCATGGGGTCTGCCTCACTGCAGCTGAGGTTGAGGGTGCAGGGACGTTGTAGTTGGACTTCGCTCTCTTCGGCGCAGGGGTGTCCTGGTCCTCTGGGTGTGATTCTGTGCCTGTGGTGGAGCAAAGGTGGGAGGGCGTTATTGATGGGTCTACGGACTTTGGAATTACAATGGTTGACATTATTTTGGCCAGTGGATGAGGCAGATTTCAGGCAGTGCCATGCAGGTTGTCTCCTTTTAGTGTGGTATGTGGATGCAGGTATGCGGGTGCCAGCAGTGTATGCAGGGTGGTGCTCGCATGTGGCTATGGGCAGTATTGATTTGTGTTGCATTTACACTCTAGGGCAACCTTGTGCTACACATGATTGGACTGCTGTGACTATGGCATGTCTTGTATGAGGCACCTACCTTCATCGCCTGATGTCGGGGCTCCCCTTTCCATCCCTCCAACGCCTTCAATGGATTCCATGCCGATGGTGGTTGCACAGATCTCCTTCCACGGTTGGAGTTTCAGGGGGGATTCCGACCCTCCACCGGTTCCCTGGGCAAGGTTGCGGTTTGCTGAGATGACGGCTCTGACCCGTATGCGCAGGTCATCCCAGCGCTTCCGGCACTGCTGTGGGGTGCGGGGTACGGTCCCCACCGCACTGACGCGCTCAGCCACCAGGGCCCAGATGGCCTTCTTCTTCCCGATTGCTGTCCTGGTCATTTCAGGGGAGAAAACAACACCTGCGTTGTCCTGCAGGGTCTCCGCTAGCATGCAGAGTTCCTCCCGGCTGAATCGCTCCTGGCGCTGGCGGTCACATGCCTTTTTCACGGATTTTGGCATTTTCGGGAACTTGGATGGGTGGGTGTTTGGTTGGGACAGGTGTCAGGGTTGGGTCTGGTGTTGTTTGGTAGGATGGCGATGGATTGTGTTTTTAAAGATGGCCGACGGGCTGCTTCCCGTTCCGGCGTGATGACGCTATTTCCGGTTTGGCCTTTTACGGCCGCCGCTAATTACGGTGGCCGTAAATTACGGTGGCCGCTACTTACGCTGGCGGAAGGGCACCTTGCTCGCTTAGCGATGCCGGTAGGGGCCTTTTCCGCCATGGCGTTAATTGCATTACCGCCATGGCGTAATGCTCGTGCGCGATGGGTCGTGATGTGGCGCTCTTTACGCCATCGTGCCATGGCGTAAACGCTCATTACGCCATGGCGGTAATGACGGGCGATTACCGCCAGGGTCGTAATGAGGCCCACAGTTAGAATACGCCAATTGGTATCTAACTGTCCCAAAATTTAACAATATCCAAATAGATAAATCAATACCACAAAAATATATAAAAAAAAATAGACAGTTAGAATACGCCAATTGGTATCTAACTGCTCCAAAATTTTATAATATCAAAACAAATAAATAATATGTTACTGCTCCAAAAAAATACAACAAGCCAAAGTATAAAGCATTAGCCAGAAACAACAAGTGAACACTGAAAACAAACAAACAAATAAACTGTAGCATAACAGAAAAAGGTTTTTTTTTAATACAACATGGATTTTTTTTCTCCCACAGACCCAATGATTTTAGCACAAATACAGAAACTGAGCAAATTGCACAGTACTCTGATTTGTAATCTACTAAATATGAGGGTCGAAAAAAAAAGTATATTGATTATACAATGTAATAAGTCATTACAAAATACTAATACTAACATGCTATTTTCTTTTATCACAGAAATTAACAAGAAATACATGTACTCCCGTTACTAGACCAAACAGTAAGTATACAATAATAAGGAGAACCATAGCAGCATATCACATCCATAGTATCTAATACCTTTGTTCCTTATACATTTGTTTTTCACCCAAAGTTATAAGCAAATATGAATGTGATATGCTGCGGTGGTTGTTGCCAGGGCATAGAGTCTTGGGTGCATGGCCAAATGGCCATGCACCCAAGACTCTATGCTCTGGCAACAACCACCGCAGCATATCACATCCATAGAGTCAAACATTTCAACTATGGTCTATGGAAACTTTTAATGTCCGCGGACATTATGAGTGTTCTTAGAACACTTTCAACTTGCCAGCGAACAATACGGACAGCGTTTTCAGGACACCCCCTACGAATATTTCAGTACAACGCAATAGTTCTTAGAACACTTTCAACTTGACAACGAACAATGCGGACAGTGTCCTCAGGACACCCCCATTTTGTTTATTTGCGAACATTTCAGGAGTCTGCGAGTGTTCTTAGAACACATTCAACTTGCCAGCGAACAATACGGACTACCCCTTCAGGACACCCCCTACGAACATTCCAGGACACCGGGAGTGTTCTTAGAAACGTCTTCAGAACACCCCCATTTTGTTTATTTGCGAACATTTCAGGACACCGGGAGTGTTCTTAGAACACATTCAACTTGACAGAGAACAATACGGACAGCGTCCTCAGGACACCCCCTACGAACATTCCCCGGACACCGCGAGTGTTCTTAGAAGTGTCTTCAGAACACCCCCATCTTGTTTATTTGTGAGCATTTCAGGACACCGCGAGTGTTCTTAGAACACATTCAACTTGACAGAGAACAATACGGACAGCATCTTTAGGACACCCCCTACAAACATTTCAGAACAACGCGAGAGTTCTTAGAACACATTCAACTTGACAGAGAACAATACGGACAGCGTCCTCAGGACACCCCCATTTTGTTTATTTGCGAACATTTCAGGACACTGCGAGTGTTCTTAGAACACAGTCAACTTGACAGAGAACAATACGGACGGCATCCTCAGGACACCCCCTACGAACATTCCCCGGACACCGCGAGTGTTCTTAGAAGCGTCTTCAGAACACCACCATCTTGTTTATTTGCGAACATTTCAGAACACTGCGAGTGTTCTTAGAACACATTCAACTTGACAGAGAACAATACGGACAGCGTCCTCAGGACACCCCCTACGAACATTCCCTGCACACCGTGAGTGTTCTTAGAAGCGTCTTCAGAACACCACCATCTTGTTTATTTGCAAACTTTTTAGGACACAGCGAGTGTTCTTAGAACACATTCAACTTGTCAGCCACAACCCCATTCATATTTGTGAACATTTCAGGACACCGCAAGTGTTCTTAGAACATATTCAACTTGACAACGAACAATACGGACAGCGTCCTCAGGACACCCCCATTTTGTTTATTTGTGAACATTTCAGGCCACTGCGAGTGTTCTTAGAACACATTCAACTTGCCAGTGAACAATACGGACTATGCCTTCAGGACACCCCCTACGAACATTCCAGGACACCGGGAGTGTTCTTAGAAAGGTCTTCAGAACACCCCCATTTCATTTATTTGCGAATATTTCAGGACACCGCGAGTGTTCTTAGAACACATTCAACTTGACAGAGAACAATACGGACAGCGTCCTCAGGACACACCCATTTTGTTTATTTGCGAACATTTCAGGACACCGCGAGTGTTTTTAGAACACGTTGAACTTGTCAGCCACAACCCCCCTTCATATTTGCGAACATTTCAGGACACCGCGAGTGTTCTTAGAACATATTCAACTTGACAACGAACAATACGGACAGCGTCCTCAGGACACCCCCATTTTGTTTATTTGCGAACATTTCAGGACACTGCGAGTGTTCTTAGAACAGTTTCAGTTTGCTTGCGAACAAAACAGACACATATTGAGTCCTCAGAACACCCCCCATTCAGTTTATTTAGAACATTTCAGAACACCTGTGATGTCCGCAGACATATCGAACACAAAAAGAATGTCTAACACATAAAAAACACAACTTTCATCCTATCTCATACACTCCCACCCTCCCCAAACACTCGTACACACCAACACACTCTACTAAATACAAATTTTGAACAAAGTTTCACAGCGCTGTCCGCGGATGACCGCGAATCCAAGATGGCGGGCGCTAACGAAAATCTGACGCGCTTCACGCTCCACGCTGTCCAAACAGCGAACACGTTGCATGTCCGCGAACATCATGCAAGCCGATTGGCCAATCAGGACACTGTCCGCGGAGCGAACAGGGAAGTGTGTCCGCGGATCGAACACAGATATCACTAATTTTTCTTTACCTACTTTTTGGTCATTTTAAAAAAAACTACTGGACGGATTTTCACCAAATTTGCAAAAGCACGCTTTCGGGACCAAGCCGCTGCTCCTGGTCCAAATTTGGTGAAAATCAGTCCAGCGGTTTGGGCTGTAGACGTGAGCAAAAAATGTTTCCCAGTCAGACTGACTGGGAAAAAAAAATTTTTGGGACCCCCTCTATAACTTTGCCCCCCCTGGACGAATCCTCTCCAAACTTTGCAAAAAAATACAAAGTGACCCAAATACTTATTTTACAAAGTTTGGTGAGGATTCGTCCAGGGAGAGCGTCTAGGGAGAGCGAAGTTATAAGCCGCCCAAAAAGTGCTCTTCCTATGGATCAGTGATGTCATCAATGACATTTGTGATGTCATCTTTGATGTCCTGGGTGTTAGTCTTAGCAGTGCACGGTGGTGGCGCGAGTTATGGTTGCTTAGCTTACCATAACTGGCGAATTTCAAGGATTTTTCGGTTTTACTTGGAACCATAACGTTCCTTTGACAAAGTTTTTTCACTGAATTTCATAGGTTTTTAGTAGCGCAACTTTACCATAACGTCCCTTTAACAAAGTTTTTTCCCTGAATTTCATAGGTTTTTAGTAGCGCAACTTAACCATAACGTCCCTTTAACAAAGTTTTTTTCATTGAATTTCATAGGTTTTTATTAGTTCAACTTAACCATAACGTCCCTGTAACATTTTTTTTTTACTAAATTTTAAAGGTTTTTATTAGTACAACGTGACCATAACATCCTTTTCAATAGATGAAGACCACTAACATCTTATGTCCTCAAAGTGGGAATGCCGGGTGGTAAAAAAAACAAAAAGATTTTCCTTCCTACGCCGGGACGCCTGCGGCGTCTCGGTGTAGGAAGGAAAATCTTTTACCAAGATGGCCACCATGGAAAGGGAAGGCGGGGTGTATAAAGAACACAACGGCGCATGAGCGGGGTTGGGGGGGGCACAGGGGAGACACATGGGCATGAGCGAGGGGTGAGAGGGAACAGGGTACAAACAGGGCATGAGCAGGGGGTGGGGGGGAAAAGGAAGGAAACACAGGGCATGAGCGGTGGTGGGGGGAACACGAGAGAGACACGGGGCATGAGCAGCGGGTGGGGAGGAACATGAGGGAGACACAGGGTATGAGTAGGGGGTGGGGAAGAACACGAGGGAGACACAGGGCATGAGCGGGGGGGTACAGGGCACATACGGAAATGAGCGGGGGTGGGGAGGAAAGGAGAGAGACAAGGGGCATGAGCAGGGGGTGGGGGGAACATGAGGGAGACACGGAGCATGAGCGAGGGGCGGGGGGTAACTCGAGGGAAACGCGGGGCATGAGCGGGGGTGGGGGGAACACGAGGGAGACACGGGGCATGAGCGGGGGGTGGGGGGCAACAGGAGACAGACACGGGGCATGAGCAGGGGGTGGGGGGCAACAGGAGACAGACACGGGGCATGGGTGGGAGCATGAGGAGACAGACACGGGGCATGAGCGGGGGGTGGGGGGAACAGGAGACAGACACGGGGCATGAGCGGGGGGTGGGGGGTAGTGAAGACAGACACGGGGCATGAGTGGGGTAGTGGGGGGCAACAGGAGAGAGACATGGGGCATGAGTGGGGGGTGGGGGGGTACAGGAGACAGACGCGGGGCGTGGGGGGCAACAGGAGAGAGACACGGGACATGAGCGGGGGGGTGGGGGGGGGTACAGGAGACAGACACGGGGCATGAGCGGGGGGTGGGGGGCAACAGGAGAGAGACACGGGACATGAGCGGGTGGGGGGAACAGGAGACAGACACGGGGCATGAGCAGGGGGGGCAACAGGAAACAGACATGGGGCATGAGCGGGGGGGAGAGGGTGTACAGGAGACAGACATGAGCATGAGCGGGGGGTGGGGGGGTACAGGAGACAGACATGGGGCATGAGCAGGGGGTGGGGGGCAACAGGAGAGAGACACGGGGCATGAGCGGGGGGTGGGGGGAACAGGAGACAGACACAGGGCATGAGCGGGGGGTGGGGGGAACAAAAGAGACAGACACGGGGCAGGAGCGGGGGGTGGGGGGCAACAGGAGAGAGACACAGGGTAGGAGCGGGGGGTGGCGGGCAACAGGAGACAGACATGGGGCATGAGCGGGGGGTGAGGACAACAGGAGACAGACACGGGGCATGAGCAGGGGGTGGGGGGGACAGGAGACAGACACGGAGCATGAGCGGGGGGTGGGGAGAACAGGAGACAGACACGGGGCATGAGAGGGGGGTGGGGGGCAACAGGAGACAGACACGGGGCATGAGCGGGGGGTGGGGGGCAACAGGAGAGAGAAACGGGACATGAGCGGGTGGGGGGAACCGGAGACAGACACGGGGCATGAGCGGGGGGGCAACAGGAGACAGACAAGGGCATGAGCGGGCGGTAGGGGGTATAGGAGACAGACATGGGGCATGAGCGGGGGGTGGGGGGCAACAGGAGAGAGACACGGGGCATGAGCGGGGGGTGGGGGGAACAGGAGACAGACGCGGGGGGTAGGGGGAACAGGAGACAGACACGGGGCATGAGCAGGGGGTGGGGGGCAACAGGAGACAGACAGGGGGCATGAGCGGGGGGTGAGGGCCAACAGGAGACAGACACGGGGCATGAGCGGGGGGTGGGGGGCAACAGGAGACTGACACGGGGCATGAGCGGGGGGTGGGGGCAACAGGAGAGACACGGGGCACGAGCGGGGGGTGAGGGGCAACAGGAGACAGACACGGGGCATGAGCGGGGGGTGGTGGGCAACAGGAGACAGACACGGGGCATGAGCGGGGGTGGGGGGCAGCAGGAGACAAACACGGGGCATGAGCGGGGGGTGGGGCAACAGGAGAGACACGGGGCACGAGCGGGGGGTGAGGGGCAACAGGAGACAGACACGGGGCATGAGCGGGGGGTGGTGGGCAACAGGAGACAGACACGGGGCATGAACGGGGGTGGGGGGCAGCAGGAGACAGACACGGGGCATGAGCGGGGGGTGGGGGCAACAGGAGAGACACGGGGCATGAGCGGGGGGTGAGGGGCAACAGGAGACAGACACAGGGCATGAGCGGGGGGTGGGGGGAACAGGAGACAGACACGGGGCATGAGCGAGGGGTGGGGGAGCAGGAGACAGACATGGGGCATGAGCGGGGGGTGGGGAGAACAGACACGGGGCATGAGCGGGGGGTGGGAGGAACAGGAAAAAGACACGGGGTATGAGCAGGGGGTGGGGGGCAACAAGAGAGAGACACGGGGCATGAGCGGGTGGGGGGCAACAAGAGAGAGACACGGGGCATGAGCGGGAGGGTGGGGGGCAACAGGAGATAGACACGGGGCATGAGCGGGGGGTGGGGGGGAACAGGAGACAGACACGGGGCATGAGCGGGGGGTGGGGGAAGGGAGAGAGACACACGGGGCATAAGCGGGGGTGGGGGGAGGGAGAGAGACACACGGGGCATGAGCGGGGGTGGGGGGAGGGAGAGAGACACATGGGGGGGTGGGTGGGAGTTAGAGAGACACACGGGGCATGAGCGGTGGGCGGGAGGGAGAGAGACAGACGGGGCATGAGCGGTGGGAGGGAGGGGGGAGACACAAGGGGCAAGAGCGGGGGTGGGCGGGAGGAGGCACGACACAAGGGGCAAGAGCGGGGGTGGGCGGGAGGGGGGAAGACACAAGGGGCAAGAGCGGGGGTGGGCAGGACGGGGCAAGAGACACACGGGGCCAAGAGCGGGGGTGGGCGGGAGGGGGCAAGAGACACGGGGCCAAGAGCGGGGGTGGGCGGGAGGGGGCAAGAGACACAGGGCCAAGAGCGGGGGTGGGCGGGAGGGGGCAAGAGACACGGGGCCAAGAGCGGGGGTGGGCGGGAGGGGGCAAGAGACACAGGGCCAAGAGCGGGGGTGGGCGGGAGGGGGCAAGAGACATGGGGCCAAGAGCGGGGGTGGGCGGGAGGGGGCAAGAGACATGGGGCCAAGAGCGGAGGTGGGCGGGAGGGGGCAAGAGACACGGGGCCAAGAGCAGGGGTGGGCGGGAGGGGGCAAGAGACACAGGGCCAAGAGCGGGGGTGGGCGGGAGGGGGCAAGAGACACGGGGCCAAGAGCGGGGGTGGGCGGGAGGGGGCAAGAGACACGGGGCTAAGAGCGGGGGTGGGCGGGAGGGGGCAAGAGACATGGGACCAAGAGCGGGGGTGGGCGGGAGGGGGCAAGAGACACGCGGCCAAGAGCGGGGGTGGGCGGGAGGGGGCAAGAGACACGGGGCCAAGAGCGGGGGTGGGCGGAGGGGGCAAGAGACACAGGGCCAAGACCGGGAGGGGGCAAGAGACACAGGGCCAAGAGCGGGGGTGGGCGGGAGGGGGCAAGAGACACGGGGCCAAGAGCGGGGGTGGGTGGGAGGGGGAAAGAGACACGGGCCAAGAGCGGGGGAGGGCGGGAGGGGGAAAGACACACGGGGCCAAGAGCGGGGGTGGGCGGGAGGGGGAAAGACACACGGGCCAAGAGCGGGGGTGGGTGGGAGGGGGAAAGACACACGGGGCAAGAGCGGGGGTGGGCGGGAGGGGGAAAGACACACAGGGCAAGAGCGGGGGTGGGCGGGAGTGGGAAAGACACACGGGGCAAGAGCTGGGGTGGGCGGGAGGGGGACAGACACACGGGGCAAGAGCGGGGGTGGGCGGGAGGGAGACAGACACACGGGGCAAGAGCGGGGGTGGGCGGGAGGGGGACAGACACACGGGGCAAGAGCGGGGGTGGGAGGGAGGGAGACAGACACACGGGGAAAGAGCGGGGGTGGGAGGGAGGAAGACAGACACACGGGGAAAGAGCGGGGGTGGGAGGGAGGGAGACAGACACACAGGGCAAGAACGGGGGTGGGTGGTAGGGAGACAGACACACGGGGCAAGAGCGGGGGTCGGGGAGTACAGGAGAGAGACACGGGGCATGAGCGGGGGGTGGGGGGCAACAGGAGAGAGACACAGGGCATGAGCGGGGGGTGGGGGGCAACAGGAGACAGACACGGGGCATGAGCGGGGGGTGGAGGCAACAGGAGACAGACACGGGGCATGAGCGGGGGGTGGGGGGGAACAGGAGACAAACACGGAGCATGAGCGGGGGGTGGGGAGAATGAACAGGAGACAGACACGGGGCATGAGCGGGGGGTGGGGGGCAACAAGAGACAGACACAGGGCATGAGCGGGGGTGGGAGGAACAGGAGACAGACACGGGGCATGAGCAGGGGTGGGGAGAACAGGAGACAGACACGGGGCATGAGCGAGGGGGTGGGGGCAACAGGAGACAGACACGGGCATGAGCGGGGGTGTGGGGGGCAACAGGAGACAGACACGAGCATGAGCGCGGAGTGGGGGGTACAGGAGACAGACACGGGGTATGGGTGGGAGCAAGAGGAGACAGACATGGGGCATGAGCGGGGGGTGGGGGGAACAGGAGACAGACACGGGGCATGAGCGGGGGTTGGGGGTACAGAAGACAGACACGGGGCATGAGCGGGGTAGTGGGGGGCAACAGGAGAGAGACATGGGGCATGAGCGGGGGGTGGGAGGGGGTACAGGAGACAGACACGGGGCATGAGCGGGGGGTGGGGGCAACAGGAGAGAGACACGGGACATGAGCGGGTGGGGGGAACAGGAGACAGACACGGGGCATGAGCAGGGGGGGCAACAGGAGACAGACATGGGGCATGAGCGGGGGGGTGGGGGGGTAGAGGAGACAGACACAGGGCATGAGCGGGGGGCGGGGGGGTACAGGAGACAAACACGGGGCATGAGCAGGGGGGGCAACAGGAGACAGACACGGGGCATGAGCGGGGGGGTGGGGGGTACAGGAGACAGACACGAGCATGAGCGGGGGGTGCAGGAGACAGACACGGGGCATGAGCAGGGGGTGGGGGGCAACAGGAGAGAGACACTGGGCATGAGCAGGGGGTGCGGGGGAACAAAAGAGACAGACACGGGGCATGAGCGGGTGGTGGGGGACAACAGGAGAGAGACACGGGGCAGGAGCGGGGGGTGGGGGGCAACAGGAGACAGACACGGGGCAGGAGCGGGGGGTGAGGGCAACAGGAGACAGACACGGGGCAGGAGCGGGGGTGGGGAGAACAGGAGACAGACACGGGGCATGAGAGGGGGGTGGGGGGAACAGGAGACAGACACGGGGCATGAGTGGGCGGTGGGGGGTACAGGAGACAGACACGGGGCATGAGCGGGGGTGGGGGGCAACAGGAGAGAGACACGGGGAATGAGCGGGGGGTGGGGGGAACAGCAGAGAGACACGGGGCAGGTGCGGGGGGTGGAGGGCAACAGGAGACAGACACGGGCATGAGCGGGCGGTGGGGGGTACAGGAGACAGACACGGGGCATGAGCAGGGGGTGTGGGGAACAGGAGACAGACACGGGGCAGGAGCGGGGGGTGGGGGGAACAACAGAGAGACACGGGGCAAGAGCGGGGGGTGGAGGGCAACAGGAAACAGACAAGGGGCATGAGCGGGCGGTGGGGGGTACAGGAGACAGACACGGGGCATGAGCAGCTGGTGTGGGGAACAGGAGACTGTCACGGGGCATGAGCGGGGGGTGGGGGGAACAACAGATAGACACGGGGCAGGAGCGGGGGGTGGGGGGCAACAGGAGACAGACACTGGGCAGGAGCGTGAGGTGGGGGGAACAACAGAGAGACACGGGGCAGGAGCGCGGGGTGGAGGGCAACAGGAGACAGACACGGGGCATGAGCGGGGGGTGGGGGGCAACAGGAGACAGACACGGGGCATGAGCGGGCGGTGGGGGGCAACAGGAGAGAGACACCGAGCATGAGCAGGGGGTGGGAGGAACAACAGAGAGACACGGGGCAGGAGCGGGGGGTGGGGGGAACAACAGAGAGACACAGGGCATCAGCAGGGGGGCAACAGGAGACAGACATTGGGCATGAGCGGGGGGGTGGGGGGGTACAGGAGACAGACACGGGGCATGAGCGGGGGGGTCGGGGGTACAGGAGACAGACACGAGCATGAGCGGGGGTACAGGAGACAGACATGGGGCATGAGCAGGGGGTGGGGGCAACAGGAGAGAGACACGGGGCATGAGCAGGGGGTGGGGGGGAACAAAAGAGACAGACACGGGGCATGAGCTGGGGGCAACAGGAGAGAGACACGGGGCAGGAGCAGGGGGTGGGGGGCAACAGGAGACAGACACGGGGCAGGAGCGGGGGGTGAGGGCAACAGGAGACAGACACGGGGCAGGAGCGGGTGGTGGGGGGCAACAGGAGAGAGACACGGGGCAGGAGCGGGGGGTGGGGGGCAACAGGAGACCGACACGGGGCAGGAGCGGGGGGTGAGGGCAACAGGAGACAGACACGGGGCAGAAGCGGGGGTGGGGAGAACAGGAGACAGACACGGGTATGAGCGGGTGGTGGGGGCAGCAGGAGACAGACACGGGGCAGGAGCGGGGGGTGAGGGCAACAGGAGACAGACACGGGGCAGGAGCGGGGGTGGGGAGAACAGGAGACAGACACGGGGCATGAGAGGGGGGTGGGGGGTACAGGAGACAGACATGGGGCATGAGCGGGGGTGGGGGGCAACAGGAGAGAGACACAGGGCATGAGCGAGGGGTGGGGGGAACAACAGAGACACGGGGCAGGAGCGGGGGGTGGAGGGCAACAGGAGACAGACACGGGGCATGAGCGGGCGGTGGGGGGTACAGGAGACAGACACGGGCATGAGCGGGGGGTGTGGGGAACAGGACACAGACACGGGGCATGAGCGGGGGGCGGGGGTAACAACAGAGAGACACGGGGCAGGAGCGGGGGGTGGGGGGCAACAGGAGACAGACACGGGGCAGGAGCGGGGGGTGGGGTAACAACAGAGACACGGGGCAGGAGCGGGGGGTGGAGGGCAACAGGAGACAGACACAGGGCATGAGCGCGGGGTGGGGGCAACAGGAGACAGACACGGGGCATGAGCAGGTGGTGGGGGAAACAGGAGAGGGACACGGGGCATGAGCAGGGGGTGGGGGAACAACAGAGAGACACGGGGCAGGAGCGGGGTGTGGGGGGCAACAGGAGACAGACACACGGGGCATGAGCGGGGGTGGGCGGGAGGGGGAAAGAGACACGGGGCAAGAGCGGGGTGTGGGCGGGAGGGGGAAAGAGACACGGGGCACGAGCAGGGGGGGGCAACAGGAGACAGACATGGGGCATGAGCGGGGGGTGGGGCGGTACAGGAGACAGACACGAGCATGAGCGGGGGTGGGGGGGTACAGGAGACAGACACGGGGCATGAGCGGGGGATGGGGGGAGGGAGAGAGACACACGGGGCATGAGCGGTGGGCCGGGCAGGACGGGGCAAGAGACACACGGGCCAAGAGCGGGGGTGGGCGGGAGGGGGCAAGGGACACAGGGCCAAGAGCGGGGGTGGGCGGGAGGGGGCAAGAGACACGGGGCCAAGAGCGGGGGTGGGCGGGAGGGGGCAAGAAACACAGGGCCAAGAGCGGGGGTGGGCGGGAGGGGGGAGGGGGCAAGAGACATGGGGCCAAGAGTGGGGGTGGGCGGGAGGGGGCAAGAGACATGGGGTCAAGAGCGGAGGTGGGCGGGAGGGGGCAAGAGACACGGGGCCAAGAGCGGGGGTGGGCGGGAGGGGGCAAGAGACACAGGGCCAAGAGCGGGGGTGGGCGGGAGGGGGCAAGAGACACGGGCCAAGAGCGGGGGTGGGCGGGAGGGGGCAAGAGACACGGGGCCAAGAGCGGGGGTGGGAGGGGGCAAGAGACATGGGGCCAAGAGCGGGGGTGGGCGGGAGGGGGAAAGACACACGGGCCAAGAGCGGGGGTGGGCGGGAGGGGGAAAGACACACGGGGCAAGAGCGGGGGTGGGCGGGAGGGGGAAAGACACATGGGGCAAGAGCGGGGGTGGACGGGAGTGGGAAAGACACACGGGGCAAGAGCTGGGGTGGGCGGGAGGGGGACAGACACACGGGGCAAGAGCGGGGGTTGGCGGGAGGGAGACAGACACCCGGGGCAAGAGCGGGGGTGGGCGGGAGACAGACACACGGGGCAAGAGCGGGGGTGGGAGGGAGGGAGACAGACTCATGGGGAAAGAGCGGGGGTGGGAGGGAGGGAGACAGACACACGGGGCAAGAACGGGGGTGGGCGGGAGGGAGACAGACACACGGGGCAAGAGCGGGGGTCAGGGGGTACAGGAGAGAGACACGGGGCATGAGCGGGGGGTGGGGGGCAACAGGAGACAGACACGGGGCATGAGCGGGGGGTGGGGGAAGGGGAGAGACACACGGGGCATGAGCGGGGGGTGGGGGGAGGGAGAGAGACACACGGGGCATGAGCGGTGGGCCGGGCAGGACGGGGCAAGAGACACACGGGGCCAAGAGCGGGGGTGGGCGGGAGGGGGCAAGAGACACGGGGCCAAGAGCGGGGGTGGGTGGGAGGGGGCAAGAGACACGGGGCCAAGAGCGGGGGTGGGCGGGAGGGGGCAAGAGACACGGGGCCAAGAGCGGGGGTGGGCGGGAGGGAGCAAGAAACACAGGGCCAAGAGCGGGGGTGGGCGGGAGGGGGAGGGGGCAAGAGACATGGGGCCAAGAGCGGGGGTGGGCGGGAGGGGGCAAGAGACATGGGGTCAAGAGCGGAGGTGGGCGGGAGGGGGCAAGAGACACGGGGCCAAGAGCAGGGGTGGGCGGGAGGGGGCAAGAGACACAGGGCCAAGAGCGGGGGTGGGCGGGAGGGGGCAACAGACACGAGGCCAAGAGCGGGGGTGGGCGGGAGGGGGCAAGAGACACGGGGCCAAGAGCGGGGGTGGGAGGAAGGGGGCAAGAGACATGGGGCCAAGAGCGGGGGTGGGCGGGAGGGGGCAAGAGACACGGGGCTAAGAGCGGGGGTGGGCGGGAGGGGGCAAGAGACATGTGACCAAGAGCAGGGGTGGGCGGGAGGGGGCAAGAGACACACGGCCAAGAGCGGGGGTGGGCGGGAGGGGGCAAGAGACACGGGGCCAAGAGCGGGGGTGGGCGGAGGGGGCAAGAGACACAGGGCCAAGACCGGGGGTGGGCGGGAGGGAGCAAGAGACATGGGGCCAAGAGAGGGGGTGGGCGGGAGGGGGCAAGAGACACGGGGCCAAGAGCGGGGGTGGGCGGGAGGGGGCAAGAGACACAGGGCCAAGAGCGGGGGTGGGCGGGAGGGGGCAAGAGACACGGGGCCAAGAGCGGGGGTGGGCGGGAGGGGGCAAGAGACACGGGGCCAAGAGCGGGGGTGGGCGGGAGGGGGCAAAAGACATGGGGCCAAGAGCGGGGGTGGGCGGGAGGGGGCAAGAGACACGGGGCCAAGAGCGGGGGTGGGCGGGAGTGGGCAAGAGACACGGGGCCAAGAGCGAGGGTAGGCGGGAGGGGGCAAGAGACACAGGGCCAAGAGCGGGGGTGGGCGGGAGGGGGCAAGAGACACGGGCCAAGAGCGGGGGTGGGTGGGAGGGGGAAAGAGACACGGGCCAAGAGCGGCGGAGGGCGGGAGGGGGAAAGACACACGGGGCAAGAGCGGGGGTGGGCGGGAGGGGGAAAGACACATGGGGCAAGAGCGGGGGTGGACGGGAGTGGGAAAGACACACGGGGCAAGAGCTGGGGTGGGCGGGACGGGGACAGACACACGGGGCAAGAGCGGGGGTGGGCGGGAGGGAGACAGACACCCGGGGCAAGAGCGGGGGTGGGTGGGAGACAGACACACGGGGCAAGAGCGGGGGTGGGTGGGAGACAGACACACGGGGCAAGAGCGGGGGTGGGAGGGAGGGAGACAGACACATGGGGAAAGAGCGGGGGTGGGAGGGAGGGAGACAGACACACGGGGCAAGAACGGGGGTGGGCGGGAGGCAGACAGACACACGGGGCAAGAGCGGGGGTCGGGGGGTACAGGAGAGAGACACGGGGCATGAGCGGGGGGTGGGGGGCAACAGGAGAGAGACACGGGGCATGAGCGGGGGGTGGGGGGCAACAGGAGACAGACACGGGGCATGAGCAGGGGTGGGGGGAACAACAGAGACAGACACGGGGCATGAGCAGGGGGTGGGGGGCAACAGGAGACAGACACAGGGCATGAGCGGGGGGTGGGGGGCAACAGGAGACAGGCACGGGGCATGAGCGGGGGGTGGGGGCAACAGGAGACAGACACGTGGCATGAGCGGGGGGTGGGGGGCAACAGGAGACAGACACGGGGCATGAGCGGGGGGTGGGGGGGAACAGGAGACAAACACGGAGCATGAGCGGGGGGTGGGGAGAAAGAACAGGAGACAGACACGGGGCATGAGCGGGGGGTGGGGGGCAACAAGAGACAGACACAGGACATGAGCGGGGGTGGGAGGAACAGGAGACAGACACGGGGCATGAGCAGGGGTGGGGAGAACAGGAGACAGACACGGGGCATGAGCGAGGAGGTGGGGGGCAACAGGAGACAGACACGGGAGTTATGAAGTATACGCTGGCCTGCGTGCGTTAATGAAGGTGAATGGCAGCAGCAACTAAATGTGAATGCGCGCGCCCCAAGTGGAAGTAACAGTGCAACAGCAACAACTGGTTGAAATGAAACAATATTAAAACACGTGCATAGCATTAAGATTGTCAGAATTACATAGGAACTGCATTTATGACATTTACACTAAAAAAAAAAATAAGTTGACATCAAGTTTCAAGGTGTGGAAGTTGATACAAATTCAAGCCAAACTGAAACTGGAAAAATATACAATATAGAAAAAAAAAAAAAAGGAAATTGGAAATATATATAACAATATTGAAGTAAGAAGGAGGATTCAGTAACAGCCGCACTACTATACTAAGAACTGTGTGTCTAGGAATGACGCAGAACATAGCAGCTCCAATGAAATTTTTGCCACTGCCGGGAGATCCAGTGTGTCCCTGGGAACAGTGGCAGGACAATTTTCAAGTATACCTAAGGGCGATAGGAGGTGCAAAGTTTAATGACGATTTAAAGGAAGCCACGTTACTCAACTGTATAGGTACAGAAGCACTCAGGATCTTCAGGAACTTACCAGAATTGGATCACACAGATGTAGCTCTGGGTGGTGAATCTTCAAGCGGAGCCAGGAAATATGATGTGGCAATAACTAAACTAAACAAACACTTTGGAAATAAAACTAACATCGTGTTGGAACGTTATAGATTTTTTTCAAGAAAACAAAATAAAGGTGAAAGCATAGATGCCTACATAGCTGCATTGAGAGGTCTATTGGCTACGTGTATATTCACAGGAGTGGCGGAAGAATATTTGAGAGATCAACTGGTTCTCCATGTGGCAGATTCTCGCATACAACAGCGTTTGTGGCAAGCAAAAAACCCCACATTAGAACAAGCAATTGCAATAGCTAGGTCCATAGAACTTGGTGAGAAATGCATGAAGGAGGTTCAGAACAAGATGGAGAATGCAGAAATAAAGTCAGTCAGAGAAACAATTGATGGACAATATGGTGGTGAAGAGGATTTGATTGCCATTGTTAAAAGAATAGTCAGGTCTGAAAATGATGCTGGACCTAGACAAGGAAGAGACAATGCATACAGAATGAACAACAAGTGTTTCAAATGTGGTGGATTCAGACATATAAATGTGGAGAAAGACTGTCCTGCTACATCAGCTGAATGTTATAAGTGTGGATTAATAGGTCATTTTAGTAAAGTGTGTCGGAACAATAGAGGCAGAGGCAGGTTCAATTTCCGCCATGTGAGGAATAATGGTAGATATGGTAGAGGAAGGAGTGCTACCACGACGAGCATAAAGGCTTTGGAAGAAATTGGTGGTCCCAGTAGTTTATTAGCCATCAATGACAGATTTGAAGAAGAAGTACAGATACTTGCATTCACACCAAACGGAAGTGGTTTGGGCCCGTGGGTGCAAATGGAAATAGATGGGATAACGTTGCAGGTCATGGTAGACACAGGTTCTCCATATACTATGGTGGATGTGGACACATATGTTAATATACTAAAAAAAAAATGGAAGAATTGAAATTGACCAAGATTAAAGCGACTGGATATGGTAAGACTCCCATCAATATAGTAGGGTATGGCTGGGTACATTTAAATTTCGAAGGAAGGAAGACATACTGCAAATTGTATGTAGCTGAAAATGGATTTTCCATAGTTGGATGGTGGGAACAAGCATCATTGAAGATACGAATACATCCTGGTGAGAGTGTGCCTATTCTTTGCATAAATGGAGATAGTTGTAGTACATCGGAAAATTTGGCCAAGAGTTTTCCCAAGGTCTTCAATAATGACATAGGAATTCTTAAAGGTTTTAAACATCGGATCATACTTAAAAGAGGAGCAAATCCTGTGGTACATAAGGTAAGAAATATACCCATAGGCACTAGAGAAGCATTGAAAAGAGAATTAGATAAATTAAGCATGCAAGACATCATTGAAACCATTGAAAGCTCTGAATGGTTATCCCCTATTGTCATTGTTAAAAAACCAGATGGATCAATAAGAATGTGTGTTGACCTGAGAGATCTGAATGCCAACATCTGGGTAGACCGTCATCCATTACCAAATATAGGAGAAATGTTAACCACGATGAAGCCAGCGAAATTTTTCACTACACTTGACTTATCGTCGGCATACCATCAAATAATGTTAGATGAAGAATCCAGACATTTAACCTCATTTATAACACCATTGGGAGCATTCAGATACAAAAGGATGCCGTTTGGATTGGCTTCTGCGGTCGCAGTATTTCAGAGATTAATGCATCATTTATTTGATGGTCTTCAAGGAGTTTATTATTTTCAGGACGATATCCTGATATCCGCAATGTCTGAGGAAGAACATGATGCTAAGTTGTTAGGGGTACTTCAAGTTATACAACAGAAAGGCATGACACTAAAAATTGAAAAATGCAAGATAAGGAAAAATGAAGTAACTTATTTAGGTCATCGCATAAATGCTGATGGTATAAAACCCAAAGAGTCATTAGTTGACACCATTCTCAAGATTCCTGATCCGTTAAATAAAGACCAACTTCGAAGTTTTTTAGGATTAACAGAATACTATTCAAAGTTTGTGGATCACTACGCGGATAGAACAGAACATTTGAGAAATCTGATGTGCAAAGGTATGAAATTTCATTGGTCTGACCGATGCAAGAAGGAGTTTGAAACAGTGAAGTCATTAATAAATAGAGCACCTGCACTAAAAATGTTTGACTCAAGTGCCAAGACCAGAATATCAGTAGATGCCAGTAACATGGGCTTAGGGGGTGTATTAGAGCAGATTAAAGATGGTGAGATAGTCCCCATTGCTTTTGCATCCAGGACATTGAGAGGAGCTGAGAAGAATTATTCCACTATTGAGAAGGAGGCTTTGGGAGTTAAATGGATTCTAGAACATTTCAAAAGTCTCATTTGGGGCATACCAGTGGAAATAAGAACTGATCACAAGCCACTGGTACATGTTTTAAATTCAAAGAATCCCCACATGACTTCTCCACGCATAAGGAGGTGGACGTTAATTATCATGCAATACAATATCAAAATAATATACACTCCTGGGAAAACAAATGTAGTGGCTGATTGCTTTTCTCGTCTACCATGTAACTGTGATACGATTGAATGTGATAACAAAGGAGAACTTACAGATGAACAAAACATGGAGTGCATCATAGCACATATACAACCAGGGTTTTCAAAAGAGGACTGGATTGAGGCAAGAGAACAAGATCTTGAACAAAAATTGTTAAGAAAAGCTATTGAAAATGGGTGGACAGATACTGAAGAAAATATCAAATCTTGGGAAAAGATAAAAGATGAATTATCAAGTGATAATACATGCGTTTATAGAGGTGAGCGAATAATACCTCCGGTCAAGATGAGAGAGAAAATTATGAAATTAGCACATGAGGGTCATGTAGGAAGAAACTTAACAAAAAGAAGAGTAAGAGAAGCTTATTGGTGGCCCAACATGTGGGATGAATTGGAAACTATCGTTAGGGATTGCTCAGCATGTGCAGTAAGTGATAAGAGCAAAACAACACACATCACACCATTACAGCCAGTAGAGATTCCAAATACAGTGTGGACCAAACTGGCAATTGATATAGCAGGACCATAAGAAACCTTAGGACCGCAAAAAATCTATTTCATTGTACTGGTTGACTATATGTCTAAATGGGTGGAATGTGGAATTGTTGAGGAATCAATATCAGCGAGGAAAGTTACTAAGTTTTTGGAGGACATCTTTAACAGAGAAGGAGAGCCTCTAGAAATAATATCTGACAATGGAGCTCAATTTATGTCACAAGAAGTCCAGAAATTTCTTAAAGAAAGGGCCATCAAACATAGAACGACAGCTTTGTACCATCCTATGGGTAACGGATTGGTGGAGAGGATGAATCGTTTCATAAAAGGTATCATTCAATTAGCCATTGTCAACAATATACCATGGAAAGAAACTTTAAAGGAGGCGCTTAACACGTATAAAGTTACTCCTCATTCAACAACTGAAGAAGAACCTTTCACTTTGATGAGAGGGAGATTAGCTACAAACAGATTCAGACCTGCGTGGATAACAAAGAAAAAGAACAAAGAAATAAATTTGGATGACATAGTTAATAGAGTAAAAAGAAAACAAGAATAATACAAAAATTATTACAATAGACAGAAACACGTTCAAGAAAGCAAGTTTGAAAAAGGAGATTGGGTTAGAGTAAGAGAACCCAAAAGAGTGATGAAAGGAGAGTCAAAATTTCGTTATCCTCAGAAAATAATGGAGTGCTCTGGAAAATCAGTAATTTTAGAAGATGGGAAGAAATGGTCATGTAATGATGTTGTTTTGGCAAAGGAGGAGGAAATGATAAAATTCAAGGAAGAACAGTTGGCAAAGGGAGAAGTGTTCAAAGAGAAGTTCAATGATTTGGGATATATGAACAAAGCAATTACTCAGGGGAGTGTAATGAAGAATGAAATACATGAAAAAAATCTAGAGAATGTTCAGTCATCTGCAAGAGTTAGGAAAAGAGTGTGGAATCATAATCAAGACTATGTATATTATTAAAGAGAAGTTGTGACTTAGAACTACAACAAAACAAAGAAGCAAGAACCTCCAAAGATATACAAGACGTTATAAAAGTATCCTTTTCTTAAATGAGCAATGTCCATATATATATATATATATATGTATAGACATAGTTATATAATGCTTGTGATAACATATTTTAAATTTTTAAACTTAGTTTGTTCAGTTTAATATAGAAGGGAAGATGTTGTGATGTTTATAACTATAGTTTCAGTACATCGTACTGAAATAGTGATGTAATTAGTTCTGTAACCATGACGGCGGGTTCGTGTATGGTTCCAGAATGTTGATGGAACCATACACGAAGTTGCCTGAAGAGACGAAGGTCGGCCTCCATGGGGGTTTCTCCTATTAAACACTGAAAATACATAAATCAACCAAAGAGTATAATATCGTGTTTATAATAACACATCTTAACAACGGGGCATGAGCGGGGGTGTGGGGGGCAACAGGAGACAGACACGAGCATGAGCGCTGAGTGGGGGGTACAGGAGACAGACACGGGGCATGGGTGGGAGCAAGAGGAGACAGACATGGGGCATGAGCGGGGGGTGGGGGGAACAGGAGACAGACACGGGGCATGAGCGGGGGTTGGTGGTACAGAAGACAGACACGGGGCATGAGCGGGGTAGTGGGGGGCAACAGGAGAGAGACATGGGGCATGAGCGGGGGGTGGGAGGGGGTACAGGAGACGGACACGGGGCATGAGCAGGGGGTGGGGGGCAACAGAAGAGAGACACGGGGCATGAGCGGGGGGGTGGGGGGTACAGGAGACAGACACGGGGCATGAGCGGGGGGTGGGGGCAACAGGAGAGAGACACGGGACATGAGCGGGTGGGGGGAACAGGAGACAGACACGGGGCATGAGCAGGGGGGGCAACAGGAGACAGACATGGGGCATGAGCGGGGGGGTGGGGGGGTAGAGGAGACAGACACGGGGCATGAGCGGGGGGGTACAGGAGACAAACACGGGGCATGAGCAGGGGGGGCAACAGGAGACAGACACGGGGCATGAGCGGGGGGGTGGGGGGTACAGGAGACAGACACGAGCATGAGCGGGGGTGCAGGAGACAGACACGGGGCATGAGCAGGGGGTGGGGGGCAACAGGAGAGAGACACGGGGCATGAGCAGGGGGTGCGGGGGAACAAAAGAGACAGACACAGGGAATGAGCGGGTGGGGGGGGCAACAGGAGAGAGACACGGGGCAGGAGCGGGGGGTGGGGGGCAACAGGAGACAGACACGGGGCAGGAGCGGGGGGTGAGGGCAACAGGAGACAGACACGGGGCAGGAGCGGGGGTGGGGAGAACAGGAGACAGAGACGGGGCATGAGAGGGGGGTGGGGGGAACAGGAGACAGACACGGGGCATGAGCGGGCGGTGGGGGGTACAGGAGACAGACACTGGGCATGAGCGGGGGGTGGGGGGCAACAGGAGAGAGACACGGGGCATGAGCGGGGGGTGGGGGGAACAGCAGAGAGACACGGGGCAGGAGCGGGGGGTGGAGGGCAACAGGAGACAGACACGGGCATGAGTGGGCGGTGGGGGGTACAGGAGACAGACACGGGGCATGAGCAGGGGGTGTGGGGAACAGGAGACAGATACGGGGCAGGAGCGGGGGATGGGGGGAACAACAGAGAGACACGGGGCAGGAGTGGGGGGTGGAGGGCAACAGGAGACAGACACGGGGCATGAGCGGGCGGTGGGGGGTACAGGAGACAGACATGGGGCATGAGCAGGGGGTGTGGGGAACAGGAGACTGTCACGGGGCATGAGCGGGGGGTGGGGGGAACAACAGATAGACACGGGGCAGGAGCGGGGGGTGGGGGGCAACAGGAGACAGACACTGGGCAGGAGCGGGGGGTGGGGGGAACAACAGAGAGACACGGGGCAGGAGCGCGGGGTGGAGGGCAACAGGAGACAGACACGGGGCATGAGCCGGGGGTGGGGGGCAACAGGAGACAGACACGGGGCATGAGCGGGCGGTGGGGGGCAACAGGAGAGAGACACGGAGCATGAGCAGGGGGTGGGGGGAACAACAGAGAGACACGGGGCAGGAGCGGGGGGTGGGGGGAACAACAGAGAGACACGGGGCATCAGCAGGGGGGGCAACAGGAGACAGACATGGGGCATGAGCGTGGGTTGGGGGGTACAGGAGACAGACACGGGGCATGAGCGGGTGGTGGGGGGTTACAGGAGACAGACACGGGGCATGAGCAGGGGCGGCAACAGGAGACAGACACGAGGCATGAGTGGGGGGGTGGGGGCTACAGGAGAGAGACACGGGGCATGAGCAGCGGGTGGGGGGGGAACAGAAGAGACAGACATGGGGCATGAGCGGGGGGGCAACAGGAGAGAGACACGGGGCAGGAGCAGGGGGTGGGGGGCAACATGAGACAGACACGGGGCAGGAGCGGGGGTGAGGGCAACAGGAGACAGACACAGGGCAGGAGCGGGGGGTGAGGGCAACAGGAGACAGACACGGGGCAGGAGCGGGGGGTGGGGAGAACAGGAGACAGACACGGGGCATGAGCGGGTGGTGGGGGGCAACAGGAGAGAGACACGGGGCGTGAGCGGGGGGTGGGGGGCAACAGGAGACCGACACGGGGGAGGAGCGGGGGGTGAGGGCAACAGGAGACAGACACGGGGCAGGAGCGGGGGTGGGGAGAACAGGAGACAGACACGGGGTATGAGCGGGTGGTGGGGGGCAACAGGAGAGAGACACGGGGCAGGAGCGGTGGGTGGGGGGCAACAGGAGACAGACACGGGGCAGGAGCGGGGGGTGAGGGCAACAGGAGACAGACACGGGGCATGAGCGGGGGGTGGGGGGCAACAGGAGAGAGACACGGGGCATGAGCGAGGGGTGGGGGGAACAACAGAGAGACACGGGGCAGCAGCGGGGGGTGGAGGGCAACAGGAGACAGACACGGGGCATGAGCGGGCGGTGGGGGGTACAGGAGACAGACACGGGGCATGAGCGGGGGTGTGGGGAACAGGACACAGACACGGGGCATGAGCGGGGGGTGGGGGTAACAACAGAGAGACACGGGGCAGGAGCGGGGGGTGGGGGGCAACAGGAGACAGACACGGGGCAGGAGCCGGGGGTGGGGTAACAACAGAGACACGGGGCAGGAGCGGGGGGTGGAGGGCAACAGGAGACAGACACAGGGCATGAGCGCGGGGTGGGGGCAACAGGAGACAGACACGGGGCATGAGCAGGTGGTGGGGGGCAACAGGAGAGAGACACGGGGCATGAGCAGGGGGTGGGGGGAACAACAGAGAGACACGGGGCAGGAGCGGGGGGTGGGGGGCAACAGGAGACAGACACACGGGGCATGAGCGGGTGGTGGGCGGGAGGGGGAAAGAGACACGGGGCAAGAGCGGGGGGTGGGCGGGAGGGGGAAAGAGACACGGGGCAAGAGCGGGGGGTGGGCGGGAGGGGGAAAGACACCCGGGGTAAGAGCGGGGGTGGGCGGGAGGGGGAAAGACACATGGGGCAAGAGCGGGGGTGGGTGTGAGGGGGAAAGACACACGGGGCAAGAGCAGGGGTGGGCGGGAGGGGGAAAGACACACGGGGCAAGAGCGGGAAAGACACACGGGGCAAGAGCGGGGGTGGGCGTGTGGGGGAAAGACACACGGGGCAAGAGCGGGGGTGGGCGGAGGGGGAAAGACACACGGGGCAAGAGCGGGGGTGGGGGAGAGGGAGACAGACACATGAGGCAAGAGCAGGGTGGGGGGAGGGAGACAGACACACGAGGCATGAGCGGGGGGTGGGCGTATGGGGGAGAGACACACGGGGCATGAGCGGGGGGTGGGCGGGAGGGGTAGAGACACACGTGGCATGAGCGGGGGATGGGCGGGAGGGGGAGAGACACACGGGGCATGAGCGGGGGGTGGGTAGGAGGGGGAGAGACACACGGGGCATGAGCGGGGGGTGGGCGGCAGGTGGTGAGAGACATACGGACATGAGAGGGCGGCGGTGGGGAGAGACAACACGGACATGAGCGGGCAGCGGGTGGGGAGAGACAACACGGACATGAGCGGGCGGCGGGTGGGGAGAGACAACACGGACATGAGCCGGTGGGGAGGGACACACGGGGCAAGAGCGGGGGGGTGGGCGGTTGGCAGAGACAAGCGGGGCACGAGCGGGGCATGAGCGGGGGGGTGGGCGTAAGGGAGAAAGACACACAGGGCAAGAGGTGGGAGGAACAGGAGACAAACACGGGCATGAGCGGGGGTGGGGGACTTACTGTGCAGGCGGGATACAAAGTCTCTCATGCGAGGAACAAAGATGGCGGGCGTCTCTGAAGCCAGACGCACTGCACGCTTCCACGCATCCAATGAGAGAGCACGTCAGATATCCGCGGACATCACGCAAGCTGCTGGCCCAATCACCGTCCTGTCCGCGGAGCGAACAGGGAAGTGTGTCTGCGAAGCGGACACAGATATCACTAATTTTTTTCACTTACATTTTTGTCATTTTTTTAAAAACTACTCGACGGATTTACACCAAATAAAGCAAAGCACGCTTTCGGGACCAAACCGCCGCTCCTGCCGCTAATTTGGTGTAAATCCGTCCAGCGGTTTGGGCTGTAGGCATGAGCAAAGTTTTTTCCCATTATGTCTATGGGAAAAAGAAAAGTTTTGGGACCCCCCCTATAACTTTGCTCCCCCTGTACGAATCCTCACCAAACTTTGCAAAAAAATTCAGAGTGACCCAACTACTTTTTTTGCAAAGTTTGGTGAGGATCCGTCCAGGGAGAGCGAAGTTATAAGCCACCCAAAAAGTGCTCTTCCTATGGAAACAACAACTTAACCATACTTAGCCACTACCTTGGCCATGTATGTATGGTAGTGGTAGCCACTACAGTGGCTACCACTACCGTGGCCATGTAATATATATATATATATATATATATATATATATATATATATATATATATATATATATATATATATATATATATATATATATATGCATAATTATCTTCACGCCAATTCAGGAGATTGCATAATTCTTGGAATGACATCAACTGTTAACACATCAAATTATAGTATTAAACTTTGAAAAGACGATATTAATCGTTGATCGTAATCATTATATCTTATATGTTTTAAAACACTTGATCCCAACATGCTTCAGTCCTTGATACGCTGATCGATGTACATTAGGGATTTAATCACAAATTCTTCTACTTTCTGATATGGAGAGAACTCTTCATTTCTGCATCCTCTAAAATGTCCTTCTTACCATCAAGGTATACTTCAAAATCTTTCTGAATGACTAACCACGTCTCTATATTCTACAAAGCACAAAAATAATAAATACTCACACTCTCTCATGTGATGTGATTGATAAATCATAACAAAACTACTTTAATGAACACATCTTTATATATATCTCTAATAGCTTAAAATACCTGCCTTGTTGTATTTTGGTATTATTATTCAATATTTCTTAGCCACATTCCAATTGTGCATATTTCCAAAAGTGTCACTTTATAAACACTCTTTAAACTGTAAAGGAGTAATAGAGTAGGCTCTGTCACGACCTCATGTTAAGCTTAATATGAGTCAAATTACTCATACCTGATTGTCATAATGTATAATAAATAGTATGCGTCTTAATATTTAATGTATTCTGTTGATCATTGCAGTTTGGATTTCTACCCTGCATTTTTATTATGCTTAAGGTCCTTACAATCCCAGTATGTCTGTATAAAAAACAGATAATATGGAATCAGAATTCTGAATATCTCGGTCTGTTCAAACTCCCTCATTCAGCTTGTGCAGCTTGCCTATAGTTGTAAATACCTTCCATTAAGTATCAGGCATCTTCCTTCTTCCATCCCAGGGCATAGCCATTCCTCTGGTCACTGTACAGCTATATGCAAGTCAATTTGCACAACCTAACTTCCTGGTATAAGAAGTATCCTAGATTTATCACGTGATACCCATATCTAATTCTCGCTACGCTTACATGCTCTAGTATTTCTTCTATGTCGTGAATGGCACAATGTGATGACACAACACTGCTGTCTTAGTCCATTAGAAGTATAACGTGACTAATCATCATTAAGCACCATAACTCTGTATTTCTTATGTGGACATTGCGTAATGATGCAATGACACTCTCCAGCAACTAGCTGTTCTACACATGTTATTATATTAGCTATGGAACAAACTCATATCCCATATATCCACAAACAATTGTGCCATGTTCAAATATAATATATCCAACTCGGTTTTCAATTATTAACAAGAACACTCCTTAAAATTCACATGATATGTGTTCATTTCTATTCAGCTAAAAATAATTAATAAATCATGGAGTGGTTCTTAATAGTATACCGCATTCCAGGGCTCTATTCCAATTAACCAAGAACTCCAGAGAGATAATAAAACCGTACAATCACTAGAGGGTGGTATAAAGAGGCCAATTATTTTACATTATGCCATTCAACATTTCGTTTAATTCAGCCTGATGTCTTTTTGTCATAAACATTTTTTTTCTCCAGCTTTAACAGTTTCTGATGGATCACTGCTTGATCTTTTCAGTTAATTTTCTTTAGGTTGCCCCTTACCAGGTTAAGATAAGTTTGACCCTTACCTTGATAATGTTTAACCAGATGTGGATTTTATATATAGTTATTGATGTAACTCTGATATTCTATAATGTGAGTTTTGCATTTTTGAATGGTCTTTCCAATATATCGCAACCCAAACGGACAAGGGATCATGCAAATTACATTCATAGTGTTACAGTTAGTAAACTGCTTGAGTGACCACATATAGATTAATCCTAGATTCAGTTTTGGTATTGTAGGTAAAATCACACACTATAAATGATCCACAATGATAGTGTTCAACTATAAGGTCCACACCACATATTTCTGTTACTGTCGGTGTTTTACCATCTATATGCCAAATATCATTACCTATAATGATATCCTGAATGCCAGCACTTTTATAAAGGCATATATAGGCTCTTGCAAAGTGTTTTTAAAGCAGTTTCTCCAATTCTTTTTACAATAGCTTTCATCTTATCCAAAAGATTAGTAAAGGTATTCGCAAATATTAATATAACCTTATTTTCTTTCTTTTTATACTGTTCTAATAAAGCTTCTCTACTGTTATTGTAAGCACATTCTAAGAATTTCTTTACAAGTGAACTCAGGTAACCTCTTTTTTAAGTTTATCAGATACATTTTGTGCTTCTAGCATGTATGCATTTTTCATATTGCTGTTTCTCTTAAGATGCCGAAATTGGCTGAATGGTAAGTTAGTTTTGATATGTTTAGCATGATGGCTGTTATAACATAGCAAGGCATTCTTATCACTTTTCTCATTGTATGGTTTAACTTGCAGTACAACATTTCGGTGATATATAGTAGTATCCAAGAAGTTCACTTCTGCATTACTCAATGTATGGGTGAATTTCAAAAATCTATTTTGGATCATATCTTAGAAGTACTTAGAGAGGACACGTATGTTCAAGGGCATCTTGGCGCTAAGCAGCATTACAGTTAACCGGACAAATCCTAACCAAGAAGGAATCAGGCAAGGAGAAAGGTCTTCAGAGACCGACAGAAAGATAAATGTTCAACAGTTGCCCGAAGATGTAATTGTAGTAAATTCCAAAACTTAGCTGCACCGATAGAAAAGGCGTGTCCGTCCACCCAGCTGAGCCATACACATAGAAGTAGAATGGTGCAAGACTCCTGGAAGCGGAGAGGGCGGTTAGGGACATATGAGCGGAAATTACACTGAAGGTCATCAGCCCCTTTGCATGAAAGGTCCGGTGCACAATGCGCATTAATTGCACTGGACCGTTTTCATGACAGGACGCCAGTGTAATTGCTGTAAGACAGGAGAAATATGCATATGGTAGGGGGTTCAAGATACCAATCTCGCTGCAGCATTTTGCAACACTTGAAGGTGGTGCATTAAATAGAGTGGCCTGGCCAAATACAGTAATCTAGCACCCTGAGTACCAGGGCAGCAACCACTGGCACATGAAACTGCAGAGACAAAAAGCCCAGTACCCTACGCAGGACGCTAAGCTTATAGTATCTGGATTGGCATACAGATGCCACCTGGACCTCAAGTGACAGAGAAAAGGAAAGCTTAGCTCCCAAATCCTTCACCACAGACACTGGTTGTCTTTCATCCAACAACCTACGTCCTCCAGGCAACTCCGTAGCTGAGATTCAGCTGAGATAGATCTAGCCGCAGAATAATCTGGGTATCATCAGCATACTAGTAGCAAAGGAGGCTGTGACAGTGGATGAACTCAAACAGAGGCTGGATGTACACATTGAACAAGCTGTGGGACAAGGCCAACCCCTGGGGAACCCCACAAGATAGAGGAACCGACACAGAATGAAAAGAGGGAGAGATTGTGCATGGCCAGCCAGAAAAGCTTGAAACCAAGGTAGTACCTGTCCGGTTAACCCAGCGCCAGCGAGACGGGCAAGCAGGATGGAATGGTCGACAGTATCAAAAGCAGCTGACAGGTCTAATAGTATAAGTGCTCCCACTCCACCCTAATCATAGAGATGTGCAAGGTCATCCACAACACAGACCAAGATGCTCTTTGTGCTCTGGCCAAGGCGGAAACCAGACTGAAAAGGATCAAATAAACTGGATGATTTTAAGAAACAATTTAAGGAGAGGAGAGACTAGAGATTCCAATAAATTCATAAAGAAAGGTAATAAAGAGATTTGCTGAAAATTAGCAGGACCGAAAGAGTGAGGTGAAGGTTTTTTCAGGAGTGGGATCATCAGTGCATGTTTCAGATGTGATGGAACAGACGCTGACTGGCAGAAATAATTGATCGCCTGAGCTACCCATGGGGCAATAGTTGGCATAATGCCCTTACAGACAGCTAATGCGATAGAGTCCAGGGCAGAGGCAAATTTAACCTTGGAGTTGGCCACTGCTATGTCCTCAGGGGAAAAGGATGGAAAAGAGGACTACAGACTCACTGGGACACACTTGGACACACTTGGATATTTATCTAGTTCACACATTCCACTGCCTTTTCAACTGATCTTGACCAAATCACAAAAATATAATCTATAAACTGCATCCAAGAATGAATATGTAATTTGAAAGGATTGAAAGCTACATCTATGACTTTTTCTTGAACATGTTAATATAAAGATTTGCCAAATTGGGAGCCATAGCCGAACCCATAGCCATCCCTTCTATGTGTAGATCGAATTGATCTTGAACTTAAAGAGATTTCTAGTGAGTGCTAATTCAATAAACCACATAATGGATCCATGTGTCACTGGATGACCATCAAACCTTCCCAACAGTACTTTTCTATTACTTCTAACGTGGCTGTTTGAGGTGAGTGGCTGTTTGAGGTATATGGGTATAGAGTGATTTAATATCTAAACATATCAATGCTTGTCTACTAGGGTCAGATATAAAGCCTTCTATTATACTGATAGTATTTTTAGTATCTTGTATATAAGAGTCAATTTGGACTAAAAATGGTCAGAGATAAAATTCTGCAAATTTAGACAAAGGCTCCAAAATAATTGACACTCCCATTAATTAATAGGTCTACCAGGGATGGTTAATGAAACCTTTGTGCATATTTTTGTAATGAGGTACTCTGCCTCTTGTGTACTTTTAAACTGATTGTCCAATGCTCATTCTACTTTGGCCCTAATTTCTTTCATCAGGTCTTCTGTAGGATAATCTTCCAGCTTCTGATAACTCACTATATCTGACAACAATCTATTGCATTCCTGGATGTAATTTACTCTATCCAATATCACAATGCCTACCTCCTCATCCGTATGTTGAATAATGTGAAGAATATGACAGGATTCTCCCCAGAAACCTCATGTGGCCAGGGAAACTCAGGGGCTCTCTGATCCTGACCCTGGAGGTCGTGTACTGCGGGAGGATCACATGGGGGAGGAATCAGACCAGGAATACTGGGAGGAACCCCTGTTTAACTTTCCCTGTAAGCCCTCCCTTTTGATGGCTTTTTGCCAACTGAAAGAAGTAGAAAACCATGATTTCACTAAGTTGAACTACATGTCCCAGAATCCCATAGGGATTGAGACAAAGAAGAGGGCTGAAGAGGCATGTAGAAGTACTGGACAGGAAAATATGCCTAACAGCCTTTGCATGAGCAGGCAATTAACATCAAGGGCCTGCACCTGAAATTAATTGCCCCACCTGAGAGGCATAAAAGGCTGCAGCAGGTAGGAGCAGGTAGAAGGAGCTGGAACAGGAGATGGAAAACTGCAGTAGTAGTAGAAGGAGAAGAGCATTAGGATGGCCGTTCATGAAGAAGTGTAATTACTTGAGAGATGCCGGGATGAGAGGAGAGCAGATTTCACCTGCAGGTTCTGACTTGGTCCCGTGTTCACAAACCCTATCTGGCTGTGGCTGCATTGAAAGAGATGTGCTGAGATTGAAGGTCTTCCCAGGTGTGCCTAGTGGCAGTAATTGCAGAGCCGATATCATGCTGCAACCGAGGCCCGTTTGCAGAAGCAAGCCGAGGGACAGAGGAATGAGGAGACTCCCTGTGGTCGAGGCCAGACCGGAGACACCCACGTTGCAGAGGGGAGTGGATCCCAAGAGTGTCTAAAGTAGAAATAGAAGGAGAAGTCAGGAAGTGGAAGCAACCACAGTGTTCCCAGAGCCGGTGAGTGAAGCTCTGTGTTCAGGTTCACTGAAAAACCCTTGCTGGTAACTTTTACCAGCTCAATTATAACTTGCATAAGAATAGGAGCAAGTAGAAGTTGTTTGTTGCTGTGAAAAGTCCCAATAACAATGGAAATGTATCACACGCACATCTAATGCAAATCAAAGTTCTCGCGTAAAACAAAAAGCTGTCCATCTTCTTTTGTTGAACTGTATATCTTTACTGGAAAAGTTCATGTCTCCAATTAAGAAGGGGAACGCTTTGATAAATCACTCTGAAGGTTTAAACTGACTTTCACAACCTGTTACAAGGAATATTACACCAAAGAGGTTGCATTTGGATAATTGTGATGACCAGAGTCAAAGTGTCAATCCTTGCTAATGAAAGGGAATGCAAGTCCTTACAGTTCTTTAGAGTTGAAAATCTTCATCAAACAGTGGTTGCGTTTACCAAAATCTGTTTCACTTGTGATGCTTGAACCTTATTACATCCAGAAAAAATATTCTTTAAACATAGAAGTTGATGAATTAAAGAAAGAGCCAGCATTGCCCAAGCCATTAGGCAAATCCTTTCTATAGGGAAACGAGCCCTATTGAAATCTAACCACTTGTACTCTGAAGTTGTTAAAGTTATTAAAGGTCCAGTGTCCTCTGATACAAGTGTGACGAGGTTATCCAAAGCTGGAAGAGTAGCAATACAGCTTCAGGGTAACTACTGGAACCAAGAAGTTGTAAATAAAGCTGGGGAAGTGGGTTGGGCGCTTGTAAGAAGACGAAGGCCCTCATCATGAGTTGGGCGGAAGCCCTTAAATCTGGGGCTGCCAATACCGCTCCTCAAGATCACGAGTCAGCACAAATACTGCCAGACCCAAAAAGGCACCAGCACTATTACAGCCCGTGCTATTACCGACGGCGCAATTACAGCTGGCGCTAATAGCGCAGACAACACAAAGCGCAAATACAGCCATATCACAAGTGCAGAAATCTGCACTAATACAGCTGAGAATTACCTCCAGCCTCCAGCTAGAGGTAAATGAACCCAGGTGCCAGTAATCAAGCCACAGGTGAACATAATGCACACCAGAGGGCTACATAAGACCCTCCCATGCCCCAACCACTCTTTGCAACACCATGCTGGCATTATTTGATACAAGCTGGGATAGGCAGCTGCTCAGGCTGCGCCTGGCCCTTCTGATGCAGGACAACCAGGCCAGGGCACAGGGAGTACAGGGGGGGTGGATGAGGAGGAGGAGGAGGAGGAGAGCCTACCACTCCATGAACGTGCAGGTGTCTTGTGGCCCTGACCTCACCATAACCCACTGCTGTGACCGCTACCCAGGATCCACCCACGACTCCATGGCCCTACACAACAGCACTCTGCCGGGATACATGGAGAGGCACAGAGGACAACGGACTTGGATAGTGGGTGAATATAAACCATGGCACATATGCACATTGAAGCACAATAAAAAAAATGGGGGAGTTTTAACCACTGGAAGCATTGCATGTCATGAGGAGGCACTGGCAGCACCCGTGCAGCCCCTGATGAATCAATGGTGGGCATCCATGGGTGCATGCTTACGTTTGACACACCTGGACACACAAAGTGATGAACACACACTGCTTCCATCATAATGACACATCAGACCACATGTACCACAATGCATCTAGAATGTGCCACTGCGCAGATCCACACAGCAGCACCCGGGAGGTTTCTGGAGGATAGCTCAGGGGCAACGTACTCGCCTTGCAACCAAGAAGACACGGAGGAACACAAGTTCTCTCCCCGGGTCCGTGCTTAGAAACCTCTGGGTATTAAGCATGTTATAAATAACATATATCATATCATATCACTTAACAGCATGTCCACCCGTGCCACAGCTGTCTACCCATGGGCAGTCAACCCAGACACACCAGAGAACACCCGCCACAAAGTCACTGTATGCATGTACAGGACAAGTAATCAATTGCATAATATACAAATGCTGCACACCCATCACCCATACACATTGCATGGGTCGGATGTGCATAAGAATGTCCGCAGCTAACAATTGCTGGATACATTGAGACTGCAGACCCATACATGAGACAAATGACTGAAGTCCGTATTACACCCCATGTAGGTGACTCCGGATATCCGTAGCTGGCATGACTGATGACCCCTTTGCACGACCTACCTACACCACATGAGACCGCCTACAACCTGTGTTTGTATAGAGTGCACATTTGGAATTCAGGTGCCTGGACTGCACAGGAGGGTCCCTGATTTATGCCCTTGGAAAAGTAGGGAAAATAGTCTTGGTGTGTGCTATGCTCCATAATATTTGTCTAAGAAGGAATGTGCCTCTACGTCCCGATGCTGACAGGCCACTACCAGAGGAAGTTGGAGATGACGACCATGTGGAAGGAGCCAGGGTAGACACACTGACAAGAATGAAGTGAGGGAAGGGAGATTGGCCTGACAGGTGCTAATAGACAATGGTCCTCATTACGAGTCGGGCAGTAGCCGTGCCGGAAAAACCAGCAGGCCGTCACTGGACCTGTAATACCATTCCGCCTCCGTGATTGCCTGAATCACCGGGGCATTACAACCCTGGTGACCCGGTAATTCCGGAGGCGGAATTCTGTAAATCCCCATTCCCATGGAGTCCCATAGGACTCCATGGGGATGGGGAACATGGAAAAACCGGTTCCGCCTATGACAGAGCCGGTGTTTCCATATCTGCCTGCAGGGAGATGGTGTTAATCCCTCCAGGTCGGACCTGGTGGGAATGACACCTCCAGCCTGCAGGACTCGAAATTAGCTGGTCCGGAAACAACAGTGGTGGCAGATTTACTGCCACCGTTGTTTCCGGACCGGCTGACTCATAATGAGGCTCAATTACTTTTAGTTTGTTGGCCTGACGCAGTACACAACCTGCACAGTGTGAATAAAGAGCACAAGGACACAATCATGAATGCCCTTGCATGTCATTTGTTCAACCTTTTTGAATGTAATTGTTTCAAACTACATCCCCCCAAGCCCACCCATCACCATCACCCCAGCACAATATCCTGTGTACCCCCACCCACCACTAACACACAAGCACAATATTCCCCCTACTCCCACCCATCACCGTGTCTATATCAGGGCCACACAGGCCAACAATAGTCATGCCATTCATGCCCTCTTCTCCTGATCCGCAGCATCCAGGGAGCATGAGCACAGCTGGTGCAGGGACCGCCCCCTAATGGTGCTTTGTTCTGATGCCTCCATGGGGGTGATGGAGGTGGATGGTATAGAAGCTGCCACCTGCACATGCTGGTGGCATTGCCCTCCCTCAACTGTTAGGCCCACTCACAGCTCGCGCACCCTCTTACCAATCACTGTCAGTGAGGCTGTGCATGCTTCCACTGCTCTCCTGGTCCGTGTATTGTCACAAGTCATTCTCCATGGATGGCCTCAGTGATCACCTGCATGCGTTGGCAATGTTGGCAGTGCGTAGTGCACAGTGCCAATATTCTCCATCTGCCACTACTGTTCCTCCATTTCACTTAGGCGCTCGATGACTGTGCCCAGGTTATCCGTCGGCTGGGGTGGTGGGGTGGGACGTCACCTGCCGTGGCTGGCAACTGGGGAGCTATAGGAGCGGGTGTCAGTATCTGATTGTGGGGTCTTTGCGTGCCGCCAATGTGCTTGGCCCAGAGGCCTTGGAGTGCGTTCAATTGCCCGAACTAGGCCCGCAGGCATGTTGGGTGGTGGAAGGCAGAGACTGTGACTAGTTGTAGGGGCCGCTGCCACATGCTGGCCATCAGTGCTGCTGCTGCTTGCCCCTTGTCCCTACTGTTTGGTGGGTGTCAGGCTATTTCCTTCCTGGCAGCCTGGACTGCCATGCTGTTGTCCTCACTGTGAACAGGTGGTGTGGGCGAGACCCTGCTGCAACAAGATGTGGTGGGGGCATTGTGCACCTAGGGGTAGATTTGCAACCCCTTTGCAAGGGATGGTGCTGGTGGTGGCACGGGTGGTTGGACCTGTAGATGGCCCCACTGCATCCTTGTCCCCTGACATCTCTGGTGTAGCTTGTGTGCCTGTAGGGGACATAGTGGATGGCGTTAGGAGAAATTCCCTCAGGTGTTTTGGCATGCAACACATTAATCAAATGGTGAGGGGTGTATCATGGGCTGCTGCACTGATGCACAGGCCTGACCTGCTTGCATTTGGTAGTCGATTGGCTACTGTGGGGAAACATGCTGGAGGGGGGACTTGGGGAATGCAATTGGCTCTGGTGGCATGGCAGGGCTACATTGGTGACGTAGCCGTTGCTTTGCTTGGATGCATTAGGTTCACATTTACAACTTGACTGTTATGCATGCTGTTTAAGGGGCGGTCTGGTACTTGTTACTGCCAGGTCCCGATCGGGCACTGCTATGCTTGGTGCTTGGATGTGTCCCTTGGCTGCCCACCCCACTGCTCTCCCTCACAATGGTGGCCTTGGTGCAATTGCACATGGGTGCTGCCATAGGTGCTTGTGGTGGCTCCCATGCACTGCTCCCAGCCGCAGTGCCCAGCTCTTGGATAGTTCCACTGGGGTATGCTGTGCTGTGCTGAGCTGTTGTATTTACATGCAAAGGGGGGTTGACTCACCTTCAGCCTACTGGGTGCCAGCCCCCGCCTCAGATTCTTCAACTCCCTCTATCCCCTCCATGTCGATCACGTTGCTCCAGTTTTCCTCCCAGAGTGACAGGTTCAGTACAGGTGGTGGGTCTCCCCCTGTGGCCATGCTGTCCTATCGATGGTGGGACAGGATTCCCCAGACCCACCTGTCATTCAAACGCTTATGGAAGACTTCCCCATCCTGGGGGATGCAGCCGTTTGATGACACCTTCTGGCTCACCACCTGCCAAATCTGGGTGCGATGCTGGGAGGATGTCTTCTTCTTCCTAGCTCCATATAGCTTGGCATGGTGGGCCACAACCTCATTCACCAGTACTATGAGTTCTGCATCTGTGAATGTTGGTTTTCTCAGACGATCTTGGGTTACCTTGCCCCTTTCCCTCTCCTGAAACATGTGTGACGGTCTGGAAGTGTGGATGGCTGCCAGGGGCTCTGATTTAGAATGTTTTGTGATTTCCAAAATGCCCACCGCAGTGTTTCCTGTTCAGGCGGTGACTTATTTCCCACTGGCGCTAATAGTGCGTGCTTACAGTGCGCGCTAATTGCGCTGGTGTATTAGTGCTGGGTTTTCGGGCAGTAGCCCGCTTTCCGGTGCAGTTTCCATCAGGCGCAATTAGCGTTACTGCCGGGGCCATGTGCGTGTGCCTGCATACTTTTGATGCAATGCTATTAGTGCCACGGCTCCTGGTGGTAACGCTATTTCCGCTTGGCTAAAATAGCCCTAGAAAGCGCCCAACTCGTGATGTGGCCCTAAGTCAACAAACTGTAATGCTGAGACTGTTGAAGTTGATGGAGAAGCAGTCTGGAAGCAAAGGCAGCTTATATTAGGGGCAGTAAGACAGACAGAAGAGGCATAGAGGCTACCCTTTTCTGATAACATAGGAAAGAAGAGTGCCTTGCCTGCCTGTGGATATCGAAGAGCCTTGTCATTAAATTGCCTGACATTCAGAAAGTACCAAGCCGAGGCAGAAATATCAGCCCTGCGGTTGTCTATAATACTGTCAGTGAATGTTGTATTAAAAGTGGTTGAAACAGTGGCGCAGTGTGGAGCAAAGGAGCCTGCCTTCACAGTTATAGTAGTCGAAGAGAGTTGTCCAGAGGAAAACAACACCCTGAGAAAAAACATCCCAACAAATTACACCAAAGACACTACAGAGGTTCTAAACACATGGGCAGTTGTTGATGCAGAAGTGGTACTTTTATCGTTGAACTGTGGCAATACAAACCTGGAAAGAGGATATTCAGGATTAGCATTGGTGCTGTTTTCTTCGCTTGAATTTGGAAGGGAACATTTCAGGAGAAAGCTTAAGAACTGTTATCAGTGGATATTTGTTCGGGTGAGCTTTTTTTTCGGGTGAGTGCGTAGTGCGCAGTGCCAATATTCTCCATCTGCCACTACTGTTCCTCCATTTCACTTAGGCGCTCGATGACTGTGCCCAGGTTAGCCGTCGGCTGGGGTGGTGGGGTGGGACGTCACCTGCCGTGGCTGGCAACTGGGGAGCTATAGGAGCGGGTGTCAGTATCTGATTGTGGGGTCTTTGCGTGCCGCCAATGTGCTTGGCCCAGAGGCCTTGGAGTGCGTTCAATTGCCCGAACTAGGCCCGCAGGCATGTTGGGTGGTGGAAGGCAGAGACTGTGACTAGTTGTAGGGGCTGCTGCCACATGCTGGCCATCAGTGCTGCTGCTGCTTGCCCCTTGTCCCTACTGTGTGGTGCCTGTCAGGCTGTTTCCTTCCTGGCAGCCTGGACTGCCACGCTGTTGTCCTCACTGTGAACAGGTGGTGTGGGCGAGACCCTGCTGCAACAAGATGTGGTGGGGGGCATTGTGCACCTAGGGGTAGATTTGCAACCCCTTTGCAAGGGATGGTGCTGGTGGTGGCACGGGAGGTTGGACCTGTAGATGGTCCCACTGCATCCTTGTCCCCTGACATCTCTGGTGTAGCTTGTGTGCCTGTAGGGGACATAGTGGATGGCGTTAGGAGAAATTCCCTCAGGTGTTTTGGCATGCAACACATTAATCAAATGGTGAGGGGTGTATCATGGGCTGCTGCACTGATGCACAGGCCTGACCTGCTTGCATTTGGTAGTCAATTGGCTACTGTGGGGAGACATGCTGGAAGAGGGACTTGGGGAATGCAATTGGCTCTGGTGGCATGGCAGGGCTACATTGGTGACGTAGCCGTTGCTTTGCTTGGATGCATTAGGTTCACATTTACAACTTGACTGTTATGCATGCTGTTTGAGGGGCGGTCTGGTACTTGTTACTGCCAGGTCCCGATGGGGCACTGCTATGCTTGGTGCTTGGATGTGTCCCTTGGCTGCCCACCCCACTGCTCTCCCTCACAATGGTGGCCTTGGTGCAATTGCACATGGGTGCTGCCATAGGTGCTTGTGGTGGCTCCCATGCACTGCTCCCAGCCGCAGTGCCCAGCTCTTGGATAGTTCCACTGGGGTATGCTGTGCTGTGCTGAGCTGTTGTATTTACATTCAAAGGGGGGTTGACTCACCTTCAGCCTACTGGGTGCCAGCCCCCGCCTCAGATTCTTCAACTCCCTCTATCTCCTCCATGTCGATCACGTTGCTCCATTTTTCCTCCCAGAGTGTCAGGCTCAGTACAGGTGGTGGGTCTCCCCCTGTGGCCATGCTGTCCTATCGATGGTGGGACAGGTTTCCCCAGACCCACCTGTCATTCGAACGCTTATGGAAGACTTCCCCATCCTGGGGGATGCAGCTGTTTGATGACACCTTCTGGCTCACCACCTGCCAAATTTGGGTGCGATGCTGGGAGGATGTCTTCTTCTTCCTAGCTCCATATAGCTTGGCATGGTGGGCCACAACCTCATTCACCAGTACTATGAGTTCTGCATCTGTGAATGTTGGTTTTCTCAGACGATCTTGGGTTACCTTGCCCCTTTCCCTCTCCTGAAACATGTGTGACGGTCTGGAAGTGTGGATGGCTGCCAGGGGCTCTGATTTAGAATGTTTTGTGATTTCCAAAATGGCCACGCAGTGTTTCCTGTTCAGGCGGTGACTTATTTCCCACTGGCGCTAATAGTGCGTGCTTACAGTGCGCGCTAATTGCGCTGGTGTATTAGTGCTGGGTTTTCGGGCAGTAGCCCGCTTTCCGGTGGAGTTTCCATCAGGCGCAATTAGCGTTACTGCCGGGGCCATGTGCGTGTGCCTGCATACTTTTGATGCAGTGCTATTAGTGCCACGGCTCCTGGTGGTAACGCTATTTCCGCTTGGCTAAAATAGCCCCAGAAAGCGCCCAACTCGTGATGCGGCCCTAAGTCAACAAACTGTAATGCTGAGACTGTTGAAGTTGATGGAGAAGCAGTCTGGAAGCAAAGGCAGCTTATATTAGGGGCAGTAAGACAGACAGAAGAGGCATAGAGGCTACCCTTTTCTGATAACATAGGAAAGAAGAGTGCCTTGCCTGCCTGTGGATATCGAAGAGCCTTGTCATTAAATTGCCTAACATTCAGAAAGTACCCAGCCGAGGCAGAAATATCAGCCCTGCGGTTGTCTATAATACTGTCAGTGAATGTTGTATTAAAAGTGGTTGAAACAGTGGCGCAGTGTGGAGCAAAGGAGCCTGCCTTCACAGTTATAGTAGTCGAAGAGAGTTGTCCAGAGGAAAACAACACCCTGAGAAAAAACATCCCGACAAATTATACCAAAGACACTACAGAGGTTCTAAACACATGGGCAGTTGTTGATGCAGAAGTGGTACTTTTATCGTTGAACTGTGGCAATACAAACCTGGAAAGAGGATATTCAGGATTAGCATTGGTGCTGTTTTCTTCGCTTGAATTTGGAAGGGAACATTTCAGGAGAAAGCTTAGGAACTGTTACCAGTGGATATTTGTTCGGGTGAGCTTTTGTGTCTTTAGAACTATTGAGAACTGATTCAAGACTTTACTTTTCAACCCGCAAAGGGACCCAGGGAGCTAATTACGGTACAGCAATTTGCGGTACCGTAATTAGCACCTTCCCCATTCCCATTATGCCCTATGGGGCAAAAATGGGAATGGGGAAGGGCAATGGTGGAGGGGGAATTACCGCCCCGCCAACCTTGGAATGGGGCGGTAATTCCCCTTTCCGCCAGGGCGGTGCCGGTATTTTACCGGCATGAACCATGGCGCTAATAGCGCCATGGTTCTCCGCCATCCGTGTAATGAGGCCCATTGACTTTGGACAATCCTGGGAAAGGGATCTACCTAGTATAGGCAAAGGTCATCCAAGTCACTGGTTGTTTGGTAATCACTTATTTATGTTGTTTATGATTTACTTGGAAGGTTTTGTTGTTTAGTGTGAGGGCAAGTTTTGTGTATGCTAGGAGAAATCCCCTTACAATCCCCTTAGGCTAGGCAGGGAACTCCCTGTTCAAGTAGGTTTAGTAAGGGTTTATTTGCACTTTTTGTTATTAATAAAAAAAATAACACTGATAATACTACAAGCAGTTTCCCACCTCGCATTACTGAACCCTCAGAATTATGATTTGTTGATTCTGTTCTAAATCCATAAGCATTAAAATGTCTTGTTTAGTTAAATTATAATGGTTATATCTGTTTTTCTTTTCTAAACATTTGATTTCCTCCAAGACCTTTTTGTCAAAAACAAAAGATTCAGGTGAGAACGAGTACATTGGGGGGCAAAACATAGATGGATTCTTAAATCCTGTGCAATTGTTATCATATCTTGTATTATCTATGAAGAATTGCTTAAGAGGGATTTTGCATAATAATTGATGAAACTCCATACAAAATAGAAAAGCATTGTGATGTTTAGACAACACAAATCCTAAACCCTTACTGAGTATTTTCTCTTCTTCTATAGACAGCTGGTGCAATGATAAATTCATTGGCATTGTGTCCTGCAACTGGTTTGTATTTGGTTCTGTTTCCATTCTTTCATTGTATTGCTTCTGTTCAAAAAAGGATGATGCGGATGCCGTGTTTGGTAGCTACCTCTTGATCCCCGACCTCTCTATGGTGAACCATTCGAGGAGCCATTGGTGGCGTTATTTGTATTGGAACTCCCTGGTTCATTTTCTGCCTGTAAGCTGTTCTCGTAAGAACTATATGAAGTTTCTCGAAATCATATTGTCCTAATGTATTCTACTCTACTCATTCAGCAGATTATTAGATCCAGCAACAAAATAATGTTTAATGTAGGGGAAACTCTGTTCATGTATTCAGATCTTTTTTGAGTAATTTGATTCATTCTCTTGTCTTTATACTTTTGAATTTGGTTAAATCTTTGAGGTGTTAATCTAATTTCAATTTAAACTCATCCAGAGGCAATGTTTTTTAAAATGTCCTCTTCAATTTTCAACAGATCTATTTCCAGGGTCGGATTGGCTCATCTGCCACTCGACCCATGGCCAAAATCCTGTGTAGTCCCTTGGGGGCCAGTTTCTGCCCAAGCCTGGGGCGGTTTGAAAAATATAAATACATTTGGAACAATTTATTTTTTATTTTTGTTGAAACAAACAAAAAGCACCTGCAACGGCATAATTCATCAAAGCAAGATAACACATATTACCTTGCTTTGATGATTGATATACATGCATAATGTGTGCTTCATGAATGATGATGCATGCATCATTCACATGCTGCTATACCATACGACCAACTTTGCACCAGACCTGCAGATGAACTTAACTGATCTGCTGTTTAATCTCAGTTACCAGTTTAATGGTATCCACTACAGAATAATTGCTCATTTTACTATAGCCAATATGATAGCTCAGTGGGTTGAGAGCTCGCTGCAGTGATGTGTGTATGATCTGCAGGTTGCAGCTTTGATTCCCATCAATTCCATCTCAGCTTTTCATCCTTCTGAGGTTGATAAATGAGTGCCAACATAGGTTGGGTGATATTGTGTGCATATTTGTTCTATAAAAAAGAGCTTAAGCGTAAGTGCTATACAATAACATATTATCATTTGGCCTTGGATGTTTGCTTGCGCTCACAGTAATTTGACAATATGTATCTATACAAACAGATATTAATGATACATATGGTGATCCATTCTTGTCTGAAATGTATATCACATTAGTGAAACCATAACCATATTTTTCCTAGTGTACTTAGAAACAATGCTATTTGATGCCACTTCCTGTTTTGTCAAGGGGTGAAAGGTCGTGTTTCATTGCTTCCCAGGATGTCACTTCGGGTGGGATCAAATGACATTACTTCCGGTGATCTCATCAGAGATCAAGGGTTGTGAGGCGAGGGGTGGGTTACTTTTATGAGGCGAGCGGTGGGACACTTTTTCTTGGGTGTCCGGGCCTATTTCTTGTCCCAGTCCAACCCTGTCTATTTCTATTTGTTTTGAAACTTCTTTAGCTGTATCAATGATAAATACCAGCCAATCTCTGCCACAAATATTAACAATATAGCTCCATTTAATTTTTAAATGTTCATTGTTTAAAACGAGTCTACAGAAAGGAATATGGTTTCTAGTCCCAAAGCTAATGCTTGATTCACAAAATTTAGCATTTTAAAGTCACCGTGTTTACCACGTTCCAATTGGCACCTAAAAAAAGAACAACATTGTAACTTTTTCTTTGTCATCAGAATCCTGCCCATAGTTCCTCAATTTTTTTATATTTCAGTATGTTTCTTTGTACAAAGTTGATTCCCTGTCATGTAAAGGAAAGTATATTCCCTGCAAGGCCCTATTCTGTTTTTCCTCTACTATTCATTAATTAATCTTTTATAACATGCTTCAAACCGGAGACCCGTCTCTAAGCACAGGATGCTATCAAATACTATGCTTTCATCTTACGTTCGACTGTTTTCCATTTAATAACGGGTTGCTGGTTACTTTCTGGTACTTGGAAATGTTTATTTCGATCCTTGTCAGTTACTTAGGACATCCATTCGGGTTGCCGATGGGTTGCAAACATTGTACATTTCCCCGCACATTTGTTTTTGGGATGCTGTGCACTTGCTGCAGCTCCCAATTTTGTTTTTAAACTCGTGCTTTTCTCTGTATCCTTTTGTTTGGGACAGATCTATTTACATTTCAATAGCTACATCTGTAGCTGCACCAGCACATTAATTACATTCAGATTCTTCAACATTAAAACTGGTAATAATTTGGGGAGATGCAGTTATTTTCAGAATCCGAAGTTACTTGTTTTCTTCCCTCAATCTAGCCTTTGCACCGATGTTCACGCTTCTGCGGCTTTGTCTTTGGCCCCTTGGCTAATCACTTTAAAACAATTATAAAAATGAAAGGATAAAATCATTAATAATCCTCTTGCTTAAAAATCTTACTCCTAAGTCAATTACTTCAAAGCGACTTATCACAAATGGCTTAACTTTATTCAATTTTCTAATTTCCATCATGAACCTTTTTCTCCAAAATGCAGTTTGCAACTATTTATTCAAAATTCTAACAACACTGTCAACAAAAGTTAAAACATCTTCTAACAGAAGTCTGCTTCATTGACATATGAACTGTTGATAGGGCAACTCGTATTACTAAATAAAAAAACAACTGGCAACTGTACTATAGAATAATCTTATAAATGACTGAACTCACACTTACAGCCTCATTTAGCAATAATGCTATTTATACATTAAATAAAAGCTATAAATATCTTCCATGTGTTACATCCTCTACTGTACTTGACCACCCACATTGTAAAAAAACAGCATTGAACACAACTTGCTGTAAGTATTAAGGTTATTAAATCTATTCCAGAAAACTAGACCAGGAAACAATGTGTACATGCAATTGCAAAATTGGAAACAGCTAACCCATATGCAATGTAAAACCAATTGTTGAAACCATGAACACAAATGATAAGTGACTGTTCAAACTTAAATGGGTCATATCAAGTGCACTAAGGATTTTATTAATTCTTCTTGGTGGAAGAATGAATACATCCAATATAACATCATAAATGTTTCACCTATGCTTTTTCAAAATACATTCACATCTACATCACTTTCCACACAACTGCCACAAGTATCTCTGGAGTATACCCAGCAGTACATGTGAATGCGTGTGTGTTACATCACAACTATGAATGTCCACAAAAAATAACAATGGTTACAGTATTGTAGGTACGACAATTGTCAGTCATGAAATACATTCACCAACGGTCCAAACTTTGACCTCTTAGCTGTAATAGGATGCTGGGTGGCTTTTTCTTCCTCTAACAACCAAGAGGAGTCCTGCAAGTTAAAGACTGCTGCAGGTGCATGAAATGTAGCAGGAGGTAATTACATGCACACAGGATTATCAGTGCACAATCCACATAGGGGTTCACATCTATGAAAAGGTGAAAGAGGTGGTGGCAGAGTGCCTGAATCCTTGCAATGTGCAATTCAACTCTGTTTTATATGTGAAACCTGAGGGTATCCTCACTCCCACGCCCATAGGATCTTCTGCACAGGTGGTCAGGGAAATGCTATTGCTCTTGGATCCCAACCCTGGAGGTGGACAAGTGAGGGAGAATCACCTGGCTGGAGGATCCCTGTGGATTGGAAGTGGAGTACCTTTAGGCAAGACACTGTATTCCCGACTTCCCTTCCAAGTTGAAAACTTTATTCCAGGGGCAGTAATGGGATATTCCTATTAATGTCCCATTGACCAGATCTACTAGGAAGAAGACCAAAAGGGCCAAATATAATAGGGCTGGAGCCTCTGTGGGGACCAGGTGTGCAGTGCCCTTGGGAGAGACATGATATCCCACCTTTCTTACTAATGATTAACACAACTCTTGAATAGCTTCAATGGGGTTCTACAAGTCAACTCCCCTGAGTTCCTCATATATAACTACTAACAGTACTGGGATGAGAAGAGGCAACTGGAAGTAATGAAGACTAGGTTCTTTTACCACTCTGATACAGGGACAAGGAAGAGGCCTGCTGAAAGTATTGGAGGTCATACATACCCCTTTAATGATTGTCGGACAGGGCCAATTGTGCCTGTTAAAGGGCTGCAGGTGTATAAAAGGGGCAAACCAGGTGAAGCAGTGGCAGGAGAAGCAGTGGTGAGGGAAGCCATGGCATTCATGGAGGAGCAGCAGCAGAGAGGACAAGAGACGCAGCAAGGAGATGTGGGTGCACAGTGGTTTAAAGGAGTGCAGCCCCGAACTGGAACCGAGGGAACTCTTAAAGGGGAGCCTTGCCTTGCAGCTGCCCCTTTTCATTGAGTTTGCAGTGCTCGTTCTCCTGGGTCAGGAGACGACCCAGGAGTGCCTGAGGGACAGAAGGTGGTGGCCAGAGGCAAAAAATCAAAGGGAGAGAGATTTGCACTGCAGGAACTCCGAAAGACGCAACCAGTGAGTTTCTATGTGAAAGGAAACCCGTTATGCCAGTGTTTAAACATTACGCTGAGGATTGCTTTGTATAAAAGTGGTAGCATGCATATTAAACCATGTTTTCAAAGGTCTCCGAGTGTAATCCTCATTAACTTTTGAATAAATGAAAATACTTTGTAGCAGAGTGGTTGCATGTATATAAATACACACTTTTGAAAGTCTGAGTGATGGGCACGTTACAAAAGCAATTTAAAAAAGACTTATAACACTGCAATGAAATGAATAACACCTTTTACAATTGTTACAAAAGTCTTTGAGTGCCGGGCACATTGTAACAGACATTCTACAATGATATATAACAGTGAGGTGAATCGAGTGAAGATAGTTAATACTATTAGATTTTTTAACCAAGTGAAAAGCATATCAGACATATCTTCAACTGTTACCTATGAAGATCATAAATGAAAGAAGCTTTAAATTCATTATGTACCAACCTCAAAAGTGAATACAACTTTAAATATCTTTAAAAAACTTTATAGTCAGATGTATATATTTTGAATTTTAAATAACCAAAGATTTGAACCCATGAAATCAACCTTTATTGTACCTTAAAGTGAAAAGAACTTCAGCAATACAAGTGCCTCAAACACACATTGGACTCCAGAGTGACAACTAACCTGTGGTCTTGTGTGGACAGGTACTTCCGTAGAATGATGTTGTGGCATGACCGTCCCTCAATGATTCCTATGAGAATGCGCCCTGCAGCAATAAGGGGGACAAAGGAAACAGGAAGGGACAAGCCCCAAAATAGGCTAAAAAACAATGAAGTGGAAAAAACCCAGTCTTTCCCTCGAATTTTGTGGTTCCAACACGGGCAAAATGAGGATTGAAGAATCCAATGGTAGTTCCGGTCTGGGTGGAGGCCACGTGTGGTAGAAGACAGCTGGAGTGAAGTATGAAGTCCAATGAAATGCAGCGACCGCGGGTGGCAGTTGACAGCCACGGAGCGATCTGTATCCAAAGCAATGCATCAGCCATGGGGAACAGTTGGTAGCCGTAGGAAGAAAAGGACTTCAGGTTCTATAAGAAGAAGGGGCGAAAAGAGGGAAGCCAGACTAGAGACGTAGAGAAGTACAGAGTGCCAAATAGAGACGCACTAGAGCCAAGAGGCTAGAAAAGAGGGAGAGGTGTGCCGAGCGCCACGGATAGAAAGTGCCGGTAGGCACAGCAGAAAGAGGGCAAGCAAGATAATGAATCGACAGCTTGAAGGTAGCCCAACAGCCAAGCGTCAGTGCTTAACACGAAAGAAGCAACATGCTTACCTGTTAGCATTTGGTAAATAGGAGTCACAAGAGTGAGCCTTCCTACCTTCAGGCACCGTCTTGAAATGAACTAGAGCGCAGTCTGAAGGCACAAAGAGAGTACCAACTCGCGACCATCTTGGATTTGTTAATATGCTGTATGGATGTCTTCTCCGCCACTTATGCCAGACAGGACATGTACTGGCTGTGGTCCTAATAGGAATGGAACTTTGGAGGTGAACTTTAATAATTGAATAAACTGCAACTTTCAGTCAAGACATTCTTGTACAAAGACCCACCAAATCCAGAGGGTGCAAGTTTGGCGCAGACCCTTAAGAAAGCTGGAAAATATCCTTTTACATTGAAAGTGAATCTTCGGGAAGGGAACCCTGAGGTTTAACCTACCATTGACTTGAAGACAAAGTCTCAAGATGTTTTGTGTTTGAAACCATGTTTTGAACTGTTGGTTAACTCTATATTATTTTGAATTTAAGGCAATCCTGAGACTTTTATTGGAAATGCTTTATACTTGGGAAAAGGAGCTGAAAGAAAGCTGTGAGCTGGACCGAGCGCCAAACTTTGTATTGAACACTATTTTGTTGATTGCTTACATCCCTACACATTCTATACGATTAGTTGTGAGGGCAAGTATAGGTTTTGGATCCCTAAATTGAACTTTTGGACTTTTATTTTCCTTAGTTTTGGTTTGGTAGGGAAATCCCACCATAGTATAGGGCAAGACGTTTTTCAATCCTGACTTTTAAGTTAAACAAGTTGTATTATTAATTCAGAATCTGTTATCTGTGTCTTACTCCAACAGGCCTGCACATGTAGCAAATAATGTATCAAATGTCTTTTCTGCCTTATGAATTGTCAAGATAATGCACTTCCCCTCCTTTGTACATGTTCATTACCTCATGATTACACGCATTATCTGCAATTGTCAGCCTATGAAAGAAACACTTGCGCTAACACAGAAAAACAAGCTTTATCTCAACCAGCCTTACAATACCAAAATGCCCTGTGCCAACTGTGAGTATGGTACAATTTGCTACTGCACAAACCAAAGACCTTAGTATCAGTACATAAGAACCATAAATTACACACATTGAACAGGGTTTGTCAGCCATCCCACTTTACTACATCACTCAGTACTGCCTTGCCCCTAGGAGGAGCTGGAGCATCCCCACCACTGCAGGAGCAGTGCCACGCTCAGAGGTGCTTCAGATGTGCACCCGGATCGATGACAGGCTGCCTGCCTATTTCTGCAGCAGCTCGGTGAATACTGATCGACGCAGGTAAATAAGCCTGAAATTTACTGGATATCATTCATATTTGATATCTATTCCCTGGATGGCCTCTGCACTGTCCAGATTGCGTCAATAACCTGCCTTTTACACTGTTGTGTAAAATTATCCATTTGCTGCCACGAGGCAGAAGCCTGTCCAAAATTGCCCCCTGCAAATTCGTTTTGCCTTACTTGATGTAAATCCTAACACCAAGCCCCATCGCCTATCCCCATTGGTTGCCAGGCCCTCTTTACAACCAATCGTGAGCTAGCAGGCTTGAGCCGGCCCACACAAAGGTACTCACACCAAGGCACCTTCCTGTCGTGAGACTGTCAGGAGCTGGATGGGCTGTGGGACAAAACTATTTTACAGCTACCCACAACGCCGCTCACCCTGCAGTCGTATGCCTGAGGACACCTGGTAAGACTCTGAACACCTAACCTGACCCTAAACTATGGTCTCTGCGGGTTGTGACACTACGTCTATAGACATGCTCCACGTCCCAACATTACACGGCATTGCGGTGCAATATGCCTAGCTCTGATTGCCGTCGGACATGCTTGCAAAACCCCCAGGACGGAGCTCTCCCTGCAACTAAATGCATTTGTACCTGAACGCCCTGCCTATGTATATTTATATGTGCCTCAGGGTCGCCCGGAATTCCTGCTGTTAAACCTCCTCTCCCCTATTTTACACTTGTCCTCCTATACCACGTGATACTTGCTTGGTACCAAACATAGCATTCTGTGTGGCCCCATATCCGAACCTGTGCTTAAAGGCACATGCACTCGCTCAGGGCACCATATGTGCCACTTCAAAATTCCTTTGATTATGATGTGACTGTATTTGTGCACCTTACTCTGTGCCTATATCGCTGCACTGTGAATTGCCCCTTGCACTCCCCCATCTGGTGACTGTAATTGTGTGCCTTACTCTGTGCCTATATCGCTGCCCTGTGAATTTCCCCTTGCACTCTCCCATCTGGTGACTGTAATTGTGCGCCTTACTCTCTGCCTATATCGCTGAACTGTGAATTGCCCCTTGCACTCTCCCATCTGGTCACTGTAATTGTTCGCCTTACTCTATGCCCATATCGCTACACTGTGAATTGCCCCTTGCACTCTCCCATCTGGTGACTGTAACTGTGTGCCCTACTTTACGCCCATATCGCTGCACTGTGAATTGCCCCTTGCACTCTCCCATCTGGTGACCGTAATTGTGTGCCTTACATTGTGCCCATATCACTGCACTGTGAATTGCCCCTTGCACTCTCCAATCTGGTGACTGTAATTGTGTGCCCTACTTGGTGCCCCCATACTGCTACATTATGAACTACCTCATGCCTATCTCTGTTAGGTGATTTGAACTGACACCAAATACTACACATACCCAGCACCTACAGTATTGTACCCACAACTATACTTATTCCCTTGAGGTGTGACTCCACATTAAGTAATATGCACATCATAAAGCGTCCTCTAAGTTATATACTCCTCCTACTACTCTGGGCCTTCATAATAATGACTTATATCAACTCCACACCATGCCCGCTGCAGGAGAGATACTCCCGACTTCGAGCAAGACTGCCATGGATCTACGATCCCAGGATCATAAAAATCAGACCCCAAATCATCGAACTCAACCTCCATGCCACTGATCCTAATCTGTCTGCTCTAACTCACGAAGTATCGCAAAAAACTCAGACCAACCGCACCACCTATTCTCTTCATATTCAAAAGCGAACTAAGTACTCCAAAACAAGAACTACCCTAGAGCAGAACAAAAAAAAACTACCATATCAGGAGCCCTCATCAACGCAAGATCTATTATTGCGCACTCTTACTGACCTACTTGCCTCTGACGACCTAGATCTTATGGCTGTCACTGAGTCTTGGCTTCATGAGTCTTGGCTTCATGATGCTGCAAGACCTGCACTCATGATCGCTATACCTGACAACTACCATATACTTAGAGTTGATAGACCCAACTCTAGAGGAGTCGGCCTTGCAACCATAGCCAAAACTAAACTGGCACTAAGGCTAACGACTCCTCCTGACATTAAATCCTGCGAACTGCTAGCAGCTAAATTACCCATCTCCAATAAGAGTACACTTACTATTCTCCTAGTGTATAGACCACCTGGACCATTAGGCACTTTTGAGGAAGACCTCTCCAGTCTACTCACCAACAATATAAAGGACTCCACACAGCTCTTACTACTAGGTGATTTCAATCTGTGTTTTAATGATGTAGGGGATAAACAAGACCGATCCATTGAAACTATCCTAGTTGAACATGGCCTGACCCAAAAATTCTTTGCTCCCACGCACATAAAAGGGCGCACACTAGACTGGGTAGTTAACCTAAACTGCTCCATCACTATCTCGAAAATAACCTCTCAAGATTGGACTGATCACCATCTTGTTAGCTTCTCATCCACTATTGAGCTCCAAAAGTTGACTAACCTCGAAACAGTACCTCCACTCCCTACTAGAAGCAAAAAAGAAATTACGGCTGAAAAATGACTTCCTCTTCTTCTACCAGCCCTGTCAGTCAACACTAATCAGTCTGACCCTAACATGCTAGTCGAGACCTTTAATAACACCATGTAACATGTATATGAAGTCAGGGATATTATGGTTAAATTGTGCTACTAAAAACCTATGAAATTCAGTGAAAAAAATTTGTTAAAGGGATGTTATGGTTAAGTTGCGCTACTAAAAAGCTATGAAATTCAGTAAAAAAAACTTTGTTAAAGGGACATTATGGTTAAGTTGCGCTACTAAAAACCTATGCAATTCAGTGAAAAAACTTTGTTAAAGGGACGTTATGGTTCAAAGTAAAACCGAAAACCCCCTGAAATTCGGCAGTTATGGTAAGATAAGCAACCATAACTCGCGCCGCCACCGTGCACTGCTAAGACTAACACCCAGGACATCAAAGATGACATCACAAATATCATTGATGACATCACTGATGACATCACATGTCTGGCTCCCTCTTTTTTCCTTTACTGATATATCTAGGCCAGTTATAATCAGGAACTAAAAATTCACTATACTATAATACAAAGTACTATGTTTGTAGACTTATACTACAAATATGTTCTTACAGTAATTCACTTAGGGTCCACTCAAAGCATATGAACCATATACAAGGGAGAAAACACAGACTTGGAAGACAACAATGCTTTCTATGTATGAAGATGAATAGTACGGTTATCAACACTGTGTTATAGTTCTGTTGTTTTTTTATTACTGTACTTTCCCTGAATATGCTCATATTTGTACACATTGCACGTACACTACTTTCATTAGGGTCTAGTCACAATATGTGATAGTTATACATAGAGAAGTAGTAGCTTTGAAGCAGAGCAATCATTTCTGTACATGAAGATAATCAGTTACGTTATGAAAATTGTCGGGTAATACTGCTGTTTTTTTGTTTACTTCACTTTCCCTGTATATGCTCTATTTATATGTGTTATTGTCTGTTTGTGTTTGGTGTGCAGTAATGCAATAATGTAGTAATTGGGTTTTATTAGCTATCTATTACATGTTTCACATTATGCAAAACTCTAATAAAAAAGCAGTTATCATTTCAGTATTCAACATGGCAAGATTATGAATAGTGCACCTTCATCATGTATGCTGCACACACTGCTTATGTTTCTGCATGAATAGCTTAGTATACTGGATAGAACTTCATAATAGAATGCTATGTATATCAACACATTCCTTAATGCACTAATTAGCTCATGATATTTATTCCAATGATCCTTGACACTTTTTTGTCAATATTACAATAAGAATCCCTTCTACAGAGTTTTCATGAAAAGTAAATGCACATGTGATATCATCAGTGATGTCATCATTGACATTTGTGATGTCATCTTTGATGTCCTGGGTGTTAGTCTTAGCAGTGCACGGTGGCGGTGCGAGTTATGGTTGCTTATCTTACCATAACTGCCGAATTTCAGGGGGTTTTCGGTTTTACTTTTAACCATAACGTCCTCTTTTTTGTTTTTTCACTGAATATATATATACGCATATTTAATATTAAGAAAACCCACATCTTACATCCATGAACATTTCATACACACCTCAGAAGGCACCGGAGAACCGGATGGCTCTCTCCTCACTCTGGCACGTAGCCACGCTGCCTGACAGAGAGACCTGCTCTCCTGTCAGGCAGAGGGTTAATGTTATGGGTCTCCACAAAGTAAACACACTGAATGACAGAAGAGGACTCCTCTCCTGTCATTTAGCATAGTTATGCTTTTAGAGCAATAATGGGAGATGGAAGGGCTCTATTCCGAGACCTTTCATATCTCACTATTTCGCTGTTTGTTGCAGAGTGACATGGCTCCACATTTAAAGAAATCATTGCAGGTGGCACGTTCCCTACGTGAATAAAGAACATAAGTGGACAGTGCTGTCTTCTACTCAGGCGAGGAGAGGGTGTTCCAAGTCCCCTCCCAGGCATAAGACCTGGGGATCTTTGCCCTCCCTTTCCCTCTGTTGTGATGGCCCTGTTCAGGGGCAACTAGGATGGAGTTCATCAACTGTATGTGAGTATAATCTTTTTCAGTAAAATAGCAATGCTATTCTTTGGTAGTTCTGATCATTTTCTAATATTGACAAAGTGCTTGGTGACTGCGGATTTGTTAGGAGAATAGGCTTGCATGTAAAATAACTGATACAGTCAAGGTTTCACACTAATTGTCACTGTGATGTATCATGAGATTCAGTCACTTCTCCCCTGGTGGGAGCCTTTCCCTGTGGGGCTAAGGAGGTGAGGCTGCAATGCTATGTCCTCCCTAAAGGTAAGCAGGACAAGGGGGGCAAGGACTCCCGTTCCATAGAGAATCTCTATGAGTTACACACTTACCAAAAACACCTAGGGCTCAGTAAAAAAAGGACTTCTGTTCCTAAGTACTTTCCGACCATTATGTCTGCTACTTGTAACACTAAGGAACGGCAATGGACAAACACATATACAAGGCCTAACGATCCTCCTACTTCAAGAGTATCTACAACACACATACAAGCTGTCCCTGCTAAGAAGAACACCCTAGGGAAGATAGGGACAGGGTGTTCTTCTTAGTAGTGACAGCCTGTATGTGTGTTGTAGATACTCTTGAAATAGGAGGATCATTAGATCTTGTACATGTGTTTCTCCATTGCCGTTCTTTAGTTTTACTCACTTACCAAACATTAGTGACAACTAACCTTCTGAAAGATCAAGAAGAACAAGCTAATGTTTGTCACTGTGGCATAAAACCACAGTTATACTATAACAAAATATATTTTGATGATACTGTGAAGACGAAAAACGTCAGAGTAATACTGACTAATCAAGCATCAAAATCTGGTAATATTGTAAAGAAGAATAATGTAAGAGTAAAACAAAATACTCAAGCATCAGGTACTGTGAAGAAGAAGAGTGACTGATTAATACAAAACACTCAAAGATCAGCTACTGTGAAGACAAAGAAGGATCAAGTAATGCAGAACACTCAAGTGAAAGAAAAGAAGGACTGTGATCCAATGCTGGGGAAGGTTCAGCTGTGCATCATAAAAAGAGAAGGAGGAGCTCAGGGGAAAGCAGAGACCCAAGAGTTTCAAATGGCGTTGTATCGAGGGAATAATGGGAGGTTCCAGCAGGTATTGCTGAGGAAGCAGACAGATGTCAAGAGGTCCTGCATTTTGATCTGGAAATATATTGGCATGGGAAGGAAGCACAAAGAGAGCTGGAGGCAGGCAGCGTTGGGGTAAAGGAACCTCAAGAGAGAAAGCAGTCTGTGAGTCGTGGAGTGACCCAGGAGAGGAGGACTGTGCAGTCCTATAATGACACAGAGACCACAGAGCCCCTGACACCGTGGAAGAAGTGCAGAGGGGGAGCGCAGACCGAAGAGGAGATAGAAGACATCCTGAGTGAGAGTGAAGAGTTTCCCGTCCTGCAGGCAGACCCAGTGACGCTAAACCCAAGAAAAGAAGGTAACCGGAATGGCAAGAGACCCTGTAGGGAGAACAAAGATAACAAGTACATGAATCATATTTGTCTCACATGACCCTGAAGAGAGAGAGTTAAGTGTGAGTTGTTACTGGCACAATCATACTCGTGCCAGTAATACTGAGAGAGAGACCCATCAGTACTGGCACAATCATACTCACCCCAGTAACAGTGAGTCAAGTGAGTGAAGTGTGAATCATTATTAGCAGAATCATGCTCATCTCAGTGACTGGGGAGAGAAAGTGTGAATCGTTACTGATATAATCATACTCGTCCCAGTAATTTGGAAGAGAAGAAATCCAGTGTGGCGCATTACTGGTCCATTCATACTCTGCCCAGTAATTGTCAAGAGCAGAAGTTAACAGAGAATCACTGCTTGTACAATCAGTACCTGTAATATTGGAGAGTGGAAATCAAGTAAAAATCTCTTCTGGAATCTTAATACTTGTCTGATTAATAGGAGAGAATACCAGACACATAGGAAACCTTTTGAAAGGGTTTTTACTGGCTTCACTTGGAGAAAGAGTGGACATTGTGTCAACCAAGAAGTACAAAGAAAGTGAGAAACCTTGTGTAATAGGAATTAACTGTCCCACCCAGGAAAGGCAGGGGGCTTTGTGTCAAGAAAGGATAATAAAGATATTGGGTCAAGAGAGAAAAGGAGAATCAGAAGGGAAAAGCAAAGTGTCAAAGACACAATGAAAAATCTGGAAAATCCTATTTATGAACTGTGTGATTTTAGCACAGAATTGCTAAGAACTATTTAAGAATCTCCCATTAAAGTGAATTTTCTGAGAATCAGAACACAGAGTCGTTCTCCTGCGCCTTAGTTCTTTTTGTATAGTGGCAAGAAAAGAATAGTTTAGAGTTGGACAGAGGACAGTTTTCTTTGGCGTCTTAACGACAACTGACAAGTGCCATAATTAATTTAAGTTAGATAGGGAACACCCATAGCTTAGGGATAGTTAGGAGTTATCTTAATTTCGATATTTCTTGAATAAAAGTTACACAAATGGAACTAAGTCACGTCTGTCTTCCGTCTGACCTGCCACATCACATAATAGGCTTTTTTATAACCAAGTACAATGAAGACAAAAAAGGTTGGATTAAAATCTGGTGGCAAGTTGCTTGTACATTGAACACTTAAGTTTAGCTGCTTAACCTATGTGAAAAAGGGCTATGAATGTCAGCATACGTCAGATGGCTCAAAAGATGTGCATTGGACACCCCATAGGGTGCTGATGGTTCACATCGTGACTACTGTATCATTATATTTCAGTAATTATTTTTGTGCTGAGCCGAATACAGGTGCAGCTGGGGTGCATTACATCAGCTGTCCGTGCTGCATAATGGGTACTCTGCAAATAAATGGAAAAGTGCTCTGTTAATGATCTTCACTTTCACTGCACTGATAGTCTGGTAGGAGCATATTACAAATACTTTAGAGCATATTGCAAATACCAAAGAAGAATAGTGCAAATGAAGTCTTACAAACATCAAATCTGTCTCTGTCACACCATTGAAGACATTGGATGTTTTTGAGTGATGTCATGGAGTTAAATATAGGAAATTCATATGAACTGCACTTAATTTCCCAGCTTCCTTTGCAACGCTTATCTCTCACTTCATTTTAGAAGCGATTCAGGACCTAAAAAGCCTGCAAAGGCAGATGGTGCCTAAACACAGCTTCTTTGGTCTGTTATGGCCATGTTATCACCAGCACGAAACTGCCATATTTCTTCTCCCATGTTTCCGCCTTGTGTCCACCTTTAAGTCTTTAATCGCCATGAGCTAGTTATCTCCAAGTGCACCCAGGTGAATCCTAGAGTGTACGAGGTTTCTTTGTTTTTCCGATATTCCCTACTCTCAAGACCAACTGCTTCAGCTTGATAAAGTTAATGGCTGTGTTGCTGTTGTTCTTGAAAACAAGTCTAAAAATGGACATTGCATCTCCATTTTTACCATGTGTTCTACCAGACCAGTCTGCTGCTCTTTGAAACCCTTAAAAGCTGCTCTGATTGAAGCCCACTCCACAGTAAACAGTGCATACCTGATTGTTGAGTTTATCATACAAGAAGACCCCCCTTTTATGTGCATTACTGAAAGTTGCCTAAAGGATTAATTCCAGCTATCTATCACAATCTGGTTTGGCAAGACTATTTGATCAAATCACTATATCGACAATTTAAAAGAGAAGTAGACTTACAAGTAATTTTAAAAAATACCCTCACTCTTTATCTGTGTCTCACTGGAGATCGGAACAATGTAGTCATGGTTTGCATAATAGTGACACCATTACTTTCCAATGAATCTATTGAGCCCTTGGTCCAACAAACACCTCTAAATTACTTTAACCGATGGCTGGCATCACACAAGCGCAAAACTTGTAATGAGGTCCTATGTTGTACTCATAGAATAATTTTCAGGATTATTTTAAAATGTTTTATATGTTTACCCTTCAATTATTTGTAACGTGTTTCCCTTTCTAAGTTCTTTATCTGTGCCTTGAGTTGGATGTTCTTCCAGCCATTGCAGCTTAATATTAATGTTTTAGTTACATAACCAATTATATATAACTCAGGTCATCAACGTTTCTCTTACTGATGGTGTGTTTACAGGCCTATGAAACCTGGCAGTTTTGACAACCCTCCTGCTAGTGTCAAGCATGAATCCATAAGTACTCAATAGCTTCAGACTTTTTGCTATTCATGCATTGCCCACAAATGTAATGAAAAAAAAGTAGTTACCAGCCAACTCCAGAAATATGTTCAGGAAAAGAGTGTTCATTTGTTCCAGTCTGAGTCTGCCATGTGGAGGGAGTGTGTGAATCCCCTAGATTGTTTTGTTTTTATTAAATAATACATTGTTGTGGGTGATTTTGTCTGTCTCAGAAAATGTAGTCTGCTAACCAGACCTCCTATTCATAAAGTGTCATGCCAGAGGTATAGTACCCCTTTGCACCAGTCTCCTGACATCTACAGCAACCTTCACTTCGGTGGCATAGGGCAGGTCCAAAGGTCACATGCGGCTTATTGCCAGCAGCTGGACACAATGGGCCTCATTACGAGTCCGCCGACCTTGACTTAATGCCAGCCGAATAACCATACTGGCACCGTTTCCGTGACCGTCAAATCACAACTCACAATTCTGGAAAAACCACCACCACAAACTGCTGCCACGGAGTTAGGGGACCCGTAAAATGCATCGGCGGGGAAACCCCCCAGTTACCGGCAACACCAAACACCATGGGCATTACGAGTACCACGGGCATGGAAACACCGCCACAAAAATGGCGGAAAAACCGTGGCCACAGAGGCATTATCGATGCCACCACAAACATGACGTTAAACAGTACCAGGTGAGGTGAATCAGGCCACAGGTGCCCCAAATGAGGCCAGCCGGACCCAGCAGGTCACTGGGAGGCTACAAAAGGGCCACGCCCACACCCAGGCCAACTCCAAACACAACAATGCAGGCAGCAGCATTGGTACTGGAACTATTGAACCTTCAGGCAGCAGTGCACATGGTGGCAGCAATAGTGAAGAGGAGGATGAGGCGGAGGCGGAGGAGGCGCAGGCGTCAGTTAGCAAACCCTGCACCCATGCCAAACCCAATTGCGAAGCCGGCACGACCCCGCAGGCAGCCTGCAATACCCTGCATCAGGGCCTCATCCTGGAACCTGACCCCAGGACAGATCCACACATTATACCGGCTGGACCGTACAACAATCAAGTACATCACCGCCATGATTGAGGACGACATTAGCAGCCACATTGCCATCTCGACCGCAACCCCCCCCCCTCCTGAAGGTGGTGTCAGTACTGCATTTCCTAGGCACCAGAATTTATCAGCACACAGTTGGTGAGCTGCACGGGCTCTCACAACCCTGTTTTTCAAAAATATTGGGACAGGTACTGGACGCTCTGCTGCGCCATGTGTCGGAACACATCGCCCTACCCTGTACACTTGCAGAGGTCATTGCAACCAAGTTGGCATTCCATGCCATTGCAGCCATGCCAAATTGCATAGGTGCATTAGACTGCACCCACATAGAGCTGACAGTACCACGTGCAATGGAGATGGTGTACCGCAATAGGAAACAGTACCACTCACTGAATGTACAGATGGTATGTGATGCCGGACTGCTGATTACACATTGCTGCGCATGTTTTCCGGGGTCAACACATGACTCAATGGTCCTGCGGAATTCCACATTGCCACGCTACATGGAACGCTACGCTGGACAAAGCACATGGCTATTGGGTGAGTACAACTGCCAATGCATAGGCCCTGTTGAAGTGGGTTGAGTGCCCAGGCCAATGACCTGTGTAAGTGGGCTGCTATAACTGCACATGCATCACCCGCTGGCCCATGTAATGGACGGTCAGCATAACCCACACATCACATATCTACACATGACCAGTTGCCACAGTACACACCCTGCCTAAGGAGACATACGACCAAAGCTACCAACAGGCCATACAAGTTGATCCACTCAATGCATCAACCCACACTTAGGACCACTTCCCCCCTAAAGCACATGACGGCTGCACATGAGACATCCTGCAACAGCCAAATCATCACAGGCCATGGAATGACTCCCCCATGTGTGCTTGTCATTGCACAGTGCCTTACTTACCAACCACTATCGTGTATAAGGTCCATCTCATATGCACAGCAAGTAATATGATGATATGATATGATATGATATGGCATTTGTAACGCGCCTATACACAAGTGTTTCAAGGGGTGACGAGGCGGGGGGGACAAGGGGAGACAGGCAACGATCCTACTAGGCCAGGTGTCATTCAGATCGCGCAAGTGCAAGGGTAAGGGGACTGGGAAAAGTGCAAGGGGAAGGGGAGGGGGAAAGGTGCTGTACATGGTTAGTAGAATACAAGATAAATAATAGGGCCAGGTGGTGGCAAGTGCAAGGAAAGTGCAGTGCATGGTTAGTAGAATACAAGATAAATAATAGGGCCAGCTGGTGGCAAGTGCAAGGTAAGTTCCGGGAGAAGGGGCTGAAGGATACAAAGACAGTCCTGTAGTGCAGGTAGGCAGTGCAGGGAAGAGTGGCTGGGCCAAGGACCGAGATCGGTAAGTGGCCCGGTAGCAGATTCAGTGCAGGTTCAGTGAATTTAGCAGGGGAGAGAGGGAGAGAAAGCAGAGGCAAAGAGGAAGGTTTTGAGGTGCTTCCCGAACCGGAGATGGTTCTCCTCAAGTTTCAGGGAGGCAGGAAGGCTGTTCCAGAGGGAGGCCCCTGCTGCAGAGAGATATCTACCCCCAGCTCGTTGCTTGGAGAAGCGGCTGACCCTGAGGTAGTTGGAGGTGGATGAGCGAAGAGCTCGAGAAGGACGATATTTCGGAAGAGAGAGTTGAAGGTATTTTGGCCCAAGGCCCCGGAAGGCCTTGTGGACAATGCAGAGGGTTTTGAACTTAATCCTCGCAGCCACTGGGAGCCAGTGTAGTGATTTCAGTCCTGGAGAGATACGGTCCCTGGGCTTGAGGCCAAGGACAAGTCTCGCAGTCCTGTTCTGGATGAGTTGCAAAGGGCGTAGAGTAGAGGCAGGAAGATTTAGATAGAGGCTGTTACAGTAGTCCAGCTTCATGACTCTGCAGACAGTGAGCTTCTGGGGGAAGGAGAGGAAAGGAAGGATACCCCTGAGGAGGTGTAGCTGGTAGTGTGACTTCTTGGAGACGTCAGATATGTGAGGAGAGAAAGAGCGTGTGGAGTCGAAGATGACCCCAAGGTTTTTTGCCTTGCAGGTAGGCGCAGGAAGAGGGCACAGGGAGGCCGGCCAGAGAGCTGCAGGGAAGGAGGGAGTGGGTGTGCCGATAAGTAGAATCTCAGTCTTACTAGCATTAAGGCAGAGGTCGTAGAGACAGTCAGAGATGAGGGAAGGGGAAGAGGAGGCCGAGGGTAGCCTGAAAATGAGCTGGGTATCATCCGCGTAGCACTGAAAGTTGGGACAGAGAGCGGCGATGCGGTGAGCAAGAAGTGCCAGATACTGGTTGAACAGCCAGGGGGAGAGATTAGATCCCTGGGGGACACCACAGGTAGAGAAAAAGATGTCAGAGAGGAAGGAACCCAGTTGGACCTGGGAGAGTCGATTGGAGAGGAAGGAGGTCAGCCACGCCAGAGCCTGACCAGTGATACCCAGGTTATCACGGAGATGGTTGAGCAAGATGGTGTGGTTGACAGTGTCAAAGGCAGAAGAGAGGTCGAGCAAAATGAGAACACAAGGGGTGTTAGAGTCAAGGTTAGAGAGCAGGTCCTCACGGATGTTCAGGAGAGCAGTTTCCATGCTTCTGGTAGCTCTGAAGACAGGTCATGAAGACTACCAACAGATTCAGCATGGAGATTAAGCTGGGAGATGGCCAGTTTCTCCAGGAGCTTGCCCAGGAAGGGAGTGATAGAGATTGGGCGATAGTTAGCTGGGTAGGAGGGGTCGGAAGAGGGTTTCTTAAGAAGGGGGTGCACAAGGGAGTGCTTGAGGGGGGATGGGAAGACTCCAGAGGCGAAGGAGTGATTGCAGAAGTCAGCCAGGGCAGGGGCCAGGGAGTCGATGTGGTCCTTGATAGTTTTGGAGGAACAGGGGTGGACCTGTTTTGACGAGACTTTCATAGATCGGACTTGTCTCGATACCTCGTCAGCAGAAAAAAGGGGAAAGGCAGAGAAGGAGGGAGGATGGGTGGCTGCAGAAGGGCCAGAGGGAGAGCAGGGAATAGAGGGGGGGAAGTGATAGGAGGAGAGTGAGGACAGGATGTCATAGTGCAATGTCCAAATGCCACCATCTACAACAATTACCCATGGATGGCAATCACCCGCCCTTCCGACCACAGCTAGGCCCATATGGATGAATGTATGATGACACAATATTGCATTGCATCAGATCGTGAGATGAACCACAAACACTGACATGTCTCACACATTTACATCCCATGTAGGTGATGGAGGATATGCGCTCACGCCATGGATGATGACACCTGTACGGAGGCCAAGGAACAGGCATGAGGAGGTGTACAACAGGGCACACGTCTGCACACGTGGCATGATTGAGAGGACATTTGGCCTACTGAAGGCCAGGTTCCGCTGCTTGAGCAGATCTGGAGGATCACTGCTCTACAACCCAGTGAACCAGTGAAGACGGGTAAAATTGTGCTTGTGTGTGCCATGCTGCACAATCTGTGCTTGCGCAGGAACATTCCGCTGCCCCAGACCCAGAAGATGAAGATGGGGATGGAGATGGGGATGGCGATGGGGATGGGGATGGGGTGGCAGCACAACCTCCCAGGGGTGCGCAAGATGGCCAACAAGCACGGGATGCACTCATTCCCATTTACTTTTGAGAGACTGCACATTGACAGCAAAGCATGGATATGACGATGCCAGTGAATATATATTTGTCTGCTAATGAAATGACAGATGTCCACTCATTAGGGTAGTTTTCAAAGGTTTTATATTATCAATTAAACAGGGAAGAAAGTGCATTGGGTAGGGAAGCTGTACACCCATGCCCACCCACCACCCAAACCACCCAAATGTTCCCACCCCAACCAGGCCCCTAGCAACTAACCACCTAATGGACAACCCCCACCACCCCCACCACCCAAATGTTCCCACCCCTCCAACACCCATGGTGTCCCCAAATGTCATGTTGACTGGCATCCCCACATGCCACTATTTGCGGGGGTGCTTGTGCGCAGGTGTGTCCTTGCTGGTGGATCCAGTCAACCAACTTGAACGCCTCCGTGGGCTGCCAGTGGCAGATCTGGATGGGGTGGTGCTGGCTGCGGTGACTGTCGGTGTAACAATGGGCAAGTGTCATTGAAACGCCTGCTGGGCTACCAACATTGACTCAGCAATGCAGGACTGCACACTGTTCCCTTCCCTGACATGGCGTGCCAGGGTGAGAATTGTGGCCGCAAATCGTCCAATCGACCTGGTGAGCCGACGCACTGATGTGGCATTGCTCTCCTACTGCAGCCTGGCCTCCTCCCGCTGCAGCCTGCCCTCCTCCCACTGCAGCCTGGCCTCCTCCCGCTGTTGCATGGCCTCCTCATGCTGCAGCCTGGCCTCCTCCAGCTGCCTTTCCACCAGCTGCGTCAGGGTGGCCTGTTGTTGCTCGATGTGCTGCAATCGTGTACAGAGCTCGCCCATGGATGGAGTTGGGGAGCGCATGGGGCTGTGCTGTTCTGGGGGGCTGAACTGTAGGCCATGGATGGGTAACAGGCCATCCATGTTGCCCCCTCACCCTGTTGTACTGCTTCATCCTGCATGGCCGGGGCACTCCCATCACTTGATGCAGCCTCCTCAGCTGTGCAGATGGGTTGCGAATCATCATCCGGGGCCAGGGTGGGTGGCTGCATGGGGATGGTGTCGTCTGCTGGTGTGCCTGCTGCAGCCGGTGTGCCTGATGTTGCCGGTGTGCCTGCTGCAGCCGGTGTGCCTGATGTTGCAGGTGTGTCTGCTGCAGCCAGTGTGCCTGATGTTGACGGTGTGCCTGCTACAGCCGGTGCCTGTGTGCCAGAGCAGCTCGCATCATCCTCCTGGACATGAGTGATGCGCTGTGCGCCTGCAGGTGGCCGCTGCATAGCCTCTTGTCCGTCGTCGCTGTCACTTGTCACGACAGTGGGGATACAGAGGGCATGGGGTTAGTTGTGTGGTGTTACGTAATGTGTCCGTCACATGCATCAAACATCACAATCCATGTCCACTTGCAATTCAACACTTTTGATGCACACAGGTGTGTGTCTCTGCTTCCAGTCAGGCAGGCACTGTGTGAATTTCGAGGGATCGTGCTTTGGGGATGTGATACTCATCGTTTGGCCAGTCAGTGGGTCCATTGGGTCACTCCTGCCCTGTTTGGGGGGGCCTTGGGAGTGGGTCCATTGGGTCACTCCTGCCCTGTTTGGGGGGGGCATTGGGAGGGGGTCCATTTGGTCACTCCTGCTCTTTTTTGGGGGGGGGCATTGGGAGTGGGTCCATTGGGTCACTCCTGCCCTGTTTGGGGGGGCATTGGAAGTGGGTCCATTGGGTCAATCCCAATCACACGTAAGGCTTTGTACTCTGTGCACTTACCAGCATCTGCAGGTGGGCTCACTCCTGCCTCTGCCTCTCCTAGGCCGTGGATGCTTTCGAGGTGCATGACACTTCTGCAGCGCTCCTCCCACAATTGCAGCTTCAGAGGGGATACAGGGCCTCCACCAGTACCAGTGCTGTGTTGGCGGTGTGCTGATGAGGTTGCGCACCCGGAGCCTGACTTCATCCCACCTCTTGTGGCACTCCTTCACTGAGCGTGTAGTCACGCCAACCGCTGTGCACTTGCGTGCTGCCTCTGCCCACACCTCCATGCAGCGTTGCTGAGTAGCGCGCCGCAGATCTGCACTAAAGAGCATTTCAGCATGCTCAACAATGTGCTCCACCAGCACTGTGAGCTCAGACTCACTGAAGCGTTGCTTTCTCTGTCTGCGTGCTGGTATCCTGGATGCCATTATGGTGTTGGATGGTTTGTCAGTCTCAGGGAGGTGATCTGACCTGTGGTGTCTGAGGATGGCAGTGGATTGTGCTTTATATAATGGCCGCCTCTCTGTTTCCAGTTTTTTCCCCGCGGTCATGGTATTTCTGCTTCCGGTGTTTCCGTGTAAGCGGGGGCGGACGCGGTTCTAGAGCTGTTTTCTGTGGCGCTAAGTCCGCGCGCGTAGGTGTTTACATGACGGCGGTGACTCTGTTTCCGCCTCGGTGTGTTGCGCGCGACCCACGTGCCGTAATCAGCCCTTCTTTCCGCAACCTTGCGGTCGCGGAAGCGGAGTCACCGTCGACATGGAATCACTGCATTCCAGCATAGCAGATTCGTAATGAGGCCCATAATCTCCCCCATTAAGGGTGAGAGCTTTTTCTCATACAGCATCTCCCCTTCAAGGGGGGACTTTATTCTGACACAAAATCTCACCTATTAAGGGTGAGAGCTTATTCTGCTACAGAGTCTCCCCTTTAAGTGATAGAGTTGATTCTGATACAGTCTCCCTCTTGAAGGGGGAGAGTTTATTCTGTTACAGATTCTTCACTTAAATAGGCAGAGTTTATTTTGATATAGTGTCTCTTCTTCAAGGGGGAGAGATTATTCTGATATACTGTCTCCCCCATAAAGGGAGAGGTTTTATTCTGCTACAGAGTTAACCTTTAAAACAAGAGAGTTGTTGATTCTGATACAGAGTTTCCCCTTCAAGGGGGAGGTTTATTAAGCTTTGAAGTCTCCCTTGTAAGGGGGAACATTTTTTCTGATGCAAAGTCTCCTCATCAAGGGGAGAGTTTATTCTGCTACAGTGTCTCCCCTTCAAAGAGGAGTGTTTATGTTGATATAGAGCCCCCCCCATCCGGAGGTAGAGTTTATTCTGTGACAAGGTCTCCCATTCAAGGGGGAGAGCTTATTCTGACACAGAATGAATATCCCTCATCAAGGGTGAGAGTTTATTCTGCTACAGAGTCTCTCTTTAAAGGGGTAGAGTTGATTCTGATACAGAGTCTTCCCATTCAGGGGGGAGAGTTGATTTGGTTATATAGTCTCCCCTATAAGGTAGAGAGTGCATTCTGCTACATAGTCTCCCATTCAAGGGGGGGTGTATTATGCTACATAGTCTCCCCCATAAAGGGGGAGAGTTTATTCTGCTACAGAGTCTCCCATTCAAGGGGAGAATGTATTCTGCTACAAAGTCTCCCACCATCAATGGTGAGATGTTATTCTGGTACAGTGTCTCCTCTTCAAGAGGGAGAGCTTATTCTGATACAGAGTCTCCCCCCCATAATGTGGGAAGTTTTATTCTGCGACATTGTTTACCTTTCAAGGGGGAGAGTTTATTCTGATACAGAGTTTCCCCCTTCAAGGAGGAGAGTTTATTTATGTAATGTATAGAGCCTGCACTACAAGGGTGAGCATGTATTTTGATACAAAGTCTCCCCATCAAGGGACAGAGTTTTTTTTTTTCTACAGTGTCTCCACTTCAAATGGGAGAGTGTATTCGGATATAGAGTCCCACCCATCAAGGTGGAGAGCTTATTCTGATACAGTGTCTCCCCCATAAAGGGAGAGGTTTTATTCTGCTACAGAGTTTACCTTTAAAAGGGAAGAGTTGATTCTGATACAGACGCTCCCCCTTCAAGGAGGACAGTTAATTAATCAATAGAATCTCCCCTACAAGGGTGAGCATGTCTTTTTCTACAGTGTCTCTCCTTCAAAAGGGAGAGTTTATTCTGAATCGTGTCTCCCCCATCAAGGTGGAGAGTTTATTCTGGTAGATATTCTCCTCTTCAATAGGCAGAGTTTATTTTGATACAGTGTCTCCTCTTCAAGGGGTGGGGGGTTAATTCTGATACAGTGTCTCCCCCATAAAGGGAGAGGTTTTATTCTGCTACAGAGTTTACCTTTAAAAGGGGAGAGTTCATTCTGATACAGAGTCTCCCACTTCAAGAGAGGGAGAGTTTATTCTGCTACTGTGTCTCTTCTATATATATATATATTCAGTGAAAATACTTTGTTAAAGGGACGTTATGGTTAAGTTGCGCTACTAAAAACCTATGCAATTCAGTAAAAAAAACGTTGTTAAAGGGACGTTATGGTTAAGTTGTGCTACTAAAAACCTATGAAATTCAGTGAAAAAACTTTGCTAAAGGGACGTTATGGTTCAAAGTAAAACCGAAAAACCCCTGAAATTCAGCAGTTATGGTAACATAAGCAACCATAACTCGCGCCACCGTGCACTGCTAACACTAACACCCAGGACATCAAAGATGACATCACAAATGTCATTGATGACATCACTGATGACATCACATGTGAATTTACTTTTCATGAAAACTCTGTAGGAGGGATTCTTATAATGTTGACCAAAAACTGTCAAGGATCATTTGGATAAATATCATGAGCTAATTAGTGCATTAAGCAATGCATTGATATAAATAGCATTCCATTATGAAGTTCTATCCAGTATAAGAAGCTTCTCATGCAGAAACATAGGCAGTGTGTGCAGCATACATGATGAAGGTGCCATATTCATAATCTTGCCATGTTGAATACTGAAATGATAACTGCTTTCTTATTAGAGTTGTGCGTACTGTGAAACATGTAATAAGTAGATAATAAAACCCACTTAATACATAATTATTACAGACAAAACACAAAGAGACAACAACACATACAAATATTAGTATATACAGGGACAGTGAAGTAAAAAAAAGCAGAAATAGTAGCAGAAAGAGTTCATAACCTAACTGATTGTCTTTATGCAGAGAAATCATTGCTCTGTTTCAAAGTTGCTACTTACCATATGTACGTGTATCACATGATGTGACTGCACCCAAAGGAAAGGAGAGTGAGTATAATGTATACAAATATGAGCATATACAGGGAAGGTAGAGTAATAAAAATAAAACTATGAGAAAGTGCTGATAACCCTAATGATTATCTTCATGCACAGAAAGGATTGCTCTCTTTCAAGCCTGTGTCTTCCGCTATGTATATGTTTCATATGATGTGACTTGACCCTAGTGACTTGACCCTAAGTCTACAAATATAGTACCTTTTCAATTTTTACTTCCTGACTATTACTGAAGAAAACTATGCGGCTTCGATATGTCAGTAAAGGATAAAAAGGGAGAGCCAGCCATGTGATGTCATCAGTGATGTCATCAATGACATTTGTGATGTCATCTTTGATGTCCTGGGTGTTAGTGTTAGCAGTGCACGGTGGCGCGAGTTATGGTTGCTTATGTTACCATAACTGCCGAATTTCAGGGGTTTTTCGGTCTTACTTTGAACCATAACGTCCCTTTAACAACTTTTTTTTACTGAATTTCATAGGTTTTTAGTAGCGCAACTTAACCATAACGTCGCTTTAACAAAGTTTTTTCACTGAATTTCATAGGTTTTTAGTAGCACAACTTAACCATAATATCCCTGACTTCATATACATGTAACATAGAACATACTAACCCCCTCGTAGTGATTTTCATGTCCGCGGACTACCGCCATGTCCGCGGACATATCGAAAATCTGAGCGTGGTGAATGTAAATTTAAATAGTGTGCCCCATTTCCCCTTTGAAGTTGGCTCTGAAAAGAGCCGTTTTTTTTTTACAGATGCTTGACAGACACCTGTTATTTTGTATTTTTTTTCTTGTTTTTTTTTTCTTACTTTACTCCTAAAATCTTCACATAATCTTCTCCAAAGCAACCCTTACATTCCAAAATAGAAAGGCATTTCCCGTAAAAGATAAAGAAATGCCATCTTATTTAAAATTAACAGCATTACTGGCATCAATATTCTCATTGTTACAGAAGAACATACCAGCTCTAAGCATGAAGGCACACATGCCTTGGTTGATGACACACCAAGCAATGTTTTGCTGAGGACAAAAAAGGGAACTATTGTCCCATATTACAATGCTATTGATATCAATGCATCGTTCAAAGCACTAATAACGGTATGATATTTATTGCAATATGCTTGACACTTTTTTCGCAACATTATAATAAAAATCCCTAGTACACAAATTACATGAAAAGTACATACACATGTGATGTCATCAGTGATTTCATCAATGACATTTGCGATGTCATCTTTGATGTCCTGGGTGTTAGTTTTAGCAGTGCACGGTGGTGGCGTGAGTTATTTTTCATAGCTTACCATAACTTGCGATTTTCAGGGGTCTTTCGGCTGTACTTAGAACCATAACGTCCCTTAAACAAACTTTTTTTAATATCACGCAAACAATATACAAACATGGCGTGCAAAAACCAACTTCTACAGATGGCTTTACACAGAATGTTGCAAAGTAAGAATGTATGCTCGTTCACAGTGAAGGTCAGCTGCTTCCATTTTTTTCTCGGGCCCCAGAGAGGCTCACGAAGCAGACTATAAGGTTGTATTGTGTTTTGACCTTGACAGACAGAGATTGTGATGAAAGACTTCTCTTGAAGGAGTGTTGCTAAAACATAAGAGAAGATAAAGATGAAATTTCTGAAACGAAACCACTTTTATATATTATAGCACTATGCGAAAGATCGTTTGCACACGCAGAGTCGTATTTTGGGACTGCACCACTCGTAGACAATGGAAATTGCAATAGCACTGTAAGTAACCCTTTAGATTATTTTATACCAAATATAATTACAATAGCGTAGCATTAAAGACTGCTCAAGTTGAACTTCTTCGTTGAAAGTGGCATAATGTTTTCTACCGCGCACTATCACCGCCAAATTGATCCCCTGTCGTTTAGAGGGCTCTGAAAAAGGCAGACGACACAGGGTGGGTTAATGGAAATAATTTAACTGGTCTATAGGCGGTCAAGCGCTCTACTCACTGTGCCACTTCACTGTACCCTGTCAAGTGGCACAGCGAGTACAACGCTCGCTTTGACATCCGTGCACAGCTTGCTAATGCAAGTTCGAATCCCGGCAAGGCCAAACTCAGCCTTTCATCCTTCCGTGGTCGATAAATGAGCACCACACACCGTGGTTAATAATAAGCACCGCTTAGATACCTCACGGTTCTTAGCGCTATATGAATGGGAAAATATTATTATTTTATTATTAACATACTCCGTTGCACTATCTTCGATAGCAAATAGTTTCACGCCCTAATAAATAAAATGATGATTTTTAATGAAGATCGGCTGGTGAGACTAATTTATGTTTTTTAAAACAGGTATGTGGCCCCATTTTGCCTATGTCACGATTTACAGACTCCAGCGGATGGGGTCTTCAACTGCCAGGTGCAGGTCCAAATATGCAACTTCATGACCTCACCATTTTATGGGACAATCGCCAAGGACCAAGATGCCCTTACGCAGTACTAGCGGCTACAAACAGCATACCAACCAATAGGGTGGTCTAATGGCTCGTTGTTGGAGCAACCTTCCGATTATCAGAGCGACCATTTACTGCTTTTATCATAAACCAACAGCCTATCTACCGCAAAGGAACAACGCGTGGCTCCAAATAAACTTTTGCTGATCGACAGCAGAGAAAATAGCAAATCGCTGAATATTCACTAAACATTTCATGTGAAATAAATGTACTTTACCAAATGTGCAATCCTGCTGTTTACTTTTAAACCACAGTTTCATATTCCGAATTGTGGCGCACTGAGTTGTAAGCTGATCTAACACCCTCTGTACTGCAAAGGAACATCGCGTGCCTCAACATGAACTTTTGCGGATCAACAACAAAGACAAATGCAAATTGCTGAATATTCTCTAAACATTTGATGTCAAATAAATGTACTTTACAAAATGTACAATCTTGCTGTTTGCTTTTAAATCACTGTTTCATATTCCGAATTGTGGCGCGCTGTGTTGTAACATAGTATGTGTTGTCTTCCGGGTTCTGTTTAAAGTCACTTAGGACTGCAGAGAACTGGGCGCGTTTGATGACGCACCCTGTAACGTCACGGAGAGAGGCGGGGAATATGAATGCTTTGATAATATCAGGCTTAGGGGCGGGAGATATGATTTAGTGTCGCAAAAGCAAGTCAGCCAGGTCAATAGCGCCAGTCATAGGATTATCACATAATGTCGGCGCACACCAGCCGGATTTATCGTTTCTTTAGTGGACAAAAAGTCGGTTGACGCCCATAGGAAATTGTACTATTAGCGGACAAAAGGAGTGGTCTTAAAACACTTTCACCCTGACAACGAACAATACAAACAACGTTCTCAGAACACCCCCATTTTGTGTAATTGCAACCATTTCGGGACACCGCGAGTGTTCTTAGAACACATTCAACTAGACAGATTACAATACAGACAGCGTCCTGAGGACACCCCCAGTTTGTGTATTTACGAACAATTAAGTACACCGCAAGTGTTCATAGCTCATTTTTACTTTCCTTGCAAACAAAAATGACACATACTCCGTCCTCTAAACAACCCACCATTTAGTTTATTTACAAAATGTCAGAACAGCCGTGTTCTCCGCGGACACAACGAACGCAACAAAAACGTCTAGCACATAAAAAAACAAAACATTGAACCTATCTCATACTCCCCCACCCTCCCCAAACACTCTTACACACAAACACACGGCACTAAATACAATTTTTTATCCACGTTTCACCGTGCTGTACGCGGTCCACGGCGAATACAAGATGTCGGGCGCCACAGAAAATCTGACACGCTCCACGCCCCTCGCCGTCCAATCAGCGAACACGTTGCATGTCCGCGGACATGACGCAAGGCCATGGGCCAATCGGCGTGCTGTCCGCGGAGCGAACAGGGAAGTCCGTCCGCGAAGTGAACACAGATATCACTAATTTTTTTGCCTTACATTTTGGTCATTTTTAAAAAGACTACTGGACGGATTTACACCAAATTTGCAAAAGCACTCTTACGGGACCAGGCCGCCGCTCCTGCCGCAAATTTGGTGTAAATCCGTCCAGCGGTTCAGGCTGTAGCCGTGCGCAAGGTTTTTTCCCATTTAGTCTATGGGAAAAAAAAAGTTTTGGGACCCCCCTATAACTTTTCCCCCCCTGGACGAATCCTCACCAAACTTTGCAATAAAATTCAGAGTGGGCCATATATTTTTTTTGCAAAGTTTAGTGAGGATGCGTCCAGGGTGAGCGAAGTAATAAGCCACCCAAAAAGTCCTCTTCCTATGGAAACAGCAACTTAACCATAACTACATGGCCACTACTGTGGCCATGTAATATATATATATATATATATATATATATATATATATATATATATAGAGTCTCCCCCATCCAAGGGGGAGAGATTATTCTGCCACAGAGTCTCCCCCATCAAGGTGATGAATTTATTCTGATACAGAGTATCCCCTTTAAGTAGAACAGTTTATAGTGATATAGAGTCTCCCTCTCCAAGGGGAAGGGTTTATTCTAATACAGAATCTCCCTCATCAAGGGTGAGAGTTCACTCTGCTACCGAGTCTCCCCTTAAAGGGGTAGAGTTGATTTTGATACAGAATCTTTCCCTTCAAGGCGGTAGAGTTTATTCAGTTATAGAGGTTCCCCTACAAGGCAGAGAGTGTATTCTGCTACAGAGACTCCCGTTGAAGAGGGAGGGTGTATTATGCTACATGGTCTCCCCATAAAGGGGGGGAGTTTATTCTGCTACAAAGTCTCTCAACTACAATGGTTAAGATGTTATTCTGGTACAGTGTCTCCCCTTCAAGAGGGTGAGCTTATTTTGATACAGTGTCTTCCCCATCAAGTGGGAGGTTTTATTCTGCGACAGAGTTTACCTTTCAAGTGGGAGAGTTTATTCTGATACAGAGTCACCCCCTTCAAGGAGGAGAGTTTATTCATCTATAGAGTCTCCACTACAAGGTTGAGAATGTATTCTGATACAAAGTCACCCCATCAAGGGACAGAGTTTATTTTTCTACAGTGTTTCCCCTTCAAATGGGAGAGTTTATTCTGATATAGAGTACCACCCATCAAGGTGGAGAGCTTATTCTGACACAGTGTCTCCGCCATAAAGGGAGAGGTTTTATTCTGCTACAGAGTTTACCTTTAAAAGGGGAGCGTTGATTCTGATACCGAGTCTACCCCTTCAAGGGGGAGAGTTTATTCAGCTATAGAGTCTCCCTGTCACGATCCTACTTACCTGCCTCCCAGCACCGTCACATGCGCACATTCAGAGACTCTGTTAATGGTGTACTTGCAAAGTTAAAACCTGCAAACTGCCTCTGCATTTACTTACTTGTTTTACCGCTGCAGTTTTGGAGCAATCTAATTTCATGTTCCATTCCGGCTTTTGGGTTAAACCAGCAGATGCATTCTGGTACATACATGTTGTTCAAAAGGCAGAGGGTTGGAGGAGGCATACTAAGCACATTTGTTTGCAGCAAGCAACTAAGAGCTGCAGTGGACCTGATTTCATTCACCTGTCCCAAGCTACTGCAGGCTAGGCTGCACAGAGATGGAGAGCCCTTAATTAGAAACCACTGCTTTAGGCTACTGAAGCCGCCAGGACTGGGCTTAATTGAACACAGCTGCCTGAGATTGCAATCAGATCCACCCTGTTGGCCTGCTGGCTGGGAGGGCCTTTATAAGCTCACTTTGAACCAAAGCAGTTCAGTCAACTGCTTCCACTGCGAGTTTGTGCTTGTGCTCCTGTTACCAGTTTTTAACCTTTCCAGAAAATCCTGATTTTGGCTTTTGAATCCTGTTGCTGTTGCTGCTTGCAGCACCCTCTCTAGTCTGCTTTTGCCTTCTGCCCTGCACCTCTGGGCTCCCTGCCTGGCAGCACTGCCACTTTCCTCTGCCTTCTGCCCTGCTCCTTTGGGCTCCCTGCCTGGCAGCCCTGCCACTTTCCTCTGCCTTCTCCCCTGCTCCTCTAGGCTCCCTGCCTGGACGCCTTGCCACTCTGTTCTGCCTTCTGCCTTGCTCCTCTGGGCTCCCTGCCTTGCAGCCTGCCAGTTATTCAATCTTTCCTTGATTTCCAGCTTTTAACTTCTGATACTTTTTGAGACATTCAGTTCTTAACTGATATATTTTCTGACTTTCTGATTTTCTGTAAACACCCTGTTTTCTGTAAGCATTTCTGCTTCACAGACTTGTCCTTTTTCTGCCTTGCTTTCCTCTCTTTCTTTCTGCACACCCATCCTTTTGAAGTTTTCCTTTTTGTTCCTTGCCCGCGATATTTTCTGACTTTAGTCCATAGTTCTAGGGCCTGTTCTTAAGTACTCTGAGTCACCTGAATCCCTTGTATTTGCTGTGTTGGCAGTGACCCATCTTGCCTTAGTCCTTTGTCTTGTGTATATTGATATTCCAGTCTATGCTTTGTACTGTGTTTCTCTATCCTGTCCTGTACCTGGTTATTTCCTTCAATGCTGCTTTCTACCTGTATTACATCTTGGTCCACTCTTTGAATCCGTTTACAGTATGACTCCTGGGTTGGTCTCCGTTCAGATCAGATAAGGGAATTACTTCTGTTGCCTTTGCTTATTCCGTTGAAGTTTTACCTGCCTCAGTATATGGTCTCCAGTTTTACCCTTGCACCAAGTACAACAGTTTCTTCAGCACACCTAACTCATGACGCTGCTGTATGACCGTTGTTAAGAGTAATCTGCTGGTACCAATCCCAAGAGCTTTCCTTAATCCCTGGAGACCCCTTATCATATTCCAGTATACCCATTATTCTGATCAATCCGTATTGCCCAGTGTATTTGCATGTCTTTGCTTTCTCTCTATCTCTTTGTTTACAGCCAGCTCCGCCCCTGCAGTTCCTGTGAATACCTGTTTCAACTCAGATCAGCTTGGTATGTACCCTGTTTCTGTTATATGCTAGCATTGCCTCTGGAATTTCGCCTACTCTACAGTGCATAGCCTTTGCCCTGTGTTCCCTGGCCAGACTTCTGACACTCCCATATAAGGGGGAACATTTATTCTGATACAAAGTCATCCCCCATAAAGGGGGAGCGTTTATTCTGTGACAGAGTCTCCCATTCAAGGGGAAGAGTTTATTCTGCTACAGAGTCTCCCCCACCAAGGTGGAGATTTCATTCTGACACAAAGTATCCCCTTTAAGTGGGAGAGTTTATAATCATATAGTTATAATCATATAGAGTCTCCCTCCTCAATGGGGAGAGTTTACTCTGCTACAGAGTCTCCCCTTAAAGGGGTGGATTTGATTTTGATACAGCGTCTTCGCCTTTAAGGGGGAGAGTTTATTCATTTATAGAGTTTCCCCTACAAAGTAGAGAGTGTATTCTGCTATAGAGTCTCCCATTCAAGGGGTGAATGTATTCTGCTACAACGCCTCCCATCTTCAATGGTGAGATATTATTCTGGTACAGTGTCTCCTCTTCAAGGGGGAGAGCTTATTCTGATACAGTGTCTTCCCCATCAAGTGGAATATTTTATTCTGTGACAGAGTTTCTTTCAAGTTGATTATGATACAGAGTCTCCCCCTTCAAGGAGGAGAGTTTATTCATTTATAGAGTCTCCCCTACAGGGTGAGCATGTGTCCTGATACAAAGTCTCCCCCTCAAGAGGCAGAGTTTATTTTTCAACAGTGTCTCCCCTTGAAAGGGGAGAGCTTATTCTGATACAGATTATCCTCTTCAATAGGCAGAGTTTACTTTGACACAGTGTCTCCTCTTCAAGGCGGAAAGCTTATTCTGATACAGCGTCTCCCCCATAAAGGGAGAGGTTGTATTTTGCTACAGAGTTTACCTTTGAAAAGGGAGAGTTTATTCTGACACAGAATCTCCTTCATCAAGGGTGAGAGTTTACTCTTCTACAGAGCCTCCCCTTAAAGTGGTAGAGTAGATTTTGATACAGAGTCTTCCAGTCTTCACCATCAAGGGGGAGAGTTTATTCAGTTATTGAGTTTCCCCTACAAGGCAGAGAGTGTATTCTGCCCCAGATTCTCCCATTCAAGGGGGAGGGTGTATTATGCTACATAGTCTACCCCATAAAGGTGGAGAATTTATTCTGCTATAGAGTCTCCCATTCAAGGGGAGAAATGTATTCTGCTTCAAGTTGATTATGAAACATAGTCTCCCCCTTCAAGGAGTAGAGTCTATTCATCTATAGAGTCTCCCCTACCAGGGTGAGCATGTATTCTGATACAAAGTCTCACCATCAAGTGGCAGAGTTAATTTTTCTACAGTGTCTCCCCTTGAAAGGGGAGAGTTTATTCTGATATAAAGTCTCGCCCATCGAGGCGGAGAGTTTATTCTGATACAGGTTCTCCCCTTCAATAGGCAGAGTTTATGTTGATAGAGTGTCTCCTCGCCAAGGGGGAGAGCTTATTCTGATACAGTGTCTGCCCCATAAAAGGAGAGGTTTTTTCTGCTACAGAGTTTACCTTTAAAAGGGGAGAGTTGATTCTGATACAGAGACTCCCCATCAAGGCAGATCATTTATTCTGCTACAGAGTCTACCATTCAAGGGGGAGAGTGTATTCATCTATAGAGTCTCCCCTATAATGCGGAGCAATTATTCTGGTACAAAGTCTCCCACATCAAGGGGGAGAGTTTATTCTGCTACAGTGTCTCCCCATCAGAGAGAAGTGTTTATTTTGATATAGAGTCTCCCCTATCCAGGGGTAGAGTTTATTCTGTGACAGAGTCTCCCATTCAAGTGGGAGAGTTTATTCTGCTACAGAGTCTCCCCCATCAAGGTGGAGCTTTTATTCTGCTACAAAGTCTACCATTCAAGCAGCAAATGTATTCTGCTACAAAGTGTCCCAACATCAATGATGAGATTATATTCTGGTACAGTGTCTGCTCTTCAAGGGGGAGAGCTTAATCCAATACAGTGTCTCCCCCATCAAGGGAGAGGTTTTATTTTGTGACAAAGTTTATCTTTCAAAGAGGAGAGTTTATTCTGATACATAGTCTCCCCCTTCAAGAAGGAGCATTCATTCAGCTATAGAGTCTCCACTACAAGGGTGAGCATGTGCTCTGACAAAAAGTCTCCCCATTAAGGGGTAGAGTTTATTTTTCTACAGTGTCCCCCCTTCAAAGGGGAGAGGTTATTCTGCTACAGAGTCTTCACATCAAGGTGGAGAGTGTATTCTGATATAGAGTCTCCCTTTTAAGTAGGAGAGTTATTCTAATATAGAGTGTTCCTCTTCAACGGGGAGAGTGTATTCTGCTACAGAGTCTCCCATTAAAGGGTAGAGTTGATTCTAGTACAGAGTCTCCCCCTTCAATGTGGAGAGTTTATTCTGATACAGAGTCTCAAACACTACGTGGGAGAATGTATTCTCATTCAGAGTCTCCACTTCAAGTTGGAGAGTTTATTCTGATAGTCTCCCCATCAAGGGAGATACTTTTTTCTGATACAGGGTCTCCCCTTCAAAGGCAAGACTTTATTCTGATACAGACTCTGCCCCATCAAGGTGGAGAGTGTATTCTGATACAGAGTCTCCCTCTCTAATCGAGAGATTTTATTCTCATACAGAATCCTCCCCGTCAAGCTGGAGAGTTTATTCTGATTGAGAGTCTCCCCATCATGGGAGAACGTTTATTCTAATACAGGGTCTGCCCTTCAACAGCAAGACTTTATTCTGATGCAGACTCTCCCCCATCAAGGGGGATAGTGTATTCTGCCACAGAGTTGATTCTGATGCAGTCTCTCCCCTAGCGTGGGGGAATGTTTATTCTGATACAGCCTCTTTCCCCATCAAGGGGGAGCGTTTATTCTGATACAGTGTCTCCCCTTTCAAGGGTGAGAGTTTATTATGACACAGAGTCTCCCGCATGAAGGTGGAGAGTGTATTCTGATGCAGAGTCTCCCCTTTCAAGGGGGACAGTTTTTCTGCTACCCAGTCTCTCACCATCAAGGTGAAAGCTCAACAATATTTCAAAACAGACTTCCCTCACTTGAATGGACTTTTCCAAAAACCTCCCAAGAATAGTACAGATGCAATTTAAAAAAATGCCAGATGGTTAAGGGTTCAAAATGAGAGGACATCAATTTCTTGTCATGTGGAGAATATATCACACAGTGGGAGATTGCATTTCAGAATAAATTCTCCCGGGGAGACTTTATTTCAGAATAAAGTCTGCCGGGGGAGACTTTGATATAGACTTTTGGATGGGTGAGGTTTTATTTAGTGACATCGGCACTGTGCCAAGATGCTCCCCCCGAGCAGTGCTGTGGGGCACTGTACTCTCCACACCTCCACCTGCCTGTCCTCTGCCTATCACCAGCACTTCCAATCTACCATACAATTTGACTGCTTTGCTTCCTGCTTCACAGTTCGTCTTTCTGCCCTGGGTACAATAGAAGTGGAAAAGGAAATTCCTTTTTTAACTCCATATTTCCATTTTGCCTGTCGAGCATCTAGGATTAGCATTTTTTCTTTTCTGATTGAAAGCTCACAAGAGAATGCCTTTTCAATACTGCCAAGTGTGCCATTAGCTCCCACCACTGGTTGCTGGTGCAAACAGAAATGAAGTTGTTGGTCTTACTGGGTAAAAAGGCAGGCTTGTCAAAGGCATTCACATCTCTAAGGCCTATTAAATTGGGTAGCTGGCCATTACCACCTGACCTACCACAAGAGGTTCGTTTGATTACGTGACTTCCATGGCCGTTGCTCTGCCAGAGCTCACCCACTTTACTTCTAGTTTCCTTGAAGCTGCAGTATGTTTACGTGCATCTTTTGCTGTACTGTCCTTGTTCCTCTCACTAGACACAAGTATACTACATGGGCCCCAAGCTTTTCCCACACACCCCAATGTCTTCTGGTTCCAACTTCTCTGCCTTTCTGGATAGCCGCCGCTTCCTCTCATCTCTGCACCAGTGATATGCCATTTACTTTGTTTCCCCATCCCTCCTCTCTAGCCTGTTCCATGGCCCCATCCCCTTTTGGTGCCTCCTTTGTCCCCTTCTCACGCACCACTCTTGGTTTCCTCAGCCCTGCTGCCTACCAGCTATGCATTCCATGCACCCCTTGAAGATATCACCTTCCCTAGAGGTATCATGCATCGCCTGCAACCTCGACCTACACGGTCAAAGATCCAACCAGGTATATAGTATTTTAAAACTGAAATGTTATGATATATAAAAGCGTGCAAACCTAAAGGGGAGGAATGGTCTTGTGTGGTTTCTTCCATTTCTGTAAGGAATTGCTTCACTCTGCATGTCTTTGGAAAGTGGGGCAGAATTGCATCACATTATCTGTTTTTTGGCTGTGGAACATAGAGAGTCAAAAAATTGCGTTATTGCTACTACTATATATTACTGTGGCTGTCAAATCATTGCAATGCTGACATATTTTTGGGACAAGCCCTGATTCTTAGCTAGACACTGTATTTTTCTTTCTCTTTTTCTTTTCAACAACAAATAGCTTTTATTCAACTTGAGTCATCTGCCAGAAACATGTATATACATAAAATCACTAGAACCAATTACAAAAGGAAACAAGGATATATATCATAGTTCTGGTAGAGGTAGCATGGGGGATATACAATTAATTGAAATATAAAATAGGAATATCAATAGTATGACAATGTTAAAATGATAAAATAATGATCAATTTAAAACCCTCTAAGCTAAAACGTTGATCACTCATTCCTTTAACCCTTTAAAGGCATTATCCCCTTTACAGTATTAGTCTTTATTTCGGTTAAGCTGAATAATGGCAGCTTCATAGTAACTAGGTAGTTCAGCTACTCACTTATGGAGGTAAATTGGCTATCACATCCTAAAATGTTGGGCCCATTTTTATAATTCTGGCTCTGTTATGTCGTGCCAGATCTCAACACAGTAGACCAACTTGGGTTCATCACGTTTTAAAAAGTTGTAGCGCTTGCCTTGTCTGACGTGTGACATATGTGTTTCATATGGTTTTTCAAAACACAGAGCAGGCCACCCTGTAACACTCTCAGAAATACAGGAAATTGTTTTACGTTTTTTTGTGAAGCCCAAACACTGGGCACAGTTCGTTCCCATTGAATACCCACTTTTTTGGTGGCGAAGTCAGGTGTAATTGGTTAAGCCTAAATTTAACATAGAGGGTTCAAGCCCACAGAGGTCCAACATAATCTAAATAACTCTCGAAACCCTTAATAAGCTTACTTGACATTAAGAATGTACCCATAGCAAGTTTGGTACAATCATTAACCATTTCACTTTCTATTAAGTTCTGAGCTCTCGTTTTGACCTTTTGTATATCGATAGGGGTTACCCCTGAGGGTTGGACCATAAATCTCCCATCTCCAACTTCAGCAAAAGTATTTTTATGTGCTGAAGCCAGGGAAGAGATTTTCCTCCCTCGATCTCCATGAGGCGAACAATTGCTTCCCGATAAGCGTATAGTTCAGCCACAGACCACAGTCTTAACCAATAATAAACCTGTCTAAAAATAATCTCACTCACAAGTGGTCTGAGACCTAGTTCTAGGAAGACGGGAATACTTGGACAAGATCTGGGCAGGCCTAACAACTTTTTCAAAAAGGATCTGTCTCCCCTACGCAGATTATTAATATCAGTATATCCCTAGATCTCAGCCCCATATATCGCAGCGGCCCTGGCCTGTGCTTGATACTTGGTAATCGCTGGTGAAATTGGTCCTTAGACGTATGATTAGAAGAATCTTAAAATTTCCCTATCCATATTTTTCAAGCGACATACAAGATTTTGCCGTTTGAAGGGGCCAGTTCCCTTGATCTTTGTACCTCACCCCCAGATAATCATATTGTTTTCTTTTCATCTACACCTTTCCCCCTCCCTATTTCTTTCTTGCCCTTTCTCATTCTCGTTCTCTTTTATTCTCTCACGCTTTTCATGCACTCTCATCTCACATATCTCGGTCTGTCCATCTCCACTCTTTATCCTCTTCTCTCACGTGCAGGCTCACACTCACGCTCACTTGCACCATTGCATGCACTCTCATTAAATCTCCTCTTTCCCTCACATTTCTTAGCACCCCCACGTTCTCTCCCACATCTTCACATCCACCATAGTGCTATCCCCCTCTCATTCTCTCACCCATGCATACTCCCTCACATGTTTGCTCTCTCCCCTTTGTCCATAAATACAAACTGCAATGTACAGTAGCAAAAGCTAAAACAAATGTCTTTACCAATGCTAATTAAACATATAGTGCTTGATTCACAGAAGTGTTTTACAATGGCACAATCCCATTACAAAAAGCTCTGTGAATCAGGCCCATAGCGTATAAGGCCACTTACGTGAAAGGGAAAAAAGGTACAGTCTGGAGAAAGGAAACGTGGGCAGAGATATTTCTTTAGAAATTAAATAAAATATATTGAAAGTAAAACAATCTACTGAAAAGATATCCACATTCAAGTGTTAAAGCCAATGTATTAGCCTTTAATGCAGTAGTATGTAACAATTGCTGTACACAAACCTTTTCCAGGAGCCTTACTCTTTCCATCATCATGCTTTCTGCCCCAGTGTCTGACGTTTAGTCACAGAGCACTCACTCCAGATATTTACTTCTAGATAGATTACTCGGGATCAATCACTTAATCCCTGAGAGACAGCTATGTGTATGAGCCAATAGATGGCCACATTTTTATCAATGATTAAGGTTACTTCCTTAATAGCATTTAACACCTGTTAATGCACACAGGATACTACCTTGGCAGGTGGCTTGTGCTAAGAAAAGGAAGCAACATATTTTCTATATATAACATGTGCTTCAACTTAATAGAGATTTAGGGGCCGATTCATGGAACAAATGTGCGCCGAAAATGTTTACACAAGCAGGCGCAAGCGCGAAAAAACAGGCGCACGCATGCGATTCATGGAAGTCCCTGCGCGTGTTTTCCTCGGGATGTGCACCAAACCCGTGCATGGCGCACACGTCACTGCAACATTCCGAAAGGCGTGCGCGACGCGCACAGTGAAAGCGCACAACCTCGGCGCATACACCAGAAAGTGGGCGGAACACGGGGCGTAACGCGCGGAATGGGGAACAACGCGCGAAAATAAGGGCGTAACTGGGGATGTACTGCAGGGAAGCCCACACGCACTCGAACCACACGTATTCATGTAATCGAATAGGGCAAAGCCACGCACAGCCAAAGACACGCACAAGCCGAAACACGTCCGCCACACGAAGGCAGGCGGTAGCGTCCCTGCGCATTACAAAAGTGGCAATATACAGCAATTGGGCCTGTGTGAGCGGGGCACGTGTATTTCAGGGGTGCGCAGGAAGTTTCACACGCGATTAAGCGGGGCACATGTATTTCGGGGGTGCGTGGGAAGTTTCACACGCGATTGAGCGGGGTACGTGTATTTCGGGGGTGCGTGGGAAGTTTCACATGCGATTGAGCGGGGTACGTATATTTTGGGGGTGCGCAGGAAGTTTCACATGCGATTGAGCGGGGTACGTCTATTTCGGGGGTGCGCGGGAAGTTTCACACGCGATTGAGCGGGTTACGTGTATTTCGGGGTGCGCAGGAAGTTTAACATGCGATTGAGCGGGGTACGTGTATTTCGGGGGTGCGCGGGAAGTTTCACACGCGATTGAGCGGTTTACGTGTATTTCGGGGGTGCGCGGGAAGTTTCACACGGGATTGAGCGGGGTACGTGTATTTCGGGGGTGCGCTGGAAGTTTCACACGTGATTGAGCGGGGTACGTGTATTTCGGGGGTGCGCAGGAAGTTTCACATGCGATTGAGCGGGGTACGTGTATTTTGGGGGTGCGCGGGAAGTTTCACACGCGATTGAGCGGGTTACGTGTATTTCGGGGGTGCGCGGGAAGTTTCACACGGGATTGAGCGGGGTACGTGTATTTCGGGGGTGCGCTGGAAGTTTCACACGTGATTGAGCGGGGTACGTGTATTTCGGGGGTGCTCTGGAAGTTTCACACGCGATTGAGCGGGTTACGTGTATTTCGGGGTGCGCAGGAAGTTTCACATGCGATTGAGCGGGGTACGTGTATTTCGGGGGTGCGCGGGAAGTTTCACACGCGATTGAGCGGGTTACGTGTATTTCGGGGGTGCGCTGGAAGTTTCTCACGTGATTGAGCGGGGTACGTCTATTTCGGGGGTGCGCGGGAAGTTTCACACGCGATTGAGCGGGTTACGTGTATTTCGGGGTGCGCAGGAAGTTTCACATGCGATTGAGCGGGGTACGTGTATTTCGGGGGTGCGCAGGAAGTTTCACACGCGATTGAGCGGGTTACGTGTATTTCGGGGGTGCGCGGGAAGTTTCACACGGGATTGAGCGGGGTACGTGTATTTCGGGGGTGCGCTGGAAGTTTCACACGTGATTGAGCGGGGTACGTGTATTTCGGGGGTGCTCTGGAAGTTTCACACGCGATTGAGCGGGGTACGTGTATTTCGGGGGTGCGCGGGAAGTTTCACACGCGATTGAGCGGGGTTCGTGTATTTCGGGGGTGCGCGGGAAGTTTCACACGCGATAGGCCTTGGGCGAGCGGGGTACCACTCACCGTCTGCATGTAGAAGAACGCGTAGCCAACACCCACCCGCTGTGAAGAAATAGCGTGTGAACCCCAACGCCTGGAAAACACACGCACCGCACCCCTCGGAAAGCACGTACAGAGCAATGGGAATTCACGTGGGATCTTCAAGCCCTGCCAGGGCAACGCCCGTGCGCGATACGTCACAGACGCGCTTACGCGCTAAGGGCCTTTGGTCCAATGAAATCGCGTATGCGTGCAGACACGCTTACGCGCTAAGGGCCTTTCGTTGAATTACACGCTGACGTGCAGAATTTTCACGTGCCAAATCACTCCGTATCAAGCTGGCCACGCGTAAGCACACAGAAGACCACGCTCCTGCCCAAAAGGCCGAATTACTGCCCCCCAGAGCCGCGAGCAGCCTCCCACGAGCCATCTGCTGCTGCCTGCCTGCCTGCCTGCCTGCCTGCTGCCTGCCGTGCCCTGCCATTTGGTGCCTGCACATCAGCCATCTGCAGGGGTCCAGTTGCTGTGTCCAATCCTGCTGGAACAGAAGACTCCCGACTGGGATACCATCGCTCCACAGCCCAGCCCCAGGACCCAGTTGCCCACCCACGCCTGCCTCGGGGGTCGCCATGTCGGGGCAAACACCATCCGAGACCACTGGCGACCCCCAGCCAGAGCGGCAGAGGGCCACCAGCTTCAGTCAGAAGGAAGTTGGTGCCCTGGTGGAGCATGTCCTGGGGCATTATGATGCCCTCTTCGGATCATCACGCGCCGACAAGGATGGACGGGACAGGCTCTGGACGGACATCGTGTCTGCCATCAACGCGGACGGGGTGGCAGCCCGACTATTACATCATGTCAAGAAGCGTTGGGAGGACTTTAGGTCCAGGACCCTCAACAAGGCCCGGCGCCTCTTGAAGGCAGCGGATGCTAAGGGGCGCCGGGGCCACTTGTCGGAAGATCAGATGAGGGTCCTGGAACGCATATCCCCAGCACTCCACGTCCAGATCCTTGAGAGGCAGACCCATCTGGAGTCGAGCAGTAAGTGGCCAGGCATTGCTGTGTGAGACAGGGCATGTTGCAGTGTGCTGGTTGTCTGATACTTGCCTGTATGTGTGACATAGGCCATGTACGCGTGTGTGTGTGTGCAGGGACATCATGGTCATGCATGTGAGACCAGTAATGTGTAAAGCACACGGTTGGTGTATGTGTTTGAATGCTACATGGGGAGCCCTATGCGGAATGGACACATGAGAGCATGCCAGTCTCTGTTCCTGGATATGGGTGGGGGTGAGGGATGGGTGATGATGCCATGTCCATGTCTGTGTGTCTGACCTGCGTGTCTGTGACTTGTGAATGCCATGGATGCATGACACATGTCTGTGTCAATGTTCAGATCCACTGATGCAGCCTAGCTATCCTTGCATCCACTGTGTCTGGGGTGTACGAGTCCAGATGGATGAAAGTACGGTGAAGTGTGTGAATTTGATAGGCATGACCCATGATGCATGTGAGTTCAAAAACAACATTGTATGTTTCAAGAGTCCCTTGGACATGTTTGCTTATGTCCATAGCATGCGCCATGCCTGTTACTGCATGTGTTTTGCCTGCACTGACCCATGTGTTGTGGAGGGACATGATGGAAGTGATCTTTGACAGTGCCACTCATCTGCTATTGCTTCCTGTCTAGGGGACCATTGTACAGTGCCCTGATGCTTGTGTTCTATGTCTCCCTCTTCACAGCGCAAAGTGAAGAAGAGGGCGGAGACGGCGCTGTGGAGCAAAGCGGCGGGGATGCCCCCACGGCTGCAGCGGAAGGGGTGGGTGAGCCCCCACAGGGGCTTGCAACGCCGGAAGAGGGTGTGGAGCCATCCAGGTTGGTGGTTTCCACAGAGGAGGAGGAGGCCGCTACTGAGCCGTCCATGGGGCCTGGTGGGGGCATCCCTGCTGGTGCAAGTGGTGCAGTCCAGGGGCAGGGGCAGGAGGCAGCACAGGTCGCCGTGGAGGTGCCTGTGCATGTCAAAGTCCCTGACACTGTGACTGCACCACCATGCACCAGCAGGGATGCCCCATCCCAGGCCCGTCCTCAGGTAGGGGGGATGTCCATGTATTCTGACACCCCTCCACCTGCGGACGAGGGGACCCTTGGCCGTATGGAGAAGGTCCTGATTGGTGTCGCGTTGCGCACGGGTGTCATTCGTGATGAGGTGCGTGCTTCCCGGGGGGAGCACGCACGTCATCACGAAGAGCACCGTGCCAACGTGGCCCAGTTGCGAGCGGTCGTGGTCGGGGTTTCGTACATGTGTCGGGCACTTTGGCGACCCTCTCCTCCTCTGTGGAGGCTATGCGCCAGTCGTTCTCCATGCCGTCTTCCGGCCCAGATGCCACCAGGGCCCCCTGTGGACCTGCCCCGACCAATGCAGCCAACTCGGTGGGGATCCCATCCCTGCCACAGTCGGGAGTCGGAGGTCCAGCAGGGGTGGACACACCAGCAACTGGACCCCAGCAGATGGAGGATGTGACGGCATCATCGGGCAGGGCACGTGCACAACGGCGTCGGTGGATTCCATCAGCCTGGATGCCGTCGTGCTGGCACAGGCAGTTGCGTCGGAGGCAGTGGCAGGCTCGACGTGGAAGGCATCATGGCTCGGGGCCATCAACATCAGGGGTGCAGGCATCGGCCGGAGGGCAGGAGAACCCTGGAATAGGAGCGGATTACGTGTGGGAGCGGTTTGGCCAGCAGGTAGGTGCGGAGCGGCAGCGGGCAGAGGATGAACAGCTCACAATGGTCAGGGCGGAGAACTCCATGCAGAGGGCGCTGAGGCGGGCTGAGTGCCTCGAGGGTCTTCGCAGGGAGTTGGAGCTGGACACTGCTTTATCCCTTCAAGACCTCGGGGCCAGGGAACATGCCCGCCTCCAAGCCATTCAACAGGAGTTCGATGATGCCCTGGCCCATGACAACATCCAGTGAGCCGTTGGACTAGCCCGCTGCCCTTGTAAATAGTTATGTACTTAGTGTTAGGTTTCCTTTGCTTTTTTCTTGATTTTGGACCTTTTGGACAATGGCCAACATTTTTGTATATAGTTTTTTTATTACGTAGTATTTTTAGATAGGTTTCATTTCTTCAGTTGGGATCATGGACCCTGGATTGTTTATCTGTATATAGTTGACTGTTAGATTATGTTTTTTTTTTTTTGATTTACCCATGGAGCAATGGTTTTTGGTTTTGTTTTTCCCTTGGATGTACTTTTTTGAACTGTGACTTTGGACACCTTTCCTTTCGATTATGATTTGTGGTTTTTCATTATTTTACAGACATGCTGCTTTTTTGTTTTTAATTCCCATTGTCGTTTGTTTATTTTTAATCCCATTTATGTTGCTTTTAATACATTTTTTTCATCAAACCTCAATGTGTAGTATCATATCATTGGTTTCATGCATGTCATGATATGGGTTTTGACATTCACTTACACCCATTGTGTGTATGTGAGGGACACGTGTTCATTTACATACTTGCCATTGGGGTTGTATCATGTAATTGGCAATTCTGAGTGGTGGATGCAATACTTTGGTGGGTGTTTGGCATGTGGAGGCTGCCCATAAGGGCCAGGGATCTAGATTGTGATGACGTGTTGGCTGAGGGACATGTGTCAGGGCCTGCTGGCAGGTGCCTCGCAATGCTGGGGGGTTGGGGTGCAGGGGGACATGAGTGGGACATGAGTGGGGGCCTACTGGAAGGTGCCTCGCAATGCTGGGGGATGGGGGTCCAGGGGGACATGAGTGGGACATGAGTGGGGGCCTGCTGGCAGGTGCCTCGCAATGCTGGGGGGTGGGGTGCAGGGGGACATGAGGGGGACATGAGTGGGGGCCTGCTGGCAGGTGCCTCGCAATGCTGGGGAGTGGGGGTGCAGGGGGACATGAGTGGGACATGAGTGGGGGCCTGCTGGCAGGTGCCTCGCAATGCTGGGGGGTGGGGGTGCAGGGGGACATGAGTGGGACATGAGTGGGGGCCTGCTGGCAGGTGCCTCGCAATGCTGGGGGGTGGGGGTGCAGGGGGACATGAGTGGGGGCCTGGTGTCAGGTGCCTCGCAATGCTTGGGGGTGGGGGTGCACGGGGACATGAGTGGGACATGAGTGGGGGCCTGGTGGCAGGTGCCTCGCAATGCTGGGGGGTGGGGGTGCAGGGGGACATGAGTTGGTGTTCAGTAGTGCAAGCAGACATGTGCCTTTGCTGGGGGGCATGGCCATGTTGGGTGGGCTGCCTGCGGGACATGACCAGGGATGCAGGGTAGTCCCCTGTGGTGTGGGCTGCCTGCAGGAGCCCTGGAGGGTGTACAGGGAACACCTGGGAGGACCTACACTGCCAAATCACGTGTGGGACTCCCCAGCAGCCCAGTAATACACATACCCAGCTGAAATCGCGTGTGAAACTTCACGCGCACCCCAGTAATACACGTACCCAGCTGAAATTGCGTGTGAAACTTCCCGCGCACCCAGTAATACACGTACCCCACTCGCACAGGCCAATCGCGTGTGGAACTTCCCGTGCACCCCAGTAATACACGTACCCCGCTCGCACAGGGCCAATCGCGTGTGAAACTTCCCGCGCACCCCAGTAATACACGTACCCAGCTGAAATCGTGTATGCAACTTCCCGCGCACCCCAGTGATACACGTACCCCGCTCGCACAGGCCCAATCGCGTGTGGAACTTCCCGCGCACCCCAGTAATACACGTACCCCGCTCGCACAGGGCTAATCGCGTGTGAAACTTCCCATGCACCCCAGTAATACACGTACCCAGCTGAAATCGCGTGTGAAACTTCCCGCGCATCCCAGTAATACACGTACCCCGCTCGCACAGGGCCAATCGCGTGTGGAACTTCCCGCGCACCCCAGTAATACACGTACCCCGCTCGCACAGGGCCAATCGCGTGTGAAACTTCCCGCGCACCCCAGTAATACACGTACCCAGCTGAAATCGTGTGTGAAACTTCCCACGCACCCCAGTAATACACGTATCCAGCTGACATCGCGTGTGAAACTTCCCGTGCACCCCAGTAATACACGTACCCCGTTCGCACAGGGCCAATCGCGTGTGGAACTTCCCGCGCACCCCAGTAATACAAGTACCCCGCTCGCACAGGGCCAATCGCGTGTGAAACTTCCCACGCACCCCAGTAGTACACGTATCCAGCTGAAATCGCGTGTGAAACTTCCCGCGCACCCCAGTAATACACGTACCCCGCTCGCACAGGGCCAATCGCGTGTGAAACTTCCTGCACACCCCAGTAATACACGTACCCTGTTCGCACAGAGCCAATCGCGTGTGAAACTTCCCGCGCACCCCAGTAATACACGTACCCAGCTGAAATCGCGTGTGAAACTTCCCGCGCACCCCAGTAATACACGTACCCAGCTGAAATTGCGTGTGAAACTTCCCGCGCACCCCAGTAATACACGTACCCCGCTCGCACAGGGCCAATCGCGTGTGAAACTTCCCGCGCACCCCAGTAATACACGTATCCCGCTCGCACTGGGCCAATCGCGTGTGAAACTTCCTGCGCACCCCAGTGATAGACGTACCCCACTTGCCGTGCTGGTACAGGGTTAGCGCAGCCCTTTGCGCTGGATTGGGGATTTTGATGGCTTTTCCCTGCGCAAGGGGCGTTCTTGGGGGCGTAACTGGCGCTGCTGCAGGGTCGCTGCGCCACTGTGCGCCACGGCTGGTTTTGGTGTCTGGAATCCATGAATACGCTGTGCGCAGAAATGTATTTTAGCGCACGCGGCTGGCGCAGGGATTCGCACGCGCACACTGTGCGCCAGCCGCGTGCGCCACTTGTGCGCTGAATTCTATGAATTACCCCGTTAGTTTATAGTTGCACTGGTAGAATCCTCATTTCATCGAGCTAAAAGAATAAGAGGCAAGAGTAGTGTTAATACCATTTAAACCTTTGACATTGTTCTATGTTAAAATTAACATGGTAGCACTAACCTGATGAGCTATTCTACCCTACTGGCTCATAAACTGTATACTTCATAACTTTATTTTATCAGTTTAAAAAAAAAGGAAAGTCTCATAAGGAGAAATGTGTACATAGCCCTTCGTTATATGGTACAATCACATAATTAGTGTTCAATTGAGCCTTTTAAGGTGTGGCTGAAGCCACACATTATTAGAAAATTAATAAAACTTAGAAAAATGATTTTGGTGGCAAATTTTGGCATTATGGAGCATGAAGTCATGTGCCATATGTCTACTGAGTAAGACATTCTGAAGATAAATGAAACCAAAACTGTTTACCTAAAGCAAACCAATGAACTCCTTTTCTAAAAGTGCCAAGAGGCATGTTTAGGTCAAAAATATGATCAAGCTAGTAAGATGACACATCCGGTGCTACAGAGACTTTCAATTTAAAATGACAAAAGTCAAGTGATGGCATGAATGTTGAGAAGAACATTAGTTTATGTGCTCATCTGTAATGCTTCAAGTTAAAAACTGTGGCACATGTTTAAAATGAAACAATACTGTATATAACATTTTCATTTTATTTGCATTGTTTACATTTCAAAATGATTCTCATTTAAACATGTTGAGCACACAAAAGGAAGGCATTGAAAAAATGGTTTGATGGAAATAGTTTACATTTTGTTAATATAATAGTAGATAAAGCTTTCATCCGCATAATATCAATAGAAGCCATACATTGGAAACACACCAAACATATGTGCAAACACTGGGAGACAGCTTTCCTCACTGAGAAGTTATATCCCAAGCAGATGTTTTGCATGTGCGTAATGTGTCAAAACGTTTAAACGCATATTGTCTGAGTGGAATCCAGCATCAAAAAACAGGGATGCTATTGTAGAGAAATTCCAAAATGTTATATTCAAAGGCACACAGGTTCGAAATGAAAATTAATTATTTTTCAAACCCTCCCTGTGCAGTAAGGATTTTCATATTTATAGTGGTCTGCGTTTCCAATTCTAATGTGAATAAGCACCTTGCTGGTAGTCACAGCCACATTATTGCTTGCAGTGATTGAAATAAACTACCTAAGAAAAACACTGCCCCCTTACATGGGGACTAAAACATTGTCAGAGGTTGCTGCATGTTTCCGCAGTCTCTTTACTTTGTTAGGGTGGAACAATAGTTTAACCTGAGTACCTTAGGCCTACTTGTATACGTATGGTGCAACTAATATAGAAATATTCTCTAAGCTTCCAAGATGCTATGTCAAAATGTATCCTAGTTGTGCCTCATGTTTGACAGTGTCTTAATGACTCGCATACAAAGTGGCAAATGCAAACATGCTTTACAACTGTTTCAATGGTGAGGTTTCCACTGTTTGCTGGGAATGCCTCTTTTTTAATAATAGGTGTGAATAATTTGTGCTCTGACATCCGAAGTCATCATGCATGACCTGTGTCCTTACCCATTTGGGGATCTTAACATTGTGTCTTGTATGTTATATGTGAGAGGTAGTAGTGTAACATTATATTTGGGTACTGTCGATGTGGTTGCCCTGAAAATCTTAGGCTCAAAGTAGGGCATAGTGTGCCATAAATCCTGTGTCTATGTTCAGACCAGCATTTTTCAGGTTGAGAATCTTTAAATACTTGAGTTCCCATGTACTTCTTTGTGTGGTATTTGAGATGTTACCTTTCAGTGCCATCACTGACAGGTCATGCAGCATGTGCCCATCTTGTGTCAAGTGCTGGCCTGCTGGTGTTTCTGTTTTGTGGTTCAAGATGGTGTGTCTGTGCAGGTTCATTCTTTGATGTAGTTCCTTGCAAGTCTCACCACCATACTTTACTTTTGCACGTTTTTTGCATTGGATGAGGTATATCACATTGGATGATTTGCAAGTGTATGTTTCTTGTATCTTTAATGTTTAGTGGTGCTGTGGAGATTGTACAGCTGATTTGGATGTGTTGGCAGGGTTTGCATCTCATAACATTGCATGGGGATGTTCCCTTTCATCTCTGTTCTTGATTTGGTAGAAATGTCCTTCTGGTGAGGGGCTGTGCATGATTCTTTGGTTGTTTGTATGCAACTAAAGGGGTTTCTTGAAGTTGTCACTCAGCTCCACATCTCTGTTAAATATTGATTGTAGATTCTTACCAATTCCATTCAGTTACGTTAGTGCTGGATGATATGTTACAACCAAGGGTATCCTTTCTGTCATTTCACTGTCTCTGTATTGAAGCAGGTCATTTCTGGGTATTTTCAAATTCCTTATCAATTTGTCTTGCTGAGTGGCCCTTTTACAAAAAGGAGGTATGAAGTGTGGCATATTGATTATCCCTTGTGTTTCTGTTGGAGCATATACGTTGGTATCGGATGGCCGCTCTGTAGATTGTAGATTGTTTTTTGTGCCTTGGATGATAACTTGTCTTGTGTAGGTATTTGTTCCTGTCGGTTGGTTTCCTGCATCCAGCTGTTTCTAGGTGTCCGTTGCTTACAACACAAATGGTGGTGTCCAGGAAGTGAATTCCCGCCTTGGAGTATCCCATGAACATCTTTATGCAGTGGGTGAAACTATTTAGGGATTCATAGAATTGTTTCAGAGAATCTTCTGTCCAAATGAAAAAAAATGTCAGTGATGTAGTGCATGCATGTTCGTGGTTTCTGGGAATGTTGCTGTAAAAACTGCTGCTCGAGGTCTGCCTTGAAAAGGTTTTCTTACTGGGGTGCCATTCGTGTTCCCATGGAAGTTCCACTCTTTTGTAGGACATGTCTTCCATTACAACAGAAATTGTTATGTGCAAGTATGATCCTCCTGAGATCAGTTATGGCTGTAATTGGGATGTCTATCTTTGGGGGTTGTGTTTTGCAGGAAACTCTGGCATACAGCTATTTCTCCCTCTACACAACGCTACAAACTCTGGCATACAGCTATGTCTCCCTCTACACAGCGCAAAGTGAAGAAGAGGGCGGAGACGGCGCTGTGGAGCAAAGCGGCGGGGATGCTCCCACGGCTGCAGCGGAAGGGGTGGGTGAGCCCCCACAGGGGCTTGCAACGCCGGAAGATGGTGTGGAGCCATCCAGGTTGGTGGTTTCCACAGAGGAGGAGGAGGCCGCTACTGAGCCGTACATGGGGCCTGGTGGGGGCATCCCTGCTGGTGCAAGTGGTGCAATCCAGGGGCAGGGGCATTCATGTGGAATGTTGGAAATAAGTGAGGTGACATCCATCCAACTGGCCAATAGTGCAGACAGTAGTAAATGTTCTAATGTTCTACCTCTTCACTCTATGAGGAAGTGTGTTGTTTGCTGTCCAAAGCAGTTTGTGCCTATTACCAAAGCTTTTAGGATTGATTGAATATATCCAGATATGGCTTTGTTTAGTGTATTGACCCCAGAGATGATTGGGCAGCCTGGATTTTCTGGTTTGTGGATTTTAGGGAGCATATCGAATGTCCCAGGACTTGCGTTGTTTGGTCTCAGATGTTGGAGGTGTTCTTCCACACTGTTTCACATGGACTCAATGAAGGGAGTTGGGACATGGAAGTATGTTGAAGCCTGCTCTCCTGTTTAAAATCTACCTTTGACCTGTAACAAATAAAGTACATTCCTGTTTTGTACTTACCTTATCCCCACCTGGTTCCTGCATCCTTGCTGTCCTTCCTGTCCTTCCTGTGGTCGGCATACTTCATTTTGGCAATGATATTTAAAAGAACTGTTGCGTGGAAGGGGAGATCAGAGCAGCTGCAGATTTTGAAGGAGTCGTTGAAGTAAAGTGTTCAGGATAGGACTAACAAGGCTAGTGTCTGAACTGCTATGATATGCCATAGTGAGGATGGCACTGCTATACCTGGTAGCTGGTTTTGGAGAATGAGCAGATATCCTACAGTCAGCGCAGCCACAGAGAAGTGCGCAATGGCCGGGTGCATTGAGATGCCATTGTAGATACTGATGTTCAGAGTGCCGCTGCGCTTCAACAATGAGGTGGATTGCGGGACTCGTGGTCCATTCAGAAGTTGTGCCACATTGGTCAAAGTTGGAGCGGAGGCCCAGTGGCAATGTCTAGGGGCCTGGCAGAGACCTGAAGAGCCTAGCTCAGCCCACTCGTTCCAGCTCAACAGAATGGCTGGAACGCACACACCTGAGCCGGTGCCATGGTTTCCTTTTCCGAACGTGGAGAGAGGATTAATCAGAGGAAAGGTCATGCATGCATTCCAATGCGTGATGACGCACCAGGAATAAGTCTGTCTGAGTTCCAATCGTCGGAAGTGGAACATGTGATTTATGTACTTTTGCGGTTTAGGGACATATGCACAGTTGCCTACTAGTGAAATTTCATGGTATTTGTCTGTTGTGCTGCGGATCTCTCGGAACAGCTGTGAATGTTATGAGGGTAGAACAAGGTACTGCATTTGAGCTACAGGTCTACATTGGGTGACTGACATGTGTTTTCCTTAGTTAGGGAGATTTTTCACACAAGTGCTAAATTCCATCTAACTTAGACCCCTCCAGCTATTTGGCTATTTTCTGGGGCTTTGAACTTTTCATTTTCAACGTGTTTTACTTTTGTGTTCTTTGGTTGTGGTGTTTTTAAACAAACTCCAAGGCATCATCTTTTTCTGTGTGTCACACAGCACCTTCAGTGCAGTGGCACAGGGATGTCTTTCAGACTTCCCAAGGTTTAAATACCTTCTCTGGGACTGACTACTGTCTCCGAGAGCATGTAAAGTTAAATTTACTTTACTAGTCTCTTTAAATTTACTGACCCAGCACACGCTATCTTCCTATAGAGTGCTGGAGGGGTTGCTTAGCTTCCCCTGAGTCAAAACACTCATGTAACAGTAAAATGTTACCCTTTCCTACTTTAAATGGCTGGTGGCAGTGGTTTAGATCAAACTATCATGATTTACCTGACCGCTAACAACGGTAGCTAAAAATCAGGTCAGCCATGTATTTCAATATGGCGCCCAAGACCTATCTGTAAAAACAGACTCTGGTCATCTTTTTTCCCCATTTCTTTTATGAAAGGTCCTTCTTGTGTTTGTTTCTGCCTGCCGAACCAGATTTGGTCCCTTTGTTTGTTGGCCTTTGGCGGGTTTCACTGCTGAAGCCCTCCTCTGGCGCCTGAGTGTCTGGGGTGGACAGGATGTGAGGGAGGTGCCCAAAACTCCCTGTGCTTAGTCTCCTAGGAGATCTGAATGCACATGCCAGGCTGGAATGAATGGGGGAAACTGTTTAAAAGCAGGTCTCTGGGACTTGTAAAGCAGAGTTGACCACTGGAACGAAAGAACCGAAGAGGAGAGGAAGGAAGAGGACTGCTGCAACTCCTGGACGACCGTTGCAGCCCTGCTGCTGGTCCAAATTGCCTGAAACTCCAACGACAGAGAAGCCCTTCAAGGTTAACTTCTTCCCTTGACTTTGGTGGGAACAACCAACTCGCAAGCCACCTGGAGACTGTCCTATTCTGGTCGAATTTTCATCAGAGTGCTGTTGAAAACCGGATAGCCACAGGGAAGCAAACCAGCTCGTGGACTTTACGGTACTCACACTGAAGCTCAGGAACAGCAAGATCTGCTGGAACTGCCAGGAACAACTGCCTCAGCTGCAGCTTTCTTCATTGACAAGGTACTGTGCAAACGCGGTCCAGAAATCTTTTCGGCCATCGAGAAAGTGTGTGAAACTTTCCTCAACTACAAAGGTCTGTCCGTCCCTTAACATTTGTCAAACTTTTCGCCTAGCCAAATCGGTTACAAATCTGTGCCAAAGACTTAACCGTTACTTACCAGAACTGTGCTATCCTATTCAAAAGACTATGAACCATTGACTTTGGCCCAGGCCTATCAAGAAGAATTGCTGGTTGTTTTTAACTGAAACCCTTTGCTATGCCTATGAATGGATTTGCGCTGTCTATTCTTATAACCTAGTCTTTTCCCTCCTTCATTAAGAATCTGAAGTGCCATTTTGCTCCCACTTCATTTTGGAGATAAACTTGTTCATTTACTTACCGGTTCGATTTTTGTGGTTTATTAGTGTGTGATATTGATCTGCTTGTGCTAGTGTAATGTTTTCTAACTGACTGAGTAAATACATGTATATTCTTTTACCAAGAAACCTTGAGTAAGTGTCTATTTGAATCACTGTTTTAGTTGGTCATTTGTATAGCTTTTTCTACTGCTCACTCAACTCTTGAGATAAGTCTGGCTGCTCAGCCACTGCTACCACATAACTGTGTAGTACAGGCTTGTACCAAAGGTGAAATTGTACTGACACTTGTAGTCTTAATTGCCTGTAGTGTTCCCCAAGGGTACTGCAGGTGGTTCTGCCTAACAAAGATCAACACATAGGAACATGATTATGCAAGTCAAGCATATACACAGCATAATTCATTAAAATCAGAACAAAACCAGTGGATGTAAAACATTTTAGCAGCTATAATCTAGAGCATATACACAGTACAATCTGTGCCGACCGTCACAGGTTACTGGATTTTTACTAGTGTTGAGGTGCTCTTGTGGTACTGGCATGATGAGAGGGAGCTATGGTATCAAATTCCCGGATTTCCATCTTTTATCCTTTTCGCTCTTACCTCCAGGCCTGTAGTAGGTAACTTGCTACACAATATACCACTTTCATTCCAACAGAGGTTTTAAAAAGCTTAAATGCAAGACTTGTCCGTCGGATACCATGTGGGTTACAAATTTATTTTTTACTTACAGAGTGCTACTCGATAATCCTAACAGGAGAAGAGGAAATGAAGTAGGGTTTCTTAGCAGAACCACATACTGTACATATGTCAGTTCCATCAGTAGTCCAGTTTTTTGTTCGGTGTGCAAGGTTCAGTTTTGAACATTTCAATCTAAGATAGAGACTGCTTGCCAGTGGGGGCCTCACATGATCAAGATATTTTTCAAACCCAATGGCTGATTTATGGTACAAATAAAGGGTGCTAGAGGGAGAACTTATGCAGTCATTAAATAACTCTGTTTTTTTCTTTGATTATGTCACCCTGGGTGATTCCCTGCAGGTTCTGCCATAGATCTCCCAGACCCATTCTCTCCAGCAGGGTTTTAACATGCCTAAACCAAGGTAACGACCTGCCACCCCCTGCCTCCAAGATATGCAGTATTGCTTACCGATATATGTGTAGTTCTGGGACCGACCACAATCTCAACCAAAAGTGGACCGCCTGAAAAGGGCCACTTTCTGATTTGGTCTTAACCCAATTCAGCATAAATGTGAGAGCTCAGGCAGGATTTAAGCAAACCAAATCATTTTTTCAAGAAAGATCTTTCGGCCAACCCTAGTTTGTGGGTACATGAATAGCCCCAGATTTCAGCCCCATACAATGCAGCAGACTAGCTTGAGCTGAATAAAGTTTACTGGCAGGTGAAATAGGACCTTGCCCGTGAGAGTAAAAAAAATCTCAATATGCCCACACCCCCCATATTTCCCCAGAGACACTCTAGATTTAGACAACTGAGGTGGCCAGTTGCCTTGATCGTTAAGTCTCATCCCTGAATAATCAAATTGTTGCACATGCTCCAAGATGGCACTGTCAATTGCCATTTTGCAGTTCACGTATTTGCTGAACCTTGGGCAAAAAAACAATGATTTGATTTTTGCCATGTTAATGTCAAGTTGGAGCTCCAGACATTTACCTGCAAAGGGCTCCAACGTAGTCTTAAGTCCACTGACAGATGTTGACAGGAGAACGGTGTCATCTGCAAAAAGGAGGATTGGACATGCCTCTTGGCCTAATTTCGGGGGGTCTTGGCAATTCAACTTAATGTGCCGGACCACCTCATCAATATAAATCAAGAAGAGGATGGGGACAGGATAAATCCTTGCCTCACACCTCTAGATACCTTGAATGGGTCTCTAAGTTCACCCCAGCCCCATCTTACTGAGGCTGTATTATTGGAACAAAGTTGGATAATTATTTGTAGTAGCCCAGTGGGTATCCCCCTTTTTGCTAATATTGACCACAATAGTGCCCTTGACACACTACCAAATGCGCTCCTAAGGTTGATGAAGACAGTATATACCTTCATCTTTTTTAGCACCACGTATATCTGGGTGATTAGGTGAAGGTGAAAAACCAGTTATAGGGTGCCCAACTTAGGCAGAAACCCAGCTTGCAGATGGTCAATCATCTTGGCCTCAAATACCCACTGTTGCAAGTGTACATGGATGGCTTTTGCAAAGACTTTTTGCACACCATCAAGAAGGGAAATTGGCCTGTAATTAACTGGGTCTTTCCTCCCCCCTTCTTGTAAATAGGGATTATTGTTGCCATTTGCAAAGAGGGGGGACCCTATTCAATTTAAGGGTAGTGTTAAAAAGAAGCCACAATGTGGGCACCCATATCGGTAATTCATCTTTGATCATGTCAATGGGCAATAAATCCAGGCCTGGAGCCTTCTCCCACTTCTGGGAACATATTGCAGTACATATCTCCCATGGGTCTAGTTATAATGGTTCAGTCCTATTCCCACCATCTTGGGATAGTTGGGGAGAGGCAGTCCCTTCATTCAATAACAGTTTTGAAAATGTTTTTTTCCAGGAACTGAGGGATATCTCAGCCACCACTCCCCTTTCATGTCCTGGTAAATTCCCACTCACCATACTTCAAAATGTGCAGGAATCTCTGGCGTCGGAAACTTCCTGCGTTTTGTCCCATTCTTCCCGTAAGAGTGCCTCTTTTTTAGTTTCAAACCATTCATCCCTACACGCTCTCAGCACAATTTTGTCTGGGGCTTGATGTTTTCTTTTTAGACAGTTCAGTTTATCAGATTTAGCTATTCAATATTCCTCGTCAAACCATGGGTGGAGTTTGATTGCATGGTTTTTAATTCGTTTACTAGATTTGGTGACATAAGGATGGATGAATCAGTTAGTGTTGTTAAAAATTGGAAAAATATCCGGATCCCCTAGTAAATTCGATGAAAGGTGTGTTAAATCGGGCATGATGGCATCATAAATGTATGGTTTTACAGAATCCAGGTCTAGATCTGCCCATTGTATATGCTGTTTGGATTGACCCTGGATGGAAATACCCTGGCCTGCGGTGCTGTCATTATTTTTCTCGTGGCCTCCCATATTGGTTAATTTCAGAGAGAGCGGCTTATGGTCACTCCGCTGTATACTCAAGACTGCAAAGTCTTTTATATTGCCACAAAATCTCATTGATAAGAAGATGTAAACAATGTGAGAGGTGCCATTTGGGCCATCAAATGTTCCTTTTGGTGGCTGGTCTTTTATGAAGTGCTCATTACATGCCCTAAGCCCAAAATCGTGGTGGCAACTCTAAGAGCCAACGGATGAGCTCTAACCTTCAGTGGGTGATCCAAGGGCGTATGTCCAATGCCTCAACCAGATCATCCCAAGACCCCTGAAGGTCTATGAGTGGTTCTATTTGGAGGTTTAAATACCCTACCAGTATTATCTGGTGGTCCAGTTATCCTGGCACAATCTTGATTCCAAAAGGTCCACCACTAGTTCAATAGCCTTATCAGAGTTCTTGTTAGTGGCTCAATTGTACACATTGCAAATAGAAATTGGTGGGAAACTAAAGGAGCTCATTACCAGATAATGTACGCCGTGGGAACCAGATTCTAAATTAGTAATTTGGTATTCAAGAGCTGTGCTGATCCAGAGGGCGAGACCACCAAAGAGCCTGCCTTTGGGACCCTTTAGTGCTGGCACCCGAAATACCTTATAACCCTAAAATGTGGTCAACTCCAGGTCCCAGGTTTCCTGGAGGCAGATGATATTTTGTGCCTGAACAAAGTCGCACCAGTCAGTGTCTATTAGGCGTTTCCTAAAACCCTCTATGTTACAAGAGATCATGCTAATTTCTCTCTCACTGGTCTGACCCTTCTGTGAGGGGACTGCTTTGTGTCAATCTACCGCTTCGAGGTCCACACTGGCCCCACTATGGGGTATATTCATCCTCCTTGTGTGCATGGAGTAGGTTGTGTTGGGTGATCAGACGATGGGAGGATGGTTAGCAATACGGTCACCATCCATCTCACTATCGACCGATGGCCTAATGGATATTCTTGAGCACACCGGTGGATATGTTCTGGCTTCTATTGATAATAACCTATTCACCAGCCATTCAATTTTTAGGAAAACCACACTCTTGTCATCGCCATTATTGTTGCCTTACACAGTTTGTTTTGTCACTCCTTATGGCTGTTTTGCAGCTTCTTGTTGATTTGAAATAATGAGTCACCTTGTTAATGAGAGCTTCTTGTGATTCATAAGACTCGGCTAACATTTTCCCCAAATTATGCAAAGTAATTGATGAACATATCTGGTGGTGCCTAGCACCATACCACTTTGGTGAGTACATGGAAGGTCCCCTGCCCTGGTTAAAGGAGTGCTTCCCCCTGGCTTAAGTCCCAGTGGAATGGTGTTAGGTTCTGAGATCCAGGGGGGTGTGATAGTAGGTTGTTTCTGATTGTAGGAAAGTGTGCAGCCCAACGTGGAGTTCATGGTCACACCCCTAGCCTCTGTTGACCCTTGTGGCGTCCCACTGGCCAAGTACAATGGGCCATTTGAAAACTAGGGCCCTTTTCCCGTACTCCTAGATTGCCCTACCTCCCCTATGGGCACTAGACTATCCTTTATTATGGTTAACAGGAATAGTACTGGGCAGTGTTTGGCGATTACTTGGCTGTGAAATTTGTAAGGGTTGGTCAAGTAAGGGACTCCCATTTTGTGGGGGCCCTACTGGGAAGGATACTGTCAGCCTTTCTTTGATATATGATATATCAGCTGCAAGCAGTTTAAACTGTTCATTGCAGAATGTTTCAAGGTTGAAATACCTTAGTTCAGCATGGCTGCAGCCTTCCCCTAGAGGGTCCACTAGACATTCATCCTTCCCTGTGACCAGAGGGTTGTGGGGAGGGATTCCCTCCATTTGCGTGCCTACATCTATTCTTGTACTTAGACGAGTCGTTGCACCCTGCATTTTACTCAGGGCAGCTTTGGGGGTATTGACAGTGGCACCAGGGGCAATATTAATCTTCCCTTCCGTGGATTGCTTTATCTCCAAGACCTGGAATCTATTTGAGGCGGGGATTGTAACTTCTTTCTCAACTTCCCTTTCAACCAGATTGTGGGTTTTTTCTTCTCTCTCCGTCTTTCCATGTTGCTATTTAGTGTTACCTCCTGTTGCTCTGGGGGAGGTGGGGATAGATAGTACAGGCAGATCCTTGTTAGTCGTATGTAGTTCAATTACTTGGGCACCAACTTCCCCTTGCACAATGATCGAGATGACATATTATTCCCCCCTTACTGCCCATCATAGGGGCCTTTTTCATATACCCTCATATGATCTTTCAATTTCCCCCGCTGTCTGGACAAATGTGAGTGGACTTGCTTTAAGGCTTTTAATATTGGGCTACACTTTCAGGCAGTATTTCAATATCTTCCATGACTGATACACAATTTGGGGCAGCCACTATTCTCCCTTGCAGTTGGTCTTTTATTATCTTGTTATCTTGGAAGCATAGTGGTGCGTGAGTGGTCTTTGGTGGTGACCACAGTATGTTTTCTCTGTCTACTGTGCAGAGCTGGAGCCCAGTGAACAGCCTTTCAGCCTTCACATAAATTGCTCAGTACAGCGCAGGGCGCTGAAGCAGAGTGGTGTGCGAGTGGTCTTTGGTGGTGACAACAGCACTTTTTCTCTGCCTGCAGCTCAGAAGTGGAGTCCAGCAAGCAGCATTTCAACATTCAATTAAAATGGCCAGTAGATCACAAAGTGCTCAAGCAAAGTGGGGCGCGAGTGGTCGTTGGTGGTCAGTGGTGGTCATGGGTGACCAGAGGACTATTGTCCGCACCGTATCTGTGAACCCTAACTAGTGCTTGAAACCACTGGAAATTCGATGGTAAGCACCCACTAAGCCTTCTTTTCCATTTGCTCTGCTGCTGGTCGGGGCAAGCCACAATCTCCTGTGATCTCAAATCTCTCATCTGCCCCTCCCTTAATGAAGCACGCTCCTCCCCCGGTCGGTGTGCTCATAAAACATTCTCACCAGCTCTTCTAGACTTTTATCAGAGCTGTGCAGGGGCCAGCTCATCATAAAAGGTTTGAACTTCCTCCTTCATGGCCGGCAATGTCTTACCCTACTAAATCGAAAACTGCCGGTACGACCTAAGAAGGGGGCGTGGGGCCCGCTTTGATGAGCCATCACAGGTTTTAGCCAATGGGTCATAAAAGAGGAGTGTAGAATGGGAACACACCCGCATTTTTTTCAGCAGGATCAGCCTGCAATTATTCTGCAGGCTATTTCAGAAGGGCCGGAAGTACACACGCAGGAGGGCAGGCAACAACAAGACTCTTTGAACTTTGACAATATCGATAATAACTCCCTTTTATACCCCTGCCTTACCATACAACTAAATATGGTAACTGCAATGGAGAAATATCCTCTGGGGAGGGGTTAGCGCACGGTGGTTATTGCCCAAGCCATCAAGTCCTACACCCCATACAGCACCAGTCTGCCGATCAGCCTACCCCAACCTTGTCATCGATTCCTCTGGAGCTGTTCAAATCTAAGATTCCGCACAGCTAGATGTTTCAGTTATTGGTGAGGCAGCCTTCGTGGAATTACAGTCCTTCATGGCTCCAATCCAGTTTCCATGAAAATTCTACTAAAACTGCGTGGACGGATGCATGAAAACCTGCAGCCGTCTCCCCACACAGCCAACCCACAGTCTATTACAGAAGAAGCACTGTTGGTAAATTCATCTTCTGCCACGGCACAGCACATGCAAGCACCAGCCCCTGCTAGCAAGAATGCTGACATCACAGACAGCTAGGCTATTTTTTTCTCGCAAAAGCAATGTTAACTGGCAAGACGGGCCGCGACCCGTAAGATTCCTTGAGAAATAGCTGCCTCATTGCCACCCACCGTAATCCCAGCCAACATTATTTAAAAAGAGCACAAAAAGGTAGAACGCAGTAAATAACGGCAGGAAAAAAGCCTTGCTAACTTAACAAGGTGGGTCGTACCGAACAAGTCCACAGATGGGGCATACTCTACATCTCAACAACACGTTATATGCTTGGACTCAATCGCATCACAAACAACTGCGATGGTCCCTGATAACAAATCCACCCTGATTGTGCCTAAAAGGCCATTGGATACTAGACCCACTCTAAAGAAGTGTGTGTGGCTGGAAAGTGGCACATGTACGTGAATCACACCTGAGAGCAAGGTGTGTATGATAAAGAACATCAACCAAAAATCCTGTGACAAATGGCTATCTCGGACTGCCTTTCTGGCTCACCTCCATCTGGTGCCCCAACTCCGAGTGCTGGTATCAGGGGTCTTTGAGTTCTTTGAGCCCTTGAAGGGCTCCAACCCTAACATCTCGGCGGTGCACCCAAACATGCAGAAACGGTACATCTTCTGTACAATTTCCACGCACAACTTCTGACTGGGGGAGTAGAAATGGAATCCGAGATGGAAGTGGTGGACCCAGCACTTCCAGTCTCCATGGGTTTCTGTAAGCCTCCTCCGTAGCTGTCGCACAGCTCTCAGACAAGGATAATGTCCAGCTATCTGACATTCAAATGATGCTGAAGTGGTTGGCTGATTCCTTGCCGGCAGCGATGAATAAACAATGAGTGTGATTTCTTATGACGTGGAACACCTGGGGCTTTGCTCCTCTCCTATCCCACTTAAACTCCCTTCCTTATGTAACACAACATACTTTATTTTTGCTTCAAGAAAATTGGGATGGTGGGTAGGGGGAGGATTGTATTATTATTGGGGGGGGGGACCTTAACTGGCGCTGTGCTGAAGGTGAAGGTACCCAGGTAAAGGATTTTCTGCTGCACAGGAACACAATTAAATAAATTCCTTCTGATTACGAGGGGCTATGTTGAATAAGATTTTTCCAAAGTTGGGACCTAGAAATATTGAATGGTCACACAATTCCTGTGACATTCCTGGTGAATATAACTGGAAAGGTGGAAGTGCATACGCACCGTTGGTTTTTATTAGTCAGTGGGGAGGCAGCTCTTAGGGTTATGGTGCTACATGTTAGCCCCAATACATGGAGTGATCATGAGGCCCTAATCCTTAGATTAAGAGCAACCTCCTCACAACCAATAGCTCTGGCCATAGGGGACTTGGAAACAAATCATCAATCCAGCAGCTTCAAATTGTCCGAAAATAACATTTGCAGAGCTAAACTTGCCACTTTGCATATGTCGCACTTTGATCTCATTATCTTCCATAACATAGACATGGAGGACGTTGAGAGGTGGATCACCTCCTTTGTCTGTCGACATGCAACCTCAAGAATGCCCCTGACCTTTGGAGAACAAAAACCTCGCCTTATTTATGACAAAACCATAAGAGACATGAAATGCAAATTGCGTGGGGGCTTGCGTAGTGCAAAGACCATAGTTTATTCCCAAAGGGCTTACCTCAAAGAGATTAAACATCTCAAAAATGCATACCTCAACTGGCTGCTCTGGTGGCGCCGCTCTAGCAGAGATGCCCACTGGTAACTTATGGTAACGGCCCTGTGCAGTGGATACTCTCAAAGTATCTTGACTCTCCTGGGAGAGGCTAAAGGGTGTAAGAAACAGAGAATCGTAAACCCTGTTAATGAACACACATGGGTGGCTTTTCTGAACAAACACAATGTCCCCGCTACTACTTTTGCCCTTCCGCAGATTGACATTAAACCCACATATTGGGCCTTAGATATAAACGAAGAAGATATTTACCTAAAAATCAAGGCACTAAAATCATCTTGGCACCAGGGCCGGATGGCCTGGCTAATGTCATGAGGCATAATCCCAAATTCTGGTCCTCGCTGTTAAAGATCTTATTCGATAAGTTCCTAGAAGAAGGGAAGATCCCTGCCTTCTGGCTAACTGCCATCCTCCCTGTGGTCCTTAAAAAGGGTTCCCCTAATTATGCGGGTAACTACCATCTTTTGTCAATGTTAGACTGCACAGGGAAACTATTTGCTTCCTTCCTTTTGAAGGAACTTCAGAGCTTGGTGGAACACAAGGGCATCTTAGATAGATATCAGAGTGGTTTCTGGCCTGACTATTCAACTTCACACAACCTACCGCTCCTCGATTTCCTGGGTGAACAAACCCAGAGTAAAAATGCACCTCCTTTATACGCCCTTGTTAGAGATTTTAAATCAGCCTTTAACACCGTCAATAGGGTCCTATTGTGGTATAAACTTGAACTCCTGCGCTGCCCACCGGGGATTCTTTATTAGCTCACATTATTCCACAAGAATAATACAGTATCTCTTAGACTCGACTCTGGGGGGTACCATGACTGCCCCGATAGCCCAGGGCAATGGGGTTAAACAGGACTGTGTCAGAGCTCCCTTCTATATAATCTGTACATTTCAGATATTCCTCATTGTCTGTCCTTTAGCAGTGGTTGCCCCCCTAAAATTGATCAGACACACTGTACAGCTCTAGCCTATGCTGACAATCTCATCCTACAAGACCAAACATTTTGCGGCATGCAGCGCATGGCCAACTCCCTATGGGTGTATGTAGACAAAAATGGCTTAACGATTAACATAGATAAAACCCAGATTATACTGTTTACTGCTAAGTGTGTAGCTATACCTAAACTTTTGTTTCAAACATTGAAATTTCCTACACTGACCTCTACAAGTATCTGGGGGTGGAATTCGACTTTAGACCTGGTTACAAAACCTGCATCGAGGTGCCTATCAGGAAGGCATATCAGATTACATCATTAATTGTGCAATCTAACAAAAGAAGGGCTTGCTCGCAGATTTCAAAACAGCTATATCGGCAATGCCTGGCCCCAGAGGTTACCTATGGCCTGAAGTGTTTGCTCAACATTGATGTCAAATGGCTACAGCTGATCGAAGGTTAGAGAAAGATATTGGGTTTACCCAATGGTGTCCCTTTGGCGATACTGCACCTAGGACTTGGGTTTATGTCCCTCAATGCTATGGTATTGAAAAAAAAGAGCAACCATGTATATTAAAATGATGAGTGCGACAAGCAATCCTTTGCTTCAGAGCCTAGGCAATGCTGAGTGCAGGCTGACAGCCAAGTCTAGCTTCAATAGGATTATGAAAACACTATTTAAGGATTTCGAGTGGACTCCAAGCTGGGGGGATAATCTTTACGATTTAAGGTATACATTCGAAAAACACCTGGGGCTTTGGGATCGGAATGAACATGTCACCCACCTTAGCATGCTAAAAGGTTATTCCATCATTCCGTACATATCATACACATATTTGAAGGCTCAATCTTTTTAGGACATATGTCCCTCCATTGAATTGCAGAGATTTGTTTTACTTTTGCGCCTGCCTGTTCTAAGTGCTTTAGGCCCTTCTCTATCATTGTGTGAAGAGGACCGATTCTGTCGCATCAGTCAAGCATGTCATGACAGAATGCCCAATAGTGGGTACTGTACACATGAGCCAGCTGGGCAAATACATGCACCACGTAGAGACTATCCAGGACTCACTTTTTTGGAAGCGCTGCATTAATTCCAACAACAGGGGGCTCGACATGGCCATGTTCAGAGTCTGGTAGGTAGTGGCAAAGTCATTAACTCTGTCATAGGCCACTCAATCACATTAAGAGTGGTAGACGCTAATAAACTGCATTTAAAAACCCAAGAAAAAAGCTTGGTTATAATATTCTCACCAATGTAAAAAGACCTAAAAAGAGAAAATGTTCATAAGGTACGGCTTATCCCTAGGGTTAAAAAACACTATACGATATAAAAGCAAGGAGAGAGAAGAAGAAAGAGCTGATATGCTACTTGGGCTTTTGTATCTACAGAGCTTTATAGCCTCACTGGTTTTATATGCAGGGCCACTGTGCTTGGCAGAGTGATAAGTCCGGGATCCAGGCTGACTCCAGTCTAGTCCAGGTTAATTCCAATACGAGAACCAAGTCCATCCAGCTCGACCGGGTCAATCCCAGCTGGAACTTTTACATCAAATCCTTTTTTTACGGGCACTGCACAGCGGGACCAATGACGGACAGGGAACACCTCGAGAGCTTGGGCAGCTACCAGAGTCCGTCTCTCCCCCCTGCCCCACCTAGAGACACTGGGCAATAGCGGCAGGCTGGGAATGCCTCTACAGCTTGGGGAGCTGCCAAAGACTGACTTCCCCACTCCCCCACCTACGCAGCTCACAGGGCCTCACACAAGCTTATAATGTTAGCCAGACTGTCAAAGTGTGAAACAACAATGAACATATGACCTGGGGCTTTCAGGGCACTCTGCTCCACCTTCTCCACCACCCGTCACCCTCTCCAGATATCCCTTTAACTTGTTGCTGGCAGAAACCACAGAGTCAATGGCCCACTGGAGCACATGACAAGACCCAGGGGAGCTCCCCTGAACTCCACGAGCCAGGATTTGATCAATAAAGTATCAGCTATCCGGAGTTCACCCAGAAACACCCAGGGATCAACGCAATATTCCTTGTTCACTACGATTAGGATTTGCAAACAACTAGCAGCCGGAGTCAGCCGTGTTCAACATGGTTTGCCTTTTGAAGAAGTTTGACTATGCAGCCTGAGCAAATTCATTATGGAGTTTGACTCTTAGTGCTAATTATTTACAGTCCACTTGCATTGCAAAGTAGAACGTAGTGATAGATAAGAAGTGGTGAGCGCAGTGCTCAGTGCCACGAGTGGTTATGAGGTTGAAATATTAAGCACTAGTGATGTTGCCATTGATGGAGATGTGTGTTACTAACTCATTATGTAGTTTTTGTTTTATATTTAGGAGAAGACGTGCATTTGCGGAATTTATTAGGATATGTTCTGTGTTTTGCACGGGAAGATCTCTGAAATGATGTATTTAATGATTCATGTGGGGGTGTTCAGATGCTGGGCGGTAGGGGTGTGGTTAGTACACTGCGTATGTGTTGTGGTGTAGTTAGTACAGCATTTATGTGTTGTAAGTGTGGCTGGTACACAACTTATGTGTTGTAGGTGTAGTTAGGTACACCATTTATGTGTTGGTGGTGTGGATAGGACAACGGTAAAAGTGACTATGCAGTGTTAGCATTTATCTCTTGGGGAGTCCATGCAGTTGGGAGGTGGTGTAGAGGAGGGGTGTAGAGGATTTTAATTACAACATGAACATGTATTTTACCATCACCATTTTATTTTAGGAAAGTTTATGTGTGTCAACATGCTATATCTAGAAAATGTTTGTTTCAATATGCAATATTGAGGTTGGTGCCTGATCACCGCTACCCTAGGGAGGGTTTTAGTTTTTCTCTGCAATTGGCGTTGGTTGTGTGGGCTTGTTGTGTGTTGTGTGGGTGGCTGGGTTGGTTGTTGGAGTACTGTGTGCATGTTGCTGGGTTGGTTGTTGGAGTACTGTATGCAAGTTGCTTTGTTGTTGTGAGTAACCCTCACCTAGCCAGTGGCCTAGCAAACCATTGGTCGAGATTGTGTCATCTTGGAGTTAGTGCACAGTGGAGATTGTTGTGTACCGGTGGCATCTAGGTGTAGTGGAGCAGTGGTGCACTTGAGTAGCACCGTTAGTGGTGGAGATTGTTGTGCACCAATAGTATCTGGGTGCATTGGGTTGCTTTTGGAGTGTGTTGTCTTGCCAGTTAAGTGTTTATAGGAGTTTTGGAGTTATAGGAGGACGTTCTGTGGTTGATGCCTTGTAGTTGTTCATGGTGGGACGTCCTTACACCAGCAATGCATAGGTGTAGTGTAGTTGTTGTTGTTGTTGTTGTTGTAGGCCAAGGGACCAATTGGTAGGTCCTGAAGCAGATGCACTAGAGTTGTTTAGTGGGAGTTGTTGTAGGTCCAGAGACTAGCTTAGTAGGTTCTGGAGCAGGTGCACCAGAGTATCTTAGTAGGAGTTGTTGTATACTTATACATTTCTTTGCTTGTTTCCCGGGATGCAGCCCAACTGACGGGTAAGATGAATTGCTTTAGTGACCAGGGGATCATACAAGGCATGATATCCTTTAGAACACAGAGAGAATGCCTCTAGAGAGGGCTTTATACTGCCCTGTGGTGTCCCGCGGGGATCATGTATGTCCCCTATGCTCTTCAATATTTTCACTTTGCCTCTTTTCAAACTGATGGAATCTGATCGTGTAATTTATGCAAACTACGTAGATTACACCCAGTGTCTCATTCCTCTCATGGGCAATTAAGCTGTTGACTCCCTGACAATCCACACCACCTACAACCTTATACATAAGTGGAGGTTATTTAATGGCTTAGTGCTAAAACAACGCTGAAACTGAAATTATGATTGTGGGCACTCATACAAGCGCCGTAAACTGGACCCTTCATTTCAAACTTTCAAAGTGGTAAAATGCTCTCTTAAAACTCTACCAAAAGTCATGACTTTAGGGGTTATTTTGGATCAAGAGTTGAGCATGAAAGCTCATGTTATCCATCTTGCCTAATGCTCTTCTTATCTTAATCTCCTTACGCAAATCCGGGCCTTTCTTGACGCAAGTTGTTGTGACACCCTGGCTCGGGCCATTATTGGGTCTCATCTAGATTATTGCTAAAGCCTACTGCAGGGCTTGGGGCAGGGGGAACTTAATCACCCCCAGGTTGTTCAGAACAATGGAGCCAGAGTTGTCTGTGGTCTCCATAAATCAGAGCATGTATCTGTAGCAAGGAAGTCCCTGCACTGGCTTCCCTTTAGGAAACACATTGACTTTCGTACTCTGTGTATTGCACACTCGTGTCTCTTTGGAAAACATCCTGTCTACCTTTCATCTTTCTTGAGCTGGCACCCAGCAAGACGTACCTTGAGTTCCAACAATTTTGGCCTTCTACTGACTCCAAAGTCTAAATTGTCTATTGTGCTAAATGGTTGCGTCCCAATAGCAGCCCATCGCCTTTGCAATGCATTGCCACTGGATCTGAGGTCCTGCTCCTCTCTGGTATCCTTTAAGTGTAAACTCAAGACCTTCTTGTTTGAATAATAAGTTTCTCTTCGCTAACCCCTCTTTGACAGCTAGTGCATTTTTGTGTATTTTGTATGTCTGTCTTGTACTGTGCTTCCATGCCTAAGGGCCTAGTTCCAGCACATTCCAACTTAAGTCAGGAAAGAGAGACCAAGAATAAGGAGCCACCGGCATTGATTCAGTCAGAGTGGAATATATGACAATCTAACCGCTCGGCTGAATATGCTTACGTATATACACAATTTTAGTGGAAAAGAAGTCAGCCAGTGAGTCATACAAAGATTGAGTGGATCACAGTAGGCGCAAAATGTGCAATGGAGGAGAATGACTTAACCACTGAAAATAATATCCTGGACTGGGTCATGGCTGTGTCTACCTTCTAAGTGAAAAAACCCTGCTTCGAAAGGCGAATAGAGCTATGATAGCTCCTAGAGAGTCTACAGAAAACCGACTTTTTGAAGGACTATAAGACACGTGCCACTTATGTTCGGTATCTCTCGGTTTCAACTGGCTCCCTTGAGCTCCACAGAGAACCATGGTTGGGATGAACGTTTATATGGGTGGATAAGCTTCAGCCAGGTCACCTGGTCCGTCACTTCATGTAGTGTCTGAGATAGGCAGGATAAATCCACTACAGGGGCATTCATGCATTTATCATTAATCAACGCAAGCATCTGGCCAGAGTCCACCCTCTGCCAGTTTCCTTTTAGGATGGTAGCTTGGCGGGGATGACTTAAAGGTACTGCACTTTTTACTAAAAATGGTACTAAACAATGGCCTGACCATACAATCTGACTAACAGGGGAAACCAGAACTGTGGAAGTGGAAGGCAGGCCAAAATGGGAAAATCATGTGGGGAGAGCCCATGCAAAGCCACAGTTTTGGGTCAGGGAATTAACAGACCCCAGTGAGGTGTATGCAGGCTGGTCCCCCCTCTGGCAATAACAGGCAGGCTACCCAAGAAAGCAACAACATAAAAGAAGGCACTAACGTCTAGAAGTCAGAAATCAGGAAACAAATTTATTACAGTCAGGCAAGTAGGCTCATTGCCAGCAGAGTAAGCTATGTACACTGGACATGGACGATGGTCTGCACAGGTCTTCAGGCACAATGAGGGGCATTGGTGAGAGGGATATTGGCTAGGCACACCCAGAAGGAGAGTGAGGGCGAGTGTGGGTGAGTAAATGTGAGTTAGGGTGAAGGAGACAGAGCGAGAGAGAGGGAGAGTGAGGGCAAGGGAGAGGCAGAGACAGAGGCAGGGCAGGAAGGGGTACAAAAGGGGGAGTAAACCAGATTGGAAAAAATGTATGTGCTTGGGTCTCTGTAGCTCCGCTACCCCCACCCATGCATCCAGCACTGCAGCCAAGAAAGAGCCTCAACCCTGGTTCTCTGTCCACTTATAAGGCTGTTGCTCCACTCCTGCATAGCCCACCCACAGGGTCCAAGGAAGAAGGGACAGGGATTATGACAAGGTGTAGGATGACATATGCAGGCACAGGTTACCCTCCACAGCTGTCACTTACCCCTCCATAGGGGAGAAGAGTTTCTCAGGAGGTCAAAATATTTCCCACGGTCCAAGTGACAGGAAAAAGGGTGGGAACCCACATGGAGGTGGGGGGGAGTATTCTGACACTTGCAGGAACATCCCCCCTCCATAGTTGTATCAGGAAGTGGATGAAGGAACTAAGGAAGAAGGGGACAGGGGCATGGATGGGCTACCCACACCCGCCCCTTTGGTGACCACAGCTTTCCTCATGATTCCAGGGAGGAAGGGGCGGAAATCGCAGAGCATAGGCAGACACCCTTGGGGGAGCAGGAAAGATCAATTAACAGAAAGGGTACGAGGTCACAAGATGTGGACAATAGGGTACACATGCAGCGACTTGAGAGGGGAAGAGTTTTTCAGAAAGAGGTGATGCAATGGTTGTAAAATTGGCAGCTGTTAGCTGTGCCTGGGGTGGGAAAATGTTTACAAGATAAAAAATATAGTGGGTGATGGAAAATCATGCAATACCTTAAAATGCACCATGTGTGAGACTGGCATGGTATCAAGAGAGACACATAACCAAAAGGGTTTGTTTGAAAACCTTTATTTACTAAGGTTCCTAGGTTGGTGTAATGCCTGAATGGCCACAACTCTACAGGGGTAATTCCCTTAACTGATGTTTCTAATGGCTGACGTTGTCTAATAGTCCAAAATAAAAGTATGTCTGTGTCTAAATCTGTGCTTGCCCTCACTCAGTACAAACATGTGATAGAAAGTATTTTTAAAAGGGAAACTATTGGTTAAAAAAAGTGAGAAACAGACGTTGGTTTCAGGTGATCTCCTCACCATGTGCTGTTTGGTCAATGTCACACAAATGAGTTCAATCAACAGGGCCATTCAAAAGACCTTCTCCACAGGGCCCTTATAGATATTCCAACTACCTTTAGTGTCTTTGAGTTCCTTGGGGTTACCTTCTCCAAGCTTCAGCTTATTCAAATTTGAAAACACCATGGAAGAAATATAACACAGTTCCTTTTGTAAGCTTCTCTGGGTTCCCTTACCCACTCTTCAATCATTTCAAAACTATAAAGAAAGCTAACAAGTCTTCAACTTAGTTTGGCCACTTATGGTTCCCTTCCCCAAGCTCAGGTCCCTTCCAACTTTCAAACAAAAAATCACTGTTATCGGATGCCTTCTTCCATAGGCCGCTCAGGGTTCCCTTCCCCAAGCGTAGGCCTCTTCCAGCTTTCAAAGACAAAACATAATATCTCACAGTTCCTTCTTAATTTCACAGCGTGCCCGTCCCCAGGTTTGCACCTTTTCCTTATTGACAATCATAGGCTTTCGAAAATGCAGGCTCTTTGCTTTTCCAGAGCATGACCACCCTGACCCTTTGCCCCCCTCTTTGTTTTCTTCCTTTCTTTTCGGATGCTTCCGGCACCCCTTTACTTCTTCTTTCCTTTCTGTGCACACTTGCACTGTTTTTCATGCTTTTATTATTGTGCCCCTGGCACTTGTCCCTTACTCTCCTTGGGATATCTTGCAAGCTCTTTTCTGTTTTCCTTTTTATCGTTCCCCTGCCACCTTTCCTTGACTCTTCTCATGACCCTCTCTTCTCCTGTTACGGGCCATTTGCACCTTTGAGCTTTTCTTACGTTCTGTCTCTTTCCGCTCTGATCAGTCTTTTGCTCGCTTCCACTACGAACTACTCTGTTCTGTCACTTTTTTACTTTCTGCTTTGCTTTGCATTCAGCTGCGCTTTTACCCTCTACACTTTCTGCTTCACTCTTGCTTCAAGCTGTGCATTCAGCTTTCATACTTTATGCTTTGTTAATGCTTTTAGCTGCGCTTTCAGCTTTTTACACTTTCCTTTCCTTGCAATACCTTGCTGCTTTTACTGTCCCTGCATTTGTAAATCTCCGCTCTCATCCAAATGCACGCTCCTGGGTTTCTCTCACATTCTCCATGAAACTCACCAGGCAGCGTCGCGTTGAGAGGTGGTTACTCCAGGAATTGCATAGTTGAGGTCAGGTTCTCACCACCTTCCTCTCAGGCACGGTTGGGGTTGGCACAGGTCACGAGGGAATGAGCACTCTCCTGAACCTGGCTGGCAGAAGCAGGCTGCGCTTCTCCGGCTCACTGGAGGCACAGCTGCCTCGCCATGCTGCAGCCCTTTCCAATCGTGCCAGCATTTCTACACGCCATTCTCCTCTGGCCTGCAGCTCATCCTTCTCTCTGCTCTTGGGCACATTCGGTCTGGACTGCAATCCCAGCTTGCTTTTTTCTTTGTGCAAGACCACGCCTTTTATAGTGAACAACCAGTCAAGTGGAGTGAGGTGTGAGTAGTTACTATTGAATGCCTGACCTTGCCTGACTCTATTAGTGGGACAACCTGAGTTCTTTCTAGGGTAGGTTTACCTTACTTTTCCCATGTTATTCCTATGGGTAATCTTTACTTTTCCCATGTTATTCCTATGGGTAATCTTTACTGATCTTAGTTGCCTCCTCCCTGTCTCATTATTTGGTGGAATTCGGGAGGGGAGATGGGGTGAGATTTTAAATACCCCACAAAGGCTAATGGAGTATAGGTTAGGGTGTTTCAGGACTGGGGGAATACCATGTCTCGCCCTTGGCTATACTCCTCCCAATCCCCCGTGACCCTCAACTCAGGTGATCCTCCCTTGCTTGTCCACCCCCAGGGTCGGGATCCAAAAGCGATGGCCCTTCTCTGGCCACCTGAATGGAAGATCCGGAGGGAATGGGTGGGAGAATACCATGAGGTTTCTCACTCATGCCACACATGAACATATATTAAAATGCAACTAGTTACCTATGTGGGAAACACATGTATCCACCCGTGGAGACTCATTTACACTGGCATCTGGTGAAAAGAAAAGGTCTAAAATGCCACCCAACAAGTGGCCAGGCTCATGTTCCAATATCAAAACCAACATCCAATAATGAGTCAAAAAATTGCCCAACACCGGAGCTTGAGGACCGTTGTACCTAATATCAAAATCACCAAGTACCACAAGATTGCAATACTTAATTTGCAGAGATGCTACCAATTCCCCCAAATAATTAAGAAAGTCTGAGTATGATCCCAGAGGGTGAAAAACAATGAAAACATTATAGAGTGTGAAGCAGAAATCTTTAAACACACTAGCAATGCTTCCATTATCAGCCTATGGTACAGGGGAATCATAGAAAACTTAAGAGAGGTTTTAAAAATGATGCCTGCCCTCGACCAAGTTGGGAGGCTACTCTATCAAGATGAATAGTGTTGTAGTCCTCTGGAAGCACCTGTATATGCAGGTAAGAAAGAAAGCAAAGACTACTATTCACTGAGCAAAAGTATCAATGTAGTTAGAGGCCAGGCAACCTCAGCCAGCCTACTGGCATACAAGGAAAGAAAAAATCAATGCCACAGAATAATTAAAATAATGAACCAAAACCACTGCACAGTGATACATATAAGATTCTATGCAGTATGTGTACAATTCTTTGTAAATTATAATCTTAAACAAAGTGTAACCATAGTGTTTTCACAGAAATTGTAAACATTAAGCTGTGATAGGCAGATGTCCATACCATACCATAATGAAGACCTGCTTGATAATGTGTGATTCTGAAGGCCATGGTTATTTAATAAGGATTGTGACTTGACAAAAATATTAATTGTAAAAAATAACCATTGTTATTTTAATTTAAATGTAATTTATGTAGAAAGTATACAAGGTATTGGTGACAGCATCATAGGGATTCCAATCGTATAATCCCTTTTAAACAACATTAATTGTATATTCGCTACTCACACAGAAAATGATGCAAATGTAAATCCCATGCAATCCCCTCACTCTTGAATCCATAATACAGAAAAATAATCTTGTGGCAGCAGGACTCAATCTGCAAAATAAAAGTAGAGGGGCACGTATACCTGTTTAATAAAGTATTTTCCTGGTTGGGTGGGTGAGCCAACACTTTGAGCAATTTGAATCTATCGCACTGCTTTCCTGTTCAAAACCTGCCAAATTCTGATGCAATTCATGGTGAATTTACTTTAAACTACACACACATACTATGAACCATAGCACCATATTAGCAAGGGTAATGTGAGAACATGAAGCAGTTCTTTAATTATAGCATTAAGTGGTGTTAGTGGGAAAACAAAAGTTAATTTCTTTATTTGTAAATGTACATTTACATGTAATTTGGATATGTTTTGAAATCAAGCGTTTTGATATAGTGACCGACAAGCAACAGAATTATGAGTAGAATGTCTATTATTATTCATAACCAAACACATGGCGATTTGATTAGGCAAATGAATGCAAGTGTGTGGGAAATAGCTACATTCTTGCAAGCAGGTTATTTTCATTTTAGTAGACAAGCTACCTGTGATTGTGTCTTATTGTGGTGACTTCCCCTCCATAAAACATGGGGACCACTTTTGCATTGATTTCTTTTAATAAAACAGAAACATTATTCCTAAATTAGCCTGTTTCCTGCCTGCAGAATTGTGGGGAAGTATTGTATGTCAAGGTGTATTATATCAGCAGTGTTAGCTTAGTGAAAAGTATAATATATTAATACTTATTTCTTACAACAGTGTGAATTCTGGGCTAAGTAGGCTTATGTGACAGAATCAGTTAATGTTGTCAGCAGTGGGTGGAATAATTTGACAGTTCAGAACTGGATATTCAAGGATATTTCTCCCAAGAAGGCAATATAAATAATCTGTTCAATTGACATCCCAAAAGTAAAAACATTACATGTCCCACAATGAACTATACTGTCCTACTGTAGGAACTAGGGCCCATAATTGTACTTTTCAGTGCCTATCCCCGCCAATGCACTGAGCTTGTCTACTGGGATGCCTTGAACTGGAATATGTGCTTTTCAGTAGCATATTTACTGCAGTGCACTGAGTTAGTGTATTACAATACTTAGATCAGGGATATGTGTAAAGATGTAGCTCTTTAGTTATTTGATTGTGCTCCTGCGTCTGTCCCGCGAGCCCTTGTTATGATTGGAATGTGGGCATCGCTGGACAGAGGCAGACGGTTAGGAGTGATGAAGAAGTGCCTGCTCTACGGGCAAGCTCGTTTATAAAGACTTTCCAAAAATACTTACCCATGCCTTCTTCAAGTGGCGATGAGGGTGGGATGAAGGTAACAAGCCCGCCACAGGGAAGAGCGCAATGCAGAGTCAACGTCACGGCCACAGCTGATTCCCTGCAGAGTGTTGCGCTGAGCCCAGCCCCTTTTCCCCGCTCACAGATGCCGGGGCCAGGGCAGGGAAATCACTGGGCAATTGCGGCCCAGACGAAGGCAGAGGATCAGATGGGACCGCCAGAGGCCCCCCTTTTTCCACACAGCTGATCTTTGGCCGCGGCGAGGCCACAGAGGTGAGGAGATGGGGGAGGAAGATACGCAACAAGCACAGCTTCACACTCGTTGCCTTCACTGAGCAGCATTAGACAGAGGGGAGGAGCCGGGTGTCAGTTTATACGAGGTATCCAATGATTGGGTAACCTATAAGCTAACAGATGCAAGCTCAAAAAGGATTGGCTAATGTTAAGACTAAATAAAACAGGAAACTTACAAACTTGCTTCACTAATGCTGGAACTGCCAATTGGGTGAATTGAAGAAAATAGACACAGCAGAAGGCCTGTACATCCGTTATTTGCATCTAGTGAATAAACCTGGACTCAATAAAGACACGTTTCACACCAAAGCAAGAGAAATTTAGAGATGAAGTTTGGGGAATAAGTCCAAACTCGTGAAATTAGTGAGTGCTCATATATTTAACAATACGATAAATAAAAGTGTTGTGAAGCTTAAGCAAACATGGCAGCAGCCAGCATGTCCCCACCTCCACCTTTTTTTATCAGAACCTGGCACACCAGTTATTAGATGGGATCGGTGGAAGAAGTTATTCGACACATACTTAATTGCCATTGGGGAGAAAAGTTTGCTCCTGCTAGAAAAGAGGCGATATTGTTGCACAATCTGGGGGCAGAAGGCCACAGTATCTACGATGGGTTGCCAGAACCCCCGCAAGAGCGCCAAGGCGATACTGACCAATATAGCACAGCGGAGAAAAAATTGGAAATTTACTTTGAGCCTAAAAGAAACACCACAGTTGAGAGACACAAATTCTTCCAGAGGTCCCAAGAACCATAAGAGCCAGTAGAACATTTTATTGCCGCATTGAGAACTCTGAGTCATACCTGTGATTTTGGGCCACTTACAGATTCCCTCATACGTGATCAATTGGTCCGTTGTACCAATAGTGCTAAAGTACAGGAGAGACTACTGTCCAAGGATCTTCCATTGGAGTTAGCGGTGGAGATGGCCAGAAGCATGGAGCAGACATACAAATACATGTCAACCATGAGAGGAGATAAACAAGGAAGTGAAGTAGCGGAAATAAAGGGGATGAAGAAACTAAGCATGAACAAAGAAATCAAATGTTTCAAGTGTGGTAGCAATCGCCACATCTCTGCGAGCATGTTTGGTCCTGCCAAAAATGTTAATTGTTTGAAATGCAAGAAAAGGGGGCATTTCGCAAGGGTTTGCCGTGAATCTGGACACATAGAGAACGTGGAGGCTGGATGAAGAGTGCCAGAACAAGAGGAAAGTCCTGTGATGTTGCACAATTACCAAGGGAAACATGTGCTAGAAGTATCAGAAGTGTCAAATCAAGGAAACGGACCCACGGATGTCTTCCTGATTGACGGAAGAGTTGTCATAATGAAAGTTGACAGTTGCTCCCCCTGGATACTAATATCCAGAAGAACTTTCAAAGGATGTGTGCAAGGAAATATAGAACAACTGAAGGAGCATAAAATAGAACCATAAGCTTATGGTAACGTAAAGATTGAGGTTCTTGGAAAGTTTCATGGATTGATAAAATATAAAGGCAGGAGTTGTGAATCAGATGTCTACGTCACACAAGAGGGATCGTCTCTCCTAGGTTGGGGCGAAAAACGGAAGTTGGGAATTAGAATAGAGGCAAATGCTGAATATCCTGTCACAGTCGCGTGAGTGAAGGACAAGTGGGAACAAGGATTTCCAAAGGTATTTACGGAAGCGTTGGGAATGCTAAAGGGATTTGAGCATGAGATCCGTTTCAAAACTGGAGCCATTCCAAAAGTACACAAAGTGAGGCCAGTGCCACAGAACTTAAGTGACAAGGTGAAGCTGGAAATTGAAAGTCTATTGCAGAGAGGAATTATAGAGAGAATCGAAAATTCGGAGTGGTTGTCCCTGGTGGTGGTGGCTGCAAAGCCCAATGGAGAGATAAGACTTTGTGTAGACTTAAGAGACTTGGGTAGGAACATTTTGATAGACAGACACCCCCTTCCCATCATTGGGTAAAAATTGTCAACATTGAATGATGCGTGACTATTCTCCATTATAGACCTATCTCAGGCCTATCACCAAGTACCGCTGACTGAGAGGTGCCAAAATCTAACAGCATTTGTGACCACATTGGGAACTTTCAAATATTGCAGAATGCCATTTGGCCTGGCGTCAGCAGCGGCAGCGTTCCAAAGAGTAATGGAGACAATAATTGATAAAATTAAGGAAGGAATAAGTAAAGAACCCTCGATTGGCAAGTTTAACCCAGCGGACAAAAGTGTTTTAGCTGTAGATGCTAGTGTGTTAGGTCTGGGTGCAACATTGATACAATATGACAAGGATAACTCAGAAAGGGTAATAGCTTTTGCTTCTCGAGCTCTAAGGGGAGCACAAGGTAATTACTCAGTGGAAAAAGGAGAGGGAGTTGGGACAGAGGAGGTAGAAGAGTGTGTAGTGGCAGAGGTGGAGAGTGCAGTGGAGAGTGCAGTGGGACGGGAGAGGTTTGTTTGTTTGTATTGGTAGATTATCATTCCAAGTGGGTAGAATTGGTTTTGTTTTTGGAAATAATTTTTCTCAAAGAGGAAGTTCCAACAGAATTGGTGTCTGATAATGGAGTGCAGTTTGTATCGGAGGCTATGAGGACATTTTAGTAAGCTATGGCATTGTGCATACCAGGACAGCTTTGTATAATCCAAGGGCCAACGGATTGGTAGAGAGGGTCAATAGATATTTGAAAGGGGGATTACCGATGGCAATGCGCATGAGACAACCATGGAGAGAGGTGCTTAACCTTGAAACATGGAACTATGTGACCACACCACCCTCAATTATGGGTGTCTCTCCTTTTGTTTCCCTCAAGGGAAGAGAACCTGGTACGAAATTTGGTCCAGCGTGGTTAGGTATGGCGACTGCACTTCAAGTCAACAGGAAGGAAATTATGAGATTGATCATGCAAGAAAAGGAATAAAGTACAGTTTGACAGGAGAGAAGGAGGTGTCGAAAGTAGGTTTCTTGGCCCTAAGAAAATCTCAGCAGTGAGGAAGATTGTGGTTATCCTTTAGGGAAGTGTGGTCCAAGGGAAGAATAGCCAAAGCTACTGATGTGCGGGGTGTGGATTGGGAAGATAAACAAATGCAAAGTGAAGTTATGAGTGATAGTGGTGTTCAGAGAAATGTGAGTTTGAGTGGAGGTGACACACAGAGAAGTGGGGATGCTGCAGATGACATGAGTGGTGTGATAGTTGCTCACAGAAAGAGATCTAAACCGGTGTGGTTAGAAGATTATGTATATTAGCTGCAATAATTTATATTTCACTGTTTTTCTGTTAATTGTTTAGAGTTGGGATTATTATATGTGGGTTCTGTTTCTGTTTTTTTAAGGGGGGGAGATATGTAAAGATGTAGCTCTTTAGTTATTTTCTGCGGTCCTGCGTCTGTCCTTTGAGCCCTTGTAATGTTTGGAATGTGGGCATCGCGGGACAGAGGCAGACCGTTAGGTGTGACGAAGAAGTGCCTGCTCTCCGGGCGGGCTCGGTAATCAAGACTTTCCAAAAATATTTATCCAAGCCTCGACTTGCCTTCTTCAATATGCAATTTGTAGCACTACATCCTTACAATTGATTAGGAATGGTCTCCCTGAGAATTGGAGCCCAAATATTCCTTATGGAACTTTCCTTGTGCTATGCTCTGCAAGTCGAGATAGGCATGGTGATATGATCTCCAAACAGACTCACGGAATGGGCCCTTCGATGAATCATGGGATTTTGTCACTTCTCCCCAAGGGAGAGCCTTTCCTTGTGAGGCTAGGGAGGTCAGCCCACTATGCAACACTTTCTCTAGGGGTAGAGGCATGCAGGACCTCACCGGGAGAGACACCCTCTTTGGGGACAAGGACTCATCCTGTAGTGAGAAACTCCATAAAACTAAGATCACTACACCCTCTTAAACGAGATCCTATGAAGGAAGACATGAAGAACAAATTAACATTTGGTATTTTCAACCAAGTGTATCATTAATGTCTATGAGAGAAAGCTGCAAAAAACAAGGGGGGGTCCTGGGAGTTAATAGTGGTGAATCCAGACGTGGACGCTTTGCTCAGTATTCTTAGAGGGGCGCAGCTCTACCCTGCTGATGAAGTCCAACCAGACTGAAACACATGTCTGGGGTTGCAATTGGTGCTCTTGTTCAGAGGAGAATTGCCTATAATTTCGGTGCTGGACTGCCCCAGGGCAGGACAAAGACTGATATGTTTTGGATATTTCTCCTCTGTGAAAGATAGTGAGCTAAACAATCTTAAATCTCGTAACCGGGAGTAATGTCCGGAAGAGGGACTCCCAGGACCCCCTGCTTTTTTGCATGAGAGAAAGATTAAAGCAAACTGGGTCAAAGAAGATCAGTATAACTATATTGAGTGAGAATCCGACAGAAAAGAAGGACTTGCACATTATACCAGGAAGCAACAGAATAAGGGAGAGAGACCACACATTTCGAATCAGTTGGTGCTGCCCAGCTGAGAGTGTCCTGGATGCATGGTGTCCGATGTGAGGAGGAGAATCCCGAGAAAGCACCACTGTGACTCTTTGGGAAGGAGAAGATGCTCTGAAACCTGAAGTGAGGAGAGAGCGTACCAAGTGCCAGAGAGAGCGACCTCAAGTCTCCAACACGCAATGTTGGAAAGAGGAAGCGACTGCGAATGCTAAGTGAGGATGTACCATGAAGTGTCCTGACCCCGAGGCGAGGAGAAGTGGTTGTATAACCGCAGGCGCAACGCATTGGACCTTTTGGTCAATAAACATCACTGATACCATGGAGGAAGAGTTGTCGGAGAACAAAACAAAGGAAAGAGCAACAAAGCTACAATCCAATCCACTTCTAATGAGGGAACCTGTTATGACATGAAGAGGAGGAATCCCCAGTCCACATGCAACCCCAGTGATATTACCCCTAAACAACAGAGGTAATGGGGAAAATGGGAGGCACAAGAAGGTGATAAAAGAGAGACATAATGATTACTGGAATGCCCATGCTCGTCACAGTCAACAAGATGTATTGAAGACAGAGAGAGAGAGAGAGTGGTAATCATTACTGGAGCATTCATACTCCAGTGAACGGAGGATAGCAAAGGGGCAATATGTTGGCCTTGGAAGCAAGACCAGACAGAAAAACAGAGGTTCAAATCCCGGATCTGCGCTTAGAAACTAAATTCAGTTACGGCATTAGGCGCGCTATAAAAAAACAATTAAATAAATGCTCATCTCAGACAAGAAAAAAGTACTAGAAATATCAAGAAAGAGTGATAATATTTATTGGAACATTCCTACTCGTTCCACTCAAAATGAAGTAGGGAAAATACTGAGTGGGAGTGATAATCATTACTTGAACACTCATACACGTCCCAGTCTACAAGAAGCACTAAAAGGAACACAGAAAGAAGGTTGGGACTGTACAGCTTGTGTTTAACAAGATGAAAACTGAACAATGAGAGACTGGATAACTTTTGTGAGAATAAAGAGAGAAGCGTTGAGCTATCCAATGAGAGGAAAAGGATAAAGGAAAGAGAAGAAGAACAAATGAGAAAGAAGAGAAAACAAGTAAAGGAACAGATAGAGGCCTGAAAGAGCCCAGTATCTGAACTTTATAACTTGATGAGAGTGGTGGTGAAAGGATATTTATGAGGTCCATATTGAACTGAACCTGGGGCAAAGCCCATACAACAGTAGAAGGGAGTCATTTTCCCTTTCCTTAATAGTGGTAGGGTCAGAATAGGTTAGCTTGCGATAGTGGACTGAATCTGATTTAAAACTTTGCACCTTTGACTGATGAGCACCTGTGTTAGTTTGTTATGTAGGAAACACTCATAGTTTAGACTTTTTCGGTAAATACAATTACACTAAAATTCAAAGTCAGAGTCTGTGTCCTTCTGACCCACCACAGACCACTTTAGACCACACATTGGCTGTTGTGTCAAAAGGCAAGATGAACATGGTTGCAAGGATTGACTGATTTTTGGCCACTACAGAGGGGAGTATGCCTCTGCTTTAGGTTCTCACGTCACAACATTCACACTCTGGGACAGCATACCTGAAACCATCAAATAATAATCTAGAAATAGGTGCTTTCTTGTCCCTTTTCATGCAACCCAGCATTAGGCACATATAATATTGTTAACTGTTATCCTTAAGACTATGTGTGTGCTTACTGTACTGTACATACAACTAGTGCCAGGTGTGTATTACTGGTCTCAGTCTGTGGGCATCCATTTTGGGATTCCTAAGCTAAGATCTTCACAATACAAATGTGTATACACTGCATGTCCATGCTCAGTATAGGAAAGGACTGTAAAAGCACATTATTTCTTGTGCATTTCTCAATGTACTTTAAACATAAGCTCATGCCATATAACCTACCTGCATTCGGGAACAGCAAACAGTGAAGGAAGAACACCAAGGACAGTGATTGTCTTTGTTCTCCTCATTCAAGTGCAGTCTTAAATGTTAGAAAGCAACAATCTTGTGTCAATAATAAAGCTTGACAAAGATTGAGGGGCAGAAGTCCTCCTCGGCCTTGCAGCTGCAAGTCTGTATCGTCAAAGTTACAGTACTCATATATGATAGTCTGATGGCACTTCATCTGGTGAGAAGGCCACAGTGCAATGCCTACCCTCCCTCTGAACAGACAACAGAATCCACTAGCTGCACTCACTGGGGCAAAGAGAAAATCTTGGCACCTCCAGATTAAACAAAAGGGAGTGGTCCACTCTCAGTCACATAATAGAACCCTTAAAAAACATCACAGAGAATGTACATAAAGTGGACTAGAGCAATATGGTTTGAGGTAAAGTATGAGGGAAGTAAAATGAACCTAATGTATCATAAAGTAGACGCAGGACACAAATTAGCAGAATTACATTACTAAACTGGCATCGCTCGCTTCACCTTAGCACCCACCACAACTGCTCCCATCTGTCTTCAAGATTGCCCACCAAAGGGGTGCTAATAGGTGCTGTAATTAACTTATGAATGTGTATGTGGCCAGGACACACTGGCCTGTGTGGTGCTTAAAAGCCCAGTCAATAATTTGGATGAATGCTCTTGGTTTTGGACTATTCACTGACCAGGGATGCAAGGAATTCCCACAAGACCTCTGCCTGCCATGAAAACGTAAACTTGATCAACCAGTGATTGGAAGGCCACTCCTAATCCGCAAAGTGGAAACATTATATGAGGACAAAGCAACCAAAATGTGCGGTCCAAGCTTGCACCCACATAGTTGGCACTGGAGAACAAGCAGCTCACCACTGAATATGTGACATACTGTCTATCCATTGAACTTTCTCTCTTTCTTCTTTCATTTACCCCAATGTGTTCTGCATATATCCTATATTCAGTTTATTATGTTATGTTACTCGGATTTATACCGCACACCACTGCTTTTGACATGGTCTCCAGTGGACACACACTATCTCTCTTTCTTCTGTAATCTACTGCAATGTGCTTTGCTTTGGGGTGATGTGCTAATATGATATAATGTAATATAATATAATATAAAATAATACCATTTTTCTTAACAGAAGCCTTTCAAGATTCGGCCATCGTCTGTCTGCAGAAAGAGGGCATTAATAGAACCATTGAGCTTGGTAGCCGCCTCCTCATTCCCAATGTCCTATCCCACTTCACCCATACCTCTTAGTCTCTGTGAAGAATCTGCAGAGTCATCACTGAACCCCATTCTCCTCCCATTTGACCGGGGGAAGGCAGCCGCTACCCGATCCTAATCCTGTGGGAGGTAACATGAGGGAGGATCACATGGGAGGAAATGGCTGTCATGGGGAAGTAGTGACTCCTCTAGGAAATACACTGTATTCATCTTCTGTTGAGGATGAGATTCCCATAATACTCAAATACTTAATGGGGTGCTGTCAGTGTACAATTCCCTCTCATATAACTATCCAGAGTACAGGCTATGAAAAGCCTGCTAAACGGAATAAGGTTGGTACATTGGGGGTTCAGGAAAAGAATATGACCACCTCAAATTGTTATAATTCTACCCTAGAAAGAGGTCCTAACCCCAAGGGTAAATCACAAACCCTTTTCACAATCTCCCATAAACTTGACAACTATCAATTCACAAATCAGTTAAGATTTAAAGTATATAAAAAGACCCAAACCACTACCACTATGGACTTCAGAACCCATAATGCCTGTTCTACTGGGACGAGGAAGAGGGACTCAGAGTTGATGAAGACTAAAGGTACCATTAAGCACAATGAGCTGTCTAGTTGTAGTAGTGTGAAACACCTGAGCCGGACATTTAAACTCAGGAATGAGTTGAGGGAAGGAGATGCTGATGGAGTAGTATAGACAGCAGCAATTTCTGAATGCAGGATTTGCTGTGGAAGAAACACAAGTTGATGCTCATGCGGGAGAAGGTGTGTGGCAGTGCAGCGTGAGCACAGCTGGAAGCAGCATTGGGGAAATCTATGCCATGCAGGAGACGATCTCCCAACATGCCGTGAACCGCTCCGGTAAGAAAGTAGAAGCATAGATCCCACAGATCTGTCATTGCTCCACCAAAGGACTGGCGTATTGCAACAGTCATACCAGAGCTGGCAGCAGAGCAGACAGACAGAAGATCTGCTGCAGTGCCAGCGAGTTAAAATGAGATGCAATAGAAGACCAGTGAGTTGGCCTGAGATGCCAGGTGACCCCGGGGTGCTCCGAATAAGACAATTTGCTGACATTGTTCATTTTCAATATCGAACAAGTGAAGAAAGGCAAAGACAGCCAGGGTGCAACTCTCCTTATATGTGATACCACAATTTGGAGATATTTGTAACCTGCATTACCATAAGCCAAGAGGCCGCAGAAAAGTAATACAAAAGCAGCACGGGTGCAACTCTCCTTAAATGGGACACCAATTGGGGTACACCTGTAACCCGCATTGCCAACAGCCAGGAGGCCACATAAGAGTAATACAAAGGCAGCAGGGGCACAACTCTGCTTATATGAGACACCAATTGGGGGAAGCCTGTAAACTGCATTGTCAACAGCCAAAAAGGCTACAGAAGGGAAATACAGAGGCAACACAGGCATAACTCCTCTTTTATGGGATACTGACTTGGGGAGATCTGTAACCCACATTGTCAAGAGTCAAGAGACTATAAAGAGAAGTTCTAATTATTCAAACCTCCTCACATAGGGTAGCGATGTGGAGAATCTTGTAACAAGCATTGTCACTAAACACAATCATAGTGGTAGGAGTATTCATCCTGTAGGCAAGTAAACCAGGAAAGGGACACATTGGTACTTAGTCCTGGCAGGCGGGTACACCAGGAACGAAAAAGATGATTTGAAGAACTGTGATTATGGTAAAAAGGTGTGTTGGAAAGAACTTGTTAACTGTATCACCTTTTGATGAACTATGGCCTTACCAAAAGTATTTGCTGTGCTATTCTGACAAAAGTGTTTCCTTTGAAGAAAAAGTGTGATGTGCTAATAATTACTTGGCATTTTCAAGAGAACAGTTGCTTTGGTTTATGAAACATTTTGAGGAAGAGACATTTACTTTACAAGCAGAAGGCTGTAGATAATAACAGTTCTTTTTATTTGTGGCCAACAATCTATGAAAGAGACATTTACTTTGCTAACTGGAAGGACACAGTGAATGGAAAATACTGTTTGTGTTATACTGAACAAAACTTTATTGAATCAGAACTTTGCTCAGGGTATTCCTGAATTGATCCAGGGGAAGGGAGTCCAATCCTGGTCACATGGAACACTTTCCAATAGCTTTGCATTTGAATTAGTGTGTTGCTTTGTTGAAACCGAAGACAGCTAAACATTCCATGTATAATGTTGTTGTGTGTATTAGTGTGAGGGTCAGAGACTTTTGGACACTAGGTAATTTTTAGTTTGCTAGGTAGGGACATCATTGATAGGTTAGGGAAATATAGGCATCCATTTTAAACCTTTTTATTTAATAAAATAGTAACTATACCTTTGTGTCCATCTTGCATTTCTGACCCCGCACAGTCTCCCATACACGTGCATGTACCACTGACAGTGGTCAAACCTCCCCTCTTTGCACCCCACACACCTCTTACCCCTTACGCGCACCCTGACCAAGTGGCTGGTCCACTGGCAGCCATCAACATTTGCACTTACCGTACTGGGCTCAACTTGTGTTCCTGTTCCCACAATTAATCTTATGACAGCAGTTATAAAGTGTACTTAATAATTGAATTTATGGGGCAACTGGCACAATGTAAACATTGAGTAACATGAATACTGTAGCATAAAATATTGGGGTATACAGTCCATTCATTGATCTGCACAACTACAAGGAACACCTGGAATTAGGTAATGGGATTCTGACAACATTCATTCATAAAAATGTTCCTTTTAAAGAAGGGTATGACTATTATGCCCTAAAAGTAAATCAGTGATCCTGGGATCTTCTTGGAAATGCCTTGCCAAACATGTACTTTGACGAGATACTTCAGGACAGGCTAGTTTGAAATGTGTTATTACCTCCTGAAGGTCGTTCTAGGGTGACACTACCTCCTGGAAGTCCCTCTATCTCCATCCAAATCTTTATCAGGGCCATCCACATTTGCATTGATACCAGGGATCATTGGAAATAGCATTTTGATTGTATATAAGGCATACTTGTAATAAAGAAATGAACACTGGTTATCACCTAATGGTAATGCTTATTTATAAAGCGCCTATACACAAGCAGTGTTTTAAAGAGCTCAAGGAGGGTGGGAACACAGGGAAAAAATAAGAGTCGCTCAGAGCCTTTGAATTTCTGAGACGATAATGGTCTGTACAGGCAGAGTAAGTGAAAAAGATACGTTTAACAGTTGAGATACAGCAAATAGGCCTGATGGCGATTCTGTGGTTTTTTCAAGTGCACATTAAGGGGTGAAGTCAACGGAGAACAGACTGACCATCTTCAGGTTGACATGCATTCAGATCGTACAAGTGCAAGCTGGTCAAGGGAGGGGAGGGGGCGGGTCCAAGTGCACCCAGTCAGTAGAGGCTGGGAAAAGTGCAGACATAAAGCTCTCTTAAATTTATTCTGAAGTGCATTGAGGGGTTTGGAGTGCAGGGCCCTGAGGCAATTGCAAAGAGGACTCGCGGGAGTGCCACGGACCAGTGAGTCTCTGAGGTACACCAGGCGGCGAGTCAGCAAAGCTGTATGGAAAAGGGGGAAAGATGGAAAGAGCGAAGAGCCGGGTTAGCAGGGATGGGGGAGAGAGGAGGAGGAGGAGGAGAAGAGGATGGTCTTGAGGAGTTTCCAGAACTTAAGAAAATTAGGCTCATGATGGAGGGTGTCAGGGAGGCTATTCCAGAGTGAGGCACCTGCTGACAATGAGGATTTCCTCCAAATCTATGCTTGGAGAACCGGCTCACTCGCAGAAGGTTGGAGGTAGATAAGTGGAGGGATCGAGAGGGACAGTATTTAGGTAGGCAACATAGCAGGTAAGTAGGTCCCAGGCCCTAGAAAGCCTTGTGGACAATGCAGAAGGTATAGATATAATACACAGAGTGGGATGGAAAGCAGAGGTGGTCAGAATAAGGCAGCGTTATAATATTGATATTTATCCTTGTTGCCTCCTAAATACAATGCACTTGAAGGATGGAATTACCATTCTCATTGTTATCATTATTACTGCACATGTAAGATATTGTGGCAGTACATTTTCAGGATGATCTGCAGAAGGATAGGATTGCACATGTTTTGGCAGTGATGGAGAAAAGGTTTGAAAGTGCTATAAATGTAAGAGCTGCAGAGGAAGCTGGAGTGAAAATTCAAGTGGATGTTGAGAATATAGGAATAGCAGGTAAGACTGCTGCTAGAAGCACTGAACAGCTCACCTATGCATGTAATGATGAACTGCAACTTTGATGTGAACAATTAGGAAGACAACATCATGTGGCTTAGCCAGTGAAATTTAATCTGACAGCACGTGGTGCTGGTCAGATCATCATTCAGAGTGTCGGCCAGCAGAGGAAATATTAAGCTCTGGAAATTGAGTTGGGAAGAGAAGCAAGGAAGATGGGGGAAGGAAGCCTGAATCATCAAAATAAATCATAGTTCTAATACAAGAAATGAACACTGCCTTTGGTACTGCCCACAAATAATGCACAGGTGGGAAGCAAAGCCCAAGGGATCAGTGCGACAAAATGACTACTGCTCTGCAAGTGTACATGGATAAATAGTGTCTAAACCGCCTACTCATCCGACACACTACACAAGCCAACTGTGATCCCAAAAATAAAGGTGAAACAGGCACAATTAAGTGATATACCTCCTTTACCTTTTTGGTAACATGGGCTGAGAGCAGGCTATACTCTTAAGAGGGGTGTGAATGTGATGTCAGTAGCTACCCAAACAACAATAGTACAAGACAATACAATAAAGTGATGTCCAATCAAGGTTCCATGGAAACATATATTTTAACTAAACACACCAAAATGCAAATAACTGACTAGCAAAAACTCCTACAGTGGAAATGGAGAACATGTATATGAAGGTACACAGAAAATGCAGAACACAGATATGAATGCACTCTGCGCTCTGTAGCTGGTGTGAAGAGAAAGACATTGTAACAATGTCACTGGTTGGAGATATGACTTTGAGAAAAAGGTGCACGAAGGGTGGCTTAACAGTCACTATAATATGAAAGGAGCACCATGAGATCTAGGCCTGTCAAAAGTAACTTATTGTTTCATGGTGGTTTGACAGCATTGGGCCTCATTATAAGTTTGCCGGTCCAGTAACAACGTTACCAGTAAGCTTGCTGGCACCGTTGTTACCGGACTGGCAAACTTTGAGTTCTGCTCGTGGGTGCCTTCCAGCCTGCCAGCACTGGCCTGGCGGGCATACCGGCACCCTCGAGCAGATCATGTCGGATGCACCGGTACCATTCTAAATGGTGCCGGTGCATCTGACCTCCCCATTCCCACACAGCCCTATGAGGCTCAAATGGGAATGGGGAGCATTTTATTCCGGTTCCTGTGAATGGGCAATTACTGGGTCCGGTGGGGCCATAATGACCCGGTAATTGCCCATTCAGGGTGCCATAAAATATTGCAAGTTTGGCGGTCGCTTGCCGGCTTTACCAGCAAGGCTTCCGCCAAACTTGTAATGAGGCCCATTGAGTTGGGTGTCTCATTGCTGTGCTTGCAATTCAAAATGGATTTGAATGCATCGAGTCACGGTAATAGAGGCAATGAGTCTGATTTAAGTCATATTTGAAGTGAAGCTCCATGCTGTTCTATGTGTGTCAGAGTGGTGCTGTTCGAAGAATCCACCCGATTAGGTTTGACGGTCAAGCCTGTTCTAGACAATGGGTAAAACTGGGCAGAGTTGAAGGGGGAAAGGAAGATTTCAGCGATTCTAGTTGATGTGCCATTTGGTTCGATGTGAAGATCCTAGCAGTTTGACGTACTGTTCGAATATGTGGCATTTCAAAGCCTTCCTGAGGTTCTTGTTCAAGCTGGATCAGCGATTAACTCTGTTGGTGCAATTTGTTGGCAAACTGGTTAGATGAAGAAAACCGTGGTTCATGAGAGAGTTCTGAAAGTAACACCTTGGGTCCTGAGTGGCTCGAGGGATTCCAACGTTTTTGACTTGAGCGCCATGATGGGTCAAACAGCAGAACAGAGAGCTCCAATGACTTTGTATTCTCTGCTGGTGCGAGTCCCAATCTAGGAGCTCTTGGGCAAGGAGAGTGGGATTCCTCTTCACTCCCAGTCAAGGGACCTTACTTTGAAATGGCAGGAGTCCTACATCTCTAGTGAGGAGCCTAGGTACCAGCTCAGCGGGAAGAGTACTGGCCTTGATCTAACAGCAAGTCACCCCCAATGCTCCCTGGTGATGATTAGGGGACAGAGCTCACCTCTGATTTGGAATCTACAACCATACCCTTGGAGGACTTTGGAACAGACTGCACTTCCAAGAGAGGTTCTTCTAGTCTTGATGTATGTCCAAAATTATTTATGGAAGGAGTGGGAGACCCCTTCCTTATAAAAGTAAAAGGTCACAGAGGATTGTACACAACCAAGCCTGCAATAAGTGACCCTTGCCTTCTTGCCTAATACCCAGAGTGCTTTGTCCTGCAGGAAATGAGGGGACGGGAAGGAGAGTGAGACCCACAGAAAGGCAAGCTGATAAAACCATCCTTCAGTTCCCTTCTGCTCTTTCTGGCTGCTTTAACCCTGTCCTCTTGCCAAGCGAGCTTCAAAGGCCCTCTGGTATGCAACACCCTGGTTTTAAAGCTGGCCTTTATTACAGGTCTTCCTCTTTGAAATATGGTTCACAGGAGCTCTCCTGCTGAAAGTTTCTTGGGCTGCAGGAGAGGTTCTAACCTCGCTGAAGATCAAAATGGACTGCCTTTCTTTATTTCATCTTGTTGGCTGAATCCAAGACGGGCATACATCCACATAGCCTTCCTACAGCTGATGTATGATATGATAGGTTATTTATAACGCGCTTAATACCCAGAGGTTTCTAAGCACGGACCCGGGGAATCAAACCTGTGTTGATCTGTGTTGTCTTGCTTCCAAGGCGAGCACATTACCCCTTAGATATCGTCCCGAGATTACATGGCTATATTAATTGTGTAGACTATTATGCACCATACCAAATCCATGTATGTCTGATTTTTTTGTTATTACCCTGCCATTAGACAGATAGTGCCACCATTATTAGGCTTTTTGGTCAGAGATGCAAAGGTGCAGACCTCTGTCTGCGGTGACTTTTTGTTACAGCAGTTATCAAACAGAGCACATGCAATCTTTGAACTTGCCCTGTGTCAGGAAAGGGCAGGTGCAAAGAATAAAGGGCTCTACACCTTTACCAGATGGCAATCTTTCACAATCAGAATAAGGCATGGTTATAATAAAATAAAATATTACCCGGAGGAGTCAAGAAGAATGCAACACTTGTCCATGGCAGGGGGCGGGGCAGCCCCTCAGCCAATGATGAGGCTCGAAGCAGGGCCATCCCCGCTTCTAGCTTCCCCAGGGCTGAGAAGCTGCCTTTGCCCCCCGACGGGGACTCAGGTAAGGTTTTTTATTTTTGTTTTTCCTTTTCTCCCACCTCCCTGCCCTCCCAACCCTTACCACTTACCTTCTGCCTCCTTTGTCCACGGCGGGCGTCGTGGCAGCCTCCAGCCGTGTGGAGGCTCGAAGCAAGGCCATCCCTGTTCCGCGCATCCACACGGGCGCAGGCTACCTTCGTCCCCCACCGGGGATACTGTTGTGTCTTTTTTTTTCCTTTCTCTCCCCCTACCCCCAACCCCACTTACCTTCTTCTCTGTTGTCATTCTGGAGCAGACGCACTGGGAACATTTTTGTTCCCAGCGCATCTGCGCCCGATGGCCACCATGGAATGGGAAAACGGACTCCGTTTTCTCTTTCCCGGCTGCCATTTTCTTGGTCTTTTTTTTTTCTGTCCCAAAGCGCCACAGCGTTTCAGGCTAGAAAAAAGTGCTTTTAGTGCCGTAGCCACGCAGATTTTGCAGGACGGGCTACTAAGAGCAATATGCCCCGAGCGGTGGGGGCATTACCGAGTCAGGTAATGCCCCGGGACCTTCGTTAACTATGGGCCCCGAGGCATTACCTGACCCGGTAATGCCCCCGCCACGGGGCATATTGCTTTATTGTCTTGGTTACCACAAACACACATAGTGCACCAGGGAGAGACCTCACATTGAGGATCTGACATGTTACTATAAAATAAATGAACACTGACCTATTTATCACACAAATGTAAATGAGCTTGCAATCCTCCAAATCAAGCCCAGAGCACAAGGAGCACGATGGTCCCTGGGCTCACAACTGAATTTCCTTGAGCTGCCACATAGTCCTCTCATCAATTCATTCCAGCAATGAAGTCATTATTCTGCAAAGATGCCTAAAGTGAAGCACAAGCAAAAGGGAATATTACTGTTGCAACCTAGCAACGGCTATGACAAATATATAGACAATATATACATTTTGGTATAACATTATTTTGTTTCTACCCACCTTAATACGGATGATTGCCATGTATGGGCTTCCCCGCCTCCTACAATATACTGTACTGTACAACACTTACCTGTCCTGATGCTTACTTATCTGTTTCTTTGGGGGTGCTTTCTTACTGATGTGGTAGTAGATGGCAACCCACCTGAGTGAAACCTGAGAGTAACGAGCTACTGCCGAATTTCAGTAATGTAGTACCCAGTAGCTAAACATTGGCTAAACTTGGCACTCATCTCTGGGGTCATGCATTTAGGCAATGTAAGGTGATCAGACATAGCACACACAGCAGATGGAGTGGCTCACAAGTTGTAATGTACAATGTACAGCTGTACAGTTTTCTCTCGAATAGGATGTTTTACAAGAGGTTGAATTCTAAGGGGAGGAGTGCACAAAGAAAATACAAGCCTACAGCATAATTTGTTCTGATTGTACATCAAGGCGTGGCAAATTAATCACTTACTATTGACATTCTCCATCTTGTTTCATTAGAATTCGCCCATATGAAACATGGAGGAATTGAGGAATTGAGGGATTGAGCACTCTGTATGAGTGTAGCATCTTTGTTCATCCTGGGCAGACAAGGATCACCCCCATGTGAAAGGTACAAACACCTTGCTTGTGGCCAAGGGCATTTCTGGGCAGTATGCAGGAGGTTAACATCACCATATAACTGGAATATCCTTGCCACACAGTAGCACAACCCCAAAACTGAAATAGGGAGAAAAAGAGCGGATTGCAATGAAGTGCTGTCGCCATATTGCCTTTTGTAACAAAAGCAACACAATAAAAGTCAATAATATCAGTCACACATAGTAGGAACTTTATGAGAAAATGAAAACCTATCACAACATAAAGATTGTATTTTTGGACTAGGATCTAAAAACTGGCATCAGATGTCATGAGCCGTCAAACCTTTGACTAGTTATGGCCCTAGCACAGCGCAAGTTTATTTTATAGCTGGTAGCATAGGTGAGTGGAAACACATTGTTTGTGGAGAGGGAATTAAAAAGGGTTTCTGTTCCTGCAATTCGTAATGTGTGAAGCCCATGGAAGCATAGACACAATTGAACACACCTCCATATTTCACCCTGTACTTGATTAGGGAAGAACATGTTACATAGGATACTGTTCGTTGACTGTCACCCCATGAAGGTCATGGAGAGCTGAAGTTGGTTTCTCTTAATGAATATTGACTATAATGGAAAAAAGAAGAACATGAACCAGAGGTCACTCATTGAGACAACAGATCTCGTCAAAAGAAGCATCACGTGAAGCTGACATTACAAATCTCAATGACAGAGTCTGTATACCTTGCATTCATAAACATGCAGGTAAGCTCATTCTACTGTAGTGTCATCCTATGAGAATGAAGGTTTGTACTCATACTGACATCATTCTGCAGGAAATTGGCATGAGCTCGTCTGTGCCATCTGTAGATGCTGACTGCATCTATGAAGTTAATAGAGTTTGACCACAAAACCTATTGATGACAATTCATTTCCACCCTATTTCTCTTTGGTGATGGGTGCAGCCACTAGGGGGCTTCAGTGGTTTGCTTTTAATTTCACATTGCACATATTTGCTCACTGTAATCCTTTGGCAATGCCTAGGTCTGATAGCTGTTGACATATGTTTTTTTTCGTCTTAAAAAAAGCAGACTGTTATGTTACAGCAAATTATGGATTTATTCATGGCTTAGTTATGCATACCTCATTTGCATCTACAGCGGTAAAGCACTGTCTTTAACATAATTGGATTCTTACCTCATCAAGAGTTTATTAAGGAAAAATAAGGAGGCTATCAAAGGTGCAGGGGAATTGGGTAAACAACTTGTCTAAAGAGTGAATATACACCACAGGCACGTATTTGCCACAGAGGCGAGGATTTAAGAAGGCGGAATTGCTCCTTTAACGTGGACACAATGAAAACCTTACCCGCACGCGGCTACACGAAGGCGCCATTATCTGCTTTGCAAACAAAGATATTCATTTTGAACGATTTGGTATGCAAAACCACGTCCAATTCTGTTCCATTCAAACTGGTATAATGCTCGTAATAATTTAATATTTTGGACCAGCATTTCTGTTCCTGGAAATGAATGGGAAAAAGGATGCTTTGTGCTAAATTCAGTTAGTCGCATTATGCTGTATGTTGTGCCCCACGGGAATTATGCAATGGACATTTGTGGAACACATTTTGAGAAAGTGCCGGATTTCCTGTTGTAGAATTATACGCCTAATGAACCATGGCCAGTACAAATTGCCTTTGCAACAGTTCTCATCAGTTCATTGCCCAGCATGTTTTTTTTTTTTCTGTTTTATGAAACCATCATCTGAATCTCAATGGGGATTTTAAGCAGGGAAGGGCGAATGACTGCAGCACATTTGCTGGCTTTCAAGTTTCAACACAGGATAGCAGCGCAAGGCATGTTCTACTCTTCTGGGCTAATTTACGATGGAAAGAACCAGGGGTGGACCAGGAACCAAAAGAGGCACTGGAAATAATTTTCAAAATGGCCCCATATTTGACATCATTTTCAGTAAACTCAACCCGAAATAAAATCGGTTACCACCCAAAGGAGTCCCAGGGTACAGAAATGGCAGTCCACCTTTGTCCTGCTCATACAGGCCAAACCACTACAAATCTATAGACACATTCTCGACCCTGTTTCACAAAACTGCCGGAGGGTTGAGGGGCATCTCTCGTTGAACCTTGTGATTTTTCTTACATTTTGTATTGGAATCGCTCCTCCAATTGAACGCGTAGCCTATATTGCTGAAACAAAAATACGCCAACCGGGTTTTTCACAACACTGCCCGTTCACTCAAATATTTGTAAGCCATTCTATTGGGGGAAAAACTTCCTGGAAGAAAAGATTATGTGTCTGATCGAAACGGGGATGAGGGTATGCAATTGAGACCGGCTGCTGTGCAGCATGCATGGCCAGAAAAGTGGAAAACCACAAATAACTCTGTAGAACAAACAACAAACTGTGCAATATTGCAGACTTCATGAAATGAAAGCACGGGAATTCTTTGAGGTCCAACCAGCAATTGAAAGCAATGCCAAGGCCAATAGTCCTGCCTGTATACAGAGGTGGCTTTACAAAATACATCGTTGCCTCTACGTGACAGATATCTGTTAGATTGGCAATACTTGTAATCATCTTAAGTGACCCAAGGCTTCAACAACCACAAAGCACGTCTTTGAAAATTAAAGCCCAGGGTTGGGCCATGATGTCCCAGGTGACATGGGTTAACTGCTAAACGTGACGACGTCCAAGCAACAGAAATACGGGTCCATGACAGATGGGACATTATGGCAGAGGGGCCAAGATTCAGAGCCAGTAAAGGGCTCCCCCTGGCGTTGTGGGAGAAGGCGTGACAGACTGCCTTTTACTATTAAATGCACCCGCGGCTGCAGGCGCATTTAATAACAATAGGTTGCTGTTGTCAGCACCTTATTGTTATTAAATGTGCCCCTCTGCCGCAGGTGCATTTAATAGTGAAAGAGCGCCATTAGCCCCCCACCATGCCAGCTCGGGGGAGTCTTTCAGTGGCTCCCCCGAGCTGGCGTAGTGGCAGAAGGCGCAGCAGGTGCCCCTTACAATAGGATGCTGATGCGCCCTATTCACAACATTCTCCTGGTTTAAAAAAAAGTGGCACATCCAGGTCCCGGACCCCTCTGTGCGGGGATGAGGGGTGCACCATTTGACCCAGAGCGCTGCTGCACCTAAGGCCGGCCCTGCCAAGATTCATTTTAAGACAATAATTGAATAAAAAACAGCCGACTAAGAAACAGCAGCATTTCAGCTCAATGCTGAAAGTGGACTGTAGTTTAAGGAATGGCAAATAAGGCCTGCTTGGGGCATACCTTGGTCTCGGCCTAGTATGCAGCGCACAACTGAAATGCATATTTTTTATATTAGATTCAATATTGAGATGGAACACCATTCATATCACACCCCCTTTTCAAATACCCCGCGTCACAATGGACCATGAACCAGGCTGGTTGGTAAAATACAATGTTTATTTATTTCTTTTAAAATTCAAAAGAAATCATACAATTTGTAATATGGGGCAGCAATCACTAATGGGGTGATAATACAATGGGGGACCAAACTCTGGAACACAATACCCACTACACTCAGAACAGAACCAACTTTCCCCGCATTTAAGAACAAAATTAAACTTTGGCTACTCCAGCTATATGCTTCCTCTTCTTAACTTTCACAACTGTGACTATCCATACATCCTTTAATCTATATATTTATTTTAAGTCCTATGATGCACCTGTATGTAACATGCTTTCCCAAGTTATTTTCCTTTTTAAGATTGGCTCTCCCTGTGGATACCTTCTACCATGTATGTAACCATCTACGTGTAAACCATGTGCACAGATGCCTCAGGGCAAGGTGTGCAATATAAATAAATACAAATACAAATACAAATACAAATAACAATAGGAATGTAAGCAATGCACTTAGTTTAACCTTCTATTGACACATATACAAAACACCAGGGAATAAAAGAACTTTTTCATTTTAGGAAAGATAGCACTCAAAATAGGATTTCCCCCTGCAATGTTTCCTCAACCCACAAATAATCAATTCTGAATGGATATGGAAAAACAGCAGTTATTCACGAATAAGAAGTCGAAAACGGAATTCAAATCCGACCTTCCCCTCAAATAAGAGTGAAAAACAGATTTGAAACCCTTGCAATGTTAAAAATGACACTCGGAAATGGATGAATAAAATAATGAATGTGTGTAAAAACCTTGAAGCAGATACAATTCTTCACTAAAGCAATAATGTAAAGGCACAAACAATCAGAAACAATGGATTAGCAAGAGCACACAGTTCGAAAAATGAGTAGAAGATTTAAAACAGTTTGCAATCAAAATGACACGTTGGAAACTTTGCAAATATTTCAGTTTTCCATGTAAAATTACTAAAACGGTTTCTTTGAAAAATGGGTGAAATATTAAATTGAGTGAGTTATGCAAGTTCTAGAAAGGTGCACTTTGAGTCAAATGAAGGCGCGAAAATAGGAAAGGAAATCAGTTGTGGCAAGAACAGTTTTACTCTACACTAAGGTATTCAGGCTAGGCCACCAAAGAGGGACACAGTAGAGTCAGGATTGATTCGCGATTTCAACCCCACTACCTCAGCGCCCAACCCTGGCCGAACCAGTCCGATCACTCAAAATAGGACTAATGGCTTAGTACTACGCAAGGCAAAATTACTAAAGAGATGGCGCTAGCATTAGAAATCAAAGGCAGGGTTGCAAGAATGATTCTGCCAGTTTGAACAAGTTATCAGGATAAGGATAGGATGACTTAGAGGGTGAGATAAGGACAAATACAAGATAGGTTTTGGGTTTAGGTGGTTTTCTATTGATACTCACAGTCCACTTTAGTGTAGGATTTTTGGACCGTCAGCGTTCTGGTCACCACACAGATCTGGTCTAACAAAGGACAGCCGGACAAAATCAGCGGGACAGGATCAGCTGGGCAGGAACTGGATACCAAATGATAGTTCTGGTCATAGGATCGCACAGGTACCTTTGGATGCAGTTATTGGGCAGCAATTGGTGGGCCACAAGCTAGGCTTGTCTCAGGAGGCTTCCAACACAAATACCACTGCTTCTCCCTTTGGTTATTGGGATTTTAGTATTGAGGCCTTGCTGGAAGGGTCAGCAATGCTTGGCCTGGTAGTTGGATCTGGAATCTGGGTCAGTGCAAGATGAAGGAAACAGGAACAGGACGCCGCACAGGAAATCAGGAAGAATGTGTGTCTGGAGTCTTGTCAGGGACCCCTTATATAGAGCATAGTGACATCATTGACTATATTGCTGGGCCGTCTTAGCTAAGCACGGCTTTAAACAACTGGATTGGACAATCAATGGTGGTTGCCTCCCCAGGGTTGTACCCAGTTTATGAGGTTGTATTTTATGATGGAAAAAGACTTCCCAGAGACCTTTTTGCCAAAAACCTGTCATATCAGTATTTACCCTTTTGTATAATGCTGGCACCTTAATAAATTACATAATCAGGTCACATAGTTTATGTACAGGACAGCCGCCCAATCCTGCAATCTGTGAGACCTTATTTTAGACAGTTAGTACTTTTTGATCATTTCAAGAATAAAAAGTTTGCCCTAAAAATTCTATAACTTTATACATATGTGGGGTTGATCATAAGGTATGTAAGTATACAAATGTACATTTGGGACATGCATACTTTTCTGGTAATCTGCAATATTTTGTTACTTCTGTTCCCTATGCAGCAATGAAAGCTTTGACGTCTTAAAAGAAAGGCCATACAATTACTTCTAAACAGTGAAATCTTACATTTTTCCAAAGTCCTGCTGCTGAGATAAAAGTCTTTACATTTTTTTTTCATGGAAAAGTCTCTAGGAGCAAATGGCTTTGTCTTGCCCTGGACCATTTTAGCTGTCACCAATAGTCATTTCCTTCTAAGCAAGGTGGGGGTTTCTCAGATTAATTGAAGGTTTTATTGCCCCTTCTCTTGACGGGTTAGTGTCCCAGGACTTCTACTGTCCCAGCCTGGAGCACAGACAAATGTCTGACGAGCGTGTGAACTTTCTTTGTCCTGGCTCATTCAAAGTTGATCAAGCTGGCAATGATCACTTTCGTGTCCTGGAAGTTTATGGTGTGTCCCTTTCCTAGGGGGAAGTTTCAGTGCTGGCACTTGAATAACTGTTTTTTTGGGAGCTTGCAAACTCAGCCCATGTGTCTTAATCTTTATTTTCTTACTGTGAGCCTTGAATTAAAACAAACCTGTGGAATAAAAAATAGAGTTTGTGTGTATTATTACCAGCCACAAACCCCCTCACATTTCTAGTTAATGGCAGGCTTTCCTTCAACAGTTTACTTTTTAGGCCATTTTTTTTCTTCAGTCAGCAAAGCCCATCTTTACACGTGTTGAAAACTGCTATCATTTCTTCCTTCAAATTCGATAAGGCAGTTCCCTCAGATGCCCACACTGTGTTTGCAGCTCTAGTGATTTCCTTGAATGCAGGAGTTTTATCTGAAGCACAGATACATTCACACTGACCTGGCTCAGAGAGTTAGAGTCTCTTTGAACTGCTGAGCCTGGATACTTTCGGAAAGAAATAAACACGTGTTCCTGTGTAAGTAAAAGGAAAGTTCCTGGTAGATTTTTTTCTTTTTTTTTAGAGTTGGTTTGCCTGGGCTTGTCATTTCAGAATCATGCCTGGTTTTTCTGAGGCACAGTGAAACACACAGGGCTTGGTAGGGCTTATTAATCACAGTGGCTTTAATGAACAAGGGGGATTAGTGCCAAAACCACATTTTTTTAAAGGCGAAAAAGGGTTTCTTTTCAAAGGAGATTTTGGCTTTTGCAGCAAAGCAACGCTGGTTTTTGCAACCTTCTCCATTTTGTTTATGTGGGATCCCACTGGCAATCTCCTTTAATGTGCCCCCTGGTACCATCCTGCCTGATGTGTGCTTGGCAGGACGGTGCAGCCATTTTTGTTGTTGTTGCAAAATGCAGGTTTGAGCCAGTGCAACCCTTTTGTGGTTGTTTCTGTGCAAATGCTGCTTCGTGATATGGGACAATGCCATTGAGTGGGTCAATATATCCCCCCGACTTCTCCTCGGCGCCCGAGTTGAGGGAGAGTCAGGCAAGTGGGATTTCTTCATTGGATAAAGCAGGGTCAGACAGGTATGAGTCCTTCTTTCATCAGAGAACGGTGCATCCTGCTCCTCTGGTTGTCTCTTGTCGGAACGTGGCATGACACCCCAGCTTCCTCTTGAATCTTCCTCTCATGGTGTGGAGCGAAAATCCCGGATCTCCTTTGGTTTCTCCCTTCCAGGTTGCCGCAGAGGTCCTCCTTGGTCTTTAGATATGCGCAACTAGTACAAATCTATGAAAGAGAACACAAACCGGTTATGACAATTTCCCACTAACTGCCCACCAATCGGGTTGACAGCAGTGGGATACACAGGCATTCAATGATAACAATTGATAATGAAGAAAATGACTCCCTGTTACATAATTATATTTTTCCATCCTATTGGCTCCCTTCTGGTTCTTCTTTTCCTTATTCTTATGTTTCTGATGTCTCCTCTGTTTGATTCTCTCTGGGCTCCTCAGTTTGTTGTAAAGTGTGCCTAGGGTAACAACTCTTTAGCTGATTAATATGGACCCATTTCTCTTCTGTCAATTCGCCTTTGGGGATGCGGGTTCTGTAGGCGACAGGTGAGATTGTGTCTACAATTTCAAAAGGTCCTCACCAGGGAGGCAAAAATGGGTGCTCTTTGGTCTGGTTCCTTTGGAAATTGTGCAATGGTAACACGAGTAGACTGAAACACACGGTCATTGAGCTTTCCGCAACTGCGAGGCATTTTGAGAACTGTATCTGGCATTGTCCTACTTTAAATGTGGAGTTCTTATTGCTGCAACCTAAGCCTCTGATGAAAAGCTGTACACAGCTTGAAACACGTGTCAGGCTTCTCTTCTTACAAACAATAAAGGCTTCTCTTTGCACAAACAACTAATTATAATTTCTTGGCGCAGTGAGACTGGGAACATCTTTATTTTTCTTCAACTATTCCTGTGGATGTGTATTGGCAGTACACCCACATCGCCCAGATACCCGCAGCCTTGATGTTTATTTTCTTAATCACTGTATAAGCGCTGTGGACTCATGACTTTTTCTGCCATAACTTTGTTCTTCTCCTCAATTTGTTGCAAAGTGTGCCTAGGGTAACAACTCTTTAGCTGATTAATATGGACCCATTTCTCTTCTGTCAATTCGCCTTTGTGGATACAGATTCTGTAGGCAACAGGTGAGATTGTGTCTACAATTTCAAAAGGTCCTCACCAGGGAGGCAAAAATGGGTGCTCTTTGGTCTGGTTCCTTTGGAAATTGTACAAGAAGACCCTGTCTCCTACTTGATATTCCTTTTTGGTTGTTTTTAGATCAAACTGAGTCTTCATCACCTCTGCAGATCTTTCTAGATTCCATTGAGCGTACGCAAAAGCATGTGGAAGGTGCTTTCTTAGATTCTCAACATACTCATGAGTTGTGGCAGCATTAATCAGTGTCTGCTCCTTGTTAGGCAGAATCCTGTGCAGTTCCCTTGGGGAACACTGCAAAAAGATTAAGACTACAGGAGTAAGCAGTAAACCCAATTGGTAGAAGTCTGCACCACCCAGATTTACCTGGCAGCTGTGGCTGAGCATTTAGATCTCCCTCAAGAAGAGTAGGGCAGTATATAAAGTATACACAATAGGGCCAAAAACACAGTAGAGCAAACAAACACTGACCAGAGCTTTGTATCAAAAGTATATAATTATTTATTTAAAACACACTTTAGGCAATACACTAGCACTCTAAATCAAAAGCAAGTTAAAACACTGTCAGGTAAAGTATAAACACCTCCCTTGATAACTATTAGACAAGTCAGAGTTAAAACACCACTATTTATTAAAACAGATGTGAGCGCGTAACCTAGATGGCACTCCAATAGTTAAGTTAAAGGGAGAGAAAAAGGCGGCCATAAAAATAAAACAGTTCCCAACACTTTTAGAAGTTCAGAGCAAAGGAGTAAAGGCAGTATACACTGTAGAGCCAAAGTTCATAGGCCAGGCCCACTTTAAATGGAGCAAAGCAAAGTGTGCCCAAGATCACATAGTTTAAAATGCAGTCTTTGCAGAATGTTCAAAAGAGGTTGGGGTGATTCAAGAAGTAAAGTTAGAAGGTCTGGGGCCAACCCAGTTCGAAAGCCAAGGATTTAAGGGTCACCTTTAGCAATCCATGGAAAGGGAGGCCAGGCAGAACACAGTACCTTAAAGAGAGAGGAAGCTCCAGCGGTTGCAGTTGTTCCTGGCAGTGGTTGCATTTCATTGTTTCGACCAGGGGAAGAGAGGATCTCGTCGAGGAGGAAACTTGGAGTCGTTGCACTGCCCAGGGCTGAAACCAGCCACGGAGTTCGTCGGTTAAAAGGTGCGTTCCTTTTATTCGCGGTCAAAGTGGTGAAGCTTGGCTATCCGGCCGCCGGGGTGCTTGGCACGGGCGATTCGACCAAGAGACATCTTTGGAAGGCGAAAGGGGCGAACTGGTTGATCCCACCAGCTCAAAGGAAGAAGACTCGTCCAGCAGAAGATCTTCTCTTGTCGTTGGGAAAGTGGTGAGTTTGTTGCAGCAGGGCTCCATCGGTGGTGTCATTGTTGCAGATGGCTCAGCTTCTTCCCTCTTCGGATTCTTAGGTCCTGTGGCGACTTCTGAAGTTCCAGTCCTAAAGGCCCTGCTTTTATGCAGAAAAACCCCCATTCAACAGCCTAGCGGTCACTCACACATGCTAAGTGGTGAGCCGGGCGGCTCACCGCTGGGCCAATCAGAATAGAGTGCAACTTGGGTTGTTAAGGCAACACAGTCCAGGGTGCCAATTCCCCTCCCCACACATCCTGTGGAACCCAGACAGAGAGGCACCATTTGGAGGGCTTCTGTGTAGAAGCCCGTCAAAAAGTGGAACAAGGGCCCGACCTTGGTTGGGGTTACAGAGACAGACACTAACGCCATTTTAGAAAAGAGTTCTGGCAAAAAAGACCCAACCGTTGATTTAATATTAAATAAATAAACCAGCGGTATCTTTAACATTGCACCAAAAAGTGCTGCATTTAAAATCAATGGGAAAATCCCATAGGAAATATTCTGGTGCAATATTTTGCGTGGTAAGCACTGCCACCAGCCAGAAACTCGACAAGGGGGGACTGGACAGTTCCCCCTTGAAAACAGACCCAGGGGCAATCGAATTAACCCCTTCCAGTATTTCCACAATATGATGGTTTGTACTGGTTCTGTTCACAATTTTGGACTAGTAAAGTCAATGGTGACTTTACATGCCCTGGGAGACAGTAGTCAGTCCCAGGGTATGGAGTCTATGTTAGGGGGTCACTATGACACCCCTGTGTTACTGCACTGAGGGTGCTGTTTAACACATACACTAAAACAGATGATACCCTATGGAGTAAAAGACCCCATAGCCCATAAGTACCTACAAAGTCAAAGACATACTTCAAATCATGCCTAAGAGTGCGAGGAAAAGAGTCTCACTCTTAGCAGGAGAAAAAAACAAACCCCAAAAATCCAGCAAAGCTGCTGGGGGACTCACTAGGTTTGGGACGTTAGCCTTATAAGAGAATTCTCCCTAGCACTCCTGTTTCTATAGAGCAGATGCTGAGGTAGCACCATCCTTCGTCCAGTCATCAGCTCAAATGGAGACATCTTAGTTGCAGGAGAAGGTGCAGATCTGATGGCCATCAGGAAAAGTGGTAATCGGATGTCCCAACTTGGACCAGAGTTTGCCACAAACTTTTTTAGCATGCTCACAATGGTTTTATTGTACCTCTCAACTCCACCACTAGAGGGCAGCGGTATGCAATGTAAAGTTTCCTTTTTACTCCGATTATCTCCCACATCTTTGTCATCACTTTGCTGGTGAAGTGACTACCTCGGTCTGACTCAATCCTTTGGGGTAGCCCAAAATGCCAGAAGATGTGATTGATCATCAGGGCAGCTGCTGTTTCTGCCTTGCAATTTGGGGCCAGGAGACATTCCACCCATTTGGTAAACAAGCATGTTACGGTTAACATGTACTTGTTCCCCCTAGAGGAGCGAATCACAGGCCTGATGAGATCTACTTGTAAATCTGACCAAGCCAGTGTCATCTCCCTCTTCTGGAGGGGAGCTCGGTGGTGAGTGAAGTTGGCTGAAATTGTGCACACACAAGACACCCCTTCAAATATTGGTCGAGGTCCTGCCCCATGTGTGGCCAGTATGCAACTTCTCGCAAGATTTCTAAAGTAGTGTGAAGCCCCCGATGACAGGCTGTGGCCGCATCATGGTTGTGACTTAGCATCAGGCTTCGTAAAGAGGTAGGGACCACCCACTGGTCACAGCCAGATATGAATCTCCTTATCAACAAACCGTCTTGGATTCAGAACATTTTTGGACATTTCATCATCACCCTGAGGTCCTCTTTCCAATGTAATCAGTATCCATCAGGGGAAAGTTCTCAAGGTCCTCAATGTGTTGATAAAACTTACCAATAATTGGATCCCCTTTTTGTGCCATTATTAAATCAGCATCTGGCGTCTCCTTACTCCTTACTGGGACCTAGTGATAGCAGTGACCTGGATTTCCCCCAACAGGGACTCGATCTCGAGGAGCTCCCCCTGGAGGGCTACGGTTTTGGCCAGCTGATCAGTTAGGTTGTTTCCAGTTTTGTCTGGGCCCTCTATTATGGAATGACCCTTGACCCTTGATCTTCTTCCAATAGATGGTCATCCCACTAGAGGTGACCAGATCATCAATATTTTGCATGAGTTTGCTATGTTTTAGCGGTTTATTATTAGCACATAGCATGCCTATGGTTTTCCAATTAACCAGGTGCTCCACGAACCCGTTCCGGACAGAATCTGAATCAGTGATTATGACCAGTTTGTGAAGTTGGTATTGGAGGGCAGTGAGGATGGCTTGATGAACTGCCATCAACGCTGCCACCTGACTACTGCGGGAACTGATTTTTTACCCACCAGAGGGTTGCGGGGCATCATTCCTTGAAACACTTGTGTATAGGCACGTTACAAATGCCATATCATATCATATCATATCATTCACCCAGGCATTCCCAGCGCCGGCCACCAGTTCCTTTTCCCCGTTGTTATCAACATGGTAGGAACACCCGTCCACATGGACTGTGGGCATTCGCTCGCGCTTGTCTTCTTCATAGACTTTGTGCAGGGAATTCAGGTACGCCTCCATGTTGTCCTGGATTTTAAGACTTTCGTCCTCGAGACAGTTTACTCTGGCACAATCATGCAAGTCAGCCAGACCTTGCGCGAGGGGACTCTTCTTGTTTTGGCCATATCTGACTTTCACAGGAAAGCCTTGCATTGACAGAATCCAGGAAGTAATTCTGGAATTACTCACATTTCTGGCCCGGATTCTGTCACTTTGGAGATATTGCAAAGGCTGGTGGGGAGTCTCCACTATAATGTGTTCCCCCTGGATGAACGGGCGGTAATTTTTCAATGCCCAAACCATTGCCAGGAGTGCCTTCTCACAATCATTGAATATTTCCTCCATAGAGGATAAAGTCTGGCTTGCATAGGAGATGACTCTATTGACCTTGTCATGCTTTTGATATAATACTGCTGTCAAGCATGTATTCGAGAACCCTGTCTCCAGGAAGAACTCCTTCTTTTTGACAGAGTAAGCTAGACAAGGCACCTGTGAGAGGCATCTTTTGAGTTGCTTTACTGCCTTGGATTTTTCTGGACCCCACTCCCACTTGACCCCCCCTCAACAGATGGATCAGTGGTCTTGTGATCTCTGCGTAATCCACAATGAACATCCTACTGTAATTAGTCAGTCCAAGGAGGCTTCTTAGCTCATGCAGAGTTGTGGGGTCTTTCAGTTTTAGGAGTGCTTCCACTTTCTTTTCCTGGGGACACAGACCCACAGTAGTTATTTCATGTCCCAGGAAGTTGACACGGGTTCTGTACCACTGTGCCTTTTGGAAGGATAGTTTTGCTCCGGCAACCCTCAACTGTTTCAGAACATAATGGATTTCCGCTATATGTTCCTCCACAGTTGAGCTTTTTATCAAGACATCATCCACATAGGCGAGGTTACCCCTTTCACCCAAGTCAGGCATGGCCTTATGTAGCAAGATGTCGAATTTGTTGCCGGAGTTGATGTATCCAAAGGGAGTCCAGGTCCATGTGTATCGCTGCCCCCGAAGGTAAAGGCCAGCTTGTATTGGCCCTCCCTACTGACAGGCACGATCCAGTACCCATTGGTCAGGTCAATGGCAGTGTATAACTTTGATAACCTGGATCTAGGCCAGCCCCTGGTCAATGTAGGGGAGAGGTCATCGGGACGTAGGGACCTGTTTATTCAACTCCCTAAGGCCAGCACAGAGTCTCCACTGGCCTTTCGGTTTTAAAATCCCCAGCCCCAGATTATTAAAGGTCCCACCGGACTCAAGGTTTTTTGATTATTTCTGTAAGGGACTCCATGGGTGCAAGAGGCAAGTGGTATTGCTTCACAAACACTGGAGTCATTCCAGGGTCCGTGGGAATTGTTGTTGTATGGATTTTGCTGCAACCACAGTCATACGAGTCCACCGCAAAGAGATCTTGAAAATCTAAGAAAACCTGTTTCAACTTTTGCTTTTGCTCCGGAGTCCCACAGGCATCAGCTAGGTTGACTTGCTCTTCAACCATTTGCTTGAAGCCTGGAAAGATTTCCGGTTTTGCTATCTCAGCGGCCTCCTCCAGCTGGTTGGAGAGGTCCCTGATTAGAGTATTGACCTGGACAGAGGGTTTCAGGCACGCAAGGCTGTCCTTGTGGACCTGGAAGATCACATCATCCTGCCTGATGTCACAGGTCACCTCTTTCTCACTGTAAGGGCAGGAACAGTACACCAGGAAATTCCCCTTTTGCCGGGTGAATACCCTGTCTGGTAGTACGTCATTGTCACTATTACTGTCAAAACAGTCATTGCTGATTGGTTCTATCAGTTCATTACCTAGATCCATAGAAAAATGTCTGTCATCAACCGCCATTCCAATAATGGTGCCTGCGTCCAGAGTGATACTCCTAAGGTCACTGTTATCCATCAATATTGGAATGGTGTTGTGTTCTACCTTGACTAATGGTGTTGGGTTAAGCCCAACCCCTGCTGTTGGAGATGGGCATTGAGGTGTACATATGCGTCAGGATTTTGCAGTTTCTGTCCTCTTTTAAGTTTTAATTCAAGTGGGAATAGTCGTGTCCATCCTGGGATGGTGACCTCCTCTCCAATTTGAACTTCAACTGCATACGACAGCAATTGGGCTGATCAAAATGCTTTTTCTGAATCATCAAAGTCCATGGGATTACCCCCTAGTCGGGACAGGCTTTGTAATTTATCAGGTCCAAGTTAATGGCAAAATGATTGAGGATGTCACTGCCTAAATAGAATGCAGCAGGGACATCTTGCATGACCCAACAATTATGTACTATGCTTTTGTTTCCAATAGAAATGTTGAGCATACACCTGCTAGGCAGGAGATGCCTGGAATTGGGAGTTTCCAGGCCCATTTCCCATTTATCGATCAGTTTAAATGTTGAATGGCTGGATCTTTTGGGAGCTGTCAGAACATGGCTTCGCTGATGAAGCTCTTACCGTTGTTAACACACACTCGGGCGAGAACTGATTCCTTCCCCTCATTTAACTGCATAGGGATGAATAACTGTTCTCTAATTTTCTGAATGTCAGCTAAACTTTGAGCTGGTTTCTCATCATTTTTGGCTATGGAATTGGGATTTTCAGATTGTGAATTGGTATAAAATTTCAAAGTATTTCCTTCCAGTGTGGAATGCCACTTGAGACTGGAAGGAAGGTTGATTTTCAGGAATGGAGTGGAGTTCCCATCACCAGTTTGTTGTCCTACAGCAATTACTGTCACGTCAGGTATTTGGTTATTCTGGAAATGAAACTCAAGATGATCAGATTTTTGTTCAAACATGTGGCATGTGTCATTTAAACTAACATGGTTGACACTCTGTTTCAATTTTATTGGCCTGTTAGTCTGAGTCCAGAGGACATTGTTCACACAGTTTATTAGGGAAGACACCCTTTGCAGGATGTCATTCCCTAGTAGACAGGGTGTGCCCTCTGGAGTCACGACTATGACCGTGTGTTTCACCTTATGTCGCCCAATTTTTATTTCCAAATCCGCAGTCCCCTCGACAGGAATTTCATTCCCATCGAAGTTCTGGAGTTGTCCAGGAAGAGGGGTGAGAGGGGTCTGGTATCTCTCCCCCTTCCTGAATTTATCTGATCAAAGGTCCTTTTTGACAGAGAGTGGCTTGGGATCCAGTGTCCACCAGTGCCGAAAATGTACATTGCCCCTGCACCTGGACCGGGGCATAAAATCTACCGTCCTTCTCCTCCAGGGGGCAAAGATAATGTGCATTTTGGGCAAGTTGGGTGGTCAATTTCCTTATTTTGGACTCCTTGACAGTGGTAGTTTGGGCATAACATTGTGTAGGAGTTTGGGAATCTGAAAAAAAAATGTTGCACTCGGAGATTCAAGGAGCTTTGGGCTCCTCCTTTTCTGATTCTGGACTCCCCCCCTTTTTGGAGACATCCACCAGAATTGCTTTGGGAAGTTTGGGAACCCTCTTTTAATATTATGTCTTCTTGATGCTCATTCTGGGGTTCTAGGATGGGCGATTCAGAGTCAGTCCCCACTCCCCCCCAGTCGTCATCTAGATCTCTTGGGGCCCATTTTTCTTTGGGAGGAGTCCCCCCTTCCCTGGAAGATCTTTTTCTCAGGATCCTCTAAGGATTCTTCCCCTTCAAATTGGAGGACACTAACCTCCTCCACAAACTGGGTCTTTTTGAGTTCTTTATTTCTCCTACCCCCGCCCCCTCCGTTCCTTGGGTGGCAGGTTTTCGGGGGCAGGAGATTTTGGTTCTGGTTCCTCGGTGTTCAGGGGCTTTTCACGAGTGAGGAAGGAAGCTTCATCTAGGGCTTTACACACCCGTCCCCCGTGCCTCCTCCTCTGGAACCCGTGAGTTGTCAGGGTTTGCACCCTGTCATTGTTCTGGGGTGCCAGATCCTTGGTTTGTGGGGTTCTGAGCCACCATGTTTGTCTGAGGGTTCTGTTGAGCTCTCAACATGCGACCCAGATCCTGGGTTAGGTTCTGGACCTGGCGCTCCAGTTGGGATACGGGTTCCGGCTGGTACGGGGGTCTCTGGTCAACTGTAGGTGGATTACTGAAAGGGTAACTATCCCTTCTCCCATACTACCCTGGATATGGCGAATTTTGGTAACCCTCCACCCTTGGCCTCATGTCTACCAAATTGGGTTGTCTGGGTTCCTGAAAGCGGGGAATGAAAGGAGGGTTGTCCTGCAGGTTGGGGTTTTGTGGGTATCGGGAGAAGAAGCTTAACTCCGCATTTGGGGAATTCCTGCCCTCCTGAGGGAGGTTAGGAGGGAAGTTTCCTGGGGCAGCACTTAACTGGTTGGATCCCCGCTGCCCCCGTTGGGCCAGCGGAGTCCATACATACCCCCAGGATTGCTCCGTTGCCATTGTATTGGGGGCTGATATAATCAGGGGAGTTAGGGATCCCATTTGTGGGATTTCCTCCCAGACTGCCACCTGTTTGTGACTGGCCAGAAGGCCTTCTGGTTCTTTGATTCTGCTGACTTTGTGCAGGTGTATTTTTAGGCTCCCCATCTCTAGGTCTAAAATGGGGGAAACCTTCACCTCTGCCACCTTAACAGCAGCAGGGGTGTTGGCTGGGTTGGGATTTTTGTTCAGATTTGTATTTTCTGCAGGTTTTTGGACCTCATAAATGCGGGTCGCCTGCGGGTTGCCTGCACTATGATCCAGTCCAGAGTTCTTTTCTCGTAGAAGTCCCTCACCAACTGGGTCGTAATATACTTGGGGAGTGCATAAAAGAAGGTGGTTACAAACTCCCTGCTATCTGTGCGCACCCTCCTAGTTGTCTGGGAAAAGACGCTCCTGCACAAAGTCTCGTGGGGCCTGATCTTCCCCGCACTGCAGATTGTAGGCTGCTTTGCGAGCCTCCTGGGGGTTTCTGTGGGCGGAAAAGTGTTTCAAGATGGCCGCCCTGTAGGTGGACCATCTTGAATGGTTCTGGTCCTCCAGTCCAGCAAAGAAACCGGAGTATTCAGGGGAGAATGTCCATTTTACATACTCGATGCAGTTTTGATTGTCTTTCATATGAAAAGTGTCCATCATCTGCTCATAGGTGTTCCCAAACAGAATATTTTGCATTTCTATGGTAGGGGGTTATGACACTCTTAAGGGCCTTAATCTGCCTAATGGGGTCTTTGGTCATAACTCGCTTGAGTTTGTTTGCATTCTTTGGCTTAGTCACCCGAGTCCACTCGTTCTCAGGCTCCGAGACGCTACAAGATGAGGTCCCCATCTAGGCTCTCCTGGATTCTGTAAGCTTGAGAGGAGCTCACAGAATGGTGGGGCCTAGTTTCTCAATTCCTGTGGGGCACAGGAGAGTAGTCTTCTGACTCCTCCCTACTCCCAGGGTTGGCAGAGTATTCACCCCACTGCCCTAGTTGGGAGATGTCTTCAGGATGCTCTTTTTGGGCCTAATTCCATCGGGTTTTTCATTAAATTGGACCAACTGGTCCCTTGGAAAGTAATATTTCGGTGGATCTAAGTCCCTGACCCTCCCCTCATAGGAGACTTCCTTGTCAGAGACATCAGCCTGAATGTTTGGGTATCTATACAGGGACGCCCATCCATCAATTTCTGGGGGGGCGCTGACCTTTTATTTCCATCATGCTTGGTCTCTTGAATTCTGCCGGCCTCATGGTTTCTGGATCATGTGAACCGGTAGACATGACGTGAGCAGTGTTCACAGTATTAAATGGATTTGAGTCCCTTAGCATAGAGGTCCTATACTATGATCAGGGGTTACCCTGTCCCACTCTACCTGTTCTGGGTCCCTACAGTTAGGATTAAATCTAGCACCCGCTTTCTCCAACCTTGCTAGTTTCTCCTTTTCAGCCTCTGCTTCTGGATAAGAAGCAAAGTTCAGAGCTTTTTGGTCAGCGATCAAGGCTTTACTGGCCTCTATGACCCGCTCTTGCGCTGACACTTGTTTGTTGAGCCCATCATTCTTTTCACAGAGTGCCTCATTGTCTCTCTGTGCTTCCTGTATCGTGTGGGAATACTGAGACAATTTCTGCTGCAGGAGACTCACCTCCTGAGTTTTAGCATCTTTGGTCTGGGTGTTCGCTTCCAGAGCACCTTCTACCCGTCTGCCGTGCTCCAGTAGCTTCCCATACTCTGTTTTCAGTTCATTTAGCTCCTGGAGGGCTGACTCTCTTCCCTGTAACTCGGTTTTAGTTTGCTTATTTCCTGGCCTACAGCATCTTTCTCCTGATTTAGGGTGCCTCTCTGTTCAGCCAGGTGATTCCTTTGTTTCCTGATGATATTGAATTTCTGGCCCTCTTCATCAAATTCTGCTTGAGAGTGGAAGTCTCTCATAACTAATTTATTATTTTCCTCTTCCAATTTCTTTATCTGATCTTGTAGAATAACTATCTGCTCTGCAGATACCCTTTTATATTATAAGCTTTTTAATCTAATCTCCAGACTCTGCCTCAAACTATCGGCTCTTCTGAAATGTTTGTTCTACTAAATCTAGATCAGTCATGGGTGGTAACCAAATCAATCCCTGGCACAAGCCCTCAAATTTGTTAAGGATTTCAATCGGGTGACACACACCTTGGTCTCAGCCTAGTATGCAGCACACAACTGAAATGCATATTGTTTATATTAGATTCAATATTGAGATGGTACACCAATCATATCACACCCCCTTTTCAAATACCCCGGGTCACAATGGACCATGAACCAGGCTGGTTGGTAAAATACAATATTTCTTTATTTATTTTAAAATTCAAAAGAAATCCTACACTTTTTAATATGGGGCAGCAATCACCAATGGGGTTCTAATAACAATAGGAATGTAAGAAATGCACTTAGTTTAACCTTCTATTGACACATATACAAAACACCTGGGAATAAAAGCACATTTTGATTTTAGGAAAGATAACACTCAAGTTAGGATTTCCCCCTGCAATGTTGCCTCAACCCACAAATAATCATTTCTGAAACAGCAGGTAATCAGGAATAAGAAGCTGAAAACGGAACTCAAATCCGACCTTCCCTCCTCGAATAAGAATGAAAAACAGATTTGAAACCCTTGCAATGTTAAAAATGACACTCAGAAGTAGATGAATAACATAATGAATGTGTGTAAAAACCTTGAAGCAGATACAATTTTTTACTAAATCACCAATGTTAAGGTAAAAACAATCACAAGCAATGGATTGGCAAGAGCACACAGTTCGAAAATGAGTGGAAGATTTAAAATAGTTTGCAATCAAAATGACACGTTGGAAACTTTACAAATATTTCAGTTTTCTGTGTAAAATTACTAAAATTGTTTCTTTGAAAAACGGGTGAAATATTGCAAATAAGTAGGGAGATAGATATGTATCACAGGTATATTATAGAATTGAAATTAAGTCTCTAGCTGGTAAATTGAGTGAGTTATGCAAGATTTAGAAAGGTTCACTTTGAGTCAAATGAAGGCGCAAAAATAGGAAAGGAAATCCGTTGTGGCAAGAACAGTTTTACTCTACCCTAGAGTATTCAGGCTAGGCCACCAAAGAGGGACACAGTAGAGTCAGGGTTGATTCACGATTTCAACCCTGCCACCCCAGTGCCCTACCCTGGCGGAGCCAGTCCGATCACTCGAAATAGGACTAATGGCTTAGGACCACACAAGGCAAAATTACTAAAGCGATGGCGCTAGCACTAGAAATCAAAGGCAGGGTTGCAAGAATGATTCTGACAGTTTGAAAAAGTTATCAGGATAAGGATAGGATGACTTAGAGAGTGAAATAAGGACAAATACAAGATAGACTATTGTAAAGACCGGAGGGGGGTGTCTGTACTTCTGCTCTCTATATGGTAAAGGAGAGGCACAGAGGACCCCGGCCAAGATTCTCTATTATGGTAGCAATGGACCGGCAATCAAAGCCTAGATTCTTAGGAGGTGATGCAGGCTGGTTCTTAAGTACAGTGTAGTCCGCAAGCACCTACAAAGGACTGCACACTGTATTAGTTAAAACACAGTTTTTATATAATTAATATTCAAGGTTATGTACAATATCACGATAACTCACTTTGTACTCAGTTATCTATAATGGCAAATATACAGTTCCATGTGGTACCACAATTACTATTAGATCTCTTTAAAGTGCATCAACTGTATGATATATGTCACACAAATCAGTTTGTAAAGGAAACCAACTATAGATATAAGAGGAAAGCAGTTGGTTAGGACAACTGGCAGAATACTGGCCCGATACCTAGACACAATTCTGTGTGGAGATCCCCCCACCTGGGCAACCTGTGGAATAAAGATATATCACAAGCCCAGTCCATATATTGTTCACAAGAGATTTTCTAATAGTTCTGCAACGCCAAAGTACCTGGCGTTATAGCGTTCCTTGTCAGGGAATCGACGGCCCTTCTTGAGTGCCCTCCCTTTAAGGCAGGAGTCACGGGTCGTCGAATGTCTGATGGAGAACAGGGTGAACTACGACGATGAAGTGGCAGCTTCATTCCTAGCGGTGCTCGTCGATGGGGAAGCGTAAACGTCCTGCAAGGAACAGGCATGCGGGGCACCTCGATGTCGATAGTTCTGGACCGCAAAGGACAAAGAGTCGTCAGTGTCTCTGTGGTCTTTGGGCGGCGGGAAACCCACCGGCAGATGCTCCTCGGTGCGGCAATGCCTGGCCTTCTCTGGCGGGATAAGGCGGGTAGCAGTGCAGGCGAGAGCGTCCTTTGATCAAATGAAGTTCTTAGGCACCAGGAGCACGGCGGCTCCGGTCGGTGACATCGGTCGTCGAGGGTGGCGGACAACAGTCCGGGTGCTTCTCTTTGGGATTCCATGGCAATCCCCGCCCCGGTCGGCAGCCTGTCGTAGGTCTGTCTACCAGCGAGCTTTGGCAAAGATCAACTGGTGAACGATGGTCCCTCGTAGCTCGGGAAGAGGGCGCCTTACCAGGTCCTCTCTCGGTCAGTCGATGGAGACACAGCAGCTTTCAGATTGACGAAGTAGAGCAACAGCAATTCTTTGCTTCCAGCAGAGCTTCAAGGTCAAGCTTCAGTTTTACTCCAGTTACTCTTTGTAGTGGACTTCAGCTTCTGAACACAAATTCTAGCAGTGAGAGGCCTCCAGATATACTAGTTGATCTCCCATTCATTCAGCTGAGTCACACTCAGACAACCAATTGGTCAGAAGGGTATTCATGCAGGCAGGCAGCCAATCAGGTGCATAGTGCATTCATTCAGGCCATCCACTTCTCTCTAGACACTCACAACAAGTTATGTGTATTGGGACAAGTACCCAGCCATTCAACACTCCACACTGCATTCATACTAGTTTCGGGCAGGGCTGCCTCAGTCATTGGCCCTCATTACGACCCTAGCGTTGGACCATGGTGCTAATAGCACCATTGTCCATGCCGGTAACTTACCGACTCTGCCATGGCGGAATGGGGAATTACCGCCCCATTCCGAGGTTGGCGGGCGGTAATTCCCCATGCCGCCATGACCCTTCCCGATTCCCATTTTTGCCCCCACAGGGCTCAATGGAAATGGGGAAGGCGCTAAGTACGGTGCCGCAAATTGTGGCACCGTACTTAGCACCAAGGTCCCTTTGCGGGTTGGTTTTTAACGCCTGCAAAAAGCAGGCGTTAAGTCTCCAACCCGCAAAGGGACCTCGTAGTCAGGCGTTAAGGGTTTCACGGCGCCGCCACATTTTACGGCACCGTTAACCCCTTAACGCCTGAGTTGTAATGAGGGCCATTGTGTCAAACACCAGATACTAGACATCCACAATACAGAATGCGTATTTGTCACACACTCCATTCACCCAGGTCCCACCCATAGGTTGTACCCACAATATACAGTCACTGGGAAGGCTCCAGCCAGTCTGGCCTGGACTTCACAGCAACACCATATATGGAACTTCCAGCCAACAGCCATTCAGGGGCAAGGCTTCCCAGGACTTTGGGAAAACAAGGTAACAGGCAATAGAAAGCAAGAGGCCACAGGGGCTATCTTGTTTCCTATCAGGTATCAACTGATTCTAATGCCAGGGCCTGGGTATCCCAAAATGGAGGATACTCAGAGCACCTGTCAAATTCAGCATGGAGCTGCCACCAGCCCATACCCTGCTCTGTGGGCCAGACACAGGTGTCCAAAAACATACACTAGGGGCACAGAGTTGTACCCTCACCCATGGGTGCCATGAGGGTATCCCATGGGTCTGTTCACCAAAACCAAAAGAGAGAGCTGCACCGCCAGGAGTCCCACATGAACTCCTGCGCAGAATACACAACAGAACACACAATAAAAAGCAGTAAAGGATAAGGATACGGAGGACCTGTCCCTCCGATGAATTTCCAGTATCACAGCTATGGATTTAGATGGGTTTCTATTGATACTCACAGTGCACTTTAGTTTAGGATTTTCTGGTCACCACATGGGTCTGGACTAAAAAAGGACAGCCGGAAAAAATCAGCAGACAGGATCAGCTGGGCAGGGACTGGATACCAAATGGTAGTTCTGATCATAGCATGGCACAGGTACCTCTGGATGCAGTTATTGGGCAGCAATTGGTGGGCCGCAAGCCAGGCTGGCCTCAGGAGGCTTCCCACAAAAATACCACCGCTTCTCCTTTTGGGTATTAAGATTTTAGAATTGAGGCCTTGCTGGAAGGGTCAGCAATGCTTGGAATTGGAATCTGGATCAGTGCAAGATGAAGGAAACAGGAACAGGACGCCGTGCAGGAAATCAGAAAGAGAGTGTGTCTGGAGTCCTGTCAGGGACCCTTTATATAGAGCATAGTGACATCATTAACTATATTGCTGGGCCGGCTTAGCTAAGCACGCCTTTAAACAACTGGATTGGACAATCAATGTTGGTTGCCTCCCCTGGGTTGTACCCAGTTTATGAGGTTGTATTTTAGGATGGAAAAAGACTTCCCACAGACTTTTTTGACAAAAATCTGTCATCTCAGTATTTACCCTTTTGTACAATCGTGTCACTTTAATGAACTACATAATCAGGTCACATATTTTATGTAAAGGACAGCCGTCCAATCCTGCAATCTGTGAGACCTTATTTTGGACGGTTAATACTTTTTGATAATTTTAAGCATAAAAATGTTGGCCTAAAATTCGATAACTTTATACATATGTGGGGTTGATCATAATGTATATAAGAATAAACATGTACATCTGGTAATCTGCAAAATTTTGTTAATTCTGTTCCCTATGCAGCAATGAAACCCAAGATGTCGTAAAAGAAAGGCCATAAAATTACTTCTAAACAGTTAAATATTTATATTTTTCCAAAGTCCTGCTGCAGAGATAAAAGTCTTTACATTTTTATTCATGAAATAGTCTCTTGAAGCAAATGGCAGTCCTTTGGCAATTATAACTTTCGTGTCCTGGAAGTTTATGGTGTGTCTCCCTTCCTAGTGGGAAGTTTCAGAACTGGCAATTGAATAACTGGTTCTTTGGGAGCTTGCAAACTCAGCTCATGTGTCTTAATCTTTATTTTCTTATTTTGAGTCTTGAATTAAAACAAACCTGTAGAATAAAAATTGCCTATGTGTGTATTATCACCAGCCACAAACCCCTTAACATTTCTAGGTAATGGCAGGCTTTCCTTCAACAGTTTACTTTTTAAATAGGCCATTGTTTTTCTTCAGTCAGCAAAGCCCATTTTTACACGTGTTGAAAACTGCTAGCATTTCTTCCTTTAAATTTGGTTTGGCAGCTCCCTCGGATGCCCACACTGTCTTTGCAGCTCTGGTCCTTTCCTTTAATGCAGGAGTTTTATCTGAAGCATATATACATTGACACTGGTCTGGCTCAGAGAGTTAAAGTCCCTTTGAACTCCTGAGCCTGGATACTTTTGGAAAAAAATAAACGCATGTTCCTGTGTAAGTAAAAGGAAAGTTCCTGGTTGATTTTTCTTTTAGAGTTGCTTTGCCTGGTCTTGCTTGTCAATTCAGAATCATGCCTGTTTTTTCTGAGGCACAGTGAAACACACAGGGCTTCGTAGGGCTTATTAATCACAGTGGCTTGAATGAACAAGCGGGATTAGCACCAAAACCACATTTTTTTAAAGGTGAAAAAGGGTTTCGTTTCATAGGAGATTTTGGCTTTTGCAGCAAAGCAACGCTGCTTTCTCCACTTTCTCCCTTTTGTTTATGTGGGAACCCACTGACAATCTCCTTTAATGTGCCCCCGGTTCCATCCTGCCCGATGTGTGCTTGGCAGGATGGTGCTGCCATTTTTGTTGTTGTTGCAAAACGCAGTTTTGAGCCATGGAGTTCACAGGAGCCAGCGTAACCCTTTTGTGGTTGTTTCTGCGCAAATGCAGCTTCGTGATGCGGGACAATGCCGTTGAGTGGGTCAATATATCCCACAGCATCCCACACTATTCAACATATATTGGCCATGACAGGAACGTAGAGTTAAGTGCACCATAGTGACAGTGTCCGTGTCTCCCGCCCAGAGAACACATCAAACAGTTATCAGTGCTTCAAAATTAACAGAACCCCTAAAAAGTACACATTTTGAGTTTTAAACACCCCATGCTAGAAGAACTAATGTAGGGCCTACTGCCAAGATTCACAACTACAGGTTAGTGCAGAAGGTACTCCACCTAGTGAGTTTTTCCCTTACGTGCATTAGAAAAAGAATAGCGTGGGTGCGTGCCTCATCCACTGTTGAGGTTTTCAAGGCACAGGGAACCCATGATCCTGACGGATCCAAAACGAAACTCCATGTCAGTGCATGCAGAATCCTAAACGAGACAGGATGAAAGACCCCCTCCCCCAAATTTTTACCAAACAACCCCTTCTTTTCTTCAAACGAAAGTTTACCACAAGAAACAAAGATGAATCATTGCCAAGTTGCTAATTCCAAAAATGGAAGAGTGAAAGCAGTAAAACTGCAGTTGATCCTTGTGAGTGTGTTATATAGGCCATGGATTACGTCAGGCTGGGCCCATCACTTAGCCACTCATACCTCGAATTGAATCATAATCTGCATCTGTTCCTCTCCTGCCAACTCCAATGAAGACCGGGGTTCCTCATTACGAGAAGTGCGGAATGGGTTTAATGGAGCCGGTAATGGCGCCGGTGCCATTAAACCCACTCTGCACTATTACGAGGTCCCATTGCGGGACCCGCTGTGGACGTCTGGTTTTTCCAGACATCCCTACGTTCATAGCGGGTCCCGCGAGGGGACCCGGGAGCTAACAACGGGCCTGTAATTGACAGGCCCGTTGTTAGCTCCCTCCCCATTCCCATTGAGGGCTGGAATGGGAATGGGGAAGGACCGGGCCCGGGTTCCCCGAAGGAGGAAATACCGGGCCTTCCACACTCGGAATGGCCCGGTAATTCCCCATTCAGGGAACCCGGACACGATTCTGGAGGCAGCCATGGCGCTAACAGCGCCATGGCTGCCTCCAAAGTCGTAATGAGGCCCCAGGTCTCTTATGCACCCCACCCTATCATAGATTCAGAACCTCTCATCTGCCCCCTCCACTACTCGAAATAAGGCCTCATCTGCTTGTCAGCTCCCAGCTGCAGCTCCACCGTAATGCTCTTTGGGTGCAGTGACATCAGCAGAGTTAACTAAAAATACTCCAGCTGTTTTATAAGGCACATAATATAATTAAACATTTCACAATTTGCTATGCATTAGGTGTTAGTAAGTCACCCAGCCCTATTGTCTTTGCATTGTGGGACTTAATATACACAAAGCTAGAAGTACCAGCATGTGCTGCACTAGTATACTACTGTGAAAGCGCTAGTGTGGCACGGGCCGCTTCTGAAAGCCCCTTTCAAAGGCTGGGGTATCATGTATCAGATCACACCCAATGCATTGTGTTGCATGTAGTCCGAATCATCTAAAGAACACACAAAACTAATGCTGAGGTCATACTGGGGAAGGCCGTTTACGTGGTCTCATCTGTTTTCTTGAACTGCGGCCTAGCGTCTGACAGTGCACCCCAATTCTAATCATACTGGCTGATCAGTTTTGGAAGGATGTGTATTTGTGAGTGTGTCAGGGACTTGCATAGCAACACTAATTCCTCAGGACCCCTGGAACTTTGAAGAGAAAGGCATACTTCTCTGTCAGACTCGCCAATCCAGTGGACGCTCTTTGTCAACGATGCCCATGTGATTAATATAAAACACTGTAAAGCTCCCAAAACAAAAAGAAAAAAGTGTTCCAAATAATCCTTACCTGGCTATCCAGGCCTGCTGCCCTCAGCCTACAGCCTACAGTCACAGACTCACAACAGGTCGCTACTTGCTACTGAAGAATGAATGCAGGCAGGATGGCAGATCTTTGCCAGGCCGCACCTGCGCATTTGTAGGGCACATGCGGTTTCTCGTAATGATCGTTGCCCAGGCTGTGCTGGATCATGCCATGTTTCCCTTCCCCCACCCCAGTCAGTGCACACAGCCCGGCTGCCTACCCAGACTGAACATCTTAGCAACTCCTCAGAATAAGGAGATTATGAATGACTGTCACTTAAGAAAAGTAAAAAAAAAACACAAAAATGCAAATTGCAATTTGCAATTGCAAATAATGAACGGAAGCAACCAAAGCATTTAAACATGATTTTATTATCTTTGTATCCTTCCCCCAAGAAAAGAGGCCCTATGTCCCCGAAGCCTAGTAGGGAGTGTCCAGGTGGGCCAGTCCAGGCCTGGAAAGAACTCACTCTGAATGATGTGAAGAAAATGGAGGGAAACACACAAAACATGTCTACGGTGATCCAAGAAAAAGATAGGCAAATTGTAATTCATTCAAATGATGGAGTATACGTTACTCTAAACTTTGAAACCATAAGAGCTGTCTACACAATTTCTGCAAACTGAAAACATTTGTCACTGCAGTGACCTATTATACAAATTGTGTGGCATGTGTTGCAATCCACCAAGACCCTGGATCGTTGTTTGTCACCAAACTGTCCTTTAACACTCACATGTATACTCTGTCTCAAAAGTCCTATTTCCAACTCCACATACTGCAGACTATGGTCGCATATTTGGAAATGCCACACAGAACTAACGTCACCAGTGCCTTCCTAATCTCACGCCTGGAAAAGTATGGCCTAAAGCCCTCGAATTGAGAAAAGGATTGATCACTATGCTCTCTGTCTGACCAAGCCCTGTCGATCTCCACTCCTACATCGACAGATCCATTCCCACGGGAAACTTCAGATCCATTAAATTAACAATCAATTAAAAGAGCGTGACATGTAGGATGATCCTTAGCAATTCTAGGAGCTACGCCCTGGATTAACTCTCTAACTGTAAATCTGAACTCTGTTTCAGAAGATTCTAGAGCCAACTCAATCTCTGGCTCATGGATTAATATATTTATATAATATAATAATATAATGTTTATTTAATATATGATATATTTATACCTCGTTTCTAACCTTAATATGAAAACTGAAGGCCTCTTGTGACTATATGACACGTCTTATTAGACAAATCATACAATATTTGTCTGATTCTAACACTGCAGCCCTTGCTGTTGCTTTGGTCAACTCTGAATTTGACTCCGGAAACAGCCTTTGGGCAGGCACCTCACAGTGTAACCTGGCCTGCTTAGACGTTACGCGAAATAATGCTGTTCGAGCAGTGTGTGGCCTGTCGAGAAGGAACGTCTCTGAAGCACATAACTCTCTACATTGGCTTCCTGTTCAGCACTGCATTATTTACAAGGTGTTGTCATTCACCTTTAAGAGCGTTATGGATAAGGCACCATCTTACCTGAAGGCAAAGATCAAGCAATCTCGTACTTTCCGCTCACTTCAGTCCAGTAATCTCAACAAACTTTCTCATTTCCTATACCGTGGTCTACAATACCTTTGCAGAGAGGGTTGGATGCCATAATGATCTGCATACACATTTGCACATGTTTTCTCAGTTGTGTGGACAGAGCCAGTGGGATAAAGGCCAACTTGTAATCAATAGCATTCCACCGTAATGTACTTGGGGCCACTGTCAACAGTGGGGAGTCAGAAGAAGGACACAGACTCACTGAGGGCATGATACCAAGTGTTTTATTATAATAAAAGGATAACACCATTATTGGTGTTTTCTACCTATGTTATTAATAAGTAAGGTGCTTGTTAGTCAGTTGCGAAATGTCAAAAAGGAATAGGTCCATTGTCGAAAACTATCCCTATTGACCCTTTCACTATAAAAAAGAAAAAAAAAACCTCAAGTCAGGTGACTGACTCCCTTCTCCTGAGGGTACTTCTAATACCAGTCTTAATTACTGTGACAAATCTGTAGATTTTATTTATTTACATTTATAAAGCGCCTTGGCATGGGGGCATCAGGGTGCTGTTATTTCAACCAGTCACACATGAAGCTTACAGACCAGGGGCAGGAAAACTGTCCCCACATTTGAATACAATTCAGAGGAAGTGTCAGATCATCTCACAGTGTTGTTAGGTAAATAGCCAAATTTTTAGGGCCTTGCAGTAGGGCTAGTAGGATTCATCTTCCCTTAAGGTAGGGGGTAGCGCATTCCAGTGGTGTGTTGCCACTGCGGGGAAGCTGGATCCTCCTCCTCTGGATTTTCTGCCCAGGCAGGGCAAGGTGGTGGACGTGGAAGAACCTTACTGGTCTGGTGGAGGGGGAGACCTTTCCCACGGGGCCAGCGTAGTGCGTCCACAAAACAATAGGACCCGTGGGGGTGGTACACTGGGGGAGGGTCAAATGGGAGAGGAAGCCCCTTATTGGATTAGGGATGACCAGTCCCAGAGAATGCAGTTTTTCACTGCTTAACTAGACCCTCCCAACTTCCCCAAACCAAACTCTCCTTCTCTGTACCCAGCCAGTAACAATATCCTGTATTGTGAGGTTAACCAACCTGATATGTTAGAGCTCGCTAGAGGGCCTTAAGACAAACACCAACTGTTTCCCATATAACTCCAGTATAGGTACTATTAAGAAGAAGATGACCAGGAGTAGGAAGATCACTCTAGAGAATCAGAGTGAACAGTTTAATCTCTCACTGTATTTGCAAAACAGTAGAGGGAAACTAACATGGAGAGAACCATCCTCCGGTGAGGAAGCACGGGAGACGCTGACCCAGGGAACAGGGGTCTGCAGTAGTGGAGGCTGTGCAGAGAGGCAAACATGAGCGAAAAGGCAGTCCAAGAAGAAGGGGCTCCTTTACAAGCTTCCTGAGCAAACCTCTGGACGTCTCCAGATCCAGCAAGCTGCCGGGAAACAAAGTCCCGTCCAGAGAAAGCAGATGAGACTGGTGGAGCGACCAACAGTGATACTCAGCGAATTTAGGATAGAGATCCCCACCAACTCAGTTATATATACCATGCGCCCGAAGGGAATGGGCTGTGTGAGACAACTAAGAGTTCTACCCCCTCTAAACTCTGGAGACAAGATTAGGTTTATTCTCATGAATCTCACATAGAGTCTGATTCAAGTTAAAAGGGGTGAGTTGGTGGGATACCTGATACATGAGACCCTATGGGAACCTCCTTACCATCAAAAACATCGAAGGAGAGATGGTGTTAACCCAAAGAAATTGCCTAGTGGGGAGAGAATACCAGGGAAAAAAATTATGTTCTCCGGAATTAGTGGCAAAGAGCAAGTCCTCATTAGAAAATACAGGCCCTCCCAATTCCCCAAAATGTAGGGGTCCTTCTTTCCAGTGGGGACAGGAAACCCTGAGGCCACAGTTTCTACAACACCCTTCCAAGGTGATTGTACTTTAGAAATTGGGGAAACGGAGGTGCCCTTTAACAATGAGAACACCATTTCCAACCCTGAAAGCTTTGAAACCTCTGAGCCGTTGGAGGAAAATCCCCACCGACTTTCCAAATCACTCCATTCCCTGTTGTAACTCCTTTGGGAGAATGCAACAGCGATCAAGTCCGGTATGGGTCTTTTCAAACTGATAACCCAGAGATTTGTGGGAACCCGACCAGAAAAGGAGGAGGGAGTAAAGCTAAGATTAAAGTAAAGTAAAGTAAGCTAAGAGTAAAGTAAAGCTAGGTTGTCCAGAGATAGTTAAGGAACCCACACAACTGGGGAAGTTAAATTGCTAGTTGCTCGTTATCAACCTATCAGGGGTACTCCCAAACGTATCTGGGTTAAGGGAAGACATTTTAGATCCTTCTCCCCAAGAGGATAACCAAGACGATTTTGAATTCCTCTCTTCCCCAACCACCTACTAGACTAATTCTCAGGGAGACCAAGCGCAGACAAAAGAAGATACCATAGATCTATTAGAGAGAGAAGTAGAAGACACTTGTATGAAAGAAGAGGACCTGGAAGAGAGTTATCCAGATCTCCAAACCTCTCTTCCAGTTACGCAAGAACAAAAGTGTTATTCTTATGGGGAGAAGGTAATCCAACTAGGCATTGTTCCTTAAACCTCTTACCTCTTTTGTTGTCATCTGAGAAAGAAGACCCCAATCATGTTCATCTTGTGTGCCCAGCTATTCCCCATAGATAAAGACCCTAAAGAGAAGGGAAGAACAGTAGTTTTCAGAGGGAAAAATAAAAATAAAAGTGGTTAAGAAAAACACTAGCTACATTTAAATGGGAAGCAACCACACCATATATAGGATCCTTCTACTATTGTGAAGAAAAAACCTTTGGTCCAACCTAGATAGTGGGAATAAACGATGTGCAGTACATCCTAAATATTTACCTATTTGGGACTGAGAAGTCCAGGGGGAGAGAGAACAACAAAACAACCACTCCATTGCTCACGGTGCTCGGAGAAGCCATAAGGAATGTGGAGGAGTATATGACAAATCTGTCAATGTCGTCCCTTCTCCCCTAGAGGGAGACCTTTCCCATGGGCCATGGGTCCTGGGTGGGGGATCCATAGTATAATGGTCTCCCTGGGACTGGTGCACTGGGGGATGATCACATGGAAGAGGAAGCCCCTTATGAATTAGGGACAAGCATTTTCAGAGAATGCAGTATTCCACATAGTAGATCTCCCTCCTTCCCCAAACCAAACTATTCTTCCCTGTACCCAGTCTGTACCATATAACTCCACTATAAGTACTATGAAGAAGAAGATAACCAGGAGTAGGAAGATCATTCTAGAGAACTGCAGTGAATGGTCTAGTCTCTCACTGTATTTCATTGAACAAGGAAATACAAAACAGCAGAGGAAAACAAACACAAAGAACCATTCTCTGGTGAGGATGCCCAGGAGACGCCGACCCCGTGAACAGGGGACTGCAGCAGCAGATGCCGTGCACGGAGGTAAATGGGAGCAAAAAGGCAGTCAAAGTAACTACTTTACACACTGCCAGAGGCTCAGAGGGAAGCACTGCTGCCCGGAGAATGTGCACCAGAGAAATATGTACACAGGCAGACTGGGTGGTGTTGGAGGTCTGGGAGGAAGCAGCGAGCAACTGCAGAACAAGAATAAGCAGGTCTGGGTCCCTGAAATTAACAGAGTCAGTAGAGAAAGGACATATGCTTGGCAGGAGAGCAAACCAAGCTTTTCCAACAACACATTGTCGGTCTGGAACCTGCACCCATATGAAAGCAAGATATTAGGAGTGTCTGGGACCCTGAAAGAAACAGAGAGTGTACAAAATGGAGCATATGCTTGACAGGAGAGTAAAACAAGCTATTGCAGCAGCACATAGTGAGTCAGCACCCACATGAGAACAAGAAAGTAAGAAGGTCTGGAACCCTGAAAGAATCAGAGACCCTGAAAGAAACAGAAAAGGGACCAAATACTTGGCAGGAGAGTAAACCAAGTTATTGCAACAGAGGATTGTGAGTTTGTGACCCGCACCCATATGAGTGAACTGGATAACCAAGCACTTTAAGATGAGTTGCAGTTACCCTAGAGATGGACGGGGATGCAGATTTGCATTCATACATCAATTATCAAAACGACTCAGGTAGTTGGCAAAAGGAAGAATGTTTTAATATCAATTATCTAAAACAGGGAGCATAACGAACATCAACGAATTTGCTCAATCCTCTTACTCAATGCATTCTAGATAAAACTGAGATTTTATGCACAAAACTCATCATCAATGACATTGATCTGCGTCACTACCAACGTCATCCTAAGTGGCTAACTTCAAAAACTTACGAGTATGGGTTATTGGCTCTGAGTGAACATCTAAGTATACAATCCATAATAGTCTAAAAAGTATGAATATGTGATTGGTTACTTAACATCAGGTGGGGCAGCTAAGCCCGCCCCTAAAAATGACCACTATGAATGTCAGTAAATACACAACGTCCTGTTGGTTTACACAACTATAGGACTCCTAATTACGCAGTCCCCTACAATTGGTTGGCACTCTAACTTCAGTCAGTACTTTTCCATCTACGTCTAGCAGCATGCAGGCTGGCCATCCAGGTGCTGGTGAGCTTACTTTAACTAGTGATTCCCACCAATTAGCATATCAATCCATCATCACCTCAGTGGTCTACTGTCAAAAAGGCTTTGAAGCTCATCCTTGAGAGTGTTCTTAGCTCTGAGAAATTCATGGAGTGAAGGCACACTCTGCCCTCGTGTGTAGGTGTGATGATCTCGTTCATCCAACTTCATCCTTCCATGTGACTTGAGACCATGGAATTGAGCTTCTAGTGTATTTTAATGCTATTTTTAATAGACCTCTGACGTCTTCCTTGTCTGGTTCATGCCTTCTGAACTGGAGTTCTGTTCTTTCACATGATTTGTATCCAATGTCAGTTTACTCCAATTTGATAAGACCTTGGCTTCTTTGGCTCGTCCAGCCTTGTCTGCTGAGATTCTCTTTATAATTCAATTTGTTTTTTAACTGCGACACACTGGAAATGAGGCTTTCTCAGCCTTCTTGCTAAAGCCCAGCCCAGCACTGCTATAATGCATAGTGCAAACATCCATCCTTCCTTGTCCATATCCACAGCTACCAGAAGTCCTTGCAGCACAATCCTCACTAAGTGTTAACACCTGCACTTGCTGTGAGCTGCAAGTTAAGACAGCCTCCCTGATGACGTGTATTGGCACAGAAACCGGTCGGAGGAGAACACCTGTGGCTGAGAAGGTGTACTGTGCAGGGAACTGGAGTGCGCCCCTCTCCTCCTTTTTTTCTCACCATATTTCCAAGTTTTCTGAAGGGTGGAATCTTCAGAAATCTTGTTGGGTGCTGCACCGGGGTAATTTATGCCCTACTTTGGAGTGCCTCACTGTAGGCTACTCCCCCCCTTTCCCCACTGTGGGATTGGGTGTGAGTCTGTTCCCTGCAAACCTGATGACTACAGCTACCAGAAGTCCTTGCAGCACAATCCTCACTAAGTGTTAACACCTGCACTTGCTGTGAGCTGCAAGTTAAGACAGCCTCCCTGATGACGTGTATTGGCACAGAAACCGGTCGGAGGAGAACACCTGTGGCTGAGAAGGTGTACTGTGCAGGGAACTGGAGTGCGCCCCTCTCCTCCTTTTTTTCTCACCATATTTCCAAGTTTTCTGAAGGGTGGAATCTTCAGAAATCTTGTTGGGTGCTGCACCGGGGTAATTTATGCCCTACTTTGGAGTGCCTCACTGTAGGCTACTCCCCCCCTTTCCCCACTGTGGGATTGGGTGTGAGTCTGTTCCCTGCAAACCTGATGACTACAGCTACCAGAAGTCCTTGCAGCACAATCCTCACTAAGTGTTAACACCTGCACTTGCTGTGAGCTGCAAGTTAAGACAGCCTCCCTGATGACGTGTATTGGCACAGAAACCGGTCGGAGGAGAACACCTGTGGCTGAGAAGGTGTACTGTGCAGGGAACTGGAGTGCGCCCCTCTCCTCCTTTTTTTCTCACCATATTTCCAAGTTTTCTGAAGGGTGGAATCTTCAGAAATCTTGTTGGGTGCTGCACCGGGGTAATTTATGCCCTACTTTGGAGTGCCTCACTGTAGGCTACTCCCCCCCTTTCCCCACTGTGGGATTGGGTGTGAGTCTGTTCCCTGCAAACCTGATGACTACAGCTACCAGAAGTCCTTGCAGCACAATCCTCACTAAGTGTTAACACCTGCACTTGCTGTGAGCTGCAAGTTAAGACAGCCTCCCTGATGACGTGTATTGGCACAGAAACCGGTCGGAGGAGAACACCTGTGGCTGAGAAGGTGTACTGTGCAGGGAACTGGAGTGCGCCCCTCTCCTCCTTTTTTTCTCACCATATATATATATATATATATATATATATATATATATATATATATATATATATATATATATATATATATATATATATATTGGCGCTTGCTGCAATCTATTCACTGTAAAGCCAGCCTTAAGATTACTTTGTCTGCTTGCATTTCTTTTGCATCTGTACACGTGTAACATAGCTTAATGTCTTCATCTGTTCAGTGGCCTAAGCTTCTTCACCTTGATCCCAAGATATCACTTATCCTTGATACTTTCTTGATGCCTTATAGAATATCTACATTCTGTGGTCTCAGCATCTCTTCTAGGCATGTCAGCTCAGCTCTGTGTGATGTTTACTTGGCAATGATTAGGGACATCACCATTTGTCTTCACCCTTCATTTGCTCTGCTTCTTCAGGAATCTCATTTAAACAACCCTCATATTTTGGTTTACAACATACAGACAATAGGGGCAGAACGGTTGCAGTGGGGATACTTGGCTCCTCCTCTACACTCCCCCCTCTGGGCAATTCATTGACCACTCTCTCATCATCCTTGACATCCAGGCATGTAGGTCTGAAGAAAAGCTTCCTTGGGATACATATCTTTATGACACCCTTCAGGTATCCTGCTGTTTTCAAATGCTCATCTTTCTTCCACGTCATAAGTATGCATTGTCCATTTGGACTGCAATAGATCCATCTTCCCACATACTTCTAATGATTCTTGGATACACGAACTTCGTTCCCTCAGGTGCATGAATACTGGCCTTCACAAAGTCTCTGATTTCTTCATTCGTCAGATCTTTGACTTTCCATCCTGATTTGACATTGATCATGATCTTCATCCCTATGGCTTTCTTAGCTGTCTTCTTGCATTGTGAGAGTATTAACTTGATTACACAGAATCAAAGTAATATCATCACTATTAGGACTCCAAGGAACTTCAAAATGTCTGCCATCCATTGTGGTACCCAAGAAAAGAGCGATCCAAACCAGCTGTCATCAGCAACATCTTCCACTTCGTCTATCATCTGACCATGAAGCTTCATGAGCATGTCTATGGCCTCTGTCAAGGTTGCATTCTCATCATCATGAGAAGGTATAAATGCGTAACTTGATTCTCGAATTTCTGCACAACCACCTCCATCCATGGCTGTAATTATATCGAAGACATAACTGTTCTGAAGAGTCATCAGCCGTATGGCTCTCATCTCTTCTTTGATTGAATTGAACCCCTTTATGGTAGTGTTGATAGTTTGTAGCAATTCCCATTTGGTAATCTGCAGCCATTTGGTATTTGCTCTGACCTGGATCCTTGGCATGAATATTGTCGTGAACATTGATGGGTTCTGGAATAGCATCAAAAGCTTCCATGGATTTTACTGAAAAATAGTTCTCCCTCTTCATTCTTCACATCAGCTTCACAGATCTCTTCTTCCTCAGGTGAGTATCTGCTTTTGGAAAACTGCCAAGGTGTAAGACACTTTTTGGAATCACCAATTCTGGAACATAGACATTTACTATAGAACAAATTCCTCCCCAATCTGCAGGCAATCTTATATAGGTTCTGGCTCCACATGCCCAATAGTGATCCATGATTACTGAAGTACCAATGCTCATTCTTGGTGCAGCAAAAATTCTATCACAGTTCTGATTCTCTCCAACTTATCTTTTACCATTGTTTCTGAAGCATAGCTTTGTTTTCTCCAACGGTACTATCTGCAAGGGTCCTCCTCTGTCTTCAACCCAGGTTAGTAACTTGGCAATGTTCTGCCACAGGGGCTTGCATAGCACCTGTGTATTCCAAACTGTCAATTCAGGACGATCATACACCATACATGCTCTGCAGATAACCACTCCTTCTTCCCATCCATCTGGTGATAACACTCATCCCCAGATTTGCATTTGGCCTCTGTTCTTCCATGTACGAATTTCTTCTGCAGATTTTCCTGGACTCTCCAGTCTTTTGGTTACCTCCCATCTAATTCCAGCTCCTTTTATTCCAGGCTTTTCGTATCTGATCACATGATTCTTCGTGTGAACTCTGTTTCTGGTCTTTGTGTCTTGGATTTAGTCATCTTCACCTGGATCTGTCCATTCAGTGGCGCATTTGAGGTAGGCATCTCGGCCCATTAACTGGACTCTTGTTTTGCAAAGTGCTATGTGAGAAAGACAATGAGCTGTCAGGACATATATTTTGATAGCAATCAAGATCTTTGTTTTTCCGATACTGTAAGGCAGGAGTGCACACACAAAGCATTCCTCCTTCGAAGTCCTTCTTTCAACTTCCTTCATATGTTGGTACCATATGTTATTCCCAGGGGAGCTGTACGGTCCAGGTAATCATTTAGTTCAAAATCATCTTCTTTGGTGCTTCTTTTAGGCCTCATTCTTCTCATGTGACCTTCCATAATAATTTCATGAAGTGTGTTAGCATAACTCCTTCTAGCTGGATCAATCAATTATAGGAACACCTATCAGTGCTCCTTGAGTAGGAGAAATTTCAGAGAGTTTAATCCTCTCAACATACCATTTAGGCAAGAAAATGTCTTGCAAAATCTCGATGTGTGATTGTCTTTTAGGAATCATCCTTGGGTCATTTATCACAGGACCAGGTGTAATTGCATGTATTACTTGTATCGGCTCACCTTCTATCAGCCTCTTTTCCTGTCTTTCCAAGCCTGTCTCTTCCATCCAAGGAGAGTCTCTAAGACACGTCTTGCATGTCAATGATTGTTAATGATACTTATCTCAATTTCATTTTTCTTTGGAACAGGAATAACTACATAGGGTCTTGGCTGCCTAGTAGTTGCCATGATTGTACCATCCTTCTGCTCAGGAAGATTCACAGGAGTCTTAGCTCCATGTACATCAATGTAGTACGATGTGCGTACTATGTTTGAAAGCAGTATGATTATGAACAAGATGCAAGCGTAAATAATACACAGATAGGATATCTTAAAGCACCGACTTTGTGGACAACGTGGACGTCTCTCTATATCTGGCATAATTATGTTGCTACTAATACTCCCCATCTTCATTGCCTAAGGAAGGAAAAAGTAACTTTAATACATCAGCATTATGTACCGCTTCTGGAAGCTGCAATCATGACTCAGCAACTTATCTTTGATCAAACTCCTCAATATTACCCTGGAACCATTCTTCAACCTGATGAAATGTGGATGCCTCTCCAGCAAGAAGAAAAACGACTTCAGTACGTCTAGATAAGTTCAACGACATACACCAGTTCCCAGTCGATTCCTGGAATCGACCTTAGAACAGATGACTTGATTAATTTCTTCCAGCATGAAACAAAAGTTGTGTCTGACCAGCAACCTCTCGATCTGTCCCTCAAAGGAAAGTTTCACTTTGACCTCAAAGTTCTAGCAGAATAAGCATTTACTTGCAGTACGACACCTCTCAAGATTTCATTTAATGCTGCATTGTTTCTTGGATCCCTTAGGAATGTATGCACATCTGTGTGTCTTCCAATAAGATGGAGGCATTTTTCAGTCAGACGATAAAAGAACACACTGACCAGTCTGTGTGCATCATCAGCAGATAGGGGCATTTGTCCTTTGCCCACTATATTCTGGAAGCTGCAGAATTTGCTCGATAATTGCTGTGAGCAACCTCCATACAATGGGACCATTCTAAGGATCTTGCAGGCAAACATGTACGCTAGTAGTTCTCCCCACGATAGCTAGATAAGTTAGCAGAATGAAGAGAAAAACTTCAAATATGATCCTAGAAATGCCATTGGGAATCACCATGGGCAAATTCAAACAAGAACTCAGTGAGAAATGAATCAGGGTACTGTACCCTCTTCCAGTTGTCAAAAATAAACTCAGAATTTGGCATATTTCTCTTCTTTTCAAGGCTTAAAACGTGCCTCAGTCCAAAGTCAACAAACTCCTGTGGCTTTAAGAACAAACAATCTTCCCTTAACCCTGAAATGACTACACAGAGTTTTTGAATCAGCTTCCCTTAACTCTTTCATAAATGGCTAAAGGAGTGTCCCGAAATAAGCCACGGTCTGATGAAATCTTTTCTTTTACTCAACAGCCTCTGCATCCTTCTTCCTCGTCATAGACCTTGTCTGCATTTGCTGAGGTTCTTCCCCGATGCTTTCTTCCAAAGAAGGTGGGGGCAGAAGGGTTTTGCCAGTGTAAACTTTGATGTTGCCTAAAAAAGTCCAAGCGCGTTTGCCTTGCATTCTGACTGCAGACGACGTGACGTCTCCCACAATGAAAGGGCCATTAAATTTGGGCTTGTGCCACTTCCTTGAGAAATTGTAAATTAGGACTGCATCTCTGGGGAATAATTTGGGAAGACACAGTTCTTGAACGCCACTTGTTGAAGCATCTCCTTCTGTGTTCTGCACTGCCCCACACCCTTTTCGCCATAGCTGAAATACTTTGAGTCATACACGTAAGATAATCATGTAGCGCCATTCCTAACAGTTCTGCTGTTGACTGAGCATCACTTCTAACTCTGGATGGAGACGTTAAGGGTGTCCTCATCTGTCTCCCTGTCACTATCTCATGGGGGTGAGATTGTGGTCCAAACCTGGTTGGTTCCTCAATGCATATAATACTAGTTGTAGGCAATGCAACCACCCTTTCTTCAAGGTAAGCTTCAACTTGGCTATCCTCTCTTTAAGCAAGCCGCTGACCCGTTCACAGATCCCAATTTCTTGTGGATGATAGGCCAAAGAAAACCTGTGCTTTATACCAAGCAACAAGCTGATCTGCTCAAATGTTTGATTCACAAAATGTGGGCCATTGTCTGATCTCATTACTTCACATACTCCCCATCTAGGAAGTACTTCTTGCACTAAGAATTTGGCTGCACAGGTATAGTCTGGGTGTGTAAACGGACAAGCCTCAATCCATCGTGAAAAGGGACAAACCAATACAATCATGTATCTATATCTTGCTATACCTAATGATTATGCTATTATTAGATGCGACAGAAACACCACTCAAACGAAGGGAGGTGGACTCGCCATCATATTCAGAAATACATTCGACATCAAAATCATCCAGGACGCTCAAATCCCCTCTGCTGAATCCTTGTCGATTAAGCTACCTCTATCACCTAACCACACGGCAACTTTACACCTTATTTACCGCCCACCAGGTCCCATCTCCTCCTTTATAGAGGACATTGCATCACTCATTACCACAGATACCAAACCCAACTCTCAAACGATCTTACTTGGGGACTTTAATCTTGGTTTTAACGACCCTAAGAACACTAACGCCCATGACCTAGCTAACACCTTATCGGATTTGGGTCACACGCACATTATTCACGAGCCCACTCATATCAAAGGCAGAACACTGGACTGGATCACTCGCCTCAATTGCTTTATTGACCTTCTATCCAATGACCCATGCATTTGGTCGGATCATCACATAATAACCTTCTCTATCAAAGCCAATACACCTCACCTGGCGCCTATCATCGCCCCAGCCACCAGCACGAGAAACAAGAAAGATATTACACCTAACAAACTCTTACCCATACTACTCCCCATCCTGAACAATATCGACTCAGAGGCTGATCCCACAGTCTCAGTGGATATCTACAACCAGGCTATACTTAAAGCACTGAACACCATTGCCCCCCTAAAATTGCGGAAACCTAAACCACAGCGTCACCTTAACACTTGGTATCGCGCCGCAGCTAAGAGAATTACGCAAAGCTAAGAGAACCGCAGAGTCACATTGGAAAAAACATCCCACAGCATCCAATAAGACTGAGCTAACCCTAGCCTCCTCTAGTTACAAAGAAGCCATCTTTATTGCTAAAAAGGACAGTTATAACAAAAGGATTACACAAGCAGAATCCAACACAAAGGAACTGTTTAAGATTTTGAAAGAACTAGAATCCCCCATTGCCCCCATAGACAAATGTGTTACAGATGCACTATGGTGTAGTAATATTCAGAAGGCTTTATTAGATAAAATAGCTTGCCTACAATCTAAAATCAACGCAAAAAAATCCCTGCTACTTGCTGACCCGGACTACAAACAATTACCTAACAAATCACCTACCTTTAAGTCAACTTGTAAACCTTTCAGCTTCTCACCCCTCTCAATCTGGGAAGTAGAAAACATCATCATGAAACTTAAACCTTCAAATTGCCAAGGTGATGCCTGCCCAGCCCCGATCATCAAAGCTGCTGCGCACGACCTGGCACCATTCATAACCAACCTCATCAATGCCTCCTTCAAAACTGGAGTAGTGCCTGATAACCTAAAAGATGCGTGGGTCATCCCACTCCTTAAAAAATCTACTCTTGATCCAGCCAACCCGTCTAACTATAGACCGATAACAACTGTACCTTTCTTATTAAAAATACTGGATAGAGCAGCCTATTTACAAATACAGGCCTACTTAGAATCAAACAACCTCCTCGGATTTAGGCAGTCAGGTTTCCGACCGAGACACGGTACGGAAACTGCATTAATAGATCTCACTACCCAGATCCAAATCCTGAAAGACAATGGTAAACTTGCACTCCTCTTATTGCTTGATCTGTCAGCAGCTTTTGACCTGGTCAACCATCAAACACTCTGTCACCACTTGAAAACTGCAGCACACTTCTCAGACGCAGCCACGGCCTGGATCAGTTCCTTCTTGGCGAACAGAACCATGAGGGTCTTCTCTCCCACTGCTGAACCTTCACCAGTACCCTGTGGAGTCCCGCAAGGCTCTTGCGTGTCCCCGACACTCTATAATATATTCACAAAGCCCCTTTTTGATATCCTTGACTATCTGGGTGTCACGTATACCAATTACGCGGACGACACCCAGATACTCATTCCTATCTCGGGGAACTATGAAACAGACAGCAAAACCCTTAATGAAATCTACTCAGTAATTCAAGCATGGATGGCACATCATGGACTCTGTCTCAATGACGAAAAAACCGAGTTGATCATCCTTGGCACTCACGCCAAACTCAAAAATCTCAATCCCGCATTTAAATCCTTCACCATAGATGGCAATCTCATCCCCGTGTCAAATAACACCAAAACCCTTGGGGTTTACATCGATGCCACCTTGTCCTTCTCCAAACAAACTAATGCAGTAGCATCATCAGCCGCTTACACCTGCAAGCTGATCACTGCATGTAGGCCGTTCATCTCCTCACCCAATTGCATTACTCTTGCTAGAGCATTAGTCCTATCCAAGATAGACTATTGTAATGCCCTTTACTTAGGCACTAGCTACAAAAATATCAACAAACTGCAAGTAATTCAAAATAATGCCATCAGAGCTGCCCTCAACATCCCCAAAAAGATGCACATCTCGGAGACCAGACGCAAACTACGTTGGCTTCCAGTCAAGCACAGAATATCCCTTAAAACCCTGGCCCTTACACATAAAGCCAGGGCCAACCTTGCACCAGCCTACCTCACCAACCAACTTACACCTCACACCTCTTCAAGACCTCTTAGAGCAGCACAAGCTAACACTATGTCCATACCGAGATTTAAACTTCATAACTCGGGTGGTGCTAGCTTCCCTGTACAAGCCTCCAAATTATGGAACACAATACCTGCGCTTTTGCGAGCAGAACCTTCATTTAACCTATTTAAACATAACACGAAGTGTTGGCTTCACAACATGGACTCTATGACAGCCTAACCGCCTGATCCCAGCATGATCGACTGTCACTGGCACACTTTTGTAATTTATGTACTTATACTAGACTATGTATATATGCATTTGCATGACTAAGTTTGTACCCACCTGTAACTGCAATGTAACGTAACCCTTATTGACTGCTTTCAATTGCAACTGTAACCAGATCTAACTTATGCGCCCGTATGCCCCTGGGCCTGGCTTCGCTTTATAAATAAAATAAATACAAATACAAATACAAATCCATTACATACTTGCAGCATGGTGCGACTTCCCTTGTGGTGGATTGACCGCTACCTGCTGTGGTACAAGTCTTGCTGCATTCTCGGCGCTTGCTGCTGCATCGCTTGATTCTGAGCAAACTTGTCTCCACTCTTCTGTGAATACGCAGGTGGGTTTGAAGTCCCCCCTCTTATAAATTGGTTGTTTTGCATGAGCCCTTGACTTCTATACATATGAGGAAAGTGCCTTGTCATACCACATATCCAACATGTAGGAAGTCTCCTAATCTGCCCATCCTGCATGTTTTGACTGTCATTCTGAATACTTTGAAACTCCACCTTGATCCTTCTGGTAGCTTCCCTGATTATTCTGCCAATTCCCTTGATTATTCTGAAAGCCTCTTCCTCGAAATCCTCCCCTTCCTCGCCAGAGCAAATCCATTATTGCCCTGATCAAACTGCCTCTGGTTATTCACCTGCAGCATATTCGTGGTCTGCTGTGAATTCGATCCGTCTACACTAGTCAACCTTGCCCCTTCAATGGCATACTTGGACACCTTCTTCTGTACTAACTTTGACTCTTTGCTTTTCCTAGCATCATCTTTGTTGCGATTCTTTTCCTGCAAGACTCTGCAATCATGTGCAATGGTCAGCTGAATCTCTGACCATGGTTTGGCTTCCATACCCACTAACTTCTTGAGCTGCTTCTGTACAGGGTCTGGCAGCCCTTGGCACACTATATGATAGTACACAGGTATATATTTTCCCCAAGATTCGCGTTTCTCCAAGGCCCACTGATCTTCAAAATTCTGAATGTAAGCAAGGGGATCACCCCCATCTTGCATCTTTCGGACGTTTCCGGATACAGTACTCTAAGCGCTTTCCAGACTGCCGCTCTACAGTTGTTGAATGGTGCTCCATCATGAGCAGTGTTAACTGTAGTAACACCAGCATATTGTGCCCTTGTGCACACATCATCAGCTCTCCCACCAAGTATGGCGATCAGGGGACCCTTAATGTCCCCCATAGCCAATGTATTTCCTGCCGTCATTTTCTCTAAATCATGTATCCATTTCCCAACACCAGAAGTTAAACTCAGAAGTTTACACCTTAAGTTATCCTTGTCCATCTAGGGCCACGGTATATACTGTGTTCTGCCCCCCCTTTCTCTAACAAGGGAAACTTTGAAGCCCCAAACTCATTCTCATTTCTCATCATTTGACTCTCCACCGCAGGGACAATATTCCCACATTGCCTTCTTCCTGGTAGCGATCTTAATCTGCTCACATATGGTAACGACTCCCCCCCTCACCATGGAGTTGCCCTTTAGGTTGGTCTGACTGCATCAATAATTTTGACAACCGAGGTATAGGTGCATCCAAATCTGACCATCTGACTTCCTTATCCATTGAAAAACTTCCCTCAGGACCACATACATCCCCTCTCACTTCCCCACAGAAGGTGTCTCTGTCTTTGTCTGACACATCCTGTGCCCAAATCGTGCAACTTCTCTCCTCTTCATCTCTGTTCAGAGTCAGTCTATCTAAAGACAACTCCTTTTGCCTCGTACTACATGAGGCTCCCTCTGTGTCATAGAACTGTGTAATCTCGAGTCGATCATTTTTTCCCTTCCCCTTTGATTCTTTCTGGGCTTTCATTTCATGATATACTTTATCGATCGCTTCCCCAATGCTCCTAGAGTCAAACTCGTCTTCTAGATTTACTCTAGACGGGCATGGTAATGACTCGTATTCCGGGAAGAATTCCTCTCTGTCCTCCCATGCTACTTCTGGTTTGGGATCCCTTGTCTACTTTTCCAGATGATCAAGATTGCGTTTTCTCTGCCTCCTTTTTCGTTCTATATCATCATCAAGCTCTCTTCGCTTTCTTGCTTCCTCTCTTACCCTGTCTTCATCTTTTTGCTTCATATCCCTTCTCTTGTTTGCCCTGCATATCTCCTCATCCTTTCGTCTTTGTATTCTCTTATCCCTTAACTTCGGATCCTCTTCCTCTATTCTTTTTCTTTCTAACCTTTCCTGCTCATCAAGTGCTATTTGTCTGTTATCACTTTTGCTTTGCTCTTCTGCTCTCTTTTGTTTTCTCAATTGCTCCTCTTCATATAAAAGCTCTTGTCTTTGTCTATCCTTCCTTTTCACTCCTTTATCTTCAAACATTCCTCTCTTTCTTTATCCTCTTTATCGTGCTCATCTTGATCTTCCCTTTGCCTTACTGCCTTGATGCCTTTACCATCGAGTTTAAGCAAAATCTGACCACCCATCCATTTGTTCTGTAGAAGTGCTAACTCATCAGCTTTGTCTCTTTCACCCTTGCATCTCTTTATTTCTCTTCCTATATCTAGAGATGTGCTTGCTCGATCACTTCTCTCTTTATTGTGTCTCTCCTTGTCCCCCGGGACCTTAGAGATTGCATCTCTCTCAATATTTTTCTCTGAGCACTTGTCACTGCTTTGCATAGGCGACTCATATGCTGGGTTGCTATACCCTGTCGCTGCCTTAAGCTCCCTCAATGGGTATAACTCATCGTCTTTCTTATTTTCCTCTTCTATTCCAGCTTGGGAGGGGGGAGCATAGGGCTCCTCACCCCCCTCTTTGCATGCATTAATTATCCAATCTACAGGAGGCAGCTCATCTCGCTCCTCCTGGTACATCTTCCAAAGCTCTAAGCTAGCTAGTCGCTTGTCTAGCTTTTTTCCCCATTTATGCTGCATGCAAATATGTCATCATATGCTGCAGGACTTCCTTCGACAGTGACCCTCCTTTTGGCCACAGCATAAACATTTTATCTGTGGTTCCTTTAACCCATTCCGCACTGTACTGTCTAAGCTTACAAGCATGTTTAGACAACTACTTGCAGAGGTGAACAAGTGGAGTAATATCCCCCATTCTCAACTCATTTTACTTTTAACCTGTTTGGCACTCGCTTGCTTTAGTCACAGATTTAAAAGGTATGTTTAAAAAAAATAACATAATATGAGCGTGAACCAATCGTCGCAGTCTCCAATCCCTTTAATAACACTTTTTTACTTTAGTCTTGCTAAAAAACAACCACCAAGTTCAATTTAAAACAACCAATTTGTTTTTTCCACTTATGACGTCATCATTTTCATAATCACATAAAACAAACTTGACCGGTTGCATATATTCTTCTCTACAGTCTTCTCTAAGATCTGTCTTGCCCTCTAAAATACTCCATACGGAGTGTAAATGAAACTCTTTAGATTCACCCTGTAATCAAATCCGCCTCTACGTCAACCATTATGGGTCTCTAGGTTCAACTTTTTTCTGATACGTTCTTTAAAATGCAGGCCAAGGCATATTCTCTTATCGTGCCCTCTCTCACGATACCTCTATTGCTTGGCCACATTCAAGTCAATGGGCCTCATTACAAGGTTCGCAGAACGGGTTAACGGGATCCGCTAATGGAGGCGGACCCGTTGAACACGTTCTGCGAAATTACGAGGTCCCCTCACGGGACCCGGTAAAGGCGCCTGATAAAACCAGGCGTCATTACCGGGTCCCGCGAGGGGAAGAGGGAGCTAAAAACGGGCTGGTCGTAATCGGCCCCTTGTTAGCTCCCTCTCCCATTCCCGTTGAGCCCTATGGGGGCTCAGATGGGAGTGGGGAAGGTCCGGGCCCGGGTTCCGAGAGGGAAGAATTACCGGGCCCTCCGAACTCGGAATGGCCATATAATTCCTCATTCTGGGACCCCGGTAATGAAGCCCGGTTTGGCGGCAGCCATGGAGCTAAAAGCTCCATGGCTGCCGCCAAACCCACAATGAGGCCCAATATCTACTAACTATATATATAACACTCTTATTCTCGGTAATGAAGCCCGGTTTGGCGGCAGCCATGGAGCTAAAAGCTCCATGGCTGCCGCCAAACCCACAATGAGGCCCAATATCTACTAACTATATATATAACACTCTTATTCTCACGTTATGTTTACCCCGCCTTGCTGCATTACTCACTTTTTTCCATCACTCATCACCCATATGTTTTGTCAACTCTCAGTTTTTACCCACCACTTGCATTTTTGTCTTCTGACCCTTGGGATCGTACGCCTCTTTTACCGCCTCTTCAACCTTCCATCAGACCAGCTTCTCATAGACGTGGGAAGGGATTCTGTCTGAAACCAGGGGACCCGCGACACCGCCCTTGCAAGCTTTTTCAACTTACACCAACCACTATCTACGGGAAGCTTCAAGTCCTTTCAGCCAAATGGCAAAGGTTGTTCGATATTGCTGGGACTTTAAAGTTTACTTATGTCGATGGCTCTGAACTTCCTCTCCGCTATCAAGTTAACTGGATAACCCAACCCTTTAAGATGAGTAGCAATTACCCTGGAGATGGACGGGGATGCAGATTTGTATTCATACATCAATGATCAAAATGACTCAGGTAGTTGCCAAAAGGAAGACTGTTTTCATATCAATTATCTAAAACAGGGAGCATATGAACATCAACAAATTCGCTCAATCCTCTTACTCAATGCATTCTAGAAAAAACAGAGAATTTATACACAAAACTCGTCATCAATGACGTTGACCTGCGTCACTACCAACGTCATACTACGTGGCAAACTACAAAAACCTACAAGTATGGGTGATTGGCTCTTAGTGAACATCTGAGTATACAATACATAGTAGTCTAAAATAGTGTGAATATGTGATTGGTTACTTAACATCAGGTGGGGCAACTAAGCCCTCCCCAAAAATGACCACTATGAACGTCACTAAATACACAATGTCCCATTGGTTTACACAACTATAGGACCCCTAATTACGCAGTCCCCTACAATTGGTTGGCACTCTAACCTCCGTCAGTACTTTTCCATCTACGTCTAGCTGCATGCAGGCTGGTCATTCAGGCGCTGGTGAGCTCGCTTTAACTATTGCTTCCCACCAATTAGAATATCAATACATCATCACCTCAGTGGTCTACTGTCAGTAAGGCTTTGCAGCTCGGCCTTGAGAGTGTTCTTAGCTATGGGAAATTCAGGGTGTGAAGGCACGCTCTGCCCTCGTGTGTCGGTGTGACCATCTGGTTGATCCAACTTCATCCTTCCATGTGACTAGAGACCAGTGCATTTTAATACTATTTTTTAATAGACGCGATGTCTTCCTTGTCTGGTTCATGCCTTCTGAACAGGAGTTCTGTTCTTTCACACGATTAGTATCCAATGTCAGTTTACTCTTATTTGATAAGACCTTGGCTTCTTTGGCACGTCCAGCCTTGTCTGCCGAGATTCACTTCATAATTCAATTTGTTTTTCAACTGCGACACGCTGGAAATTAGGCTTTCTCAGCCTTCTTGCTAAAGTCCAGCACTGCTATAATGCATAGTGGAAACATCCATCCTTTACTTGTCCATATGCATACATATATATCGGCACTCGCTGCAATCTATTCACTGTAAAGCCAGCCTTAAAATTACTTTGTCTGCTTGCGTTTCTTTTGCATTTGTACGCGTGTAACATAGCTTAATGTATTGATTTGTTCTGTGGCATAAGCTTCTTCACCTTGATCCCAAGATGTCACTTACCCTTTGTACTTTGTTGATGCCTTATAGAATATCTACATTCTCCGGTCTCTGCATCTCTTCTAGGCACATCAGCTCTGCTCTGTGTGACGTTTACTTGGCGATGGTTGCTGACGTCACCATTAGTCTTGCCCCTTCATTTGCTCTGCTTCTTCATTAATCTCATTTAAAGAACCATCATATTTCCTTGCATGCAAGTATGGTTTCCTCAATGGAAATCTTGCCTCTATGATTTCCTTTTGCCATCTGCTCTGTGTATGTCACATACTCCGGTTTCCAACATACAGGCAATAGGTGCAGAACTGTTGAGGTGGGGTGGGGGTACTTGGCTCCTCCTCTACCTGAGAGCTGAATATTAAGGGGACTGGGACCCTAAGAGAAACAGAGATAGTCCATGAGAAAGCATACATTTAGCAGGAGAGTGAACCAAGCTATTACGATCACACATTTCGAGTCTGGGACTGGAAACAATATGAGAATTCAAGAATAAGAGGATTTGGGACACTGAGAGCCTAAAAAAGAGATGGATCAAAAGAGAACCTATACCAGGCAAGAGAGTACACCAAGCTGGTATAATACAGAACTCTGTGTCCGGGACTTGCACCAGTGTGAAAATAAAAAACGACAGTGCCATTTTTTTTTGTGACCCCAAGAGAATCAGTTGGAGCCTAGGGGAAAGGAACAAAGCCCTAATGCTTGGAGGTATATATTCTGCAACATTTCAGTCACTGGCGGCGCTTGTCCAATTTTTCAAAAATGTTGTATCCCCGCCCAATTCACTATATGAAGAATTTCGACTAATGATCAATGAGAGAAATCCACCATCGGTAGTAAAATATTATGACTCCATGGTCAAATTGTTAGATGAATGCACAGTTTCTCCAGCTGATATGGAGTATCGACTGCAATATGTGAAGAATCGTGTATTTGAAAACGACTGGGTAAGAACTTTAGAATTGGTTGGCACAAGGAAACTATACACGGAAGCTGCCTTGTTTTCATCCAAGCGGACACCTCGCCAAATGTATTTGGTGAAGTTTCCCTGTTGTTTGTTGAGGGACTTTTATTTACGATTTAAGTTAAATCAGTTCTGCACCCTAGAAAGAATCATGAAATGGGAGAAACCCTCTGTTACTGACGGGAACATGAGGTGCCATTTTTGTCATAACATAGCGCAGAATGAAACTCTAAAACATCTTGTAATTTACTGTCAGTATTTTGAGACCAGCGGGCCACACTCCTTGGTTGGGATACAATGGGCTTAACGTTATCTGCACGGGAATGGTGTTAGAGGTCATTCATGTGGGGATACTCAACTAAAACAGTTCTATCTTTAGCAAAATCTCTGGTAGAGCTGTGTGCTGAATTAGAACATAGGTGCGATAATTATGTACAGTGTTAGTTCTTGCCTGTCAAGTATTCAAATATAAATAACTAATGCATTTGTAAAATATAATTGTTTTGAGATGATTTCTGGTGATCTTTATGTTAGAGAGGACTATTTTATTCTTGAAATCAATGTGTGCTGGTAACACATTGTTACATATGTCTCTTAAAAACTGTTTGTTGCTAAAATGTGATGTTAAGTTAATTGTTTATAATCGAGAATGATTTACATGGAATGATCTGTGTTATTTTACATGCTAGGTGAATGTTGTAAAAGTTTGTTGAACAAACTAATAAACGACTTATTAATAAAAAAAATAAAAAATCTGCAACATTTCTTTTGTCATTTTGACTATCCAAGACATTCAGAACTTTTCTGTTGGCAATCGTCATTACCACCTTACTTTGGGAAGAGATCACCCTTGCACATTTGATTTAGGTGATTAGTTTTAGGGTCAGGAGTAGGTGTTTTGGGGACATGACAGTAGCAGACTTTTAATTGACATCTTGACACACTCACTAGTTTTTATTGAGGCAGGGAAACCCCTGTTAGTTTTAGGGAGAGAGAAGTTTTTTTCCCAACCTATTGTTGGTTAATAAAAGTGTGTAACCAAAACTATGCCACATTTGTGTCTGAGCCTTACTTCTACACTCTTCCAGTACCAACAGTCTTTCTTGACTTCTTGGACCAGAATTCTTCCCTTCCTTGTTTGGGTTATTTAGCTCCCTTTAATACATATTCTGCAAATAGTCTCTTGTGACTTGGACTAAGCTCTAGTTCCTTAATTGGATTATTGTGTTTTCTTTCCTCTTGGAGATCCTTCTCGGGGATCTCTTAGTAATTCTCCTTTCTTTGTTGCAGCTCTCTGAGCTTTGTTGTGCTTTACTTGCAGTATTGTACAATTGCTTACTTTCACTAGGTACTGTGCCATCTCTGGTTTTCTCTTTGACGCTATATTTCGATTGTATTATGTGCCAAATTACTTCCCCCTTTTCCCAAGGTATTTTTACCTTATTTTCTCTTCTCTAATTATTCACTTGTTCAACAGTTCTTTCTCTTGAATCACAATATTTGAATCTTCTTTGGTTCACATTTAACTCAGTTGCATATGCTAGTGGGACACATTAACTGTGAAGTATAATAATCACCCAGGGTCTCCTAGGAGCACATACCCCATTACCTTTGCTTTGACAGGAGAACATCTTCGGGAGCCTTTTCCATGGAGACCTTTTCTTTATTCATGGCTCACTGACACCTTCTTCTCCCTGGTGTCTCTCTCATTGTGCTTTCTTGTGTCTCTGTCACAGTGTCCCGGTCCTCTCTTGCATGACTAGACCGGACACCCCACAGGCTTCTCAGGTTGGTGGTATCAGCGATCTTATTTGGACCTTTGGTCCACCATGGTCTCCCTCTCGTGGTCTCACCACCACTTCTCATTTAGCTCCTGCCCTTGTGCTTTCTCTTTTCTTCACGGTGTCCCATCATTTATTTTGTGACAAGACACCTAGCAGCCTTCTCTGGGTGTCGGTATCATCAAAGTTCTTTGGAGACGCATTCCACCACGGACTTCCTTTCATGGTCTGCATCCCACCTTTTATTGGGCTCCTGCTCTTGCACTCTCTCGGGTTTTGGGTAAGCCGTTGCTTCGGCGTACCTCTCTGTGGTGCAGGGTGAGTTCAAAACTCACTGGCTTCCGTATTTCCTTCTTTGTCAGGACAGACACAGCATGGGGCCTCCCCCGGTTTGCATACATTGTTCCCTCTCTCTCTTTCATCTCGTTCTCTCACGTCTTTCTCTGAGAGCAGCTTTATCTACACACTTGTCTCAATGGATAGGAGCTTCTGATTTTTAGAGACATGATGTGTTTCCATAAGATTATCATATCTATTATGAGTTTCTTTGTCCCAGTACTGAAACTCTGTTATTGTGGTTTCTTCGTCCAAGTCCTGATAACTTATAGGATTTGGTATATCAAAATATTTCAAGTAGTCCTTGTTCCCAAAGGGGGAGTCTCTCTTGATGAGAGCCCACTTGCTTCTCCTCTAGGCAGGGTATTGCAGAATGGGCTCACCGCTCTAGCCTCACAGAAAGGGGCTCTCCCTTGGGGAGAAGGGACAAATTCCCTCAATTCATCACACAACACACAACCAGGTCTAGTAACATGCAGTTTGGTTGTCTAGTTTGTGTCTACCTGAATTTGATCTTTTTTTTACTATGCTTTCCCAATGAACCCTCCCTATTCCATGCCCCCACCTTCCCACCATCACATACCTGCTCCCTTACCCCCACATACACATATACATCTGTATGTATTACAGGGCCTGCATTAGCAGCCTGTAGTCATGGTTAAGTTTATCAACTCATAGAAACAACACTTTTGATGGCTTATACCCTTTCCGCCCCTGGACGAATCCAAAATACGTATATGGCCCACTCAGAATAAATCTGCAAAGTTTGGTATGGTTTTGTCCAAGGGGGGGCAAAGTTATAGGGGGGTCCCAACATTTGTGGAAATCCTCATAGATGCAATGGAACAAAATGTTTGCTCAAGCATACATTCCAAACCGCTGGATGGGTTTTCACCAGATTTGCACTAGGAGCCAGGACTTGGTCCCAAAAGCATGCTTTTGTAAATGTGGAGTAAATCCATCATGTGTTTTTTTAAAAACAATTGCCAGGTAGGAAAAGAAATAGTGATATCTGGGTCTGATCCGCAGACTCATTTCCTGACTTGGGGTCCGCGGACGCCTCTAGGCCAATCAGGGCCTGGTGTGATGTTCACAGACATCATATGTGCTCACTGATTGGTGAATTAAAAACGCGATGTGCGTCAAAACTTTTGGAATGGACGCCATGTTGGATTCACAAACAGCGCCCATAGTCCGAGTGCCCATAGTCCATTAGCTTGTCATGCTAATGAAACTATCTCTGGGGCGGTGAGGGGTGATGAGGATGGGATGGGATATGGCCATAAAAAGCCCAAAATCATGTGTTTTTTTCTTTGAAGTCCGCAAACATCTCAGATGTTCGAGGACATCCATGCATATTCTTGCATTACAGGGTCGGTGAAAAGCCATTTTTGGATTGTTTATAACTTTGGCGCCACTTAATGAAACTGCATGGAATATTGCAATATCATTTTAGAGGTGACCCTGAATGGTTCTGCAAGGTTTGGTGCTGTTTCGCCTCGATGGGGTAAAATTAGAGGGGGGGTCTCAACATATTTGAAAGGCTTATAAATCTTATGCTGTTTGATGAATTGCAAACAGATATTAGACCCAGATTTTACTGTTTTTGTCAAAGGCATACTGTGGGATTTTGTCAAGGGCATAATTAGAGGGGGGTCTCAACATCTTTAAAGGGTTTATAACTTTTTTGTGGTTTGACAAACCTGCACAGATGTGTTCAGAAAGATTATAGATCCAACCTCGAATGTGTGTGCCAAGTCTGAATGGATTTTGTCAAGTGGGGGCTAAGTAATATGGCTATTCTTTGTACATACATGTTGACACTTTTCAAAAAATTGACGGATTTGCAGCAAACTCATGCAAGGAGCATTGTCAAGGACCTGAAAGCATGATTTTGCAAATGTAGCTGTGTTTTTTTTTTTAAAGTGTCATAATGTAGATACAAACATTAGTGATATACCTTTGTTGACTGAGGTATAGCCTGTGGTCATAGGCAGTGGCCAGCTTTTACTGGTCATGGCCGGACAATCTGGCTACTGGCCGTGACCACAAGGGACCGGCAATTGGATTAAAGTGGGCATGGCCACCAGGGATCCAGTATATGGCAAAGATTTTCGAAATCGGAATAGGTTTGAATGGGAAAAAAATGTCTGCTCCTGGCTACAGCCAAAAGTGCTGGACAGGATTGCAGGAAACATTTGGGGGAGCAAGGACCACAAAGCATGGGTTTGCAAATTTGTCCTGTGTTTTATTTTTTCTAAAGTGTCAAAATAAAAGTGCAAAGATTTGTGATATAACTTTCGTGCCTGGGCAATGGGCTTGCCCCTGAGCAAGGACAAATATGTTCTCTGATTTGCTTATTGGGGCGTGCGGGATGGCCGAAGACCTAGGTTTGAATGGGAAAAAATATTCTGCTTGCGGCTACAGCCTGAAGTGCTGGACTGGATTACAACAAACCTGTGCGAGGAGCATCAGCATGGACCTGAAAGCATACTTTTGCAAATCTGTCTTGTGTTTTATTTTTCCAAAGTGTGAAAATGTAAGTAGAAAAAATGGTAATATAACTTTGGTGCATGGAGAGTGGGCCTGGCCCTCGGCAAGGACGAATGCATATTCTGACTTACTTATTGGGGCATGCGGCATGGCCAAAGCCCTCAGTTTAAATGGGAAAGAATAATCTGCTTGCGGTTGTAGCACGAAGTGCTGGACGGGATTGCAGAATACATGCACGAGGAGCCTCAGCAAGGACCTGAAAGCATGCTTTTGCAAATATATCCTGTGTTTTACTTTTCTGAAGGTATCAAAAAGTAAGTAAAAAAAAATGTGATATAACTTTACTGCCTGTGCAATGGGCCTGGCCCTCGGCAAAGACAAATGTCTACTCTTATTTGCCTATTGGGGAATGTGGCATGGCCAAAGCCCATGCCCCATGGATTGTGGAGACTGGCCATGGCTGCAAGCCTTGAGCACCGGCCATTGGTCACATTATGAGGGCATAGTAGACACTGAACTAGCATGTAGGTGCAGTTGATAATGGGGGTGGTTTGGTGGGGTTATGTTCATGGTCAAGGCTCATGCGCTAGGCAATTCAACCTTGACCTGCATCTCCAGCATGCACTGCTGATAAGAACACACATCAGTATGCGTTGCAAAAAATACTTTTGTTAAAGGGGGTTTAGAGTTCTTCCATATATGTCAAAAGAGGAATTATTAATAACCTATATACAGTGAAGTAACATGATGAAACATTTTCACTCATAAAAAACTATGAAATTCACAGAAAAACCTTTGTTAAAGGGACATTATGGTTAAGCTTCACTAATAAAAACCTATGAAATTGAGTGAAAACGTTGTTAAAAGCATTATGGTTAAGTTGCACTAATAAAAACATATGAAATTCAGTGGAAAAACATAGTTAAAGGGCCGCTATGCTTAGAAGTAAAACGGAAACCCCCCAGAAATGCGCCAGTTACGATAAGCCAAGCACCATTTACTCGCACCACCACTGCTAAGACTAACACCCAGGACCTCAAACACTTGACTGTACTCCTACAGGACCAACTCCATGTGGCACCAGACCAGATCCAACCACCCGGGTGCTCTGAAAAAGGCTGTACCTTTCTCAGGGAGAAGTAAGTTATCTTCCTCTAAACCATCTTCCTCAACCGCTCCTGCTACCACACAGGCTACTCCTGTGTGGCAGAGGATCCCATTGGCTGCCTCGTGGGCCATACAAAACACTGTTGACCCTTACCTTTCGAGGGTCACAGTATTATGTTTGTACTGCGACGCACCAATCTGTAGAGGGGAGCAAATTCATACTGCTTCTAAGGCCGCGGTAAAGGAGCACGAGAAACACTGCACCCCACCTTATAGTTAAGGCCACTCAACATCTTCCCCTGTCCACCTACCCCTCAGTTTCTGTGGTTGTTGCCCCTTCCTTCTCTTCCCTCCCCCACCTTAACTTGCCTCTCCTGAATTCTTTTGGGGAAAAGACCAAAACAATACGAAATCAAAATAACACACAAAAAAGGTTCCTTTAGGAATCACATTTCACAGTTAAAAGATAGAACTGAAGAAAAAAATCACGGGGCCCTTTGCAGTAGTCTGTGGACATGGTGGGAAAATAAAAATCATTAAAATACCCTTCTTTTCTCTTTTTGACTTTTATATTTTTTTGTTTATTCTGTTTCATGTACTAAGGTAACAAAAATACAGAACGTAAATGTTTTTTGTAACTTTCACAGACAGTGCTTCTAATTTGTTTTGTCTATTTTGCATTATTGTTTAATGCAATGTATAAAGAATACTTAAATCCATATTTTATGTGTTTACAGAAAATGCTTCAAAGCATTTTGAATGTTTTCCAGAAAATCTGATTGCACTCCATCTCTTTGAAAAATGCTGACAATATCAAATGTAATACTTTCATTATGAAAAGATGACACGCCAACATCTCTAAAAAAGACACATGCAGCTTTGTTCACATTGCACTTTGTTTTCTCCATTTGTGGACAAAATACATTCAAACACATCCACATTTGTCTCTGAGCTATCCGAGAAAAAATTATTTTCGATTGTGGAAACAGTTCTATCCACTTTCCAAATGTATCCTTCATTGCAAACTGTAATAAAATTCTGGTAACATAGCCCAAACTGTTGCCTCCACAGTGAACAACAATGATGTCCAGATGTTTCTAGGGAACCATATTCTCACAAAAAGGCAGGAAGTCCGCCCACTTCATTTCTCGCACTCCATACCATGAAACTTCAAACTCATCTAATCCAAGATTTTCAGACAATCCAGAGTGCTCAGAATAGACCTTCAGCGAATGGATCCAAGAGTCTCCCTGAATCCATACACTGTGCTTCTTCAAAAACATAGCTACAGCCATATTCAGTGCACTCACCAAAGAAAACACCTGCTACCCTCTCTTCCTGAACACCACACCCAGGAAACCTAATTGACTGATCCCACGATTGTCCGCGGTCTCTGCAGTCTCCTTTCCATGGCAGGCACCCTTAACCACTTAAGGGCAGAGGATGAGGTATCTCGTCCTCGGCACCATGTTTCCAGTGCAGGGGGGCGAGATTCCTGGTTCGTCCCCACCTTTGCTGCTGCGGCGATCCTCCCAACCCTCAGGCTGTGAAGGGGACAACTTCCCCTTCCATGCCTGGGATCTGGGGGTGGCCGTGACGACAAAGTCGGTGCATGATACGTGCGCCGACATCATCAGGATGTGATATTTACATGCTGAAGCCGCTAGGGTTCAGTATATAAATATGGCAGCATGCTTCTGTGTGCTGTCTGGCATTCCTAGCCTGATTTTCTTGAGTGCAGGCAAGTTGGAAAGGGGAGTATTTCGCCTTTCCAACGAGCCCTTACTCAAGGAGATTGCTGGTCATGGATCATTTGATCCTCAAACAGCAATCACCACTGTACCACCAGGGAATAGATTTTGATGGTGTGGCCCCCCCACCAGGCTAAACAGCCCCTCACCCTCAGCAAAAATAAAAAATAAAAATGCCAAAATGTTTTACCTTCTTTGGTGGGATATGCGTGCTGTTTTGCACCCATTTGCCACCAAGGAAGGCAAAAAAAAAAAACACTTGGGGTTGTTGGGGGGCTGGCCCTGTGCCTTTGGTACCAACAACACAAAAGAGAGGTGGAGGGAAAGAACTGCCCACTACTAACCTACCCTCTAAAAAGGTCAAAGACCTTTAATACAACACATAAAGATTAGGTGGGTATCAATCTCCAATTTATATCGGTAACACCGTAGAAGAACCAAAGTGATTTCAAACAAGACTGCCTCCTGTTACATTAAATCACCAGGTAGTACAACAACTTAATGAAAAATATAAATCTGCAATTTTTATTAATGTACATAAAACATATTAATCCAAAAGACAGTAGACAACAGTGTTTAGACTACAAATAGACAGTAGTATAGTTGGTGTACAGGGCTTACCCTATGTGTCGCCCTCTAATGTCAATGAAGGAAAGTGTCATATGCTGCGCAAATATGCAATTATTTGAAAACAGAGTTTTCCATACAACATTTCACACATTCTCACCATGACCATTTCATACACATACTCTCAACACAACTCATCCAACATGTTTCTTTCCAACAAACAACAGAAGGGTGAACAATAAGTAAAGGGAAATTCGTCAGGGAACTGTCCAGGGTAGTGGGGTAGTCAGTACACACTGTAAAGTGCAGTAAGTATCAATAAAACTGCATCACAACACATTAGCAGCCCATCTAATAGCTGCTTGTATTAAACACTTCTGACAATCAGCAATAATGCAAAAGGCAAAAGAGCACACTATCAACAAATGCTGATAATGACAAGTTGAATCCGCGTCAACGACGTGACACCTTGTGATTCCACGTGTTACCTAAAAAGGAAAGAGAAAGGAGGACAGTAAGGAACATTGTCCACATGTCTAGCCAACTGCTGTTATGCTTAATTAACAGTTCCCGGCTTGTTACGTGATCCTGGCAAGGCTAAGGTAAGTGTATTTAAATTAACACTCAGGCACGGTCACAGAGCTTTTAAAAGAATTTAGAACAAAAGACAATACTGTGCCAGTACTCTTAGTCATGTGTATTTCTAACGAGTCAAAGTAAGAAGGTATAACAAGTGACTCGTATCATTATGTCATATTTTTTGAAAGCACCTTCCACAGTTACCGACGTTCGGCGAAGGTAAGTTGCCGACATTTCACAAGAGAGAAACGCTTACCCTCCAGTAGATGTTCTAATGAGCTGGCTCGGCTGGTGAACGTTGGACGACATTTCTTCTGTATGGGGGCTAATGGTGTATCTGCCGTCACTATAACAGGGGTTTCTCTGAGGGGAGAAAGCACAACAGACAAAGAGATGTAATATTTACTTGGCTCTTGTCCCTAAACTCCACCGTTATGCAGTTGTGGGGAGAAACGGAAAGGAGAGGATAAAGGCATAGAAGCATTGGGCGGCAGCACTGGTTAAGTTTGCTATCAGTCACCTTAACGGACCAATGTTTACCTTCAGTTGTGCTAACACAACACAGATCCAGCTAGTGGGTCCTAGCTTCTGCCTGCTGCACGTGCTGCTGCATGTGCGGTGACAGCAGGAGTCCAGCTGGTGGGTTAGTGCATGGTTGCCCGTGCGGTGGCATAGCCCCCCCAGAAATCTCTCCAGGGAGGAGCAGATTCTTGCTGCTTCCCTGGTGGGAGAGGGCAACATTGAGGGTCTGTCCCCATCTTGAGGGTCTGACATCCTTCTTTAGTTCGACCCAACTGAAACACTGCAACTGCTGCATTTTGAATAGCTTTGAACCACTGAACAACACCAGAAGCCTGGTTTTCCATTGCCGAACCACCAAGATACTGCAATGGCAGTTTTGATGACTGATAACTGTCCCGCCTCCCCATTTTGTGTACTAGAGACTGTCCAGGTCATTATAATGCTGTTTTGCAACTCATGATTTCTCTCCCAGTCGTATTTCACAGAGTGCTGCATCTTGTTATCTTCCATATTCTGTGTTCTTTCTGCAGGAGTGGGTTTTTGTAGTGTTTTCTATTCAATGATTATTGTACATGGTGTGTTTAATAAAATTGTATATGCTTATAGACCCTTGACTGGACAGTCTTTTATTTTGAACTGTTATACTTCGCTGTTTGGGTTGCTACTAAACCATATTTACACCCCTCTTGAGGGTATAACCTTCACTCAGCCCACGTTACCACAAAAGGTGAAGGAGTGATATCTCTTAACTGTGCCTTTTTTACCTTCTTGATTGTGTTAGCTCTTGGTTTGTAGAAGTGTGAGGCCTGAGTAGCTGCTTTAGCATCTACTCATCCTTGTTCTTCTGCATGACAAAACTCAATTTATCACACCTTGACCCTTGTGCCCCTACGTTGGACAGTTTGAAAAGTTTCCGGTGCTTTACTTTTTAACAGTTCAGGTGCACCAAAGTCTGGGTATTAACTGTCAGTGACTGAGGGACTGGTGTTCATATCCTGCACTGCTAGGAAAACCCTATGTGCTGTAATTTCTGCCCTTGCCAACACTGTATTTCGCTATGCACGGCCATATGCACGGATACGCCTATGACTGTGGGTATAAATATACTGGAAATGTTGTCCACGCTAAGCCATTTAGTGAACTGGAATTTGCCTTTGGGGATCTATCTCTTGAGCAATGTGCATGGTATGAGAATGAACGTTTCTGTGCTGATGTTGTCAGACCCTAAGAATTAATGTTTATTTCATTAACTGGTTTTGCTGATTTTCCCCCACCTAAGCCTTCATCTAAGACCTCATCTTAGATAAAACTACTGACTGCTCCTGAGAGACCATAAATCCTTTTGGATTGTGGACCAAGCCACATAATGCCCCTGTGCAAGTCTCCTGAAACAGCTGGATGCTTATGCTATGCTGGTTGGTGTCGTGTCTGCATGTGTTTTATTATAGTGGGGTACACAGGAAAGGGCAGAGCAGGGCTGTCCTCCACACGTGTGCCTACATAAAAACCTTTTTTACATCCAGTCCAATGACCAGACATTGTTCCTACGAGAGTGGGCTAGAATGTTGCAATCTATGCACATAATTACTGCCTGGCTCTGAGAGGGAAGGCTACAGTTGACAAAAACACGTATTACCTGCTTGTGAATGGTGTCTGGATTCAAGTAGGAGTCCACACATTAGAAAAAAAACACCTGAGAAGAGCCCTGTCTAAGCTGAATATGACAGCCCCCTGTGATTGGGTGGCTGCCAAGACATTGGGCCTCATTCCGAGATTGGAGGTAGTCATGGCGCTATTTGCGCCATGACTGCCTCCAATTACGGTACCGGCACCGGTCTCGTTCAATGGGGACTTACAGGTATAGTCCGACCTTTGCAGGACCGGTAAGTCCCCATTGAAAAAACCATTCCCCATTCCCATTTGAGCCCCCATAGGGCTCAATGGGAATGGGGAAGTAGCTAATAACGGTACCGCAATTTGCGGTACCGTTATTAGCTCTGAAGTCCCTTAGCGGGTCCTGTCCATAACGCCTGGTAAAACCAGGTGTTGAAGGAGGGATCTGCTAAGGGAACTCATAGTAGGGCGGTAATGGATTACCGGCACCGCTCTCCTTAACGGTGCCCGGTATCCCTTACCACCCTACTCGTAATGAGGCCCATTGACTTTATGCAACCCTGTGATTTGTCAATGAGCTGAGTTACCCATTCACCCATTTAACCAGCCCATTTAACCAGATGGCCTGCATCCTTACCTTGCTGAACTCCAGGACGAGACTTGAATTACAGAAGAAGACATGTAACCAAAGAGGAATCCAAATTAACGTCTGCTGGCCCTTGCACTCCGCCAAGAACTGTTCCAAGGTGGACACCAGATTTCGATTGACCAGAAATGAGGACCAATAAATGAGGATTTCTTTTCTTGGCTCATCACATCCAGAATGATCGCTTGGATGACAAAGAGGTGGGCGCACATGAACGATAGTTGCTGTTACAAACAGAATCTGCAGCCTGCAGTTAAGTTCAAAACAGGGTAGAGCTGTTGGGACATCAGAGCTGATGCCCTCACCCAGACATGCTAAGTCTCCCGCAACTCGCAGGTGTCTCCAGAAGATGGATAAACACTCCAGCACTGTTCCCACCTAAAAGTATTAAAATCACAATACAATCCTATCAGGAAATTCCTTTCTCCAGTTTTCTGGAGCAAACTCTCCCTCCTACCTGGTCAGGAGGCTTGGCATGTCTTCTCACCTCCTCCACAACAAGAAATATGTGTGATATCTGGCAGCACCGTAGTGGGGCCTTCACTGACTCCTCAGACTATCTCAACCACGAGCTATATTATCTACGGGAGAATGCGCACAGCACAGTTCGTGTTGCATGCCACCTTGTACAGCGAGAGTGAGCGTGAGTCAGCCATGTTGGAATTATAAAGTAAAAACTAAATGGCACCAGCACTAACTGCACTGACTTCTGGGCTAAACATGATTTGTCATGAAAGAGCAATCTTGGACCTGACAATTCAGACGCAGAGAAAGACCTGCAAAAATGTATGTGCCAATGCTTACGGGACGCAATGCAAGAGTTGTCTTTACATGCTCGTGGGCTTAGCTGTTCGCGAACATGATGAGCGTGCGATGCTATGGCAGTGAAGTTGTATCCTGCGGAGAGTGCTGATAGTTCCTTCACTCCTTTCCTTTGAAGCAATCTCTTCTCTAATAATCAGTCTGGCAGCTGCCACACATGGAAGACATGTTAGAAAGACAGTGAGGCACAAAATGGCCGCAGTGCAATTATCCCAACTGAAACAGCGTGAGGCATTAACACAGAGCACAGTGGGTTTGAATCTCACAACAGTGGTTCCAGAAAAAAAACAGAAATATCAGTTTGTAGAAGAAAAGATTGTTTATAGATATATATTGACAAGCGACCTTCATAGTTTTTCTGGGTAAGGCCATTCGCCTACATACACACACACTGACCCTTAACCGCATTTCATACTACGAAATGCACGGTTGGGCGGACTCTCCTCATTTGAAACTGCGTAGTGCAAGTGTGTAGCCATGCAAAGTACATTGTGCTAATAAGCATTGCTGCCCTAAAATGTGCTTGTAAAATTCACGCAACCTGGAAGGCAGATAACATCGAACTGTGGCGTCTGCACCACCAAAGTTTTCACCACTGCAATCCGTGTTTAGACATCTTTTTTTGTCAATGAACGTTACACTCATGGATCATGAATGACCAACTCCCCTAGAGAATGTTGAACCAGATTTCACAAAAACATATGCACTGTTAAAAGCTTTCTCTTAATTGCAAATAGCTGAGTCCAAGTTTGGCCACGCAAAGTGCTTTTGTTATTTAGCGTCACTGCCGCAAAAATGTCTTTATGCATGTTAAGGGCCAGATAATCAAAACTCTGCCGTTGAGCAAAAAAAAAAATTTGCACCAATTTTGCTGCTTTGATAATGCAGGATGGATCCAACAGGTTTCGCCGCAATACGTAATATCAAAAAGTGACTGACCAGCTGGGATGCACAAATGTTCCCACTCTGGGCACCACACCTCACACTGCCTCTGCACTGCCACCCACCTCATTACTCTTATTCCAAGGCTCCTCCCAGTCTGCCTCTCGTAAACTTCCAGCATGCAATGAACTTCCACACGCAGTTGTGTGCCCTGCCCTTCCACAACAGTTGTGGTGTCCCCTAGCATAGCTGTGTGCTGCAGTGGCAACATGCAAGGCTTGCTTTCATTTTTTTTATGTCCGCAGCAACCAGAGATTTAAAAAGCTAGGGGGCAGTATCACAGAGGAATTCCACCCCTAGTGATCTAAGGGAATTGGCCAATTTGACAAAAAATGTTTTACCGTATGGCCCAGTTGACTGAATTTAGGCTGTACGAAATGATCGTACAACCAAAAATTCGGTGAACTGGGCCATACGTTTCCATTATAGCGAACAAGGGGAATAGGGCTTGCAGGGATGTCCCCCACTCCACTTGCTCGCTATAATAGGAGTGGGGGTTGCGAGGGTGTGCCCTGCTTTGGGGACATTGGAAGCAGGGGACTTAAAAGAAAACAGAGAAAGGGACCCTGCGGTGTCAGTTCTGACCCGCGTTGCAGGGATGGAACTGACACTGCAGGGTTAGATGGAATGCGCACGCTGAAAGGTAAGTGGTGGAGGGTGGAGATTTGGGAGGTGGGAGGGGGGCATGGATTGGTATGATTTTGCCCACAGCAAAATTAGGTTAGTGGCAAAATAGACTATGGTCAATTCTGCCGCAAACAATTATGCCACGGTCAAATAATACGAATCTGTGATAAGGCATGGTTATGTGGAAAACACAGTTCAAAAGCACTCTCATACATATTTGCCATAATGCAAATATTTTTAGGGTAGACAGATTTGGCAAAACTTCTCTGCTATTCCTTGTTATCAAAACCTTTGGTCAATTTTTAGCACTGGTGCATATATAACATGATCTGGCCCTATGTGCACTTAAAAATTCATACAACGTTGATGAAACATAACATAAATCTGGGGTACCTCCGTTGTAAATACTTGCATTGCATCTGTTTTCATGAGTGTACCTTTTGCTAATTTGGCCTAAATCCCTGTGTGGGCATCTTTTTGTGTCATCTGTCACAATACCCAAAAATACCCAAATTGCTGGGATAGGTTAAAGAGATTTTTTTTTAAAACTCTACAAGCAAGATGATGATTTTATTGGAGCAAGCAGAAATGTGGCACACCAAAGGACATTCCGCGCTCATGTTATGTTATGTTATTTGGTCTTGTACCACACTCTGCTGCCACTTCCATGGTCTCTTGGTGCTTCTCACTCACACAGGCGGCGTCCTGCCTCTTTAACCCAGAAGTCCCCAATCCCCAGGTTTAATACTAATGACAGGTGACTCATAGGGCCTCATTACACGTTGTGCGCTAAAAACCGCATATTAGCGGCATGGCGCTATTAACGTGTCCGCCCTCGTAAGAGGGCGCTAATTACGCACCATTACGAGTACGCGGACACGAGCATAGCGCCATGCCGGTAATGACCCTACCGCCATGCCGCAAAAGTCCCAAAAAACTCCCTTACCGGCATTGACGAAAGTGCAGATAGCACCTCCGCCCTCACGCTACATGCAAATTGCGGTCACCGCTACTAGCGGTCACCGCTATTAGCGGTCATCGTTATTAGCGGTGACCGTAAAATAGCGGAAGCGGAAATAGCGTCATCGCGCCGGAACGGGAAAGAGCCCGGCGGCCATCTTTAAAAACACAATCCATTGCCATCCTCTGCCCCCTGGACCTGTTTTGATTCGTGAGCCGTGCCAAACAATTGTGGACACCTGCATCATGCCCAAGGCACTCAAGAAATCGACTGACAGGCTGCGCAAAGAAAAATACACCAATGAGGAATTGGTGATGTTGACACAGACCCTTGCGGAGAATGCTGAGGTGGTCTTCGCAAATGACATGCGCCGGCCAACCCTGTTGAGGAAGAAAGCCATCTGGGAGGAGGTCGCAGCCAAAGTCAGTGCAGTGGGCACCAGCACGCGCACTGTGCGCGAATGCAGGAAGAGGTGGGACGACCTCAGGCTGCGGGTGAGGGGCATCCTGGCGGAGAACCACCGCATTGCCAGTGCTGGTGGAGATGGATCCCCAATCCTGATGAAGGAATGGGAGGAGACGTGCGCCAACATGATTGCCGTCGAGTCAATAGAGGGAGTAGGCAGCATGGAGCTCGGCGTGGGAACCACTTCTGATGGAGGTGAGTGTACACATGACAGGATGCGCTGTGAATGTACTGTACCCCCCATATGCGAGCACAGACTCCTCTCATGCATGGACACACATCCACACATGCATCCATCCCTCAACATGCCTGTGTCAGACCCACACACACACACACATGCACACAACACCACAGACAAGTCCCAAACACTACCATGCATGGATGAGGCACTGAACTGGCACATCACCTGCATCCACAACCACTAAGTCCCAATTGCCACAACTGCATTATTAATGTAATCTGCATTAAGTAAATTGAAACGCAACCAATGCCATCCCCCGTCTCGCCCCTGACAGGCTCACATACAGATGGGGAGGATGCCGCTGATGCAACACAGGCAACAGCTACATGCAAGAGGCCAAGGGCACAGGAGCCGGCGGATACCCCAACAACATCAAGGGGCAAGGGGGGCAGGCCGCACCAGACGAGTGCCAAACTTCGTCGGAGTGCCACTGCCACGGCAGTAATAGCTGCACCACCAACTGCGGCCCCACCACCGGTGGTGAACCCACCCGCACCGATGCCAGCCACCGAGGGCCCACCATCAGCTGCGGCAAGCTCCACTGGTGAGGCAGCCGCCACTGCCCCCCTATCCGATCTGGAGGACACCCTAGACCACGCCATGGAGATGCACACCCCAAGCCCCCCTGGATCACCAGAGCCAGTGCCATTCCACACCCCTGCGTCTGATGCCACAGTTGAGGACACCGTCCCTGCAATCATGTCCCCCATGTTGCCATCACCTGCTGTGGTGGATGCATCCGAGGGCACAGGCTCAAGTGCACACTCACCCAGCACTGCCCACCAATTGACCACCATTCTGCAGCGCCAACAAGAGCTGTCTGTGCTGGTTGGGCAGCATGTTGAGGAGGCTGCCAATCGCAGTGAGAACATCGTGGAGGCGTTGAGGCACTCCACAGAGCGGATGGACGCCAACACCAACAGGCTGTGCGATGAGATAGGGAGGCTCAGGGAGGTCCTGGTACGCATGGCTGACACTATGGACCGCCACATTTCCCAACAAGGCCAGTCTGCCCCATCCTCATCTTCTGGGTCGAGGCAAACAAGCCCCCTCCGGCGCTCATCGCGCACCACCAGGCGCACATCTGCCAACCCTCTGATTCCCCCTGAGGACAATTGAAAATAGGGGGTCGATAGGGATCCCTATGTGTGCATAGGCCAGGGCAAACCTGGCAAACACATGAGGGACTGTTGTGGGGGGTGGTGGGAAGGGTGTTATGGGTCTGTTGTGGGGGGGGGGAAGGGTGTTATGGGTCTGTTGTGGGGGGGGAAGGGTGTCATGGGTCTGTTGTGGGGGGGGAAGGGTGTCATGGGTCTGTTGTGGGGGGGGAAGGGTGTCATGGGTCTGTTGTGGGGGTGGGGGGAAGGGTGGTGGGATGTTTTTTGACTTGCACTTTCACACCTTAATGTTACTCAATACACTGGTTTCTGATCTAAACACTGGCTTGGGCAACTTCATTGTGTGTGTGTACTTCATTGGGGACAGGGTCCATTGTGTGTTCGTAAACATACACCAGTGCATGACTCCCCATTACCATGTGACAGTACGAAAACATGTTCCTCAGAATATTTGGTTGATCAGATGCTGTCTCACAGCACGTCCCTCCTGCCCATCCCCTCTTGCAAGACCTGCATCCCCTTCACCTCCGTCCTCATCACCATCATCGTCCTCATCAGGTGCTTCTATTTCAACGTCAGGGGGCAGTGGAACATTCCGTCTGATACACATATTGTGCAGCATGACACATGCCATGGTGATCTTGGCCACCTTCTCATGTCCATACAGGAGAGCACCACCAGACCTGCCAATGCACCTAAAACGTGACTTCAAAAGTCCAAATGTCTGCTCGATCACGATGCGGGTACGGGTATGTGCACGATTGTATTCCTCCTCGTGCCTGTTCTGTGGGTTCCATACAGGTGTGAGGAGCCAGGTCTTCAGGGGATAGCCCGCATCACCTGTATGGGGGAATGAACAGGGTCCTGTTACTGTTCACCTCATGAGCGGCCTGTTCACATCACACTAATTGACATTGCATTGTGATCCAAGTACTGAATTGACAGCATACATGCAGATGGTCTGTGTGGCAGCAACGTGCAAGGGGGAGGTTGACCCTGCAAGTAGTAATGCAACATTAATGCCTCCAACAGCATTTGACATGTCCTGGGTGAGGCCAGGTCTTAGGTGTCCCTGTCCCAGGCAAATTTGGTACCACACTGCGAGTGTACTGTCATTCTGACACCAATGTGGCCATGCTGTGAGGCATCACTTCAGTGGTGCTATAGGTGTGTGGTTCAGTGCTATGTCTAGGGGTGATCCCTTTGCATGCATTCAATGGCGCATTGCTGGATTGATGTTGTGCAGCTTCAAATTGCATGTGGGTTCATTCCAAGTACATCGTGGCCTTCACGGATGCACATTGGTGTACATCTGTATGTCCATTTCTCCTACGGACGACAGTCAACACCCAGTTGCAGTATGTATCTCTCCCCCCCCATCTCTCCCCCCCCCAATCACTCCCAGTTGCAGTATGTTTCTCTCCCCCCCCCAATCACGTTGCCATGTGCTTGCCCTGCTACTCACCGAGTAGCCACAAACGTTGTCCAGGGTTTCGCTCCATGTAGCGTGGGAGAGTTGAGTTCCGCAGGACCATGGAATCATGTGTTGATCCTGGAAATCGGGCACAGCAATGTGTGATTATCTTGTTGGCGTCACATACCATTTGGACATTGATAGAGTGGAATTGCTTCCTGTTCCGGTAGACTACTTCATTGTGATGTGGGACCACCAATTCCACATGTGTACAGTCGATGGCCCCAATGCAACTTGGGATGCCTGCCAGTGAATAGAAGCCAACTTTTGTGTTTGCTATCTCCTGGGCAGTCCGTGGCATGGATATGTGTTCAGGTGCATGCTTCAGGAGGGCATCGAGTACCTGGTTCACCGTGCGTGTGAATACTGGTTGTGAGATGCCATGCATCTGTCCCACTGTATGCTGGTAGGTGCCTGTGGCCAGAAAGTGGAGCACACTCACCACCTTCAGTAGCGGGGGGATGGCAGTTCTGATGTCTATGAGGCTCACAATGTCGTCGTGGATCATGTCCACGATGCTGGTGATGGTAACCCTGTCCAGACGGTACAGGGTGTGTATCTGCTCAGGGGTTAGGTTGCATGGACTGGCTCTGACCCTGGGGATTGGTGGGTGCCTCTGTGGTATGAATAGGTGCCGTTGTGGTGCTTGCTGTGCCTGTCTTGCCCTCCTCCTCCTCCTCCTCCTCCTCCTCCTCCTCCTGCGTCTCCTTTGTGCTGCCTGTTGTAGTAGCAGCTGCGCTGCAATGAGGTCCCCCAGGCCATGTACTGCTGCCAGTATTGGAACCATCTTTGTGTGGGAAGGGGTGTGGGAAGGGGTGTGGTGTGCTCCTTTTGAGCTGCCACAGTCTCCATTGCCTCCACCTGTGCTGATTGTGTCCACCTGTGGCAGGTGGGAACACTGCTCATTCCTCTTAACGGGTGCTCCGCGATGCCGGTATTAGCACCATGGCGGTAAGGGGTTTGGGTGGATTTACCATGCCGCTATTAGCATGTCCACTGGCCTTGTGATGCTGTGCTAATAGCGGCATGGCGTAATTTACGGGGTGGAGGGTCGCGCGCACACGGCCTGCCCGCTATTAGTGGCACCGTAATTTGCGATGCCGCTAATAGCGGTGTGCCGGGTCGTGATCCGCATGGGGATTTAACGTTACCGGTATTCCATTACCGGTACCGGTAAATCCCTACCGCCATCCGTGTAATGAGGCCCATAGTATCGAAAATTCCAAATGAGTTGAAGGACTAAAGACCATAGCTTTTTCTAGTACTCTGGAATTTTCTAGGTGATATCCTGTCCTCACCTAACCCTTCGCCGGGATTCAGATGTGATTAATTATTTTTAGTGTTCTGGTGCCATTACAATTACTCAGTTCCAGTCGCTCTGTGGCTCACTCCCTCTCATTCCTTTCCATGATGGTACTACTCCCTCTACTCTACTCTCTCTCTCTCTCTGTGAAGGGAAAGGGTGTAGAAACCATAGCTTTTTCAATTATTATTTTTGTTAACACAGATTCACATAATATAATAATATGGTAATGAAATGATGCAGGTAATTATGTCTCAGAAAGAGAGCCTTCTAACCATGCCCCCCTTTCATATAGCTCCATGATAAAAGCATTGTGTACACATGTGCCCCACTGAATCAGTACTCAGATCTGCAGCAACTTCTCTCCAATTGCACAGTGCAAGTTCACAGGTGACAGGTGCCCTCTTGACAGCTGCAGCGACAGCCAAGTCACTCCAATGCATGGGCTGTATTTAATATATCCACCTCTGTTCCCAAATTGCATAACTATGAGAGCTATGATTCTGATGGCAGTTGGAAACTTTAATTATAAGCCATACCTGAGTTTAGGATATGGTGGCTACCATCTCTCATACTTATTAAAGCCACATCAAATTGATATCATACATGTGTCAATACTGTGAGCTCAGCCCGGGTCTGGTAGGAGTATGTGTATTCTGGTCAGGCATCCGGGCCCTGCCATCTTGCATGACAGATAACTGAATGGCTGGGCCTCTCATTTGATCCTTGTGGGGCCTGGTAACCCATCTCTGCAGCAGGACATCCTCTCAGCAGGAGCTGTGCTGGGAAACATACATCAAAGGGCACATCCATCCCAAAAGGACTAGCCTCACACCTGGGTGTTGCATACCAACAGGGCCTTTGATGTTATTGAGAAGAGGAAGGGGCAGAGTTAGTGAATACCTCTCACTGGCCCCTACGAACAAGACGCCAAGTCTCTCCACAAGATATACACCACCATTCAAGCATGGATGGCAGCAAATGGCTCTGTTTCAATGGAGACAAAACTGAGATTCTCATAGTTGGCCCTAAAGAAACTCTCAGCAAACTTAGCAATGTAGTGCCTTTACCATAGATAACACAATTATCACTGTCTCACTTTCATTAAAGACCATAGGGGTATACCTGGATTCCACACTCTCCATGTCATGCCAGGTGAGTGCTATTGCCTCTTCTACCAAATTCCCAACCAAACGCATTAATGCAATTAAAACGTACCTGTCTAAGCAAAACTTCCTCTCAATTGCTAGAGCCACCATTGGGGCCAAATTAGATTACTGTAATGTCCTCCTGGCCGGCACTTTGGCAAAAAACCTGAACAAACTTTAGGTCATTCAAAACAGTGCTCTCAGAGCCGCATTAAACATCCCCAAAAGAGAGCATATCTCACATGCTAGGCACGCGGCCCACTGGCTCCCCGTCAAAGAAAGGATTAACTTCTCTACGCTAACATAGCACACAAGTGCCTGACGCTCACAGCTCCTCCTTACCTGTCTGAGAAAATTGTCAGAGCCACTTCAACCAGACCTAAGAGGGCTCATCATGACAACCAGCTGTACATTCCCACAATTAAGAGGGTCAAACCAGGCTGGCGCCAGCTTCCTCCACACTGCTCCTAAACAATGGAATGCCTTACCAAACTCTCTCAGAGCAGAGACCTCACAAATGTCCTTCCGGAAAACCTTAAAAACCATGCTCTTCAACTAATCCCACCCACTCCTACTCCAACCACCAAACCGAGTCTCCCATTCCTCTGGCCCCTCTCAGCTGGCCTTATTATTTTTTCTTTACCTATGATTCCCCGGGCACCTAATTGTTACAGTATTTTCATCAACTGCTACCTTATTGCTATCAAGTTACTGTACCCCACTAGTTACAGCATTGTTTTGAACTGCTACCATACAATTGTCAGGTACACTGTTACGAAGAACCTCCGCCAGATTGCACCTACTCCTTCTCTCCCCTGATTCCCCCTCCCCTATCGTCTTGTAACTATGTAAGCCTGCTTGTAACAGTGCCAATGCTGCCCTTGGGCTGCTTATGCGCTATATACATGTAAACAATAAAATAAATTAAATAAAGCGATCTCAGCATATTTGCAGGAATGTTCCACGATCTTGTTGCTCTCCATATCTCTCTTCCTTCATATCCCCTTCACTTTTGTCAGAGCACTTTGAACGTGATGTCAGACCGGACAGACCACTTTTTTTCAAGGACAGGTATTGGACTCCTTAAGCAGGCTAGCTTTAGTCCAATCACGTACACACTGTTGCCTTTAAAAGAAGTAATTTGGGCATCTTTTGAGAGAGTTGATCTTTCCAAAGCCTTTATCCATTGAGGTGAAGAAGGAGCAGTGCATGGCAGAGGCAAGCACTGCTCTCTGCCCCCTCCCAGGGCACATTGAAGGTGACACTTGCTGAGAACCAGGACCTGTCACTGTGCACCAAATCTCCCTAGGCTGTGAGAGCATAACATGAACTGACTCATCCTGTCTTAGAGCTCCTGAAGTGGGTCTTACAGCATCTGGAGGACCTGATCTGCTAATGATCCCTGTTCTGCCACATTGAACCGGTCATACCGCATTTGAACCAGAGGGACCCGCCGGTGCTGCTTTTGACACTCAGCTGAACCTTTTGAACATGCATGCTTACACTTTGAACCAGCTTAACACCACATCATCGTATCCTTGCTTGGCTTGACTCAACTGCTCATCGCCGGACCTTGACTTTAACTGCTGGAGTGTCACTCATGGACCTGAATCTGCAGTTACCGAATTAATCAAGCCTGTGCATTTCACTGAATGTGTGGGGAGGCACAGAAGCACCCCTTACACACATTCAGAGATTCAGGGCGCCAGCATACATCCACGATGGGCCATACAAGGCTTGGGGAGCAAAATGTACCTGGCCATTGGACATGCAAGCTGGGGCATAAACTGTCAATGGGAATATGAGTTTCATTTTCACAGTTGAAGCCAACCCAGGAGCGCTCCGAGTACTTAGGGCTTGATTCATGGAATGTGTTGCAGGGTGCAAAGTGACTTTTCACTGGTGCAAATTGACTTTGCACTTAAATAATAAACTTTGCACTGTTCCATGAATCATGGTGTTTGTTGGCAGTGCAAAGTCACTTTGTACTGCAAACATACACTTTGCATGGCTCCACCCTGATTCATGGAGAAGTGCAAATTGTGACTTTGCTCTGCAAAAATACACTTTCCACTGCTCAAAGAATCAAGGTGTTTGTTAGAAATGCAAAGTCACTTTCCATCAGTGAAAAGCCACTTTGCACTGTGCAGACAATTCCATGAATAAGCCCCTTAGAGATTTCAATGGGCTGGCTTTGCAGCTCATCCAAAATGGGTGGGTTGACGCCCTGTCAACCATTGTGGATGAGCAGTCCCTGGAGTCAGTCAGTAAAAACAAGAGTATATTTCTAATACAATTGTGTGTATTGTTCATAGCCCAGATACATTAAAATAATCAGCTATCCTGTCTTTTACATTTCATCAGATAAAATGATAGGCATTCCTACATCTTATAAAACAATACTCATCTCTTCGATTTGCCTCTTCATTCCTAATAAGTGCTGTACGCAGAAGTGAAATGTCACTATTGTTTAGTTTCACTTTCATCTAATGGAAGAAGGTACACATTATTCGTACAGTTTATAGCACTCTATCCATGCTCCACTAAACTGTAGCTCTTTCCCCCTAATGAAGAGTCATCTTTTCAAAAAGTGTGTCAACGCCCACTTAACTGAGGTGGAATCCGCCTGTAATGGATATAATGGAGTGGGACTGCATTTAATAATATTGGTAGTAAAGTTTGCCGTCTAACATACATGCAAAGCAGGACAGACATAACAACGTGGATCAAAGGTTCCATTTCACTAGGGCATAACTCCAAACTCCCACGCAGTCCGAGCCCTTTTCATAGCTCTGCACATTTGGTCTGTGCGATCTTCTAAATTGAAACAGCAGTATGTATGGGGTAAACCTAGATTGTGATTGGATCAGGCTTCTGTGAACTACAACTTTCTCATCTGAGAAGCAGCGTCTAGTAGACTGCCCCGCGGCTCCACTTGACAGATTTACAAGAGCTGCATTCGCCATTTTGAATTCGCTCAGCTTGCCCTGCATGTTCCTGCTACTCTCTTTTCCTTTTCTCATCTCTACCAGTCTGTGTTTCTGTAAGCTGTGTTCATATCTCCAAGTATACATATGCAGATTAGGAGTGGGTGAGATCTCCAGATCCTGAAGGACCATTGCAACATCCTGACAAGTTCTGAGATAACCAAGAAAGACCACATACAGGCTAAGAAAGACGCCTGCGGCACACTAAGTCCCAGAGCGTATAAGTGACTGTTTCCCTCTCGGAAGACAGACTTTATCTAGCAGAGAACTAAAATAAACAGTTAACAATTTAGTGTCATCAACCCCCTTTAAAACATTGAGATATACATTGGATGCATTCTTGCTCAAGCCGACGATAGCAGCAGCATTTTTTACTAGTAATTCGACACCTGTTTTATTCTCAGAACACTCAGGTATTGTTCAGCTATCCTTGAAAATGAACTTCACGTCGTGACAAGGTGTGTACTGCCATAAAAACGTGTCAACTTCAATACCTCATGATGACATAGCATTGCTTATGTTCGAAGAATGGAAAACGTGTCCAATCACTTATAAGGATGCATCCATTTTATATCTAATAAGGATTTCAAATTGTTTAATACATTAATTCAATTACTGTTTAATCTAATGCTTTGTTACTGCATTTATAGTATAGGATATTAATGATTGCGTGTTCCCCGCATTATTTAAAACAGTTGGATCAAGTTATACATTTTAGCGGATGGCAACTGCACTCCTGTATCTGTCTTTTTTTGTTTGCTGATATAAGAGACAGAGAGACAGAAGGATGAAATGAGGACCACCGTCCTTGAAAGAAACAACCCCACATTGATATACACATCTTACAACTCACTGCTTTGACTCAGTGAACCCCAATCCCCTATTGATGTTTGACACAAACTGAACAGAAGTGAACTTGACTTGGATTTGAGTTGTCTGTTGATTATTTGACAATGACATGTTGGGTTAAAAGTCTTTTCATAGACCTTGACCAACTAAGCCCTCAAACCCATGCCCTAAGAATACTCCTTACGTACAATATGGCACCCTTCTTTTTTTTTCTCTACCCAAAGGTAAAAGTGGGCCAGATCAAAGTCGGAAGTGTTCATCCAACTGCCCATCCGAGCCACACCAACACATCAACCTTCCCACTGACCAGGGGACGACTGACAACATTTGGCCTGGGGGGCAAGTTTACTTTTCCGGTCCGTACTGCAACAGCCCCAACTTCCAGTACATTTAAACTAAATACCAACCTCTCCCCCCTCCCACACATTCTCAAGTATACATAATACACGTTATTGACTTTACATTCATTGTATGCAACATTTGTTTCAGTTATGGTTGTGGTTTCCTCGAGAAATTCTCCCACGTATCAAGCAATACAATTATTTTACCAGGATATTATAATTAATGAAATGGCGAAGCTGGGATTTGAACACAGCTTTCATTGTCTTGCAGTTTGTAATTTGACAGCAGGCTACATCTCTTCGCATCTCAACACATTGTTTGTTTAAGAAAAATGGAAAGAGGTGGTGAAGTTAGAGAATGTTCGTGTAAAGCAGAGCCGCTGCTGCACCAGGGGGTTTGAGTTTGCTCTCAGAGCTAAATAAGAGTGGACACAGAAAAAGATCCATACCCAACTTCCTGCATGCCCGGCCCACAAAACAAAACCCATACCTGCACCCAGTGTACCCACCGCCACAACATAAGACCCTCATCCTGCCTACTCACCAGTATGCTGAACATAAATTGTTAAAATTATAATTATTTATAGAGTAACACTGTAGAGTATAAACCTTAATGAGTGAGCTTTCTCTATAGATAGTTAAGGAAAATAAGGCAGTGATGAAACATTATTTGCTCAGGATCACACAATGTATGAAATGTAGAAGATGGGGATTTGAGCACTGTCTTCCTATTGCCACAGCCTCCAATTCAGAAAGCAGGGGAGACTTCATCTTCTCCTATTCCATCCTCAATATTAGAAAAGCTAAAAATACTTTCTGAAAAGTTGTTATTCAAGGGCCAAACTACTATACTGTTCAATAAATCTGGTTTTCAATGCACTAATGTATCTAAAAGTGGAAAGCGTATTAATCGCCTGTATCATGAGGCAAATACATCTGAGAAACAGACTAAGATTATAATGATAATGAAAACTTATTATAATTATGATCCAAGTCTGAACAATTGTGTGTACTTTCAAAGCACCTACTCATATGATAAAGAAACCTGATAAAATATATGAGAAGCAGTAATTGAAACATATGTTCATGAAACAAGTATGCATCTCTTAGTCAGAAAAAAGAAAAGGGGGCCATGCCAGTCGCACAATAGGGTGCAGTGACATCCAGGTCAGAAATGGTTATGCTCACCTGGTATTCAAGGGGGCGCCACACGATACTGGATGGAGGTCTAAGCGCTATCCTGGACCCCACTCTGCTTGGTTATGTGCCAGACGGTGGGTAGCACCTTAGGTTTTTGTGCGTTGAACTCTCCATCCAGCGTCTCTGAGCAGGGGTGCGTGGTCGGTATGGGCATTCCGTGGACCTAGTTGCTTCACTGGTCTGTGTGCCCTTTTGTGTGGTCCAGACCAGCTGTGACTCGGACTCTGCTTCCTGTCTTCCAGGTGAGTAATAATGTCTTTTCCATCTTTAATCTGTCTCTTTCTTTCCCTCTGTTTTCTCTGTCTTCTCGGCCACTTGCTCCACATGCTGTTCCCTTACAATGTCTCTTTTTGTTTCAGAGGGATGGTTGCGATCTCGGAGTTGCCGCGCCAATGGCGAAGATCACAGTAAGTTATTAATGCACGGAATGCTGCACTGTTTATTGGTGTTAATTGCTAACCTGTGTTCTCTTATCTTCTTTGTACAGATTGCAGTGATGTTCCAGAGTGATGAGAGATCGAAGCACTGCTTGCCCAGGTAAGTGCTTTGTTAATGCTGACCTTGTTCCTTCTCCCTTGCAGGTTGCGGTGAAACCCAAAGATGGGCGAGGTAAGAGAAGCGCAGGGTGCTGCCAGGACTTGCTGCTTGCCCAGGTAAGAATCGTTATTAATGCTGTCCTTGTTTCTTTACCTTTGCAGGGTGCGGTGAACTCCGGAGACGGGCGAGGTAAGCGAAGCGCAGGATGGATTCAAGGTTGGTTACTTCACAGGTAAGTGTTCTTGCTCGCTAATGCTGTTTTTGTTCTTCCAGGTTAATAATGGAATCCGGATCTAGGGCTTCAGGATCGGGCCGCCGGAGAAGCAGATGAGCAGGAGCTGGACACGGTGAGCGTTACGCTGAAGGAGTGCAGAATAACGCAAAGTGTGTTCTGCTGTTTGGGTGTGGTTTAAATAGCCCAGGTAAAGTAGATCTAGGCCAAGTAGTTCCAGGCCCAGTCACACCCAAAGCACTAGACTGCATGGCTTGGTTCTAAAGAACTGAGCTGTGTAATAGGCCTGCATGTTGGATTAAGGTCCAAAACTGGTATTGCTTTATTACTGATAATGAGCCTGGTGCCAAAGGCGCCAGGACTGACTCCATGTAGGTTCCTGATGGAGTTTTAAGGCCCTTGGGGCCAGTGTGAAGGGATTCAGGGGCATGGATCGTGACAGCACTCCCCCCTAAGGCCCCTCTCAAGGTATTTCCTCCGTCTGGCCCTGGTTTGGATGGATGGTTCCGATGAAATTGTCTTACCAGGCGTGGCGCATGGACGTGCTCGCTAGGCTCCCATGTCCTGCCCTGTGGCCCATTTCCCTTCCAGTCCACGAAGTAATATAACTTAGACCTGGTGAGTTTAGAATATTGGATGTCCTTGACATCAAATTCGGGTTCTCCATTAAACAGTACTGGATTTGGTGGTGTTTTGACCCGAGTTCCAGGCTGAACAGGTTTTAAGAGTGACACGTGGAATACGGGATGGATCTGCATATTTGGTGGTACAGCTAGTTTTACTGCCACATGATTTATAATAGCCTTCATGGTATAGGGCCCTAGATACCTGGGACGAGATGTTTGAGTTCTTCCTATGGGCAAGTGCCAAGACGCCAACCAGACTTCATCTCTGACTTGGTAGTCTGGGGCTTTTCTTCGGTGTTGATCAGAGTATCTTCTCTGTCTTTCTTTGGCTTGGATCAAGTGTTCTGCTGCCTTTTTGAAGGCTTGAGTGATGGTCGTATGTAAAATCTTCACCACAGGCATTTCCAAGGCCATGGGGGTATCTAATTTGGACACGGTGAGCGTTACGCTGAAGGAGTGCAGAATAACGCAAAGTGTGTTCTGCTGTTTGGGTGTGGTTTAAATAGCCCAGGTAAAGTAGATCTAGGCCAAGTAGTTCCAGGCCCAGTCACACCCAAAGCACTAGACTGCATGGCTTGGTTCTAAAGAACTGAGCTGTGTAATAGGCCTGCATGTTGGATTAAGGTCCAAAACTGGTATTGCTTTATTACTGATAATGAGCCTGGTGCCAAAGGCGCCAGGACTGACTCCATGTAGGTTCCTGATGGAGTTTTAAGGCCCTTGGGGCCAGTGTGAAGGGATTCAGGGGCATGGATCGTGACAGCACTCCCCCCTAAGGCCCCTCTCAAGGTATTTCCTCCGTCTGGCCCTGGTTTGGATGGATGGTTCCGATGAAATTGTCTTACCAGGCGTGGCGCATGGACGTGCTCGCTAGGCTCCCATGTCCTGCCCTGTGGCCCATTTCCCTTCCAGTCCACGAAGTAATATAACTTAGACCTGGTGAGTTTAGAATATTGGATGTCCTTGACATCAAATTCGGGTTCTCCATTAAACAGTACTGGATTTGGTGGTGTTTTGACCCGAGTTCCAGGCTGAACAGGTTTTAAGAGTGACACGTGGAATACGGGATGGATCTGCATATTTGGTGGTACAGCTAGTTTTACTGCCACATGATTTATAATAGCCTTCATGGTATAGGGCCCTAGATACCTGGGACGAGATGTTTGAGTTCTTCCTATGGGCAAGTGCCAAGACGCCAACCAGACTTCATCTCTGACTTGGTAGTCTGGGGCTTTTCTTCGGTGTTGATCAGAGTATCTTCTCTGTCTTTCTTTGGCTTGGATCAAGTGTTCTGCTGCCTTTTTGAAGGCTTGAGTGATGGTCGTATGTAAAATCTTCACCACAGGCATTTCCAAGGCCATGGGGGTATCTAATTTGGAAGTACGTGGATGCCTTCCATACACGGTATAGAATTGACTCTGTCCGGTACTGGTGTGTAGCGAGTTGTTGTAGGCATATTCAGCTATCCACAGTACATCCTTCATGTTTTCTTCCACTTGATGTAACATGCACCATAGGTATTGCTTTAGTGTCTGATTCGTCCACTCCGTTTGGCCATCAGTTTGGGGATGGTGACTAGTGGACAGATGAATATCGATTTGTACAATTGCACAACTCTTCTCCAGAAGGTAGACACAAACTGACTCCCTCGGTCAGAAATCAGGACGGAGGGGAAACAATGTAATTGTACGATTCGCTCTAAAAACACCTTTGCCAGACTGGATGCGTTTGGCAGGCCCTTACGCGGAATGAAATGGGCCATTTTAGAGAATAGGTCAACAACCACTAGGATAGTGTAGAACCCTTTACAGGGAGACAGACCTGTGATGAAATTGAAGGACAGTGTGTGCCAAGGTGCAGGTGGAATTTCCAGGGGTTGAAGAAGGCCCGCAGGTCTTTGTTTCTGGATTTTATTCTGTGCACAAATGCCACATGACAGAATAAACTGCGTAATGGCCTTTCGTCAGGTCGGCCGCCAATAATTTCTTTTCACCTTGGCTAGGCTCTTGGCAGTTCCTGGTTGTCCTTCTATCAGGGGGTTGTGATAACCAGAAATGACTTGTTCCTGGAGTGCCTTATTCGGTAGATATAAACACCCTCTGGAATACGGGAGTTGGTTTTTTGTTGTGTAATGTTCACCTTGAGTGGTCCAGTCTTGTAGAGCCTAAGGGCCCGATTCTCAACTGGGTGGTAATTGCCGAAAATGTTGTTAAAAGGGCTAACGACATTTTTGGTAATTACACCCTATTCTAAAGTGGCGCAATATTCCGAAGTCGGAATGATTGCGCCACTTTAGGAATATGGGTGCCGGTTGCTAGGAAAACCGACCTAGCAACTGGCACTCTCGTTAACTATGCATTTGCATGGTTATTCTTGTGGCACTCCTCCAATTTCGTAAGCACTTGAAATTGGCGCTGAACTACGGTACACAATTGGTGCCATACGGAGGAGTGCCACAAGAAGCCTTGTAAATGGAAGTGTCCATATACACCCGTGTTGTATATGGACACTGTCATGTACACCAAAGCAAGCTGCTTCAACGTTGCTGCAACGCTGAAGCTGATTGCTTCGGTGTACATGAAAGAGAGTCCATATACAACACATGGGTGTATATGAACACTTTCCTACACCAAGGTAAGCAGCTTCAACATCCTGAAATGTTAAAGCTGCTCACTTTGGTGTATCGGCAGCATTTTCGATAAATAATGATTCCCTCGTTATTTAGCAAAACTGCTGCCGAGATCTTCATCCGCCTGTTTCCAAAGGAAGCAGGCAGATATTAACGAATGTACTGTTGTCCGTTCCGATGACGCCCAGGCCCACTTCAGAATAGCAGTGGTATCTGTGCATCATGAAATGGCACAGTGAATCGTGCTATTTAGCACGTTCACTGCGCCATGTTGAGAATCGGGCCCTCAGTGTTCATTAGGAGCCAAATTTCCTTTTGGAGTTCGTCCAGAGATAACGTTGTTGTAAGTCCTAGTAGTTTGTCACCTGGAATAATGGCCACTGGGTTTGGGGTTGAATATGCGTTCTCATCAATACCCATGCGGCATAGGGCGTCGGCTTTTCCGTTCTGGACTCCAGGTCGGTACATGATTATGTAATCGTATTCTGTGAAGAATAAAGCCCATCAGAGTTAACGGGATGATTGAGCCTTTGCTGTCTTGAGGTATTGTAGATTGTGATGGTCGGTGATTACTGTGATGGTATGTCTGGCACCTAGGAGGTAATGCCGCCAAGCCTTAAAGGATTCCTTGATCGCTAGGAGTTCCTTGTCTGTTATTGCATAGTTAAGTTAGGGTGTAGTACATTTTTGAGACCGAAGGGCCATGGGATGTAACCGGCCTGTTTCGGGATCCCTTTGGGAAAGAACAGCCACCATTGCCATGCTGGAGGCATCTGTTTCCACTACATATGGGAGATCTGGGTGGGGGAGTTGTAGCACCGGAGATGAGGTAAATCTTTTCTTGAGTTCCTGGAATGCGTTCTCCGCCTCTTCTGTCCATTGGAACAGTTTGTTGTTTTCTCGTAGTAAAGAAGTGATCGGGTGCACAATCTGGGAGAAACCCGGGATGAATCCGCGATAAAAGTTTGCAAAGCCGAGCATACTTTGGACACCTTTGACTCAAGATGGTGATGGCCAGCTAAGGATGGCATCTACTTTGTGCATATCCATCCAGACGCCTCTGGGAGTGAGGACAAAACCAAGGAACTTCGGTGACATGGAAGGAGCATTTTTCAAGTTTGGCGTATAGCTGGTTCGGTCGGAGTTTTGCAAGGACGGAGTGAATGTGCCTGACATGGTCCTGTTTAGAAGAGGAGTACACCAAGATGTCGTCAATGTAAACTAGGGCACATACGTCGATCAATTCCCGTAGTACATCATTCATGAAGTACTGGAATGCAGTGGGAGCATTACAAAGCCCAAAGGGCATCACCTGATATTCGTACAGCCCATACTTAGTACCAAAGACAGTCTTCCATTTGTCTCCTTTCTTTACACGCATGAGATGGTATGCCCCCTTGAGGTCCAATTTGGTGTAAATTTGGGCATACTTGACTTGGTCCAGCAGTTCTGGGATAAGGGGTAGAGGATAACAGTTTTTAACTGTTACCTGGTTTAGTGCACAGTAGTCAAGTCCCCTCCTTCTTGGATACAAAGAATAGGGGCGAGGCTGCTGGGAATTTGGACGGGCGGATAAAACCATTTGCCAGGTATTGGTCCAGATATGATTTCAAGTGGAGATTTTCAGGATCGGTGAGTGCATACATTCGACTACATGGGATTTGTGCACCAGGTACGAGGTCGATCTGACAGTCATATCGCCTGTGAAGGGGTAAGGTATTAGCCTGTTCTTTTTGGAAAAAGTCTTGGAAATCATGATATTCGCTTGGTAGTGTACTTGTTACACCTAGTACAAACTACTCTTTATCTTGAACAGGTGTCTCTGGGTCAGACGATGGCATTTCCACTTGGTAGCACGCATGAGCACACTCATTGGAGAAGGCTAATTTATTGGCTCGCCAGTCGATGTTAGGATTGTGAGCCACCAACCATGGCATCCCTAGAATCACCTGGAACTGAGGGGCCTTGATAAGGTCGAAGGCAATGGCTTCCCGATGTCAGTCTTGGCACAGAAGGGTCAATTCTGCTTTGCGTTAAGTTACAGGACCAGAAGCTATTTCCGTGCCATCAACAGTGGTGACCTTCTCAGTTGTTGTTTTCTGATAGAGGGGAAGCCCCAACCTTGTTGCCAGGCCTTGGTCTATGTAGTTACCAACGTCTCCGCTGTCTATGTATGCCTCCACAGCATGCATCCGAGACGGTTGTTGGTGACTGATCAAAATCACAGGCAGGGCAAGGTGTGAGGTCTGTGGCTCTTTTCCATCACTCGACAAATGGACCTCTATGCTTTCCGTGCCTGGAAGTTTTTTTCCGACTCTTGTTCTCCTCCTTCTTTCTCAGTAGCTCAAACTGTTCTCCTAGGGGGTTTTACGGGACATTCTCTGAAGAACTCACCTGATTTCCCAGAGTACAGGCATATTTGCTGTTGTCTCCTTTTGTCTGTTTTGGCATTGGTTAATGGACTCTGTACCCCCCCCCCCATTTGCATGGGTTCCGAAGTGTTTTCTGATGAACGCGGACTGTTCTCCTTTGAGCGTACATACACAGTCCGATTCTCCGTTCTGGGTCGATCTGTCCTTCGACCTTGCAGCCTGTGGTCTAGCTGTACCACTAGGTTGATTAACTCTGCACAGTCTTTTGGCGGGTTTACCACCTAAGCTAGGATGTCTTTCAATTCCGCCCCATAATCCTCGATGGAATAACGTTGTTCCTTTCACCTCAGGTCACCCAGTTTCAATGACAAGTCTGTTAAAAGTGGCAATATATGTTAACAAATATTGGCTGCCTTGGCAGAGCAACAGAAGTTTGTTATCCAGAGCTTGGCCGTGGGTATGTCGGGCGAACAGCTTCTCCATCTCCTGTTGAAACCCCATGAAATCCCGCAGGAGTGGGTCATCCTGGCTTACTAATTGTATGGACCAATCAGCAGCACTGCCACTCAGATATGACAGAATGAAGGCAACCCGCGACTGATGATTAGGAAAGGCTCTGGGTCTACTCAGAAAATGGAGGCGGCACTGGATCATGATTACTGCATATTTTCTTGGGTCCCCCGTAAACCGTTCCGGTGGGGCCAAAGGAACTGCCCCACGGAGGACCACCTGCACTGGATTGACGGATATGGATAGAACTAACGGAAAACTTCCTGGCAACAGAGCCTGCCCAGCCTGTGTTTGGAGCAATTGTATGGCTAATTCATCAGTGTGGTCCTTGGTGACAATCAATTCCCTGCTAAGGGCGTTGGTTTCTTGCCAGGCGGAGTGCACCTCGGCCCGTAATACTACCAGTAACTGGGCTAGTTGGTCAGTCTCTGATGTTTCCATGACGCCCAGGTAGATGTTTAATTGAGGCTTCGCGTTCTGTTACGCTCACCTGGTATCCATGGGGGCACCACATGATACTGGATGGAGGTCTAAGCATTATCCCGGACCCCTCTCTGCTTGGTTATGTGCCAGATGTTGGGTAGCGCCTTAGGTTTTTGTGCATTGAACTCTACGTCCTGCGTCTGTGTGCAGGGGTCGTGGTTGGTGCAGGCGTTCTGTGGACCTAGTTGCTTCACTAGTCTGTGTGCCCTTATGTCGGGCGCCAGACCGGTTGTGACTCCGACTCTGCTTGCTGTCTTCCAGGTGTATTATAATGTCTTTTCCATCTTTATTCTGTCTCTTTCTTTCCCTCCGTTTTCTCTGTCTTCTTGGCGTCTTGCTCCACTATGCTGTTCCCTAACAATGTCTCTTTTTGTTTTCAAAGGGATGGTTGTGATCTCAGAGGTGCCACGCCAATGGCGAAGACCACGGTGAGTTATTGATGCGCGGAGCGCTGCGCTTTTTATTGGTTTTACTTGCTAACCTGTGTTCTCTTCTGTTCTTTCTACAGGTTGGTGTGATGTTCCGGAGTGATGAGCGATTGAAGTGCTGCTTGCCCAGGTAAGTGCTTTGTTAATGCTGACCTTGTTCCTTCTCCCTTGCAGGTTGCGGTGAAACCGGAGATGGGCGAGGAAAGAGAAGCGCAGGGTGCTGCCAGGACTTGCTGCTTGCCCAGGTAAGAATCGTTATTAATGCTGTCCTTGTTTCCTTACCTTTGCAGGTTGCGGTGAACTCCAGAGATGGGCGAGGTAAGCAAAGCGCAGCATGGATTCAAGGCCAGTTACTTCACAGATAAGTGTTCTTGCTCACTAATGCTGTTCTTGTTCTTCCAGGTTATTAATGGAATCCGGATCTAGGGCTTCAGGATCGGGCCGCCGGAGAAGCAGATAAGCAGAAGCTGGACACGGTAAGCGTTATACTGCAGGAGTGCAGAATAACATGAAGCGTGTTCTACTGTTTGGGTGTGGTTTAAATATCCCAGGTAAAGTAGTTCCAGGCCAAGTAGTTCCAGGCCCAGCCACACCCAAAACACTAGACCACATGGCTTGGTTCTAAAGAACAGAGCTGTGTAAAAGGCTTGCATGTTGGATTAAGGTCCAAAACTGATATTGCTTTATAACTGATAATGAGCCTGGCGCCAAATGTGCCAGGACTGACTCCAGGTATGTTTCTGATGGAGTTTTAAGGCCCTTGGGGCCAGTTTCAAGGGCTTTAACCCCACTGCTGCCAAGGGTCTGTTGGTTATAGGTTAAAGGATCAAACAAAAAGGGTCTAAAGGTCAAAGGATCGACTCAAAAGTACTGAAAACAAAAGGATTGAATTTTCTTTTTATTTTATAATTTTTTTTGGGGGGGGAGGGGTCCCCCCCGACCCCTGTTTTTTGGGGAAAAAACATTTTTTTACCTATACGAAAACCAAACAAAAAAATACATAATTAAAAAAAATAATTCGATCCTTTTGTTTTCGGCCCTATTGTGTCGATCCTTTTTTATTCGATGCTGTAACTGGACAGCGGGTCTGTTATACATGAGGGGGTCAGGGGCATGGATCGTGACAGAAATACATCTCAGCAACAGTCAACCCGCTGACCTACCATTCCAGATGTGTACCTCTGGCTCATTTACCCTGTTTTCCCTACCCATCATCCTCTGTGGCCTTCTCTTGCATCACATTCACAATTCACCCCGTTTCTTATAATTACCTTTTAGACCTCTGTTCCCCTTTTGCTCCATCCTTTAACTATGAACTCAATCCCCTTTCCGTAACATTCACACACCCCCTTCCCTTGCTCACATTGCTCAGCAACCAATTCCTTGCCACTCAAACCCTTTAAATGCCCATCACACCAAACACATGCCTTGCCCCACACCACCTTTTGTTGCCATGTCTTACAGTTAGACAGTAGACCACCCTGATTTGCCAGACAGCCTCTGCCATGACAAGAAGTTGTGGCCGTGTTCTGGCTGGTAAGCGTGGCTACAGGGTATGCACTTGGACAATGCCAAGAGAAATATGACACAGGGTGTGGCTTTTTTGATGCCAAGTTGCACTTTCTTGTAAATTCGGCTGCATATTTCCACTCACAGAAACAGAGAGAACTGCAAGGAGAATAAGGCTTGGACCTGGTGGTGTAGAGTCAGCAAGAGAAGTTTAATATTTATATGTATGTTTTCAAATAAGGTGGCGAGGGTGTATGTGTGAGTGTTTGTGCTTGAGTGTGTTTGTGACAGTGTAAAGTATAGGTGGAAGGATGTACCTTTGTTCTTGTGACTTTGTATTTATATATCTGAATCTGGTGTTGATTTTCTTGTGTGTCTTTTGTCAGCCAGATAAGACAAGCAACTTCTGGACAAGCCAATATACATCACAGACGTAGGGGGTCATTTAGAGTTGCATTGTCACAGTAATATCATCAGTATTTGGCAAATACCATTGACTTTACCATCCACCCAATTCAAGGTTTGATCAAATACCATTTGTGGTATTCCACAGGTTTACCGGGGGAGTTATTTTAGGTGGACTTTTTTTCAGAAAGTCCTTCTATTTTACCTCCACCTTCAAGGTGGAGGTAAAAAATCCAAACCAGCCCCACATTTTTTAAATCTTTCTTTTTACTCTACAGAACAGAAGCACGGGTGCTTCTCTTCAATAGAGAGAAACACGTTTTTACAAAGGGGCATGTTGAAGGAGTGAAAAGGTGGGCATCTCTGATTGACTCCTCTCACCACCTTATTAATATAATGCATAACAAGGCCAGAATTGATCCTTTTGTGCATAAAGAAAAGCAACAGTAGTGATATGAACGACAAATGTACACAATCAATTTCTCTCTTCACATTGATTCTAGAAATGGCTGAAACAAATGTTAAAGTTACCTTTTTACATTTCTGCCATCAGAGGTGGTATTTCTGCAATAGCACTGGAGGTATTACAGAAGTACAACCTCTGTTTATGGTAAACTTTGAGTAGGGCGGATTTTCAGAAATACTACCGGCAAAGCTGGCAACTTTATTCAGCGGTATTAAAAAGTCTGCCCAACTCTGAATGACCCCCTTAGTTTGTAGTCTTCCACTAATTAATAGCTGAATATTACATCTTTCTATGTGTGTTTTTCAACTGTGTCCAAATAAGTACCACACACTGTCCAGCAGCCATTTCTATCAGTAACATCCACGGGTGCTATTCAGGTTGTTAATAAACCCTTTTGAACACACTGGTGATGGAGAAATTCACCAGAACATTAGGGAAACATTATTACATAATCCCTCCAAGGAGAAACTCTAATAAGATATGGACCCTTACTTCCACATCCTTGGCAAGTAGGTGTTGTGATAGGCTGCTGTGGATTATAAAAGACCAATGGTGTACAGCGAACAGTGGTGGCAACATTACCATCCAGGGTCACAGAATACATTATTTAAATTCATTCATTGGCACTGGGTGGTATGAACATGCCTCTGTAGCTTACACTCCTCTCCCTCTCACTCACTGTGGAGGCCCATTTGTGGGGGCAACCCAGGCCTATTCACAGCTTTGCTGAAATCAAGACGATTGCATTGCCCCATTTACAAAGAATCTGAGCAGACTTTGCAGCACTTGGTTCCTTTGTGGCAGGCTAGATTCTGAAGGATTTAGTCTTTTTCAATTATTTCTTTTATATTTTGGAGTTCTGGAACATGGGGCAATACTCAGCCAGCCTGGCAGGCAATTTCCCTTTTGCCCCCGTTTACCAGTCCACCCCTGGCTCTGACCTATCTCCACGACCGAAGAAGTGGCAAATTTCACCCCAGCTGTGACTCATTGGGTTGCATCTTTTCTCAATAACAGAGAAAGTACAGTCTGTTCCGAGATAGCTGAGGCTGTTGCAGTACTGATCGAATTTGGCGTCCCACAAGAGGCGAGCATTTTCCCCCTGTTTGTACAATATTTTTAGGGCCCCTTTTTTCGCATTGCTGGAACAGGTAGGGATTTGGTTTACTAATTTTGCTGATGACACACAGTGTGTCATCACCCGGTCTGGCGATCACGATCAAGACAAAGATAATTTCAACAAAGCCTATGCTAGCCTTGACAATTGGATGATCTGCAATGGCTTGGCACTTAATAGGTCCAAGACTGAACTCCTGATATTTTGTACTCAGTCAACACTGTCTGATTTGGGTCCAATTAGGCGACATGAAGATTATACCCGTTAAGAAAGTCAAATTACTAGGGGTTACCTTCGACCAGTGTCTAACCATGAGGGCTCATGTAGGGAGATTGGTTTCGGCTGCCGCATATCACATTAAACATTTTGCCCACCTACGTCCCCTTATAACATAGGCCAATGCCGAGACTCTAGCAAGAGCCATTGTGGGTTCTACATTAGATTATTGCTGTAGCCTCTTGGCTGGTCTTAGTAAAACAGAAGTCAATAGACTTCAAGTTATACAAAATGGTGCCGTGAGGGTTGTCATGGGCCTGTCCAGACGGGATCATGTCACCAAGGCTAGTAGAGCCTTACACTGGTTGCCATTGGAGGTGAGAATACATGTTTGCCTCCTCGTGATTACATTCAAGTGAAACCTGGGCACTATTCCATGTTAACTGAAGGAACTTGTTATGAAAAAGGCCTCCAGAAGAGCCCTCACATCCTACAATCTAAATTTACTAGCGATTCCTAGATGTAGACCCAGGAAGACAGAAAAGGGAGATTTCTCAGTGGCTATCCCCATGGCCTGGAATGATCTCCTGTCCGATCTGAGGTTCGAGAACAAGCTTAAGCCATTTAAAAAAAATAGGGCTGTTTTCCTAATTATGTTCCTGGCTTTTCTTTTGAGTTCTTCTTTCGTGTTCTCAGTATTTTTTCACTTCACTGACCTCCTGCTTCTTTGTTTGTCAGTGCCCTCATGCACAAGGGTTCATTGTTGCCCTATACAAATAATTAAAGTAAAGTAAAGTTTATGCCACCTGCCTCCTTTGCAAAAGAGTACTTTTAGTACTAGTCTTTGACAAAATGGTGTTTGCATCACCCAAGACCAAGAAGAAGCCAGGGAGGAAAATCTGCAAATCAAATCCTCCTTGGCCTGCCTGGCATCTCATCACAATCCAGTCCTCACTGTCAGCCAGGAAAATGCTCAACCTTTCACTTGGGCCAATGGAACGTAGCTCTACAAAGGTATCTCGGCTTGACAGAGTGGACATATTCAATCAACCCCATTGGATGCAGAAGAAGTCATAATCCAAGCCATATTTGAGGCTGCAATGTCTCTGGAGTACCTTCTTTAAGATCTAGTGGATTTCAATACTCATGGCTGACAATCACAATACCCACACAAGCAGTCATGCAGAAGGACTGAGATTCAGAGGATCAGTGCACCTTTTTCATCAACGTTGAGCAATTTGCAGAGATTGCCAAATGGGCAAAAATACTTAATTGCTCTGCTATTGATAGGAGAACTACAAGAGAACTACGAGGATCTGAACCATGATGAAGAGATCTGGGGCAATTACCTCAACATTAGAATCCTGGAAAGGCTGGGTCATGAATCCAAGTGTCACCACCAACAACTCTTACAATACATGAAAAGCCCACGGCAGCTCTCATGCAGGTTACAAAGCAGCTTTATGATAAGCTTACAAGGTATGACATTGACAGAAGTTAAGGGCACCTTCACGATGAAACGGTTGTAGAGGAGGTATTATACAACTCCTCCCTCAAACTGAATGCATATAACTTATCAGGCTGATCAATAGTTCAAGTATTACAAAAATCAGAATTGTAGCTTTTTTAGGCCTAAATAGTGCCTTACGCGCAGAGGGTATCTCAGGTATTACACATACAGTGTGAATATCGAAAATCTAGGCCGAAAACTGAACAGAAAATTAGTTCTGCTTACAAGCAGAGAAGTCAGCCATTTTGTAGTTGTACAGAGCATTTAGATTAAGAAAAGGTAAGGCAGATTCTAAAATGGTTGCCTGAAAACAAGAGGGTTCAATTTCACATAGTCATGCTGAAATAATTAAATAATTCTCTAAGAGCAGTTAATTTAAAGTTCACTACTATATACCAGTCAAGTGAAGCATGTCCAGACATGTTTTGTGGACCTGATGAGTGGCAGTCAAGCCAACCAAACCTGGAATGAAAAAGGGGTTGTCTTTAGTTTTAAGAACCAATCAAACTGTATTGTGTAATACATTGTAAAGTTACATCAGCCTTGGAACAGTATAAAAAGAGATGATTTTAAGAGCCCACTGCTGATGTTTTCCTGATGAGCTGAGATGCATTAAAGGTGTTTTGAAACCATTACAGGTGCCTGCCTGCCTATTTGCCTTGTGTACAGTCTCTGCATGCCTGACCCACAGTTGCCAATGCCAGGGAGGGCACTGGGCCCTCCTCTTCACAGTTTTGCAACTCATCTCCATCATTCAGTTTGACAGCTACACTGGTTCACTCTAGAAAAGGTAGTGAAGATGACCACTGGGTACCAACGTGTATTTCAGTCTTGCCTGTTATGCATGAATGTCCATTCAAAAGAGGAGCAGGTATTGAAGGTGAGTGGACCACCCACCTTTAATCCACAAGCTGTTCCAGAGACTGGGAGAAATGCACCAGAGGATGGATTCAGGAAGGCACCTTTACATCTCAGTGAATGTTTTGAAGTGCACAGGCAATGCCCTCTGCAAGAGGGAATGGAGAGAACATTTGTGAAGTGTTACACATGTGGGAAATTCATTCATATCACAAATGCATGTTCGGACAAGTCACAGAAAAATGCATGAGCACTAGATACTGTTTCTGAAGTCAGCCCCTGATTGGCCAAGACCTGTGTGCCCCTCAGTCAAAGAATGCAAACAATAAGACTGTGGTAACGTCTGGAGATGCTAGCCCAGGAAGTGGGAGTTCCAGGCTATTTAATCCTCATGGACATCGATGACCAGTCAGAAACAGCCTTGATAGACTGAGGCAGTAACCACAAAGACATGTGGTCAGTCCTGATCCTTCCTGACATATCTGACGGCACGGGTAGAACGCCTATGCCCAGCAAAGGCTTCCGTGATATTCGGCTTATCAGAAGAAAGCATCTTAGGTATGGACATTCCTTCCTGAGATAGCTGGACAAAGACTGAAGAGAGGAAGAGACCAGCACACCAGTTACCCTACCCTCATGGTCAGAACAACTTTGAGGGCAGACAAGATCTTGTAGCCAGCAATAGCAGGTGAAGATGGCTAACACAGGAGGTGGATAACAGTCAAAGGGGATGGGGGTGAGAGAAGATTTTGGAGGAGATGAGAAATAGGGTAAGAGAAGACTGTAGGAGGTAGAACAGAGAGAAAGGGGTAATAGAAAGGGTAAGATGAAAGGTCCAAAAAGATCAATGAAATTAAAGGAGAGAGATTTGAAGAGAAGTGAGGAGGTGGAAGAAAGGAGAGAAAAGAAAATGAGAGAGACAGAAGAAATAGAAGAGAGGGAAAGGAAAGGAGGGGGAAAGAAGAGATAAGACAAGCTGAGAGGAGCAGGAAAGAGCCAGGACAATGTGTAAAGGTCAGAGCAGAAATACAATGGAGGTAGCATGAGGCACTGAGAGAGGGAGAGAGAAGGAAAGAAAAAGAGAGAGAGCTCACTGAGTCTTGATTTTGGAGAAAATCACATTATAATGAAAAGGCCTCAAACTACACACAAAGAGGCTATCTACTATGGTGGTCAGGAATGAGGAAGCTTTATACCCCTGAGATCTAATGTACTTGAAAGAATCTGATGCTCAGTTCACATCCAGTACATCTAAAGCACAGGTGGTGATACCGTGCAATCTAAATGTTCTGTCGGCTCAACACGACCTTCAAGAAAGTCCTGTAACACCCAAGAACGACCCCAAAAAGGCAAAAAAAAGAAGTGTGATACACTATAAATTCCAGAGCCTTTATGGAAATGCTTCTCTCATGAAAGGCAGAACGATCATAAACAAAGAGGGACAGACTGGAAACTATGGTCCAGGAAGGAGCTCAGCAGTGCTACACACGTTACAACCCACGCCATGCATTCAGTTAACACCAAACGCATATTGTTTTTTGATACAAAATAAAGAGATGTGAACTTTGAGTTGTCTGCTGATCCCTCCGCCATCACACCAGCTTGTAACCTGTTCAACATTGGTTTCCATCCTACCTTTGCTATTGTTAACGGGCCCTGATGCTGCAAGCTCCTGCAATGCATGAGTGTTTTGTAAAGTAACAGCATCAACTAATTCTTCTCATCCTGAAACAATTAATTTCCCTTCATTTACCTTAAAACATTTAACACAGCTTTCTGTTTCCTACGTATATGGTCCCCATATGACACTTCTGAGTTGTATGCATTAATATAGTTACATTGCTGCACATTTGCAAGTTACATCCTACCCTGTTGTGTTAGAATGCTTTCTTGTTTTTCACAGACAAGTTATATTTATTATTACATCATTTTGTACATACATTTTTCCATTTGAGCCAGAAATTGTTTGGTTTCTCCGTTTGTCAATATAAGGCGCATTACCATAGTAATTCAGTGATATGCCAAGAAATTATCTTTCCAGTTTTCTCCAATGAGAGATTCTCGATGATTTTCAGCAGGTAATAAACAGAGTGTTCTGGAGTGAACATTTTCTCTGTGGGGATATTCCTGTGATATTGTCTTGACAGATCAGTATCAACAGTTCCTGGATGCAGACTCACTCACACTACTTTTCTATTTACTCTTCCAAGTTCAAGGCTAAGATTCTTGGTAGCCATTGTGAAGGCATCATGAAGCAAGACACATTCAACAGATAATGAATTCAAAACAAACACGTTTATTAACTTAAATGTCAGGATGGTTGTAGGCCTAACTTGCCCTATGCTAAGTTGTGATTTCCCTACCTAAATAAAACTAAGGAAAGTCTGAGTCAAAGAGTTCAACTGAAACATCTGTCTGTATCCAAAACCTATACCTGCCCTTACAACTAATCTATACAATGTGTAGGGGTGTCAGGAATCAAAAGAAACAGTGTCCAACATATTGTTCTGAGAGTCTTTCAGCTTGCAGCTTCCTTTCATCCCCCTTATCCCAGTATAAAATAGTTCCAGCCAAAAAGTCTCAAATGTACTTCTCTTGAGTTCAGGATGATACAGTTTTATCCAATACCTGAGGTTACCTTCCCCAAGTTTGAAGTAACACAGTTCCAAGCAGCAAAGTTCTTTGCCACTTTCATATCTTCATTCTATGATGGGTTTTACATGCACAAATTGTGTTGAAATAATTTTCAAAGCAAAGTTCCATTCACTTTAGAAGACAGCACATATTGATTTCACTTGGATATAAAGAACCATTCATTTCAGTAGGCAGTATCTTATGGTTTATCTCGATTTTAAAATCCGTTTTACTCCTAAACTTAGTATGTAACAGTTTTGCTCTTTTGTGAGATTTTCACTCAGTTGGGTATTCAAGAAAACAAGGATTTACTCAATTCAGTGTTTAATACGCACGGGTTGCACTTGTTAAGATTTTCATTCAGTTCGGTATTCAAGAAACATTTTTGGTACTCAGAACACACCTTTCATTCATCCTGCAGTGTAATAGTTTCTTAATTCACTTAAAACTGAATATATATCCTTCAGAGACTTTCGAAAACATGTCTTCTCTTACATGCAACCTCTCCGCTACAAAGTATTCCTAGTCGTTCAATATTGGAAAATGGATTGAATGGGAGACCTTCAAAAACGTGTTTCTTCAAAAATACAACCACTTTGATGCAACGTATTCTTTGAACAACCAAGATTAAATACAGGCGCACCAGGTTTCCAGGTTTCACAATGGCTAGAAACTCACTGGTCATCTTCAAAGGCTTCCCAGCAGCATCAGTCATAGGGCCTTCTGCTCCTCATGTCAGAGGTCCCACTCCTGCCCCTCAGTTACCCCTGTGTCTACGTCCCAACACAGGTGAACAAGCATCTTGAATGCATATAAAAGGGACAGCCTCTCCACACGGCTCCCTTCTTGATGTTTGGTTGGCTCCAGGGAGCCCCTGCTCCCACGCCACTCTTGCACTGACAGTCTTGCTGCTACTGCTCCTGTTGCTCCTCCAAGCACAGGTTTTCTGCTGTTTCTCATGCTGCTGGTTTCAGGTGTGGATGTTCAATCAGCCCTATCTGACCACAATGAAAGGGTCATGCCTGACCTTTACAGCTTGTAGCAGGCATCTTCCTCATCCCTTTACCAGACTGGTAAAAGAGTGTGTTCGTCATTGATCTTAGTTGTCTCTTCTTCGTCCCAGTACTGTCAATGTCAAATTCAGAGAAATTAGTGGAACTGGCTTATAACAGCCCATGAAGATGGCAAAGTGTTGGGTTGGTCACTAATTGGGAAAGGGGGATACCATGTCTCACCCAAGGGCACTCTACTTCCAGTTCCTGTGTACCCTCCACCCAGGTGATCCTCCCTCGCTTTGCAATGGCTTTTCTCTGGCCACCTGTGTAATGGATCCAAGGGGTCTCCAATTGAGCCAACGTTTGCAGTCATATTCACCAATGTAGCACTGTGTTGTTTTCGACTGGTCAGAAAATTGGTAACCAAAAGCTCCAGTTACCTTAAGTAATAAAAGGCTACAATGTTTAGCCACAAGAAGTGGCCCCATAGTGTTAGTGGCCCATGTTGATGCAAGTCCCATTGGAGACACATCCTTGAGGCAAATGTCCCCTCTTCCGCTGGGGTGCAGTATCCTGCTGCATTGATGACCAGATCCAATTTAGTGAAACCGCTGCTCATAACCTTAATCGCCTGCTTGACATCTTCCTCCTGGGCCACGTCCAGGCATAGCACAGAGAGGCGCTCGGGCTACTCCTGGCACAGAACATCCAGGTGTGGGACCGATATGGGGTCCCTAAACCCAGCAAACACAATGCCCACGTACTCAGAAAGTAAAGCACAGTAAAAGGCCAGCCCCAGTTTCTTGTTTTGAAATCCCTGGTCAAATAATATTTCCTACCTCTCATTATAGAGAGGAATGTTTCCAAAAGTTTTCCCAGTTCAATTTTTCCTGATGAGCAGAATCCAATATCTGGTCAGTAGTGACTACACATATTGTAGTCACTACTACTCAAGCTCACTCTCCACAGCATATTAATTTGCAAAACCAGATTCGAATGATTGCAATCTTCTCTATAAATAATTGTAACATATTTTAACAGATTATAAAACCTTGTTTATAGAAACACAACATCTATTTTGGCCCTACCCTGATGACCAAAAAAGCAGTTATAGCAGGAATATCTGAAGATGTATGACTGTTAACTGACCTGAGACCCCAATCTAGTGTTAGCCCATGTATCATTAATTCCCCAGCATCAGGGCATATAACAGCATTCATGATGATAGACATCCTCAGTCTAGCATTTTCGGTGGGGGCAATTTTCAGGAAGACCCACTACAGGCTTTACTTTGAAATCTACAGCAATAATTGTTTGATTTGAGAGGGTAGTGCATGGCTATCCAATGCAGTCATAAATTCTGCCTACAGCAAAATTAACAGGTTTCCGTTGATTTTAAATGCATATCGTAACAGTTTACCACAATACACTTTATGGGGTAACTAGTTTAACTATTTGTAGATTCCACTGCTAATCATGTAATGGTGAAATTGACCCCAAAAAATGTCCAAACCTCCAAAATGTCTGCCCCCCCAATTTTTAACAGATGGGTTATCGATGGGTCGATAGCCATCCAGATCCGGTGGAGAGAGAGCACAGGTTTCTTGCAGCAATAAGATGTGAAAGTATTCCAAAATCATTACTATTTGGGGGTCAGTCAATTTCAGAGAAATCTCAACTTCATTTCAATAAATTGACAAAACAGATGAGCTGATTTGCTTTCATGCTTTCATCATTGGGTGCAGAGGTTGGCAAGAGGGGCATTTCTGAGACTCTCCCTTTTGTTAATATCTGCCAATTAATGGCTTGAAGTAGTTTTAGGTATGTTCAAATGGGGCCTTTTGTGAGTCAATTTTCTTCATTCAGCATGACCTGGAGCGCAATGTAATTGACAAAGGGATTGTAGTAACAATGTGTTCATGTTAAGAGGAGTACTTGTGCTGGCTCAGTTCTATAACTTTCACATGTTGGTAAGGAAGGGCAAGAGCCCATCAGGATTTGTACTTGAATATGCTCAACTATCTGACTATCAGTCATTGATAATATATGGGGTGGCAGCTTCCCAGCCAATGAGGAGGCTCGGAATGGGGGCATTACCAGACGATAATCCTGCCACTCCAAGCCTACTCACGGCTGGAGGCCGCCATCTTCCCCACAATGGAACAACGTAAGAACCCCCCTCCTAACCCACAAATTCCCCCCCCCACTAACCTTCTCTTTTTGTATCCTTTTGGGAGCAGACATGCTGGGAACACTTGTCACCAGCGAGTCCGCTCCCAAGCTCCTTTCCATGGTGGCCATTTTCTCTGTTTACTTTTTTCCTATTTTTTTTAATTAATGGCCACCATGGAAAGGGAGTAGGGACTACGTGTAGCCCCTTCTCGTGTTCAATGGCAGCCATTTAGTTTGCTTTCTTTTTTGTTCTTTTTTCAATGGAAGCCATTGAAAGAGAGAACAGACGCCGGAGTGTTTCACAACTGAAATATAATAAGCCCCTCACAGGGGGGCATTACTGCTCCAGCTATAATGTACTTGTCTTGCTCGGGCCAGTAACTATGGGCACGGGGCATTACTTGAAGCAGAAATCATCCCGTACCACTGCTTGTGGTTTATTGCCTAAGAAATACATCAACGGTGCTACATATATACAAGAGAACCCATTAGTGTGTACTATATTAGATGCAAGAAAGTACCATGCTATCCAGGGATTACCAACTTTCACTACTGCACAACCACCTAAGCATAATAGTTTAGTCCTCTCCACCAATGATACTGGTCTGATTATCAACACTTCTTAGAGGATTATCACATGCCCCCAGTATATCCATTTTAGTCCACCCGGTTGACTTGGTAATCAGGGAGCCAGCGTCCTCCTTAGTATTTACTTGTATTTCTGAATTGTCAAATCAACACTTTATCTAGCAAGCAGTTTCTATAGGAAAATCGAGGAGTTTTGGCTTGCTTAATGTCAGGGGTAGAAGTTCAAGGGCACTTGGTAAAGGGTAGAGCCATGGAGGACATTAGTAGAAGCCTCCAGGCAACCATGGGGTACGTCTAGGCAGCATCACATTAAGAATGTATTCAGTAGTATTTGATAGCAGGCACTGCCAATCAATGTTCCCTAGTTATATTTCTCTATGTGCGGAACTGGTTGGCTTTTGTGCACACATTATTTTCCATGTGCGCAACTGACTAATGAGGTACACCACTGTGTAAGCTACTGTTGCAGAAGAGAGTTTAGAAAGGAATTTCCTCTTCCCAGCCACTGCAATTCTTTACAAATCTTACAATACTTTTTCCAAACAGAAAGGCTAAAATAAAATATGTCATATGTGATTATAGAGAAAACCTATCAACCCGTCCAAGACTTCAACATCTACCACAGGATTTTGCAAACATACCTCTGTGCAGAGAAAAATGTATGTTTTATGTCACTGGAAAATCACTCCTGTGTATTTCAAAACACAAATATCTGTTGCCATAACTGATGTGGCTGTCAAGAAATGCAGAAAGAATACAACATTTGCTGACATATTAATGGCAATTAAAAGCAATGTGTCAAAAAAACATGTTGATAGGAGTGCCATTTTAATGAAGTAATTTAAAGGCCAAGAGACCATGATTTAAATAATTTGTGTAAGGATGATAATTGCATCAAAATAATTTTCAGTGCCTCTGCTTACTATCCACATTACGTTCTCCTGTGGGTAGTGATAACACCAACCTTACAGCTAAGATACATATGCACCATCAATTTTTACTCCCTAAAAAAAGGAAAATGTGCCTAACAAAAATGAGAAACAATGAACATATCATTGCTTAAACCCACAAAGCTCCAATGATATTTTTTCGAATTAGTGACCAGTAGAGCAATGGCATAGGAAGGAACTCTAACAATATTAATGCACATCCTAAGATGAATTTTAAGGGGACAGGGCATCTTTTAATGAGCAGACAGTATCCCTACTGGCAAAGCTAATTACCTTTTTACTCCATGAAAAATCATTTGACTCCAAGTAGGGAGTAGAATCTGGTTAGAGTCCTGCTTGTACCCCTACATATGAAGTGAAATGATGGGACACATAATAAAGTGTATAGTTTGGCCCACCCTTCCTCATCATAGCCTAGATACAATTAAACAAGAACCTTACTGAATTAACTCACTTATATATGCTTTTTAAGTTAATAGTGTCAATTCATCAGAGATACAATTGATTGAGTGCTTTCTTCTGTAACTATGGATCCCTCTTCTGTAATTCTTTGTGATCAGTTAAGTAAGATACAGGGAGCTGCTAGAGACGATACACACAGAACACATGCTTTTATTGAAAAGCGCACTCGTGGGAAAGTACCCTGGTGAAGTGCCGCTTGGTTGCTTGTTCCCCTTGTGCTGCTCTGTGCTGTTTGACTGCGCTACATGCTACATATGCCAGAAGGCTTGAAAGGACTTTGCTAGCCCTTTAACAAGAACCCCGCCTTATTTGGACCTCATTGGTTCACTCAAAATAAGCAATTTAGACGCACACCCACATGCGCGCACTCCTGGAAATGACTGTGGTGAAGTGCTGCTTGGCTGCATGTTCCCCTGGTGCTGCTCTCTGCTGTTTGACTGCGCTACGTGCTACATATGCCAGAAGTCTTGGAAGGACTCTGCTAGCCCTTCAACAAGGTGAAGCTTTTGCATCCTTGTACCTCCGACGTGTTTTCACGCCGTGGAAAAGATTTTGTTCAGACTGTCATTGTTGTGTTTCATTCTATCTGCAGAGCTCTGGCTTCTTTGGACCTCATTGGTTCATTCAATATAAGCAATTTACACACGCACCCGCGCACTCATGGGAAAGTACCGTGGTGAAGTGCCGCTTGGCTGCTTAGCTGCGCAGCCTGTGACCGGTGCTCTCCACCATGTCAGTCTGACTTAGTTTTCCCGGCACCCTGTAACTGTAAAGTGCATATTAACAAGCTTTGTAGCGTGCCTGCACTGCAATCTTCTAAATTGTATTTTATGCATGCAATTATCTTATTTTAAGTGTATCGTTGTTGATGTCTTTCACCCTCACTTCAGGCATGCCGAATGACATTAACGCATTCACTAATTCAATAGCGGCTACAACTGGGCGCGTATTATGCGCCTCCCATAAATTCATTTCTTTAACTCCCATTAATATAGTTACGTCTGCAAGCAGGGCAGACTGTGCTCAAAGCAACCCCTGCTTGAAAGGCATCCGACCGCTGCAGAATCAACTGCAGTCACTTCCCAAACCTTTATTCAATCTTCCGCATATTCAATCTTCCGCATAGCCATGGAATTACGCCTCATCATCTTTCAGACCAAACAATGCTTTGTACGCCCTTATCACGACTGTGACCTCTGCATTCTTGAGATCTGACTCCCCTTGTTCAACGGTCTTCGTCGTATTGTGATGGTGCAAACCTCTCGCTCTATGCAACCCAGTGCGAGTCACCAATTTCCATAATTGATGACCCCTCATGAAGGAACTGTAGCGTTGAGGTGCTCTTCGACTTCCCCGCCAGTTTCTTTTGTTTATCCTACCCCCCAAAGAGCGCAAACCAACATAGTGGAAGAACAGTTGCCACCCCCGCCTCCTTTGATTGAAGTAGCTCTTACATCCATAAACCTCACACTGCAAAGTGTATTTAAATCATTTTAAGGTTTAGATGTTAAGGTTAATAAACAATCCATGCAAACAGAACAATTGGCACATTGGCTTGAAGCCCAATTGCACCGCCTTGATTCCGTTGCTAAAAATGTCATAATCGAGGATTGTGTGCCAATGGATTCTGTTTCAATCATGATGATAGGCTCCACTTCGGCCTCTCCTCGCCCTGTTCCTTCAGCTCTGCCTGCCTTTCCGAATATTATCACCAATAGCCCGCATGCAGAACCGATTCCAGGTGTTTCCCTGGAGCATGATTCGTGGATTAGAGTCCTAGATTTATTCAGCATTCCTGACTGCAATGTTACAGACTTGTCATCAGTTCAATCACAGCCAAAAAAGATTATGCCAGCTCGCCATGATCCAAAAAACAAATAAAAAACCCCCCAAAAAACAAGCAAGTATCTGCCACTGCGATCATGACTTTGCAAAAAACAAAATTAAATACCAGACTACGCAAGGACACCCTGCAGTCCTTTTTTCCAGTTGTTAAACCTAACTCATGGCAAGATCCAAGTTCTAAAGAAACAGAGCCAGCCCTACTTCCCACCAATGAGATAGGTGCAGCAATTCCAGCACCACCGCTGGTTATGGTGGCGGTCACTGCTCATTCTCTATGTCCCTCACCGGTTGAGGTTGCTGACCCCTCTTTTCCTGTCTCCTACCCACCGTTAAATTATCTCATACGGGAACTTGATCGGGCCGAGAATAATCAACTTCCTAGTTCATGTACTAAAAATATTATACCGGCCACCAAAATCCAATGCCTCCTTAGATCTAAGACATGACTTAGCCTTGACTGCTACACTTGATCATTTGAGACAAGCAGTAGACACCTATCTATCCCAACGCCTCCAGCTGGAAATAAATGAAAAAATCCTGCACCAATGCTCATAGATCCCCAACTACAGCATTGGCTTTTACCTAGTGACCCCACCATGCAGTCGTCAGCTGCATCAAAGCCAAATAATCTGAGTCATGTCTGAGATTGCAGTGTTCCCTCACAAATATGCCTGGACAGTGTTGCACAACATATAAAAAAATGCGATAATCGATCCATACCCATGCGACCAAACCTTTGGCTGCTTCCGTTTCGCGACATTCCCAACATCATTCAAGTTGTCATTTGCTTATCTTAAAATGCAGAGAAGGTGCCTTCGAAGCATATGATTTGAATTGGCGTAGTGTTCTTAATATCTTCTCTGATGTAGTTGAATTAGAAGATATTACCTCTGACGACATTGAACAGATCGAATTCAGATCAGATTCCACATGTTCGGTGGTAAGATTGTGGATTCCATCTGGGGTAGTTCAAAATACTATATGGAAAGCCAAAATGAAACTCTTCAGTATGGGCTTTCTGATTGCTCAAAACTCCCTCGCCCGAATTTAAGAGCCCCACCACCACATCCAATTGCTAACACCTACATGGGTCCCCCAGATGGGATTTCAGCTGCGCGACCAACCTCTTCTGTGTCATAACCATTATTACAGTCTCAATGTCTACCATTTTCCATTGCCAGTTGGAACACGCATGGACATTCACATCTACAGACTTCCATTTGTAGTTTCCCCTTAGAGTATGATACTATACGACTTCAAGAAACTTGGCTCACACACACACCTGCATGGAATAACTACAAAGTTACATTGGTGCCAGCTATTCCGGGAACAAAAGGTAGATGATCCTCAGGCCTTCTGGTTGGAGTTAATATGAGAAAAGGCCTTGCGGTCTTGCCATGGGACTCGGTGACGGCCTATCTACAGTTAGTCAAGGTCTTGTGCCCTCTACATAAGATTGGTCTCATCAACTTGTATCACAATCCCCTTGGACTAACAGATGAGGCATTCTATGTGGGCCTCACAAGATTACTTGACTTAGTGATTACCACTCCAGGTATCACAGACAGGATTATAGTTGGAGATCTCAATCTTGACTGTTTGTGCCCAAAAAATAAATCTAATTCTCTAAAAGTTAATCGTTGGTCTACTTTCATGAATCAAAGGAATTTTCACATGGTAAATGGCTCAATGGAAGGTGACAGACCAGCTCAACCAACATGTCATGGGGAGACGGTGAGTAGCATTATTGACTGCATTTATGTCCATTCGACTAAGTGAGTGGGCACATACAATCTTTTGAAGACATACCGCAACCGCATAGTGACCACAATTTGTTGTCACTAAGAATGAGCTGGTTACGTGACCCAATCCCACAAACAATGTATTGTCAGGATTTAGTAGTCAATAATGCCAAAACCTGCTTCCACTGGTCTCAACCCAACCTCCAGGCACTTCGAAAGATGTTTCTCCGAAATAATGACATCCACACGTCTGTTTATTACACTAACCTAATTATACCATTTAGGCATCTGAATAAAACTACTGAGCGGCGGGGCTTCGTCATCCACACTCATTTAATATTGATATAAAAACTAGGAAAGCACAATATAGACAAGAATGAAAGTCAATTTTTCTGATGAATCACCCGCCCAATGTTCAGCTCTTGAAAACTGCTAAGTGCAGATACCACAACTGGCTCAGACAACACCAAGCACAGACTCTACAAAATGATAGCGAGGACATGCTTAGATTAATTGCTAGCAAGAACTCTGCAGCAATCTGGGCTGTCTTTAACCATTGTGCCCAACAGACTCCGCCTTTAGTACAGTCGCACAATGTCACTGAGGCCCAATGGATCCTTTACTATACCAACCTATATGCAGATGGTAATTTCTCAGATCTTGTTCCACCACTGCAGAATAACGCAGAGTGGACTGTAGAATGTTGTCCCTCCATCATTGAAGATTACATTAAGAAGATTGGCCCTTCTAGGGCGATGGGCCCTGATGGGATTAGCAATTCCATGTTTAAAGCAAACCCAGCTAAGTGGCCGTTGATTTGGAACAGTCTCTTCCAATAGGTTATATCTTCACTTATTAACCCTGTGTCCTGGAAACATCTATAATTGTGCCGATCCATAAGAAGGGTGATCGCACTGAGCCGCACAATTATAAACCTATTGCACTCTTAGACGCATCAGGGAAACCTTTCGCAAAGTTGATCTTACGTGACTTTAATAAGTGGACAAAGATTACTAACAGATGAGACCCTTTCCAGACTGGGTTTCTGGCAGGCAATGGTACTAATATCAACCCGCTTTGCCTCAATGCTATAAAAACTCAATCCGATATACTAAAACAACTGATATTCTTTGCATTAGTTGATCTGCATACTGCTTTTGATGCTATCTCCAGACCTCTCATAATATCCAAACTTAAAAGAGCTAATTGTCCTCAGACTCTGTTGGAAATTATCTATCTGTTACATTCACAAACTTCGATTCGCATTTGTTTAACCTGTTGTCTGTGTCAATTCCCACTGCACGTGGCCTCAAGCAGGGTTGCCTGCTTGCATCGGCAATCTTTAACTACTTCTTACACGATGTCAGACAAATCTTTGCGGCAGCACCCACAGATTCACCAAAATTAAATAATATCCCCATACAAACTCTCATGTATGCCGACGATTTGGTTCTCAAAACTAAAAACTCCTATCGGCTTACAAAGACTGCTTGATATCTTTAACATCTATATAGAGCAAAATGAGTTAAGAATCAACACCAAAAAAAACAAATCGTCATTTATTCTGCTAATAAATCTAGTGCAATCAACTTTGCTTGGACAATCAAGCTAAATAAATTGTTAGTAGTTACAAACTATGCATATTTGGGCATGGTATTTGAGGGTACTGTCACATCTAAAGGTCACTTAGAATCCATGAATCAGAAATTAGCCACAGCGATTTCACAAACTTAAATCATATTGCATCGCTATGGCAAGTTCACCGTAAAACCTGCTTTAATATACACGAAACAGAAAGCTACACCCTGCATCCTATATGGCCTTGAATCCCAATCAGTGTGGTCTGAGCAGACACTAGACAAACTTGAGGCAAAGTTTTGGAAAGCAGTTTTGTGTCTTGCTCAATGCGTTCCGGGGTCATGGTTACGTTATGAACTGGGGTTTGTTTCCTTACATGCACAATACCAATGGAAGATCTGTGCTCTCTTTCGCAAATGTTTGATATCAACTTGTGACGATAACATCTTGAACTATTTGTCAAATTATATGTTTGTAACAAACCATAATTTTGTCGAATTCTGGTTAAAGGGCATTTACTGTATCCTCTTGAAAGCTGAGATGACCATTGGTGTTTTGGTAACTAATCCCGACAAAGCCAAGGCCTTGATTTATCCCAATGATGGGATCAACACTAGAGCTGAATGTCATTGCCATAAACATTATTCCATCCATAGGTTTAAACATAAAAGCATTGGCACACTGGAACCATATCTGCTCAAATTTCCGTCTCCACAAATACGCACTGATACTAAGCTTGCGTCTTCATTTGTGGCATACTCGTGCAATTTTGGCTAAACGCAGAATTATTCCAGAGGGAGCAAACTTTTGCCGATTTTGTTTAATCAGTGAGGCGAGAGAGACTTTACAACATCTCATCTCATTGTGTCCTTTGTTGATTAAAGAGCGTTCAAAGTATTTCACTCATGATTGCGCCTATTTAGGAATGTTAAACACTGTGCAAAGATGGGCTCATCTGCTGTGTACCGAAAATGTTTCCATCCAAATAGCAACTGTGAATTTTTTTAATTAATTGAAATTAGATTCTTTGTGTCTAACTTCGTATGTTTATTCCTATTGTAATAGTGAACTTGACGTAGTCTTTATTGTAATCGAATCTACTATGCATAATGTTAAATATCTAAATGTCCAAATGTCACATGAGAAATAACTCTGTATAAGTCAAACTGAAACATTTGATATTTGTTTTATTTTTTCTAAAATACATTTTTGATTTTTTTTGTTTATCCTTTTTCATTGTGAGAACATTTAATATCATGTCCACATTTTGTTATATATATATATATATGTATCTTGAGACTGTGTTTCAACAGTCCGATTGAGAGGCACTCCCCCGTTCCTTACGAAATCGCCAGGCAATCAATTCTCTTTTGGACCATGCACAGCACATGACTGTCAATAAAAAACACCTAAAATGCGGTGCTCCATAATGTATGGCTTAATCTGACACGTTTCACGGTTACCTCACCGCTTGTTCACATATCTATATATATATAGATTTGTATATTGAAAAGTTGATTAAATTCTGCTGAATCAATACAAAATAAAAAATAAAAGCCCTCAGCAGCTGAGCATAGAAAGAAAACAAAGGTGCAACACATTACCTTGAGTGTACTGCCGAAAAGTCTGCCTGTGTTTTTGAAATGTGCTGCTTTGTTCATCACCCACAAGGAGTGATGGCCTGTTCTCGTCCACCCATACCCTTCCCCTGGCCCTTGTGCTAGCCTCCAATACTAGTTGACAGAGCACTGTAAAAAGTAATGGATTTTAGCAGTAAACACTCACTGGGATACTTGCAGACCCACAATACTTTGCAAGCAAGGCATATATAAAGCCTCAACATATTATTTGCATTTCAAGAATGTCATGACTCGGCATGTACACAATTATTTTGCAGTGCATACAAGATTGTTGTCAACATACCCCAACCTTATTTCATTGTGTAGGATTACACAAGTGCTCAGTGAAACCGTTTTTGTATAGATGCGCGTTACCATATAATGTGTGAAGGTCTATGCCCAAAGGAACTCTGGACACTTGGAAACGATGCAGATTGTGTGAAAAGCATTCTCCTGTCTGAATGTCCGGTGCTCTGATACTATGGACAATTAATCCCAGGCACAGTGTATACTCATTATCCCTTGTAGGCTAAGTAAATAAAATTGCAATGTTTCTCTCCACAATTATAGGGTAATGTTAGTAATGCTAAAATAGGAGACGCTGAGCATCACATTTGTCTTCTCAAAATCTTTAGAGGACAAATTAGTATTTGATTTTTTCAGAATGTTAGACTGCGTTAACTTGCAAGGGGGGCACTTCAAAGTACTTGCGTGACAAAAAAAAGAGGAAGTATGGGATAAGGTTACACATCCAAGTAGCCTGCTTACTTACAGTCAGTATCCGTTATTTGAGCTGGGGTTTCGATTATATAGTGTGGGTGACGCTTTTGGTAAGGCGCAATGAGTAATAAATGGTGGCGCGTGAACATTATTCATGCTACAACAAACATAAAACAAGTGGATGTAGGTTCAAGTCTGCTAACCTTTCGTAGAGCCAAGACAGAAAGAGCCAAGTTTGTCTGGAAGTATCTTAATGTGTTCAGGGGCCGAAGTTAGAGTCATAAGTTAAAAGTGTGGTAGAGTCAGGTTTAGGAGTCATGGGTGGTGAGTTAACAGTATTTGGTTAATGTTTGCAGGCATATCTTTGTTAGATTAGTCTGCTCGTGGAACCAGTGTTTCATATTCGTTTTTAAACTCGTGTGTGTGTGTATTTTGCTGTTAGGGATTTTAGGTGTTTACTGTCACCTCGTTGAAGCCTAAACAGGAAATCTTTGTGTAGTGGTTATCTAACGTTCTATGGTTTCAAAGCTACCTAATGTACAGAACAGTTTTCCATCTAGGAAATTAAGAAGGGAATAGATGCTGTTTTGTTTAAATCAGGCCATATTGGAAGGACACAACGCTGTATTTCACATTCTATGTGTGTAGGGACTATAACCCATTAGGTACCTGCATTAACTGTTAACCTGTTACATACACTATGGAAACATTATTATTGAGCAAGGAATAATGGTTTTGATATCTTGTTAAAAAGTACAAAAGGTTTTAAGCATTTCAACCACATTATAATTCCAACATTTAAAAACGGACCTTGTTAGAAATCACTTCTAACTTTAAAACATTCTGAAAGCATAAGATTGTTTAAAAAAAAACTACTGGAGGTTTTTCAAAACTCCTAACATATCTTAGAAGAACCATGTACTTAGCTAATCTTACAGTGCAAAATCCCCCCAACAATTTGAACCTACAGCATTTATTTTAAAAGCCGACTATCATGAGTTTACTCAAGTGTTATCAACACACTTAAAAGCTTTAAATGATATTTATACAACAGTGTAATATTTTGAAATATCATAAACTAGTTTTAAAACCCTCTAACCATATTTCCAAATGCATAATTAATCATTCAGTTTAATGTATTTGATGTTTTATCTGTACAGGGCTGTATGAAGAGGTAACTGCTTTAGAGCACTGGGTAAAAAGGAAGGTGTGGAGGAAAATATGTCAGGGGAATCACGCTCACCTTGGGAGAAAGACAATGCTGTGTAATATGGGTTTGATAACCACTCCCCGCGCTTAGGAGCTGGAAGAGTCTCTTACACGAAGAGCATTATAAATAAAAAAAATAAAAAAACAGGTGGGGGATGGAAACGGTGGCAGGAGGAAGGGCTCGAGAGATCACCAATGGAAAAAAAAAACAGATGCTACAATCATGGAGTTCTGGGAAAATGCCAAGTGGGGTCGACAGTAGTTGAAGTGCTGAGCTGACCATCAGGCTTGAACCGATGGGGTTGGTTGTCCAATTGATGAAAGGCTGGCCCCATACTTCTTTAGGGCCTTGGTGTGTTGCTGGTCATGCTAGTTCAGCAGGAGCACCCGGTGACAAAGAGGACGTTTTTCAAGCAGGTTTTTATTAAATCTATGATAGTCCGATTGGAGCCTGAGGGTAGGGGGTATATTGTTCTTTTCCTTGGGACCAACACGTTGAACCAAAGGCCTCCTCTTGCGCATGCTTGAACCTGGGGCTTAAAAGGAGGTGGGTGCTGCTCAATCTTAGATTTCTCTGCAGAGAGTAACAGTTCAGTTCGTTATTTAGGTAAGTGGCAACAATATGCCCATTTACAAGGTGAAGTAGGCATAATAGTTTAATAATTTAAATACACTCCCTGATTTTACAGAGACTCACGGTAGGCTCATTAGACATGTTGACATGCTTTCTCTTCTGTTCGGATGCTGTATCCATTAGGCGGCTTGCTTGGTTTGGTACTCCTTGCAGTTTTCTCACAGAATATTTTGGGGTGCACAGGTAGAGACTGTTTCAGAAGTCCAACCTTGATATAAATGGCTTTGACTTTGGGTTGAAATTCAAGGAATGGTGCAATCCTTCTCCGTCTGAGGAACTGGAAGTGGGTGTTCTTGGTGAGTGTGTTTACTGTTTCATGAAGGATAGATCAGTGCTGAAAATGATCACCAAACTCCTAGTTTAGGGCTGTGGAGAGAGCGCCACAGCTGCTGACCAGGTAAATGGGAGATCAGTTCTGGATTTTAGCCCCATGCTACTATTTACATTTTGCTACAATTCAGTTACAGTAAGCGGTCAGTCATCCAGTCTTGAGTTTGAATGAGGTAGGGATTTAAAGTAATATGACTATTGGACAAGGTATATAATGATTTTGAACTGTGGCGTGGGAAGAGAGTTCTCATATATACATTGACGAGCCATAGACTCAATACAGATCCTGTGGTACTCTGTGAAGGAGAGGCTGTGTTTCAGATGTTTGTTGCCCCATCATTAACTTAAAATATCCTTCTTTCAGGTATGAGTAAAGTCATGCCAGATCTAAGCCAGCGATACCCACCCCCTCTTTCAGGTGATAAATGATGGTGGCATGGTCCTCAGTGCTATGGGAAGTGACAAATCAATAATTATTAATAATTAGGGCTCAGGCCTCTGAGTTCTGGTTTACTAACTTCGTTCGCACACTCTGCCTCCAACGTAGGCAACCTGAATGCAAATGGTGCTTGAATTAAGATTTGGCTGCTAAGTTAGCCTTGCAATCATTCTCTTCTAGGTACCATAAAGCTATCTTTGAGGCTAAGCGTGCCTACTTTTCACAGTGCATGGAAACCACTATTAATCAATCCAAAGCACTTTTTAAAGTTTTTTGTTCTTTGTCTACAGTTCCTGGTGAGCCTATCTGCTCATCTCAATCTAAAATCAAGTCCTTGGGCCCTCTTGCTGTGGTAACTTCCTCTTACACTGACCATCCTGGTCCGTGTTTCCCATGTTTACTTCGGAGGAAATTATAGCGGCGACGCACAAATTGAAATCGGCATTCTGTCTAGATCTGATCCCTCTGTCTATTCTGAAGGACATTCTGCCCCATATTAGCTCTTAGGTTGCACTAGCTGTCAATACCTCATTCTCTACCAGTCAGATTACAGCTTCCCTTAAACACGCTGGTTAATAGGTTATTTATAACATGCTTAATACCCAGAGGTTTCTATGCGTGGAGCCGGGGATCGAACCTGTGGTGCTCCGTGTTGTCTTACTTCCAAGGCAAGCCCGTCGCCCATGAGCTATCCTCCCGAGAATTCCGCTTCCGAAGAAGCCCTCTCTTGATCCTCTTGTCCCAACTAACTTTCTTCCTATCTCACTCCTTCCTTTTCTAATGAAGCTTTAAAAAGGTCTAGTCTGTCCACAGCTCCATGCGTCGCAGTCTGGTTTTCATCCAGGACGTGGCACAGAGGTTGTGCTGGTCTCCTTTGTTGAACATTTGGTTCATTGTTATTCGACTTATCTGCTGCCTTTGATACGATCGATCATGCTGTCTTGCTTGATCGCCTCATAGGGGCCAGTCCCTCTGGTGCTGTTCTGTCCTTGTTCTCTTTGTTTTTGGCTGATCGTAGCCAATCACTTTCCCTTCCCCCTTTTCGCTCCTCACATACTGCCTAGACGTTTGGAGTCGCTCAAGGGTCGGCCATCACCCCGGTGTTGTTCAACATCTACATTCAACCTCTGATCAAACTCATCTTCTCCTACGGCATGCGTTGCTACTCTTATGCAGGTGATGCCCAGATTCTGGTCTGCTTAGATCTCTCTCTTCCCGAGACGGTGACCAGATTCAGGGTCTGCCTTGGAGTCATGGGAGAATGGGTGTGTAAAAACTGTCTTAGGTTGAATGGTGAAAAACTGAGGTGTTGGTGGTGGGCCCTCCCTCTGCTTCTGCTTTCCTTGGACCCCTTCCCATCCCCTCTTCCTTTAGTGAAGGTTATAGGGGTCCAAATATTGGCTTCTCTGCAGAATCTCAGATCAGTGCTGTCTGTCAGAGGGGACTTTCAACTTATAACTCTGAGCAAGGTGCTCCATTTTCCTTCATGCCATATATGTGCTCCTGTGGTGGCCACTCTGGTTCTGTCCTCCTTGAAGTACTGTAACTGTTTTATTTTGACGCAACCTGCTTATTTGTGACGTCTTCAAGTTTTACAGAACTCTGCGGCCAGAGTAGCCACCTCTACACACAGATGTGCGCATATCTCTCTGGTCTTGCGCCAGCTTCACTGGCTTCCAGTGGCTACGTCTATTCAATTTAAAGCTCTTTGTCTAGTTCACTGTGTCTTCAATGGCACTGGTGTAGAGTATCTACAGACTAAATTCTGCTCCTGCATCCTTGCCCGGGCACTTCTCTCGACCAATGCCCGCTTTGTCTCAGTTCTTCGATTCAGAGCTGTCTGCATCAGTGGCTAATCTTGTTCTATAGCTGTGGCTCAGCTGTGTGATTCTCTCCCTTGTGCTTTAAGGGCTCCAGAGAATTACCTTGTTTTTAGGCGGTCACTTGCTAGGACTGATTTTCTATACTCTGGCCTGGTGGACAGATGAATAGAAGGCCAACCTATATTGTGAAAGGGAACTTATTGATGAGTTAGCGAATCTTGCCGGGCCAACATGGTCTTAACGGAATGGTTCGGTCAAAATTTGTTATTGTCCCTACGGGTCGGCCATGTGTTTTTAAGCCTAAATCGCTCGATTTAAAAAAAATCTCCTATGGACCTTACCCGAGTTTTCGTCCATTGAATGGCATTTTGTGATAATCCTATCACTTGCCCCATCGCCCTGGCTGACCTGCTTTTGCGGCACTAAATCATATCCCCCGCCCCTGACATTATCAAAACATTCATATTCCCCTCCTCTCTCCGTGACGTTACTGTGCTGCGTAGGCAAACGCGCCCAGTCGTCTTCTACGCGACTTCACACAGAACCCAGAAACCAACACAGATCAACTCACAACACAGCGCGCCACAATTCGGAATATGAAACTGTACTTTAAAATTAAACAGCAATACGGTACATTTGGTAAAGTACATTTATTTGACATTAAATGTTTAGAGAATATTCAGCAATTGGCATATTAAATCAGAATGGAATTTTTTTTCTTTTCTCTCGATCCGCAAATCCGGAAAAGTTTATCGCGAGTCACGCGCTGTTCCTTTATGGTACACAGGGTGTTGGTTTTCATTAAAAGAAGCACTTTGGACGCACGGTGAACCGCAAGGCTGTTCCATCAACTAGGCACTAGGCCACCGTAAAGGTCGATATATTGCTTCTAGCCGCTAATACCGCGTAAGGGCATATGGCCGCTTGGTGATCGTCCGATAAAATGGTCAACGTTGTGCAGTTGTTTACAAGAAGCTGAAGCTGGCGGTTGAAAAATCCATCTGCCGGGGTCTGGAATAAGTGGCAGTGGCAGTACGGTAGGATGTACCTGTTTAGAAAACATAAAAATTGAAATTAGTCTCACCAGCTGATCTTTATTACTATTATTCATTTTATTTATTACGGGCGAGCTGAAACTATTTGCTTGCGAGGATAGTGCAATGGAGTATGTATGGCTCTAAAAGCAATGCGAAAACGAAATAAATGAGGGAAAAACACAAACTAATGATTTTTTTTTACCGTTGAACCACTGAGAAACGACTGTTTGTCTACATGCATGTCGGAAGGGCACATGCATGGCCATATGCCCGGTAGAAAGACGATCCCACAAATGTTGTACTTGCTCTTCATTAATTAATTAATTAATTAATTAATTCATTAATTAATTCATTCTGGTATAAAAGCGTCTAAAGAGTTACTTTCATTATATTTGCCATTTCCATTGTATCTCTGCGTAATGCAGTCCGTAAATCCCACTGTGTTCGTGCCAACAATTTTTCATATACTGAACTAACATGAAATTCGGTCTAGTTTCAGAATTTTCAGCCTTATCGTCTCTTATGTTATTGCCCCCCTCCCTCAAATGAAGCCCCTTCAGCATGGTCCCTGTCTCTCAAGGTCAAAAAACAATAGAACCTTATACTGCCAGTGCGATTCGCGGGCCTCTTCAGCCCACGAGCAAAAAATCAAAGCCCCTGACCTTCACTCTGCATGAGCGTACATTCTTACTTTGCAACATCCTGTGTAAAGCCATCTGTGAGAACTTGAATTTTCGACTCCATCTTTGTACTAGGCCTCAATGTGCAAATGCAAACTGGCTTCTCTCCCATCTGCAACGCCTCGCTTGGCGTGTTCTAAGGCCCCCAATTCTGTCCTTGTTGTCCGAAAGCTTTGCAGCCCTAAAGAACCATAACTATGGAGGCATTTACTTTTTGGGGGAAGGTCAGGGAAAGTATAAAGTACCCGAGGAGTTGAGTTGAAAGTGAGATTTATTGTTTATTTGTTTTATTATTTGCAATACGCAAGCCTCCCCTTGGTTAACAGTGTGCAGCATTTACATGAGATTGCAAAACTTAGTTACAGCAACACAAATATATACATACACATATTCACAAGGTCAGCGATATGAGGTGAATAGAGAGAGAAGTCAAAGATGACACCCATGTTGTTCGCCACCCAGGATGGTGAATGGAGGGTTTAGGGTTAGCATACTTTGTATGCACACTGTACAATACCATTATTTTCAAAAAGACAATCAGATTACAATGATTTATTTCAACCGGGATTTGAACTTCTCAACAAGCTCTGCTTTGGGTGAACATGGCACAGTGGCAATGTTTGGTGGCAATGCATCTGTGCTCTGCACAGAAATGCTCAAAATTCCATATCTGTGCTTCTCTAGTACACTGACTATAAGGCCTTTAACAAAGTCGAACTCCATTTCCTCATATACTGGTTTTACCCCCAAATTCTTAGTTGTTTTTCCAAAGGTCGTTATGTAGCGAGGCATCCCTACATTTCCCGTAGTCCTAGACTGTTCACGGCCCACATTCTCGTTATGGGCCAAGATCGCTAGTAGAGTCCTATGTTTCATGCCCTGTAAGCTGAAATGCAAATGCTCTGGCCTGTACTTTAGTTACATATTGTGGAACACCTTCAATTCTCCTGTGTGACAGAATTCTGTCAGTCCCCTCAAATCTCTTGATAGAGTTTTATCAAAAAAAATCTTCTCAATGGCTTTGTGTGTAGGTGAAGATGCAATCAACCATTTCTTCTTCCGTGCCTCCTCTGTGGACAAAGGGCCATGTTCACATTGGTGGAAATGTTGGTTTTCTGTCCAGCGGTGAATGTTGGTACAGTGGTGCATCAGTGACTGCCAAGTAGGATTTCCACTGACCCTTCACAAGTTTTGGAGCTCCACCAAAGTTGGTTGCTGATAGACTGGGACCACTGTGAAATACTTTCAAAACCTTTTTTTTCCCTGCAGCCGAGATTTTCTTATTGATTGATTTAGCAAGATGCCATACGTCAAATTGAGGTTCTCAATGTGTGAGTGCTGCTCTCTCATTGTCTTGGCAATTGAAACGTGTCTGTCCGTGGCTATGAGGTTGATGTGCATTACCCTTGATTGTAGATATTGCAATGATTTTATAAATCCTAGTTTCTCCATGACCACTGAGGATTTACATTGGGACACCTGCACGACCACCGAACTCACAATTTTCTTACTATCCATGTCCTGAAAGTGGGAGGTGCAGTACTTGGCAGAAAATCCAGGGCTGTCGCACTGTCCATCGCCGGTTAGCCGGAATCATTTCCCTTCGAATGTACTTGCTAGAGACAATTGTTCAATTTTCCAAGCATCACTAATGGCCGGAAACAGATAATCATGTTGGTATTTGTAGTACTGCGTTTTAGAAATGAAATGGAGTCCCACAAACTGAAAGAAAGACTCTAACTTTCTAAAACTGGACCCACTAAAAAGTGAGGCAGCTGCACACAGTAGATTGCCTGCTGGCAGCTTCCCCAGCATCGGTTGTGCAGACCATGAGAACGCATGATTTAATCTACAGGTGGCATGTATTTTGACGTTACTGCCTTGTTTTTGATGAGTCACATGAATCACTGGCTCCCCACATACCTGCCCTCCAACTGAATGCCCACATTTCAGCATACTTATAATATACATCAAACAACTGTCGAATACTATGTATTTGCCCTCTTTCATTATACTGTCATCCGGCGTGAAAGTTGTTTCGGACTGTGCCGTTGAGGACATATCAACAAATCTGAAAGAAATATCGCTGATATCAAGTTCTGATGCATCGTTGGGTGCTGCTGTTGGTTCATTCTCTGTCATTTCAACATCTGTTACTTCAGCATTGATGGGAGAACACAACAATGTCAACAGCTTTTTGGGTGGCATTTTTTTGGTGGGTGTAGATTGTGTGAATTGATCTGCGACTACTTCAGAGCTATCTTCAATACATTCAGTGTCATCTTCTTTTGGTGGTGCGGTCAAACTGTAGCAATGGTCCAATAAAACTTTACTGGATTCTCCGGACACATTCAGTTCATGTTCTGACCATTGGACATGAGCATCTCGAGTCTCAAAACTCCACGTCTGAATTAATAGTTCCTCCATAGTGTAAATGGTCTGGCAAGCAACATCTTTCATTTGCTTCACTGTCTGTTTATGTATAGTTTGTACACCCACGGGTAACTAGAGGACAGATTGGAAAAGGGATGTTCATTTTAAACACAATATAAAGTATAGTACAATTGTCAGGAAAAAAAACATAATATAGTCCCCAACACAAAACAGTTCCTAAAATTATGAACTGTTTGTAACTAACCTTATTTTTGTTTCTTTTCTTTGCAACTTTCTTGAATCGAACTTGAACATCTGCACGCTGTTGCTCCGATTCGTCTCCGCATGTCTTCCCTTCCTCTTGCGCTGCAAAGACTATATTTTCTGGATCCGCATCGACAGCACAGAATGACGCTCCATCGACTCCCTGAAACATAGTACTTTCATTACTATGTATCACAATATTGAAAACATAAAACACACGTGAGGACGAACACACAGGTACATCTCAATAGCTAAACACAAATTAAACATTCTGTAGAACAATCAAATGACAAGTATTCGAGCTCTGATGATCTAGTTCGATGGAACTGTCAGTATCCATACCTCTGGCTCTGCATGGACTGCCATGAATGGTTGTATTGGAGAGGAGGCACCAGCAACTCCACCAAACACAGTACTGTATGGTTTTCAATATTGGAAACATAACACACACTTGGGGTCGACGGCACAGGTACATATAAAGAGATAACCACAAGTGATGCATTGTCTAAAAGAATCAAGGAATATCTAAATATGATCAGATTTCATCGATTTATTTCTCCGATTTATTTACATCCGCATCATCTAAATGGGATGTTGTTATTGCAGTGGAAGGTCCGTCGTCTCCCTGAAACACAGTACTTGAGTTAGTAGGAAAGAAAAAATAGCAAATGGATTCACATCATATGATGGTGCTGGATGGAGCTGTCAGTATCCATACCTCGTGCTGCTGAAGAATATGTAGGGATGTTGTAAATGTAGTGCGCACTTCCGAAAGCTGTTGAGCCGATTCGTATCTGCAAGGTCACGCTTCCACTTCCCCTGGAATTACTTGAATGTCAGGCTCCGCATCAAGTGCAGGGGTTGGCGCTCCATCAATTGCCTGAAAGATAGTACTTACATTAGTAAGGATTACAATATTGAAAACATAACACACACTTGGGGTCGACCGCACAGGTACATATCAATGGCTAACCACAAATGAAACATTGTGTAGAACAATCAAACGACAAGTATTCCAGCTCTGATGATCTAGTTCGATGGAGCTGTCAGTATCCATACCTCATGCTGCTGAAGAACATCTAGGCATGTTGTCAATGTGGTGGACGCTTCAGCATCTCCCTGAAAGACAGTACTTGCATTACTATGGATAACACTAATTATAACTCAAAACAAACACCAGTGGACGATAACTAAGGTGTATATCAATTGGAAAGCACTAACCAAACATTCAGTAAAATAATTACACGATACAATAAAAATATTACTTGACATGCATAAAACAAGTCTGTAGCAGAATAGCCAAGAAAGATTACCTGATACGCGCTATAAGTGGTTGATAACTGCGAGCACGTCACGGATGTAGAATGTTCTTGCTTCAGATTCAAGGGATAGTCAAGCAGTTGTAAAGGTAAATTGTTGATTGATAATGAAATGCCAATATTAAAAATTGCCATGTAAGGAGACAGAATACTTGAGAGTAATGGTATTGAAAATGCGCAATATAGCACAGTTCCCTGTGCCCATATATAGATTTCGTTTGTGGGTTATGAAATCGAAAAATAATATATTGATAAATGTAATTATTCAAAAAGCTATACACTCATATGAATGTCGCAAGTATTACAAGGGACACAACACCTAAAATATCAATGAATCCATTCGGCTACCTACACACTACAGCAAGGCCTAAAGCTAAATCCGGGCACTTGACTCACCAGTGTCGGAATGTTGACAAATAGAGTGGGAATAGCATTCGCGAGCAATTTTTCGTGCCGTTCCCCGTTTATTCTTCTTTGTTACACAAGATGTTGTGTACATGTTTGAGGAAAGGTGCCAGTTCTTGTAACTAATGGCATTCTGCTCGGACAAATGCTATCTAGACACTGTACACTATTGAACGACTTTCATGCGTTACAATGATATGTAGATGTAATTTTGGATATAGGAGACGACCATGAAATAGTAGTGGCATCACAAGCAGATTATACTTACTCGTTACTCGGATTACGAGGACGAACAGTTGCGCGAAGTTCGTTCATAAGCACCATCATTATCCTCAACACGGACCGTGTGAGGCAGGCTGCCCTGAAGTCTGGCAGCTCGGTTATGCATTACGGTCGTGGCTCGCCTTCCGAAATGTAAGCCACGCATCCCGAGTTTTCACAGCAGCAGCAGTTCTCCTCCTCGGTTGGCATTAGTTCACACCGTTTGCATGTGCACCAGGTGAAAACACCGTCCATGCGACTAGGTCCAGTGTCTTCATCCGTTGATTCGTCCTGCCAACTGCCGTCCGAAGCCCCATCGTTTTCACGTGTTTCCCTTTCCAGTAGTTCCTCCTCGGTATACTCAGGCTCATACATGTAGGGCATTATTGTAGCCATTGTGTGGTAAACAAACTAAAATAATTTATAGAGATGGTACAGGTGTTCACAAGCGGCAAAGGTAGCTGACCAGAGCACAGAAATGAGTCACAGAATACTCAAAGTAACACAGAGAGAGGAATGGAATGGAAAATCTGCTGCTGTGTGTTGTGAAACGGTCTGTTTATACTTATTGAGGAAAGAGGCGTCTTGCCATTTCCATGGCGACACGTCATTAGCTGAAGCGCAGTGATTGTTGACACGAGACGTGCTTTGGCTTTGTGAAATGGGCGGTACGCGTCTGCTGATGACAGGCTCAGAGGCAGGGGATATGATTTAGTGCCGCAAAAGCAGGTCAGCCAGGGCGATGGGGCAAGTGATAGGATTATCACAAAATGGCAGCGCCCTGGTGCCTGTTTTCGCGTGCGTTTAATGGACGAAAACTCGGGTAAGGTCATAGGAAATTTTTCTAAAATCGATCGACTTAGGCTTAAAAACACATGGCCGACCCGTAGGGACAATACAAAATTCTGAACGAACCATTCCTTTAATATTCCACATTGGTGAACTAATGAAATCATGGCATCATGATAATCAAGTGCTCTATGGATTAAGCTAATTAGTTCACCATTGTGGAACATTAAGACCATGTTGGCTCTGCGCGATTCGCTAACTCATTAAAAGGTTGCCATTGCTATTCTGTGGAGGCCTTGGGCGGAGCCTCTAGGTATTAGTGATGCTGAGGGCTAGGAAAGCTAATTCACTAATTATTTCAGAGAGCCAGTGTGCAACCATAAGTGCTTCTACCCCACCAAGAGTTTGTTTGCCTATATTGTGACAGGGACAACTCTGCGGAGCTGAAGCCAAACCAGTTGAGGTAGCAGTGACAGGCAGTATAGGCACATTTTTTCAGAGGTGGTGAGCTTGCAAAGGGTCCACAATGCGTTCACACAATGAGAATCACAGATTACACTTAGACAGGATGTATAAAAATACAATTATCATTTATTGGCCAAATACACTAAAGAAAATGACTACTAGCAAGTAGAATTATCACACAACACTAGCAGAAATAGATACATGTATACATTCACTTATTAAAGGGCATAATATTCAACACAAACTCCTGCAAAGGAATGTTAAGGTTATTATTATTCACTCAAGGTCCACAGAGAATGATCCCTAATGTAAATTGTCCAGCCTTAAGTTGTCTCAGGCAATTTGCCCAATAGTTCAGGTAAAGTTCCACAGAATCTTTGAAGGAGGAATAAACGCATGTAGGGCCTCTGGGGTCCAGTGAAGGGTTCTAATTGTCAGAGTACAAGTTGAACTAGCTAACAGAAGTATCCCCAACCTTCAGAGCCAATATTGTTATCATAAAGTTTATTATAAGCCCATAGACTTATAATGGGGGTTTATGGGTAAGTTAAAATCACTGTAACTTAACCCCCATACTCGGATTCTGCCCCAGACATGGCAGGACAAAGGAAGAGGGTATGAGGTTGCTTTTTCTGCAAAACGTCACAGTCCTCAATTCACAGGGGTTGCAGGTTCTAACTGATCTGCGTTTGGTGTATTTCACTGGTGCAAGGTCTCTCAAATGAAGAATGCAGCAAAACTCGATGCAGGACCCCTCTCAGGACTGGACTCGGGTCAGGTAAGTAATTTCAGATGGTGGTCACTGCAGCACAATGGCGCAAGGGGACTCCACTGCCACAATCAGACTTTCCCACCTATCTCGGGTCCCCTTGATGCTATGATGCTGAGATTTCGCAGAGGTGAGTCTTGTAGAGCCATCTAAGGATCCTTAAAGTTACAGGTCAAAACTCAGAGCGTTGACATCGGCAGCACGGTAGCCCAAACGCGCAGCTGGTCAGCCACAGGACATCCTGGGGCACTTTCGAAGACTCTTCTTTGCAGGGTACCGAGCAGACATCAGGAAAGGATGTTCCCTCCACTCCAGGGGTCACAGCTCCTAAGACTGCTAAAGTTCTTCAGCAAGGCAGGGCTCCTCAGGACAGCAGCAGATGTTGGTAGCCAGCCTTCCTTCCGACGGGTCTCTGGTTTGTTTGCAGGTCTCACAGCTTGATAGAAGTATTAGTTCCTTTGGGTTTCTCCAAGATCTCTGAGGAAGGGGTGCAGGGGTCCTCTCCTTATCCTAGAAGCCAGGTAAGACCAGCTGCCCTCAGTAGCCAATGACAGGATTAGCCCACACACACACACCCCAGCAGTGGTATAATCAGGATCATTGGTGGGAACATTCATGCATATGACTCAGGCACACTGAAACCAGTTTGTGGATTGGGATCCTACAGTCCCAGTCCACATTCTTCCAACAAACACACAGAGCCTTCCAGTAGCCCACCAAAAGCTTCTGCTTTCCCAGACACTGGATTTTCCTAGCCTCTCAGGCCAGGAAGAAGGCTAAAGAATAAGATGACAAAAGGACAAGCGAAAAGTCTCGTGGCATGGCCATGTTTGACCAGTAGCCACTGTTAGTAACCAAATGCGGTAAATGCTGTACGGCTAAAACGAAAATCCCAAAAAGTGAGAAAAAGTCACTGCTGCCACCAGCATATCCTTTTAGTACACCTAGAGTAACCAAAAATCATCTGAGTGTTATTCTAGGTCAAAACAAAAATGTACCCCATTGTACTGCAGTGTACGCTGCATTGTACAATGATAAAAGGTCAAGAAAACAAATGAACAGGGTCACGGAACCCAAAACACACACATTCCGGTTAGGAATATCACAAAATTTCTTTTTTATAATGATAATTGTTCATGTGACAGTTTTAATTAGTATTACAACATGATCTGTATCTTCAAAAGGAATATCACAGGAAAGCTCAATTATTACAGAAAACAAACATCAAATGATGCAAGTAGTGCTCATCCAAGGTCAATACCTTGTATAGTCATTCAAACGGAGAGTACATACCCTCACACCATAGAGGGAACACATGGTTAATATATAATACATACAAACAGTACATAGTCCTATGATGCACAATAGTGGAACAGTGAGTGGGTTGGAACACTGAAACGTAAAGTCATAAAGTCAACACGTCTGTGTTTCAGCCTAAAAGGGTGTATTTGTAGCCATTCTTTGGTGGGCCTTCATCAGGACAGAGCGGTGCATGGTGGGAGTTTCCTGTTTATTCGTTTCCACAATGGAACAACGGAAAGGAGTTGCCGGACCATGTAGTCTGAGTCAGCGGTCCAAGTGGAGGTAAATCCTTAGTTCAGGTCCAATCTTGCTTATAGCGCTTCAAACATGGTGAGTGAGTCTGGAGTCACGATAGTCTCTAGTGGGTTCAAAATATCACACCTAAAAAGCAGCACAGGAAGAATCCACATGTCTGGCAGAGCCTCCAGCAATGTTGCCAGAGAATATAAGCGACTCCAGACTCACTCAACATCATTTGATGTTTGTTTTCTGGAAAAATTTAGCTTTCCTGTGACACTCCTTTTGAAGATACAGATCATGTTGTGATACTAATTAAAAATGTCACAAGAACAATTATCATAATAAAAAAGAAATTTTGTGAAATTCATAACAGGATTGTGTGTGTTTTTGGGTTCCGTCAACCTGTTCATTTGTTTTCTTGATCAGTGCCCTACCTGGGTAGAACAGGGTCGTAACCAGGAGCCCTATTTATTGTAACAATGATAAAAGGTTACCACAAGTGATAGAAAAGTAACCACAAGTAGTAACACAGGAACATGACTAAGGGAAACAAACTTTCCCAGTACTGATAGCCTGAAGGACGTGTCAGTTTCCCCACAACATATGAGCAAAACCAGTGTAGTGAAGCTCAAGGCTGCACTGCACTGCAAAAAGAGCAGGACAGAATCAAAAATAAAAGCAAATAGTTTGGGGGTTCCATAAAGATGGAAGGAGAGGTGCAGTAAAGAGAAAACTTTCCTAACATCACTTAAAACCTATCTTTTTTAGTTCCTTTTCCTCACTCTGCCAAGTTTGCGTCAAGATACCCTTCGGGTGTGTGCTGCACTTTATAAATCTCTGTTACATAACGTAACACAACATTATTGTGTTTAGTTGCTGTTATTTTACTGATTCAGGATTACCTCTCAGATTTTGATCATTGCAGTTTACATCCACAATCAAATATGTCTGGATACCAATTGTTTGTTGTTAAAGAGGATGTTATCTCAATAATATGCTCGTAGACATTACATAACCACTTTCTCCTGGATATATGTTTAATATATTTGAGATTGGGTGCAAGTTGGACTGGATAGATGGGTGGGTGTTGTTTATTTTTAGGAAAGGCGTGAGCACATCTTACTTGAATGGGTGGAAATCCTTTGTGATCCTAGTGATGCATTGCACAGGTGTGTGAGTGCTGGCACTAGTGTTTTTAGGTCTGTGTTGGAGAATCCTGAAGGGCATGGGCATCTGGTAATAGGGGATGCTTTTAGTTTTGGTGTCACTTTCATAAGTATTTCTGAGAATAGCCAGAAGTTGTTGGAGAATATCTTTTTTCTATAAAAGGATATCTTGGAGGGTAGCTATTTGGGAGGAGCTGACTTTCTTCCTAATGTTGTCTGCTTTTTCCATGAATAAGGTGGACATGTTGTGTGCTAGTTTATGGGAAGGTATTGTCTTAAGGTCATTTTCGGGATATTTGGACATGTACTTGAGAATTGTGAACAAGTGAGTGAATTTGTTGCTGGCTTCCATTTGCCTCTGTTGGAGATCAGCTTTCCTTTTTCTTCAGAGGTTTTTTGGGGACCCGCTCAACAGAAGTTTGGAGTCTTTTTTGTTGTGTCACTTGATCTAGTCCAACTTCTTTATGTCTTTCACAAGTTTCTCTTCAGGCCTGCCAATTCCTTGATATTCCACTTGTTTGTTGCTATTATTTGGATTTTTTTATTTTTTATGGTGATTGTGACAAAGTTGATCACGATTCAACGCTTTTCTGTAGTGTTCAAAGTCATCATTCCAGGTATATTTTGTTACTGGTTTTGGTTTGCAATGGGCAGAAGTTGTTCTCAAAATCCATGTTAGAGATTTTGTGTAGCGGGTCTAAAATTGTGGGTAGCAATAACATAGGGTCTTATTTAGGACTGCATGGTTGAATCTACATGAAATGGAGTGGTCATCCAACCAGAATTGTTTTTATCAAGGTGATATTGGTGATGGATATAACTAGAATGGTACTTAGGGTGTGGCATCTGATGTGAGTGTGGCAATTGACAAGTATAGTTTCACCATGTGGCTGCACGAATCAGCTGTGGGCTTGTGAATGGGGTTCTAGAGGTGAAGGATGAGATCTCCAGGTACAATGATCCTTCCAGAAAGGCTGAATAGATTGTCCATCAAGATGAACAAATCTTCTGAGATGTCAGGATTGTAACCAGGGGGTCCTTTTGAGGCCCTCATAGTGATGGAAAAAGACACTGATGGTGAATTCTACTGGAAGGTGGATGCTTCAGAGGGACAGATGGTGCAGATATGCAACTATGAGGACACCAGGAACATGCCACTGCCTAATTTCTGGATTAATCTGGACAATTTGTGTCCACGACAGAGAAGGAAAGCATGGGGGTTTGAACTGTCACTGAACAACGTTTCTTTGATTGCTGAGGTCATGGAATGGTTGAGTTCAATCAGATTGTGCATTTTTAAAGAATTTATGTTAGCTGATTAGGCATTGATAAAGACTAAAGTTAGTTATATGTTCGTTTTTGGAGGGATTGGTGGTGAACTATGGTGGAGGGGAAGTTCCTCCTGCTTGTAAGTGGGAGGGTTAGTTCAGGATTGCCAGTCTGCCACTGGGGGAGGACATAGAACAGGTAGTTCTGCAGTGGGTTGATAATGTTAATGAAGGCATGGAGGAATTGGTGAGACCGTATTGGCCACAAGCATACATTTTGTTAACAAGTGGTATCAGCAACACATTCTTTGCAAATCAACACACAATTTCTGTTAAAACACTAAGGTCAAGCATACTGATGATAAATTGATTTGCAAGCATGATTTTCTGTACCAAATGGGTTCAGAAATATGTTTTTAGTCAAATCAAGTGGGAACAAGGAGAACACTTTTTGGCAGGAATACCGAGGGCAGGTGTACTGACTGGATCACACACATACATTTGTGCCTCAAATGGGATTAGTTACACACTTTTGGTTAGTCAAGCAGAGACAATGAGCAAACCCTTTAACACATTCTTTCATTTGAACTAATTCCTACTTTCTCACTGCATGCTGACCTTTTTGTGTGGGTGTTGGGTCAATAAATCCCACTTAGAACAAATCAATAATTAATTTTATTATTTATTATTATATATTATTATTATTACTATTGTCCTTACTATTAACTATACGCTTTTGTTCAGTTATAAGCATCACTCAGACTCAGACACCATACATAACCTCCTAACTGATTATTCTTTTACAACACTACCCTACAATGGAAAACATACAATCATAGTACATTTTATCCACGCATGTATACAACATGGATCACTTTATATACACTCAAAACAGTATGAGGAACCATTTAAGTTGAAAGATATCTTAAACAACAGGCATTTTAAAACTCTCACTCGAGAAACACACGCCAGCTAATTCAGGGAATGCATTCCTCATAATCTACATGTATTTGGGCATGGATGTTCTGTCACCTTGATCTATGCTTATCAAAACTAATTAATGGCCAAGTAATTAAACATGTTTGGGTTTTTACAAACTTACTGTACCGTTAAAACGCAAAGGCAATAGATATTGCTTTTCAAATGTAGAGTGTACGACTTCTTTGGCATCTGAACACTTTACAAAACAAATGTGATCCTCTACATTTGAAATGTCATTCATCTTAGATTTGCCAATGCTTGTTATAATGAATGCCACGATGCATCATACACATTTACATATAAGGATCCAATCCATCAAGGTCTCATTCTTTAAATACATGAACAGGGACAGACAAATACTTCAATAATACTGATAATGTTCACAACAAATGCTTTAAAAAAACACATTGGGCCTCATTACGAGTCCGGCGTTAACCGAGGCGGTAAAACCGCCTGGTTAACGCCGGACTCGTATTACCATTCCGCCTCCGTGATTCCCGGAATTACCGGGGCATCACAACCCCGGTTTACCGGGAATCACGGAGGCGGAATGGTGTAAATCCCCATTCCCATTGAGTCCTATGGGACTCAATGGGAATCGGGATCATGGAAACACCGGCAGCATCTTGTAATGCTGCCGGTGTTTCCTCGTCCGCCTGCAGGCGGGCGGTGTTAAACCCGCCAGGTCAGACCTGGCGGGAACATCACCTCCCGCCTGCAGGGGTCGGGATCAGGCGGTCCGGAAACAACGGTGGCGGCGGGTTTACCGCCACCGTTATTTCCGGACCGCCACGGTCGTAATGAGGCCCATTGTGTTGCAAATAATGTTGGAGTGCATGACGTGTTAATGTTCTCTAAACGTCTGTACTGCTTCAGTAATAATAAAATTCCATGATTCTTTAAAAAAAACTCTTAGAAGAATGTGAGCTCTGTCCAGCGGACTTAGAATATCGTCTCCTACACGTTAAAAAAACGAATATTTGAAAATGACTGGATAAAAACCCGAGAATGGATGTCTACAAAGAAATTGTATACGGAAGCTGCTAAATTCGCATCCAGAAGAATACCCTGTTGCATGTATTTGACGAAATTAGCTTGTTCATGCTTGAGGGATATCTACTTACGATTTAAGCTAAATCAGCTACACACTTTGGAAAGAACCGTAAGATGGGGGAATTCTTCTGTTACTGAGGGTAATATGAGGTGCCGCTTCTGCCACAATCGAGCGCAAAATGAAACAATAAAACATCTTGTAATCTATTGCCAACATTTTGACACCAGGCTGGTTGCTCTTCTGGGTTGGAACCCAAAAGGTGTAACAGCATCTGCGCAGGAATGGTGTTGGTGTGCATTCATGTGGGGATATTCTACTAAGATTGTCCTGTTTCTAGCAAAGTTTCTGGTCGTGATATCCCTGGAGTTAGAACTCAAGCGCTCCAAACCGCAATCTTGAGTGCCATTTGGAACAAATTTACATTCCAGAGGAATAGGATCTACCTGTAACTGTATAAGAGTGAGGTTATGTGGGATCATGAAACGTTTGATGTGAAATTAATTAATATAATGTGTGCTGGGAACACATTTTTATTATAGGTGCTAAAACATAAATCACAATGCAAGATAATTATGTGTATCGATTTGAAATGATGTTGTTATGAAATGGTTTGAATACCAAAATGTAACAACTTTAAGTCATTGTGAGTTATATGAAAACTTGTCAAACTACAAATGTTGTAAAAGTTTGATGAACAAACTAATAAACGACGTAATAATAAAATAAAAAGTGCACTGCTGAATATGTATTTGCATGGACTCTTTCATAACTTGGCATACTATATGATAGCAATGTATTTGTTCCTGCCAGCTCGTGTCTTTCGATCATCAATTAGGGACTAATTAAAAAAAAAGTAATTGCACTGAGATGACAGCGACGACTAAGACAGTGAGTCTGCAACTCCATGCAATTTTGATTGCTTTTGGGTACGAGTGTACTTAAGGCAGAGAAATCTGGATGCCTCCTGTTCCCATGCCTTTTTACTTCAATTCCCAAAACGAACCATGATCGCCACCCTCCATGTATGTGCATGACAAGCCGCATTAAAATGAATCACAGGAATTATGGCTATTTTTTGCAAACAGGTAGAATCCATAGGCATCTCTGCTGGCAAGCACATTAAATGGGTGCAGAGATGCAAGTAGCTTTGCAGCTGCCGGTGGTACTGGAAGCGGGTTTTACTCCTGTAGCAGTGTTAGGGAGAATTTTACATTTCTGTGCTAATTCCCTTGAACCGTAGAGCCGCCCCAGATCTTTTGCTGGATTCAGGGCTTTTTAACTTCTAATTGAGTGGGACATTTTTCCCACTCTCTCATGTGTTTTTTTACTAGGATTTTCTGTGTTTCCTACTGTTTTATGGAGTCTGGTAAACTCCATAGGCATCTACTTTTTGCATTGTGGCACACAGCACCTTTTGTGCGGTGCCACTGAGAGGTCCCCTGAACTCCTCTTAATGTTTAACTACATTTTTCCTGGATGTACTACGGTTCCCAAGAATAGTATGATGGCCCCTGTCTCACTTACATTTTCCTTTGTGGGTGCAGCACACACCACCCTACGTGGAGTACTCCGTTAACACATTCCTCATGTAACATTATGCAACTCACTTGAATGGCTGGTGGCAGTGGTTTCTTTTTTACTACCTGGTGACATGTGTCTGCAGGCTGATACCTCAGCTGCATTACAGCACTCAAGGGTGACCATTTTCACAAAATGGCCCGTCTTCTTTTTCGACATTTCTTGTCAGTTAGTTTCTTCTGGGCTTTTACTCTGTTGTTTGAATCAGGTTTGAGTCCTTTGTGTGTGTTTGCCTTTGGCAGGCTTTAGGCCTGAAGCCCGCCCAGGCTCCAGTCTGTCTGAAAAGGTAGGAAGTGAGGGAGGGTCCCTTAACCTCATGTCCTTTGCCTCTAGGTGTGCCTGAGTGAAATCAGTTACAATTGGTCAGCTGGGTGATTAACAGCCTAAGGCTGTGAATGAATGGTAACTTGCATAACAAAGTGAGGTTTTTGGGACTAGATGCAGAGTCGACTAATGGAAGACACCATCTGAAGAAGAAGACCTAAGAAGATGCCAGCTGCACCCTCCTGGACCGCGAAGTGCCGGGTGAGGCCCTGCAGCTGTGCTGACCCCATTTTCAAATTGACTGGGAAGACCTGTATGATTTGATACGATATATGATATGATATGATGTGGCATTTATAACGGGCCTCTACACAAGTGTTTCTAGCTGTGACAAGAGAAGGAGGGGGAAACAAAGGGAGGACAAAATAACAATATTACAAGGCCTTGGGTCATTCAGATCGTGCAAGTGCGGGTACGACGAAAGGGGAGAAGTGCCAGGGGGGAGTGGAAGGGAGAAGTGCAGTTAACTCACAAGTGCAGCCAGCTGATGGCTCATAAGTACAGAGAGAAGGGGCTGTAGGGTTGCAGATACAGTGTTGGGGAACTCAGAGGCAGTGCAAGGGCAACTAGACATGCAGGAGCCTGGGCCCAAGTTCAGAGCATGACCAGGTGACCAGTGCGCAGAGCAGTCATGTGCATCAGCAGAGGAGAGGAAGAGATGAAAGCAGCAGCGAAAAGGAAGGTCGTGACTTGCTTCAGGATGTGGAGGTGGTTCTTGTTGAGTTCTAGGTCTGGTTACAAATGACTCCGACAACTTCTTGTGAACTGTAAGTTCTTTACTTATTTGGGCTTATTAATTACAGTTCTTCATGTCAGATAAGTCATGGGGAAAATAGGACACCCACTGGCATCCTCTCTCAGGGCTTACATCTTTCAACTGACCACCCTGGAACACTCACTCATGGGTAAACATTCTGTGCTCTGCCTTCCATCTCAACATTCCACTCTATTGCAAGCATATCTAATCATAACAGACAGTTCTACTCAAATTTGAGAGGGGCAGGCAGGCTGTTCCAAAGAGAGACCCCAGCCGAGGAGATAGATAGAAGTGTCTGACCGTCAGAGAGTTCGAGGTGGATGAGCAGAGAGCTCAAGAAGGAAGATTCTTTGGAAGAGAAAGTTGGTGGTAGAGTGGTCCCAGAAATCAGATAGCATTGTGGATGAAGCAGAGTGTCTTGAAGTTGATCCTTGCATCCACCGGAAGACATCGAAGAGATTTCAGAGTTGGAAAGATACGATCCCTTGGCTTGAGGCCACAGAAAAGAAAAGTCTTGCAGTCCTGTTCTAGATAAGTTGTAAAGGTCAAAGAGTAGAGGCAGGACGATTTAGAAAGAGGCTGTTGCAATAGTCCAGCCTCGAGAGGACCAGATCGCTGGAGACAGTGAGCTTCTTGCAGAAAGTGAGAAAAGGAAGAATACCTCTGAGGAAGTGTAGCTGGTAGTTTGAATTCTTAGAGACGTCAGAGATGTGAGGAGAGAAGGAGAGGGCAGGGATGAAGATAACAACAAGGTTCTTAGCCTCACAGGAAGGAGCAGGAAGCGGGCCCACAGTGGGCGGCGAGAGAGAGAGAAAGAGAGAGAGAGAGAGAGAGGAAAGGAGGGAACAGGTGTCCCAATGAGTAGGATTTCAGTCTTACTGGCATTAAGGTAGAGATCATTGGCGGCACACCATTGCTGAGTTGTGGCCAGACTGTCTGGTATGCGAGAAGAAGCAGAGGTGGCTGAGGGGAGCCTGAAAAACAGCTGAATGTCATCCACATAACATTGAACACTGGAGCAGAAATTAGCAATGCAGTGGGCAAGAGGTACCAGGTGGAGGTTGAAGAGCCAGGGAGAGTGGTTAGACCCCTAGGAACACCACAATTAGAGAGAGAGATAGAAGAGAGGAAAGACCCCAGTTGGACCTGAGAGAGTTGGTCGATGAGAAAGGAGGTCAACCAGGCCAGGGCCTGATTAGTAATACCAAGGTTGTCACACAGATGATTGAGCAGAAAGGCATGGTTGACCATGTCAAAATCAGAGGATAGATGGAGGAGAATGAGGACAGTAGGGAGATTAGAGTCAAGATTAGAGAGCAAGTCTTCATTGCTGCAAAGTCGCTCTCTCTCTCGAGTGCTGCCACAGGAGCCCACTAGACATCCTTCCTTTCATTATCATGACCAAGGACCAGAACAAGGGTCTGCTGCGCTTCAACCAAAAGGCATCCAGCTGGAACAAATTCTTCAGTTCACAGGTACTGTGGGGATTGTGGTACATTATCCTTTTGCCATTTGGGGTGCTTTCTACCATGGGCAGTGCTATTTTACCCTACTCTGAGTTGACCTAAAATCACTCGCACTGGCCTTTTAGCTTGTGCTTCTTCAGGTTGACTCCTCTTGAGTTGCTGTGATTTCATTTTGAACTACACACTATTTAAGAACATTTTCTAAGACGAAGAACATCACAACCTTGACTTTGCCCATTCACTTTGGCTGACCTTGCTCCCTAAAGGCCACCTTCTGAACCTATTGGCTTTGGCAGTGATTGTTCCCTTACAGGTTTTAATTGTTGAGCACTCTAAATGCTGGGATAATAGACTGCATGCATCCCTTTGGGAGAATCTAACTGTTCTTGTAGAATACCAGTATGCTCTCATCTAACCCTGACCTTTCCCTCCTTTATAACTCAATACTCAAAGGTGATACAAAATAAGTGTTATACTGACCTCAAATGATGTCACCCTTGGTGCTGGAAAATGTGTAACATATGAATGAATTACTCAGCTGCTTTATTGTTCATTTTTTTAATTGAATCCGAATTTGGGATTAATGTTACTGCTAGTTACTGCTTTTTAAGAATCCTTTAAATATCTTTGTGTATAAATAAATATTTATTACACAACTTAAGTGTGTAAGTGTTTACTTGGATACCTGTATTTACTGATTTCATTGTACAGCTAAACAGCTCACATTACCACTCTTAAGGTAGCCTGGTGGCTCGGTCACACTACCAACTTGTGTAGTACCGGCCTATATTAAAGGTAGGTTACCAAATACCAAGAGGTAAGTCTTGTGTAGTCCCATACAAGTTGAACTGCACTAATACTTACCTAAAAAGCATATTTTCATAGCAGGAAAATTACACTGATCTTAATTTAAAAGTGAGTAGTTGTCAAGGCCACTACATTTCAATCTGGCCATTTTAATGAGGCATATACAATGATATCTTTAGTGTTTGATAAGATGATACACAGCCAAGTGCCAAACAACGGAGGCAACATTCAACATTTTATTCTGTAATAAGCTTGATTAATTGCTAGAGAAATGTAATTAAGTGAAATGTGTTTTTCTGTGTGAATGAGATCATTCCGTGGTGTATTTGACACATAAGTGCGCCTGGGCTACAGACAGGTTTTGTGTATCGATTCTGCCATAATCGAGCAAGGAAACATATAACTAGTTAGATATCTTAGAAAGAAATGTGTAGATGCTGTGAACAGTGCGCAACCTACAGATCACTTGTTCAAATCTAGCAGGGCAGCGTTTTAACCACCCAAGGTTGATAAATATAAATTAAAATAATGAATTGGTTAATCATCATCATCAGAGTTTATTTCGATGATTGTCATAAAGCTGAACGTGCACAAATATAAAATCCAGATTTCAAGATACAAAATAACATGAATAACCCACCTTGACCGCAGACAAACTTGAGAACACTGCAATAGTACGATTCCTTTATTGGTTGATAGTACCACCTGCTATTTACTGCTTTATTAAAGAGCATTACATGCTAATTAAACAATGCATTATTATTACTATTGTTAATAATAATAATAATAATAATAATAATAATAACAACAATGCAGAGTTTCCACTCTCATCCCATGGAGAGTGCTCACTAAATGCTTCTTTATTAATGTATAGAAAAGTAACTATGCAGCAAATATACGTACACAGATAAACCTGGTAGAAAACCAGAATACTATGTAGGTTGAAATTGTGTGGAAAGGAGACATTGCTAGATCTGAAACCACTTTATACTTTTAAAGGCTTTAAGAAACATTTAGCTTTTTTCGCTGGCAACTTTTCTATTTATAAAAGCCCTTTGACAAAGACAAATATGGATTCACTGAAGAGTATAATATCCTTGGAGAATAGATGTCCAGGGTGTGTTCAGATGACCATTCCTGACCTTGTTACATTATTCACCGCCTTGTACCAAAGGACTCTATTAAGGTATTCAATTACGTGGCGGCTGATCTTTTAAGCCCTATCATCGTCTTTAATGTTTTTATTAACACCTTTCCACCAATGTTATTTCAAAGTCAACACCGTTTAGAAGAGAGATTGCAGGTAGTGAAGAAACAAGACCGCTATTTAAAATTGTAGTACTATTTTGTCTGTTTTATGGAACTGCAACAGAAGCAGGGGCCTATCATCTACAATATTTACTGTTGACTGATATCTTTTTTTCCTCTGCCCCTTTTTGAATGTCAGTAACGTAGACCTCCTTGCAACTCACTCAGACTGTCAGGTAAATAGCAGGCTTATTCCATGCATTTTGAAGCAAGAGTTAACTTTATGCAAACCCCATCTGCTATTAAACATACTTGAGGTACACATTCTTCATTGCTTATTAGTCGTGAAAAGGACAATAAAAAATATCTCCTTGAGCATGTCACATTGTTGCAGAATGCCTTCACAAATAAGCTGTACTTTGTTTCAAAGGTGCTTTTTAACAATTTAACCCATTGGACATGAACACAATTCTATAGTCATTTTTCATGTTATCAAATATAGAGGTTGTAGCGGATTCCTCAGATAAATTTATCCGAGGATTGTTTTTTAGTAGGAAGTACCTGCTTATGGGATTTCTAGGTGTTCTGCAAAAATTACACAAAGCAATGATTAGTAGCTCTGTTAAGTCTGGCATCCTTGAAGCTTGGACTTTCTGCCTTTGTGAGCCACTCAGTCAATTCATTATTTTGCAGTACATCAGAAGAGATTAACTTTGCAATCCTGGCTCTATCGATCCACATTGATTTAGGGAAGTTGTAGTTTGATCACATTGTTGAAACACAGGGGACATTGATGATGAACAAGGTCTCAGAGGAAAGGCCCAATGCAAGCCCACAATGTCATAAAATCTTTCATGGTCTTCAAACTAGGTGATCGTGCGATAAGAGCTCCCTAGCCACATTAATATTAGCATGTGCAACCTATGAATTATATGTCATTATTACCCTTAGAATGTGGGTGCACCAATCACCTCATAGGTAATGTGGGCTGTGTTTCCCAGTATGCACCCATGTTCACTACCTTCCATATTGAGCACTGCGATGCATCAGTTGACTATTTTCTAACTCATCCACTCTTCCTTCCTGCCTCCCTGTAGGCCACCACCTCACATCCTGCCTCCTTCCTACCTTCTGCACCCTACACTTCACTCCTCACTCCCAGCCCTTTCCATTCCTGCGCTTCAGCCCTGTCACTTCCAAGCCCTCTTCCACCTCAACTACAGCACACCGTAATGGCTTGGCTGGGACTGCATCGCCCATGCCTCATGCACATTTCCTTTTTAGGGTGGATTGTACCATGTGATCATTTCTGACCACCCATCTGTAATGATCCCCATTTCCTTGGGCCATTACTTCAGGAAGATGGGCGCTTTCTACCTGGTACAGCCCACCACCAATGCCATTATCACCATAATTCATATATGGATAACACCAGAAAGGGGCCTGGGAGCTAGTGAACAATAAGTATGCTCAATGTCACGTAGGATGTGGTATCATTCTGGGGATCAGTGATTGTGGTGTTAAGGTATTCCCTTTGAGGAAAGGCTTGTAATGACTTCTATGTATGGAATGTATTTATATTTGAAGTCTTGGATTCATTTACAGAGGACTACTTATTATATAATATCCCCCACCACGGGAATCTTACCTCACAATTCGGGGCAAGAAACAGACTGTTTTAATCTGAATATTCTGTTTTATTTAAAATAATACATCAATAAACTGAAGGTGGTTCCCTAACCTTCAAGGCTGAGGAAGCCACACACAAGTTTCCACCAAAATACAGAAAGTATGTTTACAGAAATGAAAACCAAACCTGCCTGCTGTTGCCTCACTTATGTTTAGATTCAAAATACACTGAAACATCCATATGTATGAAAGCAATTATCAATGACTATTCTAGGCAAAAGATAAAAGCCATTACAATACAAACATGCACTCTGACATTAGTTGTTTGATTAAAAGAGACAAAACCATTCTTAGATTCAAGTTTGAAACAAAATGTTCACTTACTTTTCTCTGAAACTATCAAAAAATGTTGGCACCATAGAAAAATATTTTCTTGACACATGGTCCCTATTCTAGGACATAATCATCTGTATAGCATATTAGTCACTACCTGTGGCATGCTTTTACCTTCTAACATGGATATACACATTTTTAGAGTTGAATTGGGTTTACATTTTGTTAAGGTGTGGGTAGGGGAATTTGATCTCCTTTTGCAATACTGGGACAGTGATGCCTACTTCCTCCACTATTTCCTAGAAATCAAATCACTCAATAACTGGGCTCAATATTTTCACCAAGGAATATATTTTAATTTTAATTCCTTTATGAGTAGGGCAGAAACCAATCACTAGCACTTGTCATTGTCCATTTCAATTTGGGAAGATTAAGGCCTCCAGAGATCAAGGTGAAACTTCCCAAGGTTTAAATTTTAATTATCTTTCAGAAGGCACATATGCTTTGCACTTTAGTCCCCCTTTGGCTTATACACAGAAATTCCCCCAAATGTTTTTACTGGATATGTGGGATGTAATTAACTCATGGTCATTTGTTTAAATACTCTGGGAGTTTTGTACTCACTTCTGGTTTGTCTTTCAAAGGTCTAGGACAGGTATGGACATCAGCTGTTTCCGGTCATCAATGCCATCTAGGACCTTACATTAATTCTGTCAACCTTCTCTCAAAATCGGTTTCAGGTAATCTGGTTCTATATCAGGAAGACTCTACATTTAGCTCATTTGGAAAGGCCTCCTTAAGGAGGTTTTCCATCAGCTACATCCAGTTGGCACCCCAATCTGCTTTTCTACTATCAGCTAGGCTATCATCCTTTTCTTTTCCCCAAAAAACTCTCCTCTTTCCCTAAGTTTTTGAGTTTAAGTACCCAGCAAACTTCACAAACAAAGCATTATTTGACATAGCATTTTTGTATTGGACAGAGCCTGTGATAGGTTCATTTCACTTAGACCCACGGGTTCAAATGCTCATTGTATTCTGTTATTCCTAAGAGAATATATCAGGGATGAGGTAGCCCTCCCCTTAGAATGTCAAATTATAATTGAACTGAAATATGTCTTTAGTCTTATTATTCCCTATATTGACCTCTGCCATGCATAAGAGGTATATACATCCATCATGCATGTGTGACTGCAAGCATAACAGAGTTTTCAAAAAATGTGAATGTATTATTTGATTCATACATTTTAAGATATCCTTTCTATAAACCCCTGATTCTTCCTGCTCTGCAGAATTCAAATGTATTTTCAGTTTATAAATAAGATGAACGTTTTCAAAACTAGAGCTGAAACGGTATTTAATATTTGCAAATTTTCAAATGCATTTTCGCTGCATACTTGTAGTGCACAATACAGCTGGAATTTCCATTGTGGGTCTGTGTTGACCCATTTTATTTGCTTATTCCATATGCTAAAAAAGATTATTTTAATGGTCAGCATTAAAGAACGGATCGACCTCCAGGGTCGGTGGTCAGGGTTTGCTTGAGGTCACTCGTATTAAGAATGTAATTTACTGATACACTAAAACCTGAACTTACTGACATTCCTAAAATAGGACCATGAAAATGTCGAGTTTGGAATACATTTTAGATTTCTTTTTGTTTTGTATTTTGCAGAGAACTTTGTTCTGTGTGGCTACACACAGATGTGTCCATGAACCTCTTTAATGTGATGATCACTGTGATGGATAATAGGGCATGTGCATTCCTTGGAGACAATGGTGTATCTAAAAAAAAGTGCAGAGGAAGTGCTGTTTTAAGATGGCCTATTACAGGAAATATGCATGTCATCATGTTCTTAAAGGGGACCTGTGCATTACCAGGGGGTTGGCCTGTAGCACAAATTATTTGCTAACCATCAACATTGAAAACATCCGTGTCAGGACCATGCAACCGACACTAATGTTTTACAGGCTTCCAGCAGCCATACACTTGGGTGTTAGGACCACATTTTACTGTGATGGGCCCTTAAGGATCAACACATTCAGATGCCCTTTTTAGATTTGACTGCCCCAATGTAGTTAAATTGAAGTAAATAGTTTACATTCACCGCACATAACAATTCCATGAGATATTCTGTCCCCGGTAAAATGATGGTGCTATTTACCTTCTCTTTATTTTCCATAGCACCTAAATAATAAAGTGTTCTGTTCATAAATGATTAAAGCCCTCGCATTTATCGCACATGATATGCCCATAATTTCCTTGCTGAATACTAAAATACAACTGTACTTTACTATATTTGTTATGCAACATGGCAGCAGCAATACAGAAACCCATTTGTATTAGCAATTGTTTTAATTTAAATAAAACATTTGGGATTGTTATGCTTAATGTGATCTGCATGATATTTCAGTGTAAACCATTGTGAATTTACATTGTTTGATAGAAAGCATTACATTCAATCAGATAATTGATTACATGTGCTCCAGAGTCCCTATTTTTCTAGAGGGAACAGTTTTAAGCACATGGGATTCAATCAGTGTTTAAAGTCGCAGTCAAACTAGGGTAAGGACTGGTTTTTTTCCAACTGTATTTGTTTTGAATAGCCTCTTTGCTAAATCAGTGATATCATTCTCTTTTTTGAAGGGTTCCTTTTTTCTTATTTGCTGTGTATGTATTCTTCTTGTCTTGAGGTCCTTGCTAACCAGTGAAGGACTTGTAATGAGAGCAAATGTTATAATGCCAGGTGGCACTAATAATATGTCTGACCTTTGAATTATGGAGGAGTTTTGACTAGTTCAGAAACGAGAGGATTCACCCTCCCAAGATGGTGTTGCATTGTTTTAGTCATGGGGTGATGAATACTTGAGTTACAAAATAGAATTGTACAGGCATGAGGTACATTTTGTGTTGCATAGACATTTCAGGATATAGTAATCAATGGAAATAGTGGCATCAATCTGCACTTCAACATAGAGTGATAGGTTAAGTATTGCATCGAGGCACTTGGCTTTTGAATCTTTAAACATGCCATGGTTCTGGAGAGTTTTGATAGTTCATGCAAAGTTAATGACTTTGCAGAAGCTGAGGGTCAGGAAGCTAGTTTGGTGATGCTCAAGGAAAGCATGTTCTTAGTCCTCCATGTTTATATCAGTCTCAAAGTTGGTGTCATGTGATCAGTGTTGGCAGTGCCTTTGACCTGGGAGTGCAATGTGAAGTTCGGTATGATATACAATATCAGCTGTGCTCAAGAAGTTGCCCAAGGGGTGCAGGTCAATGTTGAAAAGAGTGGGGGGAAGAATTGAGACTTGGGGAACTCCACATAGAAAGGAGTTCAGTCAGAGTAGCACAGGAGGTGTTACATAGATAACTGATGTTCGGTGTTTATGGAGGATTTGGTGGTCACAGTTGTCAAAAGCGGTTGAGAGTTTCAGGAAGACCAATTGCAGATAGATGTTTAAGTTCATGATTCAGCAGAGGTCATCTGCCAATAACACTGTTACCTTTTGAGTTGTGTGATGTGCTTGAAAGCCTTACGGCAAATTATTGAGAACATGGTTGATACAGTATTAAGGTGACACAGAAGCTTGTGAGCTTTAACTGATTCTCTTTCTTTTTCTAGTAGTTGATAATTCACAAATGTTTTTGAAACAAAGGTATGTTTCTTAAGACTTGATTTAATTCAGACTAGCTTCAGGCAATCTGCAAATGTGGATTGAGAGAAGATAATATTAAAACAGGTGTGAGATGATTGGTGCAAGTGAACCATGTATTTCTTTGAAGATGTGAGGGAACCAGCAATCAGATAGAGAGCTGGAAGGGCTACTTGAGATAAGTGTATGAAGGATGAATTCCATAGTGGTGAGCCTGAAATAAAAACAGTGAGAATGATGGTGGTTTATCCTTTCACTAGCTTAACACCCGGCTTCGCCCCAGGAAATCAATTCTCAGATTTTTAAATCTCTGATCGGTAAGTCTTACTTCAGTTTCTTCAGCAGTTTCATTCCTTTGTTGTTCAGCAGCACTAATTATCTTAACAGCACATTCTGTTTCAGTTTCTCCAACAGTTTTGTTGCTTTGTTTTTTAGCAGCACCAATTCTCAGATCAGTAAGTCTCGCTTGAGTTTCTTCAGCAGTCTCATTCCTTTGTTTTTCAGCAGCACTAATTCTCTTAAAAGCACATTGTGTTTCAGTTTCTCCAGCAGTTTTGTTGCTTTGTTTTTTTAGTAGCACAAATTCTCTGATTAGCAAGCCTTGCTTCAGGTTCTTGAGCATGTTGAATTCTGTCAGCTTCATGGTTTTGATGGTCAGCTTCGATGTTTTGTTTTGATTCGGGTGGGATTATATACTGCTTCATTTTTCAGGGCATTTCTGTAAAAATATATTCATGGGATTAAAGCGTTAATGAAAGAAGACAATACAGAAGGAATATGTTTTTTTTTAAACATGGAACCTGATTCAAATAAACTAATTCAACTAAGCCATCTTCAAATTGTAGTAAACTTCCATTTGATCTCATGCATGTGAAGTGCCTGTCCTTTACAACATTTTGTGATAGAAATGAATCAGGTGTTGATCAAGTTCCAGCTTTGATGCGCGATGATGAGCACTTTCTACAAATTACCTGTAGATAGCGGTGTAACACCACAAAACGTAATGCTGAAAAACAAAGCTGAAATACCAAAACTATTAATTATTTCAGGAATGGAATGACCTCTTGAGACGGAAACAGTTGCATTAATTCGGCAATAAAATAAAGGATATACCATGCAAAACTCATGACACCAGACCTCACCGTTCACAAGGAGTTATGTCCCCAAGAACGCCACATACAAACCCACAAACAAACACAACTTTGTTATATATATATATATATATATATATATATATATATATATATATATAGATATGTCATGCTTGGAAGAGTTGACTTGAATATTGTCTGTGATTTCTGAGAATTTTTAAGTGCTAAAACACTTTATTATAATGGACACATTTATGGAAGGTATGATGGGCAATGCACAGAGAACCTCTGAAGTTTCCCTTCGTTTTGTTTGCTGATTTATGAAGGAGTTGCAATCCGTGCCATTTCTAGGCCTATTTGAGTTTATGCAATAATGAGATTGAGCTTCCCTGAATTCACCATTTGTGCTTATTTTCCTTAGATCATCTTTTGTATCTACAGTCATCTTTTTTTCTCAAAATTATCTTTTGTACAGAATATTGTGCTTCATTGTGTTACTATAATGTAATTTAGATATCAATATCTAAAATGTGAATGTATATGTGCCAGGGACACCAGCACTTACATTATCTACTAACTATTCAACCCATTGTAGACAGACATGCTAATGCTTGAGTATGAGTTCTCAAATCCAACTGTCACTCTTTGATATTTACGCTTAACACTGAAGGTTTTTGTGGGGTGCAACAACACGCACTTAATAGCTGCAACTATTAACCCTCTTTCCATTTCCTATTTTCCATGTATTTCAAACATAAAAGGACACAGGGTGCAGTTGGATGCACCTCCTCTTCAGACTACCCAGAGGAAAACAACAGGATGAAAGATTCCATGAGACCCAGCATCCCAAGAAAACTGACAGCCACAGACTCCCTCCAGCTCAGATGTACTGACCAATATCTATGATTTCACTGATCTTCTCTTGAGTTAATGAAAACTTGAAGTTGAGCCTCTCGATCAGTAATTGGGAGAACTTTTCCATATTGACTGAAGGGCTTAGTAGAAATGAGAAACAGAAGGATTTGGAGAGCCCCCCCCTAGGACAGATCAGATGAGGCAGTTTAGATTAACCTTCCATTCCAAACAGGATACATGTGGACCCTCTCCAACTTCATGTGTGAAGTTATCACCAAGATGATGCGACTAGTGAAATATGACCATGTATCTATGAGCTGTACGTGATGATACATCATCCAATCATATAACATCAATTCTTTTGGTCAAACTCTACCAATGTAGTAAGTCTTTACGCTAACTAGAAATCAGCATGGCAGTATTTCTCTATTACAAATTAAGAGAGTCTTGTCAAAAATGACAAAAAATTATTCTGAATAATAACAGACAGAAAATAGCTCTCACTGCTGCTACTCCTGTGACTGGAACACAGCCACTTGTCTTTGGAAAGAAACTGAAGACCTGACTCTTTGTTAAATTCACCGCAGTGTAATATGCTTTATACCATGTGTATTTGCATAAAGGAGTGTGTTCTACAAAATGCCAGAAATACAAACACCTTAATGAAGACCCAGGGGACCATAATCAAGCCATGTTTAAAATGGGAATGTGGTGGTAGGCATTCTTCTGATAATCTGCACAGTCACTCACTTAGAATGAAGATAGGACTTGAACTTCTCACAAGGAAAGGAATTTATTGAAACTGAAAACAATTGAAAAGTGTACAAGCCAGGTTGGTTGTCACCGCAAAAATCCTGCAGTAAAACACCTGATGAAATTGGGAAGCATGGACTACTTGTATGGCTAGGATTTGGAGAAGATTGTCTTCAATGCCTATCAGGATGGTCAAAGATGATTGGTGGGCCTGAGGCTGAAGGGGAGGGATTGTTAGCATTAGCCCTTTTGAATGACATACAGGACTAAAGTGTATAATGTTATTGTCTTCCAGGTATTCCAAAAGGCTTCTAGCAAAACCGAAGTGTCAGTCAATATTATTATATCATTGCTTTGGTTACATATAGGAAAGAGATTGGGTGATCAAGCGACTGTTAATATACGTATGCTGCTTCCTTTAGGGACCGCTGGAGAAGCAAACCTCTTCTGACTTTAGAGGTCCAGAAGCCTCCAAATCCCTTGAGAGACAGATTGTGCTCCTTTCTGGGCTCATACAAGACTTGAAGGAATGTTATTGCTTGTCTGGTGAGACTCACTAAGGATTTTGACATTAGTGTAATGTACTTGACCTTTTTTAAATTAGCTTCCTGTCTGTAAATGTAAAATCAACCCTGAGTACCTTCTCCTGCAGATCCAAGTGTAGCTTGGTAGCCTTCATCCAAACTCAACTGTGCATGTCCAGACTTATGTACAGTACTCTGGTGCATTGAAAAGTGCACAAGGCTAGCTTGTTGTCACCGCAAAAATCATATTCTTGGTATTGTTTTATATTGAAAGCATCTCTTTGGTTACTTTTAGCCAACGGGTCTACCCGCTGCTGTGGTGAGTGACTGGGCACCTCCTCGGCTTGGAGAGTGCTGTTATTTCCTTTCCTTATACACACACTGACTTCCTGCAGTCTGCCTTCTATTTCTATCAGGCAAGGCAGCAGATTGGCTAAGGTAATACCATGTGCCGCTTAATAAGTAGAGTGTCCTAAGAGTGCAGCGGTCAGGCACAGTGGGAGCATGCCTACTGTGCCGAAGTCACACCAACGTTAGGTGCATCTGTGCCCATCTGGGCCAAGGTTGGGTGAGTGCTGCACCTTGGGTTTGAAGCTTCACTGCAGGTTATCTTGGATTTAGCACCACCCAAAACGATATTCCCGGTAGGGTGGCATATGCCATCAATTAGTTATTCAAAAGCTGTTGCTGAAAGGGAGTGAGGTTTGAATGCCATGTTGCTGAATATTAGGTTGCTTCAGGCACACCTAGATTGCGTTAATATTTTGTTGGGCAGTCGGGCGGCAGACTTTTTATTTCTGACTGAAACATGGCGGACTGAGTCATCAGCCCCCACATTAGTTCAAGCTCTGCTGCCTGATTATACAATAATCCACCTTGACGGTCCTTTGTATCCAGGCAGTGGGATAGCTATGATCTTTAAAGCACTATATAGGGTGTTGAAGGTTGATCTTCCCTATCTAGTTCCTATGGAGGCACTACTACTATGGTTTGGGGCCTCTGCCTCCTGCTTATGGCACTTTTTGGTTATCTATAGACCTCCAGGGTCATTTACTATATGCTCGCCTTGTTATTTTAGGGGATTTTAATATTAAATTTAACCTCCCAGAATGTGAACCATTTTAATCAAACTCCCAGAAGCACTTCCTAAGAATTCCTTACCTACAGCCTTACGACGCAAGTGGCGCAGTGTCAATCTAATGAATACCAGTTGTAGCTCTATGTCGGAAGTTGATCTCTCCTTTTTGACTAGCTCTTTGCAAAGAGCAGCAGATATAGTGGCCCCTCTGAAGAATGTTAAGATGCATAAGCATTCTTCTTAACCATAGTTCTCTGCCTAGCTGCCCGCCTCGGGAATGAGACTAGCGGTGCGAAAATGGCGCTGTGCCTATGGAAAGGCAGAACAAATAGCATATAAGCAGTGTACTAGGGACTATCATGTTCTAATTAGGGAAACCTCACTCTAAAGATTGATAAAGCGATTAGCCAGCCCAGAGAACCTTTTGCAGTGGTAAATTTGCTATCATCAGCATCTGCACTGGCTAACCCGGTGACGCCTACCCAGGAATTCTGCGATGCGGTGGCAAGTTATTTTACCTCCAAAATTGAGTTCATCCATTCTTATATTGAGTTAGCTAGTCAAGGGACTGATTCCCTGGTTTCACTCCCTGCTGCTGTGATGGTGGAGCCCCGCCCTAGTTAGGTGCAGTTTCCCCTATTCTCTGTGGAAGCCATCAGTATGGCCGTTGGCCATCTTAAATCTGCAGTCTCCATGGACCTTGTTCCTTTATTTGTTTTGAAAGATATTTCATCTGGCGCTCTGCCTTGAATTTGTCAAGCCATGAATTTATCCTGTCAGCTCGGACATTGAGTTGAAGCAAGCTACTGTTATTTCACTGCTTACTAAGCCGTCTCTTGATCCTTTACTTCCTTCTAGTTTCCGGCCTATCTCTCTGCTATGCTTATTTATGCAGTTTCTGGAAGCTTTGGTCTCCCCTCTTTTTTCTTCCTTCATTGAGTCTTTGGGATTCTTTGACTCCTTTCAGTCTGGTTTTTGACCAAGCCGAGGCACTGAGAGTGTTTTGGTTTCAGTGATGGATGATATTGCCAGGCTGGCTGACAAGGGCAATGATATTATTAGACCTGTCAGCGGCATTCAACACCATTGACCATCTCACCTTGTGGACTCGGCAAGCTTCTGCAGGACTGGAAGGTTCAGTCCTGGCCTGGTTTACATCCTTTTTAGCTGCTAGGAGCCAAACTATCCCTCTTCCTCTGTTCTCCTCCTCTGCTACCTCATTTTCCTGTGGTGTTCCTCAAGTTTCTGCCTTGTCCCTGATGCTTTTCAACGTTGACATCCAGCCTCTTCTGGGTCTCATCCGCTCCTAAAGCCTCAGGTGCTATTCATATGCCGACAACACAGATCCTGATTCATCTAGATCTTGACCAGGCTGAGGCGTTGCTGTGCCTGGCCGCTGTGGGGTTTTGGGTGAACCAGAATTGGCTGAAGTGAAATGGGGACAAGACAGAGGTTTTGGTGGTGGGTGCTCCCTCTAGCCTGTGAGTGTGGGTGCCTGTTTTGTGGCCGTCCTCTCTGGGGGACCTTCCAGCTCCAGTGTCATTGGTGAAAAATCTGAGGGTGATATTTTCATCCACCCTATCTATGACCAAGATAGAGATGCAGTCTGTAAAGCAGGGCTTTTCCAGCTTAAGTTTCTGCGCAGGATGCTCCCATTGATCCTGCTTCATTTCCGTTCACCGGTAGTAGCCATGCTTATTCTTAGCCAAATGGATTACTGAAGATCACTGTATCTGGCCCAGCCTAAGGGTCTAATCCAGTGCTTACAGCTTCTACAAAATCTAGCAGCTTGTGTGGCTACAGGCTTTCCTTTTGGAGCTCATATGACCCCCACTCTGCGACTGTTACATTGGCTGCCTGTGTCAAAATGTATTGATTTTAACTATTTGTGCTTAATTCACCAGGACTTGCAGTGTCTTGGAGCAGACTACCTGCGGGATACATTTGTTTGCTATCTTCCTGGCTGGGACATTCACTCTCGGTTTGCTGGCCTTCTTGAGGTCCCTACTTACAGGGGTTCCAGGGTTGGGGATCAAGCTTTCTCTGTGGCATCAGCCCGGTTGTGGAATGCCCTGCCACTAGCCCTGAAGCATGTCTCTGACCATGTCAAGTTCAGATAGGCTTTGAAAACTTTTCTCTTTTAGTTAAGCATTGAGGGGTATGTATTGTTGTTCTGCTCACGCCAAGATGCCTTGTTGCGATAGGGTGCTTTACAAATTATTACTATAACATAACATGTCTCCCTTTGGTACAGGGCAGATTCTAATTTATCCCTTACAACCTGTTTCATATTAGCAGGTCCATCTACGAAGTGTGATTGTTTCTCCAAATGTAAGTGCTTAGCACATTCACCAAGTTATGCATAGCTGTTGGTTGCATCCTACCACAATTGTGTCCTCATTTACTTAGCATTCTCTGATTTACCCGCAGTTCCCTCCGATTATATTTTCTTATATGTACTATTTGTTAGAAATACCTTAAGGTAGCTTTACGCTTTTCGGAAAGGCTCCATAAGAAAGATGAAAATACAAATTCACTACATTTTTGATTATTCTCATTTTAAACATGTTTTCTCAGAAAGAGTACACAACACAATGTATTCTTCTTCTTAAAAGTTAATTCAGAAATATATAACTGTACGTGAGAACAACATTGAGATTTCTGAGCAGCATGATAGGTGACATGATGCCAAAGGTGCCAAAAACAATCAACCTAAAGTGCAATATTACTAAAGTACATGTTCACTGTAAGGCTTGTTTATAAAGAACATTTTTTGTTTACCTTCCCGGTGAACATTGTTGCTTCAATTACGTTGGGCATCAATGTTTCAACGTATGACCTTGTGCCACTACATAGCCTAGGTGGGTCGAGATTGCGAAGCAGCATGATGGGTGACCCAACTTTCAGTCAAAGGTGATGTGATGGCATTACCGGGGGGTAGAGTGTGTTCAGAAATTATGTTGGATAGATTACGGCTTTGTCTGCATCCACCACCATATCGATTGAGTTGTACTCAGTAACTGTGCCCATAACCATATCCTGAATCTGATCCTAGGGCGTGGACCTGGAGTTTTGTTCCTTGTGTTGGGACCAGTCCTTCTACAACCACATTGATGTTTTGCTGATTTCAGGCAACAGTCTCATGTGTGAAGGTGCTGAAATCCAGGAAAAGGGGGGGAGTGTCCAAATGTGATGTAGCTAGTAATGTCCGGCTAGTCCTAACAGATAACTATGGAAAATTTGGTGCAGATTGGTGAAACAGTGTGGAATTATATAAGGAACAATGCTTCAAAAAGCCACAAACACCCAAACACATTTTGACCTTTCCTGAAATCTGGGGAAAGGGGAGGGGTGTCCAAATGCCATGTAGCCAGTAATGTATGGGTGATCCTAACAGGTGACTCTGCTAAAAATGGTGCAGATTGGTGAAGCAGTGTGGAATTTTATAGGGAACATACTCAGTGCCACAAACCCACCCACACATTTTCACTTTTGCCGAAAACAGGGAAAGAAGTGGTGGGGTGTCCAAATGTCATGTAGCCAGTTATGTCCAGAGGGTCTCAACAGGTGACTGTGCAAAATTTGGTGCAGATTGGTGAAGCAGTGTGGAATTGTATAGGGAACATACATGAACCCATAAACCCGCAAACCCACATTTTCACTTTTGTTGAAATGCAGGGAAAGTGGTGGGGTGTCCAAATTTCATGTAGCCAGTAATGTCTGGAGGGTCCTAACAGGTGACTGTGCAAAATGTAGTGCAGATTGGTGAAACGATGTGGAAATGTATAGGGAACATACACAAAGCCACAGACCCACAAACCCACATTTTCACTTTGCTAAAATCCAGGGAAAGGGGTGGGATGTCCAGATTTCATGCAGCCAGTAATCTCCAGAGGCTCCTACCAGGTGTCTGTGCAGGATTTGGTGCAGGTTGGTGAAACAGTGTGGAATTTTAAAGGGAACATACGAGAAGCCACAAACCCACACATTTTCACTTTTATATATAAAATGTCTTCTTGTTAACTGAGGCCATTGAATGGGGTTTTTCCCAGATCATATTGAAATCCTTTAACACATCCTTTTAGATTATTATTTGTGACATGTCCTCCTCCTTTTGATGACAGGCTGGAGTAGGAGCCAATGATTTGGTACTTTGGAAGTATCAAGCAGCATCAGTCCCAACAATTCAATTACACCTACCAGAGAGTTTACCCCAAATTTAGGGTAGTAATTGTCTGGCTTAATGCACTCTTGCCCCTAGCTTGAAGAAGAGGAATCAGGGTCAAGAGGTATTCCAAGGCCCGGCAGAGGTCTCAAAAGACCATGTGGCTGGGGTAGGATGGGGCACAGTCTATGGAGGATCATCAGAATGATTTGAAAGCACCTGAGCAACTGTAGGAGTCACTTGAAATAGAAATCCATGACCTTCTAATCTAATCAAAGAAGGCACAGATGTGCTCTTTCTTACAGAAACCTGGTCCTCGGTCAACTACAAAGCCATCACAAATTAAGCCATACCAGACAACTTCAATACACACCAACAGAGAAAACCAAAGAAGAGGCGGAATCGTAATAATACACAAAGAACACATCTGAGCGTCTCAGTTTATCCCAACCGATGTAGAATCCCTTCTCATCAAGACCAAACTCAACGCCCAAACCAATTTAGTAGATCTCCTGATCTACTAACCACCATCTTACAACCCCAACTTCACAATGAAACTAGCTGACGCCATTTGATCAATTTACCACGACAACATAGTCATACTGGGTGACTTCAACATCTTCAAAAAGGAAAACAAAACCACAGCCAACTCACTCTGCGCACGCCTGGAAATATTGCATTTCAAGCAAACAGTAAATGGCTCCACCCATAATGTCAAACACACCTTGGATGCAATGTTCTGCACAGAAGGACTATGTGCATCTACGCCACCTACACCGATGGAATGGAATGACAACCCTTCAAGCAGAACAGAAGCCACCAAAACAACCTTAGATGCAGTAGAAAACACACTCAACAGGTGGATCACTAACACCCTAGACCACCTTGAACCAGCAAAATCATTCAAAGCCACACCAAAAAAATGGGCAGAAAAATGGTTCACAGAAGAACTGAAAGAACTAAAAAACAACAACTGCAAAATGGAAAAGAAATGGAGAGAACAATGCAACCGACAAGACAAAATAAAATACCAAAGACAGCTCAGACTGTATAAATCAACAGTCCTCTAAACAAAAAACTACTACTATGCCACAAGACTATAATCCGCAAACAATCCACAGAAAAAACCCTAATTCTTCAAGAATTCCATCATCCCGACACAAACACCTTGTGACAACCTCACCAACCACCTGAGATCAAAAATAGAAACAACCCAGTAGACCATCAACAGAACCCGGGCTAATGCAACCACAACCGCTGAACAAAATGCAGACTACAGCAAAACTCACCTGCCTAGAACCAATCACAGAAGAAACCTTTGCCACACTGATCTAAAACTTGCAGGATCTGCAAGGGAACCCCGCCCCTATGACATATTCAAAGGAATCCTCAACCACAGAACCACGGTGACACACTTCCAGTACCTAATGAACATATTACTCAAAAGAGGAATCATAACGCCTGCCTTCAAATCAGTGTACATCAAACCACTGATAAAAAAAGGAATCAGAAAGCGCAGAAGACCCTAGAAACTACAGACTGATATCCAACTTGCCCTGCCCAGCGAAGATCCTGGAGAACCATGTGCACAAGATCCTACTTAAATATGTCAAAACAAACAGAATACTTGACCAGTTACAAGTTGTCTTTAAACCAATGAGAAGAACAGAATCAGTGCTGCTATTGTTATGAGATGACCAGAAAATGGACGCAGATGACAACACTCAATCGGCCCTTATGCTATTGGACATATCAGCGGCTTTCTACACAATCAGTCATGCAACACTAATAAAAGGACTGATGGAATGTGGCATACAGGAAGCTGCACTAAGTATGGCCTACCTCATTCCTAACACACCAAACGGAAAGAACCTACCTACCACCGTCACCTCAAACACCAAAAATATATCCTGCGGAGTCCCACAGGGATCCAGTCTCTCTCCCCTACTTTTACAACTTCTACATGTGCCCATGGATGAAAATCATCGTACCCACGGATGTACCACCTACAACTATGCAGACGACACACAACTTATTGTGAAAACGAACACAACCCAGGAACAAAATAACTGCCTCAACAACTACCTCACAGACATCTACAATTGGATGACAACAAACAACCTTAAACTGAACCTGGTTAAAACGGAAATAATGCTACTCACAACTGGACTGGCCGGCATGGGAACACAACCAGAGACTACTGACATAGAAAATAACCTAGGAATACTCATGGACAATGAACTATCCCTGGAACCGCAAGTCAACTCAATCACCAAAAAATGCTTCTGCCTTCTAAGACTACTCAGAGGATTTCTCACTTATGATTGTGAGGGTTCTGTGAGGGAAGTCACAGAACCCTCCCAATCATATCCCAGATACTCACAATAATTGACTATGAAAACAGCCTCTAACTAGGAATGCTGGAAAATCTCACCAAGAAACTCCAAAGGTTACAAAATACAGCAGCCAAGATCCTTTTAAGGCTAAACAGAGCAGACCACATCACACCAGCATTGAAAAGCCTACACTGGTTACCAGTAAAAAAAAAACACATTACATTCAAAGCACTCTGCATCACCCACAAAGCCTTGGACAGACAAGGAGCTGAAAGACAAGATCAGCTGGTACCGCCCAAGAAGGTACCTAAAATCCAGAAACACCCTACACATTGAGACAAAACTTTACGAAAAAAGGAAATTCAATGGAACAGTGTTCTCATGTCTAATTGCAAACCTCTGAACACCATGCCTGGAGACATTAGAACTACAGAAGACCACATAACATGCAGGAAATGGATCAAAACCTGGTTGTTCATCAGACAATGACAACTGCAAAGGGACACTGGTAGAAATAACATCACAGACCAAAAAGAAATGCACTAATGGACATGGTTTCATAGATAACAATGCGAATAGCTTAGTGGACCAGAACACAGCAACACACCCACCTCATGCCGCATCCCTTCCACGTACCACCAACTAGACTTAACTACAAAAGGCTGCATACCAACCAAAGGAACAATGTTATGGATAGCACCAAGCCCAATAATACACCAAGGAAATTCAGACAGGAAAAACACAAAAATCATAGTACCCCTCAACTAGCCCACACACAACCAGGGCAACCGTAACCTGGCCACCTATAACCATGGGCCGCCCAACAGGGCACCCTCGACATTATCCGTAGAACTCCTGCTGCACACCCCTCTGGGAACCGACCAGACATCAGTTCCACACCCTACGACCACAACTTACCTGGTTGAACAACAAGGAACACACTAGGTTTCAACCACCAACCTGCAACCATAACTGCAAGGGACGTCAGCCCAGACATGGAGAGGAGGGGAGATGGGCCTAGAACCAAAACAAAGAACCTGGGTAGATACCATCAAGCAGCAACAAAAAGACTCACAGAAACAAGCTCCACAAAGCCGGCTGACTTACTAACCCACTTCCCCTTCCTGCTCCTCCAATATAATCAACACCACTACACTAGACCTTGGGCCACACAACACATAAACATAATATGAATCAATTCAATGCTCACACCCCACCATCTCTCTGAGATTCTAGAAGCACATCTAGAAGGAACCAGCCGCCACATAGTCCATAAATCCATCAACCACACAATCACACACCGACTCCAGATAGTCACACTGCAACAGCCACCAGTGGATTCCCTTATGGACACAATCTAACCAGTGCGCACAACCACAACCCACCCCAACATCACATGACACATTAACATCAACACAATTACTAGCACACCCGACGCACTGAGTCTTACCCATACGGTTACAATGCACAGGGCTCCCGTACCAATTCCCACATGCAAAACAACACTCACAGACGCCAGTTCCTCTGGGTTCCGAACATATCCTCTGATCCTATCCTCACTAACCCCCCACCCACCGCTCTCTTGCAGAGCCACGCAAGCTCCTGGAAACTGCCCGTGGGTCGTTGCGGTGCAAGGTATAAATCAACATAAAATAACATAACTTAATCTGTGCCTCCAATGATTCTGGTGGCATGAGAGTGTGCATTGGTGGGTGTAACCATTTGACGAGATCCATGAAGAAGAGTTTCATCTCGGGAGAGGTTATACAATATTGGAACGTCAAAAAGAACTTGTCCTTGCTGACATGTTGAGAAGGGGTTGGTTGTGCAGATTATATGGGTGCAATGCCTTAAAGATCCATGAATTCAGCAAATTTGTATTATAGCTTTGGGCTAGAGCCTTGACTGGGTTAGAGTGTGCCTCTGAATAGCATTGTGGAGAAAGGGACGATGGGAAGGAGATGGATAGTGCACCATAGATGTTGCTGTCTAATCCACCATGGGGGTAAATCAAGTTGTGGTTAACCTGCTACCCAAAACTGAACTAAATGTAGACTGCAATACTGAGCATGCATTTTGAGCTACTGTAGTTCAATGATGATTCTATCTTCTGAGGTTAAGTGCAAAGAAAAGGACTGGTGGGTGAGGATAGATTGAGAGGTGGGTGCAGACAGAGTCAGGAATGACAGTTGCATTAAATGTAATCTGGCTTTATGGTTTTGAAGTTAAGTTTTACTAAAGAAAATCTGAAGACCTTCCCTTGTAGAGACACTATCACATAAGTGTGGATAATGTAGACGTAGCAAGGGAAGTACAAAGGATACATAAAGTAAAAGTAGTGAAAAGCTATCTGAAGACGGTAATTGATGGAACATATCCTGTCACACACTGCACATTGCTAGACATGTCTGAGTGTAGAGTTTGGAATGCAGCCGAATGGAAGCACTTAGGAATGGGTCGGCAAATGTGTTGGGCAACCATCATTGACCAAGATCTTGGACTTTCGAATATGGCCACTATCAGAGTGTTCTACCACATAGTTCAGCTATATTAAACATGCATGTAGAGTACACTTCAGGGTTGCTAACATATGCAGTCCCTTTTATATCCAGAATGCTTTAGAGAGCAAAGAGTGCATTAGGCACCAACGTAAAACTCACAATAAAAACAAAGGCATTCTAAGACATCCCATTAAGCACGATTTTGATTTCCTCTCTTACTTAAATGAACCAAATGGCATAAATATATTTATTTGTTATTCATTATTTCCAGCTTTTGTAGACAGCAAACAATGCATATGTTTAAGTGTTGAGTAAAATATTTTATTTGCTGCACATCGGGAGAAGATAGCAGCTGACTGATGGCCTAATTTTGAGCAACCTTACACAACATGATGGTGGATGCGGCTGGTGGTTACACTTCGTCTGATCTCTGAAGATTCACCAGTGAATCCATTTGTGTGTTTGATGAAGTGTGTTTTCCTCTAAATATCATGGCAGTCCTTTCTCTGGCTATCTGTTCATGTTACACTAAGGGTAAATCTACATTTTCACCCATAAAGGAAATGCACTGATTACCCAATGGGGTGGGTGGGAGGTCCCTTCTGGGGTTAGAGAAATCATCACTAATGTGTGGATGCCTATGCTTGTGGAGGGTAGCCTGGGTCTCCTCCATGTGCCATCTTCAGGGGTTTCATCATGTAGTGGATGAATTGCCCTAGTTCCCTTAGTCCTCCACTTTTACCCAGAGACCCCCTCTAATTTGACGTTGCCACATTGCTAGGGTGGAACTCTTGTAGGGCAAACATACTTGGACCAGAAGTTGTAAAAACTACTGAAGTGCTGAAGCTGTTCATATAAATGCTGCTCCTACACCTTCCTCGCGCCATCAATGCATCCCCCCATCACAGCATCACAGGGAACACAAAAGAAGTGCATCCTGGAAGTGGATGCAGAGACCTAGTAGGGACTGTCTTGCATTCCAGACACAACAGGAAATAAGGATCCTTTGTAGGTCCCGTACCTGTGCAACACTAAAGCATGTTGCTTTGAAAGGCCATGGCGTACCAGTAGCAGAAGTAAAATTGCTCCACACTCTTTATTAAGTCACTTGCAACGTCCATCTAAACACAAGTGGAGTGAACAACTGAAACAGTGAACAGCAACATCCAATTTGTACTGCAACAAGCCCTTCCAATCAACCCCCGAGAGGGGTGGCTGAGAGACAGGGGTGGCTTAGAACAGCTCTGAGTATGCATTAAAACCTGAGCTGCTATGAGCCAGCGTCATCTACATTATGTAGAACACACGCTCATTTATATCCTATCCTTTTCCCTTAAAATATGATGAGAACATCAAAACTACAACCATACAATGAGAAAAAGTGGGGGTTCTTCCACCATGCATACAATTTAGCCAGCTGGATAGCTAATAAGTTTGTGGTGCCACTAGGTGTCTCGTGTCTCTGGTGGCTGAGGCGAAAGCGGAGGAAAGAAGTGGGCGTAAGTTATGAAGTGTGTCATAATCAGTGTGTAACCTAGCGTATGAACAATGAAGATGCAGGAAGTAGCACACGTATGCTTTTTTGTGGCTCATGCATGGAGTTGGTGCTTGTGGCTTGCATGCCTCCCACCTCACCCCTAACAGTCTGCCACCACAAGATGCCACCACTCCAGCAGTGGAGCAGATACTGATAGAGGAGGCAGAATGGCTTACAGCCGATCATATAGTCCAGTTGAAGCACTTTGATGGAGATACATTAATGGGAAGCACTTGTCTGTGCTGCTTCATCTACTTGTGAGCTATGGAACCTCAGTGGACAGAGTCAAAACCAAAAAAAGAGTACACATTTATAGTACACATTTTTAAATAATTGTGTTCGGCAGTGGGTTTTCGCAGCAAATGTCTGCAGTACACACCATACATCTAACAATTGAACACGTATTTATGATTTCACTTAGATGCCACAGCAAAATAGCACTATGTATCTAAAGCCTTAATAAACCCATTTCATCAGCCATGAAACACAAAATGACTTGGACCTACTTAAGCGACAACTTCAAACATTTAGCAATTGATCGTGTCTCTAACAATTTTCATAAATGGCTCACTAGATTTAATCACTTGGAAATGAGCTGTCATGGACTCTCAGCCCTGCTAGTGTGTCATTGGCATACATAAACTCCTTACCTATCACACAACGAGGCTGTAGAGATGTACATATGACTGGACACTATTTCTCGATGGAAGGCTTTATTGTAAATCGGCCTTCATCAGACAGGGTAACAGAGGAATCTTATGTGTGGGACTCTGGATCTTTCACAGCAGTTTCTTCATTGCTGAAACCAGGGTAAGTGGCAGTCTTTTGGGTGTCTTTCCAGATGAATCTAGGATGGTTATATTCTGTGTCAGGAGAAGTGCCAGGGAACCCTGTTTCACCTGATTACTCTCTCCTGTCTTTGCGCGCACGCTTCTCGATAATCTCGCATGCACACTTGCATCTCGAGAGATCTGGCAGCTGCCGGGATCTTGAAAGACTGCTACCGACAGATGACTCTATAATCTCTTAATCCTCTTTTACTGGTTGTGGCAATGGCTTTCCCACAAGGCTAAACAGTAATGGGCACCGTTGGTATACAACTCTAGTCAAGGTGGAAAAGCCTGACATGTGGCTGTTTAAATAGAAATAGTCTTCTCATCTTAAGTATAGTATTTTAACCATATAAATTAAGTTTACACCTAGGCCCATTCTTTCTGGGACCCACATCTAGAACTCAAACCAGACGCAATGGCTCCTCACCATAATCCTGTTAAAGGATTTATAAATGTAAGAGAAGGTGAGTAATTTGCATGCCCCTGTTGGCCCTTTTTAAAACCCAATTGATGCATGATCACTGGTTTATGCTTAACATGATTGCAATTTTCTTCAGGATCCTTTGCTTGACCTTCTCATCTATATATATATTCGCGATTAATTGGCTTAAAATCAAACAATCATCTGTGAGCTTCTCTTCCTCATAGATTAGACATAGTTGCACTCTGCTTATTAGGGAGTTTATAATATGTATTTACACCCAGGTGAGGGCGCTCAGCCAGACAGGTATATGGAACAGAAGGTGAGAACACAGTGTATACCCCTGCTATTTTGAGCCACCCGAGCCTCTTCCCCGGGTGGTGGCATCTTGATTGTGGGAAGGCAGTGAGGAGCCCATCCAAAGTTTATCATTTGGATGTGCCAATGAAGGAATCAGAAAGTCAGAAATGTTTTCATTATTCACAAATGGGCGTACATACACCCCCGATTTAGGATGCCAACTATGAACAACACTACCACAGTTATGAAGTTATAGAGAGGAAGACACATTTCTTGTACAAAAGAGTTCCTTGCAGCTCAGTCTTCTATTTCTCATACTCTCAACCTGCACCACACGGATCATGTTGCATAACACCGGGGTTACTTTATCACATGGCACAGTCAGCATTATTCTTTTTAAATCAATTCATTCACAGCACTGTCCAGTGTGTGGATGGAAATGATGCTTGCACTGAAATGAAAACCTTGGCTGCAGAAGCAGGCTGTTGTTCTACCTCATCTTCTGCAGCATTCACTGATGATGAGACTGCCCTGTCTACTGAAGCTGACGATGAAGCCTGCTCTGATGAAGCCTGCTCTGAAGTAGCATCATCGCTCTTAACAGCTGTTGACGTTGTGGCACTTGTCTCAGCAGGACTGCATTCAGAAGGAGATGCATATGTGGATGATCCTGATGATGCAATGCATCCAACCGCGAGTGAAGCAGGGGTCTTCAGACCTCCACCTTTCAGCAGTTTGAGGCATGAACCCACATCTGATGCTCCTTGCACTTCATGGCAGTTTGGATTGTAAGCAGGTGTTAGGGAGATTTCTCACACAAGTGCTTAATTCCCTCTACCTGAGAGCCCTCCAGCTCTTTTGCTCTATTTTGGGGCTTTGATGTTTTCATTTTCAATGTGTTTTACTTTTGTGTTCTTTGGTGATGGAGTTTTAAAGCAACTCCAGTGGCATCATCTTTTTCTATGTGTCACACAGCACCTTCAGTGCAGTTGCACAGTGGTGTCTTTCATACTTCCCAGGGTTTAAATACCTTCCCTGAGACTGACTACTGTCTCCCAGGGCATGTAAAGTTAAATTAACTTTACTAGTCTCTTTAAATTTACTGACCCCGCACACCGTATCTTACTATAGAGTGCTGGAGGGATTGCTTAGCTTCCCCTGAGTCAAAACACTCATGTAACAGTAAAATATTACCTTTTCCTATTTTAAATGGCTGGTGGCTGTGGTTTAGATCAACTACAGTGATTTGTTGCGACCGCTAACAACGGTAGCTAAAAATCAGGGGCAGCCATGTTTTTCAATATGGGGCCCCAGACCTACCTGTAAAAATAGACTCCGGTCATCTTTTTTGCCATTTCTTTTAGGAAAGGTCCTTCTTGTGTGTAACTCTGCGCACCAAACCAGGTTTGGTCCCTTAGAAGCCCTCCTCTAGTGCCATAGTGTCTGGGGTGGACAGGATGTGAGGAAGGTGGCCGCAACTCTCTGTGCTTAGTCTCCTAGGAGACATTAATGCACTCTGATGTGATTGTCTGGCTGACTGTCCGGCAAGGACAGCCACCCTGCTGGGTGAGTGACAGCCAGGCTGAATGAATGGTGGAAAACTGTTTAAAAGCAGGTCTCTGGGACTTGGAAAGCAGAGTCGACCAGTGGAATGAAAGAACCGAAGAGGAGAGGAAGGAAGAGGACTGCTGCAACTCCTGGACGACCGGTGAAGCCCTGCTGCAGGTCCAAATTGCCTGAAACTCAGACGACAGAGAAGCCCTTCAAGGTTGACTTCTTCCCTTGAGTTTGGTGGGAACAACCAACTCGCAAGCCACCTGGACACTGTCCTATTCTGGTTGAATTTCCTTCAGAGTGCTGTTGAAAACCGGATAGCCAGAGGGAAGGAAACCAGGGGGACTTTAAGGCACTCACGCTTTAAACCGATGTCTTGCTACAGCTGTTGGCCTCTTGCCTGGGCAGTGCAGGAACCTCCCGACGTCCTCCTTCTTGTCCCCACGACTGAAGCTCAGGAACAGTGAGATCTGCTCGAACTGCCTGGAACGACTGCCTCAGTTACAGCATTTTAAAAGGTACTGTGCAAACGCGGTCTGGAAATCTTTTCCGGCCATTGAGAAAACATTCGTCAAACTTTTCACCTAGCCAAATTCTTTAAAAATCTATGGCAAAGACTTAACCGTTATATTTATTATTATTATTGCCTAATTTATTTCTAGAATTAAGGCTCTTTGTTTGTGCAGTCTCACAATCGACACAAGCACCATGAGCCTACAGGATCACAAAACGAAGTGCACAGCATCTAAATTCCAAATTGCAAAAACACAAGGTTTTTGCCTTTTAAAGATGGCCGCCGCCGCTTTTACTCAATCACCCTGCCTTGTCTCCAAGCCCTAGAAGCCTGTTGCCTGTGATTGGTTGCCTGTTTCCTTTTGACCGATCGGGGTGCACCGGCAGGCAAAGCCGGCCCCCGATGAAGGCAACAGACAAAGGTTATTCCCCTGATTGAGCCTGACCGAGCTTGGTCGTGCTCGAGTGCGTTCGCTGCCCACCATCAGCACACGACGGTGAGATCCCTGATCTGCGTACCCCTGAAACGCTGCCCGCGTAAGACTGCCGTAATGCCAGTGGCAAACCCAATGAAACACAGCATCCCCCCAACCCTTGTCACTGAGCACTATCCCTGCCTACTACAGTGCGCCCACGGCACCTGAACTAAACCAACACTTGCAGCCAACCAATGTACTCTGCGCTCTTCCTCATGCATGCCTTCATTGCTCGAAGCCTCCAACATCAACCTTGCCTACTATGGTAACGATTATAAAGGCACATGTAACTGCAAATGCATGCTATCACTTGCTCACTTTCCATCCTGCCTGCCACTACTGTATGCCTCCCCAGTTCCTCTCCTATTGAACTAAGACTACCTCTTTCCCAGCATTGCCAATGTCCGTTCAGTGCCTGTATGAGCTGTTCTATATTTCTTAACTGTCCGCACTATTAACTGCACGTGCTATTACGCACATCACCTGTGACTCGCAGTACTTCTCCACCTCTTGTGCCCACCCAACTCTAGCCGCCATTATCCTACCCCAACTCAGTCCAGACACTAGTTATTGTGCGCGACCCACTGCCCTATTGCTCTCTTCACCTGTGCCACATAATCCGCTGGCCTACTGTTCTCCTGATTCTGGGCTGCTCATGCATCCATACTCTATCCTAGAGGTTCACCATCGGCTCTTAGCTATATACTGCCACATGCTCCCAGACTATGTTAGTTAGCCATATGCTGCCACATGTTCATGGACTATATCCATGTGCCACCCATGCATAAAGGTTACATACCCTTTATGAATACATATGCCAGAATCACTTAGCATGTCTCCTTTGCCCACCTGTCCGCCTGCCTGCCTCACGCTACTTATAAATGCATTTTTGCCACACTACCAGATTAGAATCTAGGTGACACCCAATGCACTAGCCACTTTGTCAATCTATTCCCGGCACTACTCAAAGTACTTTAGCCAAACTGCCTTATCTTGAAACTAGCTGGCACTCTATGTACTGTAGCCTTCTTGCCTCACCTCAAACCTAGATGCCACACACCACCCCTTCAGCCCTTCTGTCCTACCTGGAATTTAGATGTATAAATGTAATTTAGCTGTTACTCAATGCATATTAGCCAAACTGTTGTACCTGAACCTAGATGCTGCTACACGCACCTTAGCCACTTTTGCCTATCTCGAATTTAGATGTATAAATATAATTTAGCTGTTACTCAATGCATATTAGCCAAATTGCTATACCTTGAATCTAGCTACTACTACATGCACCTTAGCCACTTTTGCCGCCTAATTCGCATTTAGATGTATAAATGTAATTTAGCTGTTACTCAATGCATATTAGCCAAATTGCTATACCTTGAATCTAGCTGCTGCTAGATACACTCTAGCCATTTTGCCTTATTTCAAAACTAGGTGTAACGTATCTCCTCCCAGCCACACTGCTCTTCCTTTAACCTAGGTGTCACTCATTGCATGTGTAGCTACATTGTAGCTAATTGGGGTTAACCAAGCCTATACCCCGGCCTCCCAACACCCCTGCCACCGCTACTTAGTATGTGTCCATTCACTACCAACCTGCTTGCATGCCTCTTGATCCTTTTAAACACTGCAACACAGCTGAAGATGGCTCCACACTTACCCAAAACACCATCCCTAACTGGACCTAACAACCAGGAAACACACATAGGGCCTCATTACGACTCAGGCGGTAAGGGGTTTACGGCGGCGTAAACAGTGCCGACCCTTACCGCCTGATTCCAAGGTCCCTTAGCGCCATGGAGGTTTTAACACCTGCTTTTAGCAGGTGTTAAAATCCATGGCGCTAAGGGACCTTGATGTTAATTATACGACCGTAATTTACGGTGGCGTAATTAACGCCTTCCCCACTCCCATTATGCCCTATGGGGCAAAAATGGGAATGGGGAAGGGTAAATGGGGATTGGGGATTTACCGCCCCGCCAACCTCGGAATGGGGCGGTAGGTTCGCCAACCACATGGCGTAAACGTAGTTTACGCCATGGTGGTAAAGGTACGACCCAGGCGGAAACTTACCGCCTGGGTCGTAATGAGGCCCATAGACATAAACTATGCCACCCACTAGCCTCCCTCGTGCTACCATAGAGAGGAACCTAGGACTCAGAGCCAGACTAGCCAAAATTTATGAGCCCCTTGCTCACTCAATGCCCACCATACAGAATTCCAGAGCGCCGCCGCCTAAACCTAATTCCTCTACAAAAACCTCCAATTCACCTCAAAACTTCAACCCTAGACCACATCACAACTCACCCATTTACGCCACTCCTGAATCAACACAGGACAAGCGTCATACTACTACTCCTAAAAACAAAGATAGCCCCAAAAATAAGGGAGCCTTGATCAACGCAGGGTCGCTACAGAAATAGCAGACGTAATCCTTAAAGAAGACCTTGACTTCCTCACTATTACTGAGACCTGGCTACACCCAGCAGCAGGCCCCATGCTCATGCTGGCAGTCCCAGATAACTACTCTATCCTGAGACAAGATCGCCCCAATTTCAGAGGAGGGAGTGTCGCCATTTTCCATAAGTGCAGCCTTACCATGAGACTAGCAACTTCTTCCAATGTCCCCTCGTGCGAAACACTATCAGTCAAACTTCCACTTACCAATACCCAAACTCTCAATATCTGTCTGATCTACCACCCTCCAGGTCCCATCGGCACCTTTGATGAAGACCTCAACTCTATTCTATCCAGCAATCTTAAAAGCTCTACTCAAGTTCTCACTCTGGGAGACTTCAATCTGGGCTATAATGACCCGGAAGATCATACCGCCAGTACTATAGTTAACACTCTCACTGAGCTAGGCTTCACGCAAAGATGCACGGCACCCACTCATTCAAAATGGTAGAATACTTCACTGGGTAACCGATCACAACTGCCAACAGAATATCACAAATATCTCACCCCTAGCCTGGACTGACCACCATCTGGTATCATTCATGCTTTCTACTGACAGACCTCCACCTCCGCCTACCATTATGGGCCCACCTACTCTCACTAGAAACAAGGAGAATATGACAGTAGAAAGACTCATCCCAAGCCTACTCCCCACACTCAACATACTCTCTGACAACCTTGACCATGACACCTTGGTCGAAGAATACAACAAGATTATGTCCACCTCGCTAGACCTTATCGCCCCCCTTAAACTCAGACCAAGCAAACCAAAAACACACCTCAACATATGGTACAAACCATTCCTTAAAAACCTTAGGCAGCAGAAAAGAAACTGCGAGGCCACTTGGAAAAAGTCCCCCTCAGTCGCGAACAAACTCAAACTTTCCAAACTATTCGCACTCTACAAAAAATAAATTTATATGGCTAAACAAACCTCCTTTGACTCTCGCATATCCCAAGCAAAATCCAACATGAAAGACCTCTTCTCTATCCTCAAAGAAGTAGAAACCCCCATAGTACCCCCTAACACCTGTACTTAAGATAAAAACTGGTGTTCAGAAATTCAAAGTGCCCTAGCGAATAAGTTCACAACCCTCCAAAGTAAAATCTCCAGCAAAAAAGCCTCCCTCAAGATTCCGGACAAGCTCACGCCCACAGATATCACCCCCTTCAAGTTCTCCAAAGTCAACACACTTGAAGTTGAAAAAATCATCCTGTCCTTGAAACCATCCAATTGCCAGGAAGACCTGTGCCCAGCACAGCTTATCAAAGACGCTGCCCGTGACCTCTCCCCTCTCATTACGAAACTGGTCAACGCCTCCTTCGCCACTGGCTCCATCCCCACCAATTTAAAACAATCTTGGGTGCGTCCACTACTGAAAAAACCTACACTTGACCCAGCCACACCCACAAATTACCGACCCATAAAGACCGTTCCCTTCCTACTAAAAATCTTGGACAAGGTCGCCTATGTACAAATACAGAAGCACTTGGAAGATCACCACCTCTTAGGATCCAGACAATCAGGGTTACGTCCTCAACACGGGACTGAAAACGCACTCATTGACTTAAACGCCCAGATCGACATGCTCAGAGACAATGGACAAGCTGCCCTACTCCTCCTCGACTTATCTGCAGCTTTCGATTTGGTCGATCACTCTGTCCTATGTACTCACCTCCACTCTTCAGCGCACTTCTCTACTGAGGCCATCACCTGGATCACATCATTCCTTAATGGCAGAACCATGAGGGTCTTCTCTTCCACTGCTGCAGCAGACCCTGTACCGATCACCTGTGGGGTACCACAGGGCTCCTGTGTCTCCCCCACATTGTATAACATATTTACCAAGCCCCTTTTCAATGATTTGGATCATCTCGGTATCACCTACACTAACTATGCAGATGATTCCCAGATCCTCCTTCCGCTTTCTGGAGATTATGGAAAGGATTTGGCCTTGCTAAATAGGGTATACATCATCATCCAGGCATGGATGGCCACTAATGGACTATGCCTGAATGATGACAAAACAGAGCTCATCATCAAACTGGGCCCGGCCTACAATTCTTTTATAATTGACGGGAACAACATCACAGTCGGACAGGAGGTCAAAACATTGGGATTCTACTTGGACTCCAACTTTTCCTTCAAAAAACAAGTGAGCTCCCTAGCATCCTCCACGGCATACACATGCAAATTAATCCGAGCAGCCAAACCATTTCTGTCAGACACTAGTTGCCTTACACTCGCTAGAACCCTCACACTGTCCCGCCTCGACTACTGCAACGCTCTCTACCTGGGATCGTCCAAGGCCACCACCAGCAAGATACAAACCCTCAGGAACAACCCTCCCAGAGCAGCCTTGGGCATCTCTAGGAGAGAACATATTACAGGAATCAGCCAACAGAACAACTGGCTCTCCACTAAAGATAAAATTCTTTTAAAAACGGCATTACTCACCCACAAATCTCTTAATAATGCTGCCCCAACAAACCTGATCAATAGATTCCACAGACAGTCCTCTCTAAGACCCGTTAGAACAGCATATAAAGACTGCCTATCTGTCCCCAACTACAACGCGCCACCATAGGAGGAAACAGCTTCCCGGTGAAAGCAGCCAAACTGTGGAACTCCTAGCCTCCAAACCTCAGAATGGACTTGCCCTACCAGAACTTCCGTTCCAAGATAGTCTCATCGCTGCAATCGGAGGCCCACTAGGATTACTAAATGCCGCACTACCCGCACACACTGTAACCATGTGTGCCTACCTGTTTACATGTATATAATTCCTATCTGACTCACTGCTGCTTTGTATATAACATTGGTTTACCTCATTGTCTGTATGTATATTTTATGATGACTGCAACTAAGCTTCGAAAATTCTTGTAAATGCTGCGCCCTGATACCCTTGGGTACTCTTGCGCATTATAAATAATAAACATAACCTAACATAACATATACCAGAACTGTGCTATCCTATAGAAAATACTCTGAACCATTGACTTTGGGCCAGGCCTGTTGAGAAGAATTGCTGGTTGTATTTAACTGAAACCCTTTGCCCTGCTTATTAATATATTTGGGCTGTCTATTCTTATAACCTTGTCTTGTCTCCCTCTTCTAAGTATCTGAAGTGCCATTTTGCTCCTACTTCATGTTTGAGCTAAACTTGTTCAGTTACTTACCATTTGTATTTTTGTGGTGTATTAGTGTGTGATATTGAGCTGCTTATGCTTGTGTAATGTTTTATAAATGAGTGTGTAAATAAATGTATATTCTTTTCCTAAGAAACCTTTTGTATGTGTTTACTTGAATCACTGTATTGGTTGGTCCTTTGTGTAACTTGTTCTACTGCTCACTTACACTCTTGAGATAGGTCTGGCAGCTCAGCCATTGCTGCCACTTTACTGTGTAGTAAAGGCTTGTACCAAAGGTGACATTGTGCTTACACTTGTAGTCCTAATTGCCTGCAGGGTTCCCAAAGGGTACTGCAGATGATTCTGCCTAACAGCAGGATCTGAAAGAATCCCTGCTAGCATCACTGCAGTACTGGTTTCCTCTAGCTTACACACAGGGAAACCCAAACATGCTTTGAAGAGAGTGTCAGAGCCCTTCAATACGCTCTGACAGTCCTTCATTGACCTGCAGATAGAGACATCTGAAAGCCTTTACAAGTGATTTACAATAGTTCATAAAAACGTCCTCCTCCCAATAGTCGGGTTGACTGCCTGCCGATGGAGGAAGCGTATTAGCCATGAACATAGGCCATCCATTCAGAATTTCATGGAGTAGCAGTCTGTGCTTCCTGTTGGGGTGATTTCAGATAAAAAAAGAACTAACAGTAAGACTTCAGGCCACTTGAGGCCAGTCTCTGGGCCAGATTTTGGATAATCCATTCTATGTAGCACCATTTCAGCTTTTTTCTGCCCCATTTGACTGATGGTGACAGGCAAACAAATCTGTTGAGAACCATTCAAAGCCTTACAAATATCGCTAACCGCATTGTGTTCCTCTATCACTGTCCATAATTGCTGGAATGTCAAATCGAGCAATACATTCCATAAGGTTTTCTTTGCCCCTTTGATAGTCAGCCTTTCGGTATAGATACACTTGCACCCAGTCAGAAAACATGTCTAAAACCACCAAGAAATACTCAAATGACAAACATTTGGGTAGTTGAACAAAGTCCACATGGATATTCACCACATACTTAGTGGACCAGGGTGCTCAGAACGAAAAGTAGGAAAATACAGTGCAAACCAGTATCTGTTAATGATAGATATTTTATGTTATTTTATTGTTTAAAGCACAGACCTAGCTGAAGGTTTGTTTGCGGGTCCTCTCTTTGAGGACATATGATTCAAGCCGATTGATTGATTTATTGTTTGAGGAGCGTGTGCCACCAGATATGTGGGGCTTAGCCACCAGGTACGCTGTTGTGCTACTTGTGACTGCTTTGTAGATGGTACATGCAGTCTTAAATAGTATCTTGGCCTAGAGAGGAAGACAATGTAGCTTGTGTATGTTGGGGTGTTTCAGTCACATTTCCATCAACGTAATGACATGCTGCAGTGTAGTTGACTACATTTGGGGGAGCCAATTTAGCAGCTTGAAGCCCCATCAGGAGGGCATTTCTTCCATCGATGTGTGAGACCACAAGGGCCTGCACAATGGTCTGGAAGTCCTTTGGCTGGATTTGTTTGATTTTGCAAAGGGTGGACATTCAGAGCCAGGCTGTTTGGTCCTTCTTGGCTATAGGTTTCAGGAAGAACAGGCTGCTGTGAAGTGTGAAGCCTAAGGATGTTGCTAAGTCCGAGAGTTGTGTATCAAATCCTTCTAGGCGCATATCATTTAACCATTGTTGGGCAAACTGTTTAGCGGGTGGACCGATGAAGACAAATTCAGTCTTGAATGGTTTATGTTTGAGGTAGGCAGCCGACATCCAGGACTGGATGATTTCGAGGTAATCGCTGAGATGAATTATGTCCTGCCTGCAATTAACTCTTTTGTACAACTGAGTATTGTCCACGGATTGGTGGATGGCTATATTGGAATCTTTGAGGAGAGTGCTCAGAGGCTGTGTGTAAAGATTAAAAAGGATTGGTGAGAGGAGGGAGCCTTGAGGGACCCAGAAGGGGACCTGTAGTTGGTTAGAAAGCAACAGGTTCATCTGGATGGCCTGGTGTCTTCCCGAAAGGTAAGAGGTAAACTAATTCAGGACAGTGCCAGAGAATCCCATCCTATCTGCAAGGAGAGAGAGGAGGATGCAGTGGTCAACAGTGTTGAACTTCGCTGAGACGTCAAGGAGGACGAAGAGGCATGAGTTGCGCTTATCCATGATTTGGAGGGCATCATCCTCCACATGGATGGTGGCTGTCTCAATGCTACACTTGGGGCAGAACCCTGACTGATGGTCATTTAGAAGGTGAAGTTGTTCGATTATGGCCGAGTAGTTGTATAACAACTACTTTTGCAGATAAACAGGATGTTCATAATGGGCCGGTAGTTCGCCAGGTCACCTGGATCTAATTTTTTTTTTCTCCAAAAGGGGTTGTATGAGACCAGTCTTGAGGGTGTCCAGGTATGACCTTTCTGTGACAGAGGCATTAATAATGCTGAGGAGCACGTGGAACACCCATCAATTGTTCAATGATGGAGACTGGGATGCTATTGTCAGACTAAGTAATAGATGTGAGGGAGGCAATCATTTTTAATAGATCCATGGGAGGGAATTCCAGAGGGCCAGTGTGCATGCCAGGGTGCAAGAGGCGCTAATGCTGTGGGACATTGATTCAATGGTCTCTCTGATTTTTTCTATTTTCGATAAAATGTGTTGATTCTGTAGCATTTTTATTGAGTTGCTGGTACCTCAGGGTCAGGTGTAGCTGTGGTACAATGCTTTACTACTTCATAGAGGGCTTTACTCTGGTTAGGTACCAAGAGACAAATGGATTCATTTTAGTGCAGCAGTTTTTTTTAGAGGGCATGAGTGTCCACTAGTTCCATAGCAGAGTTGTTGAATTATTCCAGGAGGCCTGAATTTTTTACTTTTACTTTACTTTATTACATTTATAGTGCGCATCCATAGACCCATGGGTGCGAGGGCGCGAACAAAAAGACAAACATGACAAAAAGAACAAACAGAAGCTGTCCTGGGACAAGAAGGTTGCCTAAGGAATCATTTTGCCAGTTGTGGGGAATTCTGCAAAGTTTGCTTCTAGCTCATTGACCAGGAAGGTTTTGAATGAGCAGTGTTGAATGAGGGGGCACTTAGCCTGGCCTTTGTGAAGAGTAGTCGAGTGGATGACCAATAGTGGATGACAGCATGGTCAGATAAGTTTAGTAGGATAGGGTCTGCACATGGTGTGAAGATACATTTATGGTGTTGCCTTTGCTTAATGTCCATGGAGCCAGTCAGTGCGAAAAAACATGCTTCAAATGTGGGTGTCATCCTGTGGCTGGATGGACTTTAAAATCTCAGAGAAAGACATTAATGGAGTTTGCTAATTTGGAAGATGAGAGTAAACTGGAGATGTCAGCAATGAAAGAGTCACTCCTGTGAGGTGGTCTGTAGATGAGGTGGAAGGTGTTGGATTGGTTGTACCAAATAGTGATCCGGCAGGTGAGTGATTCAAACAAACTTGTTCTGGGAAGGGGGATGACGCTCTTGCCGGTGATTGTCAAGCCACTTCCTGCCCTTCCTCGCACATTGGCATGTTGGATGCAGTAGCCTTGGTTTAGGAGGACATTGAAAACATTGGGGTAATTTGGGGTAAACTATGTTTCTGTGATGAACAGGGTATCAAGGTTGCTGTATGAGATGAGGTCAGCATTTTCTGCAGTGTGAGCGACTGCTGGGTGAGCATTGATCAGCGCGAGAGGGCATGTGCATGTGGTCCATGGATGTTGGCATTGTGTAGTGTTTTGCTCGATTGATCGATGGATGCAAACTAGTATGGAATGCTTGAGGTCAGAGAGAATGTTGGAAGTTGACAACATAGATGTATGAGTGAGGGAATACTAGTGTGCTGGCATTCCAACCTGTACAGTTGGAGATATGAAGATTGGGTGATGTGAGCCAGTGGTTCCTCTCATGTAAGTATATGGACTTAACAATGGACCAAACAGCTAGAGAGGGGAATATATCCAGTCCATCTCATTCAGGGAAGAGAAGGAGAAAATCCCCTTTAAGTACGAAGTATACAGAGGATATGGATGAACATGCTGAGCCATGGAAGGGTATAGAAGTGGATTGAGAAAAACCATTGGAGAGATGAAGTGGTGGACCGCCTTTGGAGCAATGGAGGGAATCCTTGTTCTGTTGGCCTGTGTATGACAGAGACTGATCCTGCTCTCACACTCCACCCTAGCACATAGAGACATCCTCACCCTAAATGCCTTGTTTACTGGGTTTTACTGTCACCCCGACATGTTTTTTTTAGGCTCTGTGAAACGGTTACTAAAAGCCCTTAAGAGATATTTTGGTTTCTGAGTCTCGATTCTGGGAACATGGTGGCAGTCTGCCATTCTACATGCAATAAGATGTACATTTACAGAGCATCTACTGCCTTTTACAAAAATGCCACTGATGAAATCCTCAATATTTCAAAGGAAAAGCTATGCACAGTTCCACTTCTTTAAATTTAACCAGATGTTTGTTTCCACTCTATGGCTGCTTCAGAAGAGGCTCATGAGCAATAATGAACAAATACTTCCTCAGTATCTCATTAGATTTGTTTTGTGTTACCTGCACCATATCCATCAAAAAATATAAACACGTCTTCTAAAACTACATAACCACATCTATATTTCCTTTCCTTTTAATAGAAATCTTTATTAAGTAATGTTGTTAATATCCCCAAATATCATATGCCACTCAACATAAGCACCTATTTAATAATAATGGGGTACAGCAATTCAAAAGATAATATTGTATGCAGAGAAGAATTGAAAGAACATATTCCCAATAAGGTAGATTTATTTTTACAATGCAAGCTTAGCTATGTCATATCCAAAAATAATTTGGTAACAGTCTCTCTATGAAAAGTTGTGCAGTAAACATTTGTAAACACCTGGAAAGTGTTAACTCTCATCCTCCTTAACATGTGTTGCTTCTTCTGCTTTATCTTAACCACATGAATTAAACCATTTAGAGATATTCAAAAATATAAATACATTGAGCAAGGGATTTATTTTAACAAAAGAGAGATTGTTAATGCGCACAATCTATTGAAAGGGCCAGCCTTTAGACATTGCATATCAAATACCAGAGCACTTTTTATAATGCTAGATTCTCGTTAGCTTTCCTTTACTACATAAACCACTATTATCAATCTCATGTGACATGACTGGAAAAGGATGCACTAATAGTTTCTTCTATAATTCAACTTCCTAATGTGTGATTGCTTAATTAAAATATTACTTACAATCTGGACCAACAACTTGCATTTTGGTCCAGACAAATAGGTGATTTTTTGGCTACATGGAATGGGACAGAGCTTGAACTTCGGAAGTATGTAGGATTGTTCAACCATAACACATTTCAATTAAAAAGTATATGTAGCACAGTACACATAGAATTTCTTATTTTGATTTGGAAATCTACATCAAATATAACAGAATTAAGACCAAACTCTTCAGAAAATTGGCAGCAATGAATTATGTAGCACACACAACAAGTGGCCATTGTAAGCCCACTATTAACATCGATATTATCAAAATTGTGAAGGATTAAAAGAAACTGCAGTAACATCCCGTATTGTAAAGAAGACATTATCCCTCTAGAAATGAAACCACTTGGATTTCAAATGCTCAGATACTACAACCGCATCTACATACTGTTAGATCCATACAGGATCAGGGACAGGATTATGTAGCAAGCTGATGAGGAAAGAATACAAAAAGAAAAGAAGCAAACTTGGTTTTCATTATGAAAGTCTCTAATAATTGTTTAGAGATCTAATGAATTATAACGGAACACTGCAGTCTACCTCACTCTGACCTACATATATTGAATTATCTAGAGCCTAATTCCAAAGCTGAGTAAATACCAAGGCTGAATCAATCATACATGCTTGTTTCCAATGTCATCTCAATAGGAGAAAGGCAGAAAGGTACACAGTAATGCCTGACTTCCATTCAAACTGAGGGTGAGTGAACTTCACAAAACATGTCCTGTGGTAATACCATAGTGTCATGTGGGCCATTCACAGTGCCTTCAAATCACCTCAAGTCTCCATGCAATTCTTGAAAATTCTCCAGGAACCAGGCCATCACTAGGCTCAAGAGAAAACTGGCATGGAAGTAAAGAAAACCTACAGGAAACACACCTTTTCTTGTAATGCGCTGCCTACTGGAATGCCATCCTGGTCTCAAACCAGACAACACTGCTCTTAAAGTCAGTCAGTACCTAGATGCCATCTAGGCCCCTTACATTCTCACATCACACCAGAGCCCCAGGGTCGGAACATCCCATACCATATATTGAAATCCCCCTTCCTTGCATCATATGTTGCCTCAACAACATATCCATCAAGAAATATAAACACGTCGTCTAAAACTACATAACCACATCTATTTTTAACTTTCCTTTCAATAGAAATCTTTATTAAGTTATGTTGTTAATATCTCCAAATATCATAAGCCACTCATTATAAGCACCTATTTAATAATAATGGGCTACAGCAATTCAAAATATATTATTGTATGTAGAGAAGAATTGAAAGAACATATTCCCAATAAGGTAGATTTATTTTTACAACGATGGCTTAGCTATATTCAGTAAAAAAAAAAGTTCTTAAAGGGACGTTATGGTTAAGTTGCGCTACTAAAAACCTATGAAATTCAGTAAAAAAATGTTGTTAAAGGGATGTTATGGTTCCAAGTAAAACCAAAAAAAACCCTGAAATTGTGGTAAGCTAAGCAGCCATAACTTGCGCCACCACCGTCCATTGCTAAGACTAACACCCAGGACATCAAAGATGACATCACAAATGTCATTGATGGCATTGATGTCCCTGTGGTTGGTATCCCTTCTTTATCCTCCTTTCTCATTTCCTTGTGTGTCGTGTTTAAAAAAATATATATATATAAAACAACAAACTCCCCCCCAAAAATAGGCTCTTTTCAGAGCCACCTTTCATAGTTTAAAAAGAGAAGTGACGAATAAATAGTGCAGGGCCCTGTGCATTTTTTAGAAGCCTGCGGACAGTTTGCGAACATATAAAATTTTGGGGTGCTGCCCTATCAAAACCATTGCACTTGTCTCTGGAGGAAGTGGTGGCTCTAAAAAGAGCCTTTTGGTGGTGTTCAAATGGTCAACACCTACTGCAAAATGGATGGTTGAAATTCCCAAAAAAGTCGCAATGCATTTTGTACATTTTTCAGAAAAATCTGATAGCCAGCATATGTAAAATGGACTCCATCTCTGCGAAAAATGTATGTGCTACAAAACATAATATTTTAATTGTGAAAAGAAGACATGCCAACATCTCTTAAAAAGGCACAAACAGCCTTAATGACATTGCACCTCGCTTTCTCCATTTGTGGACCAAATGAAGAACAACGCAGCCACATTTGCGCAATACGAGAAAAAATTACTTGGGATTTTGGAAACATGTCCATGACCTTCCCAAGTCCTTCTTTCATTGCAAATTGCAAAGAAATTCCAGACACATGCCCTAAACTGTTCCCTCCACAATGAATTATAATTATATCTGGATGATGCTGTGTTGCCAAAGTAGCACAGAGAGGTACCAAGTCCAGCCACTTCATTACACGCACTCCAAGCCAGTGCACTTCCACATGAGGGAATCCAAGATCTGCAGCTACTCCACAGCGTTCAGCATGCACCTCCAACCAATGTATCTATGTGTCTCCCAAAATCCAGATAATCTGTTTTCTAAAACACACAGCCATAGCTATCTGTTCTTCTCTCAGGAAAAATACTTTCTGACAAACTCTCTCCTTACACAACACACCCAGTAAACTGTATTGACCAATCCCTTGCTCTACTCTTTCTCATTTGCATGCCTTTCCACCCCAAAATCCCTGTATGTAATACGCGGTGTCCGCGGACTACCGCAATTTCCGCGGACATATCGAAAATCTGAGCATGGTGAATTTAAATTTAAATAGTGTCCCATTTCCCCTTTGAGGTTGGCTCTGAAAAGAGCTGTTGTTTTTTTTTAAAGATGCTTGACAGACAACTGTTATTTTGTATTTTTCTTTCTCACTTTACTCCTAAAATCTTCACATAACCTTCTCCAAAGCAACCCTTACATTCCAAAACAGCATGGCATTTCCCATAAAAGATAAAGAAATGCCATCTTCTTTAAAATAAACAGCATTACTGGAATCAATATTCTCATTATTACAGAAGAACATACCAGCTCTAAGCATGAAAGCACACATGCCTCGGTTGATTGCCACCTAGCAATGTTTTGGTGAGGACAAAAACAGAACTATTGTCCCATATTGCCCTAGGTACTAATCTAGAAAAAATTACTTTGGCATTTGGAAGGATGTTCATTACTGCTTGAACCAAGTGTTCTAAATCTGCCAACAAAGTAGGGGCACTGACATAGCCCAAATGGAAAGCACCACAGTGCAAAACTACCACACAGGGACTTTTCATCCTGCCCATATCTTCACAAACTTGTACAATTCCCAGTACATTGCAATCAGGCAAAGTGCTCCACACCACCTCCACTCATTTAACATCAAAATTGTTTGCCACATGCCTGCATTAAGCATACTGCTGTAAACATGCACAAACATATCTCCAACCACCAACACCCTGACTTTCTCCACCTCTGCCATCTTCACTACACACAGCCTCTTTCAACACAGATCCACAACCTCAACATCTAATTGGCTGATGCCAACAGTCCCCTTTCCATGCTGGATTTGCTGGAAAACCCCGGATGTGGCATGCCCTGTCTGCGGACAGCCGCAGTGTCCGCGGAGCGTGTAACTCTTAGACAGCCCTTCTACCATTTCCACTTCACTCTCTGTGCCATTCCCTCATTGGTTACAGCTAAACAGTCACACAACCATCCACCAATCACATCCAAGACCTCTCCATATAACTCCATCATCATAGTTCATCACGTCAAATGTACTGTTGATCACTCTGAGTACAAGTCTCATATCATTGAAAGCACCTACTACAAACACTACTGTACAAGCCTCCAAGATTTCTACTTGCAGCTGCATGCATATCCAAATGCAAGAATGCAATTTATGCACAATACATGTACGACTCTTATAAATGCATATAAACAGAGTAAATGCCATTTAACCTGTATAACCTATAAAATGAACTTACTATTATTTTTGCCATTTGCCATAATCAACTGTCACTTCCAAACCTGTCTGCTATCTAAATTCTTTTTTTACACACACAGCTATCTAAAAAATTATAATATTAAAAGATGGGAGAAATAACAGTATGATTGTAGAAAAACGCTTAGTAGTGTATTATAAAATTACAAACAGCCAGCATAAGTTTATGCATCTTTATACACTCACACAGATAGACAATATCATTGAAAAGCTCCCATCTGAAATAACGCCACTGCCTGTAGATCTCATCCTTCTGCTTTATTACCCACACCTTCACAAATACATACATTCCATGCTTTTCTATGCAGTTTCTGCCATTTACCTTATAAAATTTGCAAAATAAGTATATCATTATTTATTCTATCTCCTAACATCCAATAACACAGCCTTAAGAAACCAAGTGAGTTTCATACACTTATTATTATACTCATTTGCAAAGCATGTTGAACTAACAGAAAGTAAAATATAAAGGCTGCACATAGTCAAAAGAAACTGCATGCGCACACTATTTTCAGTTAACAAACAACAATACTACTACAAAAACATAAAAATCAATGTCTACATTAACATCAGTGCTATAAACACACAAAATTACTAACTTCTTTCTTTTGCAATTGCAGTGAAGACCACTCTCCTGAAAAGCAGCAGCATCTGAAGTACAAACAACAACTCAGAAGAAACCTGCTCATTCCAAAGAAAAAAAAGTAAGTACAATACTACCATAATATTATTACTGTTACTCAAACACACTGTGGGATTGATTCATTGAATTTGCGCACCGAAAAACAGGAATTTGTGCACCATTCTGCCCACAAATCGCCATTTGTTGTACAAACATTGCAGGCAAAATGGTGCACAAATCCCCCCTTTTTGGCGCACAAATTCCATAAATCAGCCCCTAGAATGTTAGTATTGCAGAACAAAGAACTGTTTTAATTCTATACCATTAGATTTAGTATTAGTGCTTCTCCTCACCACTAGCTTACTTTCTACTGTCATCTGAATCCCAGTATAGTAACACACAAATACAAGAATAGACTTCCCAACTAGTTGTAGCTGCCCAATGCACAATCACACACCACCACATCCTTGCCATCATACTCAGACACTCATGCACACAGCACACATACATTGCAGAACAGCCCAAACCATACCTTCTTTTTTTTCAACAGACCACAAAGAATGCCTACCAACAAGCAAGTCCATAGAAAGCAATGCAGAAGTAGTGCAAATGAAAATACAAGTGTCCAAAATAAGCATCCATCTCTAGCAGAATGTCTCCAAAAAGATCAAACAAAAAATCTAATAGAGTCATTAAGCGAAACAAAACAAGCTTCCAGTACAAAAACATTGCCTCCTAATTCAAAATGTAAAATGAAACAGAAAGTGGTTAACAAGAATTCAGCTACCACTACTGCTAACACTGATCCTATAAATCTTGATGTAGTGGGAAGTAACAATACCAAAAAAAGTATTTTACAAAAAATGTTCCACCTCAGAGTCCTTCAAAATCTTATAAAAACAGGAGAGAAATCATGCAGAACCCTTAAAACCTTCCATAGAAAATGTATCTTAGAAGTTCTCATAGACAGTGCATTCCTTCTCAAAAGGAAGTTATTTATTTTAGTGTTAAACCACTAACAAAACTAACTACTACATTACAAAAAACGGAACGTCAACAAAAATAACTTCTTAAATATCTGTGGAGGTGAATGGAGTCACACCATGAACACAGAACCATATTTCAATGAAGAAGCATACAAACAAAAGCAAACAAACACAACTGCCATACGTAGCAGTGGACGAGGGTATGAAAACCTTAATAATACCATAATGGAACAAGAAACGCTGCTTACAAAAATATCCCCAGAAAACTCAGTATCACCTCTCCATCAGACAGAACCAAAACGTCCAATGTACCAATGGCCGTGCACGTCAATGTGTAACATTGACAAAAAATCTTTCAAATCTTTACGCCAGTTCCTCAATCAATATGTAAAAGGGAAAGACAAATTCGAAATGAAACTTCTACAAAATATTTATACCTGTCCAGTGCGCAAACACACACGACTACAAGGAATTCATTAGCCTCCATTTCCGGACCTAACTGCAAAAGCACCTTCCATCATATCAAAATGATATCAACACATCATTCAACTATAAGAAATCAAGTCCATAAACTGTACTATGCTAAAAGCCCAGCTTTAGCATTAGACAATTTAAATAACAATCTTCGACATGGTACAGCCAAAGACCTACTCAAAATAATAGAGCATATCCAGACAAAATATTTTGGAAGTGAAAGCCACTTACAAAATGCAATAGATTTACAACAGACTAGGAACAATTCTACAAATGGCAAACTTTTACTACACATATACAAAAAATAAATACTAAAATTTAAAAGTACATCCACTGGAGTACCAAACCATGTGTGTGTGTGTTGCCGCAGAACATTTTATAAAAGTAGCACAAAAACTGTAGACATAACATACAAAATAGAAGACAATGAATATTCCAAATGGTTTGACGAAATAAATGACCCCTTAATACTTTGCAGTTACTGCACTGAAAAACTTGACAACAACCAAACTCCTTCACTTGCTATCACAAATAACTTCCAATTATTCCCACTTATTCCCACTATCAAAACCCTTTCAACAACTTTATATGAGAGCATCATAATTCAAACAGTGCATCCATTTCAAGCAATAATATGCCTTCAACCAAAAACAGCAAAATTACCTCCCTCAGAATTAGTGAAAGGCATTTGTGGCAAAGTAGTTTATTTACCATTAGATGTGAAAGAAAATGTACACACTCTAGGAGTGCAACATCCAATAGAGCAATCTTTAATTGTCTTAGTAAATGGTGTACCTACAAAAGACAAATAATTTGGCAACAACTCGTAGACTTACATAAAGTTAGACAAGCTTTGCAATATCTAAAAGACAATAATGAATACTACAAAGAAATGAATATTGAAGAAAACCTGAGGGAAATGACTGAAATAATTCAAGAGTCAACAGAAACTCTTCAATTTGAACTTCTTGATCCTGCTACAGTATCCAATATTTTAGAGCATTATACAATTCATCCATTACACTCTAAAGACACTATAAATGATGCACTAGAAACAAACCAAATGCAACAAACCAAAGGATCGACAAATTAGCATATGGGAAAAAAGTATAGAAGCACATGCTTTTCCTCTACTCTTTCCTACTGGGAAAGGAGGAAGGTACGATGATAGACCCACTCAGATAACAGCATCAAAATACCACTTGTTACAAATGTATTCTGAAGATCCCAGATTTAGACAAAATGGAGAATACATATTCCATACATATTCCACCTACTCTTTGAAAGTGAACTAGCAACTCTTTGCTATGGAGTTGAACACACATTGAAACAAGGTACCCATTTTCAAAATATGTCAGATACGCAATTACTACAAAAAGTGCAAGAAAAAGATGAGGTTTTACAATCAAGCATACCAAATCTGTTAGCAAACATGTGTGGTACTAAGGAGTACTGGTTCCAACGTCACAGAGATGTACGTTGTATGATAAGAAGCATGGCCCACCCACTTGGTTTGTTACATTAAGTTGTGCAGAATATGCATGGGAAGATTTACATGATTTCCTATGCATATCAAACAAAAACAAAACAAACATAGATATACTAACACCTGGAGAACATTGCTCTCTAGATCCTGTTAATGTTTCAAGATATTTCCATCATCGCGTCATTGCTATGCTACACTTTATTTGTAATAAAACTGTTCCTCCCCTCGGAGAAGTGCAACACTTCTTTTGGAGAAAAGAATACCAAGCCAAAGGTGCACCACATATCCACATGCTTTTATGGATTAAAGATGCTCCTAAATTCGGTCAAGACAGTGATGCCACTGTTTTACAGTTTATCGAAAAATATGTCACTTGTGAAATTCCTTCAGAAGCAACAAATAGTGATCTTCATGCACACAATTTACAATTTCAAAGACACAAATGTGGGAAATATTATCGTCGCAAATACAAAAACAAAAGGAAATACTTCAACAAATGCTGCTTTGCTTTCCCTAGACCAGTTACAGCAACAGGTCAAGTAAACAACTTCATGTCTTCAGTTAGACATAGTGTTAAAGGTAAATCACCTAAGAACACATATTACATAAAAAGAACTGAAGAAGCAAAATATATCAATAATTACAATGCAATTATTGCCCTCTAATGGAATGCAAACATAGATGTGCAGTACAGTGTAGACAATTCCACTGCAGTTTCATGATATGTTACAGCCTACTTAACCAAAGCAGAAAAAACAGAGCTTCAAGACCTCTGGAATGAACTATCAACAGACAAAACACTGTCTCAGAAATTCTACAGCTTAGGCATAAAAATGCTCTCTCATAGAGCATGTGGCTCCTATGAAGCTGCAGATCGTTTAACCGGGACTGCTTTGAATGGAAAATCTGAAAATATAGTATGGCTAAGTCCTGGTCCTACTAAATCTAGAAAAAGAGTTCTCAAATCATACAACGACGTAGAAACAATAGCCAAAAATGATCCCAACAGCCAAGACATTTTGAAAAACATTTTAATAGACACATACTACCCAAACAGGAGTACCACTTTGGAAACCATGTGTCTATACAACATAGCCCAAAACTTCACATACAAAAATAATATAAAACCAGATGAAAATAAAGATAGATACAGAGTGACATATTGAGAAGGCAGCTTAGTGAAATGTACCAAACAAAGCTTAATTAATCATATCAAATTGCCATTAAAAACTCCTCAACATAAAAAACTATATTACATGTCCCTGCTAAAATGTTTTAAACCATGGAGAAAAGAAGAAGAGTTACCAGATATCTATGACTCCTATGAAGACTCTTTCAAAGCAAATGAAGGCACTACAACAGATGTAAACTTTGCACAGTACAAAACAATGTTGCAAAATGAACAGCAACACAAAGAATAACTCCAGGCCCAAGTAGATATGGACACTCCCGACAGTAGTCAACCTTCTGTAACAGGAAGCCAAGAACCACTGGGACAGCCACTAACAGCAAATGAGGCAGAATTAGATATGACTGAAGTAAAAACCACCATGTGTCACTATGAAGAAGATATAGAAGACTTAACCGTACTGCAAACAAAACTGAACAATGAGCAGTGTAGCATTTTTCAAGAAGTAAGAAAAAAGAAATTGCACATGGTGTACAACTTGAAAATAAAGAATGTACCTGCCAAAATTACAAACCTATACTACTATACGTCAGTGGTCAAGCTGGTTCAGGCAAAACATTCTTTTTTTTTTAATACAACATTTTATTGGTTTTTGGAAACACAAAACATACAGCCCCATACAGCGGGGTAAACAAAACTTCCCATACCCACCCGCCAACAACTCCCCGCTGTAGTCCCTTACCAACGAGCTTCAAAACATGCCACAACATTTTGTCCCTTTCATATTACACCGACCAGTTCATTTGCAAGTCTCTGGATAGCGTAACGGTACAGTATTATAAGTTACTTTTAGTGCACCTCTTCCCAGCTTTGCCATATTTTTTGCTCTTTTTCTGGGAACCCCCTAGCAGTATAAACTCTTTTTTCCATCACAATGCAGATATCCACATCCGTGATCCATTGTTCAAGGCTTGGTGTCCTCTCGGAGCCCCAAATTTGCGCTATGTTCTTTTTAAGTATTGCTGTGGTGGTAGATAAGAACGCTCTCTCATACCTCGTTAGATCAGTGTCTCCTTCTATCCCCAGCAGTAATTGCTTTGGATTTACAAGTATCCTCTTGCTCATTACCCTTGACAGTTCATCACAGCACCGTTGCCAGCATTGTTGAATGATGGCACAGTCCCACAGAATATGATAATAGGAGCCTTTCACCCTCTTACATCACAAACAGTATGGATTCATAGCCTTTCCCCACTTGAACAGTGCCACCCTTAGGTAATAAATCCTATGTAGTATCTTCAGTTGAATTAATCTAAGCCTGGAGGAGATAGTTGATTCTCTGGGGTACATCAACGCAGTCACCCATTCCTCTAGGAGTATATCACCTACCTCCCTCTCCTACTTGGCTTTCAGGCTCGACAGCTCTTTCGTAACAAATGAGTTAATAGCACTGTACATAGTCAATGTGACTTTCTGTTTAAGCAGTTCTGGGAATACATTACATTCTAATGGAGAGTAATCAGGTATGTCACTCAATTCAGGGAGATGAGCCTGCAACGCATGTTTGAGCTGTATATAGTGGTATTGTTTGTTGAGTGGGAGTGCAAAGGTGGTAGCTAGATCTGCAAATGCTATTATTACATTTTCTTTCATCACATCGCCAATTTTCGTAATACCTAGTTGGGCCCATGCTTGCCATTTAGGGAGTTTGTTCACCTCCAGGAGATGTCTGTTGTTCCAGAGTGGTTGTGCTAGAGTTAGTTTTTTATCCCAACCTAGGTACTTATGTGTATATGCCCAGACTAGGTTTATATGCGACAACATGGATGGGTCAGCGGGTTGCTCTTTTTTCCGGTAGAGGTAGAGGTAAAACCAGCCGTTAAGGTCGGGTCCCACAAAGGGACCTCGTAATTAGGCGCTGGGTGTTTAACGGCGCTGCAGCCTTTTACGGCGCCGTTAAACACTTAGCGTCTGGGTCATAATGAGGGCCCCTGTCATGATATGCGCCTCCCCTGCACCTGTTTGAAAAGGCGCAGGGAGATGACTCGTTTTTCTGGCCTTTTTAAAGCGCATCCTGTTTGTGAATTTGAGTTGTGCTTTAAAATGACCAAGCACGCCCCCTTATTTGCGCAAATGTGAAAGGGGTTGCAGCAAAAAGGTTTTGAGAATCTAGCACAGTGGGCCTCATTACGACCCAGGCGGAAAACCATGGTGCTATTAGCACCATGGTCCATGCCGGTAACTTACCGACTCCGCCATGGAGAAAGGGGGAATTACCACCCCATTACAAGGTTGGTGGGGCGGTAATTCCCCCTTCCTCCATGGCCCTTCCCCATTCCCATTTTTGCCCCATAGGGCTCAATGGGAATGGGGAAGGCGCTAAGTACGGTACCGCAAATTGCGGTACTGTACTTAGCACCAAGGTCCCTTTGCGGGTCCCTACTTTAACGGCTGGTGTAGACCAGCCATTAAGGTCGGGTCCCGCAAAGGGACTAATGGGTTAACAGCGTCGCAGCTTTTTACGGTGCTGTTAACCCATTAGCGCCAGGGTCGTAATGAGGCCCATTGTCTTTTTCTAGCACTTGTGAAAGACCATTCTCTGTATGAGGGAATGCTGCTTACATTTTACCCTGATGCATTGAGAGTGAATGTGCAGCTCTATTGTTTATGCTATTGTAACATTTTTACTCAAATGCTAAATGGAGAATCATTCCAAGAGACATTAGAGTGAAGTAAGTCTAGGTCAAAATGTGTTTAAATTTTATCACAGCTTATTGGATTTAAAGGGGTGTTTTGCTTTCATCATTATCTTAATAGGGCTTTGTTTTTTTTGTTAAATTTGCTGTGTTTATCAAAAAGCTATTATTTTTATAATAGAGTCCTCTGTTGGGTTTTACTTATTCTGGTCATCCCCTGATAGTGTGTGTGGGCTTGGAGTGTGGAATGTAGAGTGTTGGCTGTAGAATGTTTTGGTGTGAAGCTGCTCTAATTCCATAGAGGTGAGTTGAGATCTGAAGCCTAAGAGAAGGGGGACCGGTGGATGCTTCTATCCTATGAACTTGTCCTGTATTATACCTAATGTACACACAGCATCCACAGCCCCCCCCCCCCAGCCCCTAAGGTGAGCGCGCCCCTTGTTCAGCTTTGCAGCAATGGCAGAGACCCCTGGAGTGATTTTGGGGGGCAGCGTTTTACACCCCTTATAATTAGCCATTTGGTATTCTCCACTTGCCATATCTAGCGCCTTAAAGCTGTATTGGAGAGCTGTGGTGCACCTGAGACAGAGCGCAAAATAAGGGAGTGGCGGCTTACTATGCAAGAGTTTAAGGGGCCGGGGAAACAATTGAGTGATTTTGGTGGTCGGCAGTGAAAATCAGTGAAAGTCTTAAGCTGAGGAGCGGCTGCAATTTCAAAGCGTGTACCTTTCGTGTAGCCATAACGTTGTGTGGATGTGCTGAGTCAGCTTGCAGAGTCTCGTGGATGTCATGGCCCTGGGAGCGCGTATGATGGTTGGTGCTGGGGGCCGAGTGCAGGATGGTGCTGGGAGCTCAGCGCAGGTCGAGGCTTCATTCATTTATGGTGACGTCATCCATCCTGCGCAGGGTGATGGTGGAATCGTGGTGAAGGTTCTGTGTGAGCCTTCGATCATTCCGAACGGCAGGAGCTGCTGACGCATAGCGTGCCCAGTTAAAAAAAAAAGGACCTTTCTACGTGCGAGGCGTCCCTGAGAAGAAAGAGAGGGACGCATTGCCGTAATACAAAAGAGTCCCATCTGAAAGTATTTCAACGTGCGTGTTTGGCAGCAATAAGTTGACAAGTGAAACGGATCCTATGACAAAAGATGCAGAGCCAGCAACATCTTTAAACAGAGGGACTGCAACGTGATCCCATTTGCTGGAAAATATTTTTAGCTGGTAACACTATATGTACAATGGTGACTTTTATAAATTAATGCAAAATATTCAAGAAGACTGACGTGCTTCGTGCAAGCTGTCTCATTTAGTAATTTACACTGTGCTTTCCGAATTAACATTATTAAGGAAATGCTATGCTTGGGTGTTTTCACTGTTGTCATAGAGAGAGAGAAAACTACTAGGGCAGTGGAATTTATGATTTTAGCTCTTGTTGTGGGAAGTGTTCCCAAATATTGTAGTGATTTTACACATGGTTTGCGAGGGCTATTTGGTGGCAGTTTTTGTGCTGGAGCCATATGGTGGCATGGTGAAAAAAAAAATAATAAGTGATGTTCGTGGCACAAATTGGTTTTGGTGTTTTATGGTGCCTACATTGTTTTTGGCAAGATTTATTGAAAATTGTGTGGACCATATGCAACCAGAGATAAACAAAAATAAATAAATGCAATGTACAGTAATATTTACACTAACCGGACCATTTCTCCACAGGCAATTCTCAACAGGCTGAGAGTGAAAGTGCTAGAAATTGGGCAATATTATTGCATATTTAGACCTATTTCATTTCTAGGTAATGTTCAGTCATGCCATGTCTTACATTAATCTAACAATTTTGTCCACAGGTATGTTCCAATTTGGACTTTTCGAGCATGAACCTTGAGACTCTTTTGTGGTGTAACTTGGAAATATTTTACATTTCAAATAATTCAATGCTGTATTGGTTCATTTGTTTGCTTATGGAATGTGGCTGAGTGGTTGCAACTGTTATGGAGCAAGCAATGTATAAGTGCAATGCTAAATGTTAATTGATATTGCCGATGAGTGCGCAGTGTTGCGGGATGCAATTGCCGGTGTTTTGGAGCAAAATATTTTGCGAAATACATTATCAGTTGCTCTATGGTGAGCATGTGATGTTCAATGATGAGCATTTAGTAGCTCAGGCATGGTGCCTGGAGTGGTGGAGTGGTGGTTACTAGTGCTAGTTTTGTTTGCTCTATGGTGAGCATAGGATGCTCAATGGTGAGCATTTAGTAGCTCAGGCATGGTGCCTGGAGTGGTGGAGTAGAGGTCACTAGTGTGAGCATTGGTTGCTCTAGGGTGAACATGGGATGTTCAATGGTGAGCATTTGGTAGCTCAGGCTTGGTGCCTGGAGTGGTGGTGTGGAGGTTATCGTTTACTCAATGGTGAGCATGTGATGCTCAATGGTGAGCATTTAGTAGCTCAGGCACCATCGGTTACTCAATGGTGAGCATGTGATGCTCAAAGGTGAGCATTTAGTAGCTCAGGCATGGTGCCTCGAGTGGTGGAGTAGAGGTCACTAGAGTGAGCATTTTGCTCTAGGGTGAGCATGGGATGTTCAATGGTGAGCATTTGGTAGCTCAGGCTTGGTGCCTGGAGTGGTGGTGTGGAGGTTATCGGTTGCTTGATGGTGAGCATGTGATGTTCAATGATGAGCATTTAGTACCTCAGGCATGGTGCCTTGAGTGGTGGAGTGGAGGTTATTGGTTGCTCTATGGTGAGCATGGGATGCTCAATGGTGAACATTTATTAGCTCAGGTATGGTGCCTGGAGTGGTGGAGTAAGGTGAGTTTTGGTTGCTCTATGGTGAGCATGGGATGTTCAATTGTGAGCATTTATTAGCTCAGGCTTGGTGCCTGGAGTGGTGGAGTGGTGGAAATCTTAGTGCGTGTTTTGGTTGTTCTATGGTGAGCATGGGATGCTCAAATGGTGAGCATTCAGTAGCTCAGGCATGGTGCCTGGAGTGGTGGAGTGGAAGAAATTGGAATATGCTCAGTTGTGAGCATTTGTTTCTCTAGAGGGTTCTCTAGAGGGACGCCCATAATGGAGTTGAAATATTATGCTTTAGGCAGATAGTGGGGTTATCCCTGTAGATTGTGTTAGCACAACTTGTTGCAAGTGAATGCTGATGTAGGGATATTGTTGTGAGGTAGGTGGAAATAGTTGTGCATTGAAGTTGAGTTCCATAAAAGGCCTGTTATGGTTCTGGTGATTGTTGGAAGTGGGTTAGCTATTTGTAGCTTTCTAAGGACTTGGTAGGGGATAGCTTTTTGCTAGGAGTAGTTTGTTGCATGGGTATATTTTAGGAGGATGTCTGTAGATTCTGTTTCATTTAATGTTTAGTTCCAAAACTGTTTAGTGTCCATCATCCTTCTGTCAAAAATTGTTTAGTGCCCATCACTTCTCTCTCTCTCCATTATTCTATATTGTTATGTAAGGGGGGAGATGTGTTGGGTTTTACTTATTCTGGTCATCCCCTGATAGTGTGTGTGGGCTTGGAGTGTGGAATGTAGAGTGTTGGCTATAGAATGTTTTGGTGTGAAGCTGCTCTAATTCCACAGAGGTGTGTTGAGATCTGAAGCCTAAGAGACGGGGGACCGGTGGATGCTTCTATCCTATGAACTTGTCCTGTATTATACCTAATGTACACACCTGTGTTCCGGTGGACTTACTAAAGATACCTAAACCCAACCAGGCTCCTGAGTGGTTATTTATAACCCCAAGCCCACATCTTAACATCCTCACTTCATTTCCCTCAAGACTCTTACATAATTCAGTCTTTTATGGTGGAAATAGAAGTGATAAGTGTTCAGATTGATGACCTGTTATCTCACAAACCTCCCGTTTGACAGCATCAAAACAAACTAATCCTGTGATGTTGTCCTGAGGATCTCCAAGGTAACCCGATTACCTAACCTGTTTTTTGTTGATTAAATTTGCTGCTGATGAATTAACACCCCCTGTAATACATTAAAATATGTGGTGCAAAACCCCAGATGTTAAGACTATTGATTCCGGTAGGCCCAGCATCGGGAGTAAGAGTGGCCATGTGCAAAGCTACACAGGGTTGTCGATTGGATCAGATTAACCCTCAGGCCACAGTTAACTTGTTATGTAAATTGACTGGATGATTTAGACCTCTGTAGAACGTTTGTCTCTGGATACATTGTAAAGTGTGTGTTCCTGTGCCTGTAATTGAACTGTGTGAATAGTTGTGTTCCTTGTCCTAAATGCCATGATCGTTTTTTGGAACACTTTTCTGTATTTGCATGTGATTCACATTCCTGGGGGATGGTTGTGGTAATTAGTTTTGTTACGCATTGAGAGACTTTGGACATTGTGTGTGTGTGTGTGTGTGTTGGAACTTTTGTTTTTGCTGTGTATAGTGGATGTTTTACATAGCATGAAGATGTAAATTGCTGTTGCGTTTCGCGTGTTGATGTTCTTCACTCTAATTATAGTACTAAGATTTCACAATATGCTGTGTTGAAGTGTTAGTGCTTCTGTTATTGACAGAATATGTGAGTGAGTGTTCTTGTTCTCACCTAATTATGTTTGCCACTTTGAGTGTTTTCCTATTTTTCCCTTTTGTTCCACATGGGGAAGATGTGTTATAATATGAATTGTAGGTTGGATGAATGATACTGTGAGGCATGAGTGATGTCATCAGGTTAGTGAAATGTTGCACGAATTATGTAAACGTGCTTTGCTGGGTGCTTTGGAAGCGCCCCTCACAGCAAAGCTTGCCCAGGTGAGAAGGTGCTGGTGGGTTCATCTGCTCCATTTTGTGCTCTGATCTACTATTTATATGTAACAAAACTGAATGAAGAAACTTCATTTGCTAAGCTCGCTCGAAGTTCATCATTGACTCAATGACTTCTTTTGTTACTAAAAATAGTTTGCCACCTGCCTTTTTTGTTTGACCCAGCATATATAGTATTCCCTTTTGGATGTGGTCATGGTCTTGCTGTGTAGGGATAATTGCTCTCCTTAATTCCATTCATAATATAGCCACATGTAATTCTAAATTTGGTGCATGTTGTTTTGTAAAATTGAAGGTCACAATAATTGGTTTGACTCACAAACCTTTAATATCATGTGCCCATGTTCAAGAGCTAAAAGCATAATCATATTGAACAACGAGGAGTTTGAATAATCTCTAATACCCTGGGTGCCTAATAATTTCCGAAGAAATATGAAGATGAAAGAAAGAGAAGTTAGTGACGTCACAAGAGATGAGCGTGACACACTTAGAAGAGTGGATGAAGAAGAGGATGTACAGACTTTATGGAATGTGAAGACAAATTAAAGAATCAAGTAAACTTTCATATGCGAAGTGAAGATTGCACATGTGCAGAGCACTGCAGAAATTGCATGCCGTTTAATAACTGTACAGATGCAGCAACGCAAGTAGACTAAGTAATCTAAGAAGTTGGCTATATGTAGTGAATAGACTGCAGGCAGTGCCACCATTATATAGAATCTGGACTTCAGTGTCACAATTTTAGTAAGTTTAAGCCCATAGAGAAGATGGCTGAAAGTTGTGTTGCAGCAAGAAAGCAGCTGGAATCGACGAAGGACCGAGACAGGCTGTCTGGCTGGTGTCAATGGCTGGAGCAGCCAAGAACTGGTTATCTATCCTTGAAGAATAGAGAACATGAGAGGCTGAATCATCCCTTGTTAAGGTGCAAAGAACAAATACTATGAGTGTCAAGTTTTATTCATTTAATACAATCAAATTCTGGAAAATGAGCCAAATGGCGGTCTCCTCTTACGTGGGATACCCATAGAGAAGATGGCTGAAAGTTGTGTTGCAGCAAGAAAGCAGCTGGAATCGACGAAGGACCGAGACAGGCTGTCTGCCCTGGTGTCAATGGCTGGAGCAGCCAAGAACTGGTTATCTATCCTTGAAGAATAGAGAACATGAGAGGCTGAATCATCCCTTGTTAAGGTGCAAAGAACAAATACTATGAGTGTCAAGTTTTATTCATTTAATACAATCAAATTCTGGAAAATGAGCCGAATGGCGGTCTCCTGTCACGTGGGATATGGATGGAAATAAAAGTTGAGCATGCAGCTCTAGACTTAAGATAGCGTGTGCTCACACTCCCACATATTCCGAGGAGCAAGGATACTTTGCAAGGCCAAATTCAAAGGCAATCTCCATGGCAGAAGGCTTGGGCGATGAGAGATGTTGGGCTAATTGGTCAAAGTCCACCCAGTGACACCTGGGATACCAGCTTACATGCTGCTAGTGAGCCAAATGTTCCAGAAGGACACAAACATGCCAACCAATTGTAGAAGGCCATATAATGAAGAGCCTTATAGTTTGATAGCCAATGATGGGCTGTGTGTCAAATAACTGTTGATGATGACTTGCACTAGGGGTGGGCATAGGTTGTCCACCTGACTGTAGAGACCCAATCACAACCCGATCCCTTACAGAAAGTATACTTAGGTTTTTCTTGTTTGCCACAATGTATGAAGTCATGTATCATGATCTTTTACTATATAAATGTAATTTTTTATTAAATGCCTCGAGTGACATTATGCTGTGCGAAGTCTGTTGATGTCCGTTGTAACTCCCTATTTTAGACAATTGATATTAAAACAGTAACACAACTTTGTCTTCTTCCTGAGTTGAATTGATTATTTGGTGTAAAAGTTACTCTGCATCTCATCTACTGGACAATATGCTATTTATTCAAGGGCCATAAGTTCACTTGGTAGCATTGGTAGATGGTAAGACCCATCGATTAATTAACTCTAGTATTTTGCATGATCGGACAACCTCTGCCTTCTAGCCAGAGGACCGCAGGGTTTCCTGTGGAGAGCAAGCAAATAGAAATCTTGCAAGATGAATCGAGATGGTGGGCAGGGTCACTCTTTGATGAAATCCCTACCTGGTTTCCACAGTCGCTTTGCGGGCAGAAGGCAAAAGTGCTTGGTTGGAGGATGAGACGATACCAAGGGCCTTCAGTCAAATGAGCAAATGGTGAGTAGACTGAGGGGAATGGCAAATAAAGGGAACAGGGTTGTGGTCATTAGTAAAAGGAGTAAAAGGAAATATTTTGTAAAGATAAAGAGAGAGCTAGTTCCTGAGAATCCTGACCGAAGGGGGTCGAGAAGAGGCTGTCTCACACCCCAGGTGGGGGTCGCAAGGCTATGTATGAACAGGTTCATATAAGGAGACAAGCTAAACTCTCTGATCAGAGTATTGGTTAGGGGCGAGAGGAAAAATGGTGATCACCATGTTTTTTTGTGTGCAAAGTTGACTAGTTTGTCTGTGTATTTGTGTGAAGGAAAGGTGTCAAGCAGTGACACGAATTGTGAAACAATTGAGAAAAAAGTCAAGAAGTTATACCATCTATCTAGGGAAGTGGTTGGTACCAATCCACAGGTAGACCGAGAATATTGAAAAAATAGAGGTTTGAGCCGAAATTGTTGGAGTGCGCTTATATTTGTTGTTTTTGGTGAAGGTATCTTTTATAAAAGCCTGGTAAGTATTGACAGTCAATTGAGACTCATACAAAACAAGAAAGTGAAAAGTGAGCAATTAAATATATCGACAGAAATAGAACGAGAAATTAAGAGATGGAAAGGAGAGAAAGATAAAGCTGACGAGGTAACGCTTGTGCTGAACGAATAGATGGGAGGACAGATATTACTCAAACTAGATGGGAAAAGCATCGAGGAAGTAAGGCAAAGAGAAGATAAGGATAGAAAAGACAGAACGAGAAAAAAGATTGAAGGAAGAAGAACATGAGAAAAAAACAAGAACGGGCAGAGGAGCAAAGGAAGTATGATAATAGGCAAAAAGAAATAGAAGATATGGACAGACGAGAAAGGAAGAGAGAAGAGGAAGAAACACAGAAATTAAGGGGAAAAAGAATACAGGGACAAAGAGAAGAGGAAGAAAGGAGAGCAGAATCAAGGAGAGAAGCACAAAGGCAAGAGGAAGAGAGAATTAGAAGGGAGGCGAGAAAGAGAATTAGATGAAGAGTTAGAATGTAAAAGGAGACAATAGGTGCTTGATATAAACCACATTTAAAAGAGGCCAAGTCACGAATACGATGGGACAGAATGGAAGAGTTCCTCCTGTTAAAGGTAGCAAAGCCAGGGGCATATAGAGTAACACGAAACAAAGAGAACTTTGATATAGGAAGTATTGGGGACAGGATCAATAAGGCCTATCAACAATAAAAAGAAAGCAGCAAATTGGTAAACTGAGGGAAGGGAGATCAATCCATAGTATTTCAATTACGAGACGAAGGAGAAAATCCATTCAGCCTTGAACACAGAGCCTTCGCCTTAAGTATATTGAACTTAGATAAGGGTGAATGGGATGAGATTCACACTAGTTGGGGACTAGACATGTCAGACGAGGAGAGAGAATTCTTCCATGGGGAAGAGGAAGGAGGTGCATGTGCCCCTGAGGGAAGCCTGCCGGTGGAAAAGGAAGTAAGATAGTTTGATCGAGAGCAGCCTAATAGCGTCCTGTACCCCTTTCGGTACGCTATGGGATGCCAGATCCCATAGCGTACCCAAAGTGTCCCAGAGAATGGTCGTATAGTGAGAAAGGAGAATCACTGCCATATGTGAGCAGGTTAAGGTCACTACCAGCGAGGAGACAGTCATGGACTATTGTTTCTGCCATGGACAGACAGACGATGGGAGCTGATCGCGGGTTAAGTTTCACACAGTTTCCCTTATTGGAAAAAGGGGGAGCATTTATTTATTCGTATTTTTAAAGCGCACAATAGCCCGTGGGCATCGTGGCTCTGTTACAGAGGTGACAAGCTTGCTGGTTACAGTGGAGAGAAAGATGGTTACATGGAAATGTACATTTAGAGAGCAATTTAGAGAGACACAGTAATTGAGATAAGGTACATCTTGAGGTATGAGGTGAAATGGTAGGGTGTATGTGGAGGAAGGGAGTTAGGTAAATAAGATAGTTTTAAGTGATTTGCAAAAGGCAAGCAGGGATGGTTCTACTCTAAGTGTGTTGGGAAGTGCGTTCCAGAGCTTGGGTGCAATGTGGGGGAAGCCAATGCCGCCGGCTTTGGCTCTTCTGATGGTGGGTATGCGGAGTTGGTTAGTATGATGGCTTCTTTTGGAATGGTCTCAGGAGTTCTTGACTATGGTTTCGGATAAGTATGTAGGTGCGGTAAGGTTGATGCATTTATGAGTAATAGTGAGGATTTTGAAATGGATTCTTTCCCTAGCTGGGAGCCAGTGTGCATTTCGTCTTGCTTGGGAAACATGGTCGTATTTAGGAATGTGCAGAGCAGCTTGGAGTGCATTATTTTACACTATTTTGAGTATTAAGAGTCAAAAGTAGAGTCCAGAATACTTTTGCGCTAATATTGGCAAGACTGAATAGATTGACAAGGCTAGTGACATAGTAGACAAACAGTGTTTATACAAGGGTCTGTTACCAGCGAGTAATATTGTCAGATAGATAAACATTAGGCATACAGCATTAATACAGTACGCAAGTTATACACGTGTGCTCTTACGCATGTTTTTGGGCACAGATAGGGCACTAGATAGGAAGGTGTGCGGGCAGGTGTAGAGAAAGTGAGTCTCAGTGGCGTGGAGGTCACCTCGCTGTAGGTCTTCTAGAATGCCAATACACATGACCATTAGTGGTGGTATTGCAGAGGAGCTTCCTGGAGGATATGGCAGTCAGATGGTAGACTCACCTCAGTTATTCTGAGTGTGGCTGGTGTTGTGGACAGCATGCAGGCTCCTAGCGCCTGTAGCGCTCTGTCAGCTCGGTCAGCATAGAGGCCTTCTTTCCAGGTCTTACTTCATAGGCCGGCTGAATAGCCTGCCGGCTATTGACAGACTGCACAAAAACAACGGAGTAGCCAATCCGGGCAGCTGGAGGCCAGGCACACTGCAGGACTGGGTCAGGCGATGGGTGGGATCAGGGCGGTGGCCATCTTGGAGCAGGTTGCCTCAAGGGATTTCCAGTGATTCGAAGTTGGAAAATGCAAAAAAGCACGCAATCTGAAGCTAGGTGCTGCCTGATAATGCACAATTAGCACAGGTTGTAGGATCACAGCAGAAGCAACGTGAATCACGCACGGGTGAAGTGGGTGCTGGCAAAGAGGTCAAACTGATTACAGCTTACCTCCATTGCAACGGAGCATATGGGATGAGTGTACTGCTCCTGCAGCACACAACAGCTACTCTGGGGAGCTGCTGCACCTTGGAGGATGGAGCCGAGCATGACCGCAGTATATTCCATGGCCACAGATGGATAAGGATAATTTAAGATACAAACTCCCCAGTTTGACATTGGGTGTGGGAACATAGATTTATGAATTGGAAAAAATGACAGGAGAAAATATGTTGGCCATAGGAGACATCAAGGGTCTCTTGGCAGCCATTCCTGGGGAAAGAGCTGATGACATATGGAGGAGAGCAGGCTATTCAAGTGTGACAGCACAGAACACATTGCACAATGGATCACCATTTAATAATTGCAGAGCTGATGTTTGGAGAGCTCTCAGGGTGCAATATCCTGGCACATTAGATATGGGTGCAATTATGACACGCAAGATGAAGGAAGATGAAGACCCTATTGCTTACATTCAGGACATGCAAGAGCATTGGACTCTTGAAATGAGGGAGCCGGGGAGATAAAAGTGGCATTATTTTACCACATTTTATGTCAGGGGTTGCCTGAGCAAATATAGATGCAAATGAAGAAGCAAGTGAGGAAGCTAAATTAGTTCAGAAGAAATCGTCAAAGTATGCCATAGAAGGGGCAGAATTGACAAGCAGAGAAGGGCTGGGAATGCAGCAAGCAGTGGGTACATTGCAGGAAAATAACCAGAGCCTGATGGACCAAGGAGGGAATGGGTTCATGTCACGAGACAGGCTATAGAGAAAGGGCTGGATTCCAAAGCAATCAAGGTGTGTTTCAGAATGCGCAAGAAGGATTCAACGAAAGGGGACTAGTCAGACATCTCCTTCGGTATGTTGGACTTGTGGAATGACAGGACACATTGCATGCGTATATGGGAGCCAGGGGAATGTACAGAATGGCCAATTCTCAAAAGGGGACAGCTTAACTCCACCATATAGCACAGAAACTTGGGAAGGTTTTGCCCAAGATCCGACAGTTTATCAGACACAAGTGCTGTGAATGCAACAGACACAGCAACCACAGCAAGTTCAAATAAATCCACTGCAGTGGCAGTTGCACATGACCCCATGCAGACACAACAGTATGTATGGACAATTAATGAAACTCAGAATAGGAGGTGCCACCATAGTGGGAGGGAATCCTTTCACAGGTACCAGAGTATGCATATACCCACAATAGGACAGCTCACATGGCGTTCAATACTATCAGTGACACCAGACCCCGAAGACGTACCAAGAGTTGATGTGACGATAGGAGGCAAATCTTTTTCTTTTTTAGTAGACAGTGGGGCTATTCGTTCATGTATATTAGAAGGAAAATATCCAATGTCGGGAATTGCAATGAATGCTCAAGGGTTCTCTGGAGCTACGCGTCAAATTCCTTTTACTGATGAATTACCATTCGCTATAGGAGAGTGTGAATTGTCTGTTCCATCATTGTATTCAAGACAACATCGGTTAACATTTTGGGAAGATATTTGATGCCAAAACTTTACATGACAATTTCAATTACTGACGAAGGGCTAGTGTGTTCCACTCCTGGAATACAGTACATGAATGTGGGTGAATTTATACTGGCATTCACAGGGCAAGTGGGTATTTAAGGTGTACCAGTAGGTTTTTCTTTATGAGATGAGCATTCTATTGACATGGCTACCTGACAAATTTGTGTTTAGACCACAGATACCTATGGACGGAGAGGGGGGACAGACTATCCCTCTAGAATTAAAAGCAGCCATAGTACGCATGGCAATGGCGATGCTTGAAGGAACGTATGATGAGGGTAGACCATGGAGAACAGTAATAGCTCTCGAAGAAGGGTGCAGGTTGACTGACATTACTGATGATGATATGTTTAGAGAAGATCCAACAGACGCTGAAGTAGTGTTCTTCATAAGCATCACATACTGGATAAGAATAGGGAAGAGAGAAATCCCACAATGAATGGCAATACTCCGACAACGTCCATCATTGTTTGAGGAAGGGTTGGAGAAGGTGCCCAGCATCCTAAGGACTAAAGCCCCTTATGATATAGGACTATTGAAGGGAATAGAAGTCAAAATAAAATTGAAGGCAGGGGCGATTTTACCTCGAGCAAAACAGTTCCCCATGTCTTCAAAAGCTGATGAGGATATATTCAAGACTATTTCAGCACTGATGAAACAAGGTATTCTGGTGCCATCAGAATAATCATGCAACACTGTGGTGTATCCTGTGAAGAAGGGAGGGTCATGGAGATTCATACAGGACATGAGACCGATTAACTATATTGTAGAGGCAGAGTTTCCTTTAGTTCCTAACTTGGTGATGATACTATGGAGTATCCCAGTGGAAGCCCGATATCTCACTGTGATTGATTTGAAAAATGTGTTTTTCTCAATCCCGTTGCACAAGGACTCACAAGACTTGACTTCATTCACGTTCGGCCAGACTCGTCTGAAACATACTAGGCTGCCCCAATGTGAGTCTCCATCAATCTTTAACAGGGCCCTACAGATGGACTTGGGCAATATTGATTTGAAAAGTGCGGTGATACAGTACATAGATGAAATTCGAATTTGTAGCACTACAGAAGATGAATGCAGACTGGACTCGATTCAGTTGATGACTATTCTGGCAGACAAGGCAGGGCTGGACTGCCCCACCGGGACAGCGGGACATCCCCCAGTAGGCCTCTGGCCGGCAGGGCCTCTTTGGTGGAAGGATACATTAAAGCGTGCGTGCCCGAGTGAATCCGCCTGGGTGGTTTCATCGAATTGGCTGCCTGCCGGCTGCCACCACCTGCGTCACGTTGACACTGACGCTGTGGCTGCGCATTTAGTTTATCCTCCCAGCAGGGCTGGGCTGCAAGCCTGCGCCTGAGGGCCTACCGCAATTAAGCCGACTCTGTGGTCGGCAAGCTTCCAACAATTACAATGTGAACCTCTCCACTGCACAAGCCCTGCAGATGGTGGATAAGTGATTAGAGCTGAAATCACAGGGTAAGTAGCCTGCCACGGCAATGGTGTGTCTTTTTTTTCCTTCCTGCAGTCGCAACATGGAACCTTGGTTGGATTTCAGGTCGTCGCTCCTTGCGCTGAGTTTGTGGGGTTTCTGGTACAGCATGGTCCTTGTGGCCGGAGGATCCCGCTAGGGCACGGCAGAGCAGGTGAGTGATGTGGGCTGCGCACGGGATGCTTCTCTGGAGTAGCTGCGGGGCAACTCGCAGAAAGTGCGCTGCACTGAGCGTCTGTTATACTTGCACCACTCAAATGGGGATGTGGAGGCCCCTGTGGCTGCCCTCCTCTTTACTGCCTGATGAACATCTTGTGCATCTCAAGTTGTCGTGGCTCTGTTTATGTTGGGGGTAGTTGTTTTTTTGCAGCGGTTTTCCTAGCACAACTGGTGCGAGGCATTTAGGTTCTCTTGAGGATCAGTCCAACGTGGATGACATCCTCCAAATGCGCGCGAGCTGAGCGGTGTGTGTTCTCCTTGAATTGGCATACAAATAGGGCTGGTTGGTGTGTGTTAATGGCCGCATTGTACTGCGTACCCTTTTTAAAAGTAGTTTTGGGGGAGCTTATTCTTGCTGTAAACGCGTAGTTACTGCCTGCATGGCACCCAGTAGTTTAGGTACTTGCACAGGACGGCCCATGCCGTCATTGGAGCCTGCACCCTGGGAGTGCAGTGTGTTCCTAGGCAGCAGCCTTGATGCCACAGGAAATTCCCTGCCGGGAACAGTTACTTACCTGTGACCGGCCGCACCAGCCCGTGTTAAGTTTGGTCATGTTTTGTTTTAGGCATATTTGAGCAGTCGCAGTTATGTCCTTGTTGCACGCTTCGTTGTGTATGCCGTGCAATTGGCCCTTATCTGTGTGTGATATATTACACGTTCCCTCTCGTGCAGAGAGTGATGTGAAAGCACGGGAGAGCGCCCCTCCAGTAGTGTTTGTGCTTGTTTTAGTTATTTAAAAAAGGCAAAAGTGGGATTAGCGCCCCAAATCGAGGATTGATGCTAAACGAAAGATGTCCATTGCGGCCCGGGTTGGGATAGTATGCCCTGAACCCGCAGGTGGATTTTTTGTTCTCGGAGAGGGGATGGGTGGGCTGTAAAAGGTCATGTCTTGGGGGAAAAGCGTCTTGTCACACCCGGGTTTTTATTGCAGTCCTGTGGGAGGTGGGGCCTAGCCCCGCAGCTGGGCAATGTGAACCAAACCAGAAACACTTTCATCCTGCTTCTTGCACACACACATTAAGGGTGCCACTTAAGCTGTTATTTTAAGGAAACCAAACTTGCCGTATTGATTGTGCATTTAGTACACTTGGTATTCCTGCATTAAACAATACCGTCATAGTTACGTGGTCTAAATGTGCAAAGCTGGACGCAGGGAGTTTTAAATGTGGACTTAAAAAAAATGCTTTTCTTAAACTTGGTTTCGCGCACTCTTGAAGGCTTGTACTGGTCCTCCTGGTGGTGTTGCAGTGACACGTTTTGCCACAGTAAAAAAAACACCATTTTAAATTGTGTGCCAGTGAAAATCCAATCGAAATGCCTGTGGGAGAAACTAAAATGTGTTGTGGAATGCAGCAATCACATGCATGAGTGCTACTCAGACAGTACAGGGTGATGCTAATAACATTTGTTCATGCTATGGGGGCTGTTCACTTATGTTGTGGGCCACCGATTTCTGACTATAGCGCTGATCAATAATTTTCATGTGTTCATGTTAACATGAATTTGACTCGAAGACGCTATACACGAGATAAGAGTTCAGTGGTCACTATATGTGGTGAAAAGTTTAGTAGGTGGCACCATTAACCAGTTGTCAGAGCAAGGGAGGGTATTGCTGCATAACTAGGTGACACAGAGGTGAAAGCCTTTGCCATTTGAGGTTGCAATGTTCAAACCAGCGACTTTGTCCATGACTGACGGCTTCAGCTTGAGGGACTGGCATCAGGTGTCCCTACCAGTTTGAGTAGCTGGAGATTCGTGGCCTTTTTAAAGAGGAGATCAATCTCATATCATAAAAGGAAGTCTTTCAGTGGTGGCGGGCATATAGGAACAGCAGAGACCTGTGTAGCGGGGTGAATCGTACCACACACCTTGTTGGAAGACAGGTTTAGGCGGTCACACAATAAACTTTAATATGCCTTAGGTTAATACTTGACCTGCCTCTTACCTATCTCCAAACCCTGCTTACCTGGGTTCTGGATCACCCTGGTGAGCCTTGATGGGCAGTAGAGAAAGGACCGAAAGGCAAAGGTTAGCGCAGGATGGATTATTCCAAAACCCCTTAAGGAGAAAGAGACTCAGTTAAAGTAACTGGCACACAAAAGGAAAGATGGACAAAGTAATGCTGGTGTGCGGTTCTTTAGTTTGGTTCACTTATACTTTCTTCTGGTACACCTATATGGGGGAGCAGGAGTGATGGAGGCTTTTCAGGTGTGCCTGTTGGCAGTGGGTTTGAGATATGGGGATGTACATGCAGGTGTTGCAGATGCAAGGGAGGTAAGGAGAGGGTGAATCCTGCCAATATTCAGTAGTTGGCAAGTGGCTGAAGTGCCAGTTGAATTGATGAAGGCAGATTGTTTGAGTTTTCTGTCAAAGATGACTCAGAGGTTGCAGCCTTGAGGGATATAGAGAAGCAAGCTTATGTGAATATAACAGAGGGAGACGTATAGTCTTCGAGACAGTTGTCAAGCAAAAACTTCTGATTGCTGTCTGTCTGGTTATCACGAGGTGGTGGATGAAAATCAAGTAGCTGATGGAGTAGAGACAGTCAAAGATGCGAGTTTCAAGCAAGTCAGAGTGACATGCGAAGATGACCGAGTTGGATGTCGTTAACATGTAGGTAGAGACAATGCTCCCTAAGGAGGTGGTGTAGAAAGCCAATAGGAAAGACTGAGGACAGTGCCATGGTGGAGGAGGGACTGGCCGAACACCATTAGCAGGCAGAGTATCTTTCCAGGAAGACGGTGGAGATCCAGAGGAGAGCGATCCCTGAAATACCAGTGTGGCAATGTGTGCAGGTTTGAGGGGTGGTGTGTAGTGTGTGTCAAATGGAGCAGTAGTGGTCTAGAATGGTTACAATGGAGGAAGTGCATGAGAAAAGAGATTAGATGCGTGACGTGAAAGAGCGAGGTCTTGGGAGAATCCACATAGGTGAGGGTTGACATGATTGCTTGTAGACAGGTAGTGTGTAGATTTAGTCCCAAACGTTCATGTGGTGCTTCACTGAAACAAAGGAGGAAGAAAGGTGAGTAGATAGCAAGGGAGTAGTGCCAGTAGAGGCTATGGGTTTAAGCAAGGATATGATCAGGGCCAATTTTGAAGCATGAGGAATCAGACAACATTGGGATCTAGCTGTTAAGTTTGATTGTGCGCTCTAGACGGGTAACAAATGTGGGTTAGGTGATTTTTGGAAACTGAGCACAGAAGGTTCCCAACGGGTTGGCTGCTCTGGGGTTGGAGTGAGATTGGTGGCTGTTTATGGGAAGTGGGCTGGAGGGGGGAAATGAACAGAGGCAGCGAAGGACAGTGGTATAAAGGAAGCAGGGGATAATGCATGGTTGAGAAGAGCAATGTGGGAGGATCTGATGGCTTGGATGTTGGAGAACAATGTGTCAAACCTGCGAGGAAAGATGTGATCATGGGTGATGGAGTGTGGAAAGTAGGCCTGGTAGAAAGGTGGATCATTTCTGAGAGTGACTTTGGAGAGAAGCAATGTAACTGATGGTAGTTGGCATGTAAGGGTTGAGTTCTGTGAAGAGGGAGAGGGTGGGATGGAGAGTTGGCAGAAGACTTTGGATTTTACTTCTTTAAGAACAGCAGTTTAGCTCAAATGTGATCTTTTTACCACACAATTGTGCATATTGTGCTGCTCAAATTTTTCACCTGGTGTAGATCGATTAGGATTGGTGGTTCTGTTCAATTACGCTCAGGGACTGAGCTCAATTATTCTCTGTGACACTGCTCAATTATGCCCAGGGACTGCACTAAATTATTCTCTGTGACACTGCTCAATTATGCCTGTGGTGCATGTTAATTATGTCGCATTGTGCCACTCAGTAATGCCCTGGTGGAAGGGGGCAGAGCTGGTGATAGGGCTGGAGAATGCGGCTTAAGGAGGACTGCTGGTGGCACTGTGGCAGATTGATGGAGGAGGAACTGTGGCGCTCCAGACGAGCTATGGTAGAGAAGGAAAGATGCCCCACTGACCAGGAAATGAGATGGTGCTTCTTTGGCTCCAGGCAAATCTATAGTGATGCTCAAGACAATGTTATGCTTCCCATCCATCTCATCCGACTGAGGGGCGGACAAGCCTTTGATGGCCGGGATCAGTGCAAACCTCCAGTGAATGGACACAAGATCATCACATCTGGAGCTGGCAGCAGCTGCATCAGGAGGTGCAATTCCATCAGCCAGGAACACCAGTGGATCTTTGCACCAGGGGGGCAGCGAGCTTGGAGTCTTTAAGTCTGCGAAAGTTAGAGCTAAGGTTTGTAGACTACATGGACCTGGCATACGAATCTTCCCCCAAAACAGGGAGAATGGAGGATCAGGACAGAGGGGACAGGTTTGGAGTAGGGGCCTTCAATAGTCATTGGTGGACTGACCTATAGGGAACTCTGGAGATTTCCCGGTAGGCCTCTGCACCCTGGGCCTCTTTTATGTGGTATTTCCAAATTTTCCCATAGGAAAAAGTTTGAGATTGCTGAAAATATATAATATGGGGCCCCTTTGAAAATTATTTCCAGGGCCTCTTTTGGTTCCCAGTCCACCCCTGAGACAAGGGATGCAAGGTAGACAAAGAGAAGCTACAGTATTGTCAAGAAGAGGTGTTATATATAGGGCAATTGATTTTGCGTGAGAGAAAAAAGGTGACAACTGAAAGGGTTAAAGCGATTATGAAAAACATAAAACCGCACACAGTGAAACAGATGCAACCATTTTTGGGGCTATGCAATTATGTTAGAGCCTGGGTGTTTGATTACAGTTCGTACACAAGACCCCTTTTGCAGGCTTTAAAGAAAGCACCAGCTGATTAGTGTTACAATAGAATGGACTGAGGAAATGGAGGAATGATTTGAGGAGCTGAACAAAGCAATATGCACAGCTCCTGTTTTGGGAATCCGCAATTATGTTGAGGAGTTTTTCTTATTTTCGCACACAAATGGGACAGTCATGACGGTGCTTACACAGAGGACTACATTAGGGTGCAAACTTCTACAAATATTGTAATGGGCTGCTCTATGACACTTTCTGTGAAACATGCTTTGTTTGCCATTTTAGAGAAACCCAAGGGTACATTGACATCCCAGAGAGCTTCTGTTTATAAGTAATAATTTCAAATCCAATTATCAAATTTGTCAGATGTAAAATAGTGAATCCAGCCACATTTGTAGCTGAGCCAGTGGCAGAGAGTGATCATGTGCATGACTGTGCGAATTATGTTGAATTGTATGATGATATAACGTGCGTAAAAGAGAATGCATTGTCTGGAGGGGAAATTCTCTTTATTGATGGTTTTTTGAAAATTTATTAGACAAGTTGAGAAAGACATTCTGTCGCAGCTGTAGTGAGGCATAAATGGAATGGGGAATTCGAGGTTGTAGTGGGTATAAGGCTACCATCTCACTTTTCAGCACAAGCAGCAGAATTAGTGGAGCTTATTGTCACGCTCCAGAAACATGAAGGACAAGAAGGGACTGTGTGCAAGGACTCCGGCTATGTGACATCAATTGTACACACAGGGCTAGCAAGTTGGAAAAGGAGGAGTTACTCCAGTGCAGCATGCATCTTTATTGGAAATGGTTATTAAGGCACTACAGCTCCCAGCAGCCAGAGCGATAGTTATATGCGCAGTGCATACTAAACAAACAGATTTTATCTCTTGCAGGAATGAAGCAGCAGATGTAGAAGCCAAAAGGGTTGTATTTTCTTCAGATATATCGAGTGTTGATAATCCTAGTATAAGAAAGAGAGTAACCACGATTTTGGGAATGCGAGAAGGGTTTGATCATTTGCCAAAAACCCAATTCCTGGAGATTCAGGGAAGTGCACCGCAGGAAGGTCAGAAATTATGGGAACAAAGGGGTTGTTCTTTATCCCTCACAGAAGTATTATAGGACAGGATAGCCCTGGAAAGCCAGTAATGCCAGTACCATTTTTAAAGATCGAGCTAGAACAGCTGCATTACCCCGCACATCTGACTAGAGTGTGTCTTGCTGCAACAATTGTGGAAGACTGGTTTGTTCCGAATCTATTAGAGCATTTTTCATTCTATGTAGTGAATTGCATCGTATGTCAGAAATGTACAGCTGGGCATGCACTGAGAACGATTAGTGGAGTAATTCCTCGACCAAATTGTCCTTTTCAGCATTTACATATTGACTATGTTGATATGCTGCAGGTGTGTAATGGATAAACATGTCTGATAGCTGTGGGGTGTTCCTTCTCTAAGTGTATCGATGTATCGAGGCAGGTCTGTGAACACACCCTGATGCCACTTGCACAGAGAAGATTTTAGTGCGTAAAGTCTTTCCAAGATGGGCTGTGTGAAGTCCTGATATCCGATAATGGGCCACAGTTTGTTAATGAAGTGTTCAAACAGATAGGACTATTGTTAAGCATTAAGCACATATTTTCTTCTGCGTATTTCCCACAAGCGAACAGGATATGTGAGAGACTAAACACCATCCTTAAAGAAAGGATTGCCAAGATTAAGCTAACACTGAAAAAGGGATGGCTATATTGCTTGCCCTTAGCTTTATATGCCCTAAGGAATCCGACTGGGTCGGACCACCACCTAGTAACCCCATGAACTAGCTACAGGGAGGTGAATGAGAATGCCTCTTATACCTCCATCAAGGAGTAGAAGTGATGCCCAGAGTACTGCGAAACTGCTAGGTGATGAGCTGCTCAATTATTTGACATGTATGACCTATAGCATCCCTCTCATTTCAGGCCAACTCAAGCATCAGGGGGTCGGTCTTTGAACACAGATGAAGACCATTCAGCAACCGTAACTCTTGAAGTACTATCAGCATCTAGACTATTTGTTGGCAATACCATGCTAATCAGAAACTTCACTAGGATGTGGCATGAGCTGAGATTGAAAGGCCCCTTTTGCGTTGAAATTGTCAATCCCTCAGGAGTAAAAATCAAAGGCAGTCGAGCTTGGGTTCATTTGAACGAAGTAAAACTATACACCAGCGAGACTGCACCACCCCCAACTGTCGATTCAGAAGCAAGACTAGAAGTAGAATTTCAGGGTGTGCAGACTCAATCGATGACATAGAAGATGAATGACAAGTCAACAGTTCATAAATGCAGATTTTGCATTTGGACCGTGACTCGTTTGAACACTCCTTATAGATATTGTAGCAGGCATGCATCCCTTGCTGAGAGTCACAGGAATCTTGAAAAATGAACTTTAGCAAATTATTGATGTGTCACAAATGTGCCTGATCTTGAATTTGAATTTGACGATTCAAATTGCGAGCAATTTCCAGACTTGTCTCTCACTGAGTATCTGTTTGATTGAATCTATGGTCGTTATAGACAAAGATGCTCACAGACTTATATTTGCTGTTTTTATATTTATCCATCAAGCTTATCCTGCTCTTGTCAGAAGAGACATATACATTCACACTTTTTTACAGGATCCTAAGAATGGCTCTGTAATCAGAAGGCTGCTTGTAGCAATAGGAGAGGAAATATTGCAATTGCCAGATTTATTGCAGTTGCTGGAGTAGAAACGTTATTTCCCTTAACAATTAAAGTAAACATGAAGAACGTTGATGATGGTACGATTTTGGGGAATGAGGAAGCCCAACCAATTCCAGAATGCCACAAGTGGTGGGGTTGATAATTTGGTTTATGATATACATATGTGCAACTATACTCTGTGGCCCTCATTACGACCCTGGCGGAGAGGGGTTTACGCCAGCGTAATGCATGGCGTACCTCTTCGCCCTACTACGAGTTCCCGTAGCGCCATGGTGGTTTTTTCGCCTGGTTTTTCCGGGCGGAAAAATCCATGGCGCTACGGGACCTGTTGTTAATTACGCCACCGTAATTTACGGTGGCGTAATTAACGCCTTCCCCACTCCCATTATACCCTATGGGGCAAAAATGGGAATGGGGAAGGGTAAATGGGGATTGGGGACTTACCGCCCCGCCAAGGTCGGAATGGGGCGGTAAGTCCGCCAACCCCCATGGCGGAGTTGGCAGCTCTGCGCCATGGACCATGGTGCAAATTGCACCATGGTCCTCCGCCAGGGTCGTAATGAGGGCCTGTGTCTTTCTGTGTCTGCTGTTTAGCATTCCTCAATATAGTGATGCTCCGATTGAAATAAAGACTGCTATAATGTCTCCTACTACAGGAACTACTCTTGGTCTGCTTACTTCCATTGAGTTAGATTTTCCTAACATACTCCCCATAAAGCTAACTCTTTTTGATATGCTTCATGTGTATTATATAAATCGTACATTGGGGAACTACAAGAGAAATGCAGAGGAAGAAAATGGGATAAATACATATCTAGACAATACAGTACACTTGGGTAATAACATGCGGTACCAGCACATGAGAAAGCTGGGAGAGAGAACATCTAAGGAAAGTTGCTATGTGTGTTCTCTAATACCTTATGCCATGGAACTTCCAGAATATTGATAGCTACAGAAGTACCAGTGAAGAAAGCCCATTGCCTGACGCATCGCACACTTTGCCGAACAGCATCCATAGTGTCGACGAATAAAGCGACAAATAGAATATAATTATGTGCAGAATTTTAAGACAAGAGAGAAGCCAATAACAAGTCATCAAATAATACAATATGAACATCATGGAATGAGAGGAGCAGGAATCAGGACTGAAAAAAAACAAGATGTTAAATTGACAAGGCAAGAATGGAGAAGAGATAAGGATATGTTGGGAAGGAAGACAGTTAAAAATTAAAGGAATGGTGCTGACTCACAAAGGATGGGTTGATGTGCAAGGCAGCAGCATTAACCGGACAGTGGGAAGATGTTGTGAAAAATGCAGAAAAAGAATGCAAGGATCAATGGCCAAAGATTGCAAACTTGTTGACATGGGTCGATGATAAAGGAGGACCATTGCAGATAATACCCCTGAAGGGTGCGTCCTTATGTCTTAGAAGTAACGTGACAAGGAAAGTGTGAGAGAATCACCAATGTGGCTGAATTTTTCAAGTATCAGGCATGAAGGAAGGAACAGCAGTCCTGATGGATCCTTATTGGGGTTGTGGGCCTAGGGCCCACATGAAGCTGTCCAAGGAATGGGGTGGGACATGTTCCCTGGTGCTCATTCATATTCCAGTGTTAGCGATTCCCAGAGTGACCTGAACATTGGTGAATTTCCAAAAGCCGATGCCCATTTGAGAAGAAGGGCGCTCAAATTTCTCAACCGAACAAGGAGGGAGCACTATTTCTCAGCAAAATCAATAGAAGCTTTTGATGCTATTCCATATGAGCTCAGGTTGTTTAGCCAGACTGCTGCAGTATTCACAACCATCGTTATGCCAGGGATCCGAATCATGGCAAATGCTAAATGGTTATGAATAAATAGATGGGAGCTCCTACAGACGATCACCACTACCAAGGGATTCAATGCTATCAATGAAGAATTGAGGGGCATATGACTGATGACCCTACAGAATAGTATGTCCTTGCCATGATCACGCAGATGGATGGAGGAGTTTGTGACAAAAATCAGGCCATCATGTTGCATGTTCATACCTTTGCATGACAGCGAGAATGGGACCTTGACAGAGGCCATAACATTGCTGATGAAACTGCACAATCAGATGGAAGATGAGACAGAGGCCATTGCAGATGACCGTTGGTTTGCGTCTATCTTTTCATGGGCTCCACAATGGATGGCGAACATATTCAAGTTTCTTGGAGTGGTATTATTGATGATAATATTTGGATTCTGTGTGATCAAGATAATAATTAAACAGTGCAAGAAGACAGCAAAGAAGTAAGTGGGAATGAAGATCATGATCGATGCCGAATCAGGGTTTGGAACCTAGGAGTTGACAGATGAAGATATCAGAAAATATATAGAGGCCAGCTTCTTAGCACCTGAGGGAACAAAATTCCTGCATCCAAGGAATCACTAGAAGTATGTGGGACGGAGGATCTATTGTAATCCAAATGGACAGGGCAGCTAAATGACCTGGAGTGTAGATGAACATGTAATATCAGCAGGATCCCTGAAGGGAGTAGTGAAGATATGGACCCCGAAGAAACACTTTTTCAAGAGAAGAAATCAAATGTGGAGGTTAATGAAGGTGTGGCCGATGAATCAACCAGAGGGGGGAGTGTAAAGGGGAAGCCGAATGCCTCTGCAGGAAGTCCCGCCCCCTCCTACCTATATGCTAGAAGCCAGAAATCATACCGTGATTGTGCCTCATCAGCGGAGAGTCTTTGAGAAAAGGTATCCACTAAGAAAACCCTATATGATGTATCCCCGTAGAGATGACAATCTCTTGGAAGAGGTCTCTGAAGGAATATGAAGATGAAAGAAAGAGAAGTTGGTGATGTCACAAGAGATTAGTGTGACAAACTGAGAAGAGTGGCTGAAGAAGAGGATGTATAGACTTTTTGCAATCTGATGGCGAATTAAAGAATTGAGTAAATGTTCACATGTGAAGTGAAGATTGCACATGTGAAGAGTACTGCAGAAACATCAAGCCATTTAATAACTGTACAGATGCAGAAACGCAAGTAGATTAAGTATTCCTAGAAGCTGGCTATATGTAGTGAATAGACTGCAGGCGCTGCCACCATTATATATTATCTAGACTTTGGTGCCACAATTTTAGTAAGCTTAAGCTCATATAGAAGATGGCTGAAAGTTGTGTTGCTGCAAGAAAGCAGCTGGAATCGAGGAAGGACTGAGAAAGGCTGTATGACCTGGTGTCAAAGGCTGGAGCAGCCAAGAACTGGTTATCTATCCTTGAAGAACAGTGAACGTGAGAGGCTGAGTCATCCCTCATTAAGTTGTAAAGAAAGAACACTATTAGTGCCAAGTTTTATTCAATTAAATGCCAGAAAATTAGCTGAATTGCGGTCTACTGTCAAGTGGGTTATGGATGGAAATAGAATTTCGGCATGCAGCTCTAGACTTAAGATAGCATGTGCTCATACTCCCACATATTCCCAGGAGCACGGATACTTTTTCAGACCAAGTTCCAAGGCAATCTCCATGACAGAAGGCTTAGGTGTTGAGAGATGTAGGGTAAATGGGTGGGAATACACAGTCAAAGTCCACCCACTGACACCTGGGGTACCAGTTTATGTGCTGCTAGTGAGCTTAATGTTCCAGAGGGCACAAGCGTGTCAACCAATTGTAGAAGGCCATATAATGAAGAGCCTTATAGTTTGATAGCCAATTATGAGCTGTGTGTCAAATAACTGTTGAAGATGACTTGCACTAGGGGTGAGCATAGGTTGTCCACCTGACTGTAGAGACCCTATCACAACCCAATCTCTTATAGAAAGTATACTTAGATATTCCCTTTAAGCCTATCACAACCCCTCCTAGGTTGTTCTTATTTGCCACGTAGTATGACATCACGTATGACAAGTGTATAGTATATAAATGTATTTTTTTATGAAATGCTTCGAGTGAGATTATGCTGTGCAATGTCAGTTGATGTCCGTTGTAACTCCCTGTTTTAGACAACTGATATTAAAACAGTAAACGACTTTGCCTTCTTCCTGAGTTGGTTTGATTATTTGGTGTAAGAGTTACTCTGCATCCCATCTACTGCACAATATGCTACTTATTTAAAGACCATAAGTCCTTTCACATACAAGAAGAGAGTGGAAAGGCGTATTGATTAACAAGTGTATATTCAATTGTAGGATATCTGGGTATTGTTGTTACATATACATTTGTCAACCAACCATTTATCAACCATCTTATTAAAATAGCTAGCAATTATAAAACGATCTGTCATGGTTGTTCATGTTGTCAGTGAGTGGAACCTCACTTTAGAAACCAAACAGTGGAACTGTACTGAATGGAATTTCCTGATGGCTGCCATTATTATCTAAAATTGTTAAGAGTATTAATTATTAGCTGCTGGAATGGCAGGTATGTTGTATTATTTTCTGTGACATATACTGTTATTTTTAATCAATATGACGATTGGAATGATGTGACATGTCCTTAATGCAAAACAGCCATTTAAAAGCATCTTTCAGGACTGAACAAAATGTTCCATGTGTCTCTTTTATTTGAACATTGCTTTTAACATAGACCTCCATTCTTCTACTTTGAGCAACATCCAGTCCTTTGTTCTCAGAGTTTGCTTGATGCTGGCCCTGACTTCAGTCACGGCTCACATGTAAATGGCATAAAAAAATGAGAGACTGTTGGATTTGGTTCTGTTAATGTAACCCTCTTATAGTCGAACAACAATATATGTTTTTCTATTGACGCAACTGTGCTGTGATTATCATTCACACACATCCTTGATGTCAGCAATTTGGCTATTTCGAAAGAACACCTGAACACACTTTTTTCTACTCAACCAATTATCAAGGTCTGCTAAATCCTCATACGATTATTAATTGGACCAATTATTCGTGCCGACAATGGATCATGTAGTCATTCAGTTTGGGTTCAACCCTCTTTAAAATGTCACTTTCCGATTGGATAGTAAGAGGATACTTGAGGACTCAGTACTTGAGGAATCACAGGACGGGTTAGGAATAGGGTGATCACAGTGAAGCAGCCAAACTCTTAAATTCTTCAAAGACTGCGCAATTTCAGAGGTAACATGTTCAGGTTCTTTACTTCTTCTTGCATCACCAGAGGCCTGTGTGTTCAATTGATATTAAGGGACCACTGCCATCTGTGCAGGAAAGTGCTTGGAGGACTAGCTGAGAAGCAGGCTGTGGAAGTGCATGAGCAGTGTACTCAAATTACTTGCATCTTCTTATAGGGCACAGTCTGGTGTAAACTTCCAGCTCCTAGGAATGTCATGATTTCTATGTATCCAACATCACTGCATCATGACCTGCCTTCCAAAAGGCAAAGGATCTAGAGTGCACTCCATATCTCCCTGAGTGAAGAAGAGCAGGAGTCCCTTGTAATACCTTTTTCTGCATTACATTACAAGAACCTGCAACACGCTGCTTTGTACTGCTTTAATCATCACACTGCTGTTCCCTCCATCAATTCATCTGTTCTTTAAACTCCTGTTGCTGCTGGCTGACCTGTGTGAGGGTCCTGACTCACATAGGAACCTTTGTCGACCTTTTATATTTTCAGGTTGTACGTTTTCCCACAAGTAAAGATTGGACCACATTTAGAAAAAGAAGCACAAATGAACGGAGTGCAGAGAATGTTCTTATTTAATTTGCACTACTTTCAGAAATGCTCAGCTCATCTTATTCACACAGCTACTTTAAAGATGCGCTGTCCAGCCCCCTTGCATAAACTCACCCGACACTAATGCATGACAGGCTCCTAGCAACCATATGGTTGCTGGGAGTGCATTTCACCGAGACAGGCCATTAAAGGGGCCGCCTGGGTGAAATGACAGAAAAAAAAGCATTTCTATTGCCGTTTAGGAGATGGACATGCTAGAGTTACAGCTACGGTTTAACTCGCCACTGTCAGACTTAAAAACAATCATAACATGGTCAGAAATGACCCTGTCATGATTTTCGCCTCCGCCTCCACCTGTTTCAACAGGCGCATGGGGATTACTCGTTTTTTGGCCATTTTAAAGCGCATCTTGTTTGTGAATTCGCTTTGTGCTTTAAAATGACCAAGAAGGCCCCACTATTTGCGCAAATGTGAAAGGGGTTGCAGCAAAAATAAATTCAGAATCTAGCCCATTGTCTTTTTCTAGCACTTGTGAAAGACCATTTTCTGTATGAGGGAATGCTGCTTACATTTTCCCCTGATGAATTGAGAGTGAATGTGCAGCTCTATTGTTTATGCTATTGTAACATTTTTGCTCAAATGCTAAATGGAGAATCATTCCAAGAGACATTAGAGTGAAGTAAGTCTAGGTCAAAATGTGTTAACATTTTATCACAGTTTATCGGATTTAATTGGTGTTTTTGCCTTCATCATTATCTTAGCAGGGCTCTTCGTTACATTTGCTCTGATTATCAAAAAGCAATTATTTTTATAATAGAGTGCTCACTTCATTTCCCTCAAGACTCTTACATAATTTAGTCTTTTATGGTGGAAATAGAAGTAATAAGTGTACAGATTGACTCATAGATGACATGTTTAAATACAATTTGAGTTCGATATGAACATTTTGCAAAACTAAATTGTAGACTAATATTTAGTATACTAAGTTTGTAAATTTGTGATACTTTAATCCAAGCCAATTAACCCCAAAAATTCAATTTGTCTATATAATTTGTCCCTCCAATAATGTAGTACTTAGCTGGTATTGTCCTTGTGAATGCTCCCATTGTTCGCACATCGCAGAGTAATTTACCCTCAGTGTGTGAACATAGGTCTCAGTCTCAAGGAGCTCTTGACGATGATGGGAAGGAGATTCTTCGGGAGACACAGATGTAAATGCACTCCAACCCTGAAGGAAAGGGCAGCCAGTGAGATATAACCATGGGGTGGGGCAGTTCCCTAAAGGCAGGAGTGTCACATGACACACCCCTTTCATGAAATGGTTAGCACCGGGACACAGCAGCTGCATGCCGGGAGAAAGGATCAAAAATATAAAACAAATGAAGCTACAAAGGGTGATTCAGTAGCACTAAGGTAAGGGCTTACCTGTTTGTTAGAAGTGCCCAGCCTTGAACCTGGAGTCTTGTGAAAGCAGGTGTTAGGCAGAATCCTGTGTAGTTCTCTTAGGGAGCACTAGACAAGATTAGGACTACATGTGAGGGCAATAAATCCCCTTTGGTATCAGTCTGTACCACACATATTTAGTTGGTAGCTGTGACTGAGCAGTCAGGCTTATCTCAAGAGGGAGATGAGCAGTGTTCAGGGGGTACACAATAGCCCCACTAGACTATGTAACAAGGAAACCCTGACCAAAGCTTTGTATTTAAAAAGTAGTTATATATTTATTTTACACACTTCTAATAAAACACATGTATAACTGTCATCAAGTTAAATTAAGTCAAAGGAAAAATATATACACTCCCAAGTTAAATTGTAGACCAAGTGAACCAGAGTGAAAACTGAGCAAAACCGCACAATGACAACTACACACAAGGGATCCTCTAACAATTCCTCACAAGGGAGGGAAAGCACAAGTTATATAGAAATAGGTTATTTCACACCCTAGCAACACTTCCCAACAGCTTCTGAACCAGTTTAAGCAGGGCAGTGCATCAGTATAAGCAATACTTAAATGAAAACTCAGCAAAATGGCATTTCACAAGGTTTATAAATGGGAAGGAAAGGGTAGTTAAAAGAAATAGGTGCACCACACAGTTCTAGCTGAGAATCAATCTAGGGAAGGCAGATCTAACAAATGTGACCAGAGTCAGTAGGCCTGTGCCAAAGTCAGTTGGTACAGGGCAAGGGCCCAGGAGCAAAATGTTCTTGCAGCTCTAGTCAAGTCTTTGGTTATCAAAGTGGAAATGGTGGATGCAGATGTTGAAAAGTCAATGTTAAGATAGAGGGGCGGCCAACCCAACAGGTAGGTAAATGATTTAAAACACCTTTAGTGCTACCGCGAAGAAAGGGCGGCTGGCGGAACAATGTACCTTAAAATGGAGAAGTGGCTCTTGCCGTGGCGGTTTTTCCTTGTAGTTCCTACAGTTCGGGTGATCCAGCAGAGGAAGAGATGCTCTCGTCATGGAGGAAGGTTCGAGTTACTGCACTACCCAGGGATGAAACTAGCCACGGTGCTGCCCGACAAATAAAAGGTACGCTCATTTAAATCGTGGTCCGGGTGGACTGGTGCCTGGCTATCCAGCCTCCGAGTACAGGGTACAGGAGATTCGACAAAGGCAGGTCCGGGAAGGCAATTGGCAAACTGGTTGGCCCCACCAGTTCAAGGGAAGAAGGCTCTTGCAGGTGAAGATCTTCTCTCGTCGTGTGGAGAAAAGTGGTGAGACGCTGCAGCAGGGCTTCACCGGTGGTTCAGTCGTTGCAGATGTCTTTGGCTTCTCTCCTCTTTGGCTTCTTAGTTCCAGTGGTGCTGTCTTGCTCTTCCAGTCCTCAGGACCCTGCTTTTATGCAATAAGATCCCCATTCATACAGCCTAGCTGTCACTCACAGAGTGGAGTGGTCATCTTGGCGGGAGACCCTCCAGCCTATTAGGATAGAGTGCGACATGGGTTGCTGAGGCAACCCTGTCCAGGGGTCCTACTCCCCCTCCCACACAATGGACCCGCCCCAGACTCAGTGACGCTGAAAGGAGGGCTTCTCAGCAGAAGCCCGCCAAAAGGACGAACAAAGGATCCCCAACCTGGGTTAGGAGTTTAGAGGAAGACACGACAAAGAAGTTATATTAAAGTTCTGGCAATAAAAACCTACCGAGTAAAGTTAATATTAAAATACACCGGCAGTATGTTAGAGGCCGTCAGGAAAAGTGGTAGCCTCGAACAATGGGAAAATCCCATAGGGAAATATTTGTGGTTGAATATTTATGGTAGTAACCACTGCCACCAGCCAGAAACATTTGAGAGAGGGACTGCATGGTACCCTCTCGAAAATGAACATAGGGGAAAAACTATTAACCCCTTCCAGTACCTCCATAGTAAGATGGGTTGTACTGGTTTAGTTCATAGGATTTGACTAGTAAAGTCAATGGGGACTTTACATGCCCTGGGAGACAGTAGTCAGTCCCATGGTATGGAGTCTATGTTTGGGGGTCGCTACGACACCCCTGTGTCACTGCACTGAAGGTGCTGTGTAACATATGTGAATAAAGATGGTTCCTATGGGGTTGAGAAAGATCCCATAGGCATTAAACACAAAAATAGCCTAGAACACACATACCAAAAATGCCTAAGAGTGGGAAAAAGAGTCTCACTCTTAGCAGGTAAAAAGAAACAAACCCTTCCAATCCAGCAAAGCTGCTGGGGGACTCTATAGGTAAGGGAAATTGGCCATCGAATGAGAATTCTCCCTAACAGCAGGTTACCATTTTGTAAATTCACTAGTAAAATAGGATACGTCTTAAACCAAGGACAGCAACCGTGCTAGTTCATAAGCCTGAGTAACTAAAGAGTCTCTAAACAGACTCAAATTATACTCACACCTGGGGAAGGGCGCTCAGCAAACCAGGTGGCTGGACAGTAGGCGAGAATACACAAGCCCCACTGTCTGTCCCAGCCACCCGAGGCCCTTACCCGGCTGGTGATTTTATTTTACTTATTTTTTCTCTAACATGGAGAGGCAACAAGGAGGCTCTCCCTGTTGCCTTCCCATGTTAGACAACACTAATTCCCCTTCCCCACCCCAACTTACCTGTGAGACCGGAGCCACCATCGAAATAGAAAAGGAACTATGTCCCTTTTTGAACTAAGGTGGGCATTTTGAAACATGTCTTCCAATGGCTGCCTGTGATACTTTAAGTAGTAGATTGGATGAAATAAAAGAATTATGAGACCTCAGCCAGTAAGTAGTTTTTTTGGACTGAAAGAGAGCCCAATTCTTTATTAATCAATTTCTTTTCTTTTCAGAAAAAACAGAAAAAGGATACTTCTTCTTCAGCGTTCCCCAACTCTTCAAGGAGAAGGTCATGACAACGAGCAAGGCATAAATGTGTAACTTCTACTTGAAAGAATGTTTGTTGTTTTGTCTTATCTTTGTCTTTACTTCTGTCTCTGACTCCTTTCTTTTCCTTCTCTATTGCTCCCCTTATTTTTCTCTCTATTCAGTTTTACTTCTTCCCTCTTGGTTTTTCTGTTCTCACTAACTTTCCTTCTTTCTCCCCTGTTTGCTTTATGACTAGGCTTAGAAAGTTTGTTTGCTCTTATGGCCCTCCTCAGTCTTAGAATAACTGACAGCACGTACGTTTGCTATGGCTGCAGAGAGGCGACTTGTATTAGTGTCTCAACTCCTCGCGGCTGACTTTCTCTTCCTGTCTAAGTGTACATTCGACGTATGTAACTGCCTCTTTTGAGGTTCCCATCCCATCCATTCATGCACAGGTTCGCTTTCACGTTTACTTGTGAATGTTCGTTTCAGTTATATATATTTATGTGGCTTCTCCGTTTCGTTCGACTTATCACTTATAGATAGAACTCATTCAGCCCTTCAATGACATTTGCCTTGTCACAGTCCGTATAGCCTGACTCCTCTTTATGTGTACGGCTTTGCTGCCTCACTCAACAACAGTCTTATTTATAATTCGTTCAGCGTTGTCTGCCTGGTAGCAGCTCATAAGTGGTAACTTCTTCTCTCGTTACCAAGTGTTACCTGCGTGATGTGTCTTTTCTTCAACACAGACGGCGGACAATGTCCCGTCTTCGTCTCTGCCCCTTTTCCTTCTTCAAGCGTCACCTCCGGAGCTTGCGCTTCACCTTCGATCCCGTCGGTTCACAGCACTGCTCTCTTTCTCTCCCTCTGGCAAGGAAAACGTTTGTTAAGGTCTGCGGCTGCTCGCAGTACGTTGAAACTCAGCGGCGTTACTTCATATAGCTTCGTTCGCCGAACTCTGTCTCTTGCTCAGGCGATAAACAACAAATATAAATATAACTTGTCAACAACTCGACTACGCGCAACGGCGCGGTGGGATTTTCCCAATCTCCGTAAACAGCTGTTTTTTCAATACGCCCAGCTGAGTCCGTTGGGCTCAACGTCCTCCTCGTCACACCCCGTTTCCTAGGATACCAAACACAGAGTTGTTTAGAGGAAAGTCCATACATGTATCACTTCCTGGTTCAGTATCTATGCCTTTATAGGGCTCCGGACTGTACAAAAAGATATTAGAGGTAAGAAAAAGACCTACACATTGTCACACTGCCGTCATCCAAAAAGGGACCTAGTCCATTTTCCATTTCAATGGCAGTGGCAATTTCTTTGCTTTTTTTTCTACGGCGGAAGATGGGCTCATGAAGATTGTATAAATCCCAGGGTGCGAATAGCGTTCATGCCCTGTCTGGGGGTGGACAAGGGGTTTAACGGCCCGCAGCCCGAGCTGAGGCCCTCGCTTCACTCGTGCCTACCAAAGCTTGGGCTGGCAAGCCTATTAAGCCCTATGTCCAGCCCCCAGCCGGGGCCTGACAGCTATAATCATGAAGGATCTTGGTCCTTCTCATCAAAAATGCTTTGTGTGGCAAGTGGAAAAGAATCATGGCGTTAACGACCGTTGTGAGAATGGAGCACCACTATCATGGTATCGAGCACCTTTTATACAATATCCGCTGATTCCCCCTCCGGGGTCCGGTGGAGCACACATCACACAGATTAGAGAAAATAACCTATCTGCAGTGATACGCATCACTCCAGATCCGGAAGAGTGGGCGTGTTGGATTCCAGGATCCCAAGTCATCAGGAGGAACAAGCGTGTAACCATGCCACTAAACTTCAAGGTAAGCAGTGAACCAGCCAGGTGCATAAGGGGTACCTAACAATAGGAGAAAATAAGCTCCTAATTTCATTGTATGACTGCCACAACATGGATGTTAGCCCACAATTAAAGAGGCCTTGGTTAATTCTGACCTAAAGGTGACACCATTACTGTAATGTGTTTTCAAAATGAATTGCAGATGTCCATGGTATTTGGAGATTAAATGGGACAGATGTGTGGACTAACACTAGGACATCCTTTGCAGAGTTTGGCCTGATTGTAGTTCTTTCAATGAGTGGCATATATCCATTTGTGTTTTAGTAGTCTGTAAAACTACTAATCAGATATATAACATTCTCTTCAATGAGGAAAGGATTTGTAATTTTTCATTTCTTCTTAGCTACATTTGCTCTGTACAAATCCAAAAACCATCACAAATACATGTATTTGTTAAAGGGTGATTTATCTAGGGATTAATTGTAAACCCTTTGCTAGTTAGGATCTGACCTATACTTTAGGGTCCCTGCGGTCTGATTACAGCTACAAGGATAGGGATGCAATCTTCCTGGCTGCATCTGCATGACGATAGGACTATTATACTTATTTGTTGGAGTTAGGAATGACCTTCTGCTGGAATGCCAATGGCCTGAAATCCTGAAGAGTAGTGTTTGGTCAAGAATAAGAATTGGCTGATATTTGAGATGTCTAAACATGCAGCACTAGTAGAGCTTTGCAAAACTAAGCGTTGTTGCTGCTATGTGGTATACACCACACACTGGGGGAAGATAGCAGCACCCCAGTTAGCAACGGGGGAACTACTCTGCTTGTGGCCCGTATTGTTACATTAATAAAGTCTAAAATTCCCCAAAAGACTGGAACTGAATGCAAATTCTGGGGCTGACCCGTGCACACAGGATGTTCCTTGAATATCTGCTGCTGTCATCTAGGACTGTGAATCCGCAGCACCCACTTTTCTGCTGTAATCTGTGTGAGTATATGACACCACGGGGGATTTCGGCGGAATTACAGTGGCTGCAATTCTGGCTGTGGTAATTCCACTGACATTTGGCAGAAAGGTGGTGTATTGACCTCCAGCTCAGAGCTGGAGGTGAATTCACCAATTTTAGGTCAAACTCATAGTTGGGCGATGAGATAATGTGGCAGTATATGATACTACTGCCGCATTTTACCCACACCGCCCAACTTGTAGTGAGGCAAATGTCTCTTATTTAATAAAATGACATCACAATGTACACAGATTCGCTACTTGTAATACCCGCACCTCAAGCTAGGCCAATTCAAATGCTCACTTTACTCTAAATGTGTGCACACAATTTGACATTGGCTCACATTTCTGTGAAACCATTAAGAACTATTGGCATTATACTTAGAGTATGGAATACAAGCAGATTGTTTACGCAATCTAAAACATAAGATACAATCTATGACAAAGTATTGATTCCTATCTTGGGAATAAACCCTAGTTGACTGCATCTACTGTGATGTCACACTTGCTCTAAACAATTAAAAAATACTTAGATTTCTGAGGAATTCTGTTGCTTTTGGAATTTTGGGACCTAATAGTTTCAAGGAATTATGAATAACAAAACACATGCACCTTGCACTGTGCTCCCTTTTCCAGTGATATAACACCTAAGCAGGTAATCTGTCCTTTTAAGTATGTTTCACCATCAACTACATCCAGTTGTAATCCAATCTGCTTTCTCTCCTTGTGGGACACTTTTGGAGGGATTCTGTAATTTCTGTTTTCTCAAAACCCTCTCTTCTTTCTGTGTGTTTGAGTTTAAATACCAAGCAAACTCCCCCTTTAGTGGCAGGTGAGTACAGCTTTTGAGCAGTGTATTTGATTAGCCACTGGACCGAAGGGAAAATGACATGTCTAGCATCTTCATCTTACCTAGTGTTTCTTTTACATAAGAAGCCTGGACAAAGAGTGCCTGTTTTAAGGTCTGATTTTAGTTCCTAATAAGCCTGCTACCCAGCATCTAACATCACCGAATTACAGAGTTTCAGCAAAACAGTTGCACATTGTTATGAATATAAGTTCTGTCTATCTCACAGTTTAAGAAAATCACATTTTCATAGCTCTCGGAAAATACAAAGTACATCCCTGTTGCATGTCACCCCTCCTTGGAGCATGGTAGCTCCCAGGACTTGCGCAATGGTCACATGGTGTAAACCATGTGACCAAACCAATAAAAGGGATGAGCCATTTCCGGCTCGTCAGTCGAACAAAAGCTGACTCCTGCAACGTGGTTGGTATGCACCATGCAGGTGCGACTCAGCATGCTGAGGGCCTACCCACCTGGCCCGGCATCAGTACGGTGCCCCTGCTGGGCAACAGTATCCCACTTTAATTGCTGTGCTGTGTGATCACTGCTATCAGAGCAACCCTGTCCTGGGTGCCCCCAGAGCCATGGCTGCGGAGAGCTGGGTGCCCCCAGCCCAGGTGTTCCCCTCCCATGATCTGGAGCACGCAGGGTGCCCCCTGCTGTGTCTATGCTGCGTGGACGCAGCTCCATGGTACATGTCGGGTGGCCCCGACATCTGCGGAGGCCCGCTCTGGTGAACCGGGAGTCGGCCACAACAATCCCTATCCATCAATCTCTGTTGAAGTTACGATTATAATATGTCAGTTGCAAAAAACTGGTTTACTTTAAGTAATTATTCTCATGTATCAATGCAGAATAACACCAGGATAATGTACATATCCTTACTTTTGTTGTAGGACATTGGAAGGCAAATACATATCATTTTAAGTGTTTCTGTTTCTAAGCAGATTTAAATAACTATTTAAAATATTACTTACAAGTCAAAATGCCAAGGTTGAGTTTCATTTACTAACCCAGATTGTATGTCCTGCATCTCATGTAACATTGGAAAACAAAGAGAACTGTTCTATTAGGGCTCACCTTTGCATATCCATTAGCAATGTGGAATTCCATGAGATTTGGGATTACTCCATTTAGTGACCTTGACATTAAATGAAAATAATAGCCTGTTTCTTCAGTGTTGCTACTCATAGTATGTCATTACTAACAAGGTTAACCTGCCAAGCAAATAGATGGTAATCTACGAATAATGATTTTATTTTTAAGGCATACAATATTACCTCATGCTTTTAAACACAGCATCTGTGTTGCCTATGACTCTGTTACCCAATTATATTTTACATTTCATGTCGATATGCATGCAGCACAAATACTTCTTTCTCATGGTTTTCTGAAACCATGTGCTGTTTCCCGGAGAAATGTTTTAATTTACAGAACACTGCTTTCCAAATTTAACACACACACGTGATTGTGCATATTATTAAACCTGTACTTGATGTTACATTATTTAAACTTTCAGCCCCGCACACACACACACATATTTACACATAATATGAAAATGAAATTATAACATTTTTTAAAGTGCCATCTTCATATTTTTTTATTTGTATTATGTGTATGAAAATGCCTGCCTCATTACAACGATGCTGGTCCCGTAACAATGGTGCAGGTAAGCTTACCGGTACTGATGTTTCCGGACCAGCATATTACATCTCTGGAGGCGGGTGCCATCCCACCTGGCAGGTCAGAACTGCCGGGTGGAACGGCACCCAGCCACAGAGTTTTCACAGAAGCACCAAAACTGTTATTAACAGTGCCAGTGCTTCCGTGGTCCACATTGCCATAGACTCCCATAGGACTCTATAGGAATGGGGACTTAACATTTGCCAGTGCCTGACTTCCCGGAACACCAGGGTTGTAATCCCCTGGTGTTACCAGGAAGCCAGGTGCTGGTAAATCATCACGATCCGGCAGCAACCTTCCGGTAGCACCGACATGGTTACCGCCAGGACACGTAATAAGGCAACCATCAAAATCCACCCACCATTTTATATCTATCAAGAATGAATAATAACAGTAGTAAAAAGGTGCTTTCCTTTTTTGACACAGTCCATAAAACATACACAGAAATCACAGCACAATGCACAAATATAAATATACAATACATCAATATTAGATCAATGGATCAAACAGTCAAAAAGGGGGAAAAGATACAAGAAGATAACTAAACAATATATGGCCATATGGCCAACACTATTATCTCATTTTACATGGCATTTGTTTACGAAAACAATGACATAGATGAAAGATCTTAAATAAATGACTAATGTATTCAAACACCTGCGGACCAGTGGTGATGTTAGACTGGGCAACTACGATCTGTTCTGTCTACATGAGACGTAGCTGACCCAAAATCCATCATTGGATAGTTTTGCAATTTTACATAGCAAAAAAGGGCCCTAAGGGGAGACCAGTTTGGGGTTTATTGATGGCAATTAAAAATGGTAGTGGCTTGGACCTGGTAAGGGCAGATGTGTCCAATTCTCATATCTAACGAGTAGTGGTTTATTGGGCTCCCCCAATTCGACCATTAAGGAAGATGAATAAGGACCACTTAACCATCATCATCTTCTGCCTGAACGCTGTGATGATGCCTGAGGTTGACTTCATTGAAAAAAGTGGGAGCTCCAATAGATGAGGCCTACCATGAAGATGGCCCAGGAAACATCATCTTTTGTGGCGATTTAAACATTATTTGTTTGAACAGAATGGGAGGAATAATTCGAGACAAATCCCACTATTTACAACCATCCGAAAGAAGTGGGTTGGGCTGGATGTCGCTAATGGAATCACAAGACCTACATATATTGAACGTCACTTTTTAGGTGACATACCAGGAGTTCCAACTTGGTCTCATGATGGGTTATCTGCTAAAATTGACTATATTTTAGTTTCCAGGGCTTTGTTAAACATTATGTTGAATCTCCTGGTCGTGCCAACTGCCGCCAGCGATCATGATTTGTTAAGAATGTTGTCGCAGTCAGGGAAGGAAAGCCTGGGGGCCATAGTGAGGTTGAATGTAGTGGTATCAAGTAGTGGAAACCGCCTCAAAAAATTTTTAAAAAAGGAGAATCATTGACCTCCCAATTCCTTAAATGGATAGTCTCAGAGAACATTGGGGACAGGGAAAGGGTGGTTGACTACACACCACTACTGTGTCGCTTTGAAACAAGGAAATTTGATAACGGCACAGGTACACAGAAGCATCATTATCCCTACAATGGCTTGACTAATGCCTTGCTGAAGCAGGAATCGGAGCCATGAGCTTATTTTTTAAATTGAAAAAGAAGGTCAGGCGCGCACTCTAGTTCCCAGTTATTTAATCCTGATGTGAGTAATAACAGGGTTAAATCCCAACAAAGTTAAAAAAATAACAGGGTTGAATCCCAGATGCAAATAGTCCCAACAATGTTCAAAAACTACCAGGGTAAATCCCAACTTCTGCAGTTCAAATGCACAATAATTCTACTCCTCCAAATACTTTCAAGTCTCAAACTCTCATCAGGGAGGCTGTGTTGGCTGTGTTCCTTTTTTGTTGGGATTTAACCCTGTTTTTACTCACATCAGGATTAAATGACTGGGAGCTAGAGTGCGTGCCTGACCTTCTTTTTCTACTTAATTTTGCAGGAGACCCGGGCTCCAGAGGCAGCAGCACCGGGGTTATTATGTCCCCACTTTGGAGAGCTATAGTCATGGTTTTCCCCCCTCCCCCAATTTTGGGTAAGGTTTGTGTGTTTCTGAGGGGAGTTGGTTCCTGGTCTCCTGAATGAAACTCTTGTGCCATCACTACAATAACCAGAATCCCCTGAGACTGAAATTGAAAAAGTAATTAGCAACACCTGAAAAGGAACACAGCCAACACAGCCTCCCTGATGACAGTTTGAGACTTGAAAGTACTTGGAGGAGTAGAACTATTGTGCATTTGAACTGCAGAAGTTGGGATTTAACCCTGGTAATTTTTGAACATTGTTGGGAATATTTGCATCTGGGATTCAACCCTGTTATTTGTTTTAACTTTGTTGGGATTTCACCCTATTATTACTCACATCAGGATTAAATGACTGGGAACTAGAGTGCGTGCCTGACCTTCTGTTTCTACTTAATGTTGCAGGAGACCCGGGCTCCAGAGGCAGCAGCACCGGGGTTATTATGCCCCCACTTTGGAGAGCTATAGTCATGGTTTTCCCGCGTCCCCCAATTTTGGGTAAGGTTTGTGTGTTTGGAGGGGAGTTGGTTCCTGGTCTCCTGAATGAAACTCTTGTGCCATCACTACAATAACCAGAATCCCCTGAGACTGAAATTGAAAAAGTAATTAGCAACACCTGAAAAGCAACACAGCCAACACAGCTTCCCGATGAGAGTTTGAGACTTGAAAGTACTTGGAGGAGTAGAACTATTGTGCATTTGAACTGCAGAACTTGGGATTTAACCCTGGTAATTTTTTAACATTGTTTGGACTATTTGCATCTGGGATTCAACCCTGTTATTTTTTTTTAACTTTGTTGGGATTTAACCCTGTTATTACTCTCATCAGGATTAAATGACTGGGAACTAGAGTGCACGCCTGATCTTCTTTTTCTACTTATTTTTTAAATGTCTTGTTCAGCCAAATTGTGAAAAGTAGAACTATCCCAGTTTCATATAGGAGGGCTTCAATAGTCCCAATATTCAAATATTTGCCCCTTTCCTGGGCAAACGCTTGGAAAATCTGCCCATCTCCCAGCTTAATCTGCCCACTGCGTCTGTTCATTGTCTCCACGACCAGCAGTCTGGCTTAAGAGCTGCCAGAAGCACGGAAAATGATCTCCTGAGCACCCATGAAGACCTGCTGTCTAACCTTGACTCCAACCTTCCTTCTGTCCACATTCTCATAGATCTTTCTTCTTAACATCCTGCTCAATCTACTCTGTGATAACCTGGGCATCACTGATCAGGCCCTTGCCTGGCTGACCTCATTTCTCACTGACCAACCCTCACAAGTCCAACTGGGGTCTTTCCTCTCTTCTATCTCTTTCTCTACTTGTGGTGTTCCCCAGGGCTCTAACCTTTCTACCTGGCTTTTCAACCACTACCTGGCACCTCTTGCTCTCTGCATCACTACTTTCTGATCCAACGTTCAATGTTATGCGGATGATACCCAGCTCTCTTTCAGTCTTCCCTCAACCGCCTCTTCCCCGCCTCTCATATCAGACTATCTGGCTGCAATTAAGGAATGGTGTGCTGCTAATCACCTCAGCCTTTATGCCAGTAATACAGAGATCCTCCTCATCTGAAGACCAGCTCCCTCCTTTCCCCTCTCTCTCTCTCTGCTGCCCACTCTGGGCCTTCTTGAAGCTCCTACCTGTGAGGCTAAGAACTTTGGTGTCATCATCGACTCCACCCTCTTCTTCACTCCTCACATCTCTGGCATCTCTAAGAGGTCAAACTATCAGCTTCACCTCCTCAGAGGTATTCTTCCTTTCCTCACTTTCCTCCCGAAGCTCACTGTTTGCAGAGCTCTGGTCCTCTCTAGGCTGGACTACTGCAACAGCCTCTTTCTAAATCTGCCTTCCTCAACTCTCCGACCTCTACAACTTATCCAGAATAGGACTGCAAGACTTGTCCTTGGCCTCAAGCCAGGGATCGTATCTCACCAGCTCTGAATTCTCTTCACTCGTTCCCTGTGGTGGCAAGTATCAAGTTGAAGACTCTTTGCATCATCCACAAGTCTTTCTGAGGCCTGGGACCAAACTACCTTCAACTCTCTCTCCCTAAACATATCCCTTCTTGAGCTCTCCGCTCATCCAATTCCAACTCTCTGAGGGTCAGACACTTTTCCAAGCAGAGAGTTGGGGGCAGATCTCTCTCTTCGACTGGGGCCTTTCCCTGGAACAGCCTCCCTGCCTCACTGCATTTTCTTTTATAAATGTTCTACTACACCAATGTACCTGGCTTAGCAGAGTTCGATGTCGGGTCGTCGATGGATCCTTTTTGAGTGAACTCCCTTCAAGGCAGGAGCCGCGGATTGTCGAGATCCGTCCAAGAAAAGGGTGAACAATGGCATTGAGGCAGCAGCTTCGGTCCGGGCGGTGCTCGTCAATGATCGGTCGTAGTTGTCATTCAAAGATGAAGCGTGCAGTGCACCTCAATGACAATAGTTTGTTGCGGCAAAGAGTAAATGAAGAACGTAGGTCCAGTAATGGCATCTGGTCGTCCACATCTTTGTGGACTTCAGGTGGCAGGAAACCCACTGGCAGATTCTCCTCAGTTCGTTGGTGACCTTGACTTTCTCCGGCGGGACAAAGCAGTCGACGGTGATGAGCAAGGGAGTCCTTAATTCAACGTATTCTCAGGCAATTGAGCGTTGTGGCTCCGGTCGTCGGAGGCACGGCGTGAAGCTGTCCCTGCTTCTTGCCAACATGGCTTTCATGGGCCTCCAGCAGTTACGGCGATTCTCCAAACCCTGGTTGACGATGATGGGCGCCGATGACCGAGTTCAGCACTTTGAGATTCCTCACTGGTCCCTGTCTCCGGGCGGCAGCCTTTCGAGGAATTACTTCCAGGGAGCCTTGGTGAAGGTTAGCTGGTGCACGATGGCTCAGGAAGATGTCTCTTAGCCAGGTCCTCTCTTGGATCAGTTTCTTGAAGGCACAGCAGCTTTCAGATTGCGTCGAAGGGAAACAGCAGTTAATCTTCTTCTTCCGGCTTGGCTTCAAGATCAAGCATTAACTTTCAACATCAGATTCTGAACGAATTTCCATCAGTGAGAGGTTCCCAGATATACTGTTTAGTCTCTCATTCACTCTGCTGGGTCACACTCAGGCAACCAATCATTCAGAAGGGCATTCGTGCAGGAAGGCAGCCAATCAGGCTCACATTGCATTCAGGGCATTCTTCTCCCTCCAGACACTCACAGCAAGGAATGTGGATTGGGACAAGCACCCATCCATTCATTCAGCACTCCACATGGAATTCATACCAGTTTCAGGCAGGTCTGTCTTTGTGTCACATACTAGAAACCAGACACCCATAACATGAAATGCATATTGGTCACACACTCCATGCACCCAGCTCCCACCCGAAGGGTGTACCCACAACATACAGTCACTGGGAAAGCTCCAGCCAGTCTGGCCTGGACTGCCCCACAATACCATATATGGAACTTCCACCCAACAGCCAGTCAGGGGAAGGGGAAGGGACAGAGTCAGGGCTTCACAGGACTGTGGGAAAACAAGGTAACAGGCAATAGAAATCAAGAGGCCACAGGGGCCACCTTGTCTCCTATCAGGAATCAACTGATTCCAATGGCAGGGCCTGGGTATTCCAAAACAGAGGATACTCCGAGAACCTGTTAAATTCAGCATGGAGCTGCCACCAGCCCGTATCCTGCTCTGTGGGCCACACACAGGTGACCAAAAACATACACTAGGGGTACAGGGTTGTACCCCCACCCATGGGTGCCATAAGGGTATCAAAAGGGTCTGTACACCACAAACAAAAAGAGGAAGAGATGCACTGCCAGGATTTCCACATGGACACCTGTGCAGAAAATAACACAGAACATACATGATAAAAGGACTATAGGACAACGACAGGGAGGCACTGTCCCTCCAATGCATTTCCAGCATCACAGTGCAAACCCTTTATCTGCTCTGGCTTAGTCAGCAGGTTCTGTCTCCCATCAATCATTCTTGTTGTATGGTGCTAGTTTTCACCTGGTTTGTCTGGGACCTGGCAAACTTGCTTGATTTGGTTAGTATGATACTTGATGCTGACATTTATGTATGGGTAGGTTGAGGAGTGGTGGTTGGTCTTGGCTTTCCCCTCACTGAGCTCTGATAATGGGTTCATCTGGGTACTTGCATGCCTTATCAACACATTTTGGAGTAACTTGTTCAAGGATGAGACTAGAGCCTCATGTACAAGTACATGATGATTTATTCTTCTTCAGGTTGCAGGTTGCTTCAACATTTAAAGAGGAGAGGAACACTCATCATACACACCATCTGTTCAGCTCCCAGGAATCAACTGACTCTTTCAGAACACTCAGCCAACACTGCTAACCTCCCACCCTGTTTCACACAGCCTGGACTACATTCGAGAACCACATATTAACAGGGTACAACACATGTCTTATCTTTTTATCCATTGGCTACAATTTTCCAAAAACTAACATTTTTGTTGATGAATTATTGGCTTAGTAGTTCCCAACTACTGGTTTTGGATATATGATATGATAGGTTATTTATAACGCGTGTAATACCCACAGGTTTCTAAGTGCCGACCCGGGGATCTAACCTGTGTTGCTCTGTGTTGTCTTGCTTGCAAGGCGAGCATGTTGCCCCTAGGCTATCCTCCTGAGACAAGGATTTGGGAGTCTATCATGTTCTGTCATGTGCCAAACTACATCTATAGTTCGATCTGGCTGAAATCAGATATTGGGCCTCATTACGAACCTAGCGGTCCCGTAATGAAGGGTGCCGGTACGGGACCGACACCCTTCATTACAGGAGCGCCTATTACGAGGTTCCCAATGCGGGACCCGGAAAAGACGTCTGGTATAAACAGATGTCCTTTCCGTGGCCCATGAGGGGAAGAGGGAGCTAATAACATGCCATTTGTAATGTACCCATTATTACCTCCCTCCCCATTCCCATTTGAGCCCCCTATTGGGGCTCAAATGGGAATGGGGAATGGTTCCTTCAAGGAGGAATTACCTGGTCCTCCAATGTTGGAATGACCCGGTAATTCCCCATTGAAGGAACCCGGTATTGTAGCCCAGTATGGAGGCAGCCATGGCGCTAATAGCACCATGGCTACCTCCATACTCGTAATGAGGCCCCAGACGTCCGTTCCGGGTCCCGCGAGGGGAAGAGGGAGCTAATAACGGGCCATTTGTAATGTGCCCATAATTATTACCACCCTCCCCATTCCCATTGAGCCCTCAAATGGGAATGGGAATGGTTCCTTCAAGGAGGAATTACCTGGTCCTCCAATGTTGGAATGACCCAGTAATACCCCATTGAAGGAACTCGGTATTGGAGCCCGGTATGGAGGCAGCCATGGCGTTAATAGCATCATGGCTACCTCCATTCTCGTAATGAGGCCCATTGTCTTGAGCGACCAAGTGTTCTCAATTGATGCATTAAGGAATTCTTAGAATCTCTGCAACCCTTATGAAATCAACTATTGGTTTTATTTACACAGCTACTATACCCCTTATTTGGCAATATTAATGTTATCAGGAAAATTCAATCACCAACTGTACCAATCAAATGATGACAAATAGACTATGGGCCTCATTACGAGTCACCCATTTTGGAAGTAACAGTGGCGGTAAATCTGCCACCACCGTTGTTTCCATACCGGGTGATCTTGAGTCCTGCAGGAGGAGGTGTCATTCCCACCAGGTCTGACTTGGCGGGTTTAACACCGCCCGCCTGCAGGCGGACGTGGAAACACCGGCATCATCACGAGATGGTGCCGGTGTTTCCATTGTCCCCATTCCCATTGAGTCCTATGGGACTCAATGGGAATGGGGATTTACCGAATTCCGCCTCTGGAATTCCCGGGTCACCGGGGTTGTAATGCCCCAGTAATTACAGGAATCACGGAGGCGGAATGGTAATATGAGTCGGCGGTAACCGAGCCGGAAAAACCAGCAGGTGACCGCAAATCTCGTAATGAGGCCCTATTGGCCGCATTACGAGTTCGGAGGTAGCCATGGTGCTATTGGCACCATGGCTGCCTCTAAACCGGGCTCCATTACCGGGTTCCTTCAATGTGGAATAACCGGGTCGTTCCAACATTGGAGGGCCCGGTAATTCCTCCTTGAAGGAACCATTCCCCATCCCCATTTGAGCTGGGAATGGGGAGGGAGGTAATAACGGGCACATTACAAATGGCCCGTTATTACCTGCCTCTTCCCCTCACGGGACCCGGAAAAGATGTCTGGTTTTACCAGACGTCTGGTCAGGGTACCTCGTAATCAGCGCTCATGTAATGAAGGGTGCCGGTCCTGTACCGGCACCCTTCATTACGTGAGCGCCAGGTTCGTATTGAGGCCCTATAGATTTAATCGAGAGTCCAAATGAGAAAAACAACTCTGGACGATAACTCTAGTGATTTTCTTAGGATTACCTTTCAGCCACGTTCATATTTCCAGGTTGAATCACATTGATTGTCTGCTATGTTTATGAATGTTTCACATACTGGAGACACAAGGGGTAGTGATCGCTTTTAGCTCAAGTTATCACCTACATGTCAATGGCTTGCCACCACTCACACTAGCGGTATGCAGTGATTATATTGAATATAAAATAACAAATGAAATTACAATGAATACAAAAACTACGAAAACAAAAAAAAATCATTTTAGGAAAAAACTAGAAATGGGGTTGGGAGTGGGAATAGTGGTTTTGGGAGTGAGGAAAACGTATTAGTAAAAAAAGGTGTTATCAGTGGAGGGGGGACCCCAAAACAATGAAAAAGAAATTAGTTATTTTGGTATTAGTTGTTTTATATTCCTTGAAATTTCATTAGTTGTTTTGGGATTCGATGAAATCACATGTAACCACACTACCTTGTTATAAAATAGCCTCTTTTAGTTTTGGGGTGTGAATGAAATAGTTAACCAAGCCAATAATTAAACAAAAGCCACAGTTTTCCAAAGTTTCTACCCTACTCTTACCTTGCTTATTTGACTTACCACATTGTAATTGTAAATCAGTGATAACCCAAGATTTATTGTCAGAAGCTATGCTTCCTGGACTTGATGAGTGAGTGCCACTTCATGCTTCAAAACACTCTCCAATAAAGGCATGATGAGAATAGAACAGGTGACATAAAAGACAGGGGCCCTCACTATAACTCTGGCGGTAGCTGTGCCCTTATTAAGGGTAGAGCTGCAGCCGGAGTTGTTTTTTTTCCAGCACCCGTGAATGGGCAAGAACCGGGTCATGCCAAGTTTGTTGGACCTGGTAATTGCCCATTCGCGGGTGCCATTATGGCCAGCCTCCCGATCCCCATTCTGCCCCATAGGGCAGAATGGGAGTCGGGAGCATGGTTGCACCGTTAATAACGGTGCCGGTGCAATCATGAGTTCTGCTCGCGGGTGCTGGTATGCACGCCTGGTCAGACCAGGTGTGCAGTCCGGCACCCGTGAACAGAACTCGTAGTGTGGTGGAGAGGTAACAACGACGCCGGTAGCACTACCAGCGCTGTTGTTGTCTTTCCGCCACACTCATAATGAGGCCCAGGGTCAGGTCGGATCCTGCCAAGGGGATCTAAGGGCATCTTTTAATCTGGCCCGGCAGCCTACTAGAGCAATGCCAGAACCAGGTTAACCCCAGAGATTGTGTGGGTAAGTTGAACGGATCCCAGTCCCCAGCTCCTGGGTATACGTGGAGCTATGCAGGAATATTGTTGTCCCTTTCTTAGACACTATAGGGCCTCATTACACGGTAGGCTTTAGCCATGGTGCTATTAGCGCCATGGCTACCCCCTTACCGCATTCCGGGGTCCCGGAATAGGGACTTACCGGGGTCATTCCGACCTTGGAGGACCCGGTAAATCCACATTCCGGGAACCATTCCCCTTTCCTATTTGAGCCCCCAAAGGGCTCAATGGGAATGTGTCATGATTCCTGCCCCTCATGTCCCCAGCCCTCCAAGATGTCAGAATGGAGCCAGACCATGATCACCTACATGGCCCTCAAGGGCCTCTCCATCCCTCCAAAGACCCACTTGGAGTCAGACTTGCCGCTTGTGTCACCAGACTAACTCACTCCCACAGGATAACAGTGGGGATTGGACTTGCAGTGCATTTATGGGTACAAGATGTATGCCCCCACATATTTCGGTTCCCAGAACTGCATGTGCGGTCTAGTCTTTTGGGTGTGGTTCACCCCAGAGGCATCTGGGATACCCAGAGACTATTTAAGCCACACCCAGGCTGAGAAACATGCTTTGCGTTTTCTGCACCTGCAGCGTGACACTCACCGTGTTCGGATCGGCCTCCAGTAGGCCTGCATCTTTCTTCTGCGCTCAGCTCCTGCAAGAGCAAGAACACTGTTAGGAACAGCCTTACCTTGTGGCGCTTCTGCCCATCAGTCATCGCCCCTTCTCTTCTGGGGGCATCTTCGGCGTTGTCATTCCCATCCGGCACGCCGCTTCCTAGGGAAAAGGGAAAAGAACAGAAAAAAGGCATTAGTAAGCATTCTGCAAACCTTCGCTTATTTTTAAATACTGTACGAGCTTCAAACGCTTACGTGAATCCCAGCCGCTCTGGGGGAACTCTGTCTCCGGAACTTCTCATCCATCTGCAAGAGGGAAAAGACACTCCAGGTTAGCGTGGAAACATCTAGAGGCGCCACATACCGCGCTTACCCCCCCATGTGTTCTTCATAACCGGCATCCACGCTGAAAACGTCGCAGCACCTAAAAGACACAGAAAAAGAACTCAGTTCAATGAAAATACGAAAGGGGTGCATCGCGGATCACGGTCTCTCTCACCTTCAGCGCTACTCATCTCAGCAGCACGCCGCCATCCCCGGACGCTGGCCATCATCTAAGGAAGGAAAGGAGCGAAGTTAGAGAACTGCTCAAAAGACTCATTATACTTACCTGTCGGACTCTTGCCAGTGAAGTAACTAGGCAGCAACGAGCCCGCATCAATCAACGCGCCCCTGAGCTGAAGGCAGGACGAAGAGCACAATATTCAAGAAAACAAGGTGAGCTGTGGATCAAAGGGAAGAGTTGGACCCCAGGGAAGAAGGGGTTCAAGCACACAGAGACAATAGGAAGTTAAACTCTACCAATCCTGTGTTTCAGGCCCAGTCTCCAGTCGAGTAGCCTCCATGGAAGGGTTTCTAGGTTGTAAGAGGTCAGAACAGGCTGAGTGACGTCCCCGTGGATACCAGGTGAGCGTTACAGAACGCAAAGCCTCACATCAAAATCCACCTGGGCATTATGGAAACATCAGAAACCGACCAGTTAGCCCACATGTTGGGGCAGCTACGTTTCCCGAAGTACATGCAGCCAGGCAGGAGACCAACACCCTGAGGAGAGAGCTGATAGTAGCCAAAGAACGCACTGATGATTTAAGCCGGCAACTTCTCCAGTCACAAGCAGGGCATGCACCATTGCCGGGAAGCGTGCCCTTGATGCCAGCGCCATCAGCCAATCCCGTTCAGATAACCCTTCCTGGGGCAGTTCCCTTGGCCCCGCCCGAACGATTTACGGGGGGTCCCAAGAGGTATGCAACATTCATGAACCAGTGCCGCCTGCACTTCCTTTGTAGGCCAGGGGCCTTTCCGAATGATCAATCACGGGTCGCTTTTGTGCTATCCTACCTGAGTGGTAGCGCCACGGACTGGTCTGTACCCTTTGAGGCCCACGACGATCCTTTGCTGCATGACTTCAGGTGCTTTCAGCAAGAGATGGAAAAGCTGTTCGCCCGTCGTACTCATGGGCAGGCATTAGACAACGAACTTCTGTCCCTACACCAAAGGAATCAAGACCTATTAACATACATAGCCACGTTCAATAGACTCGTAGTTGAAGCAGAATGGCCAGTGGAGAAGAGAACCACGTTATTTCATCTAGGGATGTGGGGGATCTCAAGGATGTTCTCGCACAAGTAGTGAACCCCCTGAAAGACTGCTCAGAATTCATTGACCTTGTTGTTCAACTGGATCACAAATGGATCATAGGTTGCAGGTCTGAAGAGCAGATCGAACCAGACCGGACCCTCGCCCTGTTAGGTGCGTTCAAAGGACAATACTGCCCGAACAACGGAAGGTTCAGGAGAACCAATGCAAATCGGGGGGGGGGGTCAGATGCCCATTGACTAAAGCAGAAAGGGATAAAAGGAGACAGCAGCAGTTATGTCTGTACTGCGGAAGGTCAGGTCATTTCCTTAAAGAGTGGCCTGTGAAGTCACTGAGGAGGACGGTAGGGTCCACGGACAAGGAAGATACCATCAATGAATCGGAAAACTTCCCAGCTCAGCAAGTGTAGGGGTCCACTTGTCGAGCGAAGAAAGTGAACTAAAGACCTCCCATTTTGCACTATCTGTGGTCTTGATCAATCACCAACAACCATCTCGGATGCACGCAGTAAGAGCATACATAGACAGTGGAGCCGTTGGGAATTACATCGACCAGGAACCAGGATCTTGCGGCAAAGATGGGGCTTCCGTTACGCCCTAAATCAACCACCGACACTGTTACCACAGTCGACGGCACGGAAATAGCTTCTGGTCCAGTATCCCAATGCACTGCAGCTTTAACACTTCTGTGCCAGGATGGACACCAAGAATCTATCGTTTTCGACCTCATTAAGGCACCACAGATCCGGTTGATTTTGGGAATGCCATGGTTGGTAGCTCACAATCCTCGAATCGATTGGCAAGCAAAAGAATTGGCCTTTCCCGAGACTTGCGCCCACACATGTTATCGCCAAGAGAAAGAACCATTAGACACCAGAACCTCCACGCTTGCGACTGTGGCAAACATCACCCTACCAAGTGAATACCAGGACTTTCAAGATGTCTTTCAGAAAGAACAGGCTAATACTCTGCCACCGCATAGATCATACGATTGCCAAATCGACCTGATACCCGGTGCACAAATCCCTTGTGGGCAAATGTACGCACTCACGGACCAGAAAACCAGCACCTGAAGGCCTATCTTGACTAATACCTGGCCAACGGGTTCCTCCGTCCCTCGAAGTCTCCAGCAGCCAGTCCTCTATTCTTCGTACCGAAAAAGGAGGGGGACTTGAGAACGTGCATTGACTATCGCGCACTGAACCAGATTACCGTAGAAAATTGCTACCCCCTGCCACTGATCCCTGAATTGATTGATCAAGTCAAAGATGCCCAAATCTACACAAAACTAGACCTGAGGGGGGCATATCACCTTGTTAGCGTAAAACAGGGGGATGAATGGAAAACCGCTTTTCGCACCAAATACGGCTTGTACGAATATCAAGTAATGCCCTTTGGCCTTTGCAATGCACCTGCTGCATTTCAATACTTCATGAACGATGTCCTACGGGAATTGATTGATGTCTGTGCTCTAGTGTACATCGACGATATCCTAGTATATTCCGAATCAAAGCAGGACCACGTAAACACATCCGATCCATATGGGAGAAACTCCATCAACACCACCTCTATGCCAAGCTCAAAAAGTGCTCATTCCACGTCTCCGAGGTGGAATTCCTGGGCTTTATTCTCAGCCCGAATGGAATCCGAATGGATGTATTCAAGGTAGATGCTACTGGCCATCCCCAAATTAATTCAAGGGGGTTCAAAGTATGCTGGGTTTTGTAAACTTCTACCGCCGTTTCATCCCAGGATTTTCGCAAATCGTGCATACCATCACGTCATTACTAAGGAAAAGCAACAGAAAGTTCCAGTGGACAACAGAAGCCGAGGAGGCTTTCCAGGAACTCAAAGCAAGAATCACATCTGCCCCAATCTTACGCCACCCTCGCCCTGATCTCCCATACCTAGTGGAAACGGACGCCTCAAGCATGGCTATGGGAGCCGTCCTCTCACAAAAGGAACCCAAAACGGGCCAGTTACACACTGTTGCCTTCTGGTTGCGTAAATTCACAACCCCTGAACTCAATTACGCTATCACAGACAAAGAACTCCTGGCCATTAAGTCAGCCTTTAAGGCATGGCGGCACTACCTCTTGGGCACCAGACACACAATCACCATAATAACTGACAACCGGAACCTCCAGTACCTAAAAACGGCAAAGGCACAATCCTCACAACAACTACATTGGGCTCTTTTTTTTGCTGAATATGACTATGTGATTACATTTCGATCAGGGGTGAAAAACGGGATGGCCGATGCCCTTTCCCGTATGGGGGTGGAAGAGCAAGGGTATCAGACTCCTGACCCAATAGCAATCATCCCGAGTGACAAGCTCCTAGGAATCACATCAACCATAACTCAGAAAGTATTACATGAAGAAATCCAAAATCTGATGAGTCCGGAGCAATTACAAGCATGGAGTGCACAAGGAGAACATTACATGAAAAAAGATCAGTTGCCCTACTTCAGGAATTGTTTATTCTTACCAAACCAAGAACTACGAGAACAAGTCATGTCCGGTTATCATGATTCCTTGATCGAGGGCCACCCTGGAATCGCTAAAACCCTAGCCAAGGTAAAACAAAATTATTGGTGGCCCACGTGGCGTAAAGACATTATCCAATTCATCCTATCTTGTGGAGTGTGTGCTCAAAAGAAGTCATCCAAGCAGAAACCGGCTGGGCTATTACAACCATTGGAAATCCCACCAGCACCTTGGCACACGTTGTCCCTCGATTTTATTACTGATTTACCACCCAGTCAAGGGTTTAACACTATTCTTGTGGTCGTGGACCTATTTTCAAAAATGGCACATTTAATTCCTCTTAAGGGGCTCCCAAATGCTTCCACTCTGGCAAAGGTATTTCCTGAAGGCATTGTACGGCTCCATTGGTTTCCTTCAGTTTTGGTCTCAGACCAAGGTACTCAATTTGTATCTAACTTTTGTATCTAACTTCTGGAAAAAATGCTGCTCTAGGGCCCAGATCGACATCCGGCTATCCCCCAGTCACCATCCCCAAACGGATGGTCAAACTGAGAGGACAAATCAGAAACTCGAGCAGTATCTGCGTTGCATGTTACACCAAGCTGAAGGAAGCTGGTTCGACCTATTATGGATAACTGAATATGCTTATAATAATTCCCTACACACCAGCACTGGGCAGACACCCTTTTATACCATGTATGGCAGGCACCCACGTACTTCTGAGTTGGACATTCCTACAACCCTGGAAATGCCAGCAGTCAAAACCTTGCACACGACCATTTCTCAAACCTTTAAAAGGGCAGCTGAACACCTACTTCAAGCTAAGAATCGCCAAAAGAAGTTTGCTGATCAACACCAAGCAAAGGCCCGCAACTACCAAGTGGGAGACAGTCTCGCTGGCGTCTAAACACGTGTCCATTAAAGGAGCCCAAACTTTCCGTCCAAGATACCTGGGTCCATTCACCGTCACCTCCGTGATAAATCCTGTGGCGGTCAGACAAGCTTTGCTGTCAAACATGCAAATTCATCCTGTGTTCCACGTGTCTCTCCTTAAACCTGTTCAACCTGGGACCCGGGTAGCAACACCACCGCAGCCAGTAGTAGTTGCCGGGAAGCCAGAATTCGAAGTCAAGGATATCCTAGATTCAAAGTACGTCAGATCCAAATTATACTACTTAGTAGACTGGAAGGGGTATGATCCACAAGACAGGACATGGGAGCCCTCTGAGTACATCCACGCACCTCGCTTGCTTAGACGATTTCATCAAAAGCATCCAACCAAACCAGGACCAGACAGAAGAGCCACCTCGAGAGGGGCCTTGGGGAGGAGTGCTGTCATGATTCCTGCCCTTCATGTCCCCAGCCCTCCAAGATGTCAGGCTGGAGCCAGGCCACAATCACCTACATGGCCTTCAAGGGCCTCTCCATCCCTCTAAAGACCCACTTGGAGTCAGACTTGGCGCTTGTGGCACCAGACTCACTCACTCCCGTAGATAACATTGCGGATTGGACTTGTAGTGCATTGATGGGGACAAGATGGATGCCCCCACATATTTCAGTTCCCAGAACTGCATGTGCGGCTAGTCTTTTGGGTGTGTTTCAGCCCAGAGGCACCGGGGATACCCAGAGACTATTTTAGCCACACCCAGGCTGAGAAACATGCTTTGCGTTTTCTGCACCTGCAGCGTGACACTCACTGTGTTCGTATCGGTCTCCAGTAGGCCTGCATCTTTCTTCTGCGCTCAGCTCCTGCAAGAACAAGAACACCGTTAGGAACAGCCTTACCCTGCGGCGCTTCTGCCCATCAGTCATCGCCCCTTCTGTTCTGGGGGCATCTTCGGCGGTGTCATTCCCATCCGGCACGCCGCTTCCTAGGGAAAAGGGAAAAGAACAGAAAAAAGGCATTAGTAAGCATTGTGCAAACCTTTGCTTATTTTTAAATACTGCAGGAGCTTCAAACGCTTACCTGAATCCTAGCCGCTCTGGGGGAACTCTGTCTCCAGAACTTCTCATCCATCTGCAAGAGGGAAAAGACACTCCAGGTTAGCGTGGAAACATCTAGAGGAGCTGCATACTGCGCTTACCCACCGCATTTGTTCTTCATAACCGGCATCCACGCTGAAAACATTGTGGCACCTAAAAAACTTAGTTCAATGCAAATACGAAAGGGGTGCATCGCGCATCGTGCTCTCACTCATCTTCAGCGCTACTCATCTCAGCATCACGCCGACATCCCCGGACGCCGGCCATCATCTAAGGAAGGAAAGGAGCGAAGTTAGAGAACTGTTCAAAAGACTCATTATACTTACCTGTCGGCCTCTTGCCAGTGAAGTAACTAGGCAGCAACGAGTCTGCATCAATCAACGCGCCCCTGCGCTGAAGGCAGGACGGAGAGCACACTATCCAAGAAAACAAGGTGAGCTGTGGATCAAAGGGAAGGGTTGGATCCCAGGGAAGAAGGGGTTCAAGCACACAGAGACAATAGGGAGTTAAACTCTACCAATCGTGTGTTTCAGGCCCAGTCTCCAGTCGAATAGCCTCCAGGGAAGGGTTTGAGGTTGTAATAGGTCAGAACAGGCTGAGTGACATCCCCGTGGATACCAGGTGAGCATTACAGAATGGTAAAACCAGGCGTTAGGCAAGGGACCCGCTAAGGGACCTCGTAGTAGGGCGGTAAGGGATTACCGGCACCAGTGCCCTTAATGGTGCTGGTAATCCCTTACCGCCTACCGTGTAACGAGGCCCTCTGTCTATCAGTCTCTGTCCTGCCCAGGTCCCTTTCATTTCTATTTCAGGTGGTTTCTGAGACACTACAACTACCAGGATTCACCAGACAATATAAACCCCTGGGATGAGCAATGGTTCATGAAAAGCAGCATGATCCAGTGAAAAACTACCACCTGAGCCCAATGGACAAGAAGACTCTCCAGGATTGCTACATTGAACTGGGTGAGCAGTGGTGGCGGAGCGGGAACCAATAGAGAATGATAGAGATTTAGGGTAGATCAGAGAGTCCTCTTCAATGCCTTTGTAGAAATGTGCTTACTTAATAAAGGAGAGACTCATAGAACAGACAACCATGATGACTGAATGCAAGGCTGGGAGAAAATTGAGACTGAAAAGGGGCCTGAAAAGGGAGCAACGCTAAAGGTGTTTTTGAAGGCGTCATTTGTGAAATTCCATCTCACTAATGGAGGAGTTGGGTGGAGTTTGGAATAGCCTAGACGAGAGATTGGAACAAGGAAACGGCTGACTCAGGTGCTGCCTCAGGTGCCCAATTGGAGAAGAGAGAGGCTTATGAAAAGTCAACAGAGTTATTTTGCAATGAGAGTTGTTTGGGAGAGGATGGAGGAGCTGGGTGAAGACCAGAAGACCAGATAGGACTGTGTCGCAGGTGGATGGGGACGTGGAGGATCATTTTGGAGTGTTTGGAGAGAGTGTTGGTAAGGGAAGTTAAGGCAGGATGGTGGAAGATAGTAGAGGCAGGGGTACTGTGGGGAGGTGTGAGATCTAAAATGAGCTGGAGGGTGAAGACAGGAAAGGGGAGAAAGGGCAGTCAGACCAAGAGGCAGTGTTTAGAGAGGAGGATGATCAGAAGGATGCTGACAAGTAGAGACAGGATGAGGGAGAAAAATACATATGACCAAGGGACAGTGTGTGAAGAGGACAGAGAGATAGAGACACAGAGAAGGGTGGAGAAGTGAGGGGACGGGTATAGGGATAGGAGAGTGAGGAAGAGAATGAAAGGAGGTCATCAGGAGGAAAGGCAAACCAGTGAAATCAGATTTCCCCACTAGGTCACCTAAGAAGTCCAAGAGTGGGCTAGATAGATAGGTCTAGGTCCTTTAGGCCTCCCTAAAGTGGGGCTAGCCTAAGAAATAAGGTTAATCTGGCTATAGAAAATCTGTACTGTCACCAAACTGGTTTGAGCAGGGAGCCTGGACAAGGGAGGTGGAAGCCCATAAACAATGTGGGGAGTATACAGAGACCACACTAGATTTTAAGTCCCGATTTTCTCTTGTACACGTTTTGTTATGCATGTATAAAGTAGCACTGCCCTGTAGGACAAAAGCAATTTTCTGGAGCAAAGGCTTGCATATGAGTCAATTTTCATACCCACACTGCTTTGCTTATTTGGCTGTGAATAGGTGATGAACCTCCAGCGACGGTTACTAGGTGGCTTTATGGATTGTGTGACTTGGCTCAAATGAAATATTACATTTCACTTTTTGAAAGGGTTTTTTAAAGCCTTTTTAAATCCACCAAAACCTTGCTGGTGTATATATTTTCAAATTTTAAAAAAATGAAAACGTGTTTGACTTAGCATCATTGTGGGATTGTTTAGGCCCTGATATGGAAGACACCCACCAGTCGAGAAATAGGACCCCAAAAACCACATAGTACTTGAGGATCCAAAGCCTAACCTGTCAGAGTATATCAAGAAAGCCTCAAATGCTCAAGATGGCTACAGAGGGCCAAGACAGTGGGAGAGGACTCCCATTAATCCCAGGCATACCTGCATTCCAATAGTGGAGAGACCAGCCTCAGTGATAATGACGAGGGAGAGGACCCATTCAAGCAACCCAAGAAGAGAGCCTCGAGTTCCAGGAAGACAGAACCCAACCCAGCTGCCATTAAAGCACTCACTGTCAAAGGTCCTAGTCGGTGGGCAACTGGCAACAGATTGTCATCACTAGGAGACACTGGAAGCCCTTCAGAGTGCCTTATTGTAGAGACAGGGACACCCTTTTGTACCATCCACAGTGTGCAAAACTGTGGGAAGTGGAGAAGACCCAGCCTCTTTCTTTGTGAACTTCAAGATTGTGACTGAGACAGCCTGCTGGTCAGGGATCCATTGGATGCACTATATAGCACCACTCCTTGCTGGGAGGCTCAATGTCCTTTCAGGCCCTGAACACTGAAGGGGACACCCCTTATGACGATATCATGAAGTCGGTACTGAAGCGATATGATGATAAACATTGCCAGATGTGGTTGATAGGGCTAACGGTTACATTCAGATGAAACCCTTAGACATTTGTTCTACTGTGTGAGGACCATGAAGTGTTAGAAGATAAAAGAAATGGTTGTCCCAAACAGTTTTCAGATTATCTAACACCAAAACCTCAGAGGATCATTTGCCAACTCCATGAGCCCACCCTGGAAGAGGAAGTCCAATGTTTATCAAAGGTCCAATCAATCACAGGCTTTCCAAACAAGCGCCCAAACCCTCAGGAAAGACATGCTGTGCTACATACCTGGGAACAAAAGTGGTTTGCCTTGATTTATGGTCACCACAGGGAAACATACAGAGAGGGGTAAAGAGAAGACAATACCACACAGAGATGGCTTGAGACCCTCCTGTCTCGGAAACCTGGCCTGACCATACCAAAGCATTAGACTTGTAGCAAATATGACCACACAGCCCAGTTCTGCCCTGAACAAAGAAAAGAAGAACCCATGGAGGTCAGATTTTTCTGGCCTTCTTCAGATGAGGAAGAGAATCCAGCAGCAAAATCCTTTCCAAGGTTGGAGGAAGATGAAAGTAGAGAGGAACCAGACCTATTCTGAGAATAAGTCCCAGTGGTTGATACATTGGGGGGGCGGTGCATACAAAGTGAGGCCCCCTGGCCCAGAACAGGGCACTTGGATAGAGGAGTGGGGCCTATTTTAAAGGGTGGAAGTATCTGACAAAGACATGGTCTGACCCTATCAAGGGAATCCAAGCACCCCTCTTAACCTGGGTTAAATCAATTTTAAAAAGATAATTTTTCATAACACGCTTAATACCAGGGGGCAGCCTCTAAGCCTGGGATTGGGATGCATACCTGTATTGTTCTGTGTTACTTGCTTCCAATACAAATGCGTGTCCCCTGAGCTGTCCTTCTGGCTCACCCCAGATGTTGTGTTGCGGAGTTGCGAGTGACTGCTGTCCCTGGCTCCCGGTATGCTTGGAGCCAGGCAGGCATACTGAAGCCCCTTTCTCAGTGCCAATGACTTTTAGGCTCTGTCCTGGCTAGGTCTTTGTTTCTTCTTTGTCCAGTGGTTCCTGAAGCACTGCAGCAACACAAATGCACCAGACACCTCTGGCACCCGGAATGGATAATGTTTCCCAGGAAGCGGAACAGTGAAAAGAAAATATACACATATCACAATGTACCTTGGCCCAATGGACAAGGCCAGGCCTGGAACAAGAGGAGGAGTATGGTTACCTAAATATAAATGGAGTAGGCGTCCTCATTCAGAAACCAAATGGGAGACCAAACAGCCACTACATACTGCCCAGGTATGCTGCAGGGGACAGCGGATCAGCAGAAAAGCTGCAACCATCAGAGACTGACAAAGCCTTAAGGGATATCAGGGAATCCTACCCAAAGTCTTTGTGGACATTGACTTACTTAATACAGAAGAGAACCAGAGAACCCATGACCACAGTCAGCATATGGCAGGCTGCACTCACTTGATGGCTAAAAGGTGGGTGGGCTAAAGGCTGTTATGAAGACTTCATGGGGAATTCCAGCCACAGGGGGATAAGATGGGCTATAAAAATATAGCAGGATCAATCTGCAGTGAGAGGTGCTTGAGCGCGGTTGGAGGAGCCGGAGGAAGACCATGAGACCAGAGAGAAGGATGTAGCAGTCAGAAAAGTACTTAAATGAGACACTTGGAGAATTTGGAGGGTTGGGAGTGAGGGGTTGGTACCAATTTGGTTATTTGAGTGTGAGTGAGAGAGTGATTGAAGGACATTTTGGAGGGAACTCTAGGAATTAGAGAGAGTGAGAAAGGGAGAACAGGATGAAGGAGAGTGATAGAAGTAGAAGAGAGGCAGGAGTAGGAAGGAGGGTGGATAGTTCATTGTTAATGTGGGAAGGAGTGAGATATGGATGGAGCTCGAGAATGGAGACAGTAGAATGGAAAGAGATCAATAAGATCAGGATACAGTGTATATAGAGGAGAGTTACCATGAGGAGATCTGGGGAGTAGAGACAGGAGGAGCAGAAGAGGGTATAAGCACATGAGACAAAGTATGGAGAGGAGCGATTGAAAAAGAATGAAAGGAGGGCGAAGAAGAGAGGAGAATGACTAACAGAGAGGGGAGTGGGTAAAATATTGGGAGACTATCATCTGGATGAATGACACACACAGGCAGTCAGACTACTCTGCTAGGTCACCTCAGAAGTCCTTGAGGGAGTTAGCGAGATAAAGCTTTTGCCTTTGGGTCCTCTCTATAGTAGTGATAGCCTAAACAGTACAGGTCATCTGGCTATAGAGAATCGGTACTCTACTCAAGACCAGTTTCAGTAGGGAGCCTGGACTAGGGTGGTGGGAGCCTCTTTCAAGGAAACAGGGACAGCAATTAGACTTGCAGCCCCAATTGACTTTTCTGTACATAGTTTTATAATAAAAACTGAAAACGTATTTGACTTGTTTTGTGACTCAATGAGACACCTGTCATGCATAGCCTGTGGTAAAGAGGAATCAAAGATCCAGTTAGCAAAATAGTAACAATTCATGATTCTCAATAAAAGAACAATAATCATGATCAGACAATTAAGCAGAACTTCTTGAAAGCAATGACCAATACCTTGTTTCATTATGATGCTGTAATGAATTTAAGTCTATTTAAGTCTATTTAAGGAAACGTGATTCTCATCTAATGAAGAGCATGGTTTGAAATGCTTTTCAATCAAAATGATCCACATTTCCTGCAAAACCTCCTTCCTGGGGATGGAAAGAGACAGAAATGTGTTTGGAACGGAATGCTATGTTTATCATTTGTTGAAGTGATGGCATTGAATTGATCTCAAACATCTCAATGTAGGAGGGTGGTGAATTGAATAGCCCAGTGGGTTAACCGAGATTGTTTTCCCTAATTTAACACAATTAAATTGAATAGTCTCCCAAATAATGGTGTTATATTGGTCAATACCATACAACCCCTTTTATACATCTTCTGAGTAGAACATAGCCCTGGTGCCCTTATAGGCATTAACAGATATGTAGGTCTGATAAAAGAGCACCCTATCATAGAAGTGAGCCAATGAAGGCTTTTATTTAATTATGGATTCTTCCAATTTGTTTGTTTGTTTGTTTTTTTATTTATTTATATAGCGCAGACCAGGCCCAAAGGCAACCGGGCGCATATCTTGGCAGAAAGTTACAGGTATAACATATCATCACATTGGTACCAACCGATTGTGAACAGAATATACAGAATATACAATTGACATTACAAAGCAGAGCAATAAGCGGAACAGTAGTGCCGGAGCAAAGCTGAGCTAGGTCGCAGATGGCCCAACAGAGTCAGAAGGCGGTTGTTAGTGAGATGTAACTAGTCAAAACTTGGCTTTGTGTTTGAATAGGTTAAATGACGGTAAGGATCTGATAGTGAGTGGTACAGTGTTCCAAAGCTTGGCAGCCAGGACAGGGAAGCTGGCACCCCCAGCTGTATGAAGCTTGAATCTAGGGATTTCAAGACCGTGGAACTGTGCAGATCTGAGTACTCGCGTTGGAATATGTTGAGTGAATCGAGAAGCTAGATATGAGGGGGCCTGGTGGTTAACACATTTGTATGTAAGAGTGAGTGCTTTCAGTGAGATCCTTTGGGCGACTGAGAGCCAGTTGAGATTCTTCCTGGTTTCTGAGATGTGGGCAGATCGGGGGATATTAAGAGCCGCTCTAATGGCGTTATTTTGGGTGGTCTGCAGTATGTTAAGATTGCCCTGGTTAGTGCCTTGGTACAGTGCATTACAATAGTCCAGTTTGGACATAAGCAAGGTCCTGGCCAGGGTAATGCAATTCTGGGCGGTAAGGAATGGGCGACAGGCTGAGATCAATTTGCAGGTGTAGGCAGCCGCGGCAGCCACTACATTGGTTTGACCGGTGAGATTCAAGGAGGCGTCCAAGTAGATACCCAAGGTTTTGGTATCTTTAGATACTTTAATTAGATTACCGTCAATGTTAAAGGAGCCGAACAGGGGACTTAGTTTGTTAAGTCTGTGTTGCGTGCCTAAGATGAGAAGCTCAGTCTTCTCGTCGTTGAGGCACAGCTCGTGCTGGGCCATCCATGCTTGAATGACAAGGTAAATGTCATTGAGGGCTTTGGAGTCAACAATGTAGTCACCAGTGATGGGTATGAGTATCTGGGTGTCATCGGCGTAGTTCGTGTAGGTGACACCCAGATAGTCAAGCACATCAAATAATGGTTTGGTGAAGACATTATAGAGAGTAGGGGAGACACAGGAGCCTTGCGGGACTCCAAACAGGACTGGTGTAGGGTCTGCCGATGCAATAGGTGAGAAAACTCTCATGTGCCTGTTGTCGAGGAATGACCTGATCCAGTTGGATGCGTTGTCGGAGAAGTGGGCAGCGGACTTCAGGTGCCGACATAGTATTTGGTGGTTGACCAAGTCGAAAGCAGCGGATAAGTCCAGTAATAGTAGAAGGGCCAGTTTACCGTTGTCTTTAAGGTCCTCAATTTGGGTTTTGAGGTCAAGAAGAGCTGTTTCGGTCCCATGCTTGGGTCTGAAGCCAGACTGTCTTGAGCCGAGGAGGTTATTAGTTTCTAAGTAGTTCTGAATCTGCAGGTATGCTGCTCTGTCAAGTATTTTAAGAAAGGAATGGTACAGTGGTAATAGGTCTGTAGTTAGTTGGTGTTTCAGGGTCCAGATTCGGTTTTTTTAGGAGAGGGATAACCCATGCATCCTTTAAATTGTTGGGTACCGTTCCTGATAGGAATGAAGAGTTGATGAAGGTGGTTATGAAAGGAGCAAGGTCCTGTGCCGCTTCCTTAATGATAGGTGCTGGGCAGGAGTCACCTTGGCAGTTAGAGGGTTTTAGGTTGCGGATGATGTTTTCGACCTCGAGGATGGTGAGTGGGGTGAAGCTGAAAGGGGTGTGAGTAAAGGAGGCCTTTGGCATAGTGGAGGGTTTAGTAGGGGGGTTAGTGAGTAGGGTAGTTTGTTTGGCGTTAATCTTTGATTGCAGGGTGGTGATTTTGTTGAGGAGAGCGTTTTGGATGTTATTGCACCATTGGCTGTCTTTAGTGCAGGTATCAGGGACAGGGGAGGGGGCTTCCAATTCTTTAAGGATTTTAAACAACTCCTTAGTGTTGGATTCTGCTTGTGTGATACGTTGGTTGTAAGTCTCCTTTTTTGCTTGTAAGATTGCTTCCTTGTAGTTGTGGGTGGCGATGATGAGACATTCTTTGTTAGGGTCGCCTGGGTGGCTCTTCCAAAGTGATTCAGCCTTGCGTTTTACTTTGCGTAAGGCTTGTAACTACGGGGTGAACCAGGAGTTCAAATGGGCTTGTTGTTTAGCTTTCCGTAATTTAAGCGGAGCTATATTATCAATGGCTTTGAGAAGTGTTTGTTTGAAGATGTCTACTAAGACTGTAGGGTCGTTATTTTGGGACACACATTTGTTCAGGATAGGAAGGATGAGTGGGAGAAGTTTATCCCTAGTGATGTCTTTTTTGTTCCTTGTGGGAGTGGCTGGAGCTATCGTGGGAGTGGTGAGAGGGTTGGTCGCTGGAAGGTGGAAAATGATGATGTGGTGGTCGGACCAGGCACAAGCGTGGTTGGAGCTTATGGTAGTGTTGCAATTGAGATCAGAAATCCAATCGAGCGTTCTACCTTTGATATGGGTAGGTTTGTCAATGCGCTGTTGGAGTCCAAAGTTAGCTAATGTGACAGCGACTTCAGAGGCCAAATGATCCTTAGGGTCATGTAGGCCAAGGTTGAGGTCACCTAGAAGCAGTACCTGGGAGTTGGGTTTCGTATTGGCAGTCAGAATGGCTGTGATCTCATCTATGAAGGAGCTAAGTGGTCCTGGGGGTCTACAGATGAGGTGGAGGGTAGCAGTGTTAGTTGGAGATAAGGTGAGTTTCACGGAGAGGGATTCTGCACAACTGCGCTCTGTGTTGGGGATGATTCTAAGTGTGATGTTATTTCTATGTATGAATGCGACTCCACCTCCTTTGGATGTTAATTGTCGGTCAGCTCTAAGGATACAGTAACTGTTGGGGATAGCGAGGGAAAGAAGTGGGCCAGAGGCTGCGTGTAACCATGTTTCGGTAATGGCCACAAAATCGAGGTTATGAGTGGTGATGAGGTCAGAGATGTCCAGTGCGTGGGCTGTAATGGATCTAGCGTTAATGAGGGCACCCTTGAGTTCATTGGCCGAGATAGTGCTGTGGGATGATGGTGACTTCTGTGAGGTAGTGGTGACGTGAGTGTGCTGAGTGCAGTGGGCACGAGGCAGTCTGGATCCAAGTCTAAGATTCCTGGCTTGGAGTGTGCACGGTTGATTGGGTGTGGGTTAAATGTTTCTGCCTTTAAAACGTTTGAGGAGGTCTTCTAGTTGCAGTAGAGCTTTTTAAATGCATTATTACTAGCCTCCCACTAAGAAGACTGCTCTCTACTGGTTAGTAAATGATCCTCAATGTGATTTTGGTGATTTGATTATGCTTTCTTTGTATATTTATAGCGCTATAAGATTGTGCACTGGACTCTCTAAAGATCTATTGGTCAAATGAGAAACTAATTCCATTGTTACTTTTGTTTCCAAAAATCTATATGAGTTGTTGATTGATTGATTGTGTATTTATAATGCACTTATACAGCAAGTGTTTCAAAGCACTCACATGCATGGGAGGGGAAGACATAAGGGAGACAAGACAAACAAGCTAACTAGGTGTGGTACATTCAGGTTGTGTAGTCGATAGACAGGCAGTGCAAGGGGGGGGCAATAGGAATCAAGTGCACCCAGTCCAGCAAGAACATGGATTAAGTGCTAAGAGGTACAACTTTCATGGGTCATAACTGAAAGTGCAGAACTGATGTGGCAGCGCAAGGCCAGGAGGCAAGTGCAGAAGACTGGCGAGCAAGCTTGGGACCTGTGAGGCTTTGAAGGTGCACCAGGCGGCCAGTCGGCCTGTTCAATTGTTAAATTAATCAAAAGAGATAATAGTTTACAATTCCTTGCTACCAAATCATCACTGGAAAGGTTAAAGGAATGGCCAAACCCCATACGTTTACTACATGAATCGTCATTACACTTGGTATGCACCTCACAGTGATGTATTATAAGTGTGTTTTGTGTGTAGCTTTCCTTACATTTCTATTAATTTGTCACTTTGACTCACATGCATTTGCCACATCAATCCTGCATTAAAATAAAGTCTGATGGTGTTAAGCTTGAATGCCCTGGCAGCAACAAACAAGAGAACATGCCACCACTGGTGATGCATGCAGCCAATGGAGCAGAAGGTACACTCAACTCATTGCAAGGGTGCAGAAGAAGGAGAATGACACAAAGGTGGCACGATGGTTCCTGAAAAGAAAGAGAAAGGCCTACCTGTCCTTATTTCTACGAGGGGTTCCCTGCCTCAACTAAAGGCTAAAAAGGATCTGTCTGAATGTCCGTTCAACTAAACTGTCCACCGTTCTGTGTCCAAATCCCTATTTCTGTCCCTCACACTCATAACTGAAATAGATAAGGCTAAAGTGTTTGTTGACCAGGAGAATGGCTGCCCTCTCCTGGGTTTGTGATCACAGTTCACTTCAGAAAATCTAATAATTCTCACCAGGGGGATTAACTGCCTTCCCCTGGTTGGCGTATTTTCAACACAGCAAAGTTCAAACAATGTTCATCAGGAGGAACAACTCCTTTCCCATGGTTGTCATATCCTCAACATAGCAAATTCCAAACAATGTTCACCAGGGGTAATGACTCCGTTCTCCTGGTTGGCTTATTTTCAAACAAACAAAAGAAAGCAAGCCCAACAACCCTTCTCGTCTTGGATCCTTGATGTATCAGGGGGAATGCCTCAGTTCCCCTGAGTGATAGGTTAATTTAACACTTGATTTCAGGAGGATGCTACTCTTTAAAACGTGCCAATCACACAAGACTCAGGGGGAATTACTCCATTCCTCTGGATCTCCAGTGTCTCCCTTGTTCAATACCATATAAGTTCCAATTATGCTTGAGTCCTAGACCCAAATTCTTCTTCTTTGAGTCTGCAGACTTGGTTCACTAACTTTCCAAGTACTGCCACAAGGAAGATGACTTGTGTCCCTGTTTGGACTTGGGCCCTTGACCTGGGTTTCTCTGATCGTCAGTGGTTCTGTTCCCTCCACTGACATGAGGAAGGTTTCTTCTGATGCACAAATAGTCCTCTTGACTTTCTCTGGTGGTCAATGGTTAAGGCCCTACTTCTGGTCACGACTCACCTGATGAAGCCTAAGGAGGTCCGATCGGATTTCAAAGTTTTTCTAACAGATTTTACCTCGTGTTTGGTGATTTCTGCAAATCTGTCCGCCTCGATAAGTGCACCCTCGTCAAGATGCCGACTCGGACCGCGTGCTCACCGTCCAGGGATCGGGCCATGCAGCGCTGCTGAGGTGTCACGTCTCATTCAGGAAAGCGGCCCCTTTGACACCGTCCAATCCCGGTCCGATAGCCGCGTCAACCTTCAGCGAGCTGGCATCAATCTTGAGGGTCCCTATTCGGGCGCCATCTGTGAAAGCAAAAAGACAATATCGAGGCTGAGTAGCCCAAAAGGAAACACACCAAACGCGGGTTCAAAAGATACACAGATCTTTATTCTACAGCTGAACAGTTTCAAAGGACAAAGCAACAGATAGCTATCAAGCCCTCAGTACAACAGAGCGAAAACCAGCCCTGTTCGGTCTGCTCAGTGAGTGTGACTGCACATCAGAATAGTCGCACCTTTTATACATACAACATGATGTCCAACCCACTTGCAGGTTAATGAATCTTGGATCTAGGGTTTGTGCCGAGTTTGTTCCTAATTTATGCATCCATACATTTAGGAGTTATCCTTAATCCATTCGAAAACAAATTACAATAGCAACAGCGTGTCTTCGGATTTCCCGTTGAGCCTTTGCACACATCTTTATACAATATAGTTAAACATGTGTTCACACAAGATGCTCAAACAGTATTGTACACAATATATGTTTAGTTTAGTTTATTATTTGTTATGCGCTCCAGACCCGAGGGTATTCAGGCGCAAGGCATAAGGATATTCAAAATGGGCACAATAAGGTTACGATATATACAGGCAGGTACATTGAAGGCATGCAAAGGTTTACAAAGTAGTTGGTGCGGTTGGTGCATGCAGTGTAGAGAGAGGTGCCGGGTAAGTTAACAAGGTATATGCCTAGATGTTGGCATCTTTGAGCCAACTAGTGATACTCTGGCGGAACTTGTGATAGGTTTGATCAATTCTTAGAGGGGATGGTAGTGAGTTCCATAGGAGTGCTGCCTTGACCTGGAAGCTGCTGCCTCCGATTTTGGCACGTTTGTATCTGGGGACCCAGAGGTAGTTGGTGTTGGCGAGTCTGGTGATTCTTGTAGTAGGCTTCAAAGTGAATCTGTCGGATAGGTAATGGGGTGCTGCATTGTTCAAGCATTTGTGGGTGAGGGAGGCAGTTTTTAGTTTTATTTTATCATGAGTGGCGAGCCAGTTGTTGGCTCTTCTGGTATTAGAGATATGTTCTCTCTTGGGGATTCCTAGGGCTGCTCTCAGCGCATTATTTTGTAGGAGTTGGATTTTTTTGATGGTTTGTTTATTGGCTCCTATGTAAAGAGCGTTGCAGTAGTCCAGCCTGGATAAGATGAGGGCTCTGGCTAGGGTGATGCAACTGTCCTGTGACAGGAAGGTCTTGTCAGCGCTAATCAACTTGCATGTATATGCTGTGGCTGAGGCCAAGGCATTGACCTGCTTGTTGAAGGAGAGAGTGGAGTCCAGATAGAAACCCAGCGTTTTAACCTCCTTGGCGACAGTAATAATATTATTGTCTATGTTGAATGCTGAGTATTCGGGGCTGAGTTTTTTGAGGGTTGAGGGAGTGCCCAGGATGATGATCTCTATTTTGTCATCATTCAGGCATAGACCGTGGGTGGCCATCCATGCCTGGATGATGAGATATATCCTGTTCACCAAGGCCAAATCCTTGTCATAATCACCGGTAAGCGGTAGGAGAATCTGTGTGTCATCTGCATAGTTAGTGTAGGTGACACCCAGAAGGTCCAGATCATCGAAAAGGGGCTTGGTAAAGATATTATAGAGGGTGGGTGAGATGCAAGATCCCTGGGGCACTCCACAGGTTATGGGGATGGGGGTGGCTGCTGCCATAGGAGAGAAGACTCTCATAGTTCTGTTGGTTAGGAAAGATTGTATCCATGCTATGGCTTCTTTGGAAAAGTGAGCTGCCGAGTCCAGGTGGCTGCATAGGACTGTGTGGTCGACCAGGTCGAAGGCAGCTGATAAGTCCAGGAGTAGAAGGAGGGCCGATTTCCCTTCATCCCAGAGTTCATCTATCTGTGACTTGAGGTTTAGGAGGGCTGTTTCTGTCCCATGTTGGGGCCGGAAGCCTGATTGCCTAGTTCCTAGTAGAGAGTTGGTTTCCAAGTATTTTTGTATCTGGGAGTATGCCATTTTATCTAAGATCTTTAAGAGAAAGGGTACTGTAGTAATCGGGCGGTAAATAGTGGGTCAAGGGACTGCTTTTTCAGTAGAGGAAGCACCCATGATTCTTTGAGGTTGGATGGGATGGTATTGGTGGAGAAGGATGAGTTGATAAGTTTTGTGATAAAGGGGGCCAGATCTCTGGCTGCATTCTTTAGAAGTTGAGCGGGGCATAGGTCACCTTGACAGTTGGTGGGTTTGAGAGATAGTATGGTATTTTCTGTTTCTTTTATGGTGACTTTGGAAAACTTAAATCTGGAGTGATTGGTAGAGTTACTTGGTTGCTCTAGGTTGACGCTAATGGGTTTGTTGCCGGCGAGTGTGGCTTTTTTCTTGGCAATTTTAGTTTGAAGGGTAGTGACTTAGTTGGCTAGAGCTTGCTGTATGTAGAGTTGGTCTTTGATGCAGTTGTCTGGCACCGGGATGGGTGCTTCTAGCTCTTTGAGGATGACAAAGAGTTCTTTCGTGCTAGAGTTGGCTTGGGCAATTCTAGCGTTGTAAGTTTCGCATTTAGCTAGGTTGATTTCTTTTTTGTATAGGGCTGTGATGGAGCTGAGGTTGGCTTTGTTTTTGTCAGATGGTTGTGCTCGCCAGGATGTTTCGCAATGCCCTTTTTGTTTGCGCAATGATTTTAGGTATGGGGTGTACCATGAATTGAGATGGGCTTTGGGTTTACTTTGTCTAAGTTTGAGTGGTGCAATAGAGTCTAGAGATGTGGTCATGATGTGGTTAAATTCCTTAACCATAGCTTCGGGGTCCAGGTTTTCCGGGATGTCGTTGAGTGTAGGGAGGATGAGGGGTAGCAGTTTGTCACAGGTGATGTTTTTTTTTGTTCCGGGTAGGAATGGATGGCGCTAGAGGTGTGGGTGCCAAGGTGGGTTTGGCGGTAGTTAGGGTAAAGGTTATGAGGTGGTGATCTGTCCAAATCTGGGGGGAAATGGAGGCTATCGTGGCGTTGCAGTTGTAATCTGCTACCCAGTCCAGGGTTCTGCCTTTGTTGTGTGAGGGGGTGAGCACTCTTTGGGTGAATCCTTGTTCTGCTAGGATACTAGCCACATTGGATGCATGTGTGTCTTTGGGGTCGTTATAACCTAAATTCAAGTTGCCTAGTAGTAGGACTTGGGAGGAATTTTTTAGATTATTCGAGATGATATTTGATATATATCGTCTTCAAAGGTCCCAATGGGGCCTGGAGGTCTATAGACCAGGTATATTGTGAGAGTCTGGGTGTTATTTATGTTTATTTTGGTTGTCATGAGCTCACATGAGTTGATGACTGATGATGGTACTAGTCTGCAAGGTAGATTGTTTCTCGTTATGAGTGCAATGCCTCCACCCCGAGTATCGGTTCTGTCTGATCGCAATATGGTATATCCATTTGGTATGGCCAGTGAGAGGGCGGGTCCAGCTGCGGCGTGAAGCCAAGATTCGGTGACTGCTAGGAGGTCTAGCTGTTCAGAGTGGATGATGTCTGCTATCTCTGTAGCCTGTGCAACTAGCGATCTAGAGTTTATTAGGCCGCCTTTGAGGCAGGGCGTGTTTCTCTTAGGTAAGGTGGGGCTAGCTGTAGTTTGGGTCTTGGAGGGGGGCTGTTGGTGGTGGTTGGAGTGGGCCAGTGTTTAGTTGTTCGTTTGTTAGAGGATGCCAGGGTTCCAGCTAGTGGTTCATAGAGTTTTGCAAGTTTTGAGCTGAGTCTGCCGTTCCTCTCGAAGGTATTGCAAGGTAGAGTGTTATGTGTCTGGCCTTGCAGGTGGAAGTCAGTTGGCCAGGGTTTGTTAGCGTGATTGGGAGGTAGTGACATGGTGTTGTAGTGAGTGGTGTGGTATTGGTACGTTGCTAGTACTAGGAGCAGGATGTGTATACTTGTTGTGTGTGAGGTGGGGAGCAGGATGCACAGGGGTGTGTGCATTGTTGGTATGGGTGCTGTAGGCGGGGGAGCCTGTATCAAATTCTGTATTGGTGTGCTCTCTAGGTCTGGTCTAAGCTATGTGGCTGAGTGCAGAATTCAAAATGCAAATACGGGAGTAGTCTAGATGCAGTATTTGTAGAGGGCGCAACATTGACTAAGTAAAGAATTCAAAAATGCGAATACAGATACTGCTATAGTGATTCAGATACGCGGGCAATGGATCCACCTAGATTCAATTTTGCAGTGGGAGCCCAAATGCAGCAATTCAATTACACGGACAATGGATCACCTAGATTCAGTTTTGCAGTGGGAGCCTAAATGCAGCAATTCAAATACACGGACAATGGAACACCTAGATTCAATTTTGCAGTGGGAGCCTAAATGCAGCAATTCAAATACCCGGACAATGGAACACCTAGATTCAATTTTGCAGTGGGAGCCTAAATGCAGCAATTCAATACACGGACAATATGTTCATGAATTAGTATTGATGTCGCAGGTGATCCTCTATACACAGGTCAACGAAGGACAAGGTCTCAGTACATGACCCTAACATTTGGCCTGCGGGCAGTTAAGACATTTACTTGTACACAGAGGTTAAGATGGCCATGTTACATTCAAAAATGACACTGTCCACCATCTTAGAACACAGGGTGACTTTAGAATAAGAATCTAAAATGGTGGATGAACCTAAAATGGCCGCTTACACAGATCTAAGGTCAGGACCTTGCAACACAGATTTCCTCGCAGAGAGACTTGGCTTAGGCCAATTTATATATATACACATACGATAAAGAGGGTATAATATGGTTTCCCGTTCGACAGGCATGCTCGGACTGTCCCGCCTCTGCCTCTCTATACTTGCTCCAAGCAGCAGTCTCATTTGTGGGTCTTCAACAGGTCCACCATCATTCTTAAAGATAATCTGCCCCACTCTCTATCTCTCTCTGGAGGTATCTCTGTTTGCCGTCCCTCTCTTCTTGCTTGCCTCTATCTACTCCCTTGTCTCATGCACCTGCTCTTCTAAATATCGTTGCACATCATTCTCTACCTGCAATGCAAGAGACGTTTGTGTGTCCTCTATTATCTCTCCTATCCTCCTGTCATTGCCTTCATCAGGGTGGTATAAAATGGGATTGGTATAGTCCACTGCTGACTGTAACAGGAACTGGAGAGGGTGGAGAATATTGCAGAGGAGGAGGAGCAGTTGGTGCTATGTGTATTTCATCGCACTTCATAACACTACAATTATCTTTGCTTCCTTCCTCTTCCTCAAGCATCTTCTACAGTTCGAGAATACTTACTCTATTTTTTAGCTTCTTCCCCTAATATTTGGCAGTCAATTGTGTGTACACGTATTGCAACATTTCCATCATGTGTGTTCCCTCTTTGGGCCATGGCCTAAACATTTTACCTGCCATTTATTTTACACATTCCAAGTGGTATTTAACTATTTTCTCCTTATATTGGGGGAGTGATCATTCTTCTGGATATTCTAAAGATACTGAAATGCAAACATTAGCTCACGACCCCAATTGTGGCAAAATATTTATTGATTTTCCGAAAATTGGACCAAACTTTACAATTTAAGGTACAAGTGAGAATGAGTACAGCCTTTCATGGTCTGCTTAACCACTCCTTGAGAATGTTTCCGTGGGCAATCTTCTAAGTTCATGTCAAAGAGCTTGTACTACAAATATCAGTAAAAATCTTTCTTCCCTGCAATCCATGAGACCGGGCTGCAATGGCAGTCAGTACTGGACAATTCTCTTGCAGGAAAAAGGCTTTGTTTGGCAGGTGATTTAGTGAAAGGTATTGCAATGATCACTTTCCAGGACGTGTCCACTTAAGAACGGAAAGCTTTGCCATGGTCCAAGTCACAGTATGTACTCTGTGATAATGGAGAAGAATGGTTTTGTGAAATCTATTGAACTTCTTCAATCCAGAGGTTGACATGCACTTACATAATTTGGAGTCGCTAGGGGTCTCAGCTGCGACCCTTGGTGACCCCCCTTTAACCCTTGCCACTGCCTCTGTGACCCCAGCTGAAGGAGTAAGGAGGGATGGACCCTGCACACAAGTGCAGAAACCCAGAAGTGCTCTCTGCTTCCTGGTTTCTGTTCTTGTGCATGGGAGCCAGAGGACCTCAGAAGCAGCATCCGTAGTAGCGCTGAGTAAGTGGATGAAAAATGTAATTTTGTATGTGTATGTTGTATAGTTGTATGTATGCATACATGTGTGAATGAGTGAGTATGTTCTGCATAAATGCTGTTTGAATACGTGAATATGTGTTTGAATGAGTGAGTATGTGCTGTATGAATGCTGTTTGAATTTGTGAATATGTGTTTGAATTAGCAAGTACATGTGTGAATGCTGTTTGAATTTATGAATGTATGTTTGAATAACTGAGTAAATACCGTGCGAATGCTGTTTGAATGTGTGAATGTGTGTTTGAATGATAAAATAAATGCTTGGTGAATGCAGTTAAAATGCATGAGTAATTGTTTGAATGCGTGAGTTTGTGTTTGAATACGTGAGTAAATGCTGTGTGACTGCTGTTTGAATGTGCATTTGAATGAGTGAGTAAATGCTGCTGGAATACTTTTTGAGATGAATGCTCTGTGAGGTCTGTATAAATGTGTGTTTTAATGAGAGAATGAATGTGGGTGAGCTTGTATTGAGTTTGTGCCAGGGAGGCTTGTTTGGGCAGAGTGGGGATAGGGCTGGGGTCGAGGTGGCGAGAGGACAGGGGAGTAAATAGTTCGTTTACTGGGCATCTATGATATTGAATCATTGACGCCCAGTAAAACATGCCGATGCCACAGAAAGAAGTGTCTAGACTGGTTGCATCCAAATGCATTCTAGTCACTTAATAACACTTATCATGTTGCTTTAAAAGTATGATAAAACAAGCATGATGAGTGTTAACACAGTGCTGGATTGGCATTTCGATCTATGAAATGGCCAGTAAAAAATGTCATACCACAGTAAGAAATGGCTAGACTTACTACACTTATCATGCTTGCTTTGAAAGCATGATAAATCAAGCATGATAAGTGTTATTATGTGGTTACAGTACATTTTGATGAAATCAGTCTAGCCATTTGTTATTGTGGAATAACATGTGTTACTGGGCATAGATGGGCAATAAAAAATGTCATGCAACAGTAAGACATGGTTAGACTTACTAGACCAAAAGTCCAATCTAGACATGTAACAATTATCATGCCTGCTTTAGTAACATGATAACACATGCATGAATAGTGTTATTACATGGCTAGACTGGCATTTTGATGCAATCAGTCAAGCCATGTCTTACTGTGGCATGCCACAGTGAGAAATGGCTAGACTTATTACACCAAAATTCCAGTCTAGCCTTGTAATAACACTCATCATTCTTGCTTTAAAAGCTTGATAAAGCATGCATGAAAAGTGTTATCACATGGCTACTCTGGCCTTTTGATTCAATCAGTCTTGCCATTTCTTATTGTGGCATGACACCTTTTATTGGGCATCTATGATAAAGCAGTCATGATAAGCATTATTACACCACTAGCATGGTACTTTGCAGCACCCAGTCTAGCTCAGTGTAGCTATAATATTTAACTTTGACATGGGATTTTTACTGATCATCTATGATGAAGCGAACATGATAAGTGTTAGTATGTGTCTGGACTGGCCTGCATTGGAGCAGCCAGTTGAAACATGTCTTCTTATTGTGGTATGGCATTTCTAATGGCCAACATGAGTATGTTCTTATGTGCAGGTACTGGCATATATTGACAGAGCAGTATAGACATGTTTTCTTATGGTATCATTGCTGGCATTATGCACAACATAAGTATGTACTTTTATGGGAATACTGTCATATATAAGTGCAGTCAGCATGGAATATGTTACAGTGTGAACATGATTTTTATACTGGCATATAGTGTGGGGAGAGAAATCATAAAAATGCATTGGGAAAGTATCCTGTGCACTGTCGGTGATTTTCATCTATTGGATTGTTCATGAATTACCCTGGAAAACTGATAGCAAACTTTTTAACCAATTGTTCACATACAGTTTGCTGTACAGTTCACCATTTTAACTATTAATAAAAACATTTTCTCTGGGGGAGAATCACCCCAGAAAATCCTTGGTTGGTTCAGGCGCCCTCAATACACTCATTCGCTCTTGCAAGTTTGTGGAAAATATTTACGCCACACCAATTAAATTCACCAACCGCCACTGGCAGTGTGAAAACAAACATAAAGTGGGTTCTTAGAACTTGCTTTATTTTTTATGAAATCACCTTGTGAGGTTTGGCTTTCTCTAATGTGCCATATTTGCAAAGGTAAGACTGAAGAGTAGTATTTGTCTGTATAAGCCGGACAGACTGGACGCTCCAGATGAAGAGCTAAGCATTTAAGGTCAACTTGTTTCTTTTATTTTTCTGAGGCCTATCATTTTGTGCAAAAGTACTCCATGTCTTGAAGTTAATGTGGCCTAGATTTTCCCATATCCAAGTAAAATAGTTTGTACTATATCATATTGCTATCTATAGAACTTAATGCTTGCCTCCTAATGGCGCCAGCTTTTAAACAATTTTAAAATTGGAAAGTTCAGGTTGGCATGTGTAAGAGATGAGCTTTTAACTCACTGAGCTATCAAATTGCGACACATAATACTGTTTAAACAACTTTGCTGTTAAAAACATATATCAGGACATCTACCCATCGCCCTCTACTGTCCCCTGCAATCCTTTTTAAAAGAAAACATATCACTACTATTATCACGTTTATTAGTGGGCCATGACATTGATACAGTACTTAGAAGCAGTAGGAGAGTACATGTTATGTTAATAGACATGTAACCACCAAGCCCATACATTACCAAATGCTGTGGTATGCACATTTAAGTAGAAATGGCTGATAAGATAGCTCAGCGTGTTAAGTGGTCACTGTTCATATTTATGTGGGTTTTGCAGGTGACATGTGTCAATCCATGCAAGGTCTTCTCAACTGTACATGCCACTCACCATATATATAGCTCAGGAATGGACGGTCAATGGCATTTATGGTCAGCGTCATGTAAGAATACAATGACGTGGGGTCAGCCTCTTGGTCCTCCTGATGATGAACCATGTACGGATCGAAAGATGTTGAGGTGCCATGGGTTCCCTTTCAGTTTTATTGTTATGAACGTTTGCATTAAAAGTTGATGGGTAGATATTGCCTCTATACACTTGACATTATGATGAAAGTCATTCTGTGGTAACAGGAAGACAGAGAGGGTTCTGTGCTACCTATTACAGTGTTGGGGTTTTGTGTCAGTTGGCCATTCCTTTGCGTTCATCCCATGCCAGGTGTATGGGACACTAACTATTATTGGGTGTCATTACTGGACATTTGATGATGCTCTTGACATATGGAAGAAGCAATTTACAAAACCTTAACCACTTACCAAGCCTTAATCTGCATACTTTGACCATACCTGGGCTGTAAGGCTATAACAGACATGAGGTGGCTGTATCCTCAGAAGCTACATTAGCTGCACTGTATTATGGCAGCACCTGGGAATGTGGGGCTTTACTTGGCATATGATTACTCAACCTGATATTACATGTGCAGCAATATTTGTTATAAGATGTCAGTGAATGGGCCTATGAGGCTATAGTGGCATATGCATGCAAGTGCCCCTGGACTATGTTGGTTGGTGGTTCTACTGGGTCTGTCATAACATGATCCCCTCCATGGCATATCAAGCCAGCATCCTAAGGAAAGAGTGCTTGGTTTCTAAAACTCTTATTGCTTTAGTGCTGGTTTGGCCTTTTGTGAAATGTAAGATTTCTTATGTTTTTTAAACCTTTCAATCACTTCAGGTGATGAGATCAGGGTTAAATGTAATTTCATGTGATGTCACCAGAGTCAAAGGTCATATGACACCACTTAGTGAGATATCATAGTGTGGGTGGTGTCACTTCCACTACCCCTAGCATTTGGATGAATTGACGTCCCAGCTTACTTGTCAAAATAATAACCATCAACAGCACGCGAGCATAGCCAAAGAAAAGCATCAAGTGAACATTTGGCATGTGTCAAAATCTATGGCCAAGGAACTAAATGTGATAGGTAAAAAAAAAAGGTTTGTGAAAGACTTATAAAATGGTCACAGCCAATTAGAAATCTCTGGTGGAGTTCTCACAATTGTAACCAATAAGAAGCCATACTTCTTGAAAAGTGTCAATTTCTTTTTTACCGTCCTGCCAAGAAACATTAATAGGAGGCAAACGCGCACTATCAGGCTGGCGCGCATCCACCACTGAGTGAGGAACAGCAGAGGAGAAAGAAATGGCTTGAGCCGGGCCACCATCTCATCTGGCCTTTGTGAAGAATGCGTGTGACCTGGGACTGACCAAGATTTGAAGTGACTCACAGAATGTTGCCCAACTTCAGATTTGGAAGTGTTCCATAACATATGCCTCATATACCATCCACACAGGTTGCATTGCAGCTTCGATGGCACACACTTGAGGACACAGTGAACAGTGCTGCCACGTTGACCTTCAACAAACGAAAGAGTGGGTCACCAAGCTAATAAAAATAAAATGCAATCTGAGTTTGTGCACGATGTGGTTTTAACTGCCATGCCAATGGGGACCGATGATCTTAAAACAGGATTTAGGCCATGTCTAGAAACAATGTCCAAAACATTGCACCTACAGAGCATTCTCAAATGTCCTAAAAAGTAGCTGATTCAATTTGACATTTGTGTGGTCTTTGTCAAATGTGTGACTTTGTTTTGTTCCGTAGAGTTCGCTATTCTTATCACATCCCTTGTGTATGATTTATATAATAAACTTTGTGCATTCCTTGAATAGAAAAAGTATGGTCATTTTACATATCATTGACTATTATTATGCATATTTTATAACACCTTATTTCGGCATGCTAATGATACGTATTTGCAAAGCAGTTTGTGTAGAGAGCCATGGTGGTGGAAAGCCGTACATTCTGAGGTGATTGTTGTTCCTGCAGAAGACTACTATTTTGTGTTCTGATTCTCCACAAAGGAACACATATAGTTAGTGTCCTTTTGAAACTGCATGGACATCTTTGTGAGTGAACAAGTGTTACCTGCACTGGGCATCCAATTTTGGGGGTCCTCCACACGCCAGCCACTTTGAAAGCAGTGAGTGCCACACCTTTTCACAACACCCCATAGAGCCCCTTTCGTCCCCATGGCGACAATGCATATGTTAGCGCACTACACACACACCCGGTACCATGAATTGCTTCCTGCACCCACAGTACTCCCCAGCACTCATTTAAGCCACCCAGTGAACCCTGTTGCCCCGTCAGTTACTTGTCCGCCTACAGTGGTTTGTGCGCAACTGACAATGCTTACTGAAGTCCTTGCACGCGATGCTCCTTTCTCTGCCAATGCTTCTTGTGACCAAGCAATGCTCTCACTGCCCAGTGTCATTCTCCCCAGTGATTTTGCACCCTTGTGCTATTTATGCCCCAAATGCTTCTTGTACCCCATATTCCTTGTTCTCCCGCGTTTGCATTAAGCTTCCAGTAGTGATTGCAATGCCAACTGCCCCTTACACTCAGACAGTGATCCCTTGCATCTCTAATATCACATGCATGCCTCAGTGTTTCATTTAATTCCCTGCGCCCCACCCTCTCCCAAGAGGGAGAGGGGGCAGAGAGCTACACATTCTGCTTGTGGAATCCCTGCAGTGTTGCTGCCACCACAGCAGCGTTACCAGTGCTTTAAGTGGGGTAAGAAATTGAGGGGGGGGGCCTCGTTTGGGAGCGTTGCTTCCATTGTGGGCGTGGCCTAAAATGTGCACAAATCATTGTAAGGTGCGCAAACAAATAAATAAATGTATGTGAGCATTTATATATTTGTATGCGCACTACTATGGTTTGTGTACCTTTCAAGCCTTATAAACATACCAATGTTACGTATTTCTAGGTTTATAAAAAGGTGGCTTGAAAAGTGCACAAACCATAGTAATTTACGCACACTTGTGTGCTCACCTTACTATGGTTTGTGCATTTTTCAAGCCACCTTTTATAAGCATAGACATTTATAACATATTTCTATGTTTATAAAAGACGGCTTGAAACGTCAACAATTCAAGGCATCTTTTATAAAGTGTTGAGGACGGACAAAACCCGAGGTGGCTTTGTCCATCGACAAAGCTTTATAAAAGATGCCTTGAATTGTGCACGTTTCAAGCGGTCTTTTATAAACATAGAAATATTTATACGTTTATAAAAGATGGCTTGAAACGTATACAATTCAAGGCATCTTTTATAAAGCTTTGCCAACGGAGATAGACGCCTCGGGCTCTGTGATCTCTGCTCTGAGCAGATAGATCACTGAGCCCGAGGCGCATTTCACCCTCTGCGAACCCTCGGGCTCCGTGATCTAATCTGCATATTAGATCATGGAGCCCGCAGGTTCACTGAGGGTCAGTGACCTGGCGAGGCCAAACAAAGGAACTGTAACTTCCCTGGAAGTTACAGTGACTGACAGAAGTGCCAGCCAGCCTCAGCGACGCTGTGCCTGGCTGGCACTTCTGTCAGCTCGCCTGAAATTAAACTGGCGGGCGCATCTCCCGTCGCGGCTGCGGCGGGATAATGCATCCCGCCAATGTTGTGTGGGATGGGGGGCCCGGCAGGGCCCCGGCTCAGTCCCACTTTTTGGAGACTGCCCCGGCCCACTTTAAGCACTGAGCGTTCCTGCATCAGTAAATGCTCCTTGAACTTGCATCTCATTGCTCCTTGCCTACCCAGGGCAGCAACTGGTCTAAGCACTGCGTGTTTCTTCCACCTGAAGTGTTAAAAGTGTCCCGAGTGTTTCTTATGCCGCTGTGCTCCTAGTCTCAGCAAAGAACACCAATCATGTGCAGGTGCCGCTTGTGTTGCCCCATTGTTCCATGCACTTCCCCATACAGATTGGATGCTGCCCTCTACCTCAACCAGGCCAACAAGATCACCATACTTAAACATGGTAACGGTGTCTATGGCAAAACGAGTCAGAGCAGGCGCCAGCTTCCCAGACCTAGCATCCCTTCATTGGAATGCTCTTCCACCAACTCTTCCAGCTGAAGAGTCACTCCTAGCATTCTGCAAAGCCATGAAAACCACCCTATTCGCATTATTAACACCACACTCACCCCTCGTGAGTGCTTACTGCACTTCCTGTTAACCTGCTAAGTGTATTCCTAACCTATGATCAATTATGTATAAATGTACAACCTGTTTTATGCCTAACCCACTTGTACCTTCCCTGTAACTAAGTTCCCCTCAGGTAACTGTGCCACGATACCCATGGGCATCCTACAAAATGCTATACAAATGTACAAAATAAATAAATAAATAAAATAAATAAATGTGCCCTTCACACAGTTCTAGAGCTCGTTGTATGTCCGAATCCCACATGGCTTCTTGCACCCCAACTGTGCTCCTTGAATCCACCTCATCTGCTGCCTTTATGGTTGTTTGTGCCCTATGTGCACCCACAGTTCTCCTTCCGTGTCCATTCTGTGTTCTTTGCACCTCATAGTGCTCCATAGGATTTCTTCTCCCGCTGTGTCCTTCTGCTCTTGACATGTTCTTTTCACCCTCCAACATACTTCTTGCACCCAGCCTCATTCTACGTGTGTCATAAGTGCCTATGCTCGGTCTGCCAAACAATGCTCCTTCTTGTCTTCAGTGTTGCGTGTGCCCCCACAGTGCTCCCTTAGTCTTTATCCCCAGTGTTCAAGTCCACCACAGTGTTCCCTTTAGCTAAATGCTTATTCTCTTCCAATGCTTCTTGGATGCTGGGTATTTTCTGCTCCATCCCCTATATATTGACCCACTTCAGTGGTAGTTATACCCTGAGCACCCTTCCTGCCCTGGCCATGCTACTACGTCCATCCCTCCCCACGTTTCCTCTACTATCCTTGCATCACACTGGTGTGTTTCTCCCCTGTGGTCTTTGCACCTCAGGTGGCACCATCATTCCTGGTGTCTCCTCATTCTTTGCACCTTCCAGTAGCCCCCTTGTGTCCCTATTGCCTTTAGACTTTAAGGGCCCGATTCATGGAATGTATTGCAAGATTCAAAGTGACTTTGCAATACTGAAAAGTGACTTTGAACTGCCGGCCCAAACCCTGATTCATGCAACTGTGCAAAGTGTATTTTTGCAGGGCAAAGTCCGTGCAATGTCATTTTGTACTGCAGAAATGACGATGCACTAAATTTGCACTGACTTTGCACTGCAAAAATACACTTTGCTCAGTTCCATGAATCAGGGTTTGTGTCGGCCGTGCAAAGTCATTTTTCAGCAGTGCAAAGTCACTTTGAACCATGCAAAAAATTCCATGAATCGGGCCCTGAGTGTCTGATACACAAAGCATTTTTTAATGGAATCTTGCCATTATAAAATGCTTCTGTGAATCAGGCCTTGAGCCTCTTAATTGCTCCGTCCACCCATTCAACTACCTACAGTGCCCCTTGTACTCCGCCTGCAGTGCTCCATGTAGCCCCTAGTGATCCTTGCACCCCAATGTTCCCAGTCCCCATTGCACCTTGAGGCCTCAATGCTCTTGCATCCACATTTTCTACGGGGCTGTATCTCGTGGCTCAGTGGGTGCTGTGCCAAGGTGGGGGGCATTGATACAAAAAAGTAATTATGGAGCAGTGACAGTGGGTTGGGAGGGTGTATATGATGGCAGCAGCTGCAGTAACGATGGGGAGGTGGGAGAGAATTTGTCCATAACAGGCAGCAGCTGAAGTGTCGAGTAGTTTGTAAGTGGAAAATATAATTTGTATAATTTTTCTTTTATAACACACTTATAAGCGCAAAAGCGGGACTCGAAGCTGTGTTGCTATGCGTTGACTTGCTTCCAAAACAAACGCATTGCCCCTGAGCTATCCTCCCGGCCCTATTGTAAAAGGACTTTTGCAAAAGTGCACATATAGTATTGTGAAGCACCAGTTGCAACATTGAGAGAGACAATGCCAGTGGGGTCCCCAAAATTAGCAGTATGATGTGTGTCATCTTGAGCATTGCAGTCACACAGGTGTACTGGAAGCTGACCGTGTCGAGGTGGGAGTCTGAGTGTGTGAGGTTGGTGCTTTGGAGATAATGCCAAAGATACAATGTAACAAGTCCACTTAAAGTGGTGGTCTGTACCCTGCTGCTTTCCAGATGTTTTATCCTACAACTCCCACAACCACACATATTTGGCTCCTCTGGTTATGGTTGATGGGTGTAGCAGTACAAAACATCTGTAGAGCCAACAGTTGCAGACCACATAATAGACTACAAGTATGATGGTTCTGTATGACCATTCCTAAGCTGGTGAAAAAGTGTACTTGTGTAGTGCATTGACAAAGCAAATTGTCTCTGTGCTTTGTCTGTTTCTACTAGAACGTCTGTAAGCACAGCATATTAAAAAAAAAAAAAAACATTCCTAAGAAGTACCACTCACTTGAATGTTTTTTCTTCTACAATGTTAATTCTTGGAGGTGTGCATAAGCAGTTGTATACTTTCTCCCAACTCTGATGCTTCTTCCATCCTTCTCCATTTTTTAAGTGGCGATATTTACAAAGGAATCCTAATACGGCTATTTAGACTTCTGATGATAGACATGCCCAACGGTTGTGGAAGTGGGTATCTAGGAATTAGTAAGCATGAGCTTACAACATTTGGTGCAACATTTTTATCAGCAGCTTGCCCCCACCTTGCATCAACTGTACACACCTCAGTGTGAGTGAATAAATAAGGCATGTGTGTCGCACAAATAGTCCTCTTTGAATATGTCCAGGATGCAAATTGTTTTCACCTCCTTTTGCTGAGGTTGGGCAAATGCAACTGTGCTGTTCGGTTTTTTATAGTTGATTTAGAAATGTGTATTACACACAGTGTAGAGATAGGCAAAACGTCCCTCTCCCTTTTCTATCAGACAGGCAGCACACCATTGATGACCTAGGGTGAGCACCCCCCACCCCCAACAGGGACAGGTTGTGCTTCTGTATAGAGAAGGTGTTAGTGTTATGACAGATTGACTCTAATATAAATCATTGATACATCAATATGTGCTCCATACCCATTGTTGTGTGTTAAAAGCTGTTTTGTTATTGTTACACTCACCTGGTCTCTGTGGTGACGTTGGGGCACGGTTGCAGCCCTCCCTGGAAGTGGATCACCCTTGTCTGGCTTCTTCCCCTGCACATATGCTGCGGGCTGCGATAATTGTTGACACTGCTCCTCCTTGGATATATGAGATCGTGAGAATGCTGCTATGTGACTGCTGTCTCTGTCAAAGCCTTCTTCCCAAAGTGTGGTGAGCATGCGCCGACCCAAATAGTCTCACCTGTTGATTAATGATGATGAGTTCTCCGTCCTGCTTCTCACTGCAGGGGTGCTTGTTGATGGGCCGAGTTCCTTCACTGGCCCATTGTACTTGGCAGCCCAGACCAGCTGTGGCTTAACCCCTTCTGATGGTGTTTTATGGCTTTTAAATATTGTGATGTTGATTCCTGATTATTGTCCGTATCTTTTAATGATGTCTTTCCTCGGCTTTCTCCCAACAGGTGAACTGCAGCTCTGCAGTAGTTGCGGTGCAAAAAGAGAGGCCAAATTGGAAAAGAATGGAGTCCAGGATGCTCCGACAGGAGGTAAGTGTTGGTTTAAGGTTGATTGCAAAGATTTGTCAAAAGCGCAACCTTAAACGTTATGTCTTAGCAAACTCTAACCGTGTCTTTATCTTTTTCTCTTGCGGGCACCGTCTTCAGATGAATTGCCCACCATAATACCTGATAATACCTGATAATACTGAAAGTGCGTTCTGAGAAGCGAACATTTGTTTGAGGCTCTCTGCGACTCTGTGAGCCCAGCAGCACTGCGAGCAGGAACTCTTGCTGCTCTCTCTTCCTGGAGGAGACAGGGCACACCGCGCGCATGTGACGCATCACGTGACCGCCCTTCAGATATTTTTTGCTGGCCAAACCGCCCGAGGGGCGAGAACCTGATAATACTGAAAGTGTGTTCTGAGAAGCAAACGTTTGTTTGAGGCTCTCTGCGACTCTGTGAGCCCAGCAGCACTGCGAGCAGGAGCTCTTGCTGCTCTCTGCTTCCTGGAGGAGGCGGGGCACACCACGCGCACGTGACGCATCACGTGACCGCTCTTTGGATATTCTTTGCTGGTCACACCACCCTTGCGGCGTAAGCCCTGGTGGCAGAAGGGCTGGTGCTGTTAGGCTGTTTGGCTGTGACCTGTGCCCGTGCAGCGGCCCTGTAAGTAACTTAGACTGGGGTTTCAAGTTTTCACCTCATCTGCCTCATCACTACCAGTCTTCAGGGTAAGGGGCGGAGAGTCGGACTCTGGCAGCTACTCAAGCTCTTTCTGCTTTACGCTGATTAATGGAACTACTAGTTATTCTATGAATTGCTCATTGATGGAATAAAGGACATATTTTATATTACTTGTACCTATAACTTCCCAATTGTTGGACAGAGATCCATACATACCTGTATTTTACTCTAGCGTGTTTTCGGGGCAGTGTTTGATGTGTTTTAAGCAGCTCCTTGTATTCAGTGCATTTTTAAATATCTGTGTCTGATCTTCCATATATTGCATTATATGTTATTTTTTTTTCTGTAATTTCCACATTTTAAAACTCAGTTTATGAGTTTTTTGCACTATTTTTACTTTAAGTTTAATTTTGCTGCCATCTCTCCGACTCTTTTCCCATCGGCTCTTGTAACGTTTGAATGACACGTAAGGGACTTCGGAGCCAGGCAGCTGTGGAGGCTTCTCTTGATCTTACTCCCTCTGCTGAAGGGGCTCTTTCCTCTGCTTCAACAGTTTGTATCCAACCAGTTAACTCCATCCCTGCCTCCCTGGGCAACCCACAATATACATTACTGGATTATTCCCAGGATTCTTCTCTCCTAAAATATTTGGCCCAGACCCAAATTCACTCAAGAGATAGGTCTGAGGAACTTAATATCATGGGTATTACCCCACGCACTCCAGCTAATAACAGTTGCATCTTTAATGGAAAACAAGATACAGAATCTCCTGTCACGTTAAAAGAGGCTACTGCCCAACAACTCACCCCCTCAGAGGGCAATAGGAACTATGGTACTCCCCTATCAAATTTTCTCCGGAGGTAGTTTCCTCTAACAGGGGGGAAACCATACTTCTTCTATTCATGTCAATCTTTCTGCTAACCTTGCGGGTATTCCCAATACTCCCATAGCAATATCTATAGTGTTTAAAACTCCACTTAATAAACCCTCAAATCTTACCCCAAAAATAAAATCCAATATGGGTACCCAAGGTAAACCTATCCAAGGGAAAAAAAATTCTAACTTTTTGGGAAAGAGGACTGCCACCAGTACTCTTCTTAAACCTCCACAATCACTTCCAACAGTGGCCACTTTGGATCACACACATCTGGTAGATGTAGTAAAAAAACTAGAGATTGAAGATCCCCCAGATAATGACATTGATGATATTAGTATCATAGAATGTGCAGATAAGGCAATCGCTGATAGCCACTTAGATCTCAATTCTTCGAATACAAACAATGTTACCCAGCAAATTTGCGATGATTCTTATGTTGGTTCTCCATCTGAACTCACACATTTTATTGATGAGTATACAGAAAAACAAAATTGGTTTAGAGAAAGGGGTCTACTTCCAGATTTAAAAAAGGATCATGCAAGTGAGTCTATTCTGCATCATACTCTTAAAGAGGCGGATGACAGAATAAAACTTACTCAACCGACACTTTCTGCACTGAATATGGTTCGGAGTTCTTTTGTGAGCCTGTATGACAATATATGGTCAGAGGTCAGATCACACTCTCTTCTACTCTCTGAAATCTATTGTAGGTTAGAGGGACTAGATAGATTTGAAGAGTTAGTCAAAATTATTAAGGAAGACAATCCATATTGGCAACACAGTGCTCTGATCCTATTTTCTCTAATCAACCGAATGTGGAATCCCGTTTGGCTAAAAAAGTCCTTAATTTGGAAATGCCTACTCTACAAGAGGAAGCTATAGATATGGGCTTAGGTATCATTGAGCCTCGTTGCTCGGATATGGATATCTGTGACCATCCATCTGTGATTCCCTCCATGACCACTGAGGCTGCTCAAGAGGTCCTTGTTATGGAGGTAAAACTCCCTATTCCTCATATAAATGTCACTATTGAATCATTAGAGGAGTAAGTCCAAGAGGGGTTTACTGGTTATCCTCCTAATTCTACTCCTCAGGGACTATCCTCTGTAGCTACCATGCCAGAAATGGCTGAGTCACGTAAGAGAGATTATGATGCCTCCTCTTTGGAGAAGCCATCTGATCCTACTGACCTCACTAAAGAAATGACACTCCAAAAAGGTGTTCTATGTATAGGGGAAAAAAAAACTCCATCAGCAAACTAAGAAATCAAAAAATCAGAAGAATATGAAAAAAATTACTTCTTATACTAATCAATTCTTTAAAAATCTATTCTCTGCAAATGCTTCGGCCTCTGTAACACCTATCTTCGCTTCTAAAAGGACTGAGAACCCTGTGGAATCAGCGGTTTCTGTGACCTCTATCTCTAATACGGCGGCCGTTCCGGTCGGACCTATTTTACTACCTAACTACCTATTATTTCAGCTGTATTCGGTCTACCTGGTGCTTCGGTAGACAGTTCTATGACCAACAATAATGTCCCTCCTATAGCAGTGGGTAATACTGTGGGGGTTGAGGACACTTCTGTTTCTTGCCCTCTGAAAATAGCCTCAACTATGCCAGAGTCGATTGATACCAAAGCTTCAGCAGTATCGAATATCGATACTGTTATTAAGCCGTCGGAATCTTCTTCGGTCGCAGAATCCTTAATTATACCATGTAACTCTATTTCTGGGGTAGATCCATTCCAACCAGAATTCATTACTATCCCCATCTCTGCAAATTTGGTCAATCTTGATATGGTAAAACATCTATTCCAGGAGCTTCTTGTTCCTAAATCTGTTAATGAGGTGGATTCTAATCTAATTAAAAGCCCATCTCAGGATAGGGCTTCCATTATTTCTTCTTCTTCTATGGATCCCCATCTTTCTTCCCTTCATGATGGTCATTTTACCAATATTGAGCCTGCAATGTGGGAGCGTGGTACAGGATCTAGACCAGTTGGGGGTCTCTATGCACCTAACTCCCTCAATTTAGCTCATTCAGTTATGCCAAATATTGGCCCTTTTATTGGCCATGAAGGTGTTCCTCTTGGGCCTGAATCTGCCCAAAACAAGAATTCTTTCAAACTGTGTGAAAGATACCCTGTGGGTCCAAAGGCAATCCAAAATAGGACTATACTAAGGGGCGCAAGGGGCTCTGATTTGGAGGCTGACACTTTAAGTCAGTTTACCAAAAAAATTACTGACTCAATTCCTCACCCAGCGGAGGCCAAATATCTTCTCGATATTCTGCAACTTACTAGCCTGTGGGGTCAAGATATGCCAATTTGTCTTAACCGTGGTCATATTTTAAACATTTTCCATCAACTACCCTCGCTTTCACACATTTCTAGCTATGATATGGAAAGTATTTTCTTTCCCATTCAGGGTCGGGTAGATGTGAGTAATATTTTTCTCAAATCAAGAGTGGTATTAGAATTGATAATGGGGCAAAGGGGAGGTCTAAAGCAGCTTGGTTTTGAAGTAAAATTATTAAAATCTAATTGGTCTTCCGGAAATAATGGAGGTTGTGAAGAATATAGGGGAAACCTTACTATGGTATATCATCCAGAAAGAGCTCCACAGCACCAACGCAGGCAATTCACGCCCAGATTCAATGGAAATGCAAGAAACTGGGACAGGTTACCTCAGGTCTGTGGAAATGAGTACTTCTCTAATTTCTCTGAAGTGCCTACTAAGGTTCTCCCCTCAAACAGATTCGCCTTTCGCTCCTGGAATTCCAGGGGAAATTCTCATCTCTTTACGAATTTGGATACTGTAACTATGATTAGGGCTACACACTGTTTTTTTCTTCAGAAAACCTGGATGCTCTCAACTCCCGTTTTAGACGGATTTGATATCTACTCTCAAAATGCTAAACCGAGCCTGGGAGGAAGGGCCTCTGGGGGCCTTCTTATAGGAATCAGAACCTCTCTTGGTTTTAGGAATAAGGTTCTTCCGGATATGCCCGTTGGTATCTTGGCTTTGGAGGTTATTTAATCTTGACCAAATGGTTATTCTCCTTTTGATTAATGCATATTGGCACAAGGGCATCGCTGCCCTTGAGCCATTTCTGGAAAGTCAAACGGATATGCTACTTCTTTGGAGATCTTCATATCCTAGGGGGAAAGTGATTCTGGCTGGTGATCTCAACTCTGACTGCTCTATTTCTTCTGAATCCAACTATGACGATTTGGGTCTGGCGATGGAGGATGGCACTCGCCAAGGTCAGAAATATGCATGGGGTAGACTTTGGAATCTTGCTTTGGATTCGATTGGTCTAATATGTCTTAACAGTTATTATGATGCTACTTCCTCACCTTGTCCTAAATGGCGTAGAACTTCGTCAACGTCCACTATAGACTATGTCTATGTAGATCACTCTCTGTCTTCTCTTTCGTCTGAAGTTGAGGTTTTCTTTAACCCATGGAGTGACCATGGAACACTGCTGGTTTCATTTCTCTGCCCTTTCCCCATGAGGTTTCTGCCCGCTAGGGGGCCATGCCACCTTAAAACCGTGGGACAATGGGCAGGGGTACGTTGGTCACCTACAAATATTAATCTACTTAACTATAAATTGATCTCTTCCCTTAATCATACCTCTTTCTCTTGGAAATTAGGAGTTTTTAATACTGTCTATTTTGACAGTTTTCTCAATGCTCTCCATAGCAGTATGTATGGTCTGCTCAGGAAGGGTATCTCTAAAAAATCTCATCCCCAAAGGTTTGATTTAGAGCTGGTTAATCAAAAGGCCCACACCCGGAAACTTATTAGAGAGGCCCAAGCTCTAGATACTGAGTGAGATAATAAAAAAATAAAAATTAAAGCTATCCGCCAAAAATATAAAAACTACTGTAAGTCAAGAAAAGCTATTATGCTACAAAGTGATGCGGAGCATATGCTTGAAGTATTAATGAAAAGAGATCTGAGGGCATTTTGGGCTACTCTCTCTAGTCAAGATGATGTGGCAGAGGCCAATCAGCTGAATGCTATCGCAGAGGTTCAATGGGTGGAGCACTACACTGAATTGTTTGATACAGGGAGAGAGGGGTTAGAATTATGTAACTTTGGGAAGAATGTGTTAAATGATCTCTGGAAGCCTGTAATTGATTATGAGACAATATTTGGTCTTCTTTCCAAAGCTAAGAAATCAAGGGCCCCAGGGCTTAATGGCTTAACGAATAATACATTAAAAGCTGAACCAGATCTTTGGGCCAAGCTCCTCTCCCTGTTATTTCAAGATGTTGTTAATTCTGGTAATGTACCAACTAGCTGGCAGACCACACATATTGTTCCTGTCAGTAGCACTCTTGCCCTCATAGTGTAGCCGAGGAATTCTTCTCACCAATCTACCGAACTAGTTGATACAATGAACAACCAGAACAATTGATTGGCGGAAAGATGGAATGCAACCGGTGAACCCAGAACAACAATGGACACGATACTGGGACGAGACGTCTTCTCAAGGTGTACAGGCAAGACCCCCAGACAACTGCAAGAAGAGCAACAATCACAATGGTGCAATTCGAGGCAGTAATTCAAACATCAAGAGAGAAACCAAACACTAACCTGTGCGGTAAGAGGAGTTTCCGAAAATTCCCAGAAAGGAAAAGAAGTAATGTGGATGAGCTCGTGGCAAACCAAAATTCGAAATGTCATGGAGTCAACCAGATAGTGAAAGCAAACAGGAAACAGGAGGTGAAATCCTAGCAGAGGTCCAAAGTGCAAACACCTAACCCGACGGCACGAGGACGCCTAAAGATACATTAAGGCAGTCTCTAGTCCATGTACCAGGGGTGCAAAGTTCCCAAAGCAATCCAAGCAAGTATAAGTGCCAAAGTCCCAATGCAGGAGTAATGTAGAATGTAGTGGGAGATAGACGATGAACAATCCTGAGGCAGTTCGGAAGGAACCGCAAGCGGAAAAAGTACAAAAGATGCAATGCGAGGCAAATCCGATGGCGGTCCGAGGTCGGAGAACAAGGCTGGAAGCAAAACTACACAGGGGCAAAGCAAGGCAGTTCCGGTGGCGGTCCGAGGTCGAAGAACAAGGCTAGCAGGAAAAGTACAAAGGAGCAAAGCAAGGCAGGTCGGGTGTCGGTCCGAGGTCGAAGAGCAAGGCTGGCAGCAAAAGTACACAGGGGTAATGCAAGGCAATTCCGATGGCGGTCCGGGTCAAAATACGGGGAAACAAGGCAGAGAAAAACAAGGACAGAACCTGGATACAAGATAGCAAGCCGCTAGAATACAGGATTCAGAAGCGCCGGCATAACGTACAGGCGTGGCTTAAATAGGGAATCACATGAGCACAATACGTCCCTCAGCGTGCACGGTGAAACCTGAATGCCGAGAGAGGACGCCAGCATCTCCATGCCAACCTCCAAGCTCCGGGCAGACGAGGTCTTAAAGGAGCAGTAGCCACCGTTCTTTGGCAAGTATGAGACCCATAACTCTCAAGTCTCGTGGAAGCCGTGGAAGCTGGATAATTACGGCGTCCTAACACAGATGAATTCTGCCAATACCTGACAGTTTCCTTCCCCAAAGAGGCCCCTACCTTCTGAGATTTCCGAAAACGGGACAACAAAACCGGGGCATGTATGTTCTCAGTTGCTTCCCAGGTGCGATCCTCCGGACTACACCCCTTCCAGTCAACATAGTAGTGTCTTATACCGTTCCGAACCTTGGTGTCCAAGATCGCCGAAACCTCGTACTCCACAGCACCCCGAACTCTGACAGGCAGAGGATGAGAGGGGAGTCGATTATCGGGACGGCACGGTTTAATCAAAGACACGTGAAACACAGGGTGAAGTTTCCATGAACGAGGAAGAACCAAACGCACCACTGCCGGGTTAATGACATGCGATATAGCATATGGACCGACGAAACGTGGGAGCAACTTCTTCCGACCAGGCAAGCGTAAATTGCGAGTTGATAACCACACATCCATGCCCGGGTGATATACAAGAGTGGGGGTACGATGCCGGTCTGCATAAACCTTGGTCCTGTTCTGAGCATCCGCCAACTGTCATTTGACCTGGACATGGGTGCTGAAGATGTCCCTAACACAGGCAAGAGCAGCAGGGCTATGTGTCGGCAATTCAGGGGCAAGAGGCAAGGAACGCGGATGTTGTCCATAAAGGGCAAAGAAAGGAGAAGCCTGCGTTGCATGTGAAGTGAATTATTATAAGCAAATTTGGCCAATGACAGTACAGAAAGCCAATCGTCCTGGCGCTGAAAAGTGAGACATCTTATATACTGTTCCATAGTGGCATTCAGGCGTTCGGTCTGCCCATCCGTCTGAGGATGGTAGGCACTCGAAAATCGAGCTTCAATACCCAATGCAGCTGCTAAGGCTCTCCAAAAGCGTGAGGTAAACTGAGGACCACGGTCGGAGATGATCAGAGAAGGAAGACCAAACAACCTAAAAACGTTCCACAGAAAGAGATCCGCCAGTTTAGGAGCAGTAGGGATCCCCTGACAAGGTACAAACAGTGCCAATTTAGTGAAATAGTCGATGATCACCAAATAGTGTCAAAACCTTCCACTACAGGTAGTTCCACAACTAAATCCATGGAAATGGATGACCAAGGGCGATCTGGAGGAGGCATAGGCTGTAGCAATCCCACCGGTTTGCAATGTGATGTTTTGCACTGAGCACAAACAGAACATGTATTTATGTAATCAGTGACGTCCTGCAATAAAGACGGCCACCAACACCATCTTTTCAGTAGATCAACCGTCTTCCTAATATCTGGATGAGCAGCCAAGGATGAATCGTGACACCATTGTATAGCAGTATGTCTCGTCTCTGGAGTAGGCAGGAATATTTTACCCTGGTTATAGGGTAATGAATTTACTATCTCCAGTCTGTATTTGACCACTTCCGGCGGATCGTTTCGAAGCCAGTCCTGTATTATGGACTTAAGTGACAGACGTAAGGAGCAACCACAAGCCACCTGAGTGGGTAACAAGGGTGCAACAGAGATGTGAGAGGATTCGGCGGGTCCATGCAGGCGAGAGAGAGCATCCGCTTTAGAATTCTGAGAACCAGGACGATAGGAAATAGTGAAATCAAACATCGAAAAGAACTCATGCCAACGAGCATACCATGCGGTGGTGCATTTCACTGATTGAAGAGCCAAGAGATTCCTATGATCAGTGAACACCTGGACAGGCACTCAAGAACCCAACAAATGATGTCTCCAAACCAAGAAGGCGTCCTGGATAGCCAACAATTCGCGCTCCGTGATTGTATAATTCCTTTTATAAGGGGTTAACTTCCTCGAATGAAAGGCTACTGGATGTAAACCTGCATCATCCGGGCAATGCTGAGATTACACCCAAAGCGACATCCGAAGCATCAGCCTCGACTATGAACGGTTGGGTTGGATCCGGATGCTGGAGCACTGGTGCTGAGGTGAAAGCAGACTTCAGGGAATCAAAAGCCTGTTGTGCTTCCCCATTCCAATGGAAGGATTTTTTTGAACTAGTCAGAGCCGTAAGGGGACAAACAATGGCTGAGAAAATTTGAACAAAATGTCTGTAAAAGTTCGCAAATCCTAAAAAGGATTGTAACAACTTCAGATTGTTGGGAACCAGCCAATCCAGAATGGCAGAGACCTTAGATCTGCTCATCTGAACCCCTTTGTTGGTGATGTTATAGCCAAGGAATTCAACCTCTTGTACGTGGAAGGTGCACTTTTCCAGTTTAGCATAAAGATGATTGTCCCACAGACGTTGTAAGACTCTACTGACATGAACAACATGGGTTTCATAGGTGGGGGAGTAGATCAGGATGTCATCCAGATAAACAATTAAATATTGATCCAACATGTCATGAAAGACTTCATTGATGAAGAATTGGAAGGTGGCCGGGGCATTACTTAGACCAAACAGCATTACAGTGTATTTGTATAGACCGTACTTGGTTTTAAAGGCGGTCTTCCATTCATCCCCATCACGTATGCGTATTAGGTTGTACGCCTGACGTAAGTCTAGCTTTGAGAACATTTTGGCCGAGCCGAGCTGATCGAGCAAGACCGATATCAGGGGAATCGGGTATTGGTTCCTGACCGTAACAGCATTGAAGGCCCGATAATCAATGCAAGGGCAAAGGTCCCCCTCCTTCTTCGGAACGAAAAACAGAGGGGAGGCTGCCGGAGAACGTGAAGGCCGAATGAAGCCTGATTTTAAGGACTTGTCAATATATATTTTAAGGATGACATCCTCTTTGGGTGTTAACGAATAAATCTGACCATATGGTATCTTGGCCCCTGGAACCAATTCTATAGGACAATCAAAAGGCCTGTGGGGAGGAAGGATTTCTTCCCCACCTGCGTCAAACACATCCAGATACTCTCGATACTCTGGGGGTAATTGAGTGTTAATCACAGCCCCTATAGTGGAGGCAGAATCCATGAGTTGAGTGCAAGGCTTGGGCTAGAGGTTTTCAGAACTGATGTCAAACAGAACTGGTCACAATGTTCTGAAAGGAAACTCACTTCCCCCGAATGCCAGTCCACCACTGGGTTGTGTAGTTTCAACCAAGGAAGCCCCAGGATAACCTTAAACTGTGGGGAGGCAATCAGATCAAAAGCGATTTCTTCAGTGTGCCCGCATTCCGTCCTCATGACCAATGTAGTAGTACGATCAGTCACAGGACCAGAAACCAGGGATAAGCCATCGACCGCATTCACGACCTCGGGCAGTCTTTGGAAACGATCCGTATACCCAACTCTCGAGCATAAGCACCGTCAATATAGTTACCCGTGGCACCTGAATCCAAAACAACTGGAACCACCCGCTTACTGAGAGAGGTGGAAGCAAGAGTAACGGATAGACAGTAGGGTGTAGACATGAGAGGGTCACTGCAAGAACCACCCGGCAACTGAACCCCCTCTATTGTCGGGCTTTCGCGTTTCCCTGTTTCTTAACAGGTTTCTTAGTGCATGATCGTAGTAAATGATCCGATGATCCACAATAGAAACATAGACCATTCTTTTTTCTGTGTTCCCTTGTTTCTGCTGACAAAGGCCCCCGCAATGTTCCGATTTGCATCGGTTCTGATGGTCCGGTGACAGGCGTGGAAGTGGTGGTCGTAAGAGGAGGGAGCGGTCTCTGTTCCCCCCTTCTCTCTGCTTGTCTAGAATCAATCTGTAATACTAGATCAAGCAACTCAGGAAAAGTGGTAGGGATTACAGGTACTGTGGACAGTGTGTCTTTAAGGGAATCAGACAACCCTTTATAAAATAGTGATGCCTTCTTTTCCTCTGGCCAATTAGTTTCGGCAACCAATTGGTTAAACTTGGCCAAGTATGTCAAAAGGGTTGAAGTCCCCTGCTGTTAACCCAATAATTGTAAATCGGTGGCTTGCATGGCATACCGCGTATCAAAAACATGACTCATAGCCTCAATCAAAACGTCACAATTGTACAAGAGGTGACTACCCTCTTCCAGTAGTGGATTGGCCCATGCCGCCGCCGTACCACCCAAGTGTGACAACAAGAAGGCCGCTTTTGTGGTTGAATCCGGAAACGAGGCTGGCCTACATAGAAAGTGTAACCTGCACTGGTTAAGGAAGGTTCGGTAAGTCTTAGGGTCACCTGAAAACCGCTCTGACGGAGTCAGGAGAAACTGAGCAGTCATGTACACTGGCCCAGTGTCAGAACGGGCAGGAGGTAGCCCAGAACCCGATGCCACAGCGGTAGAGGGCGCCCCCGCACCGGTGGACTGGAACCCAGCCTAGAGCTCATCAATGCGTCTTTCGGTGGCAGCAGGAGCATTAGCCATTTCATTGCGTAAATCAGCCACCAGTTGCATGATGGCTGTCAAAGACTCATTGGCATCCATGTATATAGAAGGCTTCTGAATATGTCAGTAGCGCTCTTGCCCTCGTAGTGTAGCCGAGGAATTCTTCTCACCAATCTACCGAACTAGTTGATACAATGAACAACCAGAACAATTGATTGGCGGAAAGATGGAATGCCAACGGTGAACCCAGAACAACAATGGACACGATACTGGGACGAGACGTCTTCTCAAGGTGTACAGGCAAGACCCCCAGACAACTGCAAGAAGAGCAACAATCACAATGGTGCAATTCGAGGCAGTAATTCAAACATCAAGAGAGAAACCAAACACTAACCTGTGCGGTAAGAGGAGTTTCCGAAAATTCCCAGAAAGGAGAAGAAGTAATGTGGATGAGCTCGTGGCAAACCAAAATTCGGAATGTCATGGAGTCAACCAGATAGTGAAAGCAAACAGGAAACAGGAGGTGAAATCCTAGCAGAGGTCCAAAGTGCAAACACCTAACCCGACGGCACGAGGACGCCTAAAGGTACATTAAGGCAGTCTCTAGTCCGTGTACCAGGGGTGAAAAATTCCCAAAGCAATCCAAGCAAGTAGACGTTCCAAAGTCCCAATGCAGGAGTAATGTAGAATGTAGTGGGAGATAGACGATGAACAATCCTGAGGCAGTTCAGAAGGAACCGCAAGCGGGAAAAAGTACAAAAGATGCAATGCGAGGCAAATCCGATGGCGGTCCGAGGTCGGAGAACAAGGCTGGAAGCAAAACTACACAGGGGCAAAGCAAGGCAGTTCCGGTGGCGGTCCGAGGTCGAAGAACAAGGCTAGCAGGAAAAGTACAAAGGAGCAAAGCAAGGCAGGTCCGGTGGCGGTCCGAGGTCGAAGAGCAAGGCTGGCAGCAAAAGTACACAGGGGTAATGCAAGGCAATTCCGATGGTGGTCCGGGTCAAAATATGGGGAAACAAGGCCAGAACCTGGATAAGAGATAGCAAGCTGCTAGAATACAGGATTCAGAAGCGCCGGCATAACGTACAGGCGTGGCTTAAATAGGGAATCACATGAGCACAATACGTCCCTCAGCGTGCACGGTGAAATCTGAATGGCGTGAGAGGATGCCAGCGTCTCCATGCCAACCTCCAAGCTCCCGGCAGACGAGGTCTTAAAGGAGCAGTAGCCACCGTTCTTTGGCAAGTACGAGACCCATAAGTCTCACGTCTCGTGGAAGCCGTGGAAGCCGGATAATTACGGCGTCCTAACACAGATGAATTCTGCCAATACCTGACAGTTCCTATTTTTAAGAGAGGTTTACGAACTTTGGTCAAAAATTACAGACCAATCTCTCTTATTGATGCGGACTGCAAGCTTTTTGCATCTATGCTTCTTTCCCACCTTAATGTTTGGATTTTTATATATTTTTTTTTATTTCATTGGCTTATCACAAACCTTTAACATTTTTACAACAAAATACAACCCATCAAAAGAAAAACAAAATGACAAAAATATGTTGTTGTTTCCACCCTCCTATAGAAACACCCCTCCCATCAGCTTTATTTTACTGTCTAGTCACTCTTCCTCATTGTTCATCAACCAACGATAAATTCAGGCGATTTTCGATTATCATCAGAAAACGTGACAATGGAAGTAACAATTTTATGTCCGAGCCTTAGAACATATTGGCCCACCATTCGTCAGCACAAAGGGAGGGGTGATTCAGGCTCCAAGATCCCAGGTGGATTGTCCTTTCAGATCGAAGTATCGTGCAAAATAGCACCAAATGCTTAAGGGTTTCCTTATCTTTAGCACATAGTCTGCACATTGGATTTATGATTTTGTTACATTTCCATGAGCCCAGGCGTTCTTTGGTTTTAAATATGTTTAGACGCAACATCATAAACACTCTCCGTGACTGAGGATCTGGAAACAATTCAATGTAACGTTGTGGACAATTAAATGCCCGGACTTCGAGCGGTGCCTCACTCGTCATTTTTGCAGCAGCTCGTTGAGTACAAGTTCAGTCCCAATCCGCACACCAGATTTTTAATTTGGCGCCATTCGGGTTGTTATGAAGCATCTCTAAGCTGATTCCATATTCTTTCAGTATCCATTCGCATCTCTTAACCCACAATGACACCATACTGTTATTCGTTGGTATTGAACAGTGATAGATGTCAAATTGTGTTATTTGCTCGTGGTAGCGAGTTTTACGAAACAGGCTCACTAGGGTCCAGCATACCCTAGCATGGAGCGATATGAGCGATAATTCATATCTTACACATGCTGTCAGAATTCCCCTTGGAAGAGCCAGTGCTTTGGACCAGAAACAATTCTCCAGCGATGACCATGTTTCATAAGTACAACCCAAAGCGTTTTCAGCACCATATAGCAGGACTGGGACTACCAATGTTTGGATTAAGGAAAATCATATTCTCCCGAAGCAACAAATAGGCTTCAGGGCTGGTCATTCAACTAACCTTAACGGCATCATTCTAACTTCCCTTCAAAGCACTACTTGGGGTAAATATGATGGTTCGCTTTATGTTGCTTCAATCGATTTGTCAAATGCTTTCGATTTGGTAATCAGGTCAAGACTCTGGGAAAAATTAAACAAATGGGGGATCCCGGCTGGTCTTCTTACTCTTATCATGGCAATATATGAGAACTCGGGGGTCCATATTAGGATCGATCTGGCAGGAACATTATCAAGAAGGATAAGGACCCGTATTGGGGTTAGACAGGGCTGCTCTTTAGCACCTTACCTTTTTATCCTCTTTATGGCAGATGTAGGGGAATTTTTGGCAAACTCGGGCATGGTTAGTGCAAAATTGGGGGATCTCAGGCTCTCATGGTTGGCATATGCCGACGACTTTCTTCTTTTTGATCATACCAAAGTCGGTTTGCAGAGGCTCATCTGCAAATTTGAAGAATATGCCATTATTAATGGGCTGAAGATCTACCCGAGTAAAACCCGAACAATGGTCTTCTCCTGGGGGAGAAAAGGGAATAACAAGGTGTGGAAAATAGGTGGTGAACATATCATAAGAGCACACAAAATTGTCTACTTGGGATTTCTTATTCTGGCCCAACCATCAGTGATTGAATTAGGACGATTTCTTAGACACACATTGCTTCTGCTCATTTCCCAATCCATAAGGTTAGACAATAAATATTGCATGTTTTCCCTCAAACCTGTAGTAGATATTTTGAAGGGAAAGGGTAACCCAAAGCTATTATATGGAATGGAACTTCACTACTTGGCACTCTTGACATTCTGGGATTAACTTGAGGGTATCTACTGGAGAAAAATCTTGAAACTGCTGAATTGTGTTCCAATAGTAGCCATAAGATACGAACTCGGCTTAGTTTCAATGCGAGCTAGGATTCTCTGGAGAGTTCTTACACTCTTTTCTGCCTTGCTTTCTCCCAAATCTGATACCCTATATGTTGATGTGGGAAAAACGATCTTCTCACAGGGACCTATGGATCGAACCTTATATCTTACTAGATTCAGTGACCTCTGTGATAAGACCCTATCAGATCTCTCTACTGACAGGGATATTTTGTTAACAAATCCCAATAAGGTTAAGGAGTGTCTATTTAGTCATGATTGGAATAATACGCTGGAAAAACTGTATACTTATTCTTCTCTCAGTTACTTACAATTTGATCATAAGAAAAGAGGCTCACTGTCTTTTATTCTGACTCAATTCCCTAATCGTTTTTACCGTTCACTTCTCCTCAAACTTAGATGGAATCTCCTTCCCACTAGGGAAGTTCTACATAGAAGGAAGGAGTTTATTGACTTGGACCCTACATGCCGCTTTTGCAACACTTCTGGGGTGATTGAGTCTACTCGCCATCTCTTTTTAGAATGTGTAGCATTGAAAGGTCCAAAGGACAAATATTTAGCTAGATTTAATACATTAGGTCAATTGGGGGCAGATAATCTTATTTGGTCACAGTGTCTTGCTATATCTAATACGAAGGATGGGCTTGCTGTGGCGGGTTTTATCAAAGCTCTAGATGTGTATGCCCCTTTTCTCTGATCAATCTGTATGATGAATTTTATCTTAGATTACTTTTTCTTTTTTTCTACTATTTCTTGTATGATATATAAAATTTTATATTCTGTGTTATCTTTGTTAAAAGTCTTATAAAACTAATCGGAAGATGTTCACATAATTTTTAATTACTCTGCTGAATTCTAATTGCACTGAATCTTTTAAAATGTGTCTCTTGTTCTATGAGTTTAAATCTTGGAAATGGGATATTTGTTTTTTTTTAACGTATTATTTTAAAAAATGTATGTATAAATGAAATTTAGCTGTAATGCATGTTATTTGTAAAGGTTTCTTTTTGTAAACCATATACAATAAAAATAAATAAATAAATAAATAAATTGCCCGCCATGACACATAGTCGGGGTTGGAGCGCTGCCTTCCGGAGGTCTGGAGATGGATGAAGAACGCTAGAGACAACGATGATGCGTGCCAAAGAAAGCAGGTTCCACGGTAAGAGCTGAGGCTGGTAGCTGGAAACGAAGGTAAGATGCTGTGATGCTGGAAATGCATCGGAGGGACAGGGCCTCCGTATCCTTTTCCTTTAATGCTTTTTATCGTGTGTTCTGTCGTGTTTTCCGCGCAGGAGTTCATGTGGGACTCCTGGCGGTGCAGCTCTCTTTCTTTTGGTTTGGTGAACAGACCCGTGGGATACCCTTATGGCACCCATGGGTGGGGTTACAACCCTGTGCCCCTAGTGTATGTTGTTTGGTGCCTGTGGGTGGCCCACAGAGCAGGATATGGGCTGTTGGAAGCTCCATGCTGAAATTGACAGGTGCGCGGATTATCCTCCATTTTGGGATACTCCGGCCCTGCCATTGGGATCTGTTGATTCCTGATGGAAAACAAGATGGCCCCTGTGGCCTCTTGCTTTCTATTACCCATTACCTTGTTTTCCCAAAGTCCTGGGAAGCCCTGACTCTGTCCCTTCCCCCTGACTGGCTGTTGGGCGGAAGTTCCATATATGGTGTTGTTGTGAAGGCCCAGTCAGACTCGCTGGAGCCTTCCCGGTGATGTATGTTGTGGGTACCTCCTGTGGGTGGGACCTGGGTGAATAGAGTGTGTGACGAATATGCATTCTGTGTTGTGGGTGTCTAGTATCTGGTGGTTGACACAATGACTGAGACAACCCTGCCCAAAACCGGTATGAATGCAGCTTGGAGTGTTGAATAGATCGGTACTTGTCCCAATACACATAACTTGTTGTGAGTGTCTGGAGAGAAGTGAATGGCCTGAATACCTCGTGTGCCTGATTGGCTGCCTGCCTGCATGAATGCCCGTAGTCGTGATTGGATGCTTGAGTGTGACCCAGCGGAATGAATGGGAGATCAACAGTATATCTGGGGACCTCTCACTGCTAGGAATCGTGTTCAGAAGCTGAAGTCCACTACGACGAGTAACTGGAGTAACTGAAGCTTGACCTTGAAGCCCTGCTGGATGAGAAGAATTGCTGTTGCTCTCCTTCACAATCTGAAAGTTGTTGTGCCTCCAAGGACTGACCCAGAGAGGACCTGGTAAGGCGCCCTCTTCCCGAGCTACGAGGGACCATCGTGCACAGCTGATCTTTGCCAACGCTCCCTGGTAGACAGACCTTCGACATGCTGCCGACCCGATACAGGGACTGCTGCGGAACTCCAAGGAGAAGCAACCGGACTGTTGTCCGCCACTGTCGATGACCGCCATCGCCCACCGGAGCCGCCGTGCTCCCGTTTGCCTAAGAACTTCCATTGATCATCGGACGCTCTCGTCTGCATCGCCACCCGCTTGTCTCCCGCTGCAGAAGGCCCGACCGTCGACGCGCCGAGGAGCATCCACCGGTGGGTTTCCTGCCACCTACAGACTGCAGAGACGCCGACGACTCGACGTCCTTGTTGGGCCACAGTTCTTCATCATCTCTTTGTGGTCCAGAACTATCGTCACCGAGGTGCCCCGCACGCCTCTTCCTTGCAGGACGCCAACGCTCTGTCGTCGACGAGCACCGCTAGGAATGAAGCTGTCACTTCCTTGCCGTAGATCACCCTGTTCACCGTCGGACGTTCGACGACCCGTGACTCCCGCCTTAAAGGGAGGGCACTCAAGAAGGGCCGTCAATTGCCCGACACCGAACGCCAAGTTCTCCGACACCTCTCGACGACCCGTGGCTCCCGCCTGAAAGGGAGGCACTCAAGAAGGATCGGTCGGCGCATCGTCGGAGAACTCCACTCCACCAGGTACATTGAGGGGGTAAAACCTTAATAGGAAGAAGTAAGACTATCGGACAATATATGGACTGGGCTTGTGCTATATATCTTTATTTACCGGTTGCCCAGGTGGGGGGATCGCCACACAGAACTGTGCCTATTTCTAGGGGTCAGCATTCTGCCTATTGTTTCAACCATCTTACGTTCCTGCCTATCTCTATCGCTGGTTTCCTCGTTATTAATCTGTGTGACATTTTAACCGTACAGTTGATGCACTTTAATGAGATTCGATAACATTAGTGGTACCACTTTAGAATTGTATATATTTATCATTATTGACTTCCGAGTACAAAGTGTGTTATTGTGATTGTGTACATACCTTTGAATATTAATTATATAAAGACTGTGTTTTCCGTAATACAGTGTGTGGACATTCCTTTGTGGGGGTTCGGGGATTACACTGTACTTAAGAACCAGCCTGCATCATCTCCTGAGAAGCTAGGCCTTGAATGCTCGTCCATTGCTACCGTAATAGAGAATCTTGGCTGGGGTCTTCTGTGCCTCTCCTCTACCATATAGAGAGTGGAAGTACAGACACCCCCTACCAGTCTTTAGAGATGCTGAGGCTGGTAACGGGAAACAAAGGTAGGATGTAGAGGCTGGTAGCTGTAAACAAGGTAAGATGCGCTCAGGCGGCAGTGAGCATTACGCTGCCATCAGTGCAGAATAACGCAAAGCGCTTGCATGAAGGCTGGACGGGCTTAAATAGTCTAGCTCTGGCCACGCCAATTAGCATTGGCTCTCCAGCCCCACCCTGCCACTCCTAAAGGATGCTACACGTGGAATCCAGCTTCCCCCAGTGGCCACACCCAAATAAACGCACGTGGAGGTTATTTGCACAAAAGAAAGTGTGTCCGTTTTATAGGGTGCCAGGACTGAGTCCAGCTGGGCTTCCTATGCTGTATTGTCCCAAAGGGACAATTAAAAGTTGTGTCACCCCTTGCCCTCTTCCCCTGATGGTGCGGGGTCTGTTTTTCCGGGCCGGTGGCCATGACAGTTATAGATGGTTGGAGCCAATACCCAGAGAGATCTTCTAAAATTGTAATAGTCCCTCACTGTGTATTTGAGCTCTGCTGAGCACCAGAACACACAGTGGCCACTGGGTCTTCCTCCTTGTCAGTTCGCATCAAAAGTTGGAGACTTTTTGAGGGCGGTTCTTCAGAGAGGTAGTGGCTAAGTACGACCTTGCTGGTTGCACCTATGGAGAATATAGGTCTCTTAAGTCTGCTCTATCGCTTAATGACCTTTTAAAATCAGACATGTCAAGTCAATTTTCCTGCTGGGTGGTCAGAATCATATGGCCTCAGAGGTGTGCAAACTCCTGTGTTGTTGTTCAGAGGGAAATACTAAACTGTTGGAATCCTGGTCATCTCGTTTTCTGAATGAGATGTCAATGTCGAGGTTTGAGTCGCTTTGCAGGAACATTCGCAGAGCGAGGTGACAAGAGTGATGAACACTGTCTATGGTGTGGATAGAGAGTATGACTTTGGGACTTTGATTCTAGGTGAAGACACAAGTTTGCAGGATCTGTCGTACCAACAGGAGCCTTGGATCCTGATGGCTTTGATGGTTGCCAAGAAACTCATCTTGCGGAATTCGAAATCTACAGTGGTGCCAACAATGGACATGTGGCTGCAGAAGATGTACTCCACCTGCCACATTGAAAGGGTTGCATTGTGACTGCAGAAGAAGGGCAACGTTTTTGATGATGTTTTTCTTGAATTGGATTGCCAATGATTTGCTTTTGGCAGAATATTGGTGGAACCAGGAAGATGCATTCTTTTAAGTATTTTTGAGCGGGACGGGTTTGGGGTGTTGAGTTGTGTTTACCCGAAATGCTTTGTCCCTGTTTCTTCTCCTCTGTTTACCTGAGCCTTTCATCCTGGAATCCCTGCTCCTGAGATTTGTTTTGGAGTTCTTGGTCTTTTGATGCCTTCCCATCAAAGTTCCCATTATTCAATATGATCCTGGGACCCAAGCTGCCAAAGTTTTTGTCTGTATAAGCCGGGCAGAGTGGATGCTACAGATGAAGAGTTACATATTTAGGGCCCGATTCATGGAATTATTTGCACCGAAAAAGGGGGACTTGCGCGCAAAAACACGCGCAAGCACCCATTTGTCAATTCATGGAACACACTGCGCCAGGCTTACCAGAGACTTATGACGAATCCACATGGGTCCAACACGTCACTGCGACACTGCGAACGCCTTGCGCCAGACTCCTAGCGAAGGGGCGTACTGTCTTGCGCAGTCACCTAAACAGGGGGCGGAACACGTGCAATGTGGAACAACAAGCAAAAATGTGTCGTAATGAGGGAAGTACCATAGTAAAATCATCAGAACACCCATATGCGCGCTAACAATCTGTATTCATGGAATTGAACAGGGCTCTTTGGCATGCGGAAAAAGACATCAAAATCCAGAATCACGTACGCCACGCAAAAGCTAGCGTAAGCGTCTCCATGCATAAAATGTCGCGCGAACAACCAACGCGCATATACAGCTACGATGAATGTACCATTTCTCGCAGCAGTGATCGTGGGACACTGCAGGAGGCAGAGGATGGCCAGGGACCACATTTTGTACCCAGGACCAACCTTTTTGGGATGCCTGATGACCTGTTCTCTGCCAGCTATAGGTTTCCATGACATATCATATTAGACCTGGTCACGGAGTTGGAAGATGACCTTACATCACCCACCCTGTGTTCCCAAGCACTGAGCCCCCTGGAAAAGGTGCTCAATGTACTGCAGTTTTTGGCCACTGGGTCATTTCAGCCGACACTGCCATAGTTGGTGGCATTTCACAGCCCACGCAGCCAGTTGTTGGCAATAATGACTGCACACCCCTCAGTCCGCAGGCACATCTACATGCCCAGAACACCGGCAGAAAGGCAGGCCATGGTGTAGGACTTTCAAGGGTGGCACACTTCCCTAAAGTGCTTGGTGCCATTGATTGCACCCATGTGGCTCTACGGCCACCTTAGGCCACAGAGCACATCTATCACATTCGCAGGCACTGACATTCCATCAACGTGCAGGTTGCATGTGATGCCAAGGGAATCATCACTTCTGTAAATGCAAACTATCCAGGGTCCACCCATGATTGTTTCATATTCAGAATGTCACCCCTACACTAGGCCCTGGCCCTGGAAGCTGAGAGGCATGGCAACACATGGCTCATTGGTGAGTAGAAATGCCCCTGCACATGCATGCATGTCACACACACACACGCACACCACTGACAAATATTCTCACCTCTACAGGGGACAGTGCCTACACTCTGAGCACCTACATGATGACGCCAATACGGAACCCTGGCACACCACCCCAGGTAAAATACAACACAGCCCATATTACAACTCGGGCCATAGTGGAGCACACATTCGGAGTGCTCAAGTCACGCTTCCTCTCCCTTGACCACTCTGGTGGTGAGCTGCTATATGCACCACCAGTAGTGTGCAGGATAATTGTGGCAGCATGTGTCCTGCTCAATGTTGCAACACAGCGTGGCGTACCGGTGGACATGGTGGTGCACCCACATCCCCAACCACATGCATGTCGCCTGCACATGGCAGTGGAAAGGGCATGTGGCAAGGCTGCTTGTACCCAGCTTTTGGCTACATTTGTCACCTAAAATCAAACCCCTGCATCATACTCATTCTAGGTTCCATTCAATGATGACAAAGGAACAATCATCTGTGCCCACTAAACCACCCTGAGAATGTGTCCTTGGAAGTACTACATTGTGTGCATCCCTTAGAACTTAAACTAATTCAATCTGGTGTGTACAAAAGGAACACATATAAGAAGAAGTATGTCTCTACCACTATGTCAAAGTACACATCTAATTGCGGGTGTGTGACATAAACCCTCCCACACGTCATGTAAAATGATTGCCACACCGTGCCATGGCATGCAATGTCAAACGAGATACATAAATGGCCAACACATAACACTACTGTCACAAAGCGCTCAACGATGCATGGAAAAAGTTGAGAAACAACACACACTGGACCTAACAGTGAATCTGTCTGACAGTGACACATCATATTTCCCCAAGTGCCTCAATGTGTTGTAACTTGCACAGGGCACCTAGGTAGGTTTTGTGTGGCTCTGCTAATTTAAGGGGGTAAGTAAGCGCATACATCAGGAAGTCAAACAAGAATGGAGATAGGCAAAGGTAATTCATAAGGACGGAACAGGAACAAAGGATGGATCTCAATGTTCAACCAAAAAGGGATGAGAACCATGCCCCAGACAAAAAATGAAGAATCCCACTGGGGGATGTATACACAGGTTGGACTTGAGACTGCCCACAGATATAAAGGAAACCCAAAGCCTCAGTGTAAATTACTTTTACAGGCGTAAATTACTTTTACAGGCACCACTCCTGGCAAGCCCATGGAAAGGGGAAGCAGGAAGCAGGAGTGGTTTCTGTGTCTGGACCCTAAGGCACAAATAGGGAGTGTACTAACACGAGACAACCCGGTATGGGTCCAGCCGGAACCTTCAGTGGATACACATTGAGGCCACAGAACGCAACACACTGTAACATAAATTCACAATAGAGCACAGGTAAGACAAGGGAAGGTGCACAGATTACCTGCTGTGAACCCCAGCAGCCTAACTCTGAACAAAGGAGTAACAGATGCACAAGTGAGGAAAAGAACAGCAATTAAAATAACTAGGGGAAAAAACAAGTAAATTAAAATCAAAAATGTCCATGTTGGACCGGGGGGTGCACACCCAGGAGGGTGGAGGGGCATGGTGCACGTCAGCACCCACATGTGTGGATGTTGAGAAAGAAAATACCCCTCCATGGGTTCAGAGGCCGCACGGCCATCATGGATTGGGAGGGAATTTGCAGCTGTCGCCACCTTCCTATATAGCATCTGAAGGTGGTAGTGGTAAGGGAGGTTCATCACATATAGCCCTGGCCTGGTCCTCCATGGCAGCGGCCAGGCGGGACTGAGATGAATGCATCTGCAACATGAAGCCTCGGAGGTCCGCAATCAACACCTCACGGCAGTTCCTCCAAGATGGTACGAGTCAACAGTTGCATCTGCTGTTCAAACTGTGTACTGCAGGCTGCCTCTAACGCTGCCAGTGTAGCTCTGAGGGCCAGAAACTCTTGCCTCAGGGCTTCCCTGTGGGCCCAATCCTCTGCAACCAGGGATGCCTGCAGAGACCTCAGTTCCATCCGTCGGCTCATGTTGCTGGCCTCCATGTGCAGCCTGTGTGAGCGGCAGGTAGACCGCAATGCCTGCAGCTGGTGCTCTACCTGTGTTGCTGGTGGGAACATGGAATTGGCCACCCTATCCATGGCCTGAGCCAACATCTCATAGGAAGCACCCTATTGTTGTGCAACAGTATACATGGACTGCTCCCACACTGTATCACCAGCCGCAACATGGGCACCGTGTGTGCATGCCATACGCCTGCCTGACCCAAGGGAGCATGGCCCTTGATGTGATGCCGTGGTCTGTGGCTGCAGGACGGCATCTGTCCCTTGCACAGCTGTCCCAAGACCAGGAACCAATACTGTGGAGTGTGACCTGCAGCCGTAACCACCACAGACGGATGTGACAACACTGACTGGCCCTGTGAGGGGACGTGACCACCCTGCAGACCCTTGGGCTACAACAGCACAAACACTTGATGCACTCACCTGCGACATCATAGAGGAATTCTGATTCGGTTCACCACCAGACCCACTGGTTTCATCTGAGGTGGAGTCGTACTCATTCATGCCCCGGAAGGCCTGTAGCACGAGTGGATTTTCATGGGCTGCCACAACACGCCATCCACTGGTGCTTGGTTGCGGCTGAGTATCCTGTTCCTCCTCAACCTCCTCCTCTGCATCCAGTGCCTCATCACCTGCACATGGACAGAAAAATACATGAAGAGCCATATGAATAGCATAGCCCACACACATAGATATCACAATGGTGTCCTGCAACACATTAACAAGCTATGCCACTCATGGCACAATGCCCCGTCCATTGCCAGTATCAATGGAAGGTATGAGTAGCATGAAACCACCCATGGACATGTGTGGATGGACTTAACACCACATGTAGTGCATGGTGTATAGCACCTGCTTCAGACACAAGCACTTGACTGGCATAGTTGAGACACTAACATCATTGATGCAAAAACCCAGATGCCATGTTGTATAGGCATGCTGGAACTGTCTATTAGCATGAGATGGTTCTTTATGACTACTGTCCCAAAGTCTTGTACAATGTATGCAACATGATTTGATATAATATTCATAAAGTGCATATACACAAGTGTTACAAGGTGTGACGAGGCAAGGGTGGGTTGTTAGGGAGAATTCTCATTCTATGGATAATTTCCCTCACCTAGTGAGTCCCCCAGTAGCTTTGCTGGATTTCTGGAGTTTATTTCTTCCACTTGGTAAGAGTGTGAACCTTTTTCCCACTCTTACATGTGTTTTGCCATGTGTATTTGTACTGTCTGTGTGATCTTGGGCTCTGGAGCACACCACTCCATGAGCCCCCTTTTTTTGTGTTACACAGCACCTTCAGCGGAGTGACTCAGGGTTGTCTTTGAGACTTCCCACTGACTCCATTTTTCTGGGGCTGACTACTACCCCCCAGAAACAGGTAAAGTGTCATTTACTTTATGTAGTCATTTAAAACTACAGACCCAGTACACCCCATCTTACATGGAGTACTGGAAAGGGTTAATTCCTATCCCTTTTTGTCTGTGCCTCTCTGAGCTTTGTTTTGCTCTTTTAACATTTAGACTTGGCTGGTGGCAGTGGTATCTACCCTAACTTTTCTGTGGTGATTGTACTATATAAATGTGGTATTGTTCCAGGTTATTATATTAGCCTCAAACATAAACTTGCTTGACCCAATACTCTTTCTTTTGACTCTGGTTGGGTTTCTTCACCATTTCTTATTGTTAAAGTCCTTCTTGTGTTTTACTTTGTGCAGCAAACCAGGTTTGCCTTCTTTGTTCACCGTCTTTTGGCGGGCTTCTGCAAAGAAGCCCTCCTCTTGGTGCCTGGGTGTCTTGGTGGGCTGTATGTGAGGGAGAGGTGTAGTCACCCCCTGCAAAGGGTTTCCTAGGAAACGCAAGTCGAACTTTGCCATGATTGGCTGAGGTGGTTGTCCGGGCCGGACAACCCCCCTGCTGCGTGATTGACAGCCAGGCTGAGTGAATGGGGGATTTTCGCATAAAAGGCAGGACTCTTGGGCTGGAAGTCTGAGTCGCCACTGGAACTACAAGGAACCAAAGAGAAGCAGAGAATAAGACAGCTGCTGCAACTACCGAGTCCTGGTGAATCCCTGCTGCAGTCCTGAGCTATCTACCATTCAACGACCAGAGTCTTCTTCCCTTGAGCCTGGTGGGGTCAACCAGCTCATCTTCAACAGCCAGAGGATCCTCTTCGTGGTCGAAATCACTGCACACTGCTGTGTGGTCCGGATAGCCATCTGAAGAGCCTCTCCTGTTTTAAAGGAGCGCACCTTTTTATTCACTGTCGCTGCTGCTGACCACATCCCTGGGTAGTGCAGCTCACTCCAGACGTCCTCCTTCTTGTCCCCACGACGGAAGCTCCAGGAACTGTGAGTCTGCGGGAAACTAACAGGAACAACTGCCGTGGCACCAGATTCTTCAAAGAATAAGGTACTGTGTCCAGCTTCGAGGAACTAGGGTGAACCCTTTTCTCCTCACCCAAGGCTTGCCCTTGTCTTCCTTCCCTCTTATAACTTTTGCTTCCTCTGTTGACAATATCCAAGTACTCCTGGCAACGTTGAATCTTGAACTGTCTGACTGTGTGATCCTCGACAACAGGAGCCCGGTTCCACTTGACATTGGTGCAGGCCTATTGACTTTTATCTTCCTATCAGCAAGTGTTCTCTGATTCTGTCTGCCTTGACAAAAGTATTGTCTATGATTTTTGCCCCCAACTCTCTTTTGTAACTCAGGCGCTAAGTGTGTTTTTACCCCGGTAACATTTCTTTCCGCGGATACGTGTATAATTAGTAAGACCGAACTGTCATTACTGTCAAAAAGTGATCGCATATACATTCCCGGTAACATCTTTTGTTTCACAACACCGGTCAGTCAAATCATAAGGTAGTTACCTTGAGTTGTTCTGCACAAAGTGAGTTGGTTGTGTGTAGGCTATTTTACGTGTGGTTTTGATTTAATAGAAGTGAAGTGTTTTGTGAAGAGATGGTTTAAAAATAAATGTACTTTTAACCAAAAACCTTGAGTCAGGGTTTGCTTGAGTCACAGTAAATGTAGTCCTTGTTGTAATCTCTACTACTGCTCATTTGCTCTTGAGATAAGTCTGGCTGCTCTGCTACTGCTACCACTTTAAAAGTGTCGTACAGGCTTGTACCAAAGTGAACTTGCATTGCCACTTGTAGTATTAATTGTGTGTAGTGGTCCCTAAGGTCACTGCACAGGATTCTACCTAACATGGGGGAATAGAGTGAAGCCAGACACACTGATCCTATGAGGCTAGGTGGCATTGAGATTGTTCAAGTTCAGGGGAAGGGGAGACTTGAGGGATAGTGGCAGAGGGCAGTGCAGTACATGGGAACGGCAGTAAAATAAATATGATAACATAAGCACTAAGTAAATAGTGTGCAGCTGGTGGCAGTGGAAGAGGAAGTGCAGACATCAGGTGTGCAGAGCTGTTAGGGGGCTGTAGGGATACACTAAACAGTCCCCAATGCGGGGCATCCCAAGAAGGCAGTGGGCCATGACCACTACAGCCATGGCTGGTGGTCCCTGAGCCTGGGTGGTGGGACTGCAGCTGCTCCTGCGGCTTCCTGACCCTGCCTGGTGGGGACTACAGCTCCCCCTGCATCTCCCTTACCCTTTTGGGTGGGGAGCATAGCTCTCCCTGCACGTCCACAACCCTGGACACATCGGTCACCTTGGCCACCTCGGCGACCCTTCCCCCTTGTGCCCTTCCCACTCATGACACAGACTGATCTGTACAATTGGAGGCACAGCAAGCAATTGTCCTGGGCAATTGGAGTGAGGCGGCAGGGTACGTGATGTAAAACGTACTAGTATGGTTCAGCAAGACTCAATTTGACCCCAGGTGAAAAAAAAAACAGGACACGTAATGCACAGGCACCCAAAAAATCCAAAATGCATTTACATGACCCCTCGGTAGCTCACGTGAAAAATAATGAACAAAATGCTGGGCACCACAAAAATCTCTGAAAGTCCACATGCCCGTCCGTCCAATGTGATGTTCTCCCACGCACTACTTTATTCTGAATCTGAACAGCAACGCCCAAAGGCCAGCACGTGTCACGTAACTTACGCAATTAGCCCTTTCCTATGATTTCACCTGTACACACTCATTTTGCATGAGCTAAGCAACCGACACTCTGTTTCCGGCTGCCCACGCGAGTAATGCGGAAGACCCATGCGCTCCTGCCTACGAGCCATTTTACCTGCCTCCTACTGCGCTGAGCTGCCTCCTACAAGCCATCTGCTGCCCACCTGCCCTGCATTTTGAGTGCCTGCTGTCAAGCCATTTGTAGTGCTACTGTCCTCAGCCCTGTGACCACCTCAGCAGATTCAGAAGACTCCCAATGTGGCAGGACATCACCACCGCTCCACATCCCAGCCCCAGGACCACCTTGCTCACCCACACCTGCCTTGGGGGTTGCCATGTCTGAGCAAACATCTCCAGAGCAACATTTTTTAGAAAGTTCTAACTTGTGGAATAATTGAGCCAGTGCAGAAGGATAAACCCGGCATCCTAAATAGTGATCACTTCTATTGTTCCATTAACAGGCATTCTATTAATTCAATTCTTAATGATTTAGAATTGAGTGGATATTTACTTAGTATCTCATCAACTTCTGCCCAACTGGCCACACTGAGCTTTTGTGAAGATATAAGAAAAACATAGTGTTCAAACACTGTTGGCTACAAATGTGCCTTGCACAGTGTGGTCAACATGCAGACGCTAAAAATGATGGACAACAATCCTGCAGGAAAACTGGCCAAGAATTAGCCTTTGGAATCAGTCCTTGATGCATCACAGAATTGGCCAAATGCTTCTATAACTCTGGCATATTTCAGCCGAGTACCAAGCCACTATCTCCCTCAGTCATGAGCAGAATATTACTAGTTATTTTTATTTGTAAATTGTATAGCGCTTTAAACCAGGATGCTGTTCATAGAACCATAATCAGTCAAATAAAATGAAATTGCTAATTACATCAAAAGAATAATCAGAGTCATACATCAGACTGGAGAAGATAAATCTTCAAAGAAGTATGGAATTGAGAATATGAAGTAACTGAAGGGAGAGAATGTGGAAGTGAATTCTAATGAAAAGGAGCTAAAAAGGTAAATGAACGAAACCGTGACTGAGCATGCAGCCGATGAGGAACTAAACGTAGCAATTGATATTGAGAAATGAGTGAATGAACAGGACAGTAAAACGAAACAGGGGAAGAGAGATAGGCAGGCACAGGGCAATAGAGAGGTTTAAAGACTAGACAAAGAAAATTAAATTTGAGTCGATAATGAAATGAAAGCCAACCAAGAGCAGAAAAATAGGAAGTGATAGAATTTCGAGGAGCGAGAAGATACAGAAGTCGAAAAGATGCATTAAAACAGACTTAAGAGGCGCAAGAGGAGAAACAGGAAGAGCAAAAAGAGAGGTAGAACAGTGAAAAAATAAGTGAAGAAATCAAACGTTTAGTATCATCAAAAGTTTTAAAAGGACGAGCTTTGATGAGATAGGGCTATGATAAGAAAAAGATAGATCAGAGTCAAGATAGAGCCCCAAGTTATGAGCTGAAGGAGAAATGGTAAGCTGGGAGGGAGGAAACAAAATAAAAGAAGGAGGAGAAGGAGGTGGAATCATGTTATCAGGAAAGAAAAGAACAGCATTTAGGACAAGATAATGATCAGACATCCAAGAGTCATGGCTAAAAGACAAGCCGAGAGTTTATCATGAATAACAGATGTAAAAGAGGAAAAATACAAGAAATGTTGGGTGTCATCTGCATAGAAGTGATGGGATAAACTAAGAAGAAATAACTTCAGCCAAAGGAAAAATATAAAAGAGAAAAAAGCAAAGGGCAAAGAACAGAACCTTGAGGAACTCCACGAAGAAGAGGAAGAGTATGAGAAGATGACCCAGCCCAAGATACTGAAAATGTCCTATGGGATAAGTACAACGTAAGCCAAAAAAGAATATAACCAGAAAATCCAAAAGAAGAGAGAAAAGACAGTAAAAGAGAGTGATCTAATGTGTCAAAGGCTGCAGACAGACCCAAAATAATAAGAAGAGACAAGGGTTTTGATTAAAGAGCAGAAAGTAAAGAATCACAAACAGAAAGAAGAGCGGTTTGAGTAGACCTGACTGAAAGCGAGGAAGAATAGAAGTGTTGGAGACAAAAGTAGAAACTTGAGAATAGACTAAGCATTCAAGTAATTTAAAAAGATATGGCAGAAGAGAAATAGGATGAAAGTTAGAAGGAAAGGAAGAATCTAAGGAAGGTGTCTTTAAAATGGGTTGCATAGTTAGGCTTCCCATAAACGGCATTGCCTGTGTACATTGCATTGGTAACGAAGCTGTGAATCTCAGGTCAGGACATTTTACAATCCACCAGGAATAACTATTAGCCAATGTACAGAAATGTTGCTTCCCAGCAATGTCTACTGTTTAAATACCATGCATGCTTACAATGAGTACCCTTTAAAACATCCATCATGTATTACTTACATCCCAAATTGCACAGACATATCTTTAGGCGCAGGTCTTAGGCATCTCTTATCTGCTAGAGCACCAAAATAGTCAGTATTAGCAATAAAGATGATTTTCTGTTGAACTCACTTTAATGCAAAGGGGAATGAAAACCATCAACCATGTGCCCTCTCTCTCTATTCTGGATGCATACTTGGACCGAGGGTGAAAACACAATCCTGTCTTTAATGCAGTTCTTTTCCTGGAACCATCATGCAGTGAACCATTTCGTTTGGACATGTCCTCTGACTTTGTTAATCCAGAACTGCGAGTCTCTTTGTAGGCTAAATTGCTTTTCACTTTAGTTCGGATTAGAAAGGGTTAAGAAGGGGAACCTCTTCATTTTAAGAACCCGAGCAGCCATTCATCCAGGGCCTGCTGTGTGCATTGTTAGCGAGTAGGATTAGCTGTCATTTGCTCTAAGACTTAGCGGGTTGTACATGGGGCTTAATTGCAGTGAAGTTAAATACAGAACATCTGTTCATCTTTGGACATTTTGTACTCTGAATAACTCAACAGTCCCAGAGAAACATAAAAACGGAGTTGTTAAAAGCTCTAAATCAGTCACTCAAAAAGATGATGCTGTGCTAATGGCAAGCTCAGCAAGTCATTTCATAAAAGGATTTAAAATCTATTTAAGTAATGCCTTCCAAACGATGGCATTGATCTCCAGCCCTGACGCAAAGCTCGTCTTCTCTGAACAGAGGTGTTTGGTAATTTCATGCATAAAATGAAAATTATAATCGCTGATTGCTTCTAGCTCATTACGCATTTCAGCAGTTGTGCTGTTTTTGCCGTCAGTGCCCGGGGTATTTGTCATGTCAATATGAAATGCTTGTTTTTTATTATGACTTTTTTTTCAAATGTGAAAGCTATTTGCTTCTCTTGAAGCCTATAAACATAAATATATTGCACATCAGAAACTTTAAGCAACCATAGACGTCTTTTGTTTCAGGCTTAAATGCCGTCTTTTTTGTCGGTAATAATGTACATGGAATTTGTGATTGCTGTGCTTTGTAGTGATCATTCTCTCCGAACCTGTACTTCCAGACTGTGTCTTGTCTGAAACAATTACATGCTCCTCTGTTCGAATTTGACTAATGCATAACACTTTTCCGAATACTGTTGACAAAAGAACATATTTGTAGCTGTTCAATGTAGTGTTATTTAGCCTGTCCACCTGTATTTAACAGTACTCTATTGGCCAATAATATCGATAGCCCAGGGGCACCTAAAGCATTTGCTGATTCACTGTAGCAATACAAATACATGTGGCTTCCCCAACTTATTATTGACAGAGGCTCAGCTTTAGGAACATATTTACCACAAGCCTCTCCACATTATTCGCAAGTACGATTTTAATGTGGGAGGTATTCCACAGGTTCTATATGAAATAATATGTTGTTTGAGAGATGCAAATAAAACTACAAAACTTGCCAGGGGTGAGGAAGTGTATGCTAAAGGATTTAGGTCAGGGAGAGTTCATGGCACGTGCGACCTCCTAAAAGCCAATTGCTGATACTGAAACAGAAAAGCAAACATAAAAAGGTTACATGCCTGCCCTGTGGGAAAAACAGAATGTATGCTACACCTGACTATCAAATAGCGCTCCAAAGAGTGGAAATGAATGTCATACTGCTGTGCCCAGTGATACAGTAACTCTCATTTTCAGAAAAATAAGAAACAGTGCACCAGTGTTACGTTCCGCCCTGCGTCCCGCTGCGCGGTGACGCAGGGCGTTCTAATAAAAGCCCCGCCCCCGCGTTCGGGAGGCAGTTCCGGGGCAGACCCAGCACCAGCGTGGGTGTACATTATTTCAAGCTCCAGCTGGAGCTGCGCCGCAGGCCGCGCGGCCTATCTGCTCACTGCCAGCCCCTGCGCATAGACCGCGGGCCCGCGAACTCAACAATGGCGACGAGGAGAGACGAACATCACGAAAGGCTCGGTGCTCGGAGAGCACAATAACGCCACACAGCCATCGGCGAAATTTTTGGACACCCGGTGGGGGTGCCATCACACACGTGACCCCCCCCACCCAAAAAAAAAAAAAAAAAAAAAAAAAAAAAAAAAATTTTTTTTTTTTTCCTTTCGTCTTCCCTACCGAATCCAGCATGCTCTCTGCCACCAAGTCAATTTTTCTTCGCTCCTGAAACAAGAAATCCAGGTGGCATCGAACATCCAACACAAGGGAGCAGCATCACGGCGTGCAGGGAAGGCCAGGCCCGGAGTCGTACCACGGCGCCTGGATACGGTGACACCTCAAAGGTAGGCCTTACGTCGCTGCATGGGTGGCCGTCAGTGACAACTACGACATCACGGATCAGGTCCACGCCAACATGGCGGCCGGCACATCCACGCCTGGGCCCTCCACGCCGTCCAGAATTGCAGCAAACCTGTCCATGACGCCACCTCCACCTCGAACGCAAGGCACTTCGTCGACACTGGTCCAGCCGTTTGACCCGTTCACGGACCCGTCGTCATGCGGACCCAGATGGCAGCTGTGGATCCAGAAGTTCGAGATGGCGATGGAGTGCAAAGAGATCACCGCGCCCAGGAAACTGAAGGCACACCTTCTACTCAGCGTGGGTGACGAAGTACTGCGCATTTTCAATTCCCTCAACGTTGCGGATGGCCAGGATGGGTACCGAAGCGCGAAAGACGCCCTCACCGATCACTTCCTCCCTCAACTAAACCCAGACTATGAGACGTTTCTCTTCTGCACCACCCTACAGGCAGCGGAGGAAACCCTTGATGCATACCACACCCGCCTGAGAAAGCTAGCCATGTCCTGTGAATTCACGAACGTGGAGAAGGAAATCAGGAGGCAGATCATCAACGGGATTCATTCGGAAAAATTGAGGCGCCTAATACTCAGTGAGAAGGGTATTCCCCTACAGCGGATCCTTGAACTAGGACGTCAGAGGGAACTGGCACACACCAGAGCGGCCAACATGGAGGCCACATTACACAGGTTGCAACCTGCTCTGAACACAGCCATGGTGGCCCGCGTCACCAACAAACAAACATCGAGAGATGACAACAGTGGTGGATACGGCCAAAACAGATGGCAACCGCGCGCTCCGGGACCCACTGAGTGTGGCTGGTGCGGTGGCCCACGACATGGCCGTCGCAACTGTCCTGCGCAAGGCACCACATGTGGAGCATGTGGCCGGAAGGACCATTACGCGAAGGTATGCCGATCGACGGACACCCCCATACAACCTCCGCAGAACCAGTCGGAGAAGTCGGCGACAAAGAAAAAGAAGCAAGCCAGTGCTAGAAGGGTCGCAGTGGCCAGCTCTTCCACGGAGGATGAAGGGGATGATATCTCGGCGATGCTGCAGGCCCCCTCCAAGGACACAGACAGGAAAGGAAGGAAGGTGTACATGGTGTCTGCACTATGCCAAGACCGAGGACCTCGCAGAAAAGCCGCCCGAAGGCGCAAATGCATGGTATCCATCCAAAACCAGTGCATTCTGATGACCATCGACACAGGTGCCTCGGTGAACGTCATGCCTGAAAACATTTTCCTGACCTTAAGTCCTACACCAGAGCTCAAAAGCACCGACACTCTGTTATATGCATACGGCTGTCGAAAGCCCCTGCCGGTCATTGGCAGGTTCCGCACCATGCTGGAACACGGAAAAAACAGACTATGGTCCAAAGTCTATGTGGTGAAGGCAGGTGTTGAGAGCCTCCTGAGCGGGGACGCAGCGGAGGACTTGGGGGTGGTCCAATTTATCTGCCATGTCAATGAGGACAAGGAAGTGGAGCACATGCTGAACCAGTACCCTGACCTGCAAGAAGGCATAGGCTGTCTGAAAGGCAAAACCATCAAACTTCACATTGATGAGACAGTGCAGCCGAAAGCCGTCCGGCACCGGAGAACGCCTTTCCACATGAGAGAACAAGTGGAGCAGGAACTCAAGGCCCTGGAAGAAGCAGGTATCATTGAGGAAGTCACAGGACCCACACCCTGGGTCTCTCCCATGGTGGTAACCCGGAAGCCCAAGCAGCCTGGGAAGGTACGGATCTGCATAGACATGCGCCTCCCCAACACCGCCATCAAAAGGGAACGCCACATAACCCCAACAATCGACGAGATTGTGGCTGACCTCACAGGGTCGAGCATATTTTCAAAAATTGATCTAAAGGCGGGGTATCACCAACTCAGACTCCACAGAGACTCTCGATACATAACAACGTTCTCTACACATTTGGGGCTACGGAGATACAAACGCCTGAGTTTTGGAATATCATCTGCCGCGGAGGTGTTCCAGCAAACCATCCAGGAGGTCATCAGGGGCATCCCCGGTGTCCTCAACGTGAGCGATGACATTCTGATTCACGCCCCCGACAAAGAAACACACGTCAAGAGGCTTCACGCCCTACTGGGCCGTCTACAAGAGGTTGGGCTCACAATACACAGGGAAAAGTGCGAGTTTCTTAAATCCGAGATCACTTTTTTCGGCTACAAGTTTGGCAGCACAGGCATCTCACCTGACCCGCAGAAGGTCGCAGACATCCAGGCGGCAAGCCCACCGATGACCCCCACGGAAGTGCGCAGTTTCTTAGGAATGGCCACCTACTGCGGGAGGTTCATCCGAAACCTGGCCACGCTATCTGAGCCGCTGCGGGAACTCACGAAGGCCAACGTCAAGTGGGAATGGGGGTCAACGTGCCAGGACGCGTTCGAGAGCATCAAGAACTCCCTCTCAGCTGACACCAAGATGGCCTACTACAACACTGAACTGCCCACAGAGCTGTTTGTAGATGCCAGCCCCGTAGGGCTCGGAGCCATCTTGATGCAAGTCACGAGAGAAGGGGAGAAGAGACCGATTGCATATGCGTCGAGAGCCCTCACAGAGACTGAACAAAGGTACTCACACATCGAAAAGGAGGCCATTGCCGTGCTGTGGGGGTGCCGACACTTTCACCTCTATCTTTATGGGCGCCATTTCACAACAATCACGGACCACAAGCCTCTGCTACCAATATTCATGGGAACATCTGCACACCCTCCGGCCCGAATAACCAAGTGGTTACTGCACCTCCAGCAGTATGACTTTGATCTCGTATATCAACCAGGCAGCGGAAACCCTGCGGACTATCTCTCCAGGCATCCGCGAGAGGCCACTCAACAAGAGATCCAAGTGGCGGCCGAGACAGAGGAACACATATGCCAAGTAGTGCGCGCAATGAGACCCAAGGCGGTGAGCATCGAGGAGATAGAGGCGGAAACACACCAGGACCCGTGTTGTGACTTAGTGAAAAATGCCATCCTTTCCGGTGATTGGAAGACTTTCATGAGACACACCCACAACAGAACAGCCGAAGCCAAAGGTTTTCTGTCTGGCATATTCACAGTGCGGCAAGACCTGTCAGTCACGGAAGGTGGATTGTTGCTACGGGGAAACCGCATCGTGATACCCCTCAAACTACAAGACAGGATAGTGGCCCTAGCACATGAAGGACACCAAGGACTGGTGAGGACGAAAGCCCGCATTCGGCACCGAGTATGGTTTCCCCAGATCGAAGAGCGGGTCGAGACACTCGTTGCCACGTGCCTACCCTGTCAAATCACGGGGGCCCCGCCAAACCCGGAACCTATCATATCAGCAGAACGGGGCCGCTCTCGATGGGAGGCCATCAGCATTGACTTCTGCAAGCTCCGAGAAGGTCTCCACCTGTTGGTGGCGGTTGATGATCACTCTCGATACCCGGAAGTCGAGGTAGTTGAGTCCACAGCAGCAGAAGTGGTAATTCCGGCACTTGAGAAAATGTTTGCGACTCACGGACTACCTGTCTCAATCAAGAGCGACAATGGGCCGCCGTTTACAGGGGAGGAGTTCAAAAAGTATCTACAGGAACTCAATGTCAAGTATCACCACATCACTCCAAGACACCCCCAGGCAAACGGGGATGTGGAGCGATTTATGAGGACTATAAATAAGGTGCTCAGAGTATCTAAGGCTAACGCCAGCCCTTGGAAGGTTGACCTTTTCCGATTCCTCCGAAATTACCGGGTCACGCCTCACAGCACAACCGGCATTCCGCCAGCGGACCTCATGTTCGGCACCGTAATCAGATCCTCAATCCCGCATCACCCAAGCAGAACCCCGGACACAGTGAACGAGGAACGCACAGAGAGAAGGAGAAGGGATGCCAACGAACACATGAGTGGCAAGCGGAGAGCGAGGCCGTCCCATTATCAAGTGGGTGACCAGGTCATCATGCTACGAAACCCCTCCAAGTCTAAACTGGACACCAGGTACGAAGAACTTCCATGGACCGTCAGCAACCGGCATGGAACCATGGTGACGGTGGCACGGGGAAACCGTCAAGTGACGAGGAATGCGTCATGGTTCAAGGCAGTACCACGTACACTGTGGACCGACAAGGAGGGCCCTTGTGAAGGCGAGGACACTCCTCCCAGTGAAGAAGAGCCGGAGGCCGTCCCTGAGAACGACGGAGCGAGGGATGGAGACTGGGAGCCGGTGAATGGACCCGGCCGCGAGGACCTGAACCGCGAAGATGGAACAGAGCCGGAAGCAAGGGGGAGTGACCCCCGCGAAGGACGATACGGACTGAGGACAACAACAAGGCCCCCAGCTAAGCTAAGTGACTATGTGTGGTAGCCGGTGCGTTGGCACCCTGAACCCTAATAGCAGGGCGGCTGAGTGTTGAAGACAGACAGTTGTTGTTGGACCTCGCAGTTGGTTTTGGCAGTTACAGCTATGTGTTTTGTTTTGTTTTATAATAAAGGAGGAATGTTACGTTCCGCCCTGCGTCCCGCTGCGCGGTGACGCAGGGCGTTCTAATAAAAGCCCCGCCCCCGCGTTCGGGAGGCAGTTCCGGGGCAGACCCAGCACCAGCGTGGGTGTACATTATTTCAAGCTCCAGCTGGAGCTGCGCCGCAGGCCGCGCGGCCTATCTGCTCACTGCCAGCCCCTGCGCATAGACCGCGGGCCCGCGAACTCAACAACCAGTTAGAGCATAGTGCCAAAGATGTTCTTTTTCAAATGTTGGTCATAATGTGCCCTGTGAACCCGCACAGAAATGTATTCCTGAAAGGCTTCCTGCAGCATAATAAAGCAGGGTGCACAAGATGCGTGCTTCCTTTGACCATTACTATTCCTGGCATGTGAGGAACTGAAGTAAGTATGGACATTTTGAGGCTGCACTTGACTTACAATGGCTGAGTCTAATCAAATTCTGGGGTACCAGTGGTCGAGGGGTGAATATTGGTTTCTAAACCATCAATCAGCTCCACACCTCTAATACACCAGAATGTATCGGAACAGATTGGAATAAAGAATCATACAATTATAATTATAATCCTCCTTGTCCAGTTTTGGTAACGTGGAAGGAAAACAGGCTGATCTCTTCTGCAGGTTGTGGATCGTTGATAAGTGGCAACACATTGAAAATACAAACATTACCCAATGATAAATACCGACTTCATTATTATGACAACAGTCTAATAACACTACCCACCCTGTAAAGGATTGCAGAGGACAGACAGTTTCAAAGAAGGAAAAGGAATGCACTCTGCATACTGACAGGAGGGTAGTCGGTAAGGTTAATAACCACCACAGTTTTCAAATGTTTCCTGGCTTTAGCATAAGGGAGAACAGGTCTTAAAATGTCTCTAGGGGCCTTCTGGGAAGGACTAGGAGGACAGAACCACAATGCAACTTTTGATGTAGGTGTTCTTGGTGCTTGACAGGGTCAAGTTGGCTTCAGGGCATTGTGCAGGCTTCTGTGACAGAGTTTGAGACAGAAGTCAGCTGTGAGCATCAGGCAGCAAGATTGGCAAAGCTAGACAAGCGGCTGCAAGCTTGTCTACATAGCAGCTCTGGGTCAGGAATCAATGTCTCGGTGCTGTTCGGTGGTTCTGAAGCACCGGTCGAGTCATATCGGATGTCTTTAAGCAACAGTGGCTTGGTAACGGTCAGCGTTGCAGTCGGTTGCAGATCGAGGAACTCGACTGGCTCGAAAAGGCCCTTAAGGCAGACATTGGTAGATGCTCGTTGAGGCACTTCTTCAAGCTACTTCAATGGGCTTTTGTCGTCCTTTAAGGTGGATGGCCCACAGCTGTGGAGTATGCTGCGGGCAACTGCCTGGTCTTTCGTTTTAGGCTCAGAAACCTTCTGTCACTCCCTGTCCAGGTAGATTGCTGCAGTGCCTAGCAGGGCACACTGTGCTGGCTGGGTACTTGTTCTGGAGTGGCTGAAGGGTCCCCTGAGCTCAGTTTGTCCCTCTGTGTCCTGGGAGAAGTTTAGGGCAGGGAGCCTGCTTTTCTCTTTGGATATCCTGGTCTTCACTGGAGGAAGATGTAAGGCAGACTGTACCTTCAGCCAGGGTCCAAGGTTGAGTTTTTCTTTCTTCTTGTGAAGTCTTCAGATGATCTGCCAAAAGAGGGGCTCACCCCTCTTTCAAAGCCAATTAGGCCACAGTGATTGGTGTAGGTTATGCCTACCTTAGCAAATCAATCCTGGGCTTCCTGCATACAATCATCTGTATGTGCGAGGTTACAGCCACAGTGCTTTGCCCAAAGGAAAGGTAAAGGGGTGAAAACAGGAACAAGGTAAGCTAATATGGTGGAACCCTTCTCTCAACAGAAAAAGCTCAGAGCTCACTCCCTTGTGCACTAAGTCCCACCCATCTTCCTGTCTTTGGTGTTCAAAGAGTCTCTACGGTTAATGGTGCTTCCTTTGTGGTTCCTGTTAGTGCGGCAGGTCTCCCCTGAAGGTGCTGAGAGACCAGACTCACTGGCTCGCTCAAACCAGGTTGCGCTGGGGGTGAGTGTCTTAACATCTAGTTACTCCTGACTGTATTTTTAAAAATAATTCCTTTGTTGGTGAACTAATATTGTTTTTTCGTCGCATCGCGGAACATTGACTCTGACCCCTTCCTGTTCCTCCTTCCCTTCTGCCTCCTACCCCTCCCCTGAGCCCTGATTGTGCTTGTTTCCCTACTTAAGTGAACTCTGCAGGGGAGCCCCACTCCCTGTGCAGCCCCTAAGGGCTCTGAAGCAAAGTGCAGCTCCTGCAGTAGCAGCTCCAGATAGTGTTTGCCAGTGTTCACCAGAGGAGCCTGCAACACAGCTGTCAACCAACAGCGACTGACAAGGTAAACAAGATGGGACAGGGGAAACAGCCATCAGTGCTCCCTATTAAACTCCCCCCTCTCTAATTACTCCTATTTGCAAAAATCATGTAGTCTGCTGCATGTCACCCATAATGTATGAAATCTGTTTCGGGCATGTAGGTCATTGTCTTAGTTATCCATTTCTGGTAGTTATGCCTCTACCCGGGAATTTCGATTCTGGGTGATTTTGGCACTGCTCTTGTGTTTCTTGTGATTTAGGCTTTTCCCTCTATCTAGGAAAATCGAATCTGGGTGGTTCTGCCTTTGCAGTGTGTTTTTGAGATTTATGCCTTTTCTTACTATCTAGGAAAATCAAATTGAAGTGTTTGCATTGTTGTTCTGAGTGAAGTTTAGGGTTTCTTTCCCTGGCTTGCTGCTAGGCCACCTGGTGAGTTTGTTATGCATTGTTCAGTTTCTCCCTCCATCTCTTTCTTCCCCTTCCATCTCTCTTCTCTCCCCCTCCATGGTGCTTTCATCTCCCCTATCTTCTATAACTGCTACTCTATCACCTATCTATCTCTCTTTTGAAGTCTGGAAGTTGGAAGTTGAAGAAAGATCTTCTGGTCCCCAATCCAGGACTGCCCATCATTGACACCTGTGTCAATGCTTCTTCCAGGCAGACTGTCACTGACATCCTCCTTCTCTGTCCCTCTCCGGAACTTTGGGCTCCCCATAAGGTCCCAGTGATCTCTCCTTTCTCTTCTTCTCCCATTAATAGTGGACCCCAATGAGAAGTTCTCTTGGCATATTTCCCATCCTCTAGGGGCATCATTAATGTCTACCAAAATGGCACCATCATGGTCCAGGGCTCTTAGCCCAACCACATCCTTATTGATAGGTGTCTTCTGGATCTCTTCAACTTCCTCCCTTCGGATGCAACTCCTCCTTCTGCCACCCCTCGGACCCCTTCGCCCCCACCGACGGGCATACCACATTCCCGTACCCCTCCTCAGATGTCCTTGAAAGGTGGCAACCAGCTCCACTTAGCTACCCTTAACTCTCGCTCTTCCATTAAACACTCCTCTGACATCTGCCACCAATTGAAGACTTTGAACCTAACGTCCACACACTCACCAAGACGTGGTTCATGGCCAGCTCTGTCACTACTTTTGACACACTCCTCCTGGAGGGCTACAAGATCATCTCTAAGCCCAGGCCTAACCGTCTGCGAGCGGAGTGGCCCTGATCTTCCCAGAATGGGTCGCTGCTACTATCATACCCACTCAGTCTTACGCTTGCTTCAAATGCCTCATTTTCAGGCTTGGTGTCTCTCCAATCCTTTTGCTGACTCTTGCCACCATCTACAGGACCCCTGGTCTGGTCTCCCTCTTCCTCTCGGAGTGGTCTGACCTTACCTCTTCTCCCCTGGCCTCCTCCACTTCCAAGTTTCTCTTCCTTCCTCTGAGACTTCAATATTCACCTTGACTCCCCTGATACAGTCTTTGCACTCTTCCGCAGCCTCTGTGACTCTCATTCCCTCACCATTCTTCCCTCCAGTCCAACAGACTCAACCGGCCACATCTTGGATGCTCTCATCTCAGCCGACATCCCCATCTCCAACCGTCTCATGACACATCTCTCCTGGTCTGATCATGCTCTCCTGTCCTCTCACCTTGATCTTTTGAGCCCCCCCGGTTAAGCCTCTGCCTGCACTGCCAGTTGCCTTCTCTGTCATTTGAGTGATTAAGCATGTGTCAGTTGCTGCTTTGGCCACCACTTTCATTCCCCCTCCCACTCTGGCTGCTGACTCTCTCACTGACACAGCCTTTGCTAACCTTCACCTCTCCATACTCAGCACTCTGGACATCCTTGCCCCTGTCATGAGGATCTGCATGAAGCATGCCTACAAGCGCAACTCCTGGTAAGATTCCGACCTACCGTCTCTGAAACGCAAGTGCAGAGCTTCTGAGCGGAAGTGGCAGGCATTGAAGACATCCTCTGACAAAGTGGCTTGATGCCTGCTCCAAAGGCAGTACAGACTCTCCATCCACTGTAAGAAGAAGGCCTATATCCAAGCCGGCATCTCTGGGGCTGCTAACAACATGGCTGAATTGTTGAAAAACTGCAAGGAACTCACCAATCCTACTGCAGACTCCACTTCTATGCCATCACTGACAATCTGCACTGCACTGGCCTCTCACCTCTTAACCAAAACTCAGGACATCCTGTTCTCACTCTGTTAGGGAGAATTCTCACCCAAGTGCTAATTCCCTCTACCTTAGAGCCCTCCAGCTCTTTTGCTATGAAAATCGAATCTGGGTGGTTCTGCATTTGCAGTGTGTTTTTGAGATGTATGCTTTTTCCCACTAGCTAGGAAAATCAAATCGGAGTGTTTGCATTATTGTTCTGAGTGAAGTTTAGGCTTTTTTCCCTGGCTTGCTGCTAGGCCACCTGGTGTGTTCGTTGTGCATTGTTCAGTTTCTCCTTCCCTGTCTTTCTTTCCCTTCCATCTCTCTTCTCTCCCCCTCCATGGTGCTTTCATCACCCCTATCTTCTATAACTGCTACTCTATCACCTATCCTATCTCTCTTTTGAAGTCTGGAAGGAAAAAGTTGAAGAAAGATCTTCTGGTCCCCAATCCAGGACTGCCCATCACTGACACCTGTGGCAATGCTTCTTCCAGGCAGACTGTCACTGACATCCTCTTTCTCTGTCCCTCTCCGGACATTTGGGCTCCCCATAAGGTCTCAGTGCTCTCTCCTTTCTCTTCTTCTCCCATTAATAGTGGACCCCAATGAGAAGTTCTCTTGGCATATTTCCCATCCTCTAGGGGCATCATTAATGTCTACCAAAATGGCACCATCGTGGTCCAGGGCTCTTAGCCCAACCTCATCCTTATTGATAGGTGTCTTCTGTATCTCTCCAACTTCCTCTCTTTGGCTGCAACTCCTCCTTCTGCCACACCTCAGACCCCTTTGCCACCACCGACGGGCATACCACATTCCTGTACCCCTCCTCAGATGTCCTTTAAAGGTGGCAACCAGCTCCACTTAGCTACCCTCAACTCTCGCTCTTCCGTTAAACACTCCTCTGACATCTGCCACCTCATTGAAGACTTTGAACTTGACGTCCACACTCTCACCGAGACGTGGTTCATGGCCAGCTCTGTCACTACTTTTGACACACTCCTCCTGGAGGGCTACAAGATCCTCTCTAAGCCCAGGCCTAACCATCTGTGAGCGGAGTGGCTTTGATCTTCCCAGAATGGGTCCCTGCTACTATCATACCCGTTCAGTCCTACGCTTTCTTCAAATGCCTCATTTGCAGGCTTGGTGTCTCTCCAATCCTTTTGCTGACTCTTGCCACCATCCACAGGACCCCTCATCTGGTCTCCCTCTTCCTCTCGGAATGGTCTGACCTCACCTCTTCTCCCCTGGCCACCTCCACTTCCAAGTTTCTCTTCTTTCCTCTGAGACTTCAATATTCACCTTGACTCCCCTGATACAGTCTTTGCACTCTTCTGCAGCCTCTGTGACTCTCTTTCCCTCCCCATTCTTCCCTCCAGTCCAACAGACCGAACCGGCCACATCTTGGATGGTCTCATCTCAGCCGACATCCCCATCTCCAACCGTCTCATGACACATCACTCCTGGACTGATCATGTTCTCCTGTCCTCTCACCTTGATCTTTTGGGCCCCCCGGTTAAGCCTCTGCCTGCACTGCCTATCGCCTTCTCTGTCATTTGAGTGATTAAGCATTTGTCAGTTGCTGCTTTTGCCACCACTTTCATTCCCCCACCCACTCCAGCTGCTGACTCTCTCACTGACACAGCCTTTTCTAACCTTCACCTCTCCATACTCAGCACTCTGGACATCCTTGCCCCTGTCATGAGGATCTGCATGAAGCATGCCTACAAGCGCAACTCCTGGTAAGATTCCGACCTAGCGTCTCTGAAACGCAAGTGCAGAGCTTCTGAGCGGAAGTGGCAGGCATTGAAGACATCCTCTGACAAAGTGGCTTGACGCCTGCTCCAAAGGCAGTACAGACTCTCCATCCACTGTAAGAAGAAGGCCTATATCCAAGCCGGCATCTCTGGGGCTGCTAACAACATGGCTGAATTGTTGAAAAACTGCAAGGAACTCACCAATCCTACTGCAGACTCCACTTCTATGCCATCACTGACAATCTGCACTGCACTGGCCTCTCACCTCTTAACCAAAACTCAGGACATCCTGTTCTCACTCTGTTAGGGAGAATTCTCACCCAAGTGCTAATTCCCTCTACCTTAGAGCCCTCCAGCTCTTTTGCTATGAAAATCGAATCTGGGTGGTTCTGCATTTGCAGTGTGTTTTTGAAATGTATGCTTTTTCCCACTAGCTAGGAAAATCAAATCGGAGTGTTTGCATTATTGTTCTGAGTAAAGTTTAGGCTTTTTTTCCCTGGCTTGCTGCTAGGCCACCTGGTGTGTTCGTTGTGCATTGTTCAGTTTCTCCTTCCCTGTCTTTCTTTCCCTTCCATCTCTTTTCTCTCCCCCTCCATGGTGCTTTCATCAACCCTATCTTCTATAACTGCTACTCTATCACCTATCCTATCTCTCTTTTGAAGTCTGGAAGGAAAAAGTTGAAGAAAGATCTTCTGGTCCCCAATCCAGGACTGCCCATCACTGACACCTGTGTCAATGCTTCTTCCAGACAGACTGTCACTGACATCCTCTTTCTCTGTCTCTCTCCGGACATTTGGGCTCCCCATAAGGTCTCAGTGCTCTCTCCTTTCTCTTCTTCTCCCATTAATAGTGGACCCCAATGAGAAGTTCTCTTGGCATATTTCCAATCCTCTAGGGGCATCATTAATGTCTACCAAAATGGCACCATCATGGTCCAGGGCTCTTAGCCCAACCTCATCCTTATTGATAGGTGTCTTCTGTATCTCTCCAACTTCCTCTCTTTGGCTGCAACTCCTCCTTCTGCCACACCTCAGACCCCTTCGCCACCACCGACGGGCATACCACATTCCTGTACCCCTCCTCAGATGTCCTTTAAAGGTGGCAACCAGCTCCACTTAGCTACCCTCAACTCTCGCTCTTCCGTTAAACACTCCTCTGACATCTGCCACCTCATTGAAGACTTTGAACTTGACGTCCACACTCTCACAGAGACGTGGTTCATGGCCAGCTCTGTCACTACTTTTGACACACTCCTCCTGGAGGGCTACAAGATCCTCTCTAAGCCCAGGCCTAACCATCTGTGAGCGGAGTGGCTTTGATCTTCCCAGAATGGGTCCCTGCTACTATCATACCCGTTCAGTCCTACGCTTTCTTCAAATGCCTCATTTGCAGGCTTGTTGTCTCTCCAATCCTTTTGCTGACTCTTGCCACCATCCACAGGACCCCTCGTCTGGTCTCCCTCTTCCTCTCGGAATGGTCTGACCTCACCTCTTCTCCCCTGGCCACCTCCACTTCCAAGTTTCTCTTCCTTCCTCTGAGACTTCAATATTCACCTTGACTCCCCTGATACAGTCTTTGCACTCTTCTGCAGCCTCTGTGACTCTCTTTCCCTCCACATTCTTCCCTCCAGTCCAACAGACCGAACCGGCCACATCTTGGATGGTCTCATCTCAGCCGACATCCCCATCTCCAACTGTCTCATGACACATCACTCCTGGTCTGATCATGTTCTCCTGTCCTCTCACCTTGATCTTTTGGGCCCCCCGGTTAAGCCTCTGCCTGCACTGCCTATCGCCTTCTCTGTCATTTGAGTGATTAAGCATTTGTCAGTTGCTGCTTTTGCCACCACTTTCATTCCCCCTCCCACTCCAGCTGCTGACTCTCTCACTGACACAGCCTTTGCTAACCTTCACCTCTCCATATTCAGCACTCTGGACATCCTTGCCCCTGTCATGTGGATCTGCATGAAGCATGCCTACAAGCGCAACTCCTGGTAAGATTCCGACCTAGCGTCTCTGAAACACAAGTGCAGAGCTGCTGAGCGGAAGTGGCAGGCATTGAAGACATCCTCTGACAAAGTGGCTTGACGCCTGCTCCAAAGGCAGTACAGCCTCTACATCCACTGTAAGAAGAAGGCCTATATCCAAGCCTGCATCTCTGGGGCAGCTAACAACATGGCTGAATTGTTCAAAAACTGCAAGGAACTCACCAATCCTACTGCAGACTCCACTTCCATGCCATCCCTGACTATCTGCACTGCACTGGCCTCTCACTTCTTAAACAAAACTCAGGACATCCTGTTCTCACTCTTTGTAAAGACTGGTAGGGGGTGTCTGTACTTCTGCTCTCTATATGGTAGAGGAGAGGCACAGAAGACCCCAGCCAAGATTCTCTATAAGGTAGCAATGGACGAGCAATCAAGGCCTAGCTTCTCAGGAGGTGATGCAGGCTGGTTCTTAAGTACAGTGTTGTCCCCGAACCCCCACAAAGGAATGTCCACACACTGTATTACTGAAAACACAGTCTTTATATAATTAATATTCAAAGGTATGTACACGATCACAATAACGCACTTTGTACTCGGAAGTCAACAATGATAAATATATACAATTCTAAAGTGGTATCACCAATGTTATCAAATCTCATTAAAGTGCATCAACTGTACGGTTAAAATGTCACACAGATCAATAACAAGGAAACCAGCAATAGAGATAGGAAGGAACGCAAGATGGTTGAAACAGTAGGCAGAATACTGACCCCTACCACGAGGCACAGTTCTGAGTGGAGATCCCCCCACCTGGGCAACCTGTAAATAAAGATAAATAGCACAAGCCCAGTCCAAATGTCCAATAGTCTTACTTCTTCCTATTAAGGTTTTACCCCCCCGCCCAATGTACCTGGTGGAGTAGAGTTCTCCGACGATGCGTCGACCGATCCTTCTTGAGTGACTCCCTTTCAGGCAGGAGCCACGGATTGTCGAGAGGTGTCGAGGAACTTGGCGTTCGGTGTCGGGGAATCGACGGCCCTTCTTGAGTGCCCGCCCTTTAAGGCGGGAGTCACGGGTCGTCGAACGTCCAATGTTGAACAGGCCGAACTACGGCAGGGAAGTGACAGCTTCGTTCCTAGCGGTGCTCGTTGACGACGGAGCGTTGGTATCCTGCAAGGAAGAGGCGTGCGGGGCACCTCGGTGACGATAGTTCTGGACCGCAAAGAGATGATGAAGAACTGTGGCCCAGCAAGGGCGTCAAGTCTTCGGCGTCTCTGTGGTCTTTAGGTGGCGGGAAACCCACTGGTGGATGCTCCTCGGCGCGTCGAAGGTCAGGCCTTCTCCAGCGGGAGACAAGCGGGTGACAATGCAGACGAGAGCGTCTGATGATCAAAAAAGATCTTAGGCAAACGGGAGCACTTGCGGCTCCGGTCGGCGACGGCGGTCGTCGACAGTGGTGGACAACAGTCTGAGTGCTTCTCCTTGGAGTTCTGCAGCAGTCCCCGTATCGGGTCAGCAGCCTGTCAAAGGTCTGTCTACCAGGGAGCGGTGGCAAAGATCAGCTGTGCACGATGGTCCCTCGTAGCTCGGGAAGAGGGCACCTTACCAGGTCCTCTCTGGGTCAGTCCTTGGAAACACAGCAGCTTTCAGATTGCGAAGGAGAGCAACAGCACTTCTTCTCGTCCAGCAGGGCTTCAAGGTCAAGCGTCAGTTACTCCAGTTACTCGTCGTATTGGACTTCAGCTTCTGAACACAATTCCTAGCAGTGAGAGGTCCCCAGATATACTGTTGATCTCCCATTCATTCCGGTGGGTCACACTCAAGCATCCAATCACGACTACGGGCATTCATGCAGGCAGGCAGCCAATCAGGCACACGAGGTATTCAGGCCATTCACTTCTCTCCAGACACTCACAACAAGTTATGTGTATTGAGACAAGTACTGAGCCATTCAACACTCCAAGCCGCATTCATACCGGTTTCGGGCAGGGTTGTCTCAGTCATTGTGTCAACCACCAGATACTAGACACCCACAACACAGAATGCATATTCGTCACACACTCAATTCACCCAGGTCCCACGCACAGGAGGTACCCACAACATACATCACCGGGAAGGCTCCAGCTAGTCTGGCCGGGCCTTCACAACAACACCATATATGATATGATATGATATGATATGGCATTTGTAACGCGCCTATACACAAGTGTTTCAAGGCGCGACGAGGCAGGAAGGGGGGAACAAGGGGAAGACAGACAACGATCCTACTAGGCCAGGTTTCATTCAGATTGCGCAAGTGCAGGGGTAGGGGGAAGGGAGAAAGTGCAAGGGGAAGGGGAGGGGGGAAGTGCAGTACAAGGTAAGTAGAATAAAATAAATAAATAAGTAAGGGGGCCAGCTGGTGGCAAGTGCAAGGTAAGTGCAGAACAAGGGCTGGGAAGGGGGGGCTGTAGGGATACAGAGACAGTCCCGCAGTGCAGGGGTTGCCAGGGAGGCAGTGCAAGTGGAGAGTGGCTGGGCCCATGACCGGGGTCAGTGAGAGTGACCCAGTTGTAGATTCAGTGCAGTTTCAGCGAAGAATTAGCAGGGGAGAGGGAGAGAGAAATCAGAAGCAAAGAGGAAGATTTTGAGGTGCTTCCGGAACCGGAGATGGTTCTCCTCAAGTTGCAGAACAAGTGCTGGGAAGGGGGGCAATTATATGGCATTTCCACCCAACAGCCAGTCAGGGGGAAGGGACAGAGTCAGGGCTTTCCAGGACTTTGGGAAACCAAGGTAATGGGTAATAGAAAGCAAGAGGCCACAGGGGCCATCTAGTTTCCATCAGGAATCAACTGATCCCAATGGCAGGGCCGGGGTATCCCAAAATGGAGGATACTCCGTGCACCTGTCAACTTCAGCATGGAGCTGCCACCAGCCCATACCCTGCTCTGCAGGCCACCCACAGGTGCCCAAAAACATACACTAGGGGCACAGGGTTATACCCCCACCCATGGGTGCCATAAGGGTATCCCACGGGTCCGTTCACCAAACCAAAAGAAAGAGAGCTGCACCGCCAGGAGCCCCACCTGAACTCCTGCACGGAAAAAACGACAGAACACACGATAAAAAGCAGTAAAGGACAAGGATACAGAGGCCCTGTCCCTCCGATGCATTTCCAGCATCACAGTTGCCCCCCCAGACTGAGGTGGAGGGTGCCTAATCTCCCACGGGATAGACACCCTCTTCCAGACGGTCAACATACCTTCTGGAAAGGCCATCTGCATTATCGTGACTCTTCCCTGGTCTGTGCTCTATGGTGAAGTCTAGCCCTTGCAGGCTAATGGACCACCTGAGCAGTTTCGGGTTCTCACCCTTCATCTGCATAAGCCACTTCAGGGGCTTATGATCTGTTTGGACCTTGAAGGTAGACCCCGTAAGGTAGGGCCTAAAATGCCTAAGGCTCCAAACTATACTAAAACATTCCTTTTCAACAGTAGCCCACCTAAGTTCTCTACCCTTGAGTTGTCTACTGATGAATATGATAGGATGTTCTCTCCCTTTGTCATCCAACTGGGACAAGACAGCTCCAATTCCGTTGTCGCAGGCATCCGTCTGGACGATAAAGGGTCGGCTGTAGTCAGGCGCACACAACACGGGTGCCCGACACAGACTTTCTTTCAAGCCATCAAAGGCCCTCTGACAGTCTTCAGTCCAATTGACCTTCCTAAGCTGCTTGGGTGAAGTCAGAGCTGTCAGTGGTGCAGCTATGGTTCCATAGTCCGCCATGAAATTGCGATAATACCCGGTGAGGCCCAAAAAGGCTCTCACCTGGGTTTGAGTAGTGGGAGTCTCCCAGTCCTGTACATCCTGTACTTTACTGGGGAGAGGTTGGATTTGACCCCCTCCTACCTCATGACCAAGATACGTGACTTTCCCCTGAACTATCTGGCACTTAGTGGCCTTGATAGTGAGGTTAGCCCTTTTTAAGGCCTGCAACACTCTACCCAGATGTGTCAAGTGCTCTTCACAAGTGGAACTGTAGACGGCAGTGTCGTCTAAATAAGCCACACAAAAGGCTTCCAGCCCACTGAGAGCATAATTGACCAATCTCTGGAAGGTGGCAGGGGCATTCTTCAAACCAAAAGGCATGACCCTAAACTGGTAGAGTCCCACTGGTGTTGAGAATGCCGTTTTTTCCTTGGCATGGTCCGTCAGAGCTATTTGCCAATAGCCTGAGGTGAGGTCAAAGGTGCTCACAAATTTGACAGCACCTTTGGTGTCCACCAGCTCATCAGCCCTGGGCAATGGGTGCGTGTCAGTTTTGGTGACGGCATTGACTCCTCGGTCCACACAGAACCTCCAATCCTTGGTACCTGCCTGGGAACTTGCCTTGGGGACAAGGACCACGGGACTGAACCAGGGACTGGTTGAGGGTTCAATAACACCCAGATCCAACATCTTGGCGACCTCAGCCTGGATGTGGTTCTTAACCGTATCTGACATTCGGGAGCTCCTGCTCTTGACAGGCACGCTGTCACCAGTGTCAATCTCGTGCTTACACCACGGTGTACGGCCTGACGTCAGCGAAAACAGAGAGGCATACTGCTGGAGCCAAGTCCTGCAGGCCCTCTGCTGCTCGGTTGTCAAATCTGGAGAGAGCTGCACTCCCTCCACTGAGCCATCCTGAGGGTTGCTATGTAGCAAATCAGGAAGGGGCTCACTCTCATCCTCTTCTTGCTCTGATGCTAGCAGGAGACATGAGACCTCTGCTCGCCGGTGGAAAGGCTTGAACCTATTAACATGGAATACCTGAGGGGCTGCCTCTGGGATTCCCATGTCAACCAGATAATTGACCTCGCCCATCTTGGAGATTATCCGGAAGGGTCCAGTCCATTTATCTGCCAATGCCCGAGGCTTGGTAGGCTCCATCACGAGGACCTCCTGTCCTGGAGGCCAATCCACTTGCGATGTTTTAAGGTCATGCCAGTATTTGTTCAACGCCTGGCTGGCCTTGAGATTCGCCGTTGCTTGACCCATCATCTGTGTCATCCTCCGTCTGAGGCCTAACACATAGTCACCCACTTGCTTGGCGGGACCGGGAGGGGTGGCTTCCAAACCTTCTCTGACCAAGCGAGGGTCCCCTCACGGGAGGTCCAAAGAGTAACTCAAAGGGGCTGAAACCAACACCCTCTTGAGGTACCTCTCTGTAAGCAAACAGCAGGCATGGCAGGAGGAGATCCCATTTCCTCCTTAGGGGCTCTTCCAAAGCACCTAGCATGCCCTTGAGAGTTTTATTAAATCTCTCAACCAGACCATTGGTCTGGGGGTGGTAAGAAGTGGAGAACTTGTAGGTTACCCCGCACTCTTTCCACATGGTTTTCATGTAACTAGACATGAAGTTGGATCCTCGGTCAGAGACAACCTTCTTGGGGAATCCAACATGGGTGAAAATGCCCAGGAGGGCCCGGGCAACCACCTTGGCAGTAACAGTCCGAAGGGGTATAGCCTCAGGGTACCTGGTGGCATGATCTACCAAAACCAGGATGAACCGATGTCCACCTAACGTGGGAGGGTCAAGGGGACCGGCAATGTGAATGCCCACCCTCTCAAACGGTGTGCCAACCACTGCCAATGGCTGCAGGGGGGCAATGACGCTGCCTCCAGTCTTGCCAGACAACTGACAAGTTGGGCGGGTCCTGCAGTGGGACTCCACTTCTACTCCCATTCGGGGCCAGTAGAAATGGGCAGAGAGCCTCTGCTTAGTCTTCTTGGTACCAAGATGACCAGCCAAGGGCACCTCATGTGCCAACTGCAGTTGGAAGGGCCTGTAAACCTGGGGTACCACCAACCTCTTGAGGGCACCAGGTTCAGGCTTAGTGGGCTCACTAACAAGGATCTCACCCTCCCAATAAATACGGAAAGTCCTAGGCACTTCTCCTCGTGCCTGGGACAGGGCCTGTTTCCTCAGACCCTCGAGAGAGGGACACTCTCTCTGTCCTTTAGAGAAGTCCGCTCGGGAGGGTCCCCCTTCAGCTAACAAGCATTGAAGATCAGGATGATCCTCCGGGTTGAGAACCTCTCCCACAGGAGAGTCTTCTGGCTCTTCTCCCACAGGAGTTGAGACAGGGTTTACCACTGGACCCAGCCCGTCAGGAGCATTGATCCCAATGGGTACTGTAGGAACAGCAGGAAGAGAAGGATCTCCCTCCACAGAGGTGGCCTTCTTGCTCTTCCTTCGCCGTGCCTTAGGCCACGCCTTCGGCTCGGGTACCTGACTCACAGCCAGACCCGTGTCACCTGTGACCTAGTGACCGCAGCAGCAGTCATGGGAAGACCATCCGCGATCAATCCCAGCTCGACTAGATTGTTACCTAACAAAATGTTAGCAGGGATGTTGTCCTGAACCAGGACAGGAAGCTTTGCTGTCTTGTCTGCAATTACGAGTGTGACTTGGGCTGCAGGCGATAATTTGGGAGGCCCACCAGCTAACCTAATGGTTCTCAGAGGAGCATCTACATAGTCCTCTGGCTTGAGCAGGGTCCTGTCCACCACTGTCATGCTTGCCCCAGTGTCTCTCAAACCAATCAAGGCTGGCCATTCAGGAGGACACTTCTCAAAAATCTACGGGTGTTCTGTGGGATAGTCGCCAGTACTTCCGCGTACTGGTCCCAGGCCCCAAGGGACACTAATGAAATCTCTACGGGAGCACCAAAAGTGATTCCTGTAGAGGAGGGGAGGACAGTGGCCTCCACCTCAGACATGGGGTAAGGGTAGGTCAGGCTGACAGCCTGTACTCCGAGTGCCTTACCTTTACACTTGGAGTCACCCCTTTTGTGATCCAGAGCCCCACAGTCCCAACAGGTGCCGGGAGTGTGGGGTACGGTACTGGAATCACTGGGAGCCTGCCTTGCAGCAGGTGGACCACTACTCTTATCTCCACCCACAGATGACTTATCCCCACTAGATTTTTGGGTCTTAGGAGAGGAGGGTTTAGGTTTATTCGACTGTGACTGCTTTTGGGACTCCTCAGCTTTCTGAGAGGCCCCCTTATCTTTGTCCTTGTCCTTCCCACTGGAGTCCTTAGGGGACACCCGGTGGGAGACCCACTTGTCAGCCAACCTAGCCAGCTTAAAGGGATCCAAAATGTTCTGGTCAGCAACATACTGACGCAGCTCTGGTGAACAGGCTTCAGAAAAATGCTCAAAAAACAACAGGTGGGATAATTCAACAAAGGTTTTCACCTTGTAACCATCAATCCACCCCATCATATTCATGTGCGCAGCACTCACCGAGTCAACCCAAGACACATTCTCTCTTTTCTTAAAATCCCTGAACCTTTTAAGGTATTGGGTAGGTGTCTTGCCAAACTTGGCAATCAAAGCAGATTTCATACACTCATACTGACCCCTTTCTTCCACACTCAGCTTCAGAATACAGTCATATCCAGTTTGAGGCACTCTGCTTAGCAAACACTTAGCCCAATCTCTTTTGTCAACATCATAAATTGCACAAGCCATTTCAAATGCTTCAATCCATTGGAGGATATCAGAACCCTCCGAAAACACACCAACCAAATCCTTCATAAATTTATTCGCTGGGGACCTGACACTCTCACTGGGTTTCGCTGAAGTTTCCAACCAAGCTTTCTCTAGCTGGATTCTCTGACATTCAGTGTCCTTGTCTTTGAGTTCAAGATCCCTATTCTTGAGTTCAACTTGTTGAGCCAACTCCTTCTTAAGTTCAGCATCTATTTCCAACTTGCGATATTCAAAGGCCAATTTCATCCTTAATAACTCAAGCTCCAAGGAATTGCTGGGGTTCGGAACAGAGGCAGCAGGAATGGCGGCATTCCCAGAAACAGATTCAGTAGAAACCCCAGGGGCAGAGTCCTCATTGGTTGCATTCCCCTCCTCATCAAGAGTTTCACCATCGGTCTGGTAGTCCACCAGGGCAGCTATCAGCTCAGCCCTAGACTTATCCACAAAGTCTAACTCCCTGGCTTAACAAGCACTCTGGAGAGTCTCTAAGCTCATCCGAGTCAATTTACCATTCGCAATAGACTCCATTGCTTGTAAAGCAGTTATTTTGTACACACCCAAACCTTAATCTAATAAAGTGCAGATATTTTGTAAGTGGCACGGTTATACACTGAGCCTTAAAACCATAAGCATCCCACCGCTGCCACCAGTGTAAAGACTGGTACGGGGTGTCTGTACTTCTGCTCTCCATATGGTAGAAAAGAGGCACAGAAGACCCCAGCCAAGATTCTCTATAAGGTAGCAATGGACGAGTAATCAAGGCCTAGCTTCTCAGGAGGTTATGCAGGCTGGTTCTTAAGTACAGTGTAGTCCCCGAACCCCCACAAAGGAATGTCCACACACTGTATTACTGAAAACACAGTCTTTATATATTTAATATTCAAAGGTATGTACACGATCACAAAATCGCACTTTGTACTCGGAAGTCAACATTGATAAATATATACAATTCTAAAGTGGTACCACCAATGTTATCTAAACTCATTAAAGTGCATCAACAGTACGGTTAAAATGTCACACAGATCAATAACGAGGAAACCAGCAATAGAGATAGGAAGGAACGCAGGATGGTTGAAACAGTAGGCAGAGTACTGACCCCTACCACGAGGCACAGTTCTGAGTGGAGATCCCCCCACCTGGGCAACCTGTATATAAAGATATATAGTACAAGCCCAGTCCAAATGTCCATTAGTCTTACTTCTTCCTATTAAGGTTTTACCCCCTCAATGTACCTGGTGGAGTAGAGTTCTCCGACGATGCGTCGACCGATCCTTCTTGAGTGACTCCCTTTCAGGCAGGAGCCACGGATCGTCGAGTGGTGACGGGGAACTTGGCGTTCGGTGTCGGGGAATCGACGGCCCTTCTTGAGTGCCCTCCCTTTAAGGCGGGAGTCACGGGTCGTCGAACGTCCGACAGTGAACAGGTCGAACTACGGCAGGGAAGTGACCGCTTCGTCCTACCGGTGCTCGTCGACGACAGAGCGTTGGCGTCCTGCAAGGAAGAGGCATGCGGGGCACCTCGGTGACGATAGTTCTGGACCGCAAAGATATGATGAAGAACTGTGGCCCAGCAAGGGTGTCGAGTCTTCGGCGTCTCTGTGGTCTTTAGATGGCGGGAAACCCACCGGTGGATGCTCCTCGGCGCATCGACGGTCAGGCCTTCTCCAGCGGGAGACAAGCGGGTGACGATGCAGACGAGAGCGTCCGATGATCAATTGAAGTTCTTAAGCAAACGGGAGCATGGCGGCTCCGGTTGGCAACGGCGGTCGTTGACAATGGCGGACAACAGTCAGAGTGCTTCTCCTTGGAGTTCCGCAGCAGTCCCCGTATCGGGTCGGCAGCCTGTCGAAGGTCTGTCTACCAGGGAGCGGTGGCAAAGATCAGCTGTGCACGATGGTCCCTCGTAGCTCGGGAAGAGGGCGCCTTACCAGGTCCTCTCTGGGTCAGTCCTTGGAAACACAGCAGCTTTCAGATTGCGAAGGAGAGCAACAGCACTTCTTCTCATCCAGCGGGGCTTCAAGGTCAAGCGTCAGTTACTCCAGTTACTCGTCGTAGTGGACTTCAGTTTCTGAACACGATTCCTAGCAGTGAGAGGTCCCCAGATATACTGTTGATCTCCCATTCATTCCGCTGGGTCACACTCAAGCATCCAATCACTACTACGGGCAGGCAGCCAATCAGGCACACAAGGTATTCAGGCCATTCACGTCTCTCCAGACACTCACAACAAGTTATGTGTATTGAGACAAGTACCGAGCCATTCAACACTCCAAGCCACATTCATACCGGTTTGGGGCAGGGTTGTCTCAGTCATTGTGTCAACCACCAGATACTAGACACCCACAACACAGAATGCATATTCGTCACACACTCTATTCACCCAGGTCCCACCCACAGGAGGTACCCACAACATACATCACCGGGAAGGCTCCAGCTAGTCTGGCCGGGCCTTCACAACAACACCATATATGGCATTTCCACCCAACAGCCAGTCAGGGGGAAGGGACAGAGTCAGGGCTTCCCAGGACTTTGGGAAAACACGGTAATGGGTAATAGAAAGCAAGAGGCCACAGGGGCCATCTTGTTTTCCATCAGGAATCAACTGATCCCAATGGCAGGGCTGGGGTATCCCAAAATGGAGGATACTCCGCGCACCTGTCAACTTCAGCATGGAGCTGCCACCAGCCCATACCCTGCTCTGCGGGCCACACACAGGTGCCCAAAAACATCCACTAGGGGCACAGGTTTGTACCCTCACCCATGGGTGCCATAAGGGTATCCCACGGGTCCGTTCACCAAACCAAAAGAAAGAGAGCTGGACCGCCAGGAGTCCCACCTGAACTCCTGTGCGGAAAACACGACAGAACACATGATAAAAAGCAGTAAAGGACAAGGATACGGAGGCCCTGTCCCTCCGATGCATTTCCAACTTCACACTCTGTTAAGGTGAATTCTCACCCAAGTACTAATTCCCTCTACCTTAGAGCCCTCCAGCTCTTTTGCTATGAAAATCAAATCTGGGTGGTTCTGCATTTGCATTGTGTTTTTGAGATGTATGCTTTTTCCCACTATCTAGGAAAATCAAATTGGAGTGTTTGCATTGTTGTTCTGAGTGACGTTTAGGCTTTTTTTCCCTGGCTTGCTGCTAGGCCACCTGGTGTGTTCGTTGTGCATTGTTCAGTTTCTCCCTCCCTGTCTTTCTTCCCCTTCCATCTCTCTTCTCTCCCCCTCCTTGGTGCTTTCATCTCCCCTATCTTCTATAACTGCTACTCTATCACCTATCTATCTCTCTTTTGAAGTCTGGAAGTTGGAAGTTGAAGAAAGATCTTCTGGTCCCCAATCCAGGACTGCCCATCATTGACACCTGTGTCAATGCTTCTTCCAGGCAGACTGTCACTGACATCCTCTTTCTCTGTCCCTCTCCGGACCTTTGGGCTCCCCATAAGGTCCCAGTGATCTCTCCTTTCTCTTCTTCTCCCATTAATAGTGGACCCCAATGAGAAGTTCTCTTGGCATATTTCCCATCCTCTAGGGGCATCATTAATGTCTACCAAAATGGCACTATCATGGTCCAGGGCTCTTAGCCCAACCTCATCCTTATTTATAGGTGTCTTCTGGATCTCTTCAACTTCCTCCCTTCGGATACAACTCCTCCTTCTGCCACCCTTCGGACCCCTTCGCCCCCACCGACGGGCATTCCACATTCCCGTACCCCTCCTCAGATGTCCTTTAAAGGTGGCAACCAGCTCCACTTAGCTACCCTTAACTCTCGCTCTTCCGTTAAACACTCCTCTGACATCTGCTACCTCATTGAAGACTTTGAACCTAACGTCCACACACTCACCAAGACGTGGTTCATGGCCAGCTCTGTCACTACTTTTGACACACTCCTCCTGGAGGGCTACAAGATCATCTCTAAGCCCAGGCCTAACCGTCTGCGAGCGGAGTGGCCCTGATCTTCCCAGAATGGGTCGCTGCTACTATCATACCCACTCAGTCTTACGCTTGCTTCAAATGCCTCATTTTCAGGCTTGGTGTCTCTCCAATCCTTTTGCTGACTCTTGCCACCATCTACAGGACCCCTGGTCTGGTCTCCCTCTTCCTCTCGGAGTGGTCTGACCTTACCTCTTCTCCCCTGGCCTCCTCCACTTCCAAGTTTCTCTTCCTTCCTCTGAGACTTCAATATTCACCTTGACTCCCCTGATACAGTCTTTGCACTCTTCCGCAGCCTCTGTGACTCTCATTCCCTCACCATTCTTCCCTCCAGTCCAACAGACTCAACCGGCCACATCTTGGATGCTCTCATCTCAGCCGACATCCCCATCTCCAACCGTCTCATGACACATCTCTCCTGGTCTGATCATGCTCTCCTGTCCTCTCACCTTGATCTTTTGAGCCCCCCCGGTTAAGCCTCTGCCTGCACTGCCAGTTACCTTCTCTGTCATTTGAGTGATTAAGCATGTGTCAGTTGCTGCTTTGGCCACCACTTTCATTCCCCCTCCCACTCTGGCTGCTGACTCTCTCACTGACACAGCCTTTGCTGACCTTCACCTCTCCATACTCAGCACTCTGGACATCCTTGCCCCTGTCATGAGGATCTGCATGAAGCATGCCTACAAGCGCAACTCCTGGTAAGATTCCGACCTAGCGTCTCTGAAACGCAAGTGCAGAGCTTCTGAGCGGAAGTGGCAGGCATTGAAGACATCCTCTGACAAAGTGGCTTGACGCCTGCTCCAAAGGCAGTACAGACTCTCCATCCACTGTAAGAAGAAGGCCTATATCCAAGCCGGCATCTCTCGGGCTGCTAACAACATGGCTGAATTGTTGAAAAACTGCAAGGAACTCACCAATCCTACTGCAGACTCCACTTCTATGCCATCACTGACAATCTGCACTGCACTGGCCTCTCACCTCTTAACCAAAACTCATGACATCCTGTTCTCACTCTGTTAGGGAGAATTCTCACCCAAGTGCTAATTCCCTCTACCTTAGAGCCCTCCAGCTCTTTTGCTATGAAAATCGAATCTGGGTGGTTCTGCATTTGCAGTGTGTTTTTGAGATGTATGCTGTTTCCCACTAGCTAGGAAAATCAAATCGGAGTGTTTGCATTATTGTTCTGAGTAAAGTTTAGGCTTTTTTCCCTGGCTTGCTGCTAGGCCACCTGGTGTGTTCGTTGTGCATTGTTCAGTTTCTCCTTCCCTGTCTTTCTTTCCCTTCCATCTCTCTTCTCTCCCCCTCCATGGTGCTTTCATCACCCCTATCTTCTATAACTGCTACTCTATCACCTATCCTATCTCTCTTTTGAAGTCTGGAAGGAAAAAGTTGAAGAAAGATCTTCTGGTCCCCAATCCAGGACTGCCCATCACTGACACCTGTGTCAATGCTTCTTCCAGGCGGACTGTCACTGACATCCTCTTTCTCTGTCCCTCTCTGGACATTTGGGCTCCCCATAAGGTCTCAGTGCTCTCTCCTTTCTCTTCTTTTCCCATTAATAGTGGACCCCAATGAGAAGTTCCCTTGGCATATATCCCATCCTCTAGGGGCATCATTAATGTCTACCAAAATGGCACCATCGTGGTCCAGGGCTCTTAGCCCAACCTCATCCGTATTGATAGGTGTCTTCTGTATCCCTCCAACTTCCTCTCTTTGGCTGCAACTCCTCCTTCTGCCTCCCCTCAGGCCCCTTCGCCACCACCGACGGGCATACCACATTCCCGTACCCCTCCTCAGATGTCCTTTAAAGGTGGAAACCAGCTCCACTTAGCTAACCTCAAGTCTCGCTCTTCCGTTCAACACTCCTCTGACATCTGCCACCTCATTGAAGACTTTGAACTTGACGTCCTTACTCTCACCGAGACGTGGTTCATGGCCAGCTCTATCACTACCTTTGACACGCTCCTCCTGGAGGGCTACAAGATCCTCTCTAAGCCCAGGCCTAACCGTCTGTGAGCGGACTGGCCCTGATATTCCCAGAATGGGTCCCTGCTACTATCATACCCACTTAGTCCTACGCTTGCTTCAAATGCCTCATTTGCAGGCTTGGTGTCTCTCCAATCCTTTTGCTGACTCTTGCCACCATCTACAGGACCCCTGGTCTGGTCTCCCTCTTCCTCTCGGAGTGGTCTGACCTCACCTCTTCTCCCCTGGCCTCCTCCACTTCCAAGTTTCTCTTCCTTCCTTTGAGACTTTAATATTCACCTTGACTCCCCTGATGGAGTCTTTGCACTCTTCCACAGCCTCTCTGACTCTCATTCCCTGACCATTCTTCCCTCCAGTCCAACAGACTCAACCGGCCACATCTTGGATGCTCTCATCTCAGCCGACATCCCCATCTCCAACCGTCTCATGACACATCTCTCCTGGTCTGATCATGCTCTCCTGTCCTCTCACCTTGATATTTTGGGACCCCCGGTTAAGCCTCGGCCTGCACTGCCTATCGCCTTCTCTGTCATTTGAGTGATTAAGCATGTGTCAGTTGCTGCTTTTGCCACCACTTTCATTCCCCCTCCCACTCCGGCTTCTGACTCTCTCACTGACACAGCCTTTGCTAACCTTCACCTCTCCATATTCAGCACTCTGGACATCCTTGCCCCTGTCATGAGGATCTGCATGAAGCATGCCTACAAGCGCAACTCCTGGTAACATTCCGACCTAGCATCTCTGAAACGCAAGGGCAGAGCTACTGAGCTGAATTGGCAGGCATTGAAGACATCCTCTGACAAAGTGTCTCGACACCTGCTCCAAAGGCAGTACAGACTCTCCATCCACTGTAAGAAGAAGCCCTATATCCAAGCCTGCATCTGGGGGGCTGCTAACAACATGGCTGAATTGTTCAAAAACTGCAAGGAACTCACCAATCCTACTGCAGACTCCACTTCTATGCTATCCCTGACTATCTGCACTGCACTGGCCTCTCATTTCTTAACCAAAACGCAGGACATCCTGTTCTCACTCTGTTAGGGAGAATTCTCACCCAAGTGCTAATTCCCTCTACCTTAGAGCTCTCCAGCTCTTTTGCTATATTTTGGGACTTTGAACTTTTCCTTTTCAATGTGTTTTCTGTGTTTGTTTCTTTGGATATGGAGTTTTAAACACCTCCATAGGCTCCATCGTTTTCTTGTGTGTCACACAGCACCCTCAGTGCAGTGGCACAGGGATGTCTTTTAGACTTCCCAAGGTTTAAATACCTTATCTGGGACTGACTACTGTCTCCCAGTGAATGTAAAGTTAAATTGACTTTACTAGTCTTTTTGAATTACTAGACCCAGCACACACTGCCTCACAGCAGAGTGCTGGAGGGAATACCTAGTTTTCCCTATGCCTAGAAAACCTCATGTAGCCCTCAAAAGCTACCCTTTCCTCTTAGAATGGCTGGTGGCAGTGGTATTACTATGATTTTCCCGACTGCGACCCATTTAAACGCTCAAGTAGCTAAAATCCACCGAAGCTATGTTTTTCAAGATGGCGTTTGTGCATACTCTGTAAAAACAAGTTCTGATCGACTTTTTTCTCCATTTCTTTTTGGAAAGGTCCTTCAAGTGTGCGTCTCTGCGCGCCAAACCAGGTTTGGTCCCTTTGTTAATTTGCCTTTGGTGGGCTTCAGTACTGATGCCCCCCTTTGGTGCCTGAGTGCCTGGGGTGGACAGGATGTAAGGGAGGCGCCCGAAACTGTGCTTAGTCTCCTAGGAGACCTGAATGTACTGTGGCGTGATTGGCTGGCTGACTGTCCGGCGAAGGACAGCCACCCTTCTGGGTGAGTGACAGCTAGGCTGGAATGAATGGGAGAACACTGTTTAAAAGTATGTCTCTGGGACTTGGAAGGCAGAGTCGACCACTGGAATGAAATAACTGAAGACGAGCTGAAGGAAGATGACTGCTGCAACTCCTGGACAGTTGGTTTGCCCGGTGAAGCCCGGCTGCAGGTCCAAATTCCCTGAAACTCCCTCAACAGAGTAGCCCTTCAAGGACGATGTCTTCCCTTGAGGTGGTGGGAACAACCAACTCGCAAGCCACCTGGAAACCATCTCCATACTGGTTGAATTTTCATCAGAATGCTGTTGAAAACCGGATAGCCAGTGAGAGGATACCAGATTGTGGACTTTAAGGCACTCACATTTGAAACTGACATTTTGCCAAGCTGGTGGCTTCTTCCCTGTGCGGTGCAGGAACCTCCCGACGTCCTCCCTCGTGTCCCCACGACTGAGGCCCAGGAACAGCGAGATCTGCAGGAACTGCCATGAACAACTGCCTCAGCTAACGCTTTTCTTCATCCATAAGGTACTGTGCAAATGCGGTAGAGAAATCCTCATTGCTGCGGTGAAAGTTTGTGAAACTTTCCCAACTTTGGAGTCTTGTTCACTTCTTATCTGACATATAACTCTTTTCGATACAGACTACTTCCAAGAACATTGGCAAAGACTTAATTTAACCCTTTACTACCAGAACTGTGCTATCCTATCCAAGACACTGAACCATTGACTTTGGCTCAAGGCCTATTGAATTGAATTGCCTCTTGTAGTGAAACTATTTGCCCTGCCTATGAAAGTAACGGTAACCTTTGTGAAAGTGAAAGTAACCTTTGGCTTTCTACCAATTTTGAAAGTTACTGAAGTGCCATTTTGCTCCCACTTCAGGGGAGCCTAACTTGTTCAGAAACTTATTGGTTGAGTACTGTAGTGTATAATAGTGTGCTATTGAGCTGCTTATTACTATTGAAATGTTTACTAACTAATTGTGTAAATAAATGTATATTCCTTTTTCAAGAAACCTTGAGTAGGTGTTTGTTTGAACTATTGTGATTGCAAGTCCTTTGTGTAACACCTTGTACTGCTCACATCCCTCTTGAGATAAGTCTGGCTGCTCAGCCACTGCTACCACATGACTGTGTAGTACTGGCTTGTACCAAAGGTACGATTGTGCTTACACCTGTAGTCTTAATTGTGTTTAGTGTTCCCCAAGAGTACTGCATGTAATTCTGCCTAACACACTCTCCTCTACACCTTCCCTTCTCCCTCACCAGCTTTCATGACTCCCTTGATCCCCCTGCCCACATCCCTCCTATTCTCTGCTTTCTCACCCATATCACTGGATGAGGTGTCTAGAAAAGTCCTCTCTATGAAAGTCTCTTCCGAACAGGTGATCCCTTGCTCCCCTAGAACTATCAAGGACAACATTGATTCCCTTGCTGGGCTGATTCCTGCAATCACTCTTTTGCTACTGGCTCCTTTCCGCCACTCCTCAAGAACTCTCTTGTGCACCCTCTCTTCAGAAAGCCTTCTGTAGACCCCTCCTGCCTGGCTAACTACCACCCTATCTCCATTAACCTTTCCTGGACAAACTCTTGGAGAAGCTGGTTATCTCCCAGCTGATCCATCACACTGAATCTGTCGGTTGTCTCCACAACCACCAGTCAGTCTTCAGAGCAGCCAGAGGCACAGAAACATCTCTACTTCAAGCTTCCCTCCACTGCCTCATCTTCTTCCTCTCTCATTCACAACTGTCCGACTCCTATACAGGCATGGTGTGCTGCTCACAATCTCTGCCTTAATGCCAGTAAGACTGAGATCTTTCTCGTTGGAACCCTGTCTCTCTCCTTCCCTACTACTCTCTGTCCGCCCTCCTTTGGCGCCCAACCTCACCTTCCTGTGAGGCAAAAAACATTGGTGTCATCTTTGACTCCTCTATCCTTCTCTCCACACCTCATGGACCTTGCCAAGAATGCCTACTTCCAGCTGCACCTCCTCAGAAGTATTCTCCATTTCCTCACTTCCCCCAGAAACTCAATGTCTACAGAGCTCTGTCCTCTGGGACTACTGCAACAGCTTCTTCCTCAATCTGCCTAAATCCTCCCTTTGCCCGCTTCAACTAATTCAGAATAAGACTGCAATTCTGATCCTTGGCCTCAAGCCCATGGACCACATCTCTCCGCCCTAAAATCTCTCAACTGGCTCCCAGTTGTTGAGAGGATCAAGTTGAAGACCCTATGCATCTTCCTCAAGGCTTTCTGGTGCCTGGGACCCCACTACATCCAACTATGGGCCTCATTACACGGACGGCGGTAGACCAAGGTGCTATTAGCACCTTGGTCCATGCCGGTAAAATACCGCCACCACCTTGGAGGAAAGGGGAATTAACGCGCTATTCGAAGGTTGGTGTGGCGGTAATTCCCCCTTCCCCCATTGCCCTTCCCCATTCCCATTTTTGCCCCATAGAGCATAATGGGAATGGGGAAGGTGCTAATTACGGCACCGCAAATTGCGGTACCGTAATTAGCTCCCTGGTCCCTTTGCGGGTTGGTTTTTAACGCCTACAAAAAGCAGGCGTTAAAGTCTCCAACCCGCAAAGGGACCTCGTAGTAAGGCGGTAAGTGTTAACAGTCACCGGTACCATTAACGGTGACTGTTAACCCTTACCGCCGTCCGTGTAATGAGGCCCTATCTCTCCCTAAATACCTCCATTCTAGAGCCCTTCAGTCTTCTCTTCTTGCTTCAACTCTCTGGAGTTTAGACGCTTTTCCAAACAGAGAGTGATGGGTAGATCTCTCTCTCTTGCGCAGGTGCCTCCCTCTGGAATGGCCTCCCTGCCCCTCTCAGACTTGAGCCAGACTTCTTTAAGCTCCAGAAGCTTCTCAAGAACCTCTTTTTCTCTTCCTCCTTCCCTCTCCACCTCTCCTGCTAATGTTCCCCTCTGCCTCATTTTGACTAACTGCCAGGTTCCTTTAGATTCATACAGGGCACCAGGCCCTCCATGCCCAGTATACACCTGCACTTGGTCTCCCCTGTGCACCCCTCTTTACCTGTGCTTGCCCTACCGGGCTCCCTACCCCTTAACTAGCATGGCTGGGCCTACACCCCTGGGCCCACCCAACCCATTCCTCGCACATAGCTCATGGACCTTCTTTTTCCCTACACTCTCTGCAGTCCACTGGCACTTGTCACCCTGGCCTCCCTCTAGCACTAGCCTAACCCATGAGCCCTTCCCCCCTTATATTGAACGCTTGCCACTTCGACCTGCTCTTCCTTTCCCTCCTTAGCATTAGCATATTGTGCTCTTACCTCCACCTCTCCTCATTCCTCTCCCCCCGCACTTCTTGTTATTGCACTTGTACAATCCGAATGACACAAGGCCTAATAGGACCATTTTTGTTTCTTCATCCTGATCCCCCCCGACACTTTGCCTTGTTGCACCTTGAAACACCATTTGCTGTATAGGGGCATTATAAATACCCAATAAATAAAATAAACCACATTCTCATACCTTATGAATGCGGTCCCCCTAGTAGGACGGCCTACTGTAAACAACACAGCCAAACATGATAGTTCACTGTCCTTGACACTGAGAGGCGGGAGCTGGCTTCAGGTTGACATAGTTACATATGAATGGTTGTTGGGTTGCCTGTCTCCTTTGTTATCCTCTGAAGACAGGCCCATGTGGGCCTTTTAGATGTACCCCCTGCTGGTTTGATAATCGCTGCCAACAGCTGCAGGTCCTAACAAAAGAGCAGGGCATTTCCATGGAGCTTTGTCAGTTAATCAGGCTGACCTTGGCAGGGGGAAGGTTGGTCCTCCACATTCTCCAGATGACAATGTGCCCCCCTTGGCTGTCACATTCCACCTAAATATTAGAATAGCATACTGTTCCTGTAGGCAGTGTCCAGCCCGTAGTAAACAGGCCCCACACATTTTCCTGAGGTCGGTCTTCTATCATTCCATTTAATTAAACATGTTTTTAAAAGCCCAGATGAGCGCACGCCCATCATGGAGATAGTCGAATTCCTCAAAATGGCAGTACCTGGACATGACAAACTGTATCTTACATATGTGAATATACCATACAGAAGATGCATTAACTGCAATAATATGGCAGGATGGTGGCATTTGTGGCTGCATTTTACCTATTATGGCAGGCTGTATCTTCATGCAATGACTAGATAAGACATTTGAGGTGCTGACAGTCTTAACAGGGTAGTTGTAAGCATTTGAGTATGAACTTGACATATGAAGGAAGGACCTGGACATGTGGTTATACTTGAAAGAGGAGGCTTTCTTGGCAAAAATGGCAATGTTGAGGAATTTGTAGCTGTACTTGCCATTCAGTTGTAGGCCCCAGACCTGAATCTGAACATTACATATGTTGACTATACCAAGAATATGAGGCATTAACTGACATCAGACTATGGCACTTGCATGTAATGGCAGCAACTGGACATGAAGCGGTGTACCTGATATATTGTGAGTATAGCTGACATTTAAGGTTATAACTAGCACAAAGTAGCAATACCCTTTTATCGGTAGCTACATTTGACATTATCACAACATCTGGGCTTGAGTGGCTGTTTTTCGAATATAATACCTGAACCAGTCTCCTGAAGCTAGAATAGTGTGCAGTAAGTGGTCATGTCATGCTGTATTATCAGTCTGCCCAGCATACAGTGGTTTGGATGTATGAACTTCTGGTATATGATGTTCCCTCACAGCTTATATGGTAGGGGCGCACACTAGTTAAATAAAATTGAGAAGTAAAATAGTTACCTGGTTGCTATGGTAGTAATTTGTTATGCCTTTCCCATGCCTGCACAAAAGTCAAACCCTTTGACATTGCCAATTCTTGTTCTGTATGCTTCCACAATGAAATATGATTCTTTTCTTATTCTTAATCATTTTCAAGGCTGTCACTGCTGAATGCAACCTAAAATATATCCAGAAATGCCAACCAGTTTGAGTCGTCTCTGAGTTAAAATGTGTATGATTGCACCATGTACATGATGATATCCACTATCGAACCCATGAAATTCCTTCATTTTTTGTGCCCCGATATAATTTTCCTTCCATGCACCATCATCATCTTTTGTTTCAACATGCTGTCTCCTTGTTTATAACAGATAAATGAATCCTGGAAGTTCAACTGACACTCATCTCATATGAGCGGACACAAATGAGGAAGCAAGACTAGAATCTAGGATATCAACGTTTTCTAGATCTCATTTCGATCCCATTGGATCCATAACACCTAATACTATCAGCAGAAGTTAAACAAAAAAACGATAATACATCTACTCTCCTTCACTTTCCTTTCCCAGAATTCTAGTTTTTATACAACAGACTGTGTAGGAGCAATACCTGTCCTCATGTTAGATAGGGTCTGCAATGTAGTCCTTTTGAATTGTTAAGGCAAATGCTAGGAAACTGAGTGTTCTTACCTACACAGACTGCTTCAGCAAATCTCAGGACCCCCCCCCCACACACACACACTGCACCCTTTTAACTTGGGGGCAATGATAACAATAATCTGTCTTCATAACTATTGGTCACACTTAAAACACACCTCAAAAATCGGGCTACAATATTTACCTAGGGCCTCTTCGTATCAGGAAAAACGTACTTTTCAAAACACTTGCCTCCAAGATGTAATCGACATTTCTTTTCAATATGGACAAAACAAACATGCACATATCACACTTCAAATGGGAGCATTTTAAAAGTATGACAAGCCAAAAAAAGGCAATTCTTGGTTTCAAAGGAACTGCTTTTGCCTGCACGGTTCTCATCATATCGAACATCACCATAGTTACTTTGGCACTTTATGATGTTAAATCTGATGGTTATGGTGAGAATGTATCATCAGATGCTGTCCTCCACAGTTCTTTTTCAACATTAGCACCCTGGGCAGTGCCGTAAACCAATGAAAATGCTCGGAACGCGTGCTTTATTAACCAAGGAAAGCCTATGCTCTGGGCATTTGCATTGGCTTGGGGTGCATTTTACCATTCCCCGGTGCCCCTTCACCACTTACACCTGTGTAGTGTCTTACACAGGTGGTAAGGGTGTCAAAGAGAAACATACTTTTGTTGCGCGGATGACCTTCTCTTGTCCTGGGTGAGATCCCGTCCTCGAGTCTAAAAGTTCATTAAGGAAAATAAAGGTTTTGAACCAGCTCCTGCAAGGTCAAAGTCTAAAGTACAAGTTCAAAGGAATACACAGTTCCACTGGTGACAAGTCTTTATTCCTGTATGAGATCCACTCTAAACTTCCAGGAAAGAAAACATAGCACCAATAGTAATCTTGGTCACAATAAAATGGCTCTTCCTCCAGGAGTTTGCCCCAGTTCAGAAGCAAATTGAATAGTCTTAATCAACAGTCTCAACTCCTTTAATTACAGTCTTAATACTTACACTGGTATATTTGTCAGGACGACTTCTTAGTATTGCTACGTTCACTCCAACCACCCCACCTTTACGGGTTTTACTATGAGAATGGTCACTTTTGTCCCACAGTGTTTATCTTGCTTCAAACTACTACAATGTTGCAACCCTTGATATGTGGATATGCCACCACAGCATCATTACTTTTGAATACTACCACAGCTTCAGTACTTTGAATGGTTAGACAGGCTTCGACAAGATACATTAAAATAAAAACATCAGCCTTTTCAGGTAGGCCAGGTAGTCTTCCTTTTGAATAACCTTCTTCAAAAGGGGCAGCCTTTCTGCTTCTTCTTTTCCTTCTGCCACAATAACAACCTGGATTTGCCCGTAAGCCTCTCTTCTCTCTAGTTTCCACAGTCTCTGGAACTACAGGTTATGTCCACTTCAAAGTATTCTTTACAAGCAACCAGGTCCTCTTCCACAGCTTTACATGCATCTTTCTGCCAGCTATCAGCGCCAGTAATTACCCAGAAGCCTTGGTGCCATTCTCTTAGCTTCAAGCAATACTTGCACACTTGTATTTTAGGCCATTCCATTGTTAACAACTTCACAGTGCAGCTGGATGGCTCTTCAAAACTTAGAAAGGCTGGTTTCACTATTAACAGGGGACGCCTTATGGCTTAGGTAATGCTTGTTCTTCTGTTCAACAGTTTATACTCTTTACTTTGTAGGAATTAAAGATATGTCACTTCTTGATACAGTATAAGATTCAGTGTTTTGGTTGAAAACACAATTAGGCACACGCGACCTCTATTTAAAGTAGATTTCAAGGTTTAAAGATGAATAGAAAATGATATTCCTGTATAATACAAAGGCAGAGTTCAGTCCTCTTTTGGGAAACACCATTAGGTACATTAGGTACACACAACCACTCTTTGATTTAGTGTTCAGTATTTACAAATTGTAACTTGGGTATTGTCAAGGCTACCTATTCGGTAATGGTATTACCAGCGTTCCCTCTCCTTAATTAGGGACACGTGACCACTCCATTAGACAGCAACAGTCTTTAAATATTGAACAATGGATTTCAGTAACGTTTGATTCTCCCACAAGCAACAGATCTTTCACGTTATACGCGAGTGCTACATTTTCATTGGTAACAATACTTTGAATGAAACTAACAACTTCTACTTGCATAAAGCCATAAGCAAGTAAGTAAGGTGCTGGATACAGTTACCGGCAAGGCTTGTGAAATGTGTTAGAATGCTGTGCTTCACTAACTGGCTTCTTAGACACTTGCTTAGCGGGTTGCACTACTTTTCCAACTTCCACTACCACATCTACTGCTTCTGGCTCACTGGGTGTTCCTTTTCCTCCCAAAACCCTCAGTTTGCCACTTGCTTCTTATCTTAGTCGCCTGCACATCCACAGCTCAGCAATCACGGCAATCAGACTCACAGAGGGAACACTGTTTCTTCTGCACGTCTTCTGCTGCGCAGACTCTGCACTTCAGACTTTGGAGGAACAGGATTCTCCCAGAACTTGCAGGTGAAATCTTCTGTTTCCGCCTTCCGGCATCCCTCTTGTTCTCCCATCTCTGCATGGTTTGCCAGCCTTATGCTTTCTCTCTGCTTCTACTGCCAGAGCCTGCACTCCAATCAATGTTCCAGCTCCTTCCACTCCTTCAACTCCCTCTCCCTCTTTCTGTCTGAGCCTGATGGGGGCCTTTAAGGCCTACCAGGTTTAGAAATAATTTTCAGGTGTGGGCTATTAGCTTCAATTGCCTGATTATTGCAATGGTTACAAGGCTTAATTGCCTGACTCCATGCCTCCTCAGCCCTGGTCCTCGTCTCTCTCCATGTAGGATGCTGGGACTTGTATTTTCTTTTAGTAAAGTTAGGTTTTTCAAGTTCTGCATTACTTACAAGGGTAGTTTTAATTCCCTTAAGGTTCTGAAGAGAGGGGCTATGAGAATTAGCTGTTACAGAGGAAGATGGTTTATTGAAGACAATATTTCCATACTGCTTTACATTGTAACCTTGAGATTGAGAAAGGTGCTTAGTTTGGGATACCAAAAAATATCTTTCTTTTAGTAAAGTTTGCTCAGGTTTTATAACCTTAGGGTTCAAATTCCTATGTCTAAGGTGAGGTTTAGGGCCATTAAAATGAAAATAGCATTACCTCTTTAGGTACATAGGTAAGAGTCCTTCTGACAGAGGAACAAATAATGTGTCTCATTCCATGGAATCCCCCCACCACCCTGGGCCCTGTCTCCTCCAAGGTGATCCTCCCACAGTACAACACCACCAGGGTTGGGATCAGGAAGCGTCTGCCTTCCCAGGCCACCTGGGAGGAGACTTTAGGCAGAGCTTCAGTGAGGGAGTTGTAGGATTCTTCACACACCCCTTTTGAATATAGGGACCAAAATGCCCAACTTCCATGAAGGCAGAACGTCATGGTTCCTCTCATCTTGGTCAAATAATAACCACAAAAAATCAGCCCAGGTCTCCGGTTGTTCCTTTAAAATTTCATTTGATAGGCCAACTGCTCTGGAGTTACTCAATTTTTTTAATCAGTTGAATAATCTTCTCATGGGCGATAAACCACTCTATTGCCAAACTTACCTCCATCGGTTTCACTGAATATATAGGTCTGGCGAACATGGTCTCAAAATGATCTACTCACGCATCTTCCGAGACAGGATTAATCTGCACTGCCAATTGAGGAGTGCCTATGTTATTCAACAGTCATCAGATATCCCCAGTGTAGCTTTTGCTCTCTGCATCGGCTTACAACATTAAGGCCTTACATGAACGTAGCAGATTCTTATGTTTCTTATATTCTTGCCTCCTTCTTTCAACTCCTTCAGCTACTTTAACTCTGGACTTGCACAGTAAAGCCTTAATGTCAGCCTTCAAAACCCTTTCAAATGGATTGTTTCCTCCAACGTATTCCACATCTTTGACATGTAATGTCCACAGCTGTGTAGTTCGGAAACGTTTTCGGCAGAGGGTGTCCTGCATCGATGGCGTTTAGTCAATGTCCCTCGAAGGCCTCTGTTGAGGGCGATGTCACCGGATACTATAAATAGGACGCACGGCACCCGCAGCCTCAGTTTTGTTTTTTACGCAAACGTGTTTGCTTCAGAGACTCAGCACGCCTCGTGTATTCCTTGTGAATGTGTCTTCTTCTTCGACCCCTCCGACTCCGCGGTCTGGCTTCAAGACTTGCCGGGACTCCAAGTGTAAAATGTCGGTAACTGACCCACATCACATTTGTTTGTAGTGCTTGGGCGAGAGTCACGACACTAACGACTGTTCCAAATGCCAGTCCCTGACTGCTAAGGCCTTGCGCGAGCGTAAGGAAAAGCTTCAGGTAGGTAAGGGTTCTAAACCCAGTAAGTCCCATAAATCTAAGTCCAAGGGTATGTCCACCGACGAGTCGAGGGGCGATTCTCTGCATCTGGTAGAGTATCAGGGGTCTCGGTAACAAAGTGGTTCCCTGCATTCATCATCCTCGTCTCGGCATTCTCGGAAGCGCCGTCACGCAAGGAAAGTGGCTTGTCCTACCAAGTCCGCAACTCCGGAGGAATGGGCTTCCTTTCGGGAGCAGATGTTAGTGATTTTTCAATCGCAGGGCACAGTTCCGTCCGCGCCTCCTGATGAAGTCGGCAAGGAACGGTCTCGTACTGTGGCTCGCACGCCTTCGGGCTCGGGTCTTCGACACGACTCTCATCGGGAACCTTTAAGGTCCCGTTCGGACAAGGCTCAGGATAGTCACAAGAGATGTGCTTCCAGGACTCGGTCCTTATCTCCAGCGAGTCCGCAGAAACCTGGCAAGGGCTCGAGGACTGCATGGACTCCATCGGTGCTGTTACCATCAGATACCGACGTCGAAGCTTTTCCTTCATTCCAGCGCTCGGCTGGTGGTGCCGTTATCGACATCGACGCCAAAGCCTTCGGCGCCCTCGATGCCTTCCGGGCTTTTTACCCAAAATGTACTGGTAGAGATCCCTGATACTGTGCATCCTCCAAGGAAGGCCACTTCTAAATCTGTGAGGCCGGTGGTGGACTACAGACCCTCTTCTGTCCTGAGGCAGGGCTTTTACCTCCCTCTGGATGACATATATGAGGAAGAGGAGAGGTCAGACTTAGATCTTGACCCTGTTGAGCCTGATGGGGCTCCTGTCTTCTGGAGACAGTCAGTTGGAGGAGTTGAGGCAAACTCTTCATGATGCCAGTGGTTTGGACGCTTCTCTGGAAGTGGAATTTGGCAGGCCCGCGGCTCGTGCTGAGTCGTCCTACAGGAGGCTCATGTCTAGGGTCACGGAATATCTGGGCTGGTCCAGTCCTCCTGAAGCTTTTGTACAAGATGATCTAACGGACATTTTAGATCAATGTCTCTGTCTCTGACCCGGTGTTACCTTTTCATCTAACATTACAGAAAGGGGTGGCGGCTGCTTCGCAGTCTCTGGAATCTCAACTGGCTGTTAACCAATCGCTAACCAAAAAATATTGCCCAACCGGTAGCAACCCCAGCTACTTTTCATCTCATTCCACTACCGAGAGTTTGTTGGTTCAGGCGGCTACAGACACCTCGAGGCAGGCGGCATTTCCTACCACTCCTCCTGATAGGGACGACAAACACTTTGATGGTTGGGCACGCAAGGTGTTTTCTACAGGGAGTATGGCATTGAAGTCAGCCTACTCCACGTGTGCCTTGGCAAGATTTTCACACACTCTGTGGAATTGTGTTTCGTTAGCGGCTGAGCATATTCCCGAGGGGGAAGAAAGGGATGGGTTCCTTGCTCTCGTGCAAGATGGAAAGGATGCCATGTGTAAATCCCTTCAGTCGCGTTTGGATACGGCCGACAGTGTGAGCCGGTCCATGGCTGGGAGCAACGTTATATGCAGATTTGCATGGCTGCGGAAGTCGGGTTTTGCTCTGGATGTGGAAGCATGTCTTTTGAACATGACCTTTGATGGCACGCATTTGTTTGGCAGCTAGGCTGACGAGAGTCTTGAGAGGTTGCAGACCTCCAAAGCTGCGGCAAAATCTTTAAGCACAGCTCTGCGTCAACCTCTGCCTTTTTGTCCTAGGGGAAAGCAGGGGAGGGGAGGTTCTTTACGTTACTACTCCTCCTTTGGTAGAACAAGAGGAGTCGCCAGTCAAAGGGGTCAGTGTAAAAGTACCTGTGGTGGTCGAGGAAATAAAGGTGGCAAAGCTCCTCAGGCAGCTGCCTCTTTGCCTTCAGGCCCTGCCGCAGCTGCATCAAAACAGTCATGAGGCCATGTCCCATGGTTCGCCAGTTGGGGGAAGACTGTCTCAGCATCTTGAAGAATGGCGAGCCATTACTTCAAATGTGTGGGTTGTGGATACAATAGCCTACAGCTACTGCCTTCCCTTCCTACAGTAGCCTCATGGCAATTCACTGGGGAATCTCTCTTTGAAGCTTCCAGATCAGCTCTTTGTGCAGGAAATCTTGACCCTGCTAGAGAAAGACGCTATAGAACTGGTGACTGTAGCGGAAAGGAACAAAGGTTGGTATTCCCCATATTTTATTATTCCAAAGAAAGATGGGGGATTGAGACCCATCCTGGATTTGCATTGGTTGAACAAACTTCTCAGGAAGGACAAGTTCAAGATGGTAACTCTTTCTCAAGTCCTCCAGGGCCTTCAACTTCAGGATTGGTTGGTGTCTCTGGACCTACAGGATGCTTACTTTGATGTGCTGATTGATCCCAAGCACAGAAAGTACCTAAGGTTTGCGGCTGGCGACTTGCTCTTTCAATTTCGGGTCCTGCCATTCGGATTGACCTCTGCCTGAGGGTTTTCACCAAGCAAATGGTGCAGGTGGCAGCATATCTCAGGCAAAGGGGGATTCACGTCTACCCCTACCTGGACAACTGGCTGATCCGTGCACATTCTCCTGAACAAGCATTGGATCACCTCAGTCTCACCTGCCGCTCCCTCCACAAACTGGGCTTCTCCCTCATTTTAAAGAAGTCACATCTGACACCTTCCCAACAGCTCCAGTACATCTGGGCTGTGTTGGATACGTCCTTTGGAAAGTGCTCGCCTGCCAAGGTAAGGGCTCATCACATTGTTCAGATGGTGGACAAGTTTCAACTAGCCCAGAGTCTCTCGGCTTTCGCATTCTTAAGGTTGCTCGGCCTCATAGCATCTTGCATTTTTCTGATGCCAGAGGCCAGGCTGAGGATGAGATCCCTGCAATGGGTCCTCAAGATGCAGTGGTCGCAGTTCTAAGTCAAGAAGTCAGATCCTGTTCAGATTCCAATCTCGGTCTCCCCGAATATTCTGTGGTGGGCCAACAAAGGGAACCTGATGATGGGAGAGCCGTTTTGGCATCCATGACCAGAAGTGACTGTAGTGATGGACGCTTCCCACACAGGATGGGGAGCTCATGCTCAAGACTTCACTGCCAGCGGTCGGTAGTCTCCGTCGGAGTCCAAACTCCACATCAACCTGTTAGAGCTGAGGGCCATCAGGCTGGCCCTGAAGACTTTTCTGCCATCTGTGCAGGGGAAGAGTGTCCTGATCATGACAGACACCACAGTGGCCATGCATTACCTCAACAAAAAAGGGGGGGTAGGGTCACTCCCATTGTGCAGAGAGGGAATGCAGCTCTTGTTTTGAGCATTTCAGCAGGGAATTTCACTCTCGGCAATTCATCTGGCCGTAGAGGACAATGCGGCGGCGGATGCTCTGAGCAGGCATACCACGATCTCTCACGAGTGGGAGTTGGCTCAGGAAGTCCTTCTGGAGATCTTTGCCATTTGGGGAACCCCACGAGGGGATCTCTTCGCCACAAGTGCCAACCAGAAGTGCGAGAGGTTCTGCTCAAGGGAATTTCCTCTGAGAGGAGCCTTAGGAGACGCATTCATGGTGGATTGGTCATTCCCACAGCTGTACACGTTTCCTCCGGTCCCCGTCGTTTCCCAAGTGTTAAGAAGGCTACGGAGGTTTGGATCCTGCATGATCCTCATTGCTCCGGATTGGGCCAGGAGAGCGTGGTACCCGGAGCTTCTAGAAATGTCCATCTGCCCTCCATGTCGTCTTCCCTACCGAGAGGATCTGCTCTTGCGCAAGGGGGGTCAGGTTCTCCATCCATTGGTCAGGACTCTCAGCCTTCACGCTTGGTAGCTGAAAGGTTGAGGTATAAGGATTGGGACTTCCCGGATGACGTGATGGAGGTGTTGCTTTCGGCTGGCAGCCAGCAACCAAATCCCTGTACCGTTGCTATTGCAGTAAGTTTTGCAACTGGAGCAGAGGACAATATGTTGATCCTTGTCAGTGTTCCATTCCCATGGTTTTGTCTTTCTTGATTTCCTTGGCCCACAGGGGCCTTCAAGTGGGTACCATTAAAGGTTACCTGGCGGCGCTGTCTACCTTCAAGCGCTCGTCTGAAGAATGTTCTTAATTTAAGATTTCTTACAATCCTGATTTTTCACGGTTAATGATGGTACTCACAAGTCTTCTGGCTCTATGGTTCAGTTCTGAGAAGGTAAGGGATGTCCCCAGGTGTCCAAAGGCCAAAAAACAGAGCTCTGTGCAACCCAGGGGGCCATCCCTTGGGAAACCCTCTTGGGGAAGAAAACCCAGATGATCTGTAGCAGTGGTGAAATTCTTCTGTAGTGTTGGTCCAAAGTCCAGTTGGAAAAATAGACGAGAAGAACTCAGCCAGCAGAATTTTAGTCCAGGTGGGAGGTGTTTTCCTAAACACAGACGGACTGCAATTGGACGGAGGCTCCAGAACGGCAGACGCAGCTGAGAAGCGAAAGGCCAGGAAGCAGATCCTAAGGAGGAGGAGGAAATGCCGAACGAGGCTGCAGCAGAGAACGGGCAGAAACGAAGGAAAGGATACCGCAAAAGTAGAATAGGAAAGAAGGAGGAGTCGTAAGAGGCAAGGGAAGGATGATAGAAAGGTAAGTACAGTACGCAGGAAAGGAGGGAAGTCGAGCCAAACAGGAGAGAGCAGAAAAGATGCAATGCAGGCAGGGCGCCGCGGTGAAAATGAAGCACCGAATGATGGCGGAAGGGAGAAGAGGAGGCGCCGAAGAAACGGCAGAAGAAGAAAGATAACGCGAAAAGGGACAGAGGGAGGAAAGTGGTCCAAGTAATAAGGACGGGAAAAGGAAAAGGTAGAAATGAAGTCGGAAGCCCAACGAACGAATAGAGAAAGGAATAAAGTTACAATCGAATGGAGTAGAATGCACGAAAGGAAGGCAGGAGCAATACCGTAGGGACGGAGTAGCAACGCAGTTACCTGTCTCTTCTCTCGCGAATAAGTAGAAATTAATGGGTTGATTCTCTGTGTCCTCCATCTTGGATGGAAGACTAGACCTGTGATGCTAGTTAGTGGTAATGTGACTAAGCAGCCGCCATCTTGAGTTTCATTGAACATGACGAGGATGATGAATCTTCCACTGCCTCCAAAAGTATCGAGGTGCCCTTCTGACAAGATTCTTTTGATTTCCCAATTTCTTAAAAGGCTCACTTATGTGTTCCCCCATCCCCTTTCCAGGTGCCGGTTTGGGATCTGAATTTGGTGTTGAAATTCCTGATGGGTGCTCCATTTGAGCCTTTGCACTCTTGTCCTTTGAGATTGTTTTCTTTCAAGACGGTGTTCTTGGTTGCGGTTACTTCCGCTCTCAGAGTGAGTGAATTGCAGGCACTTTCATCAAAGCCACCCTTTACTATGTTCCATAAGGATAGGGTTGTACTGAGGGTACGTCCTTCGTTTCTACCTAAGGTAGTGTCTGAATTTCATTTGAGCCAGAAAGTGGTACTTCCTGCTTTCTATCCTCCTCCCCATCCTGGTAAGGAAGAGAAGCGACTCCATAGGTTGGACCCTAGGAGAGCTCTGAGATTTTATATTTCTAGGATGTTCAGGGTCAGAGTGGATGATCAACTCTTTGTGGGGTATGCTGGTCATCGATTGGGCCAGGCTGTTACAAAACAGACCTTGTCCAGGTGGATTATCCTCACCATTACTGAATGTTACCATTTGGTGGGCAAGGACCTTCCTGGAGGGTTGCAAGCTCATTCTACTAGTGGTGTGGCTACTTCCACAGCCCTGCAGCAGGGAGTTCCTAATAGAAATATTTGTGATGCAGCTACATGGGCTTCTATACACTCCATGGTCCCGATATGGCTTTTCGTAAGGCGGTTCTTTATTCTGCCATCTGATTGGGTACTCTAAATTATTTTCCCTCCTCCATTCTTTCTGGTGCTGCTTTGGGAGTCTGTCAAACATGTGGAATATGTTGGAGGACACGATCCATTCGAAGAACAATTTACTTACCAACTGGTAACGTTCTTTCGATTGGATGTCCCTCCAACGTATTCCACATCGCCCTCCCAGCCCACCCCTCTGGAGAATTTCCTATGCAATTTGCATTTTACGTTTCCGCAAGGCTATGTGCAGTCAAGCAGGCATTGGATATGTGCATGTCACACGTTGTGGAGGAAAAAACATAAACTGAGGCTGCGAGTGCCGTGCATCCTATTTATAACATCCAGTGACGTTGCCCTCGACAGAGGCCTTCGAGGGACATTGACTCGCCACCATCGACGCAGGATGCTCTCTGGCGAAAAAGTTTCCTAACTACACAGCTGTGGACATTACATGTCAAAGATGTGGAATATGTTGGAGGAACATTCAATCAAAAGAACGTTAGCAGTTGGTAAGTAACTTGTTCTTCTTTTGCGTCGAAGACATGTTTATAGCAATAATGTGGCTTGGGCATGTTAGATTTCAGTTTAATAAATCTGCTAAAATCATGGCATTATCAAGATTTCTTTGCAAGCAACTCTTAAAAGACTACACATACCTCTCTTATAGTAGTCGACACATTTTCTTACTCGCTCAGGTCTGAGAATCAAGTGATTCCTCACATGAGTTACCTGTACCTTTCCATCATATATGCCACTATTGACCTCCTGCATTTCCCCCTAGGTCATTTTTAAGATCAAATGATCACTACATGAGGTATGGATGATCTGCAATCGGCTTAGTTCCATGAAGACCTTTCCATCAACAAACATGTAACCCAAAGTAGCCTCCTGGGACCCGTGCGACCATGTTGTATTTCCCGGTATGTGCCCCTGCAATTGACTATTTAATGTAGATCTCTCAAATCCATTTAATTTGAACATAGGCTACCCTTTTTTTCTGCTGACTTGGGACAGAGCAGGAGTTCCGTCAACACCGCCCTGCTTTTATCCAAGCTTGTAATATTTAAATCTCCACACATCAAGATGCATGGAGAGGCCTTGTCCACATATTGCTCATCATTCATCTTCATTACCCTATACAGAAAAGCGTTATCAACAATAGTCCCAGGATTCCAGCACAACTTTGTAATCTTTTTTGAATTGGTCAGTGCACCAAGTCATTTAGCAGGATTTTATTGGTTGTAGTTCCCGAGGATGAACAAGAAACTACCATACTTACGAATATAATTGGCAAATAATAAAAGTTTTAAGCAATATGTTCATGTTTACAATTGTGTAGGTACATTGTCCAAAAAAGTTGCAATGAAAACATTACAATATTATTAAAATATAACATTATTGAGATGTATGGTGAAGAACCCAACCTGGTTGAACATAATTCATTGAGTTTGACATACTAGGAATTCCAACAGAGAGTTCACTATAAACCTAAAATAGAAATAATTAGCTTAACAATGATTCACAAGCTGGCAAGTTCAACCTTACGCCCTCTGGTCTATGATGTGATGTGTAATGTACATTCATCTGTGTCCCATGACCACTTACTTTCCATGGCTGACAGAATGCCGTTGAACCAGGTTTACGCCCTCTGGTCTATGATGTGATGTGTAATGTACATTCATCTGTGTCCCATGACCACTTACTTTCCATGGCTGACAGAATGCCGTTGAACCAGGTTTAATAATCGCAGTGCATGCCAGTGATGTATGGCCTCAGTTCCTTGTTATTTTCGTAGGGGAAACCAGGCATTCATATCTTGTCTTCCTCCACTACCTCGGCGTCCAGCTAAGGGTGATGTTGACAAGGAAGGGAGCAGGTCAGTGAGCAGAAAAAGCACCAAACAGCAGCTTTATTCCAAGGCTCCTTGCAGGATGGCCGTTTACCAACATGCAGAATGTGGCTTCACATATATATCTTTAACTGAACTGTACTGTAAACTTAACTTTTTTACTACTTATATTAACAAACATTTGACATTAAATGTCTCATATTTAAAACATTGCGGTGCTATTACGTGAACCTTATTTATTTAAAGACTGTGTTTTCACTAATACAGTGTGTGGACATTCCTTTGTGGGTGCTTGGGGACGACACTGTACTTAAAAACCAGCCTGCATCACCTCCTGAGAGCTAGGCCTTGATTGCTCGCCCACGTTTTAGCAAATAGAGAATCTTGGCTGGGGTTCTCTGTGCCTCTCCTCTGCCATATAGAGAACAGGAGTACAGAGACACTCCTCCAGTCTTTACAGTGGTAAAGACTGGAGCCGGTCCGATAGCACAGCGAGTAGAGCGCTCACTTTGACATCTGTGCAGAGCTTGTTGTTGCAGGTTCTAATCCCGTAAAGGCCAAACTAGGCCTTTCATCCTTCCGAGATTGATAAATGAGCACCACACACCGTGGGTAATAATAAGCAGCGCTCAGATACCTGAGGGTTTGTAGTGCTATAGAAATGCCAAATAATAATAATAATAATAATAATATTTATTGCAATCAGTCCTTCATCTCCTTGCCTATACCCTCAAACTCCTTCCCGCCTGAGTCTCCACCTCAGCAGCATGACTGGCATAAGTGACTATCCACCTACTCTGCTAACAGTGACCCTCTCAGCACAGTCTAATTCCAGCTCACTGTCACCCCCTCATTGCAGCAGAGTATGCGCTCAGTGTTCTCCTGCCATCTTCTTTCCCTCCTTCTGCCTCACAGACACAATGTGCATAATCCAGTGATTTGCATGCTGTTCAGACTTCCTGCATCCAATTTCAGTATCTTACTCATTCACCGGGGCTGGCTGGATTCAGAGGAGATACAACCAGTGCTGAAGAGGACCCAATAAGGACAGTCAACTCGTGCCAAGTGAGGCAGGTTATTGAAAGGATAGATGAAGTACTAGAGGGGGCCCTTTATGAATGATGGGCAATGGTGTGCAGGAGAATCTCAGTCTGTGAGGTACTGGTCTTGATCTTTGGTTGTGCTGTGGTTGAAGGCATGAGATGGATGTCATTAATTGTTTCTCCTTAGGTTCATGGTCAACAATACAATTGATCTCATACGCTGTGTCGCCCACAGCACCCCTCTCTTTCACTCAGATGATTGATCTGGGCAGCTACCTCCCCAGGCACATGTTGTCCTTTGCCATTGGTTCTTTGGAAGGTGCATATGTTGCTTCTGACATTGCAAATTTTGTAAATTCTCTGCCTCTTTAACCTTGGGAAGTGGGGAACTATGGGAAGTGGAGACAGCCCTTCAGGTTCTGGTTTATTTTGTAGAAACCCAAAGGTATATATTCAGCATTGGAATACCACTATTGTGGTCTTCCTAAATACATTCTACAGCCTGTGCCTCCTGCACCTCTTGGATTTCTGTAGTCAGGTTTGGCTGGATCTTGTTCCCGCTTGATCATTTTATCCAGTGGCCTGGTCAGCAGTGCCTCTTCCAAGATGTCTTCTTCTATGAAGTGCAACAACTGGGGGGACAGTTGAGTTATTGGTGTAGGAACACGAACACACACAGTGTTATGCATTACATTTGTCACAGCATACAGATGCATAGTTTAATATGCAGTTTAAGGTTTCTATCTGTTCTAGTTTTGCCTGGACAGTCCAGGAAACTTCCTCCATGGCACTTAGGATTGGCAACCCCTACAGAGGTTTGCCCGAGTTTTACCTTAAGCACAGACACTTCATTGTAAAACATAGTTAATGTGTCTCTTCTATTGATACAGGATCCCACATTCTACTTCCAATCTCTCCTACACTGTCTATGAGAATAAGACAGATATTTCTTCAAAAAAAGTCTTCGTTCCAAAGAGGCCGAGCGGTGGAAGTTGCAATGTATTCAGGTAAAACAACATGATTGTTAATACCCCTCTATAGATCTTTCATCAGTCATTGTAATTCCTCTCAACCTTTTAAGTGTTTGAAGAGGGTGAAGTCAATAATTCTGGACTGGGAGTATCGCACCACAGCTCCTACAGCTGCTTGCTCCGCAGGCAAGTGCTCTAATCTCTGGTCAGGCAGTGCTCTGACAGGGCCGTGTGCCTAAGTCCAAAACGCCTGTGTGCATCTGAGACATACCATATTCGGCCACCATAAAGTGCTCCATTACATAACAAAGATCAGCTAGTGTCAGGACAATATGCATCCAATTGCACATCTGAACTGGTGGTATCTCAGGAGATTTGAAAACAGAATAGTGGTGATGTGTTCTGAAGGAACAGCCATTTCAGGGCTAGAAAAAGGAGGAATATGTTCAGATATCTCTCTTAAGCAGAGTAGGCCACTTCTGCTTATGCTTTTTACACCATTACTTACACACCTTCTAGATGATCCATAATAAAATATTAATCCTTACAGAACAAGGGGCAGGTCATTATCACAGGATAATGACAAGCCGATTGTCACTGCCTGAGGCAAAGTTGGGGAACGGTCATTGTGCCAAACAATAATTACCACTCTGGAGATCTAGACATGGGTTTAGCAGGTGGTGTTGGGAAACAAGTAGGTGTTATTATTGTGAGATAAAAAAGCAGCTACAACTACACGAGTAATGCTAATTTAATAAACATAGATCGAGTAACACATTTTTTGTGTTTCATTGGTGTTTCTTATAATGGGGAATTGCAGTGCACAGGCCCCACACTGCCTTTACACAGATACATACAATTGTTGCTCTGCTATTTGTCAGGCTGCTGCTCAAGTCAGAATGTTTTGCATGAGGTATGTACTATGGCAATACTACTGTGGAGATGCCATACCCATGGTGGCCGGGAGGCCGGAAAGCAGCAGCAGTCAACCAGCAAAATCAGGCGGAAGAAGGAGCTGAGAGAGACCAAGGGGAAGGAGAGGTGGTGTAGTTGAGAGCATCCTTCTATTTGCTTAGAATGCCGGCTTGGATTGAGGGATTTAGCCCAAGATTTGAGCAACCTGTTTAGCTGCAGGCCAGGGTGCTAATGGAGCTTAAAGACTGCACTCCAAGAATTATGATTGGATGAGAGGGGGTTTAAAATGCAATCCATATGCTAATATTGTTTATATATATCGCACTGGGATCTGACAGGCCACTCCCATTACATCGCCATCTGGTGAAATGAATTCCTGCATGACATTTAGAAAATGAAAGATGTTTGGCACATGCCCAACGCGTAAATAAAATTGGCATGTTTCTAGAAAGATATAACAAAGTGAAGTGTGACCATATTATGTCTCAGTTCCTCATGTACCTACTCACAATGAATGAAAAGGAATTGTAGAGCACATTATTTGCCTAAGTTTGCATGCCACATGAAGTAAACATTCCGATCCATTTCTATATTAAGTGTAATTCCGATAACCTTCGGGACTGTTAACGCAAGGCGAATAACCAGCATAGTTCAATACACTTGTGTGAGCGTAGATTAACAAGCACATATATCCAGCTGTTAGGGTGCATGTAACATTGTTTTACACCTGGCAGAATATATGTTCCCGTTCCAAAGGGGTAATGCACTTCTTAATGGAATATTGACTGCCATTTCTCCCTATTAATATTCTTATGGCAAGATATTTATTGCTGTTCATTAACTAGTACGCAGAATGTTCTACATTCCGTGAAGAATAGCATAAACGCACTCTTATTAAGAATTAAATCACATTTCCATCCCATTGTGTGTCGTCTGGTTGTCATAAAGTTTATTTCACTTAAAAAAAAACTTTTTTCTATATGATTCTTCACTCCAGTCACACAAATCAGATATTTTGTATTCATTTTGCATTGTTTGGTTGACCATATTTCATTAAAAGTAATTGAAATTTTCTAAATTATTTGGTACTGAAATCAGTTGTATTAGACATCCCATTTATAAATCTAATGTATAGCACATTTTAAAATATAAACCATTGCAGCATTTTGCACAATGCTTCAAAGTTGCACTGTAAAAGGCAAATGGTATGCTATCAGTGCAAAATATGTGAGTATACTGATGTAACGAATTCATTCTGGCATACATCTAGTTAACAGCTGGCTTGCAGACACACTTTGGGGGAAATGGCTGCCCATACATCTGCACCACAAGGAGCCTCCCAAACAGTTCCAAATAGGTGGCCGCTGCATATTAGTAAGAAACTCTCAGTCCCTGCAGCTAAATGATACTGCACCCAGGTCCCCTAATTAAATTGGGGATCTACGTGTATATGACGGATTGTGCCGTGACTGCAATTCTCGATAGCTTGCATATTTAAGTGGCATTCAGATCCAGTAGCATACCAAATGCAGCGGTCTGTCCCGTCCCTGAAAGGGCGCCACTATGCTTAAAACCAGGTCATTTGACAGCTTCCCAGGGCATTTTTCCCCAACTGCTGGCTGTCAGGAGGGCTCAGCGGCTGGAGAACATGTCATGGCTGCTGGTTCTGTGGTATCCTGGGTGCAGTTTTCACACTTGTCTTTCTTTCGCCCAATGCAATGCTAAAGAACACCAGTTTCATTGAATGCCTGCATCCATCCTATCCCATTTGGACCTGCTCACCTTCAGAGCAGTCATGAACAGGACAAGACGCAGATGCCAAAAAGCACCATAACAATGGAGTCTCAATTACTGTTGTTAAACATGTCTTTTGTTAGCAGCTCCTTTCTTAGTATGAGTGTTTAGTCAATTGGCAGTGTGAAGGATCCCCTCACCCACACCCCTAGTTACCTACTAAAGCTATGTATGCCACCAAGACAACAACATTTTTCAACACAATAAAGTTTCTCATAACAATCAGTTTATATCCATTGGACCATATTCATGTAAATATGCACAGAAATCCCACAAGGGCTGCGTGCCGAGAAGGACACTGCACAAGTCTGCGCACAGAATAAAAAATGTGCGCCCGCGTATTAATGGAATTCACTGCGCAAAGTAACCGTATTCATATGTCGCGCCCGGAACGCCCCCAACACGCCCTCACGCAAATTAAAAACTATCAGAATAGCTACCCTTGCGTGCTCCCCTGGGCACGATTACATGAACCCTTCAAACAATGCGTGGGGTTCCGCACAAGCAGACTTGCATCTTGGGGACACTGCGCAGGATCACCCATAACTGTTACCGGAATGCGTATGAAAAATCGTAACTCAGTAATTACTCGGGACATTTGAGTGTGAACCCCCGTAAATTATATGATATGATATGGCATTTATAACGCGCCTATACACAGGTGTATAATTGTTCCAGCACTCCGCTAAACTGGGTATGAGCACCCCTATGTCCGATTGCCAACCCAACAGCTGGCACACACCCATAAACCGACCTGCGATCTTATCATTGTGCAGCGATTCCATGTGCAAGTGCTTGTACGCCTGCCTTTGGGCAACGGATTATATGAAGGACTTGCGTGGCCAATTCCCGCCGAGCGGTTGCATGCTCAAATCCATGCATACGTTGGGTGCCGCACAAATGTCGGCATGCAATGGACTGCATGTGGGTGGTCCATCATAATGCCCACTTTTTCGCATGTTCTTCCCCATTTTCTGTGTTCCACCCCACTCAGAACTCTACGCAAGTCCTGGAAAAGTACGGTGCATTCTATTCCATGAATCAACAAATGCGGATGTTTGCACACAGTTTGGCATGCAAGTATCCTATTTTCCACGCAAATAATTCCATGAATCAGGCCCATTGTGTTTACAAGTTTGACATGCAAAAAAGTGTTTACTTTTTTTTCCCAGTAAATTATTAACAGTTTTCAAGTTTAACATATTCAACAAAATTCACCCTCCCCCTACCCCTCACCCCCCCCCCTTTCCACCCTTCGGTCCGGTGCAGTTCCTGCAAGTCTTAGCGTTGGTGTAGGGTTGGGGTGGTATCAGTTAGTCTTCCCGCTTTGGGCTGGTGGGTCCCACAGTCCAGTGAATTTTACATGTCTTCTTCTTCTTGATTAGGAATAAGGCCCAGGAGGGACATGGCTCTAGGGCACCATGACCAGCGTGCGCCATCTTTAAGGTATGCCAGAAGCGTATCCCATTCTATGTTAAATTTGGCGTGGTGTCCTTGTAGCGAATACGTTACCCATTCCATGACGAGGAGGGACCATATTTTTGGAATCCATTTGTTATCGAGGTCGGATTGTGCATTCTTCCATTTGTGTGCTATTACCAGAGCTGCCGCCATCATTATTATGATGTAAAGCTTCCGGTGTGCCTTTGTCTGTGTGTCCCCTAGGATTCCGTTCAATCCTATAATGGCTAACCCCTTATTTCCTCCAAGTTGTATTCCCATCATCTACTCGATCGCTGCATGGATGGTTCGCCAATAGTGATCTAGTTTTGGGCAGCTCCACCATACATGGGCCCAGGTTCCTGTTTGTCCGCATTTCCTCCACCACTGTTGTGACGCCGTCTGTTATATTTTATTAAGCCTGGCCGGGGTTAGATGCCACTGCATCATTTGCTTCATCCAGATCTCTCTGATTTGTATTGACTTTGTCAGTTTTGGGATCTGCTCCCAGAGTTTTACCCATTCCGCCATCTCAATCGTAGTCTCTGTGTCTGTTTCCCATTTCCCGATATATAGTCTGTGTGGGGGTTCCTCTCCTTCTTTGATGAGCTTGTACAAGTTCGCCACCACCAGAAGGGTCTGAGGTCCCGGGTCCCTGTGTTTTTCATGGTCGGATGTGCTAGCCAATGCCTCAATTGGGTGTAGGGAAATCTGTGATTTTCCCCCAGGATAAGGTCTGCTTTACACTCTTCGAAGGTTTTGATTTGGGTCCCAATGAACATGTCCCTCACCCTATGGCAGCCCCCCAGCTGCCACGCCTGGAACTTAGCCGCCTTAAGGCCCGGAGTGAACTGCGGGTTGTCAAAGAGTGGGGTATAGGGAGAAGGGAAGGAGGTGATCTGTGCCCTTTTCACTGGCAAGTCCCATGCCTTACTCACTGTTTCTGTAATTAGGCTGGCGTGCATTTGCACTAGGCTGTCCAGCCTTGGTTTCCACAGGATTTCCTCCAATAGGGTTCCTGTGACTGCCCTATCCATTGGTGGCCATATCGTCCCTCTATTATCTACTTGCCAGTCTCTAATAACCCTTATCTGAGCTGCAAGATAGTATGCTCTGAAGTGAAGTCTCGTGCACCTAGGCCCCCAGATGCCACCTGGACTCTCGTTACTCTAGCCGCTATTCTCGGAGGTTTGTTATTCCAGAGGAACTTGTCTGTTGCTTTCTGGAGGTCTTTGAAGAAGCAGGGTGTACATGGACCGGGAGGGATGTGAAGTGGTAGAGAACCTGTGGCAGGACCACCATCTTCAGTACATTAACGCGCCCCAGCCAGGATATCGCTAGTGGCCCCCAGTCTACCAATTTTGTTTGGAGTTTCTCTAGGAGGAGTGGCTAGTTGGTTTGATATAAGTCATTCGCCGTTTTGGTCAGTTTTATCCCTAAGTAAGTAATGAACTTGCCTACCCACCTGTATTGAAATGTGGTTCTGAGGGTTTGTTCCTCTAATGTGGAGAGAGAGAGTTTGAGTAATTCAGACTTGTGTATGTTTATTTTTAAACCTGCTACGGACCCGAAGCGGCTCAGTTCCGTCTGGACTGCCCTCAGGGAGGAGTCTGGTTGGGTTATTGACAGTATCATGTCATCCACAAAGGCGGCAATTTTGTGTCCCTCGCCCCCAAATGTTATCCCTGCTATGTTTTCATTTTCCCTTATGGCTACCAGGAATGGTTCCAAATGGAGGGAATACAAAATGGGGGAAAGTGGGCAGCCCTGTTTTGTGCCCCTTTCCACCTGGATCAGGTTGGAGATGTCCCCGTTGATCACGAGGCGGAGGAGAGGCTGCTTATAGTTAGCTTGGACTCTTCTCAAGAACCGCAGGCCGAAGCCCATCTTGTTCATAGTTGCACTCCACTCGATCGAAAGCCTTCTCAGCATCCACTGCCAGGAGAAGAGCGGGGATTCCCCTTTTCTGTGCTTTCTCGATTATGTTATCCCCCATTTGTCTTCCCTTAACGAAGGCTGATTGGTCCGTGTGGACAAGTTTAGGTAGTATCGCCTCCAGCCTGATAGCTTATATTTTGGTGTGAATTTTCGCATCTACATTTATCAATGCAATGGGGCGGTATGAGCCGCACTCTGTCGGATCTTTACCTTTTTTCAGGATCAATATCACCTTGGCCTTGTCCATAGTTTTCGGTAATGTCTGGGACTGCTCTACTTGGTGAAAGAGGTTTGTGAGGTGTGGGAATAGGACTTCCTTATGTAATTTGTAAAACTCTGCTACATGGCCATCAGGGCCCAGAGATGTGTTGATTGGCAGTGAGCTGATAGCTAACCTAACCTCGACCCTTGTGATTTCGCCTTCCAATATCTCCCTTTCCTCTACCGTTAAGTGGTGTAGAGCTATATCTTTTAGGTAAGCTGCCTGGGATTCTATGGTTGGGGAGTCGGAGCTATACAACGTGGAGTAGAATTCTATGAACGCCCTTGTTATGTCTTCTGTTTTAGTGGTTGTCTGGTCATCCTGTTGCTTATTTTTCAAGATTGTTCTATCCCTTTCTTCCTCCCTCAACATTTTAGTCGAGCAGGCGATCAGATTTATTGGCTTTAAAGTAGAATTTTTGTTTAAGGCGCAGCAAATTTTGCTCCACCGCCCTGGTTTGTATAGTGTCTAGCTGCCCACTTATAGCCATGTACTCTCTTTTGATGGCAGGTGTCTGTTTCAACCCCAAATTGTTCAATGATTCTTTTAATTTTGCCTCTAACCGGTCTTCCTCCAGCCTCAGTTCCCTTGCTCGTCTTGCTTTTATGGCTATGATTTTCCCTCTGAGTGTGGCTTCGAGTGCATCCCACCATGTCTGCCAGGTAGTGTCCCCTATTTGGTTGGTCTCTGCAAATCTATCAATTTCCTCCGACACCTCCCTTGTTAATGTGATGTCTCTGAAGAGCTGAATTGGATATCTCCATTTCCATAGCCCTGGAGGGCCCCTCTTCCTTTTTAGCTCTAGGGTCATTGGTGTGTGATTGGAGAGGGTGATAGCTCTCAGCGTTATATCTGTAGCCTTGCCCATCAATGAGCTGGATAGCCAGATATAATCTATCCTAGAGTGCGATCTATGGGCATGGGAATAAAAGGTATACCCTTCCGTGTCCCCCTTCAATTGTCTCCATGTGTCCACCAGGGCCAGATCTAGTATTTTCTTTTTAAGGTCCCCGGTGGGTAGTAGCAGAGGGCCCTGTGGTTTTGTGGTCCTATCCTTAGTGGGGTCCCATGTGATATTAAAGTCTTGTGTCAAAATGATGGTGGATTTCGTGAACCTTTCCAGACAAGTGAGTGCATTCTGTATGTATGGGATTTGGCCCTTGTTTGGTGCATAGAGGGTTGCTACCATATAGCTTTCCCCACTTCCCTCGACTGCAAGAAATCTGCCCTGGCCGTCCTCGTCAATCCCCTTTACTAGCAAGTCAAGCCTGTCTCTCAATGCTATGAGTACCCCCCCTTTTCTACAGGGTTGTGTGGCTTGGAATATTCTCCCGTATCCCCATATCTTGACCCTGTGGATATCCAGCATCTGTATGTGGGTTTCTTGCATTGTGTCTATGTGTGGGTCCTCTCTTTTGAGGTATCTTTCCACTGTCTTCCTTTTGATTGTAGTGTTAAGCCTGTTAATGTTTAGCAATAAAATCTTTAGTTGGTCTGGTTTGCTCATGGTCTGTCTCTTTTGGTTTTCCTTGTCTAGATGGGTGGGTCTGGGTATCCCTGTTGTGCTCTCTCCTTTCCTCCTGGATTCCTTATGGGGCCAACCCCTTCCCTTAGTTGGACCGTCCCGTTCTGACTGCACCTTCACCCCTCTTACTCCCCCCTCACCCTGCTGGGTGGATCCAGCTGGCACTCACCCCCCCCTCGTTGTGTGATCATGAGAGCTAGGCCCTAATAATAGCTCAGCTTCCCCCAATGCAGGATCTCCCCTTCCCATTCCAATGTGCCCCCCCCCCTCCCCCTAGTGTAACTGTTCTATACCGATGTAGGTCATGTGTGCACGTGGTTTGACGCGAAGTGTGCCCTCCCCAAGGGTGCTGTAATTTCAGCGACCGTACCCTTGTGTTCGGGTCATTTGTCCTTTGCTCCCAGGTGTTCTTGCTGGGTTTGGTCTACCTGAAGAGGGCGTGCTCCGGGGGAGGGGTGTTCCCGCCTTTCTTCAACTTCCTGGTTTCCTCCGTTGTCCATTCCCAGGTCTTACGGGTGGGAGCTTGGCCAGGTAATGAGGAGCTTAGCGGTCTGGTATCTTCTTCGAGCCCCAATACAGTTGCTGCTTGGTCGCACGTTGTTACCTTGTGGTGTTTCCCCTGCCAGGTGAAGCTCAGTGCGAATGGATGCAGCCACCTGTAGGGCACATGATTGTCTCTCAGGTGAGCCAAAACCGGGGCCATACGCCTTCTTCTGTTTAGTGTAGTTTGAGATAGGCCTTGGAACAAATGGATTTCAGAACCATTGTATGTAATTTGGTTTGCCTTCCTGGCCTTTTCCAGGATCTGTTCCTTCAGGTTGCAGCTGTGGAATGCCACCAAGATGTCTCTTGGCCATGCCCCCGGTTCCTGACGGTTCAGGCCCACTCTGTATTCTATCGAACTGGATCTCCGCCCTCCGTTCCTCGACCAGCATGTCTCCGAAGATGGATCGCATAGCTTGGGTCAGGTCCTGATCCTGTATGTCCTCGGGCAAACATTTGATCTTTATGTTGGACCGTCTAGATCTGTTTTCTAAATCTTCAGCCCTCAACTCGAGATTGTGAGTTGCCACTTCTAAGGTCTCCAGGAGCACATCCGTTTCCATGCGTCCTCTGTCAGTTCTTGTATCGCCCTTTCGTTGGTGTCTACTCTTTCCTCCATTTTATTGATGTCCCTTCTGATCTCCTGTATTCCTTCTGCCAGGTCTTCTCTTAAGGTATCCATCTGTTTTTGGCCTGCCTTTGTAATTTTCTCTACTATTTCTACTAGCAAAGTTTTGAGCGAGGAGTGAGTCACAGGTCTTTCCTGGTCTTCCCGCCTATTGTCCATGCCAGCTTCAGCCCCCCATTTGCTGTTGTTCTGCGGCCCCATGGCGTCTGTTTCTCTGGACCACATCTGCGCCAGTGTTCCTTCCTGTACCATCTTTGATATTTTGGGTGGTACCGGCGTGTCCTTGTTCCTGCTTCTGGACATCTTGCCGGTGGGCGCTCCGCAGTAGACCCCTACCGTTCGGTGGTGGTATCCTCCTCGGCCTCGCCGCCTTGTGTACTGCACTGTTCAGGAGCCTAAAGGTGCGCCCAGGGGGCCCCTTCCCCTGACCCCGCTAGGGGTGAAGGACGTTGGCTGTGGCCCTGTCTTGACCATGCTAAAGGGCTTCCCCTGACCCCTATTCGGGAGGGGTGGGGATCGATTCTCCGCTGTCGGGTGTGGTTGCCTGTATTTGGGGAAGTTGTCCCCTGCTCCGCTATCTTACCGATTTACGGATCAGTGGGCCTATTTTCTGATGAGGGAGAAGAGGTTGTGGCAGAGCTCTCCTGAGCCCGCCGGGGGTAAGATAGCTCACGAGCCTCAGTCTGGTATCCAGCCTCACCTCTCCCTTTGGGCTGAAGGACCTATCTGCAATTGGTGGGGTCTGGTGTGGGGGTCCCTCACTGTCGGGGTCTCTCTGTGCTTCCCTCCGTGCACCAGGGGGTAGAGCCTCTTAGCCCGTGCCTGTTCTGGGGTTTCCGGGTTGTGGGGAATGGCACTGGCTGTGCAGGGGGAGTTTGGGGGGCCTGGTGTAGACCTGGCTTCTGATCAGTGCCCCCCCACCCAAAATGGGGGGTCCGTCCCCGGTGACACTTAGGGCCCCCTTTCTCACTTACTTGGGGTGCATGTTTCCTGATATTTTCACTGGCCTCTGCAGTGGTCTGCCCCAGTGTGAGTGTTCTGGAGGGAGGAGGGCCCGGCGGAGGAGTTGCTGTTCCCACAGATGTTGAAAGAAGGTAGATGGGGGGTGCCTTCCCCAGGGATCATCATAGTCGGGCCCAGATTCGCTGTTGATCCGGCATGGAGGACGCTCCTGGTGGTCCTCGGAGGCTGCTGTGGGGCGGATGGCAGGCTACAGGTTCCCGCTGCCTGTGTAGGTCCTTCCGGGGATATTGAGAGGCCGTTGGCGGCTTCCGTGCACAGAGAGTGCCCTCTGCTGTGCTCGAGTCGTGGGGGGCATGCCCTCATGGCGGTCTCCGGCGGGTGACTTGAGCGGAGGCGAGGCAGCCTGATGGGTTCGCTGTGGAGGTATGCATGGTCCCGCTACTGGCCCGCACCATGCCCCTGCTTGGTGGTCGGGTCCCTGATCCGGCGAGCTTCTCTGGGTCCTTCACCATTCCGGGCGGCTCTTGAATGCTGGGGGAGAGCTTATGTCTAACTTGCGGTGCCCTAGGTGTTGCGACAGGTGCTAAGGTCCGGCCTTGCGTCGTGTTGAATTCACTGCCTGAGAGTGGCTCCAGTACCACGTGCTGCCCCCAGGTGCCATCCTCTCTGTGGGGCTGGCGCTGCGTTCACCCCGTTCACTCCTTGTTGCTCTGCAGCAGTTGTCTACCGATGTGTCCTGGGGAGGGTTAATTTGCTGCTTTTGCTTGGACTTTCGCTGCTTTAGTGCGGGAGCTCGGGGGACGTGCTGTTCACCCCAGCGCGTCCATCTTGGAATCTGTAAAAAGGGTTTACTTTTTATGTGGATAGTCAAATGTTCTTAACATCATGTGTAACAGCGAGCTGGAAGTTTGTGAAAATCTCTATAATCAGGTGACTTTAATGCAAAGAAAATTCAGCATGTGTCTTAAAGTGCTAACATTACAGTGGTGCGAAACAGTACATTGTTAAACTTGCATTATATTGCATTCTGTGATGTGTGGTTTTCCACAGAATATGAAAATATAGCCACAATTATATTATTTTGCTATAACTTGTTTCTATAAGGATGTACACTTTACCAAGTAGATTTACTATTTGATGCCTGTATTTTGGAAGAAGTCACTATAAAATAGAATTGTTGTAATCCTTGAAAGCCAAAATGTATATATGTCTATCAAAGAAATAACTGAAAGTAAATGTCAAGTGCCTTGATTGCAGAGTGGGCTAACATTCTGGCTTCACTGCTTCCCTACAGTGGGTGATCCTGAACTCATAATGTAGTCTCACTGTACATTAACTACACAAATTGAAGTGATTCAGTCCACACTGTTTGAAATGTTCCTTAGAATGGTGCAGATGTAATGAATTTAGGGATTTTAGGAATAAATTGGTGTCCCATGGTGCTCTTTTGTTTGTTGTCCCTGAGACCATCATCTAGAATTAGCTTATAGTTCTAGTGGCTCTCCCTCTGTATCATAACAATTGATTTGGCAGGCAGATATATAGTCTCACTTGTCAGTCAGTGCACCAGAGATTCTAATATAGCGGATTGACTGGGGTCGAACCAGCGCTACTTTCGTACCCTGTTGCTGCCACTTAACAAAGTTGCTTGAGCTGTCCAGACTATTTCCCCACAGACAAATGAGGGAAACCCTTTCATATGCCCCGTCATATTATGTTATTTAGTCTTGCATTGCTGTTAGGCAGAATCGTATGCAGTACCCCTTGGGAACACCACATACAATTAAAACTACAAGTGCAAGTACAATTTCACCTTTGGTACAAACGAGCAGAATAAAGTAAGCAGTATAAGAAGTTACACAAAGGACAACAATTACTAAGATTCAAGCAAACACTGATTCAACGTTTATGAGTAGAAGAATATACTTTTATTTACACCATCATTTATAAAACAGTTCACTATTGTAAAGCAGCAGAAAATCACAATCTTAATACACTACAATGATCCCCAATCAATTCTGGACAAGATAAACTCAAAATGAAGTGTGAGCAAAATGGCACTCCAGTAATTTAAAAAGGGGGTGAAAGACAAGGTTATTCAAAATCAAGCAGCACCAACAAGTAAGTAGGCAGGGCAATCTAGAAAAGGCTTACTACAGCTAGGATTCAAATCAATAGGCCTGGGCCAATGTTAATGGTTTAGAGTCTTTGCTGAGGATCACACAGTTCAGAGTAGTTCGCAGTTAAGTCTTTGCCAAGAATTCGAAACGAAGATAGTCGGAAGAAAAATTATTAAAAGGAGTAGAGAAGGACAAGCCCTCGGATTGGCAAAAGATTTAAAACACTTTCACCGCGGGCGGATGAAACAAACAACCGGGTTTGAACAGTACCTTAGAAGAAGAAGAATGCTATAGCTGAGGCAGAATTTCCTGGCAGATCCTGCCAGCTCACGGTTCATGAAGCGACAATCAGACTGACAAGAAGGAGGAAGACTGGAGGGTCCTGCACTGCCCAGGGAAGAAACCAGCAGCAGACCAAAGCAACAAATAAAAGGTGTGCTCCTTAAAACCCCAACAGGGTCCGGTCCTCCTGGCTATCTGGTTCACTGCAGCGATGCACAGCAAATTCGACCAGGGGAGGGAGGCCTTGCTTGGTGTTTGGCGAACTGGTTGGTCCCACCAACTCAAGGGAAGAAGATTCTTTGCAGATCTTCTCTGTCGTCGAAGTGTAGGAGATTCGGACCCGCAGCAGGGCTTCCCCGGGAGTTTCAGTAGTTGCAGCTGTCCTCTTCCTTCAGCTTCTCTTCATTTCTGTTGATTCAGTGGAGACTCTGCCTTCCAAGTCCCATAGACCTGCCTTTTATGCAGTTTTCCCCCATTCACACAGCCTGGCTGTCAATCACACAGCAGGGTGCCTGTCCTGGCAGGACAGTCACCTAGCCAATCAAACAAGAGTGTGACTTGGGTCTCCAAGGAGACCTGTGCAGGGGGTTTAAAACCCCTCCCTCACATCATGTCTGTGCAGAAGCCCACCAAAGGACGGCGAACAAAGGAACCAAACCTGGTTTGGCGCGCAGAGTAAAACACGAGAAAGACCTCTACAAAATGAAATGGTGAATAAACCCAGCCATTACCAAAATTATGGTAAACACCACTGCCACCAGCCAAATCTTAAAGAAAGGGGAATGAAAAAAATGTCCATGAGAGACTGACAAAAAGGGATAACTATTAACCCTTTCCAGTACTCTATGGAAGATAGTTTGTACTGGGTCTGTGAATTTAAAAATACTGATAAAGTCAATGGTAACTTTACATCTTCTGGGAGACAGTAGTCAGTCCTAGAAAATGGAGTTTAAAGTGGGAAGTCTGAAAACGACAACCCTGTGTCACTGCACTAAAGGTGCTGTGTGACACACATTAAAAATATGATGCCTATGGAGTAGGTGAGGCTCCACAGTCCATGAACCCAAAAATGTAAAACACACAGCAAAACACATGTAACAGTGGGAAAAAAGGCTCACAATATTTCCAGGTGAAAAAAAGAAATCCTAGAAATCCAGCAAAGCTGCTGAGGGACTCAGTAGGTAATGGAAAGTACCCATTCTGTAGAATTATCCCTAACACTCCAGCTTCTCGTTGGCTCTCTCGATCCAGTGGTGACTCTGCCTTCCAAGTCCCAGAGACCTGCTTTTAAGCAGTTTTCCCCCATTCACTCTGCCTGGCTGTCAATCACACAGCAGGGTGGTTGTCCTGGCAGCACAGTCACCTAGTCAATCAAACTAGAGTGCAAAATGGTTCTCCAAGGAGACCCTGGGCAGGGGGCCTAAAACCACTACCTCACATCCTGCCCACCCAGACACTCAGGCACCTAAGGAGGGCTTCTGTGCAGAAGCCCGCCAAATGATGGCGAACAAAGGAACCAAACCTGGTTTGGCACGCAGAGTAAAACACAAGAAAGACCTTTACAAAAAGAAATGGCGAATAAACCCAACCACAACCAAATAAAAATAAATAAAAGGGGTCCAGCGGGTTAGAGTTTAAGGCTACCACCATAGCCTCTAACTTTACCGAGGCTATTTTCATAGCCCGCAGTAAAATAAAAATGGTAGATACCACTGCCACCAACCAAATCTGAGAGAAAGTGGAACGAAATAATCAGAAAATCAGACAAAAAGGGATAACTATTAACACTTCCAGTACTCTATTGGAATATAGGTTGTACTGGGTCTGTACATTTAAAAGGACTAGTAAAGTCAGTGGCAACTTAACATGTTCTGGGAGACAGTAATCAGTCCCAGAAAATGGAGTTTAATGTGGGAAGTTTAAAAAGACAATCCTGTGTCACTGCACTAAAGGGGCTGTGTGACACACAGTAAAAAGATGATGCCTATGGAGTGGGTGATACTCCATAGTCCATGAGCACAATAAATGTACAACAAATAGCAAAAACACATGTAAGAGTGGGAAAAAAGGCCCACACTCTTACCAGGTGAAAACATTAAACCCTAGAAATTAAGCAAAGCTGCTGAAGGACTCAATAGGTAAGGGAAATTAGCCATTCTGGAGAATTTCCCTAACACCCCTCCCCCCCAGACTAAGGGAAATGAGGATTTAATCCACTCCTGGATGAATCTCTTCACTCTATCACTCTAGTCAGTTACAAACATCCTAGAGAGACCATCAGATATTTTGGTAGTGACATCCTGACCTGTGCTCAATGGTGAAACAAACCCTTGCAGGCAGATTAACCATCTTAGTAGTTTTGGGTTCTACCCTTTCATTTGCATTAACCATCTCAAGGGTTGGTGGTCTGTCTGAATCACAAAAGTAGATCCATACAAGTATGGTCTAAACTTCTTCAGAGACTACACAATAGCAAAGCATTCACGCTCAATGGCTGCCCACCTTGTTTCTGGTTCCTTCAGCTTGCTGCTGATGAAGCAAATGGGATGCACCCTACCTTTCTCATCCAGTTGACTAAGGACTGCACCTATACCAGTACTGGAGGCATCTGTCTGCACAATGAAGGGTTGGTGCTTCTGCTGCATTATTTGAACTTTTCCTGAAACGAACGTGCGTTTGTTTTGTCATTTCCTCACCAGCACTGCGAGTCAGGAGACTCTTGCTGTTCCACGCTCGTTCCCCAGAGGGGGCGGAGACTGCTGCCAGTCACGTGCTCATCACGTGATTCTCAACCACCTCAAAGGGGAGCCACAGTCACCCTTGCGGCGTTAAGCTCGGTAGGAGTAAAGCCCAGGGACTTTTAAGCGACTGTTTGGCGCACTGGGGCAGCACCAAAAAGATAAACAAATTCAAAGGCTACTCCATTAATTGGTATAAGCATCTGTCTTTGTTTAAGGCCCATAATGAGACTACGGAATTCACCTCTTGAGGAAGATATGGCTGGACAGGATGGGTCATATTTGGAGGCTGGGAGCGAGGCTGGCCAGGGGGCATCTACCACTCTCGACCCTGCTATAGCTCAGCCGGTATGTGCTACGAACTACACTCTCAGTAATACAGAGAGTCAGCAAACCCCTGAGGGGTCGTTCCCAAACCTCCATATTCAGAAAGGTTAGAAACGAGGGCTGGAGTATACCCTGACAACACGAAAGATTCAGAGCAGAATTAATGACCACTGCTGCAGAAAAAAAAACAAGAGTGCCAACGACCTGGTTGACATTATTGATTCCATCTGGCAGCAACCCTCCCACGACAATACGAATTTGGAAAATACTCCATCAATAGAGAGTGAAGAAAATAATCAAACGCCCGTAAATACCAACCAAGACAATAGGGCGAGCTCGCCAATCAACCAAGACCAATTGGAAGATCCAACAGCAATCTTTCCCGAAAGATCCCCTCCACCAGGAGAAAGTCCCTTGGCAGCTTTGAGCTTTGTTCTAAATTCCTTGGTCTTGGTATTTGACCTTCTTAAAACTGAGGTACAGACACAAGCGGGTCTCCTCTTGGAGATGTCACATGAAATCTCGAAGAATGAATCAGCACTGGTTGCCACTAACAACATCATGAATGCAATTTTGATTCCAATTCTGAAAGAAACCCAAATTGAGGGTGTCAAACAAGGGTTAGACATTGCCCAAATCCATAATCTACTGAAAGAGGGAGCAAAAAGTAGTGTTACAACTCAAGAACTCTTAAAGAAGCTCCCTTCGGAAATACAAAACTCCCAAAACCAGAATGAGATTTCAACAGGGGAGGGTGAAAAACAGTGCTTTGACGACACCCCGCTTTCAGACTCTATTCTGGAAGAATTCCGAAGACTGGCAAATGTCGACATTGACATCATTGAAGACACTGGCGATAGCGCCCAAAAAACTGACGGAGATAATACACAAGATCAACTGACCGACAGTGGGAGCCAGAGCCCAGAAGAACCTTTGAAAACCAAAAGCAAAAAGCGGCAAAAAAAGAAAAAAGGGGGCAGGTCCAAAGAAACCACTCCCTTTACTTTACATGACAAAACACGAAGAAATCAAAGAACCAGAGAAACAATGTTCCTAAAAAAACAGAAAAGAACACATTTCTGAAAAATCTGACCACTCCGTCTGGTGAAAAGACAGCGGAAACCAGTACAGCTGCTCTGCCTCTTTCCAATCCCTCTCAGACCACAAATCCGCTTACTTCACAAGCCAATAAATGTGCACCGGGGGAAAAAGGGAAGAAAAAGGCAGGCCCAAATTGCTAGGAAGGACCCAGTGTTAGCAAAATTCAAACTTCAAACTTTGGTATGCAAACGGACCCTATAACATCTCCATCTGCAGCCCTTAATAACAAAAATCAAAAATCATCCCATACAAACATCAAAATTGCCCCAATATTTTTGAAACAAAAATTGAATAGGGGAAAAACAAATGTGGGTAAATTGGAGGGAAATCAAGTTGCTATAAAATTAGCGCCAATTTTCTTAAAACCGATGGGGAAAACAGGCTTCACCTCCGCTCTCACTAGTGCTGCTCCCTTAACAGCTGCCCAAGAAGCATCTCCACTAAGAGCCACAATTATTGAAGTTGATTGTCGGAATGGATTAGGGAAATTCACAAATCTTGCAATTCCTCCTCAGGATGACAACAGAGAGAAACTGGAAAGAAAACAGTACTGCTCCCCCATAAGAAAAGAAGAAACTGTGAAGCCTAATTTTACCATTCCAAAAGTGTGGCTGAGATTAGAAAAACAAAATAAGGAAAAATCACTGAGCAGATCAGTTCTACTTTCAGAGATTAAAAAGAACTACAATTTGTTTCTCTTTGCCTCAGAAGACATTGAGTATCTTTCATTTCCGATCAGAGAAGATAAATTCTTTGTGGAAATAGCCCTCCCTCACTTCTAGAAAGGCGCAACAGGCCCTCATCACTAACAAACACGATCTAGCTAAAGAAGATCTTCGGGTATTTGAATCAGAGGAGGAAGGAAGGTATGGCAATCGCTCAGGTCCTAAACAGACAGGAGTGGAGGACGCATCCTCCTCTATGGGCACCACCAAAGCGACAAGAGAGCCCCAAAGCAAAGTTTCACCTGGGCCCAAACTAAATGAGAACCTGTTAGCAAAAATCCCAGAAATTGTCACACAAATCTTTCTGAAACTAGGCGAGGAGCAGAACAGTCTTTAGACAAAGGGGTCTCAGATTAATTTCCTGGAACACCAGAGGGCCGAGTTTCCTGAGGAAAAAGCAGCTAAAAAATAATCTTTTACAACAGAATGACATCATGCTGTTTCAGGAAACATGGCTGGTTAACCCCATTGAAATAGAAGGCTTCACAATACAAAATCTTAAGGCCGCACAAAAACTGAAAGGGAGACCAGCAGGAGGCCTCTTAATAGCAACCAAAAATTCTACTGTCAAAGAAATCGTTCCACTATGCAACAACATGTTGGGCATACAAGCCTGCAAAGCAGAGATAGGACCGAAGGATTCTCGGCTTACCCTAATCCTGGTTAATGTCTACTGGAACCCTGCTAGGTCAAAACTCCAAGACTTCATAGAATCCCTACACCTCCTACTGTCAACGGCTAAGAGCAAATATGAGGGAGCACAGATCATCATTGCAGGGGACCTGAATACTGACTGTATTAATTCAGGGAATGTGAGGTTTGGCCAAACTAAACAAAGTACTATACGGAAAGGGAAGCAATGGTGGGATTTTTTCCAGTCATGGGACCTGGACATGATGAATGAAAAAAGTAGGTCTGTGGAAGTGTCCGGACCAACCTGGCGTCAAGGGGCTCTGCAATCAACCTTAGACTACATCTTCATTTCATCATCTCTTACCCTACTTTGTCCCAGTCTTACTCTGGTTTGGGAAGGGGGGAGTGACCACGCCAGGCTGGAACTCCTCTTCCCCAAAATTCAGAGAGCCCCCAACCCACATGCCACACGGGAATTGGAGGGTTACAAAGGTAGACTGAAAGTGGTTAAATACAGAAATGGGGGAAATAAGCTAAACAAACTTCTGGAGGCAGTTCCTCCTGTTATATGGGCAAATGAAATGCACCCAGAAAAATTTGGGAAATTTGTGTGGTCCACCTGCCAGCCAAGTGAAGGAAAGACCGCAGGGAAGCAGATGCACCTTCATAATTTCGATGAGGAAACATTCAACAAGAAGAGAATACTGCGCCAAACATTACGCCATATAAGACAAAATAAAACAGAAGACCAGACCAGCTGTATACAAAAGCTCAAAAAGGCTAAACAAACGTATCGGAATTGGTCAAAGAACCACAAGCATCAAAAACGTCAAGAAGACGGGGAGAGAATGCTTTTCCTCCTCAATGCAAATAATTGCAGGAATTTTTGGGCGGCATTAAACCAATTGGAAACCGGCCAAAATAGCTCACTCTGCAATTTAGTCCCCGAGCATAAGTGGGTGGAATATCTGTCCAAAAACTTTGAAGCAACTGAACTCAGAGATCATCCTCACCCAAATGTAACCTGGTCGCTGACATTCTCTGAGGAAGAAATTGAGGACCTTATTACATCCTCCTCTGTCTCTAAGGCAGCAGGTCCGAATGGCCTCACTTATCAGGTGCTCAAAAACCGACCAAAGTTGTGGGCAAAATTACTCTTCCATTTATTTCAAGAAATTCTAAAGAACAAAGTCTTCCCACCATCATGGAAGAGCGCACTTATTATTCCATTTTTTAATGGGGGTGACAGGCAAAACCCAGCGTGTTATCGACCCATCGCCCTTTTGGACATAGACAGCAAAACCTTTATGAGACGAATACTGAAAGAACTTACTCTATGGGTAGACTCTAGACACATCCTTCCCCCTCAGCAGACAGGTTTCAGGAAAGGCCTTTCTACCAGTCTTAATGGACTAATCCTGAACCTGTTGAGAGAAAGCTCAAATGAGAAAGAAGGTTCTCCACTATACGGGGCGTGGGTCGACTTATCAAAAGCGTTCGACCTTGTAGACAGATCCCTCCTCTGGCAGAAACTAAATAATTGGGGGATTCCGGCACCCCTTCTTGCAATGCTTATAGAACTCCACAAGAACATTACCATCAGAGTGAGATTGGACGAACCAGGCAATTTATCTGAAACAAGTCCTGAAGGGAGTACGACAAGGTTGCTTGGGTGCACCATTATTCTTTAATTTGTTTCTTTCAGACATTGGAGACTTCCTAGCATCTGTATCATTAATCTGCCCGAGTATTAATGGAAGAAAACTCCATTGGTTAGCCTACGCAGATGACTTGGTGCTACTGGATGGTTCAGCGATAGGGTTACAACAACTCCTATCCAAACTTAATGAGTATGCCAAACTGAACGGTCTCATAATTAATCCATCTAAATCTAAGGTCCTCATCTTTAAACATGCAAAAAAAATGGTGACCTCAAGAAACTGGGTTTTGGACAGCAAAGCAATCCCACGGGTGGACGAGTTAACATACCTGGGATATGAAATTCTTGCCCACCCTACCTTAAACAAGGTGATACACTCCATTCTGGGGAAGAAATCAAAAATTATTGCACAAATGAAAAATCTGAATGGAAGATTCTGCAAATTTTCTATAATTCCGCTCAAGAAGTTCTACATAGGCAAAGTTGTCCCGGTCCTTCTCTACGGCCTTGAGGCAAAGCCTCTTTTGTGGAACTATGATTAGAGCAAAGTTGAGGGCTCTTTGTGGAAATCTTCTCTTCATCTTCCATCGTGCACTCATCTCGTTAGTCTGAGATTTGAGTTGGGTCTGACCTCTCTGAATTGCCGCGCAGAGTGGAAGCTACTGTCCCTCTATCGTAACATAATTACAGCTAATGTATCCACCCTTTTCTTCGACGTAAATCAACATCTAAAAAAGTCAAAATCAAAAAAACTCCACGGCTTGGAAGAAAAGATTGCCTGCATTTTACATAGGCTGGAATTAACAAAAGAAACTGTCACACAAAATCCTAAAAAGTCAAAAAAATATTAGAAACGGAGGACTGGATTAAAACGATCGAGGGAATCAGAAGGCTTAACCCCCCAAACCTATTCCTGACAGCGGACAGAAAGCTCGGCACCATACCGCGCTACCTGGAAAAATTCCCGGACCAGAGAATCAGAAACAATTTCCTCAGACTCAGACTGAATATAGCCCACACGGGTGAAATACTGGACCAAAGAAACCAGGGTGAGAAGGCAATAAGCTTTTGCAAGATCTGTGCCTCTCCGAATTTACAATCCCTCAAACACCTGCTGCTGGAGTGCGAAGGCACATGGGCGATCAGGGTATCATCACTGGGGAGATTTGTAACTAGAGAGGAGAGCCTAGTTCAGGACGCATTTTGGGATAGACTGATCTCTGGCCAAGTAGTCATGCTAACTGCTGAGATAGTAAACATTTTGGAGAAGCTTACTATCTTAAGGAACTATCAACAGACTAGTCATGTTCTTGAACTCTCCATTCAAGGGGATCAGTCTGTCTAGTCAAATCCCTGGTTTCTGAGCCTGTATTTTGTCTTGTTATTTTATTTTGTCACTTTACTCCTTCGCTTCCTGTATTCTTAAATACGCAGGAAACAACTGCTTTTTGTATGAAATTGGAACTTTTAATATTCTTTCTTTGTAAAGGTTTTCTCATAAACCAAAAACAAAAAAAAAAAACAAAAAAAAAAAACATGAAGGTTTGGTGATAATCAGGAGCTCTTAGGACTGGAGCTTGACAAATGGCTTTCTTCAGGTTTTCAAAGGCTTGAGTGCTCTTCTCATTCCATCTGACCTTTTTAGGGAATTTTGGAGAGGGGACTACATTCAAGGGAGAAGCTATGGTCCCATAGTTCTCTATGCAATTCCTGTAGTACCCAGTGAGACCTAGGAAGGCTCTCATCTGGGTTTCAGTAGTAGGGATGGCCCAGTTTTGTACAGGTTTTACTTTGCTAGGCAATGGCCATATTTCACCTCCTCCTACCTCATGACCAAGGTAGACCACTTTGCTCTGACCAATTTGACATTTACTTGCCTTTATGGTCAGATGGGCCTGCTCCAGAGCCTGCAATACATATCCTAAGGGGTCAACATGTTCTTTCCAAGTAGGACTGAACGCTGCAAAGTCATCCACGTATGCCATGCAGATGTCCTCCATCCCATTCAGAACTTGATTAACCATTCTTTGGAACGTATCAGGTGTATTGTTTGATCCAAAAGGCATAACCTTAAACTGGTAGAAGACTGCTGGGCTTGAAAATGCAGTTTTCTCTTTGGCATGGTCTGTCAGGGCTATTTGCCAATAGCCTGACGTCAGGTCAAATGTACTGAGGTACTTGTCTGGACCAAGTTTATCCACCAGCTCATCTGTTCTTGGTAAAGGATGGGCATCAGTCTTAGTGACTGCATTTAGAGCTCTGTAGTCCACACAGAATCTCAAGTCCTTGGATCCTGCCTTTGGTACTAGAACAACTGGACTAGACCATGGACTTGTAGAGGGCTCTATAACCCTGAGATCAAGCATCTTGTTGGCCTCCTCCTTTATATGGGTTCTTACATGTTCTGACATTATGTAACCTCTGCTTTTTACATGTAAACAGTCACCAGTGAGAATTTCATGCTGACCCCAAGGGGTCAAGCCTGGTGAAAGTGAAAACAGGGAGGCATACAGATTTAACAGAAACTTGCACTCCTCCTGTTGTTCAGATGTCAGATTAGAAGAAAGATTAACTCCTTCTATTTTCTCATCCAAAGGTTGGCCTCTGGGTAGGTCAGGTAGAGGTTCACTCTCCTCCTCCTCTTGAGCTAAAGCTAGAAGCAAAGCTCCCACTTCTGGTCTCAAGACATATGCCTTCAAACGGTTGGTGTGAAAGACTCTAGGAGCCTCCTTAGGTCTGCCTAAGTCCAACAGAAAGTTCACCTCTCCAGGTTTTCTCACAACCTTGAAGGGTCCTATCCATTTGTCTGGCAAGGCCATCTGCCTTGTTGACACCATAACTAGCACAAGCTGGTCTTGAGCGAACTCAACCATGTTGGCCTTCGGGTCATGCCAATGTTTGACCAGAGCCTGACCTGCTTTCAAGTTATCACTAGCTTTTGTCATCATGTCCGGAGACCTATCACATAGTCAGTTGTTAGGCAGAATCATATGCAGTACCCTTTGGGAACACCAAACACAATTAAGACTACAAGTGACAGTACAAATTCACCTTTGGTACAAGCCTGTATTACAGAGTAAAGGTAGCCATGGCTGAGCAGCCAGACATATCTCAAGAGTAAAGTGAGCAGTATCAATAGTTACACAAAGGACAACAATTACTATGAATCAAACAAACACTGACTCAAGGTCTCTCAGTAAAAGAATATGCATTTATTTACACATCAGTTGTAAAACAATTCACTAATATAAAGCAGCAGAATGGCACTCCAGCAATTTAAAAGGGAGGGAAAGACAAGGTTATACAAAATTAAGCAGCGCCAACAAGTAAATAGGTAGGGCAATCTAGAAAAGGCTTGCTGCAATGAGGATTCAAATCAATAGGCCTGGGCCAATGTTAATGGTTCAGAGTCTTTGCAGATGATCAGACCGTTCAGAGTAGTTCACGGTTAAGTCTTTGCCAAGAGTTCAAACAAAGTTGGTCGGAGGAAAAGTTACTTTAAAGAATAGAGAAGTACAAGCCCCCGGATTGGCGAAAGATTTCAAACACTTTCACCACGGTTGAACCGAACAAACAACCGGGATAGCACAGTACCTTTAGAGCAGAAGAATGCTTTAGCTGAGGCAGACGTTCCTGGCAGATCCTGCAGAGTCACGGTTCCTGAAGCGACTGTCGGACTGACAATAAGAAGGAAGACTGGAGGGTCCTGCACTGCCCAGGGAAGAAACCAGCAGCGGAGCAAAGCAACTGATAAAAGGTGTGCTCTTTAAAACCCAAGCAGGGTCCGATCCTCCTGGCTATCCGGTTAACTGTATTCAACCAGAGGAGGGAGGCCTGGTTTACAGTTCGGCAAACTGGTTGGCCCCACCAGCTCAAGGGGAGAAGATTCCTTGCAGATATTCCCTGTTGTCGAAGTTTGGAGATTCGGACCCGCAGCAGGGCTTCACGGGGAGGTTCTGTCATGGTAGAGGTCCTCTTCTGTCAGCTTCTCTTTGGTTCTCTCGATCCAGTGGCGACTCAGCCTTCTCCGTCCCATAGACCTGCTTTTTATGCAGTTTTCCCCCATTCACACAGCTTGCTATCAATCACACAGCAGGGTGGCTGTCCTGGCGGGACTGTCACCACAGCCGATCATACAGAGTGTGACATGGGTCTCCAAGGAGACCCTGTGCAGGGAGTCTCAAACCCCTCCCTCACATCCTGTCCACCTGAGCCATTCAGGCGCCTAAGGAGGGCATCTGTGCAGAAGCCCGCCAAAGGACGGCGAACAAAGAAACCAAACCTGGTTTGGCGCACAGAGTAAAACACGAGAAAGACATTTACAAAAAGAAATGGCGAATAAACCCAGCTGGAACCAAATAAAAGTAAATGGGGTCCAGCGGATTTAAGTTTGAGGCTACTAACTTAGCCGAAAACAGTACCAGGGCTATTTAAATAGACCGCAGTAGGAAAAATAGGGTAGATACCACTGCCACCAGCCAAATCTTAAAGTAAGGGGAACAAAATAATGTTCCATGAGAGACAAACAAAAAGGGATAACTATTAACCCTTTCCAGAACTCTGTGAAAGATAGTTTGTACTGGGTCTGTACATTTAAAAAGACTAATAAAGTAAATGGTAACTTCACATGTTCTGGGAGACAGTAGTCAATCATATGGAGTTTGAAGTGGGAAGTTTGAAAAAGACAACCCTGTCTTACTGCACTGAAGGTGCTGTGTGACACACAGTAAAAAGATGATGCCTACGGAGTGGGTGAGACTCCATAGTCCAGGAGCACAAAACAATGTACAACATATAGCAAAACACATGTAAGAGTGGGAAAAGAAATGCTCACACTCTTACCAGGTGAAAAAATTAAACCCTAGAAATCCAGCAAAGCTGCTGAGGGACTCAATAGGTAAGGGAAATTAGCTATTCTATAGAATTCTCCCTAACAATTTCTCACATTTTGCTGTTTTCCTAGGTTTTTGGTGCTTCGTGATCTGCAAAAGGTGGGGTAGGGAATTGGCATAGAAGTATGGGAAGCGTGAAAAGGGTGATTTGTTGAAATGTTTATATGTGCAGATCGGAAAATATACAGCTTTCTGAGGTGTGTAGATTTTAGATATTTTGTGATTTGTCTGAAGCAGTGGTTACTGTATGCTCCAGGTTTCTAATGTAAACTGTTTGCCGGATAATGTATGGCGTCTGTCAGAGTGGTGTTTAACGAGTATGGAGAATTGCATTTCTTTATCTGCAGCGAGTTTTGTGGTGTATAGGGAAAATGTAGACATGTGCCTTCAAGTGCTGTACATTCCATTGTGTAACCTGTGTTGTTTTGGTTATAGATTTGTGTTGAGATGTTTTGTCTGTTGTGGTGGGAGCTAGAATGATTTTGAGGTGGTTATTGTTATGTCTTGCCTGAGAAACCACCCGATTTCTGGCATAACCTTTTTCACTTTGGAAACATCACAGTTGTTCACATTTTTGCTTATATCCTTGCAAAATCTTCTCCCTCCAGATTGTTTGTCTTATTGTGTGATTCTAGTGATGCTACATTAGGTAACGCTATGTCATGGCACAAGTTCAAGGACCACAGTTTCTATTCAATTCCCAGGGACCTCTCCTCTGGCTGCCCACATACACCTTAAGGACACACCAACTGTAGTACAAATCAGTCTTACATGGGTTGATGGTATAATGTAGATGGACATGCCCCATAGATTAGCAATTGACAAAGACACTATTTGATGATTAATCTACCCACACCTCCTGAAGGTTTGGTGTAGTTGTTCTCTTGGCATCAGGCATGGCAGATGATACAGGATGTAGCTCTTTTTTCTCATATATCTCAGCTCTCCTGAATTGTTTGTTACAGATCATTGTTTGATGTGAAGGGGTTGTGTGAATGAAGCATGTATTTGTCAAGTGATGACTATGTGCATATGATTTGATCACAAAGTCTCTTCTGGGGGTGCATACATCTTGAATGTATTAAAAAGTGTGGGACAGTTTAAAGAGGTCTCAAGTTTTCCAATGTCAGTTTGTTAAATAACTAACCATTCCTAGCTTTTAGGCTCACAAAACACACAAAAAATGTTTTAAAAAAAGGTTTGCTTGCATGAGTGTTTGTGTGAATGTGTGTTTGTGCGCATGTATACATTTGCGTGTGTATGTTTCTGGGGCAAAGGTGCAGTCTGTGGCTACTGAGAGCCACATGATACCCGGGTCCACGCTTAGATTCTTGGGAGGATAGCTCAGCGGCAACGTTCTCACCTTGGAAGCAAGACGCACAGAGCAACACAGGTTTGATCCCGGGTCCGCACTTAGAACCTCTGGGTATTAAGCGCGTTATAAATAACCTATCATACCATATCACGAGGGGGCAATACAGTCATATATTGAGACAGATTTCAGAATTCGATTTAGGAATTAACAGCATGAAAGATGGGCTTCCTGGTTTTTCTAAATATATTTTTCCGTTAAATGCACGGTTGCAACCCATTGTTTTAGAACCTTTCTAAGGGGAAGCACCACTCAAAACCTTACTGAATTAAGTGTATGCCTGCTCGCTTGGTTCGATTCAGGGGAAACACAATCGTTTTACTAATTCACAAGTGCAACTTCTCTACACTGTGCGTAATTATCCGATTGGGAGCATGGAATCTCATGAAAATGGATAGTAAGGTAGTGTTACCTACTTCAACAACACATTTCCGTCATCATAAAAACAGGACTTTTTCCATACTTCGCCACCCCCACTTTTATCACGCTCAACACGCCGCCTCTGAGATATGCATTTGCCACCTGCCCCCATGTGAGGGTGTGTGGTGTCTAGCTCTCCCCTTCTGTGGGTGCAGGGGAAACATTGCAAAAGAATGGCTTTGTACCATGTAATGTATGCTTTACATTTTCATCCCTGCTTTGAACTGTAGGACGTGTTTTGGAAAAGTCCTCCTGTCTGCTCAGCAATTCTCATTGCATCCGCACCAGACTTGGAATGAAGAGCCTTCAGTAATAATCAAGCTAAGACACCCCCTTGCACATCAGCATTCTATATACAATTAGTACCCGGCAATGTGCATCCATGGGATACACTGAACGTGGATTGGCTCGTTTCCGAGCCATACCACAGTGTAATTCTGTGGACGCACGTACGTGCCTGCGTTTGTTCCCGGCGGGGGGCGTGACAGCCCCTTAGCCAAAGAGGAGGCTCGAAATGGGACCATCCCCGCTCTGAGCCTCCACACGGCTGCCATCATCCCCCTGCGGGGAATCAGGTACATTTTTCCTTTGCCCCCCCCAATGCAAACTATCCCCTCCCCACCCTCCCTAACTCACTTACCTTCTTTTTTCTTCTTTTTCGGGAGCAAACGCGCTGGTAACACTTCTGTCCTCAGTGCGTCTGCTCCCGATGGCCACCATGGAAAGGGAAAACGGACTCCGTTTTCTTTTTCCCGGTGTCCATTTTATGTGACTTTTTTTTCTGTTCCAAAACGCCTCAGCATTTCGGAACAGATAAAATGCTGCTAGTACCCCAGTCTAATGAGCCGGGGTACTAATGGCAATAAGCCCCTCGACGGCGGGCCAATATCGCCTGCGGTAATGCCCCCGGGACCTTTGTTAAGGCCCTCGCTAAACTCGGGCCTGTAACTATGGGCCCTGGGGGCATTACCTTGGGCGGTATTGGCCCGCCGTCTCAGGGCTTATTGCCACAGTAATGTTCCATAGAACACTTCAATCAACTGATACCAGAACACAGCTATAAGAACACACTACTACAGTACCCCATCACTGAAAGCTGAGAAAGCCTTCTGGGCCTTTCACAAAGCTCTCAAACCCCAGCTTTTCTCCTAAATCCCCCACCCCCAAGTCAACTATTTTCTCAACACGTTAGCTCAACATGTACTGTATGACTAGTATGTATAAATCCCCTATGTCTCTTCGTAACTAATGTAAACCTTACCTATTCTCCTTCTCCTTCCACCAATATCTTAACGCTTTGACTCAGTGTGCCTCTCTGACTTGTACTCGCAACTGCGCCTCAATGCCTCTGAGTTGTTTGTGCACTTTGTACATGAAATGATTAAATAAATAAATAAATACATTTCTACAGTGTATCCCGCTCTGAATAAGAGGCGTCATTCAGAAAGGTCTTAAAGCTCCAATGGCATACCTCACATACTAAGCTTCTTTATGAAGCACAAAACTACTGGCCCATAGTCATTTTCACACTTTCACGTTTTCTTTTTATGTATCAGCCCTCATGAAAACGGCATATAATGGTCGTACTTGTTTACTTACTTGACAAAAGCAAGCGGGAACACGTGTTCAATCATCTGAGCTGCTGAACATGTCTCCACTAAGATGTGCAAAAGGATTACAGGGAGTAAGACGGTCCATTGCAAGAATGAACTGGCAGCACAACTTCTCGGTGCGTTGACAGAAGTGCTCGAGCCGCTAGCTGGCACGTGCTGCAATGAAGCTAATGCCCCTCTGCTTCCAGTGAGTGGAAGCGATGGCAGCTGCCCATGCTTTGACCATACGGAATGCCAAAAGTGTGGACTCGCAAAGCACTTGGAAAGAGTTGGTATTATACAAAAATGGCCAAACGCCTCAAAGAAAAAGTCTTGCCGCTGAAATTGTGAACACAATAAAGAAAGGTTATCATCCCTCGGGCCAGTCAGTGAAAAGGAGAAAGAAAGTACATTGATTTCTAAATACAGAGAGACGTTTGCTAAATTACAATTTTAGCGGTGGGAATTACAAAGTTACAGTCCCAACTCAAAAAGCGTGCTCACTCAGCCTATTTGACCATTTACCAGATGTTATCATTGTTAAAGGGTTGCTGGCACCGTCCTACCGCAGGCAGGATACTGAACGCATTTGAGTCCAAATGAAGAGATCATCAGACCGTCATCGTCCGTCGGCTCTGTCTAACTCCGCTCAACAAACGCATCCCTTCGAATCTGCCAATCGGAATCCAGAAGGTCAAAAAGAACATCATCGGATAACACAACATGGCCTCACACGCTCAGAATCAGTTACTAGCGTCTGCCTCGCGTGACAGTACGATAATTATCACCCAAGAGTACAAGGTGCAGATGGAAAATACCACATGAAGCTGACCTGATTCACACAGTTTTACACCAGAGGAAGTCGGTAGATGCCTGTCAGCATCTCCCTTACAGGATTCACAATTGATTGAGAACATATTTGGGAATCATGTTTGCCTTTGCCCAGGTTTCCTGCACCTGTAGGCGTGGTGAATCCAGTGTAACGTGGTAGATGCACTCCAGAGAGGCTCACTTTCTCAACTGTAAATCTTTCTTTGTTTTTTCCAATCACCTGCTGCCACCCACTCTAGTAGCTTCTGCATCCGTATAAGAGGTAAACCATGCATACACTCATGCCCTCGCTCTTTGCATGCCCACATATGCCGATGCATGTTGATTTTGTAAGCAGTTTCCCTGCTAGAATTGCCCTACAGAGAAAATCAAACCGAACACAGTGGGAGGAACCGTTATAAGTAGTTATGTGATACCATTGACTATTTACGGTCAGTTTTAGAGTATTTTCTTTTATACTGTTTTTACAAAGAAGAAATGCTGGTGATGACTACGGCAAACACGCCTAACACTAGAGACAGAGCATCAAATGACAGGCAAATCGGGACCAGAGCACAAAACGGTACAACCACAATGAAAAGAAGCCAGAACAGCACATTACATATCTAACACAAGAATCAGTGCACAATTTAGTGGATGGGGTTAACATAAACGGGAAATAATGGTCAGATTCACTGAAGCACAGCATCCTGGCGACAGCAGCATCCTGCTTCATCGTTCTGAGGCAAATCCCATTCAGCATCCAGTGTACGGCCGCAGCAGTGGACAGCCCAGGAGCCTGCCTGGCAGCCCCTTATCAGACTACCCACCAGAGGGGCCAATCAGCCCTCCCAGCAGCCCCGGAAATCAGTCTGCACAGCAGCATCCCACGAGGCATTACAGCAGCAGTGCCAGTGGACAATGAGGAGTACTAAGGGTGCACAAGCCTTGGCTGCAAGGGCCTATCTTGTCTCCCCTAGAATGAGTGACCAGTAGGTACTAGCCACCTACCGGCTAAACATGGGTACAATACAATCAATTCAGGATGACCTAGAATCTAATAGAGTGTTGCAAATTCCAATGCTATACCTGTGAGTGAAGGTTGTATGTATCACATTTTTATATGGACCACATTGGCCACATCAGCCCCAGATCTTCCATAATGGCTGTGCACAGCCTTTGGAGATATGGTTTATCATTTCACCGCTAGATGGCTCCTTGCAAAGCAGCACACCCTCATGCACTGGGCCTGGCCAAAGGCACTCTGCAAGCGGGAGGAGTGTGTGGCATAAGCATCCTTGCAAGTATGCTGGAGTTCTGGCACCTGTTGCACTCTGTAGCTTTGGTGGCTGCAGGGTTGAACGTGTACCCGCTGTACCCATGATAGAGTGGTGACCAGGGTCCAACCTGCTTTGAGCCTAATCAACTGAGCAAATGCCTCATCAATTAGGGGACCCCCCAATCAACTAGGTACAGATTCTGATTGGCCTCACCATTGTTACTATTGACAGGCTTATTAATTAGTAAATGTTGCACTTTTGGCTTTTATTGAGTATGTATTTATGATTTTCATTTTTGTATTATTCCCTGTTTCTTTTTTAATGTTTTTCTTTTATCTTTGAATTTTTTGGGTGCTGGAAATACTCATTAGAAATACTTGCTGCAACAGCTCTGCTGTTATTATTGGTTTTACAGTACATATCAAGTGCACGGGCATACTCATATGTGTTACATGAAATCAAAACAGAAACATCAGATTGTACAGTACACTTCTCAATGAACCTCCCCACTCCAATACCTTACTCAAAAGTGGTGTTCATCTCAAGCTGCCTTCCCGTCAGTCCCCTCATCCCCCCAGATGTCTGTGGAAGAGAATTGAGCAACAGGATCTCATGTGAAAAGGTGTCCAGCCCTCTTCATACACTTAACCTCACCCCATAGCCACCAGGATTGTCAACCTACTGTAAACCCGAAATTCAAAGTTACTGAAAGATAGGTATAAACGGTATGAAATGAAAAAATGCAGCCCAAACTTTAGCACGCAGAAATAACAATGTCACAATAGCAAAACACCATTCTTATTATCATAATTATTTTACCCAAAAAACAAAATTGGTTACTGAGCAGTTCTGAAACTGTGTGCTATTTGCTATCTGGCTGGATGGGAATATGTTTGCATTGGAGAAGCCCAGAGAGTACATAGACCACTGCACCAGTGTCTCGGGAGGATAGCTCAGCGGCAACGTGCTCACTTGGAAAACAAGACGACACAGAGCAACACAGGTTCGATCCCTGTGTCCGCGCTTAGGAACCTCTGGATATTAAGTGCATTATAAATATCCTATCATATCACTAGTCATGCTGATCAATCTGTAGCTACAGATCTCTTCCTCTTCAAAAGCCAGGGGCATGTATCCCAAAGAAACCTGGCTCATCAGGCATACATACATGTAATTGTGCATGCCATGCTTTTGCCCATGCATCAGGTGCCAGTGGCTGGAATGCAGGAGGAGGAAGAAGAGACAGTTGAGCAATCCCCAGCCAAAGCAAAAGACAGTGAAGATATGACGTGCTCAGCAACAAAGAGAGAAATCCATGGACGAGTAAGTAAAAATTCAAACACCTATGTGTTGATGATACCACAGATGGCAAAGGAAACGACACAGAAGATGAGGGTGCAAGCTTTGACAAACTCGTGCAATTCTCACAAGACCTGTACACAGGCAGCAATCTTCAGACACTTGTGCTTTTACACATACAGTCCAGAAATACATATGACACCAACAGCACCGGCCCCTCAGTCACCACCACCCACACGGCATCCATTGCAAAGTATACTAAGAACCAGTGGCAGCTGGTGATTTTTTTTATTGGAGGGGCACAATGTTTCCCACAAATGTGGGAATGACCGAGCATAGCAGCGAGCAAGCTCGAACTAACCAAGGGGAATTCAAACTGGTGGGGCAACATTTTTCCAATATTGGGTAAAATAATATACATTTTCAGCACAGTCTCCGGGAAAGTTCAGTAAAAAAAACACAGTTTGCAATTGGTTTTGTAACGTACCAGATGAACTAATACAATAGATGCAATTCACCAATAATTCTGAGGAGCATTTCCTAAATCCTTTTAATGTTGATTTACCCACAATAAAGGCCAGTATAAAAGTGTTCATGGCGGCTGTGTCCAACCATTTTCATCAGGCTGCTCCCATATAAACAAGCACAAAATACCATGTCACATTAAGAAAATGTATCTAGCTTGGCTGCACCAACAGGCAAGTATAGCCAGGTAATAACACTTATCATGTTTGGTTTACCCTTGATGTTTAGTAATAAATAAATGCCATGTTATAGCAAGAACATATATGCAAACTGGCTTCTTAAATGTCAGCTATTCTAGCCATGTTATAACATTGTTCATGTTGGCTTTACCCTTGATGCTGACAGGGCTGACCTCGGATCTCTGTACTCTAAAATAGCCCACCTCACAGGAAGTGAATATCATTAAACCAAGGTTTTTTTACAACAGCCACTGCGAGAGAGGTTAGACATCTCCTTGGAGATTGAACTAACTTTATTCTCTCCTCAACCACAGAACAGATACAGTATATATGTATATTTCCAGCACATTTAACACACTCCCACTTTTCCCTCATGCCACCTTACAAGTCATTGCCCAAAATACAAATGGGTTGGCCCTATACAACAAAATCTAATCTCCACAATCTCATTGGCTGCCTTCCACAGTGGCACTAACCCCTTTAACATCCAATTTTCATGACATTGCAAATACAAGCCCAATCCTCTTATTTGGCTTCTGCCTAAAAGACAACCAGCCCTTACCTGGCATACAATACATTTTTAGTACAGTTTCCACTTGGTCTTGGACCTGCAATGCTAAATCTGCCATACATGGCTTAAATATGGACACATTTATGAGGCTATGGAGAGCTAACACAAATGCTCCTTTGAAAGGTCATTTACTCATTTCCCCACACACTCTGAAACTCTAGATAGTTATTCTTGCTGTTCTCTTGCCTTATCCCTGTGTCCTCTGTTCCTGTTATGATATTTTCCTGCTAATCCATTTATTGTTGCCATAGAGTCACAGTCATTCTTTGTTCCCAGTCACCCTGTAAAAAATGTAGCTACTTCCATTATATTGGCAGTGCCAGGTGGCAGATGCTTCTCTGGCTACACACTTAATAATTTCCAAGTTGAAAACCCTGGGCCCATGCTCTACATTCTATTTCAACTTCAAAAAGCCGTTCCCATGTGGTTTCAGCTGTCACCGTGCCAATCTCATGGCCAGCTTGTTTCTCGAACAAGCAACAGCACTTTGGCTACTTGTATGTACGTGTGTTCAAGACTACTGCACATGAAACTTTTATGCTTTTAAATCTCATTGTGGTAGTTGTAGCAACTAACACCTCATCACTAAGCTCTTGTATCCTTACACCTCTAACACTCCTACAGACAGCATCCTATTACAGTGTAGATTCGGACCCAATCCATCTTCTATCAACAGCCATGCTGTAAATTTCTGCGCTACACAATCTGATGCATGCCCATATGGCTAACCTGCCCAGTCAGCGCCAACCACAAACAACTGCAAGATTTTTATATCGACACACAGGTTACGGGTACTTCCAAGCTGCATCCATCAGAACCCAAGGTTTCTGCATCTGCCTTCCCGCTATATCACTAAGACACCCTGCCATCCTTTCTGACAGAGCCATAAACAGCGAGGCCAACATTATTGGCAGAAGAGCACCATATAGACCACTTTACATTACATAACATTACACATACTCAAATGCATGCACTCAAGGTTATACATACACAAACAACTTCTCGCATATTCACACGCACACATATACATGCGCAGACAGTTTATTTGTTCTACACCTACCTTCTCATCACTGTCACAGTGCCAGACTCCTCCCACCATCACACGCTGATTTGGACCCTATCCCTGTGGAAAGTTCCTCCTCAACCACACTAGGGGAAGGAGGAGAAAGTCAAGACAAATTAAGAAACAGGAGTGGGGAGCAATGTAGGTTTATAGGAGTTACCCTGTAGGAATAGTAGAAGGCAGCGTAAGAGAACTGTAAGTACATCGACTAAGTGTGAACAACCATGTTTGGAGGGGGCTGGAAAGGAAGTTGACCGACACACACCCATTGAGCTGAAAAGGATGGATCCCTCAGCCTCGACAACAGATGAAAGCTTTGTTTTCAAACAAAGGTCTGGATTGGCAGAATCATTGTAAAACATTTGTTGATTGGATAAAAGGTACAGGGATACAGAAAATAACAATTTGTGCCTTATCTATTTAATATCCAAGCATTGTCAGTTACCATGCAAACCAAATATCCGGATTAACACCCCAAGTTGTCTCTTTTCTGTTAGCAGTGGTTTGGCACATAGGTGGTGTTAGCGCAACCAAATGCATAAAGACCAGAAATGTCATGCCACAAGACAGAAATATGTTCAGAGTGGCACACCAATGTGGGCCAGTACCACACAAGAAAACTCATCATCATGCCTTCACTCTGATGCCTAGTAAAAAGTGCCATGCCATAGTAAGAAAACATGCACCCCCCTGCATGAGAGGCCTGCTGCCTGGCACACATGTATTTATGAGGAAATCATTATTTTTTTACTCTCAGATTCCCCCATGCACCCATACAGCATTCATCAGCTCCATCATTCACATGCACACCCAAACAATATACACTTTCATTCACACAGGTACTTACAAACACAAACCCTTGCATAGCAGAACCATGGCATGTTCAGGCTGTTGCATGTTGTAATGCATTCTGGTAATCTGGTGTTGTGATCCAAGATTGAGAGGTGGTCCTCTTTCTAATTTGATACATTAAAGTGCCAGCCGCACTATACCTCAAAACTTGCTTGAGCGGAAGTGCCATGAGTGAATGGTTGCCTGCTGCTGCTTGCACCTCCTGGTGGTACCGCAAAGAATCACTTGAATACAGGTATTGGAACTTTGAGCCTGAACTTGGTACTAAAAACAATCACCAATACAGGTAAGGATGAGACAAGAGGCAAGGGAAGTAGAATCACCACTGTGTAACTGCAGAACTATAATCGTTCTAGGTTGGTGCTTGATTCTGCTTGAAAATTTTGAATAGCTTGAATAACTAGCAAAACCAAGTAAAGTGTATAAGACCTGCTTGGTGCTCTAACCGTGCTGGCTGTTGTGCTTATATAAGTGTATTTTGAATTCTGTACACTGCACTTTAAAGTACCTGCACTATTTCTTTACCACTTTAAAAACCTGCTCTCAAGGACGCTTGTGTTCAATATTGGCACTGACAAGCAGGTTAAAACATGGAGTATAATTTGGGATCCAACTCTAAACTGTGATTTGTGAATTGGAAATGATCAGACAGCCAAGTCCAATTTGCTTTCTGTAAGACATCATTGTGAGGTAGGGGGTGACTGTAGGCCTAGAGACTTTGAGCCACCCTTTTAAAAACAGGGTATTAAAATGGTAAGCTTAAAGTTAAAAGTTATACATCTTTTAGTTGTCCTGCATTTTAGCTTTTTAGCATTCCTTTCTGTTGGGGTAGATCTGGGCCCGTGTCTTTGAACCCCCCTGAATTTTGAATGATTGCACCATTTTTGTATTCATGTGATACATGGTACTATAATATTATATCATATCATATCGTTCTGTATATTTCAAACTTCTTTTTTATAACACATATTTGTACTCCTTAGAAAAGCAGAAAACATGTCAACCAGATGGACCCTCTTGAAAGGATAAAGCCAAGCAAGATCAATAGTGCTATTAACTTACCACCCAATAAGGGAATGGTACCCTTCATGCCTATTTAAGAGAAATGTCAGGCATGATCAAAGAAAAAATCTTCTGGGCCAAAAAGGCATTACTAAAGGTTGTTAATTCTGCTGGCAGTAAGGGAGCCTTATCACATCAATAGGCCAACAGGGAAGCACATATGATTGGGCATGGGGAAATAAACATGGCAGCTGAAACATATGATGTCCTTTCCACCATTGTTTGGATGATCCCAATAATTAGGAGCAACCAAGGTGCTTTTGTGAGGATAGATTATGCCACAAGCAATGTCAATATTAAATATGTTTTAATTAGGACTACTATCCCTTGTACATCCTGTAGGCTGTGACAGGGTATGTGTCCAAAGCTGCAGGGTCTGCTGTTGTTACACACACAAAAACAAACTCATTTTATACTCATTAAGCACACAAACTTAACAACACACATGGCCAATTGGCTTGGCAGGATGGTGTAAAGTTAGAACATGCACATTTACCTAGCAATGTTTCCAAGATCTTTGACTACTTAAGGACTTTCAGACAAACTGTCATGGTATTCTTTTACATTATTGATGATACGATTCAGACTTTGAATAAGTCATATGCTATTCTGCCAATTGTGGCTACAGAGGAAGTCAAATCTAAGCCAAGGATGCCAAATGACCCCGATAAAAGAGTTTGTACCAAGACAACCCAAGTTCCCTCTAACAAAATTTCCAAATCGTAGTAACTTCACAATCCTTAAACCGATAGAGCGATGCTGGGGCAGGGACTCTCTCCACAGTATTAACACTACAACTCACACCTCTAGTAGGATTCTTAGTCAATCATGAATCCTTACAAAGAAATACTCAAGAATCAAATGTGTCACTTATGAATAACGTAACACATTGGATTAATACTAGAATGATTGGCCCTACTATAGGTCCAAAGAAGATTCTGATAGCCAGAAGAGTCCGGTTGGTGGGCAATTGAAGAAAATACACTTTGAGTGACTGTGATGTTATGATTTTTGCAGACTCGAGTATGACAGTGAGAATATTGAGCTCAACCTTGGCTGTGAGATCCAAATGAAAGAAGGACAATATGTTCTGACTGCCCTTTTCTTATACTGACTAGCCCCCTATTGATTCAGGACATAAGGTTAAGGCTTTGATTCCTAAACGTAGAATGCCAAATGTACAAGACATTGTTAATCAACCTGCAATAAAGACAGTTGGTAAAGCTCATTGGGTTGTATATAGCTGTAAACTAACCTCTAATGTTGATCATCTTAAATCACAAATACCTGTGTATAGGGGGGATTTTATTTCAGACTTTACATTTGCGTGAAATAGGCAGAAAATTAACTACTCCCATATAGGAAAATGTAAATGAATCAGAGCCTGCTAAGGGTGTAGTCATTTCACTGGCAACGATATCACAGAGTTTTTGTATTCTGTCTTGGAATATTTCAGGATACCATGGTGAGCTGGGCAGTGAAGACATAATATCTTTATTGCAGGCTTATAATGTTGCCATGCAACAGGAAACCTGGCCAAGTGTGGACATATATTTAGATGGTTTTATTTCTTTCAAATTGTGGCCTCCAAAGAGAAATGTGGAAGATCCATCGGAGGCCTGGCTATTTTTATTAAGGTCTCACTAGATGTGAGTATCATTGTTCTATGTACTAACTCAGTGAATTTGCAATTTGTAACATGAAATAGTGTTGAGGGGGGCTATTTTATTAAACATAGGATTTGTATAATAGTATCCATCAAAATAGGCATCATTCTAAGTGTGGCGGTCCGGTAATAAGGGTGCCAGTCGCACCGTACCAGCACTCTTTCCGGACCACCACACTTCAATGATTTCTTCCGGGGCTGTTGCGCCCAGCAGGTCAGACCTGCCGGGCGTAAAGGCCCCATAAGGCGGAGTTTTCCCAGAAGCACCAGCATCTTTAAGAACAGTGCCAGTGTTTCCGTGAACCCATTCCCGTGGAGTACTCTGGGACTCCACTGGATGGGAAATTCCCAAATCCACTGCCTAATATCCCAGGCCACCTGGACTTGTAACGTCCCGGTGGCACCGGGATATCAGGCGGCAGATTCAGTGTTTCGAGAACGACTGAAACCCACCGGTAGCACCGCTCGTCTACCGCCGTCCTCACAATGAGGCCCACAGCAGATGCTGCCTTATTAGAACTAAAATCCACAATGGATAGGCTTTTGGAAATAAATGAGGGTGGGCAGTCGTGGTATGAGAATAGTGGTGACTTCAATCCTAGAATTGCAAAAGGGCCTATGTCTGATTTATTTGATGACACTAAAGTCATGGTAAACAATATCCCAATGCCACATATGTATGACCCGCAAATCTGTGCTAATGGCCTAAAACTATACTTTTGACTGTTGGAATGAGATCTTCTTACCTGTAATGGCAGACTCACTAGTGACAGGCCAGGAAAATGTACCTTCATAGGTCACCAGGGTAAATCTACAATAGATTACTTCTGCATTTCAGCATGTTGGTGGAGTTTTTATTTTATCGTTGTACCTATAACAATCACCATACATTAGCCTTAAGGTTGATCTAGACGTGACAAGGTTGTACAACAAAGAATATTTTGGATTGTATAGATGTTACCTTGTCCTCTTCAAGGGAAAGGATACAATGGGACTCCACACTCAGCAAAGGTCTTTATAATCAGTCATTGCCTCTAATTTACATCAGATCCTAACTATCCTTGACCAAGCAGTGACTTCAGAGCTAGCTCTAAAATGTTATTTTGAGTTTATGCCTAAAGTCTAGACTAACTTCTATAAGATTAGCACTCAACGCAAAACTACATTGGCTGGTTGAACGCTAGCTGTAGGATTGAAAAATGCACTCTTTTGGGCCTGTTCAAATTTTCAAGATGTGAAAGAACAGAAATTGTGGAAGCACATACAGAATAAAAAAGGCAATCTCTGTCAGGAAGTTGGAGTTTGAGGAGGAGGCTTGGAAAGATCTGCGAATGTGGCCACCCAATCTAAATCATGGACATTGTAGGAACTAGTGAATCAGGGTCCCAAATGTAAGTCGTCTACAAATCAAATCAGCACAAATGTGTTGGATTCTGACTAGATGAGTCATTTTTCAAATCTATATGGGAAAAAGAAAGAAACCACTACTATTAAGGATGATGAGTTAGTGGGATCATGCAGGCCAACAAGCGTATATGTAAAGATGTATCCTAGACCCACTATTTTTCTCAATTTACATTAGTAGAACAAAGAGTGTTTAAACCATTGTAAAGTTGATACTCCCCATTTTGGCTTATAGTTCATCCCTGTATTGGCATTTGCAGAATATGTGGTCTTGCTTGCTATATTGATGTCATGCAAGGGCTTGACCTTAGTGCCAATGTAGCAAAATGTGCATTGAGGACCAAAGGGCTGAGGACTTCACTGTTTGGCTGTGGCGAGTGTCTCTATCAGGAAGAGAGGAGAAGTAGAGACAGAGGTGCGTGTGCCTGTACCCTTAACAACTGACCACCTGACCCAGGTCACCTGGTACAAAAGGCCGCCTCTGCCGCCCTTGCAGCGCTAAGCCCTGAGGACCAAAGGGCTGAGGACTTCACTGTTTGGCTGTGGCGAGTGTCTCTATCAGGAAGAGAGGAGAAGTAGAGACAGAGGTGCGTGTGCCTGTACCCTTAACAACTGACCACCTGACCAACTCACCTGACCCAGGTCACCTGGTACAAAAGGCCGCCTCTGCCGCCCTTGCGGCACTAAACCCTGAGGACCAAAGGGCTGAGGACTTCACTGTTTGGCTGTGGCGAGTGTCTCTATCAGGAAGAGAGGAGAAGTAGAGACAGAGGTGTGTGTGCCTGTACCCTTAACAACTGACCACCTGACCCAGGTCACCTGGTACACCTCTGCCGCCCTTGCGTTGCTAAGCCCTGAGGACCAAAGGGCTGAGGACTTCACTGTTTGGCTGTGGTGAGTGTCTCTATCGGGAAGAGAGGAGAAGTAGAGACAGAGGTGCGTGTGCCTGTACCCTTAACAACTGACCACCTGACCAAGTCACCTGACCCAGGTCACCTGGTACAAAATGCCGCCTCTGCCGCCCTTGCGGCGCTTAGCCCTGAGGACCAAAGGGCTGAGGACTTCACTGTTTGGCTGTGGCGATTGTCTCTATCAGGAAGAGAGGAGAAGTAGAGACAGAGGTGTGTGTGCCTGTACCGTTAACAACTGACCACCTGACCAAGTCACCTGACCCAGGTCACCTGGTACAAAAGGCCGCCTCTGCCGCCCTTGCGGCGCTAAGCCCTGAGGACCAAAGGGCTGAGGACTTCACTGTTTGGCTGTGGCGAGTGTCTCTATCAGGAAGAGAGGAGAAGTAGAGACAGAGGTGTGTGTGCCTGTACCGTTAACAACTGACCACCTGACCAAGTCACCTGACCCAGGTCACCTGGTACAAAAGGCCGCCTCTGCTGCCCTTGCGGCGCTAAGCCCTGAGGACCAAAGGGCTGAGGACTTCACTGTTTGGCTGTTTGGCGAGTGGCGTAAGGCGTTGGCCCGGCCGCGCTTCGCAAATGATGGACCCATCTAATCTCATTTCAAGGACCAGAGCCCAAGTAAAACGCATGGCCCATTTAGAGGTTCTCCCTGCAAAACGAGTGCGACAACAACAGGTGAGGCAATATTGTTCATGCGCTTCAGTGCTGAAAACACAGGAATATCCGAAGATCCAATAGTGGTGACGGTAGAAGATGTTTTTGAACTTTCGAGATCAGAGGAGTGCTCCTATCCTACTTGTGATGCAGTAGTGCACCCTGTTCATCCAGACTCACCCTCTTCCCCTGCCTTGTTGCCCCCCCCTTTCTCCCAACATTACTCAGCCAGCTGAGGATATGACTCATTCTCAGACGATATGCACAACAAGTACGATAAGTTTAATTGACAAGGCTGCCAACGATACTGATCACGACGTACCGGCTGGTGAGGTCGCTGTGCCGTGGTCGTCATGTGGGGGTGGGGGGGTGTGTTGGTGGCTGCGGTGCCGAGCTGCATGCTGGTTGCTGTTGAGCAGGCACGGGAAACCGCACTGTTGTCCGCGGCCGCTACTGATGACACTGGTGGGCGGGGCCAGGATGGAGGTGCGGCATCCGTGAACGAGCACGGCGTCTCCTCCGAAGTCTCCGAAGCCGTGCAGTGCCAGTTGGACTTGGCTGAGGCCCGTTTAATCAGCTGATCACTTGCCCATGATGAGTCGGCGTGGCGTCTCAAAGCTGTGTCAAGTGGAAGATGCCTTGTGGGTTCTGAAGACGACTCAGAAGTAGGCGCAATTCCTGATTCTCCCAGGGTCGGAAGTTCACACTCGAACGGAATGCTAAGTGCTGATCATCGCGAGGCTTCTGCCTCCACTCAGAAAACCCCTACCCCTGATGCAAACCTAATGGATCCTCACCTCAAAGCATCCACTTTTAACACAGTATTACAGGTAGTGTCCTCTGTATTACAAAATCTGATCAACTTAAACAAATCCCACCCATGTAAACGGATTGCCGTATCTACCCCAGTTCAGGAATTGATCCATAAAGCCCCCAAGAAAAGGCACTGCATTTATTGTACTGATGTAAATCGAGATATATGGGGATCCGGCAAGTACAAAAGACTCAAGTCACGAGAGATTGCGTCTTCTGACGGATCTGTACAGTCACAAGAGGGAAAGGTGGCTGACTCTCAGAAAATATTGCCCCCCCATAATAATGTAGGGCGTGAGTTTAGGATGAGAAACCAAAGCCTATTAAGTCAATCTTCTAATTGTGAGGACTCGTCAGATGACCCGACTACTAGGGACTCATCACTTGTCGAGCGTCCATTTCCAAAAATTAGGAGAGAACGGGCACGGTTTGCACGAGCCGCACCAGAGCCATAGGGGAAAGCTGGAGGTGGGTGCCCAGCCCCTTGCGTACACGTGCCTTCAAATGACATCCTAATAGCCTAACGTCTGCAATGGCAATCTCGCTTCCACTTTTCACCAAGTTGTATGAAACACTAAATGAAGACGTGAAGGATGTCACGACTTTATTGGCTATGATGAACTCAAAATTGATGCACCTAGAAGTAATGCATGGTGCACAAAGGACTAAACAAGAAGAGGCGAATCAATAAATATTGGCGTGCATAGAATCAGCTAACGATGCTAAACGGAATGACATGATTGATAAAAAATTGTTCACAGAGGTCGCGAAGGAAGCTCTGTCTCTCTTTCGCAAATCACACTTTGATCAAAGGGGAGAGTAGTTGGGCAATGTTGACAACATGAAAGACATGGTAAGGAAAAATCAGACTTCTCCCTTACAAGTTCCATCCAACACTGCTATCTCTGCCATGAAGACCGATTGCCAAACGCAGAAACCTCAAATTGTGAAGCAGACTTCCCAGCCCATCATGCTATCCGAAAGTCTTGTAACGGAAGTGACTGATTCACCCAATGGAGGGCTTAAGGTTGCCTCTCCTCTGGTGGTATTCGAGGGGGAAAATCGGAAGAACCTCAGCGAGACACAGAGTAAAAGTGATGGGCAGTCCAATTTACTCGAAATTTCGTTTAATACAGCATTTCTGCAAGCTAAAAATGCATCAAATCCAGCCTTACTGGACTCTCAAAAGGCTTCTGGCTCATCTCCTCCTTTGATAGGAGTGGATCAGGCTTCTGGTCTGAAAAAGGTGCCTATTGTCATTAGTAAATCTGCAGGCCTATTCCCCATTTTGGAAGTCCAGATGCTGAAGCTCAAACTAAATCAAATGTGGACGCCAAAAAAAATCTCCCCCAAACGAAAAAACAAAAGAACATGTCAGCCCGTAAAAAATCTCAACAAAAAGGAGCCCGAAAATTCCTTCGCAACATCAATATTTTTCAACTTGTCGATAAACCTATCACTACCAGTTTGTAATTAGCTGACACAATCAAGGAGAACAAAATGGCCCACCTAGACCCAGGGGGAAATAACATGAAAGTTGCAGAAACTCCGCTAAACGAAGAAGAACTGGCAATTCATGAGGAATTAATGGACCTATCATCCTATGTAGACCCTGTGGAGGTGGCAGTTGAACTTGTGAAAGCCCCTCTTGAAGTACCTTGTACCCAAAAAGTCGCCCTGTTGCCAACAAACTGAAAATCGACCAGTGAGCCTAAGAACTCGGTAACAGATGCACTAAACCCCAAACTGGATATGCCGCAAATGATTCAAGGATTACCAACTAACACATCACGAGAGATCAGAGATAGGTTATGTGAGTTAGTTGCCCCTGTGGTAGAGACAAGGGATGGGGGCCCAGAACCCAAGAGTCCGGAGTTCATCACGTTACAAGCAAAATGGGAAAGACAGAGGACAAGTGTGCAGATGAGACACCAGGAGGTTGGTAGTACATGCCAGCGGCTTTTGAATGGGGTGAACTTTAGCAAGTGGAAATGTAGAGCACGCAGCGGCCGTTGCGGCTGCCGAAGCATCTATGCCCCTGTTAATTGACCACCATCAGTCAGAAACGTTGATGCAACATCAGAAGACTAGGAACCGTCAGGTTACAGCCCAGCCTGTGGAACCGACTCCTTTGATCAAACTAATGCTGGAGAGCCTGGAAGGCAGTGACAAACTAATCTTGAACAGAACAAACATGTTAAGACTGCTCCGTCACATACCTCGGCTGCGATCCCTTGGTTCGAAAGATTTGAAATTTGTTCAATTCCTGGACGATCTGTGCACCGATAAGGTGATTCTGCACGTTAACTCTAATATAATTGCGAATGTAATTTTGGATGCAGACGAAGAGTTGTTGTCGCTGGGTTTCGATACTTATAAAGTAATGGAACCGGAAGGGCATAAACGAGCGGAGATGAAAGATGGACCAAGCGAAGCATGTCTTGCTCAAAAGGGTAATTTAAGGCCATTGGAGATCTCGCAAAAAACTACAGTATTTGAACAAAATCAGCAGGAACAGTCTGGTCAGAACGGCCCAGTACTCAAAGTTCGACAACCCGTTTTCACCCCTCAAAGTGTAGTTGCGGCTGAGCAAGATGTGATAACCAGAACTAGTCCAATGGCGAAAATTAAAATTACCATAAATAATGGTGGCCCAGCCGACAAGTCCTCTTCCGCGAAAACAAGCAGCTTTATGGAACAAGATTCTATGCAAGAATGGAACTGGATGGCCTCGGCTTTGAACGCTAATGCTCACAGCTAACGCTCAAAGACTAGCGCGGTTCAGGAATGTTCCTTTGCTTCATGGAACATGCGCGGCTTCATACATCTCCTAAAAAACGACTGGCTACACGACTTACAACTGATTTGTCTTCAAGAAACTTGAATGTGCTCTGAAACCAGCCATCAAGGCTGAGAAGGGGCGTCCGTTAGCAGGACTCTTAACGATGATCAAACGATCCTCAGGCTACCGGTTGCTGAATTAAAAAAACTATACGCCCTACACTCAAGTTTGCGAGATACGAAAATTCATGGATACACCTAAAGCGCTTGATGTGATCCACATAATCAATTTATATTGGAACCATCGATGGACAGGGACATATCCTTTTATCGATAAGGTCACCTCAACAATCGATAACCTGCTATAGTCAAGCAGTGGAAGTTGCTTGATCGTTTGTGGTGATCTAAATATTGACTTTTTCAAACCACAGAGTTCTTTCAAAGGTCAATTGGCTAAAACCTGGTCAGAAGAACTGAACGCACAAGGTCTCTCAATGCTAAATGGTTGTAGCCATGGGGACATTCCGGCGAAGCCCACGTGGCAGCGTGATGGCCAAAGCTCTATCATCGATTACATCTTTGCCTCTGATACGATGCATGCGAGGATAAAAACTATGGAACTCCTTACAATGGTCAATAGTGACCATGAAATGATGGAATTAAAATTTCAAGATCTAAGCGGCGTGCAAAGCCAAAAATGGGGCACAAAAGTTCTGGTGGAGCCAAATCGTCTACGTGTGAGGCTGGAGGAACATGAGGTGGCTAATATATGCTCCCAATTCAATTCTACGCCGGAGGAGATTGAATATGTGCCTATATTGTCGCAATTTAAAGCCAAAAATATCGGGCTGAAAATTGGTCATTTCGGAACAAACACTGTTTCGACCTAACAGTGATGCAAAAAGAATAATGAGAGCTGAAATCCGGAAAAACAATCAAGGCCCAAAGGAGGAAATAACGGCAAGAAATAAAGTAGCTAAACAGTCCTATAAAAATTGGATTAAAAGCCATCGATCTGTAATACACCAGAACGATGCTGAGGCTATGTTGAGGACTCTATCTAATAAGAACAGGGGCGAGTTCTGGCGAACCATTAATTGCATGGAAACACCGCAAGAGGCATTGCAAGTATGCCTGGTTCCAGAAATTGAGTGGGTGCATCATTTTACTGCTTTATACCACAAAAATCTTACTCCTAACTTGGAAACATCTAACCTAGCATCATGGAATCTACACTTTACAAGGGAAGATATCCGTGAGGTAAACTCTAGGGCGCCTGGCCCTGACGGCTTGTCAAATATCATGATCAAACAGTTTCCTGATCTTTGGTCTGACCTGTGTTTCGATCTATTTGCTAGAATTAACTCACAAAAACAAGTTCATGGAAGACAGGGATAATAGTGCCGAACTTCAAGAAAGGAAATAGATCATCACCGAAAAACTATCGTCTGGTGGCCCTGCTTGATGTACTGGGTAAGATTTACGCGTCTTTGCTGCAAACAAAATTTATCACCTAGGCCAAAACAGCTAAAAGAGTGGACGAAAGACAAGCGGGCTTTGTGAAATTTGTTGGGTGTTCCCTGAACCTGCTTGTCCTAAATCTACTGAAAATGGAAGCCCTGCGAGCTAACACGAAAGTGTATCTTGCCTTTGTTGACATTTGTGTGGCATTTGATATGATTGATCGTGAAGCTTTGTGGCAAAAAATGGAAGTGTGGGGTTGCCCGCAGGTTTGCTTGCGGCAATTAAAGAACTCCACACAGACACTTCAATTGCTATTCGACTAGATCAATCAGGGTCCCTGTCAGCTCAAATCAAGACACACAAAGGGGTTAAACAGGGATGCCCATTGGCAGCTGCAATTTTTAGCCTTTTCATTTCCGACATCGGTGAGGCGATACAATCTGTGAGAGCCTTTCCACCTAAGCTCAACACATCGAAGATAAGCTGGCTGTTGTACGCCGACGATTTGGTACTCGTAGATTTAACCCCTATTGGCCTTCAACGTAAACTTGAGGCAGTGCAAAAATACGTGAGCATGAACAACCTGAAGATAAACACAGCAAAGACCGAAATACTGGTGTTTTAGAACTTAAAAACAAGCCAAAAGTCAAGGGTCTTAAAATATGTGTGGTCATTAGATCAAGACTATCTATGTACCTCAAAAAGTGTAAAGTACCTGGGCATGATTCTGAACTCCAGCATCTGTGATGAGCCTTGGGTAGCTGAATCCAAGAGGAAATGCGGTCAGCTGGCATGTCAGGGTGTTGTCATACACAGAAAATTTGGGCGCTTTTCAATGCAATCGCTGCAAAACGTTTATGAACAGAAAGTTGTCCAGATCCTGACTTATGGTGTGGAAAATGCCTTTGGATGCCCGTCGAATCACTGGGCTTCACTGGAACATACGTTCTGGACCAAGGCATTAAGCCTACCAATTGGAATTTCAATAGCCTGCATAAGGTATGAACTCGCCCTAATTTCGCTGCATGCCCGAATCTGCTGGAACCTACTGGCTTTGTTTCGAAAATCCAGAGCAAAGGAAGGAATTTTCCAATTTAAAATCTTTCACAATGCGTCAGCAAGAGGCCCTGATATTCTATCTCAATGGGTGAAACGATGCAAAGACATCTTACTAATAACATCAGCTTGGAAACTCTCCACTCAAATCCTACGGCAGTTAAAGTGATGATTTGGCGAGCCGATTGGATCGCTACATGTAGTGAGCGCCATTCTGCCAGCGCTATGAAAGACTTTCCTGCCGAAGCAAGAGGCTACAATGTACTTCAAAAATACCTGATTCGCTTACCAAATTCGAAAGCCAGAAGACTATTCATGTTATTCCGGCTAAATGCGATTAAAACCAAGGAGCGGACTAGCCATTGAGCTTGTAACGCTGGATCAAATTTCACTTGTCGTTTTTGCAATAAAGAGCTGGAATCCCTCAAGCATCTAGTGCTTTTCTGTCCAGAACTAAAGGATGTAAGATCAATTCATCTGGGCCAGTGGTACGATGCCCACCGGACTGTGTGCGCGGATGAATGGTGACAGAGATTGTGGAACGGATTGGACACAAAATTAATTATGCCCCTGACTTCCTTCTTGGCCGTAATAGAAGAGAGACTAAAAAATGTAATTGAATGGCCTCCAGCATAAGATGTCAAGCAAACTTATGGACGAGCAGTAACGTTAAAGATTCGGTCATGTGAAACCTTTTGTAATACCATGACATGGGATGTGAAAAGGGAGGAGGATAGTTGGGGACAAATAGTAATTGTGTTAATTGTTGTTTTGTATTGTTTGTGTAATATTTTAAAGGTTTGAATTTAAAACAATAAAATTAATTTTTAAAAAAAAATGTGCGTTGATGTGTGTGCTACTGGACTAAATATTAAAACCCTTGGTCTGATGAAAAGATCATGTCTGTAATAGATCCCTTTGAACAGTTGTGTGTGATCTTCACTTCTAGCATTAATGGCAATACACAGATAGGTAAGCAAATATGTAGGATGCTTGTTTATAGGGGACATAGCTCAATTTGCTAAAACACAAAAGGCTCAACCAATCCCGCTGCTCGTAAGGGATCATAAGGCTAAGTCAAAAAGCCATTTCAATTTATGGCACAAGATTTGGGAATTTGCTAATATCTGTCCATTGTATATCCAGGAACATTCCTTTCTTACACATATTTTATACCTACCTCCATTAGCGCCTGGCTATGGAATATGAATGCAACTTGATATGTTTTATTTGGAGGATGAAGTGAAGTTTGAACTCATATGAATGTATTTGAGAGTTTGATCTAACAAAAATGTGGATTCTGAATCTTATTTTAAGTATGGAAGGTAATTCCTCATCAATACCTTGGCAGGCCCATACCAAACAAAGTTTGAACAACAATAATGCTTGTTCTTATTTTCATAACCCAAACATCAACATGGCACAATGGTATCCATGGATAAAGTCGCCTGGTAAAAGGTTGCCAGGGAGGGGTGGCATTTACCCAAATGCGCACTCCCTTGAAAAATCTAGCACTTTGCTCAGATATATTGTAAGACTGGAGATATAATTGTAATTCAAACCCACCCTAGATTATGTGGGGAAAGCTTTCAGGGGTGGAGGGAAACAAATCACCTACCTGGTGAATTTCTTTCGAGGGGACATTTTCATATAGCACTGACACAATTTGCTAACAGTCTTGAGCATAGTTTGCGGACAAGAATATGCATGGACAGGGAAGCGGGAGAGATCATGAAACCACAAGACCGAAGGCATGTAATTCTGATGCCTGATTATATTCCTGGCTTCTTATTGTGGACTAAATTTAAATTCAAATGCATTTTAATTACTAGAGCAGTCTTCAATACATTGTGCTTAAGGGGGATTACTGCGAGATGGTCACCAGCAGTGTTGTTAGATTGTAATTGTTTAAACCTCAAGATTTGCTACATCTTCTTATTTTATCTGCTCGGCCTACGCAGCCACAAGCACTTCTTAATTTCTCTACTTAGAGCACAACATTTTAATCAAAGTATGCCAGCACAAAACTGTTTAATGATGACTAATTCTCCTATAATTGCTCAGTCATTGTTAGGTTGTTTTTAAACAAGAGCACTCAAAATCAGAAACAATTTCTTGAAACATCCTTAGGGAATTGAACTAAGCAATTTCAATTCATAATACATTGATTGCAGTTTTGCACATTGCTCTATTATTTAGGATAATTTACTAAACATATTTTGTTTTTCTTTTTGTAAGAATTGTAAATGTTATTGTATAGTGAGGTCATAATTCAGGAACCGTGTATTATATGGAATTAGTGTAATGTTCATATTTTAATGTATTTGTAGATGTATGTAAGTGAATTACATTACATTACATTACATTACAATATTTGTAATGTGCACTATGGACCCTCAGGCATAAAGGTGTGGACAAGTGGAACTAACATAAAAACAGAAAAAAGGACAAGGCTTCTAGCCTGGGTCTACCAAAACTGAGGCTAACGGTTAATGGATTTGGGTAGGATATCCATCCCTTCTCAGGTGAATAATAGCATATTCAGGTCTCTCTTAAGGACTTGTAGAGAGCTTTGACTTCTCTTAATTTCCGACAACTGGTTCCAGAGTTTAGGCGCTATCAGGAAGAAAGGACCATTCTCGGCTTTTGATGTTCTGCATCTAGGTTGAACAAGGTTGTTTTGAGTACAGGACCTCAATGCTCTTTTATTAACATTAGCATTGATATATGCCTGCAGATATGGTGGTATAAGTCGTAGTCTACATTTAATGGAGATGCTGAGAACCCTAAATTTGACCCTTGCCTCAATTGGTAACCAGTGAATAGCGTGCCTGGCCTCCAATACATGGTCGCACCAGGAGAGGCCTAGAACAACTCTAACCACGCAATTCTGCACAACCTGGAGCTTATGTATGTCTTGCTTGCTGACGTCTAACAGGAGGGTGCAGCAGTAATCGATCTTGGCCCCTATAATAGCCCGAGCAATGGTGTCAGCACTTGCCCGAGTAATAAGGAGCCTAAGATGTGACAAAAGCTTAACATAGTAAACTGATGCCGAAAAAACCGCGGTTACATGTACTCTCTTTGATAGGGTCTAATCGAGGGTAACTCCCAGGATTTTTGTTTTAGGCAAGGGAGAAATGATATAATCACCTAGTTTGAATGAACTATATGTCTGATTCAATTTGCGTAAAGAGTCTGGGCTACCAACTAACAGAGTTCTGTCGTACCCCTATTAGAGGCTAGGTAATTATCCAGCATCCATTTCTCTATTAGATTGAATATTCTGTTTATTTCCTGTTCGTCCTGCCTATGTAGACCTGTTAGAGGGATGACACATTGTGTGTCGTCTGCATAGTTTGAAAACATAACCCTCTCATCCTCTATCATAAAGAAGAAGGGAGCCATGAATAGGTTATACAGACAAGGAGATGTACTGGCCCCTTGTGGGACACCATAAAGTACTGGAATGGGTGCTGCTTCGGCTATGTCCGAGCAGACTCTGCTGCATCTGTGCTCCAGAAAGGAGGCAATACAAGACGCCGCCGTATCAGAGAAGTTGGCGTCCTCCTTTAATTTAGAATTCAAGATGGTGTGTTTGATTAAATCGAACGCAGCCGATTGATCAAGAGAGATTACAAGAGAAAGAGCACCCTTATCAGTCTAAGGAGGGTTTTTTGATTTCAGCTCAAGGAGTGATGTCTCTGTTCCAAATCGTTTCCTAAAACTAGATTGGTGGGAATGAAGAATAGGATACTGGTCCAAGTGCTCCGTGATCTGACTAGACAACCCTGTCCAATATTTTAAGTAAGAATGGAGTGTTAGCGATAGGGTGATAGTTCAGGGGGTTGTCCCTGTGTAACCCTGGTTTCTTGAGAATGGGAGTGACCATTGTTTGTTTGAGGTTGTCAGGGACCTTACCCTCCTTCAATGAAGCATCAACAAAAATGCAATCTGCTTTTAGTAAACGAGGGGTACAGGTTTTGATTATCATAGAAGAGTATGCATCCCCTCTGCAGTGGGAGGTTTTCATCTGTTCAATGATTTTTGTTAGTGCTATCTCAGATATCGGATGAAAATTGAATAAGGGGACTACCGGGTCATGCTGAGGGCCTTTCAAAGGTTCTTTTTTTTCGAGCATTAAGGTCCTGATGTTATGCAGTTTATTTTGAAGACCATTTTGGATACGTTGATACCAATTTTTGTCTTTTATCAATAATGGGTCTGCAGGAGTGGGGACAGTCTCCTGTTCTTTCAGAATCTTGAAAATGTCCCTAGTATCAGACTTGGCATTAGAGATACCAGCATTATGATAGTTATTTTTGGCTTCAAGAATGGCGAGTTCATATGCCCTTACTAAGTTTTTGTAAATTGTTAGAAGATCGGGTCTGGGGTCACATTTCCAAAAATAAAAAGCTTTCATGGTCGAAGTTTTTTGATTTCACAGTTCTTCCAAGAACCATGCTTTGCTTTTGTTGTCCTCTTTATTTTGCTTTTTTTGCTTCGGGGGAGCTAACAAGTCTGTAACAAAAAATATATTTTTGGTCAAGGCGATGGCCATGGCCTGTGACAACATTTCTGTTGAGAAATTAAGGGAGTTGTCAAGTAAAGGTTCGATATTACAGTAATACGTTTTAGGTTTCGTGACATACAATCTGGTTGCTTATTCCTTGCTTTCACTGGAAACGGGACAAATGCAATTTGTATCTTATTCTGATTTGCTCACATGTTGAATGTGTTTTATTGTTGTATGGTTTAATGGATTTTTTTTTGTGCAAATAAACATTTCATGAAATTAACAAACCCTCATTGATACTTTTTTTTTTAATTTAAATGTTCTTACCCACAACCCAGCTCTGGATTCCAGTGGACTTGGCCTTTTGGTGCCTGTTGCAATGAAGGCATCCAGCTCCTGTGCGGTATAGAATAGGAACCAGGAAGCAGAGAGTGCTTCCTGATTCCTGCATCTCCATCACGCCATCCCTCAGGCCCTCAATGTTCAGGGAAGCACAATGGCACCCCCTCACACATTTAGCTTCACAGTACCCCAACCTGTATATTCAATGGGCCATGACATTTCCTTTTAAATTAGCCCAGGATTACTCCCACAGCAGGGCTTAGGACAGTGCTCAGTATTTTCGCTGGGATGGCCTGGCTTATCTCTAATGAGTGGGTGGTCAATGCCCCATCCCCCATGATGGCCCAGCCACCCCTGCTATCAGACCCCATGAAATAGGAGAGGTAACGGCATATCTCAGCCTTCCCAGAAAATCAGGAGTATTTTACATCATTAAGGCAACAAGCTAATTTGCCAACTGTCATAAATGCTTGAAAATTCTCTTGCAACTGAAGTCAGGTACTGATTTCGGCACCTCTTCTGATTTATTTGTGCTTATATAGCACTTTATGCCAAACCGCTTAACAAAGATAAAAGAAAACAAACAAGAGTAAATCAATGGTAAAAATCATGAACATTTTTTTTTTAAGTAGACGAAAGAAAGTGGGATTTCAGCTGAAATTAAAATAAGGGAAATGAATCAAGAGAGCGAATAGATACTGGTAGAGCTCTCCAGTGTTTAGGGGCTAATAGGGAAAAAGAGAAAAATGTGATTGGGCACAGGGAGGATTAGAGACTGAACGAAGAAAAGGAGATTGGCAATGGAGAGGGCGTGATGGTAGGTACCAGGAAACAAGGAAGGAAAAATATGGAGGTGCCTTGCCACAGAAGCACTTAAAGACGGTAGAAAGAACATGGTATTGGAGGTGATCTCCAACTGATAGACTGTGAAGAGAGTTGAAAGAGTCAGCATTAGAGCTGTGATGATTGAGGGAGCATATGAGACATACAGATGAGTGATAGATAGACCGAAGACGGGCAAGAGAAAATAGGGGAGACCGAGACAATGAAAAAAAAATGGAGACAAGAAGGGATAATACTAGAGGCTAAATGTTTTGTTCCTCTAAAAGTTAAGACGGTGCTAGCTTTACATGTATATTGAAAAGATGAAAGTGAAAGGATTGCACAATGATAAGAATGTGGGAGGAGAAAGACAAGGAGGAATCGAAAGGGATACCAAGATTATGAGCTTAGGTAGATAAAGTTAGATGAGATGGAGAGCAGAGAATAGAAGGGGGAGAAATAGGAGGAGGAATTTGGGAAGAGTAGTCTGTCTTGTAAGTAAGTTAAGATGTAGAGAGTGGAAAGACATTCAAGACTGCATAGAGGAAAGACAGAGAGTTGTGTATGCAGGGACTCTGAAAAAGAAGAAAAGGAGACAAAATGTCACCTTAATATAAATGATAGAAATTATAAGAAGGGATGATAGCTGAGAGAGGAATGGCGTAAAGAGAGACGAGTAAGGGGCTGAGAACTGACCCCTGAGAGACCCCAAAAGCAAAGAGCAAGAGAAAGATATCACTGTCCAGCCCAGGAAACAGAGTAGGTACAATGAGATGAATAGAAACAGAACCAGTTGTGAGCAGTACCATCGATACAGAGTGATAGAAGTCTAGTGGATAGAAGCCTAGTGGAAAGAGTGATAGAAGCCTAGAGGAAAGAACATGATGATCGACATTGTCAAAAGCTGTGGGGTAATCTAGTAATACAAAAAGAGAAGAGAGCTTAGTATATCAGGTAGAGAGAAGAGAATCAGTTACTGAAAGCAAAGCCATTTCAGTTGAGTGGACAGGTTGAAAGCCAGATGTCATAGGAGGGAGTAAAGAGAGGTAGTTTAAGAAAAGAAGAGGCTTGAGAGTACATTATGTTTTCAAGAATTTTAGACAGAAACAGTAAGAGAGAAATTGGGTGAAAATTAGTGGGATTGGAAGAATTCTGAGAGGGTTTTTTAACATAGGAATGACTTTGGCATTTTCAAAGGAAGTAGGAAAAATAGCAGAAAAGAGGGAATAGTTAAATAAGGAGGTAAGAAAAGGAATAAGAAGAGGAAAAACTTGAGGAACAAGAGAAGATAGGACTGGGTCTTTAGGAGCGGAAACAGGATTAGCACAAGCAAGAAAGAGCATAGCATCATTGTCAGTGGGAGAGGAGAAGGAAGAAAAAGAATAAGAGGGAGAGGAGGGGGCCAGGGAAGAGAGTTTCCAGAACTGGTGAACAGGATGATTGAAGATTGACTACTTTAGTAGTAAAGTAGGAGGCAAAGTCATCATGAGAGATCGAAGAGGATAAGGAGAGATCACGTGGGGGTGAGAGAAGGTGGTTGAGTTCATTTAACAGCCTGCGCGGGGGGAATAAAGATTAGTAAGAAGATTAGAGTAATGGAGTTCCTTAGCAGAGCATAGAGAATGATCATATAATGTGTAAAGAAAGAAGAGAGACAGAAGTTCAAGAAACAAATTTGTTTTTTTTCCATCAACGTTTGACCCACCGAAGCAGTGTTCAAAACGAATGAAGGGAAGAATGGAGTCAGTGTTGGAATCTTACGAGAAGGAGAAAAGGAATGTGAGGAGTAAAAGAGATCTAATGTAGATTGAACACCAGAGGATACAGTGTCTGTAGCACTCTCTGTGGAGATGGATGAGAAATGGGTGAGAGAGAGAGAGAAGAAAATGGTACAAAGAAGGGAGAGGAATTGTGGAAATAGTGGAGCAACTGGGAATCCAAAGAGGAGCCAGATTGATGAGATGGGGGAGTCGATGATTGAAAAAGATTGTAAAATTCAATTATTGGAATAAAAGGACAAGAATTATGATATAGATTGAAATCACCAAGTATGGTGTTGGGGTAGAATATGGGACTAAACAGGAAAGACGTGCATCCAGGTCATCACAAAAAGATGAAATGGGTTCATAGGGATGATAGATAACAAGTAGATTCAAAGAAAACAGGAGACTTAAACAAATTAAAGTGATATTCAAAGCTAGAAAAGGATGGTAAATCTGGGCCAGAAAGAGATAGCGAACAGAACAGTGTGCAAGAAGTCCATCTAGAAAGAGGGGTGGACAGAGCAGCAACAGAGGCGTATTAGAGGGGGAAAGTCAGGTTTCAGTTTAACAAAGGAAGTGTAGATTTAGCCAACTAAATAGATCCAGAATGGAATGGGTTTTTGTGTATATTGAACATGCATCCCAAAGGGGAATAGAGATATAAAGCTCAAGGTGAGAAGTAACAGGAGGATTGAGTAGGTTTCAGAAATTTCAAGAGCTAGGAGAGGAGGAATAGATTGGGTGCCGCAGAGAATAATACACAGGTAGTGCAGAAAAAAGCACACGGAAGAAATAAGCGGAAAATAGCAAGGTAGAATAGGTAGAACTGTGCAAAGGATTGATGTGATAGCTGTGGGCAGCCAGACATAGATGTAACCTACTCTCTAATGGATGGATACAGAGTGTCAAGGAGTTTAAACAGTAGCAGGGGAAGGGGCGTGGCAGCAAGGACACCTGCCCAAGGAGGGAGGACAAGTCAAAGGCATTGTCTAAAAGAGGATGGTAATGATACCGTATCTGTTGGAAGGAAGAGGAGGGGACGCTGTACTTCACCAGACAGCAGTGACTTTGCTGGGCTTTGCCCCAGGAACAGACCTTATTTTCTCCGGATCCCGTTGCAGAAGGGGAGAGCTCTGATGTCAAAGGTGCATGGGGCTCTTGATCTGAGCAAGGCTGGAGGGTAGGAGATATTCCTTCAGATCAGATTTGGCTCCAGTTGTCGGAAATAGTAAGCACCTCACCCAGTCCAGGCACAAGAGGGAGCATTTCAGGTGACAGGGTCTATGGGATGGAGAAATGGGAGCAAGGTAGATCTTCTGTCCCTCTTCACACTGCAGATAGCAGTGACTTTGCCGTGGCTTCGGCATGACACAGAATCTACTGCATGCTTGGCAAAAGGAAAGGGGGGCACAGCAGCCTCCCACCACCCTGCAGGCGATGGAACAATTCTGACCACCATCTGCCACCACTGCACTCGAAAATCTTGCTGATTTACAGAAGTCCTGTTATAACAATTACTTTCTCTGCAGATTTCACAGCACACTGACAATGTAGTTCCCCCTCAATGAGTCAGCTCACTATTGCAGAGGCTTTTCAGAAATTATCATTAACGATACAGAAACTTGCTTTGTTGTGATGTTGGCAAAAGATTTTCTGGCTTGTTCCATTGTAGAAAACCATTGATTCAGATAGCTGCTTGGTCTTGTTGATCCCGGCTAGGAATTTCCAGGTTGGCACTAGTTCACTGGAACTTCAGTACTTGCCTCTGCTTCCCTATTGTGCAAGCAGTGGTTATGCTACTGAAAACCTCCCATCTTTTAGTAGTCATCTATCTTCATGTAAGCTGTACATTTTTAAGACCGGCGCTCAGATGCTGTTTAGTCTGCCCGGTTCTTCCCCACAATAGGAGAATATGTGCATGATAAATACATCAAATCAGATCTGCACCCAAAAGAAAATTCTTCAATTCAGTGCTTTGTTCTGGAATGCTGCATTGCTTATGCAGCAAGTGGCTGTAATGCACATTTCGTTAAGAAGTTTTTATTGTACTAGTAGCAGGTTAACAGCTACAGTTTACTCCTCCTGTCTCAGGAACCTGCTGTTGCAGGCAGAAATGTCTGTTTTAAATTAACATTATGCGACATGGATTTAAATAGCAGAGAGGTTTTTCCTTGGGTAATGTGCCTTGTATAGATATATGCTTCAACACATGCTAGAAAAAAGTGCTTAAGCCACCCTTATGAGTCCAACGTAAAACATTGTTTTTTTTTTCAAATGGAAGACATTCTTGTAAAAAGATGTACTGACACTGTACTATAGCATATTTTGTTTCCAAGCCATTTTTTCAAAATCACTTGGTGAAATCCTATGAAATATCAGAAACCGATGCATCCCTGTGATTCTAATTTCTCTAAAAATGTGTAGGGATTCATGTTAACATCTCCTCATAACTCATTGAAGTGCATACTTGAACATCATGGATTTGATTGATGGACTACAATTGTAAGAGAAGGATGACTACTCTATATTACACTAAGCTTCCTTAATTACATTGAACGTTTGGAAAAGAAAGACCTGTTTTTTCCCCAAACTTTTGTCTTCAATTCTACTTTCCTGAAAAGTAGAAGTCATGAGTTGTCACCAAAAGTTACAGCCCTAATCTCTTTCCACTAAATACAAATCGCATTGCTATTTGAAGACAACCGCCCTGATTTTGGCTGTAATTTACACACATCACCCATATATTGCGTGTGCAATCCTAAAATGTTATCATTGATTGCAATGTTCCATGGTTAAATAACATGTATGATAGGGGAAACATTTGTATGTCTTAGTTTGTCCCGATGTTTCTTTTTGTTGGTTTAGTTGACAGGCCTTGGCCAAGACAAAATAACACAAACCATACTTAAAATACACTGCAGTAATGATGAGAAAAAATAAGCAAAAGCATTGCTCTGCTCTAAAGCAGTGGTGTGCAAAGTAGTGGGATGGGACTTCACTATATATAAATCAAAGGATCGTGTCTTTCAGGTGTTGTTTAAGGGAACATTTTATTCCTCGGATAGTTTTGACAAAAGCAAGTTTTGCAAATATTTGTGACACAAGATGAAGGGTGCGCTACAGTTCTCAGTAAACATGGCAACTCAGGTGGTGTTCTCCTTCAAGCTCCTTCAAGCACTTTCAATCCTCATGCGTCTCTTGTAGTTGTAAGGTGCTGGGAAAAAACACTCCCCCATTACTGTAGTAGCAGAACCTGAGGGGGACTGACAGTGCAGCATTCCTTAGTGAGGTAGAGTGACCCTGTTGCTGCCCCTCTGGAGTCTGGTTCTCCCTAAATTAAATGTAACACAAAATGAAGAGCAGACTCCAGTTTTCAGAATACCTAGTAAATCAGGTGGTGTTCTCCTTCAAGCTGTTTCAAGCATCATGATCTCTTCAGGAAGGCAGTCCCAGATGTTGATGATTAATCAATCACCCATCAGTATCAGTACAGGGAATTCTGGTCCTTGTAGTTGCAAGGTGCTGAGTGGTAGGACAGTTTTTCTGAAGTCCAATTAAGGGCCTAGCAAAACCATTCTACTGAGGCAGTACAAGACTCCACTCTTAGTATAAGGCTGTACCACCTGAGTTCGGGGTAGCGTAGACAGAGCAGCCAGGCTTATCTTAGGAGGGAGAGAGGGCAGTAGATACAGTACAAATGAAATTGTCATACAAATGATCCAAAGAAACACTGAAACACTATGTATTGTAAAAATAAAGGATTTATTTAAATACAGGTAGGCCCAGATAAATCTAGGGGTTAAGTAAGTACTAACACATTATATGAAATCACAATATAAAACACAACACTATACTTGAAAGTACACAGACCCAAGTATAGACCTTATTTGGAACACCTAACAGTAGTTCTAGGGAAGTCAAAACATTGTTATACACATTTAGTATAGGTCAAGCCTATTCTTTGGCAGTAAAAGACCAACGGTTACTTTTAGATTACTTTTGGTAATACAAGGACAGTATGCCCTTCCAGTTGTATAGTAACTCTTGGAACAAATCACATAAACAGTCAACTGGACAATATACTTTTGGTGAATAGTGAAACTTATTCTAGGTGCAGTAAACACCTATAACTACTTTTGTCATAACACACAGTTATACCAGGTGAGTAAAAACCTTAGGATGTAATATACAATTACAGATGCTTTGGAAATCAGGGAACCCCAGATTGAGGTAAGCAATAACTCTGGTAACTTGTTTTGGATGGCACACTGCCAACACAAGGTAAGTAAAACCCACTTACTTTAACTTCACAAAGAAGGGGAAAGTAAAACCCAATGTCACATTTTACTGAATAGTTATTATAGGTAGGCAACAACCTAATGTAGACTTATTAAGGAAAGGCTAGCAGCAAGTCAGGGGAAGCAAGATCCGGTTGGGGGACACTCATACTGCATTCACTGCAGGCAGCCGGCGCGAGGTGAGGAAGCCCATCCGGGCACGCCGCCTATTTTTCGGGCGCCAACTGGGCCCCCAGGCCCTCCGAGCGTCCCTCTCCCACCCGCACCCTCTTCCTGATTCCCGCCTCCCAACCCGCCCATCCCCGCTCTGATTGGGCCGTGAGCCCAAGTTGAAAGGGTCTAGCGACCCTCCTCGCACCGGCCCCTGCATTCACTGCAGGCAGCCGGCGCGAGGTGAGGAAGCCCATCCGGGCACGCCGCCTATTCTTCGGGCGCCAACTGGGCCCCCAGGCCCTCCGAGCGTCCCTCTCCCACCCGCACCCTCTTCCTGATTCCCGCCTCCCAACCCGCCCATCCCCGCTCTGATTGGGCCGTGAGCCCAGGTTGAAAGGGTCTAGCGACCCTCCTCGCACCGGCCCCTGCATTCACTGCAGGCAGCTGGCGCGAGGTGAGGAAGCCCATCCGGGCACGCCGCCTATTTTTCGGGCGCCAACTGGGCCCCCAGGCCCTCCGAGCGTCCCTCTCCCACCCGCACCCTCTTCCTGATTCCCGCCTCCCAACCCACCCATCCCCGCTCTGATTGGGCCGTGAGCCCAGGTTGAAAGGGTCTAGCAACCCTCCTCGCACCGGCCCCTACATTCACTGCAGGCAGCCGGCGCGAGGTGAGGAAGCCCATCCGGGCACGCCGCCTATTTTCGGGCGCCAACTGGGCCCCCAGGCCCTCCGAGCGTCCCTCTCCCACCCGCACCCTCTTCCTGATTCCCGCCTCCCAACCCGCCCATCCCCGCTCTGATTGGGCCGTGAGCCCAAGTTGAAAGGGTCTAGCGACCCTCCTCGCACCGGCCCCTGCATTCACTGCAGGCAGCCGGCGCGAGGTGAGGAAGCCCATCCGGGCACGCCGCCTATTTTTCGGGCGCCAACTGGGCCCCCAGGCCCTCCGAGCGTCCCTCTCCCACCCGCACCCTCTTCCTGATTCCCGCCTCCCAACCCGCCCATCCCCGCTCTGATTGGGCCGTGAGCCCAAGTTGAAAGGGTCTAGCGACCCTCCTCGCACCGGCCCCTGCATTCACTGCAGGCAGCTGGCGCGAGGTGAGGAAGCCCATCCGGGCACGCCGCCTATTTTTCGGGCGCCAACTGGGCCCCCAGGCCCTCCGAGCGTCCCTCTCCCACCCGCACCCTCTTCCTGATTCCCGCCTCCCAACCCGCCCATCCCCGCTCTGATTGGGCCGTGAGCCCAGGTTGAAAGGGTCTAGCGACCCTCCTCGCACCGGCCCCTGCATTCACTGCAGGCAGCTGGCGCGAGGTGAGGAAGCCCATCCGGGCACGCCGCCTATTCTTCGGGCGCCAACTGGGCCCCCAGGCCCTCCGAGCGTCCCTCTCCCACCCGCACCCTCTTCCTGATTCCCGCCTCCCAACCCGCCCATCCCCGCTCTGATTGGGCCGTGAGCCCAGGTTGAAAGGGTCTAGCGACCCTCCTCGCACCGGCCCCTGCATTCACTGCAGGCAGCTGGCGCGAGGTGAGGAAGCCCATCCGGGCACGCCGCCTATTTTTCGGGCGCCAACTGGGCCCCCAGGCCCTCCGAGCGTCCCTCTCCCACCCGCACCCTCTTCCTGATTCCCGCCTCCCAACCCGCCCATCCCCGCTCTGATTGGGCCGTGAGCCCTTCATCACTTGTCCTCCCAGGGCAGCCCTCTGCCCGGCAGCCCCAGCGGCTAAGGGCCCCGAGGCCAAGGGCGGCTCCAACAGAGGCGGCTCCAGAAAGTGTCTGCAGGTGTCCGCAGGGGACGCCAAGGAAGCCAGCAACCAACTGACACCAACAAAAACCGTGAGTGTGGCATGGGTGGGGAGTAGAGCAATCACTCTACTCCAGAAAGTTCCTGCCACTCTAACTTACCTATCAATGGCCTAGACTGCTACAGACCTGCACCATGCATTATTAGAGAGATGTGACCACCAGCCCAAACCTATTAATGGCGGGACATCAAACACTGCCCGCAGTATAATGCTAACCATACCACGAGTGAACCACAAAGACGAGCCCGCGCCAAATCTAGACAGAAACATGATTGTTAGCATGGATTCTCAAGTTTTATGAATCCTAGCATGTCCACACTTAGATAGAATTGTGATTGTTAGCATGTCCACATTTGGATAGAATTGTGAATGTTAGCATGCCCGCTCTCAGATGGAATTGTGAATACTGGCATATCCACACCTAGATAGAATTGTGAATGTTGGCATGTCCACTCTTGGATGGAGTTGTGAAAATTAGCATGTCCTCATTTGGATAGAATTGTGAATGTTAGCATTGTCCACACTTGGATATAATTGTGAATGTTAGCATGTCCACACTTAGACAGAATTGTGATTGTTAGCATGTCCACATTTGGATAGAATTGTGAATGTTAGCATGCCCGCGCTCAGATGGAATTGTGAATACTGGCTTATCCACACCTAGATAGAATTGTGAATGTTTGCATGTACACACTTAGACAGAATTGTGAATGTTGGCATGTCCACTCTTGGATGGAGTTGTGAAAGTTAGCATGTCCTCATCTGAATAGAATTGTGAAAGTTAGCATGTCCACACTTGGATAGAATTGCGAATACTGGCATGTCCACACCTAGATAGAATTGTGAATGTTAGCATGTCCACACTTAGACAGAATTGTAAATGTTAGCATGCCCACTCTCAAATGGAATTGTGAATGTTAGCTTGTCCACACTTGGATAGAATTGTGAATGTTAGCATATCCACACTTAGATGGAGTTGTTAATATCCGCCTGCGTCGCATCTAGATGGAATTATAAATGTTAACATGTGAAAGATGCATTAAGAAAGCGTGCCCTATAGCCTCTCCATAAATTTAGAAATGTGCCCAATAGCCTGTCTGGTAAACTGAATTTAGAAATGTACCCAAGATCCTCTGTGACAGTTGCATTTAGAAGTGTGCCCAATAGACACTCTGGAAAGTTGCATCTAGAAGTGTGCCCAATAACCTCGGTATGAATTTAGTAGGGTTCCCAATAGACACTCTATGAAAGTTGCATTTAGAAGTATGTCCATTATCCCCTCAGTGAAATTTAGAAGTGTACCCATAGCCTCCCTGAGAGTTGCATTTAGAAATGTGCCCAATAGTCTCTCTAGTAAATTGAATTTAGAAGTGTTCCCAACACCCTCTCTGGAAAAGCCTCTCTGAAAAACTGACTTAATAGTGCGCCCAGTAGCCTCTCCGTAGAAAATGGAATTTAGAAATGCGCCCAATAGCATCGCTGTGAAGGTTGCATTTTAGAAGTGTAACCAATACCCTCTGTGAAAGTTGATTATAGAAGTGCATCCAATAGACGCTCTGTAAAGTTGAATTTAGAAGTATTCCCAATTACATCTATGAAAGTTGACTATAGAAATGCATCCTATAGACACTCTTGAAAGTTGCATTTAGAAGTGTGCCCAATAGTCTCTCTGTTAATTTGAATTTAGAAGTGTTCCCAACACCCTCTCTGGAAAAGCCTCTCTGAAAATTGACTTAATAGTGCGCCCAGAATCCACTACGTAGAAAATTGAATTTAGAATTGCGCCCAATAGCGTCGCTATGAAGGTTGCATTTAGAAGTGCAACCAATACCCTCTGTGAAAGTTGATTATAGAAGTGTATCCAATAGACGCTCTGTAAAGTTGAATTTAGAAGTGTCCCCAATAGCATCTGTGAAAGTTGACTATAGAACTGTATCCTATAGACACTCTGGAAAGTTTCATTTATAAGTGTGCCCAATAGCCTCTAGTAAACTGAATCTAGAAGTGTGCCCAATTAGCCTCTCTGTGGAAAACTGTATTTAGAAATACGCCCAGTACCCTCTCTGGGAAAGTTGCAATTAGAAGTGTGCTCAGTGAAAGAGCATATAACCGATCATACCACACCACCATGCTTACTCTCTCCTTACATCACCACTCAACTAGAACACAGAGATACTATGACACCATTCGGTATAACTGTTCTCATACCAACATTCCGCCGCTTACTCCACATCATTCTATGTAATCACTGCTGGTTCCACACCCCCAGCCAGGCGTTTTATTCAGGCCTAACGCAGCCACATCCGTTCCGGATAAATCCTGCCAGAACGAACACATTCTCCTGATCTCTCAACCACCACACCTACCGCTAAGAAGCAGCTATTACACGAGTACCGCACGAGCTGCACACATACCCAGTGCTCACACGCACCTTTTGACTCTCCCTACTCTCTCTACTGATCTGAACTTCGGTTCCCAAGGGCGTTCAACCTACAAGCGCCTTCAGACCATACCAATGGTATATAAGGCGCTATATAAATGCAAAATAACATAACATAACATAACATACAGTTATCCTAACAGGACTATCCTGGTGATACCAACAGTTGGAGGACACTCATACAATTACCGTACAGGAATAATCTGGTGAAACCAACACATTACTTTTGTAAAGAGGCACAACCTAATCATAGGAGAGTAAAATACCTTTACATCTACTTTCTTTTAGACTGGTAAAACAGTGGCTAAGGAAGAAAATATGTTAACCATACTTTTAAGAATAGTGCATCACGCATTCAAGATCAGTAAGAACTTTTGTAACTGTTCAATCTGAGAATTACAGTTACCCACCAACTCTTTACAAGTAAGTAAAACACTTGATTTCTTTTCTAGGCAGAAGTCCCAATCCCTTCAAAGTCTTTCCCTTAGAGCATGAGTGTTCTCAGTGGCAGAAGGTGGGGTCACTAAGACTAGGACTAGTGACCAACAGGCAGTGTTATAATACGTTCTTAAGTAGCAAAAGTCAGAGTTCCTTAGGAAAACTGGGCAAACAGGTGAGTACTTTACTTCTAGGGTTAGAAGAGGGTCCGGGGGCTTCACAGAAGTCACCCCAGCAGGATTCTAGCAGTGGGACTGGGTGTACTGGATGAGGGACCTCCCAATCACAGAAAACACCCCAAGACTACACAGAAATCCCAACAGGCTTAAGGTAAGTATATACCCAAGCCAACACAGTACCTCAGCAATAAAGAAGAGATTGCAGCAGGAGAACTTCAGGGACTGCAGTCAAATACCCCGTCAGTGGATTCCTTGTCCTGGAGACTCAACACAAGACCTCAGAAGGGACTTTGCAGCAGGGATCGATGAAGAAGGCTCTAGGCAACATTTCTCTTGTGGCTGAATGCGATTCTGTGGGGTTGGCTTCTTTTCAAGGAGCAAAGAAGAAGACTGAAAGTCGTGGTTGAATTCTCATTGTTACAAAGGTCCAGCACTCCTGTGAGGGGAAATTTTAGACTCGATTAGTGTCTCTAGAGACAAAAGAGGATGCCCACGAAGTTTCAGCGAGATTCGGAATTCAGAAGACCGGGCACTGCACAGTGGCTGGAGGTCCCAGGGTATTGGGGTATTGCAGGAACGCAAGGTCGCAGCAACCCGTGGAATGGCTCAAAATGCAGGTCTTCTTGAGTCTAGTGGGTCTCACCAGGCTCTGGGTTCAGGTCCTCGTTTTTGGAGACCCCAGGTCGATCAGAACGAAGGGCTGCAGCCGGCTCCGGTTACACAGCAGGCTCTACGGTCGCTGGAAATCATTCCCGCCGCTTTTCCTTTGTTATCCTCTTCGGTTCTCTGTTCCAGTGGTCGACACGACTTCAGATTCCAGGTTTCCAGTATTTATCAGGAACTACAACTCAACATCTGCATTCTCTCCCCGCATTTTACAAGAAAGGGGCGTTTGGCTGTCCCATCAGGACAGCCAACCCCCCACTGGGATTTGGCCCAGTTGAAGGAAGGCATAAGACAAAGGAGGGGGAAGTTTTGGACTCCTCCCCCACTTCCTGTGCTTACAGACTGACTGGAGCCTGGGTGGGGTGTCCAGGGGACTCCCGCTAAAGACAAAACTCAAACAAAGGAATTTCCCACCCTGGATGTCAGGGGAAGGAACAGGAAATGACAAGAAACACTAAAATGGCAGAAAAAGAAGACAGGGGCCATTTTGGTAAAATGAGCACCTTAGGTGCCTTTACTGCAGCTGTGATTACAGCCCGCGGTAAAGGTGCACCAAATTAGTAAAAGGTATCACTGCCAACAGCCATTAAAGGTAAGCTTGTCACTGTAACAGAATGGTTAAAGTTTTAATGTGAAAGGGGATACATTGTATCTCCCCAGCACTCCACATAAGGTTGGGTGTGTTGGTTTCACAGAATAAAATGTAAAAGGGATCCAAATATCCTTTCTACCCTTGGGAACTGTAGTTCACTCAAGGTTAGCACAAGAAGTTAAATGGGGAGCCCCTAGGGCAACCCAGCAACAACAGGCACTTATTGCCAATAAGTTGTTAGACATGATAACTTTAAAAAGACACTATGGAGAGTCTTAAAAATGACAACCATAAAAAAGAGTTAAAGATTTGGTGAGTGTGGAAAAAGGTTCCCACTCACTGAGGTATTAATGAAAAATATCCCACTAGAAAAGCAAAAATGTCTGGAGTTGAACCAGGAAAGGAAGATTTACCAGCTCTGTAGAAATCTTCCCTAACACTGAGAACAGACTCTCCCCATTACTGCAGTAGCAAAACCTCAGTGGGCAGAATGTGGGGCTGACAATGCACAATTCCTCAGTGGGGTAGAGAGACCCAGGTACTGCCCATCTGGAGTCCGGTTCTCCCAGAACAAAATATTTGCAAAATCACTTGCATGAGGCGGAAGCCATAATCCATTACTGGCATTGAAGGATTGTGGCCGCAGCCTCATGCAAGTGATCTCCAGTGACCATTACTGGCATAGGCTGTGGGGATCTGCCCAGACCTTCATGAAAGTGGTTTAAAGCTATGCCCAGTGGCACAGATGGATTGTGGCTGCAGCCTAATGCAAGTGATTTACAGGGGTGATTACTGGCATACATTGATTGTGGCCGCAATTTCATGAAAGTCATTTACAGAGTCTTAACCACTTTCATGCCCTGCAGCCCAAATCCATCAATGTCAATAATGGTAACTGGTATAGTGAGATAGTGGCTGGGGTCTCCTGCAGGTAATTTACAGTACCGTTACTAGTATAGATTGTTTGTCATCACAGCCTCATGTAAGTGATTTGAGGTGACCATTACTTCTATGGCCACAGCCTCATTCAAGCGCTGTACAATGACCAATCCTGCCATAGACATATTCTGCCTGCAACTTCATGTAAGTGATTTACAATAACCATTACTGGCATGAAGAGATTTTGGCTGCAACTTCGCGCAAGTGATTTAAAAAGCTGCTGAATATTTTTACTAATTATTGTCATATGTTACCCCGGAGAACCATTTGTAAATTGTATGTCTTTTCATCCCATTTATTTTAAATGCTGCACAATGTACCATTTTAACACATTAGTAAACACATTTTCCTGGTAGGACAGCACCCCCAAATGCCTGTACATAATTTGAGGCTCCATCGCTACGCTTTTCACTCAGGCCAATTTGAGGATATATTTAGGCACCTTCACTGAAAATGTTCATTGGCCCTGTTTGACTGTGAATCATTTTGAATCCCTTTGCCTCGTTGGTAGAGACCTGCCTTGTGGCACCAAAGACTGCCTCCCGAGGGTGCCCTTGACACTGTGATAGTCAGGGACGTATACAAAATGTAGACAACTTAATTAGGACACCCACACTCTGTTGGAACTGTTGAGAAGAGACTATCCTGACACCTTATGATTTCTTTTTGACCCAAGAGAGAACTTTTCGAGTGTTCAATGGAATGTGTTTTAACCTACAATTTGTGCTTGGCCACAATGTGGATACATTCAGCTATATGACAAAATCCTTACAAGTCATATGCTTTGCGTGACCACAAAGCTCTTGGTCGCCCACTATTTAGAGGTTTGGGTGTAGTCCTGGGCCTCTAATATTTGGAATTCATAGGTGAAGCAATAAAGGCTAATGAAAGCATGGTGATTGGCATGCTCCAGAGTTTAGAAACAAGTGTCAGCACAGACATAGTTGCTTGTGATCAGTTTATTAGTGCCACAACTCTAAACCCATGCTAAAGATCACAATTGCACTGAACTGCAGTGCATGAAATGGAGAGGTTGCGCTTGCAACCCCCAGAAAATAAACTGGAGAAAGATTCACACAAAACCTCACAAACTCATCAAGTTGTCAAGTTTTTCACAGGCACCATTACATTCCAGCAAAAACAGATTATGTGGACATTCAAGTAATTCAGATGTGATAATTAGCATGATAAATGGTGTATATCACTGCAAACAGCTGTAACCAAAAATCTAATTCTGCTAACCTATACCCTTTGAAACAAGGAAGAGGGTCTACAGAAACATTCCTGCAACACATTATTTGCTGAAAATATTTCTCATAAACCCATCACTTTCAGGTCAAGAAAGTGTGATAGACGCTAGCATGCCCGGAACTGCATGCAGCAGGGTACACATTATACCAGTTCCAACATCCTGTTTTTCTCTCAATGCTGACCTGGGAATTATGATGACTACGTTCTCATGACAGGATGTAGCTGGATGCTTCCTTTGGTCTACATTGTGAACATCATATGCTTTCATAACATACATGTAATTACTAGTCAAATTTAGTATAAATAATGAGTCCATTTTTAGTGAGCTTTGTTTACATTTGTGTGGGATGGACGGAACCATCCAAACAGGATGCAAATATGGCTCTGTATTTACTTTTCTGATCTGATGCATGCACTTTAGGAAATATGGCTATAGCCTCCTTTTCCTCTGAGACTACCCCCCCCGGCCTGCGATTGATTGTCTTTGCACTCTGGTTTCTTTGTTATGTTAGCGCCATCATGCCTCCGGGTCCATTGCTGCGCTATACAAATCACTTAAAGTAAAATAAAGTAAAACAGTGACAAATTTGGCAATTCGTCCCTTCTTCCCAAGGGTGAGCCACCAACCTTCGTGGCTTGAGAGGTGAACCTGCTAAGCAAGACCCTCCCTAGGGGTCAGAGAAAGAGGGACCTCACTGGGAGTGACTCCCCTCTAGAGGACAAGGGCTCCTATTCATACAAGGAATGCCCCGTGAAGTATACTATGTCTGTATGTATGGGAATAGAAGAGACTGATGTTACTTCTGTTTTGCATCCAAAAATTACTGACATTGATTTTATATAATTTGTTCAAGTTAATGCTGGACTCCCCTTGAACTCAGCAACTGATTAAAAGCAACACACCAGTCTGAAGTACAGCAGCAGGAATGAAAATATGAGGATCTTTGAATGGTGGGGAAAGAATCCTACATTGAGGCAAGTCTCTGGCATGCAGACTTCCTATAGAGGCAGAGCCACACTACACCGTGGAGACAGCGGTAGCCAGTAGTAGCGTGGAGAGAAGGCAGAGATGCCGGAAAGGCCAGCACTGAGAAAGGCGATACAGATGAGAAAAAGAAGGGGACGGAAGAACCATTTTACCTGGTGGTGTGACCACGTTGCAACCATGGTTGGTCTGGGACCCGCAAACTGATGCCAAGACCAGGTTACAATGGAGGAGCAAATCCTCAGCATGGAACGTGAGGACCACAGACTGTTAAATCAGGCAGAATCAAAGAAGCAGACACTTACATGCCGGCGTCGCCGAGGAGTGGGGGTGAGCAGCAACATCCGTGCTGAGACTCCATCCCGCTGGAGCACACCCGACAGTAGAGAAGGTACCAGGATTGCCTAGGATGGCAGGAAGCGAGCAGAGCCAAACAAAGAGAAGAAAACTGACAAGGAGGTTTATGTAAACCCTAGAAATCTGAGTACTAAAAGCCAGAGGGTCCTGGAGAGCCCTCAAGATTTCTGCCTAATGCACAAACTATGGCAGTGATAAAAACACTGTTGGCAGTGATAACAATTCACTAGCATTTGGATCATTCTAAGCATCCAAGTGGCCCAAAACTCTCTTAAATGTAATCCTTCTAGTTCTTTTATATAGATAGCTTTTAAAACACTCAGCATTTTCCATTTTACATTCTATAAAAATGTCACACTTTCTTGCTGCAGCCCTGTTAGGCATACTTATCATGGGACCAACAGCACCATTAACCAACAGAGCCAGTGCTCCCATGTCCCCATTCTCGTAGGGTCTTATGGGACTCAGCGGGAATAGGGGCTAACAGTTTCCGTAACCTGACTGTCCAGGCCAACCAGACTAGCAATGTCCTGCTTGCACCGGGAAGCTAGGTGCCAAAAAATAATTAGGAACCCATCTACAGCACCGCCAGGGTTACCAACATAATAAGGGCCAGTTTTATTAAGTCTTCTTTCCAATAACTCCTCCTACATTCATAGAAATGCTTCACAAATACCATATATGGGCACTCATTTTCTTCTTTCGCAATTACAGTGATCAACAACCTCCAGGAAGACAACGATCTGAAGGAAAATACTCGTCACATCCTACAAAGTAAGTGCATTACTGCAGTAGTATTCTTTCTGTTACTCGTACAGTATAGTTTTGCTGCACAGTAACCTACAAAATTATTTTTCTAAAACAACAACAATTATTTGGCTGTTGCTCACTACACCTCATGTACACTCTTTCTATTGTCACCTAAACACCATTATTATAACACCCACTATTATCCTGAAAACATTGTAATGTCCTCGCTTATTCATTGACACTACCACTGTCGTATGCACTTATGCAAGCTCTTCACAGATCTACACACACAGCTACTCTTACAATCATCCCAACCACAAGTATCAACCCATTACACAATCAGACAACCCTCTATTTATGTCTGCCATCATATTCTCACACTCATTCACAATACACACATATATATTTCACAACTTTCAAACCCATCCTTTCCCTTTTCTTTCCAACAGACAGAACGGGATGCCTACTAAAAACCAACTCCGTAGAAATAAATTAAAAAATAGAGCCAATACAAAATAAAAGCATGTCAAATACCATCCACCTCTAGCAGAATGTATAGCAAACATTGAAACAAAACTGGTGATACAATCAGTCAACAAAACTAAACCAGCAGCCAGTAAAAGAAAAAACTAGGGAACCGCTCTTCGAAAAAAGGAAAACACAAAAATGTGTAAAGAACAAGAAAACTGCTAATGACCCTACCTCTATATCTAACAATGTTAACATAGCCACAGAAAAGGATTCCAAAAAATGTATTTTTACAAAAGAAATTCCACCACAGAGTACTTGACAATCATAGCTGAGACTTCACGCTCCACCCTTAAAAATGACTGCAGAAGACTAATCCTGGAAGCTCTAATTGACAGCGCAATTCTGCTGAAAAGAACATTGTTTATATTACTTTTAAATAGAATTAAACCACTAACAAAATGAATCAGTAAATTACAAAAAGTACTTATAAACATGTGCAATGTCAAGATGCCTTTTCAAACTTCTGTGAAGGTAAATGGATTCACACAAGCAGCACAGAACCATATTTCAATGAAGAGGCTTATAAACAAGAAGAGAAAAACCCAATTGCCAAACATAGTAAGGCTGAGGGTATGAACTGCTAGAAAACACGTTATGGCACAAGAAACCCGTATCGAAAGCAAAACACCAACAAACTTCAAATCAACTGTTCCTTTCACCCAACCAATCCATCCAGTCTACAAATGCCCATGCAGCTCAATATGTAACATATGCCAAAAATCCTTCAAATCTTTATGACAATTCCTCAATCACTATGTGAAAGTGAAAGACAAAATTAGAATAAAAACTTTACAAACCATGGACTCCTGCCCAGTGCCCAAATACACTTGACTGCGAGGACATTCATTAGCCTGCATTTCGGAATTGCTTGCAAAAGCACCTTCCAACACATCAAAATGTTTGTAACACACCATTCCACTATACAGAATCTTCTGCAGAGACTGTACTGTGCAAAAAAGTCCTGCTTTGCAACTGCGACATTTTAATAACATTCTCCTACATGGAACAGCCAAAGAACTCCTTCAACAAATAGAACACATGGAAAGTAAATATTTTCAGTAACTTTAGAGAACATTAGCGAACAACATACAGACACCAAACTTCTAACAAACACATACAAAAAAGAAATAACAAAGTTTAAAAGCACATCTGCTGAAATACCAAACCAAGTATGTGTGTGTTGTCATAGAACTTTTTATAAAAAAAGCACAAAATTGTAGATATGACTTACAAAATAGATGACAATGAGGAATCCTAATAGTTCCAAGTATGTGTGCTTACGGCCTGCTCATTGGCACATATCTGTGCCCCATGAGCTGACACCAAACCCTAACGAAAGTACTCCTACAAAAAACAACAAGGTTAAATTATTCTACATATATAGCAACTTTTCCAATAAAAAATTCTTACCATCAGTGAATAAAACCTGTCAGCTTTCATATTTCAGTCAACAAAACCAAGTGGCCCAGATTCCTGATGTCATCAGTGATGTCATTAGTGAAAATTGTGATGTTATCTTTGATATCCTTGGTGTTATTCTTAGCAGTGGTGGCGCGAGTTATGGTTGCTTACCTTACCATGACTGGAAAATTTCTGGGGTTTTTCGATTTTACTTGCAACCATAATATCCCTTTAACCAAGTTTTTCCACTGAATTTGTTAGGTTGTTACGATGGCAACTTAACCATAATGGGCCCGATTCATGGAATGATTTGCGCAGATAATAGGGGGCTTGAACGCGAAATCGCGCACAAGCGCCAGTTTGTGTATTCATAGAACACAATGCAAGGGCTACCAGGGACTTGCGAGGAATCTAGGCTGGTCCAAAACGTCACTGCGAGACCACAAACGCCTTGCATGAGACTCATAGCAAAGGGGCGCTGGGTTCTGCGCAGTCACCTAAAATGGGGGCAGAACACATGGAATGGGGAAAAACAAGCAAAATATGGGCGTAACTAGGGATGTACCAAAGTAAAATCCTCACAACGCCCATACGTGTGCTAAAAACTTGCATCCATGGAATTGAACAATGCTCGCCAGAGTGTGGTAAAATACGTGCAAATCCTGAAGCACATATGCCACGCGATAGCTGGCGGATACGTCAACGTTGCCAAAAAAAAATGCATAAAAAGCCAGCGCGATCAACAAACGCGCGCATAGAGCTACAATGAATGTACCATTTGTCGCAGCAGTGATTGTGGGACACCGCAGGAGGAGGAGGATGGCCAGGGCCCAGATTGTTCTACATAGACCTGTCTTTTTGAGATGCCTGATGACCCAGTCTGTGGCAGGCATCATATCATATTAGACATGGTCACGGAGTGGGAGGATGACCTCTCATCACCCTCCCTGTGCTCCCAAGCACTGAGCCTCTTGGAAAAGGTGCTCAATGTTCTGCATTTTTTGGCCACTGGGTCATTTCAGCAGACAAATGCCATAATTGGGGTCATTTCACGGCCCACGCAGTCACGCTGCCTACACGAGGTGTTGGCAATAATGACTGCACCCCCCACAGCGCAGGCACATCTACATGCCCAGAACACCTGCAGAAAGGCATGCCGTGGTCCAGGATTTCTATGGGGTGCCGCACTTCCCTAGAGTGCTTGGTGCCATTGATTGCACCCATGTGGCTCTATGTCCACCTAGGGTGACAGTGCACATTTATTGCAATCGCAAGCACTGGCAATCCATCAACGTGCAGGTTGTATGTGATGTCAAGGGTATCATTACTTCTGTATATGTAAACTATCCAGGGTCCACCCATGATAGTTTCATATTCAGATTGTCACCCCTACACCAGGCCCTGGAAGCTGGGAGGCATGGCAACACATGACTCCTTGGTGAGTATAAATGCCTGTGCAGATGCATGCATGTCAGACACACACAAATACACACCAATGACAAGCATTTTTGCCTGTACAGGGGACAGTGACTACCCTCTGAGCACCCACATGATGACGCCAATATGGAACCCTGCCACACACCCCAGGTAAGATACAACACAGCCCATATTGCAACTCAGGGCATAGTGGAGCGCACATTCAGAGTGCTCAAGTCACATTTCCACTCCCTTGACCACTGTGCTGGTGAGTTGCTATATCCATCGCCACTAGTGTGCAGGATAATTGTGGCAGCATGTGTCCTGCACAATGTTGCAACACGGTGTGGCGTACCAGTGGACATGTTGGTGCCCCCACACCCACAATCACATGCACGCCACTTGCGGAAGGTAGGTCAAAGTGCATGTGGCGAGGCTGCCCATACCCAGTTTACGGCTACATTTTTCAGCTAAAATCCAACCCCTGTGGAGTGCACACGGCCCTGGCACATTCCAGGTACCATTCAATGATGACAAAGGGCCAATCGTCTATGCTAACATTGTGTGCATCCCATAGAACTAAAACTAATTTCATTTTGGATTTCCAAAAGAAACATATATAAGAGGGACTATGTCACTACCACCATGCCAAAATAGACATCCAATCACCTGTGTGTCACATAAACTGTCCAATATGTCATGTGAAATTATCAGCAGACTGTGCTATGGTATGTAATTTCAAAGGAGACAGATAAATGGCCAATATATAATACAGGTGTCTCAATGCGCTCAACAAAGTATGGAACAAGTACAAAAATAGCACCCGCTCATAGAGATCCATAATATTCTGGACAGGAACAGTAATTGCATACTAAACTATACTACTCTATCAACAGTGCATGTAACAGTGAATCTGTCGGACAGTGATTCATCATATTTTCACAAGTGCATCAATATTCCATTATGCAGGGACAGAGGACAGGGTGGACCAGACAGACACCGTACCTGCATGGTGCAATCAGAAGAAGCAAGTGCACAGATGTTCAGAGGGAGTGGTATTTGGAGGGTGGTAACACGTTCAGGGGGGGTTCAAGTACAACCAGTCAGTGGATTCTTGGGTAAGTGCAGTGAGATGCAACTCTCTGGGGTGATTCCCCAAGTGCAGTGATGATGACACTAGTCCACTTCATGGGGGCAACTACCCCCCAAATTTCTGGGGTTGACAGGGGCGTGTGAGACCTTGAGGCACATCGAACAGACAGTCATCAAGCAGCCAGGACAAAAGGAATGGAGAGAGTGAGAGAGAAGAGGGTTTGCTTAGCAGGGAAGAGGGAGAGAAAATGAAGAGTTTAAGATGAAACACATGGTTAGGTCATGGAAAGCAAAGAAATGAGTCACCATACAGAGGGCGGCAGGATGTGTATCCTAGAGGTTGGCCCTGCTGATGATAAAGATCCCCTGCAAAACATCTCCATTAATAACTGACTCACCTGAAGAAGGTCAGAGTAACATGATGAAATGGCTTTGGAGGGACAGCATTGAGGAATGAACATTAGCATATAGGAGGTAAGCACACACCAATAGTTGAACCATACATTTGGCACACCGAATCTGAGAAACATTCCTAATTCCACAAACCCTGATAGGGATCAGATATGCCACTCATTAGACCTGATAAAAGTTGAATGAGGCACACCTCAGCTCAAACATCTTCCCCTGCCACAGTCCACAATCAGTTGACAATGCTACACACTCACAACCAACCATGAAAGGTGTACACACAGTCAGAAAGCACAGTTATCACAATCAGTAAACAGTGTCCCCAGAAATCCATCAGATTAACAAGACCATAACCATCATTGGCATCACCCCTGGGTGAGTAAAACATCCCTCGAGCAATAGTGACAGAGTAAACGTTAGTAAAGCCAGAGTGAACACACACAGTGCCCCATTCCCATACAAACACCACCAAAGTGTCAGCAAATGCCATGCACTCACCTGTCCGTGGAACGCACCTGCCTTGCATACAATGCACACCATCGGGAGACACTCTACCTACATGGAATGCAATGCAGAGTAACAGCACAAAATACATGCACATACATGATCACAGTTGACACCAGAAAGAAAATATGCATACAACACAGAGTGCGGGAGCAACACAGGGTGACACAGGGTGAATGGCCATTGATATTGATGTGTACAGGAGTACAGTGTACCACAACAGAGAGAGGGAGAGAGAGAGTGGCACAGAGAGTGAATAACAAGTAAATGCCAGATCAAGGAGTCCATGACCTGGTTTACCGATGTACAATGACATGCTGCACAGCACAGTCGGTGCACCCATTCAGGTATCCACATAGGTAGCTTCCACAGTCACATGAGCTCCAATCAAATTAAGGAAATATAAGAGAACTGACACATGCAGCAAAGATGACCAAAAATAAAGCATGTCCAACATGCAAGACAGTGCAAATGCTTACAACGTAACTGTGTCTGCATGTTGTAAATCCCACATGACCTTCACCAGTAAGTGTGTTTCCTAATTTGTTAAAGGAACTACATTGTCTGGTGGAGGGGATGAGGAGTGTGGACTTTGAATGTGCAGGATTTCTCACCCGGGACAGCAGTCACAGCCACATCACGGATTACTGGAACAACATGGGCGAACATATTAAAAAAAACCATAGTGCAGTATAATTGACAAAGCACACACGTGCCATGGAAAAACAAAGCTATGATTACCTGCACATGTCATCCGGTGCACCGCCATGCAAACATGCTAGATTACATCACTAAGCATGCCTGCACGTACATCACTGCACATGTATGGTCCCTGAGGAGTAAATGGCACACCTCAAGGGCAGTCAATGCAAAAAATAACAAAGACCACAAACAGGAAAGGGAAAAAAAATGACATGCTAACATTTGGACAGGGAGAGTGGAAAAAAAGAATAAATGTCCATCTTGGACCACGGAGGGAGGAGTCCACCCTGGAGGGGATAGGGGCAGGGTGCATGTCAACACCCAAATGTGTGGATGTTGAAAAAACTATTCCCTCCATGGGTACATGGACTGCATGGCTAACATGGATTGGGAGGGCTGTCGCCACCTTCCTGTGTAGAATGTGAACGTGGTAGTGGCAAGGGAGGTTTTACTCCATGGCAGCAGCCAGGTGGGACCCAGATGAATGCATCTGCAACATGAAGCCTCAGAGGTCTGCATGCAGCACCTCACGGGATGCACAGAATTCCTCCAAGATGGTATGAGTCCACAGTTGCCTCTAGCACTTCCATTGAAGCTCTGAGGACCAGAAACTCTTGCCTCAGGGCTTGCCTGTTGCCCCGATCCTCTGCAAGCAGGGATGCCTGCAGAGACCTCAGTTTGGCTTGTTGGCTCCTGTTGCTGGACTCCATGTGCAGCGGCATGTGGACTGCAATGCCTGCAGCTGGTGCTCTACCTGTGTCTGTCAGGAGAACATGGAATTGACCACCCTATCCATGTCCTGAGCCAAAGTCCCATAGGAAGCACCCTGTTGCGGTTCAACACGCAACATTGACTGCTTCCACACTGTCTCCCCAGCAGTGACACATTCACCATGCGTGCATGCCCCACACCTGACGGACCCAAGGGCAAGGGAGCATGGGCCTTGATGTGAAGCCACTGTCTGTGGCTGCAGAACTGCATCCCTCCTTTGGTCATCCATCCCAGGACCGGAAGCCAATACAGTGGAGCTTGGCCTTGCAGCCGTAACCACCAGAGATAGACGTGGCCGCACTAACTAGCCCCGTGAGGGGATGTGACCCCCTGCAGACGCACGGGCTACAAGAGCTCCAACATTTGATGCACTCACCTCCGACAGCATAGAGGAATGGACATTCGGTTCACCACCAGAGCTACTGATATCATTGAAGTCGTACTCATACTGAGTCATGGCCCGGATGGACCGTAGCACCAGTGCATTCTCCTGGGCTGCCACAACATGTTCTCCACTGGTGCTCTGTCAGGGCTCTGGCTCCCGTTCCTCCTCAACCGCCTCTCCTGAATCAGGTGGCTCATCACCTGCACATGGACACATAAATGAATGAATATTCATGTTAATTGCATCTACTACATGCATGTCCTGCAACACATTGCCATGCATGTTAACATGCCATAATTTGCATACACACACTATGCACAAAAATACCTGAGATCATGGTGTATGCAGACTTGCCACCCCATCCCATGTCCCTGACCATGTAGGCACTGCACACATTGCCAACAGAGATGTATCTGTGGATGCACACCCTGTCCCATGGCACAGAAAACAGTAAACTAAAACATGACATTTGTGACTCATCAAGTGAATATGCAACATGACATTCACCTACAGGAGAACATGTGCACACCTAATTACAGCCAAATCCACTGCAATTACATCTAGCACCAGTGTACCACTGGCACAAGGAGTGCACACGATATGTAAATGCACTGCGTGTGGAGTCCCAGTTGTGTGATGTGGAGAGAGTGATTAAATGTTCTGGGAGATAGGAAGAGGGGACAGTGACACACAAGAGGGACAGGGCCATGCACCCATGGGGTGTGTGTTGAGTCTGTCATATCAACATGGAAGACTCCAGACAAATATCTTACAAGGGGCTCAGTGCCATAGCTGCGGCAGGGATTTGCACAGTGTAGTAAAATGCTATGTCACTCATGGCACAATGTCCTGCCCACTGACAGTGTTCATGGACGGTATGGGTAGCATGAAACCACCTATGGACATGTGTGGATGGAATTTCTACTACATGCAGTGCATGATGTGTAGCACGTGCTTCAGACACAAGCACTTGACTGGCATAGCTGAGTCATTAACATCACTGATTGGCATGCCGTAAATGTCTTTTAGTGTCTGACGGTTGTGGGTGACTACTGTCCGAAAGCCATGTTCAGCCGATATGTGCAGCACACGGGTTATATGCACTCTGCAGTACACTAAGCATGGGTCAGTACACCATGACGTGGTTCACTCATGGCAGTCATACAAATGCAAGCAGAAGTGCTACACAATCGTACACATTTATTTAATCTACATACACATATTCAGGATGCACATGCTTCATCACTCATCAGATGTTTCCTCGTAATCTAGCAGGCCTCCTAGGCCTTGCAGCTGATCCACATGAATTAAGTCACTCATGGCCTCTTCATGTGGCGTGAGATCCTGCTCCTGTGGTGACCCACCTCCGGTCACCAGAGCAGAAGCAAGGTTGGCACCCAGCTCCAATTTGGTTCAATGGTGGAGGTCATTCCACCACTTCAGGACCTCACAAGCGGTGCTCCTCTCATTCCCCAAGGTGTTGCTGCCATCCGTGACTCGCTGCCAGTCGACCATACACTCAGCAGGTGTATGTGTGCTCCCTGGCCACGTGCACATGTCACATTGGTGGTCGCGCATGTAGTCTACGAGGATCTTGTGTTCATCATCATCGAAGCTCCTCCTCCTCGACATGGCGGTCTCCTTTGCCGTGCTTTGGGATTGAGCATTTCTCTGTTATGCATGCTTCTGCCTCTTGGAAGGTGGTGCAGACCCTGTGTGGCTGGTACCACTCAGGGCATTAGGGGCTGGACCATGCCATCACCCACGATGTTGGGTCGGTTACTGGCCCTGCAGGTTCCTCAACATGGGACCTGGGGCCAGGGCCTTTAACTTAACATCCCTTCCCCTTGGACACACGGACTTAAGCTGCCCCTGCATGTCCGTGTACCTATGGGGGGCACTACAACAGATACTGCAATATCTCCCTGACCCAGGCAGTTGGGGGCAGCAGCTGCATCTGCAGGTGCCTCAACCTGGGTGCTCGGTAGAGCATATGACCCTGCAGATCCCTGACCCAGGCTGCTGGGTCCGGTGTTTTGCGGGGTCGTCCCTTCCCTTTGGACACGGACATCAGCTGCCCCTACTTGTTCGTGTACCTGAGGGGGACGACAACAGATACTGCTGTATCTCCCTGACCCTGGTTGTTGGGGACAGGAGCTGCCCCTGCAGCTCCCTGACCATGGGTGGTGGGGAGAGAAGCAACACCTGCAGCTCCCTGACCCTGGGTGCAGGGGACAGCAGCATCACCAGCAGCTCCCTGACCCCAAATATCAAAGATGCATGTACGCCACCCCAAGGTAGCTCCTGTGAAAAGAAAAAGCATTATGCGATACACTGTGACACCCAGCAAAACAATAAATGCATATGCAAAGTCCATGAAAGCCACTGTGATATTAATAATGGGGGTACGTGATACACAGGGGCACCCGGAGTTAGCCTCAGAAAAAAAAATACACATGCCTGTGTGCAGTGGCAAATCCCCCACCAAAATAAGAAGTTTGCACCTTCACAATAGTGAATATATTGCGTGGCACCCCAAAAATCTTCGAAATCCACACGTCCGTCTGCTCCAACTTGCATGTGCGGTGTAATATTCTTCTATGCACTCCTTTATCCCAAATCTGAACGCCAATGGCCAATGGACAGTGCGTGTCACGTAACTTACACAATTAGGCCCTTTCCTCTGAATTCACGTGTACCTTCTCATTTGCCAAGCGCAGAGGAACCGTCACTCTGTTTTCGGCTGCCCACGTGAGAAACACGGAAGACACACGCTCCTGCCTGTGAGCCTTTTTACCTGCCTCCTACTACCCTGAGATGCCTACTACGAGCTATCTGCTGCTGCCTGCCCACTATGTGTGCCTGCTGCCAACCTGCCTTGCAATTTGAGTGCCTGCTGTCAAGCCATTGTCAGTGCTCCTGTCATTGGCCCTGTGATCACCTTAGCTGATCCCGAACTCTACCAACATGCCATTCCATCACCATCGCTCCACAGCCCAGTCACAGGACCACTTTGCCCACCCACACCTTCCTCAGGGATTGCCATGTCTTAACCAACATCTTCCGAGGTTAGTGGAAACCCAATGTCAGTAAGGCAGAGGGCTGTCAACTTCACAGCTAGGGAAGTTGACATCCTGGTGGAGCATGTCCTAGGGCATTATAATGCCCTCTTCCACGGACCAACGCAAGAAGGCAAGGAAGAAAGGAAGCTGATCTGGGACCAGATTGTCGGTGCCATGAATAGGCAGCGGGTGGCACCCCATGTCTACCACCACGTGCACAAGCGCTGTGAGGACCTCAAATCCAGGACCCACAGCAAGGCCCTGCGCTTCCACCAGGCTGTGGGGCACCCCAAAGCACCTGGGAATTATTTAATGGGAAGGGGTGGTGGCCCTCTGCCCCCCCACCCAAAATGGAGTGGGGGCCATGTCGTGCAGCACTCCCTGGGGGCAGATATCTGCTCCTAGGAAGGGACCCCTGACTCCAGGCAGGAGTACATGGCAGGCAGCCCGCGTATATGCTCCCCAGGAGGGCTACATGCAAAGGCCCACCCCTCCATTTGGGGTGGGGGTAGAGAGGTTACCCATCTTTACATTATAAAATTCCCTGACAGTTTAGGGTGTCCCTCAGCCCCCCTAAAGTGCATCCTACCATTTTCAATGTTTTTCTTTGTTTACCAAACTTCCCTTGGCACAGAAGGGCACATTGGTGTGCCAATCTGCCTTCAAGGTGTCCAAACCTTACTGCCCCACCCACCGGGGGCCTGTCCCACATTTTTTGGTGGCCCTCACCCCAACCCCAAATGGAGGGGGGGCACTGTATGCAGCCGTTCGATGGAGCCACAGGGAGGCCTGCATGAGGTGCCCCCTCCATATGTTTGGGGTGGGCTAGTAGGGTTTGGGCACCCTGGGGCAGAATGGCACACTATTGTGCCCAACTGCACCAAGAGGAGTTGGGTAAACAAAGCAAAAAAGTGAACATGGTAGACAGCATTTTATGGGGGGCTGTGGGGCACCCCAATGCGCTGGGTAATTTTGTAATGGGAAGGGGTGGTGGCCCCCTGCACCCAAAATGGAGTGGGGGCCATGTTAGGGAGAATTCTAAAGAATGTGCTAATTTCCCTTACCTTTTGAGACCCACAGCAAATTTGCTGGATTTCTAGGATTTAAATGTTTACCTGGAATGAGTGTGAGCTTTTTTCCCACTTTTTCATGTATTTTGATGTGTGTTTTACTTTTGTGTTCTTTGGATATGGTGTTTTTAGACAAACTCTCTAGGCATCATCTTTTTCTTGTGTGTCACACAGCACTTCAGTGCAGTGGCACAGAGGTGTCTTACAGACTCCCCAAGTTTTAAATACCTTCTCTGGGACTGACTACCATCTGCCAGAGCATGTGAAGTTAAATTGACTTTACTAGTCCTTTTAAATTCATAGACCCAGCACACACTATCTTCCTATGGAGTGTTGGAGGGGTTGCCTAGCATCCCGTGTGTCTAAACACGCATGTAACAGTCACATGTTACCCTTTCCTCTTAAAATGGCTGGTGGCAGTGGTTTTAGAACAAACTATCTTGGCAGTCAGGTAGTTGCACCCACACATGTGCGGTACTGTTTTCGTCGGGACACCTGTGGGAAAGTGGGAAGGTAGGCCATGTGTTGTTGGTGGCGTGTTTCGTTGGGCGAGCTGAATGAAATGTGCGGAACTTGTGTTTTTTCCCCCACATTTCAGACTTTGCCGGGGGCTCTGGGTAATATATTCTCAGACGATTTGTGCAAGTCAGACCTCTGCGGAGTCCCATGGGTGTCCTCTTTTCGGGAATGCATGGGGTTCCCTGTTCTCCTTGGTGGCTTGGAGATCCTAGGCCCAGATCTGTATGGTGTGCACTTCAGCAGCATTCCACAAATTCTGCTGTCCGAAAAGACTTGGGGTTTGCCAAATCTTCGGCTTTCCTCGTGGCTCCCAGGGAGCTGCACCCACACATGTGAGGTACGGCTTTCGTCGGTACACCTGTGGGAATGAGGGAAGGTAGGCCATGTGTTGTTGGCGGCGTGTTTTGGTGGGTGAGCCGAATGAAATGTGTGGAAATTGTGTTTTTTTCACCACATTTCGGACTTGCCCAGGGGTTCTGGGTAATACATTCTGGGCTGATTTGTGCAAGTTGACCTCCGCGGAATCCCAGGGGTGTCCTCTTTTTAGAATGTATGTGGTTTGCTGTTTTCCTTGGTGGCTTGGACACCCTAGGCCCATATCTGTATGGTGGGCGCTTCAGCAGAATTCCACAAATTCTACTGTCCGAAAAGACATGGGGTTAGCCGCGTTTTTGGCTTTCCCCTTGGTGCCCAGGTAGCTGCACCCACACATGTGAGGTACCGTTTTCGTTGGGACATCTGTGGAAACACGGGAAGGTAGACCATGTGTTGTTGGCGGCTTGTTTCGGTGGGTGAGCCGAATGAAATGTGTGGAAATTGTGTTTTTTTCACCACATTTTGGAATTTGCTGAGGGTTCTGGGTAATACATTCTAGGCAGATTTGCGCAAGTCAGACCTTTGAGGATTCCCACGGGTGTCCTCTTTTCGGTAATGCATGGGGTTCACTGTTTTCCTTGGTGGCTTGTACACCCTAGGCCCATATCTGTATGGAGTGCGCTTCAGCAGAATTCCACAAATTCTCTGTCCGAAAATACTCAGGGTTAGCCGTGTTTTCGGCTTTCCCCGTGGCTCCCACGTAGCTGCACCCTCACATGTGAGGTACCGTTTTGTTGGGACACCGGTGGGAACATGGGAAGGTAGGCCATGTGTTGTTGGTGGCGTGTTTAAGTGGGTGAGCCGAGTGAAATGTGCGGAAATTGTGTTTTTTTTGCTACATTTGGACTTTGCCAGGGGTTCTGAGTAATGCATTCTGGGCCGAGTCGCGCGAGTCAGACCTCTGCGGATTTCCAGTGGTGTCCTCTTTTCAGAAATGCATGTGGTTCCCTGTTTTCCTTGGTGGCTTGGACACCCTAGGCCCATATCTGTATGGTGTGCACTGAAAAGACTTGGGGATAGCCGTGTTTTTGGCTTTCCCCATGGAGCCCAGGTAGCTGCACCCACACATGTTAGGTACTGTTTTCATCGGTACACCTGTGGAAACGCAGGAAGGTAGGCCATGTGTTGTTGGCGGCGTGTTTCGGTGGGTGATCCGAGTGAAATGTGAGGAAATTGGATTTTTTTACCACATTTCAGACTTTGCCGGGGGCTCTGGGTAAAAAATTCTGGGCGGATTTGCACAAGTCAGACCTCTATGGATTCCCAGGGGTGTCCTCTTTTCAGAAATGCATGGGGTTCCCTGTTTTCCTTGGTGGTTTGGCTACCCTAGTTCCATATCTTTACGGTGTGCGCTTAAGCAACATTCCACAAATTCTGCTGTCCGAAAAGACCTTGGGTTAGCCACATTTTTGGCTTTTCCCTTGGCGCCCACGTAGCTGCACCCACACATGTGAGGTAACATTTTTGTCGGGACAACGGTAGGAACACGGGAAGGTAGGCCATGTGTTGTTGGCGGCGTGTTTTAGTGGGTGAGCTGAGTGAAATGTGCGGGAATTATTTTTTTTTCGCCACATTTCGGACTTTGCCGGGGCTTCTGGGTACAACATTCTGGGCCGATTTGGGTAAGTCCGATGTCTGCGGATTCCCACGGGTGTCCTCTTTTTGGAAATACATGGGGTTGCAAGTCGTCCTTGGTGGCTTGGACACCCTAGGCCCAAATCTGTATGGTGTGCACATGAGTAAAAAATCCTGCAATTCTACTCTGCGAAAAGACTTGGGGTTACCTGTGTTTTTGGCTTCTCCCTTTGCACCCAGGTAGCTGCACTCACACATGTGAGGTACTGTTTTTGTCGCGACACCTTTGGGAATGTGTGAAGATTGGCCATGTTTTGTTGGCTGCGTTTTTCAGTGGGTGAGCCGTGTGAAATGTGCAGAAATCGTGCTTTTTTGCCACATTTTGGATTTTTCCGAGGGTTGTGGGTAAAAAGTTCTGGGCCAATTTGCGCAAGTCAGACCTCTGTGTATTCCCACCGGTGTCCTCTTTTCGGAAATGCATGGGTTTCCCTATTTTCCTTGGGGGCTTGGACACCCTAGGCCCATACCTCTATGGTGTGCACTTGAACAACATTCTACAAATTCTGCTGTCCGAAAAGACTTGGGGTTAGCCGCGTTTTCGGCTTTCCCCTTGCCGCCCAGGTAGCTGCACCCACACATGTGAGGTACCGGTTTCGTCGGGACACCTGTGGGAAAACTGGAAGGTAGACCATGTGTTGTTGGCAGCGTGTTTCGGTGGATGAGTCGAGTGAAATGTGCAGAATGTTTTTTTTTTCGCCACATTTTGGACTTTGCCGAGGGTTCTGGGTAATACATTCTGGTAATACATTCTTGGCCGAGTTGCGCAAGTCAGACCTTTGCGGATTCCCACGGGTGTCCTCTTTAACGTAATGTATGGGGTTCACTGTTTTCTTTGGTGTCTTGGACACCCTAGGCCCATATCTGTATGGTGTGCCCTTAAACAACATTCCACAAATTCTGCTGACCGAAAAGACGTGGGGTTAGGCGCGTTTTTGTCTTTCCTCTTGGTGCCCAGGTAGCTGCACCCACACATGTGAGGTAACGTTTTCGTCGGGACATCTGTGGGAACACAGGAAGGTAGACCATGTGTTGTTGGCGGTGTTTTTCGGTGGGTGAGCTGAGTGAAATGTGCGGAAATTGTGTTTTTTTTGCCACATTTTGGAATTTGCCAGGGGTTCTGAGTAATACATTCTGGGCCGAGTTGCACGAGTCAGACCTCTGCGGATTTCAACCGGTGTCCTCTTTTCAGAAATGCATGGGGTTCCATGTTTTCGTTGTTGGCTTGGACACCCTAGGCCCATATCTGTATGGTGTGCACCGAAAAGACTTGGGGATAGCCGTGTTTTTGGCTTTCCCTATGGCGCCCAGGTAGCTGCACCCACACATGTTAGGTACCGCTTTCATCGGTACACCTCTGGAAACGTGGGAAGGTTGGCCATGTGTTGTTGGCGGTGTGTTTCGGTGGGTGAGCCGAGTGAAATGTGAGGAAATTGCATTTATTTTACCACATTTCAGACTTTGCCGGGGGCTCTGGGTAAAAAATTCTGGGCCGATTTGCACAAGTCAGACCTCTGTGGATTCCCAAAGGTGTCCCTTTTTCAGAAATGCATTGGGTTCCCTGTTTTCCTTGGTGGTTTGCACACCCTAGGCCCATAGCTGTATGGTGTGCGCTTAAGCAACATTCCACAAATTCTGCTGTCTGAAAAGACTTGGGGTTAGCCGCATTTTTGGCTTTCCCTTTGGCGCCCAAGTAGCTGCACCCACACATGTGAGGTACCATTTTTGTCGGGACAACAGTAGGAACACGGGAAGGTAGGCCATGTGTTGTTGGCCATGTGTTTCGGTGGGTGAGCCGAGTGAAATGTGCGGGAATTGAATTCTTTTTGCCACATTTCGGACTTTGCCGGGGCATCTGGGTACAAAATTCTGGGCCGATTTGGGTAAGTCCGATGTCTGCGGATTCCCACGGGTGTCCTCTTTTTGGAAATACATGGGTTTCAAGTTTTCGTTGGTGGCTTGGACACCATAGGCCCAAATCTGTATGGTGTGCACATGAGTCAAAAATTCTGCTATTCTACTCTGCATAAAGACTTGGGGTTACCCTTGTTTTTGGCTTCTCCCTTTGCACTCAGGTAACTGCACTCACACATGTGAGGTACCGTTTTTGTCGGGACACCTTTGGGAATGTGGGAAGATTGGCCATGTTTTGTTGGCTGCGTTTTTCAGTGGGTGAGTCGAGTAAAATGTGCAGAAATTGTGTTTTTTTGCCACATTTTGGATTTTTTCGAGGGTTGTGGGTAAAAAGTTATGGGCCAATTTGCACAAGTCAGACCTCTGTGTATTCCCACCGGTGTCCTCTTTTCGGAAATGCATGGGTTTTCCTGTTTTCCTTGGGGGCTTGGACACCCTAGGCCCATACATTTATGGTGTGCACTTGAAAACATTCCACAAATTCTGCTGTCTGAAAAGACTTGGGGTTAGCCGCGTTTTCGGCTTTCCCCTTGGTGCCCAGGTAGCTGCACCCACACATATGAGGTACCGTTTTCGTCGGGACACCTGTGGGAACACGGGAAGGTAGACCATGTGTTGTTGGCAGCGTGTTTCGGTGGATGAGTCGAGTGAAATGTGCAGAATTGTTTTTTTTATGCCACATTTTGGACTTTGCAGAGGGTTCTGGGTAATACATTCTTGGCCGATTTGCGCAAGTCAGACCTTTGCGGATTGAAACGGGTGTCCTCTTTTTGGTAATGCATGGGGTTCACTGTTTTCCTTGGTGGCTTGGACACCCTAGGCCCATATCTGTATGGTGTGCGCTTAAACAACATTCCACAAATTCTGCTGTCCGAAAAGACTTGGGGTTAGGCGCATTTTTGGCTTTCCTCTTGGTGTCCAGGTAGCTGCACCCACACATGTGAGGTACCGTTTTCGTCGGGACATCTGTGGGAATGCAGGAAGGTAGACCATGTGTTCTTGGCTGCATATTTCGGTGGGTGAGCCGAATAAAAGGTACGGAAATTGTGTTTTTTTCACCACATTTCGGACTTTGCCGGGAGTTGCCGGTAGAGAATTCTGGGCCGATTTGCACATGTCAGACCTCTGAGGATTCCCACCGTCGTCCTCTTTTCAGAAATGTATGGGGTTTCCTGTTTTTCTTGGTGGCTTGGACACCCTAGGCCTATATCTGTATGGTGTGCACCTCAGCAGAATTCCACAAATTATGCTGTCCGAAAAGACATGGCCAAGTTTTCGGATTTCCCCTTGGCGCCCAGGTAGCTGCACCCACACATGTGAGGCACCGTTTTTGTTGCGACACCTGTGGGAATGTGGGAAGGTCGGTCATGTGTTGTTGGTGGAGTGTTTCGGTGTGTGAGCCGAGTGAAATATGCGGAAATTGTGTTTTTCTCGCCACATTTTGGACTTTGCGGGGGATTCGGGGTAATACACTCTGGGCAGCTTTGCTCGAGTCAGACCTCTGCGCATTTCCACGGGTTCCCTCTTTTCAGAAATGCATGGGGTTCCAGTTTTCCTTGGTGGCTTGGACACCCTAGGCCCAAATCTGTATGGTGTGAACATGAGTCAAAAATCCTGCAATTCTGTTGTGTGAAAAGACTTGGGGTTACCCGTGTTTTCGACTTCTCCCTTTGCACCCTGGTAGCTGCACTCACACATATGAGGTAATGTTTATTTGTTTATTTTGGGACACCTGTGGGAACGGGGGAAGGTAGGACATGTGTTGTTGGAGGCGTGTTTCGGTGGGTGAGCGGAGTGAAATGTGCGGAAATTTTGTTTTGTTTGCCACATTTTGGACTTTGCCGGGTGATCTGGTTAAAAGAGTCTGGGAAGATTTGCGCAAGTCAGACCTCTGTGGATTCCCACGGTGTCCTCTTTTTGGAAATGCATGGGGATTCCATGTTTTCCTTTGTGGCTTGGACAAGCTAGGCCCATATCTGTATGGTGTGCGCTTGAGCAACACTCCACAAATTCTGCTATCGAAAAGACTTGGGTCTAGCTGCGTTTTTGGCTTTCCTCTTGTTGCCCAGGTAGCTGCACCCACACAGGTGAGGTACCGTTTTTGTCGGGATAATGGAACAGTAGGAACACGGGAAGGTAGGCCACATGTTGTTGGCGGCGTGTTTCGGTGGGTGAGCCGAGTGAAATGTGCAGGAATTGTGTTTTTTTCACCACATTTTGGAATTTGCTGAGGGTTCTGGGTAATACATTCTTGGCCGATTTGCGCAAGTAAGACCTTTGCAGATTCCCACGGGTGTCCTCTTTTCGGTAATGCATGGGGTTCACTGTTTTCCTTGGTGGCTTGGACACTCTAGGCCCATATCTGTATGGTGTGCGCTTCAGCAGAATTCCACAAATTCTCTGTCCGAAAAGACTTGGGGTTAGCCGCGTTTTCGGCTTTCCCCGTGGCGCCCAGGTAGCTGCACCCACACATGTGAGGTACCGTTTTTGTCGGTACACCTGTGGAAACGCGGGAAGGTAGGCCATGTGTTGTTGGCGGCGTGTTTCGGTGGGTGAGCCGAGTGAAATGTGAGGAAATTGGATTTTTCTTACGACATTTCAGACTTTGCCGGGGGCTCTGGGTAAAAGATTTTGGGCCGATTTGCACAAGTCAGACCTCTGTGGATTCCCAGGGATGTCCTCTTTTCAGAAATGCATAGGGTTCCCTGTTTTCCTTGGTGGTTTGGACACCCCAGGCCCATACCTATATGGTGTGCGCTTCAGCAGAATTCCACAAATTCTCTGTCCGAAAAGACTTGGGCTTAGCCGCGTTTTCGGCTTTCCCGTGGCGCCCTGGCAGCTGCACCCACACATGTGAGGTCCCGTGTTTGTCGTGACACCTGTGGGAACAAGGGAAGGTAGGCCATGTGTTGTTGGCGGCGTTTTTCGGTGGGTGAGCTGAGAGAAATATGCGGAAATTGTGTTTTTTTTGCCACATTTTGGACTTTGCCAGGGGTTCTGAGTAATACATTTTGGGCCGAGTTGCGCAAGTCAGACCTCTGCAGATTTCCACTGGTGTCCTCTTTTCAGAAATGCATGGGGTTCCCTGTTTACCTTGGTGGCTTGGACACCCTAGGCCCATATCTGTATGGTGTGCACCGAAAAGACTTGGGGATAGCCGTATTTACGGCTTTCCCCATGGAGCCCAGGTAGCTGCACCCACACATGTTAGGTACCGCTTTCATCGGTACACCCGTGGAAACACAGGAAGGTAGGCCATGTGTTGTTGGCGGTGTGTTTCAGTGGGTGAGTCGAGTGAAATGTGAGGAAATTGCATTTTTTTTACGACATTTCAGACTTTGCCGGGGGCTCTGGGTAAAAAATTCTGGGCCGATTTGCACAAGTCAGACCTCTGTGGATTCCCAGGGATGTCCTCTTTTCAGAAATGCATAGGGTTCCCTGTTTTCCTTGGTGGTTTGGACACCCCAGGCCCATACCTATATGGTGTGCGTTTGAGCAACATTCCACAAATTCTGCTGTCCGAAAAGACTTGGGGTTAGCCGCGTTTTTGGCTTTCCTCTTGTTGCCCAGGTAGCTGCACCCACACATGCGAGGTACCATTTTCGTTGGGACATTTGTGGAAACGCAGGAAGGTAGGCCATGTGTTGTTGGCGGCGTGTTTCGGTGGGTGAGTCGAGTGAAATGTGAGGAAATTGCATTTTTTTTACGACATTTCAGACTTTGCCGGGGGCTCTGGGTAAAACATACAGGGCCTATTTGCACAAGTCAGACCTCTATGGATTCCCAGGGAGGTCCTCTTTTCAGAAATGCATGGGGTTCCCTGTTTTCCTTGGTGGTTTGGACACCCTAGGCCCATATCTGTATGGTGTGCGTTTGAGCAACATTCCACAAATTCTGCTGTCCGAAAAGACTTGGGGTTAGCCACGTTTTTGGCTTTCCTCTTGTTGCCCAGGTAGCTGCACCCACACAGGTGAGGTACCGTTTTTGTCGGGACAACGGTAGGAACACGGTAAGGTAGGCCATGTGTTGTTGGCGGCGTGTTTCGGTGGGTGAGCCGAGTGAAATGTGCGGGAATTGTGCTTTTTTTGCCACATTTTGGAATTTGCTGAGGGTTCTGGGTAATACATTCTTAGCCGATTTGCACAAGTTAGACCTTTGCACATTCCCACGGGTGTCCTCTTTTCGGTAATGCATGGGGTTCACTGTTTTCCCTGGTGGTTTGGACACCCTAGGCACATATCTGTATGGTGTGCGCTTCAGCAGAATTCCACAAATTCTCTGTCTGAAAAGACTTGGGGTTAGCCGCGTTTTCGGCTTTCCCCGTGGCGCCCAGGTAGCTGCACCCACACATGTGAGGTACCATTTTTGTCGGGACACCTGTGGGAACAAGGGTGTCCTCGTTTCAGAAATGCATGGGGTTCACTGTTTTCCTTGGTGGCTTGGACACCCTAGGCCCATATCTGTATGGTGTGCACCGAAAAGACTTGGGGATAGCCGTGTTTTCAGCTTTCCCCATGGCGCCCAGATATCTGCACCCCCACATGTTAGGTACCGCTTTCATCGGTACACATGTGGAAACCTGGAAGGTAGGCCATGTGTTGTTGGCGGCGTGTTTCGGTGGGTGAGCCGAGTGAAAAGTGAGGAAATTGCATTTTTTTTACGACATTTCAGACTTTGCCGGGGGCTCTGGGTAAAACATACTGGACCGATTTGCACAAGTCAGACCTCTGTGGATTCCCAGGGGTGTTCTCTTTTCAGAAATGCATGGGGTTCCCTGTTTTCCTTGGTGGTTTGGACACCTTAGGCCCATATCTGTATGGTGTGCGCTTGAGCAACATTCCACAAATTCTGCTGTCCGAAAAGACTTTGGGTTAGCCGCGTTTTTGGCTTTCCCCTTGGCGCCCACGTAGCTGCACCCACACATGTGAGGTACCATTTTTTTTGGGACAACGGTAGGAACACGGGAATGTAGGACATGTCTGGTTGGCGGCGTGTTTCGGTGGGTGAGCGTTGTGAAATGTGCAAGAATTGTGGTTTTTTTACCACATTTCGGACTTTGCCGGGGCTTCTGGGTACAAAATTCTGGGCCGATTTGGGCAAGTCCAACGTCTGAGGATTCCAACGGGTGTCCTCTTTTTGGAAATACATGGGGTTCCAAGTTTTCCTTGGTGGCTTGGACACCCTAGGCCCAAATCTGTATGGTGTGCACATGAGTCAAAAATCCTGCAATTCTACTCTTCGAAAAGACTTGGGGTTACCCGTGTTTTTGTCTTCTGCCGTTGCACCCAGGTAGCTGCACTCACACATGTGAGGTACCGTTTTCGTTGGGACACCTTTGGGAATGCGGGAAGGTAGGTCATGTTTTGTTGGCTGCATGTTTCAGTGGGTGAGCCGAGTGAAATGTACGGAAATTGTGTTTTTTTTGCCACGTTTTGTATTTTGCCGAGGGTTGTGGTTAAAAAGTTATGGGCCAATTTGCGCAAGTCAGACCATTGTGTATTCCCACCGGTGTCCTCTTTTCGGAAATGCATGGGTTTCCCTGTTTTCCTTGGGGGTTTGGATACCCTAGGCCCATACCTGATTGGTGTGCACTTGAGCAACATTCCACAAATTCTGCTGTCCGAAAAGACTTGGTGTTAGCTGTGTTTTTCGGTTTTCCCCTTGGCGCCCAGGTAGCTCCGCCCAGGTAGCTGCACCCAAACATGTGAGGTACCATTTTCGTCGGGACACCTGTGGGAACACGGGAAGGTAGACCATGTGTTGTTGGCGGCGTGTTTTGGTTGTTGAGCCTAGTGAAATGTGCGGAAATTGTGTTTTGGAATTTGCTGAGGGTCCTGGGTAATACATTCTTGGCCGATTTGCGCAAGTCAGACCATTGCAGATTCCCATGGGTGTCCTCTTTTCAGAAATGCATGGGGTTCCCTGTTTTCCTTGGTGGTTTGGACACCCTAGGCCCATATCTGTATGGTGTGCGTTTGAGCAACATTCCACAAATTCTGCTGTCCGAAAAGACTTGGGGTTAGCCACGTTTTTGGCTTTCCTCTTGTTGCCCAGGTAGCTGCACCCACACAGGTGAGGTACCGTTTTTGTCGGGACAACGGTAGGAACACGGTAAGGTAGGCCATGTGTTGTTGGCGGCGTGTTTCGGTGGGTGAGCCGAGTGAAATGTGCGGGAATTGTGCTTTTTTCGCCACATTTTGGAATTTTCTGAGGGTTCTGGGTAATACATTCTTAGCCGATTTGCACAAGTTAGACCTTTGCACATTCCCACGGGTGTCCTCTTTTCGGTAATGCATGGGGTTCACTGTTTTCCCTGGTGGTTTGGACACCCTAGGCACATATCTGTATGGTGTGCGCTTCAGCAGAATTCCACAAATTCTCTGTCTGAAAAGACTTGGGGTTAGCCGCGTTTTCGACTTTCCCCGTGGCGCCCAGGTAGCTGCACCCACACATGTGAGGTACCATTTTTGTCGGGACACCTGTGGGAACAAGGGTGTCCTCGTTTCAGAAATGCATGGGGTTCACTGTTTTCCTTGGTGGCTTGGACACCCTAGGCCCATATCTGTATGGTGTGCACCGAAAAGACTTGGGGATAGCCGTGTTTTCAGCTTTCCCCATGGCGCCCAGATATCTGCACCCCCACATGTTAGGTACCGCTTTCATCGGTACACATGTGGAAACCTGGAAGGTAGGCCATGTGTTGTTGGCGGCGTGTTTCGGTGGGTGAGCCGAGTGAAAAGTGAGGAAATTGCATTTTTTTTACGACATTTCAGACTTTGCCGGGGGCTCTGGGTAAAACATACTGGACCGATTTGCACAAGTCAGACCTCTGTGGATTCCCAGGGGTGTTCTCTTTTCAGAAATGCATGGGGTTCCCTGTTTTCCTTGGTGGTTTGGACACCTTAGGCCCATATCTGTATGGTGTGCGCTTGAGCAACATTCCACAAATTCTGCTGTCCGAAAAGACTTTGGGTTAGCCGCGTTTTTGGCTTTCCCCTTGGCGCCCACGTAGCTGCACCCACACATGTGAGGTACCATTTTTGTTGGGACAACGGTAGGAACACGGGAATGTAGGACATGTCTGGTTGGCGGCGTGTTTCGGTGGGTGAGCGTTGTGAAATGTGCAAGAATTGTGGTTTTTTTACCACATTTCGGACTTTGCCGGGGCTTCTGGGTACAAAATTCTGGGCCGATTTGGGCAAGTCCAACGTCTGAGGATTCCAACGGGTGTCCTCTTTTTGGAAATACATGGGGTTCCAAGTTTTCCTTGGTGGCTTGGACACCCTAGGCCCAAATCTGTATGGTGTGCACATGAGTCAAAAATCCTGCAATTCTACTCTTCGAAAAGACTTGGGGTTACCCGTGTTTTTGTCTTCTGCCGTTGCACCCAGGTAGCTGCACTCACACATGTGAGGTACCGTTTTCGTTGGGACACCTTTGGGAATGCGGGAAGGTAGGTCATGTTTTGTTGGCTGCATGTTTCAGTGGGTGAGCCGAGTGAAATGTACGGAAATTGTGTTTTTTTTGCCACGTTTTGTATTTTGCCGAGGGTTGTGGTTAAAAAGTTATGGGCCAATTTGCGCAAGTCAGACCATTGTGTATTCCCACCGGTGTCCTCTTTTCGGAAATGCATGGGTTTCCCTGTTTTCCTTGGGGGTTTGGATACCCTGGGCCCATACCTGATTGGTGTGCACTTGAGCAACATTCCACAAATTCTGCTGTCCGAAAAGACTTGGTGTTAGCTGTGTTTTTCGGTTTTCCCCTTGGCGCCCAGGTAGCTCCGCCCAGGTAGCTGCACCCAAACATGTGAGGTACCATTTTCGTCGGGACACCTGTGGGAACACGGGAAGGTAGACCATGTGTTGTTGGCGGCGTGTTTTGGTGGTTGAGCCTAGTGAAATGTGCGGAAATTGTGTTTTGGAATTTGCTGAGGGTCCTGGGTAATACATTCTTGGCCGATTTGCGCAAGTCAGACCATTGCAGATTCCCATGGGTGTCCTCTTTTCGGTAATGCATGGGGTTCACTGTTTTCCTTGGTGGCTTGGACACCCTAGGCCCATATCTGTATGGTGTGCTCTTCAGCAGAATTCCACAAATTCTCTGTCTGAAAAGACTTGGGGTTAGCCACGTTTTCGGCTTTCCCCGTGGCGCCCAGGTAGCTGCAGATAGAATTTGCCGCGGGATCTGGTTAATAAAGTCTGTGCTGATTTGTGCAAGTCAGACCTTTTCCTTGGTGCTGGAAACTCTAGGCCCATATCTGTATGGTGTGTGCTTGAACAACATTCCACAAATTCTGCTGTCCGAAAAGACTTGGGGTTAGCCGCGTTTTTGGCTTTCCTCTTGTTGCCCAGGTAGCTGCACCCACACATGCGAGGTACCATTTTCGTTGGGACATCTGTGGAAACGCAGTAAGGTAGGCCATGTGTTGTTGGCGGCGTGTTTCGGTGGGTGAGCCGAGTGAAATGTGAGGAAATTGCATTTTTTTACGACATTTCAGACTTTGCCGGGGGCTCTGGGTAAAAAATCCTGGGCCGATTTGCACAAGTCAGACCTCTGTGGATTCCCAGGGATGTCCTCTTTTCAGAAATGCATAGGGTTCCCTGTTTTCCTTGGTGGTTTGGACACCCCAGGCCCATACCTATATGGTGTACGTTTGAGCAACATTCCACAAATTCTGCTGTCCGAAAAGACTCGGGGTTAGCCGCGTTTTTGGCTTTCCTCTTGTTGCCCAGGTAGCTGCACCCACACAGGTGAGGTACCGTTTTTGTCGGGATAATGGTAGGAACACGGGAAGGTAGGCCATTTGTTGTTGGCGGCTTATTTCGGTGGGTGAGCTGAGTGAAATTTGCGGGAATTGTGTTTTTTATCGCCACATTTTTGAATTTGCTGAGGGTTCTGGGTAATACATTCTTGGCCTATTTGCACAAGTTAGACCTTTGCAGATTCCCACGGGTGTCCTCTTTTCGGTAATGCATGGGGTTCACTGTTTTCCTTGGTGGCTTGGACACCCTAGGCACATATCTGTATGGTGTGCGCTTCAGCAGAATTCCACAAATTCTCTGACCGAAAAGACTTGGGGTTAGCCGTGTTTTCGGCTTTCCCCGTGGCGCCCTGGTAGCTGCACCCACACATATGAGGTACCGTGTTTGTCGTGACACCTGTGGGAACAAGGGAAGGTAGGCCATGTGTTGTTGGCGGTGTTTTTCGTTGGGTGAGCTGAGAGAAATATGCGGAAATTGTGGTTTTTTTGCCACCTTTTGGACTTTGCCAGGGGTTCTGAGTAATACATTTTTGGCCGAGTTGCGCAAGTCAGACCTCTGCAGATTTCCACTGGTGTCCTCTTTTCAGAAAATGCATGGGGTTCCCTGTTTTCCTTGGTGGCTTGGACACCCTAGGCCCATATCTGTATGGTGTGCACCGAAAAGACTTGGGGATAGCCGTATTTACGGCTTTCCCCATGGAGCCCAGGTAGCTGCACCCACACATGTTAGGTACCGCTTTCATCGGTACACCTGTGGAAACACAGGAAGGTAGGCCATGTGTTGTTGGCGGCGTGTTTCAGTGGGTGAGTCGAGTGAAATGTGAGGAAATTGATTTTTTTTTTACGACATTTCAGACTTTGCCGGGGGCTCTGGGTAAAACATACTGGGCCTATTTGCACAAGTCAGACCTCTATGGATTCCCAGGGATGTCCTCTTTTCAGAAATGCATGGGGTTCCCTGTTTTCCTTGGTGGTTTGGACACCCTAGGCCCATATCTGTATGGTGTGCGTTTGAGCAACATTCCACAAATTCCTCTGTCCGAAAAGACTTGGGGTTAGCCACGTTTTTGGCTTTCCTCTTGTTGCCCAGGTAGCTGCACCCACACAGGTGAGGTACCGTTTCTGTCGGGACAACGGTAGGAACACGGTAAGGTAGGCCAAGTGTTGTTGGTGGCGTGTTTCGGTGGGTGAGCCGAGTGAAATGTGCGGGAATTGTGCTTTTTTCGCCACATTTTGGAATTTGCTGAGGGTTCTGGGTAATACATTCTTAGCCGATTTGCACAAGTTAGACCTTTGCACATTCCCACGGGTATCCTATTTTCGGTAATGCATGGGGTTCACTGTTTTCCTGGTGGTTTGGACACCCTAGGCACATATCTGTATGGTGTGCGCTTCAGCAGAATTCCACAAATTCTCTGTCCGAAAAGACTTGGGGTTAGCCGCGTTTTCGGCTTTCCCCGTGGTGCCCAGGTAGCTGCACCCACACATGTGAGGTACCATTTTTGTCGGGACACCTGTGGGAACAAGGGTGTCCTCTTTTCAGAAATGCATGGGGTTCACTGTTTTCCTTGGTGGCTTGGAACCCTAGGCCCATATCTGTATGGTGTGCACCGAAAAGACTTGGGGATAGCCGTGTTTTCAGCTTTCCCCATGGCGCCCAGGTATCTGCACCCACACATGTTAGGTACCGCTTTCATCGGTACACCTGTGGAAACGCGGGAAGGTAGGCCATGTGTTGTTGGCAGCGTTTTTCGGTGGGTGAGCCGAGTGAAATGTGAGGAAATTGCATTTTTTTTACGACATTTCAGACATTGCCGGGGGCTCTGGGTAAAACATACTGGACCGATTTGCACAAGTCAGACCTCTGTGGATTCCCACGGGTGTCCTCTTTTCAGAAATGCATGGGGTTCCCTGTTTTCCTTGGTGGTTTGGACACCTTAGGCCCATATCTATATGGTGTGCGCTTGAGCAACATTCCACAAATTCTGCTGTCCGAAAAGACTTTGGGTTAGCCGCGTTTTTGGCTTTCCCCTTGGCGCCCACGTAGCTGCACCCACACATGTGAGGTACCATTTTTGTTGGGACAACGGTAGGAACACGGGAATGTAGGACATGTCTTGTTGGCGGCGTGTTTCGGTGGGTGAGCGTTGTGAAATGTGCAATAATTGTGGTTTTTTTGCCACATTTCGGACTTTGCCGGGGCTTGTGGGTACAAAACTCTGGGCCGATTTGGGCAAGTCCGACGTCTGAGGATTCCAACGGGTGTCCGCTTTTTGGAAATACGTGGGGTTCCAAGTTTTCCTTGGTGGCTTGGACACCCTAGGCCCAAATCTGTATGGTGTGCACATGAGTCAAAAATCCTGCAATTCTACTCTGCGAAAAGACTTGGGGTTACCCGTGTTTTTGTCTTCTGCCTTTGCACCCAGGTAGCTGCACTCACACATGTGAGGTACCGTTTTCGTTGGGACACCTTTGGGAATGCGGGAAGGTAGGTCATGTTTTGTTGGCTGCATGTTTCAGTGGGTGAGCCGAGTGAAATGTACGGAAATTGTGTTTTCTTTGCCACGTTTTGTATTTTGCCGAGGGTTGTGGTTAAAAAGTTATGGGCCAATTTGCGCAAGTCAGACCATTGTGTATTCCCACCGGTGTCCTCTTTTCGGAAATGCATGGGTTTCCCTGTTTTCCTTGGGGATTTGGATACCCTAGGCCCATACCTCATTGGTGTGCACTTGAGCAACATTCCACAAATTCTGCTGTCCGAAAAGACTTGGTGTTAGCTGCGTTTTTCGGCTTTCCCCTTGGCGCCCAGGTAGCTCCGCCCAGGTAGCTGCACCCACACATGTGAGGTACCATTTTCGTCGGGACACCTGTGGGAACACGGGAAGGTAGACCATGTGTTGTTCGCGGCGTGTTTTGGTGGTTGAACCTAGTGAAATGTGCGGAAATTGTGGTTTTTTTGCTACATTTTGGAATTTGCTGAGGGTTCTGGGTAATACATTCTTGGCCGATTTGCGCAAGTCAGACCATTGCAGATTCCCATGGGTGTCCTCTTTTCGGTAATGCATGGGGTTCACTGTTTTCCTTGGCGGCTTGGACACCCTAGGCCCATATCTGTATGGTGTGCGCTTCAGCAGAATTCCACAAATTCTCTGTCTGAAAAGACTTGGGGTTAGTCAGGTTTTCGGCTTTCCCCGTGGCGCCCAGGTAGCTGCACCCACACATGAGAGGTACCGTTTTCATCGGGACACCTGTGGGAACATGGAAAAGTAGGCCATGTGTTGTTGGCGGCGTGTTTCGGTGGGTTAAGCCGAGTGAAATGTGAGGAAATTGCATTTTTTTACCACATTTCAGACTTTGCCGCGGGATCAGGTTAATAAAGTCTGTGCTGATTTGTGCAAGTCAGACCGCTGTGGATTCCCACAGGTGTCCTCTTTTTGGAAATGCATGGGGTTCCATGTTTTCCTTGGTGCTGGAAACTCTAGGCCCATATCTGTATGGTGTGTGCTTGAACAACATTCCACAAATTCTGCTGTCCGAACAGACATGGGGTTAACCGCATTTTTGGCTTTCCTCTTGGCGCCCAGGTAGCTGCACCCACACATGCGAGGTACCATTTTCGTTGGGACATCTGTGGAAATGCAGGAAGGTAGGCCATGTGTTGTTGGCGGCGTGTTTCGGTGGGTGAGCCGAGTGAAATGTGAGGAAATTGAATTTTTTTTACGACATTTCAGACTTTGCCGAGGGCTCTGGGTAAAAAATTCTGGGCCGATTTGCACAAGTCAGACCTCTGTGGATTCCCAGGGGTGTCCTCTTTTCAGAAATGCATGGGGTTCACTGTTTTTCTTAGTGGCTTGGACACCCTAGGCCCATATCTGTATGGTGTGCACCGAAAAGACTTGGGGATAGCCGTGTTTTCAGCTTTCCCCATGGCGCCCAGGTATCTGCACCCACACATGTTAGGTACCGCTTTCATCGGTACACCTGTGGAAACGCGGGAAGGTAGGCCATGTGTTGTTGGCGGCGTGTTTCGGTGGGTGAGCCGAGTGAAATGTGAGGAAATTGCATTTTTTTTACGACATTTCAGACTTTGCCGGGGCCTCTGGGTAAAACATACTGGGCCGATTTGCACAAGTCAGACCTCTGTGGATTCCCAGGGGTGTCCTCTTTTCAGAAATGCATGGGGTTCCCAGTTTTCCTTGGTGGCTTGGACACCCTACGCCTAAATCTGTATGGTGTGCACATTAGTCAAAAATCCTGCAATTATGCTGTGCGAAAAGACTTGGGGTTACCCGTGTTTTTGTCTTCTGCCTTTGCACCCAGGTAGCTGCACTCACACATGTGAGGTACCGTTTTCGTTGGGACACCTTTGGGAATGCGGGAAGGTAAGTCATGTTTTGTTGGCTGCATGTTTCAGTGGGTGAGCCGAGTGAAATGTACGGAAATTGTGTTTTTTTTGCCACGTTTTGTATTTTGCCGAGGGTTGTGGTTAAAAAGTTATGGGCCAATTTGCGCAAGTCAGACCATTGTGTATTCCCACCGGTGTCCTCTTTTCGGAAATGCATGGGTTTCCCTTTTTTCCTTGGGGGTTTGGATACCCTAGGCCCATACCTGATTGGTGTGCACTTGAGCAACATTCCACAAATTCTGCTGTCCGAAAAGACTTGGTGTTAGCTGCGTTTTTCGGCTTTCCCCTTGGCGCCCAGGTAGCTCCGCCCAGGTAGCTACACCCACACATGTGAGGTACCATTTTCGTCGGGACACCTGTGGGAACACGGGAAGGTAGACCATGTGTTGTTGGCGGCGTATTTTGGTGGGTGAGCCGAGTAAAATGTGTGGAAATTGTGGTTTTTTTCACCACATTTTGGAGTTTGCCGGGGGTTCTGGGAAGAGAATTCTTGGCCGATTTGCGCAAGTCAGACCTCTGAGGATTCCCCCGGTTGTCCTATTTTCGGAAATGTATAGGGTTCACTGTTTTCCTTGGTGGCTTGAACACCCTAGGCACATATCTGTATGGTGTGCGCTTCAGCAGAATTCCACAAATTCTCTGTCCGAAAAGACTTGGGGTTAGCCACGTTTTCGGCTTTCCTCGTGGCGCCCAGGTAGCTGCACCCACACATGTGAGGTACTGTTTTTGTCGGGACACCTGTGGGAACAAGGGAAGGTAGGCCATGTGTTGCTGGCGGCGTGTTTCGGTGGGTGAGCTGAGTGAAATATGCGGAAATTGTGTTTTTTTTTGCCACATTTTGGACTTTGCCAGGGGTTCTGAGTAATACATTCTGGGCCGAGTTGCGCGAGTCAGACCTCTGCAGATTTCCAATGGTGTCCTCTTTTCAGAAATGCATGGGGTTCCCTGTTTTCCTTGGTGGCTTGGACACCCTAGGCCCATATCTGTTTGGTGTGCACCGAAAAGACTTGGGGATAGCCATGTTTTCAGCTTTCCCCATGGCAGCCAGGTATCTGCACCCACACATGTTAGGTACCGCTTTCATCGGTACACCTGTGGAAACATGGGAATGTAGGCCATGTGTTGATGGTGGCGTGTTTCGGTGGGTGAGCCGAGTGAAATGTGAGGAAATTGCATTTTTCTTATGACATTTCAGACTTTGCCGGGGGCTCTGGGTAAAACATACTTGGCCGATTTGCACAAGTCAGACCTCTGTGGATTCCCAGAGGTGTCCTCTTTTCAGAAATGCATGGGGTTCCCAGTTTTCCTTGGTGGCTTGGACACCCTACGGCTAAATCTGTATGGTGTGCACATGAGTCAAAAATCCTGCAATTATGCTGTGCGAAAAGACTTGGGGTTACCCTTGTTTTCGACTTCTCCCTTTGCACCCTGGTAGCTGCACCCACACATGTGAGGTACTGTTTTTGTTGGGACACCTGTGGGAATGGGGGAAGGTAGGACATGTGTTGTTGGAGGCGTGTTTCGGTGGGTGAGCCGAGTGAAATGGCGGAAATTGAGTTTTTTTTGCCATATTATTTTCCGGGTGATCTGGTTAGAAGAGTCTGGGAAGATTTGCGGAAGTCAGACCTCTGTGGATTCCCACGGGTGCACTCTTTTCAGAAATGCATGGGGGTTCCATGTTTTCCTTTGTGGCTTGGACACCCTCGGCCCATATCTGTATGGTGTGCGCTTGAGCAACACTCCTCAAATTCTGGTGTCCGAAAAGACTTGGGGTTAGCCGCGTTTTTGGCTTTCCTCTTGTTGCCCAGGTAGCTGCACCCACACATGCGAGGTACCATTTTCGTTGGGACATCTGTGGAAACGCAGTAAGGTAGGCCATGTGTTGTTGGCGGCGTGTTTCGGTGGGTGAGCCGAGTGAAATGTGAGGAAATTGCATTTTTTTTACGACATTTCAGACTTTGCCGGGGGCTCTGGGTAAAAAATCCTGGGCCGATTTGCACAAGTCAGACCTCTGTGGATTCCCAGGGATGTCCTCTTTTCAGAAATGCATAGGGTTCCCTGTTTTCCTTGGTGGTTTGGACACCCCAGGCCCATACCTATATGGTGTACGTTTGAGCAACATTCCACAAATTCTGCTGTCCGAAAAGACTCGGGGTTAGCCGCGTTTTTGGCTTTCCTCTTGTTGCCCAGGTAGCTGCACCCACACAGGTGAGGTACCGTTTTTGTCGGGATAATGGTAGGAACACGGGAAGGTAGGCCATTTGTTGTTGGCGGCTTATTTCGGTGGGTGAGCTGAGTGAAATTTGCGGGAATTGTGTTTTTTATCGCCACATTTTTGAATTTGCTGAGGGTTCTGGGTAATACATTCTTGGCCTATTTGCACAAGTTAGACCTTTGCAGATTCCCACGGGTGTCCTCTTTTCGGTAATGCATGGGGTTCACTGTTTTCCTTGGTGGCTTGGACACCCTAGGCACATATCTGTATGGTGTGCGCTTCAGCAGAATTCCACAAATTCTCTGACCGAAAAGACTTGGGGTTAGCCGTGTTTTCGGCTTTCCCCGTGGCGCCCTGGTAGCTGCACCCACACATATGAGGTACCGTGTTTGTCGTGACACCTGTGGGAACAAGGGAAGGTAGGCCATGTGTTGTTGGCGGTGTTTTTCGTTGGGTGAGCTGAGAGAAATATGCGGAAATTGTGGTTTTTTTGCCACCTTTTGGACTTTGCCAGGGGTTCTGAGTAATACATTTTTGGCCGAGTTGCGCAAGTCAGACCTCTGCAGATTTCCACTGGTGTCCTCTTTTCAGAAAATGCATGGGGTTCCCTGTTTTCCTTGGTGGCTTGGACACCCTAGGCCCATATCTGTATGGTGTGCACCGAAAAGACTTGGGGATAGCCGTATTTACGGCTTTCCCCATGGAGCCCAGGTAGCTGCACCCACACATGTTAGGTACCGCTTTCATCGGTACACCTGTGGAAACACAGGAAGGTAGGCCATGTGTTGTTGGCGGCGTGTTTCAGTGGGTGAGTCGAGTGAAATGTGAGGAAATTGATTTTTTTTTTACGACATTTCAGACTTTGCCGGGGGCTCTGGGTAAAACATACTGGGCCTATTTGCACAAGTCAGACCTCTATGGATTCCCAGGGATGTCCTCTTTTCAGAAATGCATGGGGTTCCCTGTTTTCCTTGGTGGTTTGGACACCCTAGGCCCATATCTGTATGGTGTGCGTTTGAGCAACATTCCACAAATTCCTCTGTCCGAAAAGACTTGGGGTTAGCCACGTTTTTGGCTTTCCTCTTGTTGCCCAGGTAGCTGCACCCACACAGGTGAGGTACCGTTTCTGTCGGGACAACGGTAGGAACACGGTAAGGTAGGCCAAGTGTTGTTGGTGGCGTGTTTCGGTGGGTGAGCCGAGTGAAATGTGCGGGAATTGTGCTTTTTTCGCCACATTTTGGAATTTGCTGAGGGTTCTGGGTAATACATTCTTAGCCGATTTGCACAAGTTAGACCTTTGCACATTCCCACGGGTATCCTATTTTCGGTAATGCATGGGGTTCACTGTTTTCCTGGTGGTTTGGACACCCTAGGCACATATCTGTATGGTGTGCGCTTCAGCAGAATTCCACAAATTCTCTGTCCGAAAAGACTTGGGGTTAGCCGCGTTTTTCGGCTTTCCCCGTGGTGCCCAGGTAGCTGCACCCACACATGTGAGGTACCATTTTTGTCGGGACACCTGTGGGAACAAGGGTGTCCTCTTTTCAGAAATGCATGGGGTTCACTGTTTTCCTTGGTGGCTTGGAACCCTAGGCCCATATCTGTATGGTGTGCACCGAAAAGACTTGGGGATAGCCGTGTTTTCAGCTTTCCCCATGGCGCCCAGGTATCTGCACCCACACATGTTAGGTACCGCTTTCATCGGTACACCTGTGGAAACGCGGGAAGGTAGGCCATGTGTTGTTGGCAGCGTTTTTCGGTGGGTGAGCCGAGTGAAATGTGAGGAAATTGCATTTTTTTTACGACATTTCAGACATTGCCGGGGGCTCTGGGTAAAACATACTGGACCGATTTGCACAAGTCAGACCTCTGTGGATTCCCACGGGTGTCCTCTTTTCAGAAATGCATGGGGTTCCCTGTTTTCCTTGGTGGTTTGGACACCTTAGGCCCATATCTATATGGTTTGCGCTTGAGCAACATTCCACAAATTCTGCTGTCCGAAAAGACTTTGGGTTAGCCGCGTTTTTGGCTTTCCCCTTGGCGCCCACGTAGCTGCACCCACACATGTGAGGTACCATTTTTGTTGGGACAACGGTAGGAACACGGGAATGTAGGACATGTCTTGTTGGCGGCGTGTTTCGGTGGGTGAGCGTTGTGAAATGTGCAATAATTGTGGTTTTTTTGCCACATTTCGGACTTTGCCGGGGCTTGTGGGTACAAAATTCTGGGCCGATTTGGGCAAGTCCGACGTCTGAGGATTCCAACGGGTGTCCGCTTTTTGGAAATACATGGGGTTCCAAGTTTTCCTTGGTGGCTTGGACACCCTAGGCCCAAATCTGTATGGTGTGCACATGAGTCAAAAATCCTGCAATTCTACTCTGCGAAAAGACTTGGGGTTACCCGTGTTTTTGTCTTCTGCCTTTGCACCCAGGTAGCTGCACTCACACATGTGAGGTACCGTTTTCGTTGGGACACCTTTGGGAATGCGGGAAGGTAGGTCATGTTTTGTTGGCTGCATGTTTCAGTGGGTGAGCCGAGTGAAATGTACGGAAATTGTGTTTTCTTTGCCACGTTTTGTATTTTGCCGAGGGTTGTGGTTAAAAAGTTATGGGCCAATTTGCGCAAGTCAGACCATTGTGTATTCCCACCGGTGTCCTCTTTTCGGAAATGCATGGGTTTCCCTGTTTTCCTTGGGGATTTGGATACCCTAGGCCCATACCTCATTGGTGTGCACTTGAGCAACATTCCACAAATTCTGCTGTCCGAAAAGACTTGGTGTTAGCTGTGTTTTTCGGCTTTCCCCTTGGCGCCCAGGTAGCTCCGCCCAGGTAGCTGCACCCACACATGTGAGGTACCATTTTCGTCGGGACACCTGTGGGAACACGGGAAGGTAGACCATGTGTTGTTCGCGGCGTGTTTTGGTGGTTGAACCTAGTGAAATGTGCGGAAATTGTGGTTTTTTTGCTACATTTTGGAATTTGCTGAGGGTTCTGGGTAATACATTCTTGGCCGATTTGCGCAAGTCAGACCATTGCAGATTCCCATGGGTGTCCTCTTTTCGGTAATGCATGGGGTTCACTGTTTTCCTTGGCGGCTTGGACACCCTAGGCCCATATCTGTATGGTGTGCGCTTCAGCAGAATTCCACAAATTCTCTGTCTGAAAAGACTTGGGGTTAGTCAGGTTTTCGGCTTTCCCCGTGGCGCCCAGGTAGCTGCACCCACACATGAGAGGTACCGTTTTCATCGGGACACCTGTGGGAACATGGAAAAGTAGGCCATGTGTTGTTGGCGGCGTGTTTCGGTGGGTTAAGCCGAGTGAAATGTGAGGAAATTGCATTTTTTTACCACATTTCAGACTTTGCCGCGGGATCAGGTTAATAAAGTCTGTGCTGATTTGTGCAAGTCAGACCGCTGTGGATTCCCACAGGTGTCCTCTTTTTGGAAATGCATGGGGTTCCATGTTTTCCTTGGTGCTGGAAACTCTAGGCCCATATCTGTATGGTGTGTGCTTGAACAACATTCCACAAATTCTGCTGTCCGAACAGACATGGGGTTAACCGCATTTTTGGCTTTCCTCTTGGCGCCCAGGTAGCTGCACCCACACATGCGAGGTACCATTTTCGTTGGGACATCTGTGGAAATGCAGGAAGGTAGGCCATGTGTTGTTGGCGGCGTGTTTCGGTGGGTGAGCCGAGTGAAATGTGAGGAAATTGAATTTTTTTTACGACATTTCAGACTTTGCCGAGGGCTCTGGGTAAAAAATTCTGGGCCGATTTGCACAAGTCAGACCTCTGTGGATTCCCAGGGGTGTCCTCTTTTCAGAAATGCATGGGGTTCACTGTTTTTCCTAGTGGCTTGGACACCCTAGGCCCATATCTGTATGGTGTGCACCGAAAAGACTTGGGGATAGCTGTGTTTTCAGCTTTCCCCATGGCGCCCAGGTATCTGCACCCACACATGTTAGGTACCGCTTTCATCGGTACACCTGTGGAAACGCGGGAAGGTAGGCCATGTGTTGTTGGCGGCGTGTTTCGGTGGGTGAGCCGAGTGAAATATGAGGAAATTGCATTTTTTTTACGACATTTCAGACTTTGCCGGGGCCTCTGGGTAAAACATACTGGGCCGATTTGCACAAGTCAGACCTCTGTGGATTCCCAGGGGTGTCCTCTTTTCAGAAATGCATGGGGTTCCCAGTTTTCCTTGGTGGCTTGGACACCCTACGCCTAAATCTGTATGGTGTGCACATTAGTCAAAAATCCTGCAATTATGCTGTGCGAAAAGACTTGGGGTTACCCGTGTTTTTGTCTTCTGCCTTTGCACCCAGGTAGCTGCACTCACACATGTGAGGTACCGTTTTCGTTGGGACACCTTTGGGAATGCGGGAAGGTAAGTCATGTTTTGTTGGCTGCATGTTTCAGTGGGTGAGCCGAGTGAAATGTACGGAAATTGTGTTTTTTTTGCCACGTTTTGTATTTTGCCGAGGGTTGTGGTTAAAAAGTTATGGGCCAATTTGCGCACGTCAGACCATTGTGTATTCCCACCGGTGTCCTCTTTTCGGAAATGCATGGGTTTCCCTTTTTTCCTTGGGGGTTTGGATATCCTAGGCCCATACCTGATTGGTGTGCACTTGAGCAACATTCCACAAATTCTGCTGTCCGAAAAGACTTGGTGTTAGCTGCGTTTTTCGGCTTTCCCCTTGGCGCCCAGGTAGCTCCGCCCAGGTAGCTACACCCACACATGTGAGGTACCATTTTCGTCGGGACACCTGTGGGAACACGGGAAGGTAGACCATGTGTTGTTGGCGGCGTATTTTGGTGGGTGAGCCGAGTAAAATGTGTGGAAATTGTGGTTTTTTTCACCACATTTTGGAGTTTGCCGGGGGTTCTGGGAAGAGAATTCTTGGCCGATTTGCGCAAGTCAGACCTCTGAGGATTCCCCCGGTTGTCCTATTTTCGGAAATGTATAGGGTTCACTGTTTTCCTTGGTGGCTTGAACACCCTAGGCACATATCTGTATGGTGTGCGCTTCAGCAGAATTCCACAAATTCTCTGTCCGAAAAGACTTGGGGTTAGCCACGTTTTCGGCTTTCCTCGTGGCGCCCAGGTAGCTGCACCCACACATGTGAGGTACTGTTTTTGTCGGGACACCTGTGGGAACAAGGGAAGGTAGGCCATGTGTTGCTGGCGGCGTGTTTCGGTGGGTGAGCTGAGTGAAATATGCGGAAATTGTGTTTTTTTTTGCCACATTTTGGACTTTGCCAGGGGTTCTGAGTAATACATTCTGGGCCGAGTTGCGCGAGTCAGACCTCTGCAGATTTCCAATGGTGTCCTCTTTTCAGAAATGCATGGGGTTCCCTGTTTTCCTTGGTGGCTTGGACACCCTAGGCCCATATCTGTTTGGTGTGCACCGAAAAGACTTGGGGATAGCCATGTTTTCAGCTTTCCCCATGGCAGCCAGGTATCTGCACCCACACATGTTAGGTACCGCTTTCATCGGTACACCTGTGGAAACATGGGAATGTAGGCCATGTGTTGATGGTGGCGTGTTTCGGTGGGTGAGCCGAGTGAAATGTGAGGAAATTGCATTTTTCTTATGACATTTCAGACTTTGCCGGGGGCTCTGGGTAAAACATACTTGGCCGATTTGCACAAGTCAGACCTCTGTGGATTCCCAGAGGTGTCCTCTTTTCAGAAATGCATGGGGTTCCCAGTTTTCCTTAGTGGCTTGGACACCCTACGGCTAAATCTGTATGGTGTGCACATGAGTCAAAAATCCTGCAATTATGCTGTGCGAAAAGACTTGGGGTTACCCTTGTTTTCGACTTCTCCCTTTGCACCCTGGTAGCTGCACCCACACATGTGAGGTACTGTTTTTGTTGGGACACCTGTGGGAATGGGGGAAGGTAGGACATGTGTTGTTGGAGGCGTGTTTCGGTGGGTGAGCCGAGTGAAATGGCGGAAATTGAGTTTTTTTTGCCATATTATTTTCCGGGTGATCTGGTTAGAAGAGTCTGGGAAGATTTGCGGAAGTCAGACCTCTGTGGATTCCCACGGGTGCACTCTTTTCAGAAATGCATGGGGGTTCCATGTTTTCCTTTGTGGCTTGGACACCCTCGGCCCATATCTGTATGGTGTGCGCTTGAGCAACACTCCTCAAATTCTGGTGTCCGAAAAGACTTGGGGTTAGCCGCGTTTTTGGCTTTCCTCTTGTTGCCCAGGTAGCTGCACCCACACAGGTGAGGTACCATTTTTGTCGAGACATCTGTGGGAACACGAGAAGGTAGACCATGTGTTGTTGGCGGCGTGTTACGGTGGGTGAGCAAAGTGAAATGTCCGGAAATTATGGTTTTTTCGCCACATTTTGGACTTTACCAGGGGTTCTGAGTAATACATTCTGGGCCGAGTTTCGCGAGTCAAACCTCTGTGGATTTCCACCGGTGTCCTCTTTTTAGAAATGTATGGGGTTCCCGGTTTTCCTTGTTGGGTTGGACACCCTAGGCCCATATTTGTATGTTGTGTGCTTCAGCAGATTTCCACAAATTCTGCTGTCCGAAAAGAAAAGGGGTTAGCTGCATTTTCGGCTTTCCCCTTGGCGCCCTGGTATCTGCACCCACACATGTGAGGTACGGTTTTCATCGGGACACCTTTGGGAATGTGGGAAGGTAGGCCATGTTTTGTCGGCTGCGTGTTTCAGTGGGTGAGCCGAGTGAAATGAGCAGAAATTGTGGCTTTTTTTCATCACATTTAGGACTTTGCCGGTGGTTCCGGGTAAAAAATTCTGGGCCGATTTGCGCCTGTCAGACCTCTGCGGATTCGCACGGCCGTTCTCTTTTCAGAAATGTATGGGGTTCCCTGTTTTCCTTGGTGGCTTGGACACCCTAAGCCCATATCTGTATGCTGTGCGCTTCAGCAGAATTCCACAAATTCTGCTTCCCGAAAAGACATGGGGTTAGCCAAGTTTTCGGCTTTCCTCTTGGCGCCCAGGAAGCTGCACCCACACATGTGAGGTACCGTTTTTGTCAGGACACCTGTTGGAACGTGAGAAGGTAGGTCATGTGTTGTTGGCGGCGTGTTTGGGTGGGTGAACCGAGTGAAATGTGTGGAAATCGCGTTTTTGTTCGCATCATGTTGGACTTTGCCAGGGGTTCTGAGTAATACATTTTGGGCCGAGTTGCGCGAGTCAGACCTCTGCGGATTTCCACCGGTGTCCTCTTTTCAGAAATGCATGGGATTCCCTGTTTTCCTTGGTAACTTGGACACCCTAGGCCCATATCTGTATGTTCTGTGCTTCAGCAGATTTCCACAAATTCTGCTGTCCGAAATGAAAAGGGGTTAGCTGCATTCTCGGCTTTCCCCTTGGCGCCCAGGTAGCTGCACCCAGACATGTGAGGTACCTTTTTCATCGGGACACCTGTGGGAACGCGAGAAGGTAAGCCATGTGTTGTTGGCGGCGTGTTTTGGTGGGTGAACCGAGTGAAATGTGCGGAAATTGTGTTTTTTCGCCACATTTTGGATTTTGCCGGGGGTTCTGGCTAATACATTCTGGGCCGAGTTGCACAAGTCAGACCTCTGCGGATTTCCACAGGTGTCCTCTTTTCGAAAATGCATTGGGTTCCCCGTCTTCCTGGGTGGCTTGGACACCCTAGGCCCATATCTGTATGTTGTGCGCTTCAGCAGAATTCCACAAATTCTGCTTTCCGAAAAGACTAGGGATTTGCCGCGTTTTCGGCTTTCCCCTTGGCGCCCAGGAAGCTGCACCGACACATGTGAGGTACCGTTTTTCTCGGGATACCTGTGGAAATGTGGCAAGGTATGACATTTGTTGGCTTGCATTGGTTTTCATTACATTTTGACCCATTTACTGCTGCCCTTGGTCACACAACCCTTTAATTTCCCAAATGTGACCTACATTTAGTCGCTGCTTTAGGCACCATACACTTTTGTAACCTGCACAAGTTGCCACCCTTGAAAAGTTCTGCCTGTGCTCTTTCAGAAAATGTAAGCTTGCCCTTCCTCCCCAAATTGGTTTACCTGATTTAAACATGCTAAGTATGCCTGTTCAGGCTGTAAGCATAAAACTCCTGTGTTCCAAGGCTCAGTTTTTGGCTTGTGGTATTGCTTGTTTTGTGAAACATTACAAAGAATGTGTGATTTCCTAACTGCAAGTGTCGGGGGAATGTAGCGGAGCATTGTTTTCTCAAAAACCATAGAAGCCATTGCCGTACCAGGCCAACCATGTCCACCACATACCTTTTTTCTGTCATGTTCCTGCTTTTTCCCCAAACTATGGAATTTTTCCCTACCTAGTTGTTGCCTGACCTGCACACATCACCCTTTCCTAAACTTGGAATATTGTCTAATTTTCAGAAATATATGCCTTTCTGTCATCGAATTCGGCGTTCCTACCCTTTTCTTCCATTCCGTCCACGCATGTCCAATTGGCAAAAATGTCCAAAATCGCATACCTCTCACAAAACGGGTGATAACCACATCAAAATTATTTTTTCTTGTTTGCACTCAACCTATTATTGAAAGGCAGGAAATTGTGGAATTCAGCACAGCAAACCATTTGGTCCTAGCTCTTACAAGGAAAAAGACACAGGCTTCTTTGTGTATAATTTTTTGCCATTTTTTGAAATAACCCAAAATGTTTTCCCTTTTTGGTGATTTTCTCTCACCACCCTACAGAAACCTAGGATTCCTGGATGACGTTACGACCGCCTCCATGTGGGAAAAAAGGGGCCAAATTTGCCCGAGATATCTCATGTAACAAAAAAGTTACAAGGCATTGAATGGCAACATACTGAAATCACCAAAAAAGGCCTTGGCACTTGGGGGGGAAATCCATGCCAGTTAAAGGGTAAAGACTTTACAAGAAAATATATCAAAATTGCACACACTACTGGACGTCCGTAACTCAAGTTGCCTTTTAGGTTTTATTCTAGACTGACCTAAACTTTCAATTTCTGTATTATCAGACCTTTGGATTTCTTCTTTTTAGACTTCATACCTACGTCCACTCTCATAAATCGCAAGGGGCACATTCTTTCCTTGAATGTAAATCTCCACATTCTGTATGAGAAGTGTGTTTCCACTATACACCAAACACGTCACAACTATTGTCACGAATCAGTACATTAACTGTTTCTATATTTCTATGGAATGGTGTAGTCACCTTAAGTAATTTCTTAAGTTAATTCAATACGAAAATGAACATTTTTATTTTCATATGACAACATTTTTAATTATTACTGCTACATTTTTCTTTTGCAAACAACGCTTTATAACATATTTAGATTTTCGTTTTGCACTTCTCCAAGGATTTGAAAAACTTGAGAGTGGAACATTTTTCGATATATATCTTTATTCCTCTGTTTTAAATTGATAGCATATTTGCTTTGTTTTCTTCTAAATATCTTCAATTTTTTACTAGTTACTAACAGATTTGACACATTTTTTCTTTTATTACTTTCACTGTTAATATTGTGGGATCCATCAATGTGTTCAGTTGGCACATCTCCTATCTGAAATTGCACATTTTCTAAAGTATATCAATTACAGGTATTGTTGTATTACCTGCACTATGATAAGTGTACACATTTGGCGACACATGTTTTAAAATGTTATATTCAAAAAGCTTACTTCCATGAACGCAATTCTTCTTTTGAGCACATTGTTGTTGCTTTGTTGATGGCATTGTAGGAAAAAACTGTAAACAAAAACATATAATTACTACATACACACCTAGTCTTGTAAAATACAAAAACTGTTAAATGTGCTCTACAATGTAATCCTGAAAAACATATTGTACTTCATTATGTAGCAAAGTCTCACAAAAAAATAATGGGGACTGTTTTACATAATCAGAAATGGCACTACTGAAACCATTCTAATGCTTGTTATCTGTCCATGTTTAACTAATACACACATGTCGATATACATTACATATGAGAAATGTAATCGATCACTGGCCCCTTGGTTAAATCCCCAAGTCCAAGTGAGTGACTTTGCCTTGCATTAGAACTGAACAAATGTAATCAATAGCTGAACCCTATGGAAGAACTGAAGAACCTTAAAAGATGACTTTTGGGGTTTCAGGACAAATGCAACAGGTAAATGGCTACTGAAAAAATGTGAATCAAAGTGAAGCAGTTCAATTCACAGTCGCTAAGCCCTCGTACTTTGCATTTCAGCTTTTCTGCAGTAATCTATCAAATGTCCTTGCTTCTTTTTGTATAGGTATGACCTGGCAAATCCCACAGTGAGTGCATTTCTTTCACTTCACATGTGCATCCTTTATCATGAATTTTTAGGCTGTGAAACAAATGGTCACTGTGATCTATAGAATTAGCTCATGTTTCATTCAGGCTAAGCATCTTGACAATGTACTATGCCAACCACAAATGCATCACAAACTGAGAAACTTAGTTGCCACCTCAGTTTATTCAGAACTTGTCTTTCACTTATTGTCAGATTATCATATCCCATTATTTACCAGAAATAAAAGAATGGAATTGTATTCAAACAAGCTGTCAAGGGAGGCAATATTGTAGTGATGAATTGTGAAGACTGTTTTACAATGGCTAATATATTTTTGTCTACACCTGGATGTTACAATAAACTTAGCGCCACCTCCATCAAAGGAATATAAAAAGAGGCTGATGAATGAAAAAGTGGATGGATGAGTACAGGTTTATTAACTGAAGAGGACAACAAATATTTAACAGTAACTAACCCCTGAATACTGACAAAATATTTTTTGCCAAAAGTGCATTCACAATTTGAAGGGATACCGGAAGGAAGACCAATAGTGAGTGGAATTGGCTAACTGAGAAATTATCCAAATACATTGATGCTATTATAGCTAAAGATATTCCTAAAATACCAGAATACTTGAATGATACCATGCATTTATTACAATTAGATACATTTAAGTGGGATGAAAGCTTTTATTTTGTGACTCTTAATGTAAAAGCACTGTACACTTTGATTGAACATCAATTAGCATTGAAGACAATTGACTTTACATAAACCCAAAGATCGGCGTCATATTTGCTTCACATTTTGATGGTGAAAGACATTTTGGGATTTACGTTAAAAAATAATGTCTTTTTATTCATTGGCAATATGTATAGACAGGTGAGTGGGGTGGCCATGGGAGCTATTTTTGCCTCCTCACTTGAGAACTTGTTCATGGCCTTTTATGAACATGATTATGTATACCCGGATCATTCATTTACATCAAAGATTAAACTATGGACGAGATACATAGATGACGTGTTACTAATTTGGGAAGGTAATCAAAGTAATCTATCAGAATTTGTCAAATATCTTAACTTGAATGCAATTTACATGTAATAGTCATCAACAGGAAATAGAATTTTTGGATGTAAGGTTATGTGTGAAGGAGAACATGATCTTTTCGAGAACATTTAGAAAACCTACTCAGGTTAACTCTGTCCTATAAGGCATCCAGTTGCCACAAATCAAGTGTCATAAAGAACATACCAACTGGAGAATATATCAAGGCACGTTGAAACTGTAAAGAAATGGAAGAGTTTGAGAAAGAATGTGAATTATTGGATGCTAGATTTAAGCAATGTGGTTATAATGATGAGGTACTGTCAAGTGCTAGGAAGAAAAGTCAGAAGTTGATAAGAATAGATTTGTTGTAACCTAAGGAGAGAGATAAGATAGGCAACCAACAATTGAGAATGGTAACATAATTTTCAACAGATAGTAAGAGGTTGCATGGTCTAATATGTAAACATTAGAAAAGCCTAACACTATCCCCTGACCTTATAGACTATATTGACAGCAAACCAAACATTGTGTATACAAAAGCATCATCATTCAAAAATGCATTGTGTCGATCTTTCTTAAAAGCTATTGAGATTAATAAAACATGGTTACAACAAGAGTTGATTGGTTTCCACAAATGTGGGAATTGCAACATGTGTGTTTACACCAAAGAATGTTAAAATCTGAGTATTATCATTAATTAAGAGTTGAACATTCCAGGCTTCATTAATTGTAAGACAAAGTATGTTGTTTATGGAATTATTTGTGTGTGCAGACTAGTCTATATTGGAAGTACAATGCAAGAACTTTGTGTAAGAATTAGGGAGCACATGAATGCATTACAAAAACAGATATGAGATTACTACTAGCGGTACATTGTCAGGAGTGCCATCGTCTGGAGGACAAAGCTGAAATCAGGTTTACAGGCCTTAAGATAGCAACTAAAGACACAAGGGGGGGGACAGAGAGAAGGCACTAAGGAGACTAGAAGCAAAAATGATTTGCAAGTACAGAACAATATTGAGGGGTTTGAACATGGATCATGAAATGGGCCACTTTCTGTGATGAACTGAAGTGGATACTGATCAATGAGTAATGGTGTTGGTGAGGATTGACTTTGATCCAAATTAACATATCACAATATGGTGTTGAGTATGAAATGTGCTATAATTAATGAGCCGAGCATTAAAATGTAGCATTAATATTTCTAATGTTTACACTTGAAAGTATGGAATTATTTGTGTGAAAATGCATTGGTTGCAGTGCTTGTTTCATCGCTGGTGACATTGGGTGCAGCATGGCTATTAAATGAGAAGGTTAATCATTGAGCAAATCTGATTTGCACACATTGGCCAGGATTTAACAAAAAGGAGTCTAATTAGTGATGAACATAGCCACATGTTGGGCTGATCAAAATAAATATGCAACTGAAGTTTGAGGGCTCGCAAGATATGGGAATTAACTGATTGTGTGTAATGATTAAATTGTTATTGATGAGTTGAGGAGTGGGGAGATGGTCAGTGACACTATGGATTGTGAATAGAATCGTTTTTTGGAATAAAGTCGTACTGCATAATCAGAAAATCATTAGTGCATTGTGTATAAGATTATAATGTCTACAATGACGCAAGATGTTTCTGACGCAGCACGCCATTGTCTGACATTCATGGGAACTATTGTAAGGTTAGAAAACTAAGCAACACAAAAGATTTTTTTTAAAACGCCGGACGCGGCTGTTTCGTGTTACGGGAATGTGTAATCTTCTAAATTAAAATCTATGGACATGGTTTCAAACCCAGATGAATGTAAACAATGACATCAGAAGCCTCTGATGTAGGACATTAACATCCAATGTCATTAGTATGACATTAAGATTAGAAATCCAAGATGGCGCCCTCGCGCCACACAGATTGCTGCATTTCACTGTTAAGAGAGGGCAAACAAGCATAATCATGCATTATTTATGCCTCAAAAGTAAGGATTCATTGAAACTAATAAAAATAATTTTCTATGAACATGTGTATCGTTAGTGTGCTAGCTGTGAGATAATGAATGACAATTGATGATTGTAGATATTGACGAACGGGGAGACTATTCTGATGAATAAGAGCTACAAAAAACACTAGGCTGGTGCAGAGCATATAAGTAAGCAAAGAGATATTAAGATGGTATTGTTGCATGTTGTTGGATAAGATGTTATTGTTACAACCATGATCATGTTCTAATTTGAAATAGGTGAATTGGAAACATACAAATGGCAAGGATTTGAGAAAGGTATAATATATTAATACGAATCACGGAGGGTGGTTTGAATAAATGAATCAAGCAGAGGATTTGTCATAATTGTAGTAAGCAAATGCGACACCCGATTTCTGTTTGGACCTGTTTGGACCAGGAGGATCCAGGGCCCAAACCCCTGCTCAGATGGCAGGTAAGCATGCACCTACATGTGCTTACTCCCTCTGTCCCCACAGCTCATCCCCTCCCATATGGTCCTCCCGTGATGTCTCCTTGTGCCCCCCCCTTCTCGCACACAGGAGATGTCTGTTTTGCTTGTTTCTCTACCCTGCTCCTCCTCCCCCTCCTTCACCCTACTTCTGCAGGAGTCTGTCCTGATACATTCTGGTTTCACCATCACCGTCTTGTTACCAATGCTGGATTTGAATTTTATGGACTACATTGATTCACAGTGCATCACCCTTTCTGATGGTAGCCCTGAATCATGCTGTTCTCATCTTCATCTTGCATCCAGGTTTGCAACATTATGTGTTACTATTGACTTCTCAAATGGTATCCGCTCTCTCCACTTGCTTCTCCACTCTTTTTGACTGCTTACTCTCTGTTCTCTCTTCCTCTCCCTTTCTCCCTTTTCCTATCTCCTCCCCTTACTGTCTTCTATGCACTTATCAGAATTGTCCCTGGAACAAGTATGATAGCAACCTCGTCTGTCTCCTACTCCATCCCCATACCCCCCCAAACTCCTCCAGCACAATCTGAAATGTCATCAAGCCTAGTACATTAGTCGCCTGTCTGTTTCCATTTTCTTCCCATTCTCCCCCTCCCTTCCTTATCTATGTTTTAGCTCTTGCACTATCTGAAATGTCGGCAGGCCGAGTATGATAGTTAATTTCACATCCTTACTGTTCATGGCTTGTAAGAATGTCATTGTATTTTCGCTTGGTCCCACCCTGGTATGCGGTAAGGGATTACCGGCACCGGTAAGGGCACCGGTGCCGGTAATCCCTTACCGCCCTACTACGAGGTTCCTTAGCGGGTCCCTTCCTCAACGCCTGGTTTTACCAGGCGTTGAGGAAGGAACCCGTTGAGGGACTTCAGAGCTAATAACGGGCCCGCTAAAAGTGGGCCCGTTATTAGCTCCTTCCCCATTCCCATTGATCCCTATGGGGGCTCAAATGGGAATGGGGAATGTTTCCCAGAATGGGGACGTACCGGTCCATCCATGGTCGGAATTACCTGGTAAGTCCCCATTCTGGGAACACGGACCCAGAATGCGGTACGGGGGTAGCCATGGCGCTTCTAGCACCATGGCTACCGCCTACCGTGTAATGAGGCCCATTGTGTATAGGCGCTATATAAATAAACTATCATATTATATCATATCATATCAATTGATTATTGGTGGTGGAATTAAGCTGCACCGGTTCATTAATAGAAAGGTTTAATGCTAATAATGAGTCTCACAGATAGATAAATGGATTTATAATGGATCACGTTAAGCTGTATGTGCAATATGTATATGAGAATATCCAAGTGCTGGAATTGTCAATTAATTTGATGATTATTCTTGTTTTCTTATACAAAAATATTTCATTTTTCCTTCCCTGTTTTCTTTGTGAATCGTCGGTGACCTGGCGGTTGGTTTGTTCCAATATACTATTGTTGATTCATTTCATTCAAAATTATTCTTTGTCTGATATTTTATATTGTTTGTTATTGGTACAGTGGTCCTGGGGAAGACCAGAAGTTGAAGGTTGAAACATGTGTAGGCAGGAACTGTACACAAGATTTATGGCAATAATATTGTTGTAACAAACAATTTTTGTGATGTATAACAAAATTCATAATGTGAGAATTTGACTCATAAATGTAATATGATGAATAAATGGTACAACAAACCAAAAGGTATCTGGCGCATTGGTAAGTGTCGAATAATAGAACTAAAACTTTTTGTGACATCAGGCCGAGGGTCACATACTGAATAGACTGATGCAACCAGTTGATTATTAAATGATAATGGAAGTGAGTTAGTAACATCTAGTATTTGGGTAGAGAGAGCAGGGAAGTACCAAGCCCCTGTTGATATTATATTGAACCCCAAGTTTAGTCTTCAGAAGGGCTCAGTTCTGAAAGGAGGCAGCAATGAATGAAGCCTTTAAGGATGAGGAGAGAGAAATGTTTAACTTTGGAATAGGATTCAAAACCCTGCCATTGCCAACACAACCCCACATCCATGCTAGATTGATAAGTGTAACTACCATCAAATCCAGCAACAAACAGGAGGTAAATCTGACACTTTTTCTGCACAATTCGGTGCATTTACCACACAGTAAACACACCAGCGTCAAATCAATTAAAAATCCCATGCACTACAGAAATGGAGAATTGCCACCACGTGTAATCTTCTGGTAAACCCTCCGGTCCAAGCGGAAGGTAATGGTAATCAAGTTTGGTGGTAATTTGGTGGATTTACTGCTGAATTACCACCAAACACGTAATGACACACTTTGTCACATTACAAAGTAGTAAATCTCGTCAAGCACTAAAAATTAAAAGGCTAGCTATAGACCATTCTTTGTGAATGCAGTGTTGTTTGTTCTGTCATGTTTGACAACACAAGATTGAGATGTTTTTTCTTCAACTTTGTCTAACTATTGGTTGCATTTAACCTGCATAATTAATGCTGCATTAGCAGTGCTCGGGCTTTAAGGGCCCACTTCTCTTTACTGCCAATGTACTGTTAGGGGAACTTAACGTGTGTAAAGCAAAATAAAAACTTGAATACTATTGAAGCATCTGGACCGCTCACCTCACTTGCCATCTACAGATCTTCCCTCTGTGTTTTGCTGTGTGCCTAGCATCAATATGCATGGCTGATTGAAGTAGGAGAAGGCCCATGATTTTAAAATCTTTCAAGTTTATATGGGGGATTTGGAACCTTTTAATTTAAAATGTTTTTGGCAGTCCGACTTGTTTTTCCACTCTGCTTCAAATCGATGTTAGTGGCAAAAATTGTCGGGCCATGCATTTTGTATTACCCCTTATCTCTAACAAAAGCACAGTCAGTGGCTTACCAAAGCACTGTAAATGAAGCAGCAGTGTTTTCAGAACCTGAATAGACGTGAAACATCACAGCCTGAAACCCCCACAAAGGCATTTCTGATCTCCCGCTTGCTCATTACACTTGATGTGCAGCAGGCGCATGCATGTATCTAACAGTCCAGACTTGACAATACATTCACCTGCATGGTCTTGTCTAGTATGCAAGCATTCTGGCATGCTTTAGCAGCACCTGCACCTGGTGACACCCACAAAAGGGAGGATTGCCACGAGTTAATAAATGCAAATATCCAGCTGAATCCCAGCCCACTCTCTGCAATTAGCAGTACGTGGCTTATGTGCAGATTGATACACATTCTGTGCATGTGGAGGCCAGACCTCCATATGCACACAATTCCTTACTCGCCCGAGTCTAATTTTTCCTAGACAATCTCAAGTGGCGAGTGCACATTTTGCAGCCAGTTATATGTGAAATTGGGTCTACCATTTCTGTCACAGACCCTCTTAATTTCACATTCCTAGGTTAAACTGTTTGAACTGGGCATTGATGAGTCCGTCAGGATTTCTTCTTCTATATATATAGACTAGCTGTTGCCTGCAGCTTTACTCGCATGGATTTGGGGATTTAGTACAATAGTGGTTCTCCCTTTAGGTTGTAGGATTACCAGAGAGTTAGGAGAGCTCACTCTGGAACAGGCCACGTAAAACTGCCCATGCGAGAAGCAGTCTTCCCTTAGGTCAGTCCGCCCTACCTTCAAGGTCTGCACCTGAGATTTGCTGAAAGTCATGGCGAAACAAACCTTTAAAGGGAACTGAAGTCTTGAGAATTGAAATGGGTATTCTGAAGTTATAAGAGGTATCTGTGGTATGAACACAGACTCCGCCTGGTCAGAACTGATTAGCACCGTAGCCTCAATGACATTTCTGTGGAGAGCTTCCACTCGCAATCTGATGCCATTACAGAGCTTAGGTGGGTTGAGGTTACGAAATAATATAAACCATGCTCCCACTTTGAGAAGTTTGTGTTCAGGAAGACCAGGAGTATTTAAAGTGTTCAAGAACTCAACAGGGTTGTGGACTGCGACATCACTTTGAAACACTGAGTTTACAGATTTGTAGTCCAATTGGACTTATTGATTATGGCAGCCATGTTGTTCATTGGTGTTAAAATGACACGCTCAAATTCTGTAGATTTCTCCATTAGATTTTTTATGCCAGGGCAAATTTGGGATGTGAGGTGGTGGAGTACAAACAGCCCAGTTGCAGCTGGGAAGGGCAGTTAGTCAGGAAAACAGATGATCCAGTTCAGTGTCACGTCCATGATGCTAAAGGTATCATGTAACCTTTTAATAATGATACAATGGTTCATCGTATGAAAGGTGGACGAGACATCAAGAAGCACTAGCCTCAAATGTAGTACAATCATAAATAATATATACACTTTAATGATATCATTCCACCATATTACAAACACTGTATACTCCCCTGCATTACCTATAACTACTATACATATATTACTATACTATGTGTTGCCAGTGGCCAGATTTTTGGAGCATGGCCTAAGGCCATGCCCCAATCACCACAATAGATTTCAACCATACAATACATGTTAAAATAACAAAACTCACCCAGAACCCCCCGCCATCCATTTACTGTCCGTGGACAGTAAGAGGTGACCGGGGACTCAGTGGCACCAGCTTTTTTCACCTAGAAAAACAGATCCATATCATCTTTATTCTACCCTCTCAGCCCTACAGACCATCATCTGACCACCAAATAACCCCAAATGTATTTTCCATTTACACCGGTGGCTATCCGCGGATCAAACATGGCGACCATTTAAAAACGTATGATGCAACTCACGCTTTGACCATTCAATCAGCGGGCGCGTCCGATGTCCTCGAACATCACGCCAGACCCTCATTGGTCCAGAGGGATCTGTAAGAGGATTCAATTCAACACTACAGCTAAGTCCACGCCTAGTCTAGAATACTGAATGAAAACCCTTATTGATATATCTTTATGTCCAGTTCATGCGTTCTGGATGACTACCCCTATATAACACCCCTCTCTTGGAATCCTCCTGACCCCACTGAGCCAAGAAGTAGTTCTGTTTTGCAAGTTAAAAGGTTTATTTGATAATTTAAACAATAGATATATATATCACACTTTATAATAAATTAATAATTGAATATCACACTTAATCTGATATGATAAATATTAACAACGGAGAATCTGGCACTAGCACACTTCTTTATAATCACTGAGGAGTTGAGATGAAATGGATAAGGTAGCACACTGGTAAATAGGTACAGAAGTATAATGTGGTAGAGAATGCTTTATAGGGTTCAAGGAAATGCAAGGTTGAATGAATGAAATGCAGTATAGAAAATACTCAATATGATTTCAACAAACAATGTAATCACTTTTCTCTGGCAATCCCCTCCCCCCCTTGATGCAAGGCAAGGAAATGGAAGGAAAACACACAGTTCTCAGAAATGCAATAAAATGTGATTCAGTTCACCCCAGCAAGCTTAGACTACAGAAGTTGAAAACACAGGCAAAATGCTTTGATATGTGCTGGCAATGAAGAAAAAAAATATACTAAAATGCTTTTAATTCCCTGTAGAGGTTCAGGGTGAGTGGTATCTAGTTAATATTAGTCCAGGCTCACACTAGCAATGATTCAGGGATGATTAGCAGGTTAAACGAATTTCTGGCAAATGGAAGCAAGAAGCTTCTGTTTTCACACGTGGAGAAATTTGAAAATCGCGGCAAAATTCGCGAGTGCGTTTTTCACGATTACGGCAAAACTATAGGGGGTAGGAATGCGGTTCTAGGTTCGTAGGAAAGCCACGATTCTCAGCTTTCAGGGGAAAGTTTGCGGAGATATGAGCGATTAAATAAAGGTCGTTTTTCAGATTTGAAATTTTAAAGTTCAAAAAGACAAGTGCAGCTTGAAACTAGAAAATGACAAGTGACAGCTTTGCAAATGACAGGCGACGGTTAAGAGACAGTTCTACTTAGATTAAAATAGGATTGAATTATATTATTTTAACTAAGAGATTGGTTCTGCACAGTTTTGCTAGGTACTCACACTATATTCTTGAGTGAAATGGGCCTCGTCATGGATCTGGTCAGGTTTTAAACTGGACTCTGGTCTCTGCACTTCACAGTGATCTGGGTTAGCTCTCTCTGGTTCTGAAGATTGAGGGATTTAAAGTCTGGATCTTTCTGCACAGCTTTCTCTGGAGATTGATGGAGGTAAAGTATGGATTTTCCCGGCAGAGCTTCCAGCTGCAAATGGATTTGAAGGTCCCTATCTGTCCTGTCTGTTTGCTTTTATGTGTTTAGAATGTGGGTGTGTTCTAGCATCACTGACCCTACCTCTCTCTCAGCTTCTAATTGGTCAAACTTCCATTTCTCATTTGATTGGGGGAGCTAAGTTGTGTCAGAGTGAACACATTTTATGGCTTGCAGAGAGGACACTCCCCAGTCAAATTGCACACAAATCTAGATTTGAACCCAAATACATATTTGCAGAGGTACATATTGTTTTAAAATCATCTGCACCCCTCACATATCACAGGAGGTATCTCCTGTTCAAACTCTGCTCTTCCTGGGAGCTTGCATTCAGAAATGGCAATATTTTGCACTTTTTAACTGGTTTGCAATACCGGACATTGACCCAAATTTACACACATGTGCGCAAGGAGTATGGACATTAGTTGATGAAGTGTCAGATTTTTCACATGCACACATTTTGAGTAATATCCTCTTTTCCGCTAAAACCCCCCTGAACATGCCACCGGTTCTAAAAACCTCTTAAAATGTGGGCAAAAAAATCACAAGAATTATGGTGTCATTTATACAATTTTCACATGTCCGCTCTATGAGTTATTCATCTTTTTCTAAAACCATATTCTGGCTATAGAGGTGTGTCTTTTCAGGTCACATGGTACAGAAACCAGTCTTTCCAGTTTCTGCCAAGCTCAGAGACCCTGCCCCTCCCAGCTTCTGCCAAGAGGAAGCTCCATTTACGACTCCCGCCAATAAAACATTTGCCTGAGTCAGGACAGGGCTTTGTTCAATTTCCTGCAGAGCCCAGGTAATTCAATCAGGGAAGTGTCATATCCCTTTTGGTGTGAGCAGCAAAAGGGCAGCTATGCCTGGGAACACAGCTGTGACTCAAGTTTCACTCCTGATGGGGGTAGTTGCCAGGCAGAATTCAGTTCCTTAAGCCAGGTTACAGATAAAATGTCACTTTTTGTTCCCCAGTTTAAGTCAAGACATTTTTTTTTACATATGCAGCTAGAATGCTGATTCTAAGTTTAAAACTATGACATTTAAACAATTGCAACCTATGTGACACTCAGAAGTAGGTCACTCAGTCAATTTAAACACTTAGATTTATTAGTGTCTTTCAGTCCACATTTACTTAAACTGCTGAAATCCAAAGCGCAGCCAGTCTTGTTATAAACCTTCAAGTCACTTCAGAATATAACTTTACATTGGATCCACCTCTCAGTAAGTCTTTCTTTGGCTTGCTTTGGGTTCATTTATTCAGTTTTCTACAAAATCTGGTGGTTTTAAAATGCCGGCTTTTGGATAGTGGTGAGTACTAGTACTGCACCCCTTTTTGGGATTAAAGAAAATGAATTCCCAACAGTTATGGGTTTGCTTTTGGCAATCAGCATTGTCATTCCCAATGGTTTCAGACTACTGTGTGGGTAGTCCAATGGTGGTTTTAGGCAGTGTCCTTCTGTGCCCATAACATCGGCAAAAATGAGTGGCAGCCTATTCTTCATGCATTTCCCTGTGCATTTTCTGGGAAGCTCTGGCCATCATGATGTTTTCCATGTCAGTACTGCACAGTTTTGAGGTAGGGCTCGGATGCATGGGTAAATACATCCCACAAGCCCCCCTTCTTGCGGTGGCCATCTGATCCTTCACTGGTGGGAACCGCAAGATCTGGGATGTAGTTCTCATCTTCTTCCGGTGGATGGCCAGTTCAGCATCTCTTCCTCCATCCGGTACTGGTCGATCGGTTCTCCTCGCCGGTCCTGATGGGAATATTGGGCGGTACCCCGGGCCCCCTTGCGTCATCCTCTCGGTCTCCGGATCGTCCTCCTTGGCCCGTCTCCAGGTTTTCTTTCTCCTAGGACGACAAAGGAAGAGCGGCAATACCTACTCATAGACGTTTTTGCACCACTGTTGAGATAGTGGGGCAGCATATGCATTTCATCATAACGAAACATTACATTCTTATTTTGATAAAAAACAGTATAACTAAGAGACAGTTTCATGCAAATCACAATATTTTAGAGACTATATGTGGTATGTTTTATGGTTGGAACTGAATTAATCTGAGACAGTACCCGCTAGGATTCCAGAGGATTCCTCCAGTTGTTGCAGAGTGTGCCTGGGATGGCAACATTTCAACTGGTTTATGTGGACCCACTTGTCTTCCCCCGCTGCCAAAGGACCTTTGGGGATGTGGATTTTGTAGGCCACCGGAGAGATCTTGTCGATGATCTCAAAGGGTCCTTTCCATGTAGGCAAAGATTTGCGCTGCTTGGCCTGGTTCCTTTGGAAGTTGTATAGATAGACCCGGTCCCCCACCTGATATTCCTTCCTGGAAGTTTTCAGGTCATAATGGGTCTTCATGCTATCAGCTGATCTTTCTAGATTCCGCTGAGCATAAGCAAAAGCATGTTGGAGGTGTTTCCTTAAATTCTCTACATACTCATGAGTAGTGGAGGCATTTATTAGTGTCTGCTCGTGGGTCCTGTAGAGCAAATGCTGCGGGAGCACCATCTTGCGCCCAGTCATCAACTCAAATGGTGACATTTTGGTTGCAGATGAAGGGGTAGATCTAATGGCCATTAGGACCAGAGGTAATCGGATATCCCAACTTGGCCCAGAATCTGCCACAAACTTCTTTAATATGCTCACAATGGTTCGGTTATATCTCTCTACTGCCCCAGAAGAAGCTGGTCGATAAGCAATATGCAGCTTTCTCTTGACCCCCAGTATCTCCCACATCTTTGTCATTACTTCACTGGTGAAGTGGCTACCTCTGTCTGACTCAATCCTTTGAGGTAGACCAAAACGGGAAAAGATGTGGTTAATCATCAAGGCAGCTGCCGTTTCTGCCTTGCAGTTTGGGGCTGGGAGACATTCCACCCACTTGGTAAACAAGCATGTGACGGTCAACATGTACTTATTCCCCCTAGCAGAGCGAATCACGGGGCCTACAAAGTCGATTTGTAAATCTGACCATGGCAGTGTCATCCCCCTCTTTTGGAGAGGCGCACGGTGCGTGAGGGAGGATGGCTGAAATTGTGCACACACAAGACACCCCTTCAAGTATTGGTCGAGGTCCTGCCCCATGTGTGGCCAGTATGCAACCTCTCTTAAGATTTCCAATGTTGTGTGAAACCCCCTATGACCGGCAGTAGCCGCATCATGGGCGTGACTTAACATCAGGCTTCGGAATGAGGTAGGAACCACCCACTGATCGTGGCCAGCTTTGGATTTCCTTACCGGCAAACCGTCTTGGATTCGGAACATTTTTGGACATTTCATCAACACTCTTAGGTCCTCTTTCCCAATGTAATCGGTATCCGTCAGGGGAAAGTTCTCAGGGTCCTCAAGGTGCTGGTAAAATTTACCAATTATTGGATCCCCCTTCTGAGCGGTAATCAAATCAGCATCAGGGGTCTCCTTACTCCATTGTGCAATTGAAAGGTCGTTGTGAGCATTTGTCTGGGACCTAGTGATAGCAGTGACCTGGATTTCCCCCAACAGGGACTCAATCTCAATTAGATCCCCTTGGATGGCCCCGGTTTTGGCCAGCTGATCAGCTAAGTCATTTCCAGTTTTGTCTGGTCCCTCTACTTTGGAATGACCCTTGATCTTTTTCCAATAGATGGTCATCTCATTCGAGGTGACCAGATCATCAATGTTTTGGATCAACTTCCCATGTTTCAAGGGTTTGTTGTTAGCACATAACATGCCTCTGGTTTTCCAATTAACCAGGTGCTCCACGAACCCGTTCTGTACATAATCCGAATCTGTGATTATGACCAGTTCGTGGAGTTGATGCTGGACAGCAGTGAGGATGGCCTGATGCACATCCATCAATTATGCCACCTGACTACTTCGGGGACCAATTTTGTATCCAGCGGAGGGTTCTGGGGACTCATTCACCCATGCATTCCCTACGCCAGCCACCAGTTCTTTCTCCCCGTTGTTGTCAACATGGTAAGAGCATCCATCCACATAGACAGTGGGCATTCCCTCACACTTGTCCTCTTCAAAGACTTTGTGTGGGGAATTAAGGTATGCCTCCGTGTTGTCCTTGATTTTTAGACTTTCGTCCTCGAGACAGTTTTCTCTGGCACAATCATGCAAGTCAGCCAGACCTTGCGCGAGTGGACTCTTCTTGTTTTGGCCATATCTGACCTCCACAGGAAAGCCTTGCATTGACAGAATCCAGGAAGTAATTCGGGAATTACTCACATTTCCGGCCCGGATTCTGTCACTTTGGAGATATTGCAGAGGCTGGTGTGGAGTCTCCACTATGATGTGCTCCCCCTGGATAAACGGGCGGTAATTCTTCAATGCCCACACCGTCGCCAGGAGTGCCTTCTCACAATCGTTGAATTTCTCCTCCACAGAGGATAAAGTTTTGCTCGCATATGAGATTACTTTATTGACCTTGTCATGCTTTTGGTATAATACTGCCGTCAAGCACGTATTAGAGAACCCCGCTCCAGGAAGAACTCCTTGTTTCTGACAGGGTAAGCTAGGCAAGGCGCTTGTGAGAGGCTTCTTTTGAGTTGTTTTACTGCCTCAGCTTGTTCTGGACCCCATTCCCACTTGACCCCCCCCCCCCTTCAGGAGATGAATCAGGGGTCTGGTGATCTCTGCGTAGCCCTCAATGAACTTTCTGCTGTAATTGGTCAGTCCAAGGAGGCTCCTTAGTTCCCGCAGAGTTGTGGGGTCTTTCAGTTTCTGAAGTGCTTCCACTTTCTTTTCCTGGGGACAGAGACCCTGAGGAGTAATCTCATGCCCCAAGAAATTAACACGGGTTCTACACCACTGTGCTTTCTGAAAGGAAAGTTTTGCTCCGGCGGCCCTCAACTGCGTCAGAACATAACGGATCTCCGCTATGTGTTCCTCCACAGATGAACTTTTGATGAGGACATCATCTACATAAACCAGGTTACCCCTCGCACCCAGGTCGGGCATGGCCTTATGTAGGAAAATGTTGAATTCATTGCCGGAGTTGAGGTATCCGAAGGGAGTCCGGGTCCATGTGTACTGCTGGCCCCCAAAGGTAAAAGCCAGTTTGTATTGGTCCTCCCTGCTGACAGGCACGGTCCAGTATCCATTGGTCAGGTCTATTGCAGTGAATACCTCTGACCCCTGGATCTGGGCCAGCCCTTGGTCAATGTAGGGCAGAGGCCATCGGGAAGTATGGACCCGTTTGTTGAGCTCCCTGAGGTCAGCACAGAGTCTCCACTGGCCGTTTGGTTTCAATATTCCCAGCACCGGATTATTGAAGGTGCTGTGGATGGGACGGATTATTCCCCTGGACTCAAGGTTCTTAATTATTTCAGTAAGGGACTCCATGGATGCGAGAGGCAAGCGATATTGCTTCACAAACACTGGAGTCATGCCAGGGTCTGTGGGGATTGTTGTTGTGTGGATGTCGGTGCGGCCACAGTCATATGAGTCTACCGCAAAGAGATCTTGGAAATCCAAGAAAACTTATTTCAACTTTTGCTTTTGTTCCAGAGTCACACAGGCATCAGCTAGGTTGACTCTCTCTTCCACCATCTGCCTGAAGCCTGGAAAAACTTCTGGTTTGGCTATCTCAGCGGCCTCCTCCAGCTGGGTGGAGAAGTCCCTGGTCAGAGTGCTGATTTGGACTGGAGGCTTCAGGTGGGAAAGGCAGCCCTCATGGACCTGGAAAATCACCTCATCCCTCCTGAAGTCACAAGTCACATCTTCCTTACCATAAGGGCAAGAAGTGTACACCAGGAAGTTCCCCCCATGCCGGGTAAAAATTCTGTCTGGTGTTGCGTTGTCATCACTGCCACTGTCAAAACAGTCCTTGGGGATTGGTCCTAACAGTTCATTTCCAAGATCAATGGAGAAATGTCGGTCATCAACCGCAATTCCAATAATGGTGCCTGCGGCTAGAGTAATACTCTTTAAGTCGCTGTTATCCACCTCTATTGGAATGGTGTCATGTTCTATGTTGACTAATGGAGTTGGGTTTACCCCCAACCCTTGCTGTTGGAGAGAAGCATTTAGATGTATGTAAGCATCAGGGTTTTTCAACTCTTGTCCCCTTTTAACTTTCACTTCCAGGGAGAATTGTCGGGTCCTTTCTGGGATGGTGACTTCCTCTTTAATCTGAATTTCAACTGCATAAGGTAGCAATTGAGCTGACCTAAATGCTTTTTCTGGATCATCAAAGCCCATGGGATTATCCGCTAATCGGGACCAAGCTTTGAAGTTTATTAGGTCCAAACTAATGGCAAAGCGATTGAGAATGTCACTGCCTAAGTAAAAGGCGGCAGGGACGTCTCGCACGACCCAACAATTGTGGACTATGCTCTTGTTGCCAATGGAGATTTTGAGCATACACCTGCTTGGCAGGAGATGTTTGGAATTAGGTGCTTCCAGGTCCATTTCCCATTTGTCTATCAGTTTGAATGTGGGAATGGCTGGATCTTTTGGGAGTTGGCGAAACATGGCTTCGCTGATGAAGCTCTTACCGTTGCTCACACACACTCGAGCGAGAACAGAGTCCTTCCCATCATTTAACTGAACAGGGATGAACAACTGCTCTCCAATTTGCTGAATATCAGCCAGGCTCTGAGCTGATTTCACATCTTTCTGGACTATAGGAGTGGGAGTTTCTGATTGTGCATTAGTATAGAATTTCAGAGTGTTTCCTTCCAGCCTGGATTACCACCTTAGACTGGAAGGAAGGTTGATTTTCAGAAATAGAGAGGACCCCCCATCACCAGTCTGTTGTCCTACTGCTATTACTGTCACGTCTGGAATCTGGTTGTTCTGGAAGTGAAATTCTACTTGGTCAGATTTTTGTTCAACCATGTGGCAGGTGCCATTTAAACTAACATGGTTAACACTCTGTTTTAATTTTATTGGTCGGCTAGTCTGGGTCCAGAGGACCTTGTTTATGCAATCTATTAGGGGTGACAACCTTCTCAGGAGGTCATTCCCTAGTAAACAAGGGGTGCCCTCTGGGGTCACAACTATGACCGGGTGTTTCAACTTATGTCGCCCAATTTTAATGTCCAAGTCTGCCGTCCCCTCAACGGGAATTTCCTTCCCGTCAAAGTTCTGGAGTTGTCCAGGAAGAGAGGTGAGAGGAATTTGGTAATTCTCTCCCCTTCCTGCATTCAGTTCGTCAAAGGCCCTTCTGGACAGAAGGGTAGCTTGAGATCCAGTGTCCACCAGTGCCGAGATTGTACCCTGCCCCTGTACTTGTACCGGGGCATAATATCTTCCCTCCTTCTCCTCAAGGGGGCACAGATAATGTACATTTTTGGACAACTGGTGGGCTAATTTTCTGGTTTTGGACATCGCTAGCGAAGAGATTTGGGCAGAATTCTGTGGAGAGCCTTGGGAATCTGAAAGAAAAATTTGGCAACTGGAGATCGGAGCCATTGTGGGTTCCCCTGGCTCCGGTTCTGGGCCGCCCCCCCCTTTTTGGAGGCAGTCCCCAGGGTGGGTTTGAACCAGGGGATTTTCTTGCTGTTGGTTCTGGGATGAGATGGTGGGCGGCGGTAGCTCAGTCTCCACATCTCCCCAGTCTGGATTTGCATCCCTAGGGACCCATTTTTCTTTGGGAGGAGTTCCCCCCTCTCTGAAGGAGAAGATCCTTTTCCCAGGATCCTCTGAGGATCCCTCTCCCTCAAATTGGAAGATCTGTACCTCCTCCTCAAACTGAGTCTGTTTGGGTCTTTTGTTTCTCTTACCCCCCCTCTGCTCCTTAGGAGGCAAACTTTCCGGGGCAAGAGATTTTGTTTCCGGTTCCTGGGTTTCCAGGGGCTGTTTACAAGTGAGGAAGGAAGCTTCCTCCAATGCTTTACACCCCCCTTCCCCTTGTGCCTCCTCCCTGGGGACCGGTGTGTTATCGGGGTGCTGCCCCCGTCATTGTTCTGGAGCACCAGGTCCAGAGTTGGGTGCGTTCTGCGCCGGCATGCCAATCTGAGGGTTCTGCTGAGCCCTCAGTATGTACCCAGATCCCGCGCCATGTTTTGAACCTGGCGCTCTAACTGGGAAACCCGCTCAGGCTGATACGGGGCCCTGTTTTCTCCCCTGGGCTGATCCCGGGAAGGGTAGCTGTCCCTCCTCTGGTAATACCCCGGGTTGGGAAGATTTGGGTACCCCTCCACCCTTGGCCTCCCCTCTCCCGGATTCAGTGGTCTGGGCTCAGGGAATTGGGGAAAGAAGGATGGATGGTTTTGGGGCTGAAAGTCGGGTGGATATCTGGGGAAAAAGTTCTGCCCAGGGTTTGGTAAATTTCTGCCCTCCTGTGGGAAGTTTGGAGGGAAGTTCCCTGGGTTAGGTGCTTGGCTGGATCCCCCCCCTTGGGCTGGAGGAGTCCACACATAACCCAGGATGGGTCGATTTCCCTTGTAACGGGGACTTACATAATCAGGAGAGCGAGGGACCCCATTTGTGGGGCTGCCTCCTTGGCTCCCTGTCTGTGACTGACCCGAGGACCTCCTGGGCCTAGCATTATTAGGTGCAGGTAGGTTTTTAGGCCCCCCCATCTCCAAATCCAAAACGGGAGTGACCTTTACCTCTGCCACCTTGGCAGCAGCAGGGGTGCTGTTGGCTTTGGGGTTTTTCTGGGCATTACTTTTGCTATCTATCGGTTTCTGCACCTCATAGATCCGGGTAGCCTGTTCAATGACCCAGTCTAAAGATCTTTTCTCGTGAAAATCCCTCACGAGCTGGGTCATGATATATTTGGGCAAGGCATGGAAAAACGTATTTATAAATTCTCTGCTATCCGCGCGCACCCTTCTTGTGGTCTGTGCAAAAGCACGCTTTAACTCCTGCACAAATTCTTGTGGGGCCTGATCCTCCCCACATTGCAAATTGTAGGCTGCCTTGCGAGCCTCTTGAGGATTTCTGTGAACAGAAAAATGTTTCAAGATGGCCGCCTTATAGGTGGACCATCTTAAATGATTTTGGTCCTCCAGCCCCGCAAAGAAACTGGAGTATACCGGGGAGAAGGTCCACTTTACATATTGAATGCAGCTTTGGCCGTACTTCAAATGGAAAGTCTCCATCATTTGTTCAAACAACTCTAAGTGCTCCCAAACAGAATACTTAGCGTTCTTATGGTAAGGCGTGATGACGCTCCTGATCGCCTTAATCTGCTTTAAGGGGTCCTTAAGCAAGGCCCTTTTTGCCTTATTGGCCTTTTTGGTTCGGGTAACCCTTGTCCATTCGTCCTCGGACTCAGAGGCACTGCTCCCAGAGGTTCCCGTCTGTTCTTCCAGGTTTTCCCGGATTCTGCGAGCCTGGGAATGGCTGGCAGAATGTGGGGACCTGGTCTCCTGTGTCCTGCGCAGTTCAGAGGAGTCTTCAGATTCCTCCTTGCTGCCAGGATTTGATGGGTACCCCCTCCACTGACCTAACTGGGCAGAGGTTTTCAGGATGCCCTTAATGGGCCTACTCTCCTGGGGTTCCCCATTGAACTGTACTGTACTTGGGTGCCCATACCCGGATGCCCACCCCTCCATTCCTGAGTGGTACTGGCCTATGAGCCCCATACTCTTAGCTGGATAGTAATCTGCCATCCCTGTGGCCCTGTGCTCATGTGCGCCAGGGGACATGGGGGTGGTAGAGTCCAGGGACTGGGGGAGATGAAGGCCCCTGATGTTAGGGCTCCTGCGGTTATGGTCAGGAGTCTCTCTTTCCCAGCGGACCTCATCTCTATCCGCCCCTGCTCCCTGTTGCAATGCAAGAGCCTGCATTTGTGCTTTCAGTTCCTCAGTCAAGGCCTTACTAGACTCTATCAGTCTCTCCTGCATCGCTACCTGTTGTTGGAGCCTATCATTGTGTTGAAAGAGGGCCTCATTTTCCCTCTGTGCTTCCGGGTTGGTCCTGGAGAACTGGGCCAGTCTTTGCTGCAGGAGGTTTACCTCCTGAGTCCCATCCCTACCGGCCTGCTCCTTTCTTGCCAGAGCATCTTCCACCCTTCTGGTGTGCTCTACCAAGTTCTGGTTTTCTTTATGGAGGTCACCCAGCCCCTGGAGGGCCAGGTGATTTTCTTCAATTTCCTTTTTTAAGTGGCAGACTTCCTGGCCTAAAGTGTCTCTTTCCTGACTGAGAGCCTGCATCTGTGCTGCCAGGTCGTCCCTCTGCCTTTGAAGGGCACCAGCTTTCCGGCACTCTTCATCAAACTCTGCCTGGGTATCCAGGTCTTTCAGAATCAGTTTATTGCTTTCTGCCTTTTCCCTATCTAGGTGGCCTTGCAGGGTGACTACCTGCTCAGCACATACCCTGTTGAAGTCCAGTTGTTGCTCCAGCTTTTTCTGGCTTTGCAGTAGGGAGTCCAAACCTTCTTGGTGTTCCTTCTGCAAGGCCCGAAATCTGGTATCCTGTTCTGACTTTTCCTTTTGCAGCACATCCATATCCTCCTTTATTTTAGTGATGTACTGTCTGGTCTCATTTTCTGACTCCTGGCTTCTGTGCAGCCTTTGCTCAGAAGAGTCCAGATCAGATTGGGCCTTCTCTAACGCCATCTGTTGCCTTTTTGCCAGATCATGGCCTTCAGCACATTTATTCTGTATGGCTCCCATATATAAATATAAATATGCCGCTATCCTAACAATCTTGTCGTGTTCATCTTTGGCCTTAGGAGCCATATATAGTTCACTCAGGGCCACATGTAATGGACCCTGATCTCTCCATGAGTCTGACCCTGTTTCAGTGACCTGTTGTGTGATTGCCTGCAACCACGCATCCTGGCCCTGTTCGGTCCATTCACCTCTCACAAATAGCTTATGTAAGAGGTGCTCTCTGGCTATTTTCATGTCCACGAGTGTCGTCATTCTGGAAATTTGATTTCCTTCCTGACTTACAAGAGTTAGTATTTTATTCTTGCAAAACAGACCGTTTCCTTGGAGCGTTCCTATGAGGAGTGCTTTACAGCGTAACACAGCGTGGTGATCCGACCGGATATGTGTATCTGGTCAGCTGGCACGCTGTATTAATCTGCACAAATGGTAGATCTAACCCAAACGTCCGGCCCGAGCCCCCAATTTGTAAGAGGATTCAATTCAACACTACAGCTAAGTCCACGCCTAGTCTAGAATACTGAATGAAAACCCTTATTGATATATCTTTATGTCCAGTTCATGCGTTCTGGATGACTACCCCTATATAACACCCCTCTCTTGGAATCCTCCTGACCCCACTGAGCCAAGAAGTAGTTCTGTTTTGCAAGTTAAAAGGTTTATTTGATAATTTAAACAATAGATATATATATCACACTTTATAATAAATTAATAATTGAATATCACACTTAATCTGATATGATAAATATTAACAACGGAGAATCTGGCACTAGCACACTTCTTTATAATCACTGAGGAGTTGAGATGAAATGGATAAGGTAGCACACTGGTAAATAGGTACAGAAGTATAATGTGGTAGAGAATGCTTTATAGGGTTCAAGGAAATGCAAGGTTGAATGAATGAAATGCAGCATAGAAAATACTCAATATGATTTCAACAAACAATGTAATCACTTTTCTCTGGCAATCCCCTCCCCCCCCTTGATGCAAGGCAAGGAAATGGAAGGAAAACACACAGTTCTCAGAAATGCAATCAAATGTGATTCAGTTCACCCCAGCAAGCTTAGACTACAGAAGTTGAAAACACAGGCAAAATGCTTTGATATGTGCTGGCAATGAAGAAAAAAAATATACTAAAATGCTTTTAATTCCCTGTAGAGGTTCAGGGTGAGTGGTATCTAGTTAATATTAGTCCAGGCTCACACTAGCAATGATTCAGGGATGATTAGCAGGTTAAACGAATTTCTGGCAAATGGAAGCAAGAAGCTTCTGTTTTCACACGTGGAGAAATTTGCAAATCGCGGCAAAATTTGCGAGTGCGTTTTTCACGATTACGGCAAAACTATAGGGGGTAGGAATGCGGTTCTAGGTTCGTAGGAAAACCACGATTCTCAGCTTTCAGGGGAAAGTTTGCGGAGATATGAGCGATTAAATAAAGGTCGTTTTTCAGATTTGAAATTTTAAAGTTCAAAAAGACAAGTGCAGCTTGAAACTAGAAAATGACAAGTGACAGCTTTGCAAATGACAGGTGACGGTTAAGAGACAGTTCTACTTAGATTAAAATAGGATTGAATTATATTATTTTAACTAAGAGATTGGTTCTGCACAGTTTTGCTAGGTACTCACACTATATTCTTGAGTGAAATGGGCCTCGTCATGGATCTGGTCAGGTTTTAAACTGGACTCTGGTCTCTGCACTTCACAGTGATCTGGGTCAGCTCTCTCTGGTTCTGAAGATTGAGGGATTTAAAGTCTGGATCTTTCTGCACAGCTTTCTCTGGAGATTGATGGAGGTAAAGTATGGATTTTCCCGGCAGAGCTTCCAGCTGCAAATGGATTTGAAGGTCCCTATCTGTCCTGTCTGTCTGCTTTTATGTGTTTAGAATGTGGGTGTGTTCTAGCATCACTGACCCTACCTCTCTCTCAGCTTCCAATTGGTCAAACTTCCATTTCTCATTTGATTGGGGGAGCTAAGTTGTGTCAGAGTGATGTCATTTTATGGCTTGCAGAGAGGACACTCCCCAGTCAAATTGCACACAAATCTAGATTTGAACCCAAATACATATTTGCAGAGGTACATGTTGTTTTAAAATCATCTGCACCCCTCACATATCACAGGAGGTATCTCCTGTTCAAACTCTGCTCTTCCTGGGAGCTTGCATTCAGAAATGGCAATATTTTGCACTTTTTAACTGGTTTGCAATACCGGACATTGACCCAAATTTACACACATGTGCGCAAGGAGTATGGACATTAGTTGATGAAGTGTCAGATTTTTCACATGCACACATTTTGAGTAATATCCTCTTTTCCGCTAAAACCCCCCTGAACATGCCACCGGTTCTAAAAACCTCTTAAAATGTGGGCAGAAAAATCACAAGAATTATGGTGTCATTTATACAATTTTCACATGTCCGCTCTATGAGTTATTCATCTTTTTCTAAAACCATATTCTGGCTATAGAGGTGTGTCTTTTCAGGTCACATGGTACAGAAACCAGTCTTTCCAGTTTCTGCCAAGCTCAGAGACCCTGCCCCTCCCAGCTTCTGCCAAGAGGAAGCTCCATTTACGACTCCCGCCAATAAAACATTTGCCTGAGTCAGGACAGGGCTTTGTTCAATTTCCTGCAGCAAAAGGGCAGCTAGGCCTGGGAACACAGCTGTGACTCAAGTTTCACTCCTGATGGGGGTAGTTGCCAGGCAGAATTCAGTTCCTTAAGCCAGGTTACAGATAAAATGTCACTTTTTGTTCCCCAGTTTAAGTCAAGACATTTTTTTTTACATATGCAGCTAGAATGCTGATTCTAAGTTTAAAACTATGACATTTAAACAATTGCAACCTATGTGACACTCAGAAGTAGGTCACTCAGTCAATTTAAACACTTAGATTTATTAGTGTCTTTCAGTCCACATTTACTTAAACTGCTGAAATCCACAGCGCAGCCAGTCTTGTTATAAACCTTCAAGTCACTTCAGAATATAACTTTACATTGGATCCACCTCTCAGTAAGTCTTTCTTTGGCTTGCTTTGGGTTCAATTATTCAGTTTTCTACAAAATCTGGTGGTTTTAAAATGCCGGCTTTTGGATAGTGGTGAGTACTGGTACTGCACCCCTTTTTGGGATTTAAGAAAATGAATTCCCAACAGTTATGGGTTTGCTTTTGGCAATCAGCATTGCCATTCCCAATGGTTTCAGACTACTGTGTGGGTAGTCCAATGGTGGTTTTAGGCAGTGTCCTTCTGTGCCCATAACATCGGCAAAAATGAGTGACAGCCTATTCTTCATGCATTTCCCTGTGCATTTTCTGGGAAGCTCTGGCCATCATGATGTTTTCCATGTCAGTACTGCACAGTTTTGAGGTAGGGCTCGGATGCATGGGTAAATACATTCCACAGATCGCCGCAGACCGAATAGAGAAGTGAGTCTGCGAACCAGAGCCAGATATCACAAATATTTATACCTACTTTTTGGCCGTTTTTAAAGAAAATACGGATTTACACAGAATTTCAAAAAGCACGCTTTCGGGACCAAGCTGCTGCTCCTGGTGCAAAGTTGTTCAAATTCTGTCCAGCGGACTGGGCTGTTTTCTACTGCATTTATGAGGATTTTTTCCACATATTTTGGGACGCCCTATAACTTGCCCCCTTGACGAAACCGCACCAAACTTCACAAAATTTTTCCAAGGGGGCCATATACTTGTTTTGCAAAGTTTGGTGAGAATTCGTCCAGGGGAAAGGCAGCAGGTTATAAGCCACCAAAAAAGTGCTCTTTCTCTGAGTTGAGCAATTTAATCATAACTATAGGGTCGCTTCTGCAGGCCCTGTAATATCATTGATTGGTATTCCTTTATATTTGGACTATTTTACTATTGCATGCATAGATTGCTACTATATCATAGTCACACCCCTCTTAAATGCATAGTCTAGCCTCGTGCCACGTAATCACAAAATGTGATGGAGGTATATCTTTTTACTATGCCTCTTTGACCTTTATCATAGGATCATTGTTGGTTTGTATTAGTGTGAGGGAGGCAGTTTAGCCTCTACTCACCCATGTACTGCTTCAGAGCAGTAGCCATTTTTTCACAAAGGGTGCTTAACTTGGGTGTGATCTCCTCTGCATCTTTAGCCACAAGGGTGCTTAACTTGGGCTTTCTGATTTAAATAATAATGTCTATTATTATTAGTTTGTGTTATTATTATTATTATTATTATTGTTATTATTGTTATTATTTGGTGTTTTATATAGCACTTTGTACTAGAGATTTCATTTTAAGAGTGCTTGGTAACATGTATTGCTAATTACTAAAATTATTACCAACATTTTTGATACTCAATTATCGAACTTGCACTAATCCATCCGTATCATTCACCCACCAAATCAATCAAACCCTTCTACAACGGAAGCACAAAACAAAGGTATATGTGTACATCCTCTACCAGGCGGCCACAGCCCATTGCAGGCTGCTTTCAACTAAGAGCGACCACCACATGGAAGACAAAATCAGACCATCCGTGAAGAGAGCTATCACGCACCGCAATGTCACAGCAGCAGCAAAGGTCACCGGCAGCAATATTCCATCCCCTAATCGGTAAAAAGTGGCAGTAATGACTATTGCCACTTTTACCAAACGTTTACCATCAGGGAGATTGTGTAGGATTTGGCACGCAGGCCTGGGAAACGGGGTGGACTTTTTATGCTGGCAATAAACAAATGTATTTCTATGGAATTTACCTAACTTTGCTAAAAGCGGACAGATCCCTTTGGGATCAGTTGGAAATTACTCCTGCAATGGTCATTTTCAGGCGGTATTATCACTTTTCCAATAGTGAAATAGTGAAGAGAAAAGGGTATTTTGCCTTTTTGTTGTTGGAAAGGATTAACATTGTATGAACCTTAAAGACTATGGGGGTCATTACGAGTTTGGAGGTATGGCTGCCTCCAAACTCCTGTCCGGGTCAGGGTTGCCGGAATAGGGACTTACCGGGTCATTCCAATCTTGGAGGACCCGGTAAGTCCCATTCTGAAAATCATTCCCCATTTCCATTCGGGCGCGTAATTAGCTCCCTGGTCCCTTAGCGGCTCCCCGCTAAGGGGGGCTGGTAAAACCAGCAGGCCTTAGTGGGACCCGCTAAGGGACCTCGGAATGCAGCGGTAGGGGGTTAACGGCACCGGAATCCTTACCGGTGTCGTTAACCCCTTACCGCCGCACTTGTAATGAGGCCCTATATCCCAGAAAGAACCTCCATGAAGTGTCAATGCAGACTCAAGTGGATCAATCAATCTTGGCCTAAATCTTCCATCATGGCAAAGTCGCTAGCCCCATGTTCCCTTGACGTGCATATTTGATCATGGTCACCCTTCCTCCATGTTACCACCCACCATGTTTTGCCTCAAGATCATCACCTTCACTGCAGCAATCATGACATTTAAACCAAATGCACCACAGCCAACATGTGTCTTAGAACTTTGGGTGCCGCAACACGGCTGTGCAATTAGGAGGGTTTCCTAGAGATAAAAGGGAAAATACAGCTTCACCTCCACCTAGAATACTCAGGAAAAAGGTTTCAAGCAATAATGTGTGTGTGCATTCCAGCCAATGCCTTTAAGATGTCTCTTTCGTCTACATAAGTTTGAAAAATTACCTTGTATGATCTGTCCTAATGCCCAGATTACACCTGGTAATTCTCATTACTGAAACTCCCCTCCCTCGTCATCTTACTCAATGGAGTTATTCACTGCCTCATGCATAACTGTGCCCTAGAAATGTCCCTCCTCCCCCAGTTTTCCTCACCATGGCTCCCTGAAGTCCCTCCTCTTTGAGGTACAACAGGGCATCCATACTATAGCTCATCCTGAGTACCCTTAAATGCTTTAGACCTGTCATTGGGCGGTAAGAAAAGTGAGGAGGGAGGGATGCAAGTGCACTAATGAGGACTGCTAGGTGAAATTGGTGCCTTGTGAGAGACAGACCATACATACAGGGTCATAATAAAGGCATTCCCATCCAACTCCCCCCTCTTCAATTTGGCTATATCAAAGAAGACTGATGACGGTCAAATAAAACAAACACACAAGGAGACTAAAATGTCACAAGACCGTGCGACCCCTTTATTTGTCTTTCCCAACACATGTACTCACTCCTGGATAACTGTCCACAGCACAGACCTTTCCATCAATGACTTGTACAAAAACCTCTATCAACAACGGGTAGCGTGTAATGACTGGTGAAGGCAGTGGCCACCAAGCTGCCTTCCGGAAAGTCTGTTAGGTAAAAGGACGAAGGCTGTTTGATGCTGTACGTCGAAAGTTCAACAAGGGGAAGGCTGCTGCAGAATAAGAAGAAAGGGAAGCTAAGGTAGTTCGCTGCAGGTTGCTTGCTGGGCTTTGAAGATATGGGCTTATTTGAGTGAAACTCTGGAGTGCGCTGCGTGTAAGCCCAATGCACGAGACGTGACGAGAAAGCATACTGCATTCCGCATTCTGCCCCATCCCTGCCAGAGCCCAGCTGGTCTGAGCTTGTGTTTGTGCTTGCTCTTTCTCCCCCAAGTGCAGGCGATTCGGCTGATGACTTTATTGTGATTTTTGTAAGGTATAACATGCTTTCGTGCATGCGCAACAGTTTATTTCACTTGTTCCTTTTGCTTCCGCTTCCTGAAGTCAATACAGCACCTTTTCACTTCCTCTACAAGGATAAGCAGAGCGGGAGAGGGGTATGGGGGAGTCGGACTATGGGTGCCCATCGAGCTGTTCGGGCAGACCTCTCTGTCTAAGGATAAGCAGAGCGGGAGAGCGGGTGGGGGAGTCAGACTGTGGGTGCCCATCGAGCTGTTAGGGCATACCTCCTCTGTCTGTGCTCCTGATTCTTAGCAGGCTTTTGTTCGAACTAATTGCAGCTGGCAGCTGATGATAAACGAGATGAACATTAATCCTGCTACATTTGGTGCAGGTTTTGATAAATAACATTTCATTACTTCTCATGTTTATTTGTTTTGATACATGCTTTTGTATGCTGGTTACTGGTATGTTCGTAGACTTTTAATGAGATTTTAACACATTGGTATTGCTTTGAGTAGTTTTTAATCTAGAATATAGTGCAGGAGATTGTATCAATTTTTTCTTAGTTGGATGCAAGTTACCACCATTGACTAAAGGTGTCGCGTAAAGACCTCAACTCCCCCCCATGAGCCATAAGGGGAAAAACATGGCGAAGCTACTTGATCCAATTGACCAGGCAAATGTAATGATTAAGGAAATTGCTCAATATACAATATAGGGCCTGACGACTCGGCCATGAAAGGGACATGAGCATGCAAAGCTCAATAGAGGTCGGAGCCCCGCTCATTTATCATGGAATTGTGTAGTCCTGGACAGTATGTTTTTAGAAAATATTGACACTTTAACGCCAGATCAAAGGCTTGCAGCTCCTCAACCGGCAGTACTCCTTTGAATCATTCTGAGATGCAAGAAAAAGAAAACAGTGTTTCAAATGCAGCCAATGCTCAATTGGCTGCGTTATTGCAACTGGGCACAATTCTGCTGGGCTATGAGTTGCCGAATCCCTGTGCGTTAAGTGAAGGAAAAAGTTATACTATACATGTTTTGATGATCTTGTTCAAGGTAACCTAGAATGTGGGTGAATCTTTTACAGTCTCCTGGTGGTAGTGGCAAAGAGGGAGTACCAACGATAGCATCGGTTCCATTGACTAATAGGTATTCTCCCCTAGACCTGATGAGGGATGGGTTGGGGGGGTTCAAAAAATGATCAGAAGCCTCGGAGGGCGAAAGGAGGGAAGGAAATTGGGAAGGTGGTGGGGGTTGGTGAAATGCATGGGATGAATGTGAGGAAGAACTCCAATGGGTGCGGTCTTCCCTCTGACTCCCAGGCCAAACCCAGGTGTAGGGTAGAGGCCTAAGGGGCGATTTCTAAGAATAAGGTATTTTCAAGGTCAGTAGGAACTCAGTGGATTAGGAGGCCTGGGATATGAGTTTGACGAGGGCTGGGGAAGTTTCCATAAGTAGGGTCAATTCTCTCCCTGGCTGTTCCTGCAAATGAGGGGAGGTTGTGAATATTTTCAGTAGCGTGGAACATGCTAATATTGCTCTATCCCTGTTGAAAAAGGAGGTGGAAGCACTAAACTCTTTAATTGGTGAAACTAACCAAGAATTGGATGTACTTGTAGGTGGGGAACAATTGCCCAGAAAGGAGGGGGTTATTAAGTCCATGGCTGGGTCAGTGGAAAAGTGGTTCTACCCAGCTAGTGGTGCCTTTGTAAACTACCCCCCACCAGATTGGCAAAATCAAAGCGGTCAGCCACGAGGGCAGGGCCAGTTAGAAAACACCCATCACCTTCCACCCCTGCAGAGCCCTAGTTTCCAGCGCTGTAACTCCTACTTTTTTCTGACCAACGTACCCAGAGTCCTTGCTCAATATAAGGAATCCGGGGAAGGACTACCTAATAAAATATGTCATTGACAGAGGTGGAAGAGGGGCTGCTTGACAATTATCAGGAATTACATTGTCCAGTGTAGTCACTCACCTCACTCTTTATCAAAAGACTTAATTAGAGTTCACTTAAACGCCACCTCACTTGTGGGGGGGCTGTTGGCTATGGAACAGCGGACTATGCCTCCACGCCTACTAGAGATAAAGTTTGCCCCAATAGGCAGTGACCCAGCAGTAGACTTGTGTTCAGGTACCTTCCATGTGTGGTTTCAAACTAAAATCAGTGGGGAATTATTGTTGGGACCTACAGTTTTATCCAAACTGTTGCTGGTTCAAAGGCGAATCCGGGGCTCCAGAGTCTACTGCATATACTTCTTAGTAAAAAAGGACCAGGGGCTGGAGGTCCATTCTCGACCTGCGACATCTAAACAAGTACCGCAAGTCCCAAAAATTCAGGATGGTCACGTTGCAACATGTGCTCAGCCAAATGGAGGGAGGGGACTTCCTGATGTTGCTGGATCTAGAGGACGCTTACATCCAGGTCCCCATTCACAAGAAGCATCGGAAGCTCTTGTGCCTCGTCATACAAGGTCAGCACTACCAATTCAAGGACCTCCCCTTCAGACTGAAGCTGGCACCCCGGGTGTTTACGAAGTGCATGGCCCCAGTGGTGGCACATCTACGTCTGCAAGGAATATACGTGTACCCGTTACTCGACGACTAGCTCATCCAGCCAAGTCAAGGAATATCCTTGTTGAACACAGGGACAGGACCATCTGGCTAATGACGGATCTGGGGTTCTCAGTGGCACACCACAATAAACTCACCCACGCTCACCGCCCCGCAGACCCCCGCACCAGAGAGAACAAGAATAAATAGACAAATACACCAGGGAATCCAGCAGCTTTTGTTGTGGCACACTGCAACAAACTCACCCACGCTCACCGTCTGCTCAGACCCTCGCACTAGAGAGACCATGAATAATGAGACCACGCCTACCGCACTGGACAATAATTGCTCCAGCCAAATAACTCCAACGACTACGGTACGTATGACCTTGAAGATTACGGTACGTATACTTTACACCACATCAACGCACCATAGAATGCAGCTATGGCTATACCTTTCTGGTCTAGCAGCACATATAGCCGTCCACACTGAAACACATGCTGTACCTCAACACCTCTGCCACTAGCACACTGCGATTATCAATGAAAAGAAACTTGGTATAGCTTGCCAAACATCGACTCTCTCAACAATAGCGCTCTATCGCAAACCACCAACAGCGCCCACCCACAGGCCTGACCTCTTCTTGGGCTGCTTAGTCGAGCCTAGGCAGCCACCGAAGTTCTAGACCAGCGAAAATGCACACATGCATCTCCTAACCTAAACTTTTATAATTTCCAGCACATTATGGTCACTGAGGGCATTCCAACCACAAAGCACTTTGAGGCCAACAAATGGGGAAAGAGTGCTATATAAATAACCAAATACAATACAATACAATACAAACCAGTCATTGGTGAGAGACTGAGTGTTCTAGCATTTGGATGAACATTTGGAGTACAGGGGGTTCTGAGAAATGTAAGGAAGGGGTGTACAAGCATGAGGGACCCTGCAACTCAGGTTCAGTTAAACCTATCGGTGAAGGGAAGAATGGATTGACAAAAACAGCTTCAGGGGTAGGCCCTTTAATATCTAATAATGAGACCGAACAGGACCTTTCCAACAAGACTGAATCTGCTACTGCTTTGGGTGTATCACCTAGAGTACTGCGATTGATATCCTGGAACATTGCTGGCCTTCAAAAATATATGGTTGGTACTCCTTGGTTAGATCTGGTGCATACTGATGATATGGTGGTTCTCCAAGAAACATGGTCCTTGGCACCGCCTTCCCTCTGGAGTTACTCCACCTTGTTTTATTCCTGCAGTAAAAGAGAGGCGTGGTTGGCCTATGTGTGACCGTATCCTCTGGGTCAGAGTACATTTATTTACATTAATATGTATGTCTCCCACTGACGCAAGGGATTACATGGAAGTTAATTTGAAATGCCATGATGGGACTCACCTCCTGCTTATAAACTTTGACAAGCGAAAGGAAAATGTTGTTGGTAGTCCCTTGTTATTGTTGCTGGAGGAAAGACTCACAAAATGGAGGGTAAATCAAAAAGGTGCCGTAAAAACAATTGTAATGGGTGCTCTCCACGTTCAGTTTGAAACACTTGAAACCATGTTAGGCCAGACTGATGAGGAAATGCAGAAAGGCCCAGGTGACGGCAAGTGTGTTCTGTGCCTAAGTCTTAGGGCATGTAATGGAAGATGTTTGAGTGACCGGCCCGCTAGAACAACCTTTGGCTCGGACCTCAAAAATAGTCTAATTTATTGCATCCTGGTAAACATTGAATCGTGGAAACATATAAAGGATTTCAGAGTGTTGAAAAGCTGAAAGCAACCATAATCCTGTTGTATCAACAGCTAACAGCCTTAGAGTCATTGTTCGGTTCAAGGGGGGTCATTGATTATCAGTGTGTGGTCCCGATTGAGATCAAAGGTGCAGCCAGACATGCCTTCAAGTGGTGTTCAGCTATTTTGAAGCCTAAACCTCTGGCCATTTAGGCAAGTATTCTCCCATTACTTGAGGCTTTTAGCGAGAGCGACGAGAAGCATGTTAAGCATTTGCTATCAGTCTGTGAAGCACTGGTAAAAATATTGGGAGATTGCGTGAGCAGACCTCGGACTGCTGCCAGGGTAAAGGCAGTGCATAAAAATCCATGGTAAGATGCTGAATGTCGTGCTTCAAAGAAGGTATTGGTTGAGCGTGTTAAAGGAGCACAAGTTGGGGGCGTACTGGCTTTGGCTGTGGCTAGAGCCACATATCGTAAACTGTTGAAGCTGAAAAAGGTTGGCTACTCCAACCAGTTATGGGCTAGCATTCTCAAGGCTTCCATTAACTGAGACTCCAGGGGGTTCTGGATATGAGTAGGGGCTGAGAAAAGTAGGGTCCACAATTTTATTTTGGATGCCATTCCAGAGGCTGCCTGGTTCGCGCATTTTAAAAATCTTTATAAAGATGTTAACCAGGACCCAAGTGTGATTGATGGCACTACTGTGAGAGATACCGGGCAGGAGGATTTTACTTCTATGGTGCTTTCCATTAAGGACGTGGAAGTCACATTTTTGTCACAAAAACGGATAAAAGGTTCCAATCCTGATATTGTCCTATTGACTGGTACAGGGAGGAAGTGGCTATATGGATTCCTTATTTGCTGAATCTTTTTAATGCCTTATTAGCGGGACATATAGTCCAACATCCATGGACTCGAGCAATACTTGTACCCATATTCAAGAAGGGAGATAGGAGGTCCCCTTCCAACTATAGACCCATCTTGATGCCGTGGGCAAGTTGTTTGCAAAGGCAGTACTGGCTCATCTGTATGCTTGGACTCTGGAAGAGGAAGCCTTGAATCACCTTCAGGCCGGGTTCCCGCACATTGTTAGCACTTGCTATGAGGCTTTACCTGATCCTGGAGAAGTTAAGGAGCATGAGAGTCTATGCCATATTTGTCGATCTTAAAACTGCTTTGGACAGTGTGCCTAGGGCGAGACTGTGGGAGGTTTTGTCGGGCTTTGGCATTCCGATTAGTAGTCTGTAAACCATCCAATCCTTATATACTAATAATGAGGCAGTAGTTAGATATGCATTGGATGACCAAACAACAGGGAAAATAAAATTGGTGTGGGAGTGAGGCACGGCTGCGTCCTTGTTTCCAGTTTGTTTTGCCTGTCTATTAATGGACTCGCTGCTCGCCGAGTCAAATGATGCACCATCTCCAGCGAATGAAATAATCCCCATGTTACTATTTGCAGATGATGCAGTCTTGTTTCCCTTACCCCCCCCCCCCCAAAGGTCTTCGGAGGAAACTCATTATTTTGGAAACTTTCTGTGCGGCAAATGATTTCACTATAAATGTTAAGAAAACTCAGTCATTGGTGTTTACTAAAAGTAGGGCCAAGGCAAACCACACCTCACAACATGCCTCAGAGATGGTTAAATTGAGGGGGGCAGTCAGTACGATTATTTAGGTGTCAGAATGACAGCCAAATGTGCGTGGAGTGCCCAGGTAAATAGGGCAGCACTTAAGTTGATAGGCATTGTGGTACTGTGTCGAGATTTAATCCAGGATCATGGGGCTGGTCCGGTTAGCTTCACCCTGCAGATTTATAAGAGCCAAGCTAGACAAGTGGCCCTATATGGGGCCGAGCTCTGGGGCATGTGTAACATTAGCATGCTGCAGGTTTTGGACCACAGACTGTTCAACTTTATTTTGGGCCTGCTTGTAAATTGTCCTAATGCCCTGGTTTTTACGGACATTGGATTTATTTGTGGAGCGTGGCCTGTGTTCCTATGGGTTGATTTCTGGACCAATTCTAACTTGTGCAACTATAGAAAAGCAGTAAAAGATGTTCTATCCCAGCCTGGAAGCTCAAACTTGCCTTGGCTGGTGGCCATAAGAAACAAGCTCTTCTCTCTGGGTGGAAAGCTACTGGCTCTACCCTGGTTCAATCCCAAACAATTTTTAAAGAAGATGGGTGAAGGAAATTGGTTTGAAACTAGCAAATTCGATTAATTTAACTTCACATGCATCATGGAAGCCAAAGCCTGACTTTGAATGCTACTTAGACAAAATGCGGGCAAAACTGATGGGAATCCAAAACACACATCTGCGTTTTGGCATTCTGCCTTTAGCCAGTATTAAGCATAAATGGAGGGCAATGAGCCCATGTTGCCCAAATGGTTGTTGAAAGCACAGTGCACTTTATCTTTTTTTTGTCCGGAATATATTTATATTAGAAGGAAATATCGGATTCCTCTCTTTAGATAATCTTGCTTAGACGATTAAGTGAGGCTTTGCTTCTTTCCAGGGGGCGGGGAAGGATGAATTAGCGACCCATTGTATGGGGAATTATGTATACCAGGCATGGAGGAAGAGATTAAAGCATATTAGCTGTGTGACGTCTGGTATTTTAGTCCTGGATAATGAATTGCTTATATTTTAATCCCTTTAAGCATATATGTTATTGTTAATTTTACTCACTGTTGACTGTTTTGTGTGATGCATTTCGTATGTGACTTTTATGATCTTTCGAATCGAAATAAAGTAATATGAAATGAAACATCTGCCATAGTTGGCCTGGGAAACGGCCAAACCTTCTACCCAAGGGGTTGGCCCTCCCCTCTTGTATCTACCCTAAATGAATGAGGGTGCATAGGTTCCATATATTCCTGCATCCACTCTCACCGCATTGGCTGGAATATCCTATGTCACAGATTATAAAGCCCCCACCTTGCTTCTTATGGTAACCTCAACAACATGAGAGTGCTGAGTAGCTCCCTACTTAGATTTGCACCATATAAAACACGAAATACAAATAAAACATACAAATACCTGAGCCACCAATAGTTTGTAGGCTTTAGCTGCCACCCTGCAAACCCATCTATTTAAAGATGAAACAGCTAGTTTAGTAGCCCTTCTGAAAGCCCCAGGTCTAACAAAAAGACTGTCACAGGGTCAAAAATGCCCAGATATGTCTAGATAGAGGAGCCCTGAACTTCTGACATTCCCGAGAGGTAACCCGTTCTCCTACTCTGGCCCCTGCAGGGCCCTTAGTGATGTTAGAACCACGGCATGAGCAATGTGTAAACACAAACAGATTTCAGGGAGGAACCACAGACCTGGCCTCAGTAGCATGGTCTCATCAGACATCGGTAAGTATGGATGGGTTCAGCACAGGGCCCCTATCTCTACTCGATAACTAATGGAAGGCATGGCTGCCAAACAACACTTTCACTGATAAAGCATCTATGTCGACCTAGTCTAGAGGATCATAAGGAGGGTTCAATAAAGACTCCACAACTTGCAGGAGATCTGGGGGGGTGATCCTTTTAGTAGGGGGATTAAGAATGATGAATAATGTTAGCAGATTAGAGACTAATTCGTGTAGTGCCCTCAGCTCTTTCTCAAGGTCTTGATAGCAGCATGCTGAGCCTTCCGGGTGGTCCCTGATAGACCTTTTAGAATCCCTCATTCAGCATTTCTTTTGGGGTGATCACGGCATGGCAGTGGAATACTACACAACCTGCACAAAGAGAGAAAGGACATTCAGTTGTGGGGCGGACCCCTGCTAGTCATGGTCCTCCTTGCTCGCTGCATTGCCACAGCTGCTTCAGTGAACAACCACAGGAGTGCTAACCCAGGTCAACAGTCTGAGCCTGCATGCCATTAGAATCTTCATGGACTCATTCTGAATTGGGGATGCACTCATCAGTGGAATGAACACTTGATTCACTGAAAGCTCCAGTAGGAACAGGAACCGTGTATGCCTGTGCCAAATAGGGGACCGCTGGAATGTAATCTACTTCTTCCAGTCTGGTCTTCTTTAGAACCTTTGGGATCAGGCAAAAGGGAAAAAAGGCTTACAGCAACATTCTTATAGAGGAGATATGACGAGGATCACACACCCATGCTTCCATCTATGGAAACTGGGATTTGGACATAGGGAGCACTGAATTCCATCAGCTAGCATCCAAGTCCATCTTCAGGGATCTGAATGTCCTGAAAATCAAGAAGGAAGCACTTGGGAATGCATCAGTTCCAAGGAAGACAGAATCTTTCGTCTGAGCTTAAGGCACCCTGAATGTGGATCGCCTTGGGGGACATGTTCCATTCTCCTCATGCAAGAGTTTTCCCCACCTATATGCAGGGCATTATGCCCGTGCTGTCTGGATGTAGTAGTGCAACCTTTCCCTGAAGGGTCTGGCAACAGGGCATGCATAGTGTGCATTTTGGCACAGACCTAATTTGCAGCTGTGCCTATCAATATTGGCGATGTTTTTCATCAGCTCACCTGTGCCATCAAGTACCCAGTGCACGTTAGAGCTTGTATTTTTGCGGCGCCTTCTATGTGCATTTCAATGTTCAAGTTCCTCATGCCAAGGATGTAGCCCAGGGGTATGCACAGTGACCCACTTGCACGGGTCTGTCGTATCCTTGGCACTGGCAGTAAATGCTTATTAAAGGTCAGGAAAGGTAGGGTGCATGATGTAGACCCGAGGCCAGTTTGGAAATGAACATAATACAAATAACAAGCATACACACATAACACTGGTTGCAGTTACATAATACAACTTTTAATATACTTTGATATTTTTGCTGGTCATATTTTGCTTTAGGTTTCATTTTTTTTTGCTGACTTTATTAGAACATGCACACGTGCTTGCTCTTTCTCATCAGACGTTATAGGTATGCTGTGAAAATATAGGCCAAACACAAAAGTTTTGTATTTCTCTTTTATTAAAATATTGTACCGTATTACTGGCGATAAAATATGCACACTTCTGAATGGTGCATATTAGTTATAGCCGACAGTTTTCATTTTAAAACAGTGCACCCTATTTTCCATTATTAAAATACAAATTGCCTCTCCAGTGATTACATGTAGACTGCCTGCTGCAGAAATATGAATTACAATTAGATATTTGTATTCAGGCAAATGTTGTGCTTATCACTGGTACAGCTCTTGCAGAATATTAATATGCCTACGTGTGAATGCAGAGGGCTTTTTCTATTGTAGTTTGTTTGGTAACGCACTATTCATAACCTGATGGAGTATTGACAAATAGATCATTGGCAATGCTGCAGCCAGCACCACGCTGGTATGGGGCACATCTGCTGCCGGAATGCCAATAGGGTTTCCTTGATGCCACACAGGGGACGCCTTAGATGCGTGGATTTCTGCGGGGAGTGTGTCCTCGGAAGGTTAGCACTGACCAGCATGAAATCTGCCTTGCATGACAAGGTGGGAGTATTTTATTTTGCGATGACTACACGCATCTAATGTGCGAAGATGTCACGCAAGGTCATATGCATCAAGTAGACACTGCCCTTCAAATAGCCAAAAATACAGGCCCCAGCTTAAAAGAAGACAAGAAACTTCAAACGTGTGAGCCGAAAATGTCCCCAGGTTCGAACACTTAAATCAATTAAAACCTGGTTGTGCCGTTTACTCTCAGGGAACATTTAAATTCATCACTCTGGGGTTCCCTTGCTGTTTTGGGGAAAGCGAATGCCCTATTTCAAACTTTAATTAATTTCTGGCAGAAACAGAGCATAACTTTTCCTGAAATTAAAGTTGAGGCCATCGGTGTCTCTAATGAGGAAATAAATTACCAGGGCAGGTCTTTCCATCAAACGATTAACGCAGGTATTTCAGGAATAATACAAAGGAGTTTCATCCCAGGAGTGCACGTTAGGTTTCTAATTTGCCAGGGCAAGGAATTATTTGAGTTTGTTAACTGCTCGTTTTAACAGCAATTTATTGCACTGAGATTTGAAATTTGCTCGTTTTCTTCTGTACAGTATTGAAGTTTGCATGTTAAAAGGTTCTTACAACTATTTATAGGGTATTCCTGTATTATAGAATAAAATTGTAAGAGATGATTGTTCCGGGAATATGTAGGCACTCAATTCAATTAACGCAGATCTCCATAAACTTTATCAAACACAACATCTTCTAATATTCAGCAAAAATTAGCAAGAGATATACAAGCATATTGCCTCCATGTCCCTCGTCCCAGTACTCACCTGTGAGGTAACATCACCTCTTTCCAGAAACCCCATTTCACTTTCTATTCATTTTTCCTTGGCCCCACCTGCTCTCTATGGGGCATATAAGTCCGCTTGTACTGACTTCAAGCAGTTACATTTCTTTTTCCTGAGGTGTTCCACTGCTGTTTGATCCATTCCTGACTCGACCAGGAGGGCACATTTGTAGGGTTGGGTCGAGTAGTCTCCCGTAAAGCAGATGACTCTTGGCCCACAGACCAACCTCCCAGAGGCCCTGCCGAAAGAGTGTCTGCAGGTTGAGCTTGCAGCCATATTTGGGATTTCCCAGTGTCCACGCTAAGAGATGAGCACCAGTTTAGAGGAGGGATGTATCGCACACACCTCCTGGGCTGAAAAGCCCACTGGATCCGCTGGGTGGTGTTTCAGTGGAGAACCGAAGCCTGGTTTGATCCTGCTCTGGTCAGAGGTAAGGAGCTGGGGGAGAGGCATTGAAGCCTGTCTGTTGAAAGGCAACTCGTTTGTGGCATTCCCGGCCCGCTACAGGCTTACGATTCATTATTTAAGGTGAGAAGGCAGCAATGTTACTTCCCTACTCCCTAGGACAGTGCGTTGGACTGACATAATATGTAAACACATGGAGAAATGGCGTCATCTGAGCCGACATCTCCCTCTTCTTCCAGTACCCCAAAAAAAACACTGAAAGGAAAGAGACATAAGACTGCTAGACATTTTTCACAAAGCCATCAAAGTGGCAAAGCTCTCAACACACACGCTTTTGGTTGGTTTCACCTTCCTCACAATCAGCTGCCTTTCCTGTCAAGTCCACTATACGCACGCCTTGATGTCACAAAAGGTTGAGAGCTATGAACACTTGGGAGAAAAATCCGTAGTTAATGTACTGATCCAGGTAGCCCCTTAAAAGGGTTCCCTCAGATGCTAAATCCCCAGGGCCCACTTCAGGATCCACAAGAGCACCATCACCGTAATTCAAGCAAAGCCCTGTGGTCTGGCCTTCCCCATTTTACTGCAGTTAAAGAGGAAATACTGAAAGAGTGGAAAGAACCAGACAACACATCAGTCCTCAGGTTCCTGTCAAAACAATGCCCCTGAAAAGAGGAAAGAATTTCAATGTCCAATAAGATCCAGGTGGATGATATTGTCAGTGGCCACAGAGGAAGGCATTAAATACCCTACAGATAAAAAGGTGGATGGATGACTAAAGAAGGCCTACGGATGGGAACATCTGGCACTAAGATCAGCCACCATCTCTTTACACATCTCAGATGGGATTGGGAGTCATACAATCCATGGCTAGAGTAGTGGAGGAAGGAGCAGATCAAATTCTATAATCAGTCAAAACTCAAGCAGAGTTAATTTCTGATCTCACTTACAATGGTGTCAAGGCCTCTGCCATGACCATTTGATCCATCATAGCAGGTTGAACGTAGCTACACTTTACACTCACACCAAAAATACATTGCAGTGAAAATGCCTATGAGGGACAGATACTTTTCGATGAATCTCTTGATCATAAGTCCATTGCGTTTTTAAGCCAACAAACCTGGTGGACAATAAGAAGGCACATCTTAGACCCAGATCCAATTTCGCCACCCAATGGTCTACCAAACCCCAGGTTTTAACACAGAGCTCCTGTAAGTGCCTGGGAAATGGACAAAAGTGACAGGCATAATGCCCTTCACCTACAAAGGAACATAAATACTAATGCCTGGACTGCAGGTTGTGCCTTTGATGGTTGTGTGCCAAATGAAGCCAAGTTTCCAGTGAGGCCTCTGTCAACAGACTGGTCCACTGGGGTTAGAAAAGAGAGTTTACCAGTGGTCAAGCAAAGAAGGTAGCCATACATTAGGCATCCAGTTCCTACAACAGAAAAAGACCATCAGAAGGGCACCGGCACAGGAAAGAGGGAAGAGGGAAGGAAGTGTTTTTATTGTTTTCTTAATTGCCAAGCCATCTGGGAAAGTCTGTCTCATCTTCGATTTGAGAAAGCTAAATGGCAGTGTTGTCCCAACACTTAAAATGGAGTGTCTCCAATGCATCATTCCCTTAGTAAAGGAGAAGGACTTCTTGGATTTGTTAAATCTCCAGGATGCCTACTTTCATGTTCCAATCTGGAAACCACACCAACAGTTTCCGAGGTTTGTAATATGCATGGAGTATTTTCAGCTCAGAGCCCTTAGCCCTGGTCTCAAATAAGCCCCAAAAATCTTTGCTAAGGTCATGAGACCAATCGTGGCCTCGCTCCATCTCTAAGGGATCCAGCCGTTTCCATAGCTGGACAACTGGCTCATCAAGGATCCCTCCTTGGATCTTCTCATACGGCATGTGGAGATGACCTGGTATGAGTTCCTCCTCAACAGAGACATACCTCAGCTTCATCCATCACAGGATTTACAAATCATTGGGGCATGGTTATGGTCTTTGAAATGGAAAGAATTGCTAATTGACAGAGCACACAAACTTCAAAATACAGAAGCTGCTATCCCAACACCAGGCTACAGCAAGGGACTTCCTGCAACTACAAAGACATATGGATTCCTGTGTCCTCCTAGCACCTTGGGCCCGCCTACACATAAGGTCACTCCTGATTCACCTCCACAAGTTCTGGAAAAAGAACTCTGGACTGCGATGCCCTGGTCCTGATTATGCCATCACTTTGACAAGAGCTGCTGTGGTGGCTGATGTGGCCCAACCTCCTGAAAAGATTCAAGCTGACTCAATATTTGCAGATGATTCTGACCATGGATGCCAGGACTTGAGCTGAGGAGCAGTGTTACAAGATCAAGTCCATCAGGCATTACGGATGGAACAGTACGCAGGTCATTCCTCCAATTGAGGGGAGCTAGCAGCAGCCTCCAGGGCCCTAAGAACTGGGTCTCCACTCTTCAGAGGGAAGTCAGTTCTCCTGCAGGCAGACAACACTACTTTAGTGTCCTATCTGACAGTGGGGGGAACTCCGCTCAAAATCCATGGGTATTTTGGCTCAAGAATTGGGAACCTGCTACAACAATCTGCATTGCAGATCAGGGTTGTGCACAACCTAGCAGCAGGCAGGTTGAGCTGGGTTTTTCCCTCTGCAGAATGGGAGTTCAGGGCAGAAATTTTCCAGAGCTTTTGCAGAGCACTGGGATCACCAAGTATAGACCTGTTTGCATCTCCAAAGAACGCAAAAGTCCACCCAGTCCTTCTCCTGGTTTCCCACCCCATGCACCTGGAGAGTAGAGGCTATGTTGCTAGCCTAGTTAAAAAGCTTGTTTTATGCATTTCCCCACTCCCACTGATGCTCAAAAGGAGAGATTCAGTGATGGAAGTAATTCTAGTAATCAGGTTCTGGCCCCACAGGGGTTGTTTTCCCTCTCCCCCTGGAGCAAGAAGTAGCTCCAATGATTGCCCTCCACACTAATATGGATTCTTTGAACTCCACTCAGTGGTTGGGCTGAAACTGGAATGGGGGGGCATGGAGATTGAAACAGAAATGCTGCAGCTCAGAGATCTATCTGCAGAAGCGGCCTAGTCCATACAACATTATAAGAAACCCTCTTCCCTAAAAGCATATGAAAGGCACTGGAGGAATTTTGACATCTGAAGTGGGGTTAGGAGTATGACCTTATCCACAAATTAAGGGACGATCATCCAAAAAGTCCTACAGGAGGGATTTAGCTACAGTGGGCTGCCATTCACTCTTTTCTCGGAGTATCCAGGGCAGTGATTCAGAGCTACAGAATCTAGCCCGTAGGCTTTTGAAGATTTTCACCCTATCAAAATTCTCACCTGTGTCACGTGTGCCACCTTAGGATCTCTCTTTGGCCCTCAGAGCCTGGCAATCAACTCCATTTCAGCACCTGTAGGATATCCCCTTCGAATGTTTTTTAGGGGAGTTTTCCTAGAGTCCTATTGGCAGTAAGACTTTTGTAAACTATTCCAGTGGTTTGTAGATCCCCAACTTTTAGTATCAGTCTGTGCTAACTCAGGACCTTGGTAGAGCGGCAGAGCAGTCAGGCTTATGTAAAGAGGAAGATGTGAGCTGTAGGTAAGTACACTGAATCTAGTTTGACAGACCAATCAAAGAGGCACTTACACTTATAAGTTATGTAAAAGTATACATTTATCATATTTACACCAGAATCCCTTTAAATACGTCAGACATTTATACTAGAACACGTAGGAATACACTTCAAATGGCACTTTCACTTTTGTGTTTGTTCGTGGTTACATTTGTAGCAACGTTAGAAAGGGAAAAGAATTGGGCCTTATCACGGGTCTGGCAATAATCGTGCCAGTAAAACTGGCAGGTAGCCGCCGGACACATAATGAATTACCAGTGCCTGACTTCCCAGTGGCACCGGGCTATTCCAAGTCCGGTGGCCGGGAAGTCAGGCACCAGCACTTTTGTTAGTCCCCATTCCCGATAGGACTCCATGGGAATGGGGAAAGGGGAGCACCGGCACTGTTAACAATGGTGCCAGTGCTCCCGTGAAAACTCTGCGAGCAGATGCCGTCCCGTCTGGCAGGTCTGAACATGGCGGGTGGGACGGCACCTGCCTGCACAGTTGTAATGATTCCCAATGTAATTGTGTTATCGGTTATTGCGTACTCATGAGGTTTTCAGTGGTTTATACAGCAATGCATTTTCTCTGCAATCCCATACAGTAAAGTCACCTAAAAGGAGGAAAATGGTTAGTTAGTGTAACATGAGCATGGTTCAAGTTTTTAGAGAGGGTTTCTTTGCATATTAAGTCCTTTAAGTCCAAAATACATCCGTAGCTAAAGGCAGTTAGGAGAGTGCTTGAGGTCTTGACACACAGCAAATTATGACGATTTCCTGTGGATTTCTCTAGGGTTATTGCAGCACCAAATTATCAACTAACTATGGAGACCTTAAAATGGACTTCAGAAGGTACACAAGCAGTGGCTTGGACCTGAGGTAAGAGGGGGTTTCCCTGGACACCTCAATATGCACTCCAATGCTCTGGAGCAACTTCTTGGAATCAGGCAAGCAATACCTGTTTCCTCACAGTACCTTAAATTAAAAGAACATTTTTGTGCTGGATGTTCCGTGATCTTGCAGCTCTTGACCCGACCTCCAGATTCCTAGGTCTAATGCCTGAAGGCAGGACAATGGACGAGTTATCGTAGCAGCAGTCTCATAGTAGAACTGCCAATATGCATTTTTTCATGGTTAAATTAGCATGGGCTTATCCATTAATCCATGCATCCATTTAGTATAAACTGTTTAGCATTATAGTTTGTTCTGAGCTATCATAGATCAATATTTGCTGAGAGCCATGAAGAAAGAATTATGTGCACTTGTTATTTTGTAAAGCGCATATTCTTATTTTTTATTTATTTATTTTATTACATTTGTTATATGCCCAGACCCTGAGGTATCACGGCGTAGTTACAGACAGTTCAAAAGTATACATTCTTCTCAATTGTGGGCATGAGGCGAAATCGCCACTTAGTTACAGGCATTTCAAAATTACATTCTAGATAGATGTGGGCAAGATGCGCCAGGAGGTAGGTATGAGCCAGAAGATAGAGGAGAATGTGGCTGTAAAGACCTATGGAATTTGGGTGTTTAGAATTGGTTGAATAACCAGGTTTTCAGTGATTTTTTAAAAAGTCGGGGAGATTCTTCTTGTTTGATGTTTGTTGGGAGAGCATTTCAGTGTTTGGGGGCTGTTACTTTGAAGCTCCTGCCCCAACTCTAGTGCTTTTGAATCTGGGTATATCAAGGAGGTGGCTGTTGCTGGATCTGAGCTGTCTGGAGGGAGCTTTGTGTGTAATAATGTTGTTGAGATATTTAGGAGATTTATTGGCTATGCATTTGTGTGTGATACATAAGGTTTTTAAAATAATTCTTGCCTTGATGGGAATCCAATGATTATTTTTCCTGTTGGTCGAGATGTGCTCATTTTTCTTTATTCCCAGTGCTGCTCGGGGAGCTTTATTCTGCATGAGTTGGATTTTGGTCAGATTGGCATTGGATGTGCCTCGTAGGAGTATGTTACAATAGTCCAACTTAGAGAGTACAAGGGCTCTATCAAGTGTGATGCAGTTTTTAGGTGTGAGGAATTTACGGCTTAGTGAGATGAGCTTGGTGGTGTATGAGGTGGTTGAAGAGAGGGCATTGACTTGTTTGGTCATTGCTAAGTTAGAATCTAGGTAAACGGCTAGAGTTTTGACCTGTTTAAGAACTGGGATCGTGGTGACATTGATGGTGAAGGAGGCATAAGTGGGCTGAAGGGTTTTTATTCTAGGGGCGGAACCAATTATGAGTAGCTCAGTTTTGTCGTCGTTTAGACAGAGACTATTGTGGGCCATCCAGTTTTGAATGAGAGCATATATTTGGTTGATAAGTAAGGTCTTCTTTTCATAGTTGCCTGATAAGGGGACAAGGATCTAGGTGCCATCAGCGAAGTTGGTATAGAAGACACCCATTGCATCCAAGGCTGCGAATAGTAACTTGGTATAAGCATTGTAGAGGGTGGGGGAGAGGCAGGATCCTTGGGGGACGCCTATGGGAACTGGTATAGGGTCAGCCGAAGCGTTGCCAATGGAAACTTTTGAAGTTCTGTCTGCTAGGAAGGATTTGACCCAGTTTGTGGCATCCTTGGAAAAGTTGAAGTTATTAGCGAGAGTGGCTTCTTGTTTCTAAATGCTAAGATGTGATCGGTTTTTGTCCATTATGAATCAGGCTTTTGCTGAGCGGGATAGGAAATGTGTTTACAGCTGAACACAGTGTAGATGTTTTCATAAAAGAATTCTCTCTTGACAGAGTGTCAGATATAACCTTGACTGAAAGTTTTAATTCTTCAGTAAGACTGTCTCATGAGCAAGAGACAAGAATGTTAGCATGATAAGCTTCTCTGTTCTTAGACATTGTGTTCCAGTACACGGCTATGTTGAAATGTATGCACATGTGTAAGCAAAATGCTCTTGCCATGGACTGCTTTCTACGCATGTAATTGTAAAATGTACATCAAATGCCACTATGTATAACAGTGGTTTTCTGTTCAGAGAGTGTGAGAGTCAGTAGGCGTAGCGAGCTAGAGTAGAGTGCAAGTGGAGAGTGCTGGAGGGAGGGGGCTGGTGAGCTCTTTTACTAGAGGGCCCATTGCTGGGTGCTTTCATTATTAGATCCGCTCTCATTGCTAGATTACAGCTGACTTCTTCTGCCATGCATAATAAACTTGCATTCATTTAATATCCATTCCTGTGCCTTGTGATTTCTCTGTGTCTTGTGATCTTATATTTTGTTTCCATAGTATAGTATTTTTAGTTTCACAAATTGCACCCAATGTGGGACCCTTCCAAAGGATTATCGAGGACGGTATTTGGTACCAGAGGATCCTGCTTGCCAACTAGGACGAAGGTTACTTGCAACAGCTATTCCTCCTGATCCACTTGTTGGTCAAAATCATCTCCGCCGGGGGGTTGAACCACGTTGCAGATATGATGCTGTGTGCATTTTTTAAATCAAGATCACCAGGCATGGAAATCGAGTCAAGTTTGATGGGAGATAGCGTTGACTCTCTTTGATGTTAGGTGAGCTTGCTCCAAGTTTGTTTGAAAAATGTATGCATATATTTTGACAGACTAGAGAAACGTTTTTTTAAAGATGCCTCATGTTAGTAAAATTCATACGTGTTGTGAAGATTTGTTTGTTGAGAAGAAACCCACAGGGTAAGAGAATGAAATAATGACTCCCTACCTTAGTGAACTAAGAGCAATACGAGGGGAGACTGAGGAGTATGTTGGACAATTGGGAAATGGTCCCAGAATCAGTTCACCAGTCAGTGCAAAAGAATGAGGAGATAGGTGTGACCCAGAAAAAGGAGTTACCTAGGGCAGACTCATGTGTGATAGGTACCAAGTCACAAAAATGCTCAATTGACAGCTCACTGGTTCCAGATGTTGCCTTGTCAGGGCAACATAATGTTTATGTAGGGTTTGCATGTACACCAGAAATATTCCCTATGTCACAGTGAGTACCCATTACTATTGGTACCTTTACAGATAAGTGCCACATGCTGACATCCACTTATGAAGAGAACCTATTGGGATATAATGTGTTGAAAGAATGGTACACAGTGATTCATTGCAGCTTGGATGGTGTATACTTAACAGTATCTTTGCAGAGAAATGTTTCCACACAGTTTTAAGCATTATCTTCTGAGTTCGTGAGGAAAGGTGTAATTGTAGATAAATATGACAGCAATTGCAACAGCACAATTTTGCCAGTTTATAGAAAGGGTGACAATGTTTTGCCCGACCATTTTGACATTTATTTAAAGGACACATTGACCATGATTTCTGCTCAAGGGAAAGACTTTTCTATGATTGAGGCATTGCCCTTTGCTAGAATACCACAAGGATACAAAGAGAGTACTAACATTTACAGTAGAGTGCTTAGAGTACAGGTTGAAAGATTACATTTGCCACACTGTTGCACATTGTAACTAGTTGGAACAGCCTGTTGTGAAGTATGTCAGAAGGGCATTATTGGCTTCCTGTAGGTTCTTGCAAATGCAAGTCACAACGTTTTTTTGCAACCAGTCTTGTCAACATGAGGTCGCCTATGTAGGGTACCTCTTGTTGAAGGAGGCTATGAGAATTGCTCCAGAGAGAATACATGTTGCATCACCATTGCCATGGGATACTTACTGTCAGAACTCTTTTGTCACATGGAAATGTGCTGCAGTCTTAGAGATTTCGAATTATGTCAAAACATTGTTTGTGTTTTTATATGTGAAAGATGGATGTGCATGGGGATATTTTTCCTTAACACTAGGTCCTGTTGGTTTTGTGCTACCTGAATATCTTAGAGGAGTAAGAGGAGGTTGGTATATCTGCCAAATAAGCACTGGTAAAGGAAGATGGACGTGGAAGTAATGCTGGGATTATCTTCCAGTAATCTTCATTACTCCTCCTCCTACTCTTCCTTGTCCAACTACCTATGTCCTGTCTCTTCCTCCTGACTCAAACATAACTGTGTGGAGTCTACCGAAGGGAACTAATACACCATGTATGCTGGATGTGGGACCAAGGAAAAAGGAAGAGAGTAATGAAGATTACAGGTAAGTAATCCCAGCATGTGAATGCAGCATCCATGATATGACAGCCAATCAGTGCTGAATAGAGGTGGTCAATGGGTAAAAGGAAGAAAATATGCATGGGTGGTCACCTCTGCTCACTTGAGCTAGATATTTAAGTTTCAGCACAGACTGTATTTCGGCAATTTATGCTGAGGAGTGGGGCTTTACTGGCTGGTAATGGCCTTTGGACCTACGATAGAGTGGGCCATCGGCTGTTATTGGTAAAGCCCACTCCAACGTGTAGCACACCAGATTAGAGAGACACTGAATCCCCTTTAAAATAAAATAAAAACCCTGCATTGATCCGATGAACATGAAGAACCTGTAAGTAGGCAGCAACCCTGTGCAGTTGCGTTAATCGAAGCCAAAACTGTGGACGAGATGCTACTGCAACTCTCAACATACAAAGAGGATTTGAACATAAGTTTAACTGGTGAAGACCTTTACGAAGACCCAAACAGAATGTGCCTGGAAAGCTCCAATGAGCATGTTAAGGCAGCCTCCCCTTACCTCACATTGGAAGAGAGCCAAGCAAAAGCATCTGCGCCAGCAATTGATTCCTCACATCCATCAAATTTGTTGGCGCGGATGATTAGTCACTCACAACAAGAACTCCAACACAGTGATCCAAACAGGAAAGACAAATACAAGAATACCAGAATAATAGAGATGCTCATCCTGTAAAACACATGGCTTTTGATCTACAAAGAAATCTTGATCTTATGCAGTCATTCTTGACAGGGTGTTCAAAGCCAATGATGGCTTAATTCTAAATTGATACAACATCATGTTTCAAAGCTAAGAGTGATACATTCCAATGATATTAAAATTGTGGACTTCCTAAATGAGGATGAAATTGTCAGAGTGGGTCTACATAAGGCCTCTGCTGCCTTGGCCGCTCTGCTTATAGACAAGTGGGATGAGCTACGACCACTTGGCTTTGACATAAAAGATCCAGAGACTCGAAGACACTAAGATTCTGTCAGACAGTCATTAATGGGCAGATTATCTGTTGGCTGAAGACCCCCAATCACAATTGAGGGATTTGCTAAAAACCTGCTGGCTTCAGTTGTATCTAGCAGCTGTAATGGAGGGAAGAAGTTCCAGTTAAGTGACTTGGACTCTCTTAAGATGACCATAAAAGGTTGTAATCCATTACCAGAAATGAATCGAGCAAAACCTAAAGATTTGGCAGAAGCTGTTGTGAGTGTCAATAGACAATCGTGAGACTGGCTCGTGAGAGCCTTGATCTCCACCAAGCAGAAGGAAAGAAGGAAGAATGATGATTGTAGGACACTGGAAATTGGGTCATGTAACATGAGGGGTTTGACCCACCTTCTCCAGGGCTTACCACCTTCGATGTCCAATCGTGGGATCATAGGTCTGCCAGAAACGTGGCTTTTGGAAACACCCTTGCTTAAAACTAGAGGTAATTTGCACATTTTAACCTAATCCATTCATGCAGATTCTGATCATGAGCCTTAACGAGAAACTCTCTAATAACAAACCTAAATATCTTGCTTTTTCAATCTGTACTGGAACATAAGCAGCTCAGAATCATCTGGTTTTGTCGCTACATTGATGGCATGGATTGACAATACCTATGCAATTCTACATTAGCCACTACTGATAATTTGTGGTGACTTGAATATAAACTGCTTGAAATTCAGACATATTAATGTCAAGGCTGTCTCATCTGGGGACAAATCTAACATATACTGATACCAGCAATGTTTTCACGAGACTACCACCAGACACTTGCACATGCTGAATGGAAACCTGCGGGGAGATTTCACAGGAGCAAAAACTTGGTACGACAGAGATCAAAGTGCCACCCTTGACTATTTCTTTGTATCTAATAACATGATGACGAGTCGATTCGCTAAGTGTGATGCCGACTCCAGCAAGTGACCACAAGCCAATAATATAATCATGTTTCCTGAATAGTAAAACCCAGAGTGAACAGTGGTTGCATAAGTTTGAATTAGAACCTGGAAGAAATTGACTGCATTTTAAAGCACGCAATGCCCCAAGATTAACCAAAGTGCTAGCCTGGCAAGCACTTGATGTGGACGGGATAGATTATGAACGTGTGCTGATTGTATTCCGAGAACATTTACAAAGGATCTGCAGATCCCATTTTAAACAAAACATTGTTTTGATGATATGATCTGTGTTCAGACACGTCTGTTATGAAAAGAAGTTAGAGAACTCCAAAAAGCTCCTATGATTGCAAGGGTGCATCTAATTAAAACACAGAAACAGAAATATCGAAACTGGATTGCGTGACACAGATCATTGATGTATCAAAAGGATGCAGAAGCAATGCACCTTGCAATGGGCTCCCAGAACATGAGGAATCTTTGGCAACCCTTGAATGGAGGGAAACCAACCATCTGTTCCTTCCAATTTAACCCCATCCCAGAAAATCTGTGGCTGACCTATTTTGGGAAGCTTTACCAGAACCTCATTCAGTTAAGAGATGACCCTCTAGCTACTAATGGCACTTCATGGAATATCAGTTTTTTAAAGAAGACATTCTATTCATAATCATGAAAGCAAGTAAGTCACAAGCCCCTGGCTAATTAATCGAATCTTAAAAGTCCCTCCTGAAACTTGGGCTTTATTTTGCGAAACTTTATTAATAATAATAATAATAATAATTATTATTATTATTATTATTATTATTATTATTATTATTATTATTATTATTATTTTATTTGTATATAGTAATTAAACTTTTACATACACCAAATCAAATTACAAATTCCATTACTAAGCAAACTTTAAAATCGAAAATCTTTATTCTCTCATAGTATGAGTACTCTATATTCAACACATTAACAGTTACTGTTCCTCACAATTTGTCAAAGGTCTCAAAATTCATTCATTCGTTTACAATTCATTTATTTCAATTTATATTCATAAAATCATAAATAATAAAAATAAAAGAATATCTATATATCATCTTACATAATAAAACCCCACACTTTATCTCCCAGTACCATCCTTAGACAGCCCAGATCCTGTACTGAGCCTTATGAAAATGAAGACTCCCAGAGGCGACAGTAAAATCTACCTTGCATGCATCGATTTAGAACATGCATTTGATCGCATTGCCAGTGAGCATTTGTGGGACTCAAAATGTCCAACAGATTTATTAGCAGCTATCAAAGATGCATATACACTAATGTCTTTGCAGATCGGACTTAGCCAAGAGGGTCATTTAACGGGAAACATCCCTACATCTAAAGGATTAAAACAGGGATGTCCTCCAGCAGCTATTTTATTTAATTTCTTCATCTATGATCGGCGAAAAGTCATTGATCCCTCACCATCCTGTTCCTCAAAGATCAATGGGCATATGATTAGGTGGCTCCTCTCCGCCGACAATCTGGTCTTATTAGATAGAATCCTGAGAGGCCTGCAGAAGAAATTGGATATTCTGCAACATTATGTTGATTCAAATGGTTTAAGCATTAATGCCAACATATCAGAAATACTGATCTTGGGGACAGAAGCTTAGGAAAAATGAACAACATGAGTTGGCTCTTAAATAATCATGCCTCAGACCAGTTCCAACAATAAAATATCTAGGTGCCATAAAAAGTGCGAGCCCAATGAAAGCCCATGGAAAGAGCATTTGGAGTCCAAAATAAAGCAACTTACTGCTCAGGGTGTGATAAATGGACGTAAATACAGAAAATTCTCACTCCTTCCGATTGTCCATTTCTACAACCAGAAAATGATCCCTGCTATCACCTATGCTGACGAATCCTGTCTTGGATTATCTTGGGAAATATGGGACCGACTTGAAGGAAAGTTCTGGAGAGATATTTGGAAACTTCCAAATACCGTTCCTATGGCAGTGATTAGGTATGACATCAGATTGTTGTCTTTACATGTCACAGTGATATGTAAATCGCTACTCTTCTTCAGCAAATTACAATAATCTGACTGCCCTATTCAATTTAGCATTCTGTTGTGTAACCACAGTGCCGCTCCACATTGGCTCTTGAACATGTGGCTGGGAAGATGTAGTGCAATCCTGTGAAATCTGGGGTTAACGGTTGAGACATGAATCAGTAATCTAACACATGTGAAAAGAATATTGTGGGCTCATGACTGAAAAGGCACAGAAATGAGAAGAGCAATTTCTAAGGTGCACTCACGCTCAAAAAATCTGGTATCCTCTTTTAATTTGACACCTTAATACCTAAAAAAGTCACCAAAGTGCTGGACACCGAGACTTGTTCCTCAGATTCAGGTTAAATATACTACACACTAAGACCACCTTATGAAGATATGGCCTGGGTACAGAAAACATCAAATGCAGGTTATGTAATGCTCAAGTTGAATCCCTGCAACATTTGGTTCTGTTTTGTCCAGAGTTAAGAACATACAGAACCTTGTATTTGTACAAGCAAAAACATCAAAGATTTGTAAGTGATGGATCCTGGGATGATCGTGATATGACGGCAAACGTTTGTAATTAACTATATGCCTAAAAATAAAAACAATAGAAATACAAGCCCTCATTACGAGTCAGGCGGAAGCTGTGCCGGTAAAACTGGCAGGCTACCACCGGACTCGTGATGATTTACCACTGCCTGACTTGCCGGAATAACTGGGTCATTACAGCCCCGGCGGACTGGTAAGTCAGCCGCCTCACAAACCTGTAATGAGGCCCAAAATATCCTTTTCAAGAAAGCACAAGGTTATTGAACAATATTGGACTGGGTATAAATGACAACATAAGTTACTCCCTAACTCTTCTTGGCGTCCTGCCAATTATAAAAAAATAAAAAGGGTTACTCACAGTTTAAATGACATCTTCTATGTCCTGCGTTGTCTGAGGTAACCATGCTTGCATCTATATACTACTCTATTCACACCTATTTTGCACCTATCTTGGGAAAATTAGCTACATAATTGAAACACTGTATCTCTAACTGCTTCTTTTTCTGTTACTCACCTGGGTCCTCTTACTCCAAATAATGATCAACAGTGTGTCCACACCCTGTGGTGTGAACACATACTCACCTCTTTTTTTCTCTCCCTATTCACTAGCACTCACCTGTCTCTTCCCTTTTTAAGTTTGCTATATAAAGGGTAAGTTGCCCTCTTTTTTGTTTCGGGTGGGAATGAGGGGGTATAACACAATTGAGAAAAGGGACTAAGGCTACCCCATCTTGCGGCCACCGGCCGTGAAAGGATCCAGCATACTAATGACAGATCACTACTAGTTACGTCCAGATCGAATTATACCAAGCGCACAGAAGGCGCTCGCAGCAAGAGGCCCTTTGTGGCTTCGCCATACCTTGGACACTGCAAACTGCTGGCTCAGGTAGGATACTACCCAGCACCCTATCAGGCACCTTCAGTCCCTGTAGAGACACCCCTTGTTTTTAATTACTAATTTTTTACCTTTAGATGGCCCACATCAGTGAATAATCGGTGACACCATCAAGCCCACTAGAACTGTCCTGAAGATGGCACCAGAACACCAGCAACCCATTCTGTGCCAGAAACACCAATTAGTGTTGACAAGATAGATGTTAGGTCACTCTGACCACATTCTCAGTCACCAATATGTACTAACTCACATTACAAAGTAACTGAATGTACAACTGTCGGTATGAAGTCAATTTGTAAAACCTCAAGGATAAGAAAAAGGTCATGTTAATTTTAGCTATGTTTTGTTAGGCTAAACTGTTTGTTTTTGAAAGTTCATGATATAAATAAAATGTGTATATATGCCACATGTAGCCTGGGTGCTCTCTAGTATACAGACCACTAGTAGTGATCTGTCATTAGTGTGCTGGATCCTTTCATGGCCAGTGTCAGCAAAATGGGGTAGCCTTAGTCCCTTTTCTCAATTGTGTCTTCCCTTTTTAAGGCCATGTAGACATTCCTCCTATGTTCAAGAAAGGTCCATGATCTTCATCTATAAAATGTAAACCAACACCTTTAAATACATTCAAATCATGTTATTTTACTTACCCATGGATGTTCTCTTGAATTCGCTCTGTACACAATTCTCCTTGTACGGTTGACTCAATTTTGGTCAACCATACCCCTTTGGTCCTTTATTAATCCCATCATTCTTTTTATTGAAATGCACAACTTTTTAAAATTTTGGCCATCAACCTTCATGGGTGGCATTTATCTATTTTTAAATCTGATTTGTTTTAATTATTTATGCTATTTATTCTTTTAATATCCAATCATTAATTCATCCATTCATCTATTTATTAATTGCTCCTTTCATTCATTATTTATTTATTTATTTATTTCATCCAAATGACGTACATTTTTTAAACATGAGCTCCTTATTCTTATACTTTTCAAAGAGCATTACTTATTTTCATCTTCTTCTAATTCATTTTTCTGGACCCATGCCAACAAGGCCCTTAGTCCACCTAACATTTTAGCATGCTCTCCAAGTCTTCCTAAAATTATACTGAATGCTGCTACGTTATTGCCATATGCAATAAAATGTTTCCTTTCTTTCTTTTTCATTCTGTGATGTTCCTAAAGAAACAACATTTCATCCTTCTTTAACCCCTATCTAGACATATCTTTATTAGTGACGTTTAACCAACATGAACCTTTCGCTTAAGAACATCAATCTCCTCTGTGGTCCATTCTTATTATTCATTCCTTAATCACTTGCCATTTTTTCTTATACTGTGGCTGTTTCTAATTTTATGGGGGCCATCTGTCCCCCCTCTTTGTTCATAAATATCCGTGGTCTGAGACTAAACCCATCAAATAGTCTCACCACTTTTCCACTAGGTCACATAGCCATCTGCAGCACTGTGCTTTCATTACAACAATAAAAACCTCTGGCTCTACCAGAAATGTCGCATAGTGCCTCTTGTCCTGTACATGCCACAATCAATTCATCCATATTCAAATGTTGTATTCCTAAGAGAAACATACTTTCCCTTAATCGCCTAAATGGAATCATCATGTTTAGGCTTTGTCACTCACTCCCTTCTCGAACATTGGCAGGTGCCTGTTATAAATATAACAAACATTTGTCATATCACACTCTCCTCCAGAGACTATAATTCATCACTAGGTGAGAAAACTCCATTTATTGTCTTCAACAAAAACCTTCAATCTTCTAATACTCATTCAACACCTTTCTGTTTTCACTACATGGACATACAGTCCCAATGTCTACACTAGAACAAAGGTTGTTCTCCCTTTGCCATATTAATTTTCGGCACTCCTTGAGGCTTAGTGCCACTACCAATTTTGGGCACATCAAGTCACCCTATGAGGCTGTTCCACTGTGGCTGCATGCATGCCACTGCTGTTTGTGAAAGCATTTTTCCCTTTCATAATGACACCTTCACTCCTGTGTGTCACTATTTATTTCATGTTTGCATATTGCTGAGTCTGCATGTGGGCTCACTGTACTTGCCCTCTGCATTAAATCAATTTTGCACTTTTCCAAAGCTGCTGTACTTGCTGCCCTCCCAGCGCTTATGGCTGATATAATGTCTGATTCTGGGCCAACCCCTCTCCATTCTGTTGAGTGTATGCAGGCGGGTATGTGGCCCCCCTCTTGAGATTTGCCCATTTTGCACGAACCCTTGACCTCCGCACATGCATGCAATGTGTCCTGTCATTCCACATGTCCAACTTAATTGAGTTCTCCTAATTTGTCCTCCCTGCATGCCTTGATTATCGTTCTGTATGTTTTGAAATCCACTTTGATTATTCTGGAAATGCCCCTGATTTTTCTGGATGCCTCTGCCTCAGAAACCTCCTCTACCTTGTGCTATAACTCCATTATTACATTGATCAAACTGACTTTGGTTATTCACCTGTGGCATGCCTGTAGTTTGCTGCGAACCTGACCCTTCTCGGATAGTCAACATCGCCCCTTCTATGGTGTATTTTGACCATTTTTTCTGCATTCATTTCGCTTCTTCACCTTTCGTAGCATCATCTTTCTGTTGATTCTTCTCCATCAGTAATCTGAAATAATGCGCAATGGTCAGCTGTATTTCTGACCATGGCTTTGCTTCCATGCCCACCAATTCTTTTGAGCTGCTTCTGTACTGGCTCTGGCAACCCTTTACATAATATATGGTAGAACATAGGCATAGATTCTCCCCAAGGTTCGCGAGTCTCTGCGGTACATTATTCCTGAAAATTCTGAATGTAAATTAGACGATCATCCCCTTCCTGCATCTTATTTGTCATTATAGCTCCCATATCTGACATGTCCGGATACAGCACTCTGAGAACTTTCCAAACTGCTGCTCTACAGTTATTAAACAGTGCTCCATCTTAATAGTGTTCTGCATAGTGACACTCAAGTATCCTGCTCTCAACCAAACATTGTCTGCTCTCCCCCTAAGCATAGTGGCTAGAAGACCTTTAGGGGCCGATTCATGGAACAAACGTGCACCGAAAATCCCAGCGCAAGCAGGCGGAAGGAGGCGCAAGCGGGAGAAAGCAAGCGCACACGCACGCGTGCGATTCAAGGAAGGCGCTGCGCTACTTTCCCACTGGTTGTGCGCCAAATCCGTGCATGGCGCACGCTGGCGCACACGTCTCCAAACAGCATGCGCTAAGCGCACAGCGAAAGTGCACATAGCGCAGCGCACACAACAAAAGTGGGCGGAACAGTAGGCGTAACACGCGGAATGGGGAATAATGCGTGAAAAAGAAGGCGTAACTGGGGAAGTACTGCAGGGAACTACACGGAACGCCCACGTGCACGTGAACAACCCGTATTCATGGATTTGAATACTGGAAACCTGCGCACGGCAAAAGACGCGCACAGGCGTCAACACGTCCTCCACACAAAGGCAGGCAGAAGTGTCCCCGTGCACAGCATAAAAGTGCGCTCAAACAACAAACACGTATATACAGCTACGATGAATGCCCCATTTGTCGCAGCACTGATCATGGGACACCGCAGGAGGAGGAGAATAGCCAGGGCACGCATTTTTCACCACGGATAAGCCTTTTTGGGATGCCTGACGACCAGGTCTATGGCAGGTATAGGTTTCCACCCCATATCATCCTAGACCTGGTCAGGGAGTGGGAAGATGACCTAACATCCCCCATCCTCTGCTCCCAAGCATTGAGCCCCTTGGAGAAGGTGCTCAATGTCCTGCATTTTTTGGCCACTAGTTCTTTTGAGCGGACTACCTCTATAGTGGGGGGGGGTCTCAAAGGCCATGCAGTCACGCTGCCTACACCAGGTATTGGCAATCATGACAGCGCGCCCCTCAGTCCGCAGGCACATATACATGCCCAGAACACCCACAGAAAGGCAGGCTGTTGTCCAGGACCTTTACAGGGTGGCACACTTCCCCAAAGTGCTTGGCGCCATAGATTGCACCCATGTGGCCCTATGTCCACCTAGGGCCACTCAGCACATCTACCGAAACCGCAAGCACTGGCATTCCATCAATGTACACGTGGTATGCGATGCAAAGGGAATCATCACCTCTGTCTATGCAAACTACCCTGGCTCCACCCATGACAGTTTCATATACAGTATGTCCGCCCTGTGCCGGGCCCTGGAAGCTGGGCAGCATGGCAACACATGGCTCCTAGGTGAGTACAAATACCCGTGCACATGCATGCATGTCACACACACACACACAAATACGAAAACCCCAATAATCACAACCATTATCACCTCTCCAGGGGACAGTGCCTGCCCTCTGAGCAACCACATGATGACGCCAAACCAGAACCCCACCAGACCACCCCAGGTAAGATACAACGCGGCCCATATTGCATCCAGGGCCATAGTGGAGTGCACATTCGGAGTGCTCAAGTCACGCTTCCGCTCCCTTGACCGTTCTGGCGGGAAGCTACTTTATGCACCCCCAGTAGTGTGCAGGATCATTGTGGCAGCATGTGTCCTGCACAATGTTGCAACACGGCAGGGCATACTGGTGGACATGGTGGTGCCCCCACATCCCCAACCACAGGCACAGGCGCTGCCCATGGGAGGGGATAGGGCACGTGGCGAGGAAGCCCGGACCCAGCTTGGGGCCAGATTTTTCACCTAAACTCCCAACCCTGCGGAGTGCACAGAGGCCTGGCACATACCAGGTGACAATCGATGATGACAAAGAGACAGTCAACTGTCACAACCTTACCACCCTGAGATTGTTGCCATGGAATTGCCACATTGTCTGCATCCCTAGCTACTTAAACACAAGCAATCCTGTGTGACCAAAAGGCAAACATGCAAGGTGTGAATCACACAGACCTGCAAACAGGACATGACTATCACTGGTATGTCACTCAAACCCTCCAAAACCACAACATGACATGGCAAGCAATAGCCATACACCAACACAGTACCAAAAAGGTACACATTGCCATGTGAAAAATTGAAATGGGCATCAGACAATGATGCATGACATGGAATCAGATGAAATGACTGACCAACAACCTCCCACCCAAAATATGTCATACCTAATGCATTCCAAAGTCATATTTTAAACATAACAATGAATGCCTGTCCACATGCACAATGTACATTGCAAAATCAACACTTCAGCTATTGTGTGCCGTGTCCACCTCCTGCAACACACTGCTCAGCGCACAGCACAGTGAACAGCCATTGTGTGTGATGCACACCCTGAGCATCACTTCCAAGCAACAAACTACATAAAAAAAAACAAAATAGGCATGTACAGGATCCACAAATGGTCATAGAACATGTGCTGCAGGGACGCAGTGGGCACCAGAAGGCAAACAGAGTGTACACATGGACATGGAAGGGTGGTTGTACATGTAGTGGATCATAGTGCGAGTGTGTGGGTCAGTAGGGACATGCACTCAACACTTGCATGTGAAATCAAGTGACCATCAGTGTCCTCTACACATCACATGTGAACATTCACCATGTGTATACCCCAGCATGTCAAATCACAACTATCCCCTCACACCTGAAAGGTAAACACAACACATGAACAGGCATTGATCAGCAGAATACATCATGTACATAGGAAAGCACAATTACAATTTCAGGGTGCCCATTACTCTGCAGGGCAAGGCAACTATCAAAACAACCCCCCCCCTCACAAATCACCACAACCCCACTGAACAACTGCATCTGGGTTATTCATCCGACATCCTTGAATTCCACCTGGCCACAGTATCACCCTTCCCCTTTGTCACCATCTCCCACCTTGTGTGTAAAAAGTTGCCAGCACCCTAAGAGTCCACCTAGATTTGCAAAAGCACAAAATCCAACAGAACTCAAAGCAGGACAACACAGAAGCCAAGCAAATAGCGTGCAGGCAGTAAAACAACCAAAACAGCCTCCAGTAGATGACTTGAAGTAGCAGTATGCCACAAAGGCCAAGTACTACCACAATGATGTTAACAACCAAGGTAGCACAGTAAAACAATGTCACAACAGGATCTGAACCATGTGTGGCACATAACATAGAATGATGCACCACAAATGGATGTCTACTGTCACAGCTCTCGTGTACAGGTGCAGGATTGGCACCAAACAACCACCCCCACCGTGGTCTGGGTGCCTGCAAGGTCTAACTCACACAGGCCTCTGAGACCCTGGTGGGGAAGGAGGGTCAGGGATATGCAGTCGGTACAGGCATTGGCATACTGGATAACTGGAATGAGGGGCAGGACAGAGGAGTAGGATTGACACGGGAAAGTAGGGAATGCACAAAAATGTAGTACACACATTCACACATACACAATTAGATCAAACTTGTTCACATGCACATAGCACCAAATTACTCAAATGTAAGTCAAAGAGGAACTTATCTCTGGGGTGAGTGCTGGCCTCCTGCCTGCGCACTCTCAGGTCCAGTAACAGGAGCATTTCAATGCTGCAAAGAGAGCCACAGTTAATAATCTGTGCGTGCCCAAAACACACAAACACACTACCAAATATGCCCCAAAGTAACAAAATACACTACAAACAGACAAACTTGTGTGGATGCTTCATACCCATATGTAACGTTACCCCTCTGATGGTTCATACACAGTCAATGCAGTAAGTTAGGCACCGGTGGGTGCGTGGCGAATGGAACACCAATGTGTCACGATTCACACAACATGCAATGTTCCCTGTGTAAGCAGACAGATGCATAAAGCAAGGTCTGATTTAAGAACAAGTCCTGTATCACCATAACCAAAATAAAGAAGCCAGTGCATGTATCAATTTCTACTTGGAAATGAAATGCACTGCACCCGAGTCTGTCCCTTGCTGTCTGTCCCTGTGAGCTGCTTCATTCCATGTCTTGGAATGCTACATGGCTAATCAAGTGCCTCAATGGACCATGGTGGACCGGAGGGTATGTGCCACTGCAGGTGCCCCAGACAACTTTCACATCAACTAGCCATCAGTCCACTAACACATCTGAGCTGTATTGTGCGCTTCTACACCAATATTTTTCCAAGTTCACCGTCAGTGCTGCTACTAAGCATGCATGTTAAACTGGCCAGGTGGAAGGTTTGCTGTGTTGTGACCCCCCTGTGCTGCTCACCTTACCTGGAGTCCCTTGAAACACATCATCGATTTTCGGATGTATGATCGCAATCCCTGTGCCTCTGCCTGTACACACATGCACATGTCGGCAGCACTAAACGTGTCCTGATTCCAGACGTCCAATGGCCCATGTCTGCTGGCAAAGGTGGTCTTGAGGCTCATCCCCCCGCAGAAAGTGCATGAAACACATGATTAATGCTTAATATTCATCTGTGTGTGTCTCTTCAGGCATTACATGACTGGACCATGTCAGAGACGTACATCAGAAATCACACCATCAGTCCGTCTTTCACAGCAACAGTGTGGAACACACTATCTACGGCATGATTTGCAACAAGCACATGTTCATTAAAGATAAGAAACATACTACACAATGCATAGCAATGAATGTACACATGAATCATTAAACACCCCATCTAGCAAAAGAAGAACAGTGGACAATTAAACCCCAAGCATCCCCACTAGGGGTGTTAACACAAGTTCCACAGCAGCAGACATGCCACAGGTATGACAGTCCATTGCCCTTGTGTAATAGGCTGTTACACCGAACCATCCTTGCAAGCCCATGGATAAGGGAAGCAGGAGTGGCATATGTGAGTCAAGGACCCCAAGCAGCAAACACATACACAAGGCAAGCTTGAAGGGCCCAGCTGGAACAGACAGTGGATGCTTTCAAAATCCACAAAGCACCACACCGTCACATGAAAGCACAATAGACTAGCAATTTTAAACTATATTAACTAATTACACTAACTATGAAAAACCTACTTTACCTATTTAAACTAACTATCAAACAGAAACTTAACTAACTAAACTAAAAGAAAAATCAAAAATGGCCACATAGGACCCAGGGGGGGAGGCACCCAGGAGGGGGGAGGTACAGGGTGCTGTTCAACACCCACATGCGATGATGCTGAGGAAAAAAAAACCCTCCATGGGCTCAACGCCTGCACAGCCCGACCTATATGGGAGATAGATTGTCGTCCGAGTCTGGCTCTGCCTGGAAAGGAGGACGTGGCACAGGAGCATGATCACGCCTAGCTGCAGCTTGCACCTCATCGGCAGCAGGTCTGCCGGACAGGTGAGCCTGGTTCTGTGTGGTGATGACATGTAGGTCTACATGCAGAACCTCCCGTGATACACGTGCTTCCTCTTGCAAGGTAGCACGTGTAACACAGAGTTCCTCTTGCAAGGCCTGGCTTGACAACCGCTGCACCTCCCGGCAAGCATGTAGCTCAGCCGAGATGGTACGCTCAAGCTGTGCAAACCTCTCCTCTGCCCGCTCCCTCTGGGACATCAGATGGACACCCAGAGTGGATCTGAGGGAAGCATGCTCCTCCCTCAGGGCCTTCATGTGTGCCTCTGCATGAGCAGCAATTGCTTGACGCAGAGACGACATTTCAACCTAGCGTGCCCTGTCTGAGGCTGCCATGCCCAGCCTGAGCGAGCGGGCCATGGACCGTGCCACCTGCTGCTGGAGAAGCACCTGCCTAGCAGGGGGGAGCACAGATTGGGCCACATGCTCCATGCTCTCAGCAATGTTCTCCATTGCTGCCCCCTGCCGTTCAGAATTGGCAGTCATGTCTTGCTCCCACTCAGCATACTGTGGTTGCGCGTGGCGACCACTTTGCTGGGCTTGACCCATGCAAGACCGAAGGACCGGGTGTCCTCGTTGTGTTGGCACCACCCCCGGCTGCACGACTACATGCCCCCGTCGACGTGATGTCCCAGGCACACCAGTGACTGGTGTGGAGGGTGACCCTGCGTCTCGATCCACCACGGGCGGAGGTTCCAAGACTGTCTGACCCCTCAGTGCAGGTGTCGTGGACAGAGGAGTGTCCACATCAGAATCGCTCACCCGTGACATATGGACCTGATGCTCATCCAACTTGACATGGTCGTCAGAGTGCTCTTCAGGGCTGGACTCAAAGGCAGCCAGAGACAAGATGGACTGTAGCACTTGGGGGTTTTCGTGGCCTACCACCCCACTACCCCCACTTGTGCTGCGTTGATGGCCAACCCTGTGCCTGGCATGACAACAGCATCCTCCGGCTCCATTGCGTCATCATCTGAAAAATAGAGAGAAAAAAGGTCACTACACATGTTAGAAGCACACAACATACACACACACCGATAACAAACACATCAGGCAGACATGTGACAAACAAAATAGAACCTGGCATGCATGCTGGGTCAACTTGAAATTGCTTCTGTGATTAGACCTGTTGAAAGGTGGCAGTTTGCACTGAAGTGGGTCTATGCAGTGCAGCTAATATCTTTGTTACTCACTACCTACATGTACAAGGATTCCATGGTGTGTGTCAGAAAATGTGAAGGCAGTGCAATGTCAACTTCAGGCATCACGTGCAATGTGCATTCAATGGGTAGCATATCTACAAGCAAAGCACCCCTCCAGCCAAGTGCAAAAGCAGGGATGCCTAGCATAGTATCAAAAGGCTAAGCATAGACCTGTGTATTGACAGATTGTGTTGACTAGCATCAACAGCTTCATGTGAGTCAAGTGACAACACTGCAAATGATGATGGGACAGTAAGCAGGACACATGATGAAACCTCTGGAGTCCACCCACGTGTGAAGAAGACACTACACCAGTTGGACCGAGTAATTGGCCATTAAACAGGCTGAGGCCTGTGACCTTCACAGATTGTCAGACCCTAAACATGTGTGTAACGCAGTACTGAGCCACAGTTGACATGGGAATGCAGATGAAATGCCATGCAATTTAGGTCATCCTGGACTTGTATTACAGTCATCATCCAGTCATGGACACATATGGGCATGCGTAGAATGCACATCGAGCATGAATGGGCACTCATGTCCCTGCAGGGCATATGACCTCTGCACAGTCCAAGTGAGACACCCTGCATTAAGTACTAAGGATGTACCACAAAGGATATGTCTGGCAGATTGGCCGCTGGATGTTAGCATGTACACAGGAGGCATGAACAGGGAAGTACCCAACGGCAATATTTTAACAGACCAGTGCTAAGGTGGAATTGTGGTGCAGAGCAGGGGGTTGAGGGGCAAGGGAGCATGCCTACATTGGGTACCCCCTTGCAGGCAGAGTACACATGCACGTCAGTCATGCTATGCATATTTCCTGGGCTGAGAGGAAGCTCACCCCACGCTACATGCAGAAGTGCCAGTGAGCTGGAACATGGACCGGAGGGGTAAACTGGTAACCAGCATGTGAGTAGGGTGCAACAGTGGTGGTGTGGACAGTCCCCGTCTGCTCCACATGTCCACCATCCAGCAGAGTAGACATGCATCAGGGAAGCATTGCATTACTCACACATCATAACCATGTACACATGACATGTAGTGGCCGTCATGCACATCACATCACACAAGTAAAACACACACGTCCTCCACAAAAACGCATCAACACTCACTGGACTGTGCATCAAAGTCTGGTATCCCTCCCACACCTTCGACCGATTCTGATGGTATGAACTCCACAACGAGTGACTCATACGGAGTGAGGTCTTCCTCCTCCGGTGCAGGCCCACCGCCAGTCACCAGAGTCAAGTTGTTATTTGAGGCACGCTTAGCCTTAGCGCTGCATTTGTGGTCATTCCAACGCTTTTTGCACTCTTGCGCTGTGCGCACCTCATGGCCGAATGCACTCACATGTTCCGCAACTTGCTTCCAGTAGGTATCACGGTGGGCAGCCGTAGTCTGACAATTAGCACCCACTAGCATGTCACAGCTGTGTTCCCGCACGTAGTCCACAAGGGAGTCCAGTTCCTGCACACAGAAAGGCTTCTTCCTTGACGTGCAGGAGGCTGTGGCTGTGTCTGGGGTCCTAGCCTGTGTTGCAGGTGCAACCTTCCTCCTCTTGGGTGGTGGTGCGGAGCCTGGCTGGCGAATGCCACCCTGATCAGTATGGCCAGTGGCACCAGTGGATTGAACCAAGGGAGTGGCAGGTTGAAGGATGACCGAAGGCCTGACTTGCGCCAGTGGCTGCTAGGTGCCCTGGAATGGACCCTGCACAGCAACATCCGCTGTGCCAGGGTCATTGACCGTGACTGTTCTGGTTGGTAGACTCACAACCACGGTGTTGTTGGCTGCATCTGCCCCTGCAGTTGCCAACACCTGGCTGGTCGGGGCAGCAGATGACATTACTGCCCCAGGGACACCTGCCTCAGTCAGGGCAGCCCTGCGTGCACCTACGGTGTTCCTCCTGACCTGCTGGAAATCTTCCTTGGACTCTTCTAGTGCCAACAGAGCCTGCGCTTGCAGACCCTGAGCCTGGGTGGTGGTGGTGGCACCTGCAGCTACCACTACCCTTGGGCCCATGGCAGTTGATGAAATGGACTGACGGGTCACATGGGCGCCAGTGCCAGATGCATGAACTGCATCTCCCGGAGCCGCAGGGGGTGGTGGCATGACGGCACCAACACGTGGCACAACATCGTCCCGAGCTGTCGCACCCCTGCCTCTTCCCCCTCTGCAGCCACCCTGGACACCCTGGAGTCCCCATACTCCCTGGTCACCCTGGCCACGTCCCTGACCACGCCCGCCATGAGGAATATGCCCAGCTGAGGCGGCCATCACCTTTCGTGGCCTCCCAACCATGGCACAGATGAAGTAGTGCCAGCACAGATGGAGTAGTACCAATGGGAGGTGTACACAACATTTGTCCTGGGCAATTGGGGTGAGGTTGGTGGGATACAAGATGTTAAAAGCACCCCTGCACGGCTGTGGTCCCGCACGTAGTCCATGAGGTAGTCCAGTTCCTGGTTGCAGAAAGGCTTCTTCCTCGACGTGCAGGAGGTTGTGGCTGTGTGTGGGGTCCCAGCCTGTGCTGCAGGTGCAACCTTCCTCCTCTTGGATTGTGGCGCAGACCCTGGCTGGCTAATGCCACCCTGATCAGTATGGCCAGTGGGTTCGGTGGATTGAGCCAAGGGAGTGGCAGGTGGAGGGACGACCAAAGGCCTGACTTGTGTCAGTGGCAGCTGGGTGCCCTCTAATGGACCCTGCGTAGCAACATCCGCTGTGGCAGGGTCATTGACCGCAACTGTCCTGGTTGGCAGACTCACAACCGGGGTGTTGTTGGGTGCATCTGCCCCTGCACTTGCCAACACCTGGCTGTTCGGAGCAACAGATGACATAACTGCCCCAGGGACACGTGTTTTGGTCAGGGCAGCTCTGTATGCCCCTACAGTTTCCCTCCTGGCCTGTTGGAAATCTTCCAAGGGCTCTTCAAGTGCCAACGCAGCCTGCGCTGGCAGACCCTGAGCCTGGGTGGTGGTGTCCACAGATGCACCTGCAGCTAACACTACCCTTGGGCCCTTGGCAGTCGATGAAACAGACTGCCGGGTCACACGGGTGCCAGTGCCAGATGCAGAAGCTGCATCTCCCGGAACCACAGGAGGTGGTAGCATGACTGCACCGACACATGGCACAACATCGTGCTCAAGTGGCTCACCCCTGCTTCTCCCCCCTCTGCGGTCTCCCTACTCCCTGGTCAACCCAGCCATGTCCCCAACCACGCCCGCCACAAGGAGAACGCCCAGCTGAGGCGCCCCTCAAGTTTGGTGGCCTCCCAACCATGGCACAGATGTAGTAGTGCCGGCACAGATGGATTAGTGCCAATGGGAGGTATACACCATAATTGACCTGGGCAATTGGGGTGAACGGGGTGGGATGCAAGATGTTAACAGCCCCCCTGCACCTGCAAGGCTGTATGTGACCCCGGTGATGTAGTGACGGGTCACGCTACGCTCAGGCACCCCAAAACTGCAGTAAAACCATGCACGCAACCCTGCAGCCTACGTGCGTGGAATCAACCTCCCGCAGTACGCGGTGGCACCCAGTAACACGAAAATCGCATACACGTGGGACACGCAGGCTACTATGACCTTGAAAATGGGTGCGATACACAGGGGCACCCGCAGTGGGAAAAATAGCGTGCGCGACTCACTGTCTGACTAGCGCGATGCAGAAATACACACATATCCAATACCCCCGCCAAAAGAAGAGATACGTCCTTGATAGCTGTGAAGTTGTGATGGCGCGCAAAAAATCAGGAACAGCAACACACATCGGTCTCCATGAAAGGCACGTACAGTGAACTGCTGGCCCCGCTCACCTTTAACCCGTGCTGAGGGAAATGCCAGCGCGCGTCACGTCACTTATGCGTAGGCCCTTTCCTTGGATTCCACGCATTCACACACGGACGTGCAGTTTTTCATGCGCGCTGAACCACTATGCCCACGTCACGAGGGAAACTCCCACGTGTGTAACATCAGAGAAGCGCTTACGCGCTAAGGGCATTTGGTCCAATGAAAACGCATATGTGTGCTGACGTGCTTACGCGCTGAGGGCCTTTCCTCCAATTACACGCTGACGTGCAATTTTTTCACCGCGGAGGGGCCTGTGCATGTCCCTGTCCTTGACCCTGTGACTGCAGCACCATGCACCTACAGGGAGGCCCCGCCCCAGGCCTGTCCGCAGGTAGGGGAGAGTGCCATGTCATCTGCCTCTCCACTACCTGCGGACGAGGGGTCCCATGAACGTATGGGCTCCGTCCTGATTGGTGTTGCGTTGCGCACGCGTGACATTCGTGATGAAGAGCAGTGTCGCGACGTGGCACTGTTGGGAGGGGCCTGGTTGGTGGGTTCCTACATGTGACGCGCACTCTGACGGACCTCTCCTCCTCTGTGGAGACTATGCGCCAGTTGTTCTCCCTGCCGTCTTCTGGCCCAGATTCTATCAGGGCCCCCTGTGGACCTGGCCTGACCAACACAGCCAGCTTGGTGGAGATCCCATCCCTGCCAGAGTCGGGAGTCGGCAGTCCAGCAGGGGTGGACACCACAACTGGAGACCAGCTGATGGAGGATGTGCAGGCATCATCGGACAGGGCACATGGACAGCATCAGCAGCAGCAGCAGGAACAGGCTCTAGGTGGGAGCAATGATGGCTCTGGGCCATCGACATCAGGGGGGCAGGCATCGGCCAGAGGGCAGGAGGACCCTGGAATGGATGTGTCTTCCGTGTGGCTGCGGTTGGGCCAGCGTATAGGTGCGGTAGCGGCAGCGGGCAGAAGAGGCACGGCTCACCATGGGCAGGGTGGAGTTCTCCATGCGTCGGGCGTTGAGGGGGGCAGAGTGCCTCGAGGCGACTCGCAGGGAGTTGGAACAGGCCATGAGTACCTCCCTGTGAGACCTCGGGGCCAGGGCAGAGGCCCGACTCCGGGACATCGACATGGAGTTCAATGATGGCCTGGCCCGGGACACCACAGAGTGAGCCGCAGGACTTGCCCGCCGCCATTTTATATAGTTAGATAGTGTTAGGTTTCCTTTCCTTTTTTTTTTATTTTGGTTGCACTTGGACAATGCACCACATTTTTGTATATAGTTTTTTATTAGGTAGTATTTTTGGTAGGTTTCATTTCATCAGTTGGGCTCATGGACCCTGGATTGTTCATTTGTACATAGTTCACCATTGGATTATTCTCATTTTTTTTATTTTCACCATGGAGCAATGGATTCCACTTTCTTTTTTCCCTTGGATTTGCTTTGTTGGACTGTGACTTTGGACACCATTTCTTTTGGATTTCTTTGGATTATGATTTCTTGTTTTTTATTCTTTTACGGACATGCAGCATTTCTTTAATTATTCCCATTGTTGTGTGTTTTGTTTTAATTACATTCATGTTGTGTTCAATACATTTTTTTCTTCATACTTCGATGTGTGGTATTATCTCACTGGTTTCATGCATGTCATGATATGGGTTTTCACATTCACTTGCACCCATTGTGTGTGTGTGACGGACATGTGTTCATTTACATACTTGCCTTTGGGGTTGTATCATGTAATTGGCTTTTGTATGTGGGTGGATGCAATACTTGGTTGGGTCTTTGGGCTGGGGAGGCTGGCCATAAGGGCCATGATTGAGGATCGTCATGACGTGGGGGCAGGGGGACATGAGTGGGACATGAGTGGGGGACTGCTGGCAGGTGCCCTGCACTGCTGGGGGTTGCGGGTGCAGGGGGACATGAGTGGGACATGAGTGGGGGCCTGCCGGGAGGTGCCCCGTACTGCTGGGGGGTGGGGGTGCAGGGGGACATGAGTGGGACATGAGTGGGGGCCTGCTGGCAGGTGCCCTGCACTGCTGGGGGGTGGGGGTGCAGGGGGACATGAGTGGGGGCCTGCTGGCAGGTGCCCTGCACTGCTGGAGGGTGGGGGTGCAGGGGGACATGAGTGGGACATGAGTGGGGGCCTGCTGGCAGGTGCACTGCACTGCTGGGGGGTGGCGGTGCAGAGGGACATGAGTGGGGGCCTGCTGGCAGGTGCCCCACACCTCTGGGGGTTGGAGGTGCAGGGAGACATGAGTGGGACATGAGTGGGGGCCTGCTGGCAGGTGCCCTGCACTGCTGGGGGGTGGGGGTTCAGGGGGACATAAGTGGGACATGAGTGGGGGCCTGCTGGCAGGTGCCCTGCAATGCTGTGGGGTGGGGGTGCAGTGGGACATGGGTGGGGGCCTGCTAGCAGGTGCCCTGCACTGCTGGGGGGTGGGGGTGCAGGGGGACATGAGTGGGACATGAGTGGAGGCCTGCTGGCAGGTGCCCCGCACTGCTGGGTGGTGGGGGTGTAGGGGGACATGAGTGGGGGCCTGCTGGCAGGTGACCCGCACTGCTGGGGGGTGGGGGTGCAGGGGGACATGAGTGGGGGCCTGCTGGCAGGTGCCCCGCACTGCTGGGGGGTGGGGGTGCAGGGGGACATGAGTTGGTGATCAGTAGTGCAAGCTGACATGTGGCTTGGCTGGGGGGCATGCCCATGGTGGATGGGCTGCCTGCGGGACATGACCAGGGGTGCAGGGTAGTCCCCTCTGGTGTGGGCTGCCTGCAGGGGCCGTGGAGGATGTAGAGGGAACACCTGGGAGGACCCACACTGCCAATTCACATGTAGGACTTCCCGCGCACCCCAGAAATACACGTACCATGCTCAAATCGCGTGTGAGACTTCACGCGAACCCCAGTTATACACGTACCCCACTCGCACAGGGCCAATTGCGTGTGAAACTTCCTGCGAACCACAGTAATACAGGTACCCCACTCGCACAGGGCCTTTCGCGTGTAAAAGTTCCCGCGAACCCCAGTAATACACGTATCCCACTCGCACAGGGCCAATCGCGTGTGAAACTTCCCGCGAACCCCAGTAATACACGTACCCCACTCGGACAGGGCCCTTTCGCATGTAAAACTTCCCGCGAACCCCAGTAATACACGTACCCCACTCGCACAAGGCCAATCGCGTGTGAAACTTCCTGCGCACCCCAGTAATACACATACCCCACTCGCACAGGGCCAATCGCGTGTGAAACTTCCCGCAAACCCCAGTAATACACGTATCCCACTCGCACAGGGCCCTTCCCGTGTAAAACTTCCCGCAAACCCCAGTAATACACGTACCCCACTCGCACAAGGCCAATCGCGTGTGAAACTTCCCATGCACCCCAGTAATACAAGTACCCCACTCGCACAGGGCCAATCACGTGTGAAACTTCCCGCGAACCCCAGTAATACACGTACCCCACTCGCACAGGGCTCTTTCGCATGTAAAACTTCCCAGGATCCCCAGTAATACACGTACCCCACTCGCACAGGGCCAATCGCATGTGAAACTTCCTGCGCACCCCAGTAATACGCGTTCCCCGCTTGCCGTGTGCTGTGTGGCGGCCATGTATGTTGGTACAGGGTTAGCGCAGCCCTTTGCGCTGGATTGGGGATTTTGATGCCTTTTACCTGCACGAGGGGCGTTCTTGGGGGCGTAACTGGCGCTGCTGCAGGGTCGCTGCTCCACTGTGTGCCACGGCTGGATTTGGTAGCTAAAATCCATGAATACACTGTGCGTGGAAATGGATTTAAGCGCACGCGGCTGGCGCAGAGACTCGCACGCACACACTGTGCGCCAGCCGCGTGTGCCACTTGTGCGCTAAATTCTATGAATTACCCCCTTAATGTCTCCTATAGCTAAAGTGTTTCCTCCTGTAATTTTTTCTAACTCATGTATCCATTTCCCAGCACCAGAAGTTAAACTCAGGAGTTTACTCCTTAAATTATTCTTATCCATTTGTGGCCAAGGTATATACTGTGGTCTAGCTCCTCCTTTCTCTAACAAAGGAAACTGCATACCCCATCATCTGTCTGTCCATATCAGGGACAATGGTTCCACCCCGCCCTTTTACAGGTAGCCATCTTATCCTGCTGACATAAGGTGGCAAGTCCTCCCTCTCTCTTGGGACTGCCCTTTCGGTTGATGTAGTCACCTCAGGGATTCTGATGCCCTCGATTTGGGTAGATCTTGATCTGACCATCTCACTTCTTTGTCTATCTAAGAACACCCCTACCTTCGGAATCACAGGCACTAGCCCCCCTCCTTCTCTTGAAAGGTGTCCCCTTCTTGCACTGGCATATTTTTGTCCCCAAAGGTGTGGCTCTCATCTTTCTAGTCTCTGTTTTAAATCAACCTATCCACAGACAAAGCTCTATGCTTAAGGCATAACAAGCATGTTATGTTTAGATCTGTCCATCCTACATATTATTGGCTTTCATGTGTGTTTACAATGTGCACTCTGTCGTATCTGCATGGGTGAAAGCTGCTGATTGCGAAGCCTGCCGTGTTCACGGTACTTGTGTCTGATGCACCGTCCTTCCCATGCGAACCAGCCTTGGCTTTTGCAGACTTTCCTCGAGGCTGCCCAGAATGTGCGATAACTGCTGCATTCTTCTCTGGCGATCTCACTGCTACTCCCCCTTGCTCACAAAATGATTTCATATCTACTTCAAACAGTTTTTTGCTATAAACCGCAGTCAAATATAATTACTGTTCCTATTCTCGCGTTTCAAAAACATCTCAATATTTAAAAACACGCACATTTCTGCTCTTCCCATTTTTCTCTAAAGATTACTAGCTGTTTGCATTTTCCACATCAGCTGTCATGCTAACTGTAAAAAAACAAGCAACCTGTGTGTGTGTGTGTGTGTGTGTGTGTGTGTGGTGTGTGTGTGTGTGTGTGTGTGTGTTTATGTGTGCATGCGTGCCAGAATGTATTATCCGTAGCGTAGTGATTGCCTTTACTTTCATAAAATCACATGTGGGCATGTGTATGCGCTTAAATGTGTACATGCATTTGTATGTGTGCGTGCATTCTCTCTCATGTCAGTGCATCTACATGGATTACTGCCCATGTTGTTATGGTTTGCTAGCATTTCCTTCAATGCCTTCTGCTTCTTTTATGCTAAAATATAAAAATGTCATTTTCACATATATTTATCATGTTTTTGTCAGCAAACAAAATTTGCCTTATTAATTAATGTATCTGTTAATGTCTCATTCCCTTCTCATTTGCACAGTCAACCTGTGCATGTCTCATGGACATTTCAAAATGTCCTTTCTTTTTGTCACACATAAAATCAATACATTAGGGGCTTTCTCAAAGTGCACCCATCAAAAAAGCATTCATCACCACCCAGCAAATATGGCCAAAGCACTTTCCCCATGATTGGACACATCACATGCAATCCCAAACAATATTTCATTAATCTAAAACCAAACTTTCAACCCTTCAATTTCACTAAAGGGAAACTTGCTCTGTTCATTTCAGTTCACAGACAATGGCTTCCCTCATTTCTTCCGCACACACTGCCTGAGTTGCATTTTACCCAAAAACTGTTACTGTGACCATAAATTACCCCACCTAACTGTGTCGTCTGTTATCTACTAATCCTTTAAGCAAACAGTGTCCACTTTCAGCAGCGCAATCTGTCTTGGCCAACTGCCAAACTACACAATTCTTTTTTTTCTCTTTAAGTAAATATATTTAGTCTCCAGCATTCTCATGTGCTGCGGTCATATTATCTGTACTTTTTTAAACAAGAAAGGAATGAAAGGAATGTATTAGCAGAATTACAGCCCTTTCTTGTAAGCTATGCAACCGGCTGAAAGCAGCTTCAGCCACTATTTTTTTCACATCTTGTCAAATCTTATTTGGGCTTCGTTTTGCAGTAAACTAGTGCGTTTTTGTTGTTGTGTGAAGTTATTTAAGCAGGAGAGAACAGCTCAATGGCACATCCACTGAGCTTTGGAGACGCCTATTTTTGTAGTAAATTCTACTTCAAATGTACTTCCATTTAGAGTTCAGATTTTATAATACTTCCTGTGTAGTCAATCATCCATAGATCAACTCCTATTATTTACTTAGATTTCAATCACTCTAACTCTCTTGTTTTTCAAGTTTGTCTTTACTGTGATCCTTATGGCAGAAGCCCTTGCCGATGCATTTCAGACTATGTCCTTCCTCAGGGCGAGTTTCTAAAAAACATTAACAGCTTGGGGTTAACTTCACCCCAAATGCAATCAACTCAAGATAAACAATACAATTTGCAATTATTATCATTCATAATCATTCTTTTAAAGTTGTTCATGCCACTAGAATAACACATACCTGCCAGCTTTTAGTATGCTTTCCTTATTGCTCAATCTCTTCCATTCACAATTAAGCTTGACACACTGTTTGACTGCAAACTGCTTTTATTGTAGCCTCCTATGCCACATCCCATGAGAATATACAAGGGTTTAATAAGCTTTAAAGATGCCTGCGTTCATACTCATGGTTACTTGTACATGCGTGGATGTCCTGGAAAGAAATCAACAATACCCTTCTTAGCATCCATTTTGAGGTATATGACCTAATTCTCGTGGTTGTCATCTTACGGATTAACACATGTTATAAAAAAAATGAATGAAAAGGCAATTCCATTGCTGGCTTTCTAAACAAGGACACGTGTATTAGTAGGAAACCTTGCGTGTATTTACCAACTATATATATATACAGAAACAGGCGTTTGTAACAATGCTTACTTGTTTGCGCTTCCGTCAAGGAGTGTGTCGAGGGTCCGCAGCGCTGTGGTGTCCAGGGCAACAGAGGTTCTCCCTGGCAACAGAACGCTGCGTGCCACATGGCCTCCTTACATATGATACGTCATTGCATACGCACATGCGATGATACAGTGTGGTAGTCCCTTGATGTTAGGGAATTGTAGTTCAATACCAGATGGTATCTAGGTGCTAATCAATTACAACCATGCTCAAGATCAAAATACGAGGACCCATCGGATACTTTGGATCTGCATCTTACTTTCTGAATTGTGTTTAGACAAAATAGGATCTATTTAATGACTGGTAGTATAACGTGCAATATTTTTTCTCTCTCTAATGTTGTCAGAGCGAGGCAGCACTTTCAATGCACCTTGCATATGGGAATTGCTAGTGTGTGCTTGGCTGAGTCATGGAACTCAGCGGATGTTTCCCATCCTATTGGTGATATATTATTATTAATGGCCTTAAATAAACCACCACATTAATATATCATACCTGATTTGCTGTTAGATGTAATTGGCTCTATACATGTTGTACATACAATTTAGATAGCATAGCATGGTTATTCATTGACAATTGTTTCTATATCGCATCATTGCTCATACACGTTCCCATTCATTATTAGAGCTACAAGTAGGCAACATGTTTTTGGTGATTACTTCTGTGGGTAACCTATTTGCATGATAAGTTCATAGAAAACAAAATAAGTCCACTTCTTCATTCAAGCCTGCAGGATCAACTGTTCCAAGCCTGTCAATCCAAAACGCTTCACGTTGTTCGAGTGTTTTGTTGTGCTCATACGTAAATCTTTGGTTCTGATTACTTCCAGAATTTGAAACCTTATTTGTGATAGCTGGTGTTTACAATCTGGAAAGTGTCTTGCTATGGGTGAATGACGGTTGTTTGTTCTTACATTAGATTTATGTTCATTCCAGCGTATGCATGCTTTGCAACTGGTTTGTCCAAAATATGTGAGACCACATGGCAATTTGATTGCATACACTACATTCTGTGTTTCACATGTAGCGTAATCTTTCAATGGAATTTTTTCACCGGTACATGAGTGAGTTATAATGTTGCCCTTCGTCACATTGTTTCAGTTGTTGCATGAAAGACATAGATAAGTTCCTGTATGTTTACTGCTTTGTTTTTTAATTCAATGTGGGTTAGTATCCACTAATAAGTTATTTAATCAGCTTAGCTTGTCTATTTTTGGCGAATATAAGCATTAACCCCATACTTACTATATTTCAGGGTTCAAAGATGACCACATTTTCAAACATTTTCAAACATTTTCAAACATTTTCTGCATTATCTCGCTTAATATTTTGTTTGTCATAAGTTAAACGACAAACACATATGCATTCTCACCAGAAGCACATTTTATCATCCTTTTTTCTCCATTATTGATTGGATTGGTGCCAATTTTTCCTCAACTAAATAAACATATCTTTTCTTAAGTTTTTATCATAAAAACTTCATACAAATACATAACACATAATACACAAAACAATTTGACAAACTTGATAGACTGGCCAGCACATAAATCTTAGTCTACATTCCTTGAGGCTAACCTCACCCCTAATAAATTCTCCTCCGGAGTTTGAGTCATTGGGCATCATTACGAGTTTGGAGGTAGCCATGCCGTTTTTAGCGGCATGGCTACCCCCAAACTCGGGCCCAGCTCCCGCAAAATGTGAATAACCGGGCCATTCTGACCTTTGCGGGCCCGGTAATTCCCATTTGCGGGACCCGGTACGTCCCCATTCCCATTTGAGCCCCCATAGGGCTCAATGAGAATGGGGAGGATAATAACAACGGACCCATTAATGACGGGTCCGTTGTTAGCATCCTGTTCTGTTAGTGGGTGCCGCTCTGCACATCTAGTCTGGCCAGGCGTACAGAGCAGGAGCAAAAACAAAGAGGTGATGGCTGGAAGGTTTAGACTGAATCTTAACCACTGGCATTGCTCGGGGCAACCCTCCAGACCATCGTTCTTCGCCTGCCAAGCCATTACAGAAGGGGAAAGACCATATGCAAATCAGGCTTGGCCCCACCCCAAAAGGGGCAGTCCATCCCGAACTGCTAGGTCACATCCCTTCTGCACGAGACCACAAGCATCCCCAAACATGTTTCGCCCTTGTTGGGGCTCATCAGTGAGGAGTAGCTTGGGTCTCTGGGCCCAGCAGGCACGGGACCCACGTCTGGGCATACCCGTCCCACTCGGGGTGACAAAGCAAAAACAAAGAGGTGATGGCTGGAAGGTTTAGACTGAATCTTAACCACTGGCATTGCTCGGGGCAACCCTCCAGACCATCGTTCTTCGCCTGCCAAGCCATTACAGAAGGGGAAAGACCATATGCAAATCAGGCTTGGCCCCACCCCAAAAGGGGCAGTCCATCCCGAACTGCTAGGTCACATCCCTTCTGCACGAGACCACAAGCATCCCCAAACATGTTTCGCCCTTGTTGGGGCTCATCAGTGAGGAGTAGCTTGGGTCTCTGGGCCCAGCAGGCACGGGACCCACGTCTGGGCATACCCGTCCCACTCGGGGTGACAAAGCAAAAACAAAGAGGTGATGGCTGGAAGGTTTAGACTGAATCTTAACCACTGGCATTGCTCGGGGCAACCCTCCAGACCATCGTTCTTCGCCTGCCAAGCCATTACAGAAGGGGAAAGACCATATGCAAATCAGGCTTGGCCCCACCCCAAAAGGGGCAGTCCATCCCGAACTGCTAGGTCACATCCCTTCTGCACGAGACCACAAGCATCCCCAAACATGTTTCGCCCTTGTTGGGGCTCATCAGTGAGGAGTAGCTTGGGTCTCTGGGCCCAGCAGGCACGGGACCCACGTCTGGGCATACCCGTCCCACTCGGGGTGACAAAGCAAAAACAAAGAGGTGATGGCTGGAAGGTTTAGACTGAATCTTAACCACTGGCATTGCTCGGGGCAACCCTCCAGACCATCGTTCTTCGCCTGCCAAGCCATTACAGAAGGGGAAAGACCATATGCAAATCAGGCTTGGCCCCACCCCAAAAGGGGCAGTCCATCCCGAACTGCTAGGTCACATCCCTTCTGCACGAGACCACAAGCATCCCCAAACATGTTTCGCCCTTGTTGGGGCTCATCAGTGAGGAGTAGCTTGGGTCTCTGGGCCCAGCAGGCACGGGACCCACGTCTGGGCATACCCGTCCCACTCGGGGTGACAAAGCAAAAACAAAGAGGTGATGGCTGGAAGGTTTAGACTGAATCTTAACCACTGGCATTGCTCGGGGCAACCCTCCAGACCATCGTTCTTCGCCTGCCAAGCCATTACAGAAGGGGAAAGACCATATGCAAATCAGGCTTGGCCCCACCCCAAAAGGGGCAGTCCATCCCGAACTGCTAGGTCACATCCCTTCTGCACGAGACCACAAGCATCCCCAAACATGTTTCGCCCTTGTTGGGGCTCATCAGTGAGGAGTAGCTTGGGTCTCTGGGCCCAGCAGGCACGGGACCCACGTCTGGGCATACCCGTCCTACTCGGGGTGACAAAGCAAAAACAAAGAGGTGATGGCTGGAAGGTTTAGACTGAATCTTAACCACTGGCATTGCTCGGGGCAACCCTCCAGACCATCGTTCTTCGCCTGCCAAGCCATTACAGAAGGGGAAAGACCATATGCAAATCAGGCTTGGCCCCACCCCAAAAGGGGCAGTCCATCCCGAACTGCTAGGTCACATCCCTTCTGCACGAGACCACAAGCATCCCCAAACATGTTTCGCCCTTGTTGGGGCTCATCAGTGAGGAGTAGCTTGGGTCTCTGGGCCCAGCAGGCACGGGACCCACGTCTGGGCATACCCGTCCCACTCGGGGTGACAAAGCAAAAACAAAGAGGTGATGGCTGGAAGGTTTAGACTGAATCTTAACCACTGGCATTGCTCGGGGCAACCCTCCAGACCATCGTTCTTCGCCTGCCAAGCCATTACAGAAGGGGAAAGACCATATGCAAATCAGGCTTGGCCCCACCCCAAAAGGGGCAGTCCATCCCGAACTGCTAGGTCACATCCCTTCTGCACGAGACCACAAGCATCCCCAAACATGTTTCGCCCTTGTTGGGGCTCATCAGTGAGGAGTAGCTTGGGTCTCTGGGCCCAGCAGGCACGGGACCCACGTCTGGGCATACCCGTCCCACTCGGGGTGACAAAGCAAAAACAAAGAGGTGATGGCTGGAAGGTTTAGACTGAATCTTAACCACTGGCATTGCTCGGGGCAACCCTCCAGACCATCGTTCTTCGCCTGCCAAGCCATTACAGAAGGGGAAAGACCATATGCAAATCAGGCTTGGCCCCACCCCAAAAGGGGCAGTCCATCCCGAACTGCTAGGTCACATCCCTTCTGCACGAGACCACAAGCATCCCCAAACATGTTTCGCCCTTGTTGGGGCTCATCAGTGAGGAGTAGCTCACTGCAGAAGGACCCACTGCAGAACTCATAATGTGGCGGCCCGGTATGAACGGTGCCGGTCCCTTACTGGCACGGTTCATACCGTGGCCACCACAGTCGGAATGAGGCCCAGTCTCTTTAGACACGTCTTTAACCATGTCCGTCGTCTATGTCACCCACTATTAGGGCTCTAGATATGACTCCTTATGACGTCCCTATGACGCAGGATCTGGGCTTAAACTAACTGTGACGCTCCTCGTCTCACAGTCCTTAATTGCTTGACATTCATCGTCTTTAGTCAATTACTTAATAACTCGATGCTAATCGTCTCTAGTTATTCACTTACTAACTAGACAATCATCATCTCAAGTTAATTACCCCAACTTCCTGTTACTTCTTCTGAGCTACTTTTTCTTTTAATCATTGGTTTACCAAGAATAAAAACAATTTTCTAAAGACACCCACCCAAAATACTTATGGAACACTATCCAAAAATAACTCAAAATAATTTTTCTTGGAAGACTTCCAAAAATAGCACCCCAATCCATAGGTGCCAGGGTGCCCGCCCATGCTATCATGTCTAGGAGCCCCAGCTCCATGATGTCTCGGCATCTGTACTTGCCCCCCCATCTCTCTCTTCTCCCTCTCCCAGTCCTATTAGCATGTATCTGTATTCCATATTCACTTCATAGTCCTGCAGAAGATCATCTCAGGACTCCTAGGCTGGCTCGCCATGCGAAGAGAAGGTCCCGTCCCCTCTCTCTGGGCCTTGGCACCCCTGTATCAGGAAAGGCAGGCTTAAACACATCAGGACACTCAGGCTAGATTTCAAAAGCCATCTGTGTATTCTTTTCAGCAGACCAGGCTACAGCATACAGCACACAGAAGAAAAATCTGCAACGCCCAATTTCACTCAGATTTCAGCCCCTTATATACTATTTTAAACAGTGAGGTAATGCAATGATCAATATAAAACATCCTGATTGGCTTTGGTACTTGAAGACAATCCCTTTTCCAATCCCTGGTTAGTTGCCTTATCTGCCACTCAGAACTAGTTTAAATAGGTTCCAGCAAGCTCATTCTACACCAGAGGACTCTTCATGAACTTCTATGAAAAAATTGATCCCTGACATCGTCATGACTGTGTACAAATTGACCATTTTGTATCTGGTAAACATCCATCTTAGAGTTGCCTGACTTGTTTTAACAAAAATGGACGATCAAATTACGAAATTCCTGACCAATCTATTTTTCCTTATAGCTTAGTCCCTACTCAGGTTTGAATCTGGATTATTCGATAATGTATGATAAACATGTACTACTTGACATATTATGTACTGTGCAAGACATTCTGACCCCACAAAATAGATTGCCCTTCAAAGTGCTTTTCCAAAAGGCACTACATTTCTGATTTTCACAGTATTTGAGTCATTGATCAACCCGACAAGTTATCTACATTCATTTTGAGGGGGTGGGGTCTATCTTCTATACATTCAGTTTGAGGGGGAGGGAGGGCCACCTTCTATACACAGGCCTTTTAGATCTAAAATTAATCTGATTTTCCTGAAGGGTATTTGTACCAAAAACACCCAAGAGTAGATCCCCTGACTCTGCTGATCTTTGCGAACCCTCGCATTTGGCCTCTTGTCAAGCAGCTCTTAGATGGCTCTGGAAATGGTTTTCATTTTGGGCCTGTTTTGTGAAATATATCTGATATCGCCATTGGACAGTCTGAAGTGCCCAGATGTCTGCAGACCACTTGTCCCAGATCAGAACAAAGGGCTGGTGTCTTCCTCCCACCAGCATACTGTGGTTGTCAGGATTTCTGGTACTTTAAAGGAGATTTTGTCATTCCAGGTTTTGACAGAAACCCCTATGCTTCATGAAAGGGTCTGGTTGTGCCTCCTCAAGACTATACATGAGACTTGAACCCCACCAACTTGTGTCTGGAGGTAGAGGAGGAGCATTTCCTTCTTAACTTGTCCGCATGTTTGTCAGATCAAAAATCTTTATGAACCTTGTCATCTAAGGAATCTCTGAATAGTTTTTCCCCCCAAACTGGATATTCAAGGCCCTAGATTTCTGAGACTCTTTAATTTTTCAGTCGCTCAAATGAATTTGCTATCTGGCTGAGATGCCTGTCACCTCTGCCATGGCTATCGCCCGGACACTTTCATAAGATAAATCAGGAAGGAGCTCAACCTCATTCTGCATCTGTTCCAGGATAGGTGGACAATCATTTACATTTTCCATGGCCTTACACAACCATTTTATTAGTCCTAGGACTGTTTCAGCAATCTAGGACCCATGGGTATTTGCCCTAAGTCCTGGATGGACACCTAAACGGATGTTCTGTAGGGCTGCATTTGATTTTTGGTCCAACAGGTTATGCGCCACCATTTCCTCAGCTGCCCTAGAAGACCTTCCCACAAGGCTGGCGAAGATGTCCTCAGTCGTGATCATTTCTGGGAGAAAGAATTACGTGCCTTTCAGGGGGTATAATTTATCCATGAAGTGAGGCATAGAACTGTGTTCTGAATCCTTCCATTCTTCAGGATCGTAACCTTAATATATGAGATTAGATTCAGAGCAATTTTATGGGTGTGCTTATACTGTCTGATTTTTGTGTCTGCCTGACCTCCCTGTACTGCTGGCTGAGAGGAAACATTGCCATCCCAGACCTAGGCTATCACAGCCTGCACCTCCTCCTGTCTAGTTATTTAATTTCTGTTTCAAACTGAAGAGGAGGGAGATGAGGAGAAGCGTGGAGGTGAACTTTTTCTCTTCTTTGTTCTTTGATGTTCCAGGAAAGCCTGCTTCATAATGCTCTTGGTTTTATTTTGTGAAAGGGATTATTTGAGTTACATGTTCTTCTTAACTGTTTGTTTTTTGTTCTTGGCTCTCTGGAATGGAACAATATTCAGTATGTTTATGCTCTTTGTGTTTCCTCATCTTATTGAAGGGGATTTCAGTCAGCTGCACTTATAATTCTGTGTACCTCTACAGAGAATAGAGACTAAGGGGTTGATTCATGGAAGAAATGTGCGCCGGAAATCTCAGCGCAAGCTGGCGCAAGCATGAAAAAGCAAGCGCACCCCCCGCGTGCTATTCAAGGAAGGGCCTGCGCGTGTTTTCCCCAGGATGTGTGCCAAATCCGTGCGTGGTGCACACTGGTGCACACGTCATTGTAACATCCCGAATGCTGTGCGCGATGCGCACAGGGAAAACGCACAACATCGGCGCACACACCAAAAAGGGGGAGGGACACGGGGTGTAACAAGCGGAATGGGGAACAACGCGTGAAAACTGGGGAAGTACTGCAGGAAAATACACGGAATGCCCACACGCACGTGAACAACACGTATTCATGGAATCGAATACGGGAAACCCATGCACGCCAAAAGACGCGCATAGGCGTCAACACGTCCGCCACACGAAGGCAGGCAAAAGTGTCCCTGCGCACAGTATAAAGGTGCGCGCAAACAAACAACCACGTATATCCAGCTACAATGAATGCCCCATTTGTCGCAGCACTGTTCGTGGGACACCGCAGGAGGAGGAAAATAGCCAGGGCGCGCATATTTTTTCCCCGGATTAGCCTTTTTGGGATACCTGACGAGCAGGTCTATGGAAGGTATAGGTTTCCACCCCGTATCATCCTAGACCTGGTCAGGGAGTGGGAAGATGACCTTACATCACCCACCCTGTGCTCCCAAGCATTGAGCCCCTTGGAGAAGGTGCTCAATGTCTTGCATTTTTTGGCCACTGGGTCATTTCAGCAGACAACTGCCTTAGTGGGAGGGAGGGGGTCTCACAGGCCATGCAGTCACGCTGCCTACACCAGGTGTTGGCAATCATGACTGCGCACCCCTCAGTCCACAGGCACATATACATGCCCAGAACACCCGCAGAAAGGCAGGCCATGGTCCAGGATTTTTACAGGGTGGCACACTTCCCCAAAGTGCTCAGTGCCATAGATTGCACCCATGTGGCCCTATGTCCACCTAGGGCCACTGAGCACATCTATCAAACCGCAAGCACTGGCATTTCATCAACGTGCAGGTTGTATGCGATGCCAAGGGAATCATCACCTCTGTCTATGCAAACTACCCTGGATCTACCCATGACAGTTTCATATACAGAATGTCTGCCCTGAGCCAGGCCCTGGAAGCTGGGCAGCATGGCAACACATGGCTCCTAGGTGAGTACAAATGCCTTTGCACATGCATGCATGTCACACACAGCCAAATACACAAACCCCAATAATCACAACCATTATCACCTCCCCAGGGGACAATGCCTACCCTCTGAGCAACCACATGATGATGCCAATCCGGAACCCCAACACACCACCCCAGGTAAGATACAACGCTGCCCATATTGCAACCAGGGGCATAGTGGTGCGCACATTCGGAGTGCTCAAGTCACGCTTCCGCTCCCTTGACCGCTCTGGCGGCCAGCTACTATATGCACCCCCAGTAGTGTGCAGGATCATTGTGGCAGTATGTGTCCTGCACAATGTTGCAACATGGCAGGACGTACCGGTGGACATGGTGGTGCCCCCAGATCCCCAACCACAGGCACAGGCCGTGCCCATGGGAGGGGAAAGGGCATGTGGCTAGGCACCCCGGACCCAGATTGTGTCCACATTTTTCACCTAAACTCCCACCCCTGCGGAGTGCACACAGGCCTGGCACATACCAGGTGACAATCGATGATGACAAAGAGACAGTCAACTGTCACAACCTTGCCACCCGGAGAATGTTGCCACAGAAGTGTTACATTATGTGCATCCCTAGCTACTGAAACATAACCAATCCTGTGTGACCAAAAGGAACACATGCAAGGTGTGTATAACCCCCCCACCCCTGCAAAACAGACCTTCACAATACCTGGTATGTCACCCAAATCCTCCCAACCCACATCACCATTGTCTGCCACACCATGACATGGCATGCAATAGGAAAAGGCCAACACATGACCAATAAGATACGAAGTGGCATGTCATAAATGAAAACTGGCAGGAGACTATGATGCCTGACAAAGAATCAGATGAAATGACTAACCAACAACCTCCCACACATACAAAGTCAGACACAAATGCTTTCCACCAGTCGTAGCATAAACACAACACTGAATGCCTGTTCACATGCACATTGGGCATGGCAAAATCCCTACTCCCAAACCTGTGTGTTGTGTGTGTCTCCTGCAACACACTGCTCAGCACACAGCACATTGATCAGCCATTGTGTTGCAGATACACCTTGAGCATCACATGAAAATGACAAATCAAATCAATAACCAAATGACGCATGTACAGGTTACCCACATGGTAATAGATCATGTGCTGCAGGGACACAGCGGCCCGAGAATGTAATCTGTGTGCACCTGTGGCCATGGAAGGGTGGTTGTATGTGTGGTGGATCATTGTGCAACTGTGTGTGTCATTAGGGACATGCACTCAATATATGCATGTGAAATAAAGTGACCCTCAATGTCCTGTACACATCACATGTGAACATTGCCCATGTGAACACGCCAGCATGCCAAACGACACCAATCCCCTGACACCTGAAAAGTAAAGACAACAAAGGAACAGGCATTGACCAGCACAACACATCATGTACATAGTACCCCACAATTACAATGTCAGAGTGCCCAAAACACTCTAGCCCAAGCCAACTGTCCAACAACAAAAGGCCCTCCCTCATTTACATATCACCGTGACCTTCTGAAAAACTGTGTCTGGGGTATGTAGCCTTCTTTCTTCAAGTCTAACTGGCTACAGGATCACCCTACCCCTTGGTCTCCAAGTTCCAACTTGCGTGTAAATAGGGTCCAGCCCCCTCAGAGGCCACCTTGACTGGTAAAAAAAACAAATCGCAGAGAACTCCAAGGAGCCAAACCCACAAACCAGGGAAAAAGCCTCTAGGCACCAAAAAACCCAGGAAGAGTCCACAGTAGATGACTTGAAGTAGCAGGAAATGTCAAAGCACATGTACAAGCACAATGATAGAACAACTAAGGTAGCACAGTTGAAAAATGGTCCTATGGGATGGGTACCATTTACGGTACATAACATACAATGAGGATGCAACAACTGATGGGTTGTGTCCACGTGCAGGAGTGGCACGAACCAACCACCCCCTCTGTGGTCTGGGCACCTGCAAGGTCACACTCACACACGCCTCTGAGACCCCGGCGGGGAAGGTGGGTCAGGGATATGTTGTTTGGACAGGCATTGATATGCAGGATAACCGGAAAGAGGGCAGGAGAGGGGAGTCGGATTGGCAAGGTGAAGTAGTCAAAGTAGTAAAAACTACTATTCACAATAACACATATTCAATCTGAGAAAACATGTTCATCATGCACATTGTACCAAATGAGTCAAATGCAACCCAAAGAAAGACTTATCTCTGGGGTGAGTGCTGGCCTCCTGCCTGCGCACTCTCAGGTCTGGTAACAGGAGCAGTTCAATGATGCAAAGAGAGCGTGAGTTACTAATGTGAATGTGTGTTAACAACACACACACACAACACCATCCATGCCCCAAAGTAAGTGACTCCTCCACAAACAAACACTCCTGTCTGCTGCTTTGTACCCATACGTTAGCTTGGCCCCCTCATGGGCCATACACTGTCAATTCAGTAAGGCAGGCGCATGTGGGTGCGCGGGAAATGGAAGACCAATGTGTCAAGAATCACACATGATGCAATGGTCCCTGGGTGAGCTGCTACACGCATATAGCAAGTGGCAACTTCAGTACAAGTTGTGTTCTGGCAACCGCAGATTTCAATAGGTAGTGCAGGTGGCAATTTGCACATGCAAATGATATGCACTGCACACGGGTCTGTGCCTCGCAAGGTGTCCCTGTGCACTTTATCAGTTTCTGGCTAGGAACGCTACTGCTCTAATAACTGTGCTTCAGTGGAGCAGGGGGTACTCGAGGATATGTTCGATGGCCCTTGCGTGTGCCCCTGACAACTTGTAAAGCCACTTTGCATTTGGCCCTCAACGCATGTCAGCTGTACTGTGCGCTTCTCCAACAATTCCTGGCAAAGCTCCCCAGCAATGGTGCTACTTAGCATGCATGTGCAAGTGGCCTGGTGGAAGGTTGGCTGTGGTGTGGGCCCTTGTGCTGCTCACCTTGCCTGGAGCTCCTGGAAACACATCTGCTTCTGTCGGAGGTCTGAGCACAAGCCCTGTGCTTCTGCTTGTGCACACATGCACACGTCTGCACCACCGAACGTGGCTAGTCATCAGGATTACTCATCCCTGTGTCTGCAGGCAAAGGTAGTGTGGATGCTAATTTCCCTGCAGAAAGGGCATAAAAGATTTTAATAAGGCTTGAAAGTTCCCTGTGTGTGTGTCTTCATGCTGGTTGTCACTGGGCCCAGTTACAGACCTACATCCAAACTCCTCCCACCATCAGTGTGACTTTGACAGGCCAAGGGTGCAGGCTACTGTCTACAGCATGAAGGGCATCAAGCACATATACAGGCAAGAAAATAACATACATCACAATCCACATCAATTAATGGAGAGATCAATCACGTACTCACCCAAATTGATTACAGACATGGGGTGGATAAATTGCTACAAATCCCCACTAGGTGTATTAGCACAAGTAGTACAGCAGCAGACAGGCCACTGTTATGATAAAAGTCCAAAGCCCTTATGTAAATGTTTGTTACACCAAACCATCATAGCAAGCCCATGGATAAGGGAAGCAGGAGTGGCCTATGTGAGTCAGGACCCCAAGCTGCTAACACATACATGAGACAAGCTTGAAGGGCCCAGCTGGAACAGACAGTGGATGCTTTCAAAAGCCACAAAGCACCACACCGTCACATGAATGCACAATAGACAAACAATATTAAGCTATATTAACTAATTAAACTAACAATGAACAACCTACATAACCTAATTAAAATAACTATCAAATAGTCAATATTAACTAACTAAACTAAAATCAAAAATCAAAAATGTCCACATACTACCTGGGGGGGGCACCCAGGAGGGGGGAGGTACAGGGTGCACCTCAACACCCACATGCGATGATGTAGAGACAAAAAAATGTGGGAGATATCTTGTCATCCGAGTCTGGCTCATCCTGAAAAGGAGGACGTGGCACAGGAGCTTGACCACGCCTAGCCGTAGCTTGCCCCTCGTCTGCAGCAAGTCTTCCAGACGGGTGAGCCTGGTTCTGTGTGGCGATGACATGTAGGTCTGCTTCCTCTTGCAAGGTAACACGTGTAACACGGAGTTCTTCCTGCAAGGCCTGGCTGGACAACTGATGCACCTCCCGGCAAGCACGTAGCTCATCTCCCTCTGGGTCATTATGAGCACACCCAGAGTGGATCTGAGGGAAGCATACTCAACCTCCATGGCCTCCATGTTTGCCTCTGCGTGAGCAGCAATTGCTTGATGGAAAGACACCATTTCAGCCTGGCGTGCCCTGTCTGAGGCCGCCATGCCATGCCTGAGCTAGCGGGCCGTGGACCGTGCTGCCTGCTGCTCGAGAAACACCTGCCTAGCAGGGGGAGCACGGATTGGGCCACATGTTCCATGCTCACAGCGATGTTATCAAGTGCTGCCCCCTGCCGTTCTGAATTGGCAGTCATGTCTTACTCTCACTCAGTATACCTTGGTGGCCCGCGGCAACCGCGTTGCTGGGCTTGACACCTGCAGGACCCAAGGACCGGCCGTCCTCGTTGGGTTCGCACTGCCCGCGGCTGCACGACTACATGCCCCTTTCAATGTGATGGCCCAGGCACATCAGCGACTGGTGTGGAGGGTGACCCTGCGTCCCGATCCACCACAGGCGAAGGTCCCACCACTGTCTGGCCACTCAGTGCAGGTGTCGCAGACAGAGGAGTGTCCATATCAGAATCACTCACCCCTGACGTATGGACCTGATGCACATCCAACTCGACATGGATGTCAGAGTGGTCAACTGGGCTGAAGTCATTGCCAGCCAAAGACAAGATGTCTTTAGCACATGTAGGTTCTCATGGTCACCCCACGACCCCCACTTGTGCCGGTTGCTGTTGTGATAACAACCCTGTGCCTAGCATGACAACATCCATTGCACCATCATCTGAAAAGTTTAGAGAAAAAAACATTAGTACACATGTTAGAACCACATAACACACACACACATACACATCACACAGACAGTCAACACATGAAGGAGGCATGTCACACAAAAGAGAACCTGCCATGCATGCCAGGTCAATTTGACATTGCATCAGTGAGTAGGCATGTAGAATGGTGTAGCAGATGATGATGGGACAGTAAGCAGGATGCATGATGAACCCTCAGTAGTAAAACCATGTGTGCAGAAGTCACTACACCAGTTGGACAGAGTCAGTGGGGCTGAAACAGGGGGATGACTGTGCTTCACACAGACTATGACACCCTAAACATGTCTGTGATGCAGGACTGAGCCAGAGTGGGCATGGGATGGCTGAAGAAATGCCATGAAATGTAGCTCATCCTGGACAGGTACTACAATGATCATCCAGTCAAGGACACATAGGGGCATGCATGGAATGCACATGGAGCATGAATGGGCACTCATGTCCCTGCGGAGCATCTGCCATCTGCACAGTCCAAGTAAGGCACCCTGCATGAAGGGCAGAGGATGTACACCACTGCATGTGTCTGACAGGTTGCCTGGTGGAAGTTAGCATGTACACAGGAGGCTTGAACAGGCCATTGCAGTATGCCAAAATGATGCACACATGTGCAATGTTGAAATTGGGGTGAAGGGGGGGTGGAGGGTCAAGGGGGCATGCCTACGTAGACTACCCGCATGCAGGCAGAGGACACATGCACATCAGTCATGCAATGACAGTGCGGAGAGGAAAGACACCCCTGGCTACATGCAGAAGGGCCAGTGAGCTGGAACATGGACCGGAGGGGCATCTAGGTGAATAGCATGTGAGTAAGGTGCAAGTGTGGTGATGAGGACAGTCCCCGTCTGCTCTATATGTCCACCATCCTGCACAGTATGCACGCATCAGTGAAGCATTGCATGATTAGCACATGAGAACCATGTACATATAGCATGTAGTGGCAATCAAGCACAACACATCACACAGGCAAACCACACATGGGCTGGACATACACGCAACAACACTCACTGGACGGGGCATCAAAGTCTTGCATCTCTCCCACTCCTTTGACCGATTCTGCCGGTATGAACTCCGCAATAAGTGACTCGTGCGGAGTGAGGTCATCCTCCTCAGGTGGTGGCCCACTGCCAGTCACCAGAGTCATGCTGTAATTAGAGGCCCGCTTGGCCTTAGCGCTGCGTTTGAGGTCATCCCAACACTTCTTGCACTCGGCAGCTGTGCGCACCTCATGGCCGAATGCACTCACATTATCCGCAACATGCTTCCAGTGGGTATTCCGATGGGCAGCCGTAGTTTGACAATTGGGCCCCACTGGCATGTCACAGCTGTGTTCCCGCACGTAGTCCACAAGGGAGTCCAGTTCCTGCACACAGAAAGGCTTTTTCCTTGACGTGCAGGAGGCCGTGGCTGTGTCTGGGGTCCTAGCCTGTGTTGCAGGTGCAACCTTCCTCCTCTTGGGTGGTGGTGCGGACCCTGGCTGGCGAATGCCACACTGATCAGTATGGCCAGTGGCACCAGTGGATTGAACCAAGGGAGTGGCAGGTTGAAGGATGACCGAAGGCCTGACTTGCGTCAGTGGCTGCTAGGTGCCCTGGAATGGACCCTGTGCAGCAACATCCGCTGTGCCAGGGTCATTGACCTTGACTGTTCTGGTTGGTAGACTCACAACCGCGGTGTTGTTGGCTGCATCTGCCCCTGCAGTTGCCAACACCTGGCTGGTCGGGGCAGCAGATGACATTACTGCCCCAGGGACACCTGCCTCAGTCAGGGCAGCCCTGCGTGCACCTACGGTGTTCCTCCTGACCTGCTGGAAATCTTCCATGGACTCTTCTAGTGCCAACAGAGCCTGCGCTTGCAGACCCTGAGCCTGGGTGGTGGTGGTGGCACCTGCAGCTACCACTACCCTTGGGCCCATGGCAGTCGATGAAATGGACTGACGGGTCACATGGGCGCCAGTGCCAGATGCATGAACTGCATCTCCCGGAGCCGCAGGGGGTGGTGGCATGACTGCACCAACACGTGGCACAACATCGTCCCGAGCTGTCGCACCCCTGCCTCTTCCCCCTCTGCAGCCACCCTGGACACCCTGGAGTCCCCATACTCCCTGGTAACCCTGGCCACGTCCCTGACCACGCCCGCCATGAGGAATATGCCCAGCTGAGGCGGCCCTCACCTTTCATGGCCTCCCAACCATGGCACAGATGAAGTAGTGCCAGCACAGATGGAGTAGTACCAATGGGAGGTGAACACAACATTTGTCCTGGGCAATTGGGGTGAGGTTGGTGGGATACAAGATGTTAAAAGCACCCCTGCACCTGCAAGGCTGTATGTGATCCCGGTAATGAAGTGACGGGCCACGCAATGCTCAGGCACCCCAAAACTGCAGTAAAACCGTGCATGCAACCCCTGGTATCCCACATGTTTGGAATTAACCTCCCGCAGTACGCGGTGGTACCCAGGGATACGAAAAACACATACGAGTGGGACATGCAGGCTACTATGACCTCGAAAACGGGGACGCGATACACAGGGGCACCCACAGTGGGAAAAATAGCGTGCGCAACTCACCGTCAGACTAGCGTGATGATGAAAAACACGCGTAGCCAATACCCCCGCCAAAGGAAGAGATACGTCCTTGATCTGCTGTGAAGTTTTGATGGTGAGCGAAACAACACAAAGGGGCAACACACACATCGGTCTCCATGAAAGGCACATACAGCAAACTGCTGGCCCCTCTCACCTTTAACACGTGCTGAGGGAAACGGCTGCACGCGACACATCACTTACGCGCATAGGCCCTTTCCTCTGATTACACGCATTAACACGCGGACCTGCTGTTTTTTCATGTGCTGAATCACTATGCGCCCGTCACGAGGGTAACGCCCGTGCGTAACGTCACAGACGTGCTTACGCGCTAAAGGCCTTTCCTCGAATTACACACTGACGTGCAGTTTTTTCACGTACCAAATCACTCCGTAGCAAGCTGGCCACGCGACAACACACAGAAGACCATGCTCCTGTCCAGAAGGACCTTTTCCTGCCCCACAGAGCCCCAAGCATGCTCCCACCTGCCACCTGCTGCTTCCTCACTGCCTGCCTACTGCCCACGTGCCCTGCTATTTGGTGCCTGCACCACAGCCATCTGCAGGGGTCCAGTTGCTGTGTCCACCCCTGCTGGAACAGGAGACTCCCGACTGGTATACCATCGCTCCACAGCCCAGTCCCAGGACCCAGTTGCCCACCCACACCAGCCTCGGGGGTCGCCATGTCGGGACAAACACCATCTGAGACCACTGGCGACCCCCAGCCAGAGAGGCAGAGGGCTACCAGCTTCAGTGATAAGGAAGTTGGTATCCTGGTGGAGCAAGTTCTGGGGCATTATGATGCCCTCTTCACACCATCGCGCGCCGACAAGGAAGGACGGGAGAGGATCTGATAGGACACAGTGGTTGCCATCAACGCAGAGGGGGTGGCAACCCGCCACATCAAACACGTCCAGAAGCGCTGGGAGGACTTCAGTTCCAGGACCCTCAGCAAGGCCCGGCGCCTCTTGAAGGCAGAGGATGCAGAGAGGTGCCGGGTCAGCCTGACCAACATCCAGGTGAGTGTCCTGGAACGGATTAGCCCAGCACTCCATGTCCAGATCTTTCAGAGGCAGAGCCGTCTGGAGTCGAGCGGTAAGTGGCCATGCATTGCAGTGTGAAACAGGGCATGTTGCAGTGTGCTGGTAGTCAGCTACTTGCGTGTATGTGTAAAATAGGCCATGTATGGATGTGTATGTGCAGAGACATCATGGTGCTGCATGTGAGACCAGTCATGCGTGAACCACATGGATGGTGCATGTGTTCCAATGCAACATGGGGAGCAGCATGCGGAATGCACACATGAATGCATGCCTGTCTCTGTTATTGGACATGGATGGGGTGTGAGAGATGGGTGCTGCTGTCATGGACATGTATGGTGTACTATGTGTCTGAGTAGCGTGTGTGTGACTTTTAAACACCATGGATGCATGACACATGTTTGTGATGATGTGTTGATTCACTGATGCAGTCTAGCCATTCTTGTATCCACTGTGTCTGTGGTGTACGAGGCCAGATGCATGCGCCTCCGGTGATGTGTGTGCATGGGATCAGTATGACCCATGATGCATGTGAGTTTGTAGACAACATTTATGTCAATAGAGGCCCTTGTACATGGATGCTAATGTTGATTGCAGGCACTGTGCCTGTTTATGCATTTGTGTTGCCTCATTGACCCATGTTTTGTGGAGTGACAGGATGGAAGTGACGTTTGACAGTGCCACTCATGTGCTATTGCTTCCTGTCTAGGGGACTATTGTACAGTACCCTGATGCTTGTGTTCTATGTCTCCCTCTACACGGTGTCGAGTGAAGAAGAGGGCGGAGACAGCGCTGTGGAGCAAATCGGTGGGGATGCCTCCACCGGCCGGCGACGCAAGGCCCAGCCACCCTCCCAGGAATTATCATCATCCGGGAGCGAGGGGACTGGTGCCGCATCTGCCACTATGCGGAAGGGCCGGGTGAGCCCCCACTGGGGTTTGCGATGGCGGAAGACGGTGCAGAGCCATCCAGGTTGGTGGTCTACACAGAGGAGGAGGAGAAGGCTGCTACTGAGCCGCACATGGCGCCTGGTGGGGGTGGTACCACTGCAAGTGGTGCAGTCCAGGGCCAGGGGCAGGAGGCAGGGGGCCATCAACATCAGTGGAGCAGGCATTGGCCGGAGGGCAGGAGGACTCTGGAATGGGAGTGTCTTCCATGTGGCAGAGGTTGGGCCAGCGGAAAGATGCGGAGCAGCAGAGCGGCGGCGGACGGAAGAGGCACGGCTCACCATGGTCAGAGCGGAGTTCTCCATGCGCATGGTGTTGAGGCGGGCTGAGTGCCTCGAGGCAACTTGCAGGGAGTTGGAACAGGCCATGACTGCATCCCTGCGAGACCTCGGGCCAGGGAAGAGGTGCGCCTCCGTGACATCGACATGGAGTACGATGATGCCCTGGCCCAGGACATCACAGAGGAAGCTGTAGGACTTGACCGCCGCCATTGTATATAGTTAGTTAGTGTTAGTTAGTGTTAGTTGTATATAGTTAGTTAGTGTTAGTTAGTGTTAGGTTTCCTTTTTGTTTTTATTTATTTTTGGGGCGATTGGACAATGCCCCGCCCTTTTGTATATAGTTGTTCATTAGGTAGTGTTTTTTGTAGGTTTCCTTTCAATGGTTGGGATCATGGACCCTGGATTTGTACATAGTTCAACACTGGATTTCACTTCTTATTTCTTTTTTTCCATGGATCAACGGTTTTGTCTTGTTTTTTCACTTTGGATTTGTTTTGTCGGACAGACACATTGGACCCATGTGCCTTTGGATTGATTTGGATTCTGCTTTCACACATTTTGATTTTATTTTATGGACATGCATCTTTTTCTTCATTATTTCCATTATTGTATGTTTCATTTCATTCCCTTGCTTTTGTGTTTAATACATTTTTATTTCATACTTCAATGTGTGATATTCTCTATTTGGTTTAATGCATGTCACGATGTGTGTTTTTTCAATCACATGCAGCCATTGTGTGTGTGTGACGGAAATGTGTTGATGTGCATATTTGGCATTTGGTATCATGTGATGGGGATTTCAATGTGGGGTGGATGTAATACCTGGTTGTGTGTTTTGACTGGGGTGGCGCGGGGTGTGATTTGGGTGGCCATGAGGCCCATGATTGTGGATCGTCATGACGTGTTGGGGGACATGAGTCGGGGCTTGCTGGCAGGTGCCTGTCACTGCTGGGTGGGTGGGGGTGCAGGGACATGAGTTGGGGCCTGCTGGCAGGTTCCTGTCAATGCTGGGTGGTGGTGCAGGGACACGAGTCGGTGCCTGTCACTGCTTTTGGGGGGACATGAGTCGGGGCCTGCTGGCAGGTGCCTGTCACTGCTGGGTGGTTGGGGGTGCAGGAAAATGACTCGGGGCCTGCTGGCAGGTGCCTGTCACTGCTTTGGGGACACATGAGTCGGGGCCTGCTGGCAGGTGCCTGTCACTGCTGGGTGGGTGACGGTGCAGGGACATGAGTCGGGACCTGCTGGCAGGTGTCTGTCACTGCTGGGTGGGTGGGTGGGGGGACATGAGTTGGGGCCTGCTGGCAGGTGCCTGTCACTGCTGGGTGGGTGGGGGTGCAGGTAAATGAGTCGGGGCCTGCTGGCAGGTGCCTGTCACTGCTGAGTGGGTGGGGGTGCAGGGGCACATGTGTCGGTGCTCACTTGTGCATGGTGACATGTGGGCTGGCTGGGGGGCATGGCCAGGGTGGATGGGCTGCCTGCGGGGCATGGCCAGGGGGGCAGGGTAGTCCCCTGTGTTGTGGGCTGCCTGCAGGGCCTGGGGAGGGGGAGAGGGCACACCTGTGAGGACACACACTGCCAATTTGGGTTGGGGCACCCCATGAATACACGTACCCCTCCCGCGGCAGTGGAAACGCATGTTAGACTCCCCACGCACCCCTCAGAATACACGTACCCCTCCCGCGGCAGCAAAAATGCATGTAACACTACCCGCCGACCCCTAAGAATACACGTACCCCACTCACACTAGGCCTATCGTGTGTAAAACGTCCCGCACACCACCAGAATACACGTACCCCTCCCGCAGCAGTGGATACGCATTTAATACTTCCCGCGCGCCCCTCAGAATACACGTACCCTGTTCGCACTAGGCCTATCGCATGTAAAACGTCCCGCACACCCCCAGAATACAAGTACCTCTCCCGCTGCAGCGAAAACGCATGTGAAACTCCCCGCGCACCCCTCAGAATACACGTACCTCACTTGCACAAGGCCTATCACATGTAAAACTCCCCGCGCACCCCAGAATATACGTACCCCTCCCGCGGCAGCGGATACGTGTGTAATACTACCTGCGCACCACTCAGAATAAACGTACCCTGCTCGCACTAGGCCTATCGCGTTTAAAACGTCCTGCGCACCCCAGAATACACGTACCCCTCCCGCTGCAGTAAAAACGCATGTGAAACTCCCTGCGCACCCCTCAGAATACACGTACCCCGCTCGCACAAGGACTATCGCGTGTAAAACTCCCCGCGCACCCCCAGAATCAATGTACCCCTCCCGCAACGGAAACACGTGTTATACTACCCACGCACCCCTCAGAATACACGTACCCCACTCGCACTAGGCCTATCGCATGTAAAAAGTCCCGCGCACCCCAGAATACACATACCGCAACCGCGACAGCGAAAACGCATTTGAAATTCCCTGCGCACCTCTCAGAATACATGTACCCCGCTCGCACAATGCCTATCGCGTGTAGAACGTACCGCACACCCCCCAAATACACACAGGCACCCCAACCACCCTGGGCATGCCCCACAGGCAGCCCACACCACAGGGGGGGTGATTTTTCTACGCTATTTACCTGGCACGAGCGGGGTACATGTATTCAGAGGGGTGCCTGGGGCGTTTTACACACGTTTTCGCTGCTGTGTGAGGGGTATGTGTATTCTGCGGGTTTCGCAGGGAGTTTTACACGCGTTTTCGTGGTTGGGGGCTGTATGCTGGTCCACTGACCTTTGCGCCATGTACTGGATTTGTGCGCTGGTCATGGTGCACGGGGCGGGGCTGGGGGCGTAACTGCCGCTGCTGCAGCGTCCCAACACCACTCTGCGCCATGGCTGCTTATGGATGTTGAAATCCATGAATACGCTGTGCGCTGAAATGGGTTTTGGCGCACGCGGCTGGCGCAGACTGCCACACGTGCACTCTGTGCGTCAGCCGCATGCGCCATTTGTGCGCAGAATTGTATGAATTACCTCCTAAATCACTGGAGATGCGACAAACCATTAAACACATGCGAGATGTTTCCTTTAAATAATTCATGGTAATGCTGCCAAACATTAAGGGACTAACCAGTCTCCAGATGGAGCTGGCAAGGCCTCTCCACCCTGCATGGAACTTGCCGAGATTCTTATTGTGATGTGGCCACCGGAAGCCTTAACAACCATACTGCATCTCCTCTGAATAATGGCTGCACCAATGTCAATCATTAATGATGCCAACCAGGCTCTGGAAGATGTACCAGGAACCTGTGGGGAGTTTTTCATTCAGGCATGGAAACCCACTGTCCATAACAACTGGATGCTGCGCCTCTCAGCAAATTCCACCCTAGTCCAGGCATATGACAATTTATAGCCATGCCCCACAAGGTCACCTAATACCCCAGAGCCCTGGATCATTAGCTGGGAGCTGTGGGCACAATCCATCCCTTATGCACTGCTACCATAACCTCCCAACACTAAAAATGCTCTCATATGTGTGTCTCTGTGGGGTGTGTTCATTTTGTATGCAGCTTCCTTCCTAGATGGGGATATGCACCTGCACCCTCACATAATATAATGTTCCAAATAATGTACCCTTCTTTTCCACAATTGTGTCCCTTATTTATCATTGCAACTAGTAACATTTTAAAGTACTGTTTGCATGCCTTATAGTATGGGGAGTGTAAAGACTGGTGGGGTACCTGTACCTCTGCCCTCTATATGGTAGGTTAAAGGCACAGAACACCCCAGCAAGGCTCTCAATTTGGATCAATGGACGAGGAGCCAGGCTTAATATTTCTGGAGGTGATGGAGGCAGGCTCTTAAGTACAGTTTTTACACAAAGCCCCCGCAAAGGAATGTCCACAAACTAGGTTAACTAATAACACATCTTTTTTATATAAAAGAAGGGTTCAGGAATAGATACACATATAAATAATAACACTTTGTGCTTGGAATACTTATTAAAAGAATGGCAAAAATATACACTCTATGTGGTACCACACATTTCTTAAATCGTTTAGAGAGTTTTAAATAGGCTGGTGGATTCTTTAATGAGGTGTAACAGCATAGAATAGGAAAGAAAGGCTGGTTAGGTATGAACAGTGGCAAAATACATTTGCTAGACTAGACAAGTAGTTCTGAGTGAGGATCCCACCACCTGTGCAACATGTAATATAAAAGTCAGGGAGTAACTTATATTGTTGTTTACCACCCAGTCCAATAATGTTCAATAACCTTGTGCTTTCTTTTAAAAGGTTCTAGCACACCAAAGTACCTGATAGGCCATAGGAGGACAGGATCAAAGACAACTCTAGGACCCCTGGACAACTCCTGAGGCTAGAAGATGCTCTTCCTCATCACAGCACCATTAGTGCCTTGGCAGAGTTTCTGGGCTTTACTCAATGATTGCCTCTGAGGATGGATCCCTTTTCTTTTGGAAGAAGGAACCACTTGGGTGATGAGTCCAGGAATAAAAAAGTAACCAAAGTATTTCTAAAGTTTAGCAGTTTGGCTCTTCGCTGTGCTCTCCTTTGGTCGACAATTTCTCAGACAGAAGAAGTACTGTGAAGATGAAACTTGCTGTGGACTCCTTAAAGGTTTGGCCAATGAAAGCAAGACCCCTGGTACCCTACGATGACTTCTTGCAGCGTCGGGTGCATAGTTCACTTTTGGTGTCGGGTTTTGGAATATTATGTTTTTCTGACTTTCAGTTCTTCGGTGCTGCAGCTGCAGCACAGACCTCCGGATGACTTCTGGTGACCTGGACTCAAACACTGGAGTGGAGCTCAGATCCTCACCAAGTCTGGACCTTCAGGACATCCTTGTTAGCTTCTGTTGATGGGAAACCCACTCACAGACCTTCCACTGTACCCAGCGCCTCTGGGCTCTCTCCGGTGGGAAAAAGTGGTCATGTGTGATGGCAAGTATGTCCTTTCAAATTTTCTTAGGCAGATTGGACCTTTTGCAGTTCTGGGTGTCCAGCAGCACTATGCCAGGGTACCCATCTCCTGGGGGGTAGACAGCAACGGCTTCCAGCGATCACAAAACGATCCTCCGGACACTGGGTGACACCAATTGACTTCACTGGCTAAGGAATTCGGAAACCCCTCTTCTGGACTTCGAAAATCCCCTTCTTCGGATGGCAGGCACACAGGACCGGCTTCCAGGTTACTTTGATGATGAGCAGCAGCTTTGCACGATGGTCCCTCGTAGCTCGGGGAGAGGTCTCCCTTGCAGGTCCTCTCTGGATCAGTCCTTGCGTGACACAACAGCTTTCGAATTACAGTGAGAAAATGCTGCAGCAGACCCCTCTTTCAGCTGAGCTTCAAGGAACAGCTTCTTCTTGCTACAGTTTTTGAACAAATCGATAAGTGAGAGGTTCCCAGATATGCACATCCATCCCTCATTCACTCTGGCAGAGCCAGGCTTAGTCAGCCAATCACACAGAAGGGGATTCATGCCCGCAGGCAGCCAATCAGGCTCACAGGCATTCAGGCCATTCACTCCACCCAAACACCCATAACAAAATATGTGGATTGGGGCATATACCCAGCCTTTCAGCACACTACACTGGATTCATGTCAGTGAACTGGGTTATTGACCCAGTCCTTTAAAATGAGGTTACAATACTTTGAGATGGATGGGAATGCAGAAGTTATTCAAACATCAATATTGATATTTTATTTCTATCACGCTCATACACAAGTGTTTCAGAGCGCGACAAGGCAAGGGAAGGGAGCAGGGGAGAACAAAATAACGATCTTACTAGGCCCAGTGACATTGAGAATGCGCAAGTGTATGTGAGAGGGGGAGGGGAAAAGTGCATGGAAAGGGGGAGAAGTGGAAAGTGTGAAGCAAAGGAGAACCAGATACATAATAAATAAATAAATAATAGTAACAAACAGCGGTAGTGCAGCCTTCAATTGGCAAGTGCTAGGTTTAAGGCAGCAGACAGGGTAGGTCTGATAAGTGCAGGAAAAGGCTGTATGGGTATAGATACAGACCCCAGTGTAAGGAGTGGCCCAGAGGCAGTGTGGGAGTGCGGTAGGGTGAGCAGGTACCTGGGCCCAGATGACAGAGGGTGGCCAGGTGCACGGTGCCAAGCAAGAACAGATCAGCAGGGGAGAGGGGGAGCGAAGGCAGAAGAAAAGAAGACGGTCTTGAAGTGCTTCCGGAACCAGAGATTGTTCTCCTCAAGTCTTAGAGTGGCAGGGAGGCTGTGCCAGAAGGAGGCCCCATCCGAAAACAGAGATCGACCCCCAGCTTGTTTCTTTGAAAAACGACTGACCTTAGGGAGTTAAAGGTAGAGGTGCAAAGAGCTCGGGAGGGGAGGTATTTGCAGAGGGATAGCTGAAGGTATTTTGGACCCAGGCCCCAGAAAGCCTTGTGGATAAAGCAAAGGGTTTTGAATTTAATCCTTGCATCCACTGGGAGCCAATGGAGGGATTTCAGAGCTGGAGAGATAGGATCCCAGGGCTTGAGGCCAAGGACAATTCTTGCAGTCCTTTTCTGGATTAGTTGCAGAGGGTGGAGAGTAGAGGCAGGTAGATTTAGAAAGGGTAGTAAAGACACCGAGAAAATGTCTCCAAAGTGGGTAGGTGCGCACACCCTCGTGCTGGTTAAGATCTTGGTACTATGATGTAGAGAGGTTTGCAGCAGCGGCAAGGCGTAGAAGGGTATATTATCGGTGCCCCTTCTATTTAAAGGTATCAAAAGAGTGAATAGGGCCTGCCAGTCTACGCTCCCTCGGATAGAGTCAGTCAATTCAAGGTTTCACTTGGTATAGTAATTAGTCCATTACAATGTAAATAGAGATGTACATACAAGTATTTATTCACAAAAGTAGATACTGCACACCAACACGTGTTTCAGCCCTCTCCGGGCCGTCCTCAGGGTGTATTATCATTGAGATGGTAAGTAACTGTTTAAGAAACAATTATGATCCATGCCCATTTACATTTAAACAATGGGTAGCCATATTGTTGTGTATTACAAAATAATACAAAAATAAATTAAATCCGTCAAAATTTGAATGTAAACATAATCCAGGTAAAATATACAATGCAAAGGAGGAATAGAGAAAGAGGCAAACAAGGGAGAAGGGTCGGGGGAGAGAAAAGAAAAAATAATATTTACTAATTAGATGTGAGTTGGTATTATACAATCACTAGTTACTGAATTACAAATTACTAATTGTTAAAACAGTCTGTAATGCTAGTTTTTAACAAAGCCAGGTTGTTGCACCTTATAGACAGAGTGGACAGTCACTTAGTATGGCATACCTGATAGTTGTGAGTTGAGAGAGTATTAGCATCAGTCAATCTCCAATGAGTATATTTACTGGTACCTGTAAAGATATATAGGTGCATGTTGTAGCCTTATGGATACTCTCAGTTCTGAGATATAATTGAAACTGCGAAATTCTCAGATGCCAATCTATGTAATACAGTGGTGATTGCTCGCTTACCTATGGTTAGGTAACTTGATTATGACTCGGTGAAAAGTAGTTAGCTGGGTAGTGCTAGCGTCTTGAATGTGCGGGCGAAATCTGTTATTAACAGAAGGGATACATGGAAGAATGTTGTGAGATGTGCTGGGTGGCACTTCATAATATTAAAAAAGTAACTGTTCACAGGCGCTCGTAACTCTTACCTTTAAACGCCTGAATGCGTGTGCAGCATGGCGATTTCTGCCGTCTGCCTGCAACTCCCTGGAAGGAATGTGGGTGCGGCTGGGCTAGCCAATAGCTACTCAGCCAGGTTGTTTAGTAGTTCCGGTCATGTGACCGTCCACTAGCTGTTGCCTAGCAACTTTGTAGACCTCAGAAGAGTGCTTGAGTTTACAAGTGCTTCTAGCGAAAACGTTGTGAGCATGATTAATGCCGGTACTCCTTAATTTGCAAATGCTGGGAGACAACATCCCTGGCGAACACCGCAGATAGAGAGGAAGATTGATGATAGGAAGGACCCAAGTTGGACCTGGGAGGGTCGATCAGAGATGAAAGAGGTCAGCCAGGCCAGAACCTGATCAGTGATACCCAGGTTATCACAGAGACGGTTGAACAGGATGGTATGGTTGACCGTGTCAAATGCAGAAGAGAGATTGAGGAGGATGAGGACAGAGGGAATGTTAGAGTCAAGGTTGGAGAGCAGATCTTCACGGATGTTCAGGAGAGCAGTTTCTGTGCTTCTGGCAGCTCTGAAGCCAGACTGGTGGACATGGACTCCATAATCAGACTAACTCAGGAAGTTGGCAAATCAAAGTTCTTTTATTTTAAAATTGTCTAAAACAGGGAGTTGCAACACACATAGGGCCTCATTACACGGTAGGCGGTAACCATGGCACATTAGTGCCATGGTTGCCACCGGTATTTTACCGTGTCCGCCTTGGTGGATGGCGGAATTACCGCCCTACTCCAAGGTGAGCGGGGGCGGTAATTCCCCATTCACCAAGGCACTTCCCCATTCCCATTTTTGCCCCCATAGGGCATAATGGGAATGGGGAAGGCGCTAATTACGGTACTGCAAACTGCGGTACCGTAATTAGCACCAAGGTCCCTTTGCGGCACCCTAGTTTAACGGCTGGTAAAACCAGCTGTTAAGGTCGGGTCCCGCAAAGGGAACTCGTAGTAAGGTGGTAAGGGTCTACCGGTACCGGTGCCCTTACCGGTACCGGTAAACCCTTACCGCCTACCGTGTAATCCGTCAGCAATGTAATCATTGCTGACGTCCTGCTACGTGGCAAACAACAAAAACTTATTGGAGAAAGTGATCAGATTAGGGGAACATATAGGTATACGTTCCTTACTTGTCTAAGAGAATGATAGGGTCTTTAACATCAGGTGGAAACTAAGCCCTCCCCTAGTACACGTCACAATGAACGTCATCAAATACACAACGTCCCATTGGCTACACAAACTATAGGGCTCTTCACTATGTGGCCCTCTATAATTGGTTGGCACCCTTACATTCGTCAGTACTTTTCCACATATGCCAGCAGCATGCAGGCTGGCCTCCAAGTGATGGTGGGATGGTCTTGACCATAGCTTCCCACAAATTAGCCTACTATTCATCATCACTCTGCTGTATGCCAGTCAATTAGCCCTTTGAAGATTGGCCTTGAATTTGTTCTTCATGCCTTATAAAAAAGGGAATATAGCATACGTCTCCTTGTGGTGGCGTAGCACATCACAATTATCTGTTTTCACCCATCCATGTGTCTGAAGACCATGTTTTAGAATTCTGGTGCATTTAAAATACTCTTATTTAATGAACCTCTGACGTCTTCAGTGTTCTTGTGCCTGTCTTCTGAACAGGAGTTGTGTTCTTTCACACATTTGTAACTACTATATGATCATTCCGGCGCTGGGTGGCCTTGTCTTCTTTAGACTGGTACAGCCTCACCTCTGTAAATCAACTGTTTTTCAACACTGGAAAAGCCTTCCTTTTTCTGGCCCAGCTCTGCAAAATGCGTAGTGGACTTGTCCATAATTCACTCACTCCTATACATATATATATATATTGGCACATGCCAAAATCTATTCACTACATAGCTAACATTAAGAATACTTTTGTCTGCTTGTTTTTCTTTGCATCGGTACACGTGTAAAATTACTTGATATCTTCATCGTCTCTATAGAATAAACATCTTCATCTCGATTCCGAAATGTTGCTCATCTTCAATACTTTCTTAACACCTATAAAATGTGTATGTTCTCTTGCCTCTTCAACTCTTCTGGGTGCATCAGTCCTACGTTGTTTGATGTCACCAATCTTCCCTTTCGCTTACCTTTCCCATTTCCTCCAGAGATTTTATTTAAATGACCATCATATTGTCATTTTTACAGCTATGGTTTTCTCAATGGGAACCTTGCTTCCAGGATTTTTTTTGGTATTAATATCTTTACTAACATATAGGCAGCATGGGAGCGATCCTTGAGGTGGGGATTCCTGGCTCCTGCTCTACACTCTCCCCTCTGGGCGATTCATCAACCACTCTCCCATCATTCTTCACATCTAGGTCTCCTTGTCTTTAAAAATGCTTCTTCGGGACGCACATCTTCATCACTCCTTTCAGGCATCCAGCTGATTTCACATGCTCATCCTTGTTCCCTGTCATAAGAATGCACTGTCCACTTGGACTGCAGTAGATCCATTTCCCCACATACTTCTCATGGTTCTTTGGGTACAGGAATTTCATTGCATGGATGCTGGCTTTCACATAATCTCTGATTTCTTCATCTGTCAGATCTTTGGTATTCCATCCCGATTCAACATCAATCATGATCTTCATCCCTATAGCTTTCTTTGCAGTTTTATTTCATTGTGAAATAGCCAATCTGATTACACAGAATCCAAAAAATAACATCACTATCAGGGCACCAAGGAATTTTAACTTATCTGCCATCCATTGTGGAACCTACAAAAAGAGCGATCCAAAGCAGCTGTCATCAGCAATATCTTCCAGTTGGTCTACCATCTGGACGTGTAGTTTCATCAGCATCTCTATGGCTCTGTCAAGGTGCCATTGTCATCATCATGAGATGGTATGAATATACAACATGATTCTCAGATTTTGGCACAAACACCTCCATCCATAGCTGTGATCATGTCCAGGACATATCTGTTCTGAAGAGTCATTACTCGTATGGCTCTCAGTTCTTCCCTGATAGCATTACATCACTTTATAGTAGTGTTGATTGTCTGCAACAGCTCCCATATGGTTATTTGTAACCACTTAGTATTTGCTGCAGTTTGGATCCTTGGTATGAAGATTATCGTGAATATCGATGAAATCTGACTGAATAATCTGTGTTCATAGGGCAAGGAATCAAAAGCTTGGCTGAGAAGTAATTCTCTCTCTTCAATCAATGTATCAGCTCCACAGATCTCTTCTTCCTCAGATGAGCATGTGCTTTTGGAAATTCGCTAATGTTCAGGTCACTTTTAGGAATCACCAATGCTGGAACATGAACATTCACTATAGAACATCGTCCTCCCCAATCTTTGGGCAGTTTCATGTAAGCTCTAGATCCACAAGCCCAGTAGTCATCCATTATTACTGTTGTTTCAATGCTCATTCCTGTTAAATCAGATATATTCAACCACAGCTCTGATTCTCTCCAACTTTTCTTGTGCCATTGTTTCTGAAACACAGTTTTGCATTGTCCAAAGGCACTATCTGCAAAGGTCCTCCTTTATCTTCGACCCATGCCAGTAGTTTAGCAAGTTTTAGCCAACAAGGTTTGCAACCATTCTGTTCTATGTCAATAGTTGGCTGGTAGAAACCAATGACTACCCACGCTCTGCAGATGATGACTCCATCTGGTGAAAGTACTGATCTCCAAATCTGCATCTGGCCTCTGTTCTTCCATCTTTGAATTTCTTCTGCAGATTTTCCTGGTCTCTCAAGTTTTCTGTTTACTTCCCATCTGATTCCAGCTCATTTTACTTCAGGCTTTTCGTATCTTATCACGTGATTCTTGGTATGCGCTCTTAGCTTTTTCTTTGTGTCTTGTACATAGTCATCTTCCTATCGATCCGTCCATTCAGTTGCTCATTTCAGGTAGGCTGTTCGACCCATGAACAGACCTCTTGTTCGGCAGAGTGCGTTGTGTGATAGGCAATGTGCATTCTGGAAATCTATTTCAATAGTTTTGAAAATCTTAGACTTCCTCATACTAAAAGGCAGGAGAGCACATATATAGCATTCCTCCTTCGAGGTTTCTCTTCCCACTACTTTCATGTGCTGATACCACATGTTGCTTCCCACATGTGCTGTACTATCCAGATAATCATTCAAGTCATGATCATCTTCCCTAGTACTTCTCTTAGGTCTCCATCTTTTCTAATGAGTTTTCTGGATCATCTCCTGAAGTATATCAGCATAATTCCTTCTTACTGGGGGAATCCTGGGGACATTTGTCAGTGAACTGGGTTTCTTTACATGTGCTACTTGTGTAGGAGAAATCTCCAGAAGCCTCATCGTTTTAACATAATATGAAGGCAACAGGGAGTCCTGTATAACTTCTATATGTGACCTTCCTCCAAAAGGAAGCCTAGATTTATCTATCACAGGACTAGGTGCATTAAGATGTGCCTCTGGTTTGGGGACAATTACATAAGGTCTCGGTTCTCTTGTAGTTGCCACATCTGTAACCTCCTGCTGCATAGGAAGATACACAGGGGCCCTTGCTTTATTTGGTTCCACATAATAGACAGTACGTTCTGTGAGTGAAAGAAGAATCACAATAAACAAGATGCAGGTATACATTATATAGCATTAAGCCCATTTGAGGCAGCAGTAGCACCTTGCTACGCGGAGGCTGCCAAAGATTGTTCGCAAGAAAAGTGACCCCTCGTTACTGAGTCCAAAATCCCACTTTAGTATGCTAGAGGCGTGTACCCCAATGTGGTTCTTTGAATGAGTACTGGTGTCATAACTGTACCCTTTGTGTGCAAGAACAAAAATAATTCCTCCGCATAATTGGGAATCCCTAAGACTGGAGCTGTGCAAATTGCTTTTTTCAACTCATCTAACCCTTCCTCGATCTCCTCAGTCAAGACAATTTTTTCTTGATTTGCCTGTGCCTTTTTCAGAGCCTATAACAAGGGCCTTGTATATGAACCATAATCGAATACCCGTGCTCTAACATAATTGCATAATCCCAAAAATCTTTGCATGTGCTTTATCGTGTGAGGTTTTGCTGTTTTCAAAGTGGCCTGAGCCCTTTCAGGTCAACTTTCTTTCCTTCATTTGAGATTAACTGATCTATGTATAACACTTCTTCTAGGCAATACTGCAATTTGTCCTTTTCCACTTTATGCCCTTTCTCTGCTAGAATAATCATTAGCTGAACTGAATAACGTCTGCACTCTTCCTCTGAGGCGCTGCAACTAAAATGTCATCCAGGTATTGCAACACAGGACTTTGCAAATCAAGATTGCTTAAAACTATGTGCAGGGCTCTATTAAAAATTGATGGGGACTCACAGTACCCCTGGGGTAATCTTATGCTTTTGAACTTAGTCTGTCTGAATGTAAGTGATGTCAGATTTTGAGAATCTTTATGCAATGGGATTGAGAAAAATGCATTTTTCAAGTGAATCCCAGTGAAATATCGTGCCTCAACGGGGATACTACATACCACTGTTGCTGGATTAGGAACTATAGGAAACTCAGCCTGTACAATCTGGTTAATTGGGTGCATGTCCTGAATTAAACGCCACAAGCTTCCCTTTGAATTCTTAATCGGATACACTGCGGTATTGCACAGCGAATCTGACATCACTAAGATGCCTTCATTCATCATAGCTGATATCATCTTAAAAATACCCTCATCTGCCTCTCGAGACATGGGATACTGTTGTACTTGAGGTAAAATTGCTCCTGGCTTCAGTTTAATCTTGACTTCTCAAGCACCTTTTAATAGGCCTACATCATAAGGGTCTGTGGTCCATAATGAAACCTGCTGCAGAGAGAAATCCTGTAGTTGGATTTACTAGAGTGACTTAGCCCTAGGAGCATGAACAATGACTTTGATCTGATGTGTTTCGTTTGACAGTGTACATGAACTGGCTGTATCTATCAAACTGTAATATCTTCACAAGAGTGCAAACTACATATCCCTATTGTGATGGCTTGAACCGCTATTTCAATTTCCCTTACCTTAGATACACTAGATTGATGAAGGGGGGGGCTTCACCAACTAACCATTCTTGGTTTGAACCAACTGACTATGCTTGATCCATACTGCCATGTCCTTATTGATGTATGCAGTGTTTGACCTATAGTGTTAACCCATTGCGAACATCCACTTAATATCCAGTTGATATTGATGTGAATGGCATGTTGCAGACTGTGAATGGGTGCAGGTCCCGAGAGATCAGTTAGACTGTGATAGGGTTCCGCACATTGTACATATACATTTGGGTAACAATTGGCTATACACCAATATACGACAGATGCTAAGGATGGTGCAGAGATGGGAGCTGTTGTTAGGTATCTTGAAATGCAGATTTCCCTCAGGCAAGTAATGCAATAGGCTGAGTAAACACGGATATTAATACACTATGTAAGAATATTCCCAGCCACTGGTGCGTCTGCACCTGGCTAAGACCATTAACATACTGTCATGCCCGAGGCCAAGTGGTGTAAGACACATGCGGTGCCATTATTGGATAACCCTCCCCAGGGAATGTAGACAGGCATGGGGGCACCCCACGGAATGATTTCTGCAGTTGTGTCCCTGTGTCTGTGCTCACTTCATTGATATCAGGGCTGTGACCCAGCTCCTAAACTTGGAATCATGGTTATCTAAAAGATATGGTACCATCGAACATGCAGTACCCAGTACATGTGGGCATACTGACAGATATTGTTTACAGCCAAACGAATGGCATGCTCTGACACTATTTTATATGCAACTGATATGGCTCGATTCATGTTTATGCATCGTATCCACTCTATACCCGACAGCGTTTTGATCCTGCTTTACATTGAAAAAAACGATTATTTAACTATATTATGGAATGGAGATGGAGAAAGTTGCTGCATGCTCTGCGGTCCAGCGATTAAGTGTGCCTGGTTACGATCACTATGGGAATAGGGAGTTCCTTCTGCCCAGACCAAGATGGAGGACAACCGCTGTGGCACCCACGCGCATGCGCTGTGGTGCCATGGCAACTCTACAATCATTGACAGAACTGAGCCGCTCGCAAGTAGGCGGTCGGCTCAGTGCAACATCTGCAGGATATGGTAAGATTTACACTTTCCCCTTGAGCTCCTACGCTCTCAATATCTTACGATTATGACTTTCATGCCCATTATAACTTACACAAGACGCGGGTTATTAAGCAGCAGACCCACGCTGCATGACTCTATACAATGGGCCTCATTATGACTGTAGCAGCCACGGTATGTACGGTAACGGGCCGCCACATTACGAGTTCTGCAACGGGTCTCGTTCTGTACGCCTGGCCAGACCAGACGTGCAGAGCGGCACCTGCTAGAAGGACAGGATTCTAACAACAGACCCATCATTAAGTCCTCCCCATTCCCATTGAGCCCTATGGGGGCTCAAGTGAGAATGGGGACGTACCGGGTCCGGGTCCCACGAACGGGAATTACTGGGCCTGCCAAGGTCAGAATGGCCCGGTTATTCCATTTTGCGGGACCCGGACCCGAGTTTGGGGGTAACCATGCTGCTAAAGACAGCATGACTACCTCCAAACTCGTAATGAAGCCGAATGTCTCTCATGCGTGGACGCTCCACATCTCCTAGGAATATGACATGTATATACATCATATGTCTTATAGACACAGGATTTTTTAGCAGCCGGTCTGGGAAGACTGAATTTCTTTGCCAGCATTAGAAATCATGGCACTTGTCAAGAACATGTATTTGTTGATTTAAGCTTACTGGTCCATGATTTTATTGAAGCCCAGCACGTTTAGAATGTGCCGACTGGGTTATTGCATCCAGAGCCCTGCATGTTACAAACAATGCTTTTTATTCTTGACATCTGAGACACTAATTCGTTCCCAATATTAGTTCAACAAGGGTATTTGTAGCACTGGGAGGACTATACTACAGATATTATCGTGAACTCTGGACGTTGGCCGTAAATACCTTTTAGTAATCATGGCATTCTCTCCCCTCTTTTAAACCTGTGACTAGATCGTCCTATTGACCGCACTACCAACATTGCCCAGCTGATGCAATTTTTGTTCGTACGGCTGGGGGAGTCCTTACTGCCTTTTACTCACAGTAGCCATTGAATATAACATTCTCCATATTATTGTATATAACTCACTTGCAATACATGTTTAACTCAACAGGTATGACGCTTCTTATGTGTCCATTGTAAGAATACAGAGGTTAGTACCGTCTCTTTTAACATTTATTGAGGCAACTAGACTAGTATTAACATTACTCATACTGGACGGTTATTCTTTATAACCCCTCGCAACCCTACGGAAGAAGCACACTAACCTAGTAGGAACAGCTGGCTTTTGCCCTGAAGATGGATTGCTAGGAATTCGAAACGTGTTGGCTATATATAAACCTATAAGGAGCTATCATGGATTTGTTATAAATAACCTGTGACACGATTGTTTGTCCATGTGTGAATGTTGTAAACACTGGACTATCATTTGCTCTAATGTATTACTAACAATACTCACCACATTGAATTGTGTACTACTATCTTACCTCTGCAATAAAAAAGGGTGATAGGATGACAGTAATTTATATCACTGTCCTTTTCATTTTTGATGTGATAAAGGAGGCGAATCCTTGATTGAATCTGATTGGTTGATTTTTATTGAATGTAACTTTTGAAACCATAACTAGGATTTCTCATTGACGTAATATTTAAGTACATAAAACATATATGTTTTTTATGTAAATAATTGTCATGATCACTGCTTCCAAGGAGTCAGGACCAGCCCAACGTCCTTGGAAGCAGGCCCCTAACCCTGATCCTAGACACCAGCCGGTCCCCACAGGGACCTTTTGGACCTTATCCTGGCGCCGGTGGCACCAGGCTCATCAGAAGCATCGGTCCCGGCACTGGAAGCGCCGGGCTCATCATTGGTGTGAAGGTGCTTGGGTGGACTTACCTGTGGCAGACCATGCTGCTTACTTACCAGACTCTTAGAAGTCCTTGGTGAACTGGGACTACTTTCTTACCTAGGTGGGGCAGCTCCACTCCCTGGATACAGCACTGGAACTCTTCTGGAAGCAGGAACTCTTTTGTTACCTAGGCGGGGCCGTGGAAGGAGACGCCTCATCACTCCTAGGCTATTTAAACCACACCCGATTGATGAAATGTGCTTCGCGTTATTCTGCATCTGCAGCAGAACGCTCACCGAGTCTGTTCCAGCCTTTCTTCTTTGGATCCTGAACCTGCAAGAATTATACTTACCATTCCTGTACCCGATCAACATCAGCACCTGCAAAAGACCAGAAACAACAGGTTAGCAGAACGAACTTTAACACGCAGTGTTTACTTACCTGATCCATCGGCAGCGGCCGTGTCTCACGCTGCACCTTCGCCTGCAAAGATAAACAGCATTATCATACTTACTGGCACGCTGTGCATTCTGGCTTCTTCACACTGCATCTTCACCTGCAAAGATAAACAGCATTATCATACTTACTGGCACGCTGTGCATTCCGGCTTCTTCACGCTGCATCTTCACCTGCAAAGATAAACAGCATTATTCTACTTACCGGCACGCTGTGCATTCCGGATTCTTAACGCTGCATCTTCACCTGCAAAGATAAACAGCAGTGTTACACTTACCGGCACGCGGCGAATTCCGGATTTCTTCATTCTGCATCGTCGCCTCCAAAGACAAAGAAAGAGACAGTAAGAGCGCTTGCCATACTTATGCAATTCCAGGCGCTTCACCGCCACGCATAAAAAGACTATAAAGAGTAAAGGTGTCCAGAAACTTACCGGTCGTGCAGACAACGACGGTACCCATCCTCTGAAGTCAAGAGGCCAACGTTTCACCAGTGAAGGAACTGGCAACGGCACCCTGCACTAGACGCAGATGGAGAGCCCAGCATTCACCTATCTAAGGTGAGCACGTTGACCTGGGAGGGGGGCTCAACAGTCAGGCTGAGAGGAGAGAGATAGGGACATTCACAACCCAGACCTTTAACCCCCATATTATTTCACCTGCAGAAACCTCACCCTTCGAGTCCGACACACAGTGCGGAGAGGTTCGACCCCAGAAGCCAACCGAATCCTGCACATCACGTTTCGTGTTACAGACACCTTCCTGCCAAGACCCGCGCCTCCGTGGGAATCAGGTGAGCGTTACAGAACGCGAAGCACCACCACAAAACTCCTACCCAGGCGCAATGGAAACCTCAGATACTGATCAACTAGCCCAGTTGCTTGGGGAATTAAGAGCAGAAGTACATGCAGCTCGCCAGGAAACGAGCTCTCTAAGAAGAGAACTGATAATTTCTAAGGAGCGAACAGAGGACCTTGCTAGGCAGTTGTTACAAACGCAGGCAGGACAGACACCTTTGCCCGTTCCAGGAGGCAGTTATCCTTCTGCATCAGCTTCAAATCCAGTGCAAATCAATCTGCCCGGTAATGTGCCCTTGGCTCCGCCCGAACGCTTTGCTGGTGATCCAAAGAAATTCGCAGTGTTCATCAACCAGTGCCGCCTGCACTTCTTATGTCGATCAGCTGCATTCCCAACAGACCAGGCAAAGGTGGCTTTCGTGCTTTCTTATCTCAGTGGCAGCGCTGCAGATTGGTCGATCCCTTTAGTCACCCAGGATGATCCGGTTTTACACGATTTTCAAGCCTTCCAGTCCAGCATGGACAAACTGTTCGCAAGACATGCACAAGGGCAGGCCTTGGACAATGAACTTCTCTCATTACGACAGGGTAACCAAGACCTCTTGACTTATATAGCCTCTTTCAATAGACTCATAGTGGAAACACAATGGCCCGCGGACAAGAGAATAACGCTTTTCTACAGAGGCCTGCGTGGAGAGCTCAAGGATGTGCTAGCTCAAGTTGTGAATCCTCCACAAGAATGTTCGGACTATATTGACTTAGTTGTCCAACTGGACCATAGACTACAGAACAGGAAGGCAGATCGTTCCAGATTTGATACCCGAGTGTTTTCTAAACCACAGACCTCGAATAAGGGAGCTGACACTGTGGAACCCATGCAAATAGGGGGCATGAGAGGACCTTTAACCCAGAAAGAGCGGGAAAGAAGAAGGCAGCTGCAATTATGCCTCTATTGCGGTAATTCAGGACACTTTCTTCGGGACTGTCCCGTGAAACCAGCTAAGAAGACTGTAGGAGCCGCGGATACCTGTACCACAAATTCTGAGCAGGGAAACGACCTCGCCCGACAAGAGTAGAGGTCCTCTTGCCGAGCGTTAAGATCTGTCCCGTGACCTCGCATTTCGTGATACCCATGGTCCTCATTAGTCCTGAACGTCCGGATCGTTTGCATGCAATTGAAGCTTACATTGACAGCGGAGCAATCGGTAACTATGTGGACCGTGAAATGGTATCAAGGATGAATCTACCCCTTGTCCCTAAGGCAGTAAAAGACGTCATCACTACTGTGGATGGCACGGAGATAGCCTCCGGACCAGTAACGCATTCCACCCAAGAAGTAACGTTGTTGAGTCACAATGGACACCGGGAGAGAATAGTGTTCGATGTAATCAAGGCCCCTCAGTTCCAGATCATTCTGGGAATCCCTTGGTTAGAGAAGCACAATCCTCAGATTGATTGGCGAGCAACGACGGTTCAGTTTCCAGAGTGTTCTACCACTTGTTATCCTCGATCTGATGTTTCATTAGCGGCGATCTCTTCTGAGGAGATTCTCAAATTACCTCCCGAATACCAAGAGTTCCAAGACGTCTTCCAGAAGGATCAAGCTAACACTCTACCTCCTCATAGGTCTTACGACTGTCAAATAGATCTGATACCTGGAACAACTCCTCCTTGCAGCAGGATCTATGCCCTCACCGAGCCAGAGAACCTTCACCTCAGACAGTACCTGGACCAATACCTAGCTAACGGGTTTATCCGTCCTTCAAAATCTCCAGCTTCATCGGCTTTGTTCTTCGTTCCGAAAAAGGAAGGAGACCTTAGGACTTGCATAGATTACCGCGCCCTGAATCAGATCACTGTTAAAAACAGATACCCGTTACCTTTGATCCCTGAACTCCTGGACCAAGTCAAAGATGCATGTATATACACAAAGCTGGATCTCAGAGGAGCCTACCACTTGGTACGGATCAAAGAGGGCGATGAATGGAAAACGGCCTTCCGCACCAAGTACGGGCTATTCGAATATCAAGTGATGCCCTTTGGACTGTGTAATGCTCCTGCTGCTTTCCAATATTTTATGAACGATGTCCTTAGAGAGCTCATTGACGTGTGTGTAGTTGTCTACATTGACGACATCCTTGTATATTCATCATCTGAAGAAGAACATCAGAGACACGTTAAAAAGGTTCTCGAGAGATTGCGTCAACATAGTCTTTTTGCTAAGCTTGAGAAATGCGTTTTCAATGCAACAGAAGTCGGGTTCCTGGGATTCATATTGTCACCTAACGGAGTCCATATGGATTCAAAGAAAGTTGATGCAATTATCAAGTGGCCATCACCAACCTCTGTAAAAGGAGTTCAAAGCATGTTAGGATTCGCTAACTTTTACTGCAGATTCATTCCTGAATTTTCCCGGATAGTCCAGCCCATCACCGCTCTGTTGAAAAAGAACAAACGTTTTGAGTGGTCTTCTGAAGCGGAACAAGCTTTTCAAGACTTAAAAGCTAAATTAATTTCTGCACCTGTTTTAAAACATCCTCGCCCAGAACTTCCTTACATCATGGAAATGGATGCTTCTAGTCTTGCTATGGGAGCAGTGTTATCACAAAGAGATTCGGTCACAAACCAACTACATCCGGTTGCCTTTTGGTCCCGCAAGTTTTCGCCTCCTGAGATCAACTATTCAATTACTGACAAGGAACTTTTGGCCATCAGATCGGCCTTTAAAGCCTGGCGGCATTATCTTCTTGGAGCCAGACACACAGTCACCGTAATGACTGACCACCGCAATTTACAATATCTAAAGACAGCCAAAGCTCAGTCTTCCAGACAGCTTCGCTGGGCTCTGTTCCTAGCAGAATTTGACTTTATAATTACTTATCGACCAGGTAGTAAGAACGGAAAGGCGGATGCCCTCTCCCGGATGGGAGTAGATGAACATTTGATCAATCCAGATCCAATACCCATAATCCCAGAACAAAGGATTTTGGGTTTGGTCAGCACTCAATCTTTTGAAGACATCAAGACCACGGTGAAATCGCTCCTAACTCCGACCGATTTGCAGGACTGGCAATGCAAAGGGAAAAGAATTCTCAGTAGATCAAGACCTACCATATTTCCGAGGACGATTGCACTTTCCCTGTGAGAAATTACAAAAACAAGTAATCTCCGGTTATCATGATTCTCTAATGGAGGGGCACCCTGGCATTACCAAAACCATGGAAAAGATCAAAAGACATTTCTGGTGGCCATCGTGGAAAAGGGATATTAGAGACTTTGTAATCTCCTGCGGTGTGTGTGCCCAGAATAAAAGTCAAAAGCAAAAACCAGCCGGCCTATTACAGCCACTTGACATTCCTCCCTGTCCATGGCATACCCTGTCCATGGATTTTATCATGGACTTACCTCCATGCTTGGGATATACTACCATCTTAGTAGTCGTGGATCTATTCTCGAAAATGGCTCACTTCATACCCTTGAAGGGTCTGCCTTCAGCCTCAGTATTGGCCCGGGAATTCTTGGCAAACATTGTTCGCTTACACGGTTTTCCTTCGGTTTTAGTCTCCGATTGGGGAAGTCAATTCATCTCCCACTTCTGGCGCAGTTGCTGTCGTCTAGCCCAAGTTGATGTAAGACTTTCGACAAGTCACCATCCCCAAACTGACGGACAAACCGAAAGGACAAACCAGACATTAGAACAATATCTACGCTGCATGCTCCAACAAACAGAAAAACCCTGGAAGGACATTCTTTGGATCGCTGAATACGCTTACAACAATTCGACTCATTCTGGAACCGGGAAGACTCCTTTTTTCCTATTATATGGACACCATCCTAGAACCTCCAACCTGGTTCCTCCCCAAGAAATTGAAGCACCTGCTGTGCATCACTTGCATTCGGAGATCACCTGTGCCTTTAAGGAAGCCACTGCCCATCTGCAAAGAGCTAAAGCTCAATTCAAAAAGGCAGCCGATCGGCACCGTAAAGAGGCCCCTCACTACGCTGTAGGAGATCAAGTCTGGTTATCCACTAAGAACCTGCCTTTAAAAGGACCCCGCACTTTCATCCCGAGATACCTTGGGCCCTACCTCATATCTGCCATAATTAATCCGGTGGCTGCCAAATTGGAATTACCTACGCATATGAAAATACATCCAGTATTCCATATCTCCTTATTAAAACCAGTACAACCAGAAACCCGATTGACTAAACTCCCAGAACCCGTTTTGGTAGACGGAGAACTCGAATTCGAAGTGAAGAACATCCTAGACTCCAAAATTTCCAGGTCTAAATTATACTATCTGGTTGATTGGAAAGGATATGGTCCCCAGGAAAGGTCTTGGGAACCCTCAGAACATGTCCACGCACCTCGTCTGGTCAAGAGATTCCATCTGAATCACCCCGACAAGCCAAATCCCCCGGGAAAGACACACTTAGGAGGGGCCTTGAGGGGGGATACTGTCATGATCACTGCTTCCAAGGAGTCAGGACCAGCCCAACGTCCTTGGAAGCAGGCCCCTAACCCTGATCCTAGGCACCAGCCGGTCCCCACAGGGACCTTTTGGACCTTGTCCTGGCGCCGGTGGCACCAGGCTCATCAGAAGCATCGGTCCCGGCAGTGGAACCGCCGGGCTCATCATTGGTGTGAAGGTGCTTGGGTGGACTTACCTGTGGCAGACCATGCTGCTTACTTACCAGACTCTTAGAGGTCCTCGATGAACTGGGACTACTTTCTTACCTGGGTGGGGCAGCTCCACTCCCTGGATACAGCACTGGAACTCTTCTGGAAGCAGGAACTCTTTTCTTACCTAGGCGGGGCCGTGGAAGGAGATGCCTCATCACTCCTAGGCTATTTAAACCACACCCGATTGATGAAATGTGCTTCACGTTATTCTGCATCTGCAGCAGAACGCTCACCGAGTCTGTTCCAGCCTTTCTTCTTTGGATCCTGAACCTGCAAGAATTATACTTACCATTCCTGAACCCGATCAACATCAGCACCTGCAAAAGACCAGAAACAACAGGTTAGCAGAACAAACTTTAACACGCAGTGTTTACTTACCTGATCCATCGGCAGCGGCCGTGTCTCACACTGCACCTTCGCCTGCAAAGATAAACAGCATTATCATACTTACTGGCATGCTGTGCATTCCGGCTTCTTCACACTGCATCTTCACCTGCAACGATAAACAGCATTATCATACTTACTGGCACGCTGTGCATTCCGGCTTCTTCACGCTGCATCTTCACCTGCAAAGATAAACAGAATTATTCTACTTACCGGCACGCTGTGCATTCCGGATTCTTCATGCTGCATCTTCACCTGCAAAGATAAACAGCAGTGTTACACTTACCGGCACGCGGCGAATTCCGGATTCCTTCATTCTGCATCGTCGCCTGCAAAGACAAAGAAAGAGACAGTAAGAGCGCTTGCCATACTTACGCAATTCCAGGCGCTTCACCGCCACGCATAAAAAGACTATAAAGAGTAAAGGTGTCCAGAAACTTACCGGTCGTGCAGACAACGACGGTACCCATCCTCTGAAGTCAAGAGGCCAACGTTTCACCAGTGAAGGAACTGGCAACGGCACCCTGCACTAGACGCAGATGGAGAGCCCAGCATTCACCTATCTAAGGTGAGCACATTGACCTGGGAGGGGGGCTCAACAGTCAGGCTGAGAGGAGAGAGATAGGGACATTCACAACCCAGACCTTTAACCCCCATATTATTTCACCTGCAGAAACCTCACCCTTCGAGTCCGACACACAGTGCAGAGAGCTTCGACCCCAGAAGCCAACCGAATCCTGCACATCACGTTTCGTGTTACAGACACCTTCCTGCCAAGACCCGCGCCTCCGTGGGAATCAGGTGAGCGTTACAATAATACAGCACTGCTAAATTTGTCATAAAACTGTGGGTTCCCCGGGGTTGGGAGAACCACACAATTGATGATATGAATATTTGCTGGGACTGCTGTCCCCCTAGGAGTGCATCATAGGGCTACCGTGTAACTGGCACTTTCGCCATATCTTCATCAAAAAAATTCAGGACGCTGTCGTACTAGCATAATTTTCTGGGGAACCTCCTGTTTTATTGCTCTCACCCAATAAGTGATACTCATTTCAAACACTACTTTGTCCTCTGATGGGTGATCCTTAAACATATCCTCGTCAGTGACGTCAGTCAATCTGTAACCCTCTTCAATGGCAACCACTGTGCTCCATCATCTGCCTTCATCATCAACCCCATCAAGCATAGCTAATTCCCCTAGTACTATAACTGCTTGTAACTCTAAGGGAAATACTTGCCCCCCCTCTTCATCCATGGGTATGCTCAGTCTGAATAAAAACTGATCAGGTATCCTCATAGTCTTACTCACTAAACCAGGTATACATGTTAGCAAAATGCATACCCTGTAGTGAAAGACCTCTGCTTCTAACGGTACCATCGTATGGCCATTCTCCCTGTAAATGCCATGATAAATTTACTCACGTTTAAGTAATGCATTATGCCTTCATCAGTAAACAAAATTGGCAAGTTCAATTTTGTCATTAAATATATTAACTGGTGTCAGCTTTGAATACAATAATGTCAAAGACATATCACATTCTACTATAGAAACTGGCAATTTCTCAGTAAAAGGAACTCTACTTGTAGCTCCTGTGAAAACTTGAGCATTCATGGCATTTCCCGATAAATTTCCCCTCTCGTATACATAACCGTGTTGCACCAATGCCTACCAAAAAAGAAAAAGATTTGACTCCTATAGTGATGTCAACCCTTGGTTCCTCTTGAAGATTGGGAGTTTCAGATAGCACTGAATACATCAAGTCACCCAGTGAGCTGTCCAATTTTGGGTGCATACTTATCCCTGTGCCTGTGAAAGGATTCCCTCCCTCGACAGTGACACCCCCAATCGTTGGAGTCATTAACTGCCCCATGTTTGGGCCTTGCTGTAGTTGCATGGGTGCATCCTGCCACTGTCCTTGTGGCGGATTTAATGATGTTTGTTGTGGTTACAAAGCCTGCTGTGTTCTCTGCACTTGTGCTTGCTGCACTGTATGATTTTGGGCAAGCCCGTCCCTACTTTGTTAACTATTTGCAGGCGGATAAGCAGTCTCCCTCTTGAAAACTGGCCATTTTGCACAAACCCTTGGCTCCCACATGTGCGCGCTATGTGCCCTGTCATTCCACATGTCCAACATACATGAGGAAGACTCCTAATTTGCCCTCTCTGCCTGCCTTGGCTATCGTTCTGTGAATTCTGAAACCCACCTTGATTACTCTGGAAATGTCCCTGATTATACTGGAAGCCTCCTCCACGGAAATCTCCTCTACACCATAGTACAAATCCGTTATTACCTTGATCAAATTGTCTTTGTTATTCACCTGTGGCATACCTGCTGCTTGCTGTGATCCTGGCCCTTCTCCACTAGTCAACATTGCCCCTTCTATGGCGTATTTTGACAATTTTGTCTGCACTAACTTTGCTTCTTCAACTTTCATAACATCATCTTTGCTTCGATTTTTCTCCTGCAGTAATTTGCAATAATGCACAATGGTCAGCTTTATTTCTGACCACGATTTTGCCTCCATGCCCACCAATTTCTCGAGCACATGGTCCGGCAGCCCTTCACATAATATATGATAGAATACAGGTTTAGATTTCCCCCATGGTTCCCGTGTTTCCAAACTCCATTTGTCCTGAAAATTCTGAATGTAAACAAGAGGATCTTCCTCTTCCTTCATCTTTTGTGCCATTATATCTCCCATATTGATGTATTTGGATATTGCACTCTAAGCGCTTTCCAGACTGCAGCTCTACAGTTATAAAATGGTTGACGTTGTGAGCAGTGTTCTGTGTGGTAACACTCGAGTATCTGGCTCTCGACCAGATGTCGTCAGCTCTCTCCCCAAGGATAGCGGCTAGAAGACCTTTAATGTCTCCTATAGCTAACGCATTTCCTACTTTCATTTTCTCTAACTCATATATCTGTTCACCAGCACCGGAAGTTAAACTAGGGAGCTTACAGCTTAAATTATTCTTATCCATCTGCGGATAAGTTACATACTGCAGTCTGGCTCCTCCTTTCTCTAACAAAGGAAACTGCGAGATCCCAAATTTGCATTCATCCCCATCGTCTACCTGTGCATAGCAAGGACAATGGTTTTGCACTGACTTCTTCCCGTTAGCGACCATAACCTGCTCACGTAAGGTGTCAAATCCCCCCTCTAACTATGGGATTGCCCTCTGGGTCGACCTAGCCGTGTCAGAGGTTCTGACGTCTGAGATTTAGGTAGATCTAGATCTGACCATCTTACTTCCCTGTCTGTCGGAGAACATTCCTCTTGACAACATGCACTAGCTCCCTCCTCCCCTCGGACGGTTTCTCTGTCCTCGTCTTACATATCCTGTCCCCAACTTCTGCGACTTTCTTCATTCTCATCTCTATTCAGAGTTAGTCTGCCGGAAGACAAAGCTCTATGCTCAAAATTGTATAAGCTTCCCTCCTTGCCTTGCAAATGAGTACTTTCAGTCGATCGGCTTTTCCCTTTCCTTTTGGATCTTTCTTGGTCCTCATATTATGATAGACCTTATTGATTTTGTCACCAATGCTTTTCATGTCAAACTCATCCTCTAGATTTACTGTAGATGGACCTAATGTTGGCTCATGTGTCGGGAAGAATTCTTCTATGTCTTCCCATACTACTACTGGATTAGGCTCCATTAATTCCTTCTCTATGCGATCAATGTCACATGCCCTTTGCCTTCTCTTTCGTTCTATTTCTTCATCAAACTATCTTTGTTTCCTTGATTCTTATTTTACCCTTTCCTCTTCCTGTCTTTTCACCTATCTTCTCTTGTTTGCCCTACGTATCTCCTTGTCACTCCGTCTTTGTATTCTTTTATCTCTTAATTTCTGCTCTTCCTCTTCCTCTCTCTTTCTTTTCTAACTTATCCTGTTCTTTGATTACTCTCTGCTTGTTATCATATTTCCTTTGCTCCTCTGCTTTTTCCTGCTTTCTCAGCTACTCATCTTGATACACCTTTCCCTGTCTTTGTCTATCCTTTCTTTTAACTTCATCTTCTTCTAATCGTTTCTCTCGTTCTCTGTCTTTTTTGTCTTGCTTATCTTGATATTCTCTTTGTCTTACTTCCTCAATTTTCTTTCCATCAAGTTTCAGCAAAATCTGACCACCCATCCATTCATTCTGTATGAGCGCTACCTCTTCAGCCTTATCTTTCTCTCATTTCCATCTTTTTATTTCCCTCCCTATATCTAAGGATCACTTCTCTCCTTGTCCCGTAGGACTGTAGGAACAACATCCCTTTCTGGAGTCTTTTCTGGACTCTTGTCGCTGCTATGCGCAGGCGTTCATTTGCCGGATTGCTGTACCCTATCACTGCCTTAAGCTCTCTCAATGGGTACACTTTGCTATCCTTCGTACTGTCGCCATTTATTTCAGGTGCAGCGAGGGGAGCAGATGGCTCCTCACCCCTTTCCTCCTGGTACATTTTCCAGAGCACTAAGCTTGCTATCTTCTTTTCAAACTTTTTCGTTATGTCTTAAAAAAACTGCTTTTGCTAGCAATCCTCCTTGTGGCCATGGCATGAACATCTTATCTGCCGTGCCCTTAACCCATTCCGCAGTGTACTGCTTAAGCTTGGGTGCGTGTTTTGGCAATTGCTTGCATAGATGTATAAACTGAGTAATATCCTCCATTTTGAGTCGTCACACTTGACTGTAAATACTCAATGTTATTTTTACACCTTATAAATTCATTTCAGAAAAATAACACAATATGAGCATGCACCAACCCTCGCAGCTCAAAGCCTTTTATATCACGTTATATTTCATTATACTTATTTCACTAAACATCATTAGTTCAGATTAAACAAATAATTCATTTTCAAATCTCTATGATTTCTTTTCACGTTGCTTAATTTTTCACTATTTTTTCAACACATACACATTATACAACACATGAAAAAAAAAACAGACAGACTTGGCCGGCCTACCTATATCTCAGTCTACACTCCACATGACTATTCTCTATTGACATTCTTTGTGATTATCCTTGCCCCTAATAAAATACTTTGACAGAGTGTGAGTCGTTCCCTTTAGATGATCTTTAATTGTCCGTAGTCTACGTCATCCACTATTGAGACTCTGGCTATGACCCCTTCTGACATTCTTATGATGCAGGACTCTGGGCTTAACACTAACTCTGATGCTCCTCGTCTCACAGTCCTCAATTGCTTGACAATCTTCTTTTCAAGTCAATTACTCAATAACTCGACACTCATCATCTCAAGCTATTCACCTATTAAGTAGATGTTCATCGTCCAAGTTGTTTACCCTAACCAACCAACCCCCTGTTACTTATTACCCCTTATCACTCTCTCCACTCAATACCCACTCATGTTTTGCCACCTCACTCGTTTCTACTCACTATTTGCGTTTTTAACTTCCAACCCTTGGGATCATCGCCTCCTCAACCAGCCGATTCAGCCTTCCGTCCACTCATCTTCCTGTAGAAATCAGGAGAGGATTCTATATGAAACCGAGGGTCCTGTCTCACCAGCGCTTGCAAGAGTCTTTAAGCTAATTTTCGTTATCTAAAGGGAGGTTCACATCCTTTGAGCTAAATGGCGGTGGAAGTCTGATATTTACCGGACCCCTGTTAGGGAGAATTCTCCAAAATGGCTAATTTCCCTTACCTTTTGAATCCCTCAGCAGCTTTGCTGGAATTCTAGGGTTTAATTATTTTACTTGGTAACAGTGTAAGCCTTTTTAACAACTTTTACGTGTGTTTTTCTGTATGTTGTACATTTATATGCTCATGGACTATGGAGTCTCACCAACCCAATAGGCATTATATTTTTACTGTGTGTCACCCAGCATCTTTAGTGCAGGTTTTATGGGACTGACTTTTCTCTCCAAGAACATTTAAAGTTACCATTGACTTTACTAGTCTTTTTAAAATTACAGACCGAGTACACCCTATCTTCCAATAGAGTACTGGAGGGGTTAATAGTTATCCCCTTTTGTCTGATTCTCATGGAACATTAGTATGTTCCCCTTTCTCTAAGATTTGTCTGGTGGCAGTGGTATCCACCATTTTTATTCTACTGCAGACTATGAAAATAGCCTTTGGTACCATTTGAGGCTATGGTGGTAGCCTCAAACTCAATCCCAGTAATCTACTTTTATTTTCAGTTGGTTCCGGTCGAGTTCTTTTGCCATATCTTTTTGTAAAGGTCTTTCTAGTGTTTTACTCTGCGTGCCAAACCAGGTTTGGTTCCTTTATTCTCCGTCCTTTAGCAGGCTTCTGCACAGAAGCCCTCCTTATGCGCCTGAGTGTCTGGGTGGACAGGATGTGAGGGAGAGGTTTGAAGCCCCCTGCACAGGGTCTCCTTGGAGACCCAAGTTGAACTCTTGTTTGATTGGCTAGGTGGCTGCCCTGCCAGGAAAGCTACCCTGCTGTGTGATTGAAAGCCAGGCTGTGTGAATGGGGGATTTGTTGCATAAAAAGCCAGTCTCTGGGACTGGAAGGCAGAGTCGCCACTGGAACGAGAGAACCAAAGAGAAGCTGAAGGAAGACGACTGCTGCAACTACTGGACACCCGGTAAAGCCCTGCTGCAGGTCCAAATCACCGGAAACTTCGATGACAGAGGAGATCTTCAAGGAATCTTCTTCCCTTGAGCTTGGTGGGAACAACCTGTTGCCAAACACCAGACACCGGTCCTCATCCTGGTCAAATTTACTGTGCATCGCTGCAGTAGATTGGGTAGCCAGTGGGAAGAGAACCAGTTTGGGTTTTAAGGAGCGCACCTTTTATTAGTCGTTTTGCTCCACTGCTGGCTTCTTCCCTGGGCAGTGCAGGACTCTACAGCCATCCTCCTTCTTGTCATCACGACGGAAGCTCCAGGAACCGCGAGCCTGCAGGAACTGCCAGGAACAACTGCCTCAACTACAGCATTCTTCTTCTTTAAAGGTACTGTGCAAATTTTGTTGTTTGTTCCGTCCGACCGCGGTGAACGTGTAGGAAATCTTTCGCCTCTCCGAAGGCTTGTCCTTCTCTTCTCCTTTAAATAACTTTTCCTCCGACCAACTTTGTTTTGAACTCTTGGCAAAGACCTAACCACAAACTATTTTGAACTGTGTGATCCTCTGCAAAGTCTCTCAACTATTAACATTGGCCCAGACCTATTGGGCCTCATTACGGGTTTGGCGGTAGCCATGCCGCTATTGGCGGCATGGCTGCCTCCAAAACTGGGTCTGGGTTCCCTGAATGGGGAATTACCAGGCCATTCTGAGTTTGGAGGGCCTGGTAATTCCTCCCTCAGGGAACCCGGGCCCGGACCTTCCCCATTCCCATTCGAGCCCCCATAGGGCTCAATAGGAATGGGAGAGGGAGCTTACAACGGGGCGATTACGACTGGCCCATTGTTAGCTCCCTGGTCCCCTCCCGGGACCCGGTAACAAGGCCTGGTTTTACCAGGCATCCTTACCGGGCCCCGCGAGGGGATCTCGTAATCAGGCAGAATGAGAATAACGGGTCCGCACCCATTAGCGGACCCCGTTAACCCATTCCGCCTGACTCGTAATGAGGCCCATTGACTTGAATCTTAGTTTTAGTAGCATTTTCTAGATTGCCCTGCCTATAACTTGTTGGTGCTATTGATTTTGAATAGCCTTGTCTTTCCTCCCTTTTAAATTGCTGGAGTGCCATTTTGCTTACACTTCATTTTGAGCTTAACTTGTCCAGAATTGATTGGGTGTTGTTGTAGTATATTAAGACTGTGGGCCTCATTACGATCTTGGCGGTAAGTAATGGACATTACCGGCATGGCGCAACTTACGTGTCCGTGCTGGCCAGAAACCATTAAAAGCGGTACATTACGACCTCTCGGGCACGAGCATTGCGCCATGCCGGTAATGTAATCAGTGCCATGCCGGTAACGTCCCAAAAATGGCACCTACCGGCATCGTATGCCATGCAAGGTGCACTACCTCCACCCCTCCCACCGATGTTAGCGATCACCGCAAATAGCGGTGACCGCTATTAGTGGTGAACGTAAATAAGCGGATCTGGAAGTTGCGTCATCGCAACGGGATGGGAAAGAGCACGGCAGCCATCTTTAAAAACACAATCCATTGCCATCCTCCGCAACCAGTGGACTTCTGACCCCCAGAACCGCCACAAACCTTCACATACATCCACCCATATTCAGAATGCCGAAAGTTGTGAAAAAAAAAAGTTGCGATCGGCTGCGGCAGGAGCGCTTCACTAGGGAGGAGCTCAACATGTTGGCCGAAACCCTACAGGAAAACGCTGATGTTGTATTCTCAACAGAGATGACCAGACCGCCGATAACACGGAAGAAGGCCATATGGGCCATAGTAGCACAGCGGGTCAGTGCAGTTGGCACAACACCCCGCAACGCAAGACAGTGCCGGAAAAGGTGGGACGATCTCTGGCTCCGTGTAAGGAGTATACTGTCTGCTAACAGAAACCTGGGCATGGCAACTGGTGGAGGAGCAGAGTCACCGATAAAATTGCAGCCGTGGGCGGAGATATGTGCCACAACCATTGGCATCGAGAGCATCGAGGGGGTCGGAGAAATGGAGAGAGGAGCCCCGACATCAGGTGACGCAGGTAGGTGCCTTAAATCAAGCCATGCCAAACTCACTGAAGTCCAGAATCATGTGAAGTGCAATGTTGCCTAATAGGGTTAACACGACACATCAGCAGAAGACTGCCTACAGACATTTTTGACCTCCACCCTGTACACATGCAGTATGCACACCCTTACTGTAGGCACCCACATTCCTCCATGCTTCTTCCACCCAAAAGGGAGCCAACCTGTATGTCACTGCCTCCAATGTGCACCATCTAGTTATCAAAATGATGGCAGTCATCACAATGCCTGCTCAATGTCCGCAAACCCATCAATAACACTTTCCCTCCTTTGCTCCACCACAGGCTCTCATTCGGACCTTGGCGAATAAGACACTGGCACCACACCTGCCAAGAAGGCCAGGCCCGAAGTACCACCACACCAACCCTCCACCTCTGCTGGACAAAACAAACCCCCACAGCAGCCAAAATCTACGGGCACAACACAGGCCAGGGCACTGATAAACACCAAGGCAAGCACCACGGTACCACCAGCAACAGACATCCACCAACTGGTGCCCACTGAAGGGACTGTGTCTGCAGGAAGCAGCATGATTGGGGAGACTGCTGCCATTGCAGCTAGCTCGGATAGTGATGTGGAGGATGCTGATGTTGTAGTATGTCCCCCACTGCCCACCCTCATTCCCCCTACCTGTCCCCATGCAGCCAGCATGATGATAGCACACAGGGGCAATCCCCTGATGACTCTTGGCCAGCCACTCCATGCCCAGTGGAAGATGTGCAGGAGGGGAGCAGCACAATCGACACGCCACTGGCATTATCCATTGCCCAAAAAAACCAAGAGTCGCTGGACCAAATCATCACACACCAACACCAACTGTCCTCACTCCTGACTCAGCATGTGGCCGAATGTGGAGGTGCAAGGGCGGAAATGCAACAATGTGCAGATACTGTGAAGGCAGCCATACAATCCTCCACCAAGGATATCTGGGCAGAACTCGCCGCGGTGCGGCACGTGCTCTCGGAGCTTGTTCAAACAATGAGGGACCTGCGTCCTCATGAGCAGCCAAGTACCTCCTCTGCTGCCAGTTCAACCCCAAGCAGCCCCGTCCGTAGATCGGGCAGGAACCTGCAGAGTTCAGGCAGGGGTGCCCCAGGGGCTGGGAGAGGGGGCTGCCAATAGAGGCTGCCCAGTGGAACAATCCCACATTATGCACTTCACCACAGGCATCCACACACTTTTGCGGGGAGTTGAGGGGGGAGGAGGGAGTGGGTGTGTTGGGGAGTTGAAGGGGGATGGGGGAGTGGGTGTGTTGGGGAGTTGAAGGGGGATGGGGGAGTGGGTGTGTTGGGGAGTTGAGGGGGAGGGGGAGTGGGTGTGTTGGGGAGTTGAGGGGGAGAGGGGAGTGGGTGTGTTCATTCAAATCACATTTTCAATACACTTTTTGCTTGTGCACAAATCACATGTGTGGACATTGCTCATTGCGTATGTGTGCTTTATTGGTGAACAGCCCACAGAGTGCATGTCGCAGACACACACAGTGCCCCAAGTGCCATCTCCATGTGACACACAGCATCCGTGTGTGCTAGAAGCATTGGTTAATGAGAGTTTGACACATGGCACGTCCCTGCTGTGCATCGCCTCCTCTCTGAGGTGCTATCCCATCTGCACCCTCCTCATCGTCATTGTCAGGTGGTTGCAGTTCAGCTCAGGGGGCAGGGGCACATTTCATCTGATGCACATATTGTGTAGCATTACACATGCCATGACGATCTTAGCCACCTTCTCATGGCGGTACAGGAGTGCCCCACCAGACCTGCTGAGGCAGCGAAACCGTGCCTTCAAGAGGCCAAATGTCTGCTCAATCATCACACGGGTTCGTGTATGTGCACGATTATAGTCCTCCTCATGCTGGTTCTGTGGGTTCCGGACTGGGGTAAGGAGCCACCTCTTCAAGGGATAGCCTGCATCACCTGTATGTGGGCAACAATGTATGTGTCTGTCATGACATCAAACTTCAAATCATGACGTGCCACCATGGCATGCATTCATCTCTTACTTTGTACCAAATTTACATGCACGAATGGAGTCACACTATGTGACCGGCATATGTGTATTCCTCTCATGGACTGTTTTGCATGCCATCAACCAGTGTATGCAGGGGGGTCCAGTGCCTTGTGAGTGCCCATCCACTGTGTTAGTCCATAGCGGTTGTTTTGGTGATCTGGCAGATGTCCAGTGATTTCAATGCTCTCATCATGGCAACATTGCTGTCAGCCTCATGATGACCTCACTGAGCACTACAAATGTTGTTATGCTATTTATTTTGGCCTCTGTGTCTGTGTAGTGGTGTATTGATGTTTATGTCCGTCATGTGCCTCCTTTGTGCGCCGTTATGGGGGACTGGCCTTTCAGTTGATGGTGTTTGGTGCCGTGTATTGGCTGAAGTCATTGCATGTAGGTGCATTTTGTTGAGGTAGATGCGGTCCGATTAAGTACAGCGCACTTGCAGATGGTTGTGTCATGGTTGGGACACACCTTCATTCACATGGTAGGGCTGCTTACATCAGGCATTATGTGTTCAGGTGTCAGCTAAAGTTTGGGCTGCGTCAGGGTATGGGCTGGCTCCATTGCCTATGGTCCTCGCAGCCAGGTAAAGTATGCATCACTCCCCCCCCTTTCAGCCAGGTAAAGTATGCATCTCTCCCCACCCCCCCTTTCAGCCAGGTAAAGTATGCATCCCCCCCCCTTTTAGCCAGGTAAAGTATGCATCTCTCCCCACCCCCCTTTCAGCCAGGTAATGTATGCATTGGTACGTCAATCACCTACTGTGATGCCGGAAATGCATCTGAGGGACAGGGCCTCTGAATCCTTGTCCTTTTTCTGTTTTTACCGTGTGTTCTGTCATGTTTTCTGCCCAGGAGTCCATGAGGGACTCCTGGCAGTGCAGCTCTCTTTTGGTTTGGTGAACAGACCCATGGGATACCCTTATGGCACCCATGGGTAGGGGTACAACCCTGTGCCCCTAGTGTATGTTTTTGGGCACCTGTGGGTGGCCCACAGAGCAGGGTATGGGCTGGTGGCAGCTCCATGCTAAACTTGACAGGTGCTCTGGGTGTCCTCCATTTCGGGATACCCAGGCCCTGCCATTGGGATCAGTTGATTCCTGATAGAAACAAGATGGCCCCTGTGGCCTCTTGCTTTCTATTGCCTGTTGTCTTGTTTTTCCCAAAGTCCTGGGAAGCCCTGGCTCTGTCCCTTCCCCCTGGCTGGCTGTTGGGTGGAAGTTCCATATATGGTGTTGTTGTGAAGGCCCAGCTAGACTGACTGGAGCCTTCCCAGTGACTGTATGTTATGGGTACCTCCTGTGGGTGGGACCTGGGTGAATGGAGTGTGTGACCAATATACACTCCTTGTTGTGGTTGTCTGGTTTCTGGCATGAGAGACAAAGACTGAGACAGCCCTGCCCGAAACTGGCCTGAATGCAGTGTGTAGTGTTGAATGGCTGGGTACTTGTCCCAATCCACATTCCTTGTTGTGAGTGTCTGAAAGGGAGGAGTGTGGCCTGAATGCACTGTGTGCCTGATTGGCTGACTGACTGCATGAATGCCCTTCTGTGTGATTGGCTGCTGTGTGTGTGCCAGCAGTGTGGATGAGAGACAGAATAGTATATCTGGGGACCTCTCACCACTGGAAATTGTTCAGAAGCATTCAGAAGCTGAGTCTCCACTCAAGAGTAACTGGATTTGCTGATCCTCGACGTCCAGCTGGAAGAAGAAGACTTGCTGTGGCATTTGCTTCGACGGAACTGAAGTTTGTCGAAATCGTCGAGGACTGACCCGAGAGAGGACCTGGCTAGGCGCCCTCTTCCCGTGCTCCGAGGGACCATCGAGCACCGCTGAATCTTCGCCGAAGCGCCCTGGAAGTCAGACCCTCGAAAGGCTGCCGACCCGAGACGGGACCGCCGAGGAGATCGAAGTGAAGCACCCGGACATCGACGCTGTCGAAGTCCATTGCCGTCGACCAGGGTTCGCAGGTCTGTGTAACCGCTGGAGGCCCGTCGAAGTTGTGTTGCCCCGCCGTGGGAACCACTTGACGCCGTGCCGCCGACGACCGGAGCCGTCCGCTCCTTGCCTAAGAACATTTGCCTTGAAGGACTCCCTCGTCCGCATCGTCGGCCGCTTTGTCCCGCCGGAGAAAGTCGAGGACGACCAACGCGCCGAGGAGAATCCGCCGGTGGGTTTCCCGCCACCTCACGACCCCAAAGACTCGAGCGACTCGACGCCCTTGCTGGGCCACCGTCACCCACAATCTTTGCGGTCCAGAACTAGTGTCGCCGAGGTGCCCCGCACGCCTCTTCCTCGCAGGACGCCGACGTCTCGACGCCGACGAGCACCGCTCGGATCGAAGCCTGCCGCCTCATCGACGCCGTTCTACCTTGTTTGTTGTCGGACGTTCGACGCCCCGTGTCTCCCGCTTGAAAGGGAAGGCATTCAAGAAGGGCCGTCGATTCCCCGACACCGAACACCGAGTTCCTCGACGCTTCTCGACGCCTCTCGACGATCCGTGACTCCTGCTTTAAAGGGGGTCATTCAAGAAGGATCTGTCGACGCCTCTTCGAAGAACTCGACTCCACCAGGTACATTGGGGGGGTAAAAACATTATAGGAGAGAAATAGACTATTGAACAATATATGGACTGGGCTGGTGTTATATCTCTTTATTTTACAGGTTGCCCAGGTGGGGGGATCTCCACACAGAACTGTGTCCAGTGGTAGGGGCCAGTATTCTGCCTATTGTTTCAACCCTCTGTTATCTCTCCTCTCTCTATTGCTGGTTTCCTTCTTATTGATCTGTGTGCCATTTTAACAGTATTGTGAATGCACTTTAATGAGGTCTAATATTAGTGGTACCACTTTAGAATTGTAGATATTTACCATTGCTGATTTTCCTGAGCACAAAGTGCGTTATTGTGATAAGTGTACATAACCCTTGAATATTAATTATATAAAGACTGTGTTTTCAGTAATACAGTGTGTGGACATTCCCTTGTGGGGGCTTGGGGATACACTGTACTTAAGAACCAGCCTGCATCACCTCCTGAGAAGCTAGGCCTTGATTGCTCGTCCATCGTTACCATATTAGAGAATCTTGGCTGGGGTCCTCTGTGCCTCCCCTCTACCATATAGAGAGCGGAAGTACAGACCCCCCCACCGGTCTTGACAAGCTGGTGGCAGCGGTGGGATGCTTATGGTTTTAAGACTCAGTGTATAACCGTGCCACTTACAAAATATCCGCACTTTATTAGATTAAGGTTTGGGTGTGTACCAAATAACTGCATTACAGGCAATGGAGCCCATTGCAAATGGTAAATTGACTCGGATGAGCTTAGAGGCTCTCCAGAGTGCTTGTGAAGCCAGGGAGTTGGACTTTGTGGATAAGTCTAGGGCTGAGCTGATAGCTGCCCTGGTGGACTACCAGACTGATGGTGAAACCCTTGATGAAGGGGGGGATGCAACCAGTGAGGACTCTGCCCCTGGGGTTGTCGCTGAATCTGTTTCTGGGAATGCCACCATTCCTGCTGCCTCTGTTCCAAACCCCAGCAATTCCATGGAACTTGAGTTATTAAGGATGAAATTGGCCTTTGAATATCGCAAGTTGGAAATAGAAGCTGAGCTTAAGAAAGAGGAGCTGGCACAGCAAGTGGAACTCAAGAATAGGGATCTTGCGCTCAAAGACAAGGACACTGAATGTCAGAGAATCCAGCTAGAGAGAGCTAGAGTGGAGACTTCAGCTAGACCAATTGAGAGTGGCAGGTCCCCAGCCACCAAGTTTATGAAAGATTTGGTTGGTGTGTTTGTGGAGGGTTCAGATATCCTCCAATGGATTGAAGCGTTTGAAATGGCTTGTGCAATTCATGATGTAGATAAAAGAGATTGGGCTAAGTGTTTGTTAAGCAGAGTGCCTCAAACTGGATATGACTGTATTCTGAAGCTGAGTGTGGAGGAAAGGGGTCAGTATGAGTGTATGAAGTCTGCTTTGATTGCCAAGTTTGGCAAGACACCTACCCAATACCTTAAAAGGTTCAGGGATTTTAAGAAAAGAGAGAATGTGTCTTGGGTTGACTGGGTGAGTACTGCGCACATGAACATGATGGGGTGGATTGACGGTTACAAGGTGAAAACTTTTGTTGAGTTGTCCCACCTCTTGTTTTTTGAGCATTTTTCTGAAGCCTGTTCACCAGAGCTGCGTCAGTATGTGGCTGACCAGAACATTTTGGACCCCTTTAAGCTGGCTAGGTTGGCTGACAAGTGGGTCTCCCACCGGGTGTCCCCTAAGGACTCCAGTGGGAAGGACAAGGACAAAGAAAAGGGGACCTCTCAGAAAGCTGAGGAGTCCCAAAAGCAATCACAGTCGGGTAAACCAAAACCTTCCTCTCCTAAGACCCAAAAATCTGGTGGGGATAAGTCCTCTGTGGGTGGGAATAAGAGTAGTGGTCCACCTGCTGCAAAGCAGGTTCCCAGTGGTTCCAGTACCGTACCCCGCACTCCTGGCACTTGTTGGGATTGTGGGGCTCTGGATCACAAAAGGGGTGACCCCAAGTGTAAAGGTAAGGCACTTGGAGTACAGGCTGTCAGCCTGACCTACCCTTACCCCGTGGCTGAGGTGGAGGCCACTGTCCTCCCCTCCTCTACAGGAATCACATTTGGTGCTCCGGTAGAGATTTCCTTAGTGTCCCTTGGGGCCTGGGACCAGTACGCAGAAGTACTGGCAACTATCCCGCAGAACACCCGTAGGTTTTTGAGAAGTGTCCTCTTGAATGGCCAGCCTTCTACTGGTTTGAGAGACACTGGGGCAAGCATGACAGTGGTGGACAGGACCCTGCTCAAGCCAGAGGACTATGTAGGTGCTCCTCTGAGAACCACCAGGTTAGCTGGTGGGCCTCCCAAATTATCGCCTGTAGCCCTAGTCACACTCATGATTGGAGACAAGACAGCAAAGCTTCCTGTCCTGGTTCAGGACAATGTCCCTGCTAACATTCTGTTAGGAAATGATCTAGTAGAGTTGGGGTTGATCTCGGATGGTCTTCCCATGACTGCTGCTGCAGTCACTAGGTCACAGGTGACACCGGGTCTGGCTGTGAGTCAGGTATCCGAGCCAAAGGCGAGGCCTAAGGCAAGAAGAAGGAAGACCAAGAAGGCCACCTCTGTGGAGGGAACACCTTCTCTTCCTGCTGTTCCGACAGCACCCAATGGGATCCATGCTCCGGACGGGCTGGGTCCAGCGGAAAACCCAAACTCAACTCCTGTGGGAGAAGAGACAGAAGACTCTCCTGTGGGAGAGGTTCTCAACCCGGAGGATCATCCCGACCTTCAATGCTTGTTAGCTGAAGGGGGACCCTCCCGGGCAGACTTCTGTAAGGGACAGAGAGAGTGCCACTCTCTCGAGGGCCTGAGGAAACAGGCCCTGTCCCAGGCACAAGGTGAAGTGCCTAGGACATTCAAGATTTATTGGGAGGGTGAGCTCCTTGTTAGTGAGCCCACTAAGCCCGAACCTGGTGCCCGCAAGAGGTTGGTGGTACCCCAGGTTTACAGGCCCTTCCTACTGCAGTTGGCGCATGAGGTGCCCTTGGCTGGTCATCTTGGGACCAAGAAGACTAAGCAGAGGCTCTCTGCCCATTTCTACTGGCCACGGATGGGAGTAGAGGTGGAGTCCCACTGCAGGACCTGCCCAACTTGTCAGTTGTCTGGCAAGACTGGAGGCAGGGTCATTGCCCCACTGCAGCCATTACCAGTGGTTGGCACACCATTTGAGAGGGTGGGCATCGACATCGTCGGTCCCCTTGACCCTCCCACTTCAGGTGGACATCGGTTCATCCTGGTCTTGGTAGATCATGCCACCAGGTACCCTGAGGCAATACCCCTTCGGACTGTTACTGCCAAGGTGGTTGCCAGGGCTCTCCTGGGCATTTTCACCCGTGTTGGATTCCCCAAGGAGGTTGTCTCTGACCGAGGATCCAACTTCATGTCTAGTTACATGAAAACCATGTGGAAAGAGTGCGGGGTAACCTACAAGTTCTCCACCTCTTACCACCCCCAGACCAATGGTCTGGTTGAGAGATTTAACAAAACTCTCAAGGGCATGCTAGGTGCTTTGGAAGAGCCCCTAAGGAGGAAATGGGATCTCCTCCTGCCATGCCTGCTGTTTGCTTACAGAGAGGTACCTCAAGAGGGTGTTGGTTTCAGCCCCTTTGAGTTACTCTTTGGACATCCCGTGAGGGGGCCCCTCGCCTTGATCCGAGAAGGCTTGGAAGCCACCCCTCCAGGTCCCGCCAAGCAAGTGGGGGACTATGTGTTAGGCCTCAGGCGGAGGATGACACAAATGATGGGTCAGGCAACAGCAAATCTCAAGGCCAGCCAGGAATTGAATAAGTACTGGCATGACCTGAAAGCTTCGCAAGTGGATTGGACTCCGGGACAGGAAATCCTTGTGATGGAGCCTACCAAGCCTAGAGCTTTGGCAGACAAGTGGACTGGACCCTTCAGGATCATCTCCAAGATGGGCGAAGTCAATTATCTGGTGGACATGGGAGCCTCTGGGGTAGCCCCCCAGGTATTCCATGTCAACAGGCTCAAGCCTTTCCACAGGCGAGCAGAGGTCTCATGTCTCTTGCTAGCTTCAGGGCAAGAAGAGGATGAGAGTGAGCCCCTTCCTGATTTGCTGCATAGCAACCCTCAGGATGGCTCAGTGGAGGGAGTACAACTCTCTCCCGATTTGACAACAGAGCAGCAGAGGGCCTGCCGGGCTTTGCTCCAGCAGTATGCCCCTCTGTTTTCACTGACACCGGGCCTTACACCGTGGTGTAAGCACGAAATTGACACTGGTGACAGTGTGCCTGTCAAAAGCAGGAGCTATCGTATGTCAGATACCGTCAAAAACCACATCCAGGCTGAGGTCGCCAAGATGTTGGATCTGGGTGTTATTGAACCCTCCACCAGTCCCTGGTCCAGTCCAGTGGTCCTTGTCCCCAAGGCAAGTTCCCCGGCGGGTACCAAGGATTGGAGGTTCTGTGTGGACTACCGAGGAGTCAATGCCGTCACCAAAACTGACGCGCACCCATTGCCCAGGGCTGATGAGCTCGTGGACACTATAGGTGCTGCCAAATTTGTGAGCACCTTTGACCTTACCTCAGGCTATTGGCAAATAGCTCTGACGGACCATGCCAAGGAAAAGACGGCATTCTCCACACCTGAGGGACTCTACCAGTTTAGGGTCATGCCCTTTGGGTTGAAGAATGCCCCTGCCACCTTCCAGAGATTGGTCAACCATGCGCTCAGTGGGCTGGAAGCCTTTTGTGTGGCTTACTTAGACGACATTGCCGTCTACAGTTCCACCTGGGAAGAGCATTTGACACATCTGGATAAGGTGTTGCAGGCCTTGAAAAGGGCTAACCTCACTATCAAGGCCACCAAGTGCCAGATAGCTCAGGGGAAAGTTACCTATCTTGGTCATGAGGTAGGAGGGGGTCAAATCCAACCTCTCTCCAGTAAAGTACAGGACGTACAGAACTGGGAGACGCCCACTACTCAAACCCAGGTGAGAGCCTTTTTGGGCCTCACTGGGTACTATCGCAATTTCATGGCAGACTATGGAACCATAGCTGCACCCCTGACAGCTCTAACTTCACCCAAACAGCCTAGGAAGGTTAATTGGACTGAAGACTGTCAGAGGGCCTTTGATGGCTTGAAAGAAAGTCTGTGTAGGGCACCTGTGTTGAGTGCGCCTGACTACAGCCGACCCTTTATCGTCCAGACGGATGCCTGCGACACCGGAATTGGAGCTGTCTTGTCCCAGTTAGATGACAAAGGGAGAGAACATCCTATCATATTCATCAGTAGACAACTCAAGGGTAGAGAACTTAGGTGGGCTACTGTTGAAAAGGAATGTTTTAGTATAGTTTGGAGCCTTAGGCGTTTTAGGCCCTACCTTACGGGGTCCACCTTCAAGGTCCAAACAGATCATAAGCCCCTGAAGTGGCTTATGCAGATGAAGGGTGAGAATCCGAAATTGCTCAGGTGGTCGATTAGCCTACAAGGGCTAGACTTCACCATAGAGCACAGACCAGGGAAGAGTCACGATAATGCAGATGGCCTTTCCAGAAGGTATGTTGACCGTCTGGATGAGGGTGTCTATCCCGTGGGAGATTAGGCACCCTCCACCTCAGTCTGGGGGGGGCGACTGTGATGCCGGAAATGCATCTGAGGGACAGGGCCTCTGAATCCTTGTCCTTTTTCTGTTTTTACCGTGTGTTCTGTCATGTTTTCTGCCCAGGAGTCCATGAGGGACTCCTGGCAGTGCAGCTCTCTTTTGGTTTGGTGAACAGACCCATGGGATACCCTTATGGCACCCATGGGTAGGGGTACAACCCTGTGCCCCTAGTGTATGTTTTTGGGCACCTGTGGGTGGCCCACAGAGCAGGGTATGGGCTGGTGGCAGCTCCATGCTAAACTTGACAGGTGCTCTGGGTGTCCTCCATTTCGGGATACCCAGGCCCTGCCATTGGGATCAGTTGATTCCTGATAGAAACAAGATGGCCCCTGTGGCCTCTTGCTTTCTATTGCCTGTTGTCTTGTTTTTCCCAAAGTCCTGGGAAGCCCTGGCTCTGTCCCTTCCCCCTGGCTGGCTGTTGGGTGGAAGTTCCATATATGGTGTTGTTGTGAAGGCCCAGCTAGACTGACTGGAGCCTTCCCAGTGACTGTATGTTATGGGTACCTCCTGTGGGTGGGACCTGGGTGAATGGAGTGTGTGACCAATATACACTCCTTGTTGTGGTTGTCTGGTTTCTGGCATGAGAGACAAAGACTGAGACAGCCCTGCCCGAAACTGGCCTGAATGCAGTGTGTAGTGTTGAATGGCTGGGTACTTGTCCCAATCCACATTCCTTGTTGTGAGTGTCTGAAAGGGAGGAGTGTGGCCTGAATGCACTGTGTGCCTGATTGGCTGACTGACTGCATGAATGCCCTTCTGTGTGATTGGCTGCTGTGTGTGTGCCAGCAGTGTGGATGAGAGACAGAATAGTATATCTGGGGACCTCTCACCACTGGAAATTGTTCAGAAGCATTCAGAAGCTGAGTCTCCACTCAAGAGTAACTGGATTTGCTGATCCTCGACGTCCAGCTGGAAGAAGAAGACTTGCTGTGGCATTTGCTTCGACGGAACTGAAGGTTGTCGAAATCGTCGAGGACTGACCCGAGAGAGGACCTGGCTAGGCGCCCTCTTCCCGTGCTCCGAGGGACCATCGAGCACCGCTGAATCTTCGCCGAAGCGCCCTGGAAGTCAGACCCTCGAAAGGCTGCCGACCCGAGACGGGACCGCCGAGGAGATCGAAGTGAAGCACCCGGACATCGACGCTGTCGAAGTCCATTGCCGTCGACCAGGGTTCGCAGGTCTGTGTAACCGCTGGAGGCCCGTCGAAGTTGTGTTGCCCCGCCGTGGGAACCACTTGACGCCGTGCCGCCGACGACCGGAGCCGTCCGCTCCTTGCCTAAGAACATTTGCCTTGAAGGACTCCCTCGTCCGCATCGTCGGCCGCTTTGTCCCGCCGGAGAAAGTCGAGGACGACCAACGCGCCGAGGAGAATCCGCCGGTGGGTTTCCCGCCACCTCACGACCCCAAAGACTCGAGCGACTCGACGCCCTTGCTGGGCCACCGTCACCCACAATCTTTGCGGTCCAGAACTAGTGTCGCCGAGGTGCCCCGCACGCCTCTTCCTCGCAGGACGCCGACGTCTCGACGCCGACGAGCACCGCTCGGATCGAAGCCTGCCGCCTCATCGACGCCGTTCTACCTTGTTTGTTGTCGGACGTTCGACGCCCCGTGTCTCCCGCTTGAAAGGGAAGGCATTCAAGAAGGGCCGTCGATTCCCCGACACCGAACACCGAGTTCCTCGACGCTTCTCGACGCCTCTCGACGATCCGTGACTCCTGCTTTAAAGGGGGTCATTCAAGAAGGATCTGTCGACGCCTCTTCGAAGAACTCGACTCCACCAGGTACATTGGGGGGGTAAAAACATTATAGGAGAGAAATAGACTATTGAACAATATATGGACTGGGCTGGTGTTATATCTCTTTATTTTACAGGTTGCCCAGGTGGGGGGATCTCCACACAGAACTGTGTCCAGTGGTAGGGGCCAGTATTCTGCCTATTGTTTCAACCCTCTGTTATCTCTCCTCTCTCTATTGCTGGTTTCCTTCTTATTGATCTGTGTGCCATTTTAACAGTATTGTGAATGCACTTTAATGAGGTCTAATATTAGTGGTACCACTTTAGAATTGTAGATATTTACCATTGCTGATTTTCCTGAGCACAAAGTGCGTTATTGTGATAAGTGTACATAACCCTTGAATATTAATTATATAAAGACTGTGTTTTCAGTAATACAGTGTGTGGACATTCCCTTGTGGGGGCTTGGGGATACACTGTACTTAAGAACCAGCCTGCATCACCTCCTGAGAAGCTAGGCCTTGATTGCTCGTCCATCGTTACCATATTAGAGAATCTTGGCTGGGGTCCTCTGTGCCTCCCCTCTACCATATAGAGAGCGGAAGTACAGACCCCCCCACCGGTCTTGACACCTACCCACTTCACATTTCCATGACCATGACATGAGACTCACCGAGTAGCCAGGATCTTGGCCCTGCATGTCGCTCCATGTAGCGTGGTATTGTGGAGTTACGCAGGACCATTGAATCATGGGTTGATCCGGGGAATCGGGCACAATAATGTGTGATGATCCTGTTGGAGTCACATAACATTTGCATGTTGATTGAGTGGAATAGCTTACGGTTGCAGTACGCTACCGCAATGGCATGTGGGAAAACCAATTCCTCATGGGTGCAGTCGATGGCACCAATGCAACCAGGTATGCCGGCGAGTGCATGGAAACCCACTTTGGTGTTTGCGATCTCCTGGGCAGACCGTGGTAAGGAAATGTGGTCGTCTGTGTGCTTGAGGAGGGCATCGAGCACTTGAATCAGTGTACGTGAGAATAATGGTTGTGAAATGCCATGCAAGTGCCCCACTGTGTGCTGGTAGGTGCCTGTGGCCAGGAAGTGGAGCACATACACTACCTTCAGTAGGGGGGGGATGGCGGTGGGTGTTTAAATCATGCTGACAATGTCATTGTGTATCATGTCCACGATGGTGGTGATGGTGTCCCGGTCCAAACAGTACCAGGTGTGGATCTGCTCAGCGGTGAGGTTGAATGGACTGGCTCTGATGCATGGGATTGGGGGCTGCTTGCGTGGTGACATTGGCTGTGCTGGTGGGGCTTGCTGGCCCTGCCTTGTCCTCCTTCTCCTCCTGCGTCTCCTCTGTGCTGCCTGTTGTTGTTGTTGTTGTAGTTGTAGCACTTGCATTGCAATCAGGTCCTCCAGCCCCAACATTGCTAGTCGTATTGGAATCATTGTGGAGTGTGACTGGGTGTGGGAAGGGGTGGGGTGTGCTCTTTTTGTACTTGGTGAGTCTGTATTGCCTCCACCTGTGCTGATTGTGTGCACCTGTCGCAGCTGGGAACACTGCACATGGCCTTTTACGGTTGGTTCGCGATGGCGGAATTAGCACCATGGCGGTAAGGTACTTTACGGGCTTCGCAAGGGCATTAAGAGCATGTCCGCTTGATTCGTGATTTTCCCACCTTTGCGCGATGCCGGTATTTACGCCATGGGAGTTCACGTGCGCGCGAGCTTGGTTTTGTTAGCGGCACCGTTAACTACGATGCCGCTGATTGCACTTTCTCGGGTCATGATCGGACCTAGCGGTAAGCGATGCCGGTAATCATTTCCGGCATCGTTTTTCACTTACCGCCAGGGTGGTAATGAGGCCCTGTGAGTTGCTGCTGCTTTATGATACTGAACTGTTTTATAAATGATGGTGTAAATAAATGTTTATCCTTTTACTTAGAAACCTTGAATCAGTGTTTGTTTGAACCATAGTAATTGTTGTCCTTTGTGTAATTTTTTTGTTCTGCTCACTTTACTCTTGAGATAAGTCTGGCTGCTCAGCCATCGCTACCACTTTACTGTGTAGTACAGGCTTGTACCAAAAGTGAAATTGTACCTACATGTGTAGTCTTAATTGTGTGTAGAGTTCCCAAAGGGTACTGCATATGATTCTGCCTGACAGCCCCAAAACTTACTAGCTTGACGGTTCTTTAACCATCCTCTCTCTGCTACCATGTGAACTGAGGTTATTGACCCAGTCCTTTAAGACGAGGTAACAATACTTTGAGATGGATGGAGATGCAGAAGTTACTCAAGCATCAATAATCAGACTAATTCAGGAAGTTGGCAAATCGAAGTTGTTTTATTTTCAATTGTCTAAAACATGGAGTTACAACAAACATCGACAATTCTTTTGATCTTCTCGCTCTGCAAATTTAATAAAAACGCATCGGATATAGCAAAAACTCATCATTGCTGAATTCCTCCTACATGGCAAACTACAAAAACTTATTGGAGAAAGTGATAGGATAAGGGAAACATTTAGGTATACGTTCCATACTTGTCTAAGAGAATGATAGGGTCTTTAACATCAGGTAGGGCAACTAAGCCCTCCCCTAGTACATGTCATTATGAACGTCATCAAATACACAACGTTCCATTGGTTACAAATAGGGCTCTTCACTACGTGGCCCTCGATAATTGGTTGTCACCCTTACATACATCAGTACTTTTCCACATACGCCAGCAGCACACAGGCTGGCCCCCAGCTGCTGGTAGGATGGTCTTGACCATAGCTTGTCACCAATTACCCTACTATGCATCATCACTCTGCTCTCTGCCAGTCAATTAGTCCTTTGAAGATTGGCCTTGAGTTTGTTCTTCATGCATGAGAATAAAACGGAGTATAGCGTACTCTGTCTCCTTGCATTGGCATAGCATGTCACGATTATCTTTTTTCACCCATACATGTGACTGAAGACCATGTTTCAGAGCGCTGGTGCATTTAAAATACTCTTATTTAACGAACCTCTGACGTCAGTGTTCTCGTGACCATCTTCTGAAGAGGAGTTTTGTTCTTTCACACATTTGTAACTATTGTCTGATCATTCCGGCTCAGAGGGGCCTTGGCTTCTTGGGAATGGTCCAGCCTCGCCTTTCTTTGATTCACCTCTGTAAATCAATTGCTTTTCAATTGCGACACACTGGAAAAGCCTTCCTTTTTCTGATTCAGCTCTGCTAAAATATGTAGCAGAATCATCCATAATTCACTCGCTCCTATACATATATGTTATGGCGCATGCCACAAACTATTCACCACATAGCCGGCCTTAAGAAAACTTTTATCTGCTTGCATTTCTTTGCATCTGTACACATGTAAAATGACTTGATGTCTTCATCGTCTCTGTAGCATAAACATCTTCATCTCGATCCCAAAATGTTGCTTGTCTTCAATACTTTCTTAAAAGCAATAGAATGTTTACGTCAGTCCTGCTTCGTGGGATGTCACCAATCTTCCCTTTCGCTCACTTTTCTCATTTCTTCCAGAATTTCATTCAAATGCTTATCATATTGTTGTGTATGAAGGTATGGTTTTCTTAATGGCACCCACCTCCATTCACACAGGTCGTACACCTAAGATGTACCCACGACACACAGCACCTGGGAAGGCTCCGGTCAGTCTAACAGGAGGCAGCCACAGAGCCATTTATGGCATTTCCACCCAACAGCCAGTCATGGTGAAAGGGAACAAAAGCGACATATATGTTGTTTCCACCTAACAGCCATTTAGGAGGAAGGGATAGAGTCAGGGCTTCCCAGGACAATGGGAAACAAGGTAAAAGGCAATAGGAACCAAGAGGCAACAGGGACCATGTTGGCTTCTATAAGGAGTCCATTGATTCCTATGGCAAGGCCTGGGTGTCGCAAAAATGGAGGACACTTAGAGCCACTGCCAAGTCAGCATGTGGCTGCCACCAGTCCATTGCCTGCTCTGTGAGCATCACACAGGTGCCCAAAAACACCCAAAAGGGGTAGAAGGGTGTATCCCCGCATGGGTACCATAAGGGTATCCCAAGGGTGTTGTTCACCAAAGGATACAATATTTTATTTTTTTTCAGTTTTTTTGTTTTATTGGTTTCAACTAAAAGCATAGTAATAGCAAAAGAAACCTTTACCAGTTAAAAAAAATCAAAAACAGAAATCCATCAATTCCAGAAAAATAAAAACAGTTTCTTCCCTTATTTGAATCACAGTTAAAACCAACAAATAGAAAATCATAAAACAGCACAGAAGATATCATGTTTTAGTTGCAAAAGTTCAAATCCAAATCAAAGGTTTCCATTAATTAACATGACCTCCAGATCCTTTAGAGTTCACGCCAATCAATGAGTCTATGAATTTAAGCAATGCCAACATTCTCCCTATGTTTTGTCCCATTAGTAGCCAATTCCAATGGTCCACTAGGGACAAACATCCCTCCAGATAGCTTCCCATAAACTGTGCTCTTACTCCCTGGAGTGCCTCACATTCCATAGCAACATGGAACAAAGATTCCATTTGATCAACCTTCTCACAAAAGCGACAGATGGTATTTGTAACCCCACCCGGGTGCCATTTGGACTGAACTTCACACCTAGGCATGACATTAAGGCGGCAACGCAGAAGGAGGTCCCTGAAGAATGCAGATGGACATTTGCAGAGATAAGAAGGTGGAATATTGAGACCATTTTTTCCATCTACCATCTAAATGTTTGGGGGGCGATAGATCTGGCTTCACAGGTGTTGATCCAATCTGCCCTTTCCAAGATAGTCTTTACCTTTAAAGGGTTTTACCTCAAAAGGTCAATGTGCACTCCACAGTTGAGCAGTGTCTCATTCATTACCTCAAACCACTGCTACAAAGATCCTTCATTTGGCCTATTAATAGGTTTGAGAATGGCAAAAGGAGGGAGATACTTTCTCCATAGTACATTTCCGATAGAAAGAAATTTCCTTCCATAGAACTATGGAGGCCATTGAGGGTAATCGTAACTTGTGCCAATTTTAGCTATGGGCAGCGATTTATGGAGTCTTAATACCTTGCGGCAAAAATGGCCTTCCATCAGGGGCTATGTTTTTTTTAATAAGATTGGGCAGGGTTTCCGCTCCATATGTGAGGACCTGTATCACCTTTTGCCGATAAAAGGTGATAATAGGTATCATAGAAAAGGCCCCATAGTGTCTATGAATGGCTATTCCTTGGTTAGTCACATATGCAATTTTATTTTCACCCAAAAAAATTGTGCATTTTCATTTATGTTCTTATTAATTTTGACTCATAAATATATAATGGTTTCTACTACCTCCAGCCTTATCTCCTCAACCCTTTATGGGAAGGGCGTACTTGCGTTCTTCCTACCATTACACATAAGAAGAATATGGGATTTTTTTTAACATTCATTCTCATGCCATTTTCTTTTAAATAGATATTAAATGCTGGATCTCTGCATTGAAGGCCTATGACAGTTTGATCAAGAAAGACAATATCGTCTGCGTACAGCAACCACAGGAGATCACCTCCATTCAGCTTAGGTGGAAATGCACGAACGCCTAATTGTGAAATTTCCGGGTCATACAAATAGAGACTAAATAGGATGGGAGCAAGCGCGCAGCCTTATTTAAGTCTGCAGTATGTGAAGATCTTCCTAGACATCAAACTGCCAGCTCCCAATCTGATCTGTATGGATGTTTCTGTATAGAGAGCCTGGATTGCCTCCAAGATGTCTACCAGGCATTTCCAGGCTTTCAATTTACCCCACAGAAGGTTCCTGTCAACTCTGTCAAATGCCTGATGTAAATCTTAGAAGGCCATGTACACTATCGTGTGATAATCAATCAATCTCCGTTTTAACATTTTCAGGACAAAAACAATTTATAGAGGTCCCCACTCCCTTGACAAATCCTGTTTGCCTGGGATCAAGTATCCCATTTTCAGTCGCCCATGTACTAAGGTTACGAAGAACCACAGATGCAAAAAGTTTGCCTAGTGAATCCAAGAGGGTGATAGCGCAATAGTTCTTAGGATCAGCCCTATCCCCCTTCTTGAACACTGACACAACCCAGGCTTCCTGCCATTAACCTGGAACACATCTATTTCTCATCACCCGTTTAAATAGGGACACAGCAAATTTCACCCAGGCATCAGGATTCGTCTTTATCATGGAGTTGGAGACACCATCAGGTCCTGCCACTCTAGGTGAACTGAGCTTCATAATCAAAGACCTGGCTTTAGCCTCATCAAATTCAAATGACCAGCCTCGAGGGACATAATCCGGGTGAGAGTGGGAAAAGGAGGGCTCTCCCTCAAAGATTTTAGATTAGTAACTAACCCATCCTTCTTCTGTGACCCCACCCATCAATTGATTGTTTCTACTACCTCCCTCGTTGTTGATGAGTTCCCACAGATTGCAGGTGTTTTTCCTGCAAACTGCGAGCAACATTTTCTCGGCATCCTTTAGGATGAATATTGATTTACGTGCTTTCACCGCCTTTCTACAGGTTTGCTTATGTTTTTTAAGAAGCACTTCAAAGGAGGCTGTATTCTGGCATATTAGTTTCCTCCTCTTTGCCCTGTATATACGTCAGGGTTTTACTAGCTCGATGTTATAAGTGTATTTGGGCACACGATTAGTTTGGTTACCTTTTTCCACCTTTTGCGTAAAGCCTCTCAAAACCCAATCATAATCCACCAATTTAGCTTCCCTTGCAACAACTTGGTCTAGCCAGGGAGCCAGGAGGGGAATTTTCCCTGCTGGGATTTTTACCCGATTCAGACCTTCCTTTATCTCAATGGGGGGCATATGTTTATGTTTATAATGGGCTGCAGGAATATCAATAGTAAGGGATAGCAGGTCATGTTCACTTTGGGGTAGGTAGACTACCTCAAACCTAGAGATCCTGTTCCCCAGAGTAGATGACATAAAGGAAAAATATATACATGCAACCTGTGTACCATTGCTCCAGGTGGGAGCACGCGGGTGGTCGCCAGTCGTTTGCCCGTTCAATAATCTCAATTCCCACGTGTTTGCCTCCTCCATCCATCTCTGTGTGAAACCTTCAAGTTTCTCCCACTATAGAGGCCACCCCTCTTTAAACAGTAAGTGAAAATTAAAGTCTTCACAGATGATAATTTCCAGGTAACCCCCCTCTATTAATGATTGATCCACTTTCTCCATAATTAATCCCTGTCATGATGCCTACCTCCAAGGAGCCAGGTCCGACGCAGCAACCCCAGAGGCAGGCATCATTCCCCCCAGGGAAGTGCCAGCGGGCCCTAGCTGGGGCCCTTTGGACACAGTCCTGGCGCCTTCGGCGCCAGGCTCATGTTGGACCCCTGTCCTGGCACCTTAGGCGCCAGGCTCATAAAGCTAGACATGTGTTCAAGTGTTTTAATGTGCACTTACCTGATGCAGACCATGCTGCTACATCCAGGCCCTCTTGAGGCCTGAATGGAACTACTTTATCTGTGGGACTACTTTCCACCTGGGTGTGGTCGGGGAAGGATACATACCTGATCGGTAGAAGGATACATGCCTGGAACTTCTTCCAAAGCTATTTAAACCACGCCCGATCAGCAACTCACGCTTCGCGTTGTTCTGCTCCTCGCAGCTGGACGCTCACCGTGTCAGCTCCTGCATCTGGACTTCAGCCACGCCTGTCAGCATCCTGGGTTGCCTGCAAAGGGAGATAAGAGAGAATTGGAGAGAAAGAAGACCTTACCTGCTAAAGCTGCATCACGGGGACATCACACCGACGATCCTGAAAGGGAAGACATCATTTTAAAAGCATTTCGCTTTGATCGCTGCAGCGCTGCATTTCACTCACCTTTCCCGGGCGCCTCCATCTTCAGCAGCGATCATCCGGATCCGCACCCACTTCCCAGAGCCTAGAGAGAAAAGACAAGAAAACAAGGTGAGAGAAGGAAGGGAAATAGGAAAAGCTCAGTTTCCTTCTAAGACTTACCTGTTGGGTCATTCCCATTTCATTTCGGGTCCTGCCGCTTCCTGGCATTCCGGACCCCGGCCCCAATGGGGAAAAAAGACAAAGACATTGAATGAGCGAATGCAAAGACATTACCTGAACGCTCATCCAGAACTTACACTTCGGGTCGGCGCCATATCTCCGGCATTCCGAACCCCGGCCCCTAAGGGGAAAAAGACATAAGCATTAGCGCTTGCTGCAATAAGACAATGAACATTATTATTAAGCTTGAACTTTTGAACTTGCAACAGAACTCTTACAGCGCCTCACCTGAATAGTCAAGCTTATTTTGAACTCCCATCAAACCTCATTCCAGTGAAGTAACTGGGTTTCAACGCGCCCCTGCATCAGAAGCAGGATGGAGAACTCATCCTTCCAGACCCTAAGGTGAGACTTCACGGGGAATCGTGGAAGGGTATCGAGGAGGGTTGGAAGGGAGTGGGAGGCTTGAGCATTATTCCGTCAGTAGGTAATACTCCCTTTTCACGCACAGGGGAATATTCCTGCGAGCCAAAAAAGCCAGAGTAGAGGGGCCCTTCCTGTCCATCATCAGAGTCCTGCGCTTCACCATTGAAGAAGCATCAGCACTCGAAGCCAGACCTGCGCCTCCGTGGGAATCAGGTGAGCGTGACATCCCAACCATATTTTTGCTGAAGGACCCTTCATGCCACGATACACATTTATCATCAGGAGTTTGGAGGTTCGCATTTGATGAGACCTTTCAATATCCAGTATTTGGATATATGGATTAGGTGAGAGGTGATGACATATCTTAAAGCCATAATCCACTTTGATAAGGGTAAGAAGGCCAGAGAATTGTCTTCACAGTATCCCCTTCAGAGCTGGGTTTAAATGGGTCTCATAGCCTTCAAATGCTGGTTTATCCCTTAACCATGTCTCTTGGAGGCATATAATGTCATAACCCCCAAGAATCATCCCCTCATCTGTAAATAAAAATTCAAATCCACATGTGTTCCAGGATCCCACTCTCAGTGAGTCTCCATTCTTGTCTACTGGAATCTATCCGTCGACTTTGCCAGGGTTCCCACAAGCCAGCTCCAATCCGCCTGCCCCGATGCTTCACATCCCAATAGAATGGCACTAGGTTTCCCAACATTTCTACAACCTGCTGGTGAAATTTCCAAGTAGATTCAGGTCTTTCGTTTGCAATATTGTTGTAGGCGTTGTTAGAGTTACATCAGATTTTCTTGTTTGCTGTTTTGTAGGTTTAAAACGGAGTGGTAGGGGAGCCTGTTTCTTAGGTTGATTCCAATGAGGAGGCTGATTCGTAAGTTGATTATGGGGAGACTTCCATTTGTAATCACTAAGGTCATATCCCAAGAAGAGGAGCCTTTCACTCTGCTCCATCAGCACTTCTTTTATGTGGAGTGAGTCTAAATGAAGAATTACGCAGTCTCCTCGCTCTTCAGATATAAATTAAATTCCACTACTCTTATGTTCTTAGTGGATATAAATCTTAACGCTGGAACACATTGCAGCTGCTTCATCACATGCTCCTATTTAATAGTAGGACTTTTTGGTACACTATGATTCTGGTCAAGAGTAATTTTGGTAACTACGTTGGGATTTTAATTAGGTTTGAGTGCTCCTTCTGTGGGTGATATCCACTAGGGCTGTTGGTAATGCCAACTGAATGTCTCCCTTCCATTATTTTAGCCCTAGGTCTTTCGGTTTCTGTCGAGATAGATGTCTCATCCCCCATTGTTTTTTTCTCGATGAAATCAAACCACTTTTCTGAGCTGCAATTTTTCTTTATAGTGTATTGTTTGGAAAACAGGGTCCACGGTAGAGAGGTTGGAGCTACTCGCTCTATTTCTCTTACTACCTTTCTGTGCTATTATTAAAGCTTCTTTCTTCTCAATTTCCCTCCAATCCGACTCACTCATGTTGTTCCATTTGTCATCTTCTTCATTCTCCATTATTTCCAGGAGATCTCTGAGGCATATGTCTGATAGGGCTGTGGTTTCCTCTACATTAGAGGAGTGACTCTGATTTAAATCCAACGTAGCAGCAGGCTCTTTGGGATTCACAGATTTCTGCAGACTCAGTTCATTACGTGGTCTTTTGTTATTATCAAGTCACTCTGTCCGAACAGGGACATGTATATTCTGAAGGAAAGGTCTAGATCCATTCATTCATTTTTTAGGGACCCTTTTAAGATTTTTGGATTTCCTTTCTTGTAGGACATCGCTTTTCCTTTTCTGTCCATGAGCTCATTCCTACTTTAAACACTGTATGACAAATGTCAATACATGAAGGCCGATTTGAAGATTGAGAATACAGTTTCCTTATGGGGCTAAGGAGTAGGTAATTTAGTCAGGTTGATCATGGGCTTTTCTTGCTTGTTAGCTTCAGTTCTGCCCGCATTCAACTCTGCCCTAGAGTTGACACAAGGGGCTGGATGTACCTTTGGAATTCCTTAGCCTTCCAATGGTCCCTCATCCATTTCCCATATTCAATGATGGCTTCCATCAGCACGGCCTTATCCGCAGTTTCAGTCCTGGCCAAATCACACAACCTTCTCCGCCATTGATCCGAGGTCTCTGCCTTAGTATCAAGTCGTTGTTCCAGTGTTCTTGCAAAGGTGTCCAGGTTCGTCAGTTTCTGCTGACAAGTGTGCATTAGACTTACTTGCTCTTGAACTGCCGAGTGTATAGATTCATAGAGCTTTCAAAAAGGGGATGAAGAGATGGTTAATGAGGCTTTCTGTTACGCTCACCTGGCTCCCACAGGGGCGTCGATCTGAACTGGACAGCTGCGGTCTCCACCAATGTGACGCGCAGTGCCCAGATGACGGACTGGATTGGTCCACTTAGCTTCGTTTGCTTGGCCCATAGGAATATTCTTCTGCAAATGGAGAAAGGGAATTAACCACCCGTGGAGTTGATCGTTAACCCCCCCACTCCCGCTGTTCTCCCCAATGATCACCTTTGATGTCCCCTCTTATAGTCTCACCTGATGGTTTGGAAAGATGAGCTCTCCATCCTGAATTGAGCGCAGGGGCACGTAGATAACCAGTTGCTTCACTGGCTCGATGGAATTGGTGAGTTCCAGAACAATATTGACTCTGAGATTCCCGACAAGACACCGTAAGTATGTGGTTCGTAAGAGTTCAAATGTCTGACTTTCACTCTTGTCCGATTCCTTGCAGGTTGCAGCTTGACCCTAGCGAAGAGATCCTCGTGGCAACCGGCAATATTCAGGTAAGGATTTGTATTATCCAACACAGTTCAATAAAATAATGTCAATATGTAACCTGTTGCTTTCTCGCTTATTCAGGCGCTGAGAGAAAGTATGAAGTCTCGGGGAATAATGTCTCTGGCGGTAAAATCAGGTACGTCTATTGTGGTGAGGAGGTTTCCCCTTGTTTGTCCCTTTGTTTCACCTTGCTGTCCTTTTGTTTCCCCTTAGGGGCCAGGGTTCGGCGAGAATGCAGTGAAAGCTGCGCCGACCCGTGAAGAGGAATAGTACCCCTGGTGGTAAAATCAGGTAAGTCTATGGGGGGTAACTATATTGCCTCTGTGTATTCCCTTGGCTCACCTTGCTGTTCTTGTCTTCCCCTTAGGTGCCAGAGTGCGGCGGGAACATGCAGAAGGATGTGGTGGAATGTGAAGATGCTGCGAAGACCGGTGAGTTCAGCGCAGCGCTGCAGCAGGCGAGGCGACGTGCATAAAATAACTTCTTTCTTCCAGATCGAAGGCGCAATGGATCGGGAATTCAGATGAGGATCAAAGGTATTGCTTGTTCTATCCTTTTCTCCTTCTTTCTCCCTTTTTCTAGGAGCTCCAGGCTCAAGGCGGGCGTGGCAGAAGACTGGATGCAGACTTGCAGGCATGGTGAGCGTTACGCTGTTGCGTGCAGAATAAAGCGAAGCGTGTGCTGCGCTTCGAGCGTGGTTTAAATAGCCTCCAAAGTAGTCGCAGGTAAGTATTCCTCCCCAGCCCCACCCGAGTAAAAAATAGTCCCTAGGTAAAGTATTCCCTTCCAAGCCTCTTTTGGCTTGGAGCTCTTGCAGCATGGTCTGCATCAGGTAAGTTTGCAGCATGGTCTGCATCAGGTAAGTTTTAATCTATGAGCCTGGCACCTATGGTGCCAGGACTGACTTTCCATATGAGCCTGGCGCCATAGATGCCAGGACTGCACCCAAATAGCCCCTAGCAGGGGTTGTTGGGTTTGCTTGGAATAACTTGATGCCTGCTTCTGGGGTTGTTGGACTTGGTCTGGGTCCCCGGGGGTAGGCATCATGACAGCACTCCCCCCAAGGCCCTCCTAAAGTCGTTCTTCCGTGTGGTTTTGGTTTGTCTGGGAAGTTTTGGTGGAATTTTTTCACCAGTTGGGGTGCATGAACCTGGTCACTAGGTTCCCATGACCTTTCCTGTGGTCCGTAACCCTTCCAGGCGATTAAATAAAAAAGTTTTGACTTTATCAGCTTGGAGTCCAGGATGTTCTTAACTTCAAATTCGGGTTCCCCGTCTACAAGGATGGGGTCTGGTGGCTTGGTTAGTCTTGTCCCTGGTTGCACTGGCTTCAAAAGTGACACGTGGAAGACGGGGTGAATTCGCATATCAGCAGGTAAGTCCAACTTGACAGCCACTGGGTTGATAATGGCCTTAATAGAGTAAGGTCCCAAATATCTGGTGTTAAAGGTCCGTGTTCCCTTTAGAGGTATATGTTTTGTGGCTAACCATACTTGGTCCCCTATCTGGTATTGTGGAGTATCACTTCTATGCCGATCAGCATCTTTCTTGTATTTTTCTTTCACCTGTTTTAAATGTGCAGTTGCTTCCTTAAAAGCTTGTGTAATCGTAGCGTGCAGATGGTCCACTGCAGCCATTTCTAAGTGTTGGGGTGAGTCAAGGTCTGAGGTTCTAGGATGGTGCCCATATAAGATATAAAAGGGGCTTTGTCCAGTTCCAGAATGTACTGAATTATTGTATGCATATTCGGCGATCCAAAGAATGTCTTTCCAATTACTCTCAGTCTGATGTAACATACAACGCAGGTATTGTTCGAGAGTCTGGTTGGTCCTCTCCGTTTGACCATCGGTTTGGGGGTGGTGACTGGTCGATAACCTCACATCGATTTGCGCCAATTGACAACATTTTTTCCAAAAATGTGAAATGAATTGACTGCCCCGGTCAGAGACCAATACGGACTGAAATCTGTGTATGCGAACAATGTTTTCGAGGAACTCCTTGGCCAGGATTGAAGCTGAGGGTAATCCCTTTAAAGGAATAAAGTGGGCCATCTTGGAAAAAAGATCCACAATAACTAGAATGGTGTTAAATCGATTGCATGGGGGTAGATCAGTAATAAAGTCTAACGATAAGGTGTGCCATGGTGTAGGTGGAATGTCTAAAGGTTATAAGAGTCCAGCTGTTTTTTTCTTTTGACTTTTGTTTTGGGGAAAATGCCGCAAGACATCACAAATGATTTAATATCCTTTCCATAGGTGGGCCACCAGAATTGTCTCTTAATTTTAGCTTCAGTTTTTGCAATACCTGGGTGCCCCTCCATTAGGGTATCATGATAACAGGAAATGACTAGCTCTTGTAGTTCCTTGTGTGGCAGAAATAGCCGCCCTTGGTAATAAGGCAGGTCATTGGTGACTGAGTAGTCTGGGCCTTTCTTTACCCAGTCCTGCAGGGCTGTAGGATCAAAGAGTTGCTGGATCTTTACCTAATGTCCTCTAGTGTCTGTAGAGTAGTCATGCTAAGAATCATTTGTTCGGAAATTATAGGTACTGGTTCTGGGTTCACTTCTGCCTCTCCCATCCCTATTCGGGATAAGGCGTCTGCTTTACCATTCTTACAACCTGGTCGATAGGTTATCACGAAATCGAACTCGGCAAAGAACAATGCCCATCGGAGTTGGCATGATGATTGGGCCTTGGCTGTCTTTAAACACTGCAAGTTCTGGTGATGGGTGATCACAGTAATGGTATGCCTGGCACCGAGAAGATAGTGCCGCCAAGCCTTGAAGGCGGATTTAATGGCTAATAACTCCTTGTCGGTAACTGCATAGTTTAACTCGGGTGCCGAGAACTTTCTGGACCAAAATTAAGCTGGACAGTTTCAGGGTCCTTTTGAGACAGGACAACTCCCATGGCTAGACTGGATGCATCAGTTTCCACTATGTATGTAAGTTCAGGGCGCGGGTGCTTTGATACAGGTGCAGACGTGAATTTCGCTTTCAGCTCTTGGAAGGCATTTTCAGCTTCTTCAGTCCACATAAAGCGTTTATTTTTTCGCAAGAGTGCTGTGATGGGATGTACAACATGTGAAAAATCTGGGATGAATCTGCGGTAGAAATTGGCAAAGTCGAGCATGCTTTGTACTCCTTTAACTGAACTTGGTGATGGCCACTTAAGGATTGCGTCAACCTATCGTGAGTCCATTCGGACTCCCCTTGGGGTCAGGATAAACCCAAGGAATTCAACTGCTGTGGCATGAAAAACACATTTTTCCAGTTTTGCATATAGTTTGTGCTGGCGCAATTTCTCAAGGACTGCTCGGATGTGCTTCACATTGTCAGATTCTGAAGAGGCGTATACTAGAATCTCATCGATATATACGACAACACAAACGTCAATGAGTTCGCGAAGGACATCGTTCATGAAGTATTGGAGGGCTGCTGGTGCATTGCACAACCCGAAAGGCATCACCAGGTATTTGAATAACCCATGTTTAGTGCGAAAGGAAGTCTTCCATTCGTTGCCCTCTTTTACACGTACCAGATGGTATGCCCCCCGGAGATCTAACTTAGTGTATATGCAAGCATCCTTCACTTGGTCTAGTAGTTCAGGGATCAGAGGCAATGGCTATCGGTTCTTACTAGTTATCTGGTTCAATTAGCGGTAGTCTATGCACGTTCTGAGGTCACCTTCCTTTTTGGGCAGGAAGAACAAAGCTGAAGATGCAGGGGACTTGGATGGGCGAATGAAGCCATTAGCAAGGTACTGGTTTAGGTATTGTCGTCTGTGAAGGTTCTCAGGTTCTGTAAGGGCATAGATCCTGCTACAAGGGGGTTGGGCACCGGGTATGAGATCGATTTGACATTCGTACGACCTGTGAGGTGGTAAGGTGTTTGCCTGTTCTTTTTGGAAGACATCCTGGAATTTTTGGTATTCTGGAGGTGCTGCACGACTGCTGTGGTTACTGTGGCCAGGCCTGCGTTCAGATTTTTCTTTGGGTAACAGGTTTGTGCACAATCCGGGAAGGTTATTCTCTTCTCTCGCCAATCAATATAAGGATTATGTGTTTCCAACCAAGGTATCCCCAGTATTATTTTAAACTGTGGGGCTTTGATTAGATCAAACACAATAGTCTCTCGATGCCCATCCTGACCCACTAGTGTCATCTCTGTGGTGAAATGAGTTACAGGCCCAGAAGCAATTTCAGTTCCATCGACTGTGGTGATGACATCTGAGGTGGTTTTGCGGCAGAGAGGTAGATTCATCCTGGAAACCAATTCGTAGTCCACATACTGTCCTATGGCCCCGCTATCAATGTATGCCCTTACTGCGTGCATACGCAATGGCTGCCTTGGATCTACGAGGACCATTGGTATGGTGAAATGCGAGGTCTGAGTATCCTTCTTCAAGCTCGCCAAGCGGACCTCTACGCTTGTCGGGCATGGTCGTTTCCTGAGTCTGACCCCTTATGGATTTTATCAGAATCTCCTACCACCTTCTTGGGTGGTTTTACAGTGCAATCCCGTAGAAAATGCCCAGAAATTCCACAATATAGACACAATTGCATTTGCCGTCTCCTTTCTCTTTCCTTCTGGGTTAAGGGTCCTTTAACCCCTCCGATTTGCATGGGTTCTGAAGCATCTGCTCCTTTGGGGTTAGCGTGGGTTTTGACCAACACCCGATTCTCAAACTTGGCTCAATCAGCCTTTCTGTTCTGAAGTCTGTGATCTAACTGGACCACTAAGTCTATATATTCAGCCCAGTCTTGAGGTGGGTTCACGACTTGAGCCACGACATCCTTGAGTTCTCCTCGAAGCCCTCAATGAAATAACGTGGTTCGTTTTACCTTAGGCCATCCAGTTTCCACTATCAACCTATTAAAGGTCGCGATGTAGGATAGAAGGTCCTGGTTACCCTGTCGTAGGGACAAAAGTTCATTATCCAGGGCCTGTCCTTGGGAATGCCGGGCAAATAGTCTTTCCATGCTTATTTGAAAGCCCTGAAAATCCCAAAGAATTGGATCATCCTGAGTAACTAGTGGAATTGACCAGTCAGCTGCACTGCCGCTGAGATATGACAATACAAAGGGTACCTTGGCTTGATCGTTTGGGAAGGCTCCATGTCTGCATAAAAAGTGCAAGCGGCATTGTTTCATAAACACGGTGAACCTTTTGGGATCCCCGGCAAAGCGTTTGGGTGGAGCTAATGGAATATTTCCTGGTAGGTTTATTTGCACAGGGTTACTCGATGACACAGGAGCTGGATTTCCCCCAGGACCTGGTAGGGGTGCTTGTCCAGCCTGGCTTTGCAGTAGTTGCCTAGCAAGGTCATCAGTTCGCTCCTTTGAGAAAATCAGTTCTCTCCTAAGAGCATTGGTTTCTTGATGGGCGGAATGCACTTCAGCCCTCAGTTCCCCTAGTAATTGGGCCAATTGGTAAGTTTCTGAGGTATCCATAACGCCCGGGTGGGAATTTGTGGGTAAGCTTCGCGTTCTGTTACGCTCACCTGGCTCCCACAGGGGCGTCGATATGAACTGGACAGCTGAGGTCTCCACCAATGTAACGCGCAGTGGCGGGATGACGGACTGGATTGGCCCACCTAGCTTTGTTTGCTTGGGCAGTAGGAAAATTCGTCTGCAAATGGAGAAAGGGAATTAACCACCTGTGGAGTTGATCGTTAACACCCCCCCACTCATGCTGTTCTCCCCACTGATCACCTTTGATGTCCCCTCTTATAGTCCCAAGTGATGGTTTGGAAAGATGAGCTCTCCATCCTGCATTGAGCGCAGGGGCGCGTAGATAACCAGTTGCTTCACTGGCTTGAAGGAATTGGTGAGTTCCAGAACAATATTGACTCTGAGATTCCCGGCAAGACACCGTAAGTATGTAGTTCGTAAGAGTTCAAATGTCTGACTTTCAGTCATGTCCAATTCCTTGCAGGTTGCAGCTTGACCCTAGAGTTCCTTGTGGCAACCGGTAATATTCCGGTAAGGATTTGTATTATCCAACACAGTTCGATAAAAAAATGTCAATATGTAACCTGTTGCTTTCTCGCTTATTCAGGCGCTGAGAGAAAGTATGAAGTCTCGGGGAACAATGCCTCCGGCGGTAAAATCAAGTAAGTCTATTGTGGTGAGGAGGTTTCCCCTTGTTTGTCCCTTTGTTTCACCTTGCTGTCCTTTTGTTTCCCCTTAGGGGCCGGGGTTCGGCGAGAATGCAGTGGAAGCTGCACCGACCCGTGAAGAGGAATAGTACCCCTGGTGGTAAAATCAGGTAAGTCTATGGAGGGTAACTATATTGCCTCTGTGTATTCCCTTGACTCACCTTTCTGTTCTTGTCTTCCCCTTAGGTGCCGGAGTGCAGCGGGAACATGCAGAAGGATGCGGTGGAATGTGAAGATGCTGCGTAGGCCGGTGAGTTCAGCGCGGCGCTGCAGCAGGCGAGGCGACGTGCATAAAATAACTTCTTTCTTCCAGCTCGAAGGCGCAATGGATCAGGAATTCAGATAAGGATCAAAGGTATTGTTTGTTCTAACCTTTTCTCCTTCTTTCTCCCTTTTTCTAGGAGCTCCAGGCTCGAGGCGGGCGTGGCAGAAGACTGGATGCAGACTTGCAGGCACGGTGAGCGTAACGCTGCTGGGTGCAGAATAACGCGAAGCGTGTGCTGCTCTTCGGGCGTGGTTTAAATAGCCTCCAAAGTAGTCCCAGGTAAGTATTCCTCCCCAGCCCCACCAGAGTAAAAAATAGTCCCTAGGTAAAGTAGTCCCTTCCAAGCCTCTTTTGGCTTGGAGCTCTTGCAGCATGGTCTGCATCAGGTAAGTTTTAATCTATGAGCCTGGTGCCTATGGCGCCAGGACTGACTTTCCATATGAGCCTGGCACCATAGACACCAGGACTGCACCCAAATAGCCCCTAGCAGGGGTTGTTGGGCTTGCTTGGAATAACTTGATGCCTGCTTCCGGGGTTGCTGGACTTGGTCTGGGTCCCCGGGGGTAGGCATCATGCCACTATCACAGTGTTTTGTATGTCAGCTACCTCATCCTTGGAAAGGCCACCCCTATGGTGCCGATCGTTTCTAGATACACTGTAATTATGTAGCGAACTAGAGTTTGCTGATGATGAAGCGCTGTTATTATCCTGAATATCCTGAAAGCAATAATCCTCTCCCAGACTATCATCTGCAAGAGGAGATGACTCAGAGTTTTTATGACTTTCAGGTCTCATACTGGGGTTTGTCAATAGATATTCCAAAGAGTTTTCCCCAACAGCCGGTAAATCCAATTTATCCCATCTGTAGGTTCTTCCTGCTCTGTCGAAATTGCCTTTTTCGGAGGGTCAGAATCCTCAATTAGGACATTTAGTCTCTCATTAATGAGTGAGATGCTCAGGCGTCTTTGGGCGTTTATTTTTTCAGACAAGATTGAGAGGTCAGCAGCCAATTTTGCTGCAAGATCTGAGAGGCTGTGTTAGATTAACATTTTCCTCAAGAGTCACAGGGTCATCTTGCTTGCTGTTGTCTCCGTTCTCTATTTCATTAGTATCATCTGGTTCATTCCAAGAGACGCCTTCCAGTCTAGGGCCTTGCTGGCTATCCACGCTACTCAGAGTGCCACCAGGCATGACTGTGGTATCAGAGCCTCATTTGTTTTTTAGTGTTCTCTGTGGAGATTGAGCGCTCTGGGGTGTTGTGCTATTAAAAGAGGGGCAGGACACCCCCTGGTCCACTTGGTGGGAGCCAAGTTTAGTCTGAAGGATACAATGAAGAACTGCACTGCCAGAGGTCCAGGCTGGACCTCAGTGGCAGAAAACAAGGAAAATACACACTGAGAAGTGGTAGGACATGGACTAAAGGGCCTGTCCATCCATAAGGTATTTCCAGCATCACTGGGAGGCTAACAACACATCTTCTACATACTGAACCAACACTGAATTCTGGGGGAACTTAATATCATCTAACTCATTCTGGAACTGTTTTTAAAAAAGTATAGGTGATTCTGTGCACCCCAGGGGAAGCTTTGTCATTCTACAATGAGCACCCAACAGTAAAATGGCGAACACAATCTGTATTTGAGAATGTATTAGAATAGAATAAAATGCAGAGAATAGATCAACTACAGTGCAGGGTGCGGAAGTTGGTGGAATACAGGAAATTATAGTAGTTGGGCCGGATACTACTGGGAAAATGGGAATAAATACTCAATTCACTACTCCAGTGTCTTGCACACATCTAGATGTATACCTTCCAGGTGTTTTAAATGGCAAAATTGGTGTGTTACAGGGGCTAGAAATATGTATTGTGATCCATTGAATCAATAGGGACTTTATTACTGTGGCTATAGCTTCTTCTGTTTCTGGTTTCAGGAGGCACTGGCGATATGGGGTAATCCCTTTGATTGATCTATCTCAATCCTAACTGGTTGAGCATTTCTAATACTGTCCACTTCATTATCGTTCAATGGCAAACAGGATTTGTAGACAGCATGTATCACTTCATGCAGGTCTGGTGACTGTCTGAATGGGAAGTACCAGGGTTGAAGCCGCCATGGTAGAAATTGGTTCAGCAGGAGAGGAGGGACTACGATTGTTAGTTGTGAAGTCAGTGTAGTTTGTGTGGAACGTCGGTTGTGTGTTTTGGGAGGTGGTAGACATGCACAGTGTCCAGAGCTGCTTTAGCATTCTTACTGGGCGCATTCAGAAACACTCCATAAGGGTACAATGGATGGTTCAGTTTGTACATCAAGCTGACAGCATCTGATGGCCTGAGGAGGAAAGCATACATGTCCTTTACAGGTTCAGTAACATGATAAGAAACTAGAATATTGGATCTGTCTATTGCCTTTACTGTTCCCAAGGATGGAGGGATATGTGGGAAGCAATCACACTGGATAGCTAATGGACTGCCACTTAAATCTACTGAGCAAGAGATGGCTTGTCCAACAACTGTACACTAAACACATGAACCTTCCTGAACTACGGGTATCATGGACTACACAGTGAGATCACCTGCCAAGCTGTCTCAGTATTGGTTGTCTTCCTTTTTGGGTCTGAGGAGGTTTGTCTGGTCTAAACTTTGGGCATTAGGGTTTGGGTAGATGCCCTGTAATGGGGCAATAATTATTTTGCTGATATCTGTAAGGACACAAATTCTTCCAGTTACCCACTTGTTTTCTATAATAACAGAGCATAGGATCCACAAATTCCCCAGGCTGTTCTTACTGGTTGTGAAGAGGGGTGGTTTGCAAGGTTAAAGGAATGGTTCGGTCACAAATTTTTATTGGCCCTACGGGTCGGCTATGTGTTTTTAAGCCTAAGTCGCTCGATATTAGAAAAATTTCCTATAGACCTTAACCGAGTTTTCGTCCATTAAACACACGCGAAAACAAGCAGCAGGGCGCAGCCATTTTGTGATAATCCTATCACTTGTCCCATCGCCCTGGGTGACCTGTTTTGCGGCACTAAATCATATCCCCCACCCCTGAGCCTGACATTATCAAAACATTCATAATCCCCGCCTCTCTCCGTGATGTTACTGTGCTGCGTAGGCAAACGCGCCCAGTCGTCTTCTACGCGACTTCGCACAGAACCCGGAAACCAACACAGATCAACTCACAACACGGCGCACCACAATTCGGAATATGAAACTGTACTTTGAAATCAAACAGCAATACGCTACATTTGGTAAAGTACATTTATTTGACATAAAATGTTTAGAGAATATTCAGCAATTGGCATATTAAATCGGAATGGAATTTCTTTTCTTTGCTCTCGATCCGCAAATCCTCTAAAGGTTATCGTGAGTCAGGCGCTGTTCCTTTATGGTACACAGGGTGTTGGTTTTTTTCGTTAAAAGAAGCACTTTGGTGAGACGGTGAATTGCAAAGGCTGTTCCATCAACTAGGCACTAGACCACCGTATAGGTTGATATGTTGCTTCTAGCCGCTAGTCCTGCATAAGGGCATATGGGCCCTTGGCGATCGTCCCATAAAATAGTCAATATAGTGCAGTTGTTTACAAGAAGCTGCAGCTGGCGATTGAAGAACCCATCGGCCGGGGTGTGGAATAGGTGGCAGTCACAGTATGGTAGGATGTACCTGTTTTGAAAACATAAAAATTGAAATTAGTCACGCCAGCCGATCTTTATTACTATTATTCATTTTATTTATTAGGGCTGAAGTGGAACTATTTGCTTGCGAGGATAGTGCAATGGAGTATGCCCGGCTCTAAAAGCAATGTGAAAACTGACAAAAGAAATCGAGGTTAACACACAATGTAATGATTTATTAGCGTTGAACCACTGAGAAACGACTGTTTGTCGACATGCGTGTCGAATGGGCACATGCATGCCCTTGTGCCCGGTAGAAAGACAATCCCACAAATGTTTTACTTGCTCTTCATTGTAATATGCCACACAGATTGAACAAGTACAACTTAACCTGCCTTTAACAGTACGCTATTGGTATTATATTCCAGTATAAAATCGTCTAAAGAGTTACACTCTGTTTGTGCCAACGATTTTTCATATACTGAACTAAAATGAAACTCAGTGTAGTTTCAGAATTTTCAGCCTTATCGTCTCTTACGTTATTGCACCCCTCCTTCAAATGAAGTCCTTTCGGCATGGTTCCTGTGTCTCAAGGTCAAAAAACAATAGAACCTTATACTGCCAGTGCGAGTCATGGGCCTCTTCAGCCCGCAAGCAAAAAAACAAAGCCGCTGACCTTCACTCTGCATGCGCATACATTCTTACTTTGCAACATGTGTAAAGCCATCTGTGAGAACTTGAATTTTCGACTCCATCTTTCTACTAGGCGTCAATGTGCTAATGCTAACTGGCTTCTCTCCCATCTGCAATGCCTCGCTTGGCGCGTTCTAAGGCCCCCAATTATGTCCTCGTTGTCCACGAGCTTTGCAGCCCTAGAGAACCATAACTATGGAGACATTGCCTTTTTGGGGGAATGTCAGGAAAAGTATAAAGTACCCAAGGAGTTGAGTTGAAAGTGAGATTTATTGTTTCTTTGTTTTATTATTTGCAATGCGCAAGCCTCCCCTCAGTTAAAAGTGTGCAGCATTTACATGAGATGGCGAAGCTTAGTTACAGCAACAAAAATATATACATACACATATTGACAAGGTCAGCGATATGAGGTGAATAGAGAGAGAAGTCAAAGATGACACCCAGGTTGTTCGCCACCCAGGATGGTGAAGGGAGGGGTTAGGGTTAGCATACTTTGTATGTACACTGTACAATAACATTTTTTTCAAAAAGACAATCAGATTACAATGATTTAAACCGGAATTTGTACTTGTCAACAAATTCTGCCTTGGGTGGACATGGCACAGTGGCAATGTTTGGTGGAATGCATCAGTGCTCTGCACAGAATCGCTCAAAATTCCATATCTGTGCTTCTCTAGTACATTAACAATTAGGCCTTTCGCAAAGTCGAACTCCATTTCCTCATATACTGGTTTCACCACTCATTTCTTACTTCTTTTTGCAAAGGCCGTAGTGTAGCGAAGCATCCCTACATTTCCCATAGTCCTAGATTGTTCACGGCACACATTCTCGTTATGGGCCAAGACCGCTAGTAGAGTCCTATGTTTTATGCCCAGTATGCCGAAATGCAATCGCTTTGGCCTGTACTTTAGGCACATATTGTGGAACACCTCCAAACCTCCTGCGTGACAGAATTCTGTCAGTCACCTCAAATCTCTTGATAGAGTTTTATCAAAAACAATCTTCTCAATGGCGTTGTGTGTAGGTGAACATGGAATCAACCACTTCTTCTTCCGTGCCTCCTCTGTGGACAAAGGGCCATGTTCACATAGGTGGAAATGTTTCTGTCCAGCGGTGAACGTTGGTACACTGGTGCATCAGTGACCGCCATTTTTCAAGTAGGATTTCCACTGAACCTTCACAAGTTTTGGAGCTCCACCAAAGATGGTTGCTGATAGACTGGGACCACTGTGAAATACTTTCCAAACCTTTTTTTTTCCTTGCAGCCGAGATTTTCTTATTGATTGATTTAGCAAGATGCCATGCGTCAAATTGATGTTTAATATGTGGGAACTGCTCTCTCATTGTCTTGGCTATTGAAACGTGTATGTCCGTGGCCATGAGGTTGATGTGCATTCCCCTCGATTGTAGATATTCCAATGATTTTATAAATCCTAGTTTCTCCATGGCCTGTAACGCTCACCTGATTCCCGCAGAGGCGCCGGTCTTGACTGGGTGAATGCCGTATCTTCAAAGGTGATGTGTAACACGCGGTTGGCTCTTTGGGCTGACCTCTATGCACTGTATGCCTGATTCGAAGAGTAAGATGTCTGCAGATAGAAAATATGGGATTAATGAACTGGGGTTATTGGGTGCCTCTCTCCTCTTCCCTTTCTCTTCTCCTGTAGAACCCCAAAGGTTAACGCCCTCACCTTAGGTAAGTGAACGCCGAGCTCTCCATCTGCCTCGGGGCAGGGTGCCGTAACCAGTTTCTTCACTGGGTGCAGGCCTCTTGACTTCAGAGGACTGCTGTCCGTCGTTAACTGCACGAACGGTAAGTTCTGGGCACTTCAAATGTCTTAAAAGTCTTTTGTAATGATATCTCTTGTTTTGCAGGGTTCCGGCGATGGCGATGGCGGATGGCGGGCTGAAGAGAATTGAGGATCGAACCCGCGTGAGGAATAGAAGCGCCTGGAAGCACGTAAGAAAGCGCTTGTAGCCTGCTTCACGATGCGCATTAACTGTCCCTTTTATCTTTCAGGTACAAGTTCAGAGCTTTAGAGAAGCTGAAGGGTGCTGGAATACCCACTGGATTCGGCGTGGGAAGGAGTAATGGCACGTGAGTAATAAAGTTGCCCAATGTCTATAAACGCACCTTCCTTTGTCTTTCAGATGCGGGATGCAGCGCCGAAGACCTCCGGAGCGTGCAAATAACTGGTAAGCTTTTGTCTTTCAGATGCCGGAATGCAGTGCGAAGACCTCCGGAGCATGCGAAGAGTAGGTAAGCCTTTGTCTTTCAGATGCCGGAATGCAGTGCGAAGACCTCCGGAGCATGCGAAGAGTAGGTAAGCCTTTGTCTTTCAGATGCCAGAATGCAGTGCGAGGCGTTGGTTACAGCCGATGGACCAGGTAAGAGATGCGCTGCCACTGAAGACCGTAGTGCTAACCTGTTCTTTCTTTGTCTTTACAGGTGCTGCTGAAGACTGGATTCCAGGATGATAAGCCTTTGTTCCCTTAGGCCCAGGATCAGAAGCTGAAGACACGATGAGCGTTCTGCTGCAGAGAATGCAGAATAACGCAAAGCAGGATTCATCCATCGGGTGTGGTTTAAATAGCCTCCTGTAGTGCTTAGGTGTCTCCTTCCACAGCCTCGCCTAGGTAAGAAAAGAGTTCCTGCCTTCCAGAAGAGTTCCAGTGTTCTGAACCTAGGGAGTGGCTCCTGCCCCACTCAACAGGAAAAGTAGTCCCAAACAGAAGAGGATCAGGGGCTCAACTGGCAGGTAAGTAAGCAGCATGGTCTGCTGCAGGTAAGTCCACCCAAGCATTATAAGCCCGGCGCTTCCAGCGCTGGGACTGGGCATCTTTATGAGCCTGGTGCCACTGGTGCCAGGACAGGGTCCAAAAGGTCCCAATCGGGACTGGCTGGCACTCGGAACCGGGGTTATGGGTCTGCTTCCAAGGGAGTTGGGCAAGTCCTGATCTTTTGGAAGCAGATATCATGACAGCACCCCCCCTCAAGGCCCCTCCCAAACCGGGCTTCTCCGGGGGTTTTGGCTTGTTAGGAAATGTTCGATGAAATCTTTTGATTAGACGAGGCGCGTGGACATATTCTGCAGGTTCCCAGGATCTTTCTTGGGGACCGTAGCCTTTCCAGTCAATCAGGTAAAATAGTTTAGATTTGGAGATCTTGGAATCCAGGATGCTTTTGACTTCAAACTCGAGCTCTCCATCAACTAGAATAGGTTTTGGAGATTTAGTTAGTCGGGTTTGAGGTTGCACGGGTTTTAATAGAGAGACGTGGAAGACCGGATGTATCTTCATGTGAGGGGGCAAGTCCAACTTGACCGCTACTGGATTTACTATGGTAGTGATGGAATAGGGACCAAGGTATCTTGGGTTGAATGTGCATGGTCCTTTTAGAGGTAGATATTTGGTGGATAACCAGACTTGATCTCCTACTTGATACTGGGGGGCTTCCTTCCGATGTTGGTCTGCTCCTTTCTTGTATTGTTCTTTAGCCCTTTGAAGGTGAGAAACGGCTTCCTTAAAGGCTTGGGTGATTGTAGAATGCAGGTGGTCTACTGCTGGTGTTCCAAGATCTTGGAGTGGATCCAACTCCGAGGTTCGAGGGTGACTACCGTATAAAAGAAAAAACGGGGTCTTCCCAGTTCCCGAGTGGACAGAATTATTGTAGGCATATTCGGCTATCCAAAGGATATCCTTCCAAGTTTTTTCAGTTTGTTGTAGCATGCAGCGCAAATACTGTTCCAGAGTTTGATTGGTCCTCTCGGTTTGTCCGTCGGTTTGAGGGTGGTGGCTGGTCGAAAGTCTCACATCAATTCCCTCGATCCGAAATTAGAACTGAAGGAAAACCATGCAGTCGGACGATGTTTTCGAGAAATTCTCGGGCCAGAGTTGCTGCTGTTGGTAAGCCTTTGAGTGGAATGAAATGCGGCATCTTGGAGAATAGGTCCACGATTACTAGGATCGTATTGTATCCGGAGCATGGAGGTAAATCGGTGATGAAGTCCATAGAAAGCGTATGCCAAGGGCGAGGTGGGATGTCAAGAGGGCGTAAGAGGCCGGCTGGTTTTTCCTTTTGACTCTTGTTTTGGGCGCATACTCCACAGGACATTATAAAGTCTCTGATATCTTTTTTCCAAGACGGCCACCAGAAGTAGTGCTTGATCTTTTCCGAGGTTTTGGCCATACCGGGATGTCCTTCCATTAAAGAATCGTGATAACAAGAGATGACCTTTTTCTGTAAATCTGTGCTGGGCAGGTATAACCGTTCTTGGAAATATAATAGGTTGTCCTTCACCGTAAAGTCCTTTCCCTGCAGATGCCAATTCTGTATGTCTGCTGGAGTTACCAGTAGCCTGGCTTTATCCTTAACTTCCTCTATGGATTGTGTGGCGATTACACCCAGAATTCTTTGTTCAGGAATGATAGGTACAGGTTTAGGATTGATCAAATGTTCTTCCACTCCCATCCGAGAAAGGGCATCAGCTTTACCGTTTTTTGTACCAGGTCGATAGGTGATTATGAAGTCAAACTCGGCAAAGAATAGTGCCCAACGGAGTTGCCTAGAGGATTGAGCTTTTGCGGTTTTCAAATATTGCAGGTTTTGGTGATCTGTAATCACAGTAACGGTGTGTCGGGCCCCCAGAAGATAATGCCGCCAAGCCTTAAAGGCGGACTTGATAGCTAGAAGTTCCTTATCAGTAATAGTGTAATTGATTTCAGGAGGCGAGAATTTGCGGGACCAAAATGCCACGGGATGCAACTGATTGGTTACTGGGTCCTTTTGTGATAGAACTGCCCCCATGGCAAGGCTCGAAGCATCAGTTTCAACGATGTAGGGGAGTTCTGGGCGAGGATGTTTTAAGATCGGTGCAGAGATAAATCTAGTCTTCAAATTCTGGAAAGCTTGTTCTGCCTCGGTAGACCATTCAAAACGTTTGTTTTTCTTTAACAAGGCGGTGATGGGCTGGACTATTCGAGAGAATTCAGGGATAAACCTGCGGTAAAAGTTAGCGAAGCCTAACATGCTTTGAACACCTTTTACGGAGGATGGCGATGGCCATTTGAGAATTGCATCGACCTTCTTTGAATCCATACGCACTCCGCTAGGTGATAATATGAATCCCAAGAATTCAACTTCAGTCACGTTGAAAACACATTTTTCCAATTTAGCGAAAAGTTTGTGTTGACGCAATCTCTTGAGGACCATTTTCACGTGTTTCCGATGTTCAGTTTCCGATGAAGAATAAACGAGGATGTCGTCAATGTAAACAACAACACACACATCTATGAGCTCTCTGAGGACATCGTTCATAAAATATTGAAAGGCGGCCGGGGCATTGCAAAGTCCGGAGGGCATGACCTGATATTCAAATAGCCCATACTTGGTGCGGAAGGCCGTCTTCCATTCATCGCCCTCTTTTACTCGTACCAAGTGGTAGGCTCCTCTAAGATCCAGCTTTGTATATATGCATGCTTTTCTGACTTGGCCCAGGAGTTCAGGGATCAAAGGTAACGGATATCTATTCTTAAAGGTGATATGGTTCAGGGCGCGATAATCTATACAAGTTCTAAGGTCCCCTTCTTTTTTTGGAACGAAGAACAAAGCTGAGGAAGCAGGGGACTTGGAAGGACGAATAAACCCATTCGCTAGTTATTGATCCAGGTATTGTCAGAGGTGAAGATTCTGAGGCTAGCTGAGGGCATAAATTCTACTACAAGGAGGAGTAGATCCAGGTATCAGGTCTATCTGGCAGTCATAAGACCTATGAGGAGGTAGAGAGTTAGCCTGATCCTTCCGGAAAACATCTTGGAATTCTAGGTATTCAGGAGGTAACTGGGGAGCCTCCGTGGAAGTTGCTGCCAGTGCAACACCAGGTCGAGGGTGACAAGTAGAGACACATTCTGGAAACTGAACCGTTCTTGCTCGCCAATCGATCTGAGGATTGTGCTTTTCTAACCAAGGAATTCCTAGAATAATCTGGAACTGAGGGGCCTTGATCACATCGAACACGATCTTCTCATGGTGTCCATCGTGACTTATTAGCGTCACTTCTTGGGTGGTATGCGTTACTTGTCCGGAGGCTATCTCCGTACCATCCACCGTAGTAATGACGTCCTTTACAGCCTTTGGACAAAGAGTCAGATTCATCCTCAAAACCATTTCATCATCCACATAATTGCCGATGGCACCGCTGTCTACGTAAGCTTCAATCGCATGTAATCGATCCGGATGTTCAGGGCTAATGAGGACCATAGGTATCACGAAATGCGAGGTCACGGAACTGGTTTTAACGCTCGGCAAGAGGACCTCTATTCTTGTCGGGCGAGGTCGTTTCCCTGCTCAGAGTTTGTGACCCTGGTAACTGCAGCTCCTACTGCCTTCTTGGCTGGTTTCACCGGACAGTCTCGAAGAAAGTGCCCCGAGTTTCCGCAATAGAGGCATAATTGCAGCTGTTTTCTTCTTTCCCGCTCCTTTTGTGTTAGTGGTCCTTTCAGGCCCCCTATTTGCATGGGTTCCCCGGAGTCTACTCCTTTGGTAGGAGTTGGTGATTTGGAAAATACTCGAGCATCAAACTTGGAACGATCGGCCTTCCTGTTCTGCAGTCTGTGGTCAATTTGAACAACTAAGTCAATATAGTCCGAACAGTCTTGCGGGGGATTCACTACTTGGGCTAACACGTCTTTGAGCTCTCCACGTAAACCTCTATAAAACAGCGTAATCCTTTTGTCCTCAGGCCATTGAGTTTCCACTATCAGTCTGTTGAAAGACGCAATATAAGCCAAAAGGTCTTGATTACCCTGTCGCAATGAAAAGAGCTCATTGTCCAAGGCCTGCCCCTGTGAATGTCTTGCAAACAGTTTTTCCATACTGAGCTGAAAAGCTTAAAAATCATGGAGAACAGGATCATCTTGATTAACTAGAGGGATCGACCAGTCTGCCGCATTGCCACTAAGGTACGAAAGCACGAAAGCTACCTTAGCTTGATCAGTTGGAAAGGCTGCTGGCCGGCATAAGAAGTGCAAACGGCACTTATTAATAAATACTGCAAACCTCTTTAGGTCACCAGAAAATCGTTCGGGCGGAGCCAGAGGTACATTCCCAGGTAGGTTGATCTGCACTGTGTTCGTAGGGGATGTTGAAGGAAGATTTGCCCCTGATGCGGGTAACGGAGTTTGTCCGGCTTGTGACTGTAGCAATTGTCTAGCGAGATCGTCTGTTCGCTCCTTGGAAATAATCAGTTCCCTTCTTAGAGCATTCGTTTCCTGACGGGCTGCATGCACTTCTGCTCTTAGTTCCCCAAGTAACTGGGCTAGCTGGTCGGTATCCGAGGTTTCCATAGCGCCTGGGTGGGAGTTTTGCGGTCGGCTTTGCGTTCTGTAACGCTCACCTGATTCCCGCAGAGGCGCCGGTCTTGACTGGGTGAATGCCGTATCTTCAAAGGTGATGTGTAACACGCGGTTGGCTCTTTGGGCTGGACCTCTGTGCACTGTATGTCTGACTCGAAGAGTAAGATGTCTGCAGATAGAAAATATGGGATTAATGAACTGGGGTTATTGGGTGCCTCTCTCCTCTTCCCTTTCTCTTCTCCTGTAGAACCCCAAAGGTTAACGCCCTCACCTTAGGTAAGTGAACGCCGAGCTCTCCATCTGCCTCGGGGCAGGGTGCCGTAACCAGTTTCTTCACTGGATAAGGGTGCAGGCCTCTTGACTTCAGAGGACTGCTGTCCGTCGTTAACTGCACGAACGGTAAGTTCTGGGCACTTCAAATGTCTTAAAAGTCTTTTGTAATGATATCTCTTGTTTTGCAGGGTTCCGGCGATGGCGGATGGCGGGCTGAAGAGAATTAAGGATCGAACCCGCGTGAAGAATAGAAGCGCCTGGAAGCACGTAAGAAAGCGCTTGTAGCCTGCTTCACGATGCGCATTAACTGTCCCTTTTATCTTGCAGGTACAAGTTCGGAGCTTTAGAGAAGCTGAAGGGTGCTGGAATACCCACTGGATTCGGCGTGGGAAGGAGTAATGGCACGTGAGTAATAAAGTTGCCCAATGTCTTTAAACGCACCTTCCTTTGTCTTTCAGATGCGGGATGCAGCGGCGAAGACCTCCGGAGCATGCGAAGAGTAGGTAAGCCTTTGTCTTTCAGATGCCGGAATGCAGTGCGAAGACCTCCGGAGCATGCGAAGAGTAGGTAAGCCTTTGTCTTTCAGATGCCGGAATGCAGTGCGAGGCGTTGGTTACAGCCGATGGACCAGGTAAGAGATGCGCTGCCACTGAAGACCGTAGTGTTTAACCTGTTCTTTCTTTGTCTTTACAGGTGCTGCTGAAGACTGGATTCCAGGATGATAAGCCTTTGTTCCCTTAGGCCCAGGATCAGAAGCTGAAGACACGATGAGCGTTCTGCTGCAGAGAATGCAGAATAACGCAAAGCAGGATTCATCCATCGGGTGTGGTTTAAATAGCCTCCTGTAGTGCTTAGGTGTCTCCTTCCACAGCCTCCCCTAGGTAAGAAAAGAGTTCCTGCCTTCCAGAAGAGTTCCAGTGTTCTGAACCTAGGGAGTGGCTCCTGCCCCACCCAACAGGAAAAGTAGTCCCAAACAGAAGAGGATCAGGGGCTCAACTGGCAGGTAAGTAAGCAGCATGGTCTGCTGCAGGTAAGTCCACCCAAGCATTATGAGCCCGGCGCTTCCAGCGCTGGGACTGGGCATCTTTATGAGCCTGGTGCCACTGGCGCCAGGACAGGGTCCAAAAGGTCCCAATTGGGACTGGCTGGCACTCGGAACCCGGGGTTATGGGTCTGCTTCCAAGGGAGTTGGGCAAGTCCTGATCTATTGGAAGCAGAGATCATGACATGGCCACTGAGGATTTACATTGGGACACCTGCACGACCACCGAACTCACAATTTTCTTACTATCCATGTCCTGAAAGGAGCAGGTGCAGTACTTGGCAGAAAATCCAGGACTGTCGCACTGTCCATCGCCGGCTAGCCTGAATCGTTTGCCTTCGAATGTACTTTCTAGAGACAATTGTTCAATTTTCCAAGCATCACTATTGGCCGGAAATAGATAATCATGTTGGAATTTGTAGTATTGCGTTTTAGAAATGAAATGGAGTCCCACTAACTGAAAGAAAGACTCCAACTTTCCCCAGCATCGGTTGTGCAGACCATGAGAACGTATGATGTAATGTACAGGCGGCATGCATTTTGACGTTACTGCCTTGTGTTTGACGAGTCACATCAATCAATGGCTTCCCACATAATTCCCCTCTAACAGAATGTGCACATTTCAGCATACTTATAATATCCATCAAACAACTGTCGAATACCATGTATTTTCCCTCTTTCATTAGACTGTCATCCTGCATCACAGTTGTTTCAGACTGCATTGTTGCGGACATATCACCAGAATTTAAACTAATATCGTTGATATCAGGTTCTGATGCGTTGGTGAATGGTGCTGCTGGTTCATTCTCTGTCATTTCAACATCTGTTACTTGAACATTGATGGGAGAACACAACAATGTCAACAGCTTTTTGGGTTGCATTTTTTTTGCTGGAGTAGATTGTGTGAATTGATCTGCGACTACTTCAGAGCTATCTTCAATACATCCAGTATCATCTTCTTGTGGTGGTGCAGTTGCACTGTAGCAATGGTCCAATAAAACTTTACTGGATTCTCCGGACACATTCAATTCATTTTCTGGCCATTGGACATGAGCATCTCGAGTCTGAACACGTCGCGCCTGAATTAATAGTTCCTCCATAGTGTAAATGGTCTGGAAAGCAACATCTCTCATTTGCTTCACTGTCTGTGTATGTATAGTTCGTACACCCACGGGTAACTAGAGGACAGATTGGAAAAGGGATGTTCAGTTTAAACACAAGATAAAGTATAGTACAATTGACAGAAAAAAAACATAATATAGTCCCCAGCACAAAACGATTTCTAAAAATATGGCCTGTTTGTAACTAACCTTATTTTTGTTTTTTTTCTTTGCAACTTTCTTGACTCGAACTTCAACATCTGCACGCTGTTGCTCTGATTCGTTTCCGCATGTCTTCCCTTCCTCTTGCGCTGCAAAGACTATATTTTCTGGATCCGCATAGACAGCACGGAATGATGCTCCATCGACTCCCTGAAACATAGTACTTTCATTACTATGTATCACAATATTGAAAACATAAAACACACGTGAGGACGACCACACAGGTACATCTCAATAGCAAAACACGAATTAAACTTTGTGTAGAATAATCAAACAACAAGTATTCGAGCTCTGATGATCTAGTTCGATGGAACTGTCAGTATCCATACCTCTGGCTCCGCATATACTGCCATGAATGATTTTATCGGAGAGGGCGCCTCAGCAACTCCCTTAAACACATTACTTGCATTAGTATGGTTTTCAATATTGTAAACATAACACACTTGGTGTCGACGGCACAGGTACATATAAAGAGATAACCACAAATGATGCATTGTCTAAAAGAATCAATGGATATCAAAATATGATCTGATTTATTCGACTTATTTCTCTGATTTATTTACATCTGCATCATCTAAATGGGATGTTGTGACTGTAGAGGAAGCTCCCTCGTCTCCCTGAAACACAGTACGTGCATTAATAAGGAAGAAAGTATAGCAAATGGAATCACGTTATATGATCACGCTCGATGGAGCTGTCAGTATCCATACCTTGTGCTGCTGAAGAATATCTATGGATGTTGTAAACGTAGTGCGCACTTCTGAAAGCTGTTGTGCCGATTCGTATACCCATGGTCCCGCTTCCACTTCCCCTGGAATTACTTGAATGTCAAGCTCCACATCAAGTGCAGGGGTTGACGCTCCATCTACTGCCTGAAACATAGTACTTGCATTAGTAATGATTGCAATATTGAAAACATAACACACACTTGGGGTCAACCGCACAGGTACACATCAATGGCTAACCACGAATGAAACATTGTGTAGAACAATCAAACGACAAGTATTCCAGCTCTGATGATCTAGTTCGATGGAGCTGTCAGTATCCATACCTCGTGCTGCTGAAGAATATCTATGGATGTTCTCAATGTGGTGGATGCTTCAGCATCTCCCTGAAAGACAGTACTTGCATTAGTATGGATAACACTAATTATAACTGAAAACAAACACCAGGGGACGACAACTAAGGTGTATATTAATTGGAAAGCATTAACCAAACATTCGGTAAAATAATTACTCGATACATAAAAACTATTACTTGATATGCATAAAACAAGTCTGTAGCGGAATAGCTAAATAAGATTACCTGATACGCGCTAGAAGTGGTTGATATCTGCGGGCACTTCACGGATGTAGAATGTTCTTGCTTCAGATTCGGTGGATAGTCAAGCAGTTGTAAAGGTAAATTATTGTTTGATAATGAAATACCAATGTTAAAATTTGCCATGTAAGCCGACAGAATACTTGAGAATAATGCTATTGAAAATGTGCAATATAGGACAGTTCCCTGCGCCCATAAATAGATTTCCTTTGGGGGTTATAAAATCAAAAAATAATTTATTGATAAATGTCATTATTCTAAAAGCTATACGCTCATATCAATATTGAAAGTATTACAAGGGACACAACAACTAAAATATCAATGAATCCATTTCGCTACCTACCGCAAGGCCTAAAGCTAAATCCGGACACTTGACTCACCAGTGGCAGAATCTGGACGAATAGAGTTGGAATAGCGTTTGCGAGCAATTTTCGTGTTGTTCGCCGTTTATTCTTCTTTGGTACCCAAGATGTGGCGTACATGTTCGAGGAAAAGTGCCGGCTGCAGATGCGGTATCGATCACCCCTCTTGTCCTCAAAGACTTGTTGGACTCTACTTTCAAGCTCTTCCGGTGGATATCCGCAATGTCTGACCCATTCTCTTATTCGATCAACAGTTTTAGGGAATACATGCATTGTAGTGCCTTCAGATTTAGCATGGGTCTTTGAAGGGCAACCGCTAATCGAACAGGCAGGCATTGTTGAAAATTCTGAAAAGTAAATATCAAGATTATTATAAAACCGTGATGAATAAAAATGTCATAAAAAAGTAAATGAACCTTACCATGTTCAATGCAAGGTTTGTTTTGGTCACCGTAACTATACCAGTTCATCAAGTGCAGCTTAGTATTCGCATTACTTTCACAAATTAAAAAATGATGGAACTAAACTCTGAACATGTGACTCGTCCCTTGGATGTACTGTCATGCACAAGAAGGAAACATGCTTACATTATAGACACGACCCGCGAAGGATGCAATTCGATGACAATTTACAAAGATGAAAATAAATAGATCTATTGATAGCATAACAATTGAAACTCAGGTCAATAGCAATGAGATCAATGAATATAGCACTATTGAGTACTCTACTCGCAAATCGATAGAAATTTAAAAATGACCGGAATATGACTGTGATACATGGCCTTACCTTGACCAACAAACAGTTAGATTCAGCAAGCACAGTAGTTTGTGGCAGGAGAACAGGTAGATGGCCACAGCTAGCACATTGACGAGTTTGCTCGAAAGGCTCACAGAAGTTCACAGAAATAACGACGACGAGCAGATTAGCATCGATCTCAGTGGTTCTCAGGTAGGACGTTCAGGAGTTGACTTGCAAAGCACAAAGATGTTTTCATGAGACATATCAAGTGGTTTATCAAGTATTAGAAACAGGGGTGTGTTTGTGAATGAATGATGTGTATATGTTGTGGTATTATGTGGTTTGCCAGGGGCAGCCAGCTCGAGAGGGGGATCCTGGCTGGAGACGCGGGGTCTGAGGAGGCCATGTGAGCGATGGCCCCTGGGCGTCGGATACCTTTTGAAGTGTACATGCTGTTTGGCACCTTGGCCGTTTGTGCCCCTAACAGCCCCCCATGGCAGCACGCATCCACTAGCGCGAACCGCCTTTGATAGAATGGGATGGGATGGATGGGCCTGGGGAGTGCAGATAAGGCACAGGAAGACTGCTGAATGGAGACACACTTATGTGGATTGCAGGGGGGGCAGTGTCAGGGGAGGCCTGCCTGGAGACATGGGGTCTGAGGAGGCCATGTGAACGATGGCCCCTGGGAGTGGGATACCTTTTGAAGTGTACATGCTGTTTGGCACCTTGGCCGTTTGTGCCCCTAACAGCACCCCATGGCAGTGCGTATCCACTGGCGCGAGCTGTCTTTGATAGGGGGGAGGTGGATGGGCCGGTGGGCGTGCAGGCAAGGCACAGGAAGACCGCTGAATGGAGACACACTTATGTGGATTGCAGGGGGCGGCCAGCGTGAGGGGGCATCCTGGCTGGAGACACAGGGTCTGAAGGTGGACATGGGAACAATCACCCATGAACGAAAGACAACTTTGAAGTGTACATGGTGTTTGGCACCTTGGCCGTTATCGCCCCTGACAGCACACCATGGCAGCGCTCATCCCCGGGTGTGAACTGCCTTTGATAGGGGGGGTGGGTGGGCCGGTGGGCATGCAGGCAAGGCACAGGAAGACTGCTGAATGGAGACACACTTGATTAATTTAAAAAATCAAAACAACCGTTGTTAAAATATATGTCGTGTTTTATTTTGTTTCTTATTTTGATGGCACAAAAATACAAAACTTTACACATTGTAAAGGTCAGGTTGCAGCACAGCGAGAGAAAACCCCCCTGTACTGACCGCTGTCACTGGGGAAAGTTTGTCTTATGGCAGCAACGGCACAGGTGGGTATTACCCTTCGAACGCAGTGTCCAAGCCTCCCGTGAAGCCACCATGTAAAGGAACGATAGGCCACCAGCCTGTACCACCTGTGAAAAAGAATGATACAAACTGTTTTTAAATGACCAAGATAAGTTTATTAAACCTTTGTTGTCAATGACAATTCTTGTAACTAATGGCATTCTGCTCGGACAAATGCTATCTAGACACTGCACATTATTGAACGACTTTCATGCGTTACAATGATATGTAGATGTAATTTTAAATATAGGAGACGAACATGAAATAGTAGCGGCATCACAACCAGAGTACACTTACTCGTTACTCGGATTACGAGGACGAACAGTTGCGTGAAGTGTGTGCATAAGCACCATCATTATTCTCAACACGGACCGTGTAAGGCAGGATGCCCTAAAGTCTGGCAGCTCGTTGATGCATTTCGGCTGTGGCCTGCCTTCCGAAATGTAGGCCACGCATCCCTAGTTTTCACAGCAGCAGCAGTTCTCGTCCTCGGTTGGCATTAGCTCGCACCGATTGCATGTGCACCAGGTGGAAACACCATCCATGCGACTAGGTCCAGTGTCTTCATCCGTTGATTCGTCCTGCCAACTGCCGTCCGAAGCCCCATCGTTTTCGCATGTTTCCATTTCTAGTAGTTCCTCCTCGGTATATTCGGGCTCGTACATGTAGGGCATTATTGTAGCCATTAAACAAACTAAAATAATATATAGCGATGGTACAGATGTTCACACGGGCTACAAGCGGCGAAGGTAGCTGACCAGAGCACAGAAACGAGTCAGAGAATACTCAAAGTAACACAGAGAGAGGAATGGAATCGAAAAACTGCTGCTCTGTGTTGTCAAACGGTCTGTTTATACTTATTGAGTAAAGAGGCGTCCTGCCATTTCCATGGTGACACGTCATTAGCTGAAGCGCAGCAAATGTTGACACGAGACGTGCTTTGGCGATGTGAAATGGGCGGTACGCGTCTGCTGATGACAGGCTCTGGGGCGGGGGATATTATTTAGTGCCGCAAAAGCAGGTCACCCAGGGCGATGGGGCAAGTGATAATATAAGGATAAGGATAATCACAAAAGGGCTGCGCCCTGCTGCTTGTTTTCGCGTGCGTTTAATGGATGAAAACTCAGGTAAGGGCCATAGGAAATTTTTCTAATATCGAGTGATTTAGGGTTAAAAACACATGGCCGACCCGTAGGGCCAATAAACATTTCTGACCAAATCATTCCTTTAAGCTTGATTTTAATTTGTATCCAGAAAGCCTGACACGTGTTTCGAGCTGCAAGGGCTCCAGTTTTCTCATTCAGGCGGAGACGCCGATTAATTTCGTAATCGCGACTATATAGTTACAGTGGAGCCCAATTAAATAATTTGTTGCAGTAACGGTACAACTTTATAATGCCTCGGCACATGTCTAAGGAATTCCAAGCCTCGGATGAAGAGCATTGCAGCTCGAAACACGTGTCAGGCTGTCTGGATACGAATTAAAATCAAGCGTAACCTTGCATCCAGAATTGTGTTTTTGTACGCAGTCTAGGAAGCAAACCACCCCTCTTCACAGTCTTTTCTCGTAGGCAACTTTGGCAGGCTGCCTACAACTCGCTTTCATCTGCAGCCCAACAACAAACTCACTTATCGTCAGGGCGCTAATTCTCACACATTCCCTTTCTGCCAAATATTCTCTTTGTCCTTGCTGGTTACCTGTTGGGCTCCCCTTCCTCTTCCTCTACCTCTGCCCTTAAAACATTCCCAAAACCCATCCCTATCTGCAAGGCGCCCTTACTTCTGCAAGTTCTGTAACGGTGATGCCATGAGTTTGTTCTCAATATTTTATGCAAATAGCCTTCAACTGAGCTTGAGATTTAAACTGTAGACCAGAGACAAATGCGTTGCCAATTGCCTCTTGAGTGGTCTCATCAGGATTTATAATGCTGGAGTGCTGAGTGAACACCATTTTCAAATGGTTAAAGTAGGCTGCTATGGACTTTCCCTTGTTATGCTGCCAATTGATTATATTGTGCTAATCAGTGTTTCTGGAGCATACTTCTGATATGGTTGTTATGATTCTGTTTTGGGCTTCATAAGCCCAGGTCTTACCTCGAAAGACGAACTACCCTCATAAACTGATTCATATCAGCTGTAGCAGGATTATAACACTGAATAATGGTTTAGAGCTCTGCAATAAAATGCTGAGGCTCCTGCCGTATATAATCTGAAAATAATCCACAAAACATGGATCGTGTCAAATTGAGTACTCTCTCCATCCCCTCTGCTGATCAAGGGACCTGCCCCTGGGGCACCTGAAAAATAGAACTATCCCCTCCATACCTGGCACCACCCCTTGTCACAGATGAAGTGTAAGAGGGAGGCGAAATGGGTGTCACTGTAAACCTTGGACCCACAGCCCCTTCCACAAGGGGGGAAATTGATTTTTGAGGGCTCGCAGCAGACTGGGAAATTACCAGTACTGGCGCCAGCTAAGATGGTGGAAGTGCAGCTGGCGAGGCCGTCAGGGCTGGACCAGTCGGAGTGACCACTTGATCCCCCTGAGGGGCTATTGTGTGCACGTTGGTGAGAAAATCTATTGGGTCTTCTGTAATGTTGTTTTCTTATTTCTCACCCATAATCTGGGGACTGATTTATATGGTTGTCCTAGCCTTTTCTGCTATTTCCCAGTTTCTCAAATACTTAATTTGGCCTTTCAGCATGTTAGTTGAGTCCTTCAAACTTGGACATTTTTTCCCTTTCGTTGACCCCAGAGCACACTTCAATTCAGATAACATCCACAAATGCAAGGTTTCTTCAAGCAGTATATATCTATTATCAAATCAGTATAAATCATTGAATTACCATTTTCAACAATTGTTCTCCTTTTTAGTCTGGTTACAAATATTTATGATGCATTTCTGTCCATTTTTACTTATTCTCTATTTGTATTGCCCTTTCAAGTATGTGTTTTAATCCTTAATAATGCTATGTGCGATGTTAAATATGATTGATTAAATTGTTATTGTGAATTCTTCTTTCCACTGTAACATTGAAAAGTTGTCATTCCCAACTATATCGATAAAAAAAAATATATATATATACATCTATTAATCCACATTATGTGGTGCCAGGCTTCAAGGAACTCACATGTGGCACTGTTATAATTAGTAAACATATAATGAGCAGGTGTGCCTTTAGTTTGGAGTAGGTGTGCCCATTCTTGGATGAGTCCTTATTATATGGCGTTGAATGCCGAGAAAACTGAGATCCTTATTGCTGGATCCAGCCATATGTTAAAGAACCTCTCAGAGGAATATGCTTCATTCATTATTGCCAATGTGTCCATTCCAGTGGTTCAAAGCGTAAATACACTCAGCGTCACTATTGAGGCTGAACTCTCAATGCGCTCACATATGGCAAAAACTCGAGCTATATGTGGCTGAATCAACAGGCAACTCTGCTCAATGCTACCCTTCTTATCCGTTAGCAATATGTCTCTTCTTGCCTGCGCCCTCGTAAATTCAAGGTTCGACTATTGTAATAGTCTCCTGGCAGGCACATCGGCGGCTAATCTCGCCGCCCTTCAGATTATCCAAAACGGCGCTCATTCCATTACTGACGCCCGGAAAACAGTGCATTGGCTTCCCATCAGGCATAGGGTTTCTTTTAAGATACTTCCTCCCACATTTAAATTCCTGAATGATACTGCACCCAGCTACCTGGCACAACACATTCAACGGTATGTCCCAGGTTGATCACTGAGGTCCACCGAGAAGGTCAGGCTTTGTCAGCCACGCTTTCACCTAGCCAAATTCGGAAGAACTAACTTTAGTGTCATTGCTCCAACTCTGTGGAATTCACTACCTCTTCACCTTAAGCTCTCCACTTCGTTGGTCTATTTTAAAAAGAATCTTAAGACTTACCTTTTTACCATCCCTTAGATCCTCTGCCACTGCTTCCATTTCCTTTTGTCTCTGACTTTGACTGTTCATTTCTGATTTTGTCTTGCACTGTTTTATGTCCGCCGTGAGGCCTGCGAGCGATTTGTCACTCATTAAAGAATTAAAATAAATAAATAAATACATAAATCAATAGATGGTATATGCACCTGTTTTGATTGGCCTTTGCCTATGTTGCCCCTACCTTTGTCATAATTCATTCAAAAACTCCATCACCCCTGTTACACACATACCGTGACTCCACTTTCTATGCAAGACTGAAAGGAAAAGAGAATCATTCAACAGAGACATTGCTGAATGGCCCTGAAATGGGTGTGTGCCACTCATGTGAACTTGCTCCATCTGACCCAAATTAAATTATGCAACCCAAACATTTTCTTCCTGCTACACAGATAAATAATTATGTTATTATTTCTTGACAGCTAAGTACCAAATCAGAATTGCCAGAAGGTCTCTCCATATCAGATTTGAAATGTCAGAAAATCAAAATAGCCACTAATTTGCCAGATCAATATCAGGATATAAAATATATGAGTCATGACAATCAGCCAGGCAAATATGAACAACACAACCTGATACTTATCCCTGAACATCCAACCCATATTAGCATAACCCTGGTATAAATATGAGTAGTGTTTGGTCATCATGAAAACCCTCGTCTCCCCTGAGTGACCACACAAGCGCTTCTCTTCCAGTCAGCTTCCTCCAAACCAGAGGTGGGAGAAAATGGCTAAATCTGTTCCATGTAAACATTGACAGATTGCTGGCAAATTTTGCAAAACATCTGCCAATTTTGCTTACGGCGTAGAATTGGAACTTTTGGTCCTTTTTCTGGCCAAAATGTTGTTTTTCCAAAATATAGTTTTTTTTAAACTACATTTTTGGTGGGAAAGGGGCGTTTTTTCTCTGAAATTTCGTTATGTGTGTTTCAGAACACACAAAAAACAGAATTTCCAAAAAACGAAATTTACACTAAAAAGTGCAACGGAAAAAAGTGAAAAATTGCTCAGGTGGTGGAAATTTGTCCAATTCTCTTTTCGCCAGAGAGAATTTCGCCCACCCCAAATTCCAACCACATCACTGACACTTTTAATTCAGAACTACTTACCTCTTAGCCTGTGCACACTGGGGCATTCCGATGGAAGTAGTCTTCGAGCTCAGTGGTGCTCCCGTGATGCATGACAGGTCAGAGCGACAGTGCCAGACCTTTGGGGAAACCAGGCTCACACATCAATTTTGGGTGACAACAAACAGAGGCAGTTTTATTTGTTGACTTGCATGCCAAGGCAAACTCCATCGTGCATCTATTGAGAAATGATCACCCTTAAGTGATCCACTCTCTAAACCTCTCAACTTTTTATGTCACTGTTCGCCTGACAGAAATGCAACTTAAGAACATTCTAGTCTATTCTTCTGATCATAGATAACAGAAAGATGATAGTCTGGGCTACTCTAATGAATGCGTAACACGGAGGTTTGGACAAAAGCCAACTGTATTCAAGTTTATGTGAAACTAACCAAACACTAGTCTGTATTCCAAAGCAAGGCAGACAGTCTATACTTTGGAATAAAACCCCTGTGGTTAAGGGCACAGTTATTTCTAACAGAGCAAGAAACTACTATGGGTTTTAACGTCCACAGATGGCAAGGCTGTGTAGGAAGACAGGAAAGGATAGATTTAGATTCTAAATTTCCCTTCCTTGTAGCATAATCTATGCCTGAGTAGCGCTGCTGGATCGCCTACAAATACAGGGGAAAGAATAAGAAGAGACACTAACTTCTTCTAGATGTTAAACACCGTTCAGCCTTGCATCAAAGTGCCCAATAACCACTCTCTTCCCCTATGTGTGTGCATGGGAAGAGACAAATACCAGATCTAAAGACAGTGCTTGCGTGATGGGGAGAGCGTCCATCCACTGGATTATCTCCCAATTTATTTGCCAGGGATTGTACGTCCACCCCCATCCACTGTTGTTAAAACAGGACTGACTCCAAGTCAGGTAAGGAAACCTCTGACGTTGAATTCAGACCTACATAAAAAGACATAGATAACAGAAATTCTCCACTTGCTTAGTTCTTGATCTTCTTTACTATGGCGAGTGGAGAGTTTGTAAAAAATTGCTCATGTATAGAAAGTGAGTTTGGTATCTATCATTCGTAGAAATTACTGTCTACCGGTTTCAGCGACTCATGTTTGTTGGGGTCAGGACAGTCTTTTTCTCAATGTTTACACCACGGGAGTAAGAGAGCTCAGTTCAATCCCCCCATGTGTGATTTCTGGTCGGGGAAGTGGGTAATTAATACTTTACCACCTCCTCGGTGCGGGTGGGCTGCAGCAGACAGGTGACCTGTGTCAAAACAAAAGGATAACTTAAGTGCACACAGCACCATTGGTTGTTCACTGCGAATAAATGGTTTAAAGATTAGCACTTAGCTAATGCTAATCCTATTCTTAGAAACACTACGCTGGGTGTGGTGTAGTTTACCTCTTATCATCTTGGTTATTCAAGGGTTGGACATATACTGGTATTTTAACCAGAGCCCCGGGACCCAACCGGACGTGGTTGTCTAGTTAACAATTGTCACAATGGCCCTCCCCTATATCTCATGTGGGACTACTCCAATGCAATTTCTCTTTGTGTCTAAATCACATGTATAGCCACTAACCTGCAAGGTGGATGTTGTAGTTTTGCAGGTTGTCTCCTTAGGTATCAGGCGTTCCTGTCACCATGGTTCGAGTTTAATGTCGAATTCCTGGGTCAGGATAAATGAAAGAAAATCTATTTGACTCTGTATATTTGCTGGGGAGCACTACCTAATTTGTACGCTTGAAAACGCACTGCGAACAGGCACAAAGGCTCTGTACTGGAGGATGCTCCATAACAGAGCAGCACTCCGTTTTGCATGCGCCCAGTATTCCCTACGGCTTACCGTACTACAATAGGTCAGCTGCTCCGTGACTCTTCTCCCCTCACCACGTCCACGAGTTGATGTTGCGGGAGGGCGGATCTTAAGCCCATTAGGGATCACGTGACGACCATCTAGCGTCATACGTGTCATGCATCATTTCGTCGCGTCCAATCACGTCCGCCCGGAAGTCAGGCATACCTCCGGACATGTTTTGTGGGGGCGGGCTATTGCAGCCTTGTTTGTTTACTATCACTATAGTGATGCGGCCAAAAGTGAGCAACATTCTGTGTAGGCGGTAAAATTAATGTCATTAACCATCCTTTCTGTGCTATTTTGTAGCACTGTCTCAATGTGGGCCTCACTGATCGGGTCATCTCATACGAGGTTTTAAGCTCGTATGTGACCGTAGAGTTGTGGAAAGCTCAGGTAGCGAACACACTGTGGCAGTGAGCCAAGTCTATGGTACAGGGCTACAGAGTCTCGCTGATAGAAGTGCATCTTGTAGTTCTCTAGCGAAGCATTCAAGTATCCTGGACCTTGTGGTCAACTGTTCATTGCGAGTGTTTGCCACACAATGCTCTCGTTCAGTCCCACCTTGTCTAACTGCAGACAAAATATCCATTTCTGCTCTCTTTTAAGGAGAAGGTTGGCCATATCTCCGCCTCGTCTTGGGCAGTTCACCTTCTCTATGATGGTCCATGTCAAATCATTGGCTTTATGTCTATGTGTTTTAAAATGCTCAACTAAGGGAGCAATTTCCCTTGCGGTTCGTATACAAGACACTACTCTAATGAATGACTGGAGTTTGGTCAGAAGAATGGGAATGTACGAGGGGATACCCCAGCTAGGCACACATGGTAAAGGGGGAATAACCCATCTCTCATATATCATTTCTATGGGTCCAGAAACATTGTTACCTGCACTACAAATTGAACTGTAGGAGAAACAAAGAGGAGCAATCAAAAATATATCTTTGATAGCTATATATTTGTGCTTAAAAGGACCAAAGGAAAGCCCTTAGTTGGTGGACCTAACTGTAAATAAGCATGGGTCATGATTAAGCCCAGACTCGAGAGGTAGTCACAGCAGCATTCACCAAAGGGCCTGGTATCTGGCCCTTTAATAGTATCATATAATAATATGCTTGACTACCCCAATCTATCCACAGAAAAAACCCTTTACTACACACACCAGAACTTTCATAAGATCACATGCTTATGAAGGTAGTGGATGCCAAGCATCCAGATAAGGAAGGAGATAAGGAAGGAGAAACACAGTTATATAATGAGGAAACATGATGCGCTTTCCAAGCTAAAAAGATTGAAACACATCTACAGAAATTGTATAAAGCCGCATAAGGTTCAAATGAAATTACAAGATGGTATACAAAGGACAAAAATATTTATTAAAAAAAATACATGTACATTTTGGGTGCTAATTAACTGCATTGAAGAGACACAATGTTTGTCAAACTAATTCAGTGGACGAGGTGATCTGGGTGGAGTTTTACACAAATATGTTGACAAACGATCGAGCAGTGTCCACATACCCAACTGCTACAATTATGTTGCCTTAGCCAGCTGTCTACTATCCACCAACATCAAGCCCACCACCTAAATCCTACTCCAGGGTGATCTCAATATTGGTTTCAATGGACCCAGGGACTCTGATGCAACCACCTTATCTAATTCCTTAGTAGTTCTTGCATGTACCCAACATATCTCTTTGCCTACACACACTCTTGGTCGCACCCTTGACTGAATAGTGGACCACAATAGTAAGTTCACCTTGAACTTACCATGTCCCTGGTCCGACCACGACAACATCACCTTTTCCATCCCTAACCCATCTGTGCCAAATAAACCTACAGCCTATCTCACCACCACCGTGGCCCTCAGCATTCATTCCCCTCCTCAGTACCCCTTTTCCCATCTTCCCAGTGCACCACCCTGTTGGTTGAGCACTACAATAACTTGCTCCATAAGATTGTCGACCTTCTGCTGGGCCCTGTTAAATCCATGAAAACTAAGTAGCCATCACACCCTAATTCCTGGTTTACCACTGCCCTCCATGCAACCTGTGCCTCCAAAAGAGCCACTGAAGCTGCTTGGCATAAAGAGTCATCCACAGCCAACAGGGCTCGCTTTTTTGAAATTTCACTTCACTACAAACACTACATCCAGAACTCCAAAGCAGCTGTCTACAACAAGATAATCTCCAAGGTGGCGTCCAGCTCCCACAAGCTATCCTCCATTCTCTGGAAAACTGGACACCCCTATCAATCTGCTCTCCACCATCACAAAAGGTAACACCTGCTGTAATATTATCCAAGATACCTTCACTGAGATAATCGTACAGCTACAATCTAAAATAAAAGCCAATAGATGCTCTACCCAACAATCAAAGAGCTGCCCCTCTCTTTCAATTGTAACCCGTGAGTACCCTTGCGATGACCATTGCTGGTCTGAAATGCTTACGCTGCAAAGGAGACGTATGCCCAACCTCAAAGGTCAAGGAATGTGTGGAACTCCCCCTTATTGCTGCCATTATTAACTCAACATTTGGCCAAGTGGTTTACCCCCCTCCTCAGCACGATGAAAAGGAACAACAAGAAACTCAAACAAGAATGGAGGAAAGAATAGGACCAGGCAAATAATGTGCACTACCAATGACAAATCAGGTCCCACAAAAAGAAAATTAAAAAGCAAAAAAGAAATACTATGACAGCACCCAAAAAGAACTATTCAACATTATAAAGAAAAGGAGGAACCCATTGGGCGGAAATAACGCACTGGTACCTTCACAGAAACTATGCAACAACCTTGTAGATCACTTCAAGAATAAAATCAGCAACATACACCGGATCATACAAAGCAGACCAGCCAACCAAATCACACAACCCATGCCACCAACAGTGGAATCACAGAATAAACTCAAAATCGTCCCACAAATATTGGTATTGACTTTCGTCAAGTTGATAAAACATAGCAACAAAGCAGACTCCCCCATGGATCCATGCCTCCCAGACATACACAAATCACTCCTCACACAGGGCACACCATTGGAATGTTATGTTATGTTATGTTATGTTATTTGGCATTTATATAGCGCTCTATATATCATTGATATTACCTCAAAGCGGTGGTAGGTTGAACGCCCTTGGGGACCGTAGTCAGGTCAGTTGAGAGAAAAAGGTGTTGCTGGGTGCTTGGGAACACCAGTTATGTGTGCAGCTGATGTAATTGCCCGATGGTAGCTGCATCCTAACATTAGGAGTGGTGGACATGATATCAGTTGAATGTGTGCAGTCTGGCGGGTAGACACCAAGACTGGGTACACCAAGACTGCGTTCTGGCTGCTTTGGGCCTGTTGGGACGCTTACGTGTGCATCTAGACCGGTTTGCCATGGTATATAGCTTTGTTTTATTAGAATGATGAGGTGTTTGTGTGTTAATGTTCGTATGTGAGCAGCTAAGCCAAAATTGATATAGGGGTATAGCTGCACTCTAATTGCGTGATGTGTAGACAAGTGAGTCAGCGTAGTGATATGGGAGGTGAGTGGGTTGAGTTATGATCTAAAACATAGGTAAGTAAATTAGGCCCTTGGGGACCGTAGTCAAGGTCAGTTGAGAGAATAATGTGTTGTAGGGTGCTTGGGAGCACCAGTTATGTGTGCAGCTGATTTAATTGCCTGATGGTAGCTGCATCCTAGCATTTAGGTGTGGTGGTATTGATGTCAGTTGAATGTGTGCAATCTGGCGGGTGGACACCAGGACTGGGTTTGTCTGCATTGGGCCTGTAGGACGCTTATGTGTGCAGCTAGGCCAGTTTGTCATGGGGTATAGCTGCATTTAATAGAATGATGAGGTGTTTATGTGTTAATGTTCGTATGTGAGCAGATAGGCCGAAATTGATCCAGGGGTATAGCTGCACTCTAATTGTGTGATGGTGTAGAGAAGAGACTAAACGTAGTGATATGGGAGGTGATAGTGTGGGTTGAGTGATGATCTAAAACACTGGTAAGTTACTTACAGAACTATCTCAGGCGGAATTGGCTAGTTGTGAGTTGAGCAGGTGAGAGCAATTCTAATTGTGCAGCGCATGCACCTGAGTCATGGTGATATCAGAGGGAGTACTTTCAAGATGTGAGATAAAGTAGCTTAAATCCTAAGCATGTAAATAAATCACAGTATCATAGCATGCACCCACTAGGTTTGAGTCAATCGTAGTAAGACCGGTTCTAGGAGAACTGCACAGGCAGGCGATGCAGACTAGTAGATTCTATACTAGTACTAGTATAGTACTATCACAGTGGGCACTTTCTAGGTTTGGTTCAGTGCAATGCTAATAGTTCCTAACTATTTTCTAAGTGTGAGTCAATGTAATGCTAATAATTTCTAGCAATTTTCTGACTGTGATGAAAGTGCTACCACAGATTTTGGCCCAGGTCCCACAATACACTATGTTTCAACATATAGCGGATAAAGATGGAGGCTATAGATAGATATGAGAGTCTTATACAGTGGGAGAAAGGTCGAGGTTCCACAATAGGTGGGTCTCAACATATAACAGCCAGAGACGGAGGTCACACCTAGATTTGAGAGTCCTGCAGAGTGGGAGAGAGAACAAGGTATCCCAATACATTCCGTTTCACCTTACAATAGACAAAGGGGAGGCTGTACCTAGTTTGAGAGTCCATGTTTGCTTAACATTCACAATTCTATCTAAGTGTGGGACCTGCCTACACCCACAACTGTATCCAAGTTTGGGATCTGCCAACATACAAAATCCTGTCTAGATGCGACACAGGCTAGTTTCCACAGTTCTATCTGAGTGTGGCATTTGCTAAGGTTCACATTTCTATCTAAGTGTGGCGCTTGCTAACATCCCAATTCTATCCAAGTGTGGCATTTACTTAAGATTCATATTTCCATATAAGTGATGCAATTGCTAACTTCAGAATACTTCAGAAACCTCTTTAACTTGTCACTCGCAACAGGAGAAGTACCACAATCCTTCAGATCGGCATACATTAAAACTCTCCTCAAGAACATGACAAGTGACGTAGAAGACCTCTCTAACTGCAGGCATATCTCAAACATTCAGTTCCCAGCAAAACTGTTGGAAATGTATGTCTTTAAACTAGCACAGGAACACATGGACAATTCCAGCACCTGGACGAAGCTCAAGTAGGATTTAGACCCAAAAGAGGAACAGAGACATCATTCCTATCTACATGGGACAACTTAAAAAACAGTGCAGACTCCGACACAAACTCTACCCTGATACTACTTGACCTCTCTGCAGCTTTTGACACAGTCAGCCATGACATCCTCATTAAAAATGCTAAAAGAAATAGGAATAACCAACATATATCCGCTCTGTATTAAATCATTTCTAACTGACAGAACAGAAACAGTCTGGATGATACCCAAAAAATCCTCTCCATGAGTCACTGACTGTGGAGTAACACAAGAATCGTCCCTATCCCCACTGTTCTTCAATATCTACCTGACCCCACTAATCAAGCTCATCAATAGATAAAGACTCACCTGCTACAACTACGGAGATAACACACGGATCATCTATACCATGAAGGACCCACAAGAAGAGAGAATAACGCTGGAGGACTGCCTAAAAGAACTCTACGAAGGGATCAATACAAATAACCTAAAACTCAACCCAGTCAAGACAGAAATTATGATTGCCTACAGAAACCAGTCGCACAACATCCAAAATAGTAAAAGACCTTGGGGTCCTAATGGACAACGCGCTGACACTAGAACCTCAAGTAAACCCGATTATCAAGAAATGCTTCTTCCTCCTACACATGACAAAAATAATTCTACCATTCCTCTCATTCACTCATAAAACATTGACCATTATCACACTCATCATGTCCAGGATAGACTATGCCAACAGCCCTTACCTCAGAATGCCGGAACATCTACTGAAGAAACTACAATGTATCCAAAACGCAGCAGCTAGACTTCTCCTCAAACTTTCAAGAAGAGACCACATCACCCCAGTGCAAAAAATGCTACAACGGCTGCTAATCAGCACATTACATTTAAAACAATGTGCATTACACACAGAGCTATTCTTGGTGAAGGAGCAGAATTCCTACAAAAGAAGATAATTATCTACCTGCTGACAAGAATCCTCAGATAAAGCAGTCACATTCGCCTAGAACCAAGGCCATACACAATAACAAAAACATGGAAGATCCTCATTCTGCCACCTGGCAGCCAAAACATGGCACACCATTCCGAAAGAAATACGCAACACAAAGGACCACTTAAAATTCAGAAAATCACTTAAAACCTGGCTCTTCAGCTCACAATTGGACGGGAATGAATAGGAACAATAAGACAGCACAGAAAATAAAATGGGCCACAATGATCACACATGGAAGGCAGAAGACAGGAAAGGAGTGAACCCAGGAAATACACACACCAAAACCACCACCCAACTCCAGGCTGCACTAAGAATAGATGCACTAACTGCAAGCGACAGAGCGCTAAGCCATGAAGGGAGCCAGTGAGACAAGGACCACCTATAACTCGGAGGGAGGGAATCAGCAATGGTAAGCCAGGGAGGTGACGACAGGCAACCCCATGGAGACACACATATGATCCAATACCATACACCTTTTAGCCCAAAAAGGGAATGTGGGTTTCACATGCCCCTACAAAGCGAAGGTAGGGTACCAGCCCTAGATTCACGGGGAGGCGACAACAGGCATCCCCTGGAGAACCACGAATTACCCAATACCATCCACCTCTCACCCCTAGATGGAAAGGGGGCCCCAACCCTTTCCTACCATCACACCACCTAACAGCTCATAAAGACAATCTCACTGGCACAGAACATGACAAGGGACTAGGTGAGTACTGAAAGCGTTAAGCAACAAGATAAGAGAAAGCCCTACTAACCCAACTGCCAAACCTCAACTCCCCGTTCTGCATACACCCATCACACGCTAAACAAACACAAACAACTTACTTGCTCAGCGATCCTCACCCATTTCACTACCATGCAAAAACATCACAAGTCACACATAGGGCCTCATTACGAGTTTGGAGGCAGCCAGCCCTACTAACATTCTGCATCTATGCAACTCCCTACCGTGACAGCCCAGCTAACACCTTCACACAACTTTCTTCCGCTGTATCCAGCACCTCGATGCCCACAGGCATTGTGTTCTGCTTTATTAATGTACACATAAATACATAAATTGGAATGACAATACAGAGATTGAAAAACTCATGTGCCATATGTCCTGAAGCCTTGCTAACATACATTTATCTTTTCAAATCCAGCAATGTAGGCAGAATGTGTGTATTTGCTATTGCAGAACATATGAATTGAAGGCCATATATCTAATTCCTGGTGAAAAAAGTGATTTGGGATCAATCTACAAAAAGAGGGAATGACCTAATCCTAATAACTAAAAGCCAATAGTGCTCCTAAATGTAACAAGCAACATCTTCACTTCATTGGTACTAGATTAACTAAATGACTGGCTAAATCACGCTAACAGGTTATCTATGTTTCAGATGGGTTTTTGAAAAAGGGGCAGGAACAATAGGAAATGTGCTCATCCTTACACTGTTAAAAATGGATACTTGGGAAAAGGAGAAGCCCCCTCTTTATGCCTGATTCATGGACCTAACTGCAGCTTTAGGCTGTATTAATAGACAAAATCTATGGAACAAGATGTGGGAATGGGGTGATCCCCCAGGTCCACTAAAGATACTACAATCCTGCTGCATAAGGATACTCAAATACATGCCAGGTTAAACTGGATGGGGATCTCTTGGCTTAAGACAAGGCTGTGCCCTAGCACCCACTCTTTTCAATATTTATCTGTTGGATATAGTGGGTGGAATCACTAACAAAGGCCCACTCCTTTCCAACTAAATTGGGAAATAGTCAGGTGAATACCTTAATCTTTGCAGATTTTATAGTTATCCTCGATCGTATCGGGATCGGGTTACAGCAATCCCTTGCAAATGTTTTGAGTTATTTGAACACCAAAGGCCTTGCCATATTAGGTATCAAGGTCACAATGCTTCTTACACAAATTCCAAAAATTAAATATTGTGTCTATTTGTTAATTTCTCTGATGCATTTTGATAAATTGAAAATGCTACCCTTCCTTTGCTTATCGCTTGGAAGCAAGTGATACCATCAGGGAAAAAGATCTTAATATTTTGGAGGGTCATATTTGGAAAAAGATTCTGAGGTTACCACCTAGCCTCTGGATGCTACTGATTAGGTGCAAATTGGGGCTGGAATCTTTGCAATCAGTAAAGAATGTTAAAAAGTTAATGCTGCTACAGAAGGTCCTTAATCCGTCAAAAAAATACTCTATATGCCACACTGAACACAAGGCTCATAAAAGGGGCTTCGAAACCCCTAACTCGTTGAACACAGGAGAATAATTCCTATTTAGAAACTATTGGTGGAACGGTAGATCTTCTCCGGAATAATCAATGAAAGATAACAAATCTGGCCAAATGAAATGATTGGTTTACGCACCGTGAAAATCTAGATAACTATGCTCTATACAAACAGTACAAATGTGTAGCCAGGAAATGTAACATTTTACAGGGGTACTTGAAACACTGCCACATTGCAAGAGTGTGGACCACCTATTTGCGCTTTAGCTATAACCTCTTTTCAACATTAGAATGTTGGGGTACTAGAAGAGGCCTTGCACCCAGAGATATACCTTGTACACTTTGCAATACTCCTGAACACCCGGAAACTATTCAAAATCTAATTAGGAGGTGTGGATGCACTTTAAACATATCTAGGAAGCATTTAAAAATATATACGTTTCATATTGAGGAAATTATCTCTTTGAGATTTTGTTATGGATTTTTGAATGGCAGCAGCATCACCATTCTGATTTTGATACATCGAATTTCTAATTGATTTAGGCCATCTGCTTGGGGAGAATTTGGTTACTTATTATTGTTAAGAATTACTTAACTTTAAATTGTCAAAGTATCTTACATTTTGATAATGTTTAAGTCAAAGAGTTTCAATTATTAAATTATGACCGCTAACCTAACACCTAAATGGCTTTTACACTGGAACATGCATGAGAAATCGAGGATATGTGATGAGTGTATGAATATATATGTAACTTATGATGTGATGATTTGTATATTTGAAAGTATAACTGTTTTATTTTAAACCATATACTTAAATAAAATGAAATAAAAAACATTCTAGAACCATCACCAGGCATTATGTCACACTTTCCATCTCCCGCCAAATACAATTGATACTTTCATCAGTCCTTTGTCCCTTTAAAGTGTCCAGTTTGGGTTGGTGCTTCAAATTGCGACTTCCTGTCTGGCGATTCCTGCTGAGGGGGCATATGCACAACTTCCTCATGATGACTTCTGCTCCTTTATGAGCAACCTGTTTTCCTTACCAGTTGTGACCAGTCAATAATGTGGCCCCCAGCGGCCATGGCCCTAGGTTCTGCTGAACAGCACTTTTTAGTCCATTTAGAGCGCCTGCTCAGAAAGGTCCAGGAAAAGGAGAAGAAGTTGAAAAATCAACGGTATAAGGGGAATTTCTACAGTGTCTGTTAAAAGTGAAACGTAGGGGTTTGAGGCTGTGTTGTCACAGGGGGAGGGTTCAACTTTATTTTATCATTATTACTCTCCTTTAAGGTGAATTGTTCTTTATTTATTTTCCTTTACTACCTATTCTTCCCTAATAGCACTCACCCAGTGTTCTTGTGATCCAATTATGGTCGGTGCCTATGGCATCTTGGAGGGAATGGATGAGCTGGTACATTCCAAGGAGTATGGTGTTATGTTGATAGTATCTTATCTCAACTATGATGTAATGTGATGAAGTTGTGGTCGGTATAGTTCTGGAACCCTCACAATTCCAGAACTACATATGAAGAAAGTTGAGATGATCAGAGGGTGCACCCACATGAGGACTCTCGTATAAATAAATACTCCAAGTATGAAAAAAACAAGTGGTGTCAGCAACTTTTCATTTATGACAAATTGGCGAAAAGAGGTGTTTGCTGCAAAGCCGAGGAGAAGAGAGTCCCCAGCAAGGACATTTTGAATCTACGAATCTACGTGTGTGTCCAAATCAAGAGGAAAAGTGTCAGAGCAAACGAAGAAGCAAATGAAGCAGACAACTATCAGTTATTAAATTAGGGACAGTGACAAATACTCTTGAAAGGTACTGTATGAGATTAAATGCTTATTGATGAAAGAGTTCAAATGGCACTTTCTGCATCTTATGAAAGCCGTGATTGTGCACTGTCAATGTCAATTTAGAAGAAAGGACCTCAAGAAACGTCCTTAACGTGCAGCCATTTTGCAAACAAGTCAAGTGTTGTCATGGCAACCGTACGCAATGGCATATGAATGGATTAATGAGATTTGAGCAATCACGTAGAAGCGTAGTAAGGACATTTGAGTTCCACTGTTTGTGCAACAATATTAGAGTGAAATAAAGAAGATGGTCCGTTTTTGTTTGCAGCAAAACGCACATTTTAGGAAACAGACTACAACAATCAAATGGTATAGTCATGATATGCATACAAGAACTGTATGAAGACATGAATACATTAAAGCAATTATCCAAAGTTCTTGCACCAAATAAAGATAAGAACAGATACAAATAAAACTAAAATATGCTTCAATCTGCAAAAAAAAGGGTATGAACAATTATTCAGGGTTCTGCAACAAATAACAGCAAAGGCAATTGCAAATAGAAACAAAGCTGTGTTTTGAATCTAGTGTAGAGAATAAAGAAATTATCAGTCTGCTAATATATATAAAACAAGGATTTTAAAGACTTTTCAGAAGCAATTTATAGTGTGATCACTCAACATGCAACACATTCCAGCACCTGTTCAATTTCTCTCAAACCCAAGAAACCCTATCAGTATGTGGGAGCAATGGATATACGGATTCCAGGTGTAACTAAGGATGATAGGTGGTGCCAAATTGAATGATGATTTGAAAGAAGCTAACTTGTTAAATGGTGTCGGTGCAGAGGCTCTTCAAATATTCTGCATGCTACCAGACCAGTTTGATATAGATGGTGGGTCAGGAGATTCATCTACTTCAAACAGCAATAGGAAGTATGAAATTGCCTTAGCCAAACTGTCCAAGCACTTTGGAAACAAGACCAACATTGTCCTTGAAAGATACACTTTTTTCTCCAGACACCAGAACAAGGGAGAATCTGTAGATACCTTCATTGCTGTGTTTAGAGGTCTGATTTCAACATGCAGATTTACAGGAGTGGCGGATGAGATTCTGAGGGACCAGTTAGTATTGCATATTGCAGATCCCCACATACAACAGAAGTTATGGTAGGCAAAGGACCCGACTTTAGAACAGGCGATTGAGAAAGCTCTGATGATGGAACTAGGTGAAAACTGTATGAGAGAGATGCAGAGTAAAACAGAGAATAAAGAAATTAAATCTATTCAAGATGAAAAGATGAGAATGATGAGGAGGCACTAATAGGGCTGGTAAAGAAAATGACGATGAGCAATTCCAAAAGGAATCCCAAAAAAGAGAGGGAGCCAGTCAACAAAATGCAAGGTCGATGTTACAAATGTGGTAGGAGCAGACACACACATATAGAAAGAGAATGTCCGGCATAGTCTGCTGAATGTTTCAAGTGTGGTTATATGGGTCATTTTGGCAAGGTTTGCTGGAATACTAGAGGGAGAGGAAAATTTGGGTCATATTCCACCAGCAGGATACAGAATGATGGATATCGTTTCACAAGTGCGAATAAAGCAAGCATCAAAGCGTTGGAGGAGATTGGAGGGCCGAGTACTTTACTATCGATCACAGATGACATAGAAGAAGAGGTGCAAATCTTAAACCTCTTATCAAATTAAAAGAAGGTCCTTGGGTGCCCATGTAAATAATTGGAGTGTCATTACAAGTCATGGTGGGTACAGGATCACCATATACCATGGTAGATATGGACACTTACGTTGGAGAATTGAAAGGGAAACGAGAAGAGTTGCAAATCACAAGCGTGAGAGCTACGGGCTACGGCAAGACTCCCATTAACATAATTGGATATACTTGGATACATCTATTTTTGAAAAAGAGGAAAACGTACTGCAAGCTATATGTTGCGGAAAATGGCTCATCCGTCGTATGATGGTGGGAACAAGCTGCATTACAAATCCGAATACCTCCTGGAGAGAATATCCCTGTTTTAAGCATATCTGAAGAAAGTTGTTATAATGGTTAGAATCTGGCAAAAAGTTTTCCCAGAATGTTTAATGAAACCATTGGTGTATTGAAGGGATTCAAACACAGGATTATATTAAAAAAGGTGCTAAGCCAGTTGCACACAGAGTAAGAAATATCTCCATTGGCACGAGAGAAGCATTAACTTGCAAGGTTGTATTAACAAGATATCATCAAATCAATTGAGAGATCAGAGAGGCTTTCCCTGATTGTCATCATACGCAAATCCGATGATTCCATCAGAACGTGTGTGGATTTGAGAGAGTTGAATGTGAATATTTGGGTGGACAGACACCCTCTACCTAATATCAGAGAGATTTTAACAACAATAAAGCCAGCAAAATTCTTCACAACTTTTGATTTATCCTCCGCCTATCATCAGGTTATATTAGATGAGGAATCGAGGCATCTCACATCATTGATTACGCTTCTGGGAGCTTTCAGGTACAAAAGGATGCCTTTTGGTTTTGCTTCAGTGGCAGCTGTATTTCAAAGGCTAATGCATCATCTGTTTAGTGGTTTTAAGGGTGTCCACTATTTTCAAGATGTCATTTCGATCTCAGCGTTGACAGAGGAAGAGCGCAATGCAAAATATTGGGGGTTTTGCAAGTAATACAAGAGAGAGAACTCATCTTTAGAATAGAAAAATGCTAAATTGAGAAGGATGAAGTCACATATTTGGGGCACCGTATACATTCTGAAGGAATTAGACCAAAGCAAGATCTTGTAGACACAGTTTTGAACATTCCTGAACCAACAAATAAAGATGGAGAGGGGTTTGGCAGTGGTGGACAGTTGAGGTTAGGCGCCCTGACCTGAAATTGGATGTGTTGGGAGGCTGCAGATGGGAGCTAGTTGTGGGCACCCTGCCAAGGTGTCCACATCAAGGACTGTGATAAGAGTGAGTTTGCTACCATTAACTGCGCACACAAACACAATTAGTGAAGCTCGATTGAGCGTTATTTAATGCAAATCAAAACAGCCGACACGTGTTTTTTGAGCTGCAATGCTCTTCTTCCAGGGCTGCAACATTATTAACATGGATATGTGCATATATGTGAGGAAATGTGCAAGATGTACATGGTCAGATGACTGTAAAGATTTGTGTAAAAAAGCAGTGACAATGAAGATGTTTGATTGCAATGCTAGACACATAGTTTCAGTGGACGCCAGTAACATTGGATTGGGAGGTGTCCTAGAAAAATTCCAAGCGGGCAGGATGGTGCCAATTGCATTCGCATCGAGAATACTGAGAGGGGCGGAAAGAAACTATTCTACTATTGAGGCATTGGGGTGAGGTGGATATTGTAACATTTGAGTAGTCTCATTCGTGGTTTGCCGATTGAGTTAAGAACAGATCACAAACCATTGATCCATGTACTAAACTCCAAAAGCCCACATCTGGTATCGCCCCGCATCAGGAGGTGGATTTTAGACATTATGCAGTATAATGTCAGTGTGAAATACACTCCAGGCAGGTCAAATGTTTTGGCAGAATGTTTTTCAAGATTGCCTTGGGATTGTGGTGAATACAGTAGGGGATTTGAGGCATTTTATTATGAACATGGTACAGACTGTATCCTAGCACACATAAATCCCAGCAAATCTAGAGAAGAATGGACCAAAGCAGTGATTGAAGATGGTGAACAAGATTATTTGAGACAAGCTATTCAAAGTGATTGGAAGGAAGTTGATCAAAGTGTCAAGATGTACATTCAGATAAAAAATGAAATTTCAAGTGATGCCACATGTGTCTATAGAGGGGATCGTATCATTCCACCAGTGACATAAAGGAGAAGAATAACAGATATTTCACATGAAGGTCATTTGGGAAGGAGTCTCACCAAAAGGTGGGTGAGAGAAAACTACTTGTGGCCAGGTATGTGGAGTGAGATGGAAGAGTTGGTTAAAGATGCATGCGCCTTCAGTGATAAAGAGAAAAGGAATGCAGTTAACGCCTTTGCAGCCAATTGACGTTCCAAATTCAGTCTGGACCAAATTAGCTATAGACATCACTGGACCTTATGAAACCCTGGAGGCCCAGAAAATGTATATTATTGTACTGTTAGATTTCACATCTAAATGTGTGGAAAGGGGCATTGCAGAAGGAACTGTTACCACCAAAAAGATAGTGACGTTTATGGAAGATGTGTTTAACCGGGATGGGACACGCAAGAAATACTGTCAGACAATGTTGTTCAGTTCATGTCAACAGAGGTACAGACTTTTATGTATAATGTATATTACCATCAAAAGCAGATTGAAATATTCAATGGAACATCAAGAAAAGATAGGAGGTGGGTAGGATGGCATTGAACAAGGTGTGAGAGAACAAAGTAACACAAAACATTCCTGAAGAATATTAAATATGTTGCAGAACAAAAACATTGTAAACATTATGAAAAGCAGAGACAAGATGGTGAAGAGTTATATTGTGAATTAAATTGGACATTTCCAAGGAAGGGGAAGGACAATTTGTGAATTGAGGAATGGAATTAGAATCTGAAATATTATTTGAGAAGGTGACAGATGAGGCAGCAGAGAAACTGGGTATAACGCTGGACGAAGAAGGGAAAGTGTTTACAGAAGGCCATTAGAATGAGTAATGGGAGGAGAATTGTAGATGATGCCATGATGCAGGATGGATGAGCAGTTCATTATTTCATTATTTCATTGGCTTGTGGCTGTCAATAACTTTCTACAGAGGAAGGATTGCAATATCCTGTAACAGCCATGATTTGATGAGATTTAAGTCCAGGATATGATAGCAGCTGTACAGTGGTGGCACAGAGAGAGTGATTGGTGTACATGCCTTGGAGACGTGCTTGTTGACTCATTTTGGGCATAAAGTTAGCTATGGCATTTGTGCCCAAAGGCTTATTGGAATACCAGATTATCTCGGTGGCAATGTCTTCTTTTTTGGGACAATGTGGTGCAACAAAACACAAGGAGCATCTGGAGGAAGCTTGGATATATATTGAAGAAGTGAATTCACTGGACTGTGAGGTGCATGAGGTAAGGCATACATACTGCCAGGGAGATCGCTGCAGCGCCTTTCAAGAAGCGGATGGTGGTTTTTGGTTACTTTGTTAAAAGTTAAGCTGGCATATTGTTTGCTATTTTCATCATTGATCAGAGTAAAAGCATTCACCATAAGAGTCTGAGTCCCTCACAGCCACTATGGGCAAAATGGATCTGAATATCAAATAAGACCTTGAATTGAAGAGTATCTGGAGCGTTACGACTAAAAACGCCAGAAGCACGCAATTTTAAAAGGTCCATGTTAGAAATTGCAGTGCTGTGAATAGCAAGGTCTTTACAAGATTGTCATAACTATTTAATAATGCTGAAGGCAAGTCCCTGAATGCTCACACCCGAGAGAATACAACCCGCTAGGGAAGAAAGGCCCAAGTCGATCTTGTAAGGATAACAAGTTTTAATCTCATACACAGATGAGTACAACAGCACAAAACTCTACGTCTAAGAAAGTTTTGCTGAAAAGTAGTGCAAGCAGAATATTAACGAAAGACATTGTCCTTCATGAAGTAAAATTATACAGTAGAAACCTGTGTGGGTTATTGGTGGGCACCATTCTATTATCTGCCTGCTCCATAAGACATGCCATGTCATTTGTTCCAGCCCAGCCCGTCTGTCTTGCATCATATGGGTGCTGCGATGATCTTTTCCTTCTCACGTCGAAAGTCAAAGAACAAATTAAGTACACTCTTAACACAATGCTACTTTATCACTGTCCTTTGCACCTGGAAGGCCTTAAGACGGGCACAAAGGAGATTCTGGGGCACTCTACCCTTCACCAACACATTTCACTCACTCCCTTCTGTGCCATCCAGCTCCAAGGTCTCCACCCTCAATTTGAACTATAATTTATCCCTCCCAGCATCTCGCAATACAAGTCAAACAATTGTCGCTGAACGACGTGCATTGTCCATTCTCTTTGAACATTTCAGGTCACCTGGAGATGGGCCGGGTAATACTTTGGCCAGTGTGAGATAACATGCACACAATTGTGCCAGTCTGTTATCACAGCCTTGTAGGGCACATTCCTCTTGCATAAAAGAACACATTTTTCCAACACTGTTAGAACAATGAATAGGCGTTGTGGTGGATCGGGGTGTGGGATGTCCTCATGGGGGCTCAGGAATGGCTGGAGATTCCCCTCCTCTCACAATGTGGGCCTAGTGCATTCAATTCCGTGAGGACCTTGTCTTTTACCTATGATTACTAACATTCTATGCAAAATAGCAATGCCCAGCGCTACACGATGTGGGTTTATTATATTTGATAATATTGTAGTGGGGACCTTTACATTGGGAGGTGGTCCTTTCACAATCCCCCCATCCCCTGGCCCATCATAGTGCTTCAAATGCATTTTGCCTCACTCTAAAGCGATAGGGGGTGGGACAGAACTGCCCCCTTCCCAAAAATGCTTACAAACACGTTATTAGCTGTTAGGGAGAATTCTCATTCTATGGCTAATTTCCCTCACCTATAGAGTCCCCCAGCAGCTTTGCTGGATTTGAAGGGTTTGTTTTCTTCTCCTGCTAAGAGTGTGACTATTTTTCCCACTCTTAGGCATATTTTCTATGTGTGCATAGGCTATTTTTTGTGTTTAATGTCTATGGGGTTTATCTCACCCCCATAGAAACCATCTTTATCCACATGTCTTACACAGCACCCTCCGTGCAGTGACACAGTGACACAGGGGTGTCATAGCGACCCCCAAACATAGACGCCATACCCTGGGACTGAATACTGTCTCCCAGGGCATGTAAAGTCCCCATTGACTTTACTAGCCAATCTTTATGAACAAAACCAATACAACCCATCTTACTATGGAGGTACTGGCAAGGATTAATAGTTTTTTCCTTATGTTCATTTTCGAGAGGGTACCGTAAAGTCCCTCTCTCAAATGTTTCTGGCTGGTGGCAGTGGTTACTACCAAAAATATTCAACCACGAATATTTCTCTATGGGATTATCCCATTGTTCGAGGCTACCACGTTTACTGACAGCCTCTAACATAACCGCCGGTTTACTTTTATATTAACTTTACTCAGGTAGGTTTTATTTTCCAGAACTTTTATATAAATTCTTTCTCGTGTCTTTCTCTAAACTCCTAACCCAGGTTGGGGATCCTTTGTTTGTCCTTTTGGCGGGCTTCTGCCTTTCGGTGCCATTGAGTCTGGGGTGGATCCATTGTGTGGGAGGGGGAGTAGGACCCCTCGACAGGGTTGCCTCAGCAACCCATGTCGCACTCTGCCCTGATAGGCTGGAGGGTCTCCCGCCAGGATGACCACTCCACTGTGTTGTTAACAGCTAGGCTGTATGAATGGGGATCTTTCTGCATAAAAGCAGGGTCCTGAGGACTGGAAGAGCAAGACATCGCCACTGGAACTAAGAAGCCGAAGAGGAGAGAAGCCAAAGACATCTGCAACACTGAACCACCGGTGAAGCCCTGCTGCAGCGTCTCACCACTTTTCTCCACACGACGAGAGAAGATCTTCATCTGCAAGAGCCTTCTTCCCTTCAACCAGTTTGCCAATCGCCTTCCTGGACCTGCCTTGGTCGAATCTCCAGTACCCTGTACTCGGAGGCCAGATAGCCAGGCACACGTCCACCCGGACCGCGATTTAAAGGAGCGTACCTTTTATTCGTAGGGCAGCACCGTGGCTGGTTTCATCCCTGGGCAGTGCAGTAACTCGAACCTTCCTCCATGACGAGAGCCCCTCTTCCTCTGCTGGATCTCCCGAAATGCAGGAACTGCCAGGAACAACTGCCACCGCAGGACCCTCTTCTACATTTCAAGGTACTTTGTTCTGCCAGGCCTCCCTTTCCGCGTGGTAGTGCTAAAGGTGTTTTTAAATCCTTAACCTACCTGTTGGGTTGGCCGCCCCTATCCTCTAACATTGTCTTTCACCTTTTGCATCCACCATTTCGAATCGTTTAACAAAGACTTGACTGCAGTTACAAGAACATTTTGCTCCTGGGCTCTTTGCCCTGTACCACTGACTCTGGCACAGGCCTATTGACTCTGATTGAATTTGTTAGAACTGCCTTCTCTAGATTGCTTCTCACTCAATTAGAACTGTGTTGGTGCACCCACTTCGTATAACCACCTTCTTCTTCCCACTTTTAAAACTTGAGAAGTGCCATTTTGCTCAGTTTTCATTTAAGTATTATACAAACTAAAGTGTTGCCTTGCCTAAACTTGTTAATAAACTTATGGGAAGTGTTGCTAGGGTGTGTAAGAAGATATTCCTGTATAACTTGTGATTTCCCTCCCTTGTGAGAAATGTATAGAGTGCCATTTGTGTTTGGTTTTCACTGTGCCGTTTTGCTCACTATTGCTCAAACTTGTCTACAATTTAACTAGGGAGTTGTGTATACTTTTCTTGACTGATTTTAACTTGCTTTAATAACTGTGATTAATGTGTTGAACTAGAAGTGTGTAATAAATATATATATATATATATATATATATATATATATATATATATATATATATATATATATATATATATATATATATATATATATTCTTTTTAATACAAAGCTTTGGTCAGTGTTTCCTTGTACCCTAGTATTGTAGTCCTATTGTGTAAACCCTGAATACTGCTCATCTCCCTCTTGATATAAGCCTGACTGCTTAGCCACAGCTACCAACTAAATCTTTGTGGTACAGACTGATACCAAAGGGTATTTATTGTTCATACCTGTAGTCTTAATCTTCTGTAGTGCTCCCTAAGGGAACTGCACAGGATTCTGCCTAACACTGGTGTACAGCGATGAGGATAAAAGTCTTGGATTTACATTTTAGTGTACTGCTAGTACCTTGGTTCAATTAACCACAAGGCTAACAATCACAAAAAGTTTATTTTAAACAAAGTCAAAATATAGAAAGTTACAGCCAGGAGACCCCCCTTACTAATACTGCTGATTATTTAAGGGATCTGTGTAGACAGAAATGTCTTCCTGTCAAAGGCAAGAAATCAGAAATGATTGATGGACGGTTAGAAAAGCAAAGTCTGGATAGTGGTGATGTAGTGCCTACTACTCCAGCAAATGTAGCAAACATCGAGGATGATAATGTTGATGATGTTATTGTTGAAACAGTTGAGGAAGAGGAGGATAACAATGTCACCCCCTCTGACCCTCTGCCTGCTCAAAGGCCTGAACCTGTGGCTACTGGACCATTTTCAGGTCCCACATTAAGTCCTGAATTTATCACTCTACAACGAATGAGACTTGAGATAGAATTCAAAAGAATTAGTGCCCAACTGAACAGAGACATCATGAACTAAGGCTAAAAGAATTGGAGCTCAATCATGAGCTTGAGATGAAGAAATGTTCTTTGGAAAATGCTTCTCTCCCCAAATCCTCTAGATCTTTCAGTCCAAAAAGACCCCGGATGCCTAAAGAGAGTATGGGTATGTATGAACCTAAGTTGGATGTATTGGATTGGTTAGCTATGTTTGAATACAATCATGGGCTCCAGGATATCACAGGGAATCAGTTGATCCCCTGGTTATTCTCTAGGCTCCCGCCTGTTGCATCTGATGTGATAATGGAGTTGGGGGAGGTGGATAGGATGGATTATGAATGTGTAAAGCTAGCTTTAATAGCTAGATTTGGGAAGACTCCTTCTCAGTACCTTAAGAGGTTGAGGACCCTCAAGAAGCATGATAGTACCGCTTGGGCTATTTGGGTGAATGAGTGTTTGAAGATCTTCGAGGGATGGATTAAGGATTACAGAGTTACCACTTATGAAGGAATGAGAAATCTTGTAATGTTGCAGTCTATCTATGATGCCTGCTCTCCTGAGCTCAGACAGAACTTGCCTGATTCAAAAGAACTAGATTCTAAGAAACTGGCTAAGGCTGCTGACTTGTGGGTTGCCAACAGGGCTACTCACAAGGATTCAGGGGTCACTCAGAAAAAGGATGAGGGAAAACAGCCTAAGAAAGACAACAAAGAGAATTCAAATAATTCCAATTCCAAAGAGGCCCAAACAAAATTCTAAGGGTAATCCCCAGGGGAAACCTAATCAGGCTAGTGTACATTCTGGTCCCAGACCAGAAGGAGGTCAGAACAAGCCACCATTCATAAAGACATTTGGTAATGGTTATCTGTGTGGCTCTACTGATCATGTGAAAGGGGATCCCAGATGTAAGAGTAAACCTTCAGGGGTCCACACTGGGCCTCATTACGAGTTAGCCGCAAAGGGATACCGGGCAACGGTGAGGACACTGGTGCCGGTAATCCCTTTGCGCCCTATTCCGAGGTCCCTTTGCAGGTCCCGCTAAGGCCACCTGGTTTCACCAGGTGGCCTTAGCGGTAGGCGCAAAGGGTCCAGGGAGCAAATAACGGTACCGCAAATTGCGGTACCGTTATTTGCACCTTCCCCCTTCCCATTGAGCCCTATAGGGGCTCAAATGGGAAAGGGGCATGGTATTTTCAATGGGGACTTACCGGTCCCGCAAAGGTCCGACTAGACCGGTAAGTCCCCATTGAATGAGGGCGGACTCGGTACCATTATTGGAGGCAGCCATGACGCTATTAGCACCATAGCTACCTCCAATCTCGGAATGAAGCTCACTGTCTCCTTAGCCTTCGCTCCAGAGGAGGAAGTACATATTGCCAGTGGAAATTTTATACTACTAGCTGAAGACCCCATCAGAGTCTCAGCTAGTGTATCTTTAGTATCCCTAGGGTTGTGGGAAGAACAGAATTTAGATGTGTATAATTCTATCCGCCCTAATACTAAAGAGTATTACAAAGACAGTGTCCTAGTAAATGGTCAGGAGACCCCTGCCATTAGAGACACTGGGGCCAGCATAACTGTGGTGGATGAATCTTTTTTCAAGGTGGAGGATGTTGCTAGGGCACACAAACGCCTCACCAAGTTAGCTGGACGGCCTGCGCAGATGCTTCCCCAATTACCAGCCCTCATCCAGTGAAGGAAATTACTGTGAGGATACCTGTTAGTGTGCAAACTGAAGTGCCTGGAAGGGTTATTTTAGGGAATGACCTTAAACAACTGGGAGTGGTGTCAAGTCCTCCCAGACCTCCAAGCAAAAGATTGCAGAAGCTCACCAGACCTGCAAGGGAGAGGACATTGAGGGGCTCTCCTGAGGAGATTATAGAAAAAGAAATCACTCCTACTCCACTTGAGTTACTAACTGCTGTTTAGAAGCAACCAGAAGCAAAGGGGAAACCCATGACTTTAAAGAAGAAACTAGCAGAAAGCACTCCAGTGCTTCCAACCAGGAAATCTCCTAGGTTGTCAAAAATCACACCTGTGATTCCTCCTTCAGCTGAGGCTGAGAGTGAGGTACAACCCTGTGTGGTTGAACTACAGACTGAGGACTCTGATCTAGTAGAAGGCCAGGAACTTATTGGAGATCTTGACCCTGTGGACCATTCTGAGATGCAGTCTTTACTGGCAGAAGCTGGCCCCAACAGGGCAGACTTCAGTAGGGGACACAGATAATGTCCAACTCTGGAAGGTCTTCGCCACCAGGCAGCTTCTCAGCTTGAAGGGCTAGAGCCTGGGAAGTATAGGTTACACTGGGAAGATGGCCTCTTCTATAGTGAACCAACAGAGTCAATCCCTGGAGACTACAAGAGACTTGTAGTGCCCCAAGAAAAGAGACTCCAATTCTTGCAACTAGCCCATGAGATACCTTTGGCTGGTCACTTGAGTTTCAAGAAGACCAAGAAAATGCTCTCTATCTACTTTTATTGGCCTAAAATGGGGGCTGAGGTTGATAAGTATTGCAAGAGTTGACACACTTGCCAAACCTCTGGTAAAAGTGGCTCCAAGTACGTGGCCCCTTTAGTGCCTCTTGCTCTGTTGAGAGTACCCTTTGAAAAGGTAGGGATCAACATTGTTGGTCCTCTTGACCCTCCAACATCTTCAGGCAACAGGCTTATACTTGTAGTAGACCATGCTACTAGAAACCCTGAAGCAATTCCTATGAGGAATGTTACAGCTCAGGCTGTGGCTAAGGCCCTCCTTGGTATGTTTACCATGGTTGGGTTTCCTAAGGAGGTAATATCTGACAGGGGGTCTAATTTTATGTCCCACTACATGAAGGCCATGTGGAAAAACTGTGGAGTTACATACACATTCTCAACAGCATACCACCCTCAGACAAATGGATTGGTAGAAAGGTTTAACAGAATCATGAAGAGCATGATAGGAGCTTTACAGGACCCCCCTTAAGAAAAAGTGGGATCTCCTACTGCCATGCCTTCTCTTTGCATGTAGAGAAGTCCCTCAGGAGGGAGTGGGTTACAGTCCCTTTTAACTTCTCTATGGCGATCTGGTCAGAAGTCCATTGACCCTGATCAAGGAGGGGTTGGAGAGTGATCCTTCCCCCACGCCAGTCAGAGTTACTGACTATGTGATAGGAGAAAGTCACACATGATGGCTGAAGCAAGTGGTAACTTGAAAGCAGGTCAGGCTCTGGTGAAGCATTGGCATGACCAGAAGGCCAACATGGTTGTGTTCGCTCAAGACCAGCTAGTTCTTGTTATGGTACCATCGAGGCAGAGGGCCTTGCATGGGACCATTCAAGATTGTGGGAAAACTTGGAGAGGTGAACTATGTGGTGGACTTAGGCAATCCTAAGGAGGCTCCTAGAGTCTTTCACACCAACCATCTAAAAGCTTATGTCTCAAGTCCAGAACTGGGAGCTTTGCTTCTAGCTTCAGCTCAATAGGAGGAGGAGAGTTAACCTCTACCTGACCTCCTCAGAGGCAAACCTTTAGATGAGAAAGTAGAAGGAGTTAATCTCTCTTCTAATCTGACACCTGAGCAACAGGAGGAGTGCAAGGCTTTGTTAAATCAATTTGCCCCTCTGTTTTCTCTAGCACCACACCTGACCCCATGGGGCCAGCATGATATCAATACTGGTGACTGTTCACCTGTCAAAAGCAGGGGTTACAGGATGTCAGAGAATGTAAGAACCCACATCAAAGGAGAGGTCAACAAGATGCTTGATCTCGGGGTAATAGAGCCCTCTACTAGTCCATGGTCTAGCTCAGTTGTGCTAGTACCAAAGGCAGGATACAAGGAGTTGAGATTCTCTGTGGACTATAGAGCTCTATATGCAGTCACTAAGAAGGATGCCCATCCTTTGCCAAGGACAGATGAGCTGAAGGATAGACTTGGTTCAGCCAAGTTCCTCAGAACATGAGATCTCACGTCAGGCTATTGGCAAATATCTCTGACTGACCATGCCAAGGAGAAAACTGCATTCTCCACCCCAGTTAGCTTATACCAGTTTAAGGTTATGCCTTTTGGACTAAAGAATGCACCTGCTACATTCCAAAGGATGGTTAATCAGGTTCTGAATGGGATGGAGGACTTCAGCATGGCATACTTGGATGACATTGCAATGTTCAGCCCTACTTGGAAAGAACATCTTCACCACTTAGGATATGTTTTGCAGGTTCTTGAACAGGCCCATCTGACCATAAAGGCAAGCAAATGTCAAATTGGTGAGAGTAAAGTGGTCTACCTTGGGCTTGAGTTAGGAGGAGGTGAAATAAGGCCTTTGCGCAGCAAGATTGAAGCTGTGCCAAATTGGTCAACCCCTTCAACTCAAACCCAAGTGAGAGCCTTCCGAGGCCTCAATGGGTATTACAAGAATTTAATTGAGAACTATGGGTCTATAGCTTCTCCTCTGAATGTAATCTCCTCTCCAAAATTCCCTAAAAAGGTCAAATGGAATGAAGAGTGCAATCAGGCCTTAAAAAGCCCCTTGTCAAGCTCCAGTTCTCAGAGCTCCTGACTACCACCAACCCTTCATTGTGCAGACAGATGCTTCCAATATAGGTATAGGTGCAGTCCTCAGTCAACTGGATGAGAAAGGTAGGGAGCACCCCATTTGCTTCATCAGTAGGCAACTGAAGGGACCTGAAACAAGGTGGCCAACTATTGAGAGAGAATGTTTTGCCATTGTGTGGTCTTTGAAGAAGTTTAGACCATACTTGTATGGATCTACTTTCATTATTGAAACAGACCACCAGCCCTTGAGATGGTTGATGCAAAAGAAAGGGGAAAACCCAAAACTGCTAAGTTGCTCAATCTGCCTCCAAGGGTTTGATTTTACCATTGAGCACAGGTCAGGATGTCACCACCAAAATGCAGATGGTCTCTCTAGGATGTTTATAACCGACTAAAGGTAAGAGACTCATCCAGGAGTGGATTAGAACCTCCTGTCCCTTAGTCTGGGGGGGGAGGGGGCGAGTGTTAGGGAGAATTCTTATTCTATGGCTAATGGGCTGGGTTCTACTTTGGCCAGTGTGAGATAACATGCACACAATTGTGCAAGTCTGTAGGGCACATTCCTCTTGCATAAAAAAACACATTTTTGCAACACTGTTAAAACAATGAATAGGCGTTGTGGTGGATAGGGTTGTGGGATGTCCTCATGGGGGCTCGGTATGGCTGGAGATTCCCCTCCTCTCACAATGTGGGCCTTGTTCATTCAATTCCGTGGAGACCTTGGGCCTCATTACAACTCAGGCATTAAGGGTTAATGCCACCGTTAACCCTTAACGCCTGATTCTGATTTTAACGCCTGCTTTTAGCAGGCGTTAAAATCCATGGCGCTAACCTGCCATGGTGCTAATTACGCCGCCGTAATTTACGGCGGCGTAACTAGCGCCTTCCCCACTCCCATTATGCCCTATGGGGCAAAAATGGGAATGGGGAAGGGAAAATGGGAAATGGGGATTTACCGCCCCACTCACCTTGGAATGGGGCGGTAAATCCGCCATCCACCATGGTGTAAACGGAGTTTACACCATGGTGGTAAAGTTGGTGCACTTAGCACCGAGGTTGTAATGAGGCCCCTTGTCTTTTACCTATGATTACTAACATTTTCTACAAAATAGCAATGCCCTGCTCTACACGATGTGGGTTTATTATATTGATTATATTGTAGTGGGGTCCTTTACATTGGGAGGTGGTCCTTTCATAATCCCCCATCCCCCTGGCCCATCATAGTGCTTCAAATGCATTTTGCCTCACTCCAAAGCGATAGGGGGTGGAACAGAACTGCCCCTTCCCAAAAATGCTTACAAACACGTTATTAGCTGTTAGGGAGAATTCTCATTCTACGGCTAATTTCCCTCACTTATAGAGTCCCCCAGCAGCTTTACTGGATTTGAAGGGTTTGTTTTATTCTCCTGCTAAGAGTGTGACTCTTTTTCCCGCTCTTAGGCATATTTGCTATTTGTGTTCTAGGCTATTTGTTGTGTTTAATGTCTATGGGGTTTATCTCACCCCATAGAAACCATCTTTATCCACATGTGTTATACAGCACCCTCCGTGCAGTGACACAGGGATGTCGTAGCAACCCCCAAACAAAGACTCCATACCGTGGGACTGAATACTGTCTCCCAGGGCATGTAAAGTCCCCATTGACTTTACTAGCCAATCTTTATGAACAAAACCAATACAACCCATCTTACTATGGAGGTACTGGCAAGGATTAATAGTTTTTTCCTTATGTTCATTTTCGAGAGGGTACCGTACAGTCCCTCTCTCAAATGTTTCTGGCTGGTGGCAGTGGTTACTACCAAAAATATTCGACTGCAAATATTTCCCTATGGGATTATCCCATTGTTCGAGGCTACCACGTTTACTGACAGCCTCTAACATACCGCCGGTTTACTTTTAAATAAACTTTACTCCGGTAGCTTTTATTCCAGAACTTTTATATAACTTTTTTCTCGTGTCTTTCTCTAAAGTCCTAACCCAGGTTGGGGATCCTTTGTTTGTCCTTTTGGCAGGCTTCTGCCAAGAAGCCCTCCTTTCGGCGCCACTGAGTCTGGGGTGGATCCATTGTGTGGGAGGGGGAGTAGGATCCCTGGACAGGGTTTCCTCAGCCACCCATGTCGCACTCTGCCCTGATAGGCTGGAGGGTCTCCCGCCAGGATGACAACTCCACTGTGTGGATGGGGATCTTTCTGCATAAAAGCAGGGTCCTGAGGACTGGAAGAGCAAGACGTCGCCACTGGAACTAAGAACCCGAAGAGGAGAGAAGCCAAAGACATCTGCAACATCTGAACCACCGGTGAAGCCCTGCTGCAGCATCTCACCACTTTTCTCCACACGACGAGAGAAGATCTACATCTGCAAGTGCCTTCTTCCCTTGAGCTGGTGGGGCCAACCAGTTTGCCAATCACCTTCATGGACCTGCCTGCGTTGAATCACCAGAACCCTGTTCTCGGAGGCCGGATAGCCAGGCACCCGCCCACCCGGACCGTGATTTCAAGGAGCGTACCTTTTATTCGTTGGGCAGCACCGCAGCTGGTTTCATCCCTGGGCAGTGCAGTATCTCGAACCTTCCTCCACGACAAGATCCCCTCTTCCTCTGCTGGATCTCCCGATCTGCAGTAACTGCCAGGAACAACCGCCACCACAGGAGCTTCTTCTGCATTTTAAGGTACTTTGTTCCGCCAGGCCTCCCTTTCCTCTCCTTTTGCATCCACCTTTTCGAATCATTTAACAAAGACTTGACTGCAGCTACAAGAACATTTTGCTCCTGGGCTCTTTTCCCTGTACCACTGACTCTGGCACAGGCCTATTGACTCTGGTTGAATTTGTTAGAACTGCCTTCTCTAGACTGCTTCTCAACGAGTACTGTTTTGGTGTGCCCACTTCTTATAACCACCTTCTTCTTCCTACTTTTAAAACTTGTGAAGTGCCATTTTGCTTAGTTTTCATTTAAGTATTATGCAAAACTGATTTTAACTGGCTTTAATAACTGTGATTAATGTGTTGAACTAGAAGTGTTTAATAAATGTATATATATATATATATATATATATATATATATATATATATATATATATATATATATATATATATATATATATATATATATATATATATATATATATATTCTTGTTAATACAAAGCTTTGGTCAGTGTTTCCTTGTACCCTAGTATTGTAGTCCTATAGTGTAAACCCTGAATACTGCTTATTTCCCTCTTGAGATAAGTCTGACTGCTTAGCCACAGCTACCAACTTAATCTTTGTGGTACAGACTGATACCAAAGGGGATTTATTGCTCATACCTGTAGTCTTAATCTTGTGTAGTGCTCTCTATGGGAACGGTACAGGATTCTGCCTAACATTAGCACTTAAACATTTCCGGTTGTGCATTATATTGATATTGTGACTGAAAGGTGGATTATTTAGATGTCGATTAATGCCAGACCATAAGGAAATGAGGCTTTGGAGCTGATATTCAGGGCCAGTTACAGTTTGTACATCAACATAAAATTGCCAAAGATGGTTGGCTAAAGGAGGGATACTTTAATTTTCAAATGTTCGTGAATAGCCTTTTTCGAGAAGCCAACCTTTAAAGGGGTTGACGGCCCATTTGGTGGCAAATTGTGAAATTGTGAAAAAAAAATATTTATTTTTTTACAAGTATGTACAGAAACGATATCATAGCAACAATCAGAAAATTACAGAAGGAACAGCAAAAATAAAAAAATAAAAGAAATCATTAAACACATTCCAGATCTTCCCGTATAAAGACAATTTACATTTCAATTTGTAAATCATTTTTTTCTGTTTTTGACAGGCAGTGCATTTCCTGGACCCAATCCTCAAACGAAGGAGGGATCCGACCTTTCCATCCTCGAAGAATCAACCGCTTGGGCACAATGAATGCTCTAAAAAAACACTTCTTAAGGGCGGAGCTGACATCAGCCAACCCCGAATCATCACCTAGGATCACCGTCCTAAAATCCAGGACAGACCCTCCACCCGAAATCTCGTCACACACATCACAGACTTTTTTCCAAAAATCTCTGACCCGCACACAGCTACATAGCATGTGTTCCAATGACCCAACTTCGTGAACACAACCCCAACATTCATCACTGTCGGTCATGCCTCTTTTACATAATGTTTCAGGACACCAGTACACGCGATTCAGAATCTTACTTTCCGGTCACCGTTATTGGCTTAAAAGCCCCTTTGCGCCCTCGTTCCTAACGCCTGCTAAAAGCAGGCGTTAAGGACGAGGGCGCAAAGGGAACTCGGAATGTGGCGGTAAGGGATTACCGGCACCGGTCTCGTTAGCGGTGACCGGTATCCCTTACCGCCATACTCTGAATGAGGCCCTAAGTCTCTGTGGTTTTCTGTCCCATAAAAATTCCTGAACAAGACAGTCTAGATCTCTCCAATAACAACTTTTAATTTTCAATGGAAGCATGCTAGATACAAAGTTAATTCTGGGTGTCAAATTCATTTTCAGGACAATGACTTTACCCTACAGCGAAAGATTAAGCAGAGCCCATCTTTCCAAATCCGATTTACAATCTTGAATAACCACACTAATGTTTTCATCAACCATAAGGGAGACAGGATACGTTAGCCATACCCCCAAATAGCGCAAGCGCACATCACACCAAGTAAACCCCAGCCCCGTAACCAGAGTCTTATCACACCTGTTGGACAGGGGCAACACTTCTGACTTCAAGCGGTTAATCTTGTATCCTGAACAATCGTGATAATCAGACAAAATCCTCATCAGACAGGGCAGGGACACTTCCAAATTCTGCAGCACCAACAAGAGATCATCCGCATAAAGCCAAGCCTTTTGCACAACACCCCAACAATTGACACCTTGTAAATCCGGTTCATTTTTGATGCACACTGCTAGAGGTTCAATCGCTAAAATGAATAACAGAGGAGAAAAAGGACAACCCTGACGCGTGCCCCGTTTCAAACAAAAAGGCTCCGATACCACCCAATTAGTCTTAACATCAGCCGTCGGAATGGCATACAGAAGAGCTACCCAAGAAATAAAATCTTCACCCAGATTCATCCTCCTCAGTACCGAATACAAGTAATCCCAACTAACCCTGTTGAAAGCTTTCTCCGCATCAAGGGAAAGGACAGCAGCATCACAGCCCATTCTATCCACGATGTCCATGGTAAGTAACAATCTCCTGATATTACTAGACGTACGCCGATTTTTCATGAATCCAGATTGTTCCTCATCGATCCAAGTAGGCAATAACTGTACTAGACGCATAGCAAGGACCGTGACAAGAATCTTATTATCGGTATTGATAAGGCTAATTGGACGATAACTGGCAGGAAGATTACAGTCCTTTCCTTTTTTCAAAAAGACTGAGATAGATGCATGGCTGGTACTTTTAGGCAATGTCCCATCCAGTTTGCTAGAAACAAGCATATCTCTCAAGAGCTCTAAGGCCGAGTTCGGGAGGATCCTATAAAACTCACAAGGGTTTTTGCCTCTGCCTTATTGACTTCAATTAAATCTTAATCAGTGATGCCCACAGTAAAATGTCTCTTTGCTGTGTTTGACAAAAAAGTAAAAATAGAAGAAGTGATGGTTTGTATGATGGTGCCATGTCTGTCTTCAGTTTATGTGCCTGCATCCTCAATCCACTCCTCCATTGACTGTGTGCCAAACAGATTAAACTAGATGGCAGGGTGCAAACAAAAGCTGTAAGGGTGGTCCGGATTGGTATGCTGGTCTTCCTGGGCCATGCTGATTAATTTTGCACTTTTATGGAGCGTATATTCTGGTGAATGAACGTCATGTTCCAAAAAAACACTTTTGGTTGCAGGCATATCATATGCCCAGTGCTTGTGGCCACCTTTTAAATTAAATGTCTCCAGAAATGCATTGTACAGGAATACAATGGAAAGCACTCAGCGTGTTTTCCATTTTATTCCTGTACAATGCTGCTGGAATACCTTCTCCCAACATGGCCAACAGCGTTCCCTTGTCGCAATTGGAAATAAACCATTCCATTCCTTTGACAGTAGAGTTGCTCCCTTCAATACAGAAACTCTGCTGATGCTGCGACTATTAGTATCCCAGGAAATAAACCTGGGATGCTAATAGCAATGAGTCCCTCGCAGGGAAGGCATTACCACTTCAGGTAATGCCCTGCGGCTTTTGTTAAGGCCCTCACATTGCTTTGCCTGTAACTATGGGCCCCGGGGTATTGCCTGAAGTGGTAATGACCCCCTGCTTGGGGCTTATTGCTTAAATAATGACAGCTTTTGTTTATTCCTGTCCTACTTTCAAAGAATGTCACATAGGCTGTTGAATTATGAAAGTGAAATCAGCATTTCAGATAAAGCCGCCCACCCACCATTTCATCACAGCACTGGTATTGATTAAATCCGGAATGTTATTGAAACGATCAATTGTGGTTTTCATTTGCCACTGACAGTTGCAATGTCAAGTGTTGCACAGTAACATTTGCAACTTGTCAACGGCTGAAACAAAATTGAGAAAACCGTCATTATTGATTGCTTTTCAATAAAAAGTTCTGAGGGTTGAAAATTCATTTAATTTCAAGAGCATGGACTGGCTGATCAGAAAGAAAAAATGCACTTGAGAAACTGTTCGAGTATGAGTAAAAAAAACATTCATACGTTTCGGAAGATTGGAGATAACACAGAGCATCTCATACGATTCATTGTAGGGACTAATGTACAGTGCTGTCATGCCTGAATGAGGTTCACACAATTGCCAGATCAATCCATTATAAGCAAAGGACGTCTATTCACATATGCACAGATTGTCACATGTGATGTACGCACTGCTTAAGTTATGATTGCACATCTGCCTAGTTTAAGAGACTTTAGACCTAATTCATGGAACTTTTAGCGCGGTGCAAAGTAACTTTGAACTGGTGCAAAGTAACTTTGCCCTGCCAACAAACACCCTGATTCACATAGTGGTGCAAAGTGTATTTCTGCAGAGCAAAGTCGCCTTGCACTGCAAAAGTACTCTTTGCACCGTGCTACAAGTTCCATAGGCCCTTTTGCTATTAACAGAAATGTCCACCTTGAAGGACAGTTTTGCATTGAGAGATAACTGTCGTGGTCACTCAGTGCACAGAAACTTTTGAACACCCCTGCCTACCTCTTCAAATAACTCATTTTCACTCGATATTCACAACACAGGAACTATTGTTGTGGCATTACATATAGAAAAATGGGCGGTCACCTCTACTATTAATTCCTGGAATTACCTATTCCTCTTGCCAGTTAAAGGATGGGTAGGTTATATAGACACCATACACATTGTAGCCTGGTCTCAAGATGCTAACACTCCATAGGTTTAATTTCGGAGTAATTGGGCCAAACAAATCTTTACTAGGGGCATGGGACCATGGTAAGTAAGGAAAATATAAATACAGGTTGGAATATAGGGAGCAGTGAAATTGTAAAACCATCAGCTGTCCACCTGGTGTGTGTTCAAAGCTATCAAAGATATGAAATGTGAATCTGAATTTAAAAAAAAATAACCTTTTATGAAACCATTTTGTGGACGGTTGTACAATATTTAGAAAAAAGAGAGTGCCCTTGTAAATTCAGCGTACAGCCATGACATGATTATCTCATATATTAAGCATTTTCACACATACATTCCCCCATTTCTCATCCTCACTTCTACCTTCATACACTTTATATTCTGGCTGCCCAGTTAACGTCTGTTCTGAACCCATGGGACTATTGGTGTGTGCGCTTAGGTGTTAGATCCTCACTGGAGTTCCACTTTGATATTCAAAAGGAGAGTTTGTGTCAGGGTCAGGAATTGCACCATGTAAGGACGGGATGGGAACCCCTCTCAATCTGGAAGGGAGGCCTTCCAGGGTCTTTACCAGAGCCAGTCCTACCCCAGACATGGGGTGTGAGAGTTGGGAGGCCCCCAGTCTCTGTTCCTTCTATCTCTGCATGGCTATGTAATTCAAGTACCACCTTTGCTTGCCCCATACCCTTATTGCACAACGATGGCCAGTTCTATTCTGTTTGTCATGTAAGTCTACATCACCCAGAATGCCTACTGGTGAAGAGTGCAAGCCACCAAACCAAGAGAGAGCTGACCAGGAATTTCAGAACTGTCACACTATCCTCACATCAAACCACGAATCAGACAAACTCCAGGAGCCAGGCTGTAGCATTAACTGCAGCAGGACCATGAAATGCTGTATGGTCCTCATTATAAGTCTGCCAGTAGCCTTCCGGTAGCACCTGCAGGTTATCAGCAGACTCACCTTACCATTACTGCCGGGCCGATATCCTGGTAATACCGGATATTACAGGTGGCGGAGGAATGGTAACTTAGGTCTCCACGGGAATGGTAAAACTGAAACACTGGCACCATGAATAAAGGTGCCGGTGTTTCAGTGAAAAAATCTGCTGGTAGCGGCTCAAACTACCAGCAGGTCAGGCCTACTGGTAGTTCACTGCCCCTACTGGCAGGCTTGTAGTTTGCTGGTCCGCAAAAAAGATGCTGTTAACTGTTGTTATCAGCACTTTTTTCCAGACCGGCAAACTTATAATGATAATGAGGGCCTAGGTGTTAATTCAGCAATCCAGGCAGTCCAGTTGACATGGTCTGCAACCATGTAAATACTTTCCAGCAGGACACGGGGCATGCATCAAAGTGGAAAGGATACTACATTTGAACATGACAAAAACTCTATAATTGACTATACTTTAACCTCTGATGGACCCACATACGGAAATCAGTCGGGGCTTAACAACCCTTATATTCACTTGTGTGTTTGTAACCCAGCCTCTGGGGAGAGAGAAGCCACTGGTTGGCTCGGGGAAACAGCTGATGGAGAGAATCAATGGAGTTGGAAGGGGGAGGATCAAAAGTCGCAAATGAAACAGGAAGGTATGAGTTGCTGGGGTGAGGCCAAGCAAGCAGAAGGACTGATAGTCCAAGCAGAGGACTGGCTCTGGTGTAACCCCTGGTAGGCTTCCCACCCCAGCTGAGGGGGCCCCTAATCCCACCTGACAGGTACAGATCTCTTTCATGGTCACAGGATGCTCTGCAATTTTAAATGTCTATGGAGAGTCGCATATCCTCAAGTACTGTCCTTCTAATGGCAGCCTTTTATGCAAGGAAAAACCACATATGCCCAGCCTCCCTCTTACTCATTTCACAACCATGCATGTGGTACCCCTCTACCTACTGGAAATACACTTGACAGGAGGAAAGGGTATGCATGGATTTTTCATTTGAGACACTCTCTCACCGGCCTCACAAGAGAAAGCAGAAGCATGAGCAAGAAGAAGAAACACCATTGTTGAACCCTTTGCATGACTGACTCCTTACTTTGATCCTAATCACAAGCTGCCAACTTGCTTTTCCTTTTGCAGTTCATAGCTGTAAGACAACCCCTCACTGTTCTAGACATTGCAACCTACAGTTTTCCTAAGGTTCTACAGTGATTCTGCAGTGGAATGTGACAGGACATCATGTTGAGGATCTATGTCTGCTGCATTCTTTGACACGCAATAGTCAATGTGAGACCCTTATTTGGCCCTGTCTGGTTGCATACTATAAGATTTAGTCATAGTCTAAAAGGCTTTCCAAGATGTACCTTATCTAACTGGACCCCTGTTGGTGCGCATACACCTCACATTGGTCAACCACATTTATCAGATGTAGTACTAGATGAAGAGGGTCCACTCGATGCTTGTATAGAGACCTTTGGCATACGAGTCAAGGTGTTGAATCTAACGTCGTTGGAGTTTCCTCTGACGTATATCTCGTTCTCCACATTGTGCGAGGGACGGGACTGTTTGAATAACAAACCAAATGAAATCATCATGTTTGTTTTTTTCCTTTTTAAAATGATCCATCATGGGTTTGTCTGGGAGTTGGTTCTTCTAACAGGATCTGTGCTCACAAATTCTCTGACAAATTTCTCTTTTCGTTTTGCCAGTATACAAGAGATTGTAGGGAAATTTAATCCCATATATTGCCCATGTCATTTTGCAATTTGCAAATTTGTTAAGCTCCCAGTTAAGTCCATACAGATCAATATGTTTCATATTCCTTGTCAGTGAATAAACCCAGCAGTTGCCACATTTATTGTGGCCCACTACAGATGGCAGGCACCAGGTGTTCAGGATTGTTGTAGGTCGGTGGCGTCGTTGTTCATAAGTGTGCACTAGAATCTGTCTCAAATTCTGTGATTTTGTAAAAGCAAAACATGGTTTCGTCGGTGCAAAGTTAGGGGTGTGTAGAATGTTCCAGTTTTTCAGCACATTACTAATGGGACTAGAGGTGGATACACAAATAATGTGTTCCTCTCATTCCTGTCCATGTCTTGTAAGGCACACTTCCCTCGTCCTGTGTTTTGCCTTTCTTTGTGCTGTACTTATCGCTTTGCGTGGGTAACCTCTTTCGGTTAATCATGTTTCCAATAGCCCTGCATGTTTCACATATTCTCTGATCTACAACACTTTCTTCTGATTCTTAGAAATTGTCCCTATGAGAGATTGGGCCTCATTCCGAGTACAGCGCTAACCAATGGCGCTATTAACGCCTTGGTTGACGCCGTACCCGGACCGGCAGCGCCTTGGTGGATGGCGGAATTACCGCCCCATTCCAAGGTTGGCGGGGCGGTAATTCCCCAATCCCCATTTACCCTTCCCCATTCCCATTCTTGCCCCATAGGGCATAATGGGAGTGGGGAAGGCGTTAATTACGCCACCGTAAATTACGGTGGCGTAATTAACATCAAGGTCCCTTAGCGCCATGGTTTTTAACACCTGCTAAAAGCAGGTGTTAAAACCTCCATGGCGCAAAGGGAACTCGGAGTATGGCGGTAAGGGATTACCGCCACCGCTCTCGTTAGCGGTGGCCGCTATCCCTTACCGCCATACTCGGAATGAGGCCCATTGTTTTTAAAGCTAAATGTGTGGTAACTGGTTTAATGCTGTAGTGTGTTCTTATCTGTCAGTTTTTAAAGAGAGTTGTCTTGATGGTGCTGTGTTCCATTTTCATAATGCACAGGTCTAGAAATGGAACTGTCTGAAGGTCATATATCACCGTACATTTTAGGAATGGATCACACCCGTTCAGCCATGCATGAAAGGACTTACGTTCTGTCAGTGAACCTCTCCAGGTCATCATGATGTCATCAATGTAGCGTCTCCAGACCTTCATCTGTAAAGGCCATGGGTTAGGATCTTGATACAGGAAATGCTCTTCAAAGTTATCCATATGCAGATTAGCAATATCTGGGGCGAAAGCGGCAACCATGCTGATCCCATGTATTTGTTTGAATAAAGTATCCTCGAAGATGAAGATATTTTCTGCAAGGGGCAGTCTGATACATTCTAAGATGAAATGTGTTGGTACCTTTTCCTTGGTATCTGTTCATTGGTCTAAGTATCTTCGCATATCCTCTATACTTGCGCCTTGTGGGATACTGGTGTACAGCGCTTCCACGCAAAAGTCACTAGGAAGTCATCCTGTTCCATTTTCATAGTTGATAGTGTGTTGATGATTTGTGTCGAATCTCGTGTGAAATATTTTATGTTTATCACAAAATGTCTTAAGAAGAATTCTGAATATTGGGACAATGGTTCTAGAATAGATCCAATGGCTGGAACAATCGGTTGGCCTTGCAGAGTTCCTGAGTTTTTATGCACCTTAGGGAGTATGTAGCCGGGGTAATAGGATGTAGTTTATTCAAAAAACGTTTTTCATTTTCATCAATCCATCCTTCCCCCAGAGCATATTGTGTTAGGCTTCCAATGTCTTCTTGCAGTCTTTCAGTAGGGTTACATTCTATCTTTTATAATGATTTTCATAGTTAAGCAGATTCAGGGCATCTTTTCTGTAATCGCATCGTTTCCATAGAACTATGCATCCTCCTTTATCGGCAGGTTTGATAAGAAAGTCTGGGTTGTTGTTCAATCCGATGATTGCTTCTCACTCACTTTTTTTGAGGTTATCTCTCGATTGTTTGTTTTTCAACAGAAGTTTTTTTGCCTCATGATATATTCTGTTTTCAAAAGTGAGTATATTCGGGCATATCGCAGTGACAGGGGGGTAAAGGAGGATGCCAGTTTTAGGTCTGTGACACTGGACTCTTTCTCTGAGTCTTCATCTGCATTTGAATTTCTAAAAAAGTATTTAGGTTTGAGAACCCTGAAATACCTTTTAAGTTCTGTTTCCATTCTGAAGTGGTCCGCTTTCGTTGTCATCACAATACAAAGTCCCTGTACTGAATAATATATCATTTTCGTAATATATCTTTTTTACACAAATTGTGGAAATGTGGAGAACATTGTGGCCACAGTGCAGCACTCACTCGTGGACATACACACTATGGGATCTACATATGTCGCGATCTCATCCTCACAGACCATTTTGCCCGTATCTAGCCATACAGAGCAAGATGGCTGCAATGATAGCATTGTACACCATGAGCGTTTGGAAATAGAGAATGGTGTTTCCATGGCAATGTGTGTAAACACAAAAAACCTGCTCCACAGGCCCATTAAGGAATCATTGCGGACACAACTTCTGCATCCCGCTGCCTCTGCAGAACCAGAAGTGTTTACTAAGTAGGAGATAGCTCTTAGCGAAATCTAAGAGAGCGCATTAGTGGTGTTTGACACCACGCAGAGAGGTGCCTAGGAGGAGGGTCGGATCCAATATATGCTGGCAAGCAAGGTGCATGTTCAACGAGTGTGCAAACTTGGGACCCGCCATCTCCACACACATTCTGGCGAGGGTACCAAACAATGCGGAGTTGGTGACCATTGTTAAGCAGAATCATATGCAGTACCCTTTGGGAACACCACACACAATTAAGACTAAAGTGACAGTACAAATCCACCTTTGGCACACGCCTGTACTACACAGTAAAGTGGTAGTGATGGGTGAGCAGCAAGACTTATCTCAAGAGTAAAGTGAGCAGTATCAATAGTTACACAAAGGACAGCAATTACTATAGTTCAAACAAACACTGACTCAAGGTTTCTGAGTAAAATAATTTACATTTATTTACACATCAGTTGTAAAAGAATTCACTAAGTAAACCAGCAGAAAAATCACACTCTCAATATACTACACAACCCCCAATCAACTCTGGACAAGTTAGGCTCAAAATGAAGTGTGCGCAAAATGGCACTCCAGCAATTTAAAAGGGATGGAAAGACAAGGTTATTCAAAATTAAGCAGCACCAACAAGTAAGTAGGCAGGGCAATCTAGAAAAGGCTTGCTACAATGAGGATTCAAATCAATAGGACTGGGCCAATGTTAATGGTACAGAGTCTTTGCAGAGGATCAAACAGTTCAGAGTAGTTCGCAGTTAAGTCTTTGCCAAGAGTTCAAAACGAAGTTGGTTGGAAGAAAAGTTACTTAAAAGAGTAGAGAAGGACAAGCCCTCAGATTGGCGAAAGATTTCAAACACTTTCACCGCTGTTGGACAGAACAAACAACCGGGTTAAACAGTACCTTAAAAGAAGAAGAAGGCTGTAACTGAGGCAGAAGTTCCTGCAGGCTCACGGTTCCTGAAGCAACTGTCGGACTGACACGAAGATGGAAGACTGGAGGGTCCTGCACTGCCCAGGGAAGAAACCAGCAGCAGAGCAAAGCAACAAATAAAAGGTGTGCTCCTTAAAACCCAAACAGGGTCAGGTCCTCCTGGCTATCTGGTTCACTGCAGCTATGCACAGCAAATTCGACCAGGGGAGGGAGGCCTTGCTTGGTGTTTGGCGAACTGGTTGGTCCCACCAGCTCAAGGGAAGAAGATTCCTTGCAGATCTTCTCTGTTGTTGAAGTTTGGCAATTCGGACTCGCAGCAGGGCTTCACCGGGAGGTTCAGTCGTGGTAGTGGTCCTCTTCTTTCAGCTTCTCTTCGGTTCTCTCGATCCTTTGGCGACTCTGCCTTCCAGGCCCCAGAGACCTGCTTTTTATGCAGTTTTCCCCCATTCACACAGCCGGCTGTCAATCACACAGCAGGATGGCTGTCCTGGCGGGACAGTCACCACAGACAATCATACAGAGTGCGACATGGGTCTCCAAGGAGACCCTGTGCAGGTAGTCTCAAACCTCTCCCTCACATCCTGTCCCCCTCAGACATTCAGGCGCCTAAAGAGGGTTTCTGTGCAAAAGCCCGCTAAAGGACGGCGAACAAAGGAACCAAACCTGGTTTCACATGCAGGGTAAAACACGAGAAAGACCTTTACAAAAAGAAATGGTGAATAAACCCAGCCGGAACCAAATAAAAGTAAAATGGGGTCCAGCGGATTTAGGTTTGAGGCTACTAACTTAGCCTAAAACAGTACCCCGAGGCTATTTACATAGACCACGGTCGAAAAATAGGCTAGATACCACTGCCACCAGCCAAATCTTAATGAAAGGGGAACGAAATACTGTTCCATGAGACAAAAAGGGATAACTAGTAACCCTTTCCAGTACTCTATGGATGATAGTTTGTACTGGGTCAGTGAATTTAAAAAGACTAAAAAAGTCAATGGCAACTTAACATGTTCTGAGAGACAGTAGTCAGTCCCAGAATATGGAGTTTAAAGTGGGAAGTCTGAAGAAGACAACCCTGTGTCACTGCACTAAAGGTGCTGTGTGACACACAGTAAAAAGATGATGCCTATGGAGTAGGTGAAGCACCACAGTCTATGAACAAAAAAAATGTTAAACACACACAGCAAAACACATGTAACAGTGGGAAAGAAGGCTCACACTCTTACTAGGTGAAATAAATAAATCCTAGAAATCCAGCAAAGCTGCTGAGGGGCTCAGTAGGTAAGGGAAATTAGCCATTCTGGAGTATTCTACTTAACACCCATAACCAGGGAAACCTCTGGATTCTGGTTCTTGGTGGTGCTTACTAATGCCAGTGTGGACAAGGTTTTGTTCACCCCAGTCACATCCTGATTCAGGTGGATCTTCACTCTGATGTACCCCAGATAACGGCATGTTGCATCTCCGACTCCTTTTATGGCAAACGACTGGTGCCTAAAGGAGAAGAAAGCTATGAAGTATGGGCCGACATCACTCAGTTTATGCTCGAGGACATGTAAAGTATCAGACCAAGAAAAGATGAGGTGGGTCATAGAGGCCTTACGAAGACCTGCATTACAGACTTTACAGTCCATTCACACACTAAGTCCTGACCGTACATCAATGCAAGTGATGGGTGCACTGGAAGGAGTGTTTGGCACCACCGAACCAGGGGAGGACTTACTCATGAAGTTCCATGCCGCTTCAATGAAGCAGGGGGAGAAGTTATCTTATTTTCTAATGAGGATTGAGCAGATATTGTGTTGGCCCACCAGAGAGGAGGAGTAGAAACTTCCCAACTGAACCTTTGTCGTTTGAAGCAGTTAGTTCGAGGGGCCAAAGAGGCTGCCATACCCATTTAGCAGTTGAGACTACCTGAGAAACTGGACTCCCTGCCTTCCTATGAGGACTTGCTAAGATAAATATGGCACTGGAGGAAGAAACAGGCGATGTCAATGTCCAGAGCCATCCTGTTCAAGGTGTGATTCAAGCACCCAACCCTGCCTTTGCCTAACAGAGACAGATTGAAGAGTTGCAAGGAATTGCAGACCCAGCTGGTAATAAGAGAAAGTTTAAATGCTCATCCGCAGTGAGGCCGAGAGGCTTTTCCCCCATCACGTGAAAGAGAACACCAGACGTTTCAATGAGCGAAAGAGCCTCGACAGCATATTTCTTCCTCCTCTACTCCTTTGCCACATTGGAGATTTTGCCATAGATGTGGAAACGACATCCACTCCACCCGTCTGTGTGACCAAGACCAGAACTATGCCGAGTAGCGGCCCGTTTTAATGCACTAAAACTGACTCCATCCCAAACATTGGGCCTCATTACGAGATTGGTGGTAGTCATGGCGCTATTTGCGCCATGAGTGACTGCCACCAATAACGGGTCCGGCACTGGTGTTGTTCAATGGGGACTTACCAGTGTAGTCTGACCCTGGCGGGACCCGTAAGACCCCAATGAACAAACCATTCCCCATTCCCATTTGAGCCCCCATAGGGCTCAATGGGAATGGGGAGGGTGCTAATAACAGGCTCGCGACTTGCAAGCCCGTGATTAGCGCCCTGGTCCCTTAGCGGGACCCGTAAGGGACATGTGGTCGGACCACACGTTCCTTACGGTTCCCTCCAAGGGACCTCAGAATAGGGTGGTAGGGGATTACCGGCACCGGTCTCCTTACTGGTGCCCGATATCGCCTATCACCCGACTCGTAATGAGGCCCATTGTCGGGAAATGCCCAGGAGGTTGTAGCGGAGGAGCAGCTAGAACCTCGACCACAGGACTGAGCACCATGGCCAACAAATCCCACAGCTCTATCCAGACAAGGCATTCTGAACTACCTACAACCAGGCTCAGGGGAGTCCCACAGCTGACCATATCCACCTAGTCCATGAGTTCTGCAACTCTAAGAAAGGGACACGAGTGACCTGTCACAAACTGCGACCCCAAGCACAAATGTGTCCCAAGGAATTCCTACTGGCCTCATTGGACCCACGATGACCATCCCAGTAGATCTAGAAGGGCGAAGAACTACCGCTTTACTGGACAGTGGCTCCCAGATAACCATTGTGTATGAGCCCTACTATTACCAATATATGTTCACCTGCCTTTGGAGCCCCTGAGAGGTTAAATCTGATGGAAGTCGGAGATGCGACCTGCCGTTATCTGGGGTATGTCAGAGTGAAGATCCACCTGAATCAGGATTTGTTGGGACCCTCGCCAGAATGTGTATGGAGATGGCGGGTCCCAAGTTTGCACACTCGTTGTACATGCAGCCCGCTTGCCAGCAGGCATATCTCGAGTGAAGGCAGGAGAAGAGGGAACAACTTGATGGGCCAGTGGGAGACGTAACCACCACCAACCACAGTCAACTGGACATGCTGCCTGGTCAGACGGTAATCGTGCCGTGCCATGTACAACTCCAAGGAACCTAGCGCTACAGGAGATTTGTGATGGTGCCGGAAGGAGAACTGCCGGGAGGTCTGTTGGTCCAGCGTACATTCGTTTGTGATATTGGGAAGGGGGTGACTCACATTCGAGTCCCTATCACTAATATCACAGAAAAAACTGTACACCTCCCAGGCCGGCTGACAATCGCCCAGCTGCACATTGCTGACTCAGTGGCCACCAGAACCAGGGGCCTATACCCTCCTTTGGATAGAGGAATGATAAACTTTGGAGACTCCCTGTTGTCTGAACAGAAAAAAGGTCATCTATGAGACCAACTGACCCTGCGGGACGATGTGTTTTCCACCTGTGACTGGGATTTGGGGGAAGCCAAGAGAGTAAAACACTGCATACGATTGAACGACAACACCCCTTTCAAGAAAGGTCACAAAGAATAGCACTGACTGATGTGGAGGACATGCAGCTTCATCTTGAAGATTACTACAGGCCGGGGTTATCCAGGAGTTGAGAAGCCCATATGTGTCGCCCATTGTGGTGGCCAGTGAAAGGAACAACAATGTGTGTCTTTGCATTGACTTCTGGTGACTGAACAGCAGGACGGTGCCCGATCATTACACTACCCCCAGAGTGAATGAGGCCCTTGACTGCTTGGTTGGGAGCAAGTGGTTCTCGGTCTTAAGGCGTGGATATTACCAAATTCCTATGTTACCTGAGGATAAGAAGACTGTCTTCATCTGCCCTTTGTGGTTTTACCAGTTCACTCGTATTCCTCAGGGTATATCGGGATCACTCGCCACGTTTCAACGCTTGATGGAGAAGACAGTTGGATATATGAATTTACTTGAAGTACGGGTCTAGGGCGAAATAAGCTGGTAGACCGATGGGAATCGCAAACATACCTGATTGTGAGGCAGTTGACCGGGTTGCCGGTGTTCCGACTAAGAAAGGAAGGGACCCCGAGGAATGTGAAGACCCTCCACTGAAATCACCTCTTGCCCAGAGGGGATGGGATGGAAATGGATCCAACTGCTGGTGAAGCCCCTTTTTCGCCCTGTAAGAGGATTTCCCGAATTTCAGCACAGGACACACTCCATGGGGAAGCCCTTCACCCAGATAGACCAAATACTGTACCGTCTGTGGCCTGCAGTGCAAAAGAGAAGGAACATGTGGAGGATAAACGTCCTCACATCCCGGAGGTAGCCGAAAAATCCACTGAACCTCATTCTGGGCTATTAGAAGAGGAAGATGAGAATTCTGAAGGCTCAGAGATGGCCTATTGGATTGGACGCAAGGTTTAAACTCCAGATCCCTCCAGACAAACTGAGAACCAGCGAGAGATATCCACTGGTGGAGAACTGGACATCTTAACCCACACCATCAGAGGATCACTTGCCAAGGTCTGTGATTGAGGATGGGCCGAGTCAAGAGAATTTCCTGAGACTGCCTCTGAAGATTATTCAGAGGGACTGTGCGAACTGCAGCAATCTCAACGAGAGGGCAGGCTGGTTAGAATTCTGAGTTACTGTGCTCCGGGAGACCCATCTGAAGCCATCAGAAGAGGATTTCATGTGCCAGCTACTACTTGTACAGTGTTATCCTTTAATCCAATGTGTTATGCTCAACAATGGTGGAATGTACCGATGTTATGGAATGGTATATGTCAAATGCTGTTGTATGGACCTTAGGAGAATGTAAACCCTTTGGGACAAGGGTTTTGAAGGACCAGGGGGTGAGTGTAAACCCCCACATGCTAGCATGGGAGTTTCATTGTAATGTATGGCGGGTGAGTTTACATGCGTAATAGCAGTCCTGTTTTTATTTCTGCAGTATTTCTCCTTTCTAGATCAAGGGGGACTTGGTACGACCCTCCCGCAAGGGGAATGGGAGCATGGATTAGGTGATTTTAGCAAAAATCCTGTCACCGTCTCCCCACCCTGGGGGACAGGTAGACAGGAACATGGATTGTATATAGCGTCGGCAAGCAGCGTGAGGGGAGAGAGAGTGTCACCTTCATGAACATGCAGGGCGTCCAGGCCCTTCGCGCTGAAGAGGTCTACTGAGGGCAGTACCGGGCCTGCTTGTGCTCTCCCCTCTCCAGGGTCGAGAGAGGGGGCAGAGGAGTGAGGTTGGAAGCCCAGCACGGGCTGGTAGCACCTATGTGTTTGTGCCAGTCGATGGGACAGACGCTAGCAGACGTGCGTCTGCCCTTCCCCTCTCCGTGACAGGAGGTAGGAGCAGAAAAGTTTACAGAGCTGGCAATATAGTGCAGCCCATTGGGACTGTAAAAGTATTTTGTCTGGCCTTGCGCAGCATATGTCAATTTCCTGTCACATCTTAATGAAGAGAACATCGGAGAGTGTAAGGGGAATATGGAGGAGCAGCGTATTTCTGATACTACAGTCAGCAGTGTGTTCATGCGAACAGAGCTAGAAAAAGGGGGAACATTAGAGAAAGCCTCAAGGGTAGGGGTGCCTTTATAGGCTTCACTACGCTTACTTCTGTACATTGGAAGAAAAATTAGGCTGGCAGCTCTTTTCAGATAAGAGCTAGTGTTAAGGCACTCCGACGGACTTTGCTCCTTAGATCTCACCTCACTGAGCTCCTAAGCCGGGAGTTACGCTCATCATTGGTGCTTCAGGGGTATCTAGGTAATGGCCAATACTGGCCTGTACTACCGAGTGGCTCTTATGAGGTGTTCTCTCAGAACCTAGGGGACTACTTGATGGGTGTCCGCACATTTTGAGGGGGCATAGATGTTAGTCAGCAGCTGCTGGGAAGTGCTAAATCAACGAAGGAGCTTTAATTCCTCATATGTGACCAATCTCGCTTGCAAATGCCTCTCATGAAGTGAACGAGTGTTTAATTTATCAAATGTGGCAAAGCTTGCTCGCAAATGCCCCTCATGAAGTGAAAGAGTGTTTAATTTATCAAATGTGACAAATCTTGCTCGAAAATGCCCCTCATGAAGTGAAAGAGTGCTTAATGTATCAAATGTGCCCAATCTCGCTCTCAAATGCCTCTCATGAAGTGAGAGTGTTTAATTTATCAAATGTGACAAAGCTCGCTCGCAAATGCCCCTCATGAAGTGAAAGAGTGTTTAATTTACCAAATTTGACCAATCTTGCTTGCAAATGCCCCTCCTGTAGAGAAAGAGTTATTTATGTATCAAATGTTAATAATTCCACTAGCAAATGCTCCCATTTAGGTGAAAGAGTTGTTTATTTAGCAACTGTGAATAACCCTGCTTGCAAATGCTCTCTCATGATGTGAAGGAGTCATTTAGTTATCAAATGTGAATTAGCTTACTCACCAAAGCTCCACATCCCTGTGAAACATTTGGTTACTTATCATATGTGAAGGATGATGCTCTGAGGTACTCCCACCAAATGGAAAACAGTTATGTAGTTATCCAAAGAGACAGATCTAAGTCATAAGTGTTCCCGCTGTAATATTTGTTTATTGGTTTACCCACCTTGACTGGGCGTGTCTGACCCCCCCGACGACCACACAGAGGTTAAAGAGAACTAGAACTATTGGAGCAAATGATAGAAAGAATCCTAAATGTGTGTGCATCAACTGAACTAGAGGACATTGTAAATGCCATATTACTCTGGCATACAGAGGAGAAGATCTGGTGGTCTATTACTGTTATATAAATAAGGAGTTTTATTATTTGTCTGTTTATTTAACCTGGTGCAAACATAGGATGGCTAGCCACTAGGGCAGGCCTGTCAATATGGAAAAGCCACCTCCCCCTGAGTTCACATTCGCACATGTGTGTGTTAAGGTGTATTATCCCTGGCTCAGGACCCTTACAGGTTGCTGCTATTTCCCCCACCCCTAGGGAGAACCACCTTACATATGTATGCAGATACTGCTTTAGTTATAGAAAGTTTCTAATGTGTATGGGAGTCCTTGTCCCTTTGAGGGGAGTCATTACCAGTAAGGACCCATATTCACAAACCAGTAGGGAGGGTTTTGCTTAGCGTCCTCATCTCCCCATCCTCAAAGGGGATGCCTCCAATATGGAAGAAGGTGCCAAACCTCCAGATTTGTCACAGTGCCCACACTGTTTTTATTGGACCCTTTGCTTTGAGAGTGCACACTCCGTTGTCACATCTCTTTCTGCTGTATTTACACCAGTCTCTTTGCAGAGCATTCTTGGCCAGCTGTTGTGCAGCACCTCTTCCCTGATGCTTAGGAGATTATTCGGGTAGTCTTGCACTTTTGCAACGTCTATTGCAAAATGTTTTGTGATACTACAACTCCTTTCATCGACTCACTCTCAACTTCCAGTGAGAGCAAAAGTACTCCATTGCCATGATACTATATGCCTCTGGCGGGAAACCAGGCCCATGATTCAACAAACAGTAGTCACCACATGAGATAAATTGTATTTTTGTCTGGGCCCCGTTCTGTAGGAATAGTCTGTAATTCACTCAAAGAAAGGAAATAGTTTGAAACAGCAAACAGAGCAGAGTATAACAGTTATTTGCAGTTTATACTCTTCCCACTCATTGCTTGGTGCTATAGTGTTCTTGCGCTGTGTAGCATGCACCAAAGTGGCAGCCTCCCTCACTTTTATGGAATAACATTTTGTTACAAATACCTGTAAATATCAACAATGCAGATTTTTGGCAGTAGATCTTTAGCACCACATATTCTCCTAGCTCCAGAGAATGCTTTAATAGGTGCCATAGGAAGAGATTCCTTCATCTGTTTATAAATAGAACTAATGAAGCCGATGAGAGTCTTTACATAATTGAGTAAAATAACATCTGACAAAAGGATATTTGCATTGAGAGGTTGGATGGGGGAGATGAGGGCAGTCTTATTGGTGTTTGATATATCATGCAGACTCAACCTTGTCCACCAATTGGGTGTCCGACGCATCCTTAGCAAAAAATAATGGGAGCGCCTCTGGCCATTTCAATCCAGTTTCTTGGCAACGTCCAGATAACCTTTTCTTGAGCACTTCATTTGGACATTCCACTGCACCTGTTGACTGTGGATGGTACAGAGAATCGAGATGCTGTTGCACATTTAGAGCAGTAAGGAGTTATCTTATAATCCAATTTAAAAATGAGTCAGTTGATTGCTGTTTATTGTGATTGGTACTCTAAATATCTATATAAAATCATTAATGAGAATTTCCACAACAGTAATGGCATCAGCTCACCTGTATGGGTATGCCTCTAACCTGAGAAGACATCTAATATGACTAGGAAATATTGAAAGTTAATGCAGTGTGGAAATTGAAAGCCATTCACCTGGAGGCCGAGAAAAGTATTGTAGGGCAGAGGCTGTCCTCTTTCTGTGGCTGCGACAATTTACCCTATATTGTTCTGGATACGTATGGCACACCATCTGCAATATCCTTTTGACATAGCAGTAAACTCAGGGGTAAACTACTGTTTTCCCAAGGTGGACATCTTTCTGCTCTTTGCCACATTTGCCTGGCCGTGGTACAATCTGGCTCAAGCTCCACAGAGAGTCCTTATGAAGTTTGCAGCCTTTGCATGTCCAATAGTCTTTCTCACTTGGTGCAGTTTTTTCTGTATTTGCGCTTGTCATTCAAGGATCTTAAAGGGACCATCTTCATGAGAAGTATATATTTATTCTGGGAGTCAGTGAATGCTGCCAGTTTGGTAGTTGAGTCATCATGGTTGTTTCCACAACTCACTGTCCAAAGGCTGGTATGCTAAACACATGTTTATGGCTATTTGCTTAGAGAGCCACTCTGAAGGCATAACGTGAATCAGAATATATATCTACAGATCATTATTTTGCAAGTTTGCATGCTCTTGTGAATTCCAGGCACTTTGCTGCTTGTGCTGAGGTACCATAGGGGAATTTCCCACTTTTCACAACCCCCCTCGCCACACTAACGAACCACTGATTTACCATTTTGCTCTTGATAAGAACCAACCACGATGTCTGCATTGTTTAAGGGGGTGTCTGTTAAATTACCTTGAGTCATTAAAAGAGAGTCGGTGATATCAACACAGTCATGGGGTTCTGATTCATGTGGTTACCATCCTGGGGAATGGAGATTACAGATGCTGGACTTAGCACTGGCCTTCTGGTCAAGGTAATATTAGAAGATTGTAATAACAGCAACTGATACCTACAAGCCCAGTACACAGGCAGGCATTATTTTTAATTTTCAATACAACAGTCACCACAGAGTGAGGCACAGCTTACTTCGAAGGGAGAGCCTGACACAATGATCTCTCACTATAGAACTACTGTTACAACTGTGGCTGCTAACCACAAGCAACGAGGGATACTGTCTACTACTGGATCTAATTCCTTACTTTAATATGCAATAGATCTTTGATGGGAACCATGCTTCTGATTCAGTAATGTGAGAGAAAATCCAGTCCTTTTATGACAATACAAAGTAAGTTTCTTCTTGTAATCAGGTTGAACTAAAGCAGGCACCTCACCCAGTTTCCTTTTTATGTTTATGAATGCCTATTTGGCTTCTCATAACCATTGTAAAGGCTGTATAATGTTAACTTGTTTATAATGTTCTAAGGGTTTTATAATTTCTGCATAACTCAGAATCCGTTGTTTACAGTAGCCCAGCATACCTAGAAATGCGTTCCTCCCATTTAATCATTTGTGGCTTCCATGGGGCGGCTATGACTTGATGATGCATTACATGATCATGCCCTAAATAGTGCACCTTTACGCTACACTCTTCTTATTTTTGTTTAAGGCCTTGTGACCTTTATTACCCATCACAGTCAATACTCTGAAGAAAATGCTAGCAGGAAGTCAACAACATTCCCAGCAATGAATTTCCCAAGAACCTGATGTCATCTAAATCTTTCTTTGACTGTTGGGAACACAGATTAGGAGATGTAGTGTATCCCTTTGGCATCCATTTACAGGTGTACTGGGTTCCTCTATGGGAGAAAAAAAAAGAAATATGAACTGTTGTTGTAATAAGAACAGTCATGGGTGTAGATGCAGAAATTGTACCTTTGGTGGTGCCAATGGAAAAAGATTGGCTAACCACTGAACTAATTGCCCTCAGATCTGGCCCAAATCTGTCAGTATTTTACAAGGCTTCTTGACCAGCAATATTCCTCTACTTCTGGTTTCACAGGATACTTTTGGAATGCAGGGTAACCTCTTAGAAAGATCAATCTTAATATTTAGAGGCTCAGTGTTATGGATCCAACCCACTTCATTGTCACAAACTGACCACAGGGCCTGCACTATATAAAGTCTATTAAATCTTATTATTAGGTCCATACCTCTTACTGTGCAAACCTGTCTTTTGGGACTTGGAGGGCTGCAAGAATTGCTTCAGTATTCTGACTGGGGACACTTAGAAACACCCCATCTGGAGTGCAGTTGATACAGCATCTGAGCTAACACAGCAAATCTCTACCTAGAAGGTTCATGCGATGAAGGGGCTAAGAAGGAAAGCATGTCTGTCAGCTAAAGGACATAGTGTGACTGTAAGGGGTTCTGTGATTTGATGTATTAGGGGGACATTTGAGATTCCCACCGACTGTGGTTAATGGTACATTTGGGAAACACTATGGCTGATCTTCTAGTACCAGCACCAGCCAAACAGAGAATAGATTTTCCTTGTCCCTCACATCACACATATGTCTGTTCTTGATCCACATGCATAAAAGGGCTAACAGTGAGGTTATCTTCCAATCTGAGACAGAATGGATACAGATCTTCTTTTGCTAGCAAAGGCTGGCTGTAGGAATGTTTGATGCATTAGGGTTCAGAAAATGACCAGGTGCATATACATTGTGATTGGTGAAAGGGCCTGATGTCCCAGCACAGGGTTTGAAGTGAAACCATGTTCCTGTGAACCTAAGAATACACCCACTGGGGTCCAAAAGGACATTCATTTCTCCAGTGACCTGGTGGCTTACATTAATTACAGACCAATATATTGACATAGTGTCCTTGATATCCCTGCTATTCCTGATATTCCTGCTGTCCTTGCACTTCCTGCTATCCCTGATGTCCCTGCTGTGTCAGATGCCATGATCCTCTGCCTATGCCCCTGTCCATGCCCCAAATGTATCCTCAGAATCCACCCCTTGCAGTGGTTGCCTGAGCCTGTCTGTCCCTGTAGATTATGCAATTACAGTCATTAGCCAATTCTAAATATTCTCTTTCTTTTGTTCCTGATATGCTACACAAATATTACAACCGTAAACAGTTCTGGCAATGATTTATGTTTTCCACCCAATACAGATTGTTTTCAATTGGGCACATATTTTGGTTAGCAGACCGGAGTAAAAATCATTTCCTATTGCTTTTCATCAGGTTGGGTAATCGCCGGATATTATGTAAACACTATTTTTATCCGGCCTAAATAATCTGCAGTTGATTCTCCCTCATTTTGAATACAATATACAATTTTTCCCAATCGGGTTTTTAGGGGCACATCTCAAGGATAGCAATGGTATGCCTGTTCCTGACTTATTTAAGTTCACCCTCCATTCCAGGATCTGCCACTGTCCAATATAATAGTGAGTCAATCTTTGCCTTACCCCTGAAGGCATTCCCACTTACATGCTCTGGTTCATGTCAGATCAGACAAGGTAGTAACACTGCATGGCAGTGAGTAGTTACTCTATAAAATCATGAGACCTTCCCTAATGTTAGGGAACTCCTTTTGATAAGTTTAAGCTTCTGCCTTACTCGCGATTGGAGCAGAGCTGAATCCATCCAATATGGTGTAACTCCCCTCATCAGTGACTGGGTGAAGGAGAAAGGTACAACTGACTTGAACAGAGGCCCATAGGACACCTGCAGTGCTTGGTCCTGGAATCACTTTTGCAGTACCAGCATTTCTTGCGGCACTGAATCAGGTACCTGCTCAACACCTGGTATTAGGGCATTCAAACTTGCCACTTGCCCCCACTAGTGTCCACAAATGGAGACTAGCAAAGAAGTCAATAATGTCCTTCATGGATTCCTCATCTAGCTTATCTATTGCTTTTTCATCTATTAATTACCCGGGGTCACAACAAGGTGAATGACCTAACAGCCCCCCATCCTCTCAAACATCTACTCTGTCCCTTTGGCTGTTCATTCAAATCTGTCTGTACTCATTGATGCACTCTGTCTTGTCCTTGACTATACGAGCCACATTGCATATTTCCCCCCACGGTCTCAGGCTTATCTTCCCCTTTTGCGGCTCTAATGCACATCTCAAAGTCACTAATTTAACAAGATTAAAAGTAAGCTCTAACAGATACTGAGTATTTCGATGATGTTTTGTTAACAAATAGTAGACCTCAAGAAACTCACACATAGTGCAGTTGTAATTGGCATTCCTTAAGTGGGCAGGTGTTACCTTGGGCGGGACTTCCACCTGTTTAGATTTGTCCATCTCTGACCCCCATTTAAGAAACAGTCATTCAGTCCTACGCAACCCAGCATCACTCACACTTTAACTCCATTCTTATGCATTCCTGAGAAGGGAGAGGACTTTACAGAGACTCCACTGAGTGGTCCAAAAAAGGTCTATGGGACACTCACCATATACTTTTCCCAACTAGCCGTATTTACTTCAGCCAAAACAGTTACTACCTTGGAAACTTATCCCATTTCATCATCCCCTTTTATACGTTTTTCATTTCCATTACTAACTAAATATAACACAATACCAGAAATGGTTTGGGATCCACAAGCCATTACCACACCAAAAACCCGAATATGTGAGACCGCCTATCAACTCTTAGAAGATCAGTCCTAACTATCCAATATGTTGCCAGATCTATACTAGGCCATAGCAAATATATTCCCAAAATCATGATAATAAGCTAGGCAAAAACTAATATTAAAACCAAATACCGACCCACAATTTCCACCCCATAATCAAATAACTCAAATTGACCATCATGAAAAACTCTCAGCTTCCCTGAGTTGCCCAAGCAAGCGCGCCACTTACAACTGACCACCTTCTGACTTCCCCAGGAGTTTTTTAATCAGGACTTCCTACCACTTTTTTCAGTTGTGCATGTGGGACGTTCCAGCGGAGGCTGTCCACAAGCATGCAAGTTGCACTACAGGGTCACAAACTGTCCAAAAAACCAAGCTCACACTTCAATTTAGGTTGATGGTGAAGAGCGGTGATTCATTTATTGGCTTGCAAGTCAAGGAGTGTGGCATACTGCCTCTAACTGAAACCGGCCTAGCTGACCTGTGACACCCTCCAAACTAATTATTTTAAAAGACCACTAGTCACCTTACCGAGGAAAGTTTGAGAAACCTCTTACTAGGCCTCTTGGCACATTTATACTGCCTTCTGACATACAATAGCCCCTTTAACTCAAAGGCTGAGTCCTTCTACGAAGTTTATGAACTGAAGTGAGGTATACTGACTTACTTCTGGTCAAGCGTAAGTTTATGGATGGTTGGTACTTCTTTCCAAAGGAGTCCATCCGGTCTTGCATCCTCATGACTATATCTGCTTCTTTACAATAGTTTATTGCTTAGTCCAGTACATGATAATTTATTCCAATGGGCATAGTCCCGAGATGATGCTTCAGTAACAGTCCACATTCTCTGTGCATGATTCCTTCAGTATGTGGGAGAACATGTTTTGTCTTTAGTAAATTGTGGGATGTGGTAGCCTTATAAAAGCCTGCTTGAAAAATAAGCTAGGGCATAAGGGAGACACAATACCATTGGGGTGGATGTTGCTGCAGTTCATATGGAGGTTAACATTATCCCTCCTGCAAAGAAACCCTCCCTCATTGCTTCTCCTGTATATTCATATATTTATTAAAGACCATCTTCCACAGTAACATTGAACCCCATGCTCATAAACCCTGAAATAATGTTATCCTTTTAAAGCCCAGGAACTTAATTCATAATTGGTTGTTACCAGGAATGAATATGTCTGTGTAATATTGAATTCTACGACAAACTAGTTCAAATATACACCCACAAAGTTTCATATACAGGCCCAGTCCCCATTTAGATGCATAGCTTGTAAACAGGTTCAACCAAAAATACTTTCAATGGCTACCTGGCATTTCATTAATTATATGGTTTGATGAATCAGAGGTGATAATCCCAGAAACCCTAGCCCGGGGACCCTTCTCATGTGGCCAGTGAAAGACAGATGCTTCCTGATCCTGACCATAGGGATGGTACTCTGTGGGAGGATCACATGGGGGAACTCAGGTCAGGGGAATTGGGAGAACCCTCTAACAAACTTCCCTAGTGATCCCACTGTCTCAGTGGCCTATTGCAAAATTGAAACCTTTAATAGACAAATGGAAAAAAGAATATTGGGGACTTAATATCCCATAATGCTCTAGGTACTGGGACAAGGAAGCTCAGCTCATAGGTTCAAAACTGTGATGTGCAGACTAGTGGTTCTAATGACCCACACCTCAGCTGGGCCTTTGAATATATCAGACCCCTTCATGTGCGGGCAATTAGAAGGTGAAATAAACAGCAGCAGTGGAATAAGCAGAAAGAAGACGATGGGGCCGCCGCTGTGATTTTAGCAGAGTCTGCTGCCATATGAGCTGGGAGTTTACCTTGCAGAGAATGCCCAGTGGGAAGTGGTGCAGTTGTGGGCTGTCCCGTGGGAGAGAGGAGTTCTCCTTGCCCAGCATCTTACTCCAGTGGGTGGCGTTCACCAGAGCATGCAAGGAAAGTGACATGCTCCTGTTGTCGCGTGGGCCGCAAGACCATCACCAAAGCTGTCAAACACCCCGGACCCAATGTGAGCAGAGAAGACTGAAGTGGCAGTTGGTTGAGCAGATTCACAAGGGAAGACCAGTGAGTTGGTCTTCATAAGGTGACCCCAGGGCGCTCTGTATTAGACCACTGGCTGCTAACGGTTGTTTTGACTACTGAACACATGAATTAAAATGTTTGTGGTCTAATACACATATTGAATGAACATGGGAGGAGAAGAATTGCAACAACCATTACCATAGTAAAGAGGGGTCAATTTTGGAACATTATAACAACCAGCATTGCCTAAGCCAAAATAAAGCAATTATAAGAAACAAGGGAAATAGATTTCCTAAGGAGAGAAATGTGGATAAGAGACATTACCAGCAGTTAACTGGTGTGGTGCTAGAAAACCAAAGGTGGCAGGCGATAAGCCCTCCTTCTAGAAAGCCTCAAGGGGGAGAGGAACTTAACTTGCAGTGCAAGTGGAAAACATGCCAGTGAAACAAAACAGCATCAATGTGTATTGTGTCCTTGTGAAAGAAGTTGTGAAAGAAGTTGTGGAAGAAGTTGTGAATTTCAATGTTGGTGAAAGTCAAAGACTTTCTTTAAAGTTTGAAGCAAGCCACATTACAGAGAACTTTGTAGTGGTATGAGTTTTGTCCTGACAAGGGAGTAGATCAGAAAAGGGATAGTTAGTGGTTTGTCCTGGTAGGTTAGTGGACCAAGAAGAAGACTTTGAAGTACTGCATTGTGGTGGAAGGTGGTTGTGAAAAGAAAGTGGAAAGCCCACTAATGTGTGTGATGAACTGTGGTAAAACCATTCTGACAAAACATTATTATTCATGAAAGAGAAAGGTGAAAACAGTTATTTTTCAAGCAGAGGAATTATAGTGAAATATTGACTAGCAGCGTGAAGCTAATATTTCTTGATTTATTATGCATGTGGAAACTTGACAATTATTTTGAGGAGTCATAAACCTTGTCTGAGAGTAGGACAATCCAAGTGCCAACTGGAAAAAACATGGCGTGAAGAAACTTTTTGGTGGGAGCAAAACTTTATTTATAAGAACTTTGTATTGCCTTTGAAACATAACAGGATTACTGAAATAAACCTTATTGACTGGAACTTTGAGTTGAAAAATCCTGCTTTAATCCTGAGGAAGGGGGAACTGACCCTTTTTATATATATATTTTGATATAAAGTTAATTTGTGAATCTAACTATTATTTTGTTGAGTTTGAATGGCCATATGACACCTGTATGATTTGTTGTATGTATAAGTGTGAGGAACAGATACCTTTTGATGTTAGAGTGTTTTTCCTTTAGCCTTAGTTTCATAGGTAGGGAAATCCTTGTTAGGTTGGGGAACGTGAGGCGTCTATCTCTCCCATATAAGCAATAAAATGGCTAGTTCTGAAAAACCACTATTCAGTTATCTGCCTTGCATTACTGACCCCTCACATTGCACATTTATTTAAATGCTCTCAGGTTTATGCTCACTTTTTGTTTGTCTTTTAAAGGCCCAGGCCAGGCAGGAACATCAACAGCTGAAGGCAACTCTGATAGGTAAGCTCTTCTTTTCAGATTGTTCCCATCCTCCCAAATCACTCTCAGGCAATCTGGTTCTTTCTTGTGAAAAGCCTCTGCATGATGATCTCTACAGAAAGGCCATCTAAGGGAGGTTTCCATTAGCTACATCCTGTTGGAAACCCTGTCATCTTTTCCCCCATAGGACATGCTCTCTTCCTTTGCTGCTTTCCCAAAAAACCTCCCCTCACTAACAAACTCCACTGATGCAGAATCATTTGATGCTGCAATTTTGGATTGGGCAGGGCCTGTGATAGGTCCCCTTCACTTACTCACATACACAAGAACCCTCCTCTTTTCTTTGATTGCCGCAATGTGTATTACAATGTCATAAGAGAATATATTTAGCTGTGTGTTATCACCACCCCTCAGGAATTATAATCAGATTGGACTGAAGTATGTTGTTTCTCTATAATTTCAAATGTGGACGATTTCCATAAATGAGACCTATGTATTCAGAATTGCAAGAAAATTCAGAACTTAGAGACATCCTTCATGTTTCTGTATCGACATGCATGTCAGTTATTAAAATATGTAAATATGTTATTATTTTAATATATATTTCTTACATGTGGCTTGGGCTGCTCCACTAAATTCAAATAAAGTCTCAGTTTTTCAAATGAACGATGTTTTACAAAAATAGAGCCAATAATGTGTTTCATTATTTGCCAATTCAAATACATTTCTTTGATGCACATTTTACTGTACAATTCAAAATTAGTCTCCGAAGGATAGCTCAGGGGCAATGTGCTTGCCTTGGAAACAAGATGACACAAAGCAACACAGGTTCGATCCCCGGCTCTGCGCTTAGAAACCTCTGGATATTATGCACATTATAAATATCCTAGCCTATCATGTTGAATTATGAGTTTTTCAGGATCCTAGTATTAGCAAAGGCATCTTTCTTCCAAACAAAAATGTTTTTTAATAGGCTGCTAAATTAATTGATTCACATGTTAGAGGAGGCCTTCTCTCTCTGCCATTTTAAGCTTCAGGGTATGTGTAGACATCTGTTCCTCTAAAGTTGCCATTGTTGGCTAGCCATTTACCTATCAAGGTCATTCAAGGGAAGTCATTGAGCAAGTCTGAAAAACAATAGGCATATTGAAGAACTGGATTTGGAATGTATTTAGAATATTTTTCTGTATTTTACAAACAAGCTGTTGGCTCTGGGTCTACCCTGCTGTGTCTATTCATCTCTTTTAATAGATTAGCCACTGATCAATGATGAGGTCTGTGTTACTGAAATGTGACATTTGGAGTCCTTCTCTCAAAACAGCTGAGTCTGTATGAACATCTTAGGGTTAGCAAGAGTTCAACTAATTTGAAAATTTCGAGGTTACTTGTAAAAATGAAAAAAAAATACTTTGTGCATTTCATTTCATCTTAGGTCCTCTTCATTTCTTATTTTTGGTTTTGAGTTATTTTCATGGTCCTACCTTGCACTCTGTGGTTGCAGCTTCTTCTTTTCTTTGGGAGATGTTATTTTGTAATCCACCCTCCATAAAATTGTATTTTAATATTGTAACCATGATTAACTCAGCAGGCTGAAAACATGTGTATTATTCTGATGTTAGAGAGGAGTAGAAATGCAGATTTAGTATTAGGCATGGATGCAGTGAATATGTTTGCTTCCTACGCTACATTGTACTCATGTATTCATTTTCTTCCCTCATTTTACCAATATTAATTTAATATACCATCCAAGCAGTCATACTTTCATCTTAATATCCTAACTTAACCTTCCATTGAAGATTACATTTTCTTTCAGAGCCACGTCAATTATAGGTTTGGATTTCTCTTGTGTCTGAAAATTGAATGGGGTGGCAGGTCTTACACTGGCTGATGTGTACCCAGCATTCCTCTGTCGGATACCCTTTTGGTATTTTTAGGAACCAATGAGATGCCATCTATAAGTTGAAAAGCCCATTTTCATTAAGGTAAAAAGGTATGCTCTTGTGATTGGTTCCTCCAGAGGTCATATAGATATCTTTACTCACCCCTTTCATATTCATGCTTTGAGGTCTCAAGGCCACAGTATGTCTTCATTTTTACCAACATTTCTCTAGTTTTCATTGAGCTTAGGTGAATGAGTGCTGAAGATGTTTTAAAAAATGTTCAAAAAATTCATGAGGCTTTGATCAATATCTGATCCTGTGTTTGGTATAACAAATGATGAGCTAATTAGGAGGTAACACAAGTCATGAGTTCAAAAAGAGACAGGTGCTTAATTAGGGGTAGATCTGATAGCCATCTGAACCGGTGATAACCAAATGTCCCAACTTGGGCCAGAATCCACCACACACTTCTTTAGCATGGCCTCAATTGTCTTGTTATAACAATTTACCCTTCTACTAGATGCCTGGTGGTAGGCATTGTGTAGTTTTTTCTTTACTCCTGGAATTTCCCATATCTTAGTGATCACTTCACTGGTAAAGTGACTACCTTCCTTGGATTCAATCCTATCAGGAAGGCTGAAACGAGAACCAATGTGGTTTATTAAAGAGTGACAGAAGTCTTTGTATTACAATTTGGGGCTGGGAGACATTCAATGAAATTGGTAAATAAGCAAGTACTGGTCAATATTTGAGAAGAATAAATGAGCGGTTGAATCTAAATCGATATGAAGGTTTGATCCTGGTAATGGCATGTTCTTTTTTTTAGAGGAGTCCGATGAGTGGGAAAACCTGAAACTAAGCACACACCAGACACTCCTTTAAAAATATATTTAGATCTTGACTCATGTGTGACCTATGTAGATTGTCAATTTTATGAAATCCCGGAAGATGAACTGTTGGTGCATAATGGGCATGATCTACCCTCCAAAATCTGGTCAGTTCTACTCACTGATCATAACCAAATGGAGTTTTCTACTCAGCAGTCCATAGTGGATCTTTAACATTGGGCCTCATTATAGGTTTGGTGGTATTTGGTGGTAAACCCACCAAAATAACACCAAACAGAATTACCACTAACGCCACTTGGTCCGGCGGTATAACCACCAGATTACAAGTGACAGTGATGGTGTTAGTCCCCATTTTATTACAGCAGTAATTACACTGAAATTAGCACCAAAGGGAATTACCATCACCACACTTGGTCTGGCGGCATTACCACTGAATTTGAAAAGTGGCAGTGGAAATGTAAGTTAGATTGGAGCATCACTACTTGCTGGTTCACCAACCTGCCAGGGTGTTTCCATTCTCCAACTACATTGTTTGTTATCCATGCAACAATCTATTCTAAATATTGGGTCACAGACCCTTTCTCATTACAGTTTGTTTCTGCTTTCACTTCTTCCTTCTTCCTTCAAATATGTGGTCCTCTACCCTTCCCTCCCCTACCCTCACACCAATTACTCTATTTGAACGTTGGTTCACCAACCTTTTTCTAATATTGGTTGCATCCGCACCAACTTCTTCAATGGTGTTACTTAAAACAACACGGCAATCACCTACGGCAATCACCTACTCGTACTCCAGTAACCCCTTCACTTTCTCTGGGCTTACTGGGGAGCTTCGATGTTCCTTATATCTTCCCTTCTCTGTCTTCTTTGGTTCGCTGACTTGATATGCTTCCCACGAGCCAGTAAGCTTTTGCTTTGCCCTCCTCTGCTGCACATGGCTTTCGCTTGTTCGGGCCGTAAACTGGTAAGCTTCATTCAGTTTGCCTCTCCTGCACACTGTTCGTGTCAGCCTCAGCGCTGCTTCAGATGGTCTGCTAGTCCTCAGCATTCAAACATGGTGTCAGAACAAGTCACTGACAGAGCCAGCCTCTGCCTCTCTCTCCGTTCTTGTGTGCTCTCACCTGTGTCAACTTTAAACTTGATGGCAGGGTGTAACATTTTCCAAAGACTAGAACGTGGCATTGGCTTACCACTTCTGGTCATCTTCATTACTCCATGCCTCTTTCTCATCTCAGTACTGAAAAGGCATGGGGAAGGTACATGAGGTGTTTGAGTGCAGTAAGGTGGTATTTCTTCATCTATACCAACATGAGCCATGTATGTTTGTTACAGAGGAATATAGGTATCATTGGGAATTGTGACTGTAAGAATATTTTGATCTAGTATTCTTCTGTACCTCTGGAGTTTGTCTTTCCCTATGTGGTCCTCCCACAGATAGCCACCCCAGGATCTGAGTCAGGTAGCTTTTGCCATTCCATGGCCACGTAGGAGAAGCTCCTCCACTTCTCCGAGGTTCATTGACGATATTGCTAGATTCCTCACATAACCCATTTGACACACTTATTTTATCTTAATGTGTTTTTGTTTGGAGGTGGTAATACATTTTTGAAAGAGAATAAATGTGGTTATAACTCCACTGAGTTTTCTTAACATGTGATTGTAGCATTTTTTGCTTCATTGACCTTCACTTGTTTTGTGTTTCATTTCAAGGAATGAAGAGGGGTCACTATTGACCTTCACCAATTTTTCAGCAAGCTGAGGGGTATTTTCATGAAGTGTAAATTAAGCATTCTGTAAAGCTTGACATATCGTTCCTACCATATCCCCCTTTTTCTCTTCTTCGTGTACATTTTATATGGAATATATTCCTCTTGTCATTGTCCATTTTCACCTGTTGATTCAGTTTGGGAAGTTTTTCTAGGGGGCATTAGAATTTTGTTTTCTCTGTTGGAATCTCATCATTTTACCAATTCTTTCAGTAAAATGCCTCAATTGTTTCACCTGTCACTCCAATTGAGAAATATTTTCTCCAACCTCTTGACTGTGGAGTGGTCTTTGGTCATGTATCTATTTCCTTCTTGGAACATAGTTGTCTTTTCTAGGGGAGATATTCTCGTAATTCTGATAACTGTTTTTGTATACTGTGATCTATTGTCCTAGAACCTAGAAGAAGGAAAGTTGTCTATGTAGTTGATTCTAGGTGGAATTAAATGCTTTCTTGAAATTCTGATTTGGATTCCTGAGGACCTGATACTTGTCTCTCTCTCTCTCTCTTTGGCAGAGGAGTATATTTGTAGTAAAGGATAGGCCAAGAACCTAGGCACGGGGAACTAATTTAAGTCTATGATTTTGTTGGACCAATATCTTTGCATGCTAGTTTGGGGACCAGTCCAATGGCTTTGACCAACGGGTGTTCTCTGCCTGTTTGCATCTTTACCAACAGAAGAGTAGGTCTTTGCCCCATCTCAAAGTCCAATGGAGGAGTACTCTTCAGCTCTGCTACATTAACGGGGGATAGTGCAGTTTCCTGAATGAGCTTCTTTTTCGGTATTTATGGTAGTGGTTGGGTTCTGCACCTCAATAATTATTTTAGCTCAGGTGACAATCCATTCCAAGGATCTCGTATCATAAACATCACAGACTGAGTCAATACTTGTTTCAGAAGGTGATGGTAGAAAGTACTTTTAAAGGCACCATTTTTGTCAAGAAATTTGGGCAAATGCAAATTTCAGTCCTTGAGCAAACTATGTGATCGTTGCTTAGCACACATTTAATTATTATATGCATTACAGGCTACTTGGGGATTTCACTTAGTTGTAAAATATGTTAATCTCTGGGGAAAAATCAATTTAATGCATTCACTAGTGTTTTGGTCATATATAAATCTGAATCATTCAATCCTATTTTCATATGATTCTAAATATTCCCAAACAGAATATTTTGCATTTTTTGTGATAAGGGGCCATAAAGCTTTTTATGGCCTTAATTTGTTTAATTGGGTAGTCCATAACATATGATGGTGGTTTTATTTTTCTATATGCTTTTACTGGAGTCAAACTTTCACCATAAGCGCCAGAGCCACCACTTGAACCACTATCTCAATTTAGATATTTTCTCTCCCTGCCATAGTGACTGTAGGAAAATGTTCTCTTTGCGAGTTATAAGGAGTCCTCTATTTTCCCATTTTCTCCATTGGTTTCCAAATTTATAGAGCACAAATATATTCTGAAGGGTTGGATAATATTGTTTCTTTTTTTCAATGCCCCCCAAATCAGTGTTTTCTTTCTTCCTAGTGGTTGTGAGATTTCTTCTTAGCCACTAGTGAGAAAGGATTTTTTAGAATGCCCTTTTTGAGTTGCATTCTCAAGATTTCTCAATGTTAGGTTAGATCATTTATTTTAATACTTGTGTTCTCAACTAATGCTGGTACATTTCTTCACTGATTCATTGTTAGTGGCGTACCCTCATTTCCTTTGCTTTGCACTCCTGACATAGGGGGTGCTTCACCTCCTCTAAGATTAAGGTCTAGATTATTCTTCTGTATATGACAGGCAACTATTGTTGTCTCTCTGTGTTTGTTTTAGAAGGACAACTGGAGTATCTGGCACCCCTCTGTCTTGACAATGACCAGTTGTGCCAGATCTGCTAGTATTTTCCAGGGCTGGTTTGGGTAGTAATAAGGTAGTCTCAGAAATAAGAGAGGGTCTTGACTTTTGCAGTGGTAGGCTGAACTGGAGGGGCGTAAAATGTATTTGAGTAATATGCGTAAATGTATGTGAGTAACATGGCTGTGTGGCCGAGCTCAGTGAGGCAGTCCTAACCAAACAAGGGGGATTCATGGGCCCCCCAGGAAACCTTTTAAAACAACTAGATAGATTGGTGCATTTTACAGCAATTTTTGTGAACATTTGGGTAAAAAGGTCCACAATTGAGTTTGCATTAAATTTTGTTTGGTGGCACATGACAAAACCTAATAGATGCAATTTACCAAAAGTACACACAACCGTTTTCCAACACATTCTCATTAAGCCTTTGCAAACAACATATGCCAGCATATAAAACATTTTCATGCTGGCTTTGCCTATACATGTCCTTGCAAGCTGCACCAATATATGAAAGTATTACCATATAAGGACCACGAACCAGTAGAAAATGCCATGCCACAGAAAGAAAGTATATCAGATATATGCCTATATTAAAAAAAGTGTAGTGTACCAAGTTATAACACTTATGTTTGTTTTTACCCTTGATGCAAAGTACAAAAAATACCATGACACACAAATATACGGCTAGACTGGAGCCACCAATGTAAGCAGGTCTAGCTAGGTAATAACACTCATTATGTTTCCTTCACCCTCGATGTCAAGCAAAATGTAACAAAATGCTACAGTAAGTCAGTAAAATGCACACTGACGCCATAGGCCAGGGTAACCATATAATAACACTTACCATTTTTCTTTTCCTCTTGATGCCAATTAAAAGTGTCACACCACCTTAAGAAAGTAAATGCAGACTAGCACTGCTAATGTAGCTCAGTCTACCAATGCAGTAACACTTACGTTTGCTTTGTCCCTTGATGCCAAGTAAAACATGCAATGCCACATTAAGAAAGCATGTGCAGAGTGTCACTAGAAGCACCATTGTTCATTTACTTTCTTAGTGTGACATGGAATATTGTACTTGGTATCAAGGGTAATGCAAACAGGATAAGTGTTTTTACCTTGCTAGACTGACCTATTTTCAATGTATGCTACTCTATGCAGATGATAATACGTAGCATGTTTACCGTTACCCTTGATGCCAAGTAAAAAATGTTGTGCCACAATGAAAATGTATGTGCAGAAAGGCTCCACTAATGTTAGACAGTGTGTGGGAGCGAGGGGCCAGTAGGCCCCTCACAGCCTTCACTTCTCAGTACAAAACTCGGACCAAGTGCCTCCAGTAGTTGGTACGCCCCTCGCCCTTATGCGATGTTAACTTTGGGTGACATTGCCGTAGATGGGACCACTGAGCAGGACACAAGGCATACATTTTTGTACCCCCTTTCGACTCCATCTTGGTGACCAGGCCTCACTGCGATAGTACCAAATGCTTCTCTCCCTTTCCCCCCAGCAGCCGCTCGGAGCACATGGCCCCCACCCTTGTTCCCACTCTGACTGGAAAACTCTGCAGCTCCATTCTCACACTGAAGCAGGAGGTGCTTGCAACAAATAATAAATGTAAAACATCTCTTTTCCTCTGAGATCACTATCCTGCATGTGAACCAACATGAGCTAAGCACATAGCTCATCCATCTCCACAAAAGTGTCCTTGCCCTCTTACCATCGCCAGTTGAAACTTATTGCCATTCTAACCCTGTGTCCCTGTAAGATATTCCTTTCATGTGCCAGACCACTGACCATGCCGTGATGCCCACATGGCAAACCTTTAACTAACATTAGACCCCTGCAGCAGCATATCGTGCCCAGTACCAACAAATGCCACATACCTGAGATTCTTGCACGTGTAAGATACACTCTGGTCATTGTATTATAGTGGGCAAGATCCTTAACCTATGACTTGTGTAAATCTAAATACCATAGATAATATAGGCGCCTGAATGACTTTGACATGATAAACTACTGACAGTCTTTTTGAACCACTAATATTTAGTGCATGCATTATAGAGAATGAATTATATTAGCTTAGATTGTGACCACCGTGTTTCACAGCGACCTGACCTTCACCCACCCGGAGCACAGATGTCTGACATCAATCCTCCCGCCAACCAAGCAACCAACCCGGAGGAAGAGATGCCACCCACACCTGAGACAGTGTGCAACTGACCAATCCGGGATCGATATAGTCTCCTATGTTAATTGCGTCATACTACTGTATAAAAATGTTATGTAACGATAATTTGTCAGAGCGCTCTCAGAGATCTAGATAAACTTTTCCTTGAACTCCCGCAGCCTGCTCTCTTTGCCTTATTCCCTGTCCGGGGAGTGTTTGTTTTATTCTTTTGCACGTATAAGACAGGGAGGGCACAAACAACAGTCTAGCCACGTAATAACATTTGCTGTGTTAGCTGTACACTTGAAGCACACTAATTTTGGATCAAGTGTAAAGCAAACATAGGTGTTATTACATGGCTAGACTTTCCTACATTCAATTCAATGCTGGGATGGCACCCGAAAATTAGGGTTGGGGGCTGACACACACACACAAATACTTTCACTTGTGCATTCACACATCATTCATACACCTCATTGCATGCATGCATCACAAAATAAATCAAACACCAATATAAATACATGCACACATACATACACATTAAATACAATTAAAAAAGTACCTCATCCACCCTTCAAACGCGCCAATAGTATCATGGGGAGGACCGGATGGGCTGCCCCTCATCACTGTGAAGTAAACATGCAGCCTGACAGGAGAGGACTCCTCTATTATCAGGTAGCATGTCTACACTGATAGCGTCATAATGGGAGGCATCAGGCCAGTCTTCCAATACCTTGCTAGGTCCCATTATTATGTGCTACATTTGTTGCAGAGCCAGAGGGGCTCTACAATAAACAAACAAAAACATGTATAGCGGGGATACATACTTCTCAGAGCCAGACAGCACAGTCTGCAAGCAAAGAAAGCACATGGGGGACTGTTCTGCCTGTCACTCAGTGAGTGGCTGTTACCTGCCCCACCCACAGAGGTGGGATGCCAGTGCCCTCTTGGACACAACATATGTGTACACTTTAATTTGTCTGTGTCTGTAAATGCTGACTAGGAATGTCATTCATTTTCAACATTTATCTTTTAAAGCGTTGTTTGGCTTTCCTGCATTTGATTTCTTTTTTTTTTTAGCATACTGTGTACACTAGTTGAAAAATAACGATTTCACATATACAAATGAACCTTATTAAAATTAAATAATTATATACATTCATATTCATTTATATAATAAATCACATCTCACACTTTAAAAATATACAATTTGAAAAACATACCACAACGTGCCTATTAAAAACCACCCGCATTTCAAAAATGTTGGTCCTGCGACTTTCCAAACATTTAACAAAGCAATCATGAAATAAATCTTACATGAATGAAGGCAGAACTTCCAGAAGACATCTTCATATAATCCCTCTATCCTATGTACAAAACTAAGCAATAACTTCAATAATGTCATTTTGGGAGGATAGCTCAGAGGCAACGCTCTCAAATTAGAAGCGAGACAATGGTCCTCATTACGACCCTGGCGGAAGACCATGGTGCTGTTAGCACCATGGTCCATGACGGTAAGTTACCGACTCCGCCATGAAGAAAGGGGGAATTACCACCCCATTACAAGGTTGGCGGGGCGGTAATTCCCCTTTCCGCCATGGCCCTTCCCCATACCCATTTTTGCCCCATAGGGCTCAATGGGAATGGGGAAGGCACCGTAATTAGCACCAAGGTCCCTTTGCGGGTCCCTACTTTAACGGCTGGTCTACACCAGCCGTTAAGGTCGGGAACCACAAAGAGACCTCGTAATTAGGCGCTAATAGTTTAACGGCGCCGCAGCCTTTTACCCTGAGCCTGGGTTGTAATGAGGCCCAATGTGTAGCAACACAGGTTCGATCCCCGGTCTCTGCTTAGAAACCTCTGGGTATTAAGTGTGTTATAAATTACCAATTTACATTATAATTATACATTATTATATGTCAATTCCATATTTTTACAGGAGGTGAAGATATGTTGAGCTGTTTCCATCCCTTCAGGATTTAAACAGATTCGACAAGTACGTAATTATTTTGATAAACCCAATTGAACTCTCTAGGTGGAACATTCCAGCAACTGATCCAATCTTAACTGTTGGGTGTCTTGACCCACGTGTAAGCTATCATGCTACAACATTTGGTGCTGTGGGCTTAGAAAGTTCAAGATGGCGGAAAACCCACATGTGCGCCGAAATCCAGGAAAGCTGCGCAGTTTGTGCGCACACCAAAATGGTTGCCTCACTTGCCACCCACCAGTGCGAGAATGATAGGCCGGGTTGCCATGAGGGAAATGGGTTGCCAAAGGAAAAACAGTAGCGCCGGTTAGCTTCAAAGCGCTTTAAAACTACCCTGCGTTTCTCTGAAGGCAGGCTCAAAATGTCTATTTTAAACATTGCAACACATCTAAAAACTCACTGGACACCAGCAGACATTTGGTAGAATGGAGTGTTGTGTGCCTACAAAATCTGGGAAATGAAGAGCCCAAAACAATGCTTATAACAAAACTGCTATGGAGTCAGCAGTTTAAGTTGCACTGGATTTAAAGACACTAAAATCGAAAATGTTTAGATTAAATGAGTGACCTATGTTTGGTGTCACATGCCTTTGTAACTGTTGAAATGTCATAGTTTTGCACTTAGAATCAGCATTCTAGCTGCATGTGTAAAATTGCAAGTTAATTTAAAAAGCAACAAAAAACATGACAGTTAGCTGAAAGTCTGGCTTAAGGAACTTGATTTTGCTTGACAGCTACCCCCATCAGGAGTGAAACTTGAGTCACAACTGTGTTCCCAGGCCTATCTGCCTTTTGCTGGCCACACTAAGGATATGCCATCTCCCTGATAATTGAATTAAGGGGAGCCCCACAGAACACAGGAGCTCTGAACAATGCAACCCCCTTCACCCAGGCAGATGGTTTATTACAGAGGTCGTAAAACAGCTTCCTCTTGGCAGAAGCTGGGAGGGGCACTGCCTGTGAGAGCAAGCTAGCTTGGCAGAAACTGGAAAGACTGGTTTCTGTACCATGTGACCTGAAAAGACACACCTCTATAGCCAGAATATGGTTTTAGAAAAAGATGAATAACTCATAGTACGGACATGTGAAAATTTTATAAATGACACCATAATTCTTGTGATTTTTCTGCCCACATTTTAAGAGGTTTTTAGAACCGGTGGCATGTTCAGGGGGGTTTTAGCGGAAAAGTGTCTGCATGTGAAAAATCTGACACTTCATCAACTAATGTCCATACTCCTTGCGCACATGTGTGTAAATTTGGGTCAATGTCAGAAATTGAAAAATCAGTTAAAAAGTCAATTATCTGCCATTTCTGAATGCAAGCCCCCAGGAAGAGCAAAGTTTGGACAGGGTATATCTCCTGTGATATGTGATGTGTGCATGTAATTTTAAACCAATGTTTACCTGTGCAAATATGTCTTTTGTTATCATATATAGATTGTGTGCAATTTGACAGGGGAGTGTCCTCTCTGCAAGGCTGTAAAATGACATCACGTTGACACACACTTCCTTCCCCAATCAAGGGAGAAATGGAAGTTTGACCAATGGAAGTGGAGAGGGGTAGGGTCTAGTGATGCTGCATACACACCCACTTGCAAAAACACATAAAAGCAGAGAGACAGGACAGATAGGGACTTTCAAATCCATTTGCAGCTGGAAGCTCTGCCGGAAAATTCATACTTTACCTCATCAACTTTCAAAGAGCCAACACTTAGACTCCAAGATAAACAGAGACTTCAAATCCCTCAATCTCCAGAATCCAGAAGCAGTGCTGTACCCAGAGAGAGAGCAGAGCTGACCCAGACCCATGTTAGCAGTTCCAGAGACCAGACGCTGTGCCCAGAGACCGTCCGAAGTCCAGACCTGTTGACCAGATCGTGACAAAGCCGCCTTCCTGTTTAAAATCTCTTGTGAGTACTCAGCAAAACTCAGCACACATCTCTTAGTTAAAATCATATAATTCAATCCATTTTTAATCTAAGTAGAACTGCAGCTTAGCAATTGTGTTATCCTGCCATCATTTTTAAAACTGAAAAAGTGCTGCGTTTAAAATTTGCAAAACCAAAAACGACCTTTACTAAATCGCTCATATCTCCGCGACCGTTTGTCTTAGAGACTTGCAGTAACTTTCATCTGGAAGCTGAGATCCTAGGCTTTCTTAGGACCCCAGAACGATAGTGATAGTCCTTGTAATTCCTCTGTAATAGCGCTCGGCGCATTTGCGAATTTTACCGCGATTTGCAAATTCCTTCACATGTAAAAATCAGCTGCTGCTTGCCTTCCATTTGCCAGAAAATCGTTTGCCTCATAAAAACTATCCCTGAATCATTGCAAGAGTGAGCCTGAGCTAATATTAACTAGATATCACTCACCCTGAACCTCTGAAAGGGAATTAAAAGCATTTCCAGCATATTTCTCATCCATTGCTAGCACATATAAAAGTATTTGGGCCTGTGTTTTCAAAACTCCTATCTGTTTTCTTTAAGCGTGCTTGGGGGGGATTGAACTGAATTACATTGATTGCATTTCTGAGAACTGTGTGCTTTCCTCCCATTTCCTTGCATCCCATAAAGGGGGGGGAGTGAATAGCCAGAGAAAAGTGATTACATTGTTTGGTTGAAATCATATTGAGTATTTTCTGTACTGCATTCATTGAATAGTGCATCCACCTGAGCTTACATAAAGCATTCTTTACCACCTTCTTCTTTTGTTCCTATTTACCAGTGTGCTATCTTATCCATTTCATGTCAACTCATTAGTGATTATAAAGAAGTGTGCTAGTGCCAGATTCTCCATTGTTAATATTTATCATATCAGATTAAGTGTGATATTCAATTATTAATTTACTATAAAGCGTGATATCTATATCTATTGTTTAAATTATCAAATAAACCTTTTAACTTGCAAAACAGAACTACTTCTTGGCTCAGTGGGGTCAGGAGGATTCCAAGAGAGGGGTGTTATATAGGGGTAGTCATCCAGAACGCATGAACTGGACATAAAGATATATCAATAAGGGTTTTCATTCAGTATTATAGACTAGGCGTTGACTTAGCTGTAGTGTTGAATTGAATCCTCTTACATAACAAAAGATAAAATCTCTGCAGTGAGATTGCAGGGCACTCAATCAAATATTGTTGAAGTGTCAAAAATGTGTAGCTTAGCTAACAATGCTTCTGACACCTTTTTATGCGATCTTTCCCGTTGACTTTGTTTGAAAACTCATCTTTTAATTTGAAATAGTCCAATGACCAGTCTTGTGTCCAATGCAGCGAATCAAAAAGTCTAAAGAGAGCTTAACCCATTTGTATGGGCCATTTCCCTTAGTTTTCTTGTGTATTACTTGGCCCATAAGCTTTACCAAAGGGCACTGATGATCCTTCCACGCCTTTAATAATGTACATCTTCTCCTCAGAACTTCTGAGCCAAGGGAAAACATCCCAAACTCCAAACAGAATAGAACGAGAGAGTCCCATTGAGAAGCACCAAAATCTGCCATCTATACTTTTTAACCATTGTAAATTCTGTATATATCCTACCTCAAGTCTACATCGTAATGCAGGACAACAATTCTGCGTATAAAATTGTATAATTGCTGCATAACTAACCAGCTGTATTCGGCATACTTTTTTTTACTTCCTTCAAAATAAAGTCCAATTACAAAAATTGGGCCTCATGAGCTCTTATCAAATCCACCACTTCCTGCGACGCACAATGGATTTGGGTTGTATTGGTTAAGACACCTTCCAATTATTTCTACCAGAACTTAATACGCAAAGAGGAGGAATTAGCTGCAATAGCTTCAGAAGCACTGATCTATTGGCAATTTTCCATTTAAAGCAATATACAGTACAATGTCTGCTGCTTCCCTGCCCTGCACTGTTCTACCCCTCTATACAGTCCAGACTGGTAATTTAAGTGCAGAGGAATGCCACAAGCAGAGGTCCCACGTACCTCCAGAAGCTAGCAGCAGTGCCAGTCACCTCTCACCGGCTCACCGACTCACCGAACCGGCGACACACTGACACAAGCACTTCTCTTAATAGGAGCTGCTTATATTGCTCAGCTGTTGATAGTAGATGTGGCAGAAAAGGCTGTTATTCAGTTGAATGGGGAAAATATTTACTGACAGAATGCAGCACAGACTGCCAAACCGCCAGCACACTCCACATCACTTCTCACAAGCACATTTTATTTCATCTTGTATTGCCTCAAAAAAGACTGCTGTTTTTGTAGTGACACCAGGCCTGTTTCAATTGTTTTATTTTTTCTTCTCGCTAGTCACTAACTTGTTGATTAGGTTTTATTTCTGATGATGTCTTTCGTACATTTTCTTTGATTGTGTTTAAGTAAATTTCCCTTTCAGTTAGTATATCTTCCACCATTGTGGTAGAAAAAGCAATCATCTGAAATGTTCACATGCATAAGGTGCTCTTCTTTAATGACTGGTCTAGTGACCTCTGTTCCTCTCAAGTTATTGCTCCTAATTTCTCCACTCTTACTCTCAATTAGTCTTACCATGGGCCTCATTACACGGTATGCGGTAACCATGGCTCTATTACGCCATGGTTGCCGCCGGTATTTTACCATGTCCGCCTTGGTGGATGGCGGAATTACCGCCCTACTCCAAGGTGAGCGGGGGCAGTAATTCCCCATTCACCAAGAAGGCACTTCCCCATTCCCAATTTTGCCCCCATAGGGCTCAATGGGAATGGGGAAGGAGCTAATTACGGTACCGCAAATTACGGTACCGTAATTAGCACCAAGGTCCCTTTGCGGGCCCGTTCCTTAACGGCTGGTAAAACCAGCCGTTGAGGTCGGGTTCCGCAAAGGGACCTCGTAGTAAGGCAGTAAGGGTTTACCAGTACCGGTGCCCTTACCGGTACCGGTAAACCCTTACCGCGTTCCGTGTAATGAGGCCCCATGACTCTAAACTGGTGCATCACCCAAAGCCCAAGCAGTCCATCATTATGGTCCATTTTGAAATCAACCATTACACAGTTTGACATTTTTATACTAGATATTTGATCACACATTAAAAATAATTCTGCTGATCAATAATGTACACATGAAATAAACAATCGACATGAATTATAATTCTCATGCCCAAATCTCAATATTTTATCAAACCACAATTCCCCAAATATAACACAATTTCCTTTTCAACTATCTCTGTCTTATTCCAAAAAGAACCTGTATGCTTTATGAAATTATCCCCAGTGACCATTTAGTTCAGCACACCAAAGCAACTTCATGCATATCTGTGTTCTTGGGCACAATCTGTGTTACAAAATGCACATTTATCTAGATATCAGTAATTTTGTAATACTAACAAGAACCCCCATGTTAAATTAACTGCTATCGATGGAATATTTCTGAATTTCTAATAATGTCTTCTTTTAAGAAGAAAAATGTGGCAAATGTAACGTTCGCCACCACCACGATCCCACCCCACAATCTGGGAAAACATAAATGCTGCTTTTAATCTCAATGTTCTGTTTTATTTAAATTACTACATCAAGGAATGCATTGATAGTGGCCCCCTAACTATCAATGCTGTGAAAGTCACACACAATATTCTGCATACAATCAGGCGGCTTGTCTACAGAACAGAAACACAACCTGCCTGCTATTATCTTTCTAATGTTTACATTCACAATACACACAACTATACATATGTATGCAGGCAAATCTGAAGACAATATAAACATACACATTGTCATTGGTGGCTGGGTTCAAAAATACAAAACTATACTTATAATAGACTTTAAACAACCAAATTCACTGGTGAAATAATCGACAGGGTAATTAATAGAATTTCGCACAAAAGTGGCGCAAGCGGCTGGCGCACAGTGTCCCCGTGCGATACACTGCGCCAGCCGCGTGCGATAAAATCCTTTTCATCGCACAGCGTATTCATGGATTTTAGCCTCAAAAACCAGCCGTGGCGCAGAGTGGCGCAGCGACCCTGCAGCAGTGCCAGTTACGCCCCCAAGAACGCCCTCGCGCAAGGAAAAGCCTTCAAAATTCCCAAATCATCGCAAAGGGCTGCGCTCACCCTCGACCAGTTCACAGGGCTGCCAAACAGAAAATGCCAAGCGGGGAACGTGTATTTCAGTGGTTCGCGGGAAGTTTCACACGCGATTGTCCTGGGTATGTGTACATCAGGGGTGCGCGGGAAGTAACACACGCAAAAACAGCAGGGTACGTGCATGTCAGGGGTGCGCAGGAAGTATCACACGCGATTCCATCAGGGCACGTGTATTCCAGGGGTGCGCGGGAAGTATCACACGCAAAAACAGCAGGGTACGTGCATGTCAGGGGTGCGCAGGAAGTATCACACGCGATTCGATCAGGGTTCGTGTATTCCAGGGGTGTGTGGGAAGTATCACACGCAAAAGCAGCAGGGTACGTGTATTTCAGGGGTGCGCGGGAAGTATCACACGCAATTCCATCAGAGTACGTGTATTTCAGTGGTGCACGGGAAGTATCACACGCAAAATCAGCAGGGTACGTGTATTTCAGGGGTGCGCGGGAAGTATCACACGCGATTCCATCAGGGTACGTGTATTTCAGTGGTGCGCGGGAAGTATCACACGCAAAATCAGCAGGGTACGTGTATTTCAGGGGTGCGCGGGAAGTATCACATGCGATTCCATCAAGGTACGTGTATTTCAGTGGTGCGCGGGAAGTATCACACGCAAAATCAGCAGGGTACGTGTATTTTAGGGGTGCGCAGGAAGTATCACACGCGATTCCATCAGGGTACGTGTATTTCAGTGGTGCGCGGGAAGTATCACACGCAAAATCAGCAGGGTATGTGCATTTCAGGAGTGCGCGGGAAGTATCACACGGAATTCCATCAGGGTACGTGTATTCCAGGGGTGCACTGGAAGTATCACACGCAAAAGCAGCAGGGTACGCGTATTTCAGGGGTGCGCAGGGAAGTATCACACGCGATTTCATCAGGGCACGTGTATTTCAGGGGTGCGCGGGGAGCACTACACGTGAATTGGCCGTGTGGGTCCTCCCAGCTGTTCCCTCTACACCCTCCACGGCCCCTGCAGGCTGTCCACCACACAGGGGACTACCCTGCACCCCTGCACATGTCCCACAGGCAGCCCATCCACCATGGCCATGCCCCCCAGCCAACCCATATGTCACCTTGCACTACTGCCCACCAACGCATGTCTCCCAGCACCCCCACCCCCCAGCACTGTGGGGCACCCTCCACCAGGCCCCCACTCATGTCTCCCAGCACCCCTACCGCCCTGCACTGTGGGGCACCCTCCACCAGGCCCCCACTCATGTCTCTCAGCACCCCCACCCCCCAGCACTATGGGGCACCCTCCACCAGGCCCCCACTCATGTCTCCCAGGACCCCCAGCCCCCAGCACTGTGGGGCACACTCCACCAGGCCCCCACTCATGTCCAACTCATGTCTCCCAGCACCCCCACCACCCTGCATCCAGGGCACCCTCCACCAGGCCCCCACTCATGTCCCCCTGCACCCCCACCCCCCAGCATCCAGGGGCACCCTCCATCAGGCCCCCACTAATGTCCCCCTGCACCCCCACCCACCAGCACTGTGGGGCACCTGCCAGCAGGCCCCCACTCATGTCCAACTCATGTCCCCCAGCACCCCCACCCCCCAGAACTGTGGGACACCCTCCACCAGGCCCCCACTCATGTCCCACTCATGTCCCCCTGCACCCCCACCCCCAGCGCTGTGAGGCACCTGCCAGCAGGCCCCCACTCATGTCCAACTCATGTCTTCCAGCACCCCCACCCCCCAGCACTGTGGGGCACCCTCCACCAGGCCCCCACTCATGTCTCCCAGCACCCCCACCCCCCAGCACTGTGGGGCACCCTCCACCAGGCCCCCACTCATGCCTCTCTGCACCCCCACCCCCACCAGTCAGGGGCACCCTCCACCAGGCCCCCACTCATGCCTCCCTGCACCCCCACCCCCCACCAGTCAGGGGCACCCTCCACCAGGCCCCCACTCATGCCTCCCTGCACCCCCACCCCCCACCAGTCAGGGGCACCCTCCACCAGGCCCCCACTCATGTCTCCCTGCACCTCCACCCCCCTGCATCCTGAGGCACCCTCCACCAGGCCCCCACTCATGTCTCCCAGCACCCCAACCCCCCAGCATTGTGGGGCACCCTCCACCAGGCCCCCACTCATGTCCCCCTGCACCCCCACCCCCCAGCACTGTGGGGCACCCTCCACCAGTCCCCCACTCATCTCCGCCTGCACCCCCACCCCCCTGCATCCAGGGGCACCCCCCACCAGGCCCCCACTCATGTCTCCCTACACCCCCACCCCCCACCAGTCAGGGGCACCCTCCACCAGGCCCCCACTCATGTCCAACTCATGTCTCCCAGCACCCCCACCCCCCAGCACTGTGGGGCACCCTCCACCAGGCCCCCACTCATGTCTCCCAGCACCCCCACCCCCAGCACTGTGGGGCACCCTCCACCAGGCCCCCACTCATGTCTCCCTGCACCCCCACCCCCCACCAGTCAGGGGCACCCTCCACCAGGCCCCCACTCATGTCCAACTCATGTCTCCCATCACCCCCAGACCCCTGCATCCAGGGGCACCCTCCACCAGGCCCCCACTCATGTCTCCCAGCACCCCCACCCCCCAGCACTGTGGGGCACCCTCCACCAGGCCCTCACTCATGTCTCCCAGCACCCCCACCCCGCAGCATCCAGGGGCACCCTCCACCAGGCCCCCACTCATGTCTCCCAGCACCCCCACCCCCCAGCACTGTGGGGCACCCTCCACCAGGCACCCACTCATGTCTCCCAGCACCCCCACCCCCCAGCACTGTGGGGCAGCCTCCACCAGGCCCCCACTCATGTCTCCCAGCACCCCCACCCCCCAGCACTGTGGGGCACCCTCCACCAGGCCCCCACTCATGTCTCCCAGCACCCCCACCCCAGCACTGTGGGGCACCCTCCACCAGGCCCCCACTCATGTCTCCCTGCACCCCCACCCCCCACCAGTCAGGGGCACCCTCCACCAGGCCCCTACTCATGTCCAACTCATGTCTCCCAGCACCCCCACCCCCTGCATCCAGGGGCACCCTCCACCAGGCCCCCACTCGTGTCTCCCAGCACCCCCACCCCCCAGCACTGTGGGGCACCCTCCACCAGGCCCCCACTCATGTCTCCCAGCACCCCCACCCCGCAGCATCCAGGTGCACCCTCCACCAGGCCCCCACTCATGTCTCCCAGCACCCCCACCCCCCTGCACTGTGGGGCACCCTCCACCAGGCCCCCAATCATGTCTCCCAGCACCCCCACCCCCCAGCACTGTGGGGCACCCTCCACTAGGCCCCCACCCATGCCTCCCTGCATCCCCACCCCCCACCAGTCAGGGGCACCCTCCACCAGGCCCCCACTCATGTCTCCCTGCACCCCCACCCCCCTGCATCCAGGGGCACGCTCCACCAGGCCCCCGCTCATGTCTCCCAGCACCTCCACCCCCCCACCAGTCAGGTGCACCCTCCACCAGGCCCCCACTCATGTCCGCCTGCACCCCCACCCCCCAGCACTGTGGGGCACCCTCCACCAGGCCCCCACTCATCTCCCCCTGGACCCCCACCCCCCTGCAACCAGGGGCACCCTCCACCAGGCCCCCACTCATGTCTCCCAGTACTCCCACCCCCCAGCAATGTGGGGCACCTGACAGCAGGCCCCCTACTCATGTACAACTCATGTCCCCCAGCACCCCCACCCCCCAGCACTGTGGGGCACCCTCCACCAGGCCCCCACTCATGTCCCACTCATGTCCCCCTGCACCCCCACCCCCCAGCACTGTAGGGCACCTGCCAGCAGGCCCCCACTCATGTCCAACTCATGTCCCCCAGAACCCCCACCCCCCAGCACTGTGGGGCACCCTCCACCAGGCCCCCACTCATGTCTCCCTGCACCCCCACCCCCAACCAGTCAGGGGCATCCTCCACCAGCCCCCCACTCATGTCCAACTCATGTCTCCCAGCACCCCCACCCCCCAGCACTGTGGGGCACCCTCCACCAGGCCCCCACTCATGTCTCCCAGCACCCCCACCCCGCAGCATCCAGGGGCACCCTCCACCGGGCCCCCACTCATGTCTCCCGGCACCCCCACCCCCCAGCACTGTGGGGCACCCTCCACCAGGCCCCCACTCATGTCTCCCAGCACCCCCACCCCCAGCACTGTGGGGCACCCTCCACCAAGCCCCCACTCATCTCCCCCTGCACCCCCACCCCCCTGCATCCAGGGGCACCCTCCACCAGGCCCCCACTCATGTCTCCCAGCACCCACACCCCCAGCACTGTGGGGCTCCCTCCACCAGGCCCCCACTAATGTCTCCCAGCTCCCCCACCCCCCAGCACTGTGGGGCACCCTCCACCAGGCCCCCACTCATGTCTCCCTGCACCTCCACCCCCCAGCACTATGGGGCACCCTCCACCAGGCGTCCACTCATGTCTCTCAGCACCCCCACCCCCCAGCACTGTGGGGCACCCTCCACCAGGCCCCCACTCATGTCTACCAGCACCCCCACCCCACAGCACTGTGGGGCACCCTCCACCAGGCCCCCAATCATGTCCCCCTGCACCCCCACCCTCTAGCACTGTGGGGCACCTGCCAGCAGGCCCCCACTCATGTCCCACTCATGTCCCCTGCACCCCCACCCCCCAGCATCCAGGGGCACCCTCCACCAGGCCCCCACTCATGTCTCCCAGCACCCCCACCCCCAACACTCTGGGGTGCCCTCCAAAAGGCCCCCACTCATGTCTCCCAGCACCCCCACCCCCCAGCACTGTGGGGCACCCTCCACCAGGCCCCCACTCATGTCTCCCTGCACCCCACCGCCCAGCACTGTGGGGCACCCTCCACCAGGCCCCCACTCATGTCTCCCAGCACCCCCACGCCCAGCACTGTGGGGCACCCTCCACCAGGCCCCCACGCATGTCTCCCAGCACCTCCACCCCCCCACCAGTCAGGTGCACCCTCTACCAGGCCCCCACTCATGTCCGCCTGCACTCCCACCCCCCAGCACTGTGGGGCACCCTCCACCAGGCCCCCACTCATCTCCCCCTGCACCCCCACCCCCCTGCAACCAGGGGCACCCTCCACCAGGCCCCCACTCATGTCTCCCAGCACCCCCACCCCCCAGCAATGTGGGGCACCTGCCAGCAGGCCCCCACTCATGTCCAACTCATGTCCCCCAGCACCCCCACCCCCCAGCACTGTTGGGCACCCTCCACCAGGCCCCCACTCATGTCCCACTCATGTCCCCCTGCACCCCCACCCCCCAGCACTGTAGGGCACCTGCCAGCAGGCCCCCACTCATGTCCAACTCATGTCCCCCAGAACTCCCACCCCCCAGCACTGTGGGGCACCCTCCACCAGGCCCCCACTCATGTCTCCCTGCACCCCCACCCTCCACCAGTCAGGGGCACCCTCCACCAGCCCCCCACTCATGTCCAACTCATGTCTCCCAGCACCCCACCCCCCAGCACTGTGGGGCACCCTCCACCAGGCCCCCACTCATGTCTCCCAGCACCCCCACCCCGCAGCATCCAGGGGCACCCTCCACCAGGCCCCCACTCATGTCTCCCGGCACCCCCACCCCCCAGCACTGTGGGGCACCCTCCACCAGGCCCCACTCATGTCTCCCAGCACCCCCACCCCCAGCACTGTGGGGCACCCTCCACCAAGCCCCCACTCATCTCCCCCTGCACCCCCACCCCCCTGCAGCCAGGGGCACCATCCACCAGGCCCCCACTCATGTCTCCCAGCACCCCCACCCCCAGCACTGTGGGGCACCCTAACCCAGGCCCCCACTAATGTCTCCCAGCACCCCCACCCCCCAGCATTGTGGGGCACCCTCCACCAGGCCCACACTCATGTCTCCCTGCACCCCCACCCCCCAGCACTGTGGGGCACCCTCCACCAGGCGTCCACTCATGTCTCCCAGCACCCCCACCCTCCAGCACTGTGGGGCACCCTCCACCAGGCCCCCACTCATGTCTCCCAGCACCCCCACCCCACAGCACTGTGGGGCACCCTCCACCAGGCCCCCAATCATGTCCCCCTGCACCCCGACCCTCCAGCACTGTGGGGCACCTGCCAGCAGGCCCCCACTCATGTCCCACTCATGTTCCCTGCACCCCCACCCCCCAGCATCCAGAGGCACCCTCCACCAGCCCCCCACTCATGTCGCCCAGCACCCCCACCCCCCAGCACTATGGGGCACCCTCCACCAGGCCCCCACTCATGTCTCCCTGCACCCCCACCCCCCAGCACTGTGGGGCACCCTCGACCAGGCCCCCACTCATGTCTCCCAGCACCCCCACCCCCAGCACTGTGGGGCACCCTCCACCAGGCCCCCACTCATGTCTCCCTGCACCCCCACCCCCCACCAGTCAAGGGCACCCTCCACCAGGCCCCCACTCATGTCCAACTCATGTCTCCCAGCACCCCCACCCCCCTGCATCCAGGGGCACCCTCCACCAGGCCCCCACTCATGTATCCCAGCACCCCCACACCCCAGCACTGTGGGGCACCCTCCACCAGGCCCCCACTCATGTCTCCCAGCACCCCCACCCCGCAGCATCCAGGGGCACCCTCCACCAGGCCCCCACTCATGTCTCCCAGCACCCCCACCCCCCAGCACTGTGGGGCACCCTCCACCAGGCCCCCAATCATGTCTCCCAGCACCCCCACCCCCCAGCACTGTGGGGCACCTTCCACTAGGCCCTGACCCATGCCTCCCTGCATCCCCACCCCCCACCAGTCAGGGGCACCCTCCACCAGGCCTCCACTCATATCTCCCTGCACCCCCACCCCCCTGCATCCAGGGGCACCCTCCCCCAGGCCCCCACTTATGTCTCCCAGCACCTCCACCCCCCCACCAGTCAGGTGCACCCTCCTCCAGGCCCCCACTCATGTCCGCCTGCACCCCCACCCCCCAGCACTGTGGGGCACCCTCCACCAGGCCCCCACTCATCTCCCCCTGCACCCCCAACCCCCTGCAACCAGGGGCACCCTCCACAGGCCCCCACTCATGTCTCCCAGCACCCCCACCCCCCAGCATTGTGGGGCACCTGCCAGCAGGCCCCCACTCATGTCCAACTCATGTCCCCCAGCACCCCCACCCCCCAGCACTGTGGGGCACCCTCCACCAGGCCCCCACTCATGTCCCACTCATGTCCCCCTGCACCCCCACCCCCCAGCACTGTAGGGCACCTGCCAGCAGGCCCCCACTCATGTCCAACTCATGTCCCCCAGCACCCCCACCCCCCAGCACTGTGGGGCACCCTCCACCAGGCCCCCACTCATGTCTCCCTGCACCCCCAGCCCCCACCAGTCAGGGGCACCCTCCACCAGCCCCCCACTCATGTCCAACTCATGTCTCCCAGCACCCCCACTCCCCAGCACTGTGGGGCACCCTCCACCAGGCCCCCACTCATGTCTCCCAGCACCCCAACCCAACAGCATCCAGGGGCACCCTCCACCAGGCCCCCACTCATGTCTCCCGGCACCCCCACCCCCCAGCACTGTGGGGCACCCTCCACCAGGCCCCCACTCATGTCTCCCAGCACCCCCACCCCCAGCACTGTGGGGCACCCTCCACCAAGCCCCCACTCATCTCCCCCTGCACCCCCAACCCCCTGCATCCAGGGGCACCCTCCACCAGGCCCCCACTCATGTCTCCCAGCACCCCCACCTCCCAGCACTGTGGGGCGCCCTCCACCAGGCCCCCACTCATGTCTCCCTGCACCCCCACCCCCCAGCACTGTGGGGCACCCTCCACCAGGCGTCCACTCATGTCTCCCAGCACCCCCACCCCCCAGCACTGTGGGGCACCCTCCAACAGGCCCCCACTCATGTCTCCCAGCACCCCCACCCCACAGCACTGTGGGGCACCCTCCACCAGGCCCCCAATCATGTCCCCCTGCACCCCCACCCTCCAGCACTGTGGGGCACCGGCCAGCAGGCCCCCACTCATGTCCCACTCATGTCCCCCTGTACCCCCACTCCCCAGCATCCAGGGGCACCCTCCACCAGGCCCCCACTCATGTCTCCCAGCACCCCCACCCCCCAACACTCTGGGGCGCCCTCCACCAGGCCCCCACTCATGTCTCCCAGCACCCCCACCCCCCAGCACTGTGGGGCACCCTCCACCAGGCCCCCACTCATGTGTCCCTGCACCCCCACCCCCCAGCACTGTGGGGCACCCTCCACCAGGCTCCCACTCATGTCTCCCAGCACCCCCACCCCCCAGCACTGTGGGGCACCCTCCACCAGGCCCCCACTCATTTCTCCCTGCACCCCCACCCCCCTGCATCCAGGGGCACCCTCCACCAGGCCCCCACACATGTCCGCCAGCCAACATGTCATCACACTCTAGATCCCTGGCCCTTATGGTCAGCCTCCAAATGCCAAACACCCACCCGAGTATTGCATCCACCCACTTAGAAATGGCAATAACATGATAGAACCCCAATTGCAAGTTTGGAAATTAACACATGTCCCTCACATACACCCAATGGGTGTCAGTGAATGTCAAAACCCATATCATGATATGCATGAAACCAATGAGATGATACTACACATTGAAGTTTGAAGAAAAAATATGTATTAAAAGCAACATTAATTGAATCAAAAATAAACAAACAAAAATGGGAATTAAAAAAAAAAAAACAGCATGTCCGTGAAATAATGCAAAACCACAAATCATAATCCAAAGGAAAGGTGTTCAAAGTCACAGTCCACAAAAGTAAATCCAATGGAAAATTAAAATCGGAAACCCTTACCCCATGGGTAAATCATTAAAAAAAAAATGAAAATCCAACAGTCAACTATATACAGATAAACAATCCAGGGTCCATGATCCCAACAGAAGAAATGAAACCTATCTAATAACACTACCTAATAAAAAAAAACTATATACAAAAATGTGGCCCATTGTCCAAAAGGTCCAAAAAAAATGCAAACCCAAAGGAAACCTAACACTAACTACAGAACTATTTACAAGGGCAGCGGGCTAGTCCGACGGCTCACTTCGGGATGTTCCGGGCCAGGGCATCATCGAACTCCTGCTCAATGTCCCGGAGGCGGTCCTCCTCCATGGCTCCGAGAGTTCGCAGGGCCGTTGACATGTTCACCTCCAACTCCCTGCGGATTGCCTCGAGGCACTCGGCCCGCCTCAGGGCCCTCCGCATCGAGTTCTCCGCCCTGACCATCGTGAGCCATGACTCTTCCGCCCACTGCCGCTCCGCATCTATGGTGTGGCCCAACCGCTGCCACATGGAAGACACTTCCCGTCCTGGGTCCTCCTGCCCTCCGGCCGATGCCTGCCCCTCCGATGACGAAGGCCCCGAGCCATCATGGCTCCCACCACGTTGCTGCTGCTGCTGTGCCTCTGCCCGTGCAATGCCTCCTGCTGCCTGCACATCCTCCGCTGGCTGGGGTGCAGTCGTTGATGTGGCCACCCCTGCTGGACGTCCGACTCCCGACTGTGGCAGGGATGCCTCCTCCACCAGCCTGGCCGCACCGTCAGAGGCAGCTCCACAGGGCACCCAGGTGACTAATGGGTGGGAAGATGGCATGGAGGACGACTGGCGCATAGGGGGTTCAGTTGAGGAGGGGGTCTGAGCAAGCTCCATCAAATGGAGGAATCCGGCCTGGGTGACCTGTCCCAGTAGTCCGACGCGGTCAACGAGCCATTCGAGATGACGTGCAGTCTCCTCATGAAAAGACTGCAGATCACCTTGCATGGCCCGTTGACGCAACGCCACACCAGTCAGGACAGGCTCAACCCGGACCCGGATAGCCACGTCCTCAGGCAGAGGAAGGCCAGTTGTTGTGAGCTCATCCCCTGCCTGAAAACGGGTCTGGACGTAGGCATCCCTGCTGGTGCAAGATGATGCAGTGACAGGATCAGGGACAGGATTGCACACAGGCACCTCCGCGGCGGCCTGTGCTGCCTCCTGTCCCTGGTCCTGCACTGCACCACTAGCACCAGTGGAATTCCCACCTCCAGACCCCGTCTCTGTTGCTTGCATGGCCTCCTCCTCCACCAAACCCCCCACCAACCTGGATGACTCCGTGCCATCTTCCCCCGTTGGGCCCTGTGGGGTCCCAGCTACCTCTTCTGCTGCCGAGGAGTCCAACTCCAACCTCCGCCTCTTGGACCTCCCCCTGGCAGCTGTGGCCTGGGACGCGGCACCGGACTCCTCACTCCCCGACGAGATCACAACCTGGGAGGGGAGCCAGGCCTTGCGTCTCCGGCTGGCGGTGCGATCCCCGCTGCTGTGCTCCACAGCACCTTCTCCGCCCTCTTCATCAGTTGACGCTGCAGACAGGGAGAAATAAAACACAGGCATCAGGGCACTGTACAATGGACACATACCACATGACAGTTGTACATGAGTGGCATTGGCAAACCTCAGACATGGTATCACAATCGCCAACACACATGTCATTTCAACTTGCACACATGAGCCATACCACAGCCATGTCGCAACTGCCAGCACCATCCATACACATACAACAGCATGAGCAGGCAAAGGTGAGCCAGACATCACATGCAACACAGGGAGTGCACTACACATGCAGACACACCACCACACTTGCATGCATGTGTACACCTCTGCCAACTGTCGAAGTGTTCAGATGGGCATCCATGTCACATGTGCCAATCAGGCTTCCACATCCCACTGTCACATGCATCCATGTTGCATCACTGTTGCACCCTTGTCAAATACACACACATGCACATGTACACAGTGCTGATACATGCAGCTGAAAACATACATGCGTGACATCACAAACATGCCTACTTACATACACATTCATCCAAACATGTGTGCCCACACAACTGCATTTGGCATGCAAGCCTACACACACAAGCACCCTCCATGTCTCACACATGACAGCCCTCGCATGTGTTAGCCTCATGGCCCTGTACACCCCCACCCATACTCGGCCCCATACAAACAGATGTGCAACCTGCACACTACTGGCACATCACCACACGTACAGCTTACAATCATGATGCATGTACACTTATCGCTCGACTCCAGACGGGTCTGCCTCTCAAGGACCTTGACGTGGAGCGCTGGGGATATGCGTTCCAGGACCCTCATCTGATCTTCCGACAAGTGGCCCCGGCGCCCCTTAGCATCCGCTGCCTTCAAGAGGCGCCGGGCCTTGTTGAGGGTCCTGGACCTGAAGTCCTCCCAGCACTTCTTGACATGTTGGAAGTCGCGGACTGCCACCCCCTCCGCTTTGATGGCAGTCACGATGTCCGTCCAGATCCGAGTCCGTCCTTCCTTGTCGGCGCAGGAACTTCCGAAGAGGGCATCATACTGCCCCAGGACTTGCTCCACCAGGACACCAACTTCGGTGGCAGTGAAGCTGGTGCCCCTCTGCCTCTCTGGCCGGGGGTTGTCAGTGGTGCCAGATGTTGCAGTGCCCGACATGACAACCCCAGAGGCAGGAGTGGGTAGGTAACTGGGTCCTGGGGCTGGGCTGTGGAGCGATGGAATCCCAGTCGGGAGTCTTCGGTTCCAGCAAGGGTGGTCACAGCAACAGCACCCCTGGCTGATGTGCAGGCAGCAAATGGCAGGGCACGTGGGCAGCAGGCAGTCAGGCAGCAGCAGATGGCAGGTGGGAGCGTGCTTGGGGCTCTGGGGGGCAGTAATTCGGCCTTCTGGGCAGGATCGTGGTCTTCTGTGTGCTTACGTGTGGCCAGCTTGATATGGAGTGATTTGGCATGTGAAAAACCTGCACGTCTGCGTGTAATTCGAGGAAAGGCCCTTAGTGCCTATGCACGTCAGCACGCATATGCGATTTCATTGGACCAAAGGCCTTTAGCGCGTAAGCGCGTCTGTGATGTGATGCGCGCGGGTGTTTCCCTCATAACACGTGATGACAGAGCACACGTGTTAAAACTGCACGTCCGAGTGTCATCGCGTGTAATCGGAGTGAAGTGAGCATACACGCGATTGGCCTGGGTATGTGTATTTCAGGGGTGCGCGGGAAGTTCCACACGCGATTGGCCTGGGTACGTGTATTTCAGGGATGCGCGGGAAGTTCCACACGCAATTGGCCTGGGTATGTGTATTTCAGGGGTGCGCGGGAAGTTCCACATGCGATTGGCCTGGGTACGTGTATTTCAGGGGTGCGCGGGAAGTTCCACACGCGATTGGCCTGGGTACGTGTATTTCAGGGGTGAGCGGGAAGTTTCACACGCGATTGGGGAAATCCACGTGGGATCTGCAAGCCCTGCCAGGGCAACGCCCGTGCGCCATACGTCACAGATGCGCTTATGCGCTAGGGGCCTTTGGTCCAATGAAATCGTGCATGCGTGCTGACGCGCTTACGCGCTAAGTGCCTTTCCTTGAATTACACGCTGATGTGCAATTTTTTCACGTGCCAAATCTCTCTGTATCAAGCTGGCCAAGCGAAAACACACGGAAGACCACGCTCCTGCCCAAAAGGCTGAATTATTGCCCCCAGAGCCCTGAGCAGCCTCCCACGAGCCATCTGCTGCTGCCTGCATGCCTGCTGCCACTGTGCCCTGCCATTTTGTGCCTGCACATCTGCCATCTGCAGGGGTCCAGTTGCTGTGTCCACCCCTGCTGGAACAGAAGACTCCCGACTGGTATACCATCGCTCCACAGCCCAGCCCCAGGACCCAGTAGCCCACCAACTCCTGCCTCTGGGGTTGCCATGTCGGGCACTGCAACATCTGGCACCACTGGCAACCCCCGGCCAGAGAGGCAGAGGGGCACCAGCTTCACTGCCACCGAAGTTGGTGTCCTGGTGGAGCAAGTCCTGGGGCAGTATGATGCCCTCTTCGGATCACCACGCACCAACAAGGAAGGATGGGACAGTATCTGGGACGACTTTATGGTTGCCATCAACGCGGAGGGGGTGGCAACCCGCAACATCAAGCAAGTCAAGAAGCACTAGGAGGACTTGAGGTCCAGGGCCCTCTTGAAGGCCCGGCACCTCGTGGAGGGGGGCCAAGGCCGCATGAGTACCATCCAGCTGAGGGTCCTGGAACGCGTACGCCCAGCGCTCCATGCCCAGATCCTTGAGAGGCAGACCCGTCTGGAGTTGAGCGGTAAGTGGCCAAGCATTGCTGTGTGAGACAGGGCATGTTGCAGTGTGCTGGTTGTCTGATACTTGCCTGTATGTGTGACATAGGCCATGTACGCATGTATGTGTGCAGGGACATCATGGTCATACATGTGTGGCCAGTAATGTGTGTACCACATGGTTGGTGCATGTGTTTAAATGCAACATGGGGAGCCCTATGCCAAATGGACACATGAGAGCATGCCAGTCTGTGTCCCTGGACATGGGTGGGGGTGAGGGATGGGTGCTGATGCCATGTAAATGTATGGTGTCCATGTCTGTGTGTCTGACCTGCGTGTCTGTGACTTGTGAATGCCATGGATGCATGACACGTCTGTGACAATGTTCAGATTCAATGATGCAGCCTAGTTACCCTTGTATCCACTCTGCCAGATGGATGAAACTACGGTGAAGTGTGTGCATGTGATAGGCATGACCCATGATGCATGTGAGTTCCAAAACAACATTGTATGTTTCAAGAGTCCCTTGGACATGTATGCTAATGTCCATAGCATGCGCCATGCCTGTTACTGCATGTGTCTTGCCTGCACTGACCCATGTGTTGTGGAGGGACATGATGGAAGTGATCTTTGACAGTGCCACCCATCTGCTATTGCTTCCTGTCTAGGGGACCATTGTACAGTACCCTGATGCTTGTGTTCTATGTCTCCTTCTACACAGCGGCAAGTGAGGAAGAAGGCGGAGACGGTGCTGTGGAGCAAAGCGGCGGGGATGCCCCCACGGCTGCAGCGGAAGGGGTGGGTGAGCCCCCACAGGGGCTTGCAACGGCAGAAGACGGTGTGGAGCCATCCAGGTTGGTGGTTTCCACAGAGGAGGAGGAGGCCGCTACGGAGCCGCACATGGGGCCTGGTGGGGGCATCCCTGCTGGTGCAAGTGGTGCAGTCCAGGGGCAGGGGCAGTAGGCAGCACAGGTCGCCGTGGAGGGGCCTGTGCATGTCACTGTCCCTGACACTGTGACTGCAACACCATGCACCAGCAGGGATGCCCCATCCCAGGCCCGTCTGCAGGTAGCGGGGATGTCCATGTCATCTGACTCCCCTCCACCGGCGGATGAGGGGACCCCTGGCCGTATGGAGAAGGTCCTGATTGGTGATGCGTTGCGCACTGGTGTAATTCGTGATGACATGCATGCTCCACTCCTCAATGTGGCCCAGTTGGGAGTGGCCATGGTCAAGGGTTTCGTACATGTGTCGGCCACACTGGCAGCCCTCTCCTCCTCTGTGGAGACTATGCGCCAGTCGTTCTCCATGCCGTCTTCCGGCCCAGATGCCACCAGGGCCCCCTGTGGACCTGCCCTGACCAATGCAGCCAGCTCAGTGGGGATCCCAGCCCTGCCACAGTCGGGAGTCGGAGGTCCAGCAGGGGTGGACACACCAGCAACTGGACACCAGCAGATGGAGGATGTGATGGCATCATCGGGCAGGGCACGTGCACGATGGCGTTGGTGGATTCCATCAGCCTGGATGCCGTCGTGCTGGCAGAGGCAGTTGCATCGGAGGCAGTGGCAGGCTTGACGTGGGAGGCATCATGGCTCAGGGACATCTACATCAGAGGATGGGTGATGTTGATTTCCTATGTATGTTTATGTATGTAATTATGTATGCCTGTAACATGTTAAGTTTTCCAGCGCCCTGTTACCTTAGGGTTAGGTGCGCGATACAAATAATAAACAAATACAAGAAATACAAATTTGCGTAGTCCAGACTTCTCAGCCTGGGTTGTAGTTACCATAGGGCAGCATATGGATAATAGGTCCAAACAGGGTCTGTGGAGTCTGATTTCCAGATTCCATTTGCAAGTTTGCTTTGTGCCCTGCATCCTTTTTCATAAACTGGTCATTGCAGATACAAGGGGTAGAGGACTCCATCCCACTGAAAAGCATAAGGAAGCTGTAAATCAAAAGCATAGATTCACAGTAACATTTAGATTTGGGAACCAACCACAGTAATCCTAACACACAACTATCACATTGCTGGCCTTGTTACTAAATTGTTAACAAAAAGTGTACCGATTTATCCCATTATTTTAACATTTTATTTTGGGCAGTCACTCCACCAGAACCCTTGGATTGGTTTACTTCCATCGCTGTACTCAGTTTCCTGCACTCAATGCTGCAAAATATTGACACACCTCCAGTGAAACAATTCACCAGCCACCTCTGTTGGCATGCCATTTTATAGTTGGAACCTAGCAGTGCAGCACATAAGCAAACAATTATACATAGCATACCATGTTCCAAATGTACACACATGATTACATTAAAAGCACAATGTGATTGTTGACATCTAGGTAGAGCTGAATTATAAGATTCAGATCATTAAACAAGAGCTAGTTTAGTTTAGAACACATGTTTTAAGGAGTATGTCCACATTTCTGAATAAAATGCTTTATAAATGTACAATGAGGGTGCACATTGCTGAATACCTAATTTAGGGACACCCATATTACAGAAACGTTACGCTGGCACAAGCACAATTAGCACTAGAGCAACATTTGCCACAGAGCAAGATTTATTCTCTCAGTGCAATTTGCCCCAAAAGAACATTTTGATCGCTTGCCAGAACCAGAAAATGCACTGCCCTGACACACAAATGCGTTGAAAGAATATTTGCCATATGGTCATGTTTGCTCTAATGCTAATTGCACTTGCACTGGTGCAAAGTGTCTGTAACACCGCCCAGATTACTTTAATGCATTTTTGCACTGGGCAAAGGATTACGACTAGAGCACATATCATGCAAGTACAAAATCCATTGATCAAATACTCTTTTCACACAAGAGCCAGTTTTGTCCAAGTTTAAATTGGACATAGACTGATGCAAAGTTTCTGTAATACTGCATTTGATTCATTATTTAATGCTTGTGTACTGCCTCAGCACGTAACCCCAGAAAGGCGTTGGACGTCTTTTGGTCAAATTATTCCATTTGTGGCCATTACGTTCTCGATCTCTGCCGGCGTAGAGGAGTTGGATTACAATCTTTGATTTCCAAGTTGCACTCAGATGTCAGCAACAGGCGCTTAACCAGATAAGCTTTCTAACTGAATCTGTACATTGTGGTTCCATAGTAAACCAGCTGTGTTTGCTGTTTGCAATCTCTAGTCTCGTCTCCTGCAGAATTTCAATAGCAAATGCTCGCCCCAGAAATCCACTGAAGGTTCTGCAGTGGGAATACTGATAAAGTAATGTAGGAGAACAACCATCATTGACATTATAAATGAATAAACGGTATTCTAATTAAATCAACTTTGCCACAGTGCAGAATTACTAACTTGAACGATAAATACGGCAATAAAACAGTGCTTGAAACCCCATTCAGGGCATGAAACATGTTAATAGTTATCAGATAACAAATCAAAATGCAAAATCTAGCTGAGAAGAAAGCGAGACAGCTCGGGGAGCTTGCCCGGAGCCAGGAAGAACAGAAAAGAAATGCGTTAATTAACATTAATTATATAAAACGGATAATTAAAATTGCAAATGTTCAGACATCAAATTATGTTAATTAGTTGGGTTGGTGGCGGCGATTTGAATTGTAAAATACACCTGCTGCACATTGTTCAATTCATTAGCTCGTTTTCATAGACTGCCGTTTGCACATTGCCCAGTAATTGTCAAATTAAAGTAAATATTCACACTGGTCCACGGTGTCAACAAAGTGGCCCTCGTTTGAAAATTGCATTATGCGACTTTTCACAACAAACTGTAGACCCTGGGGTCCATCATATGGAAATGCCCGATGCTTTGTGCCAGTAGGATTGCATTGGGCTTGTTGAGGTGAAACTTTGATATATATTTTATCTGGAGGGGAAAACCCACCATCTATTTATTAGCTGCCAGTGCTAAGCTGGTTGGCTGTGAGATACGTGATTGATCTAAAAGATATTGCCGCACTCGAAGTGAACAACTTGCTCCACTGAGGTTTCGTACAAGCAACATTCGTGTACATTTGATTTTAAATAAGCATATTATTCATAAATCCTCACATACGTATGCATTAATATACTATACATAACTACAAATCCATCAAATGTATTATCTTGTAGCAATGCATTTCAATCCATTTATCTCATTCATGATTTTATTTTTTCTTTTATAAGGCGCTTAATACCAGCAAGTGGTTTCTAAGCGCAGAATCAGGATGCGCTGTGCCGTCTTTGCTTGCAAGCCACACGAGTTGATCCTGAGCTATCCCCTCTTCCCAAGCCTCTGGTAATGCAATATCTCTCGTGTGTATCTTATTTACGATGCCCGTGCAAAATACGTTTCCAGAGCCCAACTTATCAGCAGCTAAAAAATGGTTTAAAAAAGTGATGGCCTACATTGAGTAGCTTTTCTGTGTCTACGTAAAGGATCACTGCCTTCCTGTCTTGATTCCAGGCAAGGCAATGCATCAGGATTTGGAACTCATTCAAGAAAATGGGCAACAGCAATTGATGTTAGTTTTCTGCCCTTTGTCTAGGACAGATTTAATGCCGAGCAAATCACATCTAATCTGAGTAAAATGAAAATGGTGGCTAAATGTCTCCCCTCCTCTAACTATGGTTCAAAGTGGTGTGCATTACTTGTAATGTTTGTTTGTTTGTTTATTATTGCTAATGCGCGCCAGACCCAGATGCTTAGGTTACAAAGCAAGAGTACAGGTTACAAGGAAGTTCAGGGGTAACAGGAGGTTCGCAATTTAGGTTACAAAGCAAGAGTACATGTTACAGACAAGGAAGTTCAAAGCATGGGTAACAATCTTAAATACATATAGCGGTTTGAGTTACAAGCAAGAATACAGGTTACAAGAAGTTCAGAGCTGGGTAATAGGCATAAATCCACATAGCGAAACATAGCGATTATGGGGAGTATATGCCAGCACTATGGATGGGTGCAGAAGCAGCATGTATATGTTAGGAGGGGAAACAGAGAAAGGAGCAGCACGAGTGCTGTTGCTGTGGTAAAGGGGGGGCTAAAGAAGAATGTCTATATGCCGTGTCATACGTGGCGGGCCTTAATGGTCTGAAGTCTTAAGCCAATTTATACAGTTAAGTCTAAAGTTCTGGTACGATTGATTGGCTCAGAGTGGTGGTGGCGGGGAGTTCCAAAGCTTTGTTTGTGTTGACTGTTCTAGAAGTTCGGATCAGAGGATCTTCTCTGGAATCTCTCAGAGAGATAAGTAGGTGCAGCATTATTGAAGGATTTATGAGTGAGCGAGGCAGTTTTTAACTGGATTTTTTCATAGGTGTTAAGCCTGTTGTTTTGACGCCTGAGCTCAGATATGTGTTCTCTCCTGGCTGTGCTGAGGGCTGCTCTAAGGGCGTTATTTTAGAGGGTTTGGATTCTCCTAATGATGTGTTTATTGGCGCCAATGTAGAGGACGTTACAATAGTCCAGCCTGGACAGGATGAGATCTCTGGCCAAGATAACGCAGCTATTGCTAGAGAGAAATGGTTTTCCTGTTCTGATAAGTTTACAAGTGTAAGCAGTGGCCGAGGCCAAGGCATTTACTTGTTTTGTGAAGGAAAGAGTTGAGTCGAGGTAAAAGGCCAAGGTTTTCACCTCAGTGGCGACTTTAATGTGGTTGCCTTCGATTATAAAGGAGGTGTAGTCAGGGCTACGTTTTTTAAGGTTATTCGGGGCGCCTAAAGTAATGAGCTCTGTTTTGTCATCATTCAGGCATAGACCATGCGTTGCCATCCATGACTGGATGATGAGTTACACTCTATTCACCAAGGCCAAATCATTTTCGTAATCCCCCAGAAGTAGGAGGAGAATATGAGCGTCATCTGCATAATTTGTGTATGTGATACCAAGATGGTCAAGATCATCAAAAAGAGTCAGGGCGACACATGAGCACTGGAGCACTCCACAGGTGATGGGGATCGGGTCTGCGGCGGCTGAAGGGGAGAAGACTCTCAGGGTTCTCTCAATTAAAAAATATTCAATCCAGACTATAGCCTCTTTGGAGAAGTGTGCAGCCGAGTCTAGATGGCTGCATAGGACTTTGTGTTCAACAAGGTCGAATGCCGCCTAGAGGTCGAGGGGGAGAAGGAGGGCTGATTTCCCCTTGTCTCTGAGGTCATCGATTTGTGTTTTCAAGTCAATGAGGGCGGTTTCAGTTCTGTCTTGGGGACAGAAGCTGGATTGGCGAGCTCCTAGAGGATGGTGTGATTCAAGGTAGTTCTGGATTTGTAGATAAGCAACCTTATCCAGAATTTTTAACAGAAAGTGAACTGTTGTGATGGGTCGGTAGTTAGTGGGTATTAGTGGGTCTAGGGTTTGTTTTTTTAACAATGGGAGTACCCATGATTCTTTAAGGTTGATGGGAATACTGCTGGTTGTGAATGAGGTATTAATCATCTTGGATATGAAGGGAGCTAGATCTCTAGCTGCGTCCTTGATAAACTGGGCTAGGCAGAGGTCGCGCTGGCAGTTGGAGGTTTTGAGCGAAGTATAACTTTTTCCACCTCAAGGATGGAGATTTTGGAGAAGTTGAAGCGGGCGGGTGGTCTGTCAGGGGTAGGATGGGTTATGTGAGGGGATGTGAGGGTGGTGGAGGTGGTGAGGGATGCTTTTTTATGAGCAATTGTGTTTTAGAGTGTCGTTATTGTTTAGTTCTTGCTGAATGTTAGAGCACCAAGTTTTATCTTTGGTACAGGTGTCTGGTGTAGCGGTGGGGGTCTCTAATTCTTTTAAGATGGTAAATAACTCCTTCATACTGGAGTTGGCTTGAGAGATGCGGCTATTATAGGATTCACTATTTGGCCAGACAGATTTCTTTTTTGTAGAGGGCTGAGATTTTAGTGAATTTGGTTTTATTTTCTACAGAGGGAAGTCATTTCCAGGAAGCTTTGCAGCTTCTTTTCTTTTCCATAAGTCTTTTGAGTGTGGGGTAAACCATTTATTCAGGTGAGCTTTGGGCTTGCTCTGTCTCAATTTGAGTGGGACAATTGAGTCTAGTGAGGTTGTCATAATCTTATTCTATTCACCGACCAGCGAGCTGGGGTATGCGCTGTCTGGTAGGGCAGTGAGGGTGGGGAGACTGAGAGGGATGAGTCTTTCCACTGTAATATTTTTTTTGTTCCTGGTTAGGGTAATGGGAGCGGTCGGAGGAGGTAAGGGGAGGGGTATGGCGGTGATGAGTTTAAAAGACACAAGGAAGTGGTCAGTCCATGTTTGCAGTGAGATGGACGTAATGTTGGCATTGCAATTGTAGTCGGCCACCCAGTCGCGAATTATCCCTTTATTATGGGTGGATGCGTTCATTTTTTGGGAGAGGACTAGTTCAGATAAGACATTGGCAGTTGCAGTTGCATGGATATCAAGTGGGTCATTGAAGCCCAGTTTGTGGTCGCCTAAGAGGAGTATTTGAGAAGAATATTTGAGGTTGTTTGAGAGAATGGTAGACATGTCCTCCTCAAAGGTCCCAATGGTGCCAGGAGGTCTATAAATAAGGTGAATGGTGAGGGTTTGGGAGTTGTCTAATGATAATTTAGCTGAGAGAACTTTGCAAGATTGGGTGTCGGTGGTGAGGGCAAGTCTCAACGATAGGTTAGATTTGAAAATAATGGCGGTGCCTCCGCCTCGCTCCTCATGTTTGTCTTGTTTTAGGATTGAGTATCCGTCTGGGACTGCTAACATGAGCATAGGGCCTGCTGCAGCATGCAGCCAAGACTCAGTAATGGCAAGGAGGTTAAGGTTTTCTGTTAAGATCAGGTCAGTGATCACTGTTGCGATCTGGCATTTATTAATGATCCAGGTGCTCTATGGTGGGAATGGGTGTAGTTCTGTCAGTACAAAGCTTGGATAAAAGGGCCCCAATTAGCAGGGGATTTGGTACTCCTGGTATGTTGACTGGAGAGGGGATGCCTTCTATTAAGGTCGAGTAATAGTGTGGATCTGGCATGAGGTTCAAATATTTTGGTGAGTTTAGATCTAAGTCTAGTGTTCCTGGTGTCTGTGGTGCAAGGATTACTTGGGAGTAGTGCCTGTGTGTATGGGAGAGTGCAGCAAGGTATCTTTAATCATTGTTGGACTGTTCAAATGCGATGGAGCCCAGTGGTGGGAAGAGGCCGGTGTGGCAGGGTACTTTAGTGTGTTTAATGAGAGGAATGTGCCTATGGCGATGAGAGTGAGGCTAGTGGTAAGCATATTGCGATTAAAGTCTCAGTACCATAACAAGAGGCGCTGAATGTTGCGCAGGTAGTGGGTGAGCTTTGAATAGCAGTAGTAGGTTAGGTACAATGGTGTCAACAAAGATTGTGCATTACAAATGCAGGTGGGCAGGAATCAACAGAGTTATGCAGCAGCAGAGTTATGCATTAGCAAAGTTATACAATAGAAGTACATGGGTGGGCTAGTAAATGGCAGCAGAATGAGGCCATTCAGATGCGATAGAGGGCAGCCGAATTATGCAATACTAATGCAGGCGAGTAGCAACAAGTTATGCAGTACAGATACATTGTACCGAGTAATGCAGTGCAAATACGAAGGTGGACAGGTAGCGACAGAATTGTGTAGTACAAGTACGTAGGTGGGCAGGAGTGATGCAGTACAGATGCGTGGGTGAGCAACAAAGATTATGCAGTATAAGCACAGGTATGTGGCATTAGAATTATGCAGTACAAATACATATGTGGGTAAGTAGCAACAAATTATACAATGCAATTGCGAGAATGGGAAATTATCAACAACAATTAAGCAGTGCAAGTATGTGGGTGAGCACGTGGCAGCAGAATGTTACAGTAAAAATACGTGGTTGAGCAACAGAGTTGATCAGTACAAGTACGTAGGTGGACAGGTAATATCAACATTAAAAAAGAGACACTTGGTGTTATCATCTATGAAATGCGGCATGTAGGTCACTGGGCTACACTCAAAAGACGGCTGTTAGGCTGTTAGCAAATCAGTGTGTGTACTGTGTGGATGGCATTCATAATTAGGCTCGGTCAAAGAGCGTGCTAGGTGGTTGATTTGTGACACAATACCGCTCAAAGTGAAAATGTCAACATGTCCGTGATCCCATGTTCTGGGAGTCGCACAGGCATGGTAGCATGTGCGTGATAGAACGATGGGTTACACCACTTGCTGGACACAATACATTCAATATTGTATGTTAATTAGGGTATTACCATGGAAACAGGAGGCAAAGCAATACGTAAGGCAGAGGGGACGAGAGTTCCACCATTCGCGATATGTAGAGGAGCTCAGAAGTGGACATCAAAACATGATCGTATATGTTATATAGCACGAACATTAAGGTTTAGCAGAGAAAGTACCCTGCGTAAGTAGATGTGGGTGAGTATCAAGGTAATCCGATTATAAGGCTGATAGTTCTTTCATATACTTTCGTATACATAGATCACTTCTAGTCATTTTAGCTTATTCTTTGGCATTTTGAAAATGTCCAGACAACAGCTGCTTTGCTTTTTGCTTAGCTTTATTTGTAATCAAGAGAATGGACACTTTTTAGATCTATTAATATCGCAGAGATCCTTCTTTACCTTGTTTATCCAAAGAAGTCTACAGGATAATTTGATGGCAGTGAGTTCACTCAATATTTTTTTTTTTTTTTAATTTGTTTATTTATAAAGTTTTACACATATATAATCAATCAAACAATCAGAACAATAAATACTCAACAAAAATACACAGAATAACAGAATATACATAACTTGCAATAAATCAGTAAATACTCAGAAAGTCATCCCACACCTTTCCGTACAACCTCAACTTCCCTTGCCTCTTGTAAACCACCCTTTCCATGGATGCAAGGGCAGACATGCCCTCCACCCAATCATCAAGAGAAGGCGCATTCCGCGACTTCCAGCCCCTGAGGACCAACTTTTTACCCAGACAAGCTCCACGGAGTAAAAACTTTTTCCGTGACATAGAGAGATCATCCAGCAAATCTCCACCTCCCAAAATCATTGTCATAAAATCCAATTCAACATCCAAATTCAAAACACGCAGAAAGGCACCACAAACATCGTGCCAAAATCCCTGTACACGCACACATTCCCACAACAGATGTTCCAGACTTCCCTGTCCATTCCCACAACACCAGCATTCATCCGAGTCCATCAGCCCCCTCTTAAACATTCGCTCCGGGCTCCAAAAGACTCTATTGAGGATCTTTATCTGTCTTGACCGTTCCACCATATCAATTGCACAGAGTTTAACATTTGCACACATATCCAATCACATCTCAGGCGAAATCTCACACCCTAACCTCCTTCCCCATTCATCTCTCAAATTTGAATTTTCCTTATAAGCAGACACAATACAATTATATATCCTGCTAGCAATGGAACAACCACCTGGCTCCCTCTCCATAAAATAGAGATTCACCATTGAACTTCCTAGCTCCGCCACATCACCGATACATCTTTTCAATTTCCTGAAGTCTTCCGTTCTGAAATTATCAATGTGATACTTTGCTCGTAACTCACGTTCCCCAATCCACCCTCCATCCATCAGAACATCATCAATCCAGAGCACCCCGCCTAGAAACCAATCCGGCCAGAATAAAGACTTGCCCCCGATAGCAATCAATGGGTTCAACCAAATGGATAATAATAATAATAATAATAATAATAATAATAATAATAATAATAATAATTAGGCTTTTATATAGCGCTACAAACCCTCAGGTATCTGAGCGCTGCTTATTATTACCCACGGTGTGTGGTGCTCATTTATCGACCTCGGAAGGATGAAAGGCTGAGTTTGGCCCCGCCGGGATTCGAACCTGCGTTAACAGGCTCTGCACGAGTGTCAAAGCGGGCTCTACTCGCTGTGCCACTTGACCGGCTAGGATGAGTGAATGGTCCTTGAAGCAACCGAGCCCAACAATACATGAACCTGTCTCCACCGCTCTCTCAGAAAAACCGTCAAAGGCGATTTATTACATGACTTGTTTGTTGCCATGAGAATAGCCCTTGGATGGAGCGGACCCAACATACTTGCCTCTGCAATTACCCATTTATCAGGCAAATCCATCAAAAAAGGCACAATAAAATGACTTGAAAAGGCTAAATGATATGCCCTGAAGTTCGGTACTCCCAGACCACCTTTTTCTACTGGCAACTGAAGTTTCCACAATTTAAGCCTAGGCGGCTTATTATCCCACAGGAATGACTGCAACAAACCATCAATTTTTTTCCAGTAATGTTGACCAATTTTCATCGGAAGCATACCTAGAACAAAATTAATCTTTGGAGCTGCATTAATTTTGATAGCGTTCACCTTGCCCCATAGGGACAAATGAAGCAAAGACCACCTCAAGATGCTCATTTTCAAATCAGCACATACCTCATTCATGTTTACCACAACCATCTCATCCACCAGTGGGGTTAGCCATATACCCAGGTATTTCAGTTTCCTTTCACACCATTGAAACCCAATCCCAGTAATCAAGTTCTTGTCACAATATCCTGAAATTGGCAACACCTCAGATTTAGACCAGTTAACCTTAAATCCAGCCACCGCATGAAATCTTTCCAAAACATTCAGCAAGGCCGGAAGGGACACTGTTAAATTCCGTAACAACAAAAGTAGGTCATCCGCATAAAACCACAACTTTTGGTCAGCACCATGAAAACTCAGACCCTGTATCCCCACGTCACTCCTTAAGGCAATCGCCAATGGTTCCATGGCCAAAACAAATATCAGGGGGGATAAAGGACATCCCTGTCTCGTACCCCTCCGTAGCACAAAGGAATCTGACAATAGCCCATTAGTTCTGACAGCGGCAGTCGGACAATCATAAAGCAAGACGATCCATGAAATAAACTCCTCTCCCAAATTCATAGCACGCAATACTGAAAAAAGATAGTTCCAATCAACACGATCAAACGCTTTCTCTGCGTCCAAGGAAAGCACCGCAACATCATCATCCATATCCTGTGCATGTGTCATCAACAACAATAGGTTCCTAATATTGCTAGATGTCCTCCGGCCATGAACAAAGCCCGACTGATTAGTGTGCACTAACTTCACAAGAAGATTCTGCAAACGAAGGGCCAATAGTTTCGCAAGGATCTTATTATCAGTATTAATCAAACTGATCGGACGGTAATTCGAAGTCAAACAACCATCTTTACCCTTTTTTAGAAAAAACGATATAATGGCATGACTAGTAGAAGCAGGAAGCAAACCTCCCACCCTGGATTCTATGAACATATCCCGCATAAATTCTACCACTGAATCAGGTAAGATTTTATAAAATTCAGCAGGCAGACCATCCGGACCCGGAGACTTGCCCGAGTTCAACTTCCCAATCGCAGTTTTCAATTCATCCACAGTCAAAGCCTCACTCAGCATTGCATTCTCCAAATCATTCACTCTAGGTATCTCCAATCCATCAAAAAAGGAACCATTCAATCCATTGACACACAACTCACTTTGATAGAGTTTCATATAATACTCCTTAAAAGTCTCATTAATCAATTTCGGGTCACAAGTCACCTGACCATTCTCTCTATTAATAGAAGTGATAGATCTTTCTGATTGCTGTTGTCTTAATCTATAGGCAAGCCAGCGATCGCACTTTTCACCATATTCAAAATACGAACATTTCAATTTAAACAAATCCTTCTCAGACCTTATTTTCAAAGTTTCATTCAATTCTCTCTGTAGTTCCCGCAATCTTCCCTTTTTTTCCATGTTCCCAGAGTCATTAATCATCTCCAGTGAAAGTTGCTTAATACTTTGTTCCAAATCCATACTTATGTCCACCATACATTTCTTCCTGCTACTGGACAAACTTAGAATTAAGCCCCGCATTGTACATTTAAATGCCTCCCATACTGTCCCAACAGCCATACCATCTGTCCTGTTTTCCACAACAAAATGATCAGCCTCAGATCTGATTTTCTCCACAATCTTTTCATCTCGAAGAATTGTGGTGTTCATTCTCCAACAAAACGATCTAGGAGTACTAAACTGCAGATCTGCATGGTCAGTGACAGCAATACAACCAATCTCACAGCTTTTCAAATTCAGGGTTGCTGAACCAGCCGAGAAAAACATATCTATACGAGAATGTGAGCCATGAGAACTAGAATAAAATGTATATTCTCTCAAATCCTCATGAAGCAATCTCCAACAGTCTTCTAATGCAAATTCAGAAATAAGTGCGTTAAAGGAACAAAAAGTCGGGTCTCTCCTGATAGCAATATGCGGCCCACTGCGATCCTTGACATTATCAATAACCAAATTAAAGTCGCCTCCCATAATAACATTCTGACAAGCCAAATCCTGCAACATTTGAGCCACTGTCCCAAAAAATGTGCCATCATCCACTGAAGGGGCATAAACATTGCAAAGAATATACTGTACTCCCTGAACTTCCACCAAGAGCACGATGACCCTACCCTCTTTATCAGTGTGAGATTTCAAAACCTTAATCGGGGAGTTCTTACGAATCAAAATAGCAACCCCCCTACTCCTGGATGAATAGCAAGAGACAAAAAATTCCCCAATCCAACCTTTGCGCAGCATATTAGCATCCTCTAACAGTAAATGGGTCTCTTGGAGAAAATGTACATCACTGTGCATATCTTTCAAACAATTAAAAATCATTTGCCTTTTGAGCGGATTATTTAGACCATTGATATTCCACGAGGAAACAGACAACTGATCATCCCTCTCAGACGGCATTACAAGGAAAAAGAAAAGACAACAAAAAACCAAACAAAAAAATCTGTACTTATAAAAACCAAAGACCCATCCCCACCCCCGCTCGCAGAAATATGAATCCAAGGTCAACAAGAACTAACAAACCCCAAGCCACCCCCGATATCCCTCCCAATCATATATTGATTACTCCAACCAAAAAACACCAAAATTGAAAAGAGCCACCTAGACTCTAATAAACCTAACAGTAAAACAAAACCTGAATCCTAATTAACAGCATTTCAAACAGCAAGGCAACAGATGAAAAAGGATAACCAGCCCCCCCAAAAAAAAGAAAAAAAAAAAAAAAGAAATTAAACTGTGACCCAACAAAATAGTAAAACAAGGTATAAGGCAGCAAAACATATAACTTAAATTCATCTTACAACCTAAGATGTAATCAACGACTAGGTAATAGTACATTTGAAATCCAGTCTGTCACAGAGAATGTCAGTACCAACTTTAGGTCACAGCAGAAGCAAGCCAGATCTATAGTATGTAAGATCCACAAACTCTGACAGATGAATGTGAAAGGGACATGTCAACTGCACCATATGAAGAATGTCTGTAGTAGTTCTGTGTGTCACAAAACCTTCAGTCGACATCAAGGCGCAGTACCAATTATCCTCTAATTCATGCTGTACAGCGATGAGATTGCATTGAAGTATCTTATGAGCACACTCTTTCAAATGCCTGTGTGTAAGCCTCCAATGCCTGGAAGTTGCAACAGAGATCCATCCCCCATTCATGTGGAGGTATGGGTGACCAGCTGAAGGGCCCGGCAAGTCTGAAAGGCTGTCCACTTGACGGAGAGAGGCCCACAACTGCTACTGCACACCTCCCAAAGTCAATGCAGGCCATAATCGCCACCTCCTGAGACAATGGGCCACTGATCCTTCCCATGGCCAAAATACTCAGGTTCAGACTGTATCAGGATAAATAAACACCCAAACCAACTTCCCAAACTTCCCACAAAGCAAAAAAGACCATCCCTCTTATAATGTCATATTCTGTGCCCAAGTTTACAGGGTAGGCATGATTCATTGTCTGCACTGTATTCACAAGGCCTTCGTGGGCAGGACACTGCTCTGGTATGCCTTTACGCTTTGTAAATCAGGCCTCTTGTTTTCTGGGAATTTGTCAGTTAGGCTGCCGGCCTGCTCTATGCACAAACGTGCTCGGAAATGGGCACTTTGCAGCATTTTATAAAACTGCAATAAATAAACAAATATCAGCGTGCCATGGTAATGTTTCACAGCCAGAGACCGGCTCAACTACGGTCATTTACGATGCTTGCGCCCTATTCAGGTAGTACCCTAAACACACAGGCCTTCATGGGTGTAAGACCTGGTAGTTCTTCTTTATGAGCCAGTACACAATGGGCATTTGACAGGATACTCTTAACCCACCCTCTCCAACCCTTTTTGGAATAATTGTATCCTAGGCTGAGGGTCAAAGGGGCCTTTATCCGGAGCAGTTCTCATTTGGATCCAAGCATTAGGTGAGTTGTAAAAGGCCCACAGATGGCACCATAGAACCTAATAAACACTCACAATAAAACAGACCATCGTCAGCGTATTAGGGCTCTTGAAAAAAGATTCTGCGACCTCTTTATAAGTAGAGGCCCCGGATTACACAGCTGAACGCATAAGCCCATGATTGGAGCCACATTCCACCGACAGTGGGCAGCAGATCTGTATCACATGCCGCTCTAGAAAAATTTAGGTGAGGCTTACTTGCAACTGCGCCTATAAAGGCACTCAGCCTGGTGGCGCACTCATTTCCTCCCTGTGGACGCTGCCTCAGCTCGGCTCCGGACGAAGAAATCATCCCGCCGGGGTCAGGGACTCCCAGCGCAGACATCTGTCGGCAGGAGTAGGAAAGCCGGAAACCGAAGCATGGCTCCTCCGACACCCCTCCCGACATGTGACGCGTGAAGATACGGAGCGTCACACATCGCACGGGATCAACGTGCATTATTACAGGTCCTTTTCTTTTCCTTCCATTTCCCTTTCACGGAGCCAAACGAAAAGAATGCACGGGTATCATCCTCGAACGCAGCAACAAATTCAAACCCCTGCAACTGTAATCAGCCACCGGCGCCATTTTTCTCCATGCAATCCAATGCAAAAAAAAATTGCAATTTTTACAAAAAAAACCACAAAAAAGTGGGGGCAAATGTAATAATGTCGCATCAATCAGCAATCGTGGCAGTTTTATCCCTAAGAGCCTCCAGCCAGGACAAAGCTTCTTTTGGGTCAGATGTTACCTTCTCACCTACCGGCATCACCAAAGTCAAAGCATTATATTTGTTCAAAAAGGATTTCACCTTCAGGGCTTTTGCCAAATCTTTCACCCCCTTAAAGCTCTTCCTAGCCACCATGACTTCTCTAGGGTAGTCCGGAAACGCAAAAATAGGTTTTTCTCTTAATAGGCAGATCCCTTAGACCTAGCAGCAAGCAGCAGACCGTCTTTCTTACTGGCCAAAACAAAAACCACCATTATGTGCCTAGGCCTAGATCCCGGCTGTTTACCAATCCTATAAATATGATCTATATCCTCTTCTGTAATTGACAGCAAACCAAAGCAATCCTTGAAGATCCCGGTAACTACTGAAATCAGGGGTTCAGCTCCAGGATCTTCCTCCACACCAACCAGCCTGACATTTCTCTCCCGTTGTTTAAAGTCCATTTCCAACCTCCGATCTCTTTCAGCATGAAGGTCTTTTTTCAAAATGTTGTAAGCCCTATAGCTTCCTGCCATCTCCGAGGCCATTGAGTGTGATTTTCTTTCCAACTCCTCCACTCATCCAAATGACACACCTTAGAGTTCAATTAAGCCAAGGTAGTCTTCACTTCACCCATATCCAGGGACACTTGTTTCAGGAGTTTATAGATATCCTGGCTGCTAGGATTTTCCTCTTCCATCTCAATTAATTGTTTCTGTTTCTTGAAGAAGGGTTTTCTAGTTCATGAATTTTCTTTTTAGAATTCATTATCAATCATGAAATAGCTTCATGGAGGGGACCAGGAGCTGCAGGTTCAAGCTGCTGTCACCTTGGCCAACATTCCGGAATCCACTCAATATTTTTCTTGACAAGAGAGACTGGTCATTAGACCAAGTTGGAGGCCATAATGTTACAAGGCAAATCACTACTAGATCCTTTACAAACTCTTAGGCCAGCTGCACGAGCATTGCAAACGCCTGGGCTGCCTAGGAAAAGAGTATAACTTGCCTTAGGAAATTATCTTCTGTATTACCTTAGGGTTATCAAGTCCCAATTCATGTTTACCATACACTACCGAAACTCGGCTTTAGCTCATAATATGCTGGCCTCCCAGCTGTTGTGTGAGCCAATTTAGTCTGTCGAAGCAAGCAGCATGTTGTTCCATCCTGAGCTAAAGACATTCATGACGGACAAAGCACATCTGCAGCTATGATAATAGATGATACTGCAACTGAAGCCATGACAGGGTAGGTGGCATCGAGGGAAAGTCAATTAGTTGACATACCGACACAGCTCTATATGGCTGAGTGCATGGTACCTTAGGCTCTGTCCATGGCTCAAGTAAGCCCATATTTTCAGCTCAGCATCATCACTGAAGGCAGGGTACACCAACTGAGAACTGCACCAGGAGTCACGTGGGTACTATGTGCTGGATCAGGCTGTATTACGTAGGATGGAGTTAGCCGTTAAATGTGGAGGTCTATACCATTTGACATGGTTGAAAGGAATTGTACAGGGCTTTAATGGTACTGTGAAGCCATGCCCTTCAAGGCAGGACGATGTGCTGTTAAGACGTCCATTGTTAATGTAACCAATTAAATGTATCACAGTTAATGTTCTGTATGCGGCTCGTAGTGTTAAACCCTATAAATATCTAAAGGTTTCTGTGCTTGGAGACACATTTTTGGGAGGGGACACTGCCTGATTCTATGGCCATTTCTGTACAGATGTATGGAAATAAACTTTGACTCTACCTTTGCTACCTGGTTTCCCTTTTGGATTATTTGGTAATGAGCTGTGGGATTCATTGCAGTCCGCCCAGTACTCAAGCAATATTTCGTGCCTGGCTCTCAAAATGACCCTTACTCTTGAGTGTACTGCTAAAGAATATCCCTAAATAGTCAGTCTTTCACTGTAATTACTGATGTTTAATTTGATTAAATGTGTAGCTTTAAGCAAGATTTCCTACCCATCACCAAGACTTCTCATTTTTTATTTTATTTTATGTTATTGTGATCTTTAGTTTATACAAACTTTTTGTTACACAATCACTTCAGATGATTACCATCGACATTTCCAAGTTTCTCATTTTTTTGCCATTTCATCAAATTTTAAGGAAAGTTTCTCAAGTCTCAGTTTAGTCAATCATTTCACTAGACATATGGATATGTAACCATTTCAGCCAATGATAGTTAATTCACCTTAAGAATCAAATCCATGAAATCAACAAGTGCCCAACTTATTTTTATATTATGCCCGGATGTCACCTGATTCCACCATTCATTCATATTTCCGTTCTGGAGGGCAGAGAATCCGAGAAAAACATTCTTTAGTTTGAAATAGGCAGGCATGCTGTTATCAAGTGTTTTAAAGATTCTATATCTGTTTTACAATATCTGCATATATTGCCCTTTGTTTCCTTGGCATGCCTTAGCCACTGCATCTCTTTTGTTTTTAAAGCATTGAGCCTTAGCCTCAAAAACTGGTCTCGATGGTAGCGGGACAGACATTTTAATAGATATTTGGGTTGGACGTCCAGATCATTTTCTGGTATTCCAAGCTTTAGTGCACTATGTAATGATGCTCTTTTCTCCAGATTTTCAATCCAACTCCAATATTGTAGCCGTTTTTTGACTAGTTGCAGATGCACCAATAGAGACTCTTTCTCTATGTCTGCAGTAACTAGTATGTTATCTAATTTATTTCCCCATCCTTTTAGCATGCTTGTATTTAACCCAGTTTGTCATGGAACAAAGATTTTAAATTCTTGTAGCAGGGACTTTAATTTTCCTCAATGCTGCATAAGATTTGCATACTACTGTGCTATGAAGGGAATTTATTGCCAGTTCATAGCGCAAGCTCGTCATTGAGACGTAGCACGTCAATCTGAGCACTCTTTGCCAAAAAAGACCTTCGAGCATCAACCAGAATTTACAGTCGAGGTTCCATGCTGCTTTTGCCCCAAATGTAATTGCTGGAACCAGCTTTTTTGTATAAAAAGTTAAGATCGGACACATAGAAATGTTTCCATAATCGTTATGAAGTTTTGCGCCTTGTAAAGCATAAGTGGCCAGCCTGCTTTATAGATATTGTTGCAAAGGCCATTCTTGAATTGATGTACTAAATATTACTCCAAGATACCGTATGGATGTTGGTGTTTTGATGTTTTCCCCACCCACAGTCCATCTGCAATTTTTGTTTCTTGAACCCCTTTGAGACCCTATTTGCATTATTTTCGGTTTTGTAGTATTTATTTCTAGATTATTTTCTGTCAAATACTCATGTAATTTCAATAATAACCTCTGTATCCTATTTGCGTGCTATCTACCAGACAAGATCGTCTGCATATGTGATACAGCTGATGAAATGTCTGTTTACTTTAGTGGGAAAGCCCTTTACATCCTTCAGTGCTACCGGCAGATCAGAGATAAACAGCTTAAACAACTGCACTGCCAAGGGGCATCCTTGTTTTACCCCTTTCAACGTCGGTATCGTATTCGTCAGATCTCCTGCAAGATTCAAACGAATTTGAATGGTAGTTTTGGCATGTAGGGATTTCACAGGGTTAAGTAGATGTAGCGGGCAATTCCACCTTGTCTTTTTCTGCCAAAGCAATTCGCGGTTTATACTGTTGAACGCTTGTCTCATGTCCACAAAGGTGAGGAACAGCTTTTTTTTCTCTTTCAAAGGTTCTAGTTTTTAAAGATGTAATAGAACTAGATTTTCTTCTGCCCCTATGCCTTTTGTGAAACCAGATTGTCGATAGTCACCGATCGCAGCATTTGAGGCCCAAACAGCTAACTTTTTTTGCTAAAATGAGGCAAAGATTTTACCAAAGATTAGATTTTACTAATAGGGCGATTGGGCAATAATTTGTTGGTTCCACCAGATTTCCCTTCTTATGAATTGGTACCACATCTGCAGTCTGCCAAGACACTGGCACCATCTTTAGAACTGAACTCTTTCTAAATAGTATCTCAATGAACATTTCCCACCTTTCTTTGTTTTTTTTTAGCATCACATTTCTGATGCCGTCCGGGCCAGCAGTTCTGGAGTTTTTCAATAGTTGAATTGCACTTCCAATATCTGTCTTCGACAAACATACGTTCCATGATTTGCCGCTGTGATTATGAGTTGAGGGTTGTTTTTCTGTGGAACCTTTAAATAACTCGGTAAAATGTTTTTCCCATGTCTCAGCGATAATTCATTTGACAGAACTTGATTGCATTTGGTACTGCCATTATTTAGAATTGCCCACATCTCACAAGCTTTATGTTTTGTTATCAGTTCCAAAATTAATTCAGCTTGTTCCTGGTCTCGAGATAATGCAAAAGATTTTACCCAATTTCGATAAATTGTTTGATAGTTACTTCAACATTAATGTCGCACCTTTTTTTTAGACTTCTTATGTCTCTATGCAAGCCTCTTTTTTTGATATTCACAGCACGGCTGTATTTGTGTTTATTTATGTGACCTGCAATTCCCTTTGAGTCAAATTTTCTCAGTAACGGTGCGTAGTTGGTATCTTTCACCAAAGTTGTTGCATGGATTGTTTCCTTTAGCTCATCAATCTGAGACCCATTTATTCGCAGTCTATTTCCTCCTGCATTTATACTCAGCATAGAGTCGTAGGTCTGAGACGACAAGAGACAATCCTCCGTCCATGTAAGTTTCAGTGGATTGTGATCACTGTTAGTTGTTATAAGGACGTTTAATTTTTCCACCTTGTCAATTAAATTTTGCGAAGTCCAAATGTAATCGAGAATCTTTTGTCTCTGATTTTGATGCCAAATGGCTTTAGGCGGATATTGCCTTTAACGTTGCCATTTACCATTTCACAGTTACGACTTCTCATGGTAGATTTCCACTACTGAGCAGAGGTGGTCACATTTTCAAAAGAGATGGGAATGACACTTTGAGTCTCTTTTTCCTTCTCAAACCATAGATTATTTAAGTCTCCACATATTAGTATTTTCAAGAGGCAACCATGTGTTCGTCTATCAGTGCGGTCACAAAATCATTATACTTCCTTGCACAGATCACAGCTGAGTTCCAATAGGTATTTATTAACAGCAACCTAGATGTAGGTTCTTTTTTTTGGTTTCTCCACTCTATGATCGTGCCTTGGACAAATATGTTTGGATTTACTGAGTCAATCACTGGCCATTTGGTCGACATTTTCACCATTGTTAAGAGGCCAGAGAATAGTCATCCAGTTTGATTTTTCCCAGCAGGATTTAGTATAATCGTGTAACCGTCTCTTGTTGTGGCGTCCCGGTGCCATGTTTCTTGCAGACAAATAGCAAAGCTGTTTTTCAAATCAAAGGGAAAGTTGTTAAACAGGTGCAAGAATCCTCTCGTATTCCATGATAGTAAGTTACAACTTTTTTTTCCTAAGTATTGTCTTTGCTACTGGGTACTCTGATGTTTGGAGGGGAGTGTTCTACGCTCTCCAGATCTATGTTGTGGCACAACTTCATCACTTTCATGTTTTCTTTTGAATGTCATCTGTTTTCTCACTACCTCTCTTCTGAGTTCATTTCTTGTTGAAGAAGAAGGACGGACGCTTGAGGTGACATCATGGTCGCTCTCGTCGTATGGTTCAACGAATGGTCAAACACATAAAAGAGTAAATCATCTCTGGCGTCCAAAACAGTTTTCCTTACTACTTGCGATTTGATGTGTAACAAAACTTGATCCGATGTCTTTTCAGACACATATTCAACAATTTTAATATCATCATAAGTAACAGTACGCAACAAAGGGATACGATTAAATAATTTCATTATGTTTCCACGGTTTAAATTTACCTCATTGTCGTCTGAGTGGATATTTTGAAGTCTAAGTTTCAACTTGGATCCTTCCTTTACTTGGTGCCGTTTGGGTGGTGTTTTTTTACACAGGTTTGCTTGTTTTTGCAAATGGTTTGAAGTATGTTTCGGATTTAATCTACAGACCGCAGATTTTTTTTTCGGGGCTTGTTTTCCTGACAAATTCTTTTGAGTGGGTGGTATATTTTTGAGGCTAATCTGCTTAGCCTTTCGTTTCTCTGCTGAATTTCCATTTCTTTCCACCACTGCTTGGTGTTCTGAGGTATTCAACTCATTTACGTCATCTATTTCTTCATCAACTGAGTATTTCGATAAGTCACATAGATCACTTAAACTAGCGGAAACAGTTGACTCTTGATCTTCAGAGTCCAATCTCAGACATTTATTCGGATTTATTTATTGAGACGCTTCCGCGACTTGTGAAACTTTGTTGTTTTTATTTTCCTTGTCTTTTATTATAAGAGATTTTTTTGCAGTGTTTCAACGCTCAAATAGAGCAGTCTTCATTGGTGTCGTTAAATTTCTGATACATTTACTTGAGTTCTGAGAAACTGGTTTCCTTGGATCGGTTTTCGGACTATTAGGTTGCTTTAAGACTTTTTGATCAATTGTCTTCAAGTTTGCCTTCTTCACATTTAGATTTCCAATTTTGGCTGTTCCTGAGAAAATTCCAAAGGAGGAGAATCGATTTTTTTTGTTATAAACTTTGCCTCTCTTTCCCATCTCCTCCTTTCTCATTTGATCGGGTACCTCGCCATGGCAATTCTCATTGCTTACTTCTTCTGACCGGACAATAGACAATTCTCCTATCGAGTATTTCAGATTTTATTTAGACATTTCAAATTCCTGTTTTGAAACTGTCTCCTTTGTTGTCTCGAGGGCAATTGTTGACTCAATTTCTACAAGGTGATTTATTTCCTTCACGATAGAAATGGAAGGATGTAATCCAGCAGACAACCTGTTTTCTGTGATTTCAACTTGTTTCATTTGAGTCACACTCTGTTCCGTGTTATTTGGTCCTCTGCTAGGTGGCAATGTACATGGACACAGGGTTTTAGAAGCTGCGCCAGCTTAATTTTCTCGCATCCATTTAACTAATTCGATTAAGGCCACCATTAGGCCGTCTTTTAATGATTGATCTTCGGCCACTAGCTCTCTTTGCAGACACTGCCAGTTCCATGTTTTTTCTGCTTCACTATTCATCCTTTTTTGAAGAGCACAGGTAAAGGATTCAATAGTTGATAATTTTGCTGTCGCCTTGTTTAACATGGCAGCTTGATCACTTAATGTACCATGCAGAGATTCATGAGGGCATATTTTAATGAATGGGATCAGGGCCATTGACGAGGCCGCCAGTACGTTATTGTGGATTTGTATCGAGGCAGCTGCAGATAGATTCGACTTTGTTCCAAGGTTGAGGGACATGTCGACTGCTCACTGATGACATTTTAGGTCATTAACTTTTAAGGTTTTCTTGTTCATAAAGGTGATATTGCTATCAACCAACTACTTAAGGGCATTTGGATTGCACTTTTTAGGTGACCTTGAATATTGTTTTCTAACCTCTTTAATGTTATTAACATTTTTCTCCTCACTCTTCAGCGGCTCAAGGTTTTTCTTGTCAGCCCTACAATCATTTTTTTTTTAAACTTTATTTTTAGGTTTTTCATGTAAAACAAAGACAAAAACAAAGAAGAGCTGCTCCCAGACGGGTGCAGTTTACAGAACTACGTTCGTAACATGCAAAGCACCCTGTTTAACCCCCTCCCCACTCATAGTGTCCGATATACGCTCCAATCTATTGACTTGATCTCGGAAATTCAGTCTGTTACCTTAGTCGTAGTGGCTGTGAGTGCATCTGCCTGCTATGTTTGGGAGAGTTGTGGTTGAGAGTCTGAGGTGTCTGTACTGGAAAGTAGGTAGACAATGTAAGGTCCCTGGATGGCAGGGGGTCGTGCATGAAGAGGTAGAGTTCTTGTGAATTTGGTGTCCATATCTTGGTAGTATGTGATGTCTTTTTTCCAAGCTCTTAGTGTGGGAAGGGGACCATGACCCCATGCCAAGGCGATCCTCCTGCGCGCCAGCACAAGGAGAAGGGCAGCCAGTCTCCTCGATGAAGGTTGTAGGTATTTGGTCAAGCTTAAAAGTGCAACGGACAGAAGAGGTGTTAGTTTTTTCAAAATTGTTTAGGTGGACAGGACAGTGTTCATCGTATTGTGCGGTACTGGGAGATTGCTGAGAATGACGGCTCGTAGAAGATTTGGGGAAGCTAGGGCCCGTTCAACCTGCACATGTGGGTGTGTAAAATGTATAGTATACCAATGGCTCAAGAATTGTGCCTGTGCTGCCCAGTAGTATTTTTCAATATCCGGGAGTGCAAGACCACCCCGTGACACTGGTAATGTTAGCGTTGTGTAAGCCACTCTTGCTGGCTTTCCAGCCCATATTAATTCAAGGATCAGGCTTTTTATTTTTTGGAGAAAGGAACAGGATAGTATTAGGAGTATATTTGTGAAAAGATAAAAGGAGTTTGGGGAGAATCACCATTTTGGTCAATGAGACTCGCCCCCATAGCGTTAAGGGGAGAGCCTTCCATCTCTGAATACGCTCCTGAAGTGAGTTTATTGCCGTTCCGTAGTTGTCTTTGAAGATTTCCTTACAGTTAAGTGACATGTAGATGCCGAGGTATCGGACTTTGGAGCTTTTCCATTTCAGTCCGTGGTCGTCAAGGAATTTGGTAGTTTTTGGCGTCAGGGGGAATATCACCGATTTGGAGTGATTGGTCTTGAGGCCTGAGATACTGCTAAATTTAATCACTTTGAGCATAATTGGATTGAGATTTGTTTGGGGATCGTTGATGAATAACATAACTTCATTGGCGTATAGGGAGACTACTAGTTTGTGCGGACCTAAGGTGATGCCTCTGTTGAGTTGGTTGGATCTTAGTCTTGAGGCTAGGGGTTCCATTATCAAAGCAAAGATGAGGGCAGATAGGGGGCAGCCTTGCCTGGTGCCGCGTTCTAGCCTAATACTGGCCGATTTCATTTTGCCAAGGGTAATGTAGCATCGAGGATCATTATATAGCAACAAGACCATTTTGATAAAGGATCTTCCCAGGCCCATTTGTGTGAGGGTTGCGAACAGGCATGGCCATTCTACGGAGTCAAAGGCCTTTTCGGTGTCCAGTAGGACGGCGATTGCTTGATGTGTTGGGTCAAGTGCCGCAATGATGGCGAACAGTCGGCGGATGCCGTAGGTTGTGCTGCGGCCTGGAATAAAACTGGCCTGGTCCCCTAATACCAATGCGGGCATAAGAGGGAGTAGTCGTGTTGCCAGTATTTTAGCTAGAATCTTGTTGTCAAGATGAATTAAGGAGATTGGTCTATACGAGGCGCAGTCCTCTTGGGGTTTGCCTGGTTTATGCATTAAGAACACATTGGCTTTGCGTAGTGTGGGTGGAAGGATCCTCTTTTCTAGGGTTTCTTCATATACATGGAGGAGTAATGGAGCTATGGTGGCCACGTGTGCTTTGTAGAATTCACCTGTGAGGCCATCGGGGCCAGGAGCTTTTGTGTTAGGGAGAGATTTTATTGCTTCTACTATTTCTTCTTGTGAGGTGGGTGCGTTTAATGGTTTGATGAGTCCTTGGGCTACCCAGTATAGTTCGGTGTCTTTGAGGAAGTCCCGAAGCGCTTCGGGGCTGGTGGTGTTTTTGGAGCTGTAGAGGTCTTGGTAAAAATTGCAGAATATATTTGCTATTTCCTCTTCTGTATGGACTAAGATACCTTATGGATCGCGGCTATGTTCCACGTGGGTCGGTGTTTGATCTAGTTTTAGTAAGTGGGCCAGAAGTGCCCTAGGTTTTTGTCCCTCGCCATATTGTCTAATCTGGTGTCTACGTCCGAGAAACCTCAGCTCGCGTTCAGCTGCTTGTTGAAATTTCAATAGTTCTGCTTTCAGATCAGCCTGGAACTGAGGGTCATCAGACACTGTGCATTCAGCCTCAAGCTCCCTCAGGCGTTGTTCACTGGTGGTTAGCTTGTGTCGTATTAGTTTTAACATGCCATTCTCTTTTGCCATGCATACACCTCGTACATAACAATTCAGAGTCTCCCACAAAGTTCCGGCCGAGTTGATCGAGTCCTGATTTATTTCGAGAAAGGTTGTGATCTCTTGCTGGAGCTCCGATGCGAAAAATGTATCTGATAGTGACCCTGCCTTGAACCTCCAGTTGAGAGCTGTCGCCTTGATGTTGGGCAGAGTAAACTCAAGTGTTACCATTGAGTGGTTGGAGAAGGAATGTGGGAGGATTTGGCTGGATCCCCAGTTGTATGGGCTATGAGTCGAAACCATAATATAGTCGATGCGTGAGCTGGTGTTATGGACTGCCGAGTGAAAAGTATATTCACGCACATCTGGATGGATGTGTCTCCAAATATCCGTCAGCTCGAATGCTTGACAAATCTCAGTTACCTGGTAGCTTGCCTTGGAGGGTTTGCTGGTTGTATTGTGGGATTTGTCAATTTTGGGGTTTAGTGGGGTGTTGAGGTCTGCTCCCCAGTTGATTGTGGCTGAGGTGAGTGCTCCTAGTTGAGCCATGATCCAGTTGAAGTTATTTGGTCCATCCGTGTTGGGAGCATAGGAATTTACCAAGACTATTTCTTTCCCTGCAAGTATTCCTCTCACCAGTAGAGCCCTTCCCTCTGTGTCTTTCCTAGAGTTAATTAGGCTAAAGTTAGCCTTTTTGTCAATCAAGATTGCTACCCCTCTTGCATACGATGAGTATGATGAAAAATATCTATGGCAACTCCATGATCGGGCCCAGTGTTGTTCTGCAGTCGGCACGAGATGGTTCTCCTGCAGCATGGCAATGCTGATCTTGTGTCTCCTGAGTTATTGAAGGATCCTCCTAGTTTTAGCGGGTTGGTTGCCACCTCCAATGTTCCAGGTGGCTGCTGTGAATGGACCCATGGGGGGAGGATTATCGGAAGACTACTGGATTCCGTGTGATCGGTAGATTTTGATTGCTTCTGGGCTCGGAAGTGGAGCTATTGATGTTTCTGGACATTGTGGAGGGGGTATATGGTAGCTTTGCTGTAGAACGTTGATGAACAGGCAGTGGCAACTTGGTGAGAATAAAATCCCTCCCCTGCATGGGCAACCGCCAACTGGGCCACGATGTACCCACCCTTATGAACAAAACTGTTAACATTGCTGTGCTTGGGGCGTTAGTAGCCTTCCAAGAGGGAAAGAGGCTCCCTGTTGTTATAGGATTTTGACTCTGTGGTGTGTATTAAACGTGTTCGTGGAGGTGGAGTGACACCACCGCGGTTAGTCACTGAAGTCGGCTGTTATGGTGGGTCCCTTCGCATGCGGTCGTCTCATCGGTGCCTTGGGTTGTTTGGAGCAGGTCTGCATCGTGCGCGATCCAGGAAGCCATTGGCTTCCTCTGGTGTGTTAAAAAATTGAGCTTTACCTTCGTGTTGAATTCAGAGTTTTGCCGGAAATAGCATAGAGTAGAGAATTTGGTTGTCCTGCAGACGCTGCTTGACAGCTGAGCAGGAGTGCCTCTGTGCCTGCACTGTTGGGAAGAAGTCTGGAAAAAATTGGATGGGGTCACCATTGTATTGAAGTTTCCCCTTGTCTCTGGCAATCTTAAGTATTGTGTCACGGCCTTTGTAGTTTAATAGCTTTGCTATAATTGGGCATGGGTTTTCGCCTGGGGCTGGTCTCGTATTGGGGATTCTGTGAGGTCTCTCTATAACAAAAAGCTGGGAGAGAGAATCTTTCCCAAATAGTTCCAAGCAGATCTGTTGACATGGTCTTCCATTTTAGTTTGAAGATGATGCTCTCTAACCCCAATAATTCTGATATTGTTCCTTCGAGAGCACCCTTCTAAATCTTCATTCTTGGCACAGACTGATTTCATTTGGGATTCTAGGTTGGAGACTCTAGAGGACAGGGCTGCGGTGCCGTTGTCGAAATCTGATACACGTTGTTCAACTGAGTCTAGCCTATCTGCATGTTTATCAAGACGATGTTGGAGTTGGTCTACCTTTGATGACAGGGTATCTAGTTTACTCCCCAATCCTCCAATTCTGTCTTCCAGGTCCATTAGAATTTCTCTGATGTCGAAGTTCTGGGTTTGATCCTCAGCTGGGGCTGTGTCTTGTGTTGGCGACACAGGTCTGCTATTGGTGGTAGGAGGTTTACTTGAGGAACTGGCTTTGAAGTTCAGTTTTTTTTGGGTCTTGTCGGTTTTTCCCATAGTTGTCTTGATATGGTTTCTGCAGGGTTGTGAGTGGTAGTGGCGTAAGCCAATGGTGGTGTTGTCTTTGCGAGGTCAGTTGCTTGGGGAACTTTTAGCTGCTCTAATCGGTAGTTTGCAAAGGATTGTTGATGGTTATTGCGCGCTTTAGGTGGTTCAGATCTGGACTGGGAGTGGTGTGGGGTCTTTTCTTGTAGTTGCTCCCTGCTTATGCTGCTGGATCTCTCCCCAGCCTTCGACCTGGTGGACCATGATATCATGGCCACCAGGTTGTCTGAAGTGGCTAACTTCTCCCCACTAGCCTGTAAATGGGTCTTGTCTTTTCTTAACAATCGAGTTAGCAGAGTCTTCCAAGGCAATGCCGAATCCGAGCCCATTCTCACAACTTGTGGTGTTCCTCAGGGTGCCTGTACTTCTCCCTGCTTTTATAATATATTCACGGCTCGCTGTTTGCAATGCTAGACCATGAGAACATTAGATTTACCAACTATGCGGATGACACTCAATGTGTCATCCCGCTTCTTGGGTCTCACAGACTGGATGATATTGCCATTAATAAAGTCTTTGCTATAATTGAAACCTGGATGGTTCATAATAAGCTAGCACTGAACAAGTCCAAAACGGAACTATTGGTAGTTGGCTCACCGCACACCATTGCTAAACTTGGACCACAGTATGATCATTTCCAACTGGGTGAAGAATCCATCATACCTTTAAAAAAAGTAAAAACTTTAGGAGTGACTTTTGACCAACATCTGTCTATGTTAGTGTCTATGTTAGTAGTAGTGTCTCCACATGTGCATACTACATTAAACTTTTAACACATTTAAGGCCTCTTATCTCACAGGACAATGCAGAAACTATTGTGAGAGCAATAGTAGGCTCTAAAATAGACTACTGCTCGAGTCTTCTTATGGGAATTAACAAATCTGAAAGCAACAGGCTGCAAATCTGTCAAAATGGGGCTATTAGAGCTGTTATAAAACTCAAACACAGAGATCATGTCACACCAGCGAGACGTGAGCTGCACTGGCTGCCTGTGTCTGCACTGGCTGCCTGTGTCCGCTAGAGCTCTATTCCGTACCTTGACTATTGTTCATAAGTGCAGAACTGGGAAGATGCCTGATTACTTACAACAGTTATTACCTTTAAGAACTAGCACAAGAGCTCTTAGGTGAAACAATCTGTTCCTTCTATCTGAACCTAAGTGCCACACCGTCAGAACAACAGAGGCAGCTTTCTTTTCTGCTGGACCCAGAGCATGGAACACTCTTCCGCTGGAGATAAGATCTATTGAATCTTTAGAACTCTTTAAAGGACTAAAGACCTATCTGTTCCATTAAACAATTTATCTGCCTTTGATATAACCCCGCTCAGCCATATCTCATGATTATGTCTCATGTTCTCTGTTATTTGTGTTTTGTAGTGCCCTCACGCCTTCGGGTTCATGTTTGTGCTATACAAGTGTATTAAAGTAAAGTAAAGTAAAGAAAGTTTAGTGCAGACTCGAGATCTACTGCTCACACAGTCGCAGCGAGGGGTGTAGCGGGGGGACTTGCGTTAATCTTGAAACCTTTGAATGATTGTGCTGACCAGATGACGTTGAGGTGCACTCGGTGTGGTTTGGGTAGCGATTTGTCCGCAGTCTCTGCAAATTCGTACCGGTCACTCTGTGAGAGATCCATGTGTTGGGTGTTACTTGCGCGCTGGTGTGATTGTGTTGCGCAGTTTCCTTACGGGCTCAGCGTGCTTATGTCCCAAATGACTGAGCTCATAGGATTATATGCAGCTTTTCGGTGAATTAAGGCAGTTATTAAGAGCACTGGTGGGGGCTGGTAGCTTGAGTCGCCCGCTCCGTCGACCCGTAGTTTCTGGAGTGTCTTGGGGGGCAATTGCGGCAGACGGTTCTGGGCTACTCCGCTGATCATTGGGGTCGGGCAGGATGATGCTGGCTGTTTCGGACCTTAATATTGTCCCCTGGTGGGCTGGTGGAAGTCTACGGTGGCGGCGCTTACTTCAGGGCCTACCACTGACGGTGCATGTCACGCCGGGAGGCTGGGGTGCCCCGCGGATGGGTTGGGGGCGCGAGACTGGAGCTGCGCATGCTGCGGTTTGTTCCTATCTTGGCACCAGGTTTCTGGATTCACTCGCTTTGGTTAGCGGTGCCGTCACTTCGCCCTCCGAGCCGCCACAGGGATGGAGACTTCTCTGTCTCTCTGGGCGCCCGTGCGCACACGTCCACCCGCCTTAGCAGAGCGGCTCGGGTCTGCCGGTGGGGCAAGGTTGGTGCTCGCCGACCGCTTGTCGAGGAGGCTGGTTCAGCTTTCATGGGGTCCCTCCCTCCCGCTCAGCCGCGCTCGCTTCCTGGTGGCATGGGCTGCGAGGGCCAGGGGGCCTGTGATATTTAGACTGTAAGTCTGTCAATTTCGGGTCCCCTGCAGTGAAAATGGTTTCAAAGTAAGCAGCAGAGTTTCACAGTGCTGCGGGGTGTTGGCTGCCGACAGTTGGGTCACCACAGAGGCGTCGATGTCACAGGATTCATTTGGAGCTGCACAGAGCTCTCTAGGAAGCCGCCATCTTGGTTGGCTCTCTAGTGCCCTCTATGGCAGCCCTACAATCATTGTTTAACCACTCTAAGTCCCTATCTAGAAGCGTGTACAAAGTGTTGGTGGCTAAAATATTCTTTAGTTCCTGTGTTAGTTGATATAACAATTAATGTGCTCTGAAAAAACTGATTAAAGACAACTGAACAGCTCAGTCTTAACCTTCTCTAGAACAATACTATGAATGTGACTGATCCATATGTTTCCATCGCCTGGTGCATCTACTAGGGCCCAATTGTCCTTCTCATGTCACACTTTCCTTTTTAGATGATAGATAGAATAGGTGCTGTCTTGTAAAAGTGGAAGTAAGAAGACCGTGGGCCAACTGGGAGGTTATAAGAGTTGGGGCAATACAATCTCCCTTTAATGATGTTAAGTTCTTCTTAATATGGAATCTATATTGTGGTTCGAGATCAAAAGATGTGCAGACATATTTGATGGTGTTGTTCAGCCACTACGCTTACATTTATTCCGCCATTTGCTACTACTAAGAATTGTGCTGACATTCTTGACAGATTGATGAAACCCCTGGCTAATGCCTGTATCAACCTAACTATGCTTCCTACCACCAGGGAGGTTTTTAATGATTGCCTTAAAACGCCTTTCTGACATTGTATCAAGTAATGTTTTCTGGACTAAGCTTTCTCAAGGTACACAACTATGCAGCTCATATATGGTGGTGAAGAGTAGTTAGCTTTTAACTTAAAAACAGCATACAATGCTTCGATTGCTTTGGATTTGATTCCCTTTTTCATCTGCATAGAAATCTATAAGCCATTTCGAAATTCTAATGCTGATGTCCTATTGACCAAAGCTATCTTAGATTTATTTAGTTGATTTCATGGAAGTCACGAAGCATGATGCATCACTCTGCTCCATTCAAGAGCTATATACATTGTTATCAACAATGTTACTAAAATCTAATTTGAAAGGCTGAGGAGGCCTCTTCGTTATTTCAGTGTGAGTAATTTTTCTGCCAAGGTAATTTTGGTTTCATGATTATCCACCACTTTAATCGAATGCAAGTATATGGAGAGTGTTAATAACGAGCCTTTAGGGTCTGTAAGTGGTCTTGTAAAACTCTCTTCTGACAATCATTTTGGCCTTGCTGCATGTGTCCATGTGAAAAAAGATAGGTGGGGGACTGTTAATGGGACAGAGGGAAAGGCAGAAGCAGAATTCTCTTTTGTTGACGAGTGCAGGACAGAAGCACCTGTGTGGGAGCCCGGATTGTCTGTGGTAATGATGAGAATGGACTCCTGGCATGGAATGCTTAAGGGAGGCCTCAGGGTTGGGAAAGCTGCAAAGTGTTGGTAGTTGGAGGGATTTGCATGCTAGGTCTTGAGGGCTGTCTGATAAGGAGTGTGGTTGCAGTGGTTGTATTCTGGTGTGAAGAATTTGGATAAGCTTTCAGAAAAAAGGTACGTGATGTGTGTTCTGTTGATGAGATGTATTGTAGACTAAAACCTTGTTCAACTTTGGATAGGCTATTATAGCAGTTCATTTAAGAGCCACGTCTTGAGGTGTTTGCTGAATGCATTGTGGTTCTCTTCCATGCAATGTTGCTTGGGAAGTGACTTCTAGAGTTTGGTGGCTAGTAGCAACAAAGATGTTCATCCCTGGCTTTTCATTTTGAAACTAGGGACTGGTCATAAAGTGGCATTTCTGAACCTTAGAGAGCTCAGTGGTGTGTACTGCAGGACCTTACTTATGGAAGGAACAGGGCCATTTCAATGGTAAGCATAGTGGGAAATACAGAGGGTTGGGAAGTATATTTCTTTCCTGACTAGGAGACAATGGAGAATGTGCAGTGCCAGGTTAATGTGTTTGAAATGTTTCCTTCTAAGGAGAAGTCTGGCTGCTGCATTTTGGACTATCTGAGGTTTTTCCATAAGGTATTCCGGGAGTTCGAGACAGAGGCTCTTGGTGTACTCCAGACTTAACAGAACTAGTGATTTCACCATGATCCTGTGGATATAGGACAAATAAGGCATGATGCGTCCTAGTGTGTGGAGTTGGAAAATGTAACTTCTTACAATGGCTGTAACTTGTGGTTCTCATGTGAGAAATCTGTGCATTGCAGGTCTGAGTTCTTTGCTGAGGATGATGGTACAGGGCATGGGCCCTTCTCCTCAGGCCATGAGGGTGAGGTGGTCTTTGACACAGCTGCACTGCACAACATGAGTTCTGTCTGTGCAAGGCACGTTTTCATGTCCAGTCACTCAGATCAGTGGTTGTTTTTGAGTTTGTAGATTATCTGTCATCTGCATAATGATAACAGGTGAAACCAGCAAGGCCAATGAGATTACGTCAGGGAATAATATCATTGTTAAACAGGAGAGGTAAAAGGGTTGATCCATGGGCTACTCCACAAGTTAGGAGGTGTGGCTGTGATCTGCAAGGAACTATGGTGGAGGTGTAGGTTCTTTTGTGACAAGGAAGTTGATACAGTGTAGCACAGCTCCTTTCATTTCAATGCCTTCTAGTTTCCAGTGAATACTGTTGTGGCTGATAGTGTCAATCGCCACAGAGATGTTCAGGAGGATGCGAAGGCTCTCCAAATCCATTTTGTTCTTTAGTGTTTCTCAGATAGAGTAGAGGGTGTTAGGCAGAATCATGTGCAGTACCCTTTGGGAAAACCACACACAATTAAGACTACAAGCGTAAGTACTATTACACCTTTGGTACAAGCCTTTACTACACAGTAAAGTGGTAGCGATGGCTGAGCAGCCAGACTTATCTCAAGAGTAAAGTGAGCAGTACAAGAAGTTACACAAAGGACAGCAATTACTATGGTTCAAACACACACTGATTCAAGGTTTCTGAGTAAAAGAATATACATTTATTTACACCATCAGTTATAAAACAGTTCACTATTATAAAGCAGCAGAAAATCATAATCTTAATATACTACAATAACACCCAATCAATTCTGGACAAGTTAAGCTCAAAATGAAGTGTGAGCAAAATGGCACTCCAGCAATTTAAAAGGACGAAAAGACAAGGTTATTCAAAATCAACAACACCAACAAGTTATAGGCGGGGCAATCTAGAAAAGGCTACTACAACTAGGATTCAAGGCAATAGGCCTGGGCCAATGTTAATGGTTCAGAGTCTTTGCAGACGATCATACAGTTCGGAGTAGTTTGTGGTTAAGTCTTTGCCAAGAGTTCAAAACGAAGTTGGTCGGAGGAAAAGTCATTCAAGGAGTAGAGAAGGACACGTCTTAGAAGAGGCGAAAGATTTCAAGCACTTTCACCGCGTTTGGACGGAATGAACAAATGGATTTACACAGTACCTTAAATGGAGAAGAATGCTGTAGCTGAGGCAGTTGCACCTGGCAGTTCCTGCAGGCTCACGGTTCCTGAAGCGACTGTCGTGATGACAAGAAGGAGGACGGCTGGAGGGTCCTGCACTGCCCAGGGAAGAAGCCAGCAGCAGAGCAAAACTTTGAATAAAAGGTGCGCTCCTTAAAACCCAAACAGGTTCCGTTCCTCCTGGCTATCCGGTTCAGTGCAGCGATGCACAGTAAATTCGACCAGGAGATGGAGGCCGGCATTTGGTGTTTCTCGAGCTGGTTGGTCCCACCAAGCTCAAGGGAAGAAGATTCCTTGCAGAACTTCTCTGTCATCGAAGTTTTGGGTGGTTCGGACCTGCAGCAGGGCTTCACCAGGATGTCCAGTAGTTGCAGCAGTCGTCTTCCTTCAGCTTCTCTTTGGTTCTCTCAATCCAGTGGCGACTCTGCCTTCCAAGTCCAGAGACCTGCTTTTAAGCAGTTTATCCCCATTCACACAGCCTGGCAGTCAATCACGGCCACCTAGCCAATCAAACAAGAGTGCAACTTGGGTCTCCAGGGAGACCCTCTGCAGTGGGACTCAAACCCCTCCCTCACATCCTGTCCACCCAGACACTCAGGTGCTTAAGGAGGGCTTCTGTGCAGAAGCCCACCAAAGGACGGAGAACAAAGGAACCAAACCTGGTTTGGCACGCAGAGTAAAACACGAGAAAGACCTTTACAAAAAGAAATGGTAAACAAACGCGACCGGAACCAAATAATAATAAAAGGGGTCCAGTGGGTTAGAGTTTTAGGCTACCACCATAGCCTCTAACGGTACCGAGGCTATTTTCATAGCTTGCGGTAGAATAAAAACAGTAGCTACCACTGCCACCAGCCAAATCTTAGAGAAAGGGGAACAAAATAATGTTCCATGAGAATCAGACAAAAAGATATAGCTATTAACCCTTTGAGTACTCTATGGGAAGATAGGTTGTACTGGGTATGTAGATTTAAAAAGACTAGTAAAGTCAATGGTAACTTTACATGTTCTGGGAGACAGTAGTCAGTCCCAGAAAATGGAGTTTAAAGTGGGAAGTCTAAAAAGACAACCCGTGTTACTGCACTAAAGGTGCTGTGTGACACGCAGTAAAAAGATGATCCCTAAGGAGTTGATGAGACTCCATAGTCCATGAGCACAAACATGTACAACACACAGCAAAAACACATGTAAGAGTGGGAAAAAAGGCTCACACTCTTACCAGGTAGAAAAATTAAACCCTAGAAATCCAGAAAAGCTGCTGAGGGACTCAACAGGTAAGGGAAATTAGCCATTCTGGAGAATTCTCCCTAACAGAGGGATGATTCTGCCCCCTAAATCAGTGTAAAACAAAGCTGGCCCTCGTGAAATCAGTTGTTTGTTTTTGTATAGGCCGGGAGCTTGCATTATATGAATTTTGCAATATAATTTCCAATGAAAGAAGTGTTTAAACTGGGGTGATAGCTTGCCTAGTCTTTTGGGTCAAGTATGTGTTTTTTTTACAAATAATACACCCATTACATTGACTGGAATGTGTGTATGTACTGAAGTCCAAACAGAATAAGCAGGAACATTTTCTTAGTTTCCCTGATGAAGGCCTGTGTTAGAAAAAACACATGTTGGTTGTTCCTATTCATTAAACAAATACACAAGATCAAAGATTGGAATTTGATTATTGAGGATTCTTCAATTGGTCTATATGATGAATATTAATATTATCGAGTCTTGAGCGTGGGTGATAGGAGACCAAACCCCTCATTTCACTTCTCTCTGGTAACATTGAGCCTAGTTTACCATCGGTCTCCCTCACTGCAGCTCTTTGACTCAACATATTTTTGGCAGCATACCTCGAACCTTGGAATGGCCTTGCTTGTTTATACTTTTTGACAAGAGGTCTCACAAAAGCACTCTTCGAATGTGGTGGGACATATACAGCAGTTATCAGGTATAAGAAGACATGGATCAGCTGTTTTAGGTTTGTTTAAGATGGGGGAGCATGGGTATTGTGAGATCCATTTGGGTTGCATGAGTCGATAGTAGACAGTAGGTCTTGTATGGAGAAGAGATGTAACGATGGCAGAGAAAGAAAGGGTGCTTGGTGAAGTGGCTCTTGGTTCCTTGGTTGGCTGAAGTAGCTGTGTTCCTTTAATGCCCAGGTGCTCTTCAACTTGTATAGTCTTTATTCTGAAAAGCACAGAAATGTGGTTGCAGAGTTTTTAAGTCAGTGCTGGGGTTGTGTTATAAGTTGCTGGGTCTTTGAATCCTTTGATGTAAACATTCCTTTGATGTGCCTATTCTATATTTACAGAACAATGTGCTTTCTTGGTTTTGATGATGTTGGCCCTGTTGAAAAATGACTGCTGGTGGTAGGCAAGCCTGCTTGCTCACTTGTTGTTTTTCCTCCAGATTTGTCAAATTTGGAATGTTCTTTTTTAATGTGGTTTATTTTTGCAGTGAACCATTTAGCAAATTTCTTCTTTGTCTGCAAGCTTTTAAGTGGCTTTTTTGGTGCTATGGTGTTCAAGGTGGTGTTTATCCAGTTTCCAATTTTGTGGAGTGCTCTTCTGGTGTTGGCATTTGTAGATCCAACTGTAATGTTGAATTTGCTCACTTCAATCCTCTCCATTAGGATATTAGATTGTATGTCTTTCCTGGGTCTAATTAGGGCAGTGGATCCTTTGCATGGTTTGTGGGTGGGTGAGCCGCTAGTGAAAATTGTAAACAGAATAGATACATGATCTTCCCAGGGGAGTTGAACTGGGGAGCCCTCCCTGACAATGTTCTGAGCCATAGATGCCACCCTATTTGTAAACAGCTATATGGGTCAGACTTAACCATTGTTTAAGATGATAAATTGCAAGATTTGCTATAAGAGACCTTATGGCAGGATTGTACTCTTGTTCAAGCCAGATGTTGAAATGTGTGGTATTGGTGATTCTTGGTTAGGTTTGCAACCATATCCGTAAGTTTGTCAGTGATAGCCGGGCTGTAGGATGGGGTCAGTACATGAAAAGGATGGTTAGTGATGAGGTCTTGGAGATTGAGCAGATAATAGGGAGTGACTCATAGTCTGGGATGTTGTGGATAGTAGGCAAGGACACTCAGAACAAATCTCTGCGAATTAGTGCTTTCACTGCTCCTCTCCTATTGGCCCAATTTGCACATTTAATCGTATAGCCTGGTGGGATGCTTTCATGAGTACCTGGTGATTGATCCTCAGAGAGCTGGAGGGATGGAGAGCATATCTATTTGGTACTGTGAGAGAAGGTAGAAAATATCAGATGCATGTTTGGCAATTAAGCAAGCATTGAACTTAAGGCACTTGGTGCAATCTATTTCTTAGAGGGTCTTGGTGCTGCCCTGATTGTGTGTCAGCCATTTTATTTTCAAGGGCTTCCCAGACCACTTGGTCAAGGTGCTTGTGGTGGTTAGTACATACCTTTATATAGTTGGAGAATAAACTGTGGGCAATTTCTTAGGGAAAGGTTATCCAATTGTGTGACAGGAGCCCTAGAAACCCAAGTGTTGGAGCTTGGCAGAGGCCCAAGAGACAGACCCAACAGTTATTAAAATCAGAGGGATGAGAGGGGTCTAGAGAGCTCTATCGAGATAAGTAGAACAATGCCACCCTTAAGTGAAAGGGAACATGGACGGTTCAATTAGTCAAACAAAGAGCAGGAACAAGGGGAACTTGTAGACTTCCTTTGTATATAACCAGTAGAAAGAGAGCGACCAGTGAAGAATCTGGACAATGTGCCCCTTCTTTCCAGAGTTGAGCCACCCCTGTGAGGCTAGGGAAGTGAGCGCGCGCCACAAGACCCTCCATAGGGGTCTTAACAAGTGGGACCTCACTGGGAGCGACTCCCTTCTCAGGGTCAAGGACTCCCAGTCCAATGACAACCTCTCTGAAAGGACTACATTGCCTGCCTTCATGTGACTGGAAAGAATTGTCTGCTCTCAGATTTTAACTACAAGTACCAGCAAGCCTCTTTCGACCCTGTTGCCTTCAGGCAATGCTGCCTCTCATCTGAAGGCTGCCATGAAGGAAGGATATAACATTTTTGATTGTGATGACATTCATACAGACAATAAGAACTGTGAATGAAGAGGGAAGCCATGCTCACCTCCTATGGAGGGAGGAGAATGCATGATATGCAGAGGCAAGCCTCTGTGAACACATCCTGGAGGGGTGCAGCTATGTGCAACCACAGAGCAAGCGGTGGCATAGCGGGATCGAGACCCGCTAGCTTCAAATTACAAAGTGGGTATGCTGAGTGAACCCTTGCATGAGGGCGGTAAACTGTGGGGGGTCAAAGACTGCCAAAGTACACAAAGCTGGAAAACCGGTACAGGAAAGAGATGTAAATATTGAATATCAATACTGGAGTATTTGCTGTTTGTGTGAAAGCCTGAAAGAGTGCTAACAGGCATGTGCCCCAATGCAAAGAGAGTGACAGAAACACAAAACCAACTAATGTATGACAGTTATTGGACTGAGAACCAATAATCCTACCAAAGAGTAAAAGGTTTTCGGGGAGTCCTTGTGCCACAAAGATGGGATACAGAACAAACATATGCCAAGTAATCCTGGAGGGTTTATTAATACTGGTAAAAGCTGAAGCAATCCTGGAGGGATTTAACCAGTAAACAGTGAAATAATATAACGGAAGAAGAATGTATCTTTACCCAGAGAAGGGGAAGTCAGAACTGTTCAGGACACATCATGATTTTAACCAACAAATGACATGCAAGTAATGGATGCTGTGTATGCACATTATACCAGAACATAAAGATGGATAATCTGGCCTCTAAGAGCCGGGCCAGGTTGAAGCTCATTCCGAGGCTGTTGTGCAAGCCTCATTTCTTTTTAGTTAGGTTTTCTAAAGTGGTAGGGCCAGTTGGCACTAGGAGTTTGGACTCAGGACTCTTTATTTTGCACTACGACAAGCACCCTTAGATTTAGCTTTTAGAAGGCAGGTATTTCCCTCATAGTGATAGGGCCAGTTAAGCATTTCTGCTTTTATTTAAATAAATCCTTCTATACCATGACTCGTTGTTGTCTGAGTCCTTCTTCTGGTTCTCCAAACACCCAACTGGTGGAGTCAAATTAATGGAAACATCCTGCCATTTAAAGAAGTTGAAACATTTCTTTCACGACTTTTGAACTTTTCTCTGATGAACTGTCACAAGCAAACACTGGAACTGTGATGTAGGCACAGGAAGAAACCACGAGAGGCCTGAGTAAGACTGAGCTTAAAAAGCCTGAGCAGTGGGCCAATTGCTCTCTCTTAATTTAATGTTTTTTTTCTTAAAGTGGTATGGCTAGATAGTTCATAGGTTTTTGACTAAAGAGAAGCACCCTTAATTTAGTTGATAACAAGGGAAATCTCTTTTAGCAATAGGACGAATGAGCATTTTTCTTTAAATTAAATAAACACCCTTGAAGTGATGTCTTCAAGTCTGACTCCTTCTTCTTGTTTGCCACAGCCCATAGTGGAAACCACATCCCCAAAATCTCCCACTCCAAGTACATAGCTAGCAGGGCAATGATCCTAGGGGATATGTCTAATTAAATTCAGGGAATCTTTACACTGATGTTGAAATAATCTCTAAGGTGCAGAGTCAAAATGGCGCCTTGTGAGTTTTCAAACAACTCCAAATTAGCCTCTTCTCCATCTTGGAAAGCATGTCTACTCCAGGTAAGAGTCTTCTCATGGGTAGAGGCCACTCATCTAGGTAATAGGCTAATCAGCACCTAATACATTTGAATGCAAAGTCATTTGTAATCCATATTTCTTCATAGTAACATGCCACCTCAATAAAATATGGATTTCTGGGATTCCCTTGGCTTAGGTGGATGTTTTGATATGCAGCATTAATGTGTGACATAACTTGTAATGCAGTTATTAATATTCAGAATTGTAAAAAGTATGTGGGCAATTCACAATAATTTTCGAATGATAGAGGAGATCCTAATGGACATAGCATATTTTTCTGTTTCTTTATGAGTGATATGGCTGTGATTTTGAAAACAAAACATATTTTCCAATGCATTAAAAACCTTAATTCAATGGCTCATTATATTTCTGAGAAAAGTTTGATTTCTTTGTATTGTGAAACACTGATGATAGCAGCCCTAATAATATTAACAATAATAATAATAATTAACCTGGATCTGCTCATTAGGGGGTTCTTTTGTTTGAGTTTCCATTGGACTGACCATCTGCTCATGTGTATTTCCTTAACTGATGTCAAAGGTGACACTTTAAATGCAGTAATGTTTCTTTGGAAATGGGATTTTGAAAAACTGAGCTCTGAGCATGGGGCCACTTCATATATGTATCTCTCAGGACACCAAATGTCAGGCTCAGAAATTGTAAGTACACTGCTTGAATTGAGCTCAGATGGGTGGGGGCCTCTTGTTATCTCAGAAGTCTGATCCAGGGTGTCTTTTGTTCGGTAAAACTAATGTTTTTTCATGATTAAAGGTAAACAAAGCTTAATCATTCCAGAGAACCTACCCACATCTCGAGGGAAACATGAACCTCCCCCACACTGGAACATGTATGCAGGGCTAACACAAGAAATTACTTTGCCAGAGATTTCACTGGAGAGCTAACCATTATTGCCCAAGCCCACAATCAATATCATATGATGTTATATGCCTGAAAGGCTTATTCATTTCTGTTGTATTGACAAAGTATAAGCCATTCTTATCAAATACATTTCAGTAACTTCACTCCTTTGGGTTCAACATATCTACAATATGAATCATTTTACAATGCCAATAAATAGAAAGATGTACACTGTGATACTTCATTTTGAACACATACCAACATTTTAGTGTATAAAAATGACAGGTTTTTCTTTTATAAATGTAATTACATTTGCATTTACATTCGAAGTTACATTTGTAGTCCTTTTCAATAATGCAAACTAAGTTTGCTTTGGTGCTTATCATTATTTCTCACATGCTTCTTTGTACAACAAAATATCCCTGCTTCTATTTTTGCCTTATGATTTAGTAATGGGCCTGATGTGTGGCAAAATCTGTGGCATATGTTGGCTGCTGTCTCTCAAGGAAGTAAGTAACTACCTGCGTCCCAAATGTACACCCTGTTTGTGGTAATTGACATTATTCGGGCACTCAATGCTACCAGGCACTCCAAGAAAGGTTAAAGAGAATATATATGAGTTCCATTCTCATGCCTCTCTAACTCTTCAGTTTCTCTCTTCTTTTTTCTCCCTCTGCTTCCCTCCTCCACATCTCCACAAATGACAGTGTAACTAATATGATTGCAAATGATTTCATGAATACAATCCATGAGTGCAATAATTTGTACTAAACCCGTGTAAAAATACAAGACTGCACATTTGGAATGCTATGACATGTACCAAACAGACAAACTTGTAAACCAATAGCATGATTGTATTGCATATTCCGATTCTATATCTGTGATAGTCCAAAACTATTGTATGTGCAAGCTATTTCATATATGATGCAATGCCTTGACAAAGACCGATAAAGGGTGAAACCTAAGCCCATGCCACCAACAGGTCTATGTTGGCTCACAGCACCTACTACCTAATTTAGAAACGCCAAATAAACTATGAATGAGCACCATACTTATTGCCACATTTCTTAGTGCTGCTACTTACCTAACTGAATGCCACTACCGTTTCCTACCCTTTGACTGACTAAAAGTGAATATCATTACCAGTTAGGGCACTGCTGCAAGGAAACAATTAACTCATACATATCCTATTATCGGATACACGGCACTATATTCGCTGGGATGTGTCTACTTGTACTTTCAAATGTTCCTATAAGGCCTGCCCAATTTTAACCCCCTGGCACCAGCAAGGCACTGAAACTGAAAAGGAGTGATTACATCAATTAGCACCCTGCTGACTGCAAAAGTGCTACTTTAGACTAGCCTTTGGCTAGCCAAATCCATGCTTTCTTCCTGTAGTACTGAGTGGAAACTAGGCATTTGAACAATGTCTTTTCATTAGTAGATAGTATTTTTCTATCTTTTTCGGGTGGGATATGCTTGTGTTGTTTGCAGCATGGTAAAGACACCAGAGAAAAATATATTGGAGATTCTGAGTTCGCTATGGGTCTCATCTGATCCTATAAAGAATGGACAGTTTCTGCATGTTTATTTCACTTATTTGTTTCACTTGCATCCATTTGATCCAATGCTTTAAATTTCAAACTTGACTCTGTTACACAAATATCCTTTGTTTAACTTTCTATTGTTGGAAGAATATTTCTGTTGCCACAGAATGGGGCATTTTGGCGAGACAAAAATAGCCACATTCTCAAGTAACATCTATCACTTTTACTGAATTAGAAGGGATTCATTTTGGCAACATAAGAAAGTTTGCGGGTAGGAATTGTAACCTATGGTTCAATATTACAAGCACATGTCTGCCATAGGCACACTTCCCACTGAGCCATCTTACTTCCTTTATAATCTTTACCTGCAGGTTGAATACAGTTCTTTGCTGCAAGTACTGACCTATTTTATTCAGGGGTTACTGGGACCTCTGCAACAGCTATATTAATCTACATCATTATGTTATTTGCATTGGGAATCGGTGGGACTGAAATTTGTTAAATTCATATTACTCACACTGGTCATCTTGAATCAATAAGTGCCTACACATTTTTTTCCAATGGTGACTTCATAAACTATTGTTCCAGTTCAATCGTTTTCAACTGCAAAATACAAGAGAGACCATAGATGTATACACATATTGAGAGTTTTGCTTCAGTTCACCCCTTCCCCAACAATACACCATGTAAAAGTTTGTCTTTCTAGCACATGCTGAACAGGGACTTTGTTTGCACTTTCACACCTTTACTCTGCTGGTAGTAAATTAAAAAAGTGACAAGAGCATTTGTTTAATGATCCTTTTACATGATAAATATGACATGCCTGATTGATTCCAGGCAGCAGTCAAAGCAGTACTTGATGCATTTTGGAGGGAAAACTATTCAGTTTAGAGAGATAATTAAGTATTCGGCCAAAGCAGAATATCTCATTTTCACCTGGAATTTGGCCGAATCATATGATATTATATTATATGATATGTCATTTAAAACGCGGCCATGCACAAGTGTCTCAAAGTGCGACAAGACAAGGTAGGGAAGACAGAGAGAGGACAAGACAAGCAATCTTACTAGGCCTTGCGTCATTCAGATCTTGCAATTTCGACAGCACAAATTGTAGTGGGGGAAGAGGGAGATGGAAGTGAGATGGAACAGAGAGACGGAAGTGCCAGAGAGAGGGAGGTGGGAAGTGCAATCAAGATAGCAATTGCTCTGCATAAGTGCGGCCAGGGCAGCGTGGCTATGGGTCAGAGCAAGGAGGCAGGGGACAGTAGAGGTTACAGTTACAGCCCTTAAGTGTGCAGTAGGCCTGGAGGCAGTGCATTGGAGACTGGCCATGGTGGAGCCTGGTATCCAGTGAGGCTCTGAGGGTAGCCAGGCAACCATTCGGCACAACAGACAGGCAGATCAGCAGGGGAGGGAGAGAGAAAGCAGAGGAGAAAAGGCAGTTCTTGAGCTGCTTCTGGAAACTTCAGGTGGTCCCGCTCAAGTTTGAGAGGGGCAGGGAGACCATTCCAGTGGGAGGCACCTGCAGAGGAGAGACATCTATCCCCCACTCTCTGCCGGAAGAAGCATCTGACCCTCAGGGAGGTGGAGGTAGCTGAGCAAAGGGCACGGGAAGGAAGGTATTTTCAAAGAGAGAGTTGGATGTAATGCGGGCTCCAGCCCCAGAAAGCCTTGTGGGTGATGCAGAGGGGTTTGAACTTGATCCTTGCAGCGACCGGGAGTCAGTATAGAGATTTCAGGACTGGAGAGATACAGTTCATGGGCTTGAGGCCAAGGATAAGTCTTGCAGTCCTCTTCTGGATTAGTTAAAGAGGGCAGAGAATATAGGAAGGCAGATTGAGAAAGAGGCTGTTGCAGTAGTCCAGTCTAGAGAGAACCAGGTCTCTGGAGACAGTGAGCTTCTGGGGGAAAGTGAAAAAAGGAAGAATAACTCTGAGGAAGTGCAGCTGGGTGTGGGCCTTATTGGCAAAGTCAGTGATGCAAGGAGAGAAGGAGAGAATGGAGTCGAAGATGGCACCAAGGTATTTTGCCTCACAGTAAGGCGAGGGAAGAGGGCCCAAGGAAGGCAGCTAGAGTGTGCGAAGGAAAGCGGGAGCAGGTGTCCCAATGAGAAGGATCTCAGTCTTATTGACATTAAGGCAGAAATTATTGGTGGTGCACCAGTCCTGATTCACAGATAGACAGTGAGGAATGAGGAAAAGAGGAGATGGGGCTCAGAGGAGCCTGAAAGAGAGTGGCATGTCATCCACATAATATTGAAAATTATAGGAGAAGGTGGAGATCAGGTGGGCCAAAGGAGTCAAGTAGACATTGAAGAGCCAGGGTGAGAGGGTAGAGGCCTGGGGAACACCACATGTGGAGAGAGAGGTGGTGGACAGAAAGGACCCAAGTTGGACCTGGAATGGTCAGTCGAGAAGGGAGGAGGTCAACCACTCCAGGGCCTGATCCATGATGGCCAGGTTCTTGTGGAGTCGATTGATCAGGATGGTGTGATTGACCATGTCAAAAGCAGAGGAAAGGTCAAGAAGAAAGGTTGGAGTGGAGATTAGAGAGCAGATCTTCATGGGTGTTCAGGAGAGCAGTTTCCATGGTTGTGGAGGCAAACAACAGATTTGTTGTGGAGAGTAACCTGGGAGATGGTCAGAGTTTGCCCAGGAAACGAGTGATAGAGTTCAGGAGGTTGCTTGCTGGGCAGATAAGAATACTAACTGGAACGAATTTCAGTACACCCCTAGTTGTTAGGACAGAAATTATTTTCTTTTAAAGTTGGCTTGACTGGAGCCTCATTTCAACCACTCTGACCTTACTGAAATGATCAGATCCATCAGTATGTGTGTATTTGTAAGGATAGTGTGTTTTAGAGGGGTTGCTTTACTGGGTCGTTAAATAACCCTCTTGTTTTGTTGTGTTGTGAGGCCTCATTTTAGCCAGTTATACCTTGCAAGGGATTGCAGGTTCATGTAGATAAGTACCATGTGGTAGAATGTTCCCCACAGTGATGGCTACCACTGTGTTCTTTTGTCCACTGTCATCTTGGCGGGAGATGCAGTAATAAAGAATGTCCTTCTCATCTTCACAGAAAAGTGGCCACATTGACTTCGCCACATGGAAAACCTGGACCACACTAACAAAATGTATCTACATATTTTGACAGAGGAAAATAATGGGGAAGATTGTGGTAACCCACAGAAGTGTTTTACACTCCCAAAAGGAGGCAGTCTTTGGGAATACACGGCCCCTCCCCTTTTGATATCCATAGTGGCAGCAAGATGGCCAGTCCTTACTTGTACAGTTAATGGACACACAGACAGAGCCCCACTTCCTTCCCACACTACCTGGAACACTGGAAGGGCTACGCTCATGCCCCCCTCACAATTGCCAGCACAAGGGACAGGATCACCTGCAGCTGAAGCCTCTATTCAAAGTAAGGGAAATTATACCAGCAGTGCACGAAACAATGGAGAAACAATTTTTTGAAACTCCCAGCGCCCATGAGTAATAAAGGAAAACACCTCAGCCTGAGACTAGGGGAACATACCAGCAACTACTTCCTAGAAACAAACACAGACTGAGTTGGGATCAAAGGCTTCCCTATTTTAATAATTCCCCCGTGAACCTGATACTGCAAAGCATCCCTGTCATGGAGCATGCCCAGAGCAGGCATGTGACCGCTCTGGACAATCAATGGGAAGCTACTCGTACAAGCACAATATAAGGGCCATCTCCCATAGCAAGAGTGGAAGGGGAATTTGTGGCACAGAGAAGGCAGGTTGTGGTGTTAAGCAGGAAGAACATTTCCTGGAGTGAGGGACAGGTTCCTGGACTGACTGTAAGACCTGGAGTGGAAGATCTGATTGTAAGACCCTGGGAGAACAGGAAGACTGCTGAACTATCTGTAAGACCGGAAGTCGAACACCAGATTGCAAGACCCAAATAGGAGAGGAAAACCTCTGGACTGGCTGTAAGATCTGGAGTGGAATAATAGATTACAAGATCCAGATAAGAGGTAAAGATGACGGCTCTGACCAAGGAAAATTCAGAGCAGGAGGACAGAGAATGTGAAGACAGAGACTCTGGCAAAGGAGAAGGCATAGCAGGAAAAGGACAGAGGTCCCAACAAGAGAAAGAAAGTGCAGAGGCCCCAAAGAGCAAACAGGGCACTATATCCCCGTGAGCCAACTAGTGAACAGGGCACTATATCCCTAGCGGCATACTAATGAGCCGGTAATTATATCCCTCGGTAAGGATTAGTCAGCAGGAACTATATCCTTCAGAGAGTGAGCAGGGCAGTATATCCCTGAAGAAAAGACAGAGAAAGTGATGAGAAGGAAGAGGTGAAGAAAAGAAAAGGTCCACTGGGGACTAACCCAGGAAAGAAGAATCTACTGTGTCCTTGTAAATTGTCAGGGAACACTAGCACGAAAAACAACCATCCTGACACCTTGAATAAAAAACATAAACTTGAATAACCTTACTGCGTCATTTGTTGCAACTTGTGACATATGCTCAAACAAAGGTGGTCGAATTCCCAAATGTTATTTTACTTCACATCCTCCTACTCCACCTTCTCAGTTGACACACCAGGAGGATGGCCCCTGGTTCACCCATTGTGGAAATGTTCTTCCGGACTTCATTTTCTACTGTGTTGAATGGGTAATTTGTGTCATCTTTATCATTTCATTTTGTCATCTCTTATTTTGCACACCCTCCTAGACCACTTGCTCCACTTATGGTGGACCAAGTGGTAATGGGAATATTTTGGTGCAAATATTGGCTTAACATTTGAGTATTGGGTAATTTGAGCAGTTTGCCTACTTTTGCGGGTCACAACCCTCTTGAATGCTTAATTTGGCTGTTTTCATACTTTAAACTCCCACTTTTTAGCATTGCTTGTGCTAATTTTGTGCAGCTTTTTGCACTGGTGCATATCCGGGTCAGTTCTGAGTGGAATGTTTATCTATTTGTTGCACATCTGCTGGACATTTCTTGTGCATCTCAAATGTGTGAAACATCTTTTGAGAATCCCCCCAAAAGTAGGTAACACATTCCGGATTCTTAACCAGGTATATTAGGTTTTAAAAATGTATGAACACAGCCAGCTCTATGCTTGAATGGCACAAGGTAGAACAGCTGATAGGGAAGGAGGTTCTAAATATAAATAGACAATTGGGCTCAACTGTCTCTATCTACATCAGACAGAAAGTCATTAAAGGTAATTAGCAGTTAATGTAAGGAGTAATATAACTAAATAACAAAATGCATGGAAAGTCAGCCAATCCCCTAAACCAGGGTTGTCCAAGTCCAGGCGTCAATGGCCAGAAATATGTCAGATTGTCAGGACACACCTCATTGATATTCATGAGATACATTTGCATACAATGATTTTAGATGTTTATACATTTTTCTCATGAAAAATAATGAGGGATATCCTGAAAACCTGTCAGGATTCCGGCTCTCGGGCCTGGAGTTGGGCAACCCGGCTCTAAACAATCCAGATCCGCATTTTCTAGTGACTGGGGAAATGAGCTGTGTTGCAATCACAGTAAATATAAGGGCAATGTGTCAGGGAAGAGGTAAGAGAAATAAAAAAGAAATGCTGTCCATGCATTACATAACTGAGATCACTTCAGGGGGATTTTGAGGTTTTAAAATTCCTCCTAAATCAAAGAGAAATGCCACAATCTTTACCTTTCTCTTCGCTCGTGAGGATAGCTCAGGTCCAACGTTCTCGCCTCAGAAGCAAGACTAAATAACCTATCATAACATATCATATCGCTATTACACAAGCTACATAATATGGGAAGCAACCACGGGGTCCATTAGAAGTACTTAACATAACCAGGAATCTTGTGGTGGCATAAGGCAGAAGAGTGGAAGAAGGGAGGCAAAAGAAGGACATAGCAATCCTGATTTCCATGTTTCCTAAGTATGCCCACTGTACTTTCTCGCCCCTCCCTCCTCACTCACCTGAGCTGATCATAGCAACCTTCAAGTCCAGGTGACTCTGCCCAAACTGTCATGCACAGTTAATGCATGTGCTGACATGTAGTAACCTCTTTGTAGTAGGTGCAGCTGTTATTGCAGGACTCTGGGTCCTACAGCTCCACTCTTCTCCACTTGCATCCATCCTCAGAATCTGTGTGCACACATTTCAGCACATTGCTATGGTTTAATGTGGTTTTCGTGAATCTAGTGGGCATAAGGCTGCAGTGAGCATGGATGTCCATGAATGGAGTGTATAGGGGTTGCTAGATTGAAATGCGAGGAGGTTAATTGAGGGAGGGAGAGGTTATTCAGCAGGATCATGGTGATTCCTGTTTTGAGTTCCCAGCAAGACCTAGACACTACAGTCTCAATCTGAAGTTGTGCTGAAGGCTGAGAATGTGCATAGTTGGTATTAATAAGGGCTTTGTGTTATGCTGTTCTTGGTTCCCTTTGATGATGATTGTTGGGTTATGGTTTTTCGGGAGGTTCTTGAGTATTTTAGTCTGTAGTTGCTGAGCTCTGTGTTTGCAGCTGTGTTTGCAGCTCTATTTGTGCTAAGATCATTCTGATAACAGTGTTGGTCTTTTCACAAGGGTGTTGTGTTGCTGTTCTGTGCCTGGTGAGGAGGAGCTTGAGTCCCTGACTATATTGAGGGCAATCTCAAGGGTGTATTTGCGTTCATCGAACAGACGTTCTTGATTTTTGTGGTTAGTGTAGAAGTGGGTATTTGGGTCTAGCTCTATTATATTTGTGTTTATTAAACACACAACTTTGCCTCTGCACAAGCATCTTAGTGCTAAAATCAGAGGTGAGGGTGGCAGTACACAAAGATAGTAAATATTGTTTAAGATGAAAAAGGACATTTTCATAGCCCTACTGAATTTCAGATGAAAATTAATATGGCATAGAGAAGTAGTGTGATCATTCCATGCATTGCGTGCCGGAAGAGAAAAACAAAGTGCCCCCCTCACTTTTTCAAATGTGACAAGCACAGTACTATTCTAAGGGAGGGAGGTCAACGAGGAATCACATAGCTAGTCCACAGTCTGAATGCAGAATCCTATAAGAATACCCTAATTCCTGCACCCCATTCCTGCGTGCTTGCTTGCAGACCCTTTTTCTCCAGCCTTGCCTCCCATATTGGCCTTTGTTACAGAGGAATGCCCGAGGGAGGAGCGTAGGAGGGGGGAGAGAGGGAGAGACACAGGCAGAGAGAGAGAGAGAGAGAGAGAGAGAGGGAGAGAGAGAGAGAGAGAGAGAGAGAGAGAGAGAGAGCCCTTGAACCACCCTCATGTCTCAGTTGTGCCATCTGCAACACAGTCTTATTTCTGTGTAATTGTTGAGGTAGCCAGCTGAAAGTCATACAATGATTTTTTGTGGCAGCGTGATGAACAGCTTTAGTTGCGAGGCATTAATATTTAAAATAATTTATTTTCCTGTCTGCAAGTCAGAGAAGTTGCCACAGGGCAGGAGTAATGTGAGTCCCTTTAAGCCACCTTAGGAGAACCTTTGCAGACCTTTGCAGAAGCTTTGCAGACACATTTTGGGTAGATTGCAATTGCTTTAAGGGATACCGTGATACACCAGCATATGCAGTGTTACAATAATGTAAACGACCCTCACAGAAAAGGAAAAATGGAAGCAATGTTCTTAATCTAGTGGTTATATTAACTGATCATCAAAAGGAAACCGCAGATTCCAGACCGGGCACTCTAGAGGTGGACGCATTCCTAAAGTTGAGATCGTCTCTCCAAAGGACCCATGTAAGGCCGCGTGTCAGTATTTCAATATGAGACGTTTAAAAGTTAAGGTGACTCATGTCCATCCACTTGAAAACCCGCTGCCTTGCAGCAACCAAATGAAATCTTACGGTGGCTTCATAGAAAGTTTTCACTGGTGCAAATGCAATCATCATTAGGGAATGAATTGCCCAAATGCCCAAATACAAAAAGCATATTCTTTCAATGCAGTGTTGTACTAGGATATTGTTTGCCCTCATACTAGCACTAGTGGAAATTGCAGCTGGTGATTGTTTTAATTGGAGGGGCGTAAATATTTCCCACAAATATGCCAGGGCGATAAAGCTTTGTGAGGGTGCCCAAACCAACAAAGGGTTGTTCGGGGGCAGTTTTCCTCCTGAGAATTGTTTCTAAATTGTGCATTATACAACACACTTACTGTGAAAAACTGGCTAAAAAGCCAGACAGTTTGCAATTACTTTTGTAGGGTAACTCCAGTCAAGAAATGCAAAAGATGCAAGTCACTAACACTGCACAGGATATATGCCAGTATAAAAATATGTATGTGCCTTTGCCACAATATATGGCAGTATAAAAACATGTTCAGACTTGCTGTGCCCATATATTTTCAGGCTGGCTGCACCACATATACCAGAATTCTATTAAATACCATACACATATTTGCCAGTAATTATACTATAAGAAAACTACATATGTCAGGAGCCCCACAAAAGAGTATACACCTGTTGGCTTTGCCTTTAAAAATACAATGCAGCAATAAGAAAACTTGTCCAAATCTGCTGCACAATGTAGTCCAGTCTTGACTTGCAATAACACTAATCATGTTTGTTTTATCCTAATGCCAGGTAAATAAAAGGCCATGCCACTGTAAGAAAGAACTAGACTGGCTGCACCAAAATGCCTGTCTAGCCACATAATAAAACATATCATGCTTGTTTATATCATATATGTCCAGAATAAAATGCAATGCCAAAGTTAGTAATGGCTAGACTGGCTGCCCCAAAATGCCAGTCTGGCCAAGTAATAACACATATCATGCATGGTTTATCATTGATGCCCAGTGATTGCTGAAAGGTAAAGTGGTTTCCCTCTGACAGTTCAAGCCAGCCCAGGAGCACTCACTTGGCTGCAACAAGCAGGTGAGGTAGTGCTCGTTGGTGGGTCCGTCTCCTCCATGACTGGCGAGAGTTCTGACGAGTTGGATCCCCTCACCCATTACGGACGAGCTGCCCCTGGTAAAATGCAAACATGAATTGAAAGAATATATTTTCTGCATTTGAGAACTTGCCCGGATCTAAAATGGCTCCAAATCTTTTAATATTCTCCATCAATAGGAAGTAGAAGTTGTATATGATTTGTTGTGCATGAACCCTTGTACCAAAATAATGTAGAAGTTTGGCCAGGTGTTGAAGATAAAGCTGTAAAAATTGATAAGATAAAGTTGACCTCTTGGATATTACGCAGTTTATATTATTTAAAGGAGTTGGAGACATAATCATATGATAAAGACTAGTATATAATTGATAAAGAGAACTGTAATTGATAAAGAGAACTATAGCCATTTATGTACAGAATGGTGTCTAATATGTGACTAGATCATATCAAGGTGCAATGGTAACAAGCAAATAACACAAATGTTTGAGACATTGAGAATAAACAAAAAAACACACCCGTAGACGTTTGAGTCAAAGATGTGTTGATAGATAACACAATCTAAATTTGAGATTGTTGTGCTAAATTGGATTTTCATGTTACTGTGTTGCCGATGTGCTAATTTGAAAACGGTGGCAGTAAATAGTGTCCGTTTGCATTTTCTACTTTTTAAATGTGTGTCTATCTTTATCACTGTAGTTAATGAGAACACACTTTCACAACACTGTTGTTCTTTGCATTATGCATTTATAGGCACCAGGGCGGGTGTGATAAGTGGTGCAGGTGTGCAATAAAATTGGATGGGCAGTAGAGAAACCGAGTAAGCCATTGATAGAAGGTGCTGATGAAGAGCAAGAGTACATATGTGTGAGAAATGTCGAGGGTGAGAAGTTGACAAATAAAGTGAGAGCGTGAGAGGAATGATGGGAGGCGAAAGGGAAAGCGAGTAAGGTGGGTGGATGGGGTAATAGAGGAGGTAGGGTGGGCATGTGTTACGGAGAATTCTCATAAATGTGCTAATTTCCCTTACCTTTTGAGACCCCCAGCAACTTTACAGCCTTACAGCAGAGGAATTCTGCAGCAGGGAATACCTAGTATTCCTTATGCCTAGAAAACTCATGTACACCCTCAAAATCTACCCTTTCCTCTCAGAATGGCTGGTGGCAGTGGTATTACCATGATCTTCCTGACCACAACCCGTTTAAATGCTCCAGTAGCTAAAATCCACCAGAGCCATGTTTTCCAAATGGCGTCTGAGCCCCATCTGTAAAAACAGATTCCGATCGACTTTTTTTGCCATTTCGTTTTGGAAACGTCCTTCTAGTGTGTGTCTCTGCGCGCCAAACCAGGTTTGGTCCCTTTGTTCGTTTGCCTTTGGCAGGCTTCAGTACTAAAGCCCCCCGCTGCACCTGAGTGTATGGGGTGGACAGGTGCATAGTCTCCTAGGAGACCTGAATACACTTTGCGTGATTGGCTGGCTGACTGTCCGGAAAGGACAGCCACCCTGCGGAGTGAGCGGCAGCCAGGCTTGACTGAATGGGAGAGAACTGTTTAAAAGCAGGTCTCTGGGACTTGGAAGGCAGAGTCAACCACTGCAATGAAAGAACCCAGGACGGGCTGAAGGAAGACGACTGCTGCAAATCCTGGACCGTTGGTTTGCCCGGTGAAGCCCTGCTGCAGGTCCGAATAGCCTGAAATTCCCTCGACAGAGAAGCCCCTTCAAGGACGACTTCTGGAAACTATCTCCATACTGGTTGAATTTTCTTCAGAGCGCTGTTGAAAACCCGGATAGCCAGTGAGAAGGATACCAGTTTGTGGACTTTAAGGCACTCACACCTTAAACCAATGTTTTGCCAAGCATGTGGATCCGTCCCTTTGCAGTGCAGGAACCTCCCGACATCCTCCCTCTTGTTGCCACGACTGGGGCCCAGGAAAAGCGAGAACTGCAGGAACTGCCAGGAACAATTGCCTCAGCTACAGCTTTTCTTCATTACAAAGGTACAGCGCAAACGCGATTGAGAAATCCTCTCTGCCACAGTGAAAGTTTGTAAAACTTTCTCAACTTTGGAGTCTTCTTCGCTCCTAATCCGACATATAACTATTTTTCGTGCAAACTACTTCTAAGAACATTGGCAAAGACTTAACTGTTTACTACCAGCACTGTGCTATCCTATCCAAAACATTGATCCATTGACTTTGGCCCAGGCCTATTGAATTGAACTGACTCTTGTAGTGAACTGAAACTATTTGCCATACCTAAGAAAGTATTTCTATGTAATTCTTATAACCTGTGTCTTTTTACTCCCATTTAAAGCTACTGAAGTGCCATTTTGCTCCCACTTATGGGGAGCCTAATTTGTTTAGAAACTCATTGGTTTGGTACAGGAGTGTATTATAGTGTGATATTTAACTGCCTATTGCCAGTGGACTGTTTTCTAAATGACTGTGTAAATAAATTAATATTGTTTTACCAAGAAACCTTGAGTAAGTGTTTGAACCACTGTGATTGCAAGTCCTTTGTGTAACACCTTGTACTGTGGTCACATCCCTCTTGATATAAATAGGTCTGGCTGCTCAGCCCTGCTACCACAAAGCTGTGTAGTACAAACTTATACCAAAGGTGAGATTGTGCTTACACCTGTAGTCTTAATTGTGTGTAGTGTTCCCAAAGGGTACTGCATGTAATTCTGCCTAACACTCGTGGCAAGTGGCGAGGATAAAGTATAGTTGTTACATTGAGAGCGCTGCCCTTACTGTTGTTCAAAAAATCTTCACACGGCTGAGCACCAGTAGAAAAGCAATTGTTTGATCATGCCTGATATGGATAACTACAGACACGAGGCCCTAGTCATTTTAACAGCTGATCAACTAAAATAAATGTGTAAAACTAGGAACCTCACTGTTAAAGGCAAAACGAATGAATTAACAGAAAGATTGTTGGAATTTCAAAGTCTGAGAAATAGGTCTGCTATACCTACTTCTGTAGAAAATTTGGAAAATGATGATGAGGATGATAATGTTTCATAGTCCAACTCAAATGTTATTGATGAGTTAGAAGAGGCAGAGAAGTGTCAGGATGTAGGCCCTACTGCACCTCTACATGCTCTTAGTCCTCAACCTTTGGCCACAGGGACCCTACCATGTCCAGTACTGAGTCCAGAGTGTGTCTCTCTTGAGAAGATGAGACTTGAGTGAGAGTTCGAAAGGCTCCAAGCACACACTGAGAGTAAACACCAAGAGCTTAAACTGAGGGAAATGGAATTACAGCATGCTCTTGAAATGAAGAAATTGTCTCTTGAGAATGGTTCTCTCCCAGAGTCTTCTAAGTCTTCCAGTCCTAGGCGGCCTTGCATGACCAAAGATGCAGTAAGTATCTATGAGGTTAAGCTTGATATTTTGGATTGGTTGGCTGCTTTGGAATATAACTATGGGATTCAGAAAATTACAGAGAACCAGCTGCTTAATTGGCTTTTGTCTGGGCTACCCCAGGTTGCAACTGATACTGTAATGGAGGTGGGGGAAATAGACAGGATGGAGTATGAAAATGTGAAACTATCTTTGATAGCTAGGTTTGGGAAAACTCCTTCCCAGTATCTTAAGAGGTTTAGAACCCTCAAAAAGCATGATGGTACCCCTTGGGCTATCGGGGTGTGTGAATGTTTGAAAAACTTAGATGGTCGGGTTAAGAGTTACAGAGTTAACCCCTATGAATGTATGATAAATATGTTCATGTTAGAGTCTATCTATGATGCCTGCTCTCTTGAGCTCATAACGCACTTGGCTGATTTCAAGGAAATTGATACAAAGAAGTTAGCAACCGCTGCTGACTGCTACTCATAAGGATTCTGGGGCTACTCAGAAGAAGGATGAGGGAAAGCAGCACAAGAAAGAAAACAAAGGGCATTCCAATGCACATGCAGTGCGTTGGAAGTGCCCTGGCTGTTTGGCTGCGTATGCTGCTCTTTGCTTGAGTCCTCATCGTGAGCCTGCAGTGAATTTTGCCTTATGTCCTGTATGGGCAAGAAGACGGTCTCTCCCCTCATCACTGGGGAAACGTGGACATTAAAACAAAATTCTCTGCAAGTGATGACTGAGCCCACGCCCACCCACACCCAGCAGCCTCTTTATCTGCCTTAAGGCCCGCGCCCGTGTGCGCGCGCACATGAAGTGCGTTGGAAGTGCCTTACAATCCCTTGTGCTCATGCTAATACGGCCCCTCCATTTGTTTTTAGTTCTCTGCAAGTGACGACTGCGCCCCCGCCCATCCACGCCTACCCGCACCCAACAGCCTCTTTATCAGCCTAGGGCCCGCGCACGTGTGCGCGTGCAGGTGAAGTGCGTTGGAAGTGCCCTGGCTGTTTGGCTGTTCGGGGGTGCGGTGGGGGCGCACGGCCCGGTACGAGTAGCTGAGGTGGATGGAAGCATACCACTGGCTTTCTTGCACGTGTCATAGAGGAGGCTGGTGAGGAGGAAGTTGTGAAAAGGCAGACACGGGTGCATATTTCGAATGGAATTAGATTTCACAACCGTTTTTTTTTTTTTTCTCTTCTCTTGCCTGTTATTTACTGCACTCTGAATATGGTTGTTGTTGAGAAATACAGCCTGCTTTGGGTGGGGCGGAAATTTCTGCCTTGGGCATGCTCAGTTTCTGCAGGGGTGTAAGGAACGCTGTCTAGTGAATTGTAGTGAGCTTGGCAGGCGGGTTAGAGGAACCCGGGTTAGTTTTGATTTTGACACCTGAAGGTTCAATTGGGTGCAGTGTAGTGCTGTGGAATTTTTGCCCAATTTAGTTTGTGAAATATCAGTAAGTACTGAACTTGGGGGTTGTCGTATGTATTCTTGGTAGGGTGCATTTACTATATATGCTTCCAGTGCTTTGAACTGCTTGAATGTATTGATCCGGATTCTATCAGAGTGCAACAGGTATCTAAGTTTGGTGGGTGGTGTAGGAAGTGTGCTTATCGAAACCTATTCAGTGGCTGTTATGTCTAGACGTCGAAACAGCATTGAGTATGTATATAATCGGGCAAATTTTGCCGGTCCTGCGACAAGGAGTGTTACTACTCAGGGATTAAGGTTGTACGATGACATACTGTCGGCCCCTTTGATCTTTACACCAGTAAAAAACACATTAAAAATGGCAATGAATATGCCTTTGCCACCTTCTCCATCGGAACCCAGTGATTTGTTATCATTAGAATCGGAGACAATGGCACATTCCTCTATGATTTTAACGTGGGACATTGCACAAACATTACAGGAGGAAGCCTCTAGCTCATGTATGTTTGGCTCATTATCCAAGCAGGACAAACCTGCGCTGCCAGAGATGTCCTTTTTGGACACTCCTCTGGATTTTTTTTCTGCAGAGGCGGATTTGAGGGATTTGTCACAACATATACATGATACCCCCGCCTTCCAACCATCCCAGCAATATGGTCAGACTTCAGAGAGTGGGGGGTTGCTTTCCTCAATCTTACAAGAACTAAAAATACACTCTAATGGGTTCATGGAAGCTAGAATTTTGATGGAAAGGCAAAATTCCTTTTCCAAAACTATTATGGAAGCATTGGAACTCCTGCCTATAAAAAATGTCTCTTGATTGTTGGCCTTGGGTATGCCTATATCGAGAGGTATGGAGGAAAAATCGGAATCAGATGTAAGTCTTCTGCTTCCCTCGATCATCCCAGCACAAAAAAAAACTACTCTTGAGGCCCCAACATTGAATAAAACAGTGATAGGTCAAAGGGGGACTAATGATAAAAAACAATAAAAATAAAAAAAACAAGAAAAATAGGAAAGCCGGTAATTCAGTCTTACTGAATCAAAGGAATAAACACGCTAAAAATACCTGGAGAAATTTCATTAGAGAAAAAAAGGCAGAAGGCTCCGATGCAGATGTGGAAATAATAGAGCCTGCGGATTGGGGGAATAATTGTAAGGGGAATGCTTATAGTCTTTCAACTAACTCCCTTTCGGAAGAAATGACTCACAAAATATCCCCCGCCAAAATGATTAATGACAAACCGCAAATAAGGGACAAATCTGCTCAGACAGCGGGACAGAAGGTAAATTATGGCCTCTTTTCGAGGCCAATCTTGTCTGATCAAGGAAAAGTGCCTGGCACATTGAGCTCTGTTGCTAAAGAGCCTCAACTGAATCCAAATGTATTGGGGCCTGGAAAATCGACTCCTATTGAGCAGCAGGTGGGGGGTGCTCAAAAGATATTGGACACTTTGGCGGACATAGACACGTCCAGTGAGTCATCGAATGGGCTGAAGAATAAAACTGCATTGAGTACTACGGATGTGGCCATGATGATTCGCACAGCAGTGGAGGAGGCACTGAGGGTCGGGCCACCACTGGGGGACAAAACACCATGCCTGCCCCCCAGTGACCCCATTGCAGCACGCTCACAAGTTCAACAAGAGATGGCGGGAGCAGCAGTGGCTCCGGATATCCCAAACCCTATTAGCCCTCCTAATGCGGAACCTCTGGATATAGCCCCCTTGCCGCCATTCATTAATCCCACAGTGCCCTTGCCGAGAGCTTCGAGGGGGGAGGCAGTGACAAGGTCTCCCAAAACTTATTTGGACACGGAATTTAAATATATCCAATGGTGGAAACCGTGCCTTCTAAATCTCCCGAGTATCCTACTCTACCCTTTATTTGATTGTGGCATGCAACCGGCAATGAATAGATTCAGGTCATTGGCTTTCTTCAATGACATCCCGGCCTTAGCAAATCTGACCTCGGCGGATATTAAAAGGGTGGACTTTATTTATCCCCAGTGTTTTGATCATTTGAGAATTGTCTTTCACTCGAAGCTGGTATTCCAAAGTGTTCTTGGGGAAAAGGATCAGTTTAACAATAGGGGATTTGATATACTGATCTTTAGCGAAGGTACTCTACAGCAAGAAGGTCATAGCCAACATGAGCCCCTTAGCTCAGGTTATCTAGGGGGACAGAAACAAAAAAAGAGCCAGAGAACATCCAGGAACAGGAATCAAGCTGGAGATGGCTGGCCCTGAGTCTCTGAGACTCTATTGCTCAGCTCCAAACATTAAAACAACAAATTTAGAGTTGGATAATGTTTTCTCCATACTCTTGTGGAATTCAAAAGGGAACTCCCACATCTTTTATTCGTCATCACTATGCTCTTTATTGATAACTAAAAATATTATATGCATCCAGGAAACCTGGATGACTTCTCAAGCGCAGCTGGATGGATTTGAATGTCATCATCTTTTTGCCTCCAAGGGCCGCCTGGGTAGGCCCAATGGGGGTCTTTTATTGGCGGTGAAGTTGGGTGAGGGTATTAGCATCAAGGATATTTTCTTAATTCCTCCCCACGTTTTGGGTGTGCTGATAAAGGTGTACAGCTCTTTTCATGTACTAATCTGGAATATTTACTGGACCCCGGGCTCTAACTTAATGGAGGTGACTAGAAAAATGGAAGAGATTATGGAGAACTGTTTACACAAATATTCAGGGCTCCAAATCCTTTTGATGTGAGATCTGAACACTAACTTGAAGTCTGTGTCGGAGAGGGAAGGGGTCTCAGACATATATTTACGGAATGTGATGGGAGAGGACTTAGAGTGTGTAAACTCCCAGGCTATGTGCCCATCATATAAAAAATGTGATGTAACCTGTTGGAGTATGTTATGCAAAACCTGGGGTCTTAAATCTGTACATATGTGGACGAAACAAGTTGAACCATATATCACCTGGACATTGGGAGATAGGTCATCAGCCATAGACTATATTCTGGCCTCAGAAAGCATCCTTAATTTGGTACACAGTTTTATAGTCCAACCTATGTGGATGAGTGATCATAGGATGCTAGAGCTGAACCTTTCCATGCCTAGAGTAAAAGTGGTGAATGCGAACATGCCCAATGATTTGGTCTTGAATCCGGGTAAGAATAGGATTGTTTGGCATCCTGGGAATGTACAATCTTGCAACAATCTATTCTGTAAAGATCACACTGAGTCTTCATACGAGGAAAAGATATTAAAGTTCACTCATGACCAGTTTTGCCCGTATGTAAAATCCCTCATAGATAGATCAGTGAAAACAACGGGTAAAAAACAGGGGAATAAAATACATATTCATAAATATGACCACATTGTGCATGCTAGTAAAACGCTTTTACAAACCTCTTTAAGGCAACTTAGAGTGTTAAACATTTCTGAAACATCCAGAAATGAGGGGGCCAAACACTTGAAACAAATCCATAAAAATTGGATAATAAGTAATAAACACATGCAGCTTCAAGCTGATAATGAAGAAATGCTGCAACTACTGAAAGACAACTCAGTAAATCGATTTTGGCAACTTATAAATAGAAATGCCAAACCCGGGGTGGAGTAGAATTTAAATCCTATTAGTGAACAGGTATGGACGGAACATCTAAAACTCCTCTATGGCAGTAGGGACCAGACACAGGGGGTATTTCATGTTCATGGAGCAGTTAAATGGAAATGCGATTTTACGATCCACAGAATTAGGGAGAGGATTGTTAAGGTCAGTAGCACCAGGGCCACAGCCCCTAATGGTCTACCGAATGCCCTATTTAAGGGCAATCCGGACATATGGTCAAAGGCTTTATATCTTCTCTTTCAAGATATTAACCAAACAAAGATCATTCCATGATCTTGGAATATGAGTTACATCATCCCAATATACAAGAAGGGGGATAGATCGTTACCGGCCAACTATCGGCCAATTGCGCTTTTAGACTCAGACTCCAAAATGTATGCAAGTCTTCTGTTGCAAGAAATTGAATAATGGGTACTTAAAAATCAGATCTTATCACCATTTCAATTCGGTTTTAGGAAAGGAATTGGCACCTTGGCGGGGGGACTCCTCATTTCTTTGTTACAAGAAATGGGATGCCAAAAAGGGGCAATTCCAGTGCATTTGACCAGTATGGATCTATCCCTTGACTTCTATATGGTGAATAGGGCAATACTTCGGAAAATACTATATTGCATGGGCCTCCCTTCCTATATTTTGGACATGTTAATTCATCTGCATGAAGGCTCAGCGATTCTCATTCGCCTCAATAATGAAGGCCATCTGTCCCCACCAATTAAAACATCTAATGGACTCAGACAAGGTTGCATCTTTGCCCCGACATTATATAATCTGTATACATCCCATATTGGTCCTTCGTTAGAGAGTGCCTCCCTTATTCAACCTAAATTGGAAGGTAAGAAAATGTGCTGGTGTTCCTATGCTGATGATTTTTTATTGTTTGATAGGTCTCCAGTGGGGTTTCAGCATTTGTGAACAGCATTCAGTACTTACATGATGCATAATGGTTTAGCGGTAAATGTACAAAAATCACATATGATGTGTTTCAGTGGCAAGAGAAAGCTTCCACAAAAATGCTGGTCTTTGAATAAGATTAAATTAGGAATTAAAACTACAATGATTTATCTCAGGTTCTTTGTGAGCGCTAATTCAAGTGCAGTTCAAATACTTAACCATCATCTGTTGAAAGCGAAAGTATGCATCACGCAAATGCGTATAGTCGACTGCAAATTTGGTAGATTCTCCTATACACCATATCTGAGATTCTACAAACAAAAAAACAATTCCTAAAGTTTTATATGGCAGTGAAATTCCTTTTATAATGGGTAAGGTGGATGTGCTCAAATTGGAGGCGTTTATTCTTAGAGAAACAATCTGCTGCCTCCCGAAATGTGTGCCATTAGTAGCCATACAGTATGAATTTGGCTTACAATCATTGAAAAGTATTTTAGAATGGAAATGTATGCTGCTATTTCATAATCTTATTACTCAAACCGATAATAATCTGTACTATGAAATGTCTTCTATGCTTAGAGAAGGTACATCAAAGTCACTGTTTTTGACCAAGCTAATGGAAATTTGCAAGAACTTATTGAGCTGTGTGGGAGCATCACTGAAGACTCTTATACTAAATGTTAAAAAAGTCAAACAGATATTGCAAAATAAGGATTGGGCAGTCACAATTGAGAAGTTGTCTCAGTACAGTTTATATGCACATATGGTGTCTTACTATAAATATATGGGTTCTATGGAACCATATCTATCCGTAATCCCGAATAGAGAATGGAGAAATCTGTATATGAGATTTTGTTTCAATGTTCTGCTTACAGGAGAAATAATTGCGGTAAAATCAAAACCCTCGGTACCCTCTATTGTGTGTTATCATTGTAAGGACCCAGAAGCAAAAGAAACATTGAGACACTTGTTGTTAGCGTGTTCGGCCTTGAGCTTGCAGAGAAAAAACTACTTCTCCCGTTTTGTCTCGGATGAATCAAATGTGGACCTGGCTTTGTTGTGGAAAAGAATGTTGTTTGATAAAATCATCCCATTACAACTGGCAGTGGTCCGATTTCTTAAAACAGAGCGTGGTCTATCTTAGTAATTCTGTACAGGGACATGTTAAGAACCTATTGGTAAATGTGCTGTTCCACCACATCATGAAATTTGACTGTCTGTGCGTTCACAATAAGTGTTTTAGTAATTTGTATAGGTGAATGTTATTAAAACATTGGTAAATATGCAGATTCCGTACAGTATGAATTTGGCTATCTCCATATTTATAATGGTTTATTGTGATTTGTGAACTTTTTAAGCTTGTTTTTAGTTACTTTGGTATATTTGTTTTATAAAAATCTGTTTCTTGTTGTCTTTTCTCAAATGTAAAACTGTTTTTATGAAATTATGTTTCTTTTTGTCTATTCTTAAATGCAAAATTGTTCATCTTTTTTAGTCCTTTTGTACAAAATTTGTAAAGGTTTTCTTAAAACCATATACAAATAAAATAAATAAAATAATTCCAATGCCTCCACTCCAAAATAGGGCCACAAACATAAGAAGGGTAAGCCACCTGGGAAACCGATCAGGCTAGTGAAACCTCTAGTTTAGCCTTCTCCCCAGAGGAAGAAGTACAAATGGCAAGTGGAAACTTTCACTTGCTGGCTGAGGAACCCATGAAAGTCTCCCCAGTGTTTCTTTAGAGTCCCTGGGTCTGCGGGAAAAACAGAACTTAGATGTCTATAATTCCATCCCAGACTATACCAAAGAATATTACAAAGAAAGTGTACTTGTGAATGGTCAGGAGACCCCTGCCATCAGAGACAGTGAGACCAGCATTACGGTAGTGGATGAATCTTTTTTCAATTTTGAGGATGTTGGTAAGGCACCCAAATAGCTCACTAAGCTTGCTGGAGGCCCTGTCCAAATGCTTCCACAGTTACCAGCTCTCATCTAGTGCAATGACATGACTGTCAAGATACCCGTTAGTGTGCCGAGTGAAGTATCTGGGAGATTCCTGTTGGGGAATGACTTAAAAACTCTTGGAGTTGTATCAAGCACCCCAGGCCTCCCAGCAAAAGGAAACAGGAGCAGACAAGGAAGGCCAGAGAAAGTACCTTAAAAGATCTCTATGGGAAATTATAGAGGAAACTATAACCCCCAGTCCAAGGGAATTACTGACTGCTATTTCAAAGAAAAAGGAGGAAAAGGGGAAACCTAAACACTCCAAGAAAAAGCCAGCAAGCACTCCTGTGCTACCTGCAAGGACATCCCATAGAGGACTGTCCAAAGTCACACCTGTGACTGCTCAACCAGCTGAGGCTGAGTATGAGGAACAACCAGGACTGATTGAATCAGCTGCGGAACATTCAAAGCTGGAAGAAGATTTTCCCCCTGTTGGAGATCTGGATCCTGCACACCATCCTGAGCTGCAGTCTTTACTGGCAGAAGGTGGCCCCTGAAGGGCAGACTTCAGCAGAGGTCAAAGAGAGTGTCCTACTCTTGAAGGCCTTTGCCAACAGGCAGCTTCCCAACTGGAAGGGCAAGAGCCAGGGAAGCATAGGTTATACTGGGTAGATGGCCTCTTCTACAGTGTATCGACTGTGTCTATCCCAGGGGAATACAGGAGACTTGTAGTGCCTCTAGAGACTAGACACCAGTTCCTACAATTAGCCCACAAGATTCCTTTGGCTGGTCACTTGGGTTTCAAGAAGACTAAGGAAAGGCTTTCTCTTTATTTCCACTGGTCTGATGTAGATAAATTCTGTAGGAGCTGTCACACTTGTCAGACATCTGGCAAGAGTGGAGCCAAGAATGTGTTATGCTCACCTTTACTCTGCAGGAGCACACAGAGCCTCTTTCTCTGCAGCGTGATAGTCTGGACCATCTGGAGCCTGGGTTCTCTGGGGCTGCTACTATAATGTGTATACGGGACAAGGTTAGAATACAGTTGTGTGTGGGACTGTTTCTGCTCCCCACCCTGATGCCACCCCTAGTGTTCCCAGATTTGACTGCTGGTTAACTCACCAGATATATGTGAAAGGATGGCTCTCCGTCCTGCTCTTAATTCAGGCAGGGGCACAAGTCTGTGCAGCGTTGGAACCAGTTACGTCACTGGTTCGTATGTCCCAAGCCCAGTCCTGTTGCGGCATGGATGAATGTTCGTTCAAGTGAGTCATAACTTCTGTTTATCCTTCTTGCTTCAATGCGCTGTTTTATGCCTTCCTTTCTGCGTTATTTGTTTGTATGCGCTTATTGTCCTTCTAGTGCTCTCTGTTCTTTCAATCGCAGGCCTGCCGGTTTTGGGACGATGGAGTAAACTAATTCATGCAGCAGCGAAACAGGTTTGGTAGTTCTTCTGTAACATGCTTTGCCTTCTGTGTGCCCATGGTATTTGTTATGGCCTGTTCTTTGCTTTACAGGTACGTGCTGATGGTGCCGAGTGGTTCACAACTATAATCAGAGCCAGGTAATGTTCTTGTATTCGCGCGACATTCTTAAAATATGCGCAATGCTGTTCTGTTGAACTGTGCTTACTGTTTTCTTTCTTTTGCAGGTGTCTGCCGAAGTCGCGTTGCTGAAGCGGAGCAAATCCTGAAGCCGTGCCGGAATCGAAGAAGCTGTGATAACAGGAACTGGATGCCGGTCGTCTGAATGAAGTCACCAGAGTATTCCTGCAACTGTGGCTAATACGAGGCTGGAGCGGAACAGATGAGAGTTGCACCAAGTCCTCAGGTAAGTATCTTCAGGAGCTGTTCTGGTGAGCTTCACGCTGCATCAAGCAGAGTGACGCAAAGCAGGGAATGAATGCCTGGGTGTGGATTATATAGCCAGCCACACAAAAGGCAGGACTACAGTCTTGTGTTCTGTCTTAGCTTCCAACTCCATGTTGGAGGTAAACAGGATGTGCTTGGATCCTATTCAAACAAAGGGTGATGTACATGATACCAGATGTGCCAACCCTGGGCCCAACCCACCTTTACCTGACTTCTGACCCAGTGGCTTTTCTGGAGAGTACGTCTCCTTCGGGAAGACCCTGAGCTATGAGTGTGAGTGGATGTTGTGGAATGGAGGCCGGTGTCAGGCCAGAGTCGTGACAGAATTTGGCACCCTTGGTGCCTCTCCCAGTGATGGGAATCCCTTTTGAGAGGGTT